>NC_045699.1:11508733-17400598 GCF_009834535.1 Camelus ferus
GTGCCACATTTACCAGCATCTAGCATAATAATTATCTGACCAAGCATTCTTTGTTATAAGCAATATGTACAAAATGTGAGAAATCAATAATAAATAGAAAATGGAGCTGGCAAAAAGAAATCATTACACATGAGTTGGAGTTACACTCAATTGCATAATAAAATGTTCTTCTACAAGAAGACTTGTGTTAGCCCAAAATTCTCTACAAACATGGAGTTGTACGCTAGTGATAACATTTCAGAAAATCAGAAGAAAATGTATCATTCTTGTTTAATGTTAAGTAATAAAGTAATCATCCACATGTAACCATATGAGCCTTCAAACACATGTGGAGTCAATTTCTCCTTAACATTGTGTATAACATTTCTTGAATAGTAACTTTTCCTAAAGATGTCCTCATAAGTCAGAAAGTGAAAAATCAGTTGACCATCTATATGGAAGAAAAAAGACTAACTTGCATGCTCTCTCCTTTTTCTGCATTACTGGGGGATTTGAGTAAGAATGAGAGTATCTGTGAAGCTTGGAAATGAAGAGGGGGTTTTCCATAAACCTGGCTGACTCCATGTTAGAATAGTAGATGGGGGCTTTTGTAATAAATTAAAAGTAGGCAGGATAAAGTGATACTTTGTTAGCATAAGAATATAAACAGTCAGCCCAAACAATGTCATCAGGCAATGCGAAAGTCTCATTATTTGGGGGATAGTTGACCCTAAGACAGACCAACATGCAAGACCAAGGCAGCATGGGAAGAAAAAAATGATTGGAAAGAGGGTAATTTGGGTGTGGTGCCAACAATGGTGACTATAAATCTGTCACGCCCACTGAGGAACCACTGGGATGAGAACTAGGATATGGTTCCCACATTCTTCATATTTTCTACCCAGAGTTGATTCTTTTTACACTGCAGAAAGCAATGTGAAACTGAAATAATGAATAGTGAATGAATACTAAATGTAGAATAATGTATTTTTCTAGAATCCAATGGATATATTAAGAACTCTCACATTAAGGGATTGCCTGTGATTGGAAACATAATTTATTCTTTCTCTTCTTTGTATCCTTACAAAAGTAGCTGAAAGTTGGTCTTGCTGGGATTCTTAGGACCAGGGTGTGTGTGTGTGTGTATGTGTGTGTGCCTGTTGTGTGTGTGTGTGAAGAGAGACAGGATTCCATAAGCTATTGTCAATTCATTTCACATGAATTATTCTCAGGCCATTCTTTCTCTCAGAAATCCACTGACTAGAGACTGTGCACAGCCTTTATTTACACACCTAATGTTGTGAGGAAAATCACCCTCCAGGAGCTGAACTAAAACCTAGTGAAACATCTGGGGGCTGGGGTGTTGAATTAACTTCCTATTTTCTAGTTCAGAACATTTCCTGTAATTCCATGTGGCCAGCTCCAAATGGCACATCAAATACCATACTTTGTTCTTACTTTAGCTTAGAAACCATTTTTTGTCCATTACTAGTCCATCAGTTCTTTGTGCAATTGTTGGGTTAATATTCTGATGACTTAACACAAAATTCATTGACTTTTTATGAATGGAGAAGGGAAAAAATAACCCTACTCAACAAAGGTTACATCAGAGTTTTTTATTGATTAACTTCCACATTGCAGAAGTTAACTAGCATCCTTCTTGAGTTATACCAAAAAAAAAAAAAAAAAAAAGGAGTGGGTTATTTTGTATTGGAGTCTCATTCTTTTGTTAAAATGTTAAAAACTCTCAACATTAATTCATAATGCATATGAATCTATTATTGGTGAGTACTTGAACAGTCTCAGAGTATAAGACACAGCTAGCTCTGTCTCTGAAGAATCAGTTACCTGTGGTTAAGACAAGTACTCTGGGGTCAAGTGAACCTGGACTCAAGTGAAAGCTTCACCATTAACTTGAAGTACAATGTTGGGTGAACTCTAATCCTCATTTTTTTCCCATTTATAAAATAACATCAACCTCATCAGGATGTTATAAAGACAAAATGAAATCTTTTAATTAATTTCTCTGATAACATTTGCAAGGTCAACTGCTCTCATTCCTACTGACTCTGAGCTCAAAACATTGTAAATAGAAAATGTCCCCTGAAAAGAGTGCATATGAAGGGAAGTAAATTCACTGTTTGAACTTGAGAAGCTGGTGCTGGAATTTTTTTATCTGTTTGCATCATCAGTTCTTTGGAGTATCTTTCTTCATGAAAAGAGTTTCATTTCCATTATGTCTTAGAGAATTGCCTTAGAATTTCTAACCTACCCTTGGCACCCTTTGCTAGCACCTAGCGCTTTTATAAATGTATTCATTTCTTCCTTTATTTTCCTAATTTTTGTGGAAATTTGAGAAAGGAAGAGGGGTATATGAGCGATATTACTCTGTTATGTTGAGCTACAAGTCTCAATGTATTTTTCTAATTTACATGACATATATATGGATTTTGAGGATAGTTGTACTTTCAACTGTTCCCTGTCCTTGAAAGCTCTCAGAGTTTGCAAACAAGATGACAAGACTTCACAGAGAAGACCCCCTGTGGTAGGCCCCCGAGTTTCATGAAACTTCTGCATCCTTCTGGAAATAACCTGTTGGAATGTAATCCATATATAAGGATATACTCTAGCAGTTAAACCGTCAATTGATAAAATATGGATATTTGATCATTAAGAGTTTTTAATATGTGTATATATATTTATATATAGATAAAATACATACATATCTATATATGTATATATACATATTTGGGGGTAGAGGAAAGAGGGTCATGTAAACCTAAACAGTCATCACGTTACCCCACAGGAGCCTGACATTAACAAAGAAGATAATAAATAACTTCTGGGGGATAAGTGACAACATAGGTGCAGCAAGAAGGGACAGAACACACGTATAACTATTAAATACACTTCTATATTTGTTTGGCTGAGTTCAGGCTGGCCCCAGGCTTCTGCACTTGCCAGACAAGTAAGCTGATGATACTCAAAAAAAACGTGTTTTTTTTAATTCAAGCAGAGCTCCATACCACTTACAACATGAAAATACAAAAAATTCATCAAAGAAAGAAAACTGTCAAACTCCACTTCCAGCAAAACTTAGGTAGCACTGCTTTCTCTGCATTCAATGCTTTACGTGATTCTAGTACATGTTCTAAAAACAACTGCTCACTTGACTGACAGGTGCATATGTTGATGGATAAACTCAACATGAATGCAACAGGTCCATGCAACAGGTCAATGAGCAAGAAGTGAAGAAAATAAGGGTTTCAGATAAATTAGTTCAAAAGGGGTTTTTTAACAAGACTACAAATGCTCTTGGCTGGCCTTAGCTCTCCAAAAGATTTAAACTGGCTGGGAAACAATGCAATGTGGTTACCAGTTAACACTGTTATTCAATTCTGTATAAATCTTTTAAAATAATTATTACAACCTAAAGTCAACCAGGTAACAGCACTACAACACAGTACAGACCTGCCCTGAAAAACAATAATATGCCCAACTGACATCTGGCCCTGTATCATTTCATAATGGTAATTCACCCCACCTGTCCCATCCCCACCTCCCCATGCTACATCCTCCCCTCCCCCCAAAAATCTAATTTGTGCAAGAAATGTCAGGCTTATTCTATCTGAGAGCTTCAAAAAAAAAGATACACAACATGTAACCAGGTTCAAATATTTTGGGCAAACCCCCCTCAGAAAAAAGGAATAACCAAAATAACCAAAAAGTAAAGAAAGTGCCTAAAACATATGCAGACATGCACACCAAGAGAGGATCTACCAGGTCAAGAGAAAGTCTTTAAAAATAATAATAACAATAATAGTATCAGTAGCCTTAATAGTCCTTTCTTTTAGTACTGGAATTCTATCCTTTCAGATTCTATTAAGTAATCAACATAACAACAGTCCAGATCAGTTCAAATTTACATTAATTTATTTAGTATCTCACATGTCTAAGCCATTGTGCTAGACAATATGAAGAATATAAAGAGGAAAGGGTGTAGTTCTTGTGTGGATGTGGAGTTAGCACAGTCACAGAGCTGGGTATACAAATACAATAGTTCTTAAAAGGAGGATTTAATAAATACTGAATGTATATTTAATCCCAAAGTCGCTGATCTCTATTTCACTGAAGTGAATACAGGGGAAGAATGAGCCAAGGGTTCATGGAAAATGGGCCAAATGAAATAGGCAGAGATGCAAGACACAGAAGTGGGTAGAGAAATAAGCTATATAAATGTACCCAGGGAGGGAGGAATTCTTCAGAACATTATAGAATGAGAGGCACACCTGCCGACTGTAAGACAACTGGGCTTCTCTCCTGCTGTTTCTAACTTTTAACTTCCCTCCACATGAAAGAGAACACACACTCTTTAGAAGATCAATGTTACATCTTGAATATACATATACGTAGCATTTGAGCTCTAGGAATAATGAAGTGTGCCATTTTCTGCTGGAAGAGCCGTAAAGGTTTTGAACTTGACTCAGAGGTGAAAAGTCTCTCCAGAGAAGCTTTCAAATGTTCAGAATTCAGGACATAGTTTTCCTCTAAATGTGAACAGAAATCCCAAAGGAGAAAAACCAAAATAAATCAATCAATAGGAGGGTGGGAAAAAGAGTGGACCAGCTAGTAAGATGGTGTTAGAAACTTGGTAGTTTGATAAATTCAATTTTCTGGGCATACACAGTACAGAGGAAGAACAAATGGGGCAGGCCAAGGAGAGCAAACTTGCTAAGCTATTATACAAAACATACATGCAGAGGAGTGTTTATTATAAAACTGTAAGATTAATTTTAAAGGTTCTTTATTTCTACTGTTTCCTTCCAGGGTCCTGGGAGAGGCTCTAACAATGTGTTTATATGATCATACATCTTGAAAAATTTGCAAAATAAGTTTGTTAACCGAAGTTAGTTAAGATAACAAACTTACGGTTATGGGGGCAGGGGAAGGGGGTGGGAAGAGATAAATTGGAAGTTCGAGATCTGCAGATACTAACTACTATATATAAAATAGATAAACAACAAGTTTACACTGCATAGCACAGGGAACTGTATTCAATATCTTGTAGTAACTTATGGTTAAAAAGAATATGAATACAAATAGATATATGTTCCTATATGTCTGAAATATTTTGCTGTACACCAGAAGTTGACAGTACACTGTATACTGACTTCAGTCCAATAAAAAATTTACTCTAAAAAATTTTTTTAATAAAATAAAAAAATGAGACTTAAGGAAGGAAAAAAAAATCACTGTCTCTTTCCTCTCCAAGTTACCCTCTGTGACAAGTCTCTTCCTGTCAAATCAGGCAGCTTTTTGGTACGACCTCAGTCATTACTGGGATCTAGCCAGAAGGAGGTTGAGTTGCGGACCGGTTTTAGAATGATGGTATCTGTGATTCCCAGTTACTTCTTCATAACCAGTTAACTTATTTCTAGCTCTTTCAGGGTGGCAATTACATCTGATATATTTATCTACCTACTCAGTTTTGCATCCAATTTTGTATTTATAATTTTATTTTATTTTGCTTGAAAAGGTCCCCAGTATTGTATAAGCTTCATGACCCACAAAACCCTGGATGAAACATAATTTCTGGAATGGAGAAGTCGATCACTGACTTGAAGGCAAGGAACACAGATTCCAAATCAATATGGTATAAAAACTGAGACAACATGACAGTATTAATAACTCAGTGAGGAATGAGAAGACCTAATTTCTTACCCCAGAACTGTTTAATAGTCATAATAATTTCATCTCTTTTGCATTATCTGTAAAAATGGAAAGGTTAATCCAACTCATGATTCCCAAACACCAGTTCTGAACTGGTGTTCATTCATAACAAAGTTTGAAAGACAATTCATTCCTTCACACATGACTAGAATATTCATTCAACATCTACTATATGTCAGAAACTGCTAGGCACCAAGGTTACATGGACTCTGCCTTCCTGCAGCTGAGAGCCTAGTTTTTTGTTTCGTTTTGTTTTGTCGGTAGGGCTGGAGTGTAGAAACGTTAAGCAAATATCACAGAAATGCACACAGAATTGCATATTGCATCTAAGTACTACGAAGATAAAGGAAAAAGAGCCACTGGAGAATACAGTAATTAACTTCTGAAGGAGACAGATAAGGCTTCTCTAAGAAAGTGCCATTTAAACTGAGATACGGATAAGCCCAACGTAAGCAATGATGATGAGGGATTAAAAAAGGCTGAGAGCCTATCAGGCAAGTGGCAAAGTACGAACAACGTCCTGAAGTGGGGCAGAAACACAGCTCACAAGAGCAGTGGTCTCCACATTTTATTTTGATCATGTATAATTGGATAAAAATTTTGACCAGACTACAATGTTTGTTTGTTGTTTGTGTATTTATTCATAAATAGTATATATACACTGTTTTATTTATATTATGTGTATAGTACAAAAATAACAAAAATATAAACGTTTAAATGTTAACGTGAATGGTACAGGAGCCTTTCCACTCTCTCAAAAAATTAGCACTATTAATTTGTAATTTAATTCAGCACTGTTAATCAACCAATGTGACCAGATTATGCACATTTACTTTTGAAAATCATGGTTTAATGCTTTTTAATACTGCGAATAAAAGCCTTTGTTTGAAATGATAACCTGTATATATAAAAATAGGAAAAAAAATTCTTCTGTGTAGCCCAGGGAACTATATTCAATATTTTGTAATAATCTTTAAAGAAAAAGAATATTAAAACGAATATACATATGTATACACATGACTAGGACATTGTGCTGTACATCAGAAATTGAGACATTGTAACTGAATGTAGTTCAATTTAAAAAACACTCTTTGTTTGATGGCCAGCTGATTTTGATGACTAATTTTAACGGCTATTACAGTCTTAAAATGTAATAGTCCCCCAAAGGAGCAAATCTAAATAAGAAAATTACATGATTAGCTACACTTACCAAATTATGACTTGGGCTTTTCACTTACACGGTAAACCAAAGTTTTTATTAAAAATTGCCTAGCAAATTGCAATTTCTTGTCATCAGTTGTTGGGCATACTAATCAGAATGTGTCATATTTTTAAGTTTTTAAAAAATGAATCTAAAATCATTGAAATTCTTTATCAAAAAATTCTAAGAGATTATAGTACTCTGTTTCTGTAGACATCAAATGTGCACAGATAAGAACATTTATAGGTGATGTAGTCACAGAACTTTCAGCCTGCATCATGTAATGATGGAAATACTTCCACATACCCATCTTCCACAGAGCTCTATCCATAACAAGAGTTTCTTTAAAAGAAAGTATCATTATATTAACTACTATATATAAAATAGACAAACAACAAGTTTCTTCTGTATAGCACAGGGAACTATATTCAATCTTGTAGTAACCTATAATGAAAAAGAATACATGTATGTACATGTACGTACATTTATGACTGAAACGTTATGCTGTACACCAGAAACTGACACATCATTGTAAACTGACTATACTTCAATAAAAAAAAAGGAAGTATCATCTTGTGGTAGCTCATAGTGAAAAAAAGTGACAATATAAACATGTTCATGTATAACTGAAAAATTGTGCTCTACACTAGAATTTGACACAACATTGTAAAAGGAACTATTACTCAATTAAAAAAATGTTAAAAAAAAAAAGCAAGTATCATTAGCTGTTTCACTCATTAAAATATCACACTTACCTCAAATAGATTAGGTGATTTTTGTTCTAAAAAATAACTAGTAAATTTGAAATTGAAGACAGTCATATGATAGAAAAGATAAGCACTTTTTTTGAAAAGGAAAACTTAGGAATTTATGTTTAAGTACAACAATTCTTCTAAGAATTTTGCCATGTGTTAACTAGCCAAACTTTCGATATCACAGAAGATTTTGAGAGTCATGGCCCAGTTTATTTCCAACAGATTATAAACACCCTATTAAATATTGTCTTTAAAAGAAAAATTCAGTTAACTCTTAGTAAAAGAGTAAACCCATTAAAAAAAAAAAAAGAAGACAAATGAACTTAAATATAAAACAGAAACAGACTCACAGACATAGAATACAAACTTGTGGTTGCGGGGGGTAGGGGGGTGGGAAGGGACAGACTGGGAGTTTGAAATTTGTAGATACTGACAGGTATACGTAGAATAGATAAACAAGTTTATACTGTATAGTACAGGGAAGTATATACGAGATCTTGTGGTAGCTCATGGTGATAAAGAATGTGACAATGAATGGATGTATGTTCATGTATGAATGAAAAATTGTGCTCTACACTGAAAATTGACACAACATTGTAAACTGATTGTAACTCAATAAAATAAAAAAAGAATTTTTTTAAAGAGTAAATCCATTTTTAAAAGAAAGCCTGGGCTGCCTAAACTGTGGGGCTTTAAAATACTCTCTCTGAAAGTTGACAGACTAGTAAGGGTGAACCCATTTAGCAATCCAAGTTTTCAAGCACCCACTCGTCCCCAGCGAGCTCTCTCATTCCCTGTGATGGTTGCCTTTCTGACAAAGGTAGCAAGGAAGTCATTCTTATTGAAACTAGCAGTCAAGTCTACTTTTATAACTTTGTAGATGAATATTAAATCATAATATTTTCTCTAGTACCTCAATGTAAGATGATCTTCAGACCCCTTTTCATCTTTCTTTGCCTCACTTTGTAAACACCTGCTTTAGAGGAACCAAAACAAAGTCAGGGAGACTGGAGGGCAAAAAGTAAGGGAGTGAGAGACGATGTAGGGACCCTGTGGGACCTTGCAGAGCTGTTAGAGGTCATTTCATGAACAACAGGAGCTGCAGTCAACCAAATGGTGCAATTTTTAGGAAGTTGAAATGTATTTACCAGATTGTCTTTTATTCTGTGGTTGTATTATTATTAGTATTAATGTTTGGTGTTAACTTTTCAAAGAAGTTATAATCATGGCATCATTTCTAAGTTTTTATTGTAATAACATGTAACAGTTAGTGAGATCTACTCTGTCAATTTTTTAAGTGTAGATGATTGTTGACAACAGGGTAAAGTTAAATAGCAGAACTCTACAGCTGATTCATCTCACTGACTGAAACGTTATGCCCGTTGGTTAATAACTCCCCACTTTCCACCATCCTACAGCCCCTGGCAACCACCATTCTACTCTTCGATTTTATGAATTTGACTGTTTTAGATGCCTCCTATAGGTGACATCATGCCATATTTGCTTTTCAGCAACTGGCTTTTTTCACTTTGCATAACATCCTCAAGGTTCATCCATATCGTCACATGTCACAGAATTTCTTGGTCTTTTTTAAAAGCTGAGTAGTATCCCACTGTATGTATATGCCACATTTTCTCTATCCATTCACCTTTTTTTTTAAATGTGTTTGATTTCGTGAAAAGCTAACCCGTATTTTTTTCTTCCACCTCAATTGTTGTTGCTACTGTTTTAAAATTTTAATGGTCTGTGTAATCCAAATATCTGAGAACCACTGGTCTACATAGCATCTATGGTCCTTTTAGTCTCTAAAATTCTGAGATTATATGCTTGAAGAAAAAAATTGAAATCCATTGTGGAAATGAGCCAGTGCATTTTTGATATTGTTTAAGAGTCGGAAGAATAGAAATAAACTATCCTGTGTAAAATGGTTACCTATAATTAAAGATGCCACAGAGATGTGTCCCAAGGGTTGGGACTACC
Organism: Camelus ferus; assembly: GCF_009834535.1. NCBI lineage: Eukaryota > Metazoa > Chordata > Mammalia > Artiodactyla > Camelidae > Camelus > Camelus ferus. Next base: position 11,518,379 of record NC_045699.1, read on the forward strand.
CACAGATTACATAGCTCTTTCTGGTCAGTTTCCTACCTCCTAGGGTATATTATTAAGTATTCTTTACCAAGTGTGCTGATAATTACTTGAAGATCTTAGAAAACCTTCAGTAGTGTAATATGCAGGCATACCTCAGAGATATTGCAGGTCATTTCTAGAACACCACAATAAAGCAAATACCACAATAGAGTCACACAATGTTTTTTGCTTCCCAATACATTTAACATTTAGGTTTTATACTATATTGTACTCTATGAAGTGTATAATTGAATTGTGTTTTTAAAATGTGCATACTTTAATTTAAAAATAATGTTATTGCTAAAAAATGCTAACCATCATCTGAGCTTTCAGCAAGTCATATTCTTTTTGCTGGTAGAGGGTCTTGCCTCAGTGTTGATGGCTGCTGACTGATCAGAGTGACGGTTGTTGAAGACTGAAGTGGCTGTGGGAATTTCTTAAAATAAGACAACAATGAAGTTTGCATCACTGATTTGACTCTTCGTTTCACGCATGGCTTCTGTGTAGCATACAATGATGTTTGATAGCATTTTACCCGTAGGAGAATTTCTTTCTAAAGTCCAGTCAATCCTCTCAAACCCTGCCACTGCTTTATCAACTAAGTTTATGTAATATTCTAAATCTTTTGTCTTTATCTCAACAATCTTCAGAGCATCCTCACCAGACTGTAGTTACCATTTCAAGAAACCACTTTCTTTGCTTATTCCTAAGCAACACCTCATCTGTTCAAGTTCTATCATGAGGCTGCAGACATTCAGTCACATTGTCAGGCTCCACTTCTAACTCTGGTTCTCACTATTTCTACCACATCTGCAGTTACTTCCTCCACTAAAGTCTCATACTCTTCAAAGTCATCCATGATAGTAGGAATCTACTTCTAAACTCCTGTTAATGTTGTTATTTTGACTTCGTCCCATCAATTACAAATGTGTTTAATGGCATCTAGAATGGTGTGTCTTTTCCAGAAGGTTTTCAATTTACTTTGCCCAGATCCATCAGAGGAATCACTATCTATGGCAGCTACAGGCTTATGAGTGCATTTCTTCAATAATAAGACTTCAAAGTCAAAATAACTCCTTGATCTATGGGCTACAGAAAGTACATTGTATTAGCAGGCAGGAAAACAACATTAATTTCACTGTACATCTCCATCAGAGCTCTTGGGTGGCTGGGTACATTGGCAACAGACAATAGTGTTTTGAAAGGAATCTTTTTTTTTTTCCTGAGCAGTAGGTCTCAATAGTGGGCTTAAAATACTCAGTAAACCGTGTTGTAAACAGATGTGCTGTCATCCAGGCTTTGTGGTTCCATTTATAGAGCACAGAAAGAGCCAATTTAACATAATTCTTAAGGACCTCGGGAGTTTCAGAACAGTAAATAAGCACTGGTTTCAACTCCAAGTCACCAGGTGCATTAGCTCCTAAAAGAGTGTCAGCCTGTCCTTAAAGCTCTGAAGCCAAGCATTGACTTCTCTTCTTTAGCTATGAGAGTCACAGGTGACATCTTCTTCCAATATAAGGCTGTTTCATCTTACATAGAAAATCTGTTGTTTAGTGTAGCCTCCATCATGAATGATCTGAGCTAGAGCTTCTGGATGACTTGCTGCAGCTTCTACATCTGCACTTGCTGCTTCATCCTGCACTCTGATGTTCTGGAGACAGCTTCTTCCCTTAAACCTCATGAACCAACCTCTGCTAGCTTCAAACTTTTCTTCTGCAGCTTCCTCACCTCTCTCAGCCCTCATAGAACTGAAGAGAGTTAAGGGCCTTGCTCTGGATTAGGCGCTGGCTTCAGGAATGTTGTGGCTGTTTTGATCTTCTATCCAGACCACTCAAACTCTCTCCATATCACCAATAAGACTGTTTTGCTTTCTTATCATTCCTGTGTTCACTGGAGGAGCACTGTTAATTTTGCTCAAGAACTTTCCCTTTGCATTCATGCCTTGGCTGACAGGAGCAGGAGGCCCAGCTTTCAGCCTGTCTTGGCTTTTGACATGGCTTCCTCACTAAGCGTAATATTTCTAGCTTTTGATTTGAAGTGACAGAGGTGCGACTCTTCCCTTCCCTTGAACACTTAGAGGCTGTTGTAGGGTTATTAAGCAACCTAACTTCAATATTGTTGTATCTCAGAGAGTGGGAGGCCCCAGGAGAGAGAAAGATGGGGCAATGGCTGGTTGGTGAAGCAGTCAGCACATACAATATTTACTGATTAATTTCACAGTTTGTGGTGCCCCAAAGCAATTACAATAGTAACATCAAAGGTCACTGATCACAGATCATCATAACAAATATAATAATACTTTAAAAGTTTGAAATAGTGCAAGGATTACCAAAATGTGACATGGAGACATGAAGTAAGCCAATGCTATTAGAAAAATGGTGCCAACAGACTTGCTAGACACAGATTTGGCACAAACGTTCAATTTGTATAAAACACAGTATCTGCAGAGCACAATAAAATGAAGCACAGTAAAACAAGGTATGCCTATAACATACTTCAGATAAACAATTGAGACATCACATACATTTTTCAAGTTTCCAAAAATTTATTATTCTATAAGTGAAAAATTCTTGAAATTGAATCAAAGCTAGATTAATTTTTTGCTTGACTATTGTCATATAGACATCACAAACTGGCAATGATTCTGTAAAATATAAATATTTATATTTTATTCTCTGGCATTGTCCATGAAAATAAATCCCAAACTTACATGAAACTTGCTTTTATAGCAGCTGATACTTGTCAACTTGTCAAAAAAAGCAAAAAAATAAATTTAAAATAAATTAAAAGCTAAACTGGTTTTGTTTCAATAAATCCATAAATATAATACTTCTTAGAATAAACTTAGATGTTTTCCTCCATCTCTCCAGCAGAAGAGATTTCATTTACACATAGCTAGAATGAGGTCTCATGCTATTCAGACCTCATTATTTTTACCAAGTTATCTGTGACATCTGCAACACATACTTATCTAAAGATATCAGAGATAATTAAAAGTAAACTTCACTTGTCAGAGAAGATATTCAGGGTATAGTGTTTCCTGATGTCATTTTTATTTTATGGAAACAAATATAGGAACCAATATGAATTGTCTTATTTTTTTTACCAGTGCTATGTTTATATTAAACTGTGACTTTCACAGGGCTTTCCACAGTTCTCATCAAAGATTTTCCACAAACTGTATTGTGACTAAAATAATAAAACTCAAATTTTTACAAGGAGCACAAATCTGTGGTGTAAATAAATTTTAAAGGATAAAGGTGTGTATTATAGTCAGGTACAGCAATCAAAGATCTGATACATCATATCTGGACAAACAACTAAAAACCCAGAGTAAGCTAATGCATCCCATTCTAAATTTCATTTTTTTAATCTACAAAAGACTAAAAAGCCTCTTGTCTCCTATCTAATTATGGACTCAGAAAACAATGTTTATTAACTTGCAGTAATAAAATACTTTAAACATATTAAATAAAAATCCCTTAAAAATATTTAGTATTTCAGAGGTAGTATTACGTGTTTGATTGGCATTGTTCATTCCTTAAAGCATACAGTTGAAAAGCTTAAATTTTGTTATGAAAAAGCTCTTGAATACTCTATGTCTTCCAATGAAGGGGAAACACAACCAAATATAAGCATCAGTTTTTAGGAAAAATACATACATTTGTTTCTTAACATCATGAATGCAACTAAATTTGAATTACCCACCCCATGAGCTATTCTCAGTGTTCTGTGTTCCATTTCACAGGAAGATGAATTATCACTCTACCAATGATTAACTCAATGTTCTCTTTTACTTAAATTTCCCTTTTAAATAGAGTATTTCAAGATTTTATAAAAATATGGCTAGGTACATGGGTATGAATAAGTATATCTATGAAAAATTATCTAATAAGCAAATCTTAAATACAGCATTTGAGGTGCTACATTTAAAAAAATTGAAATCCCCAATGGCAATGCTTTACAGTTATATGAGGTTGGGACTGGCCCTCATTAGAAGCTGTGGAAATTAAGGAACAGAATTAAATTCTACCAAGGAGAATAGACATTTAAGTGACGAGTTTTTAAATAGTTTTTATAGTCTTAATATAAAATTGATCTTTCCCTGGGATCATCGTATTTTTCCCAAATGTTTAAGGATACTCTCCATCTAGCTCTAAATAATAATAAAATTTCCCTTCCATTTGGTTATACCAATCTTTATCACGTCTCAGTACAGTATTTAAAGTACAATTGAGTGGGCAATGCTACTTGAGGACCAGAAAATTGCTTAGTGGTAAATTAAGTCTCATTCAAAGCCAAGGAAAGTTAAGCCATCAATAGATTAAATTTCCATTCTTGATAATGCAGACATTTGAACCAACAAATTTTGATGCCTATAAATATATTACTAGCAACTGTTAATTAAGTTGGACATGTAAACTATATAATTTATAATAATACAATTTTGGAATTCAATCCCCAAAGGATTGAAGGTATTTACCAACATTATATGATGCCCCCCTGGTTCTAAGAATATAAGAGCGTGTTAAGTTTGGCCCATGTTTTAAAAAATAAATCGCACTGCTCAAATGTTAACTGTCTCTTCAAAATCTAGAACATTATTTTAATTGCTAAATCTAGTGACTTCTTACCAATTTTCTTCTTTTCTAGTCTCTCTGAAGGCTCTGGCCCTGTTGATCACCTCCTCTTTCTGGAAACTCTCTTGGCTACCAGGAAGTTACTGTCTTCTATTCTTTTTTCCTCTTCGATCATTCTTTCTTACTTTCCTTTATTATCACCTTTTCTTCTTTATCCCTATTGAATTATGTTTTCCCTATTTTTCTGCCTTAAGCCTTCATTTGTGCTACTCTGTGCATTCTCTCTTGATGTGCACTAAATGCTGGCAACTTTAAGTTATAGGTAATATTTTGTAGAATATACTACCTGAAGATACTATAGGCACTTCCATTTCAATAGAACAAAATCTTGCCACATTATTTGTCCTCAACATGTCTTCTTTCTCAGAATTGGTTAAAGACATTATCAAACACCTAGCAGGTTTTTATTATCTGTCTTTTTTAGTTGATTAAAAAAAAAAATGTCTATGCTGTTTCTGTCTCAAATCCTCCCAGACAATCTTAGTCTCTGCAACCAGAGTGATTTTTCTGGAATACAAAACTGACATTGTCACACATCTACTTAAAATATTTCAATTTGTCATCAACATGTAGAAGTAATTTCTGAAACTTTTAGCATGGAGTTCAAGACTTTTCATAATGAAGTTCTACTTCTCCTTCTCTCCATTTCATTCATTCATTCATTCGTAAATTTTGTTATGTCTGTTAATCTGCTAGACCCTAAGAATATGAGATCGTAAATAATATACAGTCCTATCCCTTCTAAGTCTTTTAGTCAGGGTCCCTTACTTCCAGTCTCCACTGTACCCACACAGACTGTTCTACCTTTAAAAATGTCTTGTTTTTCCAAGTCATGCCTTTGCCAGTGAGATCTTCTCTTACTTGAGAGTCCTTGTATTTTTTTCCCATCTCAAAGTATTTAGCTCATCCTTAAAACTAACTGAAATTGAAGCATCTTTTTTTCAAGTTATAAATAATTTCTCGTACTTAATTTCCAATAGTTTTTTCTCTACACTAATTATTGTTTAATTATAATTATTTAGTATCATATGGAAGCTAACACATAATATTACTTTAATGTATAATACCTATGTGTTATAGGGATTAATAGGCCTTTGAAGTTAATAAAATTCAATCTCACATCTTGACTCTATCATTTATTATCCGTGTGTTCCACTCTTAAACTAATTACTTAGTCTGTGTGTCTCTTCCTTGGTATATGAAAAAGGCTTGATAGATCTAGTTACCTATCTTGATTTAAATGCCTACTCTATGCCTCCATCTCTACAAATTCATTTACTTCTCTAATATGTCCTTGATCATTGAAGTCTATTTAAGCACAGGGATTCTGGTATGTAGATAATGTGTACACAATCGATTCAATGTATTTTATAAAATGCATACCAATACTCATATATGATTATAACCAGGTCCCTGTCTTCCACATTGTCCACTTTTCTTTATTAAGGTGCCAATATTAATAAGAATGGTTTTGTTAAATAATTGGAAGTGTTTATAATCCAATAAAACATGTGCTTATGTAACATTTTAAGTAAAGGCTACCTGACAATAGGCAAGTCATTTAGCTATTCTGAACATCAGTGTCCTAATTTATAGAATGGGAAAGTAGTGGTATGGTCCTTTCCAATTCTGAACCCCCATTCTGATTTTTAATTCCACAATCTATAAAACTCTGTTTACAGAAGCAGTACTATAATAGTGATTACCAGAAACTGTGATAGTACTTCATAGATTTTTCAATTTGTATATGCTTTATCTATTTAACTTTAATAGTTTTATGAGATGAGCAAGTTGTCACTATTATCTTTTAAGATGAGAAAATTAATGATAATGATTAAATGACTCTGGCCTGTCAGATAGATAGTTAAAATTCATTCTTCTGTTTTCCAGTCTAGTGTTCCCTCTGCTAGTGTTAGAAGTTTCCACCAGTAGGCTCAGGATCCCTTGAAGATCTCAGAGCCCTGAATTTTAGATTTCATAAAGCTTAGTAGAAGCATTCACTCAAATTGAAGTCATGCTTATACAAGGGCCTATGAATTTTTGTTTTAACACTTTGTTCTTTTCAATCATAAAAAAATCTATCTATCCATCTATTTATCTACCATTGACATTTGCTTCATAATTTTATGACAAGTGACAAAATGCAATTTGATACGAAAGCAAAAGACCAAGCATCCAAGCCCTACACTCCCATCTCGCTGTTCTTCCTCCTCAGATAGTCTGCCTTTTATCTACATCAAGTTCCCCATGTGTAGAATAGAAAATAACAGCCAGTCAATCAATTCTTCATGATAAAATACACATCTATAAAAAGGAAATAATTCCAATTGGGCCATTAATTTCGATCCTCTAATTTTTTTTCAAGCCTTATCTTACAGTGCTTAAAGCAGTAAAGATGCTACTTTATTATGCAAATCAAGGTTCTGACAGATTCTGAAAGTGCCAAAACCAGGGAAGGAATTGCAAAGAAAGAAGCCATGGCAGGAAATGGAGCAGCCATGTACTGTTAGTTAAAGTGCAAAACGAGGCTATGTCAGAAACATGCCTTGTGGAAATGTGGATATACTCATGAACAACAGGCTTCTGAGTGGTTGTTCCACTAGTCTGTAATTCCCTTGAGTGAGAATATGCTTTTAATTTATTTTGATGTGCATTATATTCCATCATAGGACTGAGAATAGGTACCTAATAAATATTTTGGAGAAGCAGGAAGAATGAGGAATTACTCTGCTGTTTACATGTGTGAACTTGAGCAAAACAGTTAATTGTATCCATTGTAACATGATACTGTGATAGAAAAGAACAAATCAGAGAACAAATCTGACTCCACCTTAGATCTGTTCCTTTGACTTTAACCCTGTGCTCTGTTTCCCATGTTGACTCACGCTGGTTCTGTACCTTTTGTAAAAGAATGTTGCCTATAGCCTGAAATACACAGGATAGCACATTCTCAAGGCTCTGACCTTTAAGGGTATAACACTTTCCCATTCATATAAAGATAAAAATTTGCAGAATAGAAAATAGCATTTGTCTTATTGGAGGTTTACAGGAACACCATGACCTGACCTACGTGGACAAATGCAAGAACAAAGGATTCCAACACCAAGAAGATTTTGCAACAACCAATCACCCCTCTTCCATTTTTAGTATAAAAGGAGCCTGAATTCTGACTTGGGGAAAGATGGTTCTCCAGGACGTTAGTCTGCCATCTTCTCAATCTGCTGGCTTTCCAAATAAAGTTGTTATTCCTTGCCCTGACACCTCATCTCCCGATTTACTGGCCTGTCGTGCAGCAAGTAGAACAAGTTTGGACTCGGTAATAATACTAGTAATAGTTATTTCAAAGAATTATTTTAACTTTTAAATGTGCTTGGTGTTTATTTAAAACTCAGTACATGTTAATTTCCCTTTCACTAATCTTGAATGAATGAATGAATAATTGCTATTTTAGGCAGGACTTTTTTTTTTTTTTTGAGCAAATGCCCTAAAACATTTGTGTGCACAGAATATTCTGGAAATAGCAAAAATGTTTGTAATCATACAGCAAAATGGTTCAAAAGGATCACTGATGCAGGGAAATAGACTAAGGATGAGACTATGCAAATAGAGTGAGTTCATGTTTTTAAAGACCTCAGATTCCATACCCAATAATTTCAATTATTTCTTCTAAGAAATGGGAAAGTATTGTAGTTGACCAGGACCATACTTACATTTATAATTTAGAAATAGTCCTTGGGCTGCAGGTAAAACTTGGACTTAGAGAGTGTCTATGCTCATAGAAATTGAGACAAGAGATGATGAGGGCTCTAGATGGGTACAGCAGCATCAGGGATGGTACAGACTGGGTGGATGTGAAGCACATTTAGGTGCTATCTGAATAGGACTTGACAATAGATTAGATGTAGGGATTGCTGGAGAAGAAGGGTCTAAGGATACTTTTAATAGTTCTAGTTTGAAAAACCAGATGAATGAAATGCTATTGACATTCACAAAGATGGGAGCAATTTATATGACATGATGAACTTTCATTGGAGAACAATTAGGTAGAAAAATGTAACTACCATTTATTAGCAGCTAACCTGCCACAAGCATTTTCTTATTTAACCTTCATAACTGCTCCTATATGATAGATACTAGTATTTTCATTTTACATGTAAGAAAAATGAGGCTCAGAGATACTGAGTGCCTTGTTAAAATTAACTGAGGTGATCTAGAATCTGGGTACATGTCTTATTCTGAAGATTATGTCCTTAAATTATACACTACATTATGTGTCATTAAAGATTTGGCAAGTTAGCCTAATGAGGAAAAAGCAAAGCATTTGGCACTATTAAGTCTAGGGAAATAGATATATGTTAATAACAAAACCTTTTTTTTTTTAAATAGCAGAAAAAAAAGTCACTATTTCAGAGTTAGGTTGAGGTCAAAGTAATACAAGTAAAACAACTCACTAAGTCAAAGGATTGTAAAACAGAATTAGAATTAAAATTAAAGACATTGAAAAATACATCTTTGGGGAATGGTGTATAAAAATGTAAAACATGTCCTCTGGATTCACAGTCGAAGAACAGTGCTCTGTAGGAAAATGTAGGGGGAAAAGTATGGCTACTTTTGTTTTAGAAATTGTTTCATGCTATGTACATTTTGCTTAAACACATGCAAAACTTTATTGTCCTACAAGACAGCAAAGAAGAAGCTCTCATACAGATCAGTAAATAAAGAAAAAATTGCAGCAGCAAAATAAGCCAAAAGTACTATGACCAAGCAAGGCACAGAGGAAAAAATACAAATGGCCAATAAATATATGATAAACATCATACCTATAATTAATCAAAGAAGGAAAAATTAAAACAGTAAGATAACACTATTCGGTTTGCAAATGTCTGTGATATACTGTAATCTAGGGTGAGGGAAAATAGTTACTGATGGAAAATAGTTCTGTTAATCGAAAATAATAATAACAACAACAACAGTAATAATAAAATCTCTGGGAATTTCCTCTCTGGCAGGTACTATCATGATTATTTCACTTTTTTTATCTGTCAAATCTTCAGAGAGATCATATGAAGTAGTTTTATGAATCCCATTGTATAGATAAGAAAAGTGAGCTGCAAAGAATCAGCCTCTGGTCCCACAGGCTGATTGCCTCCAGAGCCCACATTCTGCTGTTACAGGGAAGAACAAATCTGACTCTGTCTTAGATCTGTTCCTTTGGCTCTAACCTCATGCTCTGCTTCCAGTGCTTAGTCATGCTGGTTCTGCACCTTTTGTAAAAGCATGTTGCCTCTAGCCTGAAATACACAGGATAGCCCATTCTTAAGGCTCTAACCTTTAAAGGCGTAACACTTTCCCATTCATATAAAGATTAAATTAAAAAGTTGCAGCAGAATAGAAAATAACATTTGTCTCATTGGAGGTTTACAGGAACATCATGACCTGACCTACGTGGACAGCTGCAAGCACAAAGGATTCTGACACCAAGAAGTTTGCAACAAGCAACCACACCCCTCTCCTTTTTAGGATAAAAGGAGCTTGAATTCTGACTTGGGGAAGATGGTTCCCTAGGACATTAGTCTCCAATCTTCTCGGTCTGCTGGCTTTCCAAATAAAGTCATTACTCTCTGCACCAACACCTCATCTCCTGATTTATTAGCCTGCCGTGTGGTAAGCAGAAAGAGTTTGGACTCAGTAACACTACTACCTTTCTCCAGAAAGGCACCTTCTATCTGGTGGGTACTTAAATAATTAGTTTAACGTGCAAACCCTCTGATCGCGGCAATTCAAGGGTTTCTCTTAAAGTGACTAAAGCTATGACAAAAATTCTGTACAAGGTTAAACACTGTAGTCTATATAATTATATATAATAGTAAGAAATCAGAAACAACCTAGTGTCCAGCAACTAAGAATTAATGATTATATATCAATACTGTGGGTGTAATCTGTATTATTATACTTTAAAGATAATTTGATTACATGAGGGACAACTATAGTACGTTTAATTAGTAAGCAAGTTGCAGAAGAGTCTATACTGTATAATTATAATCTTCATAAACACAAACCTATATAAACATACACACATCTGTGAAATATTACAAAGTTTATTCATGGAAATGTTAACACGTTTATCCCTTAGTGGTTAAGATACGGGTGATACTTCATTGCATGTCTGTCTATTCTAACTTTCCATAGTGAGTATGCTAATTAGTCTCTGTCAAACTCACAAGCACAACACACACAACTCTTCAGGACACATGAGAAATAGTTGAGCAAGTCCAGCAGAAACTGGACTGGAGGACAAAAGCAGCATAGCTCAGTCAACTGGGTGAAATTTGCATCTTTTATCAAACATCTGAAATGTTACTCAAGGACACAGACAGCTTCCTATAAGTTGCACAGAAAGGAGTAAACAATAGGCTACTTTCCTCATTCCCTGCTGACGGATCTGCTCACACTTGCTTTTATGGCTTCTGAGTTTAATCCCTGTTGTGTCCTAAATGATGTCAGTTTCACAGCTTCCTGTGGTAGATAGATTGTTCTAAAAACCCACAGTCTTAATAGTCAAAGAAGCCTTTCCTGATTATCCATTCTAAATGTTCTCACTCAATTTCCTCCTAGTCAGTCTTCCTTGCATCTTGGTGATTATCGATTGTTCCTAATGTCTGCAGACTGACTCATTCTTTGAGGTTTTTATGGCAGCAGCCTGTATTGAGATATTTTTTTCATAGTATAACTCATTGGTGTCCTCATCACCTTAGTTTGACTTCCTTATATTTTCTACAATTGGTTTGTATTTACGTGCTTTTCCAGAGGGCTTAAAGCTCTCATTCCTGGTTCAGATGATTAAAAACGTCTTTTCAGAATATGTGACAGTGTATGATATACAGACTGATAACTTTCTGGTCCAGAGAAAATTTACCCAAAATATGAACACACTAAATGAGCCTTCACTTTGTTTAGTAAGTAGAAATATGGGCAATTTGTTTTCCATGGGTGATTAGGATGCTTTACTGTGAAGCTTACTGACCTTTTAAGCTGATGTTCTGCCAGCCAGTGTGACATTCTGCCCAAGTCTATGATCCGTGAGATTTTCCCCATAGATAGTTGTTAGGAATAGTGTGCTGATGGCACTCAGGGATTGTTTTTGACTGTTTTGCCAGACTGTTTTTGAAATCGGCCTTACTAGGGAATACAGCACAGACTCTGGAAGCAGGCGAGCCTGGGTGTAAGGCCAAATCAACTACTTACTGGCTCTGTGACCATAGGCACGGGTCTTATAGACTTCAAACCTTTGTTTCTTTATAAGAAGATACTCATATTTACCTTAGAGTGTTTCTGTGAAGATTAAACACAATAATAAAGTATTTTCACTCAGAAAATGCTCCATGAATTTTTTTAATGAATTAAGCCAGTAATTAATTTTTATTCTTCTCAAGGCTATAATGATAGCCCTTAAGCATGGACTGAGATCTTGCTGATAAATGGTCCAGTAATACTCAGTTTCTTTGTATGCTTTCCATGGATTGAAATGTTTATTTAAATCCAAATGAATCGTATTTCTCAACGAGAAGTGATATGAACACATCATTTGTTTTAGCATTGATATGGCAATAATTGCTCTCCAAGAATCCTTACTGAGAAAATGAACCCTTATAAACAAAAATGGAAGTATAACCAAGGACTCAGTTATCCATCTAAATTAGTAAGCATATGTCACAAGTGTACAGACTTGTCACTTGGTACTCTAACCTGCCCCTTAACAAGATGCATCTGTTTGCTTTCTCAATGCTATTATTACTAATGTTAAGTTGTACAAAGTATTTATCTTAACAGTGTTCCTTCACCTTCCCTAGACTTGGTTGTTTTAGATCATAGTTGGCAACTTAGTGACTTTTATAATACGGTCTGCTGGTTACACTCACAGTCTTTATGTCAGGCCAACCTGGGATCTATTCTTAGAATTATCATGTATACTGTATCCTCGGGCAAGTACTTAACCTGTCTAGATATCTGTTCTTCACTCATGAGAAGGTCATAATGATATTTTCTACTTTAAAGGGTTATCTTAAGTATTTGTTAAGATAATGTTGATAAAGCATTTAGCACAAACCTTGTCACATTTTAAGTACTCAATTTAACTATGTTAATATCATTAAAATCAGCTTAAAAAGTCATAATGCATATAATTAGTTTTTGGATATGACACCAAAAGCTCAAGAAATTCTGCTATTTGCAGTAATGTGGATGCACATGGAGGACATTATGCTAAGCAAACCAAGCCAGACATATAAAGACAAAGACCATACGATCTCATATGTAGAATCTAAAAGAACCAAACACATAGGAACAGATTGTTAAACAGTGATTCCCAAGAGTTTGGGGGAAAGTGAAAGGAAAGATGGTGATCAAAGGGTACAAAGTTTCAGTAATGCAAGATAAATTCGTTCTAGAGATCTCCCCTATAGCATAGTGCCTATAGCATATGATACTGTACTGTACACTCAAAGGATGCTTTGCTCATAGGCCTCCCTTAACAAAGCCTCAGCAGGGCCAGTCTAGGCCGCTAGCCACACCAGTGTTTCTGCAGACCCTGTGGCATTCTCTGCATCCTCAAGAGCACCTTAGACTCCCACTCTACCGTATCTCTTTCTCTGTATCTCTAATACCAATTCCCAGCCTGGTGGCATTCCCTCTTCCATTTTCTCTACATCTGCTCTGAGCTTACAAAGCTTCAACCACAGACTCAGTTTTTGTTTTTGTTTTTTTTAATTTAAAAACAAAACAAAAAGGAAAACAACAACAAAAAACTTTCTTCCCAATGCTCTATTCTAGATTTTCCACATGATTGGCAGCTGCTCCCCCAACTATGAGACAATCTCATTCCAAGTTCTCTTTTCCTCTCTTACCAGCTGTTTGTTACAAACATCAACACATTTCATTTTGTTGTTTTTAATTTTCTCTTCTCTTAGCAAGTAACCTGGATTCTTTGTAGAAAAAGTGACAGTAGGTAGCTGATTAAAGAAGCAAAATTTATTTTTTTACCTTTAGAACTCCAGATGGGTGTTGAGAGGACTGTGTGTATCCACCTATTAAAAAATATTTTTCCCCACCCTGTATACATTCATTCTCTTGTGCACACTTTTCACTGCCCTATAATCATTCCATTAAGCTCTGGTGGCTTCCATGTCATTCCTCATGGAGGCTCTAGCTCAATTTCTCCTTTCTCCTCAAGCCTTAAATCTTCTCAAGTCATCTCCTGCTTACTAATTTACAGAGAATAAGGCTATTTAATGCAATATTGTAATTTAATTTATACCAATTTCAACACATAATTAAATGTATTTTCAGTGCTTTCTCTAGCCTCAGAGGTAATGTTTTCTTTAAATTTATATCCTCCCATCAATTAGCTCTCAGCCTCAGCCTGAACAAAAATGATTGAGAAGAGAAATAGAGAATGAAGAGGTTGTTTGATTTTTCTACCCCTGAAAGTGTTTTTAAGTCAAAAAAATATATACAATCTGATCTTTCTACCCCTGAAAATGTTTTTAAGTCAAATAATCACTTTTATTACAGGGTTTGTCTACCCACTTCTAATCTCTCCAAAATAAAGCGTATTATTTAATGAACTACACAATTATTTTATTCAAGATTGATATTGAATTGACCATACAACCACTTAGGTATGTCATTATTCAAGGTGGTTCCTAGGCACTGTAGGAAAAAGGATGATGTTGATATAAACACTGTTCTCAAGGAAGTTTGAGGAGAATTGGCAAAGATTATGGTGAAATAGCTGGCACTGAGGAGAAACACCAGTAAAAATGGAGAGAGGAGAGAAAGAAGGAGATGTTTTTTGGAAGTGATTGTACTTAAGAAGGGTCTTAAAAGATGAGCAAAAGTTAGCCAGGCTGTCTTAGTTTCAGAGCCCCCAAAAGCAGAGTCTGAGTCTGTGCAGGTAGTTTGTTTGGAAATTGATCCTAAGCAGCAGGAGTAAGGGATGGCAGGAGGGAAGCCGGGAAGGAGGGAAGCCAGTATCAGCATGTGTTATCGGGAAGGTATCCAAGATGAGGGACTGTGGCTTGACTATGTGGGACATTCTCAGGAAACTTCAACAGTAGTCTCAAAATTATCCACTCATAGGATGAAAGGGGGCAACATTTGTTTATGGCCCCTGTTAGTCAGGTGCGTCCTACTAGTCAGGAATTGTCCCACAGGCATTAACTCTTCCACGTTCACAAAGGACTTTCAGGCAAATTTCCACAAGCATCTCACCACAATAGCAGAGAAACCCATGGCAGGATATGAAATGTACACCTACTGGCCCACCCCTGTGTGAAACCCTTTGAAGTCAGTACAAAACTATCCACACACAGTGTCTGAAGTCAGAAGTGGGGCCAAGAGGATTTGAAGTGACCCATATGGAATATCTCATTCACAGGTCAAAAGAAGACAGGTAGCAGAGAGATAATAAAAAACAACAGTGCTGTGTGGCGGCTAAGAGTGACACAAATAATGACGTTGCAAGGGTACTTATCTGAAGCAAGGTACAGTGAGACAAGAGACTGGAAAAGGTGATGGAGCTTTAAATGACATGTTAAGGAATTTGGCATTAATTCTGTAATTAATGGGAAATAAATGATTTAAAGGAATGTACTCTGTAATAATGCTGCTGGCAAGAATGAGGAAAAAAGATAATGCTTGAAAGTAATAAATGAAATAGGAAGAAGAAAAGAATTATTTAAAAGGTGGGGTTTTTGCTCTGGGAAAATGATATACTACGTTATCGGTTCTAAACGGGCAATTTTACCTCGCAAGGGACATCTGGCGATGACTAGACACATTTTGTTTGTCACAACTGGGAGGATGTTACCATATGCGTAGAGGATAAGGATGCTGCTATCCAGAACACGCAGCACACAGAACACCCTCCAACAGTAAGGAATTATCCAGCCCTCAGCGTCAACAGTACCAAGGTGGAGAAACTACAGATTAGGTACAACTGGCCCTCAGTATCTACAGTTCCTAACCACAGTGGATTAAATGTTGCAGAACCCACAGAGACAGAAGCCTATTTACTACACCGTTTTATATTAGGGACTTGCCCATCCTCGGATGTTGGTATCTGCCAGGGGTCCTAGAATCAATCCCAGCTGGATACCAAGGGATGACTGCTTTGGCTCAGCGAAAGATGTACATTATGTATAAATGTATACACAGCCTGAAGGCACTGAAGAAATAACAAAGCAATAAGAAAGTGTCAGAGCAAGATCCAGCAGCAGAAGAAAATCCAAAGGTAGGATTTTTATTTTGACATTGTTGAAATAAATTTGGTGAGAACGTACATCTTAATAATAATGAGTTTTTCACCCCATCAACATGACACAGCTCCGAATTTAGGCTTTTTAAAATCTGTTAGTAATTATTTGTGGTTTTCAGTACAGAAATCTTTCATGTCTTTTTAAAATGATCTTCCTAAGTATTTCAGGTTTTATGATGCTCTTTTAACTATTTTTATTTCATCTTCCAGTTGTTTGTTATTGGCATATAAATAAAATTGACTACAAAAACTGACCTTACTAAATTGACATATTAACTCTAGAATTTAAAAATCTCATAAATTTAATTTTCTCCACTGGGTTTTAAAAATAATCTTAGAAAAAGTAAAGAAAGAAAACAAATGTATTGCCCATGTAAAACCATATGGTGTTGGACAACTCTCATTATCTGCCTAATCAGTCCCTGGGAAAAGTTTGCTTACTATTTTAAAACTTGTATTTGGGTAGATTACCCCTGCATCTATAGGCCCCTTCAGCCATAATAAATAAAATTTATGTTTAAAATAATCATCATCATCATCATCATCATCATCATCATCTTACAGTTGCATAACTGAAAGCATCCTGCTGTATGCTAAAACGACTCACTGTGATTGTCCAGTTATTGTCAGACATTTTTAACGGCAAAAACATTTATTAAAATGAAATTTTAACTGGTGTCCCAAGAAACGTATCAGATAAATCAGAGTTTCTCTGGCTGAAGCTGGTGTGAGGAATTTGTGTGGGATGAGGGAACCAAAGCCTTGCCTGCTTAATTCAGACCCCCAGTGTGGATCGTGTGGGAATTTGAGGGCCCCGAGGGCTCCTGGGAACACAGCTAGCAAACTGATGCAGGTGCTGGGGCTTCACATTTATAATTAAAATTTAAACTTCAGGAAATTATCGAATTTCTATATTTCTTGAATAAAACATTTTATTGAAAAATAATACGATGTAAACAAAGAAAAAGAAGCTTAAGTCTGCTTATGGGACTGGCTATTTTGAAAACATGAAATTGAGCAGGACCCTGAGAGGCCTTCCTGGGGCCTGACCCCTAGGTCCCCTGCCTCCTATCTGTAGAAAAGCTTTAGCCTCCTAGCCCTTCCCCGAGTTCAGGAGGGCAAATTTAATCAGCAAAGTGAGAAAATGCCGAAACAAGGAAAATAGTCAAGCAGGACAAAATAATAATGATTTAATCATAAACAAAGTAAAGGACATTTAGTTCCTCCTCCAGAGCTTTAGATAATATCCTGAGCCCTATCCCTGAGTTGTTTTGCAGATACTAAAATACCTACCAGGTGGAAAAAGTTAACTGCATGCTGATCACAAGCAGGCAGACCCCAGATCAAACTGGAACCAGAAAGTTGATGACCTAAACCCCCAAAATACCACTGTGTTACCTCACCACCAACCAATCAGAAGAATGTCCACAAACTGATGAGTCATCCTACAAACCTAACCCCTAATGTTACCTTTAAAAACCTTTCCCTGAAAGCCATCGGGGAGCTCAACTCTTTTGAGCAATCTCCTTGCTTGGCCCCAAGTTGGAAACCTAGCAATAAACACTGGATTTTCCTTCACCACAACCTGGTGTCAGTAGATTGGCTTTGCTGCCTGTCGGGTGAGCAGACCCAAGTTTGGTTCAGTAACAAATATAAGAAAACACTTCTAAGGAAAATGGAGTAACTGAGTACAGGCAAAACTCAGAACGGGAATCAGAGATAGTTTATGATCCTAGGAAAATCCATATTTCAAATTAAAGACACAGAAAAGCAAAGGAAATAAGACGGAAACACACACAAACACATACACATATGCACATCTCTGTCCCAAGAAAGACAGAGTAGCAGAAGTGTCATCCATACTACGCAGCCCAGGCTCCAGGCACCGAAACTTAACCACTCAAGCTAGTAGCGTTTATCAACAAAATGCCACAGAGGCCTGTGGCAAAACCAGACTGAACAGGCTAGAGCCAAGATAGAGGCAAAGTAAGTTAAAGGTCACTGCTTTCCTGCCCTGATTTATGTCTGTGTTTGTTTCGAAAGTACCTGGTATTTGGCAGAGATGCTTCGCAGCTGTACTTGGAGAGACAGATAGTGGTCAACCATCCCGCACCAGCTCCAACGTGAGGACAGGCAGGCGCCTGCGCTCATGGAACCTAGAGTCGTCCCAGAGTTACCTTCGCTTCATTAAAATGCGGCGACCTCCGCCCAAAGGGGATGGTACTCTGCGAGGCTCAGTTTGCGGAGTGCAGGGAAGCCTGGGGGAAGGCATGCGCTGGCTGTTCCTGGAAGTCTCCGCCCTCTAATCCTGTTTCTGATGATGTACCCGCCTTTTACACCTTAAAAGTCCCCCACACGCCTCCCTTCAGGGAGAAGGTGCCATTAGTGCGTGAGCTCTCCTTCTCCACTCTCTGGGCCATTCAGTAAAATCCTGCCTTGCTTGCACCAAACTCAGTTTTGACGGTGGCAGCGGGACTTTCAGCAGGGAAACAACTCACTGACCCACCAGCGGGGCTTCGGTTCTGCTAGGGGCCTCCATCTAATTTGTAACAGACTTTTGAGTTTAATGGTAAAAATTTGAATCCTTGCTCAAATTGATATTACTGTGTGACCTCGGCCAAGCTTCTCCAACTCTCTAACCCTTAATTGGTTTATCTATAAAATAAGCTTTTTTGAGGTTAAGTAAAACACTTCCCATTGTGTCTGACAACAATAAGTGCTCAATTACAGATTTTTTTTTTCCTCGAAAAGGCTTTTCCCCCTGATTCAGCATCATTCTACATCAGGCTATTTTCCCCCAAAACCGTAGATATAAAAACTAAATGGTAATGGTGACCTTGTATACATTCGATTTTTAGAAATTATAGCATAATAGCAAGAGCATTCATGCCATATGAAAAATCAATTCCAAGTAGATTAGAAAACCCAAATGTGAAAGGCAAAACCATAAAACTTTTAGAAGATAATATGGTAGAATATATAATATCCTTGGTAGAAAAGTATTTCTTAAGCAAAACACAAAAAGCAGTGACCATGAAGAATAAGAGTAATAAATTCAACTATGTTAAAATTAGTCATAATTTTGCCATCTTCAAAAGACACTGTTAAAAAAAAAGTGATGAGTATAGAATGGAAGGAGGTATTTGCAACACATTCAGCTGATAAAGGACTTTTATCCAGATTATCTAGATAATTCCAGTAAGGAAAAATAAAAAGTCAGGCAACCAATAGATAAATAGGTGAAAGACTTAAAAGAGTATTTCACAAAAAAGGAACCCAAATTACTAACAAACATATACAAAAGGACTGGACTTTAGAAGTCAGGAAACTGCAAAATCAAACATTTTTCTTAATTTTGAGATGTGTTAAACATATAAAAGCTACAAGAATTTTCATATATGGCTAGAGGGATTGTAAACAGGTACAAATTCTTTGGTAAACAATATACTGTAATCAAGAAATATTGAAGATGTATTTATTCCTTTTGATTCAGAAATTTCACCCTTGTTCATAGAGATAAAAATACTTATTTGCAATAGGTACAAGTATGTTTAGAGCACAATTGTTCATAATTGTCAAACATTGGAAACAATCCAAACACCCAACAATAGGAGAATGGGGAATACATTGTGGGTATACAAGTAGAGCAGATCTCAGATACAGCAACATTCGTGTATCTAAAAGACGTGATTTTGAACAAAAGAGAGCAAGTAACAAAAGATTATAGACTATATTTATGTGAAATTCTAAAAAAAAAAAGGCAAAATAAAACTGTTTAAAAATGCTGGAGAGGGTGTGGAGAAAAGGGAACTCTCCTACATTATTGGTGGGGATATAATTTGGTGCAGCCATTATGGGAAACAGTATAGAGGTTCCTTAAAAAATTAAAAATAGAGTTACCCTATGATCCAGCAATCCCACTCCTGGGCATATATCAGAGGAAACTCTAATTTGAAAAGATACATGCACCCCAATGTTCATAGCAGCACTATTTACAATAGCCAATACATGGAAGCAACCTAAATGTCTATCAACAGATAATTGGATAAAGAAGTTGTTTTATATATATATATATATATATATATACACACACATACATACATACATACATACATATATATATATATCTCAGATACAGCAACATTATTGTGTCTAAAATACATCATTTTGAACAAAAGAGAGCATTGTATGTGTGTATATATATGTAAATATACACACAATGGAATATTACTCAGCCATTAAAAGTATGAAATAATGCCATTTGCAGCAACATGGACAGACCTGGAGATAGTCATACTAAGTGAAGTAAGACAGAAAGAGAAAGACAAATACCATGATCTCTTATATGTGGAATATAAAAACATGACACAAATGAACTTACAAAATAGAAACAAACTCATGGACAAAACAAACTTATGGTTACCAGATGGGAAAGAGGTGTGGGGCTGGGGAGGGAGAAACTGGGAGTTTGGGATTTGTAGGTACTAACTACCATATATGAAATTGATAAACAACAAGGTCCTACTGTATAGCACATGGAACTCTTTTCAATACCTTATTATAGCCTATAATGACAAAGAATATGTAAAGGAATAACCACATGCACTAGCAGGGGATCTTTCAAATTTGTTTAACATGAAAAAATGTATATGTGGGTGGAAAAACTGTAAAGGAACTCAAGGTAAGAATTATAAATGAATTAGGATAGTACCTGTCTCTAGGGAGACATGAGAGATTTATAATTTGTAAGGCGTATTAGCCAGGGTCCAAAACAACTATAACAAAGGAATAATTACACACATGGTAACTAGAATTCCAAAGAATTCCATCAGGCTCAGTGAGGTACACAAGAAGGATGAACATGTCCCTCCCCAAGACTTGGGTTCCGACCTCATTAAGAAAGTTCACTGAGTTGTCCAGGACAAAGCTGGTTCAGAGTCACTGGGCAAGCAGGACTCATCCATCTGAGGGGCAGGAGGGCTGAGGTTGGCTGAGGGGGTTGGGGCACCATCATACTGAGGACCCAGCATCAGCAAGGAAGCACTATGTACAGACCATAATAAATACCTCAGGAGAAAGTCACCAAAGGCAGCACCCTGGAATCAGGAGGAGCCCCTTTCTCCCACAAAGTCTCTCCAGCTCCCTCTACCAACAACACTTAATAATCACGTGGGCAGCAAAGGAAAAAAAAAATGCTTAAAGCCCCTTTCTTGCGGAGTACATCAAAAAAGGTGAATCTGAAAGTAAGGGGCGATCAATTGATATGGGGCATGGAAGGGATAGACAGAGCCGCCTGTGATATTGATAAAGTTCTAAGACTTCACTCATTTGGTAGTTACAAGTGCTTTCATCACTGCTATCTTTAAACTACACACATAATAATGCATGTTCCTGTACATTCACAGAAAGATGTTAATCTTAAAAAGCAAATGAGCATCATATGATTAGCATTCAGCTAACTTGAATAGTACTATTTCTTCTGCTGTTAACTAGCCACAAAATCTTTCCGAAGCCACTTAATTTCTCCTCATCTGGAATCCGTCATCCTTAAAATGCAGAAGGCAATGCCCATCCAGTTATTACAAGTGATTACCGGTTTTTATCAAAAGGAAAAGAAGAAGGGAAAAATAAGGTAATATATACAAAAGTGTTTTGAGGAACATGTGAAAATGTATAATCAAATAATGAGAATATCAAAAAAAATAATGAGAATATCAGTGTGTGAATACTTTTGAAAACTCTAGTTTTTGAAAAGTGTATTAGTCTGTTCTCTAGAGAAATAGAACCAATAAGAAATATGTAAAATAAGTAATTTGGCTCAAGTAATTGTAAAGACTGAGAAGTCCCACAATCTGCCTCTCTCAAGCTTGAGTCCCAGCAAAACAAGTGGTATAGTTTCAGTCCAAGTCTGAAGTCCTGAGAACCAGGAAACCAATGGTATAAAGTCCGGTTCCAGTGTGAAGTGTTGAGAATCAGGAGGGCCAATGGTGTAAATCCTAGTCCAAGGGCAAGAAAAGACCCAGGTCCCAGCTCAACAGTCAGGCAGAGAGAGCGAATTCTCCTTTCTTCAGCTTTTCGTTCTATTCAGGCGTTCAAGAGATTGGATGATGCCCACCTAAAATGGTGAGTACAGTCTACTTACTCGTTCACAAATTCAAATGCTACTCTCTTCCAGAAACATCCTCACCAACCCACCCAGAAATAACGTTTATCCAAATATCCGGGCACCCCAAGACCCAGCCAACTTGACGTGTTAACTCTCATGAAAAGCACATGCTTATTTTTAAAATGATATTACTACCAAAAGATACCAAGAGCTAGAAAGTCTGTTATCCTTCTGCAAATTGAGAATCAAGAGCATGTACACAATTATTTACTCAAAAAAGTAAATGTTTCTTCTCTTATTGTCTGAAGTGTGTATTTTTCAAGATGAAAGTGACAGAAATTATCTGGTCTATCTTTATCTACCTTTCTATCTTTAATTTGTAAATATGGAAATAGTGATGCCAGAAGTGTCAACATTTTTTGTAGTGAATTCCAAGGTCGGAATTGGAATCCAAGTCTCCTGACATACAATTCAGTTCATCCCTGAATAGCAATCCCCTCAGGTTGCAGAAAATCTATGGATATGAATGAAAGCAGCAGCTATGGTCTACTTCCTTTTTAACTCATTTGATTTCTCCTCTTTTGAGTGGGTTTGAAACAGATTTATTGCCAGTGGTAGCCTCTGGCAGTGTGAGGGGAAGATGAGCCTGCCATAGCGGAATAAAAAATGAAAAGTGTGATAAGACATAATGAAGTGAAATAAAATCTCTGCTCAACGCCCAGATAAAACTGTCAGTGTTTGGGTGCTGCAGGCTGTCGGGCTTTGCCAAGACAGGAGCAAGTGCGATCAGTGCAGGTTTGAGGGAGGACACTGTCACTTAAGTTGCTGAAACCATTCATACTTAGAGTTTGATGTAAAGACTGAATGGCAACACAATGGCAGTCTTATTATGATGGTTCATCTCAGTTGCAATCTGGTTGAAAGCAAATATTTGAAGTAAAGTTTGGGTCTATTTTATAATTACTTACATATTTACATGCTAAGTTCTGAACTAATTCTACCATAGAGCTCATTAATAGGTTAATGAAATGCACTCACAGACAATAATTACTATGTTCTCATTGAAAATTGAATGTAGGTTCTTTGAAAGACTTGGGCAGAAAAAGTCTTTCTTACTAAAATCAGAGACTCTTGAGTCTTCGGTTAAGTTCTGACTTGTATGGGAGTTGAAATAGCTCTGACATCCTCCATTACCTGTGGAATGTAAAATGCAGCCATTCAGCGGTTGGCTGACGGTGACAAAGTGCAGGCTAATGGTGCTCACCCTCTGCACTAACCCTGATGTACCTGGCCTTTTCAAAACAAAGAGGTTAATGTCTAACAAGTCATGTAAAGTCAGAGTGAATGAACCTTAAAGTAAATGCAACATAGCATCCTTTGCATTTCAGTTTTCCTTGAAATATCATCACTTTAAGTTTAGTGTCAGAGCCAAAAAGGCAACAATTCTGGGTGAGGTTTGAAATTGGTGTTAACCTAATCAGAAAACAGTCCAGTAAAAAGAAGGTTGAATCACTTGCCGTCACCTGGTAGTTTTTGCTTTGGTAATCAAGGTGCTGGAATTGGATTCAAGATACTTCCCTTGAAATTAGACTTAAATCATTTTCAGTTGTGGACAAAAAATGCCACCTGCCATATCAATAAACAAAGGATGTTGCGGTCATCAAGCCAGCAGCCACTGCAGCCACCTGCCACGGTGCACCCTGAGGGGATTCAGGATGGAGAAAAACAGGTCACTGGCCCTAGAGAGTTAAGGTGCAGATCAAAGCAGTGACTTCAGTAAGCCCAGACTTTTGCATCTTCCCAAACATAGAAAAGCACTTGAGCTATCTGGTTTTCTTCAAGTAACAGTAATCGTTTGGTGTTCTTACCACTTGGTTTTTGTTAGAAAAACTCTGAATATCCTGGCTTGTCCCTTACCTCTTTGGAGAAGTCCCTCAGAGCTCTCTGAGAGGCTGTCTGTGGGGCTTACGTCCTCAGAAAGTTCACCAAAAAAAATATAACTGTCAACTTTTAGGTTGTGAATTTTTTTCAGCCGACACAGTCAAATGCCAAAACTGTGGTTTATGAAAATATAAATTAGTTTCATCATAGAAAATACTGGATATGGGAGACTTACTTTTTGAATACCTACTATGTTTAGATGTTTTTGCTTATATTATATGCAAAATGAGTATACACAAACTTACTAAGTAAATATATTTATATTTTTTCTCATTTTACCAACATGGCAATGGAAGTTCAGAAAATTAAAAGAATTTTTCAAAGTTGTGAACTCAGTAGGTAGTAAATCATAAAACCTTGTATTTGTTGATGATTTTTTGTTCGTTTTAAATATATAACGCAACTCCTGGTGCAAAGTGAAATATTCTGTTCATCACTGTATTTACAGCAGCAAAAAATGCATAGCATATACGTTCAGTTGGCTAGTTTAACCTGTTTGTGTTTGTTTCCATAACAGAATACTGCATCTGCATCACGCTTCTAAGACTGGGAGGGGGAGAGGTGGTAGGGGGCAGGGTAATCAGGAATATTGCACTGTACAAAAAGGGTGATCAAAAAAATGGCATATAAAATAGTAGACCAGAATTTAGTTGATCTGAAGTCCAAGGCACATCACCCTAAGAAAATAAAATTAGGACAGAAAGATTAGGACTTCAGCGAGGAAATAAAATGCTTCCTTAGCTCTGATCTAATCAGCCTGAGGGTTTTATAGTTGTGATTTATGTCTCTCTCCTTCCTTCTTTTAGAGGCATCTTAAATATTTAAAGACCTCGTGATCCTCCTTTAAACAGAAACTTCAGTATAGAAAGGCTAAGGCTTGATCTTTCAATAATTTTAAGTTATGGTTTGTGGCCCATATTTTTTTTCCAGCTTTACTAAGATAGAATTGACAGATCAAAATTATATGTATTTAAACTACACAGTGTGAGTCATTGTGAAATGACTGCCACATATCCATCATCTTACCCGTTATCTCAGTGTGTGTGTGAACAGTTAAAATCTAATCTCTTAGCAAATTTCAGCATATAACACAGTATTATTAACTATAATCACCAGGCTGTGCTTTAGATCCACAGAAGACCATCTTCTCCAGAAGCCCATCACTGAATTGCCTAGAGGGCAATTTGACTTAAGTAAAAATGGTAAACCTTGAAGCTGCTAGTCCTGACTGGCAATGAGATTCAACTAATTAAGCAGATAAGCAAAAGTGAGAATAATAACTAAGAACGTAGCTGGTGTAATTTATAGCTCTGTAGCAGTGACCAACTAACTGTCAAATAGAGATCATAACATTCAGAAAATAATCTTCAAGTTAATATTAGGATGTCAGCTTCTTAGAAAGCTGCCTCCGTCTTGCTTTTTCTCTGATAGGAATAAAGAGCAAAATTATTTTCTCTACAATTATTTTGCACAATAAACTAGGTAGTCTGAGTTGTATAAATATACCCTTTCCCCTTGGGATTCAACAAAGTAAAACAGAATTAATGTGTTTTTGTCACTGTTTCTGGGTGTTAGTATTTTATCATGTTATAGTTTGGATGTATATAGAGGTTTTTAAATGAACACTTATCAGTTTTAAAAGATACATTTAAAGACTATTTTTATTTTTAAATATCACTTTAAATAACCTTATTTTCCATAAATTGGTTCTCATGCAAAAAAAAAAAAAAATGGTGATTAAGGGTATAAATAACTGAGTCATGCGGGAATCAGTATTTCTCTCCTAAGTAGACCGTTTAGGAGGGTAGGACACTCTAGATCTGGATAATAAACTTACCCACTTGAGTGATGGTAATAAATTAGCATCACCTGGAAACTCCCAACACTCTGTAACATTTCTTATCATGTTTTGTAACCCGTGGTCAGTGCTTCTTTTTTCTTTAGAATTACAGATACCGGTAAGTAAGAAAAGTTTCTAGTTGTATGATGATATACAAGTACCTGTTCCAAGGTGTTTTTGTTTGGGAGGGAAATGTTTCTATTATTCTGTTTAGTTTAGTTTAGTTTTAATTTAGTTTAGTATTGTTTTCAACAGAAGAGAAGGAAAATATATCGATGCACAGGGAAAACAGTATAGAGAGATAATAAGAAGTGCCTGTCAAACACAGACGTGAGTGATCTGAGTGAATCACCAGCCTCCGCCTAGCACATTCTCTTCTGCTTGACAGGAGTAGACAGAGTATTAGTGAGAAGGATCACGCAGTTACACTCAGGGTTGGTGATACTTCTTTAGGAAATAAAAACAAACAGGTTCTTTGTTTCTTTAGTTCATCATTTTCAGCTTGACGTATAGGTTTCCAAACACATTCATGTCCACTGAGGATCTATTTCTACAGGTTATTTTTCTAAAGTGAGAAGGATCTTGAGTTCAGCCTCTCTTAAGTAGAAAAGTAAGCTTTCAGAGTTCAGGACAAACCCGTAGCACAAAATATCATTACACAAACATTTTCTTGGAACAAAAATATTTCTAAATGCATTGTTTATAACTGTCCTCTGTTGAGCTCTGACTCTAAGTGCCTGCGTACATTACTTCATTTAATACTATGATCATACAAAAACCTGTTCAAAAGTTACTGTTATTTCTATTATTCTCTTGATATTACCGATGAGGGAAACAGAGCATAGAGAAGCTAAGTTACTTTCTCAATGACAGACAGCTACTAGGTGAAGAGTTAGAATATAAACCCAGGTCACCCGAACTCCTGAACTTGCACCTTCAAGTGTCTGCCTGTGACTGCCTCTCAAGCAAGAGGCACGGCTGTGGACGTCAGTTCAAGAAAACAATCTGAATGATATCTGAGAGCTGATGAATGGGTCGGAGCCATAGTATAGTTGACAGAACATGCCAATATAGTTTTATTTAAACTTTCTAAAAGGCATTGAGAGTTAGCATAGGCAGAGAGGTTACTTGTTGAAATTTTAAAGGATCTCAAGCACCTAGGCTTGGATTGATCATAATCCAGCTGGTTTATTCATGACTTTCCATCATGAATTTCTAAGCTTATGTGATTAGATTGTTTTTTAGCTTACTTTAATGTAATAAGTATTAGTAAACATACTACTCAAAATAAGGGTGAGATTCTTTTTTGTCAATTTTATTGGGGTGCAATTTATAGAAAATATAATGCACATACGTAGACTTGAGTAATCATCGTCACAATCTAGACATAGAAGACCACCGTCACCCCAGAGCTCCCTAGTGCTCCTTTGCAAGTCAATACGCCTCCTTCAGCTTTAGCCCTCGACAACTACTTATCTGCTCTCTCTCACTACGGTTTAGATGCTTTTTAAGAATTTCATCTAAATTGAATCATGTAGTATGTACTTTTTCTTCTGATTTATTTTTTTCATCCATTCTGAAATTCAGTTACGTTGTTGCAGGTATCAATGGTTGTTTTTTTTTTTTTAATTTATTTATTTTTATTTAGTATTCTGTTACATGGATGTTCTACAATTTATTTATCTGTTGGTGTACATTTGATTTACTTCTGCTTTTTTGGCTATTCTAAATAAAATTGCTGCAAATATTCATGGACAAATCTTTGTACATATTTTATTTTTCACTTCTCTTGGGTAAATACTTGGGAGTGAAATTGGTGGGCTGCAAAGTAAATGCAATTTTTTAGATTGTACAATGTGATGATTTAATGTACACTTGCATTACGAAATAATTACCACAATTAAGTTAATTAACACGTCCATAACTTCATATTGTTATAATTTTGTGTGTGTGCAATGAGAACACTTTAGATTCACTCCCTTAGCAAATTTCAAGTATACAATAGGGTATAATTAACTATAATCACCATGCTGTACATTAGATCCCCAGAACTAATTCATTTTATAAGTGAAAGTTTTTACACTTTGGCCAATATCTCCCCATTTCCCTCAACCTCCAGCCTCTGGCAATCACATTTCTACTCTCTGGTTCTATAAATTTGACGTTTTTAAGACTCCATATAAAAGTTGTTTGCATTTTCCTGATGATTAGTGATTTTCAGGACCCTCTCATACACCTGTTGGATGTTTGTATGTCTCTTTTGGATAAATGTATAAAGTCCTTTGCTCACTTTTTAACTGTTGTTTATTTTGCCATTGCATTGTAAGAGTTCCATATATATTGTGGATTGTAACAAATAGCAAATATATGACTTATAAATATTTTCTCCCATTCCATAGATTGCCTTTTCATTTTGCTGATCATTTCCTTTGCTGTATAGAAGGTTTTTATCTTGATGTATTCCCACATTTTTATTTTTGTTTTGCTTTTCTTGCCTGTTTTTGGTGTCATTTCCAAAAAATTGTTGCCAAGACCAATGTCAAGGAGTTTTCCTTTATGTTTTCTTTAAGGAATTCTATTGTTTCAGGTCTTACATTTATGTCTTTAATCCATTTCAAGTTAATTTTGATGTATGGTGTAATATAAGGGTCCAATTTCATTCCCTTGTATATGGGAAGCCAGTTTTCCCAGCACCACATATTGAAGAGACTATCATTCCCCGTTGGGTATTCTTGACCCCCTTATTAACGTTTGGTTGACTGTATATTTGTGGGTTTATTTCTGGGCTCTCTATTCTGTTCCATTGGTCTATGTGACTGTTTTTATGACAGTTCCATACTACTTTGGTCACAACATCTTTGTTATATAGTTTGAAATCAGAAAGTGCAATACTTCCAAACTTGTCCTTCTTTCTGAAGAGATTTTTTGGCTATTCAGGGTGCTTTATGATTTCATATGAATTTTAGAAGTTTTTTTCTATTTCTGTGAGAAATGCCAAATAATTTTGATAGAGATTGCTTTGAATCTGTAGATTGATTTGGGAAGTGTGGACATTTTAATAATATGACTTGTCCCAATTTATGAACATGGGATCGCCTTCCTTTCTTTGTGCCTTCTTCAATTTCTATTATCAATGTTTTATAGTTTTCACTGTACAGATTTTTCACTTCTTTGGTTAAATTTATTTATAAGGATTTTATTCTTTTTGATGCTATTGTGATTGGCATTGTGTTAATTTCTTTTTCAGATAGTTCATTGTTAGTGTATAGAAATGTAACTAATATTTGTATATTAATTTTTCCTGTAACTTTACTGAATTTATTTATTAGTTCCAATAGTTTTTGGAGTCTCTAGCTACAGCAAGTTAGCAATAAAAAGAAATAAAATATATCCAATTCAGAAAGGAATAAGTTAAATTGTTTCTGCACAAAATATGCTCTTTTGCATAGGAAAATCCTAAAAGCCAGATTTTTCATGATAGCTTATTTCTGGTTCTATGTTCTTCCTTCTTTTTTTCTCTTATTTTCACCACTTTCCCACAAAGAAACTATCACTTGTGTTTTTATTTTCCTAATTCTCTTGCTTCTATTTTATATAGTTCTTTTTAACTATTGTATGTTTCCATAAAGAGTATATGATTATAGTTGTTTTAACTTCAGTAAGAAGGATATTGTGCTATATATAAAAATAATTTAAGTTTTTTTACCAAATAACATACCATTAATATTCATATACATAGTTGCTATAATTTGTTTGATCTGATTGCTGCTTCATATACCATCATATAAATATACAGTTAATTCATCTACTGTCTTGTCCATGAGCATTTGAGCTTTTGTCTATGATTTTGCTATTGTGAACTGTTTTACTATGACCATTCTTTGTATATGTCTTCTGGTATACACATATACTGGACATACACCCATGTTTCTCTTGACTTTAGATATAGGATTAACATTACTGGTCTAAACTTACAAGGTAGTACTATGATTGTTTTAGCATTTAACCTCACTAGCAATGTATGAGAGATTTAAGGCGTATATCGCTTCCAACACAGAGTACAGCCAAGGTTTTTAAATATTTGCCCATTTAATGAGAGTTACGATAGTATCTTGCAGCAGTCTTGATTGACATTGCCTCAACAATGGACAAAGCTCATTTACTAGTGACATGTATTTGCTTTGCTGTGAAATGCTTTTCATGTCCTTTGCCCCATTGTTGCCTTTGAGTTATTGGTGCTTTACATACCAATTTGTAGGGGTTCTTTAGCTAGCCTTGATAAAATTTATTTTTGGCTGTGTTTATTGCTGATAGCTTTTTCCCATTTGTAACTTATGTTTCACTTAGGAGTATTTTTTAATGAACCAAATTTTTAAATTTTAATATTGTCAAATATTGTTGTAATTTCTGTGCCTAAAATATGTTCACCAATATGTTCTACTTAGACATTCACAGTTTTGTTTTTAATATTCAAATCTTTAATCTATCTGGAGATGATTTGATTTTTCTGGATAGTTTCTTAGTTTCATCTCTGATGTACCTAAGCTTCTATGAATGCACAAGTCTAGTTCTCAGTTCTCTGTCCCATTGGCCAGTTTTCTATCCCTGTGCCAGTCGCAAACTATTTTTTTTTATTATTATAGTTAATAAAATCCTGATCATCAGTAGGAATAAACAAACAATAAATTGTTTACTTACACAATGAAATATGAAACAGTCAAAATGGATGAATGTGTTAATATGTATAAAACTTAACATTAGTAGGAGAGTCCTAAATGATTTTAAATAGCTTGATACAGTTTAAAACAAAGTTATAAACAACTGAAAAATATACTTGTATGGACACATACAGCAATGAAAATAAATTATATAAAAAGAAATTGCATAAAATTACTCCTTCTCCAGGCTTATGATTCAACAACCCATGAATATAATTCATTACCTGAAGATGTTACAAGAAAACAATATGGTTATTTCAATTTAGTGCAGGGAAAGCAGTTGATAAAGTTCAACCTAAATTCATGATTTAAAAAAGAAAACCTCTTTCAGGTTTAGGAATTCAGAAATAGATGAGAACATCTTTGATCTGATAAAAGTATCATTGAAAACAAAAAGTCAGGGACTGCTGAGCCCCTGTCCACCTTCCACCAACTACTCCGGTCATAAAACATCTACTCATAAGAAATAGAAGCTGGATCAGAAGCCAAACTGGCCAAGCAGGCTAAGCTGTGTGATGCCACAGCCACTTGCATGAAGTCAGTAACTGGGCAAGAGCTGAATTATCCAAGGGGGAGACTAATCTTCTCTAGGTCATTTATAAAAAAATGTTGTAAGAAGCTGTAGGCCATTTTAGAGGGTCATCTCAAGTATTCAGTAAAAGGAAGAAGATGCTGAACAGAAACAATAGATGACTTGTGACTCCAGAGAGAAAGTTGAGACCAAGCTTAGAGTACATCTGTAACAACATACTGTCTATCTCTTTTTGGAAAAGTTCTTGATCCCAGTGTTGCACAGGCAGAGAGCAAAGTCTTCAATTTGAAAATGAAAGGTGACTACTACTGTTACATGGCTGAGGTTGCCATGGGTGACAAGAAAGGGAACATGGATCAGTCACACAAGCAGACCAAGAAGCTTTTGAAACCAGCAAAAAGGAAGTGTAATGGACTCATTCTATCAGGTTGGGTCGTTGGGTCAGGTCCTTACTTTCCCTGGGTTGTGTTGGGATCTGAACTCCTCTGAGAAAGTCTGCTCTCTTTCAAAGAGAACTTTTGATGAAACCATTGCTCAACTTGATACTTTAAGTGAGGAGTCATACAAAGACAGGAGGCTAATAATGCAATGACTGGAGACAACTTGACATTTTGCGCATCGGATCCTCAAGGAGACAAAGCCAAAGCTGGAGAAAGATGGGAAAACTAACCAGCCTTTCAACCTTTGTCTGCTTCATCCTAAAATTTACAGAAGACCATTTTTCATCCTCACTGTCCCACAGATAGGCTTTTTATGATTTGTGACAGGTTTATGTTACTTCTATTTGAATTTCTATCTTTCTCATGTGGCTTTTAAGTTTAACACTAGAAGAGTGGGATCAATTAACATTTGGGGAGTTATCTGTTTTCATTTTGAGGTGTTTAATATGGAGATGTGGAATTTTTATGCAAGTTATTAATGTTTGGCATAGTAGTTTTTGGTACATTGTGGCTTGACAAGGAAGGGCCAGTGTTACAACTGCTTCCATGTCTAAGCAAAGGAAACTGCCTGATGGGGGATGAAAGGAGTAATTGGTTCTAGTCAGAGATGTAGTTGTTGTGGGCCCTTTAAGATTTAGAGCGTAAGGCTGTAGTAGAAATATACATACCAATGGATGTTTTATGTTGAACCAGGTGTATCTGTAGAACACACAATCACAATTTGCACACTTTTGACAGGAGCTACAGAAATGTTCCTTTAGAGAAAGTTGTGTCCCAGTTGGCTTTGCATAAGGACAGAAAATGTTCATATTCCATAATTTGTAAAGTTACCTACTTTTTATTTTCATTATTTTTGCTACACTTATTGGTATCTAACTGTTTTAGGCAACCTAAGAACAAATATACAATTAAAGATGCAGTAAAAATAAACTTCTTGATATCCATTACTTTATATATGTCAATCACAGTGGTAAAACAACCAAACTTGTGTGTAACTTTTTTCCGGTTTTCAAAAAAATTTTGTGCTATTTATGCATGACTGTAAAAGTAGTTAACAGAGAAATAACTTGAGATAATGTATAGGTTTACTTAATTTCTTACAAAATATCCAATATCATTTAAAGCATGATTGTTAAGAATGTATGTATTAGGTTAATGGAATAAAAGTTTTATAACTGGACTTTCTAAAAGAAAAGATTGCCCACTATTGTCCCTTTACTCATTTTTATTTGACATTATAGCCAGTTAATAAGATGAACAATTCGAGGTATGGGATCAGAGAGGAGGAAATAAAACTGTTTCTTTGCCAATGATGCTACCATTTATAGAAAATTCAAAATATTCTCCGAAGTATTAGAAGGCAGAAAAGTTTTGTCAATAGCTGGATAATAGTTAATATACTAAAGTCAATTACATCTCCATACATCTTTAACAAATAAGTGGAAAATGCAATTTAAAAAAATTTGCAATATTATTAGAAAATGTCTACTACCTCAGAGATAATTTCAGTAAAGCCAGGAAGGCCTTTTACTGTAAAAAATTTACAACTTCATTAGGAAACACTGAAGAAGAGTCTACAAAAATGGAGAGATACATCATATTCATTGATAGGAAGACAAATTGATCTGTAGATTCAATGCAACTTCAAGAAAAATCTGAAAATTTTCTAGAGAACTTGATACATTTATTTCAAGATTTGGTTAGAAAAGTAATGTGCTGAGAATAGCAAGACAAATATTGCATGTTATCACTTATATGCAGAATCTCAAAAATAAAACAAATGAATAAATATAACAAAACTAAAGCAGACTCACAGACATAGAGAACAAACTAGTGGTTACCAGTGGGAAGAGGGGTGGGGAGGTGGCAAGATGGGGAGGGGGATTAAGAGGTATAAAATACTATGCACAAAATAAATAAGCTAGAAGGACTATATTCTAAAGCACAGGGAATATTGCCAATATTTTATATTAACCCTTAAATGGAGTATAATCTATAAAAATATTGAATCATTCTGTTGTACACCTGAAACTAGTGTAATATTATAAATCAATTATAGTTTACTAACTGAAAAAGAATAGCCTAAGCACTCATGTTCCCCTGGGGATGTTTACTACTTTGATCAGGCAAGGATGAAAAGATGATCTGGCTATAGACCAGATCCGAGTCTGTGTCAAGCCCTGTGAGTTCAAGGATGGTGGAGTTGGTTGTACCCTAGGGTGAAGAGCCTCACGCATCAGAAATCTCACCAAGAGTTTTCAGGTCAAAGCTTTCCCCTCAACAGTCAGAGAGAAGCAACCTTGGGAACAGTCACTTAAGTTGGAATTCACCAACCATAGAGATTCAGAAAGGAAGATGTAGGAAAGGGACTTCTAAGGCCAATTAATCTTTACCTGTTTTTCTCAGCATTTTGTCTCTGCAGGGCTGCTATATGTTGTTATTTTTAAGTCCTGAAGACATCTAAACCAACAGGTGTGTCACTAAATGAGGTAGCAGGCATTGATTAACTCAAGACCACTAATGAGGAGAAGCACTAGCAGACTTCCTTATTCTGTCTTGCCACCATTGCCTCATGCTTCCTTCCCTCCTCAAGTTTCAAAAGACAAATAGGTTAAGGCTGATGGGCATTTAAGAGATTCCTATGCAAGAAGAATCAACATTTTCCAGTATGTCTCTAGTGGCAAGTGCTATAGAGTACAATATACAAAACTATGGGGACCCTCCAGGTTAGGATCAATTCCTAATAAACTGCCTCTAATTCTACTACTTCCATTCAGTTGAGAAGTCTTATCAAAATAAAAGGGAAAGTGAAGATATTTAAGGTATAATTTAGACTGCACTGTATTTTTAAATAGTAAATTACACCCAAATGCAAGAACTTTATTTTTAGTGTATTAAGGTCAAATTTTACACTAGAAAACTGAGGTATGAGAAAAATTAATTTATTTTCAATAACTGGTTTCATCTTTGTTCCAGAGCTTCTATTCTCATTCTATAGTAAAAGAGAAAACATATTTCCATTCAAGGTAACAATCTCTTTCAGTTTAAAAAAATACATCATAGCTGTGTTTAAACATGTTTTAACTTCAGTCCATCCACAGTAAGAAATACTTTTTTCTCATTGTGATGTAGTACAGCAGAAGTCTGAATACGCATATGTGAGGCTATAGGTATATATAGATGTAAATATAGACATAGGTAGATTTAACGAGTGATGTATAACTGAACCTCAAATTTCACCAAACAACACTTAGCACTATGTGGAATACACTTGTATTTTCCTGCCTTATGCTATTTTTAACTCACAAATTGATTTTAAGATTCACCCATATGTTATGACCATCAGTTTATAGGACACTGGTAAAAATATTAATCAACAGGAGACATCTATCCATTTGGAAAAAATAAAGTTATATCCTTACCACAAAAAAACCCAAACAAAAACAAATAAACAAAAATTCACCACTAATCAACAGCAATTTAATTTCAATTAACTCTGGATTTTCTATCTCCCTTTGTCTTATCTTTTTTTCTCCTTGAATAAATTAAAATTATCAAGATGTAGGAACAGGGAGAGGTAAGTGTCAAGCCTCATTCCAATACTACCAGGCTATGCCTGAGAAGTGAGCTATACTGCCGCCCCCAAACTTATGTTATTTCTATCCCTCCCTCTGCAAAATTTAACTTCAAGGAAGGGCAAAGGATCAATTAGCTAAGACACTGATTCTACCTACTTGGCTCTCTCTCATTCCCTCTCCTCAAATTTCTTCCCCCAGCACAAAAACAGCAGTCTTTGTCCCATGCTTTTCCAGTAGAAACTGTCCTTCAGTCTTACCCTTTCCCCTCTCTTGGTAGTATTTATTCTTCCCTTTGCTGAGGCAACAACTCTTAGCCTCAAGAACTAGTCATCCTAGCAGAAGAAAAATATCAATCAGTGAAAAATCTTACAATGTTTCAAAATATTTCCAGCCACTTAGAGAATAGATTACTTGCAATACGTTTCCTAACTAGTTATGATATGCACACAACAGTGCAGAAACCTTACAGTTGAAAAAGCACTAAAGTCTAAAATCTTCTTTGTCCAATGAGAGAACTGGAACCCTCAGAGAGAGGGAGTGATTTTAGACTGCTCCACTGATTCTGTATTGCTTCTTCTCCACCCTACTGTGTTCCGATTTTCCAAGTATTATGTCCAGATGCATGTCTTTTGGACCAATTAAAGGCAAAATAATAAAAATAGATAAATAGTAAATACATTATATAATATAAATAAATAATATAAAATAATAAAAATAGATAAAAGAAAATGTAAAGATGACCAGTCTTCCCATTCCATACTCTCCCTTCCCTGTCCCTTCCCCTACTTTTCATCTATGAACCACCCGAGCCCTCAATTTCCAACAAACCCTTTGCTTCCCATCAGATAGCCTTCCAAACTTCACACTATGGTTAATTCAATCTTATAATATGATATATTCCTTTCTAGAATTTTTTTTGTCAACATCCTGTGTCCCAAAATTTCAAATTAAATATCCAGGCTCGGCTCAAAATTGAAGGCAGTACTATAAAAATAAAATAAAAGAAAGAAAGAAAAAAAAAACAAAAAAACTTACTAAAACACAGAGATTTCTGAATTAGTTTTCTAGTCATAGTCACATTTCTAACATGATATATTAGTGCTGTGGAGTCAACATAGCCAATTCTAAATACAATAGGAAGCTTCATTGTATATTTAATTATAATATTAATTAAATTGATACTGTCCCAATTAAATTATTATTCTTGAAATATGAGAAAAGCTCATTTAGATAACAAAGTCTGATTTTAAGATAATAGGAAGTACTCCAAATGCTTATAAATTATTTTAAAAATTAATATAATATCTATAATCAAGAAGTTAAGTGGATCTGATTTTACCATAATTACACTAATGAACAAAACAACCCTACCCTCTTAAACAGCCACATGCTTAGGAAATTGTTTGGAAAAGGGCTGTGTGTTAATTAGAGAATTGACCACATTAAACATGGTACCTTATTAACATGTGTTTCAATTTCTCCTTTTCTTATTTTATCATGCTAATATGATAATAAGCAGAAGTAGTCATATAAAAAGCTGAGTCTAATAGCCAAAGTCAAATTAGGCTAACTCAATCAAATATATTCCTAATTTTTAAAAAATATGATTTATGCTGCCTTGTATTGAAAAATATGACTTAAAAACACTTGCCCATTGCTTTTTCACCTACTGCCCTTTTCTTCCTTCCCACCATTAGAAATCAGGGCCAGTCGCTGTGATTTGGTGATTGCTCTTTTGAAAGTTGCAGAAAAAACATTCGACCTACATTTTCCCTTAGTCTCTTCCCTTCTGTTACCTGAAGGGGAAAAAAAAAATCAGAGTTCACAGTGAGAACAATAGTCTTTCCTGCACCACCTACACCTTTATTCTCGGGGTTCTGTAATCAACTGTGACAGCATCTGAAGACGCTAATCAGTCAGACTCTGAGATTATTGATCCCAGAAAAAAAGTGGGTGAATGATTTCCTTTCCACTTCTTCATATCTGTGGGTAGCTCCAAATAGAAAACTCAGTAACATCAATGATTTAAAACCTACAAATCAATGTGTTAAGTCATAATACATTCAAAAGTAAAAGACATAAGGAAATTAGTGAGATACTGTTGACATTTGTGTTTGGATTTGAGAGAGGTTCAGGTTCCAGGCATACTGTACGCAACTGCTCTTTCCCATGAAAGACTAAGGAGTTGAGGGTGGAGGGGGTTTGGCTACAAACACTCCATGAAGCTTTGCTATGTCATAACTTAAGCCCTAAGAGGGCCAGCCTTTAGCTCTACAGAGATCACGGGGATTCATGTTTGATCATGTATGCAAGGACAATGCACACAGATCAGTGTAAGATAAAGAGAATCCAGATAAGGATATTTTGTTGCTCTTTCCATATAAGTCTTCCAAGGACAGAGCCCCAGAGTGTGATATACACCTTCCCGCATGCTAAAAGCCCATTCTTATTTCAAACACTGCATTCCCCCTGAGCAGCTGATAATGTATTTTCCACATGTCATATTTACCTATGTATTCCCAACAACTACTATAATGCCTGCCACATAGAAATTACAGTAAAATTTGGGCTGAACTGAACAAAATAGAGGTGCTTTTATAGATCACTGAATCCTTAATAATTAAAAATCACAAATATACCTGTATTATAAAAATGCCATCCAATCAGTGAAATTATATTTATGAAACTCAGAGTAAAAATTTTTGACTTCCAGTATCCTTCCTAAGGGGAGGGTTAGTTATGATTTTGGAAATACTTAGAAGTAAATATCAAATAGGAAACAATCATATACAATATCTGAGACTAAAGCCTAAAACAGGAAGGTAGGAAACAACATGGAAATTCATAAAATCTATCATTTTAAGTATATTTGTTTTGGGGTTTTTGACATTTTCTCTGCACAAAATCTATGTTGCATTTGGTAGGGATATTACCTTTCCTTAAGGCAAGAACTGTGTGGTGTTCTTCAAAAAAAGATGATCTCTAGGCACACTTAGTGCTTGGCTTGCCAAGATGGTTGCTTTAACAATAAGAGTGATGAATTACATTGCAGTGTATTCAGCCATATAAACCGCCACATAATCAGGGAGGAAAAAATAAGTATTTCCAGAACAGCTTTCCAAAAAGTTGCTTTCTTTAACCTAGCATAGTTTCAGCCCGCAGAGTTTTGAAATTAAAGGTTATAAGGAGGTTTTATACTTTCCTTTACTAAGGTCCTTTAGAGTTAAGATAGTTTATTACCTGTCTGGCTTTACATAAAGATAAACAAGAAAGGTAATATTTCCTTTGGAGAATGTTTTTCCACTTCTGCGGTAGACATGAAGATACACCACCCAGATCTCTCTTCAAGGTAACTTTGCCCAGATACAGAGAGCAGCTGGCAAATGGCTTCCAGCTATCTGCTCTTCCACGGTCAACTTCAGCTGCAGTGAGCCACTTCAACCTGATGCAGAACAACTCAGACAGGCAGGCCTCACTCCAAAGCACCCCCCAGTGGGTTAGCCATGGCTTTTGTGCACACCCCACCTCCAATCACAATTCCTCCTCTGCCCGATACATTTCCTTCCTGCTTCCTTTCAGGTATTGATCAGCAATAAACTTACACTGTGTATTGTCTCAGCATCCACTTCAGAGGACTCTAAACTGAGGCAGTAGATACCACACTGGTTCAAGAATGTGGGCAACTGGCCCCAGATTGACTGGGAGAAGGACTGTAGGATACAAGAAATCTGCATAAATAGGAAACCCAGACCACAATGGCATCCATCACTTTGCACCACTGCCTACTCCTGAGCTTCCGGCTACGGTCATATCAGAGTCCCAATATGACCAGCTGAAGAAGGAGAACAAGGCCCAAACCTGGATTGTAAGTATGTTGGCTCACTGTATGGGTGCAAACCAGAAATGGATGCTAGCTGAACTCCAATCTCACTTAGAGGTGGCCTTGCAAGACTGCCATGAGGAAAAACCTTCCAGTGGGCAGAGCTTTGGGCAGTGCCACTGGTCATTCACTTTGTGTTGAAAAAAAATGACCTAAGGTTAGAATATATAAGGATGTTTGAGATAATACTGAATCAGCTGACCCTGGTCCAGAGAGGGAAAAATGCAAGATTAGGGACAGACAGACCTTGTGTAGAGGAATGTGATTGAACACGTGGAAGAGGTCATGAAGTGTGAAGATGTTTATATTACTTAGCAGCTGTGAGAAAGCATTCACCACAGAAGAACTAAGCAAACACGTGACATCGTCAGTGACTTCTGTCAAAGCAGGTATGATGGGCATATAAATGAAGTGCTCATGGTGGCAGATATAGTAACCCCAATCTGGCTGCTGTCACAAAATGCCATCAGTGAAGTAGCTTAGAAACAATAGAAATTGATTTCTCACAGTTCTGTAGGCTGGAAGTCTGAGGTCAGGGTGCAAGCATGGTCAGGTGAGGGCCATATTCTGGGTTGCAGACTTAATGTATCCTCACAGAGCAAGCTAACTCTCTGGAGCTTCTTTTATAAGTATGCTAATCCCATTCATGAGGGTTCCACCCGCATGATCTAATCACATCCCTTAATACCATCAATTTGGTCATTCGTTTTTCAACATATAAATTTTGGGGAAACACAAACATGCAGACCATAGAAGCTGTGCATATCCTCAACAACATGGATTTCCAATTACCAAGGCTGATCTAGCTATTGCTATGACCTATTGTCCAACATTTGGGCAATTAAAAACAACTCTTAGCTTCCAATATGGCATCATTTTCAAGAAAACCAATTTTGCTCCTTCCATACTGGAAGGTCTAGACATTGGCTCTCATAAAACTAGACACCTATTCTGGATATGTGTTTTCCTCATTAACTCCTGGAAATTATCACAACTGTGTGAGGTCTTACAGAGTGTTTGTCCATTAGTATGGAATCCCACAGCATCTCATGAGACCAGGAGAACATTTTACAGCAAACAAGATGTGGGAGTGGGCTCATGACCACACTATCCACTTACTCCACTGCCCAGAAGCTGCTCTCCTGACAGAGCTTTGAAGTGGCTGTGAAGGTACAGATGAAGCCATAGCTCAGAGGCATTATTCTCTTAAGGGCAGAATATCTTCCTCCAGAATGCACTGAAAGAAAGAATTTTATATGGCACAGTGTCGCCAAATAGGAGGAATGCCTAAGTCCAGGAACTGAGTGGTAGAAGCAGGAATTCACTCCTGATGACCCACTGGGGGAACCTGTGCTTTCTGTACCTGCAATTT
This sequence comes from Camelus ferus, assembly GCF_009834535.1. NCBI lineage: Eukaryota > Metazoa > Chordata > Mammalia > Artiodactyla > Camelidae > Camelus > Camelus ferus. The sequence continues at coordinate 11,558,758 of NC_045699.1, forward strand.
GTGCTCTGAAAGGTCCTGCTCTACAAAGGGAGTTCATGTTCACCAATAAATCCAGCAAGAGCCCTATTGAACTATGAACTATAGCTGCTTTGATTTGGCCAATGCATTTGTTTTTAGCCCAATCTGAAAAGGAGCACACATTTTGAGTTCTCTGTTTCCAAGAACCATCACTTTCTCCTCAGGAAGAGAAACTTACAGAATTCCTGTGGGAGCTTCTCTTAGGACGTATATGGAGAAGCGAACTCAGCACCAGTGAGGACTATGGTAGACAGACGTGCAGGTGCCCAGGTGTAGGGAGTGCAGTCAGTAGACAGCCACCAACTGTTGTCTCCTTCAGGTCTGCCTCAGCTACAGAGAGCCATCTGAGGTCACACCATTTTCCCTATAGCTGTCTGGTAACTGAGCAAGGTGGATATATAAAGGCCCAGCAGTGCTGACTCAATGTGGGACAATTCTGATGGCCCTGCTCAGAGTACTCCATCAGCTTGTCAGGGCTTTCAGATCCGGTTCACAATTCAGCTATATCCTTTGCGCATTCCTGCTTCCTCCCTCTTCTTTCAGAGACCTTGATGACCTGGAAAACACCTAGCACCACAAAGTGTCTCAGCTTCTGCTTACCAGATTTAGCCTTCAAAATTTTCTACCCAATTCCTCCATTTCTGATGATCAACATTTTTTATTTCTCTATTTCCTAACTCAGCATTTTCCTGAGTATCTTCCTAGGAAACAAGATCCCGTCAAGATATTAACTTTTCTTCTACTGTAGTAGAAATCAATAATCAAATACTTTGATAAATGCTGGATGAGACTAAGTTAAATAAGTTTTCTTACTGTACGACCAGAACGTTTGACCTGCAAAGGCATCTATCACACACAAAAATTTTCCATCTTGTGAATCCCTAAGACCTCAATTCTCCACCCATTGGCAGTGATAATCTCTCTGGAAAATAAATAGTCATGTGGTGATTTTTTTCTTATATTTTCCAGAAGCAGAAGTAAGACTTCATAAGTACTGTAAATCATGAAACTGAAAATTAAAAACACCATTTGTAACAAGAGTTATGAGGCTATTTTATGGCTGCTGTGATTTCTACCCTTTGGAAACTGGACAGAGAAAACTAATGAGCATAAAGTATACTTAAAGGAGATTTAAATATTTAGTTTTTCATAATTTTTATCTCATCTATCTTCATTAATATTATATAATTTCTTTTAAAAGCTGATTGGACATCCAATCAAATTTAACCCAATTAAAGCTTTTAAAATCACATTGTTTCAGAATATGAGTAACAATAAATTTTTAGTGAAAGATTATTGCTTTGCACACACCTTACAATTATGGAGGAAAAATTTACAGAGATTGGATAATTCATGTATATTACTTCTTGGCCAAATGAAAATTTTCCTTTTGCTTTGAAACAACTTATAGATGGAAATTTTTACACTTTTCTTCAAAAATGTCTATCCCTTTATACACATTTTGCAACCAAAATATTCTTTGGTTGACTAAATGATTATTCTAAGCCAATCACATTCCTCATGCCACTCTACAGTTAGAAAAGGACATGTAACCAAATGCAGGATGATGAGACATGAGAAAAGCTTTCTGTGAGACATATAGGAAGTAGGTCCTTGCTGCTTAGAAGAAGACATGAAAAAAGATGAACTTCTTTCCAATGGACACTGCCAACTCTAGATACAGTGCCTGAAAATTCTACAGTTGTCTTTCTATTAGCCTGAGTATGAAGTCAAGGCATGGAGGGTAGAGCCAAGAGAAGCGGAGTAGCAAACTCCATCTTTCATACTTGGATTCCATCTCACACCTACACTTCCTCTTCTGTGAGATAGAACTTACTAAGGCTGTTTGCAATGAGGTGTCCAGTTACGTGACTGTAGAAACAAATCTTAAGAAAAAGAGAGCAGTTAACTTTCCATTATAAAAACTGATATATTCCATTACAAAGAACGGATACTGAATTGTGAGTAAGTTAATGATTAAGAAGTACAGCTTAAGAAATAATTAAACTTGAATAAGTGACTCTTTTTTGTTGTTCTTTCCCCTACAGGAAAAAAGTACATATAGATATAGGTAGATACAGATATATGTCAAGAGAAGGGAGCAAATTTAGAATATTTATATTTTTAATAAGTCATTTTTCATTTACTTATTTTTAGATATTAAGGTAGGATTGACCCCATTTCTGAGCTAGTCTATTTACCAATTGTGAATGATTGGAAACTAGTGATTGTTAACTGAAGATGATGGTAGAATAAGGATTTTAGAGCAGTCAGCAACACTACCCCAACTTGAAGTTGGCTATCTAGCACAATTCTTCATCTCATTCCTGAACCTCAGCTCTTGATTCAAATTCAAGAATTTTTTCAAGATAAAAAAGGTATGAGAAAAAAGAGAGAGAGAAAGGCATATATAAAATGTGTTTCTTCAAATGGAAGAATGTGACTTACCATTGCCCTAGAATACATTTAACTTAACCTCTTTATAATGAATCTGCACAAGATGTATAGATGTTGACAACTTCAAATTAGTAGATGGCTGTACCTCTACTTTGAGTAGTGAAATGTCAAACTGACTGATGGAAGTTCTCAAGAGACTATATGGGTACCCAGAGGCATAGTAGGTAAGTTGCACTGCAGTAGAAATAGGTCAAGGTAATGTATTAAAATAAAGGTAATCCAAAATACTTAGGAAGGAATTTAGGTCTTGATTTATCTATTAAAAATGCAGAAAATAGATTCTACTGCTTTAACTTGGCAATGCTCCTTGAAGAGCAGCTGGCCTGCAGAACCACAGCAATCACTGAGGCGGACTTGAAACTATAAACTTACAGCCTCTGTGAAAAAGAAACTATTGGGATCAGTTCAGCAGTCAGACAACTGCAATTAGTTTTGTAAAAGAGCCAAGGAGAACTTCTAGAAAGACACCTCCAAAATCATCATTATGATCATAGATGCACTGGAGATAATTTTCACATTTAGCTGCTGTATAAAGACAAGAATGTTCCCTTTGAGTCTGTATGCTCAAATGGGCTCTGATGTAGACCTGTGGCATCTCTAGGATAATTAGAGCATGCTCTGTTACCATCAATACAGAAGACTTTGCAGCTGAATCAACAAAACTATTCCATCAGCAGTTTATTGAGAGGCTTTCGGTCTAAATATGTGATCGCCACTAAGTTCTTCCTTTTGACCCTTTTCCCTGGAAAGATGTGTGTGTGTGTGTGAGTGTATGTGTGTATGTGTGTGTGTGTGTGTGTGTGTGTTTGTAAGTAATCTCTGGATTAGCATATAGTATATCTGGCTAACGACTATGTTATAAATAGTAGCACTGAATCTCATTTCTTGATTTTTACATTAAGTTTTTGTCTTTTCTCACCTTCCCCTCTGAAACTGGGGAAAGAGTGGTGGCCACATGCAGAGTCAGGAAAGAGCCAGAAGAAAGTGTGCAGAGACATGATAGAGAAATTCTCTGTTCTTTCATTAAGCAACTCTTACTGGCTGCTGATGTGCAGAAGTACATTGTGCAAAAGGACAGGAAGGCATACTATAATATTTCTTTGCCTGTGTAGTCCATCTAAAATGTGACTCCCTTGAAAGTAAACACTGTCAACTTTGTATCTGTTGTCCCTAGCATACATGCACTCTACAGATGCATAAAATAATGAGTTTTCTTTGCTCTTTATGAGATATAGATCATCTGAGAAGGAAACGTGTGTTCTATAAGGTTATCACTTACATGTCCAGGTATACAGTTACTAATAAATATCTTTACTGTTCTTCTGTGTTGATGTAATTTCACATTATTTCCTCAGTCTTTACTTCTGAGGATGGTGGCAGGTACACAGAACAGGGTGCGATAGAATTTCAGAGAGAGTATGACCTAGAGAAAAAAAGAAATGATTGACGTAGGTCCCAAAGGAAATGTGGGATCTAGGCAGAAGAGATTAGGCAAAGGCCATGAGGTCTTTGAGAAGGTGTCAGCTGATCCTGGGTTTAAATATTATGGGAAAATCATGGAGATCCAGCTGGAGACTTCAGCAGAAATTATTAAATCTTGAGAAACATCTGCTGGGTGAGGATTTTCTTCAGTGGACATTTTGCAATGAGAAGTTCAACCCTTTCTTGCACTATTGAGTCATTCATTTTTGTGAGTAGCTTAATAAAATATAAATTAATATCCCAAACTCAAAGATTACAGGAAATACAAGTAATATATTCTAGTATTTCCCCAAATTAGGATTCACTTGCACTTAAAATATTATATTAAATTCACTGAATCCCTAAAATGAATACTGTGAGAATATTTTTCTTTGTATTGTAAAAATGTTAATAAACAGAAACCTCAATTAAATAGAGTCAGGAGGCCAGAAGGAAGAGCTCTTGCTCCTTACTACAACAGCAGAGCCTAACCGTAAGAAGATTCCTTGTCTTTCCTGGCAAGGACTCAGCCAGTTAAAAGCCATGGACTCTCTGTTTACTACAGACCCACCCCGACTTCCTCTTCTTCTCTTAAAAGTGTTCTTCTCTTGCCATGTAGGGATGTGCACATGGCTTGCCATGGTTGCAGACCTTGAATCGCAGCTCTCTGCTATCCCAAATAAGCCCATTTTTTGCTGGAGAAGAGACTGGATGTTTTTAATCAACAATACGGAGTGAAATTTTGTTTATTAACAACTGTCCTCCCAAACACTCACTCTTGGGAAGAAGAACTGGGCTAAAGTCAGGAAAACTAGGTTTTCCAAATAGATGAGATTAAAGAAACTGTTACTCTACTATTCTTTTATCACCTGAATGCTTCCATAACATTTTTTGTGATTATGTATATATAAGATCATAAGTATACAGTTATGCTTGGGAAGACACTAAACTGTAAGAACAGTAAATCAAAGAATTTGCCTGATGTAGAAATTTATAATAAACTGCAAGTTGTTGAAATTAAGCGCCTTGCAAAGGGTGAAAATGTTGTGAGAAAATGAGTATATAATGCAATTTTTTTCATAAAATTAGAGAATAGCCTATTACATTTGGAAACCAAATTAAAGAAATTGCCACTTCAGGATAAAAGGGTTCTATGCAGCAACTCTTTTTTTTTTTTTTTTGAATGTATGACGATGAGCTTATAAATAGCCAGCTGATGACAAGAAAAAGTACCTACTTATTTGCTTCTTACAGAAATGGTCTTGGAAAAAGAGTTCAGAAACTTTGTGCTCATAAATATGATAAATCAGAAGACAAAATAACCTTGACCAAAAAAATGAATATTAAACAAGCGACAGAATTCCTCTCTTGGCTACTTAGTGAATTGATAGTTACAGGGCTCACCTTTGTGACACTGAAGAGAAAATCTTATTTTTGTAACAATGGGTTAATTGAGTCTATGTCTGATATGAGCTTTATAACTCATGTAGCTCACTGACAGAGAAAACCAAAGTCATAAGTCTCTTAAGAAAAGTTCTGTGGCGGTTCTATTTATTACGTCTTTTAAGGGGTTAGAAATATTTCTCCATGATAGCTTTACATTTTGCGATTTTCAAAAAAACAGGGAAAAAAGAATGGAAAGTTATGCTTCCAGTTTTGTGATCCTAGTGATATAAATCATATAAAGGTTTTTTATTTTTTCCTTTCTCCCTTGAAAAGTTATTCAGTGTTACTTTACTTGTGACCTTATGCTAGAAGCCTGTCTTGCAAAAATCAAAGCAGACTAGCTCATTTACTGCATATATGTTATGGAAGCTGTTTTTAAGTCTATGAAAATTAATATAGTCTCTTCTTGTCCTACCAACACTGTTGAGAATGACCTAAATATCTGAATGAATCATTGTCATTAGGGATGGTGCCATCTAGTGCACGGAGTCTGGATGGAAGAAGGTACTATTTATTCAACAAATGATGATGGAGAAACTAGACACTGATGTGCAAAAGAAAATCTAGACACAGACTAGAATAACTCAAAATGGATCATAGATCTAAAGTTAAAATTCAAAACTATAAAACTCTTAGGAGATAACATATGAGAAAATCTAGATCACTTTGGGTATAAGGGTGTGCTTTTAGATACAAAACCAAAGACATGATTCATGAAAAAAAAATGAACAAACCAGTCTTCATTAAAATTAAGGGAACTGTTCTGCAAAAGACAGTATGTAGAGGAATTGAAGACAAGCCATAGACTGGGAGAAATTACTTGCAGAAGACACATCTGATAAATAACTACTGTCCCAAATATACAAAGAACTCTTAACACTCAACAATAAGAAAAGAAAAGCCAATTTAGAAATGGGCCAAAGACCTAAACAGACACCTCACCAAAGAAGATATACAGATGGCAAATATGCACATGAAAACACACCACAATATATGTCATCTGGGAAATGGAAATGAAAACAATGTGCTACCACTACGCACCTATTAGAATGGCCCAAATCTGGAACACTGATAACATCAGATACTGGTAAGGACATGGAGCAATAGGAAATCTCATATATTGCTGGTTGGAATGCAAAATGATACAGTCACATTGGAAAACAGTTTGGCAGTTTCCTACAAAACTAAAAGTACTCTTACCATATGACCTAGCAATCATGCTCCTTAGTATTTACCCAAAGGAGATGAAAACTTACATCCACATGAAAACCTGCATGAGGGTATTAACAGCAGCTTCATTTAAAATTGCCAAAACTTGGAAGCAACTAAGATGTCCTTCAGAAGCTGAATGGATAAACAAACTGGTGCATCCAGACAATGGAATATTAATCAGCACTAAAAAGAAACCAGCTATCAAGTCATGGAAAGAACCTTAAATGAATATTACTAAGAAGAAGCCAATCAAAAAGGCCACATATAGTATGATTTCAACTATATGACATTCTGGAAAAGGCAAAAATATAGATACAATGAAAAATCCAGGAGTTGCCAAGGGAAAGAGGAAGGTGGGAGAAATGAATAAGCAAAACACAGAAGATTTTTAGGGCAATTAACATGCTCTGTGTAATATTATAATAATGGATATGTCATTAAATATACATAGCATGCACACCAACAAGAGTGATCCCTAAGGTAAACTGTGGACTTTGAGTGATTATGATGGGTCAGTGTAGATTCATCATTGGTTTAAAAAAACAAAACAAAACTCTAATGAATGATGTTAATACTAAGGGAGACTGTGCATGTGTGGGGACAGAGTATATGGAAAATCTCTGCACCTCCCTTTTGCTTTTGCTGTAAACCTAAAACATCCTCTAAAAAGGTAGTCTTTACAAATAGTAAAAATAAATTAGTGGATAATAAAATGTAAAGAAAGTACCACTAAAGCCTTAAAGCCCAATTCTCAAAGTTAACCCAGTCTCCAATATCTAGCCCATTGTAGAAATGAATAGTGAAGATACAGACCTTTCACTGTTCAAATTTCCCTTCAAGTTCCAGAAAATTTTTTAGGGATAAGGTCAGAGATCATGTTGAGAAAACCACAAATAAATGTCCTCTAAAAGACACAATTAACAAAAGTGGACCTTGCGGCAAACTGATATGGCCCTCCTTTGTGAGCAAAATATTTGCTCCTCATCTTCTTGCTCATTAATGGAAATTGAGCTTCACCAAATTCCTGGCTAGGAGAGAGGCAGGGAAATCAAGAATTATTATTTCCCCCATAATCAGGTTTGATTTCTCCAAAGAAAAGATTGGTTTCCCACAAAAGGAACCCTGTTTCTGAAGTGCTGGCTGTGGACTGCCTGGATTTGAGATTTTTGCTTGGAATATGTTACCTCACTGCTAGAAGTAAGGCAGTGAGGGGTGTGTGGGTGGGTTTGAAGTGGGATGAGAAGACCAATTATGTGCCAGGTCCTGTCTGGCACATGAATATTGAACATGATGCTTGGCTATTCTAGTTAATCAGAGCAATACAATAATTTGGCCACATAATTGGTAAAATAGATTTTATGCCCTACCCGTCCAACAATCTGAGATCTAACCAATAAGCTAAGGGGAGCTTTTGGAAAATTTACTTATTTGTAAAGTGAAGCCAACTTGTAATCTTACTGTAGCGAGACATAGTGCTGGTATTAAGATAGCTGTGGGGTCGACCTTGGCATCCAACAGAACTGCCTTCAAGTCTCAGTACAGTACTTTATGATTTGTAACCTAGCCAAGTTTATACAACTTCTCAACTTTAGTCTGGTCATCTGAAAATTGGTTATAAGAATAGTACACAACCCAATGAGTCACTGTGAGAACTAAATCAGATAAGAAGATACTAGTTATGTAAGTCCCTCTAAAAAAGTAGTTTTCCTTAAAGGAGAAGACAGTGTCTACTGTTATTATTATTTGTACTGTATAGATTTTCAATAAATATTTGTTTGCTCTCAGTTACTCTTTAATCCTTATAGACACAGATGTAGTCACAGTGGCCAAACCATCACCTGACTTTAAGAAATCTATTTTTGAGGAGTTGGTAGCATCAGCTTCTTCATAAAAATGAAAATACCTTGAGTGAAATTACCTGACAACAATAGAAAGCTCACTAACGATGAGTTAAATGTGGCCATAGTATCAATATGTGATCATAAGTTGAAGTATTTAATTTTGAGCTTGTTATCAAGTGGGGTGGTGATGTAAATATTGCATAGTTACATTTTATAACAATACTTCCCAGGTAGAAGATAGCCCGCATCAGATGCTTGTTGCTTGCCAAATTTTCAAAATAGTTCAGATGAAAAGAGAGTGTAAAATTAAGTGGCCTGGGATGAAGGTGCTATTATTTCAAGCTGAATGTTGGTCAGGTTGCTTCTGTCTGTGTGTATGCTGTGACTCTAAAGGCAACTTTGTGATCACAAATGGAAATGGAAGGGAGCATTTAAAAAAGTTTTTTCCAAGTACTTGCCACACTTTAAAAATGCGGTAAACCTGTTCACAGCATCTTCAAGCAATTTCCCATACATCGTTTTGCAATGCATTTAATATGAAAACAAAGTAAGACTTCTTTTAATAATACTTTTAAAAAAATTGAAAATGGGGTATGTTATATATATATTTTTCCTTGCATTCTTAGAGATGAGATGACCATATTTTTCTCTTACCTTTCTAGAGAACAAGAATTATGTCCCCATCAAGGGAAAGAATGAGAGTTTTCCTTCCATATCCCTGGCTGAAGTGCAAAGTATTTTATTAAAGTGATCCCAGGGATAAATCATAATCTTAAACTTTTTTTAAGGTAATCAATTTGTGTGTGTTACCGTAGAAAAAAGTATCTGTCAATGGGTAAAATCCATAGGCTACCAATCCTTGTGTGACATGAGGATGAAATGCCTAGATGTATATCTTGGTAATAATGACACATTTATAGATCCACTTTAACTGTTTTAGCCTAGAGAAATTTCAATGCTGCTCTATCTTGAAAGAAAAGATATAATAAAACCTCATACTTTAGAATGCATTCTTCCCATAAGATTTGATAATATGCCACAAATATGACCTGGTTTTGCTTCACAGAGTCATTGAGCTCTAAGTATCAACTACTTTATTTCCATATTACATATGGAGAAAAACCATAAAGTTAATAAACTTTCCTAAGGGGACATGGTAAGCTGCTGGAGAAACTTAATACTGAACTCAGACAAGACCAGATATTTTGATTTCTCCTCTGTGTCATAAAAGTGACTTAATGTGCATTTCAGAGTTCAGCTTTAAATACTTGGCATTATTGATCCTTTTGCTTTCTTTTATAAACTAAAAGAAAAAGAACCACAGTGTTACAAGAAATTAAGTCCAGTTTTATAGAGAGGTATCACCATTCCACTTTGGAAGCTCTACTTAGATTTTCAATTATGAGAACTGAGCTACCTTAACTACAAATGCCTCTCACTCCATAGGGCTTTTAGTGTGGGGGTGTGTATGGAATGGAGGAGAAATACATTCAATTGAACATAATTGTTCAAGTTTTGTTTGAATTATAATAGCATCAATATCTCCTAATTATTGTAATAAACTTTTGAAATCTATGAAAATCACCCTATATAAGGGAATTTACATTGAATGAATTTATTTTTGTCAATGTATCAAACAATCACAATTCTGAGGTGAGAGATAAAATAATACATTTTTGGTGGGTTTAGCACTTAAAATATCATTTATTAGATGTTACTTTTTGTGTATATAGCAAATTAAATTTGTATTCTGTTTAAGTTGGTTTGTCTTCATGAGTTTGGTCAAATTCCTCGTGAACTGAATATTTCTGATTCTGGAAAGAAGGGTATAAGAAAAGTATCCCAACCTCTGTGACTCATAATGAGTCTTGTAATTATTTTTTTATGGAGGGACTATGATTGGTTTCTTCAATTCAATGGACAATGGATCATAAAATCCCCAAAGCCTTTTGTGAGATTAAGGGTCCAGAGAAATTCAAGACTAAGGATTGCTAATGTATTTCTACTAGTTGTGATATTTTAAAAATATTTTCTTGTTTGTATAACAATGTAGAAAAATAGTCCCCGTATTGCATTTCTTTCTTAAGTTTTAATATCTATATTTTAAAATATTATTTTGAAAGCAAAGTTTCTGGAACAGAACAAATAATTATTTACTGACAGCAAATAGCTGCTCCAGTTTCCCATGTACCATTTTCTTCCTTCTAGAACAATACAGTGAGACCCAGATGAGCTGTCACTCTTTCTACACGGGAGTTTGTACTGTGGGCAAGGAATCTAGACATATTAATTTGGGTGGTTATACAAGAAAGAGCCGGGGAAAGCTGTTGCTTCTCCCTTCCTGTATTCAATATGCAACTTTCAAGGATTAGAGACGAAGTACAATTACTAAATTAAGGACGTTGAAACCAGTATTTCTCTGATTAATTCTAGATTCAATTTTTTTTTTCTTTTCTTTCCTTTTCTTTTCTTTTCTTTTCTTTTCTTTTCTTTTCTTTCTTTCTTTCTTTCTTTCTTTCTTTCTTTCTTTCTTTCTTTCTTTCTTTCTTTCTTTCTTTCTTTTCTTTCTATCTTTCCTTCTCTCTCTCTCTTTAATTTTAGAAATTATTTTTTGGTAAAATACTCAAATATTTTTGATATGTATCTTTTACACAAGTAAACATGTGTTTACTGCAACTTATGTGTTCCAAGATGAAAATTCAAATTACATACCTAAAGATACGAATTAGAGCTCCTAAACATGAAGAAAATAAGTTTCAAAACCAATTTGAGCTGCTATAAAGTTTAGGAAACCCAGAGAAAAAATTCATGATATTATTCCTCCCTACTATCACCCCAAAGTATGCAGTCATAGATGAGCTACCAAACCTCATGCACTAATATTTGTATCCTGAGGAGAATTCGGCCTTCCTCTGTGATTTTGATTTCGATCGAAGTTTTCCTGTCTAAACATAACTCTGCCAGGTTTTAATTTCATTCACTAGAATGACCCCACTGCTTGTCCTGTAGGAATAATACTCTAAATCAATCTCAGAACTGTTCAAAGTACCCTCTCAATTCTTAGACTCCTAAAATAGCAACCAGTTCATTTGGGGGTGCAGCAGTCAAACAGGGCAACATAGTTACCTCTTCACTGTATCTTTCTAAAGTAGGATATTTTTAACCAACTAAACAGCATGGGGCTATGGGTTCTATGAAGCAGAAAACAGCAGGTGTGAAGGCATATGCTCTTTGCCAGACACATCCTGAATTTCTGAACTTACCAAGTCAGCAGTTGCTCTCTCAGTGAAGGCACAAAAGGCTGCCCCCTTACTTTTCTATGGTCTAGAGATGTTCACCGCAACAGCTCTATTAGCTGACTCGGCACTTTAAATGTGTACTTCTAAATATTAGAAATTGAGAAATTTCAGCAATTGGTCAACTCCCAGCATGATAGTACTACATGGAATAGACTAGCAATGACAATTGGGAAGTTTCTTTCTTAATTTTTATTAGAAGTTGTCTTTTGTAGATTGTTTCAGTTAGGAGTCTATCAAAGAAGCAGGACCACCATGAGGGATATGAAATAAAGGCGTTATTAGACCATAAACAGTTTATGAAAGTTGCCTGCCTCTATATGGTGATTGAAACTTGAAGTACCTACAGGTTAGAAGGTAGCACAATCAGGAAAAAAAAATGCATGATCATGAGATGGCAGAAAGTAATAACAAACTGGTACCCAAAGAACAAACTGAAACTACCTTCAATCTTGGTGACACATGTGACCTATAGAAAACCTGGAGACATCACCATGGAGCTTAACAGGTACATGGCCCAAAGTTAATGAGATCTGGTGGAAGTAAAGGAGTTGCACAGTTGGCAGCTGTCCCGCCTGAAAAAGGTGAATTAGTGGCTCAATGACAATTTGCACAAGTTACAGTGGTGTCTGGTGTCCTACAGTAACCTTCAGTATGTAACAGTTGATGCTTCACTTCTACCTTTCAAACTCATCCAAATTTTTCTTTTGGTCAACACTAACCTAAGACCATAAAGAGAAGGGGATTTTAAGAAAAGTTTTGGCTTAACCAGGCTGACCCAGTGTAAAACAACCAGAGCCCAATCTTGTCAAACTGACATCTGTGGAAACGTTGAGGGAAAATGTGTTACAGCTTGGTGTTACAGCTCAGTTGTGACAGCAACCTGAATCTGGGCAAGAGACCAAGCAGCACTTGCAGAGTTGGAGAACTCAGGTTTATTACGCCAGCGGGACCAGACGAGTTAACACTTTAAGCTCTGGACCCCACTGTAGGTTTACACAGGCCTTTTATAGGCTGCCAGTTTTGCACTTTGTAACATCATATGCAAATAAAGTACAACAGAAGTTGACCAAGCATGAACAAGCTTTGTAGAAACAGACCAATCAGGAGTGAGCTCCATGCAAATGAAGCACTACAAATGGACCAATCAGAAGTTAGGGAAGTGGGCCAATCAGAAGTGAGAGTAATAACCAATCAGGAGTGAAGGAAATAACAAATCAGAAATGAGCTCAGGGAACCAATAGAATTTTAGATGTAAGTTAGCTGCTGTAAAGGCAAAAAGTGAGATAGAGCTTCTGGGCCAGGGAACCGGACGGTGCTAAGAGAGCAGCGGCCCTGCTTAGGGATCTTGCTGGTCTTTTTATGGGACTTCCCGCCTCACAAGCATATTTTATCTATATTTAACTTACAAATAGAGACATCAGGAACACCTTGTTTCTGCCTAACTTTATGCAATCATCCTTATGCACCAAGAAATATAACTCTCCACAATGAGAAATTAATTCCTTAGGTCATTTTAACATACTCTGAGTGTTGTTCATTCCTTTTCTAGCTAAGAAGTCACACACACCCCCTTTCCAGGTGATGCTCCTTTCCAGTGGACACCTAATTCTAACATATGACATCCTGGGAAGCTGGGAATTCAGTTTGCTCAAATGAATCCATTTGCCCACAGATTTTGAACTTGGCATTCATTTAATTTCAACTGTTGGCCCTGGAGCTACAAGAGATGAGTGTTTGCAGTTGTGGTTAACGTCACTGTTGCTGTTTTCATTGTTGTTGCCGTTGTTTTAAAAGCAGTCATAGGAGATTTCTGCTCCTTTATCTGGACCTTGTGCTGGGAATTGAAAGCCTTGAACTGACCATTTTCTCGTTTTCTTTCCCCAAGTGTTTCAGCAATTTAGAAGTGACCAACCAATATCATCATTTTTCCTTTTTTTTTCTTTCTTTCTTTCTTTTTTTTTTTTTTTTTTTTTTTTAATTCTAAATGGTCTATGGCAGCAAATACTTGGTCATCCAAAGACTTTTCTTCTGTAGGCACTTAATTAATGGTATCTACAAGTTATAATGCAAGTAATTTCTTTTTGTCATGGATGCCATAAATCCTTGGTGTCCTCTGTATCAGTGGCAACAGGGTCCCTAATATGTTTAATCAAATTTAAAAAAAAAAACACTTTCAGATAACCCAGAATTAATTCACATAATCCATCCATAAATTTTCTTTCCTCTGGAACCACTTTGTCTACCAATTTGTGTACCAGTTAAGATTTGATTGAGGGAGCACAACCATTCAAATGTTATGCAATACATGAGTTATTATAGGTCAAACTTTACAGAGTTGTGAGAATTGAAGAAGAATGGTGTTCTCTCTGTGTCTGGTTGTGGGCCTGAAATCACAAACGGTCCATAGGGCCTGAGCCCAGTAAACAAACCTGGACAGAAAACGTGACGGGGAGTAAGAAACAGAACCCATGAAGACAACTAAAACTCATGATTGTCTCACCAGCTCCAACCATGACAACACAGGTCATCTGCGTTGAAAGATGAAGCTTTTTGCCACAGAACTGCATTCAAGCCTGGTCTAGGACTCAGGGAAGCTGCAAGAAGCAATCCAGATAGGAGCTGAATTTGTTCCCCCTCTTTTTTTCCCCTTCTATCCCCGTTGTCATATCCAGAGAACCGTTCTTCAAGGATGACATAGGACAGCAAAGAATTTAAGCCCTTAAACCACTTTATTTTCATGAAAGTTTTCTGTCTTTGTTTCAAATCCAAATTCAAATAGCCTGTCTGCCTTTTCGAGGCATTTGCTAAGAAAACAAAACCTTGAATTGGTTTGGATGGTTATGATTTTGACATTCTAGTATTTACACACTGAAATGCCAAAGGAATATAAACTAAAACATGCTTATGGAGAAATACTGCCTATTTCTTCCCAATGTGAAAAAAAAATGTATCTTTTTCATTAAAGAGGACAGGTATTTCATTAAAGAGGAAAGAAGAAGAGGCTTCTAAGATGTTTTATAAACTAATAAACCTCATTTTCATGGGACTTGAAGTAATTTGATGATCTGCAAAGATCCTGAAAATATAATTGTTAAAACTTTGAAGCATAAAATTCATTACAAGGGGTCTGGGCACAAGCTGAATGTTAGAATTATCACTGAATGAAATTATAGGCATGATGTAAAATATAATAAGTTACTATGACTTAAATCACATTTGAAACATTCATCTACTTAAAGGGAAAAAAATTAAGAAATTAACAATCAAGTTCAATTTAATACAATCAGTTAATAAATTAAACTGAGGTTTTAATTTAACACCGAAATTATTAACTTATGGCATTGTTTGAGAATTGACTAAAGTCCTAGAGATAGTCCGTGCCTTCAAGCTGGCTCCAGTCCACATAGGAAGTAATAACTTGGTTGCAGCAATAAAATACACTTTGTAATATGTTTCTTTCTTGAACATCCCACTTTGCTTGCTAGCTGGATGATTCCCTGGTCTGCTTTTGAATTGATGCAATTTTCACTGAAGAGAAGATATCTCTTTTATGCTATGTCAGAACAAAGTCTTAGGTTTGTTTGCTCTTTGCAATATGAAGTGAGGAATCAACTGTGTGAAAACACCACAGACCTGAGTTTGTATTTAAAAACAAAGATTTTTCTTTTTTCTTAAAGAGATGGAAAGACCTCAAGATAAAAAGAAGTGGTTTCCATATAAATAGTCATGTCTCAGAGCAGCATATCAAGACTTGGCCTCTTCCATCTCAGTGCTAACAAAGTGACACCACTGGCCTTTGATGATTTGTGACAGTCATTGCATTTCAATTGTCTGAAACGAGCATTACCCTCCAGCATCCTCCTCTTAAACATGAAAAGCCGTTTATCAGCTCTGCCTGATGAGGCCTGAGATGACTCAAAGCTTCAGCTGGCTTATAGACTTCTTGGTGCCTGGACCTGTTGCCAGCACTCCTACGGAGCAAATATTCAGTCCAGTAGAGTGTTACAAACACACTCTCATTCTCTGGATGATTCAGATAATAATTTTTAGAGTGCTTATGTTTATGTATATCTGAACCAAACCAATATTGAGTGCAAACTGCTAGCTTAACAATTTATGTACAGCCCATGAATTTCTTAAGCATTGCAGGATATAGCAGCAGTAGGAAACTGAGAAAGAAAGAAAATTGCATTGTGTTAAAATATAAGGATGGTGTCAGAGATAAGAGGTCCAAAGACTCACAGAAGTGTAAAACATTGCTTTTGTGTGTGTTTGGGGAATAGCAGGTAGTATCCTTCAGATTTTTACTGTTTGTGCTGCTTAGAGTTGATTTATTTTTATATATGACTTCATTGTGTTTTTTTTTTAAAGCAGAGAAATGGAAAAACTGATAAAAATCAAAGAAATCAATTTAGCAAGTTTTTAAAAGAGTATATGCTATTTTTCCAACATGGTGATAAATGGTAAAGGGAATATAAACATAGCATACATGTAAGAAACCTCCTGGTCTTTAAAGAGCCCCTAAACTCAGTAGACAAGGGTAATCAACATCAAAGTGCAGAGTTAAAAATAATCCAGGACCAAAATATATGGTTCTGAGAAGATATGTTTTGCTCAGGGGAGATTTCCATTAGGACATGGGCCCTGAAGCTTATGCTGTCCTAGTAGCTGTGAGGTCAGATCAAGGATGACTGAGACCTACATGTTAAACTCCCTTTTGGAGTTGTCATGCCAATAAACAGAGGATGAAGCAAGCACGACAGTGTCCCAGCAATAGGATGGAACACAGTGTCAGGGCGTGGGTCTGTTTCATTGCTGTGGCTTTCTGTGCCCTGTGCTGGGTCCACGTCCTCTTAGGCCACAGGTCTTCTCCCTTCCGTCATGGGACCAATTCCTGGAAGTTGTTCTCGTATCAGTGTGATTCCTCAGAAGGCCTCCCGTAGATGGCAGGGACGACTACTGTCCCTTTTCATTCCCTCTTCTCTGTCCTAATAGCTATAGATAGAGGATTGTTTCCCACTAGCTCTCTGGTGGCACTTAATAAATATTTATTGGATAAGGTATTTAAAGGCATGAGGATTTTCTATTCTTCTAGTTAGTTTTTATTTCATTTTCTTCCCTTGGGGGTCCAGGATGCTCTAGGATTGAAACTTTTACTTTAAATTGGGGATCAGAATGCTGGTTAGAAAAGAGGATAGAGTGGGGAAGTAACGGGCACCAAAGCTAGAGTCTTTGATGCCTGGAAGACTTCCTAGAACTCTGGATCTCAGATTGTGACAAAACCTCTCCAATCTACAAAACCTCATTTGGCAGAACATACAGTTGTGCTAGATGCTCTTTACCAGGCTGCTGTATCCATCTCCAGCTACTAAAAACATCAGCTGCCAAGAATTCACAGCTGTGTGCTTCCCTCGAGAACAGTCTCTTGATAGCCACCTGGCTCAGAACCGCCTGAGAGGAGGAAATGCCCCAGGGGAGGTCTGCAACCATTAACTAACTCACAGAGAGTGCAAACATTACCCTTATTGCCTCAAAGAGAACAAATCTGCACCGCCATTCATGCTCCAGGTTTCTCATAAGATCAGGATAAAACTCGACTTCAGTAGTACCAGTGCTTCTCAAATTTTAGTGTGTACGAGAATCACCGAGAGGGCTTGTTAAAATACAGGTTACTAGGCCCCACACACAGAGTTTCTGATTCAGTAGATCTGGACTTGAGAATTTGCATTTTAATTGGCTCTCACCTAATGCTGATGCTGCTAATCTGGGGATCACATTTTGAAAACCGCTGAGCTGGACCCACATCTTTACTCACATCCTTCCCTTGCTCTCACCTGCTTCACTTTGGATTTGTTTTCTCCTGAGAGCACTCTCCCAATGATTCATTAGCATGGGTCCCCATCTCCGGCTCTACTTCTGAGAAACCTGACCTAAAATAATAGTCTGTGCTGAATTAGACCTACAGGACTATAAAAAGCACATCCTTTTGCATATGTATGTAGGCATACATGAACAGCAGGATCAGGACCTGGAAAAAATGTGCTGCCTAAATTTACTGAGGGCTACATGGGCTCTTGATACATGTGAAGTCACTTTAACAGTGATAACCAAGATTCCTCTAGCTTAATAGTTCTCCCCAGAGTTGCTTCTGTAACTCTCTCTCAGTGGGCATCCGCATCAGTGCACTGAAGCATCCACAGTTGCTAAGGGACATGAAGCTTAAAGAAAAGTATGGGCAGAAGAGATAGGAGTGAAAGCCTCTCTCCTATTTGTGTTAGCCCTGTTAGAAGAATCACGAAGCACCGTGATAAGTGATTTCACATTTCACAGAGTTTATTGAAACTGCTCTTGCAGAAATGAATGTCAGCCCCCCTTTCCCTCAAACCTGGAGATCAGTCAGTGCAAGAACATAGAAGAGTCATCAGAGCCTTCTCAAAATCCAAAATCCTTCCCTCTCACAACTCAGCCTTCCTTCCTGGGTCATGCTTATTTGACCCTCTCCTTTTAATCTGAAGTTGAGTTTTCACAGGAGTCCTTCATTGTTCATATAAATGTATTTCTTAAGGACATACCCTTATGATTTCTCTAAGTCTCCCTGAGACTCAGGCAGGAAACCACTACATAAACTTTGTTTGTTTGTACCAGAAATTGGGCTTCAGAACTTTATCTCTGCAAATTAGTGCTGATGCTCTGTATTTAAAAAAAAAATTCTAAGTATGAAATGAGAAAGTAAAATTTATTACCATATGTATATCATAAGCTTATTATTATAAGGCTCTGTATCCACGCCAAGACTGCAGTGGCTAAGACAGCAGATCTCCTCCTGCTCCTCACATGGCAATGACTTACAAATTACTGCCCTACAAGGAGAGGCACAAGGCAGCAGAAATGTGCCCTGGGTTCCTATGGAGTAAGGAGGAATTATTGGGATCTTTAAAAAAGGGTAAAATCCCCATACATTGCTGGGTTTTCTTGTTTGTTATTGCTTACTTCACTTTTTGCAACTTACTATCAACATTCTTCAGGACAGTCCTTTGGGTACCAACAACATAGCATCTGCCAAGCTCCAAATTAATTCACATATATTTGGTTGCAGAACTTTCAAAGTTGCAAACCGCTTTCCCGGGGAGGAAAACAGCAGTTTCTCATTCCACTCCAAGAAATCTACTAAAATCAGCAAGGTGTGTTTGCTACCAGACAAAAGGAGCCTCCAGAATGAAGTAACGATGTAATTCAGACTTGATTACATATAATTTTGTTTCCATCATCCTTAAGCCTTAGCCAGGATTGGAAGAGCTGGGCATTCTGTGACATTTGAAGTCTCTAATCAGGTAACAAATAGACTAACCCGCCAGAACAACCTGCTACATAAATAAGAACAGTTTCACTACTTGTAACATTTATCAGTTTTAATGTCTTCACCACCAGTAGGATTCCTGCCCTTACTGTTTAAAAGTAATGTGTGATCATATACTCCATGTATGTAGTGAATACTATGTCTTATCATAGTTGAATGTGTCTGAACACAGATTAAAAGCCTTCATAATTTAGGATTTGGGGAAGTTAGAATGTCATGAATTAGTTTATAACAATAAATATTTGGTAAATATTACATTGTCAAATAAGTCTTTTTCCCAGTTTCACAAAGTTTGTGAAAACTTCAGGGTCTCCCAACAATGTGCACAAACACAACAGTGCAACTTTTAGTCCTCACGATCTCAGACTGCTTAGGTGTTTAGTACAATTCCAAACCATGCTGCCTTACCTTATTTTGTTTTTCAAAGGATGGCTTGAAGGAACCATGGTTTGTTAAACTGTACTAAATTCTAAATCGAATTTTGTATAACCTTCTGACAGATTATGATGTGCTACTCTGTGGACTTCACTTGAGAAGAAACAAGAATAAATTGTGAAAAGCATGAAAAGTAACTTTAAATGTTAACATAGTTCTAGTTGGTTTGGGAAATATTTTGATATTTCAGTTTATCGGTTCAATGAAAATATATTTGATGTTCATCATGACTGTTCATAAGCACAAGCGTGGGAAAACATGAACCTTCCTTCTTAAGAATGAGGTCAGGAAATAAGATCTCTGGGCTGGGCAGGTTGTGGTGCGACATCATTACCTCATGGCAGTCTAGTTCCATTTCACCAAGGGTGGCAAAAAATAACCTCTAAACTACCTTAATTTGCTTACCTTTGTTTTGTACCTGTTGCTACATAAGCACATGGAACAAAGGCTCTTCTTACCTCTCTTCTCCAATGGATGTGTCCACAAGTGGACTTGGGACCCCTCACAAGTGCTTGAAAAGCCTTTCAAACACTTACTCCTTCTAGGATGTGCAAGTATATAATAAGCAAGAGTCTCACTACAAACTTGAAGACACATGCCATTTTAGATAGGGTTCTATAAAGATTACTGAAAAATTGTTTGTATCAAAGAAAGAGAGAGTCTGATGGAGTTCATGGAAGAGGAAAGTTCCATCTATTTACAATGCTTTCATAGGAACCAGAGCCATGGAGACTTCAGTCTGGGACTTCACAATCCCAGGATTCCTGTTTTTCTCCACCTTCTCTAGCCATCCATCTTATTGCAGGAAAAGAATGTTTGAAGGAGTGAAGAGCACTTGAATTTCCCTTTTTTTCCTACGGGTTGGGTACATTGTTATTCTTTCAACCAACTTGACTATGAAAATGATTCTTTGCACAGTGGATGCAGTTCATGTAGAGAAACTTCAATAGTATCATATTGAATGTGATTGATACAGTATCTATCAATACTATCAATAGTAGCTATCTGTTAAACTCATAGTTAATAAAATGGAACATAATGAGCTTGTTTGAAGAAAATATTTCCTTTATCTTAATTGTCTAAAACTCTGAACAAGTATTTAAAATGTTAATTTTCAAGCCATATGTAACACCAAAAATAACTAATTGTGAATCTGATGACTTTATAACACCACTCATAACTTTGTTATTTCAGGAGATGTTTGAATATTTTCAAGATAATAAATATGTCTTCCTTCTGAAAAGACTATTATTTTATAAGTAGAAGAATAAATTTTGTTTAATTCTAAGGACAAGCTAAAGCTGACAGAAATATCATTAATATATATTATTCCTTCCCTGTCATTGCACTATTTATTTCCTTGGAGATTATAGTTAAATATAGTTTAGCTATATTTAAAATAGTTAAATAAAGATGATAAGTCATATAATAATTTCAAGGATCTTGATTTTAATTTTTCAAAGAAAAAACACAAAATATTTAAATATATCTACAAACTATTAAAATAATCTTATTTAACAGTTATGTGTTAAATATCGATCACGTCCTAATCACTGATTCAGGGATAAGTGGTGAAAAATTCATAGTCTCTACTTTTAAAGAGTTTGCAGAAAGGGCATAACTGTTGCTTCATAATGCTTCAAATGAAAATATTTAAAGGAAGGCATATTAGTCAGCCCAGGCAGCCATAAAAACAAGCATAGGCTGGGGGACTTAAACAACAGAAGTGTACCTGCTCACAGTTCTGGAGGCTGGAACGTTTAAGATCAAAGTTCTGGCTGATTTGGTTTCTGCTGAGAGCTCTCTTCCCAGCTTGCAGACTGCTGACTGCCTTCTCAGTGTCCTCACTTAGCAGAGAGAGAGAGAGCTCTTATGTTTCTTATGTACCTGGTGTAGCGCTGCACGTAGTCTGTCTCAGAGTGACAGTGAGGTCAGAATTCTGTCACTTAACCTAACATGTGTGTTAAATGAATAAAGGAGGAAAATTCCATCTATTTACAATGCCATGGAGGGTTAGCTCTGAGACTTAGCAAAAGACCCAGGATTCCTGTCTTTCTCCGCCTTGTATAGCCATCCATCCTATTTTAGGAAAGAAATGATTGAAGGGAGTGAAGAGTGTATTAATTTCATCTTTTTTTTTTCATTTAAACAGGAGCTTTTAAAGAAGATTCACAAGTCTTATTTATGACTATTACATCCATATTAAGAATGATACCCAGGATTTACAGGTATCTTTGTCCTCTAAAATAATTAACATAAACTTTTCCTGTTAATACTCAGAGCAGGCTTGTAAACCACTGTTTCCATTTTATATATGAATATACAGAGACATGCTTAAAATATATACATAACATCAAATTCAGGATTTCTATTGTCAATGTTCTTCTTTTCCAATATACCACAATTGCTGATTATATATGTTACGTGGAATTAAACTGTGTCATTCTGGGTATACAAAAAGATGAGTTAAAAACCTAACAGGCGGCACTATCTTTCTAGATCAACAATACTGTGCCAGAGTGAAACCAAACACATAAGATGAGCAGGCATTCCCCCAAAGCCCTCATGAGAGTAAAATCTGTTCCTTCTAAAATTTCATATAAAGTATTAGCATTGTCAAGGTAAACAGAACATAGCTGAAATGTGTGTGTGTGTGTGTGTGTGTGTAGGGAATGACATGTAGGCATTATTTGGACATGTTAGAAATAGGACTTATGGTTTATTTTTCATTTCTAAATTAATGAAGTATCTCAGATTTTTAAAAACTTTTTCTGACTGTATTTTATTGAAGTGTATTTGATTTACAATGTTGTGCAGTTTCAAGTGCACAGCAAAGTGATTCCATTATATATATACATGTATATATAAGATTTCAGATTTTTACAATGTAATGTTTTGAGACAAAATTTCAAAACCCAAAAGACCCTCTGTGTTCTACCATAAAGCACGATATAAAGGATGTATGCCTCTTAGACTTCTCCCTTATGTTATTTTATAGACTAATCTATGTCACTGAAGATTTGCATTCCTTGGGGTCATCCGCCCAAAAACGTCAATATTTCTACTTACACTGTCTTTGCTTTTAATCAAAGTCAAAGAAGAAAGTACTCATATCTAAACAAAAGGGGTAAAAAAGGTGAATCAATTAGGTTATCAAAATTTAAGAAAATATAAAAATTTCTCAAAACAAAAGTGTCATGGATCTATAGTCTCTGTAATAGAGGACAATTCTTGTTACTGTACAGTTATGCAAAACAACTTAAACCAGCTATTATGATCCTGGAAATTCTGAGACTATGAGAGGCAGTCTTTGGGAAATGAAAAACCTCCAGTGTCCAGAAAAAATTTTAGCATACTTGACACTGAAATACACTAAGATATAAAAAATGCACACTGATCCCAGATATCTACTGATGATTTACACCATAATTTAAAACTAGACTCTTAGTGACTTTGGAGATTCCTTGGCCCTACCTCTACATTTTACGGCTGAGAATACTGAGGTCCTGAGTGGCTAAGAGTTGCAGAAGTTGGTTACTGAAGTGGGGCTCCATTCTTCCTTAACCCAGTGCCCTTCCTCACTACGAATGTGACAGGACTGTCATATTCATGATGTATCTGATACAAGAAATATAGATAAATTGATTACTTGGTTGTCCCTTCCATCAGATAACTTCTCTAGCTAAGAAAAGACTCCTCAAGTGAATATATATTTTTTGGAACTACAGTGAAATTCTAGAGACATAGAGGCTTGCCAATCTGAAAATGTGAATTCTGTCTTGCCCTTTCCACCTACAAGCTAAGCTCTGTGTCTGTTTTCTCCTGAGTAAAAAAAAAATGTCAAGTAAAAAAAAAAAATGAGGACTGTGAAAATTTAAAACAAAAGTTATTAAGTACTTTCTAGAAAAAGGATTATTGCTAGTATGACTGTTTAGAAATATTAGATATGGTGAAATGTTAACACCACCAAAAATGCTTGCTAGAGGGGGGCTCCAAAAACTTTTCACTAGGAATGGGAAGTCCTGTCCTTACTCTCATTTTATATTTTCAGACAAGAAATGAATTATGATTGGGAAATTAAATATCAGTCCAAATGAGCTGACAAGGGGGACGATAACCAATGATCACTTTCAAAATTTTGTCCCTAAATATAGATATCTAAATATCACATGTGTCCAAATCCTGCATTTAGTTACCATTTACAAGATGAATGCTCCTGCTACTGCTGGGAGGGAAATTGTAAGGGAAGATGGATAATCCAGGCCCCTAGATTGAGCTTCTCAGGTCATTGTCTCCAATCTCCTTGGGAACTGAATAACTCATGGACATCACTGGTGCTTCTGACTAGCTATCTGTCCGATCAATGGGCAAAAGGCAAGGAGAGCCTGATCCCAGGCCATGAAAAATACTGTATTTTCCAATGGATGCTAGTGTCATAATGCACCCATTGCCACACCATTCAAGTTCCTCCGATCTCTCCCATTCCTCTTTCATTCATACTTGTGTAATAGAGGAGAACAAGTCTGACTCTATATTGGATCTCTTCCTTTAGTTTTAACCACTGTGCCCTGTTTTCTAAGGTTAGTCTTGCTAGCTCTGCACCTTTTGTAAAGTATTGCCTTGAGCCTGAAATATATAGGAGCACCTATTCTCAAGGCGCTGACCTTTAAGGATGTTAGCACTTCTGCACTTATGTAGAGATGGCAAGTTGCAAAATAGAGAGTAACTTTTGTTTTGTTGGAGGTTTACAAGGACACCATGGCCTGACCCACATGGACGGCTGTAAGAACAAAGAATGCCTGCAGCAAGAAGTTTGCAACAACCAACCACACCCCCTCCCCTTTTTTTGTATAAAAGGAGCCTGTATTCTGACTGGAGTAGGATGGTTCCCCAAGACATTAGTCTGCCATCCTCTCGGCCTGCCGGCTTTCCAAATAAAGTCTTTATTCCTTGCCCCAACACCTCGTCTCCCTATTTACTGGCCTGTCGTGCGGTGAGCAGAATGAGTTTGGACTTGGTAACACTTGCAATTACATCATCATATTGAGTATTACACTGAATATATAGCCTGCAAAATTCTGATACTCTAGCAACTAACATTCTAAGGAAAATGCAATTTGTATGCTGATTGTCTAATAAAGAAATTGCTTAGAGAGACATAGGATAGCATAGAGGTTAAGAGCACAGATCTGGGAGTAAGACCCCCCAAAACTTTGTTATTGTTTCTATTTTGGGGATCTCTGAGAAAAGTACTGATTTAACCTCTCTTTTCTTTGGTTTCCTCATGTGTAAAGTATAGTTCATAATAGTTCCTACCACATTAGGTTAAAATGCATGCAAAGCTCTTTTTTTTTAAGTAAGAAAATCGAAACAATTCTCTCCAATGTCATTTTGAAGCCTTTTAGACTTGACATAATGTTATTAGGCAAAATCCTAGATCAAATCATTAATTAATACATTGTTTAATTTATGAAACTGAAGACAAGGTTTGGAAAATAACTTTGTACTATGAATGGCATATTTATTAATATTTAGGCATCTTTAGTCTTTCATCCTTATGAAGCAATGCCCTTGAATAGCACTTCCTGTAAATATGTGCAAGGAAGCTTGGTTTCTAGACTAAAGCAATTCACACAATGATACATCTTACTTAATATGTCTTGTGTACTGCTTACTGAAAATCTATACAATTATTAAAATGGTGAATTGCTTTAGCCATACTGTAGTTACCTTAGCAACTTGTTGCAATGTGGGTTGTAAGTAACTGCCTCTTTTATGTTTTGAACCGATTTTTCAAAAAATGATCATGCCATAGACTTAAAGAACCCATATTTTGATATTTTAGCTTCATAACAGCAATATTAATTTAGCTGTAACATGGTATGGCAATTTCATAGTTAACTAGAATCTGTTTCTAACTCAAATACTTTTTTAAAAAAATGAACTATACTTTTATATATTTATTTGCTGAAAAATATTAGCATTCTGCTCTGCAAAGGCACTATTCTAAGAGAAATGAATAAAGTAGTGACAAAACAATGCCCCTGCCTTTTTGAGCTTAGATTCTATTGGGGGATATAGACAAAAACTTGCCAAATACATATCTGAAATATAAAGCAAGATTAAAAATCACAGAGAATGGCCTGGGCTTGGAAGAATGGGATGTAGGGAGGCTTATAAGGAGGCAAGTTTACTATCTAGAGAGTGGATCAGAAGCGCTCTCTGTAGAGGTGACAATTTAGCATAGATCTGAGCGAAGTGAATAAGCTATGAGAACACATTGGGGAAAATCCCTGCAGTCAGAGGAATAAGAACCCAACAAGATCAGAAACAGAATGAAGTCTAGGATAACTAGAGGTTCGTATAAGCTGAGCAGAGAGAGCATAATTTGGTTTAGAGTTTTCAAAATTTACTCTGATTGTTGTGTGCAGAAAGTGTAGAGTAGGGTGGAGTGGGAGCAGTGAGGGAAAGAGAGGCAAGAGTGGAAACTTGAGAGCATTTAGGAAGAAGCTGCTAGAATCTAAAGAGAAATGATAACAGAGTTCAGGCTCGTAATAAAAGTAATTAATGATAATTAGCTTTTGTCAAAGTATGTTTTGGAAGAAAAAGTCACAGTTCTTGAGGGTTTCCTTAAATCCAGGAAGACGGGATCTCTGGACGCCTCCTTTGCAAAATGGCAGCAGGTGGTGCTTCCTGGAGCAAATTTCATCAATTTGAAAGTGTTGCCATTGACTTCAAAGGTCATCTCACCCAAATTCTCAGCTGCCTATGAACTCTCCTTATATCCACCTGTGGGTGGTTTTTGAGTCTTTTTGAATACAGTTGTAAGGCTCTCTTTTATTTTTCTTATATTAAACCTAAAATTGGCTCTGTTTATCCCTTTGAAATAGAGAATTGGACAAATTCACTGTTTCTTTATCCAGTAATTTTTTTTTCCTGGCCAGGGTTTTTAAAAGGGTATTCTGTGGAACACTGTGGTCAAATAACTTGGGAAAATACTGCATTCCATAAACTCTTAAAAAGCTAGCAGTCACCTTACCAAACATTTGAGATGTCCTCCAGTAAAGAAACCTTTTCTATTTTGATTCATACTACTTTCTTAAAACATTTTTCTACCAGGGAATACTTATATTCTTTTTTTTAAACATGCAACTCATTCACATTTCAGAAAATTAGTGTGTAATATTCTTTATAATTGACCATATATATTCAAAAACATGGCAGATAATTTAGCAAAACAGTTCTGATGTGGTCTGAATAGCAGCGTATTTTCTGTAGCTATTACTTTATGTAAACCTGAATCCATGTTTCTTTCAAAGCAATTTAAGATTATGTTAAATGTATTATAACCATATCGCATCATCAGTCAGGGTAAACACAGATGTCACCTCCAGTGAAAGAGTTGTCAGAGCATTTTCTCCGTGTGTAGTTGATGTTCTTAGCATACAGGCTGGACCTAGAATTCCTGTTGGATTTCAACAGGAATGAAAAGATCACATCCTTCTCATTCTAGATTTTGTTCTTGATTTTACTGGCAATGTCTGTGCCATCCACATCCTTCATACATTTTCTTTCATCTACATCTCTTTATATGTTTTGATCCCAGGAAATTATGAAACTTTAATATAAAAAAGGCCAAGTCAGAAACTTAAGTCAATTTACTAGAGCCCTCTCAACAGTCTGATATTAGGTTATTAACAAAAGCAATTTGACTAGAGTTCCACCACCAGTTTTGAATCCAAACAGAATTTTACTATATAATCCCAAAGGAGGTAATTGGGATTGCTTCACTCAATGTAAAATACACCTTTATTATGTTTTCTACTGATAGATCAGTCTCGCTCCTATTTAAAAAGTATGTGTTTACTGTTAGAAAATAAATGTAGATTCTTATTGCACCCTACACTTTTCTAAATTTTATTATAAACCATTAGATAAAAATCATCTGCTATTTTTCAATGATTGTACCTTTCTTATCCAGCTTGTATTTTCCAGGTTTCACCGTTGCTGCCTTTTGGCGAGGCAAAACGTGTGCTAACTTTCCTTTTTAATCTCTCTCAGGTCCTCTATGATGTCTCAGAGTTTTCCAAGGGTAGCCCTGAAGTCACATTTACAAGGGCTTTGATAATGTAATTCAATGAACTTACACATTTAAATCCCTTTACAGCTGTAGCTGGTATTCTTCATACAGGAGGTAGAGGGAAGCTAAAGAGAACTGGAAAAACAATTAGAAGTGGGTTATAATTAAATGATTACGAGACGAGAACAAATAGATGGATGCTTTAAAGGAAAGGAGAAACAGATTAATTTAATTGTCCAGATTTGGACAGGATTGATTTTAAGCAAAACAGGCATATCTCATACAAACTTGATTAAGGTTTCGAAAAATTTTGCCTACAAAATATTATTCTACCTCACCTAAGGTTTAAGATCATTAGCGATACACTTAAAGATGTTATTCTTAGTTCCTGCCATTTTTTTTTTTGGTCTAGCATATGCACAATGAATAATGAATGCGAGGGTAAGAATTTGTAAGTGTTGAAGTGAAATCTTCCCAGTCTGAACAGTATTGGAAACCGTCAGGCTTACCAATTCATAAATTGCTATATATAAATGCACATTAGTTACTCAAATCATGGCACATAAGAGTCTTTCAATGATGTGTGGCTCTGACCCTTCCTATCAATATAGGCTAGTGATGTGACTGGATGCAACTGAAGGAGCTCTGATTATGAGAAAGTATTTGTAATAATACCAACAAATACAAAATGTTAGTGTTTTATATATTATAATGCTGAAAACAAAATTTTAAAAATGTATTTGGTAATTTAGGGAGTTACTGAAATATTCATTAAGCACCTACTAAGAGCCAAGAATTTTTCTGGAAACTGGAGAAACAAATATAAATGTATTATTAGCCTTGTCTCAGCGAGTTCAAGAGACAATCTTGTCTTGGAGTCAGATGTCTAAGTGAGTAAATTATAATAGTGAGGATGGAAGCCTCATAAAAAAAGACCAGCAGGACCCCCAGGCAGGGCCACTACTCTCCTGCCAGCACCTTCCAGTTCCCTGGCCCAGAAGCTCTATCTCACTTTTTGCCTCTGAAACTGCTTACTTCTAGGAAAGTGGAACTTACCTCTAAAATTCTATTGGTTCCCTGAGCTCACTCCTGATTGGTTATTTCCTTCTCTCCTGATTGGTCCATTTCCCTCTCTCCTGATTGGTTATTTCTCTCCCTCCTGATTGGTCCATTTCTACAAAGCCTGTTCCTAATTAGTCAACTTTTGTTATACTTTATTTGCAGTATGATGTTGCAAAGTATGAACTGGTAGCCTATAAAAGACTGTGTAAACCTACAGACAGGGTCCAGAGCTTGGAATGTTAACTTCTCTGGGCCTGCTGGCATAATAAACCTGAGTTCTCCGCGTGTTGCTTGGTCTCTCACCCAGATCCGGGTTGCTGTCACAACTGAGCTGTAACATGTTTTTCTGCAACAATCGTAAATGGTAAGAACAATAATAGATGCACACTTGAGATAAAAATGTGGCATTGATGCACATGACCAATCCTATCAGGAAAGGCAGGAATACTGTGAGAAAGAATATGCTGTATTTGTATTCCTATGGGGAGCATATCATTTTCAAATAAAATGAAGCAAGGACTGACTTTTTCACTGAATAGTTTTTAAATTAGAAAATGGGTATTACAAATTATTATGGTTAACATAAACAAACAGGAACATTCTTTCCTTTAACCAATTGGGAAGCAATACTTAAGATAAACGAGTCATAAATGTTAAAGCCAGAGAAATTAGTGTTTGATAATCTCCAATTTTCATTTACGATCACAGAACCCATGTGACAAATTCTCTTCCCCACTTAATGTTTCTCCAAAAAAATTATTCTTGTTGATGTCTATTGTAAATAACTTCTTAGATTTGTATGATATCAAATAAAGTAAATTAATATAATTCCTAATATTGTCTGCATTAGGAAACCAGAAATTGTATGAGAAGTTGGGATTTCTGATTACCTAGGTAAGTATGAAACAAAAAGTTGACTTGAAGGTGGAGAAAGAAATCTTAGGCATGGAAGGAAGTGTAGATGTGAGTAACAGGTATGAGATTCTTCGAAATATAGGAAAGTTTTGAGAATAGGATTCTACTACACTGTTTTTCAAATGAGCTCTCAAAAGACCTAAAGATTTAGTGATTTAGGCAGAAATAACTTAAATAGTATAGGCTACATTTCTAAATCCAAACCTAAATCCAAAAGATGTCCTTTATCATGCTGTGGTTAAGGTAAACGGCACAAAATCATCAATGCTGTTTTCAAACATTGCTGAATGTGGTTGCTATACTTCAGGGGATGCAATTAGCCATCACAAGTAGTAGTGGAAGCAATGTTTTGTTATGTTATAAAAGCAGTAAATGTGTATCCTCTCCGAAGATGTTTTATTGGAGGCAAATTTGCCATGCTATGAGTTAGTGTAACACTGGCTATATTCTTACTGTGGATCCAGTCACACAAATTTTTAGCACTCATACATGTTTCCTGCTTGAGTTGGTAGCTGGCAAAGATTGATGTCTCTTTATTATGGCATGAATTGTCCTTTGATCATTTCCCAGATAAATAAAATATACAGTGCCACAATATTTGATGTGGCATTTTTTAAGACTAATGAAATAGATTAGGCGGTGTCCCACTCATAAAATGCAGGGTGGATTTAGTGGTTTGCTTCCTTTTTAGTAAAGCTTTCATTATTCTGTCAGGACCATTTCAGGGTAACAAAAGATTAAATAGGAAGAAGGGTAAAGTAACAGGCAAGACCAATCACAAATGAGTGGGTTTTATTTTTGTACCGACAAAACAAAAGAAATTAGGTCTAAGAATATATAGAGAAGTCCTACAAAACAATCCGAGTACAAGCAACCCACTGAAAAATGAGCAAAAGCCATATGTAGGCATTTCCCAAAAGTGGGAATATGATTTCTGACAAACATATAGAGATAGTAAGAATGGTAATTGATCACAGAAATGCAAATAGATACCACACTAAAGCACCATTATACATAATTTGATTGAC
This sequence comes from Camelus ferus, assembly GCF_009834535.1. NCBI lineage: Eukaryota > Metazoa > Chordata > Mammalia > Artiodactyla > Camelidae > Camelus > Camelus ferus. The sequence goes on from NC_045699.1 coordinate 11,589,369, forward strand.
AAAAACAGAAGTCTGGTAATACCTCATATTAGAGGTGCTGAATATATCCACATATCTTATTCATTGCTGCTAGAAATGTGTATTTGTGCAAACATTTCAGAAAGGAATTTGATATTGTCTTCTACTGTTAAACAAACATATCTTCTATGACTCAACAATTACACTTATACAAGTCAGCAGGGCATATATATAAGAATGTTCCTAGTGGAATGATTCATAATAGCAAAATGTAGAAATTACCTAAATGTCTATCATGGGAGACTAGAAAAATTACAGTATATTCATATAAAAGAGCAGTCAACAGAAATGAACTATAGCCAGACTGCAACATATATACACTATAACAATGTTCAGGAAATATAAGCTCCCAAAGATTAAATATAGCATGATACTTTCCCCATAAAATTACACAAATAGATTAAGTTATCTTTAGAATAGGTATTGATTCATGAAAACAAAATAAAAAGGAAGATGAACGATAAACGTGAGATTTAAGATGATTATTGGGGGAAGGTAAAAGGATAGGTTAGTTATGGGATGAGAGGACATATGGTTAGATGTAAATTATTTTAGTATCCCAACTTTTGTTGTGGGGAATGGATTTATGGTTGCCTATTACAGTCTTAGAGAAAAAAAATAAGTAATTACATTTTTAAAAAGTAGGCCATGCATCGAATCATGATGAGGGCGTGTCATGAACCAAAGATTAATATTAATAAAACTCAGTGAAATTGTGATCTTGTATATTTACAAATCGACAATAATGAAACTGTATGACACTGTGCTTAATATCCTAGAATAAGCAAGTAAATTAATAAGTTAAATTTCCACTATATGCCTGATTATCTGCTTCCCTGAAATTCCTGTGGGAGAAGGAGAGTGCAGCATAATCTTGGTTAAGAATTATGGTTAATACATTTCTGGATAATTTAAGTTGTTCTTTATTTCATATAGTAAACCATTTTCCTCTCTCTCACATCTCACAACCAATTCTTTATGGAAATTATCTGAGTACTGTTAGGCTAGTTTTATGATTTCATTACTAGTAGTAGTAGTAGTAGTAGTAGTAGTAGTATTTTGATGAAGGAAAGAAAGAGTAAATCATAATCTCTTTAATAATAAGGTCACCTTCCATTTAAGACTTTGTGGATCATGTAATTCAACAATTTAAAGTACAGTGAGAAACACAGGGATATAAATAGTCTCTACGATATTGTTGATCAACTTGGGCATGAGGCTAAAACAAGAACTACTCTCTCTCTCTATTGTTTATACAACGGAAACTATTCATCATCCATTTAAAGATATTTCCCCCCAATTTTTAGCCCAGAAAAATAAGCAAAGTGCATGTACTAAAATTTTACCATGTGTTCTTTTTTCTTCCAAAAAAAATCACTATGTTGGGCAAGTGGGTCATTACTTTCCTAAAATTTGTCAACACAGTCAGCAACCGGGTCTATCGCTATGTTACTTTAACTCCCCACTAAGAACACTTGCGCATTGGCACTCTTTTACGGAGGCTCACATTCATCTTACTGTCAGTACCCTTTTTGGAATAGAAGCTATACTTTGTCTTCCTGATGTTTGCAAAGCTTTAGAAAACCCAACTTCAACTGGTAGAAGGCTGAGGCATGCTATACAACATTCAGTTTAATAGTGAAGTTTTTCATTGATGCTTTATGCTATGTTACTAGCTTTGGAATAAAATTTCAGCCACAATTTCTTCAGAATTACATTCTATTAAGAGACATAATTCTTTGGATGTGGGACTATAAATAAATTGGTCAGAATGTTTGAGATGCTATACATTTTCAAGGTGACCAAAGCTTAATTTTGAGCTACTTTATAATAACACCTACTCTATATGGTGTTGTCACATGAAGATTTCATTATTTTAGATTGCAGATTAGTTATTCATAGAACCATCATTTATCAACGAAAACATTTCAAAACTTACTTTTTCTTCACTTATGTGTATGCCAAACCCAAACAGGCAAAAACCAAAATATTCAAATACATTTTTGAGACTACTTAGGCAAGATCAAATTTTAGTGAGAAAAAAAAAAGGTTTATAATTTGAGACAAGAGAACACAAAAAGTGAAAGACTATATCTAGAGAAACTTAAGGACAATAACAAGTAGATACCTCTTTAGTAATTCTGAGTAAATGAATTTCAGCCAAAAATAACCAGTGGCCGAGAATGGATAGCTTCTAATTCGAACATTCATTTTTATCTTTAGCTTTCAGTAAGTGAACTCCCATTATCCACTGGGCAGGTTGCCACATGGCTAAAAGAGAACATTTCCCCTTGTCTGCCTTATAGTTCTGGTGACCAAAGGACTGAAGTATGTGAGCCAAAATATTGTGTGAGACACTCCGAAACTTGCCTTTCCATCTTCCTCCATCCCACTCTATTTGATGACTGGGATTTCAGCTGACTTCTTGGAACCCAAAATGACCTTGGAAAAGGAAACTACATAGAGCAGAACAACAACAAAGGGCTTATGATTGTGACACAAAGAAGCCACCACATAAGCCCTGGAGTGCCTGCTCCCAGATTTCTTTCCTACTAGAGAAATAAAGTACCATATTGTATAAGCCAAGACATTACTCACAACCTCTTCCTTACTGATATGTGACCCACAGACAATAATTTATGTATCCTTAGTATAAGCAGGGTAAGTATCATTTCCATATTTACCCCAGAGCTCTAAACTCTGTACAATCTCATTAAAATTCAGTTTCAAAACCATTTCCAACTATATTCTCCCCCTAATTGTATCCTCCAACCTCTGTTTTACTTCCTGTGTGTGAATATCATTTTCACTGGCTCACCATATCTTGGTTCATTTTATCTTTACTCATTTTCTCTCTCTCTCCAATTTCACATGCGCAAGCACTTCATCCTTGGGGAACCAGCTTCTTTAGGAATCCTTTTTTGATCTTCCAGTTAAGGAAATTGCCACATTCCTAACAACCAGTTTTTTAAAACAAACATTTGTCCTTAACTGCATACTGCCTTAAAACACATCTTACATCGTTTTCATACCTTGGTATTTAATGTTCATTTTTGAACTTTTGGTGTGTTCATTTATAGCTATCACCCTGACTATGCTTAAATCACCATCTGCAACTATCCACTATCAAAAATAAACAATTACAAAAGAATCTTTCCTTCCTAAGTTTACTACCTTGGAAAAGGTACAATCATTTAGTTGCAGCCTTCTCCCTCTCCACTGCCACTTATTAGATCAGTCCCAAAATACTGTTATTTCTACCTTCATTATCTCTCTGGAATCTCTACACATTTTTCCATGTCTTCACTTCCTTCATTCAGACCACATCTTTAATTACTAACTAGCCCAGTCTGCCCTCCTTCATTCTTCTTCCTCTAAGGTAATTTTCTGAGAGTAAGCTTATTAATGTTACCCCCAAGCTTTTAAAAATAATGTATGCAAGATTTTTGCAATATGTCGTTTTTACAACCTAGGTGTAGTTGGTAAGTCCCATCAAGAGGTGGCTCCAGTTCCATCTCTTAGATGATCTTCTCTTCTGTATTAGCCTACTAGGGCTTCCACGAGAAAATACCACAGAATGGGTGGCTTAACCAACAGAAATGTACTTTCTCATAGTTCCTGAGGCTAAAAGTCCAAAGTCAAGATTTCTTGAGACCGCTTTCCTTGGCTTGCTGATGGCTGCAGTCTTGTGAACATCTCTTTTTACTTTTGAGCCTGCGATGTCACTCTGTGTGTCATAATCTCCTCTTCTTATAAGGACACCACTTAGATTAGATTAGGGTCCATCCTAATAGCTTCATTTTAATTTAATGAGTTCTATCTTCAGATTCAGTCACATTCTGAGTCACTGGGGAATAGTTCTTTCTTAAACTTTAAACATCCGTCTGCAGTTATCCCAGAAGGAACAAAATCTCTCTCTTTCTCTCTCTTTCTTCTTATCCCCATTCTCACTTCCTTCCAGCCTTTGAAAACTGCATAAGCTCTGCCTTCCTGTTTGTATTCATACTGCAGTCAATTAATCCTTTGTGATTCTGGTTGGAATGTATTCCTCTGGGTAGCATTCTTACAATTTCCCTTCCTGATCTTTTCCCCCTCTTCCTATTTTCCCCAAAACGAGTTACAAGGCCCTCCTAAGGAAATATTTTATTATTCTTGTAAGAGTTCAAAAGCAATTAGCAAGTCACAGAGCTGGAATTCAAATACAAGGAGTCTAACCCTGGAATCTGTAGATTAACCATTACGCAGAGACGCATGAATCTAGGGATAAGTTTATAAAGTCAGCATCAGCGTCAGGGTAATTTTCAGACTCCTTGGCCTGGTATGTGATCCCCATCAATGTGAGCTTGCCCCTAGGTGACAACTGTGGCTCACGTTTTAACTCCCATTCTAAGCATTGCTTTATTTTCAGGAAATTAAGGAACAAGGAAATTTGAATCAGGGTTGAAGTAAAAGCTTTCTATTGACTGTTTCCTTTTTCTAATGTGCCACAGAGAATGCCATTTTGGAATTTTATTTGATAGTTTTACAAACCCACTGACTGACAGATAGTTTAAGAAAATAAGCACCACTTTTGTATAAAGATAAATTGGGCCTAAGTTGTTGTAAAAAGAATGTAACATTTTTTTTTCTGACCATATTACCTTGTCTGATGTCGTCCCTTGTCAAAAAAAAAAAAAAAAAAAAAGTCAAAAACTGTCACAAGGGTATCCACTTATCTTAAGAGAATGGCAAGTGGTAAATCACTGACTGTTAGGTCGTTTCTTACAGCAAAACACTCCAACTGCTCGCAGGGATATTTATTACAACTCTATGTTTAGTTTCTGTTTATATTGTTGTAGCGTGTGTTTTGAATTGGAAAAACTAGAATGGTTACTGAATTTTAAGCAAGTGCCTCTGTTTCAAACACAACATTGTAGTTTAAAATAATAGTTTAACTTAAAAGTAGTTAAAATGGTTCAAAGCAATAAGGGCTGGAATTAAATTCTGGTTCTGTCCTTAATGGCAGTGAGATTTCTAGGTAATGAGTAACCTAAATATTGGTCACTAGTAGAATGATGGTAATATTGCCTAATTCATGGAGTTGTTCTGAAAAATAATGTGTATTATGTAATTGGCACAGTGCATGGCACAGATGGGTACAATCATTCCATAGGGTTTTTTTTTTTTTTTTTTTTTTTTTGTGCAGTCAGGAGTCATGTACTATTTATAGTCTGGGGAGTTTGTGACAAACAGTACAAATGGACCTGATAGCTAATATAGAACCTTGTAGTGCTGGTTAAGAAACTGAGCTCCAAATTTAGATAGTCAAAGTTTAAACCCTCCCTATACCAGTAATCAGCTGTGTGACCATGGCAAGGTCACTGAACCTCTCTGTGACTTTCTCATTTATAAAATGAAGATAATATTTAATAGGTTTGCTGTAGTCATAAATGAATCATTAAATCTAATTCTCTTAGAACAGTGCCTGGTGCAAAACAGATGTTCAAAAAATTTCAATTAAACCAGCAACTTTTGAGCTATTCACAGGACTGGATCTTTCAAAGCAGACTGCTATGAATCAGAGATCATAAGCAGCATCAACCTAAACTAAACAATTTCAAAGTTACAAACAAGAGGTTCATCAGGAATGGTTCTCCAGGTCTTTCCTTCTTGTAACACACATGTTACTCTAGCCCAGAATAAATAAACGAGGCGTGCATGGTATCTCATCCCTTGGGCAGCATTTATATTATGAAACATCTCCATTTATACTTGAGTTAGATGGCCTAAATGACATTCTCCAGGGAGCCATGTCTCATAGACCTCGGTTCTATTCATTGTAGGTAATCTTTAGCTAGCGACATCCTGCTGAAGACACAAGGATGGACCTCTTCTTCCTAGCAAGTACCATCAGTCTGCTTACCCAGAGGAAGTCCAATGGCCCAGAAGATTAAATCTGGTCACTTCCTGTTACAGACTGAAAGTTTGTGACCTCCCTGCCCCCAAACCCATATTGTTGAATCCCCAGCTCCCAGTGGGATGGTATTTGGAGATGGAACATTTAGAAGATAATCAGGGTTAGATTAGGTTATAAAGGTGGGGACCTCATGATGGGATTAGTGGGCTTAAGAAGAGGGACACCTCTCTCTCTCTGCATGCACAGTGGGGAAGCCACATGAGAACACACAGAGAAGGCAGTGTACAAGTCAGGAGGAGAGCTCTCCCCAGGAACTGAATCAGCTGGTACCTTGATCAAAGACTTCCCAGACTTCAGAAGCATGGGAAATAAATTTCTTTCCTTTAAGCCACCCATTCCATGGTATTTTGATATGGCAACCTGGGCTGACTAGAGACACTTCCCTTTGCTTTTTTCCCTCAAGGTCTCTCCCTGGTAAAGGGAATGAATAAGCAAATGTACCACAGGCCAGATTTCTTAACACCTTCTATTCACCTTATTTTACACTATTTTTTAAAAGTAATGGATGAAATGCATCTGTTATATTCTCCTTCTCATGCAATCCCTCAAGAATAGTTTTTTGTTTTTTTAAATTTTGACAGGTAAAAATTCCACACAGTTCCACAATCGAAAGAACATATCAAGTCTCATTTCAGTCTTTGATACCATCTGCCCATTTGTCTCTCATTCTAACAACTTTTATTAACTTCTGGTGTTTTCTCATTGCACCTTGCTATTTCACCTAAAAATACCCTGGAGACCTTTGCATGTCAGTATGAAGAGAACTTCCTCATTCTCTTCCACGGCAGTCTCCTACATCCTATAGATGTACTCTGTCTGTAATGCAATGATACAAGATTTAAAAATGTATTGTTCAAAACTACAACGAGGTATCATCTTACACTGGTCAGAATGTCCTTCATCAAAAGTCTACAAATAAGAAATGCTGGAGAGGGTGTGGAGAAAAGGAAACCCTCCTACACTGTTGGTAGGAATGTAAATTGGTGCAGCCACTGTGGAAAATAGTACGGAGTTTCCTTAAAAAACTAAAAATAGTTACCATATGATCTAGGAATCCCATTCCTAGGCATATATCTGGAGAAAATTCTTAATTTGAATGCATCCCAATATTCAGAGCAGCACAATTTACAATAGCCAAGACATGGAAGAAACCTAAATGTCCACCAACAGATGACTAGATAAAGAAGATGTAATATATATTATAAATAAATATATATATACTGGAATATATATATATAATGAATATATTACTCAGCCATAAAAAAAGGATGAAATAATGCCATTTGCAGCAACATAGATGGACCTAGAGATTATCATACTAAGTGAGTCAGACAGGGAAACAGAAATATCATATGGTATCACTTATATGTGGAATCTAAAAAAATGATATAAATGGGCTTATTTACAAAACAGAAACAGACTCACAGACATAGAAAACAAACACGATTACCAAAGGGGAGGGGGAGATAAATCAAGAGTTTGGGATTAGCAGATACACACAACTATATACAAAATAGGCAAAATAGCAAGGTCTTACTGTATAGCATAGGGAACTATACTCACCATCTTGTAATAAACTACAATGGAAATGAATCTGAAAAAGAATATATATATACATTCAATTATATATATAATTGAATCACTTTTCTGTACACAAGAAACTAACACTGTAAATCAACCACATTTCAATTTAAAAAAGTTTTGTAACGTGAGCCTCTGGAAATGACAACTACATCTTCGTAGCATATTCCTATGTCACCCTGTATTCAATGTTGTCTGTGTTCCCAGGCTCTATTAAAAATCTTTTAATTGGGGTAAGAACACTTAACATGGGACCTCTTCTCTGAACACATTTATAAGTGTACAATACAGTACTGTTAAGTATAGGCAGAATGTTGTACCGATCTCTAGAACTTATCCATCCTGCATAAATGAAGCTTTATAATAGCATTCACTTCTTCTTTTAACCTAAGGATATTTACATGGAAATAAACAATGAAAAATTTTCTATAAGTTCATAGTGGCCTGACCTCTCTCCCTTCAAGGAAATGTACAGCTCAGTATTTGGCATTCTCATGGTAATAATGCCTAGAAGACAGCAACATATTTTAACACAAAAGAACGACAGTCTTCCAATGTTCCCACAATTAAATCAATATTGAATAGATTGCATAAAAGCTAAAGAATTTATCTTAAATTTGACATATTCCTGTATTCGGCATTAAACATATAAACTTCCCTTAACCTTAATTGAAAATGTGGTGCCTGGCTATTTGAATGGAATAAAGCAGTTAATAATGTAGACTTTAGAGTCAGGCAGATATGGATTCTATTCCCAAATCAGCAGTGATAAAACTGCTTTGTGATCTTGGCTAAATTTGCATATGCATGAATTTCCCTATAATTGAGGATTTAGAATTTAGGTCAGTGGGTTGTGAAGATCAACTGAAAAAATGTACATTAATCACGGCACACAGTAGTTACTCAATAAACGGTAGCTTTCCTTATCATCGCCATCCTTATTATGTACATCTATTCTGTGATAGATTCTGTACTAGATGTCAGGGTGCAACAATGCCGTATGCAATACCGTTGTTGTATACAGTACCCCATTCTTGCTCTCAGAGCTCATAGTGCAGTGGGAAAGGCATACCAGTAAACAAAGAGTAAATTTAATCTGTAACAAAGCAATATACTAATAAAGTACTATTGCCAGGGAAGAAAAAAGCTTCTGAAAATACATTTCATGCAGCAATTATCTTGAAGAGATAAAAGGTTCAAGAGAAAATCTCCATTGGAAGAGATTATATATACCGACTTCAATTTTCACTTGTCATAGAATTTTGGGAAATATACAACACTAAAACAATGCAGCAGTTATTTTAATATGGTAGGGGGTGGATTTGGAAGTCTCTTGGATTTGACAGTACCTTTGAGTCTCAATAATTTCTTCTTGATAATGAAGACAGATGTGAGGGTGTAGGGAACTGGATGAATCCTCTGACCCTGAGATTTTCTTCTCTTGACAACTATTTTTCCCCATAAAAGCAAAGTGTGAAGTAGGAGAGAAAAGAATGATTCCTATACCCCTCCTTTTCTTTTGTATAAAAAAATAACAAATGTGAGTTTGGTTTGGCAACAATCAAAAATCATTGAGGAAACTGTATTTTTTTTTTCCCAAGAAGAGTGAGAAGTGAACCCTTCTTGAAGAAACTCATAAATCCAAAGGCTTTTTATTTTGCTGAAAGTGCATTTAAATATCAAGAATATTATACCAAGAATATTATCATTGCTGCCTACACACCTTGTGAGCCACACACTCAAGGTAAGTGAAACTCCTCTGCTGCTGGCACACGACTTTGTACAACATTCTACAGAACTGTAAGACGCCTTTTGAGTCTGAAATGTGCAAATGACCTATGTTTGTTTATTTTAAAGTGAGCCTTTAGTAGCAGAGAGTGGCTTGCACATCACCAGCAATCAAGGAAGGAATTTCAAGCCCCTATCTTTCTGGAGAGGAGTCAGCTCTGATTTCTTAACTTTCACCCATTGAGTCTCTTGATTACAGTTCTAGAATTCTTCTCTAATAGCCTGCCACGATATTTTGTTACTAATCCACAGGTTCATGTCATCAGAAATAATGTTAAATGGGAAGTTTTGTTGGAAATAGTTTATTGTAATTCTTACTGCTACTTCACTTCAGTAACCAGGAACAGCCACTTATTATTTATCAGTTAGGAATAAGAATCACAACTGGAAGAAGTATTAAACTTCATACCAAGCAGGTAATGTATAGATTTATACCAGGTCGAAAACACTGGGAACATTCTCCACTTGTAAATGAAAAAAACTCAGTGTCCGAGATACATCTTGGAATATTAAACCCCTGGCAAATTAATACACATAGAAATGAAATGCCTCTTTATCCTTTAGCATCTCACCACCAAATTCATTATTCACGTCTCCTTCACGCAGGCTCCGAGGTTTCACTTTAAACTCTTTCTTAACTGCATCATAAGGAAAGTCGGAGCGTGGAACCCTGCACTCCGACTCCCTACTTGCGGGTCTGTAAGTAGCCTTGTGCACAGACGAAAACGAGCAGGAGGGTGTTGTCAGCGGTCCCCTGGCTCCAAGGGGCAGCCTTGATTGATCCAATCCTTCACCCTCTAAAACCGACCCTCACGGTTTATGCTTCCTGCAGAGTCTGCTTACACCGAATCCAAAGACGGTTTATCCCTGGAATACATACGTGCGCCCAATAGCTGTTGGTCTGCAGATCCTGGGCGCGGCAACGGTCACCTTCGAAGGCTACGGATCGATTACTGCTCTCTGAGTAGCGCTGCTAGAGCGCCTATCAACACAAGTTTCACCTTTTGCACCGAATCATCCTTTTGTTCCACTTTCAGCCATGGCAGCTCCACGTCTGGCGTTTCTGTACTGTCTTCCTTTCAACTTGAAGCGGACTCCCAGAGCCACTCACGAGCCCCTGGTTCCGGAGAGCTTCCTGGATGAAGACTGGCGGAGCGACGCGTCCAGAGCTGGAGCAAAGGAACCTCGCGCAATCCCCACGCCACGCAACTTTGCTTTTTCTTCCCACAGGTCCCGAGGTTTAGAGATTCGCGAAGCCCAGAACTGAAAAGACCCACAGCAGTACTTAGGTTAGCCAGCACTTGGAAAGGCAGAGTAACGCTCTGCTGGTGTAGCGACCTCGAAGAGCACAAAGGTGAACCAGGGTTAAAAAAGAAAAGAAAATTAAAGGATAAAAAGAGCAAAAGTTTACTTTCGGCGAGCAAGTTCCAGAAGCCCATTCCGGGTAAGACAAACTCCCGCGAGGAAGCTCCTTCCTGGGGAGCTGTGAAGGAACCCCGGGCTCTTCTGACAGCAGAGTCTCTCCCCGCTGGGGCTCCCCAGCTGCGCGCACCCAGGGAGTCCTCCCGGCGGTCGACGGAAGAAACAGAAGTTGGGACCGAAGCTAGCCCGAAACCTGGAGAGCAACTCCTGGCGCAAAACCTTGGAAATGGCTGCTAAAGGGGCTGGGTCTCCAGACTCGTAATCCCTCCCCTTTCTCCAGCTGAGCCGTTCACCTGCTACCGTCTAGTGTACAATAGAAGCGTAGACCCTAAATAAGCCCAGATTCAAAAGCTAGGCGTCACCAATCGCTGTGCAGTTGCTTCTAAAAGATCTATGCGAACTTCAGGAGCTCCTGGGGGAAATGTTACGTGAGGGAGCGGGCAGGAAAAGGATTAGAAGGGATTGTGTCCAGGAAACGATGCTTAGGCTCCTCTATTCGGAAGACCTCGGGAAGCCTCACGGCTTTCTCACAGGCAGCTGCTACCACTTATCTGCTCTACGTTGGAAGGGACAGAGGTGGCCCTGGAGGGTGGAGATGGGGACATGGTTAATCTTCAGTCCAGCAACCTCTGGCAGGGTGCTGGGAGAGTAACTGGCCTAAGGAAAGAACCAGGGAGCCGAGATGCCAGACAGGGCAGGGACCCAGGAGGTGGTCGAATGGACTTGAGGGCTTGCAGGAAGGAACTGCCGGTCTGAAGCAATCCGCTAACTAGCGCAGAGTGACTGAGTCTTCTGTATTCTGAATCCTTGTTACACCTGCCCCTCCTCACATCTCTCGTGTTCCCGCTCGCCAGTGGCCTGAGGCCGTGGGCGCGGGGCCGGGCGTGCGTGTGTAGCTGCGCGCGCGCGCGCGGGTCCGTGCGTGTGTGCGTATGTGTGCGCGCAGCCCGCGCGGCGAGCCCAGCCTCCCGGACCCAGCCGCCCGCCGCCCGGACCCAGCCGCCCGCCGCCCGCATCCCGCCTTGGGTCCCTCCTCCTCGCAGCCGCCTCCTTCAGGCTCCTCACCTGGCACTCGCCACCCGTCACCCGCCCAGCCCCTCACGGCTACCGCCTCCTCAGACTCCTCTCCCAGAACTCGCCACCCGTCACCCGCCCTGCCCGTCAAGGCTGCGGTCTCCTCAGGCTCCCACCTGGCACTCGCCACCCGTCGCCCGCCCAGCCCCTCACGGCTACCGCCTCCTCAGACTCCTCTCCCAGAACTCGCCACCCGTCACCCGCCCTGCCCGTCAAGGCTGCGGTCTCCTCAGGCTCCTCACCGGGCACTCGCCACCCGTCGCCCGCCCAGCCCCTCACGGCCGCCGCTGTCTCCCCTCAAAGTTTCCTCAGAGCAGACACCTTCGCGAAGAGCTGCCCAGGGAGAGGGGTTTCTGAAGCTGTGTCTTGGAGTGGTTCTTCTTACAGCACCCTCCACGGAGTCCGCACCTAATCCGAGCAGAGACTAGATTTTCCAAATTAAGGGGAGAACAGGTGGCGGCGGCGGGGTTATTACCGAGAGAGAAAGAGAGAGAGGGAGCGGGGAATGGCCAGAACTGTGAATATGCGCTTCTTTCCTGCTTGAAGCCGGGGAATTGACTGACGGGCCTGTGGGGTTGAGGAGGAAAATTAAATAGCCAAGTTGACCAAGGAGGGACTGGAAGGCTTCCGGATGCCGGGGAGGTTGTCCCCGTCTCCGTTTCCACAGGCGTGAAGCTTTGGAGGCGCCGCCAGTGTGAGGGCTTTTGAGCCGCCACCCGTCTCTGGGTCCCTCTGGAAGGAAAAGCCGGCCGAGCTGAGGCGAGGGGGTCAAGGAAAAGCCACTGGACTTGTGTGCGTCGCATCGTTAGCTTTGGATTTTAAGGACAGGAAAGAGAATTGCCCGCGTCTCAAAGGTAAGAGGCAGAAAAACCGCTGTCTGAATTTCCAGGAAGGATAACTTAAAATAGATGTTGGGGAGGGGGTGGAGGGGGAGTCAAGCCAAGTTGGGATGATCGCTCCTTGCACAACCCGTGCGAATGGCTCGGGGCGGGCAAGATAGGGAGTCGCCCGCGCCGCCGGTGCCCAGGTGGGAGACAGCAAGGCGAAGGGAGTGTCCTGACCTTAGACTTTGTGGAATCCACTGGACATAGGTATCGTGCTGGGTCCTGTCCAGGCTGGTTTACAGCGTGTGCGTGTGTATGTGTGTGTGTGTGCGCGCGCGCGCGGCGTTTTTTTTTTTTTTTTCCTCCATTGGCACCGCAGACCCACCCCCTCGTTGCCAGAGAGCGCTGTGGGCACCGAGTTAGGACTCGGTGGCAGGTGAACCCGGCGCAGGTGGGCAGGTGCGGGCGGCTGCGGCATCGGCGCGGCGAACTGGGGTGCGCGTGAAGCCCCCGCCCCTTCCCGGCTGACTCCCGGCAGCCGGCGTCGGAGCCCGGGCGCCGCGGGGCTGCTGCGGTTCCTTTCGCCTCCGCTAGAGGCTCCCAGCGGGCGCCGCGGAGCGGGTGGGTGTGGGGGCGCCGGGAGGCGGAGGGGCGAGCGCGGGGAGCGAGCGTGCCCGCGGGGTGGCGGAGCGGGCGCGGCAGGGGGAGGCGAGCCGGGCTGGGGCGGGGGGCGGGAGCCGGAGTCCCGGCGCGCCTCCTGGCTGCGCGCACAACTGCGGGGACGCGGGTCCGAATCCGGGCTGAGCTCCGGAAAGCTGTGCCCGGAGCCGGAGCCGGAGTCACTTCGGGGATGCGATCCTGGCCCGCGCCCTGAGGGCAGTCCCGGGAGGTAAGGTCTTCTTTCTCCACTCTCCTGTCGCCCCCGGGTTCTCTGTCAGTTCTCAGCCAGATGCCCAGGGTGAGAGAGGGTGGAGGGTGCGGGTCGGTGGTGTCTGTATCTAAAGGTGCTTTACAGTCTTCCTCCGTGGAGCTCCGTGGAAGGTATATTAGAACTAATCCCTAATTTTGTCTGCCTCGCCTAAATATTTGACTGCTTTGAGTGAAGTTTTCTGCAGAGGTTGCCAGGTGGCTGGTTTTGGGGCCGGGCTGCTCCGAGGTGAGCAAGGGGACCTGCTGTGCTCCCCTGAGCCGCAGTGGACTGGAGTGCGCGACTCCAGGGGTGGAGTGTGGTGGAGAAAGGAGTACCACACCCTCTGCTTTTCCTCCCCTTCCCTTTCACCTGATGGTGAAGTCTCACCAGCCAGCATTTTACTGATTTCTTTCCCCAAGGGATTGGCTCTGAGAACAGAGCAAAGCTGCTGATAGAGAGGGAGAGGGAGAAGGGGGAGAGAGAGAGAGAGAGAGGGACTGAGAGAGAGAGAGAGACTGAGAGAGAGATTGAGAGAGAGATTGAGAGAGAGAATGAGAATGAATTATGAGGAGGAAGTCAGGGCAAGAACAGCAGGGGAGGAAGGAGGGTGAAGTTAAGCTTGTGTGTATGAGGTGGGGGTGGGGTGGAGGTTGCTGGTAAATGGCCATGAAGTTCAGATTATTTGATTAAGTAGGATTCATTTCACATTTCACACTGACTCTGACCAAAAAAAAAAATCCTTCCTCAAACCACTAACAAAAATCATTTCCACTAGCTACTGCCTTGGGCACGGTGGACACTGAATATGTTTGATGATTGTGTCTAAATCAAAAAAAAAAAAAGTGAGAGTATTGTGTGTGCTTGGCGTGATTACACCATGTCTGTCAGGCAGCTGGCAATGTATGTTATTTTTCAGTGTGCTGTTTCGTGTTTGTGTATATCATATGTGGTCATTTTACACTCAGCAATGCAATTTCAGAGTCCTCTAAAGGTGGCTCTTAACAAACCCGACTTGTGATGTTAAACCTCTTGCAGAATAATGCTGAAGGAAGATGAAAAACATGAGGGGGCATGGAATATTCTAGGAATACTGACTAAAAGTGGAGATCCAGCATTCATGAAATGCTGGGCCACATACTGAAAGTGAAAAATGTTTCTCAAAAATGAGAAGCAGTGGTTAACATTTTAAAAGAAGGAAATGTTCTTCGGTGTACTGTCATCATCCAGTAGTGTGCATTACTTCCAATACAGTTAGAGTATGAGGCAGGAAAAATGAAGTACTTTCTGCTGAAAATGTTTTGTGAGATACTGTCAGGTATTTTATTTTAGGAATTTAAATGTAATGAGTTACCTATTGATGATAACTGAAGTGATTTGGTTATCATTTGTGTAGACATCTATTATTTTTATTAAGGTAAATATGTAAGTTAATATTACATAATAAGTGTAGTTTATTGGAAGTGGAACAGGCCAATTTATTCATTTTTTTCCATCCAGAATAACATATAGCATGATATTAAGGAAGATTTATATAAAGTTTGTTATTCATGCATTACATGGGTAGAGCTTTGTGTAGAAGGCAAGAATAAATATCTTGCTGAAATCTCAAAAACCATGGTTTATGTTCTTAAAATATACAGTTTTAGAAATTTTATTATGTAACAAAATAATAGTTACTCATCTAAATATATTTATCTGCATGTTCAGACACATTATTTATTTGATGAATTGAATTAAGCAATACAAATACATAATAAGGGCTCAGTTTTATTTCTGAAAGATACCTCTGACCAGAGGAAGATCTGCTAGCATTAAGAATCGGTGTATATGATGCACAAGAGATACTGTTTTTCTTGACAATTAATTGAATCAAACTAGTGAGGCTGGTTTGTATCCTCAGATTCAGTTTTAGGTCTTCATCTCTAAAGATTTTTCTCTCTTTCATAAATGTGATTTTAAAGAAACCAAACATTGAAATGTTCCAGGAATGCTATGGACCTGAAAACTATTTGAGTCCTCTGAAACTTCATGTCAAGAATAAGAAGTGATAGGATGTTGTCACAAATTAATTGGCTTGATGCTTCAATTAAAAACTGATTATTATCTGACTCTGGTTGTCATTATGGTTGATTTCATTTGGTCTCTAGATGTTCTGTGAAAGGACTCTAGGTGGAAATGTTTTCCTGTAGTACAAGGAGAGGAGGTCACTGTATGCAAAAAGGCTTGTCAGTTAACTGATTCTACAGTTTGGTTGCATTTTATCCATAAGGCAGGATGCTAGATTGAAAAAGAAAATCAGTTTTCTGAATTTTCATGAGTATTTGACTGTTTGTCATAGCCCTCAATTTCTAGGTATTCCATTTATAATTTTGATGAGGAACTATGTCACCAAGCCCCTTCCCTATATGGTTTAGGGTCTTTTTGGTGTTAAGAATTATTAAACACTGTTTAATCACAAAAGATCGTATTTGCTGAAAGAAAATCAGTGGAGCTTAAAAAAGATGTTTGTTAAGGAAATGGATGAATAGGAGAGACAGGTTAACTATAGACAAAAGCTTTACTCATCGGACTGCATGTATCTCTATGATTTCATCTTTAAGCAGCCTTTTTTTTTTTTTTTTTTTGGTTTAAAAAAATCTTTTTCTGTTATTCACTCCCTCCTTTCCTTTTTGCTCTCTCTCTGTTTTGGTTAAACTATTTCCTTCAGAAAGAAATCTGTACCAATGTATAGTTATTTTACAATTATCAGTCTGAACTTTATTTTTAAATGGGAAGTAGTCTTAAAATGTTGATTTTTCCATTTAGTTCACTTTTTTTAAAAATAGAAGAAACCCTAGAATGTGGGGCTGATTCTTTAGAGAGTACAGATCATCTGTTGACCATCGTCTCTTACGTCTGGTTGTGTCTTGTGTCTGGTTGCAACTCCACTGGCACTAGGAAGCATACAAGCATGGAGTGTGGTCACTGGAAATGGACGGACTGCCTTGAGACATGGTGCATTTGTGCTTTGAGTGTCTTATTTCCATGTAGGTAATACTCTCTCCATGTGCATAATGGCCAAAGTAATCAGGTCTGAAATGTTGATATTAAGCAAATAGTTGAGCCACAGTTGTCAGTGTATATCTGTTCAGAAATCAGTAATCCATGTTAGGAAAGCCTTAACTTCATCTCAGTTGTTAGTAAATGTAACATTTTTTGGGTGTCGCTCAACAAATACAGTTACTAAATGGTTCTTAAATGTCCTCAAAGAGAAAATCTAGTGTCCAAAAAATCTCCCAAGAGAAACCAATTCAGTGCCACCGGGAGGCAGCATGAATAAGTAGAAGAAGCACTTGAATTCAGTAGAAGTCTCCTTGAATTCTACTTCTGTCTCTTAGACCTATGGTGTCCCTTTTGAAAAGTTCTCTAATTTTTCTAAGGCTCAGTGTTGAATTCAGTAAAATGGGGAAATTTAGTATTTACCCACTCTTTTCTTGTGTTTAAAATTTGACTCCACTTAGGTTTAAGCTTTAGGAAAAGAAAAACAGAACTTTCAGATGCCAAGTAAATGTCCGACATTGTAACCTTGCTATGGGTAAATGAAACAGTATATTTAAAGAATACCTGTAATACTTCCTTAATGAACCATGGATTTTCGTATGCCTTTGATGAGAAAAGTTTTTCTTCTGGAGATCCTATTAACAAGTGAAATTTAAATTAATATGTACATATGTGAGATTATTTTCTCCAGGGTATTATTGATATGGTACAAATTGCACAATGCTTACTGTATGAGATAAAAAAGTCTACCTGGGCATTTGAGCAGTTCTAAAAGAATTATGATGATGAAGAAAAGGAAAAAGGAAAAAGGAAAGAAGAGCAAAATATTTTTGAATAGTAAATTTTAAGTGGAATTCTTGTTTGTTTTGTTTTGTTTTTAGCATTCTATATTTCCATATTTTTCTTCTTGTGTATACTTAATATGACATAAGTAGCAATTGCCACTGATTTCATTACATTGGTTATCCAATGTCTATGAACCCAACTGTCAGGTCAGTTACCCAATTTCTATGAACACTTTAAAAATATTTAGCTTGTGAAATGTTGATTTGGTGGTTTAATATGTGAAGTTCGACACAAAACCAATACAATATCTTTATTTTTACAATAGGATACGCCCAGGCATACTCGTATTCCATTTGTCCTATTTTATTTTAGTGATTTAAATGCTAATTATATTATTTATGGGTTATTTTCATCAGGTGAATTAGTAAGACAGTAAATGGTAGATATTAAGTGACTCATTGATTTGAATAAAATTTTAAAAGCCCCATTGAAATAATTATGTACCCTTTTGGTAAAATATGAGGCCTGCTAGGATTGGAGACTAGAAGAATTTTGTTGCTTTTCTAAAGGTATTCACTAGTTAATGTTAGGAACAGCCTATCTTTACTGGTGGCAAGGATAAGTCAAGTACCATTTCCTTCCTTTGAATTTTAGTGTCATTGTCAATATAAACTATGAATGCATTTCTCTAATAATATTGTAAGATTAACTGCAAACCTAGGAACCTAGACTTGGAAACAAGTTTTTTGCAGGGATAACAGAACATAATATTAAATTACCTATAAAGAGAGAGTTATTGTCTTTACAAAAGTCATAACCAAGTTTTAGTGGACTGCCTAAACAGAAATAGATGCAAAAAATCTAAGATTCCAAGCACATTCCAGTTTTAGGTGTAGCACTAGAGAGTTTTTGAAATGAATTCTAAATTGGACTGCATAAGAGGATTTTGTGTCTTTATACAGTCTCATTCTATTATAATGTAACTGTGGTTAGCTGCAAGATACCTATCTAGTAGCCAGCATGATGGGAAATAATTAGCATTAAAAACTGTATTGCTCTTAGTGTACTAGGGGAGCCAAGAACAGTGCCTTGTGATAAATGCTGATTTTGAAATGTTGGGCTTCATTTGTCAAAGGGAAAGAACCTTTATCTTCTTAACTATTTTTTACTAGACTTTTCTATAATAATATATTTGTTTTATACATATGATTTTATCCTATAGTTTATATAAATATATATTTTATTGTAGTATATTAAATAGATTATGTATTATAAGTACATACATATATACTTATATACTGTTTATACTCCACATATATTTTATATATATTATACTATATATTAAGAATAATAATATAATATATAAAGTATCTATTATCTTAGATAGTAAATATAGTAATAGTAAATATTAATCTATATCTATATTTATATGTAAAGACTGCTAAAAGCAGTCCTTGGGAAGATATGCTCTAGATTGTCATGCCTTGGTTAACCATATGATTATGGATTACAAATGATTTCTTTTTATGATTTGCCTTCAATTTTATTCGTAGGTAAATGCTAAAACCTTAGCTCTGGTCTTGATCAGTTAAATTCATTTGAATTAACACTCAAATATTTACTGATGTTAAAGTGATTTTTGGTATGATAGTCAAGATATAATGATGTATGTGCATAAGTCCTTGTTCTTAGGGATCTTGTGATCTTGTTAAGGAGAGAAAGTAAAAGTGAGTGGTAAGCTAACAAAAAAAGAACAGTCTAACAACTCATTCAGAAATTCTTGTTGTTGTTCTATTGTTCATAAGACTATATAAAATAACAATGCAAGAGTTGTCTCACTAGGCAATTCAGAATAGGGCGAAAGATGAGTGAACTGGGAAGAATTCATAAAAGGGGAGTAAACTGGCCTGAGGTGAGTGGAATATAAATAAATAATAGATACATAACCTCACTAATAATTGAACCAGTGCAGATTAATACTGCAGTGAGATAGCTTTGCTGATGAGTTGGAACAAGGATGAAACACTGGTAGATTGCATTTGTTGGTAATGGAAATAGATACTCATGTATGTACTTAGAGATGCTGTAAACTTGTTTATCTATCTGGAGTGAAATTAAAAGAATAATTATTATATATGATATATCTATTATATATTATGTATTATATATATTATATCTGTTATATTACAAATGTTCATAATAATTGGTTTTGAAGTTCCTCTTCTTGTGTTGTGTACATACAAGAAGAAATATATAACTTGAATGGCTTCAAATCTTTTAAGGAAATTGTATTTATAGTTAAAATATTTCTCTGCCAAATCAACTGGTGAATAAACAAAATGAAATGTATTCATACCATGGAATAATATTCAGCAATAAAAAGGAATGAAATACTGATACATGCTACAATAGGAATAAACCCTCAAAAACATTATACTGAATCAAAGAAGCCAGGCATAAAAGACCACATACATTCTTCCATTTATATAAAATGTCTATAGAGAAGCACATCTACGGAAGTCAAAAGTAGACTGATGTTTTCCTGACACTGGGAATGGAGATCGTGAGTGACTGGAAGTGGGTACAGTGAATTTTTTAGGGTGATGCATCTGTTCCATAACTGGATTGTGGTGTTGAGTGGACACATCTATATATGTACTAAAAATCATTGAGTTGTTCACATGAGTACTTTTAATGGTATATGATATCTCAATACAGCTGTTAAAAATACCCCAGATTCAAAACAAAACAATACCCCAGAGTCTTTCAACAGGGTAAACCTCAGCCACAGATAACCTCACTAATAAAATCTTCTGAACATTTAAGGAGAAGTAGTACCAATTCTACACAATTTTTCCAGAAAATTGTAAAAGACGGGACACTTCTCAACTTATCCTTTGAGACACTGATACCAATATCATGAAAAGACATTAAAAAAAAAAAAAACTACAGACCCATATCTTTCATGAACTATAAATATAAACAACATTAGTAAACTTAAGTGAATATAAATCAGTTTATAAAAAGATAACATGTTATGACTAAGTGGGGTTCGTCCCAGAAATGCAATGTTGATTTAACATTAGAAAAATCAATCAGCATAGTACACCATATTAACAGAGTAAAAAAACAAGCACAGAATTATATGATCATTTCAGTAGGTGCCACACAAAGTTTTTGAGAAAATCTAATATTTACTCTTGATACAATCTCCAAGCAAATATTCTAGGAGTTTAAGGAAACTTCAACTTGATATAGAACATCTGCAATAAGCCTGTGGCTAATATAATACTTAATGGTAAAAGACCAAATGCTTTTCCACTAATCTTGGAAGCAAGGCAAGAATATCTGCTCTCATTTCTACTCAACGTTATAATGGAAATTGTAGCTAATTAAATAAGGCAGGAAAAAAGACTCTAAAAGAGGGACAGATTGTAAAGGAAGAAGCAAAAACTGTTTAAATGCATATTTATTGAAGAATTGAAGAAAATCCAAATATCCCCTAGGAATATGATTAAATAAACT
This sequence comes from Camelus ferus, assembly GCF_009834535.1. Lineage (NCBI taxonomy): Eukaryota > Metazoa > Chordata > Mammalia > Artiodactyla > Camelidae > Camelus > Camelus ferus. Next base: position 11,610,292 of record NC_045699.1, read on the forward strand.
TGAAATACTCATACAATGAACTCTACATTTTTCATTTAGTAAGAAAGTAGATGGAACATTGCAGTCCTTTAAATATTGTCATGATAAGATCGCCAAGAGACATTAAGGAGAAATGTGGGTATAGAGCAATACTTAGTCTAGGTTAGATTGATTGATTCATTCAATAGGTACTTCTTCTTTTAATTGTTTTTCAGTTTTATTAGGTAGAATTACTACAGTTCTACTGCACATACACATTATATTGCATGTAAATACTTATATATAGTATACTGCACTTTTTTTAGTTTACATTTATGTATTAATGTTTCTAAGAACAGATTAGAGTTTTAGCTTTTTAAACTTACATAGTAATCAATGGAATAAAGCCAACTACAAAATAAGAATCAACAGAATGCAGTAATCCAATCATAAAGGACAGTCAAATGTGCTTACACATATTCAAGAATTCATTCATCTTAGTTATAAATAATAAGTAGTTCATTTGTGTTCTTATTGTTCTTATTTTTTAGATTCCTCATATAAATGATGTCATATGGCATTTTTCTTTCTCCTTCTGGCCCACTTCACTTAGAATGACAGTCTTCAGGTCCATCCATATTGCTGCAACTGGCATTATTTTTTTATATACCTTCATTAAGCACTGGTGTAGGCCCTGAGTAATATATTGTCTGTAGGAAATAGATAAAATTCTGCATTTGAGAGACTTGCAGCCTAATCTGGGAGATAACTAATAAGCAGAGAAGGAAACTAAATGTATAATGAAAATTTGTGTTATATGCATGTAAGAATTTAAGTAGAAAATCACAGATTTATCCATGAGGGTTGAAGGAGGAATAAGAAGATTTCTCCAATAGGTGTCTGGTACCAAGTAAGCACTCAGTAGAGAACTTTTTAAAAAAATATCTTAATATGTGCCATTATTCTTTCCTACTTCACCTTATTTTCCTTCATGTCTAATAACTCATATGTCCATTGTCTGAGGATCCATGGATATGAAGGAATTGCCCATAAGAAGGGCTGATTGTAAGTTACACAGAATTTTCAACTTCGTGCAGGATGGGTTCTCCTGACCCCATCTCTGTTCAAGGGTCAACTGTACTTTGTACAGTGGCACTGCTTCTGATGATCTCAAAATCTTCAGCAAAGTCACACAAGTCTTTGTAACATTAATGTGATTAGATTCTTGGTAGAGGCTGTTGACCAAGCTTATTTCTGTGTCAGAGATGGGGCAGCAATGCAAAACAGCCAGTTTGTGTGGATGAGAGGGTACTAGCTGATATATGCATCGCAGATGCTCCTCCCTTGGACTTTTCCATGAGTGGTCTTAACAATCTAGTCCATTTATTCATGTCTTGGATGCATGTCTTCCAACATATTCCTTCCATGTAGTTGTTAAACATATCCTTAGGTGGTGGCACCCGTAGCAGATTATTTTGTGTCTCTGTACGTGGCTTTAATTGATACTTTTCATTGTTTTTTTTATAAAAGCTGATTCTACCTAACTAAACTAGATTGATGGCACTCCATTGCCCTCTTTTTCTTAAAGAACTTTTCAGTTGAGATTACTGGAGAGCATTCTAGAACATATGCATATGTTAGTGATCTTATTTTTGTAGATGCCAAAATTAGGAAGGAAGCATTTGTGGTTGGTTCTGTATTTGTCTCACAGGATACTATATAAACTTTCAATAAAATGTAGGGTATCTTTGGCAGAGAAACTATATAAAATTACCCTGAAATGAAGTATTCTGTCAATCATTATACTTGAAAATACATATGAACAAGATTGATGAAGTTAATGTGAATTATGAAATGAAATGAATTTTCTGTAATTATTTGTAGGTGCTTATGTAGTCTAGAAAAGTTCTTCAGTCTGGGTGACTGTTGAGAAGAGGTAGATTGGACTGTCCAATTGGATAGGGAACTTTTTTCCTGTTTGTCCATCTGTAGGAGCACCTCCTGTGAGTTTTATAGGGAGTAGGGGGAACGAAGATAAAAGCATTACTATCTGGCTCAGTAAAGAAGGTTCAGTGATGATGTTAATATGAAGTTCGAGGGAGGATATGCAGTTTGATTCAATAGAAATTAATAATGTAAAATTACAGCTTTAGAATATGGGCGATAATCAGATATTATGTCACTAGCAATGGTAGAAAACCATGGAGAAGCTATTTGCATTTTGGGGGAGATCATCCATCTGCATTTAGCTCTCCTTGTGGGAGAAGAAAAAGTATCTAGATATCAAGTGTACTAATCACTTTATAAGAATAAAGTGCTCGTGAATTTAATTAATAATTCATACTAAGTTTTGAGATGTTGGAAACAATATTTAAAAGTAAAAAAATCTAGTACTTACTGATAAAATCATTCTTTAAAAAAAATACATCTGCATGCCTTTGCATATAGGAATTCCTCCGACTCAAATAGCCTTTTCCACATTATCTGGACAAACGCCTATTCATCCTTTGAAACTGTTCTATACATCTTATTCTCAATAAACCATTCCAGAAGCCCTGGACAAAATTTAATCTCTCAACTTTTATAAATTTGTGTTCTTATATTTTTAAAATATATTATTACTTTTGTTCATTGCCAAGTGCATTTTTCCAAGTCATGTGGTCCTTGAGGGTAAAAATTATATCATTTGTCACTGTTTTTTTTTTTTAATAATCTAGAATACTCAGTTCTTATTAAATATTTTTGAAATGAATTGAAATGTGATTTTTAGAACTGTTAGAAAGTTTTAGTATATCCAAAACCATTGTAAAGGAGGTAGTATGCCATGATTAAGAGTAAAGATTTGGTTTCAAATCCTAACTCTGTCATTAACTACTAATTATTGGATCTTGAGTACTCTTTTAATCTTATGAAATGTTAGTTTCCTATGGTAAAATAGATGTAAGGACACTTTTCTGTCTTGCACATGTTACATGGAGTTTATAATAGAGGAGATAGTGGGTGAAAATAAACTAATATACTCAGTACAATTGAAGTAATTCCTGTATTAAATATGTATTTAAAAGCCACTGATAAAATAATCTCAAATGCAATAATGTGTATTACTTTTATTTAAAAGATGGAAGTTTTGTACAGAAAAGCAAAAACAGAACTAATCAATTTGAAATTGATTTCTATTGGATTTTTTATTGTCCTTTTATGACATAATTTCCTCAAATTTTCATGTCAAATGAATTTTATTTTATAGATTATGAAACAAGGGTAACAATACAGATAATTGCAATTTAAAAGTCTGGTTATACCTTTAATGAAAAAAATATGAAAACAAATATATGTATGTATATGCATGACTGGGACATTTTGCTGTTTACCAGAAATTGATACGTTGTAAACAACTGTACTTCAATTAAAAAAAAATCTGATTATAGGTGGAGCAGTTGATAACTTGCATGTAGTCATTTAGACTTGGATTGAAGATTGTTAACTCATTTGACTCTGAATAAGCACCAATTTTGTACACTCTCTCAAATTACAATTTGCATAAAACAATTGATATTTTACTTTTTTATATTGAATATTTGACCTCTTCTAATACTCATATTCTAGTTTTCTCCTGTTTTCTGATTTGATGTTTTCTAGATCACTGCCAGGGAGAAATTCAAAGAGCAAATAGTTACTGATTTAATGGTAGTTTGCTTCTGGGAGATCCACTATTAACATGTTCTGATAGTATACGAGGTTAGTGCTCTATGCCTAAATCTAGTTTGTTGGAAATAAATTATGTTTTTCATCTCTGCCCAGCATTCCTGTTTGGCCAGTGTTACAGAGTCTAATCAGATTTTCTGCCATTCATTTTGCTTTGATGGAACATTTTCCTAGGTGTTTTTGACTTAAGTCAGAGTCTCACAGCATTTTTATCTTTAATTTTGGTTTCATGTATCTGGGAAAAACTCCAGCGTACTTTAGCCTGATTTCTAAACTTTTTTTCCCATTTCTGTAATAGTTTTTTTAATCTAAATGCTTCTGAGATTCTCTTGATTATATACGATATTTTTTCATTTGATTTTCAATAAGTATTTTGATAGTTTTATTTTTTATTTGGATTCACTTTGCAGTTTTTTTCACTGTCTTTCTGACATTACCATTCACTGACACCGCATTCACCGGCACAAACTTTTTTTTTCCATATATGTGTTTCTTATTTAAGTAGGTGTTTATTCCCTTTGTCTCTACTCCATTCAGACCTGCTCAGTGGGACTAACCCTTTTCTTGCTCATAGATAAAATCTCAGATAGGCTTCATATCTAATTTACTTACTGTTAGAAAATGTTCTGTGACTACTTCTAATCACATGACTAGTCTCATTTCTGTTATATTCATTTAAAAAGGAAGTCCTAAATGCATGTAATAATAACGTTTTCTCCTACTTCAGTCTGGCCAGCTTTATTCAGGCTACTTGTTGTGGGGAATAAATGGGACTTCATTAGCCTGTCTTGTGTTTCTCCAAATTAACTCCTTTGCTTTTTGCCCTCTTTGAGTAGGCTGCCTCTTGCTCCCTTAGGGTTGAATCTCGGAAAAGTAGAAGAGATAAAGGTGAGGTCTGATTTGATTGACGCGAGTATAACCTTGGATAAACTTCCTCTGGACTAGGTGGATGTTTGTTTTCCCTTAGAACGGTAGGGTAGACATTAATGTTAGTCATTGAAGATTACTATGGCTCCTAAGCACTTAGTAGGATTGAACTTTCTAAGTTATTGTCATTGGGTGAGGCCATATGACCAGTTTTGACCAAGAAATCATGAGCAGAAGTGACACGTGTCACTGATAGGCTGAACTGGTGTGAGACTCCAGAGGTCTTTCTTTTTCCTTCTGACACTTCAGTTACCAGCTTTAGAATTGGCAGCTGTTCCGTAGCTTGAATCATTGGAACGTCAGTGAGAAGAACCAGCCTCTGCCCACCTGTGACACACAACAACCGTGTTGCATGAGCAAGAAATTAGTCTTTGTAGTTTTAAGTTACTAAAATTATGGATTTGTTTGTTACCACAGCATAACTTAACCTATCTGAACAGAAAGATATGCGGCTTTCTCAGAAGTGCCTACTGGGTCTATTTGGCTACATTGTCTATAATATAGGAAATGCATTTTCTTCTGGCTAGCTGCATAATATTTCTTTGCTACTTTCTGGAAATCTGGAAGACCTTTCCCTATATTGAGATTATATTGGCCCTTTCTACGTTCTTCTTGGACAGGACTTTAAATTAGTCTTTAAGCAAGCTCTGGTCTTCTAGAAACAGTTACACAGTCTTGCCTCTCCCAGAGAAGGTGTAGCCAGCACCTCCCTCTGCCCTGCCAGTTCAGGACCATAGTTTTTTTTTACCTTTATTTAAATGAATGGCTTAAAAATGCTAAATAACACAGACTATGCTCTGATAAGCTTCTACAACATACCCTACAACAATGGCTTCAGAATAGCATGTTCTAAGATTAAATCAGACATTAACTATTTTGTCCCTCAAGCATCAATGTATACATTCAAGATTTTGAAATTGTTTCCTTAAAATTTCTTCAAGGTTTGAAGTGAGGAGATGGTATTGGGGTTTATAGAACATCAACAGCTCAAAAAGGTTTTTCCTCTACCTAGTTTCCAACCTTTTTGACCACTTAAACTTCAAGAGATGTTGGCTCACAAAACTGATTTTTGAGAGTTTCCTTTGCAAGTTCTATATAGACAGCCTAGCACTTCCATTAAAGATGTGAGGATACTTGTCAGCTATTATTTGGTCATTGGCTTTGGGGTCTTAACTAAAGCACACACAGAAAATGTCTCATTTACCATTCTGTTCTAAAGGTCATTGTCATAGGGTATATTCCAGAAGATTATTAGAGCACAGTGTATGTCATTCAGTATCTTTTAAACCCTTCATAAATTGAATTAAGAATATATTTGCCTACAACTACAGAATCGTAGACTCTGGAATTTCAAAATGATTTATGAGAAGCTATGGTGAATTACTGTTTTTTTTGTTGTTGTTAAAATCAATATTATGCTATGCATAAATACTGTCAATTCACTCATTATCCTTAAAGCTATTCAATGTTTCTACAAGTGTTAAATGGAATTTACTGGAGAGAGTTAAGCAAAATGTATTTATGTTTGCCATTTTAGGAGGACTTATACTAAAACTGATGCTGTCAGTCAGTGCACATTTATTCCAAAAGATTGCTTGTCTAAAACAGTGAATCAGTCTTTCAGACTGATTACTTACATTATAAGTAATATGAAACACTCTGGGATTTGAGGAGGGAAAGACAGTGAAACTCTACAAAAGCATAATGCATATAATACATTAATAATATTATCTAGTATTCACTATAAAATTTTAAACTTAATGAAAACATGAGAGGAAATGCTGCATTTTGTTACCCTAAAATGGAACATTAAATCATTTTAGTTCACAAACAAACCTCAAATAAGCAACCATTCTAGTGTATAAGTACCATCATAACTTTGTAAGTATTGTTATTTTATCTTTTATTATTATTAGCATCATCTTTATTGTCTGATTCGCAGTCCTTCATATGACAAGTATGTTATCACATTTTAAAGATCTAAGCCAAATTGATGAACAGAAGTAGAAATGTTCATGCAAAATATTTTTGGACTGTTACCTGTTGTCTTTGAGAATGAAATGATTAACAGAAGAATTTGAATAGTTTAAGAAAGTAGCATTTTCATACTAGTTCAGACTGGGTTATCATATGGCTGATAATTATACAATTTTAAGTTACTGTTTTCCAAAGAATGCTAGCAGTTTAAGCTGTGTATTTCTGACCACCAGATGTTTCTTCGCAATGTTTGTAGAGTATGACATATTATTATGTACAGATGATTTAATGTTAGAACTGGACACTGCCACCATCTTGTGGCCTTGTAAAATTCCATCACTTTAGTCTAAACTTTTGGGGCATCCATCAAAACAGCTTAAAGTAAGGTTAAATGTGCTTGGAGGCAAAAAAAAAAAAAAAAAAAAAAAAGGAAAGAAAGGAAGAAGGGAAGGAAGGTAAGTAGGTGTTTGTATTGCCATTTACACTTGAATGTGCCCCCACAGCTCCTGGTTGTGGGTAGAAAGGTGAGTTACCCTATCTGGAGTAATAATGAGCAAGTGTGAGAAAGGTTGCATTGTGATACTGTGATACTGGGTGAAGACATCTATTGGTCCTCAAGTGTTTTCTGCTACTTGTGACATCCTTCTAAGTCCTCTCTGCCACAGCCTAGAAAACTAGACATTTGTTTCCTGCCATGTAGAAAATTGTGGCTGTACTATGATACGCATTAGTCCTCAGCTACCTGTATATGCTTTCAAAGCCTTTGGGTTGCTCTTTAATTAGTTAATTTGGGTTAAAATTTAATCGCAGATTAGACTATGATCTTCTTGAGGGCAAGGACACTGTGTATTTATTTTGTATGCCTGAGCCCTGGCACATTTAAGAGTGTGTTCAATCTTTGTTTAACACTTCTGGAAGGTTTTTTAATCAACATAATGGTGGTATTTAGGAGACTGTTTCAACACAGCAACAGTTTGGGAAGGTGGTAAGAAGAAACCATGATTTTTTTGTTTGTTTGTTAGTTTTAGCATCTCCTTGTACCTTCAAAAATTCTTAAGCTGTGTAGGTTAAATATCAATAAGTGCTTATATTAGATACAATGGATAAGATGGTAATATTGGGGAGAAATAATAAGAGTATTTCCTTAGTCTTTAATAAATTAAAATATTTCATGATATTGCAGACACCTCATTGTGCATGAGAAATATAAAAGGAAGTTGCTTTTCAGTCAAATAAGTATATTCTAGGAACAAGGGAAGGACAGTGGAAAATCAAGTCTTTTATGAAAATTGGAAGTTTTGTAAATAGAAAGCGTATGTAATTGAATGCCAGACAACATTTTCCTGATTGGAAGGAGTTTGTTACAAGATGCTCTTAAAGTCCCAAGGAGCTAATGTACTTTGATAACTCAAAGCAGTTTTTGGAAGGGAGTTGTGACCATTAAAGAAAAAATAAATTGAACCACAGTATATCCTGAAGGTATAAAGTATCAACTATTTTCCTCCAGTCTTTTTAAACTGAGTTTTCTCATCTAAACTGGAGCACATAGAAATGATGTGTGTGATTTTATTTTCTAAATTCTTCCAAGGATGTTGGAGAACTAGTACCTTGCTAGATGCAGAGGAGTTAACTTATTACATACAGTGATTCCTATGGGCATTGGAGTTTACCTGAGTCCAAATTACTGTTGAAGTAAGCATATCTACAGTGTCAGAAGATGCTCAATTTATGTTTTTATGGTAGAGAGCTGCAAAGCAGTGGATATTCTCTTGAATATTTGCCATTGGTGACTGAATCTTGGTATACTTAGTGCCATACAGACTACCTAGAGTAGATTTAACTATTTGGATAGTAATTGAAATTTAATAAAAACAAATTATATTTTTTATTTGAAACTTTATAAATCTTTGTCTTGCCATTAATTCAAATTTTCCTAAATAGTTACTAAGCAATGATTAGTAATTACTAATTATGTAAATAATTCTGCTATTATTTTTCAAGGTTGTTTTGTTTTAATAATGAAGATTTTGATTTGTGTGCTTCCTCTTAACTTTCTAAGTTATTTGAGCCTGGTGTGATTGCCACAGTTAGCACTGTTTTTGGTGGCAATCACGTTAACGTGGGCATAGACCTACAGATACATTCATTTCTCTTTGACTGAGTCAAATTGTGATTATTCAATAAATTACAAACTCTGAATAATGTGTTCAAAAATCATGTACATGTTGGAACAGTTGGACATCTATAGCCTAAACCTAACACCTTATACAAAAATTAACTCAAAATAGACAATTGACATAAATGTAAAACATAAAACTATATACCTTTTTGAGAAAAACATAAAAACATCTTCAGATTTATGGCAGGGCAGAAAGTTCTTATACATCACACCAAAAGTATGATCCATAAAAAAGAAAAAATTGATAAATTGGACTTCATCCATATTAAAATCTTTTGCTCTGCAAAAGCCCACATGAAGAGAAAAAAATGAAAGTTACACTCAGAGAAAATATTTACAAGCCATATATCTGACAAAGGACTCGTATCTAGAATCTGTAAAGAACTCTCAAAACTCAACAGTAAAAATACAGGAAATCCAAATAGAAAATGAGCAAAAGATATGAAGAGACATTCCACCAAGTATATACAGATGGCAGAAACCCCCATGAAAAGATGTTCAGCATCATTAGCCATTAGGGATATGGAAATTAAAAACTCAGTGAAATATCAGTACACTACTATCAGACTGTGTAAAATAATGTGAAATGCTGGCAAGGAGCTAGAGGAATTGAATCACTCAGACTTTGCTGGTGGGAATGTAAAATAGTTCAGGCACTTTAGCATTTTCTTATAAAACTAAACATGTCTTCAATATACCACCCAGAAATTGTGTTCTTAGGCATTTATCACAGAGAAATGAAAGCATGTATTCACACAAAACCAGTAGACAAAGTCATCACAGATTTATCCATAATAGCTCCAAACTGAAAATTATCAGATATTCTTCAGTAGGTGAGTAGTTAAACAGACAGTGTTAATCATACCATAGAATACAATTCAGTAATAAAAAGGGATGATCTATTGATATATGTAGCAATTTCTGTGAATCTCCAGAGAATTATGCTGAATAAAAACCATCGATTTCAAAAGGTTACATACTGTATATGTTCATTTGTATATTTTTGAAATGAAAAAATACAGAATTGGAAAACATTATTGTGTGCCAGGTGTGGGAGTGGGGTGGAGGTGAATATGGTTATAAAAGGCAATGCAAGTATTCCCTGTGGTACTAGAGCTGTTCTGTATACGGATTGTAGTGGTGGACACATGAACTTACTTACAGCATAAAATTGTACAGAACAAAATACCCATACACTCACAAATAAGTGCAAGTAAAACTGGGGAAGTTTAAATATTGGCAGTGGGTTGTTTCAGTGTCAACATCCTTGTAACGATATTGTACTCGTCATTTTATAAGATGTTCCCATGGGGGATGTCTGGGTACCAGATATACAGAATTGCTCACGAGAGATTTGAAGTTTCAGAGGGAACAGTTACATTCCAGTCTTCTGGGTTGCAGAAGGGACCACGCAAGGACTGCTTGCTACCTTGTGATTAGAGCAGATTCGGTGTGTGGAGGATGGTGCTGGAATCATTCACATGAAGAGAGTAGGGACTGTCGCCCGATCTTTCTATGATAAAGTCAAAGACCCAAGTCTGGCTGAAGCTGTCCGGAATAGGAGAGCAAAGACAAAGCTGCACGGAAAGGGAAAGTAGGTTGCACTTCCTCCACTGTGGGTGAAGAGGAGGTCCTGGTTCTGGTGGACTACAGAGGGCACTGGATACCTGAGATGAGTCAGTGCAAGGGCGAGATCACCTCAGAATACATCTACATGCAGCAGACCATGGTAGTTGGGGTGGGGTGGTGCATAAACAGAGCTCTGGGGTCATGGCCCATACTAGTGAGCATTGCAGGGGACGGTTTTCAACAAACTCTGGTGGGTTGTGGAGGAGAGAGGACCTCAGAGTCCCACAGAAGCTCACCTTGAAAGAAAGAGCCATCTTTGAGGCATGTGCTATGTCATTATTGAATGTGGCTTTGCACCCTTTCCTTTTTGCTCATTTGCCTGTCTCTCCAACTTAGAAGAGATCAGAGACAACAGTGAGTGGCAAGGGAAGAGTGGAAGAATAAGGCAGAGAAAGTAGTAAAGATGTGACCCCTTCCCCTCAGCTCCCTCCCACTCCCCAGCCCTGGGCAGATTTCTAAGCCTGAGACATGTGAACAAGAGGATGGGAAGCAGCTTTAAACTGAATTACAAAATGATGTTTTATACATAAAAATTAGATGGGATATTCATACCTCAAAGGGATCAGAAAGCTTTAAGATTGGCCTGAACAGGAAAGAAATAAAATAGAGGGGGTTTAAAAGACAATGAAGACAGAACAGTGTTGTTTCCTTCTTTACACTCCTAGCCCATCCAATAAACTGGTTATAGACCTATATATATAGATGCACGATTTTTAATGTCATTGTCTTGATAGAAAAGAAGGACTAGAAGTTTACATAATAAAATATTAATGATAGTTATGTCTGGACAATGCTGTGTCAGCTATTTTGTGTTTAATTATTTAATTTTTTGTATATTTTCTAAATTCTCTTCCATAAGAACATTTTACCTTTGTAATAAGAAAAGTATAATTTTAAAATGATGTTGAAAGCATTTTGGACACCAGTTTCAGGGGCATGTAACTTTGACCCTACATACAGCGTTTTATAGATGTTCAGATTTTTTTACTGACCAGCCAGACTTCCTGGATTTGAGTAACCTATACCTGAGAATTGTAGCAAAGAGCAATTCTTTTCATCTATAATTGAAGGTTTACATAAATGATGGCTAATGTTTTTTTTTCAGCCCCATAATTCTTCTATGTTTCCCAAATTATAATTAATCATTGTCCTTAAGTGTTCAAGTGCCATTCGAGGAATTGGGTCCCTTTCCTCAGGTATCTCAACGCAAAGGTTGAGATGATAAGAGATTAGAGATCTGTGTGATCAGGGCTACCATAGGGGTACGTACACTGTGTTATAGAATTACAGAAGACAGTGGAATCTGTCTTCTGTAAAGACTACCATAAAAAAAAAATGTTTGAGCTGAGATTTGAAAATGGCAAGCTAGGCAGAAAAGAAGGAGCAGACGGTGCCAGGCAGTGGAGACACACAAGGAGGGTCGTTAAGACGGGAGAGGCTCTGGTACATCCTGATTCACCCTGAAAGTGATAACTGAGTGAGGAAGGCAGAGACAGGTGAGAGTAGAAGACTAGATTTGAGGCCAAGTGGAACTAAATTTTGAGAATTCTGAGGGCCTGGAGAAAAGACCAATTCAAAGGTAGCCAAAGCATTCCAGGTCAGAGAAGTCAAAGCCCTAACGCAGGCAGTGGTAGAGGGACAAGAGAGAGAGATTGGTGCAATGGGTTGTAAAGAATGAGGGGAAGGAAGGAATCAGGCAATTCCAATTTATATACTGTATAAAAAGGCAAGTCTGTGTTAGCACATGGAATGCCTTGTGGGGAATGACTAAAAGATACTCCCTCTTGACAGATAAATGGCAAAAATGACCATCCTTGGGAAGAAAATTACAAAGAGATGTACCTTCCTCTAAGATGGTCCAGAACTTGTCAGCAGCTGGGCACATAGTTTGGCAAGCAGAGCGTGAACTGGATTTCAGTCCTCACTCATCCCTGCAGCCAGCATCCTTTGCAAAGTGAACAAACTGCAGAACTTGTGGCCAGGGCTCTGACTGCAGCCAGGGAGAAGGGGTTTCTTAAAGCTCGTGACTTTTTCTGGGTTTCTATCAGAGGAGGCCTGTGAGGTGCAGAAAATCAAAGCAGCATCACATAGAAATGTTTTACCTCTCCTTAGCTGAATTGAGACAAACTAAGAATGTGTAGTATCTATAATATTCAGGGCAAAGAAGACATTTATAAGCTATTATATCACCAGCAAGTTGTTCTTCCTCTCAGCAATTTGAGAAAAATATATTAATAAATATTTCATTAGAAAATGTATATTTTTCTTTGTATAAAAAGATCAGTTGTTTTTCTATATTATTTCTACTACATTTTGGGACCAACGTTACTTCTGTAGAAGTGAATCTCGATTTTAATAATGGAGATTGTTGAAAAAAGATGAAGAATACAAATGCAGTATCTTTTCAGAATGCTTCTTCTCCCAGGATACTTTTAGAACAATACAAAAATTTATTTTACAAGCTATCTTCAAATTTCCCTTTATATTTATTCCCAAGTCAATAGGATTTTTAGAAACTATAGAACCAGCCCTAAAACCATGTGTAAATTAACTGAATGCAAATGTGATAAGGTATCTAATTCAAGTCATTAAACTGAAGCCCCATAGCCGAATTCGTATTATAAATAAATTTGACAACGAGAATCAATGTATAACATTGATCTGATCCTACGGTTGGGAATTGGTTAGAGAGTACAGGTAACTTCATCACAGATAGCATATTGGTAATTCGGTCAAGAAAAGTGATCAATTCCTTCCCTAACAGACACCATAGAGTATTTTACATTAGTGTTGTTTCTGCTTTAGTGGGAGAATCAAAATAACTGGAAATAGTAACATAATCCTGAATTTAAAGATGAACTCAATAGTAAGAAAGTTTGGAAAAGTCTGCAGAAAACAGATGTGATCTGGTTCATAAGAAAGATTGTTTATAACATATTTGTAAGTTAACCTTATTTACTTCTACTTTTTTCTCTTATTCATCTCTGTATCCCTGAAATCTAGGCACAGTGTCTGACACCTAGTAAGTACTTTAAAAGTATTACAGTACTCATTAGTGGAACATTCATTATAATTGTATCATCTTGCTGATTTCTGGGTTTTGCCATCTTGGCTATGGCATTAGCAATATAGAGAAATCAGGCAGTGAAGAATCTCCAGAATATTTTATTTGTGTTCTTCGCAGTTTAAGCAATTTTGAGACCCTGAAGATGATCTGCTGGATGGAAAACAGAGTACTAATAGGAATTTGCACTGGGGTCAGCAAAACTAAATTGAAAATGAGCAAAGACAGTTATTTAAAATCATTACTACCTAAGAATATGAAAACAAATATATGTATGTATATGCATGACTGGGACATTATGCTGTACACCAGAAATTGGCACACTGTAAATGACTATACTTCAATAAAAAAAAACAAAAACATTGCTACCAAAAGTAAGCAAACCAAACAATAAAATTCTGTCACGATAAAAACATCCATGTGCGTGTACATTGTGACTAAAATTGAATAAGAAACTTTGGAAATAGAGATCAGGCTCCTTTTTATTAAAAATCTGTTTGAAAATGAAATGTATAAATAACATATATTTGAATAACCTTATGAATAAGATTAGACATTCTTAAACTACACAGCTTGCTTTCTGATGTTTCTCACATATACCAAAGTCATAGCGATAACGCATTTAAATGCATCTAACATGCTTAATACACCTATTTTAAGAACTATATTAGTATTGTATATCTAGTTTCTACTTGTTTATTGAGGGTCTTGCTTAAACTATATCAAATATTTTGACTCTTATTGACTCTTGAGTGTGAACCTGTGAGCCTGTGGGATTTGAATGTCTGGAATGGTGGCAAATGAGTGGTATCTCTCTACTTCTGACCATGGGATAATGAATTCTTATGCATTTGATGTTTACAATCATTTAGGGTCATTCTTTTTGATTACCAAATTGTTTCAGGGTGGCACTCAGTAAATATTTGCTACTCTCCATTGTGGAGACTGTATAAACTTCTTTTTGATGTTGACCTGCTCTTAATTTCTTTGCCCATCGAAGACCAATAAAACTCTATAATCAGCACTGTAAATAACTTTATTCCTATAAACGTTTAGAAAACTAAAAATTATTAAAATTAGAGACAATACCATGTCAATTATTTAGCACACGTTTTTGAATGCTTAAAGAGATATTTTTAATTTCAACATCATTGTCCTTTTTCATAGTAATTATGAAAATGTTGATCAAAATTTTGGATCCAAATGGAATATGATTCAATATGGAAATTTTGATCAAAGGCAAATATAATTTTCTTAAATACAACTTTTCAGGTATACTGTCTTTGTTGCTTGCCCTACAATAGTCCTGATTTTATTGTTATACTTGGATTGTATAAGATTGGCATAAATTTGCCTAGTTACCATGTTGGCATTTTAATGTTAATTTATCTAACAGTACTTCCTGCTTATTTTAATCATATCAGCTAAAAAAAAAAGTCATTTTCAGAAAAGCATTGGGGATAAATCAATACAGAATATTACATTAAATTTTTTTACACTAGTTTAAAATTTATGTTAGCTTTTTTTGAACCTCAAGAATGTTTTGAAATCATTTTATTGCCAAACGATCAAGTATAAATAGGTACAAACAAGTCAGTTTACTCAAATTTTGTTATAATTAGCCTTTTCCAGTAATTTACAGTAATTACTAGCAATTGAAATATGTTTAATTATTATAATCATATACTTTGTGCACTTTATTCTAGTTAGATTGGCCATCTGTCTGATAACTTTTTAATCTGTTGCTTGTGGTAACAATCACTAGATTATGATTCAACACTGCTCTTTAACGAGAAAGAAGATTTTTAAAGATTTAATTTTAATACATCCTTAAATTATGAAGTTCACAATTAAACTAATGAAGTTTAATGTTCTTCTAAAAAATTGGAATGTGTACTTCCTTCTTTCAAACTATGTTAGGTATACAGAATATTGCATTTACACAGCAGATGAGATGGAATTGATCTATGTATATTTACCAGATTTTCTGTTTGCATAGAAAACAGACATGATCTGTTTTCCAGTTGTAGCACCCGGTATTAAGATGCACAGCTATAATTTGAACGTATTTTTTCAATTACATCACTGTTGATAGACATTAAAGAAGAGAATCTAAGTTTTATCTTATTTTTAATTTGGAGCTTTAGATATTTCTATAAACTGGGTGAAAATTGGATTCAACGAATTATTAACAGTGAACAATCCAGAGATTTGACTTTGTATAGTCCTGT
Source organism: Camelus ferus (assembly GCF_009834535.1). Classification (NCBI taxonomy): domain Eukaryota; kingdom Metazoa; phylum Chordata; class Mammalia; order Artiodactyla; family Camelidae; genus Camelus; species Camelus ferus. The sequence continues at coordinate 11,625,962 of NC_045699.1, forward strand.
TAGTGGTTAAAGCACTATGAAAATATAAGATTCAAGATTTTGATTTTACGTATTGATGTTAAGCTAAATTCTGTTCTGTTCTTATAATAAGATGCACTGGGAAAAGAAGATTCTCTTCAAAGGAATTTTATGTACAATTGTCTTTGCTCTGTTCTCTACCAAAGTGAGGCATGCTTATAAATTCATTTTTAAAGATGTAATTGAAGATTCAGTTGGCCTATTTGTAATGCTCTATGCGAGTGGGTTGATTGTGAAAGAATATTTTGTGGTGAGGACGTGGTACACTAGGAAAAGTTCCAGATCTGGATGAAGAAGACCTTAGTTCAAATTTCAGCTCTGCTTCTTTTGTTAGTTTTGTGAGTTTGTGCAAAGACCTTAACCTCACAGAAACTCCTGGGGAGATACAATGATTTGTCTGCCTATAATTGAAATTTGTATGTGTATGTAAAAATTAAAGGAGGGAGTCTATGTGGAAACCTTTTAAAATTGTAAAGTGCAATTTTATTATCATTGTCATGCATAATAATATGCAGTTTTATTGTTTTTCTTATGTGCTAAGTGTTATGCTGTGTGCCAACTTATCTTATTTAATTCTCAAACCAGCTATATTCAGTAGGCATTGTTAGCAGCCTTGGATGATAAATGAGAGAATTGGCATTGCCCAGAAAGTGGTGGAGCCAGGATCACACTTAATCTTTCTAAAACCCATACCTTTAGCTGGTATACTTTGGCATGAGTTTACTTTTGTCTTGTTGCTTGTACTAAGATACCCTAGATATTAAATGTTAACCATACTAATCAGGAAATATTTTAGTGCCGATACAATTGTTTTCAGTCAGTCAGTCTGTTTGTTTGTTTAAATGCATTCATTCAAATAAATAAGTATAAATACTGAGGATTGAACCCAAGACCTTGTGCATGCTAAGCATGTGCTTTTCACTGAGCTAGACCCACCCCCTCAGTCATTTTAGAAGTATTACTCTGATGGCTAGTTATCCATCAGAAGAGCAGCAATTCTTTGAATTTGCCTACTGTTTTAGGGGGGTATTTTAATTTTATTTTGTGTATTGTAAACTTTCAAGTTTGGCAAGGATGGAGGTATTATTAAATTTCAGTGTATTTATACCTCTGGTTCTGAATATATGACCCTTACTACCTCACTATACCTTTGTGGAATCCTTGAAATAAAAGGGCAATTCTATATCCTTTGCATTTATTATTTTTGTGACACTATTTAAAGCACCATTATTTGATGAGTTGTAAAATTGGAGAAAAAACCCAATACAGCTTTATACAGTTCAGCAGTAATGTAAATTGAATTATTAAAAATATTAAGGATTGATTTCTCAATTTTCATAGGTTTTAGTTACCTGTAGTCTGACACTGGTCCGTGTATAAAGGTTCTAAAATGCCATATAGTTCAAACTCCTTGTTTTATAGATGAGGAAAAAGGAGTGTGAGAAGTAAAGTAACTTTTCTGAAGTCAAATGGGAACTTGTTGGCAGAACTTGGTCATACATTGAGGAGTAAAAATTGACTGACCTGCTGAAAAAGTTTGGTTTGGGCTAATGAAAATGAACTTGCTTTATAAAAAACCCTCAGATGCCATATGTCGTTTGGCATTAAGATTTCCACATTTCATGTACTTTTCGGTTACTTTCAGCAAAACTAGCTACTTTTGAGATGTGGCATTATGTGTAGCCCTTTGTGAATGCATTTTTGCAGGTCTGCTTTGATTTTGTGGTCTTTGGAAATGCGATGTCATTATTTACTTTGAGGTCATGGAGGCAACAGGATGATGTGGAATAGGTGTTGGTCTTGAGTGAGAATGCTGAAGTCTTACCTTTTCACCCTGCCTTTTAAGGCATAATTTGTAAAATGAGAACATGCTTTGCGTTACCCACCACCGTGTTCAAATTAAAATGAGAGTTTATATAAAAGCCCTCTGCAAAGTATAAATTGATTTTTCCTCTACATTTTTATGGAAGTTAGCTGTGTAACCTTGGCAGGTTATTATTTTACTTCTTTAAGCATTAATTTCCTCTCCCCCCTCTCATGGGGATATTTTGAGTATAATTGAAACCATGCGTTTAAACTGTGTAATGTACAAACAACAGTGTTTGGCATAGAACAGGCATAGGTGGTAGATTGAATGCAGAAGTTGCTCCAGTTTTTTGTTTTTCAATGTGACTTTGCAGTTCTTCCCATCAAGAGGTGAAATCTATTTCCCACCCCTTGAAACTTGTTTTATTCCATTCAGTGCTATTTTGAGGGGTACTGTTTCTGCCCAAAGTCTCTGAAGGCTTAGCATGCTCTATTCTTGTTCTTAAATTTCTTTTGCCACCACCAAAATATGTCTGGAGTTATCCTAGAGGAAAATGAGATATACTGTGGAGTAGAGCCCTAGTCACAATCCAGTCGGTTCCTTGCTTGTTCACCACATTTGTCAATGAGCCCTGCTGAGGTCGGATAGCTGGGCTCAGGTCAATGGGGTTTCCCAGCTGACCCAATAGAGGGTCATTATAGTTGTTAAAAAATTGGATTTTGTTTTAAACTACTGTGTTTTGGGCAGGTTTCTCACACAGCAGGAACTGATAACATATGCAAAAAATGGTATTATTATTGTTATTGGGATTTCTATGTATATAATAAACTCTATGACAAGAATACTTACCTTTGGGAACATTTATTTTGGCTTGCATGTAAGGTAACTTTTTCAAGCTTCTCAACCCCCCAAACAAAACAAAACCAAAATGGGAGAAGTAACTAAGGAATTCATGTTATGTAAAAGTATTTAAAACATAGATGCCTGTGGTGTGAGGTAATGGGTAATTAAGTCAACCACCTAACTCCTCCCAGAGAGGCAGTTGTGTTCTGAGATTGTCTCATGCTTTAGTCATCAATGTGAATAATGATGCTTGGAAGCGGAATCACCCTTCCCTCCACTCACTTCCACCCTGCCCCCAGTAGAGCGTGATTTTAACGTTTTTTTAAAGTACATCTATTTGGCAACTTCAGTAAAGACATTAATGAAAACTTTTAGCATGACCTTGAGAACATATTAAGTGAAACTCTCTGAGAGTCCTTATAATTTTTTTTTAGTTTTTAGTACATAGATTTGTGTCTCCTTTATTTATTATGAGCATTTATCCAATTGCAAATGCAGTTGACCAACTTCTCTCAGTTTGAGGAGATCCTTCAGTTGCTGTAGCACAAAAGGTAAATGGAACATTGAGCCTGCTATGTTAAAATTTGGCATTTAGAAACTGTTTTTCACTGCAGAGCGTACTAAAGCATAGATATTTACATATGAAGGTATATACTTGTCCAATTACTTTCTCTGTCCTTGTTATTCACGTTGTGGTGCTTTAGATAAGAGCATGTTCTTTCACTGCAATCTTCTTATTAAATTAACTTTCTTTTCAAGAAGCTCTAAAGATGAAAAGCACTCCGGATGTTAAATATCATTTAAATATTATATGAAGTGCTTCTTAAGTGTTACATTTAGGTAGTAGGAAAAAGGGAACAGGTAGGCAATGAGAGTAGAAGACTTAAGGTGCAACTCAATGGCAGTCAAATTTTGGAAGGGCTGCCTTGTATAAGATTACAAATAGCTATTTTCTGTTGTCATCAGTGACTTTGTAAGAGCAGAACGTGAAGAAATACCTCAAATAGGAACAGAAAGGAAACGGAGGTATATAATTGATTCATCCAATGTAAATGAAACATTTACTGAGGGCTTACTGTGTAAAGCCCTGTTCTAAGTGCCTGGGATGGAAGAGTGAACAAACCAGAAAAAAAGTCCCTGCAGTCATTCTGGTAGATCTCCTTTCTTGCTCAGAGAGTGATTTGGAAACTTTCAGGTGTACTCTGGCACCTGGACCTTCCTCTTACTCATGTGGTTACAAAACAAAGATGGCCATGTTATGGATGCTGTGAAGGATGCTCCTGAACATTATTGGCTGCATCTGGCTGTTCATCTGAGTCTCCAGGTTGTCTCAACTCACAGCCTCTGTTCTTCTTCATGGGAAGAATGACTAGAGAGGTTTGTTTGTAGACATAGTTATTCCATCCTACATGGAAGATTTTCTGATTAACCTTTTCATTCAATGGAATATTTCTTTGGGTAAGTAATTTCTAGGCTTATGCAAATATGATTTCTTGTTCCTGGGCTGTGGCAATTCATCTCTTGATAATATTTTTCTTAGTTTGCTTCCATTGAAAATAGTTGATTGCCCCTGGCATGCTAGTTCCTGTTTTATCATTTGCAAATTCACATTCCTATTCCATTCATTTTCTTTTTTGCTAATATGGTCATATTTCACATTCTGGGTTTATTGTTTATCATTTCCTAGTTGCAGTTTGCATTTTCTTTTGCCCATATTCAGGTTTTGCTCACATTCCTCTCATGGATTCTTAATTTACATATCCTAAGTAGTAAACTAAGTGGTTGTCACTTTTTATTAATTGAGTTGTGAATAGCCCTAGTTTTATATCTCACTATGCTTGGAAGTCCCTCTAATTTCGGCGAGTTCTTCTTTCTTGTTTAATCCACCTTCTTGAAGGAATAATTTAAAAATGTAACATCTCTAATTTTCTTTTCTGGCAGATATGAAATACATAGATTTGTCTTCTGATAGCATTTACCCATGGTGTAGATGATAGATTCACGGACTGGACTTCTGAGAGAGAGAGAAAGAGAGGAAGAGAGAGAGAAATGAAGAAAAGAAAAGCAGGGAAGGGAAGGAAGGAAGGAAGAAGAAATGTATAGATTTATTTCTTTACTTGGCTAACAGGTAGAATGCTTAAACCAAAAGAGATTAATCTTTTTACCCAATATGGATTCACACGCTGGCTTTGCCATACATAGAGGTCATTGGTCAGCATTTCTCCCTGTTAAGAGAACTAGACCACTGCTGAGTTTATTCTTAGTCATGCCGGGAAGCACCAGTATTCACATCTGTAGGATTTACTTTTTCTATCTTGGCCTCTCCTTCAACTTTAATTTTTCTTTTTCTACCATTGGAAACTCCAGCTGGGTTCTGAGTTTGTATTTGATATTAATTTTGTGTGTTCCTCCTGCTTGACATCTGCTTCTCGACCATGACCTATCATACCTAGGACTTGGATCCTGCATCCTGATCCCTGCCAGACAGCTTCGTATCCATGGGACCGTTTTTTCTAACTGGTGGTTAATGATAATCTCTGACAAAATAAGAGAGGTATTCCAAACAAATTATGCCCCCTGTGATGTTTTCTAAATAGAATCATTTTAAATGGACCAGGGGTACTTGTTATTTAAAAGCTACTGGTGATGAGGTATTTTATACAGTGAAAGACCTTTTCACAAGGCAAACTATAACCCTTACCCCAAATTCATCTGTTTTTCTTCTTGTATTTTGTACTGAAAAATCCTCAGAACTGAGCACATCCAGGGCCACCTCCTATGGCCACATGGGCATCCAGAGGCTGTTGTTCACAGAGATCATAGTGTCATAGCCATACTCAGAACTGCTTGGAGTTTGGAGTCTGGTGTTTTTAAATTTCTTATATCTTTCCTTCAACCTGACTTTAGTAAACTCACTACTTGTTAATTTTTTTGTCTGCTTTTTTTTTTTTTTGAAGTCTTTGGCAATAGAAAGCTCAGCTTTTTTTTTTTTTTTCTTTTTTAGCTCAGAAGAATAAAACGTATGCAAACGTTGCTTTGCCAGGATTGTCACATGGCCAGCTTTAAAAGCCCATGGCACTGTCTGGCAGACGTTCACCATCTGATTTCTTTGTTCATTCCCTACTGTAGAAGTTTATATCAATTTCAGCTGAGTCTTTCCATCTATTCCTGTTTCTAGGATTGTTTTTTGTGTTCTCGCTGAACTCAAGGAACCCTCTCAAACTGTCTTCTGGTCCTCACAGTATTCTGGTATTTTAGAATGCCGCACTGTCTGACTGAGATTTATGTTTTTATGTGACTCTTTCAAGTAATAAATTATCAGGAGAGAAACCACTAGAAATACTGTTTTTATTATTCAAATTTAGGCACCTAAATTTTTTGATGTAAATGATGGAGTCAGTTTAAGCACATCACAGAAGATAACACTCTTAAGAATAAAGCCACCTTATATTGAATGTCCACTTTGTACTATAAATAAACTGTGATTGATTTACCAACTCTGTGAGATCAACATTTTTGTTCCCATCTCATAGATGAGGAAACGAAACCTCTTGGAGGTTTTGTAAATTGTTCAGGGTCAAAACTAATTAGTGTCAGAGCTGGTATTTGAATCCAGATCTTATAATTCCAGAACTCATTCTTTCCATTACACCATGCTGTTACATTAATCCTAATTGTTTGTATATAACTACTAATACTTTGTCACTATAAATGCAAAGTATTCCCTTGATAGATGTTGGGGAGTAAATTCTAATCAAACATAGCATATCCAGAAAGTAATAAAATGTGTAAAGGTCCAGACGATTTTACAAAATATATTCTTTGAGACATATTCCTATACTATTTTGTTGTTATTGTTTGTGTTTGTCTTTTCCTTCTTTCATTTCTTCCCTTACTGCTATTTTGTTACCTTGGATATTACATTCATAACATCATTAAACACTTGCACCAGTGGATCTACTCTTTGCCTATTTTCCCTTTCATTGTTTAAACAGAAATGGTAGATAGAAATAATAGAAATGGACCAGGTGTTTCGAGATACCCTCAGGGTATCCCACAGTCCTTTATATTTAAGGAATGATTCCTTCATAGGAGAAGATATGAGTGAGGGAAAGATGGTGTAGAAGCTTTGAAAAAGTGTGACCACATATAAAGAAAGTCTTGAGAAGCAGAATATTTTTATTTAAGTATAGTCAATTTAAATGTATTAATTTCTGCTGTACAGCATAGTGATTCAGTTGTACATATGTATGTATAAATATATATTATTTTCATATTCCTTTTCATTATAGGCTATTACAAGTTACTGAATGGAAGTTCCCTGTGCTATACAGTAGGACCTTTTTGATTATTCTATATATAGTAGTTTGTATCTTCAAATCCCAAACTCCTAATTTATTCCCCACACCCCCTTCCTCTTGGTAACCGTGTTTGTTTTCTATGTCTGTGAATCTTTTCTGTTTTGTAAATAAGTTCCTTTGTGTCATTTTTTTTTAGATTCCACATATAAATTGTATCATATGGTATTCTTCTTTATTTTTCTGACTTACTTCACTTAGTATGTCAGTCTCTAGGTTCATCCATGTTGCTGCAAATGGCATTATTTTATTCTTTTATGGCTGAATAGTATTCATATATATAAATATCTCCAGTCATCTGTTGATGGATATTTTGGTTGCTTCCATGTCTTGGCTATTGTAAATAGTATTGCTATAAACATTGGAGTGCATGTGTCTTTTCAAATTAGAGGGTTTTTTGGATATATGCCCAGGAGTGAGATTGCTGGATCATATGGTAAGTCTGTTTTTAGTTTTTTAGGGAAGCTCCATATTGTTTTCCATAATGGCTGCACCAAACTACTTTTCCACTAACAGTGTAGGAGGGTTCCCCTTTCTCCACAGTCTCTCCAGCATTTATCATTTGTGGACTTTTTAATGTATTATTTGTGATTTTTGATGACATGGTACAATTGAGATAGAATACAGGAGAATGAAATTTATGAAATTTATATAGTTTTTGCATGTTACAATAATCTGGATTTTAGAATTACTGATTTCTGAGTTGTGTTAACTTGCTGCAGCCGGGGTGATATTTGTAGGGTATAAAGCTTGGGAGGATATACATTTCCCGAAACCTGAAATTATACATACATCTCCCATGTAATATGGGAAACTACCTCTTACTAATGGTGCCATAATCTAGTAGATGCATATTTGCAGTCTTGTTCATGAAGCATTCTAGTTTTATGGAGTCACAAGGTCAAGTAGTTTTTATTGAAAAGGGCAGGAAACATAAGCAAAAAGTGTGGGAGACATTCTTATTTACTCACTATCTTCCTCTGTGTGTGTGTGTATGAGGAAAGGATGGAGGGAGGAGGGGAGAGAGGGAGAGGGAGAGGGAGAGGGAGAGAGAGATTGAGTGTATTTGTGTTTCCAGGTGCTGAGATAAATGAATGAAAATTCAGTTGTGAAACTCCTTTCCCTCCCCATTTGGTATCCTCCTGTACTCTACTGCTGCCTTCCTCCTATCTACCTATCTATTGATCCTTCTGCATTTTTTATTAATTCAAGTTCATGGAATAAATGTGTTTTTCAATAAGGCTGTTTAACTGAGTTGCTCCCTTTTAACTGTTGTCTGATTGAACTTTAGGTTTTGATTATGAAACTGAATCATTGGAGAATGTAAAAAAGTGATTGAATATTATGGCAAAGTTGACTCAAAAATATAATGTGAACTTTTGCCTAGGGTTCATTTTAGTATGTATTTTAATGTATTTTTTCTGTTGTTATTTATCATGGAAATATACAGCAAAATTATATATCCATCCATGTATGTTTTTTAGAATATAAATGGAGGAAATAGTAGCTAGCATATATAAGTACTTGGAAATAAATGCTTACAGTGACCAGGAACTGAGCACTTTTATAGCCATTAGTATCTTAGACAGATTTCTAGGTTAATTGAGACTGTAACAATGTTTACTTGGAAAACAAGCATACCTGGGATCTAAACAACAGTGCTTGTCCAGAAGTTCACCTTGTTTTGTTAGAAGGCCATGAACAATAGAATTATGGAGCAAGGAGTCAATATGGTATACATATCATTCTGCCTTATCTTTAGAAGAATTTTAGGTTTAGAGTAAGAAAGGAGAATTCTTTACCAGGAGGGAAAGACCAGCATCTTTAATAAGGTCTGCTATCCTAAGTGATTTGGTCCTGACTTCTGTCAGCAGCCTCAAGTAACCCAGCCTATAGCACTCTGAGTCTCGCCATGTAAGCCTTCCTTCCTGGTTTCATAAGTGTCCTAATCCTTTGTTCTTCAGGGTTTTGCTGCTTCCCTTTCCTCTTCCTCCAGGACTCTACCTATCTTAATTAATCCCAACATATCCTTCAGAACTTGGATCAAAAAATACTTCTTTGAGGGTGTTTTCCCTTCACTTCCACCAGAATAGGATTGCCTCTCTATACTTATCACTTCCAACAAGTATCTTTTATAGCTCATAGCACAGGGAAGTTAAAAATACATTATATTGACAATTGTTTACTGTGTTTCTTGCTAGAATATAAAATAATAAGGACAGTGATCACTTTTTTCTTGGCTCACCCTCCCTCCCCAACCCCATGCTTAGTATAATGATAGCATACAGTTAGTGCGTGGTGCATACTTATTGATTGATTGAATGAGTCAATGGATGGATAAATGTATGAATGTATAAATAAATTCAAGGCGAGAACAATGGAGAGGGAAAGAGTATAGAATAGGAAAAAAGGATCAGAGAAAAGAAGGAACATAGTACAAATTCCAAAGGTGAAAGAGATTGTAGGAGGTAATGATTGAAGATGTTTAATGCTTGGAAACTATTTAGAAAAGGATATGAGTATTGAGGTGTGGAGGTTGGTAAGAATGAGAAAGGGGAGTAATGTTTGCCTTTGTAATTTTAACTTAGTCAAGTGCTGTTTCCTTGACATTTGGTATTTGAGGGTAATTTTCAGCACGATGACACTGACACTATATTCATCACCTTTCTTTATAGGGCCCTTAGGAGGTAAATTCCTCTTCTTCTCCACCTAAAAATTCGAAGAGATTAAGAATATGTAAAGTATTATATTAGTGGGAAAGAGTATAGAATCAGCATTACAGTTAGTAAAAGAAGAAACTAAGAAATGAAAAAAAAACCCTCTTGTAAGATTAAAAATATTCTTTGGATTTGGGATAAGATGTCAGTAGTAGTTTCTTCTCTGGGGGCAAATCCAGGTTTTCTGAGTCCCGGTGGATTACACAATTGATTCTTGAACAATGAGGGTTTGAACTGTACTGATACACTTATACAAAGACTTTTTATAATAAATAGGTGTAGTATTACAACATCCGTGGTGGGTTGAATCTGCATATGGGGAACTGGGGATCCGAGGGCTGACTGTAGGACTATGGGATACGAAAATCCCTGGCAGATCTTGGAGCCAATACCATAAGGGCACCAAGGAGGGACAACTGTACATTTTGGGAGGCTCTCTCTCACTTTTTTTTTAACTTTACTTTTAATGGACATTTTTAATGAGATTATGGTAGATTCACGTGCAATAGTAAGAAATAATACAAAGTAATATTATATACACTTTACCTACATACACTTTGTAAAACAATTGTAAAATACCGCAACCAGGGTATTGTCATTTGTACAATCCACCCGTATATTCTTATTTCCTCAGTTTTTTCATGTACTCATTTGTATGTGTGTGTTTAGTTCTGCAAAGTTTTATTAAATGTGTGTGTTGACGTATCTGCTGCTATGGTCAAGACAGTGGTCCTTTCATCATCATGAGTATCCTTCCTCTTGCACTTTCGTAATAACATCCATTTCTCTTTAGCCCTTTATATAATGTTCTGAAAACTAACCTAAACAGCTGTGTATGAGAAGTTTGTTCATTTTTATGGGTGAATAGTATTCCATGGTATGCATGTGCCACGGCATTTTTTTAAATTGAAGTAGAGTTGATTTACAATATTATGTTAGTTTCAGGTGTACAGCACAGTGATTCAGTATTTTTATAGATTATGCACCATTTAAAGGTATTAAAAATAGTAGAGTCCATGAATTTTAATTATCTGCACTGTTGTTTTGTTTTGTTTTGGTTTTTGGTTTTTGGTTTTATTTTGCTGGGGTGTGGGGGCATTTCTTTCTTCAGCCATGTTCTAACTATCTGTACAATTTTAGGAAACTGCATCAACTTCTTTAAACTTCAGTTTCCTCTTAAATAAAATGGTACAAGCCATGATTTCTATTGAGAGGCAGGTGTGATTTTGTAAGTATATAATTTATTTTATAGGGAGAAATTGCTTTGTAACCTGAAAGTTGTATAGAATTAGTCATTGATGCCATTATGATACTTATTAATTATTTTATTTTTCAACCACACTTATGTCACTTTGTTTTTTAAAGTGGAAGAAATGGACAGCTTAGTACCTTTTTGGTGTTTTTCCCAAAGAACTAAAACTTGCTGACCAGTACTCTAATGGTCTTCTCACTGCCCCTCAATTATTCGTGGTGGATATGTTCATTAAAAATTGGCCATTTATAAGGCTGTGCTGAGTCAGGTGTGGACCCAGGCCAACTGACTGGCTATGGCTAAAAATATTCACCATCTTCTGTGTTGCTCAAAGTTTTTTCTCGATTCTAATTCCTACTTGTCAGTCAGATTCTAATTTTTGTCTTGAGGGAATGGAATTATTTGATACCTCCGTTTTCCTTATTGTTGCTGGTTCTTGTCAGTCTGTCAGAAAGCAAAAGAAAAAAATATATTTTATAATAATAAAAGTAAAAAGTCCTATTGGAGTTTATAGAAATTCCAGTTGTGGAGTTAGATAACATCTGCCCCTTTCGCTTGATAGCTGTCTCGTATTTGTGCACTTCCTAGTAGCATTCCCTGGGGCTGCAATTCTTAGAAACAAATGATTATGTTTTCACTTCCTTCTTAGTTGCTAGGTTTCCTGCACAGAATGCAATTAGTTAAGCTCTTACCCATGAGTATAAACACAAGGACAGACACAGGGATTTATGCGCAGTTGACATAACACACCCTTGTACCTATTTTAGATGTTGAAGGGGAGCTCTGTGCTCTTAGTCCTGATCATAGCACAACTGTCCTGATGTGTGTTGGGGTGTGTGTGAGAAGGGATGACCAAGGCAGAGGCAAGGAGAGGGCGTGTCCTTGGAATGTGTCAGATTATTTCACCATTTTTCTAACTGTCCTTTAGTTGTTTAAAGATAGTCCCAGTCACAACAAGGGATATCTGACTCAGGCCACCAGAATAGCCCTAATAGCCATCTGAAGGAGAATCAGAGAAAGAGAAGATAACAGAAAAGTCAGTTTCTAGGCCAGATGGCCTTAAGCAAGTTGCCTGTCACCTGAGAGCCGTCTTTTTCTCATGTGTAAAATGAGAATAATCAGAATCACCCAGGAGGATAGCTCAGAAGATTAAATGTAATAATATATGTAAAATTCTTGGAGCTGTTTTGGTGCTCAGTAAATGTCTGCCCTTCCCACAGAGGTTTTTTGAGTCAAGGATGTACATATCAAGGGCTTGGTGCCAAGCTTGGCCCATAGGAAGTGCTCAGTAAAGATTCTAAACTGGAGAGCTAGGTGCAGGGGCTGTTGCGAGGAGCTTAATACCTTACCTCCATGAAGAAGAGGGCAGAAAAAGGAGTTGTGGAGAGAAGAGAAAGTAGAGTGCTGTGATGAAAGAATCTGAAGCTTAAAAAAATTTTAACATTCATTCATTTGAAAGCCTCAGATACATATATATTTTCTTATTCCCTCAGGACTCATAATGTCACAAGTTGGTTATGAGTGGGCTAGGAGCACATTGGGAGATGCCCCTCCTTAATGTTGCATTTTAAAGCAGATGCTCAAAATCTTCACCAAATTCCTTCATCTCCTAGAAGTACTGAAACAGCTGTTTGCTCAAGGAAGCAGAGTCAGGACTCTATATAGTCATATTTTTGTATCAATAAAACCCAATATAAAAGTAGCACATTGATTTCAGTGAGTGATGAATACTGAGATAGGTGTTGCCATTGTGTTAATGAAGGCTGAAGAGAGCTAAAGGATCTTGTTCAAGTTCACATAGCTAGTAAATGACAGAGCTGGAATTCAGCCCTGGCCTGCCCATTCTGTAACCACCACACCCACCTGTTTTAGGTATCTTTGAATAATTTTTTAAAAGTCGTCCGACAAAATTTTCTTTGCCTTTTGGCGAATCTCATCTGCCACCTGCAAGTGTGGGAGTTTCTTCATATGCATGTAGAAGTTACAGGCATCTGAACCACATTCTGACTTATATTTATAACCCAGTCTCTCCAGGTCCTGAATCAGCCCTTCATGAACTTCCTTTGCACATAAGTGTTTTGATTCCATCCAGTTATGGTCAGCAAATAGGAAACTTTAATAGACTTTTAAATGTTATTCTTGATAAATAATTAATACTTTTGGTTGCCATGAAGCATGAAAGAGATTCTCTATGTAATTCCTTTTAAGATGATATATTTTCAAAAGTTCAGTCAAAAGACTTACACTGAAACTTCCGTTAAACAGTTTTCCAGAGGTCAGTCTAAATCTAGGAAGTAGTATGAAATACTATTCGTGTAGTTGATATGTTTTTATGTAGATACAACATGAAGGTTTGGGATCAGTCAGACTAAGTATATTTTACTCTGTTCTTCAGTTCAAGAAAATTTGATTTCACTTTTTCACAATATGGTACACATGAAGGATGCCAGCTGGTAAAACGTACTTTTTATTTATCATCCATGCCTTAGGGAGGATGAAGGATGAGTCCCAGGGAGAAAATGAAAACACATGGTGTACAGTTTTATTTGAAACAATGTGAAACTTCAAAAATGTAGTGTGAAATACATCATCTTATTTCATTTAGAATGCCTGCTCAAAACAAAAAGGAAAGCGAATACTTTTGCACATTAATATTTTTAATTTTTAGACAAAGCATACTTTCATTTTACACATTCTTCTAAATTGTTCATTTTCTTATACATGTAAAATTGTTCTATCTTATGTCTGACTAATTTTTTAATAAACTAATTGGTAAATCTTTGGTATATTTGTTATCAATTCTTATTCCTTGGCACATTATAATATGCATCAAAGGGAAAAAAAGATTCTTGAAAGAATGCAGAACACTATAAATTGTCTTGAGTATTATGTCAGTGTGGTAAAATAGGGTACAAATTTATTCTCATTTTCTGATATGTTAATTTCCTTCTTGCCTTAGACATATATTCTCATGGATTACATATTTATGATGCATTTAAATAATTGTTTCACATACATGTGTAGATACTTTCTGGCATGTATGCCAGTGATTTCCTTTGAGATTTTAACTAGACTTCATTCTTTCCTCATGACAACTGAATATCTCTTCAAAACAATGAAATTCAAATGGCCATTAAAGCTTAGTAGGATTAATCTCCCATATGGTTTTTAAATGGCAGATATTTCAGATTGGTTGGAAGAGACTTGGCAAAAGGCAACGTTTGAAGAAATGTGGACATTTTTATCCTTCATCATCTTTGATTTTCCTTCTCTTACCACATCAAGAAACCATAATCTCCCAGAGACCGAAGCAACTGAAGAGGCAGAGCTTGCTTCTGCATAGCAGTGACTTGCTGTTAGGGCTGTGTGTAAATTGGGAAATCCTCCATCATAGCTTATACTTTACAGTATCTCCAGTTTTCTAAATGCCATGTTTATAAAAGGGAGCTTGTGTATTGATGTTTTAAAATGATGAAGTGAAATATACAGGGATGGAGAACCCCACTTAATTATAACGGCATTAGAGGGGATACTTTCTTATTATTGGTATCTAGAGTAGTCAACTAAACTGAATCTTGGGGTAACAATCAATAGACCCAATTCCAATTCTGGCTAAGTCTTGTCCCCCCACCATACCACAGATGCTTCCATCTGTTGGGTGAAAGGAGATAATTGCATGAATTTTCTTAACCTTATTTATTTGCCTATAAATAGAATGATAATATCATAAAAATTTGAGATATAAGTATGGGGTAACATCTTCAGACCCCAAATTAGGATTTCCTTAATTCAGGTTTCAGACATGTTTAATATAGTAATGTTATCCTAAAAGTATTCACTAAATAAACCCAGAAACTGTGAGTTTGTGTTGTGTGTGTTTGGGTGTGTGTGAATGTGTAGGGTTTGTGCATACTAAGACTGTACATGTCAGCAGGAAAAAAAGTAAGATTTGTCATGTAAATAAGTCATGGATGAGCCATGTGCCCAGGTGTTCTGCTGTGTGTGTATTTTCTATTGTTTTTTTTTTCTTGCTTTCAATAAAGACTTGTGAAGGAAGGGCTTAATTATAAGGAGTAATAATTGGAACACACTGGTATCAAAACTGTAGTTTCTCTGTCATGAAATTTATGTAGGATCCGCAGCTCAAAGGTGTTCCTTTTCTTCTGCAGCTTTGCATTGTTATCTTACTGCTTTGATTTTATTTCTGTTTAATTTCATTGACTGTTAAATATTTTAATAAGTGACCAAAATACGTTCTGTGAAATCAGAACTTTAATGTTGTATTTCTCTCATGTTAAAACAGTGCTTTCTTAATCCAGAGTTTTGTTTTTAACATATTTCTCTGAATAAATAATTCTGTTCAAAGTTTACATTAAATTAAATGAGTTTTAAGTTCACTGGAACCAACTCTGAGTTCTGATTTGTAAGTAAACTGAGATGGGTCATCTCTGTGAATAATTAAAAATCAATGAGACATGACTACTTGGGTAGATTTGTATTAAAATAAATAGATCAATTGAGATTATCTGTGATTGCTAGATTACGGTAAAATTTGCTATCATTCTTCACTACAGCTTTTGTAATAAAAATAAATAATGATACCAAATACTGTAGTCATAATTTTATAACTGTCAAATTATATTACTGTCAGGATTTAAAAATATGATTTATTCTTTGAAAGTACTTTGCATTGAGTTTAGCTGTAGTTCATAGAGACTTTCTCACCTGCATTTTGGTAAAACATGTACTGCTATATTAATTTTAAAGAAGCTAATAGATTTTCTCCTGTTAACCACCTATTTTCTTTGAAAGGTAATAAACTTTTATGCTTTAGCATTTTATTACATATGTATATATATATATATGAAATAGAATTTTCAAAGTGTTTAAGATAAAATAGAAAATTGCCTGAATTTCTCCTTCCTAATGAAGAGGTAGGAACTGTAAACCATTCACCTTATATCTTTCTAGTACTTTTCTATGAAATATAAAATGTAGAGTTATATCATTTTAAATAATATAAGTTCTGTTATATGGTACATTTGTATGGCATTGCAACTCTGCTTTTTCTATGTATCAGTGTATGTGGGAGAATTCCTTGTAAGACATAATGGTCTACCTCATTATTTTTAGTACCTATTTAATATTATGTGAATGAACCATTGTTTATTAAACCAATCTCCTTCTTTTGATGGACATTTAGGTTGTTTCCAGATTTTTTCTATTAAAATTGTATGTGTATTGTTTAATATATAATATAAATATATATAATTTATTATAACACAAAATATATACAATTTAATTTGAAAATGTGAGTGTGTGAGTATGCCATTTTCAGAGGCAACTGACAGAAGTTCAAATAAAATTAACTGAGAAGCTTAAACAAAGAAAAAACTAACTATTGTCTGATACAAGAAAAGTTTCCAAGGTATACCTGTTTAAGGTATGGAAAGATCCAAGTTCCAGATTTTTGACTGTATCTGAATCTCTCATTTCTCTTCTGTGTGAAACATATTCTCAGACGTCTCTCTGTGTGTTAGAAAAGATGGCCACCAGTTGATTTAGGTTTATGAGGTCCTTGCATACATCATCTTAAAGTAAAAATGCTCTCTCTTCCAGGAACCATGTGAAAAATTTTCAATGGGATTTCATTCACTATTATTATGTGCCTACATTTTGAAACAGTCAAAGCAAGAAAGGGGATGAGGAATCCACAGAACTGCATGCCCAATAAATTATTGACCATCTCCACCATAACCATATAGGATGGAAGAAGTTATTCAGATCAAAAAGATAAAAGCAATAGCTACAAGAAGTATTAACATTTAGATTTTGGTAGATGTAGCCAAAGTACACTTCTGAAGCAATTTATACTGTAAGCAAAGTATGTGAAATAGTTTCCTTTCATCATACCAATACTGTACCACATCACTCATTTTATTTTGATGAGTTTTAGGAAGTCTCATATTTATTTTTTCTATTTCTTTTTAATATTAATGAGTTATGATATTGTTTTCATATGTTCATTGAGCATTTTGATGTCCTCTTTGAGTTGTTTGTTTATTTTGTATTAAGTAATTTGTCTTTCTAACGTTAGTGTTCAGGAAATATGATATATTCTGAATAGTAATTCGGTGTTTCATAGGTGGCACATAAATTCTTTAGAGTACATTATATATTTCAGTATTTCTATGATGTCTCTCACTACACAGATTCTTTATGGCTTCTGATTTTTGCATATTCCTCAGGAAGACTTGCTCCTAACAAGGTTGTCTTAGCATTTCTTCTAACGTTTTTGAAGTTTCAAAAAACAGAGTTATTCTATTTTATAATTATATCTCTAATAATATTTAAAGACAAAACAACGATAACCTATTGTAGTATATGCTTCACTGGATAGGTAGGCAAACAAACATGCTTTGGCTGCTGCTGGAGAGGAAATCAGTGTTTCCTGAGGAAGGCATCAAGGCTATTACTTCCCAATCATATACATTAGTAGTAAGTGCCTCTCTCATCAGTGCCATCTGGGACTCACTTCTGTCTTTCTGCTCCACCATCTTTAGCTTGTTTTCTCTTGTTCTCGACTTACCTCACTTAGTCAAAAGATGCCAGGCATCAGACCTTCACTTGCTAATGTCCAAATTTGAAAGGAAGGAAATGCAGATGGTGAAGGGGACTTTACATATGGAGGAAAATATTTCCCAGAATAATTTCCAGCACATACACTACATTTCTTTGGCCAAAAATGAGTCTCACTGCCACCTCCCCGGGCCAATCCTTGGCATAGGTGGGTGAGATCCCTATGATCAGCTGAAACCAATCATTATTCATCCCCTAGAGCGAGGGACATTGACACTTGAACAAATTTGTTAGCAAGAAAAATGTGAGCAAATGGCTGATGAATTGGTAAATAACAGAGTCTATCATCTATCACACCAGATATGCAAATATAGTTCTTCAACAATTTCTTTATCCAGGCATCTGTCAATGGACATTTAGGTTGCTTCCATGTCTTGGCTATTGTAAATAGTGCTGCTGTGAACATTGGGGTGCATATATCTTTTCGAATGAGAGTTTTCTCCAGATATATGCCCAGGAATGGGATTGCTGGATCATAGGTTAACTATTTTTAGTTTTTTAAAGAACCTCCATTCTGTTCTCCACAGTGGCTGTACCAATTTACGTTCCCACTAACAGTGTAGGAGGGTTCCCTTTTCTCCACATCCTCTCCAGCATTTATTATTTGGAGGCTTTTTGATGATGGCCATTCTGACTGGTGTGAGGTGATACCTCATTGCAGTTTATATTTGCATTTCTCTAATAATTAGCGATGTTGAACATCTTTTCCTGTGCTTGTTGGCCATCTGTATGTCCTTTTAAACAAATGTATTTTTAAAATAAGAAGAAGAATGCAGGAATAATTTTAGTTATGTGGGTGAAACGTCATCATCAAAATTCTCATTTCCTTTGTTTTCTCTTAGGTGCAAAAAATTGTCTTAGGAGAGAATACAGACTTGTGGTTACCAGGGGGGCGGAGGGTGGGGAGGGATAGACTGGGATTTCAAAATTGTAGAATAGACTACACTGTATAGCACAGGGAAATATACACAAAATGTTATGATAACTCAGAGAAAAAAATGTGACAATGAGTGTGTATATGTCCATGAATAACTGAAAAATTGTGCTGAACACTGGAATTTGACACATTGTAAAATGATTATAAATCAATAAAAAATGTTAAAAAAAAAAAAGAAAAAAAATTGTCTTAGGAGTAGCTAACCACTCAAGAGTGGCCTCTTGGTAGAAAGAAATGACAGCTACATATCAAGGAACATAAGTCATTTCTTACCAAAGGAAACTTGCAATTATCAAAATAGGTTGAAGGAACTATTTTTCAGGAATGTATTCAGGGCAAGTTGAAAACATGAATTCGGTGGTTTCATCGATGGTTTCCACTTCTGTAGGAATGAAATACAAGGCAAAGATATTTTTGCATAATATTACATATTTCAAAAATATGTGCCAAAGGTTTTGTCACTGTGAAGGCTGTAAAATGTTGTCAGATTTTTGTTTGTCTGTTTGTTTTGTTTTCTAAATAGTAGAAAGTAGCAGAACAGATTCCGTTTTGTTTATAGTCTCTCCCCCAAATCCTCCTGTCTTTTAGGGACTGTCATTCGGGTTTTTTTATTGTCTATTGTAGGAATTCATTCCAAAGCAATCTTGACGTGTCACATATAAGCTCTTAAGACTTTAGCTCTCTCTCGTTTCGAGTGATAATGCAGTACTAAGACCATTAATGTCTGAGGATCTCTTCTGCTGACAGCCAGTCTGACATCCTGGTTCAGATAAACTAAATTTAAGTGTGAAAACAGAAGTGCTACATTTGCTGCATTATGAATATTCTGAGCACCTGGGGTAATGAAAGATGCTCTGCACAGATCCTTAATATGTTGAAGTTGTTTGTTTTTATTTAAAGCATCTTTGTTCAGTAGACATACATGATTTGTGGAGATGCCAGTTTATAATTCCTTTGATGTTTTATGGTCTGTTCTTGAATGCCTAAAGAGTGAAGAGAAACATCCTTTTCCGGTTACTTGTTTATGTGATGTAAGATAAGTGATTTTTGCTGCAATGTAGACTTTAGATTGCTTGATTCTTTTCAAATAGAAATGAACAAATTGGCTTTTTAGATGAAGATTTTCCAAATTCAGTGAGGAATCTTTTCAAACCTTTTTATTAGAAAGACAACAATAAAAGAGAGCCTTCCATTTATCTGTCTGTCTGTCTATCTTATCTATCGATCCATCGATTCATCTTTTTGGAATTCTTTCTGCTTGCTTATATTTTTAAGCATTTCATCTGTTTTATAATGATAAGAAACAGAATCCATTTATATGAAGAGGTAATATAATTTTGAGGTGCCTGTAATAAATTGAATATACTTTGGAACTTGTAAACTACAGTATAAATGTCAAATATTGATTAAAACATCCGTTTATATATTGTTTACATTTTATAAAATGCCACTTATACAGTAATCATAACATTGTGTGTATGCTTTGAGCAATTAGCTATTTCTTTAGGCTTTAGTTTTTTCACTTGTCAAGTGATGGGCTTACTAGATCAAAGTCATGAACTCCAGTGCCTGTGGAGTCCTGAATGTATAAGGAGTGAGTGGCAGGGACTCTTTATAGCTGAACAGTGTTGTTGTATCTAAGCTGGTCTCTTTCTTTCCTTTTTTTTTAATCTAGACATTCTAGGTGAAAGAAAACATATATGAAAGCTGAATTTAGCCAGTGAGACTCCAGGTTACAACTTGTGAACTAAGAATAACTGAGATCACATCCAGCTTAAAAAAATGGTTTTCCCATACCAATTAGAGAAGCATTTCGTCATTGTAAACTTCTACTTGCTTAATCCTTTTTACCCTTAAAATCTGACAATGTGGTTGACCTTACCTTCTTGGTTCTATTTGAATGTCATCACAGAGCAATTATTCTGATGATGAAATACATTGGTTGTATGTATATATAATTTACACATAAACATTCACACTATATATGTATAACTGTCTATCTTTCTAGATCTTAAAAGTGGATATATACATTGTTTTTTCCTGGAGAGTAATACTATAATTGTTTTAGATGTTAGATAATGTAGAACTTTTTAAATAAAAAGTAAACTCTGATCTATTGTTCTAAAGAAAATCAGATAAACCTTTCATTACATGAGGAATTGGCTTCTTTTTTGTATGATTCTTCACATCATCTTCCCTTTGCTGTGCTTGCTCAGATTCTTAAAATTTTAAGTATCAATAGCCATGATAATCATAGCTAACAGCCACTTAATTTTATTTTTGTAGATGCCTACATCTAATGGAAAAAAGAGTGTATCCATTTTATAAGTGATTTTCCCCTGTAATTCATATTCCTCCTCCTATTATCTTTTCCTACTAGTTAAGAATCTTGAAAAGTTAAGTTTTAATATTTAGGACTATTTAGAGAAAATCAATTACACCTTATTCTAGGTTCAGCAGACATTGTAAAATTCTGGTGATATTCAAGTTTAACATTATGCTGGGATCAAGTAATGTTCAGTATCATGTCTGTGGGAAAGTGATCAATTCTGACTTATTCAGTCTACCACAGGGAGTCTTCGTAAGCGTTTGGTTCTCCCAGTGCAAAATGTCCCTGAGAACAGGAACTTTCCTGTTTTCACTGCTGTATCTCTACTGCTTAGAATCACTAGTCTCAATGTTTAGAACAGTGTCTGGACATAACAGGTGTGTTTAAATAACTATTGGATTAATTTTTGAAAATAGTTTGGATGCCAGACATAGATATTGAGAATAAATGGTATTCTCATAAATAATATTATAAATATTATTTAAATAAATAAATAGTATTCTCCCTCTATAATAGGGAGATTGAAAAATATTTTAATAGGTTTTTAAACTATAGGGTGAACATTTTGATTTTTATTGCTATAATAGCAATCATCAGGGGAGATTTTGAAGGTTAAAGAGAGTTTCATTTTCTTAAAATTCCCAAGGAAAAGCTAAGAGAAGACATGAACTACTTACCTCAGTGGTACTGCTGACTCGAATTTGTAAATAGACAATGTTGATAAATCCTTATGAAAACTGTGTTATATTTATTAAGCCAATAGCTAAATGAGTTATTTATGGTGACTGTATTCACTTGTTATTGTCTACAATAATATAATTATGGAATTATCTTACTTTCGCTTCCTGTACTTGTTTTGCAGATTATACACACACACACACACACAGACACACACATGTATGTGTGTGTGTGTGTATGTATATTAACTGACTAGATGAAGCAAGTTATCTACTTTTGTTATTTGCAGAAATTCTGCTTTAAAGTGTGCTCTGTTTAATTATATTTTCCTTATTATTACCCTCAACTGTCCACCCAGCTGTAGATCATTTAAATCTAGATTTTTCTTCTTTATAACTTATGTATTGAAAATAACATTTCTTAATTAACTGCTAACACTGTGTCACTTTGAGTTATGAAATGCCTATTTCAAAACAAAAAGCAATCACCAACTCATATTTAGTGGTGTCCTCATTATTTTATTTCACAGTTATATAGTGCGGAACATTGGTGATTTGTATCAGTTATGTACTGCTGCATCAGAAACCCTCTCCAGTTTTTGGGATAAAAAAACAAATATTTGTGTTGCTCAGGAATGTTCAATATGGGCAGGAATGTCTTGCCTCAGCTGGGGCGCCTCAGGTGGAAAGTGGATGACCCACTTTCAAGGTCATTCATTCACGAGACTGGCACACTGGGGCAGATTGTCAGCTGGAAGCCCAGCTGGGGCTCTGGGTCAGGGTCCTTGTTTTGTTTCCATGTAAATCCTTTCATTGGCTGCTTAGATTTCTCACAGCCTGGTAGTTTCCTTATTTTCTAAGAAAACCAAGTTATCAGCCCTCAGCATTTGTATGCCTAGTCTGGGAAGTCACATAGCAGCACTTAATCTGTACTTTATTGGTCAAGGCAGTCACAAAGACCCACCCAGTTTCAAGGATAGGGGCCACAGTCACCATCACTTGACGGGGGATTAACAGGGTTCTAGAACAGCATATAGGACAGGAGATATTGTTGTGTCCATCTTGGAAACTACAATTCACCATATGATCACTGATTTATTATCATGCAAACTTACTCTTTTCTGGTTTCTAAAGCACGTTTTGAAATGGAGGTGTTGTCGCCCCTGTCATCCTGAATCCTTTCCTATATGTTTATATTTACATGGCTCACTTCTGAATTGGGGCTTTTGTAGCCTTAAGACTTAGCACCTCTTGTGTTTTGTAAGCCGCAGTAAATGTCTGCTGGATGCATTCATGCATGAATGTATGCTCTTCTAATGCCAAGGTTTTCTTTAAGCTTTCCTGATACCTAGAAAGGACTTTTTTAGGAGACAGCAAAAAGCATGAGAATCAATCATGAACATGTTTCCTACGTGATCTTAGACTCCAAGTCCTGTTTCCTACTCATTGTTCCTCTACATCCACCACTACATATGCACAGAGAAGAGTAAAATTACTTAGGATTATAATCTAAAAGAAGACTTTGCATCAATGAAGATTTGTTATTGAAAGTTTGGTCTGAAAACTCTCAGTGAAATGGGAGTTAGACATTTTCCATAGCCTGTATTTTAGGACTGCTGGAAAATAAGATATCAGAAACTTTTGATATCAATATTGATTTTGAAAAGAGTCAGTTTGTTTTAATCTGAGCACACCTCCAGCTCTTTTCTGCTAAAGGTGATATTTTTGTATGATGAGTATTTTACTTAGTGTTGAGATGTATTTTTAGTACTCATGACTTCAAAATATGTTAAACTTTAAGGCAAAGCTGAAAAAATGATGAATGCAGTCACAACCTCTTCTTTTTTATACTGAGTGGGAAATAAAATCTCGATAATGTGTACTATTTCATCTCCTTCTCTTTTATGTTTTTACTGTTCTTCCACCTCTTTGATGAAACATGTAAAATTCTTAAAGTTGTCAGACTGATGAAGCCAGACGTTTCTTTTCATAAGAAGACAGTTTACTAAGACAAAATGAAATGAAATGATTTTTGGGGAATATTCTTTGGAATATCTTGTTTTTTGCTGATTTTCAGTAGATTAATTTTTTCTTTAATGATGCTTAATAGTTTTCTATATTTTGATTTAATTTAATATTAAAATTGAACATAATTCTGACTGTATTTATCTTAATATATTATTTCCAATGATTGTTTATTCAAATTATGAAGAGTATCTAGTTTGATTCATATTATATAAAATAATCAGTTTTATTTCCTACAACATCCAATTTTTGAAGAATATTTGGTGACTCAGGAGTTCTGTTGAGTAGTGCTTTCATACCCATTCATTCACTAAGTTATTCTTGTATTTATTCATTTATTACGCCTTTTATGACCATCAAGCATATATTGAGCTCTTTCCATACTTTTGACTCAGTGTTGTATATAAAGTTAAATAAGATACTCTACCTTCTCTGAAGCTTACAATCTATTAGAGGAACTTATCAATTTTTATTTTCAGATAGTAGCTGAAAACATCAGTCTTGGCAAAGATGCATTTATACGATGACTTTCTTGGTAACTCTCTTTTGAAATAGTTTCATTTTTTAAAATAATAATCAAAAAGGATTTCTATATGAGTTTCCTTACATTGTGTGGTCTTCTTTTTACTCTATTAAAATTACTTCTCAAATATTTTTATAGCTTTTTCAGCCTTCCTGAATGGGCTGTGGTGAGGTTGGTATTACGGTTCAAGACCACCTCGAGGCCATAGATTCATGAAAGTAAAATCCTTGTAGTTTTTATTGTTAAGATCTGGTGGCTTATTACCTTTTTAAAGACCCATTTCTTTGGGTCTTCCCTGTTTCTGTAATTAAGATCCTTCATCATAAGGCAATAGTTTCATAGTGTTATTCCTACATCAGCAGAATCATCTGGGATATTGTTAGAAATGCAAATCCTCAGGCTCCTCTTAAGAATTACTTAATCAGAAACTCTTGAGGTACAACCTCACAGTCTGTCAAACCCTCCAGGTGATTCTGATGCACACTAGATTTTGAGAATGACAGAATTCCAGCACATTTATATCTCTGAATTAAAATTTTGAGACATTCACAGTATGTCTAAAAACTCAGTGCTGAAGGTGGGGACCCAGCAATCTGTTTTAATAACCTCTTAGATAATTCGAATACACTGTAAAGCTTGAATCTAGGTTTAAACCAAGCCCTATTATTTACTTTCTCTAGAATTTTAGACAAATTATTGAACAGTTTGAGTGGAATTCTTCATCCTTAAAAGGAGGCTAATAGGAATCTGTGTTAGGTAGTGGTGACAATTTGGAGGAAACCCATAGGAAAGAGTTTTGTAATTGGCAAAGTATTCTGAAGATGTTACTTGGTCTTAATTTATCACAGCAGCCTGTGAAGGTGACTGAAATTTAAGTAATGCCTTTAGGAGTATGATATTGTCTTCGGAAGCTTGTACAATTGTTTCTAAATCAATAGCTTTAATTGAACAAAATTGATTAGTGCATTATCTTAGCTAGCTGTCTGATACAGAAACAGGATTGAAGGCCATGAGGAGGTGGTGAGGATGAGTGTGAAAGATCTGCCCAGATCACTCTGGAAGCTCAGCTCAGTGATTGTGCATTGATGAGGAATTGTAAAGAGTTATTGGAAGAGACTAGAAGGAGAATTTGTGGAAATACACTATTACCAACTTACATTTTTTAGTTCTGACTATCCCTGGTGCCTATGGTCCCATTCCATCTTTTTGGGCATGGCTTTAATAACTTCATCTTCAGTGTGAAACAGTAGCTCTGTCGTGGGGCAGAGTGCAGGGGCACTTTGGGTTATTTAAGGAAGGTTCCCAAGAGAGGACTACAGCTCAGAGTGGGACAAGCCCATGCAGTTTGAACTCTGAGACACAACTAGGGAGGGAAAAATCAAGGATTGGGCACTGAGACTGTGAAAGCTTCTCTTTCATAACTCTTACTGAGGTTTCGGTCTAACTGCTGGGCTCTAAAGAGGCAGATAATGAAAAGGAAGCTCTGAGAAATTAGATGGATGAAATTTAGGTTAGTCTCTGTGCCTTGTCACTCTGTCCCTGTTTCGCTTTCTCACTCTCTCTGTCTGTCTCTCTGTCTCTGTCTCTGTCTCTGTCTCTCTCATACACACACGTATACACACATGAACACCCATGGGTAACTAAAATGAAGACTGAGCGGGAAGAGATGGGTTGATGGTTCAGCAAGACCTTACAGTTGTAGTATAAACCACTGGCAGGCACTCCATTTCTTCCACGATAGAAACGAGTCCCATGATTCTGGGATGCTTTGGAGACAATAGACTTGAGAACAGATTGTTTTATATTGCATTCAGATCCTTCCTCCAGTTTACTAAAGCACCTTGTGTCCTCCAAATTCTCTTTCATTTGTGGGTTCTCGTTTAATTATTAATAGAATGTACATCACTGATTAATAAAATGAATAAAGGATCTCCTAATCCTATAAGCAGTTTTCTTTATCAAAGAGGAAATTGTTAATCCAGATAAATCTAGAAAGTTGCATCTAAATAATATGAGGAACAGGGTATACGTACAGTTTTCCTACATATTCTAAATATTTTAGAGCCTAGGAAATATAATATATTTTTGTGGAGAAGCAAGTGTGCAGTAATGGTGCATGAGGTCAAAATTCTCTTTTAAAAACCCTTCATTTTCCACAATAATATAAATTAAGAAAACAAAACAACGTAAAATCAAAGATTGCCCATGTCCAGAATTTGAGCTTGTATGTGCATTTGCATTTGGAAAATGAGTGAAATCATGTTGCACATGCCAGATATTGTTGCCTTAATGAAACTAAGAGACTCTCCTATCCTTTATTTTAAAAGAGCAGAAAATGAGGGAGCATCAAGTTACTGTTGGGTTGAAATGAGTAATTTCTTACTACATAGATCTTTGAATGTAAGATTGAGCTTTGTTAGTGTGACATCATTTTATATTAAGGTCCCTTTGCACAGTATCTTGCTGTTTCAAGGTATAATGGCAGTTGTGGTGTGTGAGTTTCATATACCACAGTCTATTTCTATCTCCAGTTTACTCCTTGACTCTCTAAATACTAAAACAACTTGCAAGTGGGGGTTAAATTTTATTACTCATATATTCTCAGAATGATTTATTCTCATCTTTTGTTGGTCTTGGCATTCTCTATCCAGTTTCATGGTGTTGACAAGTGAGGTTGAAGGACAGTGTTCTGGTATGTATAAAACAGTACTTTTATAATTGTAGCTATCATATCTTATTGTGATTATTCATTTATGAGCCTGTCTCTTCAACAGCTATGCTCTAATTGTGAGCATTTCTTGAAAAGGGACTGTTTCTCACTTAACTTCATGTAATGGTAAATTTCATGCACTCTTTGACATTTTGTTGAATTTTAAACTGAATATTTCTTGAGTGAATTTCTTTATTTTTTAGAAAAGTGGGTGGGGATGCTGGAGATTATATATAATTTAGTTCTTGACTTTTACCTGTGATTTTATGAAGTGTTAGTAACTAGCTAGTGGAAATGCCTACATATATCGCTTTACTTATAAAACTTTTTGTTATTTTTATTTTGGCTTCTTTTGTCTTTGTTTTGTTCCAGAATAAGTCATATATTCTAGGAAACAATGATACTTTGGATATTGGGCTTAATATTTAGACCTTAGGGTACATTAAGTGATACCCTAGCCTTCTGAAAGAGTGAGTATGCTCAGTTTATTCCTAGGTAATAATTCATGAGGTGTAATAAAAATATGGCTGAGTGAATTTCCTGTTACATTGTAGTGGAAGTATCATATGAAATTGATATTCAAAGACTTCTCCAAGAAGGTTAGCATTTTATGAAGTGTTCTATTAGTAATGAAATGTTACTTTCAAAGATGCAAATAACTTTTTCATGTACTTCAGTCTTGGAAGTTATCAGAAGAAATTTAATGGCATGCAAACTATGCTAGAGTTTTAGTTTTATTTATTGATACTCCGTCTATATGCATAAATGAGATGTAATCATGTACCCAAGAGCATTTATCTACTGTTTCATGTCTAGGAATAGGTAAGGATCCCAGCTTTAAATGAAAACCATTTGTTTTATCTTCCTTTCTTGCCTGAAGCCAACAATTGATTGACTACTGTAATATGAATTTAGAGGTAACTAAAATCCCAATATTGTTGAAACTATACTACTATATAACCTGTCAATTCTTAGTGATGCAGATTAAAACCAAATATGTTTTCAGTTGCTCAGCATATTGCCAACAGTCTAATGGGACTTTTTTTTCCCTCTTGCAAATTCTCCATGGGCTTTATGTTACATCTGAAGGGCTGTGTTGTAGTTTTGCGATTAACCTGTCACAGTGAAGAGATGCATACTGATGCTTTGTTGTAGTTGCTTCCTTTTATACCATATTCTTTCAGTATGTACTTAGCAAAAACAATCTATAGGAGCGCTGGATGAAAGAGAACAAAGTTTTAATTGTGAGAGTATTTTAGAACTCTCTCTGTGTGATGTGATTTTTTTTGCTGTCATTTCTTCTGGAATGTTCTGGCAGGAAACCTTGTAGATCCTTAGTTTATAATCTTGGTTGCTTGTGTTTCTTTCATTCTGCCACGAAGGAATGTTCTTCCTCAATGAAGGAAGCTTTTTCTTTTTTGTTTCGCTTCACATATATGTTTGGTGTTTGTTTTAAACTCACAGACATGATTTTTTCTGTGCTCTTAGCTTCCTTGAGATGGCAGTGTAAGCTATTTACTCTGGAATAAACTGCCCTTTTTTTTTTCAACAAAGAAGAGAACTACAGCTTTATATAAAACTAACTTATACATTGCATTGATTCAGAGTTTTAAATGTTCATAATTTTATGAAAGCTAATTTTACAGTAAATATTACTCTGGTTATTTATTTTTACAGTAGGTTATTGTAGTAAAATATAATCATTTATGTACATTTGGAGAGTATTAATTTTCATTTTGTGATTTTTTTTCTCATTCATTTCTAAGTTACTGTAAAAAACTGACAATCTTCTAGGAGATGATCATAAGAAATATCTAGGTCATGCATTTATTTCTACTAAGCTCTGATTCTTGGAGACTTGCAGAAGAGAGAAGAATTGTGATATATTCTTGACCATTAGCATAGGTATTATATACGAGAAAGTAACATTTTTAAAAAGTCTAGAAAAATAAAGATCTGTCTTTCATCTGTGCAAATGATGAATACAGCAAATTTTTAAAAAGTTACTTTCCACTGTTAAGTATGTTCTGGGATTTTAAATTTATAGAAGAAAAAAGTCTTCAGATTTCTAGCTCTAAAGAATAAAAACAGTAATTTGTGCCAGGTTTGTAGAAAGAGTGTTGTGAGAAGATTGAGTAATATTTCTTCTTTCTGTGGGAACAGAAAGTTGACAAATTGTATATTCTACTTCTTCATGGAGAAATAATAATAATCATAACAATAACAATAATAATAATAACAATAACATTAAGAGAAATACACTGTACACAAAGTCATTTTGATAAGGGCTTTATGTGTATTTTCTCACTAATCCTTCTTAAAGCCCACAACATCCTTACTATTGCTAGGAACTATGTTTAAAGAGATTGATGCCCCTGGAAAATCGGAAATGAAACAGGTTGCATGGTCCAGTCAGTGAGATTCCAGAGTCTGAGATGTTAACTCTGAAGAGATGGATCTTTGAATGAAAGGAGACAGTAACTTTGACACTTTTCTCTCCCTTCCTACATTAGCATTTCTGCTTTCCCCTCTTTTCCTCTTCCCTACAAATAAATCTTTTCTGTGAGTGGTACTATAACTGCAATAGTATAGTATCGGAATATGATACTTTTCTGTTCTTGTCTAAAAGTTGGGAGTGGATAAAGCTAAGGTACACAGATTCCACAGCACAAAATACATGTGCATTTGTTTTCCTTATAAAATCTGTAGTAATAAAGCTGGTTATATTATTCAGTAAGTTTCAATATTTACTAAAGTTTTAAAGGAATTGTCTATTGGCCAATACTAATCTGAATTTATTTCATGGCAGCCTATTTTTAATATACAGCTTCTTCCTTTATTACAGACATGCTGTTGCTTTAACAGATTGCTCTTCAATGTTTGAAACCCAAGTGAGAGCTTAAGAGCAGTCTCCTAAAAATGAATAATTTTTAGTTGTTCAGTTAATATCATTAGCCAAAACAATTTTAATCCAAGAGTACTATAAAATTCTTGGCATGCTTGATTCCAATCAGAGTGACTCTTGATTTTCATGGGTTTTGAATAACCCCATTCACATTAGTTGAAAAGAAGTATGGCCGAGTCCATTTTAGTGGAGAGGATAGCTATGTGGGTCCATGGGAAAAGGTAAAGGATGAGGTAGATGTTTTGTGTCTCGATCTCTTTGTCATTTGTTCAGGTTTACAAAGACTGAGGAGCTACACAACTTTGGTATGTAACATATCTTATTGCTAGTTAGAGTTTTTCATGATTCTTCACATGAATAAAAAACTTAAATATGTGGAATAAAGGCTGATTTCAACATTACCTATTTGACTGACTGCAGGGCTTATATTTCATCACCTTTAAGACTAGAAAACTATGTTTGACTTCTAGAAAAATAATTTCTTTGAATTTATTTAGCAAATTAAAAAAATAATCTATCCATTTTTAGATGATATTAGTAACCTTTATTTAAAATCATATATAGACAAAATAGTATCTCTTTTTAGTTCAAAAGTTACTGTCATTTGCAAGGGCATGAATTGCTAAAAATAAACACTAAAAAACTCATTTTCATAGATATTAAATTCTATAGCAGTCTTCTTGTCTACCCAGTAGATGCTGCTAAAATTATGGTTCTAGCAAAGAATGCAGATTGGATCATTAACATTGGAAATAAAAATGAAGAAATTGATTGGAATGGATTATGTTAGATTTAATGAAAGCTTGGCAAAAAGTGAATTCTGCTTACTAATACAAATGGCCTAGCTAAATGAGCAAGCTACTATCTATTCTTAAAACAAGTAGGAAATACATAAGGAATAAAGAATATGGAAAAAGTTAGCAAGAGCATGTATAGGCGTGGATAACACTAGATTTTTTTATGCTTTTCTTAGTGCTATAGAACATAACTTACCTATTTAATGCTTAATATTTTTAACAGTGCATATTTATTAAGTAACTACTAGTGTCAAATTTTTTAGTCCTTTTTGCTGTGTATTTTCACATGCCTTTTTCCACTTAATCTTTACAATTTAAGTGGTTAGTATTTTTAATCCCCATTTCTCTGTATTATCAAATAGAGACTCAGAGAGGAAACCCTGAAACTGGTTCTTTAATAAGTAACTCTAGCCAATAAGAGATGATTAATTTATTTCCCATTAGATTGATGAGGCTATTGATGATGCTTTATTGCCAGTCTCTTATGTTTCAGTCTCAGTGCTTTAATTTTAAGAGGTTTTGTTTTAAATTTTAAAGTGTTAGCAAAAATACAGTCTAACCTTAATGGCCAATCCCTGTTGTTCACTGACAATTACTTTGACTTTTTTTGCATTGTTATAAACATATATCACACTAGGTTATGTATTTTATTTTATTTATTGGATGAATGTAGAGTTGTAATATATATAGTACTTTATGCGTTTATTTTCATAAACCAACTCTGACATTAAAATAAACCCTTAAAATATGGGGGAAACGAGTTGGTATTCTTTGGATTTCAAATTCTAAGTGATTCTATTCTAAAGGATTTTTCTGTCCCACTTTCTGTGAGAACTTTGCTGCCACATCAGGAATTTGAGCTTGGATTTTGTCCTGTTTAGCTGGTAATTGATGATATGTCTGCATCAATTATCTGGCCTTTGCATAGGTCACCACCTGAGTTAGTGTACAACTTAGGCCCATGAAAAAGGCTGACACTCAATAATATATATTGGTATTGAATACGAGTTCTGCCCATTAACTGCCATTTAACTAATCACAAATTATGATTAATTAATGAAAATGGTATGAATAGTACATAAAGTATCTAACCCGTATAAAAATAAAGATTAAAAATTATCTATAAAATTTTAACTTAATTAACATTAGTTAATTGTATTAAAATATGCAATATGATGTTTAACCTACATAGACATCAAGACTTTTTAAAAAGTGAAATAGTTTCATGAAGTGCATTCACATGCAAAAATGAGTATTTTAATGTAAGAGTTTTTCTGGTTAAGGAGAATAATATGAGGATGTATTATACAGAAGATCAAGTCAGCAGAGAGGCTGCTGGAAGAACATCAAGGAAAATAACTGGTTGAGGGACAAAGAGAGACACAGGAAAAATCATAGTGACTGCATTCAAAAGAAGCAGGAACCCTATTGGCCAGGGCTTCTGAAAATCTGTTGCTTTGCCAGCAGCCTCCAGTGGGGTTGGTTAGGAAGGGCCCCAGTCTGCCAGGTCACCAGAGGCCCCCTGGAGGTTAACAAGTGGAGGAGTGATGAGGCTGAAAGGAAATTCTTAGATACTTCATTGATTCAACCTTGCAGTGGTGTCTTGAGAATAGCAGCAAATGGTTCCCAATTTTTTTAAACATTTTTTATTGATTTATAATCATTTTACAATGTTGTGTCAAATTCCAGTGTTCAGCACAATTTTTCAGTTATACATGAGGTTCCCAAATTTTTAATTGCTGCTTAGGAAAAGCAATAAAATGATACTGTTTGGAGAAGAGGCAAATGGATGTTTCTGATGGAAACTATATAGGTAAAAGTGGCTGATATTTAATGTAGATTATACTGTATGGTATGCTCTGTTGATTTAACCTCCCAACATAACTTTTGGTAAGACTGACTGTCTTATGTTTCGAATAGTCCTGTCTCTGCTGGAGGTCAGCCTTTGAAGGGCATTGTTAGAGAGAATACCCTATAACTATTGTGAGAAGGGATTTTTTGAAAGATGATGTTGGTTATGATGTTCTATACATTTTTACCAAAATAGATTTAGTAAAATCCAAAACTGACAAATCCAAAATTGACATCTCTCTTTTTTTTTCTCTCTCTTAACTCTCTGTCCTTCTCTCTCTCATTACTTTTGGCTTGAGGAATAAAAATAAAATGAGCTATTAAACCAAAATATAGTTATAAAATGTAAAAAAAAAAGGATTAAATGTTTCTTATGGTTCAGATCTGTTGCTATGAATTTTTTTTTTTTTTTTGCTCCAGTGTGTTTGTGTTGTGACGTTTAACTCTACTTAATGAACTAGGCAGCTTTAGTGACATCAATAATTCTCTGAGAATTTTATCTAGAGATGTTTAGGAATTAATATCTCTCACCTCAAGGATGTTCTTCTGTGACAATCAATAAAAACTCTTTATTTCCATAAATTCGTATTGTAGTAGCTGAGCTAAAAATAATTTCACATATAAAACTCTCTT
The DNA here is from genome assembly GCF_009834535.1 of Camelus ferus. Taxonomy (NCBI): domain Eukaryota; kingdom Metazoa; phylum Chordata; class Mammalia; order Artiodactyla; family Camelidae; genus Camelus; species Camelus ferus. The sequence continues at coordinate 11,658,983 of NC_045699.1, forward strand.
TGCTATTCAGGTACAATATAATAAAGCTTTGAACATTTGAAAAACAACTGTCCCCACAGCTTTATTTATATTTTTATTTGGCAGCTGGATATTTTATTTCTGCTATTCTTGTAGAACAAAATCCCATAGTGATTGTCCACATTTGTAGAGAAAATTGTCTTCTTTCCCTTGAACATTGCAATTGCTATAAAAAAAAAAACAACAACAGGTTTTAACTGACAGGAATAACTAACAGAAGGAGTGTGTATGCACTTAGATTTTCTGATTATATACGCTTCCATTTTCTTTGTTTTACTAATTTTTCCTTGCCTGAATATTGAAGGCCAAATTAACAGGGGATGAGAATGTTTTATGTAAATTGATTGTTCATATCATGAGGTATGGCAGGAATAAACATTTGGAATTGTAGGAAGTGGCACTGGAAAATGACCAGATTATAGTGGGACCACTATAGTCATAGAAACCAAAGTTTTAATCCCAGCTCTGTCATTTATTAACTCTGTAAATGGGAAAAGTCACTAAGCCTGTCAGCTGTTTCCTCCTCTACCTCTGTGGAAGGATGAGATTGAACAAGGACACAGGTGAGAAGTTAGGGAAAATTAGATGCTCAAAACATGGTGACTGCCTTGTTTTTAGTGAAATGGCTCATGTCCTATAGGAAGGATCAGCTGGCTGTATAGGATTTTAGGGAGCTGAGTGTCTGTTAGTAGTTAAAATGATACTAAAACAAATTTAGAAGTAAGGTAACATATGGTTTAAAAGTAAGGCATTGGAACATATAAAATAATTTTTATCATGATTATTATCATCATCAACAGCAGCATTGTTATTATTAGACATTGTTTTAGACCATCGCAGAGGCTGTTTCTATTAATTTGTAAAATAAGGCAATTAAAAAATCATTGTTATAAAATTGGCTACTACCCAGAAATAACATCAGGTTAAAGAAGTGTACTTTTTAATACTATTGTGAAATCACTATATAGAATACTTAGAAATGTTTATTGGAGATTGGCCAATGAATCACTAAGGAATTATAGAGATAATTAGCTTTATTAAATACTTTATTTTGTTTTCTGGAATCTGCTGTGTGCTCATTTAGTTTGCAGATGGTTTTAATTTGTGATGTTTTAAGTAAAAAGAACTAGATGTTTAATTTTGCAAATAAGTAAGAAGCAGTGTATCTGTAGAAAAGTTATGGGTTGTCCATATAAATAAATGTGGTCTGGAGATTTTAAACATCATATGTATCCACATGGTTACAGAATATCTAGGATATTTTTATGATACTTTGGCAATGTTTCGAAGATAATTACTAATTCCAATTAGGGTGTGCTTTTGCTATCAAAAGGTTGGGTTTTTTTTTTTTAAAGGAATGTAGACATTGATTCTAGAGTATGTAAACATAAATAGGTCTGAAATTATCAAAGCTCATTGCTTTTGGTGATGGATCTTGCATATAGATTATTCAGAAATCTTGGTGAAAGTGAATCAAAATAAGGAACTCTATTTCCATTTTCATTAAATTGTCCTAAGTATGGACATAAAGAAATATATTACAATTTAAAGTAAAAGCAGGGCAGTTCTTAGCCTTATGAATTACCTTTAAAAAAAATAGCAAGACGAGTAAGTCCTGTGCTATAGTGATACAGATTCTGAATCACAAATATTTCTCGTATCTGGTGCCTCTCATAGTTGCTTTGATACTTGATGGCTGATATTCTGCTATCTTCCCTTTAAAGTATAGAATATATCATTTATTTTATTTTAAAATTTCCATCTTTCTGAAAAAAATACTCTGTACCAAATGCAATATGAAGAAAACATTCAATTTGGGAAATACAGTGAAATTTATATCTATATGTATTAAAAATATAATACATGCTTTATAATACTCATTATTAATTTATTTTCTTAAACTTTCTAGGTTGTAGTCATAACAGTAGCAAATGTTCAGCCAAGTGTTGGAGATTCTGAAAATTATTCTGTTTTTTTTTTTAATGAAAGCAGTGTCTTCATGAAGATGAAAATTTGAAATGGCTGGTATCTTTTGAATGGATTTAATATTTGTAATCTCATGAGATACTCTTGAAAAAATACACTACTCTAGAGGGTTTTTGTGTGTATTTCTTCATTTAAAAAATGCCAGTATTTGAAGAGTTATCTTATTCCTGGACAGTCCAGGTTTTCTGCAACCTTTGTCTTTGGTTAAAAATTACCTCAATTTTGTAGTTCATTATAGAGACCCGGTATCTTTTAAAAAAATTGAAAAATCTATTATTGAGATAAAAGTTTTTCCTAATTCATGAAAATGATATTGTTTTTCTAATTTCAGCTACAAAATTTTTCTTTTAAAACAGTAGATTTTTAAAAATGGTGTAATACCTTGTACAGTGTCTTTAGACACTAAAAAGTTTCTAGCTGTAAAATCAGTTTGAATAGATTGAATGCCTTACACATTCTTGCTAAATTACTAAATGCTAATATGTGTGTTGATAGTTAATATGGCCACTGGAAGTCTTGACTATGGTCTAGCTTCACATTCAAGTTGTATTCTCATGCTGCTTTTATGTTAATTTTTTTCCACTCTACCAACTAAAATAAATAATTAGTGGCAGGACTTTTAGAAGCAGTAATATAAAATTTTTTCTGTGCCACTTTGCATACACACACATATCAATAATATTTATACACCCATCTGTATGTGTATGTATTTATGTATTTATATAAGGGATTTTTCTATAATGCACAGTCACTTTAAATATATCATTCTTTATGGTTTAACACCAAGAAGATTACTGTTCCATATGAAATGGAAAATAAACTAAACAAAACAAAATCTCAGTGTTATAAGACATTGTTACCATGCTTTCATATGTTTCCTCTTACTTAATATTATAACTAATCCCTTTATGGAAAAAAGAGCAAGTTTTGAAACACTTAAATTATTTAAACTTTACTGGGAAAATTGTTTCTATGTCACGGAAATAATATTTTTATTCATCGATTGGTTGGTTTTGGCTAAAATTTAATATTTCTACTGTACAGAGACAGATAACTACCATGAATATAACATTTATGGGACTCTTGGTAAACAGACTTCAAACAGGATAGTTTGAATTTTGTTTTCTTATTGTCCTGTATAGTTATTGATGAAAATAGTATGTTAGAAAGTGACCACCAAGGAAAATAACATCATTTCTTCTGCCTCCATTTGGAAAAATTATAGAGCTATCACAGCCTCTTGGATTTGGCTCAAGGTATGTCTTAGTCAAATTTAGATGGGAGAGAAAACAAACCATCTCTGGTAACAGCAAAGATAAGTGGCCAGATGGACTTTCATCCTCACAGCTGGATCACAACAATGTATGCTGAGAACCATCAAAATGCATCACTGATGCCGTTCACACAATATGAAGTTATAATTACATGTAGGGGATTCTTGGGATGATTTACTTTACTCTGTGCAACAGCTGCTGGAACTTCAACTCAACTTCATGTAAATTATCTAGAAATACGCTTGAAATTAAAGAAATGAACTAAATGAACCATTCTAACAAAGGGAAAAAAATCTCAAAGGAAATATCAGGCATCTATTATCTTTCTTTTTTTTTGTTCTAAACACACTGGAAGTAATGCAGATAATGAAATATCAGGATCCAAATCTTGATAACTCCTGTTTAAAAAAAAAGAAAAAAAAAACCATATGTGCATGCAGAAAAAAAAATACCACCAATAATCTTCAATACAGTTGATACTTACCAATTTTTTTTTTTTTGCTTACCCAATTTTAATTTTCTCTGTTTCATATCTTGGTAAGAGGGTAATTCCTCGTCACTACCCCCTGGAAACCAGTCAGCCATATTATCACTCTGTACTATGCACATAAAGGGGCACATGAGATAAACTCAGCTAGCAGCTGCACTGTTACAGGACTTTGACTCATCATCTGGTGACGTGAGGAAGAGGGGAATCATACACTGAGGTGATGGTGGAGGCAGTGAGTTTTCAGTGGAGCCCACCTGCTCTGAGATTGCTCCTTTGGTTTCTCCTTCCCGTCTTGGCCCTGGCCTTTTTACTTATTCTTGAACTTCCAGCCAATTCTGTGTGCTGAGCTACATGTCTCTAACACACTTCAAACAATTTTTTTTTTTTTCTAAAATGAGCTAGATTCCATTCCTACTTTTTGCAGCTGGTGACAGTAACTGATGAAGTTTTAAATATATTACTTAATTGACATGAAGTTTAATTTTCTTCTTTTATTTTCATGGGGTGATATATGTGAAGATCTGATTATCTAAAGAATCTCTAAAGCAGTTGAAAAATTATCTATTTCACTTTCTATCTGCCCATCTGAATGTGTATATCACTTTTTGATGTTAGTTTCTTTTCTTAAATCATGGTAAAGAAACACATAACATGAAACCCACCCTATTAACAAATTTCTAAGCATAGGCTACATTATTGTTAATATAGATGCATTGTTGTACAGTAGATCTTTGGAATGTTTTCATTTTGCATGACTGAAACTGTGTACCCATTGCACAGCAAGTCCCTGTCCTCACCCCCACCCCCAAACCCCTGATTCTAATTTCTGCTTCTGTGAGTTTGAGTACTTTAAAGACTTCATATGAGGAGAATCATGCAGTACTTGTTATTTGGTGACTAACTGATTTCATCTAGCATAATCCTCAAGGTCCGTCTATGTGGTAGCATATGACAGGCTTTCTTTCTTTCCCTAAGTCTCAGTCATATTCCATTGTATGTATATGCCACATTTTCTTTACTGTTCATCTATCAGTAGACATTTTGTTTTCCTCTTGGCTATTGTGAATAATGCTGTAATGAACATGGGAGTGCAGATATCTCTTCAAGATAGTTTTCAGTTCTATTGGATACATATCCAGAAGTGGGATTACTGGATCATGTGGAATTCTATTTTTGATTTTTGAGGGACCTCCATACTGTTTTCCATAGCTGCTACACCATTTACATTCCCGCCAATAATGCACAAGTGTTCTAATTTCTCCACATTTTAACATTTGTTATTTCCTGTTTATGTTTTTGTTGTTGTTGTTGTTGTTTTAATATATAATGACCATCCTGGCAAGTGTGAGGTGGCTTCAATTTGCATTTCCCTGTATATTAGTGAGGTTGAACATCTCTTTATATAGCTGTTGGCTTTTTGTATGTCTTTGGAGAAATGTCTAAGTCCTTTTGCCCATTTGTAATCAAGTTATTTATTTATTGCATTCCATATATATACATACAGAAAGAGAAGTACAGTTGATTTACAATGTTGTGTTAATTTGTCATGTACAGCATAGTTTATACATTTTGAATATTAACCCTTTATCAGATATGTGGTTTGCAAATATATTCTCCTATTCTATAGTTGATTTTCATTTTGTTGATCTTATTTTTGCTACACAGAAGCTTTTTTAGCTTGATTGTTGTATTTGTACTTAGTTGTACTTGTTCATTTTTGCTTTTGTTGCCTGACTTTTGGAATCACATCCAGGAAATTATTGTCAAGACCAATGTTGTAAAGCTTTTCTCCTATATTTTCTTCTAGGAATTTTATAGTTTCAGGTTTTATGTTTAAGTCTTTAAATTTTTTTTTTGCATTGATTTTTGTGTATGGTGTAAAATAAGGGTCCAGTTTCATTTTTTAGCATGTGGATATCCAGTTTTCCCAACAACAGTTACGGAAGAGACTATACCTTCCTCATTGTATAGTCTTAGCTACATTGTCCAGGATCATTTCACCGTATATGTGTGGGTATAGTTCTCTCTAATTTTTTTCAATTGGCCTATCTTTGTCTTTATGCCAGTACCACACTGTTTTCATTACTGTAGCTTTATAATATGTTTTGAGTTCAGAAAATGTGAGGCATTTAGTTTTGTTCCTCTTTTTCAAGACTTTTTTTGTTATCCAGAGTTCTTTTTGGTTCCAAACGAATGTTAGAATTGTTTTCTATTTTTGCAAAAATTGCCATGGGGATTTTGACAAGGATTTCCTTGAATTCATAATTCTTTTTGGGTAGTGTGGACATTTTCCAGTTGTCTTTCCATTTATTTCTGTCTTTATTTTTACGTATTTCTTTTTCTTGACTAACCGCTCTGGCTAGGTCTTCTAGTACTATGTTGAATAGAATTGGGGAGAGTGGATATCTTAGCCTCATTCTTGATCTTGGAGGTAAATATTTCAGTTTTCCACTATTGAGCATGTTAGTTGTGGGCTTGTCATATATAGCCTTTGTTATATTCAGGTATTGTCTTTCTATTCCTAGTTTGTTGAGTATTTTTGTTATAAAGAGATGTTGAATTTTGTTAAATGACTTTTTCTACATCTGTTGACATGATCATGTAATTTTTATTCTTTATTTTATTAAAGTGGTGTATCATCTATTGATTTTCCTATATTGAACCATCCATGCATACCACAGAAAAACCCACTTGTTCATTATGTGTGATCCCCACTTGGTGATGATATTCTGTTGAATTGCATTTGCTAGTATTTTGTTGAGGATTTTTGCATGTATAGTCATTCAGGGATATTGGCCTGTAATTTTATTCTCTTTTAGTGTCTTTGTCTGGCTTTGGTAGCAGAGTAATACTGGCCTCATAAAATGGGTTTGGAAGTGTTCCTTCTTTAATTTTTTGGAAGAGTTTGAAAAGGACTGGCATTAATTCTTCTTTAAATGTTTGGTAAAATTTACCAATGAAGCCACCTGGTCCTGGACTTTTCTTTTGGAAAATGTTGGAAAGCTTTTGGTTAGTTATTTAATCTCTTTACTTGTTATAGGTCTGTTCAGATTTTCTATTTCTTCATGATTCTTGGTAGGTTATATGTTTCCTGTAATGTATCTGAAGCTGGAGCCTACTATACTGCTATCTTGCTAACTAGACTTCATTAATTTCCAAATGCAACAATGATAGGGAAAAAAAGTCTCTTATTGCATTGGCTGTAAACATGAAAGTTATAATAATACTTAAAAATTATATTAGTTATGTATTGCTGCATAATAAATCATGCCAAAACTGAATGACTTCAAACAGTGTTTATTATCTCATAGATCCTGTAGATTAGGAATATGGGCATGGCTTAATTGAATCCTTTAGCTCTAGCTTTCTCACAAAGCTATCATCAAGTTGTTGGCTGGGATGTGATCATCTCAAGGCTCATCTGGGGTAGGATCTGTTTTTAAACACACTCACGTGGTTGTTGGCTGGATTCAGTTCTTTGTAGGCTATTGGACTCTGGATCTAAGTTCCTCTTGGGCTGTTGGCTACAGGCTTCCCTCAGTTCGTCTTCTTGTGAACTTCTCCATAAGACGGCTCACACAGTGGCAGATGGCTTCTTCAGTGGAAGCAAGGAGAGAGCAAGAGGATATGCAGGTGTGACAGAAATTACAATATTTAGCAATCTCATCTCATCATTTTTACCATATTCTTTTTGTTAGAAGCAAGTTGCCAAGTCCAGTCCATAGCTGGTAGGAGATTGTAAAATATGTGAGCAACAGGAGGTCAGGATCATTGATGCTGCCAACTACAGAACTTGTCTAGTTGTTCTGGATGGTTGTCTAATCCATCTAAAAGAGAATTGTACGATACATCTGTTGTGCCATCACAAAGTTTGTATGAACCTGGATAAATTGTTTAAATACCTTGAGGCTTAGACTCATTTGTTCATTTACAAAACGGAGGTAGTAATCACTACCTCAGAAGGGTGTATAAAGTATGTAAGTAAGCTTTTAATGTGCAGAGCACTAAACAAATGACTGATGGATATGCCTAATGTGCTGTGTGCTCACTTGGGTTTCATGGTTCCATAATTTGAATGACCATCTCATACACAGAATTTGAGAAATAGATACATGACAGATGCAGAAGAGTGAAATAAAAATTTTAACTAGATCATTTTTTTAAATTGGGGAAAATATACAATAGCTGTATAGGAAAATATGAGAAGGGTGTGTGGAACTTGCAGATAGTTTTGTTTAACTAGATTGCATGATGAGTAAAGGGCAATGGTGGGATGCAAGGTCAGAAATATAGTTTGGGCTCTGAATATCTAGCTAGGTGGTCTGGATTTTTTTTTTTTCAGTGAACATGGAGTAACCTTTAAAGATTTCTGAGCAAGGGAGTAGCTGTGTAATTTAGGCAGATTTATTACATTTGCTGTGTTAATCATAAATTAAACCTATAATATATGTTTCAGGTGTTGTCCTATAGCTTTCATTTTTGCAAGAGTTTTATTTTCATTTGGTACTCTTTGATTGAGGCTACAGTAGAATAAGACTGTCTGGGCCTCATTATCAAATAATGTGTAATTAGGTTTGATAGGCAAACTGTGGAAACAGAGCTTGCAGCTAGATTGAGGAGAAAAAAGAGATACCTCACCTAGTGCTAAATCATATGACATCTACCAAGAATATACATAATTCATCAGGCACTGTTTGAAGAACTTTGCAATGATTACCTTACTTTATTTTTGTAATAGTTTTATAATGTCTGTATTATTATTATCTTCTCCATTTTATAGGTCAGAAACTTGAGGTTCAATACCTTACCTCACATCATAGAACTAATAAGTTGAGAAATCAGGATTTGAGCCTCCAGTGTTATTCTAGAGCCTTCTTACTTTAAGTACCGTCTGACACAAATGAACTTATTTACAAAACAGAAACAGATTCAGAGACATAGAAAACAAATGTGGTTACCAGGGGAAAGGGGGTGGGAAGGGATAAATTGGGAGTTCGAGATTTGTAGATACTAACTACTATATATAAAATAGATGAACAGCAAGTTTCTATGGTATAGCATAGGGAACTATATTCAGTATCTTTTAGTAACCTGTAGTGAAATGGAATATATGTGTATTTATGTACAATTGAGCTATTATGCTGTACACCAGAAATTGACACAACATTATAAACTGACTATACTTCAATAAAAACAAAACGAAAAACAAACAAACAAAAAAAACACCTAGTACCTTTGGTAGGCCAGCAGCATCTTTTCCCAGTATCACTTGGGAGATGGATGAAAACGTAGAATTTCAGGCTTTTTCCTTGATCAGAGATCCTTAGGAAACTTGTGGTCCACATGTTTGAAGAGCTTTTGAGCCCATGCCTGTAACTGTTTTACTCTACTGTAGAAGGATTGAAAAAACAAAAAGACAAAGTCACTTGTAGCAACTTGTCGTGGTGAATAAAGAATCCATAGATCATGTCATGAAGTCACAACAACACATATCCTCTCTCCTTGGCCCCTGCAATGCAAGCTCTCTAAATCAGTAGTTGTGTGATTTTACTGACGAATTCTTCAGCTCCCCATACAGTCGCTCAATTCCTAACCTTTGATCTACTTAACTTGAAGGCTGATATGTGGGATAACTGATGCGTTGTGACCCAGCAAGATGTGTGTGAAAGTGCCTTGTGAACTGTTAAATATTCAACCTACTTTCATAAATTATGAGGACTGGAAGGAATATTAGGGCTCATTTAGCCCACCCTTCAAATTACTAATGAGAAAACTGAGGTGCCACGGGGAAAAGTCACTAGTTAAAATTCATGGTTAAGTGGTAGTATCCCGTGGGGGTACCTGAAATTGTAGTTTCTTCAGTCCCCTTCTGAAAATATACAGGCAAGTGTCAAAAAGTTATAAAACAATGTCCTGGGCAGGATTCAAACAGTTGGAATTGAGGAACAGTTTTCCTCCATGCTGGGCTTGGTATGTATTTTCTTGGATTGGGCAAGAGCTGAACAACCAAATAGAGAAATTATTTTAGTGAGATGAAATAAAGTTGTTAGGACAGATATATCTATACATAAACGTATCATCCATTTATTCTCTTATTCATTTATTCATAAAAGAAGTTTTTTGTTGAGTTCCTACAAATGGGAGGCTGCATGGTACTTTTGAGTTTGAGATGTTTCTAGAACAGCTGAGATGATGTGAGTATCAACTAAGCTGCTGTATTTATGGAATAGAGATGTCTATTTGGAACTGGAACTGAACAACACTTGAAGCCCTGGTTGTGGAGGATATAATTTATGAATGTGTGAGCTGTGTGCAAGGTGAGAGGGCAAGCAGGCTATGGCCTATGAACTGATGTCTGGGGAATAGTAACATTTAAGAAGTGGAGGGTGAAATGTTCATGCAAATAAATAAGAGGAAGCATCCAGAAGGAAGAGAGAACAGCCAGCATAGAGAAGTGCTGCATGAGTTAATGATGAAGAGATATTTTAATATGAAAGGCAGAAGCAACCATATGAAGTTCTGAGATGTCAAATAATAACAGGCTATATATTAATTCATTTTCACACACAAAAAATTGGTTACCTTGGAGAGAGTAATTTCTGAGGTGTTGGGGAAACAGAAGGAATGCCTAGGAGATCAAGAAGTAGAGACGATATTTGTCACTAAATTTTGAAAATAATACTTGTTAAGGGATGAAGAAAGAGGGTAGTAACTAGAGCAGGACATTCCTGAATATAATTTTTTAAGTTTTTGATATTCAGGGCATTTGAACAAGTTTGTATGCTGAAGGGAAAAGTCCCATTGAGGAGTTGAAGATTCTTGTGATGACAAAATCCAAGCCATACCTATCTTTCTTCTACCCAAGTTTCCTTCCTGGGCTAATAATTGATTTAGGTATGCCCTTTGGGATTGGGACAAGGAATACTTCCTTATGGAAGAAGGCATCAATGAGTAAGGGAATGGGAGAGTGGTCAGGACATGAAAGGAATCTCAAACTGTGGAAACTGGAAGAGAAGATTTGTTTTATCAGTGAGCTGGTCATGTCGGGTGACCCAGGAGACTTTTAAAAGCTAGATGTCTAAGCCTTAAAAGGAAGGAACTTCTGATACATGTTCCAGTATAAATAAACCTGGAAGACATTATGCTACGTGAAATAAGCCAGTCACAAAAAGACAAACATAGTATGATTTCACTCATAGGAGGTATCTAGAGTACTCAAATTCACAGAAACATGAAGTAGAATGGTGGTTGCTGGAGGCTAGGGAAAGGGGAAAATAGGGAGTTGCAATGAGTATGGAATTTCAGTTTTGCAAGATGGAAAAGTTTGGGAGATTGATTGCACAAACAGGGTAAATATACTTAACACTACTGTGTACTTAAAAATGCTTACGATGGTAAATTTTACATTATGTGTGTCTTAGCACCATTACAAAAAGGTTAAATGTCTGTATGCATGTCTGATTCCATTGGAACCTGTTAGAGGGCAGTATCTTCTTCTTCTTCTTTTTTTTTTTTTTTTTTTTTTTGAGTGAAAAGGAAGCTTTCCTTTCCCTGTGTTGGGAAATTCTATGGGATTTACCTCCTTGTGTGTCAAAAGGGGCTAAATTAGTAACTGACACAACTAATATATGAAGATACTTTCCATTCCTGTACCCATTGTCAACTACAGACAGTTCTTATCGTAAGCAGACAATACAAGCAGCTCCAGTAAAACAGCGTGTTTATAAATATATTATTCACCCATATCTATAGTCAAAAAGGTTCAAACTAAAACAGTAACCAAAATTGGAACCTATAAACGGTTATTGGATTGAAGGATTAGAAAGGATTAGAAAAACAAATATTGCAATGCTGGTAAACCGTAGTTAAAGTCTAACATAAACTATGATTGAAAAAGTGAGTTGACTCAGCTAATTTACCACTTCTGGAAGATGATCTGATACTTATAACTCTAAATCTCTTAAAGATTTATACATTTGACACTATAAGTTCACTTTCAAGATTATAGCTGATAGGGGAAATATATATTTATAAAGTTGCTTCTCAAAGTGTTATAAACAATATTTTAAAGATTGAACAACTTTATAAAACATATAACAAGAGAATGGCTAAATCATGATTAAATAATGATGGATTATCATACAAACATCAAGCATAACACTTTAAAACAGTTTAATTATTTTAAATTCTTACGATACATGTTGACTGAAAGAACTGTTCTCCTGCCTGTCCAGCCAGCCAGCCAACATCCATGCAGTTAATTAATTTTATTAATCAATGACTATTATGTAGTTCCATATATACACAGAAAATACAACTGTGGTACACCAAAATATCATCATGTTATTATTTCACAGGTGGTAAGGCTATGTATATTTTCCAAATTGTAAACAATGAGAATGTATTTCCTTGATAAATAGAAAAAAGAGATCTTTAGTTTAAAAAGATTAAAGAAACAAAAAATTATATTGTATGAGGGAGTATTGATGACAGACAGCTTTGGTTAAGATTTTTCCGTATACATTTTTGATTGTCTTATATGAATATATCCTTTATGGTTGCTAACAAGTTGATTTCAAATAAGAATACTAATTGGAACACAAAGGATTTTACATGGCTTTATTTGGTAGAAAACTGGGTACATAAATGAAATAAGTAAGTCATAGTCATTAACAGTTATATTTTAAATAACTGACTCAAAATATATTGTTATCAGAGAAAACGATGGACTCCTCATTCATATTTTATGACCTGCATGGAAAACTGTAGAGATTAAAGCTGTTATTAAGTGGAGAGCCTTACATTATTAGCTTTAACAGCAATGAGTCTACTTCTTCTGATGTGTGTGCCTTTAGTGAGGAACAAAGTGAGCTCTTTTCAAACCATACTCTTTCAGCAGATGGACCATTGAATGGACCTCATTGCATATGAGGACCAAATAAAACTGTATGGTGTTAATAAACATGACCCTTAGGAAATTTTGTCTTTTGTTTGAGAAAAACAACCTACTCATGTTGCAGTGGCAATAAGATTGACAGTGATGGATTAGAAAGTTTTGTGGAGTGTTCTTTAGCAACTAGAAGTTAATGTAGAGCTATTTCTGACAAACGTTTCACTATTGTTGCCAAGAAATAAATGTGTCAGTTATATGAGCTAGTAAAGACGATATTATTTCTGTGAAAGTTTACGCTTTAAAAAAATGTCAGGCTTGGAGTCAGGGACAGATTCTTTAGTTCTAACCATAATTCCAAGTTCCCATGTGGCACTGAGCAATTCACTTAAGTTCTCTTGCCCTCAGTGTGCACATTTCTATTAATTATTTTAAGGAATATAAAATCAATAGTTTTAAAGGTGCTTTAATATATTGAGGAAAATGTACAAGAATAGGGTTATTATTAGTAATAATCTACATTATGTTTGGGAAGATGAAACCATTGATCAGTATATGAACAAGTCAGAAAAAAATTAAAATAGTGCAAGAAGGAATGTAGTATAGAATCTCAACCTCCATCCCATTAAAAAAAATCTATTATGTACAAAAATGTATTCTTTTTCTATCCAAAGAACACTTTTTATAGAAAAATTGGGCAGGATTATGCCTTTATCAGTATAATGTTTAATGAGTATGCATTAATATTTTCAGATGGTAATCTGGCTGTGTCAAGATTGATAGACTGGGAGTTTTAAAAATTTGGAGGCATGGAAGCTCAGGCAGGAAGCTGTTGACAAAGTCTATTTGTGAAATAATGAAGTCCTGAATGTCCCTAGATAGCTTACCACTGTGTGCATGCTGGGTATTGGGCCAGTTCTGGTTCTTACCCATCTGGAGAAGGTCTTAAAGAGGAAAGAACAGTAAAATATTGGATTCCCAGGAGCTTTCAGCTGGAAAAAAGCACTTAGCTGTGGCTGTAACATGTGGCTGCCCCCGCTTTTGTGGCTGAAGTGAAATATTTGGAAATATCTCTTACTGTGATTGGTAGGGAGAGCCTGACCCTAGGAAAAGAGGCTTGCAGGTCAGAAGTGGATGAAGGCACCAGAGTCTGGGGGAGAATTTGAATGGTGGTTATTGAAGAAAGTGAGCTTTAGTGAGAAGCTGTGCTGTGCATCAGGCGAAGATTTAAACATGAACTGAGTCAGATGATAGGAACATGTAGCTGTAATTGAGAATGTGAAGTGTCAACAGGTGGAGGAGGGAGTCTGGCACTGAAGCTATGATGGAGCAAGGTGCCAGAGGCTCATGCCAGCTGCATCATGCGGGGCTCTAATGATTTAAAGAAGCCACCACCTGGACTGACAGCATTCTTTGTGCTCTCTTTTTTTCAGGTTCACTAGAAAATGATCTTGATGAGCTTTTGCGGCTTCATTCCCACTTTTTGCCTGGGTGAATCTGAAATAGGGAATCTGATTGGCTTCCTGTACATCTTTGATAGCACTCTCACTGCAGGGTTATTTTAATGAATGACTAAAGTGTGTTTCAAAACACTGAGCTGTAACTGACATACGAAGGTAGAGATTGCCTGTGCTAGCAGGAATGCCAGGTATGAATATGTGTCATCTCACTCAAGGTGGCCGGAGGCGGGAGGTGGGTTTTTCTTGTTTTTTGGGTTTTTTTTTTCTTCTTCACTGGCTTTCATATATGACACCTGCATTTACCCCCATGCCTCAGGCTTTCTGGAACTTACAGTTGAATCTAGCATCTCTGGAATCCAGAGGTGAGTGTTTAACTCCCTAGGTAACTTTAAAATATGTCACGTCATAACTCCCTGTGAAAAAATGCAGACGACAATTTCCTGTCCTGTATGCTGTCAATTTCATCTTTTATATGGCTTTTTCCCTCCCTGTAAACAAGCATCCTGGTAAGACTTGGAAGCTCTTTCCTACTTGTTTTGCAAATATCCTTTAATTCTTGATATTTATTCTGCTTTTTCTCTTACCTCTGCCTAATTACAAACTTTCTGTATAGCAATTAATAATAATAGCTATATTATAAACATGGTGCACATGTATTTGTAACAGTAATTCTTAGCAAATGATAAATGCACTTGTAATCCTGACATCTTATCTTGTCTCATATTGGCTGTCTCCCTTTTCCACAGACCCCTTTAGCTGTTGTCTTAGTCAGCTTGGGTTATTATAACAAAACACAATAAACTGGGTGGCTTAAAAACCAGAAATTTACTTACTAATAGTTCTGGAGTCTAGAAGTCCAGGATCAAGGTTCTGGTTGATTTGGTTTCTTATGAGAGCTCTCTTCCTGGCTTGCAGAGGTACCTTCTCACTAAGTTCTCAGGTGACCTTTCTTCATCATGTGCATAGTGGGCCAGGGGAGAGAGGGAAGGAAGGAAAGGGAGGAGGAGGAAAGAGGAAAGGAAAAGAGAGGAAAGGAAAGGAAAGGAAGGAAGGAAGGAGGGAGGGAGGGAGAGACAGGAAGAGAAAGAGAGAGAGAATGCCTTCTGGTGTGTTTTCTTGTAAGGATACTAAATCCCGTCAGATCAAGGCCTCACCTTTATGACCTCATTTATCCTAATTGCTTAAAATATAGACACATTGGCTTCAACATACGGATTTTAGGGGCGCACAATACAGTCTATAGCAGCTGGAAATATAAATAAACACCTTATTCCAGTAGTAGGCACAACCCTTTCTCTCCCCTGAGATTCTTTGTCATTTTTGTTCCTTTCTTCAACAGATGTATATATGATACATCTAATGTGATATACTTATATATATATATATATTTATATGGTATATGTATATATACTCTGTGTTGAACTTTAGAAACAGTGTCAAAGTGCCTGTCCTCAAGATTTCATTCTAATGACATAGACATATTGGTAAATAATCAAGATAATTCCAGGTATCGATAATGCTATGAACAAACTAGGATAAGTGATAGAAAGTAACTGAGGGAAAAGGAGTGATTTAAGGAAAAGGGCTATTTTATACTGTCCGGACAGGTAAGGTCATTCTGCAAAGGATTCAAATAGGTTGATAATTGAAGGATGCATTGGAGCTAACTGTGTAGAAATCCCCAAGGGTTAAATAATCAAAAGAAATATGATAGCAAGTGCAGTTGTCCTATATTATCAAAGTATTTGGTATGTTGAAGGAACTGAAAGCATGTCAGGGTGCCTATAGTATACTGATCGTCAGGGACACAGATGATGGGGAGGTCGCCAAGAGTCACATCGTGCATGTCTTGTAGGTCATTAAAGGGTCTTCATATTTTATTCTAAATCAAATAACAAGGCATTTAAGGACTTCAAGTGGAGCATTGCACTACATCGTCCGATGTATGTCTTAAAGACATATTTTAGAAGGAGGTTATGATAGAAGTAGGGGGACCAGTGAAGAGGCTATTGAGGAGTGGCAATGGAGAAAGGATAATAAGAATTTTCAGTACCTGTGTTTGAAGTAAAATAAGAACGTCAGATTGCCTAGTTCTACTATATGGTTGTGGTTTAGAATTAAGTCACCAAGAACCTAGAACAACTATATGCATAGGGGATTTATATCTCATTTGAATTCTCTTTGCTGCTACTTGGATTCCATTCCCTGTTCTCACAAACATGTCCTATCCTCTCTTGGCATTTTCTTCTGATTTTACCATAAGACATCGATTCTGCTTGTTCCCTTCTCGTTAGTTATGACCAGACACAACATCCACCATAGCAGGCTACCCATAAGGCAGAAGCTCAGCCATGTGCCCAGTTCAGTGGTGTTGACGTTGCTCATGGCAGTCCTCTTCCTCAGGACTAGAATGGTGCCTTCCCTGGGCAGCACCCATTCTGCCTACAGTAATTGGCCTTTTGAGACAACCTGGACTGCTTTGCTCCTCCATGGGCATCCTCTGTATTATAGGCCATTTCTGCTAACTTCTGTTCTGTCCTTACACATAGGGTTTCCTCCTTTCTCATATTGTTCAAGTTGCAGTAAGCTGACCAGTAAGACTATCCTGAGTCATCTGAAAACATAACAGGATTTTTAGAGCATAGAAATGCTTGTAAAAGTAGTAGCATGATGTAGGATTGTACTTGAACTTATTTAATACGGTGTTTAAGATCAGTCAGTTTACAATTTATACATTTTTAAATGAAGGAAAAGATCTTAAAGATTTCTTTATTGAAGTAAATTTAATAAGCCTGAAAAAACTTACTTGGTATAACAATAGTTTACATTTATTTTTTCTATATGTCTTACACTGCTGTAATACAGCTTTATGTATAATATGCTACATGAACCACTGTAACAGGGACTGTTATCCCTGTTTTATTGATGAGAAAACTGAGATCTAGTAAAGTTAAGTGACATTTTCAAGATCACATTTAGTGGCAGAGCCATAATTTAAATTTGAGGGTTTGTTAACTATATTGTATTCCTGTTACTCAATTTTATGTTCTTTATACAAACACATATGAAACTATTTTTTCTTGCTCATCTTATTTTTAAACCGTTTACTCCTCAGTAATACTGAGCACAGTCATTGGGGGATGATTGACTGATAGAAAGAGCTCAAGGGGGACATAGCTTATTTCCGATAGATGTACGATTGCTACAAAAATAATGGTGCACATCAAATCATTTCATGTAAATAGGTTTATAATAATAATGTTATGTTTGATTTTTTTATCATTTAGATCAGAAGTAATTGAGTCAGATAAATCATTGGTTCTTATTTTGTCTGGAGTCTGGTGAAATTCATTTTTCTATTTCTACTTGGTGAGTTGTAAGTAAATATGAATGAAACTCACCTCATTCCCACAATAAGGTTGAAAATCTCAAAATAAAGTTTGGCAGTCCATTCACTAGTTCTAAAACAAACCATGTGTTTATGAGGATGTAAGCATTAAATGTCCTAGAAATACTTCATTAATTTTACATTAATCTGCATTCATTTATAGTCATCTACACTTTAATTGCTTTAGTGATTTTTTTTCCTCTAGTAAGTGTAAGCGGTTTCACAGAATGTTAAAATGTCAATAAGTGTTATATTTATTGGTTGTTCCCACCAATAAACATCATTTCACCTATGATTATCAAAACCAATAAGGTTGAACAATAACAACATATTTAAATAAAATGTATAAATATTTGTATTAACACGTTAGCTCATGGGTTTATCAAAGTTTGTAGGGGAATGACTTACTCTAAACTACAATAACTCTTTAATTGGTTATTAGACCATAACTTTAATAAGCTAATAAGGTTTTTTTGTTAAATAGAAATTCAATCTTCAAAATATTTTATTTAAACCATGGATATTTTTGCTTTGGCAGGGACAATAGTTCAGCATGCATCTAAATCACGTTTCTTATTTGAAACAGAATACAAGATAATAGAATCCTATTATAATTCTACACAACATGGTTATGAATTGAAATACTATAGTGAAGGTTTAATGTATTAAACTGAGGTTTTCTGTTACTGCTTTGGAGAGAACTGCTATGAATACTTTACATTATCTTAATAAAGGTCAAAATAAAATATAATAAGATATAAAATTAATTTTTTATGTTCTTCTAATACCATAACTCAGAGATGTGCATTTAAAAATGTATTGAATTTGTTATCATGAGAGTCTTGTTTACCTCTTCACTATTTAGGAAAAATTTACTTGCTAAGCAAATAGGATTGGGGATAGGAAAAGTTTATTTAAAGGTTTATTAAAGCCTTAGCGTAAGACATAATACTTAGCCTATTTTGAGCTGAAATTTACATTTGAAATGGTATTCCTAACTTCTCTGATTTGGATTTTTCACTGAATCGGGCTGACTACTCCCTCGTGTTGATGTGTGGTGTACTTTTATCTAGAAACAGCCCCATCCATACAGTTGGATGTTCACATGGTGTTCATCCAAGTGAGTGTGATTCGCATTGCAAGAAGGTAGCAGGAAATTCTCTTGCTGAAATGTCTCTGGGAAAGTGTTCAATGTGAGTTCTTGGATTCACCCAAAATGTCTAGAATTGCCATTGACTATAATGGTAAATTTAAAACCATATACTCTGGTGAGAAATGATGAATGTAGACTACTTTGTCTTCTCCTTCAAATGACCCTTGACTATGTGGGATCGAATGGCTATTTTGCACTCTGTAAGCCCTTGCTAATCAAATTGTGGTCCACAGACAGGCAGCTTGGGCATCACCTGGGAATATATTATAAATACAAACTCTCAGGCACCACCCTAAATGAAAGTCTGCATTTTAACAAGATCACAAGGTGGTATATGGGCACCTTAATGTTTGAGACACGCTGAGATAAGACTTGGGCAGTAACAAATCCTGTCTTGATCATTATTCTTTCCCAGGACAAGGCTTAAATTTGCACTAACTATGTATTTTTTTAATTGACTGATCACAGTCAGATCATACATACAGTGCTAATGCTAGACCATTCTCTTTTGTTTGGTTGTGGAATATGGGACAGAGAAGAATGATAGCACTTTCTATCTCCCTTGTGTTTTCCTGTCATTGCAATTCTATTACTTTGTTCTAAGCAGACAATGTCACCTTTGAAATTTTCTCCAGGTGAATAAGAAAAAAATATATTTTAAAATGATCTGAGGCTGTTTGATCTTCAAGCACACTAAGTAAAAAGATTATCATCTTTTCTTCTTCCATCTGATTGCATCTTAGTAAATGCTTAGAAAAGCATGTTTGATAAAATGTTACACATTGAAGTGTGATACCATCTTACACATTTCACCTTCTGCCTTAGGAGACAATGGATTCCTTCATGAAGGGCCACTGGATCTAATTATTTAGTTTCATCAGTGCGTAAACCTCAGTGCAAGTCAGTGCATGTTTTTCTTGACTAAAGACTGCACAAGCAAACACAGAGCGATTTGTTTTATCCTTCATAGTAAAAAATACTGTATTTGCCATTTTCTTAGAGGTATTCATTTTATGAAGTACCTCAAAATGTATTGAACCAATGAGATTCTTTTTTTCTTTGAAGTGTTTAAATTACTAAATATATGCATTTGATTTCTGTGGCCATAGGAATAAAATAATTTTATTGCAACTGATAAAGATTTCTCTTTTCCTTAAATTCTTTTTTTTCATGGATTTTATATTTTGTTAGTTTTGCCTTCTAAGGGAAACATTTTACCTCTCTGAAAAATAGGAATACAGAAATATTGGCTTCCTTACTATCAACCTCTAAACTGAAGTCCCCACTTTAAGCTTTGTTACTTCAGGTATTTACTCCATATTTCCAAATAATATGCATAAACATTGCTACCATTATCTTCCCAATAAATTAAATAAGATTTTTTGATTAAACCAATATTAAGACTATCAAATTTCAGAGCATCAGAGGTTAAGAGAAGATCCCAAATGAAAGGAAAAAATAAAATTGAGGATCAGAATGTGATTTGACTTCTTAATATTTAGCAAGAAGGGAGATGGAGTGAAATGGCAACCCTGATGCTTTTCTGAAATATGATGACAGTGAGCCTTCGTGTAGGTCACCTTTATCTTTTGTTCATGATCATATAGCCCCTTCAGTCTGGAGATTCATTCTCTTTATTTCCGGTAAATTTTATTATATCATTTCTTTATTGTTACTACTTCCTTTTTCTATATTTTTAAACTCTTACTAGTTAAGTTTTGAGTTTTCTGTTTTTATTGTCTAATTTATTTAAATTGGGGGTAAGTTTGAAAATGGAAAAAGTGACCCCCAATTTTTCCACTTTCAAATTTACCCCCAATTTAAATGTTTGCATTGGAATAAGTTTTTATGTTTAGATAATAAGATGAGTAAATGTTTGAGAGTTTTTGCTTAACTCACTTTTCAGTTTGTATTGCTGAAAAAATAATCACTTTGGTAGGTTTGTATAATTCCCCTGGAAATTGGTAAGTTCTTATATCATTTCGTCAACACACCTGAAACTTTTGATTATCAACCTTTGTGTGCCCTCCTAAGAGCAAAGTACACTTTTGACTTAATGGATGTTCAACTTTATACCTCCAACATCTGAGCCTCTGCTTGTCTGTAGGTCAATGAATCTAATTCCTAAATCCTTCAAACTTCTCTGTATTTTTAAAAATTTAGTTGCAAACCTCTGGGTTTCTGTCAGCAAGGAATGTGGAAATAACTTATATTCTTTAAAGTTATTACCAAATCTAAGTGGATAAGGGTATATATTAACTATTTGATGCATTTGTTTAGGTCTTAGATTTCAGGGAAAGATTATGACATCTCTGCATGGCTTTTGTAGCCAAACTCTAGATATAATTGGAATTGGTAACATTTACTGAGCACGTACAATGTTCCAGGTATGGTGTTTAACGATTTTAAATACATTAGATCACATTGTTCTTACAACAATTCTGTCATACAGTTCTACTGTCTTCATTTTATGAAGGAAAAACTGAAGTTTAGAGAAATTAACTCGTCTAGTGTTGCACACATAATATGTTTAAAAGCCTGGTTCAAGTTCAGTTTGAGTGACTCTTTTTAATGATCAAGCTGTTTTGGCACTACTCTATTCTTAGAGGAGCACGTTGGGACTAACATCTTGCAATGTATTTTCACTGTTAAGGTACAGAATTTTTTTCAGGAGTTTAGCACATAAAAGGATTATTACCTGAAATCCCTTTACTTAAGAGCGTTGGTTGTTTTGAGGAATTTATTATCTTATGGAAAGAAAATAGTGGAGCCACACATTTGTTGGTAGTCCTCTCCTGCATAAGTCATTCCTTTAAAACACTTTCTAGAATAAAACAATAAGACAATGCAATAAACAAAGGGGAACACTGATCACATAATTTAAATGTGTATTAATTGGTAGCATGAAATTAATCTTTCTTTTAGGTTCATTTTAGGTTCTACATCCCCACAGTTTCAACAAAATGTACTTTCCTGTTCAAATTAGTATGGTTACTAAGAGCTTTGTATGTATGGGAGTGTGTGTTGTTTTTCTAAACTACCATCTGGATATTTAATGCCACTTTTATTTTATGTTTTGGATTTATGTTTGAGAGTTAATGACTGCTATCTTCAGGGTCCCCTAATATTCTGGAAACAAAGACTGATAACCTTGGATGGCTCTGTGGGCAAAGCCTTGGGTGTTGGTATTTCTCAGGTTTCCTTCAAAATGTATAAGAGTATAACAACTTTTCTACCTGTGATGTATTCATGGCAGCACTAAACTGAGCAAAGCAGAATACTCTGACCTGGTTCAGTCAGTCTCACTTTTACACCTTGTATTCACTCTCCCTCTTGCCCTATGATCCCCCTCATGTATTTCTAAGATTTAAGTTTACCCATTTGCAAACTGTAGCTCTTAAAAATATGCATCAAAACATGTATTCTTGTAACTGAAAACAAAGTGTAAAGAATTTTATGCATGCAAACTAGAATTTAATGTAATGTCATCTTGTGATGGAAAGGAACTTTTGAGTTACAACTTAACTCAAAGCTGATCATTGCAGTATCCTTCAATTAAAACACTATAATTCTAATATTTCTTACACTAACAGGCTTATTTTTTTTCATATGGGCTGCTATGCCTGCTTTCACTATCTGCTATGTTTAGTTTCCACTCTATACAGAATTTTTTCAAAGATTTCTCAGCAAAATATTTGTGAAGCCAAATAGCAATGTGCAAATAAAATGGGTAAATTTTTAACCAATCAAAACATGTAAATTCAGATACTTTGGCATGTGAGTAAGAGGTGTTGTTAAAACATTGCTTCAGAACATTGTAATTTCTTATTTACACCTCACTGTAATAATTAGTTCTTCATCAGATTCCTGGTGCTGTCCATTTAAGAGTGTTCTAAGAGCTTCAATGAACATTTGAAGACTATGAGTTAAGGATAAGATATTACAGTAGTTAAAATTACATGCAGTTTTATTGGTTTAAACTTTTAGTTCCTATAGTCTATAAAAGCCATGTAAGTTTCTTCCATTCTTACCATCCCTGGCCTTTTAAAGATTTTAAATATAGATAGATGATAGATAGGTTGATTGATTGATAGATACATGGACAGATAGATATAAAATTATCCATCCTTTTAGGCGTCTCTCAATTTAGCCCTAATATTTTTATATTATTTCTAATATTTAATATATTCTGTCATATTTTTCCTTTACTTTGTGGTCATATTCTTGATTTAGAAAATATCTATTCGTCACCTCATTTGCTTTATTTTTTTTTTTTACAGATGTCATTTTAATAACCGTCAAATCTTGAAATCCTAATTGCCCATTAAATTTCCATAGTTTGTTGCCATCATCTGCTTGGGATCTGGCACCATCAGATGAAAGGATCAGAGAGGTATAGGGTGTAATTAGTCAGTGATGAATGAATGCAAAACAGCCTACAGGGTAAATCAACCTTCTTGGAACCAAATATCAGCAAAAATCAGAGAATTCCAACACCTTGCCTCTGTATCTGTACTGCCATTTGGAGTTTCATCTTTCTAATGCTAGCTTTCTGGTCATCTCCACAGAGATCTTGGTCAGCTCTTTTCACGTTAGAGTCTATGGTGAAATAGAGCAGCTGCTGCTTCTTGTCTTATGCAAGAATCTGGAGTCTTGATTTTTAGAAATATAATGAAGAGAGAGGAAGAAATAGTTCACTATAGCACAGCATCCATTCGTGGAGAAGATGCTATGCTGCTAAATATTGGTACTGCCTTTTATTTTGAAGCAAGCTCAACTGTCATTTGTTTATCTAAATTGTTAGGACAAACTCTTAATAAAGTGCATCAGGGCTGCAGGAATCACTTAGAGGCATGAGTAGCATAATAATTTAGCATCATTCATTGAACACTGCATTAGCTGACGTTGCTGCCCCACCAGAATCACCTTTAACAGGCAAAAATGCTCATTTCTCCAGCTGCTGTAGACTATGGGCTGATAACAATTCATAGCTGAGCTCTTTTTCTGAGAATTGTCTTTGGCTGATGGGAGCCTGTGGAGGTTATATCCTTTCCCCCAGGGCACCCCACAGTTAATGACTGACTGATTCTGGTGTACTAAAGGCCAGCTCCCTGGCCTCTAGGTGGGCTAACTCTGTGGTGCCTTTCACATTCCAGAAATCTCCGAAGGATCAGTCTGACCCAGTGTTATGCTGGAGCCAGCTTGCCCTGAAGCTGACTGTTAAGTTTTCCTTTAAACTCTGTATTCGGTGACATCATATGTATAACTTAAAACTGACTATGGAGAGAGTATTTATACCACAGAAATAGAAACATATTAAAAACCACAGGTTTTTTTTCTTTTTTCTTATTCTCTCCCAAAGCCATTTACCAGCAAACAGCTGAACTGAACCCATATCTTTGTTTTTTTCCTGCCTTGTCCTGCTTACTTCACTTTCAATAGGTTTCACCTGAGAGGATACCGTCAACACTCATTTATATAAGAATAATTTCAGATTGTTTCTAGGGAAACTGACCAGAGAGAAATACCTTCTGTGTGCCAGATCCCATACCAAGTATTTTACATAGATTGTGTGACATGATTCTTAGAGTCCTCCTTGGAAACAGATATTACTGATTTTCTAGATGAGAATAGTTGAGTCTTATGTAGCTTGTTAAATGTCTCTGAAGCACATATTCTTTCTAATATGTCATATTATGTCCAAAAGATGAAAAGAACATTAAAAGATCACTTAGTCCATTCCTCTGTCTTTGGCATGGTTTTACGTAAAATATTCAGGAGAATTGATTATCCTTCCTACTTTAGATGGGTGGAGCTTTTCAATAATGAAAGTAAGTCAATTTTAGCAAAGGTGACAGCCATTTAAAGATGTGCTGTGGGTGAAATATTATACTTTATTCTGAAAAACATGATTTTGGTTTTTCAGTCCTTTGTCAAGACTGTCATTGATGTTTCTGCTTTTTTTTCCCCTTGAATATTACCATCAAGTTTAAATACTGTGATTCACCTCATGGTTAAGTAGGAAAAAAATGATTAAAAAAATGATTGCACATCTTCTGGAGAATGATTGTCCTAAAATTGTCCCAAAATATTTAAGCTGATCAGCATTTTAGAATAAAAACAAGCCTTTTCCCAGCCTTTTAAATTAGTAAAAAGAAATAAAGACATTCTTTGCAGGTATTATTTAAATTTAATTTTTAAAACAGAAGAGAATATCAAAGAAGAAAGGATGATATAGATTTTATGTCATCGTTATGGAGGGATTTATATTAAAAATGACAAATACATGCACTGACTTACAAACTTGTTGAACAAAAAACGCTGGCTTTATGACAATATTGATGATATGATATAATAGCATTGATGATAAATCTTAGCATTTTTGTCAATATTCTTTTTCTTGGCTAGTCAGCCCTTGGATGCTTTATGATTCTTAGATGTTATGAATATATCAAATATCTTAATTTAAAACAATTTTTAAATTGTTATGGAAACAAAACTATATGTAGTTATATATGTAATTAAACATAGTTATAGAAATGAAATTATAGATATGTATTTTATGTTCATTTTATGTCTCATTAGGAAAGCTATTGATTAAAATCATTTTTCTATTCCCATTAAGTGACTATTAATGAGTCCCATTAATGAGTGAATCAGATATTGTCTTAAGTCCCTAATCATAGCTCAACTTACCCTTTTATTTTTTCTCAAATATTTTTAAGTTTTTCTAGTACCCCCTAATCATTGAAAACCTAAGTGGTTAGAAAGGGTCAATTTTAGCCACAGACAAATTTAGCATGTCTAGTTTCCTTTTTTAGTGTTCTACAACAAATGATACATAGTTAAAACTCAATTGACCAGAATAATTTTTTACAGAATGTTACAATCTTTGGACTTTTCTAGAGTTTATTTGTCCTATAGTTGGCATGGGAAAAGTGACTGTATTCTGAAAGTACAAAAATGCACAAATGTTTCTGAGAAAATGGACTTTACTGCTTGTATTACTTGCCTTTGCACATCAAGATTTTGTATGCTTCAACTGCGTATCATAAGAAAAAAACATTGAAAATAATCTTAGTTGTAGTTCTTAATAATAAATAATTATTAAAAATGTTAGTAATGTTGATTGACTTTAAATAAAATATTACATTTCTTTAAAAAATCATTTGTATAAAGTCAGATTTTTAGCTCATAATGATGAGTTTGTTATCTCTATTGATTTTTTTTTTACAACGTTTTAAAAATGGAGTCATCACATTCTGTTTCTAACTCCAAAATAAAATTCAGAGGCTTGATGGTTTACTGAAGGTCATACCTGTTGTGATAAAGTCAAGATTGGTTTTCAGCATTTTACCTGCCCTGAACAATGAGGAAAAGCCAATAAGGAAACAATTCTATTATTTATTTTTTCTCGGTGGATTTTATTATTGAATCTAAAAATTAAAAATCAGTTGAATGCAGGTTAGCTGTTCTTTTTCTATACTTTTCCTGTGGTTTCTTATTTTCTTATCTCTTCATATTTGGTATTTATTACCAAATCATCTTCCAAGTGGGTTAACAATGTAAATTCCAGTGTCATTTTCTTGTCATGGTCACCCTCAGCTTGATTATTGGCTTAAATTTTATTAATTAAATGACCAAAAAAAAAATCTGATTATTAGTGATGTATATTTGCAAGTTATATTTCCTCCTTTGGGAATTATCATATTTCACCACTGATAATCTATCTTTGAGAGTTCTTAGTGCTTGACTTTGAATTCTAGCTCCCCTACTTACTAGATGTGAGGCTTGGGCAAGTCGCTTAATGGGGCTAGAATTTGGGAGGATATTAGTATCTACCTTACAGCGTTTCTATGACTATTAAGTAGGTCGGTACATGGAAACGGCATGTAACAATTCCTGGTACAGAGTAAGGGCTATATGAGTGTGTTTTCTTCACCAGCTTCTAATGTTAAGTACCCTTTAATACAAGCTCTATTTACTACATACTTGTCACAGAGAAGACGTTCCGGAGAAGAGAAAATAAAATAATCTCATGGGGACTAGAAGCTGTGGAAGTGAAATTATTAATTGGGAAAAGAGTGTCATCTTTCAACATGTTTTTGCTAATTGGCACATGGATATTTTGTGATTTCTGGTAAATTTTGAATGTCCCAAAAGTTCTCATAACTTTGTGTGCTCTATTGTCATGTAGTCAACCAGTAAAATAACAGATGGTACAGCTTTTAAGGTAGATTGATTAGGGTTGCTGACTTCGATAGGGTCTGGCTAGATCAGAAGAGCTGAAGACAGTAGTTAAGTGGCCACATTCTTCTCCAGTTATTCTTCTGTTCTTCACTTACTGTGAAGAGCAGTAGTTCTCAAACTTCAGCGTGCATTGGAATCCCCGGGAAGTCTCCTCAAACATAGATTGCTGGTGACCTGCCTGGAGAGTTTCTGAGTCAGTAGGACCTAGGTGGGGAGTAGGGATTTGCATTTCTAAGGAGTTCAGAAGTGATGCTACTGCTGCTGGTCCCAGGATCATACTTAGGGAACCACTAGAGTAGAATGTTTCAAGCTTTTCTAATTTTTCTGAGGAATAAGTAAAAGTAACTGAGTAATATTTCCTCTCAAAACTAAGGAGGCTATTAGACAAATTCCACTTTGCAAGAGGGGACATATTTTAAATTTGGTTTTCTATGATATTTTAGAAGATTAAAAATTCTGATATGTTTTTAACATGTTGTTCATAATCTATATATAGACACACATATGAATTAAAAAGATCTAAAGGTACAAAAAGATACAAAAACAATCATCATTGTTACATTAAATACATTGCCTTTATTTTAAAAGGTCTAAAACATTTTTTATAAATGCATATGTATATAGACGTACCTTTGAGATATTTCAGGTTTGGTTCCAGATCTCTGAAGTAAAGCAAATATCACAATATAGTGAGTCGCATGAATTTTTTGATTTCCCAGTGCGTATAGAATTTATGTTTACACTATACTGTAGACTATTAAGTGTGCAATAGTGATATATTAAAAAAAAGTACACATGTTAATTTAATTTCAAAACCTTTTAATTTAGCAGTGAGTCAAAAATTATTTTTTCCAAATGAATATGCTTTTTTAATGTAAATTTAGCTTCTGCCTGGATTTTAATGGACAGGAAGTTAGTAGTGGTGAATGGAGAAGGGGATTGTCAAGAGAATACAGATATGCTAAGAACTGAAGGTGAAAGAGGGCCCATATAAGCATTCTCTGCCATATTAGAACAACCTGTCATTCAGCGAAGGAGCAACCCAGCTGAACTTAGAATAGACCAAGGGGGATGGTAAATCAAGGTGTGGTACAGTGATTGAAATCCGTGCTGCTAATGACTCTGCATGGACAAAACACCAAACAGGGTGCATTGGCTTAAACACACTGTGTTTTGGAAGGCAACTGTATTTTAAAAATTCATAGGCATTGATTTTTAAAAGGATTATTTTAAAAATAACTTTTGAATATCTGTGAAGTTCATTTATGTAGGATTTCTTATTTATCTATGACATTGTAGAAAAGAATCAGCGCGCAGACACTTGTTTGACATTCGTGTGATTTATTGCTAGTAACTCACTTAAAGCTTTGAGGGGCCACTAATTGTGGTCACATTTCTACTATTAAAACTGTAGTTGTATAAACATCTAAGAAGGAATTAGTTATGGCAGGGATAATACCTGGCATTTCCAGAATTATCAAGATGGTATTTTGAATATTTATAGTCATCTATGTGTAAGGATTTCTTAGAAGGGCCAGTTACATGAGAGGATAATTACACATTTAATTATTTCTAAAGTACCCACTTTCCTCAGATAATTTCAAATGTGCAAATTTTGCAGATGTAAGTACTTTAAGCCATGCCTAATTCTTCCACGAGAACTAAGTTTTTGTTGTTCTTCGGTTTTGTTTGAAGTCACTGCTGCATTTGTTTTCCTGGGTAGGGTGTCTAATGGTCCTAAATTGCTTTACATTCTCCTTACTCATTGCTTGGAAATATCTTCACATCCAGAATGGGGAACAGGGCTCCTTATAGACCTATATGTAGAAGAGACTGCTATGCAGTGCTGAGAGGTTGGGGTCTGTTAGCAGCTCCTTTTCTAACACCAGGAGATTACTGCCATTGGTGCCTTGGATGTCCAAGCTCCTTTATGAATGATCAGCTTTACTAATACTACTCTGAAGTATAAATGTCTGCATTAACTCTAGGTATTGCTAATAATAGAGAAAAGCAAATTTGTTGTGAAATGAAGATGTGTGCCTGCCTAGGCTTACTCACCAAGCTTGGTGACTGGCTTCCCTCTATATCCATCTCTAATACTTTGTACAGTATGAAATTCAAACTAATTATTCATGTATTTGTAGACTTTCAAATGGCTAAGGGCTTTCAGGCATTGCAAATATTCAATAGCAATACTTGTAATCTTCTATACAAGTGACCCATATATACACCAATAATCTGCCTCCCAAAGTTGCAAGATTCAAATGTTATGCATTTTGGGTGAGGTTTTAGAAAAGAATAAGAGATTTTATAAATATATTTTGCATTTATCTTGCAAATTATTTTCTCTTCGCATATAAAGTGGAGAGAATTGGAATGCATAGAAAGCCTTAAGTGTAACATAAAGAATTTTCACTAAAATGGCCAGTTATTGACACTGTCTCCCTTCTAAAGTAGCAAAGACTACTGTGGGCACCTCAACAGATGAAGTACGTAATTGAGCTTCTAAAATTATGCAGGTGAAAATAAATTGATTTAGTTAGGCACTTTATGCAATAGCTTTTTATTCACCGGACTTTAAAAAAATCACTCACAAGGAAAAGAAGTGGAAAAAGCTTATCTATAAACCCAGTCTGCACTAATGGCTGATAGGTAAATATGTAGATTTCCATTCAATTTTATACCCAAGATGAAATTGAAATAGAAAAATGCTATATTTTTTAGTAAAATGGTTCTACCTATTATGTGAATAAATTTCATCTAAGTCAAGGATAGAAAAGGAGTTAGACTAAGTGCACAGTACAGCTTTGCAAATAATTAGACTCACAAAAATTCTATTTCATAAACAGACTTCACAGTAACACATTTTGCAGGTTTGCATTTATTCATGTCACCTGCTTCATTTCCTGGCTAACTCCCAAAACACAGTGTTGCTGCCCACTTCAGTAAATTAACAGGAATTCAAGCATCTTCCTGTAGCCAAACTCGTGTAATTAACTCTTCATTATCCATGTGTTCATTAATTCTGAATGGGTTTCCCATTGCCTCTGTGCATTCCTCTAAAAGCCCGCTCCTCCCATCAGGTGATGTCTGCCTAAGGAATGTCGAATTTTAATATTGGCCTAAGTAATGTGTAATTAGCATAGCTACTAATCTATAATGCAGAGTGCATTTGTGGCCAAATAGAAAAATGCTTTTAATTGGTAGCATCTTTGTTCCTTGCTGTTACATCATTGAGAATTATTGAACCTTTGTGAATTCTATAACCTTTAGAGGCAAGTTGCTATATTTCCTTCAGGCCCAGTGACAAGTACTTTCTGATTCCATAGCTTGATTTTTTAAACCCGCCCTAATTTATTTTAATCTCTTGAACATGTTTACTTACATAACCAAGCAAGTGGAAAGTTTCTATATTCTAGTTGCCTAATCTTCCAATTACTAATTGCTTGATTCAACATTTTGTTCCCGTCTGAGATGCATCGTGTGTTTATGTTATAGCAGGATCATCGTTGCAGGTGTGTTTTCTCCCAATTAAGCAGTGAAATAATGCACTTGATAAATGAATGGCTGACTGCTGCCTGGCTGTTGCAGCAAGACTATTGGAATAGGAGTAAGGATTCCATGTCTAATGATGTGGAAACAGACATACTTAGTTTTGCAGTGCCTTCCCTGAGCCTTTATAGTTCTCAGGTGTTATGTGTTATCTGCAGACACTTCACTGATTCTGCTTGCAGCTGCCTAAGCATGTTTTCCTTTTTAAAAGGATTTAATTTATCTTTTTAATTATAGAACACTCCCTCAGTACTTTTTCCTTAATTTTCAACTGGCTAGAGGAGCAAGACTTAAGAAAGACGACGAAACGGAGAGCAAAAGGTTATTTGACTTAATCCAAGTGTCACAGTGGATTGATGCCACATCACGAGAAACACTGCAATGGTTTACATTTATGTTATAAAGTACTATACAGCTGGCTGCTTGAGAGTGACTGTTGGCCAATGACTATTGCCAAAGGAACAAAAGAAAGGTGCAGTCATCCTTGGATAACTGTCCTTCTGGTTGAGATTTTATTCAGTTTGAGAATTAACATTTTCCTAAATTTAAAGAAATAGCTGTATTTGTAAGACTTTAAAAGCTTGAATTGTTTTATTTAAAAAAATTAAAAAGGTAATCCTTTGGGTCCTTTAAGTGCCTGAGAAGCTTTGATAGCCTTTTATATTCTGAAGGAAACAGGTAGACAAGACCTTTTTGAAGAGATGTCTTCCAGGATGACGTATGTAAATCCTTGACTAAAACTCTGAAGCAAATTGCTTGATAAGAGATTTCTTAAATTTATACAATTCATTGTACAGAATAGAGAACGCATGTTGAATTCAGAGTACAAAAATATTATTATTTAAAGTATGCTGGGAGAGCCATAATTTTTGACTGTTAATTCTCCCATGTTGAGATTATATAGAAAACCTCACCTTTTTTTTGGTGACATGAGAATGCCTATGAAAACCTCTAAGCAGTTCTGTAATGGCATTGAGCTCGCTCTGCTTAGTTAACTCCTGATTAGCCTAAAATGACATGATGTTAATTTAAATTATGTCTCACTGATTGCTAATATAGATAAAGATTTTTTTGTAACATTTTACCATTTGTCTTGTGATTCTATGGGCACAAGCTGCTCAGACACCTCTTACTCTGTCCTCTTGCTGCTCAAATATGTCTGTAATAAATAAAATCATAATATGATGAATTAAATTCCTATTCAGTCTGAAGATTTTAGTTTCCAAAAAATACAAACTAATATGATCTTCGAGTTTAGGATTTAAAAGGTGTGATTAGTATTCCCTGATCTGTTGCTCTCTTACCCTGTACTTAAAGAGAAGCCATTGCCTTTCTGTGGCCCCAATTTATCATACATTAAGTGAGGCATCCCCTCTGACAGCAACATTTTATATTCTTATTGGTTTTATTTATATAAATTTGAGATTTTCTTTTAAGGAAATGTGCTTTCCATATTTTTGTGTAGAAAGTTATCCTTCATAAGATTATTAGCACTTGAAAACAAGGTTGTATAAGTGATTATGGATTAACATGACAAAATTTAAAGATGTAGAGTACTCGTGAACAATATCATAACAGAAGAAAATAGGCTGAATACATTTCCAAATAAAGAACATAACTGTAGGATAAATACATTTAAAAGTCTGATAAAAATTTTGACTTTAGGAGGCTTTCATTTTTTGGTTATTTCTTCTCCCAAGAAAGAAATCATTATTCACTATTTACAGTTCAGGTCTTTGCTTTTATTCACCCAAATGAGTGTTGTTTCAGATGCTAGTATCTTAAGTAATTCTTATGGTCCTTCTTTTCTCTCTTGCTTGGTGTTACAATTGAAAACC
This sequence comes from Camelus ferus, assembly GCF_009834535.1. NCBI lineage: Eukaryota > Metazoa > Chordata > Mammalia > Artiodactyla > Camelidae > Camelus > Camelus ferus. The sequence continues at coordinate 11,691,282 of NC_045699.1, forward strand.
AATACTCAATTTTATTGAGCACTGACTATATTCAGGCACTAATGTTAAGCACCTTACCTGCAGAAGCTTGTTTTAATCATGTAAAATGAGAGAGTAGATGCTCTTGTCCAAATTTAAATTGGGGAAATGAAGATCATAGAAGTTACAGACATCTCCATGAAATGCAACTATTAGAAGTCATAGTTGGAATTTTAATCCAATTTTTGTTCCATCATTTTCTTTCCTCTGCCTCTGTTTTTTAGTGTTGATGTACATTGTCTCTATTATGACTATTTGACAATTTAACAATTGACATGAAATATGGGTCTGACTGTGGCATATTCTACCACTACTTCTGGGTATTTGTATTGAATAGGAATAGCAGACTTCAAGGTTCTTGAGGTCAAGAACCTACATCTCAATTACAAGCTTCCCAACTAATGATTTTAACACCAGGAAGAAAGACAGTACTGATATTTGGTATTTATTCCATGTATTAGTGCTGTAACTTCATCAAAATGTGTTTTGAAAACATAAAATTAAAAAATAATTGAATAGTCAATACGTTTCAACCAAAGATTATAAACATATTACCAAATATCAAATAAAATGTAAGATTATGAAAGATAAATGTGGAACATACATTATTATTTTTAGATTAGTAGCAGGTAAAATAAATGATCACACATTAAGTTGAAAACTATTAAAATGAAGAAATTTTGAACATGCGTGGAAAACCTGAAATAAATATCATCATTTCTTCAAAAATTTCATCTAAATATAAAGCTCATCATGATGTGATAATTGGATCACAAGGACATTTTTGTGTAGTTTTCGAGTTGCTGTAAGAACTCTAACTCTATACACATTCAGAGACTGCAAAAGATAGATAAGCTAACTTCTGTGATTCTTTGAAAAATCATTTCAGCTCTTGTTTGAGGTTATCTTTAGAATAATTTTCTGGGGAGCAGGAGGTTTCTGTGGATAAACTACAGTAGCTGTTATAACAAGCTGAGATTACAGCAAGATAGTTTTCTATTTAAAAAGTGCATCTCTGGTCACCTTAATATTCTTTTATTTCCTAGAGTATTTTTGGAGATTCTGTTGTATTTTATTTCAGCTTCTTATCATGTTCATATTCAGCCTGTGTGGCAAAGTATTAAATCAAAGAAAAAGCTATCCATAATATATAACATTGCTGTTTTGAATTGGCATTTTCTTCTTCTGTCCGGAGGTTATGGAAGTAGAAGGGATGCTTTCTAAACATTGTTTGATTCAAAATTGTAAAGTAGCATGTAAAGGTTCTAATGTGTTTCTAGATATAACGTTTCATATTTCATATATTTTAATGTCCCAAACCAAAATTATTATACTAACAAAAATAGTGTTATTTCACTGTGTAAAAATAGATACAATAACAAATACTGTAAAGTAGTATTGTAATCACTGTCTCCCTCAGACCGTAGAATGGTCTTATGCAGTAAGTGTGCACACACACACACACACACACACACACATACATATATAGTATATAATATATACATATATACATAATGTCTCCCTTCAGTTTAAAATAAAGAACTAACTTGAACCAGGATATGCACTAGGTTAGGGAGATATAAAAAGGAAGAAAATCAAATCCTTTGATTTGAGGTACTTCCAATCTAATGAAACTCAGACTTCATTCTTCTTATGTTTTTTTGTGAAGGAATTAAAAATCTTTGACAAGTGAAAAAAAAGAAATTTAGTACTATCTTCTCCTATATATGCCAGTACCCATTGTTCTGTTACTGGAGAGAACTAGAATTACACAAACAGATTTTCTTTCTTTTAAAGCTGCAGATGTTATTAATAAATATAAACATACTTTACTCTGATAGATTAATCTCTGAAAAGTCACTTATAATTTAATAACTTTGATAAGGCACCTGTGAAGCTGATTTAACCAAAGAAAGTTTTTAAAAGCAAGGAGTCAGCTCATAATATATATATAGTTAAATTATTGGTCTCTCTTTCTCTCTCTCTCTCTCTCGAGGTGTATATATATGTATATATACACAATGTTGTCTCAAAGTATACCTTTATCACATTCTCACAAGGCTTGTTCTGGCTTATCTCCTAACAATTTTGTTGTATAGCTCTCTAAATGTGGAAATTAAATTTGCATGTCTGTGTTTCAGTTATGAGCCCTTTTTCATAGATTTATCCTACACTGAATCTTCACTTATGTCTCCAACTAGTCCTCATATATTTTTAGAAATCTGGGTTATAGTTCCTTCACAGCTTTGTTGCTGTCAGACATACTAGTGCTGTTGATTAATTGCACGAAATGTGATATAAAGACTCTCTTACTCCTTTCCAAGTGTCAACACTCTCACCCCATAAAATACATGTTTTTCTTGTCCCTAAGAAATTAAATGACCTTGCCAAAGTTATGACATCCTTTAGCCATAAAAAGAATATTAGATGAAATAAATGATATGACCACTATCTTCCAATAAGAATGGTGAGAGCTCAGGGGGAATAACCCTATTTATGAACCTGAGCCTTGTCATTTTCACTTTCCCATCCCCATCGCCACCATTTTCGGACAACTCATCATTGTCTTCTTGCTGGACTGAAGCAGTTACTTCTTAATTGGTCTCTTCTTAACTGCTCTTGTCCCCTGTAATCACTTCCGCACTCATACATTGTTTTTAATGCAAATATGACCACAGTGATAGTATTATCCTGCTAAAAATTATCCATGATGCCAAAGATAAAGTTTATTTTCAGCAGTACCATGTATTTTAAATCCCTGCCTGATTTAGCTTTGACTATCTCACTGGCTCAACTAGTACAACTTTCTCCCCATCTCCTCAGACTCCATCCACAATGGCCTTTAAAATCTATTCTATTTTTTTGTGCTTTAGGAATTTCATAGACTGTTGCATCTGCCGAGATGTTGTTCACTTCTCAACCTCACTCCACAGCCTCACTGTATTTATGTATATTCTTCATCCTTCAGAGCTCAACTTGGATTTTACTACTTCAACCTTCTCAAGACTAGATCACAGCTCTGTTACATGACTTTTCAGTCTCCTATAATTCTACTTCCTACGACTTCTCCTAATTTTGGTAAATCATTAATAGAGTAAGTAGGAGTTTGTTGCTGTCTCCTTGATGAGAACACAGGGACGATGGTTGTCTTGATTGCTGCTGTCTCCCTAGTACCCAGTCATGTGCTGTCACTAGTTGATGGATGAATGAGTGAATGAGTGTTTGAAAAATAATACATCAATATCCAACCAGCCTTTTGTACTATGGGATTTCATGCCCAGGATCTACTGTAGATAATTTAGATACAGCCTAGAGTTTTTTTTTCCCCCATTATTCATCAGACAATGATAATTCATCTATTATGTTCTAGCATTGTATGAGGACTAGAATTCAAAGATAAACAAAACAAATCCTTGTATTTGATTCAGGAGCTACTTTCCTCTTGGGGATTTGAGAAGGATTTCATGGACTTACTGTAGTCATTCTGGTATATTAGTTATGATAGTTCTCATGCTACAGGTGAATGCATTGAGGATTAGCATCACCTTGAGCTATACTCAAAGCTGTTAGGAATACATGTATTAGGAATATTTCCTAAATCAGATTAGCTCTCATAGTATTCTTGTTAAAATTATGAAGTCCTGGTCCCATCTCATTAAATCATAATCTCCAGGGAATGGGCATTTTTAAAAAATTGAAGTATAATTGATTTTCAGTGTTGTATTAGTTTCTGGTCTACAGCAAAGTGATTCAGTTTTATATATATATTCTTTTTCAGATTCTTTTCATTATAGTTTATTATAAGATATTGAATATAGTTCCTTGTGCTATACAGTAAGACCTTGCTATTTATCTATTTATATATAGTAGTTAGTATCTGCTAATCCCAAACTCCTAATTTATCCCTCCCTCACCCAGAAGGGACATATGTTGATGTAGTTTCTTAACAAGTACCACTGGGTGACTCTTAGCAACCACTTAAAACCACTTCTAAAAGAATATTAAAAAATATTTAAATTGGCATAATTTTTAAAACTATGCCATAAAATTTATTTTACTACATTTTAGTAATACTCATAGCATAAAGAAAATGTTACTTTTTTCTTACACCATCATTTATTTTAAATGACTTCTGTGAGAGAGGGCATGAAAAGGGAAAAAATCAAAGATGGCATATGGAGTTTGGTTTAGGAGCTAAAATATATTAAATTATAGATTAAATTTTAATAGATTTTGTAACATCAAAAACAGATGAAAAGTACTTTTAACTAGTCTTCCACTTTCCACTGAAATAACATTCTGTTTACTGTTTATGTGTCCTGTTTTTCTTATCAATGATGAGATAAGGGAGAAGGCTTCATGAAGTGTTTATAAAATCTCTCTGAAGAATGATACATTTAGAATGTGTGTAGACTTTATAGACTTTTTCATGATACATGAAAAGAAGAACAGATATAATTCTTATTAAATTATATTTTTAAATGTTGGTGTTTGTGCTAGAGAAACCTTGGGATGCTGCTCTCTAGGGAATTTGTAGAATTCCTCTATAATATTTCTCAACAACTTATAAAAATTTCATAACAGTTTTTCTTATGTTTCCTGCCTTTAAGTAGGAGTCTTTTATGGAAGAAGTTTTACAAACTAATTAAAATTTAAAATATATGACTACAACTTAATAACAAAAAAAACCAACCCAATCCAAAAATGGGCAGAAGACCTAAACAAGCAATTCTCCAATGAAAACACGCAGATGACCAATAAGCACATGAAAAAATGCTCAATATTGCTAATCATCAGAGAAATGCAAATCAAAACTATAATGAGGTATCACCTCACACCAGTCAGAATGGCCATCATTCAAAAGTCCATGAATGATAAATGCTGGAGAGGGTATGGAGAAAAGGCAACCATCCTACATTTCTGGTGGGAATGTAGTTTGATGCAGCCATTATGGAAAACAGTATGGAGATTCCTCAAAAAAACTGAAAATCAACTTACCATATGATCCAGCAATCCCACTTCTGGGTATATATCTGGAGGGAACTCTAATTAGAAAATATACACGCACCCCAGTGTTTAGCCAAGACATGGAAGCAACCTAAATGACCATTGACAGATGACTGGATAAAGAAGTTCTGGTATATTTATACAATGGAATACTACTCAGCTATAAAAAGAATAAAATGATGCCATTTGCAGCAACATGGATGGACCTGGAGAATGCCAATCTAAGTGAAGTAATCCAGAAAGAGAAAAAAAAATACCATATGATATCACTCATATGTGGAATCTTAAAAAAAAAAAAAAGAAAAAAGAAAAAGGGCACTATGAACTCTTCTACAAAACAGAAACAAACTCGCAGACACAGTAAACAATCTTATGGTTGCCAGGGAAAGAGGGTAGGTAGAGATAGATTTGGGGGTTTGAGATTTGCAAATGTTAGCCACTATATATAAAAATAGATTTTAAAAAGTTTCTGCCATATAGCACAGGGAGCTATCTTCAATATCTTGTAATAACCTTTAATAAAAAAATATGAAAACCAATATATGTATGTATATGTGTTACTGGGACCTTGTGCTGTATCCCAGAAATCGACACATTATAACTGACGGTACTTCAATTAAAAATAATAAAAATAAAATAAAAGATATGACTAATATAAATAATTAAAATCAGTATGATCATCAAAATACTCATGGCATCCAGGAATCCTGTGTTCAGAATAGGAAGAAGGAAGCCATGAACCTATTCTTCCAGTCTCCATTATTTCTTGCACATAATCACCCGAGATGCACTTAATGTTCCGCCTAAAGGGGAAAATAAAATGTTAAGTGACATTTAATTTTCTATTAAAAATAGCGACATAAATAGACTTTATTAAGTCTTCATAGAAAGGACCCTATGAAACAGCCTCATAATCTCCTGAAGGTTCACAGATCTCCATTTAGGAAATGTGGGTTTAAAAGAATGTAGACACCTTCTAGTTCTACCTTTGAAGTACTTCCGTTCTAGTTCAGGGAAGAGGTTGGCTCAAAGTCCTTCTATGGCAGAGCAGACCCCCTTTTTCTAACTCCTTTCTTTTTTGAAAAAACACAGTCATGCTGTCTTCCTTGTCTTCAGACATGCATGACACCAATAAAACCCAGCCTCACCACGATGTCAACAGTAACATCATCTGGCTTTTGAAATGAGCTCCTGGAATGGAAATTGCTATGACTAGTTGGTGACTGATGAAACAGGAAATCCAGAATGATTCTATTTCTGGGGACTAACCATTGCCTGCTACTTCTCAACATCTGCTCCTTGATATCACCTTAGGATGTCCCTCAGCCTCACAAGCTCTCAGTGATCTTAAGACACTAGGAAATTGAAAAGTAAATCCTATTATATGGAATGGTCGGGGTCTCTTCTTCTACAGGATCAGTATTTCTTAGGAGTATCTGTGTCTGGAAACTACTTCTGAGTGGGGAAAAGTAAGAGATTTCTATAAAGGCATTTCAAACCCGAGCCTTTATAATAAGTAGTACCTGCCAATCCTTAAAGAGTACATAGCCCTCAAAAGTTCATTTATTGAAGAAGCCTCAACTGTACTAGGAATTTTGGCCAAAATGTAAGGGGACCATTTATTGCTTGCCCTTATGACATAGGTAGTTCTTGCTTTCAAAGTATTGGTTCAGTGAGGACATGTTTAGATACCCTGTTGGCCATCAGGTAAAATGGCCCTAAGTTAATGCTAACCTGTTGTGCTTTGGATGTTTCGTTGTTGTTGCTTTCATTTTTAGTATTCAGGAGAGCTTCAAATTAATTTTCACCTTTCAGGCAGAACATGCTTTAACTTTAACTTTGACTTGTATTATAAACATCATTGTTTTTTCCTTTTGAGAAATTGTTAGCTCCTGCCATAGTTTAATCAAAAATCTATTCTTACTGGAATTATCTTCGATTATTCTCTTGTGACAATGAAAATTCAATTCTCTGTTTTCCTTTTAACCCCTTTGCCTTGCAAGCATTTATCAAAGAGTAGAATGGATTTTGGATGACTGTGGAGTTTAGGGAATAACATCTTAGAATAGTGAAATTAATGCATTTGAAACAAAGTGAAGCACTGCTTGTAAAGGGCAGAACGGTAATGAAGCTATAAACATTTCTGAAACTTATCTGGCCTATGTTGATTGGTCTGTATTTAGATTATGTAAATATAGACTCTTAAATGACAAGGGAGAATTTCTCCTTTGTTTGACTAATGAAAAGCTATGAATTTTATATAATAAATTACTGGGTGTATTTGGAATCTCAAAAAGAGGTATCCCTAAATAACATAAAAGGTAATGGTCTAGAACAGCACTATCAAATAGAAATATAATGTGAGCTACATGTGTAATTTTAAAATTTCTAGTAGACACATTAAAAAAGAGTAAAACAGAACAGGTGAAAATGATTTTAGTAATTTATTTTTGAGATAGTATATCTAAAACATTTGAACATAGAATTAATATAAACATATAAGTGAGGTATTTTAAGTTACTTTTTCATAGTAAGTTGCCAAAATCTGATATGTATGTTTGAAAGGAAAAACTCTGCTTCTCCTTGACTGTCAATACTTTTGACACCAAGAGTGTGGGGGCTTTCCCCACACCAAGCAGTTCTCCAATTTTCAACACATCAACTGGGTGTCCTAAAATTTAAGTGAATTCTGACACTAGATACCTGGAAATTGCCCAGACCTCACAGGTGAAGGGCTCCGTCTCACAATAGTGCCCTCACTTCAGATGCCACTTACAAGCACAGACTGCACCTCTGCTTCTGACCAGCCACCTATAAATTGGGGGTTCCCATGATCCCCTCCTCAGGTTTGCTAATTTGCTAAAAAGGTTCACAGAACTTAGGAAATTCTACTTACATTTACTGATTTCTTATAGAAGTATACTACTCAGGAAGAGCCACATGGAAGAGGTGCACAGGGCAGGCTGTGAGGGAAGAGGTGTGAGGCTCCCCTGTCCTCTCTGGCCCCACCATCCTCCAGCACCATCATGTGTACTAACCTGAAGGCTCATCAGATCTTACTGTTCAAGAGTTCTCATTGTATAGAGCTTAATCCATCTATCCCCCTCCTTCCCCTTCCCAGAGATCAGTAGATGGTGCTAAAAGTTCTAACCCTCTGAGCACTTGCTTTTCCTGGTGATGGTCTCCATCCTGGGGCTGTAGTAGGGGCCCCACCCTGAGTCACCTCATTAGCATAAATTCAGCCCTGCTCCAAAGGGGATCCTTTTGAATAACAAAAGAGACTATGTCACTCAGGAAATTCTAAGGGCTTTGGGATCTCTGTTCCAAGAACTGGGGGGAAAAAACCCAAATAGACTTGTGATTATACACAATTTTACATTCTCAGCACATCTCAATTTCAGTCAGCGTATTTCAAGTGGTTAACGGTTCACATCTCCAGTGACTGTTGTGTTGGGCAGGGCAGTATAGAAAGAGTACTGAATGTGCTAGCTGCGAGGTTTAGGCAACCCACCTAATGGTTCATTGCCTCAGTTTCTTCCTTTGTGAGATAAATAGGTTGGATGAATTGTTCATGCTATTATTTCCAATATTCAATTCTGTTATTCTAGAAAGTTATACAGTTTAAGAAAAGAGCATATAATATACTGTTGAAAAGGTTTGTATAATGAAAAGTAATGTAATAGAATGTGCCCTTTTCAGTAAGGTACCTTGTGTCAAGTTAGAATAAAATACCACTGTGCTCTGTGCATCATTGTAAAATGCCTTTAATGTATAAGGAGGATTAAATTACTTGTATACCTTCAAGTCAGAATGAAGTATAATTCTGACTCTCAGTAATTTAGTATACATATTTACTTTTCTAGGCTTTTTGTTTTTTAGGACACTGTTTAATGACCACATGCTTTATCTGATGCTATATCAGTTTGCTCAAATCACGAAATAGTCAGGGACCAGGTAACACACATTCATCAGAAATTAGAGAATCCATGGATGACCTGACACGGCAGAATTTTTTTCTGACTACAAAAATATGTTTCCAGTTAAAATGTAGAATTTGTTCTTAATGAAGCCTGTTGAACAAAGTGATCTGAAGAGTCAGTCAAGTTGGTCAAAATTGGATGAAACTTGCAAAACTGTTGCTTAGTAAATAAATAGTTTAGCATACTCCAATTTTTCCTTAAGGCAGGGAAAAAGCTTTTGGTCTTTGACTATTCCTAGAAATGAAGTTTAATTTTCACTGTTTTCTGGCATTTCTCATTTATATATTAATGTTCTTTTTAAAATTCCAAAGACCTTTATAACTACCTAATGATTCAAATTGCACAGGTGACCTTTTAAATCTGTGCCTGCTGCTGGCTTCCCTCACTACACCCTCTATTCTAAAGGCTTTTGAAGGTAGGGTAGAAATAGTATTTTCTAGTTTTTAATATAAGCAATATTGTTTAGATGTTTCATTTTGTTTATATTAATGTTGTGGGGAAATGATCGATTAATTGATTTTTAACTACCTATTTTGGGGGTAAAATTTTGTATGAAAATTAAGATAATAAATTATAAAATAAGGTAGTTAAAAAAGAGGTTCATGTGTGTGGAAGTGTTTTATAAATGGTAAAATGTTCTGCACATATTTTGTATTTCTTATTGATAGGAATAATAATGATAAAACTATTAGTATAGGATGTCAGATATGTTTCTCTTGATACTTATTTCTGATTCAGGTGGAAAATAGGGCTTTTGAGTTATCTTGGTCTGGAGAAAACTCTTGTCATGATGACTCAAATTATTTTACTATTACTGCAAACTGCATGAATTATTTCTATAAGGCACAGATACAGATGTTAAAATGTAAGTCATTACTACAGGATTTTGATTTTGTTTGTAAAATATAACAAATTTATGATTTTCTCTAAATAATCTTTCTGTAGAACAGACTATTATATATTCACCATAATATAAAAACCAACATATTTTTCCAAGTCTGTTTTTAAATATATGAGTTATGTTCTCCTTACGTTTTAATTCTCTATCCCTGTCATATAAAACACAGTAACCTTCATCATGTCCACATTGATTATGGTATTTCTGTCACTATATGAGGTTAAGCTAGGTGATCCTGATAAGTAAAAATAATATTGGGTTTTATAGTTATCTGTTAACTAGTCTTGATTTTGTACTTGTCTTTCCCTATTTTAGAACCAATAATTGGTTTACATCCACAACTTTTTCTTAAGTTCCTGGGGATCTTTTTTGATCCTAGGCACTTGCCTTAGAATACTAGTGGGTAAGATGGCTTGGCTTTAGATCTTATTACCTGATTGTGTTGTGTCTGGGACACAACAGTGGTAAGGAAAAGAATCTAGGCTTTAGAGCTCAACAGACTTTGATCTGTAACCTGGCTCCACCTCTTACAGTCGGGAGGATTTGGATATGTTGCTTAGTCTCTCTAAGCCTTAGTTTCCTCATCTTTATAATGGAAATATTATTAGTACCTATTTTATAGGAATATTGTGTTATATGATACAATTTAGGCACAGATACTAACAAAGTACCTGGCACTGTAGTAACCACTCGATATATGTTTATGATCATCATTCTTCTTTTTAATGGTTATTATTACTATTTTTGTGGGCATCAAGGATTGTATCACCACATAAATAACTGGGATATTTGAGGGGACCATATATAATTACTTACACTTAAGTACTTTTTGTAGATTTCTGTATGAAGTATGGGAGACTGAGTGCCAAACTAATTATTAGACAAGAAAACATTAACTATACCTTTTAATAATGGAAAATAGAACCCAAAACAATAAAAAGTGCATTTCACCCACTTGTCTGTGGGGCCTTTTGGAACTTTAGGAACCTATAGAAATTAAGATATTAACCCAAGTAGTTACTTATGTCCAGGGCAAGGTGAATGGATCAGATGTGGAATTTCAAGTCAAAATTTTTTAGTTACAGGTACCCTCTTGTGACTTGGAGAAATCAGCATTTGTTGGGATTGTCTTATGGCCAAGGTAGACATTATCTGTAAATTAGCAGGTGATTAAGACCAGAGACTGCACTGCTGTGCTGCAGAGGATGCTTCATTTTCAGTGGCCCAGAATTGTGGATCTAGGGTAGTACCTTACAAGGCTCCCTGGGGCATTTTGGTAACTGGTGCTAAAGCTATGCCACTTTCATGTGTCCTTTAAGTTTAAATAAAATAGATTGTCTTTTTCTTCATTGTGTATGTTTAGCCAAAATAGCCATTTTGGAAACATTACTATTTGCATGGAAGTGTTCCTCTTCCTACTATTTAAAATATTTAATTAATTTTGAAAATAATGTCTGTAAATCTAAACTATAGAAGAGCCTGTGTTTCCTTGGGGGGTCCACTGGCATAACTAAGAAACATAAAATAAGGAAAATGAGTAACTCTGTCAGCTGTCCAAATAGAGTTTTCATTTGTAGCTCCTACTTTTCCCTTACAATAATCCTTTGATAATTTCCCAAGAGACTTCATATGTGGAATTGCAATCTTCAGTTCTCAAGAAGAATCTAAATTTCAGTCGATGTCTTGGCTGTCAACGGAAAGTCTGGACAAATAGAAAAGATGAAAATCTTATTTCATTTTCTTGATCATCTTAAGTGGGACCAAAAGAATTTGTGTTTCATATACCTTTCTTTTTGTGTGAGAGGGAAAAATAATAATCATGTATGTAGAAATTACAATCAGTTGATGTTACTTGTGGAAGATAATTTTAAGATCATGATTTCTGAAAAATATGCTTCAGATGTACAGTAAATGACTACTGAATATACTATATATATATATATATATATATATATACTATATGTACATATGTAAAATTCTGTAATAGAAAATGTTAATATTGTTCCTACTTAGTGAATTTATTATCTAAACATGTGAGGTAATCACATCAGGGACAAATACCTAACAAGTTTACTAAAATCCTGACTTTAGATATTTAGATTGCATGTCTGATCATTGCTTATGGCTTTCTGCCCCTGAAATGTCTTGGCTGTCATTTTGAGTTGACTAATAAATCATAATCAGAATTGATTTCCTTTATTACAAGCAAAATTAGTAAGATATCTGTGCAATGTGATACTTCTAAAAGCTCTCAGATTATGTGAAAATAGGTAGCTAAATTGTCATTCTTTTAGTTTGCAGCAATTTAGGACTTGATCTGTGCTAAGAACTGTGTTAGGCACTTGAAATAAAAAAATGATTAAGAAGTCTCTTAAGAAACAAGAGATGGCAGGGACAGACGTGGACATAGCACCATGAGACATTTGGTTAGGATATTTGGAAAGGAAGCCCTGTGTGACTGAGGAAGGAATCTTTGAGAAGGCATATTTGGGCAGGACTTTGTCCTACATGAAGTTGGACATTGGAATAATCAATCTGAAGGACAGATTGCACGTCACAGATTGCACAAGATATAGCAGAGGAAAGAGCATGATACATAAGGGGAATGACAAAACTCTTACAGTACATTGTGACAGATGCTAGGTTGGGGGTACATTAGACAAATATGGGAGCCGAATCCCTGGGTGTATCAATCACAGTGCCTGACACATTAAAGGCATATATGTGTGTAATAAGCACAGAAGACTCCCCTATATTTACATATTCTTTATATCTAACTTAATGTGTAATTAAGTCATAACAGTTACTCTTGGAGAATAAGAATTAACAATAATGGATTTTGTTACTTTGTTTTAGTGTGAACAACATTACAATTAGGTGAATTTGGTTCAACATTTATTCAACATATATCTGTTGAGCACATAATATATGCCAGTAACTGACCTAGGCATGGGGAGACAACAGTCAACAAAAAGAAAACATCCTGCTTTCTCATAGAACTTACATATCATTCCATGCACTGTAGGAATCATCAGGTAGTGGACTGGCCTTCATAAAACTGGATTGTATATGAAACACCATATAAAATGAAACAAATGAGAAAAACCTGTCATTTATTCAAAAACTCATGAGAATATTTACTGACTTCAAATTATGTTCCAGATATTACACCTAAGGTCTAGAAAACTAGAATTAGAAATAAAGGGTAGAGAGAATGAGCGTATATAGGCTTTGGAGTTTGGTTGAGGTAATTTTTAAAAAATATCCTATTATGTTAAAAGTGATCTTTGAAGGCAGTGTTTCATTCCTCTGGCTCTTGGTTTTCATCATTATGTATGTGTAGATTGTAAGCAGTTTGGAAGAGGGTTAAAAATAATACTGTTACTGCTTTACAGCTGTTGAAATTACTGTGAAACATTGGAAAGGATATGCTCATTTACTTGACAAAAGAGTATATATTCTTGTTCAACCAAAACTACTGTGCTGTGTCCTAAGAGAAATATTAGTATGATAAATATAAATAGAGAAAACTATAGTGTCTAAGTCATGTGAGTTTAATGCTGTTTTATGCCTATGGCCATAATCCTACTGATTTTAATTGTTTTATGAAAACTTTGTATTTTAATCTACTCCAAAAATGAAGAGAGTGAAGGTTTTGGGGACATGTCAGTGCATCTTCTGTAAGGATGTCTAAGCCCTGGACCTATTTCTTTAGGATGTGATAATTAGCACACACACAGCAGAAAGCATTTTAGGAAAATTAGTTGCTATCATATTAGGAGCACATATTTCGGCTGAGTCAGCTGAGTTTAGCTGAAAGATATATGTTAATAGAGTTGATGAAAATATTTGAGTTGCATTTTAGCTCTATGAAAAACTGTTACAGAATTCCATGAGTCTTTTTTTTATATTGTCAGCATTGCAGATTCTGGTGTAACTCTGCAAATAAACACATCTACATCCATTAAAATTAAAGGAATATGAATTCATAAAGAGTCTCTTTGAGTCAGATTTGGATTTATGTCTTTAGTGTATTTGCCAAAGTAAAATAATGATCCTTGTACGTGCTGGCTATTGTTGTTGTTCTCATTTTAACTGACAAGATGCTAGATTGTATTCCTTACCACCTTTTCAGTTAGAAGGTATTATAAAATGGCAGTGGGATCAAGGTGATCATTGGACACTTGTAGTTAAAAGTTGAGACCTATGTGTCATTTGAATAAGAGGCCGCAATGAGGTGGTGTCTAGGGTGTGAAAAAAAGTCCTCTGTCTCATGAATGCCTTTGATAGTCATGCCTTTATAGTATACTCAGAGTTGCCTATTCAGATTAAGACTGTGGTCACAATTTGCATATATTCCTTGTTGGAGGAAGTGAGCAAGACTGGTGTCGCCAGGAGAAGAGGATTGTATATTGGCTTGTAGACGGGAACCTTAGAGAACCCGGCCTGGATGATATAGAACATAGGAAAATGAAGGACCACTCACTGCTTGGTGTGGTCAATGGTTTGTGATCTTGAAAGCAATATTACACTTATTATCACACAAATAAAGGTAATACACTATTTGACCTTCCTATGAGATAACTTCTAAGGACTGTAGATACATTTCCTCATTGAATCCCTACAGCAATCCTTTGAGATAGGCCACCTATTTAATGGATTAGGAAAGGAAAGTACAAGGAGTAAAAATAAAGGGAAGTATTAATGATATTTAGAAGGGCTTTCATTCACTGAGCGCTTAATATGTGCAAACACATAGCTTATCTCATTTAACCTATATATGTAATCTTTAGGAGATGGATATTATTGTTATGCCCATTTACAAATGAAAAAATTGATTTATTGTGAAGCTAAAGAACATGCCCAAGATTCCATAGTTAGTAAATGACAGAACAGGGATATAAACCCAGACAATTTTTTTTTCCCTTTAGTGAAATAAAGCCTAATTTTCCTATTTCTTTAGCACCTTTTTTGCTTAAACCTTATACTGGGCATTGTGGAAATATGGATTAAAAACAGAAGACACAAGCAACTTATTGTCTAATTAGAGACAAGACCAAAATGTTAAAGATGAAGAGATAAGATATCTTCAAAAGGATCTGAATGAGTGAACTCCAGCCTGGGGAGACAGTGTGGTCTGATTCGGGGAAAGTGCACATGAACTTTAAAACCTGATGGAGTTAAGTTTACTTTCCACTTTCATTACTTCCTAATTATGCATTCATGGGAAAGTTATTTAGTCTCTTTGAACTTCTGTTCCCCCAAATATGTAATGGGGTTCCCAATTAAATGAAGGTAAATCAATATCAATAGCTTCCATTTATTAAGGGATTAATGCATACCAACCATTGATTTTGAGAATTGCACATAATGTATCTCACTTAATACTTTAAACAGCCTTCCAAAGTAAGTATCATCACTGCCATTTCACGGATGAGAAACTGGGTCTTGAAGTTTACTTAACCACATCTCTGCGGAAGCAATCGACTAGGATTTAAATCTATGTGACATGGTATAGATCACTGCTCTTAATCATTAAACTAACAATTTCTCTAGAGTAAGCATTGGATGTAATAGGTAGTTAACAGTGCTATGTAAAATTTCTGAGACCAGATCTAACTTGTAGCTCTTACAATGGACCCACCTATCTTATCTGTGTCTTTGATTAGATGCTTTTGTTTAGAAATGCATTAATACATGCAATGAAGAAAAAATAGTGTATAAAAATTAAATCTCTTTACTCTTTTTATAGTTTCAATTATTTATTTAACCTTCTGCTCTTACTTTTCCAGAAGAGCATTGAATAATCATAGATTTTGTCCAGAAACATTCTTACAGACAATTTTAACTTGCGCAACTCCCTCATATTATTGCAAAGGTAATTGAGGGCCAGAGAGGTGAAGTCGTACCCAGGTCCAACTCATAATGCCCAAACTAGGATGAATACTTAGGTTTCCAGTGTTTTTTTGTCAATACCACACAATCTGTATTAATTAAAACCTTGGGTGGGTGGAGGGCGGGGTAGGGAGGGGAGTCCTTTGTAAAGAATCATATGTTTCCTAAAATAGTTCAGTCCTATTAAAAATGTAGGACTCTATCTGATAGAAGTTTCTAAGATAAGCAGTTGGGGAGAAATATATATTATACTTAATTAAATCATTATACTCAAGCAGTTAACTTCTGTGTTCCTTCGCAGAGTTCCTCACAGCTGCTCTATAAAAGGCAAATTAACAGATATGTTCTCTGATACATGGAAGTTCAAAGCCAGATATGTCCTAAATTGTCCTGTTTTTGACTACGTTAATGTTTTGCCTTACACACTCTTTTGTTATTCTTCTGTTGGTCTAATCAGACAGCAGAGAGGTGAGATGAAATGGGGCTACCATCCTTTCTCACCTCTTTCTCTGCACTCTGTTTATATCCTCCAAAAAAACAAACAAGTGCCCACTACTTATTCAGGAGCGCATATGCACTTGGTTGTAGTGAGGCCAAAGTTGGAGCTACCTACAAAAACATGTAGTGTGGAAGCTCAGAGCTCAAATCATGAACTTAGAACTAGATCTGAATTGTGGCTCAGCCAATTTAACATATGTGTGTTCCTTGGCAAGTTACTCAACCTCTGAGTCTCAATTTCTTTGTTGATAAATTGAGGATAAACGTTTATGGACTAGTACATATACCATATTTATCTCATAATCTTACGTAGAAGATCATGTTTATAAAGTGCTTGGAACATAGTAAATGCTAGATTGATGTTAGCTCTTATTATTAGTGTCACAGTACTACTTAGTTTCACAAAACTTCCAAGAATAAAATCATATCCTTTAGCTGTTCCTTGATGTTACCCTTTATTCAGGTGCAAACTGTTAAGAGGTTCTACTTCATTCATTCATTCATGTGGACCTCCAAATTTAGATATTGTACCTCTCTGGCCTTTGATTTCTTCTTTTAAAAAATGTTAAAGGAGGGTGATACCCATTTTATACGATCATTGTGAAGAATGAATGAGCTTGGGTCTTAGCTTAGACACATACATAGTAAGCAATCAATTGATGCTATTATTTTTTTTATCATTAGTTCTATGTTTCTCAAGAGAACAGACATCTGGATATATCCAATGGTTTAATTTATGCTTTCCTACCTGTCATAGGACATTTAGTTGCTTCCTGTTGAGTTATTTAATAAGATAGTGACTTTCTACAATTGAGAGACTACAGTATAAGATGAATTTTTTGAAAATCAGTGAACCAAGGTGCCAAATATTAATTTTGGCTCCTGCAGGTATGATGATGATGAAATAGATTAAGAACCAATTCCCACATTCAGTTGGAATGTTACCATAATATATTTTATGTGGAAAAGAGTGTTTGTGACCTGGGTTTTAAAATAATTTGATGAGTGAATTGCTAATTGAACAGTAAAAAAGAAAACAAATTACAACAGTAAAACCTACATTGCACTTTCCCTCCAGTTCTTTCTATTGAGTTATTGCATTCCCTCATTCACTTATTCATTCATTTAACAGCCTGCATTGAATGCCTCCTGTGTAGCAGGTGCTCTGAAGTTCTAGGCATCTGGTAGTCCTCAAGGAGCCTGTAGTTAGTGGGAGAATCAGATGTTAATCAAATAATCACACGGGTAAAAGCTAAATTTTTATTTTGCAAATGTTACAGAAGAGAGATGTGCTCTTAGCAGCATTTGATGTAGTCAAGGAGGTCAGAGAAGGACTTTCCAAGAAGATGTGCTTTATCTGAGATCTGAAGGACTTTGTATGGGGCTGAGGGTCAGATTCTGTTTCAATTCATTAGATGTCACACATCTTTGTTTACTGAAGTCTTATTCTTCTAAGTAATTGGTTTGAGCAGACAGCAAAGGGACAGCCTATTCTAATGATCTGATCGTATTTTATGCTACTTCTAACCTGTAAGATGGAAAACTGCACAGGTAGGAGGTTAGAATAGTGTAAAATCATTAAAATAAGGTTTCCCTTCACTCTGCTCAAAACAATCACTTAGGACAGTCAAATATCTTTCTGGGAACACAGAGCTAAAGTATTCTTGCTCTTCTTTGATTAAATGATGGTCACAGCACTTCTTTGTCTAATATTTTTCCAATGAAAATACATAAGGATTAGAATGCTAATCACTTTTTGCATTTTCTTTTAAAATTCCAACCGCTCTATAGCTGAATAATCTGGATTTTATTTTTTGAAAGATACTTTTAATGTGAGTTGAGTCACGTAAGTTTTTTCTTTCGAGAAATATATTTCAAAAAGTAAGAGTTCATCATTAATTATAATTAGTTATTTAGTTATACAGTCATATTATAGTGGAGGGTTTAATTCAGATTTCTGAATTTTCTTTCCTACTTGAATTTTACCAAAGAATAAGGAAAATATTCCCAGAGAAAAGAATGTGCCCCAGATAGCTGATGCAGTTCCTAGAAAATAAAATGAAACACCAAGATACCAGGTAAAGGGTTTATCATAATACCTGCTATGGGGCTTCTTAAGATGAGTTAATATAAGTAAGAAATATCCTAGAGCTGGTAGCCTATAGGTGTCTGAAGGCAGCTGACCGTGTTGGGTGAGAAAGGTAGGATCTTGCTAATCCTCTGATTGCAGCCCTGGAAGGTGATGAAAATGACATTTACAGGTTTCTTTCACCAGTGTGTCATTTGTATTTGGATGCTTATGTAAAATCTGGTGCAGCCACATTCATACTAATGCAAAACACAATCCCTGGTACACATAAGGCATTTTTTACTTTGCAGTATAAACTTTTTAGTCCATAAAGCTGCATTCCCATCCCAGCTATGGCAGTTTGGAGTTATGTGGCTTTGGGCAGGTTACTTAACCTACCAGAATTTCTTAGATATTCTTCTGTAAATTGTGACTCCTAATGCATATGTCACAAAATCTTTGTGAGAAGAAAATGTCTTGATGTTTGTAAGATGTTTACTATAATGCCTGGTACATAAAAGAACTTAATAAACTCTAGCTGTCTTTGTTTCTCTTGTTATGAAATAGGTAAGCACACAATAGAGTTATTACTCATAACGTAACATAACTGAGTAATTTACTCAGCACGTACTTGTTGTTTTCCCCTCATCTTCTGTTACTCTGAATTATCTCTTTCATATTTATTAGGTTAAAGGGAATCTTTGATAATGGGTCCACACATTCTTACAATTGTTTAGGCATCCTTTCGTATCTACCAAAGCTTGTACATTCCAAATAAGAGCTGTAGGTAGTGGAGCTCTTTAGGAGAGAAACAAAGCCAAGGATTTCTATCTGAACAAGTTAATGTGTGATTGTTATTTTGGTAACATTTTCCAGAGGCTTCTCTGTCTCAGAACACATACCTTTTTGCCAACTTTAGGTAAACTAGTATATATTGATAGAGAATCTATCAAAGTTTCACAATACCTATAATATCTGAAATTGTGGATATTTTAAATATAAACATTGTAGTCTGTGCAATTATCTATGTTTAATAGGAATTACTAAGATAACTATTTTTACAGGGAAGCTCTATTTCTCTTGGCAGGTATTTTCCTCTTTGATCTGCGAGTTCTCATTTCTTCTCTTTTGTTTACACGCGTTACATGATTGATTCATGGTGGAACGAGCTAAAGGTATTCTTTCTACCTTTCATCATTTGTCCTCAATTCCATTTTCAGCATACCAAGAATAGGAAGGAGAGATAAAAGGCAAAAAATAATTTCTGTGATGCTTGACTTTCAACTCATACACAGAACACAGCATATTTATCTTGTCAGAACAAATGGTCCTTTGTCTCTACCCAAATTAGGAAGGAGGTGGAATAACACAGTAGTTTAGTGGTTGGACTCTGGAGTCAGATCTGGATTGAACCCTGGCTCTATCACTGTGTAGCTGTTTCATAAGGTCATCTGTAAAATGGGGATTTTCATGTAGTGTTTCTTATTTCATAGGTGTGACATAATGATTCAATGACATAATAACACAAAGCACTTAATACAGCTTCCTACGCCCTCTAATAATAATTCAGAAAGTCTAGCCTGGAACCTAGGAATATGATCATCTTTATAGCTGTCACAGGAAATTGTGACTTACATGGTCAGTGGAGCATTCTTCAAGATAATGTGACAAATTGTTCTTTGTCAGTCTGGATCACAGAAGCCATATGTCTAATTTTATCTGACTTGATAAATCTCAAAGTAGAAGATTCCTATAAATTTAATGAAAGGTTAATTGCAATATTGACTTGACAAGCAACCTAACTGGCACATATTTTTACATATATCCAAATGTATGGGGATAAATGAAATTATGAAAACTGATACTTAGGGTGTTGTGAAAAATTCTGTGTTTTTGTTTAGTGAACAAATTTGAAGCTGACTAACATCAATGTCAACTACAGTTACACAGATTTATCCACGTTAATAGGTAGAGAAATTTCTTGAAAATAAATTTGTATTTCTAGACTTTTTCAGGCTTAATCAAGACATTTCATTTTCTAATTTACAAACATGAATTTAATATTTTTATTATCAGTGTGATTAGTCATGCTACTCCAGATGCTAATCTTCACTTCCTGAACAAGTTATTAAAGTGAGAAACCAGTTCTTCAGATTTTCATTTGGTGGCTTTCATTTTCAGTCCTTTCCAACTAAATGAAAACTACTCTGACTATGAAATACTCTTTCCATTCCTCCTCCCTCATGGTTTTCTCTCCATTTTCCCTCCAATTGCTATTCCTTTTTCAATCTTTATCTTTTCTTCCTTGCTTCCGAAGTATTGTTAAGGGAAAGTCTAAACTGGCCCAAGAAAACTCAGTCCTCTGCTATTGTGATCCTGTGAAAAAATGATGATTTGGATTTGCCGATTTTAGATGCCTTTCCCACATGGTGTTTGCCTTAATACTTAGTTCCCATTCTTAAGAACTGATAACTGTTGCTTCTCTTCAGTTGTATACTTTTCCTTCCAGGCTAACTTATATCTCAGTTAGCACTGGTTTTTAGAAAGTCAGTGTCCATGGCAGTTTCATCTGTTTCCCTATATTGTTTGTTTTCGATGGTGTGTCAGACAAGAGTTTTCATTCCCTTTTGTAAGCCCTGCTCATGAAGGACCATGAAACATTTTTTTTTTTACAATCTTTCCTATTGATGTATATTCATTTTCATTTTTTACTTAAATATTTTGTTTTTGCTAAGGTGTAACTAAAATTGTAATATCTTTTGATTTCAATTTATTTTATAGTTAAGTTCAATTCAAAAGATATTTATTGGTTTTTTATTTCATTGAACAGGCATTAAATATTTATTATATGTTTTATGAATTAGCTATCATGGATAATATTTTTCCACAGATAACTTCCTTGATCTATTATAGTGTATTTTAGTTTGTATCAGATCTCATTTTTCTATGTTGTATTGACAAGATTAACTGTAAACTCAGGGTATGTTATGATCAAATAGTGCCTTGCAAGGCACAGCACATTTTAAAAAAAATCTCTTGTGCATAGATTTAAAGAAGGGTATATTTGTTTCTTTCCATTAGTTTGCAGCTTTATGATTTCTATATTTCTCTTTAAAATTAGAAATGAAAACATGTACTGTAATCATGCAGAGTCAGTGAAACTCAAATGCTGTCTCCTTTTACCCCTTTTATAATTACTTAACCCAAGTAATATCAGCTTATATGTACTGCACACTTGATATTTATTAAAAATCAATTAAGTAAAACTATTTGAAACCCTTTTCTTGGTCTGTTTGCTATATTTTTATGTTTAAAAATACTTTGAATGTTTGGTAGCACTAGACATTAACAGCATGAATAAGGATCTAAAATAAAGCGGGGTGAGAGTGGCAGTGTAGTCTACTGTAGTAGATAAGAATGCCAGCTATTTAGTCTCATATTTGCTTCCTTTCCTATCTTTTAAAAAAGATTTTAATCAAATACTTACATAGAACTGACTAAGTACCAGGCATTATTCTGAACACTTTACAAATATTACCTACTATTGTTTTCATTCTATTCGTTAGGAAACTAAGGCACAGCAAGGTTAAATAACTTGTCCAGGTTCACACGGAACTGGCTGAGTCAAGACTGAAAACAACTCAGGATACATACTCATAACTACTCTACCAGGCTGCTAGAATTAGAATCCTAGCTCTGCTCATTACATGGTGTGACCACCAGGGCGAATTTCTGAATATTTCAGGGCCTCTGTCTTATCATTTGTCTAGTGGGGACAATAATAATAACCTCATTATAACGTTTTTTTTTTTTGATTAAAATCTATTTGGCCCAGTGCCTCCAAGGTCCTCTTTTAAGGAATATTGTTTAAGTTTTATGTGACAGTGAGGACAGCTATTACTACCACTGCGGCATTTAGACTTTCATACGAGAGATTGTCTTCTTGGTCGACACTGTAGAGCCTTCTTGTTCCCTTTCTTGTTTCTGTAAACCCTCCTCTAACTCATTGTTCTTTATGGCCCTTGTCTCTTATAAGGCTACAGCTCAAGCGCCCCTTCTCCACTTGAAACATCAGAGTTTTAAATTTACTGCTTTGCTAATTCTTAATTAAGAGGTCATTTTACTAGTGTGATTGATATTTAATTGAAATTGAAATAAAGCAGTAGAAACAAAGGTGTGAATATGAGGAATCTTTTTGTGGATTTAAGCCTTTGAAGAGAAATAATTCCAAACAAAAGGAGGGGCATTGGGGTAAATTTGAGTAGGGGATCTTAAGAAATTTCTAAAGTAGTTACATTATTCCACAGGGGCACTCCTCTCACCCCAGGATATCCATCAGTGTTTTAATTATATTTTGGCAAATCAAAACCTTCTTTATGAAAGAATGGAAAAGGAGTGTTTATAAAATTTAATATTGTGGCAGTTAAATCTGAGATATCATTTATTATTCTATCTAGGAGGACAGTTACAATTGTTTGCCAAATCACTTTGAGCAGTCCAATTCAGAATTTTTCTATATGCTTTTGACGTTATTCTGTTTTTACTAATACCATTAAAATTGAATATAACGAATGAACAGCCTGAATCCTGCAATTGCCTTTTCAGGAGTAAGTAACCATAAGTCACAATTATGAATACTGCTTTAAATTAAGAACACATTTTCCAAAAATGAAGATTCATTTTTGGTATCTTGGGCTAATCAGAAGAAGCATTCCAAATCATGAATTTTTATGAGTATTATAATATAGTTTGAAGGTAATAAAAAAAATCAAGAGCATGTTTAATTGCATATGTGTTTAATGGAAAACAATACACAAAGTGACGAAATCTGAGACATGTAACCCTCACTTTTGTTTCTAATTATAAATCTATGGAAATGCCTTCCTTGCTACTCCTTCTCAGGCTTTCCGTGCAGTTTTCTGGGATATTGATGATGGGATGCATTCTGTATTATAACAAAATGAAGTTTTGGTATTAAATGAATACGTGAATTGAAAAAAAGGAACCAGAGGGAAGGTGTCTGGAAATTAATGTCACTAAGGTGCTTTTTAAAAGTTAGTTTGAATTTGGTGCATTTTAAGTAAAATAAATTTTTATTGAAAAGTGCATATATTTTAAGTATGAGCTTCCACCTTATTTCAGTGGGTAAGAATATCAATTAGTGGTTATAATATTTAATCTGTTGCCCTTTTGTTGATTACATTCAAGTTATGTATTGGTTAATTCATGTAGATTTACAAAATAGAATTCTTCTTTAAGACTGCCATTTATTTTTCCCCAGATTTATTTTACATCTTTGATTCTATAAAGTGAGACTACTTGCATCAGAAGATGTGCTTTATCTTTCCTGGAATAGCTGATTAATAGTAACTTGAATGGCTGTCTCCTAGGTTTTTTTTAAACAAAAAAGATCAGGGATTTAATTTTAAAGATGAATTGTTGCGACAATCCAAGATATAAATCACTGTAGTATTTGGGTATTTTTCTGAACAGTTTTCATAGTTACCAGCCATTTCAGTACCAAGAACAGGCTATTCAGATTTAAAATACTGAAACCTCAAATAGTCACAGTGGTTGAGGCACTGAGATATTCAACTTGTAACACAGTTGTATTTGGTGTACTGGGAAAAAAGTACTCAGACTAATATATTTCAAAGTTTCTCAATAGCAAAAATTTAAGACCTTAAGGTTAACTGCAAGTTATTTATCTCTGTACTCTCATTTTAGACTAGGGGTTGGCAGACATTTTCTTTAAACGACAAGATAGTAAGTATTTTAGGGTATATTGGGTGTATAATCAATGTTGCAACTACCGAACTCTACTATTGTAGCTTGAAAGCAGCCATAGACAAAAAGCATAAATGAAGAGTGTGTCTGTGTTCCAATATAACTTCATTTATTGACAATTACATTTAAATTTCATTTAATTTTCATGGGTCACTAGTATTACTCTTTTAATTGTTTTTCAATTTAAAATTATAAAGATATTTTAGCTCATAGACAGTACAAAAACATCAGGTTGAATTATTCTTATGATCTTAGTTTACCTTTCCCTGCTTGAGACTAAGAGCTCCTCAAAGGCAGTGAAAGGTATCTTATTTATCTCGATATCCCCCAGTACTGAACACGTAATAGTACTCAGCAAAGGTATGGCAAATAACTACTCTGAATAATGTCTTTAATTATAAATTTAATATTGATTTGTTATAATGTTGATTTTAGCTTAGCAAAAAAACATTTTTCTATATTTTAATATATATAACATTTCCTTAATTTCATATATACACACGTACTTGTATTTAGTTTTATTAAGGTATAATTTTTATATAATAGAAAGAACTGACCTGTCTTAAATGTATAATCCAATACTTTTAGTAAATTTACTGAGTTGGGCAGTCCTTACCATAATCTGCTTTTTGAACATTTCGATCATCCCCCAAAGATCTGTTAATTTCTCTTTATATATCCATTACAAAAATCAGTGCATTAAGGTAGAATTCTATTCTATGAATCAAAAATTCAAAAGACAAATTTAGCCTTATGTAGATACATCAAGGCTTATGCTTTTGACACTATTGTTGTTAACTCATGTAGTCCTCATCCAACCTACTATGGTTATTTCTATGTTATCTACACCTTATTGAGAAGGAACTGAAGTAATTTTCCCAAGTTTGCTCCTCTATAGAGTGACATCAGCTCAGCTATCTAGTGGAGGCACAGAGTTTTAAACTGATGCAATACGGCTCCAGGGTCCATGATCTTAATCACTTTAAGAGTATTGGATTTTAGAAGCCATTGATAATACTCACAAGAATAATAAAAGATCTTTTCTAAGAGGCAATTAGGAATTAACTTTTGACTTACCATTTTAGGAAAGCAATAATTTTCATCAAAATCATAATTTCCAACCTCTTTAATCATACCTAAATCACAATCATTAGAGAGCATAAATCAAGTGACATTTTAGGTGTATAGTTTCAAGTAATAAATAGGAGGCAAATATTCTGCTACTCTGGATATGTATGCCTTTAATATTTCTAGTGTTATGAGAAGCACTCAATGTTATCCATCTCTCCAAAATATATCATTTGAAAAGAATTGTTAGAAAAACTGTAAAGAGAAATCAATCAAGGTGGCAGAGTAAGAAAACATGGAGCTCCTCCCCTCCCATGAACACACACAAATTATATCTACATGTGACACAGTTCTCATGGAAAACTGACTGGAAATTGGCAGAAGGACTTCTGTACAACCAAGGCTGTAAGAAAGATGTACACATAATCAGTTGGGAAGGAAGGAAAAGTGATCAGGTTGGCACCTGTGCCCCTGGGAAGAGAAAGGGAGGAAAAAGGAGAATTCACAGGCAGACACATGCCCTGGGGAGAGAGCAGTGAGAGCCACAGATTGGGTGCCCCTGTCCTGGGGTCCTACACAGGGGAGGACCTGGCTGATTGGAGGATTGCTGGGACTATCAGAAGGGCTGTGCGAGCTCCTGAGAACCAGTACAGGCTGAGTTGCCCCAAGGGCAGGGCAGAGAGAGATCTGCTCTAGCAGCTGCTGGTTTCATGTGACCACCTCTCTTTGTGCCTCAGCCTGAGCTGAATGAATGCTTCAGCCCCACTCAGTCCACATCACAGAATGGCACTGGGTCTGGGGTGGACACGACCAGGGAGACAATTTGACTGTGGGACACAGAGGCAACCTAGTCCTGAGGCGTAGCCTGGGTAGGGTGGCAGCAGTCATTGTTGGGCCTTATTCACGCAGCACATCAGATTTATGGTGGCCACTCCACCACAGCTCACCCCTACCCCCATATATGCTGAGAGTCCACTTGGATTCTGCCTGTCCCTGTGGATGTGGTTCTACAACAGGGCAGGGGTGGCAGAGACTAGGGCGGTGATCAGCTGTGAGGATCAAAGGAGATTTGAACTCAAGGCTGTGTTTGAGTGGAACAAGGGAAACAATTGTGGGTGCCTGCATAGGCAGCACATCAGAGACAGCTCAGACGTCTGTCTGCAGCCCTCCTGAGCCAAGAGCCCTCACAAGCCCCACTCACTTCAGCACTCCCCAACTCTGTGGCAAGAGTCCCAGTACAAGGGGAGGGGAAAAATATACACTTAAAGGGAACATAACCAGCCTGAGCCCTGCCTTCAGGGCTTCTGCTCTGGCAACTTGGAATCAGATCTTGATGATATGGTCATGATGACTGCTGAGCAGAGGGCAAGCCCTACCTCACACCCAGCTCTAGCCTTAGGCCCTTTATCTTCAGCCTCACCACTACCAAGGTGATAGTTGCCAGTCCACCCTGAGGAAAGACATGACTTGCAACCATGTCTTCCAGCTCTCCCACCAAAGGCACTGGGCACATGCAGTCTGTACAGGCATGCTTCCACATAAGAACATCCCTTCAAGAATGCAACAGGTAACTGTTTCACCTATATTTATAGAGGCAGAGAAAGTTAAGTAAAATAAGACAGAGGAACTATTCTCAATTGAAAGAGCAAGGAAAAGCTCTGAAAAAACAAATAATGAAACAGAAATAAACAGTTTACCAGATAAAATATTTAAAGTACTGATAATAAAAATATTAACTGAATTAGGGAAAAGTATAGTAGTCCACAGTGAAAATTTTAACAAGGAATTAGAAAATATAAAAATGAGTCAGAAATGAAGAATTCAGTAGCTGAAATGAAAAACACAGTAGAAGAAATGAATATCAGACTAAGTGACACAGAAGAAAGCATAAATGCTCTGGATGATAGAATAATGAAAATCATCCAATCAGAACAGAAAAAAGAAAAATAAATTTGAAAAATGAAAACAGTTTAAGCGATCACTAAGACAACATTCAGCATACCAACATTTCCACTATGGGGGTCCCAGAAGAAGAGAGAGAGAGCAGGGGACTGAAAATGTCCTTTAAGAAGTTATGGCTGAAAACTTCCCAAGCCTGAAAAAGGAGACACATATCCAGGTACAGAAGGCACAGAGAGTCCCAAACATGATAAACTCAAAGAGACCTACACCAAGACATATCATAATTAAAGTGGCAAATGTTAAAAGATAAAGAGAGAATTCTAAAGACACCAGGAGAAAAACAGAGTCACTAATAAGGGAACCCCCCATAAGTCTATCAGCTGATTTCTCTGCAGAAACTTTGCAGGTCAGAAGGGAGGAACCTGGTATACTCAAAGTGCTAAAAGGGAAAAAACCTACAACCTATTGTACTCCTACCCAGCAAAATTATCATTTACAATAGAAGAAGAGATAAAGAACTTCTGAGACAAGGGAAAACTAAAAATCCATCAATACTAAACCTACCCTCAAAGAAATATTGAAGGGCCTCCTTTTTCTGGAAAAGAAGAAGGTGTAGGAACAGGAAAATCCCACTAGGAAAAGCAAATGTGTAGGAAGATCAACCACTTAAATAAGCCAGTACAAGAGTAGAAAACAAAACATTATAAAAGCAACCATAAGTACACTAAACTAAACAATTAAAGATTGAACTTGGAGATGTAAAATATGACATCGAGAACACAAAACATGGAGGAGGAGATTAAAACATGTAGATCTTTTAAAATGTGTTTGAACTTAAATGACTTCCAATTTAAAACAAGTAGATGTGTAGATCAACACATATGAACTCCATGGTAACCACAAATCAAAAATTTATGATACATTAAAAACTAAAAAGAAAGGAACACAAGCATACTATTAAAGAAAAAAAATCAAACCACTAGGGAAGAAACAAAAATAAGAAATGAACAGAGAACTACAAAAAGAATCAGGAAATAAGTAAGAAAATGGCAGTAAGTACATGCCTATAATTACTTTAAATGTCAATGGACTAAGTGCTCCAATCAAAAGGTGGCTGATTGGATTAAAAATAATCTTCTTCAATAAAAAATGTTTAAAAAAAATCTTCTTTATGCTGCCTATAGGAGACTCACTTCGGCTAAAGATATATAGACTTTAAGTAGGGGAATGGAAAAAGATATTTC
The DNA here is from genome assembly GCF_009834535.1 of Camelus ferus. NCBI lineage: Eukaryota > Metazoa > Chordata > Mammalia > Artiodactyla > Camelidae > Camelus > Camelus ferus. The sequence goes on from NC_045699.1 coordinate 11,719,647, forward strand.
ATGCAAATGGAAACCACAAGAAAGCAAGTGTACCAAAACAGACCTTAAAGGAGGCTATGACAAAAGGCAAAGAAGGACATTATATAAAGCGATCAGTACAAGAAGAGGATATTGTACTCATTAACATCTACATACACAATACAGGAGCACCTAAATATATAAAGCTAATATTAACAGACATAAAGAGAGAATTGACAATCATACCATAATGGTAGGAGAATTTAACACCTCACTTACATCAGTGACAGATCATCTGGGCATAAAATCAGTAAGGCAACATTAGTCTTAAATGGTACAATAGAGCAGTTGGACTTAATATATATCTACAGGACATTACATCCAAAGACAGCAGCAGAATACACATTCTTTTCAAGTGCACATGAAATATTCTCTAAGATAGATCACTGTGCTAGGCAACAAAATAAGTCCCAACAAATTTAAAAGGGTAAAAATTTTATCAAACATTTTTTTCCAACCACAGTGATAATGAAACTAGGAATCAGTTATAGGGAGAAAAATTAAGAAGAGAACCAAGTACATGCATATTATAACAGCAAGCTACTAGAAAACCAGCAGCTCAATGAAGAAATCAAAGAGAAAATCAGAAAATACCTTGACTACAAAGAAATAAAAATACAACACTACAAAATCTATGGGATGCAGCAAAAGTAATTCTAAGAGGGAAGTTTATAGTGAAGCAGGCCTTCCTCAGGAAACAAGAAAAAACTCAAAGCATTCTAACCTGTCAACTAAAGGAGTGAGAAAAAGAAGAACAAACAAACCCCCAAATCATCAGAGGGAAGGAAATAGTATAGATAGGAGAATAAATGAATGAAATAGACATTAAAAAAATAGAAGAAAATCAATGAAACAAAAAGTTGGTTTTTTGAAAAAATAAACAATATTGATAAGCCTTTTGCCAGACTCAGTAAGAAAAAAATAGAAGACCCCCCCAAAAAAAAAACAAACAAAAAAACAAAAATAAGAAATGAAATAGGAGAAATAAAAACTGATACCATGAAGATACAAAAAAATCATGAGATAATACTGCAAGCAGTAATATGCCAACAAATCAGACAATAGAAGAAATGGACAAATTTCTAGAAACATGCAACCTGCCAATACCGAGTCAAGAAGGAACAATTTGAAAGGACTAATCAATAGTAGTGAAATTGAATTTGTAGTAAAAAAAAAAAAAATCTCTCAGCAAACAAATTCGAGTGCCTGATGGCTTCACAGGGGAATTCTACCAAACATAAAGAAGAGCTATCGTTTTCAAACTATTCCAAAACACTGAAGAGGGCAGGACACTCCCAGATTCATTCTATGAGACCTCCATTACACTGATCCCAAAATCACACAAAGACACTACCTAAAAAAAAGAAAAAAGAAAAAAAAAGAAAAGAAAGAGAAAAGAAAAAGAAAAAGAAAATGACAGACCAATATCTCTGATGAATATAGATACAAAAATCCCCAACAAAGTATCAGCAAACTGAATCCAACAATATATTAAAAAAGGATCACATATCATTATCAAGTTGGAAGAGGCAAGAATTTACAGTGGAGAAAAGACAGTCTCTTCAACATATTGTGCTGGGAAAACTGGACAGCTATATGCAAAAGAATGAGATTAGAACATTTCCTCACACATTGTACAAAAAAGAAACTCAAAATGAACCTAAATGAATGACGTGAAATCATCGAATCCCTAGAAGAGAACATAGATAGAACGCTCTTTGACGTAAATCATAGCAATATTTTTTGGCTCATGTCTACTAAGGCAAAAGAAAGAGAAGCAAAAAGAAATGAGACCTAATTAAATGTACAAGCTTTGCACAGCAAAGGAAACTGTCAGCAATTGAAAAACAACCTGCAGAATGGGAGAAAACTTTTGCAAATGATGTGAGTGACAAATGGTTAATATCCAAAATATAAAAACAGGTCATACAACTCAATATCAAAAAAACAAAGAACCCAATCAAAATATGGGCAGAAGATATGAGTAGACATTTTTCCAAAGAAGACATACAGATGTCTAACAGGCACATGAAAAGATGCTTAGCATCCATAATTAGTAGGGAAATGCAAATCAAAACAATGAGATACTACCTCACCTGTCAGAATGACTATCATCAAAAAGTCTACAGATAAAAATTTTGGTGAGGAGGTGGAGAAAAGGGAATCCTTGTACATTGCTGATGGGAATGTATATTGGTGCAGCCACTATGAGACATAGTATGGAGGTTCCTCAGAGTACTAAAAATAGAACTACCATATAATCCAGCAATCCGCTCCTGAGTATATATCCAAAAAAAATTGAAAACACTAATTTGAAAAGATACATGCACTTCATTGTTTATTGCTGCACTATTTACAATAGCCAAGACATAGAAGCAACCCAAGGGTTCATGAACAGACCAACGGATAAAAGAATTGGTATACATATATATGTATATACACACACAGTAGATTACTACTCAGCCGTAAGAATGGAATGTTGCCATTTGCGGCAGTGTGAATGGATTTAGGAAATAGTGTGTTTAGTGAAATGTCAGAAACAAACACTATATCACTTATATGTGGAACCTAAAAAATAAGACAGATACATGTGTATAGCAAAACAGAAACAGACTCAGAGATTTAGAGAACAAACTTAGTGGTTACCAGTGGGGAGAAGGAAGATAACAGGAGGCAAGTTATGGGTAGGGGATTAGGAGATTTAAACTACTATGTATAAAATAGATAAGCAAGGATATATTGTATAGCACCTGAAACTGAAGCCATTATCTGGTAATAACTTTAATGGCATATAATCTGTAAAAATACTGAATCACTATGCTATACACCTGAAACTAGTATAATATTGTAAATCAACTCTACTTAAAAAAATAAGAAAAACTCTAAATAAAACTGATTTTGCATAGCATGAAACTTTCACCTCAGTACTTTGCTTACATAGTAACAACCTACTTATTTTTGGCAATGCCTAAAGTGTTTTGTTAAAATTATTTTATACTTCCAGTTGTATTCTGCTCATTTTATAAATTTGTCAAAAATATTACAGAGAGCAGTTAATAAGCCATCAGCAATAGCTGGGTATTCCATTTTCTTTAAGCATAGAAAATCCCAAAAAAGTCTTTGTAGAAAATGTTTAATGAGATTATTATATATTTAAAATCATTTTGATATTATGTAATTATAAAGCTTGTATACTGTGAATAGCTTCTTTTTCTTTGTGCTTCTAAGTATAAATAATAAAATTTTATATAAAGAAACTTGGCCTCATTTTATTTTGATGCAAGTTGTTATTGGCATGAAAATTTAGGAGATTGCCTATTTTCTGGCTCTTTCTTTAGGAAAAAAATATTATCTTGTCAGATGAGGTTAATGGTCTGCATGTTGAGAAAGAATTCACAGAACAAGATACTGTCATCTGCTTTAACAGTTTTGTATATGTTGTCTCCTGGAGCCTCATCTCATTCACAGATACCTGATTCCCAGTGGAAGTCCCCTAGCACTTTCTACTACATCCTTTCTCTCAGACATCAACCTATGCTGTGATTGCAGCCCCTTCTTGAGGCATTTCTCCTCATTGATTAGCTGCACTATTCCTTCCCCTCCCCCTTCATCCTCATTACCATGGCCACAGTGAGAATGGTGGAGGAAGGCTGGAGGCCATCACGTTGCTTCTGTCTCCAAATTGGAGTTGTTGAGGCACCATAGTTTTTCTGAAGGGATGCTCCACTCAATTCTCTCTTGATATTCTTCCCTGATGAAGAAACTGGAAACCTGAGGATCTAATAAGTAGTAGTGCAATGGTTAGAGCTACATTTTCAATTGTTTCTACTACTTGTTGGCTGTAATCTTCAGCAGACTATCCGATTTTTTTAAAGCTTCAGTTTCCTCATCTGTTTAACGGGGCTGATAGGAGTTACTCTGAATAGGAAGTGAGATTGTAATAGTTAGTGAAGTGCTTGGTACAGAGTGAGCAATCATTGAATGTAAACTATGACTGATTTTTGTGTTTTATCTCATATATTTAGCACTAACTATCCTGTCTGGCTATTTTTGAGTTCTTAAACACTTTGCTACCTATACTATAAAACCTGTTATGCAAATTTGAGTATCTTGACGCCTACTGATTATGGTCTTGGCTACCAATTAAAATTATGAATAATAAAAAGGATTACATTTGGTAATAACTTCAGAATCCATTACAAACTCTTTCTCAAGGTATCTCTTCTGTAAAACCCCTTGCTGTGTTGCCCAAATTATATTCACAACTTAATAGTCCTGAAAAAAGTGGCCTTAAAAAAAGTTTCATAGTGTGGGGAACTCTTCTGTTCTTGAAGGGGAGAGCAGTATCTTCACAATAAATATTCTCAAATTCTCTAAGAAAATGTTTTATAAAATTTATCAGACTAGGATACTTTGTATAACACTGATTGATGTCTGGAGACATTATGTCTTAGTTAAAGGAAATTCAGTGTTAGAAAGGCTACTCCATCATGAGATGGTTCTTATTAGGATATTATTCTTTATTTTAAAACAAAATATACCTTATATTAGTTCTAACTCTCTACCTGTGTTGTGTCTTCTGGAGCAATAGAAGAAAACTGCTTCACTTAACAGGACAACTTCCTTGTGTCATACAGTGTATATGTGCCTTACCATTCCTGGTTAAGCTTAAGTAAATTCTACTTAGAATATCTACTTACCACTGAATGCTATTTTCTATACATAGTGTGACAATAATTAAGAATAGTAGACAGTGGAGATTTTTGGTTCTTGAAATGTTTATAATTCTGCTGCTCTCACTTAACAAAATGTATTAGCCTTTTGGTTTACATTTAATTTATGGTTAAAAGGGGAAAAAAAAAACCCTTCCATGTCTTTGTTTTATATGTAAGTTATAAGAAGGCCAGATTTTGCTCATAATGTAATCGTGCTTCCATTCTCGAAACCAGATATAGAACTTAATATCTATTCATATGCAGTTTACTTTTTCTTGGTTTCTACTTACTATTGTAAGTTGTCAGTATGAATTTAAATTCTGATTTTGAAATGGAGTAGGTGAGCTGTCTTTCATAGCTTTCCATTGATCAGATAAGGGCCATTCATTAGGTTGAAATGAAAACATTTAACAGCATTATTTGCATACAGTTGCTAAAATATCATTGAAATGTGATGTTATTCAGCCTGTATTCATCCTTAATGAACATAGGAAGGAAATACATCCAATGCTTTGTTGCAGTTAAGACATACTTATGTCAACATCATAAGCCTGCTCAATCAATCTAAAAACGATATAAGGTAAGAAGGTTTGTGATTCTTGTTTTTAGTGATTGAGTCCAGAGTGGTTTTTAGTCTTTGTGATTTTAAAAAGTAATTACCTGCAAAATACATTGTTAATTATCTTTAAAAGCGACTGGACATCTTATCCCAAATTTAGCAGTTTGTAAGTACTCTTTGTCTGTTAATATATCTCTGTGCCTCTTATATTTTCCATGACTTGTTGGATGTTACTAATATTCCTTCCTTCCACCCCTCCCTCCTTCCTTCCTCCCTCCCTCTCTTCTTTCCTTGATTTCTTATTTGCCAGATGTGACAGAACTCTTGGAGTTTGGAATTTATTTGCAATGGTTAGTTAGATATTTTTTAATGGTTTTTTCCATCAGTATTATAAGGGAGAATGCAGTGCTTAAAAATTTTGCAATCTTACGCTCTTTCACTTTGATGGAGAAATTAAAAAAGGAAAATAGAATTTTTAAAATTCATACTTTTATCTGTCTTATATTAATAATATGCCATCTTGCCTTAAGCAATATTCTTATGCTAGAAATAGCTTTTAAAGCCTCCCACTTGCTCTCCGTAGTAATTTTCAGAAAGCTCAGTTCATTCTGGCCTTATATTTTTTAGGGCTATCACTAAATATTTGCATCACTCTGTATTTCCTTGAGTATGTGTCCCTTTCATATTTCTTTAAAAATATACTCAATTAGCCCTTACATGTTTTCACTTAAATGCACCTTGTTTTTACTTTTACGTCACCTTGTATAATAGAAATTGTACCTCCTGTCTTTCATGAATCCTTCAGTTATGGAGTCACTTTAACCCTCTATTCTTTTTTTGTTGTTGTTGTTAAATAAGGTTTTCTAACATGTATGGGACCTGTCTTTTTCTAATTAAATATTTTAATATATATTAATATTATTAATATAAGAAATATATTAATATAATAAACAATAATTATATTAATAAATAATATATTTAATATAATAAATATTATATATATATATATATATACTTGTTCTTAAAATTCTAATAACATTTGTGTCAGAAATTGCTCCTTTCTTATTGATCCAGATTATGTTTAGATTAGTAGTCATCTTCATTTATCCTTTCTCTAATACGGGTTAAAATTTCAGTGAGGGAAATAAAGAAATTCCAGGTTTTTCATAGTTTAATAGAATATTTCTAGGAACATGTTTCATAGTTTATGTCCTCTTTGGTTTATTTCTTGTCTGTTCAATATCAGGAATAGAATTCTCCATGTTCTTTACTTGGAGACTGTCACTACTATTTCACTTTTAGTCTTATTTTTCCTTCACTGAGATATAATTGAAATACTGTGTAAGTTTAGGGTGTACAATATGATAATTTGATGTAAGTATATAATGTGAGATGCTTACCACCAGAATGTTAGTTAGCACATCTGTCACCTCACACCTTTGTATATGTGTGTTTGTGGTGAGAAATTTCAAGATCTACTTTTTTAAGCAACTTTCCAGTATATAATACAGTATTATTGACCATAGTCACCATGCTGTACCTTAGATCCCTACAACTTATTTAAATTATAACTGAAGTTTGTGCTCTTTGAATACCTTTCTCCTATCCTTACCCTTCCTCACCCTGGCAACCACCATTCTAGTCTCTGTTTCTGTGAATTCTACTTTTTAAAATTCCACATATAAGTGAGATTATATGGTGTTTGTCTTTCTCTGTTGACTTATTTCCCTTAGCATGATGTCCACAAGATTGATCCATGTTGTTGTTAATGGCTGGGTTTCCTTCTTTTTTTATAGCTGAATAATATTCCAATGTAAATATGAAAAAATACCATGTTTTCTTTATCCATTCATCCATTGATGGACCCTTAGGTTGCTTCCATGTCTTGACTATTATGAATAATGCCACAATGAATAGATGTCTCTTTGAGACAGTGATTTCATTTCCTTCAGATACGTATCCAGAACCAGGATTGCTGGATTATATGGTAGTTCTATTTTTAATGTTTTTGAGGAACCTCCATACTGTTTTCCATAGTTGTTGTGCCACATTACATTCCCACCCACAGTGCACAAGTGTTCTCTTTTTTCTACATCCTTGCCAATACTGATCTCTTGTTGTTTAGACCATAGACGTCCTAATAGGTTTGATTGAATATTACCTTGCGGTTTTGGTTTGTATCTCCCTGATGATTAGGGACATTGAGCACCTTTTCATGTACCTGTTTGGCTATTTGTATGTCTTCTTTGGAAAAATGTCTATTCACGTCCTTTGCCCATTTAAAAAAAAACAGATGATGATGATGATTTGGGCTATTGAGTTGTATGAGTTCTGTATTTATTCTGGATATTAACCCTGTATCAGATATATGGTTTGCAAATATTTTCTCCCATTCAGTAGGTTGCCTTTTCATTTTATTGATTTTGCTTCCTGTACTGATGCTGTTTAGTTTAAGGTAGTCCCAATTATTTAATTTTGCTTTTGTTGCCTGTGCTTTTCAGTGTCATGTCCAAAAATCATTGTCAAGACTAATGGCCAGTAGCTCTCCCCTATGTTTTCTTGTAGAGGTTTATGGTTTCTGGTCTTAAATTTGTCTTTAATCAATTTCAGGTTAATTTTTGTCCATGGTGTAAGATTGGGGTCTAGTTTTATTCTTTTGCATGTGCATATCCAGTTTTCCCACCACCCCAATTATTAAAGAAACTATCTTTTCCCCGTTCTTAGCAAATATTAGTTGATCGCTTTTATTTAGTCTTATCTGAATACTTTATAGTGTGTTCTCAGCTTCAGTTTGTGCTTTTTCCTTCCCTGATCCTTTATTTCTCAGGATAAAATGTACTATGGCTAATAAGTAACTTGTGAGATTCTGTCTCTTTAATGGTATTTTCTTGACTCTTTAGAAAAGGTATGACCTCTTGCACGAAGCTCAGTTCAATGACTCCTGATTCTTGCTATGTTAAAGTCTACTAACCTTCTCCCAGTGCACTGTTAGACAATTAAGTTGCCCTTCCCAGCCTGACTGCAGTTAGTCCTAATAATTGCTATGTGGATATTTGCAGTTGGTAACTTAAAAGTATGTGAAGAATAACATTGGGGGATCTGATTAAGAAAACCATCATGAATCAATTTTTTTCATTTCCAAAAGCAAAAGAGTAAAGATTGCATGTTAAGACTATGAACCTGCTATAACTTATGTCCTAAGTTAGAAATAGTGGTTAGTATACAATTAACTCCCACTTCCAGATCCTTTGCTAACAAGAAATTTTGGCTCTTCTACTGCCCTCCGTCCCCATACCACTACCCTTGCTTCAGTTTCATCTAGTTTCTTGTGAATTCATTTTGCTTTGTTGCATACCAAGAAGCATTTTAACACTGTGATTTTTCCCTCCATTCAAATATTTGATGTCTTTCTGGTTTTATGACTCAGGAATATTAACTCTTGCCTCTAGGGTGCCACTGTGATCCCAAATACACTGAGTAACTTGGAAGCTTGTAATGCAAAATACTTTGAGTAACCTTTATATAACCTTGTTGGCAGCTGAATATGTATACTTCAAATTCCCTCCTCAGTACCCAGGATTATTTAGACTTAGTTATGCCACAGTAACTTTATGCCAAAGCCCCTGCCATAAGCCCTTCTAAAATGTGACTCCCCTCTCTCCCACCTATGCATTTTAGAGGAAAAATCTCAGGTCCCATTATCATTACTACAGCTTAGTTTTTCCCTGTACTGACTTTAACTCAACTAAATCTTGTATTCTCCTTTTCCTAGATGTTTCTAACAAAAGGGACTACAACTTGAAAAATAATAAAAAGCACACAGAGCTGAAAATACATACAGAAGGAAATCTTTAATATCTTCATTTTTATAGAAGAGGAATTCTGAGAATGAATTTTTTTTAATCTAGCTTTTCTTTCAAGGGAATTTCCAGTTATATTGGGAAACAGGTATTTTTTTGGAAAGGGAGGACATTCATATGTGCTGTTAAATTTAAGTTTCAGTGGTTGAATAAAACTGAAGACAACTTCAGAGAGAGGCTAAGAACGCTGGGTTTGTAACCAGGTGAACTTCATTTTCAGTACTGGCATTGCATTGACTAGCTGTGTAACTTATGGCAAGTTAACTAATGCTTAATTTTCCTTACACTGAAAGCAGAGGTAATTATTCCTATCAGGGCTGATGGCTGATAGGATTGAATTATATCATATATGTGTAGTGTAGAGCAAAAGTTCTGCATATAAGAAGTGTTCCATAAATTATAACCCTTCTGCTTTTAGCCCCCAGTCACTGTTACAACTGGGGTGTGCATTTCATGCATGTAAAAATCAAGTGTGAACATATTTGAGCATTAGAGTATCATCAATTAATTTTTGATGGAGAAAGAAATCTTAAATTTATTTTTATTTCTGTCCAAATTTTTTTGTAATGCCCTTTAGCTTTTCAAGTTGTTAACCGTACGTATGCCTAGCTCCCTTAGGGCATGAATTTTAGGTTTTATGGTATATGACATAATAATATACCAACACACACACACACAACACACACACACAATTTGGGACTTTGATAGAGCAATACTGACTAGACTTTATCTATGATAGGAAGAGCCACCTTACCCATTCAATTAAAAAAAAAAAAAGGATCATGGAGTTGCTATGATGATGAGATGGAAAACAATCTGAAAATGTGGCCCAGATCCCTAAATTTGTGCCCTTGCTCTACCACCTGTGAAATGCATGGCGTTGGACAGACTCCTTTCCTTTGAAGTCAAAGTAGTATTTATCCTCGAAAGTTGTTGGGAGGATTAAGTGTGATCATGAATGCAAAAGTGCTGTGTAAGCTGTAAACTTGTTATTGACTTGTTATTGCAGTTGGGCAGAGTGTTAGAAAAGGTTTCCATTTTCACTTCTACACTTGGATTCGGGAACTTCCAACTTAGTTCGTGTTTGTATTAGGCCAAATAGAGGTTCCCTCCCTCCATTTCTTCTTCTCTGCCTCTCTCTCTTCTTCCTTTCTTTCTCTTCAAAGAAGCTGAGTGTATTAAATCATTCCATCATGTAAAATAACACATGCTATAAGCATGTTTTGTAAACCCTTTAAACATTAGCAAGTTGTATGAGGTACTTTTATCACATTTAATTTCCTCAAAACTATCTGAAAGTTTCTGGTAATTCATAAATAGATTATATGACACAAGGAATAACTTCTCTGTAAGAAACTCACACCAGCTGGATTTGCTTCTGGGAAAATATATAGATTTGCAATTTAAAATGAGAAAATCTTTCCTGCCTTGTCTAATACCTAGGATTTTTTTGAGATAAGCTGAGATGAGAGAAAGAAAAATATGTTTGCAACTGGAAAGTTAATGAAAATTTATTATTTTCTAACTTATTTGCCTATACTACAATTACAGTATCCTTTCCCTCCTTAGAATCCCAGCATTCTGGGACTCTTGCCCTAAAACTTAAGGAAGAAGACATATTCCTCATATAACATCTGAAAAAAATCTCTCCCAATACTTTGATATGGAGTCTTAATTGATTTTGTGCCTTCTCCTTTTTTAAGTTTATCTGAAGACTTGCACAATGAGCAATTACATTCTGACAGTTCTATTTATGCTCTTGTTGTATACTTGTTATTCAACTGATTATTGAAATGAAAATTCCACTGGTGATTAAACTAAATGTATTCAGTTCCCAAAACAATGCCTTACTCAGGATTTCTTAGTCCTTTGGATAAAGGTGTTCATGGAAAGGGAGAGGTTTTCTTAAGTATTTTCTGGTGCTTTTTGAAAATAATATTCTCCATTCTTTTAACCAAAGAGAGCACTTACATTACTTTCCCCTTAGAAAGTAATTTGTTTTAATCATCTTTTTAATAGTAACTGTCACAGAAGATTAGCTTCAACAGAGGATCATGACTATAATATATAACTTACAAATATATTCTGAAATAGTTTAGTGATGATAAAAATAATATACATGGTTTCCTTTTAATAAGGGACAACTCTCAGACATTTGGTTTCTACAAAATGTTAATTAAAAGGAATCATAAGAAAGGAAAATGTAAACCATGAGCTGCCATTTGATCTTTTATACTCTTAAAGCATAAGTTTTTCCAGTAAATTACCAGTAGGAAGGACCAAGTTAACAGAAATATTTCCACTGTGATGATGATGATGATGATGATGATGAAGAAGATGGTGATGAGAGCTGATATTTATTGAGTGCTGTCTTACCTCATTTAACACCCTCAGTTCTTCATATTTAAAATAAAATGAAATAATTAGTAGAGAGGTTAACTTGACTAACATTACACAGTTTGGGGGTTTGTAGAGCCATGATATGAAGTCAGCCGATGTGACTTTAGGCCAATATCAAATTGTCCTTTATGAGATCTTTCTTAATATTTGTTTACAGGCCAATTTTTAGATAATGATGCATCGATATCCCATAATGACACTTTACATATACTTCTTTAAACACCTTTGTTTCTAAGTAAAGTAAAATCTGTAACCTTTCATCTTATTTGTTAACACTCCTTCCTGAAATTTCCACTATCTGGAATCTCTTATGAGACACTCTAATATAGTATCCCATGTGGAAACCAGTTTTAATAAACATTAGTTCTGCAAGAAATATCCCTAATGATTACATATGCTCATACCTGGAAGTGCTACATGATGTAAAAGGAAATGAAGCATTTACGTTTAGCTTATACCATACTTCCTGTTTAAATGTATGATCTGCTGCCTTAGCATTAAAAAATGATTCTGTGTTTGGTGCATACTAGTGTATTTGGGATCCATCTCTGGGCTTTATCTCTGATAATAATAGTTGCTTATCAATGTCACAGTAACTTTCCTAAATCACTTGTTTCCTACTCTTATTTTCCTATGTCTGCTATGTCTACACACCTTTCATGGTGCGGCTTCACAAGCTGACTGGTGGCACTTCCCCACCTGGCCTTCAGAAGGAGCTGGCAATTCCAGTTGGTCCCCTTGTCTTCATGGTCTCCTCACCTGTAATAACCATGCTTTTCTCCATATTTTATTTATGCTCTTCTCATGTGATGATTCTTCTTTATACTCTTTCCTCTTCAAAATCCTATCCATTGTTTTTTGGAGAAATTTGCCACATTAACCCAAATCACAATTATCTCCCATTTCTCTCAGTTCCTGTAGCGTTTTTATTACAGTATCCAGTTCTTGGATGTACATTGTATTGTATTATCTCTTGAGTTTTTGGTTCAACATTCTTACCTATTTATCAGGTTATACATTTACTAAATTGGAGATGATAAGTTTGCCAGATTCTATACAGAATCTTCTCCACTACGAACTTTCAGTTAATGCACTTTATTGACAAGTAGAAAGGTATGAGTCCAGGAGACATACTTCAGCTTTGCCGGCCACCTTCAGGTGGTTTTATAAGTTGTATGAAGTCATTTTAATTTTGTTCATCTTGAACAAGAGTCTTTGATATATTCAGAATAATGTCTTGTTTTTAGCTTACTTGTAACAGAAAGAAGAAGGTAAAAATCCACTCTTTCCAGAGTTAAAGAGCAACAGGAATTGTGCACATATTTGTACTTTTAAAGTGTTACTTTGGACTTAAGAACACATGAATTTAGGAACAAATTTTTAGGATCTAACCTGTTTCTAAACACTAGTCTATGTCCCACAAAGTGGGGACCCAAAAAGTAGTCAGTGTTTTTGCTGCTTGTTTTCCTTTGCAGATGAAGCTTCTTGATAATAAAAGCTAATGTGTCATCTATGAACAAATATTTTTCCCAAGAAACTGGTTAATCTGACAAATTCAGTAGAATACTGTGCATTCCAGATATAGACACACAAGTTCACAATAGAGTATATGTTATACTGAAAATTACAGATAGATAATATCTCTACTGTATTCTATCTGAATTATAGTGAGAGATACATTGTGTATGACTTTCTGCATCTCTATCAGTTTGTTTTCCCGCTGGTGTTCATCCTCTTACTCACCAAAAGTGTGTGCTTTTTGTGGGTGCTGCCATTGGAAGATCTGTTTGTATCAGGGCATGACCCAAATTATGGCCTAGGAAAATATATTACAGTGTAAGATTTCTGCACTTTATGCTTCCACCTTTTTATTTTTAGACCCCATTCTATTGCATCTTTTAGATGGCTATTATTAGGAATGTTACTTGTGTTTGGTTGTTACTGAAAACTAGGTATAACGGTGTATGATGTCAATAGACATATAGAGAGCAAAATTCAGGGCTGAATCCCTTAGGGAGCAAATGTGTTCTAGATGTTTTGGGACAATGAGGCTGAGTGAAAATGTTATGCACCTCATGTGCATATGGTCCTTTCCCTTGAAGTGACTTGTTCACTCCCTTAGGACTCCACATGATTTAAAGTAATCTAGGGATATTCAACAGATAGACTCGTGGGTGAATAATTTCTTCAAATCTAACACACTTCATTCATTCATTAAATAAACATAGAGACAAATATGTAAGTACAAATTAGAACAGTGAAACAAAGGAATAAGAACATGGGGTTATAATATAAATCCAGAGATCAGTCCCCTGGCTTTAACAGCCATCAAATATCACTCATACTGTCTATTGTAGGTTATTTGGTATTATTCTCATTTTTGTCAGCTTATTTACTTAGAAGTTTCTATAAATTGTTAATAAGTAAATAGTAATATCATAATTATATGTATTATTTATATAAAATTTTTCAGATTATTATTACATGCTTTTCTTTCTGCTTCAATGTTTTCTAGTTGCTGACTCAGAAACATAAGTGAAAGAACTCAGAGGAGTATTTTTTTAAACATTTGAGTAGCAGACTTTTATAGAAATTATCTAATCAGAATATAAATTTTGTAGTTGAAAATTTAATTGAATAAAATTATTACATAGCTGGTGGTGCTGTCATATATGATCTTCATTACATATTTATTACAACCATTACTCATAGTGAAGTAATTGTTTAGTGTAACATTGAAGTTGAGTGATAACAAATGGTATTAATATTTGAGTCATGGATCTAGGAAGGCATTTAAAACTACAAATAGAGTATCTTCTATGTCGAATGTTTTGGTTGTGGGCTTGCAACTAGATTTTTATATTCATTACAGCCTGGATTTTGTGACCATTTCTTGGTTTCCAAATCATTATTTTAGGGCTGTACATATTTAAATCTGGTCCATTAAAGAATAGCTTGAATTTTTCTGTAAGTGCCATAAAAATTCTGTCATGATTATTGATCTTGTTTAACCATTAGTAGATAAAAATATAGATCTTCAACAATACAATTGGAAATTTATTGATATTTGCCTTTCATACAAGTAAACTAAATTTCTAATTAAGTCATAAAACATTGGAGCTGAAGGATGGTCATAACAATAAAGCCTGTTCACTGAGAACCATATGTCAAGCCAATCATCGTGCCAGGTGTTTAGCTGATATTATCACCAGTCTTTATAGCATTCTTGCAATGTAGTTATTGTTTTCTGCATTTTATTAAAAAGTGTAATTAAAATCACACAATATATGAGTACTGACTTGTTGCAAAACATACTGAAATTATAGCAGTAAATACTATGAAGTGAAAGCTTGGTTCACTTACCTTGTTATGAAGAAAGCTTACCACCACCAAGTTCAACAAGTAATATGTGGATAGATTGCTGTGAGTAATTAAAAGTCTTTCACCGAAGAACTATCATTTGAAGGGAGTTTGAAGCACTCGTTATGGAGGAATACGAATTCATACCCACACTGTCTGATAGGAAGCCCAGACTCTTCAAGTCCACGCTATCCTGCCTGTGCATCTGCTACCCTCTTTTGTTTTCCATCTTTGGGATGCATTCAGGGCATTCAGAAAGTACAGTTACACCTTCACAGATTCTTACCATAACACTCACTGTTGACCACATGTCCGCTACGCTAAATTGTTTTGTCTAGGACAAGGAAATAACTTTATCTGTCAGTTGTTTCCCCATATAGATCTGTTGGTCTAAGTGAATCATATTGCAAAAAAAAAAAAAAAAAAAAAATTGTCAGCTTCTGGATGTAGATGTGAATCCACTAAGGCTGGGGGCCAGCCGAGCTCAGAACCTAATCTGGACTCTGATTAGCTTCTGGCCAGGGAGTGGGGTGGTACCAAAGAAACAAACGATGGTGCGGAGAAGCTGGAAAAGGCATTGCCATTCAGGAATGGGAAGAATGTTATCAGAAAGGGCCAAGAAAGGGCATGACCAGAAGGATGACGCTTCTTTTCTTTATAACCTGGATAAGGTAAGGGAAAATGGAGCCAGTTTGTTTCACCAATTCTGAGAATTGAGAATATTAGGTAGTCATCAAGATATTTATTTTACCTTTAGGTGATAATTTAGAAATTAGAAAGAAATATAAAATGTGTTATATATAAAAAAGATAATGGATATATTGTATATGCACAATAAAAATTATGTAGTAAATTTACATAGCACCACAAATCAGCTTATGAGAACAATACCATTTTTGAGGTCCCCTGACATTCCTCTCTCTGCCCACGTTTCTTTAGTATCTCAGTTATAACTACTGTTTTGAGATTGTTACATATTATCCTAAATAATGTATTACTTAGTCATGAGTGTTCTTAATATACATAATTGGAATTTGTTCTACTTGTTCTTGGCTTTTGCTTACTATCATAATCCTGAAAGACGTCTTTGCTGATGCATGCATATGTAGTTCATTTATTTCCACTGCATACAGTATGTCTCTATATGACTACACAACATATTATTTACCATTCTCCTGTTGATAGACATTTGATTTGTTTCTAGTTTTTGCTTTTACAAACAATGCCATGAACACTTTTTACTTCTTTTTCTTGGTGGACATTTGCATGAGCTTCTCTAGTATATATAACTAGGAATAGAATTGCTGAATTTTAAGGTATGGGCATATACAGCTTTAAAATATGATGTTCATTGACTTTTAATGTACGAAAAAAGGATATGCCAGTCAGTGTAAAAGACTTGTTTCTTATCCCATTTACTCCTCGCAAATTAGAATTGTCTGATTTTAGTGTGTGTAAATTGGGTGGATGTGTATTTCTATTATTTTAATTGGATTTGATCATTTTTAATGAAGTTGAACATGTTTATTGGTTTCTTGACCACTCAGATTTCCTTCTTTGTGAAATTCCTGTTTAGTCTTATGCCTATTTTTATATTGTTTTGTCTCTTTTTAATTAAGATTTTTAGAAGTTCTTAATATATTTTATATTCTAACCCTCTGTTAACAACATATACAAATATCTTCAGCCACTTTTCAACACTTGTTTTTCATTTTTAAATGTTTGTTAAATGTATTCAGTCTATTGAACGATTATTTACATACAGTAAAATTTACCATGTTAGGAGTATAGTTTGATGAGTTTTAACAAACATACACTGTCAGGTGTATACCACTAAAACCTAAATATAGAATACAGGTATACCTCATTCTACTGTGCTTCATTTTATTGAGCTTCATAGATACTGCATTTTTACAAATTGAAGGTTTCTGGCAACCTGCATTGAGAAAATCTATTGACACCATTTTTCCAACAGCATCTGGTTACTTTGCATTTGTGTTACATTTTGGTAATTCTCGCCATGTGTCAAACTTTTTCATCAGAGTTATATTTGATATGGTGATCTGTGGTCAAACTCGTACAAACAGAGAGTAGAATGATGGTTGCAGGGTCAAGGGGGTTGGGGGATGCAGAGATAGTGATTAAAGGGTGCAAACTTTCAGTTATCAGGTGAATAAGTTCTGGAGATTTAATGCACAGCATGATAACTAGAGTTAACAATACTGTATTGTATACTTGAATTTGGCTAAGAGAGTAAATCTTCAGTGTCCCAGCAGGAAAAACAAAAACAAAAAAAGAAAAGAAAGAAAACGTTAACTATGTGAGGTGATAGAAATGTAAATTAGCTTATTATGGTGATCATTTCACAGGGTATACATATATCAAAACATCAAGCTGTACAACTTAAGTGTATATATTCCCTATTTGTCAATTATATCTTAGTAAATCTGGAAAAAAAAATAGACTCAGTGGAGCTCCATATAGATTTCTTGGGCTTCTCCTCTGGACAGCTTGTTTCTCTTTGGACCCCATCTCATACATACCAGCCACTCTGTAGCCCCAAACTTGATCTCTGTCTTTTCAGCTCAGCAAGATCCCTATGAACTATCTGGGACAATGTTTGATAGTAATGTCTGAAAGTTTCCAAATTCTGAAAGAAATCCTTTTATAACTGTTTGCCCGTTTTATATTTATTGATGGTGGTAGAGACAATTCAGTTATTCTTTCATGACTGAGAACCACATTCTGATAGTCTTCACTTATTTTAAAATGGCATAGTCAAAATTACAAATTTTTTAAAAACAAAATTTTGGTTTGTTCTCTGTTTTTGTTACCGTTTGCCATTTTTCAGCCCACTTAGCTCTAACCTTCTTTCTTTTCCAATGTCCAGAATTTCTAGCTCTGTGCTGTGCTCAGAGATTAATGGTGTCCAGATGAAGTATCCAACTGCAAAGCTCTATAATGTGTTGTATCAGAGATGGCATCTGGATATTCAGCTGGCCCATCTGGCAGGACTTTTCTTGGGCCTTTTTATCTGGTAGCACACTTGGCTAGGGAGAAAGCTACTAAGCTTTTTCCAGAGTTGAGCTGGGGTCTGACCTTTCCCGACTGCCTCGAAGTCTTGTATGATGTGCCTTTGGCTGACTGCCTGCTGTACTTGGAGAAATTGCTTGATATTTAATCTGATAATTGGGGTGCATTTTAAATTTTCTTCTGAAAGCAAGGGTTCATGTCAGTCACCTTTGGGTTGAAGTTTAATTATTTGGAAGTTAGATGATGCATCTGGTGGCTGAAGAGATGGGATGGAAGGCATAGTGATTAGCTCTGCCAGAAGTCCTGCATTGTAGTTTTTAGTGTGACATGTAAATAAAAAACCACTAAGAAAGCTTGGAAGAAAGAAGAAAAGAAAAGCACAATAACCCATATTCACTAAAAGTTTTAGACTCTTCTTATGGTTATATATCCAGTAATATGGGAGTATGTGGGGGTTTTTAGGTGTTAATTTTTGCCGAAATTCGACTTGGCTCTTAATTCTGGGCCATTTGTGTTCCAGAGTTACTAAGATGAAGCTGGAGGGAGGACTTTGTAGTAATAAAGCAAGCTGTCTGTCATGTAAAGATACTCTGTCAGGAAATTATTAATTTCAATGAAAATGTAGGTGTTTTCATTACTATGTATAAAATAGATGAACAACAAGGACCTACTTTAGCACAGGGAACTATATTCAATTTCTTGTAATAAGCTATAATGGAAAAGAATCTAAATATATAAATATATATTCTTGTAAGAAAATGTAGGTGTTTTGCCTGTCATAATTTTGCCAGATGGGAATAACTTAGTTATAAATAAGTATTTTGAAAGCATTTTATTAATTTTCTTTTACTGGTAGCTTTCTGGAAGTTTTCAATCTGAGCCAGCTGTCCTTACATACCTTCCACAATAAACAATATGTAACCTATCCTTCAAAAATGTTACAACTCCATGTTTATGTTAAATTTGTATTTTAAAAATTATTACATTTCTAGTAGTATCAGGAATCAAAGAATTTCATTCTAAGTGCTTAAAAGAGGCATCAGAAAACCCTGCACTACAAGCACATTTAGTCTGGTACCCTTAAAAAGAGGGCAACTTTTCACGAAGAAGGTGCCTAAAGTGAAGAAGGAAGCCCCTGCCCCTCCCGAAGCCAAAGCCAAAGCAAAGGCTTTGAAGGCCAAGAAAGCAGGGCTGAAGTGCATCCACAGCCACAAAAATAGAAGATCCAGACGTCACCCACCTTCCCATGGCCCCAAAGACTGAGGCTCAGGAGGCCGCCCAGATACCCTCTGAAGACCACCCCTTGGAGAAACAAACTTGACCACTATGCCAGCATCATGTTCCCCTGACCACCTAGTCAGCCAAGAAGATAGATGACAGCACACTTGTGTTCATTGTGGATGTCAAGACCAGCAAGCTCCAGATCAAACAGGCTGTGAAAGCATCTCTGTGACATTGACACTGGCTGAAGTCAACACCCTGATCAGGCCTGATGGAGAGAAGAAGGCATATGTTAGTTAGCTCCTGACTATGATGCTTTGGATGTTGCCAAGCAAAATTGGGATCATCTAAACTGAGACCAGCTGGCTAATTCTAAATACAGAAAATTTAGTATCAAAAAAAAGGAGGGCAAAACCCAAAACCTAAACCACAAACACATACACATAGTTTCTATATACATACCAAATGTTGAATTTTAAAGAGCTCTTAAATTGATTACATGTATGCCAATACATGCCACAAATTGTTGAAAAACCTCATAGATTTAATTCTTCATTCATAGAAATTGCCAAGAGATATCTCAGTTGAGAACGGTTTTATATACATGGCACCTTTTCATAGCTACTAGGAAGAAAAAAGATAGAGTTTAAAAAATATAGTCATTATTATGTAACAGTTGCGGGTATCGAGCAATATTCAGATTAAAAGATTAATTTCCAGGCCTTTCAAAATTTAACCAAATTTAATACACTGTAATCTTGTTTTGTTATAAATTCATTGTGTGCTGATGTTACTATAGAAAATTAGATATATTCTTGAGGGACAGAATTAAATGATGAACTTTATTTTGATATAAGCAATATAATTGAAGTATGGCTAAAATACCGTTGGAGTTTAAAGGATGGAGAGGTTAATTCTGATTGGAGGAGTAAGTGAGGGATAGGTCAAAAAATTATTCAAAAGTAAGATGTCAGCTTTGAAGGATGGACATGAATTGCAAGGTTGAGATGGCAGGTCTGAGAATGCTGGGATGATGGAACTAGCATGACTATAAACCTAAGTATTTGAAATTCCATAATATAGCTACTAAGTGTTGATTCTGGCAAGGTAAAAAGAAATGCTATGTGTTTGAGTGATATCTACTTAATTTTTCAACATAAAGCTCAAACTATATAAGATTATTTTGCATCTCCTTTTCTTCTCTTTATAAGTATTACTCCTCTTTTTAAAGATATACTGACACCTCCAACTAAGTTTTCTTTTCTTAATTATTCTAAGAACCCTTACCTTGAAATCTACCTTCTTACAAAATGGTGTAGCCAGTAGGGAAGGCAGTATGGAAGTTCCTCAAAAAGTTAAAAGTAGAACTGTCAATGATCCAGTAGTCCCACTTCTGGATATTTACCCTAAAGAATTGAAATCAGCACCTTGAAGAGATTTCCTACCCCCATGTTCACTGCAGCATTGTTGACAATAGCTTAGGTGTGGAAATAGCCTACACATACACATAGACACACATGCACACACAGTGGAATATTATTTAGCCTTTAAAAAAGAAGGAAATCCTGCATATGCAACAACATAGATGAACCTTGAGGACAAATTAAACCATTTTTCTAGTTCTCTTTTATATTCTCTACTAGATATAAGCTACACAAAACATTTTCTCTTATATTCCAGAATCTTCTCTGCGCTAATACAGTTTACTTTTTCATATTCAAAGTCTAGCTTAAATCGTGGTTTAATACTCAACTTCTCCAAGGAAACTTTCTTGGCTCATCTCATGTTATCTGCTTCACATCATCTCAACTTGATTTATTTTATTTCTTCAAACATTTTTAACATAGTATCTCTATATTGCACGCTTTCTTATGTTTTCACGGACAGGCCTTCTCTAATTTATGGGTGCCTTTGTTACATTTAAATTACAAAGTCCTCAAGAACAAGAATTGTTTTTGTTTTTGTATTTTTGACTCCTTGCATCCACATCCTGTGTTTCACAGCTGTGAACATGGAAAAGAAGTTTATGAAAAGCACAGGATTGTAGTTGAGGCCCATGTTCTCTTGATGCTGTGGCAAACTGCTTTTTTGAAGCTTTTATACTTTTGCTGCAGGTATTAAATGAAAGCAGGAAAACAATTCCTTGAAAACACATTTTGGTGCTTTGAAATAGATTTGAAAAATATCATAAACATCTCAAATTATGTACAAAATCACATAAATTTGTAGGCAATGCCTTCTTTCACTTAGAAGGGACTCTAAAAAAGCAGTTAACCATTGTAATTCAGTTTTGTTCATTTTTTTAATTTGTGACACAATGTAAATGTTGACGTTTGAGACCTTTTTAAAAACAGTAATATTTAATACGTTGTAGAAAGCTAGTCATGTTTAGTTTTGTTATATATTTGGTGGTGCTGATTTTTTTCTAGAAATGCATAAACTATAAAACATTTAAATGACGACATATGTTGATAAATTTGGAAATTAAATTTTAACTGTGCATTTTCAGAACTAATATGTCTAGATATTCTTTCCAGAAATTTCATTGATATACCTCTAGTAAGCATAAGATGAAGATTCATATTTATTGCATTGCTAGTTAATATTGATAAACTATTTCAAGATTATTAATATGAAATATCAGCATTTTCTTTTTTATCTCCTCTCTTAATTTAACCTTAGGATATAATATGTCTTTTTAGTAGTATCCTATATAGACTGCTATAAAATATATTCTCTTCATAGATTTTATAGAACTTTTGGTAGAAGGTATTTTCTACAGAACAGAAATTTATTACATAGAAATAACTTAGGTGGGTTTTTCCCCCTGAAATAACGATGGTAACTTATTGACAAAAATGAAAACAAAAAAGTTTCACCATAACATTTTTTCATGCAAGAATTAGAACTCCAGAATAACTGGAGGTAATTGATTCTGAGGTAAAGATATTAATGTTGTGTATGAAAGTCATGATCTGTATTTCCTTTAAAACTTAGAATATTTTCTTAAGCTGAGTTTGTAGTCTAATGATACCATAAAATCTCCAATTATTACTTTAACCCATTTTCGTTTATCTTTTTAATGACTTATGACAATGCTTAGTTCTTTAAGTGTTATAGGTTGCTTTTGCTGATGAGTTTTTCAGTCAGATTCAAGCACAATAACATGCTTCATAATTTTAATTTTGAGTAATAACTCCAGATGCAAAAGCAACAAGCCTACCAGAAACAGCCAGTATATACCATTAAAATATTTCTTTCTTTGAAAACTGAACTGAACTTTCAACACTAGGTCTTGTAATGCTGAAGGTGCTTAAAACAACTATATTAAGATTATCATTTTTTGGTCCACATTTAGGGGTGTAATTAAAACCATCAGAAATAGCAGGTCCCTTTGTGTTCTTTATTTTACCTTTTCTCAAAGGGTAACACATGGTATTAGACAAATTGCTTCCAACAGCTGGAACACTGAAAATAGAAGGGGGAAGCCATATTTTGCAATTAAGATTGACAGAGAAGTCAAAATTCATACATATGAACTAAGACCTGTGTAATGATGGCATTTACCATAAGAGACGAACTGATACATCCACTTCAGTACTGGTTTGAATTTCTTAGCAAGAATGCTTTGTCTTTCTTTCGAGAGTTTCCCCAGTGATGGGTCATCTTAATACTAATCATTCCATGTCTGTTATTTTTCACACTTAATGCTTGATAAGTTGCCAAGTAACATACATGGTAGATGGTGACAGCCTCAAGATCCAGGCTGATGGTCTAGAGCAGAAAATGTGTTAATTCCACACGAGGTTTGTCTCTGTTCCAGAGAAAAGGAGTTTGTTCTAATGAGAGGTGCCAACCCTTCCTTTAATGTATGTTGTCCAGGTGAGGAGAACTGCTGAAAGGGAAATGGAATGGAATGGAATCCCGTGTCTGACTTGAACAGGAATAAAAGACCCAGCACATTTTTAATTTTGAAAAAGTTAATGATTTTTTTAAACACATGAGATTTCTTCAGAGTTAGAGTTCTGAAAATAAATCACTTGCTATGTAGAGTAAAGAGTACTGGAATTTTGCCAATAGATAGTACAGTGCTCTCCTGTCCTGGGAGATACTTACCATAATGCGACAGGGCTTTTATTGTACATGTAAAAATGACATGATTGCTCTCTGTATTTCCAGAGTAGCAATGATCTTGTTACCAGAAATTGTTTATGCCGGTGTTGAAGTGCTTTAATATCATTTCCAGTGAGCAACAGTCTTAGCTGCTGGATAAATAAAAGAGCAGTACTGAAAGGAGAAAACAGTACAAGTCTGAACCATAGTTGAGATCAGTGTGAACTCCAGCTCTTCATCCATAGAATGAGGTTTAATATTCCATAGTTGGGGTATTATAAGTAGATTCTACAGTTATTTTATTAATGTAATACCAAAATGTCCGTTCTACAGCTTTATATAAGTTGAACCATATGAAAGTGCCATTTTTGTGGGTTGAAGATTTTCAAATATGAACAATTTCATAAAAGTTAATGAGATTCTTGGTATGCTGTAAATAACATTATCTTTAAAATTTTCAAAGTCTGCATGTATCTCGTGGACATTTCAAAGTCCACAGTCACACATATTGCTTATTACGTGCCAGATGCTGCACTAAAAGCACCTTCCAAAAGTTTTCACATTTAATCATGATAGCAATCCAATTAGTAATTTTATTATTCCTGTTTTAAAGATGAAGAAATTGAAACAGAAAAATAACTGGTAATTCAAGGTCATAGTCAATGAAGGGTGGAGCCAGAATCAAACCCAGGTTGTCTGAGTCCAAAATACTCTTAGTGCTTTGCAGTAGGGCTTCTTATATATTGTGTATTATAAATAGTCTTAAGGTAAGACACTGTCTACTGAAAAGTGATAAGTTGGGAGTTCAGGATTTGCAGATACTAACCACTATGTATAAAATAGGTATATAAGGTCCTACTGTATAGCACAGGGAAATATATTCAGTATCTTATAATAGCCTATAATGAAAAAGAATATGAAAAGGAACATATATATAAGTATAACTGAATCACTAAACTGTACACCAGAAATTAACACAACACTGTAAACCAACTATACTTCAATTAAAAAACCCACAAATTTGTGGAAAAGACTTTTTGAACTCCTAATGTAGAAGTCCTAAAAACAAAATACCTCTTAGGAAGTTAATGAAGGACGTCCATAGAAAATACGGACATGGGGGAATAGAAGAGGAAGTCAGTTACTGTAACACTGCTGACAACTTTGAGGGGAAAATATACCCACCGCCTAATGTCTGTTTAAAAAAGATAGAAGTAATTAGTGTTATAAAAAATAACATTCCTTCTATCTTATGTTATTTTAAATACATACACACTCACATCCACAGTGACTCATATATAGATAAATATATGCATGCATTTTTCTGTTTAGACCTCCCTCATTCCCACTCACCCCCTATATGTAAACAATCTCAGAGTTTCTGGTTTATCCTTTCCATGTTTCTTTTTGCATGAAATGAGCATGTACATAATTATTTTCTTATTTCACTTTATATCTTACAGAAATGGGAAGGATACTATAGAAAATCTTTTATGCTTTTCCACAACATATCCTGAAAAATACTCTATCTCAACTCATAGAGATCTTCCTTATTCCATTTTTTCAACTCTGTAGTACCCCAGTGTGTGAATATATTATAGTTTATTTAATCAGTCGCCTGTGTTTGAGGATTTAGGTTGCTTAAATATTTTGCAGTTACAGTGTTGCTATGAATGATCTCCTAGATATGCAGTTTTAGAGATATACCTGTAGGATAAATTCCTGGAAGTAAAATTTCAGAGACAAAAGGAAAGTACATATATTACTTTGTTAGATATTGCCAAATTCTCCTACAAAATGGTTGTACCAATTTACATTTCCACTAGTAGTGTATGAGAGTCATATGCCTTATTTTGATCAGAATTCTTAAATCATACCATCTTCTTCATTGATGGTGTTTGAGTGTTTTTACAGTGATCAATGGATATTGTTATAGTAAGCAGTGGGTGTTGTTTTAGACTAATGAATAAACCAAGTATGAGGAATTGTACAACAATTAATTGAAAGAACAAGTGAGGAGTCTTTTTTTTTTTTTTTGAGTATACACCTCCCCTGCTTGCTTGTCTTTCTAACTTCCTTGTCCTTGATTCATTAATTTTAATTCGTAAACAATGATATAATACATTTTGTCGTCCATGCTATTAGTACTTTAGCAGTATTAACTCATTCAACTCTAAGGAAAATTACATAAGCTAAGTAATGTGAACCCAATTTTACAGAAGGAGAAAAAGGAATAAACCTTGAAGTCACATGTCCAAGTCCCCACTTCTAATAAGTAGAAATGCAGGATTTGAACCCAGGCAGTCTGCATCTCAAAACTATTCTCTCTCTCTCTCTTTTTTTTTATTTGTTTTTTTCAGGGGGAGGGTAATTAGGTTTGCTTATTTATTTTTAATGGAGGTAGTGAGGATTGAACCCAGGACCTTATGCATACCAGGCATGCACTCTGCCATTGAGCTGTACCCTCCCCCTGGAAACCATTCCCTTTACCATAGCTGTTTCATCACAGTCAAAGGATATACAGTGGCGACAGCTGGTAAATTAATTGGACGGAACTCAGGTTTCCTGTGTTGTTCCGAGTAGCAGTGCATTCATTATTCATAGTGCTTTGCAAAACTGCCGTGAATGTGGTACCTTAATACATCATTTCCAGTCAATCTTTGCATATACATCTTGTGATGTAATGTGCTGGTTCAGATGATTTGTTTCTGATTTTCATTGAATAAACCTGTGTTTTAGCCTACCGCAGATAAAATAATTAAAGAGTTCAATAAAAATATCAAATAGCATTATCTGTTTCCAGTTTTATGACTACCATATAGTTTACATAACCTGGAAATCCCTCACATGAATCAGATTTCACTACTTCCTAAGAATGAAATGCTTGTTCATAACCAAAAATAAGCAACACATAAAAAAGAAGAAACGTCGAGACCTACATGTTAGAACTGAATTCGGAGTTCAAATATTGCGTGGAACCTGATGGTTCTCAGCATTCAGAGGCCTAATGTAAAACAGTTTTAGGAACTGACTCAATAGTCTTAAAGTATGGTCAACTAGTCTAATCAAAGATCCTGTTTGTAGTCCTCTATAACAGGAAATTGAGGCCCGGATAGCCTCAGTTACTTTTCCAGGACTTCACAGCTAACAATAAATCGGGATACAGCCTAAGTTTCTTAATTCCTGTGTTGGCACTTTTGCTATAACATTCACTTAAATTTCCAGCCAACAGCTTCGTTACTAGCAGCATTTGTGTTTGACAGAGTTTAGAGATATAATATGAATTGTACTCTTCTTCCATCATTTCTACTTATCATTTTGTTCAGTCTACTTTTTGCTATTGATTTTTTAAACTGAACTTTTTGTTTTGAGATCATTGTAAATTCATATGCAATTGAAAAACAAATACAGAGAGATGTATTTATTTTTCACTCAGTTTTCCCCAATATTAACCTTCTGCAAAACTGTAATGAAATGTCACATCCAGGGTGTTGACATTGATACAGTCAAGAAACAGAATGTTTACATCATACAGATCCTTCATATTGCCTGTTTATAGCCAAATCCACCACCCTCCCTCACCTAGCCCCCTGATTGCAACCCCTGGCAACAACCAATCCATTCTCAACTTCTGTAATTTTGTCATTTAAAAAAATGTTGTGTTAGTGGGATAATGTACTATATAACCTTTTAGGATTCACTTTTTCACTCAGCACAATTCTCTAATTCCGTAACTATCCAAATTGTATATCAGTATTTCATTTGTTTTCATTACTGAGTACTATTCCACTGTATGGATATAGTAAAATGTGTTTACCCATTCACCAGTTGAAGGACAGATTAGGTATTTCCATTTTGAGACTATTAAGAATAAAGCTGGTATAAACATTAATGTATAGATTTTTCTATGAATGTAGTTACCACTCTGTTTTAGGTGGCAAATAGTGCAATTGCTGGGTTGTATGGTGATTGCATGTTTAGTTTTATAAACTGTTTTCCCTCTGGCTGCATAGTTTTGTATTTCTATCAGCAATGTATAAGTGATTCAATTTCTCCATATCCTTGCCAGAATTTGGTATTGTCACAATTTTTTTTTTTAATTTTTGCCATTCTGTTAGATCTATAGTGACATTTCACTATGATTTTATTTACATGACTCTAATGGCTAATGAAGTTAAATACATTTAAATGTGTTTATTTTTCATTTTAATATTGTCTTTGATGAAATGTCTGTTTATATCTTTTACCCATTTTATTTTTATTTTTATTTTTATTCTTTGAGAATGCACTTGGGAATCTGACAAGCATGGGGTTTTTTGTGTGTGTGTGTGTGACCTTTTGACTATTTTAAACTGTTGGATATCAAGAGTTCTTCCTATATTCTAAATACTTGTCCTTTGTCATGTATGTGGTATGTGAATAATTTCTCCTGGTTCGTAGTTTCACTTTTCATCCTTTCCACATGAGCTTTTGCAGAGCAAAAGTTTTAAATTTTGTTGAGATCCAGTTTATCAATGCATCCATTCATGGATTGTGCTTTTAGTCAAGACTAAGAACTCCTTAGTGATTCCTACATTCTGAAGATATTTTCTTCTATGTTTTTGTTAAAAGTTGTATAGCTTTTAGTTTTCCATTTAAGTCCATAATACATTTTGGATTAATTTCTATATAAAGTATGAGATTTAGGTCAAGTTCCATTTTTTGGACTATGGTTGTCCAGTTGCTCCTATACCATTTATTGAAAAGGATTTCTTTCCTCCATTTAATTACTTCTAGATCTTTGTCAAAATTTTGTTGGGTACATTTGTGTAGGTTTTTTTCTGGATTTTCTGTTTTATTCCCCTGGCCTACATGTGTATTCCCTCCACCAGTACCACACAGCCTTGATTTTTGTAGCTATAAAATCAGTCTTAATACTGGGTAGAGTGATTTCTCACACTTTTTCTTCTTTTGAAGAATACTTTAGCTAGTTTAGCTAGCCTGCACATTTTCATATTAACTTTATAATAAATTTTGTGTGTACAGAAAAGCCTTTATGGGATTTTGATAGGAATTAATTCAATCTATAAGTCAGTTTGGAGAGAATGGTATATTTACTGTGTTGAGTGGTCCAATCCATGAACGTGATGTCTCTCTATTTATACCTTCTTTGATTTCCATTGACTTTTGAAGTAATGCATTTTTCACTGCAAGCATGATGGAACACAGTGAGTGTGTCTAAGTTCTGATTTTGCTTAAAATGAGTTCCCTAATTATTGGATCACTTCAAGTTCTTTTACTATTTTAAAAATAACAAGACACAATAAAAATAGATTTAAATTAATTTCTGTTCTGAAGAAAGATGAAACTGATCTTAGAGTGAATCAAAAGATATTTCAGATATCTGTCTCAGGGAACGAAAATTGTTAATGGATTCCGTACCTATATTAATGGACTCAGTGCCTAGCAGTTCTGTGTCAGGTTTAATTCTGTACAACTTGAGTTATAATCTGTTATAATATAAATCCATGGTTATCCATATTTTTCTATTATTTTAAACTAATTAAAGAGTAAACTCTGCTTTTTGGACAATATTCTTTTAGGACTTGTGATTTTACTTGTAGCAGTTTTGGAAATGAAATCCTAAATAGTTTAAATATGCACACTGCTGATTTTTATGACATTGTAGTAAACCAGCCAAAACAATATTGATTTATCTTTTTTATTTTTTGAAACAAACTTCCCAGTGACTTACATGTCAGATGTTTAGAAACCATATGAGGCTGATTGATGTCTAATTTTTTTTCTCAAAGAGGCATCTAGAGGATTTAGAAACCATCACACCTCTAAGAGAACCTATGTTCTGATATGAGCATAGGGAGTGCATAACCATTATTGACATATGAAAAGAATATACTGTTATGCTGTAAATGGATTTTCTGGAATGCACTCAGTTTTATAAGGAGTATGGCTTTTGGAAACCTATGAAATTTCTCTGGTTTTATAATACTCATATCTACAGGATAACTTTTAACTCAGAATTTAATGACTGTAAGTATAATAATAATTCCAAATATATAGCTTATCTTTATGCTCGAAAGCTCACAGTAATTTTTATCAATTTAGAAAGTTTTTCAACCACTACAAAAATTCAGCAGTCTCGAGATGCAATTGCATGATAATATAATAGATAACCAAGAAAATTATGTAACAACTTAGGAAGGGAACTGAAGAAGAATATCATACACAGTTGAAGCCATGGCCAGAATTATGTAAGCAATCATGTAATTTTTAAAATTAACATTTTACCTGGATATGAATTTCAGAAATATTTCCATAAAAATAAAGTTTCAAATTAAAACTTTAAAATGAACTGTTGACCCTTTCTGCTTTAAAGTTGAAAAGAAGGAAGGAAAAAAATAAAAATTTGACCCTAAAAAGCAGCCTAGCTGTCAGTTAAAATACTATTATTTGAGAAGCTAAAATATTTGCACTACATATTTCCTTCAGTGCCTGTCCACCTATTTCCTGCAGCTCCACTCACCTGCTAGTCTTCATCTTGAACCAGTGGTGGGCACCTTAGTCAACTGCAGCCCGTCCCTCACTGGTCAGCCGTGCTGACATAACCAGCGCTTTTTCTGGAATTGGGATAAGGCTTGGCCAACCTGAACCTGAGAATCCGTGGAGTAGACTTAGAGTTGGAAAGGCCAGGGCAGCCATGGGCAAGGCAGAGTCATGAGGAAACAGAGCATATAGGTAATCAGAGAAAATGCAAGTTAGAAAGACAGGGAATGAATGAGTCCAGTAAGGGAAGAAAAGGTTCTACAAGAGGGTGAGAGATGGTGCTGTCTGTGTGCACTTCCTCAGTTCCTAGTGAACTTAGGGTTCTGCTAGACTCAGTGTAAACCTTTTCTTTACATCAGTGATTTATTACTGAAATGACAGCACCCAGTTTATCCAAGGGGACAATACAACAAGCACCCTGCCGACTTTTTTTTTTCCTCCCAGAAACATTACCTCACTCAGATCAGCAGGCTTATGCATATACATAAAGACTGTAATTTTCCATTTCTCTTTATTGTAGATCCAAGAGAAACTGAATCAAAAGAAATAGTATAGGTCTATACTCAAATGTAGGAATCTCTAGGAGCGTATTCTCAGCAACAGTGGACTTTGGGTATGCATTCTCATTCTGATTGTGCTAATATTGTTGCACAGGGCCTCCTTAAGATATTTCAAGCTCAGAGAACCTGCCTTAAGAACTGGCATGAACGTATACAAATTGTACAGCCTGTGGGCCTGCTTATTTAAATCAACCTGCAAAGACAGTCTATAATACAGTCAATTAGCACTACCTAATGATTATTTAAATAGTCACTGATGGATACCTGACTAATGTATACTCATTTAAAACCTAATAAGCAAGGACAAGAGAGTCCCTGAATGAGTTGGTAGATACCACTTACACTCACTACTGAGCATTCGGGAAGTTAAAATCTTCATTTCCTCTTCCTTTAAAATAGAAATATTTTACTTCATCTAACTATTGTTCTGTGTGTTTTTAAAGTAATAAAATAATTTGAAATTATAAATGAGAATGCATATGAAAAAGATCTTACCCACCCTCAAACATAGACTATATCTTTTTTCGTGTGTTGCTTCTGATTAGCCAGCTCTGTTTAATTCTCTTAAGCAGTTATCCTTAAATTGCTGTAGACCACTTCTAGATATGCTGCTAAATTCCAATCACTGTATAAATATATGTATCAGCAAATTCTGTTAGCTTTCATGTGGCAAGAAGTCCACTGTGTTGGAAGGAAGAGGTGATAAACACAGAATGATGGCATTCATGAACCTAAAGAAGATTGCATTTATTAAAGCATATGTGAATATTCCCTTCAGTGTTAGTAAACACTCCCATTCAGTCACGCTGCTGAAGCCAACCATAGGAAATAGGTGGGTAAGTATGAAAACTGCAAAGACATGGTGAGATGGTTATACTCTAATAGTGGTCATATTATTATCACTGCAGAATTGTTTATAGTTCTTTGGTGTCTAAAGCTTTCAATTGAACCATCAAAAATTATAGAATTCAAAACTGTGCCACAAACATAAACAGTTTTAAGAATTCTGACTTAGGATATTCCTTTTAATAGATGGGTGCTATACTTCATTCCATGAGGTTAATGAGAACCTGCAAAGATGCAGGAATCTGAAAACCATATTGATTTTTTGTAAATTACTCCACCTATGAAATCTTATAACACTAAACTTATAGCTCTTATTTCTATATATTTCTCCTGAATTACAGACTCTTAAATGATAGCAAGGCCAGTGACTAAACACAATGTTATCAATAACCAACAGCCAGTTTGTTTTCCCTGCTGAGGATTTATATTTTATTCCTTATTTTGTTTATAAATTGTGTAGGAGTGAATCAGATGGTTTTTGGCCAGTGACAGATGGAGTTAAATTGAACAGCTAACACTTTTAAACTATATGACTTTGCATATTATTTCTCTTCTCTAGGATTCAGATTTTTATCAACAAAACAGAATAGCATACTTAACTTGTCAAATATTTTCAAGGCTATATTAAAAAAAAATTAAAGTGCTTGGCATAGTGCCTGGTGCATGCTGTACATGAAGGGAAAGATAGCTATTAATGTAAAGAGGAGAATTAACCTCAGGCTCTTCAGAATGGCTCAGGTGAGGTTTGTTTCTTTGTTAGAGTCACTCTTGAAAAGTCAATTAGGGGAAAACAGAAGTAAGACAAAAGGGAAAATTGGTGAAAGGAATGCTTCTGACTTCTCATGTTGATTGTAATGTATTTATACTAACTGCTAAACTGATGCAGGCTTTTTCTCTACTTAATATGAAAAAGAATCATGTGTACCATTATCTAGCAGTTCCCTCTTAGAAATATACCTAAGAGAAACTCTCACACACGTGCACAAGGAGACATGTACAAGAATATAGCAGCATGATTTGTAATAGTCACAATGTGAAACAAAATGTCATCAACAGTAGAACAGATAAATACATTATGGAATATTCATACAAGGGCATCCTATACACTGACAAATCGCAAATCTGTGAGATGATACTCTTTCTATTAATATTTTCAAGAGCCAATACTAATATGATACTTTCTATATGCTATGTACTCTTCTATATATTGTATATTTATTAAATTGTTTAGGTTTTCACAATAGCCTATTAAGTAAGTACTTATAAAATACCTAATTTACATGTGGGAAACTGAGGCATAGAGTGCCCTAGATTTGTCATAAACTTGTCCTAGATTATAGAGTTTCTTAATATAAACAAGAATATATAAAATGAACAGATTCCTATTTCAGTTACCAATACATAATCTACAAAACAGTAAGTGAAACAATTTAGTTCTTGGCTGAGGTAAGCTGAAATGTATTCCAGTTGGATAATATTTCAAACACTATGTAATGCAGAAGCATATATAAAATAAAAATACACAATACTACTCAGCTTATGAACTGTGGTGTCTTTGATCAATGTTGGCTTTTCTTTGATAATACCCAATTGTCTGGAAGAATTATTGATCATATCCTTTGTTCTAGAAAACTCGAATCTATTTTGTGAATATTCATTTTACATATAATATGAACTATAATTAGATCCTACCCAAACTACGATTATTATGTAGCAGTACACATAATGTAAATTTATATAAGAAACCACTTATTCATAACAAATTTAAAATTCCAAATTAATAATATTGCTGAATATTTGGCATTGAGAAATTCAGTTGACTCTTACAAATGAAGCCTTTTGATACAATACCACTGACATAAAACTAAATTGATAGGAGGGGAGGATATAGCTCAAGCTGTAGAGCAGATGCTTAGCGTGCACGAGGTCCTGGGTTCAATTTCCAGTACCTCCTCCAAAATAAATAAATAAACCCAATTACCTCCCCCTCATTAAAAAAAAATCATTAAAAACATTAAAAAAACTAAATTTATAAAAGCCCTAATCATTAAGGCCTTAATATGTTGATTAGTATGTTAAGAAAATAACTCTGAAAGAAACTGATATGAGTAGATACTAATCCACATATTTAAGGATAGCAACTTTTAAAATAATGAAAATAGACTACTTATACAGGGACAGAGGAAGCAATAGAGTAGGCTGAGAAAAAATATAGAAGGAGGGTCATTAGAAGGTATCAGTAAGGGAGAATTACTTGGCATAAGTAATTAAAAACAAAACAGACTCATTTTGAGTCTAACATACATTATTACAGCAAACCTTTTTTGTTACTAATAAAATCCTTAATAATTGGTTTTTGAATTCATATATTTTATAGTATATACAATTTATCAGTTTTATCCTTCTCAGATAAATCTTTATTGCATTTAAAGTTCAAATATGAGAAGAGTAATATAGATTTTTTTCCCTGACAAAATGATGGATTGGAAGGTAAAAACAGTCTGTCAAAAGTCTCTCTCTGAAACTTTCCATAGTAACACTGAACGAGAGAAACCATCTTTCTTTTCAAAAGAAATTGTTTTTTTGTGTGTGTGTGTGGTCAGATGGAATGAGTGGACAGTGCTTAGAGATGGAGTGATGCTGAAGCCCATTGTCTTGCCCCCTGTTCTGCCGATATTTCTCTTATGCTCTTCTCTGTTGATTTCAGTTGTATTACATGCAGTTGTCCTTCCAGCTGGTATTACAGCATTTCACTTTTCTAATTTCCAGTCTCTTTAAAAAAATGTCATCTAGAAGTCTTCATTGTAAACTCAAGTACCTCTCTGGTAGTCCAGGTCTACCTTTCTATTTCATTAGTATTTCTTCTCTGCTTTCTCTGAATCTTAAGATGCTCAACTAGTTTTATATTACTAAAATATTTTGAACCTTGCATGAAATAAATGTGTCCCAAGTCTCATAGGAGTCTTTGACTTAAAAAAGGCTGAAAAACCCATCAAATTCTTACTGCAACTTTTGTGCACTGTTTTTAAGGTTAGACGTTTAACACTAAGCTCAATATAAATCTGCAAATGTCTTGAACCAGTATAATATCTGCTTTTCGCCTCTAAGTGTCAATATTTATAAATAAACACTGTGCTTTTCAGTTGGTCACTGAATCTTTCCACTTTTATAATCTGGAGTAATTATGTGGAGACCGTATATAACAAATATTACTCAGCCTTCTAAAAGAGGTAAAATATCCCCCACCATTCTGTTGATTTAAATCCTAATGTAAGCCAGAAAGAGAAAGAAAAATACCATATGATATCACTTATATGTCAATCTAAAAATGACACAGATTAACTTATTTACAAAACAGAAAGATACTTAAGACATGGAAAACAAACTTGTGGTTACTGGTGGGGAAGAAGGGGAGAGGTGGAGGGATAAATTCAGAATTTGCAGTTCAGGATTTGCAGATACGAACTACTATATAAAAAATAGATAAACAACAAGGTCCTACTGTATAGCCCAGGGAACTATATTCAATACCCTGTAATAACCTATAATGAAAAAGAATACGAGAAGGAATACTCACGTATAACTGAATCACTATGCTGTATACCAGAAATTAACAAAACATTGTAAACTGACTATACTTCAATAAAAAAGGAAAAAAAAGATCCTGCTTTATTCCAAAAGAGTATTTGAGATACCCTGATGCCACATCTTTTTCAAAGTTGGCTTACCAAATTGTCTCACCCAAAGCTTCTATGTTTGCTTTGCCTCGCTTCTATATAGGTTTCTCAGTTATTTTAACATTTTCCCCTTTTTATGCATCCCCTCTTGTATGATGCCTTGCCTGCCTGTATGTTTTCATTTCCTCAGAGGACAAATGGGAGGTAAAATGCTGATGGTTGTTTGCTAATGGCCCTGTATAGGTTACTAGAACTTGTGTGCTTTTGTCTTCTTCCTATCCAGCCTCATTTACTAACCTTTCCTCTTTCCCCTTTTCCCAACAGCCATCCTGCATTTTGTTCTCCTCTTCCAATGTACCTTGCTTGGTTTTGACTCTACGCTTTAGTATCTGCAAAACTCTTTACCTTCAGCCCTCTTCCTTCTCTGATCTTACATCTTTGCTGCCAGAATACCACCTTAGATGCTGCTGTAGCCAGTAAAACAAATTCAGCCAAGGGAGGGTTAAAGAAATTAATTTTTCTTAGTGGGACAATGTATCCTCTAGAAATTTCAAGTGAGAAAGAATATTGTTAAACCAAATGAAAAGATAGTGGTAACTTAAGAGCTGATTCATCTGTACTGTACTTCTATCTTAAATAAGATGCATGACCACAGTCTGTGTGACCTTCATCCCTTAGACCACCATTTCTTCATCATAAAATCAGAGGTTTAGATTAGGGGGCTCCTGGGCTCTTTTTAGTTCTGACATGTGATGATTTAGTAATTTTTAAAATATATCAAGCTATACTTCTTCTATACTTTTCTTCATATTTGATATGTATTCCATATAGCTTTCATGGTTGTATTATTTAATAATGTAAAGGGGCTTTAACAATGCAGTGAACTTGAATATGTGGTTTCTCCATTTAAAAATGAAGATAGTAATGATAGTTAATGTTTATTGAGGCCTCTGGTTCCGAACACTTTATATCTGTTATTTCAAATTGACTTTTGTTCACCTTTTCTAAACTAGAGACAATGAAATGAAGCTCTCGTTAACTTTTTTTGATATTTTAGAACAAGACCTAGGCAAGTTCATTAACGCACTGTCAATATATCAATAGTGCTGAAGGCAGCAGTCATGAAGGGTGAAGGACTTATCACAGGGTCACTATAAACAGAGACTGGATATTAGTGGAAGGATAATATCCCTTCTGAACTTCCTCATCTCAGTAATGCTTGATAAAGTTCTATTTTAATGATTAATGATCAAATGGATATCTTAAAATAGCCACTGATACATGCACTTATATTTAGAGCTAAGTATCGATCAGAGAAGTGGTGAAAGTCATAGTCATGGGCTCTTTATTTATTTTTTTAATGGATTGAGGAAAGTCCCTCTCTCCAAAAAAAGGAACAAAATAACAAAATTGTAGCAGAGATTAATTTACAGTTGGTATCTTTAAGCTGTGGTTTGCAAACTCAAATGCTTTCTAGTGGGCTAGGTTACCCGCCCAAGGTCATACAATTTATTAGTGACAAAGAATGGTCTGGCTTAGAGTGTTCAAATATAGAGTTTTTACAGTTAAATATATCATGATATTTATACCACATCATAAGATGAGTATCATGCTTTATTAAACACCCTTTTGGAATAAGGTAGGATTTAAATCAATGAAATATGTATGTTTTATATGTATATGTATGTATTATGTGTGTTTATGTATATTTCTTAATTTAAGAATACTTTTAAAACCTTTAACAACTTAGAGTCAATATATGCATTCATTTATCCATCCATTCATCCATCTTTCCATTTATTTAACAAATATAGAATGATTACTATTTCTCTGAAACTGTGCAGATGGTGACTGTTGGCATATACAATGAACTCAAGAAACTAGAATATTAGAGGAATAATATTCCTATTTTATAATACTTCTGAATAAACAGATATTTCTTTATACCCTCACTTCAGCCTCACAGCAAGTCCACTAAGGGAGCTGGTGTTATCAAGTCCAAATTCATTTTGCTTGCCACATGACAGGCCAATAAATCGGGAGATGAGGTTTTGGGGCAAAGAATAACAACTTTATTTGGAAAGCTGGCAGACTGAGAAGATGATAGAGAACCATGTTCCCCAAGTCAGAATTCAGGATCCTTTTATACTAAGAAGGGGAGGGGGTGTGGTGGTTGGTTATTGTAAACTTCTTGGTGTCGGAATCCTTTGTTCTTTCAGCTGTCCATGTAGGTTAGATCACAGTGATCCTGTAAACCTCCAAGAAGATATATTTTCTATTCCAAAACCTTGTAATATTGATATGAATGGAAAAGTGTTATAACCTTAAAGTTCAGAGCCTTGAGAGTAGGCTATCCTGTATATTTCAGGTTATAGGCAGCATTGTTTTACAAAAGGTGCGAAACCAACATAACTAAGCACAGGAAACAGAGCACAGTGTTAGAGTCAAAGGAACAGATCTAATATGGAGACAGATTTGTTCTTCTCTATTACAGTAGTACAGGTAGAATTATTTTTATTTTGTGAAGGAGAAAAGAAATCATGGAATGGATTTGTAGACTTAGTTCAAGTTACAAAGCAAGTTAGCACCAGGAATTAAACCTTTATCTCTTGACTTCAATCTTAGTGATTCTTCTGAACAACCATGTAATAAAATGATGCTTACAACTATTAAAAAAAAATCACCCTCATCAATTTGTCACATAGCAGTCATCAAAAATAATGGTCTTATAGTAAAGCAGGTTTAGATACAAGGAGAAATTGCACATTTACAAAACAACCCAAACCAAAACCTTTTTCTCATGCCTTTCTGTTTCACATGCACCAGGTAGAAATAATAATGAATGAAACTCAGAGATCAGGGAGGAAAAGGTTTCTTTCAGCATGATCTCATATGAACTTTGGAAATAGATGAACCCAGAATAACACATTAGAGTAAGTTGTTCACCCACATAAAAATGTAATTTTAAATAAAATCCAGAAAAGAATGTAACAGAAGGATAAGAAAAACTGTGCCAGTGTAATGGCAAGGCAAGGAAATGGCCTGAAATGGCGAGATGAATGATGTGTGAATAAAGTGTTAAAGTGTGAATTATGAGTTAAGATTAGAGTTTTTTCCTCATCTGTATGACATAAACTTAATGACATCCATTTTGCTCGTCTCAAGATTGGGTTAATTAGGCTAGGTTTGACACACTGGCAAATGCCTGGGATGGTTCTAGAGGAGGGCTCCCTAACAGAACTTTTTTGGAGTGATGGAAATGTTCTACATTTGCACTCTTCAACGTAGTCACCACTATCTACACGTGGTTATGAAGTACTTGAAAGCTGTCTGGTGTAATGAAGGAACTGAATATTTAATTTCATTTTAATTTTCATTGATTTAATGCGCATAGTCACATGTGGCTAATTAATGGCTACTGTATTAGTCAGTGCAGTTCCAGACCCTTCAGCATCTGTTTCTAAATGGAGTGGTTCAAATGCTCATTTGACATAATTTGGTTTATACCACAGGATCTAAGGTTAGAAAAGATTTTAGAGATGATCTAATACAGTGGCTTTCAGAGACTTTTAAAATCATTAGCCTTTATTCCATTTCTGTAGCAAAATACTGAACAGACGGTAACCCACATTTTAGGTGGCACTTAGGATCTCCTTTGCAAAAAACTCAGATTTCAGATGTGCTGAGGGTTTTTACTCCTAGAATAGTCTCCTGTTCGTAGGGTTCTAATACAGAATAGCAGACTCTATTGACTCCCAGTGAGAAATTAAGTTAAACTGAGAAATCATGCACATAGACATGAATGCACATGGAGTGAAATTCTACTAAAATTTCATAAGGAGACTATTCCAGGAGTGAAAACCCTCAGCACATCTGAAATCTGAGTTTTTTGCAAAGGAGATCCTAAGTGCCACCTAAAATGTGGGTTACTGTCTATTCAGTATTTTGCTACAGAAATGGAATAAAGGCTAATGATTTTAAAAGTCTCATTTTTAAAATTTATCTAGAAGATGTTGAAGAAAGAATAAACACTATCATAAAGTGGTTTATTATTTAGAGTTTCATACTGACTGGAAGGAGTATTTTAGATTACTTTTTGCAGTTTTAAAAATTACATATTATTTTGGTGCCAATATTTAAAAAGGAAAATATAAAGGAAATAGTTAAAGCATTCCCACACAGCCACTATGGAGAACAGTATGGAGTTTCCTTAAAAAAACAAAAAAAAATAGAGTTACTGTATGATCCAGCAATCCCACTCCTGGGCATATATCTGAAGAAAACTCTAATTCGAAAAGATACATGCACCCCAGTGTTCATAGCAGCACTATGTACAATAGTCAAGACATGGAAGCAAACTAAATATCCACTGACAGATGATTGGGTAAAGAAGTTGTGGTTTATCTATACAATGGAATACCTCTCAGCCATAAAAAAATAAAATAATACCATTTGCAGCAACATGGATGAACCTAGAGATGATCATATTAAGTGAAGTAAGTCAGATAAAGACAAATACCATATGATATCACTTGTATGTGGAATATAAAAAATAATAGAAATGAACTTATTTACAAAATAGAAGCAGACTCACAGACACAGAAAACAAATTTATAGTTACTAAAGGGGAAAGATGGGGAGGGATAAATTAGGAGTTTGGGATTAGCAAATACTAACTACTATATATAAAATAGATAAACAACAAGATCCTACTGTATAGCACAGGGAATTAGATTCCATATCTTGTAATAAACTATAATGAAAAATAATATAAAAATAAAATATATGTATAACTGAATCACTTCGCTGTACACCAGAAACTAACACAACATCATAAAGCAGCTATACTTCAATTAAAAAAAAGAAAAAAATTATCACTGTTTTCCTCACCCTCCTTATCTTCAACCCAACAAGTAGTCATTCTAAGCATGACTAGTCAAATAGTACTGAGTTTCCTGAGGGGTATATATTGAATTCTAGAACTATAGGGCCACAGATGATAAAGACCTTAGAGTTCTCTTCTTGACAATTTTAAAGGTTGATTTTAACAATTTTTTTTAGCATCTAATAGTAATTAGCATAACTGTGCTTCCTGTGCATCAGCACCAGTCATTATGATGGTTGCATTATTTAATTTAATTCCTATTAGGTAGATAGCATTATCATCCCAAAGTTAGAGATTATGATTTTTGGGCTTACAAACATAAAGCAGTTTTCCTAAGGTCACTGAGGCAGGTTTCAAACCTGGGAAACCCAATCTCAAAAGTCCATATTCTTAACTTCTGCATCCCACTATAAACGGGAGCTGAGCATTCAAAGATAGAGAAAACAATCACCTAAATTTTAAAGACTTCAGAGATGAAAGGTTAAATCTTCCTGTTTCAGGACACGGCTCAAGGAAGTAATGAGGGCTGAAAGTTTTCAGTTAACCATGAAATAAATTAATTAGAACAATTAATTTTTCCCAGGTCATGCTATATACCTCGCACAGTGTATCTGCTCGTGTAGCAAATGACCCACAATTCATCTTCAAATAATAAGCGTTTATTATACTCCAAGAATCTTTGGTTTGCTGGGTAGTTCTTGTGTTATGAACAATTCTTGACTAATCTTGGCTGGCTCACCTATAGTTCTAACTTCCGCCATTCAGGGTGGCTTCACTCATATGTCTGGCTATCGACCAGCTGACTGCTGGGGCAAAGGAAGAGATTGGGCTTCATGTCACATGGTGAACAGGACTCAAACCAAGAACGCAAGGCTTGTGGAGACCTAGGTTCAGGACAGGTACATCATCATTCTACCACACTTTGCTGGACAGCATTTCACAAGGCTAGTCTAGATTCAAAGAAAGGATAAATACACTCCAAACTGTTGACGGTAGGAGCAGTAAAGTCACATTTCAAAGGAGCGATGAAGAACTGACGGTATATTTGCAGTCGGTTTCAGACACACACGCACTTGCATGACGTATCTGTTTTCTACATGGATAGTTCTTCGCTTCATCACCTGGAACACTCCCTCAACTGCACACATTTCCATTTCACATTTGTCCACACCTATCCTAGATGTCGCTTACTTCTGAGAAGCCACTAATACTGGTCTGAGTTCTTGACACAGATGAAAGGATTCAGTTTGCAGTTGTAACTTTCATGTGAGTACCTAGAAGATAGATTCTGAAAGATTGATTGGTCTCCACCTAGTCTCAGATGTTTTGTGTAGCAAGTTTGTGAGTTTGCTGAGAGTGAGAAAGCCTTTCTGGATAGCCATATTTAAGATACACTGCACTCCATAGTTCAGGTCACTTTAGCTTGTTTGCAGAAAGTGTCAGGAAAGTTTGGTATCACCTCCTCTCTACAAGTTTAACCTCTTGGAAGTGGGGAGGGGAGGTCTGCCCCTACTCTACCTTCTGAGTTACTAAGTGCAGTGTCTTAGTTAACTCTACATACAGTGCTTCATATATTCCTCCCAGAATCACCATGAGTTAGGTCATATTTCCCCTTTATTGATGGAAAAGTGAAGTTTAGAGCAGTTAAGTAAACTGGCTAGGACACAGTTAAGTTTTTAAGCAGAGTTTGAATCCAAATCTATTTAACAAAAAAGTTTATTTCCTAAAAATGAAATTGAACTGTGGACATCTTAGAACAATCAAGCATTTCAAATAATTTACAATTCTGCCAAAGAAAAACAATACATAAAGTCATCTCTGCCTTACAGATTCAGAGGTTATAATTTCTGTTTGAAAGCAGTTCTTCATTTGATGATGGAACAGTATTATTTTAAGACTCTGAGTAGGATCTAGACCTCAGCTCTTTAAGGCAACAAGTTGACCTATTGTTTTATCTATTTTTTCTAGTCTCCTTTTATTTCTCTTTGTGCTGTTTACTGCATGTCATATATGGTGTTATCTTAACTATTTTTTTAATCCTCTTTCTAGATTGTTCATTTTCTCCTTACAAAGTATCACTGATTTATAACACTGGTTGAAATATGACATATTTTCACCTTAATTTAAAGAAACTCACTACTTGTAAATTAATATTCTTTTTTTGGTTTTATTGCACCGCCCAGATATTGTACTTTTTACAAATTTTAAAAAATTGAAGTACAGTCAGTTACAATGTATATAAATGCATATATTGTTTTTTCTACCTATAATATAGTGTGTAATATAGCCTAATGTTTTTAGCATAAACAGATTAAAGGATAAGAAAATCAAGTAACAAAAGAAGATGAGTTTTCTTTTTAAGATCATTATTAAAATGAAAATTTTCTAAACTTAATTTAATTAATCATTTACCAAAGGATCATTTATAGAAAGCTTAGTTTTTAGGCATTGGTACAGACATGGAAATCTAGTCTCTGTCCTTACAAAACTCAGACTAGTAAAATTACAATTTCATGATAGAATAGCAG
The DNA here is from genome assembly GCF_009834535.1 of Camelus ferus. Classification (NCBI taxonomy): domain Eukaryota; kingdom Metazoa; phylum Chordata; class Mammalia; order Artiodactyla; family Camelidae; genus Camelus; species Camelus ferus. The sequence goes on from NC_045699.1 coordinate 11,761,965, forward strand.
TAATATAAGTATCAGTAGTGTTCTGTGGATATCACAGAGGACAGAATATTGCTGGGGAATCAATAATTATTACCATACAAATGATGAGACAATTCTTTTGTGATTTTATGTGTACATTTTATTTTGCTTGATGTTTAAGCATACATACATTCTAAATATGAGTTCTTACTATAATACATAAAAAATAGCCTTGTATTTTACTAAAGACCAGAGGTTTTAATATTTTAGTATCTGCAAAGGGAAGCTGTAACATGCATTGATCTGGATTTGATTCCTCGCAGTGTTTATAAGATTCACATCATTCTTTATTTTGCTTCCATTCTCAGTAATCAGGGGTTTTCAGTTTATTCTTTTTTTTTTTTTCTCCCCTGTGTTTTTCTCTTTTATTAAGCTGAGACCCTGCAAATGTTTGAAGAAAAAAAAAGATGCAATTTGTGAAGGGAACATTTTTCTCATCTGTTAGTGGAGATACTGTGAATGGGCCATAAGGGATCTGTAATTGGTGTTCTTTTAATAAAAGGATTCTCTTTCTTGGTGAACAGTATGAGTCATTGTATGTCATCAGTAAGGGAGGAGGTCATTTATTTTACCACTAGGCAGGTTTAATACAACTAAAGGCAACAACAAAGGGGTTAGAAATGAAATTGGTAGCAAAGTTGGATTGAAATCTTCCAGATTGAAACACACATTTTATCAAAGTGGATTCCTGTTAAGCATGCATCTCAGCAAATTCACACAACTATAGTAGGAAAATGATCACACTGTGTATCTCAGTGGGGTAGGGGCTATGGTATTGTGTAGGACACACATTTCAATAATACTCCCTCTTTGCTTTCTTTCTCTGTGTCTTTTTCTCCCACTCTAATTGAGCACTAGATCATTAAAGCAGATCATTTTCTAAAGTTGAGCTTGTTACTATGGGTAATATGTTTACTAAAATGATAATCTGTTAGTATCTTTAATGAAGTGTATTTAAAAGGTACATAGAGAAGATTGTTGGCCTAACTATAGTCAGATTAGCAATAATTTGAATGGGAAATAATGTCATTAGATCTACATTTAACCATGATTAATATTTATACATTCAGCATTTATTTTGACAAGTATTTATTGATTACATACCATGTACTCAAGTCTAGAAATGATGAATGAGACACAATCCCTTTCTGGAAAGTTTTATCTGCCCAAGGTTCTGTGAACATAGTTAACTATTGTGCTATGTTAATCTTATAACAGCTGTATTACAGAATTCTAAGAAATCACGTATGGCATTCAAAGATGCTACATGGTTCGGTTACCTGTAGACAGTGATACAACACTGAAAACTAATATGATCAGATTTGTGCTTTAGCTAGAAAATTCTAACAGAGTGTGCAGGGCGGTTTAAAGGGGTTTATTGATGTTGGAATTACGGAGACAGATTAGATTCTTTTGTTCCATTAGCAGCAGGGAAACTGAGAGTTGTATTGTTAGTGGGTGGAAGGAGGGCCTAAGTGTATAACAGAAGGAGAAAGAAGAAAGCATTTTTGTTTCTTTGGACACACAAAGGTGTTAACATGTAGCAAAAGAAAAGTGAATGCTTCACTGGAAAATATTAAACTTTGTTATACATACTATTTTATACTAAGGATGTAGGTAGCTCTTTTAACATATGGTTTCACATCTAAAAGTCTAATAAAATTTTTTAATCTGTAGCCTTAGATCACAAAGATTTCAGGTATTCTGAAACAACTTGTCTTCAGATTGAATATTTGTCAGATTTTTAGTCTTATGTGTGCTAGTGAAATTTAGACTAAAGCTACATAATTATTTTTATTGTATGAAATGAATGTAGATATTTATTGATTTGAATTTCTAGAGGAAGACTTAACATTGAGATTAGCATAAAAGTACTTTAAGTACAATTTTATATTTTATAAACATTATCTTATAACTATTAGATCTGCATTTTAGGCACTTAAAAGGTTAATTTTTAAAAATTCTTTAAATAAAAGTGGTAATCAAAAGCAAATGACTATATATAATATTCATTTATATTTATTATGTATTTTCTCAAATGGAAGGTAATTTTAAGCAGGTAGCCATTATTACAGTTGCTGAAAAATAAATTTTTTAAAATATTAAAAGAATATATATATCCTGCTGTCCTCAGGTTATTAGACATTTGTATTGTACACTACCATAAATATCTCTTTTCCTTCATTTTTCAAAACAAGTTCCATATTAATTTTCAAAATAATTTATTTTGAAAAACGAAGTACGGATACTTTTTTATGTTTTAGCTAACCCACGTTCAAATTTTTAGATTACATACTTTGATTAGCCAGAACCTTTTCTTTCACCTTGGCCATATAGTTATGTCCATATCTGTTCTTATCATGAGGCCACTCAGGCTGTTGGATACTTAATTACTGAGCCAAAAAGCATTTAAATGCTATGTAGACTGCATGGTGTTAGTTAATAAGATAAGAGGCATTTTATAATTGTGTATTTTATCCTTGGTCGGTTCACTGATTGTGTGCGTTCACTTATTCAGAAATGTACATTGTTTGTCTATCAAGTGCCATGTATCATGCTAGATAGACACTGGGAGGCTGTCTTCAGAACTCACTGGTAGTTTAAGTAACAAGGTCTTTTGATAAGTGCTATTATATCACAATGAAGAGAGTACTGTTTGACCCATGTAGAAGAGAGTGATTAGTTTTACTTACGAGAACATGTCTAATTGCTTGGTTAGTTCGATGGGGGTAAAAAATCCACTACAGTACATATAAAAGGCCAGTGTATAAGGGAGCAAGTTCTAGTTATGAGCATTGCTGCAGGAAATGATATCTGAAAACTCAAAGTTCAGCATTTAAAAAAAAACTTGTTTTTTTACAGGTGTTTTGAATTCTGAGACCAAATGTAAAAACGCACTTAGAATAAGTTCTGTATTGATTAAACTAATTGAATTTCAATTCTGATCTTAAAAGAAAAATGCCTGACCAAAAGAATATAATCAAAACTTAGACAGTTTTCATAAATGGTTCAAGGAAGAGACATTAATTGGGAAATTATATTATGAGCACTAACTATTCAGGAACAGGCCACTATTCTGGATGAGTATGAAAGGATGCCTAGCTGTCATCCTGTGGTAGGCAGAGAAAAGAAACATTTTGCTAAGGTCTAGCTGATTTAATTAATAATGTTAAGCAAGACACATGTCCACTTGGTGCCTGGGTTTCTTCCCACATAAAATTGAAAGTATTTTCAAGATACTTCCATATCCAAAATTGTGGTTTTTTTTCCTTCTACAAAGGAGAAACACAATAGGTTTTTAGAAACTTTGTAGGGTGAGAAAAATGTGAAAGAAAATGAAATATTCAGTAGCAGGATCACTAATAATTTAAGAAAGCAGGATGATATCCCAAGATTTGGAAAAAAACAAACAAATGAAGAGAAACATAAATATTTTTTCCTTAGCTGTTCCAACTTCACTGCCATTTGCAACACCGACTTAACCCTGATATTTGTGCTACTTCATGATAAACATTCTTTTGGCAGAGTTATACATTGTGTTAATCCATTTAAAACTCCTATTTGAAATGTGCTTTATATCGAGATAAGAGAAATAGTTCAGGAAATACTATTTTTTTTTTAAAAGAAGAAGCCAAATAAAATATAAACATTCATTTTCTCAATCTGTATTAAAGGTTGTAGAATCACTATTCAAAATCAGTCATACTAACCTGTCTGATAGACAAATCATAGTAATCTGTCCAATAGTTAGTCTGATGTTCCTCCCATTTTACAGAAGAGGAAACTGAGGCACAGAGGCACTCAAATAGTTGCAGTGATTTTTTCATTGCTTTACTAATTGTCTGGATTTTCCGTGTGGATTTCTGTAATTGTGGATCTCTGGGTATCAGTTTCATCATTAATAATTGTGAGTGAATTGGATTAAATAATATTTTAAGCCCTTAGGGTTTTTTTCCTGCTGGGATTTGCATAAACTACACTTGCATATACAGCCTTGATGTAGTGTGGATCATTGAAAATATATGGTAAGGCAGCAAATTTGGCTTATACCCTTGGAGTTCTGTTCACACTGCCACATTTTGGCCAAGCTTCCGTCATATCACACCTAAGTTATAACTATACCTTTTTTTTTTCCTTTCTTCCCTCCATTCCTTCTCCCTTCTGTAATAATTCATCTGGAGTTTTATTTGAACAAAAAAAAGCATTGTATTGTTGTTGGATTAGAAACGTTTCCACAATATTCTCTGTTCTTGCACGCTATACATTCAAGTAGAAGCCATAGCAAATAACCTCACATAAGTAGTGTTTGAACACCAGCCTCTGAGATAACTTGATTGACTCTCACTTCTTCTCCTTCAATTCACATAGCTAGGCTAGTTTTCTTTAAGAAAAAAAAAAAAAATCACTTCCTTGCTGTCATGCCTCTGTGTAAAATCCTCATCGCCTCCTTGATTTTTCTTAAACTAAATTTCACTTCCTCTGCCTTACCTGAAAGGTTATATATTGCCTGTTGCAACTATCTTTCGCATTTCTCCACAATATACCTTTTGCTCAAATTAGCTGAGTCTCCTAACTACTCTGTGACTTCCTCAGTTCCCGTTGTCATGTTCACTTCTGTGCCATTACTCCTAAATATACAGTTGTCCCTCCATATCAGGAAGGGATTAGTTCCTGATTCCAAAATCATCTGCTACCAAAATCCTTGGATGCTCAAGTCCCTTTTATAATAAGGCATATTATAGATAACTAAGGGTCCCCTGTATGCCATTTTTTTTTTTACAAGTCTAGCTCTATTCTTACCTCCATGACCAGTCTCCTTTCTGGCTTTCTGCAATCAAGTAATGGTCTTATCACTGACTTCTAATGATGAAATTGTTTCCATGTGAAGCTTAAGTTCTTGGCTTTCTCCCTTTCCAAGGCCTTTACAAACTTAAGAATAGGGTTCACCTATTAAAATCACAGCCTAGAGTGTTTTTTTTTTCAGCCAAGCCTCTACTGTACTTACTGTAAACTGACAAAGCCAGAAACCCTTTCTTTTGAAGTTGACCCATCTGCTAATGCAGTCACTATTTCTGGGAATGGATTATGCAGTAAAAAGGTTTGAAATTTTTGCATAGGTTGTTTGTTTAAAAAGTAGCCCAACTACTTACATTTACCTGTATCAGTACTGTCTGGCATTTGTGTTTGACTTTTGCCCCCATGGTTCAGTCCATTGGTTCCAGTGTCCTTGATTCCATATTGCATTTCTTCGCCAGAGAGAGAGAGATGCCCAAGGAGATGGGTGTCTAAATCATTCTGAGCATATGTTAGCCATTTTAGTGTTTTACCTTAAGCACTCAGGTGTAAGTGGAATTTTTACATTGGCGCTCCCATTAAACTTGTGAATGAGAGCACTCAGCAAAACATATGGCTGTTAAACATATGCCTTCAGCCATCATGTGCTATCTCTTACTTAAGTTCATTCTTCCCTTTATATAATAAGTTGCTGAATTTGCAAGTTCTGTTTCGGGGATTTTTATCATCCCCATAAATCCACTGAAAATATTTCTGCTGAGCATTGTTGCTTAATTCAGTAGCTTCTTTGATCAAATATGATTTAACCTGTTTAGCAAGAATTAACCTCTTCTGATTCTTAGGAAAGGAATAGGACACCTAGTAATCAATTGTTAGAAGCATTACTGTATCCACAAAGTTTTTTTTTTTATTTTGGAATGACCGTTATTTGCTTGTGTTCTAGAAATAATTGTGACTTTTAATCCAGTGCAACTAACATTTCCCAAGTACCTATTATGGTTAAAGTATTGTGCCAATTGCCATGAAGTAATAGAGACTGATAATGACATAGTGTCTGCTCCTCAATGAATAGAGTAAGTGACACACTAGAGGTGAACTTTTCAGTTTCCCTAGATTAAATATGATCAGTATCAGAGTAAGATGATCAGTAGGAGAGAAGAGCAGAAGAGAAAGTAATTGGTTCTGTTAAAGCATCCCTTGGTCACCTTTTTCATCATGCCACCATGCACTAATGGTGGATGTTAATAACAGGAGTGTACCATAAGGTTAGCCAATAAACTTAAAAATAGAATGCCTGCTCTCTCCTAAGAAATATAAAACTCATGTATTTGCAGATGTAACACATATCACATGTGTGGCTGCATCCCCTGAAGAACTGGTGTACTTCTCCCTTTGCCACAAACACTGAAAAATAGTTTAAAATCTAAACCTTAAGTCATTACTATGTAATCATTTCAGTGGTAGAAAACATGTGCCCTGTATTACATGGTAAGTTCTTTCCTTCTTTAGCCTCTAGGCTTTATTTATGTTGCTACAATGGACCAGACTATCAGCGTTTTAATTTTTTTGGGAGTCTGAATTAGTGTGTGGAAAGACAGTACAGTAGTTGAGATTTAGCAAACTCCATGGAATTTTTTATGTACTTAAAAATACCTCTCAGGTCACTTTCTGATTTGGTCTAGATATAGTTAGTTATCTGATTTAAGATTACCAGTGAAATCACATATTTTAGGGAATAACAGTTGGAAGAGCTTCTTCAAGTCTTTTTGCTCCTACTACCTGCACTTAAACCTCTACATGGTTGCTGTGAAATTTATTGCTGAGTTTTCCCTTGACTAGAGAGATGCTTTAAGAAACCATTGATTACCTTTGCTTTTATGGAGTTGTTGCTGGATTTATGTTTTAGTACATTCCTCAATCCTCTGCATAAAACCTCAAGTATTCCTTTCAGATCTAAGTGATAAGAGATGCTGTATAACATCTTTAGATGTTGACTGCATTTACTCAATTCAGCTCAACCTCTTACAAGCTGTGAGAGCCTGAATAAGTTACTAAGCCTCTCTTGTGACTGGCCCTCAGTTTCCTCACTTGTCAAATTCAAGTAATAATGACTACTTTCTGGAGTTACTGTGAGGATGAAATGAGTTAATTCCTGGAAGGTATGCAAAACAGTGATTGGCACATAGTAATAGCCCATAATAATAATTAGTATTATTATTGCTCCTGTGACCACTGTCACTATGAAATGGCACAGACTTTCTTTGCATACCTTGATAAATAGTGCATTTACCTGAAGAGCACTGAAAATCATGTTTCTGTTTTTGCTTTGGCTCCAAAAAACCCAGAGTCAAATTCTGAGACAACTTGAGTAACTTGTATGGGACAAGAGCCTTACAGATCTGTGCTTGAATTTCCATCTCATTTCAGTCTTCAATGTTCATGTGGGATTTTCTCTAGCTGTTTTCATATATTAATTTATATTTTTAAATTTCATCGTATGTAAAGACAACTCAGATTCTTCCTTAAACTAGGTAGCACAATTAACAAGCAACATACAAAGAAATAAGTAAGCAAGTTATTCATATTGGTCCTAGTTATTTTTTAAAACAACATACTTTAAAGTGAAAATAAAATGTACATGTTTTGAATGCCCAACCTTCTATTCAGAAATCATCTTACACCACAAAATAAATAGACAGTGAGGGCATAAGGAATGTTTAGAGGTGGAGTGAAGAATAGTGTCTATCTATCTGATTTAGTTTTGAGTTCCTAGAAGAGTCAGGTTACAAAAGCCATATAAATAAGCCAGAGAAGAAAGCACATAAACAGTAGTAAGTTTCAGCCACTAAAGAGTGATTTCATGCATAGAAGGGATAGATAATTGGAATTTCTAGCTATTTAAGTTTTATTGGTCAATTATTGCATTCATTCATTTTAACATGAAGCATCCCATTAACATTTTATGCCACTTTGAAAAATTAGAGTCATGAAAAAAATCCCTCAAAAACCAGATTGGGAAGTATTTATGAGGTGGTTAAAGATGCTTTTTTTTGGTCTGAGAATTTGGCTAAATGGAAGAATTTTATTTTTTTAAGCATGTTCCAAATCATAGGATTCATTACTATTTGGTAAAAATCACTAGACTTGTTTATTTTCTCTCTTGTTGATAGTTTTACTTGAGTTAAAGTATAACATGTTTTGTTGGCTTATATTTTCATTTCCATAGTGATCTAAGGTAGAGGGATGGAAAAAAGCTTCTATAATTTCAAATATTTAGGCTCTCTGCTTTAATGCTTTAGTCAGCATATATGTGGTAAGGGATGAAGCACCCAGGAATCATTTGACTGAAGATCTCAGTATTGGCAGTGTTATGGTTTACTTAGCAGAAAACCCCTGAACTGAGTGGTTTTGTGCATCACTGGCCATTTTGCTTCCTTCTTCTCTGGGACCCCTGAGAAATCCAGTAGTTTCTGGTGTAGTAGCAACACCAGTTGAGGGAAGTGAACAAGTGCTCTGTGCCAAGCCTGGAGCAATAGACACTTTACCTATGTCATAGGTTTGAAAATTCAAAAAATGAAGAATTTCTTGAAACAGCCTAGTTACTTGACCAAGGAATGTATCTGCCAGAATTAGAAACTCTAAAGAGTAATATTTTGAAAAGAATCACCAATACACGTAGTTTAGGTATGGCACAATATTAAGGTTGGGGGGGTATATATAGGAAAAGAATACAGAGTCAGAAGTTAGGAAAGTTGAATTGACCATTATGTGTTATGAAGGTCATATGGTGGCCATGGTTGAGGACGTGAAGGAGCTTGAACTCTTTGTGTTCACTGGTAAATCAGGAAGAATAAAAATTATAGACTGCATCGAGAAAATGCTTCATAGAATATTTCAAGATACGGAGATTCTAATAAAGTAAAGAGCCACTTCCAATTACGCAAATGGTGGGCACAGGCTAGCAACTCCTCTCTGAAGCCAGAAATCAACATGATACTCTTCAAACAGAGAGGGAATCCACACCTTCTGCAAGCAGTAAGGAGGATGTACAAGCGTTAACCTATCTTTCCAAGACCGATAGGTTGTCCTGGTGGAGAAAAATGAACTGTGGTTTGGCATTGACTTTATAAATGCCAGGAGTCTCCAAATTTTATCTATCAGCCAAATCCTGCCTGCCACCTATTTCATAATTAACGTTCTATTGAAACACAGCCACACTCCTTCTTTACATATTTTCTCTAGTGGCTTTTATACTAAAATGACAGAGTTGTGTGGTTGCAACAAAGACTTTATGATCTGCAAAGCTTAAAATATTTACTATCTGGCCTTTTATAAAGAAAAATGTGCTGTCCCCTGATATAGACAGCTGTGCAGGAGGCATGTGTTAAATGTTCAAACACACATGCAAAATTTAATATTTTGGAGACCTTTCAAGAATTATTAAGTCCAGTGAATCCAAATTCTTCTGCTGATTAATGTGAGGTTAGTGATATTGCTGAAGCAAACACAGACCATCCTTAGAAAAGCTATTAAAGCAGCTGAGAAGTGTAGCCTTAAGGGTGAGCAGCGATGGGTTAATGGAGCACATTCTTTTATATGTATATGTATAGTAGATCTTCAGAGCTTATTTTGCATAACTGAAACTTTGTACCATTTGACCAATACCTCCCCATTCCCTCTTCCTCCCAGGCCCTGGCAACCACCACTGTACTCTCTGCTTATGTGTTTGACTAGTTTAGAGTCTACATATAAGTGAGATCATGCAATATTTGCTTTCTCTGTCTGACTTATTTCACTTAGCATGTTCTCCAGTTCTACCCATGTTATCACAAATGGCAAATTCCCTCTTTTAAGGCTAATACTCTATTTCATATATTTAATTTATCTTTTCAGTCATCAATGGACACTGTGGTTGTTTCCATACCTTTACTACTGTGAATAATGCTGCAGTGGACATGGGAGTGGAACTCTTCTTAAGAAGGTTGTCCTTTGGTTTCTTTCTGATAATGTAGGTCAGATTGATTGAGCCAACTCTAACAAGAAGATGTTAGAGAAACAAGGTGAAATCAGGAAGTTAATCAAAGGGTCATTGCTTTTTTACATGCTTACTATCCGCCTATGGTGCTGGTCCTGCTCCCTCCTTGCCTCTGAGAAGCAGGTACAACTACAGTACCAGATCTCTTCTCCACCCCCTCCTCAGCTCCCCAAATGGGGGAACTTGGCTGTCTTAATTTCTGTTCTGTTCTATTTTAGTGTGCTTGTGTAAATCAGATGCACAGTAGCATTTTATTAGGAACGTTTGACCAGAAATTGGGTTTAGGCCATCACAGTTATTAATTGGGTTTTGAGCAAGTCACTTATTCTTTCTTGGCTTTTGTTTCCTTCTATACAAGATGGCTATAATATTTTTAGAATTTTTTTTCTTTAAATCACTTATACTTCTTAGAATTATGAGCAAGAGATTTATATATATATATATATATATTATATATATATATATATATATATGTTTTAAAGAACAAAAAACTCCATTCAAATATAAGCTGCTCTTTTTTTTTTTAATATTTATTGTTATTTTACAGCAGTGACACCTAGGACTAAAGTAGTCCTGAGGTCCTAAACCAGAAGAGCCTAAGGCAGTGATGTCATCTGATCTAGTCTAACCCAATGACAGGAAGTCTTTCAGACAAGAAATTTCAATTATTTATGTCCATTTAAATGTGGCTTAGACATCTAATGTGAATTGCTGGCCAGATATGGTGGTGGGAAAGACTCATTCACAGGGATTTAGCTGTACTGCATTTTCCTATCATCTTCTCTAAGGATGTGGAGGAAATTAGAAACATTGCCCCCATAACATACATATGAGCTGCATAGCTCATAGTAAGTAACCCATTTTAGTGAAGGAATGACTGGGGCAAAATGAATAAATTGGTACTTACATGTGGTTAAAGAGAGAGAAGGAACTTGAGAGAAAGGAAATTTAGAGAAAGGAAAAGAAGTGCCAGTAAGAGAGTGTGAAATGTCAAAAAGTCAAGTAAACAGTAAAGATTCTTAGGAACATAGAATTAGTAAGAGAATAAAATGTCTGATAGGGAATTAATATTAAGATGTCCAGACAGTTGAGAACACATTAGGCACTACATACAAAATTTGCCTGTTACATAGTATTTTCCTGTTAGTGAAAATATATCATGGATATCCATATAAGATGTTGAAATTTCAGTGCTCTCGCTGCAAATATGATGAGATTTTTTTCTTAAACGCAAGGCAATATACTTCTACATTTCAGTAAGGGTAGAATATGTTCATTGAATCTGGGGCTGCAGCCCTTTTCATTTTGTCAGCTACTAGACTACATGTTAATTATGAGTCCTTTGTTCTTTTCCTACAATAAAAGCAAAGTTCTTATAACCTTGTAGTTGAAAGGCATCCAGTACTCAAGTGACTATATTTCCATGTTTCGTAGTCTAAGGAATTACACCATTGCTGAAAACATTTTAGAGTGCTTTACATTATTGTCTTGGGATACTCTATGCTAATCTAGATAATTTTAGAGCTTTAGCATCTTAAGAGCTATAAAGTGAGCCACCAAGAGAAACTCATAATAAAATATAAATTCGATGTTCCCCTGAAGTATAAGCTGGATCTGAAAAGTGAGTGGGGTACTTTGTTAGGTACATGCATTTTCAGAGCTCACGTTGAAGCGGTTCTTGCAGACTTCCCAAGAGGTCTGGAAAAAGTGAATGAGTTTCTCAAAGTGCCTATTTTTTACTCTGGGGAACAATTGAAGTTAGAAGAACCTGGATGAATAAATGGCTTCTCCCTCTCCGTGTATTAACAGAACAATTGTAGTTAATATAAGATTTCCCCCTTTCACCAACTAGGGTGGGAAGAAGTAATCTAAAACGTGTGTCTAAAGTTTCCTTTGCCAAAAGCTCTTTTAACTGTAGTCACCTTGGGATGACTGAAATTAAGAATTTGAGGGAAGCCAGAAGATGAACTGGCTGGATGAACTGTATTTTATCCAGAATAGATACCATTCACTAATAGGAAAGAGCTTTTCCAGAAATCCTAAAATTGTGTATGGTTTCCAGAGGATCAAGGTATAGTGTGGATAGATTTAGTCATTGTTCCAAGCCAAACCTGTGAAAGATACCTTCAGGTGACTAAAAATAAAAGTAGAGATTTTATTCCAGTTACTTCAAATTAAAGAATTTCCAGTTACTAGGAATAGTAATGATAGTTAATGATAGTACTATAAATATCTAATATTATATATCGTTTTGCTAATTACCAATGTTGGAATGATAATATTCTCTAATACATGAAAAGGGACAGTAGACCTCAACTGGAGGCAGCAAGCTGGAATGGTCAAGAGTGAATATTCTGGGGTTGGTTCACCTGGGATGAAAATCAGGTTGCTCCATTTACTATCTAGGTGAACTTAGGTAATTGTTAAGTTTTAAAATTCTGTTTCTCTATGCGTGATTAAATAATATTTCTTAAGTTGTTTTGACTATTACATGGAATGATGCAGCCAAAATATTTATCCCAGTGTCTAACACATAGCAATCATAAGGGTAAACTAATATTGTCATTATTACCATTATTTATTTTTGTTTCTTTTTCCCATAGATTTTCAGCATTGTTTATAAGTTGTGTCATTGGTATTTAAGTTGGTTGATCCATTAAAAATAATTTACTGTTTCTTAGCTAATGAACAGAGGCTAATTAATACCTTTATATGAAGAATTACTTCATAAGGTGTGATGTTTCTTACTTTAAATTATTGTGGCAAATGAATGGTAAAGTGCTAAAGGAAGTCAGCCTAATTTGTTCACAAAGCATGGACCTGTAGTATATCTATGTAGATGATGGTGGCTAATATAAAGATGGCCAAGGAATCATGGCCAATTATTAAATTTATTTATGTTTTTAAAGTTTTATGAAATTAGCAGTGCCTTGATGATCTTTCTAATGTTTCTGGAGACCCATTGGCTAGAATATGGAAGGTGACCATTACTTCTTTTTTTTCTCATTTTTCAGTTTAATTAAGTAGAATTGTTATAGTTTGACTGCACATATACAATGTATTGCATGTAAATACATATACACAATATACTGCATATAGTTTTAAAATTTACATATAGGTACTGTTCATTGTTTCTAAGAACATTAGAGCTTTAGCTTTTTAAACTTACATAGTTATCAAAGGAATAAAGCCAATCACAAAATAAGAATTAATTTAAAAACCTACATACTCCCCGCTATTAACAGCAAGATTATTTATAATTGCCAAGATACGGAAGCATCATAAATACACATCAACAAATGAATGAATAAGGAAGATGCAGCATATATATGTAATGGAATACAACTCACCCATAAGAAAGAAGGATATTTTGCCATTTACAGCCCCTCATTCACTTTTCTCTCCCACTTCAAAAACTAGAATTTTAACTGGCATAAACATTTCCATTGTATCAAAAACAACAAAATACCTAGAAATAAACTTAACCAAGGAGGTTACTTATACTCTGAAAACTGTAAAACTACTGATGAAGGAAATTGAAGATGATACAAAGAAATGGAAAGATAACTTGTGCTCTTGGATGGGAAGAATCAACATTATCAAAATGGCTGTACTATTTCTTGAATGATTTCGTTCTGTTACCTTTCACAGTGGTACATATCTTGGGACAGGCTTTCAGAAGACAAGAAGAACTTTCTCACAGGCCAGATTGAGTGAAGCTAGTCTCTTCTAATGATTAAGAGGGAGAAAGTAAGGATGCCAGATCTTATCTGGAGATAGTAGTGAATGTGTCCCTGGAGGTGCCAGCCAAGGCAGGGAGACGACACATGACTGGGACTGCTAAAGAAGAAATTCACCCATCTCCAAAGGGTGCTTACATTCAGCTGCACTGAGTAGAAGGTACTATTTGGTTTGCATCCATTTATTGGGAAGCATTTAATTTTGCTTCTGATAGTGTTTATATATGTGCAGTAATGTGATGACTTTGCACTTCAGAACTACAGCACATTCTCAATTAAGAAATCAATGTTTGAGTTGAGTTTTGAAACCATTGTGAGCACTGTGTGGATAGATGTTTCCATTTTACAAATGGAGAGATTGAGTCTTAGGTAGGTCAAGGAAATTGCTTATTGCCACACAGTGGTAGAGTTAAGTGGTAGAGTTTGGGTGCAAAATCACAGACCTTTTGTCCTTTTCCATTTTACTGCTATGCATTATAAAGGGAGCACTGTTGTATGACTGCTGATCATGTATGTAGATCATGCCATTCTTATTTTAAATAATTCAGCCTTTTCTAAAAGAATTATGTGTTCCTTTAATGCCTAATTATGTAGTTTGCTTCTGTTGTCTGCATTCAGAAACTAATTTCACTGCTTATTAGCTGAGAGAACTTTCATAACTTAATCCTTCTAAGATTCTGTTTTGTTTTATCCTTATCTGTAAAATGAAAATTGTCACGATTCTTATGTAAAATACAGATTCCTTCCTGGACCTCTTAAATTTGAAAAAAAAAATAGATATATGAGTGAGCTTATAAGATGATTCTTACGTACAGTTTCAAGTTAACTACATCTCTCTCAACTTTAGCTTCTTCATATATTCCCTAGTGATATCCATTTTAGACAAATCTAAATATATATGGCATGGGGAGGGTATAGCTAAGTGGCAAAGTGCATGCTTAGCATGCGTGAGGTCCTGTGTTCAATCCCCAGTACTTACTCAAAGAATAAATAAGTAAGTAAACCTAATTACCTCCCCCCCACCAAAAAAAAGTGGTAACAATAAATATATATGGCTTATAACCTATTCACAGAAGAAAATTCTTTTAATTTTATATTGAATAGTAATACAAGATTATATAATAAGTAAGGAAATTTTTGTGGATTTTAGTAAAATGTTCTATTATATTTTAGCTATTTTTGGAGCACAAAAATTTACCTGTTCCTTTTTTTAAATAATAGGAACATATGTTTATTTTAGAAAGTTTTTAATTTATAGAAAAGTAGACAAAAATACAGATGGTTCTATTTTGATCATCTTCCTGCTTTGTTTCCTGCTTCTTCTTAGTGTCCTTTTCTATTTCTTCCTCATCATCCAGAACCTGTAAATGTTCGCATGCACAGGGCTCAGTCCTCAGAATTCTACTGTCCTCTGTCTGCATTCTCTCTCCAGATGATTTCATTAAATCTTAGGGCTTTTAAGTTGCCTCTGCATGTTTACAACCCTTAAATGTGTATCTCCAGCCCTTAACTCTTAAGAAATTCTAGATTCTATGTCTGCCTGCATACTCAACTTGTTCACTTGGATTTCAAACAGAACTTAGACTGAACATGTACATCCATAATCAAATTCCTGATCCTTTGTAGTTTTCCCTTATCTCCTGCCATCCCGCTGCTGAGATTAAAAACCTTAGGATTATCCCTGAATCCTCTCTGTCTTACCCATCTCATTTTCAACCATTTACCAAATTCTGTTGGTTCTGCCATTAAATGTGCCCAGAATTCCCCAGGTTGTTCTCAGTACTGCCAGAGTGATGGCATTTACTCAAGTCAGATCACTTTACTTCTCTTATCAGAGCTTTCTGTAGCTTCTCTTTTTGTTCAGTTTATAAGCAGTGTCCTTATGCTGCCCCTACAAAATATTCCCTAATTTCCTGTAATTACTCTCCTTATATACTTCATTCCAGACATGTTGGCCTCCTTGCTTTTCATCTAAAACTTCTGTGTATTTCTTACTTAGGACATTCTTACCACTGTTTTCTAAGCCAGGAGCATTTTCTCTACCAACTTTCACATGAGTAGCCTGTTCAATTCCTTCAGTCTCTGTTCCAATGTCATTTTATCACTGAGGTCTTCCCTGGTCGTCGTAATCCCATTTCTCATCCTCTGCACTCCCTTGATTTCCTGTCTGCCCCTTCCTTCCTTCCTTCTTTCTGTCCTCCCTTTCTCTTTCTCTCCCATTCTCTCTCTCTCTGTCTCACACACACACACACACAATTTGTGTTTCCTACTTTTTTCCTCTTTCCCTCCTTTCACCCTTTCTTGCTCCCTCTCTCACTCCCTCCCTTTCTATTTTTATGTCTTCCTATTTTGATCCACCAGAATGGGAACTTCCATTAAAGCAATGACTTTTTGGCCATACTGTTGACTGCTGTATTTCTAGTAACTAGAACATATGAGATGCTTAGCAAATGTTTATTTAAAGAATTTCAGGGCACATTGTCTAAGTTTCGGTTCTTTTGGAAGCAGAATTAGAGTGCAAGTAGTTTATGTGGAAAGTGCACAGAGAGGGTCTATAATGGAGGGATGACTGCTGGCTTCCACACTGATGACTGACACTCCTCAGTCCCCCTGGGAAATGCTGCAAAGCACGTGCCTTGATTTATCTACTCATGGCAAGGGCATGCTGGTGTATCTACCCACCAATTTCTGAGAGTATTAGTTGAAGGCTTCCCCCAGGGACTTGCTAATTGCCTTGTCCGGCCTATCCTAACCTTGCAAGATTCCAGCAAAAGATTTTTTAAGTATACAAATGTAGAGAACCTGAAACTGATGTTCAGGGAGCACACACACGCCGATATGGGTGTGAGCACTGCCAACAACTGCTGCATATTTAAAACTCTCTTATATTATAGGTATATTTGCCATGCTATCTGAGGATCCTGTACATATTCAGGCCTGTATTTTGGGAAATAACATATATAATGGAGTGCAAAGGACTCCAAAATGAAAATTCCCATTGTCCAAAAGTTTACAACTGGGTGTGCTGAGTGAGGCACCTTTTCAAAAGAATTCAGCGGATGGCCCCAATATTTCACTGGCAACTAGTGAAATTCTTTACATATGACAGGACCTGTAAAAAAGTGTTCAGTATCAAGTACATAGTTTTACTACAACTCTGAAAATTGTTTCTGCCATTACCTTTCAAAAATTCTCTTTAAATTATAAGTCTGTTGAAGATTTTATCATAGCTGATATCACAATAATTGCACTTGTGATATTGTAAACAAAATTAATTCTCCCCAGCTCAACATTGAGAAATCGCATGCTTAGTAAGATCACTCGTGGAGAGTTTAACCTACTCTGCTGTAGAGTCGCTGACTGAAGTGACATGAGCAGTGGAGTTCAGTGTTAGTCTGTGGTGCCTGATTTCCATCAGTACTACAATCCTTTTACAAAGCTAATATCGCTAATGCTGCGTCAATTCTTCAAGGGACCTGGGAAAGTATCTGGTCTGCAGATGGGGACTTTCATTAATTTATCTTGGTCTTTCTTGTGTTTGATTTTGAGTCTCTGGCTCATTTGACCAAGTAAGGTGACACTCTACTCTGCTTATTGTTGAATATTTAATCAGTAAAGACAGTTAAGAAAACCCACCTTTACTCAGTTAAGGTGTAATATTCTGTACTTCTGCTGCAAGAGATGAGGGGGAAAAAGGAAAGGAAAGTAACTGAAATGAACCAATGATTACTTGTTCCTTTATGGTCCAGAGGACATTCCCAAACCATATGCCCAAAGACCTTATTTGCCTTTTACTAGTATTTTTTATGCTTTACCTGTGAAGCATATTTGATAAGATGCAGGTACCAGACTAACCCTCAAAGTTTTTCTTATAGATCTGGATGCCAGACTCTTAGGGACATTTTGGACTAAATCAAGTGATGTATAACTTATATAGCTTTTCAGATGGTAAGTGAGTCTGTGTTTAAACTGAGAATAAAAACAAGAATTGATGTATTAGTATTAGTTGCCATAGTAATTGGGGCCCTAAATTGGAAATTTCCTTTTTTTCTGAAGAAAAAGAATATTGGGCAAGAAACTGGCAAAAGTGTTATCAAATAGTTCCCCATTTGTTTGGATGCTAAATAATGAAGATTTTGTCATTCTTGTTGATATATATGTTATAATTTCCTTGAGAAGAGTCAATAAATCCACTAAATATGTACTGAGTGTTGACTATGTGCTGGACACCGCACTAGGGATCAAAAAGTGTAAGACGTTAAAATAATTGCCCCTTTTAAATGTAACAATCACTTGCTAGTTGATTGTTAGTCTGGACTAAAACACAGAGGAGCAGAGATTAGGTTAAATTCAAATCTAAAATTCAAATTCAAGTTTTCTATCAATCTGTATAGCTTCTCTAGTTTTTCCATGGTTTATTTATAACCATGGAAAATATATTATATATATGGAAGATGTGTTATATATATGCAGATATATATGTACATATAATATACATAATATATAAACAAATACTCTATAGTAGATATAGTAGATAACATTTGAAAGATAATCCTGACTTCTTGTTCAGTTTTTATAACTGAAACTTTATAATGTATTTGTGCTAAGAAATTCTGTTGAGTAAATTTTTTCTGCCATATTCATGTACAGTGGCTTTAATTCATGAAATCTTGTGAAAACAATACATTTTATGTTGACAATAAAATTGGACAGTTTATATTTTATTTTGTACGGTTTATATAATCACCTTTGTGATGACTCTATACACACAAACATACAAGTATTTGTTTGTATGAACAAACTAATACAGTTTATAATACTGATTTTTGCACTTAGCATGTGGCAGATACTTTCTAAATACTATAGAAATATTAACCTATTTAATGTTTAAGGCAGTCCTACAAAGAATGTACTATTATTATACTCATTTTATAGCCTAGGAAGGTGAGCCACATAAAGATTAATTAAACTCCTTACCCTAAGGAGGTGTAGATAATACAGGGAGCTGTGATTTGAATCCAGGGAAACTAACTCTTGAACTGGTGTTCTTAATCACTGTCGTGTATACACACGCGCACGCGCACACACACACCTATCTAGATACCGATATATATGTGAGTGTGGTTGTGGTATATGTGTGTAAATGTTTACTATGCATCTGATAGGAAGATGGAAAGGGAATAGAACATAGACTTGCTGCAATACAGACCTAACTTCATATTCCAGCTTTTCCTCTTGCTAGTTCTATAGCCCAGGAAAGTATTTGCTTTCTGTGTGTCTCAGTAGATATAGATACATCTGTCTGACAAGTAGATAGAATTAGATAATATTGTGTTTAGGGTGGAATGTGCACAGCATGGTGTTATACCACATAATGGCTAATAACCGTGCTTCCTTTAATTTGTGCATTTCTCAATATTCTTGGTAAATATTTATTTACCAGAATTTTCTCAGTGAGGGTGTTTGTGGCAGGATTAGTGAAGTTGTTAATTCTGGATTGGTTTTTCAATCTATCTTTTAGATATATATGTTACATAAATTTATACTATGTGTATTATAAATATTATCACATTAAAAGGGTAAAATGAGCATAAACTCATGAATTGAAATTTTAAATGAAAGATAATAGATCTAAAATATATACATGAGATAATTTCTCTCTTCTGTATACCTTATTTAATGAAATCTTTATGGGAAATATTTATTTTAGTGCTTCAGGGGCTATAAATCAGTGAGCTTTTCTTAGCTAATAAAATGAGGTGTAAGAAGTTTGAGGTGGAAGAGGAAGGGGAGAGAGTGTCATTTTAAATAGGAATGGAGCCAATTTCGATTTTGTAGATCATGAAATAGATAACTGGAAGCTATTAGGGAGATTGTTCCAAGGGGAACTTTTCTAGGCAAATAATAAAAAATACAATAAAATAAAACCTAGCGAGAGCAATTTTCTCCTTCAAATGTGGGCTTTCTTTTCTATATGACCTGGCATTGACCTACACAATCCATAACCAAGATTAACTTTGTGATCAGAGAAAAGACAAAAGCTGGTAGAGGATATGGAGCTGCTCATAACCTCTCCTGCTGGACCCTAGATTAGATCCTGGTTAAGACCGTAAAGTGTCTCAGATAAAAATCAGCTATACTTTTTTAAGCTTCTAAGTCTCAGAAAAGAGAAAGGACAGCCACTTTCCCAACTGTCGCTTCCAGAAGGGAGGAAACCCAACTTCACTGCTCACAGTTATGCCATTTCTTCTCTTTCTTTATTGTATATGTGTGTGTGTTTCTCTTGCTCTTCCTCATTCAGTCCTCTAGTGGCCATTTTAGTACCTGGTCTCTTTTTCAGCTCCATAGCATCTCCCAGCTTTTGTCTTTTCTCTGATCACAAAGAAAAAAATTGGTCAAAATTCTGAGTTTCCTGTAGAATAACAGCTTAATCCTAACCTCACACGTGCTGCAGAACCACACAGATCAGTGAGAAAGGCAAATAAAACTAGGATATTGTATACATGCACACCTGTATTAGTTTCCCAGGCTACTATAACAAATTACCATAAGCTGGGTGACTCAAACCACAGAAATTTATTATTTTATGATCCTGAAGGCTGAAAGTTTGAAATCAAGGTGTCAACAAGCTCATACTCTCCCTGAAGGCTCTAGGGACAAATCTGTTCCGTGTCTTTTTCTTAGCTTCTGGTGTTGCTGGCAGTCTTTGGTATCCTTGGCTTGGAGATGCGTCATTCCAACCTCTGCCTCCGTTGTTGCGTGCTGTTCTTCCTGTGTGTCTGTGTCTCCTCCTTTTTTTTGTAAGGACACCAGTTATATTGGACTTAGGGTCTACCTACTCCACTATGACCTCACTTGATTATATCCACAAAAACCCTATATCCAAGTAAGGTCACTCTTAAAGGTCCCAGGGCTTCAGACTTGAATGTATCCTTTGGGGGAAGACAGCTGCACCTATAAAAACAAATGGAGTTAAAGTAGGAGTTAAAAGATACTACATGTTAATTTAAAGTAAATAGGGCAAATCTGAAGCCTGCAGAGTCAGCTTTGGAGCTCTCACCTGAGCAGCTACTGGGAGCCTTCATAGAAAAAAAGAGAGAGTGCAAGCAAGAGTCTTTATGGTGACAGTGCACAGGTAAATTCCCTTCCAGGAAGACAGACTCCCACACTGGCTGGAAGATTACTGACATCAGATTTGAGACGAGCTTGTTTACCAAATATTCTGACAAAGTGCTGCCTTTGTGTGAACTCAGTCCTCAAAACTTGGGCTGTTCTGTGCAGTGGTGCTGGTGCTGTCCTGAGTATTCCTTCCCGATGCTAAAGCAGCCACATCCAGTACATGAGCAACAGGGCTGCATGTTCTGCTGACAATTGCATGATCTAGAGTAAATTCTTAATATTTGCTCAGATCTGTGTATATGCTATTCATCGGTCAAGTTAACATCTAGATGCCCCCTGACACGAGTTCTAATTCTTGTCTATACAAAATAATATTTTTCAATACATATTTAAATAATCATCACTGTCATCTCTTGGGACCCACATAGAAAATCAATATTTGTCATGTTGTTTGAAGTTGAAGTGAGTCACTTCGCTGAATATTTTAAAGCATAGTTTCAGAAAAAAAGTTATAACCTTAAAATTTTTAAGACACTTGAAAATGAACAGGAAGCATGTAGTTTCCACAAACATAGCCCAGATTACTGAATACCAATGATGATAATCAGGAATAGCCATAAGTTTATTATTTTACTTTTAAAAAGATAATCATATTGTTATGTTCACACACATATACACAGAAACATAATATCAAGGACTACAATAGAATAACTTAAAAGAAGATAGGGATGTAAGGATTGGACAGGCAATGAAATTACTAGAGGGTTCTATGGGGTAAGAATGCCTCTCTTTGAGACAAAAAACAATGGAGACTTTAGTGACAGTGCTTCGTATCTTCTCAAAAAAGGGGAAAGAGAAGGGAACATCACTGTAGCAATCAAAAAGGTGAAACCAAGTACTGCAGAAAAAAGAGGCAAGAATTATGCCAAGACAAACTTCGAAGGAATTCCAGTCCGATTTCATACCTGCCTGGCAACCCAGGGCTAAATAGCGAAGCAAATGGATGCTGATTCTCATAGCCAATGCAGAAAATAGATGAAATCCCTCTTCTACATGATGGAGGAAATGGATTTGCTATTTGAAGTTGCCAAAGAAGTCTTACTATTTATTTGCAGTCAGTTTATGTGCACTTAGTACTTGATATATATGCAGTAAGTTGTTTTTAAATACACTTCTTGGAAGAAAATGTATGATAAATATCCTTATTCTTAGGTCAGATTCATGAATCATTGTGCAGATTGATGCATTATAAATACAAATATATATATATTTGTATAAAATTAATATAAATTAATATAAAATTAAAATCTACTTCATTTGAAATTTGCATTTGATTATCTTTACTCTTGACCCAACAGCCTAAGTAGCAAGGTAATGAAGTTGCTGATCATGTGAGATCTTAAATCTGTTATTGAAGTCAGCTCCTTCTTTAGTTCAAAAAATGATGCCCATTTTTATGCTCTGCTTGTGAATGAAGTAAGCTGCTTGACACTGCATTTGTTTAAACTTCATTAACAGTAGCAAGTGGTTAAAAATAACAGTATAAAGATAGCTGAGTAAACAAACTAGTCACGTGAAGTCTCACAAACTACTATATATAAAATAGATAAACAACAAGGTCCTACTGTACAGCACAGGGAACTATATTCAACACCTTGTAATAGCCTATAATGAAAAAGACTATGAAAAGAAATATATATATATAGTTATAAATATATACATAGTTATATAAAATATATAACTGAATCACTATGCTGTACAACCAAAACTAACATAGCATTGTAAAGTGACTATACTTAAATAAAAAAGAAAATATATATATTATGGCATGTTTAGTCATAGGAAGGAAAAATCTAGTAGTCACTATGTTGGATTATAAAGAGGGAACTATTTGGATATGATAATGAAGCAGACTTCACCAGTAGGAAGACTGCAACTAGGCCCTATTTCCTTAAAGTGCCTTTCAAAACTCTTTGACTATGATCTAGAGTGTCATATTTCACATCGCAACCTGCTACTACTACTACTACCTCTACTAACACACACACACACACACACACACACACAGAGTGACTCGAAAGTTCTTCTGAACAGTAGTTACCCTTTACCCTTCTACCTGAAATGCCTTCTTGTGCGTGTGCATGTGTGTTCTGCTGCATCTCCTTGAGTTTAGTCCATGTTTTAAGAAATTCTCTAATCTTTCTTTAAATTGCTTTCATACATATTAATGAGTCAAGCTGCAATATACAGTTTTCATTGTGCTGCTCTACACATGCCCAAGAGACGTGGAACATGACTTGTACCTGTACCCTCTTGTTAATATCACTCAACCTCAGTACAGGCTCAGCAGAGCAGGCACACAGAAGACAGTCAATTAAACATTTGAAAAAGGTGAAGGAAAATCTAACTAAGGGAATAAGTAAAAGGAACAAAGTATCTGTGGAGATTAGTTTCTTAAAATCCGTGGGAATGAAGCTCTCTGTGTGGACTGCTTCCTCCAGCTGAGCAAGTACCTCTTTCAGTGAGAGTCTGCAGAGATGTACTGAAAAGGTAAGAATGCACACCGGCTTCGTGACTAGAGTTCTAAAGCATTAATCTTTTCTAATTTCTAAGTAATTCTGTTTTCAGGAGAGGTAAACTGTGCAAAGGAATTAAATTTATTTGCTGAGGATAACTGGTATGCTCACATTTCATAAGGGTAATTTAAAAATATATATTGTACATAGTGTGTGATGTGTGTGTGTACGTGTTCTCCAGAAAATTCAGTCCTGAAAGAAGTTAAATTGGAACTATATGTGTATACTCTGGGTATTTTTAATACAGTACATAGTGAATTTATATTTAATATTGAGTTAGTCTCTTTTAAAAATATTTTCACAAAATTAATGGAAAACATAAGCATATGGGTTAGTTGAAAACTAGGACCACAGTAACTTATAGTAGCAGGAAGTGCATCATGTTCATAGAGCTGCCTCTAAGAATACTTATCATGATGCCCTAAATTTTGTGATTACACAATACGTAGGTGAGTAAGAACTATTGTGAAAGAGAACAAATTCGCCTTGGAAAATTACCTTATTATTTATGCTCACATTAATGGATATTAACAAAGTCATATTGTTTTCTCTTAACACGTAGTTCAAATCAGCTGCACCTAAGAAAATGGAATTTGGGTAAGAAGTTTGAGGGAGGGTTGAGGTACACAGAATGTGGGGTTCTTTGGTGCCTGAATGTAAGCCAGAGAGAAAATGCGGACAATTATTTAGAGATGTGTCAGATGATTAGAATGTGGCAGAGGGGTAAGAGGAAAGCTTCAAATTTGCAAGCTGTGGTGAAATATTTTCTATTGAGAACCCTTCTCTTTTTGAATTTTTTTTAAAGATTGCATGAAATTATATATAACGTACACCAGGATACACTTATCAACAAAAATTGCCCCGTTTTTTCCAAAGCATGCACACTCTAACTTCTTCAACTTTATTTGTAACGTATTCTATCAAGTATCTAGAAGTAGATTTTGGAGGATTTAACAGGAATATAGACTCTTTACCGGATTACCAATCCCAGAAATCAGAGAAGTTGAAGGAAGTAGGAGAGAAACTCCTTTTATATATTGTGCAGTTATTACAAGAATTCTTAAATAGTTATGGAATTAATAGTTTATGACTCAAAAATAATGATTGAACTCCTTCTATATCAAGTCTCTACACTAGATAAATACATATACAGTGATAAATAAGACATTACTTTTATTATCTAAAAGAATCTCAACCAGATGAGAAATTTCTGAGATATACCACTGTTTCCCTATTGGCTCCTTTGACAATGTGCAAGCAACCACATCACCCCTGGAGAAGTGGCACTTACATGTCTGACAGAGCTTGACAAATAGAATCACTCATCTGTTTGGCTCTGATCAGATAGAGTTATCATTGTGCCGACAGCGAACTTGGGCTTTGTATTTATTTCCTGAGTAATGTGATTAAAAGCTTGTGTACACTGACAACACAGTATATCATAATTAAGAATCTTGTTCAAATGCATAATCCCATCTATGGTACCCTCAGGAATAAATGATCACTGAAATTCATTTAGCCACTGGAAACATAACTTTGTTAAGGACCATGGGAGCCTGTGTATATCCTAGCAATTGACTCTTTGACTCCTGGTAGTATTTGACTAGTCTCTGTTTCATTTTATTTAAATCTGCCTATAACAAAGTTTAAAGATTCCACAGACATACTAAAATCGTAGAAGTGGGAGAAAAGTGTCATCTTCATTGAGTTTGGAGCTTCTCGTATTTTGTCCCTTGACCTTTATGTCCCTTGTGCACAGTATAGGAATAAAGTGGTAACCTGAGTGTGAATTAGTGGAGCTTAGGAATTCCCACTGGAAGACAAAAGCAGATGATTCTGACACATCGGTTCATGCCTCCGAGCCCTCTAACTGCACTGAAGAGTTACCTGCCCTCATGATGCAGATCCATGTTGAATAAGTCATACCCAGTATGTACTGAATCCATGGTAAGCTAGGGAATTAACAGCTTAAACTAATTGCAAATTTAAATATTTCTGTGGATTTTTTTTATAAAGAAATTGTTTTATTTCAAGAAGGATATTTTCATTTCCCTTCTTCATGTTCTATGAGAGAAAAAAAAGTTTGCATTCAGATTAGACCCAAGAGATTAGACCTGTATATAGTGACAGGGCAGAATCGCTGTGACATCAACCATCTCAGTGAAGTTTGTGGTTAGCCCTATAACTAGCAAACTAATCAAGAATAAACTTCTGGTGTTCAAAAAGGGAAAAAAATATTAAAGTAAACATAGCATTTGATCCAGATCTCAACTGCACTTTCCTCATGCCACCTATTTTAAGCATAATATATATATTTCACCATTCTCCCTCCTCAGTCTCATTTTGTTTGCATGGTATGGCCATGAGAGGTAGCATGTTTCAAATGTAATGTCACTAATGATATTTGTGCTGTCTCTCCTTTATTCCACACCCATAACAGACATTAGAAATAAATCACACCACTCTTTCCTCAAAGTAATATATGAGACTGCCTCTACTGGTTTGCCATCTCTGCCTCTTAAGTATGGATTTTGGGTTTAAGAAGCCTGTGTTCAAATCTCAGTTCTGCCAGCTACTAGCTTCATGGTCTTGGGAAATCTATGTAGTCTCTTCTGATCTTTATTTTACTTTCCTATAAAGTATGGTAATAACAGCTATTTCATAGGGTTGTTGGGACAGGCTAAGATTTGTGAAGAGTACAGTGCATAATGCATGATAAGTGACAAATAAATGACAATATTTATTATTTCGGAGACTCATATATTACAGGGCATTCAGTACAAATCAGTTCATAGTATTTAGCAAACTGTTTTATTTGTCATTGTCAATATCCCAATAGCATTTAATATCCATGAGAGTAGGGACCATATACTTCCATCCTAGTGTTTAGCACAGTGCCTGGTTAATGTTTGATACAAAGTAATATTGGCAGAATAACTTTCATGAGCATACCACCCATCATTCTTTCCTTGTTTTAATTCTCATTTAATTCTTTACTTCTAAACAAAATTTCACAGTCATTTCAATGCTTTGGTTGCAGTAATAATCCAAAGTACTTTCAGATGATAAGTTAGGCACATTGAAGATCACTGTCACCTAATTTGTAGTTCTTGCCCGACTAAGGTCAGGGAATGCACGTTAGCAGAAAGAAACTTTTAAAAGAACACATATATTCTCCTTAACTTTTGATGGCTCAGTAAATTTAGATTTTAAAATTGTCCTCTCTCTATCCTAAGGTTCTTCATTTTCATGAATTTTCTTGCTTCATTGTAAAGTAAATTTCCTTCCATGCCTAAAATTTACAATTTATTCTAAGATACCATGAGAAAGTATCATTGAATTGTAGGAGATACATGAAAGTAAAACAGTGGTTACAAATCCCAGCCCTCCTCCCCCAGTACACCTTAGACACCTGGATCAAGTTGGAATTCAGAATCAATGCCTTAATAAATATCAAGAGACAACAAAAAGGGAATGAACGCAAGAAATATTTTATATATAGTTTAACTTAGAGAGTGTAGGTGTTCCACTTCTACTGTGGCTGCCTTACTCTGATCCTGACCCAGAATATATATTCCTAAACTCTAGGCTACAAAAGACAGTGCAATGTCAAATGTGGTTACCTGCCTTGTGGCTTTTTGCCATAAGGTGAGGTTTGTCTTACCAACCAGAAAATGGTGTGTTTCCTGGTCTGTAGCAAACTTGGTGTTCTTCCTCACATTTCTGAGATCCAGTTCCAGAGTTCAGCATTCTCCACCGTGGACGCAGTGAATGACATCCTCAGTGACACAAGATGCCCCACATTCAGTGTAACTATTAGTTGCTATAGTCTGAAAGTCTGTGTCCCTGCCCCCTCCAAATTCTCATGTTGCAATTTTAACCCCTAAAAGTGACAGTATTAGTGGGTGGGCCCTTGGGAAACGGATAAGTCAGGAGGGTGGAGCCCTCATGAATAGAATTTGTGCTTTTATAGAAGAGGTTTTGGAGAACTCCCTAGCCTTTTTCTGCTTAGTGAGGACACCTCGAGAAAGCCCAGGCTATGAACCAGGCCTTCCCCAAAATGCGGACAGGCTGGGGCCTTGGTTGTGGACTTCCAGCCTCTGGAACTGTGAGAGGTGAGTTTCTGTTGTCTGTGAGCTCCCCGGTCTGGTCTGTGGTGTTTTGTTGTGGCAGCCTGAGGGGACTAGGATACTGGTTAAGGTAGTGCTTCCTATTATAACAAAAATACCGAGAATTCAGTGAGTTAACACAGCAGAAACTATTTCTCACTTCAGGTCATGACCTTGGGTGGATGAACAGTTTCTCAAGGGAGCCCTTCTCCATACAGTCTTTAACTGGGGACTTTGCAGGTTGCCGTTGTCATCTCCATGGCTGGTAGAAAGAGGAGGATTCTATGGGCGTACGTCATATTCACTCATAGTCCATTGTCTAAATCTCAGTCTTATGGTCACACATAATTGCTAGGGAAATAGGATGTACGGTCTTCTTCAGTGCCTAGGAAGAAGAGGCTGTGTGTTTTGACGAACATTTTGTAGTCTTTGCCACAATAATTCCACCTTGGTGCAAAGGGCTAGAATCCCAACTTATGATCTGTGTAATAGGAATTACACACAGAGGTTAACAGTGGGTGAGTCTATACCACAGGCTTTAAAGATTAAGTGGCTGCCTAAAATCATAATGCTAATTAGTAGACAATCCTAAATGATCAAGGCTGTCATCAGCAGTTTAATTTTTTTTTTTTTTGGTAATAGGAGTTTAATTTGTAACATTCAGTCACTCCAAGAAGCATTTCTGCAGTTAATGCAAATAGTCAATACATACAGTTTTATTTAGAATGTTTTATACACAGTCTTTTCTTGACTCACTGCTAATACGGACACAGCTGAAACCTATTTGTTTAATTAGAAGTCATTTGAACATTTTTCTTTCACTTGTTGCTAGTAATTAAGATTGTAAACATACTGGATAAGAAATGAAGGTCATTTAACACATTTTCTAGCCTCTTTTGAAAGTACTGGTGGTAAATACAGATAATCTAGTTATAATGTCCATTATAGTGTTATTTAAATGCCATTTATGTTTGACTGAACTGCATAAATATGGTAAATACACTTGAAAATTTTTTCATAAGATGACCTTGTATTGGGAATCCCTCTTTGTCACTTCTATTTCTTAACTGTATTTAAAATTTTAGGTGATTTTTTTCTGTTTTAATGATTAAAAAGTTAGTGTCACTTCCTTCTTTCCCCATATCCTGGAAAGCATCCAAGTGATACAAGAGTAATTTATGGCCTTTCAAGTTCTGTGTGATCCAATTAAATCCCTGTGCCTTCTGATTCTAATAATTGTTATTTTGTATTGTGTTTAAAAGCTGTTCAAGTATCACAAAAGAAAGTGGTAAGAAAAAAGGTGATAGGATTAAGCAGTGAAATATATTTTAAGTGTGGGAGGAATCAGTTTTAGCTTTAAATCATTGTATATCTTGTATCATTTTGAGCAGAAGTTTATGTCACCATGGGAAGTCTCCTATGTTCTTTGTTTTTTCTTAAACATCCTAGGATCTTATGAAAACTTCAAAAATCCCTAACTATTGCCCAACTAGTACATATTCTTCCCTGTTGCTGAGCCAGGGACTGGAGAGGGGATTTTGTATCATCTATTAAAACATATTGACATTAAATAGTATAAGGTTACTACAGACATAACTGTGAGAAATTCTTTGGGTAGACATTATGAGAAGAGACAGAAGAAGGGATAATACTGTGTATGTGTGTATGTTGTTTGCTTTGTTAAACTTTCTTCTCAAAAGTTGTACAAAGACGGAAGTGAGTGTCCCAATTGGAGAACACTGGAAGGCTTTGGGTGGCTGACATTATAAACCCTCCCAAAACATATAAGGGACAGTGGACTGAGGAGCAAGATGTGAGTATTCATATTCAGCACTGTCTTATATATCAGCATGACTAAGTAGTTGATGCCACCATATTGGAAGTCACCTTTTGAACACTGATTTCTTTATTAAAGTGAAAAGGTGAAGCTCTCTTATTTCATTTGCTCAGCAGATATTACTGAACTCTGTGAGCCAAGTGTTGGATCAGGTCCTATACAGATATAATTCCTACCCTCATGGAGTTCATGATAGACTTAAACACATTCTTTAATAAGCCATAATCATAATTTTATAGTCACAGGTTTGTTGTTATTTATTATTATTAGAAGGATCAGTTATTATCATTTTAGGAATATTCTGGTACTTTCAACTTGTTGAAAATTTATAGAGATATTTATCTGTTCACTAAATGGCCCCCCAACTTTCTATTATACTTATTTAGAATTTTCCCTTCTTATTACTATATCTTATATTCCTTCTGATTTGCTACTTCACTTTGTGTTAATTTTAGTCCATTACATCACTCTTCTGAGTCCTACAATGAGCAGCCTTGTTATTGGAAGGTAAAGTACTTATGCACTTAATCACTAGAATTTTGTGGGATTCCTCATGTAATATAATAAAGGGGTCATTAAACATTTTATGCAAAGGGGTAGATAGTAGATATTTTTGGATTTGGGAGAAATATAAGGTCTCTTTCATAGTCTTTGTTTTTCTTTGCAACCTTTTATAAACTTAAAAAAAAAACATTCTTAGAATGCCAGCAATAAAAAACAGGCCATGGCCCAAACTTGGCATGCAGGTTATATTTTGTAACCTCTACTTATAACCTGTTAAATCAGCAACATTTGAAGTTCAGCTGACTGCTAATAAGTTCATGTGATTTCTCCTTTGTGTACCTCCAGTTATAAAAGAATAGAGAAAAGTAGGAGAGAAAAAACATGGAAAAACAACCAAATGGATTGTCAGTCTCTAGCAAACAGAAGACTCAATTATGAACAAACCAAATGAGGACACATTTTAGCTAAACTGAAATTTACATCATAGATTTTTAGTAGTAAATGTGTATATGAGCTGCATATCATAAACACTAAAGTTTTCACTTTGAGAATTATTTTATTCCTAGACATTACAATACTCAGGATTCTATTGGATAAAACAACCCTCCCTTCCAGTGTAATGTTTCATAAAGTGACTGCTACATGCAATCCTTCAAAATTACCCTATATTTTAGTATAAGAAATCATATTATATTTATTGTGAAGGCTTTATGGATAATCTCGAAGGGGTAGTAACTAAAATTTAGTTTTGTTGCAGCATTACATATTATCACAGAGATGAATGTGATGCCTCATTTTAAAAATACAGCTCTTCAAAATTGGCTGAGTCTTTCACCTTGGGAAACAGTTTAAATGGATTAAACCACTTGGGTTCTTAGCTGGTTTTCATAACCAGCTCAACTCTCCATAGTACTTAGAATGCTAAATCTAGCTGTCAACTTGTGGTCTTGACCTGCATTGTAAAAGTTGTCAGAGTACATGTAACACAAAGCTTTTACTGAGAACAGAATGTCCAAGCCCTCTTTCTGAGAACCTCCCTTCATTTCCTACCTGCAAAGAAATTTTTCGGTTATTACTGAATGATTTAAAGGATAGTTTGTTTTCTTTTAAGCATCACATTTTCCCTTAGCTCTGCAGTTGTTAAACTTTACAATGGGTGTGAATTACCTGGAGGGCTTTATTGATACGTACATTTCTAGGTCCTTCCCCTATTCCCTAGACACTAATTCAGTAGTTATGGGATGATGCCCAGGAACATGCACTTTTTAAAGTGTTTGTATTTACGGCATTTTTCAGGTAGAGAATGCACAGCAGCACATTTTGAGAAACACGGTTGTGATCTAGATAATGCCTATATTCCTGTTTACTGAAATAAAATTAACTGCATTTTTTTCTGTACTTCCATAGCAACTTCTGTTTCTCTGCTGTGACACTTGTGCCTGCCATTGAATGAAAGTGTGATTTTAAGAAGTGGAAAATCACATCTGGGTTTTCCAATTTCATTCCAGCGCTCTTTGCAGTATATCATGCTGTGTTTCCTGGCATGTGCCGTCCTCAGACCCTTGTAAGCTCCTTGTAGCCGGGGAGCCTGCCTTATTCATCTGTGTATCTATTTCTGAAGTTCTGTAGTTAGCATTTAGTAGGAACTCAATAAATACTGTGAGGCTCTGGAAAACACCTTTCAATGAAATACTATTTGGAGGAATCAGCACCTTTCAGATATGTTTGGATTTAATGTTATTTGAATTTTGCTGTCACCACCACATGTCTACCATTCCAAGTAGTTAGTACTTTTTTGAGTGGAATCACACAATAGCTTTGTTAAGATAGGAACAGAATGAGACTTGCTTAAATACTTTCATTGGAAGGCAGTGTATAGGGGAATACACCGTTCTTCATAGCAGCAGAGAATTAAATAGGATAGTATGGTTTTAAATGAAAGTTCATGAAATTTCATGAGTACCTCAAAAAAAATCTGTCATCAAGCTAATAAACACTGTATTCTTTTGAAAATGATTTTAGAATCTCTCCTAGGATCCTAAAGAGAAGAAAAATGAACTTTATTTTGTTTTAAATGATATAGGCATTCCTGATGTAAGATAGAAATACAGTCGCGAATTCTGTCACTAGATATGTGACCCTTGGTAAGTTATTTAGCCTTACTGAACCACAGTTCTTCTTATTGCCAGAGATTGCCCTGTATTGCTCTCAGGGATCTTTGGAGGGTGAACTGAGCAATGCATATAAGAGCATCACACATTTGTGCACTGGTAATTGGGAAGCTAGCCATTTTATCCCTGAATTATACCTATTTTGGTTTGGTCATTCACTTGATGAGAAGAAATGTATTGATTACTGGCAGTAAGAGAAATATGGTTCATAATGCCAACACCTTGTGTTATTAATAATGCCCATACCAACACTCCCTGTCTTGTCAAATTACAGATTCTCCAGCTTTACCCCTCCTTTCTGTGTAATCACTTTATTCATGCAAACATATTTACTGAGCATCTATTAGGTGTCAGGGCAATCCTAGGTACTAATGATACAACAGTGAGCAAAAGAGTCAAAAATATTCCTTCTCATGGAGTTTGCATTCTGTTAGGGGAAAGGGAAACAGATAAATGCATAAAATATGTAGTATGTCAGATGGTAATAAATATGATATAGAAAAGTAAAACAGAGAATAGAGATAAGGAGCTGGAGGTCTAGAAGTTTAAATAGGATGGACTTGGAGGAGTTTGCTGAGGGGGTAACCTTTGAGCAAAGAATGAAAGAAAGAAGGGGCTGGACCATATGGAGATAGAAGGGGAGCATTCCAGGTAGAGGGCAGCAAGTACTAATGCCCTTGGGTGCTTGTGTGCCGGGTGTTTTGCTAAACGGCAAAGTAACTAGTGTGGTTAGAATGGAGTGATTGAAGAAGACAATAGTAGGAGATTAACATAATCACCAGAGAAGTGGAGGAAGGTGGAGTTGACAGAGGGAATTTGGGTATGAACTGATAGGAGAAGCCCTGGGAGATTATGAGGAAAAGACGGACATCGTTTGATTTTAATTAAAAAAAAAAAAGGGACTATGGCTACTAGTGAGAACAAGTTATAGAGATGTACAGACAGAAGCAAGGAGATCGGTTAGAACGTTCCTGCAATATTCCAGGTGTAGATTATGGTACTTGGACCTAAGTGTTTAGGATGGAGGTCAAGAGAAGTATTGAGATTCTGGATGTGTTTTGAAGGTACATGTCGTTTGGTGATGGATTGGATGTAGAGTGTATAAGAAAATATGTCTTTGTTTTTTGCTTAAGGACTCAAAAAAAAAAAAAGTTGGCTTTTTAAACTGGAAACACTGTTGGAAGAGTAGGTTGGGTTGGGAGGAGCAAAGATCAAGAGATTGCTTGTGATTCTAATAGGGTTATGATAAATATTGTATTTCCATGTGAAAATGGTATTGGCTGTACAGCATAAAGCATTTAAAAATGAATAGGCTGATACTCAAGGTACTAGTGTTTTTCCTCTTCTTATTTGGATCCAAAAGTCATGTGTTTTCACTGACTTGACATTAAGAAGCTGGCTTTATATATGAACAGTCTTCATATACCCTCAAATGTGACAGTGTCATGAAGGAATATATTCCTTAAGTTAGGGTGGGAATATTACATCACTTCATCCAGCACATATTTGTAGCCATGGACAAATCCATAATGTGACCAAAATTATTATAATGTGTGTTGTTGTATTTGGTAGATTTTCTGTATTTTTAAAATTATTTTATAGAATCAATGTATATTTTTTGTACTAATAGGCCAGTCCCATCTGTGTTCTAGAATCAATATATATTATTAGCCTGCTAGATATTAGAATGGAAATATATTGAAAAATTCTAAGGCTCTTATCTATTTATCAGCTATCAACTATCAGTCAATCTAACTAATCATGATATGATACATATACCAATGCCTACATCTATCCCTGATTATATGTGATATATTTGGATATGGATGTATATTGAAGTGGACACTTTTGTTAACCCAGTACCAGCTTTCTTTTGGGAAATAATCCCTTCTCACCTTTTCCACCATCTACATGGCTCCTTTGGAAGTGACAATATGGTATACTATAAAGATCCAAGGGGTGGACGTCTGCCTTTCACTATCCAGTCAGCTGTTACCTAACCATTTTGGTACTGAAGTTAATAAGTAAAGGATGGTGTTTCCTTGTATGTTAGGTAAAAACTGGAGAACTATAGACAGCTGAAAGAAGCAGGGAAAAACAAGGAGACAGACACTAAGACAACCAGAACAGAAGGAAGGGTGAGATGCAATTGAAAACCAAAAAAGTAGACATAACAGAGCAGAAGAAAAAAAAATAATAGATATTCCTGATAGTGTTGGAGTTTTTGACTCTTAGTGCCCAGCCCTCACTCCTGCCTTTGGATTCCAGACATTCCCATATCCTTGTAGAAAATAAATTGTTTTGGTTAAACCAGTTTGTATGATTCTTGGAGCCCAAAAAGTCTTAACCAGTGCATGACTGCATATTTGTATAGATTAAAATGGAATAGCACTTCTTTTTTTTTTTTTTTTTAAAGGCAGTACCCAATTAATTGAACGCTTTCTCTTCAGAACGTCTATGCTGGGAAGTATTTTTCCCTAGGGTAAAATAGAAGAATAACTTCATTTCATTCGTTATCTTGCTTATGTTCTTTGTGTTCTAAGATTCAGTTGAAATCCTTGGCATTGATCAAAGAAGAAAAGCTTTGGGGAAAGAAACATTGGTGGTAATAAATTCCACCGTGGTAACCAACATTACCATTTTATTCCTTCCAAGTTAAAAAGGAAATAAAATACTCTCTACATTTATTGAGCACTTAATGGGTGTTAGACATTGTGCAAAGTACTTATTCTACTTTAATCCCGTTTCCTGTCAACAATCTTCAAGGTGTTATTCCTGTTTTATAAAAAGAGGAAACTGAGAACTAGTTGGATTTCTTCCCGGAAGGTCTCACAATTGTTGGCCAAAAAGAAGATGCAGGACTCCAGTAACCACTACAGTACAGCTTGTCAGAGGCACAGAAATTTTCAGGAAATTTTGTTGCATGAATATACTGTTGGTTGACTGTTAATATAGCCCCAGAGTACTAATTTCAGTTACCATTTTACCCTCTTTCACCCTGGGAAGTTGAAAATTCATGTAGACTATTGAAACAGTTGATTTTACATTCATCTTAATAATCCATTCCAATATTTGACAATGCAATACCGCCAATAATTTAATGACTTTGGGCTTCAGGGAGTTTTGATATTATTCTTAATTCCCTGAAGAGTATTTGTTCCTGTTATATATATATATATAGTGGAAATGAAAGCAATTTGGTTACCATAGTGTAACTAAACTTTTCACATCAATGTAACATAAAAGAAAATTGTACTTTCTGCTATCCCTTACTGAATAAAATCAGTTTCTTTGTTCATTCTTCCAGCAGTTCTGGTGATCATAGAAATGGCTCTCCCTGAATCCTCTTCAGGTCTCCATAGATCCTGTCAGTCTTGGAATCCAGAAGGCTTCAGTTTTAAGACAGCCACATCAATATACTACTCAGTCAGAAACTCAGCTCCTAGTGAACCTGGTGTCACATTTCAGTTCAGCTCAATATGTCACAAGCAAATTTTTGACACTAAGATATAAAATCTTTGGAGTAGAATTGTAGTTAGCCCAATTGTATTCTGTCTGGGACTAAACTCACAAACGTCCATCCATTGGGAAAAAAGAATAGTGTCTTATGAAGCCATTTCATATAGAGAGAGATAGATACATATATACAAATTTATTTTAGTTTAAGCCTTGATTTAGCCATCTCTTAATGTTTAGAAACTGTACATCAGGACAGTATAGTAAAACTGTGCAGGGCACTATTATTGTAAAAGTAAAGAAAATCACTATTTTTCAATCAGTCTGTGCTTTCAAAAAGCATAAATTAAATATAATGGACTTGTATATACATAATCAGTATAAACTATATACTGAACTGAGAAAGTCCCCAGTGATCATGAAGTAACCACTTCTGAAACCCATTTCTTCCCCATGAAAGATAAGGACTTTTGTCCTGTGTTGACTGAGAAGGGGGCTGATGCAGGCAGGAGCCAATCTCCAGCTGCATTATAGTATCATCAAACTCCCTTTTCAGGTTGTGTATTACATGGGTCGAGTTATTGCTGGCCATGGTCTTGCTGGATGAGTTATTGTAGGATTTTATGCATGTTTATAAATCCTTTTCTGTTCATTGTCTCTGAGTTTTAGAAAGGTTGGTAATTTTATCTAATAAACAGCTGATACAAATTAAAGAACTCCTGATCAGCAAAAGAGGGCAAATTGACCTATGTCAAGTTTTCAATGTTAGCATCTTTTTATATATTTATAAACACTGAGTGACATGACACCATATCACTATGGTTATTTCTTCCTAACCAAGTGTAAATTGCTACTAAGTCCTAACCCACATTTTCTGACTAATTCAAGCCATCTGTCAGTGAGTCGGACAGATATTTTTACATTGTGGTTTAATGAGATTTGATGGACCGTTTCATTCCTTTCTTCCTCAGAACTTGAGAGTAAATATCAGCTTGAGAAAGGATTGATTGATTGATTTATCTACTGGATGATGCAGCCTTCTTTAAACTGCAACTTAGAAAATACCAATAGCTTTCTGTTTTGGCTTTTTAAGAGCTCAGCACTTCTATGACTTAACACCTATGTCTTATATAACTGATCTATCTAGTGTTTTGAAATGGTTTCACTGTAGATAACATAGTAGAGAAATTCAACATGGTGCAACCATTTTGTCACAAAATGTACTTTAAATTTCAGTCTGGTAAGAAGTGTCTAAAAACAGTTGCAGTTCTCATTGCTTAATACGTGAGAATTGGTCCTTGTGCACTTTTGAGTGTGTTTAGGTGGTGGGTTGATCTGCTTATCTGTATCAATTGGTATGAACTTTCCACCAAAGTACAGATTTTAGATCCAATTTTCTCCAGATCACAGTATGAAATTGAATAAGCTAAATCTTTATTGCCTCTGATATGGTTTGGGAATAACATTTACTTTAGGCATAAAAAGTTTAGCTGAGGTCAGCCATCTAGGGTTCTAAATTGTGACTCTATATTTAAAGAAAAACTATAGCTCAAGTATTCTGAAAGATATTAGACAGGACCACTTGCTTATGTGATACTGAGAAAGCAGTCTGTTGACCTTTAATAATGTGTCAGTCCTGCTGTTTATCCTCTGATAAATGCATTTGGACTTGTCAAAGGAGAATCATTGACTACAAGTAGATGCTGGGAGAACAATGGAATTTATTTCTTTGTTTGACAACAATTCTAATAAGATCCTGGAAGAAAGGCATTTGAAAAATTGAGTTAACTCACGCTGAGCCCAGAAAAAAGCAGCCACCTAAGATGTTCCATAACTGATGTGGTGCGTGTTGAAGACTTGGTTACTTAAGTAACTTATATATGATCAGTCACCTGTAATTTCATATTCCTGCTGCTTATATTAAATTGCTATCAAACGCAGGGTGGATACTTTTCAAACTTCTAGGAAGCTTGCTGGCTTAGATTATCAATTTGTGTAATTCCAGAGGACAATAGAGAACCTCGGGTGACAGTTTGAGCCAGTCTAAGCAAAGGCCTAATCCTGAGGTCCTTAAATGGATGAAAAAGTATTACAGCAAATGAATGATAGAATATTATGTCCATCATAATTCTTCATAATGAAAACGTTGGTTGTCTATGAGTCCCGTTGGATTGGATGTTGCAGATTATCTTGAATACCAGACCTGTCTCTACTTTTGCAAGTAGGAAGGAGGGCCATTTCATAACCATATGGCAAACAGCAAATGGCACTGGGCCTTGGCAAAGTGCCAGACATCGAGGCACAGTTGTTAAGGCCAGTAGTCTCCTCTTCTAAAATTGAACGTTTAATTATGCCACAGTCATCCTGGCAATTCCCTGTCATCCCTGCATTTATTTTGCATTGATTGAGTCATCAACTGAGGTTCAGAGGTCAGTATACATTTCAGTCTTAAAATACGAATTAAGTTAGAGTCTAACATAGTAAATGAGGGCATTGTTTTTCCATTCGTCTGGAGGCTATAGACTGCTTTTTTCTCTACTGCTCATAAGGATTCTCTTTCTCTTTTTTTGTTATAAACCACATCCGTGTTGGAGGAGCCAGCATTTTAGACTCTTTTCTTCAGTCCTTTCCCAGGAGTGAAGCCTCACTCTGCATCTTATTGCCCGATTCACCCTCGCCATCATCCTTCAAGTTGACAGCATCCGTATGTTTACACTCGAGGAACCTAAAACCCAGATATTCCAAGTGACTTACTGAGGTTACCAGGTCATTTGCAGCAACCCAAGGAATGCAGCCCAAGAAATTCTGACTCCTAATCCATTGAAAAGGGATTCCAGTCCTTACTCTGTTACTACCTGTGTGGCAGTCGAAATATACAGTCTCTGAGTCAAGGTTTTCTCATCTTTAAAATAGGGACAATAATATGTAAGAAACTTTGAAGGTAAATGGCTGAATATGAGTTAATACAAATACATATAACAGGTCCGCAGTAAAAAGGAATTACTTTTGTTCCAATTGTTTAGTGTTATGACCATATTATATTATGTCTTCCTTATAGACCAAAAATTATATGTTCTTTTTTTCCCTGAATTCCTCCAAGATTTTTAGTGCATTTATTTTAACCATTTTAAAAAAAAAGTCCTAGGGCCAAGATGCTATTGCTTTCAAACTGGGTCTACAAATATTTTTTTTTCTAACATAGTAGGTTTATTTTTGACAGTTAAGTTATATAAATATGATTGCTCTTGCATTTCTAGTATATTATGAGACAACTATGTTTTTAATGATGGAACCTAAGCACTTTGGTTTTGATTTGAATGAAATCTACTCAGTCTACATGTTTAAAAAAACTGACAAGTTTCCACTTTGCTTCATGAGCAAAGTACTTCATGAGCTAGATATTGCCATTGGCAATACCCCCATGTTCTCCTTTGAAATTCTGCAGTCTGTGTGAGCTTGAAATGCTTAGAATACTTTAAAGTTCTCAAATGAAAGTTAAGGTTCAAAATTGTCAGCAAAGTTGCTTCCTTATCCTAGAAGCACATTCTTCAGTTGGCTTCCAGGACTCCAGGCTCTCTAGTGGCCAGTCTCATCAGCCAGAAGTCTCTTTTCCTCACCCTTTCCTTTCTCTGGACCTTCTAACATTGGCATGCTCTCAGCCTTCATACTAGGACCTCTTCTGTTCCCTTCTCCTTCCTTTTCTTCCCATCTTTCCCCCCTCCTACCCTCCCTTCCTTTCTCTTCCCTTCTCTTCCCTTTTTTTCTTACCTACACTGATTTCCTCAGTGAGCACATCACATCTCATTTTAAGGTATCCCAAGTACAAGATGATGACTCATAAATGTATATCAAAGTGTCCCTTCATTTCCAGATTTCTAAATTCAGCTGCCAACTTAAATGTCCAGTAGACATCCCAGGCTCATCATATACAAAGATGAACTTCTAAGCTTCTAAAAATGAAGAAAAAACAAAAGAAAAAAGGAAAAAAAGAAAAGAAAAAATGCTGCTTTATATACTGTCCACTTTATCTCATTCAATGTCAGCTCCACTCTTGGTTGCTCCAGAAAAAATCAAAGTCCTTAAAATCATTCTTGAATCTTCTTTTTCCTTCATACCTACATCCATTCAATAGCAAGTCCTTCTAACTCTTAATTGAAAACGTATCCCAAAGCCAGCCATTTCTCATTCTCCCTACTGCTCCTCCCCGGTTCCTCCATGGATTATTACAGCAGCCTCTGACTGGTCTCCCTGCTTCCACCTTTGCCTCTTTATATTCTTTTCTCAACAGAAAAGGCAGAGTAATTTTGTTAAATTTCAGACCAGCTCAAAACCATCATCTAATGGCTCTTCATTTCTCTCAGGTCGAAAGCTAACGACCTATGATAGTCTATTTCCTTTGGGACTTTATCTCCTACTTTTATTCCTCTTGCTGACTCTACTTCAACTCCAGTTGCCTGCCCTGGGCACACTGCCTATCTCAGGTCTGTGGATTTGCTGTGACTTTTACTTGGAACATTTCTTCAGGTACCTCTCCTTCCTTTGAGGACTTTACTCAGAGGTTACCTTTGCAATGAGGCATCCACTGGCCACTTTGTATAAAACTGACTCTTCTTGTAAGATTTCCAATACACCTCATTCTGCTTTTTTTAAACTTTTATCTTGGTTGATCATCT
This sequence comes from Camelus ferus, assembly GCF_009834535.1. Lineage (NCBI taxonomy): Eukaryota > Metazoa > Chordata > Mammalia > Artiodactyla > Camelidae > Camelus > Camelus ferus. The sequence continues at coordinate 11,801,997 of NC_045699.1, forward strand.
CATGTGCAAATAATTTCCCTGTATGTTATGTTTATTATTTTTTATTTATATTCCCCCATGAAAATGTGATCTCCACAAGGGCAGGTATTTTTGTCTTTGTTCATAGATGAGTAAGATCTGTACATAACTCTTGATTAAATGAATGAATGCATATGTTACATCCCTGTGCTGCCACATTCTCTTCCTTTTCTGACTTCTGACAAGGCTCACTTGTGTTCTCTTGGGACAACATGTCTATAGAAAAATGTTGTTACCCACTGGCACACCCCTTAATTGCACTGTGTTCTGGTTTGATCATAACAGAGAGCTGATTGCCATGTCCATTTTTTTTTTCAAGTTATCAGCTTTAAAGTTGTGCTTAACAATTCAAAATTTATTCAAGTACCAATAACACATAAATTCTCTATTTTGAAAATGAAACTAGTTGTAGAATCATAAAAGGACATGAAATTTTATACTTAAAAGGGACTTGTGAGATCTGACCCATTCCCTGCCTGTTGTATGCGAGGCCTTTTCATGGGCTTAGGAAGTACAAAAGTGAGTGTGACATTATTTTTTACCTTCAAGAAACTTCTAGTCTTGTAGGTAAGACAAGCAAATGAACATTAACTCCATTGCAGTGTGATTTCCACTTTAACAAGGAACACTTGAAGAAGCCCTACTTGAGATTTAGTCCTGAGAAAGTCACTTGGGATCAACTGTGCTGCTTCAGCTCCCAGTTCCTTGTAATGGGATGAAAGAGGAACTAGGCTTTGTAACAAAGGAAAAGGAGAGGCTGTCCATTCACTCTAGTATTTGAAAGGGAGTATCTTTATAGTCAACTTCTAGAGCAAAACTTCAGCGTCTGTTTTCTTTAAGTCTAAAAGATTATTTTACTCAATTAACCATTTAGCAATTGCACATTGACAGCTTCTTTGTGATACATGATGTATGTGTTAAATGCTGCAAATTGGTTTCTGCTCTTAGAATATTCTTACTGACTTTATTAGTCCATTGCAATACTGAGATAAAAGTATGACTGAAAATGCTATTTGGGCTGTCAAAGTAGTACAAACTTGAGAGTGTAATCCTATGTTCAATTTGGGGAATGTGACTCCATTAATACCTTTATATTACTTGCTCAAAGCAGAGCAGGTATACCTAAAATAATATTAGGGCTTTGATGAAACTTACTAGAACTTATTGAAAAATGTTGTGTAAGTTGCATAAGTCTTCTTTAATTCTCTCTCTTTTAGATGAAGAGTTTTAAAAGTTCAAGATTTGCAGATACTGACTACTATATATAAAATAGATAAGCAACAAGGTCCTACTGTATAGCACAGGGAACTATGTTCAATACCTTGTAATAGCCTATAATGAAAAAGACTATGAAAAGGAATATATTTATATATAATTGAATCACTGTGCTGTACCCCAGAAATTAACACAACATTGTAAATTGACTATACTTCAATTAAAAAAACAAAAGTAAAAATGAAATGAAATAAAATAAAGTCCAAGATTCCTCAAAACAAAGGGAGGGTTAAAAAACAAGAAACAGATTGTATGCCACACATCTTACATTTTAAGTGATATGAAAACCCCTGTTGCCTCTATGTCTATCAGAAATCAATCCTAACCCTGTCTGACAAGACTATGCACATGGGTTATAAGCTTTTTCTCTTAGGTCTCCGCGGTCACCTCAGACTAATAGTCGATCTTGTTGCCGAGGGGAGTAGAAGGGATGATGTGGGCAACAAGAAGTCAGGCATTAAATAGTAGTCATGTGACCCACCATGCACCTGGCTTCTCTCTTGGAAAGCAAAGGTGACTGAAACATGAAGGGATGCCCCAGGTAACATTCGATTTTATTGTTTTCACATTCACTTCCAGATATGAAACAAGGATTCTTTCCTTTGGCTTCAGTTTTCTCATTTTCTTCAGTCCCCTAGGAATTGGTTCTGAGCCTAGTGGTAGAATAGTTGCTGTCCTCCAACACTGATTTTCCTTCCAATATTCCTTTAGTTAATTTCTTTAGGCTCTAATTCATGCCATTTTCCTAAGTCAGGAAAGAATAATTATTTGTCAACTGTGTTAGGTGTAAGAACTAGGCTAAGCCCTCAATTTGGAATGTGGAGTTAGGACCATGAGTCCTCAGTGCAGATTCACAGAAGGCAAGTGGGAACAGGACCTGACTCTGGGGGACTCATGTGATAGAAGATTTTTGCTGTGAGGTGGTGGGCATCTGAAATAAGGTCCAGTCCCACTGTGTGGCTATGGGCAAAGTTCTCCCTATGCCTCATTTTTTTCTTTGTAATATGGGTAAAATCTTGAGGATAAATGCTAAAAATAAGCACTGGGCACATACTCAACTCTTATTATATGTTTGTTCCTGTATTCCCAAGATTGAGGGAGGACTCAATGTAATGAATCAGTAAGTGGGTAGAATTAAAAGTGTGCCCCCTCTAGATAAAGGGAAAGACAATATAATGTATTTATTGTTCTTTTCATATAGTGCTGCTTTTGACTCTTATTTAAGAATTCTTCTTAAGATTGAAAACAATTCATCCTAAGGATTCCTCAGTTACCTTTATGAAATACATTCAACTCTTTCAATGTGGTATACTGAAAATACACACATACACATAAACACACACACACTCAGGGCTACAAGTCATGAGGCTTAGATTTTTTTTAACCCTAAATCTGTATATACTAAGTGATTTAAGTTACCAAGTCACTTGTTATCTCCATGCAGTTCATTTATTAAATAGGAATGACACTGTGCACTTCACACAGTGATTGTGGGGATTAATGTATCATCAACACATGGTGGCTCCTTATTTAAATGCTAGTTTTGACTCCAGTCTTGCTTTATCTGGGGGGGGGGGACACTCCTCCACCTACCTGATGAAGTTGATGTTTAGATCATGTTAGATACTGGATGGAAGCATTTGGAAAAGAGTCTGCATCTAAGGAATCAGAACAGCCCTACTCAACATCATCACGTGATCCTCTAACCATTTGTTCTCCGTCGTTCAAAAGCAAAGGGGCCTTAGGCTGCTTTTCAACCTTCCTTATACTATTTTTCTTAAACCTTGCTTTCCACACTCTAGTCATTTTATTCGAGCTCTCAATTTCACAGGGTAAGAACATGCAGCAGAAGCTTGAGAGAAAATAACTTTTCCTTCTCAACTTTTATGTCAAGAAGGGTTTAGGGCTTTACCCATCAACTTCCTCTAGCCAGACTCTGGAGAAGATGCTGAAAGAGGGTTTCCATCTATGCAGAGATTACCTAAATCAATAGGTCTGTGGCGTTGAGCTCCTGTAAACATACAGTGGGATAAAGCTGGGAGTCAATCAAACTGGCTTTGGAAGCGTTCAAGTTTTGCTTCCCACCAACAACCTGTCTAGAGAAATTCATACTTAAATTTCCCGCATCTAACCCTTATGAAGACAGATTCAGGCCTGAGAATTTCTTTTCCAAGTAGATATATTTATTTATATTTATATTTATATTTATTTACCTGTATTTTTTTCTTGTACATTATTCTTGTTTGATCAGGGGAGAGTGATCATTACTTCCAATTGGTAAGGACACTGCATAAAGATTAAAGGTATTTTGAGGTAGTACAAAGTGAAACAAAGAAGCCCAAGTGACTAAAACAAAAAATAGTGGCTGAACTGTTCTCATTAATTCAACTCACTCTAAGTTAAGCAGAGAAGACTGCTGCTTTGACTCTCATTAAGTTAATTTTTTTCTAGTGTGCATTTATAAATGTCCTTTCCTTAGGAAGCATGATGTAGTAGTAATAATTAAATAATCTCTTTACAAAACTTGCAGTGACACAGAATCATGATTCTAATCACTAATGCTCACTGTCCAGTGATTGAAATATGTAGGAGATTGGAATGAATGTTTCCTTATGCTTGAGTATACTTTGGAATTTGCTTTTCTTTGGATATTCTCTTGAAATAAAATCTTGATATCAGTTTGTTTACTTTAAAAGGAAGAGGGCACAGATATTTGTATTCTCATTAATTGATTTGTATGTTCTGATTTGAACAAAAATATTCAGATCACTTTTTATGTGAAGATTTTATTAATCACTTTTCACTTATGGGCCAAGAAATACTAAGTTAACGCTGAAATTCTTATGTTAAATAATGATGTAATTAAATAAAATCTGAAATCTACTTTATTAGATTGAAATTCATGGCAATTTTACCCTTTAACTGTTTTTGATGCTCAAAATGGCAGTTTATCTCCAAAAGAGAGATGATTTAGCTGTCTTATACTCTATTTTAAAAATTTATATTCTTTATTGCCTTTGTCTGTTTAGGCTAATGTAACAAAATGCTACAAACTGAGTGGCTTACAAACAATAGAAATGTATTTCTCACAATCCTGAAGGTTGTGATGTCCAAGGTCTTGGTGCCAACAGATTTGGTATTTGGTGAGATGCATTTCCTCATTAATGGTCACCTTCTTACTATAACCTTACCTGGTTGAAGGGACTAGGGATCTCTGTTTTACAAAGGTGCTAATCCAATTCATGAGGGCTCTGCTCTCAGGAGCTAATCACCTTCCAAAGGCCCCACCTCCTGATATCATCATCTTTGGGGTTTGGGTTTCAACACATGAATTTTGAAGGGACACAGACATTCAGCCCACAGCAGTGATCATAAGTGGGATGCTCCGTTGAGACATTGTCAAGAAATAATAAGTGAAGTAAGTCAGAAAAAGAAAGAAAAATATATGAAATCACTTATATGTGGAATCTGAAAAAAAAAGGACACAAATGATCTTATCTACAAAACAGAAACAGACTCACAGACATAGAAAACAAACTTATGGTTACCAGGGGACAAAGAAGGTGGGAAGGGATAAATTGGGAATTCAAAAATAGCACCTCTTGGAGAGTGATGGAAATGTTAGGTATCTTGATTCTGGTGGTGGTTTCACTGGTGTGTACATCTATCAAAATTCATCAAATTGTACATCTGAAATATGTGTAGTTTACTGTACAGGAATCATACCATAATAAAGGTGTTGGAAAAAAATGCTAACTAAAACAAAACAAAACAAAACAAAATAAAAAACTTCACTACAAAGATTTTTTTCTTTCCAGTTGCTTCCTGCCCCTATCCCAGATCACTCCCCATGAGGGATATTCATAACATCTCTAATCAATTTACCTGAAATTTAACTTCTTATCTTTTTCTCTAAACTACTAAACCTAGGGATTAGACCAAAAATGAATCTCACCTGTTTCTCTATTCTGTTTCCTCCCATCCATTCCTATTGATCCTATCTTGGTTCAGGCCCCCAAGATGTCTCTTTTGGTCTGTTGCAAGTTTTCCTAACTAGTCATGTTGTCTCTACAATGATCTATTTAAAGCAAGAGTCTGACCATGTCACTCCTTGCTTGAAACTCCTCAGTGGTTTCTCATGCCTAGAGAATAAAGTCCAGGTTTCTCAGTGGAGTATATCAGGTTCTCAATGATCTTACCCTGCCCATATATCTTTCACATCTTTCTTATCTCAAACTAGCCCGAGAAAAACAGACCTGCTTAGAGGTTTCCACGTTGAATCATGATGCATCTTGCCTCAATATTTCGCTAGAATTCTTGCTCTGGGAAAGTCTCCCTATACCTTTTTCCTTGGTCAGCTCTGACTTAGATTTTAAGGTAGGGCTCACACACCACTGTGGAAAGCTTTCCTTGGCATATTTCCTCTGCTAGTCGCAAATGCTGGGGGCTGGGTTAGGTGCCCCTTTCTGTTCTCCAACAATGACACGGTGCACTTCCATATCATTTCCAAACTGGATGTTATGTTATATCTCACTAATTGTCCTTCGTGGTGTGAGCTCTTTGAAAGGATTTATATATCTTTGCATTTCCAGCACCTGTAGAGTATCTGTACAGAGTGGATGTTGAATAAATTTGTTGACTGAAAGAAGATAATAATGTGAATGTCACTAGGAAATCTTTAAATGTGTTTGGATCACATTTCATCATCAGTTACATACATGTGCCTAGGAAAGGATTTCTGTGTGGGTTAGAACATTGGATTAGTTGCACCCACTTTTCCTTTCTAATTTCAGATACTTTGATGTTACCCAAACTAGAGATACAGAAACAGGTAAGGGGTGAGAATACTGGCCTTTCCCCATATAGGCTTAAGTAAAGTTTTAATTATCTAAAATGTTACTTAGGGATATTATAATAAGTGTAAATCTTTTACATTTATAGCAAATCATAAATAATTATGATTTTGATATTTAGGTAGTGTCTGGTATAATCTCGACTCATTATTGAAAAGATTGTAATAACATCATAACAATAATAATCCATTATAGTCTCCCTCTATCCCTGTCATCCAGGTCAATGCCATGATCAATCTGTAGGTGTTTATGGGTCATTTTTATGTGCCTAGAACAGTGCTGGGGTTCAAGTGAGTACAATTCCAGGATTAGTCCTGAACATGACCTCATGAGTGGGTAGGTAGATCATTTTAAGGGAAGTAATGAGAGTGTGTTTAGGATTAATGTAAAATAAGATGGAAAGTAAGATAAGGAGAATGGGTCACACTAATGAATGTTTAGAAGACTTGGCGAACAGTTAAAATGATGTGACACAACAACAATTGTTATAATGAAATATAAAAGAAAAAACGGGAGGAATACAAAAGTGTTTGTAATGGATGGATAGATATGTGGTAAACAAAATATAGTAAAATCTTATTGGCAAAATGTAGTTTTGGGTATATGGGTACTAACTATAAAATTCTTTAACTTTTCTCTCTGTTCGAAACTTTTCATAGTAAAATATTTGAAAATTTGCATGCACATGATAATTTCAGCTGTATACTAGTAAGCACATGTGAAAGAAAAACTGGAAGGAAATAGCACAAATGGGTATTTGTGCTAAGTAAGATGTTAGAATACATATTTTTTTCTTGGTTTTTATAATTTAAGAACATTCAAAAGTAAAGGCAAAAAGGTTTTACTATGTTTGGTCTAGAAATGAGAAATTATTATTTTTTTTAGTATATGTATATTTTTATTGAAGTATAGTCAGTTTACAATGTTGTGTCAATTTCTGGTGTACAGTATAATGCTTCAGTCATTAGTGAACATACATATATTCATTTCATATTTTTTTCACCATAAGTTACTACAAGATACTGAATATAGTTCCCTGTACTATACAGTATGAACTTGTTGTTTATTGGACTTTATGAGAATCCTCCTGTATTTCAAAGCGAGAGACACTCTGCCAGAGTTCAGTAGGTGTTCTGTGCGAATCAGTGGGTTTGTAGATGTAATTCTTGGTGTATTTGTGGGCAAGAGCAAGCTGTGACTCTTTCTACTCTGCTACCTTGGCACTTCTATCAGAAATGAAAAATTTTGATCAAAATGTAGGAGAGTGAAAACTTGGACATTTACTCCCTTCATGACCTTGAAGAAATTGTTTAGTCTTAAATTTCTCTAAACCCCAGTTTCCTTTCGTAAACTGTGACTAACTATGCTACGAACTCCCTGAGGCTGTCATGAGGATTGACTGTTTTCACAGATCCAGTGCATAAGATAGGGCTTCCTACCTGGTAAATATTGGCTAATGTTTTTCAGAAACTGACATTTTAGGAAATGATTATTATAAACATAGCTCCCCTCCACCCCCAGTATTGTGCTTGTTTGGTAGATGGGGCATTCTTTAATCCTTGGCACCGGATGTTGGTTTGTTTGCTTGTTTTTAATGAACTGCATTTTTTTTTCCTTAAAGTTTGTTAAGTATTTTGAAGAATTTGAGAAAGAGACTCCTAAGTGGCATCAGAAGTAATGGTAGAGGGATAGCAACACTCGGAGGAAGTCAGAATAGCGTTCCGCCGAGCACCCTTTGATCCTGCTGGTTTAGAGAACAAAGCAGACATTCACCTATTAGCGCTCCCTGGGGAAGGAACTTGATCAGGAGTGAGACACTCTACAGGAAAGCAAAGCACAGAAAACGAGGCATCTCTTGAGGTTCAGTGGCAGATTTCTGTACTGTCATTGATTTCCTCACCCTGAGCGATGGCTTGAGTCTGTGTAAATTCGGCACAGAGCTCTCCATGAAGTTGTTTATAGCTCCAGTGTACAGACTTCTCATTACAGAAGGCTCATTTTCACTTTCTGGGCGACATTTACACTGAGATGATAAATAGCTCCACTGGGGTTGGAGGAGGTTCTAAGATTATAAATTGTGATTTAAGTGCATATCCTATCTTTTCCTCAGCCCAAAGGAGAGGCTGTGGATGATTCCTTTGACTCAGTTACTCCTTTTTAATAAACATGCAAAATACAGTCTTGGGCTATCTTTTGTGGATTACTTTCTGAGGATTCCCTGGCTATGAAATCCTGAACCAGATATATCCCAAATGGAGAAAACCCCAGACTCTGCTGGGGCCAGGGGTTTGCCTCAGGTCCTCATTGGCTTGCTGGGAGCTAGAAAGCCAAGAGCTACCTGCCAGGATGTGAAAATGAGGAAGGGAAGACAGACCTACATGCATTGTAGTGCTCAGTCCATTCTTGCCACAAACCAGACCTGCTGGGGATCATATGGTTGTTAGATTGGACAGCCATCTAAAGAATTATGCCTTCCACTGTTATTCCTAACCTGCCAGTATAAAGTCAGGTTTGTACTGTTGGCAATATCAAAATACTTCCTAGCCAATGGATATGAGTATAATCTTTCTCCATCATCTTCTGATTTCATGGCTTTCCTTAAAGGCAGACATGCTTCCTCCTCCATATCTGTATACCTGGAGGTAAGTGATTGACATGTGGTGAATATTACATAAAGGTGTGTTGTGTGAATGAATAAATGAATGAATGAGGGGATTAATAAATCTGTTTCGATTATTACATCAACATATTCTAGAAATATGAGTTGTTCTGGTAATTCAGCCTTCATCACTTTATATAAAAACAGTTTTGGAATACTAAATATGAAAGTAGTCTTCTTGTAATCTACTTATAAGTTAGATTTACATATATATATTTTTTCCAATTATAAATGTAATATATGCTTATAACCAAAAAATAGATCATATAGAGTTTTTTTTAATTAAGTTACATGTTTTTCCTATACCCACAGACGACTACAGTTAACATTTTGGGATACTTCTATACTTTATTCTGTACTTTTATACACACGCACTCATTTAAAATAACAACTTCTAAGCGATGAATTTGCCATGATTCATTTTAACCAATCCTCTATTGGTAAATACAAATCATTTCTTTTTTTTGCTGTCTCTTTTAGTCACTGCTGAATACATGAAAGATATGGTCATTAAAGTAGAATTTATATGTACTATTTTCTTCTAAAAAGTATACTTCTGTTACTTTTAAGCCTGATTATTTTGAAAAATCTAATTCACTTATGCTGAATATCTTAATACCAGCATTAAAGATTTAAAATTCAATTGTTGCAAACATAAAATTTAGCATTGAAAGTACCCTAGGAGAAACATTTCTATTACTATCTTTGAGATGTACACTATATTTACGCACATGGTTATTGCCAACCCCTAATTGCGGCTTTTAGTGTTTGGTATATATTAAAAGTTGGAGCTCTAACATCCAAAATGTCTTTTATGTTTCATTACACTAGATGACATCTATTCTCTCTCCCAAGGTTAGAATATTGTTGTAAAGCAGTAGCTGTTTGTAAACAGTCATAGAACTCTGTTGCTGTTGAAAATTTGACAGAGGTGGACTGGTAGATGAATTGCTCGTATGTATATGTGTGTATATATGTGTGTGTGTGAAAGCATAGAAAATGGTGAGATAAATATAATAGACTGAACCTTGGGATTCACTGTTCAATGTGTGTGTGACAGAGAAACAGAGGACAGGAGGGAGGGCAGGAGAAGGGAGATAATATGAATATGAATAAGGAGGAGACCTAATTCTTGTCTCTTGAGGCATTTTTGCCCTCCTTGGTTCTCCTACCAGCTGTCTCTTCTTCCCTTTATTTTGTTCACATCTTTTACTCTTTAATTTACTCCTAGCCTTTGATTCCCATTTAGCCACAGTATTTGGATTATTCTCACTATATCCAGAACTAATGGCATGGTAAGGGAGTTGGCAATTCCTGAAGGCCTCAATATCCGGTCAGATCTACCTAATATTTTTTAAAACATTCTCCTCTCACAGGAGAGGCTGTAGGCATTCTACAAAGCATCTGCACCTCTCTCTCTCCAGTGCCTCAGGAGATCTTTCTAGGTCCCACTGCCACTACTTCAAACCTACTTTGCTATCATTGTAATTTCTTTGCTCTCTGAACTCATTTGCTACCTTCTTGTCTAGATCTTTTGAGTAGATGCTTTGTTTCTCATTATAGTTTGGTTCTTTATTGCAGGGTCACCATTAAACATTATCTTTAGATTTTCCTCAGCTTTGCATCCTACCCACTGAGGTCAATCCCATCGCAATGCTTAGACACAACTGTGGACCCAGTTGTGGGTCCCAGAACCCAGCCCATATTAAATGTAGAGAGTTCAGGCAGATTACATGACATGAGCCTTAATGGTTGGTCCTTTTTTTTTTTTTTTTTTTGCTACTATGATTGCATTGTATCAAAAATAATTAACAACGGAGTGGCATCATTAAGAATTTAGACTTTGGAATCAGACAAACTTAGATTTGATTGTAAGATCTGCCACTTAAAAGCTGTCTGGCTTTGAGAATGTTTATGTAAGTCTGAATTTGAGTTTTTCCATTGATAAAATGGATATGATAATAGGACCAGCCTCTTAGACTTATTATAAGTATTAAAGGACCATAAGTAAAGAACCGAGTTCATTGCTTAGAATGTAACAGGTGCTTAATAAATGAATAGTAGCATCTTTATTTCTATTCAGGTTGGTGGAATTTGGACTGCAGTGAGAAGTGGTGGGAATTCTAGGGCAAAGAGAGCTAAGAACGCATTCTCCACTAAATGGTGTAACTAAATGTTAAAATCTTCAGGTAAATTTATTTTCTCAGATTCACCTCTTTTATGGTGATTTTTTTTTCATATAAAGTGATATAACCAATCAAAACACAAAAAAACGTGAAGAAATATTACACCACCTGAAAGTGGAAGCTGCTATACTTGTATAAACTCAGAGTTTATATTCCACAGATGAGAGATATTGGGAGATATCTAAGCATGTACTTTAGTACTGCCACCTGGAATTGTGAAGCCTCACTTGTGAAAGGCAGATGATATACAAACAAGAGTCATAAAGTTTAGGAGAATCTAAGGGATGCTGCGCTACAAGAATGGACATACCCATCAAATAAAACGTTAATGTTTACTTCAGGTACAGCATCTTCATTCTGGTTCTCCTCCAAGGTAATGCTTCCTAATTCTGGCAGATTTTACTTGCGTCAGTGTGTATATTGCAGTTTGGCATTGCACTGTTCGAGGGCGGGTCGCTAATTCCCGCGTTCCTCCTTTTCTTCCCTGATCTTTCCAAAAGAAAATTTCCCCTTGTGCTCGTTGACCTAAAAATGAAATGGTGGTAAGTAGAGTGTACCTCCCAGGGAATGCTTCACACACACACATTGTTTCAATATGATGCTTACTACATCCTGAATCTGAGTCATAGGCCATTCTCCACGGCCTTCAGCCACTGGGCTCCTGAATATGCTGACAATAACGCCTGAAATACAGAGGCAGCTAAGAGCTGTTTTAGGGCACAGTCGCATTTGGTCCTCCAATTTTAAACTGCAACTCTACTTGAAATTACAGAATATCCTGGAGTCCTAAGGGGTTTTAGGGAGCACCAAGTTCAGCATTTCCCAAACTGTTCCAAAGTAGCACTATCATCTCAAGCAATGGCGTTGTGAAAAAACAGAGGGAGCGGACTCCTTGCTCAAACAAGTTAGTTAAACATCTTAAAATTTTTTTATTGTTGGATCCTCATAACCTTTGTTATGTTAAGGGGACTGCGAATCTCAGATAAAGAGATGCATAGACTATGTAGCATTTCCCAGTTTCACTACATGACTTGTTTTGGCATCTTCTGGTTCACAGTTGTTATGCAGAGGAGTCTGGGAAACACCACTGTGGTCCCACCACTTTATTTTGCAGGTAAAAAGCAGGGCCGCTGTTAAGACAAAAACCTATCACTTTATTTTAATAAAAATCAGAGTCCAATTTGAAAATGTTAAAAACTCACCAGAGGGGGGAGGGTATAGCTCAGAGGTAGAGTAGGGAACAGTGTGCATCTCTCTGAACACTTAATTACAAAGAGTTCTGAGCCCCGGAGGCCCATAGTGGATGCAGCCCCGCCCAAGTCTCCCTTCAGGGCCCAGGCACTTCCTCTGCAGCTGCAGGGAGGCTTGCCTGCTGGCTGCTCACAGCTGAATCCTTGCCCAGGAATTGTACTCAGAGGAAGAGAGCCCCCAGGTTCAAGGCTGTGCCCCCTCCCTGAGGACAGCCTGGGGGAAAATAAATAAATAAATAAAAGCCTAGCACTGGGTTCAATCCCTAGTAACTCCATTAAAAACAAACAAACAAACCTAACCCCCCCCCCCAAAAAAAAAAACCTCACCAGAATTGGCAGGAGCACATAGACAGCTCATCTTCCTGTTTAGCATCGTAAGGTTGATACTGGTAGCCATTTCATGCTCCCAGTGCATTTTCTCCCATCTCCACCCAAAGTTACATAAGGCCTCCTATAGCCTGAGGTGTCCCCGGAGATACCCATGACAAATCACCTTTTGTTTCTGTAATTGTATTGTCTGATTTAAGACCTATTGTATTCACCACTCCCCATGTGCTCACATCATTCAGTGTGACACTAACAGTGACACACTGACCATGACACATTGATAGTGACATAGGATCATTTCATCTTTTAACCGCTGGCTTGAGTTATTCACTTATAAGGACTATACCATTGTGTCTTTCCATATATTTCATAATAATCGTGTGAAGATTTTGAAATTAGTTCTTTTTGATTTTGTATTTAAATGCTGAGTGGGTCTTTACCATGTGTTTAAGAAACTGGGCATGAAAAATGCATGGTAGAGAAGACCGGTGATGGCTCAGTTTAGGAAGAATTAACGCTTTCCTAATCTCAAACACAAGAAGTCATGGTTAGGGGAGAAAATGATATGTTGAAGTCTCTGTTTATATAAGCTGAGTTTCTCCAGGCCTTATCCGATTGAGTGTATAAGTGGCAAAGTAAAAGCACTGGCAGTATATCTCAAGCAGCAGGACCCTCTCCTCCATACTCCAGGTGCAAAGATCTGTCTTTATCCAATGCATGGCATCCCTCATTACCTCCATCAGCAGTCTGGGTGGTTTCCAGGTGCAGAAGGGAAGGGAAACCTTCTGTACTACACACATCAACACACACCCACATATATTGCAATTCTGGGGCTCACTAGATGTCTAAAATGTGACATATAATTTAATCTCAGCTTCAGTTCTCTTCCATTAAAACGAATCTAATATATTCCCTTTTCAGGAATTTTATGAATATTAAATAATATAATATATGCAAAGACAATAATACTGTAGGAACTCAGTAATTGTTATCACTCTTTTTAATAATACAAATACTTGTGCTAACCATACCTGTTTCGTAGGATTTTTTGGAGGTTAAATAATAAATAAAAAATATCTCAAGGAATGTTAGATTCTTTAATCCTCCCCACCTCCAGCCTAAAAATAAAATATATGTTCTATAACAGAATCTGGTCAGGAAAGCAGAAGCTACACCTGTTGTTTTAACACAGAGATGTTATATAAAAGTTAGGTTAAACAGCTGCTGGAGAACTCAGAGAAGAAGAAGGGACCCCTGGTGTTGTACAGAGATAGTGACCACAGGAAGCAGCTCCACCCTTAGGGTTTGGGGAATAAAAGGAAGATCTGAGGTTACTAGGAACTTGGAAGAGGGCCCCTGTATTTCCGAGGTCCAAACTTCTTGGAGATGGTGCTATGCAACCAGCGATGGTATCTGAGGAGCTCCGTGGAGAGATCTTACGGCCCACAAACTCAAGACCTCTCAGGAAGGGATGCCAGCAATCCGTGTGGCACCCCTGAGAGGACAGAATGAGCTGGTTCTGGAAGAGCTTGAAAAATCTGTGGACAGAATCTGCTTTCTGCGAACAGAGTAAAGGATGGTTACTAAGGCATTGCTGGCAGTGAATGAACATGAAGTAGGGAGTCCCCTTTTCCCTTTCCCCTGCCCCCCAAGCTCTCTCCAGCGCCTGATATTCAGAACCTAACAGGAAGCCAGCTGACAAAAGAGAAATGTGGTGTGCAGAGACCCAGCCCTGAAATCTCAATATAGACTATGGATGCTGTTTTGGGAGCTATGAAACTATAGCTTAAAACCTGACAGAAGTCTCTTACCTGACCTCTGTTGAGAGGGAAATTAGAGCAGCCTTCTTTATTCAAAGTCTGTACCTGAAGTGAACCCATCAAGAGGACTCGAGATGTCAGTACTGTTTGATGTACCCGGTAGACTCATTTTCATCTAGTTTTTAGGAAGAGAGACTCACTTGTTCCATCCAATACCTTTCTAAATACTATTTTTGCAGAAGTAGAAATCCAGGAAGCCACAAGGAGAGTGAAGCAATAGAAGTTGTTCAAAAGTGACTAACTTAAAACTGATCACTATGACATGCCTCCTTAAGCTTGAGATGTTTCACACAATCAGGTTTTCAGTATTTTCATTAGTGTGATTTGCATAACCAAGATTTTATTTAATTTTTTGGTAGAGGAGTCTATTGTAATGAAACTGATATAACTGTTAAAAAGATAGACCTGGGCTGATGAATAAATGTGATTTTATTGTATTTTATGTGATTGCACTGTAATTTCTTGCAATAAATTTGACTTGTAAGGAGCATGTGTGTATGTCTGTGTGTGTGTGTGAAAGAGAGACATATAAGACTAGGAACCATTAAATTTGCCACATTTTTTCAACAGAGCACAATACCTCATAAAGTTATGAATGAGGTTTCAGTTTGCAAAATTTCAAGGCTAGAATAAATATATATATACATATGTTCTACACACACATATAAAGTTATATGTTTTTCATAATAATTAAATATTATTAAATATAATTAAATAACTAGGGACGATGACTAAGTGTGTTTCAATATGATATGATGGTTTTATTTTATGCTTACATCTTTTAGAAGGACATCCACAAGCATCTTAAAAAGAAAAGGTATAATATTCAAATTATTTTTTTCTCTGATACACCTGCTATGACACCTGATTGCTGTCATAATTTCATCATTTATATTGCTGCTGGTATTTAGATGATTTATTTCGAAACAGATTGAGTAAAAATAGTTTAATGTGAAAGTTGTTTTATATCCTAATTACGATTTTCTAATATTTATTTAAGAATACCCATTGGCTTACAAAAATAAATAGAAGGAATTCCATTATCCCAAAATGCAAGCAGTAGTGTCATCAGGGATGGGTATATCAGATGGGATTGTGAATCTGCAGTCTAGAAATACATATGTGATTTATTTTTTCAGAATTCGAAGAAAAGCAGCCAGATGGAAAATGACATGAACAATTTGAGATGAGCATTATTGGAAGGCACTAAGTTTTATTTTTTTCCCATGTTCTCAAGAGTTTTTGTTTCATTTCATTTAGAGAATCCGTTGGAGAATGTTTCAAGATGTAGAAGCCTTACATGTGAAGTACCCCAAATGAAGTTGGAACATCCGTGTTGACATTGCTTTGTGTTGTGGTAAGATGAAATGATTCTTATTATATCAGATTGACCTTTGGAGAATGTGATGAGAAATAGATGTGTGTGTAAATAAAAATTATGAAGGTTTGTAACCCAGTACATAAGTTTGGGTTTCAAAAACAACTCTTTTTTTATTATTTTGCAATGATCATTTTTTTGGCTCTTTAAGAGGAGTGGGGCACACAATAGAGCACTCAGATTTGTTATTGTTCATTTCCTACTATGTGTTTCTATTATTTCTATTAGTCTGTATGTCAATACAACAGCCATAGGAGGTGAGTATTATTATTCTCACTGTACAAATATGGAAAATGAGAGTTCAGAGAAATGAAAACCTCATCTAAGATCATGCAGGTAGTAAATGACACAAGAGTGATTTGACTCTGTGCTTTACTGCTTCTGCTATCCTGCTGCCTCCAGCATTTGTGATGAGTGAGGAGCCAAAGGATTAACATAGGCTGAGGGCACCATCCTCAAGTTTTCAACTGTTGATTAGAAAAGAGTCATAATTACCTTCCTTCAAATAGAAAGCCAAAGTGAAGGAATTTCTTTTGTATTTTCACTGCTCTTGAAAAGAGAAAGATTTCTGTAGGTTATTGACTACTCACATAGATGATGATATTTCAAAGAAATTGAACGTTATAGAAATACTGACATAGGAAATGTGTGCTATAATTCTCCCATTCACCTTTGGTATAAAATGAAAATTTGTGGTAGGCTTTCTCTGTACAAATACCCTGGCGTGGCTGAGAGCATAGTTTAATGGAACTGGTACCAATTCTTCCTTTATGGATAACTGGTATATGACTCAACTTGAGTTTCTTCCCTTTTCTGTTACTTGCATCATGAGGTTGTTGCAAGATTCCATTTAAATAAGAAATAACACATGGGAGGCACCTATAATTCTGCCTGGCACAGTAAATAGAAGCCGTATCAAAGACGTATCACATGTAGCTGTGATATAACCACTATCCAAATACAAAGCTGTTATTTTGTCTTAGGTCTGTCCATGAAGATCTGTAATTAAAGGAGTGTTTAATGTGTGAAAGATTCTCTCCGTTCAACATTACTTAAAGTTAGGCTCAAATGTATTTTATTTATGTTGAAGACATTTGTTTGGGGCAGTTGCGGATGGCTGACTGAAACCTTTAGAATACCAGCATACTTCAGGTGCATTAATTTATAAATAGAAGTACACAGGCCCTTTTATCCTAAGGATTCAGCAGTACCATTGGATTTAGTTGATCTAGCTTTCTTACCTGAAAGTTTTCAAACAAATTATCCCTACTGATTGCAAACTCGATGCCCACTGTGTCCCTGTGAGTCAGGTTTGCTTGGGCTATTCAACAGTGACACCCTTGGGAACCTATAAAGCGTTCTCTCATGGACTTCATGCTTTCAGCCTTGCTTCTGTGTTGGTAATAATCGGCGACATTTTTGTGGGAGCAGATAGCATGCCTGCAGTTGAAGATTATATTTTCACTTTGTATGTTGTGAAATGGAAAAATAAAGACAGACAGCTTTCGAGATTCTGAGAGGAAACTTCCTATCATCCTTTAGTTCTAATGTGTGTTTTCACTTTTTTATGGTAGAGTAAGAACCTATAAAATTAATGAGTGCAATGAAGTTATTAGACTAGAATCTCCAACGTAAATAATTAGAGGCTCCCCCATAGCACCGTGAGAAGGGAATCTAGGCCATTCTTTACTGAAGCTATTTTCAATTAGTTTACATTCTGAAAACACCTGCAAAATTGTCTGTGACTTCTCCTGTGCTGTATTACTTCTCAATTCAAGGGTTTTGCATTTGAACAGAAACTCTTAAACAAACAATCCCAAATTCCCACTTTACATCTAGCTTTGCATGAGTTCAACATTTATTGTTTTTTGTTAGGGATAGAGTGTTCTTTGCTTAGGCCCTCATTTCTTTTTGCTTTTTCTTTGTAATAACTGCATATTTGCTTCATATCTTGCTGACTTTTAAGATCGGGTTCAAGTTACTTAACCTCTTTTAATCTCGGTATTATTAATCATAATATGAGGATCATAACAGTTATATTGCAGACGTTTTAAGGTTTACAAAAAAAATGTGTAAATCACCTACTGCTTAGAACATTGCTGATGATTTTAAACAGTAGCTTTATCTCTAGATTTGCTTGTAGGTTTGATAACATGTGACCCCCAAATATTCATCAGTAATTCCTTGGAATCTTCCAGAATAAAGAAAATTGGTTTAGAAGATTGGGTTGACTCATGAAGGGATTGGAGGATATTAGAGGAAGCCTCAACTTGTATGTACATGCCAGGAAAATAAACATTTTATTCACGAATTATCAAGCCAAGGAAAACAAACATTTATCTTAGGTTTGTTCATATTACCTGTAAGATAATGTGCCTTTTCATGAGCTTTTTCATATTTGTATCTCTAGACCAATAGTTCTCATGCTTTAAAATGTTTACAAGAACATAGAAGTTGATAGAACAAATAAGTTAAAAAAAAAAAAAACACTGTCTCAGCTAATAACAATAGGAAACCTGAGTTGGCTAACGTTTATTGAAAACCTTCTAATAACCAGTTGCTTTCATATGTATTAGTTTATCAAATCTTGATTGTAGTCCTTCTCAATAGTTAATATGCCCATTCTGCAGATTAATAAAAATAGATTTACAGGAGTTACTGGCTTACAAAGGTACAAAATGAGGAAATGACAGGGACAGAACTCAATCTTGGCACCACGTCGCTGTGCAACTGCTACAGCAGCTTTCTAATCCTAGGAT
Source organism: Camelus ferus (assembly GCF_009834535.1). Taxonomy (NCBI): domain Eukaryota; kingdom Metazoa; phylum Chordata; class Mammalia; order Artiodactyla; family Camelidae; genus Camelus; species Camelus ferus. Next base: position 11,820,522 of record NC_045699.1, read on the forward strand.
AATTCAATTTTCTAGTCATGAAAAGTTTTGTTTTATGGCCGCCAGCAGCATAAGCACATATGGAAACAATCAGCCTGTATTTGTTTTGTTTAAGCTCCTGAACACTTAATTCGCCATCACCTGCTGAGTTGGACTTTGAAAGGCATCAGTAGAGCAGGCCTATTTCATCTGCTTTGCAAAACTGCTCAGAAAGAAATTTTCTGGGGAAAAAAAAGTCTCAAGTATTTTCCATAGATTCTTGTTGTTTTTCACCAGTTGCTTGTTGATTCTCATCAATTCTGCCAGTCTCCTTTTTATATAGGTTTGGTGAAGTGTCTAAGTTCTAGCCAATGGGAGATGAGCTACAGTGATCTGTGCCATGTCCAGGTCATGTCCTCCGAGGGTGCATGTGCATGCTTCTCCTTCTTCCTCTAGTTACTTGGAAAATGAATGTGGTGTGGGATTTCCTGCTGAGAGATCTTGTATGATGCAATCAAGGACAGTTGTCTGAAGGTAGAACAACATAGAAGCCTTGTTTCCTGGCTTAATATATACAGCAAAACAGTCCAGGATGGCTTCTCTGCTAAATGTTGTGTGAAAGATAAATAAGCTTCACTTGTTCATCCATTGCCATTAAGCCATTATACATGGCGGAAGATATACCCTAATGAATGAATGCATTCTTGGATAAATGTGTTAGCTATGAATTCCTGGCATACTGTGACTCCTGTGGGAAGTCAGTCTTAGCTGAAAAGAAGCACAGGTGTCCTATAAAGAACACTGTGGTGGTTAGCTGAATAGTGTGTATCTAGACTTGAAGCATCTTACCTTGCCCCTCTTACTCCTTATACTATTCTTCTGACCAACTTCCTCTAGCTCTGTTTTCCTTTCAGTCCATGTCCTTCCAGAGAAATTATAAATGTGTTACTTTTATCAAATCTCTTTTCTACTAGATTTATCTTTTATGGAGTTATAGTATGAAGGAGGCATATATGATATTAATAGGATTAATGAACCCTAAGATGAACTTCATAGTCCTCTCCCTGCTTAAGGATATTCAAAGTAAACTTATAACACACACACACACACACACACACACACACACACACACACACACACGCACATATGCACACACACAGCAGGCTATCCAAATAAAACTGTCTACAGACTATGTTAAGTGGACTTCTTAAACTTGTGATAACTAGATAACAATGTTCAAATCTACACAGTCTATGAGATTTTCTTCATTGTTCCTTGCGTTTCACCCAACCTCTCACCTGGTCTGTCTTCATTTTGCCTGCAGGACAAAACTATAATTTATTTTTTCACATTTAGTATGTCTTGCTGGATCTTTATTTTAAAGGATTTTAAATCTATAGTTGTTTTCATCTAGCCAAAGAATGCTTTGGTGTCTATGGACACAGTGTTATCCTAGCTTTACAGTTGAGTCTTGAGTTACTGTTTAACTGCAGTTCTGCTGCAGAGAATGCTCTCTACCAAATGACTTGTTTGACGATTTTATCGGCACTCAGTCCTAGACTCAGATTCTTTGGCTTTTTATCTTGCTTCTTAATACTACAGTTTGTGGACCTTCTGACTAGCAGAGTGCATGCTTAGTGTGTGCCTTACAGTAGCTCATGGTTGGTTGGCTGCTACGAGGGCACTATTTAGTCATTCTTTCTGTCCCTCCCTTGATACTTTCCTCTACCTCTGAGCATCCTTGCTGGCACTTTCAACTCACTAGGCTACACACAGTATCTCATTTAATTCCTTATACCACTGAAATAAGTATAATGACCACACTTTAGTCACTGATCCAGCAACCATTTAGTTAGCATACATTTACTTAGCATTTATTTGTGCCAGCCATTGTTTTAAGCAATGGGGAGGAAGGCTCAATCAGTCTTCCAGTTTCTCAGTCTCTAGTATGCAAGATAAATAAGTTTTAAAAAGCCCCAACTTTTGAGTATAATAGTATAAAACTGAAGTCTTAGGGGCAAGGAGCAGAGGAGAAAATGTCTCAGTGTTACTGGAGGGGGAAGAAGGGCAAAGATCAGGAAATGCTTCATGGAGATTCCACTTCAGTTGTGTGTGAGAACTGGATGAGAGAAACTTGGCAGATTAAATGAATTTTTCATCATGTCACAGCTAGTTAATGGCAGAGGATGGACAGGAATTCATACCCAGGTGGTTCTGATACCATAGCCTCTGCAAATAGCAATTTTTGCTGCATGGTTCTTTGGGTCTTGGTCATTTCCATAATGGAATGCAAGTTGGTGCCTCTCGCTGCGACCCCCATTACTTATTCCAGTTGCTTCTCAGTTATTGTTATATTATAGCCTAGCAGTGAAGATGGTGTACAAAATCAGGTGTTTTTCAAGGAAATAACTCCCAAATCTTCAGTTTCCATATGTACTCTTTCCTAAACGTGGTCCAATTGAGATTCCTCTTCTGTTCTGCCAGTTCTCCTTTCCCACCTCCCCTTTCACAGTTGTTCCTCTTTCACTTTACAATACAAAGACATGACTCTTACTATTGTCTTTATTTTAATGGTATACTTAAGGAAGAAATGAAGGGGGAGCACCTTATTTCTTTCAGATGGCAAACTTAAGGCGACGCTACTGTCTTAATCCACCTGTTGTTGCCTATCACTTGACCAGTCTTCTATTCATCCACCCCTACCTTCTTTCAGATTCTCTCTTATAAGATGGAATCTTGAAATACCTATATCTCGCAGGTTTTAAGGAACGTATTATTTAAAACATATATCAATTATTTAATAAGCCAGAAATTATGTGCTTTGGAACTATACAAACATATTCTAAAATTGTGTTGGATGTCAACTTTGAAAAGGTGCAGGAGTATATAGTGTGTTTGTGTGTTTCAAAAAATATTTCAAATAAAAATAGATTTAAAGCCCTCCTCCCAAGTGTTGTTTCTCCAGGAAGCTGCTGAGGGTGGGTGGGAGGACACATATTCCCAGATCTCCATCATTCCCCAGGCTCCCTACCTTCAAGCATTTTCAGGCTTATTTTTGAGGTTGTTGGATATTTGCCTTTTGGATTATGCAGACATTAATGGTCAATCCTTTGAAGATAAATATCACCCAGGTATTTTGCAATGCTATTATTCTCTAGTTGATTTTACTGTCATTTTTTTCATTGAAGAAATTAATAGATAATATATAGGCTGTTAATTTTATCTGAGTTAAAAATTTTTGATTCGTGTAATAGGTTTCAGGACTTATGTATCAAATGAATGAATAAATGAGTGAAGGGTGTATCCTAATGTAGAAATGAAATGATAAGAGTTTGAGATACTTCTTGAGAACGTGAGAACAATCATACTATATGTATGAGTATTTGTGTAGTTTTGAAGATTTATTCTCTAACTTAGGGAGCATAATTTCTCTTGCCTGGGCCTATCACACAGTATTAGATAATTTAATTACACAGTATCATCACCATGTAAGTGCCAAGGAGGCACTTGTGGTGGTGTCATTATCTATTGTTCCAAGCTATATCACACAATCATGGAGAATAGGAGAAAAATGTGTTTCTTCTCAGTTTTGAAGAATGACAGTAAAATTGTGATTGCAGCATAATTAAATCTATATATCTGGATACTAATAAATGCCCTGCTGTCCTAGAATTTAGAAGTATCAGGCCTTGTCTGGCACTAGTCACAATCTCTAAACTTTTTTTTTTTTATTGCTTTTGCAGCTAATGACTAACTTGAGAACTTTCAAGAGAATTTTGCCACTTTATATCCACACTGAACTCTATTACTGCATCAGCTTATTTTCCTTCAACTTTACTTTCTTCTTTCTTTTTTCATTTCCTTTTCTCCTTCCTTCTCTCTCTTTGTGTGTGTGTGTGTGTGTGTGTGTGTGTGTGTGTGTGTAAGAAGGAGGAAAGGAGGAAGGAATGGTGGTAATTTGGGGTGAAGAGGTAAATATGAGTGTTCCTTTTAAGATGCATTAGTCAATTTCTTCTTTTCAGGGGCATTTAAAGCAGAAAGTGCATAAATAAAATTAATTGCATAACTGTGTAGATACCTATCAAAATCTCGATGTGTTCAGTCCCCATAATTGGCATTGTATATTCAAAGTAAGTTTTGCAAACAGCAGGAGCACAGGCTGCCAGAGAGCTGTCCGTTATGTCGGGGCAGTCGGCAGTAATAGAAAGTCTGTCAGCAGTCCTTCATGGTTATAGCAGCCACTAGCCAGGGTCTCACCAAATCACCTTCCCTATTCCAATTTCTTACACAAAGGCACATACAAAGTTTTAGGGCTTATTTCATGATGTCATTAGCTGCTGCAGCCCTGCTGAATGTGTTGACATATAACCAAAGTCAAACAGCTGTGTTAGTTAAGATGATACTAGCTTTGATAACAAACAAACAACAAATCAAAAATATATATAATAGCTTGAGCAGAACAGAATTTTATTTTAGTCATTTAAAGTCAAAAATAAGGGGGCTGGTTCATGGTCAACTCTCATTCAAGTGAAGATTCAAAATCTGGGCTCCTCCCATTTTGCAGCTTGTTATTTTCAAAATGTGATTTCCAGAACACGCTGTTAAGTTTCATTTAGCTGGCAGAATAGGAAAAGACGTAAGGAAAACATGCGGGAGCTTGTGAGCCAGGCTCAGAAGTGGTGTTTCATACTTTGCCTTAAGTTCCATTGGCTAGAGGCTGCAATATACAGCCTACCTCTGTTCAGGAAGGAGAAAACACAGTTTTGCGCAGTAGCTAACTAGCAACATGTAGGATTTTGAAACTACAATCATCAGTAGTTGTATAAAGGGAAGGAAGATGACTAAAATCAGAGGCAGCAGAGTAATTAGAACATGTAACACAGTACTTCAGAAATGATTTTTGTAATTATATTGATTTTCTCATGTAGAGTGAAAAATACTGATTGGTTTCACAACTATTGGCAGGTTCAACAGCCGCAAACAATGCGGAGTCGCACTGATATAGGAAGCTTAATTCTTATAAAGGTTGAAAGAGAAGTTGATCTGTTTATTCTGCTTCTTATTCTAGACTGGGCTGTAGAGGACTACAAGTCTTAGTAAAGACCAGCTTTTATCTCAGAAGAAATCAGGAGGGTGGGGACAAAAACACACCACAGTCCTCCATTCATTTGTCCCGCACACATTTATTAAGTACCTTCTATACTCTTAGCCTTGAAGATAGAGAAGTTAATAAGATAGAACCTCTGCTTTCAAGACATCACATGTGAGTTGGAGAAACACACCTGTAAACTAATAGCCAATTATATTATCATAGTTTAAAACTCTCTGAAGGCATAGTTGGGGGAGTGATTACCTCTGCTTAGAGGTACCAGGGAAGATGGTGTAGAGGAGATACCATTTAATCTGCAGCTGGAAATATGAGTCTTTACACACAGGAGAGAGACTTTTAGGGAGCATTCAATGCATGAATAATGTATGGAAAAGCATGGCAGCCCAAGGATATGAAAGAATGTGGCATGAGCAGAAGTAGGAGATTCTTTTGCATTTTTGGAAAATAGAGGATTTATAATAGGATGTAGCAATTTGGGAAAGTCAGTTTGTGAAGGATGACTTCATCCTCCAGGTGAATGGAACTGTAGGTCTTTGAGTGTGGTCCTAGTGGAGGAAGGAGTGAATGATCTCCTTGTGTGCTGCATTTTCACTGTCAGCCCTCTGAGAGTCTTCGAGCTGCCTTCTAACTACATACCATAAGGCACTCCTCCTCACTCACCCCCGTGGTCACTCTTTTCGCACCATATGTGTTGCCAGGGAATTATAAAAGGAATACAGCTACAAAGATAAGATTTGCTGAAATAAGTGCAGAAAAATAATGAAAAAAGCAAGTGTCTTGTCTCTAAATATAAGTTGTCTTTACATAAATATGATGAAGCACAGTGTCCTTGCTGTTCAACAGTCCCTAATTGGTGGTTCAATTTCTGCCTGAGATGTCTTATTTATTAGCTTTATATGTTCCGAGGAAAATGGGATGGGCAAAGTCATGGAGATGTGAATAGTATAAGGCGTGTTATACTGTACAGTATATACTACTTATCATAAATTTAAGAGGAGAGTGATGAATTGAAGAAAGAATAATTAAGCATAAGGAACCAGAATTTAAAGATTTGGAAAATATATCTGCCTATCCATATTGCAGAAAAGGAGAAAGCCTTTTGGGGAGAACATGAAGGTCGTGGCTGGATAGTTACTTCATGAAGAGATTATCCATGAAGTTAATCAGCCGTCTCAGCAGAAATTGGGAATAGAGATGGATTATGTTAGTATAGACACTGACTGCTAGTTTGGACTAAAGGGGACAGAGACCCTATGAAATAAAGGAAGGTTTTTGAACTTCTAAGATTCTGCAGGACAAGACAATAGAGCTGTCCACTATCCAGCTGTGAACATGCCCCATCCTTCAAGAAAAGTGAAGAATGAACCTGAGGGTGGTTCAGATATTAGCCTAGACTTCAGGGACAAGGCTGTCACCCATGGCCAAAAGGGTAGGGGCTGCACCAAGGGCCCAAGGGCAGAAGGGGTAAGGCCTCTGCCCCAGTGGGCCTGGAAGGCAGGACTCTACCCAGATGGCCCTGGAGGGCAGAGCATAGAGCTAAAGCAGATTATTCTGCAGCCTTAGAAACTAATGAAACTTGCCTTGCTAAGTTTTGGACTTAGTTGGGACTCTTTACCCCTTTCTCCTTTCTGATGTCTCCCTTTTGGAATGGTATTCTCTATCTCCAGTCTGTTCCACTGCTGTATTCGGAAGCACATAACTTACCCAGTTTCACAAGTTCTCATCTGGAGGGAAGTTTTGTCTCACAATGAATCATACCTAGAGTCTCACCCATACCTGTTTTAGATGATATTTAGATAAAGACTTTGGACTTGGAATTGATGCTGGGTTGGGTTAAAACTTGTGGTACTGTTGCATTGGGATGAATGTATTTTGCAAGGCAGAGGACGTGAATTTGGGGGCTGCAGAGGGCAGAATATTGTGAATTGACAACATCCCCTCAAGATCCATAAATTGTAGTCCTAGCCAGTGTGACTGTATTTACAAATACATCCTTTACGGAGGTAATTAAGGTTAATTGAGGTCGTAAGGATAGAGTCCTAATCCAATAGGACTGGTGCTCTTGAAAGAAGAGGAAAAGACACAGGAGTGTGTACCCAGGAAGGAAAGGCTGAATGAGGACATAGTGAGAAGGCGCTGGTCTTCAAGGCAGGGAGAAGGCCCTCAACTGAAATGGGTCTGCCAGAACCTAGATCTCAGACTTCTAGCCTCCAGAACTGTGAGAAAATACATTTTTGTTGTTTAAGCTACCCCATCAGTGGGATTTGTTTTGATAGTCCTAGTTGACTAATGCAGTGTGTTCATATATGACTGCCCAATTATATGATGAAAATAATAATGATGATAATAATAATAATAGTTGATCATACATCAGATAATATATCAAGCCCCTTACATATGTTATCTCATTAATACCCTCTTAAAAAAAAAAAGAAAACCTTTGGTGATTGTTGTTATTATCACTATTTCACAGATTAAGGAATTCAGGTCAAACAGGAAAATCACTGTCTCCAAGGAGTGGAGAACTCATTGTTATTCCATTGTAGTGTGGTTCCATGTAACCATCTGCAAAAAAGCTTAACATCTCTGACCTTTAGTTTCCTTGTCCATTAAGTGATGATGACTGTGTGCTGCCATAAATGATGTGTGTGATGGCTTAAATAAAATGACTTAAACCAAATCCATTATTTGCACTCTGGTTATGAATATCAGCATCACTGTGAGATTTTGGTGACTCTCTATTCTCACTCAAATCACTGACTTTTCACAAGACTTTTCTCAGTACATCCCAACACTACCGTCAAATTTCTTCCTTTAGAACTTTCATGTGTAGGTTTTTGTTCTGACTACTGATTTGTCATTGGAAAAAGGATTTGAACGTAGGCTGTTTTTAATGACATTCTTTTCAGATGCTAGAAGAAGATTGGTTGCCTAATGATTTCATTGATTTACACCTGAAGGATATTAATAGAAATACTGTGAGAGCCTACCTGTATTGAATATTTAAGGGGACTGAAACATGAAAGAAAATTTAGGTCTTATTATTAGCCTCATTCATGTTGGGCACCATGCCTTTTCCCCCCTTGCTCTCTGTTGTTTTCCTAACAAAGTCTAGCTGTCCCCCTTTTCCCATGTAACAATAGCTTTTTGTCGTTGTTGTTAATACTTCAGGTTGAACTTTATTGCAGCCCATTTCCTAACTAAAGTCAAAGATATCAATTTCTGGCAAACAATTGAATTGTAAAGTAATCGGAAAGCTTAATAACAAATAACTTTCAAAGATGTTAAAATGATAATGCAGGTTAAAAAAACACAGACAGATTATAATTAACCCCTTTTTGCCTTCACAACATCCAGTCTTTAACCGTCTTGATTTAGATACAGCTGCTGATTGCTTTTTACCAAATAAATGTGAATAGACTTCTCAGTATGCATTTTTGATCCGCATCATTATACATATGAAATTATTAAGAATTTAAGTATTCTCAGTTTTTATACAAATATATAAAAGGAGTTCAGGTGTTTGTATCCATCAAGGTTTATCATATTGCATTATTTAACTTTTATATTGCTTCTTTTCTACTGTCCCAATCTAAATCTTTTTCTATTTTCTAACTATAGGAGAGCCACAAAATAGAAAAAGGAAAAAAAAAAAAAAAGATCATAGAGTACTGCATCAAGAGCCTTTTTTAGCACAGAATGTTTTGACAGTTCCATGTTTGAGATTACCAGTAAGGATAAAACATGAGGGGGGAGGTTTTATCACATTTGAATGTCCTCATAATTGTACAGCTATTGGGGTACTTGAAAAATGAAAATCCCTGATCGTGCTTAACACGTTAATCCCTTTCTTAATGTCAGTTGCTGAAAGCATCTCCCAGGAGTGTATAGGTCACAAATACATCCTCTTTTGTATTTTTTTCTTTATTTAGTCTTGGAAAAAAGAGTATTTCTAAAACAAAAACTAAAGCCCAGTGTTGCGGAGGGGGGCATTTCCCACCTACCCATCTTGAGTTCTTGTGGCTGGACTAGTAATGATAACGGACACAAGACGCATTAACAGGAGAAAAAATGAAACAAATTTTGATACATGTACATAGGGGTCTCATAGAACTGGGACCTAAGAAGTGGCCAAAGCAGGCAGCTTTTATATTCTTTAGACAGAGAAACAGTAAATTTGTGAGGAATTGATGGGACAAAAAAACTTAGGATTCAAATGCTTAATTAGTGGAGAATCTAAACAGAGTTGAGTTTGGGGTAGTAAATTAAAGACCTAGTAAGGTTTGTTATAGAATTTTCTCAGCCTGAATTCTCTGTCTCTAGTGCTGAGTGTCCTTCTACCTCCAGATGCAAGGAGTGTCCCTTTCTGTAGAAGACTTATTTCCTGCTTTTAGGGGGCCAGAAAGGAGAGTCAGAGTGGCCCTCTTGCATTAACCATTTCTTAAGTAACTTTAATTCAAAATAATCAATATGCTACTGAGGCACATTTTGGGGTGGCCAGCCCTGGGCCCCAACACTAGCATTGATGAGTATCATCCTCTTGGATTTTTGACACAGTTTCTCTTAAAGAAAGATACATTTAAAGCAATGGTACAGTTCTTTAGTACAATCAAAACCAGTGTCAAACCTCTGATCTCAGAATATTCCACTTTAAATGGACATCATTGTTACCATGATGAATTTATTCAGCAGACAATAGCACCATTACCAAGGCAATCTGAACTAATCTGAAATTGAATCACCCCTTCCATGTCACAAACATTGGGGAAACTGAAGCAATTTTAGATTAAGACAAGTAAGTATCATGCTGTAAACTTTAAGTTGAATTCAAAATAAATTGAACTCTATTGTCTTACTTTTGTTGTTTTACCTTTTTATTTCTTTGTTGCAAAGAGCAAAGTTACAGAAGGGTTTTTTTTTAAACACATGAAATTGTGTACTAGAATATCAAATACAAATATCTGTAATAAAAGGTTATCTAGATTTGTTAGCAATTAAAATTATTTCCTTCTTTAAATACAGAAAGTTTCATTTTCATCATTCTCAGGATGAAATTGTTCATAGCTTGTGACAGAAGGGAAGAGATGTAAACCCTTGACATCAAAGTTATTAGTCAGTGTGTCAGTCAAAGTCAATTAAAGAAGATGCACAAAAGTAGGCATTTATCTGATGGACCCTCCTAGTTCACGCTAGTCATTTAGAAGCTCTTTCTAAGAGACTCATTAGCTTGTCTGTTTTAAATGACTGCCACTCTCTGGGCAGACTGCCTTTAGGTTCTGTTTCGCTGAAGGGTAGAATTCCCTTGAAAGACAGCCATGTTTATCAGCATAAAGCAATGTAATAGGCGTTGAAAGTCATGTGTGGGCCAAAAATGATTCAGAGGGAAATAAAACACGTTGCAGTAACTGAGTTCAGCTACTTATTAAAAGAGTTGGCATCTTCAAATAGCCAAACTCATTTTTCTCCCTCAGCCTTCACACTGGCGGGGAGGAACTGTTATACTCCTGTCAGTCCTCCTCTCCTCTTCCCCCACAAAATATTTCTCCATCCTCGTAAACTCTTCGGTGCCTGCCTGTAGACCTACTCTGTACTGCCATCAGATTTCTGTCCATGGAGCAGACACTATACTCTTTGCCTGCTGCTATCTCACTAATGTCTGAAAGCAGGAGAAATACATTCAACACCAAGAAATAGGTTTAGAGATGGCTACTGATGGGTAAATAAAGAGTTCTCTTCTATTGGTGGATGAGGAAGCTAGAGACTCAGTTTAAAGAGAGTCTTTTAAATCTTGCAGAGGAGTTTGGGCTTAAACTGAGGACTTTGGGGAAACCCTGTGAAGCAGGAGAGTAGCATGTTGAGAATTATTTTTTAGGAAGAGCCCTCTGGCGGTGGGGTAGGGGGGTAGATTGGTTTAGAGGTAACTAAAAGCAAATAAACTATGTAACCGAAGGTTGTAATTATACGTGAGAGAAGTAATTAGGGGCTAGCAGTAGCAATGAAAATGGGAGTAAGTGATAGAGTTGAGAAGTATCTGGGGGTGGGTTTATAAAGCTTTGTAAGAAGATGTTGGGCGGGAGGGTGAAATGGAAGACCAGAGTGGGTCCTTGGTTCTTGACTTGGTTTAGGACGCTGTAGGAGGAAACACAGGCTTAGTCAGAGAAAGGTTATATTTGAGGGGCTTGTAGAACAACTAGAGAAACTCAGAAAGTGCTGAATAGAGGTAAAGATTTGAAAGTACCTCTGCCATTGGATTTCTCTGAATATTAAATGAGGTAATGTCTGTAACATGCTCAGCGCAGTGTCTTAAATACAGTAAGTGCTCAATCAATGGTAGCTGTTGTTCCTGGTGATGGAATGGAGAATGAATATTCTGACTGATCTAGGGTGGAAGTTTGTCTCTAGTACTGAGTCAGAGGGACAGGGGCCATAGAGAGAAAGAGCTGGGGCTCTAAGAAAGGATATTTAAGGTGATGGATCCTGGAAACTCTGCTCCATCAGAAATTAAAGGGAAAAAAAAGGCTACCAGATGTCCAGAAAAAGGAGTGGCTGTTCATGAACAGATCTTGAATATGATACATTTTTGCTTCATGAAAATCCATCCTATTGCCAGATCCTCCTCTAGCCTTTTATTTTCTGAGGCACCTGTTAGGTTTATTTTGACCCCCTAAGTCAGTATTGCTGCAACATAAAAACTTTTTGCATTTGATATCACTGACCGATAGTGTCTTTGCTAATCAGTTATATTCCGGCCCTGTGTTTCCTCAACCTAACCTTGTAGCCAAAAAATTTAAAAAGCAATTTTATACTGTGCCATGCCTCTGACAAGGGTCCTTATGTTTCTTCACTTTACTGGGTGAACTCTGTGGCCATGGACGAAACATGAGCTGTTTCAGTGCAGTCACGGAAAGTGTGGCCCCAGATGATGGCAGGACACCTTGATTAGAAGGAAGTCTGGTCAACTGGCCTCTCTTTGCATTGCAAATGTGTTTGATGGCCATGAGTAACTCAGTAGCAGACAGAATGGATGGTACTTGCCCAGATGGAGGCAGAAATGCTCGTGGAGGTGCTGTAAAACAAGCTCCTAAACAGCCAAGAGACACTGAGCTGTCTGCAGGGAAATGAAAGAACTGCAAATTAAGCATGGCACAGATATTCACTGTTTTATATTAGTGTCTCTAACTCCTATAAATGCCGTTTAGGGTTTTCACACGCTCCAAGCTGTCATTTAATCTGGAATGATGTCATTACGTATTTGAGAGTCGTTTTGAAAACTTACTGAAAACACTCTGACATCCATACCATAATGTATACATCTGGGGACGTGGTGGCAGTTTATTTGCTGCTGCAAGTTTAATCTAAATCACCACATATCTAATTTATTGTGAAAAATGAAATTCAGGAGTTTTTCTTTCCCCTCTCTGTGTTATTAAACAATCTTGAGTTCTGCCAGAAGTGGAAATGGCTCATGTGGAAAATATTTAATTGCTTGAATTCATATGACAGGAGTGTTCTGAATCTAAAACAACATATAATGAAAAGCAATGAGGTATTATTGCCAAGACACCTTGTCTCACAGGTGATTTTCTAATCCCCAAAGACTCTCCGGAAGCACACTGGGCTCTTGGTCAGAGGGAGTGAAGCCTGGACTTAAATCTGCTATTAATTAACCACAGGAAATTAAAAACTCTCCCTCCACTCCAGTCTTCTCTCTCTTCTTCCCCCTTCCCCTCTTTTCTTCCCCCTCCTCCCATCTTCACTCCTTCCTCCTTTTTCTTCCTTCCTCAATCATTTCCAAAGTGTCTACTATGCACTAACATCATGTTAGCTACTGAGATACAGAAATAAAAGATACTTCTGCCTTGAAAGACGGTTGGAGGAGATCTGGTAGGGGTCAGATCCTGTGATTCATGTCCCTTGCAGTTCTAACAGTCTGTGATGTTCTTCTGTTCAAAATCTTATCACATAATCAATGTCATTCTTTTATTTGATTATTTGGAGAAAATGAATCTTGAATGCAGTTCACATAGCTAGCTTTATGCCAGAGGCATTAGTATATTCCATAAATATTCACTGAGCACTCCTCTGTGCCAAGAAACATTGTGCTGGGAGGACCATCACAGAAATAAGCACTGAGTGAATTACAAGCACAGAGGAGGACCAGCCATTCTCCTAGGAATTCGAGTGAAGGTTTCAGGAGAGTTGAGGTATCAGGCAGTTTCTGAAAGGTGAGAAGGATTTGGACAGACTCAAGAGCTGACAGACAGGAAAAGGAGTAGCTGTGGTGTGTAAGAGGTAAGTGAAGGACGTTCAAGCCAGAGAATGGCTCTCTGGAATGCAAATTGTGTTTGTCAACATGCCAGTCTTCTGGCCTGCCTCCAGCTCACAGTGACGCAGGCAGAGCAGGGACGGATCACCTTGAAGTTGATGTAGAGAAGAAGTCATTAGGCACCATTCAAAGGAGTTTAGGCTTTATCTTGAGTTTGTGGAAGGGTTTTAAGCAGATCTTGCATGATCAGATTTGCATAGAAGAATAATAAATAAAAAACAACTATCTTATGAGAAAGGCATTAAGGGAATTGGGGTGGGGATCAGACATTTATAAATGCGTTCCTTCCAAGCAGGACAACCTGTGTTTTAGGTATGGATCTTAGTCTCAGGGGTGCTAGAAATTGACTTTTTTGAGCTTACAGAATTTGTATTCTGAATTTGTCTTTCCACAGGCTAGAAAAGGATTAACTTCAGTCATTGGTAGAGTGAGAATCCTTCTTCACCTCTGTAGGTTCTGCCACGACCCCCCGATTTCCAGTGTACCATGCTGTTTCAGGGGAAAGAAATGTGGAAAATGGCCATTTGTTTATGCAGATACTGAAATACCCATAGTTTTCTCTGCATCATTCCTGCAGTTTTCAGCAGTCAGACCTGGGGACTGGGGCTGTTTGCTGGGGCCCTGTGTCGAGGGCCTCAGGTCCCTTGGCCATTCTTCTGGGTAGCTGCCACACTCTCTGGGTACCTGGAATCTGCTCAGGACCTGGAATCTTCTTTCCACATCTGTTCTCTCTCCAGCCGGCCTAGCTGAAACACTGAAGCCTGAGGTTAACTTTTTCTTCCTTAATGTTTCTTCTGCTTGGCTTTTTCTGATACTCTTTTAGCCTTGCTGTCATCGGCAAATGCTTTCAGTTCTAAGCGTTCAGACCTTTGAAAAATGAAAGCCAGAAAAACTGAACTCTGCTTGGGCTTTTGTATGTGGCCTGTACATCCCCTGAGACAGTGAAGTGCAGAACAGACAACACCCCTGAACTGGGCAAAAAGTAAGGGAAACAGGCAGAAAAACACAAACAAAGCAAACCAAATATCTCAAAAAACCATCTAGCTTCCTCTGCTTTGCAAACTGTCTTCTCTCGCTTTCTATTTCTAAACTGCTTGCATTGAACTTCTCAGTTTACAAACAGTGTTTGATTTCAGTGCTCTTATTTAGTGACTTTTTCCTTTGTGCAGTCCTCTGCACTAGCCTGTTCACTTGCTGTCTCGGTTTTGTGATCTTCTCGCTCCACCACGAGCTACCTCCTAGAACCTCCTCCCCTGTATTACAGAAACTCACTGGAGCACAGCACACATGCAAGGCTGGTTGCACTGCCTAGAACTTACTGCCCACCAAAGCAGTTCTTAGTTTCTTCATCATTAAGTGACGGGATTACAGTATGTCATATCAAAAGTGCTGTCTGGTTTGAAAAATATTAGGATTTTAGGACTCTTTTTAATGATTTCCCCACTGCCATGGAAACCCTTTTCCCTCACCCACTCGGTTTTTCATGTCCTGGCCAATGCAGAAATCTAGAGAATGTCAGTTTCCACTTTCACACCTTCATCTGACAGGAAGATGTACTCAGTGTCTGAGTGAAGGCCTGCATGGGAGCCTCTAAATCTGTGTGGTGGGAAGTTCTATGACATTTTTGCTGCTATAGTTCAGCTACTTAATGAACCAAATAGGCCTCTGCAACTGACCTAAAACTTATCTATGACATGTTTTTTCTATGGAGAAATGAGTCTGTGTTGTGAATAATCACACTATGCATTCCTTACTCAACTCCAGAACTGCTTGTACTTAAGATTCTCTGGACAGCTCTGTAGATTTTATGATGATCCTACCTGTGTTCCCTGCCATGAATGAGAAGTAGATTATTTTTCCCATTGCTGTTTTCTTCTTTTTCCTTTTTCAGTAGAATGGCCAAGAAGTCAATCTGCTTTGCAGTTTAAAGTGGAGAGTTACTTTTTGAGAGCAAGATTGCAAGATTCACAAAAAGGTTTTCATACCTTTTGATTTAGTAATCTAATTTCTTTAAAAAAAGAATCTATCCTAAGAAAATAATCTCAATGTAGAAAACAATATATTTATCAAGATGTTTATTAAAACAACTAATAAAGGATTATAATTTAGCTAACTGTTGCCCAAAATAGGTAATAGGGTGATGGTCAAGTAAAATATGGCCCTTCACTTGATGAAATTTTAAAAATGATACTGTGGAAGACAGTGATACATACCATGCAGGGTCTGAAGTCATTTTCATGGTATGATACAGCTGAATTTTAATTTTAAAAAGACTGAAAGGACATACTTCAAAAAAAGCTGATGAGTTACTTTAAGATAATGAAATTATTAGTGTTTTCCCTCTATTTTCTAAACATTTCAGTATTTCATTTATAAAGAAATATAAATAAATGTTAAACATATTATAATATTCATAAGATAAAAATAACTGAGGTGAATTCACTAATTAGGGAGCCCTAGAAGCAATTTGGAGATTACCACATATAAAGAAGTATCACAAAAATGTTCAATTGTATTGTGAGTGTTTCTGTCATTACTAAAGTATTGAATAAACAAACAAAAAAATTGATAAATCACTAAGGCTGTGGTCTTATAAATTTTGTCATTGGTTAGAAAAAGTAGATGACTATAACAAATGCATTAGTTGTACTAAAACTTCAGTACTAATTATTATTATTGTTATTATTAATTATAATACTATTATCACG
The DNA here is from genome assembly GCF_009834535.1 of Camelus ferus. NCBI lineage: Eukaryota > Metazoa > Chordata > Mammalia > Artiodactyla > Camelidae > Camelus > Camelus ferus. The sequence goes on from NC_045699.1 coordinate 11,836,624, forward strand.
ATTATTATTTAGAAATAATTGTAACGATTGAATAAATGTAGGGATAGGTATATTTTTATTGTAGACAAATAAAAATAACAGTTTAAAATTAGCAGAAACAGTTTTGCTGTTGAATCGAGAAACTCATTTATTCAGTGAGTGTATTACCTTTTCTTGTATATTTGGGGGTGTCAATGGGTGTGTGTACCCTTGGAGATGTAAGAATTAGTCATATGTATGGGCTTTGATATAATAAGGCTTCAATGAAGTCTGGCAAGATAGCAAATACTTTTTTAAGTCAGAAATTTTGCATGCATTTACTCAAATTACACTTCTGTGGCTTATGAGCAGAGAAATATTGAATAAGTCACTGAATCTGCGTGAGCCTCAAGTTCCTGCAAAATTGGAGGGAGGATACCTTACTCTGTGTTGCAGGGCTAAGTGGGATAATGACTGATTTCTGGCACAGAGTAGGTATTTAATGAATAGTTGTTACCATATTTGTTGAAAAGACAGTGGGGCATGTGTGTGCGGAGCACAGATACTGGAACTGGACTTCTTGTCTCTGAAACCCAACTCTGTCGCTTATGAGCCACGTGGCCTGAGGCCAATGATTAGGTCTGTGCACCTCAGTTTCCTCATCTGTGAAATGGGGAGGATGATAGTAAGAGCACTGGCCTGACAGAGCTGTCAAAGTGAAATGAATAAATATATACAAAGCACCAATGACAGTTTCCAGCACAAAGCAGGTCCTTGACAGGTGTGAGATCTTTTAACATTTCACAGATGAGTCAGGGGGTCAAGGGAGCTGATATTTATCAGGTATGAACTATTGTCTTAAACCTATTTATATTATCTCTTATAACCCTCACAGCAATCCTGGGAGAGAAGGATTTTTTCTCTATTTTTCAGACCAGGAAACAGATTCAGAGAACCAGAATCTCTCCAGTATGCACCTGTCTCCATCGATTAACTGCTTCTCTCTTCTTTTTCCCCTTATTATTAGATTGATTCTCCTGAAGAGTAGATACTGTATGGGTTAATTGATTTACTTTACCATGTTTTCTCAGTCTGTTTTCATGAAAAGTGCTGGAGTTAGTCAGAAAACTCTTTGGTCTTGTGCCCTTGTCTGATCTGAGTTTGCAATGCTCAAATGCCTAAAAGCTCACAGAGAAGGTGTGGAAAGAACGGGTAATTTATTTATGGTAAATCAAATCTGTCTAGAGCACTCCACTTGCTCAAAATGCTAAATTAAATCATGTAAAGAATGTGTTCCTTTATCTTTTGGGGTAATATGTGCCAGGCAGAGTATTTGTGATGAAGATTTTATAAGGCAAGAAAAAAGGAAACAATCCCTCTTTGGAGAAAAGATGTTTAAAAAAACTAAACAGAATTTAATTGTAGAAGTACAAGTTGTGATATTTGCTATAGGAAGAAAAACAGGTACAATAGGAAAAACATCTGTGGGGATGGAGGGTAGTACAATTTGGATTAATAGGCAGTGAGGAATGCTTCTCAGTAGAGGTGACATTTTATTTGAAACCCAGTGGATTTCAGTAAAAGGAGAGGGTCATCCTAAGAAAGTGGGCAGAGAGTATACATGAAGGAGGTATCTCTGTTGCCTGGGCAACTAGAATAACAGAAATACTGTTCACTGGAGCTATACTTTGGCTGAGCTTAGAGCAGGTGGAAATTGCATGTGGTCTAAATTGTAGAAATCGGTTAAATAGCCCATGATGTAAAATACCATGTATATTGTTATGCACAGTAATTCTGATGCCTATTAAGAGTAGATTTAAATGAAGTTGTTTCATCATTTAAACCATTGTGCCTTTAAGACAAGTTACAAATCTCTGTATCCCCGTGGCACGGGTGAGAAATTCTAAACGTTCCCATTCTGCTCACAGGGCTGTCTCCACTTTGTTTTAAGGTTGTCTTAGCACAACAGCTATTAAATGCTAATGTGATAAACACTTCACTGTAGTCCTTCTGACCTATGAATCGAATGGTTTCTTTTGGGAAAATTCAGATAGAAGGTTGTAACAGTGCAAAGCCTTCCTCACTTCGTCACAGCAGTGGCTTTTTGGCAATGATGAGTGACAGTGTGCAGGGAGCACTGCCAGACAGGGAGGCTCCCTGGAGCCTGGGTGTCCAGAGTTTGTATGGGGGATTGGTCACATAGACATGGTAGGCTGTCTTCATGGCTGACCATTAGTCTCTACCCCCTCCATATGTCAAGCTGATACCCTGTGGCGCAAGGCTTCCATCATAAAACGCACCTTTAAACTCTCCCCTCTGGCCCACGGCCCCCAAGTAAACAAAGAACACTCTTCTCAGGAAGGACATTCCAATGATTACAAGAGATCATCTCCCAAGAGCCAAGGGCAAAGCAAGACTTCTCTTTGGATAAGGTTAATTCTTTATTGTAAGGTACTGCACCACTCTTTCAGACACTTAAAAACATTTTGATACGCAAATTTATAACAAACTTCTCACCATAACCTTGATAAAAGAAAGGGAGGTGTAACATGTGTTTACATTACATAACATTTCCCCTCCAAGCATCTATAGTTAGGACGTTTCCTAATGATAGAACTGCCTGTCATGGGGGCAGAGTATGGCTTAGTGGCTTAGCATGCACAGGGTCCTGCGTTCAATCCTTAGTACCTCCACTAAAAAAATAATAACAATAAATAAATAAAATAAAATTTAGAAAAAAGAATTGCCTGTCATTCTGCACTGGAAATCACTTGTTTTTCTTTTCTGAGGGGAAGAATAATCATCTGGGCAGAGCAGTTAGCTTGTACAAAGGGCAGAGTTGGAAAAAATTTGAGAAACTCTAAGAAGGCTAGGATAGCAAGGGTCTAGAACACAGAATGAGAGTGTCCCAAGTCAGCAGGGATCAGATCATAAATGGATGCGCTAAGGAGCTTAAATTATATTCACAGTACAAGGCGACCCCTTTGAATGGTTTTGAGAAGTGCTGTGATCCAGTTTACATTTGAAAATAATTTTTTTCCCTCTTTTCTTTTCTTTCTTTACTTATTTATTTATTTTACTGACGTGTAGTCATTTTACAGTGTTGTGTCAGTTTCTGGTGTACAGCATAATAGTGCAGTCATGCATATACACAAACATACTCATTTTCATACTCCTTTTCACTATGGGTTACTACAAGATATTGAATATAGTTCCCTGTGCTCTACACCATAAACTTGTTGTTTATCTATTTGTATATAGTAGTTATCTGCAGATCTCGAACTGACTGCTTTGTACTTCTTTAACTTTTCTAGGCTAAGTCTGGTCATTTGAATCTGCGACAGTGCCTACCTCTGTTTCCCCAACACTTTCACTTCTTATGTCCTGGACAGAACGAGGCTTGCCAGGTTTAACGGTTATTTATATCTCTTTACTTTCACATACTGTTTGGCCACTCACTAGATAATAATTGGCTTATTTTAGAAATTAGCTCTGAGGCCTTTTTCGGTTCTGCCCAGAAGTTATCTGGTTGCTTTTGTAACTGGACCAGGTTTTTACCTCTGGTACATCCTTCATTAGTAATTGTTAGTTAATAGCTCCTGAGTGGGAAGCTTCTTTCTTATGCTGTCTGTATCCCGTTGTCCCCTGAGTGGCCTATTCCTGTCCTCTTGTATGCCAAGCAATTCATTTCCTTTTTCCTTCCAGGATTCACTCTTGTAATATGCCAAACCAATTCCCAAACAGATGTCTCTCTTTTTCAAATGCGAGACAAAGTATTTTTGGCTGATCAGTGTTTAGTGGTCCATGGGGGCTAAAAGATTTTTTTCTCTTCTTTATTTTTAAAACTTCTAAACATAATTTTGTTCTGTGAGAGAATTCAGATTAGTAATCAAGAAACTAATGGTAATCCCAAAACAAACCAGCCATCAAAAAGGCCACTGAGTTTAAGTGCCATTCCTGAGATTCTGAGAAGTTAGGTCTTTCTGTGAATGAGCTGGAGTGAGGACTCATTATGAGCCAGGGTCCCCAAGGAGCTCTGCTGGTAGCTTCACAAAACTAGTTAAGAGAATGTGATCACCACCATGTAAGAATTTATGAGATGAAGGATACAGTGATAGATACACCCTTACAATGCCTAAATCAACATGAAGATGCTCTTATTGTTTCCATATGTAAAGATGTGGAATGAAAGCATCACGCCTTATGTACCTGTGTCTTAGTTTCCTAAGGTTGCTTTAGCAAATTACCACAGACTTTTTTGGCTTAAACAACACACATTTATACTCTTAAAGTGCTGAAAGTCAGAAATCCAAAGTCAGTTTTACTGGGCTGAAATCAAGGTGCCAGCAGGACTTGGCTTCCTCAAGAGGCATCATGAAGAATCCATATCCTTCCCTTTCCCATTCTCTAGAGCCCCATTCCACACATTACTTAGCTCCTGGCCCCCTCCTCCCTCTTCAAATCCAGGTACTTCAGTCTTTACATTGCCTTCTTTCAGAGTCAAATCTCCCTCTGTCTCCCTCTCATAAGGACTTTTGTGATTACACTCAGGGTCCACCTGCATAGTCCCAAATAATCTCTCCAGCTCAAAATCCTTAATTTAATCACATCTGCAAAATCCCATTTGCCATATGAGGTAACATCTTCACAGATTCCAAGGATTAAGACCTGTGTATCTTTGAGAGCCATTATTTTGCCAACTATAAACAGCCCAGAGTCCTTCCCTTACCTTCCCTTACCTTCCATTACCCAGGGCAATGACAATTAAGAGAAATTGTGTGAAGGATTTTATAAACTTTAAGTACATATACCAGTAAATACTCACTTGTTCATTCATTCATTTTTTTAAATTCATTTTGATCCTATTTGTTGTTTTAACCTCTGGAGTCACCTTGGAAATAAACAGCAGTGATGATTTTAATATAGCCATGATTTACAGTAAGATTATTAAGCAGCTTAATTCTTTCCTGTGGTTAACTGCTCTTTCTTACTTTCATTGGTCATTCATTGAACCAGAAAATGTTTTTGTTTTCTTAAAGAACCTCATTGAATCTTGTCATCTGAAAGCCTGACTGTCCCTCTGCCTCATTCATAAAATAAATTTAACCCTTGGTAGAGAAGCCAGACTTTTGAATTTATCAATGAGTACAGAAACAGGGGCAATTTCATCTATCAGGATTCTTTCTGTTGCAAGGGACAGAAAACAGTTTGCACTAGTATGAACAAAACAAACGAGGATGTACCTGCTCAGATAATTGAAATGTCCATTGTAGGACCAGTTTATCAGTGCAGATCAAAACTGGAAACAGATGGAACACTCAAATTGGGTAACTTGAGAAATGGTTATTAAAGAGAATATGTAGAACGATGTGGACAGGGTAGAAGAAAACCACAAGAGGGAGCGAAGACAGGAGCTCAGGGAATATAAACAGAGGGCTCTTACTTAGCCTAGGGCCTGGGGGAGACGGAGTAGGGAACAGTTACAGGAACCTGAATGCAGGTTTACATGGAGAACATCACCTGACAGGAGCTGAGACTTTAGTCAAAGTACACAACAAACCTGCTTCACCACTTCAGGAGCATTAAATAGACTGACTTTTATTATTCCTCCTTCTTTCCCATCTCCTGCTCCTATTTGTAATGGTTGAAACTGACCTGTAGCCAAAGGCAAGGAAGCTCCTTGATACAGTCCTTAGGGATGCACTCTCCAGGCCATGCATTAAGGAAGCTGATTTTGAGATCTCAAGGTTAGCTTCTTTCTCTTCCTTCTCTTTTCCTCCTCTGTCTTGGCTTGAATATCTTCTTCTGCTTGTCTGTCTGAGTCAGACAGACTCTCCCCCTCATCCTGCCAATGTATTTACAGCAGGCCCAGTCTCATAGATTCAACTGCCTGAAAAGAAATGCCTCTCTCTTTCTAATCAAGTAGATTCAGCTAAATCTGCAATTACCTTACTGGTGTGATGGGATGGCCTGCTTGTCTTTCAGTCGGTCACTGTGGCTGAGGGACTTGGAAGCTTTGGATGGCCCTGCCAGACCCCGTGCAGCCTCTGTTTAGCAGCAGTGGAACCAGCTACTAGGGACAGTGCACCACGGGAGAGGGATGGAGGGATTCGCAAATGACCACCTCACATGTACAGGGGGAATGCAGACAGACAGTGCATGTGTCTTACTTTTTTCCAGTGATTAGATATTTTTATGCTAGAAACTGCTTATTAAAGATTAACATTTTTATCTTATTATGATCAAGATTAGGTGCCATTTTTAGGTACACCTCAAGTTAAAGTTGTCTCTCGATGTTTATCTTTCCTCACATGTGCCCTTGTTGGGGAGCAAAATTTTTCCTTTATCCCTTCTAGGTTCTTCTGACTGGTCTAATAGTTAAATTGAAATGAGACATTAACAGGAGAAAAAACAATTTAATTTTATATGTTTGGAGGCCTCAAAGATATGAGACCATCAGAGAAGTGGCCAAAGCAGGCAGCTTTGAAACAATCAATTTGAAAGAACTGACAAGATGAGAAGTTTGGGGTAGGAATAGTAAACTAGTCTTAAAGAAGTAACAAGGTTTGTTCAGACAGCTTTCCTGGCCTTGAATTCCCTACCTCTGGCGATAAGAATGTCTTTCTACTTCCTGGTGCAGGGAGGGTACCTTTCACAGAGATTTATCTCCTGCTTTCAGGGGGCACAAAGAGGATGGTCAAAGTGTTTTTCTTGAACCAGCTGTTCCTTAAATAACTTTAATTCAGAATAAACCATATGCCACTTCCACATGTTTTTTCACAGCCTGCCCTGAGCCTCCTCACAATAAAAGTGATTTTGCTATCATATTATAATTCCATTTTCTATTATTGCTTTTGCACTATTTTCTATTACTGATTTTACACTAAAACATTTTGTGTGCAGTTTTACATTTTCTGTAAGAGTATTCACATGTAATCTCATGATTGTCTTATAATGTATGTGGTTTATTTACACTTTACAGATTTGGACATGTTACCTAAAAAGAGATTAAGTGACTTACTAAGAGCTTTTAAGAATGTGAACAGGAATTTAAATTAAGGCTTCTCTGATCCTGGACAAATATGTGTGTGGAAACAATTCAAGATATGGTTATGTAGAGGGGTGTGTGTGTGTGTGTAGATGACATAGCAAAGATTAGTGATTTGAACATTTTATGATTTCATAAGGACTAGCTTTCTTGTTTGCAGAATATCTTCCCTACTGACCCATTACTACATATGAAATTTCGAAAGTATTCTTTAGTAGGAGTCTCTTTGAGGATGTTCTGTGGATATGTACATTTTAATAAAGTAAAAAAACGTTAACTAGGAAAGGGTAATGATATTTTCCAGCCATCATAGCCTTATTGATCAGTTTAGTGAACAGATTATTCTGTAGTAAAAAATGAAATCCTGAGGGAAGGTGACATAGACACAGACATTTTATGAAAGAAAGATTTAAAGTGAAGTGAGAACAAAGACATTTCCCTGTTTAAGAGAGTAGATCATGTGTTAATAGCAAATCTGAACTTCTGAACTTAAAGACTATAATAGATTATACTAGCCCTCTATAAATATGCAACTGTATTATTAAATCAAATTCTTTATTGATGCTAGGCTTTATCAGGTAATTTAAGAAAAGATATTTTGATCTGTAAGGGCAGTTTCCTGCAACTCAGCCTGTGTAGATCTGCTTTAAAATGCCTGTGCCTTTGAGTAATTCTACTTCTGTGAATCTGTTTTAAAGGAATCATATTAAATGGGGAAAAGAATATATATACATAAATATATAAACAGTGAAATTGTTAGAATACATTTTATAATAGGAAAAATTGGAAATAAATGGTCAAAATGAAGGAGGACTTGTTAATATACTACATTGCAACAATTTGTTGTCATAGTATTTTTACTTATCTCATGCAAAGCACGGAAATATGCATCAATTTAAATTAAATGAGAAAAGCATAATAAAACTACATTAAAGTCCTATTAAAACTTTATAAAATATATGTTTAGCAAAAGTCTAAAAGGACATAATATGCAGTGTTAGCCTTGGTTGTGTTGGGGTCCTGGAGCTATGAATTTTTTCCCCTTCTTTTTATTTTCAGAATTGTCTGTAATATACCATTTTTATAAAAATTATATTATTGTAACACACTACAAAAATAACCTTCTTTGTCCTTGTATATTCATATACTAATCTCTTGCAGAATACTACTGACTGAAAGAATTTCCATTCGCCTCCAACTTTGTGTCCATCATCTAGAAATGATTTCTGACTGTGGTAGGTTTGTATACATGACACATGGGTCTGGCTGCTGTCGGATTGACTGTGGACCCTTGTGTGCTGCTGCCCAGGACTTTGTCATGAGTTGATGTTACTCATTCACAATGATTCACAGTAGATTGTTTGCTGTGTTACATATCGTGCTTCTTGGGGCAAAGTGTCAATGGAAAGGGATTCTGTAATGATGGTCCCTGGGATTGGCCTGTAGGCTTACCAACTGCTGAGGCAGAAAATGTACTAAATGAAAAGAAATGTGCCCCATGATTGTCATCATCGTCGTCACACAGATTGATGGCTGTACATCACGCATGACTGTAGGATAGGTTAAGTGGGTGGAAACTCATTAGGTGCATCAGCTTCACTTCATTAGTAACGGGAAGTAGTTTAACCAGTGCACGTGCGTGTCTGGCCGTTTTCTGTGGCTCATATATTTTGAGTTGTAGGGAGATAAATATCCTCCAGATGCCTGAGGGGAGTGTAAGCTGAGAAGTGTAGGAATGTCTGTCTTCAACTGTTAGTTAGGTGATTCTGAACTATTCTTCATAGACTGAGGCTGGAGCTTTTATAGTCGAGCATATTAGAATGCAGTACATCTGTGGGGTTACTCTGCTTAGATCTTTGAGCATATTTTCTCCTTGGCTTGGTCTCTTAGTGCATTCCCTTGAATTCATGTAGCTGGCTCATTGGATTTTGCTTTGTGATTAAAAAATATTTTGTTCTTGTTTTGTTGTTGTTGCTTACGTTCTCATTTTGCTTTTGTTTTTTCCCTTACTTGTTACAAAATATACCCAGAGGTGGGGAAATGGAGAAAGTGTGCAGGGGCAAGGGCCAAAAGAGGGTTGGAGTGTTGCTCTATGTGAGTTGAAATACAGGTTTTCAGGTTTATTGACTCTGATGTCTCTACTTTATATGCATTTTAATCTAAATAATACTTCAATGATTCTATAATAATACTTTAAAAATAATATCTGAAAATGAATGTAGCTTTTATTCATAAGTGGACATATACATACATATTATATACATTCATGTGTATATCATATATACTTTTCCCATATGATTTGATTTTAATCATATTTAAGTCCTCACTAAGTCCTTAAATCATTTAAGCCCTCACAAAGACTGCCCTTTTATTATTTGCTTTCTGTACATTTTCTTTTAATGATTGGAGAGTTTTTAAAGACTCTAAATATCAGGGCGAGTCCTAGAGATCACAAGGAGAAATCTTATGTGAACTGTAGGAACATCTCCTGTGATGTTCTTGAGAGGTGCTGATTAAGCACCTGCTCTCACATTCCAGGTAGCAAGAAACTCACTACACTGGAGGGTGATCCAGTCCATTGTGGAATAATCTCCTGAAAGGATAATGTCATCTCATATATACATGGGTTATAGCTTTATTCTGTAAAGCTACATTAAATAGTAACTTCTTTATTTTTAATGACATCCTTTCAAATAACTGACAGATATTGTTCCTGTCCAAATACTATCTCTTGAGTTAACAGGTTCTCTTCCACCTCCTCCCCACAAAATGTGACATGGGTTTCTGGTCCTTCAGGACTATTTAATGAATAGGTTCATTGTGACTGGTCAACATATTCCTTAAAATATTGCATGTAGACATTAACACAGTTTTCTAGAAGGAATATCTCAGGCATAGAGTTTAAAGGAATGATTATTTGATTTTTTTTGTGAGTACAATACCTTCTTACCACAGCCAAATTTTGTATATTTTTTTTTTGTAACTAGATCATACCATTAACTCATAAAGGTTGTAATCAGATTTAAAAAAAAAACAAAAAACAGAACTTGCTGAGAGGGCAAGAGCCTCAATTTGAAATTGCATTCAACCGCTGTGGATGAGATCTGAAAATAACAGTGTGTAAAATACAACAGAAATGTATTTTTCTCCCAAGTCATAGCAGACTGAAATTAGGCAGCCCTGGATTAATATGTCATGCAGACTCTATGATGTCATCAGGGATGTGGACGCCTTCTGACTTTGTGTTCTGCAGTCGCTGACACAGGTCTTCCATGCTGTCATCACAAGATAGCTTCTTGACCCTAGATGTTATGACAATCTGGTTAAGCTAATCTAAATTATCTAATCTACCTCCTTTAGACAGATTTGTTTTATTTTATCCTATGTATATATACAGTTTATTTGTATACACAGATATGTTTAAACCATAAAAATTAGTTTTCAAGGATTAAAAACATTGGATTATTGTTTAAGGTTTTCTGCTTTTTTATCCATCCATGTGCTAATGAGCTATTTTCTTGCTGCAAGCTTTCTCACAAGACAGTCATCTTTCTCTTAAGAAGTAAGAGTAGCACAGATTGTGACTTCTAATATTTTTCTATCAGAATAAATTGAAACAATGAAGCTGACATGACAGTAGTCAAAACTACAGTTCAAAGGCAGTGACTATCGTATGTCTTTGTACCATAGTAAATAAAAACATCATGTTTTGTCCGAAGCATTTGTTTTTATTTGGAGAATCTTCTCTATAAAGAAAATGTGCTTGCTATAGTACTTTATTTGATTATCAAAACTTTCAGTCTTCTTATGATTTTATTATGTTTGTGAAAGTAATGATATCTATCTTATTTATTTTCTCTTTTGCCAACTATCAAACTAACTATAATTTAGTTCTCTATTTTGCTTCATTCGTCTAAATCTTGATCTTGCCTACTGTCACTAGATTGAAAATATTTGAGGGTAGATATAAGTTCTTGGCGTGTTTAACTGAATAGTTATTTCAGGCCTCTGATATTATTGGACTGTGTTTATTGGTTGATCAACTTTTCAAGCAATAGCAAACTTGAATAGACTTTTGTTCTTCAGCTAAATTGCTCAACTGTATGCTTTTGCAAAGACTCAGGCAGCCTACGGCCAACAGTATGATGATCATTTTAGAGGTCTCAGAGGAAAAAATCTAATTTCACATGGTTATGAGAGAAGGCAGAAGAGGTGAAGATAGCATCATGTTTGGCATGAGCCCTTTTGCCCAACTGCCTGATGCCATCTATTCCAGGGAAAGGTGCAATTAAAAGATGGATAGTAAAATTTACCGAGCTCTTATAAAGCATATGGACTGCACAGCAACTCTATGTGGGGAGTTCTGTTAGCTCTGATTCAGCTCAAAGAGTTTAAGTAAATTTAGTGCATTTACACATATATAAGACAGTATGCACCTATATAAAGCATGTGGAAAATAGATGAATTACTATAGATAGATGCATAGACATAAATAGATACACAGATGCACAGATAGATAATCAGTGTTAGTACATTTTGGAGCCTCTCAGGGTTAGCTGCTAAAGACATCAAAGAATACCCTTCTGTTAATAATTGTTTAGTTAGAGGATATCTCAGATAAGACCTCCCAAATTGTATTTCATGAGACATCTGTGTCCCTCAAGATAACAATAGGTATTCCATGAAATTAAGAAGAAAATTCACAAATTCAAGAAAACACTACATTATTATGTCTGTTCTTAATTCAGAGTATATGTCTAGTACTATGACCCTTTGAGTAACAAAAACAGATCTCAATGGAATATTGTAGATTTTTTTGCCCTCATGTTGCCAAGTTGAACATTGTGAAATCTAAAGTACAAACATCGCCAACCTAGCTCTAAAAGTACATTCTGAATAATGCACAGATTAGAAAGTTATGTTCTCTTACTGTGATATTTAATGATTTGTTCCCAGTTTTTTTTTAATCATTTCCAACAACATAACATTTTGTATTTTATATTGCATGAAGAACACGGGGGGGGGGAAGCATTAGTTGAAATGCTTGTTCCTAGAGATCCTCTTCTAACTTTTCCTTGTGAGCTCCTGAAATGTAATTTACTATGCACCTATTGATGCTGAGTGTCTTGTTTACCGTTGTTGCATGAAGGTTATTATGGTTTGGATTGTCCCTTGAGCCCAGGGTAAATAAATCAGGCAAATAGCAAAATTACATGCATCCCATTTCTTTAATGGTGAATATGTAATAAGTATTTTAAAACAATAAGTAACTTTAAATTATTGCTAGCGATGAATGAGTTTAATATTGGAGGAAATATAGCATGGAAGAAACGGACATATCTACAACTCATATTAGATCTACTACATAGGGTACCCAGTAAACTTTCCCAATTCTAATTAAAGTTATTTTTATACTGTCTATCCATTGGAGATTTAAAATGCACATCAGCACACTTATGGGTCTGATCCTTCAATAAAGATGAATCCTTCAATACAGAAGCCTATATAATACTGTATTATGTAAAATAATCTAAACTTACTTGAACCAAAGTATTTTATCCCAGAAAATATAATTAACACCTTGTAGGATACTTCTTTCATTGAATGTGGTTTGAGTAACACTGACGTGGAATATGTAATTACTCCGTTGGTTAATTATATGCTTGCCCACTTAAAGATACTCTTTTGGGTTCAAATCCACCTATGTGAAAAAAAGGAAAAATTATTCATTTTATGCTATAAGAATTTAGCTCATCAGATGACAGTGGAACAGTAACCCACTAAGTGAAAATATTTTGTCTGACAATAGAAGGGAAGGAAGAGAGTTTGATAAAGGAAGAGTGGAAATTCACTGCATCTTCTTTAGACAACACCCCAGGCTGGGTTACATACCTTAGCAGTCACTCAGAGCTATCATTTGGTTTTTCTGTCAAGATCCTTAAGTACAAGCTATATGTGAGAAATCTTATCTCAAGGGAGAAGGAAAAGAGGTCATTATGCTCTGGAAAACACAGGAGACAAAAGTCTTCAGTGATTGACATCTGCAAATATGCATAGCTTTCAAAATCCTCCAGTATAACCCTTTTCATAGATTCATGATTTAAGGGTTCCCAATCCAAACTGTGTGGACACAGGCATGCACACACAGAGAGAAGTGTTAATTCTATTTGAAAGAGTTCTAAATTCTCGCCTTGAGATGACCTTCCTGAGTCAATGCTGCCTAAAACAGTGATCTTCTATTATAAACGGGGTAAAGACCACTTAACTTCTTTCAGGTTTTTTTCAAAGTGAACCCAAAGGTAGCAACTGAGGCTTTTAGTACGCAGTGAACAATTTGCTATTATTTTTTTGTCTTTTCTCTGTATAGCTTTTAAAACTTAGAAAAGTATTTCTTGCTGCCTCTTTCTCATTGAAATATTGTCTAAGAAGCCACTGTAAACAGCCCTGTTTCTCTGTGGAGTGCAGTGTTGTTTGTTTCTTTAATTTGAATGTAAACTAAGAAACACTTCTGTATTCTGTAGTTGTGTGCATAAGTGTGTGTGTCTGTGTGTGTTTGTATGTATCTATCTGGTAGGGGGAAATCTCCCCCTAAGCCCTTTGGAGTTCTTAAGGCAAGACTGATAATAAAATTGACACAGGACGCATTAACAGGAGAAAAAGAAACAAATTTTAATTTATGCTCATGGAGGTCTCATAGAAATAGTATCTAAGAAGTGGCCCAGAGCAGGCAGCTTTTGTACTTTTTAGACAAAGACACAGTTGGGGAATTGTCATGATGAAGAAACTTAGATGCTTAATGAGTGAAGAATATAAACAGTTTGGGCTGGGGTAGTAAATTAAAGAAGTGGCAAGGCTTGTTTACACCAAATTCTAGGCTCAAATTCCCTGTCTCTGGTGATAAGAGTGTCCTTCTACTTCCAGATGCAGGGAGTGTACCTTTTACATGAGAGATTTATTTCCTGCTTTCAGGGAGACAGAGAGGAGGGTCAAAGTGTCCCTCTTGCAGTGGCTCTTTCTTAAGTAACTTTAATTCCAAATAATCAATATGCCATTGAGGCATATCTTCGGGCAGCCTGCCCTGGGCCCCAACAGTGTGTGTGTGTATCTGTCATGAGGAAATAGGTACTGAATCAAGCCGAATTTCTACACCAACTGTAAGTGGTTTAGCTTGATTTGTATTATAAATGAATTTCTGTCCTAATGAGATACTTGTAAGGGAGTTTGCTTGGTTTGTATTTATACCAACCCTGAGTTTTAAGATGTTGGCTTTTTTGCTAAAAAAAAAAAAAAAGTGGCCGGTGTGGGAATGGGATATGCACCTGGCAGGTGTCATAAACTTATGCTTAATTGTAATCATCAAGCTTTTTAAAGTTAAAATTTCAAGAAATGAAACTTAATGGGAAATATATTCTCAGCCTTTCAAGCAGGTGAGGCTCAGGTTCACAGTCTAAGTCAATTGTTCAAACTGAGCATAAGCATGTTACACATGTCCTGTTTCACATCACTTTGGTTAATGGCCCTGTTTTGTATTCACTCAAAATTCTGCTCCAAAGGTGAATACTCTGCCTGGTGTTTTAACAAAATATTGACCTGTTTAAGCTTAACAGTGATAGAAAAATTATTTATAAGCTGTGATGATTACCTGCTCTGCCACTTTGACTAAATAATCATCTCATTTTGTTTTAATTCATTTTTTTAGGTTTTGGATATTGTCATCTATATGTTACTATCCATTCGATGTTAAAGGCCATGTTTTTCATGTGAACTGTTGTATTCCCAGAACTTCATATTTATGACAAGCGTCTTTGTGCATTGCACATAATTAGTGCTCAATGAATAATTGTTGAATAAATTTATTTCTTTATTTACGTATCTATCATTTATCTATCTGTTATATGTACTCTGCCATCTCTTATTGTAAATCTACAGTTACGTATTTTAGAATGCACAAGGAGTATTTCAAACTCTCTTGCTACTCTCCAAAATAATGAAAGTTGCCAAATTTGGAGAACTAAATCAAAATAGGAGTGGTAATGAAGTTTAAAATTTCAGTAAACCTATTGGAAACCTTACTTTTGCCATAGTCTTTCTTCGCAGACCAGATAATCCATGGTTTGGCTAGAGTTAATTCTGTTTCCTCGCGTTTTCCCTTATACAAATAGACATCTGGATAAATAAAATACTTTCTAATGATTGTCATGGCATATGTTATTAAAATAATAACATCATTATAATGAAAATGGAGTGATTACCACCAAATTAGGAAAATCCATTTGAAACTGTCTGACTTAAAATATGGGATATATTATGAACACATAATCTCAGGGAGACATTTCAAAGAGAAAGATACTTATTATTTAGGTCAACTGAAATTGCGAATTTTTCCGAACTATAGAAGAGATGTGTATTGGTCAGGATAGACTAGATTATGTTGCAAAATAAGCATCCTCAAAATTAAAGAGACTGAAACAACAAGAGTGACCTAAATCTAATGTTGGCATGCCAGCTAATGGGGCTGTATCCTAGGGTGGCTGGCTCAGATACTTTGGACCTGATGTTGGCCTGCTGGTAGGTGGGGCCAGGTCCAAGGGTCCTGGGCTGGAGCATTCATTCTGGCAGTGGACTGGGTCCTGGTACAGCTGGCTGTGGGGCCATGGTAGCCCTAGGGCTAGTGTCTGCCTGCTGATGAGTGGTGCTGGGCCTTGTGCCCACCCATTGGTGAGTGAGATTGCATCCTGGGGCTAATGCCATCCCCCTAATGGCTGGAGCTGGGTCCCAGATTTCTGGCTGCCAGGCCCTGGTGGTCCTGGGGCTATTGCCAGCTCACTGGTATGCAGAGCTGGGTCAGGAGCATCTGACTCTTAAGTCTTCAGGCTAAGATGAAACCATACATGTCTTGGTGTATATAGTATGTCATTAACATGAGGGAATCACTTGGTTATTGTTAGGAAAATACTGTTGGACCATATGGTTGGATAGACTATACATCTTTCCCTATATGATATTAATTATTTTTGTTTAGTGAGTTTGTGTTTTTACACTGTACCTTTCAATATTATGAATGGCTCTAACTTTTTAATAAATTTGAGAAGAACAATATCCTATGGAGCTGAATATTTAGGAATTTGGAATACCATCTGAAATCACTTGTCATATACTTGCTCTATATTAAATTTGAGAAGATTGAGGCTCTTTTATATTACTGCTGTTTGATGTAAGAAATGATGAATAATGGATCAAGGAGACTTTCATAGTTACATTTTTGTGTTATTTTCATACTAGAGCAACCATACTTGTATTCATAATCCCTTTATACTTGTTAGCGTAAAAAATGAATATTGATCAAAGATATGAATATGATTCAGATTATGGAAACAGTTTCCATATGTAACTGTAGTGAAAATATCTAGGTATCTATCAATTAATGTCAAATGTATTCCTTTAAAGAAAGAAAAGAAAATATGTTTACCAAACTGGGTCAGAAGGTTGAGTCAATTTGGTTTCATTTATTGTATTCATTTATGGGAAAAATATCTAAAATGCAATTACATAGTAGATTTATATACATATATGATGACTATACAGAATTTAAAATTTATATAAACAAATATAATGTGAAATTTGTAATAATTGTTACCATGTATGCTTTACCTCTTCATATTCTACCCCTTAATTGTTTTTACTTTATTTGCATGATCTACACAAACTATATTTTTCCTCCTTGCTCTGTTAAATCTCTTCTCCCAATAATTTTCAGTTCCCTCTAGCTAAGTGGTTAGGAGCAGGAAAAGTAAAAGAAGGTATTTTCTTTCATGTGATTGGATGCTGGAGACACTGGCTCTTCTTTTTGTTTTATGTTTTACTCCTGTTCTTTTTCTCCTTTGCTGTGATTTTCTTTCTACATTTACTTTCCCATGTACATGACCAATATCTTTAATGTATGAAAATTACTCCTTTTCTGGAGTATTTTATTTCTTGTTACTGATTTCCTTCAGCTTACCTAAAGAAATATATATGTAGGTCACATGATCTATATGTGCTTATTCATTAATGTACTTCTTTAAATATAGTTATTTTATTGGTGAGTTGTAATTGGTTTATTGGTGAATTCAAAAAATATTTGCTGAGCATTTATATGTGAGAATTGTTGATACTGTGCTAAGTGTGGTGGGTAACATAAATATAATCAAAATCTATTTTGACCCCCAAGAGATCACCATTTAATGAAAGAGGTAAACACATATTATTTACTTTATTTTATAAGTGTTGCAATTTGCAATGTTTATAATACTGTATCAACATTGGTTGTAGCCATTCAAAATAAAGGTACAAAATGCCATTGTAGTTCAAGGGAGAGAAACAGTATCATTTTTTCTTTTAATAAACTTAGCATTACAGAGGAGGTAGTTCAGTGAGTGGCATGGCTTTGTTTAAATTAATATTTAACTTTGCTCAAAAATATTTGTGCCATGTATGTGGAACTGACTTGCTCTTTCTGGTTTTTGTTATTTTTTTCTTTTAATTGTTTCCATGTCATTTCATTGCCTTTCTGTTAATTACTGCTTTCACTTAATAATTTGACACAGAGCATGCTTTCTGAGTTTTAAAACAAAATGAAGCAACTAAATACATTTTCCCCTCCTGAATAGTATGTTTCATCTTTCTGACTCAGAGTTTCAAATTCAGTTGAAGTTGTAATTCTTTAGCAAATTCTAATTCCTTGCCATTGATTATGATCTCTTCAGGTGATGCAGTTACTCATAATAGGAAGAAAAATTTGACAGGAAATGAGAGTAAATTAACTATATGAGACTGAATTCAGCAGATGCCAGTCCATTCATGAGCCTTGACATTGAAGGCCAAGACATTGACATACAGTTATGGTTATTCTTAATTTTGTTCTGAAATCAAGAGTAAGTGGAGCATGAGAGTTAAAGTACTTCATTTGTTCTTTGCAAATGTAGGCAATAGGCAATCACACACTTAACACTCAGTAATCACTATATCTTACATTAAAAAAAAATCACCAGTGTGCTAAGTAGAAATCAGAGAAAACTGATGATGTGCATTATACAATTACTTTACATTAATTTCATCATTGTAATGATAGAATAGTAACTTCAGAGACAACTCTGTTGATTTATTTGAACTAAAATAAGCATTACTACATAAAATGCTAGACAAGTCCTGAGTGTGCTATGGTATAAATAATATGTTCAAGTGACACTTGTCTTCATTAAAATAAGTGACATATTTGCATGCCTTGCTGTGAAAAGATTACTGTATACAACACATCTATCAGACAAAATAAGCAAGAATAGTCAGGTATATTGTTTTTTGCAAAGACAAAGTAAAATCATGCATACATACATGATTTCAGAAGCAGAATCACCTGGGAAGATGAGTATAAATGTAAGCGTTATTCATTTGCTTGTTTATTGGTTGTTCTTGCCCTAATTGCTTTTCCAAAGGACCAAAGTTAGACTATCACCTAAAATATCTATGAATCATAAGACAATTGAAGAAAATATACAGAATGAGAAGAGAGGAAGAAACATTCAAAAACATAGGTGGTAACATCTGTGAAAAGAAATTTAGTTTGAATCCTTTGTTGCCAAGGCTAAAAAGGAATCTTGACAAGTGAAATTTTTCTTTCTATGATAAAAATAATTAACATGCCACTTTTTATAGAACAAACTTCATTTGAAAATAAGTTCTCTTGTGGCTCCTGATACTATAGAATCTGAATATTAACTTTTAAATTATTGTTTTCCTTTTAGTTTTCTCTGTGTTTCAAATACATGTATAGCCTTCTATGAATTTGCACCATAGTATTTTTTTTATAACTTTTCTAAGCAAACTTTAGATGAATTCTTTAGATGAGCGTTCTTTAGATAAGCATCTTTAGATGAATTCTTGAATTTTGACTCATTTGACCATAAGTGACTTCCTAGATTTTTATTATGGGAATGCAAAGAGGGTTGATAGTCAACCAGCATGGTATTTCTGCTTTCTCCCAGACCACGTTTTACTTGAGAGAACAAAATTGAGGAAATAATCAGCCTTATAAAATTTGATGTTCTTTTCCCAACAACTCATTTCCACTACAATAAAATGAAATGAAATTGAGTTTCAGGAGAATGTGAAAGAGGCCACCAGATATCTGCTCCCCACTGTCTACAGACCTTCCTTAGCACACTTAGTTATAAGCCATTCTGCACACAGGATAACCGTGCCTTTGATAATTCAGCAGTCCCACCAGCTTGAGAAGTGTTCTGAGTGTATGTGTGCGTGCATGCACGTGTGTGTGTATAGTCCCCCATTATTGGGAATTTAATGGTTTCTGTAAAATGCTACTGTTGAATAGATTAATAAATTGAGAGGCATCCCTTAAGCCAGAACCATACATAAATGTATTCTGGTGCCAAGTAATGCTAGGGAGACCTGTTTCCCTCAGCCCTCTTACAGCTTTTTCCTCTTGTCCCTTAATAAAACCATCCTATATTTAGGTATTCATTTATCTCTTACCTGTAGATGCCTCCTGAGTAACTTAACTTTCCTCCCAAATATGTAAGTTCACATTAATTTAGAAGCTCTACAGTCATCTCAGATGCAATTTCTTCCAGAAGTAGTTCCCTTTCCATTAGTTCCTATCACCGTATCCTCATTTTCCTGGTCACCCTAGTGGGAAAGTTCTCATGCATCTTTGCTTCTTCATTCTCTGTGCATTCATGTACAACTGGTCAGTCTGGCCACTTATCATTTCAGAATGCCTTTCATACTATCCTTGCCACCATACTCAGTTGGTCTAATGTTACCTAATGCCAGTAGAATGACCATAGCTTCCAAACTCACCTCTTCTCCTGTGCCCCTGCCTTCACATATCCTGTTGTTTTGTTTCTGGGGGACAGCAAATTATGCTCAGAGACTTAGACTATCTTTGTCAATAGTTTATTTAACACACGTTCACTGTGGGAATTTCACAATCCAATAGCATATGTAGTAATGTAAGCCAATAAAGAAATCACATATTCCAAACAAATGATAGATTAATTACGCTATTGTTCCAGGCAAGGGGAGATGACGGAAATAAAATCCCAAATCAGTCGAGGTGTACCATTTCTATGAGGTTGACGCTCCAATGAGATAGCTTTGCCAACCAAGAGCTGATGTCCAGCTGCCAGCGCAAAAATAAAAGCCCCTTGTTGCCAGAGCATGTTGCTAGGTAATGAGAACGTGGTGTTGATGGGTGAGATGGTCTCTTTTGCAGGCTGCTGCATTGTCACCCCACTGCTGACAAAGAGGTCCCTTTCTCAGGGCAGGAGCTAATGCCCCAAGGTCTTCAGAGAGATAAATCAGCAAAGGGCAACTTTTTCCCAGACCAAAACTCTCGGCTATTCCTCACAAACCCTTGGTATTTATAGCCTGAACATCCCCTTGCCATAGTTGCTTCTCCATCTGTTCTTATCAATAAGCCCCAGTATCCGAGCTCCTAAGTGCTTAATGATGACAACTGATGAGATGATGACATTCTGACACAGTTTACTTGCCTTATATCAAAACAACTTTCCTTCTAAGCACACCCCTGTTTTGTCTTTGTCATTAGCATGTGGATTAAAGCAACTTCGCTTAAGTCGTAAACAAGTAGATTTGAAATCTTATCAAACTGATACACACCTGTGTACTTCTTTCAGAGTGATCATATTAAATACTATTTTTATCATCTCACACCAACATTCAGAAATTTCCCACTTTCTCCCCATCGCCTGCCAGGCCATTGTTGATAACAACAGGTTATCTAGACTTACCTTCCTCTGCTTCTCAGTAGCGAGCTACTCCTCTTCTGAATAAGTTTCCTTACCACCTGTGCAAGAAAAAACAAAGAAGAAAAGACTTCTATTCTTCTCTCCTTTCTACTCTACCCTACTTCCTACTTTCTGAACGGCTTTGGCTGCTCACACATAATATCTTTAATAGATCTGGTTACTGTCATCCAGAGATCACAGAAGATCAAGAGCTCCATGAGGCTAGCAATTTCACCAGAAGTAGAAATCATGAAAAACAGTGTCTGCTGGTGATTGTGATAAAACAGCTCCTCATCAGGCTTTCTTAGCTTGTGTGCATACTGTGTCCTCACGTACAAGGTTTGCTTTTAGATGGGTGTTGGTCAGGCATGTATTCGTTCCCAGAGGCGGGTTAAGTACAAATAAATAAAAATAAACCAACAAAACATAAGGCTTTCTACCGATGAGGCCTGTGCACCTACCTGGCATGAATCTGAAAGTCAAAAATTGTGATTTCAGAGAGTGTCTTACATTGTTTTGTCTTTCATGTGTGTCTTAGTCCCCAGTGGGAAAACTTCTTTAGGACTGAGAATCTCTTTTATACCTCTTTTGCATCCTTCACATTTTTGATGCTCATAGAATGAAAGAATACAATTAATAGAATCACCAGAGCTAGAAGTTAAAGGATTTCATTGTAAATGTGTTTCTAAATTCTCAGGTAGATACTGTATAAAGCTGGTGACCTTCTTATATGGATTGCACTGATTATGTACTCTCTGCATTCGCCATTATTTGACCATGTATAATGCAGTACACATGCAGACTTACTTTGTGCCTAAGCCTATTTCACTTAATACTTCTTGCCAGTTTAGCTACTTCCAGGGAGAGTTTGGAAGTGAGAATTTCTACTAGAGCTACAATAACAAAAGATTTCAGCAATGGAATTTAAACATCAGAATTTGCATATTAATTTTGGAATATTGTAGTGTTTCAGGAGGTTAAAAAATAAAAAAAGGTTGAAAAAAAAGCAACCCTTATTCCTATAAATGTTGTTCTTATCAGATTTAGCTTTTCCTGACACATATTTAAGCAAAGAAAAGAGTCTATTAATGATGATTTAGTCAGTATTCACATTTTCAACCAGTAGGTAGAGAAAATAAAGTCTGGTTGAAGAGTAGCCTTAATATTAACCATGAACGTCTACTATGGGTAGAAAGTGCTGTGATATTTTATAGGTTTCCTCATTCTTTGACATTTTCATGAACTGTCAAATTTAAATTCTGAGTGTCAGTGCATTAGTCAGTAAAACACCTTGTGTCATTCTTCATTGTTTGTGTGTGTGTGTGCTTATTCATGTTACTGAATATCTTATCTAGAAACCACATTATATTCCCAATTATTTTGGATAATAACTGCTATGGGACATTTTAAAAACTATCTTTTTCATACATAGGGTTTTTTTTTTCTATTGTTTCATCAATCAAATTCGATGAATTATTTAAGAATTTTTCAAAGCAATTTCTCAGTCATTACAGGATAAATTTGTTTCTGTGAAAAATGATTTTAAAAGCCAGACACCTTTAGGGCAGTGCAAAGATATATAAACTCTTAGAAATGTAGATTTCAAAGGTTTCTTAGAGGTCATTTGTTTTACCCTCCTACCTATGGAAACATAAATTCTTTACTGTTACTGTAGAGTCATTTTCCCTCTTCTAACTATTTCTAATGATAAGGAACTAACTTCCTAAAAAGATGATCCTTTCTAATTTCAGACTTAATTATTGGAAAAGTTTGTTTTTTAGTGAAATAAAACCTAAATCTAATTCCAAAAAAGTTCCATCCTTTATGGTAAATATTAAAACAAAATTATAGAAGAATCATAGGAGAAAGTATAGAAAAATACATGAGCGGAAAATATGAATGAAAATAAACATTTTGAGTGTTTATTATTTGCTGACATTATTCTGAAAGCTTTATACATATTATCTAAGTTAATCCGCTTAACGCTTGTGATATAGAAAGACTCATTATTTCAAATTTACTTAAGAGGAATTTAGGTATAGATGGTTATTATAGCCAGTAGAAGGTGCTAGAGAGAACTCAAAGCCAAGTAGCCTCGCTTCTGAACACTCTAATCCAGCTCTTTAAAGGGTAAAAAAACATAGAAAAAAAACATAGAGCTGAGCAGGTAAAGAGTGAGTGCTGAGAAGTAGGAAAGAGCTTTTTGTTGCCTCAGTCTGCAAATGGGGCATACCACTTCCACCCAACTTTCATTGGCCAGAACACATCACATGGTCCCAGGGGGACTAGAATGTATAGATTTCCTTATAAACAGGAAGGAATATATCAAACACAAGGTATGATTTATGCCTGGCACTGTCTCTGTCATGTCATCTGTGGAAAGTTTTCTCAAATACCCAAACCCACCTTTCTGTCTGCTCTCTCCAGTCTTCTTTAGCCTCTGTGTTCTAATCTAGATTATGTCCAGTTATTAATGGAGATGAGTTTCAATGCACATTGATAGCTCAGTGTGCATAAGTCTATGTGAGAGTTTGGTACTAGTTATAGACCAAACTACATTAATGTGCTGATCTTTGCAATAAAACGACTGAACACCCTTCTCTCTCTATGTCTTCCTCTTTCCCATGGAAACACTATTTTGGGACCTCCTCGCCACCCACTAATACATTAAAAAATTAATTGGATTGTAAGCTGCTAATGAATTCAAAAGACATGTCAGGGACATTTGTATTAGTGATTTGAAGTTTTTATGCACTTCTCATTTTATAAAGCCATTTTAGCTTTCTGAAATCCTTACATATGCAATCTCAGGTATATAACAGAAAAAAGAAGAGAATTTGTTTCTGCAGATTATATGTACTTGTATTTGTAAAGAGTAAGAGGGCAAAATAATGGCATTGCTTAAATCCCTAAGTTATTTTATATAATTATCATACTAATAAGATAGGAGTATCATCATTGTAAATATGAACAAACTCAGTCTCAGAAAAAATTCAGCTGGGATTCAGATCTGAGTGATTCTGACTGCAGAACCAGTTTATTTTTTACTAAACCATGTGGCTTTCTAGCTAGTTTCTATAGTTCATTTTTTAAAATCTCATTCTTATTTTTTGTAACACTTGAGTACAAAAAGGTAAATTTTCCCTGTTATACAGAAACAATGCAGGTTTATAGACAACTTGTTACACGGTTGTATGCCAGCATTCTCATTATGATACTTCTTGCTCATATTCTAGCTGACATCTCATGCATAAATACTCACATCTGTCTTGGCTCTAAAACTGTGATACATACGATAAAATTCATAATAGATCTTGGAAGATATTCTCACTTTAATACAGTGACAGCAAAACATGAACTAAAATAAAGCCACACATAACATGAGGGTACAAATTACCAAGTAATTCCAATTTACTTTCATTTTTGAAACTGAATGTAGGAAAAATATTCTAAATTGTACTGATTTTATAAATGGCTAGAGCATGAATATCAACAAAGTTATCTGAAGTGCTTGCTTCCTTTGGCTTTCAGATCACACTCTTCTGCATTTTCTCTACTCTGCTCTGAGTCCACTTTTCCTTTGTTTCTTAAATATGAGTGCCTATTAATATTCATTCCTGGACTATCTTCTTTTTTATATTCTGAGCACTTAATGTCTTTAAGTACTAAGCATTTCTTCCACACTTTATGCTGATAGTTTCCAAATCTTTATCTCTAGCTTAGATCTTCCCTAAATGGGAATGACTATACTTGGCACCTCTGTAATGTTTAAATGTAGGTGACCAACAGTCATCTCAAATTCTTCATGCCACCAACTGAAGTCAGTATTTTTATTCTCAGATCAGTTTAACTTTTTTTTTGTCTCAGATATAATTAAGTAGCATCAAAATTCACCCCATTATAAAGTAAGAGATCTGACATCACCCTTGGTATTCTCTCCTACGACATAATGCTCAGGTTTTGTCAGTTCAGACTGCCTAATAATGTCTATCAAATCTCCACCTCTCTTTCAAACCATTTTAAACCATCAGAAATTTTTCTTGAATTACTTCAGTTGCTTCCTGACTGATACTTGCCTTACGAAACTAAATAATTGTATACAGTTACGATCAGGAAAGACTTCTTACAGATGCAGCAATATAAATGTAGATGAATTCAGCAAAGTAGGAGATAAAGGAAGAGATTCATATATACACAGACATATGGAAATTATAAACTATATGTCATATCAATAAGCAAATTATGTACTTCTAAATAAAATGCTGTAAAAGGCTGACACAACTAGTGATTCATTGGCAAAAGGAAAATACACATCACCTCTCATCACTTATAAAAAAGTAAATTTAAATTAAATATCTAATTGTAAAAAATAAAGTGAAAGAATAGAAGAAGAGATGGCAATCTATCTTGATATTAGAGTGAGAAAGTTCCTACTAAGCAAAGAAGTGAAACTTGAAGTCGTAAAAGAACTGACTGACTGATAGATTTAATTATATAAATGTTAAAAAATGTTTGTAGTGAAAAGCACCACAAATGAAGTTAAATTTCAGCATAAAGCTAAAAGCAAATATTTGTAACATCTTATATTGTTCTTAACCATAATAAAGATAAATAGCTCCTAAAAATCAGTATAAGAACAACCAAATAGAATAAAAGAATTGTCAAAAAACACACAAATAACTAGAGGAAATACGAAACATGCTAATGTATGTCCAGTTTTATTCTTTATCAGAAAAGTAACTGAAAGTAATAAGGTATGATTTTCTCCCCTAAATTTTTAAAAAGTAAAAGATGGATAATATCTAGTGTTCCTAAGGGCGTGAGGAAATGGTCACTGATGTTCTATGTTGTTGGAAGTAGAAATTGCCTTCCTGGTGGACATTTTGTTGGTTTTTAGAAATTTAGGAAAAATTGCATACAGTTTCTCCAAAAAATAATCAGACAATACACAAAAGTAAACATACTTAGAGAGATGTTTATTGTAGGCTTATGATAGGGAAAAACAAAACAAAACCTAAAACTAGACATGGATGGGGGAATGGTTAACAGTCACAAGTATCCATATCATGGAATATTACCCAGCTATTAAGAACAGATAGATGTAGTGACATGAAATGAAGACTGTCATATTAAGAGAAGTGTCAAAAGTAATTTGGAGGACTGGATGGATAGTATGAACCTGGTTCATGTAGAAAAAAACAGAAACTCATACTAGTAGGAAATATTCTGGAAGAGTAATGTTAAACTATTAACAGTATTTACTTCAAAGAAGGTTGTTGGATTGGGAAGACAAGGGAGAATGTAAGGAGAGACTTTCACATTTAACTGTGTATATATCACATTTAATGGTGTATACTTCTTTGCTATTTGATCTTTATAGAACAAGCATGTATAAGTTTGTTAAAATTAAAAGACAGGTATTAAGTGTGTAAAATATTTTGAAACCTTCCTTGTAATCATTATCATTCCAATCACTGATTGAATATAATCAAAGCTGAAAACATTTAAGTTCTATGAAAAAAATAACTAGAATTTTTTCATGAGATACTTGAATAAGAAAGATTTTTTTTTCTAAAAACGTAATAATTAAGTTTTAACTATTCCTCTCATTGTAGCACTAGCATAACATTCTTTCTCTAAAATAAAACTAAAGGCTGTTTAAGGAACACTTGGATAATAATATTTAATGTTTTTAGTATGACTCAGCATAGAAACTTAAGTAGCTGACAAAATAAAATTAAAAAAAAGTTTTGTTATTTTTTCTTATGCGAAGTAGTAAAGACTTCTGAGTTTGTTTAACCATTTTAAATAAGTATATGTCAAGAGGAAATGTCTTTTTAATTATATCATTGTTTTTCTTTAAATTTAAGTTGCTTTGGTTTTGAAGATATATATATATAGGTTTTGTTCATTTATAAGAAATAAATTTTGAATTAAATATATGGATATAGTTGGTCGAAAATGCTCTTACTAAAATTCATTTTCAGAAGTAAGCAAGAAAAATAAGTACAATTGCAATGGACAGCATGTTTACCTATTCTGAACTTAGTGTCAAACTAAGTATCTTTCGAGCATGAATGAATAAATAAATAAATGCATATTTTATTATGACTTTCACAAACTTTAAAGTCTAGGAATACAATCCCAATCACTATGGAAAATAAGGGGAAAAAACACTAGAACTTGACCTTTTAGAGCTTAGTAAACTCTCTATAACCATTTTCATATTTTCCACAATTCCAATCCAAAGCCTTGATGGTGTGCTATTAGATTTTATCATGGAAGATATGTTTTGAAATTCAGATTTATCTCACCCTATCTCAGCTACTCAGTATATTTTTCTTTGAACATGGTAATTTGAAGAGGTAAAACATTCTATAAACAAAGAACAAGTTTGTCATTCCTTGAACTTTGTTCAAAAATTGGGCCCTGGGATAAGGATAGAAAATACTTTTCAACAAAAGGGCAGTGACACGATTAAGGTGGTAGTAGTAGAAAAGAATAAAAATTCCCTTCCCAATGAAAAACTTAAAAATGACAACTTCAAAATTTCTGAGTATCATACAGCTTTTATTTAGTCTAAATTCTAATTCTAGAAGATATAGCTTTGTGCTTAAGAAATCTTTATGTTTCTTACTCTATCTTTTTTTGACCATTTTCCTCATTGTGACCTCATTATCTGCATGAATATTCCCTGGATAATTTCTTTCAATATTGATGATAAGTAGCAAAAAGTTTAATTGTCAAAGAGCTATGATAATGAATGATTTCTTTTAATAGAACATATATGGAATGTGTATAATCTTTCATCATCTTAAATAACTTTTCAAGTAATTGGGAAGCAATTCTCTAGAAATAGAAATCATACTTAACCCAAAGGTACAAGAGTTCATTGTAATAATAGTGTTATTAGTAGATTTTCATGACTCTGATGAATCAGGCATTAATTTGACTGATACTCTTGAGATTTTTCTTCTCTATCAGTTCCTTTCTAGTTTCAAGATGTTAGCATTAACGTCTAAATGGTAACAAGAATGACAGAAACACTATGAGATAGGTAATATTGGTATCCCCACTTGAGATGAGCAGATTGAGGCTCAGAGATATTAAATGTCATCCCCACACAAACATGTAGTACATGATGGTGCAAGGACTCAGACATGGGTCTCTAACTGTAGAACCCTAAACCCTTATGTAGGATGATGTACTGCCACACAATTACTCTAACATTTCCTCCTGTTTCTTGGTTTATACCATTTACCCCTATTTAATGTTTCTCCTTGTCCATCACAACATATATGAATCTGTGACATGCATTTGCCACAAAGAACCTACATTTTATTGTTAATTAAACTTTCATGCAAACATTATAAGGGAAAGAATCGTACCATATTTGTTTGGCTACCTAAGTCTAAAACTTTGAAACAATTCAATAAATGTTCTCTGACTCAGTGATTTATTATTTATTTAAAATAAAAATTTGATATACTATTCAATATTACAGTTGACTTTGCTACTGAAGAGTTTGCAGGTGTGGAAACTAAAGGAAAACATAAGACGATGCCTTTACCTAGTAGATGCTTATTCCTTAGATAATGCAGTCTACTCTTATTTGCATAAACTATTTCAAGTACTTTTGAATTTTAAGTTGGAATTTTAATGGGAGACTTTAATTAAACCCCTCCCATAAAGCACTTAACAGACTGGCTGTTATAAGGGCATAGAGGTAGCAAAATAAAGGAAATCTGTTTACTGTGCTGAACCCAGCATGAGTTTTTACCATCAATTCACTTTTTTAGTTTGAAGGATCATTGGAGACTGTGTGTGTGTGTGTGTGTGTGCGCGCGCGCGCATGCACGCGCTCAGACACATTTGCTTATACACTTTTTTTTTAGTGGGGAGAGGGGTGCTAGAATACTTATTTTCACATTCCAAACCAGTTAACTGAGGCTGAATATTCTTCAGCTTGAAGTTCGGGAAAAAACTTCAAAGATTGAAACCTGGTTTTGAGTGAGTGTTCACCATGATGATCTGCCCTACCTTTCTGATCAAGAACTGAGCCTGTCTCGTAATATTGGAGCTAGAATCCACGATCTAATGAGGAAATTAAAGCCTAGGGAAAATCTTTTTTCAATGTTAGAAGCCAGTGAAAAAGCAAATCAATGATTTGTTTTCGTATTAGAAAAATTATTTGTGTTAGTTGTTAGAAAATACCAATAATCAATTATATGTTTAAACTTTATAGTGATTGCTGAATCCAAGATGTTTTTTTTTTCTTTCCTGGAAAAACAAAACTTCAGTAGCATTGAATTTTATATATAAATACTTTCATTCTGTTTCCAGTTATCTTATAATTAGACATTTATATCCAGATTGGAAGCATTATTGAAATAGCCCAAATAATCACTTAACAAATAAGAAAACCAGAGCCAAAAAGGATTAAGTGGTTGGACCATGGAAATATTGCTAGGTTTTAGCTGCATTAGGACTAGAATGCAGATCTCTTAGTCTCCACTCTTAGTTTCTTCCCATTGTACCATGAACGCAAAATTCAACAGTTATTATTACAAAGGAAATTTTAAATACATTGCTTCTCATTTGGTATTGGAGACCAAAGCTTTGACTCAAATGTGATGGAAAACGAACTGGACTATATTCAATAGAATTGCTATAATGGCAAGAAATTATTCACTACTATGTCCCCAGAGAGAAGAGTGGTGCTTAGCATAGGAGATACTCAATTAATATTTGTTGAATCCTTGAATAAAAGTGACCAGTGGACTTTGCTGCCCATCACACCACACTCTTTGGACAAAATCACAAGCACCAGCCAAGATGCTGAGGAGACTCCTGGGGGAAGAGAATCTGTGTTCACTTGAAGTGGAGGAAATCTCAGCATCTGCTTATCTGCCAAGAGTTCCTGCTTAAAATAAGTTTGTGTGCATTTGCAGGAACTTGTGAGTCTCCTATTGAAAATGAACAGGAGACTGATGAGTTCCCGGGAACACCCACAAATCTTCCTGCTCATTTCTTCTGCTTTGCAATGGACGCGTTCTCTGACTGGTGCTTTCTGTTGTTCTCAGTGCCTCAAAGTTCTGAGTATAAATTTAAGTTCTAAACAAAAAAGTAATCTTGGGAATGTAAAGTAGTTCATCTAGGCAAGGGTCGGTTCATCAGTTCATCATGGATGAAGGTAGGTTTCCTCGATCAGCTCCTCTGGTGAGGTATCTGGCCAAGGGAATGTGTCTCTTCTAGGCTGTCTTGGTAATATCTTCGTAAACTGAGCAGACAGTTCATAAGATCCATTTTAAGTGATATCCTCTTTGGTTTTATAAGACTTACGTTATTCAGTGAAATGAATGCCAGTGCTTATATGAATGAGAATTTATAGACTTTGTAGGAAAAGAAAAAAGTGAAAAAATATATTCTTTCATATTATATTAGTATACCCCTAGATGTTTTTCTTGTTTATATTTGATCAGGACTTTGTTTACTCTATAAATGTTGAGGTTGTTTTCAGATTCTTCCTGAGAAAGTATTTCTTCTATTCATGTTTATTTGTAACATCAAATTATGTAATTTCTTGTTTATATTTCAGTATTGTTTAATGGAATTATATTTGGCATCAACATTTATAGCATGAATCTGTTCTTAAAATTCTTGAAGCAGCTTTTCATGAAACAACATAAAATTAATCCTTCCCTTACAGTCTATTTATGGTAATTTTTTAAGAAGATTGACAAACTCAAGTGTTTTAGAGGGCAGTATAAACAAAGTTGACCATATTGTATGCTATGTTAGGGACTAGTAGAGACTGTAACTAATACGGTTATACTAAAGACTTTCAACTTCAATTAGAAAAAAAATATGTATATATATACATATATAACTGTTAGACTGCAGTTAAATATTCTATGGTAATGAGTGGTAAAATTCCTCTCAGAGACTTTCTTTATTCCTCAAATTTTTATCTTCAAAAGATTCAACAAAATTCCTTACATTTAAGCTCAGACTACAAACTTCTTCCTTCATTTCCACCTATTTTCTTTCTAAAACTGCAGCTGCTGTTATTTTTTTTTCTAGTTAAAAGTCCAGATTTGGATCTTATTTCTGTAGGATTTCTTCAGTGGGTTTCAATTATCCTGGTATAAATACAGACAGATATTTAATCAATTGAAACCATGTTTTTCAGACCAGTATTGTCAATCACTGGATAGTAAACCTCCTTTTTTCACCATCACCATCAGGTATTACAGTTCTCAGCCTTTTCCCCCCTACATCTATACCCATAAGGTGATTGTCTCTGTGAGATAATACTGCTGACTGTGGCTTAGATAAAATAATTCCTGATCCATGTTCTCTTCCTAGTAGCTTGGCTGTAAGGTGTACTCTGAAAAGCTTATCTTATCAGAATGTAGCAAAGTGGTGTCAGTATTACCGTGAATGTGCTCTTTTTTCTAAAAGCAAATCATGCACTAACACTGTTCTTTAATATTAGTCATAAATTTACTGGCCTCTCCAACATAATACCTAGGTACAATCAGGACATAGTGGTTGAGGAACACTTTTCTGGGACATATAGTTCCTCCTAATGCCAACAGTTTTCTTAGACCAGTGACAAGTTATGACAGACTATTGCCTTAATCGAAGGAGCTCGTCTGACCCTTGCCCTACATAACTAGAGAGAACACATTTTCACACCTCTTTTCCCAGACACAGATCAATACTGTGAAACTTAATGTCAGTTGACTTCAACTCCACAGACGTCTGTTGAGCATCTACTTTCAGCTGCTCTGCCAGATTCTGGGATAGAAATTGACAAGGAGAGTGTCTGTAAAACTCTGTGCGTTGTTGTTATGACATTATATGTACGCGGATCTACCTCATCTCTGATAGATCATACATGAGGCTTTGTTGTTGTCCATACCCTGCCCTCCCTACATTACTTTAATGCAATGTGGCTGACCTATTGGTGAACAAATCGTAAGTGTCTGAAATATTATAGGTCCTCTTCAGTTTAACAGTTTACATTACTCTCCATCCTTACTGTGAAGGAGCTCTGGCTTCTATTTCTATATTATTTTTCTCCTCCCTCTTTTAGTGTTCTCTTTAAAGCTATTATATTCAGTTTATTTCACGTGACCAAGTGTCAACCCTTGAATGTATCTTACATGTTATCTCACTAAAAACAAAGCAAGTTTTTTTCTCTTGCTTTTTTTTCCCCTAGATACTATTTAAATATGTGCTCACTGCCTGTCTCCCTATCCCCCTACTCTGAACCTTCAGCTTAAGGACAGCCCCTTCCTTAACTCTGCTTGTTTTTGTCACTACCTTTAGGTAAGACTTTTAAAACCATCTGTTTTAAAGGCCCCAGTGATTGTAGGCATTTCAGCCATCTCAACATACAAATGACGATTTACTAGTGGTATGTATGGCATGTCCTGATTCTTCTTCACTTTTCCATTAAGACCTACTTTGCTTGAGGAAATCACCTTTAAACAATACTGTCATTTCAAAAATAATTGTAATGCTAAAAAGCCTGAGAAAGATGATAATAATAATGAAAATGATTTTTACTTAGGTAAGAAAATCATCTGATGTGAGGATATCAGGAAGTGTCAGGAGCAGAGGACTCTGTTCGGATAAGATTTCAGCTGCTGAAGTAAATATTAGGATTGAGAGAAGACACCTCTCCCTGAAAGTACAAACTATTTGTGAAAAGTTTTGCTCTGGCCAATCATATCTGAGAAAACCAAAGCATTCATAAGGAGGAGCAGGGGGTGCAAAATAAAATTCTAGGAACTTAGATTTTCTGATATCAACCACTACTGATCTTTGAAGATAATCTTAGCCTCATTAGAATAAATTTGGGACATTATGTAGACAGAAAAATAAACAAAGACCTTCTGTAAAACCAGCAAATCGAAAACAAAATCAAACAGTCCATATCTTCCTTAAAATTGGAGGAAAGGAAATAGCAATAAAAGGAATTATGCAAATAAATATGCTGATATACCCTATGCAAAAACCCAGTGGCAGATACTT
This sequence comes from Camelus ferus, assembly GCF_009834535.1. Classification (NCBI taxonomy): domain Eukaryota; kingdom Metazoa; phylum Chordata; class Mammalia; order Artiodactyla; family Camelidae; genus Camelus; species Camelus ferus. The sequence goes on from NC_045699.1 coordinate 11,869,480, forward strand.
GTTCCTGGAAGCTAAGAATCTAATTAAGGCTTCATTTGTCATTGTCTTCAAATCTGAAGAAGCTCTGTCTTTTTAATTAAACTCCATTAACTCAAGCACTCCTGCCTACTATCAATTAATTGTCTCTTCCAATTATTCTTTCTAGGAGGACTACACCATTTTAGACCTGCCACAAAAACTTATTTTTTTCTTATAGTGCAGTTTTAGCTTGTATTCAATTCTTTCAGCCTCCATTTTTCATCCTAAACTGAATAAAATGTTTCAAATATTTCTAGAAATGCTATTGTTTATATTAATACTTGATCTTCTTGGCAATAAATGTGATCCTTCTTCCCACTCTGTATTTTCTTTCTGAGTTTGGCTAAGGCTGTGTCAGTAAGTTGAAAGCATGTTAATCTAGCAGAATAATCCACTTTGAAGTTTACTTATACTTCAAACATAACTCATTGATTTGGTAAATCTATGAAAAAATTAGCAAATTTAAGGGACTTCTAGGATATTTTCTTGATTTGGGTAACTACAGAAAATAAACTTTTAATTTTTCATTTACTCACTATAGACCAAAAAACAAACAAAAAAAGGCCAAATCTAATCACTAAATAATCACTCTCACGTGTTGCTCCAAAATGAATTATCAAGATGAAAAAAAGTATGCTAAGCTGGTTGAATGGTGCTTCCAGGATCCTTAGTGGAATAGGATCTGGTTTATGCAGAACTGGAAATTCTTTGAGGTGTTAAATTGTTCCTACTGACCAAATATAGTGATTGCAGTGCCAGCATAGCATCCCAGATGCCTGAACTACATGCATCCTATTCAGAATTTCCACTTCCATAATGGAGCTTGCTGCCAAAAAAAAGAAAAGGAAAGAAGAAAAAAAAAAAATTCCACTTCCTAGGCAGGAAAGGTAGCTATTCTAGTCCTCAGAAGGAACAAAATCTTATACAACTAGAAAGTCCCATTTTAATATTTGTTGTAATTAGTTCCGTAATACCTCAATCCTATAACAGTCTCCCCTAATGCAGCTACAATTTAGAGTACATTGTTCTCATAGATTAAATTTTGTATTTGATTGCTAGCAATAAAAATCAGCTATACAATTAAATAGTGCCATGTGGGCCTAAGTAGTAATATGTATATTGTTTGGTACATTTTTCCTAGGAAAACACATTCTGAGATTTGAACTATTGACTTATTTATGTCTGAACTCCTAAACACAGTTAACATATAATTTGGGAATTGTCCACATATAGATAATTCAACATCTCTTCTGGTCCTTTGAGGTACTCTAAATATTTGCTCCTTTTAGATCACTATTTTTACCAATTCAATAATCCTAACAGAAATTATATACTTTTCTATAATAAAGCTCTTTATATTAACAAAACCCAAAATTATGTCTACTCACTCTGATAGTGATTATTTCATGCTGATCAGAAGGACTGCTGATCAAACTCTAGAAACAGCTGTGATGTGGTTGGTTACTCAGACACAATTATTGAGGATACATAATAGGTGAGCATAGTGCTTGAATTGTATGTGTTGGACATAATCCATATTGGGAAGAAAAGAAGCATACTGAGAGTTTGTAAGAAGAAAAATATGTTCAAAACAAGAGCCCTAGGGAAAAATAACAATGACAAAATAGTCCTTGACTTCTTTTTGTATTTTGTTCAACTAATTTTCATTAAGTGTCAGCTTTGGGTAGTTACTGATGTTGCTATTCACTAAGAATATACAATTGAGAAAAATTGGTATGGTGTTTATCTTCTTGGAATTTTTAATAAATTATAAATGTGTTCATTCAAAACCACACAATAAAGTATGTATTAATTACTAAGGTATATTACCAGTATTTATGATGAAGGACATAATCAGATGCCATGAGAGCACAGGAGACAAAGGGCTAACCTAGTCTGAGTTGGGTGAGGGCATGAGCGCTTCCCTTAGGAAGATATGTTTTATCTGGATCGGATCATTAAGTAGAGATTAACAAAGTGAAGGAGGTTAGAAGGATGAGAGGAATGTTCTAAGGCAGAAGGAGCAGTATATGCAAATACTCTGAGAGTAAAGACAATAAGGATATTTACAGCAATTAAAGAAGACTAATGTGAATTCAATCATAGAGAGTAAAGGACAGCGTAGCTTAGGCTGAGTTTAACAGGTAGATAATGGCTCCAGAAAATGTAGAGTCTTGTGGGCTGTGTTATTATGCTAAGAGTTGGAATCTGTTGATGTATTTGAAGACAAGGGAAAGACATAGAACATACTTGTGTTTTAAAGAAAAATATATTACTACTATATATATAACAAATCGGAGGGAGGTATTTGTGGACACAGGGGACCAATTTTAGGACTACTACAGTAGTTTAGAAGAGGGCCATGGCAGCAGAGATATTAAAAAAAGGATTCATGGGAGAGATATTAAAAATAAAAATGAATTTTCTTGGTGATGAAGACTGTCAGTGGTAAAAGACAGAGAGGGTGAGATGTCACTGAAGCTGCTAGTTTTCTGAATATGTCTTGGTGTGTTTTGTGAGATGAAGGATAATGAAAGAAGACCAGAAATGAAGAGATAATCATGTGGGTAGGTGGTTATGATGAAAAGGTTGCGAACTATTATTTTAGAGGAGCAGAACTGGTTTCTCAAAGCTTTCTAGTGTACTGATACTGCATACCTGCTAACCCAGTTCCGCAGAAGGTTTATTATCCCCTCAGTGTTAGAATTTTAATGCTGAAGTGTTGCTAGGATTTAAAAATAATTACTATTTGTTAAATATATACAGTGCTCTAGGAACTGCACCAGACAGTTCACATCATTTCTTCAACCTTCCCAATAATCCTGATTTAACATTATCCCTGCTTTGCAGATAAGCAAATGGCATAGCTGGGGTTCAAACCCAAGACTGTCCACTCCAATTGTATACTTAGGACAGGTTATTCTACATCTCTTCATCCTCTGTGAATACACTGTTAGACAAATATGCCTTTCTAGTGGCTAAGTGAATTTAAGTTATCTCTTGCCATTTGAAAGCTTTTCCCAAGAATATGAAAAGTTTAATTTCATCTGTGATGGAGGAAAATTAGAAGCAACAGGCAGTTTGTGGAATTGAATATACTGTGCATAAAGTGGTTACAGGTTTTTAATATTGTTATTATCATGATCATCCAGTGTGAAAGTTATTAATCTAGTGGTGCACTGCTTCAGATGTGATGTGCTGTACAGATAGATTAATCCAGAATACAATTGCTAATACTGAAGTCTCAAAATCCACTGAAGATGGAAAGATGATAGTTAACATGAAAAAAGGTTTTCAGTATTTTTAGTATTTTATACTTAAAATGCTGTGAAATTAGTAAATATAAAAATCTCATTAAAACAACTGTCAAATAAGTATTGTTCTGTATTTCTGAAAATTAAAATGCTTTCTTAGAAAAAAGTATTGGGACCCTTTTGTCGACCACTGACAAGTTTAAAATAGAATATTCTCCCGAGAGTGGAGTCTAATTTTATTTGAAGTTTATTTACATTATGCCTAGTGCTTACCCAATAAAATCATTGGAGTTTGTAGCTGGCAGAAATCCTAGAGATAATTAAGTTCAATGGCCTTATTTTATTTGGATAAATAAGTATTAGGAAGATTAGGAAACTGTAGCTCGAAGAAGTTAAAAGACTTATCAGAGTTACACACATAGTTAGGTTTTCTGATTCTCAGTCCATTTCTTTCTGCTACCCTCCTCTTTTTGATTTCTTAGTCAATTGCCACAGCAGCAACTCCAGAATTGATTTTTCCTCAGGAATTTCGAACTCTTGCCTAGACCTTGCCCACGGTAGTGATACTGAAGTCAGCCATCCCTACACTCGCTCAGCATGTTAGCTCTAGGGGAATGGGAGGTCCACAGGGATGGCTGTGGGTCAGGGTGGTCACTTACAAGAGTGCCCATATGAGCCAATTAAAAACTAATGAGGCAGAAATGCCTTCAATCAATTGGAGCCCACAGATGAGGTGAAAATGACCAAACAGGCACAAATTGCTGTGATAATTGAAAGAAACTTAGCATGAAAGCTGGCTATATTTGAAATTCCCTGGAAAATATTTTTTAATACACCCGAGTTTCTAATGACATGTTTTGTGGAGTTGTTTGGGAAAGGTTCTAACTGATATTATTCAAGGGAAATGTGATGTTGTAGAAGAATAATGACAAAACTGACATTGCATTCTCAGTCCTAATACTTCTGATTAAGTTCAGTGTTGCTATGTATTATCCATATGACTTTGGACAAGTCATTTTTTCTATTAAAAAAAAAACTTCATTGGCATGTACTTGATTTGCAATGTTAGTTTCAGGTGTACACAAAGTGATTCAGTTATATATATACATACATACATATGTACATATATTTTCTTATCAGATTTTTTTCATTACAGGTTATTATAAGAAATTGAATATAGTTCTTTGTGCTATACAGTAGGTCCTTGTTATCTATTTTTTATATAGTAACATGTGTCTGCTTATTTCTATGTATTACTGCTTTATTTGGAGTGGAATCCCAGGGTAGCAAGGGGAGGGAAGAAGGGAGGGAAAGCAGAAAAGGATAGTAAACAAATACAAGGTGTTATATTATCAAACTGGCCACCACTTCACAGAGGACATAGTCACTTGCTCATCTCATGGCTCATCTGAGAGGTAGTATAGATCTGCTGTGCCTCAGAGCAGACTGCTAGGTTTGAGAAGGAAAACGAGTAAAGAATGTTTTCATCAGTGGCTTCTTATTTCCTGCTTCTTATTGGCCAAAATTCATGCCATTGTTTTAAATTTCCCTGACTTCCAAGTTGTGTTCCCCAGCCCCTTTGGACAGCCGTTGGGGAAGCTTAAGCCATGGGGAATCGGGTCGGGTAGAACTTGGGTGATGGGGCTGCTGTGGTTCCTGCTGGGGCAGAGGTGATGGAGAGGAGATGGAGCGGTGATGGAGGTGGTATGTAAACCCAGCCCTCCAGCCCTCAAGGAGGTAGAGCCAGCTGGTGGTGTGAGGAGAGGTATCAGCCACAGTATCTGGCTGGATCTTACTTGAGAAAGCACCTTCAAAGAAGGCAGGGTGGGACCAGATTGGGTCCAGCAAATTCAATACAGCACATCAACTGGGTCAGGTTCATCTGTGATGTTAGCAAAATCCCATTTTCCTCGTATTGCTGATAAGGAAACTGAGATTAGAGAAACAAAGTAAACAGGACAAGTCATTTTAGAACAGGCATGGTTCAATCTCCTATACAAGAATACTGTATTTCAGTCTTAACTCTCACAGCTGTCTTAAAGGACAAATGACATAATTTATATGAAACATTTTGAAAACCTTGAATTACTTTGAAGATACTATTGTTAAGTGGGAAATATGGCAGTGCTATGGACCACTGCTGTATTAGTCCATGGAGTCATCAGAGGTATGTTAATATGACATACAGAATAGGAAGGGTAAAAGGGTTGAGTATATCTGCACTTTCTTTTTAGTTGATTTTTTTTGGTGAGGGGTGAAATATGAACATAAAAGTTAGCTAGGTAGTTACGAAGTGATTGTTTGTGGGTTGATCGATTATTTCCATGCAAGTTTGGACACTTTTCCCAAGAATACATGAAATAAACTGAAAAATATAAATATATAAGGTGTCAAGACCAAGAAATGAAGATTGCTTAGAGATACCAGGGGTGTTTTTAAAATATATATGTAAGGGAGAGAATCTTAATTATTAAGTTAATAGTACCTTTCTAAGATTTTGTTTTTAGTCAAAATATTTAACCTTACTCTAATAGTGAGGACTCAATCAGACAAATACAAATTGTTGGACATTTTAAGAAACAACTGGCCTCAACTCTTTAAACGTGTCAATGCCATTAAAGTCAAAAGCAGCAAAAGGGGGGACCATTCTAGAATAAAGGTACTAAAGGACATGCCAGGTAAATGCATGCATGTCTCTTTGAATCTTGGATCAAAAAAAGAAAGAAAAGAAAAATAGCTGTAATGAACACCAATGAGACAACTGGTAATTTGGATATGCACTATATATTAGGCAGGTATTATTGTAGTGGTGGTTTTATTTTTCTCAAGATACTGGTGTTGTTATGTTTATTGAGATGGTGGTGCTTTAAACATCTAAGTGAATGTCCTTTTGTCTTAAGAGATCCATGCCAAAGTGTTTGGGAAGACATATCATGCTATCTACATCATTACTTTCAGATGGTTCTAGGATATGAATGTGCCTATGTTTTATACACAGACTCTTACATGTGCACCCAGACAGGCATCAAATATCTAGAAAGAGAGAAAAAGAGATGAAGTAGATTGTGTTAACATGTTAGTGTTGAAAATAGGTACGCATAGAGGGATGTCTGTTATACAGTCGTCTCACCTTCTCTGCAGACTTGAAGTTCCTCAAAATACAAATATAGCAGAAAATTTAATTGAGTCAAAACAGAATCTGTTTTTGAGATCCTCACTGTCAGAGGAAAATAAAATCCTAATCTCCATTTACATGGTTGAGCTTAAACTGTGTCAAATCAGTAGTTCAGCCCTTTCTGAGAGGTGAGAACATAGTGGGTGTTTCCTTGGTGATATCGACTAGGCTTGCCATCACAGTTTAAGTTAAGCCTTAGAGTGATATGTCCAACCAGAGCAAACTTTCTCAGCATCAAGGGCACACCATAAATGTTTGTCACATAATGAAATAAGTAAATTATGCATAAACAAAAGTTGCATAAAGTCAGATGTCATTTAACTACCAAACTCTAAATTTGGGAATTGGTGATAAAGTCTTCATGAAAATAAAGCATTGAAGGTCTGGAAAGGGTGATGGAATTATCTAGAATGACAAGTCTACAGAGTAGGACAGTTTTTTTATTTAAAAGTATGGGCCCTAATGGCAAATTCTAGATCCAAAGACTGATTTGAAGATTTTAAGGATTTTTGGCTAATGTATTTAATCTCACTCTGCCTCAGTTTGGTAGTGTATAAAATAAAAACAAAATATATAAGGTTTTGTTATGTAAATATAAATTACCCCTTAATAACATTCACCTTATTCTCTCACCGTGCAAATTAATAAAATGGTCCATGTAAAACACTTAGCGCAATGGCTTATAATTAACAAATGTTCAGTAAATTTTAGTTTTTTATTTTTTAAAATTAAATAGTGGCAATTTCTTGATTTGAAGATGAAAGTAAAAATCCAATAATGGCTAGAATATTCTCAATTTTAAGCCCTTTCCCCCAAAATGTCCCCTAAATCTTCATGATACAGGCTCATCAGATGACAAAATTAATGTTTTTAATTGTCTAAATTAAGCATTTTTGCTTAACTTGTCACCCTCAGCTGTCACATTAGATTTAGTTAGTTGGTTTATGGTGTTTATTTATAGATTCCTAAAATGTTATTGTTTTTAATTAGTATTGGATATTATTTGTTGTGCAGATATACTCATTTTGACTCCACTTTCTTTTGTTTTAGTTTTTATGGTGGAATTTTAATGAAGCATTTATATTATTTTGTTCTTCAAAGAGTACCTGTCTTCTAGGTGTTCAGGTAAATAAACAAATTTAATAATTATTGAATTAAAGCTGCTACTCTTTGTAGAACAATCAAAAGAGAAGGAAGACAATTCTTTACTCAGTAAATTTAAATCAAAGTAACCCCAAAGTAGAATTTACAGAAAAGTTTGACCAACTGTAGTTCCTGCCTCCTCATTTTGGGATTGTAGATCTTAGCCATCTAAAGCATAGATGGGGTAGGTGTTTAGTCAAACCTTTCTTAGACGTTAGCTTTGTAACTGAAATGAATTTGGAGAAATAATTTGCTTACTAGTAGAAAATATTTATCTGCAATTTTTTACAGTTTGACAAACAAAAGATTATCTAATTTAACCACTGAATTTGGGGAGAAGTCAAGTATGGATTGTGCTTAATTATTAATTTCTTTTGTCTTTGCTAATGGAATCCTAATCTTCAAGTAGAAGGATCTCTTGATTTTCAATTGAAATGTTTTTATTGTTCAGCAATTTTCCAGTTAATCTAATTGCCCTAGTTCTACCTTTTGGTAACTATCTGCCTGGTTTTGCATAGATGTTTCCAGTGGAAAACTAAGTCTAAGCTGCCCTAGCAGTAAGACTGTAGATGCGTAGCTTCATGCTACATAGCGTCAGTCATTTCTCTCCATTTATCTAAGAATGTTGATAATATCAAACACAAAGAATCTGTTTCTGATCACTGATCAGAATATATTTGTTGTTTGTTTACAGTAGGACAGTTTTTATACAAAGTCGCTTGAAACTGTGTATCAAACTGTGCTGGAATCTTTTTGCCGTCAATGGTTAGTCAAACAACTGATTCAGGAATTCTAACCCGGTGAAGGCAGTCATGAATTTGCCTTCATATCTAGAATTGTAGCGTATTTTCACTCGTTTCTCAAAAGATAGCATCATTTAATTTTGCCCTCCCATCACAGTTTCGTTGTTTCCTGCTTGTATATCTTATCTCTGCTACTAAATGTCATCTCTTCCACTATTTTTGATATAATAAGCAAGGGCAAATAGTTTAGTTCCAAAGAAAAGGAATTTGTTTTTTCTCTATATGTCTGTTTCTTTTAAGATATTACGTGAAAAGACTTATTAAGAATTTGACTGGGTCAGTCATTCAAGCAAATGCTAGAATCTCTTTTTGAGGGAAATGATTAAAACACAATAGATATTTTATGATGCCCATCATTTTGCCTGCAGGTGTGAAAGCAGAGCTAAATGATTTTTTAACATTTCTTTTCCAGCTGTATGGTTCTATGATTTTATGAGTAAAAGCATAAAATTATGATGATTTTTGAAGTTAGAGGTTAAAGGCAATATTTCACTATAAATTGAGAGGAAATCACATCGTTGACTACAGTGTGGCACTCCCCTCCAGTAAAAGACATCTTGGTGCAAACTTAATCATTTATCCCCAGATAGGGCAAGGTTTCATACAGTAGCACATAAAAGGAAGTAGAAACTATTAGGTGCTTACTATGAGCCAAACATTTTCAAAAATCTCAGAAAGTAAGTACTATAATAAACATTTTATATGCAAAAAAGTAAGGCTCATAGAAATAACATCCACCCAGTTCAATATATGTCAGGACTGGATTTTGAACCTAGATCTTCTAGTCTCTCATGCTCATTTCACTCGGCATGAAGTGTTTTCAGGAAGTTTGTCCTTCTACTTTATCATTTTATGGACTGCAAATATAAAAGCCTCAGGAATTTGAGGATGTAAATATGGGCATCACTTGGTTACAATCTAGTTTAGTTGACAATGTTTCTCAGATTAATATTTTTATATTATATTAATATAACATAAAATTTTTATTATTACAAAAAATTTACTTTGCTTTCTTTTTTTGACATTTTTAATGCTGACTGTATTACTCTATGCCTAAAGTAATAACACAAGTATATAAAGTGTTGAAGTCTCCTTTCTACTGCCGTCTCTACTTTCCCTTCCCACTTCCATTCCTGTTTCCCAGATAGAAATATTTTAAACAATTTGGTATATGTATTCTAGAGTTTTCTATTGCATATATATTTTCAGTGAGTTTTTATTATGCATATTTTTCTGTAACTTGATTTGGCTTTAAATCTGTGGATCATTATGGTCATATTTTATATGCTATATTTTAACGTATGTACATATTATTTGAGTAGCACATTTACCTTATTGTTATCTTGCTTATTTTAGAATCTATATAATACTACAATTACAATTAATTTAATTATTTTTACTGATGAATATTCAAGTTGTTTCCAGTTTGAAACATTTAATTCACTAATAACTGCTGCAATCAATGTCTTTTTAAATATATTTTTACTAATATAAACATTTTTGTTGATGTCTATAAGGAGAACTATTAGATTAAAATTGTATGCATGTTAAAAATTTTTGACATTGCCTACTATGTACTGAAAAAAACATGACAGCTTACACTGCTGGCAATTGAGAAGGAATTCCAATTTCCTGACCCCCTTGCCTGATAAAAGTTTTAATTATTGCCAACCTGATGGATGAAATATCTTGTCATACTATTGATTTGCTTATTGTTTAATATAAATGAAGTGAAGCAATTTTTAGTCATTTCTTTTCCTTCTTTTTGATTTACAACTCCAAATCATTTGTCCACTTTTCTCATTTTGTTTATGGCTTTCTTACTGCTTTTTTTGATATGTTTTTACTTATTATGGCTAAAGACCCTAGTTCATCATATAAGCTATAAATATTTTCTCCTCATCAGTTGTTTATTTGTCCCAGATGACTCAAGCATGATCCCTTACCACTAGAAGGTCAAATAATTTGGAGAGCAGTAAACACATAAATGATTACACATGAATAGAATCTGCTATGAAAACAATGAGAACATTGATCTGTGGGGCTCCTGGAGGAGCAGTTACAACCTCTGGGGAATCAGGGAATGCTTCACAGGGGACATGCCATTAGAGCTATGCATTTGAGAATGAAAAAGAGTTCTCTAAAAATAGGAAGAAGGCATTTGAGATAGAGACGTTATGTGTTCAAAGTGTGAGGCTATGTGTTTAGATGAGAGTGTGAAATGAAATGGGGCTGGAACATGGCCCACATGGAATGGTAAGCAGTCATGTTGGACAGTTTGTGGCTAGACTGTAATAAGCTTTCTGTACTAGGATTTTACGTGAAAACGATGCCTAGAAAAATGAAGCATTTAAGCCCAGGATTAAAAAGATCAGATATGATTTAGAGAACATTGATCTGGTATTATAATTTTGAAGAAGTGTTTATGTGATGTGGTGAGGAGGAGAGAATAAAGAGGGCAGGGTAGGGAGGGAAAAAGATTCCCTCTTCCTGGTAATGGGGCAGAGGGTGCGACAGTTAATGACGGTGGTTGCAATGTTAGGAGTTAACGTGTTGATGAAGTGTTGTCCAAAATCACCCATCACCACTCTGGCTCCTTGAGTTCAGGGACAGGCCAGATCTCTAGTCACCTTCATTAAGATCTGCTTAGCACACAGTTCAAACCATAGGACTTTAACCTAATTTTAACAGTTCTTTCTTGCTGCTTGCTATTTCTCAATCATACAGAATTAATGTGTATTTTCTTAAATACCCCATAGACACTTTGCTTCCTGAATTTTGCAAATCAGATTACCTTCGCCTGGAATACTCTTCTCTTTACCACTCCCGCTCCTCATTCAGTCCACCTGGTCAATGACTTTTTCAACCAATATGACAGAACTTGGGCTTTATTTCTTCTGAAAAGGTCCTTCCTGATTGTCCGTCTTTGATGAGATGCCTCTTCTCCTGTAGGATCCTGTGCTCGTCCATTGCAACAGTTTTCACTGTAGTAGAAACATTTGTGGATTTGTCAGTCTGCCCATTGGCTCTGAGCTCTTTGAAGGCTAGGACTTGAAGTACTTCCTTTTTTATCCTTCAGTGTCTAGCATACTTTCTCCCACACAGTAGAGGCTCAAAATACCTTTAATGAATGGATAACTAGATGTTTGTCAAATCTAAACTAAATTTGAATCCACTCTTTTAACTTTGCCTCATCCTCAGTAGTTATAAACACGTATTTAAGAAGTATATCAGTTGTACTTATCTCATATTCAGCAAATGGCCCTAAGTTAAATACAGCCATGGTTTGTTATATCATCAAATCAGCAAGGGCTAGATTCCATAAAAATAGTATAAAATATTATTATGTAATATAGTCACTCAAACACTGCAAAGATTGAGTAGAGGGCTTAAATAATATATTCCACTGAAATCTTTTTGTCTTCATCTGCAAAATCAGAGTGCCAAACTGAATTTTTAATTGCAAAAATATAATCTAAGGTTTGAAAAAAAGTTAACCTACAGGAACCCAATTAGGTTTGCAGTTATTCACCTGAACTGCTCTTCCAAATATGATTTTTACTAATGCGGGAGTAATAAGCACTGAGAATTTACATGTTTTTAAATGTGTATTTGTTTTCTATCTTCTCATACCCTTTCCAAAGAGGTACTTATTTCTGCTCTTCAAATAAATGGACAATTGGATTGAACTTGAAAGCAGTGGAGAGTTGAGTAGGGGCAAAAACTTTAAGTAGAGTGAGTTATTCCCCAAGTTGACGCATTGACATTATTACCCAAAATGCCACTTTCTAAGGGTATTAGTTTTGAAGTAGAGGGAAAAAAAGTAAGAACACACACACACACACACACATTATTCTAAGGAGCCCCTAAGTAAATGTCAATGCTCACTTCATAAACTTGATCTCTAGATATTATTCCTTAAACTAATGATCTTTCACAGTGAGTTAAACTCACCTAATACTGAAAGAGTTCACAGAGTATTACATAAAATATCATTAATGTGGGCTTATTCATACCCAAATAATTCTTCAACTCAGCCTAAGTCGTAGTATACATTTAAAGATAAGTGACTTTATTAAATGTAAATGAATTTAGGAACATAAACTTTTTAAAAAATATTATTTCAGTCTTCTGGGATGATCTATAATGAGTAGGAAAAAATGCTCAATAACTGGGATATTATCTATTCATATGTAAATAGGTATCATATAAAATACTGAGCTTTGTCTTAAGTAAACTAGATATTCCCCTTGCAGAATTTTTAATTTGAATATTGTAAATTAACTTTTATTATTTTTGGTCAAAGGAATTGTTTCATTGTAGATTTCATGCATATATTTCTTTATTTGATTCTACATAGTATTTAGTATGACTAATTACTCAGACTTTATTCTTTTACCTAAATTTCTATTTTTAACAGATTTCCCAAGTGCCGCAGGTAGTACTGTGTACTTAGAATTATGGGACAAAGGCAAAACATAAGTGTTTAGACAGATCTGACTCTGTCATTTAAGTACTTTTTAATCTTGGATGAATTAGTTTTCCTGAGCCTCAGTTTCCACATCTTTAAGGTGAGGATTCTGTTTTCTCTGCTGTCAGAAATGAATGAATTAATGTGAAGTGCTTTGTGGGAGCTTGTTAAATAAAAACCCTGTTTTTTCCACAAAATAATGAAAATTCCAGTCATTTTCTGAGTCTTCTAAATTTATTTCATACTCTTACATTGATACAGTATAGATACGGTTTTTATAAGTTTGTTTTTTTTTAATTGAAAGACATAGATTATGTAAGATATTTAGCTTAGCTATTTTTAGCAATCCCACTAATTGATTATATAAATTAATAAATTATAACTTTAATGTTGAGATGTCACTAAAATATGTGTTCTTTCATTGCCTTCACCCATGTGCAATATTATTCTTTAGCGACTTTCCTGTGAATAGTTTATTATCCTCCAGTCAGCAGTCACTTTTTTCCAATCCCTCATTTTTACTGTGATTTTCAATATTTACGGGCAAAAGAAAGAGTTTTTGAGAGAAAAAGGGAAAACCCAACCAGCAGGAGGATTATATTTACTGTGCATGCATTTTTCATTTCCTGTTCTATTTTTGTTTTGTATTATTTCACTAGCTATATTATTTCCATCCTTTTTATCTTTCATCACCAGGAAAGGATGCAGGCTTCCTTTGGAGCAATGCTTCCCACTCAGTGTACCAGCGGGGAATGTCATATTAGTGGTGTGACACAGTCCTTAACTGCAGATGCCTCTGTCAGTTCTGCAGCCACTTTGCTTCCTATCAGCAGCAGTAGTTATTTTAAATAGAGTTGATATTATGGTCTGCATTGTGGTATTAGCCCTACCCTCCCTGAGGTTTCTTTTATTTCAGTTTTCTTGCTTGTGTGGGTTGAAAAATGTGAAATATAAGATTCTAAAAATAAGGGTGAATCTAGCAAATAAACTATAGTACAGACCAACTTTCTTTTGAGAATTCTGAATTGGAACGAAAGGACTCACTTTAAGACACTTGGATAGCATTTGTCCTCTGATAAACCTGTCAACTAGTTGGAGCCCAATTAAAAAGAATCCTCAGTTAGCGAGAATTTGCCTCCAGGTGTGAGAGAGAATAAAGTTAATCGTATGAACTCATGCTAACATTAGTGTCTTATATCACAAACAACTGTCAGGATTTTTACTATTGTCAGAACACAGAAATATCAGTCCACTTCACTGCGTACTCCACGCGGTGTTGAGTAACGCCTCAGCCAAATTCACACACTCTGCCCTCTCTGTCCTAGACGACTTGAATGTTTGCTTCACTCCCCTCTGCAAGCCCTAGGACCTTGGATGTGTTCCTTTCAAAGCATTTTTCAAATCTTTTATGATATATTTCCTAACTGCAGATGCAGAGTTCCTCTGTGTACTCCACGGTACTCTGAGTTCCTTGCCTTCGGAACTTTATTTCTCCTCAACACTTAAGCACTGGATGAATAACTGTGCATTGTGAGGACTAAAGAAATGTTACTGCAAACAGAAAGTGTCACAGGGGTTCTGAATGACCTTAGAAAAACACAATAAAGCACTGCAATATGATCACTCATCGAGAAACTATGAACTTCACCTATTTTTGAAGTCAACTAGTGCAAGAGTTGGAAAAAATGATGTCTTCTAATTAATCAGTGTGCCAGAAAATTAGTTCAAGCAGAACATTTCATTCTCAGAGCATATCAGTTATCCTCTTATATAAAATTGAGAGCATATTTGACAGAAAATGTGGGAGGATTTTTTTTAAGTAGCTGAATACAGTCTAAAGAGGGGCATGCTTAAAGTTTTCTTGCATTCAAATTCTGAAGTAAAGCAAAGCAAAGTGCCCAGCTAGCATGTACTACCAGGTAAGGAGAACATACTAGTCTTATTTAGAGAAAAAAGGACCCAAGAGGCATGATATATTGTTAAAATCTGCCCTGAATTGTTTCTCAAACGTTATTTGATCAGCTTAATTCCACACTGGGAGTGGGATGGTTATTCACAGTTATTGAGGTCTCTTCTTTTTTTTTTAATTGAAGTATAGTCAATTACAACATGTCAGTTATAATGTGTCAATTTCTGGTGTAGAGCATAATGTTTCAGTCATAGAGATCTCTTCTTAAGATTAAGTTTTCCAAACAGTGCCAGCCTCTGAATGTATCTCCTCACCCCAACTCATAAGCCTGAACCGTGAAGGGAAAACTGGCCTAATTCTTCAAGGCATTGCTGGACCAGTTTGGGGCTGAGTGTGATGCTCTTCATTAAACCTGAAGAACTCTTCCACAACTGCTCCTTTACCCTGCCCATATTTCATATTTTATTGAGGCCGTCCTGTTCTGCTACAGTTCTCATACTTCAAATTTGTCCATGCTGGTCCCCACCTAGTGATGTTCACTTTTGTTCACTCACTTTCTAAATGTAGTAGAGGCTTTCCATTTCAGCTATTGCGTTACAAAAAAAATCACATTCCATCTCTCAACAGGCCAGGGGTACGTTTTCTCTTCTACCTGCAGTAGGCTTAACCTACCCTTCTCATTGCTAACCCCTGCTTTTCCTCCAGTTCCCTTTCACATGGCACTTCCTCAGAGAAGCTGTCTAGAGCCTTCTTCCAGCTAGATTAAGTGGCCAATCCATGTGGTCTCTTAGCCCTATGTGGATTTTTCACAGCACCTATCAACCCTTTTAATTGTTTTCTTTTTTGTGTTCCTGGAATGCTAGGACTACATTGAGTTTGCTTTTATAGCCCTGGCCTCTAACCAGAACTATGTCTGGCACAGCATAGGCATACAATAAATATTTTTGAGTATATAATGATTTTTATAATTTTTTAATTTCAGTATTTTTTTATTATTCAATACTTAGCAAGTTTGACATAGTTGTTGCATGTGTGATTTGGGGAAGATGAGTAGGGGAGTAATAAGCAGTGACCAGTGGTGACAGTGGTAAACTGCTTGGGACTGTATATTCATAAGTTTCTGCGTAACATGAACTTTTAATTAATATTACCATTTGATGGTGCACTTTGAAAAATGTTGAATTTTCACAGCTATGGATTACCTGACTGATATTATGTTTCTTAGGCCAATAAGATTTATAGATGGATTTCTTTTCATTAATTATGAATTAAACCTTTAGGTTTCTTCCTCCTCTTTAGATAAATGTTATCATCAGGACAAACATAGATAAAGGGTGATCAATTTTAGTGATTTTACTGAAGATAATAACTTTACTGAATATCTTCTCCATTTTTTATTGATGTAGTTTTCTTTCAGAGTTGAATCTAATGTGTGTAACATAGCATTTGGTTTTATAAGCATTCTTGATTTTCAGCAAGTCACATGAAAAAGTGAACAAATATAATAGAAAAGCACTAGACTTAATTCACTTAATGACTTTTATAAAATATAAAATTATATGATTATAAAATGTGGAGCCAAGTAACTAAGGATATTTTAAGAGCAAATTATCCCAGCAACAGCACTTATATACTGTGATATATAAGTGAGAATCACATATACTTTTATTATTTATTTTACTCCTCACTTCTGCAAGTGTATTAATATCTATACCTTTTATTTCTGAGTAGAATTGTGTTTTTTCATCTTACAGAGTGTCATGCTAGTTGTTACATTAGAAATTCTTTTAAATGAAACCTGGTTGTTATATGATACAGAAAGCATACATTTTGTTTTCAAGTCAGTTTAGTTAAAATAGGCATTCAGTGTTTCTTGTATTTTTCCAATTAGAAGAGGATGATGCAAAATTGGGCATACACGTCAACTGATTGTGAATCTTACTCTATATACTTCATCTGCTGTAATTCTATTTTAATGTCTTATGAAAGGGTGTAAAAGTAGTTGAAAATTCTCCCTCAATTGTTGATGGTATAAGGGTACTGTTTTTATTGGTTCATAGGTACCAGGCTTTACCCAAACTGTGAAGTGCTGTGGATTTCTTTGTGAATCACCATATCTAAGCTAATGTGGTGGTGGTTTACAAAGTAATTCATAGTGCTTCACAGGTGCTTCTGCAGTTGATCTACACCTCGAAGCCTAGGATCCCTTTACTGAGCCATTGAGAACAAGCTACTTTGTATTACAGGACATACAAGGTCAAGAGATCCCTGGTAAATATACCCTAGAATCCTTCCAGTTGGTACTTAGAGTTAATTATTATCAAAGCTGTGTCAAATGCACCAGAAATTATGGTTTCTTTACCTAAATGTACATGTTTTACATAATTGCTATCTCTGTCTCTCTTGTTCTTTTCCTGAAAAGTAATTTGTAATACTTCCTGGTTAAAAAAGATGATAACATCAGAAACAGATCCGTTGAATGAGTACTCCCACCCAAAATTGTTAATATGCTCTTTTGAAATGTAAAGATTTTAATTTTAATTGAATTATTACACATGTTCATACAGAATTACTATACATAACGTCCATACCCAATTACTTACTTAATTAATTATTTTGACGGCTAAATGACCAGGAGCCTATAAACATCATTGTTATGCAGTAGACTGCTGTAATTAACCAAGACTTCATCTTATTCAAACCAGAAAACATTGTTGGTGTAGACGAAAAAATAACCTTAATGTGCAAAAATTATACATTATGACAGAGTATGTTAAAGTAGGTATGCTTTGGACACTCATTTCTACTTACTTTCTTGTGGAATCAGTTTTCTTTGCTCCCATTTTATGATTCAAAAGATTGGGTAACCTTCCCAAGGTCACAAAAGCCTAATTACGTACTGACATGTTTATTATTAAAACAATGAACTTTGTGGTCATTTCAGTTATTAAAATTTCTTAGTTTGATTGATTCATGAACCATTAATCAAACATTTGATGATTAACTTTTGACTAATTGATTTAGATTCCAAATAGTTATGTTGGCCTTACCTCACAGGACTAGAACTTACGTTTTATCTAAGTTCAATGGTATGACCATCAGACTTTCACAAATATGAATATTTTTGATCTTTTCTTTCTTAAGTGATACTTCTGCCCACCAAAATGGCAGTGGTACAGGTTTCTGAAATTACTTCTGAATCATCATTGAATAAATCATTTGTATTCGTTATGACTTCATTTTTATCTTATGTTTGATTCTTTAGAAATGGGTTGTACATGTGCTCTATAAAGTTGGGTGACTTGAAATAAATTATCACACTGAATCACTAAGCCCTTTTTACTATTAGATAACAGAAAATCAATATATTATTTTAAACATATATATAACCAAAATGATGAGTGTCATATGTGAGTGTCATATGATGATTTTAACATTGAAATTTATTTTATACAAATATGATTAGAGATGCTTTACACAAGAAACACCTTGCTACTCTAATTTAATTTTAAAATATGATACAAATGTATTATTCTAATTTCCTAGCCTTTACTTTGTCAATATTTATAATTATCATGCCTTCTCTGAAAAATATGTATTCTTGTTCATCTTAGGCCTCCAAATTCATAATCAAGCCCCCCAGAGCTCTAGGATTCCCTGTGCTTTCTTTGGGAGCTCCATTGCTGGTGGGTGTGGATGGGTTTGGAAAGAGACAAGTTTCTGAGATTCAGTTGTCCTAGAATTCTCTGATTTTTCTGTTTAATATAAGGTGACTATTTGAAAAGTTTTCTTTCAGATAAAGGTGACATTTTTAGTGAGAATATTTACAGTGCTAGTACATAAATTTAGAAGGAAGTTACAATATTTTTTTCTCTTGAGAGAACTTTTAGTTTACCAGAGATAAAATGGAGTTCATTAGCACATCTCATAATTATGCACCTATACCTGTATCATCATTCTAGTCCCAAGTTGTCTATATTTACTTAAGCCTAGCAATGCTAGACTTTTTCTATTTCTGTTTTTAAGATAGATACATACAGATTTGCAAAAAATATATTAATTTTGGGTGCAGTTTTAGTTAGAACACATGTTCAAATTGGATTTATACTTTTAATATCAAAGGGAAAAGGCAGCATTAAGCCCTCCTAACTTTTGTGAAACCTATATGAGAATAAACATTAGAAAGTGAGTGTATTAGTCAAGGCTTTCCAGAGAAACAGAGCTAACAAGATATGTGCACATATATAGAGATTGATCCTAAGGAATTGGCTCACATGATTGTGGAGCTGTGGCAAGTCCAAAATATGATGGGATCGGGCAACAGGCTGGAGACTCAGGAGAGAGTTGCAGTTTGAGTCCAAGGCAGTCTTCTGTCAGAATTCCTTCTTGCTCTGAGGAAGTCAGTCTTGGTTCTACTAGGGCCTTCAACTGATTAGATGAGTCCCACCTGTATTATGGAGGATAATCTGCTTTACTCATAGTCCACTGATTTAAGTGTTATTCTCATCCAAAAACACCTTCACAGAAATATCCAGAATAATGTTTGACCACATAACAAGTCACCAAGATAAAACCAACTTGACACATAAAATGAAAAACCATAGTGAGAATATTAGTTTTTTTCCCTGCCCACAGATGAAAATTTTAATTTTGAAATAATAAATTCATGCTCATTCTTAGGCTTTCTTAATTATTTACTATATTTAACTCTGGGTATGTGAACTTTAATATTTTTAGATTTTAGTTAGTTTATTGGAAGTTCAGTTAGTAGTGGACATTTCTTTGGGTCATATTGCCAGCAAAAACATTTTTCATCTGGAAGAATAACAGAAATCATTGCAACTTAGGTATCTCTAATTAAACATTTAGTTTCATTTTTATGGGAGTTAAATTCTTAAATCACGAGTTTTCAAAAATTTTACTTTTATACCTTTCTCTTTCATTTTTATAGAATTCTTATTTTATATATTATTTTGTGAATTTATGGTACCTGATGTACTATGGCACCAAATAAATATTTACAGAATGAAAGAATGAAGTTTGAATATTATAATCTTTAAAAGTGGGTTTGAGCAATGGCAAAATTCTTTATAATTTCTAGCTTGGCTTCTGATCCTAGCTTTGATCTCTTAATGCATCTGTCAAATTCATGGCAAAATTCCAGTAGAAGTAAGCAATCATTTCATCTAAAAATTAACGACATGGAGAAAACAAGAGGAAATCGCAATAGAATAAATGAATCTTATACTAATTGTGAGTAAAATTCTTGGAATAGAAGAAGGATTTAGCCTATTAGGAATCTATGAGTTTTAAAAAGTTTCAGTTCATTTGAATGCTTACTTTGGAAAGTACTTCAGCTGAATTACTCAAATTCTGAAGATATTTGCTGTGTACTAATTAGCAGTTAGTGGAATATCAACCTTTTATTTTCATGTGGGTATACTTAAGTGGTGTAACTGAGCACCACTGTAATCAGTGTCCTAATTTTGTCTCCTTGAGAAACTCTACTTTTACAGCCTGTTCCCCAAATAATAATTAGAGGAGTAAATTAAATCTTTGCAATTCTGCTTTAGAAAATAATGTGGTGACTATAAGCAGAGGAGAAACTGGGAAAAGTAAACAACCTTAAACTCTTTAAAATGGCTTTGCTGAAGAAAAGTAACTAAGATTTATAGAGATCTTATTTAATCATTAAATTAAGTATTATTGCCCCATTTTACAGATTAAGGAATGAGAGTGCCCTCACTCGTAAGTCCCTGTTCTTTCTATCATATGACACATGACCTGCTTGCAAAACACTCACTAGTTACTTCCATGAGGCCTTACAACATATGAAGAGGATTTCAGAATAAATGAAAAGAATCACAAAAGCTGCATTTGGAAACTACTTACCTGTTTTCCCTAGCAGCTAAATTATAATCATTCTATTGGATTCCTTTTTGAATGATTTTTGCCTAGTAAGAAACTTCTTCATTTTACCTTGAATGGGGTGTTACAAAATGCTTGTATGTTGATGTCAGAAAAGTCTTCTCTAAGTAGACACCTATGTCTACCAGAGGTCGTCTACATAGGCAGGTGGGTACTTTCATGTGAACTAGATGTGTGAACCTGAAGTAACCATTATTCCTGATGAGATCCGATGCCAGCTTTCTGTAGCCAGATGAATCAAATCAGCACTTCAGAGTGTGTGACATAGGACCTAAATGGAGCCCTCTGGTTAGTGGCAGGTAAACAAAGCAGGTGTGATACTGGAGCGCTGAAGAGCTGACTGAGTAGACAGAGAGGAAGGGAACACGTGAGAAGCTGGTAGTTATAGTGCACCAAGTTTATTTATCGGTCAGTGGAGGCTTTAGAGCAGTAGCCCTTCTTGGAGGAGGGGAGCTCAAATAAAATTTTCCAGGGTGATGGCTTTGTGTAATTTGAGAAAACTTCCCAAGTGATTCTTAGATGTTCATTTGCCTTAGAAGCACTGAACTAAAATTTCATGAAGTCAAAAATCATACAAACTCTTAGAGAAAACAGAGGAGATAACCATAAAATCAGTATGAAGTGCGTAAAGCCAGAGGAGGGAAATCTTTGCTACTCAGATTCAAAAGCATCTTCTCTTCTAAGGCAAGGTTACCATGGAAACAGCCCAGCGGGCAGGGCCTGAGAGCCAGGGGCACAAGCTTGGCGCTCTAGTCTGTATGGAAACAGTGTGTCAAAGAGAGCATATTAACTATTTGACAGCGCGTGTCTAGAACTAAGAAATCAGGAGGCAAATAGGAGAAATAGCTAGAACAGTGCTGTCCAACAGAAATATAATATGAGCCACATAGAGATGTTTACCTTTTTTAGTTTAAAATTAAATTGATTTGAAATATGAAAAAAGAAGAGGGTAAAATTCATTTTAGTAATATACTTCGTTTAACCACTATATCCAGAATACTATAATTTCAACAAATAATCGTGTAAGAATTACTGAGATACTTTACATTTTTTTAGTATCAAGTCTTCAGAATTTGATGTATATTTTATGCTTACAGCACATCTCAATTTGGAATAGCCATATTTCGGGTGCTCAGAAAGTGACCATTAACTAGTAACTATGGCATTAACTAACCTAGACCTAGAGGACAATACAGATGTGAGTTGAAACTCTTACATGCCCTGCTCAGGCTCTTTTGTCAATTTTCCTAAGGAACCTGGCAGAGTAGAGTGGTTCCAAGGATGTATCCTCAAATCAAACCACCTGGATTCGAGGCCTGTTTCTACCACTTAAGAGCTGTGTGACCTTTGCCTAGTCACATATCCTCCTTGTACCCAGTTTTCTCATCTGTAAAACAGAAAAATAACATTTTCTTCATAAGGTTGTTATGAATATTACATAAGTTAGTATGCAGCAAGGGCTTCAGTAGCACATAATAAGAGCTCAAAAATCACTGGTCATGATTTTTTTTGGTTGTTGTAGCCTGGCTTTTGAATGTTGGAATTTCTCAAGACTCTGTTTTAGGCTTCTTTGATGTTTCCATATTTTCTCTGGGAAACTCGGTCTTCACCAAGGGCTGCAATTCCCTTCTCCATGACAGTAATTCACAGATTTTTAATCTTGGGCTCAGACTTATTTTTTCCCAAACCCAAATAGCAAATAGAATCTTAGAAAGATCAAATTAGATTACTCAAATGTATCTCAAAGTCAACATATTGATAGAAAAACTCAGCATCACCTTCCCTGAATTCTGCCCCTTGTTCAGATTAACAAACCGGTTTCTTAAATCCGTCTTCACCTTCTCTGTATTTCTGCCGTCACCAGTTTATCAAGGATCATGTCATCTCCTTCTGAATTATTGCATTAGCCTCCCAAGTTCTCTGACTTCATCTATTTTATTTAAGGTGTCAATCTGATTATTTTATTCCCCTCCTTATAAAGCTTCAGTAAATCCCCATGTATTCCAAACTTAATGACCAAAATCTTTGATGTGGTTAAAAATTTAGCGCCACCTGCGTCCAGCCTTTCCCTGGGCTCTGGTTACAGTGATTTACTTTCAGCTCTTGTATCAGTCTCAGGACATTTACAGAAATTAATCCATCTATTCCAAATTCTCTATTCTCCCCTGGCCCTCTAGTTAATTCCTACTCATCCTTTTGTCATCAGATCAAATATCACTTCTTTGGGAGCCGTCTAGGTAAGCTGTCTCTGATATTTAGGCTCACAGCACACACAGCCCCGCTGTTGTTTGTAATGTATTTTTACAAAGTTATTGGTAAATATTAGCCTCCCCTACTAGACTGTAAGTTTCATGATGGAAGGGACCATTATTTAGTTATATCATCATTATTTTCAGTGAGAAATAAAGTACCTGCCACATAGAAGATGCTCCATATACATTATGGAAAAGAGATCAAGGACCAGAAAATATTAGAGTAGAGGCAAAGCACAAAATCTCCATAGAAATGAAACCATTTTTCCTATTGCAGCAAAATTGTTCTCATCAAGAGCACAGGTCTATCACTATTACTGTTACAACTCTTGTTCATTGAAATTGTTGTGATTGGTTCATTGGAACATTGCTAGGCTGCTTCACAACAATTGTTCTATCTCTAAATAACTATCTTATAGATTTGCTGTCTCCCAGTTCTCTTGTTTTTGTCCTGATCAAAGTCCAAAAGAGAATGCTTCATTTATTTATTTATTTTTAATTGACATGTAGTTGATTTGCAATATTATATTCATTTCAGGTGTACAGCAGTGATTTGATATTTTTATACATTATGCACCATACAAAGTTATTACAATATTATTGACTATATTTCCTGTGCTGTACATTACATCCCTATGACTTCTCTGTTTTATAACTGGTATTTTGTACCTCTAAATCCCCTCCCCCTATTTCATCCATCCCCTCAAGTCCCTCCCCTCTGGCAACCACTAGTTTGTTCTCTGATCCGTGGGTTTGTTTCTGTTTTATTTGCTGCTTGTTTTCTTTTTTAGATTCCACATATAACTGAAAATATACAGTATTTTTCTTTCTCTCTCTGACTTATTTCACTGAGCATAATACCCTCTATGTCCATTATTATTGTTGCATATGGAGGCATTTCTTTTTTTATGGCTGAATAATATTCTTGTGTGTGTGTGTGTGTGTGTGTGTGTGTGTGTGTGTGTGTGTACATCTTCTTTATCCATTCATCTGTTAATGAACACTTAGGTTGCTTTCATATCTTGACTATTGTAAATAGTTTCAGTGAACATAAGGGTGTATATATCTTTTTGAATTAGTGTTTTCATTTTCTTTAGATAAATACCCAGAAGTGGAATTTCTGGACTGAATCATATAGTAGTTCTATTTTGAATTTTCTGAGAGACCGTCATACTGATTTCCACAGTGGCTATACCAATTTACACTTCCACCATTGGTGCAGGATGGTTCCCTTTTCTCCCCATCCTCACGAGCACTTGTTGTTTCTTGTCTTTTTGATGATAGCCATTCTGAAAGGTGTGAGGTGATACCTCCTTTTGGTTTTGATTTACATTTCTTTGACAATTAGTGATGCTGGGCATCTTTTCATGTACCTGTTAGCCATCAGTATGTCTTTGAAAAAAGAGCCTATTCTGGTCCTCTGCCCATTTTTTAAATCAAATTGTGTTTTTTTTTTTATATTGAGTTGCATGAGTTCTATATACTTTGGATATTGAAAGAGAATGCTTTAACTCTGCTTCTGCCCAGGAATCTTCTGTATAGTCCAGCTAGAAAGCCAGACTGTTGTCCTAGGCAAACATAGTCAGAGACTGGGGGAAGAAACCAAAGAGGTTGATCCTTAAGTCTGAGAGCAAACTAGCATTACCTTAACCAGACTGGGACTTGGTGAGCCAATAAATGACATCAGGGACAGATGGGACCAACACAGCTGCAAGCATCTAGGATAAAGTAAACCTTTGAATGTTTTCCTCTCATGAAAGAATGAAAAGTTAAAGGAATTACTTTTATGTGTATGTGTGGGGCACTTATCTTGTTACATTTTCTGTGGCATATGTTATGAATTGTAAACTTTGCAGCAGTGAGAGGAAAGATTTAAACAGCTAAAATACATGAAAATGAATAGCATGCAGACAATTTATGTGTATTATATGACCTACCTGATTATCAAATGTTCATGTAAGGATGAATGTGGGATATCTGCATTTTATAATGATCAAGACTTAATATTGGTGATAAAAGCAAAATATACATAAACAGATGGCTTCTAGTTAAGGGTGCATTTCTGTGCTACCACTTTTCATTACAGCAGGTTTCCTAGGCTGGATTAAGGATAGCTGTTTTCAAATATCCATTTGCCTGTATTCTAAATCCTTTACTGAGGAGTGCTTTCCACTGTCCCTTTGCATTGCTGCAGTTCGCAATTTTCTGCTTCCTATTCACTTCCTTGGAGGATTTCAAATAGGCTACATTGGGTCAATCAGACAATTTTTAAAAACCACCTTGGAAAATATGCAGTGATAAGGAAGAGTATCCACTGAAGAACCACTGCTTATCAATCTCTGAAGGAAATCAAGGCTATACAGTTGATCCCAGGATCTGGTCAGGAGCATGGGTAGAATTATGTTTTAATATCATTCACAATTCCATTGGTAGTTATACTTTGAAACAGAGAATTACCTAAATTACACTAATTTTGGTCCTGTATTCATTTGAAATAATTTAATTTTTTACAATTTAATAATGGAAAATTTTTTTAATAAGTTCCAGAAGCAGTTTTCTATTGCAGGCTCCAATATGTGGCCCTGTTAATTCTTTGTGCCAAAAACATAAGGTTGAATTTGCAAGTGTTGGCAACAAACAGTTCTTTTCGGTACTTGACGGTACTGAAGTTCTGGGATTGACTATATCGTTATTTATCTTGTTTTAACTTAGAGAAATCATCAACTGGATTTTGCCAAAAACTTGAAGCATCCTTTGATATACAAAAAATTTTAAAAACCTAGATTCTTAGTGAGGAACTTATAGTTAAATAAACTTATTTATATGTGTAAAAACTGTGATCAGTGAATACTAACTACGTATTTCCATCAAAGGTCAGGAAATTATATTGCAGCTCTTATGAAATTCCTTTCATCAACCAATGATTTTCTATTTTCAACCTATAAGCTCATCTACATATAACCTCAGTACAAAGACACTGATGCAGGCATAATTTCTTTCAAAATATCAGTTATGATATTTCACATTCTTTCAGACCATCTCTTATTTGTCTACTGATGTCTCCAACATGGCTGTCCAGAACAGGGCTACCATGGTCTAGTGTTTAATGCAGCTGTGACCTTTTGCAGCTTTCAAATGATAGCTAGGTCCTGCTGATTCTACCTCTGAGCTTTCTCTTAATCCTTTCTCTGTTCCTTTATCAGCTCTTCCCTCCACTACTCCCTATGCTAGTTTAGACTTACCTGTGGATTCCCACCTCTTCTTTCTGTTTCCAGCCTGTCTTCACAGCCCCAAATCTACTGTAGCACCAAAATCACACCCACATCCTAATACATTCTTTACTTACATGAAGGTAGCCATCATATCTTGAATATGACAAACTCTGAAGTCGTGTTTTAGCCTTTGCAAATGCTATGCCTTTTATTTCTGGAATATTTTAATACCCCAACATCTTTCCCCTACTCAGACACATGACCTTCACACCAGCAACCCTTCTCTACGTTTTCTAAGCATCAAATTCCTATTATATTTAAAGGCCCAAGGGAAATATTTTATTCTCTGTGGAGCCTTCCCTAGTTTCCCAAAATAGAACTCATATATACTCTGTCTCTGTTGCTTTGCAAATAATGACACTATGAGTGCAAGATATTGCATAGTAATTATTTACACTTAAAAGTTACAGCAAATGGGCCCCTCAAGGACAGAGCCATACTTTAGGCAATGTTGAGTCCCTGATTCATAGCATGATTATTGGTACTAGGCTGTCTAATAATATTAATGATAGGTAACAGTTTTGAACACTTGTGAAGCACGAGTTTAGATTGGCGTTTCTTAATCTCAACACTATTAACATTTTGGACCTGATCATTATTGTGGTGTGCTGTCCTCTAGGACATCATAGGGTTTTTAGCAGCATTCTTGTCCTCTCCTCACTAGATGCCAGTAACACCTCCTCACGTGTTGTGATGTCCCAAAATGTCTTCCATCATTACCACATGTCACTTAGATGGGAAGAACTGTCCCCAGTTGAGAACAGTTGGCTTATATAGATGATCTTATTTAATCCTCATAATAACCCCATGAGGGGCCATCAGTTTTTTTCCCCTCTTTTCTAAGGGAGGAAATTGTAGCTTAGGTGATACAGGTGGGCGATGGTAAGACTTGATTTAAACCCCAGAGGTCTCAGGAGCACGTGTTCCTGATCACTATGCTGCATTGCATTCTAATCCATAGCTGCTGAATACTTTATCTTTAATATTTGACAACTAGTTTCATTTCTTCATAACATAGTATTAACTGAAATTTTAATTCACTTTAAGATTCAAAGAGTAATGAGTCCATGAAATATTTTCACATGTGTTTGAGTGCAGACAAGACACAATTGTGCATATGTGCATGACTAATAGAAACCTGGAGTTTCCAAGAGTCTTATAGCCCAACCTCTCATTCTCCAAAGGAATGTCCTCTGTATCATCCAGCGTGCAAAGATGTGGAAGCCACCATAATGATACTTTAATTTGAACATCATTTGTAAACAAGTTGCCCTCTTGGAGACAAGATCATTTTTCTGAAATGAGCGCAGGACTGAGCTGGGAGACATATGGTTCCAGGTCTGCCACACACCTGCTCCACAGCCCTCATCCTCTGTTAGACCCAGCTTCCTCCTCTGAGAAACAGAGACAATAATTGCTGCCCTGGTCACCACACACCTAATTATTCACATGCTTTCTCAAGAAGACAGTGCTGGATAAATGAAGAATGTTACTATTGTTTTGTGGAATTATGGAAATTTTACTTGTTGGGCTGAGAAGCACTGTATCCTCTTGAGATTATTCTTACAGGAAAAGTTGGGCAACCAACTGGTAGAAGAGTGATATGTGGAAATAATCTCTTCTGCTCTGTCTGGAGGGTTCTTATTCTGCAAGTCAGCCTCACATTAGAAACATCAGTACATTTCCTTTGGGTCTTAATATCTAACGTGTCATCTTGAATTTTTTCTTTCAGGTAGATATTATCATGGTGCTACCAATGATTTTACTTATTAGCCTAGTGCCTTCCGCATGACAGAAGCTCCATACCCATGGAACTGTATTTTTAGGCATATATATGTATTTATATATATAATTATCATTAATTTTATACATTAATTACATAAAATTAATCTCTTCTAAACTTACCTGAACTGTGATACTTCTTACCTTTTGAAAACTATGTTTCAGTGCCAGCTCAGAACTTTTACTTTGACACCTGTTAGCAAGTATTTGTTTAATACAAACTTGAGGGAAAATGCACACTCAAGACTTTCTCTTCTGAAATATCAAGATGTAATGAAAATTGACCAGCAAAGAGGCTACAGGCTGACCCAACCTTATATTAGTTAATGTATACATCCATACCACCTTGATCCTATAGCTTGTAGTCTATAATAAACAAATAATCTCAGCATGTAGACACGGTCTATTCATTTCTAACACCTTCATTCTCTGTCCATTAAAGATAAGATAAAAATAATACAGCTCCAGCATATGCTTTTTATCTCTTTTTGTGCTTTTGGGGAATCGTGTTGTACAGGTATTTTTTATCAATCTTTTGTCAGTTTCCTGACAGCAATTGGAAGTCAGGTTTGTGGGGAGGAACCTTCATGTTTTGGGTTATTTAGTCTTCCTGCAGCATCTAGTATAAGAGGACCATTATTGTCTCTTCTCAAGTTTATAAACTTTTGATAGTGTCTTCAAATGTGATTAGATATACCTCCATGCATTTGTTTAAAAGTATTAGTTAATTTAATGTAAATAATTAAAGTCCTATAATTTTCCGTGGTTTGCTGTTGTAAGGGCCTCAAAAACTAGAAATGGTTTGGGCTTCTTTCAATGTGTTTCTCATCCTGTAGATAAGAATCAGAATAACCTATGTCCTAGAGGGTATTTATGGACTATGCTAAATAAGGTAAATAATGGCCACTGTGCTACTTCAGTATATGAAGCTGAGAAGCTGCACGTGCCCTTCAGTGAATTTGCAGGTTAAATTCAGGGTGGTAAGCAGAATAATGATCCCCCCAAAGATGTTCACATCCTAATCACTGGAATCTGTGAATTTGTTAGTTTACATGTCATAGAGGAGTTAATGTTGCAGGTGAGTGTAAGGCTGTTAATCAGCTGACTTTAAAACAGAGAGATTATCCTGGGTTATCTGGGGAGGCCCAGTGTAATCTCAAGGACCCTTTTAAGTAGAAGAAGGGGACAGAAGAGATAGAACCAGAGAGATGGCGATATGAGAAGGACTTGGCCCATCTGACTTTGAAGATGTAGAGGCGGGTCATGATCCATGGAATATGGAGGCCTCTAGAAGCTGGAATGGAAGCAAAAAAAACCAGATATTTTTCCTTGAGCCTCCAGAAGGAATACAGCCCTGACCACAGCTTGATTTTAGACCAATGAGATTAATTTCAAATTTCTGACATTCAGAACTGTAAAATAATAAATTTATATTCTATAAGTCACTAAATTTATGATAACTCGTTACAGAAGCAATGCAAACCTAATATACCAAGTGAGCATTCAGTTGACATTTTGTTAATTATTTCAGATCTTTGTTAATATTACTTCTTCAAGAGATAAGTCATTATTCTTGGGACTTCTGAGTTTGTGGGGTTTTTTTTTTTTTTTTTTGGACACCCTTAATGGAGCTCCTCTGGGGGTTATTCAAAGAGACTTCTGTCCTTCAGGGAGCTCATGCCTTAGCTGGTGGGACAGATAAGTAAGTAAATACAAACATGCCATTTATTACAGTAAGTGCTTGTGGAGAGGTGTACCTAGTGACTGTCTTTAAAGACATAATCAAACCTGTCTCTGCTGTGTGTACAAAATGGGCACATCAGTAAGAATCTCCTATCTGATCAAATTTCCTCTCTTCCCAGAACCAGAGTCACATTGGGTGCCCTTATTCTAACAAGAGCACAAAGAGGAATTCAATCAGTCAGTGTGGACTAGATGATGGTGCAGTAACAATAATCCTGTAACTGATTTATTTCTAACTGATGCTTTATGCTGCCCATTCATGGACACTTGGCAGGAAGTTTGTTCCATTTGACTTTGCTCCAAGACTCTGGTTAATATGCACTCCTTCCTCTGGAAAGTCACTGGTGGAGGTGGCAGGACAAAGATAACAGCTGGAGGTTCTCAGACTAGCAGTGAACAGCTCTAGGTCTGGAGTCAGTGCATGTCACTTTTGTCTCCAGTTCAGTGGCTGGAAACAGTTATGTGGCCCAGTCAAACTGTGGGACAGCAGGTGGTGGGGGCGGGGACATCAGGCAGGGGTTTCCATGTAAGGGATGCATGTACCCAGACCAAGAGCAGCACTGTCACAGGGATCAAGTTCTTTACTGAACCAGGATATGCATTTTTCCCTCCCCACTCAGCTGTGTCTCTCCACCTGAATGTAATTAGTAATAGATTTATAATTGCCCAAGCAAAATTTCTAGGTTATTACTATTGGAATACAGTTTTTCCAATATTACAGTTTTTCTATACCAGGCCTACTACTATTTTGAAACTGCCAAAAGAATGGCTCATTTAATGTGCATCATAATTATCATAAGAAACCAGATATAAAAAATCAAATTTCTGTTTAACCAAGTATCACTATTCCTTTAAGGCAGGAGCATTTTGAAAAGGAAACCATAAAATTAAAATAGGTCTTAGAAGCACCCGTTCATTCATTCAGTAAGCATCCACTAAACCCTTACCATGTACCCAGCAATGTGCTAGGTGGTGGATATTAGCACAGACAAAATTGACAGAGGCCTCACACTTATAACCTAGTGGATGATTCAAAAAAAAAAACACAATAGACTAGCAAATTGCAGAACACTGTGATAAATACTAGAACAAGAAAGTACAGGGTGCTCTGGGCATGTGTAAGAAGCTGGCCTAAGCCAAACATGATAACAGATTTCCTGGGAGATCTAAACTAAGGGCTAGGTAGGAGGTAGTTAAGCAAAGAGAAAGGGAGGGTTAGCATTGGATACCGAATGAGGAGGGGAGGAGTATTTCAAAGCTGGGGAACTAGTGTTAAGTGTGAAGGCCTGGGGGCTTGAGATATTGGGGCTTGGCAAATGTATAACATGTACCCTCACAGAAAAACTAGCAGCCAGTATTTAGCATTCTAAGAGTCTCAGCTCCCTCTGTTAATTATGGGCATAGATGTAAAGGCAATGTGATGCTATTGGATCAGTTTTCAGTGTCTCTGGTTAACTCTACAGACTAGAAGGGTTTCTTCATCCAATTTGCAGTGATAACCTGGAATGGATTGCATTTTAGTTAACAGAGGTGATGTTTTTCTGGACTCATGTGGTACACACATAGCATTGCAGACTGATTTTTAGTGTTTTCACATGCCAGATTCAGTGTTGCCCAGAGACTGATTTACTTTCAGCGGGGAGGAAAAGAGGTGCCTTAGGTATTTGCAATTTACTACCCCCAAATATTTTTTTTAAGATTAAGCCCAAATTTATGCATTTCTGAAATGAAAGTTATGAATCATCAAGTAGAAGTGTTTTGCTAGGTGTGTTTTAAACAAGAAGAGCTTTAAAAATGTAGAGACTACAAGATATTGTTGACCATGTTTACCTATTGGTGGTAGTGGAAAATCTAAGCATAAAAACCCTTGTGTGGATGTCGAGCTTTTTTTTTCCCCTCATATTCTCTAAATATGTTTTCTGTCTTATGCTCAGAATGAGGGGAGGAATACTGCAAAACGACTTTCTGTAAAGAATGACTTGGGTGACCTGAATATAATAATTTCAATTTTCAACTTTACAGGAAATTACTGTAGAAATTCCTGGTAAGTCATTCTCTTATTACCTCAGTTTCCTGATCTTTCCTTACTATTTGAAAGGATTGCAGTGCAGACAAGTGGAGTCAGTTTGTATCAACTTAACAAGAAAAATGAGGGCTGTGTAAATTTACAGTGGCATTTTCGTTCATTCATTTGTAGTGTGCAGAATTTGGGGAGGTGTGAGTATAGAATAATTTGTTTGTGGGGTGAGGGCTGAACGTGGAAGTATCACTGAGATAAATGGTTGAAAGGAAAAGGGTATCCAAGTGCCTGGCAAAAAGGGCCAGGTGAGAGATTAAAGACATAGGGGATGACATGAGCTGGGATTTTGCAACCAGGAGTCTGGCAGTTGGAAGTTTATTCGGCAAGTTTGTATGAAGCAGCATCTATGAGTTAGCACTGGACGAGGCACAGGAGAAACACCTGAATATGGCATGATTTCTGCCACGAAGGGCTTCATTTTTTAATGAGAGAGAAACAGTAACGATTTAAGGTGAACATAGCTGAAGTGGAGACACTTCTAAACTGGTCTCCAAGCCCAGGGAATTGAGAAACCCTATGGAAAAATTCACCTGACAGATCCCTACTGGGAATAGCCCTGAGGTTTTCTAACTTCATTTTCAGAAATTTATGTACTTCCTAGAACTACTTCACTATTTGATGATCAGAACAATCATGGTCTTTGGAGATGAGAAGACAGCAGGGAATTGTCTGTAGAGCTGGGAGATAGGGTTACCGAGGAAGGTAGAATTCAGAGAAGGAAGAAAGGACCGTGACAGTGAGATAGGGCTTTCTTCCCCAGGACTTTCCCTTGTCCCCGCTGCCTTCTTTCTGAACTCTTCCTAGTGCTCAGGACCTCACACAACCTGGACTTTAGCTTAAGAATGACCAGCGATGTTGGCTTCAGCAGATAAGGGATTGTATTAGCCGGAGTTCTTCAGAGAAACAGAATCAATAGGATGGATATACATGTAGCTATATAGATATATAGACTTATTGTTAAGAATTGCCTCACACAATTAATGAGGCTGGGAAGTCCCATGATCTGCTATTTGTACACTGGAGAAGCAGGAAAGGTGGTTGTGTAATTCAGGCAGAATCTGAAGGCCCCAGAACCAGGAGCATGATGTCTGAGAACACAAGAAGATGGATACCGCACCTCAGCCAGAGAGATGGTATTCATCCTTCTCCACCTTCTTGTTCTTTTATGGCTGTCAGTGGATTGGTTGATGCCCACCCCCTCCATGATGGTGAGGCCAGATCTTTCCTCAGTCTACTGATTCAAGTGCTAATCTCTTCTGGAAATTCACAGCCACACCCAGAACTAATGTTCTACCAGCCATCTAGGCTTCCTTAGCCCAGTTGAGTCGACACGTAAAATTAATCATCACAGAGATGTACAGTCTTGACCTGAATGGAAGGACGGGGTGATGGTAGGGTTTCAGGCCAAGGTAAGGACTCCTTTTCCTTTTCCTTTTCCTTTTCCTTTTCCTTTTCCTTCCCTCCCATTTTCTCATCACCACTCTCCCATGAAAGTTACCAGTACTAAGCCGGCACCATGGGAGGAACAGTGGGTCCAAGTCATGATAAGGTGCAGCCAGAAAGGGGCAGAGGATGGCTTCCGTTAGAGCAGAAGAGGTGGGTTGAGTATGCAGTGGTTAAGGACGTTAAGTTGTAGCCATAGGACTGCCTTGAAAGGGAGAGCAGTCTTTTTACATTACGGGGAGGGAGAAAGAGAGGACTAAGGATAGGGGAGGAAATGGGCATTTTGACAGCCATCTTTAAATAAAACTGAGCAGGAGGTGACCACTGGTGTGAGAGAGATTTTTATAGCATGGTATCTCTCTATGGTAGATACAGATAATCTTGGTTGGAAGCAGCAGTATTGAGAATAAACACATACATGTTTATTTTAACAGCTTTATCAGATATAATTCACATTACATACAGTTCACTCATTTGAAGTATGTAATGAAATGGTTTTTGGTTTATTTGGTTTGGTAAATTAATTTTAGATATTAACATGGGTAGTTTTCTATAAATCCACCTCATTTTACCTTGTGCAAATAATGTCTTTCTGTGACCTTTCACTCTCATTGTGTTGTCTTAAGGTGCAAGGATTAAAGAAAAGCCTTGTAATCCTTTACTTGATATAGCCTAGGATTTTTAAAAGCACCAGAAAGCAAAGGGCCTTCTGGAGGTGAACTGTTCTGTTTAGAAGCAGACCAAGCAGAAATGTTGAAATGTATTATGAGAAGTACAATATTGCCCATTTCAACTGAATGACATGTATTTCACAATTATAATTACAGTGTCTGAAAACTATCCTTACAACCTACACGAAACAAAAAATATACATAAGTTTAGGCCAATAACTATATATGGATATGTAAGTTACTAGATTTTGAAGCTGAAAGGATGAGCAATAATACATAAGGGACTCGTTTTAATTTAATTTAGTTTAATTTTTTCTGGTCTTGACATATGACTCTTGGGAGTTTCTTCCAGAGCAGAAAATCACTTCAAACAGGGCTGTGGGCTTGGCTGGGCTCCACGGGGATGAGAAGCGCAGGAAGGAAAAAAAAGACATGATCGTAACAGATAGATGGAAACTGACATAACTGCCCGTGAGTCTCCCATGTAGCTCAGATGAAATGATGCACCATAAATTAAACACTGTGATTCCTGCAAAAACTCTGACATGTAAGATTGACTGAATTGAAAAAAGAAGTGGGTCAAGTCAAAGCAAATTTCTGTGGAAGTCAGGGCTGCCTTCAGCTTCATGTTTTCCTTCTCGCACTGTGCTGGTTTCATCTTGACAATGATGGAATCTGTTTCCTCATTAGCCTATGGAGGCCTGTACTCCTGGGACTGGGGTCCTGGGGGCCAGAGGCAGGTCAGTAGTGAGCACAGTGGCCACATCTGCAATGAAGAGCATTGTTGTTCACATCTCCACCCCTTCATGAGAAAGGATTCTACTTCCTCACCCCACTGACATTCAGCTTAGCCATGGAGCTTGTTCTGGCTACTGAAATACATGGGGCCTGGCATTGCCGCTGCTAGGAAGAAGCTTTAAAAGTGGTGACAAGGGTTGGACATTGCTTTTTTCTCTCCACCATGGGAACAGCTGTGCATAAGATAGAGGTTTTCTTGTTTTGGCTTTTTCTTCAGCCTAGACTTCAGATTATACGAGGAACATAATGCTGCTAACCAGTAGTCAACATGTAATACGAGAGTGAAATGACCTTGTTTTTGTAAGCCATTGAGAACGACTTTCATTGTTCCTGCCGCATAATCTAACAAAAACTGACTATATACCTCACATTCATAGTATAGAAACAGAAGAGTCAAATGCAGTATGAGAGCGTACTGGGCCCAGAGATGGTAACTGAAACTGTTGGGTTAGGAGCTGGACAAACTGGAAAAGAACAGGGAATCAGAACAAAGGTGGAAGCAAAGCCCAGGGTCCCTTGATAGTTTTAGTGATCATGGATGAAATTACCAAGGCTTACTTATTTGTCTGCTTGTTTATCTCTTCAGCTACAGTGTTATGTAGTAGTTGAGTTGATCATTTTCAAGCCCCACTTCCACCTAATATTTTACATTCTTTCAGAAGAGAGAAATTCCCAGAAACTGCAATAAATTCAATACTCTCAGGAGCAGTTGCTCCAGAGCAGAGATAGGTTTATGGCAAAACCATTCTAGATAAATTAACCTCTACTTAGCCTTTTCTGTCTCATTTTGGGAGTGATTGGCTCCAACAGGGCAGACGTATATTGCTGCAGCTTAGTTTCAGAGGTTCTTGAGTGGACAAGAATCAGGCATATTGACTACAGGGGAAAGATAACTGAGACCTGGGCTGTATCCTTGAATTCACTTACACCAGCATGGAAACTGTCACTCATTACCTACAGACATCCATCCCTGGGGGCTTCTTCACTGGGATGAGAAAGGTAAACGCACAGTGAGCCTTCAGCCTATGTCTAGTGATATGTAGAACTAGACTGATGACCACTGTTTGTCATTATATCTGATGGGGTTTGTGTGTCTGATACAACATTATTTTCTGGAGTTTTGTCATTATAACTCTAAAAGTCATTAGAAGGATGCTATTACCTGTAGCATGCTAATTTAATTAGAGAACGTTGAAGGACATTGTCTCTGACTTTAATAAGATCTTACACATAGACAAAACTTAGCAGACAGCCACATTCAAGCTTATTGTTTTCTGTTTAAAGAAATTACTTATCTAAAATATTTCATTTTGTCTTATACAAATTGAAAGATTTTTTAAATATAAGAGCAATTACCTATTAAACAATTATTTCTCAGACTGTGACATTCAAAATCAGATTTAATATAAATATTGAATACTCATGTATGTATATAAACTATTAAGTTTTAACAGAAATTAAACTCTAAGAAAGGACAGTTAATTTTTAAATGCATCGGTTAATTTTGAAATAACATCATTATCTCTTCACTCCCCCACATTGCTTTTAATTATTCCCCTTTGAATTGGAACTATTGGCTATAATTAATTTTTTGAAAAGATGCTATGCAGGAAATAGGAAACATACAATGTATAACTGTTTTACATCGGGTCTGCTCAAGGGATAATTAATTTTCATAAGACATAATAAGAAAATTTAATGAAAAGCAATTCTTACTTTATTCCCAAAGGAAATCTGGATGTAAGACTTACTGTTTCATTGCTTTCACAGGGTACTCAGAGATTTTATTAGGGGAAAAAAAAATGAACCTTTCATGCTAAAGGATGTTCAGTAGTGTATTACAGCAGTTAACTAGCCCCAGACCCCCAATTTAGAGAAATTCGGAGAGCATCTGAACACATCACACTCCCAAGTATATCTTTTTCATCCTTTTTCATGAGGCTTACATTTTTCCCTACCATAAATGATTGCACTCTGTGGTTAAAGAGTACATTAAAGAAGTGAAATATGTTGCTCTGACCTGTTTGAGGCAAACAATTTAAAAGATTCCTGACTTTTTGATGCAAAGTGAAGCCTCCCCATTTGTGAGTGATCCCTCCATGGTACTTGTCAATCCTCAGATCCGTGAATACCTAGTTAGCATATGATTTCCTTTATAAAATGAGTAGATGGCAATGAAGAGAGAATGTAAAGCTGTGTTGAATGTGCCTTCTAGTGCCTCTGCTGGGCTCTCTCACTAACTTAGCGATTCGCTCTTCACACCAGCCTTGAAGTACTTGTAATAATAGTGCATGTGTCTCAGCAAAATGACAGACTACATATCCTGGAACTTTGGGGTCACTCTTGAAAGTTATGAATGTGAAATCTGTGATGCCAGGAATCTACTTTCTTTCTAAAAAAAGCAT
The DNA here is from genome assembly GCF_009834535.1 of Camelus ferus. Taxonomy (NCBI): domain Eukaryota; kingdom Metazoa; phylum Chordata; class Mammalia; order Artiodactyla; family Camelidae; genus Camelus; species Camelus ferus. The sequence continues at coordinate 11,906,627 of NC_045699.1, forward strand.
ATAACTGCATGGTAGATGTTTTGTGTCGAAATAGAAATTTTGGCACTGGAAAGTGTAGGTTAAGAGCTTTACATTCATAGAATGTAATAGAATATTTCCATCAGCCCAGTAGGGGTGGGCTGTCACTAAAAAAGATCAGTTTGGGGCCAGGTGGGTATAGCTCAGTGGTAGAGTGTGTTCTTAGCATGCACAGGGTCTTGGGTTCAATCCCCAGTACTTCCATTTTAAAAAAATATCAATCAACCAATTAATCAATCAATAAACCTATTGCCTACCCACTAATTGCCATCAAAACAAACAAACAAAATCAGTTCAGGATGGAACATGAACAATGTTCTCTGATTTTGCCCTTTAAAAATGACAAATAATATGCATCACTGAATATTTAGATGAAACATTTAAAAAATGCATATGGTTCCATTATACAACTAGTATAAACTTATTACCCAAAACTTAAAAAATTCCCCAAGTCAATACCCTAACACTACCACTGTTCTCATTTAGGATTATTTCCTTCTATCTCTTTCTTTAGGCAGAAATAATTTATTTTAAATCTAAGGTGTTTATATTAATATAGCGGCATGTACATAATATTTACTGATATTTTGTCACAAAGGTAGATTATATATTTAACTCTATCTTAAAGATGAAAAGACTAAGATACAAACTACTATGTATAAAATAGATAAGCATGGGGAATTATAGCCATTATCTTGTAATAACTTTGAATGGAGAATAATCTGTAAAAATACTGAATCACTATTTTGCACACCTGAAACTAATATAATATTGCGAATCAGCTATACTTCAATAAAAAAGAGAAGTAACATTATTTGCTGTAATGAACGTAGCCAGTAAAAAGTAGGGCCAATAATTTAAACCCAGATCTTTCTAATTCCACTGTCCTTTGCTTCCCTTTAAAACTAAGCTTAAACAGTAGGAAACAGAACATGCAAAAATACATATTTTTCTTAATAGGTTAAACCCAACAACAAGAACAAGCAATGGCATCACTAACAATACCAACAACAAAGCTTATTAAGAGCTTATAGTTGCTTACAGTTCAGCATATTTTCAGAAAGAGATGCTTCCTGAACAAAGATAGATCCATTCTCTCTCTCCTCTGCATGTTTCTTCTCCTTCCTCCTTCTCCACTCTCCATCCCTTTTGTGGTCTCTCTCTTCATTCCCTGGATTCTCTCTATATTCTTTCTCTTTGTTTTCTCCCTTGCGTATTTTTTTTAGTGTGTGTTTCTCTTTCTTTCTCACTTCCTCTCTTCTGTTACCTCTTTTTGCTCTTTCCCTTTCTCTTTCTTTACCATTATTTTAAGCTTGATGCTAAACAAAGAAACAAAATCCCTGTGGCCTGGGGGTTATGTGATCATGAAAGTTTCTGGACAGGTACAGGACAGGCTATCTATTGAATGATTTTTTAAAACTATATAGAAACCCATGCCTATGAGATCAGAATAATTGGAAATAGTATGACTTAAAAATGTAAGCTTTATTTTCAGCTTGAATTGTATGAAGGACATTTTTATAGATCATAAAGGTCAAATATTGACTGCTATCATTTAACATAGTGTTTTTTCTTGAACTTTGAGTGTTTGTGAAGAATTTACTGAATGCTTTCTTACTTTAAGATGCAGCATATATTTTAATTTCTAAAGATATTCATAGGATTTGGAGGAGCTACAATACAATAGTCTTAATCAGAATTTGTCTCCCTGCTGTCATTCGTTGTCGTAGTTCAGTTTCATACTAGCATTTATCATGTTTCTTTTTAAAAAATCAGCCATTATATCTCACTAGGAACATAGTAAAATATTAATTTCTGTCTTCTAATTGTCACATTTCTGAGAAAAATAACTCCCCAAACAGCCATGAATCAATAACAGACTTTTTTTCTGTAATTATTTCTTATTTCATCCCGGAGTAACTTCATAGACACAAATCATATATCTTCAGATAGAGAAGATGGGTGTTCCAGAAGAGCTTCAGGATTTCAGAAGCTCAAAGATGACAGTTTCCAACTAAGGAGACACTTTCTATTCCCCTCCCCCCATACCACACATACATATCTTTCATTCCTAATTTCTGCCCTATGATAACTTAAATTTCATTGGAGGATATAGACAATAATCAAGCAAACTATAGGCAAATAAGATAATTTAAAAATTGTGAAAAAGTAGTTCTGTAAAAGTAAACACTTGGAGTGGAAGAGTTAACTTAGGGAAGGCATTTTGTTTTAATAGAATGGCAAGAATAGCCTTTCTGAAAAACAGAAACAATTTTTGAGACCTCAAAGGTGAGAAATAACGCACTATGAGAAGAATTTGGAGAGCATTTCAGACTCAAGGAACAGACTGCTTGTTCCCAAACTTAGAGTTGAGAAGGAGGTTGCCACGTTCTAAGTGCAATAACCCCATCAGTATTGTTAGAGCTCAGTGAGGGGGAAATGTATGAGATGAAGGTGGAGAGATATGCAGGAACTGAATACTTCTCCTTCTAGAGAAAGTCTCATCAAGTCTCATCATGCGTATTCAACTACACCCCAGATCCCTAATTAAATGTACCTTATCCATAACCAATTGACAGGGCAATCTTTCAGTTTTAAAATAAACATGAATTAATTTTTATTTTGTATATTTAAAAAGATTTTGTTTTGAATCAGTGATTATTTTTCTTAAGTCTCAAACACGGTGTGACATCCTTGAAAGGTTCCCAGGATCTGGACACTGTGGCTGTAGCATCTGTTGGGTAAAACTGCCTTGATTTAAACAATGGATTGAAGAGAGGCAAGAGTAGGAACAAGTATGTCTGCAAAGGTGCAGTTGCCACCTCAGAAAAAGTTGGGCTCAATTTATGGTGATAGGAAGAAGTGAGCACGTCAGATACACATTTTGGTGGTTGAACAGGCTTTGGTAAAAGTTGACATATAAGGAAGTGAGTGAAAGAAAAGAATGAAAGAATAAAAGATTCCTCTGAGATTCCTATCTTGAGCAACTGAGAGATAATGAAGTCATTTACTGAGACAGGGAAGATTATATAAACCAGTAGGTCTTAAACCTTTGGTCTGGAGACCTCTTGGAATGTTAGAGGATACCTCAGATCTTTTGTTCGTATGGATAATAATATATCAATATTTACCATGGTCAGAATTAAAACGGAGAAAATTTAGAAATATATATCAATTCATTTAAAACATAACTAGTTAATAATCACATGTTAAAACATTTTATAAAACAGCTCTACTTATTTTCTAGAGCAAGAAAAAATCATGAAAAGAATAGTAGTGTTTTTTTTTAATTTTTATTTTTGATGATCTCTTTAATGTCTGACCTAATGGAAGAGTTAGATTGACATATCTGTTTCTGTATCTTGTCTACTATGATATCACGCGTCATGTAACTTTTGGAAAACATCACTGTATATTTATGATAGAGTTATGGTGAAAAGGCAGATGATGTCTTAGCATAATTGTAAACTAGTTTGGACCTGGGGAATCCCTAGGGTCCCTAGACCACACATGCCTCTGACTTAAGGTTATTGATGACTCTCAAACTTTTTTTTTTTCCTATTCTCACTTTACATCTTTTCTTTAAAGATCAGTAGGTTTATAGAACTTTGTCTCTTCTTCTTCCAACCTGAGCTACCTTTATAGGAAATTCTAGTACATTTAAATGTAAATCTGGATAGCTTTTCTGGGAGTCCTACCCTCTTAATTTTTATGTCCCTCCCCACCATTTACTGGGCTTATATAAATTCTTAACCTTAGAGTTGGTTTTCTTAACTCCTTCTTCTCTGCTATTTTATAACTAAAGGAAAATGTTTTATGGAATCAAAGGGGGCAGCCTCTACAGTCTGTCTCCAGATTCTTAGTATGGAAGCCCGTTGGGCACCACACCCCTGGACATCCCCCTTTATCTCAGCTACATTTCTTATAGTTACTTTTCTCTGCTTACAGAACCAGTTCTGTTCAGGAGGGCTAGGCTGGCAACTATGGAATGTTATTAACCAAGAAATCAAACTGTGTTTTCAGATGTTTGATTCTGTTCTTGGCAGGCTGAGTGTTCTGTGCACTTAGATGCATGACTTTCTAATATTCAGTCTCTTGAGAAAGCATCCTTTTATAGTATAGCTCTTGGCTTGAACAAACAGAATAAACACAGCACAGGGTAGAACAGGGAGCTATGTTTATGAAACCTGATCTTATAGTTCAAAAACATCTACTAACACACACAACTGTGGAAAGTACACTTTTCTTTCAAAGGATAATTTTGGCCTTTAATGGATATGTGGTCTTCTGGGACTAAACTATAAAACTGTACAAACTTCTGCAATGTTTAAGTGCTATTCAGTAAGTTGCTTTTTCCTGCAAGTTAAAGGGGACTGCTGTGTGTTAGGAGAGTCCATTCCATTAAAGGATGACATTTTTATCCTAATTGTATCTGATAGGAATAGATCATAAAATAATGGTATGAGTGAGAAAATCCTTGTTAAAATTGTTACTAAATATGAAGCTAAAATGAGAAGGTTGAGATTATCCTAGAATTGACACGTACAGATCTCTAACCACTTGCCAGGACTTGGTGCTCAAGAATCCTTGTTTATCAATTTGTAGATTTCTCATTCACTTTGTAGTTTTGCTTATTCCTGCCGTGGTCCAGTGTGTTTCTTCATTCAGGGTACCAGTTCACTCACTCAACCATTTATCATTCAGTATTTATTGAGCATCTACTCTATTCAGATTATAGAAAGACAAAAATGGAGAGTTGGTCTCTGCCATCAAAGGGATCATAAGCTGAAAGGGGCAAGAGGTGCAGGGGATGTAAAGCAAAGAGCGTGAAAGTGAAGACTGCAGATGGCAGGAAATCTGATTCTTCTAAGCATAGAGGGAGATAACATTTTAGTTCAGCCTTCGGGTATTAGCAGGATTTCAGCAGGTGAGAAAGGAGAAGGGAGGGAGTGATGAGAACGACTAAGAAAAGAGAATGTTCTATGCAGAAAATATAGTGTTAGCAAGCTGAACAGGTAAAATAGTTCTTGTGTGTTCAACAGCCAGCTCTGAACCCCTTTTCCAGAGAAATTATAACAGTACAAAATACACAGTGTGTGTCTGTTAAAACCAATGAGATACAAAGTTATCACTCCTATGTCCCTTCTCAGTCATGCAAAAAAGGCTCTAAAGTACTTCTTGGTAGGAATGTTTAATTTGACTAACTTGCTGTCTCTGGAAAATAAAGATGGCTGGATTAAGTAAGCCTGTGGAGGCCTCATCGATATTTCTATATTTGATAAAATTAAGCAATAAGCTATACATCAGGAAAGACGATGTGTTAACATTCTGCATAGTATGTATCAGCGATTTCCACTCAATATCTCTTGCTAGAATAAACATTGCAAAAGAGCCCATCTACCAAGTTTTAGTAAGATTTCTGTAAATTCTTCTTGCTTTAAGGTAATATATATTCCAAGAATTGTTTGTTTCCTGAATCTAGCTCTCTGTCCAAATGTCCAATGCCTTTCTGAGTTTATGACTCCAGAAATAACAACCCTTACCTGGCCAGTCCTGCCTTCTGCTTGTTTTCACCATCTCCTTCTTTCAGAAAGCAAGTCTGAGACCTATATTGGCTTTCACTTCTCTTTCTTAAGTCTTCACTGTAAAATTTCTTTTCCTGCTCTATTGTACCTAACTTCATTCATTCATTCATTCATTCATTCATTCAAGAATATTTACTGAGCATATATTCATTTATTAGATATTATATGAGATACTGGAGAAAAAAGAGTGAACAAGGTCAGACATGATTTATTCTTTTTCTAATTCAATATGAGACAACAGTTAAGTAATACACCTATACTGGACCCCAATTCTCCAACTTGTCAAAAAGTGAAATAGATGTAAAGTGCAATGTTCTTGAATTTTCTGTTAGATCACTAGCAGGTTGGGAAGATTCATACATAAAAATATAAAGACCTACAAGACCATTTATTGTCTAGAAAAGGAGGAGCGAAGTCAGTGTAGAAGGCAGGAGAATACTGAAAAACCATCAGTCTTTAAAAGCACTTTGATCTGCTTAGATTAAGTAGCTTCTTTGCTTCTAGGTGCTGTTTATGACTGAGGTTGTTGGGGAACTTCTCAAAATTCTTAAAGTAATCTGTATTAGGATTAAGTTTGCAAACATCAGGTCAGTTTAACACATTTAAATTTGGAAATATAGTTGGATTTCAATATAAGAAGCTCTGTATGTTGTTCTAAAATAGGTACATAATAACATTTAAACCTTCTTGGCATCTCTTCTTGAAAATTCACATTAACAATTACCATAGTAACAGACTCTCTAAGCTTTCACATCAAGTGTATGCACTTAAATATCTTAAGTATTATGAATACAAAATGATGATTTTTGAAAGATTCCTTGTTTCTGAGCTCAGTTTCTCTTGTTGTAATTCCAATCATTTATTAAAAATAGCATATATGATACAGTCTTTAATTCCAAGTATTTTGCCAAATTCCTTCTAAATTTAAAGTGATCTCTGTTAGGAGCTCAATCTTGTTAGTGTTGAAGTCTTTTTCTTAATCTACGTAATCAACTAATCAGCCATCATCTACCATACACCCATTACTGGAGGAAGCACACTGTGGGATAGAGAAAAAATCGGAAAAAAGAAAGTTCTACCTCAAAGAGCTTATAACTGTGCAGGCTAACCCAGTAGAAAATGGACCATATATTATGAAATACAGTTTGTGAGTGCAGTAGAAGGAAGGGGCCCCAGTGAACATTGGATCCAGCAGGCCTTGAAGTGGCCTGGAAGTATAGAGCAGGTGCTTGAGGATGGCCATCTCTCATTGGTGCTTCCTACTTGAAAATGAAAAGGCGCTTTCCCTCTATTCTTCCTTTATCCTGTCGCTGAGCCTTGATTTTGTACATTCATTTCCAGAGCTCCACATTTTAATTATTTTCTTCCAGGCTCTGGGACACAATGGAAAAATAATATCGCCTGTGATACTCAGTGTTTCCCAGGTGTTCTATAACTTTACACGTTTACACTTGTACATTGACTGTGGCAAAGAATTTGAAGCCTTTTCTTTGAAAGTGGAGAATTCAGCAATACTTGGCTAGACATACTACTTTAACATCTCAGTTTTATTCTCTGACTCTCAGATTTAGGTTTCTTTACATGTTATTTTTTTTTAACTGGTACAGATGATTGGCAAGTGACAGACCTAACCCTGAGTGGGTATCAAGCTAAATCAGAGCCTGTGGTCTTCTGTGCAGGATTGTGAAGGATTCTTTGCAAGCTGTCCAAAGGAATCTGAGATTAGGCAGTGGATCACAGGGGTACTATTTATGCGGGAGCTTCTTTAAAAGGAACTGTAAAGGGACGTTTTGGAATCATAGTCAAGTTCCTGATTCTGGAATAAGAACCCTTATGCAAAGGAGGGTGATGTATGGTAGAAAATAAGGGGTTCATGATATTAAAGTATACCCTAAGTCATATGCCTGCTTTAGCACATTAGATTGGGTAGAACAGGTCTCCTATTATAGTCCAGAAGAGAGAGGTACTATAGCATTCCGTCTCTGCTTTGGGGGAAGAGGTTTGGGTTTCCAACAGATTTAGTTATAAATGTGAAAAATACTAAGTTGTCTGTGCTTATGGATGTGAAAAAGCTGTTCATACTTAAAGACCAGACCAGCCAGAGGTGGTGCATTTTCTTTGTCATCAAAGATGGGCTCCTTCAGTGACCAGGAGTATAAATAGATTGGGCAAACTGCAAACATAATTAGAATAAAATGTAGCAGATTCTCTAATCAAAACAGATCAGTGCTAATGGAAAGAGCAATTACTCTGTGAGTAGGAAGTGGTGAAATCTTAACACAGGCAGTGCCATTTGAACAAGTTCTCTGGGTAGAAAGGGGAGGAAGAATGTGGAGGAATATTAGGAGGGCATGATTGGATCGGTATTCCCACATGGAAACTTTTATTTTTGTCTTTTTAATAATTATGAGGGGTGTAACTAAAATTACCTGTTTTGTGGAGCAGTGTGAGCCAACGGTTTATTTTCTGGAAAATTCCTGTGTGTGTGTGTGTGTGTGTGTGTGTATGTTGCGGGTGGGGTGGGATGTTCCTGTCCCAAGATACCCTGCAAAGGAAGATCAGTAAAGTTCTGTGGTTTTGTTGAGTCAATAAGACAAAATAGATGCTTCATAAAATAACATGCACTCTCTATTAGCTCTAGAATTATTGAACTAAGTTGGACCATTGGTCTCAGTTCCATATGACATTTAAAAAAATTTTAATTTCAATAAGAAATATATTTTGAACAAGGGGGTATGAGATTTTTACAACATTTATAAAAGCCTACGTAGGGAAAGAAAATTTCATCAGCAGTGAAGTATTAAGTGTGGGAAATAAGGGATTTGTTTTCATTATATCAGATAAATATGAAAGGAAATGCTACTAAGAATGGGTTTCCTTTTAACACCTTGACAACTCCAACTGCTTTTCTTTATTGATATTAATTTACCACTACATTGAAAATAATTTCTGAAAAATCAAATTTCAATTAGCTAAAAGCTTTTCAGTTAGCATGAGCCAGTCAGAGAGTTCTGAAATTAAACTTGAGAAAAAATAAAAAGCATATACATGGAATAAGCAAAATTAGACAGAAAATGTCATAAGACCTCCCTTTTCTTTGATAGACTCTTTTGAAGTCTGGTGCTCCAAAATTTGTCTACACATTTTTCCCCCACTTATGTAGAACAGAAAAGTGAAATAATAAATATAGAATTAAAGTTTACATTAAGGCTGAAGTTACTCTCACGATTAGATTAAACTGTAGAAGAAGCTGAAATACCCCCAGAGTGTGCACAGGTTCTGTAATGAGGAGTCACTGGGTAAAAGGTAACCATGGCTCCCAATTCTAGTATTGATAGTTTTCTTTTTCCTTCTCATTTAGTCATCTGTGCATTCTCTTTCATTCATCTGGCTCTGTCATCTATTATTACTTTACTGATTTCTGCTGTTTCTCTTATCATTCTTGATGTAATCCCACCCCCTGTACCTTAGCCCTCATTGATCTCTTCCTTCTAAGTTTTGATTTAGATTCCTGATGAACGTTTCTGACTGACCTGTGCTTAAATTTGATCTCTACTATTTACTGCTCGGGCATATTACCCACCTTCTTTATACTACTGATTTTACTCTTAAAAAAAAAAAAGAGAAATGAAAAAGAAAGAAAATGGAGATGGCAAAAGGTTGTTGGGAACATTTGATTACTATGTCCTTGCGTGAGTGTGCTTAGAAATTTTTGTCTGAAAAATTCTGTAAGTTTGTTATTGTACAACCTCTCTTTTCCTATATGAGATGAATCTTTGCACATTTATTTTTCTGAGGAAAATTAAAATTTCCTGAAAGCTTGCTTCTTATGTCAGGAAGTAGAAACTTGGTAATGAACACAAGTAAGTGACTATATCATGGGCATATTCTTATGATTGGGTTAAATCACTAAACAGAATCAGTTCAGTGTTTATTTTTTTCTAGAAGGTTTCTGATTTCTGTAGTTTTCATAATCCTCTATTGATACTAATTTATTAGTAATGTTTTCCCTTTCCTGGGAGAGAAGGAGCTCTGCTTCCTGCCCTGCTTAAAGCTCCACTGTGGCCCTAGCCTCCTGCCCTTCTCATATTACGCCAGTGCGTGGGGAATGGTCCTGTTCGTCATGTTGCATTACTGTGTGTGCACACATGAGCAGGCACATATATGCACATATGCATATGTAGAGGGGCAAGAGGAGGTTCTGTGGTAACAGTGGTTTTGGTGGAGGATAAAAAAGAAGATTTAAACCTCAAGATCATATAGAATTAAAATTATACATCTAACCAGAGCTACTACTAAACTCTAATTCATCTTCTCTTTTTGAGGAGTTAAGTCCTCTTACCTGGACTGCCTTACTAGCTTCTTGACAGATTTCTCTGCTTCTGATCTTTATATCTGTCTACTTTGTATTTCATTAAGTGGCCAGAGTTCTCTTCATAAAACGAAGTCTGTTGATTTCAATTTTTGTATTCAAAGTCTTCTGTGACTCCCATTTGCTCTAAGATAAACCCCAGACTTCTTAGCAGGTGATTACAAGTCATCCACAATCTGGTGACAATAAATTTTTACAGTTGTCTCCTATGTTAACCCCCCTGCTCTGCTCCTGGCCTACTCATCTGGTACCACTGCTCTGTTGGACTATTCTCATTCCCAGAATGAACTTCTAGGTTCCCTGCCCAGTCCTTCATCAGCCCCAAAGGCAAACATTCCCTTCATGTTCATTTGCTCAAATCTTGCTCATCCTTCAAGGTCTAAAGAAATGTCCCCTCTTCTCATCTGTTCCAGGCCACATCTGTCATTCCTCCATCTCTGGCTTTGCAGCACTCTGTTTTTATCTCTGTTATAGCAATGTGGATTTTTAACCTAGATTTTATGGAAGAGTTCTGATTTCTAATAATCTATCCTGTTGTCAGACAGTGTTCCACAAGATTTGGTTCTGAAATTATGGTCCTGATGATCGTGGCATTTATATTATGCCTGATATAGCGAGAGTATATATAAGCCTGCTTTTCTACCTCCTTCATTTTTATCTTTCTGGAAAAAGGCAGTGTATAAATAAATCATTAATGATAAACCAGATACTCTGCTTTTCCCTTCCCACCCCACACATGCAGTCTCTGGAATGGTAAGGAAGAGCCAAATGTCTGTCTTTCATGTTGTCTCTCTCTATCTCTCTGTGTCTGTCTGTCTCTGTCTCTTGTTATTTCTCCTGTCTTTTATTGTCCTTGAAAGCCCTTTGGCCCTTTCATATGCAGGGTATGAATTTAATAACTAGGTGTTGAGTTGAAATGAATTGACCAAATAAGAAAAAAACCAGCTGGTTAACTACTCCAGGGGTGCTGCCCTGAGGTCCCTCCTTCTGGGAACAAGCTGGATGACCACAGAAGGGTTGGGGAGAAGTCCTCAACTGCAAAATGAAAGTAATTGCACGAGCACCGAGAACAGCACTTGGTCCAGGGTGCAAGTTCTCGGTTATTATTTGAAGGTGATTATTAGGCTGTCTTCTTCTGTAGGTTAAGCATCCTCATTTGACATGATTTCCAGACCCCTTGCTCTGCTCTGTGTCTTCCTGTAGATTATTTCTGAATCACTGTGTTCTCAGTAAGAATAAGATCACCTGATTCAGTAACAGATTTTTGGTCTATGTGCCTAATCAATCCAGAGTCTGGTGAGAACTTCAATGGGGTGAAAAGGTACCATCTTCTCTTCCTCCCATCAAAATCTAATCTCTAAGAAAAATTTAACACTTTCTTCAATTGCAAATGTGGGCAGTAAAAGCAGTAGGATTAGCAATACTTGTGACTTTGTAACCAATAGAAACCACATGGAATTTCATATCACATTATTGTTGTTAGAGATATTTGAAATTTTTATAAGTTCATCTCTTTTTAAAATGTTTTGATATCAATGTATCCACTGCTAGATTATATATGAATATATCACAATAGTTTCAACATTTTGATAATGAATTTGAATATAATTCCCTTTATGATTCTCTTCATTTTATTTTATGCATTTAAAACCATTTTTCTTAGAAAACGTGCACTTAACCAGACTGCCAAATGGCACAGAAAAGTGTAAGAACACATAGTCTAGTAGAATTTAGAGCATATAGATAAGAATATAGCTTCCATCAATGCAGCCTTAGACTACATTTCCTTTATGTTTTTAATCACTGTAAAAATTAAATATATTCATAGCTTCATATTGTTGAGGAGTTTATAAAATGCAATGTCCAAGTCTCTCTCCCCTAACTACTCCCCAGAGATAACCATTATGATGGATTGTGCCTGTTTTTTCCAGATATTGGCTATCTATACTCATATACTCTAAAAACATATCTCTATCTGTATCTCTATGTCTATATTTTTATCTGTCTATATCTAAATAGATAGATACAGTTATTGTAAGAGTGGAAAAAATTTTCATTCTTCCCTTCTAATTTATTTGGCTAGTCTAATAATTAAATTAACACAAGACAGATTAATGGGAGAAAAACAAATTTAATTTTGTATGTATGGGAGCCCCACAGAAATATAAGACCCCAAGGCAGTAAGGCGATTGATGTATGTCATCCTGAGCTAAGGAATAGGAGATGGGCCCGAGGCTTCAGGGGGAGGAGGACAGTTCGCAGGATGATAAGAAGAGTGTGTGGTTGATAATCAGATATTTGCCTTGCCATAAAGGTAAGTTATCTCTGGTCATAGCTCTTTTGAGCCATGCCCCTTGTCTAAATCCTTAACAATTCAAGAAAGTTAAAACAAGATTAAGAGAGAAGTAAAAGTTTTCCCTGAGTCTGCTGGGTTTTGAGTGCCTTCAACTCAAAATAACTCATGTGCCAAATGGTACATTTTAGGGTGACATATTCTGCTCCCCTTAATTATATATATTTATAAATACATTTGTTATATATATGTAAATATATACATGTACACTTACATAGATTAGTACAAAGCCCATATTATCTTATACATACTGCTTCTGCTCCATATTGACTTCTAGATGGCTAAGCCATACTCTTGGTTCACACTAGTTTTGTGGTCAAGAAACTTTCCAAATCTTTTCTTTCTTTTTTTTTTTTTTTTTCCCTATTTTTCCCCAAGTCTTTTCATTTCTATTTGATTAAACCCTATTTTCTCCCATTATAACTGAACCCAATGTTTGAAACTAAACATTCTTTTGGTACAGAAATTTATTTTATTTATCACCACTAATTTTCATATTGAATTTTGTTTGATTGTCTTAACCTAATTGAATCTTTTCGAATTCTGAATATGCTTCCCAACGTATTAGTTACCACTCTCATCTTTGTGTAATTGTCAAATGTCCTTAAATCATTCAACAAACATATATTGAGTGCCTGTCATTTGTCAGGTATTATTCTAAGCACTTTACAGTGTATTTATTCATTTAATACTTCCAACAACCTTATGTAATGGGTACTATAATTATCACCATTTTAAAGATGAGGAAACTGAGGGACAGAGAATTTAAGTAACATGCCCAGGGTTTACAGTTCTAAGAACAATGAACATAAATAAATGTATCTCAGGCCAAAGAGTAGATTAAATTGTTGGGTGCAACTAGAGACCATGAATAGGGGTCAAGGAAGCTGACTTAAACTCAGTATGTGGAGGAGTAATTAGATAGAACTGTATCAAAAATGAATGAGCTCATTATCCCTAGTTACAGTTAAGACAACCCCAGATAAACACCTATCATGAACACTTTGAAGAGATTTCTGCTTAACAGAGATATTGGATAGATGACCCTTAAGTCTGTTTATACTCTAGGATTCTGTGGAATTAATTCAGATAAATATCTTGACTTCTTTATCCCAGCATTATTTCTATATATTGTCCCTAATTCTTACTGTTTTAATGAATTGTTTTTTTAAAAGTGTTCAATTTCTGTCACTAGAATTGACTATTCATACAAACATGGTTTATGCCAATTTTAATCATAAAGAGTTGTTAGGACATTGTTTACATGCATTTCCTCACACAAGTAATCATGGCATCTGTGCCTCTTTGAAACTGGATTTCAAAAATACTTTAATGGAGAAAAACTGTAGGAGCAGTCAAATTTGCATCACTCTCCCAGTCGACTCCTGTCATTGTCCTATTTTTTATTTTATTGCACCTCCAAGTCTCACAGCTCTGTTGGTTATATATTAGGCATCTGCTTATGACCTTGTCCTGGGTCTTTCCCCTGCTCATTTTAATCCTAATGAAAAGAAAATAAAAGAGAGTATCATTCAAAGTAAAAGACTGTGTTGCCTTACTTTCAGACTGACTTCCTGATAGTCCTTTGGCCTGCCACCTTTTTTCTGGGTCCTTAGACGTGAAGGCCAACATTTATTACCAACCATGAGTTGGTCATCTGGCCAATTTTATTATCACTGAAGCAGCCAGCAGTAATCCAAATCAGATTTTCTTTGTGTTGGAGCATAATCAGCAAAACCAAGGCTTTTGGCAGTTCTGAGGTGCTTGTTGCAGTGTGCCTCCCAAGTTCTACAGATTGCCCAAATCCACAGAACTCCCAGCAAGGGCACGGGAAAATCCTGGCTTCGTGGAGTAGAGATGCTGATTGTGGAAGAGGATGCATCCTACAGTTTTTCAATTCTGACTGAAGTTTTCTTTTCTATGGAGTAAGAGGTATAATACTCTAGTTTTCAAAAGGCTATTGGTTATTATACAGAGACCTCACTGTGACAGCTAATATGATGCTGATGTTGATGACAGTGGAGATGATGAAAAAATTTAAAAACCTCACTCCTGAGTGACCAGTAAGCAGAGCTAATACACACTGGTCTGGCCAGGCAGGTTATTCACACCCAGAGTTTGTTCTGATTGATGTATTATTCTGATAATTCAGTACCCATTTTACCTTTAATCTTCTAGGTATCACTACCATCTGCCTAAAGTTAGTTTCCTTTAAGGTAACCACATCCCCATTCAGCCCTGCAGGTTTATGCCGTAGCATAACGCAAAATAATATTGAGACTCTTGGGCTAGAGGAATCATGGGGATGTGTGGGTTACCCCTGCCATGAAAGTCCATCAATGCCATGTTTCAAGTTTTACACAGAGAAAGAACCATTTACAGCAATTCTGTTCATTCCAAAATAACTTGCCCAAGCTCTTCTTAGATCTTGCCCTGCCCAAATGAACAGTTTCAGGAGAGGCGGTATGTGACCACAACCTTTCACTTATGTTCGAGGGATTTTTCTCCCACCTTCTCACTGAATCTTCCTAGTCTTCTGTGTTATCTTCATTATTTCTTAAATATTGATCTACACACCTTGTACTAGACACCTCTTGGTACTTATATCTATCTCTCCTTCGTGTTCATTACTAGTAGATTGGTAGGCAAATACGTGAAGTTGCATAGAATGGATACGTTTCCTTGGCAAACATGTGAAGTGAAAAGATTATCACTAACTCGATAAAGACAAATAGGCTAGAGAGGCAATGCTAAACTAATTCTAGATCAGTTATAGTTTCAGATGGTGGTGTACAAGTTGAGAGACAAGAATATTCCACCAGTTCCACTGAAGCCATACAAATTTTTCACCACTAACGAGTTTTCTTTCTCTTCCGTCTTCCTTAGACATCTACAGTATTTCTGTTCTTTTTCCGTCACTAAGGAGCTGAGTCTTCCACAATATGTATTCAAATTAAATAATCGGGGAAGAACTGATTTCTCTATGTTATCTTTTATTAATTTGAATTTTCATGTTAAATTAACTAAAACTTTCACACAAGCTGGATGAAACAATAGCTCTTCAGTTGAAGTTAGAAAAGGAGAACATGTCTTTGAAAATTCTCTGGTATTGTGAAATCAAAAAAGATTAACTTTGTCTAAGAGGTAGAATAAGTGATAGAATTTTTCTGTGCATGGGAAAATTGCTGCTTTTAAATTTGTAGTTTGAAATCATCCAAGTAGTGAAAAAATATTTTTTAAACCCAACACACAGCATTATAGAAATACCCTTTGAGGTCTGGTGCTTGCTGTGTGATTAAAGAAATATGCATCTGACTGTTTTTTGTGCATGATGAGGGGGTTAATGTGCCTTTTTTCAACTATTAATTCTAAATCAGTCCATTTATAGCAAAAAATAGTTTTCAATCAATTTGTATTTATTTAAAACTACTAAGAGGCCTGATACTGTAGATAAAACACAGTAAGAGAAATAAAAAGCATGCAAACTATTCTTGATACTGTTGAGAGTGAACTTGTGATCCAGTGTGAAGAAATCAGGTATCTGCATTTGTCAAAGATACCTGGCAATGATGTGTGATAATTGTTAAATAGATAATATTAAAAACACTGAATGGAGAGAGGCAGAAGTTCCTCTGGGTGTTAACTCAGAATAGGAGCTATACGAGCTAAGTCTTAAACAACGAAGGAAATGTCAGTAGGGCAGACTGGAAGAGAGTTAGGACATGAGTCTGAAACTGGCACAGAGAGCGTGTTTTAAGTAGAGATAAAAAGGGTCATGAATATTTGGGAAATAGCAAGCAGACCTATTTTCCAATGCATGGAGACTAATGCAGAATGGTGGCTTTCAAAGTTTTTAACATCAAATCACTCTTTCTTAAAAGAATTTGTATATGGAAACCCCAATATTAAGGAAAAAAAACATAAAAATAAGCTGCTCTGAAACAAAGACACTTAGAATGGCAACTTTTGTGGAAACAGACAGAAGTTCCTGATATCAGTTGGATTTATTGCAGATGTCCTGTATCTCTTGTTTGTTTATCACTCTGCAATTTGACTCCTGCTGGCCAGATTCTTATCTGGATTCCTGACTCATAGACTTCTGATTCCCACTCTATTTCTAGATGTCTATTAATATTAATAGATTTCTGTTTCTGGATTTTTATCACCTGGACCCTTGATTCTGTTCTTCTTCAGCCAATACCTGTTTCCTAGTTCTGTCTGCCTGGTCCCTCAGTCTCTCTACCTGCTTCTCCTCCATCATTTGCTCTGATTTTGCTTTTTCCTACCTATAGCTTCATCTAATTGTAGATAACCATTTGAGCAGAGAAAGCCTTTTCATTTTAAGAATAGTGTTATAAGTAGTAAGTAGTAAGAAAGGAATTGAAGAGTCATTAGTGGGAACAGAAAAGAAAGAACTCTTGCCTTATTTTCAAGGATCAAATAGCAGTTGTGATGAATTAGGTATGGAGAGTGAAAGAGTTGGAACAAAAGGCTTACAGGCTTGGCCAAAATAAGAAAAGAATGTGCCATAATCAACTAAGTCTTCATAACCACTAGTATGCACGTAGCTTTCATATTCTACAAAGCATATTCTTTTATGTTCTCTCATTCGCTCT
This sequence comes from Camelus ferus, assembly GCF_009834535.1. Taxonomy (NCBI): domain Eukaryota; kingdom Metazoa; phylum Chordata; class Mammalia; order Artiodactyla; family Camelidae; genus Camelus; species Camelus ferus. The sequence continues at coordinate 11,923,571 of NC_045699.1, forward strand.
CCTAATAGCCCTATTAAGAAGATTTTATTTTCTTATACGACAGAAAAAAGAGTTTGAGTCCTTTGCTCAAGGTCATACTTCAGGTTAGTTCAGACTACCAATTTAACACTAATCTTGCCTGTAGACCTGTTCCTTAATTTGTGGTAAACATACCTGATACTGTACAGAGCAGTAAAGGTATTTTTCATTTTGTTTTCCTACTGGGTCCTGTGATGAGGGCCACATTTATAATGTGGCAATTAGTCACACTTAACACTGGGTGAGGACATGCATGGGATGCATGTCACGTAGCTTTTCCGCACTGAGGAAAGACATCATTAATCAGTCTTCCCAGTCTTTCCTGCTGAGCCCCGATGCTGCCTCACAGTCTTTCTCAATATATTACTCTAGGCAGGCGCTACTAATAAATCAGACTTGTCTGGAATTTTGAACTCCTTTGCCATTCTGGCACTAAAATCCTGAAGTGACGGGTATGGTCTGGTACAGAACTCAATAAAATGACATGCTTAGTTTCTAGTCTCTCACGATAGCGTCTGCCTATTCCCACATCTGAGCCAGTTAACTCCTTGAACATCAAGTCAGACCTGTTAAGCGTGTCCTAACCAAGTGCCCACTGACTGGGCTTAAACCTTGGTTCCTGGAACTAAGCCCCTACTTTTCACCCAAGGTCTAAAAATGGTTGATCTATCTTGTTCCTCACTTCTGAAGTTCTGTTTCATAAAGCCAGGCCCTCCAAGCTAGGGTCTTTTCATGAGTTCTCCCCCATAGACCAAGAGGCCAGAGTCTGGTTCCTCTTGTCCAGTTTCTGTGGCTGGATCTCTGTATCACTTCTCTACTACTGTGAAACAAACTATTCCCAAAATTTATGGTTTTGAGAGAATAGCACATATTAACCTTTTGTTTAAATCTACAGTTTTGGTAAGATTTTTCAGGAATGGTTCCTTCATGTTCCCTGTGGTGTCAGCTGTTTTTGTTTTGTTTTGTTTCGTGTCATTTTGTTTTGTTTTCCTGACTGCCAGTTAAATACAGAGTTTTAATTTCATAGCTTAACAAAGAATAGTCATACACTGAAGTCAAGTGAAGTCATCACTTCAGTCTAAGCTTGCACATGTACACAGTTGAAAACAATGACAAGGTTGGCCTAACAAATGCTAGAAAGCCTTTAAAAATAACAAATACATATTTATAGGTATTGGAGGGAACAGAATTTGCCACCCCAGAATATGCCTCTTTATCATAGAATTATTTTAGCTGGATTATTTTAAAAAACAGCACAATCAGAAGAAACTCTGAAAGCTGAAGTTGCTATTTTTGTAAGAGACTTTTCCATTGATAAGACAAATATCCCTTTGTAAGGGTGTCTCCCTCTCTGTACCAAGAAGAGAAGGAGGACTTGCATTATCTAGAAACGCTGATCAGTGAAGAAGGCTATGACGTGGATCTGCATAAACCATACGCTTGTTCACTGTGCTTTTCCTGGTAACCTCGCATAACTAGCCTCTCCCATCCCCAGAGTCTCATTCATCTTTAGCTGGAGATGCCGTTTGAGCTGATGGCTTGGGCCACTTCGGGGGGTTCCTCAGTTTTCCTGGATATCCTCGTGAATACAGGAAGTATACATGTTATTAACCGTCTGTTTGTTTTTCTCCTGTTAATCTTCTTTATATTAGGGGGCAGGGGGAGCATCTCGGCCAAGAACTTAGAAGAGTGGAGGGAAAATTATTTTCTCTCCCTCACAGTATTCAGCTTTGTCTTGCACACTGAGGACTCACTTTCAAGTTGGGTCATTCACATGGCTGGCAGACTTATGCTGTCTTTGGGAGCTAACCTGGGGCTGTGGACCTGGGCCAGGGTCTTTAGTTTCTCTCCACATGATTCTCTCTAAGGCTGCTGAGGCTTACTTACAGCAGGGTGGGAAGTTTCCAAAAGCAAGTGTGCCGAGAGTATGTGATACTCTTTTGATCCAATCTCAGAGTCACTTCAGCCATAGTCTGTTGGTCACTGCAGTGACAAAGGCCTACCAGGTTCTGGAGATGGAACACAGACTCTACGTCTTGATGGGAGAGTTGCAAAGTTCTCACAGAACTTGGCATCTGCGGACACTGCTGTGCTAATCTTTGGAAAATGCAGTCTGTCACACTCCGCTGCCTTTGCACATTTAGTCCCCGCCACATTACTTTGCCCACCTTTTAAGATATTGATCTCCTGCATGCAGCCAGGTCTCCCTGTCACCTTATTCCTGAATCTCCATTTAGTGGCCCACTGTTACTGCTTATAATGTTACTGCCATAATATATCCTTTTATATATAATTTCTTCTACTGCCAACATTTTGCGTACACTCAGAAAGTCTTTCTGAACTTGAAAATAAGCTATCCCATCACCAAGGAAGCCTGGGAAAATAAGACTGAGAGAGAGAAAGCATGGATGTTAGAGCTGGTTTTGAACCTCAGCTTAATAACTGAACTCTACGAAGCTTACCTCTCTTAGCCTCAATTTAAATTTCTATCAAGTGAGTGTAATACAATTTTCATCTCATAATTGTGGTGAGAATTAAATATGTAAATGTTAATTAAATATGCTACCCAGGTAATGGATTTATTGAGTAGTCTAAAAGCTGTGGGGCATTAATATAAAAAAGTATTTTTTATTCAGTTACTACTTTGAACCATATTCTGTTTTTACCTGTTCTTTCTTGTAGTCAATGTCATCGTTGGCACTTTTTTTCTGTTTCTTGTTTTTCTGGTTACTTTAAATTATTACAATTTAGTTACAGCTAAAACTCCCATCTTGTGTTCAATCTAACATCTCCTCCTCCCAACAGTACATGTCAGGTGTTTACCTTGGGTGATGTGGAGTGGCGAGAAGGTCTGTTCTGTCTGCTCTTTGACTCTGCCTTCCACTCATCACCATGGAGTAGAGGTAGAGGATGCTGAGCTCAGTGGAGTAGGATTTGACTGTGAGAGTCTCCTCCTTCCCTCTTTTCTGGGTCTGGCTTCAGTGGGGTCATTGGACATAAAGACCTTGGGAGGTAAGAAGAGGAAAGGTCTAGTCACCTGTGAGTCATTTGGAAGCATTTCTGGCTTTGGTCTTACCAGGCTGTTTTTGTCTGAGGCTTGTGTTCTGTATTGATGGTGGACTCGACTGTGGAGGAGACAGTGCCCAGCTACACCCTGGCTCCCCGTCAGTGAAGAATCTCCGAGAGAGGGCAGCATTGCCTCCAGCCCTCCAACAGTGTGTACTCAGCCCTCTACTATCTGTTACCTTGAATGGCCGTTGGTCACCTGGATAGTCCCAAACTACTGCCTTTTCCTCTGCCTTCTGTGCTTCTTCATGTAGAACCAGAAGGACCACTAAGGGGGTCATGGAGTAGAGTGGACATGTCCTCCCATCCTTTGCTTTCCAAGCACTTTACCCCATGCTCTCTCTTTATCCCGTGTCTTACCCCATGTCTCTCTTCACTCTGTTGTATGGATTGCTAAAGCCACGTCAGTAATGTGTAGTCAGTAATATGTGGTCGATACAAATTAGGCTTCCCCAAGCACTCTTTCCCAGTGTTCTGCTTTGATGGCAACACTGAGGCAGGCCTGTAGCAGCTAGCCCCAAGGCTCAGATTTTCAATTGCTTTTCTTTTTTTGCAAGCTGCCCTGATCTGTGTGAGTGAATCCTGATGAACCGTCTCCATCACTGGCCCTTGTTGGGGTGGACATCCCATCGGGAAGAATGCTCTTATACTTCCTCCTGCTTATTTGTTTTACTCGTCTTTCAGCTTAGCTTCTGACTTTATTCCCTGCTCCTCACAGGCAGAAAGTCCTAGGAAACAGAGACACACGGTTTCAGCAGACTTTCATAGGAGCAACAGCATTTAGTCTGAGTCTAGTATGAATTGAATATGATTGGCAGCCTCTCCAAGGGTGTGCTGCTAGTCAGGGAACCCCGTGTGATTACTCACTCAACGCCAGGGCGAGCTATCCCTGTGCAACCAACATGCTGTTTGGGGGCTTTATTTATTTTTCCCAACAATGCATGTAAATCATTGCCTGCTCCTATTTAGGTTAGATACTAACAGCTTCCTTCGAGATTCTGGGTGTATTAAAATACTAGCTGTGGAAGCAGCAGAGAAGGAAACTGTGCACTGTTAATCCTTCCTGTGACAGAACCATCACAGAGCAAGCCTTGAAGGCTCGCTTATGAGAATGGCATTTCGTCTGTCTCTTACTGTGTGTGCATGGGTACGGGGTGCCCTTCCTGGCGAGCCTATAAGCTGTCAGAGCTGTGATGGCTGCTATTTTAGTGGTAAACTAATTATTGGCCTCCACTGAATATTCACAGCTCTATTAGCCAAGACACCCACTGTTTCTCAGGGAATGAAAACTGGGTAGACTTCCAACTTTCAGTGCCCACTCTGTGCCTAAACAATGGCCCCGGGACTGCTATTTTCAACTGAATCTGGAATGAGAGATCAATTATATTCTCCTGTTTATATTTTCCAGTTCTATTTGCCAGGTTTTTTGCAAATCATTTTTGAAGTGGTCTGCTCTCAGTGTTTAAATCATTAATGCTGTGGATCGATATAAATGGACCCCATCATTCCAAGTGGAACTGAAATCTATTTCTTCTGACCTTGACTGGTGCATGATACAGGTCAACATGTGGGATTGGATGACATCGTGCTTTTTAAGCCATTCTGTTGGTGGCAGCTTCTTCAACATCTGTAATGGAAGTTTAGGATGTTGTGTTCAGATGGCCTAAGATTTCTAATGTCATTTTCATCCTCTTTTCTTTCCTGTTGAAAGTTCTGTAAAGGATCCTTAATTGCCTTGCTGAGTGTGACAAAGGCCTTCCATAGTCTTGCCTGCAGGCCTTTTTTCCCCATTTATTCTACAGCACATATTCCTTCCTAAGCTAGGAGCTTCTTATTCAAAAATCCTAGAATGCCCAGGCAGTCTGCATTTTGATTCTATATTACTTGCTGGTTTGACTCTTTTTGAATGTTTCATGAGTTTTAGTCTTGCCTCCCATTTTTATCCCTAGCTAGACTGAGTGATAAGTCAGTATTAGCGTGATCTCTATGTATGAATAACCCCCAAAGAATTAATTTATTGAATGTGGGAGATGACCATGGCCACCACAAAATGTGTCAACCCTCTTTACTTAGTTTCTCTCTTCTCCACCACTCGTGTTTTTATTTTGCTTTCTCCCTCCAAGGTTTACCATTTCATTTAAAATTTACTCACTCCATTCATTCCTCAAACGTCTCAAAATTCTCACTATATGCAGGAAACTTTCTGAACTTTGATGGTGAGGTGGTGAAAAAGACATAGCTCTATTCTCATGCAGTTTGCAGTTCCTGTGCTGTCCAGTATGGGAGCCACTGGACTCATTGGCTATTTAAATGAAAATTAATTAAAATAAAATTGAATGTCTCAGTCACATGAGTCACATTTTAATTGCTCAGTGGCCACATGTGGCTTACATCTCCTGTAAAGAACAGCGTAGCAACAGAACATTCCCATCCTCCCAGAAAGGTCTGTTGGGCAGTGGTGGGAAAAAAAATTCTGTTAACCTGTTGTCTTTTATTGAGCACATATTACGTGTCAGGTACTAAGTATGATATGCATAATGTATCATTTTATCTAGTCAATATCCTGATGAGGTGGGGAGGGGGTCAGTATCTCCATTCTGCAGAAGAGAAAGGTGAAGCATAAAAGATTTAAGGACTGTCTGAAGCAATATATTGTACAAAGTGTTTAATATCCATTGAATGCATGGATTTTTTCACTTATGTATCATAGCTGAAGCAGTGGATAAACCTCATAATCAGAGCTAGATTAAAGGATGTCTAGAATATTGATCTATAAGTAGATTGAACGTCTCAGATAATCCCCCAGTTTATTCTGGCCTTCACATATAACTCCTCACTTAATGGCCAATTAGTCCCACTCCTATGGAAGAAAGTAGTAGCTTCAAGAGAAACAAAAGAAAACAAAAACAAAATTCTCACAGGTACAGTCCCTGTACCCACTGAATGAATCTTGAACAGGTGTTTAAAGAATATGGCTTTGGAGGAGTATCAAATTATTAACGTGCTCAGAGTAACCATATGTCTTGGTCTGGGGGAAAATGGCTTTTGGGCTCTGGTATATTTGATAATCCAGTAGCCCAGTGATGTCGTTAAGCAATTCCATCCTCATATTGATTCCCTCATTCAGGAGATGCTCTCTCATGACCTATTCTGTCACAGGACTGTGGCTGAGTAATAGAAATACAAATTAAAGAACATATCCTTCTCCCAAGGAACTTGCAGAACAGTGAAGAATACAAGGCATTGCAATACAATAAGTGTTCAACCATTGTACCCTCTGTGATAGACACTGTCGGATACAGAACATGCAGACATGATCTCAAGGAAACTTCTCACAACTAGGAGAGGGGAAATTCACAGAAATAAATATAACACAATTTAGAATTTGGAACATGCGATAGTGGTAGAAAATACAAATGTGCCATATTGAACGTTATATAATGAAAAGCTTTTTATACATGTTGTAGATACATAAAAGAAGAGACAGAGCTGCCAACTTGGGAGGGAAGGGAGTGGAGGGGTGGACAGGCATTAGGGAAGGCTTTACAAAAGGAGTGGGATCTGAGCGGACCTTCAACACTGCGAAGAGTCCGATGAAAGGATATCTCCAACAGAGGAGCAGCAGCAGCCAGAGCAGAGAAGTTGGGAAGTGCAGGGCCTCTTCTCAGAACTGTGAAGATTCTGCTGTGGTCACACCCTGGTTACAGGAGGGAAGTGTTGATGGATTAGGCCGGGGACAGTTTGCCGAGGACGTCAAATTTGGTTATGCTGAGGGATTTGGGGTTCTTCAAAAGAGGATGAGGTTGTCCATGCTGTAGAAAGAAGTCAGAATGAAGCGCTCTGGTCTGAAAACCTTCATCAGGTGGCAAAAAATGAACATTTGTGTATTTATTTGTTTAAACAGTTAACTGTTTTAGTTTTCTCATTTGACTGCTTAAAGATTGAACATGGCTCATTTTTAGGAAAACAAACAAAAAACACTTTGGAATTGACACGAGTGTTTTTCAGCTTTGACATGCTTGAGTTTGTTAATAGATCACACCCCGTGAATAATGCAGGAGCGGCATCCTTTCTCTGTTGCCACTCAAAGTGCAAATTAGGAAGTTCATCTCCTTAAGGCTTGAGCTTGATAACTGACAGGTACAGATTCCCAGGGGCAGCAGTTAACTTCCTGTAAACTGATATAAGAATGAATTTGATGCCTCTAGAAGAGAAACTTAATATGGTAGGTGAATTAAATTCCCTTTGCTACAAAGAAGGCATTTTACTCTGCTATTTACTACCCTCCAGGACCTGTGCTTTAGAAATGTCTGGTGCAGACCATGTCACCTCTGCTTCCAAACCAGCCACCTAACACTCTGCATATTGACTCAGCCCCCACTGATAACCTGCGTGTATGAATGGCAGATGGAGACAGTGTGATTCACACCCACCACGACTCCCTTTTAACCTGAGAGTTCAGTCATTAAGTTTTAGGTTTATGAGGTTTACCTCCTAGAAAGTCCTTCTGTGGTCTCAAGGGTCTTACAGCTCACCTTCGGCTCTGGGTGCATATACTTCCTTCTTCATCCTACTGTTTTTCCAGTCCTTATAAGAAAGGGGTGACTAGATGAGTGAAACATATTAAAAGAAGAACAGAGCTAGGCATCTAAATTTAGTGATTGCAAGTCAACTTTTGAGTGTGTTACATAAAATGGCAAATGAAGGAACAGAAATCCAAAGGCCAAACATATTCAATTCCTTACTCATGATTCCTGGCCTGAAGCTTTCCCATCTTCTTCCTAATATACTGTCCTCCTTTTAGAAAACTGTTCCTCCTCCTTTTCAATTCTTATGTTCAAATGGAAGCAACCAGTACTAGAACCCAGCTTCCTGAGCACAGTTAATGATTCTGTAAGGAACTCCTGATCCAAGCCTGACCAATCCAAGTCCTTCCTTGAGATGTTTCAAGCCAAATATAAGAAGGCAAGAGTTACAGTTGCTTTCTAGTATTGAAACTTTGAAAAGTGAGCTTTGGGCTCACCTAGTGGTCATATTTCTTACATATGGAGAAACTTGGAGAAGGAAGTGCTATGCAGCAAGAAACATAAATGAAGAATGGAAAGAGAAAGTTCTGGGGGCATTCAGATGTCTATGTCATTGTCCCTGACAAGCTGAATCTCTGTGCCTGCCAAGATCACATGAAATAGCCCAGTATCCAACCAATAATTTTTTAAATTTCTGCCTAACTTAGTTAAGATAACCCTTCTATTACTTGTAACCAAAACATTCTCTATTAATACAAAAAAATGAATATACCTGACCTCATTTCTTTTTTTTAATCTTAAATCAAATCCTTGCATGAATCAGAAATGATTGGTTTTTTATATTGAAGTCTTCTTTTTTAAACACCTTTTACTGATGGTAACTTTCCATTTCTTTAGTATTTAGTATTCTTTAATGCTTCAGCAAAACTTGTAAACTTGTTAAATTCTCAAATCTGTACAATTCCCATGCTAGATAAGGTATGATTTTCTTTCTTATTTCCTCACATTCACAGACAAATTTCTAAAGAATGTTGCCTGTGAGTACAATGAATTCATAAGCCCTGGGATCTAATAGCTGAACAAACCCACACTGTGGGATAGAAAAAAAAAATCTTAAATGCTTCATTGGTTACTTTTCATCAGTTTCCGTGTCTTGCTCTCTGATTAATTATATTCTAGCTGATTCACAATAAGTTATTAATTTTTGTATTTAAAATCAGCTCAAGGAATAGTATTTATTTTTTCTGAGTAAAGCAGGTATCTAATTCATCTTTACAAGGTTTTGATTGTGTCTGAATTCTTTATTAAATCACCTCTTTGCATTTGTTCTTAGCTGTTGCCAGGCAACTTACATGATACTTGGCAAAAATATTCTGAGATTTTTTTTTTTAGAATAAAATTAGTAAAGGCACAGACCCCTTGTAATGATGGGTATTACAATAGTTCAGATGTAAAATTAGCCACCATGAATGAGAATTATTATTTAATGTTATACTAAATGGGACTTTCTGTCCAATTGTAACCGGGTCTCCCACCTACAGTTTGCCTAAATTGCAAAGAATAGCTTAATTCCTGATTTAAAAAGAAAATGAGGTTGATAAAAAGAAATAGTAATGACTCTTGTATTGAGTTGAAAAAGGTGAGTGATGATAAATGAATTTGCCCAAGCAGTTTCTCCCTGATTCATACTGCTGCCCCTGGCAGAATGGCTCAGGGAAAAGCAATCTTTTCATTTCAGATTTCCTATTGAGAAAGAATCAAGAAGACCAAGGTGAGAATTCAGTTTTCTTTGGTTTCTGTAGTGGCAACTTCATGTAAGATCCATTCCGATAATGTAGTTAATACTCAATTGAACCTTTTTCAACTAGTATTGTAGAAGAATGCAGGGAATGTTAATAAGGAGGCCAAATGAGATAAGGTAGGTGAATGTGCTTTTGACCCTGTAGTCCAGCTTTAGATTTTTGTTGTATTGGTGCCGGCGATGGTGGTAGTTGTTACTTTAAAGGAACCCAGTATGAAATCTTTCTGAGAATAACTTCTATTACCTCCATCTTATCATAGATTTGATGGTTAGGTTTGGCCAGTGAAAAAAATGTATGTGGATTGGGAGAGACAACTTGAATTTTTGAGTTAATGGATATCCTCATTTGGAAGCCAGATGGCTTTAGGGAAAACAATACGCTTCTAGTAATAATGTCAGCCTCTCTGTCTCTGCTCTAAATCCCATTTCCTCTGCCTTAATTTTCAACTATGTTCAATCTCTTGCCTTTTTTCCGTGTAATAAATTTCTCTCTGTTAGCCAGAACTTTTCCTTGAGTGTATAAAGCTGCCCAAATCTACTCTATCTTAAAAATAAAATTGTAAATTTGCAATTGTTTTTAATTATTTGTCCCTTAACAGGGATTTGTCCCCATGGCTCACCTTCCTCTTATAATTGAATTTCTTGCTGTGTGATGGGCCTCTGCTTATTCCTCCATTAATTGTTATTGGGTTTCTTTCCTCCCTGAAAGGGCTTTCTCTACTGAAGTTGCAGATTCAGTTGATTTGGCTTCTCTACAAGAATTTGAAATTATTGACAATTAGGTCTTTTCAAAATTCCTCTTTAGTTTTCAATTTCATCATTTGATCCTACCTTTCCTCCAACTTCTTTGAATGATTTTTAAGGGTACTTTCTAATCAAGTTGTTTAAATATTAGCATTGTTCAGGCATCTGAGCTAGGCCCCCTAATCACCTCCCTCTATAAATTACCCCTGAGAATCTATCTATGAAAAAGATGGAGTCTTCCCCCAACATTTCTTCCATTAGCTCCAGAGCTACTCAGTCCAACGCCTTTGAACTTCTCGTATGTATGACCTGAAAACACCTAGAATTTAACCTGATCCAAATGAACTCATTCCCCCCATTTCCACATGCTCCTTAATTCTGCTTTTCACTGAATAGTGTGGTTGTTCCCAAGCCAATATTCTGACCTTATTCTTGATTCCTGTCTCACTTCCCATCCCTAAAACAATTGTCCATCAAACTAGAGCATCTAATTCATAACTATTTAAAAAAAAAATCTGTCTTCTCCTCTTCAACCCTATTGTCTCTACCGTAACACATTTATAATCTCTTTCCTGATCAGTTGATCACATATTCCTCCAAAGGCCAATCCTATGCTATCATGACTTCTCCTCCTTACATGTGTTTGAAAAAGGACATAATAAGACTAAGGGGAAAATTGAGCATTTAAAAATTTTTCATAGGAGCATGTAGATAATTTTTAGAAATCATACAAAAACAAATAAACATAGCTGAAAGTTTGAGAAGGAATGCACGTGGTTTTCCTAGTGAAATATCAGCAAGTGAATGTATCTGAGTAGGGATGCTAAAAAACATTCTTTTTCAGTGATGTGGAGAGAAGGAATATTTCTATATCCATCTGGTTCTTCTGAACTTAGTTATGGTTCATATAGTCACCAAATCCAAGGAATTTAAAAAATCCTACTAAAGCCGGGCCTGACTTTTAAATGTGATCATCTAACTGTTCTAGTTTACAGAAGTGGAACGAACTTCCATCTGTTGCCTCCTTGAATGGTTTTGCATTTCTTACTCCTGCCAGAATTAATTAGGAATGATGCTTGAGATTCTCGGTACCTGGCCTAGAAGACAAAAGTAGTGGCATTCAACCCTACCTTCTCCCTGACACGGACTGCTTTAGCCATTATAGGTGCATTTAGAATTGGAGACTTCTGAATATTTTCTGGTTAATTCAAAACATTTGAGAGCAACAATATCTTGCTAATAATTGGTGTAAACTCTGCCCATCTAGGATTTTTAGCTTGTTGATTAACCATGATATGGTAGTGATTCCTGTATTAGCAGCACACATGTGCTTGCACATAAACAATTACTGTCATGACAAATGTGTTGTAAAAACGGTCAGGTCAATACCAGGAAAAAAGTGAGGCCAATATACTAGGCATAATGTCATGCTTTATGTTTCCCCTCGATGTATTGAAAAAGAGGAGGAAAAAGGGTTGTTCTTGATTAAGTCAGAGGTTTATTCAGTATACACTAACTCTTTGGAAGCATTGTTAGTGAAATACTATGGTCTGAAAACAAAATGCACTAAATTGAACAATGAACAGCGGGACAAACAAAGTAGAAACAGTGAGCACAAACTTTCAAGAAACCTGGCAGTTAAAAAAAAGAGAGAGAGAGAGAGAGAGAGAGAGAAAGAAATAAGAAAGTAGCCAAGGGAAACAGAAGACTAGGAGATTTTATAGATTGAAAATAAAAATATATTCTTGGACCAAAAAATGGAAACACCTTTTAAAGACAAGATGATAAACTTTTCACTATTAAAATAAAGAGTTAACTTTTGAAATGTTTTTCTTGTCTCTAAATGACTATCTTGCTGAAACAACATTGTTGTATATATGTGAAGTTCCTGTATATCCACACCAAGAGCTTCCCGCCTTGAGAACTAGGGTGTAAGATATGACGTTGTGTAGAAAATCTCAATCCTGCTGTATCTCAAATAGGAAAAAAAATTTTAAGGCTCTAATATCCTCATGAAATAACAAGTATGCCTTGAACATTTCCAGTAGATTGTCATTTCCTAAAGACAGAGCTCAAATCCAAAATTGTTTTGCACTGTCTTTGGTATCTGAGCGAAAGGGTATGCATATAGAGCGTGGAGTGAGGGTGGGGAGTTTAAAGACAGAGACTGGGGGAAAGATGTGTCCAGTGTCCCTTTCTGGCTGTGTTTCCATGCTCTTTACACATGACGATATTTTTAGTCTCCCAAACCAAGAGGACTTAGAATTTCTGAGGATTTCTCATTTGCTGTTCTCCTTTAATGTGTTAAAATTGGTAGTAAGATTCTATAATTATGGTAACACATTTTGATTACACGTATTTTTCTTATTATCTCACATGAGCAAACAGATTGTGAATTAAGTGACTAGACTAAAATTACATATTAATAATTAGTGAATTCAGAAGGGGGTCTTTCTGCAGAAGCCCAGTCATACGTTTTCTTCTATTACAACATGGCTTGACCATTGAATATACACCTTGGAAGGTAACTGTGATGTTATCCAGCTGGCTTAGGTGGTTTTCTGTGTTACAATCTCATGGTGAGCAGACCAGGTAGACAGCAAAGGAGGAAAGAGGAAAACAAGCGAAAGAGATCCACTGGACATGCTGTCCAAGTGTGGTTGAGGAGAGTTGGCAGGTAGGAATGACACTTTACTGATGACAGTTATCTGCTGACCCAACTTGGCTTCATCCAGAACCCCAAACTATCTGATGATGTCCTGTGGCTTTACAGCAGCCAGTTCGTGAGTTAGTACCAGTTCTTCTTATGATCCACAACTTCCTGAGCTGCAGGAACAAACACTTTTGCCTGAACTCTGGTTTTTCATTCTCCTCATAGTTTGCTTAAAGCATTATCTGATGGTGCTAACTTTGCCTATATTTTTGCTTCCTCACCTTCGTCTGAAATTCTGGTAGAAATCTCTAATTTTGATTTGAGATCACTGCCACAGTATTTCACTCTAGTTCCCTGATTTTATTCCTGTTGCTCAGTTCTGGTATATGATATAGACCCAATTCAATAGTAAGAACTCTTGAGTGTTTTTAGCAGACAGGCTTCTTTCCTGTTGTAGTGCTTTACTACTTTCCCAATATAGTTTTATTTTTATATTGTTTGTTTGGCTTTTTACCCTGAAATCTATATTTGGCCTACAAGGAATGTAAAGATAGAACCATGGGGTCTTATAGCTGAAAGAATATTTGGGATCAGCACAGACTTTGATCATTAACGCCTTAAGGGTTAAGGCAATAAGTTCAAGACTTACCCTCGGGGCCCTTGACCCTCTATCTGTCCTAATGCATCTCTTCTGTTTTACTCTGTTCTTCGTCTGATTTATTTAAAATAAATCCAAAATGTTCTGCTGCCTTATGGAAGCAAACAAAAATTTTGAAAATGACTAATTAAGTCCAACATTCTAATTTATAGGTTATACAGCTATTGCTGTGAGGGTTTAAACAGCTTTCCTAAACTTGTGTTTTGACTTAGAAACAGCTACAAATTCCTGACCTGGTGGGCTTCCTTTTTTCCTTTATACAACTTTCTTTTTAATATATCCATCAACCCTAAGGACCTATATCCATGTTGATGTTGCCCCTCCATGTTTGTGATGGGCTTTTGTGACAGAGAATCACAGACAACTGTGACAGTGTGCCATGATCATTAGAGACAGTGTAGATGATGGACTCTCGTTCGAGCTTTCAGACGTACCGTGTGTGTGAATTGGGCCTAGTCAAGTACGCTTACTTGTGTGCCTTGTGGGCTTATGGGGAGTGCTTGTAGGCTGAAATACCCTCTATAATCATGATAGACTTGTTATTAGTAGGTATTGTGTATATACTTGCTAGCCTTTAAGTATGGCCCCAACCTCTCTTTACATCTTCTATCGTATCAGTCTTCCCGTGTTGACTTTGCTACAAACATGCTGACTTTTCAACTTCTCATACACAATAAAACAGTTTCTGCTTCTAGGCCTTTGTGTTCCTTTTGACTGCAGTCTTTTCTTATTACTCTTTTGCATAACTGGATCCTTTTCATTTTTTATGTCTCAGTTTGAAGGCGCTCTTTGATTCTCTCTCTTAAATGGCCTCTTCCAATGATTATCCCATATCTTCACCCTGATTCTTATATTTAATAGCATTTATTACAAAATGTAATTCTTTTTTTTATTAGCTCAATTTGTTTATTCTCTGTCCCCAGAATTGTTATGAGAGAGGGTCCTTTTTTGTCTTGCTTAATGCTTTATCTCCTGTGCTTGACAACATGGTAGATACTCATGGTTGTTAAGTATTTACTGAATAGTGAAAGGAAAGAAGGAAGGAAGGATGGAGACAGGGAAGGATGGGTTCATTGAGGCTCATATCCCATTTCCCTCACTGCTACATGGGAAGTAACACTTCAACATCTGGAGAACTCTTTAGATAATCTGGCAAATAATGATGTCCACTCTAATTGTTGTTATTATTATTATTATTATTTTGATATAGCTGACTGCAAGATTCCAAAGCCTGCCTCAGCATAATTATTCATTACTCTGTTGACACCAGTTTGCTTTACTGTATTGTCTATTACCTAGAAGTGTTGGAAATATCATTATAAACTTCATGGTGGAATTGGAAGGAGCCTTTGCTTAGTACAGGAGCCAAGGTTGTCAGTGACACTCATGTACTGCAAATTCTTCCTCCCTTGGAATCAACTGTCCTAGCTTCCTCCTTTCTGTGTCATTTAGGATTTATTTTTTCCTCCAAACTTAACATAGTTGGGGTCTCAGCTCAAAAGAGTCTGTCTCTCTACTGCCTTTATCTCAATAGAATAAAGTACAATTACTTTGATTCCTGAATCTGAACTCTTAAAAATCCATTCTCTGAGAAAAACAGCCATCCACAATGAAATTTACCACTTAATTTAGTGTTATAGGCTAATCCTTAATATATTTTGTAAGAGAAAGATGCCTGTATTAATTTGCTCCTGGTGCATGTGGCTAGGGCATTTGGTGACACCTCAGGGTTGTTATTAGGTGTATAACCAGGCCATTAACACAGGGATTTGCACAAACATCTTCCTACACAGCTAGAAACCTGAATTTCTTATGTAAATAGGGCATAGCTTAAATATGACACACCCAGAACAATAGCAAATGATTGCACATCATGAAAAGGATGTTTTTAAAGAAATATATTTACATTTTATTTTTCTGAATTCAGGCACTTTATTAATGGGAAAAAGCCACATTTATTTGATTTCATATAAAAACATTTATTTATTAAATGCCCTTATTTGAAGGTAAGCACTACCAGATAATCACACCAACAAAATAATAAATATGTATTTTAATTTGTCACGTAGCCCTGCTTCTTTCTCTACTACCTGTCTGAGGTTTACTTTTCTAGTAGAGGTGTATTTACATAAATGTTTGCAAATGCTAACTATATGCCAACTGATTGTAGGAAGAAAGATCTAAAATTTTCTAAATTACCACATAAATGTAGCCTAAGGTTAGAAATCTGCTTCAGGATCTCAAGAAGGGAACAGTTTTATGTCAAAAGCAGAAAACTATACAGAAAATATAGTTTATTGATTCAGTGAACTCATATCACATGGCAATAGTGCGCCCAATATGTTCTAGGAATAATAAGTAAGACGGGTTCCTTTTTTTTTAATTTTTTATTGATTTATAATCATTTTACAATGTTGTGTCAAATTCCAGTGTTCAGCACAATTTTTCAGTCATTCATGGACATATACACACTCATTGTAAGACAGGTTCCTTGATCTCATAGGTTTTACTTTTGAGTTAAGAGATACAGGTAAAACTGAATGAATGACAAGTTAATAAATAGACAACAAAAGTGTCAGGAAGAATGAGTGCTGCATGGCAAAGTAAGACGGTAATAAAGGAAGGAGGTGAAAGAGAGTGTAAGGTTGTTGTACTGCAGGCTGATGGTGAAAGAAGGCCATTTCATCAAATATAAGACAAACTGAATGATAAGAACACTGGGTAAAGTATTCCAAGTAGTGCTAAGACACTAAGGTAAAAATGAGTATAGGATGTTTGAGGAACCAAAGAAGGCTCATGAGGCTGAAACGAAGTGGGTGACAGTAAAGTGTTATAAAATGAAGAATTATAAGTGGGTGGGAATGTATCATTATGTAAGGTTTTAGAACCCAAGGTTAGGAGTTTGGGTTTACTTCCAAGTTTAATAAGAAGCTATTAGAAAATTTTAAGCAAAGCCAATACAAGATTTCATTCCTGTTTTGACAAAAGTCACTTTAACTACCATACAGAAAGGGATAGAAGCTGGATGCAAAAAGAGACTCAGAGAGGAGACTGGTTACGTGGCTTTTGAAATCTAGACAGAGATTATGATGACTGGGGCTAGGGTGGCAGCCATGGAATAGAAAATAGTGCATAATTTCAGGTATGACTTGGAGGTAGAGTCAATAGAACTTGTTGACTGATTGAATGTGAGGGAGAAGGGAAAGAGAAGGACCAAGGAAAACTGCTGGATTATTTGGCTGAGCTAATTGTAGATTGCCGTCCCATTTACAAAAATGATGAGGAGTGGCATCAAAGTAGGTTTTGACATTGAATCAAGAGTTCTGTGTTGTCTGTATTGAAATTAAATTTGAGATGCATACAAGATATCCATCTGGAGACATGGAGTAGTCAGTTGGATATAGGGAGTTGTGGTTCTCAGCATTAAAATATTCAAAGTCCAGGGGTGGAATGAAGTCATGTAAGGAGAAAATTAAGAACAAAGACATTTCTTGAGGAACCTAAGATTTGGAGATTGAGCACAGGAGTAAACACACCTGAAGGAGACTTAAGAATGACCAGTACGGTAGGAGAATACCAGAGGATAGGATACCGTAGTAGCCAGAACGAAAAAAAAAAAAGTGTTTCAACTATTTTGCATACCACTGAGAGATCAGTAAATATTTGTAACATAGTGACAGATGTCCTAGAGAAATATTAAATAGTCC
This sequence comes from Camelus ferus, assembly GCF_009834535.1. Taxonomy (NCBI): domain Eukaryota; kingdom Metazoa; phylum Chordata; class Mammalia; order Artiodactyla; family Camelidae; genus Camelus; species Camelus ferus. The sequence continues at coordinate 11,940,744 of NC_045699.1, forward strand.
TGAATTCTGGGCTTCATTTTTTCTCTTCTGTGCTGAGGTGAAGTCACTTCACCTCTTTTATCTTTTCCTCTTTAAATGTAAAGTGATTCACCATTTCTCAGCTTTTCTGCCCAGGAAAGACATCACAGCGCTCTTTCTTGATGAATCTGAACACTGCGCAGAGTCTTTTTCAATACAGTTCTCATGGCCATCCAAGCCAATCTGTCAAAGCTGCTGTCAAAGTGTGAAATGACATAATTTTATAATCCCTGCTGTAACTGTTCTTTGGATCATCTACAACATTAATTCTATTTTATGGTTGAAACAAAATGCTATCTGATATTTATTATTTTAGAAATTAACTCAAATAATAGTTTAGTTTTAGTTTTAGTTTTTGTCCTTTGTGCTATGATCTTGCAAATTCTGGTCTGACTTTGCAAATATATTTTATTATTTTGGAATTTGTAGATTTACCATGTGAATAAAATATATTTCAGATCAGCTGATCCATTATCAAAATATCTGACTAGTTGTATATAGTTGATGAATGACTTAAGGGGCTTAACTTTCCATTTTCCTAATTTTTCTTTCATGGAGGCGATGGTGAACCTTAATATGGATAAAAATCTAGAAGCCAAAAGAAACAAGAGTAGATGTGATATTTTAACAGGAGGATCTATATACAATGTTGGAACTGGGAGGGGTTGTCAAAGAGTTTTTAGGCAGATGATGAATGAGAGAAAGCAGGAGCACAAAAACGGAGGGTAGAGGAAAGTTTCCCCAAACAGAAGGAAGAATAGTGTGAGAACTATGGGATGAAGAAGAGTTTATCGACTTACAAAATGAAAGAAGACCAAAATAGTAAGAGTACGGAGAGCCACAGAGAAGATTGGCTTCCAGGAGTGGGAAAACAGTGATTAATATGGGACTTTTTAAACCATGTTAGGAATTTTGGATTGAATCCTTGTTTCAGTTGGAAGCCATGAAATTAATGGGCAAGTGACAAAAAAGCATTTTTAAAAGATCACTGTGGTGAGACTGTGCAGAACAGATTGGACAGAGTAATGAATGTAGGGAAATTTGTGGGGAGCAGCTATTAGAGTAGTCTGGAAAGAGATGTTACCTTGGTGTGAAGAGTAGTTCGTAAGGACAGACAGCTGAGTAGGTGCCAAGATTGTATCAGTCCTCTAATGGACCGTCCATCCCCTCAGTGGCACAAATACTTTAATTTCTGTTAAGAAATTTGGTATATGTAAAGGTTACTATATTTCAGCAATTACGGTTCTCTAAGTAAATTTTATATGACATTTCAGAGATCAGCATCTTTATCTCATGTTATAAATGATTAACTGTTTTTATCAAAGAAACACAGATTTGTTTATACCATAGGCCTCCAATATCTGTCAGTAATGTATAATGTATAAGATTCAATAATAAAAATATTCATAAGTACATAAAATATTGCTAAGACAGAAAGGGGAGTTTGAAGCCAACTCTGCTTCAGGCACTGGATGACCAGAGTTTTAGTTTTAATTTTTTAAAACTGTTGTCATTTCCTAAGAAAACTTTACTTTCTGGACGCATGTGTACTCCACACGAATGTTGTAAAAATCAAAGAATAAAATGATGGGGAGACTGATAGACCTTTCTTTAAATGTTTATCATAAAAATATCATTCTACCAATATTATTGAAATGAATAGAACCAAGTAGGATTGTAAATTCCCTTTCTTCTGTGCGTGGCTTTCTGTCAGATTTCCATTGCTAAGACAATGGAATGCTTTCTTGGTTGCTCAGTCCACCATTAAATTACACAGCCTTCACTTCATCCCAGAGAGACTGCCACGTGAAACGAACAGTCCAAACCCACCCTTACAGTGCTAGGATTTCACAAAAGTGTAACTTCAGTAAAAAAATCAAATCAAGTTGGTTGTCATTGGATATTTAAATTTGGGACTTGCCTCAGATAATTCTTTGTTTCACTTTCTGAATCCACAGAAAGGAATACATGCAAAAAGGATCCACCCAAAAGGTCAGAATGATTAGATCATATCTTTGTAGAAACTAACATTGAAGAGCCAATAATGTCATTGAAAACAGAAGAACATTTTTTCCAAACAAAAATATGCTTTAAAGTAGCATCATTCTGGGGAATGAAATAAGTTTAAGGCTTCTTCCCCCCTCCCTTTTTCTCTCTCTCTGTAACAAGGTAGACTCAAAATAAGCAGATGGCATTCTGTGGGCTGAGGATGAATGAGTAAGGATTCGTGGCAGGATCGTATCACAAGATTATGTGTAATTGATGCATTTAGCTCTAAAAGCTTTTGGTTCTGCAGAATGTTTAAAGCATTGCTGAAACTGCATTGAGAGGAAAGAAAACTGGAATGATTCAAAATTATAGTATGATGAAAAATGACGTGCTTTCCTATCACTGTTGTTTTGGTCATGATGATGATTCTGTTATTTGGTAATGTTAAAATCTGTACAGTGTATCATGATCTTATTATAAATAATAAGGTCAGTAAGACCATTGCATTGTTACATTTCTACATTTGTCAGTCTCCTACCCTTAATTTATACAGCATTTGCTGAGGTCCTACTGTGGGTCAGACACTATCTAAAAACTGGGGTTGCTAAGATATATACTTTCCCTGCCATCAAAGGGTTTATAGTCTTGTGGATGAAATAAATAGATCAATTCATAATTACAAATACTATGGCTATGCAAAAACTGTCATGTTATATAATTGCTATAATAATAAAATAAACATAGTTTATATACTTTCTATTTCCGAATGCCTTTTCAGTAATTTTATTTGAAAGCCTAGATTGGGCAGATCCTATTCTCAATTAATTTTTTTTTAATCATTTATAAACCTATTTAGGTTACCTAGAGCTTCTATTTCACTTCTATTTCAAGTGTATGCTATTTAGGCTTAATGTACATACTGTGCAAATAGGTCAAATAAATGCTAAATAGAAATTGGTGTAGCCAAACAAGACTAAATGCTATTCATGAGGTTTAAGAGCGTTACTAAGCTTGAGCTTAGTTTTGGCAATCTGAAAGTAAAGAAGAAAGGAAAGCGTGTAGAATCACACAATTCTTATCAAGAAGAAGGAAGCAGATCGTTCTCTCTCGTTTTCTTTTCTCTCAGTTTTAAAAGCCCTTCTTGCATGGGACCTCATCGAGAAAACAGTAAGCCAGAGACGCAACATCATGATGGTTTTATATCTAAACATGGAAGCACTCTTAATATGACTGTTTCTTAAAGTGGCTCCCTATAAAACCTTAGAATGAAATGACAGTAGTCAAGTACCTGAAGGAAGATGATTTTACAGGAGGCTAGCCAAGTGTGGTTGAGAAATGCAGGGTCCTGCTCATCCTGTAGAATGTATAAAAATTGAACTATTTTAAGTAGTCAGAAGAAAGCATAATCCTTCTGTTAACTTTACTAAAGATCATTTCTGTCAACTTGGTTTTTGATGAGATTTGTATAGAAGATGACTCAGGTATGTTTTCTGATGTGGACATGGTATCCCTGTTCTTACAGCCCTGGGTAAGCCTAGCTGTATTTGCTTTTGAAACCAGTTGAGAAGATGGTGGGGTCAGCATGTGCTCTATTAGAGGAGCAGTCTGTAGTCATCTGGAACTGTGTCCCCTATTTTATAGATAAGAACTGAGTCAGACACTTCTCCAAGTTATTATTAGTCTAGGAGTGATAATAGAACTCAGCTTTTCTAATTCCAATACAGTACAGTTATGAGTACTTTTTTTGGACCTTAACATTGAAATACACCTGAAATACCAGCAGGGGACCCTGAAGGCATCAGCTCTTCTCATATAGGTGGCAATACCTCTTTGATTTATGTTTATAGGTTTGTTTTTTTTAATGCTGACAGGCCATTTTACTAATTAGGTAGAAAGTTCTAGGAAATCACTTAATCAGAAATGAAGGCAATGTCTGTAGTTGGATATTGTGTCTTTATTAGGGTATTCTGTAATATGCACCTGTCAATGGTGAATTATTGCAATCTGGTCATACCTACACCTTAATCACATGGAAGTTTGACTAAGAGAGAGCATGGAAAATTCCATCATTCCAATAGAATTTGAAGAAGATGTATTTCATATACATACTACAAAGAACATTGTCAGTTATAATGTTAAGGGGTACCTTATCAGTTTGTATCTACACACATGAGAAAATATAATAGGACTGGAAAAATGAAGTCTATATTGTAATCATCTGTGTGTGTGTTTAAGACTGTTTTTAAGAGCAATTTTAGGTTCATAGCAAAATTGAGGGGAAAGTACAGAGATTTTCTGTATATCCCCTGCCCACACATGCATAGCTTCCCTCATTATTGACTTTCCTCACCAGAGTGGTACATTTGTTACAAATGATGAACCTACATTTATACATCATAATCACTCCAAGTCCATAGTTTACATTATGGGTCCATCTCCGTGTTATATATTTTATGGGTTTGGACAAATGTATATGACAGGTATCTATCATTATAGTACAACAGAGAACTTTCACTGTCCTAAAAATTGTCTAGGTTCCACCTATTCATCCCCCACCCCACTGGTCACCCTCTGGCAACCACTGAACTTTTTACTGTCGCCATAGTTTTGCCTTTTCCAGTATGTCATAAACTTGGATTCATACAGCACATAGTCTTTTCAAACTGGCTTTTTTCACTTAGTATTGTGCATTTAGGGTTCCTCCATTTTTCATGGCTTGGTAACTCATTTCTTTTAAACACTGAATAATGTGCAATTGTCTGGATGTACCACAGTTTGTTTATCCATTCACCTACTGAAGGACATCTTGGTTGCTCTCAAGTTTTGGCAATTATGAATAAAACTGCTATAAACATCCATGTGCAGGTTTTTGTGTGGACAATCTGGTGTGTTTTTACTAGAAAAAAATCTCAGAGTTTTATTCAAAGCCCATGCATACTGATCTTGTTCATAGTCGTACTGTCCCTAAACTCCCCCAATCATTACCGAAAAGATTCCATATAGAACAGACACTGTAGAGGAGCTATTTAGGGGTAGCAGTTCCTTGAAGACTGAGCCAGTCAGAGGTACGTAGTTTCTAGCAAGCTTCAAAGATATCCCTTCACCTTAACCTAATCCTGTTAGGAGATATCTAAAAATTAAATCAGTGTTTTTATCATAATGCCCTTTAAAGCATAGGAGTAGCAAAAGATGGGTGAATTTTCATGTAAAGGGATGTTATATATATTGATCAGTCCGAATATACTACATTTGTGATCACCCATATCTTAGGGCCTAAGCTTTCACTGTTATGTTAATGGAATTAAATAGAGAGAAGCCACATGGCAGATATATTTTTATCAACCCATTAAAATTACACAGAGCAGCCAACTTGTGTCCAAGAGTAAAGCAGAATCTCTGAGATCACAGAGCCTCTCAGCGACAAAGGAAGACCTAGAACTCAGGTCTCTGATACTCAGTTTACTGTGGTGTCCACTAGGGTACAAGTTGTGTGATACTGAAGTGAACACCTGTGGAGAAAATATATGTAACAACTGATGATACTTAAAAATATAAACGTATCTAGCATGTAGGGAAAATAAGGTAATGGTGAATTTCTGAATTTTATGTCCATATTAGTAGGACCTGAGTATCACACCTCTAGACTTACTCAAGTGCTAAAGAAATCTCTCAATTATTATTAACAATTTATAGGATTGGGACAAGTGATGACAGATCAGCATTTAAAGGACAAACAATGCTGCATGTTAAGACATGCCCTGTATAGGGCCCAAATGTTAATAGAATCCCCATGAAATCTTAGTCTTTTCCTAAAGTGCTTTCACACGTTTGGTTGCCATCATTTTAAAATCGAAGACCATCTAGCACTGGAGCCTGACAAGAATATTAAATATCTCATTTATCTGGAAGGAAGCACTAGAAATAATGTTACTGCATTTTCTACAGTGAGAATTATAAAGATGGTCTCTGATTGGCTGGAAAAGGTACCAGCTGTGCTGTGATTTGATTTAACTGCCCAGACACTGACCTGATTAATGATTTACTTTTAAGCTTGGGTATCTTTGAAAAGAATTGGATTTTAGGACACTATATTTTACCTTATATACAGATATATTATTTTAAGGGGGAAAAATAAATTTCTTTGTAATTAAGGCATTTATTAAATCATATTGTGCACTGCTTTGCTTCAGCTTCTTCCTTGACCCAGAGAACTCTTAAGTACCCTTGGCAACTATTGAAATTTAATTTAAAATATGGAGATAATATAAAGAACTATGCTCCTATTTCCAGATTTTTTTTTCCACCTTGAACTCAGTGAAGATTTTACCAGATTGAGAATTCAGAAATCACATAAACAAGCCTTTCTTGAACCCCTAGATACTCAACTAGCCCAATTTGTTCAGGCTTCTGGTCTACTCTTTGTATTTCTCAACTGCTCTTTCAACAATGTCTATTGAAGATGTAAATGTCACTTGCATGAGTTTCCAGATTCCTTACAGTATCATTCATCTGTGTTCTTGTCGATGGCCCCCTTAGTGGACATTGATTTAGGACCCTGAGGGAGGGAGAAGATGTGGCCCAAAGAACTGCTTATAAAAATCCAAAAATTCACAGCCTTGTTTATTATTCTCCACGTTCCTCAGATTCCCACCTTGTAACTTAGTGTCAGAAATACAGAAGGCTGAGGGAATAACAGGGATAGAGGAGAAGAGAAAATAAGAGAAACAAGAGGATTGAACACACGGGGCCTGTTCTCTACACTGTAAGTATAGTCCTAGGTTTTTAATGGATATTCTCCGGTGCCTAGTTGGGTTTTAGAGACAAGTAAGTCGCTATGATATATTGCAATGAGGGAAGGCATGAGTTCAAAAGTCCCTTTATAATTCCTTGAAGAAAAGTGGAGAACAGAAATTATTTTACAAAAATAATGTAAATATTTAAAGGGGCATCATGAGACTTTCCTATTTTGTTGATGTTGATTATACCCATCATGTTCACACAGTTTACATTTATCATCTGGAGAAAATTTTTTACTATGTAGTTAAGTGAAGTTCCCTTTTATGGTCTGTAGACAGAATATGTATACTTTTGACATGGCCATCACAGGGGAAATGTCATCATATGACCTAGTAGGAAAATAATGGGCGGGCTATCAGAACACCTGTGTTATGTCATGCCTAACATCCAGCTGTATCACTTTGGGAAAGTCAATCAACCCTCCCTAAGTGAAGGAAATTAAATAATCATGATTTAACATGGAGTGACTTGACCATATGCTTTTCTTATTTCCAATGAACATAGTGCTGTATAGGCATTAAAACTGTTTAATGTCAACACCTCATTCAGAATTATGGCCCTCAATTATAGATTTTTTATAGCTGACTTCAACTGTGGTTTTCAAACATTTGTTTACCATGACTCAGAATAAATAAAAATAGGTATTACCTTAAAATTTAATAAACACACAATCATACACACATGTGCATATACAAACGAGCATCTGAAAACATATTTCTACTTATGATGCACTCTTATTTTTTATTACAATCTATTCCATTTTTTAAAATGCTGTTTGTGATCTACTTAACTCATTTAGAAGGTAAGTGAAATAGAGCATTTACATTGTGCTACCAACGGATAAATCGTTAGTAATATGGCCTGTATAGCACCATGTAAGCTCTAAATGCATTGAACTTTTTCAGCATATTCTCTAACTGACCAATGCAGATCTTAGCTTAACTGGTGATACTCATTGCTGGTTTTCATTTTTCCCAGAGTCCTGGTTTTTAGGCTCTTTCAGGTTCTAACATATTATTCTAAGGGAAGGGTATTTGAATTTGGAAGCTTAGAAGACATCATTAACTTCCAGGACATGACGACAAGGAGGCAATTATTTTTCTTTTGCAGCATTCTGGTTTGGAGGGTTTGTGTTTCCTAGTAGGGGGAGCATTATAGCCCAAAGAGTTGGCAATAGGTAGAAAGAAGCTATAAGCCTTCTCCCAGAACCTCAACTTTTGCTGTGCAGATACACTTTGGACTTTGGGAACTCTGTGAATAGACTTTGAAGTATATTTTTAAGTGTCTTAATTTTTAGTTATTCTGTTTTGTTACTCCAAATAAGTTGGCTACTGGCTAACAATCCATGCCATGCAACATGATTTTATAATTGTCACTAGTTTCTTCTATATTAGAGACAAAGTTGTGCTTATTACTGAAAATATCATCACTCTGACAAACATTTTTTAAAATACCACTTACGTTCTTATTCCCATAGGTTAATCAGAAATAAAAAGTGAAAGGGGGGAGGGTATAGCTCAAGTGGTAGAGTACATGCTTAGCATACATAGGGTCCTGGGTTCAATCCCTAGTACCTCCTCCAAAAATTAATAAACCTGTTGAAAAAAAAAAAAGAAATAAAAAGTGAAAAATGCAAGCTGGTAGGATATCTTTATTAGTAATAATATAAAGCAGAGGTCTAATCAAATCGTTTCTATTTTTTAAAATGATAGGTTATCTCTACTTTATAGAATCCAGACCTTTCCTCTAGACATTTATAGCTCTCAAAAATCTGCCTCTGGCTTTTTTAGACAACTTGTGTGAGTACAGAAAAACTAACTGTAGAAGAATATTTTGGTTTGATTTAGTGCCTACTATATACAAGGCACTATTAACAGTTGCTGGAAATACACTATTGAAAGAGAGACAAAACTTTGAAGTTTATATTTCAGAGGGAAATCAGAAAAGTTATTCTGAACCAATGAATAGGTAAGAAAAGTTATATTCAAATATGGTATCTGATGTCCTGTATTAAAATATAAATGTCTTATATATTTACAGAAAAAGTGAAAAATTATATGTGAAAATTTAATTTGATAATTTTAAAATCAGAATTGTGGAATTGCAAATAATTTTAATTTTTTTGGTATCCTGTATTTTCAGTTTTCTCACAGTAAACATACAATATTTTATTTAATTATAAAAATAAATGCATACTATATGTATGTATATATTCATTTTATTTATGCCTACTTTTGGCTTTTCCATTAGGTATGCAGCTTTCTAAAATTTGGGACCCATTTTTTTGTTGTTGTTGTTCTTATATAACTTGCTCCTCCAGAGTTTCATTTGATTAATTAAGCAAACTATTTGTAAAAAATGATTAACATAGTTTCTGCCTGAAGGGGTTTACAAACAGAGGGTGAAAGGGATCTGCTAACTGGAGAGATTACACAATGAGGCTCTAGTGTGGGCAAGGGGGACAGGCATGTAACCTGCAGAGTCACTCTAAGTGAAGATGGCTGACATGAAATTACCATGAACAGGATTTGCATGTCTCTAGTCACCCTTAGTTTTGAGACTGTATTTTTGCATTCCTAAATCAGATCACATCATAGGACAGAAGTGAATAGAGATAAAGAGGCAAAATCTTTAAAATCAGAGTAATCTTGAAACCTATATACCAGTTTGAAGCATGGTTAGACTCTACCTAATGTATTTCTTGGTGTCAGAGTTTATAAGTTCCTCATCAGTACCCGCTTTCTGGAGATCATCCAGTTTCCAGTGAAAAGCCCCACTTTAAGTCTTAGCAGCTTGTCCCCACCATCCTGAGCAGCTTTGTGCTACTGTTGGCTTGGAAGCCTCTAAGCTTTGCCATTGGCAAAATACTATGGCAGGAACCAAAAACCCCAGCTTCTCACATGGCTGTTAGCTCCATTTGAGGGCTAATGCTTCAAAATGAGATCCTTTCTCATCTGGCAGCCTGATTAGGAAATGAGCTGGGCTACTGTAATTAGGATTCAGATTTACTGCCTGTTTCTGAGAGAGCTTCACTGGGATTGTAACATCTCTAGCCAATCATGCCATATTGCTCCACCTTACTGCACAGCTTATTAGCTGTCCATCTGCTTTTACATGTGGCTTCCTATCTCATCAAGCAGTATGAAGGCATACTTCATGCACTAGAACTCACTGAAAAATAACTATATATCCGTTGTAACATAACCCCATTGTTATTTACAGTTAATTAGAAAAGACGAGTCAGAGTATTCTAGTCTCTGTGTTTAGAGTAAGATGATCATTTTAAGGCGGGCATGTTATTTTCCTTCACTTGATGAATGTTTACTGTCATGGCTCAATAAGAGATGAGCTACAGTCTGCTAGTTTTGGCAGCGTCTGCTTAGTGGGGATGTTTAGCTTGTCCTCCCGAATTACAACTCCATTTATTTTATCCAGTTTCATTAATCTTCCAAGTACGTTCATGGCCAATGATGTGGCCACTGCTCGTGCTGAGTGGAGAATTAATTACAAGGAGACTGGAGCAATAGATCTATGGGAGCCAGACCCCCAAATGATTTGGATGTCATTTTAATTAACACAGAACAGACTTATAACAGACTGCAGAGTCCTTTGCAAAAGGACAGTCTCTAGAGAGGGAGCCAAGGGAGGGATGGATGGGGAATAAATAGGAATCTTCGGGAAGAGAGATTGGAAATGTAAATTTAAACTTGAAAAACTTCCTGGTAGACCATATCAAACAATGGGGATATTTCTCCAGTTTTGTTAAACAAAACAGATTTTAGCTTAGAAGACACTTCCACATGGGAATGCTAACTGCCAATTTGGGGTGGAAAGAGTTACTTCAGCTGAAAAGAAATTAGGAACCTATGTTGATGTAGAAAATGCAAGGAATCTGAAGTCTGTCTTGTATTTCTCACTGCTGACATGTAAAATGTCATTTTGATTCTGTTCATCTTTTCATCAAACGCATCAATATGTCAAAAACCATAGGATCAGTGAAACAAAGTCAATAAACATAAGTTCTAAAGTCAGAAAGAAAATAACTGTCGTTGCTCTTTAAAAAAGTTGTTTGCTAAATGAGTTTCTTCCCTTTGCCATAGTTCATATTTCCTCATCAGTTTACGTAATAAATTCAGAGACCCATTTCTAGAAGGAAATTTTTATTTTCTAGAAAATTATGTGGTGGCTTGTACATAGTGGACTCCGTGTCCTTGTCAGACTGATTGGTGAGGATGATGAGGATGATGCTAATGTTCATGGTGCACTTCAGTTGCACCACGTGCTGGGCTAAGTGCTTCATATCTTTATCGTATTTACCCTCACAACCTTGTGACATAGCGAGTATCAATACTTCCACTTCACAGGTGAGATATTCTTTATCCATTTCCACAAGAAACTCAAGATTCCTAGACACTGCCATTTTTGGAATTCTAATCCCCATACATCTTCCTATCAGATTCCTCTTCTTACATCTCAGTCTGAAACCCTGATACTTTTTCTTCACAGTCACTAGGAAAATGCTAAATAATTTATCCTTTCCAAAAGATTTCCTTAATCACTTTGATTTTCTTGGCTTATTTGCAACCTGCCTCTCCCTTGATAACGCAAGTTCCTGTGCCTCCTCCTCAAGACATAATGGTCTCACTCTCATACTCCTCAGATCACTGGACTTAGATGGCGTATGGACATTTCCTTGCTCCTTACTGCTGTTGCCAGACCACTTCCCCTCTCTTTCCTAAAAGCTTTGAATCTTACGCCACTGGGCTATACCAACCATTAACTCTCGTTACATTCATCCCTGCACCCTGATCATTCCTTCTAACTTTTTGAAGGTTTAAGTCACTGACACTTTCTAATTCTATTCCCATCATGAGTTTTAGTGATTTCCTAAATATGTGGACCATCCTTTCAGTAACCTGGTCTCTCAGCTCCTTGACCTTCTTTCCACCAAAGACTTTGCCCTCCGTAATATTCCACTTCTCATGGTCATACCATAAACTTTGTTATTACCAAAAAATGTAACCTTTCCATGATCTCAGTTTCATGCATTCCTCTCTCTGACTCCCCATTCTTCTCTTTGCACCTACCTTCAGCAATCGTTTGATTGCTGATTGACCTACAACCCACTGATTATATCAACATTTCTTGTACCTCTCATACCTTGTGTCTTTATTTTTCTTCTTATCCAGCTTAAAATTAATAGTTAGTCATAATGATTACTTATCTTACATGCCCTCACTTGCTCGCTTAATTTGGGAAAAAAAGAACCTTGATTAAAGCCATCTTTCAGTCTGTTCTGTGTCTGCAACCCTACAGCTGAATATGGCTGGAAGAACACAGAGCTGTTTAAATTGACTAGTTTCAGGTTAGATTTATATTCATCAATCTTAAGTGAATCCATTCACTCTTAACACTGTCTTTGATGAAGACTATTTCTTAGTCTCCTCCTCTCTCTCCTCAGACCAACAGTACTTCCTTTTTTCAAAAGATGGCTTAATTCCAATTTTAATGAGACAATAGCTGCAGTCACAAGGAGCTCTCCATCCATCCCACAGCCATGTCATCATCCCAACAGTAAGCAGCAGTGATCTATACTCTGCCTTCTCTTCTGTTTCAATGGGTGAAATCCCAATGTTAAGAGCTAAGCTAAAATCTTGAGTATCCCAGGTTTCAGTCCTTGTACAGTTTCTCTTCTCTCACCGCACTTCCCTCTTTAATGATGTCATCCTATCTTTCATTCTTAAATGTCATCTGCTTTCTGATCCCAGCTTCATATCGCTAGCCAGGATCTCTCCCCTAAATTCAAGATATACATATTCAGGGATTTATTTGGATGTCTAACAGGTATATCAAACCACACATATCCAAAGTTGAACTCCTAATACCACCCCCCACCTTTAAATCCTCTCTTCACATAATCTTGCCCATGCTAGTTAATGAAAACTCCATCCTTTTAGGTGCTCAGAACAGAATCTTTGAGTCATTGTTGATTTTTCTCTATCTCAAGTATGCTGCACATCTAATCTATTAGAAAAATATGTCAGTTCATCCTCAAGAATATATCCAATATCTAACAGTGAAACCAAAACACACCAGTTATTTCATTGCCATCTTGGCCTAAGACATCATTTCTCATCTTATTTAAGTACCCTCTTAATAACTCTTTCTCTTCTGCCTTTTTCTTATAGTACATATGTATTTTGAGGTTAAAGAATATTTTCTGCTCATATGCTACTAATCAATGTCCACAACTGTGCCTAGAACATTGGAATTTAATCAGTATTTGTTGAGTGAATGACCTGAAGCTTAGAGCAGTTCAGTAATTACCCAAGCTCTGTGAATTCAAAATTCTCTCCCTAGAAAGGAACCCTCCTACACTGTTGATGGGAGTATAAATTGGTCCAGCCACTATGAAAAACAGTAAGGAGTTTCCTTAGATAAGTAAAAATAGAGTTACCACATGATCAAGCAATCCCACCCCTGGGCATATATCCAGAAAAGATGAAAACTCTAATTCAAAAAGATACATGCACCCCAGTGTTCATAGCAGCACTATTTATAATAACCAGGACATAGAAGCAACCTAAAGGTTCATCAACAGATGAATGGATAAAGAAGATGTGTGTGAATGTATATAACACACACACTCACTCACACACACACACACACACACACACACAATGGACTATTACTCAGCTGTAAAAAAAAAGAATGAAGTAATGCCATTTGTAGCAACGTGGATGGACATGGACATTATCATACTAAGTGAAGTCAGACAGAGAAAGACAGATATCATATAATATCACTTATATGTGGATAAAAAAATGATACAAATGAACTCATTTACAAAATAGACATAGAAAAAAAAACTTACAGTTACCAAATGGAAAGGAGGGGAGGGATAAGTTAGGAATTTGGGGTTAACAGGTACACATTACTATATATAAAACAGATAAACAACAAAGACCTACTGTATGGCACAGGGAATTATATTCAGTATCTTATAATAACCTATAATGGAAAAGAATCTGACAAAGAATATTTATCTATATATATATATATGTATCTTATCTATATAGATATAGATACATATATCTGAATTACTTTTTTGTACACCTGAAACATTGTAAATCAACTGTACTTCAATGTAAAAAATTGCAGGGTGAAATAGAAAAAAAAGTTTCTCCCTATACTCAATGACCTTCACTGCCATGTTATATTGCATATTTCTTGAATAGTTTACTCAAATATTTTCTATAAATCAAATCTTTAAAAATTTGCATTCTTTATTTCTAAGAAGCCAATTAACTTATATATAAGGTAAACAGTCTAAAACATACATTTAGACACATATACACACAACCACCATTTTAGAATAGTGTAGGCCACCCTCCAATCCCAAAACCTATCTCAAACATCCTGGAAAAGAAACATTTCATGCATAACAGGATATAAATTCTACATTGTATCTGATGCTTCCCAGTGTTTGACAACAAATTTGGAGGTTCAGTCAGATATCATGGGAATATTCCATACATTTAACAATTCATAGATCTTTCACTTCAGTACTTCACACATCTGTAAACCTTAGAGACCTTCACCATTAAGGAAATACATGTCTTCCCCATTTTCAATCTGTGCATAAATATCATCATTATATGGATCCTGCCTTATTTAATGAGATAAGCTAATTGCAGATACCTTCCTATTTTCATATAAACAATGAAAAATGAGAGCTTTTCAATAGATTTAGTGCATCATTTAACTACTTTTCATCATAAAATATATTCATTAAGCACCCATTTGTGTGTAATGTGCTTGTCATATGTTATGTTACCAGAGTGATTTTAGTATAAATATCAAATTGCGCCATATAAAAAAATAATTCTGGGATGTAACTTTACGAGCTTTTGAGACTAAGCCTATCTTTTGAAGATTTTATGATCCGTAGAGTCAAGGTTATAGCACCAGCAAATGATTATGGCTATCAAAGTGATAAGGCTCTGTTTGCAGAACTGTCAGTTACCAAATGCATGGGATATTATAACTAATTCCTAATGAGTATTTCAGTTGGAACAACTGGAAGTCCTACCACCTCTTTGGTGTTTAACTTGTCCATAAGTAAATTTGAGGGAAATCTTTTACCCTCAAATATAGTGACCAGTTCAGTTGTTTTAAGGATTTCTGTACCTTATTTAGTCATTTTCTTTTTTTATTTTTCTTTATTTTTTAAATGACTCTTTTTTTGCTTTGTTTTGGGGGTAATTAGATTTATTTATTTATTACCTTTTTTTATTTAACAGAGGTACTGGGGATCAAACCCATAACCTCATTCACGCTAAGCATGCACTCAACCACTGAGGTATATCTTACTCCCCTATTTAGTTATTTTCTGATCACCTTACAGAATTATTTTTCCACACATTTCTTGTCCCAATAAAGAGTTTTTAATTTTTAAAAATTTTAATTAAAAATTTTTTGTATTACTAAAAAAAGTACTAAAGAAGGGACAATAGCAAAAATAATTTGGAAGTGGCGAAACAGATGGATTCTTGTAATTGACTTTATTGTCCAGAAGGAATGAATTTAAGTTGTGAAGAAGGAAACCCAGGAATAGGCTGACTTATGCTACAGAACATCCTTAAGGTACAACGAATATATTTGCTAAACATTGCTGAAAGGTAGGGGCGGTACAAATGGGCTTTCAAGATTAGCTGAGAGTTTTTTTGTTTTTTTAAGAAGTAGATTTTCAGAAGCAGGATCATGATTTTCCACTTTACATAGCCTGAAAATATCTTATATCCTATTATAAACTGGAAGTGTATCCTGGAGACAGCTTAGTTTAGATGCTCTGTTCTCCGGGATCAGGCATGACCAAGGGCCAGTGTATTTACCTGAAATCAGAATCTCTTTTGGGGGTAATGGAAATGTTCTGGAATTAGATAGATAGTAGTCATAGTTGCACAACTTTTTGAATATACTAAATGCCGTTGAATTAATCATTTTAAAGGGGTGAATGTTGTGGATATGAACTGTATCTCAATAAAATAATAACATTAGTGTTATAACAATACTTGAAGCTGATAGGATAGTGCTTTCAAAATACTAGAAAATGATATCATTCTAGAATTTAAATAGTTAATCCAAATTATTAATCAAGTAAAAAGGTAGAAAACATTTTTTTCAGATATAGCAAACCCTAAAAAACTTACTTCCTTTACTCTCTTTTTCAAATATATATTGAAGAGAGTGTTTAACCAAAACCACAGAATAACTTTTTTAAAAAGAGGAAGGCATAGAAACTAGGACACAGAGAATTGGGCACAGATTGAAAGAAAAAAAAAAAAAAAGGAGAATTTCCAGGAGATTGATGACATGAATCTCAATTCAATGACTGAGTGTCAAGTGTAGAGGAATTTATTGCAGATCAGGGTAGGAGAATGGAGTACTTTAAGGTGCTATGTTCAAGAAAAAAAGGAGTGCAAAAGATTGCCTGATTTTTCCATATGTGTTGAATGGAAATTTAAAGATTGTGGCAGAGAATTTGTGAATGAATTGTTATAGTTACATAGAAAACTAAACAAACATAAAATACACCAATTATTAATTCTGAGGAAGAAAGGAAATAAATGGCAATGCTACATAGTTCATCCATGAATTGTTTGTGGTTTCATAGTCATAATAATGTAAACATTCAATATGGAAATGGAGGAGGCCACTGTATGTATGTATCAGTGATCTAAATCCTAATCTATCATACTGTGCCACATACAGATTTAAACTGAAAAATCCAAGAATAGGCATGCATGCTTAATGTTTACAAATATGGAACTAAAACCATTTACAGAGTTTAAAGGGGTCCCTAGGAGGAATGGAACTTAAGGACGAAAGGATAGGATGGGGTAGTGGGTTACTGTCTTTCTGAGTCTTGCAATTTGACTAGTACTCGTGTTAATTGGTAAAAGTAAATTTTGAATTACTATTAAAAAGATAGAAAACACCTACCTAGGCGTTAGAGAACAAGATTCAAAGCCGGACTATTTGCTGTGAGACCTGAAGCAGAATATTTATTTTTGAGGCAAGAAACTTAGCTCTACACAGTCATACTGAGTTCTAGATTCCTTCCGTTCTCTGCCATTACTAGCACTTTATCACCATCCATAGGTCTTAAACTGTGATTTGTAGGTACCTTTGTGTCTGGAATATGAGAAAGAGAGGAGAGTGTGGGGAAATACATGGGTCATGTCTTACAGCTCACACAGAACCACATACCACACTTCCACTCACACTCAGTCTGTGAGAACATCGATACGAGGCTGTAGTCAGCTGCCAGTAAGGCAGAGAATTGTGGTTTCCAGTTGGAAAGCCAAATGACCAGCTGTGATTCTCTTCCCATGGAAGAAGGGAAGGACAGAATTTGAAGAACAAGTAACAGTCTCCACTGAAATTCTAGAGAAGGCTGCTGATTATTTGGCCAAGTATTGGCCTGTCATTCATAGTCTTTCTTTTTTACATTGATAGTATTGTACACTATTCATAATGTATCAAAAGAAATAGATACGACGTTTTATACTTTATATAACAGATATCACGACATTTCTGACAATTTCTAATAGTTACAGTTTGCCCCTACATGTATGTCTTGACTATTATTTTTGCCATGGAGGTAGGACTAGAACTCAAGGCTCTCATTTTCTAGGCTCTTTGTAGTGTTATATATACATTTTTTCTTTGCACTCCAAGAGGGTTAATCTGCATATGAAGACCTTACTCTCTCATTAAACTGAAGGAATTCATTGTAATTCAACTCAATTCAATTCCAAAACTTATCAACTGAGTACATACCACATGCTAGGAGTACCTGGAAATGCAGCAATAACAAATTAGCCACATAGCCCTTGCTTGGCTTTATGAGCCAGTTGTCTAAGAATAGAGCTAGACTCCTTTCTCTTTAGAAACTTACCATTCCTGAATTTAACTGATAAAACTTTAAGCCTTTGCCTTACATGTTACACCATTCACAGACATTAAAAAAAAATCCCTCTATCTTTCTGGAAGACATTTAGACAGTACAAGTTCTTTCAAGTTACATTCTCAGAATAAATATTAATGGAAGTCAGCGCAGAGGCATTGAGCACATAGCTATTATTCACAGAAGAATGAGAGGTACTGCTCTAATGACTGCAAAGAACAGAATGCTCAGACTACCATAGGAAGAAAAGAAGCCAGTGCAATGCAGCCTAGTGAGACCACATTAAAAGTAAAGTCATTTACTGTGTGCTTCCCACTTAGGAGAGCTTGGCCCTGCATGTATTGATCTGCCCATGAACAAACTAACCTCCTGTAGCTAACTCAGTGTTTCCCCTGAGATGTAGCATAAACTTAGTGTAGGTCAAAATCTCCCAATCAGAGCAAGAAGTTTGGTTATGTTGTTTGTTTTTGTTTTTTGGAAGAGTAGTAGTGGGGTTTTGAGGACTCTGGAGAGTGGAGACTGTTCAAGACTTTTTTATTCTCTTCTGGTTGATTAACTGCCAAATATTTGGGAGTTCTGTGTTCCTTAAAAGGTATAGAGCAGTGCATCTCAAACTTTTACATGCAAATGAATCTCCTGGGGATCTGGTTGAAATGCAGATTCCAATGACCAGGTCTGGAAGCTGGAGATGCTGCTTTTCTAACAAGCTCCCAAGTGATACCTATGCTACTGATCCCAGAAATATACTTTGAGTAGAAAAGGTATAAAATATTTTTAAGATGATTTGTAATGTCTGCTGTTACGATATGTCGTATTTTTTCCCCCTCTCTCTCTACAACTTTGACTAATGAATGGGTGAAAAGATTCTGCTTTGTGGATGTTTCTGGAGGCTTTCCACTTATATGTGTGTGGATGGGAATCTGCAAACATAGGACATCTATCATTAAAATAATATGCAACTGGGTTGTAATATAAGAAGGCATCATAGTACAATTTAGGGGTTAGACTGATCGGGGAGAAGTCCCAGCTTTGCTTGGAATGAAATAGTAACTCTTCACCAATGGCAGAGGGGAGTGAGTGAAAGAAAGTGAGTGAGAGAGAGGTTAGGCAGGTGATGAAAAACCCTGATAGAGTTTAAGTTATATTAGAGGGTAAGATTTTCTAAGTGGGTGATAGACTTTGGTCTACTAGAAAATCTTTAATGATACTGCTTCTTTTTGTTTCAGTATCCAAATAAGTGACTAAAATAGAGACAAACCAAATGGCTCAAAAACTAAACAGAAATTATTGCTCCTGTGAAGTTTGTCATCTTAATTGTCCTCAGTGACACTCATATGTTTTGTTTCGTGTTTCTCTGTCATTTGCCTTTTTATTCTTTTGTCTGAAGGTGGTATTACTATTATTATTGAAGTAAAGGTATTGCATTTCTACTTTGGGGAAGATAATTGATATTCACAGAGTCCCAATATACAGTAGGTGGATATTCGCCTGGCGTGCACTGGGGAAAGAAGTTATTATCAGAGGTTTATGGTCTTGTAAGAATGCATAACATGAGGGCAGTGACAAAACAAAGCAAAACATTACCTTTTCCTGCTACTCTGAAACTTAATAAGCTTCAGTTGTGCACCCACCATGGAAATAATTCCTCATAAGGCATTTGAGGTACTTTCCAACATTTTGGATAGGGGTAGTTGTTTCTTTTATTAAGGTAGTATTCAACTGAGGGATTAGTCACCACATATAAAGTTTTCATGCTAGGACAATTAACTGTAGAATTCAATAAGTAGCAGCACCATAACAAAAAGCTCATTTGGATAATCACTACCTAAAACAACACTGGCGCAATGCACTTCTTTTCTTTATGCATCTTGGTTCTCTCCTGCACGTATATCACTAGAGACTGTAGCTGAAAGGAAATAGTATGTTTATGATCATATTTCATTGTGTTTGGAGATGTTACAGTGATTCGTCATTAACTTTCAACTGGTTTAATGCAATCTTCAAATCCTTTGATGATTAGCTTGCCTTATAATTTTATATTTTGGCTCAGGGATTTATGGTGAAAAGACAAATAAAAATAAAATTACCAATGTGGATCCCCCATCTTTTTACTTACAGAGATGGCTTGAGTAAGAGCTCTCACCACTTTTCTTCCTCTCCCCTTATTCTGGCTCATGAGCCTGCTCATCGCAGCATGAAGCTGTACCTTAAATGCACCTGTGTTTACACTATGGCTTAGGAAGTAAAACGTATTTGTTGATTAATTGATTTTATTTTGTGTTTTTAATTATGTTTTTTGTTCTCTCTATATATACATAGTTTTTAATTATTTAATCCTTGTTGAACTTGCTTAATCTGTATAATAGCTGGTGTTTAAGTTCATTTGTTTGGAATATTTCAAGGAACAAGTTTACTTTCTCACCTCTCTTAATTCTTAAGAGGCTGCATACTTTCTTCTTTGTGTTCTTTCTAGTTTTTCTATTCTTTTGTGGACTACCTTCTTTCTTTTCCTCCGTAAATTTACCTTATCCTTTCTGGCATCAGTTCGACACCCAGCTCTACACGATGTTTTCGTACATCTATGCAACCTGACTAGCAACAGATGGCCTCCTCTTTCCAGTCAGCCGTGGACTGGGAGAGTGGAGCATTTGGGAGCTTTGGGCTTTTTTCCTAGAGGTGGAGATAAGGCCAGCCATGAAAATAGAGGCTCTAAGTTGGGCAAACAGTGAGCTTTCTTAAGTAACAAGTTGGATTGTTTAGCATACTTCAGGTAAAATATCCTGTTAGTTAGTTATTTGGCTTGCTTTTTTTACAACATCGTTCAGTTGATAATTGTCATTGGGCAGCTAGAAATCCAATATGAATCAGGGGTTCCTGACAATAAGAGACTGTTGGGGTAAGAGTTCCCACTTATCTAGGTAATAACAGAAATATGTAGTATTCTTCTTCTCTTAACTCAAAACAGTGTGGTTCTATTTATCACAGTATTCCAGTAAGGGACCCATAGGAACTTCCTTCCTTCCTAACCAAATGTAATGTCTTAAACACCAAGAAAAACATTAGAAATGCTGAAGATGGTGATATATTAAAGCTGTGAAAAAAATATATATATATATATACACACATACATATATTTAAGTTCACCCAAAGTCTAAATTAAATTTTTTATTAATGCTACTTCAAAATCGTGAATACATTTGTGTAGGGCTAGATATATGCTATGAGATTTATGTTTTTATTTTGTTATCTGTTACTAAGAACTACTGGGTTTATAATATTACCTATTAAAGGATTTAAATTAGGAAAAAATACTTTACTTCACTTTTAAAAGCATTTCTATCAAGGAATGCAATTCTGCATTGCATATTATAACCCAGCAATATTTTACTCTTGTGGTTCACCCTCAAATACCAAATGCTCCAATGCCTGTTAGTTTTCCTACTTCTGCAAGGCTTTAAAACAGAAGAAATTAAAAAACTATTGATCTTTGGTATTTTTATCAAATTTGTCACCAGGCTCTTAGTAATATCAGAGCAATGTTCTGGCCAATAAATACCATTTATTTGAAAAAAATATGATAAAGCTTATGGGCATAAACTGAAATCTCACTGACACTCTTCACTGTAGAGTAATAATGGATTTTACTGTTGAACCCCACACAAGGAGGTTTAATTACTGACTTTGTAATGAAATTTATAAGGTAGTTTCAACTGAATGGGGCTTACATTATGCCTAGATTCAGTCTTAAAGACATCTCAATCTTTGGTAGCTTGATATCTTTTAGTTTTTATCTTAATTTCCTTCTGGTTCTTATTTCTGCTAGATTGCTCAGATGACTTCAGATACAGCCCATCAGGTCCAGGACTGCAAAATATGTCTTAGTTCATATAATTTATTGAAATAGCAATACCTGTGGTTCGTGAATTTAGATACTGTTTAAAACATCTGTCAAGCCAGGGAGAACATGACTTTGGTGCTGAGGCAAAAGGAGAATATTTTCAAGAATCAAGTATGAATATGCTACCACAGTGCAATTTAAAGTAAAAAAATATGACAGTCCTTAAAACTGATATTTTTTTGAGTTCTATCTATACTGTCAATGATAGAAACATTTATGGAAATAATTACAGAGTAAATAAGAGATGTTACAAGTTTAATCAACATTATTTAAATGTGTAGTTGCCTTATTAATAGCTTCCATAGGTGTTAGGAATAATAATAGCAGGAAAGGATCCTAAGTGTGGAGCAGATTACTGAGGAACTAGCAGATAAAAGGCACTTTTTTTCCTTCTCACAGCTGGAATGCAAGCATTTTGCAGAGTCATTTATTGCTCCAGATTTTTTTTTGACATAAATATTTGTGATAGGGAAGTCAAGAACAATCTTTCTGTTTGAGGAAATAGGCTTTCCTCTGAATTCTTCTCTCTTCATTTAGCAAATACATGAAAGATTTATTCCACAAGAGGCCACAGAATTTCCTCTGTATAGAACCTCTCAAAAACTATATAGGATCTGGTACAAGTATCTGATCAGCATGCGTAATTCTTAATATGACAACGTATACATTTTCTGAGTGCATGTTTCTGTAGTGTACTAGATCACTTCTTTTTACGTATTGCATTAAGCTCCGGTGTTTTCCTGGAGGAAAACACGGTGCTGGACTTATTCTTTCCTCTTCTTCTGACCCCATTCCCTTCCTGAGCAAATGAATGTCAGCTTCTGTATCTACCGAGGTCCAATACTTCATTAGCACAACTGTTTAAAAGAGCATCTCCGTGTGGTGATTAAGCAAGGGTAAACTTTAGTAGCACACAAAAAATGTTACCCGTAGAACATCCTCTTTTTTCCAAGCCTTATTGCTTACTACTTTTTATAAGTGTCATCCATTCATTGCTAATCCTATCAAGCCTGCTGTAAAATGAGGAAGGGAAATATAAAATATCCTGATTTCTTAAATTCCGAAAGAGGAGATGTTTTTCTCTGAGTATTGCTCCAGGCTCCCTATCAAGGTTCTACTTTCTCAGCCTCATTTTCTTCTTTTTCCGTCAAATGTAGAAGTCGTTCCACACTTCCCTGTGCTTCTTCACCTGTTCTTACAGATTTAGCTGTGATTCTTCAGAGATCCAAGCTGAAACCTCCTGGTTTTTCTCAGGCTCCAGAACCTGAAAGTGAGGACAGACAGTGAGTAATTTGGATGTGGGGATGTGTAGGCATCACTGAGACCAAACAAAGGGAGGGCGACACCGAAGTCTGTGTTCACTGCCTCCAGCTCAGGCTCCCTGTTTGGCGTAGCGAAGAGAATATTAGATTACCTACACCCTGAGCAAGTGACTGGTTTCTCTGTTCTTCAGTTTCTTAATCTTTACAATGGCAATACGATAGCTATTCAGTGGAAAATTTACTCAACTAATATTTGTGTTCTAGGAAAACTGTGGGATTCTGGGGATATAACAATAAATAATCTAGATACAGAATGGTCCCTCGTTCCTTGAACTTCTACCTGGTAAATTCCTTCTTCCTTTTTCTCTTTGCCTCTTATCTGTCCCCTGAAGGTCTTATGTTAAATTAAAATGGACTAAAGTGCAGTTATTTTGTTCTTGTAGGAGAGGAATTTTTATTAATAGTATTAGGAGGAAAAAAAGATTCAGTTACACAGTAACTTCCCTGATAGAAAAGGTAATGTGACAACTCCACCCTATAATGCCAAGTAGAAGAATGGATTGCCATTACATATTAGCTAGTGTATATTTATTTTCACAGCAGGCCTTGAAAGGTGTGATTATCTAGAGGAAGATATCTTACAGCAATGTGACATATGAGTGACTGGAGAGCTGGCATCTGTGAACTCTTGTGAGACAGAGAAGGTAGCCTATTTTAGTGCATATAAATGAATTTGTGACAGAGGTCATGATTTGGCAAATTTAGATACTCATTGAATTGTATAAACTTAGTGTATATCTGTCATGAGAAATTCTTTTTGACAAACTCTAGGTCTATGGAGAAAGCATGAACATAGATCTTATTTCTTCCTTTCTTACCGCACCCATTGCCAACACCACTGTAAACCTTCCCAGCTCGTAACTGTGCTATTGCAAGAGATTCTAATTTTTCTCCTTCTAGGAAAATATGTGTGTGTGTAGAGAGAGGACACAAGAGGAGAGGGAAGAGGAAACAAGATCCTGCTATGTGTAAGATACTGTTCCCGGGTCTAAGGGTTGGAAATATTGCAGGAAATTCAAGGTGACAGTGTCTCTATTCTCATGGAGCGTGAAGTCTAATGTGAATAGGAAACAGCTGAAAATTAATGAATAAGCAGGGTGATTCTACACGGGATGATGTTGTAGAGAGGGAGAAGCTATTTCAGTTGGAGAGGTAGGGGTGACCATTCTGGGTCGATGTGAATTCTCGGATCAAAAAGGATTCAGTCATGCATTCTACTCCCTTATGTGGTCCTCATCCTGCCTCCAGGAGAGGTTTATGTCTTCAGACCTTCAGTAATGCCCTCATGTCCTTGGATTAGTCTCCAAGATCTTTACCCTGGTTTTCAAGGTTCTTCATAATATGATGTGTTTTATCCAGTGTATCTCATGCCTCCATTAATAAAAAACTATTTTCCCCTGGCTCTCTGAGCCACAAGACATAAGCCTTTTCTAGACACTTTAGACTATCCTTCTAAAATGAACCTGGAAAAATGGGTTTTCTCCTAAAAGGAATTTTCTTTATTTTTTTATTATACCTCTTCAAATATCATTTATATAAGGCAATCCACATTATGCCCCTTCAGTGAACTCTTCACTGATTGCCCCAACCTACAGGAGCCAGGCTTTGTCAACTGAAAAAAAAAAAAAATCCTGTAAGTTGAGAGTTATGTTTTATTTGGCAGACATTCTGAAGACTTTAAGCTGGGAGACAGCCTCTCAGATAGGTCTAAGGGTTCTGAAGAGGTGAGGGAGGAGCCAGGATATATAGGAGTTTTTGCAATAAAAACCAGGTAGTAGGAATATCAACAGATTACTGTTGGGGGAGGGTATAGCTCAGAGGTAGAGCACATGTTTAGCATGCGTGAGGTCCTGGGTTCAATCTCCAGTACTTCCTCTAAAAGTAAATAAACCTAATTACCTCCTTTCCCTAAAAAAAAAAAAAAAAAAAAAAAAAAAAAAAAAAAAGATTACTGTTAATTAAAGAAAACCAGATATCTAAAGTTAAGGAATTTAGCACTTTTCTGACTTTTTTTTTTTTTTTTAAATAAAGGTACTGGGGATTGAACCCAGGACCTCATGGATGCTAGGCATGCACTTTGTCACTGAGTTATACCCTTACCCCCCTAGTGCTTTTCTGAGTATGGGAAGATGCAAGATTCTGAACTCATTAAAATCCTTCCTTTGATATGCACCTTAGCCATTTAGGGCCAGTATCCTGTGCTTCCCATGCTGAGTCTCCTCAGGATGCACCCTTGGGCATGGCTGCAGTGGCTGATGGCTTAATGGTGGGCATCCTGTTTCCATCTCCCTTAGGGCACACCGTTGGGGCAGCTGCAATGTAATGGCTTGATGGCTACAACATCTTTGTTTACTGATATGGGAAGCAGTACTTTTTGTTCACAGTTCTTATACAGTTACCATTTATTTTGGCTCTAAATTATATACCATCTTATGCTAATATTCAATTTATTCTTGAGAACAGTTAGAATAAATAGGGGGCAGTTTTTGCTGTTGCTTTGTTTTTATTTGTTTGGTTTTTGAGTTTAAACTATGTGTCAAACATTCTATACCATTTTACTCTTATCTCCACAACAACCCTGAAATGTTAAGCATTGGGATGTCTATTGTATTGATGAGGAAGTTAAGTCATCTAGTTGAAGTTACTAATTAGGGCCCCACAACCAGGAAATAGCTGAACTGGGACTAAAACTGACTTCTCTCTAACTCCAAAGCCTACCTTTTTTTCCATTGCACCAGAATTTCTCTACATTTAAGTGGCCTGCTTCTTAATGGAAAATGTGTGTGCAGCATTTCTTTTGTTTTTTCTTCAAGGTCTATCATATTACTTGGTACATGATGGGTCCTTGATAGATTTGTACAAATTTGTAGTTGATTAATTAAGCAAAATATGAGGAAACACAAATCTCTCCTTACAAGAAACTGAGAGTTGGAGTTGCCTCTGCAAAGTAACAGTGTGAAAGAGAATGCATTTTTCAAATAATCCTTTTGACTTCCCATTGATTCTGTACCTGCGGTTCCTTCTATCTGGAATTCCCTTTGTTCTCTCTTCTGCCTTATGAAATCCCACTTACCCCTCACACCCAGTTCAGATGTCACTATGCCCTCTAGGAAGAGTGTTTGCCCTTGGGTTTGTATTCCCATAGTGCTTTATATATACCATATTTTAGCAATTGCCTGGTTAGAGGTAAAAAATATACATATATGTTTATTTCTATATGCACTGTCACTGCCTGCCAACAAATCTTAAGTTGAGCACTGCAAGTTGAATTGGCCTTGTATTGTACTTTTTGAGGTTCTAGGTAGAAGAATGGACCCTTGCTATTCATTGGTGTAAGTTAACTCCCCTGCTGCTAGGATGGCTTTCATGTAAGGAACAAATTCTTTGTGGTGGGAAAGATAAAAAGAAGAGAGGTTTACATCACACATTTTACTTTTGTGTACCAGAATTTAAGGTACCTACCCACTTCTCTACCTCTAATTCTTTGTCACATTTATTGGTACAAATAATAAACAGTAATGTGAGACCTACTATCACATTAAATAGTTAACTTTTCACATACTGATGCACAGTCCCTCTCATATTCTTGTTACCGTTCCCTTTAGTCCTTCTGGTTCTTCCTCTAGGTCTAGACTCTAAACACTATCATTATCTTTCGGTCATAGGCCAACCCCTTGTATCCTTAGCACCTAAGACCGTGCCTGGTGCATGGTTAATGATGAAATAATGTGTATTGAATAGAGGAGGAAGGACATTAAAGACATCTTGGTTTCTGGATTTGCATCCCACATTCAGTCTCATATTGGGCTTCTAATACAAGTTTCTGTTTCTTCATCTTTTTCCACAATTGAATCAGGGACACCTGGATTTTGTGGTCCTTCTAACTCCCATTGAATTGTCACTTCAAAATAATAAGATCCTACTGTATAGCACAGGGAATGATATTCAATATCTTATAATAACCTATAGTGGAAAAGAATCTGAAAAATATATATATATAAATCACTTTGCTGTACACCAGAAACTAATACAACATTGTAAATCAACTATACTGCAATTTTTAAAAAATCATAACATAAGTTGCTCTATTACAACTACCAATTTGATGTAGAGTAATAGAACATTTTCAAATTTAACAACAATAAAAAAGAGTCACTTCAGGGTTCACAACTAAAGTATTTCATCATTAGTGCCATTGTATAAAGTTTGTAAGATCTAGATTGCAAACTGGACTTTTAAGAATTAGTAGCGTATTAGGTAGCTAGGGAAATCAGGGAATCAAGTAGGAAATTATCTATTTTTCCTCACTCTGACATTCAAAAATCTATAATATGCCTATAAGTTACTGTAAAAATACTCAAATTCTCTCTGAGGTAATTCAACCTTGGTATTTAAAAATGTTTGGCAATCGCATTTGAGTTTAAACATAGTTGAAAAATGTTTGTAATGTTGCCAAAAAGAAGTGGTATTGAGGTTTTCATTTATAGTGTAAATACTTTTAAACTTCTTTTTATATAGCAGGAGATTAAGTGGGTATTTTTTTTTCTCTCTTTTTTGTCGGTAATTTCCCTGAATGCCTGCCAGTTGGTAACTATTTTTGTATGCACACCCCTTGTTCCTTTGCTTCATCAACTGAATGGTGATTTTGGGGAAACCTGTATTCTTGCGGCCATGTGATGCTAGTGAAGTGGAGTCCACTTCATACCTCTTGCCTTACCAGTTGTTTAATAGCATGCGTCACTTTAAGAGATAACCAAGTATAGGGAGGGCTGTTGGTTTATTTTTCTCAAGTAGGAAATATTGCCAAATGTAGAGCTGGAAAATTAATGATTTTGTTTTGCTACTATTTGAATAAAGAGCTTCAAAGATTTCAGCGTGCTCCCTTTCTGGAACTTCTTCATGTCTTTCTTCCTCTTCATCACAATTTATTTCCAAATGTGGATGAATAAAATCTTGGAATCAGAATGCACACCTTGGAGATTATATAGGAGTCTGGCCCTCCAACCTGCACTGGAATCCCTTGAACAGTCCTCCAGGAGCCCAGCATCTGGTTGTCCAGCCCCTGTCAGAGCACCTTCAATTTATGTTTTTCCAACACAGACCACATGGGATGGGGATTAAGAGAAACAAATCAGCTCTAGTCTCAGCTTCGTTTCTAACTCTGCCTATTTCATAAAGTCAGACCGCTCTATGGGTCTCCATATCCTCATGTATAAAAAGATAGGGCTGAAATAAAAGCCTTCCAAGGCCATTTCTACATTAGCCATCCCTTGATACTCGCTGTATAAACACATACACATATTCACATGTAATTACTATTACCTCACAAATTAGATTTTTGAAAATATATGTATCACTGTTAATTTCCTACTGACTTCCTTCAGATTTTCAAGGATGCAGCAACCAATCCAACACCCACTATAGCCTCAAATATACGTATAATAATAATAATAATAGTAATAATAATAATAATAATAATAATAATAATAATAATAATGTCATATTTGAAAATATCGACAGCTACTTCAAGGAGCCCTTGTCTCTGTTCATTCGCAGTGTCATTGGTTAAATGACACATCACACTGGAGTGAGGAAGAATAAAATTAGAAAGAAATATACATAGTTTATATATTACACATAATAATTACAAAAAATAAAAATAACCTGAAGCTAATCACTGGTAACGTCGCAAGAGCAACACAGGAGAGCAGATGACCTGGGATAGAGCTCTGAAGAAAAAAGAGCTGGTAAAACCAAGAGAAGAGGAAGAAAATTGAGCTCATGTGCTAATGAGAAATACAAATACTTAAGAGCTGAGAAGGACCTTAGGAGATGCATTTGATTCCCTCTTTCATGTTGCTGACATCTTTTAGCTTTGTTTTAATCACTTTAGTGATTTGGTTGTGGGGAGTGGGCACATAATGCTAAACAATTCCAGTTGCTAGATATTTATTCCTAATACAGACTCAAAATCTACCTTCTTGTCAGCTTTACTTCTTGGCCTCTAAGCTATCCATTGGAACCACACAAAAATATTCACTCCCAAAACGACCTTCTATTTTAAATTTCAATTAAAATGTGTAAAATATTGAACTTAACATGTAATACCTTAACTGGCATTGCACCATATTCTGGATTTGAACAAGGCAGAGAACAGAGGGGGCTACCAAGTCCCTTGGTTTCCATGGCAACATTAGCTTTAAAAAAAAAAGCCGCACGTTTAGTTTATCTGAGCACCTTTATCAAAATACCCATTTATTTTTTTCATTAAAAAAAATAATGAATCATTTAAGACCATTTCCCATAATAGTCCACCTGAATTGAACTATGCGTATGGAACAAAACAATGAGTTGGAAGTTACGAGTATGAGATTAGCTGACTTAGAAGGTTTTATTTTAGTGGTTTTTGAGAAAAGAATTAAAAAAAGATGTTTTGCCTTGAATTTTCTATGACTAATGCACTGGAGAGAAGGAGGTAAAGGTAAAATAATACAATGTCTCTATACTGTGAATCAGCATTAGGTTAAAGTGTCGCTGCATCCAGGTGCCAGGTAGATATGCGGTGTCAAAAGCATTTTTGGGAGTGAAAACAATGCATATGTTAGAAACATCTTCCTATGAAATTTAAGAAAAAGCAATCAGGAAAAATTGTGGCCTGCATTCAGTAGTTGTGAAATGTGTTCCAAGATCCGCACAGTTAACTTTGACAGGTGTGTTGTGCACTCTTACTTTGACCATAGATGTGGCAACGGAATGGAAGGTTCTCTGGTTTATGTACTCATTCGGTGTCTTGAAGTTAAATAACTGGTGAGCCATCCTTCCAGAGGAAGTGATTCATATTTTAAAAATATTGAAATAAACCTCGTCAAGGGAAAAACCATTGCTTTACAGCATATGAGCTCATCAATAGCCCCAGATGTTTTGCTTTCTGAACTATGTCAAGAGAGCCAAGCTATGAGCAAAAATTGATTGTTGACCTGCCATATGAGACCAGGTGGGAGAAGGAATTGGGAAGAGCCAGAATCCAACTATACAAATTATATAAAAAGCTACCCAAAATAAAAATGCTCATCCATCATGGAAATGTATGTTAGTTAATGCCATGTTTTGCATTTTTCAGTGGTGACTACATATTTTTTATTATAATAATAATAATAATAATAATAATAATAATAATAATAATAATAATAATAATAATAATAATAAAAATAATAATAAAAACAGATTTTTTCCTACACTGCTGCAAGGTAGCTAGATATTCCCTTGCCTGAATCCTGGGAAAACTGATAGATTTTTATAGCTTTGTGAACTAAGTAACACTATACAACAGATTCTTTGCAGCCGTTTGTAAGTTTTAAAGTATATGTGTATTTTTAAGATAGTACAAACTATCTTAAAAACTATCTTGTATTTAGTGTTGGGAAAACTGGGTTCTGTTGTTCCTGTTTTGTCTATTCTTTTATGCGAACTTAGTAAAACTTTTATTTCTGTTTTATGTACATCTATACATTGTCCAGATGCAGAATATTTATTATCTTCTGAATCTTTATTGTATTCGCTCTTTTTAAATGCAATACTCCTGTGTTCTCAACAGATGCTTCTTCTAGCTCAAAGCCACTTCATATGAAAATGGTAAATTAAAAATTGTTTTTCTAGCTACCAAACAATTATTTCAGGAGACCACAAAGACATTTTGTTTTGTTTTGTTTTTGTAAAGCAAGTAGGAAAATTCTAACCTTGGCCCTAGGGTATTTCATCAAGAGGGATCTTAAGTAAAAGCTTGCTTTTCACTTTTCAAAAGTAAGATTGTCCCTGTGCACACGCTCTGGCCTTTCTAAATGAGCTGAGAATAATTTGTATGCAGTTCTCTAGTTTCTCTTAAGTTCTTGCATTTCATCAGGACCTAGCCCAACTCAATGGCACTTTTTAGAGAATTAAATTTGGAAACTAACCTTACAGTGTTGACTCACTCGCAGTAGTTATGTGGTGCCTACATTAGAGGAGAGAGCTGACAGCAAGCCCTACATTTCCCTGGTTTCCTTGATCACATTGATTCATTGCTTTGCCATAAGAATTTTTTCTGAGTTATGATGAGAGAAAATTCATATAAATTCTTTAGTCCATCCATCCTGTTCTTTATGACTTAGGAAGGCCATACTCAAATCTCACCTAGATTGGCAAGAGGAGGCATTTCCCCGAAATGTAAAAGATAAAAGTAAAATAAATACATACTAGATAAAAAGGGGGGGTGATAAATTAATCTAACACAGGAACTGCTGTCTGAAGTAGGAGTCACAGTCAACCATTCAGTAATAGATAATTGCTGAAGCAGTTAGTCTTTCTATGGAGAATGGTTCTGTGCCACAATCAATCATATCAGGAAGGCCCACATGGACTGTGGACTATAGAGAAGGGGCCTCACGGTGCCCATCAAAATTTGACATTCATGATTGCTCTCTAATGTCGCAAGAAGCCAGAAGGAGCTGTGGGCTGTGCTGTCAGAAAGAGATAAATCAGGGTTTTAAAGTAAAATAAAAATGGATTCAATAACTTGAATGTATGAACTATCCTACATGTGGAAGTTTCTTGTTTTGTCAGCTTATCAGAGCAAGCACAGTTATGGACAAGACTTAATGAAAGCAACTCAGCCCCTGATGGGTGCAAATTTCCAACAAACCCCCATACCATTTCATGAGATCTCCCCTGTCCTATTTTCCGTCTTAGGCCAAAAAACAAAAATCTTTGTGCAAGATTATACTCTGCATGTGCCTACACACCTGTTCTTCCCAAAGTAGGGCACTCTTTGCCTGTGACTTATTATACTGAAGTACTGAATAAAACTATATATTTTTGGAGAACTTATGGGCAAAAGCTTCCCCACCACCTGCACTGTTTGGGCTGATGTAAATTTTGTTTTTTCTGTACCTGATCTTCTCATCTCTTTTGAGTTCTTGCTGCATCTTTCAGCAATTCATAAAATAGAGATTTTAGTTCCTGTGAGCACAGACTCGTGGTTGAGTATCTTGCAGTAGGTCCCTACCTGTTCTTCAGTTTCTCACCAAGGTGCTTGCCTATCTGTGAAGCTATCAGCATTTTAAAAAGTACTTAAACTCTTTGTAGCTCCCTTTCTTCTCCAAGGATGAGTATTTTCATTCAGTTCCAATTGTTTAACATGTACAATTTAAGACATATTTATTGAGTAACTTCTGTATAGCGAATTGACAGAAAAAGGAAGGGGCATCTATGTTACTGGGTTTACTAGGGTCTCTATACTTCTCTCTTCTGGCATGAATCACATTTCATCACTGCTGCTTACTTACTTGATTGGCAGTCTTCTCTCATTTTCAGTAACCTCTGTAAGGCAGGACAGTGCCTCTGTATCTCATCGTTGCATTTCCTGCACCTAACATGGCACCTGGTACATGATGGGCCCTTAACGATTTTTGTGGAGTGACTAGAGGAAGGGAGAGTGTATGGAAGGGAAGAGTTTCAGCAGGCTCACCTGCTTAAAGTATCATTTTACCTTCTGAGAAGATGTATGCTCTAGGGAAAGATTATAACTACTGCTTAATTTAGTAACATTTGAATATTGAATTTGAATAACTATCCTCTTGGCCTTTTTGAAATTTCCACCCATTATTTAGTTTTCTCAATAGTTCTGTAGGAAAGGCAGGACTATTAAGTGACTATTTATCAATGTTAACATTTTAGGTCAATTACCTCAACTCAAAAATGTCCATAAAATAAACTTCTTTTCTTAATTTGATTTGTGGGCCTAGCACATAAAATGTAAGAGGTAGAAAGAAAAAGAGAGAGGAGAAACCATGACAGACTCCTTTTCACTACCTTCTCCCCTTTTCTCCACATGGTGGGCACTTTCCTAAGATAAAGACTGCTAAGGCTTCCCCACAAAAGCCAGGGGCTCACTCATGGGTAGATTTTGACTTATAACAAAAAGATTTCATAAACTGGCTTTTTCAGAATCCCCAAACTATAGTCCCTGTTATACATAACTCCCTAGACTTTTTCTGTGGCACAGTTAAGATTTGCTGGGTGTCTTTAACTTACAGGTCGCATGAACATTTTCTTTCTTTGGTTAGGTTAGTGAATAGATGTTAAATATTTTCTACTCTCATCAGAGCATACCTTTATTTCATAAAATTGTTAAAAAGGAACCTAAGCACATTTGTCCCCTTAAAAAAAACACCAAACACAAAATCCCTTCTTTCTAAAACTTTTCTCATTGTGATAATAAGCATATACATGTGAATAAATATATTAAAAATCATTTTAACCAGCCAAAAAATAATCCCTACTTACACATTTTTCCTTTTGAGATGATGTAAAGGCTCTGTGGCAAGACTGTAGCTACTGCCTAATTTAGTAACATTTGAATATTGAATTTGAATAACGACCCTCTTGGCCTTTTTGAAAGGTCATTAATAACCAAGCTGATTCTCTATTTGGTGGCTCCATCAAACACATACTGTCTGAGTGCTTACTGTAAGCCAGGTCCTGCTGACAGTATGATGACTAGTTCTTGTTCTCAAGCATCTCAAGTATTCTGGATTTTGAAGCAGAACTGGGGATAAATGATGTTTCAGTCTTTTCCCTTTTGCTCTTTGAAGAAATCACTGATAGGCTCTAATGGCATAACTAATCAGATTTTTAAAAAAAGGTCTTTCCCAAATATACGGAATATTAGAATATATCATAACATTTTAAAATGGCCACTATCTTTGCATGGAGAATAAGCTGGCAAGTCCCAATTATTATCAGTCATGAAAATTCCACAGAATTGTTTCTTTAATATTTGTTAGCAGAACTCAGTTGTGCAATTCTTCTTCTAAGGCAGGACTCATATTGACTCACGGAACATTAGACTTATAATATTTGAGACCACATCGTACAGTTAGCTCATTTAAGGCTTGAGGTATGTGATGCCCTTCCCCATGGCACCTAGAACATAAATGACCAAAGACGTATCTCTCTTGACTTCCACTTGGTATTTAAAGAGGCTAGTGGGCCTTTTAGGAAATGATGAGGCAAGCCGTGAATCCTAAAGACCCAGAAACTAAGAGCAGATGTTTTCACTATTGCTGGGGCTGTGAAACCTGGCCCATGTAGCAGTGATATTCACAAATGGAAATGGTATCTACTTGAGGGGAGTAAGCCACTGCTTCCTCACAATTAAGTGATGGTACAGCTGTGTGATGCCAGGGAGCAGCAACCCAATTAACATGTTTATCCCCAGGTGTACAGAGAAGGGGTTCAGAAATACTTTGCTTATTTAACATGTGGCTCCTATGTGGTCTTGAAATGCAAAACACAGAAACAGCAAAGGTTAAGATCCAGTGCCTTCATTTTGAATGAATATTCACAGTTATACATAGGGGAAACATTAATTTCCCTTTTTGATTAATTTGATTTGAAAACCCCACAGTTTTGTTGATTCTTTCCCTATTTTAAGTTTGAATTTTGCAATGCTTTGTGTTTTAATTTGGATATTCTTGAAAATAGAGTTCACTTAGACTCCTTATCACTGCATCTTGGATTGCAGATTAACTCTGCTCCCTCTGTGGATTTAGCAGAAATGCAGCCATTCAATCTGGAATCTGGTTTTAGTGACCTCTAGTGCTAGGAAAGTTTAATTGTTCTATTTTAGTTTGGAGTTACTCAACTCTGAACCGATTGTCTTTTTAAACATGCACGTCAATGGTATTCCTTTATAAATCAAGGAAATATACCAATCTCATTTTTCTATATTATATGTAGAAACATATAAAGAATCCTAATTTTTGCTCTAGAACCAAGCATAGTATTTTTGTGGAGTACATCTTGTCATTTGGCCAAATTCAACTAACAAAAAATACAAAATGTATATTTCATTTCAGGAGGAATCCACTTTTTTTTCTATTCAGAGAATTGTTTTAGGAACAGTTATCCAAACTTATTCCAGCATAGTTTGGATATTTATGGATATAGAAAACCTTTATGAGAAAAGGCAGTTTTTCTTGTTATATAGCTAGTAGTCTATTATCAAAATAAAAATAGAAAGATAAAGATCACAGCTACTTATAATGTTTAAAGTTTTGGTTTTACAAAAAGTAAGATTATATGCATTAGGTTTTATTATATATACATATATATATATCTTAATAAACTGAAGTGACATTTGGTTCATAGAGGTAAAATTTCTCTTAACCTATCAAAAAGTTTAAACTCACTTATATTTACAAAAATATCTATTACTTGGTTACTGTATCATTTTATACTTTCCAAGATAATCTGAGTTTTCTTTTAAATAAATAAATATCTATAGATTTGCACCCAAATGTAGTCTGACTTCCACAGGATTCCTGATGACTGAAAAACATCTACATTTAACAGAAGGGGCTTTTTAATTCTTCATATTTGACCCTTCCCCAGTTAAATTTCCTTCTATAGACTCCCTTCCACAATCCAGTTTTGATGCCTCACACATTTGCCATGAGTTTTCATTGAGAACAAAATATCATCTTACTATTTAGCCAGTATACAATCAATAATATTGTGCAAACAAGCCACATGAATAATAGATAAACCTAAAAGCTTGGGGATGCTAACTTCTGGCAGTGGGATTTGGAAGGAATTATTCAGTGTGCAGCCCACCATTAAATTAAAAAAATGTTGAAATTTTACCACATTAGTAGCAAAATCATCATCATCATCAGACTGATCCTTCTTTTCCTATAATAAACAGTGCACAATATCCCCTCACCCTATCTAAATAGCTATTCTTCAAACACTGCATGTTTGTACATAGGTCAGTTTTCTTGCCTTGTACTTAGGTCTAACATAGCTGAGCATTCCACTTCTATTTGATGATGATGATGATGACGATGGTGGTGATGATGATTTTGACGGCATTTGCTCACTCCTCTCTGAAGGCAATGTACTATTGTGGAAGGAGTTTAGAAACAAGTGGTTTGAATCTCAGCCCAATTTTAGTGACATGCCATTGTGGATGAATTGGATTAAAAAGGTCTGAGTTCACCTTGTAGGTTGATAGTAGCACCATCTTAAGCATATTACTTAACTATCTGAGCCTCAGAACTCCTCTTTGAGTATTTGTATTTATCTCCATGACACAGTTTTTAACTTTCTTTAGAGTATCATCTGGAAAGGTGTATCCAGTATGCTTCTGCCTTGCTTACAAAGCCTATCACTCCTAAGCAAGAAAGCGTTCAGAATAAACGCTCAGAATAAACACAATGTATGTCATCATATATTCCTACATGGACTCAAACCATGACCAATGACATGAAAAATCATCGTTGTAGTTCAACTATAAGAACCCCAATGACAAACACCCGAAAATCACACCCACTTTTAAAAATTATCAATAAGGACTGAAGTCTAAAAAAGAGAGTTAAAGAAAATACAAGGCCTAGAAGAAATAGGGTATGCTTTCAGCTCCAGTGGGCAATTTTCAAGGGCCATTTAGTAATATCAATAACTGCCTGGAGCATGGTTTCCCATTCATTTCCTGAAGAATTGCTAAGCTGGGGTTTCATTTTGCTGCTTATTCATGTGTGCTCAGAAGTAGCCGAAAGTGATGCAGATGTTACATACATGCAACTAGTCTTCAGTGATAGCTAC
This sequence comes from Camelus ferus, assembly GCF_009834535.1. Lineage (NCBI taxonomy): Eukaryota > Metazoa > Chordata > Mammalia > Artiodactyla > Camelidae > Camelus > Camelus ferus. Next base: position 11,977,381 of record NC_045699.1, read on the forward strand.
AAAGTCTCTTGCCTGAGAGGGCTGATTTTCAAAAAGGGTGCAACTAATAGTAAAGATGTCAGGGAGAAGAAAGCCAGAGAACTGCTCAGGCAGTGCTTGCAGGGGCAGGTTTCTATGCGTGCATTACTTGAGACAGGGTTCTGACTGGATCTTATAGGATGTGGAGCTGGATTTTATCAGTTACTCAAAGAAGACCAAAGCAAGGTTGCTTCCTCATAATGACCAACATCGCAAGGCAAGATGTAAACTAGCTGCCAGTTAATTACTATTGGTCAAAAAAAAAAAAAAAATGATGGGCTCAAAATGAGGTCACTTGTGCTAAGCCCCACATCAATAAACCAAGACTTAATACCTAGCCTAATTACACTTCCAGCCTCTCCCAGACATATGACCTTTAACTAGTCAATCTGGAATTACCTGGTCTGCACTAGTGAGATAATCTGTCTGTTAGATCCCGACTTTTCCCCAAAGGAGGGTGGCCTTGCCTGAAACAATCAACTCTTTGCTAGAATAACTTCCTTGTCCCACCTCCTTTTGCCTATAAATGCCTTCTGTTTTGTACAGCTCCTGGGAGCTCCTTTCTATTTCCTAGATAGGATGCTACCCCATTCACAAATTGTCTAATAAAGGCAGTTAGATCTTCAAATGTAGTCAGTTGAATTTTTGTGTTTTAACAATTTTCAAGTGAGCTATAGTGATTCTCTGTTATTCAAGGCATTTCCTTTCTTATATTTAGGTATTTGAGAAAATAAATTGTTAATTCATTTTCCCATTTATGCAACACATATTCATCGAGTGTCTGCAGGGTACTGTGCTCAGTATAAGCTGTAATAATTAACAAGGTAGATAAAATCCCTGCCTTCCTAGAGTATTCAGTTCTTTCATAAGTATAGGTAAGTAAAAATATTATGCCAATAAAATGTGATAAATGCTCTGGTATGTATCAGTGAAAGGTTTTGCCAAACAATTCATGGGTACTGAAAAGAGCTATACCTAGATATATCTTAGAGAAATTTCTGATTTAGAAAGATTAAGACTAATAGTAATGACAATAGAAAAAGCATTGATAATTGGTGATCTTTTCTAAATGCTTGCTACTAACCACTTTAAACATGTAAGCATAAACAAGCACTGAACTTCACAACCTTCTGAATGTTAGGTACTGTTATTATTCCCATTGTACTGATGAGACAATTAAGGGTTAGATTAATTAGATTAGATTAAGTAAATTGCTTTGAATCCCACAACTTCTAGGTGGCTTTTTATTTAGTAGGGCACTAAATAATGTCTGGTTGATTCCACACCTCATACTTTTGATCTACGTGTTTTTAACCTGCCCTGCTGAAAAACAAGAAAAACACAAAAAGTGGGTAGGGGGAGGATCTCAGTCACAGAAAGAGATAGCCAGACCAGTGTCAGATAGCCTGACTGTACTATTAAATGCTAGAAGATAATGGATCAATGTTGGAAGAGTTTTTAGCAGCATTTCTTTTAATGCAAGTTTTTCCCACCAAATTGTGTGGGTTTTTTTTTTTCATTTGACATTTATTCTCACTGAGTTTAATTCATGAGGCTGATCTTTTAATGAACTGGTACTCGTTAGTGGGACCTTTCTACAAACCTATATAAGCTGACCTCAGGAAAAGAGGGGGTACTTTCAATGTGCAAATCAAAGGAGAAGTCAGTTTCAGAGTGTTTCCTTTTATGGTGAGACTAGTAGGTAGTTAGGCAATTTATAAGACTTGATGATAAGATCAGGTTGATAGTAAATGGCCTTGAACACTGGCTAATGAGAACACTTATAGTTAGTTGTCTATTTCTAAATCAATGTCTTTTAGTTTTTCCATTAAGCCAGGATGATTTTGAATGTACAAAATCAGAGTAAAGGAAGGTGAAGCTAAGGGCAATGATTCCAGGCTTTGATCTGACTAACAGTGACTTCCATGAACATTTACCAATTTTTCCTTGTAAAATTCATGCAAAGAAATGACAATCATATTTTTTATCCCTTCCCCATATGTCCTATTTACTCCTATGGCATACTATATATCAACATGTGTGTATTTGCATAAATGTATAATTTCTGCCAGTATAAACAGATAAAGATTTATGGTTTACAGAGAATTTTCCTAGCTTACTTTTTGTTATTCAAATAAACCTAACTCAACACATAATGAAAGTCTACAGTGTACTAAGGATCACAATGTGGGATTCTAGGAAAACAGGGTAACAGTGGAAGCATACTTTTGTATCTTTTCAAATTCCCATGTAAAATGACAGAGCCACTAGATGGCAAAAGCAAAAATCTATGGATATTATTTACAGTGGAGTACAAGCAGGTGTGGATAAGACACCAGTAATCACAAGATGTGCATGGTATCAGTATCTGTGTAGCAAGAAGTAGAGAGAACCAGCGGGAAGGCTGAAGACCTGCAATAGGAGAACCCCAGAGGCAGAGGTATTACCGAGAAGGGACAGTGGATCAATTTGAGAATAACTGCTTAAAAAAAGAGATGGGGTTTTACCCACTTCAATCACAAATGAGTGCAAGTGGCACACAGTAAGATGATCTGGAGGGACTGGAATGATCTAGTTCTAATGAACTCTCAAAATTAAACAGCCAGACCACTCTTCTCCAGCAGTGCCCCACACTGCAGAGAAAATGGTGGACATGGAATCAACACAGAACTGGACAGAAACAATGGCATCAAAGGAAAAAAAGTCTAGATAAAAATCAGGGAGGAAAAGGGAACTAAGAAATTTCAGAAACAAGCCACCATATGTGTTAACACTACCCAAAAACAACAGAAGAGGGAGCTCTGTGAAGTTAGAAGGTTGTTCTGGACTAAGTTTTTCCTAAAAGTTTTAAGGAAACTAACATACAAATGAGCAACAGAAAAATAATGAGGGCAAAGCCTGTAAAAAATTATTACATTAAAAAAATTAGAATAAGGTGCAGAAGAACAACCTTTCAAAAAATTACAGCATGTCAAAAAAGATTAAAGTTAGGAAAACTCCTATGCTGTAGGTGATAGGAATGCCTGAAGAAATAGACCAAACCAGAGGAAGAGGGTAAAAAAATAAAACTTGTAATTCAAGAAAATGTCCTGAAAAAAATTTGAAGATACATATTTAAATAACATACTGTCTACCTGAAAATTATGATCTGGGATACCCAAAATCAGAATTTCTAATAAAATTATGGAGTTTAAAAGTAAAGATTTCTTTGGGCATTAGTTTAAAAACAAAAAGTGTATTTGACTTAAAGGAAAAATTAATTTAGATTGTTATCAGACTCTGAGCAAAAGTTTCTTGCCAAAAAACAGAGAGTAACATTTAAAGTATTCAGGGAAATAAAGATGTGAGCCAAATATATTTTATCCAGTAAAACTTATATTCAAGTACAAAAGACATAAAAATACTTACCAAAATGGAAGAACTAAGGGGATATTTTTATTGAGTTCTTTCTGAAGAATCTACTAGAGAAAAGCTTCATAGACGTAAATTTCCCAGAGAAACACTAACATCAAGAAGTAGTGGTGAACATTAAATATATAATTACCTATAAAACTAAGATTAAGTTTGAGCTGACAGGGAGTGAATATATATTTATGGCTGCATATTTTGATGACACAGATGTAGAACAACTGTTAGAAAATTAGGAGGGAGAATAAGGATCTCATGTACCAAAAATAATAAATCTATTTAGAATTATAATTAGTGATAGTGTTGTGACACACTACTATTTATTTAATATAGGATACAAGTGAAAAATTATAGAATACTCTAATGCCATCCCCATGTCTTTGAAAGCATTCTCATTGTAGAAAAACAAAAAGCTACATTTGTACTGTTACTGAAACTATTATTATGCATGTATTCTGCATATATATATTGGAAAAAGCAAGTGAGAAATTATGGGCTGCGCCAGTCATATCATGTGCTTATGGGAATCAAGATTCTCACTGTAGAAAAAGATACAGATGTAATACAGAAAAAGTTCAGTAAAACCATACATTTGAATTGGAACTACCAGAATAAACTCATGAGGTGGCTTATATTTAGAAGTTAAATGTGTGTATGTGTGTATGAATACATATATATGTAGTGTGTGTGTGTGTGTGTGTGTGCGTGCGTGCGTATTTCTCAGTCTGTCTACTAAACAGGTCTAGAAATAGTGACAACCCCTAGTAAGCAGCATCCTTAGTGCTCAGTTTTGTAGTCTTGAAATACCTTTTCCTACTAAAAGAAACCAGTGCTTCCTGGGGAACAGTTGGCCCTGGATCTGGGGCAGAAAATGTAGAAGAATAAGTCTGGAATATCCTTCCACATCAGATAGCAAAGAATCTACTAACACTCTAAAAATAATGTCAGAAGGACCCAGGAACCAACGTAGAGATGAAACAACTTGAGCTTCAATTAAGATACCAATTTCAGTGTATTGAAATCTATACAATATGTTGAAATTCATGAGTTGAGAGTTCTAAAAAGCCCATCAGTTAACTTTCCAGGATGAGAGAGCACCAGTTCATTACCTTGTAAACTAGAAAATAACAAGAAAATGTCAAGCACTTTTCCTCTTCCCATATTCCTATAACTCTGGGTAACCAAATAAAGGATAGTTTCTCTTCATAAAGAAAATGTCTCATTACAAAATTATTTCACTTAGTAAATTAAAACAAAATGATAGAAAGCAAATACCACTGTTGTGCACGGTGAGTAAATCAATCTGTGATGAGCATCAATGTCTGTTAACATCACAAAAGGAGAGAAAACTATGTATTATCTGCTTCCTGATGAAAGAACATGACCCCATCTACAGTCTTGTCAAGGGAATTAAACTTAAGTCTGATCAAGCAGGAAATATAGTGGCCACAGACCCTGTTAAAGAGTTTTTAATATTAAAAAAAATCCAGACTGTGGGAAAATCTTCAGTTTAAATGGCCTTTACTTTTTAACAGTAGCTTGTAAGGAAAGGAGAGATAGAAGGGGAAACTATAGATTAAAAGAAATCTAAAAGACATTCATTTTTTTAAATGGGCAAGATGAAACTGTAGTGTCTAAGGATGCATACTTGAGTGATAAATACTAGAAAGGATATCAAGGAAGTAATTACTATAAAAGTTAACACACTGGTTATTTTTGAAAGAGAATGTTGTTGGGGTGAGGTATCCTGAAGGGGCTTCTGGAGAAACTGTAAAGTAGATAACATTATCTTCTCTTTAAAGATGAAAACATCATGATCTATTGGTGGTTACCAACCAGGTGAAATTTGGAATTAGCATTTAGCTCTTTACTTTCCCAAAACCAACCTTCCTTCTTTCCCTCCTTCCTTCTGTCCTTTTCTTTTCTTCCTTACTTTTCTTTTTGGTGGTTTAGCTGTCTGTACAAATGCATCCCCATGACACTAAAATCATCATAGCTTTCTGTATCAGGGTATAGTTAAAAATAGGACAATTAAAACATACATAGATATTAAAGGCTATTTTAAAATTATTTTGGTTTTTGTTTATCCCAGTTTAGGAAAGTTAACTTTGTTTGGTGTTCTAAGTTCTCATGCTAAACTTCAGAAAGCAGAAATGCCAGTAACTGACATGCTGGGGAAATAGAATTTTAAAAATCTCCCAACTCAGAAATTCTCTCCACAAAGCTAGAGAGTAGAGAAAGAAAACAGCTTTATTACTGAATAAGCATTAAACTAGACTATGATGCACACCGTAGGCAATCCTATAAGAGATTGCAAAGACAAAGAAATCTCACCCTTTTAGATAGCTAAGCAGATAATCCATTATGTGCATGTTTTCAAGTTAAACAGTAACTAGTCCTTAAGTAAAAGGACTTGACAGGACTATGTGTCATCCTAACTTTACCTGGTAATTGGGGTGACTATCTGTGTTAGCTTAGTTGGGCTTATCCAGAGGGAGGAATATGTCTCATACCTAACAGTATTCACTGTAAGAGGTTATTTTTCTTAAGGGTATCACAAAAAGATGTCATTTTTTTCTTATTTTCCTTTTGACCAGATTAAACCCCATGATAATACCTTCTTCAAACCATCAGAAGTGGAATTTATATAATTCTGAAGAGATGGTTATTTTCTTATATACCTTTAATATATCTCTGTGTGTGTGTTTCACCCCCTCCTCACCCCTACAAACCTGCCCTTTTCCCTTTTAAACTTTAAACTCCTCAAGGGCAGGGATCCTGTGGACTTTCCCTCTGTGTCCTCAGGGTATCTATGACAGTCTTTTCATGCTCAGTGGGCTCTCAAAAGCTGTTATTTGGCCAACTGGGGAAATGGTTGTTATCTGTATTGGGCACTGGACTGCTGCTATAAATAGAGACACTTTTGCTTGAGAAATGTCTAAAGTCTATTTTCCATGTGTTTTTCCTCTGTTGAAACCAAATATATCCTAGGATTTATTTATCTTTTTTTCAGAGTATTTCTGTATGACGTTTTGCTACATTAAATAGAAAATTTAATAAGGCTTTTAGGGGAGAGATAAATCACCTAAAGATTTTTTTTTTTTTTTTGATATGGAGTCTCTAAATTGAAAATCTCATGTCCCTGTATCAGACTGAGAAAAGATGCCTGTGAATCACCCTCAGTGATTGTTGATGGCTGGGATGGCTTGGTTAGACCAACCATTTTCAATAATGTGTTGAACGGATTCAGGATAGAGTAGCTGTGTAGGAGGCTTCACTTTACTCATGGATAGGAGGAGTATTATACTTATTAATTATTACTTTTAAAGGTAATTATTTTAAGTAATTATTATCTAGATGCTTGCTTTGCTAAAAGAAATGGTCCGTTTTGTCCTTACTTATGCCCAGGATTCATATCATAAGTTGGATTCTTTCTTCCAGAAACAAAAATATTTCCATTAGGATTTTATTACTGATGGAGAATACTTGTACCGTTGTACTAAAATTATCTCTCCAGTAAGCTCCTTGAGGGCAGCTTATCCTACTTTATTCATTTGTACAATCTAGCACCAGACAAACTCTAAAGAAATGTTTTGAATTGATCAGTAAAAGTGGCAGATGATGTTTATTAAATGGAGTAGTAGTTCTTAAAGTAGGATCTGACTCCATGTTTTTTCCCCCTCCAGTTTTTCTCCTGAATCTTTGGATAACTCAGATTATTAGAAGAAGCAATGTTGTTCCCCACTGTGCAACCCAGGGTGGGGTCACGAGATAACCAGCAGGATTCTTAACTCAGTGTCACTCATGACTGTGGGCTGTTCTCCCTTGGCTCACCTTGCCTGGCTGTCCTGAAAGCCACAGATATTTTATAGACAGTGTTCCCCTCAGTGATCTACCCAGGAGCCCTGTTTGTCCTCCACCTCCTGCTTTTCTCTGCTTTCTATAAAGTAAAGTTACAGAGGACAGCTTTTACTTCCTTGATACAACATCCAAGGAGCAGCTGGGAGCAGAAAGATTCAAGTAAGTAATCAATCACAATAATACTCATAGAGTCTCTCCCCTAGTATTTGACATTTCGTTGACATGCTATCGGAGCACTTCACGCTTGACTGGTAAGCCATGAAAACAATTACTGGGTCACTAACAGGAACTGAAAAAAAAAGAATCCTTCTAAAATAGCACCCCAAAAATTGTTTAAGCCTTAGCATTCTGAAATAAATGCAAGATTATTCCATGGTACTCAGGGAAGTTACACAGTGCTCTGTAAAGGCAGTAACTAGGAGGTAAGGAAAAGAAAATAGTTCTTAGATTTGGGGGCAGTCTTGATTTGGGGTGATCAGTACATCCATAAATCACCTAAGATTTCCTTAGAACCTCACTATATTAGCAGTTAGTAAATGGATCTGATAAGGAAGCATTATTGTATGAATAAAAGTTAATGAAACCGCCTATCCTTGGTGACCATATTTTCTGGGTGTCACATAAATACAGCATTAAATTATAGGAAAATAGGAGCTTATGGAAAGTGTGATTTGCCATTTGAAGATGCACTCTGTAATTTCCTGAAACTGTTCAGATGGTGAAGAGTGAATAGCAGAGGAGAAATGCAGAGAGACAGGATATTAACAAGAAAATGTACATTGCTTAAAACATTTCCCATAATGTTGCTCAGAAGGTGGATGACAGTTGCAGACCAAGGTGGATAAGGGCAAATTCCACACCAGCACATTGTATTGGTTAAATAAGGGCTTTACAAGGGAATTTACAAACCAGGGCACATGTACCCACATCCTCTTATCCTTTTGTGGAGATCATGGAGAATCATGGGGACTGAGGTGAAGTTGCTGGAGCCATAGTTGGTTTACTCTCTGTAGGAAGCACCCTACCTTTTGTGGCCTGTCTGCATTTCAGGGCAAGCATGTGAGCATTGTTATATAGCGCTTCAGGCCAAAAATAATCTGGGTGCCAGAGAGCTTGGGCTTGGATACCAGATGATATAGGAGTCTCCTGAGAAAGCCCATATACATGGAGAGTTTGGAGTTCTCCAGAGATTGCAGCCTCTTCTTCTTTGGGAAGGTTGCTGCTGTTGTGTGGGAAGCTGAGTTCATTTGCAACTCCTCTCAGACTAGAGAGGAAGTTAGGGGTCCTAGCTAGTTGCTTTTGTGAGCAAACCAGAACACTACCAGAATTATCTATCTGGATAATAGCATCAGAATGGGCTAATTGGAGAGCAGCTTCATGGAGAACAGAGGATTTCAATGAACAGATTAGCAAATATTTCAAGAATACTACCTGTATATTGAGCTTTATATTCCTTCATTTAGTTTTTATAAGACTGTGTTTTACAGATGGGGAAACCGAAGTTTCAGAGAGGTCAAGTTACCAGACCTGGGTAAGAGGCATGACCACAATTTGAATACAAAACTAATGTGCCCTATATTATATGATCCAGGCTCCCAAACTAGTGAGCTTTCTGACACAAAGTCTCCTTCCATATCTGTGAAATTGTAGGAGTTCAAAGAGATGGAGCAGATCAAGGGCAAGCTATCAAAATGGAAATTTGAGCCATAAGTACTATGCTAAGTTTGGTTTAAATTAGAGAAAGAATGGGACTGTAAGTGTTTTAAGTCTGTGTTGGCTAGAGATTCTCAAAGTCTTCACAAGGACATGCTTGACATTGATAGGATTTATAGAGGTTTTAAATAAAGTGGTTACAGCTAAATAAAGTCACATTAGGAATTATTATCACCATCATTGGACTTAAACTCAATACATAATCATCATTATGACAATAATTATTAAATCACTTTATAATTTGTATATACCTTGTCTCATCTCTTAACTTTTTTTTTAAGAGATGAGAAAACTAAAGTTTAAAGCATTTAGGCAATTTTACCAATTTACTGAGAGCTAGAATTTAAACCAAGATTGTCTGTGCCTCCAAGTGTAGCTCATTTTCAGAAATCACAAACAGCTCTGACAATGTTTCATATATATATATATATTCTGGTTATATGATGGGTAAACTGATTTCAGGGTCACATCCTGTGTCCGAATGAGTTACATCCTTGAAATGTTATACGTATTACACACAATATTATAATTATTCTCATAGTTCTTACTTCCATTCTTATTAAGGACATACCAGAATTAAATTTGCCTTTTATACTCCTGATAATCAAGATGTTTCAAAGCCATTTTTAAAGTACTGACTTAGAAGATGATTGTCAAGGTCTATGAGGTTGCTATTATCGCCACCAGTGTAAATGATCAGAAATAGCTATGAGCAATAGACTGTCAGTACAGACATGTAGGAGAGATGTGTAGGAAAATTAGGATGATGTCCTTCTCCATTTTCCTCTGTTGAAGAGGATTTGTCGACCTTAAAACTCTAAGTGGCCGATAATAGAAAGGGAGAGATTTTAGTTTAGCATCACCCAGAGGTCATGTTAACATCTTCAGTGAAATGGCACCATTTCTGCCTTCCTGTAAAATGTCTCTCTCTTAGGCTTGGCAGAGAACCAGAAAACATTCATGGATTTAGACTTGGCAGGGAAGGACCAGTAACTTCTACTGACAATCATGACTGTAGAAGCCAGTCAATTTTATAACTTTGTATTAAAGATTATTTATAAACCATTTGTCATACTTTGTTTCTTTTAATCCACACATTTGCCCTGCAAGGAAAGTGTTATTCCATGTGTTATTTAGGTGGAACATCTAAGACCCAGACATGTTAAGTGATTTGCTCAAGGCCACAGAGCTAGTAAGTGAAAAAACTTGAGATCAATTTGTGTCTTGTGATTCCACAGGCTTTGTATTATTTCATTCTGTTTCCTAATTAATAATTTACTTTATTTGTACTTAAAAAAACTTAAACAAATTTAAAATATCAGCATAAAGTTTAACAGTCTATGATTTATCGTACTGAGAGCATAAAAGTCAATTTGACTTGACTAAATGATTTGTCTTCAGTATTTCAGAGTATTTGTCCTGTTATTGAAATTTTGGGAACATTTCTAATGACATATCTCCACTTTTCTTAAAACCCAGAGTTAATGTTTATACTTGTCACTAATACAGATTTAATGTTATAGAATGTATCAAAGCAATTCTGTTTGTACTAGAACTGCCTATTAGACCACTTGTCTCTATTCTACAATGATGTTCTCAAACTCTGCAGATGATAGCTGTCACCTGAAGTACTTATTAAACACAGAGCTTCCCTAGGACCTTGTCCTGTAGATTTGAATTTGAGTGGGGCCCCAGAATTTATGTTTCCATTCAGTACCTTCAGGGTTTCTTCTAATCATGAAAGTTTGGGAAACATTACGTCATATCAACTTTGGAATGATTTCCATCCACAGAAAACCTACAATTTTAGCACATCTGTATTTCAGTCTGAGCCCTAACACCAGTTGAGTGACTTTTGGCAAGATGCTATATATTTTCAATTTCTTCATTTGTAAAATGTGAATAATAATATCCTCTTGGAATAATGTGAGAATTAAATGAAAGAAGCACCTAGTGTAATGTTCAATAAAGTAATACACAGTAGATATTTAGTCAATACTTGTTCCCTTTCCTTCCTTGTAGTGTATTAGAATAATTAAGAAAGACTCTGAAGGGAAATATAGGTCCCTTGCTTTAGTAGAGGGCATTTTATTAAAATATAGTGTGTGTGTGTGTGTGTGTGTGTGTGTGTGTGTGTGTGTGTGCATGTTGTATATTCTTATTTCCCATTTTGACTTTTATTATATATCAAAATTTGTGCAAAATCTATTTGTACATATAAATTACTGGAATGCAAGTAACTTTTACTCTTGAATTTTACTCTCTAATAGTACTGATTTCCCTTGTACTGAATATTTATTAAGTGCTAGGTGTTAAACACTCATTATCTTTTTAACTCATTCTTTTCCTTACTTGCCTTTGTGTATGCCAGGGCACAAAGAGGCAAGGTTAATTGCTGAGTTTATTCACTTAAGTGACACAGGCAAGATTTGGACTTCGCTCTCTTTGATTCAAAAGCAAGTGCTCTTAACCTGTTAGATGTTCTCTTTCCATTGTCCCTTATCCCCTTTCCATCCCTGACCCTAAATTCACTTACTTATTTAGGGTTAATTAAATGCAAAGAGCAACTCAGAAATTGAAAGCTTCTCCATGACTTCTCAGTCCTCAGGCAACTGTAGAATCTTCTTGGAGTAGTAAGCAGCTCAGGCGTAATTGCCATGAGCGTTATTAACAACTGCCCTGACTTAGGGCACAATCTTTCTTTGAGGTCTGGCTCTGAAGAGAGTAGCTCATTTGCCTCTTTGATTATGCCTTCACGTTTGGCAAACATATCCCTGTCCTTTTCTCAGTGAGGAGGTAAGAACTGGATGAATGGACTACCTTTCTCTGAAGATTAAATAAAAAGATACTGTCCTGTTTTAAGTCCAAGGAAGATTTTAGAGAAGGCCTCAGGTGAAAAGCTACCCTACAGGTCCAGATCAAGGGCACCTTGCTCCCCAGAGTTACTTCTCTGGGGGTCACTCTTGCAGTACAAGAGAGGCATGTAAGGACTTCCCCAAATCCCTCCCAAATTGTTCACCTGGGATTCTGTGTGAGTCACCTTCTTTTGAGCCAAAGGACAAGAAAGCATTCCAGCTGATTATACTGTGAAATATCAAGAGTTCCCAGATCAGAGTCTCTCTTTTGCACTGCTGTGCTGTGTGACCTGGAAGCGTTAATGATGTGTCCCATTCACTGAGTGCCTACTGCATACCAGATGCAGTGACCTTTCCCAGGGAGAATTATCATCTCCATTGCATACACAAGTAAAATGAGGCCAATAGAGGTTAAATAACTTCCCCCACACACAGAGGCAGAAAATGGGAGAGCCAGATGCAGAATTAGGCTGTCACACTCCCAAGTCATCACTCTCTTCACTACAAAGTCCAAACAAGCCCTGGTACCTCACATATAAGATGAGGAGGGATGGGAACCTCTGCAGTGTTAGGGACCAAACTTCCTCTCAGCTTCATGAATCCATTATGCTCAATTTGGTAATTATGTCGAATTGCTTACTTCTGAATATATCCTAGGGATTTTGAAAAACAACCTATTCTTTGCAGAGTATTTTGCAGAGAAGTGTTTTACTGAATTTCTTCTGTGGAAAACACATGCCCATCAGTTATAAACAGGCAAACTACAGCATGAACAGTGTGCGTGTGTGGGTGGCGAGGATGATCATGGGGAGTATCAAATGTTCTGTTTGCCCATATTGTCCGTCATCCACCTCCAGGTTTCTGAATGAATTACTACAGAGTTATCTCCACTTGAACGAAAATTAATTGTGCATGGTCTCTAGAAGAAGGGTCACAGCTGGCTTTGGCAGATTATCGAAAAAAGTTGTGTAAAGGGCCATTCTACTTGCATTTGTTACTTTTGTCAGTCTCCCACCTTGATACCACCAAGAGCCCAATACTTACAAAGTATTTCAGACTGTTCAAAGCTGAATCTTGATGTTATTATTTTTAAATGGATTTATCAATGTCTATCGTATGACTTATTGTGCGATTATATGAAGTATGTCTGCCCAGTTTACTAAGTGCTCCAGTGTGTGCTATTTAGCTCAGATGAATAAACTCAAGACTTTAATGATTACCCTTTCTTGAATATAAATTATAACATGGGTCTTACACTATTTAAATGAGTTTCATTGTGTGGAGGAGAGCTTATGTTCCATGGATATTGACAAAAGAAAAGACACTCCTGAGTCAGAAACAAAGGACTTTATTATTCATGGCAAAATCATAACAAGAGTATTATCATGGGTATACTAGTTCCTCAAGCCCCAATCTTACAGTGTGATCTGAAGGCCAGGTGGAACATGCACATACAATGGAGTCTTTTCTAGAAGAAAAGAATTCTGAGTGTTGGTAATCTACCACTTTTTTTTTCTTTACTACTAATATTATGTAGCCAGTGAGACACCATTATGTCTGACTCCAGATCTGTTGTTTTTCCCACTATAAATCATTGCTTTTCCAATTTGGAAAGTGACTCAGTAGGGACAGTCACCAGCCTGCCAACTGGTGAAGCAGTTCTGATGATCTTCAGACTGCTACACCCAGCCAGGACTTCAAAGCCCGCTGCCCAGGGAACTGGAACAGGAGGACAGTGCATTCCCAGAGCAGCTCCTCTTCCAACTTCTAGGCTGGAGTCTCCCTTCCCAGGGAAACTAAACTCTAGCCTGGAGTTTAGAACTGCTGAAGAGAAAGTAGAATCTTGGCCTGCTGTACCTGATTTCTTCATTTACAGAAGATGGCACTGTTTTTGGAGGTCAGATGAAAAAACAAAGTATTAGTCTCAGCTCCCATGAATGCCAGTTCCTCTCTTGATAAGACAGGAAAGTCTGAGTTCTACAGATTGCAGAGCCAAAAAGTCAATGCCAAAAATGGAAAAAAAAAAAAAAAGTACTTTGAAGTCAGGTGACCTAAATAGTTAACTCCATTCCCTAATCTTCAGTTTGACCTTTAATATAAAGAAAGAGTTAAGCTAGATGAGCTCTATGTTTCTTCTAAGTTTTGGTTCCCATGAGAATAGCTTCCCATTTCTTAGTTACTTTTCCTTTCCTTTCCTTTCTCATCACATAATCCTAGAAATATTTGGTTTGACTGTGTAAGGACAATACTAATTATAGTAATTTATGTGAACCCTTTAGCAATTATGACTAATCACCGTGCAACACAATAATGATTATGCATATCATTAAATATGCATCAGACTAATTTGGTTGTGAGTTTTATTTGATTACACTAAACTCTTCACATATTCGTTTTTCAGAGTCTGTTGCTCATTGTGATATGGTCATAAATGCTCACAAATTTTAAACTATTGTGGGTACTTCTCATAGGGGCATTTCTTCCTGTATAATCAGTGGCCTTGAACCAATCAGTTACCTCCTCTGAAGTGGTTTCTTTTTTTTTTAAATAAACATGTCTATGACATAATTTTCTTAAAATGTCTGCCTTGTCATAGTAATTGTTACGTTCTCTAGCCCATCTTCATTTATCCTGTTGTATTTTTTTCCATTTATTTATTTGTTTTTTATTAAAGTATAGTCAGTTACAATGTGTCAATTTCTGGTGTACAGCACAATGTTTCAGTCATACATATACATACGTATATTCATTTTCATATTATTTTTCATTATAGGTTACTGCAAGATATTGAATATAGTTCCCTGTGCTATACAGAAGAAAGTTATTGTTTATTTTACATATATATAGTTGTTAGTATTTGCAAATCTCAAACTCCCAATTTATCCCTTCTGAATCTTTTGATTAGGGGAAAGAATTTTATTTATAAAGACAAACTCAAAAATTAAAACACGTTTATGTTTCTAAAAAGGAAAATGCAGCAATTAATACTCCTTAGGTAGTTTTTTAAAAAATAAATTTTGGTTAAACTCTGATTAACTGTTTAAAATTTGGTAAAGTAAATCCAATAAGTCATAACTAGACAAATGAAATGGGACTCATTCAGACAATTTAACTCATAAATAAAAAATGGAGTTTTCTGTGAGCACCTATAAAAGTAGGCATGTAAAATGAGTTTTCTAAAATAAATCCCTAAAATCCCAAACTCATTACTTTATATATAGTTCCAGTATTGATTTCCGAGTCAGTAAACATTCATAAAATAAACTCATGAGAAGGCATATGGGACTAGAGTATTGGAGATGGTTTTATAGAATATAAAGTTTCTGGCCTCAAAAGGATAAAGGGAAACATTTTCCAGAAGACAATTTCCTTATCAGATATTTAGACACAGCGATATGTCTGATGCCTGCAGGAAGCATTGATATTAGAAACCTGACAGTAACAGGAGATCATGTTGAGAAGTAGTAAATAAAGGCCTTAGGATGAAGTAAGAGAGGGACCATATGATGGGAAGCTTTGAAAGTCAAGTTGGATTTGTGATCTAAAGGCCAGAAATTAGTCATTACATTTACATTATTTTTTGAGTGTAACTTTCAGTCCATAAGTTTGAAATAGGCAAAGATGAGCCATTTCATATTTATAACAAAGTTATGATTTGAGAATGATTACATATCAAAATGCTTGAATTTGCTTAAAAATGAACTATTCCTATATGCTAGATAATTACTTACACCTAGTTCTTAATTAATCTCTGTTTTGATTTATTGTTAATCTTCTAGCATTTTACGTCTTTATTTTTGGTAATTTTGTCTATACTTCTGCTAAATGTTTAGAGGAGGCTTTTTTAAAGAATATAATTAGACATATGTTGTCCTAATGAGTCCATAAAATTACCCAATTTTCTTCAGCATTCAGTCTAAGAACAACAACAACAAACCCTTTAGGAACCTCTTAAGCAAATTTGATACTATTCATAGAAAAGAGAATCTGATTAGTCTGTGAAAATCCCAGGTTATTAAGAACAATGCATTCAGGATAGCAGTGTAGTGAACTAACAGAAAACATTTGGATGTGCTTCCCCACCTCAACAAAAACAGTATTTTAGTAATGAATCATTTTATAACAATGGTTAGTTGTTTTGATATGTCTTTTTTTCTTGCAGTATCTTATTTAACAACATGGATTCTTTCTTAATAAGGAGAGGTTGTTGGTTGAAAAATTCTAATTTACAGAAATTATCATGATAAAGTGAATCTCTGTGGATGATCATTCTTTAATCATTGTAATTTATTCATTTTTCATACAATGCACAGTGCAAATCAACTGTAGGCTATGGTAAATACACACACAAGTGCCATCTGCAAGGAAGCTGAAATTTAACCAGAGTATATAATTTATTAGTGTCCTTAAACACCTATATCCTTTGGGTTTTTTTCCCCTTGGAGTAGCTTTGGAGATATTATCAAGATGTTTAGAATTAAACAGTCAAAAATGAGTGGAGAGAATTCTATTTGAAAGAGATACTACCCTTGTCCTCAATAAGAACCCTGGCATCACCATCAAGACAAACTGAGTATTTAATTACTCTGTTAGAATTGCAGAGAATGACTGTTCTTTCCTTCCATGATATAGCTGCCTACCGGTGACTGTTAAGTTATGGATATTTATAACTTCTTACCTTTCAAAATAAAAGCAGCTACATTACCGACAGAAGATTTTCTTTCGTGTTTATATCTTCAGGTTAAATCCCATATGAAATTGTTCTTCTTATGGATACTTACAAAAAGTTATCTGCAATTCTATTATTAAGACATAGAATCAACCTTCATCCAATAAAAATATAATAATAGGTATGTTTCTAGGGGTTAGTATATGTCAAAGACTTTGCTTGACTGTAGAAGCTCAGTTTAATTCTCACCATGACCCTGAGGTAGATAGGATTTTCTTCATTTTATAACGGGGAAAAGTGAGGCGCAGAAAAAGTTAAAGATGTTTCCCATGGTTACAGAGCTAGCAAGTGTGTAGGCCAAGAGTCAAACACAAGCTGTTGGACCTCAGAGCCCACTTTCGTACTGATCTCATTATTGCTACTGTTTATCTCTGATGAATGCGTACATGTCAGGGACTGTGCTGAGTACTTTATTTAATTCATTGATCTTACATCAAAGAAATAGGGTAGGTAATATTACTGTCCTTATAGTATAGACATAAAAGCTGAGGCTCATAGAGGTTCAGTAATTGGCTTTGGGTCACATACATAACACTTGAAAAAGCTGAGATTTGAATTGAGGTTTTCTTTTTCCAAAAGCTGAGTTCTTAATGTCTACATTATTATTCTATCACATGGCACCTTTACTTTTTTAAAAAAAATCAACCACTTTAAAAAATCTTTTATCAATTCAATATAAATTCTCAAACTCATCTGAAAAACAGAGTTGTCTTCCTTGAAATTAAATCCAAAGAAACTTCCTTATGTTCCTTTCAGGGATAGCATTTCTTAAATGTTATATATAGCATGTCAGGTCAAAAGATCATTTGAAACTAAGTAGATTAACAGATAGATTTTAGCTTTTAAAGAATGGCTTTACCTAAGGAAGTAATAAAATGAAAATGAAAAATCCTAAGATGTATTGCTTATTTCATTTAGCATGTTTATGAAATAGCAGGAAAATGTGCATGTTTAATGTTTATAGGTGGATGTAATTGTCAAATTTTTCTTCAAAGTAGTTATCAATTAGCTGAATTCAATATGTTCACCTATCATATACTTTCAGCAAAATCTTAGAGCAAGATTCTGGTGTCAGTCATCAATAATGTTGTCCAAAATGGCATTCTGGTTAGGTTTCTTTGATAGTTGTAACTTCTTGATCTTATGTTTAACAGACAATGCATGAGGCAATTTAGATAACATGTTTTTTAGTGTCTTAATAATGAATGGTATTTTAGAAATTATTTAATCCAAGTCCATTGAGGAAACTGAGCTATGGAAGTTTGATCAAGGTAGTAAACTGTAGAACTGGTACTAGTGTTTCTCATTTCCTGTTCAGTGTTTCCGTGTCATGTAAATAGTCAGAATTGTACTTTTGTTGATTACAATTCCTTATTCTCACCATATCTTCATGCACATCATCATCATTATTTCTCTGGTGTGGTGAGGAGAAGATGGAGACAAGCAGAGAGTGGAAAGGGCTATGCCTTTTGACCAAATCAAAATTACCTGAAGTTTTTTGATTTTTTTACTTTTACTGGAAGCTTTGATAGAAGTAAATCTGTGTTTGCCTTAAACTGTCTTTCCTTGAAAGCTCCAAAATGCTGTGTTATTAAAATGTCTGAAATGAGAACTAACCCAATTACGGAAGCAATTCTTGAGCACTGCCCAGTAGGTAAACACTGTCCAGAAAAAGAAAACAAACTTGAAAACTACATCTAAAATTCCCTTTGATTGGTTAATTCTATGAAAGTAAAATGCTGATTGTACAATAATGTCTATTAAAAAGAAAAAAGAGACATTTCAAGTGAAATTCATAAAAGAAAAATCTAGGGATTAATACAGAAAAAAATTAGAAGAGAGAGGAATCTTTGGAAATCAGTGATAATCACAGAATACTTATGCCCACTAAAATCTAAGGCCAAAATGAGCAGCAAAAGATATTTTAGCAGTGCAAATGAAAGAGAATTCAGTAGGGATGAACAATGTCCCTTAATGGGGGGCAGAGATAAGATAGTAACTAACTTCACTGTTAAACAGACCCTCAGGGAGAGAAAGTGCATCCATTGCATCCATGAAGTCTCTCAAATCTGAAACACATCATAATAACTAATTTGTACTGTTATTTATTTGTTAGCAGCTAACATTTATTGACTACTCTATTGTGTCTAGATATTTCATACGTTTTATCTCTGAAAACAACCACCTTCTAATGCATTTACTACTGTCTCCATTGTGTGGAACAGAAATGTCAGGTTCAATATCAAATAATTAAGGAGTGGCAGAGCCAGGATGTGAATCCAGAACTGTCTGCTCCAAAGCCCTGCTTTCATAGCTACTCTGCCATTTTCATATCTCCCACCACCTCACCCTTTCTGTTTACCTAGGTAACTCTTACTGGGTAGTATCTTATAATTCATTGGGTTTTTTTTTTCTTTCAAGGATATGTTTGCAAATTGACCTTTCAATTCTGGATTTGGATTCATGAATAGACAAAACAATTTTCAAAAATATCATTGTTGGGATCTCTCTCTTTCAAAACTCATTACTAAATTATAGGAATCAACACAGCATGGCACTGTTATAATGTCCAAGACAATTCAATGTGGGGGGGGAGGGTACAGTCTTTTCTACAAGTGGTGCCAGAATAACTGGATATCCACAGGCAAAAGGATGAATTGGACCTCCACCTCACACAATAGACAAAAATGAATTCAAAGTGAATTACAAGCCTAAATGTAAGAGATAAAAACTATTAAAAACTCTTAGAAGAAAACAAAGGCAAAATATTCATGACCTTGAGTTAAGTGTTAAATGTAACGCCAAATGCATGAGTAACAAAAGAAAAAAAAAATGGATTACATCAAAATTAAAAACTTTTGTCCTGCTCATGGTACCATTAAGAGTGAAAAAAGAGAATTTACAGATGGGAGAAAATATTTGTAAATCATATATCAGATAAGGTAGTCTGTCCAGAATTTACAACCCTATTATAATTTAATAATAATAACTCAACTAAAAACTAGGCAAAGGATTTGAATAAACATTTCTCTGAAGAAAAAATATGATGGCAAATAAGCATGTGAAAAGATGCTCAATATGATTAACTATTAGGGAAATACAAATAAAAACCATAAAGTAATATCATTGGCTCAGGCTAAAAAGTCTGTAATCAAAAAGACAATAGCAAGTATTGGCAGTGATGTGAAGAGATTGGAACTGTCATACATTGCTTGTGGAAATGTCCAATGGTGTAGCCACTCTGGAAAACAATTTGACAGTTCCTCACCATCTTAAATATAGAATTACCATATGACCCAGAAAATCCACTCCTCCACATATAGCCAAGAGAAATGAAAATGTTATGTCCATACAAAAACATGTACATGAGTATTTATAGCAAAATGATTCATAATAGACAAAAAACAAAGGTGGCCCAAATGTGTATTAACTGAATGGATAAGTAAAATAAGTATATACATAAAAGAAAGATGAAAAATATGAAAATATTTAATATGAAAAATGTGAGAAAACAGATCAAGTAATAATATAGGCTTCAACATTGATGAGCCATTTACACATTACACTGAAATGAAAGTCAGTCTCACATACACAAAAACACATATTGTCTGATTCAGTTATATCAGATGCAAATTTAGGCAAATTTATAGACACAGAATGAAGATTAGTGGTTTCTTAGGGCTGAATGTAGAGGGCATGAGGGGAGTGGAATGGAAATTGACCGCTAATAGGCAAGTGGTTTCTTTTAGGGTGAACAAACATGTCATCAAAACAGATTTTGCTGATGGTTGCAAAATTATGTAAATACTCTAAAAGAAATAGATTATGCATTTTAATTGGTGAATTGGATGAAATATGAATTATGAAACATTAAAACTATTTCTTATGAACTATTCTTACATACATATCTTTGAATATATAATGATACTAGCCTTAAGATACATTCCTGGAAGTAGGAATTGTTGGATTAAATAAAAAGTATACTTTTTAGGGTTATTTTTGCAAATTGACAAATTTGCCTCTTGGAAATTATGTCAATTTGTCTCTTGCTAGAAATTATTCCACTTTTTACAGTATATCTGTACTTTAATATTGTATATCATCATTATTTCTATATTTCCTCAACTTCTTGAGAGAGTAGAGTTTATTTCCATCTGTTCTCAGTATTCTACTGAGGTTGAGTCTTCTAAAATATTTTATTGGTAATTTTAATGTCTGCATGTTTTTGTGTGTGTGTCATGTGTCTGTGCACACAGGTGTATGTATGGATACATTATCTATATTCTTTGCCAATGTTTGTTAGAGTTTACCTTTCCCTTATTGATTTATGAAACTATTTTATTATAAAGATACTACCCTTTTCTTATATTTTTACCATACACTTTCCACTTTAATGGATTCTAAACCAGAGTTCTTTTGATTAAAAAAAATTTCATCTATGCTTAGAAAGACAAACCCAACTCCAAAAATAAATAGTTAACTATATTTCTCTAGTTCTTTTATTTGCTCTATCTTTTTGATCTTGAATTCCTTTGAAATTTATCTAAGTGTAGGGTATAATGCAGAGCTCTTAAATTGTTCTACCCAATTTATTGAATAAGTTATCCTTTTAGTTTTTTATTTGAATTGCCATTTTATCAGATATTTAATTATTTAACATTCTGAATCTGTATGGGCATTCTATTCTGTCTTTTAACTTTCTGTCATATACTGACAAAACTGTATTATTATAGTTTCATAACATTTTAAAATCTACACAATAGTGTTCTCATAACTTAAATAAATTATCTGGGTAAATGTATCCCCTTTTTTTCCTGCTGAGTTTTTTTCAGTTTCCCTCAGAATTTACATTTTTGATGTTGTATCAAGTGGATAGATTTTTATAGTATCCAGCCTTTCCATTCATAACATCCATTTGTTACAAAACTTACATTTTATTCCAAATAGATTTTTGATTGATTTTCTTGTGTTTCCATTAGAGAACAGTTTCATGAAAAATTTGGGATAAGTATTATATGTCCTTTACAATACCTTTATTTCCTAATTTTTCTTTTCTAATTAAATCAGCCAAAATTGAAATAATTGTATCAGTGGACATTATTTTCTTTTCCTGAATTTAATAGAAATACCTTTACTATGGAATTTGTTTCAGTGTATTTTTTGGAACAATAGTGGTTCAGTGATGAAAGGATATAGTCATCAAGTAAGAAACAATAAATTTCAGACACAGTTAATTCTGAATGCCCTTTGGGCATTCAACAAACATATTTAATGTTAAATAATACAAAAAGAACTGCTATAAAACATCATTTGTTAACACCACTATTTCCATATCTATTTAAACAAATTTTTGGTGGCCAGGGTGTATTACAATGGATGGAACACAATTTGCTTGAGTATAATGTTGCCTTTTGATTTCAGATACTTACTGCTTCTCATGTTAAGAAATTAAATTTTACTTTTAGTTAACTGAATTTTTTAAAATAAATGTTATGTTTTATTATAAAAGATAACTTACTTTACTGAAAATATCTCTATTTTCTCTTGAACACTACTAAAACATCAGGTTTTTGTCTTTTAGTTGACCTTTTGATATGTGATATTATATTTATGAGTTTCCTAACTTTAAATATTCTCTGCATTCTGTGATTAAGCCAACTTTTGTCATAGTCTATTACTTTTTGTAACATTTACATAATATTTTATGTAGGATCTTGTGTGTTCGTAAGTGAGATTAATATGCAGTAGGTTTTGCTTTTGTTGTAGTGATTTTCTCTTGTCAAATTTTGTTAGGATCATGCATCTTATGATTTGTAATACAGTTTCACTTTTAATCAGAGAGCTCTGAATACTTTAGCGCATCGTAGGGTTTCATGACTAACATGTTCTATGGAAAGTTTTTATATACTAAATTGTTTACTTACCTGGATGTCTAGGTTCAGATACGAGTTGTTGATGTCTAGGATTATCAGAGTTTTAAAAAGCATACTCAGATGAATGTGTTAATTTGGTTTCTTTGGTTGCTGGCTAAGAAAGAGAGGGAGAGAGTGTTAATCTGAGACACTCACGTGGGGCAGAGATAGATCTCAGAATTGCTGACGAAGCTGATACAGTTGACATAAAGCTAGACATCGTGATGAGTGTGATTCCTTCAGTTTCGCTCGTACGGTATCAGTAGGATTAATTAGTGCTTATATTATTGTTTTTACTCTGAACCACAACTCAGATTCTAGGAAGTTTATGTTTGTCTCAGCATGAGTTAATGTGTCTTCCTTGGATAGAGGAGGCAGAAGAACTGATTATCAGCTCTCGCTTAACACATTTTCCCTTTGCTGATAGGAATTCCCCAAAAGGAAACTGAGGAAACTGCAAAAAGAAAGTGAAGTGGAGGCTGGGTAGTCAAAATCTAGTATAATAGCCCTTAAAAAGTGTATTCATATAAACTTCCTCTCTAGGGTAGGTCTTTTCTTTCTCATTACCAAGTTTCACATTTATAGTGTATCCATCCATCTCTATCACTTTATCTATAAGAATCTTCTCTATGGCCCTTTGCATTGTTAAGCATATTTCATTGGAGGCATGGCCAATGGTAACCCCAGGGAGAAGAAAGAATTTGGATTAGATCCCATAAAGATATCTGAAAAGACTGAATTACCCCAAGGCTTGTGATCTAAACTTGTTATTTCAGGGGGTGGGAGGGAAGGCTGGCATCAAACCAGAGATGCTATTTACCGGGCTGATGGAGGGAGTGGGCTATGAAGCCAAGCTGCCTTGGTAGAACCCCTGCTCTGCCGTGTATTAACTGTATGATTTCTGAAAATGTGTCTAAATGATCTGTCCCTAGACTGTAAAATGGGGATCATAAAAATGTATGTGTAAAGTTAACTGTGTCAGTAAACTATGCCAGTTAACTATTGCTGTGTAACAAGTCACACAAAACTCAGTGGCAGCTTAAAACAACGGCCACTGCTTTGTTCATGTTTCTGCAGTCTGGGCTGGGCTGGTTGACTTGTCTTTGCTTCATACAGCGCTGACTGGGCTCATCCATGTGTTTTCTGCCGACTGCCAACTTGATTGTGGCCAGAGTAGCACATGTCTGGTACTGGATGGTTGGAGTGACTGGGGGTAGCCTGGGCTGTCTCCTTCCTTGTGTGAATCATCCTTCAGTGTTTCCCTCTCTGTAAATAGGGCCTTCCTTCCCTGGGGAGACCAGTGCATGCTTCACTGCATGGCATCTTGAGATGGCAAGAAATCAAAAGCAGAAGCTGTAAACCTCCTAAGGCCTAAACCCAGAACTTTCTCACTGTCACTTCTGCTGTGTTCTGTTGGCCAAAACAAGTTTTAAAGCCAGTCCAGATTCACTATGTAAGGCCTGATTTTAGGGAGGCAAAAGTCCTCAGGGATCATTTGGTAGCAACTTACCACAAGCACCTAGAATAAAACCTGGCACATAAGCACAGAATCCATGTCATTAACTATATTCACTGAGCATCCACTGAGAAGATAACGTATGTTTTAATCATCACAAGATCCCTTTGAAGAAAGTGTTTACAGATGAAGAAATGGAGGCTCAGAGAGGTTATATAATGTGTTTAGACTGCATGGCTACTTAAGAATAAGATTATGATTCAACCTTGTTCTGACTGCTAAGCAGCTACCATTGTGCTGGCTTCTGTCTTTATCCTCTAACAGCCTGATGCAGGCGAGAGGCCAGGACAATCTTGGGATAACTCTGGAAATTATGAGCCACATTTCAGGCAGAACGACTTGATTGACCTTCTCCTTATTGTCTCCTTTCTCAGCTTTGAGCTATAACACGTATTTGCACAGTGTGTCCATGACGAATGTACTAGGCAGATCCTGACAAGACCAAGAATCTGTTGAGTCCTGTGTAATTGCTGTAGCAAGAATCACCTATTTATCCTGAGAGAAGCCCAGAGATTTCTGCCTTAGTGTTTCTGATGCTATGCAATCCTGAACTAGTGATATGTCTATTATGTCTTTTAATGACATTTTAATTTTTCACATGACATTCTATTCTACACAGCTCAGTGAGGATGGCAAAATATCAGAGTTTTTTGTGACTGTAGACAGGAAGTCTTACACTCCTTAAGTATTATCTGAAGCCCTGTACCATTATGATGGATACTTGATTATATTTCTCCTTAAAATACGTGATTGTTCCTGTAAATATTATCTAGAAGCTCTTTGACAAGTTTTTCTTTTTCAAGTAATGAGATTTTTTTTCACCTGTGGTGGAAAAGGAGCTGTGATAATTAAAAGAATGTTGTTGCAGATCATAGATTTTCAAAAAAATGTGTTAAAATTATTATTCTTTTTAAGGAATTTTCAAGATATTTAAATATAGGGGTTTTATTATTAGAGAAGCAATTGCTGTCAGAAAGGAAAGTGGAAGTTTCCTAATTGTCATATGACTTTAGAATAATTTATATTAATTTAATAACCTTTATTTAAGATACAATAGAAACCTATATGATATCATCTAGTGAATGTATTCATAATTTGAAATATTTACTAAGTACACTAAAAAAGAGAAAAAGATTTCTAATTGATAAAGCATCATCCAATATAAAAATATTTTAGATTGTTACATCTCTGGTAATAAAGCCAAAAGACATAATGAATAAAAAAGTATTGATTCTAAAATATTATTATAATTATAAAAAATGTATAATTAAATAACTTACCAATTTCTAGACTTGACTTTAAACTTTGTTCAGAGGGTATACCAGTGAGATGTTATGTAGAGCAGAGACAGGGTAATTCCTTCTCTCCATCCAGCTTCCCTCCCATCTCTTCCATCAGTTCTTATACCTCCTTTAAGTTCTGGTAAAGAATAGTGCAGAACATATGAACTAGAAAGGGTATAATGCCTTAGCAAGGTACGATAAAGATTTTGAGAAGGCAAAACAATCAGAAAGACCCAAAACTGGAACCAGCTCAAATATCCTTGAACAGCAGAATGGGCAAACTGGTATATTCATAAAATGAGTTATTACTCAGAATCATGAAACAATGTGGAATACATCAAAAATTAGGCTAAGTGAAATAAATCTTATACAAAATCGCTCATACTGTATTATTCAATGTATATGGGTCTATAACAGGTAAAATAAATCAGTGCTGTAAACATACTAGAGCAGTGGTTGCCTCGGGGGTGGTGAGTGGGATTTACTGGGAAACGACAAAAGGAAACATTTTTCAAGTGATGGTAGTTTTATATATCTTGAGAGTGGTTTGGGTCACACATGTATATAATTTTTGTCACAATTTTTTTGTCTAAAAATTTAGTGAGGGTACATTTTATGTTTATTGACTTTATTGTAAGTTGTATATGAAGAAAATTTAAATTAAAAAAAAGTATATGGGCTTCAGACTTTTGTCTGAGTTCTGATTCCACGACCTAGCAGCTACATGACCCTGGGGAAACTATGCACGTAACACGCTGTGCTTCAGTTCTCTCCTCTGAAAGACTGAGATGGCATACTTAGCTTCTCTCTCTTTTTTTTTTTTAATGTTTAATTTTATTTCATTTTGTTTCTTCCCTTAATGGAGGCACTGGGGATTGGATCCAGGACCTCATGCACACTGAGCTATACTCCCACCCCTGCATACTTAACTTGTTAAACTCGCCGTAAGACAGATGATGTGCCTACGGTTTCTACTACTTTACTTAGTGATGGTGTTTATGACACGATTGCCACTGCATAGAGGCTCCTCTGCCTTTCTCTCCGTGGTCAGTGAAAAATAAGGGATGTGAATGGAGTTGGTAGATTACTGTAGTGTTTACCACACTGCAACAAAAAGCCATCCACTTGGAGGCTGTGTTCTGTGCAAATCTGACTTTTCTGGGAAGAGCAGAGGTTAACTTAGTAATGATACAGGAGAAGGTGAGCTGGTTATGGCAACTACAGTGACACTCACAATTTTCAAGGGAGGAAAGAGGAGTCGGGCTCACAAGGTGACCTACCATAGTGTGTTAGGTGAGAAGGGGGAGAGCACAGGGACATGAGTGCTAGTGTTTACCTCTCACCTGCAAATTACAGAAGGCTGACTAGAGGCTGGCGAAGAAACGCTCATCAAATGTCCATAAAGTGCACTTAATGTCACCATCAATTTTCTACAGCATTTTTTGATGTGGGATTTTCCAGTAAGCGATATAACCTTCCTTCAGGTGAAAATATACAGTCAGTGCAGTGTTATCTTCTTAGAGCCAAAGATAGCTTGTGTCTCTTTACATATGACCTCTTTTTTTCCCAGGTAAACTGGAATATAAAGGGAAGAAAATAATACTGAGAATAGTAAATTGATTTCTTAAACTCTTTTCTCCAGACACTGGTTTATGCAGAGGGTGAACAGTGGAAAGAGTGCTTTTAGACTTTTAAGGCTGGACCCAACCTCTGGAGGTACTATGTGAATAATAAACAAATCATCGTGTTTCAAGAAAACAGGAATAAGTGTAGTATTTTTTCTTTATCTGGAGGCAAACCTAAATCATTAGAGGGTTACACATCCCTTGACCAGCGCGCCTGTGGGTCTGGCAGGCTTTCTTTGGGAAAGCCCGTGCTAGGTTCCAGGACTGGTCTCTCCAAAGCAGCCACTGCACCCATCAGGCCAGGGTCTCCCAGAAAGGGGAGCTGGTAGACTGTTTCATTTTATGGCATCAGAGATGGACAGCTAATTGTTATCCTTGGAGGCGTGGGACCAATGATACTCAGTGCAAGGACAGCAATACTGGTTAGACTGTTACTACCCCGGGCTAGACAGGGGAAAAAGCGTCTGCATCAGAAACCTCCCGAAGGCCTGCCATTTAACGAGGATTTTCTCAGAAGCAGACCCTTAGCCTAAAATTGGAATGTGTGAAATTTGTTGAGAGATACAAGGAACAAAGATAGTTGTAGGGAAAAGAGCAAGGCAGCCAGGAAGGTTTAGTTACCCTTTGTGTTCAAATTCCCACCACTAAATGCTTTTCTTGATTGGGCTCTGGCAAAAAATAATGCAATAAAAGCAATTTATACCATCAAGAGACTTTTCGTATTCAGTTCACCTTCACATGTGTTATCCTGTTATCATCATAAAGGATTAGCGTCACAGGAGAGAGAAACTCAGGGGAGTCAGGGCTTGGCTATGGCCCCACGGTTGAAGAAATCACTCCGCACCTCATTAAAGAACATCCTGGCATCTCTAAATCAGCCCATTTTTTTTAAAAGCGTATTTCAAAACAAAATTTTAATGTTCTTTGTTATACAAATGATATTAACTATACAAATAAAATCTGCTTATTATATCAAAAATCCAGATTAACAATACAAAAAAAAAGCACCTTATTTGTAGTGAGCTGTCTGCTTCTCTGCTGTGGACCTATCAATATTCTTTTTCTGGAGGTCACTTAAAATCTCAATCCACAAATTAAAAGATGGTTGCAGATAATTGATACTACACCTTGTCTTTTACAGAGATTATCCAATAGACTGTTTCCAGCGTATCGTGACTACCCTTGAATACTACTCATTTCCTTCACATTTTGTATACACAGTTGATGTGCTTAAGTGCAAGGAGCTCTCTGCTGAGGTTTTATTATTAAATTTAGATGTATCCTATTGTGGTCAGAAAATGCAAATTGCATTCTTTCTACATTTTGTAATTTGTTATTTTCTCTGTAGCCTCACTTCAGCAAGCCATCTTGGTTTTGATTATATGAAAACTGATGTTAACATTTTCTTTTTGCCATTTTCTACTCATTTTTATAAAGCAATAAGGGCAAAATAATGAAATACTTAAATTAACTCACAAACACTGCTGTGAAATTAAAAAAAAAAAAAAAAACAAAAACAGGGACACTGTGATGACAACATTTTGTCTGAAAAGCAGCACCACTTCATGAGGAGCAAGATGATTGCTCATTGTCTGGTAAAGTCAAGACTCAGTTTAGAAAAGACTAATGCCCCGTGAAGCAATGAAACTAGAACCAGGAAACGATGCCCCTTCCTGTATATAAATACGTTGGCACATGTATTGTTTGAAGTAAACAGGTTGTGACACTCCTAAATCAAATTATACCTTTCTGAAACAACAAATGCACAAGCAAAAATCCAACTCTGTTATTTCAGTGCTTACGATCTTGGATTTTATTCTGATGAAATATCTCAACACACACACAATTTTTTAATTGTGTAATATCATTTTAAAGTTTTTTTTCGATTTTAATTTTCAAGTTTACTTTATTTAAATGTGTGCTTCTTTTCATTTGCTTGAACCTAAGAGGCTTTTTTTCTTTTTAATATGTGATTTTTATCACTTTCATATAACAGAAGTGTTTGATCTTTATGTCTTCTCTTATTTGTGTTTCCTTTCCTTATCTTTGCAATCCAGTGTTTATTACGCCCATGTTGTCGAAGGCTATTTTTTTTCCTGGTTCACAGTAAACTCTTTTACTCAATGGATTAAGATTGTCTTTTGGTTTAAGATAAGCTATCATCTTTGTGGATATTTTTCCTGTTATATAATGGATAATTCTCTTTCATTTAAGAATTTTAAAAAATGCAATATAGTGTATATTCATTGCCTTTTTATTATGTTGAACATCTTCTCTCCTATCTGTTTTTAATCTTTGTAAATATTTCCTTTGTGTTTCTGCGTGGTTTGCTCAGTCTGTTCCACTGCTGTATTTTAATTTTTCCAAGGTTGATCCTATACTTTATTATTATTTCTAATTATTTTTAATTACAAGTTTGTTTATTTTTTAACTCTAGCAAACTTTTTTCTTCTTTGTTTTTTTCATATTATTTGTAGATGAGACAGAAGTACATAAATATGTGTACTATGTATATTTTTTGGTTTTGTGTTCACTGAGCCCATGTTATTTCTTATTTTCTGGAGCAAGTGAAACTGTTGCCTTCAAAAACATTCTTCTGCTTCATGGAGTATTTATCTAAAAAATATGCTTTTGATTTTTCTTTTCAGGTGTAGGTTTATTTTCTTCTCTTGTTTTCATTTCATAAATTTTCTCCGTCCTTTCTGATTATTTATATTGAATTGATGATAGATCTGTCCAAGCTACTATTTGCTCCCGAGTATTGTAAGGTGTGTGCTCTTTAGAATCTTTTCTTTTTACCCTGAGAACCTTTTGAGTCTTTACCATTGAGCTAATCTGTCTCTTTTTTGTAGTTTTCGAGCCCTGGGCTGGAAACGATTTGTTTCTTAAAAGGTTATCTTTCTGGATCTGGATGACTCCCAAACTTAAGATGACCTGATTACCTTTGTAAAAAGTTAGGTTTAAGGAAAATTCCACAACATGTGTTCTGTTTGTAAGCTTTTACTTCTTAAGTATCTCTTGTCCTTAATCCTCCCAGCCCACAGCATCTGTATTTGCTAATATTGGTCCAAAGAGGGGAACATTTTTCCAAATTGATTGGTTCCTGCCTCTCTCATGTGCTCTTACCTGTTTGAGTGGGTCCTCCCCTGTGATGGAGTGATCAGAAAGTTTCATCCAGGTCAGTTTTGGTTTCATTCCCAAGGGTTGAAAGGTCTGTGTTAAGTGCACCAGCTCTGGAATCCACAGGCTTGTCTTGCAATCTTAATTTCAAGTATGTGAGTGCAGACTCAGTACAGGTTGCTGAATGAATGACCTATGGAAAGCTTATCTAGGGCAGGGAATAATTCTAATTTATCATTTTTACCCTTGGACAATAAACATCACTCTCGATGCCATCTCTTCCCTCATCTGCAAAAGCAGGTTCAACATACTGTGTCTTGTAGGGGCGTAAAGAGGATTAATGATGTGCTCAGGATTTAAACCAGTAGTTGGCATAATAAGTACTCCAGAAGGAGTTGCTGATATTACTATGCAGCCCAAGCTCCTCAGTCTTTCAGATAAGAGAGCTGAGGCCCAGGGTCCGCAGAGCTCGAATTAGATCTTATCTCTGACCCTGAGGTCAACAATTACTTGAAGGAATGAAGTTAGTCTTAATTTATCTTCTTTCTCTGTGTATTTGTTTGTGCATATATTTACATGCATGTGCATAATACACACCTAAAATACAAATAGAGCATACTGCATTTTATTGCCACTGTCATTAGGGGAAAAGAAAAGCTTATTGGTTTTGTTTCAACATGGGCTTCATGGTTATTCTTGCTTTAGGATGGCTCTTGACCTTTTCCTTTTTTTCTATATGAAGCTCTCTCTTAAGCTAAATCTTCTGTCTTATTTAATAATTTCTCTAAGAAGGGTGTATAATTATTCATCAGACTAAAAACTAGTTTTTAAGAGAATTCTTTTTTTTGTGTGTGGCCAATTCCAACTCAAGTGTAATACCTTCTCTCTATTAGAGAGGAAATGGATATATGTTAAGATTGGCTTACCTCTGGAAGATTACCTGTAGGAGTCTCCTATGAGTGGCAGTAGTTTCTGTCTAATTCACTGAACCATCAGGGCTGCTTTGATGATATGGTTGATGTTTGAAATATTCTGGGAGAAACCAGCCTTGATGGAGTTCAATAATTCTGTTCTTACACTGGCCCAGCTTACCATTAGTCTTTCATGATGCCTAGCAAAGAACAAACCCTCCACTGTGAGAAAGCACCCTCACCAAGGGGTAGTTTTCAAGGCAGGTGGCACTTCCCTTGCTCACCTTGAGGCAGGAGTTTCTTGTGTAAACCAGGGTTGCAGGATAGTGTCAACATCATCTGAGTATTTTTTTTTTATTCCAGATTTATATAGAAAACACTTCATGGAGAAAAATCAGAATCTCTTAAAGGAGGACTTTTAAAATAACTCTGCCATAATTTTGTTGATTTTTTTAAAAGGGAGTGTAAAAAGATTTGCAGACCACAATGATCTCAGCTCAGTAGCCATCAGCATCACTGGGGAGCTTATTAAAAATGCATAATATCAGGTTTTACCCCAGACTTACTGGGTCAGAAGCTGCATTATAACAACATTATATATATAACATTATATGTTATAACATTATAACAGGTCATTCACATGTACATTAAAGTTTAAGAAGCACTGGTCTAATACAGTGTTTAATAACCCTGGTGCATGGTAGAATCACCTAGGTAGCTTTTAAAAGAGTCCATCACCAGAGATTATGATTTACTTGTTTCAAGTGGGGCCAACACATCAGTATTTTTTAAAAGCTCTCAGCTGATTCTAATGCCTACCCATGGCTAAGAACTACAGGCTTAATGATGTGATAAGCAGCCAGAAGATGACATCAGAGCTCCCTGGCTGTGCTGGCTTCAGCTCAAAGCCATAAGAGCACTGCCTCTGCCTCCAGGGCAGAGAATAGGTGAAAGTGCTTATCTCAGAGCTGGCAAAGGCAGAGTCCTGTTGGGCCCCACAGTGACAGGATTATCCTTGGCCAGAGAAGATAGCAGTCAGCAGAAAAGGCGTATCACATCCTCAGTGCTCTCCTGATGGTCGGGATCTAGTGCCCTTCAAATTGCAGAGGAAAAAGGGATTTTCCCATTCTGAGCATTCTCTATTTCAGAATCATTTGTAATTCTCTGTTTTAACTTTGATATGTCATTTTTTTCCCTTTGGTATTGACACTGTCAGGAAAGCCTACTCTCTCTCTTTAAGACTGTCTTCAGTTGCACAGAAAAAAAGTACAACTGACTGAACTTTTTAACTGCTTTACTTCTGATTCATGGTGGGAGTGATTACCCAAAGAGCTGTACAATTTTGAAATTTGTAAGAAAACAGTGTAAACTGAGCTCTTTGTAATTATACAGATTTGGTCTTGGATACAGCTCAGGGTCTTCCTTGAGGTCAAAGAAAAATACCTTTATATTTCCAAATGCATAGTCTAAAAAAACCTTCTCTCAATATCCCAAAGGAAGGTATCTTTTTTCCTTCCATGAATTCCTGCAGCATTTATTTTTTCCACACATTTACTTCATCATTAACAATGAGCTGATCTGCAATATTTCTTTTGGTCTATGTTTAAGCTATGTTATTTCACTTTTCACACCTTTATGGCTTATTTTTCTAATTAGGTCATCAACTCAATGAAGGCAAGAAATATATCCCATATTTATGGGTACCTTTGCATTGCACAGAAACTCATTTTTTCAACACATGAGAATATAAAATTGAAGATATTTGAGCTATTTGGCTTTTATTGTTTTCCCTCATGAAGATTTTCCCATTTTTTAAATCTATTCATCTATTTATCTATCTATTTATCTGCCACTTATCTATAGTATAATGCTGTCTTTAACATGTTGTGTAATAGTAAAAAAGTTCTACACATAATGAACAAACTCTAACTTTTAAAATAAGCTCTCAGGTTAGACATTGGTGAAAAAAATGAAATATATATGTATCTGTCCATCTTAACAGGCAATAGTCTACCTCCTCAGGGCTCAGATGTGAGGACATAGCAGTGGACAGGACCTCTTCCTAAGAGATGATGCTGCAGTGGTCCCTCCGGACAGATCTAAGCTGCATTCCACATAAAATGAAGACAGACAGTGCTGTGAGGGCCTATGCTTGTTTTAATGCATTTTGCGTGGAAAGGCACACAAGATAAGGCATACCATCTTCTATTGAAGAGACCACACAGATTCCAGTCTTCCTGATAACACTGATGCCATTATGTTTAGAATGATAAAAAAGAAAAATGAATTTATTCTTAAGAGTTAGGTTTCTCTAGAATATGTTCTTATCTCAATAAGGCCAAGGAAGGTCCCTTCTACATTTTTTCCCTTGAATTGTAATTATGTGACTGCATGTATTTAGTACTCAAGGGACAGGAAATTTTTACGTGCTGGGGTCCCAAGGCATTCTCAGTGGGAGAATTGGTGAAGAGAGACATGATAAAGATATATAAATATGAACTGCACTCAGGGATTCACAGACTAGTGACCATTGTGAAAAACAAACCATTCTAATGTGTAAAGGGATTTAGGAAGTCTTTACCAAAAGACCTTTGACATAAGCCTTGAATGTAGAGAGGAAGAGCATGATAAATAATGTGTACAAAGGCATGGATTCCAGAAAAAGCTTTAAGTGTCTGTGCTGCTCAAGATGAGACATGATTGTGCCTCTAAAGCAGAGAGTGAGTCTGTGACAAACAGTGAGAATGACTATGGGAAAAGATGAGGTGCTTGGTCGTTGCAGCCAGGCCTCCATAGGTCCAATTAAGTTTGGACTTAATTGGGCAGCCGTTTGTTTGTTAGTCGTAGTACGGCAATAGGAGAGTGACCTGAATGTGCTTTGCATTTTTGAAGAAAATAACTTCAGTGACAATGTGGAAAATGGTTTGGAATGGGAAAAAATAACCCATATTGATACCGCAGTGATTCAGACAGGAGATTATCTGTCCTGATGAGGTAGACTCACTAAGATTTGTTACTGATGAGGTATGGAAGGATGAGGAAGTAGGAAACTTTGAAAATTACTTTGAGTTTATGCAATTAATCAATATTTTGTTGGGCTGGAGAAAGAGATCAATGAGAGAAAATGCCAGTTCAGGCTTGGGACATATCTAGATTCCTGGGGCTGATTCCTGCTGTTTAATGAGCAGTAAAAGCTGTGGACTGAATCTTGGAGGCGTGGTCTCTTTTCAATTTTTGCACAGAGTTTTTTTAAAGCAGAGGAGATTTCCCAGGAAGTGAAATATGAGAAGAGGAATGATCAATAAGGAAAAAAGTAAAAAAAAAAAAAAAAAGGGAAGGAAACGAAAATGTCAGTAAGGTAGGGTAAACTGAAAAGGGGTAGGAGTACTTGAACAAAGAGGGACTATCCAGATGCCACAGACAGTCAAATAGAAGGACTGAGAATGCTCAGCTGACTTG
Organism: Camelus ferus; assembly: GCF_009834535.1. Classification (NCBI taxonomy): domain Eukaryota; kingdom Metazoa; phylum Chordata; class Mammalia; order Artiodactyla; family Camelidae; genus Camelus; species Camelus ferus. The sequence continues at coordinate 12,011,791 of NC_045699.1, forward strand.
GCCACTGAGGAGTTTGGTAAGAGTGACTGCCCTTACCAGGGCAGAATGTGAATTAGGGTGAGATGTGAAATGGGGAGGAAGTGGTTCCTGCTGGTAAGAAACGTTTAAAGTAGGTCACCCAGGAGAGAGAAGACATTTGTTTCCTTCAGGGAAGGAAGTTAATTTAGGGAAGGTTTAGGAAATGTTGAACATGTTGCTTGTGGAAAAGAAGATGCTAAGAGAGAAGAGCTTGAAGATACAAACGGGTAGGAATTGAGGTGCGTGCTCGTAAATGAGAAGAGAAAGAGTGAAATTAACCTTGAGATTCTGAGACTCCTACTCCTTCATGACAGCAGGGAGAGAATTAATTGTATATTTAAAAGTGGGAGGGATGAAAGTTTAGGAGTTCCCACCTGATGGTCTCTGTTGTTTTCTGTAAAGCAGATGATGAGATTAGCTGTTGAGGGTGGAAGCCTCTGAGTCTGCCTAGAAAGAATCCTGTTGAGGGCTCTGATGCAAAACAGTGCTGAAGACTCAGCAGAGGGTGGAGATCATAAATTTATAATGATAACAATTAGCAGAGTATTCTGTTTTTTTCAGCAGCACCAGTTAGCTCATCAGGGAGAGTAGAGAAAGAAGGCAGACTGATTTGTTTGCAGATTGTCAGCAAAGCTGAAGCAAAGGACAAAGGCTAGTGAGTTAAATATGCTGGTAATAGTGTCCTGAGATAGCTGAGTAGCCTAAATAGAAAAAGAAATAAAATTAAGACACATCTAGCCTAGGAACATGTGGAGGTTCTGAGAAAAGTCAGAGTATTTAGTGGAAGTTAGCAGATGTGGAATGTTGCAAGAGGTTAAAATCAAAGGTAGGGTTTCAGAGATGTGGCTAAATCAGGATGTAATAAAGGAGAGAAGGAAGGAAATAAATTATGGAGTGAGTATTCAGAATAGGATGGGTTCAGGAGTGCAATATAAGTTGCCTGATATGATAGCAGAGTCAGGCTGGAGAGGAAAATAAAAGCCAGAAGTGTATATAGCATATATTTGACACATACATGTCATATGATTAGAGGTCTGCCTAGGAGACTCAGGCTGTTTTCCCTATTGTCTTAGGACTGCGAGGTGTCCAGCCTTGAACTGGGTCATTTGATATTTGAGCTCTGTTTCAAACAAATGGAAAAAACATTGGGCATATTGTTCAGGTAATTTATGACCTTAACTAGATTCATCTAAAACTTTAATGTCCCACAGTTTTCCTTTCTTTGTGCTTAAATAATAAAAGCATCTTCTTGACTGTCACCTCCTCCATGAAGATTTCCGTAGTGTTCTTTGTCAAAATCTGTCTAGCTTTCTGTCTTTCATATCTCTGTTACAATGTTGGTCATCGTCTTCCTTGTATTCTCTTTATTTAAAAAAATTATGTTTCTCAAGGACAGTGCTTCATCTTTTAATCCCCACAGCCTTGGCATATTGTCCTGTGAAAACTGGGTACCCAGTAAGTACTCTTTGAACTTGTATGGTCATTATCCTCTCATTTTGAATCAGTTCATAATATGTATCGGCTATCACATAGGAAATTGGAAGATAACTGAGTAGTAGGTTTTCATGACAGAAGTTGACAGGTCCAGCACCTGAAAAAATAAATGTAAAAAGTAGTAAAACAAACAAAAACAAAACAAAACAAACAACAACAACAACAACAAAACACTGAGCACTGTGTAAGTGGGGTAAGTGAAAGAGGCAGAAAGGATGGATTCCCAAGATCCTTGCCTACATCACAATCTTTAGTGGGAAAAAATTCTGTCTACAATCAATTTTCTATGTGTATCTATGAATTTACTGGAATTGTTTATAAGGATGAAATTATGACTCTGTGTACATTTATGTGTGAGAGAAAGACAGGGTTGAATCTCCCTAAGGCTTTTGTCTTCACTGTTTCCCTGTAGATTGTGTTCCAAAATTTCGTAAGAGTTATTGTAATTTTCTTTTCATCTCTCCACCCACTTCAACCCTACCTAATGCAAGCCATTGATTTCAATCCTTTCCCTGGACCTTAATAACACTTAAGAAGCTCCCCCTATCTTTTTTCACATTTCAGATGAGAGTCACTTTAATCAAGTTGTGTTCATAGGAAATAAATCCTGTAATTCTCCTCTAGCTTGAGCTGAGCTGAGTGCCCCGGGCCTCTTTAAACTGCTGATGAGCCAGCTTCTCCAAGTTAAATGGCTCCTTTGATACCGGACAACAGGGTCAAAGCAGCATTTAGTCTACAACCCTCTGAGAGCTTCTGTCTAGAATTTAATTCTTCAGATAATTTTGTGAACTTGATGGAGTCTTCACCTACTTGGGGGTCTCATGTTAGCAATTTTAAAAAAAGCAGTTTCTTTTGTCTCATGGTGACTCCTTGGTCATTTTTCATAGCCTTTAACTTTCAGTACTATTGTGTGTAATTTGACACCAGATTTTATTCTACAAAATATATTTATATTATGATACCTCATTTAGATAAGCTTTATTATTTTAAAATCCATCAGGAATTTCTAGATATAGTCTTTAACTAAGTAAATGGATAGTTAATTTACAACAGCAAACCTCGAATGATGCCCTAAGTTTAATAACATGAGTCTGTCTGATTCCTTTGACATAATTTGATGGCAAACACTTAGAGAGTTAAGAATTTTAGTTTGATAGACCGTCCTGAAAATGACTATGATAATCATATATATACACACACATAAACTATATATATATATGAATATATATATATAATATATAAAGCTATCTACTAGATAATGACTTTATCCTAAGTGCTTTGGACAGTGATAAACACAACAGTTTCCATCCTCAAAGAACATAATATTAAGAACCAAATCAGAGTGTACAAAATACATGGTAAAATCTGTTTCTCTTTTGTTTCTACTTTAACTTTGTTTTAATGGAAACTCTTTGTGACAGATAATCTGATCCCGTGTTGGCTTCTTTTCAATGTGTTTCTCAGGGCCTGGCACACACAGATCTGGGTCTGAGATATGTCTTTTGTCAGGATAGGCCTCTTAACAACATTACTTTCCTTGTCCCCTTGCCAGAAAGTTTACTCAGTGTGAAGATTTGAGACTCTTTACCATCTATATTCCCCAGTGCTATTGCTTTTAAACACATAACACCATTTCTTTCCTTCAAATTCTCCACTTCTTTGTTTCTATCTTTCTTTTCTCTTTACAAAAAATAGGACTATTTTGAGAATTGATTCTTAAAGTAATGTAACATGAAAGAAGTCATAAGGATTGTCAAGAGGATTTGTTGTTGCTATCATGTTGTTGTTGTTGTTGTTGTTTTTATTACTGGAAAAATTTTGAAGGCAAATTAAGTGTTCAACAGTAGTAGAATGGTATATCCACTTCAGGTAAAAGACTTATTCATTGCCCTCAGACTCATAGTGTAGTCTAGAGTCATGCACAAAATTCATCTTACAAAATGCTAGCATGAAGACATGGTAACCCATTTTATTATCACTGTTATTTTTGTTGTTAGACTCTCAATTGGAACACCTCATATTCAGCTTGGCCCAAACATTTATTTATTGGAAAAATCTTCAGGATTCACTTAATTTCCTTTCCCTTCCTACTGACAACAAGCCTAGTACAGGCAGGTTTCTTTTGTGTAAATTAAAACCACAGTTGCCTGTAGTTTTTGCTTTCTGTCATCTAATTCATTCTTCAACTGCTGCCAAACAAATCTGCAAGAATCCTTTCCAGACAAATGGCATGTCTGTTTAATGTAAGTATTAATAATCATAGGGGAAATCTCAAATTATAAAACAGCATAACATCTTGTCATACAGACAAACATATAAAATGGGAAATCTAGAAGAATGGCCTTCTGGTTTTACTTAAAACCTATTTGTTCACTCTGACAGCTCCACCATCAACTTTTTTCCTGACTCACAGCTCAGAAATATTTTCCTCATTTTTCCATTGGCTCCTGGTTCCTTTGCCTTCTCCAATTCCTTTACAAACATTATAGGTGTATGTTGCAGAATAAATTGATCTTAGCTACATTACCAGAAAAATAATGGTTATAATTCAGTACTTTTCTGATAATATATATATGCTCATATATATATGACATTTTCCAGGAAAAGATAATGCTTTATTTTCTAAGAATTTGTGATATGGATTTTTAATTCCAGCACAAAATAGATAAAGGTATTGCATTTTACAGTCTACACAGGAACAGGAATTTAATGTGTGGGAACAGCCTGCTCATTTACTAGAATAATATATCCTAAACAGCTTCAATGTGTTCATAGACAGCAAACACTGAAAGCAGTAATTGGAAAAATACATCACCAGTCCAAATGTTCTTGCAGTCTTGAGTTGGAGTCCTCTTAAATTCTTTCTTTAGTCAGGATAGAGGATTCTAGAATTATTGACTGAGACCCACATTCTAAGCAGTTTAAGCTATAAAAATATAAAGGATATAGATAGATCCATAGTTTGATTAAACTGAATGCCCCCCCTCCCAAATTTGAGAAGTCCTTAAATTCATTCTTTTATTTGTATGTATTATTCTTTTAAAAACATTTTCTGGATGCCTAATGCTATAGAACCATAAGGTTAGAATTTGAATTTCTACCATAAAGTAGAATGCATACATAGTAACCATAAAATATTTGAGCATCTCTAATAAAGTGTTTTGTTTTAAAACTAATAGAGTATTTTCTAGTGATTCTAACTTATTGAAACCATAAACACCATGAAAAAATAATTGTATCAGTTAGATAATGCTAGCTGTTACACTAGAGAAGAATCTGAAACTCATGCTTCATTTAGTGGAAGATTATATTTTGCTCAAAAAAAGACAAAAACAGCTGTTCCTTATTGATGGTAGAAGGAATTTTGCTCTATTCAGCAATATATGGAATCAGGCTGAAGAGGCTCTTCCAACTTCATTGTGCGACTCCCAGGGCCCCTCTGAGGTTTATAAAAACATTGTGACCCTCAGGCTGTCTGTGAGGCAATGTGAAAATGCTGCTTGTTACAGAGCAACTGGCAGATCTAGTGCAATGTCTCTGGCTGCATCCTTAACCTGAGATGTGCTTGGCAAGTAACCCAAGCACCAATGATGGTGGTGGTGATGGTGATGATGATGATGATGATGATGATGATGATGATGATGATGGAATCCTGCTGGGATCAGTGCCACTGTTGGCATGAAATGATAAAGTTTGTGGAGGATGGTGAGATATAGAAGATGTGAATGGCTATAATTGAAGATGTATTTTTATTATTAAAGATTTGGCTATTTCAGTTGCCACAGCATAGTAAAATAATAAAATTGTGGAACAGTTTTGTGACTCAATGAGTCCAATCAAAGCCAGGTTGAATGTGGTAAGCTTTCTTTATTGTCTTAGTTACTACTCTCACTGTCTTCTGAGTAGTGTTCTCCTTTGCTGTCCCTGACACCACCACTCCCTGCCCCCCCAAAAAGAGAAGCCCTTATGTAACACTACCACCCTATCCAAAACCCAAACCTTCCAATGGAGAATACCATGTATAATACAGAAGAGCAAAGGAAATAACCCTGTTGGAAATAACAGAAAGCAAATACAGAAATACTGACTTGTCAGTCAGGTGGAAAGAGCATGGAAGAATTTAGGATCCAAGTTTTCAAGTGGTACATGTCACTTTTGCTTTCATTCTATCAGCTAGAATAGTCACATGATCATAACTAATTACAAATAAGGAGGAGAAATAGAGGTCTAGTTGCTTGACAGTGAGGAAGAAGCAGTTTAGTGATTAGACAGTAGTCTCTGCCATATGAGCTATCAATAGAAAGTCAGTATGTGGCAAAATTGTATTTATAACTTTTAGTTATATTTACATGCAGATATGTGTATGTGTATAGAAATGCCATAATTGAGATGTTTATAATCAAATAAACAAAATTAAAAATAAAATTGTCTAAAAATAATTATCAAGGTAGTAAGAGTAGGGATTGTGGTTGTAATACTATTTCTCTTTAATTTCTGTAGTATTTCTTATCCATGTTTAAGCCAAACACATGCAATAAAAAATGTTTGCTGCTTATTTAAAACCCTTAGATTTTTACTTTTTAAAGAATCTTTCATTGTACTTAAGCAAGAATAAAAAATTGGAATTAAAAATAGCATCTAATATTAATTCAGCTCTTACCATGTGCAAAGCCCTATTCTAAGTGCTTTACTCTATATAGGTCTTTTAATCTTTATTTCATTCATCTGAAGTAGGTACTGTTCATTATATGAATTTTATAAATGGGATAAATGAAGTTCAGAGAATTTAGGTAACTTGTCTGGTAAGACGTTGGATCTGAGATTGAATCTCAGATATTCCGGATTCAGATTCTGAGCTTCTTGTCAATGTTGAGGAGAAACAACAAAATGCAAAGAACCTTAGGGTTGGATCCCAAAATGCTTTGTAAAATGATGTCCTAGTTAATAGAATATCTATGTATTTGGTATGATTACACTTCAACTGAGGTTTTTTATATTTACACACATATTTTCAAATTCATTATACTCCAAATGGAATGGGTGGTAATGCTGAATTTAAGATAAATTTCTTAAAATATCAAATCATTTATCTCCCACTTAAAATCATCATGTTATTAGGATATAAATTTATCACTAATGATTTACTAGGTTAGCTTTTAAATTATTAGATGTCACAACCATTCATCGTTTCTGTTTCCAACCTCTCACACCAGTTTCACTCCTCTTCACTTCATTAGCTTGCTGATATTTACTTGGCTCTCTCTGTGGAAAGTGAAATAGTGCATTTCTTAAATCTTTTTTGTTATAAATGCTAGACTTCCTGGATGCTATGCTGCTATAATTCAATGGAAAGGCAGCTTTTATTGTCCTTGGCATCTTTGTTTCCCAACAAGGAAGAGAACACGGTCTCTAGCCCAGACCCATTATAGGTACGGGTGTTCTTTAGTGGACTCATTCCCTCCTGCATATATGAGTTAGTTTTTGTCACTTTTACTGGGGCAGTCATTGTACTAAGTGCTTTTGAGTCATAGACTCATTTAGTCTTTATAAAATCTCCATGTAATAGTTTTTTATCCCCAGGAAAGGAAATTAAGGCTTAGTTAAAAAAACAAAACAAAACAAAAACAAGATCAGTTACTGCAGGAGCCTGTATTTGAACCTAGAAATTTTGACTCTAGAGGCAATCCTTTACTACTCTTTTAACTCCGAGCTGTTACTCCACACTTAAGTCATGCCCTGTCCCATGTTCTTTTCACCTTTTTTATATTAATTCCTCTAGGATGCATGTTTAAACACCTACCAGTTCTCTTTGAAACCATTGCTCCCTTTACTGTTCAGTGAGCATGTAGGGTTTAGGTGGTTCAGAGGATAGTAATGTGGCTCATGAGAGGAAGTACTGAACATTTACCACGTGTCAGACTCAGAGCTAAGCACTCTATTTAAAATACAGTATGTTCAAAAATCAGTTGCATTTCTTTACACTAACAATGAATCGACAGAAAAAGAAAGTAAAGAAACAATCCCCTTTAAAATAGCACCCAAAGTAATAAAATACCTAGGAATAAATCTAACCAAGGAGATGAAAGAATTATACACACAAAACTATAAACCAATGATGAAGGAAATTAAAGACTTAAAAAAATGGAAAGATATCCCATGCTCTTGAATTGGAAGAATCAATATTGTTAAAATGGTCACACTGCCCAAGGCAATCTACAGATGTAATGCAATCCCTATCAAATTACCCAGGACATATTTCACAGAACTAGAACAAGTCATAGTAAAATTTATATGGAACTATTAAAGACCTAGAATTGCCAAAGCATTACTGAAGATAAAGAAAAAGGCTGGAGGAATAACTCACCCAGACTTCAGACAATACTATAGAGCTACAGTCATCAAGACAGCATGGTATTGGTACAAAAACAGACATACAGACCAATCGAACAGAATAAAGAGCCCAGAAATGAACCCACAAACTTTTGGTCAACTCATCTTCGACAAAGGAGGCAAGAATATACAATGGAATAGAGACAGTGTCTTCAGCAAATGGTGTTGGGAAAACTGGACAGCAGCATGTAAAGCAATGAAGCTAGAACACTCCCTTACACCATACACAAAAATCAACTCAAAATGGATCAAAGACTTAAAGATAAGACAAGATACAACAAACCTCCTAGAAGAAAATATAGGCAAAACATTATCTGACATACATCTCAAAAATGTTCTCCTAGAACAGTCTACTCAAGCAATAGAAATAAAAGCAAGAATAAACAAATGGGACCTAATGAAACTTACAAGCTTCTGCACAGCAAAGGAAACCAGTAAAACAAGAAGACAACCTATGGAATGGGAGAAAATTTTTGCAAATGAAACCAACAAAGGCTTGATCTCCAGAATATATAAGCAACTCCTACGACTTAATAAGATAAAAACAAACAACCCAATCCAAAAATGGGCAGAAGACCTAAACAAGAAATTCTCCAAGGAAGACATACAAATGATCAATAGGCACATGAAAAAATGCTCAATATCACTAATTATCAGAGAAATGCAAATCAAAACTACAATGAGGTATCACCTTACACCAGTCAGAATGGCCATCATTCAAAAATCCACAAATGACAAACGCTGGGGAGGCTGTGGAGAAAAGGGAGCCCTGCTACACTGCTGGTGGGAATGCAGTTTGGTGCAGCCACTGTGGAAAACAGTATGGAGATTCCTCAAAAGACAAGAATGAACTTACCATATGACCCAGGAATCCCGCTCCTAGGCATATATCCAGAAGGAACCCTACTTCAAAATGACACCAGCACCCCAATGTTCATAGCAGCATTATTCACAATAGCCAAGACATGGAAACAGCCTAAATGTCGAGCAACAGATGACTAGATAAAGAAGAGGTGGTATATTTATACAGTGGAATACTATTCAGCCATAAAAGCCAACAACATAACGCCATTTGCAGCAACATGGATGCTCCTGGAGAATGTCATTCTAAGTGAAGTAAGCCAGAAAGAGAAAGAAAAATACCATATGAGATCACTCATATGTGGAATCTAAACAAACAAACAAACAAACAAAGCATAAATACAAAACAAATGTAGACTCATAGACATAGAATACAAACTTGTGGTTGCCAAGGGGGCAGGGGGTCAGAAGGGATAGACTGGGATTTCAAAATTGTAGAATAGATAAACAAGATTATACTGTATAGCACAGGGAAATATATAAAAGATCTTATGGTAGCTCACAGAGAAAAAAATGTGACAATGAATATATATATGTTTATGTATAACTGAAAAATTGTGCTCTACGCTGGAATTTGACACAACATTGTAAAATGATTATAAATCAATAAAAAATGTTTAAAAATAAATAAATAAATATTAACCTTAGGTTTATAGTTTAAAAAAATACAGTATGTAAATCCTCAAAATTCTTGCATAGATAGTATTATCACCATTTTACAGATAAGGAAACAATCTCAATGATAATTAATAATTAATTATTAATAGCTTCTCCTAAGAAGAGCTAGACTCAGCTCTTAAGTGCAGGGCTATGTGATCCAAGCTCAGAGTTGACCCTAAAGCAGAGATTTTTAGCCATTAAACTAAGAATCTTCCCTAAGCACTTAATAAATACTGGATTCTTTCACAAAAATTACTTAATTTGTTATCACTACAGGGATACAGAGAAAGAGAAGCACTAACGCAGACAGGTGAAAATGGTTACAGTGAAGCGGCATCTGCAGGGGCAACCCCATGTTACAAAGTTCATCAGATGACAAAGGAGCTTTCCTTGTGACTCCCTCAACTATACATGATGCGTGCCTAACAGGCACGCTTATTTTTATTTTCCAAACATTCATATTTTAGCCACTTTCTGAGCTTTTCAGTGTATTAAAAATATATTTTTGTATTTCTAGATACTCATGCCTGTGTCATAAGCCTTCAAATTATATGCCACCTTTAATACTTGTTCAGGGGAGTAGTTATTCTTAGTGTCATATAGCTTCTGTCAATCTTTGTTTTAGTTACAGTTCCCTTTAGTTGACTTAAAAATGTGAATTTTGTTTATCTCCATAAAGGAAGTTAAAAATATATTGAGAACATTTCATTAGGTTTTTATTCCTACCTTCTTATTTTCATTCATTTTATTCTACTTAGTAGTGAATAAGTTCAGTATGATTTCAGTTGCAGCATTTTCTCATTGAGGCATATTCTGCCAAGATGCTGTTTTCTGAATGCGTGTCTTTTAATTGGGCTTGCATGTGGTAATAGATGTAGGACTCCCTGCTAGTCCCTTTCTGGCTTTTATAATTCTCAGCACAGATGGTTTTTACGACATTACTTCTTCCTCCCACCTTTTGCCATCCTGACAATAAATACTGATACAGCCCCCTAAGGTATTCATTCATTTCTCAGGCCTCCAAACAAACCAGACAGTACCTCACGACTGGGAAGAGTGACAGTGGGAGGACAGGGTCATTACAAGACACTTGAGCAGACCAAGTCACCACCCTTGGGAATTTGAAACAGGCAAGACAAAAATGGAGCAGCTCTCACTCCAGTCAGTATTCTAGCCTAGTTCTCCTTAAGGTTTATTTCAGTGTTTTGTTTTGTTTTGTTTTGTTTTAATTCCCCAGAGTAGGAAGTGAGATGGAATAAGAATACATAAATTAACTTTGATAGAATCTCAGGAGGGTTGATGGAGAATATGGAAGAAACTGTGGACTGTTTGGGGTATTGGTGCCCTTATCTACTGGCCTTTGAGGAAACATTGACCTTGGGAAAAATTGTGAAGCCTGACTTTAGGTGCTTATCATTCCCCTGCTGTGCCTCTCTTTATTCCCATCGATGTGTTCCATTCCTAGGGCCCCACTAGGTTAACTGGCTGGCAGATGTAACAATTTTATAAGACATATTGATGTTTATTTTGTTCATTCAACAAATATTGATTTATAATTCATTCTTTGCCAAGTGCTGAGGATTTAGGAATACAAGGTGGGCTAAAGCAGTCACCATACCTGTGAACTTTTCATAGCAATTCATCACGCTGTATAAATTCATCATTGCAAGTCAAATTGATAGTATGAAAGAAGGAGGCATGTTTCTATGAGAATATGTGGTCAAGTACCCTAACCTAGAGTGGAGTGGGGTCATTACATAGGGCTATCTTTCCTGAAACTTCTGAGATACAGAAGTGTGGGGCTGCATGGGTGACAAACCTAGTATCCTCAAATACATTGTGGAACATCAAGGAATCAGGTTGCCCCCTTCAAGAGACTTCAGTGTGAAAGATATTTGTTTATTTGGGGGAAAAATATGGGATATTGTGTATATCATGAAGATAAGAAGAATCATCCCCATTTTAAAGGTCCAAAAGTTTGACTTAAACTTTTACTTGATAAAAATCTACCTGGGAATTTTGAAACAAGTCCACTAGTTTTGCCAGGACAACTATATTTGTTCTTTGAGAAGATAATCTTTTAAAGGCTAATTTTTAGTAACATTCACTATTTTTGAATGTTGTGTTCCATGCCTTCATTCTTGGGTATGAAAACCATTATCATCAGAATAAGCTGAGTTTAAAACCAGCTTATGCATCTTTATGCTTGATAATGTCCCTGGGTGCTTGTCTTATCTGAGTGATCATTTCAATGTCTTTGTTGTTTATAGGGTCCCTAAACCTCCTCTGTTTTTCAACTCATAGACCATTTAATGTTTTCAGAAGCACTGTTTGAAACCAACCTTGAGAAAGGTAGATGAGACAATAGAAAAAAGCAGTAGACTGACATTGAGACAGTGTAAGAACTATTATATCTTCAAAGCCAAAATATATGGATGCTTCCTAACATGGGGTTATAGATACAAACATTAATGAGATAGGGAATATTTATGCCCTCAGATTGTAAATGAGTTTTATTTATTGAGAAAAGCAGAGTTTGGATTTTCAGTGCAGCTTATAAGAGCTTAGAAATTATAATTGTGTCTGAGCAACAAGTAGAAACCTGAAGGAACTGAAATATCAACAACTCTGCTTAGATCTACCAGAGAAATGAGGTTACAGGGCAAACCACTGCCTCTAAAATTGGAGAGACATACAGGCTAGATACAGAGAATCACAACTTACTAAAGCAGGAACCTGTGAGTAGAAAGCTCTGGGAGCCAGTACTGCAGTAGGAGAACCCCAGTAACTGTAATTGGTGAATTGCTGGAGACTCAGTGGGGACAAGTCTGAGAGTTAAAAGCTCCAGGAGGACCCCATCAGAGAGGGGCTCCCAAACTTTTATGAGTTTTACCTCCAGGGGCTCTACCAGATTCCCACAGTGAAGACTGGAGAAAAATCCCTTTGTGCTTCAGGCAGGAGGAGGGGAAAAAATAGTGATCTTGAAATAGACCTGCCCTCAAGAAACACTGTTTTACCAAAGCCTAATCTATTGGGGTTTTATTAGAACTCAGCTGACCCAGGGGAGGGCAAATAACCAACTCCAGCCCACTCTAGCTATTCTGTCCCACCTAAAAGAGAATGGGTGAGACTGAGAAGCACTGTGAAGTTCACAGTCTGAGAGCATAAGCTCACTGGAAGACTGAGACCTAACCACAGTCCTATAGAATGCGTCCCCTCTTTCTGCACCTTAAACCACTTTACATAAGGCCTATTTATTGCACTTCTTTTCACTTTGTACATCATGTCTGACTATCAAGAAAAAAAGAACACTATAAGCCATACTGAAAGGCAAAAACCCAGTTTGAAGAAACTGAGCAAACATTAGAACCAGAGTCATGTATGGCAAGAGTGTGTGAATTATCAGACCAGGAGTTTTTTTAAATCTATGATTAATATACTAAGGGCTTTAGTGAACCACATAGACAATGTACAAGAACAGATGGGCAATGTAAGCAGAGAGAGGGGAAGTGAAGATAAAATGTAAACTTCTACTTTTCTTCTTAATTGAGCTAACAGATAAGTTTTTTTTTTTCAAAATATGGCAGAATGTATTTGATGACTGTAGTTTGTATATAAGTGAGCTGAATGACAGAAATGATACAAGGAAGGAATTAGGAATATTTGTTGTTATAAGTTATTTATACTACCTGTGAAGTGTCATAGTTTTACTTGAAAGTAGATTTAAATTAGTTGTAAATGTGTATTTCAAATTCTAGGGCAACCACTAGGGATTAAAAACAAAGACATAAAATTGATGTACTAAATAAGAAAAGAAAATTGAATCATATAAAATGCTTAATACTTTTCAATCAGAAATGGACCGCTCCATCAGGCAGAAAATAGTAAGGACATAGTTGAGCTCAAAAGCATCATCATTAAATTGGGTATAATTGATATCTATAGACGGGTTCACTCAACAACAGTAGAATACACCTTCTTCTCAAGTTCATATAGAACACCACCAAGAAGGGTCACGTCTGGGTCATAGAACATACCTTAACAAAATTAAAAGAATAGAAATCATAAAGTGTATCCTCCCAGACCACAATGGAATTAAGCTAGAAATGAATAACAGAAAAACACCTGGTAAATCTCAAGTATTCATGGAGAATAAACAACATATGTCTAGATATTATTTGGGTCAAAAAGAAATCTCAAGAGGAATTTAAAGATATTTTGAACTAAATGAAAATGATAATACAGCTGATCAAAATTTACAAGGTGCAGCAAAAATGGTGCATTGAAAGAAGTTTATAGCATTGAATGAGTATGTCACAAAAGAAGAAAGATTTAAAACTAGTGGTCTAAGCTTCCTCCTTGGGAAACTACAAAAGCAAGAACAAATTAAATGTGAAGTAAGCAGAAGGAAATAAATAATAAAAATTAGAGAATAAATCAATGGGATTGAGAACAGGAAATCAACAGAAGGAATCAAAAAAATCAAAAGCTAGTTTTTCTTTTAAGATCAATAAAGCTGATAAGATTTTAATCAGGCAGACAACAAGAAACAGTAACAACAAACAACAAAGCAAAAAGAGAACGAGAGAGAGACAGTACAAATTACTAATACCAGAAATGAAAGAAGGGACATCACTATAGATTCTATGAATGTTTGGTTAACAAATTTGATAACCGAGATGAAATGGATCTATTAAAAGATCCAATCTCCCAAAAGTCTTACAAGAATAAATAGACAATCTGAATAGGCCTATATCTATTAAAGAAATTAAATCAGTAGTTAATAACCTTCCAAAAGGAAGGGGCAGACCCAAGTGGATTCACTAGTAAGTTCTACCAAACACGTGTGGAAGGAATTATACCAATTTTCAGTAATCTCTTCCAGAAGATAGAAGCAGAAAGATTACTAACTCATTTCATGAGGCCAGCATTAACCTAGTACCAAAACCAGACTAAGGGTTTACAAGAAAATAAGATTACAGAATGGTGTCTGTAATGAACATAGATATAAAATTCTTAACAAATTCACAGTAAATTGAATACAATGATGTATAAAAAGAATTATATACTATGACCAGTTGGGATTTATCCCAGAAATCCAAGAAAGGTTCACCATTCAAAAAATCAATTAATGTAATTTATTATAGCAACAGATTGAGAGAGAAGAATCACATTTTATATCAACAAATACAGAAAAAAACATTAAACAAAACCCAACACCCATTTATGATAAAAACTCTCAGCAAACTCGGAATAGAGGGGGACTTTTCAATTTAATGAAGAACATCTACAGAAAACCTACAACCATTGTCCTACTCAATCGTGAGAAAATTGAATCTTTCCCACTAATACCAGGGAAAGGACACATTTCCTCTCTTACCACTCTTTTTCAATGTCATACTTGAAGTCCTAGTAATGCAATAATAAATGAAAAGGAAATGAAAGGTATACAGACTGAGAAGGAAAAAAAAAACCTGTCTTTTTTTTTTTTTGCTGAAAATCTGATCATCTATGTAGAAAATCTAAAAGAATTGACAATAAAAATGATTACAGCAATATTGCAGGATATAAGGCTATTATATAAAAATAAATGACTTTATTATATACCAGCAAAGAACAAGTAGACTTTGAATCAAATACTTAGGGCCGTTTACACTAACAAAAGTTGCAAAAAATGCTTAGGTGTGTATTTAACAACATATGTGCAGGATCTTTATGACAAAAACTACAAAATTCTGATGCATGAAATCAAGCAGCTAAATAGAGAGATATTCCATGTTTACAGACATGAAGATTCAATATTGTCAGTTCTTTCTAACCTGATCTATAGATTCAATAAAATCTCAATCAAAATATCAAGTTATTTTGATGGATATTGACAAACTGATTCTAAAGTATATATGAAGGTAAGAAACCCAAAATAGCCAAGCATAATATGGAAGCAGAAGAACAAAGTTGGAAGACTGGCAGTACCTTACTTCAAGACTTACCATTTACCTACAATAATCAAGACTGTGTGATATTGATGAAAGAATACACAAATAGATGAATGCAGCAGAATAGGGAGCCCAGAAA
This sequence comes from Camelus ferus, assembly GCF_009834535.1. Lineage (NCBI taxonomy): Eukaryota > Metazoa > Chordata > Mammalia > Artiodactyla > Camelidae > Camelus > Camelus ferus. Next base: position 12,027,289 of record NC_045699.1, read on the forward strand.
GAGACCTATATAAATATAGTCAACTGATCTTCAATGAAGGCACAAAAACATACAATGGAGAAAAGATAGTCTCTTCAAAAGTGTACATCCACATACAAAAATAAATCTAGACACAAATCTTGTATCTTTCACAAAGATGAATTCAAAATGGATCAGAGATCTAAATGTAAAATGTAAAACTATAAAATTCCTAGAATTACCATAGGAGAAAATGTAGATGACCTGAGTATGAGGATGACATTTTAGATACACATCAAAGGCATGAGTCATGAAAGAAAGAAATGATAAAGTAAATTTCATTAGAATTGAAAAATACTGTCAAGAGAATGAGAAGTTTTTGAAAAACAGTTTGATACTTTCTTACAAAACAAAAACATATCTTAATCATATGACAGCAATTGTGGTCCTTGGTATTTACTTAAATGAGTTGAAAACTAAAGCCCATAGAAAACCCTGCACACAGAGGTCTATAGCAGCTCTATTCATAATTACCAAAAATTGGCAGCAACCAAGATGTCCTTCAGAAGGTGAATGGATAAATAAACTGTGGTAACATCCAGACAATGGAATATTACATTCAGTGTTAAAAATAAGTAAACTATCAATCCACGACAGGACAGAGGAACCTTAAATACATATTAATAAGTGAAAGATGCTAATCTGAAGAGACTACATACTTTATGGTTACAACTATATGACACTCTGGAGAAGTCAAAACTATGGAGACAATAAAAAGATCAGTGGTTGTCAGGTGCTAACAGGGAGGAAGGGATAATAATAGAGCACACTTCTGGGGGCTGTGAAACTACTGTATGATACCATATTGTTAAATTCATATCATTATACATTTGTCAAAACCCATAGAATGAACAACATCAAGAAGAAACTTAAAAGTTTGGGCATTAGGTGAGAACCTGTCTATGTAAGTTCACTGATTGTAACAATGACACCACTCTGGTGCAAGATGTTGATAGCGAGGGAGAATGTAGGGTAAGTCAAGGAGTATATGGGAATTTTGTATTTTTAACTCAGTTTTTTGTTAACCAAAAATTTCTCTTAAAAAGTTAAGTCTATTGAAAACAAAACCAAAAAAACTATAGTGCCTTGGGGTGTTGGTCAAAGAGCTTGATCTGGAGTATATCAATGTGTTACTTAATACTCAGACCTAAAATCTCACAGAACACAATTCCTAAGGACTTGAAATTACAGAAGTTTGGAGAAGATGTTACTGAATTAAGAACAGAGTGAATAGCATTAAACATTGAATACTGCATTAATATTTGGGGGTCTCCAGTTCCATTGATAAGGTGTGATAATGTTTGGAATTAAAGAATCCTAATTTAGAGATGTACAAGGGATGTGTGCCAGTGGTTTATTATAATACATGTGGCTCACTATAAATGTATTTGTAATGAAAATAAAATAGCCACAATGCAAATATCATTGGACAAGTTTTAATCATAGGAAAAAATGTGAAGAGACAGAAATCATGTCATCAACACCTTAAATTTCCATGAAGTTTAACTCTCATGAATGTATATACATTGGTCATGTATGTATTGTCTTTTTGGCAGTACAGATACGTTAGCTTATAAGGTACCTTTCTGAATCTGAGTTGTTCATAAACAGGGACACTTTTATATACAGATTCCACCAGTTTTTATTAGTGATTCAATCAATAAAGCCTTAACTGATTTTGACAGGATTTTGCATCCAAATTTCATGTGTGTTTTTTAAGCTTAAGTTATTAAAGCCAAGCTTTGAAGTGGTCAAGAGAAAAAGTTGTATGCTTCTTTATAAGAAATAATACTGTATCTTATCTAAAGTCAGGGAAATCTTATAAAGTATTGCAGTAATTAGAAGTGCCCTGACTTTTGTTTAATCGTTTGCTTTAACTGATTAGCTTTTCCAGTTTATTTGATAATGTGGATTCCACTTAATAAAAAGTATATCAGGAGTTGCGGTGAGGATGAAATGTGACTCCTTCCCATGTATTAGATGTGCTACCTTGATTTTCCTTAGTGGTATTTCTACTTCAGTTAAATATGAGCAAATGTATTTCACAGCACTTTTCCAAGACAGCAACTTCAATTTTTTTTCTTTTGTAAACAAAAACCTGTACTTTTGGTAATAAAATGAACTATGGGTTGGAAAAGGTAGTACCAATTTTAAAAAACCTAAAACCCTAGAATTCTTCATAACACATTTTGAAAAAAAAATCTTAGGCAGTAGGTAAAAGATCTTTTTCAAAGTAGCTTTTATTGTGTAAAGTAAAATTCCATTTTCAGAAGTTATACTCAGTACCCTAACTGTGAAAAATACCTAACCCATTCCAAGAAGATATGCTGACCAGAAATGCTGGGGTACTGTGACAAAGTGAGTGCAGGTCTAGAGAGAACACCAGGAAGAAGAGGAAATAAGGTCAGAACTGGGGATCATTATCTTATATCAAGGTCTCTGGTTTTAAATTGAATTTCCACTCTAGTTGCCTTGTGAGTTCACATGGAGTTCTAATCAGTCTAGGAATAAAAGGTGACTTGAATAGAAAGAAAAAAAGATAGTTTTCATACAATTTTGAAAGAATATGACATCTCACTTCTGAATCCCATAAGCTTAAGTATACATAATGTGGATTACTTTTTATATTCCCTTGAGAATAAAGTAAAAATAATAATAATAAAAACTCAGGGATACTCCAACTAAGAGAATAATAGAAGCAAAATCACCATCACAAGGGATAAAAATTTGTATCATGTCACTTTTATATTTCAAAGCTTATATTGTTTCTGACAGAACAAAATCCAGTTTCCATAGCTCATCTCAATTTCTTTTCAATGAAACTAGACATTTAATTAATTAAACAGCTTTTGGGCTTGGCTTTTATGATGTCTAGCTTCCTACTACCTATCTAGTGTGTATGAGTCCCTCTTGCATGCCATAATCATTCCTTAATCTGAGCTTCCAGTTACACGTTATCTCTGCCCAAATATGAACTCTTAATGCTCCTATCACAGTATTGTAAGTCTTTATTAATTTTACTTATTTTCTATTAAACGGTAAGCTCACTGAAAACAGGCTCCATTCATGGTATTATTACCCATTATTTCCTGATTCCTATTAGATGCTCAGAAATGAATTCATTCATTCATTGGTGAGTGAGCAAAACAGTAAATCAATCTGAGTCTGTTTTGGAGACTTGTAATTTGAGAAGTGACTCTCAGTCTTGGAATGAATGGAAAAGGCTCTTCTACATTTAGTAAATTTCTTTTCCTTTTGTAAATCTTATTCACGTGTGACTTTAGATAAGCTCTTTTTTTTGCATAATGGAAATACAGCTTAATTACCTGTTGTTCCCATGCTCCCAGTACCTGCAAGCTATGTAAAGAAGGCTTCCTCCAAACTGTGGACTCACTCATGGAAAATGAGTAGTGGAGAATCTTGGTATGCATATTTGTTACAAAAGATTTGGTGGCTAAGTACTGTTTTAATAGCCAGCTGAGAGCAGAAAGATTCTGGTAGTTTAGAATAGCTTTCAAAAAAAGTAACAAATAAAGATAAAAACACTGATATTTAAAGGAAATGGATGATTTCTGTTATGCAAAGAAAAGAGATTGATATGTTTACAATCAAGGATGAAAAATGAGAAAAAGTTTCTATTATGTTTTGTATCAAGTTGTTTTTAAGAAGTCACAATAGGCATCACATTAAAAAAAAATAGCGGAAAGAAAATAGATCCTAACATCACTTAAGTAATATGCCTTTTAACAGAATTCTTTTTATGCACCACTTATTATTCTGCAGTTTGCTGTGTTTGTCCAACATTATTGAAGACTCAATAGTATTTTATTATATGGAAGTACTACAATCTATTTACCTACCCTTTTGTTGATATACACACAGGCTGTTTCCCCAAAATCACTATTATCAAACTATTGAAAATGTATTTATGTCCATTATTTGATTGTTTGTCTGCTATTTATCCATCTAACTACTTATTAATGCAGTTATGTTCATGTTTTCCTAAAATACATTCCTTGAAGTGGAATTGCTTGGTATACCCTTTAAAAAATGTTAATAGTTATTGACAAAGTATCTTGTATAAAGATATAGATTTTTATCTATGTGGATGTAGATATAGATACCAATTTTTATTTAAAAGAGATGTATGAATCTGTAAGTAGATATAAATTTTCATCAGTGTACTTGAGTACTTATATTCCCAAGCCTTTGCACAAATTGTGTATCATCATTATCTAAAACATTATGCCCATATGATGTATATGTCAATTAAAAGTTCCATTTATTTGACATTTAGTAAATTTGAACATTTTAAAAATATGTTTATCCTTTAAAGAAGTAACATTGAAATGGATGTAATAATTATTTTTTGAGAACTCAGTGACAGCTATTTCAATAGTGTTTGCCTTAAGTTAAGCCTGCCAATTACAGATAGTTCTGTTCACTAGCAAGGCAATCATGACCACTTTGAAATGTCTTCTTGTTCCATCCTTTCATAGGAATGCTTGATTTTTTTGGCATCAGGATTTGGAGCACAGAAAGTGTGCAATGGGTACACTTTCTGAAGTGTTCAATGAGTAAATTTCATAAGCTGCACAAACAACAGGCAGGATAAAGTCATGAAAACACATTTAAAGGATGTATCTCATGTAACAGGGAATTGTGGTTTAAAAAGTGTCTGTGAAAGTGACTCATTTACTTAGTCTCTGGTAGTTAAGAATCCATCACATCATGACTCACGTGAGGCCTTGGCTACACATATCCTTTCATCCCTCATCTCTAGAGCCCCCAACAGCATCGGTATAGTGAGAAGATGGTTTAAAACGTGGTCTCTAGAGCTGAACTGCCTAGGTCTGAATTCTGGTTCTCTCTGCCCTTACTAGCTGTGTCACTGTGGGCAAGTTATTTAACTTCTCATGCTTGGATTCCTACAATACATTTTAATGGGATAATAGTATCTACCTCATAGGGTTGCTGTGAGGACTTCAGGAGTTGGTATATATATGTAAAGATTTGAGGTAGTATAAATAAGCCTTGTGTGATTGTTACATGCATTATTTTAATCAGTATGTCATTTAGGAGGACAGGAAAGGACATTTGAGGTATAGCAATGAGTTTGCTGAAAATGGACAGATACAGAAATGAAATATGAGATGCTAAAAGAATAAGTTGTATCTTCAAAGATTTGCCCCTAGATAAACCTACAATACAAGGAATTAAAAAGAATATTCTTGCTTATCCTTCTTCCTCCTGAGTCATATGGGACGCAGGAGACAGAATGGAGACTTTACTGTTAATACTCATCTACTATATTTAGGTTAATATACTGGATTAGAAAACTGGCCTAGGACCAGAATCCCTACTTCTAGTATTTAATGGAAAAAACTTGGGTTCCATTTACAAATGATTGACTTACAAAAGATATTTGGGAAAACCACATAATCAATTAAAAATTACCTAGTATAAGAGTTTTTAACTAGGCCATGGAAGTTACAGCTGGAAACTATAATAATCAATTTTTTTTTACTAATTATCATCTTATACTCAAAATATCAGTAGGCTTATGAATGCTGATATGGTTAGTGTATAATACTTGTTGGTAAAATTAAGTTGGGTAAGTACCTCCTTCTAATAGGAGATATATATATATATATATATATGCACACACACACAGTATTTTTCCAGGTAGAAGTGCTGTTCCCAACATAATGAGGAAGAGGCTTATCAAAACATTGATTCAGAGAAATAAAAAGCATATTACAAATTTTAAGAAATAAATTTGTAAAGAAGAAATCCATAAATATATTCTGTCCACAATCCATCCCACCAGCCTTTTCAAGCCACAGTATTTATTTTCCCAAGTTCTAAAAGGGCTATTGATATTAGACTGGCCTGAAGTTTTAGAGCCATGCTTTAAATAAGAGATGACTTAACTCCAAGACAGAACTCAAAGTAAGCCTGATGAGGAATATCAGTCTCATCAGGATCTGAGGTCAACGCTGGAATGAGACAAGACCATACCAGGCTGACTTAGGGATGCCTTTCTTTGTGCCTCCATTTACCTTGAAAACCTCTTTGGTAGAATTAAGTATTATATTTTCACAACCTATTGCTAAATCTGGATCACTACAGTGGTGGTCTTTTAAACTCCCTCTATCTCAGGTACCTAGTAAAGTACCTGATCAATGGTAGAAATGCAATAAATATGTAATGAATAAATTATTAAATGAATAAACTATCAGTTACAGAGGCAAAAGTGAGAAATGGTACCAAATTCTGGATGTCTGAACATATTGGCTTTAAACATTTTATGTCCTTGGGATATAGATAAGGGTGGGATTATCTTAGCTGCAAGAGAGAGCTCTATAATAATTTTGAAAATTGTCTTCCTGCTAACATTAATAGTGTTGTTAAGACTATTGGTGCTGATACCTAGGAGTGGATATGAGGATATCATAATGCAATTATCAATTACTGTAAGTCATCACTCATTTAACATTTTTGCACATTATCCCATTCCATCTCAGAATTAAGCCAGTGACGCGGAAAATAGGCTTTGAAGGTAATGAGAGCTGAGATCAGACTCTGTCTCTAGGACTTACTTGATTCCTCTGCTTTGAAGTTTCCTCATGCATTTTAGTCTCAGTTTCCAAATTTGTTAGATGGAGTTAATAACAACTTTCTTGATAAATTGCATTATATATCATCTTCAGCTATGGTCTGGCATATAGTAAGAATTCAGTAAATTCTAGCTGTTGGTGCTACTAGTGTTATTTTTTAAACAATAATCTGTTACACTGGTGGTCACCAGATGCATCCCTATTATTATGCAAGCTTTTAAAATCCTTTTTGCTAAAACTCCAACTGGTGATGTGGATCACTTTCATGAAATAATTTGCACGTTCATTTTATAAATGTCAGATACAATTTAGATTTCCAAGATTACTAAGATATAAGATAGATAGTCTTAAATTTTTTAGTATATAGATGTGCTGCTTCTTTTTAAGAAGTACTTTTTTTTTCCTTCAGTTCCTTAAGGGTATAGTAAAGAAGTTAAGCAAAACATTCTATCAGTGATTAAGACATAAGGTTTTGCTTGCACATGGAGCAGAGAGGCTATGGGGAGGAAAAAAAAGTGAATTTTTGATCCCATGCAGTAAAGGCCAGTGATCGTCTCAAGTGCATTTACTGTGATATGGGAAAGAATGAAAAAGCCTACATTCTATGGATACTTCTGTTTCCATAAATCAACATTACTCAAGGGTCAGGTATCATGAAAATAACTAGAGTTGGTGAAATTAGTCCAGTAGTTTTATTGGTGATTTGAGAATGTGAAGAATTTGAGGGTTAACTTGCATCTTGTGTCTTAAATTTTGGCAAAATGACTTGATTTCATCAGGAATGTCCAGCAGTCCCTCTTAACAATCATTGAAATATATTTTATCAGAGAATAAGTCTTCTGGCTTAAAACAGTGGTTTTCGAATATTCTTACTTAGAACCTCAGAGGCACTGCTGGGCTGATATTGTGTGTATTACAGGAATGTTGAGCCAGCATTGCACTGGGTTTTCTACACCTCCCCTACCGCCCATGTCCCTCCACAACACCATCTACAACCAATATATGCCTTTATCTATTCAATATATTTAACTTTCTTTTCTTTTTGTTTTGAATTAAAAAAAATTAAATTACTTTTAATTTTCTTTCTTTTTACCTTTATTTACAATAATGGTTCCACTTGTAAGATATATTTGCAAAACATCATGTGGTGGCAGTGTGTCTGTAGGAGTCTGTAGTCAAATGCAAATAGAATTAAGCTATTATGATCTTTTAAGCCTCAAGAGTGAGTTGACAAGGTAGAATGCAAAGGGTTGTGAGGTTACCTAAAGGTTTACTGTCAGGAGAAGAGGAGGAAGGATAGATCGGAGGACTGAGGAATTTGCCAGAGTAAGTGGCAACAGTATGGTATCCAATGGGGAGCGCAAGTAGAAGAGATGGAAGTTCCAAAGACAAGCATTATTTATCTTCCCTTTTTATAGTTTTGGTGTGATCTCCTCTGGAAACAATTTTGAAAAATACTTGGAAAACTATCCATGAAGGGAAAATAAAGTGTTCTAGAAAAGACTCCAGTAATTTTTCCTGGTGGGAAATAATGAAAGCCTGTCCCAGGGAATGGCAATGGCAGTGGGTAGAGAAGAAGGGCTAAAAATAATCAAGTGACATGTCAGAGAATTGAGTTCGATGGCTGAAGGAGGAGAAATGGAAGAAAAAAAAATCCTGCTTGAACAATGGGTGGATGATACTAGCCATGAGTGATATCTTATCTTGATACACGTTTTGATATACGTTGTGTTTTAGTTTTCTGTTGCTACATTTAAAAGTACCATAAATTTAGTAGTTTAAAACGACACAATGTATTTTTATCTCACAGTTTCTGTGAGTCAGGGGACTGGGCTCAGCTTAGGTGGGCCTTCTGTTCAGGGCCACCTAAAGCTGCAGCAGAAGTGTTAGCTGGCCTGTGTTCTTGTCTGGAGCGCTCAGCTGGGGTGGATTTATGTCCATGCTTACTCAGCTGGTTGGCAGATTCATCTTATGGTTGGAGGACCGAGGGCCCTGGCTTTTTGCTGGCTATAACTTGAGAGCATCCTTAGCCTCTGTTACTGCCTTCAGCTCCTAAAGTCGGCTCATGTTTCCTAAACGTACCCACAGTTCCTTGTCATGTGGGCTTCCCTAATGGGACTGCTTACTTGTCAAGGCAACAAGAACTAGAACAGATGAGAGACAGTCTGCTGCAAAGACTTAGTCTTATATAATCAGGGAAGAGACATGACATCTCATCACCTTGGCCATATTCTGTTAATTAGACTCAAATCCAAGTTTCCTCCATGACCAGGAGAAAGGGACTTTTCAAGGGGATAAAACACTGACCAGCTGGTGAGGATCATGGTGGGACAGGGAGCCTGGAGGCTGTCCCCATATACTTGGAGAAATCAAAATGAGCTAAGGGGTTAAAGAAGGGCAGATATTGCATTATGGGAATGTGCAGGCACAGATTTTTGTCCATCAGAACCTAAAGTATGGCTTTAGTGAATACCTGCGCAGTGTCATGAAGGCGACTCACAGCGGTTTCCTTTTTATTCTGCTTGCTTGGTAGTTTACACATACGTTATTTTAGCTACCTGCCTGTACTTAGTTGTGTTGACAATACATTAATGTGGTAATTAGTCCTCATTGTTTCAATGAGTTTATTTTTAAATGAGGAACATAGCTTTTGGGCTTTTGAATGGCAGGTACACCTGCATCCTTCCTCGGGCAATTTCCTTTAGTGGAACCATGTCACCTGAAGCAGTGACGCTTTTCCATTTAAAGGAGTGTGGTTCCAGATAATGTTGACAGCATGAGATTTTAGGTTGAGAAAAAGCCTGAGGCAGATAGATTATGTTTAGGCACTGAAAAAAACACAGGCGCATTATTCAGTTTGTGCCCAAGCCAGCTAATTTATGCCAAACTTGTGAAGCTTTGTTTTGATAACTCCTGGGCTTGTTCTTGGCTCAGTACATGTTTGACTGAGAAGTCCATGCTTCGAAGTGCTCCCTTTTTTCACGACAAATGCTATTCAGGGGACTAATGAGCTGAGATCATAAAGTGAATTCTTAAGGGAGTTTGATAGGGTCAGCGTGATACATTCTTCCAGAGGTAACGCATTTCTGCCTCACGGTGTTTACTGTAGCCTGCAGAAACTGTATGTGAAGGTTCTGTTTTTACCATATGTGTAATTATAGGAATGAGCATTCAACTGTTTTAAGGGAAGACAGTTTGGTTCAAAATTTTAGGAGCATCTTCAAAGTTAACTGAATTTTTTTTCTGTAGAGTTTCAAACCAGTTACTTTTTTCCATGCTTTATGCAGTTGACACTTCTTTTCCCTTTCCCCCCATTCACTGAGTCTGTGCTTATAACTGTAAGTTGGCCAGCTTTTCCATTTGTGATTTTTGGCATAATCGTTATATCGTATTCCAGTAAAACTGTCATTGTATAACCCTGTTTCAGGGAATAAGAAAATAGAATTGGCATCAAAATATTGAATGATAGCCAGACTTTGTGCATTTCCACCAAAACAAGCAAACCAAAATAAACAAACATAATTGTTAGATCATTGGCATATGTAGTAATTTAGTTTGAGCCTGCATTGATTTACTGAGCGTCCACGTGCAAAGAGCACGTGGAGATCAACGTGATAGATTGAACAAGAAGCATATTGTGGAGTAAGATCTGAGGGAGAGAGAGAGAGAAAAAAAGAGAGGATGAATTTACTCAAACGAGTAGTGAGGAGGGCTGATTCTGATGAACAAGTCTTTCTCTTTGTTTTTTTTTTTTTTTTTTTTCAGAAGACATATTACAGAAGAGCCTCTGGCATGGTATTCACAAGAGCTTCTGTTTCTTATCATTTCTGCCCTTGGCATTTTAAAAATGACCAAGGAATTTCACTTGCCATGGCTATTTAAGTGTATTATTTGAAAATTCAAACATAACACTGAAAATTGACTTGCGGGCAATCTTAGTTATCATGCAAATAAAACCCTACCCTATGAAAGGGAGGATATAAAGAAAGGATATAAAAATTGCCTTCCTCTCTAGTACAATATCATTCATACTTCTTCCCTATGTAAAGGTTGTGCAACCACAAATTCGAGTTGACATATTATCTAAGGTATGAATAAATCAGTGTTTCCTAACCTCTGTAGTGTACCCACCATCCACAGTTTGTTTGTGGGTTATAATGTTTCCTTTTAAACAAATTGTACCTTTTATCATTGTCCAGGTGTATTTTTGTCATCTCCCCTGCTTTTCCTTTCCTGAATATGATCAATAATGTGAAGACTTTGAAAAGAAGTGTAATGACTTACCTGTGTTAGACTGAATATTTATTAAAAGTGTAGCACAGAATTTGAAATGGTAGATCTTTTAGAGATATTCTTATATTCAACATGAATTCCACTGTCTAAAATTAGATCCTCAATGGACAGTGGATGTTTAGACATTTAGATCACTGGAGGTGATTAGTAAAATCTGTCCTGGTATAATCTAAGCTAAGGAAAACAAAAGGGCTGAAATGAATATTCCAGAAAGCTTAATTTATCAGACAAAAATATTCAATGGGTGTGAAACTGAATTTAGAGGTTTGTTACTCTCCCTAGAGAGTAGAAAAGTATAGGATTAGGTCTAGAAGGTAACTCTTCATTATAAATTAAACACAATTCAAGATTAACAGGCAGGTGTTTTGCTTGCTGCTTATGTATCTATGTAGTTTGAAAACAGTCCCAAGATTGTGCTCTATGAAATGAAATTTTACATGAGAACCTATGAATATTGATACAAATTTTTTACCTGCTGCTTTAACCAAACATTTGCAGGACATTTTGAGCTATTGAAAGCCAAAAAGATTTTAGTTTTCTGTTTTAATGAGCTCTTTTGCACTATGGTAATTTTAAAATGTCGGTGTAATCAATAATATGTACAGTACCAGCGCCTCTGGGCATTTAAAATGTCAGTTGTTTAATTTTGAAAAATGGATATTGGCCTTACAGAATCATCTGGTCAAGTATTTGCATTATATTGTGCTTAGCATGGAGACTTAACATTGTACTTGAAATGTCTTCATCAATTATATCAAGACGATGTAAGACTTGGGGATCTTTACGTGTGATATCCAATTACCAGATCTTAGGGCCTGATTAATTTCCACAATTTATTTTCCGCACAGTGGAGCAAAATGGCAGAAGGAAAGGAAATTAAACTGCTGTGAAACTGTCCAATTTATACTGTTAGAACTTTTGGTTATTGATTCTCTCTCTTGTTCCACATACCCCCCTCCCCACAGACACATCCCACACATGTACATACAGATAAAACATTATCATGCAGTCCCACAACATGTGAGTTAATATATTCTAGAATGCAGGCATGGCTTTCAGTGCTGACCCTACAGGTTATGATGCAAATGAGTGGTCATAATAAAATATGAGAAATGGTAAGGAAATCGATATGTGTAGACACACACACTTAAACACACACACACACTCACACACATTCATGTAACATATAAAAATAAATAGCTAGATGATTTGTTCCCAAATCTATCAGGAACCTTTGGGATCCCTGACTTAAAATATAAGCAAAGATTAAAATACAAAATTTACTTAGGGAGTTCTGGGGAGTACCTCAAAGATAAGAGGGTCATTCTCTGAAATGACTAAAATTTAGAAATAATGAAAAGTCTGTGTGAAGATGAACTATGAGAGAGACATGATACAATATGATTCCGAAAATAGAGAAATAGATTTCAAATAAAAGCCTTAAATGGAAAGTCAAAATCACAGATTTTTCTCATGAGTAACTCTGTTGTATAATTCTTATAAAAGCAGAAATTTATTAAATGACAACTAAAGGTTCTCCAGGGAGGAACATCATTTTTTATGTTATTGTAATGGTCATTATAAATAAAGCTGTCATTTGAGCCTTTGCTATTTACCAACCACTGTGCTCTGACTTTGCATAAATTAACACCTATTTTATAGTATAATTCCTCATTTGAAGATGAAGACTTTATGACTCATAGAGGTTAAGTACCTTGACAAAATTACACAGCCTTTAAATGGGAAAGCTGAGATTCAAACTCAGATTTGTCTAAGTCGAACAGTCATTCTCTTAACCACTGTAAGCACTGTACCCACTACCTCTCCTCCACCAGACACCATAGGCCCTCAAATTTTATGTCAGGGATTCATGTCCTTTGCATAGTAATAGCTGATACCCTGTTTTAAAAAATGCATCAGAAAGGAGCTACACACTATATCATTTGCATGTTCCTGTGATTACTTCATGAGAGTCATATAGGGTTTAGACTGGAGAACTTGAGGGAACCAGAGGGGAAACTATAATATCTGAAAAGAATGGCCAGATTAAAAATAATCATGCAAGAATGAAAAAGATAGATTTTTGAGAACCTGGTATAGACTGAAACTAGCTATATTAAAATTTTTTCTATGCATAAAAGAGGAAACACAATTTAAGGGGTACATACAAAAATTGGTTTAAAAATGTAAAGGCAAAAAAGTGGAAGAAGAGAAACAAAAGTTTAATAATTCTTTATATGTATTTAAAGAGTAAGGGTACACAATGATAAATGTGCTGTTTGACCTTATGTAAGAAATGGCAGTAGAGCAAGGGAAAAGGAAGGAGAAAAGGAAATACAGTAATATTTAATGAAAAAAAGTTTCTGCTGTATAGCACAGGGAACTATGTTCAATATCTTGTAATAACCTTTAATGAAAATAAATATATGTATGTATATGCATGACTGGGACATTGTGCTGTACACCAGAAATTGACACATTATGACTGATGGTACTTCAATAAATTAAAAAAAGAAAAAAATATGTATATATATATTTAATGAGCATCTACTGTGTGCTAAGCACTTAGATTTTCTAGTGCTGTCTCTATAGAAAGCAGAGTGGAGTTAGACATGCTTGCCCCATAGCAGTGCTGAATGAATGAATAATAAAACTTCCCTGATAAAGCTTGATTGCATTTTACAACAGACTTTTTGTTATGGTTTAAATACATTATAAACCATATTAGTTCACCGGCACACAAGTATTGTATTCCGGTTTTATGGTGGGCACTGGGACAGGAGCACAGTAAGTTACAGTTTGTGATTAGCATTTCAATAGTATATAAACAATTACAATGTGATGATTTAAGTGTAATAAGAGAGGCGTGCACCAAACTTCTTGGGGGTGTAGAGGAGGGAATGGTCAATATTTTAATTGCTTGGGGTAGGGGAGCTTAGAAGCTTGACTTAAGGATGGTACTTAGAGCAATCTGTAAAAAGAAATGGAAATGACCTTTCCATGAGAAAAGAGTGGAAGGGCATTTTCAATAGAAGGAGCACAGAGCACAACCAGACAGATGTCAAAGATGTGCCCATCCAGGGTTCAGTACACAGTTCGCAGGGACACAGCTGGCACAAAAACTGGTGAAGTATTTGGGTAGGCTGATTTGTCATGCTAGTGGTGATTGCCTGGGACCTGGAAAGGGGTTATATGACTTCAGAAATTCCTTTCTGCCCTGAGGTTAAATTGATAACAATAAGACAAGGTAGGTAGTAACACAATGATTTAAAGTATTGCTAAGGCAGTGAGCAGTTTCGGATACATTAGGAAATATATAAATAATTGCTATAAATCTGAGGCAAACCAAAGAGACTTTTTCAGAAGACCTATTTTAAAACTAAAGCAGGTATTTGGAACCTTTGAAATTAATCCCGTCTATATACTTTGGTTTGAATAACTACTGTATCAAGGTCATTTCCAATTTCATTATTTGAAAAAGCCAAAATGTAATCATAGTTTACAAAAGAAAAATACCAGAAATGGATCGTGGTGATGGGTTCTTTCTATTATTATTTGAGACTAGAAGGATGTACTTAAAATCATTTGGTAGCCAAAACCATTCTTTTTAGCTGTTCTCCATTTTTATCACTCAACCAATCAACTGCATAATTTATATCAGAGAATATGTGTTTTATCTACCCTTCATTCAAAGACATCTTACTGTAGCTTTGGTTAAAATTTGAGTACTTTTTCATTCCCTGTGTTTTTAAAATACTAAACACTGATCTGCTATAGAAATAGAACCAGCTTTCTATAATTAATATAAAATTCTTCTTATTTAATTCTGAATGATTCCTATTATTAAATATGTTCAAACCAATCTAAAACTTACCAATATTTATAATTAATACAGTTCCATAAATCCTTAAAAATTATTTTAAATATATGGCAGTGTATTTAGAATGGCCAAAATTTCCCTAATATTTTATTGACTTTGAATCGTATTGCTGAGAACACAAAGTATAGACTCATGACTATAGAATTATGTCTGCAACTGTGAAACTGTCTTATTCAGGTGTCTGGCAAAATGAATAATGATATAAAGAAAAGTTTCAGGAAAGTAAATTAAAACCTCCTCAAGATCCCTAAGCAATATCCTCTATTAATAAGAACTATGTAAAAACCCTAAAATATGACCTATAAAAAATTGAATCTAGACTTCAGTTATGACTCTTTTACTAATAGATTACTTTGCAAGAAGTGAAAATTTACAGCAAAGATTTGAGAGGACCACAGACGTGCAAGTAAGATCCAGTCCAGCCAATATGGAACAGATTTAGGAAAGGCCAGCGTAGTTGGGTTCCATGGGTCCCTTTCCACCTACCTTCACGTCATTTCCAGCCTGTAATGTTGTCCCAGTGTTCCAGTGACTGAGCAGCATCAGTCATGAGTTCATCATGAGTTCCCAGGTGCATTTCTTGTAAGGGAACACCTGTCCTTTCCTGGACAGTCCATGGGCTCAGGGATCATCCATTCAGGAAAGGGTGGCATAAACTCAAAACACTATACCCACGTGTTGGCAGTGGTGTCCTCTGAGGGTGAAACAAGTCAGAGAGTACTCACTGTCAGACCTGAAAACTAGATTCTGCTTCCAGGTCAGCTTGCCATCAGCAGGGCATTCAGTCCCTCTGGATCTCTCCTTCCTGATCTGTTCAAATATGCTTTGAGGTCAAATTATTTTATGGGTCCTTCTAGACTAAAATTATTTGGGGGTGACTGAGTCATAAACTTTCTCTGAGAAGGGGCTATTTCTCTCTAGTCTACACTCTGCTTCCCAATCTCCACTAGAATTTTCTTTCAAAATTCTTCAGATATTAGGATAAACTAGGTGTAGTTTAAAGGAACACATTTGGGGAAGATACTTTGAATCTGATATGGTGCTTCTGCTTCTGCAGAGATAAGACTCTTGCCCAGGGTGGATTCATCCAGTGTGGGTTTGACTCTCTGTGTGAATCATCAGCTCCATCAGCCAGATGTGCCTTTCCCTCTGCAGACAGTCCACTCATCTCCGTATCCCTCTCTCCTTCCAGCTTTCTTTCTTTCTTTTTTTTCCCCTCCATTTCCTACTTCCCTTCCTCTCTTCTGCCTCCTGTAAAAGGGCTGAGGTGATGGTGATAAGATAAAGAGACTTGCACAGCTGGTTGAAGTGCCTATGGTGAGATGACCACTGGATAGGGTTGCATTCTGCTATCTTGCTCCTTTCCCAGAGGAAGAAATTAAAAGGAACTGTCCCTTACAGCCTTATGGTTACCGACCTGTCATCACCTTTGTCAAAAAAAGTGGTGACTGTAGAGAAAGGAAGACTGAGTACAAAAAGCTTGGGTTTGGAATGAGAAAGCACAAGGTTCAAACCTTGACTTTATTATGTAAGTGAAGTAGAAGATTTACTCTTGCATTCTGATCCCAGCTGTCTGCTTTTTTGGTAATATGAGAACCATGACACCTACCTTATAGGTTCATGAATAGAGAAGATACAGGATATCTGGCACAAGCCTCATATTAGAATGAGATTGAAATTCTCCTATATGCAACTTAAGTATGTCATGTAAGTTAAATAAGACCTTCTGGTGTATCTGAAACAGCAGATTTGGTGATCTATGAATTTTTCCAGGGCAGCAGCAAGCCCTGTTTTTTCCTTTTAGTCTCAGTCCCTTCCCAAGGCATTTGTTCAATAAATGTGTAGTGAGTAAATGAATTGGTGAACAGTATTGTTCAATGTATTTTTTAATATCTTATGAAAGGGATAGTATTTGTATTGGAAAAAACTAGGATTGATCCATGACTCAAATTGACACCAGGGTCCCAATTCTTAAATATCACACAATAATAATCAATAATAATAATAATAATACCTCTGCTCTGGTAATAAAGAAGGAAACTGGTGGCTAAACACAAACATGTTTACCAAGATGAGCTGTTAGCTGTAAGACATTAACAGACCAAATTAATATGTCTAAGAAAGCAAAAAAAAAAAAAAAAAAAAAAAAAAAAAGAAACTCAACAGGACTTGATAAACACACTTTCCTTTTACACTTTTATCCATCTGCAAATCTATATTTAAATGGAGGTTATAAGTGCTGTGAGCACTGGTATCTAATGCCATTTTTTGTTGTAAGTCTTACATCTGTTTTAGGAAGGAGGGTAGCAGTATTTTTCTGAAAAGCATCAACAAGTCACCCTTGTTGATTATGCTTTGGAAGATTGAAAATAATTCAAGATCAGAACCAAAGTTAGGAGATGAATTATGTGAGAAACTGGGTTTTGAGATTTTTCTTAGAGTAAATTCTAGTCCTAAAGAACTGTATTGTAGCTTTGATAATGGTGAAGAGATGTTTTTTAATTCAGAAATATGGTATCAGAACTTTTCTCTGGAGAGTCATCAAAATTTTTATATCCGCTAGTAACCAAACATGACAGAAATGAAAGGAGATGAAACACCTTCCAGTATTTTCTCCAGGTGTTTTAGTCATTCCTCAAATACCTTTGAATTGAGGAAGAGTTGAATGGAGGTAACACTAAGGTTTCTATAGATTCAGTCAACTTTCTACACAAGTGAAATGGACTGTCACATATTATCCTGAAGTCTATTATATGATTTTTTGGACAGCAAATATTCCTCTGCCCAAAAATGTTTGACCAATATTCTTTTCTTTTTAAAATTCTTTCTTTTACACATTTCTAGATTCATGCATTTATTCAAGTGATTCACTCAGTAACTATTTGTTGAGATCTTTTCAACTAAGCACTGCTAGAGGCACCGAGTTTATGGTGGTAAGAGTATAACCATGGTTGCTGATCACCTTGAGTTTGCATGTTTATGAGAAAGGCAGAATATAGTCAAGTAAGTGCAATTTCACTGAATAATCATAGCTCACATTTATTGGGTGCTTAATGTACCAGGTACTGTTCTGAGCATTTACTCAATTCTCACAACTATCCCTTTAGAGAGATATTATTGTATCTCATTTTTTAAAAAAGAAAACTGGAGCATAGCAAAAATAAACAGCTTCTCCAGTGTCATGCAGTCTAGCGAGTGTGCGTTCAGGATTCAGTCAGTAAGTGCAGTCTAAATGTTGTACTCACCACCACTGCATTATCCCAAGAAATGACAGGGAGGAAGACTTGAGGAAACCACAATAGAATATCAGAGGGGACTCCCCTTAGCATGCCATATATATTTGGAAGTGACATTTAAGCTGAAACCCAAAACGGAAATGACTAGGCAGGGTAGGGAGAGGGCTGTTCTAAAAGCGGAATTGTCTTTGAAATGGGGCTAAGCTTTCAGTACAGATGAAGCCTGGAGAGTGAGGAGGTTAGACTGGAGAGGTCAACTGTGGCCAAAAAGAGGCAGGAGAGAGAGAGAGAGAATGAAAGAGAGAATGAATAAGACTGAAAGGAAAAGAAAAAATATAAAATCTGCAAAGTAGGGGAAGGAAAGTTATTTATGTAGAGACATGATCCAGTTGATATGTTAAGATAATTCTGGCTGGAGTGTAGAGAATGAATTGGAAGAGTTAGAGGATAAGCAGAAAGACTAGTTAGGAGGCCTAGTCCAGGAGACAGGCAGTCAAGGTGACAGCATGCAGATGGATTCAGGATGCATATGAGATGGGGAGAGAGGAGCAACCCAGGACAGCTATAGAGTATTGTCTTCTGGGTTTGCATTTCTGATCTATGGCATTTCTGCCTGCTGTTCTCACCATTAGGATTACTATCCTAAATTACAATGTTTTCTTTCAAAAGCCTCAGTTAAAATGTACCATTAGAAACTGGAATCACATTGATTTTTTTCCCATTAGTTTATTAAAAAACTGCAACATAGAACAAGAATTTCATAGATATGAATTTAGGCAGTTGTAAGTGGAACAGAGATGATTAGGGCTCAAGAGACTATGCTGAGAGTATTGGATGGTGGAGAAGAAGGTGAGGAATGGTAAGTGTGAACCAGTGAAGATGTGTCCTAAATCTAGGCTAGTCCACTTGGTTAGTATGTTTGGAGTTGGCACTTCCAGCTAGGATTTGCAGAAATGCCAATGCTCACACAAGTTTCTTAAGATATTTGTTAATTCACTTATACAACAAATATTTATTGGATACTGGTTTACCCCTAAGTGTCTGGTACCTTACCAGACATTGTGAGTGTTTGGTCAACTGAGCAGGGCTGGACCATGCCTTCAGAGGGATTTAGCTCTGTTGTTCACTAAACTGCTTTGCCACCTTATATTACTACTATGGCTTGATATTTTTGATGAAGTGTGGTTAAGATGGTTAAGGAATGTTTTTGTGCATGCTGTTATTAGAATGCCATTTTTAATATGTTTTAATCACTGATAGTGTTGCATTATTGTTAATAGCTCAAGCTCTGGAGACATGTTGCCTTGGTTTAAATTCCAGCTCTGTTAGTTGCTTGGTTCGTTAGTCTCTTTGTGCCTCAATTTTCCATCTTTCAATTGGGATAAAAATAATATTATTTGATTGTTACGAGAATTAAGTGAGCAAATAGATCTAAAATACTTTGTGCTTGGCATATGGTAAGCTTTAAGTGTTTATTAATTATCATTATTATATTATATTCAAGACATAGAAATTGTCCTTTATGTGTATGTGTGAGTGTATTTTAAAGAAACAGATTTTATAAAAATATATTTTAAGACTAAATGAAATATATGGTTCACTTGCAAAAATTTGTAGCTGTAGTACAATTTCAACTTTTTGAAAGTTTAAGCACAATGAAACTTTTAAATTGATTGACCTAATAAAAAGATAAGAGTGTATTTATTTCGCTCTTGGGCTTTGAAAGATTAAAGCAAATAAAAATGCCGGTATCTCTACCATGTACATCTCTGAGGAAGCCAAGAACAAAAGGAAATGTCAGTCACCAAAGCAGTCCAGAGTGAAGTCCTTGTCATTCTGCTGGGAGCACCAAACAAAGCAGTTTTAAACTAGCCAACTTAAAATAGAGAGGAATCAAAATTTCTTTTATTACTGCTTTTCTCTGTGAAGAACCGGCAATGTGCACTTCATACTAAAACAGGATTTAGTGTGCTCTAAGAGAAAAATTCTCTTTTGGTATGGTCTAGGGCAACATATTATAAGTGAAATCTCTATGGAGTGATTTAATCAAGTAATACTGTCACTATACTTTTTTAAAAAACTTGAACAAAATGTTACTTTTAGTATTAAAAAGTTCTAGTGAATGCCAGAGTCAAAATTGCTCAGTAAATGTTATTTCTCCTTTCCCCTTCTATATTCCCTCCAGTGCTCTGGTAAACAGTATAGCATACTTACTATGTGAGAAGTATGAATTAGTTCTTAGTTTTAGCATAGCTGTTTTCTGATATTAAATTTAAGACTTACACAGCTACTTTGCTATATTGGAATTAGGAGTGAATGAATGATACGTTTTTTCTTTCCTAATGGAAAAGTAATGTTGAATAAATTTATGTTCCCAGGAAATGTCGTTTATATTAGGTCAATTTTTTAGGAACATCATATTATTAATTAAGCGAGTTAGTTTTTTTATGCAAAAACACCTTGTTTAAAATATTGGATAGTGTACTTTTATAAATCTTAATAAAATTTTCAAGTAAGCCCAAATTTAAGATTAATTAGTTAAACAGACTTACTGCATTTTAATAACCATCTTTTCAAACAGAGGCCAAAACAATAAACAAAAGAAAGTGAAAGCTTTTATCCAGACCTTCGCTTTTATTTAACAACCCTGAAATGTTGAAGATAAAATACGTAAATCATCCAATTTTGGTCAACTGCTCTCATTATAGGTATCAAGTTTTATTAAGCACTGTTGCATTAAATTTAACATTTGTTCTAACCAGTCCCTTAACCAGAGCTATGCATAGTTGATGCTTTGGAGGCAAGGTTATATAATGAAAATGACTGTGATCTTGAAAAAACTATTGTGCCACTTTCTAAGCCTCAGTTTGATATTCTTAAAGGGGCAGTACTACCTACCTCACAGATTGATCTTATGAGGAATAAATTAAATAATGTTTTTAAAACATCATACCTAAGCACATAGTAGACAGGTTATTTCACTTGTTTCTCCTACGACAAAATAGAAAAAACAATAATATGAAGGGATGCAGATGCCACATAACTATTCGAAACATTTGGCCTTCTTAGTGTATGAGAGGGTCTCTCTCTCTCCCCAGTGTGTGGAGGACCAGTTCTCTAAGCCAAATTCTGAGCTCTCCAGTACATTGATGGAATTCCAAATCAGAGGCTCTAGACTACTTGGATGCTTCTGAGGTGGTGCTGTGTTCTTTGCCTTAAGGGATCATTCAAGAAATTCATTGCTCAGAACTTTTCACCGTGATAAGCTCTGCAGCCTCATTTTCTCTGTGTTAATGCCCCAGAAATGGTCTTGTGTGGAAGCTACAACAGTAACAAATAAGCCATTTTGGTATATATTTAAATATGGGTTTTTAAATACATCAGTTGAGAGTTAGGCTGCACAGAGCCCACAGATTATTGTATGCTAAGTATTAATAATAGCAGATAAAAATTATGTGAGAGAATGACTTTCCTTTTAGAAGGTGCCATAGACCTGCTGTATATTTTCTCTGAAAAAGTCTCCCTTTTCCCTCACCTTGAAACAAAGTATGCGAGTCACTAGAAAATGTTGTGGAAGATGAGAGAAGCATGGTAAAACTGCTACCCTTTCGCTTAAAGCAGGGATTTCAAACTTTTCCTCCTAACCACTTGTAAGGATACAGATATGAATTTCTAAATAGATGATATTTATACCTAGAAATAGTCAAAATGTAGGTATGTATTTTTCCCTCTAAAATAGCATTGGAGATCCAGGAAGACTATTATTTTTTTCCCCTTGTTTTCAAATACTTCTTGGCACACTACTATAAACCTAAAGCATATTCTTACGCAGTTTGAATCAATTTAAAATATTGCTTATCCTTGGTGATTATTATACTCGTTGTCTAAAGAAGTAAATAAAACACTTACTCTTTTATAAATTACATTTGCACATCTCTAACCTTGAAGTTAAAGTCACTTTTGTTTGAATAGCAATTAAATCAGCCCTGATTGTATTTAAAAAATATTAATCCATCTCAAATTACTGGCATAGAGTATTCATTGATCTCTTTAATATTTTTTCTCCCTTCCTCACTATATCCTCCTCTTACTAATACTTTCTCTCATTTTGTAGGTAATAATAACAATAACAGCTGTCATTTAATTACTCACTAAGTGCTGGGACTGTGGTCAGTGCATTGTGCTTTAATCCACACATCAGTCCAGTGCTGCACTTAGAGTCATTATCTGCATAGTATTGCCTGCACATTTGGGATTCAACTGTAACATATACTCAGCTTATTATAGCAAGAGACTGGAAATAAGGCAGGCAATAGCATGTAGTGAAAAGGGAACTGATGTGGAAGCCAGAAAGCCTGGAATGTTGTTTTATTTCTGCCAGTAACTACTCATGTGATCTTGGGGGAAGAAAACACATAATTTTTGTACACCTAAGGTAAAAAAATTCTGTGTATGTTTTATGCACCTTTTCGAGGTCAGCACTCAGGATTTTAGTAGGTACCTTGCCTGCTATATGTGTGAATTTTGTTGAACATTCTAAGCATGTGGTCAAATTTTTTTTTATACATGGCTTGGGCTCCCTTCTGTCTACTCAATACACATTCGTCAAGTCCCCATTTCTGGTGTTCTACTCATTATCACTTATCTAAAATTGTGTGCCTCAGTCAAAATGTTGAAGGCATATTTCCTCAAATTCTTTTTCTGAGTCTTGTTCCAGGCTCAGTTGAGCCCACATGCACCAATTCTTATGAAACTGATTTTTCATACTTTTCTCTTGTGAACATTATTAACTCTATGGCTGAGTTTCCCGAATTATTTTGGTGTAAAGGACGTCCTCAGGTTAAGACGAATGAGTCATGTGATCCAGGACCACATCCAGGACTGTCTTCTTACCTTATTTGTTACCATTTGATCCAGAATGTGATTTGTATCACAGATCAGATTATTGTATCAGAGAACAGATTATCGACCCCTTTATTACAACTGTTGATTTACTCTTTAGGAATCAAAGCTTTACATTTTTTTCTTCAATATTCTGTTAATAACCCAACAAACTCTGAAGGACTTTCTATTTTGACAGTTGTACTCCTTCAACTTCCACCAAAAGAAACACCCACAGACACATACTTTTATGGATTTTGTCAACACATTTCTCCCACCTTTTTCTACTACCTTATCTGTCAAACTTTGTTTTCATTTCATTGTGTTTTTTTTTTCCATTTAGCAAAATAGTCTCCCTCTAATCCTTTACAGCTGCTTGCTTCTTTTGCATGCATGCCATTTATTTTGCCATTATGGCTTACTTTTTCAATCTTTCTTGAACAATATTTGGTCTTAATTAAAATTGTCTTCTCCCAGCAACAATGGGACATTCTGATGTGTGGTTTGGAAACATACACACATTCCTATTTCATTAAAGATAGCATGTATCTATCTAATCTTTAAATGTGATCATAAATGAAAGGACTTGTAAGTGAGATCTAAAAAAAAAAAATCAGACAAACGAACTTATTTGCAAAACAGAAACAGACTCACAGACATAGAAAACAAACTTGTGGCTACTGGGAGGAAAGGGAGTGGGAAGGGATAAATTGGGAGTTTGAGATTTGCAGATGCTAACTAGTATATAGAAAAATAGATAAACAGCAAGGTCCTACTGTATAGCACAGGAAACTCTATTCAATATCTTATAATAGCCTATAATGAAAAAGAATATGAAAGAGACTATATATATATACACACACATATATATATAACTGAATCACTATGCTGTACATCAGAAATTAGCACAATGTTGTAAACTGACCATACTTCAATTTTAAAAAAGAAAACAAATAAACAAAAGGACTTGTGATATTCCAGGATCATCCCCCCACCATACTAGAATCTTAAAATATAAGTTTCAAGTAACTAGATAACAGATTTTTTTTGGTAATTTTCACCTTCCACATACATTTTAATTACTCAGTAAACACTTTAGACATTAAAAAACATTTTAAGTGAATTAATGATATAGAACTGAAAACTTGCAATTAGTTGGAAAGAGCACTTCATTTTATGGGACACGCGACTTCCAATTTAGGATTTTTATGCTGAGGCATATAATATATGACAATGGCAACTGTCTGCAAAGTGTGACGCTGTATGTATCTTGTTGATTACATGAGACGGGCATATGCAAGCACCTCTCACAGCTCTGGGCACAGTGAGCCTTCAGCAGAACTTCAGGGTTGTTTACTGTAGAATTATGAGTAATAAATGAGAACAAGGCAAACAGTTGTGCATGCACAGTTAGAAGATGATGCGGCATTGGATTAGTTGATATACTTTCAGGGAAGCAGGATAGTTCTGCAATACATCCAGAAATTTGTAAAATGTTATACAGCCGTTCTTGGCATTTCAGTATTTTTGGCCTAGTGTCCCATTATTCTGAACTTTAGAATATTCTCTTTCTTGCCAAAAATGGTTAACATTTTCTTTCAAAGTTTGTTTCTCCCTAATGTAAATATAGCTTCTGATGTCTTTCTGGAATCTAATGGGACATGTTATTCGCTGTACAGAATTTATTTGGCTGGAAAGCATCTTTTCTTCAAAGTGATTTTTAATACTCAAGAATAGGCAAAATAAACAAGCACATAGTGAGGGAACTAGTAAAAAAATATGTATTATATATATAAATATACACTATATGTTATACATAAGTACATTTATATTTATATAAACATATAAGTATTTAAGATATGTATTTAGTATTTATATATGCTAAATAGATACATTTAGTTCCTGATCGCAGCTTTTAGAAGCATTGAGTTGGTGATGTAGTTTGTATGAGTCTAGCCCTTAAAGCATGACCTGATACCATCCCTCTTGCAATGGGATAAAAAGATGCTCATTTATTTCTGTTCCAACCTGCCACACGGGCCTTGGCAAAGTTATACGTCTCAGGAGCACCATTTCCCCCTACCTCTGTTCCTAACATGATCTTTGCCACTTAATGGATTAGAGATTTTCAGAAAAGGGTGGGAGTTAAGGCCCGGGTGTCCCTGATGCTGCTTCACTGAGATTCATGCCCGAATTTAGTATCACACGCATGAGGCTGGGAGTGAGGGAGTGTTGGAGAGGAATGCAATACTGTCCCATTCTACCTAATGGTATGCGTTTGTGTTTGAAGAACATGGAGAAGTAATGTTGGGATCTGCAAAGTAACAGTATATCTTGCCTGTCACTTTATTTCTCTCTTAGCAGCTATATGGGAGAAAATACTGTTTAAAAAAAAGTTTATTCCAGAGATAATTGAAAATGTTTGTGAAAGTTTAACTTATTAATTTTTTTATCCTGTATAGTGTAAATTGTCTAGAAGTAGAAGCCACCTATATACCTACATACTGCATATCAGTTATCAAATGGATGACTATTATTTTCCACATTTTATTAATCTTCCCCAGGAAAATTATAGGACATAAAGTAAGAATACTTGCTTGAATCTATTAAAGAGGTCAATAGTAAAAGAAATAAGGAGCCAACACCCCCTATTACTTATAACTCAGTGTTATGACTACAAAAAACATTTATGTTGGTAACGTGTATAATAAGAAAACATTTCAATTACAAATGCTTTAGTTTAGTACAACAGCCATTCCCAGTAAAAATAACATGTGATTGAATGATTTTTTTTGTTGTATTTCATAATCTGGAGCCTAATTGATGCCTTGGAAGTCCCAGAAAGACAATTTTTGTTTCTGTTTTGTACATTTAACAAAATCTATGATAACAGTAATGTATAGGGAGTTACTTTCAAAATGGCAATGAGGAGTGATAATAAACATTTCATAGCTAATCAGCATCACTCTACAAAGACATGTATTGCTCTAAATGTTCTCTTTCAACTTCCTTTTATTTATAGGACTTGAAGACTGCCACTGCAAAGCTGCATCATGAGCTGCTTGGGCTTCTAAAGTGTCCGATGGATTTTTAATCATATAAGGTAAATACTGAATTTATTTTAATTGTATCATCAGGATGCAATGAAATACCATTCTTTGCCTTAAGACTTATTTTCTTTATGCCAAGAAGGAAGTTAATTTTCTTTTATTTGGTCATATTTTGAATTAAGTAGTTCCTCTGCTTTGTTAGCTCCAAAGTGACTGGGGGAAGTTATTGGCATATGGACAGTCCTCTGGTGGGCTTATACCTTTTTTATCTGTAGAACTATTGAATATATTATATGCTTCAGCCTGTACACAGTTTTTGTTTGCTTAAAGTCATTTTGTCCCTTTAAACACCATGTTAGCATGTTCAAATATTACACATAAAGTTTAATGGCTAAAGATATTTTTATTGTACTTATGACTTAGGTAGCCATATTGGAGGTATATTATTAATTTGAAGTGGAAGCTGAGTTATGGCTGGACTTTTTTCTTTTCATTAGTCCTGGAGGGCAACACATTTGCTCACTCTATATTTAAAAATATAGCTACAAGAATAGAAACGGCCTCATACTCTCTTCAGTGGCTTGTGTGCGTATGATGTGGATGGCTTTCTTTTCGTTAGAAGGTATGATTAGTTTTTCTACTTTCTCTTTCTTTGCCTGTGGTCCTTTATCAAGCATCACAATGGGGTTTTTATTTTTTATTTTTTGTTTATTTTTTGTTTTCAGTTGTTGGACAGTAAATTGAGACATTAGTGATCACTGCTTTCTTTCAGCACCTATAATTACAGAGGAAAGAATTAAGATAGGAAGGATGCCCAGGAAGGCAAGGCTTGGCTAGTAACTGTTGAGAAAACCTCCTTTAATGCAACTAAAGGGAGACATAGGGGACTGCATCACTTGTGTCCTCATGAAGAACAATAAATGAAGCAAAGAACATTTTCTTCTGAAAAGTGGGTTTCCTAGAAAGGGAATATGCCAGCTTGCAGTACTGTTTCCCATGTCTGTCAGACAAACAATAATAGCAAGGAAGGAATAACTTGTCTGTAAGTTGTCTGCCAAGGTACAGTTGGTGGATACATGCACACACAAACACACACACACATCAGATTGGATGGTGTTTAGGGGTCCAAAGGAAACTCACACTCTGTATGCACAGAAATATAGATATAAATGAAAAGAAAAAGAAGTATATTTCAAGGAGTAATTGGAGAGAAGTTAAATATACACCAAATATACTAAATCAGTCAAATTAAAAAAAAATAAAGGCCTTGATAAAATTTATGTCATGAACTGCATGATGAGGCATATGATCATCATTGTACAAGTTCTCCATTATAACTTGGATGAGATAATAGGGAAAGGATGGGCAGTCATGTGGAGAGAATTAGGGGAAACTATTCATTTGCACAGCACAAAACTGTCTGTCATTCACAGGGCTCTTCCAATCAAAAAGAACATCAAATGGCACTTAAAATATCAATTTGATGTGATTTGGAGACACTCTGAAATATAATTACATCTTTGAATATTTCAGTGTAGTCTTTCATAGTTCCTTTTGCCAGTTTAAGTAACCCTGTCAATTAACCTCTTTTCCCTCCTTGAATTTATATGAAATTCTGCAGTCTGTCCCTGCTTGTGAACCCACGGAACACTGGCTGTCTTCAGATGTACTTTGATAGTAGATAGGAGGTAGTTTTATTTTTATTAGCAAAAAAGAAACACTATTAATTTATTAAATGACTAGAGGTTATATTGAAAATTAATATTTCATTTGATTTTGATGGGATTTTTAAATAACATTAAAGCCATATGGAAATTTGTCTGCACTGAGAACTTTCATTTTAACAAAAGTTTCAGGCAAGTAACATGAGCAGAATGAAAGGACAGCCTGTCTCTTCTAGATTCTTGTTCTAACAATGAAGCTCACTTTCTCTCCCATTTGCAGCCTCTTCTTCCCAACCCTGGCTCTTTCTCCTTTGGCCACACGGTCAGGTCTTCACCTAAAGTGACAAAGGGAGATTCTAACATCGTTCCCCTCACCTCTGCAGGGACTGAATATGCCTATTTTTTATTGCTAAGAATTATTTCCTCAAAACTTTAGGTGAGGTTTTTAGAATTTATATTCTCCAGTCTAAATACCAGAATATATTTTTAAAATTGGCATTAGTTAAGAGTGAGATAAATTGTGAATATAGCAGAGACATTTTATGTTGTACGAAGAAACACATATTCAAGTTTAGAAGGTAAATGTCTCCAATGTGATGGCCAATATGCAATTAGAATGTGGATGATATTAACAGGCAGACTGAACAGAGAAGGGGCTCTAAAATAGGTTAGCACTCAGAATAGAGAATGCTTCCCAAACTGAGAGCTGAATCCACAGGTTGAAGATGGACAATGATAAACTCAAAGATGACCTCCTAGAGCAAACAATACTGAGGGGATTCAGAGGCTTAAAAAAATTAGATATGACTTGTTTTGAGAAGACAAGACTTGCAAGTGCAAGTGCTAATTCTCTAAATATCTGAACTGATACCAAATGAAAGGGAAGTTAGACTTTATAGCTGTGATTCTGAGGGAGGTCTTGGGACATTTGGGTGTAACATGACCTGATATGGGAAAGATTTTAAAAATAATATTATATGGATTTGGTTTAAGCAAACAAAAGACAAAGAAAAGATGTCAAAATTAAAATTTCTCTGAAAACAGAATGGGCTGCTGCATAAAGGACTAAGGGTTCTGACCCCAGAGTCAGCATCACCTGGTGTGGTTGGCTAGCCAGCCACTTCTTGCCAGGGATTCATGACTCAGTCAGCACTGGAGGAGATGACAGTTTGCATCTCTTTCATTATCCTAGCTATCATTTTTCAATGGTCTTTCATTTGGAGAAATATCCTTTACATATGCCATTAGACCATGTGTTTAATACTAAGTAGTACTATTTTATGCTCTGTGTTTTCATTTTTTAAAATTGAAGTATAGCTGACTTACAATGTTGTGTTAGTTTCAGGTGTACAGCATAGTGATTCAGTATTTTTGCAGATTACATTCCATTATAGCTTATTAAAAGACAATGGGTATAATTCCCTGTGCTATTCAGTAAATAGCTGATATATTGTTTTGATATATTGTTGCTGATATATTGTGTATATAGTAGTTTGTATCTGTTAACCCCAAACTCCTAATTTGTCCCTCCTTCATTTCCTCTCCCCTTTAGTAACCACAGGTTTGTTTTCTATGTCTATGAGTCTGTTTCTGTTTTGTATATGCAATCATTTGTAGTATTTTTTAGATTGCATGCATGAGTGATATATAGTATTTATCTTTCTCTAGCTGACTTATTTCACTAAACATAATATTCTATAGGTCCATCCATGCTGTTGCTAATGGCAGTATTTTATTATTTTTATGGCTGAGTAATATTCATATGTGTGTGTGTGTGTGTGTGTGTGTGTGTGTATACCATTTCTTTTTAATACAATCAGCTGTTGATGGGCACTTCGTTTGCATCTATGTCTTGGCTATTGTAAATAGTGCTGCTATGAACATTGGGGTACATGTATATTTTTGAGTTAATGTTTTTATTGCTTTCCAGCTGTGTACCCAGGAGTGGAATTGTTGGATCATATGGTAGTTCTGTTTTTAGTTTTTTAAGGAACCTATAGTGTTTTCTATAGTAGTTTCACCAATATACATTTCTAACAGTTTTCTCCGCATCTTCTCCAAAATTTGTTATTTGTATACTTTTTGCTGATAGCCGTTCTGACAGGTGTGAGATGATACCTCACTGTGATTTTGATTTGCATTTTTGTAATAATTAGCATAGTTGAGTATCTTTTCTTGTGCCTATTAGCCATCTATATGTCTTCTTTGGAAAAATGTCTATTCAGGTCTGACCGTTTTTTGATTTTTTTTTTTTTTTTTTTGGTTTTGATTTGTATGAGCTGTTTGTATATTTTCAATATTAACCCCTTGTTGGTCATATTATTTGCAAATATTTTCTTTCATGCCGTAGGTTGTCTTTTTGTCTTATTGATGGTTTCCTTTGCTGTGCAAAAGCCTTTAAGTTTAATTAGGTCCCATTTGTTTATTTTTTGTTTTTATTTCTTTTGCCTTTGGAGACTGATTCAAGAAAATATTGCTATGATTTATGTCAAAGAATGTTCTGCCTATATAGTCTTCTAAGAGTTTTATGGTATCATGTCTTACATTTAGGTCTTTAAACCATTTTGATTGTATTTTTGTATATAGTGTGAGGAAATGTCCTAATTTCATTGTTTTACATGTGACTGTTTAGCTTTCCTGACACCACTTGTTGAAGAGATTGCCTTTCTCTGCTGCATATTCTTGCCTCCTCTGTCATAGATTAATTAACTGTAAGTAGGTGGGTTTATTTCTGGACTCTCAATTCTGTTTTATTGATCTATGTGTCTGTTTTTTTTTTTTCCCCCTCCGTCCCACACTGTTTTGATTCTTGTAGCTTTGTAGCACTGTCTGAAGTATGGAAGGGTCATGCCTCCAGCTTTGTTCTTCTTTCCTCAGGATTGCTTTACTTTGTCAATTCTGGGTCTTTTGTCTTTCCCTACAAATTTTAGAATTATTTGTTCTAGTTCTGTGAAAAATGTCATGAGCATTTTGATAGGGATTGCAGTAAATCTGTAGATTGCTTTGGTTAGTATGGCCATATTAATAATATTGATTCTTTTAATTCAAGAATATGTTATAGCTTTCTATTTCTTTGAATCATTTTTAGTTTCCTTTATCAATTTTTTATAGTTTTCAGTGTATAGATCTTTCATCTCCTTGGTTAAATTTAATCTTAGGTATACTTTTTTGATGCAATTTTAAATGGAATTATTTTGTACTTTCTCTTTCTGTTAGTTCATTATCAGTGTATAGAAACACAACAGATTATTTTTGGATTATTAATCTTATGTTCTGCAACCTTGCTGAATTAATTTATTAGTTCTGGAGCAGACTTTTGGAGTAGAGGCTTTAGGGTTCTCTGTACAGAGTATCATGCCATCTGCAGATAGTAACAGTTTCACCTCTTCCCTCCCAATTTGTATACCTTCTATTTCTTTTCCTTTACCGATTGCTGTGGCTAGGACTTTAAGTACTATATTAAATATAAATGGTGAGAGTAGGCATCCTTGTGTTGTCCCTGAATTTATTGGAAGGCTTTCAGCTTTTCTGCATTGGGTACTGTGTTGGCTGTGGGTTTGGCATAAATGGTCTTTATTATGTTGAGATATGTTCCCTTTATACCCACTTTGATGAAAGTTTTTATCATGAATGGATGTTGAATTTTGTCAAATGCTTTTTCTGCATCTATTGAGATGATCATCTAGTTTTATCTTTCCTTTTGCTAATGTGATATATCACACTGATTGATTTTCAACTGTTGAACCATCCTTGTGACCCTGGAAAAATTCCAACTTGATTATGGTGTATGATCTTTTTGTGCATTGTTGGATTTAGTTTGCTAAGGTTTTCTTAATTTAAGATGATTTTTATATAAAGAAATTTTATTTAGAAAAAAATGTAGGATTTCTTCAGGGATTTTTGGTTTAGGCTTGTCTCCCAGTTGCATTAGTCCAGCTTGGAGTACATAGTCTTGATCGGGAGTGCTTTAATGTCTACTTTTTCTAATAAGGAGGATGGTGGAAGAGGTGACTGCATCACCTTGAAATAAAATGAAGTGGGCAGGCTGTCTTGGATGCATTCAGAGCTAAATTTTGAGAGAGGAATTCAGGAGTATATGGATTGAAATACCCAAGCCCTCATTTCCTTTATGAGCATGTTGGGGTTTAATCTTCTGGAAATAATTCTATTTTAATTCCATTTCTAACTAGGATATGGACTTTAAGTCAGCTGTTTACTGTGTTTTAGTTCATCTGTATAATAAGAAGACTAAGCAAATGACCCTCAAGATTATTTATAGCTCCAAAAATCTACAAATTTCAGCTATCCGGTGGAAGTTGCCCATAGTGAGGCACAATGATTTAGTGATTACAATCTCAGTCCCAGTGCAGCATTTCTGGGTTCCCACTTACTGCATCTGTCACTTTGGTTTTTTATGTGAGGTCTCCGGGGCTTCGTTTACTAGTCTGTGAAAAGAGGATGATGAAACTGCTGCTTACGATATGACGTTGTTATTGAGGTTCATGTACTAATGATGGTAAGAAAGAATGATTTAGCATCAACCATTGCAAACTATGTGCTTTGCCATTTCACTGGTCTTGAATTAGAGCCCAGCAGTTATTTTCGTTACCTAGGAGTGCATTTTATAGTATAGATTAGAATTGAATATTTTATGGGTCCTTTACTTATTATTTTTCAATGATTTAGGATTATGACTAGGTTAAGATGTTGGCCTTTCAGTAAGACTTCTGTTCATGCACTAGATAAAACCAGAGATTTTCCTGAGGAATGTCTAGATGTCAGCTGTAGATATTCTCTTTTGTGCTTCTCTGCATAGGTAAAATGGTAGCCTGTTCAGGTAAGGGTTCTCATTAGGCATCTGAGAAGATGCCAAAATCATGCATGCTTTAAAACCTGTGGATATGCCCTTAATTAGTAACACCAGAAATTAGGGTCTGTATCACTCATCGTACAGTATATGCATCACAATTTCTGCCAGCCAGTGTTAGTCAACAAAGTAGTGGCAAGAAATAATATTGAGGGAAGATTGCTCACATGATACAAATTTTTTTTCATTCATCAATATAGCTTATTACATTTATCAATGGATTAAATAGGACTATTAAAATCTTCGTATTTCCCCTGTAGAAGTACTTCCACAGCTTGAATCAATGCATTTAACTTACACTGATTTCTGTTATAGATGTTAGGAACCCACGCTTACATTTACTGTAGTAATGTTATTTATAGTGTGGGTTTACTTCATTCTTTATTAAGCTTCTCTATTAAGGAGACAATGGGACATACTCTCCTCTAGTCTCAACACTCCAAATAAGATTTGGAGTAAGATTTCTCCTGGCAACTTGTTTATCTTTTACTCATCATTCCAGAAGATCATGTGATAGATTTATTTGCAGGCACGTGTACAGTACTAGGAAGCTCAGAGCCAATACTGTTGAACATGTCAGCAAGTAAACAGAATTGAATGGCGTCTACAGTAACAAAGCATCACTGCTCTGGGGTCAGTTTATGTGTGGACCCCATCTCGTTTATATGGCTCTAAGGCAGATTCAGTCAGGATGGTACCTCATTTTTTTCCCCAGTGTTTATATTATGATGGTGTTGCGAAGATTATACAAGATAATCACTTAATATACTAATACACATTGTTGGTAAATATTACCTGTTGTCAATATTAAAATAAGAAGTTCCCCAAGAAGCAGCTCTTTTTCTGCCCCCTTTCTTGGCTTACAAAACACACACACACACACACACACACACACACACACACACACACACACACATCCTTCCATGTGTTCATTCAGTAAACATTATGGAGTGCCTGTTATGTGGACTTATTACTCATCTGTATGTGAGTCAACAATATAGATATGATCCGTACTGTCACAGACCTTATGTTCTAGATGGGTGTGATGGGGTGTGGAGTTCATGAACAATAAAAGTAGGTGAAAGAAAATATTTAGTAGTAATAAGAGCTAAATTGGAAGTAAAACAAGTTGAGAGCCCAAGGAGCTACTTTGAATTGTGTTTTCAGAAAAGGCCTCACTGTAGAGGTGACGTTTTAAGTAGGAATCTAAATAATAATAATGAGGCAATATCTGCAGGATGAGCTCTCAGAGGGAACAAAGTCCTAAGTCCCAAGAAAGATGAGGATCTGATTGGAGAGAGTCCAAGGTGCTGCGGGAGAGCCGTCAATGAACAACTGTGCATGTAGGCAGGGGTCTGTCTTATCTTTCTTTCACTCTGAAGGGCCAAGGCCCTCCTGCTTGGAGAAGCTCAGTCATCTTTCTTGCTAACACACTCTTCTCCTTTCTGTCTTATCCTACCTGGTAAACTGACCCAGGGCTTACTCCTTAGGCAGCTCATTTCCTTGAAGGCATCTGATCTGATCGGTGTCAGTTACACAATTTGAGCTTGAATTTGGAGTGGGGTGGCAGAAATCTCTCAGGATTCTAACCCAAGTCCTGGTTCCAAGCCCAATTTATCACAGTTCTCTATATTAACATTTAAGTCCCAAACACTTTTAATAAGAAAGTGAAACTTTGCCCAATTGCCAGTGCCCCTTGCAGACAGCTCCCTTAAGAATGACACAAAGAGTAGTCCTGTGGTCTGAGAAAGGAGCCCAGTAGTCCTGGGTTCCCCTAACCATGCGCTGCTTGTTTTCAAGTTGGTAATAACTTTATCCCTAGTGTTATTAAATTTGTTCAGTTTTACAAGTTATCATCACTTATTTTTTTCCCTTCTTCCTATTTTATTTTGTATCAAACATTCTTTTATAAATCATCACTTATTTTTATTTTACACCAAAAACAATTTAGCCACCTCAAATCCTTTTAGGAATAAGCAGGCTGCAACATACTCACTCAATAATAGTACTTAATTTCTTACTTCTGTTTACCAAATATCTCATATTACCTATCAATAGCATTTTTGCTCCTTATGAATATCACAGTCTCATCAAGCTTAAAAAGGGACTTAAATCCCTCAGACTTCTTTATGCTTACCAGCTCAGGTACAATCACAAATTGTTTCTTCCAGGAATGTTGGTCCATCTTTTGTGTCCATCTCAACCCTATACTGGTCCTCATGCATCCTGTGGGCACAAGAGTTGATTCCTTCATGACTCAACAGTTATCTTCAGTGCTTAGCAGACAGGGGAAGAGGAAGGAACTAATTAAGAGTAACCTTCTAGGGGGAGGGTATAGCACAGTGGTAGAGTGCATGCTTCGCATGCACAAGGTCCTGGGTTCAAACCCCAGTACCTCCATTAAAATAAATAAACCTAATTACCCCCAAAATAAGTACATAAATTAAAAAAAATAACCTTCTAAAAGGTCTTTTACGTGTTCTTTCCATAACCATGTGTATTTTTAGTGATCAGTGTTTTGTTGGACAAGGTTAAAGTATTAATAGCTGTTCTGGAGATTTAAAGTGGGGGACATATTTCAATGTTGATTTGCATCCTCTTCAGGGTTCTTCCCAGTGTTTTGCTCAAAGAGTTGAGTTGCGTTGAATTGGCTTTGCATTTGCTGCATGCTTTTCCATGCAGCATGGGGGATACTAATCAAAATACAGATGTATCACAATATGCTTGCAGCTTGATCCGTTTGTCATCAGGAAAGAGGCTTGAAATGAATTTAAGTAACTCTTTTGTTTTTTGTCTGACAGATATAATTTCTGCCCTATATTTATCACCTTATCCAACCCATTACAGAAGATAATAGGAAAAATAGTAAATGTCCTGTGAACTCTCACATTCCTATCCTCAATACGGTATACTCTATTAGTATTTGTATTTTTGGAGGAAAAACCCATTTTCATTTATAATGTTGAAATCAAAATCTTTATCCATTGAGTGAACTAAAATTTAAATGATAATGTATCTCAGTGGAAACAGAACATCATTTTTATACAATATTCATGCAACAACTTCTGTAGCAGTGCCCTATGTCAGGCACTATTTTAAGTATGTTTCAATATTTACTTTATTAATCCCCATAACAGCCTTATGAAATGAATATTATCATTATCCCCATTCTGCAGACAAAGAAACTGAAGGCTAAGGAGATTAAATAACTTGCCCAAGATAGCACAACTGATAAACAGTATGTTACATAACAAGTTGTCCTTAGTAACAAAAGACGATTTCTTGAGAAACAGTAGGCCACAGTGACAATAACATGGTCATTGCAGAATGGAAAATGGTCCTCTTGGTGCTCTTTCAAAGTTCCTGTCACATGATAGGTTACATGAGGAGGTTGACTTTAGAGATGGGGAAAAAAAAGTTTAGAATGTGACATTAAGTCTGTATCAAGACAACTTTAGAAAAAGTAATAAAAAGGCATCAATTTCTTTCACTTGGAGACTAAATAATTTTTTCACCCAAGTCTAAATTTTCCCCTCGGAAAGAAAAATAAGATGAATCTCAGCAGGTCTCTGGTAAACCTGTTTGCATTGGTCCTCCCCCTGGATTCTGATTGCACTTTGCCCTACTGTTGTGTAACACCTAGCGTCCTTGGGGTCATTTTTTGACTCTGAATGTGTGCTCCACATGTAATTTACAGTAGCATGAAAAAGAAAATGGAACACCTAATTAATTCACCAATCAGCTGTCAGAGCCTGTGATCTTTTCCTAGTTCACCATCGAGTTCCCTGTGGGAGAATCAGTATTCTGAAAGTGCCGTTTCCATTATGCCGCATGTGGTGTTAGAGCAGACTACTACATTATGCTGCTTGTTCATGGAAAATATGCCGTCCTCATGAGTGCCTTGATGACTTTGTTTAAAATACCTTCTGCCACCCCTGTTCTCTTGTTCTTATGAATACGGTGGCTCTGCAGAACAGCGGGTTTTCACAGTGTCATATATTAAGAGACGGGAGATCAGAATATCTCAGCTTCGTACCAGTGCATTTCCTCTCAAGTCATTCCATTTTGTCCTCAAGAAACTTTACCCTGTTTGCTTTAAAAAAAAGAGAGAGAGAGTAATTTAAAATCCATCTTCGCAGAGTTGATCATTTTTGAAGACGTTCTTGTCTCAAATATTCCAAAATGGAGATATTTTACACACAGTAGAAATATTCATGGCTACTGTCTCATGGGCTTACAAAATTACAACCAGGTAAATGCATTTTATGAGTATTTTCAGAAAAAAAAGGCACATAGCAAGGAAATAAATAATGCTTGTAGAACTATAGAATCAGTTTATTCATGATTACTATCTGCTTTCATGATTGCATGATCGCATGATCGAGTTTTTCTTTTTTGCTAAGTAACAGACTGCCTCAAAATTTACTAGGTTGACACAATGATCATTCAGTTATTTCTCACAGGTCTTTGGGTCAGTGGGCAGCCATGATGATTCTGGGATTCACTGGTTTTAGCCGAGCTTGTTCGTGCACATGAGGTCAGCTGTGGCTATGCCAGGGCTGGCTAGTCTAGGAGGGCTTCATTCAGTTATTTTCACAATTTTCTGGCTGAGGCACTAGGGTGACTGGGCCACTTATCTCTGATCACACAGTTGATTAGCTTGGACAGATTCACATAGCGGATGGCAGGGTTTCAAGACAAAGAATAGAAGCATTCAAGATTTCTCAGGCCAGCCCAGATATAGGGGCTGGGCAATTGAACTCCACCCCTTGATGAGATTAGCTATAGAGTAACAATACAAAGGGAGTGGATACAGGGAAGAGAAGAGTGAAAAAAATTGAGGCATTTTTGCAGTCTGCCACTCTTAACTATCTGGCAGAGCTTCATGGTCATCTAGACCTGACTCAGGTTTATTTTTTGCATTGTTTCTAATCAGACTGATTCCCCAAGTGATGAGAGCTCTCCTATCTTTGACAGCACAACCTAGCATCAGAGCAATAATACAAAATATCTATATCCATCCAGAATCTTTTATTTCTGATGTTGCCTCTTTGTTTTTGGCTTTATTGAACATTTAGAGATATGAAAAAATGTGGTGGTCATGGCAGCACAAGAATGTGAATGTATCACTGAACTATACACTTAAAATGGTTTAAGTGGTAAATTTTATGTGTATCTTACCACAATTAAATAAATTAAAAGCAATCAAACAGAACAAAACAAAAATCTCCATTACTAATTATCTCACAGTTTCTGTGGGTCAGGAATCAGGAGTGACTGAGTTGGGCAGTTTTGGAGTATCTATGTGGTTGTTGTCAAGCAGTGGTCATTTAAAGGATTGCCTGGGCTTCATGATCCATTTCCAAGAAGACTCACTCGCATAGTTGTTGGCTGGAGGCCTCAGTTCCTCACTGTGTGGACCTATCCATGGTGTTGCTTGGTATCTTCATGATATAGTCTACTATCGCTCCTCATAGTAAGTGATCTAAAAGCGAGTACAAGGATGAAGCCATGATGCCTTTTAGCCTTAGAAGTGACATCCTTTTATTTCTACTGCATTCTGCGTATTAGAATTGAGTCTCTAAGTGTAGCCAACGCTCAAGGAGAGAGGAATTAGGCTAGGAGGAGCATCAAAGATTTGTGAATGTATCTTAAAATTATCGCAGACATTATTCAAGTTTTGCTCACTCTCCCAATAAGGTCCTTTATAGCAATAGAAAATACAGGTTCATCTGTCTTTTTTGTGGGTTTTAATCTTAATCTTCATCTTTAATGACATTGGCATTTCAGAAGAGTGGCCAGTTTTTAATGTAGATTATCTCTCAGACTGAATGTCTGATGTTTCCTCAGGATTAGACTCAGTTATGCATTTTGATAGGATTATTTCAAAGGTAATATTCTCAGTGCATCATGCAAGAAGGACCCTGATGTCAACTTTTCTCATTACTGGTGGTATTAATTTTAGTCTTTTGATTAAATTGGTGACTGCTGATTTCTCTGTCTTAGAATTACTTTTTCTTTGTGATTAATAAGATGCATTTTAAAAAACATGTTTAATTTTGTGTTTTCATGTGTTGTCTAACATTTTAGGTTGTCTTCATCATGAGGGTCAGTTAGGATATCTTTTTCACCAACTGCTATAAACCAAAACAGCGTTTCCTGTTTTAATATCTATTTGTACTGCCAGTATTAAAATAGTTTACTGCCAGTTAAAGCTTTGGCTATTGTCACTGGGCATTGTGGTTATAACTTACTTGTTAAAATTGGTATGTGCTGCTCTCTAAGTATTCATATCATATGGTTCCCCAAATTATCATAGATAACTTATGGAAAGAGTTCATAGCTCATTCCAAACTTTATCTTAATAGTAAGTCAGTAAGTTAGATCAACATTAAATGATAGCATTTTTACATAGCAATAAATGCCTATTGATAATAATAACTAATAATCATTAAATGCTTGCTATATTTCAACATTCTAGATGCATTTGCAAGTATTAACTCATTTAATCTTTTTGACATCTTATGAATTGGATGCCATTATTATTCTTGTCTTACTGACTAGAGAGTGAATAATGGTAAAGCTGTGAGTCAAATTCAGGCAGTCTATCTCCAGAGGTTGTACCCTTAATTGTACATTACTGTCATGAAGAGGATTGTGCAAACTTCTATATGAATGTAAAATTTCCAAGGCAAGGGTGCTGGAGTTAGAAGGGAACTTAAAAAGCATTCCTTTCTTCCCTAGCTGAAGAAACTGAAGCTAAGAAAAGGTCAGCTTATTTACTACCTAGGGGTAAAGTTGAAGCAAAATTTAGGTCTCCTGATGCCCAGTCAATCTTGTTCACTTTTCATCATATCATACTGTAAATGTCTAGCAAAATGAAAAGAAATATTCTACACTCAATTATTTCACCAGGGGCAGTGATATAACTCTACGATATCAGTTTCAAAACTGAATATGCAGTGTACACAATACATGAATTAAGCATGAACGGCTTTTGCTTGCTTTCTTAGAACATAAATGGGCTTTGGGGAAATGGTTTGGATGACCCATGCATTTTTGCTCAGATAATCTGGTTAGTTCAAACTTTCTTTTGTCCTAAGCAAATATATTTAATATAATTTCTCTGCTCATTTGTTTAAAAGTAATCTTTGTAAATGCAGTTTGTGAACATACTCTGGAAAAAGTCTTTTGTGGTTATCAAGTAGATAAAATATGCAATTCTAAAGATGAACCATTGTGTGCATACCCATTTAGCAAAACACACGATAGACTCTTTTGTACTGGCATGATCAACTTACAGAATGTAATTCACAGTATTTATCGACATAACCCTTTTGATTTCCATGGATCGATTGCTTTTATTTTTGTTACATTATTTTATATTACATTGATTGTTTTTAAGTGGTACTCAAGGCACCTTTATATTTGGTGGCTTCCCTATGATAGTTAGCAAAGAGTGGTGTTCAGAATGGTTATGTCATATGCTCTGATGAATCAAAAGGGGAAACAGCAATTCAGAACACAGATCAACCAGCAACAATGCCAGGCAGTGCATATTGGATGAATTTGAGAGCCACTGTAGACTGCAGCTATGGCGATAAAGATACTCTTGTATTTTACCCTCTTATTTGTATTGTGTTGAAATTCTTGTATTGATTTTTCTCCTCATTATTACATCTCCTCCTAGTAGCACATGCTTACTTCAAAGGGTAATAGAGATAAAAACACTGAGTGTAGAAGCAGAGTGGTGGTGGTGATTTATGGGTGGTGGAATTTTGTGTCCTGTGGTGGAGATGTCTAGTGCTCTCACTTGGTCAGTTTCCCTCTCCTTCTGGTTGCACTAGAGGAATGTACTTTTCTATCCCTTTACTGTTGTGTTGGGCAGTGTGGTTGGATCAATGGGATCTGAGGAGATGTGGTTGAGCGAGTCATACCTGAGCCTAAGGATGTAATTGCAAGAATTCCTTTCCTTGCCAATGTGACTGAAAAGATCTCTTGCTCTTGGATTGTTGAGCCTCCGTCAGTTTGGAAACCCGAGTGATGAGTGAAGCAGTCCCACGTGGGATTTTCACATAGGTTATATAGCATTAGTGAGAAAAAAAACTCCTGTTTAGGTGGGCCACTGAGTTTGGGCAATACTGAGTTTGTAACAATACTCTGACTAATATATGTCCAACTGAATACTTACTAAATACTTTTGAATTAATTAAACTCTACCTTAAAAACATTTAAATAATTTTGAGGTTTATTATAAATTGTAGCTAGTATAATATTTTGTTGAAATTTTATCTTTAGTTTCACTGTATCTTTATTATCAATTCAGTTAACATATTTCCCCCCAAAATTTAATATATATCCTAACCCTGATGCTTCAGTCTTCAGATTTGGTGTTTTCACTTTGAAGCTTTTGCCTCTAATTCTAATGTTTCATGGCTGTTGTCTCACAAGGATTTTGTAAGTAGAGAATTGTCAACTGAAATAAAACCACACAATATGAGAATCGTAGGTTAAGTTTTATTTAGGGCAAAAGGGGGACTATAGCCCAGAAAACAGCACCTCAGCTCTGAGGAACTGCTCCGAAGAGGCTGGGGGTGGGGAGGATCATCAGTATTATATATGATTTTAGTGATGGGGGTACTTGAAGTCAAGCACACATTTAGGCAGAGGCTCGCTGCTAGTCACGAGGAGCAGAATTCACCATGAGTGATTTTAGTGCTTTTCTAGATAAGAGGAGGTGGAAGAATTTGGACTCATAAAATTATCTCCTGAAAATATCCATCTGAAGGCCTGCTCTGCCGGTTTTCCCAGAACACAGAGTGCCTCATTCCAGATCTCCACCCTGAACTCTTTTCAAGGAATCAGCTGGAGGTCAGTGGCTGCAGAGCTCGTGATTTAATCCAAGCAGAGTTAGATGGCAAGTGCCACCGTGGTTCATTCCTTGTAGAGACAGATAACAAGTGCCAATTTTTAGTTGGCAGGATCAAATATTCCCTCCTCTCTCTCCTTTCTTCCTTTCCTCATAAATGGCTGCCTTTAATCTGCCTGAAGAGCTGTTTCCTTTTTTTTCCTGAAATTTTGGGAACATGCCTTATTAGATAAAAAGGAAGTGCCAAACTCATTGTCTAAAAAAGCAGACACACTTGTGTTCTGTAATTCTGTTAGGTCTGTAAAAAGCGACAAGGCAAGGTTTTGGAGGAATTCTCCCCTCATCATCTAAGAATAATAGTCCATTGTCAAGGAAACAGCATCAGCCTATATGGATTGCAAATTCAGGGATCTGCTGCTTTCTCTGTAGCAGCCCGTTTCTTTATGAGTCCCAGAAACACTGTGAGCCTTAAGGTAGACTTGTGGAAATTGTCAGAAAGAAACCAACCAACAAACAAAACCTTAGATAATAAAGATTTCAGCAGTGTCCACCTCCATTTGGGTAAGATTTTTGAACTTTAAGAAAATGCCAAATCAATAATTGGTGTTTTGTAAGTGAAAAAAGAATCATAAATAATGGTCTATGAAAGACATTGACCTAACACATTTTAGTAAATTACTGTTAAACATCTGTGTCCTAAATAATATGCTATCCTGGGAGAAGGACTGTGGGAGGAAAATGGTAAAATATTCAAAGATAAAGCATGTCACTATGCTTATACATTAGTAGAAAAAAAGGGCATATGCAGAAATTATTGTCGTATTAGAGGGGATATAATATCTTTGGAATGAAGATACTATATGATAATAAAGTATAAAGAGAGTTTAATCAAAATTTTTAAAATGAGGGCTAGGTAACTGTGCATGGATCAGGTAGCCTTGGAAGATTGGATTTTAATATAAATAAATAAGGAAGTTAAAAAATATAGACCAGAAAGCACCAGATGTGGTACAGGGTTGGTGAATTGTTAGAGGTTGGAGAAGTTGGAGAATTGAATGAATGTGTCTGTGTGGAAATGGATAAACCCAGAAATATAGTTTGGAAGCTTATCAGAAGCTAGTAATACATGGATTTGCTTTGAAGGCAATGGGAGAGGGGTCCATTATAAACATTAGAAAAGGAAAATGAAATAATGTTAAAAGCCTTTTAGTATTTGAAAAATTAAGTTTTAATAAATTATAATACTTAGCGTGGTCTCACTGGCCTCAAATCTCTCAAGTACAAATTTGCTTCAGGAAGTGTTGAGTAGGGCCTGATAAGTAGGCTCAAATGTTTAGAGAGCTCTGGTGAATGTAGTGGGTGACTTCCACAAAACACATTTACCAGCATCTTCTTTTCTTGATTTCATTGATGGTGAGCATGATGGAGCAGAGTAGAATCCGTAGAGTTTATCAGACTAGTTGCTTTGGGATTTGGAAGCAGGTGATCTAATGGCTACTCTTGTCCTGCTGTTTACTAATCACATAACCCTGGAGTCAGTCTCTAAATCTGTTAAACTCCCTGCCCTGCTCAGAAAGCACTTTGACAATGTACCTTATGTGAGCAAGTTAGGTCCACAGGTGACTAATCAAGATATTACGGTGAAGCTGTTAAAGAACAAATCAGAGTGGTTTTCTCTTGTACTAACCCATGATTTTCAAATACATCCCATTATTAGTGGAGCCTTTAAGATGGACTGGTAAGCCCCTTCCCTTCTTCCCTCCCAAAGCCAT
This sequence comes from Camelus ferus, assembly GCF_009834535.1. Lineage (NCBI taxonomy): Eukaryota > Metazoa > Chordata > Mammalia > Artiodactyla > Camelidae > Camelus > Camelus ferus. The sequence continues at coordinate 12,070,439 of NC_045699.1, forward strand.
TTTTTGCTTTCCCCGTAAGATTAGTATTAAAAGAAAAATATAAGAACAGTGACTACCATGGGTAGGGAAAAATGTAACTCCTGTCTCCTATTTAGATATTCATAAAATATGAATGTGTGTGAGTTAGTGTGGTGTTTTTTTCTTTCTTTCTTTCTTTCTTTTTTTTTTTTTTTTTTTTTTTTTGAGGTTATGCAATAGGAGTTCATTGAGTAGAACAACCAGAGAAGCAGAAATCTCAATGGAATAGAAATTTCACCAGAAAGCAGGACCTCAGAGTTGCAACAGAATTGCCTTAAGAATTTGCAAAATTATTAGAGAAAGCATTGATCTTCCTGCAGGGCTTTGGATAAGTGGCTTGGAGACAACTTCATTTAAATCTCAAAGGACAGGGTGACATCATCCAGCTTGGTGATCTCAGTTAGCCTTGGGGAATATTCACAGTTACTGGAGGATGAAAGAGGAAGAAGTCAAATCCCAGTGCCATGCAACCAGAACTACATTTGAGAATTTGGAGGATTAAATCTTGGCATGGGTCCGCAAATACTGTAACTGAGCTCCCTGAATGACAGGCGGACAAGCAACCCAATTTACCCCTTTAGATTAAGAAACGAAAAACAGCCTGTGGGCTACAGAGTCTTTGAGAGAAGCTAGTCGTGTCAATTTAGAATGATTTCTGTATGTTTTTGTTTTGAGAGGTACAATACTACTATTCCCAGGTAACTGAGAGTCTCCAGTTTTCTTTTTTTTTTTTTTTTTTTTTTTTTTTTTTTGTTTCCTTATACTTTTTTTCTTATTTACCTGTTAAATTGCTCCATCAGACTTAAATACAACTGGCTACTTATTGGGAGCTTTTCCAATAAATTCACTTCCATCTTTTACCACTTCACCATAGCTGTTCCACTGGGCAAGGCTCAGGCTTGCTATGCACGTTGCCCAGTTGACCTAGGACCATTCTCAGAGACCCTGGTCTGTCTTCTGCCAGTTGATACAGGAGATGCTCTGCCCTTCTGCACTCTTCTTTGGTCTTCCTTGGTTTAAATTTTCTCTTTCTGTTTGTTTTACATTTTGCAGTACATCCTTCTCGTGGTTTCATTGTTTTTTTCCCCCACCCTTAGTTTTCTCCTCTTTCCCATTCCCATACCAGTGATTAGTTTATGATTCCTTAGCTACTTCTTATTCTGTAGGAATTGAGGCAGAATGGGAAAAAAACTTAAAAAAAAATTTCAATCTGTTTTTATGGATTTTAGTAGTGCCATATGATTTCAGGGTTTTTGTTTGTTTGTTTGTTTTTCACCTATGTGTGTGATTTGTTTTCTTTTGTTTGGATAAAAATGTTTTTCATTATTGTTAGGAGGCAGCATAATACCATAATGGTTGGATTGGGGCAACCTGGTTTCAGGTTCTGCCACATCTTCGATGAGTTACTTATGATAAGTTAGTTAACATGTATAACCTCAGTTTTAACTCTGTAACTAGTATCTGCATCTTTGAATTGTTGTGAGGATGTAATAATATAAGAAAATTTGAAGTGGAAGCAATGTTATTGAGACATGCTAGCCATTACCGTGACTACTTCTATTGCTACTAATATTGCTGTTAACACTATTTGGAAGCTATGTTACTGCTCCTTCTCAAAGGATTCCCATTTGCTGTGTGTGTGCTTTATAGTGTAAAAATTGTATTTTCCATGCCTTAAATCTGCTACAAAAAGTGTGTGTTCTTTGCTTTGATTAATGAGACAGGCATACAAGTTGAAAAAGGCTAGAAGCATAACTTGTCCTATATCTGACAGTTTTTTTACGTTGATGTGCTATGGAGTAAGACACAAACCTGCCAATATATTGATTGCCTCAACCTTCAGAGTTGAAACTTGCAGTGGCCAAAGCTCCGAGGCTGGTTGTCTCTGGCGACAAACAGCCGTATCTCTCTAACCCTCAGTTTCTGTGTGTGCTGTGATATGACCGTTGGAGGGCATTAACCTGGTGAAATTCTGCCAACAGAAGGTGGGATTTGGTAAATTCTCTGTCTATAACCAGGGTGTATACATACACATGCACACACATATTTGCTTGTATTTTTGTTCTGTATTTTTAAATTGAGGAACGATTTAAGGAGTAGATAATATTGGACTAATGGTACAAAAGATCTGGGAGATGCACTTTGTACTTCTACTGTACTTTGAGAAAGAGGGCAATTGCTTTTTTTTTAATCTGTTAAAGCATGATTGCATATGAAAATGAAAATCAAACAAATAACATTTCAGAAAATAGTTATACACTACCTGTCAGAAGAATTTAGTTGCCTGGTCCATGGGATAGTTAAGTGACTATTATTAAACTTAATGTATAAATAATAGTATGTTGTCAGGTTCTTATTAAGCTCATTGGATTTCTGGACCATATGAGGTGATTAATAAATGCTCCTTAAAGGAAATCTACCTTAGGAAATACATTGACCATTTTGTAGAGAATTGAAACAAGTGGGCAATGTGTAGGGTGTGGTTTTAAATTTTACTCATTTAAATTTTGTGTCAAACTATTAGGGAAAGAGGCCATGCTCTCTCATAAAAGATCTGGAACAACTGTAGAGGCAGAATTATAAGGGAATTTAAGGGTGAATGGATAATATATTGTGTTTTTTTAAAAGCATCATCTAGACTGAACTTATGGGATATTTCTTTGCCTTCTCATAGAAACCAGTTTTCTCATCTTTCTGTTTGAGAATTACAAACTACTGTCATCCTACAGTGACCTTCTGCAGGTATAATTTTGTGCTTTACATACGTATAATCCTGGTTACTGTTCACTCCATCTTGGCTTATACTCAGGCATTTTACATCTGCATTTCCACTATTGTGAAGCATTCTGTTTAGAGTACATGTTTCTACATCTTGGTCTCATTTTATTTAAATACTCTGCTGTGGTTGATTAACCACAAGCTATAAAAGCAGTAAAAAGAAAGAGAAAGAAATAACTTCATACAGAATTACTGTCAATAGAAGGTGACACAGGCTGAAGTAATAATAAAAGTTAAATGGAGAATATATCAAGTTAATGTATGGCATAGTTCCAAACTCCATGGAAGGTTTGGTTTATTGTGATGTTGGGGAAGTAAGCATAGCCTTGAAAGGCTAGTTATTTTGGAATTCCTGAAGGGCAAAGTAACCTTTATATAAATGCAACCTACTGAGAGACTAAGATGAAATTTTAGCATGTCTGTGTAATTTTCTTTGTAATGATGTTATAACATTCCACATTCTTTACAATAAATAAGTACAAGTATAGATTCAGGAGTAAAATATGCCATTTTCTGCTATAGGAAGCTGGTAGGAAATAAAGTATGTTATAAAACAATATCCAAAGACAGGAAACAATTCTGGATTATTGACACTGATTACTTCCATCACTCATACACACACACAAAATCACCAAACATTAGAACTGTCAGATGCACCTGTTAAAACTCAAGAAAGGTAGTTACAGGTAAATAAAAGAATATATGATTTTACTCTGTGGGGAATAAACATAAGAAAACTACTATCCTAATAGAGCAGCCACACCAGGTTATTATGGAAAGTGATAGGTGTTAGGACCCATCCTCTGAGATTCTGGGTGTGATAGATTGCAGGGCAACCAGCCGTTCCCACCTGTCTACGTATTACTTTTGAGTGGGATTAAAACACTGAATGTGTATGTTGTTTGCATGTTCAAGGCATCAGTAGTGCCAGCAGCAGTAGCAGCAGCACTCCACAGGCTGTCTCAGAGACGGACTTACACCTGTGCCATCTTTTCTGTTTTGGATGTTATAGTGAAGGGATGCTGGAGACAATCTAGGGAGGACCTCTCTCAGCTGAGTCACCGCATTTTGGAATTAGGACCCTTACGTTCTCAGAACCTGAAATTGTGTGTTGTCAATACATTTGGTGATGCACTCATATTTATTAAACTTGCAAAGGCCTGGTACATAAACCAGAAATACTAATTTATGAATAACAATTCTTTTCGGTGATTAAAAGGTTTAAAAACCCTGTCAAGAGCAAACTACTCTCTCCCAATAACAAGCTATATAGGAAACTAAATCCCATAGAAAGCTACTTTGATGGTGTTTAAAAACAGAATGGTTTAAATGTAACATGTCATGAGGAATGATTTCTAGTTCACAAAGGAGAACTGGACTCATCCAGCCCTCTAAATCCTCTGTATTCTCCCTTGAACAGTGCTAAATGCTTGACAAAACAGGGCTTCTCTGAATTTCTTAAATCACTTTTTATTATATCTGATCCTCTCTGTTGGCATATATGGCATTTGGATTGATTAGTATCAAAGTTTGCTAAAGACTGCTTTGCTGGTCTAGGATTCACTGTTTTCTTACACTTTCTGAATTAGCCCAGCTTTCTGAGTGCTAGAAATTTTTAATTGTGTGAATTTCAACTTGCAAAGTATTGAAGACTCCAGACTTACCAACCTCACTCACCTCAATGACAGTGCTGTATGTGTGGACCACAAGATCTTTGCTTCATTTCTCTAATCTCAAAAGCAGTTCCAGCCAATAAATATCAGAAAAAAAAACCCAGAGTTCTGGATGATATGGATGGAAGAACAGACCTTTCCATGGAGGCCTCACTTTGAGGAAAATATGTCAGTGTGGGGTCCTAGAGTGCTTCCCTGGGAGTTCATGGAGATTTTCCTGGCAAAAATTAAAGTGCTAATAGCTGCCATTTATGAAGGACCTGCTATGATCCAGTCAGTATCACTAGGGAGTTTATCTACGGTTTCTAATTTGATTTTGACAACAATTGAATATGATAGATATTACTAAATTCATTTTAAAATTAATAAACTAAAGTTCAGATAAATTAAGATAAATAGTTAAAGTTATTAAAGTCCCTAAGTGAGAGATCCAATATTAAACTCAGGTCTGTCTAGCTCTAAAGCTTGACACTCTAACCCGTTTGCGGACCACCTCCAAGGGTGTTACTAATGAGGCTGGGGCTGTGGCTTCATTTGAGACTCCTGAAGTTACCTTGAGTCTGCCTTGTTTTATCCACCCCATGCCACGTTTTTACCTGAGAACTTGGTTATGGTCTGATATTAGGCACTATTTTCACTAGAGGAGGCTGCCTAGGTCTTATAAAATACTTACCATGTTTTCCTACACACCAATTATCATTTCTTATTTCGTCCTCATAGCCAATCTTCTCACATAATCTGCCTAGAGGTTTGCCATCTAATGAAGTCCTTGGTCTCTAGGATGGACTGATTGTTTATTCCTACTGACCTTGAACTATTTGATAACAATGATGTCAGAAACAGTGAAATAACTGAGGCCCTTCCCTCCTATCTGTTAGTAAGTCCAGATATTTTACTGGCAGAAAGAAACAGTTGCACAATTGGACTTTGTTTTGGTTTGGAGGTTGATTATTTTTATGTTCTGTGGGCTTGTCTATGGGATAAAGGCACCTCACATCCTTTGTCTATTCTAATTTAAATGATGAATTATGTTTACATGAGTGAGCTACTCATAATCCATAAAGGTTGATTACTTTGGGCTCACATAGATAGGAGAGGCATTGGGTTATGTCCAGTTCTCACTGCAGTGACTGTAACTCAGTCCTTTTCTCTCCCATCAACTAACCATAGCTGAAAAACACTGAATTAACACTGAATTAAAGCATAGGGTATAAACCTAGAAGCTAAATTTTGAAACTATCCCATAAGGGAATATAGGTATGTTAACTGTTGACAAGATTGGTATCCAGGGTTTTTATTAACCTAACAGATACTCACTAAACTTAGTTTAACATGTGTTATAAATGTATGCTGCTTTCATATTGGTCTCTAATTTAAAATCTTCTTAGGTTTAAACAAATGCCCATTTTTTGTAGCACACAAAAATAATTCTTACTTTTTAAAGATCAGGAAACCTTTTGAAATGCTGAATATTCCTTCTAAAGATCAATGATCTTTCATCAATTAATTCATTGAAATGTATTATTAGTAGGTATAACTTTCAGCAACTTCTGTTTGGGAAAGTACATCAGGAAAATAAAATCTGCCATGAATTCAACAATACTTCAGATGGTTTTATATTCTGCTGGTCATGCCAGCTATTTTATATACAGATGAAAGATGATAGACCATATATATACCAGATACAGTTTTTCCTATACCACTATAATAAAAATTTAGAGTCACAGACCTCTTCTCATATTTCTTTGCCCCACCGCTATCTTCATTAATCATGTGTAGAGTTCTTTTATGCAGTGGGTTTTGTGATCACAGAATTATACTAGTAGATTTTGACTATGTTGTGAGAATAAAGGAGAAATCACTCCAGACCAATCCCAATTCATACGTACATTAAAAGTGTGGGAGAGGGTATAGCTCAAGTGGTAGAGCACATGCCTAGCATGTACAAGGTCCTGGGTTTAGGTTCATACATACATTAAAAGTTATCTGCTTTATTCACTATGGATAACTCTGGCACAAAGGACCTTAAAAGTCATTGGAATACTTATTTCAAACTTAATTTTGTTTGTTTTTGTAGTTCTTATCTATAACAGTATTGCTATCCTTGATCCTAGAAACATGTGAACAAATCCCTCAGAGTTGAATTTAGATGACATTAAAGGCAATGGTGAACATGGCCAATAGTTGGAAAAAAAAACATGCCCAACACAATTCTAAAAATCCAGCTCTCCCTAGAACTTTAAGAAAATATATCTAACAGGATATATGTTACTGAAATTTGGGGTTTCCTAAGGGTTCATTTTTCACTTGTTCTGAAAGGAAAACCTATTTTTCTCATTTTTCATAATGAACTTTACAGCATATTGAAGACATTCACTATGTGTTCACATGTCTGAGTAAATGTGTTTATATATTAAAATTTGTTTCAATGTAAGGAAAAAAGATCTACTCTACTTGGCTCAAGAAAACAGGAGTTATTGCAAAAACGTGAGTGGAACATGTGGGAGAAAGGATTTCCTGCCAGGAATGGAGACCCCAGGGTTATCCTGGAACTGAGGGCAGCTCTCAAGATCTCTACAGCCCAGCCAGAAATCATTGATCTTTACTCTTGTGTTTTGCCATTAATATAATCCTGCTAAACATCACATTTGCTTTCTTTGGCTCCACTCCCAACTACCTTTGACTCCTTATGCAAAGTTTGCTTTCCCACATGACTTGGTCTATCCCATAATCATGGTTTTTGACTCTCCATGAAATTTCTTGCCCCAGCTCAATCTGATGGTATCTTTTATTTTCATCTCCACTAATAACCAAAAAAAATTCCATTATGTTGCCCACTTTAAATACTTGTGAAACCTGATCAGATTGTCTTTTGTGCAAGAAGCAAAGGTCAGCCACTCATTCATGTATTGAGTTATCTTGAGTTAGAGGCCCTCTGTACAATCAGCTGTGGCAATGGGAAATTGGGGCATGTGGGGATTTCTTCCCATGGTGACTATCTTGGGGCCAGTTTTCTTTAGGAGGTTTTGTGAGTGATACATACTCCATAATACCTCTAATTTAATATAATTTAAGTGCAGAGAAGGTTTCAGAACATACTTCTATAAAGCCTTTGAAATCTCTTTGAAAAATAATCATCTGAATAGGATTGCATTAAAGACAATATTTTGGTGCTTTTCTTTGCAGCTTTGTTAATTTTACCCCTATATAGTAGCTTTCTGTTCTTGTCAGAATATTTTATGCTTTAACTTATATCATTTTGAAACCAAACTAAGCCTCATTTTAGCCAAGGTATATGCATTTCATGAGTCCCAGATCTTGAGAGATTCTTCCTTGCTTCAATTTCCACATTCCTACTCCTTATCTTCTGCACTTCCTTTCAAAATACCGTATTTAAAAATGTTATTTTCCCTCTACACCTGCTTATACTCTGCACTTGCCCACTCTATTTCTTTAATTTCATTGTATCCTCTAAGTTAAGTTAGCTTCCCCTACACCCATCGTGATGCTACTTTCATCATCCAAAAAAAAAAATCAAATGCCAGTTTTTTCCTGGACAACTTCCCAAACTCACAATGAGACTAGAATTCTACTTCCTTTGTGTTTCTTTACCAGTGCACTGTCCCAGTTTTGATCACTACATTTTAAATTTTATTTCGGTTGCTCTAACAGAAAAAGAAATGGTTACAGATGACAGACAATCCAACAGGTGTAGAATAACACCAGCAAAATTTTTCACTGGCTTTACATCTGAAAAGTTCAGGGGTGGATTAATCCAGGTTTTCAAAGATGGCATCCAGAAACTATTTCTTAGCATCTATCTTATTTCGGTTTTCCAGTGCTGGCTTCCTTCTGAGGCACACTCTTCCCTCTGGCTGACCCCTTAGCACCTCTAGGCTTATAGCCTCACATTTTAATTTCTCTCCTCTAATAGTTTCAACCCAAATCGCAGAACTAATCTCTCTCCTTAGCTTGTCTTGTTTCACATATCAAAAATCTATTACTGGGGCAAAAAGATAGAATGCAGTGATTTACTATACACAGGGTACCAGTTTGTCCCCTTAGTGAAGAAGAAGAAGGGATCAATTGCACCTATACTGCTTTGACTGAGAGTGTGTAAGGGGTGGTTCCAAAGGGAAAATCAAGATTTTGTTACTAGAAGAAGAGAGTGAGGTAGAAAAAAGCATATTTGTCAATAAATATAGCAGGGATTATGCTGTATGTTTCAAGCTCTTCATTGCATCTATCAAGCAACCTTGAATAAATTTAAATGCTCATGATATAGATATAAAATATGGTCAGTTAAACAAAGTAATTTCATAGTAGACTTAGATTTTGGTGGTGTTATTTGTGCATTTGTTTTTATTAAGAGAAGGAGCCCTACAGTCGCCACTGCCCCTGTGGCTTAATTGTACCTCCCTCTTGCTCTTGTCCAGAGTCCTTGGTCTCTCATCAAACCATGCTCTCAGAAAGGGTAGGAAAATTAATCACACAGAAGCGTGATAGAACAATAACAGCTTAAAATACTTCCTCTGTTTGGAGGGTGTGACTTTTACAAAAATAAATCAATCAAAATTTTGAGGTTAAAAAAATTCAACCATTTACTTATTCCAGAAGTAGTCACTGAGCACCCAATGTGTTCCTGGCTTGGGGATATCTGTTTACCCGGCACTGAACTCAAGAGAAATTACATTCCAAGGTGATATAGTAGGCTAAGCCAAGAAGAGAAAAGCGTATACTCAGCTTATTGTTGGAAGGAGTCTTACTGTGTTCCAAGTCTCAGTCCAGTTTGTGCAGAAGAGGGAATGAGGTGGGGCCGTTATTCACATCCAAGTCTTTTCAGATGGATAGCTTTCTTTTTTAGAAATGCGCATGGTACAGGAGAGACATATAGATTCTGTAACTGCAATTTGAAATCTGCTGCCTAAAATCACCTCATATTTCAAATCATTCGTGTCTTTTTTATGCAAAATTTCTTCTAGAACATGGGGATTTATCAATTTTTGTGTGTGTATATAGAGATTTATGCAGCAAACCACGTCTGTCTGGGGCTCCACTACACTTGCATCTCAGCTTCACCTTTCTTGCCTAGAAATAGTATTCTCTTGAATAAAGGCAGCTCCTTTTGTCCTTTGTGAAGCCCCTTTTTTCCGGCTCATGCCATAAGCATCTTTTACTCATCTTCAGGTTTGGAGGGAGATTGAGCAGGTAGAATCCAGGAACCCTGTCTCCCACACCACACACCAATAGTTACAGTTTCGCTGCACACAAGATGTGTGCGTCTGTGTGGCGACTGAGTCACAGCCTTTCCTTTCCACCCTTATATTTCACTGCTGTCTCCCACCCAACGTATCCCATTCTCTCCCTGCTGTAAATTCTTAACACTTCCTTGAATTTGCTACGTGATTAAATAAGTCAGTGCATTTGATGTGCTTTGCTCCTGAGTCCTCTTGTCTGCTTGATTAGTTCTCATTCATCCTTTAAGGCACCACTCACAGATCGCTCTTTCTGTGACACCTTCATCCTGTCTCTAAATTTAGCCACTTCCTTTAGTCTCTCCTCTCTCACTGCATGTCAACCAACGTTTGCCGCTCTGTGCTCTGATTGCCCTCCATGCCTGTTTAATGAACTTGGGATTCCTAGGAGTTCATGGATTCTGTCTTATGATCTCATCATCTCATCATCTTCAACAATTAGAAAAATAACTGACACATAGGAGTTGTTCAACACTTTTTTGGAATGGATAAACTCCTGGGACCAAAAGGTTTTATTTCATGAGGGTCTTTCAGTTTATGTTAGTAACTGCCTAGAGAAATGTCTCAAAGAGGATCCTGAAACTGAGTCTGAATGAAGCCCCACATCCTGTTGTCACTGACTGGTAAGATCTGCTCTGACTGCAAGGTGGGGTTTGGGGAGATGGCAACATATATACTTCTCTTTGCCATCCTTACCTAAAGACTACTAAAAAAAAATGTATCTGTTTTATTCCTTCATATTCAAGTTTCAAGCACTTCCTCCAAGAATATTTTCATTATTTTTCAAGAAAAAGATAGATTTCCTTCCCATGTATTTTCTTATCACCCTTTATTTCCCATAAATATATAGCAGTTGTCAGTGTCTTGTGATTTTATATACTTACATAAAATTGTATATAAACATATATACACATATACACACACACACACACACACACAGACACACACACACACACACACATACATACATACAAACACGTATTTTCTTCTAGCTATGATGTTATGGTGTTCTGGAAGGCTGTATTTAGCACACCAATGTATCTCTATGTCCTAGAACAATTCCAGGCATATTGTGGTGGGTGGTAGTTACTCAATAAGTGTTTACTCAGTTTAGAATCAGCTTAAATTAAGGGAAAGAAAGGCATTAAAACCTCGTGATGGAAAGAGGAGTCCTAGAGGGGCTAGTATGTTTATAGCTGTAAGGGGAACAGTAGATGCAGAAATCATGAATTAGGAATAAGTAAAAAAAATTGCATTGAGTGTATAAAGATTCTTTCTGTAGTTTTACTTGGATCTCAGTTTTCTTGCTAGTAAAATGACAATGCTGATTTTATAATTTCTGAGATAATTCCTGGTGTCTCTGTTACTACCCCAATACAAAAAAAGAAAAAAAACTTTATATCTCAATAGTTCTGTATTTTTAGTCTTATTGTTTAATCCATCAAAATAAATATGTGTACTCCATAGCAAAAGCAAAAGGAAAAAAGAGGCACACAGTAGGTGTTGAATAAATTGTAATTGTTGGTGTCTTCATCTCCCATTTGTTGTTCAATAGCATTACTCTGACAGCCTGCTTCAACTGGTAATGAATTGAAATAGTCAGAAAATGAGAATGCTGAAAGAATTTCTTTCTAAGCTCTTTCTTAAGGATCCTGTTTCTCGTATAGAGGAACTTCCTTTACAGCAGATTGAAAGAGTTTTAAACTGATTTTGTTATAGCCATTATGTAAAATGTAAGTACATCTGTTCTGAATGTAAAATGACTACGTCTTTTTTGTGTTTTTCTAAATGTTTTCCACAATTTAAAATGTTGTGATTAGTATTAATTGATTAAAGTAGTATTAATTAAGATAAAATTAAAGTATTCTTTATATGTGTGTGTGTGTGTGTGTGTGTGTGTTTCTATACAATCAACTGAGGTTGAATAAGTTTTCTTGGAGTTTAACATGCACTGCCAAGGCAGTAACTAAGAAATACGCCTAGTGTTGGCAGGACATACTGAAAGTGATCACCAGCAAGAAAGCAAGGAATAAAATAGTTATGTGATGATAAGATAACAAACACTCTTGAATGTGCATGCACACACACACACACACACACACACACACACACACACACACACACACACACATTTGCATGATTGAAGAACAGAAATGTGGTATGCCATTTGTTTGGAGGAGCGCCAGTATCCATGTCTCGGTCTTTACCAGATATTTGTTTAAATTTCTTAATTGCATCAATAGAAATCATGATTTAATGGCTTCAAGTGGCTTACAAACTATGTCACTGAGAGATTATGAGGTCTTTGGTGTACCATTTGCAACCTGGGGCTGTGAATTCCTGTTTATTGTGCTTCTTTCTTTCTACCTTCTTATCTGGATTTTCCAGACACCAGGGGTGAATTGTGCCCTGTCTGTTACTCAGAAAGTGTACAAAAATTGTGAAATAGTGGCTGTTAATATATTCTATCATACAAGCATGCATTATTCATTCGTCCATGCATCTCTTTATTAAGTGCAACAGTGTTCTGAACTAATGGCAGACATTGACAAGAAATTAGAGGGCAGAAGAAAGGGAGAGGCTAGAGGATTTGCCCCTCAACCTTTCCCTCTCCTGAGGTGGCATCTCAGAATGACTGTATTTCTTGGTCACAAAGAAAATGAAGTAAAGGAGTGAGTAAATCCTGTGCCATTTTTGAAAACACAATTTGGTATAATTTCATATTTTTCTCCCTTACCAAAACATCCTATAAAATGGTGATACACTTTTAAGAATGGTGATGTGCATTGATAATTAGCTCTTCACCGCCTGAATCTTGATATAACTCCCAGAAATACTCAAGAGAAAGAAGGAGGAAAAGCCAGCTTGACAGACCATTGCCACAAAACTGCCAAATTTGATAAGGCTCCAAAGTGCTTGCCAATTCCAGTGTCTCCCTCTTTCCTGACAACAGAGTTGGATCAGAAGCTAAGGCCTAGAATGCAATACGTGCATAATTGCATCTTTGAGACGTGAGTGAGATTTGAGCCAGTACACTCCAGGAGGTGCGTTGGCAGTTTCACGGAGCAGGATGGACCCTGGAATTTTGAAGCTAACCGTGAAGAGCTCTAAGGTCATGGAAGTGCCCTACCCGTTTTTAGGAAGTTACATTGCTTTTCCTTTCCAGCTCTGCAGTCTGGCCGTGAGCCTAGCCTTTGTGAATCACTTTGCCCTTGCCACTCTTGAGAGAGTAGTCAGAGCACTCTCGTGAAGGAGAAAAGTAAGCAGTGTTCTTAAGATGCTGCCAAAGGAATAAAGCTAGCAAAAAAGAACTCTCCCCTGGGATATGCAGTAAGCAGTTCAAATAATATACTTGACCACAGGGAATGAAAAGAATCAGTATTCTGTCCCCTGTCACAACCGAATCCTGCTTTCAAAACCTACTATTTCTTATAGACCGAAAGGTGAGGGAGGAAGAACATTATGGGTTTTGATTTCTTTCTTTCAGCACAGTCTCTTTCCTTCAGTTAAATTTAACATTGATTCTTGAAGGATCGGTAATGCATATTTTTAACTTTTTACTTTAAAATAATTATAGATTGACAGATTGTCACAAAATAATAGAGTGTTCCCTAGTACACTTCACCCAATTTTTCCTCAATGGCAACATCTTTTCTAACTGTAATGTAATATCAAAACCAATAATACATTCTAAAGTGGTGGATATTTTATATATTTTATATGTCATGTATACTTTACATAGTACATATTATATATATTTTTTCCTTTTATGTGCTTCAGAATCTTATAAGTAGAGGCTGTTTGGTTCTGAAAATTACTAAAGGTGGTCTGTACACTCTCTGTCTTTGTAGCTCTACACATGATATTTTAAGGTGCATTTTTGGTGATCACAGCCATTTGATTAACTAATGTCTTTCAGATATCTTTGCAAGCTTCATTGGCATAACTTGCCATTGTTTACTGGTTCAGGGTTAGTTTTGAATGCATTAGAAGCCTCCCCATATATATGAAACTAGAACAGAAAAATGTGGGTGGACAGTTTGATAGGTATTGTGTTTAGTGGGCTTTTTCTGGTTCAGGAGCTTTTGTTGTACCACGTCTGTCATTTCCACGATATAGCAAATGTAGGGCGTTGCATACAGAACGCTCCAAAAAGTCGACAGTGACAAACAATTGAAATTATTCTCAGTTTGATCAATTTGTTGAGTGTATCTACCAAGTTAGGACTGATCACTAGGACTAATTAGAAGGATTAATAATAAAAAAAATGAGATGAACCAATCAAAATAGAGTTAATTCTTAAAGAAAAATTTTCCACTACTCTAACTTAATAATTTTTATTTTGTTTTGTTCTGTTTATTAAAGTATAGTTGGTTTACAATGTTGTGTTACTACTTATACTATTTTATTGCAATCAGACAATGTAGCTAATAGAGCTTCTTCTTGGAATTTATTTAGGTTTTTTCACTGTGGTCTATTTGGCAAAAGATTTTCAGACATTTCAGGTGGTGTAACATAGAGCTGAAAAGTAAGCCATCTGGGTTGAAGCCCAGTCAGTCCCCCACTAACCAGTGAACTTGGGACAGTTGTTTATGTTCTTGTATGTAATGTAAGCATACGAATAGTATTGTTGTGGGTTTTAAATCACTAATACACGTGAAGCACTAAGAACAGTGTCTGGCACATAATACATATTCAATAGATTAGGAAAGAATAGAGTTAAAACATACAGTATAAATCTGAAAAACCTGTGGTCACTAGTGCGTTCATTTGAATACCAAACTCTTAGAAAGCTTTCTAAGCTAGTAGACAATGTCTTGCAGCATCCTGTCTCTGAACATTTGTTCACACCGTTCTCTCCACCTGATCTAATTTCTCTCACGTTTTCCATTTACTACGTTCACTGTGAGTCTCATTTCAGATGCAATTCTGAAGAGCATCCAAATTCACCAACAGGAAGCTTCTTATATTTTTATTTCTTTTTTTGAGCCTATAGGTATAGTTTTCTCACATTAAAAAAAAAAGCTATATGTATATATATATGTAGTTAGCTTTATATTGCACCCTACTGTTCCCATCTGCCAAACTGGAAGCATCCTGGAGACACAACCTTTACTGTATTTACTTTGATGTTCAAAACCAACCAACTGCATTTTTTAGATTTGGGTTCTGTGCTGGATGAATGTCATTGGATTTAACTTCTCATTTTTTATTAGCTTATTTGGCTATCAATAAGTGACATAAAAAGGACTAAATGCAAACTCTAACATGGAGCAAACCGTGTGTACCACCGAGAGAACTTACCTTCCTTCTCTTGAAAGTAGGAGAATCTTTATGCAAAGATTACATTTTTGGTGAAAAGAAGAGGGAATAGGAAAGGAATCTGTTTGCCTGTTCTTCTCCAGTGATGTAAGCAAACTTATCAAAGAATATAGTCAGGTACCTTGGCACCGTTTATCATTCACTCTCTGCAGTCAAGAAACTGTCAAGCAGATCCCATCGATTTTCAAGGTGGCTGCAGAATTGATTGGGGTTTGAGCAACTGCTGAAACCACCCTCCTGCTCCCATGTTAGCTTGGCTGTCAGTTCTCTGATATCATCAGGCAATCCATACTCTCACCCTGAATGAGCACACACTGGCCCCTTATGGTCTCATAGTACTTTAGTTTGTAAGTTTAGCTTAAAGGTTTTTTGGTGACAGTAAGATAGAGTGGATGTAAACCATTTGTATAATGCTTGCCACATAGTAAATGTTCTATAGATACTACTCGTTGTCTAAAATAAGGTAATGGATCTATTTCTCTATGAGTGGTAAGTCTTTTGGGGCTCTGGAGATCTGCAGAGATTGATCCAAAAACCTGATGAGCCAGTTAAGGATCTACACATACTAGCACCTTTTCAAGAGGCATTAGCTGATGCCACGCTTTCAGCTATTAGTGTAAAATCACCACATTACTGCTGCTTCATCATTGCTGAGAAAGCTAATTGCAGGCACTAATTTTATTGAGACAAACTTCATTGTGCAGAAATAAAATACTGAGCTGAGTTTATAAGGCAGAAATCAGAAGACAGGGTGCCAAGGGGATAAGGTAGATAACATTAAGCCCTGGTGCATTCATTTGTCTTCCCTCTGCCATTAAACGCCAATCATGCTTCAAATGAATGTGTGTTTTGCACCCCTATCCCCAAAAAAACTCACCCTCGGAGGATCAGCTACACTACAGGACAGGGAATAAGAATTTGCGAAGTATAAGGTAGTGAGAAACCATCTCTTTAAATCAGCACACTTGAGTGCAGTGCACTGAAATACACAGTGCCAATGTTTTTTTCTCTACAAGTAGCCTTTTTTTTTTTTTTACCATTACGTGAATTTATTGCTTGTAAACTATGCCACAGCCTCAGAAACTGAACTCTCATATTTATCCATAGAAGAACATGGTGATAATCTCAACCCTGTCTTCAAAGATATATTATATGCAGCTTCCCACAAAAGGAAGGGAATGTATTACTTTTTCTATGCTAGTTAAGCTTGGATCTTCCTGGCCTATAAAACGTCAGTATCTATGAATTGTACCGAAACCTGCTGCATGGTTTTGAGACGATTCCTCTCTACACTGGGGATTTGGTTTCGAGCACAACATTCTTTTTCTGCTTGGGTGCCCAGCTTGCATTTTTCATAGCTCCACAAATATAAACTAGCATCACAGCCATAAAGAAAGGCATTATTGAGATAGGAACAGAAAGCAGACAGTAGTGATTTTAACCACACTAGTAAGTATGTCTAAAAAAACTTTTTAACTTATCATAGTTGTATAAAATTGAAAAACGTATCTCTCCAAAGTCAAAAGTTTTAATGCCTAACAACAATAGGAGAAATAAAATGTGTGGTATTTTACTTCTGAATTAGTTTATAGTAGCATCTTTACCTTGGGTTAAGATGTGGTATGACCAATAGTTTTTTTGTGTATATTTTTTCAATTATAAAATTATTTCATATACCTGGTAGACAGTTTTGAAAAATGAGATATATATAAAAATATAATTAGGCAATAATTTTTTAAAAACACCCAAAAAAGATACAGAAGATATAATTAGGGGCTCCCAATTCTGGTCAGGTTACTGTAACTGGGACTAGACTTGCATTCCCTACATTAACAGACAGAAAACTGGGCAAAATATCTGAAACGTTTGATCGCAGCCATTAGACATTAGGTAACAGCATACTGGTTCAGAATAGAATGGTAACAAACAAGATGAGACCTAAAGTCACCTTGGATTTCTGCTTGGAGATATTTTCCAGATTATAATGCAGGGACAGGTAACAAAAGGGATGCAATGATCAAAATAGACATTCATCAGGCAGGTGGAATTTTCAGGGCAAGAGGTAAATAGAGAAAGTTCCAAAATTTATATTGGATCCCATTGAACCTGTTGTTCAAAACTAAACTATGCATGTGTATGATGAAACTCTACAAGGCTAAGCGAGTATCTGTTGGAGAGATGTTAGGAGAACAATTCCTGAATTTGCTCAGGACTAGAAGATACTGGGGAACTGTCCAGTCAGAGTACAGAGACCATCATAAATATGAGGGACACTCCATAGACTACAGAAAAGTCTCACTTTAGTAGAAGTGCTAAACTATAATGAAAGAAAGACTACTCTATACCAGTCCTGAAGGGATAAAATTAACACAGAAATTACTTGTCTATCAAAACAAAGTTCAGTGTTTTTAAAGACAGAAAAACCTAGAATTCAGAAGCTTTCAATCAAAATTTACTAGAGATGAAAAGAATCAGGAAAATGTGAGCTATAATTGGAAGAAAAATCATCAGTCACTAAAAACAGATTCATAAATGACAGATATAATGGGGCTAGGAGACAAGGACTTGAAAACAACTACTATATATCTATGCTCAAGAATTAAAAAACACAAAAATGTGAAAATAATGAGTTGAGGAAAGACATAAAAAAGAACCAAATAGAACTTCTAGAACTGAAAAGTACAATATATCAAATTAAAAAATATATGTATACTAGGTGGGATTAAAACCAGAGAAGATACTACAAACAAAGAAAAGAGTGAACTTGTGTACATACCATTAGTAGCTATCTAAATTGGATCACAGAAAGGAGAACAAAATACTGAAAAAACAATGTGATAATGACATGAGACCACTGATCAATAAATGATCATTGATTACTGACAAATTGCCAAAATAATTCAATAGGAAAGGGAAATTTTTCAACAAATGAACTGAGAAGTAGATATCCACATAAAAGAATGAGCCTCAAACATTAACTTTTACTATTTACAGAAGTTAAAATGGATTTTAAGAGAAAATTATCATGACGATGCAATAGGCAAAGTGTTTTTTAGAATAGGCACTGAAAGCATAAATCATGAAGGAAACAAATTAATACATTGGACTTCATCCAAATGGAAAATGTCTACTCTTCAAAATATTTCATTAAGCCAATGAAAATGCAAGCCACAAATTGGAAAAAATTACAATACTTATATCTTGTATCCAGAATATATAAAGGGTGCTTACAACTTAACAGTAAGACAAATAGCACAATTTGTAAGAAATTATGCAAAATATTTGAACAGCCACTTCATACAAAAAGAGATAATAATGGCTAATAAGCATATGAAAAGCTACTCAATGTCACTAGTCATCAGGGAAATGAAGAATGAAAACCCAATGAGATACCACTTCACAACAACTAAAATGGTTAATATTAAAAAGCCAGGCAACACCACATTGTTGGCATTTGTGGAACAAGTGGAATTCTCAAATGTTACTACCACTTTGAAGACAGTTGGCTTTTTTTTTTTTTTTTTTTTTTGCAAAGTCAAACATCCACATATAGAATTTTCATCCTTGATATTTACCCAAGAAAAATGAAAGCATGTGTCCACACAGAGATTTCTATGTAAATGTTCTTAACTAGCCTTCTTTATGATTTAAAAAACGCAGAAACAACACAAATGTTAATCAACAGATACATAGATAAATTGTAGCATAGCCACACAATAGAATATTATTCAACAATGAAAAGGAACAAACTACTAATATATACAACTTTGATAAATCTCAGAGACGATCTTAGTGAAAAGAAGCTATGCAAAAATAACTAATAACCTTGATTCATTTCTTGATCTCAGAAATGTTCTGAGTGAAAGAATCCATGCATGAAATTGTCTATGCCACTTAGATACTAATTATAATTATTTTAGTAGTAAGTATATTACCTATAAATAATAATTATATGTTTATATATAATTCTATAATGATACAGAATTGTGTACTTGAAAGTTGCTGAGAGCAGATCTTAAGTATTTTCACTACACACAAAAATGTGAGGTGATGGGTGTGTTAATTGTCTTGATCTTGGTAATCATCCCACAGTGTGCATGTATATTAAATTTTCATGTTACACACTTAAAATGTGTACAATTATATTTGTCCATTATTCCTCAATAAATCTGGGGGAGAAAAAAGGGGAAAAAGAGAAAGAAAACTTTGGTTCCAACCTTAAAAGTTGATTGATGCTACATTACAAACTGCAACTGCTTCCTTAGGTCCTCTCTAGGGACTAAGTGTTGTTGTGCACATCATTTTCAACATCAATTCCTGTATCTTATGCATTAGATATGAGTGATGAGATGCTGAAGAAGATCTGAAGCATAAAAACACTTCAATTTGAAAGAAGGGAAGAAGATAATGGAGCCAGTTGCTGAACAGGAGTAGCTGGGAAAACTGAGTGCTTTTTCAAAGTATTATTTGGACTATTATTTTAACTATGCTTCTGATGAACACATTTTGACTAAAACTTCGAGAAATGACACAGTTTACTTTCCTCTATTTTCCAGCATTTGAGTCCTAGCCATTCTACCTTGCAACTTGAATCACCTGGGAAGAAAACAATGCAAAGAGAGCATTTACCTCTCTTAGGAGAAGGCTGCACTTAGGGCTATTGAAAACTCTACAGACTTTCTCAGTGGAAAGACTGCTGCTGCAGCTAAGTCAAGCAATTCGCTCTTTGGGCGTTGTAATAGTGTGGCTATATGCCTGTACGTGGACGGTCCTCTGAAGCAGAAACATATTAAAGTTTTTACAGTGAGTTTGATGGACCATAGAATAATTCGCGTACATATTCCTTAGGATTCTAGTAGGCATTATTCTGTTTTCCAGCTTTGCAAGTTTGTGAGAACAAGTGCCTTTTTTACCCAAGAAACTAAACTACCAACAAGACCATTTTTTTCTTTTTTTTTTCATCATTAGCTTGCCCCTTTAAGCCATCATTATTTATTTTATTATTCATTTTGGCTTTGTGTTTTCAAACTAAGTGCTGCCACTTATGAGACTGTATATTTGCAAATAGTGCCAATAAAATGGATCTATGAGAAAAAAACTTAGTAGATAGCTGCATTGGCATACCCTGGGACAGGGTAAAGAAATAAAAGAAAGCCTAAACAACAGTAAACTTAGCATAAGCTCACACATTAACTCAAAGATGGAAATCCAAATGCTGTTCCAAGAGCTATTTCGCAGTGATAGATACGAGAGAAAAGTATTATTAATTGGACATCAGTCACATACCAAACCACTGTGCTAGGTGAATTATGTGCAGTGTCTTATTTATTCTTACTAATAAGTCTGTGAGGAAGCTGGGGTTCAGTGTATGTACGTGGCTGTCAGAGGCTCAGCAGCAAATGGTAGAGAACAAGTCTAGTAGATCAAGTATCCGATTTGCCTCCTCATGCAAATTCTCCTGACTTAGAAGCTCCTAGAGTTAGGAGAGATAGTATTGCTGAGCTGGAAATCCTCTCTAAGCCCCTATTATAATCCTTATTTTAACAAAAACAACAGTAATATCTGTCATTTATGAAGTCTTACTTTGCCGCCAAGCATTGTGCTAAATACTATATCTGTCTTATCCCTTTCCAGTGTGTTTTAACCCTGAAAGGCAGGTAGGCTTATACACACTTTACAGTAAGAAAGTCATTATTCTTAAGTTCATTCGTTTATTCAACAGATATTTAAGGAACACATTTTATGTGCCAGGTAGAGAAGTACAGAAGTGAATAAAAACAGAAAAAAATAATATAGGGTGATATTTTGAGTAACTCAGTGTCTCCTTCGAGTGGTTGAGGAGGAGGTTACATTTTAGCTGAGATCTGAAGGACAAAAAGGAGCATTACAGATAGAACTAAAGAGGCTGGCTCCTAATAGGTAAGGAGGAGAACATTACAGGAAGAAACTAAAGATGTAAGTAGGCTGAGTTCCTGTAGACATTTGTTAAGCCGAGGTAAGGGATTTGGATATTCAACTTGTGACAGAGAGTCATTACAGGGTTATAAGTAGGGGAGTAAATGAATTGATTTAAGTTTTAAAAGGAACACTCTGGTTGTGGTATGCAGAATGAATTGTACGGGGGAAGGTAGGAAGTTCTTGCAGTGATCCAAAGAATATATGATTGTGGTTTCAGTGTGGATGGTAATGGTAAAAAGGGGAGAGAAGAAGACATATTTGGGGATGCTAATGATTGAATGTGTGATGAGGGATAGAAAATAATCAAGGATAACTCTTAGATTTTTGACTTGATTGTCGTATGGATGGCAGTGCCTGCCCACTCCACTGCCAACACACACACCTAATCGCCATGGGGAAGGCTAGAGAAGGACCAGATTGGGAATGAGGGAAGAAAGTTACGTTTTAGCCTTGTCAATTTGAAAATGACCAACCAAAGTCACTTAGCTGGCTTCTCTAGGATTTAAAGCCTGTTTTATCTGATACCAAAATCTAAGTTCTTATGCTATTACATTGGATTGCTGCTAACATCCATCTCCTGAAGGTTCCCAGTTCTGGAAGCTCTATTATCTCAGTGTTATTACCCCGTTTTACTTGGGAAAGACTTCAAGTTCCATGATATCTTTATTTCATTGTTAGAGAAATCTTTATAAATAAGTATATCACAGCTTTTTTCACTTGTGAAGAACACAATCCAAGAAGCAATTACAAGAGTGTAAGGAGGAAAAAGGGTCAGTAGATTTTTCATCTTACCCAACCTTAGTTCATATGAAATACAATTGTCCTTTAAATTACCATCCTTGTTCTAATCAGCATTTTATGTAAGACTGTAATTATGGAAATGAAAAAAAATGTAAAGATGAAAACAAAGATAGATTTGTCCTTTCAGGGTCGAAATAGAGGGAGGAACTTTACTGGTGAGAAATATATATGTGAGCTTCTGGATTCTGAATGACTTCAGGAATAATTAGTTAGGAATATGCTTTAAAATAAACTAGTGGAAAAGGAGAAAAGTAGAAAGCTTGGTAGGCAGTGCTTTTGGATGCTATTATTTTGTAGTTTGTGTAAGGTTAATATGCTATTATTTGAAACTAGCCACTTATTTCTGTCTTTAACAGAGTCGTAAAAAGACACTTAATATGTTATCAGTGAAATTCTGTAATTCCATCTTTCATAATTACAAGTACTTTCTTTTCACTTAATATTCATGCCATGGCCAATTTAATTCTAAAACAGGAAATAGGCTCATAGATATCAAGTTCCCATACTATAATTAATGGAAAGTGTCTCTTAGGTGGAAAATTGTCACAATTTTAGGAAAAAAAAATTCAATATATGCCAAGACTAGTTTGTATTCCTAGTTAAATGATGAAAGCAGCTGTTAGATTTGACTCTACAAAAAGAAACTAAAAATATAAGTTCAAGACATATACAGTTAATAAAACTCCAGAAATTCCACTAAATTGGAAAAAAATCTGATAAGCAGAAGTGATTTGATCTCTAGTTTTATTCTTTGTTTCTGGACTAGATGTCAGACTGTCAGACTGCCCAGTCCAGATGATTGACAACGTGCACGCAGCTAGAAGCAATGCATTTGTTTCCAGTTCTGTTTGTTTTTATTTAGGACCAATAATCAGGGCAGAGAGGTACATTCCTATGTATGTAAAGGATGTTTATGACCAGAGGGACTTCATTTCTGTGTACCTTCATACACATGGCTCTGACTTGCAGGGGTATTTTGCAATTTTAGTAATGCATTGTGGCAGGTCTGGTGGCTGGTTACTGAAGGGCCTCTGTAAAGTGATGACCTCAGCCATCTTCTGTCACCTTGAGACGCATCACCTCAATCTGTTTTGATAATGGCTGATGTGGGTCAGATGTAGCTCAAGGCCAAAGGGACTGACACTGAGTGGGAATCTACTGAGAAAATGTTGCGTGTGCCTGTGTTTATACATCTGTATGCACACATGCACAAGTCCACAACCCTTGCTTATTATCAGCTTATTAGAAACTGCATACTATTTCAGTGATCAAAGACTATAATTTTATGTGCACTGTCTGTTGTAGCCAGTTGGGGAGAAATCTTTATAGGCATCTGTTTTTGAATAAACTTTTTTAAGTTACAACATACATATAGAAAAGTGCAAAGATCATTAAGTGTAGGGCTTGGTGAACTTTCACAAATTGAGCACACCCTGTAAGCACAACCTGATCAAGAAACAGAACATTACTGGCACCCCAGCAGCCCATCTCATGCCCCCTCTCAATTATTAATCCCGTCTCCCCAAATAGAACTTCTAGCTTGACTCCTAACACCTTACATTAGTTTTACCTGTTTTTGAACTTGGTATGAATAGGGTCACACAATAGGTGTTTTGTTCTGCTTGCCATTCTTCTGTTCATCATGTTTCCAAGATCCACCCATGTTTTTTAGTAAAGTAGTTGTTTTTTCATGTTCATTTACATCTTGGTGCCTTGATAAAAATCCCCACTAGGACGATTTTAACGATTTATGTTCTGAAAAGTTGCCCAAAGAATGTGTTTTCTTATAGCTTCACCAACACTGGACAGTTGTCAGTGCTTTAAAAATATCAATCTGATAGGCAAAACACAATGAATTGAGCTAATTTTTTTTTTTATTTTTATCAGACATTTGTATGCCTTTTATGAATGACCTGTTAATATACTTTGCCTTTTTGATATAATATTTTGTTAATAATTTATAAATTTTGTATATTATGGATTCAGTGATTTATACTTTATTCAGAAAATATTTATTGATTACCTACTTTGTGTCAGGCAATGCACAGGCCACTGGGGGTATAATAATTATGGAGAAAATCAGGATTGTTGCCCTCATGGAGCTTACTTGTAGCCCTTTTTCTGCTATGTTATAATAACAGATGCTTTGAATTATGAACCTGAGATCTATTTATTGCACTTGTATAGACAGAAGGGGTCTTGATTTAGTTCTTTAGATCCTAGTTTCTCATGAGGCTGAGACGCATCATTTAAGTCATCTTTAATGTACTAAGTGAATGCACACAGTGTACCTACCATTAAATATCCATGGCAATTCTAAAATATAGCCAAATCAGATTACTGTGATGTTCTAGGATGCGCATCCCTGAATTCCTCTCAGCACTTCCGTCTTTCCTCCTTTCTGCCTTCCATCAGCTGGCAGATTGGTTCCCCCATGCAGGGTACATAAAGAATTAAAATATGCTTCCTTGGTTTCTTCCTTCTTGCACAAAGATGAAAGGCAACGTTCTGACTGGTATCACATAAAGTCATGTTTGTTCAGTGTTGAATGGACTGTGTGAGGGGCCTATAGGGTTGGAGGCTGCTAGAAGCTTCTGTAACCCTTAACACAGGAAGCAAATTAGTTCAGTCCTTTTGTGTCTACTGTTCCTGCAGGTGAAGGTAGGGTTGACCCCAACTGAGTTAAAGCCCTGACTTCACTATTAAAATCTATGTCCAGCAAATAAACTAGGTTAACATCATAATATGAAAAGTAAATCATTCCCATTGGCCAAGGCCTTATTATGTTCTGTACATTTCTATCTTATTCTGATTCCCACCAGCCTAACAGACTTGAGATAAAACTTAGTTTGCATCAACAGCAGTAGCCCCAGTTCCCTGACACATGCCTCTGTCCTCATGCCAGATGGAACCTGGCTGCTTCTTCAAAAGCTCACATATTTTGTTCTGTAAGTTACCTTTCAGCAGTACATCAGAATTCATAGATATTCATCAGATTTTCATCCGCTCATGACCTCTTCTTTGGCAAGTACTGGAGGAGGGGGTGTTACTGGAATAAGGTGAAAAGTACCGTCTTACTTCCCTTGTACAGAAGCACCATGGGCAGATTTTTTTGTTTATGTTCTTCTGTGATAAGGACATTTTCTAAAAATTCAAGAAATTTATAACTTTTGACCTTTGATGTTAACCGTAATTTTCACTAAAGAAAGACTTCTTGATTTAGATGTAGATAGTCTATATTTATTTTGCCAAGGAAACATAGATATTGCCTTTAATTTCCATAATCTGTGATAAAAACTGATTTCATTATTGATTATTGAACTAATTAGAGAAATATGGAATGTTATATAAGATGATATTTAGCCATAGTTAGCTATAAATATTGATAGATGTCAATATGGATATGGATAGAGATGTGGATATCTCAGCAAATTGTATTTTAATGGAAATTTAGTGTTGCATCTACCGTAAATATTTATGTGCAGTGCTTTAGCTCTAATTTAAAAATAAATAGTCTAGTCCCTTTTATAGATACTTTGACCTTCATCTGGTAATTTATCTGAGGGCAAAAGGAATAGAATTTTTCCTCAAAGAATCCTTGATCACCCCTTATGGTGTTAGAATTTATTCCTGTTATGTCAGGCAGCTCTGCAGTAGACATCATAGAAGATGCCTAGAATGATTTTGCTAGTACATTTTTTCTCACATATTTACTCCATGTCTGACTTTTGATGTTTGATTGGGTTCATGTGTATTTATCTTAATAGTATTTTACAATAAAGAACATGGTTGAAAAATAAATGTCAGAGATCTGAAATCTATGAAAAAGGTTAAAGGTTATTCAAGAATGGGGAAATGACGAGGGGGGAGGGTGTAGCTCAACTGGTAGAGCACATGCTTAGCATGCATGCGGTCCTAGGTTCAATCCCCAGTATCTCCATTAAGTAAATAAATAAATAAACAAACCTAATTACCTCCCCCCTCAAAAAAAAAAAAAAAAAAGAATGGGGAAATGATGAATTGATCAACCCATTTTAGAGTTCATCCAAGCAGCTTTATCAATCTCTATGTATTTTATGCAATTTTGTATGTGACCATGATTATTAGAGAAAAGTCAAATAATTTGCTGTTAGTGTTTCAAAACTAAAGGAACTAGTTCTGCATTGAGAATTCTCACTTAGGAAAGCAGTATTTCTACCTTCATTAATGGCTTCATTTATTCTTGACTTCATATTTTAAAAGCACATGTGACAATAATTAGCAATGAATTGTACCATTATTTTATGAAATTTTTGCAAATACTTTCATTTTGAAAGTAAAATGTATTTATTGTTTAAAATTCAAGCTATTGGAGAATCATGTAACATATATCTAAGTTTCTTCTCTACCTCAGTCTCTCCCTCGCCAGAAGGAGCCACCGTTAACACTTTGGCGAATATCCTTTCAGACCTTTTAAAGAATCTTAACAACAGTTATAGGAATGGTTGTTGTTTTATTTGGTTAATTTAAAGAGCATTATTTTAGAGGCTCTCCCTACTGAGATGGACCACATTCTGTCTAAGGAATGTGTGTCTCTCTAAATAAACTTACTTTCACTAAAAATAAATAAATAAAGAGCATTGTTTTATAATACATTGCTCTATATTTTGCTATTTTCATGTAACCATATGTCAAAATACATCTTATATTTTGACTTAGACAATATTAATCATTTCATAGGTGCTACATGTTCTCCAGTGTAGACAAACCATACTTTATCTAGTTACTCTACACAAAGTATAGGAAGATTTGTAAATGACTTTAAAATGACTTATAGCACTTTCCCAGTTTTTTGGGGGGGTTGCTAGTTTAAACCATGTCATAAGAAACACATGTGCAAGTGTTTCTTAAGATAAATCTCTTCAAGAAAAAAAATAATTGGTTGAAAGCATGTATGTCTGATATTTTGACAGATCACATTGCTCTTCAAAGGCTGTACCAAGATAAGCTTAAATAGTTAGTTTGAGATTGTTCATTATTTTATATCCTCTCTAGCACTGTGTACCATCTGTCTTATCATTTCAATCTAATGTGAAAGTGGTATTTCATTGTTTTTTTTTAAATTGTTTTGACCTAAAGGATGAGGCAATAACTTTTCAAATGTTTATTGCCCATTTGTACTTTTGCTTTCATGAATTACCTACCTATATACTTTTTTCAACTGAGAATTCTTAAAGATGTTTACTTTTTTATTATTGATTCATATGAACTTTTTATATATTATTTGACTCATTTGTTGAACTGAAAAATTTCTCCAGTTATCATACATCTTGGAACATGGTTTAAGGTGGTATTTTTCCCAAATTATATTATTATCAAATATGTCAGGCTTTTATAATTCTGTGTTTTTTGCATTCTCCCTAGAGAGGACATCCCAGCCAAAGATCCTAAAATAAGCATTATCTTTTATTTTTACCTAATTTTTTTATAACTTTGTAAAAAAAATAGGTCTTCAATCCATCTGGATTTTCAGATTTATCTTTGGGTAGCTATTTTACATGTTTTACATTTCATAAAAGTGAAAAATAATGTTTTGGGTTTGAAGAGATATGTGATCATATTGAATTTTGAAATAGTGGCAAAGCAAAGTATAGCTATTTTAATAACATTTTCCTGCCCAAATGCTTTAATAAAGTCCACTACAAAAACAGAAAATATGGGGAAAAAAACAATTCTCACTTTTTAAAAGAAAGGAATGTGTATGTGAATTAAATGAATTGGCATACTTTATAAACTGAATGTGCCTAATACCCTAAGGTTTCATAGCTTCTTCCATTTTGAAGAGCAAGTAATGATTCAAATGATATCTTGACTGCATTCTTGGTTTGAAAGAAAAGCTATCTGTGAAATGTACCTCTCATCAGTTAAAATGATACAATTTGTTGTAGCTTAGAGCATGTTGACCAAACTTGATAGTTGTTTCATTTTGAGGAAGGCCTACCCCACAATAATACTTTATCTTTCTTTTCCGGTTTTATTGAATTGTAATTGACATACATCACTGCATAAGCTTAAGCTGTGCAGCACAGTTGTTTGACTTACCTATATTATAAAAAGACTTCCACTACAAGTTTAGTTAGCATCCATCATCTCATACAATAAAAAGAAAGCCAAAGGATAGAAAAAAATTTTTCCTTGTGATAAGAACTGATAGTATGTACTTTCTTAACACTTTTCACATATAGGAAGCTTAGTATTAGACATTCACAGGGACTGATAGGAGCTATTAAACTTCAACAGACCTGGTTAATTCATAAATTTTAAAAGGTGGAATCTTCTACTATTTACTCGTACTATACACATGCAATGAAGGCCCTCCAGGGGATTTATATAATAAAACACTTAAAAAGTCAATTTTAGAAAGAGAGAATGTGACTTGTATTTATTGGTTGAAAATTTTAACCTGAGAAGTATTTTCTTACTGTACATTAGAAGAATGATCTTAGAAATGCAGCTAGTCTGAAACACTCAATTGTTAAAGCATCACCAGGATTATGGGAGGCAGGAGAGGGATAATTATAGAGCCATGGAATGGAATGTTAAGAATTGGAAGGAACTATAGAGAGTTTCTAAAATATATTTATTTTAAATTCCAACTCTTCGTTTTTTTGGAAAACAATATTCCAGAAAGAAAAATTATTTTTAATAAAAGACTCATAATTAGAAAGAACCTCATGTAAAACCAATGTCAGTGTATTCTAAATAAATGACTTAAAAATTAATTTCATGAAACCATTCCTGTGTTGGAATATCCCCAATCTATAGAACTCGTGAGACTATCTGAAATACAATGTTTTTATTTCCTTCTTTCTACAGAATGCTATTAAAAAGTATAATTAGTGAAAACAATGTTACTTCAGCAGTTTGCACATGTAAATCCCCACTCCCAAGTTCCTAATTTTGTGTGGGTATAGCTTAGATTATTTACTGGATAAATATATGCAAAACTTTTTTATTTGGATTTTTTTCTCTTTTTACATCATGATTTTTTGATACATATGTTGAAATGCTATTTGGGTGTTTTATTTTCTTGTATCCTGAGATTCGTAGGCAGCACCAGTTATTTTAACCAAATTAAGGTCATGGAGTTCTTTCCGTTAGATTTGGCACATGCAAGGTGGGAAGGTACAGGGTTGATTGCCCAGTGGGCATCTTTCTGATTGTGCAAGAAAGTTTGTCTATAGCGTGAGAGAATATGGCAATTTATAGAGACTAACAGTGACAAACAGCATGACAGAGAGTGAGAGCCTTGTGGCATTCATTGGAGTCAAGCCAGTTCTATCCGTAAACTTCCCAGTTACAGAGTAAATGAAATCAACCATTTTACTCGAGGTAGTTTGAGTTTTATTTTTACCATTTGCAACTGAGAGATACACTGTCGTCCCTGTAAATACTCAGACTAAAAAGACGCATGAATTTATGAACTACATATAAACTCCAATCCATTGCAATATGAAAAGGTAAACGTATGAATGAGGCTACAGCTATTACCATCTCCACATGGTGCAGCTCTCACTTTTTCTTCGTGATAACCTCTTCTGGTAAGTGACCTGGAAGAATGGAGGAACGTGTTGGTATCAATTAATGCTTCAGTATTAGTAAAGTTTAATCATGTTCTTGTTTTTAAAATAGAAGTCTCATGTTTTTCTTTTTGCACACAAATGGATCATTTTGTGCTTAGGCAATTCTGAAAGCCATTGTTTAGTAATACACTTCCTTAGGATCTCAAAATAAAAAAACATATTTTCACTTTTCAGGTCAGGCATTTTCACTCAACATTTTCTTCAACTATTTCAAAGCCTTTACTGGATTTTAAAATGATTTCCCCTACATGTGTTCCACTTCTCCATTGGAGCAAGTCAGGAGGTCCTAATAATGGAGTATTTAGAAAAGACCCCAAATCACATTTTGTTCTTTTGTAAAAACCCTTCTCAGAACCAAACAGTTCATTGTACAATTTAGTAAAAATCTTTGAAAATTTCTGTAATCCTCCTATCCTGTTTCCTTGTTTGATGATTTGGTTTCACATAAGTGTATGCATAGTACTCGTCACAGTGGTGTTCTCTATAAAGATGCTATTTGAAACACTGATGATAGCTAGTTGTAGAAGCATCCGTAAGGAGTGAAGTTTCTCTATCCTTTCATGCTCACAGCGGTGCAAAGTATGCCTTATTTAAGAATAACTTTAATTTTACCTGATCTTGCACATCCAGGAAAATCGAGATCAATTGATTCTATCAATACAAACAAATGGGCTTAAATGAAATGAGAATTCCCCTCATTAACTATGACCTTCAAATGACCCACTTGATGCAAAATAAAATTAAAAAATTCAAAATAGCCTTGTATTGGCAAGTCACATTAATAATGGTATCATAGCTCTATTGATATCTTCACCCTTTATTCTATAGTAAAGTGGCTTTAAAGAGCTCACTCCCCAGAAAGCATCCTTCATTTTCTTCACAGTGACTTTTGTGTCCCTGGAAGTGTTATAGCAGCTATATTGGACATTGTAAGTTTTGAAATCCTGAACTCTCCAGGCTTCAGCTGGTGTCAGGATAGAGGAAATAGCAAATTTTTCTACTCAGGCTCAATATCTTAACATAAAGATAATCACAAATCCTTGTAAAGATTCCAAGGTTCTTATTCTCGAAGTGATTATTAAAATGTAAGCATCCTTGAAACACAATGTGAAACAAATTGGAGTTGTTAATGGCTTTAAAGGGGTTTGTTATTTGATCAGAGTCTAATATAATTCTCGGATATTTGTTCCCTGAGATGTAAGTTGCCGAAGGAAGGGATCAACTCTAAATGGTGGCATCAGCTACTTCAGACTGGCAATATGTTTTCTCTACAGGGCAGAGTAGTAAATATTTTAGGATTTGAGGGCCATAGGTCTCTGGAACAACTACTCAACAGTACAGAAATGAATGTATGTGACTGTGTTTTTAAAAAAATTAATTTACAAGAAGAGACGGTGGGTTGGATCTGGCCACATGCTGAAATTTGTCCACCCCTGAGCAATCCTCATGGAGCTTTCCTGGTTCCATTCTGGGTGATGAGAGGACAGCCTATGGGGAGGGAGAGGCTAACAGGACTACAAAGCCTAAGAGATTGTTACTCACCTTAAAGCTGCCTTCCCTTGTTACTTGGTATTGCAGGATAATAACTCAGAGCCTGACTTCCGGGACCTTCTATTTTAGTAGGAGATATACAATAGAGTATATATGTAATTATTTACATAAATTTCATTTGAGACAAACATCTCTGAAAACCTCAAATGCATCTAGGTAGATAATAGTGTATTTATATACATATCTGTCATTCGTAATTCTAATGGACCAACGTGTGTATGTATATACAAAGATGCAATTATTTACATAAATAACATTTTAATGTGTTTTGTAAATTATGTAAATTAAATTTATGTAAATTATGCTGTGCAAGAGATTAAAAAATGAATAAGACGTAAAGACCCACTAAGCAGGAAAGTAACAATTTTGAGTCTCTCCCTAATTTGTCAAAAAAAGAAAAAAATGGAGCCTATAGAGTTTAGTGCAGCATGATCCAGTAGAAACATAGCAAAGCCACAGATGAGAACCTCATATGTAATTTACAATTGCTAGTAACTCCACTGGAAAGGAAAAGAAGCAGGTGAAAGTAATTTAGTAATATATTTTCTTTAAACCGATATAGCAAAAATATTATTATTTCAACATGTAATCAATATAAAAATTATTTATTAGATATTTCTTTTTTCCACATAGTAATTCTTGAAATCCAGTGTTCATTTAACACCTACACCTCATCTCATTTTAAACTAGCCACATTTCAATTCCTCAACAGCCTTCTGTGGCAGGTAGCTATCGTATTGTACAGTGCAAGTTTAGTGGCTGAAAATATGCCTTTGGATTCAGATATCCTTCATTTTGAATCCCTAATTCCATTACTTATTTAGCATATCCACATCAGTTCCCTCATATATAAGACAGGGACAAAAGTAGTGGTTACCTACATGTTTGTAAAAGCATTTAGCACAGTGTCTGGCACATTTAAAGTGTCCAAGTCATATCTAACATTACTTCCATCTGACAAATAATACTTTTTCTCTCAGTCTTGCACATTAGGTCTCTTTGTCTATACAAACACATGTCAGTCCATTAGAATTACGAATGACAGATATGTATATAAATACACTATTATCTACCTAGATGCATTTGAGGTTTTCAAAGATGCTTGTCTCAAAGGAATATTTCTCTGTGGATGCTCACTGCAGATTACTTTTATAGCAAAAAGTACAACAGTCAATGATACTAGATTTCAGATAAAATCCTTTGCCTCTCAGTGCTACCATTGTTAAATAAAAATGCTGCCTACCCTTTTTAGTCTTTTGAAAATAAGTTAAATGTTAAAACCATGGTGCCCTTTATAATTATCTATTGAAAAATGCACGATTAGGAATATAAAATGTCATTGTTTCTACTCTTAATTTAAAATAAAGTGTCATTTTGACCTTCTTCAGGAGATTCATCTCCCTGAAAGATAATCCAAATTGAACTGGAGCACCTATGAAGAACAAAGATTAAGTTTCCTTTACTCATAAGAAACACAGTTGTTGGGGCACAGTTAATTTAGAAGGTGCTTTTGAATTTGAGGATTATGTGGGCACTTTATATCTTTCAATAGCTCCCTTATGGGTATTTGATTTCTTATTCTCGCCTAATACTGTGGTGCCCAGACATACATTTGGAATAGCTGAGCTTTGCAGAGACCAGAATGAATTTGAGTGTCTATTTGTTAAGCAGTCTGTCCTGCCACTTGGAATTTAGTTGTGTATGGAAAATCATATTGGAAGAGACCATCCTGAACTTACATGGTTTAATATTCAGAAATGGAAATCTTCAGGATAAAAATTCAAAGGATGAAATTCAAGGGGGGAAGAAAAGGATAAAAAGAGTAGAAGGAAGAGGTGGAGAAAAACAGAAGGAAGAAAGAATTCAAATTCAAAGCCCTAGTAGGTGCAGGTGATTCTAACCAAACGGTCTCTATTATATTCAGTATTTCAGTAAAATTACAGATAGCAGGACTTTGCAGCTTTGCTATTGGAGAGACATTGCTAGGGTACATCAAAAATACCAGGAGCTGTGCCAACCAAAATATTCAAATAACACTGCCCTGTGTTGTCTGAGCCTGATCCAGAAATCCCTAGCATATTTGCAGTAAGTCAGAAAATATCTGGGTTAGTGAAGCCAATCCTCTGACACCAGAATTATATCCTTAGTGTGTTTTGCTTTTTCATTTTTCCCAAAGGAGACAGTTGTGGAAGAGAATGCAAGATTTATAAGCAGGCATATATGACAATATGAATTGTATCTTTAAAAAATAATTGGCACTCTAAAATATATTTCCTGCTTGGTCCAGTGGATTATTTATATTAATGTGGTTTCAGCTTCTAGTATTCTTTACGTATCACTGCAGAAATCACTGTGATTCCTAGGTTTTTTGACAGTTGTTTCATGTTTGTGTATTTATTTATCTATTCAAACAACATTCCTTCGTTCAACTAAAAAGACTGAATGTGAGTTGTGGGCCAGAGACTAGGGCTGGGTATTATGGAGACAAAAACACTATTTCTTTCTGGAGAATAACTATATGCAGGCAGATATCTTTTATTATTATTATTAAAATACTAGTCACCATTTTCTCTAATTTCATGTAGACTTTCATTATGAACTTGATGTAGATGATAATGGTGTTTAAAATCATTCTACAGGTTATGTAAAACAATGCATGGTGTGTTTTCATTCTGAGCACTTATTTATAAAATTGGAAACTTTGACTTAATGGTGTGAGCCTGAAAACTTGTGTCTTTGTGTGCTACCAGCCTTTTTTTTCAACCAGAATTATGCTGGGCCTAAATTGTGTAAAAACAACTGCTTTCTTTGGTCTATGTTCCAGTCTTTATTTGCATTTATGAAGCAAAAAACTGGATCATACCTTGCCATATTTGGCTCTCAGCTGTCAAGCTCTGATCAGCAAACCTTTTAACCATGCCAGATTATGTGATTGTTTTGTGACACAGATGTGCAGTCACTAAGGATTAGGGTTTGTTGTTTTAAAATTGTCATTTCAGTCATCTGTATGCAGATACAGGGTTGCCTTCAAAAATCTAAATATGGGTCTCTGAAAATACAGACATACATTAATTAGAAAAGGAAGTTTTTTTTCTACTTAATTCCCCAGAATCCCCCAAAAAATTTTAATGAAAAAAAAACCCAAAAGCAAACCTAAAACGTTTATAAAGTATGCCTTAACTGGATGTATTTACTCTTCTCTGGAAAATTATAACCTCTAAGTACTGACACATTTTAAATATACAGGCAATTGGAAGAATGGTCACTCACTTTAATACACATAGTATATTATATACTATATATTTTATATATACTATATATCATAGTATATAATCAACATAGTTAACTATTAGAAAAAAAGTGACTACATTATAAGCCTGCAACTGGATATATTTATGGATAGTCTCAGAAGTTTAAGGAAAACATGTCACATCGTGTCTGAAAATACATTAGGCTCCTGATCAGTGGCTTTTTACCACATCAGGATCTTCCTCATTAACAGCCAGATGTAATATTGGCTGAATCTATTTATGTTTTTGTTTTTCATTAACATTTATTTAGTATTTTCTGCTTGTCAGACTCTGGGTTTTTCTGGTACTGTTTCTTTTTTGACACTCGATTGTGGGTTTTTTTGAAGGGCTGTGTGGGGTTTATTATACTGGGGTACCAAGAAGCCATTCAGAGCAACAAAGTAAACTAAGGACAGACACCAAGATCATATAGGTATCCAGTGGCAGTAGAGACAGGACTCAAACCTTTAATTCCTGAATCCTATGGTCTTTCTAGTGCACCCACTTTGTGATTTTTGACCCCAAAAGAAGGCATGGGCATTTATTGAGTTAAATTAACTCAGGCTCCTCATTATGAAATTAAATGACTTTATTGCATGTAAACCTCTGTTTCTGATATTGAATACGGAGCAATTCTTGACCTCAGTGATGGGTAGAGACTTTAAATGCCTCAGCCATGTGAAGATGGATGTAACTGATTGCTTAACCAGATCCCTTAGATTCCTTTTACTGGTGCTGTGAGCCCATACTGCTGCTTCTGAGTGCAGTCTGCAAATAGTTTGCATATGTGACGTTCTTCCTTGGACTCCTGCAACATAGGATATTTCCTCCTTAAGCCTCCCACCCCTCCTAGCCCTATGCCAATAAACAACTGACTAGGGAACACAAAAGCCGGGGTTTATGGCCTTGAGATAGGACAGACTCTGAGGTGCAATATACTTTACATAGCTCCACACAGGATAAGGCTAAGGCTCGAACTTCACATGCAATTACACCTTTGGTTGGCTTCTTCCACTTTCTGTTTTGCTTCCCCTTTTCCTTGCTCTTTTCTTGATACGTTACTTGCATTTGAATCTTTACTTTAGCATTGGTTTCTTAAGAATGACCCCTAAGAAAAATGTTTGCCTGTGAAGTTCTTCTACTTGAGTTGTATAGCTTTTTTGCCTTTTCCTACCCCGTTAGCTGTTATTTGCTACTCTCAGTATGCCTTTTCCCACTCGCCTTATATAACACATTTTAGGTTCTTCCATTTTGCAACTTCTAACCTGGTTCAGGCAGACAAAGCAGACTTGATAGATTTGTGTGTAAAGTTAGAATGTAGGTATGAGTGAAGATGGGTTCTTCATAGATATGACCTCTTTCTCAACTAGAGTTTTCTCTTGCAAAGTTTTTCTGAGAAGTGACTCCAAATAAATGAATGCTACATGAAACAGCTAAAGAACATGAGGTGGTCTACTAAAGTACCAAATTATGCAGTACAAAAAGAGAAGAAAGAAAACAGTATAATAAGATGCTAATTGTTCTGCACATCTGATTGAGTGACACTGATTGGAGAGCAAAATCATCAAGCCCTATTCACCCCGATGCTCTTCCCCGCTCCAGACCCCCACCGTCACACCATGAATGTGAATCAACATGCTTTTCAACAGGAGACCGCAGAAGTAAATCACTTTGGCCAAAATTGCTAGGATCTCTGGGTTCATGGGCACCTGGCTACTTACTGTGCTGAGAAATCTTTCTCTTCTGGAAGGAAGCTTAAATTTGAAGAGTTTGATCATGTAGCACACACTTGGCAGTGTCTCTTGGGATATCTTTTCTTACTGTGTTGCTGTCACAAAAAGGATTCTGCAACAAACCTTGGCTCTCCGCTCAGCCAGCTCTCTGAGGTCTGCTACAAAGCATATAGTCCAATATGGTAGGAGAAAATATGAAAATAGAAGCCCCCATGAGGTGCCGCCATGCCCGAGTAAATAAAATGTACTCAGAAATGCCCTGCTGGGTGTGCCAGGAAGAATACCGTATGCAATTTCCTTTTCCACGGGATCTGTTTGCAGAGAACAACCATGTTCTCCTTTGGAGCCAAAATTATTCAGCTTTATTTTTCATTCCTTTAAATTTTCCTATTTCCATTTTCATAATCCATGGACTTTCGATCCGCTCTGTGAAATGTGTGGCCTAAGATCATGTGGTCTTTATATCAGAAAATCTTCCTTTTCCATACAGAGTATAAATGAGTGGTACCAGAAAGACTTGGGAAGGGAGTTTTTAAACTAGTTAAGTGAACAGGCTGCTCTGGTGCCCTGAAGCACATCAGAAGCATGTATTTATCCACGAATGGCTAGAATGCTAATTACTGCTTGTTATTTCTGTGGTCATTAAACCGGCTTCCCTGGAGAACCACACCAGACAGCTCCTTGTTTTGTAGCCTACTTTGACCTACTGTATATTCTTAAATGGAATCATGTTTTATTTCTCAGTAAACACTCTAATAGAAATGACTCTGTTTAGTAATTCCAACTGGCTTTCCTCCTAAATGATTTTTATCATGCTTTAGTGACATCCATGTGACTGAAGAGATGGTGGCTGCTGGCTGACGTTCTCGGTATCATAAACACATTGCTTTCTGTAGTGTCAAAGGAAAGCAGTATTGCATCTTCACTAATGTTGTGGATTCAGGGATAGAAATATATAACAAGGAAACAATGTCAGTGGTAACTTGTCTTGAATGCATACTACCATGTCAAAATGGTGAAATCAAATATAACCTCATTTCTTGTGGTCTCTGCCCTCATTACTTGGAAAAAGCACAAGCAAACAGAGAAAAAGCCCCTTAAGCCACTACTTCTGTTAGTATGTATTTTGAAGAAATCTGCTTTACTTAATCTCCTTCTAAGTATCAGCTGATTCTTCCTTCCATAGAGTTTCCTTGGCAAACCAAACGCCAGTGTCATTCTTGTCATTGAATGATCATCTTTTTTTTTTAGCAGCAATGATATAGTGGAATTGGAGTCTCTATAAAATAATTGAATGATACTTCATAGTTGTAAACATTTTGCCGTTTCAAAACATTTTATGTTAATTTAATTTATTGTATTTGTATAGAATCCACTACATCATGAAATAAATTTGCTCCAACTAAGTACCAGTATGCTTCAGTTCACCAGACTGTGAAAATTATGTAATACATATTGCTTCCCTCATTACTTTGGTTAACAGGAAACTCAGAGGTTATCTTGTGCTTAATTCCTGAAATTATCTTTGTTTAATATAGAAAGAATTATTTCTGTAAATCACTTGGTCTTGTTTTAATGGTCAGGTTAAATATGTCTTTTAAAAAATTATTGAAGTATAGTTGATTTACAATGTTGTGTTAGTTTTTGGTGTACAACATATTGATTCAGTTATATATATATTCCTTTTCATTGTAGGTTATCACAGCTATTGAATATAGTTTTCTGTGCTCTACAGTAGGACCTTGTTGTTTATCTACTTTATATATAAGAGTTTTTATCTGCTAACCCCAAACTCTCAATTTATCCCTCCGCCCTTTCCCCTTTGGTAACCATAAGTTTGTTTTCTATGTCTGTGAGTCTGTTTCTGTTTTGTAACTGAATTCATTTGTGTCATTTTTTTAGATTTCATGTATAAGTGATGTCATATGATGTTTGTCTTTGTCTGACTTACTTCTCTTGGCATAATAATCTCTAGGTTCATCCATATTGCTGCAAATGGCACTACTTCATTCTTTGTTATG
The DNA here is from genome assembly GCF_009834535.1 of Camelus ferus. Taxonomy (NCBI): domain Eukaryota; kingdom Metazoa; phylum Chordata; class Mammalia; order Artiodactyla; family Camelidae; genus Camelus; species Camelus ferus. Next base: position 12,108,461 of record NC_045699.1, read on the forward strand.
GCTGAGTAGTATTCTACTGTGTATATATATGTATATCACAGCTTCTTTATCCATTCTTCTGTCAATGGACATTTGGGTTGCTTCTATTTCTTGGCTATTATAAATAGTGCTGCTATGAACATTGGTGTGCATTTATCTTTTCAAATTAGAGTTTTCTCTAATTATAAAATATGCCTTTTATAATTAATCAAAGCAAATGCTTTGGGGACTAATCATAGAATAAACAATAAACATATCCATCTAATTATGCCTGTCAGGTAAAGAGGGAGAGATTACTACAGTTCTTTAGAGGTGAGAAAACTGCTTAAACAATAGATTTTCCTTTATTACCCCTTTCTAATTTACTTTGAAAATATGTCAGATATTTCATTATTGAAAATAGTGTAAAATAACAAACAAACAAAAAACTCCATTCATACAAAAACACCAACCAATTTTTTTTCCCAATCTGATTAAAACATGTTCAAATACCCATTTAACAAGTCACCAAGGATTTGTACACAATATAAAGCATTTAAAACACCAGTAACCTAATTATTTAATACTAATGAACTCATTGATAGGTATGTTTTCATGCAGTTTGCAAAAATACTATTCATTATTAGATACATATTATACTTCAACAGTGTAAGAAATGTGATTTATAATGTAAATGGACAGTGCAGGAATCACTTAGGTAAGATACACCACAGGCTTTGTGATGGAGCAGCTCATTGCCTGAGAGCGATGAGGAAATGGAGGAGCTGTTGGTGGAAGCCAAGGTCCAGGGCCTTAAGGACAAGTGCAAAACAAAGGTAGTTATGAGCCTTGCTGCAAAGATTCTGTTATTACCCCTTCCAAAGAAGAAGGAAAACTTACAGCAATTTCAGATAAACTAGTTGTGCAATTTCTGTTTAACAGAAATAGCAATGACTGTTCACATACTAACATAGCTGACAACAGTTCTTTAAAAATATTAACTGTTTGACAAGCCGTCCCTGAGCTTTAATGGAAGGTCTTATTCATAAAGGATGTTAGTGGGGACACATTTTGCTCTTGATCTTTTAGGATTAGGGCTACAAGACTGCTGGTTTTGTTATAAATTCATCATCTACACCACTGTGAAGACACAGACCAAAGCAGAATTCCCAAAAGCCTGGACTTACTAAGAGATACTGACTACTTGGCCCAATGAAGTCTAGAATGGCCAGGAATTTAACTGTGCACTCCTAGAGTCCACAGGTGGGGCAGCCAAAGGCCCCACCATCTGGAAGAGTATAAGAACACAATGGCTTGTATCTATATCACACACCTGGCCACCAGGCTCATCTCCACCACTGAACTGGCAAGCACACCTGAGCTGTCCTCCCCACTGCCCAGCCACCCGGCTATATCCCTGCCAGGCTTCTGGGTACCTTTTATTTTCCACTGAGTCTAGACATCATCTTTTCAAATAAGCCAGATTATATTTTGCTTGTTTTTGTTTTTTTTTTTTTGATAAAACTTTCGTTTTAGTTCTATCTTTAACCAAGATGAATGTGTTATCTTATTGATGTATAAGTGCATCTGAGTTCTCTGTTTTCAAGTAAGAATATTTGGAGACAGGAAATTTTAGTTTTCAGAGGAAAAATTATGAATGGATGTAAGCTATATATAAGAACTTTTCTTTGCACTTTTTTTTTTTTTGGTGATGTTTACTGCCTTTTAGAGACTTCTCTTTGGAGTTAAGTATGGTAGCTCCCAGAGGGGTTCTGAAGTTGGTTATCATAGTTGTCTAAAAGCCACCGACCTGGACATTCTTAACTAAGAAGCTGTTGAAAAATCCAAAGGAGTTTTATAATTATTAAGCTCCAGCAAACTAATTTGTGGAACCTATGCTTCTATGACTGTGCAGTATCTCATTGTTTTGGTAAAAGTCTCCACTGTGTGGTTTTGAATTTGGGCTTAATAAAAATAGCTGCACCTCATATTAGCCATATATAATCAGAGGACCTCTGTACTCCTAAAATGCTGTTCCTAGTGTTGCTTTGGATCCATAGCTTTTCTGAGGTGAAAGCCATTTATGGCATTGATTAATTCTTGGTCTGAGTTTTCCAGAGACTCCCACATGTCCAGTTAGGAGTTTTGTTTTTATGATGGCATTAAAGTCACTAAGATGTTTGGTTGACTGTTCAGCTCTGCTAATGTCTCCTTTCCTGACTCTTGCGTTTTCTGATTGTTCTCCCAGTTAACGGAATTCATTCCAGGAATTCAGTCTGAATTTGGGGCCCTCAGACTGCTGTATTGGATTTATATTCTTCTTTTTCTGCCTTCCCCCCATTAAGCTGTACTTACCAAAACCAGTGGATCCTCTGCCCTTTGCTTACAAATTTAATTTGTCCCCAAGTATGGCTTTCTACACCTCCAGGGGGTGCTGTTCACAACAATACCAGGGAATCTTTCCTACCTTATGTCAGCCTCCCTACTGTCAATTCAATCCTTATGTGTATCAAACATCTTTGTCTCATATTTTTATACATCCAAGAGTTGCCATCAGTTACTGATTATAAAGGATTTACTGATACCTTTGCATTACAATGGTGTAGATGGTCATTTTTGTCACTTGAAGGAATAGAAAAGGGATATGTGTGATTGTGGGGCATAAATGACCCGCACTAAAGCCCGGCTGGTTGACCTGGTGACATAGCACAGACATGCTCAGTTCCCTACTTCTTGATCTTATTTGTCCTGGAAAGAACAAAGTTTAATTGTTTTGTTTGGAAATTTTAATTAATCAGTGGTTGAGACAATACATATGTATATAAGAGATAGTGGAGGTATTTTTTGTGTTCATCAAGGAAAATAATACAGTTTTATACCAAAGACATCAATGCCATGCATTCCTAAGAATAAATGATTTTTTTCTAGTGTTTTTACAACCTTGTTATACTACAAAAATACAGTTGGATTTCTTTAGTAATTACCTAGCACTAAAGCCTACAATGAAACTATACAATTGTCCATATAACAATTAGATCAAAGGCATTGTTGGCTGGTTCATGCTTCTATTATAGAATATATTCTAATTTGAATTGATTTTTTTCTTACATATCACTAGGGAAACATCAACATTTATATTTCTTAAGAAGCATATAAGCTTATGATTTGGCAAAAAGTAAAGCTTTATTGAATCTCATAGTTGAAAAATGAAACAGCTTTCATAATCAGGTCAAATATGTTTAGTTATTTTTATTGACTAGACTAAGCCACTTACTTGTGCTCCCTGGGACCCTGGGACCAGGACAATGACTTGGGTATATTCTTTTTCTGTGCAGAAACTCCAGCCCAGTATAGTGATATAAACCTCTGCACATTGACCAGGAACTATGTATATAATGCAGCATTTTAGTTTTAGTTTTATAAGTAATCACAATATGCAATGCAAAAGCATACATAATGTTATGCAAACAAAAGTTGTATAAAATCCTTCTCTCTCTCTCTCTTTTTTTTTAAAGCATTCTGCTGCCCCTTTATGTGGAAATATCCCCCTTTAGCTAATATCTTTATGTGTAGGAGCACAAATACCTGCAAGTTATCAGTTTACCTTTAGCTATTAGCTGGTTACAGGAAATTGTACAAATGCACAAACACAGGTCCAGGTAGGAATGACACTACAATTCTATCCAAGATCGTCCTACTGTGATCCTACTTCCCTAGTCTCTGCTTCAACCTCCAGATCTTTGAAAGAAAGCTTATAGATGGAGTTATTGTAGTAAACTAGATACCATCTATTTTCATACTACATGAAGTACTACTCGTTTCCCTGAAGAGAAATCTTGCTGCTTTTATTTATCATAACCAATAAGCAATTACTGAATTCCCACTGTTGGTATTAAAGTGTGACCAGTGCTGCAAACACTATCAAGTGTATGATTGTAGAGCAAAGACTACATGCTGAAAGTGATTCCTTAAGCCCTGAGACCTTAACTACATTCTATGTATTAATAGAAGGGCCAGGCTAGAAAAAGCTTTCTTTGTGTCCAGACAGAAACATTTGCAATAATGGAGGAGGAAAACACCATCTTAGGAAAACAATTTATTTAGTAAAGCTATCCAGAAAAAGACCCATGGTTGGAGATGGGGTGAATGAAAGATTGAAAGGGCTGAGTTTAACATAGACTCCAGGAAAACAGCAAAGAGTGATAGTCTGTACTTCTTTCTCAAAATTGGTTCATCTCTTTAATATTGAGTGGCATTCACTTAATTTCCCATAATTATTCTCTGTCTTTCTGTAACACTGAAAGAGGGTTTTCCTCACCTGTTTTAACTGATAAATGTGAAGCCTGAGGCCAAGTGAATGCTGGCCAATAGCAGTGGTGTGATTGATTTATTAGAACCAATGTTGACTAGATGCTTATGAATATTCATTCTGATCATGATAGGGTTAAGCAGGTTTCCAGGCAATGACTTTGAATTTATTCACAGAATTTCTTAATAGGGCCTCTTCACATGATACCATACACTTTAGAGAAAATAACTGGTTCAATGTCATTTCAGATTTGTAAACCACATCTCCAGTGCTATTTCACACATGAAAAATCAGTAATAGAATCATTTGGGGGATTATTATTTCATATAGATTTTAACTTGGAATCTTTTTCTTGGATGGTTTTTGAAAATGGGATATAAAACGATCTTTCTGGAATAGTTGAGATGGAGCTCTGATAAACTAGATAATGTCTATCCCTTCCAAATCATGCTCTTCATACTGTGATCGTTCTTCCAAAGCCATTTAAGAACTCATTAATGTAAGCCTTGGTTGGTGTAATTACACAGTTGTGAAATAGTGCTCCGTATACGATGTTCTTCTGAGCTTTGTAAACAAGTCCTCACTTTATCAAATAGCTGAGAGCGTATAGCCGTTACTTTACAATAGCAGTTCCAGAACAAGGCAAGCTTAAGCACAAATAAAAAGTCCAAATAGTCACTCCCTTCATACAGGTTTGCCATAAAATTTATTTGCAAGCAGTTTGACTTAGTGGAGGATTAAAGAAAGAAAGAAGCTCTGAACCAGATGTGAAGATTTGAAGGCAATGAACTACGACTGGCAATAATTTTGGCAAAATAAAGTCTAAGCTACATACTTTTACTTAGATTAAATATGAATTGGTTAATTATAAGTAGTTACTTAGCAAGAGAACAGAAAAAAACGTGCTCTTATTAGAGAGCACTTTAAATGTCTTTTCAATATGTTTCTTTTAAATAATCTCTAATTTAGACTATGACATTGATTTTACTTTCTTTACATACACTCACCAACACCATGTCACTTCTAACTATAGGTATCATCAATGTAATACTGTACCATTGGTATTTTTGTGCTTTCTAATTTGACATATTTACCATGCTGTTTGTACTACCTTTTTTTTTTAACATCAAAATTTTAGAGGTCATTGTTGACATCAGCCGTGCTAATTGATATTTAAACAGGTATCTGTAGTGACTCGTATCCTCCTAAAATTTAAACTTCTTTCTAGAAATTTGAAAGTTATGCTAACAAGGTCGCTAACTTTTTATTAAAAAAAAAAAAACAAAAAAACATGTAGGGAAAGGATATAGCTCAGTGATAGAGTATGCGCTTAGTATGCACGAGGTCCTGGGTTCAATCCCCAGTACCTTATCATTAAAAATAAATGAATAAATAAAGCTAATTACCTCCCCCCCAACCAATACATAAGTAAATAATTAATTAAAAAGAAACACGTAGTGTTCACTGGGATTAAATATGGCAATTTTAAAAATTTGAGTTGCAGCACATTGCAATGCTACAACACTGGTTTTGGAATGAGAGAGAACTGGGTTTAAATCCTGAACATACTACTTTCTTTTCATATGATCTTGAGCACGTTCATTTTAATTTCTGAGTAAAAGATATACATTCCTTTTAAGGCACAGCTTATAGGAGAAGTTTTCAAGATTCAGAATATTTTATGGAACCCAATAATGGTAGTTAGACCTCCTTCCAGAAAATGAAAAGACACTAGAAATTTAGAAATTCAGATGAGTACTGTGGTACATCTGTTTTATTCTATCCCTCAGGACCAATTTGTTCTATTTTGTAAAACATGGGGAGGACAGAAGAGGATCACCCAAAGGGAGTGAGAGGGCATTTACAATGCCATCATGACCTGGGTCTCTATGCACGTAACCAGAGCATCCTCACTTACCAAACAGGGATGATGGTATCTTCTCTGTCAGGCTGTCTTGGGGACGAGTCATGATATTTATGAAGTAATTCTGAGCCAATCACATGGCAGGTGCTTAATGAATAATTGCTTTACTATTACTCTTATTCTTAACTAGGGAATAAATATCTAATTATTGCACAATCTGGTCTCAGAATTAACTGAATTCTTGATTTGCTGAAGAAACATGAAGTCAAATATGAAAAATAGAGATTGTGCCTGAAGCAGGGACTATAATTAGTAGTTGTTAAGGACTGTGGCTGCCCATCCCTCCAAGCAAGTCAAACTCTACAAAAGTTAGAAAAGATGCTAATGTAAGTGGAAGATCCAGTTTTCACCTTAATGGAGCACTGTTCTGTTGGATCATCTGGTGTGTTATGAGCAGATGAATGGCACAAGTCCAACAGATGGGATGAAATGGTTGTTTCTGGGAGGGAGAGCATGTGGGAGAAGGATGTACAGATAAGAGACTGCCCTTTTTTTCTTGTAAGATTGATAGAACTTACCTGACTCCTTAAACATGACTCATAAAAGAATGTGTCTTACTATGAAAAATATGAAAATTAATTTTAAAACTACGAGAAATCCCCAGAAGTGCTTCACAGGTGTTGTATTTTAAAATTTACAAAGAAGCTCAATTCTAAGTCCATTTTTTAAAATTGGCTTGTTGAAATGTCCATGGCTGCAGTGTAGCAAGACCAGATTTTCTCAAATGGAAACCCTCTCCCACCTCAAAACACCTATATACAGGGTAAATTAAGAGCCAACACACTTTGAAAAACATTACTGAGCTCACAAGAATGTAAAAGAAGTCTTCCATGAATTGCATGGAAACAATAACAATGACAAAACCCCTCATGAAACACGAAAACAAAATAAAGAATATAATAAAAGTGGAAGATCCACTCAGAAGCTAAGGCTGCCCTGGAAGGGTGTCCAACCCAGAAACTTCAATCTTCACTGGTTATTAGTCCCACCATGGAATATGATTTGAACTTGACAAGTGAGTGATCTGAAGCTGAGACCCTCCCCTCCTCTCACGCACATGTTAAGTCAGGTCCTCAAAACTGACAACCTTTAACTGATAGATGGAGTGCTTGCCAAATGAACCAACCAAAAAATACAGTCTATCTATATTGAAGTTTGGTGGAAAATTTAATATTTTTAAAATGAGTAATTTTCCCTAATAATTAGTATCCATAGCTCTTCTCTCATGGAGTCCTGGAATTTGAATTATAGCATGCCCTCAATCTATGAAACCCAATCCAAGAAACATTAAAATGTTTCCTAGTAGATCACGCTCCCAAGCTAGGGTTGCCAGATTTATCAAATAGAATACAGGATACCCAGTTAAATTTAGAATTACTTCTAATTTGCCTATGAATATATACATAGAGATTAAAAAATGTTGTGTGGGACATACTTAATATTAAAAATACTGTTTGTTGTTTTTCTGTTTATCTAAATTGCATACCATTTTGTAGTTCTAATTCCCTGAGTTTTGGCTCTTCTTAACAGTTCTATGTTTTGCAGAATGTGCTTTAAAAATGTCTTGTAGTACAATCAACATTCTATTTGCATTGTAACATATCTTTACCATGGTCACATGTGACTTATTTATTTTGTCCACTGAACATTTATTTATGAGAAAACATGCTCAACATCAGTATTACGAGCCAGTAGACTGAACATATATTGGCATAAAGTTAACAATTCTGGGATTTGTTCTTCAGATTTGATATTCTGAAGCATGTAATACCATTTTCATGATCTAACTTGCTTTTTCAGTGTTCCTCTGTACCTAGTGATCAATGGCTTTTAAAAATGTGCTCTAGTATCAAAAAACCAGCATTGTCATGAGTTTTCATTTTTTTCCTCTTCATTTCATTTTTGTGATTCCACATGTTCTCAACTGGTGATTATTTAATCACATGCATGCAAAAATTAAATTCTTCAGAGGATGAAATCTATCTCAAACAAAAATCATGGCAAGGGCCACAATAATTATTTATTACAAGTTGAATTTTTTTTCCTGTTCATAAGTAATAGTGTCCATTTTAATAATGTCCTTGACACTTTAAAGAATAAATTTTTATTAAGTCTTCATTAACACATTCAACAAGTTCTTTTAAGCAACAGAATAAATTAATACTACTGATTTTCTTTCAGTTTGCTAAAGAGATATGGAGAACTATGAACAAGACATAAGTAGGTTTCACTCAATGGATTCTTAAAAATGTTAACAAGAATTTGGGAGGTCCTTTTCTTCCAAATTAAATTATGATTTTGGTGCTTCAGATAAATTGAGATGTTCTTAACTGCATTTGTTAAAGAGAGCCAACAGGTTTTTGAATATGAGAATTAACAAATACTGAACATAAATAAAATCACAGAAGTCCTTTAATTGTTCAGTGTGAACAACTGAACAGTATAAATGATGAAGAGAAAAATTTCATCACAGTTAATTTAGTGTCAATAGGAAGATCATCAGATACTATTTCAGCAGTACAATGCAGAACGTGGGAAGAACAGCCAATATCTTCCATAAAATCATTCATATTTTGTTTCAACTTTAGATAACAACATCCACACCTTTACATCAGTACCCAGCAAACTTGTATTGGATTATTTCCACCATAAGCAGTACATTTTTTCTTATTAACTTTTCATTCAATAAAATAGTCTCTGCAAAAAATTTACTATTGTTTCTGAAGTTTTATCTGGAAGGGATTTCCTTGCAGTAGCCTTATAAGCAAGGCTTTTTAAGGAGAAGAATATTGCACAAAGAGGAATTTTGTGATAGCTTGTATTCATGGCTGTAACATGAAAAGGTGAGGCATTTAGATTTGATAATTTCTGTAAAAGTAAATAGAACTGTTGCATTTTTTAAATTTTTATAGATTTCATTTTGACACTTGAAAATTTGCTTGCAATTTTAGAATCAGAAAATGCTTCTGGTAGCAACATATGCAGTCATCTGAGCTGTAAAACTGATGATATGTAGTGGATGGCCATTACAACTTTTGCTGTTACTAGTTTATCTTCTGAGTTGTGTTATTAATAGCTTTTCTTCAGTGCTAGTTGAGGAAATCTTCTCTCATGCTTAGCTGTATTAGATGTTGGCTTATATCTCACTTCCCATCTTTTTTTATATTGACTAAACAACTACATCCTGCACAAATTTAAAAGCTCTTTTTCTTCATTTATGTAATTGTCCAGTGTTCAAAAAAATTCATCACAAAATCCATGCTTGCATTTTGACAAGATTTGTGTTGCATTTATATATACACAAATAAATTCAGTGATATCAACCACTCAAGGAGTGAAGGATTGAATACGATAATCTAATCTCAGAGTGTCATTCATTGTGCTTGTCACAAGTCCAGTTCAAAACTAACCGTAAACACAGGTGAATCATTGAAAGTGCTGTGAACTAATAATAATTGAACTTGATAGTTGATGCAAACTTCTCATTGACTGCAAAGAACTGTATTCATAAGGCATAGTCTCCTATAATGATGCCAAATTGATTCTGAATAAATATTTTGGAAACCTGGTGCTCAGGGGTTGGAGGTATTTCAGAATTAGAGATCAGTGGGATTTAGCTGTGTTGCTGTGGTCCCTGGAATCAACTCCTATTGATGGCTGACTTTCAGAAGTATGACCACTGAAATGAGGCTGTCCTGCTTGGCTGAGTTTCACAACATGTAAGAGCTGACCCGAAGTTATCTCTGACTAGAGACTTTGGGCAAACAATTGTCTTTTTATTCTTCGATATAAAAAATACATGCTTTTAGTTTGCAAGCTTCTTTTTTGATTTTCTCTCAAACTCCAGGAATTGTCCAGATCTTTACTTGCGGAGGTATACTTCTAAGGTAGAATTGTCAGTTGTCATTTAAACTCTAAAGGTATTTTGAAATATCTTTTATATTTTAAAATTATTTAATGAAAAAGCTGAATATAGGATAGTTTGGGTATCCTGAAGCACTCCCTAAAGAGCACAGGACAAAATTATTAAATACAGAATATATTTTTAATGTGTACACACACACACACACACACACTCACACACACATGATATCTGACAACCCAAGTAGTAAGGCCAATATGAGGATAATGTTCTGTGTACTTACAATTATGTAACTGAAAGATTATAAAGTAAAATTTTTAAAAAGTAGTGAAAAGAAGCACAGTGAAGACACACTTATAATGAGTGCTTGTTAAAAGAAAAAAATTTAAATACAGATGGATTAGGAAAACTTAACTTTCAGAAGTAACATTAAATAAATAAATACTTGTAAAGTGTTCCAACCAGAAGGAAAACTTCCATTTAAGTTATAGGAAACTTCTGCATCTTAGTTGGCAGAAAAGATGTTCATATTCTTAATTGTGTATATGTATTTACATTATAATTAGCATCTATTGACAGGAATCCCTCTAACATACAATGCAATGGCATGAGAACTGGCATAACTGATTATTCACATATATTAAAATGGTCGTAGATAAATTTTCATTTGTAGTCCGTCTGTTTGTTGCTTTCAGTGTATATGATTTCACTTACTATGTTATTTGCATGAATCTTGGCTTTAGGCTTTTGGATTTTCCTTTTAACATTGTGAGTAATTGGTCTTTAAAATTTTTAAAAGAAAAAAGGTGAAAGCAGTGCAGTCAGACATGGTATCCCCACAGGTATTCTGTAAAATTTTCACCTTTAAGAGGCGTGCTTGACTCCCATATGAAATTCAATGGTGAGAGATGCAGTCCTTGTTGAACACACACACACACACACACACACACACACACACACACACACACACACACACACACACACAGAATGTCTTCACTCTAAGGAACGTCAGGAATATATCTGTTGGGCGGGAGGTTCCAAGTGGCAAAACAACTTACATTCATTACAAGAATTTATCAGTAAATTCATACTGCCCAAGTTCCCTCCTCCTTACCGCCTTACCATTTACATGGCCTCACCTTCAATACCACCTTCTTCCAATTTTTAAGAACAGAGGAGCTCTGTTGCTGCCCTTTCTCTCTCCCTATCCAGCAGCTGAATTGATTTATTCATCTATTTAGAGTGTCTAAGGGGCAGCAGGAATTTATTTTGTTTAAGGGGAAAAGGATGTTTACTTTATAAAAGGTTAAAGTGTCACTCCAGGACCATCCTTACACACTGCCGCTGAGTAAAAAAATACCAGTATTTGGAGTGTCAGAGTGAGTCATGGCTCAGTTTGCTTCTTGAAATCCCAAATTGTTTTCCATTCTTGCTGAATTTTGATCATCAAAAGATAATAAAGATATATTTTCCTGTATCCTCTCATAAAGGACTGTTTGAATGCTAAAGTGCTGAGCATCCTTGGCTTTAAACATGCTGTGCACCTCGGTGGATTTAGCTGACATTATAATCACACAGCATTCTCTTTCTTCAGTTAATGTATCACTGTTTTCCCCATGGAAGCAAAATTTTTATGCCCTAAACAGCAAGTGGTCAAGAGCTAACATTGACTTACCAGCATGGTCCTTCTATAGTGATCTCTGATGTGTGGGATATCTACTCTGTGTACGTGTGTGTGTGGCAGCAGGGAGGTTGTGGTGGTCAACTGGTGTAAGAGGATTGCAGACATTTAAAAAATGGGCACATTATGGAAGTAGCTTTTCAGGCTTTCCTAATGATGTAGTAAGGCCTCATTTCATGGCTTCTTGTTTATTTGTTATTTGGATGATAATTATAAAGAGACTGGCTATTCCTCACAGATGGTAGCACTAAAGTAATGAAGAGAAGTTTTGGATTTAACGCTTCACTATCCTAATATATTCTGAAGAACTTAATTCACTGCTAGTTTGCAGTGTTCCACCCACACCCTCAAAACCCTTCTTCCCAATTACTAGGTTCATGAGAGCAAAGAAACAAGGTTTGATGAATGATTCTGTCCCTTGTGGTTCAAAGACATACCCATGTTCTGTACTCCTTCTTTTGTGTTGACAGTTAGGGCATGGGTTTTTACGTTTGTCTATCTTATCAAAGCCAAGACCAGCTCTACAAACCCCACATGAGTTCAAGTCGTGTTGACTGTCTGCCTAGCTTCACAGAAGTGACTTTTGGGTGATACATGATCATATTTGTAATGTACTCTGGCTTTGAAGGCTGAGTAATATCCAGATAGGAGTATGCTTGGTATTTCTTGACTCTTTCTCTCCTGCCATACCATTTTCCTTTTCCCCCCTAAACCAGTTTGCCATTATTTATGGAAAAAAGCATATTAGGGAATCTAATAAAGTTCAGCAAAATGCGAACATTGAAATGAGCCTAGCGGATAGTCAACAGTGAAGAACTAGATCTGCTGATATCCTTGAAATATTGCCCTGCACTTTGGTAGCCTTTGTGTTTTTTTGTGATTACCTGATTCATTAAAATATATGAAAGCAGTGATTTGGAGAAGATTATATAATATCTTGTGCAAAATAACACAATTGTTAAAAATCTCCAGATTCTTTCCAAACTTTGTTTCCAGTTGCATCTCCCAAACATGACGTGTAGATGTTAGTTATTTCTTCTTCTCACAAATTCCCTTTCAGGGGTTCACAGTTTAGTCCAGTAGGCAACCAGCACCTAAGTATTGTTCTGTCAGTGATGAATGGCCAATACAGTTTCATTAACACAAATGGAAAATGGGTATTGCCTAACATTATTACTCTTCACTCAGAAATACATCTTCTTAAAGTACTCCAGTGAAATCTGTATTTTTCTTGGGGGCTAAGGGGGTAGGGCCAATGGTGAAGGCATCACACGGAGGCCAGGACTCAGGAAAAAGAAGTTTCACAATAGATTATGCTAATTGTCAGGATTCTCACCTTGTCCAGCCTCTTGACTTAATGTTTAATGTGGCGCATCCATAACGGATGCATAGTCATGTTGAAGCCTTTAAATACTGTGGGAGCTGTTGAGAGACGCTTTTATTATTTAAACATTGATTTACCAGTAATGCATCTTAATAAAATAAATCCTCCTGGCTCTGTTCCACCTTATCTTAAATCTGTCCTTTCTATTGTACATTTATATGCTGTCATTCTCAGATGGTATTATTTAGAACTGATAGCATAGCTGGGAAACAAACAATCCCTTAATCTCCAAGCTACACTGGAGATCTCAGTTTAACCTATTAAACTCACTTTAAAAAAAATAGGTTATATCTGCATTTAAGCAAACTATGGATTTACACGTATTTTTCCTAAATAGCTTGTTGACCTTCAGGGAGGACCAGCAAGTCACAGTTATACTGTGAATTATGTGAAGGTTATACTGAGGAATGTTAATTAGCATTCACCAAGAAACCTAAAGAAGACAAGGATTGATCTTTGTACTTAGAGTGGAGTAGTTGGTTTTAAAAGAATTTATAACTCTAATGTCTGATAACAAAAGGACATTCTAATTTAAGTTAAAATGGTTTCCTTTTCAGTAGGAGCGTGCACTCATTTAAAAGTGAGGAAATTGTTTTTCCTGGTCACCAATGCTGTTTATAAATTGGGCTTTGGGAGGAAAGTCTGGTTTCTGATCAATGATTATACAGTCCAAAATAAACAGAAACAGAAAGTATAAAAGAAAATTTTCTATACTACTATTGAGTGATGTTTAACCTCTAAGTGTAAAGCCATGTACATATACATTGTATACATGGGCAGTACTCATACTCTGAAATTGAAGAATCATCTACAGGCAAAGATTAATTAGATAAATTTTATCCAATTCCTAAACCAGACTGTGGAATGGATAAGTTGCTGAGATACACAAGCAAGCAGAATCTGAATTTGCTACCCTTACACCACACCCTCCCTGGCCCCAGCACTGTGCAACAACCTGGAGCCACTTGAAAATTAGTCTAAATACTTTTGATACATTTCTTTTAGGATGTTGTTCAAAACCCTTAGCCTGGAAGCAAAGTGCTTCTCAGTTGTGTTAGATTACCTTTATAAGCCCTATCTTGCACCATTACTTTCCATCAATGTCCCATTCCAGCTACATCAAAGTTTTTACCATTTCCTGCATGTAAAACAGACCCTAAGGTACCTTTCTGCCCCTTTGTCTACTGTTTCCAATGCCAGGAATTCCCTTCCCTTCTCTTCACCAGAAGAAAGCCCTTGCTGCTTTCATAGGCTATCACCTTCTTCGTAAGCCTTAATCAGGTTCTCTATTCAAAATTAGCTGCCATTTTCTTTGTGTTGCCGTAGCAGCTGGGTGAAAATCTGTTCACAAGTTTGTCTGTCCAACTAGTTAATGAGTTCCTCAAAAGAAAAACTTGATAATCATTGTCTCCATATAGCCCTGTGTTACTTGGCATTTATTGGTTCTATTGTATTTTGAGGAATAAATGAATGCTGCATCTAGTTTATCTTGGTTTTTAAATGATGTTCTTTATCTATGTGCAAAATTTAATCATGAAAACATTTTCAACAGTCCAAAAATATTGGAAAAAGTCATGGAACCCAACTTCTTAACTTTGCTCTATTGGGTGCTCTTGAAATGTCATTTAAAAAGGCTTCAAGCCTCATTTTTATTGTACTTTTCTCTAGCTCATTAAGATACAATTGACATATCATTGTGTAAGTTTAAGTTATACAGTGTGATGAGTTAATACATGTATATAGTGTGGAAAGATTAGTTAACACCTCCATCACTTCTTATAGGTACCATTGTGTGTGTGTGTGTGTGTGTGTTTGCGTGTGTGTGTGTGTGTGTGTGGTGAGGATGGGAAGCCCAGGACGTTAAGCAGGTTGCCCTACATCCCTCAAGTACATAGAGATGGAGCTGGGATTTGAATTCAGGTGTTATGACTTCTAGTCCAGAGATATTCCAGACCTTTCTTAGGGAATGTTTTAAAAATTCATGTTACCATCTCTTAAAATCTCAATATCTGCCCATGTAGGGTTATATCAAATAGCTCTGGAATGTTCACCTGAGTAGATAAAAAATCATGGATAAAAGGTTGGGTTCTCTTCATGTGGATCTCTCAAGAACATGTGCTTTCATCCACTGTTTCACTGTACCATCAGCTTTGATGAAAAGTGGACCTTCATTGGTTTAATATCTAGGAATCAAAAACCACAGGCAGCAGCTACTGTTGAACACAAAACAACATCAGTGCCATAGTCAACATTAGGTCTGAGCCTGCAGAGAGCAGTGGTTCTGCAAGATGTAGTGACACACTGTAAGTATAACTTTCAGTGCACAGAAACAAAAAGCTGAGATTTAAAGTGGTTTCTAGCAATCTGGGTCAGTCACAAGTTCCATTTAAAATTTGATGAAAACTATGTACCTCTTCTCAGACCTAAAGTTGCACAAGTTAAATTTAGCACATAATTGCTGGGTGTAGGTCTATCCCTTAAAGCACATCCATAGTGAGTCTCAGTCTCTCTCTCCCTCCCTCCCTTTCTCTCTCTCTCTCTCTCTCTCACACACACACACACAAACACACACACTCACTCATTCACAAGTACCTAATCATTTTGCGGCCATAATTTAGGCTTTAGAAGTCTATAGTGAAAGCTATATTACATTCTATCTGCCTGTGATATTTATATAAAGATCAGATTTTCATTAACTATCTGTCAATCAAAGGGGCTTTTAGTCTGTGAAGACAATCATTTTAATTTTTATATCAATAGTGATTTTAAGAAATTCACAATTTTGGGGGAAATAGCTGACTATTTCTCTTCTAAATTGAACCTTCATTTTCTTAAATTCTTCTGTAATGTGCATTTCTTATTTTGTTCTATTCATGAAAAGTTGTTGACTGTTGATGCAACATTTTAACATCAAAAAGTGGTTATTTATAAAGGTTTGCCATTATTCTTTATTTTCATATTTTATTTGTCAAGTAAATGGTTCATGTATTTTCTGACCCTCAGAAAATATAGGCAGGAATTGCCTGTTACTCTTGAGAAAAACAAATAGTAAAATTTCTAAAAGTATACCTCTGCCACAGTTATTTCTGGCTATAAAACTAGTTTACATATCATGTTAGCTCCTAGCAGAAAACAGCAATGTGACAAAAAGTTTCAAATGCTTAAGATCTATGACATTTTATGCTATAGTGTTCAGGGAACTAGACATGCTTCTGTAGTACATTTTGCAGTGAATGTTGGCAAATTCTTGTGAAAATTCAGGAAATCTTATTCAATTAGAAACTTAAATGCAGGAGTATGGAAGGTGTTTGAATCAAATTTTGAAGTAGCACAGCTCTATTATAAAGTTCCCTTAGTGGACTTCTAGCATCTTGTGAAGGTCCTCTTTGTGAATTTTAATTGAAAGTTTCCATGATGGTGTAGAATTGGTGTTAACATGTGAAGAATTTCATTAGATCAGTAACAAATAGCAAATCTGAAGGAAATACCATTTATATATCAATAATCTGGATTTTTTTTGAGTTGCCTTGATCTTATTAAGGTTAATTAAGATTGTTCAGCTTTTACTGTGTCATCATTCTTTTACTTGCAATAGAATCTATTTAGTTAGTTCTTAGTAACAAGGAAATACATTTTTGCAACTATTTTACTAGCAAATTTTTTTTAAACTTGATAGAATACTACTTTTAGGATATGACAGCTGTAGAATATGCATAATAAGATTAAATATGATGATTCTGTCTTGAATCATGGCCAAGGAGGTTGAGTTACTTAGGCAGTAAAATGGCATCTTTATCAAGTAATCTTACTTCCAAGGACATCTCAAATCATAAACTCCAAAGGGCAGTGTTTTTACTGAGTATCTGATATTCCTTGAATAAAAGTACTGTATTTTTTTTTAAAGTTATTGGAATTCAATTATCACACTAAGAACGAGGGTATTAGTCTAAGTTATGCATGTCAGTTCTCAGGAAGCTGTTGGACTCAAGTTATTATCAGAGAGCCCTCCACAGAGAAGGATGAATCAATCACAGGACATTTTGCTATTCAAGAACACTGGTAGAAAGCTATCCTCATCCTCCCTAAAAGCTTTCAATTTTGAATTTGCTCAGAGGTCAGCTGATTTATTGTTATAACTGATTGAGGTGATCACACCTGTTGTTTTGTGCCTTAAGATACTAGGCTAAAAACAAACAACCAACATAATGGCAGGTTGCAAGATCCTGCTTTTGATTACTTTTGACAAAGCTATATACTATATATGTGTGTGTATATGTATGTGTGTGTATATATATATATATATACATACATACATACATATGCATGTGTATGTGCATATATAAAAATATTGCAAAGCTATAGCAATTAAAGCAGTGTGATATGGGCATAAAAACAGACTTATAGTTAATGGAACAAAAGACACATCATCTGCAAATAAACCCAAGCATATATGGTCAATGAATTTGCAACAAAGAAGCCAAGAATATACAAGGGGGAGAAGAAAGGACAGTCTTTTCAGTAAATGGTGTTGGGAAAACTGGACAACTACATACAAAAGAATGAAACTATACTACTATGTAATGGTATACATAAAAATTAGCTCAAAATGGATTAAAGACTTGAATGTGAGACCTGAAACTGTAAAACTCCTAGAAGAAAACATAGGTAATAAGCTCCTTGACACTGGTTTTGGTGATAATTTTTTGGATCTGACTCCAAAAGCAAAATCAACAGAAACAAAAATAAATAAGTGGGGCTATGTCTAACTACAAAGCTTCTGCACAGCAAAGGAAAGCATGAACAGAATGAAAAGACAATCTATGGAATGGTAGAAAATATTTGCAAGTTATGTATATGATAAGGAGTTAATATTCAAAATATATAAAGAACTCATACAACTAAATAGCAAAAAACCAAACAATCTGATATAAAAATGGGCAGAAGGTCTAAATAGATGTTATTCCAAAGAAGATGTACACAGAGCCAACAGATATATGGGAAGATGCTCAACGTCACTAATCATCAGGGAAATGCAAATCAAAACCACAAAGAGATATCACCTTACACCTGTCAGAATGGCTTTTATTGAAAAGGCAAGAAATAAGTTTTGGTGAGGATGTTGGGGAAAGCAAACACTTGTGCACTGCTGGTGGGAATGTAAATCAGTACAGCCACTATGGAAAACAGTATGGAGATTCCTCAAAAAACTAAAACTAGAGCTGCCATATGACCCATTGATTCTACTTCTATTTGTCCCAAGAAAATGAAAACACTTACTTGGAAAGATACACGCACCCCAATGTGCATTGCAGCGTTCTTTATAATAGCCAAGACATGGAAACAACCTAAGTGTCCATCAGTGGACAACTGAGTAAAGAAAATGCACAACAGTGGAAGAAAACCTGGTTTGATGACATGAAAAACAATGGAGAAATATTTTAAAATGTTTGTTCTAATGTTTAGCCAAATCCAGTGATAATTGGATTACTGATTGTTAATGCTAAACCATTAAAAAAAAAAAAAAAACACCTTGACTAGTAGATGCAGTTTTGTTTTTGTGATAGATATGCTGAGGCAGAGGGCATTCCCACAACAAAATCTGCCATTGCCAATTTCCAATATAAATTCAATCTCTTATCCCAGGAATTTCATGTGAACTGAATCAGTGACCTTGACTTATTTAAAGAAGGCTGCTACAGCCTGAATGTTTGTGTTCCTATCAAATTCATACTGAAACGTAATCCCCGGTGTGACAGTATAGGGTAGGCAGGGCCTTTAGGAGACCTTTGAAATGGGATAGGAGCCCTCGTAAAATAGACCTCAGAGAGCTCCCTCACCCCTTCCACCATGTGAGGACACACTGGGAAGACCACAGTCTCTGAAACAGGAAGGGGATTCTTACCAGACATCAGTCTGACCGTGACATGATCTTGGACTTCCCAGTCTCCAGAACTGTGAGACATAACGCTTGTTGTTCAAATCATCCAATCTATAGTGATTTTGTAATAGCAGCCCAAATGAATGAAAACATAAGCTTCTGATAAAACTTGAAACACTAGTAATATGAACATTTAGAAGGAAAATTGAAAATATCAAAATATCAAAATAAATGCATTCCCTACCTGCATAGACAGTAATACAAGGAGATTCTTCTGTATTTTTTTTTAATCTTTGTACCCAATCACTTTCCTCCTTCTTTACCACATAATTCTAGAAATGTTAAAGATGTCTCAGACCATAGGTCTCTTTAATGCTAATATTCGGGTTGCAATGCCAATGTCTTTAAAAACATATTTGAGGAAGAAGAACATTACCATCTCAAACAAAGTTCCATAGTAGCTGTGATGTGGTAGAAATTACCTAAGCCATATCCTGTTTTCCCAGTTATGAGAAATGGTACGTGATTGTAAAGTCAATTATTAAGATTTTGTGTCTATCATTATGGTATACTATAAGTCAGTGATGCCCACAGGAGCTATGAAAATGTTTACGACTCTTTGTTCCTACACTAAACAGCCTTGGATGTCAGTTTTTTAAGTTTTTATTTTCTCTGCTTGCTGTGGTCTCCCTTTGCTCAAATTTCCCCATCACCATGGGTTTGTTAACTCTTCCTGCTACCCGTTATCACTGGCAGGTCTATAGGAGTCCCCCACTCTCTTTGTGATTTTCTGAATCATTTATTTTGTGAGGTGAGAAATCAGATTTACTTGTTAAAGTTCACTATAAAATAGAAGTAAGTAGATTCAGAGTAAAAACTAGATGAATAGGGGACAGTAAAGCCCAGATGCCTCCCGTTTCTAATCTACAAATACTTAATGGCTCTTTTTAAATGGAAAAGAATACTGAACATGAAATGTCCACTGGATAGAGACAACTTTACAGATTACTTACATTTATTGTCTTCTGTGTGACATTACATCATATCATTCATAAAGAAGAATCAATAAGAGAGTAAGGCATTTACTTACAAAATGAACATTATTTAAAACTGGAGAATTAGAGCCAAAAATGATACCATCAGCTGTTGGGTTTTGTGCAACTACCGTTGGCCACTTTAAAAAAAGTCAGTAACTTTTTAAGTGCTGGCAGTAACAAGCTATCAAAAAATTTTTATATGGCAGCATGCCATTTCTGTACAAACATCAGGCATTTTATTTTAGGTGCAAGATGTTTTTATTGAAAGAAATGAAGTGATTTCACCCATTTATGTTAAAAGCTGCACAAAGCATGCCATATCCTTTACTTGTTTATTTGTTATAAACTACTTTCATTTTATTAGCCAATCAGCCAGGTTGGAACGTAATTTTTTAGAATTGCACTCCTTGCAGGCACTTCTGAAACTAAAAGTGTCAGCTTATTAAGATTTTTAGGCCTAAAGCATCAATTACCCCAAATACAACATCTGAGAGAGCAGTTTTCTAGAATGCTATAATCTGCACACAAATGCATGTGACATTATACCAATGGTATAAAGATCACATGCCCATTTAGCAGTTGAAAGGCTTTTGCTTCAATGTCCCAGAAGGTGGGTGTCTCATGCAACACGATAGATATGTTCCTGAAAAGATGTATTAAAATTGATTTATGGCAAATTCTACCAACTGTATGACCCTGGGACAATTACATCACCAGAGCTGTTCGGTAAGCACGCGTATATATATGTAGCCACCATCACTGATGAAACGCTGAAAACGGCTGTCCTGGGAGAAAGAGTGGTTATAGCCTTAAGCCTCTAAAAACTCCTCCCCCAATATTTTCCTGACTATCTCAGATCTTTGAGGAACCTCTTGGATCCTCTCAAGATTTGGAAATAAGGATCAGGGGACCTCAAGAGTTAGGAAGTAGGACTTAGTTCTGGTGCTCAGGCCAGTTCCATTCTGGTAGGTTGATGCCACACTACTTGTTACGTAGTTTGATAATCACCTCAGCATGCACCCTCTCTGGTGCTCAGTTTTCTCCTTATAGATGAAAAAGCTGTACAAGATGGTGTTTTCTCTCATTTTGAAAAAAATAAGGGTGAAGTATATTTTGTTGTTTAAATGTATCGAGTGCCTATAATGCACAGGCTCCCCGAGAAGAGAACAGAGCTGTATGTTGCCCTGCCATCCTCCTCCTCCTCCCTCTCCTCCTCTTCCTCCCTCTCCTCCTCCCCTTTTCTCTTTCTCCTTCTCCCTCCTTCCAAATTAGTAAGAAAAATATTCCTTTTACCTAGATTTCTTTCAAGCAGCAGTGTCAGAATTAGCATGTGGATATTATAAACAAAATTCAAAGGAGTTCAAAAGAGATGAAGCTCATTTCTAACTGGAATATATAAGGGAGGTGGGTAGGAAATGTGAAATGTAATCT
This sequence comes from Camelus ferus, assembly GCF_009834535.1. Taxonomy (NCBI): domain Eukaryota; kingdom Metazoa; phylum Chordata; class Mammalia; order Artiodactyla; family Camelidae; genus Camelus; species Camelus ferus. Next base: position 12,129,925 of record NC_045699.1, read on the forward strand.
GAACCTTGAAGATGTATGAGATTTGGAAATGTAAATTCAGAAGGGCCGACAAAAAGCCAGAGCTTTTCCACTTGGCAGGAATGATGTGCAGCGGAACTTGCAGGCAGGTTTGCACAGTGGAATTTAGGGGCAGGCACACTGCGGTGCTCTGCGATGTAACTGCATTGATGGATGATCAGCTGTGTCCAGTACAATAGCCCCTAGTCACAAGTGACGGTTGAGGACCTGAAATCTGGCTAGTATAGCACAGGAACTGGATTTTTAATTCTATTTTATTTAAATTTAATTTTAGATAGGCACACATGGCTAGTGGCAACTGTATTAGATAGTGCAGGTTTATTAGTGGGAGCTTGTGTTAGGAAGAGATGGAAGCAAATACCCAGAAAAAGCACATCAGAGCAATAATATTTGGGTTAAAGAATCTAGACATACATTTTATGTGATAGCAGTGATGAAAGTAGGAGAGCGGGAGGGACATAAATATTTTAAAGCAAATAGTGCTTTTGAGGCAATTCCTCTGGTTGTGGCAGGAATGGGAAAATGAAGGCAGGTGAGAAGATAGGAACCCAGTTAGGAATTGGTAACTATGGTCTAGGATATAAGTAGAGGGGACAGTGCCAGTAAACCTGGAGAGGTGTCCGGTGTGAAGTGGACCATTACTTTAAGAAAACTTAGTGAGATTATCAAGGATTATCTCCTCCCTGGTTTATTTATTTTGCAGACCTGGATTTCCCTGTATTTTCTGTGTGTAGTAGCTCTAATCTTGGGAGACTGCCTCTAGTGATTGATTGATTGATTGATTTTAGTTGAAGTATAGTCAGTTTATAATGTTGTGTCAATTTCTGGTGTACAGTGTAATAGTTCAGTCATATATATACACATATATATTCCTTTTTATATTCTTTTTCATGATATGTTTCTACAAAATATTGAATATAGTTCTCCATGCTATACAATAGAAACTTGCTGTTTATCTATTTTATATATAATAGTTAGCATCTGTTGATCTCAAATTCCCAATCTGTCCCTTCCCACCCACTTTCCCCCAGTTAACTGTAAGTTTGTCTTCTATGTCTGTGAGTCTGTTTCTGTTTTGTAAATAAGTTCATTTGTGTCTTTTTTTTTTTAAGATTCCGTATGTAAGTGATATCATATGGTATTTTTCTTTCTCTTTCTGGCTTACTTCACTTAGACGATCTCCAGTTCCAGCCATGTTGCTGCAAATGGCATTAGTTTATTATTTTTTATGGCTGAGTAGTATTCTATTGTATAAAGATACCACAACTTCTTTATCCAGTCATCTGTTAATGGACATTTAGGTTGTTTCCATGTCTTGGCTATGAACATTGGGGTGCATGTATCTTTTCAAATTAGAGTTCTCTCTGGATATATGCCCAGGAGTGGGATTGCTGGATCATAGCGTAAGTCTATCTTTAGTCTTTTGAGGAATGTCCATACTGTTTTCCATGGTGGCTGCACCAAACTACATTCCCACCAACAATGTAGGAGGGTTCCCTTTTCTCTACACCTCTCCAGCATTTATCATTTGTTTAAATTTTTTTCATGGTACAGAATGCTCCAATAATGTAATGTATTTTCCCTACATGTGCAAGACTATTGCTCTATAAGCCAACAAAAGAGAATGATTTTATTATTTTATTCCTCCCAATTCTTCTTTATTGTTCCTATGATGATTACCATGTGTTAAGTGCCTAAGATAAAGTTTCTGAATCATCATGGCCTTGCATAAAACAGCTGCATATCACTGTAATTGATTTAAACATTCACATGCAGACATTGGTTCTGATCCTCAGTATCTCTATTTGTCTGTAATGTGGGTGACTATGTTCATAAACACTCGGGCCTTTGAGCACATTCTGGGCTTACGGTCATGCTCAGGGTAGAGGGATTCTAGCCATCTAGCAAACTTGTTGGTAGAGATACCACAAACTGGGCAGGGAACAACTCAGGGGGTGGCTTGCTTGGCTCAGCACCAGCTGTTCTGGGCACTGAATGTCAGATCAGCAGCCTAATATGCTAGCCAGACTGTCTGAGTGTCATGGTCTCCACGAAGATATCATTTAGATTGGATTTCATGAGAACTAATGCCAGTGAATCTGAGCAGTCTGAAGAGTTCCAGCAGGGAAAGCGCTCATCAATTATGAGAAACATGAGGACAGCCTGTTGCCAACATGTACATTTTTTTCTCTTTCAAGGATTTGTTCTTTTGCATATTTGCATTTGCATAGAACTGCAGAAAACAAAGACAGTTAATTTGAGATTACATGTGTTTCTATTTCTGTAGTGCAAGCAAATTGGACTGCATTTCTCCTTGCCAAAATTTGTCTTTAGAGGGGATTATTCTTTTATTGTCCAGAATAGCTTTTGAATTTAAGCATAAATAGAAAGCTTTGTAAGTTCTGGTCACTAAGTATAGAAACTCTCATATTCTAGATTTGTTTTTCCAATTGAGAATGCTTCAAGCACCCTGTTTTATATTACTGATATTCCCAGAGAGGAGATAGTATAGAAAAGTAAATGATAATAGATCAGGGTTTAATTCCCAGCTTTCTCCTTTACTAGTGATGCAAACTTGATCAAACTATTTAGCCTTTAGAATAGTTCCCTCATCTCTAAAATGAGGGTAAGAAGTTTTACACATGCAGCCACTGTTTTGTGATGATTAAATGTGGTAACTATATGTAAAATATAGTAAAAACTAGTTTGTTTCTGTCATACCTTAAGAATCCACAATCCACTCTTAAAATGGCTGATCTTTTAGCAAGATGAGAGGCTGAGGAATGAAAAAGCACCTTTACAACATCAAAAGAGGCTCATCTCATTATAAAGACATATTCCTTTGCAACTCTAACATTGTAAACCTTTATAACCTCAGTGATAACCCTTTTAGCATGACACAGAAAAAGCTTAGAGGAAATTCATCTTCCCATACCTCTGAGAAAGAAAGATACATTTTCTTGGTAAAATTTGATTAATGGGAACCAATTTCCTTCTTTTTTGAAAGTAAATTCATATTGCTCATTTCCTCTTGAAAAATATTGAATTCTTGGAGAAAGCATTCCTTTTGACTTTATATGTTATGAGGGTTTAGAGATGCTTGGGTGGGAGTGCTGTGAAACTTTGGGGGTCAGGAAACCTTTAGATGAATGAGAATAATTCATTTAAAGAAATAAGAACTATGTCTTCTGATCTTTAATTACTTTAATTACTACTGTTTCACTACTTATATAAGAAATATTTCTTCCTGAAAGAATACTTTCTATCACCTAAAAAACTGAAAATCTATATGAGCAAGAAGGCCAATCAGCTTCTCTTGCCTCCTTATCGGAACATCCTAGCTGACTGTTTAACACACCATTTGATGTGTACACTTCTTGTATTTCCCTTGCAATCTGGATGGACTGCCCACTCTATGGGGTCATTTGCTAATGTACCAGAGAAGTTCAAAGTAGCTATTGCAGATACCTCAAGGAAAAAGGATGAGGGTGTCTTAATTAGTTTGCAATTAAAAAAAATAAGGCACTCTAGATAGATTCAGTGAGTGCGAATTGAAAAGGAGACAGCTGGAAGTCTCATTAAGTGCGTATTAGCTTGTATTAGCACACTGCAAATCTGTCTGCAGCGCTTCATTCTCACTGTGTGAAGATCTGTCTGCAGGAGTAGAAAGCCTAAATCCTTCAGCCTTCTCCTCTGTTTACTTTTAGAGTTCTATCAGCTATACATACATTATTCTTAATTTATAAAACCAGTTACTGATGTACACCATGTACATGGACAGATCTCCTTGGGTAAATTAAGAAAGTGATTATCAGAGACTCCCCCACACTTTATTTTGTTTGCTTCTATAAATGTGTATTCCACAGACTCCCTGTGTTATGTAGGTCCACGTCTTGTAGTAGATGGAGCTATTTCTTTTAAAATGACTCTAACACTGAGGGATTTTCTAAAAATGATAATTTTTTAAAAACAGTAATTCTCTACCCAACTTTTAGACCAGGATGATGTCTTCAGAATTTTGTAATTATTTTCTGCAGGTTGGCTGGGAACTTTAAAGCGTGGTTGGGAGGTAAGGAGAGCAACAGAGTCCACATGGTGAGAGACAGTGACATAGAAGGAGTTGGGAAATACGAGTGTATTTCTGTGTAGCACATCATGTATTCCTCTTTCTTTCTTTCCTCACTCTTTATTTTAGTTTTAACGAAAGAGCTTGCAATTTCTTTGGGAAATACACTATACTGCGAACTCTCTGAGGAAGGGTTAGAACTTCTTATTGTCCTCATCCATTGTAGACTTTTGTACAGAACTGATGTATCGAGGAAGAAGGCTGCCACACACAGTGTTTAAATGACTTCAACTTAAATTCTTTATTATCACACTCAAAAGATCCCTGGGGTATACCCTTTATTAGTCAGGGTTCTAATACATACACACACACACACACACACACACACACACACACACACACACACACATGAGAACCTATATATACTATATATTTTATTTATATGTATGTATCTCAGTTTCTCTCTCTCTCTCTCTCTCTCTCTCTCTCTCTCTCTCTCTCTCTCTCTCTCTATATATATATATATATATATATATATATATATATATATATACCTACCTAAAGGAATGATGCAATAAGACTTATTATAGAATTATACCAACTGATACAGAAGGTATTCATGCGTGGATAGTCCAAATATATATATATATATATAGAGAGAGAGAGATTGATTTCTTTTAAGGAACTGGCTTTCACGATTATGGAATATGGCAAGTCCAAACTTTGCAGTGTGGGCCAGCAGGCTGGAGACCCAAGAAAGAGTCCATGCTCAAGTCTACAGGCTATCAGGCTGGAGAACTTCCTCATGCTCAGGGGAGGTCAGTCTTTAGTTCTGTTCAGGCTTATGACTGATTGGATGAGACTCACCCATATAATGGGGCACTGATCTCCTTTACCCAAAGTGCACCAATTTAAGTGTAAATCTCATCCAAAAACATCCTCACAGAAACATTCAGTATATTTGACCAAATATCTGGGCACCATGGCCTAGCCAAGTTGACTCATAAAATTAAGCATAATAGGCCTCAAAAGTCCAGGAAAAGAGAGAAAAGGTAACTTCATCAGTAGCTGTGATTTTTTTTTTTTTAACTCCCGCTACACCCAGATCATCCTTTTTTTTTCTCCCCCGTAAATATGGCTGGTCAACTTGGGGGATACAGGCAGGAAGACCAAAGGCAGCTTTGAGTAGGATGGTACATGAGGCTGGATAGTTCCTAGTTCTCACTGCTATTCTTACTGTATGTACAGGTATTGGAGAGTAGAAGGAATGAATGATTTAATACTTTTTTTTTAACTGGTGAAAATAATTCCCTGGGTTATACACAGTTTCTCCCAGATTCCAGCCTTGGAGTCAATTGAGATGCCTTAATCTTTTTTTGAAATGAAAGAACATCATGGAGATATAAATATCCCCCTCCCCAATTTAGAAATACAAACAGAAAAGGACAATGTTATATACAACAAAAATTATTTAACAGAAAAATGGAGAAAAGGTACAGTATTGACATAAAAAATTTATAATTAACAAAAGAAGGAGAATTTTTTTTTAATTCTTGTGTAAGTTACTTGCATGGAAAGGAGATAGTAAAAGTTATTACAGACTGTTTAATCAAGAAAATAAGTTCCATTATTACACAGTATATACCAAAAATCATTAGGTATCATACTCAGTGTCTATCACCAACTGGTTTTTATCATGCAATATCATACTTTTGAGAAAAAGTCATGTAAATACATGTAGTTATAGTTCATTCATTTTAAATGCTAAACAGAATTCCATTGTATGACTCTTAACATCTGTATTGACAGATATTGAGGCTGTTTACTTCCCTACTGCCTGCCTGCCTGCCTACCTAAAGAAATGATGCAGTAAGACTTATTATAGAATTATACCAACTGATACAGAAGGTATTCATGCGTGGATAGCCCAAATAGAATACAAGAAAAGGGAGCCTAGAAATAAACCCGTGCATATATGGAAACAAATTACAGAAAATTCTTAGGAATATGATGGACTATTCAATGATTCTAAAACTGTATGAGGAAAATAATGTAAAATTTAATTCACATCTGGCTCATACACAAAAATTAGTAAAGATTACAGTAACACAGAAAACTATGTAGTTTCAGATTATGAGTATGATAACATATATGTAAATTTTAAACACATAACAATGATATATGCTATTTATGGATACTTGAGTATGGGTGAAACATTCAAAATAATGCACGTGAATAGTAAACATCAACTTCAGGAAAATTGTTACCTTTGGAGACGAGGGAGAAAGGAATGTTTAATTATATCTGAAACTTTTTTAGTTCTTTCAAAATAAAATTGGTAAGAAGTATAGCAAAGGGTTAATATTTTACAATATAAAATATGGGTTATATCTGGACAGTAAAAACAGGTGTTTGTTATCTTCTGAATTTTTCTAGACTTTTGGAATATTACCTAATTTATACAAAATAAATATGTAGACTGAATAAATGTATTTTAAATTGGAGTCAGTATTCCTTGGGTTAAAAGAAGTAACAACTCCATGTCTACATTTTTACAGTGATTTCCTCAAGCCAGTAGTTTGCAATAATAATACCTGATCAGACTTTTTTCTCTATTTATTTAACATTGCAAATAATTAGGTTATTCTTGAATCAGAAATCCAATGTAATGTCCAGATCCCCCCCCTTTTTTTTTAAATAATAACTACACTTCCTGTAGGAATTACCAGCTCAAAATCTAGTCTTAGGAATTTCTCCTCAAACAGTAACAGAGTCTAACCAGCTGCCTCGTCTGTCCCATGTGACAGTCCCCTGGCCAAAGCTGGCTGATCAAAAAACATGGGCACCTAATTCAAATGTAAAATTCAGATATGAGGGCTAAAGAGAGTTGGAATTTTTGAAACTCGAACAAGTTTATCATGATTCTTTCAAGGAAAGTTTCCGTTAACATCTCTAGTGAGAACCCATGAGGTCTCCATGAACTGGATTTTCCTATGGCTTGCTTGGGGGCCTTTTTGTTGTGTTCTGCAGTATAGCCTACCTTCTAATAAATTTCCTCTTTGGCTTGAATTGGCTGGAGTCTGACTTTGTACTGGTAACCAAAAGAGCTGTAACACACTAATCTATAGCATTTTAACTTAAATTTATGTATCTACTTAGAAATTTACTGGCTCTTTCCCCCCAATTTTCTCCAAAGTTAATGTAGATAAATCCATTGATTTTGGCTTCTTTTACTCATTATTCAATCTATCTCTCCATGTCAGCATTTTGTTCTTATCAGGTTTTTTTTAACCTTCTTTTCTGCACTCTAAGCCCAGTTTCCACCCTCTCCCTGTTTATTACAAGTCTTCTTCCATATTCTAGTCTTGAAACGGATCTGTGTAAATTCTTGTCAGTATTATATTTCATTTCTTGCAATCATTTGTCTATTTAATGGTAGGCTCTTCTTAATTTCCACGTGTCATTTAAGACAAATGAAAATGACACATATTCCTTTTAAACATAAAAGGCTCCTTATCCTTTCTTAAAGAAACTGAAGTTGCTTATGTGGTTTAGTTTTGAAAGCAGTAATTTAGTGTTTCCATTAAGAGCAAAGTTGCTGTCTCTAGTTAATGGCATTTTTTCCTCCTTTGATGGAACTCCGATTTTGAAATTTATATCAGTGTAATGTGACATATAGGCTCTCTTCCGAAATTAAGTGTTTTCATTAAATGAATCACTAAACATCTTCACATATAAATGTTTCTGTAACTTTACCAAAACTTGGGAAAAAGGAAGAAAGAAAATGAAGGTTATAGAATAGATATATGCCTCATTTGTACCTTATTCATGTAGTGATAGATAAGAAATACACTTGGTTTTGTACATAAACTAATTGGAAACCAGTTTACCACTTCACTCCAGATCCTGGCGACAAGCAGTGGAATGTGTAGAGAAAATAGAGGCATGTTTAGTATCAAAGGATCACACTGTTCAGCTTTCTTTTTCTAGCAAGGCTTCACTTGGAGTTATTTGATGAATTCAGTTTGCTCCACCAACTTTTCTCAGTCAATTTCCCTGCAGTTTTGAGATATTTGATGGAGACTGGAAGGTAAGACTCCAAATACAATTTAGGGTGAAGACAGAACTCCTTAAGAGTTTGATTGTGGAGATTTGACCTCATTATCACTCTGCTCACCTAAATTGAACTGATCTACTGAAGCCATATTTATGTTAAATGAAAATTAATGGGTCCGAAGGTCTTTTCCCTTTTCATATTTCCCTTAATGTATCAACGTATTTTACTCTTGGTTAAGAGCAATTTGGCTTAATTGGGTGGATTAAAATTCCATATTTCACCATTTCTATCTACTTAATCTTAAACAAGTTATATAGACTTCAGGTGCCTCAGTTTTCTTATCTGTAAAATGGGGATGATACTTCTTATAGTACTCATCACATAGGTTCTTATGAGAATAAAATCAGCAAATATGTGAATAGTACTTACAATAATGGTGATTTCTAATAAATGCACAGCAGTAAATATGTTGGTTATTGTAATTAGTATTATTTTAATCAAATACACCATCTGTTTTGGTCTCATAATCATGACCTTAACTGAGAATTTTTCCACTCAATCCTTGACCAATTGCTTGACCCCATACTGAAGTCTGGATCTCGTATTTCCTATAAAAAGCCACTAGGTATAGTGTTATGTGGATTCTTTTTCAAATCATACAGACACAACTGAATGTTGGCTCCCTCATTTTCTACCCAGTGACACTGGGAAAGTTATTTATCTTCAGTAAATCCCAGTTAACCAATCTGTAAAGTGTAAGAGTTGTTACCAAGACTTAATATACAATAAACGCACCTACACAGAGTAGGGGAATCCTTGGCAAATCTCTGAGTGTGTTTTCTTTCTACTCTGATAAAATTTATATACCCAGGCTGGCCTTTAAGGATTACTACCAAAACTTTTCTTTCTTTTCCACTCTCCTTTTACTTTCTCTGCCCACTCTGCTCTCCCTACATGCAATAAATAAATAGTTCTTTGATATGGTTTAATTAGCCAACCCCTTGATTTTTTTAAACTCATTGTTTCTTTTCACTGTGCCTTCCCCAATACTATACTGCCTCCACCCCAAGCCCAGAATGTTTTCCAGGCTTACTTTTGCAGATCTGCTGCCTTTGCTGCCTTTCAGAAGTTGCAAATTGGTAACCCTCTGGCAGATCAGTTTTATTGGGGCAGTCCAATGTTTTTTAATTGAATGGGAATGCCTTTAGGTAAGGTAAGGGATCCACAATGCACTGCGATAATCATTATTCCTTCACATGTTTAGGTCTCCTGCCTGGGCCCTGAAGTCACTGGGTTTATCACTGGAACTCCCTTTCTTAATTAAAGCTAACATAAATGAATCAGTACCTTGTCTGCCTCCCCTCAATTCAATTAAAATCTTTATTGGCCCCTTTATACAATCTGACATAAGGCAGAAAAAAGTGAGTTTGGGGGAAAGAATTGCTTTTAATCTCTGCAGCTAATAATTGAATAACTTTTAGCAAGACTTCTTTGCTCAGCTATAAAATGAAGAAAGTAATTCTCATATGCAAATCATAATTCTCTTAGGGTTATTTTAAGAATGATATAAAGGACATATATAAGATAACCAACACAGTGCCTGGTCCAAAATAAGTAATCTATATATATATATTAATAACCTCTCTGAATCTGTTTTCTAATCTGGCAAATGTGGGCATTGAGATTAGATACTCATCTATGCGATCTTTCCAGCTCAAAAACAGTAGGAGACCTAGGAAGTTCCCAGTGTTACATTTTAAGTATTCAATCTCTTGTGTTTTCTTATTATTATAATAGAATGCATGTGATATAATACTCTTTGTTCCTGTATATTATTATTATTCTATATTCAAACACAGTTGCAAACACAATTGACTCTTGTTGATAGAGGGACTCACTGATGGAGAAGTGCATGAAATAGACAAGTTGGTGGTCTAGTCCAGAGAGGGTTTAGTGTACCTGGAACATCAGTTTACGGAGACCAGTGCAGAGATACTGTTCACCCAACACCAAATGAGTGGAAGTCACTCAACAGAGTGGTCACTGCTTAGGAGCTAAGATTTCCAGATACCAGCCATTTTTAATTTGCAGAGTCACTCAATAGCAGAGCAGACAACTGTATTTCATAACAATGAGCTCATCAGACTCATGCCATTATCACTAATTATTAAAGTTTCTTTTTTGCTAGAATCATAATTGTTTGTTTTTATGACTTAACAAAGGACTCAAGATCATATCAAAATTAAGCATATCACTAGGTGCCTTCTAACCCCCTCCTCCCACATTCTAACATATGAATACTCAGTTTGGAGTTAGAGAAGCAACACCTATTTTTACATGATTGATTAAAAGCAAGAAAATCTATTTTATTTAAAATGACTGTTCTGCATTCTCTTAAGCAATTTTAATGCTTTGTATGCAGTGTTATATAAAAAGGATATAGATTTATGCTAAATATGGAAAAATTCAGTAGGAGATTTTATATATTCATACATCTACATTTTTTGTAGTTAATACACTTTTGTCACCATTTCTGGGTTTAAACTAAAAAATCCATAACAATTCTGAAGTGTTCCAAATATGAGTGTTGCTCAGTCCCAAGCGGCCTCAGTTCACTAAATTATTCAGTGCTCTACATAAATGTGTCAAATTTATTCACAGGGCATAAATGAAGAGATCTAGTGGTTGATAATCCAGAACTGTCTTTTTAATAATGAATAAAATCATTTAAAGACATTGAAAGAAGGGTAACAAGTAGCCTTTAGAACTTTCCTTTGTTTCCAGAGCTGGAATATTCTACATTTAAAAATAAAGGAGATTTATAAGAATTTGGTTATAAGCTAAGTATAGTTTTAAATAGACATTTATGGGGCTGATCAAATTGTAAGTGGAGAATTTAGAGGCTTATTAAATCTATTAAAGACACTTGGGTAACTTTGACACTTTGAAGACTCATGAACCCCTTCTGTCTTTATATGCAATTGTCATGTCCTGATGTAATGAATGTATCACTTAACATGTTATTTGCATTTTCGAAGTGCCTGCTCTCTTCTCCCCAAAATCACCTACCTGGGAACATTTGGCATAAGACATTTTCTCATATTTATCCCTGAAGCCGGCTTCTCCACTGGCACGTGCCTCCTGGCAGCTGTTTCTTACGCTCTGCCTTTAACTGCTTGTGCTCCTCTCTGTGCTTTCCTAGAATACCCTCTTCTTTCAGACCCCAAAGCCCAGGACTTTTCAGCAGAATTTACTGAAGCTTTAGGGACGTGTTTTTCCAAGGGGGTGGTACCAGCACCACATCACCCACACCAGTAGTGCTGAAACGCAAAACTATGAGCCCCTGAACTCAGCACTGCTCCCGTGAATTAATCCATGGGGATCAGAGCTAATAATCTGTATTTTCAACAAGCACCTTAAATGATTCTTAATCACACTAAAGAGAACTCTTTGGGGTTAATCAGAGGTGATGGGGGAAAGGATCACCAATATAAATGAGCATAAAATGTAAAATATTTAAATTTGAGTCTCGGCGTCCTGGTCCTGATGTTTTCGGGGTGTCCAGGGCACAGGGATGTCTCAGGGGGCCATTTCCCCTTTGGCCTCTTTGGTAGACATGGGGACATGAGGCCTACGTTCTGCTTCAAGGAGCCCTTGCTGTGAGGAGAGCTATCAGCAGACAGCTTGCAGCTGTGGGTCCTTCAGGATCTCCCTCAGCTGGAGAGGACGCCTTGTTTGACCTCTCACCCTTTGCGCACCTGATGACTGAGCAAGACGAAGGACCGTTTGTTGCAGGTCAGCTTTCTTTCACAGGCAGCTTCCACTCAAGAGTGCCCTGCCTGAGGCTTTGCCGCCAGCATAACAGTTTGACCTCTTCCTGTGCCTCATCCTACCTCTCACCCTTGTCTTCACAGGGTGATCCCTAGTAAACATCTTGCACTGCAAACTCTGTCCTAGCGTCTGCTGGAGAACCCAACTTGCAACAGCCTCTGTCTGCAGTGATACTGCAGAAGCTTTCTCCTTCCTCTGAAAACAGCTGATCTCAGGTGCCCAGGCTTTTCTCAGACCCCGAAGATATGTTTCCAGTATGTCTCTTACTTTAGAACACACAGTTTTTAAAAATTTTAACTCAGAAATTTAGCACTGGGACAGATTTTCCATATTCAAGAACCCAATAGATGGATTCTATTTTTCTAATCTCAACTTGGCCATCTACTCCCTGTAATTATTTATCTGTACATCAAAGAGAGGTAGTCAGTTTGGGTTTTAATGAGCATATCTGGACATTTTTGTTTCAAAAAAGTGAGAACATGTCGTTTCACCAACTCTGTTACTTTGTTTTTTGCATAATTTCTAGACCTCTTAATAAGTCTGAAAACTAGATCACCAAACATACGAAATTTTCTTCCCTATCTGGAAAGTTGACTCAATTATAAGAAACTGTCTTTGTTTTTCTATCAATGATGTTGTCTTGAGAATCAATTCTTCTGCCAGTGGGTGTTATTCTGAAAATGGAGCTTCTGATTAGTTAAGCCATCCTCATAAGGGCCAGTTAATTTCACCCAGGCACATAAACGTGTGATGGAAAACGTGCCCCTCTTTCTTCGGAGACACACTTGTTTTTAATTTCACTGCTGAGACAATGGTATTCTCTGTCTTGAAAAGATCACAGAGTTCATTTCAGTATTCTGGACTTTATATTAGGCAATGGGATGGTTTTCTGTTGGGAAATATTGCATAGTTTGGGTTGATTTTATCTTTCTATCGCATGACATCAATATTAGCAACTACGCCTTGATTATTCATTCTTTCTTATTTTGGCATTATCTGATGGTCCTTTCTGTTTAACCTGTTTGAATGCTATCAGAAATATGTGCAAATAACTGACTCTAACAAGTGTATTGGTGTGGACTTGGCCCTTAGGTAGGAAAATAAAGCCATTAAGGAAAGAAAGACTGTTTTTAACTGAAACATGCAAGAAATGAAAGTTAATGAGGTTTCAAAGCTCAATCCAATAGATAAAGTAGGTATGCACTTGGGGAAGACTCCAGCCTATGACATGACAGTGACAAGGTGCAGAGTGGACCACTCTGTGATGGCAAAACAGGTCTCATCTTGCCCAGATGTAGGTTTAACCTAATTTTTTAAGCTGTAAACTTGGTGAGGTGATGATGGCACCCACACTTTTTTATTACCTAAGTCCTGGTGACTGAGATCATTCCTGGATTAAACAAACAGAAATGAAATTATTACTGAGAATGATCATAGCATTGGTATTGTTTTTTCTATCTTACGTGGAAGATAAAGGCAAATAGGACTGAAAAATGGTATAAAAGCTGAGTTCATCATGGGTGTCGCCAAATCTGATAGTTACTGAGAAGGAATTAAGCTGAGGGGTCTGTGTTTCCAGTCTTATCAAACTAGTTTTTTGTCATGTGTTATTTCTTTTGGATTTGGAATCACTCCCCACCCACACACTATAACCTGAGCTTTCTGTCCAGAAACCCTTGTCAAATTTTGCAGCATCACTGGATAAGAGAAAAGGATGAGGGGGAAAAAATGAGTCAGGCATCCTGTTGAAGTATACTCAGCTAGCGAAGCCTGTGGGAAATCTCATGTTGTTTACCAGCTGCTCCTACACTCTCTGCTGAACCTGGACTAATTTTACAGCTAGAGTTGAATTAACAATTCATGTTGCATGCTCACCAGATGTTATTGAAGAATGTGGAGGAGACAGCAACACAGTCACACTGAAAACAGAATTTGAAGATCACCTTGTCCTTTTGGCATCAGGGACTCAGCGAAACAAGACGACTGATTTATCTACGCACCTCATGCCTTTATTAAATAAGCGAAGACGAGGACACAAGCATATTATGCAGCAGTGTTATTGGTATAATACACAGTGCCTGTACTTTAGCAGTCACATTGTCTCACTCAAACAGGTGGCACAGTCTGGCAGATGGTAGTGAGGATTTCTTTACAGGGTTCACTGTTTCTTGCAAACTTCTTGCCTTGTTTTTCCTTTTCCTAAAATGTCACATGTGTGTGTTTGCACATACCCAATTGCACCGTTTAATGTAAGGAGTCCTCATTTATATTTTGAGGCTAAGTTGTAAACTCCCTTTGGATTCAGAATTGTACTAACTCCCTGATAATATTTTCCTGTTAGTATTCATTCAGCATTCACTCGGCAAATATTTCTGAACACCTGCATGCCAAGCTATTTATCCAGACACTTAGGATATATTGATTAATATAACAGGAAAAAAAATCCCACCATGATGTAGCTGACATACTAATATGAAACCACTCTATAAATAGATTTTAGTTAAAATCAATATTGTCTCATTTTCATATTGCTATATGACCTTTTTTAGATTGGTGTTACCTGATGTGTTTTCTTTTTCTATCTTTGTATCAATCTTACCAAAAGAAACCTTATGTTGAGGTGTGTCTCTTGTAAGCATATTATAGCTTAAAAATACAATTGGAAAATCTCTTACTTTAAATAGAGAAGTTTCATCTACCACCTTTCTTGAGAATAACAATATATGTGGATATATTCCCTTATTTTGTGTGTATTTTTCTTCTGCTGTGTACTTTCTTTGATTTTTTTAAATTAGTTTCCCACTCTTTTTTATTAATCAAATTTTCTTTGTACTCCTATATTCCTTCTATTAATTTGAAGCTATGCGTTGTTTTATTCTTTTAGTGAGAGTCTTATTTAATGGTTTAATACTCACCTTCACCATGTCTAATGTTATTGGATATCTCTATCGTCCTCCTCCAAATACAGAGGTCTTAGAATCTTTTTAATCCAGTCACCCCCTCCTATCTTTCATGTCTGTATTTTGAATGTAAAGCCCTCAGACTTGGTCATTGTTATCAATGCTTTTTAGCCAATACAGTCATTAATTTATGTGCTTGCTATTATATTTTATACTCAGTATTTTCTTTTGAGTTAAATTTCATTCTATTGAAGTACTTCTATTAGCACTTCCTTCAGCGAGACCTGTGAGTGCCGAATTTTTTCTGCCTTTGACTGAAAAATGTCTATTTTGACCTCACTCTTGATTGAAAGCCTAACTGGATATACAATCCCAGAGTGACAGGTATTTTCCCTAAACGCACTACATGTGAACCTCCACCATCTTCTCTTCTCTGTTGTGGTTGATTGTAGGCTGTTGTCTATAGAGTAGTCGTTATTTCTTAGGGGTTTTGTCTTTCATATTTAGGAAGTTTTTTATAAATGAAATGTCAAATTATGGATTTATCCTTTATCACATTTGATACTCACTGTATGGCTCTGGGACTTATGTCTCTCTTCAGTTAATGATTTTCGTTTATTTGCATGTTGAATATTCCTCTCCCTCCCGTATTCTCTGTTCTCTTCTTATAGACTTGCTATTGAACATACATTATTACTTCTATCATATCCTTTATGTATTAACTTCTGTTATCTTTAAATCATTCTCTGAGCTGAATTCTAGGTCATACCCTCAGCTCTGTTTTTAGTTAACTAAATTTCTCTTCAGCTGTAATAGTTATGTATTTTTTTAATTTAGCTGTCCACTGTAAAACATTTTCGGATTTACTTTATCTAGCATTCCTCTATATGTTTGCAGAAGGAAGCTGTTCTCAGCAACCTAGTCTACCATAGTGCTGGAAGTTCATGGCCATTTTTTGAATAAGTTATATTAGTTTTTGGAAGGTCTCAACAATAATCAAAATTACTTGACACTGACATTCTAAATATTAGCAAGAATCAGTATGCAGATAATACTAACGGAGGGAGAGAGAAAAGAGGAGATCTACGTATTTTGAAGGAAACTGTGGTAGTTTACTAGGGCTGATATAAGAAAGCACCACAAACTGGGTGGCTTAAACTTTAGAAATGTACTGTCTCACCGTCTGCAGGCTAGAAGCTCAAAATCAAGGCATCAGCTGGGTTGGTTCCTTCTGAGGTCTGTGAGGGACAGTCTGTCCCATGCGTCTCTCCTAGCTACTCGCGCTTTGCGGGCGACCTTTCACATTCCTTGGCTTCTGCTGCATCACCCTGATTTCTGCCTTCACCTTCACGTGACAGTCTTCCTGTGTGCAGGTCTGAGCCCATATTTTCCTTTTCTGTGAGGGTATTATTCATGTTGGACTAGAAGACCATACTTATCCTGTATGATCTCATCTTAATGAATTATGTCTGCAATAACCTTGTTTCCAGGTAAGTTCACGTACTTGGGGCTAGGCCTTTAACATAGGAATCTAGGGGAACACAAGTCAACCCGTAATAAAAGCATTCTTGGAAGTAGATATCTTGAGTTTAGAGTCTGACAGATCTCCCTTTGAAGTCTGGCTCTGTTGGTTACTGGTGTCAATGATTTTTTTCTTTTTCATCATCTGTAAAAAAGGGGAAAACAATGTTTATATTGTGAGAATTAATTTCTAATGCATGTGAAGCACAGTATTGTCTTCAGTCAATTACTTCCTCAACGAACAGTAGACATCACTGTCCTTCGTCAGTGAAGGACGTGTGCTTCAGTAGCCTAGTTATCTCTTGAAGTTCTGCCTACTCACATCAGACATCCCGGAAAAGTATGTAGTTACACGTGAAAGGAATAAAGAACACTTTGGCAGTGACTGGGAGCAGGTTGACGTGGTACGATAAGGGAAGTCTAGAGAACTCACTTGAAGAGAGCTCACATCATTAAGTAATTACTGACTCCAGCCCTGCACTAAGCCCTTTGTGTGCATCGTCTTTTTGGGTCATCAACACCCCCTAAAAGACAAGGAGGATGGTGACTTCCATTTTACAGAAGTGGAAACTGAGACACCAAGAAGTTAAGTAGCTTGTCTAAAGTTCCACTGCCACTAAGAACTGGAGAATGGATTTAAGCTTTAGTCAGCTTGATTCCGGAACCCACGATGTTTTAATGCCAGTCAAGTGAGGAGACTGAACCTAAACCACATACAAGAATCAGCACTGTTACCTAGGAAGGTATTTCTATAGCTTCCTAAGGTTTCTAAATCACAATGGTTAGCATGTCTGTAACAGTCGTTCATCACTTTGCCCTGAAAGTTATATAATACCAAGAGCCATGTTTTATAACTCGGCCTAGTGACTGTGGTGCACGATTTATTCAAATTCTGTCAAGTTGACTGCTTATTGGTGGCATCTTGACTAGATTTTTGACTTGGAGTTAGATGTATGACAGCTTTTCATGGAATTAGAGCACACTGAATAAATTCAGTATTTAAGGCAATTTGAATGAGCTCCACGGTGACCTGTGTGACCACCCTCTGTCTACCTCTGTGGCTTGTGCATGACTGATTTATTCAACGTTCTCCCACACGACTGGCTTTGGCAAAGGGAGATATTCACTTGTGTGTTATTGCTCAGCTGTGCTAAATGTACAGTGGCAGCTATATTTTTGCAGTGACCTTACTTTGGTTTTAACTTAACTGGAAAATATTAAAAATTGCTTGTCAATTTTGTTTCCTCTTTCAAAAATACAGCTCTTGGTTTGATTGATTTTTTTCCTTTTTTAAAAATCTCTGTTTTATTTATTTTCTTCCTGATCTTTTTATTTCCTTCCTTCTGCTGACTTTAGATTTTGTTTGCTCTTCTTTTTCTAATTCTTTTAGGTGATAGGTTAGGTTGTTTACTTGAGATTGTTCTTGTTTTTTGAAGAAGGCCTATGAACTTCCCTCTTAGGACTGCTTTTGCTCCATCCTATAGATTTTGTGTGGTTGTGTTTTCATTGTTGTTTGTCTCAAAGTATTTTTTAATTTGTTCTTTGATTTCATCATTGACCCATTGCTTTTTAGTAGCTTGGTGTTTAATCTCCATGCTGTCGGGGTTTTTTTCTCCTTTATTTTTCTGTGGTTGATTTCTAGTTTCATGGCATTGTGATCATCTACAAAACAGAAACAGACATAGTAAATAATTTTATGGTTACCAGAGGAAAGGGAGTGGGAAGGAATAAATATGGGAGTTTGAGATTTGCAAAGGTTAACCACTATATATAAAAATAGATTTAAAAAAGCAATTTTTCTGTATAGCACAGGAAACTATAATAAATATTTTGTAGTAACCTTTAATGAAAATGAATATATGTATGTATATGCATAACAGGGACATTGTGCTGAACACCAGAAGTTGACGCATTGTAATTGAGTATACTTCAGTTGCAAAAAAATTGCTTGGATAAAACTGTGGCTACACTTAAAGTAGTTCCTTGAGGAAACACAGTGTTTGTTTTTGTAAGGGTTAAGAATCCCTAACCAGTGAATGTCTGTGGGCTTTTGAGTTATTTGAAGGAAGGAAGACACGAAAGGAATTCCAGTAAAAAATAATTATTATGTAAAATTGTATATCGTATCTGTAAAGTCTCCCCACCATACTTAGGCACAAGAAGTTAAAAATCTATTATTGGCAATGTATATCTTCAACCTCTAATGTCTGTTCTTCCAGAACAGAGTCCATGCCCTGACCTAAGTTTTTCTCTAGCTAAGAATACTTGAAACCTCTGAATCCTGAGTGACCACTCCCCCCCAAATAAAAACTGTCTTATTATTAAAAACAAAAATAATATAAGAAGTAAAACACCATCCTGTTCTTGGCCAAGGAAGACCTCCTTTATGCAGGAGTCTCAAGTCCAGCTCTCTTGCTTACCTGAGGCCAGAGGTTACTCTTCTATCCCCAAGAGCATTAAAAGCCCAGGACTAGAGTTCAGATGCTTCTCGGAAGGTTCAGCCAACTATCATGAAATTAGTGACCTTTCCTCTTCTGGAGGTGACTTTTCCCTTTGTATCCACACCTGCAGGTGTGTATGTGCAGCTCTCAGGTTTAGCTCGGTGTGTGGATGTATGCATGTGTGCACCTGGACTTGCTATGACTCAACATTTCTCTGTGTTTGAAAGGAAAGTCTGCAGAACCTTTGACCACCTTGCTGCTGACATTCCTGAATATTTTCTATGTATGTGTACATTTTTTAAACAAATAGTTTTTTTTTTAAACCATGACAATATACATCAAACTTTCTTTACCCAACATCTCGAAAATGGCTGCCAGAAGTTCCCTGTGGCTGCAGTACTCCCACCCCACCCCCAATTGCATGCCACTCTGTTATTTGTGAATGTGAGTGCATTTTTCTAGGTAGGTTTATAGCTTTAATCAGAATATCAGTATAATCTGTGACCCCTGCACATAAGTCTAACAACTATTAAATATAGTTTTGAAAATGTGTTATCTATCACCCTGCAAGTTAGATTATGCCCATTGCCTGCTTAACTCAACATTCTCATAAGGCATGCTTTTCAAAGGGGCCTAGTGTTCCACAGTAAAAATATGATGAAATTTACAGTAAATTCCTGAGTTGTTAGATTTTAGACTTTTTTCTGTATAGACTACCATAATGGAAAAATGCGTGAACATTTCTGAAAGCAAATGCATGAGTTCATATCGAGCCATTTCCCTGTGGAGGTGGAATTTCCCTTTGGAGTGGAGTTTTGGGGTCAAATAGAAAATATTTTTAAAGTTATAGATATATATACCACCATTTTCTGTTACATTTATGCTTTAAAAAGCAAGTATGTATATAGATTTTTAATTTTACTTAAACCATATAAAATAATGGAACAGCTTTTTAATTCTTTGGACAAAACACAAGAGCAGTGTGCCATGAATAATAAGTAACGCTTTAAATTCAGCTGCATTGATGCTGCCGTACATGCGAGATTTAAGTCTACAGATATTTTTCTGTGATTGTACAACGTTAATTTCTATTCCTTTGCTCTAAGTTTCTATATTTAATTCAGTAGAATAATTTAATGGCTTTTCTTAGTTTGCTAATTTTGCAGTATGTAAGGGCTTTTTAAAAGGAAGCAAACATTATAATAAGTAACCGGTGTTGTATAAAAAATAAGACAGGAAATTAAACCAATTTTCTTAGAAAGAACATAAAATAAGAATGACAAGATTATGGAGTGTTAGTGAGAAATGGGAAAATTGCTCTAGTACAGGGCATTGTTTAGTTGTCAAATAGAATTCCATAGGGTCCAGAAAATATGCCTGGGCATGACTTTAACATGGTTTTGATAAAAGCAGTGAACGCTAGTATCCAGTATCAAAACAAGGAACTTTGGTAGATTGAATACCTGGATCCAAACCTTCTTTCCTCCCTGCGTCCACACCCTTGTCATGACCTATCATGGAAAGAATGAATTCTCCACCCATTGACTTTGGGCTTAGCCATGTGATGTGTTTGGCCAATGGTATGTAGACAGAAACAGTATTTTACCAGAGACTCCAATCTAGCCTTTAAGAAACCTTGCATGTTTCCGCTTTTCCTCTTGGGCCTCTGCTATCACATGAAACAAACATGCCCCAGTGAGGCTACTGATTCTTGGGGAATGATGATAGACACATGGAGGAGAGGCAAGCAGACAACAGACCACATGAATCAGAGCTTCCTCAAATAGTATAACCTAAAAGTAGGTGCCCCAGCTGATCCACAAACTCATGAGCAGGAAATACATGATTATTTGTTGTGTGGCATTGGTATTTTGTAGTTGTTTGTTTAGCAGTATTGTAACAATATTGTATGAATACAGAGACTCATTTTCTTTAGGGAGCTAGTATTGCAAGTACCAAATTCCTGTGCTTTCATCTAAGTCAGTGGAAAGTAAAGAGTTAGCAGAAGAAGTAAATCATTGGGGAAAGTAAGCAAAAGATTCAGCCAGGTATTCTGAAAAGCAGAACAGTGTAAGCTGGAATGCTGTGAACTGGATAGATACCTTCAGCTACATTGGCCTCAACTATTCAATGTTGTTGATGAATTTTTTGTTCAATAGAATTAGTTGACAACATTGGAAAGTTTGGAATTTGTCAAAATTCCAATTTTGGATTTTCCTTGAAAGGTCAAAAATGATCGCAAAACTAGAAATGTTGCCCTCAATACAACACTTGGCTGGGGTTGAGTAGAAGCCACCTTCTCAAGACGGCCTGAGCTCTCCTGTTTACCCAGCACCCACATCTTCCTCAGTTAGTCTGCTCTTTAGAGGAGTGCATATGATAATGTCTACTTCTGTGGTTCTGTGAGAGTGAAAATAGAATTCTGCTCAAAGATGTCTAGAGCACAATAGGTGCTCATTAATAGCATATTTTATTTTTAGATATTCAGTAAATGGTAAGTCACTTAATAGTAGCAATTTATGTAGTGTATTTCTTGTGACATAAAGTTTTAATCAATGAAAATGTATCCTGTAAACCCTCTCAGGATCTCTGAATTGTATGTAGATATTATCCATCCAAGAGTTACAAACAACGGAATGAGATTTCATGAAAACTAGGTGAGATTGGATTGTGTATCCACCTACAGTGTCTTCTTAACTAATTTGATAAGAAGGAAAATATTACTAATCGTATTTCTGATTATATTAATTGGCCCAGATCCCTCCACTAAGGTGAAAGACCCTAATAATTACAATGATATATTCGATTTTTAGCTATTATAGGTCCTAGAGGAGCTTCATATTTATTATGTAACTTCAGCTTTAACGTGGCATTCCAGCATAGATATTTAAACTTGAAAGAAATAATACAACTACCAACATATAAAAATAATTACCGCCATGTTTAAGCTAGTTTACTTTTATTCATTTATCATATATTTCATGAATATCTCCTAATTCAGGTACTGTTCTAGGTACTAAAAACATTGAAGTAAATCTTACCTACCGTTTATTAATTATTTTATATTACAGCCTTCTTTTATTTGAAAGGAATAAACAAACTCTATTCTCAACACAATGTTTTTCAAAGGCACAATCTAGTAACAAGGATATATACAGTCTGCAATCACTTCCAAATCTCAGCATTTTCAGAGAATGCAGTAACATTTTTATTGTAACTCATCGACACAAGTTTGAGAATCTCAACTCAGTCGAGACTTCAGTGTCATAATTATGTCCTAAGTCCTCCTTTGTATGACCGTTACGTGCCATGCACAGGCTCCAAGGTATTGCCTTGCCAAGACTGACAAAGGGCAGGATGGATTTCAGTCCATTAGAGGAACGATGCATGATTAGGAACGTATGATGGAGGAGAACATTACATTTACGAGAATTCTCAAGGAGACAGTATCTGTAGTTGGAAAGAGTTTTTAATGCCCATCCTCCACCCTCTACCATGAGCCTTCCAGTGTGGGCTGGTCTGGTTAATTTTCCCTTCTTTAGCTGAGTTCAGAGCTGAATTGTTTGAAGGTCTGGATGAGGGGAGGGGGCATGAGAGGATCGAACATTGTCATTGGAGATCCTACTTTTTCATTCTCCATAGCTTTACCTCTCCACCAAATGTTGAGTAAATATACAACAAGAAAAGTGTAAAAGTGTAAGGAACATCAGTTTGAAGAAGTATCCTCAATACCAGTGCAGGTTCAAAGCCTTTCTTTTGTTTGTTTCCTAATGTAGCAAATGAAAGCGGCCAAGTCCTCCTTTTTCCTGGGGGAAAAGAATGTATGTAGGAAGAAAAATCTGAGGAGAAATCTTGAGAATCAAAAAAAGAAAAACAAAACTCCATCAACAACCAAAAAGGTGGTTTGGCACTTTCAAGTCTCATGGACTCCTTTAGGTGAATCTAAGAAAATAAGTAAAGCAGAACCTTGTTCTTGTTTGCTGAAATCAAACCTCTCTTTTCCCCTCTTTTTCCTTTCTCTGATTTCCCTTGCCTTTCCCCTCAGCCTGCATTCACTCCTTCAACCTCATTTCTTGGAAACCTGGTCGTGTGAAATCCTCTGCTATGGGTGAAATTTGGACAGGGAGCAAAAGAGAGAGGTTAACTAGGGAAAATCTATTCCACTTTCTTTTCCTCAGCCCAAGCTCTCAGAAAACATATTAGCCCTAGTTTTCAGGTGAGAAAACAGAGGTAGAAAGCCTCTGTTACAAATCACATGGCCTCTGCTTTTATAAGAAATGAGAATCAGAGTTTCTGCTCTCTGTTCAGTATCCTACCACTTAAACTTGCCCCATTTTCCCATTTTTGTAGATCTGAATGACTCTTATTGAAATATTACCAGTTTGTAAAATAAGGTAAAAAGCTCTCATAACAGTTTAAAAACCATTTTTATGCCCTTAGATACCAATAACTAAAATTTCAACATTCTATTTTATTTGTTCAGCTGTTAGCCCATAATATTTTCTAAATAAAAATGAATAATTCAGAGCTTCTTAAAATTTTGTGTTGGAAATACTCCAGAATTTTCACACACAAAAGCTGGTTATTTTTTTGTTTTTTTGGTTTTTTTTCACTTTTGAAGAGTTGAACTAAATTTCCTTTATACCACTTGACAAATTTCAAGAGCGGCACTTAGTATGTGGCATAATTATACTTGTTTATTCAGAAATATTAATGTATTTGGAAATTAAGTATATATCCTAATAGTAATTGACTGGTAATAATTTTATATAAATATTTTTGATTTTATCTTTCATCTTTGTATTTTTGGATTAGTCAAAGGAAATTATAGATGCCTAAGATAACTCTTTCAAAATGTATGCAAAAAACTAGGAGAGTATATGCAAATATTATTCTGTCTCTGTTTTAGCAAGAATATCAAATTAGACAATGCAAATTGTTAGACATAATTAGAAAAAGAGGACACTGGTGTTTGGAAAAGGGGAAGACAGTAGATAAAGCATAATGGGGCAGTATAATCTTAAAACTCAGGCCAAAAAATGAACAGTGTAGCAAAGATAACCGATGCCTTAGAACTTCTAGGATTGTGTGGGATGCAAGGGGCAAAGCTTGCTATAAAAGAGGCTGGGGCTATACACTTTGAAAAGGAATTACTGTGGGGGGAGCTAATAATATAAAATTTTGGGTTTTGTGGAAAAGCCTTAAGAAATATTTGCTCAGAAATGATCTTTTTTCTCAGACATTTCAGTTACTGTTGTCAGATAAAATGCATGATGTTGAGTTATATCCATTTCAGATAAATAGTATATATATCCTAAATATTATATGGGGCATACTTATCCAAAAATACTTTTATTATTTATCTGATATTTAACTTGGCATTCTGTGTTTTTATTGGCTATATCTGACAAGCCTAGTCACTGCATCTCTGAGAACATGGCAGGAGTTGGCATATGAGGATTATGACGAATGGTATGAGACATTAAGAAAAAGGACCGAGTACAGAAAAAGGTGCCTTTTAATATGCACTCAATATGCTATAAAGTACATATATATGTATATACAAATTTTAGAGAAGGGAAGTCCTGAGAAGTTTATCATGGTGGGAAGATGATGGAGGAAAATCAGTAGTCAAAGTTTCAATACTACTGATTTAAAATGTGCAACATGTCATTGATGTCTTTATGTGATGTGTTACTGATTTTTATTTTAGTGATTGAAAAGGCTGTTAAGCTTAGGTCTGTTCTCTTAATCCTTTTTCCCCATGAAATCTCAAATCCCTCCAGATTTCTTTTTTTTCTTCCTTCACACAGTAGTTTTGGCAAAGATACTCTTTAACGTTCGAAAGAAACAACTGTATAGTGTTAATTGGGTCAGAGCCTTTATGTTTATTCTGACAGAAAATGGGCAGATTAACATATTAATGAAGACATCACACTCCTCTTTGGTTGTTTTTGGGGCAAAGGCATTCCAGTTTTAGATGGTTTTTATTTGAGCAAAACGGTATTGTACATTTTGTGTAAAATCTGGCAAGTGCAGTTATTGCCTGGGGGGTGATTTACTCAAAATGGAATGGCAGATGGTACATCGTGATGTATTGCTATAATCTAAAATATTTTGCATTATCCTCCTCATCATCCTCATCACCATCATCATGCTTTTAAACTTGTCTAGAACCGTTTGATCAAGAGCTATTGCTCACGGTAGTTTCTCATCTGGGATGCCATCTTCACTCACTTTTATCAGCCTGAATTCAACGCATCTTTAAATGGTCATTTCAAAGGCTTTGTGTACCCCTTTTCACTCCCCAAAGATCCAGGATCATTTCCTACTGATTCCTCTAGCCCTAATCACAGAGTATTAGAGCTGCAAAATACCATGTCAAGTTTAATCCCCTTATTTTAAAGAGGAAGACACTGATGCTCAGAGAGGTTAACCAACAGTAAAGATGGAATAACCTGTTAGAGGAAGAAGGAAAAGAGGATTAAAAAAATTTATATATATATATATGTATTTTTTAAAGTTTAGAGACCTTTTCACTCTCTGATCCTCTTTCACTTTATCATAGAAACGACTCCTTTGGATTTATATTTACAGACTTAGAAACCTGGAAAGGAACTTGTATTCAACTTTACACTGTTCATTATTTTATATTTATGTTATTTATCTAACCAACCAGATGCAAGATTTTTACAAGAGGCACTGTATTTCAAACTCTTTGAAATCTTCCAGAGCAGTAAACTGAGTAGCTAGAACACGGATGGCAAATAAACTTTCTTTTTTGCGATTGATCTTAATAGTTGCCTGAAAGGATAGTTAAATAGGACTCTGAAGCCTCAGGGAAGCCTGCCATTTTGAATCCGAGATGGCTAACTTGACTGTACACTGTGGCATTGTACATCGTCGGTCACAAAGAATGAATTAAGGACTAAGATACATAATCCATTGAACCACTAATGTGTGAAAGACAGTGTCTTAGACTCTTGACATGTATCATATTTAATATGCAAAAATATTTAAATATGTGTAAACTGAGCCTTAAATCAGGAGTAAAACTAACATGTGGGAGAATAAGGATTTAACCCTAGTCTCTCTAATGCTAAATTCCATGCTAGATAAATGAATGTTTATCAGTAATCAAAATAGACTTAGATTACTTACACCTTGTATTTACACTCCTTCCCACAATTCGACTTGTGGTAGTGAAAGGAGAATGGTCATTACAATGTTTAGGGTTTCCTTAATGGCCAGTTGGGAGCCAGATGGATTCAACCTGGAGTTCCTAAAGGAAAGGAGGAAATAAGAAAGACTTTCAAAAGCTGTTTCTTTGATTTGGAATTTCTCTGAATGACACTCAGGCTAACCCCAGAGTGAATACCACAGGACTAGTCCTGCTAATAATTGGAACCACATCTAATCCTTAATGACTTGAGAAAAATTAAGAAAGTATGTTGTGTTTTAAATCAGGCATTGATTTGTTTGAGAAAATAATGGTAATTTTTTTTTTCATGGCAAGACCAAATGATATCATTGCCTCAATTAATAGAAGGAACGTTGTATTTTTCTTAGTATTTAGTATATAGTAGGCCAATTTTATTGTCTCCTGTGGAGTTATTTGTAATACAATTCAAAGACAATTATGTAGTTCAACCCCTGTAGCTTCCTTTAATGCAAAGGCATCCTGGAGTGTTTTCCCATTCCTGGTACAAAGTGTTTAAGCAGTGTTCAATTAGAGAACATGCCTCAGTGAAAAGATAAAAGTTAGATCTGAATGAATCTATTGACTGCCATATCAGATTCCAGCTGAGAAAGAGTTATAAATTGGCCTGTGTAATAACTAAATTGGGATGTGTGGATTTTTATTTTGGTACTAAGGATTTTGTTGTTATTGTTTTCTGTCTCTGAAAGTAGACCATAGACTTTTGTCAACAGATCATAGACAAGAACTCAACTCTGAAGATAGCTTCTGACCAACACCCAAATTTTAAATACTGGATCTCTTTAGCTGCCAGTCATTATGTGGCAATTTTTGAATCAACTTTACATTTCACAGAAAACCAAAGTAATTTTCTCAGAAGTCAAATGGAGCCTATCTCTCATATGTTAAAATCCTAGCATCCGCACCCATCGTATCCTAGATTGAACAGAGGAGAAGGTTGTGTTTCCCTATGGATATGAGCTGGCCATTGCTGAGAGACTGTGTGAAGAATACATGACATCAGTGTGAAGAAGAAGTGCGTGCACTTGACCGTTGAACAACACGGGGTTTGTGCGCACTCACCTTCTGAGCAGCAGTAGGTCCTAGTATAACTTATAATCAGCCCTCCGCATATAGATGGTTCCTCTCTGTCCACAGTTCCTCCCTATTTGCGGTTCAGCATCTGCAGATTCAACCAACTGCCCATAGTGTAGTAACTGGATGTTTACTATTGGAAAAAAAAAAAAAAAACAACCTTTTAAATGGACTCACCACATTTCAACCTGTGTTGTTCAAGGTTCAACTGTAGTCCAAGAAGTGTTATCAGATATTTTTGACACTATGATTAGTTTAGAGCTATTACTGTGCAAATAATCCTTACAGGAAAATTTAATTTATTTAAACTCATTTACAGTGAGATCTAAATGGTTTGTATAAGATAAGACCTCATGTTTATGCAGACGTTCTCACTCATTATTTAGTAAACAACAGACATTTAGTGAGCACTCATTCTGTTCCAGGGAGACACTGGAACAAACAGAACCCAAGTCCTCGCCCTCTAGAAGGTCAGTAGTAGACAAATACCTTTCCAAGTAATGGTGCTCTGATTGAGGTAAGCATGCGGTGCTAAGCAGGCAGAAAGCAAGGGCGTGTAGCCCAGACTGGGGCAGTGAGATTCCTGGAGCATCTGCCTCAGTGTCGTAGCCCAGTGACACTTAGAATAGGAATGCCCTGGGTAGCCAAAGAAAGTGGAGCTTGGGAAAAAAATGGTGAAGTGAAGAGAAGTGGGAGGCTGTTTCAATGAATCTTTGCAGAAGCTGTGTGTAATCAAAAAAGAGTGGCTCCCTGAGGACATGAGCCTTGTCTGTCTTCTGTGCCGCTGCATTTCCTGCATGTCAGAGAATAGCGAGCATGGAGTGGACAGTGAGTACATATCTGTGCAATGAAAACAATAAAGAAAGCTTTACCAGGTCAGATCTAAACAGAGGGAAAAAAGAGGTTATGGGAAAGTATAAGGAGTATTAATTAGACAACATGGTCCTAGAGTCTAGTCCAAGCCCTACAATGATTTAACTGTCATCAATTTTCCAGGGGCCAAATTTGCTCATCTCTAATGTCCTTTGGTATCCGGGACATATAAAATGATTCTACTTTTGTGATTCAAAAACCATGGATTATTACTATGCATCTAGAAAATGATTTCTAAGTGAGTTTACAGAATGGTTTAGATTTGATTTTTCACCAATACATGATTTCAATATAATAATATAAAATGTAATATAATAAAAAGGAAAGTGGTTTGTTCTTCAAACTGCATTGTAGTAGATACATATTTTGATTGCTCCCAGGAGACATTCATTTTAATATTTAGGAAAGCTGCTATAATCTTTTAGAGAAATAAATAATTGATTTAGAAGATACAATAACAAGCTCAGAGGTATTTATTACATGTAAAACAAGCAACAAGCCTAGTTGGAAAGGTTGGTAGGACACCCCAGATGCTGTCAGATGTGGTGTTCAGCAAATGAAGAATCCGGGGAGTACCTCTCCAGGGTGGTGAGATGCCCTTTGGCCACTGGGTCTGCTCTTACAGACACAAGTATCCTCTGCCTCTGTAACCTTAATATAAGAGGAGACCCTAGAATTCACTGAGGTTTATCTAGAATGTTAGTTTTGATAGAAGTAGATTCAGAAAGGCTAATAAATATTCTAAGATTTGGCAGAAAGATGGATGCTACCTGCGTGAGTTCCTTGCAGACTCTGCTTTGTTCTTTCATGACACTGGATGTTACTGTTAAGAAATATGATGCCAGCCTGATATTTTATCCATTGTAAACCAGTTCTTTTTTCTAGCTGTGTGCTCAAAGAATTATTTCTTTATTTTTAAAGTCTAATAATTTTATTAGTGTACGTCTTGATGTTCTGAGTAGCTTTTCTCCATAATATGGTGTGCCTTCCCATTATCAATATTTTAAATTTCATTATTGTATTATTCATGTTGCTACTTAACAGCTTTATTGAGATGTAATGTACATACTATGAAGTTCACCAGTTTAAAGTGGACAATTCAACGGCTTTTTAAAAAATATTGTAACCATTACCAAAATCTGATTTTAGAAAATTTTATTAGCCTCCAAAATAAACCTTGAATCGTTAGCAGTCACTCTCACTTTCCATCACATGTACCACTAATCTAGTCTCTGTTGCTATAAGTGTGCTATTTTGGACATTTCCTATAAATAGAATTAAGTAATATATGGTCTTTTGTGGTTATGTAGCAAGAGGAAATTTCTGATATCTGTCTCTGCTGATTTCCCCTTGCCTTTCTTATGATTTCTTTCTTTGGCAACCTGCAATAATAGCTTTCCATTTAATCTCAGTCCTTTACAAGGGGTTCCACTTATGGAAGGTCATCTCTTTCTGAAACTGAACATTTGCTATTTATTTCTGAGAATTGTCACTACTAGATCCCCCCACATACACTCCTAATTTGTCTTTGTCTATTGTCATAGAGGTTTGGTTTGTCCTAGTTACTGTGTTTTTTTCCTGGGGCTACTATAACAAATTACCACAAGCTGGTTAGCTTAGAAAGCAGAAATTTATTATCTCGTGGTTTTGGAGGCTAGAAGTTCAAACCAAGGTGTTGGTCTGGCCATGCTCCCTTTAAGGAATCTCGAGCAGTATCCTTCCTTGCTATTTCTAGCTTCTGCTGGTTGCCAGCAGTCCTTGCCATTCCTTGGCTTGTGGTTGCGTAGGTTTAAACTCTGCCTCTATCTCTATATGGCTATCTTCCCTCTCTATGTGTATGTCCAAACATCCCTTTTCTTATTGGGACATCAGTCCTTAGACTAGAACCCACCCTACTCCAGTATGCCTTCATCTTAACTTGATTACATCTACAAATATCTTATTTCCCATAAGGTCACATTCATGGGTTCTGACTAGGCATGAATTTTTCAGGGACACTATTTAACCCAGTAAGGTTGCATTTGTCCTTGCTTGCATGAAATTTGAGGATTCTAGTCTCTTTTTACAATCTCAATGTTTGTAATTTTCAGGGATCTCCCCCATTTTATTAGTCAGGCTATAATTTTCAGAAGGATAAATGGTAAAATCCATAAATGGTAACTGGCTGCCAGATACCTACCATATTCCTTCCTCAGATTTTGGCACACACTGCTCAATATTGTTGAGCAGCTGTCACAGTACATCTATAGGGCCTTGTGGATCTGTAGAGGTCTGGCATTCCAAATAGGAACCCTCTCTACACACAGTGAAGTAGCCCTCTGGAGCATTCAAGCTAAAAGAGAATCCTTCACACCCTCACTACAATTTTGAGCAGTATGGAAGGAAAGCTAGTCTTCTTAGACTGTCTGCTGGATTTCAAAGCTGATGTTTCTAATGCTTTGTTAGTTGTCAGAATTACAGTATTTATTTGTGTCTTGCTTTGAACATCCCAAGTTGTTTTTAATTTAGATAACATTAATTTAGAATACATGTCAGAAGAGCCTACAATGGAATGATACTACTAGCACAACAGAAAATTCAGAGGATTAATCTTCCCTCAGATTTTAGGCTTCACTAGGGATAATTCTCAAAGGAAAAGCCAAGATCATTATTTAGAAGAAATTTAAATGTAAGAGTATAAACATTTTACACACATTTAGCCATTGAGAATAGGGAAAGTGGAAATCCAAAATGCACAGGTGAAAAGGAATCAAAGGGTGATGCAGGTACTATGGTGTGAAACGCCTTCAAAGCTAACATTTTCTATATTATCGTTTGTTGTACTAATGAAAAAGTTGAAAAAATGATTTTTCCTCCTGCTTATGGTTATTAGATGTAAAAATACACTATACACTTTTTCCTTAGTATAGGAACTGTGTTAGCTGATCAGTCTAATTAGGTTCCTGATCATTGCTACAATGCTGTAATTTATTAATTCCACAAATATTTATTGAGTGCCTCTTGGGCACCAGGCACTCTTCTAGATGCTAGGGGAACAGTGGTGTAAGAGAAATCAAATGCCTGCTCTCAGGGAATTTGTATTCTAGTGGGTAAGATAGATAAGTGACAAGTCAACAGTAAATATTAAAATAATGATTGAGGCTTTAAAAAGAATAGCAAAATGAGTAAAGCCTAAAGATCTAATGTATAATGTGATGTATGACATGACTATAGTTGATAACACTGTATTATATAATTGAATTTTTCTAAGAGAGTAAAACTATGTTAACAAACACACATACACACATATATAATTAAATCTGTATTTATATTTACTACAGCTCCCATATATATGTGTGTGTGTGTGTATATGTATAAAATATGTGTGTGTGCCGATTAACTAGATGAGAGGAAGCCTTTCATAATGTATATGTAATCAAATCATCATGATGTACACTTAAAATATCTTACAACTTTGTCATTTATATTTCAACAAAGCTGAAAAAAGGGATTTCAAAGAAGCTGAAAAAGAAAAGAAAATTAAGGCCATCAAGAATGACAGGAGATTGTTTTAACTAGAGTAATTATAGGCCTTTTTGAATGGGTAACAAGTAAATGGCAACTGAATGATATGAAGAAATGAACTAGGCAAAGATTTGAGAGAAGAGCATTCTGAGTCCAAAATAATATTTCAAAGGATGATAAGAATGCAAATGCTGCTGGAATGAATTGAGAAAAGGAGACAATAGTGTTTGATGATAGTTGTGAGATATGTTAGGGCTTCTAAGGCCATGATAAATTTGGATTTATTTTAAACGTGGTGGAAAGCTATTGGATGATTTTGAGCAGCAGTATGATATAATCTGATTTCTTTGGTTACAGGACAAAAGACAGAGTGTAGGGGTCAATGGTGGAATCAGGGAGGCCAGTTAAGAGCCTGTTGTAGGAACCTAGACAAGAGAAGACACTGGTGTGGACTAGAATGTTAGGTCATAAGTAAGTTTAACCATATTAGGTTTAGATGACTATTAGATATATATATTTTTTTTTACTTAACTAGAGTTGATTTACAATACTGTGTTAATTTTGGGTGTACAGCTTCAGATTCTTTTCTCTACCTGCAGAGGGGTGATCTCTTCCACCTCCCACCTCCCACCTCCTGAAGGTTTATTTACAACATGCACACACATGCACAGATAGACACATTCACACACACACACACACACACAAATCTGAACACCTGGAAGGAAGAAGAGAAAAGGAGAAAAGGGCTGAGCTAGTATACAGACTATAGAATGAGCTCCTGCACCATCAATAATATTGAATGAATTTTCCAAATGCCTTGTAGCTTTCTTTTTTTAATTGAATTATAGTTGATTTACAATGTTGTGTTAGTTTCTGGTGTGCAACATAGTGATTCAGTTATATATGTATATATATATATGTATTCCTTTTCATATTCTTTTTCATTATAGGTTATTACAAGACATTGAATATATTTCCCTGTGCTGTAAAGTAAATCCTTGTTGTTTAACTATTTTATATATAGTGGTCTGTATCTGTTAGTCCCATACCTAACTTATCCTTCCCCATCCCCTTTCCCGTTTTGTAACCATAGTTTATTTTCTATGTCTGTGTCTGTTTCTATTTTGTAAATAAGTAGATTTGTATTTTTTTAGATTATTATAATTGATATAATATAATATTTGCCTTTCTTTGTCTGAATTACTTTAGTTAGTATGGTCATCTCTAGGTCCATCCATGTTGCAGTGGCAATATTTCATTCTTTTTATGGCTGAATAATATTCCATTGTATATATGAAAGGAAAATAATTTTTATTTAAAATATAGGCACGTGGCTAGCTCAGTCAGTAGAGAATGAGACTCTTAAAATATAATAGGAAAATATTAAACAATCAATTCCAAAAATAAAATAGACAGATGAATGTAGAAAAAGACCAATAAGAAATTTTTGAGATAGAATCTTTATAACTGTCAGAAAGAAAAGACTACCTTCAGGGTAATGGTAGTAGACTTACTATGACTATAGATATTTTACCAGTAGCATTAGATAAAGAAGACAAAGGATCGATATTTTCAATGGCCTTAGGGAAGGAAAAAAACAGATAAAATTATATACCCAGCTAAAAACACTTTTATGAGATTAGACCAAAAAAGATATTTTCAAACATATGATATTTAAGATTTTGCCACTCAGAATTTCATTTAAAAAGATTTAACAGTAGCCTAAGAAATATAATTTAACAGGGAAGTAAAAAATAAAAAATAACAGTGACATTTGTCCTCAAGTGGCAAAGATGAATCAACATAGAAAATCTCTTAACAGACTGAAGGAATAGAATAATTTCTTTTCTATATATATATAGACACAGAATACAAGAAAATCCAACAAATATTCAAAGCAAATTTTTAATAAAAATAGTAAAAAAAAGAATTTATTTTATCTTTAAAAACCTACTTTATTATGATTAATAATAAAAGTTGAGAACTTGTTTTAAAGTCAGTACCCAAACAGACTGCCATTTCTGCCTCTATTTAATATCATGCAGAAGATTCTAGCAAATGCAGTAGGAAAACAGAAGAGGTATAAGAATTAAGAGGTTGAGGGGAAGCTACCTTTTTTTCCATATGATGTGATACGTGTATTGAAAATCCAAAAGAGTTTTCATGCAAAGTCTTTGGTCTAATAATAATTAAAAAACAAAATATTGTGGCTACAAAAGAAAATATTAAAATTAATAGCATTCTTATATGTAGTTTAAAAAACAACTGGAAAATGAACCTTGACCTAACCTCACACTTTAAGCAAAAATAAATTTATCAACATATATCCATAGGTTGTCTCACACACACACACACACACACACACACAGGGAGAACATCTTAAGGATGTAGTGCTAGACAAAAAGTTGTCTGACTTGACTCCAAAAGCATGTTCCATCAAACTTGATGAATCTGACCCTATCAAAATTAAAAATTACTGCACTGCAAAAAAAAAACAAACAAAAATAAAAACAAAAAATCCCAGGTGAAGAGAGTGAGAGACCATCTACAGACTTGGCTTATAAATTCTTTTTCCTTTGTGAAAATCTTAGGTGTAGGGAAGCATGTATAGTGTGAGTCACATTTCTGATCTGGCAGTTCTGTCATTCTCCCACTTCATTTATGGGTCTGCAACTTTTTGTAGCATCCTGAGTTTCCATAAACATGATTCAAAAGTTTGATGGTAGCAACCACAGTACATGAGAAAGGAATCATTTGTTAAGTAGAGCACAGAATGTTCTATAAATGCTTTAACACCTTAGAAGCTACTCACAGCTGAGCATTTACCAAAAAGAGAGTCCTAACTGAATAACAATACGTCAGCAACACTAGCTCTTTATTTACTATAACAACTTATTGAAGAGATGAGGAAAATAAAAGAGAAAAATGAAAGATCTGGTGACAGTATTCTTTAAAAAGGGAAAATGTTTACAGGATTCAATAGTACAAGAGAAGTAGACAACACAAATTAAGCCAATGCATGCAAGTGATTCATTAATTAGTGGTGAGAAAAAGTGTACATATGCAAAATGATCTTTTTTTGACTGATGGGGAGGAATGGGAATCAGGAAACCTGAGTTTTCTTCTTGACTTGTTTTAACTGTTGGAAAGCCAGAATTAATTAACTTCATCTCTTAAATTCATTTTCCCTTTTTTACAATGGGGTGGCAGTCCTGGGGCCACCCCTGAGATCCTTGCCGAGTCAGATTCTCTCAAAGGCCCTCCTACTGGCTGTCGAGGTGAAATGACTCTGCCCTATTGGTTATGCCAGTGACTCACTGCCAAGGGTAATGCAGAGTGACACACAAATAAGATCCCGGAATCCAATTGGCTTTGCTTTTCTCATTTCCAGAGTGCTATGTTCTAACAAATTTAAAAGTTCTTCAATTTATAAATTCCACCCCTGAAGCAAAGTGAATCAAAGCACTTGTGGCATTTGAATCTCTGTACCTTGGGAATGATTTATTGTGTTTGAATTTTCGTTGTGTTTTCCATTGGGGGAGAGGCTGCTGGGTAGAGTAAACATTTCCTCAGTGTGAAAATCTGCTCCAAGCAGCCCTGAGTTTGTGCCAGGAAGTTCTAATGTTGCTTGGCTATTATTATCGCTTCATTAAGAATCTCTGAATTTCTGAATATTCAGTGTAACCACGTGATTAATTTATACCTCCTCAAATCTAGATGACTGCTTTCCAAATGCTCTTTAATTTTGGTACATTTACAAAATAATTAAAATGCGATTTACCAGGTTTTAAGAGTGTTTGCAATAGATGTTCATAACTGTTTCACGTAGCACTATTTTCTGGGTTTTTTCCTGATAGGGTCTTCCTCCCCTCCAATCCTTTTAATTTAACACTTAACAGGTAGAGCAATTCCCATAAACAAACATGTGGATTGATTGAAAGATGTGATTAAATGGCATTCAGAGGTTAGTGTTCTAGCATTTATTTCCTAGAAAGTCTGTTAAATCTTTTCAATTAAAAAGAAAGGAGGGAAACCTCACAACTCTGAAATGAAGCTCTTTGAATTAGTGTTTTTTTAAGGTCTGGCTCTTTTAGAAAGGGTCCTGGCTGTGGGGAGCTGGGGGTGGAGGTAAAAAAAAAAATGAATAGAAGGATTAAGTCACAACACTTAACATTCCTTTGTCTGTGAAAAAGACCTTTCCATCTGATTAAGTGAAGATAAATGAATGAAAAATCACAGCGTTCTTTAATCAGCTAATCACCTTGAAAAACTGAGGTAGTTATTCTGCCTACCAGGCATGAAGGGTGATATTTGCCAAGTTATTTCAACACCTTGATAATCAAGTTGTACGTTATCGCCAAAGATTGGGGCTGACAACGCATGCCCCTAACGTACTTATGTTACTTTGAAATTACTCGGAATTGGCATCTTTACTAAAACTAAACTGAGAAGACTTTTAAACCTGAGATCTTACTATTTGGGATAGAAGGTTTTTTAACAGTAACAACAGCATTGGTGGCGATAACAAGTTAATGGCGAGGGTGTCAGATATTCCTCAGTAGTTTTTACTCTTGCTTTTTTTCTCTTGAAATTCTTATTCATCTCTATGTAGTAGATACTATGTAGTAGTTATTATACCACATTAGATCTGAGGATGCAGTCTGAAGAATTCAAGTATCTTCTCCGGGGTCCCCAGTTAGAAAGAAGTGGAGTCATGAGACATACACATCCAGGACGTGTGCCTTTTGAAGCAGCTATGACTCCATGACTACTCAAGACTGGCTTGGTCAATAGGACGTTGTATCCCTTCTCTGTTATTCAAAAATTATTGCAGGAAAATAGGGTGTAAGAGGATGGTCATGCCTCAGGTCTCAGGCAGGCTCTTGGGACACACTCTGCCAAGTGAGGGTCCCTGGCTTCTCAAAAGAATTCAAAAGCAAGCCATAGTAAAGTGAAAGCAGATTTATTCAGGGAGATACACACTCCATGGACAGAGTGCAGGCCCTCTCAGGGGGCTAGAGGTGGCCCTGGGGTGTGGGGGTGGTTAGTTTTTATGGGCTGGGTAATTTCATACGCTAACAAGTAGGAGGATTATTACAACCATGTTGGGGAAGGGGTGGAGATTTCCAGGAATTGGGCCCCACCCACTTTTTGGCCTTTTATGGCCAGCCTCAGAACTGTCATGGCGCCTGTGGTGTGTCATTTAGCATGCTAATGTGTTGCAGTGGGCATAAAATGAGGCTGAAGTTCTACTGGAAGTCGAATCTTCTGCCATCTTGGGCTTAGTTTAGTAGGTTTTAACCAGTTTTTGTCGTATCCTCAATAGCTATGTCGTTCTTTTAATGGTTGTGCCATGCCTGCTTCCCTCCTCTCAAAACTATCAGTTGCAACTTAAGTCTAGTTTCTGTTCTCTTCTCTGTGAAGGCAGTAAAGTATCCCAAAATCACTTTGACGTTATCCTACCAATACAGGAAGCTTCCCCTTCTATGGGGGTGAGTAAGTAAACATTTGAATTTTACTATACCTATGTTCCCAAAGTTAGCATGTCTTTTTATAAATATTATATATTTTATTAACCTCTTGTTTTTCTCAAAAATACTTAATTGGTTATCCCCTCCAAAATAGTTGAAACATGAGAATAATATATACATAAAGAAGAAAAACAGATTATTTCTATGTAAACTTTGTAGGAAGATTTTCAGTCTATAAAACAATATTGGCAAAAGTAGAATCATCCAGCATTTTTGTTTAATAGTGTCCAGATAGTATAAGAAAAAAAATCAACAAAATATCTCATTGTAGAACTTGAGACAATGAAACAGAAATGAAAATATTTAGTCGTGTTTATCTTGAATAAAAAACACAAATTATCTGTAGTGAAAAGGCATTTTCTGTAATCGTGTCTTTCGCATATACTTAGATACAAGTAGGAAGGTAACAGACATATCCAGAAACTAAGAATATATGGGGGCACTCTGAAAAATCATGTGCTTTGCCATTCTTATAGGTAACACTGTGAATTTGAAGCACTGTACTAAGTACCTTTTGATTTTAAAAGTAATTGTTTTGAGACATTGTAAAAATTTAAGCCTGGTGTTAACCCACATTAGTTATTACATAAACACATTTTGATGATTGATTGGCAGACAAGATGGGAAGACCTACGTAAAACAACTTTTATTTGCCTATCTGCAACAACAGCAAAAAAGTTTGAGTATGGGGATTAAAGCTAGACAATTTCACAAGAGTTGTTATATATTAAAAACTGTGTTTCAGAAATTCTTTTAGTGAATTCTATCAATAACATGTCTCTATTTCCACAAATATATTTAACTTTTTTACATTTCCAAGCCATAATAAATAGTTGAACACTTTAAAGCACAGGGCTCTCAGCCGCCTGAGGACAAGTCTTCTCTCTATCACAGTGCAAGCTGAGTAAATGTCATAATGTTAATATCAGATTTTGAAATACTGCAATTGTTTTGAACTGACTGTAGTGCTACTTGTTTTATTTCTCTGCAAAAAGATTTAGGTTTTGTTAAAATATCAGAGTAACCAAAATCTAGACTACGTATATATTAGTCTGTGGAGGCTGTCATAACAAAGTACCACAGACTGGGTGGCTTAAACCACAGACATGTATTTCTCTCAGTTCCAGAGGCTAGAAGTCCAAGATGAAGGTGCTGTCTGGGTCGGCTTCTGGTGAGATCTCTCTTCCTGGCGTGTAGTCCTCACTGTGTCCTTGGATGGCCTCTCCTCTGTGCTCATGAGGACAAAGAGAGATGTCTGGTGTCTCTTCCTCTTCTTTGTAAGGACATTAGTCCTATCAGACTGAAGCTCACCATTATGACCTCATTTAATTATTACCACCTTATAGCCTCTATCTCCAAATACAATCACGTTAGGGGTGACGCTTTCAACAAATGAATTTTTTTTGGGGGGGACACAATTCAGTTCATAACAATGCATGTGAAGCCACATTTTCTCTTAAGCATCTTCAGAGGAGACAATGGTTATAAAACACTAACTTGAATGTCTAGCCAGGAAAGCATTCCAGGCAGAGGTTCCAAATGTGGTCAATAGTCAGATCTTCAATCAAAAAGCAACAGACCGACAGGAAATACAGTAGTCGGGAGTAGTTTTAAGCTGTTAAGATTGTAGTAGAATGACTGCATTTCATTGCCTAAAATGCTTTGTGTAGAAGAGGGAATGAAAACCCTCAATTCCAGAGATAGTAGCTTACTCAGAGTACAACCAGGGGAAAGTGTTAGAAGGAAGTTAGACTCAGTTTTGAGGGTTGGTGTGCAAAGTGGAATCTCACTTACAGGAGCAAGCAAGAGCCTAAGGTAAAAACAGAACCAGAGTGAGGCTGATTTAGAGCTGAGCAGGTGACTTCTAGGTTGGGAGAAGTGCAAGTACAATATCACAGCCTCTCTGTTAGATTCTTGGCACAGTATTTCATGTGGTCACACAACAGCTCCATCGAGTTATCATTTACATACTACAGACGATGATACCTATGCTCAGGAAAGGGGAGAAACTAATCCAAAGGGCATATATGTAGTAAGTCCTCAAAGATAGGGAGCAAATCGTGTTTTCTACCTGTTACATTTCATGATCTTTCTACTCTACTATAGGGTTTTCTATATTTAATACAAGAAGAAAGACAGCATGTTTTACAAATATTGCCCCCTACTCCCCAAGAAAAGTATTCAAATAACCAATCTTCTACATACTAGTCAAGTAAAGGAGAGGACATATTCTGGAACCCAAGACAAAATTTAGGAGTTAATAAAAATCCGACTCCAGTAGTTAGATAAATCTAAGCGCAAAAAGGCAGAAAAATCATTCCATATAAAAGCTAAACTTAAAAAAAAATCTATTAACAAAGAAAGAGAGTACAAAGGGAGAGAAAGATGGAGGATGGATAAAACAAAGAAGTTAGGAAGATAGAGCATCCATTCTCCAGTTTCCTTTAGTACTTCATATGTGCCTGAAGGTGACTTCTCAAAGTGCGGCTACGAGTCATCTGAGTAAAAGATCACTCTCCTGCTGAGCCCTAGAGAATAACACATGCAGATGAGCACTTAATACGTATTCCTTTCTGATGTTGATAATGATGTATTAAAGCTATATTCTACTGGCATAGAAATGGATGTAATAGAATTCTTGGAATTTTAGCAAACGGACGAAACAGTAAGTAAACTAACACGAAGGGAAATACATGTATTGATAGTGTTCTGTCAATACTATTTAGATTTATAAATGACTGCTTTAAGAAAGCCAAGTGTATTTCTGCAAATTCTAAATCATTTACAAGAATTGGAGTGAGCTCAGAATACCCCACATTTAAAATGCCAGTTAAGAAAAACTGATTTTGAATAGCTATCATTTTTCTTTTCAAATATGACAAAATATATTACTAGAAAGGCTGGCTTTACCATGAACCTTCACTGTCATTCTAGCTTCGCTCTAAGTCACAAAGTAAAATACTTGGATAAATTATTTAGAAAAAAATCAAAATCTGCTTGTGCTACAGTTTTTCCATTAGTTTTCTTCTGGATAATGACTGTAATAGAGGCTTATTATAAACATTTTAAATAATTCATCCTATATAGTACATGAAAGCCTTTTTGAATTTGCTCACTCTGAATATTGCCACTGCTACTACGTGAATGCATATTCTTTCAGATGTTTTCCAAACAGGTATCAATATATTTTCATGTCTGTGAATACATGCATACATTGTTTAAACAGAGCTTGAATCATAACTTACACATGGTCCTGAAATTTGACCTTTTCTTTACTAAGATATATTGACCATGTTTTGCTGTCAATACATAGAGTTTAACTTCATTATTGGAGTGGAGAAGATTAGGAATTCAGTTTTGCCCAAGAAAGTCCGAGATGTCTTTTAGACATCAAAGTGGGATGCTGAGGAGGATACTATAATTCTGAAGCTGGAGAGGGAACCACTGAGTATGAATGCTTTGGGGATGGAAAGGTTGATTTCTTTACAGCTCCAGTTCCCCTTACTGTAGGGTAACTGGATGTGTGATAGAAGAAACCTCTTACATCAGACCAGAAAATACATCCTGCCCTCCTAAAGGATTTGGCACACGTAAGGAAGACTCTTGGGTAGAAAAGGAAATTCCTTATTTGCAAAGAGAGTCAAACTTTTGTTTTTTTAAATAAGTACTCACTGTCCTCAAAAAGTGCAATAAGATTTATTCCTCATTGTTACTGAGCTATCCAGGACAAAAGGCTTCAGTCAGCCAGAGGTACCATCCGTGGGGCAGAGTCTTTGCTGCCTTCCTAGACCATGATATTCAAGATTCTTCAACTACTAAATATAGAAATAAAATTCAGATCAAGTTTGCATGTTTTTAAAATTCTAAATCCTATGAACATTACGCAGAGCTTTCTCCTTTCTTTGTAGCCCTTTTAAATATTACAGTGGTATGGGAAGATAAACAAAATGGAATAAAAGAAATTACCTAATGACTCTAGAGAAAATGATTTAATGAATCTGCTAGAGTTGGTTATTTCTAAGAGGAAGACCTTTGCAACTGATCAACATGGCAATTCTTCTTATACTATGAACTTTCCAAATGGCATAAACACTCAGACAGCAATTATGGTGCCTGGGAATTAATCTTTTTAGAGCTAATAGTGTAAGTACTTTCTTTTTGCATGACATAAATGAGTTAATAGCTGTTTAAAATTAGTGAATAAAGACACCCAGAATATGTATTATTTTTGGTCTAAAAGTCCTCATTTAAAACTGGAGGAAGCTCATTTTTGCAATTTTGGGATGTTGCTCTATTAGTAATACATTAAAACTTAACCTTACAATTTAACATGTTGAATATAGAGTAATATTCACATCTAACAATTGAAGAAACTGTGTCCAAGTTATGGCTTTCTTAAAGTAGCTTTGTTAGTAAAGTGTGGAACAGTTCAAGCTGAGCCTCAGTTTTCTTGAATGGAAAGTGGAAAATTATACTTACTTGGGATGGAATATTGCTATTATGATCCCATATAACCGTACCGTACAGATAAAGCATCTTGAAGCCTGTATATTGTTACTCATTTTATTGGTAGTATTAATGGAGGGAGGAATTCATCTACTGTTCAGCACAACTGCTGAAGTCATGCTGTTACACCTAGAGGTACAACAGAAAAATAAATATCCTTGCATAAGAGTAATTCCTTTCCAGTTAGAAAATAGGAAGAATACCTTTAAGTTGATGTCATCAGTGATTTTGGATGGCGGTTTGTTGCAAAAAATGACTATAGTTTCCTCCAAGAAATTATGCTTTTTCCCTGTTGCTAACACAAAGAGATAAGACTGGAAAATATATAGATCGTTAACAAGTATGTACTACCTGATGCTAGAGTAAATTAAATAGAAATCATAATGCATAAATATATAAATAATCTGAAAATTATGTTAGGCTGATTTTCCCTAATATTAGGTTCAGAATTATGGTTTACTAAAGCAGAGTATATATTAGTTGCTAAATGTAGCAATTGTTAGCCTAAGGTCAAAAAAGGAAACATAAATGTCCCCTGGGGAACAGAAAGTCCTTCATTTCTATTGAATATTCACTTATAATTTATAATTATTACTTGACCTATTTCTTAAAAAAATGAATTGGCTTATAATAAAAGTGTGAGATCTTCTGATTCAGTGTGTCATTGGTCATTAAGACCTTAACTAAGCAGTTATTTGGCTTGCCCAAACCTAGAAAAATGTTGTAATGTTCTAAATTATACCTAGCAAATTTGCCCACAGCTTTCCTAACTTTTGCTTGTCTAAACCCTTAAATGTTGTCCATGGAGATTAAACCAAAGATGCAGAGGAACATTTTGTTTACTTTTTGCCCTCGGCCCTACCTGAAAGTCACTTCTGAGTTTTGAGAATCTCCTTTGTTCCATGAAAAATACCTCATATTTCCCCTTCAGCTTACCCTTTCTAGACTGTTTCTAGGCAGATTGTTTTTTTTTTAAACATCAGATAATTTTCTCAATACGTATGGCCAAATTATTACAGCTGCTTAACTTTTTAACCAATACAGTGACTCTCTTTTGCTTCTTTTATCACTAGGCAAGTTTTTATTTTTGGAATTTGTTTATGGTATTCTAAGTCCTTCTTAAATTGGCTCACACCTACTTAAAACATTTGGTTTCCCAACTTTCCTTAACTTGAATCCTTCGCTTCTGTCATTTCGGCCTTCTTAGTGTCCACCGATGCTCATGACCTCTGCTTATATGGGCTCCCCGCATCTTCTTTCAAGCCGTACTTCCTGTCTGCACTCCTCTATGATGCCTTCCTAATTTCCCTCGAGCTATACTACTGCATTTGTCCGTCAAGGACATCCTACCTCTTTACTTTTTTCGTATTTCTCAATCTTATTTCTCAGCTAAGGGATCAGCTAATTTAAGATACTGACAATGGCATATTTTTTCCCTACAGTGACTATTTTTAGTATCTGGAACTCAGTAGGTGCAAAAAATATGTGACAAGTTATATTTTATCCAATTTTATAATGGAACTAAATGCACTTTTTTTAAGGAAAAATAGAGTGAAAAAAAAAAATCCAGCAGTGAAAGAACAGTGAGACTGGAAATGGATGAAAGAACCCTTTCCAAACAACCACATTAGAAGTGGATGTTTACACTGGCACAGGAGGGGCTTACTTTTTCTCTCCCAAATGAAAAGACTTATGTGTACACTGGTTACTTCTACATTTTTTTTTTTTTTTAAATCGGCCTCTCATGAAGCATTATGCCACACTGTGTCT
The DNA here is from genome assembly GCF_009834535.1 of Camelus ferus. Classification (NCBI taxonomy): domain Eukaryota; kingdom Metazoa; phylum Chordata; class Mammalia; order Artiodactyla; family Camelidae; genus Camelus; species Camelus ferus. The sequence goes on from NC_045699.1 coordinate 12,173,236, forward strand.
CATGCACCACGACAAGTTGTTTTTCTACTTATGTTACTGTATTTTTGGACATAGCAGTATAAGTACATCTAAATTAAAAATGCTAGTGGAAATGAGAAAGCCAAATTGAAACCCAGCACAATGTTTTAAATGTTAAAAAAAAAAATTCCATGGTCTAAGTATATAAGTATATGGGAAAATATAAATAAGAGTTGGAGGAAAGATTTTTTTTTAACTATTCTATTCAGAACATTTTCTTAGCCTTTTGAAGTTGAGTAAGAAAATAAACTTTTTCCTAAAAATATGTTTTGAAGTATAATTGTTAAAATCAGAATAAATTACTGAACTGTATATACAACAGTGTATACACTGTTGATCCGACCTTTGCTGATGGTTTTTCTATTGCTTGGAGTCTTATTCTATTCTTCACTTGCAGATTTTGGTATCTAGAGAGCCAGTAATAGAACTCTCCAGTAAATTTCAGAAGAACCCCAAAAGTTATTTTCACAGCCAAACCTCTTCTCTTGTTCTGCCTTTCCTATTGTCTTACTTATTGGTCAGTCTGATTTTCATTTTTATTTTGTCCCTTTTTTTTTCCCTTTTCCCTTCTGCCAGTTCAAAGTATAACATCTAACATTCAGTTGTCTTATATAAAAAGGCAAATATTAATTCATTTTATATGATATTTAAGTTTTATTCTCCTTATGGAAAAGTGATTTTTTTTTTAAATTACAAATTTATTTACCAAAAATTATCTCCCATAAAGTCTGTTCCCATAAATATGACAGTAATAATGAAGTAAGCCTTTTGACTTTAAATAGACATATATCATATTTTAATATACTGTCACCCCAGAGGTGATACTAGATGGATCATTCTACATAATACCTGAAGGTGTGTTCTAGGTGGAAACACCATCAATAGACTTTTTAAAACCTATATACCCTGCAATATGTTGATTTCAGGATTGCCTTCATCAATTATAGTGACATCTTCTAAATTAGGTACTTTATAGAACTCTTAATTTTTTTATGTACACTTAATGTGTTTTTATAATGTATTCATGAACTTTCATATCGATTGGCTCATTTTGGAGACATAATATATTTATCATCAGAGCTGCTTACAAGTGACTTTAATGGACCCGAAGGTACTATAAAAGGTGTTTCTTTCCATATTGGCTAACAATAACAGCCTGTTGTTCAAGTCAGATTTGTAAAAATTACACCTTAATATGCAAATCCATTTTTTCATTACTGATGCAGAGCAAAGAAAGCCAACAGAATAGCAAACACTAACATTTTGCCTCTAAGTGCTCATGGACATAAAATAAATGAGGCATGGCTATTGATTGTCTTTGGCCTGCATTATCTGCACAGGAACTATTAAGGAGGCTTTTCCATCTTCCTTTCATGCCTCATTTTCTCATACTATCTAATGAAGAGCTTCACTTAAACTATAATGTGCTACTCTCCCGAAAGTACATTTTTATGGCACTAAAAAGCAATACTTGTGTATTGAGGACTGTTTTTACTGCTACATTTATTGGCTTGTTGCACTGTATAAAATTATAAAATATTCTCAAGCTGGGTGGCAGTATTAGTTCTTTTAATTAATTTCTGATTTTAAAGTTTATTTTGTCAATTTAAAACTGCTGAACAACAAGTATCACTGTAATATTCACATAATTGTGAGACACTCTTTTAAGCCCTCTAAAAATACATATTTTATAATGTATCACTAAATATACCTTCAAGAAGGGTTTGTTGTGAGGTTCAAGTTATAAATACGTATAAAATACATTTTCATTTTTGGAATTTCTAAGTTTAGTTAGGGTCCCTCTCAAATATTAATGAGTGAGAATTTGGATGGAAAAAGTGGAATTTCATTAGGAAGATCTGGGCTGAAAATAATAGTGTGTGAGTCTTCAGTTGTTGAAGCCAGAGGAGTGAAGGAGACCATTTGGGAAGATGGTGTGGCAAGAGAGAAGACGAAGTCATAGGTGGAATGTTGAAAATATTGATATTTAAGGAGTAAAGAATAAATCAGTACCTGTGAGATCACGTATGTAGAGGACACACAGAGACCAGTAGAGGGTGGTGTCATGGACATCCAAGGAGGAAAATCCATCCGAAGGGAGTGTCAGATAACAGAGGAAAATGACTTTTTGTTGTTGTTACTTCTCTCATCTTGAAACCTGGAGACCAAAGATAGAGGGATATATTATTAACCCCTTCCTTCCTTCCTTCCTTCCTTCCTTCCTTCCTTCCTTCTATCCTTCTTTCTTCCCTCCCTCCCCTCCTCTCTTTCCTTCATTCTTTCTCTCTCTCTTTCTTTCTGTTTTATTCAATTGATGAAACAAATGTATCTCCCTTTAACTTGGATTTCCATTCTCACTCACATGATTGTATATTTATTGGCAATTTGCTTTTGTTTGAATTTTCATGCATTCTTAAATCCATTGCATTCTAAATCTATAGGAAAATGGACAAAAGATAAGGATTATAAAACAAATGTTTGCTATAAATTTCTGGTAAATAAATTTATCAAGTAACATCTTGTAAGTGTAACAACTGTTTGTAGGGTGTAGGTGTGTGTGTTTTTTAGGTATATCTTTTATAAACAGGTTATAAGTAGACAGTTGGATTTTCTTTTCTCTGCCTTTCGTTCCCCAAATTGATAGTCTCTGGCTTTTAATATGGAAACTAATAAATTGACAATGATATTACAGTGGCCACTGATATTTTTAAACTAACTTTTGTTACCTTAGTTTAGTTTTTTTCTTTTTTTTAAATTTTACTTGCTATGCTTCTTTTTAATTTCTCTTTTTGCCCTTGGCTTCATTGGACCAATGGACTGTTCTTCACTCTGCATCCTTGTTTTTACTGGTTCACGATTTATTCATCCTCTTTCCACTCTTCAGTGGTGATGATTCTTAAGATTTTGCTAAACTTTGAAAAGCTTTATTTTTCTAGCAACCTCTGGAATTAATTAGTATCTATATCCACGTGCAAACAAATCAAGAAACAGCGTGCTTTCTCTTTCACCTGCCTTTGTCTTATCCTTAGTTAAAATAAACAGTTCCTAATTGCTAACAAGTTGTGTGTGATGCTTCAAGATTGTTTTCATACAGGTAGAATGATGAAAAATGTGCTCACCAGTGTTGCTTGGATCTTATGTATTTCTGCATTTTGGAGTATATTCTTTTCTCATTTTGTTAGAATATATCATTTAGAAAATTGTTTTCAGTTGGTAGACAGAATATTATAAAATATCTTCAATTTGCTCTGCTACTTACAGCTATTTTGCTGGATATGATATCAAGGATTTTTTTACGATATTGCCCTATCTTCAATCCTCCACTGTGACTTCTGAAATATTATAGAGTAATCTGATTCTCATTCCTTCAAATATAATCTGGTTATTTTTGTAGCTTTTTATAATTTGATTTCTGAAATATGGCCACATTTCTACTTTTCTTATCTTTCTACACAGTGCTCAGTGATTTCGTTTCTATTTTCAGTCATTTTATTTTGTTCTGTTTGGGAATCTTTTATTTTTTCTATTTTGTTTAAAATGTTTTATCTCCTCATGATCTCTATAATATTCCTCTGAAAATTCTATTAAATAAATGTTGGAATATTCTGCTTCTTAACTCTAATGTTTTACTTTTTATTTCATTATATTTTTACAGTACATTCTGAGAAAACATCTTGCCTCAATCTTTCAAGCAATTTGGCTTCAGTTTATATCTAGTCTTCTATTTGTTTATTTGAAAAAAATTGGCAATTATTTTTTAATTTTCTTCAGAAATTAAAAAGGATTTTTATGACTATAATAGTATATTTAATCTTCGGGGATCCTAATAGAAGCTAGTGGTGTTGGTTTTCATCAAATGTCTGGGGACTCACTTTTCTATCTATAGAGGAATGAAGGTTGTGATTATGGTGCCATCTGCTCAGCAGTTGGGAAGGCAGACAGGATGTTTAGTAAGATGGGATATGTTAGTAGTAGATTTTGTTGGTGTAGAGGCACCAATCTTCACTTAAATCCATGAGTTGTCTGGGGCACAACTCTGCTTAGCTGCAACTCTAGTGGTCTTCTGAGTCAAAACACCCCCATAATGGCTTAACTCATGGTTTCGTCCTAGGACTAAAAGAGTGAAGATGTGTAAGAACCAAACAGGAACAGAAGCAATGGCTCCTGTGTGGTTAGAATTAGAGAAAGAAGATGTCTTGTATGGGGTAAAGCAATACCAAGAAGTTTTTGGTATTACAGTTTACCTTCAAACTTGGGATCATTTCCATTTACCATCAACAGAGAGAAATTTCTAGAAGGTGACATACTTATGTCACCCCTCTGGTTGTGTAACTAGAGCATCCTGTAGGGACATTCAGAAAGTTTTATGCTAATCTCTGATCAATCTACAAAGGCTGCATGAAAGAGACAGGATTGTAGGAGAGATCTTTTACAAACATCTATGGAAATGCCCTGTCTGTAAAGTGATGGCTCTTCAGGGAGAATTAGGTGAAAGAATGACATTTTTAACTTCTAGTATGGTCACATACTGCCCTAGATGTTTGTATGTGTGCCATACCACTTAATTTTCAGCAATGTTTCCTCATCACTTTACATTTGAAGAAAATCAGGATTAGTAAATTTAAGTAACTTACCCAAAGTCATTCAGCTAGTTAAATGGTAAGTCTAGATTTGAACTCATTACTTGTTACCAGGCAGTTGAATTGAGCTCATTGAAATAGAATAAGAAATTTGCCTCTCATATTTTGTGAGCAAAAGTAAGGGAAGGAAGCATACTGATCACTGACAGGCTGGCCTTCCCAAGAACCGTGATCACCCAGGACTTTATCAGGTACATTCATATATATGTATTTAATAAGATGAAATGATATTCAGAATCCCCAGGAAGGCTGATTGAGATCTTCTTTCTACTTCTTGATTCTGCATGTTCTATGCTGAGTGCTTTAGAAAACAGGCAAGCCACCTGTCTTTCACACCAAGGATTGAGAATGGCATTCTCAGTTCCGCCTCTGCATTTCCAACTGACCTCTCACTTTTTTACCTATGGCTTAGGGAAAAAAAGTGACAATTATAGCAGCTATAAAATGTTGGAGGTGAGCAGCTTCTTTTCAGGATGTGGATAAATGAACCAAAGGCTACTTTCTTGTGAAAGAAACATACAAATGTTATAGATACATGTTAAGCCCACGTAGGGTAGTCTTCTTTCTGAGATTTAAAGACCAAAAAAATGTCCAAAAGTCTTTGAGTAAAAAAAAAAATGAGTCCTGGGGTCCTTGAGTATTTCACAATGTTTCCTTTAATCTCTGACCCACAGATTAGTCTTCTCTTTATCATGTCATTATCATACTCCTGAACACTCTTATATCTCCTGTATACAAGCCACCTGCTGATCAGGTTAACCTAAAATATTTATTCTAAATCAAATACCCCACGAATCCATACTTTTCAGACTTAATAGTGTTTTGTTATATTTTTGTTGATTGAATAGTTTTTTCCAATAAGTCACATATAAATTATGTATTTACATTACTAACTTTACTTTGAAACAGCCAGGGAACTCTTGGAGAGGAGGTAGAGCATATACTGCATTTACCAAATAACTCCAAAAGTCTGTTATCATGTCTTCATTAGATGTGTGTGGTATGTTTAGCTGGATGCTTACTGAATGTCTGCCGTCACTTGGCCCCAATATTGATTTTGGGGGCAATGGATCAGCTATAAATTCTTTCTCTGGATCCTTTAGCTTAGAAAGGTGACCATGTGTTGCATTCTGCTGTAAGAAATGTAGGCGGGAATACTAAGAAAGGGATTCTCTTCAAGAACAAAAAAGCAAAGCCTCATAAACAGAAGCCCTTTGACAGTTCCCTTTCTGGCTATCTAGAAATGCAAATCATTGCCTGGAAACATAGTAGGGCACAGACCACAAGCTAAGAACTGTGGATATGGATCAGGAAAAATGGGAATGCTTGTATCCTTAAAAAGCTACATCTTTAGGCATCTCAACCATCCCAGGAATTTGAGACAAGCCCCTCTCTGTTAGAGTTGTTTGGGTTTTCTATTGTTTGTAACTAGACCAGTACAATGGGTTAATACTTAAGTAAATTTATAAAACCAGGTAAGCTACAAATATTTTTAGGGTAATTACTCAATGTTGAGGTAGTTTCTTTTATGAGTTCTTTACAGTTTAGCATTTATTTTCTTCTCCTCTCCAGGACAGGAGGAGGGCCTTTCCAGGCATTCTGTGTGGCAGCCATGTTTAAGGGTCCCTCTAGGTGCTGGCTGGAATTCAGAGACTGATTGATGATTAGGGTTCCCTTTAGTGGAAGCCATTCCATGCATCTTTTCCAATGGAGGGGATAATCAACAGATGTCAGTATTTCAGGAATTAGTAGAACTTTGGAGAGACCCCAAATTATTTTTAAAGCTATACTTTTAAAGAAAACAACATAATTGACAGGAGTGTATGGTGTTTTATTGTAACCTGAAGCTACGTTATACAGCTCCAGATAGGCTATTGCATATACTTCCCACAACTGTGGCAGCAGTTATTTTGGATTCTTTCTAAAACTGTGCTCCAGGGTAGCTCAGAGCTTTCAAGTTCTCAGCATATGAGTTAATGCTGTATGCTGTTGTTAATTTGTTAGTTTGGCATAGTGAATTTTCCTGCAAGACACTGGAACTAAGAGACTGGATGGTTCCGACAGCTTGATCAGACATTGTTCCATTATCCCACTTAATCTCACTGGCACAGACAAGATACACAGCACCTAATGGAATTCAGCTCTGTGTAGAAAGTTCCTGTCCACATCTGTTTCCACTGAGGGTCATAGCAGAGAGAGCTGAAACTAAAATTTGGAAATCTCATCTAAAATTGTTTTCAAAGACATTATTTGCAACAACACTAAATGTTCCCTATGCCATGATGCAAGTGAGAAATTTTCCATAGAGCCCACAACCAGAAAAATCTGTCTCTTACTGATGATTGATATATTTGTTTATTTGCCAACAACAGAAATAATGTGACCTTTTTTCTCCAGTTTCCTTTTTTTGCTTTAGCTGTCAGGAGGAGCCACACAGCCAAGATTTATGCCTAATCAAAGCAAGTGATTTTAACTTATAATATGACAGTATTCTCTTTCTCTTGTTATTGTAATTCCAATCTCTCCTTAGATTTTTATTTTACTTATTTTACTACAGGTGCCTTTTTCCCAACTGTCTAAATCTGCTTTGGATCTAAATGGAGTATAAATACATCATACTTAAAAATGAATTATTGTTCTTCTGGCTCGTTTAGATGTATCACAGTTGTCTAAGGGTGCCATAAGTTTCTTTTTTAAAAAGTGTTTCCCCAACTTTGGTTTTATTTTAAGGCTAGCAAATAAACATGATTTAAAAAATGTCAAATAATTTAAAATGGTGCACAAGAAAAAGTACTCTCACTTCCTTCCTCTGGTAGATAGAATATTACCCTCCCCACTCCACCCCCCAAATAGTCATCTCCTAATCACTACAACCTATAAAAATGACCTTATTTGGTAAAAGAGACTGGAGGTCTAAGTCAAGAATTTTGTCATAGGGAGTTTATCTTGTAGTATAGAAGTGGGCCCAATATAGTGACAAGAGTCCTTATGAGAGGAATGAAGGAAGGTTAGACAGAAAAGGCAGTATGACCATGGGAGCAGAGATTGGAGTAATCTGACTAAAACCGAAGAATTCCAGTAGCTTCTAGAAGCTTGAGGAAAAAGGAATAGATTCTCCCCTGAAGCCTCCAGAGGAACCAGTTCTGTCTAATTTTAGCCTATAAGACTAATTTCAGACTCCTGCCTCAAGAACTGCAGAGAATAAATTTATGTTATTTTCAGCCACCAAGTGTGTGGTAATTTGTTCCACTGGCAACAGGAAACCAGCACATACCCCAGTACCCCATCTTACTCCCCCCAGCTTAACCACTTTTAAGAATTTCTCATGTATTATTCTTCAAGGGATTTTCTATGCATATGTCACTATATTCATATCATAAACAAATGAAATCATCTTGTGTACATTATTTTCTGTTTAGATGGATTTATATTTTTTAATATTTGTAGTTACAAAAATTTTTACTTTTTTTCCATATATGTGAGAGTCATAGCTGTAGAATGATTTTCTTAAAGTAGAATTATTAGAATTCTATATGTGAGAGTCATATATGTGAATGTGAGAGTCATCTTTGTAAAACGATTTTCTTAAAGTAGAATGATTAGACCGTAGGGAGTGAGCAATAGCCTAGTAGCTTTGGCAGATCCTGAAAAATTGTCCTTCAGAAAGATTGAACTAATTTCTACCACACCAGGATTGTATGAGAATGCCCCTTCTCCCCATCCTTACCAACACCATCAAGGTATTGATCTTTACAATGTAGGTTTTCTATTGGCCATAGATTGAGATTCTTCACTTAGTCTAAGAGTATCCCTTTGTGTCTAGTGCCTTATATATAAATAGACCAAATTAATTCCAGGTTACCTTGAGGGCGTCTGCTATGATAGAAGGAGCGCTGGGAAAAGTGGTTTCTCATTCTGACATTTTCACTACTGGATGTATGACTGGGCAAATTGCTTAACCCAGCTGCTCACAGAGCCAACTTCCTATAGGATTTACCTGGGGAGCTCTTAAAATGCACATTTCTAGTTCACTCACCTTTACTTAATCAGAATTTCTTGGAGTGGAGAATGGAAAATTTGCTTTATAACAAGCTCTTGAGCTGATTCTTCTACCACCAATAAGAAGGAGCCTATGGATTGCATGTAGGAACTACTGCCTCAGTATTTTTAAGCCTGAGTACTGTTGTCTTTTCTTAAATTCCTACAATATAAGCTCATCTTACACCCATGTTATAATGGGTAGAGGAAAGTTTTATTCTAGTAAATTTACTAGCATTTGATTTGATGGGAAAGAGTATGTGCATATACAAAATAGATGTCTACAGGGCCATACTTAACAGTATACTTTGGAGCCTTTAAGGAGGAGTAATTGTGGTTTTTTTTCTCTGTTTTATGTTTTTAATCTGTGCACTATGGGTCATATTAACAGCTGAGAAGCCTTGTCAAATAGCTAACCTTTATTGACTGAGAACATCTTGGTAAATTAAGCTGAAAAAATATTCCATCCTTCCCCTACCTAATTAATGAGTTTGGGTTAATGGCTGCAGCAGCAGTATTTAGCATTTATGCCACATCAGCAATAAATTAGGATCAAGTCTGAACGCAGCTCACTGCTTCCTGGACCTGAACTGTCTCAGTACAGAAAAGATGAAGATTTATGCTGCTGCTTGTAGTAGTCTTTCTTGTGGGTATATTACGGATATTTGTATAGACTTTACTCAGTCTTCCACTGGACAATTTGATATTTCCCACACATTTTATGTGGTTTGAGAAGTAGTGGGTGTTTCATGGAAGAATTGATTATATTGACTTAGCTCTCATAAGTTTGGCTTTCAAATGTAGACAAATTTCCTTTAAAATTTCAGTATAAGAATTAACATGTGTCTGATCTAAATCCTATTTTGTGGCTTCTAAAATAATCTAAGGCTTGTTCAAATAGAATCAACTTATGCTGAACCATGTTACCTGCATTCCAGAAATACCTGATGAGTAACAGCTGAAAATATCAACTTGCTCTGTAATGTATTCTCCAAATTGCAGAGGTGGGAGAAGCATACTGAAAGGATATTCATCAAAAAGAATCCAATGGGCTCTTATAAAACAGCCTGCTACTGGAAAGGCACAGAGGATGAAATAAAATTAATTCCCTGCAACAAAGGGACCCATGTCTGTCTCTACAATATTATCTGTTGGATTAGTGAGCAACTCTAATGTTGTCTGGGATTTCTTCATCTAAAGCAGAACTCCACTCTTTCTTTCTGTAACTTACTATAGACATACCGTTGACATTTTCCACCCTATACCTTCCTATGACACTGACTTGATGCGACCTCCCTGTGGAACTGCTCCTGCCTTCTCTGCTTGGCACTGAACATGTTGAATGGTTTCTCTATGTGTCTCAACAAGTCAGTGCCCTCAGTACAGAGAATACTAGCACCTTCCAAAAGAGAGTGTGACTCTGTGTTTCAAGTCCTTAGGGAATGACCAAATAAAGAATGGCAGATAAACTCTGTCTCCTGCCCACAGATTATGGTTTTATATTACTCTTTTATTATTTTGAAAATTCCTCTTAGTGTTTTGTTCCTTGGAACTTGTGGTTGGTTTCATGAGTTACAAGGGTGTTCCACAAGATATTTTTATGACACTAAAGGAGTATTTGGTAGGAGGCCTAATATCACCAGCAAACTGTTCAGTATAGAAGGAGAAAAATCTTCCCATGCATGAGGGAATGAAAACAGAAGTCTAGCAACAGGAAACAGTACAACACCCACAACACCCACACGTATGCACACATGAGGGGACACACACATGCCTATGTATCTACATATATTTTCTTCTGGGGAGAAAAGGGGTTGGAGGAAATTTCCAGGGATAATTTCTTGATTGTAATAAATGTATCTTTACTCCAAGTGACACAAAGCAGTTCTGTTCTTTATCAAATGCAATTACTCAGTAAATATTTCCTGAGCACCTATTACTTTGCACTGGCCATTTGTTACACACAAATTGCTCTGGCAACTTTCATCCTGATAATGGGTCTACATTTGCTTCATTTGAATGTAAGAAATTGGTGCACAGAACCTTTTCCTTGTTCCCACTGTGCCTATTTTCATCAAGAAAATGATTGGGCTGAAGAACAACTAGTTCCACCTTCAAGGAGGCTGTTGGGAGAGGTTAGTAACAAGACCCAACGGTTTGATTCTGTGGGATCCCTCACCAGGCATCAGAGGGCTATCCCCAGCTCCCCTCCATCCATATGAAACGCATGTCTTTCCAGACACACTGTGATTCTGAAGGCTCGTGCCTTTGCTGCTATCATAGAGTTGGCCATTAAGAGCTTTGTCACTTGACTCCGTAATTAGTCATGAAATGTCTGCTGTACCAGTTGGAGAGGGTGCTGAGAACGACTAACCCCCTCCAAAGCCAGTAGATAACAGGTTTATTTATTTTTTAATGTAGATTTCCTGTATGTATATGTGTATATATATATATATATGTATATGCGTGTGTGTGTGTATATATATATATATTATATATATTTATCAAACCCCCAAAGTAGATATCAGGTCCCTTCCTGTTCTCAGGTCTCCTGATGTTTCCTTATAATGCTGCACAGGCCCCATAGCAGTTGTAAAACCTGGTGGTTGATTGTTGTGTCTTGTTAACTAAGCAGGATGGGATGTTGTATGTACAAGGGGCTGCTGAAATCCTGTGTTTATTTGTGGATTCTTACCCAGTGATTCTGTGTTTCAGAGTTATTGCATGCAATTGCTGCATAGTTTCTAGAACAATAGAAAGCTCTTTAAAAGCTTGATCACTCTGAGGAGTATGTAAATACTCCTTTCTCCCAGTTCATCCACTGCCCTGTCTGCTTCCATCTCCTTCATGAAGTCCTTTCCATCTTATTAAGCCACGTTGATCTTTCCCTCCTCTGAATTCCATTATCATTTATTGTCCTCAACATTTGGCACTCGTATTTTTATTGGTTTAAATGCAGTATCTTGTCTACCTACTTAGACTGTAAGTTCTTCAAGGGTAAGAGCTACAGTTATATTCCTTTGCATCATCCATCTTGCCAAGCTCTGTGATACGCTCACAATTTGCACAAAATTAAGATGCTAGGTGAACCAAAAAATGAATACATGGATAGGAATACTGTGGGAACTGGTGAATCATTTTCTCATATTTTGTGTAAGATGAAACTATTAAATTTAAATTATAAGCAAAGCAGGACTCCTGACCAACAAAAAGTTTTGAAACACTGAAATCTCTTGCCGGAGCAAGTCATAGTTTACATAGAATCTTAGAGATAATCTAGTTCATTTGGTGACTGTATCATTTGGGGTTCTCTAGGGAAACAGAATCCATAGGAGATAGATAGATAGATAGATATTTCTTTCTTTATTACAAGGAATCAGCTCACACAATTATGGAGGCCAGAAGTCTCATGATCTGCTTTCTTCAAGCTGGGAGACCAAGGAAAATCACTGATGTAATTCAGTCTGGGTCTGAAGGCCTGGAAACCAGGAGTGTCAAGGTCAGGAAAAGATCTATGTCCCATCTCAAGTAATTCAGCAAAAGGGGCTGAATTCTTCCTTTCTCCAACTTTTTCTTCCTTTCAGGCCCTCAGCAGATTGGATGATGTCCACTCACATTGAAGAGGGCAAACCACTTTACTAGATCCACCACTTCAAATGCTAATTGCACCTGAAATACCCTCACAGACACTCCACAAAATAATGGCTAGCCAAATATCTGGGAACCTCACGATCAGATCAAATGGGACAAACAAAATCACCATTACAGTATTGAATACACTGAAAACCATGTGTGTTAGTGACTTGTCCAAGCTTACTTAGCTGGCTAAGGGGAGTCATGACCGAGGTCCTTTCTCTGACAAAGATTTAACACAATGCAGACAACTGAGTGAGGCTGCCTGTGGGTTGCAGACAACACATTATGGGCAATACTCTCTCAGATACCTCTCTGTGACACCACTCAGCTTAGAGTTGAATTTTTGATCCATTAATATTCTAACAGTAAGTTCTTTCTCTGTCTACTTTTGAGAAGTGGAAATTTTATTTAAGTTTAGGCCTTATCACTCTTCACAGACTAGAGAAGTTTACTGTTATTCTCAGGGTGTTCCATTTCTGCTTGACGCTTCAGAAATGTCATAGGATGTTCAAGATATTTTAAAAGGAGACATTGACAAATGGAAGTTCATCCAAAAGAAGGTGACCAGACTCGTGAAATGTCTGGAAACATGTCATGTGAGGAATGTGTCTGTCATTTTATGTGCAAGAAAGTGGTGATGTTGAGTCTGAAAGATGTCCCACATCCTTTCAGGCCAATGATAACTTCCTTCAATTATTTGAAGAGCTGCCATGTGAAACTAAGGTTCTATATTTTCTGAATATCTCTAGAGGGCAAAACTTGGACCAATGTGTGTGACAGGTACAAGGAGGCTGGTTTCCACTACATATAAATATGCTTATCCAATAGTTGAAGTTGTTTTTTCAGCTCCCTTGTTGATGCCAGTGGAGCTGCTTTGGAGCCAGTATCCATCCCCAGACTGAGTGGGAGATAACCTAGATGCCCTGCGTCACTTATGACCTGAAGATTGTGTGATTATCTCTCACTAAGCTATATCCAAATAGGTGACTACCAAACCTCATTCAGCAGTTCTCACTCAGCACACTCAGGTGAAGAGCTTTTTAGGAAAGGTAATGCTGTTAGAAGCCACTGCTGACACTGGAACCCCTGATTCATTGCCCTGTAGAGAGCGTGTAGCCTGTTGTCTTGAGGTGTCCTCTTCACCCCTACCTAACTCACCGGTGTGTGAAGCTTTTCCTACAACAGTGAAATAATAGACATCCTCAGGAGGCTGTCTGTATTGATCTACATGAGGGAAGTAGGGTGTATTTAAAATAAACTCTTGTCCCCTCCATTCTTTGTAGGTCAACAGTAGATATTTAGAGTGGCTTATATAAAACAAATGTAATTTAATGAACTACAGCTTTGAAAGTGTTAGAAAATGATTCAGACTGTAAAATGTGCCAGAGGTTTTAAAATAAATAAAGTCAGTCATGTTCCAGGGTAGTTGAAATAATGTTCACTGCGAGGCAGCATATATAATAGGAATAGTATTTCACTTCTCACCTTGGTTAGAATAGAAAGTACATATGTAACAGTTATTTTGAAGTTTAAATATGACTCAAACTATCATTCTCATTATGGTTTGTCTTTTATCTTTTTTTTTCAATTTCACCAAAGCAGCAATCAAAGCTCATATTTAGGTTTAATTCAGATTTCATTGAACACACAAGTTCCATGATGGAACTCATTTTATTAGACCCTACACTCAATACAAAACTTCAATTGCAGAGGGGTCACGCTGCATCTTCCTAGCTGTCACACCAATATCTTGCTAAGTGCCATCTGCAATGTCTCAGGTTCTTTATTTATACTGAAACTCATTTAGTTTGATCTGAGAACTATTTCCAAAATGCCTTCAGTACACAGAAAAGCACTTTAGCAACAGTCAGTCCATTGCTTTGGCGATAGGGATAGCAGTATTGTTCTCTACGATAGTGGATAGTTAGATAACTGGTGATAATAGATTTAAAGAGAAACAATCTTAATTCTAAGAAAAGTTGTTTTATATTAAATGAATCTACGTGTCCTAAACTTGTGTAGCTCAAAGGAGATTTGGATGCTTGGCAATTCTTAGGTTTTGAAATGCAAAGCCAGTATTTGAAGCTGGTTAATCTTTCTTACATAATGTATCTGTAATTTAGGAAGCCACCACAGGATAAGAGAATTAATTATCTTGGAAGAGAGCAGAGTGGGCTAGGTAAAAATCTTTCTTAAACTATGTCTAACTCATCTTTAGAACCTCTGATGGGCCTGCACTCTCTGTCCAACCCTTCACTATCTCGTAGATTAAAAAAAAAAGAAAAAAGAAAAAAGAAAAAGAAGGGAGAGGGAGCTCCTTTTCTCCTTTATTTGACACCTACCATGCACAAGGCATTGAGCCAGACTGAGTGACTATGCAGATAAACCAAACTATGGCTCTAGCCCAAGAAGACCTTATACAAGAACAAGAGAAATGTTTGAAACATGAGTAACTTAAAAATGGTAGTAAATAGAAAATGCTGTAAGAAAAATAAAATAATAACTTATACAGAGAAAGGAGAGGGCATTACCAAATGAAAGTAACAGAAAAATTTAGCATTTGTTTTGGGCCTTGGAAGATAATAAATACATGGAAATAAAAACACTATGACGAACACTCTTCTGAACAGAAATAAAGACACAAGTCTGTATTTAGAGAAAGAAGGTATTCAAAAAAATGACTAATCATATAGTTCAGAGGACAAAGAAGTTGTTGGCAAGTATAAACTCTGGCGGTAGAAGATTCAAACCTGGTTTCCACTATATATTAGCTTAATAAAGCCTCAGGGTAGTTATAACATCTCTGTGTTTCAACAGCCTCATTTCACAGACTGACTTTTAAGAATGAAATTACTCATGGATGTGAAGCTCTTGGCAGTTTTCAGTGCACGCCTGCATTATGCATTTGTAGAAATGAGTCTGAAAAGGTGAATTAAAGACCGCTGAAGTCTTTGAACCCAGACTAAGGGTTTAGAAATTCAGCTCCATTCTCCCCCTATATTCTAGAGGGAAAAAGGAGCCTTAGAAACATTTTGAAAAAGAATTGACAGGATTCTAGCTTTGAGTTACAGAACTTAATCTGGTAAAATTGATGAAGGACTTGGTGTAGGGAAAGGAGCAAGACCGTTGCTGATGCAATAATAGGGGCAAGGAGATGGGAGTCATAGCTATCAAGACCTTTGTTTCTTTGGAAAGTCCATCTCCCCTCTTTCACATTGTGGATTATAGAAGAACTTCAAGGCCTGACATAACAGTTTGGATATTAAAAAAATTTTTAATTAAAATGATGTAAGACCTTTGGCTAGAAAGTATGGAAACATTTCAGGAATAGGTTGAAGAGGAAAGAGGCTGGAATCTAAGATGCCAGTTAGGAGGTGGTCAGATATTCTAGTATTAACCCAAGGGTATTAAAATTCTTGGATTCTTCCTGCCAGCAATACTTTCCCTTTCAGTATTGAACACTGCTTCACCCCAAATACGTACTTTTATATACAATTTATTTTTCTCTTTTCTTTGATCTGAAGTTTAAACTATTGTCATTTTTACCCTTGTACTTGCATCTTGTGCCTCATTGTACAAGCTGACTTCAGTGCCAGTGCTGTTTGAAAGTTACTAGTTTCCCTTTTGGCTTGTTACTGACCAGAATTACAGATCAGACATGAGTAAAAGTTTCTAAATATTTAACCCTGGCCTGTGCATACTCACGAAAGTCCATGCTCACATCCAAAATTAATAGTGTATATATATCAGTATTGCCCACTGAATGCCACACTGAGAGTGTTATGGCTGGGACCCTTTCAGAAAATAACGTAAACTAATGGATACAGTTGTGGTCTTCACTATGTTTCTTGTTAGGAAAAAAATTAATAAATCTATTTTAGTTTTTATAATGGAAATTGTTTTAATATCTCAAAAGAGCAAGTATACATACATGAATGAGTACAAAAAAATTATTTTTTCTATCGTTTTCTATTTACCAATTCTTTAAATGCAAGATTTCTTCCTTTGGGGAATGAGTAAGTATAAGGAAAAATAATTAGTTTGAATATACTTTAACATCTGTTCATTCATCCATACATTCATTAAGGAGAAATTTTTGAGAGCTACATATTAGTAGCTGGATTTCTGTCCACATGGATCCCACATTCCAGTAAAGAAATGTAGTAACCAAACAAATACAGTCAAAATATGATTATAGATTGTGATGGGAAGGACAACACTTTGGGGCATCAGGATAAAGCTCCTTGAGAAAGTGGCTTTTGGACCTGAGGCATGAAAAGGATCTAGTCATAGAGCATTCTAGGCTTGATTTCCTAAAAAGCAATCTCCTTAGAGGCTGAAGACCATGGCTTATTAGGGGACGAGTATGCGAGACCCCAATAAAAAATGAGGAACTGTTTAAGGTAATATTTGAGAGGTATGCTGTAGCCAGTTCATGTTAGAGCTTGTAGGTCTTGGTAAGATAATCGGATTTCTTTCCAAGTGCAGTAGAAAGCCAGTGAAGAGTTTTAAGCAGAGTAGTAAAATGATGAATTATGCTATAAAAAGTCTACCCATGCTAGAGTGTGAGCAATGGATTATAGAATGGGGCAAGAGTGAGTTCAGTGAGAACTGTAGACAGCTTTTGCTATACTCTAGGTCATAGATGATGGCGGCTTCAACTGATGAAGGAAGAGCGCTGTATGGATTTATCTATATTTAGGGTGCACAATTATCATGCAAAAGGAAATTATTAAGAGAGATCCCCATGTTCCTGTCTTGAGTATAGAGCAAATATGTCAATTTCCTAAGCAATAGAAAGACCTAGAAAGGTACGTCAGGAAATTAAGAGTTCCAGTTTGGATTAGGTTTGGAATGTAGTAGATACCTTGGTGATTTAGAGAATGGATTTTAGAAAAGGTTCAAATTCTACTCTATTGGTTACTAGTAGTGGATCTTTAATAATTTACTAAAACTGAGCCTCAGCTTTCTCATCTTTAAACATAAGGAGGTTAAGAATACCTACCTTATAGGGCAATTGTAAATATTAAATTAGATAATTCCTATAAAATGATAAGAACAGTTCCAGGTACATTATTAGCAGCAAAATATAATCATCACTATTATGATTGTGACATGATATGATTTGTATTATTGGACACACAGGTCCAATAATGTCAAGGAGGCAATCTAGTGAAAAAAAGTATGAGGTATGAAGGAAAGTGATTGACATTGATCATTTTAAGAAAGTATTTCACCTCATTACACTTATTTTGAGTTAATTCAGACTATCCTAGAATAGAATTTACTCTTTTTTGTCAACTGACCTTTCTCTCCTTTATCCTTCTCTTTTTCTGTGGATTGTGAAGGAGAGTTGAGTAGAGTCAGGAAGCAGCATAAGAAGGAAGAGTCATTAGGACAATGGAAAAGATATTCTAATTACCAAAGAAATGCATATCAAAATTACAATAAAATATCACCTCACACCAGTCAGAATGGCCATGATTCAAAAGTCCACAAACAATAAATGCTGGACAGGATGTGGAGAAAAGGGAACCCTCCTACACTGTTAGGAATGTAGTTTGGTGCAGCCATCATGGAAAACAGTATGGAGATTCCTCAAAAGACATTCTAATTCTGAAAAGAACATTTCATTTTCTGTTTTCAACTTTATAGTTACTCCTAAAGTAAATTCAAGCTTTGAACTGATTGTGTAAATAGATATTCCTGTGTAAATAGATCATAACCATTTTTGATAATATATTTTCAGGTTCATCTAATAATTATTAAATACTGAAACCACAAGGAATAATCTGTGATTTGCATGTTGATTTCACTGTCAAATTTTTAACCTTTGAAATGTCAGGCTTATATAGGCACAGCAAAAACTTTCTCCTTCAGGTCTGTTTTCTTCTTCTCTGCAAGCAACTATATTATAACAAAATGCCATTTTGCCTCCTGGAGTGGAAGGTTGAAAATCATCAAATATATGAATGTATTGGAACATGAGTTTCATTCTTTCATCTATTTAATAAAAAAAGAAAAGTAATTTAATGACAGCCTGGGTGATAGATACTTTGTCATGTTCTGAAAATTCCAAGATAAAACATACTTGCTTTCAAGTGCAAAACCCCAGACATGAAGTGGGTCAGTTCCTATTGTGTTTCTTTAAAAGCTATGTAAAACATGCTATGTAAATTTGAATTATTATTATTCTGGTCATTAATATATGGAAATCTTTCCAGAAGCAAGCATCATTTTTTTCTTTTTACATTTTTTGACAGCCTTGAAACTGCGTTATGAAAAGAGGCTTGGAGCAGAACACTGAAAGTGGCCACCACCAGCATGAGGACACCAACGAGTCAAACTGGTAAGTGAAAAAGATGATTCATGAGTATTTCTTCTGTGTGTTATTAAATCTGTTGATACTATTTCTCATGCAAAAAGTCCTCATAGTTCACAAACAAAAATGAACATACTTCTAAAATGAAGTCTATGAAATGTATTCTCATTACTTAGAATTCTTTAGGGAGGTGGTATTAGGTGGGAAAAGTCACCGATTCTGTTGTGGACAGACATGGATAAAATCAAGTAGCCATATGGCTTTGTGAAAGTTGCTTAATTCTTTCAGTTTCAGTTTCCTAATTTTAAAATGGAGATTTTGGTAGTTGCCTTGTTATGTTTGCTTAATAATTAAGTAAGAAATTGCATATGAACTGTCAAACCGTTTCTGTAGCATAGAAAAAGAACTGAAAGATATGACTAATATTTATCGAATATGTTGCATGTACTGAGTACTAAATACTAAATACTTTACTGTGTTATTTTATTGAATATTCACAACCCTTCAAGCTAGAAGCTATTATTACTCTCATTTTACAGATGGAGAAACTGTGTTATTAAAAGGTTACGTGACTACTTAAAATCACACACTGCTCCCTGAGACAGCTGTTTCAGTGCAGTTCTGTCTGATGCCAGAGTTTCTGTTCTTGTATTTACTCATAAAGTCAACAAACATTTATCGGGTATCTTATAAACGCCAAGCTTCTTTTAGTCGAGGTGCCATACTAATTCCCAATTGATTATTACCTAGAATATAACCACCATATGCTTATATGAAGTCTTATAGTTTACAAATAATTTATGAATAAGTAATTTTGTTTGGTAGTCACATAATCTCCATGGAAGACAAAATAGGGATTGTTTCTGTATTTTTACAAATGGAGGAATTGAGGTCCCAACAGGTTAACTGACTCTCTAGACACAGCTCAGTGCTTCTCACACTCTGTGGTTAAGGGTCAGTTTACTGTTAATTCATTTTAATCCATTAAAGACTGAACGTTTTTTATAAAATTGGTAAAAATTAAATACTAGAGAAATGGAAAGATTAAAAGACAGAAACAAAATACACAAACCCACATATTTATTACTACTTGTCATTATTTTACAGACGTACAATTACTCTACCAAATGGCTATAAAAGTTTCTAATGCTTTCTGTCCATTTCCATACTCCTCATGGTGCAGACCAGTCAGCATGTGCAGACTAACACTAGCCAGTAAACTAGACAGTAAACCATAGCATCAAGGAGCTACTATGAGGCAGATCTAATACTCAGTCCTAGACCTTCCATTTTCCAGTCCAGGTCTTTTCACATTGCTCCATACTGCCTGAACATACAGTAAGAAGCCAATTTTATAATCTAAGCAACAAGAAGATCGAATTTCAAATTGTTCACATGCAACCACTGCAACACAACTGAAAATGATAAAACATCTTAAAAGAGTTATATGTAGCAATTGACACAAAAAAAGGTACCAACTTTTTTTAAAAAGTTGAATCATTTATAAGAATGATTTCTTTTAAACTTGTTTATAAAAAAAGAATTAAAAAATTTGACATGTGGTATATTGTTGAGAGATATTCTTAAGATTTTTTTTTCTTCCACTTCTTTTTTCATTTTGTTTATTCTTTGAAAAGATAATTTAAGTTGTGTTTAGAAGGCTGGGCCTTGTCATTTCTCAAGCAGTGTATAGACTGTGTATAATCCTAAGAGATAAAAGTGGATCTTGGCCAGTTATGAAATGAGAATGAATTCATCTCCCCACTACACTGAAAAAGCCTGAAAATAAATGTTACTCCTTTGTTTTAAAAACTACCAAAAAATTGCAGCACTTTTGATGCAAAGTAAAATGCACACTGAGTCAGCAATGAAATTTTACTTTGTAGGATAGTTTTGTGGCTTTCTCAGTTCTACTGAAATGGATCCAATATTTACATTTGCAATGTTATTAATAACTATTTTTCCATCTGTGCCAAAGTAATACCGCACAGATGTTCAGGAATAACTTTTGGTTGTGAGTAAATATTAGAGGAAGATTGAATTTTCCTCTAAATGATGCTGATGGGATGGTTTTTTAATCATAGTTTAAGATGTCAGACAGAGTTGTTGTTTTGAAGTTCTACAGCTTAACAGTGCTTGATGCAGTTTTAAATGGCTATAAGGGCATGGAGAAAGATGAAAATTTATGACAAAATTCAAAACTGAGACTTTCAGCCAAACTATTATTAGCTTCTGGGAAGGCTCCACATTGCTAAACTGAAATTCAGTCTGAAGTAGAGCAAACCCGTGGCCTTAAGTGATATAAAGAGACCGTGCTCCTCACTTACTTGCTGCCTCCTAACTTGGAGATCTAAGATTTGTATCACTCAGAAAGTTAAGCAGCCATACCATGGCACCTGTCTTCCATCAATGCCTTTATATCTGTATACATTTGAGGATTACCTTTCTTGCCCACTCTGAGAAGGGTAGAAAGGAGGAAAGACTTAGGGAAATATACTGTAACCAAGGGGAGAGAGAGAGTCCCAATGGGTATCGCAGGTGTGGTAATAATGGAAACAGTGACAGTAGTACTCTGTGTGTGTGTGTGTGTGTGTGTGTGTGTGTCTGTGTGTGTGTGTGTTAAACTCTATGAGACCATCAGAGAACCAGTGTGGAGAGACGATGGTCCACCAACATTCTAGCAGAGGTGCTTTATTTGAATGCCTGATACTCATTGGAATTTAGGTCTGAGGTTGTCCACAATTTAATCTTCAACTGTGAAACTTAGAGGCTTTCTACTAAAACCCATGTTATCATTAGGACCAAAGGCTAAGGGTCAGTCTTCTGACTTGTCTGTTAAAAAATACTACCCTTCAATAGATTTTATCATACTCTCAGATCTAGAAACAAACAATGGCAACAACACAATCAAAGCCAAACACGATCAGGATAAAGGTTACTCTGACATGGGAAATGAAAGCCTCGGAGGTAAAGCAGGTATAGAACAATGAGTTCATACAAAACCCAGAAAAATATTTTAGAGAATTGTTCTTTATCCTTATATTTATGTTGATAAAGTTAGAAGTAAAAGCCATTTAGATTGATAAAGTTGAAATGCAAAGGATTGAAAGGAAACAGAAAATCTAACAGAAGTATTAAATCTGCTTTTGGAGGCAACAACTAATATAATCAGACTTGCGGAAAGCAAACTGAAGAAACACTCCTAGAATGCAGAAGATAAGGACAAATGAAAATTATAAGAGAAAAAAAAATAACCAGTTTGGAAAACAAATCAAACATGTAGGTAATTATTCGTGAAAAAAGAGAAAAATAATAAATTAAACAAGAAGCCCTAATCGAAGAATCACAAGGGAAAAAAAGTCTTGCTCAAGAAAGAAATGAAAAACACTTTTTTTTAATCACTGAAGAATTTACTTGCTAAGATAGGAAATCTCTTTAAAACTCAGGAAAATATAGTAGTAAATCAATATAAAAGATTATTTTGAATCTGGTGGGGTTTTTTCTTTTTGTTTTTTTTAACATTTCATGCTTCTAGACTATAGAAGCTTGATCTGTTCAGGTTTTCTTATTTTCCTTTAACAATTTTAATAATTTCTGTTAACTTAGAAAAACTATCAATCCTGAGTCATCGTCCATGTATGAACATACATGTAAAGGAAAAAAAATACTTGGGTAGTGCACCAGTGGAATTATTAAGTGATTTTTATTTTTCTATTTTAATTTCATCTATACTGTCTGACATATAAAATAATCAGATATCACTGATTAATTAAAGATTTTTATTGAAATGTAATTAAGAGCAGTGCACAAGTAATAAGTGGACAGCTCAATAAATTATCACAAAATCCACAAGCAAGTGTAATAACAATTCAGATTAAGAAATAGAACATAACCAATATAACTGAAGGTGCTGTTTTTTTTCCTAAGTCATAAATCCCAAACCTCCATAAGGTAATAACTTTCCTAAATTAAAATACTGTGAACTATTTCACCTTTCTTTGTGTTTTATGTAAATGGAATAATAGCATTTGTACTTGTTTTGTTGTGTGGCCCCTTCTTCTCAATATTACTCACAAGAGACTTCTATGTGTAGTAGTAATTTATCTTTCAATGCTATATACTATTTTATCAAGACCAATTTGTAGCTCTTACGTTTTTACATGTCTTTTGGGGCATGTATGTGTACATTTCTGTTGGATGTACAGTTACTTTTATGTGGCTTATATTTTCATTTGTGGTAGATCCTGTCACTTCCCCAAACTAGCTGTGCTAATTCACATTCCCACTGGCACAGTCTAAGAGTTACAGTTGTTTCACATCTTTACCAACATGTGGTAATGATCAGGGATTTTTATTTTATCAGTCTGATAGGTGTGTTGTAGTATCTCATTGTGATTTTTATTAACATCTCCATGATGACTGATAAGAGGGATGTTGCTATGCAGATCAACAATTCCTTAGGTACCCCCAAATTAAAAGACAAATGGAAATGTAGGGAAATCACTTAGAAAAGTGGTAACCTTATTACCATCTCCATGAAATGAACATTCAGTCTAAAGGGATCTAAAATTCACTTTTAAATTAGATAATGAAAAATTATATGAAACATATAACTAAGTAAGTGCAAGCCTGGCAATCTCATTCATTAAAAATTCGACTTATTGAGAGATGGGCCAAGTTGGTGGAGTAGAAGGACCCTGAGCTCAGCTCCTCTCACAAGCACACCAAAGTCACACCTATTTGCAGAATCATTGATGAAAAGACTGGAACTTACCAGCAAAAATCTACAACTAAAGACATAAGGAACCACAAGTTGGCTCGGAGAGGTAAGCTCCCAATATTGTCAAGTCCCATACCCCTGGGTGAGTGACCCACAAACGGAAGAATGAACATATTGCAGAGGTTCACCCACAGGAGTAAGAGTTCTGAGCCTCACGCCAGGCTCCCCAGCCTGGGGGTCCTGCACCAGGAAGACAAATCCCTAGAGCATTTGACTTTGAAGGCCAGTGGGGCTTAATTTCAGGAGAAATAGAGACTTCACTCTCAAAGGATGCACACAAAATCTCACATGTCCCAGGACCCAGGGCAAAAGCAGTAATTTGATAGGAGCCTGAGCCACACCTACCTGCTGGACTTGGAGAGTCTCCTGGAGAGGAAGGGGGTGGCTGCAGCTTACCCTGGTGACATAGTCACTGGTTGTAGCCATTCTAGGGAGCTCCTTCTACCAAATGAACACTGGTACTGTGGTAGGCACCATTGTGAAACCTTCCCACTAGCTCCTTAGCACCAAGACATGTGCCCATCCAATAGCTGTGAGCACCAGTGCTGGGATGCCTCAGGCCAAGCGACTCACTGGCAGGGACACAGCCCCACCCATCAGTAGTCAGGCTGCCTAAAGACTTCCTGAGCCCAAAGCTGCCTCTGTGCATGGCCCTGCCTGCCAGAGGCCTGAAGACCAAGCTCCATCCACCAGTGAGCAGACATGAGCCCCATAATCCCCTGGGCCCTGGTCCTACCCTCAGGAAGCCTTCTTTAAATTCTGAACCTGCCTCACCCACCAGGAGGCAAACATCAGAGGTGAAAAAAGCACAATCCTGCAGGCTGTGAACCCAGCCTGTCCACAGCAGGCCAGACCTATCCTGCCCACTAGCAGGCAAACACAAGCTTCAGGACATCCCAGACAGTGTACCCAACTGCCTTCTCCCACCAGTGATCTAACACCAGCTCTGGAGTCCCTGGGCCCTGCAAACAGACTCCAGGACATGGCTTTGCCTGCCAGTAGTCTGACACTAACCCCAGGACCTGGCGTCACCCACTAGTGGGTGGACAACAGTCTTCTGGACCTTGCCTCTACCCAGCAGAGAGCCAGAACTAGCCCCAGAGCCGCCCCTTAGGATGGACTTGTGGGACTTGGAAGGTATATGCTAGGGTGAAATAAGTCAGAAATAGAAAGACATATATGGTATCACTTATACGTGGAATCTAAAAAATACAACAAACTAGTGAATGTAACAAAAAAGAAAGACTCACAGATATAGAGAGCAAAGTAGTGGTTACCAGTAGGGACAGGGAAGGGGCAAGGGGCAAAGTAAAGGTAAAGGATTACGAGGTGCAAATTATTATGTATAAAATATGCTACAAGGATGTATTGTACAACACAGGGAATATAGCCAATATTTTATAATAACTGTAAGTGTATTATAACCTTTAAAAATTGTATACCTGTAACTTATATAATATTGTACATCAACTATACTCAATAAAAATGGAGAACTTCTAGCCTTGCTTCTCAACTAAAGAGAGCATTAGCCAGGCAAATGAGAAGTTATTGTTGAATGGGTATAGGGTTTGAGATTTCCAAGATGAAAAGAGTCCTGCAGGTGAATGGTGGTGGTGGTTGCACAACAATGTGACTGTAGTTAATGCCACTGAACTTAAAAATGATTGAAGTGATAATTTTTGTGTTACGTGTGTTTTATGACTATTAAGAATAATAGTTTAAAAACCAGCACTAACATACTTTTATGTTGTAATTTTTCATTGTTGGTTGCATATGTTATTTCTCCTTTCCTGCTCCCTCCATTTTTTAATAAACCTGTTTTAAGATATAAGATTAAAATTTTAACATCCAGGATATTCTTTCTACTAAAAATGATCTGCTGGTAAAACATATTTCAACTTATCAATTTTGCTCAATTTTTACTTTCCCATTACCTAGTTAATGCATTACAATCTATCCATTTTGTCTTGTTTCATTCGGTACAAACAAATCTTATGACAGAATCACAGGTAAATGGTGATGATTAGAGTTTATTGCATGAGAGTGATTGCACACTCCATTTCTACACTGGGAAAACTGTTTGTCCAGCCATTTGGAACTAGGGATGGCACATGGGCAGGAGGCATGAAAATGATCCAGGAGAGCAGCATGGTTTTGACAGAGGGACCTGGGGCTTTCACCCGTGCAGCGTGTGTGACAGCTCCATCTCTCTCCCAGGCATTTCCTCCAGTGCTGTGTAATGGCTCATTTGCCTCCAGCA
Organism: Camelus ferus; assembly: GCF_009834535.1. Taxonomy (NCBI): domain Eukaryota; kingdom Metazoa; phylum Chordata; class Mammalia; order Artiodactyla; family Camelidae; genus Camelus; species Camelus ferus. The sequence continues at coordinate 12,198,930 of NC_045699.1, forward strand.
CTATTAGTTTCTAAACAGTGTGAGAGCTTGCCTGATACGTTATTGAGACAACTTGGAAGTGCATAATCTGATACTGTGTTGTCAAGTGGCATGCTTTTGCAAAATGAAACCAGATTATCAGAAATTAACTAGATCAGATTTGTGGCTACCAGAGGAGGGAGGCAAGGGAATAGAATGGAGCTGATCAAAACTACAAACATCCAATTACAAGACAAATAAGTCCTCAGAATACAATGTACAGCAGGATGACTGTGGTTAACACCGCTTTGTGGTATATTTGAAAGCTATTAAGAAAGTAGATCATAAGAGTTTTCATCACAAGGAAAAAATATTTTTTGTATCTATATGGGATGATGGATATCAACTAAACTTATTATGGTAATCATTTCACAATATGTGTAAGTCAAGTCATTATGCTGTACACAAACTTATTCAGTAATGTATGTCATATCCCGATAAAACTAAGAGAAAAGGAACCTACCTAGATCTAACTGTATTTTCACTGTAGTAAAAAATATATTATATAAAATTTACCATTTAAACCATTTTTAAGTGTACAGTTTTGTGGTATCCAGTGCATTCACATTGTTATGCAACTGTGACCACCATCCGTCTCCGTAACTTTTCCATATACCAATGTCAATCTACACACGAGCATTCTATTCTTTTATAGCTTCACCCTTCCCCCTTTATGTTATTGATGTCACAAACTACACAGAGATGTAGTTTGTGACATAGGCTTATATTTATTTTTGTGAATTTGTCCTTTAAATCCTGTAGAAAATAAAAGGTAAAGTTATAAATCAAAATTACAATAATAATGTTACTTATATTTGTCCATGTATTTACTTTCTCTAAAGAATTTTCTATTTTCAGATGACTTTGAATTACTGTCTAGCATGTTTTTGATTCAATTGAAAGAACTCCTTTTAACATTTCTTGTAGGGAAGATCTAGTAGTGATGAACTCTCTCAGCATTTGTTTGTCTGGTAATGCCTTAATTTCCCCCTCATTTTTAAGGGTACTTTTGCCAAATATCATATTTGGGTTGACAGCTTTTTTTTAAATTTGTTTTTATTTCAGAACTTTAAATACTTCCTCTTACCGCCTTCTGTCTGACAAGGCTACTGCTGATAAATATGCTGATAGTTTAATGAAATTCAGCATATGTAATAAGTTGATTTTCTTTGCTGCATTCAAGATTCTTTCTTTGTTTTCGGCTTTCAGCAGTTTGATTATAATTTTTCTCAGTGTGGTTAAATTAACCTACTTGGAGTTTGTTGAGCTTCTTAGATTTGCAGATCCATGTCTTTTCTCAAATTTGGGAATTTTTCAGTCATTATTTCTTCAAATACTCTCTTTACCCCATTCTCTCTTCTCCTTTTGAGACTTCCATTATGTGCATTTTGGTCTAAACACACAAATATTTGTCCCTTAAGTCCCTTCACCTTTCTTCATTCTTGTTTTTCTTTTGGCTTGTTAGACTCAGGAATTTTGAATAACCTGTCTTCCAGTTCACTGATTTTTTTTTTCCTGCCTGTTCGAAGCTGTTGTTGAATCCCATAGTAAATATTTCAATTCATATATTACATTTGTCAGCTCTAGAATTTCTACTTTGGTCTTTTAAAATCATTTCTATCTCTTTTTAAAAATATTCTCATCTGTTCATATGTCACTTTTTTTCCTTTTGTTCTTTGTCCGTGTTTTCCTTAGCTTCATCATATTTAAGATAGCTGTTTTAAGGTCTTTTCTAGTAAGTCTGGTGCATGTGTTCCTTCAGGAACAATTTCCAGAGATTCACTTTGTTCCTTTTAATGGGCCATATTTCTGTTTCTTTCAGTGCCTGTGATCTTTTGTTAAAAAGTGGGCATTTGAAAAGGAAGCCATTTTCCCAGTCTTTACAGACTGGCTATGTGCAGGAGAAGACCATCACTAACAAGCCCAGTACAAAGGTGCAGGCTTCTCAGACCTTTTCTGGGCATGTGCCCTGTCTGGGCATTTGTGTATACTTTCTTTCCTACAATAGCCCGTGCACACTGTAGGTCTTTTATTTGTCTCCAGAGCTCCCCCAAAGCTATCTAGTCAATCTATAGTTGTTCCCTTAATATTTCTGGAACAGAATAAGAGCCTGGAGCTTCCTAGTTCAACAGCTCACTGATGTCACTTTAAAGTCTTAATTTGCTGTAGAGACTTACTCCAGCTTCTTCTCAGTGTCTTCAGTGTCTTAGATATTCTATCGCATTTTCTTTGTACCTGTTACCTGTTATCCCTGGTACCTGTTATACATTACCCCCAGGCCTCTGCGGATCTGTATTTTTCCTGTTTTACACGCCTGCCACTCTTTACATGGCTTCCAGCCTGAAATCTAAACTATGCTGCTCTTTCCAATTTAAGCTTTGAGTCAGGTGATACAGAAACCAGTTCCTTGTCAGAGCTCAAGGTTAAAACTCTGCAAATATATCCTAGTCTGCTCATTCTGACCCAAGGAAGGGAACTAGGAATTGGGCCACTTCCTCCTGACTGTGCAACGCTGTGCAGGTGAGGGAATGGGGCGAGGGTGAGTAAAATCATCACAAAATTTCCTACCATTTTGAATGTGCCTTTTCTTGATTAGGCATTTGCTTGGTTGCTGTGGCTCATTGACTGGTTTCCAGAGTTTTCATAAAGTTATTCACAAAGTTTATTTTCATAAACTAATGTATACTTGTGTTTTTCACCTCCCCCCTACCCACCCCCTGCCGTGGAAGAATAGGGCTTAAGGCTTCTTAGTAGACCATCTTCTTGAATATTATTTTTATGCTTTGACTCAAATGCTTTTTGAATATAACACAGTATTGCCATTTCAAAGGAAAAGACTAATGTGCTATATAACTTTTATTTATATTATATGATGCCAGTAAGGACCCTGTTAAATTAGTCTTAAAAAAATTTAGTAAATCAGCCAATCTCTACTCATTAAAAGTAATGATATAAAACAACAGTATTGCTTACTTTATTTTATTCTAATTTTCTGATTTTAATCATTTCTTTGTTTAAACATAGAATAGCGATATAATCTCACCTTTGAAGGAGTGAGTGCACATTATGGTATTTAAGGAATTATGGTTTGTTTTGGATGTGATTTCAGCATTGATACAGTAGAATTCCAATGCCTGAAAAATATGTTTTAAAACTGTCATCATAGGGAAGGCAGAATCAGTAAGGTCTTCATGTCAACATGGTTCCTTCTACATTGTTTGCTACTCTAATATATGATTGAAGGGAGAAAATGCTGAGATTAAGAGTCTAAGTTATTTGTTTAATTGAAGTATAGTTGATTTCCAGTGTTGTGTTAGTTTCTGGTGCACAGCACAGTGATTCAGTTATATATATATTATATATATATATTCAGTTATATATATAATATATATATAATAATATAGCAGTATAATATATATAATATATTCATTTTCATTTTTTTCATTCTGCGTTATTATAAGATATTGAATATAGTCCCCTTTGCTAAACTATTTTTATTAGTAAATCAATTCTACCTATTTTGTCTCTGTGTCTTAGCAACAGAGTTAGTTTGGAGTTAATTCTGTATAAGCAATCATTTTAGTAATGTTTAATCAATTTGTAGCACTATTCCAACAGTTAAGTAATACCCACATGTTGTAGAGGTATTTACAAAAATTTATTTATACCTTCTGCTAGATTTAATAAAAAAAGAAAATTTGAAATTTAAGTGACAATTATAGTGAAATCAATACTCTGCTGAAAGTCTTAAGGAAGTGAGCTATTAATTTTCTATAGCCACATCTCTCACCCTAAAAATAAAAAGCTCATGATGACCTTCACCAAGAATTTTTAAAAGCATTTATTTAACAAAAGAGTACAGAAAATTGAGAGGAAATATGGAGATTGTGATCTGTTCATTTAGGCATGTTTATTTTCCCCAAGATTATAACCCAGATGTCATTTATGGATTTCTCCTACACACATGGCATTCAAAACAGGAACACTTGTAGTTAGTTTTACATAAAGTGAACTGTATGTTTAATGTATGCTTCAGAAACAAAAATCACTCGAGGTACTAGCAAATAAAAGCATCTGTTAGTGGGAGTTATTTAAAAAAACATATGAATGCCCATTTATCAAACAACTGTAACATAATGTTAAGTTATTTTATATTAATGCATGTTTATTTTTCAAGAAATGTAAACATAGAAAAGACCTTCTGATTATATTATTATTATTTGTCTGGTAGAAGAAAAGAAAGATAAAGAGGTAATTATATTATAACATTGGAATAGAATTTGTGCCAATTACTCTAAAGCTTAGGTTCCGTGGTATATAGAATTCCTTTACTTATTTAATTACAAGAAAAAAATCTAAACATTGTATTATGAAATCAGGGTTCATGTCATGGACTACTAGGATTATGAAGTGAAACAGGTTTCCCTGGACAGAAAGACACCTTCTCCCTGACCCTAAGTGTTAGGGAAATGTTTAGTCTTGAAGAATTCAGAAAATCCTAGCAAGTTTTATTGATCTGGAAAATTCACAGCAACATTCTTTATACTATATCACTGATGGATTCTCTCTTTATGGAGGCATAATGTGAAGTACACAGAAAAAAACAAGTTCATTTCCTGTAACTTCAAATAAACAAAAAGCAATGATCTTTATGATGAAAGGAAGGAGTGAATTCGAGGTGCTTTAAATTTACAAGTTCCATTGAGATTTTTTCCTGCCAAGTACATGCAGTTAAAACAGCTAACATAGACTTACCCTAATTTCATTAAATCACTATATATTTCCTTTCTTTCACTTTTATAAATAAATTATAAAACTCTTTGATAGCTCGTCTTGGCTTCCTCCCCTTCACTGAAGCCATATCAAGTGCGTTTTTTCACAAAACTGCACATAAGCAAAGTACACACACACACGTATTTGTCTTTGTAACTTCAAGTAAAAGTCTGTGATTTTTCATTTATGGCAGCTCAAATGATCTTTCTACAGACCATTCTCTCCTAACTGCCTAGGCTAAATCCCATCTATTTACTTCCTGTAACTTTATTATTTTCTCAGTAGAAACAAAGTATTTATATACTTATAACCTAGATTATCCATAGGCAAAATTGGAAGACAAGTGAATGGTTTCCTCATTTTCACTTTTCATCCTTTTTTTTTTAATTTTTTCTTTTAATGTTCTTTTTGCCTTGTATTCCAGTATTCTTTTGCTCTGCCATCTTACCCCCTTAATAAATGAATTATATTTTAGATTTCAGAGAAAAAGAATTTGATAATTTCCTTCACATTAAATTCAAAGTAACAATTAAGCTCTACTCTGTAATGGCATTTGCCTTTAAATAAGGACTATTGTGTATTTAAGCAAGACTTATAATCTCTTATGACAAAGACTAGAGGTAATATTTCCTTATCCTAAAATTTGTGGATCATAAAATTTATTGTCCAAATCAAGAAATCCTTGATACTGTTATTAATTATTGCATGGAGGTAGCAATATAAAGTAGGATGGTCCTAGCAAACTGAAACATTATGGTTCCCCAACCTAAAATGTGATCTTCTAGCTCTAGGCTTCTCTACCCAGAGTATCCAGCTCTACATGTGGTTTCCACAACTTGCAGACATGTGCTGTCTTACAGAATTTCAGGTCAAAACAAATGGATTGTATTGCTCATTAAGATGTTTCTGAGATGGCATAGAAATCCTAGGAGAGGCAACTTTCCAAATTTTAGACCAAAAAAATGTGGTCAGTATTAGTACAGTATATGGTTAGTACAGCACGTGGTCCTTTGAAAAAATACACAGAAGTTCATTTCTACTCATTTCTGCTCCTTAAGTTAGTCTGTGAATCTATGTTACTTCCTCAAGTCTCTACTTATTTGTCTATAGAGCAGTGGGGAGACATAATTAGAACAAAGGATGCCTAAAGATATTTCCAGCATTAGTATTCTGAGTCTGAGCAGGAGTTCTAATAAACTTTCACGCTTCCGATAAATAAGAGCACAAACTTAGAAAGTCATTTATATATAAATGATTGAATTTTAGATCTCTCTAATAATGGTTGAGGAGAAAGGTGACAAAAACTTGAACTCATTTTTTCGCCTATATATAGTCTTCATTCACATACCAAGTGCGCTTGATCTCTGTTCAAAGTGAGAGGCCATTGAAAACTCAGGTATAAGATTTGTTGGTTAGAGCATAATGAATGTTAGTGCCCTTTTATTGATCGTGAAATGAAAATAAGGATGCTAGTTTTTTTTTAAGTTAATTCCTAAAACACTGTTTGAACCAATGTATCTGTAACTATTTACACTGAAAGAAGAATATCACCCTGGGGACCCTGGCGTGGCTTCTGACAATAACAGTGGGAGCTAGGGAATTGTTCTCTCTTTGCCTGTGCAGTCATGGGTCAGGTCAGGTTCTCTGGGAAGTCCACTCAGTTTCTCTGGTCTATGATAAGAAGGTAACGTGGTTAAGACTAAGGTTAAGCAAAGATAAATATAAAGATTAGTAATAAGATTAAGGATAACTTTGTAAGAAAAAATACATTTATAAGTTTATAAACATGTAATGTACAAATTTATAAGCAAAGATACATTCATTTATTAGAAGCAGACAGATCACACTTCAATTCCTGGCTCCACTGGTTTTGACTTTGTTACCTTAGACTAAGTTACTTATTCTCTTTGGGGATTAGTTCCCTCATAAATAAAATGGACCACTGAGATCTAACTTAAAAAAGAGTTGAAAAAATTAGGTAAGATAAATAAGTACAATCATTGCAGTCTCTGTGATGTCACGGATCTCATACCATTTACTGTTTCTTGCCTGAAAATCTTGAACAGATACAATCAGGAACTGCTACTTCAACCACTTTTCTTTGGATCTTGGTGTTTTTTCTAAACTCTGTCTATATTAGACTCTCATAAACTATCCCTGTGCCATCTCTACCTCTCTACCCCAACCCCAAAGGAAAACTAATAACACTAATTCACAAATAGGGAACTATTTCTCAGGACACCAGTGCCAAATATTTTATATTCATTAAAGCAATTGCTTTGCATATTTTAAAAATATAACATTTCTTTTTTAAATTTTATTTTAGTTTTTCTTTATTTTATTGTCATTTTTAATCAAGAGAAAAAGCCATGCTCTCAACTTAGTTGGGAGTACTTTGACACTAAATGTGTTACTATCTTTGAAAAAATAAATTTAAAATGTAAGATGCCCCACAAGGCTGGAAGGCACCATTTTGCAGAAATCCCCCAGATAACTGGCAGTGAGATACGGATGGTTGGGGGAGAACACTGAGGTCGTGGAAAGACTGCATAGCACTTTCGGCTCCAACTAAGGTGCATCAAGAATCGTCTTACCATCTCGATATTGTGTAATACATTTCAAGATGCCCATCTGGAACATTATTTTGACTTGTATTCCTTTAGAGTCAACTTCAATTTCCACTACTATCTTCTATCATTTTATGTTGTTATAAAGTGAATCAAATATTTCTGTCCAGCTGTAGATTTCTCTTGAAAGAGAGAAGCGATTGATGATGATGACGAGGAAGGAGAAGCAGGAGTGGATTTGTGACCAGGTGTTTAGGACCGTGTTGCCGTTGCAGTGATATTTAGGCACTTTTAACCTTTGGACATTAATATTTTTAATTCATTAATTTAAAAAATTAATTCTTAATAAAATTGAACTTAAGAGGAAAAGAGACATGGGGTTCTAGACATTTTTAACCCTGTTTGTATTGTGAAGTTGAGTTCTTGATCACTTATCTTTTCTTAACTTACCCTCACCTGTCCTCCAGGCTGGGAGAAATATATGCGCATGGAACACAACCCAGCTTGAAACCCTTTCTCAAATACCCATATAGAAAAGGAACTAATTCCCAAGGGGAGAAGTGAAATTTCCTGTTAGAAATGTTCTATATTTAACATGGTTTCTTCTTATTGAAAGAACATTTTTCTAACTACATGGCATGGAGTTTTTCAGTTTCCCGTCTTTTCTCTACTGCACTCTATTCTGATGTGTAATCTTAGTAGCATCCTTTACTTTTAGCAAGCAGCCTATAATCCAGACTTTTTAAAGCCTTTCTATACTTCAAGACTAAGTTTTTGGTATTGGGAAATATATTTAAGTTAGCATAGGCTGTATTTTTCTAATAGTCCTCACATAGTTTTGTAAACACACTGATCTTTTATTTATCCTTAGGTCACTGATTTTGCTACCTTGACCACTAAGAATCTAAGATCCTAAAAGGATTGTGAAATTTAAGAACAGACATCACATCTCATGTGGGTCTTTGCACATTATACATTTGCTCGTATAATGAGCATAAATACTACTGGTTCTATTATCTGATTTTCCAGACTACAGAAAATTAGAAAGAGGCAGAGACTCTTTTAAAATCAGATGTACTGGCAGTGTCCGAAAGGGACAGCTGACAGAATAAAAATGGTCAAAGTAAAAGACAAACTCAAATATACAGATCAGAAATTTTACAAAAATGAAATTATTGTGATATTGAAGTAAACTCCTTAGACACATAAAGATATGTTTATGCCATTTATTATTTTTAAGGAAGACAGAAATGTGTGACCAATTTTAAAAAAGAACTTTGGCAAGTCAGCTCTGGTTTCTATTGTTTATAAGTTCTCTCATGTAACTTGAGAAGATGTTCTCTTTGGTAGCAACAACATGCAAATATATTGCCTTCACTGAAAGTTACATAAAATCATATTATGATAATAGTACAGACATTTTAAGTCCTCCAAATATTTCCAGGTAACCTTTTAAAAACACCAGATGATAATGTTTCCTTTGGTAAATACACTACTCCTGAGCATCTTGCATGGACCAGGAACATTATCTGATACTAAGAGTGCAACTGAACAAGACATTAATCCTAACCTGGAGGAACAAAAATCAGTGTAAGGCTTGGATCCATACTAATACTCATACTGAATGCCCCTTTACCCACTTTTAAACACATTGAATGAGATAACACAGATAGCCTTTTGCAGCACATGGGAGAGATTCAGTCAGTGTCTGCTGATACTGATTCAACTCACAGTTCTGTTTATTCTTCTCAACAACCCAGTGAGGTGAAAATTACCACCATCCCTGTTGAACTTCAGCAGTCTGCTGAATCTCTTGGGTTCAGATTCATTAACTGTAAGATAGGTATATAAACATCTAACTTACAAGGTTATTGTGAAGATGCAATGAAAAAATTATATGTGAAATACATGGTACATAGTTTGTGTTGAGTATTCTCCTTTCTATCCTTTTGAAAAACTTTTAAAAGCATATTTTCAGAGCAACAGATGAAAGAATCAGAACATGATGGTAGAGTATGTCTTGTTTGCTTTGTAGAGTTCAGTTATGCCATTCTCATAATTTAAGTATCATTTACTTTTTTTTTGCAAATTAATGCAAAATCACTTAGTAGTGTCCTGTTGGGAGTATTGGAATAGAACATGTAGTTAGTGGTGCTAGGATTTTATTTTACGGGTGATTATTAACCAAATCCATGTTGTCACATTGGACTATTGTAGTGCAGAATCAGCATTCAGATTTGGGCTCCATATCTTGCCCCTGTATCCAAAGGCCCTTAAGACAGGAGTGTACCACTTTAGATACTTCACAGCTTCTTTTGGCTTTTGCTCTTGTCCAGTTTTTAGAGTATGTAACCTTGGGACAGCATTCAAGATAAACAATGCAGTTAGAATGTGTAGCTAGGGCTGGCTTTGAAGAGTGGGTAGTTGATCTAGGAAGGCTCAAGAGTAAGATGGGGAAGAATGTGAGGGTTTGTCTGTGAAGAGTTAGGTGAGCCTGGCAGTGGTCATCAAACAGGTACCAGGAGCAACAGATTGGAAAGCAAGTAATAAGGACCCACTTACTAGCTAAAGGATTTTGGAGAGGGAACTTCAGGTCCCGAGAGGATCAGTGGGAGGAGGATAGGGTTTCAGTGACAAAGCCTCTCCAATTCTTGGTGGTACTTCTAGGTATGAAAATAAGATTCAGTTATATTAACAGTGATTCAGTGCAGGGCATTCCTCTTGTTGAGTAACAAATGATAAGGCTGAAATGAAAACAATGGGAAATTTAATCAGCAAGTATGTTTTGAGTTCTAAACACGTGTCTCTCACTATACATTAGGCCCAGGGAGGTACGAAAATGTAGAAGACTGTTGGTTGAACCTTCAAAATATATATAATATAGTTGCAGAATTAGCATTCTTCATTATAAGAGGAAAAATGTTAAAAAAAAAAAAAAACTTCTGAGAACTATTTGTGACACATTGTATTTTTGCTTCTGAGATTATGACATCTGGTACATTATGTGAATTAAAGCGAAAAGAGCAATTTGTTGTTCATCTCTTAAAAGTAATCTTGCCAATTCATAAATTCAAATCAAGTCCATTTTCCCAGTAGTTTTCTCCTTACATGCTATAGACCTGAACGGCATTGAGAGAAATTGATAATAACAGACTGTGTCATTTGTCTTGTAAAATATTCTCGTTAAGATTCACTTTGTGGTACCCTGCCTGGGTGGCTAATTCTTTTCAGTGAGAATGCTTTGGCTGAGTTGTTTTATTAATCAAAATTTATGCCTCCCAGTCACATTTTCTGTGAGAGCAAAGAAAGTAGTGATGACTGAAGAGAGAAAAAAAAGAAACATTAGTAAGAAATCTGTATACAATGTTGCTATTTTTGTTTTTTGTTTTTCCAAGTAGGAAAGGTAGTTTTATGATCCTAGAACTAGTGTTTACCCTAAAATTTTCTTTGTGACTTGGTGACAATATTGAGGATTTAAGATTGTGGTTTTGTAATTTAGTCTCTTCATATATCTTAAGGCTTCACTGTGCCCTTTACCAGCATTCCAGTCCTCTCTGAAAAACCTTTCTTTTATTTTATGGTGTGTTGAGATTTGTCACTGGTTCTGGTGGAGATAAAAGTTTCTGTGTTCATGCCAGAGTACTGTCATACAGAGAGACTGTGAGCACTTTTTTTAACCATTGTGACAGGTCAAGGTTTCTCTGTCATCTCCCTAGCTTTATGCATTTCCATGATGCACTCCTTGACTTGTGTATCTGGAATTAGCTCTGTGATAGATCACAGTCACTTTTAATTTAAGCGGCTACTTAATAGCACTTCAGCAATTTCAAGGAAAGTGCTCTCTCCTTACAGATTGTAGAAAACGGTTTTTAACTTCCATAGCTCTGGGAGCTCCTAAACTAAGGAAGTAGTGAGGAAAAGCCTTTTAGAGTAGAAAGAGTTAAACATTATTAGAATAAATACCCTTGAGGAATGGACACTAGATGATTCAGGGTAGGTGTGCGGGGTAAGACTGGTAATCCTTCATAATGGAAGAAGTAGTTTTCATCAGAAGAGTTCTTGTTCTGCATCATTTCTTATATTTTACTCAGGCATTCCTAAAATTAGAAGCTTTAGATGAACAAAATTCCATATGTCTATATGTCCAATTTGTGCCATGCATATCAGAAGAAAGAACGTTCATGGGTCTCCAAGGTGATAATATAGGATAGAGAGAGAAAGATAACCCCTGTTCCAGTGTGTGTATCACTGGACAGTTTCTCACAGAGCTTCTAAAACAGTGGCTTATCCGTACTCTGGAAAGTGAGCAGTCAGAATTGAGCAAACTTCTGACATGAAAGGAGACTTCAGAAAGCCCTCATTTCTCTTTGTGTACTCTGCAAATATTTGATTATTTCTCTTCCTCCTCATAAATATCTTTGTGCATTTGGAAAAAATCTACTACCATGCCTCTGAGGTAAAGACATAGAGTGGATGAAGAATTCCAGGAAAGCCTGGTGAGTCTGTAAGTGAGGCAACCTACTATAGAAGTAACTCTTGGGCTAGAGGTAGAAGTAAATAAATGGGCTGAGGGGTGGGGCCAACCTGTGTCACCACATGTGGGTTAAACCTTGGTCTTAGCACAAACCAGTATGTGACTTCAATAGGTTATTTTTATTTGCTCATCTGTAAAATGGAAATAATAATAGTACTTACTTTCATAAAGTTGATGTGGTGACTGAAAAGCATAATGCTTGTAAAGTGCTTAACACAGTACCCAGCATAAAAGAAACACTCAAAAATTACTAGTCATTATTATATGAATGAAATGTACTAACAAATGCTTGTTATTATTTGGGAAACAAAGGATCTGAGAAAAAAAATGAAAGGGAAGAAAAAAACATAGGGAATGTGGAATGTGGAAGTACCAGTATGCTGAGCTGAGTCTTTAAGGATGAATGTGTCCATCTGGCACATAAGGATACAGGGTCTTCCAGATACAGGGGTCAGCATGAGCAGAGAGAGTAGCACATGGGTAAAGGATTCCATGGTGTAGATAGGGAACTACAGAATGGTCCGTACTGCAAAAGTGTACTGCACAAGGCAGGGCGAGGAGGAAGATAGGATTTCAGACTAGGTAAAGATTGTCTCATGAACACTGTCATATTTTATGTAAGTAGTTTGTACCTATCCCTATGGACATTAGAATGCCATTGATGGATTGTTATCAAGAGAGTAACATAGTTATTCTCCCAGACTGTTAAGAGAGCAAAGATTTAAACAATAAATATGTTACTCTTGGTGTAGTCCTTTCTTAAAAACCTATCAGTGTGCTATTACTTTTTTTATTTTTTTCAACTTTGGTGTTTACATCCATCTTCTTTCCTCAGGCTCCTGACTTTAATTTCATCCTGCACTCGTGCATTGCTTTTGGTTGTGTGTCTTTGTTGTTCATCATTTAACAACAAACCTGTTTGGGTTGCTTATTATATGATTATAATTTTCCTGTAAGCACTAGAGAAAGAGTATATTTGTCCTCATTGTTGTCACATAAGCATTTAGCTAGGAAATCATGCTTATGTTCAGATTACCTTGTAAATCAAATTTTTCCTCTGAAAGATATTGGATTTATATTAAAAAATGTTTTCACTTTTATTAATAGTGTTTATCAGTTAGGACAGAGATAGAACTACTTTAATAGTTCGATACACAACAGCAGACATGGAATCCTCATATTCTGGAAAAATTGTGAACTTAGAACCATTTGAAATGATAATTAATGTCTTTTGTCCCTAAACCAGGACCCCCCACCATGACTCTCCTGTAACTCATATTCTTTCTGTGTGGCAAGCATGATGATTTCCTACAAGTCAAACAACGAGAAATTTAATTTTAAACTTCAGGAAATGAAAAAGCTGTTGAGAAGGGTAGTGAAGGAGTGAAGGGACTGGAAGATATACTAGAAACCTCAAGAGTAATAACAAAATGATTTCGGGAAATTCTTAGTGCTTGTTCTTAATACTAATGGTTGCCTTCTGAAATTCAGCTAAGGAAGCTGAGAGGCATCGAAAATTTCACATTATGTTCTAGCAGGTGGTTAAGTAGGGTTGTTGTTGTTGTTAACTCATTCATCTAAAGCGTTTTTATCTGTATTAAAATTGTCCCAAAGGGAAAAAAGTAGTTTCAGAAATGTTTGTGATCCTTTATTTGGGGGAGAAAATCCATTTTCTGTGATTTCTTTCAAGTGCAAAAACCTATTTAAAAGAATTAGCTATGATAATTCACTGCTTTGAATTCATTCCTTTTGCAGTATTGCTTCCCACACATTCATTTTATCTCATTGAATTCAAGTATCTTTATCTTGAAGTTTCATGATCAAAAATGTATACAAAGTATGTGTGTGTATATCTATATCTATATCTCTATATGTCATATGTGTCCTAAATAACAAAAATCTGTTCAAAATGCAACATTTGAGCACCTACCTTTGTTACAGGTGTCCTCATCTCTGCTCTGCCAGCTAATGCCCATTGTTTTCCTGCTCACTGAATTTTAAATACATTATTCTGCAGGGATTTTATCAGTCCTTGCCAAAATTTTGTTTGAGTTCACTGTTTGAAGATGACCTTTGTGCGTGTGTGTGTGTGTGTGTGTGTGTGTGTGTTTTCTGGGTAACAAACACTGCTTAAAATTAAATATAAGGGTTGAGAAACAATTTTAGTGAAGTACCACAAAAGGAAACTGACAAATGGAAGGAAAAGAAAATTGGTTTCTTTTTATGTGCTGAGATGTATTGTTTGTGAATCTGAGAATTAATAAAGTGAAGAAATAAGATTGATACCTTAACTGGAAATTGTGTATCCGACCATGTTTACTCTTCTCAGTAACCTCTTTAAAAGGTTATTCTTTATTTCCATTCTTCTTACTTAAGAATGATTTTGCCCTGTGTTGTTAAGAACCTAGTTCCAAGCCCATAGTCCTTCTGAGTCTTTTTAGTCCTCTAATTTTACCCATCCTACCATATATTCAGACAGACTGCAGGACGGCTGGAGAAAAATTGAAAGTATGGGTCAATATTCAATAACTCTGTGGTTCAGAAGAGCCATCTGAAGAATAAAAACATGGCATTAATCAGAAAAACAACCCTAAAAGTGCTGACACTCAACGCAGAATTAGGAAGCTATTTAAATAATGTGCCATGGTCTCTAAAGGTAGTTGCCAAAGAGGAGTTCCAAAAATATCTTGAGCGACAGGAGCATCAGTAAGATAGAGGGCTCACCATACATTTGGATGAGCATGTTCTAGTGTTAGCAAGAAATCTAGTATGATTTTATAGAAATGTAGATTGGGCCTTTTTACTTTTTTGAAAACAAAATTTCAGAGCTTCTCCTACTGTCTGTGTAGTTACTTTAAACTATTTAAAAGTAAATATCTCTAAAATCAAAGAAGAAACAGAAGTGGAATTTCTTTGTCTTGGAGCTAAAAATGCATCTGATTATTTCATTCCCTTTGCAATTTAAAAAACTGTATTCAAAATTTTACTTTCAAACATTTGCATCATATTTCTCTGCTGTTTTAATAGCACGTGGATATTACCTCTAACATGCATCTGTTCATCTGTTTCACACATCCAGAAAGTATTCATTGAATACCTGCTATATAGTACCGAGTACAAAATGATGAAACTGTATGTACCTCACTATATTTTACCCTCTTGTATGAATATCTCTCCCAATAAGATTAGTTTCTTGAGAGCAAGGACTCTTTATTATTCTCTCTCATATCTTTAATGACTAGCATAGTGCTCAGAACATAGAGGATGCTGAGAAAATGTTGAATAGATAAAAATGTTGTTTAATAACCATTTCCAAAAGTTGACGGTACATTACATATTGCCTTTTGAGTTCTTATTCCAGTATCATCTTCCTCAAATCAACTATGCATATTTTTCTAAGAGCCATTGATCTTAAATGCAAATCCAAAACTCTCCCCAGTTTTCTATATTTAGTGTATATGTGGCTTTCCACATTTTGTACAATAACGTGAGTGTCTTAAGGGAGAAACACAAGCCCTCTGATTGTCTTATGTGTTTCCTTTCAGTGTGAACCCCTACTGTGCCCCCTCACCCCATTACATTCCATTTTGTTTCACAACTCTGGAAATTTATGCATGCTCATATATTTTACCCAGACTTTTCTCTTCTCTCGGGGATAGCAAATTTATACTCCTTCAAGAGCCACTCTAGGCATTTCCACATTAATGAAATCTTCCTTGATTCCCAGGTGTAACCACTTCACCTTGCATGCAGTCTCTTTGCCTTGTCTATACTTCAATTGAAATGCTCCCCAAGTCATGTTGCAAGGAAATTGTTTCTGTAGGGTACAATAACAAGTGTTATTACAGGTATAAAGGGAGTAAGGACTATCCTGTGGTCCAAAAAATTTGAGAAATTGTGTATTAAATAAAGTAAAACAGGTGTTTTTATTCCACGAATAGCCAGAGCCTTTTCAGTTCTCATGTTCATTGTGAGCCTTTAATAGTAGACTGAATAATACATAGTGTTTCCCATATATATTTCTCTATGAAACTCATTTTTCACAAAATTACTGAGCATCCCATGGGACTCAAGTATCCTGATTGTTGTTTGTGAAAACTCTGTCCTATTATTTTGCTTATTATAATTATTTCCTTAGAGCCTGGGGCTCCTTGAGGTCAGGGTCTGTGTACTGGGTATTATTATTTACTCTTTACTTAATAAAATATGGATGATTGAATATAAACATAGTTTATAAATGAAATATTCTAAATCACATATCAATATAAAGATAAGAAACATGATTTTTTCATCTATCTTATTTTCTGTGATTGTGTTTGACATAGTACATATAAAAACTGGATCAATTAGTAATTAAGTGAATCATGTAAATAAGATGAAAATACAGATGAGATAGGGGGCTCAACACACATGCAGATGACTATATTCCAATGTTAGCAAAAAATCTGGTGTGATCTTCCAGAAATGTGAATTGGACCATTTTACTAATTTGAAAAAAACATTTCAGAGCTTCCCCTATAATCTATGTAGTGCTTTTAAACTTTTTTTTTCTTGTACTCTACCATTTTAGGAGTTAGGGTTTTTCATCTGTTAAATTTTCATCCCTGCAGTGTATTTTTATCATTGCAAAAATGTATATGTAATATATACTGAAATTGTATGTTTTTTTAAATATCTGAAGTAATTAATGTTGGTAATTACCTAATATTGTTCATTATTTTGGACATTTTCAGTTGGAATTTTATAGAAAAGGGCCAAATTATTTAAACTATATTTAAACCTATAGTTTAAATATTCAAAAGGCATGGATGTCTCAGAATTTTCACTCTAAAGGAAATCTCTTCATAGTATAAAATACAACAACAAAATATTTGTACAGATAAATAGCAAAATACTGCCCAGGTGCAAACATAGACATATATGTTTATATTTAGTTCTCTTTTATCCTGAGACATTGTCCATATTGCTGATGAAGTTTTGCTCTCATATGTATTTAGTGAGAAATTGGTTTAAAAGACACTGAGACCACTGCTACTCAATATCAAGACAGCCATATTTATAAGGAAAATTGTTGAGTGGATCACTGAAACATCATTCCAAAGTAGAGTTCCTATAAAACATAGAGGAGCATTCAAGGCTTGGAACTAATAACTGACCCTTATTGGTTAGGTATATGGATCTATATTTTTTTAAACAATTTGACACAATTTCACACTTTCATTGAAAAATTGTATCTCTTTGCACTTTGAAGTTTTAGTTGTTCTCTCCTAAACTACTCTCCAGATGCCTTATTCAACACATGAAAATTTCATGACTATTTCTATTCAGAACAAAAGAGAGGTTTATTCATACTCTTCACCTCAATAAAGAGATAAAACCAGTGGGAACAATTGGCCATTTAAATCCAGGTATTAATCATCCATTTTTTATATGACAACTTTTTTCATGACAAAAAAAAGAGTATAAAATAAAAATACCCAGGTGTCTTCTAGCTGAGTTAACATATACATTTAAACACTCATAAAAACTTAAAAGTTGTGTTTTTTTATAGTGACACTTCAACTGACAGTCACCACTATGCTATCCACATAACACATGGATTTATGATAGCAGAAAAATAATGTTCTTGAAAGCAGAGTCGGATAGCCAACAGGTACATGAAAAGTGCCCACCATCACTAATCATCACAAATTAAAACCACAATGAGATATCACCTGTTAGAACAGCTGTTATAAAAAAGAGACGAGATAACAAGTACTGGCAAGGATGTGGAGAAAAGGGAACCCTTAGGCACTGTTGGTGGAAGTGTCAGTTAGTACAGCCTCTATAGAAAATAGTACACAGATGACGGTGTAATGCATGAGTAATGTGGAATGGTGGTCGCTGTGTGTCTAAGGGTCCCAAAACGGTCCCACTCTCCATCCTTCAACCCAGGGATCAGAGGGGTAAGGAAAAGAGATTCAGCCGCAGTCAATTTTCTAAGACAGACAGAAACTGTTAGACACTTGGTCCTGGCTTTATAACTTAAAGTCCCACTGGATGATGTAACCAAGGCTACTTCTCTGCAGTCGACCTCAGAATTGAGACATTGCCTATTCAAGTATGTAGCTCTTATGTAGAGCAAGACTTTGACTCTTCAAACATATGTACATTTATATATATGATTGCCATCACCCACAGTATAAGCTCTGTCCCCTTGACATGCCACTGCTGGTCTTTACTCCTAGTCGTGTTGCACTTCTCTTTTCCCTTGCCACTACATTTGTCCTACATTTCAGTCAGACTGAATAATTCACCATCCTCAGACACCACTCACTGTGGCCATACTGTTCTCACTCTTCCTTCTGTCTGACATTCTGTTCCCTACATGTCTAATCCTACCAGTCATTCAAAGCCTGGCTTAAATGCCACCTCCACCTGGAAGTCGTCTCTTCTTCATGATCAGAAGGAAGTAAAACTTCTCCTTTTCCATTTCAGCATGCTTAGCTTTCCCTTCTTTTCTGATTATTTTCTCATTTCTGTTATTATTTATCTTCATTTGGATATTTTCCTTTTTGAAACTGTAAATTCCTTGGAATCAAGAACTGTGTTTTTCCCCTCATGAAATTCCCCTTAGCACATAAGTTTATATGGACAGTAAGTATACAGTACATTTTTTTAATTGAAGTATAGTCATTTTACAATGTTGTGTTAATTTCTGATGTACAGCATAAAGTTTCAGTCATATATATTCATGCATGTATTTGTTTTCATATTCTTTTTCATTATAGGTTACTACAAGATATTGAGTATGGTTCCCGTGCTATACAGTAGGACCTTGTTGTTTGCATTTTTAGTGGATGTCTTTTCTCCTGCATGCATTTTAGCTTCAAATTTAATAGGCAAAATGCTTTCTGACTCTGTATATGCTTCTGTGTCTATTAATGAAATCCAAGATTGCGTTACAGTAGTTTTTAAATGGATTTTTCTTTGTGGCTGCTATTGTTACAGTTTTACTACCAATCACATCATTAACCACTAAAAGCTGTAGGGTTTTTTAATACCAGCTTCTATTTACCCAGGCAAGTCTTCCCTATTTTGTACTTGCACAGTTTTCAAACCCACGCAGCATTTTAATGCTGTTTTTAATTGGTGTCCTTTATTCTATCCTTTCAAGTTATTTTTGAATTTTAATCAATTTTGCTAGTAAATAAACTACCTATCTCCCTCCTGGCCCCCACCCCTCATTTTCAGCTCCAAGTAATATCCTCACAGGAGAAGCTTTGCTTCTCTGTCTTAAAGGAATTCATTAATAATTATGAACAGGACAGGAACTAGAATAGAAGGCTCTCTTCTGATTGGCATCAGTTGAAATCAGCACATTATAAATCCTCCAATCTGATCATAATCCTCTGTCTTATCCACAAAAATGTCATGAGACACATTTCACTGTCTTACTGTAGTCAGTGTGTATTCTTTTTTATTTTTCCCAATATTATATCACAATAAAAAGTCCAGCGTTAGATATGCATTTATATCTTAATCAATAGAAGACCCCATTAATCCTTGCAAAATAGTAAAAAGTAATAGTTTTGATCTAATATGCTAGGTTTATACCAAATAAACAACTTGCTTCTGAAGTATTTAAAGTGATTAGTTTGGTCTTTTTTGTCCATACTTTTGATTATTATTACCCAAAATGTAAAAATAAATAAATAATTGCCAGGTTAATGTAAATTGTATCTTCACAGGAACTGACCAATATTTAAACCTGTATTAAGTAAAAAAGCAACCCATTTAGCGTGTTTACTGTGTGAAAGGCACTGTGCTCTGTGCCTTAGGTGTGATATCTCATCAATCTTCATTACCATGTTATGAAATAAACATTATTATGATCCCATTCCACAGAATGGAACCTGAGGTCCAGAGTTCCATTCATTTACTCAACAGTTATGGAACAACTGCCTCTTACATGTCTCACAAAGTCAGCCCCCTTTGTACAGCCTTTTAATCCCACTGAATTTGCATTTTGATGGGGCATAGAATTTCTGTTAATTCCCTAGAGCATCTATGCAACTAATTAGAGAACAAATCAGTTGGTTGCAATTATGAAAAGTGCTACAGAGAAACCCAGAGGAGTATGAGAGTATATAACAGACCAACATGATCTAGTTTGGGAGTCAGGGAGGGTTCCTGAGTCCTGAAGAATAGGGGTGAGACAGCCAAGGAGAGGATGACAGTGAGGTGGGGATGGTGAGGGCAGATTATTTAATAGTCAGAAGGAGGAACGTCTATGAAGGTCCTGAGTTGAAAAAGGAGTTTGGCACTTTCAGAAAAACAAAAAGCAGCTACTGTGATTGCAGCGCAAGCAATGAGAAGGAACATGGAAAGGAAACTCCTGGTTATTTCCTTATTTGAACTTTATTTGTTTTAATCAAGAGTGAACTAGAATCAGATTTGTATTGTCAAAAGATCATTCTGGTTGCTCTTTAGGGAATGGACTGGGAAACAGCACAAGAGGATGAAGAGACATCAGTTAGGAGGCTTTTGCAAGGGTAAAGGAGAAAGATAACTGTGCCTTGGAGCAGGTAAAGACAAAAAGAAGAGAGACAAGTAAATGGAGTCAGGAAGTTTACGAAATAGAACTGGCGAGAGTTAGTAATTGATTGAGTAAGAGAATGAGAAAAAAGCAAAAAGGCAAGGCTTGTCCAACTGGGTGGATGTTAATTAAATACTTGCCTAAGGACAAACAGCTGGTAAGGGTTAAGGATTTGGACCTTGTTCAAAATTTGTGTTCTTAACATTATGCTCCTCTGCAATATGACTTAAATATGAACCCACATCCCAGTATTTGAAGTTGTACAGTATACATTCTCCAATATAAATACTTGGACATGTGTGACAACATACTGGAAAGACATACATTACTTTACAAAACAGACTATAGAGTAGATTCAGGTTCTGTCGTTCAGAATTTGCTGTCCTCATTCTTCAGAGTAGCTGCAGAGTATGGAGTTCTCTCACTTATGTTTTATTCTATAACCAGTAGTAGCAATAATAATCATAATGAGTTTATTCAAGATAAAGTGAAAAGTAAACATTCCCTAGGATCCTTGGATGAAAGAAATTTTTTTCTCCCAAATCACAAAATCATGCATTTTCTATATAATTTTATATCTTCTGTCTTATTGACTAACATTAAAATTTTGATGTTTTCTCAAGTACTATGTATTTGTGCAGATCAGGACAATTAATTACATTTGAAATCAAGTCAAATCTCTCCGTTAGAAATGGGAAGTAGAAAATCATGACCCTTAATTATGGTCTTTTCCCTTCTGGGTTAAAAGATAATCACAAAAAAATATATATAGCCATAGAATTTCATCTTGAAATATGTTGCCACTAAGAGGTAACTTGGTCATTAGGCAGAAGATGGTATATTTTTTCCTTTACATTCTTAAATTTTTGTTTAAGATTTGCCTCCAAAATGTGAATTTCAAGTTTCCTCAACATCTTGGAATGCCTTTTCCTATGCAGTAGTGTGTTATATTTTTAGACATAATTGCACATAGACACTCCACACTTTGAGATGAAACAAGTGAGTAGCAAAATATGTGTAATTATTTTAAATGCTACTAGGGCACCACAGATGGTGACATAGTTCTGTCTCCTCCACAAGCCTAGTACGGTGTTCACAGTTACTTCCCCAGTTTATTTCTTTTCCAACAGAGGCAAATCAAAACTATGCCAGATTATGCTGGATCTGTGGAGACTGAGCTAGACCTGTGGGTTTAATTGTAGTCTTCTGTGGTCACAATGAAGTGCAGGGGCCGTGAATCTCTTTGTCCTTGGGGGACATTGGGAGGAACAGAGCAAATATCAGATGAGAAGTAGTAAGCTGATCTACGAAACAGAAACTTCATCATCCCAATGGACAAGGGGCTTAGGATTGAGTGGATCAAGAACTAATGATAGTTTCTGAAAATGAATATATGTATGTATACGTATGACTGAAACATTATGCTGTGCACCAGAAATTGACACAACTTTGTAAACTGACTACACAATTAAAAGAAAAGAACTAATGATAGTTTCTGAAAGTAGAGGCTAAGAAGCAGAACTTTAAGAACATGTATTATTATTATTGATAACATTATCACAGTGGGTTGGTTAAGAGCACAGCCTCTGGACCCTGACTTCCAGGGCCATCACTTCCTGCCTCTAACTTTGGCTAAGTTACTTAACTTAAATGAGGTAGTCACAGGGTTGTTGGGATGCTTAGTGACGTGACCCGTAACGTTCACAGTACAGCGCCTGACACAGGGTTAGCACTGGAGAAATGTGAGCTGTTATTATTATTGTT
The DNA here is from genome assembly GCF_009834535.1 of Camelus ferus. Classification (NCBI taxonomy): domain Eukaryota; kingdom Metazoa; phylum Chordata; class Mammalia; order Artiodactyla; family Camelidae; genus Camelus; species Camelus ferus. Next base: position 12,221,164 of record NC_045699.1, read on the forward strand.
GGTGCTCTAATGCACCTCCCCAGCCAGACCCTTTCATAAGTACAGTATAGGTGCCTGGTAGGAGAAGAAGGGCAGTTGGTACTGGAGCATAACTTCTTTTTCACGTTTTTCCATTTTGTCCCTTTTCTCTCATATACACATCTGTTGTTTATTTGACTTACTAACATACTGTTCTTTCCTTTTCTACATGTGCACATGCCAGGGTCCCTGTAACAGTATAGCTGAGATAGTCGTTACCATAAAGCTCATCAGTGCATGCATCTTGGGACCTCCCCTTTAGAAATCCTCAGTTTGTTAAAAACATTTTTCAGGTTAATAATTTTAATATCAAGTTATGTCAAAAGTATATACCATATAACGTTTCACCAAAGGAAACAAATTCTCTACCAAAAGATTCATGTGCCTTTGTATCTATAAGATTATGGTCTCAACTAATGGAAGACCATGAATTCTAATGAGAATATGTAACTGACCCAAAAATGTACCTAACAGGGACAGTGCTCAAGGCTCTGAAGAAATGTGGATGGGCCTCGTTACTCAGCAGAGGACCCTGGCTCTCCTGAACAAAATCTCTTGGATGCCTTTGCAAGAGTCTATGTTTAAAGAAAGAAAAGAATGTGAATGCATCTAACAGAAATATTTGCTGTTTTGTTTTGGCTCTAAAAGCAAAAGAGCTGGCAAGGCTGTGGAGAAGGGGAACCCTAGTGCACGGTTAGTAGGAACGTAAATTCCTGCAGCTACTATGACAAACTATGGGTGGAGGTTCCTTAAGAACTTTAAAGTAGTACTTTCGTATGATGCAGCACTCCTATTTCTGGGCTTATATCAAAAGAAAGTGAAATCACTCTCTCAAAAAGATACCTGCACTTCCATGTTCATTGCAGCATTATTTACAATTACATTAAGCTCCAGACATGCAAACAACCTATGTATCCATCAACAGATAAATAAATGAAGAAAATACATTCAGACATAAAAAAGAAGGAAATCTTGCCCTTTATACAGTATAGATGGACCTGAGGGTGTTATGCTAAGGGAAACAAGTCAGACAGAGAAAAACAAGCATTGTATGATCTCACTTATATGTGGAATTGAAAAACATTAGGCTCATAAAAACAGTAGGTTACCAGAGGCTGAAGGGTGGAGGAAATGAGGACACGTTGATCAGTGGGTACAAATGTACAGTTACAGGAAGAATAAGTTGCAGAGATCTAATGTTGACCATAGCATAATTACTAGGGCTAACAATGACATATTATATACTCGAAAGCTTCTGTGAGAGTAGATGCTAACTATTCTCACCATAACACCACCAAAATAAAACAAAACAAGGTAATTATTTGAGGGATATATTAATGAACCTTGTTGTGGTAAACATTTTGTAATATATACATGCATCAAATCATCACAGATGTACACCGTAAACTTACACAGTGTTGTATGTCAGTTATGGCTCAATAAACCTGAAAGCAGCAGCAACCAAAGAGGAGAATAACACGGAGAAACAGGTGAAAAGCACTGAAGAAGGAAGCAGGTAAACAGGAAAAAAGCAGGTTACAAAACAGATGTAGAGCATTGATCTGTTGGTTGATCTCTTTTTTTTCCTCCAGTTTTATCGAGATGTAATTGACATACAGCACAATGTTAAGTTTAAGGTGAACAGCATAATGATCTGACTATACATACAGCATGAAATGATACCATAGTAAGTTTAGTGGACATCCATAATTTCATATAGATATCATATAAAAGAGATAAAAATTTGTTATCCTTGTGATGAGAACTCATAGGGTTTACTCTCTTAACAAGTTTCATATATAACAGAGTAGTGTTAATTAAATTTATCATGCAGGTTTTTATTTTTTAAAAAGTATATGTACATAGGATAAAAAAATTCCAAAAATACAACCCCAAATTTAACAATGGTTATGTCTTAAAGGTAGGATTTAGGAATGGTCATTCATTTATGTAAGTATTTTTTGCTATTTTTCAATCACTATACTTGGTATTTCTTATGTTCTTAAAGAAGAAATAAACAGAAATGCAAAGCAAGCTGACCAAATGGCAATTAGTAAGGTCTATAAAACTGAACAATGTTTTTATTATGTCTCAAAGGTCCCAGGGAAAATAAGAGAGTTTATAGAATTCACACAAGTCAAATGGAAAGAGATACACTTAGAAAGACATTGCCAGTAGCAGGAAAGTGTTTACAAAACAATAAAGCAATAATAAAATGGTCTAATCAATGTAAAGTTTGAAGATTACTCTCAATAGGGAACAATGGATGAAGTTAGAGGTGTCTGAGTTCAAAGAAGTCAGAGACAATTAACATAATCTTAAACACAGTAAATTATAACAGTTTAATGTTCACAACCACAGAATTTCTAAGGAGTTATTTGCTTGCAGTAAAAGTCAAATAACATGTGACTTGAATAATAAATGGTTTGCTTATTTAATAAAAAATGAATGGTTTACTCTTCATCAAGGAAAATAAATCGATAGGATAATATGTTCCTTTCTCCTCTGTGCTTAAGAGAAGAGGATTTTATAAAAAGCATGGTAACTAAAAATGCATGATAAAAATGGAGAAAATCAATGTCCAATACCTTTGTAAGTTTCCTGTCTTGGGTAGTGTTTCTCCATGGGTAATAAACTAGACTTGCATCAGAAATAACCAGAGAATTTGACCTCAGACCACCAAATCAAGCTCTTTGGAGCCACAGAGTAGTCTGCGTGTTCAATAAATGCCCAAGGTAAATTTGATGTTCACTGAAGTCTGAGAACATTTATTATCAACTGTGGGCTAAAATCCATCAAAGATTAGCAAAGATTTCATACTTCTCTATAAAAGCAAAGGGATTCTTTACTTAACTGAAAATCGTTTTAATGGCAAACTTTCTGATGAAAAGGATGGGCTAATATAGCACAAAAGGGCTAATGAGTTTATAATGTTGTGCTTGTATACAGACTTTCTGAGAATTGCCTGTAGGTCACTTTCATTCAAATTGTTTCATATATTCTGAATTAATATGTGAACTGGGAAAACCTTAAAATACCTTGTTCTCATTTGCATAACTGATAGAAATAAAATATTCTTGTTAATCACTGAGGCATATGTAGTATGTTTCAGCTGATTAGTTTTGTTTTAAAGTGATCCCTGTTTGTATCTTCACTCCATAAATCAGTCATGGCTGGAACAGAAAAGCATTCTCTGAGATATTTATGCCCCTTTTGTTATTATATACAAAACTAAATTACTTTTATTTTCAGACTTTTTGTTTTCTTATTTCCCTCCAATGGTGTTTCTAAAAGACATAACTTCAACTTTAAAAAGCTCTAGAAGGCTTAAGAAGCAAAAAATGAAAAAAAAAATAGGAAGAATTCTTGAGACCAATAACATGGGAATATCAGAGGTAAACTTTCAGCCTCATAATTTAGGGATATGATTTTCCAGAGTGAGAATATTTTCAAGTTCCTCTGAGGAGCTGTAAAACAGTTTTCTAGAAGCACACTTTTAGAAACGTCCTTGTGTGTTCTGTTGATAGCTTGTCTGTTACTTTATATAATTATACTATTCACATCATTTTTTGTATCATTGACTCATGAAATATAAAATAATCATTAAGTATGTGTATTTAATATTCCACAAATTTCTTGAGGCTTTTGTTATCACACATACTTCAGTTCACAAAATGCATATACTCCTGAATATATTTTTGCTCTTTAAAAAACAAAATAATAAAAATCAGCCTTTGGAGGAAAACAAAGTGTCATTGTGTAAAAACAAGATATTAGTGATGGAAGGTAATCCCCAGAGGATTCTGTCAATCTTCATGGAGTATGTTATGCTGTGGTAACAAATAACAGCTAATTTCAGAGTCTTGAAAATAACTGAGATGTATTGCTTGCTGATGGCATATATCCGTCAAGTAATTCTAGGTTCAGGATCCTGGCAATCAGAATTCATGATCTGGAGCATTGCTTGGCCTCTTGACAGGGAGAAGGAGATCACAATATGAATCATGCATTGGATTTTAAAGTTTCCTCCCAGAATTGACACACATCATTGGACAAAGCAAGACACGTGGCCATACCTAACCACAGTGAGCACAGAAGTGCTTTGACAACATATGCCTAGGAGAACCACAAATATTTGATAAACAGCACTATGACTACCCCAAGGATCTTGGCTTGCTGGGCATTTGCATGAGAATTTCCTTTCTTCTTACTTTCCCAGACATCAAAATTATCTTCCATACCTGGGTTTCTGAAATATAAGGCAGGGGTATTGGCCTTTGATAAACTTCAGAAGCATCAGTGAAGGTTTATAAGCTTTAATCATCATCACTATTTGCCGATAGCTGATTTGGGAGAGAAAAAGACTCAGCTAGACGATACCATTTTTCAATAGCTCTAGAGGTCAATATGTTGGGAGAGGGGGCCACCACGAAAGCCCTAAGCCTTTGGTGAACAAGGAAAGGAGAAAAGTAGATTAATGGAACCAAAACCAATGTTTCCAGCTTTATAATTGTGCCCATATTCCTAAATCAATTCTTGCAATTCTTGTACAACAAAAAAAACTTTTTTTTTTTTTTTGTATTCAGTATATTTGGGAGAAGGGGACATAGCTAGCTCTACAGTGTTAGCAATGAAATTTTAAACTGTTAAAAAGGAATCTACATTGCCCACCAGGGTTTCCTATGCTGAACTGACAGATTATGAAAGGATCTTCTGTGCCAAGTAGGTTATGTTTGTCCTCCAGAACCCTCTTCATCCTTCCCTACCTTTCATCAAGACATGAGAAGTGGGGAGAAGAAGAACTGGAATTTTCAATCCCCAGTTCACTTGCTGCCAGCTCTTCACAGGGTGACTTCATCTTTACTTAAGGCTTCAGCTCCTATCAAGTGGCTGTGTTCATAGAGGCACCTATACTTTCAAGGTCTCGACAACCATTCCTTAACCTTTTGCTCGTGGGAAACCATTGTGGTAGTAAGGACTTCCTGTTCTTGCTACACCTGAAATACTTCAGTATCCCTTGTTTGTTTATGACACCTTGTCACACCTTTATAAATATTTTTTTCCTATTCATTCATCTCTCCCATCAGATCATCATGCCTGTTTCCTGCCAGGGTCCTGACTAATTCAGTAACTGTCCAGGTGTTGTGACATATGTTTAGATCCAAAACCAATAATCAAAACTATTAGGTCACAAAGCTCTTGGCAGAAATTAATCTCTGTTAAGATTTCATGTTCTTAGACTCCCAAAATCAGCTATAGACATCAAGATTATAAGAGAGGGGGTCGTCGTGAATAGGGATCATCACTGTTACTTGAAGAATGAATTTAAGTCCTGAACTTATCAAATAGAAAATGTTTAAAATCCTTGCAATTGCATGTTGTTGCTATGGATAATTCATTCTAAGGTTTCTGAGATACTGTAAAGTAGACTATTTATTATGTTAAGAATGGAAAGAGAGGTTAAGCATTAATAAAACTCCAAGTTGAAAATCTTGGTAACTGCTTTCTGCTGTAGATTACTGTGGACAGATGCAGAGAGAAGCCCTAAGAATAAAATAAGTAAAAATAATGTTAACCAACTTATCAACCAATCACTAAGTATTTTTTCCTCTAAAACCTCATATGTTCCCAGTCCACTATTTCTATGAATTAATCCAAGACTTTACCATGTTTTGTTCCTTCTATTCTTTTCTATGTTGGTTTTTATTCCTCTCTATTGACCCCATTGCACATAATAAGTGCAGTATTACTGGTCTTTTGTTGTATTATTTCCCTCCTTAGTCTGATGTGCCATTCTCCAAGGAGAGAGCAGTTCCATGCACTAAAGTAGAAAGTACATTCTCATTATAATCCTAGAAATTGAGAATAAAGATCAAGGGAAAGATACATAAACCTGCCTTCTAGCAACAAGTCTACATCATTTGTCTTCCATTACATTCTCATTCTATATTAAGTTCATTAGTCTTTTGCAGAAATCTTGAAATGAGATGGAATATTTGGGCATCAGACTTCATGGTTGAACTCATCGAACTTTAGTGGACAACTCTTCTTTTATCTGTTACCTCATTTAGCATTTATTTAGATTTGGAAGATGAGGCATCACTGCTTTTGCTAATACAGGAGTTTTCTTGGCAGCAAACTCTTCTTCTTAAGCACAGTCATATCTCTGTCATAGATGTGCTAGATGTGATTCTTAAGTTATGTAGATCTAAAATGTCTAGATCACCAAATTATGAGACATGGTTAAAGTAACTGATGATGAGCAATCATTGAGTTATTTTACAATAAACTTAAAAGAGTTTTTCTTTTAATTCATAGCTTTTAGTTCTTGTACTCGGTAGAATTTGGTCTCTAGAGCCAAACTCTTTTCTTTAGTGATTTTGTTTTAGTACTTATCTATTTAATGCTCACTCTGTGTTTTTTACTATTAAAAAAATCTGCATATGATATGCTTCTTTTTCCCAAAAGTTTAATCTGCTGAAGGAAAATAATGGACAGTGTGTAATGGGAAATAACTTCTTTAAAGTGAATGGAAGTATGAGAAGAGAAAAATGTGGAGGTTATATTGGCTGAGGAGAAAATATGGAGTAGTCTAAACTATCCATAGGATAGTAAAATATATTCTTGGTAGGTTAGCTCAGTGGTTTTTTTTTTTTCTTTTAGTTTTCTTTTTTTTTTTCTTCTTTTATATAAATGTTCTATTCTTGATAGAACTTTTGCATAGAAAAAAGGCCAATAAAGGTGGATATAGAAGAATGGATACCCAAGCTATGAATGAGAGCAGAGAATACAATAAAGGTGGATTCAGGAAAAAAAAAAACAAACTAAAAATAGACTTACCATATGACCCAGCAGTCCCATTCCTGGGCATGTAACTGTAGAAAACTATAATTCAAAAAGACACGAGCACCCCAGTGTTCATAGCCACACTATTTTCAATAGCCAAGATGTGGAAACAACCTAAATTTTTATCAACAGATGACTGGATAAAGAAGATTGGAGATATATATAGAGATATATACACACACACACACATGCACACACAACTGAATATTACTCAGCCATAGAAAGAAAGAAAGAATGTCATTTGCAGCAACATGGACGGACCTAGAGATTATCATATTAAGTGAAACAAGTCAGACAGAGAAAGAAAAATATCATATGATGTCCCTTATATGTGGAATCTTAAAAAAAATGATACAAAGGTGGGTTCAAATGACAAGTTAGAGAAAGAAGAGAAGAGAAACATTCACATCTGTTTCTTTTAGCCTTCTTATCTGGAGAAATTATGATGATTATTTTGGACTAAAGAGCAGAAGAGAATAAGCTGTTTATGGAGAATGTTGAAACAGAAGAATTCAAGCTTGATAGAAACCAGATGCAGGAAGGAAAAAGTGGCATTTCTCAAGTCTCTAACCAGATTGCCCTATTCCCCTTTAGAAATATGTCTCAAATCTGCTTCCTCCTTTTCATCAGCACAATTCTCGGCTTAATGAGATATGTCTACTCTTATTGGGTCATAAGACCTTAGGTGATAGGGCCATTTTTTACTTACCTGCTTTTTGACATATAGAAGCTTTGTAAATGATATCTGTGGAATGAACAAGAAAGGAAAGAGTTTTAGAGACTAGTCTCTATCCAGTGGTCTAGATCTTCTCATTTATGAGAAAGGATGAAGGATGATAGCTGGGAGGGGAGGAGAGCGATTACAAGCTTGGATTTTTTAATTTCGGAAGTTTGTCTGCTAGATCATATATTGTATACTTTCTTGACTCTAAATTGTATGCAGTGATGTCTTTTCACCAAACTATCCCTCCTCTTACCTAAGCCACCTCTCTGTAACCCACCTCTGTTCAGAGACATGATAGCCACTTTAAATGCTAAATTATGTCTAGTCTTTCTGGCACCAGATTTTTTCAAAAGAACCCAAGATTAGGATAAAAAATGCTTTTTTTTATTGAATTACATAATGCCATTTCATACCCATTCCAGTTCTCTCTAGACATTAAAACAAGACTTCATACATTTGTTTTCTATGAATGGAACCGTGGTTAATTTTCAGTATATTTGGTTGATAATAAATTGAAACTATAGTGAAGCTGAAGTTAATGTTTCTTTTATCTGTAGTATTCTATTATAGAAATTACAGAATTAAATGAAAACATCAGAATCCTTTATCTTAAAAGTGTAATTAATATAGTCAAAGTGTATCTCATAACAGCATTTTTTTCTATTTTAATTTCATGATTAATGTGACCATAAATGCAAAGAAAATGGAGACAGAATTCAGCATCTGAAAGCAGTCAAACTGTCCACATGAGTTATTAGTTCTGAAGCTGCAATCAAATTAACTCATGTGAATAAATTTATTGTTTATACATTTAAATTGCCACAAAATCAATCACAGTTAAGCTGAACTGGAAACGATTATAGTTGCCTCTCTGAGCAGTGACAGGGAAAGTTTTACTTTGTGATTCTTCTATCATCGGTTCCTTTTCTTTTTCTTGAAATTGCAGGTGAAATGCTACTATTTTATGTAGAATAGTAAACATTTTGTTATTTTGAAAAATTAAATATTCATTAGGACAATAATTTACTGAAACCCAATGCAACTTCAGCTCAAATAATATCTTTTAATGTCACAGCTGGCTTTTAGTAGAATTAAATAAATAAGTTTCAAGAGGTTTGACCCATAACTAAATTGTCTTCCTCCTATGACTTGTTTCTTTTAAAGAATACAGTATACCATTGTATATTTTCTATTTCATCATTGAAGGTCTGTATCATATCCCATCTATGTTACCCTTTGACCTCTTCCAGTCAAAGCTAATTACTCTTTCCTATGACCCTACAATATTCTGTATATTCCATTAACATTCTAGTATGTTCATATTCTATAATAGTTATCCCACATTATATTATGGTTATTTGATTGCATGCCTACCTGGATGTACATACACTAGATTCTGAGAGCAGGGACCAGATTTTTATCATTTGTATTTTCCATCACGTACATATTTAAAGAGAGAGGTTGGGGGAGAGGGTGGGAGGGACTGAGAGCTACATTTCAAAGGGAAAAAAAGTCATATCAAGTATTTTAAAGCAAGAGACCAGACACTTCTCCATTTTGCATTCTAGGAGAAATCAGCCTAAATTAGAGTTCACTTTGGATACAACATTTATGATAGCCCATTTAAGATAACTTGAACTTCTGTTTATTACATAAAACTGCATCCATAAATGTCAGTGTTTCAGCCACCAGGCCTTTTGGTCACCAAATATACTGCAAGGAGCCTCCATGAACTAGGAGAATTCATATAATTGGTCTTTTTATTTATAATTTCAGAGATTCTCTTCCAGACCTATGTAACGGTTGTTAAGCGACAAATTCTTTTTTTGTTAAATGTTGTAATCAAAGGCCATGTTGCTAGAAATTCCATATAATTTCAATATTGGCTAAGATATTAAAATTGTGTTCATTTTTTCCAGTAGTTTTATAGATTGGCCATTTCAGGTTGTTTAAGGGATCTAATTTATAATTTGACTTTAATGGTTCTTACCTTCTCTTTCTGCTCCCTCTCTCCTTCCTTTCTTCAGTATTTCCTGTGCCAGATACTACGCAGAGGATAGAGAAACACAGAGGAATTAATTATGTTTCCACCCAGTTAGGGAAGATGCTGAATGTGGTAGGCTGACTCTTAAATGATTTGTAACGATTCCTGACTCTCAGTATTCATGCCCTTGTATAATCTCTTCCCCGTAAGTGTGGGCTGAACTTATTGATTTGCTTCTAATAAATATACTGTGACAGACATGATGTCACTTCTGAGACTGGGTTATTAAACAGACTGTAACATCTGCCTTGGGGTTCCTCTCTTTCTCTTTTATCACTTATAATGAAGGAAGCAAATTGCCAGTTGTGAGAAGCCTATTGGAGAGGTCTATGGTGAAGAACTAGGGACCTCGGTCCAGTTACCTTCAAGAAACTAGGGTCAGACAACAACTATATGAGTGTGCTTGAGACTGGACCTTTCAGCTCCCATCAAGTCTTGACATGACTACAACCCCAATTGACACCTTGACCACAACCTAATGATACACCTTGAGCCAGAACCTTCACCTGAGCCAGTCCTAGGTTCCCGACGTTAAAAAAAAAAAAAATACTGTTTTAAACTATTAAGTTTTAGGACAATTTGTTGCCCAGAAATAGATCACTAATATGATACTGAATGTAAAGCAGCCCCTTTATTATAACAGTGTGCTGAAGTCCTCCATAGGATAATATGAGGAAACAAGAAGTCAGATCTATTTAGGATGTAGTGATGTCAGAAGTCTTTGAGTTCAAACTTGAAAGATACAGAGATTTTTGTCCAGGAGAAAGATCTTGGGATGAAAGGTAAATTATTCCAGGAGAAGGGGGTTGTGTGAATAGAGGCTCTGAGATGTGAAACAGTATGGCACAAAGAGTGAACTGTAATAAGTACTTTGTCATCTTTGTGTACTTTGCATCTTGTATGCCATGCTAGGAAGCTTAAATTTTATCCTGTGGGATCTGGGGGGATGCCTTGAAAACACATGGTTGACAATGACCAGGGCCCTCTTATGTCAAGCCTGCAAGCAACCTCAAGGGCTTAGTCTACACTACGCTCCCGGCAGTTATCATCAGTCAGTCAGCATTGGAATGAAACATATGCATATGAGCCTTTGAGAGTTACAACAAGCCACCTAAAATCTCTCTCCCTCTCTCTCTCTCTGTCTCACACACACACACACACACACACACACACACACACACAGAGAGAGAGAGAGAGAGAGAGAGAGAGACATTGTAGGAAACCCACCTTGGATGATAACTCACTCAGGGTCCTTCCTGATGATTTTTGGAAATCAGACATGTATCTATAACTCATTTTGGACAGTTTGAAGATATATCTACACCATCTCTGTAGGTGCCTCAGGGGGTTGAAAAAGCATGATTCCATGCGTATTTGTTGAATTGAACTACAAATCTTGCTCTGCACTATCTAGGCTGCCCTCACTTTATTGCTTCTCTCCCTCTTTTCTTCACTTCTCAACTTAAATGCATGAACTCAAGTGCAGTTGAACACTATGGGCAGCATCTTTGGAAAAAAAAGGGGGACATTGGCCTATTGAATATCCCCAAATAATGTTATCAGTTCTGCAGAGTTCCATGTTATTAGTTCGCCACTATGTATTATAGAATGGTTAAGGGGAGGTGGACCTCGTCATCTACCAAAGTGAGAATGATCTTTCTTGATGCAACTTTTTCACATTTTGGGTCGAACATTTAAATATCCTGTGAGGTTTTGGGAAGCAAGAAGTCCCAAGTATGCAATGGATTCTTAATGCACAGTGCCTTTACAGTATGTTCTGCAATCTTGCAGAGGCAAGATAATAGCAGAGTATTCTTCATTTCTCTCTCACTTCTCTTTAAACAGATAAAAGTGCTAAGCCAACATTAAAAACTTACTGAGCTGCTAAGATGATTTATTAGAATAGTGCTGTTTCCACTTTCCACTGCAGTGATACAAATGTCAGAAAGGTATGTAAGTAAACAGTATGTTTTATTTCAACCAAAGTTATTTAGCAAGTTAGAGAGTTAAGGCAAGAGAGAGTCATATTCTCTCTAGCTACCTGTTCATATTGGATTTCCTTTTGATTACCGGGACAACAGAATAGAACTAGGATGTACTAATAGTTTACCGCTTAATACTACTTCACATTCTCCCTATATGTAGTACATATTAATTTCATTATAATGAGGGAACATATCCTGGAAAAATTCAAGTAAGCTATCAAAAGTCATGCATAAATGACAGAGGTAGTTTCAAACCACATCTGATTCCAAAGATTGTGTTCCTTCTTCTATAACCAATGGTGAATACGTTTGAGTCCACTGTGACCCCAATGAAAAGCAGAGCCAAGCTTTATAATAGCCTCACTGCTCTGATTAAAACCGAATAAATCACCCTTTTTTGAGTCCATTGAAGTTGATAACTGAAAACCCCACTGTGTTGCCAAGTAGTTGATAAGGTCTAGTTATTTGGATCAGATGACTTTCTCAGCAATTAACCATTCTGATGAACCAGAGAATTGATTAGACATGAACATAACCTACTTTTGGAAAATGAAAACACAGTCTAAATCTTATAGTTTCCCTTCTTCTACAGAGAAGCACCTGTTCTGCTTTATCAACCAGAGGGGGAGGGCAGACAAGATCCCCATTTCTCCCTTGCTTATTATTCACATTGTGATTTTCTTAAACATTTTTCTCCAAGATTGCCCAAAGAATCCTTTCACATATCAGAAACCCTTGTTCCTGATCATGAGATGGAATATAAAAACCAAATAGATGGCTGTTTTGTTTATTGTTCTGTGAAATTACATTATTAGGAGAGGCATCATTTTAAATTAGGAAGTGATGCATGGCTATAACTGGTTTCAACTCGTTACCTTTTTATGATTAAGGAATATTTTGCCGTGTTAAAAAATCCTGGGGAAGTGATCATGTATGCTTCATTCCGCTCCCGTCCTGGATGTACCTTATAATATTGCACAGAGTCAGTGCAAAAAAAAGCTCAACTATAATATTGTTTGGGGGAATGCAGAATAAGATTTGGAATGTACTATTATGATACTTACTTTGGATTGATTTTATATTCACTTAAAAAAAACTATAGAATATGATCATGATATGCTTGGCACGAAGGCAATTTTAGGATTGAAGTTCACAGCTGAGGCTTTGAGAATGAGACACACTGTTGCAAAACCCATCTCTGTCACTTAGTAGTGATGTGAATTTCAGCAAATGACTTAATGTTTATAAATAAGCAGTCTCAGTGTCCTAATATGTAAAATAAAGATTATTACCTCACAAGGTTATGGTCAGGATTAAGAAGAGAATATATATCAAGGGCCAAGTACATAATGGATGTTCTGTAAATAATAGTAGCTCTATGCTTGAGTGGTGACGCGATCTTACTCATTCACATTCAGCCTACGTATCTCCTGAGAAGGACCATGCATGATAGCAGGTGGCTAGCTGACTTGCAAGAAACCCCCAGGTTTCCTGCTATTCACCTAGAATAGAGGCCTGAGAAGAAAGGCATTCTTAGTGAGTTTATCTTCTCCTCTGGGCTACATCTCTTGGTACTTAACATCTTTGTATCCCTGGAGTATCTAGCATAGTGTCTGGCATATAGGACGGATTCTTGGGTAGTTTTTAAATGAAAGAGGAATAAACAGGAAAGGAGGAGAAGATTCTTTTGAAATCCAAAGCATCTGAGAGGTGAGGAATCACAGAGCAGGTTTTCTACAATGCCTTTGTGTGCTGTGTCCCAGGCTTTGGTTACTTGTCACGATGTGTAATCACTAAAATGACTGCCTATAGACAAGGCTATTCGTGACCCCACTCCACTCCAGAGAGAGCCTACTGTGACCTGTCACTGAAAACCTTTGCTGGTTAACATTATTGGGTGGAGTGATGGCAAGAAGCAGACTTCAAACTCCCTCTTTGTCTCCAAATCTAGGATCTAGGATCACGTAAACTAATGCTCCATTTCGTAGATCTGTCAGACACGCAGTGTGGTCCTCAGAGCTTCCCTCAGTCTTTATTCAGCATTTATGGAGACCCTACTACATGAAAGGCTCTGTGCTAAAGCAATAGGCATGGCATTCATTCAGCACTTCAGCAGTGTTGATGTTTTTTCCTGTTTTCTGATTATGCTATATCTCACCAACAAGCCTTTAAATACTCTTTTGCCCTCTCATTTGAACTATAAATCTCACATTAAGTGTCCTTTCTTCCAAGAAACCTTTCTTGAGCCTTCTAAGTCCATATTAAGGGTTCTCCTTATATGACCGCAGAGCATTTTGCTCTTCATAGCATATGTGAGGTAATACAGTAATCATAGAAATAATTGTCAGTGTTCCCAGCTCTGGGTGGCAGAAGTTGTGTTTTTTAAAATGTTTGTATCATTAGTCACTGGTATAGGATCTGGCTTATAGTAGGTGCTCAACAAATATTTGTTGAATAAAGGATGAATCAATGAGATGAAGCTTTAATGTCCTTGCCCTCTGAAAGGATACTAATATCGCAGGGAGAATGAGAGCAAGAGAGAGAGAGACAGCAAGAATGAGAGAGAAGATAACCTTTGAAAAGAAAATTGTAGTGAAACATAATAAAAGTTCCAATAAAAATCTGACCTCGCTCTATTAGGTCATGAGGGAGAGAGGGGAGAAATAACAGCTGAGCTGGCTCTTGATCATTAAAGAGGAGTTTGGCAGGCAGGTGATGGTCTGCCTGCTTCTTGCTGCTAGTAACAGACACAGTCCAGGAATGAAAGCAGGAAAAGATGTGTGGCACATTTTCCCTTTATTCCAGCACCTTCAGACTATACCTGTGGAGCCTCATCCTTCTGGGTGGACCTTCAGCATCTGTTTAAGCGCTGGGCCTCTCAGGAGCTTCTCTGCTCTGCTCTCATCTTTTACAAATATGGCAAAGGATATAAAAGTCATCATCACAATATACTAAATTTTTAAAACTTCTATTGACGTTGCTCCTTTGAAAGTAACACACAACAAAACCAAACCAAACAGTATTTGAAATTGTTTTTCTAATGATAGTGGTAGAATTATGCCATTCCATGCAAAATATTTGCCATCTTTCCCACCTTCCAAATGAATATGGTAGCCTTTGACTTACTGAACTTAATGTTTTATTGAAAAGCATTAATTAAAGTTACTTATTTTTCAAATGTAAGAGTCCTGATATTATAGGTCCCATCTATATTTCAAATGACAGTATTTTTTAATAAAGTAAGCAGTTACTTATCCTCCAGATACAGAGTAAGTAGACTTAATTCTTGGATTTCAAAGCTGTCACCTCATGCACCACTATTAATTGGCCATCTGAATTTAATGAACAACTGTGGTCATTTTCCAAAGTTCAGTTTTAAAAATTAGGAGGAGATACTTTGAATTCCTGAGTAGATGCCAGCTTTTCAGGTATATTTTCTATCTGTCTAGCTAGTTACCTATCCATTATTTTATAATAAATATTCACATGAATCACATATTTTGAGCTGCATTAAATATGCTTCATACATAGTCATATAAATGTAGATACTTTGGGGTGATGTTTTATTTAGCTTTTTAAAAAAGACATCTTTATTGACAGGGTAAATTTTTGTTATTGTATGATAATGTGTGTATATTACTCTTCCATTTGACCTTCATAATGACAAAAAGGAGAATTTAAAGTCATTGATATCAATGATACAGTTCAAAGTATCTTAAATGTGTTCAGATTCAAAACAGATGACTCTATCTCCTCTAAAGTAAAACAAATTATAGTTATAGATGCATTTAATCTTGAAATGAAAATACGACTATCATGGATCTCAAAAAGAAGCAGGCTGAGTAAGCATTTCTAAAAACAGTAATTTATCTGCATTTAATAATAGTAGAGAATCATAATCAGACTCTAAAGAAATGATTCTTTGAAGGGGTTCCTGTTTTGACTTCTTTGTCCAGCCCTCATGTTTTGAAAATATATTTGATTAGCACAGGTTGTAGGCAGTTGGTGCACTGTGTATTAAGACATTACTCCTTGGAGAAGATGTCTTAATGGATAATATCTCTGAGCTTATTGTTCTGACTCATTAAACACAGTTTTCCTTTTGATTTGATTTTGACTAGAATAATGACTGCCCCATTCCAGAAAATAAAAATAAATAAATAAAAAGGCTATAGTGTTGGATAGCACTGTATCAGTGTGATCACTTGATGGGAATGTTCCATATCACACAATGTTGCACAATGTTGAGAGCAGATGCGATAGTTTCTTTCACATAGTGAGCCCTGTGAGTTTTTGTTCGTTATGAAGATGCAGAATGTAGAGGCATTTTAAAAAAGAAGCTTTGGGAATTAAAAGAATTGAAATAATGTATTAATTATAAATCAAAAACATCAAGACCACTGCAGTGTGCTAGAACATTTAAAAATAAATATCCACTGACTACCTACTATACATGAAACATTAAACATATGTTAGTTTTTCCTCATTACAGCTTTATAAGGTAGGTATTATTATCCTTATTTTATAAGGAAAAATGGAGAAATGCATTTATTCAGCTAAGATCAAAGAATCAGTATGTGGTGGGAAGGGCTCAAAAGAAGGTCTGTGTAGTTTTAAGACCTGACCACTTAACTCCTGTGTTATGCTGCCTCTTGTGTTATCCGTCTTTACAGGTGGAACCCCAGTATTGATGGGAGTACAGGTATATTTAGTGCCTGATTTTACAAAGAGTGTAAAAGAGAAATCTAGCCTGGTTGTAATAACTGGGATACTAGGTGAAATTATGGTAGAGAAATATAGTAATCAGTTTGCTACCACCTAGATGTACTAAAACGACATGGAGTTATTTTTTGCTCTGTAAAATACTACCCCAAAATTTTATGGCTTAAAAGCAACTATGATTAATGTGGTTAACAGTTCTTCTGGGCAGTTCTTTTGATCTTGGCTGGGCTCTGCTGATCTTAGTGGAACTGACCATACGTGTACAGTCAGTTGGTATGTTAAATGGGGGCTGACTAGTCTCATATGGTGTTCTTACGCCTGATGATTAGCTGGCTGTTGGCTGGGGAACCTTAGTTCTCTTACACGTTGTCTCTTTCCCAGCAGGCTAGCCTGGGGTTGTTCACATGGGGGCAGCAATCCAGGAAAGGGCTCTTGAGGTCTAGGGTCAGGATTTGTACAACTTCACTTCCTTCACCTTCTTTTAGACAAAGTAAGTTACAAAGCCAGTCCAGTTTCAATGGTGGGGCAAAACATTTCCTCTTCTTGATGCGAGGAGCTGTATAAAATATTATAATTCTTTTTTCCGTCTAACCGTGGCTTATATGGAGGTGATACTGCCAACTGGTTTAATTTCCTTAGAAGTTAGCATGGCAGACAATGTGAAAAGAAGGAAAGCAATCAATGAAAATTAGTGCTGTGAGTTCGTTGATACCAGCCTTAACACTACTTCCAGAGATGCAGAAAAGAGAGCCCCTCTCTGGCCAAGGTACTTTATGATGTTTCCACCAAAACTTTACCTGGGAAGTAGGGTAGTTGATGCACCTGGTTTTGAAATTACAACTTGAAAGACAGGAGAAAAAAATACATTATTCTATTTCTTGGAATTATATGCTGAAAAGGAGCAAATATTCTACACTTTCTTTGCCCAACCTAAGAAGAACTACTATTAAGCACTTAAATTTTGGTCAAGTGAGATTAATCCTCTAAAACACATACTCTATGTTTGTGAAAACCATAATAGAAGAAAATGAAGTATTGCTTAATTCAACTTTCTTCTCATGTATTTCTTTTTAAATATGTATAATTATCATAAGATTTATCTCCTCTCAGAATTATCTTGTGAATTTTAAACCATGCCACTAGTCATCCTAGAAATTTTATTCTAAACAGTGTGTCAGCTAATTTAGTGGCAGGTAGCATCATTAATTGATTTACTTGTCAAAGATGTATATGTATTAAACATAGTGAAAAAACAAAAAACGGTATTCACTGATAGTTCAGTTTCATGGATTCATTTCCTTTTTTAAAGTTATTAGATTGTCAGTGGTTAACTTGAATATTATATTTCTTTTCCACTGTCTTGGGATAATTTGAAAAATATGGAGTCTGTTCTGAGATGCAGAATCTTAGAATATATTAATATTGCAGGGTACACTCCGTTTCAGGCTGTACTCAGAAATGTAAACTTTTACAACGATTTTATAGATTGCTGTAACATCTCCAAATTTTCTCTAATTTCTGCACTTTTCTATAACCGTAATTACCTTTAGTCCATAGTGGTCAGGAAAATTGGAGTAGAAGAAAAGATATTTGATATTTGCCCTGAGAAATTTAAAATTTTAATTTGTTGATTTGTACCACAACCAACTATATTATTTTCAACCATTCTATAATCTTTGAAATATGTTTAGTGTTTTTAGTCTTTTTCTAGCATTCATACCTCAAAATCTTAAGTCACAAAAATTTTATATACCAAATAGGAATATCTAGTCGCTCTCAATATGACCAGAAAATAATGATGAATAGAGAAAAAGATATTCCAAATCAATTGTCCATAAATATCACACTATACGGCTATTTTACTTTGTGCCAACCTATGAATTTGACACAAGAAAGAGAGGAAAGCAGTGAGAATGAAGTTTCCAGAGCTGCAGTAGAACTTACACCTACCCACTTAAATATTGATAGCCAACTTTTTTATTACTTTTTATGATCCATTTCTTTATTCATCCCATATTTTGACAAATTTTGAATAGAATTATATACATACATAAAAGTTTGTGTGTGTATATATATATATAATTTGTGTGTGTGTGTGTGTATATATATAGTTTGGTTTCTTATAATATTGCTATGATTGGCAATGTTGCAAATTTGGTTACCTTAGAATATAAATTTTAAAATGGATAAAATTATTTTCTAAGTACCATTTTTTAAATTATTGAATTTTACTCTATTTGTTGCTAAATTTCATTTATTTCAGCATTGTAAAAATACAAAGTGATATTTCCTTCCCATCTATTCCACATTTTAATTTTTGTTCTTAAAGGACATTGCAATATATTAGTCAGGCTCATTCTATTTTAGATTCTATGATTAGGTACAGGATGTCCCAGTGGAGTCAGACTGGCCTATATACAAATCTTACCTTTGCAAATAATGTTTCCACATCTAAGAAATGGGAATAGTGACACTAACTATAGATGAGTATTGCAAATATGAAATAATGTATATGAAGAGCCTGTAACTCAGTAAATATTTACTAAGTATGCATTTCTTTGTGCTCCTAGAAGATAAATTTGGAAGAAAACAATAAGTCAAGAGTAAAATTTTAAAAATAAAGCAAAACACAAAGATCAAATAGTTTCTATACTGTTGACTAATCAAAGACAAAAATGGAATCCCCTCTGTTCATTTTGGTAACCTTGATACTGAAACAATCTAACCTATAAAAATGACACAAAAGAAGACAGTAAAATAATAGTGCAAAAATATTAATTCAGCAATTTAGTAAAAGAATAATATCCTTTAATCATGAGGGATTTACTCTGTAAATGTTAGGATTGATTAAATTCAGGAAATGGCGTATATAATTTATCACATTTGTAGATCAAAGGAGAAAAATACATATGAATATTTTGATTGGTACTAAGAATGCATTTGTTAAAATAAACAGTAGTCATTCCATATTTTAAAAAAAGATAATTTAAAGCTTACATGATGAAAAAAAAACTGAATGCTGAAACAATACAGACATCTCCTTTTACAATCAGATTCCTTTGTAATCAAGAAATTTCCTTTGTAACCAAGAGGTTGTAAATTGTTTACATTTATTAAATGTTTTTTATGTGCTAAGCATCTAAGTGCTCTCTTTTAAGCCTCTCACGTATTTGGGAAGGGTAAGTACTGTTTTTCCCCATTTTACAGATGAGAAAATGAAGCAAGTATGTCTTAGAAAGGTATAATAAATTTCCTAACATTACATAGTTAATAAATGGCAAAGTTAGGACTTAAGCAAGGACATTCTAATTTTAAGACCCATTCTCTTAAATACTCACTGCTTTCACACCCAAAAAGAACATCAAACACATACTCAGGGCACCAAAAAATTGGGAGCATCAAATACATTGTTGAAAGAATTTGATAGTTGCTAGTTTAAAACAGTAACCATAACAGGAGGAAAAAGTGGGAACTCTCTTAAGGTGTTCTTAGAATTGTAGTTCAGTGTAGTTTTCAGTGCTTAAGTCTAGAGGTTATAATTCAGTCCCCTTCTTATTCAAAGAATTAACCAGGAGAATTATCTAAGAAGATGACTGTAAATTCACACGTGTTCATTCACAAATATCCTTTCAGAATCTACCTTGTGCTGTGTATTTTCTCCAGGATGAGAGATACAGATGAATATAAGTGAGACGCTCATAGGTTTGAGGGCTAAATGGGAATGTAAAAAACACGCAGTATGATAAATGCAACAGTGGGAAATCATACAAGATACACAGTATCACAAAGAATGCTAAGCCATCTGGAAGTGAGGGTGCGGTCTGATTGTTTTTAAGGAAGTCTTGAAGTAGGTGACATTTGAGTAGGATTTTTAGAGGTCAATTAGCATTTACCATGAAGAATGAAATAACATTTTTTCAGGGAATTGTAAACCACTGGTTGCATAATTAAGGGAGTTTTTCCTTCCTTACAGAATCATCATCATAATGTTGCAATATATACATTTCTGTGTTACTAGATTACCATTTTTCGGGTCACTACCACATTTCAGATATAATTAATTATCACTGACATAAAGTGCAAATAAAATGTTTTGAAGTGACCTGCTTTTATTTTATTCATTGGAACATTTAACTATGGCACTACATTTAAAATAAAACATGTTCTGCAATATTACATATAAGTGATTAGATAACTAATATGTCTTCAATTGCCATCGAATATAATTATTGAATTTAAGACTTGTAAGGGATTTAGAAAGATGTCATTGATTTCCTTGATTATAGGTAGACAAGACTTTGCTAAAAGTCATTCAATCAACAAATAGGCAGAGGAACTTGAAGTCAAATTTTTTTCTTTTCTTCTCATCTCTTCTTTATCTTCTTCCACAGTACCTTACCCTAACTCTTATATTTAATAAAATTTAGGATTATAATATACAGCAGGTATTATAAAAACATAATCCAACAAGAACATAATGGAGAATGCTTTTAAAATATATATAATATATATAAATATATATATATATGTATGTATAATTAATGCTTTAGCAGTTTATCATTTTATATTAATGAGGGAAGATTTAACAAGCCACAAATGCAGTAGATACAGTCTGTAATAGTAGAAATGACTTTCCCCTTACAAATGTTTGCCATTAAACTGCTGTACTTAGAAAGGCTGAGTGAGAGAAGAAAGCAGTGCTTCTTCTGAGGACCACTACATCAGAATCAACTGAGTAGATGCCTAGTCCTATCCAGGATTCACTTAATAATAACTTCTGAAAATGGAATCTGAAGATTTTAATCTCTACAGAACCATTGGCATGGCTCTTTCCTTTGAACTCTTTATTTACTTCTATTTGCTTTCTGTCAACTGTGTGTAACTGCAGTCCAGTTTCTGGGAATGTACTGTGTCACTTGGTGATGTCTCTGTAACTCCATAAATGCATAAGGTTCTCATGCAGGGAGACTTTAGCAAAACTATGTCTATGTTTTTCTTTTTCAAGTGTATTCATCCTTTTTTCAAGTGTCTTGGTACTTTTCTCTTCTCTTTATATCAAATCCCTTATTGTACATTTCCATTTGAAGACACTGAACAATCATTTACTATCCATAAAAATAGTCATTAAAAGGATGGTGATGAGGACGATGGTTCTCTAGAGCCTCCCATTTTTTTTCTTTTTCTTTTGTTTTTCTTTTTGTCTAGTCTACAAATGAACTGATCTTCTATCAAATCATTACCCGTGCTTTCTTCTGTGTGGAACTAGAAAGAAGTACTAGTTTCTTTTTCTACTTTTCTTGTGGCTCATCTTCAAATTAATCTGAATATTGACTCTCCCCCATTTACTTTGATATCTCTTTTGATCAGTTTCCTCTTGTACTTGGGAAAGAAAAGAGACATTGGAGAGGGGAAAGACAATGCGTGAAAAATATGAATGCCAGAAATCTCTGCATGTTGGTGATCTAGCAACCTGTTACATCAGTCTGGGAGTTTTAGATTTGAAATCTGTACTTTAGAGTCAGAGCCTTAGGATACCAGCTATCTTCTGTTTTTTGTCTTATATGGCATCAAACCCAGAAATAGCTGAGTCAGACACTGGCTCACTGATTTTAGTAAAGCAATACCCAGTCTTGAATATGGCAGTGAGGGTGGTGTGACAACTCTGTGAGCTCCATGACCCCAAGATTTAGCTATTTTAAAAATTCAAAATTTCTTTACTAATGGTGAAATCCATTTGCGATGAATACTGAGAAAATGGAAGTGCTTCCTCACCGAGCACAGAATTGCATGGATACGTCTTTGCTGATCGCCTTTTCTTCACCCACTGTATAATTTTTTGGCTACATCTTTGCTCTCGCCTAAACCAATATCATTTGTCCCCTTAAGGACCTTGCATAAGTGACTTTATGCAGAGCAACTTTATGGGAACCATCAACTATTTTCTCCTCCATTGTTGATAACTTACTTCTTAGTTCTGAGTTTATACCTGAATCTGTAATTCGTCTTTCCAGACCAATTCCAGATTTCAGTTCTCTATCTCATTATATGGTACATTGCACTATAATTTTTTTTTATGTTTACATCCCCCTTTGACTGGAAACTCCAATAGACCAGAGCTGGAGACTTACTTGTCTCTAGCTAACCAAAGCCTAGGATTGTGTTGGCTTTCATGGTTTGTCTTTTTTATGAAGTGGGACCAAACTCCAGTGACATACAGCCATTCCTAATAGGGCTTACTTTAACCTACCACATTGACCTGAAATTTCCCTCATAACCATCCCATGCCCTAGAAAATCAGGGGCAATTTGGCCTTGCCAGAGTCCTTCACAGGCTGATCACTTCCCCAACTGACTTTTTTCTATAAACCTTACATCAGTATGTAATTGAAACAGTCTATTTATCTGACTATATTTTACTATATTGCAAGAAAAAAAGAAAACCTTCCCTTCAGTAATGATTCCCTCTCTGCTAGGTCAGAGTTACAGCTGTAACCTACACACTTGTGTATTTGATACTTGCAATAAATTGTGTGCTTGTGAAGGGCTATTGGAGTATATAAATACGTATCTGAATGTCCATGTATTTCTTTCATTAGTACAACTAATTGAATTCATGCATGTAATCCTAATCTCTGAAGATATAATAAGAAAATCTATGCATTAAATTTAAACTTTATGCTATACTACATGCCTTTATCTTAATATTCACAGCTTAAATCCAGTCTAATAAAAACATCTTCTTAGACTTTGCCACTCTCTGAGCAAGAACCACACTGTTCATTGATTTCCAGACAGGTTCTGACCTTTTCTAAGATACTTAATAGTGAAGAGGTAACGTGTCAAAATTTTTTTCTTGATGGGCATTTTGAGGGTTTCTCGTATGGGATTTGGAGCTGCATGTGCTGGGAGAGGAGGCAACCACTCATTATAATTCATCTGGAGCACTTGTAATCTTGAGTTTCCCTATCTCTCTTTAAAAATAATTAATACTTCACAGAAGGTAATATCTCTTGAAGCAAATTTAATTTAAAAATCTGTTCTAAGTGATAGTGAGGTGATGACACAGTTTAGTCAATGGTGAGTGTTCAGAATCTTCTGAGAAATGGGGTGTGTGTGTGTGTGTGTGTGTGTGTGTGTGAATGTTTTAAATTCAAGAACAACCACAAAGGAGAGAAACCATAGCAATTTTGTTCTCTTTCAGGAATGCTCTTGATTATAATGATAACTCCTGTCCAAGCTTATTAATCTAGCATCTTTAATTAAAGTGGATAATGATGGAGTATATTTATTTAACAAAAAATGTTTAATTTTACTAAAAACAATATAACTTTACAGCTTTACTTTTGTGAACAGAGAAGCCAGATTGTTTATGTATCTGCCATAGCTCCCCCGTCACATGAGAGTGTGGCAATAAACATTTTGCCTAAGATTTTGATAAACTCATTGAATAAGATGAAAATCCTCAATATTTAAAGTCAATTGTTTGATGAAGTAAAGGCTATACAGATAAATGGAGCTGATTTTGTTCAAGCCTTTGATTTAATAGAGTGTACTGTATTCTACACAAATTAAGATCTGAATAGTGTCTTAAACTATTGTTGATCTCTCTGATTGTAAGAGGTCACAACCATAGTTCATGTGACTGTATTAAAAATGATAAGGTTTTTGTTCATACCTTCGTGCAACAAATGTGTTTAGCACCTACAGTGTGCCAGCCAATGTATAGTAATGAGTAAAACAAACATGATCCCTACTCTTCACGGAATCTATTTTCCAATGCTTTTTCTATAAAGGGCCAGACATACAAATAAAGTTAAAACTGATTCAGGTATTGCTATGGAAAATGATACAGGCTATAGCATGGCCTCCTTTAGCTAAGATTGTAAGTGTATTTGAGGAAAATACACTGGGACTTGAAGAATGAGCAACCAGAGAATATTTCAGGGAAAGGGGCAGCATATTCAGAGACCACGAATTGGGGGAAAGCTTGGAAGAGTGTTAGTGTGGCATGAGCTGAGTGAGCTCCAGGGAGAGCGTCATGAGATGAGAGAGCACACAGGTGCAGAAGCGGCTCCTGCAGGGCCCTGCAGGCCACAGTAGAGATGGGAGTTCACCGTCAGTGTAATGGGGTGTCATTGAAGGCTTTGGAAAGTGTTAACATCCAAATTTCACTTTAAATTCATCATCCTCAAAAAATACTGTCCCCAGAAAAGTTTCTAGCATGTCAAAGTGGAAACAGGCTGGAGGCTAAAAACAGAAATAGCTAGCATATGAATCAATTTATATTCTAAATGCACTTTAAATAATTTACTATTATGAGGGATTTGGGGGCATATCGGTTTTCTTTTCAGTTCTACGTGGATCACTCTTTCCTGTTACACATAGTGTGATGTTGACCCTTGACAGTATAATTAATGACTAACCTGCCATGTCATTGGCTTTCTACAGTGTCATTTTTAAACACACAGTTTTACTCTTTAGACATACTATACATTTATTTAAATAGGTCCTTCTTTTTGGACTCTGAAGTTGTTTCCGAAGCTGTACTATAGTAAATAACTTTTCAATACTTTTCTACTCCCAAAATCTTAATGCTGATTTTTAATGATTTTCTGAGGATGTATTATTGGTATAAACCCATCACTTTCTCAGAGATATGCATTCATCATTTATGTGGCAAAACCTGCAAAACAGTGACGGGTGGAAATGAGTCTGTGGTACAGCAGGCTTGGTTCACTCGTTAATAAATGACTCACTGCCGCGCATCAGGGATGCCTCCACCCCCTCTCCCTCCACCTCCATCAGAAGATGATTCAAATTCAGCAGTCTAATAGGTTACTACATGTCAGGGACTTTCAGGGTTGTTAGCAAACACTTAGAACTGCAAACATTAAATCCACAATTGTTAAGGTGCACTTTCTCTAATCTCATTATTCTAAACCCGCTCAGGGTTTGGAAAACCATTATCAAACACCAGTCCCTTCATTGCTGCAATGTACTGAATGTTTGTGTCCCCCTGAAATTCATATGTTGAAATCCTAATCCTAATGTGATGCTATTTGGAGGTGGGATCCTTGGGGGAAGTAATTAATTAGACCATGAGAGTGGAGCCCTCATGAATAGGATTGGTGCCTTTATAACAAGAGGCCAGGTTAAAGACTTAAACATAAAATGACACTATAAAGCTCTTAAGAGAAAACATAGGCAAAACTTTATCTGACTTAAATCTCAGCAATGTTCTCCTAGGGCAGTCTATTCAAGCAATAAAAATTAAAGCAAAAATAAACAAATGGGACCTAATTAAACTTACAAGCTTGTGCACAACAAAAGAAACCATAAGCAAAACAAAAAGACAACATACAGAATGGGAGAAAATATTTGCATAAGATGAGACTGACAAGGGCTTAATTTCCAGAATATATAAACAGCTCATACAACTTAATTATAAGAAAACAAACAACCTAATCCCAAAATGGGCAGAAGACCAAACAAGCAAGTCTCCAATAAAGACATACAAATGGCCAATAGGCACATGAAAAAAATGCTCATTATCACTAATTATCAGAGAAATTCAAGTCAAAACTACAGTGAGGTATCACCTCACACCAGTTAGAATGGCCATCATTCAAAAGTCCACAAACGATAAATGCTGGAGAGGGTGTGGAGAGAAGGGAACCCTCCTACACTTCTGGTGGGAATGTAGTTTGGTGCATTATGGTCCGTTATGGAAGACAGTGTGGAGATTCCTCAAAAGACTAAAGATAAACTTACCATATGATACAGAAATTCCACATCTGGGCATATATCCAGAGGGAACCTTAATTCAAAAAGATATATGCACCCCAATATTTATAGCAGCACTATTTACGATAGCCATGACATGGAAACAACCTGAATGTCCATCAACAGATGACGGGATAAAGAAGTTGTGGTATATTTATACAATGAAATACTACTCAGGCATAAAAAATAATAGAATAATGTCATTTGCAGCAACGTGGATGGACCTGGAGATGATCATTCTAAAGGAAGTAAGCCAGAAAGAAAAAGAAATACACCATATGATATCACTTATATGTGGAATCCAAAAAACAAACAAACTTATTTGCAAAACAGAAACAGACTCACAGACATAGAAGGCAAACTTACAGTTACCAGCAGGGGAAGGGAGTGTCAAGGGATAAATAGGGAGTTCGAGATTTGCAGATACTAATATATATAAAATAGATAACAACAAGTCCATACTGAATAGCACAGGGAACTGTATTTAATATCTTGTAGTAACTTATGGTGAAAAATAATATGAAAATGAATATATGCATGTTCATGTTCATGGACTGAAGCATTATGGTGTACACCAGAAATTGACACATTGTAAACTGACTATACTTCAATTAAAAAAATATATATATATATACATATATATGTATATATATATGTATATATAAACAAAAGAAGAAGCAGGAGTGCTAGCTAGCTCTCTTTCCATGACACAGCAAGAAGACAGCCCTCTATAAAGCAGGAACAGGCCATTCAGCCAGAATATGACCAAGCTAGCACCCTGATCTTAGACTTCTACCTTCCAGAACTTTGAGAAATAAATATTTATTTTTAAACCACACAGTCTCTAGTAAATTGTTGTAGAAGCCCAAACTGACTAAGACAGTTGCAGCAGATTTTAAGAGCTAGAAAGCACATGGCAAGGTCAACTATTTTGTAACATTTCTATATAGTTATCTATATATGTGTGTGTAAACACACACACACACACACACACACATATATATATATGTGTGTGTCATGTTCCAGCTCATCAGTTTTACGAGTTTCTATCTGTTTCAAGGGCTAGATTAGAATATGGACCTTAGAAATAAATAATCTTCTAAAAAAATCAGGGACTCTCTCTCTCCAAAAACGCTAACAAAGCATAGTTTTAAAAGTCATTATTTTTAATTTTGATAGCTGGAAGTCTAGAATGGGAAACCCTGGGGTAAAAGTTGATGAAGTCTCTTTCCCTCACTTGTCAGAATTTTTTTTTTTTTAAAGGCAAGATGCTGCTTTGCTTATGTGCAAGTCTGATTCAGTGCGAATACATATCTTGGAGGAGGAAGCTTTGTGATTCACTTTATTAAGAAACGTTTTTAATATTGGAATCAAATCATTACTATTAAGGTAATGCTGATTAAATTATAATATTAATGCCTCTCACATTTTTAAAGCCTCTTTTCAAAGTACTAGTCCTTTTGATCATCATAATAATCAACAGTAGCAGAATCATGACTTCAAATGAATCTTATAATTGGCTATCAATTTATAACACACACAGAAGCTCAGCCTCTGCAGTGAAGTAGATGGGAATAGGAAGGGGCAGTCCACGATCCACCTGCATAGCAACCGCCACCCCAAACCCATTCCCATCTGAGTCCCCAGTCCTCAGCTCTTGTCTCTGCAGTGATCTCCTGAACCATTCAGCATAGTGAAGCACAGCTAGAAAACCGCTGTGGCAACCTGTGCAGGCCAGATGACATGAATAGATTCCCCTCTATGTTCCTTTTCTCCAGATGAGGAAAATCAAGGCCAGTGAGAGCAAGGATTTGTCCATTACCACAGAACTACTGAGAAGGAGACCTAATGGGAAAAAGGTTTATGACAAACCTCTTTTCACCCTTCCTCAATTACATTTATATGCAGTTGTGTATATGAATTTATGAGGAGATAAGCAGATAGTATAGAATATGAATAAAGATCTAGCTGTGAAGACTTGGGTAAGTCACTTTCTAACTATAAATTGGAGGCTTAAATTGTAGATAAACTCCAACATACCTAAAATTAAATTATTCTATTTATCATTTTAAGAAAAGGACAAAATGAATTAAAAGGTTATTATGAAAGTTATATTTTAAATGACAATTAAAATTTCTAACGCATATTTTGATGTATTTCCTCTTTTTTTGCCTCCAAGTATGTTTTTGATATAAATTCTTAAAAAGCCAAGAAGCTGTTTTCTTAATTGCCTTTTCATATGGCTCATTATTAGAATATAGAAATGTAACTGGTTTTTTTGTGTGTGCTGACTTTGCTGAATTCACTTACTAGTTCTAAGATGTTTTGTGTGTGTGTGTGTGTGTAATCTTTAGGATTTTCTGTATATAAAATACCATTATAAAATCATGAGCAGAAAGTTTTACTTCTTAATTTCTAGTTTGGATATTTTTCCTTTTCTTTTCTTTTCTTTTCTTTTCTTTTTTTTTTTTTTTTTTGTCTAATTGCTCTGGCTAAAACTTCAGTACTATGTTGAGAAGTGACAAAATTGAGCATCCTTGCCTTACTCCTGATCTTAGAGGAAATGCTTTCAGTATGTCATCATTGAGTGTGATATTTGTAGTGGTTTTTCATATACAACCTTTATTATATTGAGATAGTTTCTTCTATTTCTACTGTGTTAAATGCTTTTATCTTGAAAATATATTAAATTTGTTAAATGCTTTTTCTGCATCAACTAAGATTATCGTAAATCTGTTTTTCCTTCATTCTGTCCATGTGGTTTATTACACTGATCAATTTTCACATGTTCAGCCATCCTTGAATTTCAGGAATAAATCCTACTTGGTTATGATGTGGTAATCCTTTTAATATTGCTGCTGAATTCAGTTTTCTTGAGGATTTGGCATTGATGTTCATAAAGGATATTAGTCTATAGTTTTATTTTCTCAGTGTCTTTGTCTGGCTCTGGTATCAGAGGAGATCCTGGATTTGTGGAATATGTTAGGAAGTGTTCCCTTCTTTTTATGTTTTAAAAAAAGTGTGAGAAAGATTAATGTTAGCTATTTTTTAAGTGTTTGAAAAACTCACCAGTTAAGCCACAGATCCAGGGCTTTCATTTTTTGGGATATTTCTGATTACTAATTAAGAAAATAGTTTCATTTACAAGAGCATCAAAAATAATAACATACTTAGGAAGTAACCAAGTAGGAAGAAAGTCTTTTACAATAAAAGCACAAAGCATTCCTGAAAGAAATTAAAGAAGACATAAATAAATGTAAATACATCCCATGTTCATAGATTGGAAGAATTTAAATTGTTAAAATGCCAGTACTAACCAAACTGATCAATAGAGTCAATACAATTCCTATCAAAATTTCAATGGCACATTTTGCAGAAATTTAGAAATTCATCCTGAAATTAATATCTCAAGGGGCTTCAAATAGCCAAAATATTCTTGAAAAACAAGAACAAAGTTGGAGGACTCACACTTCCTGATTTCAATACTTACTGCAAACTATGGTATTCAAAACGGTGTGGTACTGGCATAAAAATACATGTATAATAATGGAATGGAACAGAGATCTTAGAAATAGCCTCTTGAATATATGGTCAAATGATTTTTGACAAGGATGCCAAAACCATTCAATAAGGAAAGGACAGTCTTTTCAATAAATAGTGCTGGGAAAACTAGATTATCCATATATAGAAAAATGAAGTTGGATCCTTACCAAACACCATATATAAAAATTAACTCAAGTTGGATCAAGGACCTAAGCATATGATCTAAAACAAAATTCTTCAAAGAAAATATAGAACAAAAGCCTCACAACATTAGATTTGGCAGTAATTTCTTGGATGTGACAGAAAAAGCACAGGTAACAAAAGAAAAAAAATACAAATTGGACTTCCTGAGAATTAAAGAAATCTGTGCATCAAAGGCTACTATCAGTAGAGTAAAAGGCAACCCACAGAATGGGAGAAAATGTTTGCAAATTGTATATCTGATGAAGGATTGGTATCCAGTATATATAGAGTACTCCTAGAACACAACAACTAAAAATAAGCCTAATTCAAAAATATGTGAAGGATTTGATAGACATCTCCAAAGAAGACATACAAATGGCCAATAAGCACATGGAAACATGCTCAGCATCACTAATCATTAGGGAAATGCAAATCAAACCCGCAATGAGATACCATCTCACATCCGTTAGGATGGCTACTATCAAAGAAATAAAGTAAGTGTTTGTGAAGACATGGAGACATTAGAACCCTTGTGCACTATTGTTGGCAATGTAAAATGGTACAGCCACTGTGGAAAACTGTATGGCAGTTTCTCAAAAAATTGAAAACAGATTTACCATATAATCTAACAATTCCACTTCTAGGTATATACCCCAAAGTATTGAAAATAGGGTCTCAAATAGATATTGCTACATTCGTGTTCACAGCACTCTTCACAATAGCTAAAAGATGGAAGTAATCCATGTGTCCATGGACAGATGACTAGATAAGCAAAATTGTGGTTTGTACATACAATGGAATATTATTCAGCTTTAAAAAGGAGGTAAATTCTGACAAATGTTAGAATATGGACAAACTTTTAGGACATTATCCCCAGTGAAATAATTCAGTCATAAAATGATTCCATTTATATGAAGTACTTAGAGGAGTCACAATTATAAAATAAAAAGTAGTATAGTGGTTGTGGGACTATGGCATAGGGAGAATGGGGAGTTACTGTTCAATGGGTAGAGTTTCACTTTTGCAGGATAGAAAAAATTCTGGAGATGGTAGTTGAGAATGGTTGCACAACAATATGAATTACTTGTTATCACTGAACTGTACACTTAAAATAGTATTGTGTAATTAACATTTGCTAAGAGAGTAGATCTCATATTGAATCTTCTTAACACGCATACACACCCACACATGAATGGTAGAACAGGGAGTGGGAGGAAACTTTGGGAGGTGATGAGTATGTTACGACTTTGGTGGTGGTGATAGTTTCAGATATATACTTATCCCCAAACTCACTGAGTTTTTGTGTACATTAAATATGTACAGCTTTTTACATATCAATCAGATTTCAATAAAGTGGTTTAAAAAATAGCCAAGAGGGTCAATTTTATGTTACGTTATTTTACCACAATAAAAAATTGGGGGTGAAAAACCAAGGGAAACATTATTTTTCCCTTTCGGAGCCTTGTTAGATTCTGAAATAAAGCCTAAAAAAAAGGAGCATGTAGTTCATCAGATCTAATTTTTCTCAGATATGCTTGTTGCTTAAATAACTGATGTTAGCATGTTTTTGTATACCCAGTTATAAAATTCATACATTTGGGGTTTTTTTTAAGAATGTTCTTCCCAAACACCTGATTTGTAATGATGTGTTGTCATATTTAAAGGAATAAAGAAAATTCCTGGGGATAAGCAGCTTGCATTGAGAATTTGTTTTTGCAGCCAACAGCCTTCAGAGGTGCATGTCTGTGAACTCTTAGCAACTTCTTGAATCTCAGCTAGTTTTGGTTGTCTACGTGTGACTCGGAGGGGAAAGCTATTTGTAAGAGAATGAGACCTTTTTCATCAATTAATTGCTATGAAGCAGGGCCCATTTACCTTGTCTTCAAAAGTATTCTATAAAAAAAAGTTGAAATTGTTGCCCAGCAATTGACTGTTCAGGTGTGTATCAGAAGAAAAAATGGTGAGAATTTCAAGATAGAGTAAATTGTCAGAGCTTATATTGCAGAAGAAAGCAAGTAAAATATACACCGTACATTTTCCACATCTTGCGTTTGTTGTTCAGAATTCTCAAATATAGATTCTAATTAAGAGCAAACTTTACTAGGTTTTGTTGGTCTTCATCTTGGAAATAAGCTACCGGCAGTCACGAAGCAGCAGCCGCTCGCTCTCATTAACCCCAGGGCTTAAGTCATAGGAAACCTCTTGGGACTCTTGGCTCTGACACTCATTTTTCTTTTGTTTTACTGTGGGCTTGTTTTCTTAGTTGAGTAAATATCTAAGTGGCCTTTCAGCTGGTTTGGGGGAACATTCTTATCTTTAGGCTTGTGCCGTCCTGCTAATGCATCTCAGCATTTTATTTTAATGTGAGGTGTGTCTTGTTATTTTTATCAGAAACCCCCATAAACTAAACAACTGTTCAACTCTGAGTGATCTTGTGGCTCCCGCCTCGTCTGGTTAGTGGTTTAGTTGCATATATATTGTACAATAAAATGGAGAATACATTTTTAAGAAGGCTGAATCAAAATTGAACCCCTTTTCTGTTCTGTATTCTTCCTTCCTTCCTCCCTCCTCCCCTCCTCCTTCTTTTTCTTCTCTTCTCTAGTCTCTCTGACTCTGTCTCTGTCTCTGTCTCTGTGTCTGTCTCTCTCTCAAAAGCAAAATGTATGATTTTCATTTCCCTGGGCCTCATTTTCATCATTAATGGAATAAAATTAATGGACCAGATGCAGCCTGACATCCCTTCCACTATGGCATGCAGGGACTCTGATTCCAGTTAAGAGGAGGGTAACAACTGTACCAGCATGCACTATTGTTCATGGTGTCCTGGGCACCCTTTGTGATCTTCAGTGCTGTTTCCCTTTACAAAGACTTTAAAATATAGTGAGCAGCACGCGCACACACACACACACGCATATCTATTGAGTCAACTTTGAAATAAGAAATCTGAATTTTAAGCCTTCTTAAAAATCTGAATTCTATGTATCAGAATAACAACTGGGAAATATATGTAACCACTTAACACTACTTGAGAAAGCCACATCAGACTCAGTACACGTGACTCGGGAACAGCACCATCAACAGCAAAGTTCAGTGTGAACTGGAACCTTGCGCACATGTGCTTGCTATCGTAAGAGATGAGTGGATGGGTCTGATTTCTTCTTTCAGAAAGGAAAGCTGATGTGGGTATTAAAATCATGTTGGCTTGCCTTTCTGAAAGATGGAATGGCTGAACTCTGCGTAAAAGTGTCATTTGAGAGAGAACTTGGACAAGGAAATTATCTCCCAGCAGAAGCACAGAAAATAAATCCCATCAGTAACTGGGCACAGGACATGAACCTTTCCTATCTGTTCTCAGAAAGTTTTAATTTGAACACATGAACCATGATTTCTAGAAAAATGCCTACGTGAAAAGAATTTTGTTGACAGATGCCCTGTGGAAGTTAAGGTCATATGAGGGAGGGGCTGATGATTGGAAATCTGTCCTGTGTTACTCATGTCATTCAGTAATATAGTTAATATGACATTAAAGAAAATTAGATTAATTTGTGGTCATGTTTATAGAATATTTTAGTGGAGATGTTAGACGTTCAGGCACCACCCGTGGGGCAAATGCTCTAAATTCTTTATTCTCTATGAACTTCAAAGCACGCTGTTCTCTTCTGTCATATACAAGAACTATGGACTGTGGAACAAAAGACTATCTTCTGATTTGGGTGACTTTCAGAAAGCTGGAAAACTTCTCTAAGCCCAAGTTCCCTCTTCTATAATGAAGGCTTTCCCAAATCTACCAGCCATGTTCCAACTAATAATAATGATAACACTCAGGTTCTTATGAGTATTTCTTATTTGCCATGCACTGTACTAAGTGTTCCATAATGTGATCTCGGCTAAGCAACCATATAGAGATAGATACTTATAATAAATTTCCTTGCTTTATGTATGAAGAAACTAAAAATTAAAGGGGATAAATGATGTATCCAAGGTCCCCCTGTGAGTTACTGATCAGATCTGAACCTAGGCTGTCTACTTTCAAGGACAAATGCTGGTCTTACCCAGCAGTCACTCAGCACTGCCTCCCTTTATAGACCATAGACCACAGAACTGTGGAAAGAATTTTCAGCAAGGTAGTGTAATAATCAGATTGCTTCTCTTCTCTGTCTGTCTCCCCACCGCCGCCTACTTCCGTGTCTTGCACTACTCCATCATTATTGTTCAACCCAGTCAAGGACTTGGCTGTGTGCAGCACGATTTCAGATGCACATTGTTTTACAAGTTGTTGTTCTGCTCTGGTGTCTTGGCCAACTAAGAAGGCTTCATTAGAGTGACTCTTACAGTCCTTCTTGCTTCCACGGCGGTTTGTGGGTGAAATTCAGACACACACTTATTTGGAAAATTACAGTGTTTACTAAGCAATAATGTAAGGAAAAGGCTAACAGTGAATTATAAAGAAATTAAGCATTCTCTTAAAATAGAACCATTTTCCACTTCCTCTCTCGCAGCTTCCACCCTTCCCTCTAGCATGTGTCATTATTCCACACTTTCACACTTGTTTTGCTATCTACTGCAAATTAGCAGGAAACCTTAAGAAAATTTCCAAGTGTTGGCACCAAATCCAAGTTTCATTTCTCAAATTGTTTGCTGTGCTGTGGCCTTAGAAACCTCTTCTCTGTGATGAGCACATCTTGGCACAGGGAACTGAATGAGCTGCAAAACCAGAGTCCTTGCCTTTAATCCTGTTTAATCATTTGTCCCCAATAGAATTATTCATTAAGAGGTAATAATAACCTTTGAATAGCACCGTTATGCATGGGTGATTCCCCTTTGTGTCACAACTTGCTGAGTTACAAAGAAATTGATTTTCTATATCATAAGTGATTTGTTCTGTAACCTTATTTTGGCTGTGACTCCATCTTACTTTTCTGTCATTTTTTTTCCTCTTTCCCTCAATTTTTCTTCCTTATACCCCTCCTTCTTTTCTTCTTTTTTTGTCTTTCTCTTATGTTCCTATTTTTCCTTCTTTCTTTACCACTTATTTTGATAGTGTATAAATCATTACAAGCCATCATAAATATGTTCAGAATAAAATATGTATATATGTGTATATATATGTATATATACACGTGTTTTTACATATACATACACATATATTCACACACATATACATGTCCCTAGAGACAAAAAATGTAGTAAGTACCATATCCTCTTACTTAGCCCCTGCAACTTGAGATTAATTGAGCAGCCTGCACCCAGTCCAGAAGCGAAGAGATGAACTGAGGTTGTTGCTAGTGGTAATCCTGGTTGTCTGGACTCCACAGCCATCATGAGCTCTACAAACCAAGTTTTGATAGAATAATGCAGGTGGAAATTCATTATTTACCAGAGTTCTGGCCAGTCTGGTTTCTTTCAGCTAGACTGATATTGTTGGGAAGAAAGTATTACAATAGCTCCTTCCCAATGCCTTTTATCTGAAAGGATGTTTTTTCTTGTTGTATATTTAGTTTCAACCTTAAAGAATACATAGGACATAAGAAGAAGAACAATTTGCTTGGGAAATGCTGCAGATAGCCCCATGTTTGGTGAGAAATACCAAAGCAAATCTGAAGTATAGAAGAGTAAGAATCTGGGTGAAGATAGAATAGGGAATGTTGTTCTCCCTTGTTGCTTTGAATGATTTGAAAATATGGCTTTGTTGTTTAGAGGTGAGAAAATAGAGGATACATACAGAGAACAGCAAGCTAATATATCTGGCTGGCAAAGATCATAGGTTAAGTACATTTGACAATTATGGGAGGAAAAGTTGGACAGGTAGGTCATAGTCATATAGCAGAAATCTTGAATGTAGATCAAAACCGATGGACAATGGTATATCACTCAAATTTTGGAAACAGAGGAATAAAAAAGATAAGAATTTTAATGCATTGCTAGTGCAGGAGGAGCCAGAACCATGGAGAAGACTTAGAAAGCTATTGACATAATTAGAAATCAAAGTACCATGATGCCCTGCCAGTAGCAGCCATTTAATAAATGCTTTTTGAGTTGAATGAATAAAAGAATGAGCTAATCTTTCATCTCTACGTGGTTGGTGAAATTTAAAAAATGAAAATGAAAGATGAAAGAGATACCAGATGATAAAATGAGGGAGACAAATATTGATAAGGATGTGGGAAGTGAGGGGAGGAAGGTGTCTAAAATATTCTGAAGCCAATGGCTGAAAACTTGATCGAAAGAGAAGTATCTTGTATTTTAAAAGCAATTGTCTCTAAAACTGCTTCAGTGGATAATTAAAACAAGCATAATGATACAGTAATTGTATTTTATTTCCACTCTTTTATTTCTCAAATGGGAGAGAGAGTTTGTGTTCCTCCTACATGGTGAATGCTGCAAAACTAATAGTGATAGAGAGAAATCTCATAGATTTTCAATTCTTAAGAGGAAAAGCTAGTTAAATGAAGGGGTTGATCAGATTGGTATAAGAAATAATGAGTTAAATTGAGTTAGAGGTGACGTGAGGCCTGCAGGTGGAGGTGATAGCCCTGAATTCCCCAGAGAAAACAAGAGTGGTGACACAGCTTTAGAGTTAAGTACCATAGACGTTTCAGAAAGATCATTCTTTCTGAAGGATTCAATTGTATTTCAGTTAAGAAGGCACATATTAATATTACCACCTTGGATAAGAATGCACTGTTTCTAAAGCCCAAGGGACAATAAAAAATAAAGTATCTTAAATGAAGCATGCAGGTTACTTTAATAACGTTGATGTTCTGAGAAAGTCTTAAGTTTGCAGAATATTAAAATACCAGCAAACCTAATCAAGAGCTTCTGCATAAGGTTCCTAGGCAGGGATTTGTTTTGTAGAAGACTCTTTCTATGCCTCCTGAAGAGAAAGGCACATTCCTCCTCATTGAGCTAGATCTCTTCTAATCTAATTGAGAATTAAGTTTCCCCTGACCTGCTCCACACACAATTCCTCAGTTCAAAGGTTCCTATGCCAAGTTGAAAGTTACGTTCCTCCTGGAATCCTGCACTGAAAATAAGGGCAGCTCAGTTTCTTGGATTAACCGTTATGTTCCTCCATAGATTTCAGCATCTGTAACTTGCTACTTCAGAAGTCACTGTAAGCCACTCTGGATGAAATGATTCAGCCTTGTCATATTTATCTTGGCAAAGTGCCAATACACAAAGTGAGATTACGATAAAGAGCTGATGGTCCAAGTGTAGCCGGAATGCAGGCCCCCAAATGTAACAAATGCCCTGGAGTATTTCAGAAGAATCAGATCCCTTCTAATTATGCATTCCGAGATGGCCACATTTAGCCTCTCAAGCCAAGGGTAAAATAACTCAGCATAGTAGTGGTGTTGGTTCTCATACTTAATATCCTTTTTTTTTCTTTTAAATACAGGTACATTCATTTTACTGTGACAGACAAACATAAAACAATCCATCTTGGGAATTTGTTCTTGATATTTAGAATAGTCTTTTTCAGTAACACAATCTAGAGGAAATATAAATCTATAAAACTTCTAGTTTTGAAATGTTCAAACTAGAGTACCTGTTAGGCTTAATCATTCTAAAGGAGGGAAAAATTGAGTTATTAAAGAGTGAGTGGATTTTTT
This sequence comes from Camelus ferus, assembly GCF_009834535.1. Classification (NCBI taxonomy): domain Eukaryota; kingdom Metazoa; phylum Chordata; class Mammalia; order Artiodactyla; family Camelidae; genus Camelus; species Camelus ferus. The sequence goes on from NC_045699.1 coordinate 12,258,624, forward strand.
TCCTTTAAATTCCTACCACAAGTTATTTGGAGAATATATGTGTTCCTTTGTGATACAAAAGAGCAACATATTGTTTTCTTAATACAAAAAAAAAAAAGGGTGAATAATCAAGCAATGAAAGAAAGTTCAGTTATTACCATGGGCTGAAAGGAAAAAGAAAGATACTATGGGAAAAAATACATTGAGTAGAATGGGCACCTTTTAAGAAATATGTTGGGCAAAAATTATGAATGTTTATCAGCGATAAAAAGGTTATTCCTACATGACTGTCACCCACATTCACTTGTTCTTTAAGGAGGAAAGATGTTGGCTCACTGGGTCAACTTCTGGCCTCTCCTTTATCTGTCTATCCATCTATCTATGAATAAGTCTAGGTAAAAAGATAACCAGAGAGATAACTAGAGAAGGCAAGGGAAGTAAATTAATCTCTACCATAAAAAGCTAGGGGAGGAAAAGAGTTCATGCCCCAAAAGTATTCAACTTAATTTAAAAAGACTCACCTCCATATTTTATGTGTGAATCACTGTGCCAAGTGCTTAGAGAGTGTAAAATTAAGTAAGACCCAGTCACTGATCTCCAACAAGCTGACAATTTTATAGACAGAAACCAGATCACTATTATACAAACTCTGCTACTTGTCAAAATAGATTAAAATTCAAGCATATTGCTTTAGGAGTCCAGGAGACTTAAGTTCATTATTTTTTTCCCTTTTTTTTAAAGGAGGTGCAGTTTTGGAATAATTTTTCAAAACAATGGCATTTTAGTTATTCTTTAAAGACAAGGTAGCATCTCAGTTTGTTTAGAAGAGGTTAAATAATGGCATTTTAGACCAAAACAACACCATCCTCATTACTGCATCATTCTGAATTCTGGTAGAACAGGAGGCACTCAAATGGTATAAGTTCCTACTCCTAGCCAGAAGGAAATAACAGAGGGGTATGTCAGGTGTTGGAGAGTTACTGTAGCCGTGAGCAGGAGCTGTCTTATAGCTTTATGAACTATAGCTTATAAGCTGTAGCTTTTGATGGAGTCATGCAACTGGTTACCCTGCAGGGTAGCAGGGAGGGAGCACTGGAAATAAATACTCCCAGGTCTCTCTCCTCCCTCTATTTCACCTCCTGCAAGAACTTTCCTTTGGCCTGATCCAACAAAAAGCCAGAGGGAAAGGAGACCATTGATTACATCCATGAATGTCAGCCTCCTGAGATATAGATCCAAATGAAGGAGCAGATCTGCAGAGGCAAAGAGAGTGAACATCATCACTAAAGTCAACAAAATCCCAAAGGTATCTTTTTAGACAGGTCACGTGATGCCATCTGATTGATTTCTCACAGTAATCCTAGATGGAATAATGTCTCTATTTTATACATTAAGAATCTGAGACACTAAAAAATAAAAAAAAAAAAACCTTGCCCTTCATCCTGCAACTGCTAAGTGATAGAGACCAGATATGAATTTTTGCCAAAGCCCTGCTTTTTCTACTGCACATTCTGCCTACTTTTCGGTGGAGGTGGGAAAGGGAAGACATTTGAAAACTGTGTTGCCCATTTGTTGCTGAAGCTTAGTGCACACTGAGAAAGAAGAGGAAAGGAAATGTGGTGGGAAAGATAGCACAGGATACAGCTGGGAGAGTGTTGGCTCTTCTTGAGTATGTAATAGAACACTTTCAACCCAGTGTGTTATAATCACATCTATGCCTTAGAACCTTTCTAAAGGCAGTTCTGAACTAAACAGAGATGACGGGTTGGAGGGGAGAGTGGACGGAAGCAATAACCTAAGGGGAAAAAAGGACAGAGGGAAGGAAGGGACAAGGCAGGAGGAAGAGGGAGGGGGAGGGGGAGAGGGAGGAAGCTGAGGGATCTACTGCTAAGATTGTCCGTGACAAAAATGTGTAAAATCAGCAATGGTGATAATTTTTGTTGCACTTACCATTTACTATTTTTGATACCTTGATGATTTCATTATTCTCTAATTTACTTTGTAAAACTGTTTTATCTTCTACATTGCATAATATTTATATACTACGTAAAGTTTTCTTGTGACTACCCTTCCTTTCACATACTTTCTAACTTTTTTCTTCAATGAATGAGGGAGAAAGAATTATAATAATAGAGTTTGGCCGTGGCTTTTATAATGCCGATACCAAGTTTTAATTTTTTCTCTCATATGGTTATAAGTGCTCATAAAATGAGAAAATAGACAAGGTAGGGGTCCCAGGCTGCATTATGACACTAACTACCTCCACATGGTTGGGGTTTTAGAATAACTTAGGCTGCCCTAATGAAGCCTTTGGTCCCTTAAGTGCCAAAAAATTATCTTTCCCTTCAAACCTCACCATGTGTTTTCAGTCTAAAGAACACTTTACAGTCTTAACTTGTCACTACATGCCCTTTAAATGCAGAATTGTTTATAAAATACTCCAATATTGTATTTTATATTTTCATATATAAACATTGCGTATATGACTGTTAACAATGCAAACACATTTCTGTGTATTTATTTTATTGGTAAGAACAGTCACCTTGATTTAATGTCAGTGAAAGAAACAGACAGGGAAAAATGATTTCAAAAGATCTCATCAGACTTTCCTAGAGCATTAAATAAATAAAAGATACCTTTAATATTATTTGCAGTTTTGCCTAAAATTTAATTGCTGGCGTATGTTGTCCTAATTTATTTTTCAGATGCTTTATGTGTTCCCTTTACCTAATTCAGGTTGTTCTTTTACCTTCCATCCTTTGTTCATGTTTTCCTGCATCTGCATGTAGTTTTAAGTTCTAGAAAGCCTACTTCAATGTCATTAATTACCCTCTTTCCTCAACTATATTTTCCCATTAGAAATAAAGGATGCCATTGATAACTATTTGCTCTGGGTTTGAGCTGTCAGAACACTATGCAATAGAAGGATATTATTAACAAAACCTCACAACATGTGCTGTGTTTTACAAGGCACTTTTAAATCCCTTAGTCATATTTGCAATTTTTTTAAATTTATTTTTCATTGAGGTAACATTGGTTTATAGCATTATATAAGTTGCATGCGTACAATACTATATTTCTACATCTGTATTCACTATGACGTGCTCAACCACCAAAAACTTAGTTTCTGTCCATCCCCTTATAGCTGACCCCTTTACCCATTTTGCCCTCCCTCGGCCCCTTTCTCTCTGGTCACCACTACTCTTGACATTTGCAGCAACATGAGGATATTATGGTAAGTGAAATAAATCAGACTGATCAGCGTTTGTGAACAATCACGACACTTAACTCATCTTTTCCATCAGCCCTCAACCTGCATTTACGGCAGCATTCTTTCAACACACAGATGTAACTCCAACAATAATTCTCTATCTTTCTCAGCTTATGACTTTTGTCACTCAGTTTACATGGCATTTATTAAAGCCTGTTGGAGTGAGTACATGTGTAATAGCCCTCTATGCTATAAAGGAGTACAAAGGTTACAGAGTTTGATGAGATGACAGCTTTTACGGGAACCGTGAAGAAAACAGATTTGAAATAGACATAGATGAGAATAATAATAATAATAGCATCCAGTTATTGAGTAGCCTGCTAGGGGTCAAATAAAATTTCAAGTAATTTACATGTCTTTTTTCTATTTTTCAGAATAATCTAACAAGTCAAATATTCTATTTCCATTTTATAATAAGGTCAGAGAAGTTAAGTGATGCCTTCAAGTTCATCCAGGGAGCAAGTGGCAGAGTCACATAAAGCTGCTTTAAGATGTAAAAGATCTTAGGACACTTCATTTTGAAGGACCTGTCCATGTTATAAACATGCCAATTAAAATGCATTTACATCTCACATTAAATATAATTTTTCTTATAAAAATTTTAAATTTTTTTTCAAATTTATTTTTTAAATTTATTTAGTTACAAGTATTCTACTCAATGTATGATGGGTTCTGATTGCTCACAGATATTGAATATACTTAGGAATTATTGCCAAATTTATTTTCAGTTACAAAAATTTTGATGTGTCAAATTTAACAATTACATAAGTCAGCATAATACATTTTGGAAACACTACATTAAATACTATTTTAATTTTTTATATTGGAGCCATTTTTTTTTCTTGTCCTAAAATACCTTTTGACCTTGGCACTTTGACATTTGTGTCTATCTGAAGAAATGACCCTGAGGTTAGAACTAGAATCTAGTTTTGTCACAAGTCAGAATCTGTGCATTTTGTCTGTTTATTTATTAGGGGAAAAAAAGAATAAAGACAACATGAGCTAGCTCATACAGTATACTATAGAGCATATCTGTAGGTGTTGAAGCTAAGTAGTAAAGTTTATTAGGTTCCTGTGGTTTAGGTTAGGTAATGTGGTAATGTCTTCTGTATTATAGTCTGTGTCACACAGATCTCAGATTTTGTCTTTATATATTTTTCCCTCTAGGAAGATCTGGAAGGTGAGGGTTTCTCCTTTTGCTGCCTCTTCTGTAGGAGTTAGTATGAATTCTGCACATTATAAAGACTTGCTAGATGCTAAATGGTAGAACTCTTCTTAGAAAATTAAATCTAGGCTTGTGAAGAAGGATGTACTGATAAGGTTGCTGGAGAGACACATTCTTGAGAAAAATATGTAAACAAAGATAATGGGCTCAGGGCATTGTTAACAATGCAGGGAGAGATACATGTGCATATATATTCTTATTATGATGAGGTAAAGGAGTAAGCTAGTTTAGAAAAAAAATACTTGCAAAATCAGCTTGGAAGGATGACAAATCAGTTTTGGTTCCACCAATGACATACTCAACGCAAACTTTTCCTCTCTGATCTTACATCCTACTCCTCTGGTCTCTGCTAGGTAGGCTGTTCTGGCTCCTCTCTGGAAAGCTGGCCAGCTTGCTAGTTCTGTATATCTCAGGCATATTTTCGTCTCAGGGCCTCTTCACTTGCTGGTCTGTCTGCCTGAAACACTGTTCTCCCAGACGGTTACTTGGATGACCCTTTCATTCAGGCAGGACTACTCAAATGTCACTTTTTCTCTAGTCAGCTCCAAAAACAGCACCTAAAATATTAAGTAAAATAATAATACATCCTGACCAGACTTCCTAGGGTAGTCAAGCCCCATCTATCTCTATTTCCTTATTTGGATTTACTTTGCACATTCTTCATGGCGCTTATAACTCAGACCTTTGCCATAAGATTAAATGAGTCAATACATGTAACGTGCTTAGAGCAGCACTTGCCAAACAGTAATTTCTGTATAAGTGTCTGTGAATAAATAGTCCATCTACCACATTTTGCAGAGAGGAAGTGGAGTCTCGGAAGTAAGGGGCCATATACTGGTTGGAATGGATCCAGTTACCTGCTATGTTACCCACGTCTCAGTGTGGATTATGAAACTGACACTTTCCTCAGTCTCCTGCTGCCCAATGGACATTCCCGTTTTTAATATATTTTTTAACTGAGACAAACCAATAGGAGTCTGATGCAGGGCATATTTCTGGCTTTACCAAGTGAATATAAATACAGAGGCCAAGAGCAAAATGCTAGGTCTAATATTAACTTTCGACATGCAAAGAGGAAAGGTTTGCTGAAATTCCTACAACTACTAATAATATGTTCTGTTCAGGATTTTCAAAAAAAAGTATCCTTAATGCCAGTGCAGTGACCTTGCCCTACAGAGGTCTGGACAGCAGCCAAAGTGAACCACCTGGAATTAGAAAACTTATCCGAATGCTAATCTTTTATCGCAAGAAGTTATGAAATTTTTGCATTCAACTTTACACTGTATCCATGTGATGAATTTTTTGCATGAGAAAAATGTTATTGCATTGAGTTCATTACACCTTTGAGTTTTTTATTTTTCCTTTACTGCAGCCTAGTTTACCATAACAATCAAGACATTAGAATCAGAAGTGTAGTGTGTCATGATATTTGTCATTTTGTGTTTTTTAAAAACATATAAATCATCCTCTAAATTACTTACCACTGAATAAAGTTGATGTCCTAAAGCATGTGCCAGTTTTGTCCATTGACTTGGTATGACTCCTGCCATACTGACGTACATCTAGGGAGTCAGGCTTCCCACTCTGAGCAGCAAGAATTTAAATTTCGTTTCACTTCTCATATTGTAGAGATGTATTTACTTCCATATCTTTGGCTTCTACTTCAATATCACAGTTGAAATGCTTTTGAAATACACTTTACATAACAATATGTACATTCTTGGCAATGAGTACATATTCTTTCTTGTAAACTTCTAATACTTTGGCATTGAAAAAGAGAGAGAATGCCAATTTGGAGTCATATCACAATTAATAAAGTCACATTAGCCAACACACCTCACATTGAATTTATTGAAGAAAGTTTGTCATTAACAAATTATTCACATACTTTTGTTTTCTCCTTTATTTCTTATGAGTGTAGAATTGACCTGTTTTAATTTGTGATGATAGAGCTCACTTTAGAGAACAGAATGAAAAGGCTTTCATGTGTTTGTTGCAAGTGTGGACAGTTAGCAGTTGTGATGTTGGGCAGGGATTGACTTGCCAACAGAACCTTTATGAAGTATGTGTTAATATTGTTTCCAGTGTCAGTGCTTATCTGTGTTATAATAAAATAAGAAAGTGTGTTCTGTTCCCAAGTGCCCAGATAGGTGGTGGTTCGAGCTCTGATAATTTAATGAATGAGATAGCAATAGAATCGTGCCAAATGGGAGTTAAATACAAAAAGATGGGGTGAGTTTAGTTCTTCTACCTTGTAATGAAATTAATACATTCTCAGCTTGTGCTCATTTGACTAAAGAAGGCAATGAAATAACAAGGGGTTTGGACTGAGAATTCCATTGTTAATTCTGTTCTTTCTTTTAGCTACACTGTGCTCATTTGGAAAATGAAATGGATTATTTCCTTCACAGAGGATTTTCTTTCTTAATAAGAATCTATGTGTATTGTATTGGGTAATAAAAAAGAGCTCTAGGTACAGCTCAATACTAATAATTTTTTTCTTACTTGGTACCTCTGCCTCCTTCCATAAATCTTCTGAGAGGTTTAGAAAACAAAAGATATCAAGAGAGGAAAGATGATATTAATCAGTTCTCAAGTAAAGAAAACCTCCTTTCAAAAAAGCTATGATTTAGGTAAGGTGATATAAATATACTGTAGGAAGGAAGGAAGGAAGGGAGGAAGGAAGGGAGGGAGGGAGGAAGGAAGAGGTGGAGGAGAGAGAAAAAACGTTGGTGAGGGCAGTGGGGAAAGGAGAAGGATCAGGCACTCTTTACTGTGGTCTGATTCTGTTTTGGTGATGGAGGAATCAATAGCTATTTGATTTGTAAGCAACAACTACATTTTATATCCCTGACAGCGTTCAGAATTAGAGAATACTGCAGTGAAGTTCTCAAAGGGAAAAATTCATACCTTCTGTGCAGAGTGAAATACTCCAAGAAATGTTTGGATTTATCAGATGGCTTTGATCCTCACCCATTATTCTAAGGCTACCAGCTGGGCACCGTGACTTTGGTGAATCAGTTTGTATCCTAGTCTTGGTTTCCCCAGATGGAGACTCTGGCACAGAGATTCTAGTGCAGGCAGAGAGAGATTCTGGTAAAGGGAATATATTTGGGAGTTTATCATTGATGGGGAGTGAGACAAGGAATATAAAGGAGGCAGTAAAGAATGTGATCTCAACCAACTTAACCGTCCTGGAGCTGATTCTGGTGGGTGATTCTGGAAGCCAGCATGGGAACCATTTTCTCAGAGTTATTCCAACTAAGGGGCAAAAGGTATGTGTATGTTAATTCCCGTTAGACATTTTTTGATGGTGACTTGGGAGGAGGAATCAGTGCTAATCCTCTGGCACCTCTGGCCTGCCTGCTACAATGGGGCACAGCAGTCTTCAAATAAAGCCATTGAGCAGAGGGATGGAAGTTGCTGGAAGATGGAAATCAGGCTGATGTGTTCCACATGGGAGGCTCCCTGTCAGCACTTGACAATTGATCTTGCTTTGCATTTGAGTCTATAACGACTTCTCTGCCTTTTAATACCAACCACCAGCCCCTCTCATCTTAAAGATAAATGGTTGGTCTTGCCTTGTACGTCACTCTGCTGCTGTCAATATGATCACCTCTTCTACCTTATGGGTAAAATTGGAAGTTTTCATTGATTTGATCATCAGCAAAGCATCAGATTTGAGCCAGAAGATGTAGGCTCCAGTCCTGGCTGCTCAGGTTACGAGTTTGGTAACAGATTTAGTTTCTTTGTCTGTAACAGGGCATAATGTCACGTGCTCTGCTGAACTCCCAGGGTACTGTGAGGACTTAGTGAAGTAACAGAAACAGTGTACTCTACCGAGTATCTGTCCTCTGAGCCTGTGTTCTAGGATGTGCGCTCCGTGAGGGTAATGCTCGTGCGGTGTTCATTGCTGCGCCCCCACGGCTTACAAGCATACCTCCCCTCTAGTAGGTGCGGCGTGGACATTAGAAATACTCATTAAAAGAAGGTAAACATTGGTGAAGAGTGTCTTAAGTTCAAGTATTAACTCAGCTATTGGCTGGCTGCTTGATTTCAGGTAAGGTTTTAACTCTAAGAGACTTTTTCTGAGAGACTCACAAGGTTGTTTTAAGAATTAAGATTGGCCCTAATGGTATATCTTCTCCCTCAACACCATTCACAGTTTCACCCTTAGGGTGAGGATTCTCTCCATCTAGAGTTGAAAAAAACTTGTTAAACTACTCATTCAAATTCAAATAGTGAAATCAACATTTCATCGCTGAAAACAGTTGCAGTCATTCTATTGTATTGATATGCTGCTCTGAATTAATAGAAAGTAACTCCCTATAGAATTTTGTATTGGAGTGCCAAATTTACCTTTTTGGAACAAAGCTTTGAATAATTACAATGTATTTGATTAGGCTTACTTTTGAAATATTCTCAAGTTAATATGCGTCAAGCACTTCACCTAGTACCGTGCATATAGTGGGGACTTAGTGATAGTGACTAAAGATGGTAAAAGCAGGGGTGTTGTTTCATAGACTCATAATTCTGGATTCAACTTAAGTAAGGTCTGCTTATTAAAATCCTTTTTCACGCTTTGATCTCCAGTACAATGCAGGCCACCTGTGTACAATAGGTTCTTAATAAAGATTGCATAATTGAATCAGCTGTTTATTAGTATATCCAAAAATAATTATTGTGCCAGAAAAGTGTCAGGCATCAATTAAGAACGTATCAGCAATCAAAAAAAAAAAAGTAATTCCTAATTTTGGAAATTTTCAAGTCAAGTGAGTGGTATAGACATTAAACAAACACAGACGTACTGACAGATCTGACTTCTAATGAGTTGAAATTGGATCTATGCAAAAAAAGCATGAGAAAAATTTCTGATGAGTTGAAAACATCCTCTATGTTGATCAGTGTGGTGGTTACTATTTGAATTTATAAATTTGTCACAGTTCATTGATTTTTACAGTTAAACTATATGAATTGTATTATACATAAATTATACCAATATAAAATTGATTGTAAAATCAAACTAGATTTAAGTGAATAGGTCAATAAGCAAGGAAATGAAAGATGAATTGGAATTATTCTCATTATTGCCGGTATTTATATTTGGCATGTCTGAGGGTCATATGTTGTTGGACCAGTCCTTGCATATAGATTACTTTTCCATCCACAACAATGGTTCTTTCTGACTTGTCAAGTAATTCGGACATCCTTGAAACTAATGCTGCTAAGACAGAAGAGAAAAGGAAAAAAAGCTTTTCGAGTGATATGCTAGGTTGGATTTTTTAAACACTTTGCCTGCTTTGGGGAGGTTTTTATAGCACAAGTGAATAACAGCACGAGCATCAATGATAATGCCTTTTGTTTATAAAATTCTTAGCTCTGAAGAAACTAAATTGCTTTGCATTCGCATCTTCATGAAATCGTTTCTGCCTGAGAGAAGTTAAATGCCCTATTTTACAGGAAACTGGAGCACAGGAAGTTTTGGAAGATGGCAGTCTTATGTATATATCAAGGTCTACCAGGGCTGTGATCATAAACTCCTTCATGAAGGCTTTGTTTGTTTGTTTTTTAACTTATGTGGCATACAAAGGAAACCTTTTTCTATTCTGTTATGTACATGTCAACATTTTAATAGCAGGAGAGCAATGGAAGCTGTTCATGAACGCCAAAGCTGGAAATATCTGCTATGCCTTTTTTTTTTTATTCCATTCTTGATAGATTAATACATAAAGTGATTGAACTAGATAATGATTAAATAGTAAAAGGCTCCAGGGTAAACACCTATTATACATGGACGTGAATTAAGATTTCACAGTAAAAGATTCTTCCATTGTTATTTGCCAAACAATTTAAAACCTGTTAGCATTGAAAGCAGGAGTTTAATTTTGTAATCACCTGCTGGATTGGAACAATAGGGAGGCTATTTCCTCACAGTGTGTGGCAGGTTACAGAGCCTGTGGGGTCAGTGACCTGAGTGAGAATACAGCTCGACCATTTAGTAGCCAGGCGATCTGGGACCATCGTGAAGAGTTGTAAGGATTAAATAAATGTGTGAAATGTGTGCAAAACAACATATTGTCCAGCAGATAGTAAACACTCAAAAAGTTTGATAACTAATATTAGTAAATTGGCTCATTAAGCTATAAAAACTGAGCTTAATTCTAATTTAAAAATAGCAAACAGATTGTTCAGTTACAGGAGACAAATTTCTCCAGACCCCCAAATTATTTTTTGATTGATTTATCAAATGAACTCATGGCCTTTTAGCAGTGTTCCAAACCTGACACCAGGAGAGAGAAAGCAGAATATGGAATGTGAAACACAGTGCCAGGGATAAATTAAGACTTGATTTTGTCCAAACTCAGAAATGCAAAATAAAAAGTAGAATTGATTGCACAATACAATTTTGGATTTCTGTTGCATTTTAAAATAGTTTCTAGATTCTTCCAGTTGCAAAGTTCTGGATCCACTGATCACAGTGGGGTTTTGCTGAGATGAGTGGTTTGCTTGTTCTCTGGGAAGACGACTAGGCTCCCGGGGATGCATCACTGAATGGGGTTGACTACGGAATCTTCCAGGAGAGGGGGAAGAAGTTGGGGGTGCTCATGTCTAGAGGTGCCGAGGAAGTGGGAATGATGCCTCTGTGCCATGGTTGCCATGCCCAGGAATCTGGGAACATAAAAGTCTGCGCCTTTGCTTGAAGGTAAATTACCAATAGGTCATCTGCACTCCAGAGAAAAGCAGAAATAGTGGTCTTCCTTGAACCTTGACATTGGGTGGAGGAAAGGAAAATCCCCAAGAAATTTAGTGACCACAAGCAGGTCCTCAGATACTGTACGCAGCCTGACCTCATTCTACTTGGGGAATCGAAACAAGCTCTCAAGCCTAAGGTGTAAAGTTGCTGATCTTGATAAAGCTTCTAAGTGAAAGGTAGGAAAAAAAAGAATGCAAATTGTATTTGGGTGAAGCCACATTTGGCTGCATCCTCGAAGAATTACTGCCTCAAAGAATTACTCAAGGAATGTGAGTATAGAGTCAAAAATCACAAAACACGTGAGAAAATTACCTTGAATAGGCATGTCACAGATGAACAGTCATGTATCATCAACCTCATTAGTAGCCAAAAGGTATATATTAAAATCAAGAGTGAGAGACATGATGGGCAAAAATTAAAAGCCTTGTAATATCAAAGTTTGGCAAGCTGTGGAACAAATGGAGTATTTACAAGTCCATGGTTCAAATGAACAGATCTGGAAAACAGTTTGGCGTATCATAGTAAATTTGAACATAAGCATCCCAATTCTCAACAATTCTACTGTGAGCTCCAAACCTAAGGGAAACTATTATTTACATGCCCAGGACACCTGAACCTGAATACATAAGCTTGGATATTAACAGCGGCAGTGTTTATAACAGCAAAATGCTGGGGAAATCCCAAATGCCCATCAGCAGTGAGATAGAGGGAAAAAGGTAGTACATCCCCATGATACAGTACTGTGCAGCAATGAGGATGAATAAACTACAGCTGCACGGAACAACACAGATCTGTCTTAGGGACGGTAACTCTGAGAAACTCTGAGAAAAAAAGCAAGTCTAGTTACATAAACTTTAAAAACATGCAAAGTAGGGTATTATGTCTGGGGATATTAACCAGTGTGGTAAACTGTAGAAAATAATGAGGAAATGATAGCATATAAATTTGGTGTGTGCAGTTACCTCTGGGCTCAGGAGGAACTGTAGCTGCTATCAGTGAGGGACCTGTGACAGCCTTAAAAGTAATGGATGTGTCCTGTTGCTTAACCCAGGTAGTAGGTACACAGTACTTATTTTGTAGTAATTCTTTATCCCTAACACAATGTTTATAAACATTCTTACTGTGTTTTCAATACTTAATTTTAAAACCATTAATTTTAAAACCATTTTTAACTCTGTAGATTCAAAACTCTCTTGATATCCTTCTTATTCCCATTAAAATATAAGAGGTTTCTGTTTCCATTTATCTTTGTTGAAATAAAAAATCATGATTTTTGTTGATGATTTTTTTCACATATTCATATTCATGAATTAGTCTAAGAAACCCCTGCCTGACAAAGAGACACTCCAAAATAGTTTGTTTTTAATATCGGAGGCCTCATATTGCAGAATCTGGGACAGAAGTTTTCATCTACCACACAGGGTATTGCTCTATTAATTGAGGTGACAAGCTGTGAGTATTCCCAAATCAAAAGTGTTCACTTTGTATTAGTTGAAGACGTTGTAGGCATTTTTATTGAAGACATTGTCATCTCTTAATTGAAATGATATTGACCCATACAAACTTTCCTTCGGCTTCAGAATTATTCATTGGGTTATAGATGTATCTGATCTTCTGTCAACATTATTTACAATATAGTTTTTCAGTTGCTGTGATTGGCAAGAAGCTATGTACATATTTCTAGGGAAATGTGAAGAAGAAAAGGAGGCAAACACACCAATACATGCAAGTCCCTCTTTCTCAGGCTGTTACTGTCTTTTCGTGGCAAATGAAAGTGCTAACTAGAAAACTGGCCTCTATCATCTGCGCATCACTGTCAAAGGGCACAGCCAGCTACAGCTGGATACACATGGGTAATCTGTGATGTCTGTGATAATGTTGTGTGTCTTTCCTTATAAGTGAGAGCTACAATGTAGCTGGTAAAATCCTTGCAAACCGGTGATCCTCAGTCAAGCCAGGGATATAAGTCAGCAATATATTATGTTCAAGGTTTCCAATACTGAAGTTGGAAGAAAAGACGCTTCATACTTGTTGATATTCCTCTCAAAGGCAATTATCTGTTGCCATCATGTTTGAGTTCCCAGAAGGCCTAGCACTGTAGTATTTTATTAGCAATATTCTGTAAGAAGATATATATTCAATTGTATTATTTCATTAAAAATAAAGTCCGCACAGTTGCCAAGGATATGCAGGTTTCCTTAATAAATCCAATTGTCATCCCTTTTTTCTCTCTGGTCCATTTTCTTTTGGCTTCTCGGAATCTGCGGCTAAGCATTGCTGCAGTTATCCAGAGAGGTATGTTAATGAAACACATGTGTATATATTTGTCTGTGATCATATCCTGTTTTTTTATGGAAAGAAACACAATTCATAGAGGATTTAGTACCTTTGAGATTTCTAAGGCAAGATTGTATTCTGAATATTTATCTTCCGTTCACTTCATTTCCTTCTGCTTCATAATTTTCCCTAAGCTGCACTTAGCTTCTTCCCAGCTACAAAGCCTTATTTTATTTGTCTAGAAAGAGGAAAACAGCACTGTGATGCATAGCAGTATTTGTGCCTTCCCTCCATTTCTCAATCATAGAAGAAGCATGAAGTTGAATGCGGCAACCCCTGCCCCTCAACTCTCAACTGTGAGCTTCCCTTATATAAAATTATCCTCTGCTTGAATTAACTCCTGTATATCTTTTTAACAGCTAGGAGAAAACTGAATCTAATCTAGGCAAGTCAAGTGAATTTTGAATCTAAAGTGAGGTTAATTATGATCTAGCAGGAGCTTGGACCTAAGGGTAGCAAATCAAGTAAAGCAAATGCTATAGGCGTGAAGATTCTGAATATTGAGTCTTCAAGAGAATGGAAGATAATGCTTCCTTTAAAACTGGCCTTAAAAACATGCTTTTGGACATATGAAGTGTATTCCATTAGCATACAACCTCCAAGAAAAATTGTAAATGTGCCTCTTGGTTCACTCCCTTACCACTTAGGGCATCACATAGTAGCCACTTAGTAAATGTTAATTGAATAAAATAATGAATAGAAGAAAATAGATCCTATCAAGGAAACAAAAATCTGACCAACATCAGATTTTTTCTTTTCCTTTCTTTCTTTTTTCTTTTTTTGTTAATGGAGGTACTGGGGATTGAACCCAGGACCTCATGCATGCTGAGCTGAGCACACATTCTACCACTGAGCTATACCTGCCCCCAACACCAGATTTTTCATATGCAACATGGGATGCAAGAAAACAGTGAAATGCTTTTAATACTCTAAGATACCTAAAGTATTAAAAGCATGGAAAACCTACAATTTGATAGTGAACTGTTATTTAAATGCGAGGGTGTAGTATTCTTTATCATACAAAGCCCCTGAAACTTTGCCAAAAACCCAAACTGGGAACAGTTTGGATAAATATTGAAATAAGAAAATAGATAAATCTTAGGAGATGTTTTAAGAAATATACAGTGTTTTAAAAGTTATTTTATTCTTTGTTAAAAACTGTAATTTTAAAAATTGCAAAGAGAAAAGAAAAAAGTAAACGTATCTAAGGTGATATAAAAATTAAAAGTCTAGTATAATAAATACCATGATACACCAAAATTAAAATTCTGGAATGATAATACCAGATATGTCTGGGGAATAGAGGTTGATGAATGTGCTATGTGCTGAAGTGTTTGTTTCAAAAATAATTGAAAAAGTAACTGAAGAGGATTATTATTTTTTTAAAGTATGGAAAAGAAGATCAAATTGAAATGAATTAAAATGTGGAAGCAGGTTCAAATATATCAATAACTGCCATAAAATGTTAACTGAAAAAAAAGCCCAAATAATTAAATACAACTTTTTAAAGTTAAAAACATCATGGACATGCATGCGTGTATGTGTATGTATATATATATATACACCTTTTTACATGAATGCTTACAGATACAAGGAGACCGTAAAATAGGAAGGAAAGGATATATGCCCAGGAGCGGGATTCCTGGGTCATATGGGAAGTCTATTCCTAGTCTTTTGAGGAATCGCCATACTGTTTTCCACAGTGGCTGCACCAATCTGCATTCCCACCAGCAGCGTAGGAGGGTTCCCTTTTCTCCACAGCCTCTCCAGCATTTGTCATTTGTGGATTTTTGAATGATGGCCATTCTGACTGGTGTGAGGTGATACCTTATTGTAGTTTTGATTTGCATTTCTCTGATCATTAGTGATACTGAGCGTTTTTTCATGTGCCTATTGATCATTTGTATGTCTTCCTTGGAGAATTGCTTGTTTAGGTCTTCTGCCCATTTTTTGATTGGGTTGTTTGTTTGTTTCTTATTAAGTCGTATGAGCTGCTTATATATTCTGGAGATCAAGCTTTTGTCAGTTTCATTTCCCAGAAGGAACTCTACTTCAAAATGACACCTGCACCCCAATGTTCATAGCAGCATTATTTACAATAGCCAAGACATGGAAACAGCCTAAATGTCCATCAACAGATGACTGGATAAAGAGGATGTGGTATATTTATACAATGGAATACTACTCAGCCACAAAAACTGACAGCATAACACCATTTGCAGCAACATGGATGCTCCTGGAGAATGTCATTCTAAGTGAAGTAAGCCAGAAAGAGAAAGAAAAACACCATATGAGATCACCCATATGTGGAATCTAAAAAAAAACAAAAAGAAAAAACAAAAAATAAAACAAAACAAAAACAAAAAAACCCACAAACAAACAAAGCATAAATACAAAACAGAAATCGACTCAGACATAGAATACGAACTTGTGGTTGCCAAGGTGGCAGAGGGTGGGAAGGGATAGATGGGATTTCAAAGCTGTAGAATAGATAAACAAGATTATACTGTATAGCACAGGGAAATATACACAAGATCTTATGGTAGCTCACAGAGAAAAACATGTGACAATGGGTATATGTATGTCCATGAATAACTGAAAAACTGTGCTTTACACTGGAATTTGACAACATTGTAAAATGATTATAAATCAATAAAAAATGTTAAAAAAAAAAGAATATTTCAGCTGAAAAAAAAGAAAGAAAAGAAAAGAAAGGAAAGGAAATGACAAACATGAACTTCAGAATGCTGGTTGCCTGAGAAGATGGGTTTGGATGTTTGGAGTTGAGGAAGAGCATCCTGTTAGTTTCCTAGCTTTTGCTTTGTCAGAGGGGTTGCTTATTATATTATTAAAAATTACTGATTATCTAAATATAGCTTTTAAATTATCTAACTACAGTTTCCAATAGAAATCAGTAGTACAGTACTCTTTACCACTCATTTAATATTTGTGAATGTCCACGTTATATTGTATAATGTTTTATTTCAGTGAGTATGAAAGTATATAAATACAATAAACACTTTCATAGGTATAATCCTCTTGAGACTTATAAACTTATTTTCTGCATTGTTGAAATATCATAGAATTTTCAACCCCGAATTCTTTTAGCACAAGAATTCTAGGTAAACCTAAATATCGTGGGTGAGGCACAAGAAAATGCTTATACAAAACAGATGCAATGAGGTATCACCTCACACCAGTCAGAATGGCCATCATTCAAAAATCCACAAGTGACAAATGCTGGAGAGGATGTGGAGAAAAGGGAACCCTCCTTCACTGCTGGTGGGAATGCAGTTTGGTGCAGCCACTGTGGAAAACAGTATGGAGATTCCTCAAAAGACTAGGAATAGACTTCCCATATGACCCAGGAATCCCGCTCCTGGGCATATATCCAGCAGGAACCCTACTTCAGGATGACACCTGCACCCCAGTGTTCATAGCAGCATTATTTACAATAGCCAAGACATGGAAACAGCCTAAATGCCCATCAACAGATGACTGGATAAAGAAGAAGTGGTATATTTATACAATAGAATACTACTCAGCCATAAAAACTGACAGCATAACGCCATTTGCAGCAACATAGATGCTCCTGGAGAATGTCATTCTAAGTGAAGCAAACCAGAAAGAGAAAGAAAAATACCATATGAGATCACTCATATGTAGAATCTGAAAACAAACATAAACAAACAAACTTAAATACAAAACAGAAATAGACTCACAGACATAGAATATAAACTTGTGGTTGCCAAGGGAGCAGGGGGTGGGAAGAGATAGACTGGGATTTCAAAATTGTAGAATAGATAAACAAGATTATACTGTATAGCACAGGGAAATATATACAAGATCTTATGGTAGCTCACAGAGAAAAAAAATGTGACAATGAATATATACATGTTCATGTATAACTGAAAAATTGTGCTCTACACTGGAATTTGACACAACATTGTAAAATGATTATAAAGCAATAAAAAATGTTAACAACAACAACAACAAAACAGATACATTTTCCAAGTCAGAGCTTTCTTATATTAAAGCCCCTGTTTAATTCAATTTCACACAGTATTATCTGGTTGACTTACTCCCTCTCTCTCAACGCCTCTGGAAATATCTGAAATATTGTACAGATGATCTTAACAGAGAATTAAACGACTAAGTGTCATTAGCATAAGTCAAGATTCAACATTAATTTAGTGGTTGGGGCTTGGAGGTGACAAACTTCTCTTTTTTTCACTCACCTCCAAATTTCTGTCTATGTTAATGGCTTCATGTGCTGGGAGAGTCTGCAGGGACTGCCTCCTTCCCAAGTGAGGATCCCCTGAGGGGCTTGACTTCCCATCTCTGAAATACACAGGCCTCCCATGAGTCTCTACTGCTTTTAACACGTTGGCCTTTTTGGAAGATCTTCTTCCAAGGAGTCCACATACTTTCTTCTCCAAGCCTTTCTCAAACTGAACGGTCATTCCTGGGAGATTAAGGAAGGGGAGAGAAAGCATTCTGGGTAGAGAAGGGGCATTATATAAAGACGAGAGGAAGAGCAGAAAGCTGGGATCTTACATAGAAAAAAGATTGAGGTCCTATAGTACTTGAGCTTTAGAATTTAGGGTGAGTGCTGTGTGTAAGGTGGGTGGAGGCCAACCCACAAGGGAGTGTGTCCTCTTCATCCTACAGGTGATGAAGGTGATGAGGTGCAAGTTAGGATTTTAACGAGGAGACTTGGTTCGAGACTGCGCTTGGAGCAGATCAGCCTGAAGGCAGGGTAGAAAACCCCTCCTTTACAACTGTCACCTTTTACCATAGGATTCCTTTTTTTCTGTCCTTTTTGTTCTAATTGTCATGTATCTCATAAATCTCCACAAATCCTGTTTGGGAAAACATGTGAAAAAAAATCACGGTCGTATTTATTTGGTGATTCTAAGGCATCAAGCACTTTATTTTTTCCCTATTTTCATTTTTTTATTAAAGTGTAGTTGAGGTACCATGTTATATTAGTATATACATGTATATTATTTTACATATTCTATTTCTTTATAGGTTATTGCAAGCTATTGTATATAGTTCCAACCTGTGCTCTACAGCAGGACCTTGTTGTTTATCTATCCTGTGTATAGTAGTTTGTATCAAGCACTTTTATTGCAGTTTCTCATTTACAATATGCCCAGTGAAGTAGATGCTATTTTATTACCATCCCCATTTTACAGACCAAGAACATGAAGCACAAGTTCAAGTAACTTGTCAGAGATCACATAGCACGTTGAGGAGTCGTGTCGAAGCTGTCTCAGATGGAGCAAGTGTTATTAACACTATGCCTTAGCGCTCTCCACTGAAATATGTAGTGTGGCTTGTAGAACTTAATTATAATATCTCTGTATGAGGATTTCAGGAACTGAGGAGCTGCGGACGGCACATGAACGAGTCCTTTGAGATTCAGGGCTTTCCTCTGAATATTGCTGATGTATAACAAAGGAAATATAAAGTGTGTTTATGTGGTTTTCAGCTGACTCTCCCTGTAGATGTTATTTCTGTCATTAATTTAAATGAACACCTATTAACAGTCTACAGCATGCTTTGGTAATTAGCTAAAGTCATTTAATACATAATTTATTGACATGGTTGTTTTACAAAGACATATCTGGTAAGTTTTTTCATGTGAATCTTTCCATATGAATCATTCCATGTGGGAATCTCTATCTGAATTCTAGACATTTGAGATGTTCTAATAATGCTTTTATATTTTGAATGTCATAGATGGTAAACACAATTAGTTGAAAGATAGCTTAATACCCAGTAGTATTATTAAAGAAGAAAATGACCCGATATGTATTTTGTGTCTAATAAATGCTAGGCCTATCTGTCACTATTTCTCAAAAAAAAAAAAATCTTGAGGTAGGTATAATTATCCCCACTTTATAGATAAGGAGACTGAGGTTCAGAGAAGTTAAGGTACTTGCCCAATATTTCCCTGTAAATGTGTAGTAATGCTGGGATCCAACCTACATACATCTGAGTCCAAAGACTGCTTTTTCCACTGTAATGTGCTCACTGTAATATGCTCACTATGTGCATTGAAAGTATGCAGACATCTGTGGTTGTATAAACAGAAAAAGAAAACATTTTGCTTCTGGTTCATATTTATGATTCCAGTTTTCTTCCTTTCTCTTTCTATTTAAGTATTATCTCTCTGAAAATTCCTTTTGGTTCCTCTTCAGGGATGTTGGCTTGGATTCACCCTATCAGCAGTCCTTGATTTGGATAACCTCAAGTTCTACACCCTTCCAGTCCTATCTTGCCTCTTGAGACATAACTTGTAACTCAAGTCAAGAAAAAATGTTGTCCACAAACAGAAACCTAGTTGGAAACAGGGTAGAGACTAAACTCAGGCTCCTGATTCCTCATCCAGTGCTTTTTTGACCACAGGGCTCTGCTTTCCCAAAGTGCTAGATAAGCATGATTTCAAATTAGTTAACCTAGGCTTCATCCGCCAGCCCTGTCAATGGGACCAAGCCAAACATAAAACACTTCTGCCTTCACTTTCTTGAAGGGACCACTGCAGCAATTGTCATAAAGAGACTTTTCATCTTCAAACCACTTCTCTGGCTCCATGTTGACACTGGTTTCTTCAAACTTTACAAATTATGACATTGCCCCAACCCTTCTGTGTTATTTAACTTAAAGTTAAATCATTTAAAATACATTTTTAAAAGTCATACAAATCTAAAATTCTTATAGTGCCATCTTCCACCTTGATGAGCTCTGTCCTAGAGAGATCTTTGTGTTGCAAAGCTAAGCTCATGTCTTTAGATGTAAGTCTTTATCTGTTTGTCAGTCTGCTTTTGGGATGTACAACTGTAATGTTAAATTTAGTATTTCATCTCAGTATCTGTACTGACACTCACTTGGCTACACCAGTTCTGGGTGTCATAGGAAAATACTGCCTCTCTTCCCTGAACCCAAAAATATACTCACTAGAAACTGAGATGCAATTTGCTGATGCCAGATGTACTGGCATTATAAGTCAAGGTAAGCTTCTTGTGAATAGGTCCTGGACATTTTGGTCTCTTTCACAACCCCAGATAAAGTTATGAATGAACCGATGTAAATCTATGTTGCTGTTTCTGAAACTTATAGAATTACATGCCTTTGCCTTTGCTGCAGAATACATGTAGAATGTCTGACTGTACAGTTCTACAGCCTTATCAATCATTAGGTGAACAATGGTCCAGTAAAGGTGTTTCTGGAAGTCTGAAAGAATCTTTAACTTAAAGCTTACTGAGGCAAGTGGACTATGCAAAACTTAGGCTATATTGGTGAAAAGTCTCATCCATTAACTTCATGCTTGATTTGAAGTGTTTCCTATTCTCCGTGCTTTGCTTTATGCATCCACCAGTCCATATGGGATAGAGTGTATGATATGGTGCTCCTAAAATACAGCTGAAGACCTAATATATAGAGGAAATCCCAGGGGTGGTGCTGGAAGACAGATGTCTGTGGGATGATTCACACCCTCTTTTAAGTCATGAGGATGGAGACATGCTTCATTAAGAAGCTGGGGATGGGGTGGGGGTGGGGAGAACATTTAACAACATGGGACCAGTCAAGGGAATCCCCGTATTTCTGTGTTGCATCTGAGGAACCTTAGAGCAGCTGGTTGCGGCTCTCTAGTTTAATAAAAATCCTGGGGAGAATCATAAGAAGACTCTTTATAAGTGTTGATAGAGATTTCATCAGCTTATTTTGGTTGCATTTTCCAGTTTTTAAAAACGTTAGATAATCTTCCCCACCGTCCCCAAATCCTAATTTTGTAGACTTCGTTGGTGTTGAACCAGTGCTTTCTGACGTCCCAATACTTTGTATATGCATTCTTTTCAGATGTATTAGACACTCCCCCCACCCCCCAAAAAAACCTTCATACACACACACACACAAATTGCTGCTTCTGTGGGGAGGTTCCAATCCCAGTTATCACAAGAGGAAATCTTTCACATCCCTCTGATGTTTGAAAGCTTCTCAAAAAAACTTCCCCTCCTCCCCACAAAAAAGGAAATAAAAAGTGTAAATAACTTTTGTCCACTAACTGAAGACAATATAGAATTAAAGCTGCTTGACTCTTCCCCAGTGTGGCCAGGTTAGGTATGTTTCTTGGAATGCTTTTGTCAGTTTTCTGTCAGAGGAGTTCTCTCTGATTTTATCTTGTATTTATTTATCGTGTTAAGCCCTTAGTGCAGTGTAGCTGTGGAATAACAAGAGAAAACCAGGAATACCAGTATGTTTATATAGAAGAGAATGATGATTTCCCCAATAATGAAGAGTTGGTAGATGAAATAAAGGAATTAGTGATATGGAATTTCTTCAGGGACAGTGTGAAGAGATACAGTGATTTCCAGACAAGAGATGACAGACAGTTGGTGACTACGGAGTGCACCATTCACTGGTTATAAAATCCTAACTGCTTTCTCTCAAAATTACATAGAATTAGGTAACTTCTGCATTCTGATTGTAAAGCCTGCCTGAAGCAGTATTTCACTGGACTGTAAATTGTTTTGACTATACTTCATGCCTGATAAAATCCTTACATTTATGTTAGTAAGCGTAAGCCTTTGTTCTGTAACTAATCTTTTAAGTTTTCTGAAACAGAGAAACCTTGAATTTTTTTCCTAGAAAATGGCGTGATTAAAGGTGTACTGTTCTTTGAAAATAGGCTAGCATAATTAAGGATTTTGGTCAAACTAACTTTGAAACTACTCTTGAGTTCTACTGTATAGGATATATATATATATTCATACATACATATATGCACATATATGTACACATATATTTAATATATAAATTAGTATATATATATATATAAGCATATCTATATAAACATATCTATATGTACTAATTTATTTCAGTCTGGAATTCAAGAGGAATAAATATAATAGTTTAACATTCCAGTAACAGTATAATTGTAGATATTGGGTAACACTGAGGAATGCTTTCTGACTTAAATACAGGCTTAAATATATCATTATTGACTGTGTTTACTGCCTAGACAAAAATATGTTGACAATTAGATTAAAGTGTTCTTTATGGGAGATGGAGAGGTACAATGAATAGGCTATGGACTTTAGAGCCAGCTATATCCATTCAGTTTTCAGCTCCGTGTCTTCTGAATTTTGTATTCTTGCTTTAGGTCAGTTTTCTTGAGGAACATACTCTGAGATGGAGGTTTTTATGCAGGAAGTTTGTTGAGGAGTGTGTTTGGGATCAATATCATTATAAGTGTGTTGGATGGAGAAAAGGGGGCTCTGGTCTTTGTACCCATGTATTGATCAGTCATTAGATGTAAGTTGCCTGTAGGATGAATTATCTAGGGTGGAGCAGTTCCCTTTGGTGGAAGAAAGAAAATTCCCTGTGGTGGAAGGAGGGAAATTCTGGTGTAAGCCACCAGAAGCCAACCCTTGTCCTGAAGAGGGGTCTGGGTAAAGTTGTGCAGCATTTACTCTGTCCATGCCCATGATGCTTGCCTCTTCATGTTTATATAGTAAGTTTCTTGCATCTGAGAGCAGCTCCTTCAGGATTCTAGTAAGTCACCTTTCTTGGCAAAGCCTTGAAGAGGAAGAGTAGAACTACAGCCCCTGCCACTGCAGGATGTCTCAAGGCCACAACTGATACCTATGGTCCCCTATTGTTTTCTACCTTCTATGCCCGTTCTAGAATCCCCTCATCCTCAGCCAGCACCCTAGTGCTCTATGTTGCTTACTTTGGGGATGGAGCAGGCCATTACTGAGGGGTCCAAACCCCTCCTTACTTTTCCTTTCTTAGGTCTTGGTTACTGCGCTTGTCCATATATTTTCAAAAATAGGGAACTACTAAGAAATTCCCTGTGAATCACCTGGATACTAGAAATTCTTCCCCATCCTCATTGTCTGACAGCATCCCTACCTCCTCCTGATGATCAGTTATCCCTGCCAGGATGGTGATTCCTCTCCTTTCTGCCCATCTCCTGGCACAGGGAACCCTAAGGGATTGGATGTAAGGTATATCCTAAAGTTTAATGAGACTCTTACTTGTCCTCTCATAGAAGCATTCTCTCTTTGAAAAACAGGATCTCTCGATTCGCAGAGACTTAATTTGTGGGACAGAAAGCACAGATTCCCCACTTAGGCCACTGGAAGTGATGCTGATTTTGACCACTTCTACTTCCTCCTCTTGGTTCTTACACCCATGTATTCTATCTATTGTGGATGCAGCCCCAAAGAATGCTCATCGATTTACTGTGTTTAGCACATCCTTTATCCCATCATTGCAGGATATCATCTCCAAGCTGGTACTTCAGCTGCACCTCCAAAAGGCTGTTCCATATGTGTGTCAGGCCAGCAGCTTCTGGGTCATGCAGTATGTGTCAGGATGAGTGGATCCCAAGATTGTGCATCCACTGCTGATGTCCAAAGTAGTTCCATGTGTCTGAGGTGATATTTATTATCATGTCCTGATGGATCACACACTCTATAGGCCCTCTGACCCTGGGGCTGGACAAGGCCCTGCAGACAGATAAGCAAAAAATAAAGTTTAGGATTGGTTTTAGTTCTAGTCAGAATGAATCACTGCTCCTAAGGTGGAAGAGGTCCAGTGTCCTAATCAGCTTTCCATCAAGTGGCTGGTTGGTCTCCCCAAGAACAGTGCTGAAACTGAGGCTCAGCATTGACCCCTGTGGCTGTTGGAGTGGAGGCAGCTCGTCAACCTTTCCATGTGTGGGGAAACAGATATGTGTTGTGTGGCCCACGTGAAATAGATGAGCTCTACGGAAAGAACGAAGGGAAGGTTATTCTAAAGCTTAAGAAAGAAATGTAAGGGGAGAATGGAACTTCTCGGGCAGATCAGAAATATAGTAAAGCTGAGAGAAGGACCAGGAATATATTCTGGAAGTATTCATGCTTCACAAGGTGGTAAGCCTCTGGCTAGAATGAAGTCTACTAATAACTCACTAATTTATGTATTGATTGTTACTACTTTTTAAATTTCCCTTAATTTCTGAGTTTCCTTTTAATCCTCATTTCTTTTTTGATTAAGACCAGTCAATTCCCCAAGTTAAAAGAACAGAGACCAACTTGGAAAATCTGGGCAAACTAATCACATCAATGTGACTCCTTTTCCTTATTTGTAAAATGGAAGTGAAAATCCTTGTCTTGAAGAGTTATGGGATTTAAAAACATATCTAGAAATTACTGTACCTGGTATGTGCTCAGTCATTGCTTCTTAATATTGAAACGGTCCTAAACAATCACTGCTGAATTCCTAAGGAGAAAAGGATAGGCCGGTCTTACATCCTTGTTTGGGGCACTGGTTGTAGCTATTGGACAAAGTGGAAGTAAGGCAGGTAGATAAGAAGAGTCAGTAGAGATCCACCTCCCATCTACCTAGGGGCTCACATAATATGATTTTTCAGTGATTGACCTCCAATTCCATTTGGTTTTTGAAATAGTATAATTTTTGTGCTTATATATGGGTATTTGATTTACCAGCTGTGTGGTGTTAGGTAAATTACTCCATATTTCTGAACCTTATAAAATTGGGATAAAAATATGACTTATCTCATGGGATTGGTGTGTAGGTTAAATGAGAAACATGTGTGATTCACATGTAATTGTATGTAATACACATGTGTCATATACATGCCAGCCTGATTGTGCCGTGCCTGCTACGTAGCAAAGATTAGCTATTATTATTATGCTTTCCCAGAATACGTATCTGAGATCCCAACAGGATATTATATTTCAGTGTTTTTCTCTCACCTCCTCATCCCTCAGAACGAACAATGACGAGAAAACATCAGTTGGGTAAATACTGCATTATCATAATTACAATTTCCCTGAGAAAAGTGGCTTGCAGTTTGAATATTCAGCATCATAATTACAATTTCCATAAGGAATGTAGAACAGTTATTATAAACAACACAATAATCACTTGGTCCATAAGGGAGAACAGATTATCGGGGGAGTGAGGAGGGAGAAGAAACCAAAGTCTCTGTTCTAATCAGTATTCAAGAGTAAAAATACAGAACCTGAGAATAAATTGTAATAGCCTCTTAGAATACTCTTGTCTGAATTTATCAAACAATCTTATCATGATGGCAAATTTCCATGGGTTGATTAAGTTCTGCCTATATATTTTTTCCCTATATCTAATTTAGTTTTATCATTCTTATTAAACATCCTCCCTGTATCTTTACTCACTGTCATTCATGATTGCTGTACCCCCAAGAAATTTTGAAAAGCAAACTATCACAAAATACAAAAAGCACAAAATATTGGTTGGAATAAAACAGTCTAAGGGAAGAAAAAGTTTTATCAGGGTATTTCTCTCTTCACAGTTAAATGTTTCCTTTGTCAAGGGAAAATGGGTAAAAGTGTCTTTTTTAAATATTCTTTTTACTGCTGTGTTGCCTTAATTGGCTTTCACTTACATTTCTTTCTTTTTTTTTCCTTGTCTTTTTTATTTTTGTAGGTGAGATGAGCAAAACAGAAGGCAGCTTTCAAGGTTGGTACTTTTCATGATATTTTAAAACCTCTTGTTAATATGAAGCAGAGTATGAAAGAAGCAGAGGAAAATATGTCCTTAGCTTTTCACAGATAGCGATTAAAGGATGTTATGTTTTTATTCTCCTCACTCATGGATGGAAAAGTACAACACAGATTGTTACAAAATGCAATACAGCAATCAAATATAATATCTGATTCAATGCTTGGCAAAATTGTGGAATTGGAAATACTCAATATTTTCCCACTCCATCCATTTGTCATTCCATCCATCCAACACTCACTCATATATTTGTTTTCAGTGAATATTTATTACATGTATATTGTGCGCAAGGCTCTGTCATCTGATTTTCCTTTATTCATACCTCATTTGGCTGACCTTCCCCAGATTACCAATCACACACCTTTTCCAGTGCTGCTTGCTACCTCTGACAATAAACCTTCACCTACCATCACAGGTTTTCAGTTTAACTTCCTGGATCTGATAAATGAGCAGCATTTGCACAACACTGCTCAGCTAATATGAGCTCAGATATGTCTGCTCCCAAATAATTGGGGCAAAGATGAAACCAGCAGTATAACAATAATAAAATCACCCCTCTGTACAGGATAATAAACTATACAAGATCTTGTACTGTTGTGTGACTGTATATAGATTAGTATCCTATGGTTTAGTAGAAATCTATATATTGTAATCTATATTATCAGTTATCCTTTCTCAAAATTCTAGTTACATGTCTTCTTTCCCTACACCTCTTAAGCAGTCTTAAGACTTTCTGCCCAAGAACGAGTATGTTACTACTATTAATTTTAAAACAAGCAAAGCATTCCAGACACACAGGAAATGGCTCTTTTTAAGAACTGCAGTGGTAGATTGAAGCAAACTTCACAGGAAGCAAAGACTGAAAATTTTCTGCTGATCAGTGGTTAGTAAATGGAAATTAATAGAATTCTCCTTGTACTAACTAAAAGATGGATAAATATTATTTTTATTTGGGGGTCTGTTTTATTGTTTTGTTTTAATGAACATTATTATACTTTAAAAAGGCTTTCTCAATTTCCTTACTAATATTGATTTACCCTAAAGCACTTAAACAAAAATCTTGAGGTCTTCAGCAGAAAATTCTGCTACCAGAGGTGTTTTCAGGAACATAACTGTCTTAATTGGGAAGGGACTCTTGTGACTATCTGCCGATCTAATTTAATTTAACTAATTTAATCCAAAACAGTCTAAATTATCTCAGCCATCAATCTATGTAATTATAATACTTACTAGGAGACAGTGAGCGGTGATTGAGAAGTTGGGCTCTTAGAATCAGAGTGCCTGAGTTTGAATCCTATTTACCCATATACTCTTGTGTGTGGGGCCAGCGTCTTAACATCTCTAATCCTTGTTTCTTCTGTTGTAAAATGAAAGGTATAAGAATACTTGCTTCATAAGCTTGTTGGGGAATAAAGAAGATGATGTATTTACAAATCATTCTGACCTATTGTAAGAATGCAGTAAATGATAGTTGCCATTATTATCACTTGACTAGGACTAATATTACTGTAAAGCATTATTGTTAGAGGCAGGCAACATCTTCACTCGCCTGGAATAAACTCTCACAGAATTGATCTTTCATATTTCGCCATCAGAGATGTATTCATTCTAGGGTAATATTTTGTCCCATGTGAAAATATAGGTAGCGTGGGATTGTCTATCAAATTGTGAAATCTTGTAGCCAACTGCATCTACTTTTTTTCTAAATACAAGATTTTGATAAATATCAGCATATCACCAAAGTGAGGGAAGTAAACCATCTGAGTGACTGCAGAGGGGAGAAGAGAATCAGGAGCAGTGAGGAGAGAGTCAGTGGAAGGAGAGGTTGGTGACAACTTCCAAATCTTGCTCAGATGGAAACTAGCATTGCCTGTGCTTTGTGTGCGGAGAGTCCCTTTGTTCATGGTGATGTGAGGGCTGACAGATGGAGGGGATGCTGCTGCAGATTGGTGGGAGAGGAAGCATTCAGGAAAGGTTGGGGGTCATTCTTCCACGGCAGTAAAAGTGGTAGGAAATCTGATGGGCAGAGTGAGAGAGCAGTATAAAGGGATGCAACTAGAGCCCCTTCTGCTCAGTGAGATCTGTAGTGTTTTGCATATGTATTATTCATATATATTAGAGTCAAAGATGAAAGCCATCCCTCAGTTGAAAGTGGTCAGTGACCTCAGACCAGATCATCAATATGCAGTCATCCAACAGCAGCTTCTAAGTGCCTGAAGCTCATGGTGAGCCCAAAGGCAAGGGGTCTGAGTGAAAAGATCTTACTTTGTTCAGTCTCTCCCAGTGACTCAACAGGCACTCCAAAGTCCTCTAGATTCACACACAAGCCTCTGGATTCATTTTGACACATATTGTGGCAAGTGTGTTAAATATAGACTTTCTATTGGGAAAGAGCTTCCTCTGATCCAATGGGAAAAAATGGCACTTGTAATTCAGTGTCTTAGAAATGACCAGATATATCATAATCTGAGTAAACAGGATAGTACTGAAATGTCTTAATCTGGCCCCTGAGACAGCAAGATTCAAAACCTAGTTTGTCAGCACACCCAGATGAAGGGGTAGTGCAGCTCTGCAGTGGCAAATGTTCTCATCTGTAAGGGTCTGAAGCGTCACTGGGTTTACCCGGAATTATGGTCTTCACATGCGACTCTGTAGTAAGTGGTAAAGCAGTTATCTCTAGTCCTGTGAAAAGTACAGTGCTTAAGAAGAAAAAACTCATGATGACTTCAGACCCACCTCCAGGACATACTTACATATTTGATTGAACCTGCCTATGACACTCATTCTGTCCCTACAACATCCCATGGGCTCGCTATCACTTATATACACTATGGATGTTTCTGATAGCTTGTGTTAGCCACTGTTGGTCTACTCATGCTTGTCTCATGAAAGGAAATCATACTTATAGACTTGTAGATCTAAAAAATACTATATTATGCATTTTAGCCTTTTTTTCCTTCAAATAATGGAATTTAGGCCCACAGAGGTCAAGCAAAGTTTCCTAAGTCATGGAGTGTACCAGGAACCAAATAAGGACCACAGTCACATTGCTTACCTCCTTACCATGAATCGTCCCAGATTGCTTAGTGAAGAAAGTAGGAAGTCTTGGATGGAAACTATTTCTGAAACCCTGCATTCTGTACCATCTTCTTGCCTGAAATTGTTATTCATCTTCTGTTGGTTAAGCGCTTCTGAAAGGGTCTTTCTTCCCTGACTTTATCAAGAGTTCCATAAGGGTACAGCTCATGGCTACAATTTCTTTGTATTTTTACCATATGTATAAGGTTCTAAATAAGTAAATGTTGTGTCATTTATTTTGATTCTAAACCTTGTCAAGAACACTGAACCCCCACCCTTCTTCCAACTCAGTGAGTTCTGTTTACATTATTTTAGAAGACCCTCCTCCCTCCAAAAATCAAAATCACTGAAGGTAACCAGAAAGCAAACCAATATGGTTGGGTTTTACATTTGGTTTGGGGTTGTTTTGGTTTTTTTCCAACTCTGCTATGGGAGTGGAGGAGTGATAAATGTATCAAAAATCAACTCATTGAAATAATGTGTACTTCCACATGTGTATATTTTAGGCCGTGAGTATAGGGAGGGTGGTCAAAAAGAAGCATTTAATCCATTCCATTTAGCTGGAATTACTTGGGCTTAATGGCTTGCAAGCTAAACCATTAGAGGGGCGGGTAAGGGGAGAGAATGCCTATTGAAAATACAAATGTATGTTTGAGCAGATAGTAGGGAGAGTCCAGAGGCTCATTTTTTTTTAATACAGAAAAAGGTTACAAATTTTAAAAAACTAATTTCCTTTTTGTTACAGATTCTAAATCTAATTTCCTTTTGTCCTTCCTGTGTATTTGAAAATAGGATGTAGGCCTTATTTCCATGTCAGAGCTCTTTAATATTCTCACACTGGGAGTGTTGTGTTTAGATGTGAGCACCACGAATTTAGAAAGCTATTAAAAAACCTATTTTGCCCTCCTTCTAAATAGAATGTCATTCAAACAAGCACAGATTAGATAACGATTATTAATTATAGAGAATTCTAATATTCACTTGACTCTTTCAAAGATCATTTAAGGCGATCAGATTTATGATTCATAACAACTCTTTCTATAATTCTCTTTCTCCATCTCTCAGTGTATTCACACTGTGCAGTGTTTTGAATCTTCTCTCATGCCAAAACGTTAAACTCCCCTTAAGCTTCAGTTCTTGCATACATCTTTTTCCCATTTTCCAACATTTTATGCCCCAAAACTTTCCCTCTGTCCCTCTCATCTGTCTGATTTTATCTTGGGGCATTCTCCAGACTTTTCAATGAGAGAAACTGAAAACAAAGCAGACTCTGGAAATGATAAGTATACTCACATGGTAGTAAATCTTGTTCCAGTCTGCATATGAACATATGTATACATAAATAGTACATGTACATGTTCAAAATGAGGATAGTGATGGACTCAAACTTATGGTACTAATAGAAGTGAGGCAGAGGCAGCCTGCGCAGTGGACAGAGCAACAGATTCACTTCCAGTTGAATCAGGTGATGAGGCAGGTAATGATTAGTAGGGTATTGCTACTATATTATTATAGCATTATTTGGCTTTTAAAACTATGAAGCAGTATTACCTTGAAACAAATAAAAGCTACATTTAAATGTATTTTTCAATATAAACAATTGTGCGACTTAGCTTTAACTCCTGGTCTCACTTTGGGAAGACCTTGGGAAAGTCATTTCCTCTTGTTTTTTTTTGTTTGTTTGTTTGTTTGTTTTTTGGTTTTTTCTGATTTGCTTGCCTATTTGTTAAGTTCTATTTTGATGTTCTTCTAAAGGAGCTAATTCAGGTGGATGATCCCTGCTTAATATGTGACACAAAGCAGTGAGTTCCCCCACATCCATTTCCATTTCCCTGTTGAAGGAACTGAGAAGTACATTAGCTGTTTTCGAAGATCTGAAGGAGTCGCAGGTGGAAGAAAGATGTGATTAAGCCTATGGTGCCAAGTGATAATATAAGAAACCAGGAGGCTTGAGGAAACATATCCAGCTCAATATAAGGAGGAACGTGACTAAAAACATGGCACTGTGACGCGTGAGTTCCTCCATGGTAATCTTTCCAACATAGCCTGAGGATTGTGTGGCTGGGGTGTGATATAGAGGAAATGCTAAAATTGGGACATCAAGCAGGGCATGTTCCAGGTTCTTTCCTACAGACCTGATGATGCAATGTCCTGTGTCTACTCCCGAAATGTGAAGACCACAGGGAAGCAGGCTGTAGTTACTATAAGTGCAGTAACTTCGGAGATTACACGAGAAAGCAACAGGCTTTGACTGCTTTAAGCAGTAAGAAAAATATACAAAGCAGAAATGCAGCAAACTCGGCCAGATTTGACCCCAGATTTAACACTGTGACCAAGTTCAAAGACCCCTCATTGAACTTCAAGGGCAAAGTTCTAACATTTCGTTTGAAAGCGGCGCAGCTCTCCAGGAAAGGTCTGACTTGGGGCTTATATTTACAATGGAATCCATGCTTTCCTAGTCACACACGAGCAGACCCTGATTTCTATATATCCTCTGCCTGGGAGCACCGTTCCTTTCTCTCCTCCCTCTGCCTCTAAGGCTTCTGGACTAGTCTCAAGTAGGTACATTCCCCTTAGGCAGAAAACAAGAGAAAATCAAAGAGGACCCATGACTGATGGGAACTTTGCTCTTAGCTCTTGTTCTGATTCTTTAGCACTGAAAAGGAGAGTTAAACTCCCACACAGATGAAAAAACTCTACCCTAGACCACTCTTCACTTCCTTGTCTTCTCCCTGCCCTCCCCAGGTTAGCTTTCTCCCAAGTTCCTTCAGTCACCTCCTTCTCACCTGCTACCTCTGCATCACCCCTCACCCAGGCCAGCCAGAGCCCCTTTTTAGGACAGCAGAGTGGTTCCAGGATCTTGTATCATAATATGTTGCAGATTTGCCTTCTAGTAATGGCTGTTCTTGTTTAGCTATAAAGCCCGTTTGAATGTAGGAACCGCTTCTGCAGCCCAGATACAGCTCTTAACTTTTAGCCATATGTCTATTGGCCATCCCATACCTAGGCAGTTAATTCCAGTTCATTAATTCCAATTAATTTTTCACATTATGATCCAAATGGCATTCCAATCTTCCGTCCTGATCTTCCCCTACCAAGCTGCCTTTCTTCCAGCCACACTCAGCCCTTCACATCCTCTCTACTAAGAATGTTCTTCTGCTTATCTTCATCTCTGGTACACACTGACTAGTGGAACTCAAATATCTCCTGCCCCTCTGTGAAATCTTCTCATCCATCACTATTCAAACTTAGACAGGAATCCCTCTGTGTTTCCAGCACATTTTGCTCATATTTGTAACACTTAACATGTTGTGTTACAATTTATGTTTTTGTAAGTTTATCCTCCCTACTTGTTTTCTCAAATACATGAATACTATTCTCTTTGGCATTCACAGTACCTAGCATAGTATGTGATTCATCACAAGAACCTGATAAAAGTTATTTGAATGAATGAAATTAAATAAGTAAATGAATGAGAATATATACTATAATGTGTGCCTTTTTAAACAACTGTTCTAGAGAATTAGTTGTTAAACAGAGAAAGCTTCAGTAGGCATCTTGAACATCTGGACAATTGTAATGCAAAATATTTCCTTAGAAGGCAAAGAGATAGTCTCTTTTCCTGTGGAAGTAGGAAAGAATTTTTGTTTCAAGGAAAATTACATTGAAAAAACTGTCTACAGTACCAGAGACGAAGTTTATATCTTCAGGGACATTCTCTTGTCTTCTTCTATTACAAGAGTAAACAAGATTTAAACCTTGCAGCCAGTGTGATGATGTGGCCAGACAGCTAATAAAGAGGAAGATTAGAGAGTTGCATAAAATGGCAGGTGCCTGGGCAGATTCCTCGCCTTAGACATTAAATGCAGAACAAAGCGATGCTGTTTCCTGAGGACCGCCAGAAGTGCTTGATGTCAGCTTCAGCAGCATGGTGCCATTTTGGCTGTGGTGTTCATCTTACCTTGTATCCCAGTTTGAAAACAATATAGAGGAAAAATAAAGCAAACAGCAGTAGATGGTTCTCAGGATAGAGAGACAGCATCTGAAACGAAACCAAACTCTTGCAAAAAAGAATGAAAAATCATTTCTACTCAGTCATTTACGATACATCCTTTGCTCTCATTGAATAGACTATAACATCTAATCATGTAAAACATCTCAAAAAGTCAGAGGGAGTCTACATCCTATAGCTAACTTTATGTTTCATTCTCTCAGGGAGCTTAGAATTACTACTATTTTAAGATAGAAGGGAAATGATGTGGGTGAGGGGATTTCTCCTGGTGACTCACATGACCAAGAGCAAATACAGAAAATACTTTACCGTTTTGTACCTAATGAACATAATTACCACAACTATTTCCTCTTTTGAGCTTTCTTTACCAAAAAGGCATTTTCAGACCCATCTTCTATCTGGGGATAAAGACAATGCTAGAAATGAAGCACAAAGCAAAGAGACAGGCACAGATTATACAATAGAGAAAATTCTGGGTTTAGAAAGGAAGAAAGGAGAGAAACATTTCTCAGCACTTACTAAGGGCTGAGCATTGTGCTAAGTGTTTTGCAAGAATAGATCATTGTATATTTTCTCTGATGTGAATAATACAAAGTTAACAAAATATCCATGTATATAGTATAAAACATTACTGTATTATGAAAAATATGAAAAGGAATATATATATGAATAACTGAATCACTATGCCCTACATCACAACACAGCATCGTAAACCAACTATACTTCAAATAGAAAAATAAATTTAAAACAAAACAAAAACACATATGTTGACCAAAAGATATGATTGTAGATAATCTGTGTAAGCCATCAATATCTGTAGAAGAGTATTCCAATTTATACCAGAGAAACTCAAACAGCATTATCACATAATGTTGGACATACTTTTAGGTCTTAGGCTTGGGAGCCAAATCTAGGAGTCCAATTTCTTTATAGGAGAGGAAGCTGAATTTACAATAGGATGCAAAAAACTCCCTCACCTTCAATATATAGATACAGATATATAGATATATCATATATACATAATTGCCTAATATATCCCAGTCACATATGTAATCATGTAGTGAAATATTTTGTCATATAATGAGATAGTTTTAAGTGTTCATCAGCTTAAATCTACACAAAAATAATTGTCAACCTCAAAGATATCTGCTGAATACAGAAGTCTCAGAAATTGATCATGAAGACAATAGTAGAATTGTTTCTCATGTACCATTTGTCTGAAATAAACATTTTTTTCAAGTGAATATACCCACGTAGTTTTGTCTAACTAGCTAATGCTGGTGAATCCACTGATTGGTGGAGATGATTAATTTGTGATCCAATCAAAAGACAAATAATAGTAAATCCCTTTTTCACTTTTTATAATTGGTGGTGAGTTTCTTCATATTTCTAAAGCAACCCAAACCTCTGTTTGTTTCCTGCACCAGTCACTCTGGCTGTTACCTGCAAGCTTGCTATTGGGAGCCAAAGATAATCCAGGGCATGAGACATGTCCTCTGGTCCTAGATTGGCTCAAATTGAATTATATCGCAGCACAGGGGCTGTACGCTGCCCCTTCCTGGTGAAAAATTACTGATTCAGTCTGGCTTTCTGTTTTTCTCACACACCATTCCTTGTCTCCATTTTCTTACCTTTGCTTAGTTAGTACTCCTTCTCAAAGGACTCTTGCTTATGTGTCATGGTTATTTCACTTACCATTCTTTCTCAGGGTCAGCAGAACATAAATTCTGGAGATGAACTGCCTGGGATCAAACCCGGTTTTCTACTTACTGTGTTCATCTTTGGATGAGTTGCTTAAAATCTCTAAACTTGAATTTCTTTGTCCATAAAATGGAGACTGCATCCTCAGAGTTTTGGGAATATTAAATAGGATAATCTGTTTACCGTGCTTGATGCACAGCAGATACTCAATTGGTATTATTACTGTAATTATGATTATTCTGGGATAGAGGAAGGGATGTGACAGCAGTTTCCAAACTTGTAGACTTCCTCAGCACTTTGACCATATGTTTAAAAGCACCTCCCTTGAGTTCCGACTTAGAAAATGAAATGCAACAGACGTCATTTCTTTTGCTCAAATGCTGGGAGAATTAGAACCAAAGTAATATTGTCAGAATTTAAAAAAAAAAAAACTTTTCAAAACATTTTTTAATATGTCTTAGCTGCCAGAAGAATTAGAGTCCAATTCAAAGCCAAGTGACTTTTCTTACAGGCTGTTCTTCTGTTCTTCTGGTTCTTCTGTTACTCAATCTTTGTTCTTGGTTTATTTATAATTTGTGCAATGTTCATTTGTCTTTGACATCTATGTTCCCTCAGACCTTTTTGAAATGAAGCAATGAAATCCTTACTCAAGTCTCCAGAAGCACTCTGCCTGTCTCTTTCTCTTTCTCTCTTTCTCTCTCTCTCTTTGTCTCAGGAGATGATCCATTTAGTTTGATCTATACCAGTTCCCAGGGGACTTTTTAAAAATTGTATATTCCCATGCCGAGCTCTAGGGAGTCTGGTTCAATCCAAAGTGGAGCCAGAAATCTGTATTTTTTTTTAACAAATACTATTCACCCAGGAAATTAAGATTTAGGTGATACTCTGTGGCTCTTGGAGAAGCAAATAGGGAAGAGATGGATATGAGACTGTCTTCTAAACCAGACAAAATCACTGTATGTGTGACCTTTCAAAAAAATCACTCAACCTAAGATTCAGTTTCTTCATCTTTACAAGATACAGAAATCTGTAAATGTTTTATCTGATTCATAAAGTTGCTATAAAAATTAAATAATTTGTATAACAGGAAGAAAAAAATCTATTAAAAGATTAAACAACCATCCAGTTTCACAGTGTTGGAAAGAAGCAAAGTAACTTTTCAGAAGCAGATAGCTTTTTTGGTTTGAAAAATCAAGATCCTAAGCTGTGACCTCTGACTGCTCCAGATAAAATAGGTATAGGAGATCTGAATAGTGTGTTAAATCATGAGTCATCACTCATTAGGGGTTTGTGAAATCAGTTCGGTGATGCTTCAGCATTTTTTTATTTTTTAAATTTAAAAAAGTATTGTACAATTTTTAAAGGTTACTTTCCATTTACAGTTACTACAAAATTTTGACGTATTCTCTGTTTTGTGCATCCTTGAACCTATTTCACACCCATTAGTGTGCACTTCCAACCCTATATTGCCTTTTCCCCCCACTCTCCCCACTGGTAACCACTAGTTTGTTCTCTATATCTGTGAGCCTGCTTCTTTTTCATTATATTCACTAGTTTGTTGTGCTTTTTTTTAGATTCCACATTTAAGTGATATCATGCAGTATTTGTCTTTCTCTATCTGACTTATTTCACTTAGCATAACACCCTCCAAGTCCATTCATGTTACTACAAGTGGCAAAATTTCATTCTTTTCTATGGCTGAGTAGTATTCCATTATATATATTTATATTTATATATAAATAAATATTATATTAAATTGTATATATAAATTTTAAATATATATTATATAAATATAGTATATATTATATAAATATATATTTATATATATTATATATTATATAATATATATATTATATATATATTATATATTATATAAAATATATATTTATATATATATTATATATGTGTGTATGTATGTCCATCTGTTGATGGACATTTAAGTTGCTTCCATATCTTGGCAATTGTAATTAATACTGCTATGAATATTGGGGAGGGAGCATGTATCTTTTCAAATTAGTGTTTTCAGAGTTTTTTGGATATATACCCAGGAGTGGGATTGCTGAGTCATATGGTCGTTCTATTTTTAGTTTTTCGAGAAACTTCCATACTGTTTTCCACATGACTGCACCAATTTACATTCTCACCAATAGTGTACAAGGGTTCCCCTTTCTCCAAATCCTTGCCAACATTTGTTATTTGTGTTCTTTTTGATAATAGCCATTCTGACTAGAATAGAGTGGAATGGAATAGAATCGTTATGACAGGATAGTTCAAAATAGGACAGGACAAGACAGGATGGGACAGAACAGGTTTTGGTAGGATAGGATAGAAGAGGGTAATACAGGATAGAAAACACCATAGTGCATCACCCTTAGGAAAAAGAAGTTAAATAAGCTGTCTGGTTGTTTTTGTGCTATCCTATATATCTACTTCCAACACCCCACCAGCTTATCCCTCTATATTCTTATAGTGTTTGGAAATCATACTTAGGAATGAAGAAGGTGAAGTAGTGGCCAGTGGCCAGGTGAGGTGGGGAGGGAAGCCAAACAGCAAGCAGACCACATCCAGAGGTGAGCTTGTGTGTGGGAATGGGAAATATAGAGTGGAAGGACAGGGGAATATATGCATCTCTAATACCCTCAAAAACCTGGTGGAAGGCACTAGACTTCTCAGATCATGTAGAAAGAAGTTCTGGAGCAGCCTCATTGGCAATGTCTTTAAAAGAATGATCCAGAAATCCAGTGGAAGAGGACAACTAGTTTGTGTAGGCAAGCTTTGTAAACTGCAAAGCACGCTGCAGAGGGAAGATAGTACTTTGTATAGTTACTCGTTCCTTGGTGTACCCTCTACCCTCCCCTTCCCCCCTCTACTTCTACTGGAACCGAAGTCTAGGGTTATAATAAAAGATAAAGCCTTTCTCTGGCTGCTAGGTTAAAGGAGTAATGCTCTAACATCTGAAAGTGAGCTTTGCAATTCATGTTTTCCCATTTTAACAAAAACATTGCCCTACTTACTAGCTAGTTATAGTTAAAATAATAAATGTGGCACTGTTTAGTGGTTATATTAATGATCACCATTTTGTGAGTTCACATCATGTGCTAAGTACGTTACGACTATCGTCTCTTATCTTCTAGAACCCTAGGAGAAAAAATTTAGTATGTGTGCTTTATAGATGGTCTTACTGAAACTTAGAGAGAGTAAATAATTAACTTCAACCCACGTGAGTAGCAAATGACAGAAGCAGAATTCACTCCTCGGTGTCTTCAGTCATGCACTTGTAGCTACACCTCACTGCCTCAGCTCCTAGAGTGAACTGATGCTTGTGGGCTAGTTTTAGAAAGTCACTACCATACAGAACATTGATTCTAAGAAGGAAGTGCCCCTGTCAAGTCAAGCAGTTAGGCTAAACAAGTGTTTGCATTATCCTGTCAGCCTTGCCTGAAAAGGCTGTGTCTCAACATCTTCCCAACATCTTAATTTTATAACTATACGCATTGTGAATGCATTGTCCCTTTTCTTCTGTAGATTCTATAGGGACTTGGGGGGAAAAGCAACTACTTATTTTCTCTTCCAGATGTTAATTATATGGCATACTTCATAAATCCTTTTGCCTTCTGTCACCCAAATGACAATGCATGAGGTGAAAAGAGCATGATGCTAAAATTATATTTCTGATGGTACAGGAAATATAGTTTGAAAATAAATTGTTTCACATATTTTTGAAATCTCAGAGCCAGGGTTCAGGCAGATATGTGTGGGTCTAGGAGAGACATGCTTCTCTGGGACCAATGGATTTAAAACATTTGTTTGTTTTGCATTTAACAATCATGAGGGTTGATGTTAATTTGATCCAGAAATTATGCTGTATGGAAGAGAGAGAGAGTATAGGGTCCTCTGGACAACTGATGCCCAGAACCTGTTTTCTGTGTGCATCCTGTGAGGGCTGAGATGAAAGAATGAGGCAGCTGTGACTGGCTTTCAGACCTGCAAGAATCTGGAGGTGGGGGGGTGCTTGTTTCCCAGTTCTCCCCCACACTGCATAACTGAGAGCAGTTTGCTCGCCTCCTATTCAAAACAAGTTAGAGGTATAGATGTCCTCCCTCATTCCATGCTTTTGGAAGCAGAGTTTTGGGTTAGGTAGAGGAAATAGGCCACAGAATTGCTGATTTTCAAGGGCATCTAGCACATGAAAATTTGCATTCTGTGATTCTTCTCTCTCTCCCCAGTGTCTCAGAACAATCTGGAATTAGCAAGCCTTGACAACAGCTAATGAGAATGAACAGACTCACACAGATTCCCTTTTTGCAGCAATTGGATTCAGCCTTTAAAAGACTGGCAAATCAACCCAAAGAACATCTTTTTTGAGTGAATAAAAATATTTCCTAGCCTTGAGCACTTGTGTGCTCAGAAGGGAGTCAGCTAAAGAATCTGGGCTGTAATAATGACAGTAATTCCTAAGATCTGTGGAGTGTTTACTTTTGTGCCAGGAATGTCATCTTCACATCATCCCTACGGCATGGGGACCACCACTCCCACCGCTTTTGTCAGCATCTTCCTTATATTATAAATGAGGCAACTAAAGCAGAGAGAGGTTACAATTTCTACCTGTGGCCTACATACCTGCTCCGGGTGTTGTGGGCCCTACTGCTGTCTCTCTCTCTGTCAGAGTAAGAACTTCAAGGTGCATCTCTGAATTCTGAACTGCTTTGCTTAAAGAGCTCTCACCCTGAAACCCATGGAAAAGGTCTTGGTTACCTTTTGTCATTTCTTGCACACAGTTGCTGGTGAACTGTTCTTTCCCTTCATTACTGAGTATTTGAAAAATAATGATTTAGAGTCTGCTGTGAGCTAAGCACTGCCGTTTATGACAAGAGGTATTGCTTTGTGGCTGAGATGAACCTGGGAACCAGGCTTCCTGGATTGGAATCCACTTCCTAGTTGTGACCCTAGAGAAGTCATTTAACTTCATGTGCCTCAGTTTTCTCCTTTAAAATTGGTGATAATAATATTACCTTCCTCACAGGGTTGTTGTGGGATTAAGTGAGTTAATTAATGCAAATCTATTAAAACAGTGTCTGGCACAAAGTAAGAGCTCAATAACTTTTATTGTTCTGGTTATTACTATCTTGTTTTTTTCAGCTAAAAACAGGAAAATGGTTTTGATATTATTTTAATAATCTAGATGAGATGAAGAGAGAAATCAAGTGCTCTGAATCTACCCTTTTTATGAAATTAGTTGAAATTTTAAAACATTAATAAAAAGACCTACAAATTTTAAAGGCTTTAAGTTACCCTTTTCTGTCCAAGGAATGCATAGACTAGACTGTATGCTTTAATTTCTTAATTTATTTACTTGATTCAATTAATGTAACTTAATTGATATAGCTAATATGTATTGATTTCCTACCAGATGCTGGGAACAGTGAGTGAAAAACTTGTGCAAAATTTGGGGAATCCTTGTTTCATGAGAGCTTCTCTATTCTTTCCACTCCATGTCTTTCTAAAAAGATTACATGAAATTATAATTAGCAGTGAACCTGTCCATAAGTAATGCTATAAAATACAAAAAGAATGATACCTCAGTATTGATTGAAATCTCATCTATTACATTTATGCTGTTCACTTATTCAGAGTAAAAAAATCATTATCTAAAACAAAAATATTGCTATAAGATTATTTACCCCAATTCTTGCTTGTAT
The DNA here is from genome assembly GCF_009834535.1 of Camelus ferus. NCBI lineage: Eukaryota > Metazoa > Chordata > Mammalia > Artiodactyla > Camelidae > Camelus > Camelus ferus. The sequence goes on from NC_045699.1 coordinate 12,299,241, forward strand.
TAAATGGCTATCATTGGTTACAACCAAAGAGTTGTCTCACTTTTAAAACATAACACATTTAAGATTCTCTTTGGGTATGAATATTTGTCATATAGAAAACCAACATGTCTGTGATGAATGTTGTACACAGTGTTTCTAACACTTAATATTTGCTCTACTTCTAAATTAATCACAGGATACACCATGTATTGATATTATATCCTTGGAAAAAAACAAAGAGTAGCTGTCTCTCAAGTAAAATACTGATTTATTGATTTTTTAATTTTTTTTTTATTTTACTTTAGTAGCTGAAAGACTTCTAGAGGTTTAACCAGTAAAGGGTGTGTTTTCCAATTGTCCCCACTTTCCAGACTGTTAATTTAAAGCCTATAGGATAAGAAAGTTCTACTCACTTTCCAAGCTTGAAAGAGCCATACATTAGAAAGCTTAATATACTTCATCTGTTTTAACTACTAAGTCACCCCAAGAACTCACTAGAATCTCTGCTTTCTGGAATAAAGATGACAACAAATGATGTATTCATTTCTGGAATGCATGAGTGTCATAACCGGCTTAGGAAAATTAATTGCACAGGAGCCTAAATCCATATATGTTAAAAATTAATGAACAATTTAACTTTGAAGTTAGTATATAGGACTTTTTAAATTCTTGGAGTAGTTTTTATCTCCTCCTTTGTTCTAGGAAATAATATCATCACTCAGTGGAAGAGAAAGTAAACTTACCCAGCTTTTCTCCAGAGGTTGGAAGTAGGATCCAATAGTAAGAGTTTCTGGGAGAAAGATTTCCACTCAACAGAATAATCTTTCTGATAATTAAAGCTGTCTCTGAGTATCTTCTAGCATTAGATATAATCATGGTGGGGCTTTTTTTGAATTTTGTCGCATAGCCCAAAATATTGTAGTTTAAAATCTGATTGGGGGAACACTCCAGCCTTTTTTTTTTTTTAATTTGCCATAGTCCTAAGCTATTCTTGTTTCTATTTCTAAATCAGTTATAAAATTGGTTTTATAATTTTCAAATTATGTGTTGCAGATTTACTGGTACTGCAGTGAGTTTGTAGGTGAAATTTGGGAATATGAAAGATTTGTTGTTGTTGTTGTTTTTGGAAATACTGTTTTCTTATAAATGGACATGCTGTGTCCCTCCAAAAACAAAAAAAAAACTAACAGCGGAGTAATGACCATCTGTCACTGGGATTATTCAGGCAGAGACTGGGTGATAATTACTTAAGGATATGGTACAAGGGATAACTCTAGTGGTAGGTCATTTGATTAAATGATTTCCAAATTTTCTTACAACTTTGGCATTTTGCTTTTGATTGTGAAGTTCTTGTCTAGCCTAAAATTAGTTTCCATAAAGAAATAATTTCATAGTGTAGTAGTTAAAAGCATCCATTTTATGATACAGTGGTAGACCTGGGATCTGGTCCTTGCTGCCCACAACCAACTGAGTGATCATAAGATACTCATTCAACTTTCTCATGAACAGTTTGTACAGCCATAAAAGAAGAACCATATCTAATCTGAGAGTGGTACAGACTGAGTGCAAAATATCTCATGTGTAGTCAGTGTTCATACTGTGCCTTGGGTCTGAGTCTAAAGACCTAGAAGGACCTAGAGAAAAATAATTGAGAAATGAACTCTGATGGGAACTCAGGAAACAAGTGTGATATTCAATGGTTTGTTGTAACTCACGCATCTGTAGTATTATTGGACCACTTTGATGCATATTTAATTTATAATAGCCAGAAACAAATATCTTCATGATAAACGTATGACAGTTGAGACACTTTAACAACTGCAAGGATGTGGGGTTTGTGACTGATTGCATTCTTTCAGAGATAATTCCGTAATCTGTCACTAAGTCAATCGCTCTTTACACGAGAAGTGATTAAACATCTAACTAAACACTATAAACACCGTTGCAGTTCTCCTGAAACGCTGCTTTCTATCACATGATCTCTCAGTTCATATTCATCACTCTTTGTGAGGCCAAGTTCATCTGACCAGTAAAGATTTTCTTGTACCTTTGTGCTGTATAGTGGTTCTCAAGCTTGTCCATTAAAGTTCTGGTGGCAGGTGTTTCCTCTTCATGCGCACATACACATACCTTTATGCAAGCCACATTCCTCAAAGAACACAGTGTGAGTGTTACGTGCTGAAACTACAGAAAGCCAGTCTTTCTTAGCCTAGAGTTTTGATCCTTCGCTGAGAACCCTCCTAGCTAATCAGCATGCAGAACCAAGTTCCAGAGGAGTACACAGAGCTCTCCAGGGACCTCCATCCATCTATGGCAAGAGAAAGGCTCCATATATAATTTTTCAGATTCATCTTCACTTATTCTCGAGAAACCTTTTGTTCCTTCAGAAGTGGAAATAGATGTATGTTTCAGCTGCTGACTAGTACATTAAGGAAGAGAATGCAAACATATTTATCAGTTTACTTGAGGGGCCAAATGTTACTTCAGAAAGGATAACTTTTCTAAAACAACACACATCCATACACATACGCACCCAGAGATACAGTGGAGGTTTGAGATTTCTTACGAATTCCAGAGTAATGAAAAAAATAGTTGAACTATAGAGATAAGTGGCACTGTAGATGTCTATCCATTAGACTGATGTGTTTAAAAGATCAGCAGCCTCTAGGCTGAAGTTAGAATGAATTTCTCTTTCTCTTAGAGGTGGCTTCAGCATTTCTTGGGTAAACCTTTTGGCGCCATTGATAAGTAAGCACATTTCTTTAGGATGTGACTTAAATCGTGGTAGAAGCTTCTGCATTTAATGGCTCCAGTTCATGGTACAAATTCAACAGTGCAAACCAGAAAGCTGTTCAAGTTTCAGCTTGCATTACACTTTCTACATAATATCATTAGATTCTAATTGGCTGCTTTTAGCTGCTGACAACAACGTACTGTGTATCAAATTTATTGTGAATTAGGATTAGGAGATGATAGATCTGAAGTTGTATTAGAAGAGTTTTCAATATGAATTTATATGTCGTAGGATAGATATTTAAAAAACAACTATAAGAAACTTTTTAACTCATTTGGTTATCTGGTCAAACAGAGGGATACTTTTGTATCATGTCATTTTATTATATTCTGGGGGTTTAAGATCTTTAAACTGACAAAAAATAGTTTGCAAAATACTGTTTAAAAAAACTCATTGCGCCCTGTTCATTTTAAGGAGGAGTTTGGACATTCCACTGTAAATGCTGCTCTTTGAAAATGATTGTATTTAAAACTTGAAAAAAACTTAGAAGTAAAATTGCATTTAGATTTCTGAAGTTTTAGAATTTCTAAAGCCAACACACAATCATTTTATATGTAATTTTATAGCTATAGGTATATATATATATACATGTATACATATATAGCTTTATATTTCTTAAGTCATAAGCTAAGCTTATTTGCATATTCATTATGAAATAAAGCAAAGTTGATGATAATGGGAGGGAGGGTATAGCTCAGTGGTAGAGTGCGTGCTTAGCACGGACAAGATCCTGGGTTCAACCCCCGGTACCTCCATTAAATAAATAAATAAAATAAAACCTAATTTACCCCCCTGAAAAAAAAAACACAAAACAAAACAAAAAAAGTAAAGTATAATTTTTTTTTAAAACTTGATGATAATGAACATCAACATGAGACATACTTGTATTTCCTAACCTGATTGGTATATGCACTATCCCCCGAAAGATAAAGCCTATATATTTGAAAAGACGTGATGTATCTTAATTTTAATCAGAACTTTCATGATGTGAGCAACATGTAGTATTTGCCTTTTCGTGGAAAAATTCCTTTTGCAGATTACAATATCTGCTTATATTCACTCTACCAATAATCCTATGATTTATTCACCCAGAAGATTGAAAAATATGAATGCTTTTGAGAATACCGTATTTCAGTATGTTGAGGATCCGTGTCATATTTTACATTCAAATCCTTTTAGTGGGATATTTCCATAAATGGTAATGTTTAGCTGCCTTACGAGCGGAACAATATATGGTGGAAACATCCTTGACTTGGACAGAAGACCTTACACTTCTCAGTTGTAACATTCAGCACTGAGGACATTTGTAATTATTCGGTCAGTGTCTGTCTCCTCACTCAAGTGGTTCTCAGTCTTGGATGCTCATTGGAATTACTGCATACCTCTAACAAAATAATACTGATGCCTGGGTGACACTCTCAAGATTCATTTTTAATTAATCCAGGAGTGGGATCTGGAGACTGAGATTTTTGAAACCTAGTAACCTAGCTTATTCTTACATATAACCACGAAATTCATGCAAGTTCAATGAAAGGAGGGAACTTGTCATCAATAAATAACTCAACGTTCGGCACAGAGTAGAATCTAAGTAAATATTGGATGGATAGACGGGTAGATGGAAGGATGAGTGTATGAGTGGTTCTGGACAAGTTTCCTTACCCTTACGGACTTTAATTTTCAGTATGTGTAGCAAGAAGGTTGAACTACATCTTTCACTTAAAAGGCTTATCTGAGAGCCTATAGTAATGTGCCTACCTAGTCATTGTCTCCTAAATTGAAAGGACCTTAATAGTAGCAGTTAGAAATATTTTTAATACCCAATAAAGCATGCAAAAAGTTTAATATTTTTGCTGAATTTAATTACTAAGTTATGTATTTAAATAAAATGCCTTTTTTAAAAATATAATTGTCAATTAATATGATATATCCTGAAATATCTGCTTGCCCTTAGAAAACCATATAAAATTCTCACCACTTTTATTCAGCATATTATTGAAAGTCCTAGCCATAGTAGTCAGACAAGGAAAAGAAACAAAAGGTTTCCAAATTGGAAAGAAAGTAAAAATGCCACTGTTTTCAGATGAAATGATACTATACATAGAAAATCCAAAAGACTCCACCAAAAAACTTCTAGAGCTTTGTCAACAAATTTGATAAAACTATAGGATACAAAATTAATATACACTTTTTACTTCCATGGTATTTGTTTTAACTTCTTTCTAATTTCTGGTTTTATTGATTTGAGCCTTCCTTTTTTTTTCCTGATGAGTCTGTCTAAAAGTTTAACATTTTTGTGTATATTTTTAAAGAATCAACTTTTAATATCATTGATCTTTTTACTGTGTTTTATTTATTTCTGCTCTGATCTTTATAATGTTTTCTTCCTACTAACTTTGGGTGTTGTTTTTTCTTTAGGTGTAGGTTTTTGTCAGGTTTTTTTGAGATTTTTCTTGTTTCCAGAGTTAGACTTGTGTTGTTATAACTATTCCTCTTAGCTTTTCCTGTATCCTATAGATTTTTTTAAATATATTTTTTTATTGAAGTATAGTTAGTTTACAATGTTGTGTCAATATCTGTACAGCACGATACTTCAGTCACATAGGAACATACATATACTCGTTTTCATGTTCTTTTTCAACATAGGTTACTACAAGATACTGAATATAGTTCCCTGTGCTATACAGTATAAACTTGTTGTTTATCTATTTTATGTATTATTAGTATCTGCAAATCTAGAACATCCAATTTACCCCTTCCCATCCCCTTCCCCGCCAGAAACCAAAAGTTTGTTTTCTATGTCTGTGAGTCTGTTTCTGTTTTGTAAATAAGTTTGTTTGTCTTTTTGTTTTTTTTTCAGATTCTACATATAAGTGATATCATATGGTATTTTTTTTTCTCTTTCTGGCTTACTTCACTTAGAATGACATTTTCTAGTTCCATCCATGTTGCTGCAGATGGCATTATTTTATTATTTTTTATTGCTGAGTAGTATTCCATTGTATAAATATACCACATCTTCTTTATCCAGTCATTTGTCAGTGGACGTTTAGGTTGTTTCCATGTCTTGCATGTCTTGGCTATTGTAAATAGTGCTGCTGTGAACATTGGAGTGTATGTGTCTTTTTGAATTAAGGTTCCCTCTGTATTTATGCCCAGGAGTGGGATTGTTGGATCACATGGTAAGTCTGTTGTTAGTTTTTTTGAGGAATCTCTGTACTGTTTTCCATAATGGATGCACCAAACTACATTTCCACCAGCAGTGTAGGAGGGTTCCCTTTTCTCCACACCCTCTCCAGCATTTATCGTTTGTGAACTTTTGAATGATGGCCATTCTGACTGCTGTGAGGTGTGTATCACATAGATTTTTGGTCCTTGTCTTTTTGTTGTCATTTTTCACCAGGTATTTTTTAATTTCTTCTTTGATTTCTTCAGTGATCCATTGGTTGTTTGATGGCATATCATTTGGCCTCCATGAGTTTTTGTTTTTTGCAGTCTTTTTTCTTTTAGTTGCTGATCTCTTAAGTTCAAACACATTTTAACAACCCTGTATATTTACTCCCCCAACAACATTTACTATTTTGACATCATATTTTACATCATTTTGGTTTTTGCATCCCTTAATTGTGGCTACAGATGATTTTACTACTTTTGTCTTTTAACCTTCCTACCAGCTTTACATATGATTAATTTATTACCTTTACTATATATTTTCCTTTACCAAAAAGATTTTTTCCTATCATAATTTTCATGTTTCTAGTTGTGGCCTTTTTCTTTTACACTTAGAGAAAGTTCCTTTAACATTTTTTTTTTAAGGTGGTTTGGTGGTGCTGAACTCTTTTAGCTTTTGCTTGTCTGCATAACTTTTGATCTCTTTATCAACTCTGAATGAAAGCTTTGCCAGATAGATTATTCTTGGTTGTAGATTTTTTTCTTGTCATCACTTTAAATATATTTTGCCACTCCCTTCTGAGAAACTCCCTCTAGAGTTTCTGCTGAAAAGTCACCTCATAGCCTTATGGAAGTTTCCTTGTATGTAACTTGTTGCTTTCCCGTTGCTGCTTTTTGTATTCTCTTTTTATCTTTAATTTCTACCAGTTTAATTACAACATGTCTTGGTGTGGACCGCTTTTGGTTGATCCTGTTTGGGATGCTCTGTGTTCCTGTACCTGGTGTCTGTTTCCTTTCTCAGGTCAGGGAAGTTTTCAGTTATGTCTTCAAATAACTTCTCTGTCCTTTTCTCTCTCTCTTCTTCTGAGTTTCCTGTAATGTTAATGTTAGTACACTTGATGATGTCCCAGATTTCTCTTAAACTCTCTTCATTTCTTTTTATTCTTTTTTTTCTTGTTTTCTGTTCTTCTTCAGTAATTTCCAATACTCTGTCTTCCAGCTCACTAATTCAGTTATCTATTAGAAAAGTTTTATTAATTTTGTTAACAGGTGGCCCCAATAACATTTATTAATAATTAAATCTTTCACTTGTTTGGAATGTTACTTTTACTATATAATATTATAGTTTATGTTCATTTAGTTAAGTCTTTGAACTTTGTATTCTTTTCCGTGAGTCTCTGCCTATGGTGGCTTCAGTACTATGATCATTTAATTATTTTTCCTTTACAACATATTTAAATATATAATAATGTAGGTTCATTACTCCCCCACCTCATTTTATGAATATGTTCTTGACTAGTCTCATCTTTTCTCATGTATTTGATCTGTAAATTTACCTTCCTTGCCACCTACATCCCTCATTAAAATGTCTTTAGGATTTTAGTTGCAATTGAATAGCATTTATGGATTAATTTTGGAAGAGATAGCTGTACAAAATGGAGTGCTTTTTCATAGAGAGTTCTTATTGTCTGTCCGCTTATTTTCTTCCTTTGATGTTCCTTATAAATTTTTTGAATTTTCATATATCCTTTTAAATTTAATAAAACATTTATATTTTTGTTTTTATTATGAAGATAATTTTTAAATATATTTTAAAGCATATCTATTTGGTTAAAATTAATATATGGAAAAACCTGTTAAATTTTTTCAACAAGCCATCTTGCTAAACTGTTTCAAAATTTATGTCTCTTATTTATTATCTTAATGCATATTAAATAATAAAACTAATACCAACATTTCCTATCTTATTGTGAAGTTCAGCTGGTGTTTTATTACTAAAAGTTGCTTTCAGATAAATACTTTTCAATTTAATTAAAGTTTCTATTTATGTTATTAAAATTTCATACTTTATTATTTCTGTGAAAGGATCTTAAGCCTTTTCAAATGTTTTGATAATATCAGTAAAGATTATATTTACTTCTTTGCCTTTTTAATATGAAGAGTTACTAATGTAATAGATCTTTTAAGAACTGTCTTTTCATTGCTAGAATTAATCCTATTAATCAATGTGTTATTCTTTTCGTATATTGCTGGATTACACTTGTTAATTTTCAATTAAGATTTTTGCATATGTGATCCCAAATGAGATGAATCTTTTATTCTTGGTTTTTTTTTTTAATGTATTGTGGTTAAATTTTGGTCCCTGACTTTATATGACCTTTATAAAAGGAATTATGAAATCTACATCTCTTTATGCTAGGGCAAATGTTGGCAAATTATAACTTACAGGGAAACACCTGCCTACCATCTGCTTTTGTAAATAAAGTTATATTGAAACACAGCCATGCTTATTGGATTACATGTTGTCTCTCTAAGCCTCCTTTCACCCTATTGGGCAGCAGAGTTGAGTAGTTGCAACAGAGACTTCATGACCCTCAAAGCCACTATAATTTATTATTTGACCTTTTACAGAAAAAGCTTGCCTCACCCTGCTCTAATATACTTGAAGTTCTCCATCCTTTGAAAATTTTACAGAACTCAACAGAAAAATTAACTGGGCCTTTACTTAATTTTCTTGTGAAAGAATAGCTTTTTGGATGTTCTTTCTTTTTTGTAATGTTTATTTATTTCACTGGCATTTTAACTGAAACTTCTTGACATTTTATAATTTAAATTTTACATGGCCAACACAGTTTTCCAGATTTTAATGTTAATTTGCACAGATTGAATGTATTTTACTAAAGCTTAAATTTTTTCTATATTTATATTTTACTTCTTCCTTTTTGAATGACACATGCTTAAATATTATCTTTTTATTTTTGGTCAATATTATGAAGGTTGTCTATTTTATTGTCCTCTTAAAGAGCCAATTATTGGTATTTATCAGGTTTACTTTTTCTCTATTTTCTCTATGTTTAATCTATTTATGTAATTGTTACTTTATTAATTCCTTCTTCAATACATTTTAAAGTATTCCATTGTCATAGTTTTTGTATTTCTTAAGTATAATAAATGCTTAGTTGAGGTATTAAATTTTTTCTTCTTTAAATGTAAATGCATTTAAGTTTATATATATACACACACACACACACACACACACATATATATATATATATATATATATATATATATATATATTTTTTTTTTTTTTTTTTTTTTTTTGAGTACCACTTTGGCCAAATCCTATTTTCATTATGGCTAACTTTTTAAAGAGTCCTAAATTTTTATTTTTGATATTATCATCCACATAGGAGTTAGTAATTTTCAAAGTATTACTAATTATTTCTTCTTGTGTTATTAATAATATTAAATCTTATTTTATTAGAAAATATTGATTTTTAGGTCTAATGTAATTATTTTGTAAATAGGCTATATATACATATATAATAGGCTGTATATATATGTATATGTGTGTGTGTGTATATGTATGTGTGTGTGTGTGTGTGTGTGTGTATAATGGAAGAAAGTGTATAATCATTGTTTACAGGGCCCAAGTTTCAATATAAAGTGCTAGATCAAGCTTGTTAGATATTCTGTATCCCAATTTATGATATGAATAATTGATCTGTTTGACTTAAAACTGTAGTGTTAAACAACTCAACTTACAATTTTGAATTTTACGTTTTTCTAGATAGCTTCTAAAGAACTTTTAATTGTTTATATGTTTCTGCCATGTGTATAAATGTCCATGGCTTAGATCTGTATTATGGTTTGTAGGTTTTAAGAGTAGAGTATATAAATTTTAGTTGTGATTTCTGTTTTCTGATATTAATATTGCTCACTTTTTCATTTATGTTTCTCCAACATATATTTCCACATCTTTATTTTTATTCTTTTCAAAATACTACTTTGTTTTAGGTGTGATTCTTGGTAATGTCAAATAGCTAATTTTTCTTTTGATCATAAAATAAATTTATTTGTCTTTTAAAAGGGAAATCTAAGCTAGTCACCTGTATTATGATAATGGATGTTTTGGTCTCATTCCTCTTGTCTAATTTAATGTTATTTATTTTTGTGACTTGTTAGGATTTTTCTTCGTTTAATGTCCTAACCTTTTCTATGATGGCCAAGTGTTCTTGGTTTTTCATGGCCTCCAACCACTATGCTGCCAGTCCCACAACTTGAGGATTTTACATTCTAATTCTACTCTATACACCATTACCTTTTAAAAGTTTAAATATATTTGCAAATAAATTCCTTTATCAATTTCAAGAAAGAAAATTTATCAATGGATTCTTCTTCAGTAAGGTGAATACCTTTAGCAAGCTAATACCTTCCCATGTTCCCATGTATCACTGAAATAATGTGAAAGCTTTATTCTTTTTTTTTTCTTTTTTGCATATGCCTCTACTTTAGAAATTATGTCTTTTCATGTACATTAGTCTCAAACACTAGATTAGCAATGGTTTGTACAGGCTTCATGGATTTAATCAGTATTTGTTGAGTATTTTCCAGGTACCAGACAGTAGGAGTTTCCAATTATTATTGTTTTCTCATCATTTTATGTGGTGTCTTCCCTTTCTTGAGCCTTGCTTTCATTGACTGGTTAGTTGGAATGCCTTTCCAAGTGGGTTTCATTCGTTAATTCATCAGAGGGATGCAGGTGTAGTACGTTCTGAATGCTGCAAATCTGAAAATTCCTTCCTTTCCCTCTCTCAGATGAATCACTTTTACTAGGTATGTTTCCTTTGTATTCCTTCCACCTCAGAAATCAGCAAGCATTGCTTCATTATCTTTTGCAGAGGAGCTGAGAAGCTTGGTTTCCATGTATTATTTTAGGTAAAAAAGTACGTATTATAATATATAGTATATATATTTTCCCCTCTCAGGTGCTTGTAGGGCTTTTCCTACATCCTATAAATTTGGAAGTTCACCATATCCAGGTAAAGGTCCTTTTTCATTGATCCTGCCAAGTATTTGGTGCTCCTGTTTCCCCAAAGCAGAAATAATGTTCTCATCTTTTAATTTCCTGTTGCATGTGTATTAGAGCTCTTTGAAATAGTTTCCAGGTATTTGATTGTATTTTTTTTTAATTTTTCTTAGTCTAGCTTCCCAGTCTTTGCTTTCTGTTATCCTTTATCTCATTCCCTAAATCATTACTTCTATACTTTAGAAACTCCAAATCTGCCAGTAACTGCCTCTACTGCGATCTCTTTGTAAATATACGTGATATAATTTTATTGTTCTCATTGTTTTTAAATTCCTCCTAGTCAGTCACTTCCTGTTTTTGACTGTGTGCTATTGTATTTTTGTTTCGGTTTTATTATTTAGAGTATCTATAAGTTCTCTTCTGCTTCTTGTAGTACCTCTGTTTTATTGGGGAACATATCTTAATGTTCATTTGATTCCTTCTTTTGAACTACTGAAACTCTTTTATTTTCCCTGGCGATTTTTCTGTTTGCTCACCCTCACAGAACAACATCTAGGTTGTTTTTTAAGCTGTGAAGTGGAATCCATCCAGAATTGTTTATGGTCATTTTTCTGTCATTTTATGGTTACAAATAAATGTAATACTTGATGTTTATGTTTATTACAAACTCTGACAGGCTAGAAGGGCCCAGTATTTTGCAGAGCTGAGAGTAGGGCTATAGGCAAGAAGAGACATTAGTGGGTGTTAGAGAATCTACTCCCCCAGAGGAAATTTTTTCTTTGAAATCTTGAAAATTTTGAAATTTTCATCCTTGACTGAAAATTTTTGAAAATTCGAAATTTTTAGTGTTAACTGTCTTAAGACAGTTGAGCCAGAAATACTTACTCTTTCTTGATGCCTGATGGACACATTTTATTTGTAATGTCTCCTGGCCAGCTTACCAGGCAGTAGGTTCTTACAACCTGTAGACTTAAGTGTTGACTGTGAGCCTCTCTATGACTCCCAGGCCCACAGATGATGGCAGTCGGTAGAAACTCCTTGCGTGTTCTAAACAAGCAGGGGAAATCCATGGCCCAGACTCCCTCCACTTGTTTCTCACCTGCCCCATTTCTTGCCTAAAGCCTCAAGAATTAAGTTTCATAAGAAAGATCTAGTTTTCAGCAAGAATATGGATTTTTTCTGTTGCATTGTTGAGTTATTGTAATGAGAAATTGGGCCAAGTTTAAGATGCCCTAAGTCTCAAAGTTGAGTTTAAATTCTCATGTCAGTTTCAAAATCTTTTATCACCATGCTTATAAACTGCTATGTATACAGGACAAATTCTGTTTCTTCAGTTTCTTGAATTTGCCAGAACCCTCAAAATTTTTGTCTCAGACCTTCTCATCAGCCCTACTCTTCATACTATTTCCATATCATAATATCCAGATCCAGAGCTCTGCAGTCCAAGAAATGGAAGAGATGTGATTGGTTTTTTATTTGTTTGGCAGTTGTGTATGTGTGTGTATGTATGTATTTTCTACCAACAGCATTTGCTGTTATTGGCAGTTTGTCTCTGGACTATGAGTAAAATATGTTTAACTCCCCATCGTCTCATTAACACCTTTGTTACATAGACTGTTACCCTGTCTCCCGGAATTTCTGAACAGACAATACTTATCTGTTTGACCTCATGCTTTCCTATTTCCTAAGTCTTCTGTAGGAAACACTGATGGGAAGTGACTATCATATGGTTTATAAAATGACCATTTGGAAATTCTGTGTTATGATTAGAGCAGACCTTTAAATCCATTTTGCAGTCCCTTGGAAATCTCCATCCACCCAGCAGAAACTTTTTGCTGCCATCCAATGTTCCCTGATAAAACGACTCACTTGAAACAAATGGAAGAATTTGATCACCAGGAGCAGCAAGACCACTCCTAGCTGAGATTTGAGGGTTCTTTTGTTTAAATGAGGAGAAAATGCTCACTCACTGAGGGGCTTCTTTTTAGTTGTCCCTTTTTCTAAAGGAGAAAAAAAGAGTATGTTTTAACCATGAACAATCATTTGCAAACAAAATTAAATCATATTCAAACTATTGTGAGTCCTTTACTCACATAACCTCCTCTAGAATGTGCTTTAATCAGGAACAGTTCTTTTCTCCTTGTGTATAATGCTTATCCGAGGTTATTTTCTGATGGAAAAAACCTCTTCGATATCATAGAATTGAACTCTAACATTTTACCTAAAAAGAAGGCAAGCAGAGAGACAGGAAGGAATTTCACCAAAGGCCTAAAACCAAAAAGCAGCCACAAAAAGACCTGACTCCAGGTTTGAGATTCCAGTACCACCAGCTGGTGCTGGTCACTGCTGTGTAGCTGAGGCCAGAGCCGTGCATCTCTGATTGGGGTGGGTGTGGGAGGTTGGGGGTAGCACAAAGGGATGCGGTTTTCATGTTTGCTGTACTCTCTACGTAGGATTTACACTTACATAAGATTTCAGATACTTTACAGTAGAAATACCTATTTGACAATGGGAATCTAAACATTCAAGGATGAAAGACAAGTCAAACTATGGATTAGAAGACAAGGTTAAACAAAACTGGCAAAAGAGCATAGACAGCTGGCGGTGTAAAAGCCAATTTTGTGGCAGATTTTGTCTTGCGCTTCCTTGAAGTTCAGAAATGGGAGACCAGTCATTCCTATTATCAGCATTTTCCAGAGAGAAGGGCATTAATATTCAGTCTCTCAGACAAAGTAAGCTTTTCCTGACTATTAGTTTTAAGAAACATTTTTCCTTCTTTTTGGGGTAATGGGAACTATGTTGCAGAGGAGACTTGTGCCCTCCAGGCAACTTGTTCACAATTCCTAACTCTACCCCGTGGGGAAGTAGAGAGGGTGTAAATGTGTGTCACAGAGAGAATCTGAGATTGGAAAAAACTTAAATGTGTCATTCCATTGTGGGTTTACAGGGCGAGTTCTACATTTACAGTGATGGGATGCCACAGTTGACTTGTTTATGTGAACTCTGTGCTGGAGTGAAAAAGCCAAGGATTTGTGGTTGGGAAGCCAGTCTGAGACATTTGTCTCACATCTGTGTGAGACTTCAGGGCAGCTACACACACTATAAGGTTCACACAGTAGTTAAATATGGTTAAATTTTGAGAAGGGTTTTGTAAAGTGTAGAACATTATATACATAATTATTATCCTTTTAGGTTTTGAATATTCTTTTCAGAAAACAGCAAATACTATGCAAGTCACGGCTCCCTGAATATATTTATTACCAACATGGTTTTTTGGCTGTATTTTTTCCAGTTGTTTTATTAACTGCTTCACATGAAAAAATGAGGCCTCATCACTCTGGAGTGTGTCTTTTCTTGGCTAATGTTCTGTCTGCACTGTGTTTTAGAAGACACCATCACTTGTATTTCATGGGAACAATATTATTGCAACAATAAAGAGTTGATTTAAGTGAGACTGAATACCAAAATATAGCAGTAACATATTATGGAAATGATTGGTGGCATATGTAGCCATAACATATGACAGAAATAATGGGTAATGTATGAGATAGAAATAAATATCCACTGTCTTTTATTAGATTGCCAAAACACCTTCTCTGGTTATATCTGTTGTCAGCATATTTTTAAAAAATAAAGTTACAAATTTTAGTTTTCTCTGTGTGATAGAGATAGATTTTTTAAATGGCCCAGGCATATCAGTCATATTGGGTGAAGATTTATCTCAGCTGAAAACTTGCTTGTTCTACTTAGATGAACTTTCTTTGTTCATTACACAATCTAGATAACAGTAGGTAATGAGAAATTAGTCCTTGCTCGCCTTAGTTTTTTGTTTCAAGACGTATTTTTCTCTAGGGACTCATGAGGTTATTGTATTGCTGTGCATTATATTTGCCCTTTAAAGAGAGTGGGAAAAGACTGCACTGTGCTCTTGAACTTGTAGCTAGATTCTCTAAGGAAAAAAATGGCATTAAGAAATGGTTCTGCTACTGAAATATCCTCGTGATTACTTCATCTGTTACAGTGCTGAGTGACCTACTAACAAATCTTTCTATTAAAATATTCTCACTACTTTACATATTTTCTATAATGAGCACCAGAAGCCTGTGACTCCTCATGCTCTGAAGACAAGTTGCTATTTCATGGAGTATTTTTTCCCTTGAATTGTGTTGTGCTACTTAGGAATTAGCCACATCCTTCTCAGTTATACCCACTATTTAAGTTTAAATAAGCCAACAAAGGGAATCCTTTTACTAGGTCACTCTGGTCCAGAAAGTTTGTAAAGAATGTGGTTTTTAAAAAAAAGTCTCTTCTTCATAGATTTCCTCTTTCCTCTCAATAGAGTTCCCAAATTACCATTGCTCTATTTCTTTCAGTATGATGTATGTTGGAATAATACCAATCTGACTTCAAATCAATTTTTGTATATTTATAAATCCTTTATACTCCATTCAGAGAATGTATAATGTGTTTTCAAGTATTGTGCATTTCATGAAGCAAATGTCCCACTGAGCTAGTTCCTATGTTTTTTTAAAGTATAAAACCAGCTACTACTATTGAGGGCTTATTATATACCAGACGTTGTGTTTGAGAGCTTTGCATAATTTATCTCATTTAAGCTTCACACTCACCCTATGAGTGAGGAATTATCTACCTTAGATTCATTAGGAATCTGAGACCCTGATGAATTACAGTTTTCCCCTGGTTACAGAGTGAGTGTCAGGATTCAGCCTTAGGTAGACCTGGTAACAAGATTTGTGCTCATCACTAGCATTCTATCCCGTTTGATGGTGAATCAGTAGCGCATCCATAGTGCTTTCCTGTTTTATTGGGCTGCAGAGTTAGAGACCAGTTCTTTTTTGAATCTGAGTACAACTGGGAAGGGAACTGATCCAGGGCAAAGGGCCAGACTTTGGGAGGCCATTTGAGACAAAGTCGAGCCTGTAGGCACATGTGGCAGTTACATGCTTCAAGGGGAGAACTTGTTAGGGACCCTGGTCCCACTCAACAGAGTTGCACAGTAAAGTACTTTTCGCTGCCGTGAACAGAGCCTCCCACCTCTGACAAACAGGCAGATGAAGTTCTTGGATTCAGCTCTCACATTGTTCCAACCATTGCCTGGAAACAATGAATATTCACTACCATGTTTCAGGTGCATGCAGATTTTATTTTTAATAATTAAAATACAAATTTGTCTTAAAGCATCATTGAATTCAGAGCTTTGCCTGGAAATATTTTCTCTGTTGATAGATGCTAAAATTACTATTTAATGGGCCCACATAAAATTAGGTACAGAAAATGTGTTGACATTCAGATGTGCTCTCACACTGAGAACATTTGCAGCCACAGCACTTCTGGACTTATGCAGTCCTGAATGCTAACTGAGGGCTTACCATTTTGCCAGTCATTCCAATAAACACTTTTAATGTGCAGTCTCACTTAATCTCATAACAGTCTATGTAGTGAGTTCTCTTTCCCCATGTTTCTGAAGTAGAAACTGAGGCTTAATTTCCAATTTCTAAATACTAACTACCATAAATAGTATTGTGGAAATTAAAATGGAGCATAAATTTAAAACAGCACAGACTAAATCTAAGGCAATAATGAAAACTGATTATTAGTAGTAGTTGTAATAATAGTAATGGTTTGTTATCAATACGAGTCCATTGAAGTCACAACCCATTAATTTTGTTTGTAAAATGTATTGATAATGTATACTTTATCTATTCCAAAAAAGGATCAAGTTAGCAAAAGGTCATAAAGGAAATCTTGTTATATCAGGAGAGTAAACAGAGTATCATTAGATCTTAGGGAAAAAGAGAAGACTTAAAGGAGTTTGATGCTTATAGAGTGTGCTTTAGGTCATGCTCCAGGACTTGGGAGACACCTGTTTTCTACTGTCTGGCATTATTTTAATGTTTGTTAGTTTATTTGTGTATGTGTGTAGGGAAGGTATATACTTTCATGGGTATTGAAAGTATATAATTGAAATATAGCACATGGAAAAACATTTGTGTGTTAGATTAGTCACAGTTAAAACTTATTAATAATCTGATTAACGTGTTTTTACTGTTTTGTGGAAGGTAGATATTACAGTCACTAGCTAACAAAGACATTCAGTTATTTAAGAGTTATCATGAATAGAGGCTGAACAGAAAATAATAAGGTTGTTGAACTTCAGTATTTTAAAAATGATCCTTTAATAACCACATTCAGACACTAATAGCTACATACAGTCTCCACTTGTCCTTTCATTGCTTTTCTTCCAATGTAGTTTTAAATATTTGTCTTCTATCCCTAGAAAATTTGAAAGAGAACAAAATTATTCTGAATTTATGGTGAGGGAACCTTTTAGTTTGGAGCCTCTCAGAAGTATCAGGCCTTTGCATCTTTTGTCCCATAGAACCTAGGAAAATGCTTTGATTATGGTTGGTTTTCAGTAAAACTTTGAGAGAAGGATGGAAAGAAAGAGAAAGAGAGAAAATAAATCAAGTCCAGAACCTACTAAGTTAGTAGAGTTACAAAGTTATTTATTTTATTGCATTTTATTTATAACCTCAAGTTTTTATTTTAATTTAGAGTGTCATTTTTCCAGCTAAAGGCTAGCATTTATTTTAAAATATTGATTTTTCTCTATTTTACAAAAGTAACATATTAACTTGCAGAAAATTTGTAAAATACAGAGAAGCACAAAGACAGAAATTTTAAATAAATTAAATCACATTTTATTGTAGCAGAACAATTGACTAGTTAAAGAATTACTGATAGAAATCATTCTGTGATTTGGGTGGTCAGCCCAAAATTGTCTTTGTGATGTTTTTAAGTATATAATTTTCTTATTAAATATATATGCTAGAAATAAGCAAAATATTTTAAATTTATTGCTGTACAAAATGAGGTTATCTAGATACAGTGTGTACTGGTTATATTTAAATAATTTTAGCACAACCATGCCTCTGAATCCAGAAATAGAGGCACATAAATATAACCAACTGATTTTTAACAAAGGCGCAAAAGCAGTTCAATAGAGAAGAGGCCTTTTAACAAATGTTACTGGAACAATTAGACACCTAGAATCCCAAAAATGGAACTCAATTTAAAACTAATACATTACAACAAATTATTAGCTCAAAAATGAATTATAGATCTAAATGTCAAATATAAAACTATAAAACTTAAAAACATAATGTAGAGGAAGTCTTTATGGCCTAGAGTTAGGCAAAGATTTCTTAGACAAAACTGCAAAAACACATCCAAAAAAGAAAAAAAGGACAAATTGGTTTTTATCAAAATTGATAACTTTTCCTCTGTGAATGACTCCATTAAAAAGATAAAAGACAAGTCACTGACTGGGAAGAATTTTTTTCCAAATTCCATATCCAGCAAAATACTTGTATCCATAATATATAAATAACTCTCTAAATTCAATAATAAAACAATTAATTCAATTGAAAAATAGTCAAAGCCCTTAGATATTTTACTAAAGAACACATATGAATGGCAGACAAGCATATAAAAATGTATCAACAACATTAGCCATTTGGGAAATGAAAAATAAAACTGTAATGAAATACTATTACACGTCTACTAAAACAGCTAAAATAAAAGATAATACCAAGTCTTGTCAAGGATATGAAGATACTAGATCTCTCATCTATTGCTGTCAGGCGTGTAAAATGGTACAATCACTCTGGAAATCAGTCTAGCAGTTTCTTTTTTAAAAATGTAGTGTATAATTATCGCACCCAGAAATATACTCCTGGGCATTTATCTTAGAGAGAAGAAAGACTATGTTAACACAAAAACCTGTATATGAATGTCCATAGCAGTTTTATTTGTAATAGCCCCAAATCAGAAACCACTCAAATGTCCTTTAATGGATGAATAGTTAAACAAACTGTGATACATTCATGCCAATACTACACTGCAGTAAAAAGGAACAAACTTTTTTTTAATTTTTATTGAAGTGTAGTTGATTTACAGAGTTAATTTCAAGTATACAGCAAAGTGATTCAGTTATACATATAGATACATATATTTTTTCTTTTCAGATGCTTTTTCATTATATGTTACTAGAAGAAATTGAATATAGTTCCCTGTGCTATATGGTAGGTCCTTTTGTTTATCTATTTTATATATAGCAATGTGTGCCCAGCCTCTAATTTGTTTCTCCCCACCATTTCCCCTTTGGTAACCGAAGTTTGTTTTCTGTGAGTCTAGGAACAAACTTCTGATGCATTCAACAACTTGGATTGATCTTTAGGACATTATACTGAGTTTAAAAAAAAAAAAAGCCAGTATCATAAAGTTGCATACTGTATGATCCTTGAAACGATTATAGAGAGAGAGTCAAGTAAGAGATTGCCAGGGTAATGGGGAAAGGGGTAAGGGGGTGACTATAAAGGGGCAGAATGAAGGAGTTCCTTTGTGGTGATGGATCAGCTTCATATATTGTTTGCAGTGGTGATAACAGGAATCTGTACATGCGAAAAAAAATCTCATGGAAGTAAAAAACATTTTTAAAAATGAATGTATGCAAAATGTCAGCTTTTCTCTGGATCATGGAGGTCACGAACTTTTCTCCAGATTAACCAGGACTTTGCATTTGAGTTTTGTTTTATGCTTGGTACTTGTTTAAAATGTTTTTCAGCTTGTTAACTGTTAGCATGTATTTTTTCTATAATCTAAAAATGCCGTTTAATGAGTGTCTTTAAGAGAAAAAAAAGTGCTTCTCAAAGTAGGGTCAGATTGCAATTAAGGAAACCTCAAAGACATGTGCCAAGCAGCACACAAATCCACAGGGTAAGCACGTTTTTCTGGAAATCAGTTTAACTTGAAAAATTGGGTTAGTCAGTATGTGGGAGGAGCTTAATTTTCATGTTAAACAGGCATGAATATTTTGTGTAGTAGAATGTAAGATTCATGTAAATTTTTCACCTGTAACAGATGATTGCAAAAAAATGTCTTGCTTAAAGTCCCTGAGGACTACACCCTCAGATCCCTGGGAGTTTGTGTGCACTTCTCTTTGTATTCATCCTTCTCTCAGATGAGAAAATGTAGTAACAATCCTTTAGCACAAATAAGTTTAGAACTTAACAATGCCTTAAATGCTGGACTTCTATGGGTTTTATCTGTCATTTGGCATGTATGGGGAATGTGATTCCAGCTCTGCCTCCTAGACCTCTGAATAAGTCCTCTGGTTCAGAAGTCCTAGAAAGTGCAGATCAGAGTTAGTGGCTAGCTAGAGAAAGAGGAGGATGGTAATAACAATTGTAGTGGAAATGAAACTCATTCAACCAACATGGATAGCAAGAAATATCACATTTCTTTATCATCTCTGTACTAACTTCTACTCCTAGTCTTTACCTCACTTTCTTGGCAAGGAATTTTGACTCAGTCATTCCTGGACTTCTCCTACTAACCCCATACATCCCTACTCACCACCCCGATACCACCCCTACTCTCTTTTGGTCCCTGAATTCTGGTGTATTAAATAGTGTCAAAGCCTCAGGAAAGTCCTCCTTTTATAACTATCTGGATATTATCACAGTGCTCACTGTCCTAATGCTCAGGATCCGTTCAAGTTCATGGCCATACTGCTTCAGTACCTACCGTGGGCATGGAAAGAGTGAGCCCTGCCTCTTGGGGCCAATAACCCATTTCCTTTGAGGTTCACCACGTCTTCATGTTTTCAGAAAGCCAGGCATAGGATTCCACAGACTGTTCTCATTCAACCATTATACCTCCCAAACCCTACCAGAAGCCCATTTCCTAAGGAAAATACTCATTTACAATGTACTACATACCAGGCATTGTATATAAGTGCCTTATCACTAGGTAACTCATTTATCCTCACAAAAACTGTGTGGTAGATGCCACTCTTACCCCATTTCCTGGATGAGGAAGCAGGCACTGAGTTCAAGTTTGTAATTTTAGATAAATAAGCTTATACTATTTCATCGAACTATATCTTGTGGATGTTTTCTCGGTTACAATTGTTAACTCCTCCCCAGTTGAAAAATGTACCTTTTATTTGGCTGAATAGTATTTATTTTGTAGTGGATTTAGTTTACCTGTTCTCCATCAAAACAGATAGAAATATAGGTACAGGCTGTAAAAAGAGGGTGTTCACTCAGACAACCTATTTTTAGTTTATGCATCTTATTTTCCTAAAAAGATTGAAAGCTCTTAGCTTCAATTAAATTTCTTGCACTACTCCATTAAATTTCTTGCACTACTTAACTTATATATGTAGCCACAATATCCATCTGTCAGAGCAGGGACTTTGTGTTCAGACAAGGCTTCAGGGAAGAAGCAGCTCCCTTTTTTGCAAAGAAGCAAATCCTGCAGCACCAGGGGAAGCCTATAATCATTTCTTCACATCTTCAAGTCTGAAATATAAATCAACATTAGATAAACTCTTGATAATTTTCCTAATGTTACTGTGCTCCAGTATTATGGTTCTCGTTGTTTTGTGAAACAGTGAGCCAACAGAATTATATAATAAGGTCATTTATAAGCAGTATTTTCATTTTCTTTGCTTTTTTCAAATGGATATAATGTTAGGTTTAATGCACTGAGAGGATATCTGCCTGTGTACACTTCTTAAATAATTTGTAGTGAGGATGGTACCCTTTTAGAATGTCTTACATAGCACTTGTGTGGATTTTAAAGAACGATGTATACATACGCCAAAGGATATGGCAAGACCCTGACATGATTACATTTTGAAAGTTCATTAACAATATCCTTAGAGTACATCACAGCCTTAATATGAACACTTGAGAATTGGATGAATTTCAATTGAATTTAATTTCCTGAATAGTAATGTACATTTCTCATTGAACGTACTTTGAAAACTAGGAGTGGGTTCGTTAACACTGGATTGGAAAGAAAATTCTCTTCTCTTATCGGCTCCATCAAATTACCATTGTGGCTTGACTTTTCCAGGCAGCCATCCGAAATGTCTTAGTATTTTACATTTGAATATACCTTAGACTCCCACATAGATTAACCTTATACAAAACTGCCCTTTAAAAGTCTCTCTTGTGTCCTTGTAGAATTGCTGATTGACCTAGATTACCCTCACTCTGAAAAGTCTCCTTCTTTTGAAGAAGCTGTGCAGCGCTGTATTATTATCTATTGAATCAAGGGTTCTTCCTGTTTGATCGTTTGTGTTCCAAAATATAAGTATTTGTTTTCAGTTGTTTAAACACAAAGGCATGGTCATAATGTCTACCTAACTTTATTACTCTTTAATTTCTGTGACTCATGACTTGTTAGAAAGCTCATGTTGAGAAGGGTGGCCAAGATGGCAAAGTAGGAAGACCCCCAAACTCACCTCCTCCAATGAGCTGAAATTACAACTACTTACAAAGTAACCCTCTATGAGAATGACCTGAAGACCAGCAGAAAAGATTTTCTACAACTAAAATTATAAAGGTGCTATCATGAGACAGGTAGGAGGGGCAAAGATGCAGTGTAGTCAGGAACCACATCCCTGGGTCAGCAACCCACAAATGGGAGGAATATGACAACCACAGAAGTCCTCCCCAAGGAGCAAGTGATCCGAGCCCCACATTGGGCTCCCCAGCCTGGGGGTGCTGCTGCACAGGGAAGATAAGCCCCCAGAATGTCTAGCTTTTAGTATCAGCTGGATTTGCATTCAGAAGAGCCAGAGGACTATAGGAAATAGCGACTCTGCTCTTAAAGGGCACCCACAAAATCTCACATGCTCCGAGTCCCAGCACAGAGGCAGTAATTTGAAAGTAGCCTGGCTCAGACTCACTTGCTGATCTTGGATAGCCTCCTGAAGAGGGAGGAGGCAAGTCGGACTCCTTCTGGGGATGGAGACACTGTGGCAGCCATTTTGGGGAGCTCATTCTACCACAATGACAGCAGCAGCTTTAAAGGCTTTGTTTTTAAGAGTATTTTTAAGTTCACAGCAAAATTGAGGGGAAGGTGCAGGGATTTTCTTCATGACCTCTTCCTTCACATGTGCATAGTGCCCCCATTACCAGCATTCCCATCAGGGTGCTACATTTATCACAGTTGATGAATCTACATTGACACATCATCATACTCACAATGTTGTACTTCTGTGGGCTTAGACAAGTGTATAATGACATATGTCCACCATTATAATATCATACAGAATAGTTTCACTGCCCTAAACATCTTTTGGGCTTCACCTGTTCATCCCTTTTTATTCCTCTTTCCCTAATCCCTGGCAATCACTCATCTTTTTTACTTTCTCCATAGTTTTGCCTTTTTCAGGATATCATATAGCCTCCTTTCTGATATTTGAGTTACAAGCTATTACAAGCTCTGACAAGGAAGGCTTACAGTAATAAAATCTGTTTAATCTTACCTAACACCTTCCATTTTGTTTCTCAGCATTTTTAATCTTTCCTAAAACTGTAAATACTGACACCAAAAATTGGACCCAAGTTAAAGAAAGAAAAGGTAGCATGTCAGACAGTGTGGCTCTGAATCCTAGATTATTTCAATGTCATGTCAAGCAAGACTTTGACTAGCAAGACTAGATGATTTAGTCAGTTATATTATGGAGGACTCATTTTAAAGATATATTTCCTAAGCTTTATGGGAGAGTGTTAAAATTGCAATATTCCTTTCAGTTTTGTTAATGTAATTCTAAAAAGCCATCACATTTGATGGCTGCTTAAATGTTAAGAAATATTTTAGCAGTGGTAAAACCCATGGTATTAACATGATCACTAAGTATTCAGATTATTTTATATCCTATTTTCTTCCAAAAAGAGCCCTTCTAAAAAAGAGTGGTACCATAGTGCTAGCCAGATTATACTCCCTAGTGACCCAGTCAATCAACAATAACAATCTAAGAGTTGCTTGTTTTGTTCAAGGCTCTGCGCTTTTATATTTTAGAGCTGAAAGTAAAATATCACTGTCGAGTCTTGAATGTTTGAAAACATGTTAATGGGGGGGTCTTCCAGAACATTCTAGAAATAACTGTCTGTAGCATCCTATAATGCTTAAAATCACTCACATTCATGTGTTTATGAGGCAGTCTGTGTTTGCTGTCTGTGGCAAGAAGAAACCCGCTACTTATCCCTGAGCCCATGACACAACATTCTGGGGAGCAGTGGGAGGACAAAGCTGACAGAAGGAAAACTTCAGGCTCAGTCTTAAGCAGGGGCTAGTAAGAGGAAGAGTAACCTGAGAAAGTGGTTCGAGGTCAGGACAGGAGCCTACCAGACCTGGAAGCTCCTTGAAAAAAATCTGTCTCATTTTTTGAATGAGGCAAACTGAATTATGAGAGTTCATATCTAAAGCTTACCTGAATTATTTTCTAGTCTCCAATTTGTTCTCAATATTGTAATAATTAGTTAAATATGGGCATCACTTCTCTTTGCCAGTGAAAATGGGAGAAGAGAAAACTACAAGGCACCTAGCGTAAAAGGAGACGTTAAGAGATGCTGTGACTTCAGGGCTCTTGTGTAGATTTGTCTGCCCACCACATCCAGGGTTGTCACAGAGGCAAGATAATCAGCAGTTTACCATAACAGATCCTGTTTCGGCTAAAGCATATATTTTGGAGCCATTTTATATTCAATTATTCATTCATTACCTTAATAAAATATTGCACCTACAATGTATCAAGCACATACATAGGGATATGTTTTTTAAAATTGACCATCTAATAATAATCAATATTGGCTCATCAATGGTAACAAATGTACCATGCTAACATATGACAGTAAAAATAAGGAAAACTTGTGGAGGAGTGATGAGAGGAGTGTTTGAAATCTCTCTATACTTTCTGCTCCATTTTTCTATAAGCCTGTAACTTCTCTGTCTTAGTAAGCCCAGGTTACCATAACAAAATACCATAGATTAGGTAGCTTCAACAGAAGAAATTTATCTTTTCATGGTTCTTGAGGCTGAGAAATCTAAGATCAAGGTGCTCACAAAGTGCATTTCATTCTGAGGTCTCTTCTCTTGGCTTGTTGGTGGCTGTCATCTGATTGTGTGCTCATATGGCCTCTTTGTGTGTGTGTGTGTGTGTGTGTGTGTGTGTGTGTGTGTGTGTAGGGACAGAGCAAGCTCTCCCAAGTCTCATCTTTAAGGGCACTAATCCCATCAGGAGGGCTCCACCCTCATGACCTAGTCTAATCCTAATTACTTCCCAAAGACCTCATCTCCAAATACCACTACATGAAGAGTTAGGGCTTCAACATATAAATTTGGAGGGGACACAATTCAGTACAAAGCATGCTAAAAATTATAAAGTCTATTCGAAAATTAAACAAATATGACTGTCTAACTAAAGAGCAAACTACCTAAATAGATAATAATAACAATGGGTTCTTTAATGGAGATATACACAAGATGTTATAGGACCACAGAACAGGGATATCTAATTCTGGAAGATATGAAGTCTTGAAGGACAAGCTAGAACTAGCCAGACAAAGAATGGAGTTGTCAGTGGTGGCAGTAGTAAGTAAGGGAGAAGAGAGGATGGTAGGGAAGGGAGCTTTCCAGAAAGAAGAAATAGCAATTGAAACGGTGTGGAGTCTTTGTGTATGCTGGGATGTCCAGGCTTGAACCCAAGCGTTGATTAAGTCTATACATATGTGTTATACCAGAGGATGAGTGCTTTGGATTGACCAGGAGCCAAAATGTTTGCATTGATGCCAGAAATGATTTGGACACAAATAAAACCATAAGGAAATCTGGGCTTCTTTGGAAATTTGAGACTTGATTTAAAAATTTGGAGCCCTTTATGTTACTTAGCAAGTGGTTAGAGCAAATAAATATAGGAAAACACTCAAGAACATGAGTGAGACACCAAAGACATATTTGAGGAATGATTTTGTAAGGATAAGGCCAGGTGGTATATAGACGGAAATGACAACCTGAGAAGTTTGAGTCATAGCCTTGAAGTTTATTCTATTAGTATTCACTAACTGGTGCAAATCAGGCTACCTAGGTCAACAAAGTAAAGGATTTAGACATTTTATTTTGTCAAATAGCACTAGTGTTCATCCCAGGGGGACATTGTTCACCATTTCTTGTGGTGTGACAACAAATCTTTCCGACCTTTGACCATGGCCCACCTATCACTCAGATACCTGATCAACGTATGATACTGAGATGGTATTCTTAGCTTACTGAGAAATTATTTGACAGACTGCCACAAATTATTTGAGTTCAGATGGATATATACAGTATTTTTTATGTGCATTGCATTACTTTCTTAATGAAGAAAATTAAAGCAATCTGGCATAATATGATTTTCTTAATGTTGTGCTTAGTGTCTTAAAATTCTTAATGATTTGTTTTAATGCTATTTCCAAGACTGAAATTAAGGTTAGCATTGTAAATTACTGCCATCATTATGCTTTTTTTTTCCCCCCATTTCCAAAGATGGCTTTTTGTCCTTTTGTTAATCTCTTTAGAAATGCCTCCTGCCTTCCATGGTTCTCAAAATAATAGCCAGCTCCTCAGCGATAAAAGTCACATATTCCATGAGGATTCTGAAGGCCTGTTTGGTTGTGAAAGTATCTCACATATTTCCTTATTATTTATCTAGTTTTGTCCTTGCTTCACAACTAACTCATATATAGTTATCAGAACACATTGGACTTTTCCACATAATTGGCTTAAATAATATCACTGACAGCCTTTTCCTTTCTTGATGCTTTGTTATTAACATTCATTCTCTGTCTATCTAAAGGCAGGTAACAAGCGTTTTTCGAACTGTCCTCATTATGCTTACCTGAGAACTATTGTCTTATTCCTTATACACATCCTATGAATTATAGAGCCTTTTCTCAGTGCTTTTCCCTGAATCCTCCACATGATTTTCCTCTTCCTTCAAGATCTCCCATTGTGATTCTTCTTGCTTCGCATTGGTGGTTGTCCTCTTGGTAAGAGCTTTTAGGTGCACATGTTCACAGAATCAGAAAATTTGAAAGGAATATCTGGGACCCTGGCTGCTGAGAGTTTATGTTGTACGTTCACGTAACTCTGTTTACAAGTGACTTATGCATTGTTGTCATGGCTTTATAGAGATAGCTGCTAGTACATTTTATCAGATGTAACTAAAGTGAACCAAGTATTTTATTGCAATATAAAACCCTTACCTGTCTAATATTTGTATAGACTTACCATAAGAAGCCAGATTGCTTATTTCTGCTATTTTTGAAGAACCCACATAAAATTCTGGGGAAGGTTTGCCAGTTTAAATGTAAAGGAATTATGGTATATAGTTATTTAATTCTGGGGCAAAGAATCTTCCAGACTCAGCGCCTTCCTCTGAAGGAAAAGTGGTTGTAGACTATGCTTGGAAGCAGACAAAAATGAGAGAGAAATTTTCTACCTTAACTCATAAAATGAGCCTGGCAAAGCACATTCTCAGGCCTGGCAGAACCACACTGTGTGTCAGCCCTGAGCTTCCTGCCTACTTGATGCTCATTCAGCTGTGGGTGGAAATGGAGGCGGCCAGCTAATGGGTATGAAGAGTTGAATGAGGTCCTTAGCCTTTCCCGGTTCCTTTCTCAGTAATGGCATCTGTGTGCCCAGGACTGAATTATGCAACCATTCTGCCACAATTACCAAAGAGGTTACATATGGTGCCAATTTTCTTGTGACTATGATCCCCAAGGAATAATGACCCTTCCTAATAGTTGTGAATCACAGAGACTGTAATTTAGGATTAGAAAAAATACCATTGATTTCTTTTATTCAATCATTTATTTTAAACATATTTTTTGAGTGTGAACTATGTGTTAGTGTTGCAGCAAAGTGTGTTACAGCTCAGTGTTATAGCTCAGTTGTGACAGCAACCTGGATCCAGACGAGAGACCAAGCAGCACTCGGAGAGTTGGAAAACTCAAGTTTATTACACCAGTGGGCCCAGAGGAGTTAACGCTCCAAGCTCTGGACCCCATCTGTAGGTTTACACAGGCTTTTATAGGCTACCAGTCTAGACTTTGCAACATTTTGCAACATCATATGCAAATAAGGTATAACAAAGATGACTAATTAGGAACAAGCTTTGTAGAAATGGACCAATCAGGATTGAGAGAAATGGACCAGTTAGGAGTGAGAGAAATGGACCATTCAGGAGTTAGTTCAGGGAACCAATAGAATCTTAGGGGTAAGTTCCGCTTTCCTAGAAGTAAGCCGTTTCAGAGTTTAAAAAGCTAGGGGTGGGGAGGATATAGTTCAGTGATAGAGTGCATGCTTAGCATGCATAAGGTCCTGGGTTCAATTCCCAGTACCTCCATTAATAAATAAATAAATAAAAATAAACCTAATTGGAAAAAAAAAAAAAAAAAAGCTAGATAATGCTGCTGGGCCAGGGAACCAAATGGTGCTGGCAGTAGGGTGGTGGCCCTGCCTGGGGGTCCTACCATCTTTTTCATGGGGCTTCTCACCTCATTAGGACACTGCACTAGGTTCTGAGGATTAAAAATAACAATGAATAATTCAAATATGGTCCCTGATCTCATGAACCATACAGGCGAATGCAAGAACCAGGCAATAAACAATGAACTATGAGTATAATCATTACTAACCGTGGTAAAAGCTATATATGAAATAAACAAGGTGCAGTGATAGAGAATAGTACATTTTAATAGATAAGAATGTCAAAGAAAGTGTGATTTTAGTGAACATGTAAAGGAAGTGAGGAATTGGGGGAGGCAGAACAAGGTTAAAGACTCTGAGTAAAGAAATTAGTATACACTAGAACTAAATGCTTTATCTGTAGCACTATAGAAATCATTTGTATGTATTTATTGTCAAAAAAGAATTGCACTGGATGGAGCCAGACAGGTGAGAATGATTTATTCCAGACTATTGTAATAGGGGAGAGAGACTGAACTCATCTCATTGAAACAAAAGATAGCAGAGTTTTTAAGCCCTTGGTGAGCCACTGGAAAAAGTACTGGAAGACTTTAAACACGCGGTTGGTCTCTGTGATCAGACCATCTGTGTTTGCTAATTAGGGTTTGTTAGGGTCCCCCTGCAAGCAGAGTCTGGGAGTGAGAGACATGATCTTTCTCGGTGATTCTGTTTCAGAGGGGTGACTCCCAGGTCCTTGAGAAAGACTTTCCTGATTTATAAAACTGACAAGAGGCTGGGAGAAGATTTACATCTCATCGGGGCAGGGAAGGAATTTATAATTGCAAGTTTTCCAAAGTAAATACTCTAAGAAAAGCGAGGTCAGGGACCTATTGTCAGTAAGAAATGGACTGTATAATGTTCGGTCAAGCTGAGGGGAATGGTATGGCTGCCTTGGCAAATATGAGAGAGAGAATGTGGGGAGAAGGGGGGTGAAACAGAAAGACATAGAGGAACCGAGAAAGAGAAGAGGAAGACTGAGAGAGAGAAAAAGAGAAAAAGCAAAGAGTTTGAGAGAGAATGTGTGAGAGAAATTGAAAAGTAGAGGACTAAGATAGAAGGGAGAGTTGGAGGGAAAGACAGAGAGAAACTATTGGGAGAGGAAATAGAGTATTAAGAGACAGAAAAGAGAGTGAATGGAGAGAGACTGAGAAAAAGAGGGTGAGAGAGAGATTTGTGAAATTCAGTTCACGCCTTCAGTTACACTGATACCAATGACAATACCTGACTCTCACCGTTAAAAACTCAGTACTGAAATCAGAGGCAGATTCAGGTTTTGCGGGGTCTGAAGCTTATAAAATTTGCGGGAGTGGTGCTGGTGCTATTATTAAGAAAATGAATGAAAAGTTACTAACTCAAAACTAGAAATTGGACCTTGACAGGGCTCCATGTCAGGAAACAGCTCAGAATCCTAAGTTTCCTTTACTTCGCAGTTAATATCCTTCTACCTCTAATTCTTAGCCTCTCTCATCTAATATTTTGCTTTTAGAGAAATAGTTTCCCTAACATATCACACCAGTGCTTTTGATTACGTTAGTGCTCATGACTTTTTTAGAGAATGCGGATAAAGGAAGATACTTCGAAAAGTGTTTGTATCATTCAGTTTCCTAGTTCACTTCATTAACCTATCTATCTGTTTTCAATACCAATTAGTACTGCAAAGTTTTTACATATATATGTATTAATAATAAATATATATATTAATAATGCCCTGGGTTATTTCTACCAGCTTCTTTACAAATTATGTATCTGATTATTCCTCCTTACACTCTTATTCTGATACATAGTGCTGTTCCCCTTCTGTTTTTTAAGCAGGTG
Organism: Camelus ferus; assembly: GCF_009834535.1. Taxonomy (NCBI): domain Eukaryota; kingdom Metazoa; phylum Chordata; class Mammalia; order Artiodactyla; family Camelidae; genus Camelus; species Camelus ferus. The sequence goes on from NC_045699.1 coordinate 12,329,417, forward strand.
GTGGTGACTAATTGTGGCTGGTTACTGCCCTGGGTCTGTGAGCCTGCCATAGTCCTTTGAAAGTATATTTGCTTTGATGCTGCTCTTGAGTATTTACAGCTTATTTCAAGACTACTTTGGGTCTTTGGGACCTGCTTCTCATGTTCTTGTATCAGAGTGAATATAGTTATATCAAAAGACACAGAATTTGCTTACAGAGTCTGAGACTTATAGGTGATCTGGGATATCATTAGCCCCACTGATTTTAAACTAAAAATTCCTTGGGGGTGTTTCCAGATTTCCACAATTTTTTCTTTAAATATATAGCATGTAAAAACTATATTTTAGAGGGTGTAACAATTAATGGTCCACTCTCTGAGTAGTGTTATGCATCAAATTTTAATATGTTGGGGACCAACTATACATAAACACATGATACCAGGCCAACTTCCCTTCAGGGCACAATTGGAGTAAAGCGTTTTCTGTCATATCTCTAACTGAGGAGTATTCTGAGATGTCAAGGGAGGTCATTTTTTAAAAGTTCACTGTATGCCACTGTGTATGCCTAAATCAGGATTTTTCTCAATATATGCAACCAATATAAGTCTTTAAAATGTATTTAGCAGGACAACCTTATTACTTTCACTGGTTAATTTCATAATAAGTAAATATTATAACTTTGAACATATGAAATGAGCAATTTATTGAGGTGGTATGTATAATTTTATTTAGCGATGAACAACAAAAAAAGATTATGGCGCTAGAAAACTGGAAAATAATTTTTTCTGTCCGGTGACTTACCTCAGGTCACACAGCTAATGGTACCGAATCAGTATATGCCAGAATTTAACAACCTGGCCTTGAATTTAGATAAACAGGTCTGACTTTGAATTATGGCATACATAATATGCAGATTTCTTAATTTTTATTAAATTCAGTGTCCTCTTCTATAATGTGAAAATAGTAATGCCTATGACTATCTAGTAGGCAAATAAGTTTCCTGCTCTTATGGAATCTTATAATTTAGCTGGGGGGAGCAGACGAAAATTCTATTTTTCAAATCACTAAATAAAAATAGTGTGATCTGATAGAAAGTTACTGGTTGATTTTAGTTTGGATGATCAGGGAAGACCTCTCTGAGAGGAGAACATTTGAGCTGATATCTAAAAGATAAGAAGGATTCATCCATGAAAAGTCAGGGAGGATAAACACTCCAGGCACATGGAATAGTGGATAGAGAGGCTCAAGACTAGGTTGAGTCTGGTTTGTCTAAAAAAGAGAAAAAAATGCTAGTGTGTGTCAAGATTAGTGTGTGAAAAAGAGAATACTACAAGACAAAACTAGAGAGGGGGCTTATTAAACCAAGGTAAGCAATTTGGATTATTCTAAGTAGGATGAAAAGCCATCAGAGTGATGATAATTTATTTACAAAATAAATCTCACTGGTGGATGTCTGAAGGGTCATGCATTTAATTGATTGATTGACTCATTGATTTTATTTATTTTTTATTGACGTATAGTCAGTTACAATATGTCAATTTCTGGTGTACAGCACAATTCCCAGTCATCCATATACATACATATATTTGTTTTCATATTCTTTTTCATTAAAAATTATTATAAGATATTGAATATAGTTCCCTGTGCTATACAGAAGAGGTTTGTTTTTTAACCTATTTTTATATTTAGTGGCTAACATTTGCAAATCTCAAACTCCCAAATTTATCTCTTCTCACCCACTTTCACCAGTAACCATAAGATTGTTTACTATGTCTGTGAATCTGTTTCTGTTTTGTAGATGAGTTCATTAATGTTCTCTGTTTTTCTTTTTTTTTTTTAGATTCCACGTGTAAGTGATATCGTATGGTATTTTTCTTTCTCTTTCTGGCTTACTTCACTTACAACGACATTCTCCAGGTCCATCCATGTTGCCACAAATGGCGTTATTTTATTCTTTTTTATGGCTGAGTAGTATTCCATTATATAAATATTCCACAACTTCTTTATCCAGTCATCTTTCGATGGATGTTTAGGTTACTTCCATGTCTTGGCTATTGTAATAGCGCCACTGTGAACATTGGGGTGCATGTATCTTTTCAAATTAGAGTTCCCTCTGGATATATGCCCAGGAGTTGAATTGCTGGATCATATGGTAAGTCTATTTTCAGTTTTTTTGAGGAATCTCCATACTATTTTCCATAATGGCTGCACCAAACTACATTCCCACCAACAGTGTAGGAGGGTTCCCTTTTCTCCACAGCCTCTCCAGCATTTACCACTGTGGACTTCTTAATGGATTTAAATAGTTGTTTTTGTTTTTGTTTCCCTCATCCAGCATTTCATTTCTCATCCTAACATCAACTGAAATTCCTCTGGGGAAATGATCTCTTCTTTGGTGGATATATTTAAGTGGTCCCAGACCTTCCCCACTTATCTAGATGTCCTTACATAAGTGGAGCATATGCTTCCAATCTGCAGTTCAATATGAAGCAGACTGACAATGATATTGAAATGTTTGGTGACTGTTCATATCAAATAGACACTTTTTGCATTTCTACTTCCTGGTCCTATTTATAGCTCTTACCTATTTTTGAAATCTGCATCTCCATTCTTCTCATTGAGTTGATAAACTCCTAATATATTTCCAGTACTTCCTCTTGGGCCAGTGACAGTTCAGGTTGCTTGCAACCAGAGCCTTAATTAATACAGCACAACGAATTTCCCCCATAAAGTAGGCCCTCAGTACATGTTATGATTGATGATAGAACTGAACTTGAATTCAGGCCTCCAAACTTTCAATCTTTATCAAACTAACTTCTGTATGTCTTTAAGGTAGCTTATGCTTGGCTATCAGCAGTTAGTTTTCTTTACCTATAACATATTAGATCTTTTGGGCTGAATTTATCTCTACAGCTTACTGTGACAACATGTTTGCCAATTATTTCACTTCCCAAGCACATCTCAAGCTTTTTGATTCTAAAATTCCAGTAGGCAATTTGTTTGGGTATTTTCTCAGGACAGATATAAACAAGCACATGGAGTAATTCATGTTCATCTCTTTGTTGAGCGTTTCTTTCATCAAAGTGAGTGTTTTAGTTTGAGTAGGAGAAGGGTGTGAATGAGTGCAAATGCATGGATTTTTTTTATCATTTGAAGTGTCTTAAAGTAACAAAAATTAAAGCAACCTAAACTCATTCATCCTAAGAAATGTGATCAAATGAGCTTTTTATGCCATGGATTGGCAGCTGCAAGACAAAATACATTCCATTATTGAGGCTGTCAATCAGATGGATACTATAATTCTGTAAGAATCTGTTACTCGAAGCTAGCTGAAAGTACTCCCTGAGTTTCAACGTCCTGCCATGATGAAACAGGGCTTTTAACAAGAAAAAAAAACAGGAGGGGAACAGATGTTTGAAGGACTTGGTAGGTAAACAAACCCTGTTCTCAGTCTGGATTGAGAGTCCTCTGTTGAATTGCATCTTTGAGTAGAGATCTTTTGAAGGAACTGAAGCTGCCTTTCACAAAGAGAGAGATCTGGCTCTCATTAAGCTTTGCAATATTGTGCTGCCTCTTCCTTTCCAATGGCTGTGCCCTGTGCCAAAACTACCTTTCTCAACCTATTCCTAGAACACGTTGGTAAAACCAACATCAAAAGTTATCTGGTTGTTTGACCAACTCATAAGTCTAATACTATGTAACTTTATTCCTCCAGGGTCCAAGAGCAGCACACATATCTAAAAAAGTACATGTAACTGCTGAAATTGTTTCCAATTGTATGTGCTAACTCTGGTGCCATTCACAGTGTGTGTGGTTGCATAGGCGTCTCAGTAATGCTTAAATATAGGGATTGACAGAAGCAATTATAGCTTCTCTTAGATTTGTAGGCATCCTTCAATTCACTGATAGAGTATTGGACTGAAGCTGGGAGACCTGAATTCTACTTCTGGCATTCAAACTAATGAGATATGTGACCTCAAGCAAATTACTCTCGCTAGCTTTTTCTTCTTTAAAATGATGGAAATAGTCTATGTGACCTTTGAGAGTGATGACAATTATATTTTGAACCAAAAACTGGAACAACTGATGTGTAATGGGATTTTTCTGATGTATAAGAAGTATGTTTTGCCCACTAAATACTGACATATTTGGAGTTCCATGGGAGCAATGTTTGAAATGAGAAAAATGATTTGAAATCAGGAAATATTCAGGAGAATGTCTGAAATCAGGAAAATCTCAGGAAATTAGGGGCATGATCTCACCATATGAGTAAGATTTTCCTCTAGTTCTAAAAATTTAGCATCTTGAGATTCAAATGTCTCAGTGAACCATTAGTATGTTTTTCTTCTTTTTTCTTTTTTTTTTTTTTTTGAATTAAGTTTATTGCAGTATAATTTACACACAGTAAATTTCATTCTTTTTAGAGTTCAGTTCTGTGAATTTTGACAAATGCATATAGTGAATCACCACCACAAGAAAGATGTAAAATGTTTCTATCACTCCAAAAAGTTGCCTAACGCTCTTTTGTAGTGAATCCCCTTTTCTCATCCTCAGTCTGTGGAATCTACTGATTCGTTTTCTGTATCTATAGTTTTGCCTTTTCTAATATCATGTAAATGGAACCATGCAGGATGTAGCATTTTCATTTAGCATAGTAAATTTGAGAGTCACCTGTGTTGCATGTATCTGAAATTTACTTTCTTATACTACTGAATAGGCATTGTGGAAGACAGAAAATGTCCCCCCTCCCACACCCCCCAAAGATTTCCAAAGTGTGTACCATTTTCATCCCTGGAAACTGAATATTTACCTCCTATGCCACAGCAATTTTGTGGATATGATTAGGATTACAAATGTTGAGATGGAGAGACTATCCTAAATTATCTGGATTTATAATCATATAAATCCTTAAAAAGGGAAGAACCTTTCTTAGCTATAGTAAAGAGATAAATGAGATAGAAGAAGGAGGAGAGATTAGAAGCATAAGAGGGACTCAACCCACCTTTGCTGCTTTGAGAGTGGAGAAGAGGACCACCAGTCAAGGAATGTGGTTGGCCATCTCTGTTTTGAAATCTATATGGAAGCCATGATTTTCCAGATACACATTGTGTTATGTTAATTCATCTGTGTCTCTTGGCTCTTGCTTTAAATGTTTCTGAGCCTCTGTCTGTTGTGCAATTAATAGTTTCTAATCAATCCTAATAAATACAATAGTTATCACTCACTATGAGGAATTTTAAATTATTAGCTAAAGGAAGAAGCTTTTTAATCCTCAGTATGAAGGCTGTTTCTGCTACTCACTGACCATGTGAATGTGGCAAGTAGCTGAACTTCTCTAAGCTTAAGTTTTTAATTTGTAAAAGGTGGAGAATAATAAGGGTAGTTTTTAAGATTAAATGAAATAATGTGTTCTCAAATGTTTGTTTGGAACAGTGCCTGGATTAGAGAAGGCATTCAAGAAATGATGGTTTATTTTTATAAACAGACAATGTTAACTCTAGTTGTAGAAAAGCATGAGCTTTAGTTGCAGTGAACCGAGTGTCATATTCTGCTGCTGATAGTTGTAAACTCTATGCCTTTGGATGTGCCTTTTAACCCCTTTGAACTTGATAAAAATAATCTCCAGCTCCCAAACTTTCTTTGTGAGGCTTCTACCAAGAGGAACATGGTACACACTTTGCAAGCAATTGTTTTCTCCTCCAAAGAAGAAATTTGGAGATTTAATCAACAAATATGATACATGCTCATGAATAAATCAATAACATAAATAGAAATGTGTGTATAATTTGATGTTCATTCTCTGCACCTAACTTTTTCAAGTGCTAATTTGCAATGCAGAGTTCTGACTCAATTTATGGTGTTTTGAGCTACAGAGAAATTAAAGAAAAATTTTCCTTTGTGTCTGTTAGGTGTTCATGAGGGTAGAAATACTTTGAATCTTTGTTGTTTCAGTTGTGAATCAAATTAGTCCAGTTGTAGCCTGGTATTAACTCAGTGAACTTTGAAAGGACAGGGGAATCCTGGTGGGATGAAGGGCCAAGTACCTGTTTCAATTCAGTTGCTTCTTGTGTGGCTGCAGCATATGTGTATTCCTTGCTGATGATCTTTTGATGTGACTCACTGCACAGATGTCTGAGAGAATGGCCATTCAAGCTACTGCTTTATCTCTTCTTGTTTTGATATGCTTAGTTCTACAAACGCTGGAGCTGGATTTGACTGGACTGCATTATTAAGGCTCTAAAAGTTGGCCCATGCTGTATGTGGCAGACAAAAGTGTGACTTAAATTAGCAGACTGGGAGCCTTTGAAAGTTAGTAACTGCTAACACAGCTCACTGTTCTTCTCCTGGGTATGAATTAAGACAGTATTTCACCTCTGCCATTTTATGTGAACAAGGACAGCAGAAGAGGGAGAAAGCAAATAAAATCAGTGCCTGTTGAAAATACCTCTTTTTAAAATATTCTGTATTTTAGAGGAATGAATTGGCATTTCAGACCATGAAAATGTCAACCTCACAATATTCAAATTTCAAATTTTGTTTCATAGAGCTCTCATGGACTACCTCAACCTTATTTCACCTAGAATTGCCCTACTTCTAGCTATTTACATATTTTACTTCTATTGCTGGTCTGAAAAACTTTCCCTAATAAACTGAAGTTACAAAACATGTTTAATCTAAGGTTGAAACTTTTTTCAGCCACTTTCACAATATTTTTACTTAAGTCTTCTTAAGACTCTATTGTTGACCTCTGCAAGACCTTAAACCCTAAAAGACAATGTTTGTGTCCTATTAACTTTGAATTCTCGCAGATTCTAACATGGAACTTACAGTAGATGTTCAGTTTCAGCATAAATACATATTGCCTTATCTGTTTAACTCTCCATATATATTTAATTGTGTACCCTTATTAAAATTTAAAAGTTTTTCCTACTACTTTCAAAGTATATACATAACAGCAATTATTGCTCTTGTAACTAACATTTATTGGGTACTTATTATAAGCCAAGTACTGCACTAAACGCTTCATCTGTATTTGCTCACTTAAAGTTTATGGTTATCCTATAAAGTGAGGAATGCTAGTATTTATTATCATCTGTGTTTACAGATGAGGAATTTGAGGCAAAGAAAGTTTTGGAAACTTGGCCAACAATTACGTGGGTAAGTGGTAAGTGGTAGAACCATTTGAAACTTTAAATTCAGTCTGGCCTTGGAACCTTTGCCCTTAAAGCATAAATTATACATCTTTATTATACCCTATAAAAAGAATTGTGTACTTTGAAGCTGATATTCATGGTTTTTACTCTTAACACATATACATAAAATAGAACTTAGAAAAGGATTTTTTAAAAAAAAGTTCTAGAATTTTCTTGCTAGTCTCCAGTGGGCATTCTTGTGCACCCTAGGGAGTGACACACTCCAGTTGGATTATATTGATGAGAAGATCTAAACCAGTAAACAATTCAGCCAATACTTGCTCAGTCTCTCTCATTAAATTAACTATCCCATCTTCTTTTTATTAAAATGTAGTCAATATAAATCGTTTTTCAAGTGATAAAAATAGTTTACACTTCTTCAGGAAAAGAAAACCCAGCTGGCCAACCAGAAAATTTCCAGAAATAAAAGAGGCACAGAGAACAAATTTAGGATGTAAATGTTTGCCCTATGAAAAGTTATACACATCAGGCCAAGAGTGTGTCTCTGTTCATCTGTCTCTGATTTTGTTGCCACTGGTTGTTTGGGGATTATTTGAATATCATAAAGTATTCCATTCTCCTAACATTTTTCCATATTTTAATCTTTGCCATTGTTTTCTACTGAGGTTCATAAATTCAGATTTTTAGTGTGATATAGCATGAAATAGCCAAAGAGCAATAAACAACAGAGCCAGATTTTGTGATAATCATAAAGAAACGCCCAGCTCAGATAAATCACTTTGGGGAAACCATTTTTTTTTTTCCAATATCAGTTTCTTTACCTGAAAAATAAACTCAGCACCATGAATATAGAAAGTACTCAATTACTTCTTGAGAAAGGACCAGGAGAAAGATGCAAAGAAGGAGTTAGTGTATATGGTTAGGTTTCTACAGTTAGGTTTCTTTACTGCTCGAAAATTCAAAGACTCTCTGATTTCTAAAACCTTGCTGTGAGTTTCAAGTTGGAAGGTTTTGGATTTAGCGATCAACATTTTGTTCACCATGACCATGGCTCTAGCTGCGTTCAAAGGTAGAATTCCTTGCTACAGTCCGTATGATAGAACTTAATAAGATTAAAAGTCAGTTCTCACTGGTCACGATGTTTAAAGTTCTCATGATGTTCAGCACCTGAGTCTGTCTCTCTGCATTATAAAGCCTTCTTCAAACAAGACCCTTTCACGTGTCATACAAAGTGCCATCCAGCTGACTGAGAATATGGATGGAATTTCTAGTTAATATTCATTGGCCCTCTTTACATTCTCCTAGTTCTCAATTTGCATTAGGGAAGGCATTTATTACTTGACACTGATTTTATTTACAAGCTTGAATTAGAGAAGCAACTTTCTTCAAAATAGAATCTGAAAGAGAAAATATTCGAAGGTGTTTCTGAGAGCACGCAGCCTCTCTTGCCTGACAATCTAAAAATGGGCTGCCTTAAAGAGGATGATGACAATGATCAACAGATTTCAATTTCTTTCTTTACATTAGCAACTTGAGGAATTTGAATCATCCTTTAAAAAATGAATATTCTCAACTTTTTCCAAAATTTAATGAACTTTTTAGAATCAAAGCTTAACAAAAGCTTCCTTTACTAAATATCATGTATGCTATCTCTTTGACTGACTGTTTTCTTCCTTAAAGTATCAGAACCCTTTTAATGGGCCTTTTGAATCTTTCCCAAATTGTATCTATGATTTTAACTGTGTAAACAGGAACCCAGAGCCCTCTTTGTTTGATATATATCTGACTCTCTTGTGTGTAAAAAGCATCCTCTTGAAATGATTCAATTTCCTAGTTTAGTAGTTATGCTTCCAGATATAATTACGTATTAGCCAAGGATATGAATCCTCTCACTTGTAATTATGTGTTCTCATTAGGAAACTGGCTGTGCAATAGGAAATCAGTGATTAAACTTCCATTTAGCATAGTTTCTTCATCAGTCCTTGGAACGGGTGTCAGGATTATTCTCTGTTGGTGTTTTGCTTGGTACCTGGACTATTAATCAGTTTGTACGAAAAGTTGGAATGATATACTGTCTCTACCTTAAATCTTTTCTATTTTGTGGGTTGTCATGGCATTTAATGTAATAGATAACTCCCTTTGGGTCATTAAAAGCAAGAAGGTCAGGTTTTCCTTTTTTCCTGACACAGCAGAGCTCTGATTAAGTGTAAAGGCACAAGGTGATTTCTTCCATGGTTAAACCTCCTATGGGATGAGAGTAATGTAAGCGATTATTTCAAATGGAAACAGCACCTGCAGTAAGCCACTTGTGAGTTTATTTCACATTAGCACATGCTAATAAAACTATTAACGTTTCCTCTGAACTATGGTAATTGTATTCTGTCTTGTATAAAGTCAGAAATGCATTTTTGGTAGAAGGGAGAGGGACTTACTTGAATCCAACTTAATAATTTTGCAAATACTGCTAAGTCCCCTAACCAGAATAAAACAGTATAATACTACACAGTACTCTATGCATGTCAATTATTTTATCTCTATAACCCTCTTACTCTGCTACTCTTCAAGGTTACCATTAATTTCAAAATCTAATTCATGATCATACAGTTTAATGTTTTTATTGTAATTTTTCTTCTCAAAATTTTAGTCATTCAGTTTCCATTCATCATGTTCCCATTCCATCAGACTACCCCCACCTCCTGTCTCCTCCCGCCTCCTTACCACCTTCTCACCTTTGTTTACATGATTCACAACTTAAAATTGAAAAATTTAGGCAAGTTTGTTAAGACCCTATGTCACAGTTTTATTTCAGAATCTGCAGTGGGAGAGGACTAAGCTGGCCAACTGAAAAATCCTCTTTCTTGGAAAAGATACTTTAAAAGTAAAACAATTGATTAGATAATTATTGCTATATGGATATAAGAAAAAATAATATTCAGCTAAAGAACGAGATACCTGACTGATCGCCCATGAGTGGCTACTAAATTTCAGAAGATACCTTACTCTTACTAAAGTTGATTAGAAATTGCTTAAGCATTTTATCAGTGTTGCAAATTTCTTCCCAGAAGAAGGATGAGAGTTTCTCTGCTCAAGAAAGTTCTGTCCCTGACCAGATTTGGGACAGTTTTTCTTTAACAATTGCTACACATAGTAGAGATTTACCTTCAAAGAGATTGTCAGATGAAACTACTTTTATCCCATCTGTTTTTAAAATTGATTTTATTGAAGTATAATTTACATATGATAAGCTGACATATTTAAAATGTACATTTCTGCATGCTTTAACATGTCATGAAACCATCACCACAGTCAAGATAATGAATATCCATCACCCTCAAAATTTTCTTATATGTCTTTTTTACTTCTCCCTCACTTCCTCTCCCTATCATCAGGCAAGCACTGAATTGCTTTCTGTAATAATTAGTTTGAATTTTTAATTTCTAGAATTTTATACAAATGCATTCAAAGAATTTCTATTTTTTCTTCTGGTGGGGGAGTCTGACTTCTTTTGTTCAGCATAATTACTTTGTGATTTATCAATGTGTTATGTGTAGCAATAGTTTCCTTTTTATTGCAGAGTAACATTCCATTATGTGGATATAACACCATTTATCCATTTCAGTTGTTGATGAACATTTAAGTAGCTTCCAGTTGTTGGCTAATACCAAAAAAAAAAAAAAAAAAAAAAAGCTGCTTTGAATAGCTGTGTACATGTCTTTGCATGGACATGTGTTTCATTTCTTGTGAAGGAATACCTACAAACTGAATGAATAGATCATATGCTTCATGTTCATTTAAATTTTTAAGAAACTTCAGACTGCTTTCCACCAGTTGTCAGGGGCTGGAGGGTGGGGGAAAATAGGAAAGGATTGGTAAAGGGTACAAATTTTAGCTAATGTATAATAAGGTGACTATAGTTGATAACACTGTATTGCATAATTGACATTTTCTAAGAAAGCAGAAGCTCTCACACAACAAAAGTAAATACATGAGGTGATGGATGGTGTTAATGCATCAATGGGGTAAATCTTTTCACAACATATATGGATATCAGATCATCACATTGTACACTTTAAATACTTACCATTTTATTTTGAATTATACCACAATAAAGCTATAAACAAAAAGAACCAAATGATAAAACGATTTTACATTCCCATCAGCACTGTGTGAGAACTTGCTTTCTCTATACACTTAATCTTTACTGATATATAATTAATCTAAGGTGTGTAGAGATATCTCCTGGTGGTTATGATGTGCCTTTATCCAAGGGCTAATGATGAGCATCATTTCATGTGCTAGTTAGATACCCAGTTAGCGTCTTTGGTGAAGTTTTAATTCACATCTTTTGCCCACTTATTTTTTTTTCAGTTGAGTTGTTTGTTTTCTTATGATTGAGTTTTAAGAGTTCTTTACATATTCTATTTACAAGTTCTTCATATAATTTAAAAATATTTCCTTATTTGTGACCTGTTTTTTCATTCTCTTAGCGTCACTCACAAATCAAAAAGTTTTAAATTTTGATATAATCTAATTTATCTATTTTTTTATGGATCATGTTTTGGTGCAGTAGTCAAGAAATCTTCAGCTAACCAAAGACATAAAGATTTTCTCATGTTTTCTTCAAGAAGCTTTCTAATTTTAGGTCTATGATCCTTGAGTGAATTTTTTTATATTATATGAAATGAGGTAGAAATGAAAATTATTTTCCTTGTTTATCTTTTTATAAAAAGATATTCAATTCTTCCAACAACAGCTTTGAAAAGACTATCCTTTCTTCACTGAATTCTCTTAGTACCTTTTTTGAAAATCAAATTATTCACCTATAAGTTGGTCTATTTCTGGACTCCATTTTGATCCATTGATTTAGTTGTCTGACACCAAACCACACTTGATAACTTGATAAATATAGCTTCTTAGTAAGTCTTAATATAAGACAGCATTAATCCTTCAAATTTTGGGGGGGTCTGTCCTACATTCTTGCCAGTTCCGTGTGAATTTTAGAATCAGTTTGTAATTTCTATGAGAAAAACTGCTAAAGTTGTGATTGTATTAAATGTGAAGAGTAATTTAGGGGAAATTGATATCTTAACAATAAGTTTCTGACCCATGAAGACTGTTTATGTCTACATTTATTTAGGTCTTCTTTAATTTCTCTCAGCACATGTTTTGTAGTTTTCAGTGTACAGATCTTGCATATCTTTTGTGCAAGATTTATTCCCATGTATTTCATGTAATTTCAAAGTAATTTTATCTTTATTTCATGTAATTTCACATATTGAGGTTTTTTAAAAAATAAATTTCAGTGCCTAGTGTTTTGTTGCTAGGATATACAATTACAATTAATGTTTGTATGTAGTTCTTATATTCTGCAACCTTGTTAAACTGACACATTAAGCAGTTCTGTTACTTTTTGTGTGGATTTCAATGAATTTTTTAAATAGACAGTCATATTATCTACAAGTAAGGACGTTTTTACTTCCCCCTTTCCAATTTGGATGTCTTTATATCTTGCATTATTGAACTGGCTAGACAGAACTTGCACTACGTGTTGAATAGAAGTGGCAGGAATTAACATCCTTGCTTTTTCCTGATCTTAGGGGGAAAGCAGTATTTCACCATTAAATATAATGTTATGTGGGTTTTTAGTATCTTGTATCAGTTGAAATTACCTTATATTCCTTTTGCTCAAAGTTGTTTTTTTTTTAATCAGAAGTGGGTGGATTTTATGAAACACTTTTTGTGTATCTAATGAAATGATCATGTAGTTTTCATTTTTCAGTTTGTTAGTATGCTTAATATGGTTGTATGTATTGTTTTCCAAATCTTAAACCAATCTGTTTTCCAGCTTTATTGATACATAATTGACATATAACATTGTGTAAGTTTAAAATGTACATACAAAGTGTTGATTTGAAACACTCATATATTGCAAAATGATTATCACCAAAGCCTTACCTAACGCCTCCATCACATCACATAATTTCTGTTTCCTTTTTTTGTGATAACATTTTAAATCTACCCTCTTAGCAACTTTTAAGTATATAGTACAGTACCATTAACTGTGATCATAATGGTATGTATTATATCCTAGAACTTACTCATCTTCTAGCTAGTGGTTTCTACCCTTTGACCAACATCTCCACATTTCCCCAAACCTGCAGTCTCTGGTAACCATCATTCTATGAATTTAGATTCCAAATATAAGTGATTTCATAGAGTTATTTATTTATCTTTCTCTGACTTATTTCACTTAGCATAATTTCCCTAAGGTCCATCAATGGAGTCACAGATGGCAAGATTTCCTTCCTTCTCATGGCTGAATTTTATATATACATATATAAAAATGATATATGTAATAATTATATATATATATATATATATATATATATATATATATATATATATATAAACCAGTATACCATTTATGCCAGTAACATACCTTTAGGATTACTATTATTTTGTAATATAGTTTGAAACCAGAAAGGATGACGCCTTCAGCTTTGTTCTTTCTTAGAACTGTTTTGACTGTTTGGGATCTTTTGTGGTTTTATACAACTTTTAGAATTGTTTTTTCTTTCTCCGTGAAATATGCCACTGGAATTCTTATAGGGATTGCATTGACTCTATAGGTGACTTTGAGTAGTATATTTATCTTAACAATATTAATTCTTATGATCTATAAACACAAGGTATCTCTGCATTTATTTGTGTCTTCAATTTTTTTCATCAGTCTTGTAGTTTTCAGTGTACAGATCTTTCACCTCCTTGATATTTATTTATTTATTTATTTATTTCAGACTTAGAAATTTATTCTTAAGACTTTCATTGTATTTGATGGGATTGTTTTCTTTATTTCTTTTTTTATATGTTTTGTTTTAGTATATAAAATGTCAAGGATAAACACCACTGAATCATGATGCATTATGTATTTTTTAATATTTTATTTTTGGAATAGTTTTAGGTTCAGAGCAAAATTGATCAGAAGATACAGTTTTCCCATATACTCCTTGCCTGCACATATAGCCTCCCTCACTATCAACTTCCCCCATCAGTGTGGTATATTTGTTATAACTGATGAATATCTATTGACAAGTCAAATCACCCAAGGTTTGTAGTTTACATTAGAGTTCACTCTCAATATTGCACATTCTGGAGGTTTGGACAAAGGTGTAATGACAAGCACCCACCATTGTAATATCACACAGAGTATTTTCACTGCCCTAAAAGTCCTCTGTGCTCCACCTCTTCATCCCTTCCTTCCCCTGGTACTCTGCAACCACTGACCTTCCTACTGTCTCCATAGTTTCCCTTTTCTAGAATGTCATACAATTGGAATCATACAGTATGTAACCTTTTCAGTTTGCTTTCTCTCAAATAGAAATATACATTTAAGTTTCTTTCATGTCTTTTCAAAGCTTAATAGTTCTTTTTTTTTTTTTTTTAACTGAATCATAGCATTTCTTTTTTGTGCTGAATCTGATTCCATTGTCTGGATGTACCACAGTAGTTTGTTTAATCCATTCACCAATGAGGAACATCTTCGTTGCTTCCATATTTTGCAGGTTTTTGTGAGGACATAAGTTTTCACTGCATTTGTGTAGATAACAAATAACACAACTGCTAGTTCAATGGAAAGACTATGTTCAGTTTGCAAGACACTGCCCAACTACCTTCCAAAATGTCTGTACCATTTTGCATTTCTACCATCAATGAATGAGAGTTTCTGTTCCTTCATAGCCTAACCACCATATATATTATCTTTTTACATATTGTTTGATTTGATTTACTGAAATACTGGATATGAATTATACTGCCCTCTAAATTTCTACCCCAAAAAGACTTGAAACATTTTTCTTCTACTTGTTTTTATCACATGAAATATAATAGTTAATTTTTTAGCTTTTAAAAAAATTATTGGAGTACCTCTCTCTTTCTCACCCCCTTTCTCTCCCTCTTCTCCTCCTCTAATATTTCTATATCTTTATTTCTTCTTCTCATCAATTATTGTGTACTTATTACTTCCCAGGGAACTGCCAACTTCCGTGCCCTTTTTAAAGATGAACATTGCACAGAATCCTTGATATTAAGGAGGCTTACAGTCTGGTCGGGAGAGACAGACACTTTTACAAATGATTCAGATTCAACCTGGTAATTGAGTTTGACAGGGTACCACAGGGATTCGTACCTTTAACCAAAAGATGTAACCCTGGAGCTAAGACTGGTTTGCCAGATAAACAAAGCAAGGAAAGTTATCACATTGAGAGGAAAGGGCTTATCAAAGGCAGGTAAGCAAGATAAACAAGGGACAGAATGTCATGTTTGGAAATTACTGGGAAATGGTAGACGACGGCAAAATTTCATAGAATGAAAGACGCTATGTCATAGACAAGGAATTTTGATTTTATCTTTTTGGTGATGGTGGTGAGATTTATATTTCAGAAAGCATTGCTTAGAGGAAGTCGGAATAGAGGCCTGAAAACTTTGGAAGGTGTTTTAACAATCTAAGGAGACAAGGGGAAGAATTCACAAGATATTTAAAAGTTAGAGTAAACATGACCTAGTGCTAATTAGATGTGGGAGCAAGAAAGGAGGAAGAAAAAGAGCTAACTTCCATTGTTTTGTGTGTTTTTTTTTTAATGTTGTTTTGGTTTTGTTCTTACCTGTTTCGTTGGTTTCTGCATCTAGGTGGGTAGCAACACCATTCACTGACCTAAGAGGGTAAAAAGGAGAAAAGGTTTCATGAAGGGAGTTACTTAGCTTGTGAATCACTTGAGATTGAGGTGCCTACCTAACAGCCAGAGAACATAAAGCACAGGCGTTGGAAGTCAAGGTCCGAAGCCCAGAAGGGTTTAGGTGTCTGGAGCTACAGAGTTATGAGTCCCAAGTGTTAGATCTGAGGTTGAAGAGTCTAAAGTGCGTCAGCTCCAACCACAAGTGCACGTGCTTCACACAGATCTGGCGAGCTGAAGGTACACTCAAGTAAAGGCCATACCTAAAGCAAAGAAGTGTCCATGTGGATAAGATCAGAAGTCTGTTGATTGATCACTCCCTGGGAGATAAGCATTGCACACCACTGTGTGGCTGCCGTCACCATCACCCACTGTTGGTAATGTGTGGGTACTGATCTTTTGTGCAGAGTGACAAATGCCGTTAAGACTCAGAATTTCACTGAGAGGGTATCTTATGTTGATAATCAGTTATATAGAAATCACATTTTTCCTCTGATGTAGAAATGAATAGAAAGATACAAAAAAAAATTTTAAAAGCCATAATATAGGTCATTTGTGTGAACTCTTAAGTGTAGAAGTGGTTGGTCAAAAGGAAAGATTATTTTTTGGAGGAAATAGTGCAAAGTGCAAACAAGTATTAAAAAGATCTGAAGAATAGTGCAACATATCCCATATGTCCACTAGTATCCAGCTTATTTTTGATATTTTGTCATACTTGGTTCAGAGCTGTTGTTTTTATTTTTGTTGTATAAGAAGTAAATCTTTATAGATAATGCTGAATCTTCCTTTGCAATTGTTTCTGCTTCCTGCCACTGATGTAACCAGTGACCTAAATTTGCTGTGTAGCTCTCATGTCTATATTTTCACTCTATATGCTTTGTTGACATTATTGAAAGTACAAGTATGGATGCATTTCTAGATTTTCTGTTCTTTTTAGATCTGTTTGTCTCTCGTTGTATCAGTACCCTCACTGTGTTAATTAATGTAGCTGTATAGGAAGCCTTGAAGCTGAATGGTATAAATTCCCTACTTTTAATCCTTCTTCTTTGTTTATTTTGGCTTTGGCTAGATCCTTTGGATTTTCAGAGAAATTGTAGAATCAACCTCACAATTTCTTTTTTTTTTAAAGCTTGCTGGGATGATGATTGTGTTGAATTTATAAATCAACTTAAAGAATCTTAACATCTTAAGTGACCTCTCCAAGTTGTTGGTTGTGGGGTTGGGGCCACCTGAGCTGCTTGTCCTGCACCAAGATGCTTCAAAACCTTATTAAGAATGTTTGGATCCCCGTGAAGCTCTACTATACCCAAGTTTACCGGGAGATTTGGGTAAGAATGGGGTTGATGGGCTTTATCATTTATAAAATAAGGAGTAATGATAAAAGAAGTAAAGCCTTGAAACCTTCCAGTCCTGCGTCTGCATATGGTCACCCTTAACCAGCTTTATGTAAATGGAACGTTGGTCTGGCTGTGTTGGATGGAAAAGTGGAGGATTATGTTGACTTATAGATGTGCTGTTGCCCTCATGTGTGAATAAACATAACTGCGATAGCCACAAAAAAAAAAAAAAAAGAAGAAGAAGAAGAAGGAAAACCTTAACATCTTGTAAATATTGAGGCTTCTGATCCATACACATGGTATATTTCTCTGTTTATTTAGATTCTGCTTAATTTTTCTTAGCAATATTTTGTTGTTTTCCATAAAGAGGCATTATAAGATGTATTAGTCGTCTGCTGATGTTTTAAAAATTACGAGAGATTGGATGGCTTAAAACAACATCCATTTATTGTCTCACAGTTTCTGTAGGTCAAGAGTCCAGGCATGGTCCAGCTGGGTTCTCTGCTTAAGATCTCACAAGGCAGAAATCAAGGTGTTGGACCTGTCTGAGATTTCTTCTGATCCTTATGGTTCTTTTTCAAGCTCTCAATGCTGTTGGCAGAATTCATTTCCTTGTACAGTAGGACTCATGGAGGCTGTGCCTTCAAGTCCAGCAAGAAGATACCTCTCTGAAGCTTCACCTTTTTTATTTTTATTTTTTTATTGAAGTATACTCATTTTAGAATGTTGTGTCAATTTCTGGTATACAGCATAATGCCCCAGTCTCTCTCTCACACACACACACACACACACACACACACACACACACACACACACACCCCTGCTGCATCCAGCACAGCTTGGGACCATGTCTGAGGACAGGCGACGCAAGACTTAAGAAACAAAGAGACAAAGTAAAGAGCAAAGATGGGACCACGGGACTCAAGATCTCATGGATCTAGAGTCCCAAAAGCCTGGTCGACATCATATTTATTAAGAGTATACAGCTCAGAAAAAAATGCGATAAAAGAGGAGAGGCTTGAGGTATTCCAGACGATAAGCACCAAGTTCTGCTTGCTGATTAATTGATTAATTTCAGACCTATCCCTTCCAGGAACAATCACCCTCCTCGGGGTATGCAGAATTTCTAAACCTATCCTGTTATTGCCTCCGGGACATCTCAAGATAGCAAATATTTCCCCTGGGCTTAACCGCATGCTTTCATGCCAGAACAAAGATTTGTTAATGGATGATCTGGCTTTCCAGGATCGTCCATTGTTTCACCCTAAGGAAATATCTGCCCTCCTTTGTGTCCTTATGGTCAATCTCAGGATTGCTCACCACAAATTTTCTTTAGCATAATACGTGCTATAGGTCATCTACTGCATAAAACGTTAAAAACAAAGCAAGCATGTGCATTTTAAGCAAGCAAGTGTGAATGTAATATTTTAAGCTCGTGGAAATTTACGTATGGCTTGTTTTCCAGCAGCTTGTTTCCCAGCAGCTTGTTTCCCAGCACACACTCACACACATTGTTTTGTTGTTGTTGTTGTTGTTGTTGTTGTTGTTGTTGTTGTTGTTGTTGTTGTTTTTCATTACAGGTCACCAGAAAACATTGAATATAGTTCCCTGCACCACACAGAATAAACCCATTGTCCATCCCTTCTATACACAGCACATAGCATCTGCCAATCTGGACCCCTTTTCTTCACAGGCAAACACAAGTCTGTTTTCTATATCTGTGAGTGTGTTTCTGTTTTGTAAATAAATTAATTTGAAACTTCACCTTCTTTTAAAGGCTGACCGAATTAGGTTACGCCCACTCAGGATAATTTCCTTTTGCTTAATTCAGTGTCAACTGATTAGTAATCTAATCATGAAGTGATAACCTATCATATTTATAGATCTTTCCCACTCTCAAATGATAGGGATTATATGGGACATGTACCCCAAGAGGCATAAACCATGGGGGCCAGGTTAGAATTCTGCCTATTTACATACATTTTTGGATGCATTGTTTAAAGTACTGTATTTTTTTTGGTGCTATAATAAATGTATTACTAAAAATTTATTTTGCATTTGTTTACTTCTAATTCATAGAAAAACAACTTAATTTTGTAAGCTGACCTTAAATCCTGTGATTTTTCTAAATTCATTTATTAGTTCTAACAAATTTCATGAGATTTTATACATCTTAAATTCATGCCAGCTCAGAATAGGGGTCATTTAGCCTCTTTCTTTCTGATATGTATGCTCTTAATTTCCTTTTTCTTGCATTATTGAACTGAGCAGGACCTTCGTTATAATATTAAATAGAAATGGGAAGAGGCAACATATTTGACTGACCTTAACCTTTGGGAAGAGCATCCAACATTTTACCATTAAGTATGATGTTAATTTTAGGTAGACACCCTTCATCAGCTTGAGGAAGGCCCATTCTATTCCTAGTTTGCTGAGAGTCTTTATCATAAATTGGTGTTAAATTTTGTCAAATGACTTTTCTGCATTAATTGAAGTGATCACATGGTGAATTACATTCAAATGTTAAATTGCTTTCTGGGGGTACACCCCACCGTAGTTACCTTTTTATCCTTTTTTTTTTTTTAACACATGATTGGATTTGATTTGCTGATATTTGCTTAATGATTTTTGCATCTACATATATGAGGGCTATTGATCTGTAATTTTCTTTTCTTATTATATATTTGTTAGGTTTCTTTAACATCACAAAGTGTATTGGGTAGTGTTCATTGCTTTTTGGAGTAAAAGAGTTTACAACAGAATGGTATTTTATCTTCCTTGAATGTCTGACAGTGCTCATTAGTAAAATTATCTGAATCTGAAGTTTTATTTCTGGTAAGGTTTTCATAATTATGAATTCAATTTCTTTATTAGATATAATCAATTTTATTAGTTGTGTTGTGTTTTTAAGGATTTTAAAATATGATTTGTAAAGAATCTGTCCCTTTCATCTTAATTGTCAAATTATTGTTATAAAGGTATTCAGAGTATCCCCTTGTTATCCTTTCAATGTCTTTAAGATCTGTAGTGATAGCACTTTGTTAATTTTCTGTACTGTTTGTTTCTGTTTCCTTGAATCTTGCTTTTATCTTTATTTCCCTGTCTCATCATTTCTTTCTAGTTTTTTATGGTAGAAACTTAAATCTTGGATTTAAGACCTTTTTTCTTTTCCAATACAAGCTTTAAAAAGGATAAATCATAATTTGAATCATTGATTGATGTGCAGCCCACACATTTTGCTGTGTCATATTTTCTTTATCATTCAAGTCAAAATATTTTCTTCTTTCCCAAGTTGTTATGGGCAAATCTCCATTCAGACTTCCAGGTTCCTTCCTCGGTGCACTCTCTCTTTTCAGATACCCTGCCCTGTACATTTCAGCAACTCCAATGTCCTAGAACTCCAGTGTCTGCCTCTGCAGCTCAATGTATCACTACCCCCTTTAGTTTCCACCTTTCTTCACTGTGGTGGCAGTTGCCCCCAGGCAAAAAGCCAGGCAATTGCGGGATTAGCCAGGGCTCACCTCAGTGTATTTCCTTTCTGTCAGATACCACAGTCCTGTTCTGCCCATTTAGTGCCTAAAATGATTGCCTCATTTATTTTTTACCAGTTTTATATTTATTTTGGTGTTAGGGTAAGGCCGATCTGAGTTACCTAATTTTTGAGCATTTAGTCTGCTTCTCATTTTTTATTGTTGTGAGTATTATCTGGGTGAACATCATACGTGTGAACACTCCATCAGACAGGACTCCCCTCATCACCCAGCCTATCAAGCACCTCCCCAGTCCTGTGCGTTGCTAGCGTTACCGTATTTTATATTTGCCGTGGCATGTATTACTCTCAGAAATCATCTTATTTTCTACCATCTACCTTCCTCCACTGGAAGGAAATTCCAAGAAACTTGGAACTTTGTTTGTCTTGGTCTCTGCTACAATAAAACAAAACCCAGCACATAGTAGTATTTATAAATATTAGTTGAATGTGGCAACGAAAGAATGAGTTAATAAACTTTTTTTTGGATTATTTCTTAGCTATGAATTGTCATGAGTGGGTCAAAAATCTAAATATAAACATGTTATTCAATCTTGAGACGAGATTTGACAGCTTACCTTTCAAAAATTTTATACCAAATTTCTCTTAGTCTCAGGGAGTCCAGAAGAAAGACATATTATCAAGTATAACCAAGTTTGTATAAAATATGTGAATTCAGTAAGGACAAGTTAACAGATAATGTAATCACTGTGAGGTCTAGGAAAGTGTATGTTTTATTCATTATTTTGTCCCAGAATCTGGCACAGTGCCTGGAATATACTAATAATATAGTATTTTTGAATGAATGAATGATGATTGATATATAACTACCTCTATATTCATTTTAAAAACTCAAGCTCTTACAAAATTACACTAATTGTCTGCTGCCTAAGTTGTGGATAGGGTGGGAAGTAAAAAAAAAAAAAAAATTAAAAATAAATTCTATAAATTGTTCTCAAAAAAAGCCAGGAAAATCGGACTTAGGAAAGCAGCCATCAAGTTCTGCATGATGGCAACAAGTCTGGGTGCTGTCTTGACCTTTGTGCCAATGACTGCTTGTTCCAGCAGTAGAAAAATGTCAGCCAAATTCATATCGATTGAATCTGATTTTATACATTAGGGTGCCCCTGTTTTAAAGAATTCATATGTATGTCTGTCTGTGAAGCAGATCACTCTTAATTTAATGTATCTTTATTGTAAAATTGCTCTAGCTGTCTCATCGTATCTGGAAGCCATTCTCAACATTCTCCTTAACACACGGATTTGAAACTTACTAGATACAGACGTTTTTGTTTTTGTTTTCGGTAATTTTACTAGATGCATCATAACTTCAGCCAAAGTTTCTCTATTCAGATTTTCTTTTTCCTGCTTTTCTTTCGTTTTTGTTGTTCTTTTTGACATACTCCCTGCAACTTTGTGTCAGTCCAACTTGGCCATCATAGGTTTTCTGTCAATTTTGAAAATAACTCTGGCTCTATTAAACCTAAAAAATAATTTAGCAGAATGAGATCCACGCCTTACAAAATAGGCATGTGAACAAGAACAAGGAAGCCTGGGCAGGCTCTGGATAAATAAACAAGGTCACATTGCAGGAAAACCTATGTTTTAGTCACTACTGTTTTTTATGTATTTACTTATTTATTCATTCACTTATTTATTTACTTCTGCATCATTCCTTCAAGTAGTCAAGGTTAGGTCATATCTAAGCCCCTTCATTCCCAGACAGCAGCAGAAAGAAGGCTTTGCCTTCCCTCTGAGGCTATCCTTATGTTAATAATGCAGCATGCAAGAATAATGCAGTAGTCAAACTCCATCCTACTTTCCTCACAAAACTCAAGAGAGCGACTAGGAAGAGGAACATGTTGGTTTGTGGACAGCCAGGAACAAACAAACATGACATTGTCTCTCTTGTGCTTTATCTCTTTATATCTGATGTTGGGGGAAAGTGGACTTAAGTGGTTAAAGGAGGGGAAGCTTTAGAGATGGAAGAGAGAAACGGTTGACCTGGGTTTATTCTTGAAGTGGAAAAAAGCTAACTGATAGGACAAACAACCAACAGAGTACTTATTCTATTGGAAGAAGCCTGGCCTCTGCAACCAAGAAGTCAGAGGATTAAATTCTGCTTGTCCCTCTAGCTTTGTGACCTTAGGCCAGCTGTTTATCCTCTCTGACTCTAAGTCTGCTCAGTCACCAGGTAGGAATAATCACATCTGTCTCCCAGGTGTGTTGTGACCATTGAATGAGAACGTGTAAGTATAGCATCCAGCACGACACACTAATTCACAGTGGTTACTTGCCAAATGCTTGTTATTTTCCTAACCCCACTTTCTTGAATGCTCTCTAACTCCTGAAACACTTACCACTACTGTCCCTCTAAAAGGAGTGCGGAATTCAAACATGCAAACTGTGTCCCATCAGGAAGTGACAACTGTCAAAACCCTGCCATGTGAGGGCTGTTATTGAGGCTGGTCATGAGTAGAGACATAGTGATGAGACCACCATGCTCCCTTCCTTTCTTGCTTCCCATTCTAAGTACAGTGCTGCCTCCCCCTAAAGGTAACTTGACTCCTCCTTTCTTACTACGACTAATCTGTACAAATCCCAGTGGTTTCAAATGTGCATAATAACTTCTCTCTATCCTTAGGAAGTCTTTTTAGTGATCAAAAAAATGAAAGTTATATTAAATAAAAAGCGATGAAGATCATGTACATAAATTGAACATTAAACTAAGTTCTTAAATATTTGAAGGGGAAAAATCGATCATTAAAGGGAATTTGTCAATGCATCTAACTTATAGAAGAGTAATTTTTCCAAAATAGGTTAATTTATTTGAAATTAAAGGAGAATAAATGTTATAAATTAAAACTTGTTGGAAAGTATTGAGAAATGTCAATAATAGGCTTTATTCTAGAAGAGTGGGTTTTTTGGGTTTTTTTTTTTTTTTTTTTTTTTTTGAGTAAAGGTAGATTTATTCAGAGAAATACATTGAAAGGCAAGAGAAAGGCCACGAGGGGTGAGGGTTGGGTGCTGAGATTAAAAGCAGGTACACACTCCATGGACAGAGTGTGGGCCACCTCCGAAGAGGAGGGCTGCCACGAGGCACCCTGTTGCCAGTTTATATGGGCTCAGTGGCTTCATATGCTATTAAGTGGAAGGACCAGTCTAACTAGTCTGGAGAAGGGACTGGGATTCCCAGGAAGTTGGCCATTTCCCACTCCGACCTTCTGTGGCTAGCCTTGGGACCGTTGTGGGCCTGTGGGCATGTTATTCACCATGTTAATATACTACAGTGAGCAAATAATGAAGCTCAAGATCTGCTAGAAGTCAAATCTCCCACCATCCTGAGCCTCAAGGCCTCCTGGGGGTTGAATCTTTCACCATTTTGATGTTAATGGTTGTAGCATTCCTTGAATGGCTGTGCCCTGCCCCCTCCCTGTCTCCTTCCCCCCTCAGAGATTTTACTCCCATAATCTTATGGGTTTGCAGAGGGGTGATGGTCCGTCTTCTGAAACTACTGCCAGGCTATGAGTAGGGGGATTCACCCTGCCTATCAGGGAGTAAAAATCTCTGAATGTCTAATCTAGGGGCCCCAGGGGCGGGACAGCCTTTTTGTTTTTGCGTCCACAGGTTTGAGGGTATGGGCTGGAATCCCCACATAGCCATCATCTGATGTGGGACTGCTGTAACCCACTGTTTCCATTGACTTCTGATGAATTTTCTTAAAGATGAAACACCTGTGTAACAGCAGTCTGTGACAACAAAAAGACTTAAAAGACATGGTTAAACATCTGTAATCGATAAAGAGACTTGTTTGTAATTACTAGAATTATGACTGATTATATTTAATTTAACATATTTTAAAAAATCCAAGTTAACTTAGTATCTAAGATGCCTTTAAAGCATTTCAAAGTTAGCTGGAGCTACAAAGAACTTTTAGAATTTGTTAAATATTTAAAATCCTGATTATGCATGAAATTTTCTTGTATTTTATGAAACTCTTTTACTGAAAACATACATACTTCTGCACTGTATATTGAAATACTTATTTTAGGAGCTTTAATTACATACTATAATTTTAACCCTTAAAACCTTAAATCTCTGGCAAAAACGAAGAAGCAAGCAACTGTGAGTTGGTTGTCATATCATCGTTTTCTGACTGGAAACTTAAACGTTTTAGGTTTTTTTTCCCTAAGGCAAAGGTAGATAAACCTAGACCTGCCCAGCAATTAATGTTTTAATATTTTGTAAATGACACAGATAGTGAAATTTTTAACTTAGTTTCAAGTTTTAAGTACCAGAATTTGAGGAGACAATTTTAGATAGATTATTTCCAAAATAAAAGTCCTATAGAGTTTACCCAAAATCTCTTATTTTATTACTTTTTTGAAAGTTTTTTTTTACACTGAGTTACTTTTCTTTTTGACAAATTTGTAACAGATACAATAGTCTTACCTGACCTCTAGTAAGCCTAGGCCCAATAGAAGTATTATACTTAACATTGATGTCTCTAAAGATGTGTTTATAGTAATTAAACCAATAAGCTTAAGCTAGCTTTAATACCAGTACTGAATACTTTTTAGATAATGTGAACCTGAAATTTATTTTGGCCAGTTTTCTCTATGTTTGAGTATTTATATAAGTACTTAATTTTCTTAAGTCAATTAAAGAGCTCTTTGACCATTTAATTTTGCCAATACCATACACCTATGACATACAAACCAGACACCTTATAGTTTTTATTTTAAAACTTTAGTCATGAATCAGATATAACATAGATATAACAGATATAACTTAAACATTAGTGTATCTAAGTGTAACCTAGGGAACTGTTATCTGTAGAAGTCCCAATCTCACTCCAAAAATGGGGTTTGTTCATTCTGGAGTGGTAGCCAAGAATCCACAGTATTAGACACACTCTTGGTGACGTTGATGATCTAGTCCAGGGGCTTTTTTCCTCCACTAGAAAGATTTCTTGAATAGACGTTTTTACCCACCATGGATTTTGCCAAGAAGTGAGGCAAAGGGACCAACATCTAGATAACAGTGGGTGGTGACTCTTCCATAGTTGTAAAGCAGGATCTCATACTGGTGGCCAATGACAAAACCAGTTCACAAATGCATTCTGTCTGGAAAAAATGGTGTTTAAAATACTATTTGTAATGCCCTTAGGCTAAGCTTGCATTCTTCGGTCCACCATTGGCTGGCACTTTAGCTTCTGGTGGAAGCCAACCAAGCTGTATTTGCATTTAAGTGATACAACTTACCTTGGGACTTTTTGTGTGTGTGTGTGATCTCTGAGCATTTTAAAGGATCCCTTTTTAAACCACAGAAAACTCAGAATGAGGTATATGGGAACTTACAGGTGACGATTCATTTATGTTTGTAAGTTCTCACTTCAGGTCAAGCCAAGCTAGGGTCAAATTATGCACTCTTTTTCTTCTCAAGGCTGATGTATTCTGAAGGAGTCAAAGCAGGTTGCATCCCCACCTCTCTTCCATAAGACATTGGTTTACTTCTCTGTCCACCCGACTAGACTATGAGCAATACCAGGGCAGGAACTGAGTCTTTGTACTTGCCTGGTCCTCAGAGCCCAGCACATTATATACAACTTAATGGACATTTACATGTTTGCTGAGATGAAAAGACAAAAAGGGTGAAGAAGGGAGTATCAAGGGAAGGAAGGAAGAGAAGACAGTGGGGGAAAAAAGGAAAAGGAGGAAAGAGGAAGTAAAGGAATGAAGAAAGGAGAAAACAGAAAAGGAAAGAAAAAGGATGGAGACAAGTTTCACTTGTGGAGAATGGGGAATGTAACTAATTGGATCCCTTACTTAAAAAAAATGCAAGTAGGAATATAGACTGTTTTAGTTAGAAGTTTCTAGATTATAATCAAAGGCAGAATTAGGCATCTTTGAGCAGAGATGGAAACACGGAGAATTATTTGTTTTTGAGTATCAGGCACTGGTTTCTCAGATGTTGATTGAATTGCCCTAGATTTTATTTTATGTCACTGAAGGGGCTTCCTGCTGGGTTTCCAAAATGAAAATATTAAATGAAGATCTTAGAATATTATTTGAAGCTTGTAATTGCTAATACCGTAGCTAAACACACCAAATGGGCATCAGCAAAACATCAACGTGCTATTTATATTTTAATCCAATCATACACTTTGTCACAATCTATCAACACAGTCTTCTCCTTGTGTCTATATTTTTCCCACTGGAAAAAAAATTGGCTTGCAAGAGAGAAAGAGAAAGATGTCATCTGTTACTTTCAGACAATTAAGCTCATTTAAAATTGAGTACTCAGAAATCCCATTATTTTGTTTGTTGGCTTTGGTATCTTCTTTCTAAAATAAAACCTACCCAAAACATGATTCTTTAAAATCAAGTGAACTGGAAATCTATAAATTTGTTTAGATGACACGCTGAGTCAGCTGGGTAAGAAGCAGTGTATTGGAAAGACAGGAGCATCATGGGTTTAGGTGCTCATCCAGTCCTGCTGTGATCTTAATGACCTCTGGTATGTCACTTCATTTCCGCAAGATTCAGATTTTCATCTGTAGATTGAGCAAATCTCTCAAATTCAATTTATAAGAATTTAGACTTGACAGCACAGCCCTATCAATTAGCTGTACATCTATGCCTTTTGGCGATAATTTAAACTCTCTCATCTTTAGTTTCACCACCATAAAGTGGGAATTCTTATAATACTTATTTTGAGAAAATTAAATGAGAATCTCCATATAAAAAAGATAGCAGTGGGCACATAGATTTTTATTGATGACCTCTGTCTACTGGGAAATAATCTGTGATTTTTACATCTGACAAAATGAAGAAAATAAAAAGAATTTAGAAATCATAATTTTGTGACTGAAAATGGTGGCATCTTTCCTTTTCCAATATCACTGATAAAAGCGGACAGACTTGAAATCTCTAAGGCAGAAAGACTCATAACTTTGATTATTGATAAGCTACGTGTCCCTACATTCTTGATGTTTGTGTTCTTGATGTTTGTGGGGAGAAACGAGCAACTTAGATACAAAGCTTGCAAAATGCACTGAGCTTGTAGAAGGCTGAGTACTCATAGTTTTGTCGGCTACCCAGAGGGCTACACGGCATGCGTCCGTGGGGAAGATGAAGCGCATCCCTGAGATAAGGTTTAAAGAGCAACATATCAACCAGTACAAATCAATATCCTATAGAACAAGTGCCTAAGTGCTAACGGGGTCCTTTGGAAAGCTTTCTTCTAAGCAATAAGATAAAAGCTCATCTACTAAAAGGGCAGTGGTAGTGTGCATAACGAAAGACAGAGACCAAAATTCAATTTCAGAGCACTTAAGGCCAGACCAGGAAACAAGAAAACAGAGTTTGTGAATGTCTGAATTTCTTCTACTTTATAAAAATTTTACTTTGGTCTTTTTTTTTTTTTTTTTCAGTTCTTATTTTTCATTGAAGTGTAGTCAGTTTACAATGTTAGTTTCAGGGGTACAGCAAAGCAATTCAGTTATACATGTAAAACCGCATGTATATATTTTCAGTTTCTTTTCCATTACAGCTTATTAAAGAAACTGAATTTAGTTCCCTGTGCTATACAGTAGGGCCATGTTTTTTATCTATTTTATATACAGTAATGTGTATCTGTTAATCCTAAACCCCAAATCTATCCCTTCACATACAACAGTATTTTATCAGTATGTTCTATATACCACATCCCTGTCTAGGACCTCCTTGAACATGGTCAAAAAAGCATTTAAAAAATTTAAATCAACACTATTGAGGTATAATTTACATACAATGTAATGTATTTGTTCAAAATTATTTTAAAAGAATACAAATTTCTCAAAAATAGTATTTTTTAAAAAGGCTTGTTTTCAGACTAGTTGTTTCAGTAATAAGCAGATCTCAAAAAATATAAGATGAGAAAATAGAAGAAAATTAAAACATTTGGAAGCTGTGTTGATTTTAGTAAAAATTTCTTAATTTTTTATTTAATATCTAAGAGTATTTTTAAAGTATTACCTGTATCTTTTGACTTCATATTCCTATGCAGCATCATATCTGAAAGGAGATAAGTGAAAAATGTTATTGTATACATTTTTTTCTTTCTGAAAATGGGTATTAGAGTAAAGATTCAAATCAATGTCATAGAATTTGTACTTCTTGTGAACACCACATGGACTTCCCTTTGAGAAGAACACATGCATTTAACTTTACAGATCCTCTGAGAAAATAAATGGAATGATAAATACAAAAATTGTGTGAAGCAACTTGTATAATAGTGCCCACCCCCACAAAAATCCATTAACTTGTGATGTAGACCACACAGAATTGTACTGCAATGCCCAATACACACATGTGGGGGCACTGACTCTATGTTCAGTGCCAGAAATATCAATGTACATTCAGAACCTGATATCAGTTAGATTTTTTTGAACCATCATGACTCAATCAGTTAGGGGGCTTAGAGAGAAAGACTTAAGAATGACACAAAGCCATCACATCCAGCATAAATGTGACATGACTTTACTGTGTGACTCAGTGATTTTGTACTGCAGTTTGCCCTTGGCTGTTGACGCTTTGCTCACTGCCAAACTTCATAAAATCCCATGGTCTGGTCATATAGTAGGTGGGATATAAAATAAGACCAATTATTTTAATTTGATCTAACGTTGCTACCTTTCTTGGTTACCGATATGTGTCAACAAATCAGAATAGAGCAGATAGTAATCTTTTCTGTGGGGACAATATGTATCTTTTCATTATGTATTTGGGCATATAATCCCATATCTGGCACAACTGAGGTGCTCAGTTAACATGTGTGGAATGAATAAGTGGGTTAATGGATGAATTAGTGTTCAGTGGTTGGTGGAAAAAACTTTTTTTCACTACTGAAAACACACACACACACACACACACACACAAAACCTACCTCTTTAAAGAAGGAATCAACAGCATTATTTTTGTATAATAAATAAAGGCATGTTAGAGCACTGGTAGTTGTGCTGATGTATACTTACTTTCACTCCTTTATAGTCAGTGGCAAAACTGAAGTATTAGAAGTCACACTGGGTACAGATGAGTCCTTCCAAAGCAAGTAGCTTTCAAAAATTCCTCACTTCAAAGTCAGTTTGGGTGGCTTGGGGATTATGTTTATAAACACTTCCCTGTCACTTAGTCTACTTGTATATGACTTCTTCTAATGCCCTGCACAGCTACCAAGAGACCAGAAAGGATTACCACTCATGGAAACAGATTTGCTTTATAAGAAAATTGATTTGATCATTTTCAGAGTATCCTCAAAGAAGAAAAGAATTAAAATAATTTGGGGCATGAATAGAAACATTTGCATCCAGAAATTGACTAAGATTTTAGCTTAATGGATACCAGAGCTTAGATCAGGAGATTAGAAATTTCCAGCCATTTTATGTGTGTCTGAGTGTGTGGGTATTTATGTGTCACTAATAGCATCAACGTAGTACTTTCGTTTTGAGCTGCAGCATGTTCATTTAGTGTCCAGGTATACATGTCTCTTTTCTCAAGGACTTATTTTGAAGTGTTCCATTTTAGCCTGAGGTATGTGTTTGACTTCAAACCCTGGCTGTCTTACCGTTCTTGCTGAAGTGGCACAATATCTCACTGTTGCGGCTTTTAATAAAGTCTCCACATTGACTTCTGGGAATACCTGAAGTTCTAATCACAGGTGCATGAGGATATATCATTTTGTGGCTTGCTAAAATAAGTCTTTGCACCTGTGTCCATGAATGCAGCACAAAATCATTCATCTAAGTCCCCCTACACACTTAGAATAACCTCTCAGTCGTTTCTGTTGCACCACTTAGGAAATAATAATAATAAATGTGTTCTTATATATGCATAAACTAAATGTTGTAGCTTTAAAAATCTAGTCATTATGAAAAACTACCCTGGGAAGACCAATAAGCAAATCTGTTTATTAGTACCTTTATAAATTTCTATGGAACAAAGTTATTTATGTGGCAGGTATCAGTGCAATTAAATGTTGTTGATTATACATGAGGATTTTTCTCCTTGAATGGAAGTTAAACATGCTTATAAAGTTTAAACACCATGTTTACTCATATGAATTTAACTAATTGAAGCATTAAATATTGCCCCTATATTAGCTGTCTAATTACTTTGCTGGGTTCTGGTCATTCCTTTGTGTACATACTCTGGATACAACATGTTCATGTTGATTGCTGTCTTATGATCTTTATCTTGATTTGGATAATGGTGGCTGCTGAATTTGCAACACCTCACACGCACCCCTAAAAGTTGTTTCTCATGCACTATTTCCTACAGACATGTTGCAATTTTTATACTGGGAATGCTGACACTGAGTGGAATGTTAGAACTCACAAAGGAAACTATCCTTGATCCAGAGCATCATGTGGGTTTTCTTCTAGCTGCTGATGTGTTCTGCCCTTTTGAAACTCATTGCCCAGTTACCCTGAGAATATTATGGATAGAGTCAAGAAAAATACTCTTGAGTATTCTAAGTGATCACCTACATGGAGGAGAAGGGGTACATGCTATGAAAGGTGTCAGTTTTAATATCAATAATATTTATGTACACTGAAAGCTTAAATAGATCAATAATAATGTGAGGAGGAGCATGCACTCTGTAAAAACACCTTCTGTAGCACGTGAACTTCGTTTTCTGGCTTTAATGTTTATCAGCATCTTAAGAGGCATTTATTGCCTCTCGTACAGTCCTTTATGATTTCCTTATTGATTAGGTCATGATGCCTCCTGGACCTAGGACATAGTTCACTATTTTTCAGTTAAAATGAAGAAATTCCATGTTTGTTGCAGGTTCATTTCAAGCAGTTGGCTTGTGGGACTCTGAGAGATGCTACTGCCAGTGACATGTTGGAATTATCATGATCAGCTACCCAGTTTGGATTTCACCCAGTGGCCAAGAGCTTTGCATGGTAGACAGCAAGGGTTGGATTTTTAAAAGGAGTAAACCAGGTAAGACTGGAGGGAGACATCTGATCATTTATCACTTGTTCTAAGGGCTTTGGCGTACTGCCAGGATGTATTGAATAATGTAGAGCTTGTCTGATTGTTTTGTAAGTCCACTAAACAGGTTGTTGAAGAACAGTGCTCCCTTGAATTCAGGAGAACGTATATGGTAATAACTGAGTCCCTTTTTCTCAGAGAGGAGAAGGAGGTTACTTTAAGAAACACATAAAGCAGACACAAGATACAATGGATACTAGTTTAATGCAATAACCAAAATTGCAAGCTAAGGAGTTTTCCTCTTTAAGTAACTATTCTGACCAATGATGGAATAAGGAAACGGTTATACATTTTGAAGATTCATTAGGGAAAGTGTTGCCTTTAAAGATTTATATTTTACATGATACAGAAATCTGAGTATCATTTCATATGTATGCTTCGTATATGCTTCAAGGTTACTTCAATTTAGAAGACATATCATTATTTTGTCTTGTTTCTTTGAAGGTATCATTCTAAATTCTGTTCATTAAGTATTATTTAAAATGGTGACACAATGGCATTCTCCATTATTATTGTGCCTTCTATAATTTAAAATGTTATACATACTCTTATTCAAGTATTCTCTTTGTTACTTTTGTCTGTTTCATTCTGGAACCTTTTTTCAACTATTATCCATAGTTTGGCCACATCCTCTTATCTTTCTCTTAAAGTCTCTTCCTCCTCTGTAACATAATGGGTTATCAACAATTACCTCAGGAAACTACAATTTATTCTTGTCTTCTGACCTTAAGACCATCAAAGCTCTTACGTTTTATTTGAATTTTATGAATCCCAAAGCAGGATTTTCTTTAAGTTCAATTATAGAAACAGAAAATATAAGTAAAAATTTGTTCATTTAGAGACCAGCAGAGGGAGATCAGTCTAAGTCACTTGAACCCTTTAAGTCTTTTTAACAAATATAACTTTTTCATTTTCTGAAAATAAGATGGAATTCAGTTAATAAATTATAGCCCAAGATAATTATTTGGATATAAAGGAGAACTTTGAAAGTGCTTGAGAATAATTGATTTTCTAAAGTTTAATAAATACCCCTTCTAAATCCCCTAATAACTTACTTGTCCATAGATGATATTCTGAGAGTACAAAACTCAAAAAGCCATGAATTTCATATTTGTTAGAAGTAGTATAGATCACCAAACTCAAGGCAGAAACCCTTATTTAGTGAACTGAGTTTGTCCTGTTTTGTGGCATACTGGGTTACCTACGTTTAAAAGAGTTCTACCAGCTGTAAATAAAAGAGACATCAAAATGCAAGATGTGTTTGTGGAATAAAGCTCACCCTAGTTCCATGCTTCATAGCATTGGTATCTAGGAAATAATTATAGCAAGAATGCTTAATAATAGACTTCCAAATTCTTAAGCTTTTAAGTCTTAATCTCTAGATCCAAAATAAATTTCATCCTGCTTATGTTTATTTCAATATTTTCAGCAAAAGTGGGTTGCATGTTAAAACATCAGACTTAGAAAGAACCAAGGCTAAAAGGGGAGGGATAAAATTAAATCTATTTTGAAGGTAAGTAATCATGTATTATTGCAGTTATTTGCAATGATCTATCTTGTCACAAAGGAAAAGCTATTCTCTATTTGTAAGGTAAGTGTTTTTATTATTTAGAATGCTTTATGCTTTTGAATCGTGCAAGCTATCAATACAGAAAAACTGTACAACAAATATTTTTGGTCCAAGTATCTTAAAGAAACATAACTTCTCTTCACGCAGTCTTATGAAGTGAATCCTATTGATTACGATGTACAGAGATAGGAAATACCACTGTTCTGTATAAAAGCACACAATTTAGAAGTGTCCTCTGGTTGTAAAGGATTTGACAGTGAATGCATGTATGTTCCCAGTTAAGGGTTAACTCTTTTAAAGTGAACAGAAAATGTATACAGTATAGTTTTATACTTACATTAGTTTGAAATTCATTTTTGTTCTCTGTTGTAAGAATGACAGCTGTATTTTTTATGGGGATGCACGCTAGCTTCTCCAGAAAGCGAAAAGAATGTCAAGGCTTCTGAATTCTGTTCTCAGAAGTTTATAGCAAAATCATAAAAATTTGCACTGTTCCTGAGCTTAAAGGCAATTTTTCTTTTTTCAAGCATTTTTAAGTAAAAATTTGCCTAGCTCAAGATTACATTACAATGTGCTTGCACATAGAAGCAATATTAAGCTATCAAGACAGGTTATAAAAGGTGAAATTTTTCACAGCACTTCTGATTATAGCATGCCTCATGTAATGGGATTTGCAGTCTCTAAGGTGGTTAATGAAAAACATTTAAGTAGCAGTGGGTCCTTTCCTCTCCGCAGAGAGCAACTATTCTTATCCTGAGATCGTCTGAAAATAAAATTTTGAGAAGTTAGTGAGGTAGCTGTGTCCATCATGAAAAGCCTCATGTGACTCTTAAATACTTTGGGCTACATGTTTACTTGCTCTCCAGACCTGTTTTGAATGTTAACCACATGTAAAGCAGTATGTGGCCAGAAACAAATTAGCAACCCTTCCTTCCCTGTCCTCAGGTAGTTCGCACGCACAAAATAAAACAGCCACATAAACAGCTCAAGCGGGGCAAAATGTACTGAAAAGTTAAATGGTGTGTTGCAAGCAAAATTCTCTAGGAACAAAAATGAAGGATTCTTAAAATTGATAGGAGTATTAAAAGGTCTTTGAGGCTTAATAGGCATTTCAGCTGTGCATCTAAAAAGTGGGGAGAATTTTAATAGGTAGGAAATAGGCATGAAGCCATTCTAGTCTCTGGGCGGAGTATGGCGAAGTCTCCATGATGTAAAAATAAATATTAGTCTTGGAAAACAGAACACTTGATCCTAGAATGTATGGAGAATGTAGAAAGAGGTGGGATATACAGGTCAGGTCGAGGCTGGATTGTAGTGTTTTGCAGGTGTAGCTATCACGGCTATAAACATGAAAGTGATGTAATCTAATCAATCCATTAAGAAAATGATTCTGGCATAGGATGGGGGTGGGGTCAGGGAAGGTATGTACAGAGAGAAAAGATAAACTAAAAACATTCAGTTCTGTGATTGCAGAAATGTACGGTTTCCAGTCTGCTGTTATCACCAGTGCCTACAACAGTGTCTGCTCATCACTGATTCTGTTAGTCTCTGTTAAACGCTGACTAAATGAGTGCCTCTCGGTGACAATCAATAAACCTCTACATTTACAAATTTTCCTGTGTTAGAAATAGTAGGAAAACTCCTCATACAAAGGATGAAAAGAATTTAATTTATATGGGTTTCATCACTCACAAGGGTACAAACACACACACACACACTCTAAACTCGCTCCCAATATGTGCTTGAAATTAAACCTCAGATCCTGTTCCTAAAATTTATGCTTCAATTAAGATGGGGGTGGCTGCTACCCTACTTTATTTCCCTTTTGAGACTTTTATCTCTCAGGCTTTATCCTTCCCTTCATCGTTTTATCATCACATCAATCACTGTGTTTCACTCGTTGGGAACGCAGCATGCATGGCAGGCACATTTTTATGGCTAGAAAGCAAAGCTACCCTACTTGGCACAGACTGCTTACTCAAACCTAATTAAGTAATTCTGCTGAAAGTATCATGTCCTTTCCATCACAATGCACATTTGGTCAAAATAATAGGGAGCACCTGAAAGCTATGGAAAATAACTGAGGAAGAAGGGAGCCTGAGGAAAACACAAAATGAATGAAAGTGAACTTCAGCCCAACCTTCTCTGACACACCCTTTAATGAGCCAGGACACATTAACACCTCTGCTGCAGGAAACTCTTAACTCACAGCATCATTTTCACTCCAATTATTGTATTGAACATTACCATTGTCGTAAGGCTCCACAGCAGTACATCAGATTCAGTACATTTTGTATGACTGACTCATCTATTTTTCAGAGAAATTCTCTTATGGGGGGAAGAAACCCAAGAATTTCTAATTATGCATATTTAAGAAAGTGAGGATATGATTCAGTAGAATGTAAGATTCTTGAGACCAAAGTCTTTGTCTTTCTTCTCGAGGACCTTAATTCCGGAGCCACATACATATTCAATAAACATATCTGATGAGTGAATGAATGAATGAATGAATGAATATCAATGCTTGTGCTACAGATCAAAGTCTTAACTTCTGTGTTTTTAACAGTTGGAAACATCTCTCTTGTTAGTAGGGCCATTGGTATTTGATCCATCCTGTCCATTGTTAGATCAAGGGTATCTTATTCTCTCACGGTTTTCAATGCCGTCATTATTTAGTAACAGATATTTTAAAATCACATAATGATATATAATAGTACCCAAGGTCTAAGGGCATGGAGGATTTAACATGACATTAAGAATCAAGAAAAAAAAGGAAAACATTTACTAAATATCTCATTGCCTTTATAAATGAAGTATGATTCTCTTCTACAAGCTATCACAAATTTTGATTTTTTGTTTTTATATATCTCAAATGCTTGGGAGAAAGAAGTAGGTTTTGGCTCTACCTATGCTGTTGGGGGTAGACTTGTCTGGGTAGAAGTCACTGGAATGCAGCTATCCCAGCAAGCGACCTTCTTCTATTTGGGGAAGACAAGTTATAGCAAATTGTGATTGTAAATATACCATCACATTTGTAGGCATTGGCCTTAAGGAAGACCTGGGTTTGAATCCCAACTCTGACACATATTATGTGATCTTGGGCAAGTTATTTATCATCTTAGAGCTTTGATTCCCAACTGGTAACATGAAGATACTAGCAGTGGTCCCATGGTGCAGTTCTGTGGATTAAGGGAGATTATAGATGTAAAATACTCAGCATAATCTCTGACACATTATAAATATGCTCATGCTCTAGTTATTATATATAATTATTATTATTATTATTATTATTTGCAATCTATATATATAGCCATCCTATCTCAAAGTCCATTTGTTTCAGCCAAATTTCAGAATATTTTACCCAGGATTTCTAGAAGTAAATGAGATGGAAAGTGCTTAGCAGAATACCTCACAATCTTATAAGCACTCAGTGTTAGTTGTGGTGGTGCTACTTATTATTATTATTTACTTATATAAGCATTTATTTTCTTCTGGCTCTTTGAGGAGATCTTGGTCTATTAGAATTATAGCAACAACTTCCTTCTTAAGATGGTGACAGGTCTATGAGTTATGGTTAGTGTTGTGTTTAACAATCTATTATTGGTTGTATTATAATCATGTTGTTGGGTGCCTTAATATTGAGGTAAATAGCATTTTCTTTATAACCAAAAATCACCAAAATGATTTTCCATACCAAAGTATAGTCTTTGGAATCAATAAAACACACTTACAGCCAGGACACCATTCCCCTTCCCGTCGATAAGAAAATCCACAGATGCTAAATTTCCTTCACATAAAATGTTATTGTACAATCAAATGCCATCCATGATTGTTTGAATGCGTTGATGCAGACACGCAGATATGGAGGGCCAACTGTATCTTACAGCAGCAAACAAATCATCCTAATCTGTTGACACGATTCTCTAATTTGGAAATATCACTTCAGTCTGCACTCATAGAGACTGTCTTTAGAGGTCCCCGACATTAATCAAGAAGTATAATTATGCCTTTAACCTTTTCTTTCAGTTACATGTATTTTATGACTGCTATTAATTTTGAAATAAAAATTTAGAATTAAAACTATATTTACCATAGTAAAATAATACTTTAAAAATTAACTATTATGATTAATCTCACAACCATTCTAGGAGAAGAATGGGGATAAATCCAAGACAATTCATGAATTTCTAGTCCATGCTTTGTAGACTGTTGGTTCTGAGTGGTCACGTCTTCTCAGTAAAAGGCAGAATGTGGACCGTCAGCTGAGGTGTGAGGGAAGACAGTGGAGATGAGAAAACGGCAGTGGGAGGTGGAAAAAGAATTAACTAGAGGGGACTGAAAGGATTCCAGGCTTTGGAAGAAGGCTCTCCTAGGATTGGGGAGTGGGTGTTGGCAACAAGCCATGACTGGAAAGTAGCTTATTTTCCCTCGGCAGCTCCCTGTTGCCCTCAGTGAGGGGCAGAGGGAGCCCCTGGTGGAAAGGAAAGGCATTTGGGAATGCACTGTGGTGAGGAAGGTAGCGCTGAAGTCATGGATCCTGGAGTTAAATGGCAAGTCAAGCAGAGTCATGCTAGGGATTAACAGCTTGACAGAATGTGTGCAAGAGGGTTTGGACCGAGTGGTAGGAAATCCCTGAGTGAGCAAAGGGAACATTTCTTTAGAAAGGATTTGTTCATTCTGAGGATGAAATTAAGATACTGCTGGAGACAATCTTTACAAAGTCTCTTCTGCAGAAATGTACAAGGAAGGAAAACCAAGACTTGATTATATCATGTCTCTTACTGTTGAATCCAGCAGTGACACAAAATAAAATCATAATGATAACCACCCTACACTGAATTTTTGGATCAATACAGGTCATTTATTATCAGTAACCCTGCAGTATAGACATAATTATATACATATTCAAGATGATGAAATCAAGAATTAGAAAGGTTAGTAATTCTCCCAGTCTCACACAGCTAATACATGTGAGGGTGAGTTTTTCTCCTAAGATCTCCTCTTTATAAAACCTGTGAGTTTTCCATTATATTATTATCCTGTTTTTCAGTTCTTAAAACTAGCAATCCAATCCCTATGCCTTTATACAGATGTACGAATTTGCTCTATTATATAATGATCTCTTATAATACTGTGTAATTTCCTTCTTGTTGCATGTATGTGTGTTTTGCTTTTTCATAAATGTGAAAGTAGCTTGAGAGATAGAACCCACAGTGTTTCTTTTTACAGAGTCAGTTATCCTAGTGTTATGATAGGCCCTGATCCTGAATAAATGTTTGCTGATGATATTGGCAGTAACAAATTGGTTTCCCCTTTCCAACAAAGAGCAGAAAACTTACATACACACTTTGTATATAATTCTTGATGTAAATGTTGTATATAAATTTATATACACAATAAGGATAGGTATATAAACCTTATAGAATGCTTACATAAACGGCTAAATTAAAAATCATTTGAATAGCACTTTGCTTTTTATCTATATAGGATTTTCTCTCCTCTGATAGCATTTAAATGGATAAAACTCCAACAGAGTAATTTAAACAGATTGTCTTCTAGCATGTGTTCTGTGGGACACTGATCTGGAGGTAATATGTTCCATGTACAAAGGGTTTTGTAGCCAAATACAAATTTTGTGGGTGTGTTAATTTATGATAAGAATTGGCTCAGAAAGAAAGCGTTCAGGTTTGCCTACCATGTGGGCCATTTTCCCGAGTGGAGGATTGTGGGTAATCAGAGGGAGGTGAGAGGATTTGAGCCCCATTCTCCCACAGATTTTAACTCTGGTGTTAAGACGTAGATCTTTGGCACATACATCCTCATCTTCTTTTCTTCTCTCTCTCTCTTCCTTTCTTTATTCTTCTCCTCCTTCCTTTCTTTATTCTTCTCCTCCTTCCTTCTCCTCCTCCTTCTCTTTCTTCCTCATCTTCCTCTACTCCTCTCTGCCCCTCACACACATACTCTCCCCTCTTCTCTGTCCTCCCCTACCGATCAACATGCTAACATTTCTTTCTTGGGCTTCCCTTGATTTCAATCAGAACAGACCATGACCTCCAGTAACGCACCCCTTCTCTAGATACGTTACTGCCATTAGTGAAGTTATCATTTTCTTTTTCATTCACTCAAGCAAAACCTGGACACTGTTCTCCCTGTCCCTGCTTGTGACAAGAGAGACATTGTCATTTTAAGGCAACTTCTATAGATAGAGTTCCTTTCCCTGGGAAATTAGTTTTCAGAGGGTAACCTCACTTTCACACTTTGGGTGGTAGGTAGAATTCCACGCAAAGGCTACATTTTACACATTCAAAATGCAGCCTAATTATGAAGCCAAAGCCCATTATTGTTAGGCTCCTTTATTAGCATCATCATCAGGAGATTTTTGCCAAGAGTATTTTTTTCAGGGACACTGGGCCACATGAAGGAGTCTCAACTTCAGTCTGCTTTTACTTCTACATAGATTAAAGACAATCTCTACTCTTTTTTAAAAATTTCATTACTTAGTGGCTTATGGCCTAGGCATCCTTCAGTATCTTGTAATAACCTATAATGGGAAATAATCTGAAAAAAATATATATATACATAACTGAATCACTTTGCTGTGCGCTGAAACTAACACAATATTGCAAATCTCTACTCTTAAGTATTAGCCTTATATTTAAGGAGTTTATGATGCCAACGACAAGCAGAGAAGATTTGCAATATTATCAAAAAAGGAAAAAGGCAGTACTCTTTAGTGTCTGGCAGGAACTTGGGTAGATGACAAGGACTACAGAGATTCAGAGGAAGAAAGTCATGATGGACTGGAATCCTCGGGGAAGCTTCATGAAGGAGGTGAACCAGAACTGAGCCTCAAAGAAAGAGTAGGAATTCTCTTGCTAAAAGCAAAAGCAATAATCAATGTGTTATTCCCATAGCCTTTACTGTATCGTAGGACGTCCTCCACAATCAAACTTCTTATTTCTCGAGACTCACACTTCTAGGCACGTGCCTTATTTGGCCTAGCTGCTATTGCATGGTATTTGTCATCCCCATCGTGTATATCTTTTTTTTTTTTTCAGCTTGGTGGGCTGAATTGCATGGTTTTTTTTAACATTTTTTATTGATTTATAATAATTTTACAATGTTGTGTCAAATTCCAGTGTACAGCACAATTTTTCAATTATACATGAACATATATATATTCATTGTCACATTTTTTCTCTGTGAGTTACCATAAGATTTTGTATATATTTCCCTGTGCTATACAATATAATCTTGTTTATCTGTTCTACATTTTGAAATCCCAGTCTATCCCTTCCCACCCCCTGCCCCTTTGACAACCACAAGTTTGTATTCTCTGTCTATGAGTCTGTTTCTGTTTTGTATTTATGTTTTGTTTGTTTTGTTTGTTTGTTTTTGTTTTTTTAGATTCCACATATGAGCGATCTCATATGGTATTTTTCTTTCTCTTTCTGGCTTACTTCACTTAGAATGACATTCTCCAGGAGCATCCATGTTGCTGCAAATGGCATTATCTTTATCATTTTTTATGGCTGAATATATTCCATTGTATAAATATACCACCTCTTCTTTATTCAGTCATCTGCTGATGGACATTTAGGCTGTTTCCATGTCTTGGCTATTGTAAATAGTGCTGCTGTGAACATTGGGGTGCAGGTGTCATCCTGAAGTAGGGTTCCTTCTGGATATATGCCCAGGAGAGGGATTCCTGGGTCATAGGGTAAGTCTATTCCTAGTCTTTTGAGGAATCTCCATACTGTTTTCCACAGTGGCTGCACCAAACTACATTCCCACAAGCAATGTAGGAGGGTTCCCTTTTCTCAACAGCCTCTCCAGCATTTGTCATTTGTGGATTGTTGAATGATGGCCATGCTGACTGGTATGAGGTGATACCTCGTTGTAGTTTTGATTTGCACTTCTCTGATAATTAATGATATTGAGCATTTTTTCATGTGCCTATTGATCATTTGTGTGTCTTCCTTGGAGAATTGCTTGTTTAGGTCTTCTGCCCATTTTTGGATTGGGTTGTTTGTTTTTTTCTTACTAAGTCATATGAGCTGCTTATATATTCTGGAGATCAAGCCTTTGTTGGTTTCATTTGCAAACATTTTTTCCCATTCTGTAGGTTGTCTTTTTGTTTTACTATGGTTTCCTTTGCTGTGCAGAAGCTCATCGTGTATATCTTGACCCATACATACTTCTACTACATCTGCCTCTCTCACCAGAATGTGAATGTCTAAGGTAGAGACTAGTTCTTTTTCATCTTTGTTTTTCCAGAATGTTTGTATCTCCCAAAGGACATATAGGGATGAACATATGCCTTTTCTTCTCAATTATATCAAGACTAAGTCATATAATTTGTTGTCAATTTTGATAACTGGAATTCAAACCCAACTCTCCTCTTTGTCTTTACTTCACTAGAATGCCATTATGGGATGGTTGAAAAGAACAGCAAGTTCTAGAATATCTAGTAAGAATGCTGTGGGCTGGCAAATATGATGTAAATTATCAGGATTGAAAACGAAGATTCTATCTCCAGCACTGGAAATACTGTAGATGGTATTGAAATGTGATTCAAAAATGTGATTTCATAAAAGTGATGGTATTTATCTGAGCAATTCAAAATTGATTGAAACTAATTCTGATAGAAAAGTTTTAAGCGTTTAAATACTTTTTCATGATTTTACTTTACCAGAATTCAACTAGGTTCTAAAGCTCAATAAGTTTTCCCCTGTAGATCCTACTTGAATTAAACCAGTGTCAGTATCACGTATATGCCGTCTCTTTCTAGACCTATAATCTAAATCATCTTAAAGGAAATTAAAAACTAACCCCCTCACAGTGTTAGATAAACCAATGAACAAGTTTGTTCCCAAAGTTCCATGACTTAAGTAAAGTGTACCTAAGGTCTGGGAGTTCAACATTCTTCTTCCCTGCCTCATAATTTTCCTGCCTCTGCAAGGCAAGTAAGGAAGTATAATAAATAGAATCACAAGAAATACAAAAACAATCCCTGTGCAATTCCGAGATATAAATGAGTACATGTATCCTTTTAGTTACTAGGAGTTAGATTATAAAAATTGAAAATGAGGCACATTGTTATGGGTATGCAAAACTAAAAGCGTTGCACATAGGTCTTTATAGCTGGTTTCTGGCAAATCTGAAGCACTGGAAGATGCAACAAAGGATTCCTGAGCCCCAGATCCCAACTTTGAGTAATTCTCAAATCTGTACCTTATAGAGTGTTTCCTATTCTATTTCTGAGCATCTCCTGGACATAGTTGCTGCAAATTCGATCATCAAATCTGATCTTATGTAAGCCAAGGGAGTACAGTTATTATAGTACAATGTCTAAGCTAACTTATAATAATTTTTATTTTGAA
Source organism: Camelus ferus (assembly GCF_009834535.1). Lineage (NCBI taxonomy): Eukaryota > Metazoa > Chordata > Mammalia > Artiodactyla > Camelidae > Camelus > Camelus ferus. The sequence continues at coordinate 12,372,140 of NC_045699.1, forward strand.
AAATAATGTTTGTTTCTTGGCATGAGCTGGCAGCAAAATGAAAACACTTTACCTGGCAGAAAGGGTAGTGTTTTCTCCATCTGATGTTTCATCAAATAGAATTCTTAATCAAGCCAGAACCTTCTGAAATACATGATTTGGAGACCTTCCAAAAAAACCTGTCCTGAAAGGGATGGTAAATTACAGTTTGATCTCATTTGTCCTAAATTCTGTACATCATTCATCTGTGAGTTATAGTTGTCTCACCCTTGTGAGATATGTCCCATAACTCATTCCAATCAATATGATGCATTTACTACTAAAAGATTCATATCTTGAAAAGTAGCTTGACTGTTTCAAACAATGGTCTCTAATTAATCAGAAAGTAATTGCATCAAGTACATTTCTAGTTGCCAATTCTAGTCATATTCCACCCAGGTAAGTCTGTGGCTGGCCTCTGTATCTGGCATGCTTTCTGAGATTTAATCAAGGGCATACTTTAAAGGGAACTCTGTGACTGAGCACTGAAGTTCCCCCAAATGTTTGGGTTATAAATATCAAAACAAATTTGGCTTGCCTTTTCCACAAGGCATTTTGTTTCTTGTTTGGAAATGATTACAGGTTCAAGTGTGCATTTTCCACATGCAGAAACCCAGTCACTGTGGTTTGAATAGAGCAGGAAGACATTGACAATTTAAGTCCAGCAGCAAGTCTCACAAATTAGAATCAAGTAATGCAGATCTATAGAAGTGAATAAATATATCGTCCAGATATGCCTTCAGATAGTATGATTGAATTAGTAATCAAGTGTCTTTTTGATGACACTTGCCCTGTATTAGATGCTGTCTGTATCTCACTATATACATCTTAAGATTGGGCACTGATGCTTCTATTGTATTAATCTTCACTCATAGAAATAAAGCCTGGTACCTAACAGTCCCTTAATACGTATAGTGTATGTAGGAATGAGTGAATTAATGAATTGATGAAAGAATAAATATGCATATGACATTTTATTATAGTGAAAATGTTTTTATGGTCAGTAAAGGCTTTTAATGGTTAAAAGAAAAGGCTATGCAATCTCTTATTTACTTTAGACATCAATTAGACTGAAAATTCAAATTTGGATATTATACTTAAAACATTTGAGTAAAATTCCTTGTCCATATTTTTGAATTACATACTATATTTTTTAAATAAAATTATCTTCTTACTGGCAAAAAGTGACATTTATAGTGTACTTTAGGTGTTTGTAAATTTCACCCTGTTGTGCCCATGCATCCACATGCACCTTACCTTTGTTTTCAATAAATCTCCCCATGTTTGAAAATAACTTTAATCTGCTACTCTTCAGAGGTTGCAGGTCAGATCAGATATTTTTGTATTTGAATGAAATTCTTAAAAGGGGCTACTGCAAACAATTATAATAAATCTTGTATTGTGTCTATTATTGTTACTAGTGAAAATAAGAAAGTAAGTTATTGTACATAAAATAATCACTGGTTTTAACATTCTAATTTGAGTCATTTCAGGTTCTGACTCTCCTGAGAATCAGGCACTGGTTGAGTGACTTTTAGGGAAACATAGTTTGTGGTTGTTTGATAGAAAAATACTACAGAAAACTGGCACCAGCTCAGTACATTGCATTTACCTATTCAGCATTGCTTGCCTTGTTCAGAGAGAATGACTCAGTTCTTTCAGTCTTTGTGAAACAGGGAAGAGCGTCATGCATACTACTTACTGCTGGAGATGTAAGGACCTGCCCCCACAACATTACCAACCATTCAGGTCACACTGTAGCTAAACAACTTCCAGGCATTTTCCCTCCACTCTGAACCCTCTACATGGAAGAAAAGAAAGAGCGAGTTGTCTTAATTGGATCTGAACTTGAAAGCAGCTATATATACGTAAGGGAAATCATGCATAGGTGATCACACATCAGGTGGTCTACTAATTTCATCAGGAGTTCCCAGTGTTTATTTGTAAGAGTCTAATTCACAAACTTCTAATGTTCTTGGGCTTCTTTGCATGTTTGTGTTCTCACAAACATGAGTTTACCCTAAGTTTTTATTTGTTATAGTCACTAAGGCCGTAAAGTGTACTTTTGAACATATTTAACTCCTTTGTAAGACTGAGGGCTCCTTGTAGCCCTGGTGCCTAATGAAGTGTTGAACATTTATTAGCTCTTCAATAAATGCTGAATGAATTACTGAGAGATTTTGGCATCATCTTCAAATACCCATTCTTTGACTTTCATCCACATCTTTAAATAGCTTTGACATTTTGTTTATCACTCCATTTAATATTCCCTCAAAACATGACAAAGAAGATACTGATTAATACCTACTATGACATGGCATAGTGTTTTGCTTTTAAGGACTTGTTATGCTTCCTTCATTGTTCTACAAGAGCTTACAGTCTAGATGCAGGCACAAGACAAAACCACTTAAAAGATTAAACTACAGAATGAAGCAGCAAATGATTAAAAGTAAAATGAATACCACAAATGACATGAATGTAGTGTGTTTTAAGATTATGCCTAAGCTAGGTCCATTTAAGAGCTTCATACCTGGGAAAATATGAGGTTCTTTGGGGAGAGCAACCAGAGTTGGTGGGTTTGAAGGATTGAAGGGGTCTTCTAGGAGAATACAGTCTAAATGGAGAGAATCAGTAGACAAATCTGACCTGACAAGTAAGTCTTAGTCATCACAGGGGAGGAGTGATGTGATGAGGTACTTAAATGTTTCCGTAACGCAGCATTTCCTTTCACCACTGACTCATATGAGAATTTTAGGAAGAAAGAAAGAACCATGACATAGAACTGAAATTACTTTGTAAGACATCAATATTCATGAGATATCAATCATATCTCTAAGATACTGGGCAAAAGTTGTTGTCCTTTAATAGAAGATAACAAAAAAAGATGGAGGCCTTGTCTTCTGTTTTGCCTCCAGAATAGTGTTCTTTGTGGGAACTGGAGGGTGCAGTTAGTCACTGGATAATGTGATACTCAGACAGGTATTACCTGGAAGTATTGCAGGTGTCATACAGAGACATCAGTACCCAGTGGAAGTAGCAGTTGCTAACTGATCTGTCAGTGTTACTGACAAGGAGGGAAGGAGGAACAGAAGACTGTAGTAGTGGCTGGACATATTTTTGAACCCCTGCTGACTCCCTTTGGTGATACCTTGAAATACTTGGAGCAAGACTCAGCAGAAGATATTAGCAAGTGACAAGGGCCAAAATTAAAGAAAACTTGAGCTCCATCATCTCACAAATGTAAAAAGAACAGGTTCCTGATATGTAAAGTTTTCAGAATTTTTCAGATAGTAAAATCCCCATGACCCACAGCCATGCAGTAAGTACTTCACATGTTTTTTTTTTTTTATTTTTAAAAGCTCTATGAGAAAGTATAATAACACTTATTTTCTATAAATCAAAGTTGAGGCTCAGAGAGTTTAAGTAACTTGTTCAGCATGGCACAGTAACAACTGAGCTGGGATTTGATACCAGATGTGTATGGTTCACACACCACCGCAACACATCACGTTTTCTAATTTTGCTCTCCTCAGTTTCCTGAGCTCGGTGGGGTCAGGTTGCCATTGTATTTTCCCCACTCTGTTCTATTTCCTTGGATAAAATAAGGTAATTCCATATTACATAAAGATAGAAAAAGCATTAACAGGGACCTCTCCCTTCTTGAAATCAGTTCTTTTAATGATATTCACTTTACTTGATATTTTTTGAAGACCCAGTCTTGAATTTTTAATATTTTTATTATCGGTGCCCTTTTGATCTGCCAACATCATGTATACTTGAGTGGTTCCCCTTGATGGGTTAATGCTATAGATGATGTGCCTGGTGCTTTAATAAAAGATACATTCTTGTGCCTTTGGTGACCTAGAGCTGATTTCAGAGTAAAGAAGATAAGAAGGGAGAAAGGAAATAGGTTTTATAAAGGAGGATGCGTCAGGCAAAGGAAGCGTTGATGACAGATGAGACTGGAATTAAAAGACTCAACCATGCGGTTGGAGTGATTAGGCTTGACTTGGTTTACTTAGAAAATGGACTTCAGAATAGACAAGACTAGCACTGTGGACGGGAAATAGACTTGACTTGGGACCTAGAGATGAAGATACCCACCCTGACAGGAAATCAATAAAGGCTTTCTCTACTGCTGAAAGAGGAGGAACCTTCTATCTACTCTAAATAGCTGTGAGCACCTAACTTAATTAGTTTCAAGGACCCTGTTAAAGTTGCTCTGAAGACAGTGGAGCATTGCCAAGGGCATAAGCTACTGTTGTGAGGACCACCCTAAGGAAGGAAGGACAGCAGTCATAACCGGGAAATCTTGTTCCTGAGGCTGGCTGGAGGACGGAAGGACCCTTCCATGTTGGGTGTTGTGAAGGGAGGCACCTATGAAGGAGCAAATTCGTTTGCTGCCCCATCTGAGTGCTTTATGGAAAATGGATTTAACCATCCTCTTCTTACTGAATCCCTCTGACTTAGCAAGAATAGCCTACCAGAAAATCACATTCTAATAAAAATGTGTATAGATTTACCTTGGAGGGTTGAAAGAGTTGGTAGATCAATCTAATTTTAAGAGTAAATGAAAGAAAATCTTGAAGTTACACAGTTAACATTATGTGGCTTTCTCCTCATTGAAAATGGGGGAAATTTTCCAAGTTATTTATGAACTTGGTGAAAAAAATTAGAATGTGCTATCAAATATATCTTGATGTCAGCTTAACCCAGATATTAGTCATGCATTTTTAAATTTCTAGAAGAAAAAAAAATCCTTCTAAATGGACCTTAGTTACTTTTCTAAATGTCTTTTTTTTCAGAAATTAATTTGGAATAACACAATAGAGGTGTGATAAGATACAGTAGTGGAACAGAGGAGAGAATCATTGAAAATAAATTAGTCCCCAGGAAATATTATTTTGATATTTATGGTTGGAACTAATTTGTTATACTTGGGTCACTTAGGTAACATTGTCACATGGATTCTATAATTATGTCCATATATACCATCATTTGCAGTAATATTAGTTGTAACTCCATTTTCGCTCTCAAATATATCCAATTCTCCCCATCTTCTCTGCTCCTGGACGATGTAACGGATTCTTTCACTGTTCTCCATAGTTTGGGTCTGGCCCCTGGTCAATCTGTTTACCATCAGATGGGGCTTCAGAGTGAAATGGAGTTTCTGTTATGTTCATTGCTTTTTACTTAGGAGGCTAAAAGCTATGCCTGGTGCATTTGCTAAGGAAATTAGTTCTAGCCCTGGTGACTGGCTTCTAATTCAAAACATTATTGTGTCAAAAGAGCACAGGCTTCTGTCAGGTTTACTGTCTAAATAGGGATACCAGAAGCCACTTGCCTAGGTGCAGCCACTGCTACAGAATTAAGTCCTAATGTTGCCATTTGTATTTCCTCCCCTCCCTGGACCTAATTGGACCCTTTGTTACTCAAAGCCATAATAACAGCCCTAACCCCCTCTTATAGAGGCATTAATAGATGAAATAGTAGAGAGCAAACAAAGAAAAATGTACACAATATGGCAAAATTCCAGCCGGGGTCCTCCTTCCTCTGATTGATAGCTTGGAAATTTTTGTGTAGTGCTTCACGGACTTTCCTGGGCTCTGGAATATTCAGGGGCTTGCAGAATACTGCTCACTATTAGGAGTTGCGCTACCAAAATACTAAGTGAACATATTCTCTGAATGAAAGATTCCAGAGAGTTTTTGTGGCTTCCTTTTTCAAGTGTGGTCAATTTTAGCCCAGTTCCATTTGTCTGTACAAAAGGACCACCATGCTTTTTCCACTGGAAAGACTAGGTGGTTATTAAGGCCACAAAGCCGGTGAAAATAGGATCATGAAGAACTTCATTTACTGAGGCTGCATTTAAGAGCAAGATAACTAGTGGGTATGAAATAAATGGTCTTTTCCAAGGAATGAGTTGAAGAGCAAGAGGACACGTGGTCAGCTCGCACGGCAGGCAAAACCCAATTATATCGGGCATTCAGAACAAGCTGTTTTCCTTTTTAAAATTACCATCAACCCACAAATATTTGTTGAGCCCCTTCCATGTGAGAGGTATTATTCCTAAGTTCTGATGGTGGTCGAAAACCAGAAAGATCGATTCTAATGATGAGGACCATAAGAAACTTACATTCTAACGTTGGTGGGAGGCATATACTGAAAGAAGAGAGAAGAAACTAACTAAGTGACTTTAAAAGGTTAAAGTCTTTATTGAGCTGATGTGCTTAGGCAGCACGTGAAGACCAGGTAACTCTCCATGTCGAGGCACGGCTGGGATTTTACAGGCAGGGAAGAGGAGAGGGGTAGCTGTCCTTACGGTCTGGCTCAGTTACCAGTTCCCATCTGGTACAAAAACTCTTGCTTTTGGAATGCTTGGAGGTTGTTTTGGTGCTTCGGATCTCTTGTTCATGGTCATTGTTGTAATATCACCCCCAAAACTGCCAGAACGGTTTTTTGAAACCTGTTTTTATAAACTTTGCCATTTGTTGGTTAGTCAAAGTTCCAGAGCAGGGGGCATAGGAATAAAAAGGAGAAAGGGAATCAAAGGAAGAGAGGCAATGGTCAAAGGCTGTTTTTCTTTTACAGAAAGTGTACAAATAAATAAACTATCTTCAGTGTTTGTAAATTGAATCAGGAAATAAATCTAGGGAAGTATAGAAAAGAGTTGTTGGAGGACATCTCCAAGGAGGAAATGAAGTTGAAACGTGACTGTTGAGAAAACCGTATGAAGATGTGAGAGATTTGGCAACTACAGACGTTTGGAAGCAGAAATAAGCTTGGTATGTTCGAGGAGAAGAAAGAACAGGGAGCTACGGGAGACAAAGGTACAGCTGGAGAGTTGATACTCCTTTGATATTTGGTGACATGGTGGGAGAAGTAGGGATGCAGGGAAGGTCATACTCGATTGCAGTTGTTTTGAGCTGGCACCAGCGTTTGCCATCCTTGGCACATGTTTAGAGCAGACCCTGATGGGGAGTTTGGAGTGGTGATTCTCAAAGCATTAGTGTGCTTAGAAGTCATTTGACCATTAGGTTAAAATGCAGATTCTAATTCAAAAGGCCTGAGACAGTGCTTGCTAGTCTCCTGTCTAACCAACTTCCGGGTCACGTGGGTTATGCTAACTGAAGAGCACCCTGAGCAGGAAGGCTTCAGGGGGTTCTTTGGAGACCCCCTCTCCTCTCCAACTCCATCCAGTACTTAAGGCATCAGGGTGAGTACACTCATGTTTTACTTTCTTGCTTCTTCACCAATCAGAGTACCACGGGAAGGCTTTTCCTTGGTCTGTCTGTTAGCCCACCTGACATCACTGCTCTCTCCTTAAAGATAGATTCTTGGTGATTCCCAGTTCAAACTGAAAAATGGCAGAAGGCATTTAAATCACCTTCCCTCCAGGCGTTTGTAATATTTTGAGGTTATTGTATCATATGATATTTATACAATCTACGTTGTGTCTGAGGAAGAGTAATAATTGTTAAATGAAAAATACCCAATTTCTCACTTCTTATTTGTTTATAAGAGCTATGTTGTCTTCACTTGGGAACCCTTAGACTGCAGACTGTGGATATGGAAAGTATTTGTCCCTCTTTAAATATGGGAAATTCTAAATTATTCTAAATAATTAAAACTAATTTCTAAATGAATATATGTATGTATATATGTGTGTATGTGTGTATATATATATACACATATATATATGTGTGTGTGTATGACTGGGACATCATGCTGTGCACTGGAGATTGGCACATTGTAACTGACTATACTTCAATAAAAAAATAAAATAAAACAAAACTAATTTTGTAGTGGGGAAAAAAAGACATCTGTAAGTGTATGAGTGTACAGATAGTAATTTGACTAAAATATGGCCTAAGCAAACTAGGAACAACAGGGAAATTTTTTCTCCCCTGCGCTTAATTATCTTAGAAATCCTAAGTATTTTTTACTCTCTCCTACAAATACAGAGCAAGGGGGAATGACTCTAGGCCAAGAGGACTATGTTGCTGAATTGCAAAAACATCAGATGAATTTATGGGTTACTTAGAACTTGATTTTAAGGAACTACATCCATGCTTCTGATAATCCTACCTTAATGTTTTTCTTCGTTTTAAGGAAAGTATATTGTTTAAGAGCAAAGGGTTTCAGATATTAGTGGTGAGAGGGTCTGCTCATCTACCCACTACATGTGGGAACGTAGGCAAATTGTTCAGGCCCTTCTGAGCCTCAGCCCCCTCATATGCAAAGTCATATGGATAATGACTCATATGGATAATGATTCTACTTCATGATGTCTGTAACAATTAAATAGGATATGCTTGTAAATGGTCAGCATAGTGCCTGGTACACAATCAGCTTTCAATAGATGTTAGGCATTAATATTAGTAGTGTGACTACTAATGATTATTTTCCCAACAAGAACAAATTCAATTCAGGAAGAACTGGTTGGCAGAGCCTTCAAAACATATTCGTGATCTGAAGCTCACATACCAGCTGCTAATTTGCTTGTTTATTTCATTTGATTTTCCTTAGCTGCACAGAAGGAAGGTGGGTGGCAGAAGCTTAATTTATTTGTCCCTTTTTTTTGTTGTTGTTTTTTTGAAAGTGTGGGTTTTGGCTCTCACGCTATTTTGAGGCATGGCCTGGTGGTGACATTGGGGATATGCACACTTTAGGGCGGTGGGAGGATTATGAAGCTCTCCTGGGGGTTCTAGCGTCTTTCTTTCCCCAAGTGATCATCATCGGTGCTAGATTGCCAGTGCTGGCAGCCAGAGGCCTCTCCTCCTACAGATCTGGAAACACATGAAAAGAGCCATGACTCACAGGCTACAACTTTTTCAGCTGCTTGATAGAAGCACCGATAGGCTTAGCTCCCATGTTTCCATCACCCCACAGGCTGGCTGAAGGGGAAAGGGCTCTTTGGTTTTCATATAAAGTGCTTCCCAGCGATTCTTGAGAACAATCGAGAGACACCATGGAGAGGTCAGGATGCTGCCCCTGTTCCTTGGCGGAAGTCAGTGGAAAGGACAATCAGGGGTGACACCGGGGTATCTTCAGACCCTTCGAGGTATGGCATGTGAAGTCCTTTCAGATCTTTCTTTCCAAACCCTCAGAGTCCCTGCTTTCCTTCATTTCACCCCTTGTGCTTTGCACAGTCTTTAACAGTACTTAACTCACTGTCTCATCTTTTGTCGTGGTGCCTGTTGCTGGCCTGCCTCTCTTCTGTGTGCTGTGTGCTGTGTGAGGGCACATCTTCTGCCTTTTCACTCATTGGACCTCCAGCCCTGAGCTCAGTGCCTAGCAGACTCTAAGTGTTTACATAGCAGTTGTCAGCTTCATGGGTAGATGGATGGGTGAATGAGTTCTTGAATAGATGAATGGGGGGCGGGGGGGGGATACTCCAGCACAGTGGATGGTGGTGCATATAGAAATACTTTTTGATTATCAGGTGGCTATTTGGTGGGAGGAATTATTAGTTAAAAAGACAGTTCTGAAGTTCAGAAAACTTGCTTTGCTGTCAAACTTCAAGGCATAATGTTAAGCTCGAGAGCAGCTACTTTGTCCATAAAATCCCCAAGTAACCTGGAGGAGAATTTAGAATGAAGAAAGAAAGCATCCTCAAAAGTATAAATGGACGTTTATGACAGACATGACATTGTAACATTAAAACAGATTTGGTTTATGTAAAGGAAAGACTTATTGAACCTGTAGGAGATTTGCAGATGCAGGGATCTTAGTATTCCATTGAGAAAATGTGATGGAAGTTTATCCATGCACTCACTGAAATAGTATTCATTAAAGACCTCCTCTGTACTGGATGCAGTGGCCTGAGAGATGAATCCATCCACATCTAAGTCCTCTGGGGTTTTCACAGTTAAATCAAGCAATAAACATGTAAATAAGTAATTGTAGGAGTAGGAAAGCAGAGGTAGGATCAGGGCACTGTCAAGAGATGGACATGTTTAAAACCCTGCTCAAAAAACTCTAGAAAGGAGGAAAAGTGATATCTGAGCTGGAACTTGAAGGATGTGTGGGAGTTTACCTCTAAAGGGGGGAAAACGAGGTTGTACACATACAGAGACAGAGGGGCCGGGAAGAGCAGGGTGCATTCTGAGAAGTGCAGGTATTCCTGTGTGACCACTGCACTGGGCTGTGGGTGAGGGCAGTGAGTTGTTGAGGTCAGAAGGACAGGTCAGAAAATCATCAGGACTCATCCACCAAACTATGGATTCAAAATTTATTCTTCCACATAGATTATGCATGACTAAAGAATGTAGTCATCAGTGCTAATTGCTTTTCCAAATATTGAGGTAGAATGCCTAAGTGGTGGACTGTAGTTCTGCTTTGACAGCTGGAAAAAAGATGTGTATTCAGTGGTCATGTAGTCCTGACCTCATGTTCTTTTAATTCTTTGGTAAAGACAGTCGATTAAAAGCATAATAAAGTGATTTTAACTTTGTACCTTTGTGTCAACTTGATATATGTTATCTTACAAACTGGAAAAACATCCTAGAAAAGAAATATCACCATGGTGTTATTTTAGGCAACAGAGAGAATCTTCTTATCCTCAAAATGGACTGATTGATAGGTCAGGAATAAAATCTAGGACCCCTAGTTTCCTGCACATTGACTTTCATATAAGACCACCCAGCTCAATAAATGCAATAACCTTCAAACCTGAAAGGTGGTGTTTTACCTTCTTTGCTATGACATGCACACTCTGTTTGAGGGTTATATGTCACCAAATTCTTCTGCATGACTTTGAGTATCTGCCTTATGAGATTTTCCGTTCTTTACCTCAGGTAACTTCACAGATTGATCGTAGTTTAGTTTGCAGTTTTATTTACCTTTAGCCGAAAAAAGTCATTAACTAGATATCATCCATTTAAAAATCAGTTTACCCAGATTTGTCAGTTCATTAGAATTACTATAGAAAATCAAGAACACATCTTCAAAAGCTACCTGGATTTGCTTGACCTATATTTTAAAGTACCTACATGCAAAGCATTATGTGTTTGCATGTGTAGAGGGGTGTACACAAATAACTCTAATATTGGCCAGTACTCACATGATGGATACATCATTAGCAAAGCATTAGTCCTAGTGCTTTGTATGATATTAACACATTTAGCCTTTTCCTATAAGGTGAGTACCCTTTTAAATACCTGTTTTATAGGTGGGGAAACTGAGGCTCGGAGAGATTATTAAGTAATATGCTCAGATCATGAGCCAGAAAAGGGAAGCGTCAGGAATGGAACTTGTATTATCTGGCTCTAGACTCCATGCCCTGGAAGGAAGCAAGGAGCCCCTAGAGCCCACGGTGGGAAGAGAGGTCATGTAGCCATGTGGAAACCACTTCAGAAATACAGGATAGGAGGGGAATTTATGTCCGGGGTGATCACAAAATGTTCATAAAAAGAAGAGACATTGGAACTGGGCCATTGGAACTGGGATTTTCTCAGGTGGAGGTTAAGAGGACACTGCAGACGAGGGATTGTCATCAGCAAGGCACCGAGGTGGACGAGCACCGGCTGCGTTTGGAAGCCAGCACGTGGAGCAAGCAGTGTGTCAGGCGTGGGGCGGAGAGTCAGTGTAAAACAGCAGGAGGAAAGTTATTAGAAGGGAAGTCACAGCAAGTTTCTAGAGAACCTTGAAGCCCAGATAAAAGAGTTTGAAATGCATTCTGTCTGTGAAGGTTTGTGGTTCTATTTTGTTTGGTTATTTTTGAAGCGAAGGAGTAACATGAGGGGCGATGAATTAGGCAGCGGTGTGTGTGTAGGACTGATTAGATGCAGAATGAGAAAGATTTGCAAGGAGACAAAGGTTGGCATTCTAATGGATTTACACCCTTCAGCAAGAACAACAAAAGCAAAATTAAAAAACAACAGAGACTTCCGAAGCGTCTCAAATCTGACATCGAAACTGAGATAGTCTCTAAGGTAGAGAAGGTGCCCTCTTTACACAAACAGGGCCTTCTACACCGTCTGGAAATCTGGAAGAAAAATCCATTCTTTAGTTGCTAGCGGTGTTCTGAAGCCATGAGTAACACAGTTCTTTAACTTTTCCTCTGTACTTTGGTGAGAGGTTTGCCCAAGATAATGTACAAAGGGGCAGGGTTAGGGCATCATTTTCAGAAGTCCGTGGCTGTCCTGTGGTCGGGATAATAATATCCGTGCTACTTTGAGGTGGGCATTAAGAATGGTCATAGCTTCCTCAGGGCACAAGGGGCCAGGGATAGAAATGGCTGAACAGGGAGAGAGTTAACAGACATTCTTACCTAAGTCTCTGTCGTTTTGGAAGAGGCATAAAGCAAAGGTTCTGAACCTAATTTGGTTTTCAGCTTTCTGGCTGGACCACATGTGTATCATGAGGGCACAGTCATCCAGATATCAAAATGAGAGAATAAAGAACCCAGGAGATGTATATCCAGAGAGAACTCGGAGATAGGGAAAAGAAAAGGCAAATCCTTGTCAGTTTTGTTAATTGGAGTTGAAATTGTAGGGCATCTAACCAAATGTCTACTTCCAAGGAAGCTGTTTTGAAAGAGCTGGAAGATTCCAGGTTAACTCTGGAAATAGCAGGATCTGTATGGTTTTCCTTTCCATTAGGAGACTCACAGTTAGTTGCATCAGAGAAAAATGACAGGAAGCCCATCTGAAGTTGTAACTTTTTGTGGTAGTCTCCTTCCTAAGTAAAGTTCGTTCTTTGTGAAATATGTTACTGTTCAAGTGATGTGCTGCGTTTATGACAACGTCCTTACAATGCCCCAAAGTAAATGGCCCTCAGGGAGGGTATTTCATCAAATGGGGCCATTGGGTTATCTTGGTGCCTCATTTCACTCAAGAGAAAGTTTTAACAAGCTAGGACTTAAGAAGCATCTTGAAATGAAGCATAAATGGCAAGTGTGTTTTTTTTTTAAAAAGTAAAAAAAGCAGACCAAGTGTGTATTATTAAACTCCACCTGGTCTTAAAACTAATATTAATTCATTCACATATGAGAATATAAGCTGGTGATGGATGAATGACCACATGCTTCTGTATCTTCAAACTCCATTCTCATCATCTCACGTGCTTGACCCCCTCTTTCCACTTAGAAAGTGAGTCTGGCTCAATCAGTGTGAAGGAACGATATTGTTGGTAAACCCGACAGGCTGAAGCCTTCAAGCTTAGCCAAAGGGTGTTGTCAGGTTAGTTCAGGTGCTCTGAGAGAGGTGCTGATAAGTCCAAGGCTTTGGTTTGGGTCCATCTATGCCATTTTCCTTACTTTTTTCTTTTGCCTTTTTAAAAACTTTTTATTTTAAAATAATCCTAAATATACAGAAAAGTTGCAAGAATGGTGCAGAGAGTTTCTCTATCCTCTTTACCCAGAATCAATAAGTATTAATATTTTCCACATTTATTTTATGACTCGCTAGTTATTATATATTTTTCCAGAACCATATGGGAGCAGAGAGCATATGTCATGCCCCTTTACTCTTTAATTACTTCCGTGTGTATTTCCCAAAAGCAAGAATATTCTCATACGTAAGTGCAGTGTATTTAGTAAGGGTGATAGTTTTATCTACTTTTACATAATCTGTAGTCCATAGTGAATTTCTCATTTGACTTAATCATACTGTTTATAGTACCAGATCCAGTCTAGGATCAGGTATTACATTTGTTGTATTAGAACACTGATTAACAGGGAAGGCTACAGCGGAATGATTTTCAGATAATGTTTGGAAAGGGGCCCTGGGGGAGTCAGATACACTGAGTACCTTTTTATCCTTAGAAGAGGTATCCCTGTGAGATAGTCTGTCAGTCAGGGTTCTCCTGAGAAACAAAGCCAGTAGGCTATATTATCCCATAGGAGATGATAGATAGATAATGTGTGTATATAAGTAGATATATATTGTGTATATATATATATATATATATATATATATATATATATATATATATATAAAATGGTAACAAGGCAAATATTGTTATAATCACAATGAAAATGTCATGGGCTTTCTTAGAAATTTGTGTTGTCACTCTTTCTGATAGGATGTAAGCATGGTTGGGAAAAGAATAAGAGAACTTATTTTTTCCTAGGAGATTTTTAAATCCCTTCATATAAGTGTATACATATGTGTTATGTGTGTGTATATAGCATATATATGCATGTATATATATGTGTGTATATATACATATAAATATATAATTAAATTAGATAGATAGATAGAGAGTGAGAGAGAGAGAGGCAGGCAAGTTCAAAGCCAGTAGGTCAGACCAGCAGCAGGCTGGAAACTCTGCCAGAGCTGATACTGCAGTCTCAAGTCTGAAATCTGTAATAACAGGCCAGTAGGCTTGACACTCAGCACAAGTTGATGCTGTAGTCTTGAGGCAGAACCTCTTCCCCCAGAACCTTAAGTTTTTGTTCTTAAGACCTTCCAACTGTTCAGATGAGACCCACCTACATTTCTTTAAGGTAATCTACTCAGCTTCAACTGACTATAGGTATTAGCCACATCCACAAAATTCTTTCACAGCAACGCCTAGGTTAGGGTTTAATTAAATAGCTGGTTGAGGCAAGTTAACACAGAGAACTATCAGAGGTGGAGATCATCACCCACGTTTTACACAAGAGGAGTCTTGGAACCACTGTTTTCATGAAGGACACTCAACATGCATGGCTGAGCCAGAATACAAACCCAGTGTCTGCCACTCCAAAACCCTGTGCCTCTTCCATGACACTCCTTCAGTACCGGATGACTTGGGAAGTGGTAAGTTTCCTGTCACCGATGGTATGTGACTATAATCTGAATGACCAGCTAGCAAGAATGTTCCAGAAATGACTCAAACCTTAACTAAAAGCTTGTACTGTCTGGCTTTTAAAATTTCATTTGCTTTTATGAATCTATAGTAAGTTTTTAAAAAGTGTATTTTGTTGTGTTTTTTTCCCTCTTATTGGAACATAACATTTTTATGCACAGATACCTTCACATTCAATTAGTGCCTCTAATCAGAACAGACAGGTAAATTGTACCTCCCCCCCCCCCCCCCCCCCCGGAGCCTACGTTATTTATAGTTCTCAAAACAGCATTTCAAACTCGTGCTACTATTTGGCAGATCTGTTGAGAGGTCACAGAGAAAAATATGAGACTTTAGAGAAAAGCTGTGTAGTTCAAAAGCAATTGTAAAGGACTTTTATATAAATATAACTTTATATATCCAAATAAGCCGTTTGTTTCCTTAAGCTCTTATTCAAGGATGATTTTGTTGCCGGTCGATGTAACCGGTTTCCAGGTTCTTGTCCTGTCCCAGAAAGAATTCAGAGACAAGACACAGTGGTTAAAAAAGTAAAGTGAAGATTTATTAAGGGATGGATAGTACACTCTCAAGGAGAGAGCGGGCAGGCTCAGGTGAGCGGCTGCCCCAAGTTTCTTTGGCAAGTTGCTTACATAGGGTGTGAAAATGAATGGGGTGGAGTACTCATTAGGGAGGGAAGGGTCTGGGTCATAGTCCCTGATTTTCATCCCAACTCCACCTTCCCAAAGGGAGGAGGGATTTTTGTACCTATTTAGTCTGGATTGGAAGCATCATGGCATCGGTGCATGATGGGTACTTCTGACCTGTAAGGCTAATTTTATTGAAATGAGGGCATAATGAGCAAAAGGTTACATTTGGACACTGGAAATTCTTACCTTTTCTCATCTTTCTTTGTTGGCCTCCAGGCCACTCATCACGCCACAAGTTGTGACCACTTTGCAGTCCAGAGGTTCCTGCTTTTCTTTCTCTGCCCAGGGACCCCCCTGGTGCTTACATGATGTATGATTTCCTGCATTTGGCCTGCGTCCCCCTTTCTCTGCTCATATCTAGTTATCTGCCTGCTCTAACAATTTTATGTCTCAAATTTTTTTCTTTTTTTACTTCACAGTAAAATTTTAATCAAAGCCCGTGGTTTATCTTAAGTTATCCACAACATTAGCAGAAGTTTGATCCTTTGTAGGGCATTTTAAGTAAATAATAATCATAAAAATAATATTCACTAAGCATCATATCAAATACTCTGCTAAGTGATTTATAAGTATTGTCTAGTTATTCCTCTTAACTCAATACAGTAAGTAAGAGCAGTCACAGGGAGATTAAATAATCCTAAAAGTAAGATCCTACCCAGATGATGTGCAGGTGGATATTTTGTTTTCTAATTTTTGCTTGGTATCTTCACAAAAATGGATTTGTTTTATATATAACTCAAAGTGTCCTTTAAAATTCTGTGTGTTCATATTTTAACAGATGATGGAGCAAAGTAATTAAGTGCTTTGTCCATAATCACCAGCAAGATGGTTGCCAAAATAGAAAATTAATTTATGATCTTTTAACACCAAGCCCAAAGTTTGCCCATTAAACTACAACATCTTCTAATAATAAAACCCACTGTTATGACAGCTTAACATATCAAATTTTCCACTGCCTAGCAAATATTAATTTTCTATATTGCAGTATATAATCACTGTCACTGGGCAATGGCCTGCTTCTTTGCTTGAGTAACATGGTGTCATCTAATTTTAAGCAGGTTTTTTTTTTTTTCTCTAGGTGTGTTTTTCACCTGGCAAGGGAGTTAAAAAAAGCAATTCTTTAGTCTGATTTAAAAATTTGAAATCTAAAGAAGTCTTATTAGAAACATGGAAACATCTGTGTGTCCAGACTTTTTTCTCCCAGGTTTGACTATAGTAATATTTTGTGGATACAATTCTCCTATGTAGTAAAGGAAAGTCCTGTTGGAATCAAATTCAAAGGTAGAGGTAATGATTCTTTATTCTTGTAAATACAGTAGAAATGCCATGAGCATTCTTATTAACTTGTGGTGTCACTATTCTTGGTAGGATTTAAGCATAGCTAGAAAAGAAAGAGTAAAATGGAATTTATCTTTGCCTAGAAGATTTTTAAAAATCCCTTCCAATTTAGATACTTTTAAATTCTGTTAGTCCTCATTTTTATGTAATATGGAAGACTCCCCTTATATTTACCATTATGAACAAGTATCATTTATTTTTCTCTCCTTCTTTCTTTTTTTTTTAATGGAGGTACTGGGGATTGAACCCAGGACCTCATGCATGCTAAGCATGCTCTCGACCACTGAGCTATACTCTCCTCCCTATAAGTCCCATTATATAAATCACTATGTTACGTAAGGAACAAATTGTGTGAATTTGCTGCTGTTTTTACAGAAGAATCTAATCTCCTATAGTTATAGAGCTATACATAAAGGAGCATTAAATTGAATGTCAATTAAATTGAATGTTAAAGCAGTCAGTCCTAGGTTATCTTGGCGCATATTTACCATGTATGATCCTCAGACTGGTGCATTAAATCCTTAAACAAACAGACCTAGAATTTCTGATGGTGCCACAAGGGATGTTACTAAATTCTGTTCAGGCAGCGTTCAGTGTGAGTTTATTTTCATACCGCTGAACTCCCAGTTGGTTTTTAAAACCCCAGCCATCAGCTGCATTGCAGAGAAAGCAGAATGTAAGACTACGAGAGAAGCTACCATAAGATAAGGCATCAGTTACTTTCAGAGGATGCATTAGAAGGGGAGAAACTCAAGAAATAAATCCAGCTGTGCCAGAGCCTGTGGGTATAGAGCCAGCTCAAGAGAAAGGACTCTGGTGCAGCTTTGTTTGAATATCTGTTTCTACCACCAGGATCTAAACCTGTGTCTACACCCTGATATGAGGGCATGTAACTATTAATGACAGCAAATCATCACGACTTTCAAAGAGTCTGTCTCACAAGACTGAATGTCCGTGTTCAACTCTGGTAAGACTTTGTTCTTAAAGTGGATCTGAGTGTCTTAGAAAGGATAAGAAATCTCTGAAGTTAGTATGAAAAGTTCTAATTCAGTACCATTTTGACACAGATCAGGATAGAGTTTGGAACTACATAGAATAAGGAAGAGCTGTAGCAGATGATACAGAGAAGTTTCCAGAAACAGAGTTAGTTCCCTTAGGCAGTTCAACCTAAGTGTTTCACCAGTTCCCAAGTGGGAACATTTTTTTTTTAAGTTATCATCAGACCCGTTCTGAATAGTATATGTGGTCTTTGTATGATTATGCATCCATTGACTCTTCAGGACAATTAACATACTCGTTATCTGTTGGGGTTATCACCATCCAGTCTGAGTTTATGGAGTCTGAAGTCTTTTCAGGTCAGGTCCATCCCACGTCTAGTCTAAGTGTGATGGCCCATTGTTCATTCTTGCTCTTATAGGTGTCTGGGGCTTCTTAAAAATGGGGTGCCCACAGGGACAGTATTGCTGACATCCTGCTAACTTTGTGGCAAAGAGAGTCATCCTTTTTGCTGGGTGGTCAATTTGTGAGATGTTAGTTCCTGGGGCAGATGAGAGTCCACTGTCCAAGGCTTTGGCATCAGGAAAGGGAGCGTCTTGCTCTCAACAGGGCTGGTGGTTGCTGCCTCCTGACTGAGCTCCTGTTTGGTGTCTAGACCTTCAGATACTATCTCTTTCCATGTTCTTTTTGATTTTACTCACTAGGTTTTCCCTTCTTAAACAGTTCCCCTGGGACCTTCATATCCTCTCTCACCTCATCTACCCCAACTGGTCTCCTTTTCATCTGAGGAAAAGCCTTTTCTCTCTGTTTTCATCAGTGAGTCACCCTCTCCCAGCTCCCCTCCCCTTTCTTCCCTCCTCTCCTCTCTTCTTCTCTCTCCATCTCTCCCTCACTCTCCTTCCCTCTCCCTCCCTCTGTCCCTTCCTTCTCACAAACTTTCTGCTGTTCCCCCAGGAGACTTTAGATAGCCCACAAATCCAAAGTATTAGAAAGCAAAATTATCATTCCTTCCCTTATAGGGCTAGGAGAAATTAATCTCCATACCTTTCCAGGAGATGAAGAAAAATATTTTCTCTCCAGTACTTTCCTTGCAATACCACATAGAAAAAAAAAAAAAGAAAAAGAAAATAATTGGCTTTCAATTAAAAGAGCCTGAGTGTATACGTATATCCTACCACAATCATAGATTTTGCTTTAAATTAATCTCAACTACTTCTTATTTTATTCTGATTAAGCTATGTACTTAGGAACCTCTGTGGATAGTATAGGAGAGAAGTCATGTATATTCTTACTGGTAGATTCTGTCAGGATTCTGGTACCAAGACTAGAGGAATAACGTAAGCAACACTCCTAACAGGAAAGCACCCGAACAAAGCCCTTTCTCATCCGAGCGGGCTGTGCTCTGCACATGCATACAGACTAGTTCTAAAAGGGATCAACATTTAAAATAATAAAATAAAAACGAACCCATACACATACACCCAAAAGGCAAATAAAATGATCTGGGACCTTTCCTCCTGTGATTTTCTTGCCTTAAAACTTAAATTTCTCAACTTTTGAAATATTCACTACATTGTTTGAAAAGCTAAAGCCACGCATACTTAGGCTTCCAGGCTTCAGAAGAAAACAGTAATTCCTCTTGGATATGATTTATACACACTGTATAAGCTTTGGTCTGGTTGGCAAGTCAGTGAACATACAGATGAGAAGGAGAAAAGTGTACACCCCAATGACTGTCAAAGATGTTCCATGCTGTAGTTCACAGCTTCTGTGGGGCTGTGAAATTCAGATTCATTTCAAAACCTCTCTGAAAAAGCACTCTGGTGAGATAGTTGTTAATCTCAACAGACTGGGAAGAAATTCCTAGAAGATATTTTCAATGAAGCATACATAAGAAGCCTAATTGAACAGAATACCAATCGAAGAGCTGCACAGTTCTAATGGTCTTGGTGTGCACTGATGTTTTCAGTCATTTTTAGGTCCCCACAATTTTCTAGAATGGTCTTTTAATATATGTATATGAAAATAAAGTGTTTGATTTAACTTTAGATATTTTATATTTATTCCAGTAGCTCTACATTTGTTCCTCAGTCCTCACCCTTGGGAAAAATAAGAGAAGTATAGAGGTGGTCCTCTCTTAGGATGGAAGTGAGATACTTTTCTCTTACAACCCTTAGTTAGAAATATATTTTTCAGGAAGCACCTTTATTCCAGTGAACATAGCAGCCTTTTTCAGTGTTTTTATAGCTTTTTGTATTTGCAAAGTGCTTTTAAATGAGCTTGATTAGACACATACTCCATCATTCGAGGAAAAAATCGATTCAAGGCATCATTCCCACTGACAGATAACATAGATGCATCATCATAAGGGTGTATTTATTAGGTAACAGGTTAAGTTGCCTATTCAAGTTGGTCTTCCCAGTCAGTGGAAGACGGGAATAAAACGTGTTATTCTGTAGTTTCTGGTGTACTGCCTTGGTTGCTTAGCTTTGTGTCTGCTTTTTATGCATTAGTCAACAACACCATAATTTTCAAGAATGACAATTGCACATCAGTAACTCATCCTCCAATGTAAGTACATAAAAGGATTAATGTTACATGGGCTCTAGACTATAGAGAAGGAAAGGTCACTAAGTGATGTATTAGACCCACCATGATAACAGACCAACAAATTAAACCCAACAGGAGAGATCAGCATTTGTTGGCTAAACCTAATAAAATCTTGTTGTTTACTGATGTTGCTCCTCCACTGGGCAGAAATAGCTCTAGGATAAGATAGAAAGACAGTAAATGAGCATGTGGATCAGAGAGAGTTGCTGAAATGCACGTGGAGATCAAGGTAGCTCAAAGTAAAGCAGTAAGTACAAATTTCCATAGATCCATCATTGCCAAAATGTTATCTTAGCTTTGGAATTGTTTTCTGTTACTGAATTTTAAAGAAACTTAAATTTTTTTTACCCCTAAATCCTGAATCAGAGACTGCTGGTAGTCATAATTTCATTGAGTTTCTGGGAGGTCATTTTCACTAACGACATCTTTTAAATCAAAAAAAGTCCTTTCTCCTTTAATGACCACTCGCCTGCAGACAAGAATGATCTTCTGTGCTGATGAATTCTTTTAAAAGACCAGTGGGCATATGAATGTATAAACATTACAGATAGACAAAATGGCAGCTTTAAAAAGGCTCTTTAGTTTAAAAAAAAAGTTTTTTCTATATAGCACAGGGAACTATGTTCAATATCTTGTAATAACTTTTAATGAAAAATAAATATGAAAAATACATATGAATATATGTATGAATATGCATGACTGGGACATTGTGCTGTACACCAGAAATTGACCCATTATAACTGAATGTACTTCAATAAAAAAATAAATTAAAATAATTAGATTTTCTAAGAGTAAAAAGAAAAGGCTCTTTAGATCTTGTTTTACATTAAAGGTACATTGAGTCTAATAAGTCTAAGACAGGCTCTTTGCTATTTTGACATTTAAGAGCAAAAAGAATCCTACTTCCAGACTTCCAATCCAAGAAACTATACAAAAATAATGACGGAGATATTTTCATAAAAATATTGATTGCAGAATTTATTTCAGAGCAAATAAATAAATAAAACATAAAATAAAAACAAGCTAAAGGTCCAACATGGGAACTAATTACATAAAAGACACTACTTTTGTATGAAAGACTCATATGCAGCCACTAGCAGTTATGTTTGTGAATAATTTTAATGACCCAGGAAGATTCTCCTTTCAACAGATTAAGGGAAAAAAGGTAAAACAAAAATTATATGCAGGAAGATATCTTATGCCTTTCCCTTTTCTATATAAGGATCTAAAAATTCTGGGAGCATATATACCAAAATACCAATGTTTAAAAGACTTTATGTAAAATGTTTATTTTATTTTTATACTTTTCTGTATGTTCCATATTTTCTACAAGAGAATATGATGTTGCCTTAAGTAACCTAAAACAGCTAAGATTTTTACTTCATTAGTATCACTTTGATGAATTGTTTTAGTTTCTCAACTGTAACAAGCTTGTTCGTTAGTGCTTGCTTTCCTTCTGTCTGGAATGTTCTTTTCCTATTCTGGTGGCCGCCTGCTTTGTATCATTTTATGTCTCTGCTCAAATAATATTTTCTCAGTGAAAGTTTCCAAAAGTACCCTGGGGAATGTACCCACTCCCCCCATCATCCTTATCCCATTATCTTGCTTCATTTTCTTCCTGACACTACCTGAAATATTATTAACCTTTTATTTAGTCTCTTTACTTGTTTAGTTTCCATCTGTTACATTAGTAAACAAATCTATAAATGCCACAGAAAACTTGCCTAGCTTGTATAAGTTCCCAGGTCCTAGAATCCTACCTAACATAAAGGAGGCACCAAATTCTTATCTGTTAAATTAAAAATAAATTCTCTTAAAAATTATCAAAACTCAGGTATATGGAGAAGAAAGGAACTCAGATGAACCTACTATGTTTTAGCAGTTGGTAAGATGAAACACATTTCACTTTTGAAGGAGAATATGAGCACTAAGAAACTTAAAATAGAAGAATGAAGCAGGGGTGAGGATAATTTGTAAAATGAATGCCAGGAAGCCCTATTCACATGCTGGAGTTGAGTCACACATCCGTCGGTAAATCTGTGGTCCATATTTTTTTGTACTGGATTGTAAACTCCTTTGAAGATCCAATAAAACATTGGAAACATTCCCTCAGCAAACTGTGCATGCACATCTGGTCATGTCCGGGTGTTTTTCTCACAACTTCTGTAGATTCACGGACTACCCTAAGGGTGCATGGATTACAAAGTAAAAGCCACTCTTCTGGCCTATCTGGAAAACATAAATTATAAAGTTTGAGATCCATTGAGTTAAAGTATCTTCCCCAAGGATTTGAAGTTATGTCTACGAAAAAAAGTCCCACTTTAGTCTCTCACAGAGACAGCATATTACATATAAGATCACATTTACTTATTATCATCTCAAGATAATATGGAGTTGCACATTAAGGAATTCGCCAAATTGGAGAGCCAGGAATTTCACATGAAGCTAAATCAAAGATGAATATTTTTCTCACTGAAACAGGGAAATAAAAGTTTCATGGGAGAGATGCTATCCGAGTTACATCCTGAAGAAGAGTCATAATAGCCAGTGTGTATCAAGTGCATTCCAAGCACTAGGTACTTACTCTAGTAAAGTGCTTTACATACATCATATTTTTTAAATCCTCACAATAATTCTAATTTATTTTAAAAAAAAAAGTAACTTGGGAATCTGAGAGGTTGAGTAGCTTGCCTGGGTTATTCAGCCAATAAGTGGTAGAGCAGGGTTTCAACCCTAAGAAATCTGGTTCAGTCTGTCTTTGCCATTGTAGAGGGCTGCTCTCCAGGAGGGTGAGATCTGAACCACTAATGATGAGGAGGAAGGGCATACCTGATGAGGGGATACTGTAATACCTATACAATGTTACTGTATGTCTAGAAACAGCTAATTCATCTTGAAAGCCTCCAAAACAAGGCAGAACAAAACCAAAAGAAAAAATCATTAATTTCCTTGGGCTGTACGTAAATCTCTTTTCACAACTATCTTGACATAACATTGAGAAGAAGTATCATTTTCCAAGATTAGTAATGAAGAGACTCTAGTAAATGATGAACACTTAGTTCATCAAATGATGATACACTTAGTTTTTACATGAATGTATATGTTAAAGTTGATATTCCTCTTGGTTGCTTGTAGAATGGTTGTTTGAGTGACAGACTTCAGGGAACTTTATCCTTTATCCAAAAGAAAAGTTGTCTTTCAGTAAAAGGACAGATTTCATGGAACCTTTATAATACAAAGTTAAAAGATGGTTATGATGGAAGTGAACCCTCTCATGGGTCTTAATGTGCTGCTAAAAGCTATCAATTGCTACAAACCACAAGATTTTTCTTCAATGAATTGTCATGATGATATATTCTTTGCAAGGGATGTGAAGTAAATACAGATGTGTCTTTTATCTAGGCAGATAAATCAAGTGACCTAAAAATAGTCTCTTTATTCTGAAAAACTGGATATAGTCTATAAAGAAAGAATTGAGAAAGAATAGTTAGGGAAAACCTTTCTGCACATTTTAGTTTTTTTTTTTTTTTTTATTTCATTGTGTTGTCATATTCCAATAATGCAGTGAAAACAGCACCTAAATATAAATGTTCTTTAATATCGTGTGACACATTTTAGAAATAACATTAGTATTATTAATATTAATGTTAATACTAGGTAAAATTTACTAAGCAACTATTATGTATTAGGAAGTATGCCAAGCGCTTTAATATATTATAATTTAATTTTTACAGTTATACTCTGAGGTTGGCCTGTTTAACAAATGAGTTTAACAACTTGTTGAGCCTTGTTTAACAAGTGAGGAAAAGAGACCTGAGACAAGGAGGGGTTATTAGATTCCCCAGGCTACATGGTTAAAATGTTGGAAATGGCAATTGGCCCCATGTCAGGCTACTTCTAAACTCTGGGATTTTAACTCCTACCGTCTCAATCAATCCCTTTATTTGAATTTGAGAGAAGATTTTCTTCATTTAACATTCGTTTGATTTCCGGGAGGAGCTAAGTAAAACATGGTTACAAAAATATAATACAGGTAAGAGGAATCATTTAGCTTACTGCTGAGAATACCTAGGAATATTTACCTCTTGACCGAGTAAAGGAAAAAAGAATGTTTCCTTGCTCGCCTACTACGACCAATTACCATAAATTCTAAAGTAATTGGTATGCACCAGTCTTCATTTTTAATTTTGCATAAGTCAAGGGTCATGCTGTCCACTGCTTTTGTGACGTCTAGCTGTGTTTGGTACAGTACCCTGCAGAGTTAAGTGATCAAAAAATGCTTGTTGACAGAAGTTCTCATTGGGCACCTGTCAATATCCCACAGTGTACTTTTAAGATTTAATGAAACTGTACTTTTGTAAAGAGAAATGTGCATCTGTTCTAATACCCCATGAAAATCAATATATGTACTATAATGGCTTGAAAACATCTATTTATTTTTTCTGCTTTATTTTTCCCATCTGTTTATTGAGGAAAATAGTAACCGTGTATTTTTTTTTAGCAATTTGAAACATGAGGAATTTCGATTTGATAGTTGCTCTGAAAATGCTTACTTGTTACTTACCTTTCATTTCAACACGTAGCTAATGAAGCTTTTATTTTTAAATGCTAGCTTCTTTTCAATATGAGGAAATTGATTGAGGCTGTCTATTCAAGTTACTCTAGATTAATGCCCAGTCTATGTTATGACTTGACTGTATTCGTGATAGACTCCATATAGACGTAATTAAATACAGGGATCCTTGCATCTTGCACTGTTATTACTCACTGTATAACTCTCTCTGTTCTTAGTTTTCTCACTGGTATAAAGTGGGAGTTTAAGGAGATTATTTTTAAGGTTTTTATAGAATAACATTTTCTGATACTATTAGATTGTATATTACTTATATTATGGTATAGTATATACCTGATAGTACATAGATGCTATGTATATTATTATGTATAGTAAATATAGTATGTATGTATTTTCACTTACTGCTCTAATTTGACTGTATTTTGTCTTGAAATATGACTCATGATTCAAGGTCAGAGTAATGTTGGCTTAGAGTGGAAATATGGTCTGCTGTATTCTCTCAAACATAGTTCCCATTTAAAAATAATTTACATATTCATTTGTGAATTGGGACACTAGACTTGGGAGTGCAATTTAGTAAATGCTAAGGACATTTTAAAAAGTGGTATGCTATTCTCAGAGTAAAATGTTTATAATGAGGTTTGTTTCAAAATTTTTGACTATGGTTTCTTAACCTCCATTCCACTGTATAATCATCTCTGTATAAACCATCCCAAATATTCTTTAGGAACATAAAAAAATCTACTTTAAAAAGTATCATAAATGTTGTGCTTATTCTGAAAATTATCTACCTCCAGAACATACAAAACTACATGATCTCAGAGAGATCTAAAATTTTAGAGTGGAAACTTGTGAATCATCTAACACCAGATTTTACAGAAAATAGAGAAACTTGAGTCTCAAAGAGCTTAAGTGAATTGTCCAAGGTCACAGGTATTTAGTGACAGAACTTGTATATAAATCAAGATCTCCTCTCGCTCTAATATTCCTTCCTTCTACTTCTCCTGTGAGAACAGCTCCAGGTATACAACCCCACCCATGATCTCTATGCACATTCTGCAGCTCTGTTGTTTGGTGTGCGCACTTTTAGGGTTGCTATATTTTCTTGAAGAATTGACCCTTTAATCATTATATATTGTCCCTCTTTGTCTCTGATTTGTTTTTCAATTCTAAACTTTATTTTACCCATTATTAATATATATTAAAGTA
Source organism: Camelus ferus (assembly GCF_009834535.1). Taxonomy (NCBI): domain Eukaryota; kingdom Metazoa; phylum Chordata; class Mammalia; order Artiodactyla; family Camelidae; genus Camelus; species Camelus ferus. Next base: position 12,398,366 of record NC_045699.1, read on the forward strand.
TTACATGTTATATTACTTTATATTACATATTACATGTAATATATAATATATTAATTTATATATTGTAGGCAATGAAAAAATTTCCTCTACCCTTCTAGGTATTTTTGACTGATCTATTAGTTAAATTGATATAAGACTGAGTGACAGGAGAAAAACACATTTAATTACATATATACAGGAAACCCACAGGGACAGTGAGAGGCTCCCTGACAGGCAATTGAGGCCCACATGCCATTCTGAGCTAAGAAAAAGGAGGGAGGGGTCTGGGTCAAAGGAAAGGAGGACAGTTCACAAGAAGACAGGAAGAGCAAATGTTTGGGAAAGACAGAGACAGTGGACACAGAGAGGACTTTGAACAACTAGGCCTTGCGGATTTTCCCCAGCTTGCCACACCTGGGCCATACTCTGTGGTCACCGCTGGTGATAGCTCTCTTCCTACACCAGGCCCTCTATCCAAATCATTGTAGCCAGTTAGACAGAAGGTAATAACAAAACAAAACAAACAAACAAAAAACCCTCTTCCTGAGTCTTTTGGGCCTTAATTAACTTCAGCTCAAAGTAATTCATATGCCAAAGCGACACTTTTTGGGGAGGCTTGTTCTGGGCCTCTTCAATAGCAGTATGTTAATATAGCCATTTTTTTTTAACTCTTAGGAAAGTATGATTTTTAAAAAATCTCCTGCCAACCCAGAATACTTCTCCACAATGATAGAAGAGAGAACAGTTTTATTTTTGCATAAGCATTAAACCAGAATGTGGTGTGTATTGCAGGCAATCTTCTGAGAAAGCAAAGACTGAAAGAAATCTCACCCTTTTATATGGCCAGGCAGGTACAATCCTTAATATACATATTTTGAAGATAAATGATAACTAATCCTCTGGTAAGAGGACTTAACATCTAGTTCATCCTAAATTGACCTGGTTACTAGGGTGACAATCTTTGTTTACTAATTGCCTTTATCCATGTGAAAATTAAACTTCTCATCTCTTTAGGATAGGAATTAGCTTTGCAACTATCCTGAGAAGTTTAGGCTCCTAACCTTCCACAGAAACTGGGAATAGGGGTGCTGTCTTCTTTGATGATGACTTTTCAAAGAGATGGCTCCTAGGTCCTTGTGAAAAAAGATTCCTGGGTTTTAAAAGTGGCAAGAGGCTTATTTCGCTTTTTAAAAGATTTACGTACCTTTCAAAGGGGCAGGGAAAGAAATCACAAGTTTTCTAAAGTAAATGCTCTAAGAAAAGGGAGAGGGGTAGAAAAATCTCTTTTCCTTTTTGCACCAGTGAAAATTATTTTTTTCTTTTTTTGAAACCTATATTTACCCTTACAGAAAGGCACCTTATTACTTCCACATGGAGGTAAAATCCAGGTTCTTCACTCAGCCTGCATTGGTACCCGATGGGGAGGCTCCTCTACTGCTGAATGGAGGTGGGAGTTCTTGCTCCCTACTTGGTCTCCACTTGTTGGCAGAGATTAGGTTCTTGTCTCCTCGCAGAAAGAATTCAGAGATGAGACACAGAGGTCAAGAAAGTAAAGTGAGGATTTATTAAACGACAGTACTCTCTTAAAGGGCGAGCAGGCGGGCTCAGGTGAGCAGCTGCACTTCTTTGACAGGCTGGTACACAGAGTGTAAAAATGAACAGGTGGAATATTCATTGGAGGGGGAGGGGCTTGGGGGTCATGTTTTCTGATTTCCATCCCAGCTCCACCTTCCCAAAGGGAGGAGGGATTTTTGTCCTTATTTAGTCTGGATCGAAAGTGTCATGGCATTGGGTGTACAATGGATACTTCTAATCTGCAAGGCTAATTTTATTGTTATGAGGACATAATGCGCCAAAGGTTACATTCAGATGCAGGAGATTCTGCCTTTTCCCCTTTCTTTGTCTGCCTCCAGGATACTTGTCACCCCAGAATGTGTGGTATCTTCTCAGTCCAGAGGTTCCTGCTTTTGTCTTTCAGTACAAGGACCCCTGTCATTTACAAGATGTATGTTTTCCTGCCATTTGGCCCATGTCCCCCCCCCCCCCTTCTCTGCCCATTTTTAGCTATCTGCCTGCTGTAACACAATGAAACCCCAGTAGGGGTGGCCTCCCTACCACTGGGTGATGGTGAAAGTCCTGACTCTCCACTAACCCTCCTCTGACAACAGCTCAGAGGGGAGGAGGACCTTGCTACTGCCACGTGGGGGTGGAAGTGCAGACTCCTCACCTGGTCTCCACTGGCCTCTCCTTACTAATTGGCAGACACGAAAATCTCAGCTTTCTACCTGACTTCTCTGACACTCCCCTGGGGAGAGTTCAGGGTGCCTTGTTACAGCCTCTCCAGGGTGGAAGCCTGGTTTCCCTGTTCAGCCTTTGCTGGCCTGAGTGGAGGTGGGGCCAGAGATTTTTCTCTGTCCTTTGGCTGGAGTAGAGCCATTATTTTCTGCAAGTTTCCTGACTTACTAAGCTGCTGTTTTTCTTGTCCTTTCTGGTCCACAAGAGGGCAGACTTGTGATGGGGCTTTTTTTTTTTTTTTTTTGTCCGTACCAGTTGGTATTTCTGTGTTACTGGCTTCTTCAGCTCTAAGTCTGCATTTAGGAGGGAAAAAGAAAACCCAGCTCTCCACCTTTCAGCATCTTCTTATGTTCACTTTGCATATATTCTATGGGGTTTTTAGTTGTACTTTGTGGGAGAAATAGGGAAAAGGACACCCATTCCATCTTCCTAGAAGCAGAAGTCTGTGCATATCTTGAAAACAATGGCATGGAAGTCATTGTGTTAGAACTCAAACTGATGTTGCTTACATCCCAAACCCATTCTTTCGTAACCACTCATTTGTAAGGTCCATGAGGAAAGGGGCTTCAAGTTTATTCACTTTTCGTCAACTTTCAGTCCTTTCTTCAGTGATAAAACAGAACATTTTCTCATCTTTGTAGTTAGGTTTTTCATATCTGAGAGTGAATGTTAACGTGAAGGCTAATAGTCATGGCACCCAAATGTTGCCCCTCCCATCAGAATATTTGTAGCACTTTTGTCAAAAATGTAAGATAATCGTTTGATGAAAGAAAAAGTGGCTCCCTTTTGTTTGATTAAAATTGCCTATTCCTTCTATTACTGCATGGAAAAATTTAAAAGGATTTCTTTTTTAAATTATAAAACAAGTCAAGTTAATGGTAATGATAGGGAAAGAATTTTTACTTCTGACTAAAAGAATGATAACTCATTTTTTTCTTTAATGAGAACTGTAAGTAAAAATAATTATTCATGCGTGCTTGCCATCTCATTTAGCATTGATATAAAATTCTCTCCAGTAAAACTCAAGTGGGTTTTTTTGGAAGGTTGGACTTTAGGAGGTTTATTATTTCCATTAGGCTGTGGAATTTGATTATTCAATCAACCTACTTCAATCCAGAAAAACCTCTTATGGCCCATTAATTTTAGGAACCTTCTTTGTGAAGCGCATGATTGTAAAATGAAAAAAAAAAAGAAAAGAAAGAAAAAAAAAAGACTTTGCTTTCCTTCCTTCTACTTTTATTCTTAGTTTTAAATAATTTTGTTGCAATTCACTTGCCATAAGTTTATTAGACATATTTCTAGCCACAGTTATTCTAGAAACTTGAATAACCAAGATTAATATGCTGATCCAAAATCAATCACTGGCCAAAGTATATCAAATATGTTAGACTTTCTTTTCAGCATAAATAGTACATTTTGACCAGAAGAAGTATACATTTCTAGGTTTAATTACTCAAGAGGGTTTTGGGTAAAAGATGTTCCTATGATTCAGATAGCCACATGAAGCAATGCAGCAAACTGAGTTTAGGAATATACACTCACACACACACACACACACACACATATATATAAGTTATTTCTTTCTATAGTGAAATATACTCAGCATCTTATTTTTACTAAAAAATGTCTTCCCACGAATCATGGAAGTTAATATACACAGCTGTGCACATTTGTGTGCGTGTATGTTTGGGGTCAGGGGAGGAGATGTTCTAAATGACAGCATGGTCTGTTGTAGCTCTAGAAAGCTGACTATCTGCCTTTTCCCTTCATAGATGACTTAGATTAATAATGACTATCTCCCAGCTAGGGATTCCAAAAGTTGTTTTAGGCCTGATCTCTAATTCTAGTTTGTTTTTAAAAGTTGCTCTTTCTCAGCACTGGCATGGTTTAAAAAAGAAACCTACCTTCACTCGTTGAAACAACATAGAAGCTTTTAATAAGCATGAGATGGAATTGACTGACCCTACAGATCAAACGTGTATGCTCACTCCACTATTTTATAATGCATATCATTTTGTTTTTCCTTCTTAGTCACATCAAGCTTTTATAGACATGTAAATTACATGACTTCCCACAGAATTTTATGTTAGGTGTTTGGGAACGCATTGTCTCTGCTCCAAATATACCTCAACTTCTCGTAATTTTGACTTAAGACTCTAATGGCCTTTGTAATATCAAAAATTTTTCAAATAGGAAGAAGATGATATGTTTAGCTGCCCAAATTCACTGTAGCTCAAGTTTGTTCAGTTAATTAGGTCGTCTATCATTTTTTACAAAGGATGGGGCAGAGCACGAAGATATTATGATGATATATATGTTGTTTATATCAGTAGGGAGATGACACATATATGCTTTAAATGTCATACTGTGTCTCATATGAGAAGTATGAGCTCTTAACTTATTTCCTTGATTATGGAATCTTAAGAGACTAAAGAGATCATTCCCAGGACTTCGTATTGAAATGGGTGGCTAGTTATCAATATTCACAGCAACACAATTGACACAGCCTTCTTTCCAACTAAAGTTACCTTTTGTCTTTTTTCTATACTGAGTTCCATAAAACGTCATGTAGAAGAGAGTAATTTTATAGAATCATTATTAGCATGGGGTTTGAAATTGAAAATGTAAGAATGATTGTGTATTAAATTTATTTTTTCATGAAATTTAAACCTTATATATTAAAATTGAAAATATTAGAGAAAATTTTCATTTAAAGGACAGTGCTAGACATGTAAGTAAGGCAAGAGACACATCCTCTTGGTAAGATGCCTAGAAATCAGAATATTTTTGGTCTTTTCATGATAAGCATGCTTAGTGTCTCCTGATCATTGGAACTGAGCATCCTGATGGTCTTATCTGTAAAATGGAGTTAATGGCTCTTTTTCCTTACTTATCTTACCGGAATATGGTGAAGGATAATAGAACTTTTCAAGGAGCCTCTCAAAACCATTACATAAATATAGAATTTTACTATATCTATGTGGAATATGTCCTTTGAAACACATTAAGGAGGAGAGTATTCGATGTCTTAGAACTCAGGATAATATCGTATGCCAGTTCCAGATGTACAAGATTGCTGGAGATACTAATCTTGTTTTCTTTAATTTTAGAAGTTAGAATAATCACTAAATTCCAAATTTCTCAGTTCCTTTAATGAAAATATCTAAAATTCCTTTACTATTTCAGGAAACTTTAGCATCTATAATTTTTTAATTCCAATAGAACAACTAAATTTCCCACATCACTCTTCTAAAAGTTCAAGTTTACTTGGAAATGGCTTGTCAGTGAATGACTTCTATACAGGGAAAAATTCTCTCTCCTATATGTACTGATCTAAGCGTATATTCTGAAGTCCATCAACTTGCAGGCCCCCTTCACACTCTAATTCAATGATACCCCTGTGTGTCTTCACCATTTTTCTCTGGTCGTAGAAATAGTATCTTTTTCTCCAAGGCTGACCTCTTGATCTCATCATTCTCTGTCCTCAAACTTTCCACTATTCAACCCTGATCTGTTTTTCCAATGATATATTGAGATGACCATGTTGCATGTTTTCGCTGTCTCAAATGATAGGAATTCAAGAAATATGATGATTAGATAATGGTCATAGTAGAAATTCTGATTACTTGTCCAAAAAAAAACATGATTTCTTTCAATAGTTAAGTTGCTTTGTCGTCATTTTGATTTGTTAGTCTAATCCTATATACCATTTAAACAAGCAAGAAAATGTGATGGGGAAAATTTTGATGTCAAAATATATAAAACATACCTAAGGTTAACTGTAGTAAGAAATATGTGAAATGTTTTGGAGGAGAAAACAAAGCATTTCTGTTAGACATACAGGAAGATGGAAATAAACAGATACTCAAACCCATTCCTTGTATGGGAAGATGAAACTTTACAAATGCTTATTACTTAGTATATTTATTGCTCAGTTAAAATCTCAATAAATATTTAGGTTTTCAACAATTTAAAACGAAAATTTATTAATTAGAAAAACTGAGTGGTCATATTCAATATATTTAACTTAGTAAGATGGGGATTTGCCCTATCAAATATAAAATCACATTATAAAGCTATAGTAATTAACACATGAGATATTAGGTTATAAAAGATAGTAAGCCACAGAAACAGAACTGATAGAATAATTTCTATATGATAAAGATGATGTCTGTTCTCTTTTCGATTCTAGTGTTAAAAATCTGTCTATGCTTTTAATTTTTGAGTAGCTTTCCTAATGGAGTTTACCTGTTTCATTTTTATTTTTTTCAAAGAACCAGTTTTTCAGTTTATTTATCAATTCAACTCTTTTTCGCATTTGAATTAATTGATTTCTGTGTGTGTATAAATATATATATTTATCTTCTTTCACTGAATCTATTGAATAATTTTTTTCTAGAGTCTGTAATATAAAGCTTAATTTCCTTTGTTCCTTTTATTATGTTGTCTAATAAAGCTATAAACGTGACATTGAGAAGATATTTGGTTAATACCTCATAAGTTTTTCTATGAAGTATTTTAATTGTTTTCATATCTAATACCACCTGCAATTGTGCAACTGTAGTTTTGATTTTCTTTTTAACCCCAAGAGAGTTGAGAAGAAATTTCTGTCTATTTGTTGGAATTTTTTGTTATTTTTCTTTTATCACCCTTTATTGATCACTGCTTTGTACAAGATGTTCTTTTTTGGGGACTAAATTAAATTATTTTTATTTTGCAGTAGACTATTATCAGTTTTTATTAGTGAACTCTGAAAAGAAGGTGTATTATCTATTAGGATAGTATGTGGCTCAATGTTTATTTCATTAATCTAATTTAAATTCCTTTGACCCGATTTTCATTTTTTCACTTGGTCTATTAAAAAAACTGAGAAAGAATGTGTTGAATTTTCCTACCAATAATGTATTTCTGTTTGATTGTCTTATTTTTTTAAAGTTTTGTTCTGTACACTTTAATGTTTAGTTATTCAGTTTACAAGTTTTGGGCCTATGTCATGGGATATTTTATATTTACTCAAATAACACATTTTTGTGTGTGTTTACAACTTGCCTTATTTTCTGTCTAAAACTAGTACTGCTATTCCTGGAGCTTTTATAGTATTCTTCTTCTTTACTACTCTAATATTTGTTTCTAATTTTATTTTAAATGATTTTCTTGTAAAGCTTGTAAAAGGATTTGTTTTTCTTTTTCTTTCTAAAGTTATCAGAGATTTTTATTGGGAAATTTAACATATATTTACTATTATAACCCAAGATTATTTGCTTTATTTTCAACATTTTGCAAGGTGTGTATACAATGTTTGAAATTCTCTACTCAAGTTTTTTTTAATCAACATTTTAATGAAATAACAAAATGGTATCTTTTAACTTTCACTATAGATAAGAAGAGGAATTTTGCATACTTTTACTTCCCCCATTCTTTTCTTTTTAAATTATGCATAAAATTCCAAAATATTTTAAAATTTTATTCTATTCTAAATCTTATTCTATTTTAAGAATAATTTTCATACATTTGTTTCTGTAAACACATTTCATTTATTTTTAGATTTAACTTTATAACTAAGTAGTTTTGATATTTATCTCAAATCAGTTTATAGCATATCTTCCCATTCTTTAATTTAGATTATAATGTCAAGCTATTTAAATGTAGATTCAGATAGTATTTTAAAGAACAGCACATAGATATAATATTTTCTGAACTTTTGCTTTATCGATGAAAATCACTATATTGCTTGTTAATAGAAACAGTAATGTTCCAGGTATAAAGTTTTGAATCCCAACATTTTCCCCTGAGGAATTAGAGACATTTAAACCAAAAGAAAGAATATGTGTGTGGACTGAAGTCATGATATTGTTGTGTGCTGAAGGGATCAGAGTTAGTCTGTGTAATTCCACAGGGCAAAAGCAAGATCAGAGGTAGAGGCTGTGTAGAAAGGTGGATGAATAAAAAGTTGATCTCTCTAACACCGAGAGCACTCTGAAGACGGAAGCAGAGCTCCTTTACAAAGTCATAAAATGTATAAGTGGTCATGCAGTGATTTGTGCCTACTTCTTGAAATACTGTGCAGAGTACAGTACTAGTACTATACTAGAGTATTTTAAAAGCAGGGAACTTTCCTTTAGGTAGGTACCTGGTTCAAAAATAGAGGATTCATCCCTTTTTTCAAGGCTAGTATGTTGGTTGGTAAATTGTAGCTAGATGGAACCATTAAGATGAGACTTTGTATAAACTTAGCATTTATTTACTTATTTTTGAGAAAAATAAAGCCCTAGTTACTTTGGGTAATTAATAAATAGCCTATTGTCCATCAGAGTGTCACAGGCTTTTGCAGCCTGGTAGAAGGGGAAAGCTTGCACTTCAGGTCTTCAGTAAATGCTATGGTTCTTTGGCTGTCATCTTTCCCAAGTCCTCCTTTCAATTCCAGACAGATGGTAAGCTAAGCATCCATATTGCCCACACTGAAATCCCCAAAGGGGTTATAACCAAAGCAAAAGCCCTCTGGTGGAAGATCTGTTGTAACCCTATTTACATAGTATGTGACAGTTAACTAGAGGGATTCTAAACAGTTCTTTTAGGAGTCATTTTATGCTTTTTTTTTTTTAATTGCTGAGTTTCAAATGTTCCTTGGATGTATAGTCTACATATTTAATGTTTAACATAACAAAACAGAACACACACACCAACCGCATAGAAGGGAAGAATAGAACAACAACATAGATTCTGATTTTCAATCTTAGAAAACTATAACTAAATGTATATTGCACCATTCTCACTTGTAAAATATGACATAAATTATACCTGGGCCAGATTGCATAAAAGAATCTAAAGGAAAATAGCGAGGAGAAGTTGAACTTTTGTTTTTCCTTTACTTGATCTCCCCTACAGTGTAGGGCAGTCATAGCCCACGGTCCAAGGAGGACCAAATGCTTGCTAGTGTTTAAACATAGCTTGGTGACTTTAGAGGATTTCTGAATATTAGTTCTCAATCTGCCAATTCCTGTTGGATTTGTGTGCATCACCGGAGCTTCAAAGTCATCTAAAATTGGACGGAATAAACCATATCATAACACCCATCGATATACTGAGTACTTACTATGTGCCACACACTGTATTAAGCATTTTACATGTATTATTTCACTGAATCTTCACAACGACACAGTGGGCTGGAGATTTGACCCAACTGATACTACAGTTAGAACCTCGGCCTGCCGAACAGAAAATCTAAATACCTGAAAATAATATAAATCTTAACAACCATATCTAGCTCTCAAATTTTATGAGAAATTGGCCTTGGACTTACTCATGTCAATTGCACATTAAGTTCTTTGTTTCTGATGAAAACCACCAGTGAGCTAACCAAGCATAGTGTTCTTGGGTCACTTGGCATTCCTTCAGCCCAGAAGGGCCTTTGGTTTAGTCTCTTCCATTATTCCTCTTTCTGTGGCTGCCTGTTTTGTTTTGTTTTGTTTTTTAATTAAGAAATTTTTATTTTCACTGCATTTAAAACTGTCAGTATGTTTCTTTAGACTATTTGGTGTTATGTTTAGAAAGTTTAACTATTCTCATAATTGTATCAAATTGTTAGAAAAGTCTGGTTGGTATTTTGATTAGCACTGCGTTTAACGGATACTGTAATTTGAGGAAATTCGATATCTGTAATTATTCTTTAAATATTCAGTTTCATCACCCAGGAGCATGATATATCCATGTGGTCATTTTTAAAAAATATTCCCCCAATAATATTTTATATCCTTCAGTAATAACATTTTAGATCTAACACATTCCTCATTAAATTAATGTATAGGTATTTTCTTTTTCCTTGCTAGTCTCTCATTTTCTGGTCCCTTTTCCTGATCCTCTCCCTGCCCCATCAAATATGGATATTCAAACACTTTCATTTTTAGGTTTCTTAGACTCTAATTGTGCTGTCTCATCCATCCCAATAATTATAACTATCACCTATACATAGGTGACTTCCATATTTACACATTAACCCAGTCAATGTCTATAATTCCCTGTGACCTTGTCTACCAGATACCATGAGCACTCTAAATTCAAAATATCTGGAACCAAACTCGTCATCTTATTTCTGAGGATAAATTCATGCATATGAATCCTGTATTTTGGTTAATAGTATTATCATATGCATTCAAATTCAAAATATTAGAGCCAGCTTTGTCTTTTCTCTTTCTCTCTCTTTCTATCTGCAGTCTGCAGCCAGATCTTTAAGCTTTAAGTTCTGTGAAGTGTCTAGTATCCATCTATCCCCTTGTCTCCACTGTCATAACCACTACCATAGTCCGTGTTCTCCTTAACTCTTACTGGATTATTACTTTGATCTTTAAATCCATCTTCTTACTTCCATCTTCTTCCCTTCCATCCCAACCAATTGATAAGCATCCTGTCAATCTTTCTTTGGGACAATGTGGTCTCAGTCTGTCCTGCATTCAGGACCCCACCGTGGTCCACAGTGGCTGCTTCCCTAAGTGTAAGTTCCCCAACTTAGAAGGCAAGACCTTCTTTCTCTAATTTCCTTCCATGGTGGCTGCTTGCCTAACTGAGTGCAAGTTCCCCAATTCAGAAGGCAAGCCCCTCTTTTTCTAATTTCCTTTCGCATCTTCTTTTCAGGTGATTCTGGTCTTCGAGCCATTACGCTATCCTGCAGTTGGATTATTCCCGTTCACTAGAAATATCTGATAATTTCATTCACCTCCCTAGCGTGGTCATACTCCAGCTACTTTAAAATCAGAGAATATCTCCCTCTCCTCATATTCTAATTCTGGAAACTTATCATGATATGACTAGAATATAATGCTGTTTATATCCTTGACTTTTCTTCATTTCTAGATTTTTTGCCCCTAAATTGCAGAGGTTAATCTTACTCATCTTTCATTATGCTCAGTCTTTTGTGCACATTTAGAGTTCTCTAAATATTTATTAAAACAAATGAAACAGGCCCAATTATCATTAGAACTGCCAGTGGTTCAGACTAGGAAACAAATGCCTAATTTTGATTAGATTCAGAAGGTGACTTGGTTAAAATAAAACCTGAGGTAATGCTGATTGCTTCACTTTGCCCTTACCTAACCCATTTTAATTTAAAGGGAGCAGCTGAGAACCTCTGATTACTAAATCCTGCATGTCAATGGGGTTTTCTATAGTTAAAATGAGTTATTTGTGAAAAATGCATCGTTGCACCTAGGTATTTGATTCAAAAGCTATGATTTATGACTTAGACTGAAATTTCATAGGAATAATGTCATATAATACCTGAAAATGCCATTTATTTTCATGCACTATTTAAATTATGCTTTTACCAAGTTACAGCAATATTTAAAAAGTAATATTCAGTGCTTCCTTGCATTTGCCACATTTTTTATCAGAGTAGAACTGAATTCAAAATGACTGAATAGGAAACGTTTCTGCCACAAAAATGTTACCGTTAGGTAATTTATCAAACAAGAAACCTGTTCAGGTATATATTTTTGTCTTTCTTTGTTCTATGAATTTCATTTTTATTTTTAAATGAATATGTTCATGCCCCTGGATTTTCCCTTTTGAAGTGGGATTCATAGCATATCTGAAAACCAAACCCAGAGCATATTTTACAAAAGGTAATAGAGATACAATTTTCTGATGAATGTTGTGAGGGATATTTTTCCAAAATAAATTTAAACTGGAATGTTCAGAGGTGGAAGTGCCTTCCCTGAGATATTTATTTACTCATAGAAATCCTTAGTGTATTCTGTAGGAAAGGTGCAATCCCACATCTTAAAGTAGTGGATAGCTGGGTACATTAGTGAATGTAAAATAAAGTTGAGTAATCAAAGCATCTCCTAACTCTATAAAAATGATCAGGGATTTACTTGCAGCATTTCTTCATCTTTTTTATGTTGTAAGAGGAAGCATTGACTATCTTAATTTCATCCTTTGTCCAAAATTAGCTGCAGTTCACATTACCTATATTTTAAAATTCAAACCAATAATTGAGAAGTTTAGTATCTCCCTTTATAATTAGTAATTTTTAAAAAAATTCCCTAATTATTTCCCACATAATTACAAACCACAAAATAATATGCTTTCTTTGTAGACGGTGGTTCAGAGCTCATTTCTACCCACCCCCAGTTAGGAGTAGCAAAGGTATCTTAATGCAAAATTTTTGTTTGTTTGTCGGGGGTGGGGTGTGTTTTTCCTTTGAAGAGGCAGTGTACTTGTTTGTTTTGCTTGCTTGTTTTGCAGTAAAGGTGCTGGTTTGGCGTTTACCTCTATTTCCCTGGAGATCAGTTGTAGGCATTTATGAGGTGTCTGATGATGACTTTATAGGTCAGAACTCTAGGATGTCAGTGCCTTGTAGAATGCACACTCTAAACCAATCCACACGGGAACTGAATTTATAACCATCAAACCAAATGTGTGAGTTAGCAATAAAGAGATCAAGTTGATTTGAAAAATGAAAACTTCAGCTCTTTTTAAGCCATATTCAGAGCTTCTAGTCAAAAAAATCTCTGAATACAACTCCTTAACATGGTATTTTAAAAAATATCCATAGTAGTATTTTATTCATTCATTTATACTATTTACATAGTGCCTGCTATGTACTACTGGTGCCAGGAGTCCCCTTTCTCAGGGAATTTACTTTTGCCTGATAGAAGACAAAAAAAAAGAAAAAAGAAAAAAGAAAAAAAAGATGATTTCACAAGGTTGATCTATTCTGAAAAGCAGTATTACATTTTTTTTTAAAAAAGGATTCCATACTTAAGTTTGGAAAATGTTGAAATGTGTTAAACAAAGTTCAACAAGATTTTTTTTTACAAGAGTACTTAAAATTTTAATATTTCAATCTTCACTGTGAATCTCTAAGAGGAAGATATGGTATGTAGCCTTTCACAATGTTATTAGCCTATGAAAACTTCTTTGCACACACTACATAGCAGGTACAGTGTTCTCAGGAACACACTTCGAAGAATGCTTATCTATAACATGCATAACTGTAAAGGGTATAAATACAAAATTCACCACATGAAAAGCCACATATCTAGACTATGTTTCGTGGTAGCTTTTTGAAGGATGCAAAACAGAACCTTAATCTAATCCTGATAAAAGATCTATGTGACAGACACTCTGTAGGAAAAGTATAATTTAAGGAATATGTATTCACATTGCCTCCAACAAGAGAAATAGATATATTGACAATTTGACAGCAATAATATGAAATTTTACTTGGCATTATTTTTCCTATTTATGAGACCTTAAAAAAGAAACTCTAAAATAAGGAATATGGCAAGCATATCTATCATTTTGAAATATAAAGGAATGTAACTAAATAAGGAACCCCAAGTTAAATATCTGTTCTTTATTTGGGCTAAAAAAAGAGCAAGAGCAAATATGGAGGGAGGGTAGAGCTCAGTGGTAGAGCACATGCTTAGCATGCACAAGATCCTGGGTTCAACCCCCAGTATCTCCATTTAAAAAAAAAAGAAAAAAGAAAAAAGGAAGTATAGAGAAAGTAGCTAGTGCTTCTGAGTACTAAGCTTCTTGAAAACAGAGATCTTTTTTTTCTAGTTCCCCTCTTTGTTTTATTTTTTAGAATTTTTCTAGTTCCCTTCCATATGCCCAGGGCCTACAAGGGTACCTGGTGCATAAAGGCATCTAAAATATTTCATAATTACTCCACTGGAATTTAAAGAGTTGTCAAGGAATAGTTAACAGAATGGAGCCACTGACTCACCAGTAGCCATTGGGTCAAGTCATCTTAACTCTGCAAAAGCCAATCCAGCTGGAGATGCCACCAAGAGACCTGAATGTCTGTCTGCCTGGCTGAGATGACTTTCAGAGGAGTGAGTGATGAGGACTTCTGGTCACTGGTCACCAGTGAAGTTTCAGGTTGGCCAAGCTAATGTGCAAAGTGTAGTCAAAGGAAATTTGAAATAAGTAACAATCAGAAATAGAAGCTTTATCCTTGTGCCTGTAATGACAAGACCTACCTGTGAAGGGATGGAGGCTTAAGGAAGGACTTCAGTCTCTTGGACGGGAATAGTGAAGCATTAGCATATCATGATCTTGCGTTCCTCACCCGATGTCCAGGACAGAAGTACAGTTATAGAAGGTAGGGTTGTGTCAAAGGTTATCAGGGTATGAAAAGACACAAAAGTTCTAGAGGCCATCACTGTTCTTCATTTTGGAGAAAATATGACTCTCCCATCTCAGAGCAGCCTTGGTTTTGGTGACCTGGGTAGAGCTGGGAAGGAGATTAGCTCTGATTATTAGACGGAGTCATCCAAAGATGTGGTCTGCTTTGTAAGTGCATACTTAACTAGCTCAGATGCTTCATTTTTCTTTGACTTATATAACTGAAGAAACTGATTGGAAATTCAAAATTAAATTATTAACTTCACATAGGGTTGGATATCACATATCAGAGCCAGAATCCAGACTTAGTTGTCAGATCTAAATGTGCATACCTGTAACTCTGCCTTTATCTCCATCCCTTTCCAAATTAGATTTTATGTTTAGTCTATATTTTAGACGATTTTAAGAGTAGGTCTCCTTCCTCTTTTCTCAAGTTACTTTATTAGGATGTGTAGTTTACTCATCACCTCAATTCTCATAATAGGCGATTATCCTATTTTTTCTCACCTGAGTAGCTTATTTCTAGTAACAAAAAGACCCTATCTTTTTGTAGATACCTAATCTGTTTTTCCTTGTTAATCTTACACATTAAAAGCAATTTCTATTTCATGTAGTCATGTATTTTCTCAATATCTGAGAGCTGAAATGTTAGAGAGGGTCTTTTGGATGAAGATCTATTGTGAATTGTCAGGTATCTTTGATAGAACTCAAAATGGGAAGGCTGTTTTGGACATCAGGGCAATAAAGGAGACAATACAAACTACAGTTTGGGAAAATAAGGACACTAGAAGAAGAAATATACAAAGAAAGTATTTCAAGAAAAACTCTTTCCCAGAATCTGTTTTAAAATACTGACTTTCCTGTGGTGGTGTTTGTTCATATAGAGGAAAAATGTGAAGAGTATTCTGTGCAAAACGGTGTGAACCAAACTACTATACTTGGAAAATGTGCACAAACCTCTCAAAATTTTTTTATCTTTTCACCCTTGATTTTATTTGCCTTTTTTTTTTCTCAACTCGATAATTTCTTTTAAAATTCCTTAATAGTATTTTACCCTAGAAAGGCACAGGAACTATTTAATTTATGTTTGGTGTTGGTTAACCTAAATAAATTACCTAATGAATTTCCCTGGGATTTCTTATTTCAGAAGTTCATCCAAAAGAGGGTATCATGGCTTCAAAATTAATTGTATAAAACAATACATCACCCAATCCATTCATATTATATACTATATATAGTAGATATGTATTATATGTATTATATTTTTTCTATTTTTTAAAATTTTTAATTGATTTTTAATAATTTTACAATGTTGTGTCAAATTCCAGTGTAGAGCACAGTTTTTCAGTTGTACATAAATATATATATATATTATCATAAATTTAATGACATCAGCACCAATGATTTGTGTAACAATATTAATAAATGTCTTTCTTTGGCCCTTCTTATTGATCTAAAACAAGTGTATTACAGTTTTAATACCATTTTCTGTCTATAAAATGCAAAAAAAATCATATGGATACTTCCCAATACCTTTTTCTCTTTTATGTTATGGAAAATTTCTCATTTATTGATCCCTCTATTAGAATGAATGGTGTGTTATTTTAAAGGTGGCAAACTGAAATGCAGTGGCTTTCATAATGATCATAAATGAGCCATTTGCATTCTAAAAAAATACTGCTGCCAATGGAATCCTGTATTATATTTTAATTTTTAAAATCCCAATAGATAATATGCTGTATTCCATAAATTTTAAAAAATGAATATTTAAATATGTACCCAGGTATATTTTTTTATTTTGCATTTTGAACCCACATTGTTTTCCTTCTTCTGCAGTTTCTGCTCGGCAGAAGTTCATCTGTAGGAATGTTTATATTGTCAATGCAGCAGTCAGATTGAAGAAAGACATTTTACAGTGCAATCACCTTTCCAATTGCCATTTCTGCAGTGATGGATATCTAAGCGAATTATGTCACACATTTTTTTTTTCTTCCCTCCCTGCATTGAACTACTTGATAGCACTTTTCTACCACAACTCCTCCTTCCAGAATAATTGAAATAATATGCCAAGAGCATTAGAAATCCCCAGCAAAATTCCAAATTTTGTTTTTCAAAGTCTGAAATGTCATCCTGATAGAAAATGTCATCTGCAGAATCCTGAATTAGAAAAGTCATCCATGGGTTGTGGACTATGGGGCCACATTTATTTATTTTGACTGTTATGGATGTAATAAATCATCCTAAAATAATGTTGACATTTCTGCATCCTGCTAACATGGCAGTTTAAGAGCCTGCTCCGTACACTGCTGCTTGAGTTAAGGATTTGCTATCACATTTTCCAGCTTAGCTCTCCCAATCTTAACACAGCAGACAGTGGTAATGTCAACTGCTGAAGTGCCAAGAGAGAAAAAGATGGATAATGTATTCATTTTTATGGGTGAGTTTAAACTCCACGCCATTGAGCACAATTCTCTGAATGGCTCGCCTAGCTCACAGCGTTTGCTTCTTTCCTCTTTCTTTGGGCTACGTGTTGCCTTTTTTGCTTTAGGTATGGCTTTCAGTTTGATTTAATCCTCCTCCCTCTGCCTACCGACAGGTACACAGACTGCATTAGCAAGAAAGATATCATAATTGAAATCAATACCGTGACTTTGAAGAGTGTTTCTATGATGAGTTTGGTCCTGGGTATTTTATATGCTGCCATAACCATGTTGATGTAATGGATTAGACATTTCCATCATTTCAGTTCACACACACACACACAAAATGCGTGCTAACATTTCTTTCATACTGAATTTATTGTTTAGCTCTTTGGCCTGCTGTTTGTTTGATGAGACTGAACCATTTGATACATTTAAAAAAGGGATACGCTTGGGCTTCCAGGTCAAAAACATGATTCAAGCGTCACAATGAAAGTTTCTTGATTTAATGACAAAGGTTCTAATTCACCTGTGCAAATGAGCATATATTTCAATTTATGACTGCTATTTGCATAACATTTTTCCCTCTTGACTTCTAAGTGTTTTTGACTCGAAACCGTCGTGGTTGTTATTGACTGTCCGTATTTTCCTGCGATACTAATTCACTACGTGAGCTGCCTCCAGCACTTTGTCCTTCCACCATGTCCTGATCCCTCAAACACAAACTGTGCAGTCTTGCAGGCGTGAAATGAAGTGGGCTGATGACCCCTGTGTGTCTTATCTTCCTATATGAGATGTGTGTATGAATTCTAAAGGAGGACCTTGGTATTGGGTGCCAGAGCCAGAGAGCCCACCTTTGAAATTGTCCTCTGGGTTTTGGGAGTGTCTTCATCCGCTGGCATCCCAGCCCTGGTAGTGGAGAGGCAGCAATAGCGGCCACTTAGAGTACCCCTGCCTTGCTTACAGCCAGATGACTGTGTTGAGAATCTTGGCATTTCCCGTAGAAGCAAGAGAATTTTTGCTTCGAAAATTCTCCGTATCATTAAAAGCACAGTAGGGATGCCCAGAGAATGCCATTTGGCCCCTCTGGTGCTCACAGTTAACCTCTGGTTTTTAGAGTCTTGGAATGTACCCTTGCTGTGTGGTTATAATTAAATAACATTTTACAGACAAATTGGGGAAATGAGCTGATTTGTCTCCATTTTGAGATTATCTTTCCTAGTGTAGTGCCAGATTTCCAAATCACCATGGAAAATAAGCACACCACTGGCCCTACTCTAAGAGAATGTATTTTCACCTATATGTGTTCAACTTTGACCTATAGCCTTTCTGATTATTTTATGTCTTCAATAGTTATATTTGTACTGACCATCTTTTTTCTTAGTGTTCCCCAAAGATTCTATCCTAAGGCTATATCTCTGTGGACTACCAGTCTCGGGTAATGGGATTAAAATATGAAGAAATGAGCCAGACAGACCTATAGTATCACCTGCATATCACTTTCAGACAGAGTTGGAAGAGTCTCCAGAGGGACATTTTTGAAACACATTGTAACATTTTTCCTGGAAAAACTCAATAGTTGGCATGAAACAAATTTTCTTTGGGAAGATGGCAGAATCCTTTATTGTATTTTCAAGTGGAGACAAGACTTTCTACAGATTGAAAGTGTTTCCAAATGATTGGGCATGAATCCACTGAATATCTGGAAGACTTCATCACCTGTCAGGGGAGGAGGTATCCAAACAAAGGGGATGTCATAGTCCATCAGCAATTTTTACTCCATTGATTTTATGCATGCAAGTATAAAGGAATCCCTAATCAGTAAGAGTTTATTCTATTTATTACTAAAGATACCAACATATTATTTTCAAAAACTTCTGTCTTTAGCTCGTGTTCTTTCCTGCCTAACATTAAAATTGTATCCGTTATATCTATTATCTCAAAGTCCTGCTGAGGTTAGAAAAAAACATTTTTTTCTTTTTGCTCATTTTACTTTTTTCTTCTGAATATAAATGTCAAACATAATCTTTCTGTCTCTCATTAGCACATTTTAAATATATACTTAGTAGTAAAACTATGTCCATTCTTTTTAAGCATAAACACTGAAGGTTGAACTAAAGAATATTGCACACTTAGAATGTAATTGATAATTACACAATGCAAGCTAGAGGATATCTCTTTTTTTTCCATTAAACAAACTCAACCTACTGTGTTGATAGTAAGATTTAAAAGCCACTTTTCAGAGGTAAATGAATACAATACTGCACAGATAATAAAGACAAACATACTATGATTAAAATAAATGTATACCTCTAGAAGATATTTATATTTGGTGATTCCTAGAGGTATTTATTTTTGTTAAGTAATTGATAAGTGGCTACTTCTAAACTGAGGTAATAACTTTACCTTTACTGTCAAACAGAAAAGAAGACCATGATAAATATTTGTTACACAAATAGCCTCTGCTTCCTTTAAACAGAAAACAAAACAACACAAAGCAACAACAACAACAACAACAACAAAACAGGACCCAGGCACAAAGAATGTATGTGCATCTTAATAAGTCACTTTTCTATCACTAGTTGCTACATAGAGTCTCAGGAAACCAGGCAGAAGAAAGGCATGCTGATTCATTTCATTTTTTGTGCTTATCTGTTTATTTTCCTGAAATTGTTTGATCACTCTGGCTTTTCATTTTCCATACCTTTATGGCTGTATAGACTATTTCTGAAGATTGGCTCGATATTTCAGAGTGCCATCTCTCCTGCCTTGTTAAATTTCCTCTGGAAAAACACAGGGGTTCTTAAATAACTTCCCTTCTTCCTTTATTGAAACTTCTCCAACTGAACTCTCTAGGAACTTCAGATAATGAGGATGACTAATGTTTATGTGGTTTCACAGGCCTGTATGTATTTTGGAGTGTCCAAGATTAGAATCTGTTGAAGTGGGTAGGTAATAACATAGAAACGTATCTGCTGTGCTTTGCTTAAGAATGTTGTTGCACAGGACAAAGCATGCAGCATCAGATTCAAGTTGACCATCAGGAAAAAGTATTGCATACTGAATTTTATTTAACTTACTTTATTTATTTATTTATTTATTTATTTATTTATTTATTTATTTATTTATTTATTTATTTATTTATTTATTGCATACCGAATTTTAAGTCTCTATATTTGGTTTACATAGTTGTGAGTCTGTGTGAGTATATTTGTGTATGTTAGGATGTAACACAAGAGTTTTCTAATTAAATGTTTTCTCTGATTTGTGATAGGCAAGCTCCTTGATAAACAAATTTCTTGACATTCCCATTGAAATTCATTTAGTTCAGTGTTGTCCAAAAGACCTTCCTGCAATGACAGAAATTTTCTGTATTTGTGCTGTTCAATACAGTAGCCACTAGCTAGTGGGCAGTGTGACTGAAGATCTGAATTTTTAAATTTTATTTAATTTTAATTAAGTTAAATTTAAATAGCCACTTTTAAAGGTGGCTATTGTATTGGACAACACAGATCTGGTTGATAGATGAATTCAACCTGACATGATTAAATCATTATTTTGTTTAGAATAAACTTGTAGCCAAGTACCTTCAGCAAGCCACCCAGAGCTAAAAGAGGATACATAATTCTTTCCCTAAATTCAGTTCATGCACACAGTGTGCATCAACAGAATGAAATGAGTTATTTCAATAAAAAGAACCTGTAGGAGGCCAAACTAGATAGTAGCTCAGAGTATAGGCTTTAGAACATGACAGATTTGAGTCAAATCCTGTCTCTGACCCTCATTTGTCATATAATCTTACAGAAAATATTTAAATTTCTTTGAGTCTCCATTTTCTAGGTTATAACTGGGGCCAATAATAATGAAATCATGCCTATGGCGAGTTTATCACTCAACACAGGGAAGTAATGATGGTGACAATGGTCCCGTTAGTGATGGTGTTATCTTCACACATTCAGACTCATTTAATCCCTATCACTTCTGTTAAAAATACTACCTACATTTCCCAGATGGGAAAACTGAAACTCAGAGTCATTCTTTTCAAGGTCACTTAGCTAATCCAAAATTTAAATTGTAAGTCTAATTCTAAAGACCTGTTCTTTTCATTCTATCACATTACCTCTTTTGCTAGTAACCAATTAGACCTCCAGTTAAAAGTCTAAGCTATTCATTCTCAGCTACAAGCATGTCAGCCTAAAGATGATGTTTAAGTCACATTTAAGCATGAGAATACCAAGCAGGATCCTAACCATGTCCTTTAAAATAGGATAAGGAAGAAAGGAAGGGAAGGGAAAAAGCAAGGAAGAAAGAAGAGGGTGTAATTCTCCCTGAATCTATGTTTGAGGAATATACATCGATCATCTGATCGAAAGAAGGAGGGGGTGGGTAGCAGAGAGAAAGAGAGAATTTGAAGTACACAAATATGAGTGACTTGTCCTTAGGGTTCCAGCCCTGCCTGGCTCTGCTTTACCTCTTGCAAGCAGTATATGCAAGGAAAGTGTTGTAGAATATGGGTTCTCGCCTTTTGAAAAACATAACTCTGCCTGCATCTGTTCATTGCCATCATTGTATCAGGCTTAGACTAATCAAGTGAGCAACTTTTTCTTCCTCAGAGTGGGGGACAGAGACATAAAAGCCTGAATGCAGGAGGAACCTCTGTGTTTAATAATGCCAGAAAGACCTTGGAAATACACCTTGAAAATTATTCCACTACCTGAATGGTAAACTCTTTGATAGGTGCTCCCTAGAAATGAGAGTGACTTATGTTATAACTCAATGGCAGGAAATACAGTTGCCTTCAAACTAAAAAACAACAATAACAACGAAAACAGAGATGAAATTGACATTTTCTTGGTAAATCCAAGTTATCTAGGTCAAGAGTCCTAACTGGCTAGTAACTGACCTCTGGTGGGCCATAGTAATTAACAAGGGCTCACTGAGTAATCTATATTTATGGAGTTCATGATTGGTAGGCTGAATAAATAAATATGATATAACCAGCACATATTTCTTGCAATTTTTTAAAAGCTTACAGATGTGGTTTAATTAAGAAGATAGAGATTGATTTTAAACAGGGAATTCAGAGCGTTTATGAAATTATGCATTTTCTCAATCAGTGTATGAGAAATGCCAGCAAATGCATCATGGGAGAATCCTCTTCATTCAAAGTTTGGCATGAATAGTAGACTTTTCGGCTGGAGCTGAGTTCTTGGCTCTATTATGGTCTTCCTGATAGGCTTTCTGGGGATGATGCTTCTTTCTTGGTTATACATTCTTTACTCTTACATTTAGACTTCCTGTCTTACTCGATACGAGTCTCGTGAAGAAATTACAAACATAATACTTTTCCTAACACCAAGAAATAGTCACAGAAACAATCAGTATCCAGAATATAGAGGTGAGTACAACATTCATAGAACTCTACCAATTTAATAGCTATTGATTCTCTTCTCTGCTCAAATTTTACATAGAGGTGGAAGCTAAAATTCAGCTTATGGTTCTTTTTTTCCAGAAGAGTTATAAAACTTGCTATCAGAAAAATATTATTTGCTGCCATTTCTCTCAGCTTATTAGCTCATACGAATATCATCTATTATAAAGAAAAGCAATTGTTTTTTTCATTCTTTAAGCTAAAGTTTCCATGAATTAACATTATCCCATTAAACTGATGGAGTGCAAGGATAGAAAATAGTGCAATTCCCAATCACCTATTAGGTTCTACCTTACAAATCTGTGGTCCAGAGACTACTGAAGTATAGGGAAATTGTACGTTTTTTTGCCTTGAGCTGTATTTGTTTATTTAACGTCTACTGATTCAATGCCCTAAGTCACTGAGCAACATGGCTAGCACTGTAGTCACCACCAAGAACTCAAAGCCATTAGAACTTGGGAAAACATTGAAATAACTGGACCTTGAGTTTAATACAAATAAGTCAATGTGATTTACTCATGGCATAGAGAACAGGGATTGTTTCTGCCTTTAAAGGATGAGGAAAATTCATTCAGGATTTCTTTTTGTTTGATTAGAATGGCTTTAGAGTAAGCTCACTGGAAGTTCTTTTGAATTATTTATGCTTAGAGCCCTAAAGCTGAGAAGATAAGTTCATGGAATTTTTTATTTTTGCGTGAGTAGTTTCACAGCTTGTCTTCCCATGATTATAAGCCTGGGAGGATGAATCTGTTTTCTTATCAGTTGACATAAAATATAAAATACACCATGAAAGGTGTTCATTTACTGAAATATTTCCAGTTACTCATTAACCAAGCCATACCATTACCTCATTTCACCATATTCCTGAAATGTTCTAAAACAGTTCTGATTTCCTGTAAATGTACTCTTTCAAAAATGGGAAATTTAATAACTGTATACTTATGTTTTAAGTTCCTCCAAGACAGAGATCTCTTTATTTTTTCATCCTAGCTTAATGTTGATCCAAAATTAAAAATATTTTTGATTAAATTTAACTGTTGCTAACAGTGACTTGATTTTTATACATTCATTAAAATAAATCCACAAGTCAGGACACAAAAATTCTTTTTAAGACCATCAGACAATAGCTCCTGATTTTTAGTTCAGAAAATATGGCCACTATAACCAGAGAGCACCAGTAGGGTCATGAAACCAATTGCTGTATGAACAGAAATTCCCAGAGGAAACTAAAGCTAGAAGCTACTGGAAAGAGTTCTTAAGGTTTATATGCTCAAGACAGATGACTCCAACCAACAGAGTGAGACAGAAAGAGTAATAAATACAATGATTCTAGCAGAATGTTTCTAGCACCAAACCCAGGTATCACATATATCAGGTGTTCAATGTATGTTTGATATATGAAAATCTCCAATGTATTAAAACTAAAGTCAATATCATCATAAAATGTTTAGAAGGCAGATAAATAAGATCCATGAGAGGAAGCTTAAAAAAATATCAGCACAGAGCATGGAGACTGGCAGCACAATTTCATAACTGTTTTTAAGCTTACAAATAAGCTTATTACAGAGATTTTTGCACTCTGTGATAAATGGATTATGAAGAAATGTGGCATATGGAACACATCCATTTATCTCTTCTCCCTCTAAATCGTCATTAATTTGGCTGAATATGCACAGACCCAGAAAGGACAAAGAAAAGGCAAGAAGAGATGACAGCAGACAAGTGATATCAATAAAATGTGGGACATGGAACGTAGATGACCAAGTGCTAAGGACTTAGCAGAGCAGAGGAACAGGAAGCCTAAATACCTACAGAAGGTGATGCAAGAGTGAAGTGAGCTGATTCAAGCTGTAGACTCCCCAAATGCTTAGAAATTATAAACATCACGTGCCTGTGAATGATGGGTCTGAAAATTGGCATACCATTTGAAAGTCTGCACAGAAGCAGAAGTTCAGATCTCCTCACTCAACTAAAATAGGCAGGAGCTTTATTCTTTGTAGAAATTAATTTAGGAAAGCTCTCCAAGAAACCAGATACAATACGTGGAAGGGGAGGGACCATTTGAACACAAGGAATGAGAATTAACTGAATCTCCCCCCATCTTACACACAACTCTTTTCCCTTAGCTAGTCCCTACCAGAACTTTGCAATAAAAGGCTTATCATTCCAGTCTCCTCTTATCTTCTTCTTTCTGTGAAGGAATGGGCACAGTGAATAAAGAAGACCATCATAAGATATATCATCATAAAATGCTTTAAATGGACGTAACAAAATGTTATTTGTATTAAAATGTTAAGAGTTCCCTATGATTCCCCCCTGGAAGCTGTTGTAGCAGAGGACTAATATTTTGAGCCCTAAGGCTTGTGGTGATTTTTAAAGTCAAACTGAAAATTCTAAACATAAAAGTCTCTTTTAATTGCATTTGGAATAAAAATTGGCAATTATATGTTTATAAACTCTTAAATATTCTTAGGAACAACTGCAAAGATTCTTACATTAATTTTAACAAAAAGTAAGCCAGAGACGAAATACTGGGCACTAGTCGAGTATTGGAGTACAAGGAGCTATATTGAGATGAGCCTGGAAACTAGGTCCAATGGTAACATTTACTTAAGCCGAAAAATGGACCTCAGATTTCCAACCTACTTACCTGGCCCGCATGTAAACATAAGGAACAGCCAAGTTTCATTTGGAAAAAAAAAATACCCTTAAGTTCCTTCTTCAATTCTTAAAACATTGGCAGACACCAGAAGTCTATTTTTGGAATTAAACATAGCTAATTATTTTGGGGCATGGCACCAAAACTGATGTCTTCAGATTCAGCAATTTCCAAAATTGGTTTCTGGACTTTTCTCTTGGGTCCCTATAGCTCATCCTCCAGAGCTGAGATATGTACATAAACTACAGGTATGAAAACCTCTTCTAGCTATTAATGAATCAGGGTGGAGATGAGAAAGAAAGACGATTTAGAATGGAAGAGACCTTTTGTGTTGTTAGTATTGGAAGTAAGAGGAGAGAGTATATTTTCCTAATGAGGAATTTTTTGGTCAGATATGTTTTATTTTCATGGCAAATGCCTTCTCATCACAAGAAATCAGGCAGGTTCTTTAAGAAAGGAGTAAAATTTGAAGAAAGATTTTTAAAGGCATTAATTAGCTTGTCTGAAATTCTTATAAATCCTTTACAGTTTATGTAAAGTAACTAAAAATTATGAAATCGGTACCTTATGAATTCTAAATGATATTAGTCTTAATCTTGTTAACAGTCTGTGATTATGCCAATTGACTATGTTTACAGTGGAAAATTGGAAAATATACCACATTTGACATGAATTTCAGTGCTAATAACCTAGAAGTACCTTTTTTTGAATAGCATTTACAAAAAATTTTTTTAAAAACTGTATTTAGATAGTGAAAAATTATCATGAAAATGTCATCAGTAGCAGCAAATATATAATGTAGGACTTAAATCAGACCCTCTGATTAAACACTTAGTTTTCTACAGTAACTTTTAAGACTGTTTTACATATTTATCAGTGAAAGTCAAGAAGTTGGAGAATTATTGTTTATCTGTATCCCGAAAGGTGCACATACTGTGTCCTAAGTTGATTATCTATGGTCTAAAATGGAATCACATGGTTGGAACTTACATGAAAAAAACCTGTCAAAATACACAACAATAGTTATTTGCATGATTACTATGTTGGCATAAATGAGTAATTAAGCTATTGAAACAGTCAGTGACAATCTGTAAGGTGTTTCAAGAATTTGTTTAAGCTAATAAACTAGTAAATAGAAGACTCTTTGCAAGGAAGCTTTAGAAAACATTGTATTATGTTCTTTTGATCTTAATGTATTAAGGCTTCAGATTGTAGACACTAGCACTGCTCTTGTCTTTTCAAGGTTTTCAAAATATAGAGTTTTTAATGACATGCATTTCGAAGAGCTGATATTATACTTATCTGTGAAACTACACCTATTTGTTAAGTACACAAGTCAACTTAGTTTTCCAGAGACATTCTAGTTAGATATCACAGGAAAACAAAGAAGTGAAAAACTAAATAGGTTAATACAAGATTGTGGTTATTACCCCAAGATAGACTGCCTTTAGCTTCCATATGATTCCTTTTGAAAACTTGGACAGTAGAGACTGAGACAGTTCTCAAAATGACTGACATTTTCATCAAGTAAATAGCACTATTTAAAAGTATTATATTTAGTATTATACTAGGCATTTTCCTATTTTATGCTTGTTTCGAACAGTATTAAAATCATAGAGCTTATTCCACTCTTGCAGGTGGAGTCTAAAAAATCTGCTGTAGACTCAGAGGGGGCTTTCCAGGGTAACTTCTTTTTGGGTAATCACCACACTTCAATATCTTATCCTCAGTTTATAAGACCAAACAATAAATTACAGTTATATCCAGAGGTTATCTAGTGCAAGAAGTCTGAGTTGACATACAAAAATCCACAGGATATTAATAATGAAACCAAATCCCAGTTGATTTATCTTCAGGGGCCTTCTGGTGACCCAAACCATAATGTTTAATTTCTAGAGCTTGCTGGGTATCAGGGTACCTGGGGATGTAACACTTTAGACTACGCTCGTTTGTTGAGATTGGACCAGGAGCAAAGGCAGGTAGATATAAGATTTGTTTCACCCAGACAATGGTGAGGGCTAATGAACCATCTATGCTTCATCATGGAAAACAACTCTCAAGTGACTAGAATATTCATTCAGGGCTGGATAAATACCATCATTCATTCTTTTTGTTTCTCTTTTAGTTGAGCAGTATTCACTTAATAACTCATTATGGAGTGTTTAACATGTTGATGTTTAAGGTAGACAAGGCTGCTCTCTTCAAATAGTTAACATACTAGTTAGAGATCACAGAAAATCAAAGAAGTAGTAGGTTAAATAGGTTACTATCCGTGATGATGAGGGTGATAAAGGAGTAAATATGATGATGATATGATCAAGATTAATCTGTTGAGACAGGTCAGAGAAGGCGTCTTGGCAGATGTGACATTTGAGCTAAGATCTGGAGGACAGGATGTGAATGTCTGGGGAAAGGAAGTCCAGGGAAAAAGATCAGCAAATGTGATCTTCAAGTTATGTCAACATGCTATTGGATTGTAAATATTGCTGAATGCCTATTAGTGAATTAAATTGCCTAAATTTGGTGTAAACCCTAAAAGACAGAATCTTAGTAATTTCTGTATCCCACAGTCCTTAGAATTGCATCTGGTATAGATTTGGGATTTGGAACTCCACGCATATTGCTGAATTAGAGAGGAACAGTCCCATGTCAATCCTAGTCCTTGAAACTCAGCAGCAATGTCTTTTCACAAAATTGTACAAAGGACGAATCTAATGGGCCCATCCTATGCATACCTGGTACCTGGTCTTTACACTTACAACCCCTCAAAACTCTGAAAAAAAATGTTCCCTTTATTAAAACAAATCCCATTCAAATCAGATAACTATTGGAAAGGAAGTTTCTGTTCATGGATGTACTCAACTCTGCCCTGAAACTGTTCTTAAAATTTCTAAAGACCCACTTCTTGCCAATTCCTATGATCTTTTCTCTGTTTTCAGGTGAAACAAGAAGTCCTGTGGTGTAATTTACAGAGGTGCCAGTTAAGGCCATGTTTTTTTTTTTTTTTTTTTTAAGTTAACACTAAACACACAAATTCTTCTAGGGACAGTTTTATTTTAAGTAATGTAATTAGTCTAGGTAATACTTTGTTGAAGAAAGTGTTAATGCAGGTTCTGGAACTGAGGATGGTCACTTAGCATTACTACCATATCCTGGCCACATGCAGTACGGCAGCTGTGACACATGACTGTGTGAGGAGAAACTAGCTAACAGCTAACTGAGAGCATGAGGGGAATGTGACCATGGAACTGTGGTGGTAAAGATGATACAAAAACAAAGGAAAAGCATACCTGCTAATACAGTTGGAGCAAGAGCATTACTATTTCACGATTTGTCTGGATAGGTCCTTTAGTTACGGCACAAATATAAAAATAATAAGCATTATTTATTTAGATAACTAATAGTGAATTCTTTCAACAAAGAATTCCATGAAAGTTTCAAAATGATTCACAGGAAATACGTTCTATAAAATAAGATGATGATGATGATGTGTGTATGTGTGTGTGTGTGTGTGTGAGATAGACATATATGTATATATGCCTATATAAAGAAAAGTAGATATAAATATAGATACATATGTGGATAGAGATATGAATTTAAGTCTAGGAAAAATACCACTAAGTGAAAAATAGTTGCTATAGTGACATTGTAACCTGCTTTTGAATATTCTGGAAGCCAATAATAAAGGATGTTCCATGGAACACTAGTTCCTTGTGACATTCAGTGAATAAAAATGTTTGGTGTCAAATAAGTTTTGAAAAGACTATACACACTCTGTGACCCTTTCTGGAGACTTGGAGCACACACCAGCACAGTACAGGCTCTGATGAGCACAGGGAAAAAAATTGTGTGTGTTTTTTAGCCCATTGTTTCCCAAACATGTTGGACGCATAATCCATTTTCATATGTTTGCTTCTTTTTACACCCATTATATCTCCATGAAATAGTGTTCCACCAAATACTCTGAGATTCAGAGTCTTAGTGCTGTTAGCTTTTAGGAAGTTCATGACATGTGTTCAATTATAGCATTTTGTGATGCAGTTCTACGCATTTTATTTATTCCATTAGTACTAATGCTTTGTATGACACAGCATTTTTCCTGATTCTGATAATTGATTATTTTATTATTGTCTTATTTTACAGTATATATTTCCTGTGAGTCCATTTGCATTCTTTTTTTGGTATTAAATCAATATTTTAAAATTGAAGTATACCCAGTTTACAATGTGTCAATTTCTGGTTTACAACATAATGTTTCAGTCATACATATAGATACGTGTATTCCTTTTCATATTCTTTTCATGATAGGTTACTACAAGACATTGAATATAGTTCCCTGGGCTGTACAGTATAAACTTGTTGTTTATCTATTTGATAAATAGTAGTTACATTTTTCATAGAAATCTTGAATGAAGTGTTTATTAATAAAGCAGTGCTACACAGCTCAGCCCATGGCTTTTTGATTTTCAGAATCTTTCCATGTATTAGTCCAGGTTCCTCACCATTTACCTGACTCCCTACCGACCCCTCCTGTTTCCCCGCTTCAGGGCCTAAATCAGAAGGGACACCCGTCCTTGTAACAGTTCGTAGGAGGGGGCACCGCTATTACTGTCATACTTCCATGGTTGGAGTCCATCTTTATGCTGCCCAAACCAAGCAGGCGCTTCCTCCTTTAACTCAAGAAATTTTCTGCTTGGAGGTTATCACAAGAAAGTGATACTTACAACAATATCAGAGCATTGCTTCGAAGAGTGAATATTAGAAAGAAGCCAAAGTTCCCCCTAAAATGGTTACATAAATTATGGTACCTGAACATGCTGAAATACTGTGCTGTTACTTTAAATTATCTTTTATAAGCATATTTAATGTCACATTTTTTTCATTGCACATTATTGTATAAAATATAGCCTCTGAAACTGTGAGACAACACATTTCTGTGTTTTAAGCCATTCACCTCGCAGTACTTTTCTACAGCTGCTCTAGCAAACTGAAATCTAAGGAAGCCTGCATTTTAAAGGAGTATCTCAGATGATTCTGCTGAACACTTAAGTCTGAGAACCAATGAACTAGTATCAACTCATGAAACAGGAGGAGGACAGCAGTGTAGCAGTGACTGCCAGCGCAGTGAGCACATTAATGCTTGGCCTTCACTAAGGCAGCGGGAGAATTTTGAAAGAGGAAGAAGAGAAGAAAGAGGAGGAGCAGGAAGAAATTAGGTGAGAGGGAGGAGAGAAGAGGGTTGTAGGGGGAAAGGAGCACAACATCAGAGGACAACCTGGCTTTAGAGGCATGGTTTACTCCTTAGGAAAGACAACAGAGGCTTCTGAATCTCTAAGATAGCAGTGTGATTTGGAGTTAAGGAGGTAGTGGGGGAAAAAAACCCAAACCTGTATCTTCCAGCCCAGAATCTAAAGCTGGTAACCAGGGCAGAGTTTTTGCACAGTGATTTATTTATTCAAAAAAAATAATTTCTGTAGAATCACCTTAATACTTAGAAATTAATCCATTGCTTTTGGAATACTACTCAGCCATAAAAAATAATAAAATAATGCCATTTGCAGCAGAATGGATTGACCTGGAGATTGTCATTCAAAGTGAAGTAGGCCAGAAATAGAAAGAAAAAATACTATATGATATCACTTATATGTGGAATCTAAAAAAAAAAAAAAAAAAAAACCACAAATGAATTTATTTACAAAACAGAAACAGACTCACAGACATAGAAAACAAACTTATGGTTACCAGGGGGGAAGGAGGTGAGAAGGGATAAGTTGGGAGCTTGAGATTTTCAGATACTAACTAATATATATAAAATAGATAAACAGCAAGTTTATACTGTATAGCACAGGGAACTATATTCAATATCTTGTAGTAACTTATGGTGAAAAAGAATATGAAAATGAATATATACATGTTCATATATGACTGAAGCATTATGCTATACACCAGAAATTGACCAACGTTGTAAACTGACTATACTTCAATAAATATAAATATATACCAAAAAAAAAGACATTAGGCTGAAAAAAAGAAAAAGAAATCAATCCATTGCTTTTAACCAAAGTCACTTTGAATAACCTTCACTTTATTTTCTAACATTTTTATCATGGGAATTTTAAAATGCTGATATTATTCTGCATGTAGGAATTTGTAGTGAAAAATAGATGCCTGGAGGATATTTATGTACTTACATATCACTTCTATTCTTTCTGTATTAAATGGACCTGTTGCAATTAAATTCAGCTTCACAGAACAACTAAACCTACATGCAGATTTTTATCAAGAACATCTTGCAAAATAGGAGTCATACCTTTGTAGACAGTATATTCTGACTAAATCCTGAAGTTTTAGAAGTAATTGTATATTTGAAGCCATGTGTAAATGTTTGATTTTTCCCTAAGAAAACTGTCTCTGCTTTGTGAACATCATTGCTCTAAACCTCATGACCTAGTTCTCTTTTATGCAATGAGGTTGCTACCGCAGCTACAGCCAGTGTGATTCGTCTCAGAAACATAAAGTCTTATTTCTTCTCCCAAATTTGGAAACATTTTTTTCTTTCAAAAAAGAATAAAATTATAAAAGTGGAAGGAAGTTTGAGAAGTCATTGAATCCAACTCAGACCTAGACACCGGCACTGTCTTTTTTGCTTAAAATAACTCTAGAAGGAAAGTTGCCTATCTTAGTCACTGTTTTGCAGGAAACCCTCATTGGCAGGAAAGACAATAGCTTAAATACTTATAGCATCATATATCCCATGATAGCTCTGTATTACTTGTGAAGGATAGAAGATTTTTCTTTTAAAAATTTCCCATTTCGTTGTAATTGTTTGCCTGTATGTTTTCCAACTAGATTTCATTTTGCACAGGAAGTCTCTCTTTTTTCCCTACATTAAGTTCACCTGATACTTAACATTGAATTGCAGCTCACACAAAGTAACTATGAAGGTCTTTATTTGGTTATCTGTATGGTCTGTACTTTTAGAGGTATAACTACATTATTATTACTATTATTGTTATTGGTATAATGTCAGTTTGATAATAGGAAATGTATTGGGCTTTTGTTCATTCAGATTAGCAGAAACAGATCTTGGCAGGGAGAGAGACATTCATTTGAAATGTGAGAATCAAGCTGAACGACCTCAAAAGGAAGAAGATTAGCCCACAATCTTCCAAACCACTAAGCATATAGGAAAAAATAGCCCTCAGATTTAATGAAATGCAGGTCTTCATCACGAAGTATTTATTAATGACCTATTATGTTCCAGGCAATGTGCTCAGTAGGTAGGGGGAATAATGATAAGTAACAATCCAGAGGGAAGTTAGATCAATAAGTAGAAGTTTGTTGTGTAGTAATTCTTATGGTATGTGTCCTCACAGGGATAGTGTTCTAACAAAATGGGGCTGCACAGAGAAATAGGATTGTAGATGGTGACTTTTTTTCAAACTGTACAGGGAAAAGAAATTATCTAGGCTATCTTCATAATATTCTCAGCAAATCTTTCAAAAAAGTTTTTACATTAATTGCAACCAAAAAAAAACCTGCCAAACTTTCACATCTTTCAGCAGAAGCTGAGCCATACATAGCATTTGTCAGGAAATCATTAAAGAGACAGCAATAGAAGTGACATTTAAGATCCATTTTGACTCTAAAATCCTATAAAACCTAGGAGATTATATACAGACATGATAACAAACTTGTCCTAAACTTTACTGAGCTGGACATCTGAAATGCACCAAACAATAGGGTCATCATTTTTCCCAGCTGTTGTCTTCCAAGAGTATAAAGCATCTCCTTGACCATATCCCCCCACCAAAAAAGAAGGAAGCAAGTGTTATAATTAATGGAAAAAATAATGATTACTTTTATTGGTGTTTCAGACCTCTTAGCAGCTGGAAGATTCTCAAGGCATTTCTATTTTAAAAACACACTTGACATATTTAAAAAGAAAAGGAAAAATGGCAAAGTTAGTTAAAAATGGAAGTATTTTCTCTATTTTTGCATAGATATTCATCTACATAGTAAAAAGTTTGAAAAGCAGAAATGTATGGTTGGTGAAAAGTAAATTCACTTCTGTCTCCATTACCAGCCTTCCCTAGAAGCAACCTCAGTTACTATTTTCTTGTATATCATCCAAAGATAATTTATGCATATCCAAGCATATGGTATAAGTAGCTACATGCACATTTACACATAATACAAATGGTAAAATACTATATGCATAATTCTGTAACATGCTTTCAGAGATCTTTTTACATTTGTACATATAGAACCCACACATTATTTTTAATGTAACATTCTAATTTACTTTGAGGTACCCCTAATGATGGATATTTAGAATTTTTCCAGTATTTCTCTGTGTTGTTTCTCAAATGTATATCTGTGGGATAAACTCTAGAAGTAAAAGTGCTTGAGTCAAGGACTATGTGCATGGAATTTGATAGCTATGCCAAATTGTCATCCCCAAGTTTTAATCAAATTTTCCTTCCGTTTACACAATATGTCTAGTAACACTTCTATCAGCATGGTATATTATTAAACTTTTCTTGCTTTCCCCCAGTGTATTTGGCAAAAAATTGTCTCATTGTAGGTTTACTTGCATTTCTCTTATAATGAATAAGCTTGATCAATAGCATTTTGTATTTTCTTTCATGCAAATTACCTATTTCTGATTGATTTCTGGTCTAAATTCCAAGTATGTTTTTTCTGGCTCTCCAGTTATCTTTTGACTTGATAATTTTTATGCCACACAAATTTCCTTGAACACACTGAATTTATACATTTTTTTCCTTTTAATAATTTCAAAGTGTTGTGTAATACTTAGAAAAACCTTCACAGCTCTGAAGTTTTTAAAAAACGTTCACTCCAGTTTTTACTGCTTTTACTCATGTTAAAATCTTTGAACCATCTGGAATTTATGCTGATAAAAAGCATGAGGTAGAAATCCAATTTTATTATTTTTCCAAATTACTATTGACTAGCATTTTATTGAACAATCCATGCTATTCCTGAAAGTTTGAAATATCATCTCTATTATATTCCCCTTATATATTCTAAATTCAATTTCTGGTCTTTTTAATCTATTCTAATAATCTGGACTACATTATTTTAGTTGTTTTATTTTTATAACATATTTTAATATTATGTAGACTAGCTTCCTTAATTATTCTTTTTGTTCAGAATTTTCCCAAAAGTCCTTGCATGTATTTTTTCATGTAAATTTTAGATTTAACTTGTCTAGATTTCTAAAAAAAAAAAAAAAGAAAAGAAAAGAAAAGCAAAAACAAACCAATGGCTATTTTATTAAAATCTCATCAGTTTTTAGATTAATTTAGGAGAATTGATATGCTTACAATGTTGAATCTTCCTAAGAAAATGGCACATTTTTGTTTTTATTTAAATCTTTTTGTTCTTAGACAAAATTAAGAATTTAATCCATTTAAATTCTTCATATTTTTATCAAACATTTCTGGATGTTAAAGCTTTTCCTTTCTTTCCATTATAAATGAAATATTTTCCTCTGATTTTCTTTGTAAATGGCTATTTTTTGTACAGTTGAACCTTGAACAACATGAGTTTGAACTGCTTGAGTTCACTTATACACACTTTTTTTCCTCTAAATACATACTACAGTACTACACCATTTGTGGTTGGGTGAATTCACAGATGTGGAAATGCATATAGGGAGGGCTGGCTGTAAAGTTATATGTGGATTTTTAACTGTGCCAGTGGCCAGCATCCCTAACCCTTGTGTTGTTCAAGATCAACTGTATATATGAAAGCATTTTATTTGAGTATACTAATTTTAGCAATTACCTTATATAATTCTGTGACCTATTTTTATAATTTTAACTGATACTCTATGCTCTTCTAGGTATACAAATATAGACCTAGAAATCCTGATAATTATACCATTTATTTTCAAACTTACATAATGCTTACCTTTTTTCTTGCCTGGTTGCTTAGGCTAATACCATTCGAGCAATATTAAATATTTGTGATAATTAAGGACATTCTTGCCTTAACATTCAATTTAACGTGAATGTTTTAAAGTATAATGATATGTTACATTTAAGTGCATTTTATTATCTTGAGAAAGTATCCATACATTTCCATTTTATCAAGAGATTTTGTTAAAAATAATGTTGATGTATTTATATATTTATCACAAAGCTATCTGTACCAATGCAAGTAATCAAATGATTTGTATTGATTTATCAATATGATCAATTGTGTAAATATATTTTTGTGTTGAAGTATTCTTATATTCCCAGACTAAGCCATGGTTTTTCATGAATTATTACTTTATTGTAGTGTTGGATTCGATGTCCTGAAAATTTATTTAGGAGTTTAGCATTGATACGTATAAGTGATTGTGGTGTGTAGTTTTCTGTATGCATGTATTTTTACCACAAAATTATCCTTCCCCCCAAATAAAGAAAGATATGGAATCTTTCCATTCTGTGTATCAATTTAAATAGAACTAGAAGGGGGAAGGTATAGCTCAAGTGGTAGAGTGCATGCTTAGCATGCATGAGTTCCTAGGTTCAATCTCCAGTAGCTCCTCTAAAAATAAATAAATAAATAAGTAAACCTAATTACCTCCCTCCCCCCACAAGAAAATAAATAAATAAATAATAATAATAATGATAAATAGACCTAGACATTTCTGTTCCTGAAAATGATAGAATTCCTCCTATAAAATCATCATTGATACAAACTATTTATTTACTTATGAATAATTCTTTTTTTTTTTTTTTGGAGAGGGGAGATACTGGTAGAAGTTTTTGAGATTATTTCTGTCTACAGTAATTTATATATTATGATAAGATCATTTTGTTATAATCATCTATTTTATCCAAACTCTTAAATTTATTTGTCTAGAGTTGAGACAAATAATCTTTTCAGTGTCTTTCAGCATCCTGTTTATATTGCTATTTTTCTACTATCATTTTTTCATTTCTCATATAATTATATTGTTTGCTATTTTTCTATACTAGATTAGTTAATGGTTTACCTATTTTGTTGCTGACAATATTGTTATCCAGAGGTCTATTTCTTGAATCTGTTTACTAGTTCCATAGTATATTAAGATGGGCAAAAATAAACAAGGATAGAGAGGACTGAATTAGCATGTTTATTTAAGGTAGTTCTAATTGGTAACTATCAAATGTCATGTATTTTTCTTAGGTGGCTCCCATATATTTGATATGTAATATTTTCAGTATTATTTTCTAAATATACTGTCATTCTAATTTTGATTTACATTTTGCATCAAAAGTTATTTAATAGAATACGTTTTTGTCATTAGTTTCTGAAAGTAAATATTTGTGTTTTTCTTTACTTTTCTTACTTTTTTTTACTTTTCCTTGGTAATATTAATAATCCCTATTGTATTTGTTTATTTCTGTCCATTTGCTCTGTCAAGGATGAAAAGAAGTGAATTAAATATTCTCCTATTAATGTGTTTCAGTTGATTACTCCACATATTTTCTGTAGTTTTGCTTTATGAAAATTGATGTTATATTATTTGGTGCATAGAGATGAGTAATTGTCAGATCTCTGTGGCTTGTACCCTCATCATGATAAGGTCTTTTGTTTGCGCTCTTTTCTTTGAATTAAGCCTTGTTGAAAGTGCTTTGTAGTTGTTTGCATTGGCAGATACGTTTTACCCTTTCGTGTCTTTCCTTAATTTCTGTGTCACTTTGTTTGACATAACGTTTCTCAGGTAACATTTAGTTCGAGTTTTTTATGAATTTGAGAGCTTTTCCTTCCAACTAGTGAATTCAGCCACTTTTTGTTAGGATAGATAGCTTAGGTCTTCATTCTGTCCTTATGAGAGAAATATGATGAAAGGGTTGAGAGAATGTACTCTGGAGCCGGACTCCTGCCTACAATCCCAGCTGAACAACCAACTCGCTATGGAGACTTTGGCAATCTATTTTGTCTCTCTTGCCTCAATTTCTTCATCTATAAAATGGGGATACCACTGGTATCTTTCTTAGAATTATTGTGAGGATTAGTTAATATTTGTACAGAATTTAGAAAAGTGCTTGACACATAGCATTTGCTACAATTATTACATTTTAAGTCAAATTTCATAGTCTGTATTCAGTCTTTTTTGTTATATAGTTCTTCTGATAAAATGGAAAGTTTGGCAGATTGTCTCTTTTAACGATGGCCACAGCAGTAACTACCATTCCATATGTTCTTGCAGTTGGACTTTGACAATCCCGTTTTGGAAAGATGGAGTCTGTCTCTTCCCTTTGAGCCTGGAGTGGGCTTTGTCTGCCTTGACTAATAAATTAAGATAGAAGAGATGCTATATGATTTCCAAAGCAAAGTCACAAAAATTCCGTGCACTTTTACTTCACTTTCTTGGGCTATTTACTCTGGAAAAAGGCAGCTGCCATGTAAATAGTCTGATTGCACTGAGACTACCGTGTTGTACTAAAGACCAAACTAGTTTGTAGAGACCACACAGAGAGAGCAAGGTGCCTGGACAATTCCGAGTTGCTCTAGCCCTTGGTTCTTCCAGCTCTGGCCACCACATGACTGGATAACATGAGGGACCCTAAACCAAAACTTCTGATGAGTCATTTCCAAATATCCCACCCACAGAACAGATGAGAGATAATAAGATGATCATTGCTGTTGTAAGCCAATGAGTTTTGAAATGATTTATTATCCAACAGTAGCTGACCAGAACAAATGGTTTGTGTTTTGATTCCAGTGGTTACATTTACAGCAATAATTGTATATAATACTTTTAATTTTATATTTCCTGAGACAGTATCTATTAGCACTTTATGAATTTTGATGTAATTAATAATTTGCTACTTCCTCTTGTCCTTTACAGTCCAATTATAGTACCTATTTTTACTTTACTTTTATAACTTTCAAACTCTCTGAATTTTTCTTATTTGATATGTTCTTAAATATCTCTTAACCCTAGCTATACCACTGACAAGGGTATGAAATTACCTTTTCCTGCTAAATCATGGTTCTTTAGCAACCTGCTCACTGTGTATATATGTCTCATTAATACCTACCTCACTGCTGAAAATAGTTGAAAAGTAGAGATCTTTTAAGTGGTTTTCAAAAAAAATCTCTACTGACAGCAGTCAACATTAATGACAAAGCATTGTCTATTTAAAATGCATTTTGAGTATCTATCATTTCATTCAAGTAAACATATTTTATCACTGCTTATATTTTTAATATTTAAAAATCATAGACATTAATTTCATTTTTCATACATTTTAAGTAATTTAGGTAAGAAAATTGAAGAGCAAAACGTGTGATTTTGACCAGAAATTCCTAATTAATCGTATTTTGCATTAAAATAAGAGAACATGGTAAATGGAGGATAATTTTGACAAATGTAAATCTAGCTGTTAAATCTAAGAATGAATGGGACTATTCTGAGGAAAAGCACTGAGGTTGAAACCATATTTATAATAATGTCATTAGCTGTAGCATTAAAAAAAATAAATTCACAAATTGTCTGAACTCCCAACATAAATTTTTGAGAGTGTCAGGGTAATCTATTTTTGCATCTTGATTCCTCTAGGAGTAAATTAAACTTGTACTGTGTCAGTAACCATCTAATGTGAACAGTTCAGCAGTATATATTTTGACATACTAGATTCTTCTGTCTCCCAAGTATCTCTTGCCCTTAATGTTTTAGTACATGGACTCAATGGGTACTATTGAAATTATTTTTACTTATGCCCTGTGGGAAGGAAGCAGCAGCCTCAAAGACAAACCGTTAACATAGAAAAATATATCTTCAAAAATATACAGCCAAAAGCAAATATCCAAAATCGTGTATTTGTGCATACATTGTCAAAAGAAAACCCAGTTTGACCACACTCATAAACTGATTAATCAGAAATAAAACCAGTAGTTTTCATAAACACCTAGTATTTTAAAAATTATGACTCATAGATTCTTGCAATGACAACATTTAAAAGTATGTAGAAGCAGATTGACTTTGGATTGGCATCTGTACAAGCAGAGACATGTCAAGACATGTCACACCAGGGGCAGGCCAGGGAATTATGACATAACATAATCAGAGACCAAAAAAAGAAAAAGGCCAGGAGGCTAAAAGGAAATAGGCAGAAACCATGATCGATAAGACAGGGGTCATGTAGTCAAATACCTAGAAAAACAAGCCCCAGTGATTTGGAATTTATTCTGAGGACAATTGCTTGTGCTAAAACTTGTTCATTAATGAAGTAATTATTTCAGTGTACATTTGCTGGGATCCCATTTTATGCACTTGAGAAATATGAAAACCACTAAAATATTAGCTCTATTTAAACATACGTATTACATGTGTATATGCGCACATCTGTGCAAGCATATGTGTGTTTGAGTATGCATATACACATGTATACAAATCCATACACACATACCTTTGAGACATAACTTCTGCATTTTAGACTTGAACAATGGGAAAATGGTGGTGCTATTTATTAGGATGGGGGAGAATGAGGAGTAAGACTTTCTGTGTGATCATATGAAATCTGAGATTCCTTTTAGATATACTTATATAGGTATCAAGTAGGCAGTCAGTATACAAATCCCATTCTCATTGGAGAGGCCAAGGAAGGATGTGGAGATTTGGGAGTCATCAGCATATAGATGGCATATAAAGCCCAAGGACTAGAGGAGATAACTGGGTAGAAAAGAGGAGGTGCCCCAGGACATGCACTTGGGGAACATTTAGGTATCAAGTAGGGGATGCAGATCCAGAAAATTAATTGGAAAGTAACCAGTGAGTCAGAGGAATATCAAGTCATTGTCTTTTTATGAAAGTCAGAAGATGATGTTTCACAAAAGAGAGAGAGGTTAAATCTTCATATGCTGCTGAGAGGTCAAGGAAGGTGAGGATATAGATGTTACCTTTGGATGTATCATATGGGTTATCGGTGACATTTATTCCTCTCATAGACATTTTCTGAGCTCATATCATGTTCCTGACATTGAGCATGTACATAACAGATGCTCATTAAATATTTCTGAAGGGAGGGAAGGAAAAAAGGGAGGAAAGAGATGAAAGGAGGCAAGGAAGAAAGAAGAGGGAGGAAGGTGAGAAAGAAGGAAGGAGTGGCTGGATAAATAAACTGATAATGATAAATTCTATTCCTCTTGCCTAGACAAAAACTGAGGTTTGATTTTGTGAGATGTTGGTTAGGGAATGAAATCATAGGTTGCAGGCATAGGATCAGATATATAATGGTATAATTTTATACAGCTTTCCTCTAAATAATCAAACAGTCAGGAAAAAAGTGGAATCTGTGGGCTTGATTGTGGAATACCTCCTTCCTTCACTACCAGGACCAGGAGTTATTTCACTCATTTATCTCGTTTTAGACAGAGATGTCTCCTTGGCAGTAAGCCCAGGCTTACATGCCTACAGCAAGTTTAGCCGTGGACCTTTCTCAGACTTAAACTCCGTTCAGGGGGACAGTAATTTGAGATTGGCCATTTATATTAAAGAAATCAAGAAATAAACAAAGACTGAGTAGCTGCTTTGATGCTTAAGATGGGCTGCCTTCAAATGCTAATTGGTACCTGGCTGGCAGAGAGCAGGATAATTCAGTTTCTCTACTTATGCAGATCATTTGGTCAATGCAGCACAGGCAGATGTCTGTTTGGTACATTCATTATTCAATTCTCGTAATTCTTTAATATCATTCTATTTTTATTTAGATATTTCCTCAGCACAAGTATATGCTTTCAGTTAAGTTGGCCTAGTTTGGTTTGCCCTTCCCCAGTTCCTTCCGATGAATAGCTTCCATTGTACCTCTGGATTGAATGAATAGAAAAACTGCAAAGACCAGCAACTTTGATTTCCTTTGATGCAGTTCTTTTTTGTTGTTTTGTATTTAGCATATCAGGGAGGCTATGGAACCCTCTGGGACTCTGCATAAGCTGTGGATTTCCTCCCAAGAAAAAGGCAGATACATCCCAAACTTTATAGTTTGGGGTGTTTATCAACTCCATTTATAGACAGATCAGCTCAGAAATTCTGAAGGTATGGTCAAGATGACCTGGCATCAGAATCACGGTGGACCTTAGGAGACTACTGAAAACAGGGTTTCCTTGGCCATACTGATTCAGAATTTCTAGATTTGCTAAAGGTTTGAAAACCTTGTCATAGCAAAATCTGAGACACTGGCCTAAGGGTTCATGGACACGAGATTAAGAGATCTTAGTTCCCTGCGCCTTTTCTAAGTAGTCCTGTTCTCCACAGCAGAAAACACTGTTCCACTTAGTATCTTTTCCTCGTCCCTTCACTCTCTTCTTCCCTCATCACTACCCACCCCTTTTACACACACCACGTAAGAGTGCATACGTGCATGCGCACACACATGTGCACCCACAACTAGAATGGCTGCCTCGATCACAATGGTTTCAAGCTTTCTGCTCTTCATGGAATATCAGGTTCTCGCTGAAGCACTGAAAATGTAATAGTCTTTTAAGTCTTGCTTTTTTCACTCCTAATTAATATTAGGAAAATGATTAGCGCTTTGGTTGTCTTTCACTTCAGGGTGGCTTGGGAAGGTGTTTATAAGTAACCTCAGGGACTTTGTTTTGAACCTGTAGGACACACAAATCGGCCTCAGAATGTGAACTTCCTAGGACAAAGCCTCTAATCCTTGCCCTGATTCTCTTTTTAGTTGATACAAACCTTCAGACCCATTTTCTTTTTTTTTACCTTTTCCTATTCCCCCTTAAACAATTGCTTAAGATATAGTTTTTCCTGAAAGGCACCTAAGGATGGATTGTGTTCCAAATATCAGTTTGAAAGTCCTTTGTTTTGAGCTTGGAGCTTATTTTGTCACAGTAATCATATATAAATGGTGGCAGTGCCCTCCCAGCCTAGAAGGCCTCTTTGACCCATCGAAGTGGGAATAACATTATTTCTTGATATGAGGAATAGGGAACCACGTGCTATAGCCATGTGACCATGTCTGCCTTTCCCTTGACTTGTCCCCCTATTCCAAACGTCATCCTTAGAAACCATCAGAATGTCTAGGAAATTCCTGTCATCTTTCTGGCCACCTCTTATATCCAAAAGCGGTAGGAAAAAAAATCACTCATCCCAAGCTGGGGTTTTAGAGTAAATTTTCCTTTCCTGAAGCAGAGCTTTTCCCAGGCAAATTTAGAGGAAAGATAGTAGTCTCGAGTCTCTTGCCTCTGGCCCCATCACCCCTGCCACTGCAGTGCCTCTGCTTCAGGAGATCATAG
Organism: Camelus ferus; assembly: GCF_009834535.1. Lineage (NCBI taxonomy): Eukaryota > Metazoa > Chordata > Mammalia > Artiodactyla > Camelidae > Camelus > Camelus ferus. The sequence continues at coordinate 12,440,541 of NC_045699.1, forward strand.
TAAGACAGCGTGGCCATTAATAAATAGGGGCTGTTTGTAAATTTGATGTCAGCAAGTCAGGATTTGCTGCACCTAAGAGGGAAACAATTTCTCTTTTTAAAAAACACACTGTATGTTATTTGTTGTTAGAAGGATTATCTGAACAATTAAAGAAACAGGGTGTCAAATGTAGTGTTCACTCACAGAGAAGGAGAAGCTCTGAGTGAGTAGAAGTTAACTATGAGTTAACCTAGGGGCAGCTCATTGGGAAAGTCCTTTGACCATTTATTTCCACACAAAGGTTTTGAGTTTTTTGAGCTGACAGCAGAAGAAACGATTTGGCCTAAAGATGGGCCAAGTAGAAACATTTAGAGCCCAAAGCAAATAGCAGAGAAAAATTTAAAAAGATTAATGACCCCATTCTAAAGAGCAACTAATTACAAGCTTGGATAGCCGAGACCAGAAGCTACGACTGTGTCTGAGGTGGCCAGTACTCAGGAAAAGATAAAGAAGTAAATGGTGGGGTTTGGAATTAAAAGGCAATTACCGAGTACTTAGGAGTTTTGAGGCTTTAAAATTTTTTTTTAGTTTTAGGATAAAGTTAAATTCGAATTTTAGGCTATGGAAAAGCCTTCTAGATCATGGTATAATGTATGTATTAAGAAGTAATTGATTATGTACCAGTGTCTAAATCAGTAATTATGCATGTATTTGCCTAACATAAAAGATATGTAACTCCTTCTCTCTCTAATTTTAAAGCATTTATGCCCACCTCAGATCTTTACTATGAACTTTAGATTTGAAATAAGCATTGCAAACTTAAAATGCCAAAAGTTGACTTTTACCCCCAAGTTTGCTCCTCTTCCAGTCTTTCCCTTCTTGGTTGATGGCAGTTTTCTTTATCTAAGAGTACAAGCCCAAAACTTTGGAGTCATCGCTGAATTCTCACTTTATCGTCTTTTTTCTTAATTGAAGTATAGTCAGTTTGCAATGTTGTGTCAATTTCTGGTGTACAGTATAATGTTTCAGTCGTACATGTACATACATATATTCGTTTTCATATTCTTTTTCATTATAGACTACTACAAGATATTGAATATAATTCCCTGTGCTATACAGAAGAAACTTGTTGTTTATCTATTTTATATATAGTGGTATCTGCAAATCTCGAACTCTCAATTTATCCCTTCCCACCTCCTTCCCCTCCTTGCCCAGTAACCATAAGTTTGTTTTCTATGTCTGTGAGTCTGTTTCTGTTTTGTAAATAAGTTCATTTCTGTATTTTTTTTTTAGATTCCACATATGAGTGATATCATATTCTATTTTTCTTTCTCTTTCTGGCTTACTTCACTTAGAATCTCTAGGTCCATCCATGTTGCTGCAAATGGCATTATGTTGTTCTTTTTACAGCTGAGTAGTATTCCATTGTATCCATATACTGCAGCTTCTTTATCCAGTCATCTGTTGATGGACATTTAGGTTGTTTCCATGTCTTGGCTATTGTAAATAGCGTTGCCATGAACATTGAGGTGCATGTAGCTTTTCAAATTAGAGTTGTCCCCACCCCTGGGTATATGCCCAGGAGGGGGATTGCTGGATCATATCTAAGTCTATTTTTAGTTTTTTGAGGAATTAACATACTGTTTTCCATAATGGCTGCACCAAACTATATTCCCACCAGCAGTGTAGGAGGGTTCCCTTTTCTCCACACCCTCTCCAGCATTTATCATACATGGACTTTTGAATAATGGCCATTCTGACTGGTATGAGATGATACTTCATTGTAGTTTTGATTTGCATTTCTGATAATTAGCAATACTGAGCATTTTTCATGTGCTCTCTCTTTATCTTCTATCCATCAGGAAATCCTGATGCTCTGTCTTTAAAATATTCCCACATCTGCCTCCATTGTGTCTATCCTGATAGCATTATCTATTTCCTGGAAGACTGCTCTTGTCCCCTAACTGGTCTACCTGTGTCACCATTGACTCTTTCAATCTATCCTCAACCAAACAGCAAGAAATCCTGTTAAACATATGTGTGACCATGTCACTCCTCTATTCCAGACCTCTAATAACTTGATATCTCACTCCAAGTAAAAGAAAAAAAAGTCACAGTAGCTTGTAAAGTCCTGAGGATTTTATCCCAGTCATTTCCCAGACCTCATCTGCTGCTACACTTCTTCTTGCTCATCCTCTGCAGCTTCCTGGCCCCTTTGCTGTTGTTGCACCTGCCAGGGCTTCTCACACCTCAGGACCTTTGCACCCGTGTTTCCTCTGCCTGGAATCCTTTTCTCCCCAGATAACTGTATGGCTCCTTCTCTTACCTTTTTCAATTCTTTATGCATTTTAATCTTCCTGGGCCACACTATGTAGAATTACAGTTCCACACCTCCCCACCACCCTGTCTCTGCCTTCTCACTTTCCATGCTTTATTTTTCTCCGTAGAACCTATCTCTGTATAACCTATCATATATTTATATGTTTGTTTATTTTGTTCATTGTCTGTCTTGTCCATCTACAACATAAGCTTCACTAGAACAGGGATTTTTTTCTCTCTTTTTTTCACTGCTAAATCCCCAGGACCTAGAACAGTGCCTGGCCCACAGCAGGCCTTCAGGACTATTTTCTGAATAAAGTATATTTTCTATATGTGATTTTATTAACCCAAATAGACACTGGAACAATAGCTCTACTTGTTGTACCTCATAGTCCCATAGAGTAAGGTAAGAGCCTCCATGGAACTTGCCCTATATATCATAGAAGCCTCTTCTCATTTAAAGGAATACCAGTTTACAAAGGAGTCTGCTTCTCTCCACACTTCTCTAGTCTCTCTATTAGGTGATATCAATGCAAGCCCAGAGACCAGGAGAGATGCAAATGACTGGGTAAAGGGCAGATAAATGAAAGGTTTCTTTAACTCTCCTGGCAGACTTTCTCTGATCCAGCATCTCAGATGCAGTCATTTTTATCCCTTCTATCCCTCTAGGAGAAGCACAAAAGATGCCTAAGCCTGCTTATGCTTGTGTGTATCACATAGATCCAACCTGAAAACAGAATCTGGTACCCAGAGGCTGCTTGGAAGGAAGGAGATGTAGCTGTGGACCCCACAGACATGGATGGGTATCAGATGTGTTTCTGTTAAAAGTGAAATGATACTGTTAGAGCAGACAGATAGCTAGATATGAGCAGAGAAAGGGGGGCACAGACCAAATGGCAGGAATTGGGCAGAAAGGAGGGGCACAAGCCAAATGTAGGAAAACATACATCATGTAAACACCAGGAGGCCCTGGGCAGAGAAAGAAAAGCAGGAACCTTTGGGCTGACAAGTGGTCACACCTTTTGGGGTGATGAGTGGCCTGAAGAGTGACAAAGAAAGTTGAGAAAAGGCAGGAATTTCCAGTGTCCGTATGTAACCTTTTGCTCATTATGCCCTCATTTGAATAAAATTAGCCTTGCAGATTAGAAATACCCATCATGCACCGACGCCATGACACTTCCAATCCAGACTAAATAAGGACAAAAATCTCTCCTCCCTTTGGGAAGGTGGAGTTGGGATGATAATCAGGGAATACAAACCCTTCCCTCCCCAGTGAATATTCCATCCATTCATTTTTACACCCTATGTAACCAGCTTACAAAAAAACACAGGACAGCCGCTCACCTGAGCCTGCCCGCTTTCCCCTAGAGAGTGTACTATCCATCCCTTAATAAATCCTCACTTTACTTTTTTTAATCACTACATCTTGTCTCTAAATTCTTTCCGGGATGGGACAAAAACCTGGAACACCGGTTACATTCACCGGCAACAATACAATAGTATCAGGAAGACAATGACATCAAGCTAGATCCAGACCAGTATAATGGGGCAGGAATCAGAGGGTGGGGAGAGGTTTTAGTCAGGTAAAAGGGGATTGGAAGAAGATAGGTGGGTCCCAAGGAATCTAACATCTAACAATTTCCAGAGAATCTAACATCTGTGATGATAAATCTCTGTTCTCTGATTTTATCAAATCTACCTAGGTAAGATCATTGAGTGATCAAAATTTGGGCATTCTAAGGCAGATAACTTTTGTATTCCCTTTATATCTCAAAATACAATCTTAGAAATGACTCATATAAGTTATTTGTCAAACTATAAGATATAAAAGTGCAGATTTCTAACCAGTCTTCAGAATAACTGATCCAGAACAATGTCTAAAAAACTGTTTTTAAAAGTCTTCCAGATAATTCCTGTGGGCTGTAAAGTCATAGGGGTGCTTTTAGCCATCAAAGGCTTCAGATGGCACTAAGAAGAAAAGTCCAGGAGTGGAATGAAGTGCTAGGGGCTATACTGTGGCTGTCCACTTTTCAGAACTGTGTCCCCATCTTCTGATGAATGCTACTAGTGAGAAGTGGGAGTGAAGACTGTCTTGGACAATTTGGGCAAAAACTGGCTAAATCCCATGACTGTAAGACTCCTTAGAGCCATCTATGACTTGTTACTGATTATGACACATCATGAAGGGAATAAAATAAGCAACATTTTCTACACTTATGTTTTACCATTATACCCTCTAATCAAGGAGAATTATGCAGAAGAAGTATTCTAGGAAACACATCTGATTAACACTAGCATAGTGCTATGGTATTTATAAGAGAATTTAGTACAATTGTAAAGGCAAGCAAGGATGCTTCAAGCGTTTTGCATTGTGTACAACATTGAAAAAATTTAAATTTTTCATGGCAAGACATTGCTGCTCACCCTTTGTTGTTTGCTCACTGATGAATTTAGATTGAATGTGTTATCACTAACAAATATATTTATCTTTCAAAGGAAATCCAGAGGAGGGCAATGCTTAGATCAAAGGAATAATTTACAAAAGATGCTATTTTAAGAAACTGGTACCTACAGTGGGCGCTAGTTCAGAGCAGGTGGACCTTCTTGTTGGTTTTCAAAGCAATCACTTCTGTCACCTACACATAAATCCAGCTCTGATCTTGTCTCTCCAAAGTTTTGGGGAGAGTTTATTTTTTTTAATTCCTCCTGGCTTTCACCACCCACCACACCATTAGTATGCTCTCCAGAGACTGAAGAATTTGTACATGAATATTCGCCTTGCCTCCTGGGTCAGACGAGGCAGCAGGTATTTTCTTGCACTATGTGTAAGGGGGTACAGTTATTTTTAGGTCTTTTCCATTTGGCCTTCTTAGTGAAAGTTAGATGTTAAAGTTCTTTGTTGTTGGTTACTTTCTTTTTTTTTAGAAAAAAATTTCCATATATTTTCTGACTTATGTCCCCAGCCTGTCTCTACCTTTCTCTGTCTCTGTCTGTCTCTCACCTCCATTTAGATAAACCATATTGTCAAGTTCACTTTCAAAAGTAATATTTAGGAATAGTGCAGCCTTAGGCAAACCAGTGTAGTGCTAGAAGTAGTAGCAGAAAAATTTGGGCCTTAGTCCAGATGTGTTTCATCATATCACCTGTTGGCTGTGTTACCTCCAGCAAGTTACTTAAAGGCTATGGATACCCTAAAAGAGGGTGGTGTCTGATTTGTGGGAGTATAGCGAGGATTATTGAAACAGCATGTATGGAAGTGCCTGGAACTTGCTTTTCTTTCCCTCTTGCCTCCTCTTTTCTCATTATTACTCCCCATAGGAGATCTCTCCTTCTCGATCACCCTCCTGGGTCCCCAGGAACTTCCGCACATGGGTTCTAGAGAGCCACTGCATGGCAGTCCTTAATGATCTTATTCCTTAATCCAGGAACAGGATGGCCCGTAGGTTTCCTCTAAAGCACCAAATCTAAAAGATCCAGAGTGGCTGCCTGGAGAGCTGTACAGAGAACGGTCGTGAGGCGCAGTTAGGACTCAAAGAACAGGAACATCAGGATTGGTTGGTAATGGCGTTTTGCATAAAAAGTAAGTTGCAACATGCATATTTGCCAGTCCTGTTACAAACCTGTTTCTCTTCCTTCCTTTCCCAACCGGTTTTTACTAGGCTGACCCTGACCACATCTTCTTGGGCTCTTGCTGTGGCCTTCCAAAGTAGTCCATTTCTACATAAGTTCATTCCTGAGAAGATACCGGTTTTGGCTGATGCTATCCATATAATTCCTTGCAGGGACACTTAACATATATACAGGCTGCATCTAAATCTCATGGTGGAATTTCATGCAGTGTGTCCTTGGCAACAGTTTTCTCCAGTCACATTATACAGTGCTCATCACCTGCTGTGAGGTCTTTGCCCCAGCTACTCAACTCTGCTGTGGCTGCAGGCAAGCAGTCCTTGACCCTAAGTAAATGAATGGGTGTGGCTGTGTTCCAATAAAACTTTATTTACAAAAACATACAGTGAACTAGATTTCACCCATGCATCATAGTTGCTGACCCTTGCATAAAAGGTTACATTTCTATGCACTTTAACCTACCAGTCATTCTGGACACTGGGACACAAGAATTGGCCTGGCTGCTGACATGCTCAGAGAAATCTCAACAGGCCTTCTATTCTGTGACTTTCAATGAACTGTAAGCGAGACTTGGCCCCTTCTGTGTGTTTGAAAAGTTTTCCCTGGGCTTCACAAAATGGTCTATGCCGATGGTTCTCGAATTTGAATGTACATAGAATCATCTGGAGTGCCAACCCACAGATTCCTGGCTCCACCATCAGCATTTCTAATTCCCTAGGTCTGTGATGGGGACTGATAATTTGCATTTCTAACAGCTTTCCAGGGGATGTGGATACAGCTGCCCTGGGGATCATCCTTGGAGAACCACTGGCCTAACCTATCGCTTTGGCCTGGAAAGTCTAAGGTGCTCAATAGTGAGATAGCATTACTCAAGCAGCAATGGAATTGGGTGTCCCCTAATTCCCGGTGGTAGAAAACTGCTTGCACGATATTTATACTCGATGAACTAACATATGCCTGCTGTTGGCAAGTTAGGTGCCTATTGCAGGCGGTTCAGAAGGGATAACCTGAAGTCAGTGGATGTCCTGGTTGATGGTAAGAACTGCAGCTAAAGGAGCCCCAGGCCAGCCGGCCTCCTGGGCTTGCTGGCTTCCCGCAGGTCCACCCACTTGTGCTGGCCAGTAGTACAACTGACCTTAGCCTCTAGAGCAGAGGTTTTGGGGGATGAGTCTCTCCCTGAATCTAATAAAAATCAAACAGTAGATATCTTCCTATGTTAATATGATCTCAATTTCCCATGTGACTTTGTTTCCATGAAAGTACACTGGCGACGACATTGGCATGTAACTACCAGTTTGATCACATTAACGAGACTAGTGAACGATCTGTTGTTTATCCCTTCCTTACTCAGATTGTGCTTATGGAAAAGTCTATTTGGAATCAGAGTGCAAGTGAAAACAAAAAAATTAAATTTCAGCCTATCATTTTTGTAAAGCTGTTTAGGTTACGGCGATTTAGTTATGGAGAACACAGGAAAGCAAGAAAATGTGTCATACTTATAACAAATTAAGGATGTTGAATTATGTTACTCATGTATACAACTTTACTTCATTTAACACTTTCTGCCAGGGAGTGGGGGTATAGCTTCAGGGTAAAGCACATGCTTAGCATGCACAAGGTGTTCTGGGTTCAATCCCCAGTACCTCCATTTAAAAAACAAAAACAAAAAACACTTTCTGTCAAAATACCTCTATGTATTTGATACATGACACTCCTGGGGTTCTCTTTCTTGGGAGCCAAAAGAACAATATTAAGTAAGTGGAGTTGGTACCATCCTGTTTCGTCAAAAAATCTTTTATTCACCAGCTATTGCCTGAATTCTCTCTTTTGAGCCCTGTTGTTTTGTCTGGAAAAGCTGACCTGTAAGGTATTAGCAATCATTTATACCTGAGTTAGGGATCAAGAGAAGATGAAATGGGAGGGAGAACACAGGGATAGAGAGTAAAAGGAGGTGAGGAGAGCAGGATAAAGAGAGGAAGCCCAGGAACTGGCCTGTTTCTGCTTCTGGCCTAAGAATAACCCTAGTGATCAGTGCACTAATGCTAAACAGAGGGTGGCATTCGGAAATGCTTTACACACACGTGGAGCTTTGTAGACACCTGCATAATAGATTCCTGGAAACTTCTCTTAAAATCCACAGAATAGAAATCTCCACACCAATTTATAGGATGGATGCCCCAGGCCAAGTGCTGCAGAGTTCACTGGGGACCTGCCGTATCTCTGAAGATACACCTGGCCCTGCAGCCGCCAGAAGCAATTTCCCTGAGGGAGTCAGCGCGTGGAGTGGAGGCAGCCCGGGGGCTCCTGACAGAGCACACTCTGCCCTGCTTTCCCAGTGCTCTTCCTACTTTGAAGTGCTGTCTATAGTTTATAGAAAAATTATCTGTTTTCACTTTCCTAATTCACAGTGATGCACCAGAAGAATGCTCCTGGCCCAAGGTCACTTCGTGAGTGGCATATCAGTGACACGGACAGAAAATACAGATTGGAGGGCTAATGTCGTTATAGACTCTTGAGGCTGTAATTACCTAAGTTGTGCCTATAATAATACATTCAAAGAAGAAGATAGCTGATTCGCTTCAAAGGTTTATTTTAGGAGTTATCTGATTCTTCCCCCCGCCCCCAAATTCAATATACCAAAGTATCCTAGCCTTGGATGCCTGACCAATAGGCACTCTTAGAAACCACATTTTTCCTAGTAAGGAAAATAATAAGAAAGGGGAAATAAAATGAGTAAGATATTGTAAACCTAGGAGTCTGTATGTTTCTGTAAGTGATTATTTAAGGAAAAATACTATGCATTTATTGTATGCCGTAAAAGAAAATGAGTTAAAACTGAATGCTTCCACAAACACAGTGGCCCAATTCTGAAACTAAAATCCTTTCAAGTTTGTTTCCAACAAAATATAGGGGGACCTTTAAATAAGTGTTTTAACAGACACCAATTCCATGTATTAAAAAAAAATTTTTTAACACTTGCTCCAAGCTGCTACTCAGTTCATTTTAGTGGTCTTTATTATATCCTCAAAAACTATATTATCTTTTGAATCTCAATTTATCCCCTCTCAAATCTATTTGGCTGATGTTAAAGGTGAAAACTGATCTAGCCCAATGGAGCATGGATTCAGAAAAACTGAAAATGGAGTTACATATCATTTCCAACTTAGAAAGAAGTTAGTAGGAGTTATTTTGCTGCACTGACCTATTCACTTGACCCCTCTTTCCCATTGGCAAGTATCTTGAATTAGAAACCCTCCAGCTATCAATAATAATGTCTATGATACGCATTTGACTAGAGTCAATTATATTGTAATTGTAATAAAAACACAAGAATCCAGCTATGAAAAAAAGCACTTTTATAGAAGAAAGTCCATGGTCTAAAGGGAAATAACTTTTAGTGTCAACTCTCACTTGTGAAAACGGAGAGTACAATGTTCTCTGAACACTGAGAAGATAATTTCCTGTTATCACCAAAGCTTTGTTCATGTTTCTTCTATAGTTATCAAATCTTATTTCCGTAATGAATATTAATGCTTGTAGCACTTTAAAACCAGCACACCTCTACTATCTAAATTAACCTAGATCCTTTATCCATATTTAATATTTAGCAAGTTTTTGCAGAAGTGCCTATTGCCGTTTTGTGACACATTTTGAATACATGTTTCATTCATATGAAGCATTTCACCCTGCAAGTTCAATAAGACTATAAGCTGTGGTTTCAAGTTTCCTCTCACTGTACATAAGAGCCCAGGCATTTTCATATAATGTATCCACTGTCTTCTCTGAGTTGTAATTTAAGTTTTATCACAACACTGCGGGAGCCTCTGGTGTCTGCACCTTGATTTCACCCCATGGTTTATACCCTGAAGTGTCAGGCTGATAGACAACACTGTGCCAATCAGTTTCCACCTGTTAGAGCTCAGGGAGCAAGACAGAGACAAAGTGATAGAAGGCTGATAGTTGACGATGATTTACAAGTGGGCTTCATAGCTCCTAGGACTTAAGGATCTATCCAGAGGGCAGTAAAAGGAAGAAACATCTCCATTTGTGTAGTTTCTTCTATAACTTCAAAAACACCTGGTGGAGAGTGGGAGGTCTAAAACAGATGCCTCTTGTAAAGAAGAATAAAAAAGCAAAGAGTAAGTGGTTGGCTATAGAATACTGAATTATTGGCATTGTCACCTATGACAGGGTAATAGTGCATGAGTAAGTGTGAATCACCCACTATTTGCTCTGGAATTTCCTTGTCTATAAAGTGGAGATGCTACAGAAACTTACTTCTGAGGTTTTGTAAGAATGAGATGAAATGTCCAGCAGGATGCCTGGTTCCTTGGAGTTCTGAGTCCATTCTCTTTTTACTGCCCCTATTATTTTATTCCCACCACAGTAAATCATAACCATATTTACTGGACATTTAGTATGTTTCAGACACTATGCTAAGCTTTACATTATTCACCATGTGTAATCCATGAAAGAACCCGATGAGGTAGGTACTTCTTTTATTTCCACTTAACAGAGGAAGATGCTGATGCTCAGAGAGGAGCATAAAGAGTGGTAGTGGATTGGAGATTTGGACATATATCTGCCAATCAAGATATTCCTGAAGCAACTGACTTAGGGAAACTAGAAGGTATAAATTCCAGTTCCACTAGGGGTACTGGTAGTGTCTGGGCTGGAGGGTGAAAAATCTTTTAGAACTCTGGCTGGTTCCAATTCACAAGATTCTTATGTGCCCCATTACAACAAGCTGGTTATACACTGGGTTTTCTGACCTACTTCTCTTCATATGTGTACTCAAAGATCCCATCCTTTCCAAATGTTGTCTATAATTTTATCTAAATAATCATCACATCTGATAATCCTATCAGATGACAACAGATGGAATCCTGTTGAAATAAGGAATGTACATTCTAGAGTTGCATCTCCATCTTCTGTAATAACGTTTGCACTTATAGGACCCCTAAATTTTAAGGGATGCCTAAGACTTGATAAGTGATGTGTCAATCAAGTCAGAATTCAGGAGGCTTGACAAATATGTATCATGGTGCTAATTTTACAGGAAAGGGAACCAAAATAAGGTCAAAACCATTAATTAAGTCATATTTGTGTAGGGAGTTGTAATAAAAGATTGAAGATGTGATTCTTTAGTTTTGAATGATGGGATAGCATATGTGAAGTACGGGCTGCTGACAGTGAGTTCAGGAATGAAGACTGCATGTGGTTTTGCTTTCTGTAAAAGCATGGAGAGCTGTGAGCAATTGTCTACATCGAGCCATTAATCAGGAAGTATTTATGGTGAGCCTTCGGTGTGCTGAGCAGATCCTAAATATTCCTGAGGTTTAATTTCCTCATCTGCAATATAGAAATAATAAAAATATCTGCCTCATTGGGTTGTTATAGGGATTAGAAGAAAGAGGGCATATGAAAGCAGTTTGTAAACTCTAAAGTAGTATACAAATGTCAGATTTTTATTAATTTCAGACAATAAAAACTTTATCGAGCATAATCCACTTGGTGATAAGAATCTAAAGACTAAATTGTAGGTTATTTTACCCTCAAGGATATAACTGTCTAATAGGGAAGATATGTATCTTCTCCAAACAATTAAAAGTTCAGTGTGACAACTGCTACTCAAGAGTGTAGACGAAGCACTCTGGTGTTGTAGGAATAAGGGTCACAGTTAGTTCAGGGCAAGGAGGCCATTTGTCAGAGATGTTTCAGGTGAGAGTGATACATTGCGCTTTCTCTGAAAGCTGTGAAGGGAGTTTCTAAGGAAGAAAATATTCTTGGTAGGAACATCCCAGGTAGACGGGACTGTGTGAGCATCAATACAAATGCATAATGAAGTAGTCTCTTGTGACTGGACTGTCAAAGGCATGTGGAAAGATGAGTTTAAAAGACAAGTTTGAGGGTTTTATGTAAAGACTTTTGAATGTGGTATTTAAGAGCTAGAGTTTTATCTTGAATACTGGGAGATGCTGTGGATGGAACTGTTTTCATCAGAGAGGTGACGTGTATCTTGTTTGTTTGTTTGATTTTAGAAGAGAGGTAAGAGTGAAGGTGATATCATTCCTGCCCTTAAGATGTTTCCCTTGGATTCAGGAGGTCATATCAATATATACACAGACTTGTTGGTTTCTTAACCTTCACCATCAGGACCAGAACCTAGGCTGAGACTTGAGTAAGAGCTTCAGCCAGTACAGCCTAGAGTTGTTGGAGCTAAGACAAGTCATCTACAGACCAGATATCTAAGGGTACTGGGAAGGGTCTAGAACAAACATCTCGTTAAGAGTGAACTAGACCTGGAAGCTTCCTTATCTTGCAGACCAGGTAGAACTAACTCAGTGTTTGCCCCAGTGACTTACCACATGTGGTCCAGAAGTGCATTGCTGGATTGGGGCCACACTCAGTCTGTTTCTGAAAAAGAGTCGTATCTCATAGTCACTGCATTCTAGAATACAGGTCCAAATATTTAGCATATCATTTTGTCTCACATGAAGAAGAACAAAATTCTTATAACAATGAGATGCCACTCATAAGGTTACCAGTGTTTCATTGAAGGTGTTGTGCTGGATTGTCTCAGTCACAGAGAGGTTAAAACTACACTTCTGAGAACCTCCCTCTCCATGTCAATGTCAATGTCTTCCATGAGAAGAACTTATGAGAGCTTTGGAAGGGAGAAGAGGGAGGGAGGCCAGTCTTCTCTGCAGTTGCATGTGAGCAGGTGTAGAGTTTGAAGTGATGTCTAGGTGTATCTTGAAGATAACCTGCCTGAGGCTGCAGACTGAGATCGTTGGTGGGGGCCTCCAGAGCTTCTTGAGGTTTATAGCCATTTCTTGCTGACCTACTGAGAATCACAGGTTTTGTTGCTGCAAGCTAAAATTCTGGTTGACAGTTTTCCTCAACTTGCTTGCCTGGCTGTTCCAGTGATTGTGGAAGTCTGCCCTTCCTGTGTTAAAATCTGCTATGCATGGAATGCACTTAGTGAAATAAATTCTTTTCAATAAGCACTGATTCAGGTGTGTCCAGACAGTCACCTTCAAACAACATTTGGCTGGTAGATAGCAACCTTGATATATATATAATATATATGTCTGTGTGTGTGTGTGTATATATATACATATATATATATATATATATACTCTGACCAAGAAATCCTACTTCTAGGAATTCATGTCAATGATATAATGAAAAACATGTGTGCAATGTTATTTGCCCCACATTATTAAATATTCTTTTGGTCCAGTGCTGTGCTAGCTTCTGGGGACAAAGAGATGAATAAGACACTCATTTGCTGTCTTTGGAAACTCAAACACCAGTCGGATATAATTTACTCCTCTTCAAGGCTAATCAACCATGCTAAGCTTCGGAGCCCACCACTATCAAACCTTGAGTTACCTCATTCAGTCCTAGCTCTCATTCTTTCCCATTCTTCACTCTGCCCAATTTTAGTCAGTTCAGTCACTGTCCTAATGTCTTCATCTCTGCTTCCATCATATCCCCTCTCATCCTGTCCCCCTTTCTAGGAATGTCATGTCTGCCCCTTACCTATCTGAAGCATGTATACAAACAAAATCAGTTTACACTTCAAAAGCTCCATGAACATTGATTCACCTAAATCCCAGCCTGTTTCCATGTGTTTTTTCCTTAATATCTTTTCTCTGTTCCAAGATCAAATCCAGAATTATGTTTTTGTCTTTACAGTTTGAAAACAAGAACATAAGTATCCATTGGATCATCTTGATGCCCACATTATAACAAAGTAACAGAGTCCCGATACTTGGTTGTGATGGCCATGTTTGAATTCAGTAATGCCGAATAATACTAATTTTATTGCCCTGGACTAATGAGTAAAGGACAGAAAGTTACTGAATAAAAAAACGAAGCATTATCACTGAGTATATGCTGAATGATCTCACTGTCTCAACAACAGCTGTACAGAAATTTAAATAGAGAAAAGCAGTCAGAAAATTTATCTCTTTATTAATTGTACAAGTTTTTACCAGGCACTCAACATATGTAGGCATCTTAACATCGAGGATAGAGAGATTAATAGATAATAGATAAAATGTCTTTCTTCCTTCCCTCCCTCCTTCCTTTCCCACCTTCCCCCACTATCTCTCTGTCTCTCTGAGCTTAACATTACATAAGAAATAAAAGCATGTGTAGGTCAAAAAGCAAAAGGACTTTTCTTAGCAATGACTTTTGCATTTTGATTATAAATGGTAGTTTTGCTTTTGAAAAAGCAGTATCATTAATTATACTTAATTTTGTCAATTCCAATTTCATTAGATTTTTAGTCTTATTTGCAATTAATTTTTAAGCTTACTTTTCTTTTATAGTTCATAAGGGCTTTAAGCATTAATAATTTACACTCTGGGAAAGTAATAGTATAAATTGACATAATTTAACTCAGATTGCATAATTTTTTTCCTTAAAAGAATGCTGAATTTGGAAAATATTACTTAATACATCATACATATTCCTCGTGTGGCATAATTAAAAATTGGGCATATTCTGTGTTCAGTAAAACCTTTTGATTGCTAACAATAACAGGATTCATAGATTTCTAATCCATAAATTTCTATTTGTTTTTCATTTCAGAAGCTACTATTTGCAGGGTTTTTGCCTTGTTTAGCTGTTAATATACAAATTTGAATAAGACAGAAGATTGTTTTATCAGAATTCCCAATTGGCCGTACAGATAGACAGACCGTTATAGGCATTACTTTCATGAATTCACCCTCATCTAGGGTCTTGCTCTCCATGTTGCAGGCAGAGGAATCTGATTCATAAATGCACAGAGAGTAGGGGTGAAGTGTGTGCACTCTCTCTCCATCTCTCTCTCTCTGTCTCTCTTACGGAACAATCTCTTAACATAACACCCTATACTTGATTTGTATTCAGAAGTTTGCTCTGGAGCACCTGAAACCAGATCCAAAAGACCTTGTTATATGATTCAAAAGTCCAGTGGCATCAGACTTAGGCAGCGTGACACACTCATTTCAGCAATAACGCATCTGCTGGCAGCACCAGCAGGACTGAAGCCTTGGAGGGAGTACTTCTCTTCCTAGAAGTGATTTTCAAGGTCACCTCTACCTTTGCCTCTGTGACAGTCATCCTTCTCTTTCTGTCATTGGCCAACCCACCCTGGACTGACTGGCACCTTTTGTCATTAAATATGATCATCAATTCAATAAGCTCTGTTATAGATGACAAGTCATTCTTTTAAAGTTCTTTCATTGATGCATTAATTTCATAAATATTTATTGAATACCTTTCCCAGAGCAGAGCCTGGACTAGGCATGTAATAGATGTTTCCTAGTTTCAGAGTTTATCATCTGTTGGAAGATACAAGTGTTCAGACGATCACCATACAGTGTGACGTGTGTTGTGGCAGGACTGTAGGATGCAGTGATAGAAACTAGGAAAAGCACTTAGTAGACCTGAGTCAGAGTCATCTCCCTATAGAAGGTTATGTGTAAACTAGAATAGGAAAGTCGAGCAGTAACTAGTTGGAACATGTGTATATGCTTATGTGGAGAGTGTGTGTGTGTGTGAGAGAGACACAGAGAGACAAAGAGAGATTTGGGAGGAAAAGGGAACAACTTATACGAAGTGTCATGAACAAGTGGCATTTTGTAAACTGGAAACAAGTAAGTTCACATAGCGCTATTCTGACTCATTTTGTGTTAATTTCATAGTTTACTCCTCCATCTTCAAGAAGGGAACGTTTCCTTTATTGCACATTTACAATTAATGCAGGAAGGAAGGCTCATAACTTTGAGTGGGTTCTCATTTTTAAAATGTTGTAGCTCACACCAAGAAGCTGCCACCCTCACTAAGCCAAATCCTCTACCGAGCAAGCAGCCTTTGGAGTAGCTTAATAAAAACGTGGTATGTGCATTTTTCCATTGTCCTGGTCCCCTGCAAGGCCAGCTTTGGTAAGCCCTTGTTTAGTGTATCCACACTGATACCTTAGCAAATATTTATTTTATTGTCTTCTAAGTGAAAAGATCTCAAATTTATGTAGTATTTCAATTTGGATATAATTTCCCTTAGTTATATAGACTGTGAAGAATTAAAATCCAATCAACCATACTTTAATAAAAATTTTAAAAAATAAATGAACAACATCTAGTTTACCAATTTAAAAAAGAAAGAATTAATAAAATCTTTAAGCAGAGTTTTTGGTAACCAGCCACTTCTAATACTGTGTCCATTTCTTAGCCATTGAAAAGTAGGTGGATAAGGAAGTTAATGTTTTCTGACTTTAAATGAATAATTTATACCTCCCCAAGATGCAAAAAATTAACCAGTGGCTAAACAAGATAAAACATACCAGGCACATATGTATCGGCATCTTAATATATACAAACTAGACTAAATAAATTATAAAACATATTTCCTCACTGGTTTTACATACAGTAAAACTGAAACACTGATAATCATTCTGTGATTAATGAGCTCATGTAGCAGAGCACTTGTATTATATGGCATTTCTAGATCTGGACTGGTCTTCATGGTTTCTCTATAAGAGAATATTCACTGAAAGTTCAAATGAATGGTGGTCCTGTCCCCGTTGGGACAGCCTCTTCCTTGGAAATGCCCCCCCTCTTGACCTAGTGGTAGAGGTATTGTTCACCTTATGGTCTCCTAGTTTGCCTATTTAACCCAGAAAGTTGGTTCTAGCCCTTTAAGCCTCAATAAAAAGAACAGTTTTTTTCCTTCAATTTTTTTTCTTCTGTTATATCTCACTTTTCAATTTTCCAGTCCCCTAGAGTTCAGCTCTCTCCCTCACAGCATCAAGTCCTACTGTATGAAAGAGAAAATGGTAGATATAAATGCATCATAAGGAATGTGATCTGCCAGGTCTTTTTGGAACTGAAGGTGAAGAATGTGGGGAAAGTGAAGCAGGGATTTAGGCAGAGGATTATTAGATGCTTAATTATTGTTTTCCTCTTCTAATTCCCCAATAAGCTCCAACAATCTTAAAGCATCTAACTTTTTATAGAAAAAAAAGAAGACGCTTGAAATCTTAAGCTACCTTTAAAACTATATAATCAAAGAGAGTATTCTGGAGGAGAAACTGCCTCTGCTGAATTGGAGCCTTCAGACTTCACAGTTTTAAAACAGTTGAGCACCTGGGAGCTGAATCTGACAGCCACGGTCAAAGAGAATAGTTTCAACAAGCTTGTAGTTACATATGCAGATTCCGGGAGTTTGGCCTCCCCGTTACCCCAGTCCGTGAATGCTGGAGAGTTGAGTTGTACATGCGTATCAGCAATAGACCAGAAGTGAAAGGCAATGTTTCAACCAGTCTTCTTTTCCTTAACATTCATTTGTAGAAGAATGAAAAAGTGAGAGATTTCTGTCAAAGGCATTAAAAAAGAAAAAAGGAATTAGAACTAGAAAAAAGCTTCAGGAATTTTTTTTCCTCAAAAAGAAGACAGGCCTAAAGACAATAAATTGAAGCCAGACCATACATTCTCAGCACTGAGAACTCTTGGAACTCCTTTCTCCATTCATCCCTGAAAGTTTTCCTTCAAAGTTCCCTTTTCCTATGGGTTTAGATATGAGTGTGATTATGGTACTATTCAAGGATTAATATCACCAAATATCCAACGTGTAGATTAAGATTACCCCAGTGTTAAAGTGTTTAAAATAAAGATAACAATGCTTCCACTTTGTAGGGTTCTTACATGGACCCAGTGAGATACTGCAGGGAAAGTGCTCAGCATGGTGCTCGTGAACCCCCTATTGTGTGAGCTGGAGCAGCAGCTGCTGAAGTTGTGGTAAATGCTGTTTTTATTGTATTTCAAACACAAGGGCTTCACAGTATCCAAAGATCCATTCTTTGGTTACAGTACAATGTTGGAATTGGAGGGGGAAAAATGACAACAAATTATTGAGTAGTAATAGCCCCAATACCTATTTGGATAGTATGCAAATCCTACGGTCCTGGATTTTGGAACTTCTGTCCACGCCCTAAAGATGCTTTAACTTTTCAGTGTTCCTGGGAGCCTCCAAGCCACTCAGCCTCTGTGACGTGTTGCTCTTCACAATTTGATGGGGCTTGAGCATTGTTGGAAGACTCTTCAGGTGCAATCTCCACCCTCCTCAAGCATGGCTCTCATTAAAACTATTCTAGTAGCAAGGAGCAGGAGTTCTAAAGCTAGATAAGGTATAAAAAGGCTATTAATGAAAGACATCCTAAAACTCTGCTTCTGTCTGTGAGTTGGTTCATCCTCCTCCCTGCAGGCTGAGATTTTCTGTTTCTTCATCATCTCTGTTCTTCCTCCTCTGGTTTCAGGTTGTACTTGGTTTTGGTTTACTGTGGTGATTATGGCCCTGCTTCTGTAATAATTTTCAACTTCTGGTCCCATGGCTAATCCCAGGGTCTTATAATCACCTACCCAAGCCGAGTGTCTACCCACTGGTCTGTAAACGGTTGTGGGGAGGGGATGGTGCGCTGTAGTCGTCTGTGGTAAGCAGAATAGGAGCCTCCCAAAGAATTCTGTGTCCTCATCCCCAGAATCTCTGAATGTGTTACTTTATCTTGCAAAAGGGACTTTGCAGATTTGGTTAAAACACGGGTCTTGAGATATAAAGATTACCCTGGATTATTTAGGTCAGATCAGTACAATCACAAGGGTGCTTATAAAGGAAAGAGGGAGGGGAGAGAGTCAGAGAAGGCAATGTGATGATGAAAGTAGACTTGGTAGTGATGTGGGGCCACGAACCAAGGAATGCAGGAAACGTCCTAAAGCCAGAAAAATGAAGGAAATAGATTCTCTCCTAAAGCCTCTAGAAGGAATGCAGCCCTGAGACCTATTTTGGACTTTTGATCTCCAGAACTGTAAGAGAATACATTTGTTTTAAGCCATTGAATGTATGTAATTCATTACATCAGCAAGAGAAAACTACTACGTGACCCTTTTTGAAAGTAGAGGCAGTTGGTAGAGGAAAGTTACCCTCCTCTCTGATCCCATGATCTCAGGGTAGCTTCTGCCAAAGTTTAGGAACCTCGTGCCATACATTACCAACCTTTTTTGTCTCTGCTTAGGCTAAATGAATAACCACTAAGTTCCTCTTCTATGTCACAGACGCTGTCTTTATGTCCTCAAGGTAATAATAGTAAAAGCTACTTCAAGGGAATTTTTGTAAGTATTAACTTAGATAATACTACACATACTGTTGTTTATACATGTGGAGTTACTTAAAACAATGTCTGGCAGAGTAAATGCCAATCATTACGAACCCTACTGTTGCTGGCATTTAGGTTCTTGTCTTGTTGCAGAAAGAATTCAGAGACAGACATGGAGGTCAAGAAAGTAAGGTGGGGATTTGTTAAGGGATGGATAGTACAGTCTCAGGGGGAGAGTGGGCCGGCTCAGGTGAGCAGCTGCCTTGAGTTTTTTTGGCAAGTTGGTTACTTAGAGAGTAAAAATGAATGGGTGAAATATTCATTGAGGAGGGAGGGGCTGGGGTTATATTTCCTGATTTCCGTCTCAGCTCCACCTTCCAGAGGGGAGGAGGGATTTTTGTCCTTATTTAGTCTGGATCAGAAGTGTCATGGCGTCAGTGCATGATGGGTACTTTGAATCTGCAAGGCTAATTTTGTTGTAATGAGGGCATAATAAGCAAAAGGTTGCATTCAGACGCTGAAGATTCCTGCCTTTTCCCACCCTTCTTTGTCTGCTTTGTCTGTTTTGTCACCCCAGAATGTGTGATTTCTTATCAGTCTGGAGGTTCCTGCTTTTTCTCTGTCTGTCCAAGGACCCCCATTGTTCACATGATGTATGGTTTCCTGCCATTTGGCCTGTGGCCCCCCTTTCTCTGCTCATATCTAGCTGTCTGCCAGCTCTAACACTACCAGTAAGACGTGAAACCTTGGTGGTTGTCACTGAGATAAGTAACTAGACTGAATGAAGTTGAAAGACTGTTTATTGTTGCCCAACTTTCATGGCTTAAGTATCTTCCTATGTGTCACTCCTTTAGGCTTTACATCAACAGGGTAGGATGTATTACCTCCATATTATAGGTGAGAAAACTGAGTCTCAGAGAATGTCAATAACTTGCCCAAAAGTGGGAGCGTCAATGTGGGAATTCACATGGAGGTCATTTGGCTTTAACAGTAAGCGTCTTTCTAGGTCATTGTGCAGAGTCTCTCAGTGCAACAAACCACTCGTCTCCAGAGCACTGCCCCCATTTCTAATGTGTGATAGATATTTTAGAAAGTGGTAATGGATATGAAAAAGCTTGGAAACACTTTAGCGTAAAAGCACTGAGTGTGTGAACATTGTCAGATTCAGTAACCATACATATTTCTGTGGATTGAATTGTGTCCCCCTAAAATTCCTATGTTGAAGTTCTGACTCCCAGTGTGACTATATTTAGAGATAGGGCCTGTGAAGAGGTAATACAGGTTAAATGAGGTCACAAGGGTGGAGCCCTGATCCAGTAGTGTTGGTGCCTTTAATAAAAAGAAGAGACCTCAGAGTGCTTTCTCTCTCCACCAAGTGAGGGAACAGCGAGGAGGCAACTGACTTCAATCTAGGACAAGAGTCCTTACCAGGAGCCAAATCAGCCAGCACCTTGAACTCTAACCTCCCAGCTCCAAAACTGTGAGAAAATAAATTTCTGTTGTTTACGTCCCCCAGTCCATGGTGTTTTGCTATGGCAGCCTGAGGAGCCTAATAACAGAAGACATACATAATGGTGGCATCTCCTGTCTTTTTCTTGGTACTGTTACTCTTTTATTTTTTTCCAACTCCAGGTATTTCAGTGTGTGTCCCTCTAAATATAAAGCACTGTTCTCCATTTCATTCATTACATGTCTAACATAATGCATTCATTCCACCAACATTTTTTGAGAGTAGAACCTGTATTCCATGATGGAGATGCAAAATCAGGAAAGACAGACCACAGTATTATGGTTCCAGCACAAAAAATGGAGGGTATGTGTGGGGCAGGGCACGTGTGTTTATGTGTGCACGTGCCTGTGTATATATATGTGCATGCATGTGCGTGGGTGTGAGATACATGAACAAGACATGAAAATCAGAAGGAAAAAGAGTGATGAAAGTGGCAGAATTAGTGTTACAGATTGAACAGAATACAATGTCTGTTTACTTCAGTCTTAAGGAAGTACACAGTGCTCTTGGGTGAAGTCAAGGGAAAGAAAGAAACCAAGGCTTTGTAGAAGATGGAGAGAAGAAAGGTCCATCATGATGCCCTCTGCAATTCCAGACAAACACCTGGTATCTTAGTTGGTTCCTGCAAAAGATGCTTTAACATTCTGGTGCTTCAGATGGTTGATACAACAGAACTAGGGTCGCTCACCAATTTTATACTTGAAGCCCTATGCCTAGATAATGATAATCTGAGAAGCAGTGTAGACTTTTGGGTACTTAGAGGAGAACAGAAAGTTCAGCTATGGAATTTTTCTAGAAGTTGATCTTAACTTTATAAATAGCATATTTGACCACTGAAAGGCAGTAAAGGATTCTTTGTCCTTTCTTTCCTGAACTACAGATTCTTGCTTCTGTCTCAAGGGAAGGCTGTACACTGACTGTCACTGGACTTCCCAAAACCGTCTGCTTCTTTCCATCCTTAATGCCACTATGTAGGTTTAGTTGACAGTCACCTAATGCCAGGATAATGCTTGTCATTCTCTCCAACATCAAGGATGTGATCTTGTGACTCCCTGTGTAAAACCTTTCAGTGACTCTCCTTTGCACTCTGCGTTAAGTCCAGTGTCTTCAGAGTATGATCAAAGACCCTGTAAACTTCAGCCATGTGGAAGTATTTAGTTTCCAGAAAGTGGCAAGCTCTTCCTCATCATCAGTTATTTTGCACATGCTGTTCTCTCTGCCTAGAGAGGACTTCTTCCCCTCTCTTTGCCTGGCTGGCCCTACATTCAAATCTTCACACAGAGGCGGGAAACCCTATGTGTTTTATGCAGAGCACTCATAACTCTCAGCACGTTGGATTACGATTGTCTACTTACTTCCTATTACCAGAAAGTAGGTGCTAATTGTAGGAAGTGTATATTGTTCATCATTCAGTGTTCATTGTGTTCACTCCAACCAACTTCCTTCTTTTTCTCAAGTGTATGTCAAACCCTGTGCTTGCTAACTCATTCATTCATTCATCCCAATGTTCGATCAGAAATGTATATTAGATACCAGGGATATGTCTGGGACTGTTCCAGGTGTTAGACACCCAGCAGTGAACTCAACAGAAAGTAATTCTTGCCTGTATGGGGCTTCCACTGTTGTGGGGCTGAGGCAGATAATAAACAGAAACAATAATGAAAATATAGAAGATACAGATAAGATATAGGGAATGCTGGTGGATGGAGAAGCATGCAGTCTTAACTAAGGTGACCTTTTCTGGGCCTCATTGAAAAGATGACATTTGAGCAGAACATGTAAGAGAATTGGACTTGCAGATATCTGGGGGCAGAGGGGGAGGCAATTGAGACAGAAAGAGTTCTAGGTGCAAAGTTCATGCTATTATTTCCCTCATCTAGTAAACAAATAAACAAAATAAAATAAAACTTGCTTTTTACTCCACTCTCCCTTCCAGCTACCATTCTATTTTTCAATTCTAGCTCTCATTCTGTATATAGTCTATGTCCTTGACTATGTCTCATATATATATTTTATTTACCTCTTGTCTGTTCCTCTATAAAATTACAAGCTCCATAAATACAGGAATTTTGTCCATTTTATGCACTGTTATATCACCAGAACCTGGAATAGTGCCTGCATACATAATAGGTACCTGATAAATAATGTTAATGGGCAAATTAGTGAATAATATGTTTTGAAAGAATAAACCAGTTAGAATTTATGTGCTTATTGGCATTATTATTAAATTTTTTTCTGGTTTTGCTTCCATGAAGAATTAACATCTGAGTGGCTTGTTTTGGCTTCGGGGCTACTATTTTTAAAATACAGTAAAAATGAATTTTTTTACAAAAAAATTGTACCTTAACTTGTCTCACCAATTCTACTTATTTTAAAGACTATTTCAATGTTAGCAAAAAAAAAAAAAAAAAATCGGTATATGAATAATGGCTTGAGTTTGATCAGGTGTTCTTTTTTATGTGAGTTACTGCCTCAAGTATGTAGGAAAGTGAGCTGAATTGTCAAAATATACAACTTTTAAAAAGGGAAAACAATAAAACTTTTTATACCATTAAAAAAATGGTGACACAATGTTTAGTGCATACATCAACCACAGAAATGTTTTTTGAGGAATTTTTTGCTTTTCTTCGGCCTATTGAAAGCTTGAAAGAATTGAATGCATGGATACAGATGTGTGGTTCACTTGTAAATAGATAAGGCATTCTGGGTGGCAAAACCACAGACGGTTGTTTCAGTGTCCTTTGTGAGGACACCTCCCACTGTGCAGAGATGGAGGCGATGACTCTGTGTATTGATTATTTATGTTGTCCCTAGTGTAGTGCATGAGTGTTCTGATTGTTTTATTTTAGTGCAGTCATGGTCCCACGAATCTTTCAGCCTTGGCCTCAACCATACATATAATCACTTATACACACCTCAAGAGCGCAGTGTGTTATATATGTGTTCCATACACATGGCTCTGCAGGTGTGTGACCTGGACATATTGGAAACTAATTTATAGACATTTGGAATCAAGTAAGTGCCTTTTAAGCAGGCTTTTAGCATATCAGCAATGCAAGTTAAGAATAAATGAAAAAGAGGTGGGTATAACTCAGTGGCAGAGCGCATGCCTAGCATGCACAAGGTCCTGGGTTCAATCCCCAGTACCTCCATTAAAAATAATAAAAATCAAGGATGACCACACAAAACAAAACAAAACAAAACAAAAAAGAATAAATGAAATTGTAAGTGAACCTCCCACTTTAAGCTACTTGAGCTACTTAACATGAGGTACATATTCTTTTTTTCTTTTTTTTTTTTAGACTTGAAATATTTTTCTACAGCTTTGGGGGGATATTATGGACATAAAAAGTCATATACATTTAAGGTGTACAACATGATGATTTTTTATACATATATGTTATAAATGATTGCCACAGTAAGCTTAGGCAATGCATCCATCCACTCACATAATTACCTTTTGTGTGTGTGGTGATATTATTAAGATCTACACTCTTAGCAACATTCAAATATACATTACTGTTAACTATAGTCACAATGCTGTACATTATATCCCTGGAACTTACTCATCTTATAACTAGAAGTTTGTACCTTTTGACCAACATCTCCCCATTTTCCCCAGCCACCAGCTCATGGCAACCACCAATATACTCTCTATTTCCAGGAATTTGGCTTTTCTTAGATTCACATGTAAGTGAATAATACAGCATTTGTTTTTCTCTGTCTGACTTATTTTACTTAGCATGATGTCCTCTGGGTTCATCCAGGTTGTTGCAGATGGCAAGATTTTCCTCTTTTTAAGGCTGAATAATACTCCAGTGTATACACAAATGATATTCTTTATCTATTTTTCTGTTCACTGATGAACACTTAGGTTATTTCCATGTTTGTATTTTATGATTAGTGCTGCTGTGACCATGGGGGTGCAGATATCTCTACAAGATCCTGATTTATTTATTTATATATCAAAATAGTATGTTGTTGGCAAAAAAAAAAAAAAATACACATGGACCAGTGGAACATAATATATACATGCAAATACAATCAACTAATATTTGACAAAGGAGCGAAGAATACTCAATGCGGAAAGAATAGTCTTCAATAAATGGTGTTGGTAAAACTGGATCTCTATCTTACACCACTTACAAAAATTAACTCAAAATGGAGTAAAGACTTTATGGTTTCTAAAACCATAAAACTCCTGCAAGAAAACATAGGAAAAAACTTCCTGACATTGGTCTGGACAATGATTTTTTAAATATGACACCAAAAACAAAAGGAATGAAAACAAAAAGAAGCAAATGGGACTACATCAGATTCAAAAGCTTCTGCACAGCAAAAAGAACAATCAACAAAATGAAAAGACAGTCTATGGAATGGGAGACCATAGAGGCAAATGACCTACTGAATATGGGGTTATATCCAAAATATATAAGTAATTCACACTCAATAGCAAAAATATATATAATAATCCAATTAAAAAGTGGACAAAGGACCTGAATACATGTTTTTCCAAAGAAGACATACAGATGGCCAACAGGTCCTGTGAAAAGGTGTTCAGCATCATTAATTATGAGGGAAAGGCAAGTCAAAACCACAATGAGCTATCGCCTCACACCTGTTAGAAGGGCCACCCTCAAAAAGGCAAGAGAAAATAAATGTTGGCAAAGATGTGGAGAAAAAAGAACCCATGTACTGTTGGTGGGATGTGAGTGCTCTTAAGTTTAGAGAACCTGACTCTAGAGGTGGGAAGGTAAAGGAAACTATTTTTCCTAGCTTCCAAGTTATTTTTCTAAAGAAGTCTCCCAATTGCTGTTTTCCCATTACCTCCATTGTGCACAGAAGGGTTTTAGTCATATCGTAGGTATCAGAATTTCATAATTTTTGACAAAAGTCTTGTTTCTTACTTCTGTTTTACAAGCAAAACATCTAAACTATTAAGCATAAATAAAATTCATTGGCTCAGGGATTTTAAATTTCCAGTAGCATGTCTGGCTTTAAGCTCAGCTTGAGTCGAGGCATAAATGATGCATCAAGACACCTGCCTCAAGCCTCTATCATGCCAGGTTCCCCTCCAGGGGACAAGAAGGAAGGCTCTTTTCCAGAAGTTCAAACAGAAGTCTGACAGAATCAAGACATTGTGGCCAGAGAATTGTTATCCTCGGGGACTGATGTGGGGTGAGCATAGCTGTCCAGTGAAGAAAGGGAATAGTTTCCCCAAAAATGCTAAAGGGATGCTGGCTCGGAAAACTACCCCCTCACTCCTATGGAGAAACTTCCCAATCTGTAGGGAAAGAGAGGACCATTACGCCCAACCTATTTTTTAAAAAATACTCTACATTTAATTTGCAGTCTCCTTGTTCTTCCTCTACTGACCGTCATAAATGCCACAGAGTCTTCCTCTGCGTCCTAACACCAAACAGAAGGTTCCTCCCTCCCCTGACCGTTTTATTTGAATATCCGATGGCTTCCAAACCTTCCAGAGTACAAATGAGAGTATTTTAGTATCATGCTGTAGTTGTTTACGGTAATCATACTTCTTAATCACGGGGAAGGGTTGCTGCACGAAGCTCAGGTGCACCTTATCTCACTTAACCTTAACAAGCACGTGGCGTGGGAGGGGCACTCTCTTTACCCCGCCTTTCGCTGCTGAGGAAGTTGAGGCTTAGGACGCAGGAGAGGAGCAACGCTGCTGAGGAGCGAAGCCGAGAGTCGAGCACAAGCCGTTTGGCTCCAAAAGACAAGCTCTTCAGCTCCTCGACGGATATATTGTAAGTACGTTGTCTTTTTTTTCTTGAGTAGAAGCTTCTTGTGGACAAAAGGCTGCTTGTTTTTCATCTTTGTATGCGCTGTGCCTAAGAATAGTGTTTTGTCTGGAGTTGGTTATTGGAAGACATTTGTTAAATGAATAAATGCATGACTGCATGAAAATTACCATTATCTTCTGAAAGGTGATGCTGTTAATGGATCATACCAGGTATAAATGATGCCTCCAGGGAAACGAGTGAGATAAGTTCTGTGATTTCCCAGAATTTATGCCTGGGCAAACTTTACAGACCATGGTGCAGAAAGGGCAGTTCCTGGCAGAGTATGAGGGTCTTACGGTCTTAAAAAGTTGAGTGGATTTGGATCAGAAGTTGAGGAAGTTGAGGTGTCTCAAATTTGCAGCACAAAGAATTGGGGAGGATGGAGCTATATTAAGAAAAAGCTCCAGAAATTTGCATAAACGTTTCCTTTCATCTCTTCCTGAATGATAAACCATGTACAAGTACGTTGAGATGCCACAAACTTAATAAAAGCCAACTAGGAAGCTTTATTATTGACATTTCCCAGAGTCACAGAGAACTGGGAGAAGTTTGAGTTCTGGCTAGTTGGAGATCAGAGCACTCACTGACCATGCGTGGAATTTAGCAGAGCCCTCCCCCCCCACAAAAGAGTCACACCTGAGTCAGTAGTTAAATTAGTGTGGAGCAGTAGCGTGAGGAGAAGTAGCAGGTGTTTTTAATTTACACAGGACTTGATAGAATCCAAAAGCCCGGTTTCCCCCCCAACATTCAAGGATAAGATGCCAGAATTTTGGAGGAAATAAAACCAAGAAAATATTATTAATACTATTGATTAGAGAAAACCCCATTACATATGTGGGCTATGTCGAATTTTGCCGTCCTGGAAGGTGATAACTGCTTCCGTTCTCTAAATTAAAAAAAAAAAAAAAAAAAAGTACTCTACATATAATTGGCGCTCTCCTTGTTCTTCTTTTACTGTCTGTCATAAATGCCACAGAGTCTTCCTCTGCGTCCTTCTAACACCAAACAGAAGGTTCCTCCCTCCCCTGACCGTTTTATTTGAATACCCCATGGCTTCCAAACCTTCCAGAGTACAAATGAGAGTATTTTAGTATCATGCTGTAGTTGTTTACGGTAATCATACTTCTTAATCACGGGGAAGGGTTGCTGCACGAAGCTCAGGTGCACCTTATCTCACTTAACCTTAACAAGCACGTGGCGTGGGAGGGGCACTCTCTTTACCCCGCCTTTCGCTGCTGAGGAAGTTGAGGCTTAGGACGCAGGAGAGGAGCAACGCTGCTGAGGAGCGAAGCCGGGAGTCGAACACAAGCCGTTTGGCTCCGAGAGGCAAGTTCTTCAGCTCCTCGACAGATGTATTGTAAGTACATTGTCTCTTTTTCTTGAGTAGAAGCTTCTTGTGGACAAAAGGCTGCTTGTTTTTCATCTTTGTATGCGCTGTGCCTAAGAATAGTGTTTTGTCTGGAGTTGGTTATTGGAAGACATTTGTTAAATGAATAAATGCATGACTGCATGAAAATTACCATTATCTTTTGAAAGGTGATGCTGTTATGGGTCATACCAGGCATAAACGATGCCTCCAGCGTAGGGTCTATATTGTTGACGAGTTTGGTGCTTTTGTGTTGGGTAAATACGTTTTGTTTAATTGCTTTTGATTTTTTCTTTTAAAGATCATCTATTCTCTTTTCTGTGCTAGGGTTTTGAAACAAAATATATTTTTTTGACACAGAAAACATTGTTTTCAGAGCTGGCAAGTTTGGTGATCAATGTTCTAGTCATTAAACGTGAAATTCTTTGATAGAGTAAGATTTGGTAAATTGGGAGAGGAAAGTAACTAGAGTATTGAAAAGAAGCCTCCGTCGGTTTCTCTAGAGGGAAAAAAAGCCGCGCAAAAGGAGTAAGGAAAAAAGGAAGACAATTACAGGCAAAACCACAAGCTTTACAGGCTCAGTGATTTTTCTTATTTCCAAATTCGTTTTCTTACATTTATTTTTCCTTATTTTAAAGCTGAAAATGAATGGGGGATGGCACGGTAATAAAGAATTTGAGATTGTGAATTTTTTCAGCTAAACTACTGTGTGGCTTGAACAGAGAAAACCAGGTTATCTTTTGTGTAAAACCTGGGCATGAGTGGTGGAAGAGAGTGATGAATTGGCCCACATCCTTTTTGTACCTCACCTACCTCCACAGTCCGACTCCCTGACCCCAAATTTTGGGCCCTGAGTCTCCCCAGTACATCAGGGGATCTGTGTGGTGAAGTGAAGCAAAGTAACAAAATTTAGTGCACCATTAACTAAAGGTTTAGCATGAAAGGGACCAATAGAACACTGTTGATCTGCTTATGGCTTGAACAAATGTTGTATGATGAGCCATAAAAAAAGTTGTTTTTTAGAGGAATTGTACATTTTATGACTCTGCACTTGTCCTTATTTTTAAAGTCTGGGTTTGCACTTGAAGTGTCTATGTCAAAACTAGAAACACACTGAAAAATTAAGAGGCTTTTAGGTCTAGCTTCCCATTTTAGAGACTGGGAGGAAAAGGGGCCCATGTAGAAGCTGCCCAAAGATGAGGCTGGTGCTTCACTGCCTCAAAGAGCCTGAGTGACTGGAGGCAAAGATTGCCTGAGGGCCCTCTGGGAGTCACACTCAGGCTGCAAAGTGACAATCATGAATGAAAGAGAAATATTCAGCAATAATTCAGTGTGATGAATGGGAACCCTGTATCAGTATACAAGGCAAGAGATTAGGAACAGAGGAGACAGGAGATGTGGAACTGGTCAGAAACATGCAAGGGCGTTGAAGTAGTAGTTCAAGGCTTGGGGCTGGAACCCTCAGGCAAGATGCCAGGAGCTTACTCGGATGTAGAAGTGCTAGCCACCTCTATTGGAGTGGACCAGTCAGCTCAAAGGCAGAAAGTCATCCCAGCACTTGGTGTATGTTGCCTCCTCTGATGGCTTTTTGGATCTCCTGATGTCCAAGGGGACCTTTGCTTCCTTTGTACTCTCCAGATACTTATCTCTGATTCTTCAGTGTATTCAGTATTTTCCTGTAGAATGGCTCTGGGAATAGATAACCTGGCTCCAAATCTCAGCTTCAACACTTCTTTAGCTGTGTATCTGTGATCAAATTATTTACTCTCTGTATGGTTCCGTATTTTCATCTCTAAAATGGAAATCATATAAGTTTCCAGATTTCATCACATTCTAAGAAAATTTAGTAAGTAAATAAAGGGGAAATTCTTAGAATAACATTAAAAACTGTATTTTATTAAAATATTTATCATCTTTTATATGACCATAATGTCTAGTATAGTGCCTGACACATTTTCAGTGATCTGTAAATATCTAGTGAATTAGTGAATGAAAGATCATGAATGCTAAGTTTGTAAAGGGCCTGCAGAGGTCAAAATAGTCACCTCTAGCTGGGATGAAAATGAACAGTATAGATAGGCACCACCCACTTTTTAAAAATTGTCAGAAGTGATCATTCCAATCTATGAGATGGCTAGTGGAATATGACTTCATTTGTTGTTATATTTAAGCAAAGAATAATTTCCAATATTTAGCGAAAGTCTTTCCTGATTAATTTGACATTTCTGACTTTAGATGAAAATACAGGCAGAATCATTTCCTGAACAAGCATGTGCTGACCTACTTATTTGCATCTTGATCAATGTTAGAAGCCAAGGTCAAAAGACACTAGAATTTCAGGCTGCTGTGGAACCATTCTTGGTTATAGCAGGAAGTCAAATCAGTTGAACAGTTCTTAATAGACTTCTAACGAAGTCCAGTGAATTGTAAGGCTAGTTAGAGCCTGTTTAGGCAGAAAACTGTTGTAGGTGTGTGGTGTGTGTGGTCGTGATTATTGAATCGGGCAGACTTCACAGTTCACAAAGGAGGGAAAGCCACTTGGCATTGTGATCTGTACTTTTGATATGGTTGGTGGATCTTTGAACATGTATTCTTATTTTTATTTATTTTTGTCTTTGTTTAAGAACAACTAAAAACGTTAGAAGAAACAGCATATGGTACCATCACACGTGACTCTTAGGCCTTCTGATTCAATTTTTCTGTATCTTTATCTGAATTCTACAGGTTATTTTTAGTGCATTTTAGAATTCCTTTGGGAAGTTTTAAACCTTTGGATTATGTCAAATATTGTTACAATATGTTAAAAAAAAAAAAGAAAAGAAAAAAGGACAGAGAGACTTTGCATTTACATCATGGTAATTTCAGGTTACCAGTAAGTGTCTTCAAATTCTCAATCTTAGTGTGATGTTTTTCCCAGTAGCTCACATTCAGTCTCCCTCCCTTACCTTTGTCAACTCCCTCTTCCTCAGCCCCCACTTGACTCCAGATTCTACTGATACCTCCTTTTCACTGTCTCTCAAATCAAGAAGTAACACGTTTTTGTCTGGAATATTTATAATAGATGAATGAAGTGATTGTTCTGCCTCTGGTTTTTCGCTCTTCTGGTTGACCTTTCACCCTCCTACTAGAGTTGTTTTCTAAAACACAGAAATCAATGTAACCTTCTCCAGTTTTAATATTTCTAATTCATCCCTGTTGCCAAGAGGATGAAATCTCAACATTTCAATCTGTTACTTAGAGTATCCCAGCACTTGGTTTCCCACAAGCAACTCCCCCAATCTCATCCTCACCCATGTTTAGCAGTGCACTCAGAAAGGTAGTCTTCCACACCTCCGTGCCAGCCCTCACTGTGCTCTGCCATAGTACTGTTGGGCTAACACGCATGAACAGTCACATCTAAATTAAGACCCATGTAAGAAACAGCTTCTCCAGCCACATACCTGGGGTCCTAGAACCTCACCAAGGCTGCCACCACTGACATGTCTCCAGAACAGAGAAGTACACAAGGTGATAAAATAATGCAGAAAAAATACCAAATGTCTTCTTGAAACACAATTTTAATCCACAGTAAATAATTACATTTCATATGAAAAAAATGTAGTAGTATTGCTATTGCTATTTGGTCTCCCTAGCATCTCTTTGAGTGGGCAAAGGCTTTTTCCTTTATGGAATCCATGTGTGTCTGAGATGGCTTCCATATTACACCGTATTTCTGCCTCCTTAGATCTAATTGGTTAATCTAGTGTGTATCTGACCAAAGCCAGGTGAGTCAGTTTTTTTCCTGGGATTTTTCAACCAGCCTGTGGTTGAAAAAGAGGTAGTCTTTCATACCAAAGATGGAAGACGTTGAGGTACAGGAACTTGCAGTTTTGTGAGTAGGCAAGCTTAAGAGATCGCAGCTTTATTAAACTCAGACAGCAAGAGAAGGGAAGGGAGGCACTTAATGTTATTCAAGTACCTGATAGAAATGGCCCTTAAATCAGTCTTGTTCTTCCTACATTTCAATAAAGATGTTCTTTTTGCCTAAATTACTTTGATCTTGGTTTCTGACATTTGTAACCAGAAAAGTGCAGAAAATACATGGATATATTATGAAATTTGATTCAAATCGTTTTTGAAATTGTAGGATATAAAATAAAACTCCAAAGAAATTTTGAATTCATAGCAGACCACTCAGTTCTTCCTGGATTTCTCAGCATATGACTTCCACTTGACTATTCAGGATAGTTGTTTTGGCTACATTGAAGTATAC
Source organism: Camelus ferus (assembly GCF_009834535.1). Lineage (NCBI taxonomy): Eukaryota > Metazoa > Chordata > Mammalia > Artiodactyla > Camelidae > Camelus > Camelus ferus. The sequence continues at coordinate 12,472,548 of NC_045699.1, forward strand.
TTGACAAATAAAAATAGTCATGTTTTGTGATGTTCTGATATGTCATGAAATTATTACCACAATCAAGCAAATTAACATCTATCACTTTGCATAGTAAAAGTCTCTTTTGTTTGTGTGTCATATAAACACTTAAGACCAACTCTTTTAGCAAATTTCAATTATATAATCCAGTATATTATTAATTAAAGCAACCATGCTGCACATTAGAGCTCCAGAACTGATTCATCCTGCATCACGGACCCTTTGCACCCTTTGACCAGTCTCTCCACATTCCACACCCCTGCCCTTAGCCCCTGGTAACCACCATTCTATTCTCTGAGTTAGACATTGTTAGATTCCACATAGAAGTGAGATCATACCATATTCAGTCTTGCTGTGTCCGATTTATTTCACTTAGCATAATGTCCTGCAGGTTCACCCATGTTGTCACAAATGGCAGTATTTCCTTTTTTTATTAAGGCTGGATAATACTCCACTGTATGTGTGTACACATAGACCTATAGATGTGTATGGGTGTGATTGTGTATATACATATGTATGTGTGTGTATATATCATTTTATTTATCCATTCATGCACTGATGGACACTAAGGTTAATTCAATATCTTGGCTATTGTGAGCAATACTGCAGTGAACATGGTACAGATATCTCTTCAAGACACTATTTTATTTAGATACTTATCAGGAGTGGAATTGCTGGATCATATGGCAGTTACATGTCTAAATTTTGAGGAACCAAAAAAAATCTTTAAAAATAAATAAATTTTGAGGAACCTTCCAACAGTTATCTTTCATCTTTTTAATGATAGCATTCTAACATTCTTTAATGAAATATTTTGAGGAGCACTTCTTGTAGCACTTTGGTAAAATTGTTCCTACTCTTTGACCAATGATTAATGGAAAAGAATGTAGTAGTATTAAATAAATTTTAAAATGTGAGTTTTTACAGAAATGGAATGAAATGGTGAGAATAGCTGGTGATGAAAAGTTGTAAATTATCATTTGGTAATATTCTCAGAGTTTGCCCAAGATATGAGATAGCTGAGTCTTACTGGATAATATAAGTTATATTCTATGCTACATGTGAGTTCTTCTCACTTGATTTGCAATATAAATAGAGATGGGAAATTGTAATAATTGGCTTCCTTTCTAGCTTTAAGATCACTTGATTTCCGTGGGTTTTTTGGATCAACAACAATGAGGTTAATACTGTCTTTTAGTTTATACTGATACTAAGTAAACTTTAATGAGTTTGTGTTTAAAATATGTATTTCTTTCACTTGTTTTCAAATGAAAAATCACTATAGTTACATTTATTATATCTTTTGTACTTTAATTGGAGAAATAACTAGATAACAATATTAAAGTTCATTGCCAGCATTTTTTTCTTCTTAATTATATTCTTATCATATATCCTAATCTTTTTTTTCCGTACATTTTTCTTTAAGATGGTCCTGGTGTTCTAGGGCATAATTGACTTTGCTTGAGAAATGTTACTGACCATTGGTTTTTATACATAAGAACAGAGTTATATTTATACAACTTAAAACCTATTAGAAACTATTTCACATGATAAACGTATTATATATTAAACTTGCCCTCTCTGCCTGTCATGCTTTGTCTGGAACATTGGTCTAGCTATTGATGGAATGGATGAAATACTGTGGGGCCAGGGATGATTTGGAAAGTCCCACCTGAAAACACTGGAAAGACAAACTAGAATATTGAGTTACATCATACACTGTTCAGGGACATGGATGTTCAAATTGCTAGCAAGGGAATCAAGAGGATCGTGAAATCCTGGTGGATCAGGGAGGCTAATAAATGGGAATGTTTAGCCAAAAGCCAGTCATCTGTCTGGTGCCTGATACTCAGTTCATTCATTCATTCATTCATTCATTCACTATTGTTTGATATTATCAAGTACTGTTCTAGGTACCGAATATAGAATAGTGAACAATTAAACATAGAAGAGTTCACAACAGTGAACTCTCACCCCTCTTTAGAAGCTATCATTAAATACTTAGTGAATAGATGAACGACTGTAGAAGAATGAATGAATGAACAATGCATGTTGGCAGAGTATCAAAGTGCAGAGATGAAGACATGAGCAGAAGAGAAAGTAAGGGTGAAAGAGAAAGGGCAGAGATTCTGACTTTTATATTTACAGGACAGTCTGGAAATGTGAGTTTGAGCAGAGCCCAAAAGCAAGTAACAGAAGGGTAGTGGATAATTAGGATGAAATGTGGTCCATATCACTGGCTGTTGGTCAAGCAATAACTAATTCAGCAGCCAGAAATTTTTTTTTCAGTTTTTCTTCGTCTTTTTCATTTATATTTTAATACAGTAGGTCTGAGGGGTCATCATTCCTTCTAATGAGTGGGCCCCCTCACAGAACATCACCACAAGCCAGGCCTCTCTCACCAGACCTCACAAGATGGATGTTAGTTCTGCTGGACTCCATCAGACTACAGTCAGGAAAAGCAATAGACTGACATGCTCAGTTCAGCAGACCTTCCCTGCCTCCCAGAACATTAGGTAACAATCCTATTAACCTTCATCTTCTAGAATCACTCACTTTTTTCCACAGATGATACAGATTCCCTTTCTAGAGGCAGCACATTCCCAGGGAACTATATTCACTGACAGTTGGGCAGTCCTAACATCATATCAGCACTTACATGAACCAGGGTCAGCTGTTCAGTGAGTCTGGATAAGATCTCTTAGTCAGTCATCTCTGAACTGAAACTGTCACCTTTTTATAGTTAAAAAAAACAATCTCGGGTACCCTACACCTGCAAGTAATAGGTTACTTTCTAAGAACAGAGAAATCCTATTCAGTTATAACAAATGTTTTTAATTCTTTGAAGCTTATTTGAAATCATTTTTATAGTTTTTATATAAGCAATTGGGTGACATCATTTGGTTCATTTTTGTTCAGATTTGTAAATAACTAACCCGAGAAAATCCCAAAAGGCTATAAAGAAACTTAAAAGTTCATTTGTATTTTAAATGAACCTTTCTGTCTAATGTTCAGGTTTAAAAAATCAGCAGAATTTCGTATCAGAAAAAAGATTCATAAATCAATTATCTAAGAATAAAGGAAATCTGTCCATATGCCCATTAAAACTTGCTTAAAACAAAATTCCTTTTTTCTTCCTTAGCTAAGGGGACTTTTACTTGAAAATGTGCCATAGCATTATTTCAGCATTTTAATTCTCTCTGGATTTACCTTGAACATTTACACACTTATAATGCTACAGGGAAGTATTGTGCAGATCACTTTTTAAATAATTCACAAAACAAAACAAATATTTTCTATCATATGCCGATTTAAAATCCAGGTAACAAAATAAGAAAATATTTGCAATCACCATTTTTATACATATGTGAAGCAGTTTGCCATCTCCGTGAATCAAGCATGAAAATGATGAATTGTCTGAGAATTTAGTAATTATTCCAGTCTGTCCTCAAACATACATCTGTGTGCAACTTTCTTTTAGCTGTATCATTATTTTATTCTTATTTTTTCCTTTGCTTTGATCTTTTTATTAATTTGTATGACTTTCTATTATATATATACACACACACACACTTTACAAGTGAAAGGAATGAGGAATAATCTAAATAAAGTCACGTTTCTCAAGCTAGTCCTTTGTAACTGTTTAAAGTGCAAGTGAAAATTGGAATTAGCCAATTCCTTCTCAGTGGGTACTTTGTGAAGGATGTTTCCTTAGCTTATTGTAACTGCACAATCAGATTCTTCCCCCTGTGAAATTGATCCTTGAGGCATCCCAGTCAATTGCTGTACATCCATGCAGAGGAGTTCTCAGTGGGAACAGCAGTTGGAAGGGCAGTCCCCTCTTATCTTTGCCTGGGTTGGCTCCTCCTTGTAACCTCCAGAGGGTTCCTAACTAAGCCTTCCTCCCACCCACAGCCTTGTCATTAGACAAGCTCTCCTGAGCTCCGAGGCAGTTTTAATCCAATTTTGAAAGAGAGAAATTAGCAGATGAGCTGTAAGAAAGTCATGTGAAATGGTGAGGGAGGAAATGGCCAGGAAGAGAGGAAGCCTGCTTTCCTTGTCTTCTAGGCTCCCTGAACAACTCAAAGAGCCCTCTTTTCTCTAACCTTCCTTTAGTTCATTTTCTCTTACCCAAGAACTCTTCATTGGCACTTCAGAGGTTCTGTTTCTAATGTGAACATCTCCTCTGAGGAAACTCCTGTTGATAAACTTGGCAGGAGTGTGGGGCACTTCATTAAAAGACTTTCCAATAAGTGTCTGCACAGTGTGAGAAAACTACTGTGTTTATAAATGACTTAAGATTTTCAAAAAGAGACAACCTGAGTTCTTGGAGTCCACGTGGGTGCAGTTTTCTTGTTCCTGAGCTTTTCAGTCATAGAAGCCTAATTTTTCGTTTGCTCCCAGGATAATAAGACTCTAAGGAAAATAAGAATCAAAATAACTAAACTTATTCCTAATGGTTAGTAAACTAGCAAGGTCAATGCATGTATGCACAGTGTGTGTGACACCTTCAAAGAGCTCGAATCTTCATTATCTAGACCAATACCTTGGCAAACCGAATGTATAACCAGGAGGTTGCGGGGTGAGCACAGGATTATGGCAAGGACAGGGATACGGGGCAGTAGGACAATTGTTGAGGCAATTATATATGCTAGGAGTGAAGAACATGGGTTTAAAATCACAATAGTCTTAATTCAAAGTTTTTGTTTCTCTAGGAAACCCTTTACACTGTCTGAGCTCCAGCTTTCTCATCTAAAAAAATGAGTAAGAATTGTTATTCTTATGTAGCCTTATAGAGTTGTGAAATTTAAGTAAGAATGCATTTAACACAGCCCCGATGTTTGACTTTGTAGAAAGTGCTCTGTGTTACCATTATCATCATATTAGGAGTATAATTCATCCAAGGAGCCTGCAGGTATATCCTCCCTCCATTAAAGAGGTCATTCTTTTTAGCAGTTGGTATTTTAAAAGGTCCTTATTTTAGCTGTTGGTATATTCAAGTCCACCTGATGCAGTGACTTTTCCGGATGTCAGTGGTTAAATACTAATGAATCATTCCTGTCTGATCTTCATCTTCCTAGACTCAATGCAATTTAGCATTTTTCACTTATGATATCAAAGAAACTTTTATAAATTACTTTTTGAATCTACCTGAGATTTGAGAGACATGTCATTTTCACTAGGAAAGTTAATCCTCTCTGAACTGTATTTGCAAAATTGAGATTAAAATTGCCTGTATGGTAAGATGGATGTGGCTAGTTGGGGACTGAATGAGAGAATCTATTTCAAAATGCCTAGCACCCTGCGGGGTGCATAGTAGTCTCTTCAACAGTGTTCATCAGATCTACTGTATATTTAAAAAACCATTCCTTGGAGTGGTTACTCTAACTGAATTTTATTGAGTCCTGTTAAAGAGAGTAACATTTTTCTGGCCCTGTCCCCAGTCTACAGGGGATGTTCTGTTCTTGGAAGCCATCATATCTGATATTATTCTCCTTAATACATAATTAAAAGATACGAAAGAATAAATGGGAAAAACTTTTAGACCCAGAAAGCAAGGATAGAATCCCCAAATCTTCTTAGATACCTGTTTCAATAAAGATCTTACCTATTTTAGTGAATAATTCATTAGAAAGAAGGGATTTAAATCAGTAGTGGTTTGTTATTTGGACCTGCTACCTCGGATCATCTATTTCCTCAAATGCAGAGGCAGGTTTTGTCTTAAAATTCTAAGCAGTTATATACATTGGCGTGTGATTTAATATTTATTTTGCCATCTCCATGGAGCTTATTTTACACACACAAAAAGTAATTCTTTACAAACATATATTGGAGATATCCTTTGTGCCAAAGTTCTAAGCAGGAAGTAGCATAATCAATCTTGTGTTTTAAGAAGACCTTTCTGACAATAAAATAGACACTGAGGAAGACAGTAAGAATAGACATAAGGCAATATGACTGGTTAAGATTCTGTGCACAGATTAAAACTAAGTTTAAATGAGAATGTATGGGACCCTCTTAGGGGAATAACTTGTCATGCCTGATCCTTTCATATTGCATGTAGTTTCTCACAGACGTTTCCTGTTACTGCTAGATTCCTGGAGAAGTTCTAGGTTATTGAATTTGCTGGAAATCTAAGCATGGAACAGCTAGATTCTTATAGTAAACCAATGGTATTATCAAGATAAACTTGTTTCCACAAAGTCAGAAATCATTACCTGTCAATGACTTACGTATTTTTCTTATCTTTTCTTAAATGAATCTTAATGCTCTCAAAGAGATTAGTCTACAAATAAACTACCAATAAATAAAGTACTAATAATGAGATTTTTCTGACTGGAATTCATAGCGGAGAATTAAAATTCAATAGTTGCAATATACTAATTTTCGCTTCTGCCTAACGGCTAGAGATTCAATGATAGAAATGATTTGCTTTACTTTTCAAAAACTTCTCCTGAAAGTTAGAAATGAAAAAAGTTGAGGGTTTTTTTTTTTTTCCTTTTCAATTTTCTTCATTGGAGAAAAACTATCTTTCATATGAAGCTGATATTGTGTTCTTCCCTGTAATCCAATATTAGGGCATTATTAAGATGAGACTATTATCTGTGTAAGTGTAGTCAGAACACATACTGGAAGTCTGTAGGTGATTGAAAAGGAAATGCTGCAAAGTGGAAATTCATAACCTTTGATTATAAATTGCACTGTGTCGTTCACTAGAGCACAAAGGCTTTCTTTTCCTTATGGAAATGTAGGGATTTAAAACAGGTAGAAAGTAATTTTGATGCCCAGAAATATTATACTCTGTGAATAAAGCCTTATTTCCTCCATAACAGGAAAATAATACACAATCTATCCTGTGTCTTTATAAATAAAAGCCCACTCCAAGACATGTATCCAAGCAGACCAAACAATACAGAAATGGAAACACCATATTTTTTTCCTGGAATTTCTTTACCTGTAGATCAGCGTGTGTTCATCTTTGATTTATAACCTTTACAAGTTGAAATTTGTCCCCACAGGAGAGGAGTGAAGTTTATTTTGTATAGGAAAACACTGCCTTAGTAGTTTGACCCAAAGTCTCAAATTTTCTCTATGGGTGAAATAAATAATACAAGTAAACAAACTGTCGTGGTAATAAATAGCAGGCTATACAGTTATGGTTTAAATAGAAATTTGGATTTCTCCATCCAATCCCCTGCTTCCCCCTCTTCCTTTACCACTACCCAAAAGACACCATCTCCCCAAGTAGAGGCACCTGCTAAATAGTGATGTTTGGAATGGAATGGAAGAATTAAAGCACATTCAAGTCTTGATTCTCCATTACTGATTGTGGGTCCTTTATTCCTTCTAAACATTACTCTTCTCATGTAAAAAAAATGCAAATAATATGAGAATTAAATGAAAGTGTGTGTTGTGTGTGTGAAAGTGCTCAATTCATTAAATTTGTTAAAATTAAAATTTATTAAAATTAAAATTCATTAAACCTCAGTTCATTAAGTTACTTAAGTCTTGTCTCAATCGTATTTGCTTTCTTCAATGCAAATTCCTTAACCATGCTCTTTTTTTTCCCTTCCCAGGATATAACATTGTTCTGTCCTATTGTATCCTACTGCCTAATGTTAATTTAATCACCACAAATTTAAGTTTAGGTGGCACTAAACAGTATAGCTCCAGTATAAATGAGTAAAGAAGAACTCTCTTAATATTTTAATCATAGATAATTGCACGGTTGTTAGTAAAATGTGAAAATGATAGAAACTGACAAATTCGAAAGTGAAAATCTCTGTGAAGACTACTACTTCTAATGAGATAGAGTCTAAATCTAGATCTAGATTTGATATTGCTTGCCATTTTGCAATTTACTTTTGGCATGTAACAATAAACTTCACTCAGCATGCAAACATTTATGGAACCTCACTGAATGCCTCATAATGTGCTAGGTTCTGGGTTATAGCTGTGAATAATCTAGGCAAGATCTATAAATTAGAATTATTACCATTTCCACGTACACATTTATCTCTCTATATAGGTACACCATAATGTAGATATGCAGCCCTCACAAATGGGCATTCAGACTGTTTCAGTGCTTGACAATGGGGGGGAAGTAGCAATTCTCAATATATGTCTTTCTGCTCTTACACAAATGTTTACTAAGTGAAATTACTAGGTCAAAGTTATTAATATTTCTCATTTTACTAGATACTGCAGGATTATCTTGTAGGAGGTTGTGCTAATTTAAACTCCCAGAAACAATTAATGTCTTACCATATGACACACACAGTGAGCTCTCTGATTAAATTTTTATAACCTTACTAATATTGAGCATTGTCAGTTATTTATCTTTGCCTCATTGATATTTAGGTATTTAATGTGTTATGGTTATTGGTCCTTTGGTTTCTAATGATACTGAGATTGGTTTCCTCTGAAGTTACTGCCTGTCTGTTTATGTTTAGGTTGTTTAACGAATAGGTGATTTTGATTTTGATTTAAATTTATCAGTGTTACGACTTTCAGATTTTTGCCATATTTTAAACATTTCCTACCATCAAGTTACATCCACTTAAATTTTCTCCTACGATTTTTGTATTTTCATTGTTTACATTTAAATATTTGATCCACTCAGTTTTGTGTAAGAAATAAAGGCTCTAGCTTTATTTGTTTCAAATTACTTCCAATTGTCCCACTGACACTTAGTTAATAGGTAACCATTTTCTACTAAATTAAAATGTCATTTTTATACACATTAATTTCCCACATATACGTGGGTTTATTTTAGAGTTCTCTCTTCTCTTCCACTGATCTGCTTTTTGGCAAGCACCATACTCTATTAATCACTGTATGTCTTTATGTTTGGTAGGTTTATTAAGCCCTGATTACCCTTAAGATTTATCTGTGCATTATTGTGTATTCTTCCAAATCAGTTCTAAAATAATTTGGTGTTTTTAGGGGAAGGCAGCATTTAATTTCTAGATTAATGTAGGGAACATTGATAGCTTTACAATCTATCGTTCTGAATTATCTGGCTCAAGAACAAAACATGTCACTGTATTCAAGTCTTCATTAGTTTATAATTTCTACAACGTCTATATTTCTTAAGTTTATTGTTGAATTTTTATGGTTTTATTGCCATAGTAAGTAGGACTTTTTTCATTAAGTTTTCTTATGAATCATTGTTTAGAATATAAAAAATAGTAAGTTCTCATTAAATTCAAATTTCTTTTATTGTTTAGGGTTTTATAGTATTATAGTCATATCATCTTCAAATGCTTATAATTTTTTTATTTAAATGATCATAGTCCTAGTGTCCAACTTTGCCAGTACATCCAGAATAATAATAAATGATTAAAGATACCCTTAAGTTGATCTTGACCTTATCTGCAATGCTTCTAGAATATCAGGTCTAAACACCATATTGACCTTTGGTATTTCATACGTATACTTAGTGGGTATGCAGCTGCATGTGTGCATGCGTAAATGTAAATTTGTGTTTACTTAAAGTATTACATAATCCTCATTTATTAAGGATTTCAGATTTCATCAAATGCCTCTTAAGCATCTATTAAAGGGGTTATCTGGTCTTTTTCTATTGAAAAATAGTTACAGTTATTGATATACAAATACTGAAATATCTTTGTTTTTTAAGAATAAGACTTGATCATAATGAATAATTCTCACAATATACTGCTGAGTTTTAGTTTTTTTTCATTGATCATAAGTGAAATCAGTGTAATTTTGTCATGTGGGTGTGTTAACTGTCTCCAAATTCATTGTGTTACTCTGGATTTGTAAAATAACTAGAAATCTTCCTTTATTGTATTTTGTTGTGTTCTGAGATACATTAAATAGCATAGGAATTATGTGTTCTTTTAAGAATAAAATAATTGTAATTTTGAGACTCAGTTTGGCGCTACCTCAGAAAGTAGCTCTTTGAAAACATTCTTAATATCCTCCATGCTTTATTGACCTATTTAGGGTTTTTATCATTTCTTAAATCAATTTTCGTAGTTTATCTCCCTAGAAAATCAACTATATGAAAAATATCTAGGTTTTCAAAAATTTAATTTCCTCTATAACTGCAGTTTTTTTCCCCTTATCAAACTACAATCAGTCTTTGTACTTTATCTTTGCTAGATTAGGCTAGCTGGTGGTTTTTGTTTGTTTCTCTTAAAGTACAAACTTATAGTTTTTATTCCTAACTTATTTTTGCTTTTAATTTTTGTTTTCTTTTTCTCTTTCCATCAAGTCTTGAGTAGAGAGCTTCTCTCATCTTCCACCTGACAATAGGTGAGAAATAGGGTAAGTCCTAAAAGCTCTTGTTGCTTTAGTAGGGTTGCAGTTTTATCCGTGGTGAGGAAGAGGGTTTTTAGAGGGAATTTTCTAGAGATTAGTCTGATCCTCCTGGCTACTACAGCCTCACCGAAAGGATGCCATCCGTGCCCTTTTCGAGAATTGCAGAACCCTCCCAGTACCTCTTGTTATCTAGAGCTGGCTTATAGTTTGGTCCTAACCTGACACTCTAGCGGTGAGTAAGTTACTGGCATAGACAACAAAAAAGAATCCCCAGGAATATATTAACTTGATTTGATTCACATGGCTTTTCTGAAAATCAATGGTCTGTTTTTTGTTGTTGTTGGGAAGACCTAATTTCCCATTTTTTGAAGTCTTACTAGCTTTGTGACCTTGGACAAGTTGTTTAACCTCTTTATACCTCAGCTTCCTCATCTGTGAATTGGAGATAATAGTGGTTTCTACCTCATAAAATTACTAGGAAGGTCAAATGAATTAGGTGAGTCAGCATTGTTTAAGTGCTGTGAAGTGTCCCTAGCATATCACAGCACTCAGTGAGCACTGTTGATACGTTCATTTCAGAAAATGTTGAGATTACTGTGGATGACAGGGTAGGATAATTATGTAGTAATTCTTTTGGCTCTTCTCCTCCCCAATTCTGATACATCCTGAAGGCAGAGATTGTTGAGGAAAGGAGCCCAGAGATAACAACCTCTCTGTTGACTAACCGGGAAGTTTCCAACTGAAGGCTCTCTCCTGACCCACAGGCGGGCACATCTGAAGGGGGCTGATTGTGGCGCAGCTGGAAGTTCATGACTGATGAGGGCTGTGTGTGCCTGTGGTGATCGCTGCCTCACGGGGGGCTGAGTGGGGAGAGAATTTTCCCAAGAGTCTCTTTAAAAATAAAAAGTGGAGCTTTATTAAATCATTTTTTGACAGTGCTGTACAACTTTGTCCCTTCCCATATGTCTGCTCAACAAAGACATGGAAATCAGGACTAACCCTAGCACAGAGAAAATCAGCCAAAGGGCCTCAGGCCCAAAAGGCTTGGGGGAGAAAGAGAGCTCTTTTTTTTTTTTTTTTTCTTTCAAAGTGAGGGAAGGTAATTAGGTTTATTTATTTAATGGTGGTACTGGGGTTTGAAACCAGGACCTTGTGCATGCTAGGCATGTGCTCTACCACTGAGCTATACCCTCTCATGAGAAAGAGAGCTCTTATTAGGAAAAATTCTGATCAAGGAATCTTGGGATATTGAGCCTGTGAGAGAATAAAGTGTTCACAACAATAGGTCAGTAGCACATTCCAGAACTGAATTAGAGTGCAGACACCAAGTCCTGACTCTGTAAATCAGAATTGTTTCCTTAAAGAGAGATGATAATGTGGTAGTCTTGAGAAAGCAATCTGATGTTCTTAGAAAACAGTGTATAAACACATAGTTTTGTAGGCTACTTCATACTTCGCAGATTTATAGAGTTGCTTAAAATACCCAAACTATGCAAGTTAATCTATAGTACCTGATAGTTTATACTATAAATTATCAAGTGTCCTAAAAACTCCTTGCAGTTATCACTGCATCCTCTACTGCTCCCAACCCTCACCTTCAACCCTGCCCACACCCTCAGTATCCTCTAGTAACCAGTGAGGTTTCTCATATGCCCTCCTCTTGAAACCATGTAGGAGCACAGCCTTTCTTTCTGTGGCCTGAGAACACTGGTTGGGAAAAACACGGTAACAATGCAGTGAAGGACAGAGAAGAGAAGGTGCTGTGTTGTCCTGCTTGAAGGTGCTGTGTTGTCCTGTCCTACATGACCTGATAGCTCCCCACACTCGTTCATGCCTTCATTCTTCACTGTGTTCATTTGTTTCAGTGGGTTGAATACCTGGGTATTGAATCTCAATTTTCAAAGGTTTCCACTGCCATCTCCCCTCACTGGACTAAATTAGCTACAGGAGTCCATCAGTTGTTGGTTTTTTTTTTTTTTTTTTACTGTGATTCAACCCAGGCTCACACTGATAGCATTATGTTGACCTAAATCACTAAAACAGCTAGTTATTTTACCAGCAAAATGGGATTTGTTTGTTGGGGGGGTGCTTTTTTGTTTATTTGGGTTTCTTTTAGTCTTTAGCTATATTTTTATTTTAGAGAGTGGATTCACTTCCTGTTATGAAACATGATGGCATTGGCACCCTTATAATTCTTTTCATTTTCTTTCTCCAAACTTGCACATTTTTGTTTTTATACTGTCAAGGTTTAGAACATTGATGTCTTTTTTGGTAATTGTAATTATTATTACAGCTGTTTAATCTTAATTATATAAGTAATTCTGTGCTCACTACTTGTAGTTTTGTATCTGGAATTATTTTGATTTATCTGGCTGGATTTCATAAATAAGTACTGTTTAAAGAATGTCTTACTACTCCTGTGCTTCCTGGACTCATGAACACTTGAAAATGTGTGTTGCCATTTTGTTCATATAAATGAAAATTTGGCTGGATATAAAATTAAGGGGTTTTGGTTCCAAACTTTGTAGACATTGATCTACCATTTTGTGTCATTGAAGCTTTAAAAATTTACATATGGAGGCATTGACTTTTTTGATAAACTGTTTTATGAAGTTGAATACATGTAATATTCAAATAACCACAATCAGAATCAGAATACAGAACAGTTCAAAATGGATTTATTTTGAACAGCAAAGAATTGCAATTTGGGTCATGCAATGTGTGGTGACCACAGATAAGTCCAGAGAAGGAAGGAGAGGAATGTTGTGTTACAGAGGATGAGGGCTTCATAAGCTTCAATTGTCTTTGTTATTCATGTTTGCCAAGCCAGACTGTAAGCTCTCTGTAGGCAGGTGTCCTGTCTTTTGTTGTTGTTGTTTGGTATTACTACTTCCTCTTACCCTGCCCCGACCCACCCAGCACTTAGCAGAGGTTTAAACAAAGTCAGTGGGCTTTAGGCCATTGTTGGGGAGCTGAACTGAATATATAGCCAGCAGATAAAATTTATTATTTTCCTAATTTCCCCCAAACTGAAATTGACTCCTAGAGAAAGTTTACGTATTGAAACTCTTATTCCTGAAATTATGGATGTTGTTACACTAAATCCTGGAGCCATAAGAATCTCAGTTGTGCTTCTTTAAACTTCCTATTCTCAGACTCCTCCCCCGAAAGTCTATTTTTCATGAGCAAGTTAATACAGATCCTGGGAATTTGTACCTTTACAAGCATCCCAGGAATTCTGGTTTGTAGCCAAGTTTGAGGAATACTGTATTAACGAGGATTGGCCTGCATCTGGGAAGCCCTGGGGGCGGGGGGGGGGGGAGAAAAAGAAAAAAAAATCCTGTATTTTTCTCATTCAAAGCAATTTATGCCATTCACAATCAAGCTTAAAGGTAATAGATATTTCTATAACACAAGACCCTGTATGCGATTATTAAAGTGCTTTAAAGATCAATTAATTTTCAGAGGATTTAAACTAATTTTATCTTTTATCTGTTTTTGTATGCAGTCTTCTGTCTCCATCCATTTATCTGACTACCTATCTGTCTACACCCTATATATCTATTACTAACATCATTAATTTAAGGCATTCCTGCACAAATAGTTTATTCTTTCTGTTTGGCATATGCCACAGCAAGAAGTCACAGTTAGAATTTTTATAAAAACGACTTTCACCCAGAAGGTTTAAGAATTACTTCTTATGTCACTGTTTTTCCCTTGGGTTGAAATCTTTGGGGAATTGAAGTTGTTTCCTTTTCTTATGAGTAATTTACATAATCTAGCAGTTCTTGTGACCAGAAGTACTTGCTTGCTATTGATTCTAAAGCTTCATTTTCTCATTTTTATTACTGGGTCTTTATTTATTGGCTTTCATTCTATGCTAAATACCACCTCTTTTCCCCTGACGTTTATCTTTCATACATAAAACTAAACTGAAAATATCCTTCTTCCTAAGTCATTACTAAGTCCATGTTACAAATGTGGAGCAATGTGATTCACTATTTTTCTATTTCCTTAACCCGTTTAAGCCTGTTAGCTCATTTGCCTGCTCCTTCCCGTGTATTGTACACCTCTGATCCTTTGTCACTTGAAACTGAAGAGATGTGATTTTATTGGACTTCTATAAAAAAAAACGGATTGTCAACTTCAGGTGTGAAATACCTGTGCAAAGCCAAAATAGCACTTGTCCTTTCCCCATCTAAAGTGTTTAGCTGATCTTCACTTTTCAGCCATCCAGATCTGCATTTGACTTCCCTGTTTGGCTTTTTTTTTTTTTTTTTTTTTTTTTTTTTGACTCTCTAGGACTGATTTTGAGTAGTCCATTGGGGCACAAAGCTGAAGGATCTAACGTAAATACCTAGTTCACAGTTTTCCCCTAAGTTTACTGTTTGTTGTTGCCATTATAGAAAATGCAAGTGGATTTCTGAGTAGGGACTCATTTGCTGCTCAGAGTCTCAGCAGGTGGGATCTGGGTAGGTAGCCAGGTGAGAGCATTTATTCCAGAAATTCAGTGTTTGCCGGTTTATCTGGAATTGACCAAATTACAATCTACTTGAATACATTTCAATAACAAAACTCCATACAGACCAAATAGAAAAGTATTAATCTATTATGAGAATTAAGACTGCCAACTAAATCACAATTCTTAGAACATCTGGTCAGGTAGGAAAACTAGAATGAAAAGGCAAAATAGAAATTTACTTGGCAAGAAGGGAACCTTATCAGTGAAACTACTGGTGACCTAAAAGGCTAGTGACCTTAACTCATCAGATGGAATCATTAATACTTTGGGATATTTCTGCCAGTTAAACCAGAACCCTCAGGATAGGAGGGAGGGTCAGAGTTCTTTCCTTGAATTAATGCTAGCCATTCACTAATAAATTGAGATTCTCTTTACTTCATTTCATTAGCCTAGTCTTTGTTCAGATATGTAAGTCCTATTGCTAAGATGTTTGCTTTCTTTGACAATAATCATCTTATCCATCATTTTCTGACCCAGGCTCTTTCTTATATGCATGAAATATATTATCTTGTTAGGATTCAGACCCAGATCTATCAATAAAACCCAGTACTAAATTTCTTTCTCTATTTAAAATACTTGTTTTAAGGAAACATTACACATCTCTGATTTCATGTGTTGGCTTCTCTGCTTTCACTCTTACAGGGTAAAATTCTAAGGGATTTCTGGAAATAGCATTACCCATATATGTATGTTATGTGACTTGAATTGCCACAGGAAGAAAGATTTGTTTCAAAGGAAACAACTGGTCTTTGTGAAGTGTTCAAGTAAAGAAAGTTGGGCAGCAAAAGCAATTTCTATCAGTAACACATCTATAAAAGTCTTGGTTTCAGGGCAACCTGGAAATGTGCTGAAGAAGGGTGTCAATTTTTTCCTTGTAGTTCTCCAGTAGGAGCTCTTCTTGGTTAACAATTCTAGCCAAGAATTGTGCTTGATGATGAAATAGCATTACATACATAGACTAACATGAGATTAGAATGTATCCCATGATGTAATTAAGTCTACCGAGGTTAGTAATTAACAAGATGACTGTTGAATCACTTAAAGTATTACATAGTGAAGTATTATGGTTTTTGATGGATATTTATATTTTATGTGGATTTTCCCAAGCATTGCAGGATGGAAGCACCTGACTGCATAATGTCACTAGCCTCCTCCCATCCTGTGACAACCAATGTCCCAATACCACATTTGCAAATATCCCTCCTATATTGGCAATTCTGCTCCCAGTTGACAATCACAGAAAGGAAGCAGGAATACAGTTAGTAAAGGACATATTTTTAAAAATTCTTAAGTGAGAGCCAGGCCCATAATTTCAGAAATATTAGTAAATGCAGGCCTGTTCTAGATCTCAACTCTAGCTAATATCATCGCAGAAATAAGTTAACTTTTCTCTAATCAGCTAACAAGAACTTCCTTTTCCCATCCATGCTCAACCGCTGAGGCAATTTTCTGCATTTGGATTCTCAACCAAATGTTAATATGAACATTACTGGTTTGGACTCAAGATCATATGTTCCCAATACAAACTCCAATTTTATGTTGTGGATGATTGGTGATTATATTAAGTACGTTAGGGAATAAAGACATTATCAAAAAACAGTTTTCATTAATTTAAAACAGTAATCTTGATTTTGCTACCATGTGTCAAGGCGTATAATAGGCATTAGAGATACCGTCATGTTTGAGAACGGCCCTGTCTATGTAGAGCCTTCAACTTAGGATGAAAGGCAGAATATTAAATAATTGCCAGATAGTTCATTAAGTAATGTAGAAAATATATGTGCAAAATGCTATGGGAAATTCAGGGAGTGGTGGTAACTTCAATTAGATTTTGAAGGATGAGTAGAAGTTTGCCGGAGAGAAAATGGTTTGCAGTGAGAGAGAACTCAGTGGGCCAAGGTACAGAGGTATTAAATAGCAGTAGCTCAGTGCGGATAAAGAGAAAGAAATGGCAGGAAATGAGATCTAAGTGATAGAGGTGTATTCACCGATTATGTGATAAGAAGTGTGGCTCCTCCTTTTTGGTAACTGTAAAGTCTGCTGAGGAATTTTAGGGGACAGTGACAAGTGATTTAATTAGTATGCAAACTTTGTCATATTAATCATACCTGACCCGCTCAATTAACACCTCTGAGTTTATGTCACAGATTAAATTTTTCATGTTTGGAAATTTGGAAGGGAAAAGTGTTTCTGATTGCCTGGCTTCCCTAGGCTCTATGTCTACAGAGCATATTAAGGAGCTTTTCACAATAATCAAGAAATTTTTATTTTCTTTTGTCTCGAGATGCCTGCTAGTTTAAGTCTAGCTTTTTAGGTCTTGAAGATTTGGATTTTCTTAGATGGAATGTTAAGAATGTGCTCTGCTTGAGAGACCAAGGTTACCTTGAAATTATTGTCTCTATCTGCACACCATTCTGATGTAAAAATAATTTTTATTTCAAAGACATTTCAAGAAATTTAAGAGAAGTGCTTGCAAGATGAATTGAAAGATACAGCATAAATATTTTCAATTAATAATTATGAGACCAAATGTTATCCACATGTAGTAATAAATGCGTCCAATCGTCCTTTTGGATTTTTCAAAATGACCCAATTTTGCTTGCTTGCTTCCAAAATGAAAACATAAATTTCTCTATGCTTATACTTATAATGTTCATTGTGTTTTCTCTCATTTTTAAAATTTTGCAGCACCCTTCTTAATTTCCAATATGCACATCTCAGTGTATTTTATAAGCAGTTTCTGTAAACCTTTCTGGCAGTAAAATTCCTTTACATTTTAAATTAAATCTCACAGTGGGAAGAAATAAATTCAATGAAAAGAGTCAAGCAAAGAATCTAAGCATTTCTATTGTTAACCATGGAAAATGCTTCACTTTCTGCCCTTTAGTTAAAATCTACATTCCTCTTATCAGTTTTTCTTGCTGTATTTGTGCCCCAGTGAATATCCAGTTTTGTAGCTGATATACCAGGCCGGCGTCATAATTGGATGGATAAGAAAAGGGAATAAATTAAAAAGAAGGCTATATTCACTCACATAATTTGAGTTGAGGAGACCTTATTCTGTATGCGTATGTACCTACCATATGTATATATATTGTATAAATAAGAGGGTATGTAACCTGCATTTTAACCAACTCCAGAAGGCTGTTAAAAGCAAAGATTTCTTTTGCCAAGAGTAAATTGCTGATGGCCAAGGTTGTGACTCTGGTGACTTTTTTAGTAATGACTGAGATGCCAAAATAGTGATTGCTAAAGTCCAGACCCTGCATCACTGAGTTAGACAATTGTGGCTCTCACTCGGAGGTAGCAGATAATGATGCACTCAGCAGGGCTACTCTTAAGATTTTTGATACTTAACTAACCTGAAAAATAGCTTCAGACATCATTGAACAGACCACTCCCTCCTAGAAGCCAGGCTTTTTTAAAGATTACTGGCAGTTGAAGGGACAAACTTTAAGTGAAATTGACCATTAGGGCAGAAATAACCCATCCTTTCTTAGACAAATAATGGGTCTCCCATATTGGAGACGGGGGCAGTACTTCTGTTACCTTTCTTGTCCCCTGATTTTTTTATTTGTGAAATGTAGGGGAAGGTTTTGCTTTTTGAAATTCTAATTTTTTGTAGGCTTACTGATATATATTTATTAGAATGACCATGAATGTATTAGTTTATATAAATTTTTTAGGATTGATCATTTTAATTTCTTTGAAGTATAGTCAGTTTAAAATGTGTCAATTTCTGGTATATAGCACAATACTTCAGTCATATAGGAACATACATGTATTCATTTTCATATTCTTTTTCAACATAGGTTACTGCAAGACACTGATTACAGTTCCCTGTGCTGTATAGTATGAACTTGTTTATTTTATGTATATTAGTATAGAATTGATTATTATAACATACATTTTATATGCTTGTTAATATTAGCATTACTAACCTTTTGTATGATGTTGTTAAAAGAGACTCAAGATGTAAGTACTACTATAAAAGGAAGTGGAATAAAGTTCATGATCATTTTAATGAGTCACTAAAAAGTGCCCATGTTTCAAATGAAGGCTATAATTCTTTAATCAAAGACTAGGGGCAATGAAAGAAGATCACATTACCTCACTACATCACCTATCTTGGCTTCAAATGTGAAAAATGGTCTCATAAAAAAATGCATCAGTTCTGCATTTGAGATGAGCAGAATTTAAAAAATTTTAGTTTCCAGCTTTGTCATTGATTGATTGTATTGGAAGGGCAATCTTTCTTTGTCTCTCACATAGAGTATGTGTAGACTAAGCACATTTTATAATCTTCAGTTACGTCTGGAGATAGGGATTTCTAAATTATTGCAGATGCTTTTGAAAATCAGAAGAATCCAGGGAAAGATACCGAGCAGTGTTCTGGGTTAACTGATGATTGGTTGGCCTTTAATCTTTGGAGAAAGTCACTGAAATCAGATGGTGCAGACCAAAGGTCTTGAGTTGGATGGGACTAAGTGCAAACCTTAGTCATTGGTTACTTTTTTCCTTTATTGAAGTATAGTTGATTTACAATGTTGTGTTAGTTTCTGGTACACAGCATGGTGATTCAGTTATATCTATCTATATTTTTTTCACACACTTTTTCATTATAGGTTATTATAATACATTGAATGTATAGACCTGTGCTATACAATAAGACCTTATTGTTTATCTGTTTAACATACAGTAGTTGGTATCTGCTAAACTCAAATTCCTAATTTATCCCTCCTCCTTGCCCTTTGGTAACTATAGCTTTGTTTTCTATGTCTGTGAGTCTGTTTCTATTTAGTAAATAAGTTCATTTGTATCAATTTTTTTAGATTCCACATATAGGTGATATATATTTGTCTCTCTGTAACTTACTTGGTATGATCTCTAGGTCCATCTTTGTTGCTGCAATGGCATTATTTTATTCTTTTTTTTATGGCTGAGTGGTATTCTATGTATATGTGTGTGTGTATCACAACTTATCCAAACATCTGTCACTGGACATCTAGGTTGCTTCCATGTCTTGGCTATTGTAAGTGCTGCTATGAACACGGGGGTGCATGTAGCTTTTCAAATAGGAGTTTTCTGTAGATATGTGCCCAGGAGAGGGATTGCTGGATCATATGGTAAGTGTATTTTTAGTTTTTTGAGCAATCTCTATACTGTTTTTCATAATGGCTACACCAAATTATATTCCCTCCAGCCATGTAGAAGGGTTCCCTTTTCTGCACATCCTCTCTGGCATTTATCGCTTGTGGACTTTTTAATTATGGCCATTCTGATTGGTGTGAGGTGACACCTCACTGTAGTTTTGATTTGCCTTTCTCTGATAGTGATATTGAGCATTTTTTCATGTGCCTGTTGGCCATTTGTGTGTCTTCATTGGAGAAATTTCTGTTTAGGTCTTCTGCCCATTTTTTGATTTGGTTGTTTGTTTTTTGGTACTGAGTTGTATGAGTTGTTTGTGGTTACTTTAATTCAGCAAGTTAATGAACTTTTTCTAAAGCTTTATCTATAAAATGGGGAATAATATCTACCTAATCCCATCTAGAAACACCCTCACAGACACATCTATGATAATATTTAACCAAATCTGGGCACCCTGTGTTGTAATCAAGTTGACAGATTTGAAGTTAACCATCAGGAGTCCACTCCTTCCCAACTTGACATCCATACACATCTTAAATAATACTTGATCTCCAGATAAAGGCAATAACAAGATCATAGCTCTGCCTAATGTGGTATAATTATCCTACATATAACCAAAACCAAACTACTTTTCCAGAAGAATGTGCATCACACACACACACACACACACACACACACACAGAAAACAAAGCAAGGGGGAAAAACCATACAGTCCTTGTTTCTGTAACTGGTTACATGGTCATATTTATCATTTTCTTCTGCTACTCATTCTGTATTCCCTTTGCCTTCAGCAAGCACCTCAGCTCCTCATGGTTCTTTTCCTAGTGGAGTGATGCAAACCTTTATTTCTGAAGGGTCTGGGCCATTTGTAGTCCTCCCTAGATTGGGTTGTTTTAATTTTCCATTGACCTTAATTACATGGCATAGTAATACTGAGAGCCATCCTAAGGGATCTTCTGTATTCCAGACATAGTCCTCTTTACCTCCACTGTAGAGCAGTAGTCCTTGGAAGTCAGGATCAGTCACTCCAGCCTCCACAATAACTCCCTTCTTTGCCTATTGATGAAGAGGCATGAAAAGTCCAAAGGGGCTGGGTAGCAATCTTAACTTCTGGTTCAATGGAATCATTGTTGTGTTTCTTGTGAAAGCATTTCTCCTTTTGGAACTCAGACTTCTAGGCCAGCAAGCATAAATTCATAGGAATAGGAAGCGAAAATGTTGCTAGCAGGTCATTAAGGTAATAGTGAATGGTGCCTGCTCTGCCCCTTGATTCCTGGACCCATGATCCTGAGTATGGGAGAAACAGCACCATATTTTCAGCATTGATTTAGAGCATACACAACCTTCTGGAGAACCTTGCCCCAGCCCTGCAAGGTATTGCCAACTAGCTAGCACTGTTACTGAATTTTCAGAAGATTGTTCTATCAAGGTACCTGCTTCAGGATGGTGGGGAACACCAGTATATTTCATGAGCACAGGTTCATTGTTAAACTTCTTTTCCTGTGAAATGAGTTTCTTGACTAGAAGCAATGCTATCTGGAATATTACAGTGGTGGGTAAGGCATTCTGTAAGACCTCAGATGGTAGTTTGGGCAGAAGCATAGCAAAAAGGAAGAGCAAATCTGTATCCAGAATGTCTGTTCCAGTAAAAAAAAAAAAAAAAAAAATGCTGTTCCTCCAATGATAGAAGTGGTTATCAACCTGCCCTCGGGTAGCTGGATGATTACCCTGAGAAATGGTGCCACATGGGGGCTCAGTGTTGGTCTCTGCTGCTGGTAGATTGGGCACTTGGCATTGGACTTAGACAAGTCAGTCTTGGTAAATAGAAGTCCATGCAGCTGAGCCCATGTATTACCTTCATCCCTGTCACCATGGCCATTTTGTCCATGAGCCTATTGGGTGATGACAAGAATGGCTGGGGACAGGAGCTGACTGGTATTTACAGAACAGGTCATTCTATCCACTCGATTATTAAAATCCTCCTTTGCTGAGGTAACCCTTGGATGAACATTCACATACGACACAAGTATCTTCATGGTCTTTGCCCATTCAGAGAGATCTGTCCACATACCTCTTTCCCTAATGTCCTTGTCATCAGTTTTCCAACCATATTCTTTTCAAGTTCCTGACCATCCAGCCAAACCATTGGCCACAGCCCATGAATTAGTATGTAATTACTAATCTTGCCATTTCTCACCCCAAGCAAAGTGAACAACCAGAGCTCAAAAGTCTGCCTTCTGGGAGGAGTTTCCCTCAGCACTGTCCTTCAGGGATGCCTCAGAAAGAGACTGTGGTGCTGTAACTGTCCACTTTTGGTGGTCCCTTCATATTGTGCATAACCATCTGCAAATAGGTCCCAATCTTCTCTTCCTTTGTGAACTGATCTTAGAGAACTCACCATAAGGCCATGGGTGCAGGCTGGGGGAGAGAAGGTAGTGTAGCAGGAGTGGGGACCATGGGCATTTGGGCCATTTCTTTATGTAACTTCCTTAAGCATTCAGAGCTTTCTTGGGCCTGATCATGTATATGCTGCTTCCATTTAATGGTGAAACGTTGCTGTGAACACCCAACTTTCTGGTTTGGTGTGTCAGATAACATCCAGCCTATGATGGGCAGCTCAGGTCACATGGTAAGTTGGTGACCCATGGTTAAGTGTTCAGTCGGTGGTATTAAGGCCCAGTAGCAGCCCAAGAGCTCTTTCTCAGAAGGAGAGTGGTTTTCTGCAATGGATGGGAGGCTTTGTTCCAAAGTCCTAAGAGCCTGCACTGTGATTCACCTATAGGGACCTGTAAAAATATCCAAAGACCATCCCCCTCTGCTACTTACACTTATGCACCATTGGGTCTGTTAGATCATGTGGCTCAAGTGGCAGATAAGCCTGCACAGCAGCCTGGTCCTATTGGAGAGTGTTTTCTTATTCCAGTCTCCACTTAAAACTAGCAGTTTTTTGGGTCATTTGGTAAATGCACTAGAGTAACACACCCAAATGAGGAATATATTGCCTCCAAAATCCAGAGAGGCTCCCCAGGCATTTTGCCTCTTTTTTGGTTGTAGGAGGAGCCAGATGTGACAACTTATCTTTCAGATTAGGATGGATATCTCAATATATCCCATGCCACTGGATCCCTAGAAATTTTACTGAAATAGTCCTCAGAATTTTTGTTGCCTTGGCTTTCCATGCTCTGATACACAAATGTCTTGCCAGTAAGTCTAGAGGAATTGCTACTTCCTGCTCACTAGATCCCATCTGCATAATGTCGTCAGTGGAATGGACCAACATGATACCTGGTGGATGGGATCCCCGTGAACTAAATTAAGCTTGGGGTTGGAAAGTCAATACATCCATGGCTTAAGATAGTGAAGTTGTATTGCTGGCCTTGCCAACTGAAACCAAACTGCTTCTGGTGGGCCTTATCGACAGGTGTGGAGGAAAAGAAGCATTTGCCAGATCGGTAAATACATTGGTACTTACCAAGTGCCAGAGGATGTGTTAATTTTCTAAAGCAATGAAACCAACGCTGGTACAGCAAGGCTGCCACTGGAGTCATCACCTGGTTAAGTTTATGATAATCTGCTGTCTTTCTCCAGAATCCATCTGTCTTCTGCACAGACTGAATAGAATTGATTGGGGATGTATGCTAATAGCCACCCCTGCATCCATCAAGTCCTTGATGGTGGCACTAATACCTGAACTCTTTCTAGAAATACAGTATTGCTTTTGTTTTATTTTTTTCCTGGGTGGAGGTAGTTCTAGTGGCCTTTACTACTATACAAACACTCACTCCATAGGTCAGGGAACCAATGTGGGGATTCTGCCATCTGCTAAATATGTGTGTTCTAATTATGCATTCTAGAACTGGGGAAATAACCACAGAATGGGACTGGGGACCCGCTGGGGCCCACTGTGAGATTACTGACTGCCTGACCTCCATAGGCCCCTACTCGGACTGGTGGACCACAGTGACATTTTGGGTCTTCTGGCATTAGTGTCAGTTCAGAGCCAGTATCCAGTCGTTCCCCCAAAGGTCTGGTTACTTCCTTTTCCCCAGTGCATAGTTACCTTGGTAAAAGGCTGTTGGTCCCTTCAGGGAGTGTTGGGGAAAATATTGACAGTATAAAATTTGGGTAATGTACTTGGGTCCTTTCTCAAGGGGACCTATTCTCCCCTGACTCAAAGAGTTCTGGGTCTGCACACTGGCTCAATTCTGGGGATCGATTGAGAGGCTGTGACTTGGGGTTTTTATGATTCAGGTTATGCTTTTGTTCACTTGACCTGGAGCTTTTCTGCTTATAAAGATCAAGTGAGAATTATAATAGGTTTTCTATCGGTTTCACTCCTAGGAAAACCGTGACTGACCAGCCCGTGCTAAAGGCTAGATTGCTGTTTTGACTTGGCTGTCCATTACAGTAACTGTGTCTACCTTGTGTTAGGCAGTTAAGTGCTGCCGCTTGGCTCCTGCCACACCAGGATCCAGTTACTACCGTAGCATTTAAATATCCCTATTCAGCAACTGTAGTTTTCAATGTAAGTGGAAATGTTCACTATTCTCCACTGGCCTACAGAGAGTAGTGATCATAGAGCTCTTCAGAAATGCCAGCGCTCTGCACACAAGTTTGTATCTCACAGTAGTGGTAAAATGTATGTGTTCTAGACCCTCCCTCTTGTGGGTGAATAGGTCCTGAATAAATCCACTCTAATATCTAAATCTCCGTAAGCCTTTGAACCCCCTTCCTCTACATTAAACCAAGTCAGGTCAGACATTTCTAGTTCACTCACTCAGGGACACCTCTTGATCCCCCCATTTCAGCAAAGCAACCCAATTTTTTTAGAGCCCCTTCTAACTCCTGAGCTGCAACGTTAAATGTAGATCTCTGCTTAATGAGCCTTAATCAATAAATGCAGCCTGATCCAATTTTGTTTCTTCCAACGTTACACCATAACTTTAATATCTATTCCAACATATGTTCCCCAGGTCTGTCTTTATAAATTGGAAAACTCAAAGTTTTTGAGAGTGTAGAGCACCTCCTCACACATACTGTACCTCCCTCACCTTTAAGGGCCTACTGGGAGTTGAATATGGTCATAGGTCTAGATTCAAAAATGGGTGGTGTATCCAGAGGGAAATCAGCATTGTCTTGGGTGACAGCTGCCTCAGGAGGCCATTTAAGTTTTCTCAGGCAGTGGAAGTTAATCCAATTAGATGGGAGTAGAGAGGCTATTACTCTGGGGTTGGGGAGGCCACTTCTGGGTGTGGGCAGGCTACTCCTACTGAGGTTGGGAAGACCTCTTTCACTGGCAAAAAAATATTTATCAGTTTCATCAGGGTCTTCCCACATGTCCCCAGCTTACAGTGTCCCATTCTTTTCCAATCAATGCTTCAGTTTAATAGTAGACATCCTGAAAGACATGGAATTCAACCAATCACAGGATGCCTTGTAATTCACCCAATTGCAGGATGAGATTCTGTTTCTGATTTTCAACAAGCTCAGCCCTGAGGCTGTAAGAATCAAAGGTCTTCTTTAGGGCACCCATAGAAGGTTTCCTATTATTTGTGCAGTGCTTAAGCTGGGAGTTTGAATCCTTGAGTTCATCCTTTTTATTTTTCCACCACTTTGTCCAGTGACATTGGGAGCAACAAACGAATCTCATTATATTCATTAGTTAAAATGTTCAAAAGTATCATAGACCCAGTAACTCAGCTTCTTACTTCTTTGATTGACTAGGAGTATCCAATGGAGATATTTTGCATACCTCTCTTGCCAGATCACACTGTGGACTATCAGTGCTGTCTTTACTACTAGAACTAGTCATGAGCATCTGTAAATCTAAGCAGATGAGGAAGCCGATGCCAGAAACCCAGATCCAAATCAAAAAACTCAACCTTAGTGTTCTGTTCCTCTAGAGCCACTCTGAGTACCAAAATCTGTATTAGTCATAGTTCTCCAGGTAAACATGAACCAATAGGATGGATGGATGGATGAAAAAATGACTATGTATTTATATAGATTGATATGTAAAACTAATAATGTGATTTCTAGCTTGATGATTCAAGGTATGCAAAGCCCTGGAGTTTGTTGCGTGTTTTTGGTGGATTCTGTCAGCCTCTACAAAGTGAAGTACTAGATGTCGGTACCAGCACATGAGAACTAGAAGAAACCCTGGAGATAAGTTACTTCTCCTTCCTCTAGTCATAAGATTTCAAGTGCTGACTGTGTGCTAGATGCTTAACTGTATAGGACTCTGTTCTTGGGGAGCTTACATTTCTGTGGAGGGAGAAAAACAACATCTAAGCAAACAGTATAATTAATGAGATAATTATGGTTATGAGAAGGGCTAGGAAAGAAAGAAACAGTATGATGGAAGAGAGAATCACCAATAAATACCTTAGATGTCAGTGATGGGATGGACATGTGTGTTTTGTTTTGTTTTGTTTTTTTGACAATATGTTGATACTCAGCTGTGGGAATTTTTGGAGAACCATCTTTGAAGTTGAGGGAACAATACAAATAAAGGAAGAGCAGTGTGGCTGAGTGAGGGAGAGGGAAAACTTGAAATTGCTAAGAGTAGAAGCCAGTAATGCAAGACAGACCCCAGTACAGAATTCGAATTTCATTTTAAAATCCATTAGTGGCTGTTGGAGAGTTTGAAGAATGGTAGTGACATCATATGACTCTTCTGTTTTTGAATTTTGCTGTTGAGTAGATAATAGAGCCATAGAGTTCATAATCGAAACAATTCAAGGTTTTACTTTGTTCTCTCCCCATTTTTGTCCTGAGTCCATTTTTCTGTTTTCCATCCTGTTTGTTCTCCCATGTGCTCCCTTTAATTTTGCCTCTTTTCTATAATGATTTTACTTCTTCCTTGGAAAATTTTTTGCATCATGCCTTGGATCCTGCCAGCTCGTATTTCATCTCTTCTCATTGTCCAAGCATCTCTTCTTGGGTTCTTATATTTCTTCTTCAAGAGTCTTCTTTCTTGGCAATCACTGCATACATTTATTTGTCTATGGTGAAGTGTTTGATTACAATTTTTGTATGTTCCATTGTGATTTTTGGATTATTTTTTATACTTTGGTGTATTCTGCTGCTTCTTACAATCCTCATAATAGAGTATCCTTATAACTATGTTGTGTCCAGTATTTTGTTACTTGTGGCTAAATGGGTAAGATTTCATTGAATTAGCTGTTCGCAAGAGGTTCCTGTTTGGTGTAGGTCCTTCCAGGCTTTGCAGTTCAAGGGCTCCCCCTTCTTCCTTTCAGAATGAGACTGTTTCTTTCCTGTATGGGCTCTCTGAGCTTATCTATGTAGTCAGCTTCCTCTTGGTTCTCAAAGCCTAACATACCAGTAGTTTCTGCTTCTGCATCGCCTTGCCCCTGTTCTTCACCAGCCACAGTCATTAAGGGAAACAGCCTTGTGGTCCAAGGCAATCTTCAGTTGTTGGGTATGTTTTTAGTGATGGAGTCTTTCATATGCCACTGCTATTAGCTATATCACCTTGGCAACTGCTGTCTAGTGGCAGCCTCCCTAGAACTTAGTCCTGTTTATTGCAGCTCCAGTGTCAACTTTAGGTTTTGCATTTCAAGGGATTCCTCACACTTAGGAATTGTATCAGTGCTGTGCTTTGGGGAATCTGCTCACAGAGTCTCTAGTCACTTTCCACTCAGTTGCCTACCCTTCCAGATGCCTCTGACAGATCTTTGCAGCATTTGGTAGCAGTGAAATGTCATTTGGAGTTGTCACTTCTGTTTCCTAATATTTCTGGAAACAGAAATTGAGTAATTTTTGTTGTTTTATGTGTACTTGTTTCTTTGTTCTCCTCATGCTTAATGGTCTCCATGAGGAGTGATGAGTTGTTTTTAGGTGAGCTATAACCATTTAAGAGATATAGAACCAGGTTATATTGATTTTTCTTTCTCTCTCCTTCTTTCTCTTTTAATGATCTGCATGGCTGCTAAGTGGTAAATGGGTTGTGGGAGACAAGAGTAGAAATAAGGAGAAGAATTCAAAATGAATTCAGTAGTCCAGGCTACAATAATTGTGGCAAAGACTACAGCAGAGCAGAGCAGATGATAAGTCATTGAATTAGAGCTGTATTTCAAAGATAGAATGGATAGGACTTGGCGGATTGGAGTGGTGTATAAAGGAGAAAAAGTAATCCAGGAAGGGTCCTTTTTTTTTTTTTAGATGTTTGGGACTAGGATAGATGATGGTGCTATTTATTGAGAGTTCTTTTTGGACATGCTATTTTAGTATGTTGGATAGTATTTTAAGACATCTGAGAAATGGCAAATCTGAAACCAAAGTGATAGTTCTGGACTGGAGATGTAAATTTGGGTATCAGTAAATTACAGATGGCACTAAAACAGGAAATTTGATGAAATCATAGATGGAGAGAGTTTAATGACTCCAAAGGGCCCCAAACTAAACCCCAAATGGCACCAACATTTTAAAATAAGGAAAAATAGAGGAGCCAGCATAGGAGATTGAGAAGTGGAGTGAAGATTCAGAAAACCTCATTTCGCTCAAAAGGAATCTGAGTTCTATGACCCACGCCTCCTCACTGTCCATGAGTTGCTCTCTGAACTTGTCTCTTAACATACTGCTCTTCAGTTCAGTGATCTAAGATAATTAATACTTCAAAAATTCACTCATGGTGTGCAGTTTTACCTGGCAAGTAATATTAGATTCAATTTTTAAAACTATCTGTACGTTAACTTCAATTTCATGTATCTAGTTGAGACCTTTTGTCAGAGCTCATATATCATCTTTCTCATTGACACTTCTAATTGAATATCTAATAGGATTTCAAATATATTTCCATAATTACAGAGCAGACATTTAATATGGAAAATAGGTGATTATTTTCTAGTTTTTGATGATAAACCATAGTAATAAATCCCTTCCTCAATTTAAATACAAAATAAATCATAGTTGCATAATGTATAATGTGCTATTAATATATCTGGTATTTCCTTAATAATATACGTATTCAAGAAATAATGTAATATCTCATCTCCTTTTTTGTTTTTTTATCTTAATCTTTTCGAAGGTTGCCTGTGAATAGGGCAGTCTTAGCTTACTTGAGCAATTTTGTTCAAATAGTCTTAATAAATGTCAGCTGCTTTGTGGTTTGATATAATGAAACAGATGCAAATGTCTGCTTTCTTCTATATTTTGTGGCTTTTAAGTTGCTTGTTCTTAGGGTATTTATGTTAAAAAAAAATATGTATGGGCTAAAAGCCTTGCCCACAGCTCACTGAGTTTTCTTCATAAATGTGGAGATTAACTTTTGATGGACAGGAGTGTCTGCTCGCATTGATGCGATGTCTGTTTGGAACAAGTGTCTGCTGTTGCTATTCACAGAAGTGTCCATTGCGAGCAGATGGGTCAAGGTCAGCTTTGTTTTCCCCTTGAAAATTGTGTCATCCAAAGGAAGGTCATGAAATGCTCTGGGACCTTAATAACGCAAAGTATGTTCCCTTTCATGGAACAGCAGACTTCAACTCAGTCTTTTTTCATGGAGTCTCAATATGAAAACCAAAAGCATTTGTAGTTTTATTACATGTGAAAACCTCATTTATTAAAATGATAGGCTTTGACATAAAGGAATAAAAATGTAGAAAGCAGTTACTAGGTAATTTATTTCAAGTTGTACCTGAAGATTTTTTATCTGTCAAACCATGTAACCTCAGAAAATCTAAAGAACAGGCCATAGAAATGAAAGTTGTCTGGTTGAAGTACCTAAAATGGTTATAACTCTGACAGCCATAACCCATGGCATCTGCCTTCTTGCCTTAGAAAGTCTCCTTAAATCATGCTTTTGATGGGAAGATATAATAGGGTTTGGGAAAATCACATTTATTAAACTATGTGAAAGTGTTTTTTATTAGACATTAGCCTACTTTATCCTCCAATAGCTCTACAAATAGATATAACTCAATTTATATATTTATAGCCCATCTATGTTTATAACAATTTTGAGATAGTTTTTAATAATTCAATCAATAAACTAGAAAGTAAAATCATAGTGGAAATGTAGATGGCAAATAAATACAATGTGGGAACAGATCACATGCAAATAGGCAAGCTTTACATGTTCTACTAAGTTCAGTAAAATAAATTACTAAAATGAGGCTGCATATCAAACTTTGAACTTTTTGGTGCTGAGTATAACTATACCCCTTTTACAACAGGAGAGATTGAAGTTCAGAGAAGTTACCTACTTTGCCCAGGGGCACAGTGGTTGAGTGGCAGAGCTGAGTAGTAGAGCTGAGATCTGATCTTGGATTTCAAGCCTTGATCCCTCGAATCTCTACTCTCTCTCTCACAATGTGCTAAGGGGTTTTCATCCTAGACTTATCTTTTCTTTGTCCATTCAACTCCTTTTTTCTCCCAAAAGGCAACTTTCCCTGAAAGCCCCTTGGAGGTGGGATGCATTAACAAATTGTGTACTTGAATTAAAAAAAAATTAAATAGAAAACAAAACTTCCTTACTAAAAAAAAAGCCAAAAACACAAAAACAAATTTTGTTGACTTTGTTTCTTACCAGCTGAAGGACTCAACCCCTCGATGGTGGGTCAGCAACATATTACCATCAGAATCTGAGAATGTGTTCAGGGCCTCTGACCTCC
Source organism: Camelus ferus (assembly GCF_009834535.1). NCBI lineage: Eukaryota > Metazoa > Chordata > Mammalia > Artiodactyla > Camelidae > Camelus > Camelus ferus. Next base: position 12,503,160 of record NC_045699.1, read on the forward strand.
AATATCTGATTATTTGGGGGAGAGAACTAATATAGATGAAACATTGTAGAACAATTATCAGCTGAATTCTGTCACATCTGCTTCTATAATTGTAGTCCATCTGTCATTTACTTCTTCAGCCTTAGATCCTCCTCCTTGCCTGCATTATATTCTATGCATGAAATAATTGTTAAGAACATACTTACTCTGCTAGGCATTTAGGGGAGATAGAGGAGATGTGGAGTGAGATACAGTCTTTACTTTTAAGGAGCTTAAGTCTACTCCCAGTGATAAGGCAAGTCAAAGCATGTAAAGTGGGATATTAAGTGCACGAAAGAAATAGAAAATGCAGTAGAGATTGCAAGGCAGAGAATGGCCAGAGGATGACCCCCAAGAGCTTTGTGACACAGGTAGGTACTTTCTCTAGGCCTTGAACAGTGTTAGCAAAATTTACGGCGTCTGTACCACTGCTCCCAAAGTCACGCCTTAGCATATATACCTAATCGATCGATCATCTGAACATGACTTTAAAATCTTTTCCTACAAGTTAACCCCTCCCCCCACCAAAACAATTTTTTAGAGTTGGCAGCAGAGAACAGAGATACTTGCTTTTTTAATCTTCATTGAGGAGATTCAGAGGCGGGTGGAAGGGGTGGAGAAATGAGAGGTTGGAAGGAGATAAGGAAGAAACGAAGCAAAGGCAGGGATGGGAAAGCATAGACATGTCTGTGGAATTCCAAGCATAGCAGGTTGGCTCTTGTGCAGGCTCGACATAGAGAACTGAAACGAAATATAGATGTGGGCTGTATTTTGAGAGGCCCCACGTGGCTGCTTAGAAACATACACGCATAAACTCTCTTGTTTAAGCCAGACTGGGCTACTTCTCAGCATCTAAACTTCTTGCATCCCTGCACACTTGGTCCAGCATAGCTGCCAGCAAGAGTAATACCTTACTCTGCCGAATTATCCCAAGTTCTGGCCAAACTACCTTTAAGATAACTCTCCTGCCTTTTAACTTCCATACTGTAGCACAAACTGTTATTATAAATGACTTTTAAAATGTGCTTTCTGATACTGTTGGTTATATTAGCATGTGTATGTCACCTGTTTTTCCAGCTAGACAGTAAACTCCTAGAGGTAGGAATAATATTCTGTTTTTACAGGTAGTTTAAAGAGTATTGTCACCAGACACATGGTGAGAGATTCACAAAAACTTGACTTGAATTTGGATCAGGAAGAAAAAGAACTAAAGTTGAGCCAGTCTGGCTCTGCCTCCTGACATACCCTCTCCATGTGAAAGCTTAAATACCTTCTCCAGTCTCACAGCTAAAGGGAGAATCCAATATTGGACTTAGCGGTGGCTGACCTCCTTGAATCCAAAAGTAACACAGTCATAGCAGAACAAATACAGCTGAAGCAGAAAATAAGCAGCAAGTTTCAGAAACCTGATGAGGAGTCTTAAGATCTATTTTAGAGGGTCTGAAGTTCAAACTAGCAGTTAAAATGGAGGCACAACACTAAATCTAGAAAAGCCCTCTATTGCTCATGGGAATCAACGTCAGAACTGGCAAAATCCCCCAGAGTTTACCTGAAGATCAATAAATATATTTATGGGACCCTGAAACACGTGAAGTAGTCTGAAGAGGTTAGTCTGTGACTTCTTGCATTTTAGGGGAAAAAAAGTCAACTAAGATAGCAGTCCATGGGAACATAAGTTATTGTACCACAAAGATTCATATGTTTGGGGTCAGATTAAAGATCTCTTTTGAGTTATTTCTCACTCCTTAAAGAGAATCACTTTTTTCTCTTATCTGCTTATTTTAAAATTTCCCAAGTATTATGAATGTTTTCAATTTTATAAACCAAAAAAATTTTTATAATAAAAATAAATATTTATAACTGGGTTATTTTTTTCAATCACCAGAAATAGCTGTACACTAAATATCTGTACATTTCATCAATGAAAATTTCAAAATTTGCAATCAGATGACTCCTAAAAACTAATTGGCTATTTAAGTTCTTCTTTTTCCCCCATATTGCCTTAGTTCAGGCAACTGATAAGTCATAGTTTACCAGAAGACTGGTAAAGTGAGTTTGGAAAGAGTCAGGGAAATGGTCCTAGATCCAGTGACTTAGGGAAGATCTGGCCTGTTCTGGGGACTGATAGGAGAAATAGGATTGGATAAGCTGTTCCTAGAGTCTGACCAAGATTCTACACTTGGGAATCTATGGTTGGATAAGCACCCAGACAGCAAGCTAGAAATCACAGAACTGGGAGGCGTGAGGCAGGGTTCCCAAGCTTCTTGGACCGCTCAGTTCCAGAATAGAACAAGAACCGAATATGGAGAACAAAGGGAATTCTAACGTCCGGCTTATCTTGTGGGTAGGGAGAGCTGTACCTCATCACAGAGTTCATTGTCAGCATTGGCTCAGCCCCAGGTCGGAATAGTAGAGAGGACAAGTCCTAGAGACCAGTATCCGGCTTTGCAACACCACATCCCAGCCCGAATAAACTGCTCTTAAAAAGCCCTTGAGCAACATTGGCTGAGACTTGGAAAATATTTTCTTCTTAAGTCAGGTCTAGTCTTAGAACTGTGTGCTGTAATAAGTAGGGAACTAAGACAGAGACAAGGGAAATTAGATGAGGTTGATATGTACCTCCAATACACATAAGGGAAATGCTGTGAGGTTTGAGTTATTTGTACCTATTTGGTGTTTGATGACAAATTTTAATTTGAGCACACTATTTACCACCAGTACAAACCAGTGCTATTTCAAGTTATGTTTTCTTCACCCAAGAGTAACTTCAGTTTTTGATAGAGAGATTCCTTACTGAGGAGTCAGAAAACCTTGGTCCTGGTATCTTTTGTGTTGCACACAAGCTGGGTGTCTCTGTACAAGTCACTCTCCCTCTCTGGACCTTTCTTTATCTGTGAAGTGAAGGGGTTGAGCTGGTGATCTCCTTGGGTATCTTTTCATCTATCATCCTATGAATCTAATAAGCAAGCTTGACATCTGACTAGCACTTTCTGGAGTATTTACTAATGCACTGCCTAGTTGGATTTGACATGTGGAGATTTTAGACAGTATAAATCTAATTAAGTTGTTTAAAGGGAGACCCTTAATGAAAAGCCTGTATGACTAAATCTTCTCTCCTGACTTTTGAAGAATCATATTTTGTTCATTTCTTTCCACCTTATTGTCTGATCCTGGTTTCTTCCCTCTCTTCCTGTCTAGCATTCTGTCTTTGAGCCTCCTAATTTGTCACCTCTAATTTTGGTTCACAGAAACAGGAGTATGAACAGCATGTAATCACAATACAGCAACACACACAGGTACAGATATGTGCAGTCATGTATAATCTCTTTTAATCCTCACAAGAACTCCATGGGCTGGACATCATTGTCCCCATTTTGTCGATTTAAGTCAGAGAGGTAAAGGAACTTTCTAAGGTGACAGAGTTAGTCATTGGCAAGTCACTATTCAGACCTGGACTTTCTAACTTAAAACTCTGCACTGAATCAGAAAAATTATAGTGAAGCTGATACTGTACACACCCATTTAATTTCCATTCTAGGCACTTGTTCTTGGGTATGATAAAGGGCATGGGAAGGCCCACCATAGATGGAGGACTCTTCACATGCCAGGCCTTACATTCCTTATTCTTAGTTGTCTTGTCTGATCCTGCATGACCTGGCCTCCCACTGTCTCCTAACTCTCTGTGACATTCCAGCCAGTAAGTACTCTTTGGTTCACTGTCTATGTCTACTCTCCAAGGAAGGTTCTTTAGGGTAGCGGACAGTCCAGCTTTTGCAAATCAAGTATTAGAGTTGTCAGTTATAAAAGCAGAACTCTTGTCATAGCTACTTTTTTCAGTTGACTGGATTCCAACATCAGTGACAAAGTCCTGGCAATAGAGCTTAAGAATTATGAAGGTCTGAAATCTGTGTGGTTTTGATCCTGGATCTGCAGCTTTCTAGCTGCCAAGTTCTTATCTCTGTGCCTCACTTTCCTTACCTGTAAAAAGGGGGTTAAAAATAGTCCTCAAATTCTTTTTCATCATAGGTTACTACAAGATATTTATGTATGTATATCTATGACTGAAACATTATGCTGTACACCAGAAATGGACACAACATTGTAAACTGACTATACTTCAGTAAAAAAAAATAGTACTCAACTCACAGGGATGTGGTGAGGATAAATGCCTTGAAACAGTGCCAGACCCTGTGTAATTAATTACTCAGTACATACTCGATTCAAATAACAGGAACTTTTAGAATGCTTCTTTTTCCATAGTCACACACTGAGCTCTCCTTTGACTCAGTCAAAAGTGTCCTTACCAAATTCATAGTTAACAGAAGTATGGATAACTCGGGAAGTCAGTACCACGAAATGAGAAATACTCAGAGTTTTGGTATCACTTTTAATTATCTTTTCTCGTATAACCTACCTCTCAGGGCCTAGAACAACAGCATCTATTTCCCCCCACACGTCAGCAATCTGGGCAGGCTTGCTGGGAATGGCTTATCTCTGCTTCATATAGGGCTTGGTTCTGGCAGCTGGGCTGGGCTGTCCAGTCTCTCATTCTCCACCGTCTGTCTCTCCAGCAGCCTAGTTCTTCACAGAGCCACTGTCTGCCGAGAGTAAAAGCAAACATGACAGTGCCTCTCAAGGCTTGGGCTCCAACGTCCCAGTGCAGCACTGATGCCATATTCTATGGCCAAAGCTGTCACAAAGCCATCCCAGAATCAGGGGAGGGGGCATCAGTCTCCTCTTCTAGGGAAGAGCAGGGGCGGGTACATAGAGTGAAGGAACAGCTCGCTAGTGGCCGTTCTTCGTAGATAGAATCAGACAGACCTGCGCTCCCATTTAACTTCTCCCACCTAATACCCAAGGGATTTCTGTGAGTCTCCACTTCCTCATCTTTAAAATAGCTTTTTTTTTTTTAAGATTGTGAGGACTAATACAAGTGAGGCATGCGAAGTGTCTAACACAGTGCTTCATTTGCAGAAACTGCTAAGCACATATTTATTTCCTTTGCTTTTCCTCTAGCACCCCACTGAAGAACAAATCAAAGTAAAGGTGGAGAGCATTCTTTCTATAAAGGAGTGTAATATCTTCTTGCTCACCCGTGAGCTTGCTCAGTTAAAGAGCTACTAACCATATGAACAAATTTAACACCTGAAAAAGAGTGCTGCTGCCCTGATTTCTGACTTGTCGCATTGAAAGCTGATTACATTTGTTTCCTCTGCCCGTGGCTGGCAAATGCATGTGCTGAGTCTCTGCCCACGGAGAGTCACAAGCCACTAATTGTGTGACTGCCTGTTTCTTCAAGGGACCCCCAGAGACCCCCCAAAGTGAATTTAATCTCTGCCTACTTGCCTGTAATTGAAGTCAAACCATCTCAAACACAATTCATATTTGGTGATATCATGCAACAGTTTTCACATGGATGCGGTAATAAAGGGACAGAAACGCCACTTCCTCCAGGGAGAGTCCCACTAAAATAGTAAAGCCCCACTAAGAACTCCCAGGGGGTGATCTCAATGTCCATGATCAGTCAGAGTGGTCTTTGGTTCCTTTTTTAGCCATCATTGTGAGCCATGTTCTTCTGATGGAACCTCCTCCAAATATGCTGACACATAGGACTATTTAGTGGTTATTCCAGGTTTCCTATTTTTATAGTGGCCACAGTTCATCAGATACACGTGTGTAGAATTTTGAACCTTTAAAAATGAATTTTCATTGTAACTCACTTTGCTGAGAAAGGCCGTGTAATATGATAATATCACATACTTTGGCTACATAAGTGATACGGAGGAGTTAACATCACAGACAGTTTCAGAGGAGAGAGATTCTTCTGGCCTTTCATCAAAATTTTTCTTTTTGACTGCTTAATACTTAAGGCTCTTCACTTAAGTCAGCCATGCTCAGATTAATTTGAATGATTTGAATTTAAGATCCTGTTGGTAGGGAGTACAGGGCTAGTTCAGGGGTACTCAGTTTTCACTAGAGAGTATTTATCAGAAATGATGGGATAAGTATGCTGGCAATTAGAGACATTTGGGGAATGTAAAAAGTGAACCTCTGGAATTGGGTTTGGAAGTAACTGCTCTGTTCTCAGTGATTGATCAGCATCCAGCAGGATTATAGTCTTGCATTAATGTCGTCATTTAGTCTCATGGGTTCAGCACACATTCTCTGTTTCCACAAAAAAAAAAAAAAGGTCACTCAGTTTCTTCCCCTGTACTTCTTTTCTTATGTCCCCTGAGTTTTGGGCTTGGAAATCTAAGTGCACCTTAATGATCTGGAACCAAAACTTCTTCTATCCCAGGGATGAGACTGAGAATGCCCTACAGTCACCAGCGTATGTTTATAAGTTTGGGTCTGATTTGGCTCCAGGAAATACTAGCGGGACCATAAGGACCCAGCTTCAGCACGTGGACAGACATTGCTACCATATTCTATTTCCAGGGGGCCACTACGAAACTCAGCACGTAAGTGTGATAAAGGAGTTTTTATCTGTGTTACATTTGAGCTGTTCTGTGTATAGAACCCTCTCAAATACATTTGTAAACATATAATATGAAATTACTGTTGCTCTGAGCCAACCACTTATCTATCTTTAATTGTGGAAGAAACCTCATGCACCTTGCTTTCTTGTAAACCAACGTGCTTATCATATTTCTTAGGCTTCTGAAAGGTCTTAAGGAATTTATTGCCCCAGTTTCCCTCTGGTACCAAGAAGCTTAAATAGCCAAACAGCCCATGGACGCACACATTTTTCTTCCGCCCTCTACTCTCTCCAGTATTCTTGCTGAAGATTATACATGTACTTGACTGGATTTTCTTGCTCAGAAGTTCGGGATGATCTACCAGAAGCCCAGCTCCCTCTGACACTAAGAGATTAGAAAGGGCGTTCAGGAGACAGCTGGCTGCAAACCTTCCTTGCGCGTGGCTATCTATCTCATCCTACAGGTTTAGTGTGAATAATTCACCGTCCTCTGTGGTATTTTTTTTACTTTTTTTTAACATTTTTTATTGATTTATTATAATTTTACAATGTGTCAAATTCCAGTGTAGAGCTCAATTTTTCATTTACACATGAACATATATATATTCATTGTCACATTTTTTTCCGTGAGCTACCATAAGATCTTGTATATATTTCCCTGTGCTATACAGTATTATCTTGTTTGCACCATCCTCTGTTTGATGACAAAACATGTCATCAACTTTTGAGCAGTTGCTGCTTGTAGTATTACTTAGATTTATTCACTACAGATTGCTTGAGTTGAATGAGAAGCCAGGGCAAGGGCCACAGAAGGAAGACTTCAGCTTTCCTTTGTTCCTGTTTTTCTGTTTCCTGCATTTGTTCCTCCTCCTTCTAACAGCTGGTCTGTGTCCTGGCACGTTGCTAATGAGTGTTAGCAGCTGCCTAGGTAGTGATCCCATTTCTCAGATAGCCAGTGGGGTATTACCAATGAGGCCAGTGTTTTAACTCACTGTGGGAAAGGAGTTTGAGCTCTCTTTACTCAGAGGTAAATAAAAAATTGTATCTTGACCATATGTGTGAAACTATTCAAAAGAGAAGGAAAGAACAAGATAAATATAGTTTGTCCCCAAGGTCCTTTCTTGTCTTTTAATAGGAGTGTGCAGATGGTGTAATGTGCACCATTATACATGTAATATGTCTGTTCCCAAGAAAAACTTTTTCTTTGCAACTATTTGATTTCGAGATCACTAATGATGGTGAACAATTGAAGAGCAGTCTTCCGTGCCTATAAAAAGAAGTAAGTAGTTATCCCGAAGTCTGACCTTAGATCTTGTTCCTCAATTTGTGTGCATAATTTTAACAGGTTAACTTCAAACAGTTCTTAAAATAGTAGGGTGGAATCAGATTTATGGAATCTGGACAGGGTTAGAGCTGTCAATTAGGACCAAGGTTAAGGGCTGCCAAGCCATAGGGGATCCTTAAGACTATTAGCAAGCAAGTGCTTCAGGGAATAGGCCACTTATCCATAAAGCCCTGCCTTGAGGGAATCCGCAGTAATATGCCAGCTGCAAATGACATCTCCGTCATAATGAGGATGAGATTTCTATTGCCAAAAGTAGACCAGAACAAGGCCTATCCCATAAGATATCCCATAAGATTATTGTGCTTTTTTCATGCCAAGAATTGTAATTTTTTAAATGTCAGTTTGGGAGAAACAAAGGTTACGTGCCCTTCTATAAAAGGTTCACAGTTTAATTTCAGTTACAAGGTCAATTACAAAGGCATTTTGAGAGCCAAGTATGTGCCAGACATCACACTCTGTGCCGTGGGACTACATAAGCGAGTGTACTCTTGACTGAAGGTAGGCCCTCGTGTCTTCAAAAACTGTCCTTCATTCCAGAGAATGCAGCTTAGGGAAGGACTCACCTGCAACAGAGAAAAGGGGGAGAGAGGGAGGAAGAAGACATTCGGACCCGGCAGATCAGTGGAATCAATGCCAGAATCAAATCCATGTTGCTCTCACATTCACACAGAAGTAACTCTAAGCATTTTTCTTTTTAATCTTTATTGAAGTATAATTAAAAAATAAAAATGTAAAGTATTTAAAACGTACACCATGGTGATCTGGTGTATGTACACATTGTGGAAGGATTCCCCCATGTAGTTAATCAGAACATCCATCACCTCACATAGTTACCTTTTTCTGTTTTGGGTGAGAACATTTAAGTTTTACTCTCTTAAAAATTTCAATTTTACAAGGCAGTGGTATCAACTGTAATCACCATGTTTTCCATTAGATCCTCAGACCTCAATCATCTTGTAGCTGAAAGTTTGTCCCCTTTTACCTACTTACCCACTCCCCAGCTCCTGATAATCACTTTTGTACTGTTTCTATGACTTCAATTTTTTTCTTTCTTTAGAATTGACATGTAAGTGCAGGATTTCCTTCTTTCTCATGGCGGGATAATATCCCATTGTAAATAACCTTCCTTTCTGTTCCACATCTTCTTGATCTGTTTATTCAGTGATAGACAATTATGTCGTTTCCATATCTTGGCGATTGTGAATAATGTTGCAATATAAATCTAAGTTTATAGTCCATTTTTTAGGTGTTTCCTTCTCCATATTTTGTTAATAAAATTGATTTGTTTTTTGAAACCTGAATATGAGTCTAGATTGCTCCCTTGAAGCTGGGAGAAATATTACTAGCTTTAGTTTTAGTTTGAAAACAGCTGAGAATTATTAAGTGGTAACTTGCCGTGATTCAGCATTATTTAAGTCTTTTCTACTATTTGGTTCAACTTTTGTCCCAATAAGAAATAAATGAGCACAAGAATGAGGGGGGAAAAATATTGAGAAGTAATTTAGTATTTTTCAAATGTTGAGTATTTAGCCCAGAGAGAAATACAAACAAAAGAATAGAAATTTTTTATATGCCATGCATATGTTCTGACCGATTGGGCATTTCTAATCCTAGCGTCAGAATATAAGAACCAGTAGGCATGTGTTCTACACACCTGCTTCCCAACAGATTTCTCAGGACTAAAGGATTAAAATTGTTAGAAATGTAATAGAACTGTCAAAAGTACACAAAAGAAGTTTACATACATTATAAAACGTAACTGTGTTTTGTTGATACTATGATAATGGTATGGAAGTGGAAAAATCAAGAAAAAAGCTAAGTCAGCATCATTTTTGAATGGCTTTTTATTCACAGGCGTGGAGGCATGATGGTATAATTTTCACAATGAAACCCCATAAAGCCACTCCTCTGTAGCATGGTGGGAAAGTAAGGGTTTAGGAACCAGATGTATCTGACTCTCATCCGCCTAGGCCTGCATGTCTCTGGACAGTTGAAAGAAAAATTCTGATTCTCTGTTTGCTCATATACAGAATAATAATGCTGAAATCAACCCTCAAAGACATGAGTTCCATGAGACTTTGTATTTATCCAGCACAGAGTGGACCCAAAACATTTGTTATTTTCAATCTCCTAATCCCTGTGTTTGTATTTATAGCTCTGTCTCACAATAAATTCTTAACATTATCAACTTTTTTCAAAAAAGATTATACTGCTAATAATAATGTCACATAGCTTGTGTTTCTCTTTCCTAAAAATTATTTTAATGACTTCTTAAAATTGAAGTATAGTCAGTTCACAATGTTGTGTCAATTTCTGGTGTACAGCATAATAGTTCAGTCATACATATGCTCATATATTCCTTTTCATACTCTTTTTCATTATAGGTTATTACAAGATGCTGACTATAGTTCCCTGTACTATGCTGTATAAACTTGTTTATTTTATATATAGTAGTTAGTATCTGTAAACTTCGAATTCCCAGTTTATCCCTTCCCACCTTGTTCCCCACCTGGTAACCATAAGTTTTGGGGTTTTTTTTATGTCTGTGCATCTGTTTCTGTTTTGTAAGTAAGTTCATTTGGGTCCTTTTTTTTTTTTTTTTTTTAATTCCACATATGAGTGATATAATATGGTATTTTTCTTTCTCTTTCTGGCTTACTTCACTTAGAATGACAATCTCCATGTCCATCCATGTTGCTGCAAATAGCATTATTCTACTATTTTTTATTTTAATGCTTTTTCAAATGAGTTATCTATTCCCAAAGCTGGAAACTAAGAAAACTAAAAAAAAAACTAAGAAATACGACTGAGTGTTTTGAACTTCCTTATATCCTATGTGAAGGTACTTGCAGATACTGAGTTGAGGAAGTGAAGTAAAGAGAAGTATGATTTGCTAGTTTTATGAGGCCAGGAGTTATGTCCTCTCCCAGCTCTGATTTTTCCCAGGTAAATCAATTCGTTTGTTAGCTTACTGTCCCATATATAAAATGAAGAGGATGGCCTTGATTTTGGCAATGCTGTGAATTTTTCAATCCTCAGGAACTTAAAAGAGCATTAAATATTACACTTTTACGAGACTTTTATTTTTAATAGCACAAAAGCTGTCTATATAATTCAGCAGTTCTGAAGTTTACATGTTTCTTTTCACTGATTCATATTCTAGTGGGGTAATGACAAGAAATTGGGTTTTTTAAGTGCCCAGTTGTTCTTTCTTCACAAGTCTTTAGACGAACTTTTTTTTCCCCTTAAATAAAACAATCTTCTCAGGGATACATTTCATAAATCTCAGAGTATTTCTCTGAGGAACCTTCTGGTAAGAGACATATTTTAGACGCTATTGTCCCCATTGTCCTCTGTGGTTCTCTGCCTAGAGACTCAGCTGATTTCAGTTAGATTGCCTATCTGCTGGCTGCAGTAGCTCCAAGCACAAAAGGACCAGGCCTTTTGTTTTCCTGAAGGTTCTGTGGGAGTGCTACCAGGTCCAACAACAAAAAAGACAGAATGCAGAAGGAAGGAAGGATAATCAAAGATAACGGATTTAAACTTCGAGGAGGTTAAATTCCCTTGTGAGCGCAGGGAAAGAACAAAAGTCCTGAAAGCCGTGTTTGGGTTATGTCTCCATCATGTGGGTGAAATAAAACCATGGGTATTAATATTTAAAAGCTACTTTCAGGGTAGTTACAGCTAAGTAAGTTTGTCAAAGAATCTATATGCTGCTGGAAAGAAAGCCTCTACACTGAGAGCTAGCTAGGCACAGTCTCTTCCCAGCATTCTTTGTCCTTTCTTTTCCCTTGATTATTTCTCTCTAGATTTTTTAAAAAGTTTTTTTCTTTGCCATGAATTTACTGTCTAGATTTCATTTTGGCCAGCAGACCCAAAAATTGTCTGCTAATGCCTCTGAAACATAATTTGGGGAGAAAGAAGACAAAATAATTGAAGTTGAAACAGATTCTAACTAAATCAACACAGAAGAGATCTTATTGAGCATGATGTGCGGATTTGTTTTCTTTTTTAAAAAAATCCACGCAGGTTGACTTCTTACATTTTCTTCTTTTTCACACAGAATACTCTATCTTGTGAGCCATTAAACAATACCTCACAAAAGCACATACAAACAGCTCTTTGGGCGAGAAGAACCTTCCACAAAGAGAAGGCTTTTCCCCATAAGCTGGTTTGAGGTGTCAGAAGAATGATAATGTGTTGTTTCCACTGGAATTGAACAAGGACCCACACTCATTATTAATTTTTTTTTCCATTTTAAATCTGAAATTGCTGTGACTGGTAATCACTCTATTACTGCATCAACTGAAAATCAAACTGCTATTTGGTAGAGCATTTGAATCAAGTAGGGTGAAGGGGGGAACTTACAGTTTGCCTTTAAATTGTGGGCCCCTGAACAGGACCCTTGAACACTGAAAATCTCCAATAAATCCAGTGTTACCAAGTTTTTTTCCCCCTCCAGGTAGCCTGTTTCCTTGGTCATTCAGCCACTGGAAATTAAGACCCAGTTTCCCTGGCAACAGTAACAGTGCACAGGTCTTCACAAGAGCACTCTCATTCAGATTGTTAGCTATACAAATATAGTTCCACAAAGAGGTTGCCAAAGAATAAAAGAAAGACCATCCCCATCTATTGTGACAGGCGTTAGGGTATTATTCCCAGGACCGCCAATTGGACAATGTGTTTTTGTGATGAGCTGAATTACCTTAGATTGGTTTTCTACATCTTTTTTGTGCTTGGGATAGCAGCCTGGGTTTTTATAGTCTATTTAGTTCCCTCCTCAGTTCCATTAGCATCAATCCTATTTCTTTCCAGCTTGTTTTAGGGCAAATTTACTTCTTAAGTTGCCATATTAAGGAGCCACTCCCAACTGAAATTTAAGAATAGCTCATAGCTTTGAAAATTAGGCTGCATTTTTAAAATTTGTTCCACCTTCTCCCTATCTTCCCTGCAATATATATATGGAAAGAAAGGAAATACAGTATTTTAACCAGGGTCTAACCTGTAAAATAAATGAATGGAGGTATTATTTCAAATTTGAGTAGAAATCTGGAGGGTTTTTTGTTTTCCACAGTTCACCGACTCACATTTCTTTCTAAGGGTAAAATAATAGAGGTGGTTGGTTTAAAATTTTCCTACAGACAGACTGATAAATATATTTAGACTTTTAATTAATCAAGTCCTCTCTAATGTTTACCCCCAAAACCCAGACTATACATCAGCCGTCTTCTAAATTTAATAAATCTGGAAGGGGAGTAACTCAGTTCTTAGAAGGAAGAATTAAATATCGGGTACAAGATCTGAAAAAATTAATAAGTTACTATTCATTGAGTGTTTACTTTGTGCCAGCCAGAGTCCAGATTCTTTACTTAGATGCCTTATTTAATCATCACCGTGTGCCTATAAATCATATATTTATTATTATTACACCCATTTAAAAATAAAGAGCTAGAGGCTTGGATTATACAAACCTGCCCAGGGTTACACATACATTAAATAGTAAAGCTGTGATTCACTTCTGGGGAGTCAAGTTCCAGAGCCTGTGCCTTTAACTACTTCACTATGACTGAGTATCATATTTCTAAGAAATTCTTTAGTAAAGAAATGAGATCTTTTTAGTGAACCTATACGAATTTCTTCTAGTTTTCCTTTTGAGAATGAGACCAGCTAGTGACTATAGTTTATGGAGGCAAAGAATCTAATATAAGCTAACTTGCATGTAATTGGAAACCCAACCCCAGCCTTTTCAACATGGGTCTCTAATTCCCTGAGATAACACAGGACTGCATTTTATACAGACAGTGGCTAATGCATGCACCTTGGAGTTCCAAGACAGGCCCAGATGGACTGACTGATAATAAACTGGGAACTATGACTTTATCCTGTAGAATTTTTCGGTTAATCCTTTGCATTCATTCCATAGGAATTCAACCTGTTCACTCCTAGGAATCACATTTGTTCAGTAAAGTATTTGTGAATTCTTAATGTGTACAAAAACTTAGGCTTATGGGCATACCAAAATGGCCCTAATATGGTTCTGGCATTCAAAGGGGTGACTCAACTATGATGCAATAAAAATTTTTTTTTAAAAAAAAGGGGGTGACTCAGAGCTTTTGAGCGACACAGACTTATAAGGGGAAAAGAACTGGAGTAGATAGAAGGACATCTGGATGTTAAGTTTATCTCGGCCACTAACTACCTGAATGAGCTTATGTGATGGTTATGGGACCTCAGTTCTCTCATCTATAAAAGGAGGTTTTCTGTCTTCTTTTTCCCCAACAGCCTCTGATTCTAGCTTTCTAGAATTCAGTTTTCTAGGTTGGGAGCCTGACAAGATCATCAGGTTTAATGGTTGCTTTCCTAGGTTCTGAGATTCCTGACTGACCTGTGGTTCCTTTCAAGACTTAGATTTTGCCAGAACTTACTCAAAATGTATTCTTGTGTTATCACAGACTCACAGAAGAAATGAGCCTCTTACACACACACACACACACACACACACACACACACACACACACACACACACAAATTCTTTATTGCCAAAGCTATAATGTTTTAACCAAGATTTTCTTGAATTCAGGATAATAAATATTCAAGAACCAAGGGCAAATTATTTTCAAGTCAATTTCAAAGCCCTCACCATAAATAGGTAATATTAAGTTCTATATAAGATGGCATATTCTTCAGAGCATCTTTGCCTTAGGTCACTAAATAGAAGGTTCTTTTGCCATTAAGTTCCCAGACTCATGGCAAGGGTTATTTCTATCTTGAAACATATTGATCACACGTTTGTACTGTGTCCTCTACCAGGTGTATACTCCATATATTTGGTAAGAACATTGCATGATACAACTTAGTTAAATCTTCCAAAAAATTAGCAGAAGAATAAGTAATTCTCATTAAATAAGCATGCAGTTAATTTTTATGGTACTATTAAAAACACATACACACACAGGTGTGTATGTGCACTGCAATTAGAACTTACCCCTATTTTGTTTTTCTGTGAAGATGACGTTACTAAGCCTTCCAAAAATCACAATGAACCATCTTCTCATCATGCCCACTGTCAAGCTCTCTGATTCCGTGCACCCACATTTTTCCTACTTGCCACCCCCAAAATGGGATAGCTTATTGAATGCTCTTAAACCATTAGATGTACTGCCTTATCGTTATTAAACTAACATTATGCTTCTAATTTAATTTTGCTGCAAAAACATCATTAAGGTTTCTAAAAATCTAGAGACAACTTGATACTTTGCATTTCATGTGTTAGCGATGTCCAGGTAAGTTCAAATCAATCTAAGTAAAATCTCTCCATTGAGAGAAGTAAGACCTGCGGTTTTTTGCTGTCAGCCCTCCACACTCAGTCCACACTCCTGCTTTCTCTCACTCTCTCATGCTTCATGTCTGTATTCTTGCAATTCCCACTTCTCGTTTTCGTTACACTCTTCGGCCTGCTCTTAGTGGCTTACATATCATTAAATGTGATGACTTCTCCAAAAATTATTTATCCCTCTCCCCTATAAGCCCCTAAAAAAATCCCTGAATATCTTGATTGCAGCTTTCTTTCCTATTTTTAATAATGGAAGGTAACTACACTTCACTGAGCAAATAACATGGAAGCCCTTTACATGTTATCTTACTAAATTACATTGATTGCACTACAATGACCTTTTTCCAATCTCCTCCGTTTCTAGTAGATTTTAAGCTCCTTGAGGAAAGGGACAAATATTTGTTGAATGAATAAAGGAATAATGAGAAGAACAGTTACTCTGAACTAGCCACATGTGCTCTCATTATTCCCTTCCTAAAATATGATTAGAAGTTAATGAGACAGCTGGTCAGAGTTAAAAGCTCCCTAGAGCTATATTCTCCTTGCAATACCTGTAAGCTCACATAAGGAGAAATTCATGCTCTCAGCCTCTTTGCCCATTTTTTTTCCATAGCGTACAGTAGAGAGCACAGGCTTATGTCTCAGACCTGGGATGGCTTTGACGCTGACGCACGTATGTGGACCTCAGTACATCATTGCACCTTGCTGTGACTCAGTTTCCTAGTCTACAAAAAATGAGTGAAATTGTTACCTCACAGGGTTGATGTTTTAAGTGGGAAAATCCAATAAAGTGTTTAGAATGCTGCTTGACACTTAATAAGTATTTCAGGGACTATTAGTTTTCATCCTTTGAGACTCTTACTGCCAGAAACTAATAGCTCCAGGTTGCATTCTCTACTATTTATTCTTTTTTTTTTTAATTATTCCTAACAAACCTAGCAGGAAAAGAAACTTGGGCAGCGCTGAGAAGCCTCTGGCCCCAAAAGTTATACTCCTAAGTGAGAGTTGGATGCTCCTTTCTCTTCCCTCTCTCCTTGCTGGGTTTGATGTGACTTGCAGACCTTTCTCAGCAAGATGAGGGTGCCACGAAGGGCATCTAAAAGATCAATTTCCTGCATATCACAGGGAACTATCTTCAGTATCTTGTAGTGACCCTTAATGATAAGGAATATGAAAACAAGTACATGTATGTATATATATGCATGACTAGGACCTTATGCTGTATACCAGAAATTCACAGACTATAACTGACTATACTTCAACTAAAAAAAGTTAATAAAATAAAGATCAGTGGCCAGAGTGAGAAGGGAATTTTCCACTGTCCTCTCCTTACACGGAAGTGTACCAGAGCATTAAATCTTTGCATCAAGTGTGACATGCTGTTTAAAAGTTCCAGCACACTTGGCTGCCTGAAGACTCTTCAAAAGTAATTTTATCTGAGCAGAGAGAGTTGGCTTATACCCCTTTCCTCCAGTCTTTTCATAAGGGAAACAACCTAATTACAACTTTAAAGGGACCTCAGAGTCTGTGTTCCCTTTCAAAGATGGCTTTTGGTATTGAGTCACGGGGCGTTGTAGCTGTGAGAGGGCTTTCAGAACCGAGTGCAAAGGGAAGGCTCATTCAGGGAGAGCTTTAAGGCCTCTATCTGCACCCAATTTGAATGAGGTTCTGGCAGTGCCACTGGCTTTTTGCTTGCATTTGTGTCTGAGCATCAATGGACTTGCACTGCTGTTAGTCTCATATCTGTGTTCCTTTCAGACCCACTTTTATAGACTGCACTTGAGGCCCTTCAATTCTGTGTCCTGAAACATGAAGTGGGTCTTGGAAATGGATTCATTTTTCTTAGAAGGGGTAAGTGTAGGGGAGGTTTCAGCAGCTCTGAATTTTAGGCTTTGATGATCACCTACTTTCAAAACTGGTCAAGCGTATGGGATGTTTGACATCTTAAAAAAAGAAAAGAAAAGAAAAGAAAAAAACCCTCATTGTGCCCTCCAGAAAAGAATAAATGAGGTGGAACAAACCCACCAACTGAAGTTTACGTCTGCCATTGTCTTGGTGAATTAGCACTGGTCCTTTGTTCTCCAGGTGGCTAAAAAAGGTTTAGCCTTTCAAATTACTATTAAGAACAGCCTATCCTATAACTGTTAAGGGTTAATTGGCAACTATTGTCAGTAAAGCAAAAGGAATTACCAAAACAAAAAGATAAGATGGGGTAGTTCAGAAATATGCATAGTAGAGATTCATAGATTTTTAGATGCAGAAGAAGTTAATTGTTAACCTAACCCCATGATTTACAGATTAAAAATAATTGAGATACAAAGTTAAGTGACCTTGCCAAAGTCATGTTATATTCCAAAATATGACATTTGAATTGGTCATACTGAAGAAAAACAATTAAAATAAAGGTTTTAAAAAATTATTTTAGAAATATTTGTGTACCTTTTATACACTAAGAACTGTGACAGGCACTGGGATGTGTTAGGGAACGAAACAAATAGAATTCTGGCCCTCATCTTGGGTGGAAGATACCAAACAATTATACAAATAAGTAGACATAGCTGTGATAAATGCTATATGATAGGTGCTTGGTGCTACCAGAACAAAAACAGGAGTCCAGTGAGATCTGAAAACCACACAGAAGTAGAATTAACCAGGAAGAAGAATTAAGGAATGGAGGAGAGGTACATGGAACACTCTAGATAAAGAGACACCAAGAAAAAATTGCAAGAAAACCTAAAATCTTTTGCTTGTCTAGAAAGTAGTTGGACAAGCATGAGAGATCAGACTAAGAACAAGGAAGGGGGAATGTAAATGAATAAAATGGCACTCATTTTTCTGTGGACAAGGCACTTTCAGTTGTACTGTTATTTATTTCTGCCAACCACTCTGTGATGTAACTATTCTCTCCCCAGTGTACAGATAAGGGAACTAAGATCTGTACAGGTTAGTAACTGGGGAAGGCTTCACAGCTAGTGAACAGGACTCTTGGGCTGCCGAAGTTCAGAATAGCTTGTGGTTCTTCCGGGGATGGTGGGGATGGTGGGGATGGTGGGGAAGGGGGAGGAGAGTCAGCAAGCTGGGAAGAGATGCTGAAGGAAGAAGCAAGTACAACGAGCAGTGAATTGGGAATGTGCACATGAATCAGGAATATGTACATCCCTCTATGGCCATGTAGCCTCTGCAGTGAATTTCTAGATCAGGAGTGAGGTAAAATAAGGAGTTGTCCGCCTGCTCAGGCTTCTTTATTCTCTCAGTATTCCCTTGAAGAAGGGTGGGGTGCATCGGGCCAGGAGAGAAGATGCTTAAAATTTTTGAAATTGAGAGTAAAAGAGCAATTGCCAGGTCTGAATAGTTCCTGGTTTTGTGTCCAACTTGGAAAAAACAAGACATTTTCTAAAGGTTCTTTTTGAAATTATGTGAGCTTTCCTCTTGTTTCAGCCTGCTTAAGTTGCCATAACAAAATATCACTAGCTGAATCTTAAAAAGCCCACCTCATAGAAAGAGACTAGGATGGTGGTTTCCAGGGGCTAGGGAGTGGGGGAGATGGGGAGATGTTGGTTAAAGGGTACAAACCTCCAGTTAAAAGATGAGTAAGTCCTGGGATCTAATGTGCAGCATAGTCATTATGGTGAACAATATAGTATTACATACTTTAAAGTTGCTAAGAGTAGATCTTCAGTGTTCTCACTGAAAAAAAAAAAGCATGGTAATTACATGATATGATGGAAGTGGTTGCTCAGGCTATGGTAGTAATCACTCTGATATATAAATGTATCAAATTGACATGTTATACACCTTAAAGTTACACAATGTTATATGTCAACTGTCTTTCAATAAAGCTGGGAAAAAATACCGTAGGCTGGGTGGCTTAAGCAAAATGTATTTTCCCACAGTTCTGGCGGCTAGAAGTCCGAGATCCCGCGTCCAGCCTCACAGAACCTTTCCTCAGTTTGTGCAGGGGGTGGTTGGAGGGGTAGGGAGACAAATCTTTTTTCCTCTTTTTAGAAGGCCACCAGTTCTGTCAGATTAGGGCCTCATCTTTGTGACCTCATTTGACCTTAATTACCTTCTAAAGGCTTTTCTCCAAGAACAATCACATGAGGGGATTAGGCATATGAATTTGGGGGGGGGGGGAGACACAAGTCAGCAGCCCATAGCACCTTTCTATGGGCTACATTTGTCTTCATTTAATCACCCTATTGAATTCTCTGGGTAGCAGTTATCACTACTTGGTATTTTTCTTGTTCGTTTATTTGTCTCTTTGTTTCTCATTATTATTACTTATCTCCCCAGGCTAATATACAAGAGTACTATTGGAGCACCATTTTCTCTTGTACATCTTGATACTCTCAGGGCCTAGAACAGTGCCTGGCACAAACAGGACATCAGAGACTATTTGCCAAAAGAGAAAAAGCTTATATTCTGAGAGCTTTGCTGAAAAGCACATTTGCAAACACTTCCTAATAATGTGAGTCCTCATCAGTACAAGAAAAACCACCCCCTGGTGTTTCAGAAGAGTTCTTGAGAGGGAAAACAGAAGTGGAGGATTTTTGTCTTCAGCTGTTCATGCATATTCTTACCTTTTCTCTAGATAGCCATTACCGCATACCCAGAGAATAAAGTGTGCCAATCTGACTTCCTAACTCTAATTGCAATCAGGTTGGAATGATGAGTGATTCTGGGTCCCCATGCTTCAGAGGATGTGCATACGGCAGGTTGATCATTGCCTAAAAGGAGATGTTTTCAATTATATAGTGAGCCCAGCACTTAAAATCTCTTATTAGCACATTCAGTTTTTATTGGGTGGGGTGGAATTCTACATTTTCTTTTTACCAAACTCTATTTTATCTTTTAATTATGAAGAACATACTTCTAGAAAAAAATAGAGCAACTTTTCTTTAATTTCTTTTGAGTGAGAAGTATTGATCAGACTGGCATTACCAAAAAAGGAAAAATATCAAGGTTAGCAGGGATGAAACAGAGCTAAATTATGGCAAATTCAGGAAGAAATGTACAAGTCCTGTGGAAGGAGGTAGACAGAAAACAGACAGACGTGCAGAATGATTGACGTTATTTTCAGCACAAGAATGGAGAGACTAGAGTGTTGCAAGTTATAAGAGTGATATGATAACTGAAAAAAAAAAAGTATAAGTGAAACGTTCACTAGAAGTAGTGCCTTGAGTGGGCTCTACATTGGGAGAAGGTCTAGGGGAGAGATTTGGATGAGGTTTATGCCTCAAACCAAAAATGAGGACATAAGAGGGAGATTTGAATTGTAGATAATGGAGTTAATTTTAATCTCTCTGCTAGAGGGTGGCTCTGATGAGTGCAGACCCAGCTGCTGATCTGTTTGGCATCGTTTATTCTTGGGATTGTTGACTGTTGGCCATGGGGTCATGGGAGCAGCTGACCATGTATTTCTGATCATTTGGGAAGCTAATCTGGGCTTGTTGACATGGTGGCTCAGGGTTATAAGAGATTGAATAGATGCAGGGAAGGCTTCTTGGGACCCAGGTTGGCCTAAACAAGACACAGGTCAACCCACTCAAGAGAAGATACATAGACTCCACCTCTTGATGGGAGGAGCTGCAAAGAATCTTGACCATTTTTATGATCTGCCTCCATCCATAGAAACAAAACTGCAGGTGCATTTTTCTTTACTTTTTAACTTACTTAGGCTTTCCAACTGTCCATAAAATGTCAAGGACTCTTAGGTGTTATTTTTATAGGTCACATACCTTCACTTTCAAACACCTTATGTTAACAGAAACCTGTACCAAGAAACTTTCCTGAACTCATGACTAATATAAGTTTGGAAGAAAGCTAATGGCCCAGATATCAGCATGTTTTAAATTGAACCCAGTAGAAAACGGAGTAAGGCAAACCAAGGAGTATCTTAAATTCACTACAAGTCCTTTGGAGTTGACATTCCAGCTTGGCTTCTCAAGCAGCGGTTTTTGGAATAATCACCCAAAATCATGCTGCCTCTGTAGTTCTCCAGTCTCCAAAGCTTAGTTTTTTGGTAAATACCAGACAACCAGCCTTCCATGGAAGTATGTCTTTTAGTTCTTCTTGTGTTCTATTTTTAAAGTATATTTTAAAGTAGCTACAAGCTATTATGAATAAAAGCTTGGAAAACATGCTGGTGAACATTTTTTCATGTATATGAGTGATAAGGAATCACATTTGTATTCCCCTTTAGAGTTTGAGTTGCCCAATTTATCATTGAGGCTGTGGGTTTTAAGTGCCTGTCAAATCCGAATTGAGCTTATTTTTAAGCTGCTCAATTAAAAAAATAACAACCCCTTTGCCTTCCCAGCTGCAGTCCCTCACACTCATCCTTGTTTTGAAACTAATTAAAAACATACCGCATATTTAAAATAAAATTACTGATCCGTTTGCCCTCTTCTCCCATCTGTAATATCTCACAACTGTTCTCTTGCTTAAGGCAAGTTTGAGTTTTAGAAAATAAAGATCTCTTAAATGAATTCATCTTTTACCTCATTCCTGGCAGCTGGGGATTCCCTTCGCTGGTTTGTGTTTTTCAATCAGAATTAATACTTGAATTTAAAATATTATTGTTATTTCTACCACAGCCTTCCACACTGCTGGTTTCCCACATGGCTGTTTTGATCTATCTTTCAAATATATATACTGTTTAAAATTGAAAGCTGCCTTTTCCCTTGGTCCCACCAAAAATATTTCATAGAAAAAAAAAAAAAAAAAAACAACCTTTCCCAGGGCTTCTCCTAAGCTGATTTTAATTGACTGTTCCAGCCCAGGGACAGACCAAAACAGTTGTGATTCCAGCATGGTCTCCATGGCCGCCCAGGAAAGCATTCCAAACACTCAGTGGGAGGGACCAAGGTGAGTGGGACGCAAAACTGAGGGTAAATTGGAAGGCAGAGGCTTGTATGTTTCACACCAGTCTACAGTGGCCTGTTTACCAGGGTTTATATTCCTGGTGCATAATCCTAAATGTCAAAATACATTATCCCACGGAAAACAAGTCAGTTATCAAGGCTGATTGTTCTTGAATTCCTGATGTTTCACAAATTCTTTCTCTTTCTCTTCCAAAACTAAATATATTGTTAGTTCAGTTCTGATGACAGGGCAACGTAAACTGCTCCGGGCTTTGTAGCAGTGTGTGCCGATAAGGTTCCATCACTGAGAGGTTCAGCAAATACAGGAATAACCGAGACAAACTGCTATTAAAATAATTTAACTCTCCCAGAGACAAATATTCCCATGTCAGTGGGCATTCTTGCAACCACTACCCAGGAGATTTAATTGAAAAGCTTAAAACACATAGAAGCAGTGGGGGGAAATCCCCAGGAATTTAGGAATGATGAAAAAGTTTAATCTTTGTCAATGAAGAGTTGTTCTAATTTACTGTTCACACTGTGAAGTATTGGGTTGTGCGACATTTACAATAGCAAGCAATTAGAAGCCTTTTTCTCCCCTTAGCAATAGCCTTGAAGTGACCTAGTTAAAATCATGTTTATAGTTTATTGTGAAGTGCGATCTTACTTTAATTTTGTAGAATAACATTTGGTTTCTCTGTTAGTAGAAATACATAGCCTTTAGCAAATTCAGGACTGATTAATCAAAAGCTGAAAACTATGAAACAGTACTCAGGATTTGTATGGAAGATGAATATCTCATCAGTGACATAGATGAATATCCCATCAATGGCAGAGTCAAGGACTATAACAATAGAGAGGATTAGTCTAGAGGTGGAAAGGGAAACAGTACTGGTGTTGGATTGAAGAGGGAGCTAGTGTATGTTTAAAAACCAGCATCATTCTACTGCTTTCCCTGTCTCATGGCTTTAGTTTTACGATGCCTCCACAGACTTATTATCCTTTCTTTAAAAAAGTTGTTACTGAACTCAAGTTCAGCTGCTCGTCACTCAAAAGCCAATAATTGAGAGGCAAGTGTCAGTGCAAAGGAAAGGTGCTTAATTCAGAAAAGCCATCAATCTGGGGAGACACTGGTCTCATGTCCAAAGACCATCTCCAAAGATGCTGCTCAGCCATGACAATTTTTAAGCGAAAAAGGGGGGAACAATCTGTTAATTATTAAGGTAAGGGGTCAAATTCTTTCTTATTTTTCCATTGCTTGCAGCCCTGGTGTCTTCTTCTGATCCTCCTTTGAATGTTATCCTGTCCACGTGGTTCACTTGCAAATTTGCTAAGGGGGAAGCTAAGGGTAGAGAGTCAGTCATTCTTTAACTACTTAATTCTTCATTCTTACTCCTTCTCGTCCAGGAAAGGTATCAACAGATTAGGCAAGGCATTGCGTACATTCAGTAAAGCAAAAATCAGGAGTCAGGTTAAATGTTGCCTAGTGACCTCCTCTTTATGATTAAGGTCTGAGGAGAATAGGAAAGAACAAACAGGCAAAACAACTGCTTAGAAAATCGTGTGAACGTATTACTGCCACCATGGCTTGTTTTTAGGTGTGTAATTGGAGAAGGTATTCAAGGGGGACAGTTGCTCCTTTGGCTTCTTTTCACCTCCACCCCCAACTCCATGTCTTCACTCATTCATATATTGACTGATGCACTGACTCTAAGATGCTGTAAAAATGTTACTTTCTACTCTGGGAAGAGATAGCAGAGCCAAAAGCAGAACTTAGAGTGAATAAAATCATAAGCAATGGGCAATCCCAGTGGAGCCCCCAATCCTAGAAACTAGTTATTGGAATTTATGCAATGGGAGTTGAATCAACTCAGTGAAGACAAAGTGAGAGTGGAGGATGAGAGGTGATGTTCCCTGAGTTGAAGAAGGTAATTGCAGCCTCAGTTTCCACAGGGGTCCACTTCCTTTGGTTCTATACTGGTAAGGAGCCGTTAATGGCCACAAGCAAGTTAGACAGCAGCATTGGCTGATGAGACTTGGCTTCTTCTGAACACTGAATATTCTGTTTGTTTTACTTTTGAGGCTCAATCATGACTACATTTTACATCCTTACAAAATGGGCTGTTAATTCCTCATTCAGCATATGTTAATTTCTCTGCAATCCACACAACATCATTCAAATCTTTACATTAGCGTTAACTGTGTTGTACTCTGGCTTATCTATTCACTGTTCCTTCTGCCTACCCCCAACTAAACTGGGAGTTAGCTATTTGAAAGCAGGGAGCTTTGCATTATCTTTGTACATGCAGTGTCTAGCCCATACTGAGAGCCCATAGTAAGAGTCGCTTGTTGCTCTTTACTGGGTGGTCCAGCTAATATTACAGTGCAAAAAGCTCTCATTAAGACATCCTTTACTTATTTTATTCATTTCCTCATGTAAAATAACTTTTGAACTCCTATTTTGTTTTAGGTACAGTGCTAGGTGTGAAACACAGAACAGTGAGTAACAGAGTCCTTGCCCCCCCTGCAGCTTACAATCTAATCGAAAAAATTTAAATAGGTTATTCCACAAATATATTTTGAATTTAATTGTGTTAAATGCTAAAAAAAAAAAAAAAGAAGAACATGGAGTTCTGAGAGCAGGCAATACAGTAGATTCGGGGGGGGGGGAAGAACATGTTCTTGTGGAAGTGTTAGGGCGATACTTTAAGACTGGGCAGCAGTTGGCCAAGAGAGGAAATAGTAAAACAACATTCCACACAGAGGAGTCAGCATGAGGGAAGGGCCTGAGTTGAACGAGGGTAAGAGGAGCTAGAACACAGTGACTTTGGGGGAGAAGGTTTGCTAGGATCAGATTATTCCTGGCCTCCAATGCCACTGTTTCAACAGAAGTCAGTATCCCAAGAGCACAGTTAAGGTTTTAAGAGTGTTAAATATAATCGTAATTGCCTTTTTAAGATCATTCTGGCTTAATGTGGAAAGAGGAGCAAAAATAAGATGTAAGGTGACGGGAGGGTATTAGCATGGTCCAGGTGAGGTACAGTGATGGCTTGGGCCAAGGTGGTGGCAGTTAAGATGGAGAGAACGGACAGTATTAACATATGCCAGTGGGCTACATCAGCAAGACTCACTGATTATACGTAGGAATTAAGGGAGAAGACGACACCTAGGCTCCTCCTATTGCTTATCCACACAGTGTTTAAGCCTCTTTCATGGAATGAACACTAAGCTATAGCAACAAAGTAAAACAAAATGAAAAGAAAAAACAAAGATCAGATAAATTGCACAAATCCTTTTCAAAAGTAAGTCTTCTTGTTTACTGAGACTTTGTTGTAATGATTCAAATGGCCTTTTTTTTTTAAATCAATACTCGTACTTTGCCTTAGTCTTAGGACATACGATAGCATTGAATAGGTGACAAGAGAGGGAAAAAGTTTACCCTGACTTCTCAGAAATCAATTTGAGAAGTCCTTGGATATTGTGTTCATCTCAACAGTCATAGGGTTATTATTGCTGTTGCCCTGACTAATATGTATGGTCTTTTGATGGTTTCAGCACAACATTTTGATTTCAAAGTCAATGTGACCTATAGTTTCTGGGGTTTGTTTTAATATTTGGTGCCCGCCGCTGTCATTGCAGCATGAAATACGTACCCTTAGCCAAAAGTTATGTAAAAATCATCCCCTCTTATTCATAATACAAACATCTTTGCCACTTCTCATCGCAGTGCCTTCTCATTCTCAAAACACCCTGTGTCCTAAGTGAGCTGTGGGCCCTTGTCACATGGGTGCAAGCTCTGGCTGCTCTACTTGCTACCATATAATCCTCTTACCTTCTGGCAAACTCTTAACATGTTATAAAGCATAACATGTACCAGTTGGTACTTTCAGCATCTCCATCGGGAGCCAAGAATTCCTGATATTTTCATTCCATATGTGCCTTTGCCAGTGACCAATGTCCCAACATGAAAATACCAGTATTAGACAGAGGGCATCTAGCACACAGAGGAACAGAGAAGGATCCACACTCTAAGGCTATACCTACGTTCTAACAGGAAAGGCCAGGTGCTGATAAGTATATAAGCTGACACACGGGCCCCATACAAGGGGACAGAAGCCAGCTGAGTGCATGCTTCTGTTTATTTCTTAGTTCTAGTCAAGTATTAAGAAAGAAACAGTGACAATGAAATGTAGAACATTATAGATTTTTAAACATGTTTTTAGAACAAATGAAGAGAAGCATTGACCAAGGCCTGTTTGTAGACATTCCTTAAGCTAAGTGTCTAGCACATCTCACCCCTTCCTGTCAGCTCCCCCATTTTAAAAAAATTTATTTTTATTTATTTTTTAATCAAAGTATAGTTGATTTACAATGTTGTGTTAATTTCTGATGTACAGCATAGTGATTCACTTATACATGTATATTCCTTTTCATATTCTTTTTCATTATAGGCTATTACAAGTTATTGAATATAGTTCCCTGTGCTATACAGCAGGACCTTGTTCATCTATTTTATATATAGTAGTTAGTATCTGCAAATCCTGAACTCCTAGTTTTTCCCTCCCCACTCCCTTCCGCCCTGGTAACCACAAGATTGTTTTCTGTATCTGTGAGTCTGTTTTGTAAATAAGTTTATTTTTGTCCCCCTTTTTTTTTTAGATTCCACATATAAGTGATATCATAGGGTATATTTCTTTCTCTTCCTGGCTTACTTCACTTAGAATGACGATCTCTAGGTCCATCCGTGTTGAGGCAGATGGCTTTATTTTATTCTTTTTTATGGCTGAGTCATAGTCCATTGTCATTTACCATCTGCTTCCCGTGGGAAAATCACCTTGGTGCTGAGGTTGATAACTGAGTAGCTGGAGGGGAGGGCAGTGTTCCTGTATCCAACGCTAATTGTGAAACTAGCAGAGCATTTCAGTGCTTGTGGGCCCTGCAGGGAGTTATATGTCAATTGGTGTATATTTTTCTTTAATTGTTTTTGTAGGTCACACTGAAGGTATTATTCTGTCTTCTAGGAGAAATAGGGTATATTATTTCTTCTGAAAATATGAATGGAAAATTTCCGGAGTTCAGACTTAGTGTAAATGTTAAACTTTTAACTGTGGAATTCTAATTAGATCATTATTAAATTTATTTTCATTATTAAATTTTTAAACATGTTATTGGTTTAGATATGTCTGATTATCTTCTAATTACTTTTGAAATGGATTTTATGCAATGAGTGTCTTCCTATGTCCTACCTCCTATTCTTACTAAGAGACCACCAAGGGTGTACTGTGCTTCCAAACAACTTTAGTTTAACTGGAAGGACTTCTGCTATTGTACTCTTACAAGAACTTCACAGTGAACTTTGGGATCCTGATGGAATAGGAGCAGAGTTATGGTACAAGGGACTCCTACTTTTCAGCATGGTTTCATCTGAAATGTTGAAGACATAAAAATTGAGCATTAGTCTAATATGTAGCTAATTAGGTGTATCAAGATGCCTAACAGAAAAAAATCTGTTAATATTCACCTTTAGCACATAGAGGTCCATTCCTATAGGTTATTAAATGCATGGAGTTGTAATATCAGAACAGATTTTCCTAGTCTAAAACATATATGAAAAGTTTATCCCCCTCTTTTTTTCTCTTTTAGTTGCTTCATCATGCCAAATATGGCTTGATAGATTTTTACCAAATTCAGAGCATACAGTCAAGATGTCTTTCTTATAATATAAGCTATGGCATACATTGTATTTGCTTTGGGGAGGTTGGGATCTTACAGAGATACAAACTACTTCCTGTCATTTCCTGCAGCTATCAAAGTAGGGGCAACAGCAGAGATGTTTTCATTTGGGGATAGATAACATTCTCTCCAGCATCTAAGGAGTCTTTTTTTTTTCCCCATTAAAGTTATTTTTTTTAATTGAAGTCAGTTGACAATATTGTGTCAATTTCTAGTGTACATAATGTTTCAGGCACACATACACATCCATGTATTTGTTTTCATATTTTTTTCATTATAGGTTACTAAAAGATAGTGAATAGAGTCTTTTTAACTGTTACTTTTCCTCCATTGGTAGTCAATCTATGTATCTCACAGCCATGTTTTTCCCTAAATAGGTAATACCCATTATACCAAATTTGGGGATGATTATTTGGATGCTCAGGAGACATTTCACTCTAATTATAAATAACACTTGGCTATTTGATCTCTTCTCAGAGCTCCTAGTTCAAATAACACTTAGAGTGTCTACTATGTGCCAGGCCCTCTGCTGGATACTAGATCCAAGATGCATTGGAGGATTCAGAATTTTCAGTAAATGTGACAAGTGACACAATCGAGTTTGCTTCCTCAAGAATATGCCTTCATTACAGGCTCCTAAAACATGAGTCTGGATGGATCTCCAAAGTTATCCATGGTTGTAGATGGTTGAGTAAAAAATATTTAGCTTCTGGGAAAGGCATGCACTTTTCAAGATCTTCCCAGGATGTGGTCAGCAGCCCTTGCTTTCTCTGCTGCCTCAGTCTGCCAACAGCAGTACTCCTGGGTTGAGAGTGGAAAAATGATGCTCTAATGGCAAGGGAGTATTTAGGCTAGCTGCACACTGCATTTTCAGGCTGCAAGCTTTTAAAATGCCATTTTCCAGAAACAAAAAGGTTTCTCGAGTGTTGAAAAGTGTCATAATGTGACTGACATTAATATTTAATGGGAAAAATATTAGAAGTTTTGGCAAAGGTGACAGGCGAAGAAAATTGATATTTAATGAGTACTTACTATGTGCTAATTGCTGCGATAAATACAGTGTGTGAATGACTTCTTTTTAAGTCTCACAATGACCCTTAGATCTTGGTATGCTGAAAGCAGTTACATCGCAGTGTCATAGCCTGCCTCACCCATCTTTGTCATTATCAGAACAAAGAAACCTTTGCTTCTTGTGGGAGATTGCTACTAATGCTCCTGGTAATGACCAGGGATTTTTTCCACAGAGGTTTCTGCAGCACTGTGACAAGGAAATGACTCCTTTCATTCTGGAAGAAAATGTACTGTATAAATTGCCTCTTACATTCCTATCTCTTAGGCAGCCGTGTCTTAGAACTCGTCTCAGAATTCACGGAAAGGCAGAGCCCCGGCCCCACTGCACAGTGCAGCTAGGGGAACTAGCAGAGAGATAAGAAGCCTGTATTTGGAGGCCTGACTACCTGGGTTTAAATCTTGGTGCTGCCACTTGCTAACTCCATGGCTCTGGACTAGTTACTTAGCCTCTCTTGGCATCACTTACCCCTGCCAATAAAATGGAAATGATGATAGCGCTTAACGCGTAAGGTTGTGATACGAATTAAAAGCACATAAAGCACTTAGTCCAATGCCTGGTGCATGATGAAGGCTCAATAAACTATTTTTATGACCTGCTGTTAAAAATGTTCACTATCACTAAAGGATGTGACCTTATTATTATCTCCCACGCAAATAAGGAAAGAAGCTGCTTGGTCTTGGATCGTGAAAACTGCCTTTCGGTTTTTTCTGGTTTGATCTTTTTTTTTTTTTTTTTTTTGCAGTCTATTTTTTTTAAACTTTTTTTTATTGAGTTATAGTCATTTTACGATGTCAAATTCCAGTGTAGAGCACAATTTTTCAGTTATATATGAACATACATATATTCGTTGTCACATTTTTTTTCACTGTGAGCTACCACAAGATCTTGTATATATTTCCCTGTGCTATACAGTATAATCTTGTTAATCTATTCTACATATACCTGTCAGTATTTGCAAATTTTGAACTCGCAGCCTGTCCCTTCCCACCCCACCCCCCAGGTTTGATCTTAATCCCATGTTAAGTGTTTGGTTTCTTTGGCCTTTACCAGGCTGCACACTGTATGTTTGTCAGTACAAAGAGGGCTTAGGCTAGACAGTTGTTAGAACTTCATCCATGGACCACAAGTTGGACAGTGGGGAGAGGAAGCCAGAACCAAGCGGAAAGGTACTGATTACTATGATATTTGTAAGGATAGAACTTGGTTTTCAATTTTATCATGGTAGCTTGATCATGGAAGCCAGAATCTACAGGGTGTAGCAGTCTCAGCCAGGGTCCAAATGTGCATCCTAGAAGCAGGTCTACTGTGTTACTAGAATATATCTGAACTTCAGGTGTCATCACTGTTGCTGTTTATTTACCCTTAATGGTACTAAGTCATTATGTACACAGTTGACTCGCACAGTGTGGAGTGGGGCGTTAGGGCTGCTGACCCTCTGGCATTTGTAAATCTGGGTGTAACCTACAGTCAGCCCCCCATATCCCTGGTTCCACCACATCCCTGATTCAACCAACCGTGGATCCTATAGTACTGTAGTAGTTACTACTGAAAAAATTTGAAAAATGTAAGTGGACCTGCCGCTATTCAAACTGGGTTGTTCAAGGATCACCTGTGTGTGTGTCTAAATTATATATATATATATTATATAATATAATAATTTTATATATATATATATAAAAGTTTCCAGAGACAGTCTATTGATTTAGGAGGCTGTGGCTCAGCAACTCGTGAATTGGGCTGCATCTAATACAGCAGATAGAAAAGAGGTCCAAAGAGCTAAACAAGGGGAGAGATTTTTACAGACCAAAGCGAGAGGGAATAAGGAAGTCCTACACGGCAGCTGCTGATTGGTTAAAGCAGGGCGACTTTCCTTATGTGGAGTAAAGGCAAGTTTGGAGCTGGTTCTGTGCTGAGCAGACACGAGGATTAGTTGGCATAGACCTTTCTTTTCCGGAGCCCACATCAAAACGTAGTTAAGTTCTGGTTCTCAGACTGCTGGGTAGTCCAATTTCGTACCTGTGGAAATGGTTGGCATGGTGTGACCAAAGGGTTTCTCCCACTGGTGTTAAAGTCTTATCCTTGCTAGCAGTGGAGGAAATTGGGGTATACTGAAGGCTAGCAGGTATGGCTGGGCCACTTATGTCACAGGTCTGGAAACATGAAGCAGGGAGATGCTCTGTCAGCTGTGATGTCTCAGGAACTGGGTAAGGGCCGTCAGTGAACTTGGCTCAGAGCTGCTGGCAAAGGCATGGGAGCGGGTGGGGGGAAGGGCTAGAGAGGTGTGTTGGATACTCTTGGCTATTCCGGTATCTCAGTGCTGAACACTACACATAGGGGTCTATTCCATGGTCATTCTAGGAAGAGCTCACCAGCGAGGACCAAGAATGAATAGAGAATGGAAGAATCTTACTCTAATTGACAGAAAGATTACTTTTCACACTTGGGGAACCCAAGAGAAAAATAATTTTCTCATAAATGTATTCCACTTAGAATTCTGCTTAGGAGTGCTTTTCCCCTTGAGTAGAAATGATCATAAAAGTGATGATGGGAACAAATATTAGTAAAACACATGAAATTTTTAGAGTGCCATGTTTTCTTTTTTTTCTTAATGGAGGTACTGGGGATTGACCGAACCCAGGATCCTGTGCATGCTACGAACGTGCTCTACCACTGAGCTATTACCCCCACCTTCACAAGTGCCTTGATTTTTACTGTGTAATTTATATCTTGTTGCAATAATGCTGCATAACAACCCCACCCCACCCCAACTAAGTGGTTTAAAACAAAAAGTAGCTGCTATTGTTCGTGCGCCTACTGGTCAGCTGGGCTGTTCTGATGACCTAACTTGGGCTCAGTTAATCCTTGTTTATCTCGCCCAAATGTGTAGTCAGCTGGCAGAGGGACTAAGAATAACTGGACTGGGACTAGGAGCTCACTAGTCTGTACTTGGCTCTCCTGCACCTGCTCTCTTGTTCTTCGGGAGGCTGGTCTGGACTTGTTCTGCAGGAGAGAGTGGGCAGAAGCGCACAGGGCCGTGTGAGGCCTGGACTTGACACTGGCACCTTGTCCTTTACTGCATTATATTTGCTAAAGCAAGTCATGAGGCAGCCCCAATCCAGAAAGCAGGGAAAGTAGACTCTTAATGGCAGGAACTTCAAAGTCATACTTGAAGTTCTAGGGATACAGGGAGAGAAAGAATTGGAGCCATTTTTGCAGTCCATCTAGCACATGTGCTGTTTACCTTTTCCCTGAAACCTCAGTAGGAGTATAGCCTTGAGGTGGATAATCGGAAAACTGAAGACAGTGCTGCCAGCGCGGTCTGAGGAGTCTGCAGCCAAGGTGGAACTCAGGTCTTCTGTCTCCCGGCCATCCAGGATCGGCTGTTCTACGCCTGATACCAAGTGGGATATATTTTTCTCTTTAAAAAAATTACCATCAAGCTCACTTTTGGCAGACATAAATGCCGAGTTTTTTACTTTGAGATGAAGTACGTCTGAACTAGCTTTAAAGCCTCTTTTGATTAGGCAGGAGAAGTGTACTGGGACCCCCGCAAGCTCAACTGGGATGTATAGGAATGACCGTAAATCTGCTCTTTGCTTCAAATGAGGTCAAGTCCTAGAGGTGTTTGGGAAGGAAAACGTGCGTTTTGAAGGTAGTTACGTTGGCTGCCTATCTGGTAAAGATTGCCTCTCAGGATCCATGGCTTTGAGTTGGAGCAGTGGAATGCAGTCTGCTTCTAGTCTTCCTATTTCCTGAGTTTTATCCTCTTCTTTGAATCTGAACCAGCATTATCTTTTCATTCTGAAAATAGTGCAGCATTTCTCTAGGGTGTTTGGATTTTGTTTGGGTTGTCCCCTCCCCGGCTCAGAAACATCAGTGCACATGATGTTTTATTACTGAAAATGTTCATTTTCACATCAGTCATAGGTGGTGGTGGTGGAACAAAAAAGGTCTTTGGTGAAAAGTACATTTTCCTCACACTGCTATCCTCCAGCTCCTTGTCCAGACTTACATGGGAGGACATATTCCTGCAGAGTAGTCCTGTGTATATATAAACAGAAGCAAATACTTGTATACAGCCGTTGACATCTCTTATTTTAATACAAACATAAACACACTACACATATTTATTCTTTACTTCAGTTAATAATTTGCCTTAAGAGATTTCCTAATCTCGGTACATAGAGAGGTGCCTCGTTTTACTTACAAACACAAATCATTTTTCAAGTATCCTGCTGCCTGTTAAGATACCTCCTCAGCACCCCTAATTTTGTCTCTCTTCCTGATGACCACGTGCTCTTCTTGGGGATTTCTGTTTCCATTTTGGAGACTTGATCTGCTCCACGTAGGTCCCGCCATTTTGATGACTCTCACGAGGTAACAGGGTATCCATCTTTCTGTCCAAGTCCACTTTCTGGGATTGCTGGAATGTTCTCCCTGACACAGGGCTCCTCTGCCTCAGCTTTACCACGGAGTCAGAAACTGACCAGCCCTGGTTCCAGGAACGCAGAGATCAGTCACATTGGACAATCTCGCTTTTCTGTTTCTGACCCAGGAGTATTTCTTGTTTTGTTTCTTAATCCATCAGAAATGAATTTCATCTGTGCAAAACTATTGATCTTACTCTGCTGGCTTATTCAGGTTAAAGCCAGACTGTGACAGCTCCAGTTCCTCAGAGTCCCTCAGGCAAGACACATTTAAGTTGGATATGTCAAAGCCATAGCTCATCTGTTCTTCCGTATCCCAGAGGTTTTGAGGATATCCCAAATGGGTCAGTTAGAAAGTACCGTTCTCCTCCTATTGTTCTCATGGTCTGAGAGTTGCAGAGAAAACAAGATTCCTAGGGTATGACTTTTATGTCTCAGTGCAGTCACATGTTTGGTACACCTTTTGTATTGTAGAATGCAGTTATAGTGTTTCATTTTAAACTATAGTACAATGTTGATGAGCATGAAATTCAGGGTCATCTTGACCCTGTGTGACCTAAGGCAAATTATCTGACTGCTCAAAGTCTCCAAGTCCTCATCTGTAAAATGAGATTAATAATGCTTCCTAGCTCAAGGACTGTTTCAAAGTTGAAATTAGATATTATGTATGAAATGCTCACAGAGTGTTGGAGCCATCAGTCAATGGGAGCTATAATCTTGACCCAAAGGCCAGTATACCAGCTTCTGCAGAAGTTCCTTTCATACCTTCGTCCTCCAGGGGCCCTCAGCTATTTCAGATCCATCCTTACCCCTGGCTTTCTCTGTTCCAAAGGGAATTACATACACAGACTCTCTGGCTCAGAGACCTCAGCAATGCCCAGGAGTCCTAGATGAAGCATCTACATCATGCAAGGCAGTGTCTTGGATATTTTGCAGCTAATCAAAAGAGTTGCATTGTTTTTTGTTTTTCGGTTTTTTTTTCCAAACTAAAATGCCATCTTGTAAATGAATAGAATCTGCTGTGAGAGGGTTTTTCTCTTTCACCTACTACTGTGTCACATTGGGCAGAAGGAAACTTCTTTTTCTCATGTGTTCAATGGGTAACACCTACCACATACATTTTTAACAAAATATGTTGGTTAATTCAAGGGATCAAATAATACTCATTGAGTACCTGGCACATACTCCATGCATGTTAACTGACCACTTCCTTCCTTCACCTCAGCATGTGTAATTGGCACCTCTTCAGTCATTTCTTTGGAATGCAGAGAGATCCTGTTCGTTTATTAGAAACACTTTATTAGTATTCTCTCCTCCTGTCTTGAGTTTTCAAGTAAGGGCTTGGCCCCCAAAAGTGTATAATAGATGCCAAGTGAGTGATACTTTTAAATTCTTTAAAAGACCAAGAAAACAAAGTTGAATTACAATGATTCTGGTCCCAACAAAGGTTGTCTTTTTTTAGAAAAATATAACCCCCAGCTAGACTATAACAAATTCTTGACAGCAGTATGCTGTGGGGGCTGAGTGTATAGCAACTTTCTTCCTACCCAGGCTTTTCAGAACGCACCAATTCTCTTTTAATTAATATTTTCATCAGATTGTACTGTAAGATCCAAGAAGGTCTAGGAAGATAAGCACCAACAGAGTAAAAAAGACAGCATAATCATTATTACTTAATTAAAAAATGGATGCTAATCTTAATGTGACACATAACGTACAACTACTCCTTATTAAATGAATTTCCCAACACATGTCATCTTCACTGCTCTTTATTTCTTCCTAACTTTGACTTATACTAGGTCAATTTCAGCTTTTGCCATTATTATAGTTAACGCTTCTCAAGAAAAAGTGATCACTGTTGATTAATAAATATGTCTGGCCTTCTCAAGGTTGTACATTCACTAGATTTGGTATGTGTGCTCTTAATATGACACCAGTATCCCAAGTGGAGAGAGAGAAAAAGACCTCAAATTGATTAGCTACTGCATGCCAGGCATTGTGCCTGACTTCTCACATGTGATATGTGATTTAACTTTCATGGAGGCCAGCTGTATCCTGGAGCTATAAAGAGAAAAGAAGTAGGATTCTTGGCTTTCCCTTTGTGGTGCAAAGGAGGTTTTTAGAACGGTGTGGCATTGATGCCAAGTTAATAACCGCCTGCAGTGGTTAACCTGTTCTGAGGCGGAAGCCGCACCATCTCTTGAAATCTGACCACTCTGAAGGAGAGTCTTTTCATAACCAAAACAGAAATATCTTATAGAAGTAGG
Source organism: Camelus ferus (assembly GCF_009834535.1). Classification (NCBI taxonomy): domain Eukaryota; kingdom Metazoa; phylum Chordata; class Mammalia; order Artiodactyla; family Camelidae; genus Camelus; species Camelus ferus. The sequence continues at coordinate 12,538,696 of NC_045699.1, forward strand.
TTCTAACACCACCCAGTGGCTCAGCCATGTGAGCAGACTGATCACTCCTTAAAGCAGCCAGGCTTGGTCTTCAGAGTCAAAAGGCAGCTGAGGCCAAAGCCAGGGATTATAGCCCATAGGGCCATCTTGGAACAAGTGCTCAGGCTTCTTACCCACATGGAGGTCCTTGTGCTCAATGAAAGCATGCCATTTTGGGGCATCTTGTTCACAGACATGATATTTAGCAAAGCATGTGAGTTTCAGAGTACGATCCTGCTCTTGGAAGTAGGCACTGAAACCTAGGATGTGTTTTTAATTTGGTGGGGAAGCAAGCAAGAAAGGAAAAAGTTAAAATATCATGAGGCAGTGCTAAGACAGGGATAACCACCAGGTGCTGTGGGAGCACCCAAGTTTAGTTGGAGGTGGGGACAGTAAGTGATAAATGTAAGTCATTAGGTGATGCCAGAGGAAAAATCGGAACCCACTAACTCAGACCTTAGAAGGTTGTGCAATTGCTAAAAGGACATATTGAATTTTGGCTCTAATTTTCCTGGCTGTAGGGTGATGAGATGGCAGGACAATCCAGACAGAGAGGAAACTGTAGGAGTCAGAAAAATCCAGAGTGAGAGAAAGATCCTGAGAGGGAGGGTGGGAGAGAAAGTGAGAGAGAAAACTGCCTTTTCTTAACTGGAGTATTTCCAACTGTGACAAGAGTACTATTTAGTTTAAATAATAAAACTTAGAAAATTAGAGAAAATAAATAATACTCTTTGAAAGCCCCATTTAAAGCTTTCACATCTTTTTTACTTGTCATTTATCCACTGCCATTTTTTAAATGTTAATCTCAGAGGCTTACCCAAATGTTACGTCCACGTTTTATAGCTAGAGATTGTACTTACAGCTTTGTAAGAATGGAGAAGTTCTATTAAGATGTGACTAATTTCCATGCTCAACCTCTAAGGTTTGACCCTAAATCAGACAATCAACAGCAAGATTTTCTTTTTAAATCTGACACTCCATAATCATGTGAAAGGTTTTATACTGAGTTTGGGTGCAAACTGGTTATTATACTTATGCTAATGTGACATAATGTCCCATTAGCAATTTGAGATGGTCTTTCCAAACCAGCAACTGAAGGTGATAGCCCTAAAGTTTTGTCTGTCTGAATAATGTTTCAGAAGGTGATTTTCTATCTCACTTGCCTTTGTGCCTCAGAAATCAATGTGACATAGAAACACCCCCATCTACTTCTTGCAGGAAGGCATACCTCAACAAAATGAAATTATTAGATCAGAATTTGAGAATATGATAGCACACATCAAGCATAAAGATCAGATCCAACTGAGGATCCTATGATCAAGAAATCCAATGTGTAATCAGAAAAATGTACCTTAATTGATACTTGACTCTTGCCAATTTCTATTTGCATGGAAGTGATGAAGACATTCCCTGTTTTCACTGTATATTGATTCTGTATCGGTGTATACATTTATGTTTGCTACTTTTGTATGACATAAAAGAAAAAGCACACTTATTTTTGGAAAAAATTGCCACCATTCAAAGAGAATCTCTTCTGTGTGACACACTCAGCCAGGCCATTTTCATGCATTACTTCATTTAGTCTTTACAATGCTTCTGAAATACAAGGATTGCATTTCCCCCTATACAGAGGAGGAAACTGATGTTCAGCTCCATTAAGTACTCACAGAAGATCACACAGCTAGTAAGTAGCAGAGCGGAGATTCAAACTGCTCTCTCCATCTGTATAACCCATTCTCAATCCAGATGCCCACAAAACCTCTCTGAGCTTTGTATCTGAAATTACCATGAATTGTAATTGAATAAAAATACCCTTCTTAAGTTCTGAATGTTACAGCTGGGCCCAAATAAACATTACATCCCCATTACATACCACCATAAAAACCATAGCCAACTCTAAAATTTAGGCACTTTTTCTCTTTTCTTCTTTATTTTTTTTTTTATGATTTTGCTGTGGTTGATTGTAAGAATTGATTTCTTCCAAATAATTTGGTGTGTTAGCTAGACGTAAATAAAATTCTAATGTCACCAGGAAAAGAAAAAAAAAAAACAAAAAACTAAACCTTCCTTTACAGAATGAATCGCAACCAGAGGTGATTTGTCTCTCCTCTCCTCCCTTCTGGGGCCATTTTGGTTTTCACAACTGGAAAGGTATGATAGCATCTGGAAGGCAGAGGCCAGGGATGCTATGAAACGTCCTACAATGCCCAGAACAGCCCCTACAACAAAGAATTATCCAGTCCAAAGTGACAAGAAGAAAATCTGGAAGCAGAGAATTTCAGGCAAATGGAGTAGAAAGTTCTCAGTCTCTAAAGCAGGAATGACTTTGGAATGTTCAAAGAATAGAAAGAAAGCTGGTGTGGTTTTTGACTCCAGTGAGTAAGTGAGAACGAGAGAAAATGCAGCTACAAACATTCCACCAGGCAGATCGGGTAGGGGCTCATATGCCCTGATAGGAATTCAGATGTTCTCTTTTGTTACAATGAAGAGCTGTTAGAGGATTTTAAGCAGGGCATGAGAAAATCTGATGTGTGTTTTGAAGGATAAGTTTGGCTGCTCTCAGGAGAATGTTCTAAGGGAGGCACAAGTGGAACTGGGGAGACACATAGAAGGTTTGGGAAATAATGGGGGATCTGTGCATTTAGACAATGATGTATCAATGAAAGTGGACAGAATTAGTTGTTTTCAGGAGTTATTTTGAAGGCAGAGCTGACCACCTCGATGACGAGCAGGTTGAAAGGAGAAGGCATATCAAAGGTGATACCTGGATTTTTGACTTGAGCAAGTGGGTGGAGGATGATACTGTTTACTGAGTTGGAGCACACTGACAGCACAGAATAGAAGGGAAGATCCCATGATCTGTTTGGAGCTGTGTTTTGTTTGATGTGATATTCAAGTAAAGATGTCAAGGATTCAGAATATGTGAGTCTGGAGATGAAGGAAGAGATCAGAGATGGGATTTCATGTCCTCATCATGAAAATAGCATTTAAAACCTTGGAAGTGAACGGAATCACCTGGAGAGCATATGTTTATAGAGAAAAGAGACTTAGGAAGAAACTCGGGGTAATCCAACCTCCAGGAGTTGACATCTACTCTTGATAAAAAGAACTGCAAGTGTTAACAAGTAGATGAGAGCTATTACATGGAGCAGAGGTGATCTGAAAAATTACTGTGCTTATTTAGTGTGCTCTGAACCAAACAAAATGTGTATGAGAGAGAGGGAGAAGTTTTAAAAGCATAAAATAGTATAACAAATGTAAGGTAGCAGTATTAGTTCCTTTAGAGTAACTGACAGGAAGAGTATAGAAAACCTGAAATAAAAAAAAGTAGCCTAGAATGCCTTTGAGGAGACTAACTTGTAGTGGCCGAGTCCTTCCGTGGGTCTTTTTGATGGAGGCAGTAGAATCATTGCTTTTTATCATCAGCTTCTTGTATTGAAGCTACAGTCTCCTAAAACCCTGGTGTTTTTAGCCATTAAATTGGTACATTTTTCTCTGTAAGTCATGCTTATATTGAAGTGTTAAACTTTCCAATTATGTGTATTTAATTTCATCTTTCTAGGCTGTTGAAGTTTTTTGAAAAAAAACCCAATTCTGCTGTAAAATCTATTAGTATTCTTTCCAGTTTCTTGGTAGTTGCAAATTTAACCAATGTGTCTTAACCCAAGTCTTACTAAAGATGTTGACACATCAAGGACCAAGGACCTGAATGGCTTCACTATTTCATCAGGGGTTTCCCTCCTGTTAGGTGTTACAGCTCACCTTGGCTACCATCAGTTATGCATCCAAGAAATTGTAAAAGTGTTGAACCATATTTTCATCTTTATCTCTCCCCTACTTTTTTTTTTTTTAAATTGTCTAGCTGAAATATGCTCCCACCCTGTCTATAAAATGCCACTGGTCTAAAGATTTTACTCCCAAATCAAGCAAGATCAGTATAAGATATTAGTGAATATTTGGCAGCTCCTAGTATCACCATTCCTTTTCTAATTGCTCACAGATCTGTCTTTAAAATAGTCTATTTTAAGTCTTTTCAGCAAATGATGTTGGGAAAACTGGACAGCAGCATGTAAATCAATGAAGCTAGAACACTCCCTTATACCATACACAAAAATAAACTCAAAGTGGATCAAAGACTTAAACATAAGACAAGATACAATAACCTCCTAGAAGAAAATATAGGCAAAACATTATCTAACATACATCTCAAAAATGTTCTCCTAGGGCAGTCTACCCAAGCAATAGAAATAAAAGCAAGAATAAACAAATGGGGCCTAATGAAACTTACAAGCTTCTGCACAGCAAAGGAAACCATAAATAAAACAAAATGACAACCTACGGAATGGGAGAAAATTTTTGCAACCGATGAAACCAACAAAGGCTTGATCTCCAGAATATATAAGCAGCTCATACAACTTAGTAAGGAAAAACAAACAACTCAATCCAAAAATGGGCAGAAGACCTAAACAAGCAATTCTCCAAGGAAGACATACAAATGATCAATAGGCACACGAAAAAATGCTCAATATCACTGGTATCAGAGAAATGCAAATCAAAACTACAATGAGGTATCACCTCACACCAGTCAGAATGGCCATCATTCAAAAGTCCACAAATGACAAGTGCTGGAGAGGCTGTGGAGAAAAGGGAACCCTCCTACCCTGCTGGTGGGAATGCAGTTTGTTGCAGCCACTGCGGAAAACAGTATGGAGATTCCTCAAAAGACTAGGAATAGACTTACCCTATGACCCAGGAATCCCTCTCCTGGGCATATATCCAGAAGGAACCCTACTTCAAAAAGACACCTGCACCCCAATGTTCACAGCAGCACTATTTACAATAGCCAAGACATGGAAACAGCCTAAATGTCCATCAACAGATGACTGGATAAAGAGGAGGTGGTATATTTATATAATGGAATACTATTCAGCCATAAAAAATGATAAAGATAATGCCATTTGCAGCAACATGGATGTCCCTGGAGAATGTCATTCTAAGTGAAGTAAGCCAGAAAGAGAAAGAAAAATACCATATGAGATCTCTCATATGTGGAATCTTAAAAAAATAAATAAATAAATAAATACAAAACAGAAACAGACTCATAGACATAGACTACAAACTTGTGGTTGCCAAGGGGGCAGGGGGTGGGTAGGGACAGACTAGGAGTTCAAAATTTGTAGATACTGACAGGCATGTGTAGAATAGATAAACAAGATTATACTGTATAGCACAGGGAAATATATACAAGATCTTGTGGTAGCTCACAGTGAAAAAAAATAACAATGAATATATGTATGTTTATGTATAACTGAAAAATTGTGCTCTACACTGGAATTTGACACAACATTGCAAAATGACTATAACTCCAAAAAAAAGTCTATTTTAAAATCATATTGAAAAGTATCTTTAAGTTCACCAAGGTTTTTTGAAAAACAAGATATTGTCAGTCAGTCCTTTAGTGCCTATGAATTGCTGTCAACAACTTTGCAATCTAACCTTCAATTCCATCTGGGAAGGAGACACTCATTTCTTGAGAGTTACCTCACCTTGATTAGGCTCCATATCCTCTCACTAATGCACGTCCCTCTCTTACCAGCCTGACCGTCCATCTCATTGGTAGAGATGATGGACTCAAAGTAGGAGAAAGGGAGTTAGGTTCTCCTCTGTCAGTATACAAACCAGCATACTTTTAGGCAAGAGCCATACGTGTTTGGTTTTATTTGTTATGCTTTAAGTTTTTAAATACGAGCTTTTAACCACTATTTAACTATAATAACATATGTAACATAAATTACAGCCACCTCATTCTCTAGAGTTCAGACTTAATCATCATCAAATTAGGACTGTTCTTTCACTTCAAAGAAGTGGTGGGATAGGTTCATTTTGACAAAAGGAAGTAGCTGAAATTTGAGCTTAAGTTTATCATCAAATTGAGAATCCTTTCTACCTTTTTAAAATTTTTCTTCCTCCTTCCCTCCCTCTCCCCTCCTTCCTTCCTTCCTTTTTTTGGGCAACTTTATCAAAGAATAAAGCAAAGCTTTTTTAAGATACCTGGGTAGCACTGGAATGAGTTTTTGTTATTAGTTTTTGTCTCTTTTGCTCAATTTAGCTGGCATTTTAATGAAAATATCCCCCCTCCCCCGTGGTAATTAAATAGCACACTCGTGTTGTGATTCCTTCATAAACTTTTTCTCTCTGTGAAAAAACAAGGGACTAGTTTTGATCCATTTAATTAAATAGGAGCATGGATTCCTAGAACACAGAAGACCTTACTATTTTTGAGTGAATGATAAATTTGTGAGTAAATAAATGTAGTTAATAAAATTTGACAGATATGCAACTTACATACAAATTCATCAGCAGTCCAAATCCTCTCCTTTACTATAGGATGATATGCAAAATGTGAACACATTAAGGCTCATTTGAGCAGATAAAAACATATTTTATATGTGATTTTTAGAAATCAGTAAATCATACTCAGTGCACTCCATGCCTTTATTTTGACTAACTCTTCTTTTTGTTGAACATTTTGAAGTATTTAAGATGTGACCTGAATACATAATTCGTTTACTCTGCAAACGAGTAGTCAATCTGTACCATTTAGTGGGAATACATACATATGTATTATGACTATGAAGAAATGGCAGGGAATGATGAAAGTTCTGAATGCTGATGGCCTATGCTGAAACCTCCTAAGAGGCTTCGGTGGTATATGAAATATCCTATTTCTTAATGTGGGTGCTCTTTTGGCACTTTTCGTACATTCTATATATGATACGTTATATATATAATTTCATAAGTATAAGATATTCTATAATTTAAAAAATTAAATTCCATAATTTAAAAGAATAAAAAGAAAAAAGTTTAATTGCACATTCCTCAACCTGATCACTTATCCTTATATAAAATAAAGCCATCAAAATACAATGAATGCCTTACAGATCTTCTTTTAGTTGTTAACTAAAATCAACAGTTTAAATTAAAATCAGCATTTTACCTTTTTAAATAAAATGGGTTTCTAAATTATTCCAGGAAAAAAAATCAACATACAATACATACAGCTATCCTTGATTAGTGATATGTGTGACCTTGTGTAAGGCCCTGATCGCTCCAGGCTTCAGTTTCTTCATCTCTCAGTCAAGATGTTTGGATCAGCAAACTATTCTAAAGAGTTTTTCCTGCAGTAAGTTTCTATGTAGCAGTCTGGTCTGTAATTCGAACAGCGTTTCCGCTAGACAGGAGCACACATTACAAGCTGTGGCTTCTGAAAGGCAAAAGCCATGCCTTTCAATGTCATACCTGTAGTGCCTAGGTGTGAAGTAACTGACATATGGTAGATGGTCAAATTAAAGATCAATGGGAGAAAGGATTCTGGCATTGTATGCTAGTGAATTCTGGGCATGCTAAAATCTCAACATATCCTGAAGTCATTGTAAGACTAACTGGATGGTTTTATACCACCATAGGAGGGATCATGGATAATAAAATATCAGAAAGATAAAACATTAATCAATTTTAGGAAATACATTTTCACATTTTGTCTTCTCTGAAATCAAGGTAGGTCTTGTAATAGATGACAACTTTTTCAACTGTTGTCAGCCAGGCAACTGTTGTAATGCTGTTGGTATTGCCTGATTATAAACTTAGTTGTTGTTCCTGGTGGCATGATACACAATAGAATTCCCTTAATGCTTCAGTCAACAAATCATTTAGGGAAAGAATGAGACCTACTTGGCCTCTCTGAAAAGCTTCCATTGACATAATCTGATACAATTAAGAAAATCCTGCTTCAAAAATAGGAAAATAGATATACTGATATTTTAGAAGAAAATCTTGGAGACAATCATAGAGCACCCTTTTAAGAATATCTCCATCATTAAAAAAATGATCTTGATGGTACAGACAAGATTGATCTGAAATACAGAGATAAGGAAATCTTAGCTAAAAATATTTCAGAAGAGTTGGACTCTGAATGTGAATAGACTTGAGGCAAACCTTAATCAGTGGGTATGGCTTATACTTTCTATATATAAAAACAAGATTACATTTTTAAAAACAGTTTCTCCTATCACTGGTCTAGTGACTGATGCTATCAGATCTAAAGGGTTAATTCCCACTGTTAAATCGTAGTTATGGAAACTGGGAACCAGAAGAGGGCAGCAGAGAACTAATCTAAAAAGAGTTTTCTTTTGTTGTGTTTTAATATACAAAGGGCACTTCATAGTTTATGAAGCTCTTTCATGTATATGATCTTATGGCATCTCCACAACATAGCTGGGGCAGGCCAGTTATTTCCATCCTCATTGAACAGACAAGCTAAGACTTGGAGAAATTACCACCACTTAAGGGTGGCCCAGCTAAGGGATGGCTCTTGACTTTAAGAAGGAGTTGGACTTAATGTGCATTCTGCTCCTTCAAATATTTAAAATCTTTGAGAAGCCCAGTGGGTGATCAGAAGGAGCCTTGATGGGGTCTGCTGAGGTCCAGGTCAAAGAAAGTCAGGACCGAGGTGTGTGGGGAAGACATCCTGAATCAGGATGAAGATGTGAACTAGAAGTCAAACGAAAGACCAAGGGAGCTTAAGTAAACATCAGACCAGTCCATGGTCACTAGACAGCAGAGGCAAGTCTGAACCATCGGGTACAGACGAGACCGACAGGAATCCCCAGGTGGTGTGTTGTGCTATCAGAGCACCATGAGTACTGGGAGGGTCTCAGTCCCTGCCCTTTCCAGTCTTGAAGTAGGCTAGCCTCAGATATATTGAAAAACAGGATAGCTCCTGGCCCCTCTGCAATAATATCTGAGCGAAACTCCAGGGTATTTTGCACTGGTGAAGTTACAGATGAAACGAACAAAAGATATTTGCTGTGTTCCTGCCTCACTTCTTAGCAATTAAAAAACAACAACAAAAAACAGTCCAGAGGGAGGGTTTTCCGCTTCGTTTACCAAGTGGTTATTTTTTTAAAAGCTCAAGTCAGGAAATGGAATATTTGAAACCCTACTGGGAAGGCATACGTGATACTTCACTCCAAAGAAATTGCACTGAACCTTTTGGCCCAATAGGTATAGTCTAGGTGAAGTATTACTTTGTGTTGTCAAGATTCATTTCTTTACCAGGCAGTCACTTCATAAAGTAAGCTATGTGGTTGAGATTTTGAAGGCTTTTATTTTTGCTGAAACTCGGAGTTGGGGAAGCTTCTGAGGCAAAGAAATGTAATCTCTACTTAATACTCTCCTGCATGGCCACCTCTTGGGAAGCACCCCTGAAGAGGAAGGTTGAAAGGTGTGCCTACAGCTGTTTTCTCAGGGAAGTTGGGACTCAGGATGCAGAACAGAGAAGCAGGGTGTCCAGGCTCTGTCCACAGTGTGTGCAAGATACCAACTGCAAGTGTCAATAAAAACAAATATTCAACTAGTCGTCTTCCCAGAGACCACACCAGCAGGAAAATAAGACTGACCGTTTTTTATTACTCATTTAAACAAATCATGCTCTGCGCTGGTGGATGGAGGAGAGGATATTTGTACGTAAATACTTACGTGTAGGAGGATGATGAAGATAAGATGGGCATTTCTTCCACCAGAACCTGTGCTTTAACCACACCATTATATGCACATTTTCTGAGGACGTATGCAACACAGGAAAGGATACAAATCCATTGAGAGCTGAGTGGTTCAAATTCATATAGTCATCTTATTAATAATCTGTCTTTGACTCTGTTTTCACTCTGGGATAACATAATTCCTAAATATATTTTGATATCTATATCTACATTCATTTCTACATTTATATTTATCCTCAGAGTGAAGAGAGTTACAGCACAGAAAGAACTCAAGCTTTAGAATCAGACAGTCCTGGATGTATAATGTATATCCACTCTTTATTACTGATTTACTAGTTGATTTGGGGTGAGGTACACATTATCTTTGAGCCTTAATTTCCTACTCTGTCAAGTAGAGATACAAATATCCACTTTATATTATTTTTAAAGGAAAGGAATAAGTCGATTTTCTCTGTGGTCTTTAGGTGAAAGTCATTAGCCAATCTGTTCGTCCCATGAAAGTCCTCCTAGACACACCTTTGCCTCCCTTCCTTTGGGATGCCATTCATGTTGTTTCTATGCTCAGAGTTACCATTTGCTAATTTAAGAAATTCATTTACTAAAAATGTATTTACTAAGTGCCAATAACTGTTCTAGGCACTTAATACAACAGACAAAACCCTTTTCCTAGGGAACTGACAGTCCAGTGGATCCTCTGTTCTCTTATTCTATCTTGCTTACATCTTTATCCCACTTATCCTCCAAACTCCACCCCAAGGGCTTTCCCATCTGTGAACAATTTTTCTGAGTTTTTCCTATCAGAAAAATTTTCCATTTGTGTACTTTGAAATTCTGTAGCACTTCCCCACTTTTGCCGCTCAGTTGGCTATTTATCTTCTGCTCTCCTGTACTGTAGGTTAACATACACCTGGCCTTCCAAGTGGTGTGGTTCTGAGGGTGAAGGTCTGGAATATAAATATCAAAAGGACAGCATGATTCAGTGTGTTTTATTCACTGGGTAGCCCCTGGAATCATAGTGGGGCAAATAGTAGCTTCTTGATCAATATTTTGCATGCATGAATGAATGAATGAATGAATGCCTTTGTACCTTTCACATAACCTTGCCATGCTGTATATGGAGAATTGAATTTGCACTCCTGGATTTAAAACCAAGCTCAAAAGTTAACTTTCTCTGAGATTCAGCTTCCCAATAGTTAAGATGGAAATAAGATGTTTGCGTGACATGTTACAGAATTGCTTTTGAAGATCAAATAGCTGTGATGTATGTGGAAAATAACAATTTTTGCTCAGGCTAAAGAGGTAAAGTTATTATAACTAACCCTGTAATGATTACTTTCAAATGAGTGAATGCATGTGTTACAGACCAAATATTTGTGTCCCCTAAAATTCCTATGATAAAGCCCTAACCCCCAATGTGATGGTATTTGGAGACGTGGCCTTTGGGAGGTGATCAGGTTTAGATGAAGTCCTGAGGGTGGAACCTCTGGATGGGATTAGTCCCTTGTAAGAAAAGACCTGAGAGAGTGCCACCACCTCACCGCACAACGTGTTAGGCACAAAGGCATCATGTGAGCACACAGCAAGGTGGTAGCCACCTACAAGCCAAGAGGAAAGACTCAGAATGAGACCGACCTTGCCAGCATCTTGCTCTTAGACTTCCTGGCCTCCATATCTGTGATAAATTTCTGTTTTTTAAGCCATCCAGCCTGAAGTATTTTGTCATGGCAGCCTAAGCTAAGACAGCATGCATGCATGAATGAATGAATAAGAAGGAAAAAATATGATTCCATGAAGTTTGGGTAATTTAGGGATTCAATCAGGAGGTAAATAAAAACACTGTAGAGGGGACAAAGGCTTTATTCATTCCAGAGAATTAATTGATGCTTAAGAATGCTGTGCTGTAATTTGGCTGAGTGTATTTCCTGAGATCAGCTTTACTCCTAAGTTCACGACATAAGCAGAAGAATTAAACTATGTATTAAGAGACTGAGGTCTCAGTGGGTGTCATTTTAACTCTCTGACCCTCTAGTTAAATGGAGATTAGAATGCCCAGCATATCTACCTCTTAGCATTGTTGAAATGATCAAGGAAGTTTGTGTTGATAAATGGCTTTTGAATTATTAATTGCCAGTAAAACATATTAGCAGTAGCAGCATGTCATTAAAGACAGGGTTTTTTGTCACATCCTTTGCTTCTCAAAATTCAGTTTTTTTACCCAGTATTGTCTTATCTAGAAATTCCTGGCATCCTGGAATGTATTGAGAGTATTACTTTTTTGATTCACACAACAATCCTGTGAGCCATGTTTTGCAGGGAAGAAAGTATCCCCTAGAGGCAAAGTGGATTTTCCAGGGCCACTCAGCTTGCTGATGGCACAACTGGGTTCCCAGCACATGTTCAATGAGACCTAGTTTTCCTTATTTTCCTTCTTATCACCTTCAATCCTATAAAGGTAATATCTGAGATTTTATGAAACTTTTTACAACCTTTGAGTTTTGGTAAATGTGCGGTACTCTTATCGGTAACTTGTTTTTCAAGGTGCAGTTTTAACAGTGCACCCCTGGAGATCGGACTGGCGGTTGCTGATACTTAATTTTTCACAAAGATTTTTAAGTGGCCTGTTACTGTGAAAATATTTGCACTTATAAATTTATATCAAAAAGAAAAAATGTACGATCCTGCATATTTTGACAATTTGAGTGCTGGCGTAAAATAAGAGGACTGGGGTTCATTATCTGTATTGGCCGATATTAGTTATTAAGCCAATGACAAGTTGGGTAGAGAAGTCCAGATTGTATTTAAATCTCTGGAGGAAGGATGGTGAAAAGGTGTAGAATTTCAAAATAGGCTTTTGAACATAGCTGGTAATAGGCACATGGTAGAAGTTAAGAAGAAATTGCTTCACTAAGCACCATGATTCTGAAGAATAGTAAGAATAGCAAGCAGACATCGATGACCTCAGAGACGCATGAATAACACATTATGGCTCCGATTATATTAACAGCCTAGCCTGACTCCAAGGAACTGAGAGCAAATTTGGCTTTCAGAAGCTAGCTAGGTTTCTTTAAGACCCCTCCTATTTTTAAAAGATCTTGTTAAGTTGGCCTTGGAGGAAGAACAGATTTTTTTTTTTTTTTTCCTGGACTGAAACCCAGTTCTTCCCTTTAAGTCTTATTCAGTGGCAGTTCCATTGGGGAGGACACAGGCTTGTGTAGAAAGGGCCCTGGGTCCGTCCTCCTGAGCATTCCTATTCTCTGGGCTAAGGTTTCCGCCTAGGAAACCCCACCGGGCCTGAGGTCATGATACAATTTCAGGACCACAAGGAGCCCAGCTGAGAAGCTTTTCCTCTGAGCATGAGATCATGGACTCTTTCTGTGATTGCCATGGTGCCACTTCTGGATGGAGATTTAGATAGTCGTGCCACACAGGCAGATGAAAGCCAGGATCTCAGTATTCTTTGCCCAGATGAAATTTGTCGTCTCCTGTTGAGCAGAAATAAATCAAGAATATGATACAGGCCAGCCAATTTAATAATCAGAATCATGGGGAAGTTCAGGCTCTCTTGGGTATACGTAAGTTAGTAGGTTTCCTTTGCTTCAAAATAAAGTAAATAAAGAAACAGGGTGCTGATTCTGGCACGCTGAAGATTTCCAGGGGTTTTGAACAAATCAGACTGCGGCATCCTGGTGCAGGATGCACCTCTCTGATGTGCTATTTTGGGCAAAGTGGGATCCACGAAAGAACCTCTTTGGCTAGGTTTTATTTTCAGTATGTTATCAGGATGATCTGTCTCGAGAACGTCATCTGTGTGCATGTGTGCAGAGATACAGCTCAGAGTTCCTTCCTGTGCCTGAGAGCAGTTGAATGTTGCGTTTAATCTGTGAGCTACGGCCATAGTTTTCTTTTTCATCAGAATCAAAACTTGATCATCACCATCCACTGTCATCCTCATCCTCATCACTAATTCCTGAGCTCTTTACATGGAGAGAAAGGTAGGTGGTATGAGCCCCATTTTATTACGGGGGAAGAAACTACAGTTTAGGAAGGTTAAATCAGTTTTCAAGTTCACAAAGCAAAATTCTGACAAAATCAATATTCAATATTACAGGCTAGGGCTCCCAAAAGGTGCCACATTTTACTGTCGCACCATATTGCATCCAACACATGCTCGCCACTACACCTGGGAGGACTAGTCTGAGGACTGGTAGAGGAGTTTGTTCAGTAACCAATAGCTTGAATTCGACTCTCTTACACTTTTAGAAAATGTCTAGTTTGAAAAGATAATTTAAAAATACGACACAGATACTGTTAAAGGTAAGAAAGATCCAACACAATATAGCATATGTAAAGCACTGCCCTTTTTACCATGCACCTCTTAAATATGTGCTTTTGGATAATTGCTGCCCACTCCTCTGCCCCCTCATTCGGAGTAGCCTCTTTTTAGGTCATTCACACATTTTATTCAAGTGTTTTTGGAAGCAGCTGCTTTGTACTGAGCATCACTCTAGGGGCTGGAGATAAAGCAGTGGGAAAAAAACATAAGATTCATCAGAATACAGAATACAAAAGGCGCTTATTAAAATTGATCTTGAGACAGTGGCTGGTTTCTTTTATTTTTTTATGTAGAGTCCAAAAACCTCAATAGTTTTATCACTTCCAATCTCGCTCTAAAACAAACTACACCCACAAGTTAGGCTGTGTGTGTCTTGCAGGGAGGGTCTTACGCAGGCTCTGCGGAGCTCTCAGAGAGGAGAAACACATCTTCCAAACTGCTGTGCCTCTAAGAATCTGGATTTTTCTAAGACTCTTTCTAGGATTCATTCCCTATGATATATCCACTAATGCCTTAGCAAATCACTGTACCCTGTGTGTTTTCCACGTGTTCTATGGTATCAGTCTTCAGAGATTAGTCATTTCCACTCACCCGTGCCGCGCCTTGCAAGATCTGATGTAAAAACCGTTTTCCCAACATGCCGGTTGGCAAAGGCTTGGGGTTGGGTTTTGTTCGGGCAAACAGATGAGCCCTCTAAGGGTTAATTAGGAAGCAAGCCCCTTTCAGGGCCTGGAATTGTTTACTTCAATCGTTTTCACACAAACTGCCATGTTTCCCTTGGGTATTAATTGTGCCTGATGGACCCATTATTTTGTAGTCAGAGCAGTTCCTTGGCTAGCTCCCTGGGGGCTAATTAAATGGATGAGGTAGTGCCCCGGATATTACTAGCAGACAGGACACTTGAATTTCTCACCAACCGTACTGGAGAAAGTCCTGTTACTATGAACAGTCGGGTATCTCAGCACCAGTGGCGCCTTGCTCAGTTGGAGTTGATCAGGTTCCTGTACCAGGACAAGCCCGGCTGATCCATCCATGCAGTCCTGTCTGGCTTGGCCTCTTGTCCACTCACAGAGGACTTGTGCCAGTGGGCTCTGGAAACCCAACCTGCATCGAGGCAGCCCTGTTTACTGCAGAAGATGATTCCTGCCCCAGGTTAAATGTGCACACTGCGTGGAAATGCCAGTGTCTTTAAGCTGAAGGCACTTAAAAGCTAGGAAAGCGGCAATCTACCCAGAACACACGTACTAAACACAGCAAGAGCCCACAATGATCGGTAAGGTGATCAGACATTTCTCTGATGTTGTCACGGTTGCTGCTGATGGGGCTGACCTTGTAATCTGCCAGTTCTTTGCCCCTCACTTCATTTTTTTCTTCCCCTACTGAATTTCAAGCTCAAGACTTTGTGTAAAATGTAAAATGATTGCACATTATTTTTTGTCTTATGTTCGTTTTTTTGTTTTTTTTTGTTTTATTTTGCAACAAGCCCACTAGGATTTAAGAACCAGGAGAGAGTATTGTGTGTTGAGGTGTTAATAAGGAGAATGGTAAATCTAGAGTTCAAATGTCTAAGCCTTTCTGCATTTGGGACCACTGAGGGAAGCAGCAAACCAGAAACGAGGGTTTTTTGGTTTTTTTTTTTTAACCTGAGGCTTTATTCTCAGATCCACAATATCAGTTATAGTGAAGCATTTCTGTTGCACATAGAAGTTTCTGAGCTAAAATCATAGGTAACGTAGGAAAATGGTCTTAGACAAGTAGAAATTGTTTTTTATGGACTTAGCTCTTACATAGAGTCTTTGTATCAGAAGGGATGTAGTTGTTTGAGGATAGAAAATGTAACATGATAGAAAGGGCACCTGATGGAGAATGAAGACCTAAATTCAATTCTTCCATGTATGAGTTGTGTGATTTGAAGCAACTCTTTACTTCTCAGTTTCCTTATCTTTAAAATGGAGATAATATTGACCTATTTTCTGCCACTAGATTGTTGTAAAAATCAAGCATAGACCTGGCATATATTATATATGGCTCAATTAATGTTATATGGAAGGCTGACTGAATGAAATTTTTAAAAAATATATTCCAGAAAAATATTCCAGAGGTATTAAGCGTTTATAATCATGTGTAAGGCTTAAAATAAACAGAAGAATATGTAGTGATAAAAGACATTTTATTACGTTCCTCCATATCTGTACACACAAAACAGTACGGACTGCTCCTAGCTATATTTGGCAACTTCTGGGTTGTTCCAGAAACTAGCCTGATACTGGGGTTTTCCTGTCTTGAGTCAATAATTTCTTTCTGTCAGAGTAAGAAAGTGTCAGAACAAAATTCCATCCTTCTGAAGCCAGGTAGAATTTTGCAATGTAGGATAAGGAGTAAATGTAGTACTAAAAATAATTAGGTATGTGAAATGTCCCGAACAGGCAAAATCTGTAGAGGCAGAAAGTAGACTTACGGTTGCCTGGGGCTCTGGGTGGACAAAGTGAAAGGTGGATGACAGCTGATGAGTACAGGACTTTTGGGGGAACTGAAAAATGTGATGGTTACACAACTCGGTGAATACACTGAAAGCCACTGAACTGTACATCTTACATAGGTGGATTGCATTAAATGTGAATTATATTTCAAAGCTGGTATTCCAAAAAAGTAGGTTTCAGGATTATATGTATTGGATTTTCATACATGAATTAGGGAATACAGTCCTAGAACCAGATAGAGATGGATGAGTCTATGGCTCTGAAGTGGAAAACACTGATTCCCTAATTAAGTGTTCTAATAGGAAGAGAGCAGAATGCAGTCACTAATCCTGTGGCAACATAGAATGATGCTGGTGAGGACTGCGTTCCGTGGGAATTTCACAACATGCGTCAGCTTCGGCTTTGAATGTGAAGCCACTCCAGATCCCACTTCTCTCTTCTAGCCTCGAGTTCTTTTTTCTGTTTCTGCTCTTGAATATCTGGACTCATCAAGCTTGTGTCTCTGGGAAGTTTAAGCAAAGAGTTGGTCCTAAAGACTTGCTCACAGTGAGACAGAATACCTTTCATACCCCAGAGCCATCCCACTTTCCCCCCAGTGCTTAGGAAACATACATATGTATACCAATAATACATATTGTATAATAATATGTATTATGTTAATACATAATATATATAATAGCTAACATATATGTGTAATTGTTGCATCCTAAGAAAAACAAGAGATGTTTAATAGATTTAGATGCCTATTAGATTTAGTTGGAATAAACTATTTTCATTGTCTTAGAAATTGCAAAGTCTTTATCCCTTACTCCATCATCCACTAATCTCAGCTAATCAATTATAAGAGTTGATTTAAGTTTGTATTTCAAAATTTCTTGATCAATTTGGAATTTTATGGATTTTTCCCCTAATTAGGCTTGTACTTATCTTACAAAGTGGCTGAAAGTTTATACAAAAAACTGGAGGAAAGTCAATTCTGCAAGTTTCTTATATTTCTTCTGCACTTATCCAATTTGCACTTTCGCTGTCTCTTCAAACTTGTTTGCTTGCAGGGAATTTTTTAAAGCCATTTGTCTGCTTTGTGACATTTAATTAGCTCAAGCCTGGTAACAGAAACTAGATTTACTTAAGCAACCGCAGTCTGTTGAAAAACAAAGAATGAGTTCGGTCTTTTACACCTATTTTTATACCTATGTGTGATAGCATTTCTTTTGTCTAAAAATACCTTGAGTACCTTTCACAATATGGACCATATATGGATGACAATGAGTATGTTTTATCTCCATACAGATTAAAATTTTTCTTAATTACATATATGTGTGTGTGTGTGTGTGTATATATATATGTATGTATTTATATATTTTATTTTCTTTTGAGCATGGCAGTGATTGCATTATATCTCCCTACCACCACCACCACTAGTGAGAACATCCCATTTTGGTGACTACTGGAATAGATTTTGGTGGTGATAGCATCAAGCATTTTGACTCATTGCACCTTTTACTATCAGCTAGTGGCTAGAGTTACTCATTAGGCTGCGTAAGCAGCTAAGAGGGATGGCTTTCTAATTGGCATAGCCACTTACTGAGAACTTACTAAATGTCAGGGACTATGCTTGTCTCTAGAGATTTTTTTTAATGATTAAATCATGTTTTGGGGTTGAAAATAGCTCAAAGTTTAATAGGGGAAATCAGTCAGGAAAAAAGAGCATTGTGGTGCAGTGTGATATGTGCTATGGTGTAACAGTACACAGGAGCAAAGAGGACATTAGGGATGGTAGCAATAATTAAGCTTATTTTTGAAGAATAAGGAGTTAACTACATGTAGAAGTAGAAGGGTAGCCTAGAGAGAGAAGAGCTCATCTGATTTTCATCAAAAATATACGAGGTAACAGGATTAAAGAGCAGTTAGTAAGTCGAACTGGTATTCAGATCTCTGTATTCTTGGTTCTCTACCATGCTGCTTTTTAAAATGCATAAAGAAGAGATACCTCTTCTTTACTCGAACATATTATTTTAATATGCATTAGCAACTGCCAAGCACTGTAGACAGGCTCATTTTAACAACATGGACTGAAATTTCCCAAAGTGTATCTTAATAGAACACCAATCCCTGAAAATGCTTAGTGTAAATGGCTATACTAAGCTTTCTTAATAAGCTTAAGAAAGGCTGAATATGCTTTCCCTCTTGTAGATTTAAAACATAAATTAACATAAACAGAGTCCTGAGAAGACCTGCAATTTAAAAACAACAGCTTTAACTTTGCTTAACTTAGTGGCTCCAAAATGAGTTAGGCATGGGATCTATTTTGGCCCAAATTAGAATATCTTGAAAAAAATTAGTGTACCCAATACCTTGTCAGAAAGACAAGGACAAATTGGCTTAAGTTTAATTTTTTGGTAACAGATCAGTCACCCCATTCATAAGTGTTAAAAGCTGCAACTTCCAAATGAGAATAACAAATATTACATCATCTTACAGATTTTTATTTTATTTCATGGTGTTCTTCAGTCATTTTATGTATCATCATTGCTGGAAAGTACTTCCAAGATTAATCTAAATCAAGATAATCTCTTAAAACCTAATGTAATATTTCTGTAAAAAAAATTATATAGCATTTTAATATAAGGTCATATCCATTCTATCATTCTTATAAGAATGGACTGAGTAAGTTGGCACATGTCAAATATGCTATGACATTTCATTATAAAACAAATGGCAGCACCTCAACTTCTTTCTGTATAAATGGGGATTCTCTGGAGTTGCAAGTGGCAAAAATACTATTCAAATAAGCTTAATCATTGGGTCCTGGTTCTTCTGCTTTGTACGCCAACATAATGGCTGGTAGCAGCACCAGGATCGTTCTGAGAGCTGCAGATCCCAAAGTGCATTTTCCTTGATGGCTCCTGCCGTGGGCTGATTGGCTCAGGTGAATCACTGAGCCAGGAGTAGAGTACTTAGGACAGGGTTACATGCAAATCACTGGAGCATCACTGGAATGGGAAGGGGTGGGTGGGATGAGGGCCAGAATACGCGAACTCCATGAACTCCTCATATTTATTCAAGAATGTGGCAAGGGGTGTTTTCTCATGGAAAGATTGCTGAGATAGGACAAAAACATACTCTTATCATTTGCCACTTACCTACTCCTAAACCAATACAGGTTATGACCATGTAGACCATCTTCTTTTAAGTTAAATTATACCCATAGGCTTCAAATAGGACTAAAGAAAGCTATTGAAATTTTTAAGAGAAACAGAATTTTGAGTATATATCTTTTTAAAAAAGATAATTAAAATTTTTATGTAGCATAACAGATGGCTAACAAAAGAGAGTTTTCTTCATTGTTTTCTTTCATGAAAACCTTACTCAAACTCAAAATCAAGGTTATTGCATAAGGAAGATGTATTTGTATATAACTTAAGCTTCTCTGCTGAAAATACAAATGACAATAACAACAGTTATGATTTGCTAAGTCCTATTCGGCACTTTGTAAACATGAACTGATTTAATCCTCACAGCAACACAATGAGGGAGGTATTAATATTCCCATTTTACAGATGAGAAAATTAAAACTCTGAAAAGTTAAGTCACATGCATAAGAGAGGAGCAGGGCTAGGGTTAGTATCTTCATCTGAGTGACTCCTAAGCTATGTTCTAGGCCACCATAGTATTAATTTGGTTAGAAATGTAATGTCCTCTGTGGGATGTTAGTATCTGGTCATATAATCCTGTCTGATGACCTTCTCGGGATAACAGAATCATGCATGATTTCAGATGGGAAATAGAATAGAGGGTGACTTGTGGACCTGGTACCCGGAATAGCTTTGGGATAAACTTAAGTGTTACTTTGATGGATTTACAGAGATGTCTGAGGTAAGATCAAAGAGACCTTGAGGCACCAAATAGCCCATCTCATTGGTTCTAGAAGCCATGGCAATATTTAGTCAAGCAGTCTTGGGAAGGTGCTGGCAGGACTCTTGTGATACCTTTGATTATCTCCCTCAAGGGGGAACAGCACCACCTCTGACTGACCCCAGGCCTGGCTGTTAAGCTCTTTGATTTAGTTGCACAGAAAAATGTCTGGGGGAGTGTTGACCATGCACTCTAACCTCTAAGTGTTCTCCCAACTGCCCATCACAACCCTTTAGGGGTCATGAAATCAATTTAGTGGCTCATGAGCACCATTTAAAAACAAAAAGAGAAGAGCAAAGTAGAAAGTATGAACAGGTCTCACACAGTATAAGCTGCACTGGCTACAGAATTTGCAGAACCCAGTCAGTGCACGAAGGAAACGTGGGATGCCTTGATCAAAAAGTAGGAAAAAAAAGCGTTGTTAAAGGTATTCAAATATAAGGTTTTTCCCTATCTTCCACAGTCAAAAAAAAAAAAAAAAAAAAAGCAAGGCTACTTTTTTATACAAGCCCATGATATAGGTGAAAAATTAAGAGAAAACGTATTGAAGCCCTAATGTCCCAATGAAGAGTGTAATTCAGTGGGGAAGCCGCAGTATTACTTCATAATTTACTCAAGTTGGGCCTTCTTCACCTTCTTTCTTAAGTTCTAATGTTTTATGCAAATAATCTTGCTGCAAATGCCCTTATATGACAGAGATGCAATACTGAATATACCAGAAGTAGGCGGTGCCTGCAACAGCCTGGCCGTTCAGAGTCCAGGGCCGGAACTTGTTCACCGAGCAGCCCTTTTACTGCCACCTGTATCTGCTCTGTCGGGACACCATTAAGCCATTTAAAAACAGAAGAGAAGGAAAAAAAATTTGAGGCCTCGTCCTTCTTCATAGGGAGCTAAGTCTGCAGGAATGTAAGATATAACTTTTTCCATTTTTAAATGCTAATGGGATTATTTAGAATTGTTCGAACTTAGAAATAGAAGAAGCACTTTATGCCTGGGGATAGGGTTCATTAGTTTTTTTAAGAAACAATGACAAACCCTTTAATTTGCAAACAATATCCAAAAAAAAAAAAATCACTAATGTTGAAAACCGCGGGGGGGGGGGGGGAATAAACCCAACCATTAAGCAGTTTGTCTATTTTTATACAATTACAAAAAAAAAAATGGCCAAAAAAGTCCTTATTGCCCTCCCCCTTTTTGGTGATGTGATTGTACATGACAGGCACAAAGTTAAGCCAGGGAGATTATGGGGGGTAATGGGAACCACAGCTGGGACCAGACAATGTCTCACAGGCAAGGGGAGCCCAAAAGATGAGGGGTCTGATTGACACTAACAGGGAAATGCATACATGAAGATAAATTACAAGGAAAAGGAGGAGTTTTCAGCATTTTGCTTTGAAATGCATTTTGTAAGTCAAGCTTTCTATGATTTCTGGAAATTCTTGATTGAAATCTAGGTTCCCTCTAGGAGGCTGTATATTTTATTATAGGTTTGCATGGGGTGTTTTTGTTTTGTTTTCATCAGAAAACAAATTATGTTTTGGTAAAGCCCATGTAAAGGGAGTCACATTTTAGAGGGAAGGAGAGAACCACGTTCATTTATAAAACATGTAGTGTTAGGCATGCAGACAAAGAAAGGAATGTGTGTGAGTACGGCTTAGATAGTTGAAAAGGCTCTATTTCTCAAATAATGGTATAAAAATCTAAAGCTTAGGTTTAGTATAGAAACTTAAGGAAACATTGGAAATTAAAAATCTTTGGAAATTATATTATGTAATATCATCTCTATTTACAATTTAATATCAACATGATGTTTTTGGTTTTTACTTATAAATCTATTTACTATAATTTTCTATAAATTGGTTTATAGAACATAGAACCTGTTTACCAAAGGAAAGACAAACTCAAATTAATGCCTGTTCCTTGTTTTGTTTTTTTTTAATTTTATTTTATTTTATTATTTTATTTGTTGGAAGAAAGGAGGCGGTGGTAGAAAAATGTTAAGTTTCTTGTTTGTAAAATGTTGATAAACAGAATTGTGGAACTTCACACTTCAGCCAATATATATAACATATTAATTCTCTAAAACCCGTAATAGACACTATATTAGTTAAGGTGTAGATAGGAGGAGGGTTCTATGAATGTATGTGGGTGTGACAGTAACACATGGAGACCAAGGCAGGTCTTGTCAAATATCTGTCTCATTTATCAACTACTACTGATCTTTCTACACCCACTGTAGCCTCTAAGTAAAAGTGTTAAAAATAGCCAAACCAACAAAAATGCCAAGTTACAAGAACAGAAAGACTAAAATGTAACCCTAGCTCCTCTGGTTCAACAAAAGCAAAAGAAGGTGAGAGAAGGTCCCTGGCCCCATGAATTGGTCTGTCTGGCCCTCTTTCTTTTCTTGTGGTCAACATTTCTCTTGCTACCCTGATGATAAGTACATGAAGGGCTAAGTTTCCCAATGACAGTCTCAGCATGAACACTTTGAGTTCTATTACGTCCCCACACCACACTCAGGCACATCTCTATTACATCAGCAAATCCACTTCCAGGATTTGGTTTCTGTCATCTGGACCACAGCCTGTTGCCCATCTGCAGAGAGTCAGGGGTCTGAGGGAGAAGGTGGCTATGATAGCCCTCTGTAATCAGTATCTGTAATAAGGGCACACTTTTGAGTGGTACCATTGGGCTAGCAGAGGGGATAAAGTTTTCAGCAAATTAGCAAAGGGGTCAGACACTCCCTACGGCTCTAAAAGGCAAGATATCTAAGAGGGTTGTTGTCAACATAGTGCCCTGGACAAATCTCATAAACATGGTTTAATGGAAAGAGTTTTTTTTTAGTGTGATCAGCTTTGTCTTGAATCACATAACTTTGTGACCCCCAAATAAGAAACTTGGAGCTTCATTTTTCTCATCTCTGCAATAGAGATTAACTCGTTCATTCAGTACCTGCTTATTAAACACCTGCATGGTGACACATCTTGTGCTAAGTGCTGAAGACATAGAAGTGCGAGTAGTAGACCCTCAACAACTGGTAACTGATGTTAAGCACAAATTGTATAGTACTTGGCTGCCTTTTCTCCCCCGTGGCTATTGTTAATCAATAGTTGTTTATGTTTTATTGAACATTTGTTCTGTGTCTAGCTGTTGAAAAAATAATGATAATAATAGTAATTATTATTATTATTACAATACAAAAGCAGGAGCCAAAGTTCCCAATTATGTAAGTAGCTCATAGCCTAGCTGAGAAGATATAATCAGCTCTGAAAGTGGAGAGTAGCTCCAACTCCTTCCTGCCTTTGATATTTACATCTCTGCTCTTGAAAAATAACCAACATCCAGTTCCAGTAGAGGCCTATTGTATCAGAATCTAAGGGTGAGACCCGGACATCAGTTTATCTTTAAATCCTCCAGGTGATCCTAATTTGCAGCCAGAGTTGAGAATCACTGGTCTAACCGTTGGCTAACGCTGACACTGGCCACAGTGCCGTGGTGATAAATACGACCTGAACTGTAGCAAACCGTATTAGCCCAGGAGGGAACTCAGAACTTAGCACCATCAGGAAAGGCTTCAGACTCTTTGAAGTTGGAATTAGCACTTTAATAATTTGACCAGATTTGGTTTCAATGCTATTCATTTTCATAGAAATAGAGTTATATAAATATCACTTATTAAATCATATACAGTTAAAATTCTTTAGAAAATGCATGCTCACAAAACTAACGTCTGCTCTGCCATCGTGTATCACCTCGCTTTCTCCTTAAGGTTCTGGCTTTATCTCTTCTGATCTCCCCTTGCACCATGAGATCTGGCTGTACTCAGCTGCCGGCAGCTCCGGAGTTGGTCACGTTCTCTCTCTAGCTCCTTGTCTAGGTTGTTGGTACTGCCAGATCCACTCGCTCCACCTCCCTGTCATCTAATTCCTCTCCTTTCTCCAGGACTTAGTGTAGACATCATTTGCCCTGCTAAATCTTTCCTGACCCCGCATCAAGTTATGGAGCCTTCCTGTGACTCCCAAGACACCTTACCTTTCCCCTCTCCAGGCCTTATCACATGGTCTAGCTTACTTTTTGCTCTGTACTCCTCCCTGGACTATAAGTTTTATGAGAACAGGAAGCCCACTCGTATTAGTTACCATTTTATCCCCATTTTCTACGTAGTGCCAAGCCTGTAGTAGATGCTTAAATATCTGTTGAATTTGTTTGAATACAGATGTTTATGCACATACACAGTTAAGTAAACTATGCATGGGTTATCTTGCAAGCCCCAGTAACTTTCCCGTAAAATTTCTGTATAATTGCTGTTTTCCTCTGAGGAAACCCTTCCACGCCAGGTTTTATACACTTGAATTAATAGATGTCCCTTCTCCCCACTTATCTTGGCCTCTTTGGGCTTTAATTCATTGTCTGTAATTGTGATGACCTTCCTGTCAGAAAGCTTGGGAGTGAATAGCAGGCTCTTTTCAGCTATGAGAGCTACGAATTCTCAGCCTCATCCTTGAGGACACGTACCGCAAGTTCACATGAGAGATTCATTCTGTGAAATTAGGTGTCCGCCATTGCACGTGGTAGAGAACTTCCTGGGCTGTACTGAGCCTTCTCTGGCAGATGGTGTAAAGGCCGTCCTGGAGTATCTCTGGGAAATGGCGTGCTCAGTAGTGAGAACCAGAAGTCCCAGAACTATGCTGTTCTCGGAAGCCCCCGAATTCCCTGCAGTGGATTCTGCCTCCTACGCGTGAGACGTGAGCAGTGTGCTTTGTGTTGAAGCGGAAACAATGCTGTTCAAATGATAGCCTGATAAACTAGTCGTTACTTCTAATTGCTGGTATTAGGACTTTGCGTTTCCATTCTCCAGGATTATTGTTGTTTTCATTATGAAGCAGCTCTCAGACTTGCAGTACTTTCCAACTTTGTCAAAGATCAAGTTACCCTATGAGTATATTTGGGCTGTCTTTTCTAGAATTCATGTGTTTATTGCTCAGTTCACTGCCGAGAACTGCCTGCTTCTTTAATGAATTAAAATTTAAATCTGGAGCACTGGCTGGGCCCAATTCACCCGCTGCTGACGCAAAGCTCCTCAGCCTTATCAAAGCGGTAAGAGCTCAGAGAGCACAGTGCAAGAGGCAACCCCAACTGTATAATGAGAGAGAGGACACACGGAATTTGAGGCAGTGCCTACAGTGCCCAGGGCAATTGGGATTTTGAGTATTTTATACTTATTTTTATTGTTAGGTACAAGAAATTCCAACACTTTGCAAACTTTGTCCCGCAGACTCTCTTGTATAATCTTAGACAGACTGTATCTTTTTTGGGGGCAGGAGGAGTTGTATTTAGGTTCCCTGAAAAGGTATATGTTTATTCTTGATGAGATCTTTGTTTAGCTACATCACCTTGCCAACTCTTCAAATTCCAGTGATGCTGAGTTACTGGAAAGAAGGATGATGTAGAAGAAAAAAAAAGTGCTTTGGAATTGGAAAGATTATGTTAGAATTTATCTATAACACTAGGCAAGGTTTGAAATCTTATCAAAGCTCCCTTTGAGGTTTATTATGAAGATTGAATGAGATCGTAAATGAAGTTTGAATGAGATCATGGGGTTGTAATCAGCTCCAGAAGGCAGAGGTCTACATCTGTTTCATTCAGCGCTGTATCTCCAGTGCCTAGAATAGTGCCCTGTGCATACTTTTCACTTAATAAATACATTTTGGATAAATGAATATAATATATGCAAAATATCAGCCATACTGTGTGGTTCATAGGAGTGTTCAGTAAATGGAAGTTGCCAGGATTATTTCCAGAATTAATGGGAGACAGGAAAAATCGACTCAGTTGACACAATTTCAGGATGTAGAATGCTGTGGAGAGACGCTTTGAAAATGGATTATCTTTTCTGCAGAAGACTGAGGATTTGTCATATGTCTTATGAAATTGTCCCAGTAACGTGTCTGAGTGTATCCTTTCTTATGGGCTCAGTCTTCCCATTGGAGAAAACAAAATCTACACTGTCTGATTGTGCAGAGCTATGACATCAATGGTGTCTGTTTCCATGATGCCCCAGAATGTGGCTCACGTAATTGTCACAGCCAGAAGTCTTCCAAAATAAAGGTTTTCACACACTATCATATGTTGGAAAATAAAAGCATGGAGAAAATCTTGGAAGAAGGGTTAAGCTAAAAACAGAGCTTGGTTTCATCCTTCTTATGTTTCTTCTACACTTGTTACTGATGTGACAGCATTCAGATGTTCAAATTGGATTTTAGATGAAGGAAGAAAGAATGATAAAATGAATATAAATCTAAAATCACCAAATTTGTACATTCTGCTGCATTCACACATGTATTCATATCCATATGTATTCATAATATCTATATATATGAAATATATAAATATTTTGTTTTTAGGGTTTTTTGTATATATATATTTTTTATTGAAATATAGTCAGTTTACAATGTTGTGTCAATTTTGATATCACTTATATGCAGAATCTAAAAAAGTTCCTTTGTCTTTTTTATTTGCAAAACAGAAACAGACTCTAAGACATAAATATTTTAAATAAGTTACAGACATCATGGCATGTTACCTATTTAACTACTTCAGTGTCTAGAAGTCTTTTCTGCATAACCACAATAGCATTAGTATACATAAGACATTTAATAGTGATATGATATTATTTTCTTTATGGCCTATAGGCAGAATTTTCCAATTATCATCTTCCTGTTCTTTGAACTACTCTTCCGCAGTGGGGGTTACTATTAACCAGCCAGTGATCATACGTTGCATTTAGTTGTCATGCCTCTTTAGTGTCCTTAAACATTCAACTTGCTCACATTTTAAAAAAAATCTTTCACAATATTAATACTTTTGAAGAGTTTTGTTTTGCAGAATATCCCCTAATTGGAATTTGACAGATTATTTCCTGATGATTAGACATTAAGTTGCTTTTGTTAAGAATCCAGCTAGGTGGCTTTATATAGCCAAGCTGTATTTTATTCATCTTTATTTTTATGTCTTTCCTACCAGCATGTGAGCTCCTTACAGAGAGGGGCCGTGTCTCATTCACCTTTGTAACCTCGGGACTCAGGAGTGCCTGGCACATGGGGGTGCCCAATAACTCATCCTCTTCCTCCAACCTGTTCCTTCTTTTCATTTAGTTCCTGTACTCTCATCAGCTCAACTACCCATAGTAAGCCAGTTATGCTTTTTGGGGGTGGGGGGTAATTAGGTTTGTTTGTTTATTTTTAATGCAGGTACTGGGGATTGAACCTAGGACCTCGTGCATGCTGAACAGGCACTCTACCACTGAGCTGTACCCTCCCCCAGGAAGCTAGTTCTGCTTGACATCTCACTTTTGTCTCCTTTTTCTCCCACGTCTAGGCAATCACAAAGCCCTCTCTGTTACACCTGCTTGAATATTCCTTCATTTTCATTTCAGTGTTAGGCCTTCAGCATCCTCTCCAGAAGGATTAGAGCAGCCCACAAACTGACCTTCTTACTGCTAGTCTCAGCCCTCAAATCCAGCTTCTAGCCAGTTTTCAGGGCGACCCATTTAAAAAGCAAACCTGGCTATGTTGCTTTCCTGATGAAAATCCTTCAGAGACATCAGTGACTTTCGGTAAGAGGTCCAGGCTTTTTAGCCTAATAAAGAAGCCCTCCGTGATCTGATTGTCTCCTACCTGCTATCTCATCCTGCCTTGTACCTCTTGTTCCAGTAGCACTGAGACCTTGAAATAGCATTAGTCGCCCTCCTTTGTTGAGGGCCGGCCACGTGTCAGGTGTGATAGTGCCTCCTTTACATCCATGATCTCATCTAACCCTTACGTCAGTTTGTGAAGTAGGTGGAGTTACTGGCATTTTGTAGATGAGGAGATGATTTGCATTCTCAGCTAATACGTTACAGAAGCAGGAATTAAACATGATCCTGAAGTTCTTGCCATTTCCACCCCCAAGGTTGTCTCCACTCACTGTACTATTTCTTGCCTTCATGCCTACTCTCTGCGTGTAACCTTTCCCCCAGCCACTTAATCCTTCTTGCCTCGCTAACTCTACTAATCAAACTCTGAGCTAGTATCTTTTATTACCTCTTGTGTTGTTTGATACCACCTTAGTACTTTTAAAATATCCTGGTGTAACTCTAGTGCTCTACGTACATTATAATTTAGTGATCACTTTATATGTCTGTATTTCCACTAGACCACCAGGGCTGAGACCATGCTGTGTCTTTCTTATATATCCAGTGGAGGGTCAAAGTAACAACTCAGTAAACACTGCTGGATGTTGATCGACCACAGAGCTCTTGATGCTGCCATGTTACACACTGCTGACTTGTATAAAGACTTTGTGTACACTTAGCAAATTTCCAGACACAAATTTTCAGTTATCTCAAAAGAGATAACTAAGTTGTGTGACAGAACCAGAATTCAATATGATCTTTAATTTATACAGGAAACAGAATATAAAACTTTTCAAGAATAATGCTTAAATGATGATTTAAAATTAATATATATCTCCTCTAATACTGTTAGCCCGTTTTGCATTGTGCATACACTGCATTTACTTTGTTACACTCAGGATAGAATACATCCTGTGTGCATGTAAAATGCAAAAAGAAAAATGCATGCGTGTTGCTATTTTCATTGATTGTAGTGTCTTAAACATGTCTACATATTCTATGTAATTGTCATCTTAATTACTACACAGTATCTTGCAGAGCTGATTTTATTAAATCTATCCCTCTAATCTTGAATATTTATGCTTTTTTCAGTCTTTTGGAATCAGAAAGCGATTTTGTGCATACGTTTTTGTTTCTGCTGAACTATGTCAGAAGGAGGAATTCTGAAGCCTAAAATTTGGATCAGAGTATATACATCTTTATTAGTCTTAATATATTGCCTTCCAAAAAGGATAAATCAGTTTAAATGATCATTATACATAAATGAAAATAACAGGTTCCTTAAACATTCACCAGCAATAGGTACCATTTTTTACATTTATTGGCTACTTTAGTAGGTCATTAAAGGTATCTCCGGGCTCCATCAAAGGTGGTCTTTTCCCCTGTGTTTCTTTATTACTGATATTTTTCTATATAATTTTTGTATTCATGTCATGGCTCACTCGATTTTTAGGTCCTTGAGGTTTTCCTTCGGAACGTGAATGAACTCTTCATATATTACAAATGTTAATTTGCCTGACATTTTCAATACAATTTTTTTCTCCATCAGTTGATGTTATATGGAAAAATTTAATTTACATCATTTTCACTCACAGAGGCTTTCATTTTTTGTGTACTCAGTGTGGCAGTAGGTCTGTCTGAGTTTCCTTTGTGGATTCTTGAATTATGTAAGGCATAGCTCTAACATTTAGTTTTCTAAATTGTATTTTATATATTATATTTTATTTATATATTTTTTATCTTAATATAACTTAATAAATAACCCTTCTTTGCTCCTCTACTTGGGAAAACTGACAGCTTTCCACATTATGTTTTGGGTTTATTTCTAATTTTTACACTTTTTCCTATTCATATGTCTTTCTGTATTTATGCCAGTACCACACAGTTTTAAGTTCTAATACCTTGGTATAAATTTAATGTTTGATACGGCTAGATTTTCTTCTCTTTTCTCCTTTTCAGATTGTCTATTATGGCTTTGTCTTTTCTCACATTTTTCATGCAAATTTTGTTGCATTTTTAAAAATCACATTGCCATTTTGATTGAAATTTTGCTGTAAATCTCCTTGGGATGAACAAATAGATTTATAATTTCCAGTCTGAGGTTAAAGAATATACCTGTTTATTTTATTTTATTTTTTTAACTTCCAATAAGGGTTTGTAGGTTTCTATAAAAGACTTCTGCTCTTGTACAGTATAAACCTTAGTGTTTCCGATTGCTTTTAATAAAATGATGATGACTGGCATTTACTATCAGGTATTTCTGTTCAGTGTTTTTTGTATAATCTCATGAAAGATCTCTGTAAGGCAGCTGCTGTTGTCACCACAGTGCCGATGTGGAAGCTGAGGTTTACACTGGTCACCTAATTTGTCCAGGGCCACATGGCTATTAAATGGTAGAGCAATGATTTTCACCCAGGATGGTCTGGCTCCAAGGCCATGCTTTTAATCAGCCATCTTATACTTGGTAAACTGGAATTATAAGCTACTAAGATGACATTTAGCCAGAATTAAGCAAAATTCCTGTGCTAGAGCCAGTATTTCAAATGGTAAAGAAGAGAAAGATCACTGTCTTCAGAATGTGAAAAAAGAGTTCAGATCTTCTATACAGTATCAACTAAGAAAGTGGCACGATTGCATTAAACAAAGCAACGAAACCCAGTTCTTCGTTAATGGAGAGATGATGTCAGTTTATGGAAGGGGGTGATACCGGCAGATCAGTATCTAGAATGCTGTGTTCTCAGCCGCCTGTTTTGAGAGTGGCCTTTATAACTGCAAGTTTCATCAGGGAGTGATAACATGGTAGATAAAGAGGAATTATGCAGAATAAGTGGTTGAAGGATGGAAACTTGTCAACTTGATTAAAAGAAGTCATCCGAAGATCTGTGTAGAGCAGAAGGGAATAGACATGTAGTGAACAAAGATTTCAAGGAGACAGATTTTGACTCCAGTAAATTCTTAAAGACTTAGTCTGTCCAACAGGGAAACTGGCTTCCTTGCAAGTTAGTAAGTGTCTCATGCTTGGAACTATTTGAGCAGAGACCAAAGGTTCCAAAAAAAGTGATTCCTTAATTGCAAAAGAAATTGATGTAGATTAGTGTCTTTTAAAGTGCAAATCCAAGAACAGTAGCATCAGCCAGAAACCACAATTGTTAGAAATACAGATTAGAGAACCCCACCCCAAACTACTAAACCAGAAACTGAGATGAGGCAGCAGTCTCTTTCAACCACCATCCAGGTGATCCCTGATGCATGCTGAAATTTGAGAATCACTGACATACGTAAAGTCTAAGGTCTCTTAAAGCTCAAAACTGTAACTCTTCTTACTGTTTGTCATGCAGTACACTTTTATATCAGACAATATGGTATTAATTGTGTACTACATCTAAGGGAAGTTAATTGTTGAGGTAACAAAGGGACCTCATTGTGAAGTGGCTTTCACCCAATAGATGGCTTTATGATGTAAACTGTGAGACGGTGTTCCAGCTGAACGTCAAGTATCTCAATAAATGGTCAGGGGTCTGCATATATACACACCAGGCTGTTTCTGCTAGAGAAGTCATGGCCTCTCCTCACTATATGTCTATATTTTCTTTCAAAGGACAGATGTGTAAATGCAAATTGTCATCATAGTTTTACTCTTTGATTTTTATCATCAAACTGACCTGAACTACTCCAGAGGTGGTTTGGAGTAGATGGGAAAAGATTTCTTATAGCTAGGACACAGTAGATGTTGATTTCTCCTTACCACTTACCCTTCCATTTCTCCCACCATGCTGTGAGTTCCTTTGGCATTAGGGCCATATCTCATCTATCTTTGTGTTTTCCATGGTGCTTAGTGCAATCCCTGTGAAACGTTAGTACTCATTGTTTATTATATTAATGTACTTGATGTAGTAAATTCTCTAGGTTTGAAAATATGTTGTTTGTGCAAAATCAAAGAATTAAGATTAAATAAAACAGAAGACTGGAACCCTGGGCTGCCCAAACCAAACACAACAGCTATTTATATTTTGTGATTTGTGCAATTTATATTTGTACAGATTACATTTGTAATGACTCTCGATCTTTCCTCCCATTTCTAAAGCTTTGTTTTACATGATTATAATCATACTTTGCATAAATTTCGAATTCTGCTTTTTTTTCCCTTATTGAGTATTAGGGAATCAGATTACTTGATACACTAAAATGTGCAAAGAGACTACAGCTTTTAAAATTTCTGGAGCTAATTTGATCGTTGTCATCAACCTAATAGCTAATTGGAAAACTTGACAATTAATGATAGCTTAGTGTTTTCCAACTAAACAGTCTGACTGTAAATTAGTAATTTCAGCCCTCTCTTTCAGGGTTGGGTTAAATAATCTCTTGGATGATTAAATTTATTGCAGATAAATGCTCAGTGTTTAAGATTTCTATCCCTCTCTCTGCTTCTTTACAAGATGGCATCTGGTTAGGGTTTTTTGCAGGGAGTGAGGTGGAGTAGGCAAGTCGGTGGCTTATATGAGATCATGGTGGGGACGAAAGAGGTCTCCGTCTTTTCATCTACTCCAATGCCTGACTTCTGCTGATTCACTAGCCTTCTCAGAATCCCCACATGCGCTCTCCTGAGCCTAGTGAGACAGTGGGGCCCCCAGAAGGGAGTGCACAGGCAGTATTCAGAGGGACTCAGAAGAACTGCTTTATGGTCACCTGTCTAGCCATCTTTATCAACCAGTTTTACACCATCTCTTCTACATTACTTGGAATGTGGTCCTAAATTGAAGGTGACATTCTTTCAAGTGGAGAAAAGGTAACAGATCTATGCTTTCAGCTTTCTTTTCAACCTGTGGAAAAGTACCCTCTCCCTTAAAACATCTGCATCAGAGAAGAAGTCAAGACTCGTGAGCTCCCCACCCTCTTCCCCTAATTCTGCTGCCTTCTTGTTTGGACTCTCCTGTATCAGCATGGAGAGAATGGATCTTTCCTCTTCCTGTCTGGTTAGAGCAGCTATACCATACTATTTTGTGTTTTCTGTACATTTTTTAAAAAATGAAACCAAATCAAAATAAAGCCAAACTCTTGATATAAAGAAAAAGCATCTTTTAAATTTAAAACCCTTGCTATCACTCCACATACCTGGCTTCCAGATTGTCAGTGTTCTTACGAAAGTCTGTTATGAGACTTCAGGCTGCCCCGTGATGCCATTGTGCCTGAGGCAGTACTCATTCTCTCCTTCCCTGAAGCAACAACCTCATTGCTCAGCTGCAACCTAACAATATGATATTAGTGGGAAATAAAATACGTCCATTTAAAATTTCTAAGTATTACATATAAAAATGGTAACCAAAACACCTCTGTATGCTCTGGTGTTACATAGTGAGCACTGTGATGGGAGATACATGTAATTTACTTATCCTTTGTTCTCATTATACAAATAGATACCTTGAGGCTCAAAAATAACTTGCCCTAGATTTCACAGAGAGGGCTTTCTTGCAATTCCATAGCGCACAAGGGTTAACCCCACGCGCATGCACAAGGGTTAACCCCACGCGCATACACCACTATTTATTTAACCATTCTTCCATATTTAGACATTTAAGTTGTCACAAGTTGTCTTAAAGGCATATATACAAATCCTAGTATGAGGATCAGGAATTTAGAATTCAAAGGCTACTTCAAACCAAATGAGGGAAAATTTATAGATAAAAGGAAAACTAAAAGAATTATCAACAACCAGTTGCAATGCAATGACCTCATGTGACTCTTGATCCAAACACAAAGTGACAACAACAAAAATAATCAATTGAGGAAATAGTAACATTGGCTAAATGGTTATGATAATAAGAACATATGATTTATTTTGTAGTTATCATTGGCTTTTGAAGAGTTCTTAGAGATAAATACTGAATTATTACGGATGAAGTAATGTCAAGATTGCTTCAGGGGTGCAGGTGGGTAGGGTAGAGGGAACTAAATTGGCCATAATTTGATCATTGTTGAAGCTGGGTGATGAGTAGTGGAGGTTCGTTATCTCATTTTTTTTGTGTGTGTATGTTTGAAATTTTCATAAAGAAACTTTTAAAAATGGAATAGGATTCCCTAGGCTTTCTGAGTTTTGAGCAAGGAAGAGTTCTTTTTCTGCTATGGTTAGGCAAATACGCATCTGCAAGATTTTGGTTGTAGTCTCCAATCCCTCAATCCCCGACCCTCAACCATATTCCTTTTATATACCATATATCACTTGACAAATTCCTCTTGGATGAGCCTTAACAGATGAAAAGTCTTCTTCAGTGTGGAGTAAAGAGAGGTCGTCAGTGCTCTTGAGTGGGGGTGTGTGTGTGTGGAGGGTAGACAGTCAGTGCAGCTGGTGAGCACAGTGGTCCTCTGAGATAGCCCTGGCCAGAGCCTCGTTATCCTGCTTCACGCTGCAGTTTTATCATGTGTCTGAGAAAGTGTTTCCCCTGCCAGGCGGAAAGGAAATTTGAAAATAAGTGCCAGCTTCAAGTGCCTGGGGGGCACACACTGACATCTCGTCTGGTTGGTGAAGCCAGGGTGTCCTGCAGAGCATCTCATTAACACCAGGGGCTTGGCCAGGCAGGGGGCCCCAATTTGAGCATGCGTGCTATCTGGGCACAGTTTGTATTCGATCTATGAAATGTACTAAAGTCACATTGCATTAGACCCCCGAAGTGTACTTGCTTTCTGGAGAAATGTTTACACTGTTTCCTCTCCTCACCCCTCGCCAAGCTCCTCATGCTACTGAGGGAGGTACTTGGCAATTCTAGCTCCACTGACATGAGAGGAGACATTTCATTCATCGCTCTTCCCTTCTCAATATTATTCCTGATTGTCATTCATATAATTCTTAATATTTGTTAAATGGAAGGGGAAGAGAGGCAAAGATAACATATGTGGGGAAGACAGCAAGGGGCATTAAAGAATGTAAGATATTGTTCACTGCATTTATGAATGAAGCAAGTTCATTGTCATCTTAAGATTCTGGTGGGATTCTGAAATGGAGACAAAATACTGAAAATAGATTAAAGATGTGAATTTTTCTATATAGAACACAATGAAATTTAATGTGTAGGAAAAGAATACCTTGAATTTTATAGCTTCCTTTCATACCCTGAATAAACTCATGCCAGGATTCAAGGGTAAAAGACGGTGGCCTTTGGTCCTGTCACTTTGTCATAACATCTCTACAAAATTCAAAGAAATTTAGAAGATTCACATGTCATTAAAAAGATATCTCATCGTCAAACTCCTAGGGTATACCGTGACTTTCTCATATCTTTTTCTCCCGAAAGTCTATCATTGGCCTCAACGCTCACAGCATTTGACAGTTCAACAAGGGGCACAATGATTTCTGCTGAGTAGAGCAAAAGGGGCCAGCTGTAGGTGGTGACTGTGGTGGAGATTAACAGCTATGAACGAGTGAATTTTCTAGTCTCATTCTTTGAAGAACAGCCATTGTCAAGAAATGCAACAGTTTTGAATTGAAATCAAATGGTAGAAAAGGAAGTATGAAATACGCAGATCCTGGCTCCTTTGCATACACCGTTTCTACCAGTCCCAGGCAGGTTCTAACACTTGTACCAGTGCTAAGCTTAGTAATTCACATGGTTTCCCTAATTAAACCTTCAGAAGCATGTAGAGAGAGAACTTTTCTTTCCCCTACTTTGCAGATGAGGAAACAAAACTTCAGGAAGTTCACTAGCTTACCCAAAATCAGACAGCTAGGAAGTCCTGAACCAGCTCTGTCCAGACGTAACACCTGTTTCCTTTCTACTGCACTTAGCTGAGTCTGTTACTGCAGAGGAGATGGTGCTAAAAGAGTTTGCGGTTTGGGAAGGATGTTCCAAAACGTTCTTTTTACTTGTGGTTGTCGCCTGTGTAGACGACCCTTAGTCCCTTACTCCAGGCATTAGGGAGTTGTAAACATTTCCAAATTGTAGTAATTATAACTGTAAACTTGTATGTTGTAGGTGGAAGTGCCATGGAGAAGAAGTACATAAATTATAACCCTTCACTATTTGTGGCCTTGAGCAAATGTCTAAATACTCTGGGCCCAAATCACTACCACCAAATATAAAGTAATTTGATTAGGTCGAGTCTAAATTATCTTTTTTTCTTCTGTGATCCTCTCTTCCTGGTTGTTGGACTGTAAGTCTTAGTAAATCAAAACTGAGATTTTTTCAAATAGGAATGCTCACTATGGTTGGATTTTTAAAATCTTCTTTGTGACCTTTCAGCCAGTTTTTCTTGCTCTCTGACACAAACACTCATACACACTGCATATGTGCACACACAGACACCTGGCACAACTTACACAACTAGCATTTTTTTTAATTGAAGTCTAGTTGATTTACAATGTTAAATTCTGGTGTACAGAATAGTGTTTCATCTTCTCTTTCATTATAGGCCATTGCAAGGTATTGAATATAGTTGCCTGTGCTATACAGTAGGACCTTGTTGCTTATCTATTTTATGTATAGTAGTTAGTATCTGGAAATCCCAAACTACCACTTTATCCCTCCATACTCTCCTTTCCCCTCTGGTGACTAAAAGTTTGTTTTCTATGTCTGTAGGTCTGTTTCTGTTTTGTGAATAAGTTCATTTGTATCATTTTTCTTAAAATTCCATATATAAGTGATATTTTTCATTCTGGCTTACTTCACTTAGAATGATGATCTCCAGGGCCATCCATGTTGCTGCAAATGCCATTATTTTATTCTTTTTTATGGCTGAGTAGTATTGGAATCCATGATTCAGTCGTCTGTTGATGGGCCTTTAGGTTGTTTCCATGACTTGGCTATTGTAAATAGTGCTGCTTTGAACATTGGAGTTCATGTATCTTTTCAAGTTAGAGTTTCCTGTGGATGTAAGTATTACTTTCACTCAAGGAAGGACAGTTCAGATTAGGTTTCACACACAGAGCACATAGACAAGGAGCGGTTCCAGGCAGCTCAGTTCAGTTATTCAGGACAATTTGAACAATTAAGATAACAGCCCGTTCTCTTCATCCCACTGTCCTCCACCAGCCCTTGTGAACTCACAGAGGGCTGTTGATCTAGACTCAAGTCCAGAATTCTGGCTGCGTTGGTATGAGCCTATGTTGGCCTCCTCTACCTCCAGACTCCAAGAAAACAGTCAGTGAGGTGCAGGACGAAGAGATAGATGTTAAATTCACACACAGCGGGTCTTGGATACCTTATGAGAGGACATTTTGTCAGCTGTCCATGATGGTAACTTTGTGGTGTGTCACTGTCTTAGGCTTTGGGTGCTGCGGAGGAAATGATACCAGCAGTGCTGTGGCGTGAGTTCACCTAGTGAGAGAGTGAGATTCTTAGCTTGATGAAGCCTTCCTGCCACAGACACTGTCAGTGTGTGACTGTCTTTCCTGCCAAACTGATAACTTCTCAACGACAGACCGTGCACTGCAGACAGCCCTTTATTGCTACAGCACCCAGCTCAGCGCTGATACGTCGTGGCAGCACAACAAGAAGACAGCAGCATGAATTTCGTGGGGTGGGGGGGGGACATGAATTTTGGAGCTAGGCATCCCTGTGCTCAAAGTTCTGGTTCTGCTAATTATTCCGTGCATTTGGGGAAAAGTCACATCTATTCTCTGACCTTTGGTTTTCACACCGGTAAAGTGGGATTAATCAAACTTTCTTGGTGGGGGGAGGTGATATACCTTAGAGGTAGAGCACATGCTTAGCATGCACGAGGTCCTGGATTCAATCCCCAGTACCTCCATTAATAAAATAAATAAATAAATAAATGATAAACCTAATTACCTCCCCCCTGAAAAACAAAACATAAATTCATGAATTAATTCATTAATTCCCCTAGGAATATTGCTTAAGGTTTAGAGACACTATAGGCAAACCCGCTATTGAACTGTGGGCACTCACTGGGCGGTAGCCAGCAGCAGCAATATCGGAGGCAGGCAGCATTAAATAAATATTAGAACAACAGAATTATTATAAACAGCTGCATAATAAACCACTTTGTCAACATAGAGAAAGAAACTGCCATGAACCTATCAAGAAGGAATTTTTTTCATTAAAGGTACAAAGAAAAAGTATCGTAACAGTTCAGAGTGAACTGTCTTGTGAGGTAGTGAGATGCCTGCCAAAAGGGAAAAGAAAAGAAAAGAAAAGAAAAAGATTTCAAGCAGTCTTTAAACAACCAGTTAAAGTTGGAAAGAAAGTTACCCTGGGCTATTGCTAGGAAACTTCCAATTCAG
This sequence comes from Camelus ferus, assembly GCF_009834535.1. NCBI lineage: Eukaryota > Metazoa > Chordata > Mammalia > Artiodactyla > Camelidae > Camelus > Camelus ferus. The sequence goes on from NC_045699.1 coordinate 12,576,905, forward strand.
CAGTTTTTGAAATCTGGGTTCATTTTCAGTAGCAAAGTCTTCCCAGTCAAACCTCATGCCATATTATTCAAGGCAAATTATTAGTAGTTTGCTTTTGCTGCAATCTCATAAATTCTTAAGAGAGGAATTGAAAAGACCACAACTAACTTTTAATGAATCAATCTGTTTTGCAAGCATCAACAAAAAGTAACAGGAAAGAAGGCAAAATTTAAAGTTTGTAAGGAAGGGAGTGATAATAATTCAGCATTTGATTTACACTGTAAATGCAAGGAATGTAGCAAATTGGTTTTGAAAAATCTCCCAGGACCAAAAATAGCTCACCTTATCGTGTGCTGATTAGCTCAGGGGCTCAGGCTTGGCATATGTTCTAAGAAAGTTTCCATTTTCAGGGAGTGTGGACAAATGTGTAGAGAGGAGCCAGTCTGCAACCCCGTGGAGCTGATGTTTCAGCAGAAGGCACGAGGCAGTGAGTGGGTCAGAGAGGAGCACTTCCTGAGAGAAAAGAGCAGAAATGGACCTCTTCATAGGCCCCAGGACCAGCTAAGAGGGGCACTGGCATTTGTGTCTATTAAGGAACCAAATTTGAATTAGGAGACTATTGAAGGACTAAATTGTTGTGTCTGACTAGATGACATCAGGAATTGAAACTTACCATGACTGAACTAGCCCTCACTTACTCAGAGAGAATATGCCAGGAACTCACAAAAATTCTCATCCCCTCCTCGTCTGAATAGCATCCAGAGGTGGGGCTGTTTACACTCAGGGCCCTAAAGACTTAAATGTACTCAGGGCAATCGGAACAGACCCCTTTTATTGTGTCCTACTCATACTGTTAACCCCCCTACACACATGCACATACATACATATGCATCTCTTATGCTTCAAGATAGCCTAGGAGACACTTCCCCTGGGAAACATTCCATTACTTCCCCTCCCTGACCCCACCTTTCATGGTATCTCCGTTGTAAGTTAGAATGTGTATGCAGTAAGTTGTTTTTCTTGCATTTTGCCCAAATAAAAATCTGAGGTTCTCTTTACATTTAAATTTTTTATGAAGAGCTTTAAAAACTTTTTTAATGACATAGTCAAATCTATTGATCTTTTTTGTTGTCGTTAGCCTAATTTCTCAAAACGAAGGGCACAGCCTTATTCCACTGAGGAACATGTATGGACAGTTAGACTTTATGAATGCCCGGTTGGCCGGGCCCTGCGGACAGGCAGCCTCTACTACTTTTCGGATTCTGAGAAGGGGAGGAATAGTCATTCATGTATCGAAATCCTCTTCCCATTGCTATTAAAAGGGTTCTGGCTTTGCCCTAAACTTCTCCCCTGCCTTGCCTTCTCTTGATGCCATGCTCTTTTTGGGGGGGATTTCATGGTACAGAGTCATGGAGAATCATAGTACAGGAAAAGAAAAATCAAAAAGTTCATTCAGAAGAGATTTAAAGAAAAATACTAGGAAGCAAGTAACCATGGTGTCTAAGAAAAGTGAATACAGAAAACAAATAGGAATTTTCATGGATTGCTGTGGTTTGAGACTATCCTGCATCGTGTTTGAAAAATACAAGTAAAAAGCCTGTGTTTTTTGAAAGTATATATATTGTTTGTGGGAATGTTTTTCTGTGATTTCAACACTGCTCTGGACTACTACGTCTATTATAATTTTATAAGCTGTGCTTTAAAATTTATGAATGTGATCATGTACACATCTCTACAATTTTCTGTAATATATGTTCCCAGTACTTCAGATTCTTGGTTTGCCACATCCCTCTCTTTTTCTCATGAGAGACCCTTTCTGGTCTCACAGTGGTTTCCTTTGCCCCAGCCACTCAATGAACAGTTACTTAAGTGAACCATGATAAATGTCTGTCCTGGCATGGTCTCAAGTTAAATTCATTATACATATTGGGTTGCTTAGGCTAAAATGCGTCTTATCATCCCAGAAAATCAAATCGCAGGGTCATTTTCTAAAAGTAGCCGAGGAAAGCCTGCACTCGCGAATCCTCTTGTTCCTAAGGTCATGCTGCCTGGTGCTTAAGGGCTCAGCTCGGAAACTCGTCCTCATGGTTCAGTCCAAGTCCAGCTGCTGTTGTCTGTGTGATCTTGGGACAGCTACTTGACCAAGTTATGCCTCAGTTTCCTCCCCTGAAAGAAGAATATTGACAATGCTAACCTCCAGGGGTTGTGGTGAGGCTGTAAATGAGTCAATTCATGGACAGAACTCAGGGGAGGTGGCACCTGACATAGTAACTGCCCCCCCACAGGAAGGTAATTTAAGAAGTTGTTCTGCAGATGTCATATGAAAAGTTGGTAGAATTGAAGGCGATCATATTTGGTGATACAGATTTGAGTTCCAGGGCTTTGATATATCCGTCCACTCACTCAGTAGGGATTCGCTGAGCCCCGGCCACGGCAGTTATGCCATTATGCCAGCAATCATGGTGCAAAGATGCAGAAGACACAGGTGTTGCCCCCAGAGGGTTGACAGACTATGGAAGGAGTAAACATAAACAAAATGTAGCGGGAAAGTGCCAGAATTTTTAAAATAGCCTACAAGTTACAAAATTCATGCAAAAGAAGAACTAATTAAGATTGTCCTAAAGGAGAGGAAAGATTAGCTGAGTTGTTGAAGGGTGAATAGGCACCCACCAGGCAAACGAGCGGAAGAAATCTATTCCAGGCAAAGGCAATGCAGTACAGAATTATGACATAGCAAGAAGTTTAGTCTTTCTGGACTATGATGATTGAGTCACATGGGAAGAGATGGTGCTAGAGCAATGGGCAGAAGCCACGAAGACCGGCCAGCCGTGTTAAGAACATAGATCTAAGTCAGAGAAGATTGCTGTTTGTTGCATATCTAGTGTTTATGTAACAAAGGCCCCAAGTCAGAGTTGCTTCTGTTCCCTGCACAGACAGCAGTTATGACTGGGCAGTTACTTGCTTCTACCCATAGTCAGCGTTTTCTTCCATGAGCACCATTTGAACGAATGGAGTGTTTGTATTTGGCACCTTGGAAATAGGAATTCATTATTCTTCTAGAATAAGCAGAACAGTGACATGGACAAAATACACGCAGACATTTATCAAGATGTGTGCAGAGGCCCCTGATATAACTGTTTGCAATGATTTCTCATTTAAACACCAATTTCTCCTTTGCAGAGATTGATACTTTTCTAACTTTTGGGTCCAAGTTTTCTTTAGAACTTCGTGTCCAAGCTAAGCTAATTGTCCTCTCCTATTTCCAGTATTCTGGCTTCTCACCCTTCTTCTGAATTCTTTGGAACAAAGTTGCTAAAGAGCCTGTCCCCTGACTTGTCTTTCATCTTATACACGTGTCTGTTTGCAGTTTTCCATTCATGCTATTTCAGTACTGTGCTGGAAGAGAACAACTTTCCTCCATCGAATTAAGTACTTAGGAGTTATCTTGATTGTGTTTATCACAGCAGCCTTTGGGCTAACGTATTCTCCCTTCACTTGTGTTTCTTCATAGCTTTCCCAAAGCAGCACTTTTTCTTTGGACACTTTCCTAATGAAAACCATTTTTCGTCAAAAGATTATTGCCTTCATCAGTTACAAACTCTGTCCTCTAGACAGAGTAGTACGCTCAGCCGTAGGTCTACAAGAACTAAATTGATAACTTCCGTCTTTCTGATCTTCTGGCAACCATGGTTTGGCTAACCAGGAGCCCCAGTAAAGAATCTGGCTACCCAGCTAAAGCTGCTTCTACCCTGGATGTCACATGGGTCCATCCTGTTCTAATATCTCCCCTTCTTTCCCATGATCTGGGGCATTCCTGTATCCTTTTGCTTTTGGTAAAAAGGAATAACTAATTAGTTCATTGCTGGTAAGAAGATTGTCGGCCTAAGAACAGCATTTCATTTCTGCATGGTCTTTGTTTCCTCTTTCAAAAGTTTCCCTTTTTGCCTACAAAACAAAATAGTCCTGTTTAATGTGTGATGTTTTGGCTTCTCGTATAATTGCTGCCTCACCAGTAGAAAACCCCTTTGGGGCTCATTTGAATTCTTTAACTCTTTCCTGACATTCAGCAGAGCAGTTTCCCAAGTCTCAAAGCACTTCACTAAATAAGCTATAGTCACTATCTTTGGCATTGTTCCAACAGTAATCAATTTTCAAAATTGAAGGTTAGCTATTAAATGACCCCATCAGATCAAATACCTGATAAGTCAGTATTAAACTAGCATTGTATATACATCTATCAGGGAGTTTCTGCTGTTTTCATTTCTTCATTTAAATAATAAGGAATTCAAAGCAAGAGGATGTATAAAAGCTAATAATGATAAGCTTTGACACTCATACAGACATTTCTAACTCTTAACGAATAACAATATGTTTTCCGTATACGTACCCCTACTGTGATGTCAGCTCTATTATGTTCAAAAGATTGATTTCACTTCGATTTTAATGTCTTAATATAGTCTTAGAATTTTAATAATAATGTTGCCCCTGAAATGCATGCAGTTAGCAAGAGGAATGTCAGTAAGCTATTTAAAGTAAATGCTTCAACTGAAGACAGACCTGGATAACATTTATTAATTATGCAAATAGATAATGGATTAGAGCATGTGTAGCTAATTATCTAATTATGGTGAATTTAGCAGAAATTCCGCTATAGTAGTTCAGTTACTAACGCTGGATTCTATTATATACTGCAACATACCAGAAATGCTCTTATAATTATCTGAGGGAGTCTTGTTAACAGTGAAAGGCCTTCATAAATGAAACACTGCCCTTGAAATTATTTATTGAATTGTTTTGAGAAACACATTGATATCCACAGTGAGAACACAGGTTCTGAGTTCAAAGTAATGTCATTTAAAATACGTCCTATTAGAAAATGTATGGCTTTATCCACTTTGCCTATACAGATCTCTCTGAAGCATAAATCGTAAAACAGAGAAAGAGCACGTATCAGCTGAGTAGCGGTGTGCCGACAAGCACTAGGAGAATAAAAGCATGTTCAGACCGTGGTACCCAAAGACCTTGAGGGTTGAGTTTTCTGGAGTGCAGGTACTGCAAGCTTAACATATAATTTGAGCTTCTTTAGAAAATACTTGACTATCCAAACAGGCACTGGAGTTGCATCGATGTTGTTAGGTCTGTGGTTTGCCATAGCTGAGGGATGGGGTGGGACTCTGGTGATAGACTTTACCTGCCCAGTGCCCACAGCGAGCCATGGTCACCTCACACTGTCCATCTGTAACTGACACTTATTAGCAATTCCTACCTGATCCACCTGAAATGGTAGTTTGGATCTGCTTCTAAAGACTGGAGCTGGAGCAGGGAAGAGGAGAGAAAAAAAATGAGTCTCTGAAGGAGAGAAGATAGCAATTATTAGCCTAAATAGTGTTTTTGAACTCCTGAGAGAAAAATGACAGGTCACCGGCTATCATCCCTGAGAACTTGTTCCCACAGATGAATCTTTGTTCTCCCAGCCAGTAGAGGATGAATTTTCAGTTTGTTCTACAGCCAAGAGACACTAGGCTGATTTGTGAAGCCCAGTCCTTCAAATGCCACATAGAAGGGTGCTGGAGTTCATGGTGCTAAAATTCTACACTTCTGGAATACAGAGAAAAGCCAGGCTGAGCTTTCTTAATGAGGATCTATGCAAAACCTCCAGCAAACTGCCTGGAATATATACGTTTTGGAAAATTGACAGAAAATGCTCCCCAGCAAGAGAACTAAATGGGTTGAGCTGCTGGGGGAAACATTCTAAGTAGGCACAGGCTCCCAACGCAGAATTTCCAAAGGAGAGAAAATGAAAAGCCAGCCTCCTTCTCCCCTTCACAGCTGCCCCTCTCCCTATTCAACAACTGGCAGAGGAGCCGCGTTGTTGGCAGGTGCGCACCGGGGAGCGGAGGAGCAGCTGGTGTGCAGGCAGCGGAACGCCCTGACCAGCCCTGGTCCCAGGGAACAGACGCCTCCTGGGCCTCAGGTAGAGCAGCAAGGAGGGGAGCGGAGCTGATTCATCTCGGCAGAGCCTCCTAGCTCACGGGAGGCGGGTGGGGGGCGGGGGGCGTCCAAGACCTCCAGGGCAAAGAAAGCCTCACTAAGACGTCTCCTAGAAGTTCATAAAGATGAGCGCCCCTTTTGAAGAGAAACAGATATTGAAAGTGCTGTTTACAAGAATAGAATCCACAGGGGCCCAGAGGAAAGGGCTGGACAGAGTGGTGATGAGGGGGAGGGTGGGAGGGGTGTGAAATCCTGGTGTGCTAAACAAACATCCTTCAAGGAGGCTAAACACATGACTCAGGCCAAAGTCACACTGAGTTCCAACCAACTGAACTCAGCAAAGTCTTCTGCCCTCTCCCTAATAAATTTAGCAGATGATCCTAGTTATTTCTCAGCACTTTATTTATTGCACAGAGGACAAGAGCTCATTAAGAAGGGGATTAATCCTTGGTGGAATGGAAACACTTCAAAAAATTTTCATGTCATTCTTAGGATTTTGCCAGTATGAGAGTAAATCCATTCTCAAAATATTACAAACTAGGAGAAAAAAATCAGTCCACGATGAAGCTGTATAATTGATATCCTGATGTATTTACTTCCTATGAGGCATTTTAAATTATAACTTGACAACTTACACCCCTCCTGTTATGCCTCCCGTTACCACTCACAGAAGTATGTGGACCAGGGAGCCAGTGCAGGTGGGCAGGAGCCTTGGATGCCTCATAATACAAGACCCTCCCTCCTAGAAATGCCACCATGTCTCCAAAGCTCCCCCATTTGGAGAGGGCACGATTCCTTCTTGCCCCATCCCCAATTTTCCATCATCACTGAGATTCTTTCAATTACAAGAATCTAGTCAATGTAGTCCTAAAAACACATTAGAAATTCAGGGAGCATTTTTTTTTTTTTAAAGAATCCATGAACACCTGTTAAGTGTAGCACTGGGCTCAGTGGACATGCGCAAAGGAGTGAAGACATACCTTTCCTCCTGTACACAACTGAGGCCACGTAAATACCTAAAGGGACTATGGAAGCGAATGCAAAAGCGTACAGGCTTTGTATTACCAGTTGCAGGCGTACTGGCTTCTGTTTATGCCACGTTGTCTAGTTTTCTGGCACATCACTCATCTCAGTTCAGAGTTGCAGAAATTCCATTTGGACAAATAATCAGAGAAAGGATGAGGCTACCAAGGATGCTCTTTCCTAAAACGTTCAGCCTCAAATCGCTTTCTCATGCAAGAGAAGGTGAAGCTTGATGGAAGGTCTCGTTTTAAAATTGTATCCTGTTTGCTGCCCTTTTCCCCTGATGTCACTGGGACCACTGACTGAATGGCTGAGACAAACCAAAGTAGGACTTTTGGATGGTATGGTATTTATTGTTACATCATAGGAACCCAGAGGGTGCTTCTGGCAGGACCTGCCTATGTTGGTGTGTGTTCGGTAGAGGGTTACAGGCTCTCTTTCCAGGTTCCAGGTTGGTCACCACGTGGTCCTGTGACCTTGTGTGGGCTGCTTGACCTGTCTGGGTCTCAGTGTTTACATCTGTAAAAGAGGCTGGAAAACTCATTCTGTGAATGCCTGTACTTTCTGAACCCAATGTGAGTGCCTAGAAGCCCTGAGAGTTGGAGGCCATTTCTGTTACCTGACTCTGAGTTAGAACTGAATCCACAAGGAGTTGAATGCCTGGGATCAGGAGGCGGGAGCATTGAGTTAAGTAAATAATATTTAATTATTGACAGGGGCGGCATCACCATCTGCTTCCCGGCTGCATGAGCCTTTCTCTGGTCAGCATTCCTGTGGGGCCAGGCAGGGAGAGCGAGGGCCGTGTGTGCACTTTCATAATACAAATAGAACAACCAATGCCTCTTCGGGCGGAGCACCAAGAGAAACCCACCTGCACCTGGCCCTGAGTTTATATTATGTTGTTTTTTGGGTTTTTTTTTTTTTTTTTTTTTTCAAAGAATTGGATTGGGCCCTGGGATTGTGAATGCCTGTACACCTCCTTCATGACAGGACAGCAGAGCAATCTGTTTTCAAAAGCCAAATCTGGCTTTTTATTTTTTCACCCTCAGCTCAGCCGTTTTTCTCTCCTCTCTCCATCCCAGTGAGGCTTTTTTTCCTCCCCATCCTTTTGAGTCAGCAGCCTGCCGGTAACAGAGGTACCCAGCTGTTCTCCGAGTCCTAATCTCCAAACAAGTTTTAATAGATATTGCCTGCCCTCCACGCTGTTGGCTGCTACAATAACACACCAGACTGCAGGTACTTTCAGTAGGATTCTGAGGTTTATGGTGAAGTGTAGTTTTGCCCAATCGCTGAGGAATAGAGTCGCTAATATCGCCCGGTAATAATTTTTCATTTGATAGATGGGTGTGTGTTTTGGACTGTTTGCTGCAATACAGAACTGAAAGGGAGCCAGCAGGTTTCTTCCAGGTGGACCCAAGCACCCTAAAGAAACAGTAATCATAGCTGACAGCCACAGGGCAGGTCATAAGCACCTCAACGAATCCACCCCAACAAGAGCGCTGTGTAGCAGATAGCTCATTGTCCCCGGTGTCAGAGATGAGAAGACTGAGTCTCTGAGTACACCACAAGCACACGGCAGACCCCAGGTTCCAAGGAAAGCGCACTGACTGTATCAGAATCCATCTACTTCTACTGAAGTGGGCAGGAGCACGGACAGACTTCCCAATTCATGCAAAGCAAAACAAAGCAAAACATGGTGGGATGGGCCCATTTTATTTAGTGGGTGTCCCCAAATCCTAACACAAGCCCACCACTGTTACTTTGAATATATCAGAGAAATCACATCCTCTGTATGGTCTTAGTCTCTAGAAAATTATTTTTCCATTTTAAAGACCCATTTATTAGCCAAGAAGAAACTTAAATATGGGGAGAGTTTGACCCAACACTATAAAGTTTCATTAAACTAGACTCCATTAATTATTATTATAAGAATCGAACATCAGAATCACTAAAGTATGGAAATGATTGTATGGTTTAAATCCTTGTTCTCAAAAAAAACAAAACAAAACAAAATGAAAAAACACCTCTCTCTCTCTTCCCCTCCTCTGTCTCAAGCATACTACGGCCCTGGGAAGTTTAGCAGCTTGCCAAAGATGTACAAGTAAACACAGGATTCAGAGATTCTCTGTATCAGGACAGGAGGGTGGGCTAAATTTGAGCATTGTACCCGCTAGAGGTAACGAAGTTTGCTAAGCAAATGAGTTAGGTAAACACACTTCCAATGGATTGTTTAAGCTAGTTAGGAGAATAAATTGCTTCCAGGCATGCATTCACAGGCAAATGATTGATAGACTAATTATAAATCATTCTTATCTTTTCGTTGAAGTCTGCTCCCTGAGGACCTCTACTAGGAACAACTTTATTGAGTTCACCACTCCTGAATATACGGAACAGCATCTTTATCGTAAGAAAACAAAGTAGCTTAATTCAGATTTTTCATTGATTCAGATAGAAAACTGGCCCTCCTACCCAAAAACTCAGATTAAGTATTTCACCAAGAAACATGTATTAAGTGCATCCTACACACCAGGCACTGTGTTAGGCACTGGCAGTCAGAGGTCGGTAAGATCTGATTCCTGTTTAGAAAAGGTCCTTGTAAGTTTAATTTTGTTGATTCTTCTCAGGAGGTCACAAGTGTTCTATTCATGAATGTTTAAGACCACGTGGCCAGCTCTGGGTGGGGAGAGAGGATTAAGGAATCACCTGATACCTAATTTCCTCTGAATAACGTGATTACCGATTCATCTATACTGTGTAGAACAAATAGGTTTGTAAACTGCCATATAAGTGTCTGTATTATCACACATTAAGAAATTGAATTTTAATTTCCGTTATTGGTATTACAATGTAATAAGAAGTAGAAAGACCCAGTAGCTTTTAACAGAGTAAGGCCTGATTTTGAAAGACAGCAGTGTCTCTTCTCGTCGGCATCTTTGGAGTCTGAAGGATCCTGGGACAGAGTTTTCCAACCATCTGAATCTACAGCCTTTAAAGCACCAAGCTTAGTTTTATGATATCCATTCTGAATTGGAATCTTTCTCAGCAGAGGACATAGACTTGCACACGCTGTTGAACAGCATATGTTAACGATTTCTGTCTTTTTGTTGTTCGGGCCAAAAGCCTGGACATCAGTCTTGGGTCCTTTCTCTTCCTGCTGCCTGTCAGGTCTGCCTCCTTATGTACCTGGAATCCAACCGCTTCTTACCTTCGCCTCCACATGCCGACACCAGCCACATCATCCATCGTCAGAAATTACTCCAGTAGCCTTCTAAAGCTCTCTATTTCTGCCCTTGCCTCCTTCACATCTCTTTGGGATCCTTTAAAGTTATAAGACACCCTGTGATGGTTTTGCCTCTAACGCCAAGTCACAAACCCTACAGGGACATTTACAATTTGGCTCATCTCGCTGACCTGTCTCCGCCCACCACCTGCTCTCTCTCTTGTCCTCACTGCCTCCTGCTGCTTTTCAAACAGGCCAGGCAGGCATGCCTCCAGATTGGGGCCTTTCCATCTGCTGTTTCTCTTGCCAGGAGTGCTCTTCCTCCAGATACCACCATAGCTGCTGCCTCACTCCCCATCAAGTCTTTGCTCAAACGTCATTGCACAGGAGGCCCTCGTCAGCCTCCCATTTAAAATTGCCTGCCTCCCAACCAGGCACTCTCTTTCTTCCTTCACCACTTGATTTTTTCCATGGTACTTATCACTGACAAACTGTCTACATGTCTTAATTATTTTGATTACCCAGACACATACCAGAATGTAAACCCAGTGAGGGCAGGGATTTTTCTCTTCTGTTCACTGCAGTCTCCCCAGCTGCTAGAAGAGTGCCTGGCACATCGCAGGCCTTTATTAGCAGCCTGTGTAAGTGATTAACCTATGAATTGAGGGGCATCATTACCAACCCTTACCTGAGGCCCTACCTGCACCTCAAGATGTAAATCCGAGTGTCTGCAGGTGAGAAGGAAGCATGACTAGTTTGCAAACAAAGTAACGCTATGGTCCATTATTTTGATTTGTTTCCACATTTGTGAAAGAAAGATGTGATGTTATAATGTTTTGGAAATAGAACTAAACAACTTCACACTGTTATTTTGAATCCATGTCTGCCTTTTACAGATTTTCCATTCCTCCATCGGTAATGGACTCGTCCCTGTCACTTTCTGCTCTTACCAGCACCACCTCCTCAAACTACGTTCTGGTCTCTTGTTTATAATGTATGGTAGAGTCAGAACATGTTAGAATGATGTCTCAATTAATACTAATTAGCTTCAGAGAAAAATCTGTGAGTGACTTGTTCCCTCGAACTGAAGTGACTGCAGGGTGGCTGTGATCCCGGGACCCTGCCCGCTCGATGTCTGCTATTAGATACTCGATGCACACTGGCTACGCAGTGCTTTCTTATTTTGCATTTCCAAGCCATTTTATTTATTTGTGATTGCCAGGTATTTAGCTCATAAGTGAGGGGAGTTTCTCTGGGCCCTTTTGTTTTTCTATAGTGGGTGCCATTGTAAACTTTTTGTATTTCTCGGGAGTTTTGTAAGGCATTTGCTAAATTAATTCCTTATATAACAGTGAGTCTATTAATTTAGGGTGTTCTGCTTACTAGTCAATATGTAAGTATCGACTGTATCTATTAATTAAAATTCCACATGATTTGAAACAAAGAAAGTTAAAATAAAAGTAAATATGCACTTCCTATCTCAGAATTGCAGGAATGGCCTCACCCAAGGAAAGTGTCTTCTCATATCCCAGCTGGTGCTGAACATGATTCATTCATGGCCAAGTTCACACGTATCACTATTACTCCTTCCCCGTAACTGTTGGCCTTACTGGCAACTTCAGTGACAGCCAGTTGTGGCCTGAAGTATAAAGAAGATTTTAGAGGTCAGAATACCTTCTCCTTAGAGATTGTACATTTCCTTGTCTTCTGATCTGTGGTCTGGCATCATCCTCTCTGATTTCTGGGATTCCAAGCTCATTTTCTTATGCTCATCACTGGAAATTTATACTTTCCTTCAATAGGAACCTTGTTGCTCCTCGAGGGACTGTGGAACTATTGTGCCTTTAAGCTTTGTTCTCTGGCTTACAACCTGATTCAACCAACAGAAAATGTTCTCTAAGCCATATAATTGCACATTAATAATTAATCATAAATACGATTTTTGAATAAGGTCTGCTTTCCAGGAACTGTTCTGAAATCTCCCCACACCTTATTGTATTTAATCTTCACAGCACCCCCATGAAGTGTGTCTTTAATCTCAGAAATAGCTAACAGTTCCCATTAGCCAGTGATGAAATTGATGCAAAACCTATATAGGCATTCGTATGGGAGTATGCGTATGTGTGGGGGGAAAGGAGGCTTATTTAGACAACAGGAAAAAAATGTTTTTATATTAAGTAGGAAAATAACCATCCAGAGAAGTTTTAAAAGAAACAAAAATTCAAATAATCCACTACCTCTTTCCTAATTAGTATAAACTTTGAAGATGCTTTTCTTTTTACTTTTTTTTTTTTTATTGAGTTAAACTTTGAAGATGCTTTTAAAATTTATCTTCTATCCTGCCTACCTCAGGTCACTTCTATTTCTTAACACCATCTCCCTCATCATCTTTTTGGCTGTTCTTCATACCAGAAACATGGTTCCTTCCTGGCTCCACCTGGTTCTGGCACTCTAAGTGCTAAATTTCTCCACCTGCCTCTTAATTTCAAAGTGGCTTAACCACCTCTTCTGCCAAACAGAGCAACAAATCTTGCATCTTCTTTCTCCTCTCTGTCTTTTGAATAGCTCTGAGGAATGCGCTGCCTGTTTTTAATTTACACCTGAGTGATTCTCAGTGTGTTGGCCACGGATCAAAGGCAGCAGAACGGCTGGGATGCTTGTTCAAATTCAGATTCCTGGATCCCAACCTCAAGAAATGATGATTTATTTGGTGGGGCTGACCTTGCATGTTTACAATTGCCTAGTGATAGTAATACACTATAAAACTGGAAACATCACTATTCTAGATTAAAATTTTGTTTTACCCTTTGAGTCTTAAGGGAGACTTACTTTTTAGACATTTTAAAATCATGAGGCGAAATAAGAATTAAACAAATTTCATAGGGAGAAAGAAACAATGGTGGAGTTTCTCTACATAGAAGGCCTTTTATATACTCGCTCTCATCTAAGCCTGCCAGTCCTATTTCTGAAAGCTTTTGTGAGCCTTCCTAGTAAGCATCTAATAAGTACTTGTCTGTGCAGTGTTTGACGGTTGCCTTGGGCCCGCTGCACCAAGATGAAATTGATCCCATAGGCGCAGAAGAGGTAACTTTTGGATTATTGCAAATATGTGCTGAGTCTGTGTGTCTGTATCACACACATGCATATATAAATGTTCACGTACAGCTGTTACTTTTACTGATGCTCTGTGGAGGATACAGTCTTCTGTGGGTGTTATGTATATACTTTTGTATCTGAGTAAATATGTGTAGTGACCCAACTTCTTCTACCTTTTATATTTTAAATGTCCATAATATCCCATTAACACATTGCGATATAACTCTGTTGATACGGCAGGCTTGGGAAGCTGAGACGGCAGAGTTGAGAATAGATGACGTCTAGAGTTTACACGACTGTGTTGCACCTGCCTAGTTGTTGAAAGGCTGTGTTAAGAACCCCTCCACCCAAGCCTTGTAGTTTCATTCAAATGTAAGTTTTTTGGTGTATTTTCCATCTGAGCCAGAACTCAGCAAAAGAATCATTCTTAACACTGTGGTCAAGGGAATCAGTACCTGAAGATGAACTATAGATGGGTGATGGAAGGGGTTTGCAGAGAAAATGATAAACACTAGTTTCTTTTTTTTTTTTTTTTTCTGAATTCTTGGTACTTAGCACAGTTTCTAACACCTAGGTTCTCGATAAATAACTATTAAACAAGTAGAATGATTTTTTAAAAACTTCATTTGTGAATAGTTTTATGACTTAAGTTTGATTCCCTCGCTAGTAGGATGTTTTCCACCCTTTTGTGACCCAGGCTGGACATAAATGGTGTTCTGTCTGGGCTACGTTGAAGCCACTATTTATAGCAGCTAATTTCTCAGTCCACGAGGACCACTACGAATTCCTGTCTTCTGACTATAGAAAATGCCTCAAGGGCAGGGACAAGATGGTAGCTCTCACCTACTTAAGAGGCATGATGTGTTTGTGATGATGCTAAGGGTTTTATGTACACTCTTTGCATGTAACCCTGGCAGAAACTTCGTGAAATAGAATTGACTTTCTCCACTTGAAAGATAACAGACACAGAAAGGTTGAGTAACTCCCCCAAGGTCCTGTAGCTCAGAAAGTGTTGGAACATGGGTGGTCTGACTCCATCTGTAATACCAGCTGCCTCCCACCTCTTTCACTGTATCCCATTCATTCCTTGTTTAAAAAATATTTTCTTTAATTTGTTTATTTTGGTGTTTTTTATTTGTTTTGGGGGGGGGAAGTAATTAAGTTTATTTTTGATGCAGGTACTAGGGATTGAACCCAGGACCTCATGCATGCTAGGCATGCACTCCACTACTGAGCTATAACCTCCCCTCAATCTCATTCATTCTTGATTCCCCAGTATCTGTCTTAGTTCCCTGCACGTAATAAATTATTTTTTGTGATTATATGTAGTCAGTAAACTAGCACGGACATATTCTTGGTATTCTCTCTAATTTTAGGCGTCATTTGGGACTACTCCTCTGTCAGTATAGCATGGCAGGTAAGATCATGAACTTCTGCAACCAAACCCCTGGATTTGAATCCTTATCACCACTTGTAAGACGTTGGGCACATTACTTCTCTGTGCCTCAACTTTATCTGTGAAATGGGAATGCTTATTGTAAGGATTAAATAAATTGATGTGTAGGAAGTGATCAGAGGATATCTGGCTTAGAGTGACCCCAGCTGAGTGCTTTCTAGGATTATTGTTATTGTGCAGGAGGGAAATGTAGCATTTGGTGACTTTTCTGTTCAGTAATGTTTTATGGGGCAACCACTATAGGTCAAGTTCATATCAGACAAGACTAGCATGGTGCTCGCCCCTATGCAGCTGATAGCCTCTCAGGAAGGATGGGCAATTAGGTAAGTGTAGTAAGCTATAGGGAGTCTCATGTTGGCTTGCGGTAGGTGGGCAGGAGGTCCAGGTTGTGAAAAGCTTTGAATGATGATATTTCCAGCAAGATTTGAGAGAAGGGTAGGGCATGATCATACTAGTGTCTGAAGCACTTAAAACTGACAATAAAATAAATGAGGGATTCAAGGGACAGACAGTGGGGGCCAAGGAAATGATGAGGTTGTGGTTATAATTGTTCAAATGGAAGGTTTTAATGCCCCCATCTAGAAGCAGAGTAGAAAGGAAGGAACAGAGAGGTAGAGGGGATACCACAAAAGAAGAAGCCAAAGGATTTATTGACTGAGTAGGAAGAAAATATAAGGGATTTCCTAAGGATATCCAGGTGGCTAGTTGCAGAGATGGCGGCAGAATGCACACTTCTGAATTAGTGTCCTGCTGGTAAGAATATCGTTGTGGAAGGGCTTCCCAATATTGTGTGGTTCTCAAAGTGTCATTCCAGCACCACCTGGGAACTCACTAGAAATGCAGGTTCTTGGGTGCCACCCCCATGAATCAGAACAGCTAGAGGCCCAGCAGTCTGCTTTCACCATCTGACAAGGTCATCCTGATGCCCCCAAACCTGGAAAACACTGCCCTGATTCATTCCTTCATGTAGCAACTATTTATAGAGGGCAGATTGTAGCCTAGGAGGCTATACCTGTGAATCAGAGTCCAGGGCCCTTAAGGAGCTTACTACCATCTAGTGGAAAGACACAAAACATCAAAAAAGGCAAATAATAGCACAATTACAGGAGCAAAAATGTGCACAGGCACAGTGAACAGGAGGACTTAAAACTTGCCAGAATAAATAGGAAGTGTTTCCTGAGGAAGTGGCACTTAGGGTGAATGTTGCACTGAGTGCAAGAGCTTTTCTGGTAGAAAGCAGGCAGTTGTGAACAAGTCAAAGGACGTCTGCAGCTGGAGCACACTTAGGAAGGATGACGGGAGGGAGGATGCTGAGGATGCAGCCTAAGACCAGATCGCGCAGCCAGGCTGGGCTGGGGGTGAAGCCTTGTGATACGGAAAAGCCACTGAAGGGTTTGGAGGAGAGGAGCAGCTTGAAGAGATTTGCACTTTTAAAAGACCACTTGGGTTCTACTTGTGTAGATAATACTTAATGACACCTTCATCTTCACAGGTATACATTCAGCCATCCTTAGTGGTGCCCCCGACACCCACAGGAATCTAGTTCGTCCCGCCCTCTGCCTTCTGGGTGAGGAACCTCGCCTTGGTGCTTCCCTCCCAACCTGTGTGCTTTCTGACCCTCAGATGCTCCTGGCTAGTCCCAAAGCAGCTATTAAGTTCGAGTTTTAAACTGGCCTCCAACCATGAAACCACCAAGAGTTTCAATTTAATTTCTCTTTCATGCCCACTCACAGCTTTACTCCTTTGGAGAAAAACCAACTACTGATACTGATAATAAACTCATTTTGTGATTCGGAAGGGAAAAAATGCTCAGCTGAATTCATCATTAAATACACAGTGCCTCTCATGATCGAGTCATTTAAGTCAGGCTCGTATTAGCTGAGAAGAGTGTCCACTGAGGTATGAAATGTTTGCTGTAGCTAGTTCCTGCAAGCTCTGCCAAAAAGAAAGATAGTATTTTCAGTGGCCAAAAGCCACAATGCACAGGACATGAATTATGTATGCCTGTCTCTTTAAAACAAATCAGCATAAATTATCCCATAGGGCAGACTGCAGGAATTGGGGGGCCCGAAAAGAAATACTTTGTCTCGGTCTTCTCGGCATCAGAAGCCGTGGGATGTCAAAGTGGTGACTGAATGAGATTCCAAATCAGAACCTCAGGATGTTTGAGGGGAAAAGGAGTAGAAATGAGTGGTGACCTGCATTTCTGAGCATCATCTGTCAAGAGACCAGTAATCAACACGTCGTCATTATTCTCATCAGCCCAAAGCACGAGAATAAATTGAGTGAAAAAAATCTTCACATTATGTGAAACGATTGCTGCCTTTCAGCCATGATAAACAATGATCTTGCCCTAGCGCAGGCAGTGGGACAGACGGGGGCTGCCCACTGCTGGTGCAGCGCCAGCATCCTTACCGGGTTCTGCACCACCCGCCCCTCCCCTCTCGCTGAAAGGGCCTGAGTTAATGGTTAGGGCTGGGAAAATGCGGTTCAAATCCCCCTCTTACATGCAGCCTTTGGCTCCACACTGGGGAAGCTGGCTGCCTTGTGCAAGCCTTCTCTCCTCCACTCAGATTTACATTCACCACTTGGCTCCCCAGAACAATGAGGGAGTCCATTAAGGGGCTGTGACTGTGGAAGATGGGACACACTTGTTGATTTCAAATGTTAGTTCATCAACCAGGCTCCAGACAGGCAAGAGGCAGCAGGAGACACGAGAAAGGTGAAGGAATTGTCAGGGGAAGCTCTTGCCTTCCGAGAGAGTAGGGCTGGAAATTAGTGAAGGATCTGAAAGGACTTTGTGCTGGCAGTCCCATTCCATCAAGTCCTCATCAGGGGAGAAATTCTAAGGGTAGGTCTGAATGTGCCCACACAGTAAGCTGGGAAGAGCCACTGGATGGCTTCGTAGGATGACTGTAATTGATGAGTTCAGGCTTGGATCGCCCTCATTCCAGCCTGCAAAGCTTTTAGCCCACAGGGCACCTTTGTACAAGTTAAATGCCATCCCCTCTCCCCTCCTAGGTTGGGTCCCCTTGTGTAGAGCGCAGATGTCACAACTGTAGGCAGCAGCCCTTAAAACACTTCATTATTTAAAATTCTATAGTTTTGCTTAAAGGTATTACTAGATAGATACATAATTATAAAAAGGGGCCACTTCTGGTTTCCATTCCAACATTTAAAGAGCTTGGCAGTGGTCACTTCTGTTTTTGTAAGTAGAAAAAGATCAACAAGCAAAATCAGCGACTTTTCATGGACCCATCAGAGAATGAAGGACGCCGAGCCTTGAGGGTTAGTTTCCATATAAATTTTAGAGGGACACAGATATTCAGTCCTTAACACAGGTGAATCCAAAGAGTCCCTGCTGATACTTGCTTACCTGGACAGAAGCTTCTAAAGACATAAACTTGTAGGAAAATTTAAGTGATAATTCTGATGATGATCTAGAGCCATAGTGTAGACTAGCTAAAGAGTGAGACATTCTGGAGGAGGGGGGTCACAGTCTTAAGTACACCTCTATACTTTTGTGGGTTTTACCTCCAGAAACCTTACCAAGTTCTCATAGTGAAGAGCCAAGGAAGATTTCCTCTCGGCTCTCGCAGGGAAGAGTAGCCATCGCGAAATAAGCCTCTCTAACAAATGTCAGTACTTGGGAGAAGAAGACTGTACCAGAGCCTCATCCCTCCAGGGGAAAAGGGGACATTTCTCTGACTCTGGTACCCTCTGGCTTGCTTCTTTCACCTGATAGGCAGGAAAGCTAAGAAATACATACGAAGGTCATGGCCAATAAATCTCACTAAAAGAGTGAGATTCATAAGATGATAGAACATTTCCCCTCTCTCTACTCTACCACTACACTAACAGCATTCCAGAATAATTACAGTGATTATAGCTTAAAAAAAAAAAAAAAACCTGCAAGGTATACATTCTCTTTAAGGACGAGGCAAAAACAAGGATACTAGAGGAATTTTTGAAGCCTCTGGTATCTACAAATACAGTAAACACTAAAAATCATCCAACCTCTAACCAGATAAATAAACTTTTAACGTGTTGTTTAATTTTTACCTCAGTTCCTATTACCTGATAAATCATGTCTGTCTTTCAAAAAAAAGTTACAAAGCATGCTAAAACTGTGGGAAAAACAATCTTAAAGAAACAAAGCACACATCAGAATCAGATTCAGATATGATCTAGATTTGGGGATTAGACAGGAAATTTAAACTAAATATGCTAAAGGCACTAATGGAAAGTGTAGAAAACCTGCAAAACTAAGTCATATAATCAGAGAAATGGAAACTCTGGGAAAGAATCAAAAGAAAATGCTATATAAATCAATTGAAAAAAAAAATGAAGAATGCCTTGGATGGGCTTGTTAGGGGGCTGGACACAGGGCACAGAAATAATGAATGAAGTTGAAGACCTGAGTCCATAATAAAAGAATTGTTTACAAAACTTTTATTGTTTTTGTATTTTTAGAGAAAATAGTGTATGGAAGAAAATTTAGAGAGTACAGACAAACAAAAAGAGTAAATTAGGAATCTGTCCTATAACTCCACCACTTCAAGATAAACCCTGTTAAATTTGTATGTATCTGACCACTTTGTCTTTTGATATTTCTTTGCCCTCAGATTGAGTACGTCTGATTATATGATCTATCACTTCTGATATGCTTTGTCCTTGTCTTCAGTTTGTTTCATAGGTGAGTTTTGTGTTTCACCAAAGAGAGCAACATGTTGGACCAGATCAAGGTCCCATCTTTCCTTTGTTTCCTTCTGTAGTTCTTTACCCCCCAGCCATAGTGCGCTTTTGTTTGCTAATCCATTGCCAGTGGGTAAAACAATTTCCTAGGTTTAAGTCAGAACCTCGTATTTCTCAATATAAGAGCTTCTGCCTCTGACTGGAAGCGTCCTGTTTGTCAGATACAGATCATGTTCTGTTTCCTGTTCCCAGGGAACACATCTAAGAATCAAACCCTTCTTTCAGAACGTCAGAGTAGCCTAGGGCATGAGTGTGTGCAACTCAAGCTGTACCTCAGATAGGCTGGTGTCGATACTGCGCGGTGGTGGGAACTTCGCCAGAAACCTTGTGGGTGATGCCAGGCCTCTGCCCGTAGTGCCACCTAAGCCTCTACCATTGGCTCTGCCTCCAAGCTCTAATGTAATTTTAGGTCTCCTTTGGAGCCTAAAGCAAATACCCAGAGATTATTAATCAGAGATATTATCCAGAATGCCGAGGAAAAAGGAAATTGCAATAAGTAAATGTGGGTCATTGATCACAAAATCAAGTTCAAATGTGACTTCCCCAAGGAAGCCTTCTTTGAACTTGAGAAAAGATACATTCTGCTAAAATTTACCTGATGTATCTTTTGGGGGGCTCCTTTTACTTTTTCTTGAAAATGGTTACCACAGTTTCTATTTAAATATTTGTGTGATGATTTCTCCTCTTCCTTTGTAAAGTCACAGTCAATGCACTCACTGTTGAATTTCAAACATTCACAGTTCGTGGTGCATCATTGTGTCGAATACATATTTGTTAAGTGGACAAATCAATGAATGAAAACTAAGGGCTCAAAATTTTTTCACCTGCTGCCTCTCATCCTGGCATGAGTCTCAGGCAAGTTGGGGTCATTATCTGAGTGATGGCTCCTCCTGAGAGTAGAAGAGAGACAAAGACAGCCCCAGTTCTGTGATTCTTGCTAGTTCTTGAAAGGCATATTCTGACTTACTTTGTTTATTAAAAGCAGAACTACTCTCTTTGATATCTCTACTCTCTCATCAAGTGATCTCTGTTTCTAAGACCTGTTTTTCTAATTTAATATGGGCTTTGAAAACCACCAACATCACAGGTAATATTTACTGACATAAATTTGCCAAACAATCTTCAACACTTAGAATTTCAGAGATAGAGGAAAGACAGTGGTCCGCTCTCCTTATTTAAACATCAGACCTCAGATTTCTTTCATCAGTGATTTGCTATTTATGGACCTGGTGGTAAAAAAAAAAAAAATTCTGATTTAGTTTAAAATTTTCAATATATTATTTTCTCACTATGGGCTGCTTCTGTGCATCTTTATAATTAAAATTTTAAATAATTCTCCATTTAAAAAATTGTGAACTTCAAGTCCACACATAACTGTGAGTATGAACACATACAACAAACACCTAGATTCTCATACCCAGCATCACAGGATTATCTCACAGGAATTCTTAGAAGTCAGACCTTCTCAGCACATATAATGACCACAGGATCCAACAATCCAACTTCTAGGAATTTATTCTAGAGAAATGAAAACTCACGTTTACATAAAGACTACCACATGAATGTTTGTAGCAGTATTATTCATAATCATGAGGAACTTAAAAAACAAAATATTACCTTAAACTAAATGTTACCTTTGTTAAATTCTACTTCTTTTCCATTCCTGCATAAACTATTCAGTAGAATATTAGTCAGAAGCAGTTAATCATTTCTCATTCTCCCAGCATTTGCTAATAGTAAGACAGGAGTACCATTCAGTTGATCTAATTCAAGGCACTTGAGTGCAGTTAGATAATATTCTGAAATTCTTCAGTGCTCCACTCTGGATGCCTGTACATGTATGAACAGGCCTAATGGATCAGTGGCAGGAATTATCAAAACACTAAGTAGCACTTGTATCAAGAGACTATTATGCAATTATAATTTAAAACCATTAGTCACTGGAATTCTTGTCACTTTTTCCCTCTTTGGTGAGTGTTCATTATTTTCTTCTAGCTCAGTAGGCTCATTCTAAAGAATAATTTAATTTTCCGAATGCTCAAGAACACTGACTGTGTTCATATGTTTTAAGAATAATTTAATAAAGCCTGCAGATTAACTTGCTCTAATTTCTGGGTGATAACCACATCCTACACAGTGGCAGTAAGAAAGCTGTACATACCAGGAAAGATGATTGACAGGTGAGCTTGTGAGATGTCAAAGTCAAGGCATGAAGACCTTTACTGCAGAAATACCAGAGCAGGTACCTCTTCACATGAGCCATGTGACTAGTTTTACTGCTTTCTAGGAACTGAATAAAAGAATTGAAAATAAGGGCAACGAATTCCCCATTCTTTAGCTAGAAATATCCTTACATCTGACAATCAGAAGACTAGTTAAAACCCTATGATGGACCAACTTTTAGTGCTAAGAGGATGAAGGTAGTAAATGATCTTGCACTTACTGATCTCCAACTCCAAGGTGAAAACTACCAAAAAGAAGAATCCTAAATCCCTTCTTTGTGGGAAGCCTCGACTTCCTGTTCACAAGCTAGAACCAAGGCACAGCCTTCAAAATGGAACACTGATGTGGACATTAAGAAACTCATCGTAGAGCTGCTGACAGCCTCTGCTCACCCTCTCCCCATCTTTTCACATTCTTCTGATCAGGGGTATATGATAGTTGTTGAAAATACTGATAAAAGTACTGATTTTAAAATATCGATAAAAGGGTCAAGCTAACTGTTTACAGGACATTGGAATGATTGATGAATTGACTGATTGGTTGATGGGTTGATTCCTGAGTGATGAGGCTATAGGAAGGTTTAAAAATGAGATTTTCCTGACTATAACGGACGAGCAGATTAGCTTTGCCTCAGTGCTTTCTCACACCACTTATAAACTCCAGTCGTTGGGAATGTGGGGAGCCTTCTCCTGACTCCAGTTTGGGGCAGGAGGAAAGGAAGAATAAAGTGAAAAGTCAAAAAAAAAAAAAAAAAAAAAAAAAAAAGGAGGAGGATCAGAGATGGAAGGCAGAAATAGGGAAAACTGTAAGTCAAGTGTCTTATCTGTCACCACTCTAAGAACACATTATAAATGACAAGAAAAGAAAGCAGACTTCTTGAGGATCCTACTGGGTGTTACCCAGGAAAGTGGCCACCATTTGCAAAAGATGACCTTGGGAAAATGGGGAACTAAAATAACTCTGACTGGTTGTTGAAGAATGACCTGCGGAGGAAAGCAGCTTAGACAGGCAGTCTAGAAGGGTTGGCAAGAGATTAATTGGGTGACAGCAAGGAGGGGCTGTTGCCTTGGACGGATTCTTTCATGAACAAAGGAGCAGGCTGAGCAGGTCATGTACAATTATACAATGAGCATCACACTCCATTCATTGCCCTTGAATGAACCTTGATAAAAGCAGTTAGAGAAGGCTAGAAACTAGAAAACCCAATTTTGATTAACAGACCTCCATTATTTTTTTTCTTTAACCCTTGAATAGTAAGCTATGAGAAACCTACAACCTTTTTGGTCAGACCTAAAATGCACAGTAAGCCAGCATTTTTTAAACTCTGCAACCTCTCAGAAGTAGGAAGGGCATAAAATCAACATGAGATCCACTCTTACCCACCCTCATACCCTCTCCATGAGTGAACTCACACTTAGGTGAACTCTCACACGTGCATCTCAGAACTGCCTTACCACGCCACTTTTGCCCCCACCACTACCCAAAAGACAGAGAAAGAAAGGTGCTTTATTTTGCACAGTGATGATAGGAGTCCAATTGCCTTTTAGTGAAGTTCTGACTCAACTTACATGGGGAATAGGGACGGTGAGGTTGTATTGATATTTCATTTTTCAAATGAAAGTAATTACCAAGGTCCACTGGGCCCTAGGAGAAGAAATATATTTCATGATCCTCTAATCTTGAGTGACAGTGTGACTGTCCTTAAAAGGCATGGGGTTGCCAGGTGAGACCCACATTCCCCCATGTGTGCAGGGCAGTGTCGGTGCACACAAGCTTCCTGGGATCCAAGTTCCTGCTCAGTCCATCTTTTTGGCTGTCCACCACAGGTGACATCCCCCGCATAGGCCACTTCTCTTGCTGGGAATAGCATCAGAAATGCTTGCCTGAGGTTTCCTCATAGTTCATGACTGCAGGGAGAGAACTTCAGCTCTCCAGCAAGACGACGTTGCACAGACCTCAGCAATCCCTATGGTCATGAAGCTTCTAAGCCACAGATACGTGGAATAAGATCCCATCACTTCTTTTTTTATTATTATTAATATATATATATATATTTTTTATCAAAGTATAGTCAGTTTACAATGTGTCAGTTTCTGGTGTACAGCACAGTACTTCAGTCACATAGGAACATGCATATATGCATTTTCGTATTCTTTTTCACCATGGGTTACTGCAAGATATTGAATATAGTTCCTTGTGCTATACAGTATAAACTTGTTGTTTATCTATTTTATGTATATTAGTCAGGATCTGCAAATCTAGAACTCCCAATTTATCCATCCCCACCCCCATTCCACCCTGGTAACCATAAGTTTGTTTTCTGTGTCTGTGAGTCAATTTCTGTTTTGTAAATAAGTTCATTTGTCTTTTTTTTTTTCTGATTCCACATATAAGTGATATCATATGGCATTTTTCTTTCTATTTCTGGCTTATTTCACTTAGAATGACATTCTCCAGGTCCATCCATGTTGCTGCAGATGGCATTATTTTATTCTTTTTTATGACTGAGTAGTATTCCATTGTATAAATATACCACATCTTCTTTATCCAGTCATCTGTTGATGGACATTTAGGCTGTTTCTGTGTCTTGGCTATTGTAAATAGTGCTGCTATGAACATTGGGGTGCAAGTGTCTTTTTGAATTAAGGTTCTCTCTAGATATATGCCCAGGAGTGGGATTGTTGGGTCATATGGTAAGTCTATTTTTAGTTTTTTGAGGAAAGATTCCATCACTTCTAATGCAAAAGAATGGAGAAATGGCCTATATAACCTCAACCCATC
The DNA here is from genome assembly GCF_009834535.1 of Camelus ferus. Classification (NCBI taxonomy): domain Eukaryota; kingdom Metazoa; phylum Chordata; class Mammalia; order Artiodactyla; family Camelidae; genus Camelus; species Camelus ferus. Next base: position 12,601,429 of record NC_045699.1, read on the forward strand.
TATCTGACCTTGTACTGCTAAATCGCTAGGCATGTGTGTGTACAGCAAGTGTTAAGGTGAGGTTTGGGGGGACTAAAGGAGGATTTACATCACAAAAATGCAGTCTTCTTCCTGTTGTTAAATGCTTTTCAATTATACACCCATGGTCCCAAGTCAGGGATTCTTATTCTTTTTCTTAGATCCCTCACCTCCCATTTTCCAGAATCCCTGCTCCTCTCCAGTGTAGAACAGTACTTAATTCCTTTCCTCCAAATATTCACGCCTTTAGGGCCTCATCTTCTACCCACAAAGGACCTGTAAGAGAATTTTCCTAAACAAATGTGCTTCCCTCCTTCAGAAGAATTCTGGTGCTAGCAGCTTTTTTTTTTTTTTTTTTTTAATGACACAAAAATCCAGCCTTTGCTCCTTATTGCTGATCTGAAAATTGATTTGACCTGGTTCCTTGCTTTTGCCTTTACTCCTTATTCTCTTGTACCTTTCCCTATTCACAGCGCCAATCCCCAGACCAGGTGACTGTTTTAATATCCCTGATCTTCACTCAGCTTCCCCCGCCCCAATGCCTCGGCCCCTTTCAGCCACAAATCTACTTTCTGCCACTGGTAGACATTTTATATAAATGCAGTCATGCAATATGTGATCTTTTGTGACCAATTTCTTTCACTTGGCATAACGTTTGCAAGGTTTATCCCTGTTGTAACATGTATCATTACTTTATCTCTTTTTACTGCCAAAAAAATAATCTTTTGTATAGCTGTATCACATTTTATTTATTCATTCATCAGTTGATGGGCATTTGGGTAGTTTCTGCTTTTTGGCTAATATGAATAACAGTACTTTGAATATTCACATACAGGCTTTCGTGTGGCTGTATATTGTCTTTCTCTTGAGTATATACCTAGGAATGGAATTTCTAGCTCATATGGTAAATCTGTGTAACCACCGTAACTCTTTGAAGAACTGCTAAACTGTTTTCCAAAGAATCCACACTGTTTTATATTTCAGCCAACCATGTGTGAGGGTTCCAATGTCTACACATCATGGCCAACTTTTATTGTCTGTCCTGTTTTATTAAAGCCATCCTATAGGGTGTGAAAATGGTATTTCATTGTGGCTTTGATTTGCCTTTCTTGGTGGCTAAAGATATTGAGCATCTTTTCATATACTTAATGGTCATTATTTACATTTATTTACATCTTCTTTGTAGAGTGTCTATTCAAATTATTTGCCCATTTTTTAATTGGGTTATTTATCTTTTATTAATGAGTTATGAGAGTTCTCTGTGTAGTCTAGATTATAATCCCTAATTAGATATGTGTGATTTACAAATGATTGTACCCATTCCTTGGGTTGCCTATTCACTTTCTTCATGGTGTTACTTGAGGCACGAAAGGTTTTCATTTTTATGGAGGAGTTTATCTTTTATTTGCATCACTTGTACTTTTTTAGTGTTGTATCTAAGAAGGCTTTACTTAACCCAAGATAGTTAAGATTTACTCCTAAGTTTTCTTCTGAGAGTTTTACGGTTTTAGCACTTAAACTTAGGCCTATGATCCATTTGAGTTAACTTTTGCATATACTGTGAAGTAGGGGTCCAACTTCATTCTTTTGCATATGGATATCTGGTTGTGCCAGAATTGTTTGTTGAAAAAACTATTTCCCCTTTGAACTGTCTTGGCACCTTATCAAAAATGGATGGCTATAAATATAAGAATTTAGTTTTGGACTCTCGATTCTATTCTATTGGCCTATATGTCTATCCTTACATTAGTACCACAATGTTTTTGATTGCTGTTACTTTGCAGTAAGTTTTGAAATTGGAAAGTGAAAGTCTTCTAACTTTATTTTGGCTACTTGTGCTTCTCGTAACTCCATATGAATTTTAAGATCAGCTTTTCCACTTACGCAAAGCAGGCAATTGGGATTTTGATAAAGGTTGCACTGAATCTGTAATTCACTTTGGAAAGTACTTCCATCTTAACAATATTAAATCTTCCAGTCCATGAAGATGGCCTGTCTTTCTATTTATTTAGGTCTTCTGTAATTTCTTTCCACAATGTTTTACAGTTTGCATTTCTTTTGTTACATGTAATCTCAAGTATTATATTCTCCTTGATGATTTTGTAAATGGAATTGTTTTCCTAAATTCATTTCTAGATTTTCATTGCTAATGCATATATATACAACTGCTACTTATATATTTATACTGATTGTGTACCCTGAATCCTTGCTGAACTCATTTATTAGTTCTAATAGTTTTTAGTGGATTTTCTGCATGCAGGATCGTATCACCAACAAAGAAGTTTACTTCTTCTTTTGCAATCTGTATGCCTTTTATTTCTTTTTCTTGCCTAATTGCCCTGGGTAGAGAAACTCCAGTACAATTTGAATACAAGGAGTAAGAGTAGAAATTATACTTAACTTTGATAGGTTTACTGTGATTTGGGAGGGGTAGACTGTGCCTTCCTGATTATATTTGCATAGGTCACGTTGTATATTATATGCATTATTTGTATATATTATATGTATAAGAGAGATAGGTGTGTATTTTGTAAGAGCAGACAAGTTATGGTTACAGGGTGGATAAACGCCAGAATGCTGAGAAGTACCATAAGGAAATTAGGTGAAATTTTACTATTTTCCATCAGTTTGCAACTCAGAATAATCTTGAAGTTTCTCCCTACTTTGTCCCTTTTCACAGAAAACCTACCCAGCTTCGGAGGCCTCTCTTGAAAGTGGGGTGGGGTAATTTTGCTGACAAATACTAAAAACTGGGAGCAGGGTTAAAATATGTAATAAAAGGCCCTGTCTGCCAGATAGAAATTGCTATTCAGTAAACATGCACTGAGCATCCTCACTGCTCGGGCTCCTCGGAAGATGCTGCATGAATGTTGTCACAGACAAAGAGCCCACCTGCTGCGCTGTTGGTGAGTGGCTCTGTGATACAACAGAAGGAAGACCAAACCAGGAGCCAGAAAACCTGGTCTATAATCTTGCAATCTTTTGACTCTTGATTCAAGGGTTGCTCTCACCAGTAGAATAGAAATTGGTGTCATTGTCCGTCCAGCCATCAGAGGGTTGTTATGGAAACAAAATGTGATGATTTTTACATTTAGGAAATGGTAGTTTTAGTTGTACAGATTTTTAATAGGTATGAGTTAATTTGTTGGAAGTTAGCTGTAAAATAGGTAGAAATCAGTTCCTTTCTACTTTTTTTTCCCAACATTTTGTCCTAGTCATAAGGGCACATAGTGACTGAGAGAGGGTCCACGAGGGACACTTGATTTTTCCCTCTCAGTAGTGCCTCCAGAAATAAAGATGAGTGGGGTTTTGTTTAGGGTTTTTTTTTTGTTTTTGTTGTTGTTTTTGTTGTTGTTGTTGTTGTTGTTGTTGTTGTTTTCGAGAGGTAACAATGAAAAGAACATCTTTGCAGTCAGGTTGGCTACTCATTTCTGGAGTAGGAGTCTGCGGCCTCTCTTTGGTCCTGGACAGTTTCTTTGCTCTTGTCAGCATGGCTCTGTCTTTTTGCCTCTCCTGCCTACCTCTCCTACCAGTGCAGTTATTTTCAGTTCTTCTGTGGAGCGTTTTCTTAGGTTTCCATTGTCATCGTGCGTGTCATCATTTCCCCGCTTTTAGGGTCGTCGTGACGCAGACTATAAGACCTGGGACTCTAGATTTCACATCTTTTTTAGGTTAAGGAGTTGAGCTACATGACCTGCTCCTGAGCTATTTTTCTATCTATCTAAGATCCTTTCTGTCTATAAGAGTCTGTTATTCTATGCTTTATGAGTGATTTTGTTTGGAAAAAGGAGTTCCCAGCTTTGAAAAAGAATTTAACTGCAAACTAGCAGACTAGTGAAATTCAGGTTTGCAATATGACAAGTCACCAGAGGGCAGGTGTGTTATCTGTTTACTCACTTTAGCATCCCTAGCACTTTTTCCAGTGCCTAACGCATAGCAGGTGTCCAGTAAATAATTAGTGCATGAATGAATGAGTGAAGGAATGAAATGAATGAGACTAACTCAGTACATGTGGATCATCAGATCAAAGTTTGTTCAGTCAAAAATATCTGTTGGACCCTGCTGTTGCGTTTCAGTGGAAGGCATTTGAGACAGTGAACCATGGAGGTTGACTGTGATAAAGCACTTTAGCTTTCCTTAATCTGCTAGTTAGCTCCTGAACTGGCTGATGACTTGAAATTCTCATTTCAGACAGGATGCCTTTAAGAAAGAACATACAGTAGGGAGTGTTCCCTAATAGAGTTTTCATCTTTCCTTGAGAAATCATTGTAGACTGACTGGGGCAAAAGATACTGTAGTTTAATATGTTAGTTGTAATTTGTATACAAGTTTATGATTAAAATTGCATTTCATGGACAACCTGATTTAAAAAAAACCTCACTGAGTCCCTGGAGTTGAGCTTGTGTTCCATTTTTTATAGTTCTGATCTAATGCAAGGCATTTTATACAGTTTTATAAATTTTCCATCTTGCACTCAATGGCAGAATATAAGCCATATAAATTATTTCAGCCCCAGATCATTTATAAAAGCAGTCTCTTCACAGTTCCTCCCTCTCATAGCCCCTCTCTGTTTTAATCTCTGGTAAGGATTTTTTTTTAACTCCTAGGTAAGGATCTCTCCCTTTTAAGCTTCATAAGACCCATGTTTTCGGTGGATTTTCCCCACTTTTAAAATTGACTTTGTGATTGTGTTTCAATTTTGCATTCAGAGTTTCTTGTTTTGATTGATAAATGTTTGCAAGGAATATAATCTACCCTTATGCTTTTCTCTTTCTTTTTTCTCCCAGAAGGAGCTTTGCATGGCTAGCAAAGCTCTCCTGATAACACTGGAAATAAATCTTAATGTCTTTGCCCTGCGATAGTCCTAGACTTTACCATTCTTCTTACCCCAGTGATAATTGCTTATCAGTACATACAGGCCTATTCATATGATTCTGATGCCCCAGGGTTCACATCTCTAGGAAGATAGACAGGAAGTGCAGTCCACTGAATCCATTCTTAATAGCTTTAATAGAAATCAGACAAAGAAGGAATCCTGGGCCAGGATGACTATCTCAAAATGCTAAGGCCATCTATGCATTTTGGACGCTTTCTCAGGAAACTTTTTCTTCTGCTTTCACTTGGTTGCCCTGGAGAGGTGGGGATTTGCAGAATGCATTTCAGTCAAAGCTACGATCAAAATAAAGGATGATGTATTGAAAATACAGCCAAGATATATCCAAACTCACTGCCATTTTACTTCCCCCAGCAACTGAGAGGAATCTCACACAGAAATCACCCAAAACACAACGCACTCAAAATATACCGGCCTACAGGCCTGTAGCCCAGTGGGACCGCCACATTCCCTGAATAAAACTTAGGGAAGAAGTAAATATTAAACTTTCCACATACAAAGTAAGTACATCAGTTTGGGACGTTGGACACCCAATGTCCAGGGAATGTGTGGAGAAATAAATATAAACTTAGGGGAAGATGGAGGATGGGAAACAGAACTGTCAAGAAAAAGCGAGGGAGAAGAGGAAAAATGAGACGTGAGGAAAACTGCGGAATCTTCACTTTGTTCCGATGTCATCTCAGGGGAGTTAGTAAATAATTATTTACTCCCTCACCAGACCAGGATAAGAAGTATGGTAATCAAATTACCTAAGATTAAAATGGTTACACACATTCCAAACTTCTGAAATGTCCACAGTGGACACAGAACACGGTAGGAGAGTAGAAAACGTCTGACTGAGGACCCCTGAGTTTGTGTGATCTCAGCTGATCAGACCCTGCGGGCGGTAAAAGGTCTATGCAGGTGAGAGTCATGCGCTGTGGGGAGGACGGTCCTTTTTCCAGCGGCGGGAAACAGCAACCAGCCACTTACAGCAACATGGCCCACTTGGTGCAGGCGGACGTTTCCTCCTCTCGCACAGCAGAGGCAGCCTGGCTGCGTGTGTCCGATGAAGCAAGCCTCCCGTGTCTGTGCCTGTTCAGGGCCACTGAGCTTCTGATGGTTTTAGAAATCATGTCAGAGAAAAACGCAATCCCGTTTCTGGAAGGAACTCCTGTTATGTACACGCCTGCTGCTAAGACACAGGGGCCCCTGCTGTATTAAGAGTAATTCTTCCGGGATCTTCCTCAGTCTTCCTGCCCCGACCCACACCCCCATTTCAAGCCGTCCGCCTCCTGGGTGTCCTTTTCTCACCCTGCTCCTAGATCAGTTCTTTCACCTGTCCTCAAAACTCAGCTCAAGTTCTGTTTGCCCTTGGATTTCAGTAATTCGTTCAGCTGCCTTTTTTGAATGTGCGCCGTGGACCGGAGACTGTGCCAAACTCTAGGGATAAAATAATGCAGAAGCAGATGCCCTGCTCTTACGGTCACTACAGGCTCTGAGGGAGACGCCGTAACCAGAGAACCACACGGACGCGCGACTACAGGCTGAGACAGGCGTGACGAGCAAGCCGTCCTCTGAGAGAGTGCGGCAGGGCGCCGGTTTAATTTGGAATTCTTTTCTGACTTGAGTATTGTGTAACATACACACTCTTTACATGGTAAATGAATATGCACAAACTCAAAGTGAATTTAAGCAAAATGAATATATAAAATGCCACGTGGTCTGAATCCTCCCGGAGTCAAATCAGTTAATTGATTTAATCTGGGACTGAAATGGCAAAAGGACTCAACGTAATGGCTCTTCAGATTCCAGTGTATATATTCCACCAGCAACACTGAGTGGTAAACGCCCTGGATGACTCATCTAGTGTCAGAACTGAGGTTACAAACGGGCTTGGATTTATCGGAATGATATGTCCCCGGGTAACTGACTATTTTAAAGCTAAGATCAATTTAGTTCATTGAACTTTTATGAATCACATACTATTCGTATAACAATGTGCTGTGAGCTGGGAAGACAAGAAAAATGAATCAGGCAAAAATCCCTACCTTTAAGGAACTAATTGTCAGTTGTCTATTCACCAACACACTAAATTTAAATAATACACTTTAATTCTGTCTGCTATTTTCAATTAAAGTGTCTTTAAAAAACAAAGGATTCAAGAACCAATCATAGGAAGTGATTAATTCCTATTAAACCGGATTAGATTAATACTTCATCTTAAAAAAAATGCACTGTATCAAAAAGCTAGGTTAATAAAAACCTAGAGATTCCAAAGTTCCAAGACGAACGTCATACAAATTGTATTTCTCACACTGAAGGCTAATTCCGTTATTTCATTGTCCTTAAAAAGAAAACATGTTACCGTTGAATTAAATTATCCATTCAGTCGGTTCAAATTCACCCTTTTATCAGATGGGTAATTTTAAAAATGACTTCGAAACCAACTGCATTCGCATTTCCGCAATGTTTTGATGTAATGATGTTCAAAAGAGACAAACTTGGTTCCAGCCAAGTTTCCATGTACTTACATCTCTCCATGTGGACCCTGGCTTTGTTTACCCTCACAGAGACTCCGTAGCAGCATGACAAATGCCTATAATATGCAAAATAACCAAAATAGAAAGCAAAATTGCATGACACATCATGATTTCAACTATTTTAAAAATGTCATAAGCATCTAAACACACATTGAATGGAAACATGGACAAATGGAGAGAGTTACAATACAAAGATGAGAATGAATTTTTTTCTCTTTCAAAAATTTCCTTTAATGTTTTTACGTGGTTTTTAACAGGAGACACATAAACGAATTGGCACAACTAGGAAGTCTGTTTCTGCTTTTTCACTTGGAGTGTTTTCTAATTGAGGACCCCTTGCCAACAGATGAATTTTAGAGGCATGGGTATGCCATTTTCCTATATGTGAGTAGAAATTTGAATCCAAATTGCTATGAAAGATTTGAAAAAAAAGCCATGAGTTTCTGTCTAGTTAGTGATTCTAAACACACACATACGTCTATTTCTCATATGTTAAAATAAGTTGAAATATGAAAGGAAAAAAGGAACAGAGAAAGGAAAGGAAAGAGAATTTATATATATTGAGCAGTGACTGTGAGTTCAAGGTGGACAAAAACAATAGTGGAACATCAAGCTGGCTACACCACATGCTCCCAGGACTCATTTATGTACATTCATGGCTTGTTCACGTCGGTAGCGCTCATGTTGTAATGTTCAGTCTAATTGATGTGTGAGCTATGCCTCAATTCAGCTCTGTACCTTGCAAAGCAAAAAGTGCCCCCTCCCAAAGGGTATGAAAGTTTTACTAGAGGGAAATAGCCAAGCTTTTGTAGACTTTACTGTCAGATGATGGTCTAACTTTCATTTTTAATTACTGTGATTATGGGGTAGCAGGTTTTCCTCAGATACCTGTGTAGCATCCAGTTTATTAATTATGAAGATTTCTGTAGCTTCTTATCATCACTTGGAGTTGGTCTTCTTAGATTATCACAGAAGTCATAAACACTTTTTTCTTTTGCTCTTTTTTATTTTTTTCCTTAACTGGACTGGAAGCTTCTTGTAGATAATGATTCGGTTTCGACTAAGAGAAACCAGTAGCAGAGAGCATCCACTTACCTGCTCTTTTTCTCTGCCTGTCTCGTACTTCCTCTTCTCTGCTAGATACTGTCTCTGCTTTAAAGAATTCCTTTCCAAATGCTTCTGCCATTTTCCCTGTTCATAATGCCTCCAAAAGAGTTGCAAATAAGGTAAGAAAAACATTCGACTGGCTCAGAGAAGTCCTAATTTTCAGCCACATGTCTGCCACTCAGCAGCAATGCATGTGACCCTGGGCGGGGAAGGTGGATTTGGCTGCCTTTCTGGGCTTAGTTTTCTTCTCTGTGGATTGAGAGGGGTAAACCGGCTGAGCTCCGTGATTTCCTCCTGCAGTACTGTGGCGTCAGTTGTGATCACCTCTAAGGTATCTTCTGACCTAGGAATTCTACGAGCCTGTGGCTCTGTTAGATTGGTAGCTGTTCAAGGCTGCTCTGTGCAGCCCTGAGAGTCGTGTGGAGGTGGCTTGGGGGCTGCTGGGAAGTGGGGAAGGCAGAAAGGGGAACCCAGCAGACTGCTTCCATCAGAACAGCCCGCTTTGATCTAGTTTAGAGATGGGTCTTCCTTAATCAGATTTCAGTTGAAGAAAAGATTCTATGGGTTGTTTTTTTTTTTTTTTTTTTAAGAAATTAAGAAACTTCCTTTCAAATTGTGTAAAAATACATTGATGATGGATCCTAAATAAATGATGTTTAGAGTTGAGAAAGATTGAATTTCTCTGTAACAATCTGAAATATTTTATGGAAGTAATCTGGAATTGTCTTGAAAGGAATTTCAGCTTCAGTCATTGATCAAATAAGAATTAAGCTGACACATAAGGAGAAGGAGACTGGGCAGGTGGGAATAAATTTTATAGGAATTGTAGGTTCTGCAGAATTCAGTGACTTCCAGCTGAGTCTGGGTAGTTTCTATCAGGCTTTAGTGAAGAGTAATTATGAAAATAGGTAGCAATTGTTTTCTTTTATATGTGCTTTCTTGGCAATAAAGACTCGTCACCTTTATGATAGTTGCACCACTTTTTAAAATTCTGCAAGTCTATGAAGTCCACAAATGTCACAACTATTGCTGTATGTCACTTAGCACAGCACTAGGCTTTGAGATGGTGCTCAGTAAATGCTTGTCTGATTGAATAGGGCGTCAAGAAGGCAGAGCTGTATGCTCGCAAGTCAAGTTATCCGTTTGATAAGCCCAGAACTATCCAAATGTCCCATCTCTCAAGAATGGATTTTCCACAATATATATATTAAAGAATTCAGTCAAACGCCATTGACTCAGATTTTTGGAATTTATAATGACGGAGCCAAAAGGAAGCTAACACCCAACCTTCCTTCTCTTTTTCTTCCTCTTTTTTCCCTCTTTCTATTAGGCCTATTATTGCCACTACTTGGTTCCATGATACGCAGAGTCTGTTTACCGAAGGTTGCCCAATAAAGCTAACCGTCTTTTATAACGTCGTTTCAGTTAGAAACCTATTGCAAGTTAGTAAAAAACGACGTACACGTTGGTTCTGGAATACTGCCGTTCTGTAACGTGAGCACTGCTCCCACCTCCCCCGCACAGCGCCTCCTCAGTGAAGGGGGGTGTTCAGACTTTGTTTCACTCGCGCCTGGTCTTTTCATTGAGCTTATCCTGCTAGGTATCTAAAATCAATATCCCATGATTGTTACATAGCTGAGAAAGAGGTTTTAGAAAACAATCCGATCCCCTCAAAAGCTCATTTCAAGTACTGTAACAACAATTATTTGACATCACCAACAGAGGCTCTGATATTGAGAGGAGAATTTGGTCATTTAAAATCCATTCTGCCCTCTGTTTGTGGACAATTTCCATTATATCCATGTTAAATACCATGTGCTGGAGAGTTCCCAAGTCCTCAAAGTCAGCATCTCCCCCACCTCCCATCTCTGAAGCTGTGACATTCCTTAGGACAGCCTCTCTGACTGAACTTAGGGGAATCCATTAGTTATTCTATACCGATTTCTCTAATATTTCAGAGGAAGGCTTCCAGCAGGGCATCCCAGAAACCTGGGTGGCAGCCTGCCCAAGAGACACCAGAGGAAACAAGCCACCCACCCAAAGATCTGTTGCCTCTGGGGCAGGAAGCCCAGTGAACATCAGTCACATCGGGTCTCTCTCACCCACACGCAGGAATTCATGCACCTGTGTGTGCGAGCACACAGACATACATCTGTACACTGTCAGTCAGACACTGTGATTAAGTTGAAGGGGTTTGTGAAGTCAGACTGTCAGTCATCTGACAGATGGTCACCTGCACATGAAGCATGACCGCTGTCTCTCGTCCTCCAGCCTTTCATCCAGGCACTCCTCCATGATCGCTCACATGGTTTATGCTTTCTGCTTATGGCCTTCGAAGCCATTTTAATTTCTCTGTCTTGGTTTTTTGTTTTATTTGTTTAATTTTCAGCCAGTTACACTGGTCTGAACCTGAGGTCCAAGGACAGGGTGTTTTTCTTCCTCTAGGTCTATTTGAGTTTGATCTCTGTGGACTTTGTGACTCTTGATTCTGCAGTCCTAAGTGTTCCTGAATTCTCTATTCTGCCGGTACGTTAACCAGCGCAAACAAATAAGAGGAAACTCTAAGCGAATTCTCTAATCTGTACCCTCTAATAGAATCTGAGGGACTTAAGGCACATGAGGAAGCAATTTCTATCTACTGGGGTCTTCTGGGGTTAGTGTTTATTTTCTGTTTATCTAGTGTGACATAACAAACCACCCCAAAATGTAGTGGCTTAAAGTAATCATTTTTATTTATTTTATTTTTTATTGAAGTATAATTGATTTATAACGTTAGTTTCAGGTATAGAGCAAAGCGATTCAGTTATACATATACATGTATATTTTTCTTTGCAGATACTTTCCCGTTTTATGTTATTACAAGAAATTGAACATAGTTCCCTGTGCTATACAGTAGGTCCTTGTTTATGTATTTTATATATAGTAGCTTGTATCTTTTAATCCCAAAATAATAATTTATTCTTCTCTCTCAGGCACTAGTAGTAACAGGCCTCAGCTGGGCAGTACTTGCTTGGGTCCCCCTTGTACACCTGCGGTCAGATGCTGGATGAGACTGGAGTCATCTAAAGACTCGGGCAGTGGTGCTTGGCCTGGAATGGCGGGAACAGCTGAGGCCTGGTCCAGCATCTCTGTGTGAAGCTTCTTCACAAGGCCGGCTGGGGCTTCCCCACAGCATGGCCATCTAAGTGCAGTTGGGCTTCTCACGTGGCATCTGGCCTCCCCAAAGTGGGCATTCCAAAAGGCTCAAGTACAAGTTAAAAAGCTGTGTGTGTCCTAGCCTCAGAAGTCACACGGTACCCCTTTCTCTGTGCTCTGCTGATTGAAGTAGTTACAGACCAGCCCAGATTCAGGTGGGAGGAGAAACAGATCATCCCTTTCAAGGCAAGTATGTACAGGGAGAAAAGGTATTGGTGGCTGTCATCTTGGAGACAGGCTGCCACAGTGGATATCAAATAAAGTGTATTATAGAAAACTAGCACATTATCATTTTTAAAATAGCAACTAAATCATAGACTGATGTCTGCTTCAGAGAAAAGGCTCGTGGAAACTCATTTCTTGAAATCCACTTAGAAAAAATACCTTAACCTACACTTTGAAAGGGGTTATCAGCTGCTCCATGAAACACAATTTAGGAATAAATGACTTGTTTACTGTCTGGAAAATGACTGCATTAAAGTAGTACCCAACTTGTTTTAGAACCCATTAGTTTTTTTTTTTAATTGACGTATGGTCAGTTTACAATGTTGTCTTAACTTCTGGCATACAGCATAGTGATTCAGTAATATATATATGTGTGTGTATATATATGTTCCTACTCATATTCTTTTTTGCTATAGTCCATTACAAGGTATTGAATATAGTTCCCTGTGCTACACAGTAGGACCTTACTGCTTATCCATTTTATATATGGTAGTTAGTATCTGCAAATCTCAAACTCCTAATTTATCCTGGCCTACCCCCTTCCCCCCCAGGTAACCATAAGTTTGTATTCTTTGTCTGTGGGTCTATATCTGCTTTGTAAACAAGTTCATTTGTGTCTTTTTTTTTTTTTTTTTTTTAGATTTTACATATAAGTGATAACATATGGCATTTTTCTTTCTCTTTCTGGCTTACTTCACTTAGTATGATGATCTCTAGGTCCGTCCATGTTGCTGCAAATAGAACCATTAGATCTTAGAGAACATACTGCTGGCTTATCAGTAGCTTTCAGGACAGATATATTTTAGCAAATGTATCTTCACTGTGGTTAAACCCAATTTCAACCTGGTCCACAGTGCAAACCCATAAAAGCATATTGCCTGGCACATAGAAAGTGCACAATAAAAGTCAGGTCTAAGTATTCAGTTAAATAATAGCAAATCATTGAGCCGAAGCACACTCAGCGATCCATCAGTAGATGAACTTTACGTTACAGGCAGGAGTCTAAGGCTCTGGGAGGGGAAGGGCGCTGCCCAAGGTCATGCAGCTTTTAGGCGCAGAGACAGTTTGGAGCTCATCTGGACTCCAGTTCTCTCTTCCTCTAGAAAGTATCACATCTCCAAGTGCCTAATGACCTGGGAATTTTTACCTCAAAATGAATGCCATCGTACTTGAGCTGGAGTTGCACTGAATTCCGCAGAGAACAGTTTGACCCTCAATTAACGAGCAAAGGCATGTCTTAAGTCTCTCACATCTGTCAGGTGGATGCAAATGCTGGTAATTAGTCCTGACCTTGAGTAGCCTGTGTGGCTCACCCTATTACAGATGTTGGAGCAAGTTGTCCTGGGCGTTGATTAAATTTCGTATAAAACCAGCAAGAACCATTATGTGTCAGAAGTAGCTGATGGACTTGCAAGGAGTCTTGCTGAATGTGTGTATGTGAATATTAAATTCCTCTTTGGTGGATAAAACGTTCAATTTGACATATTCCTGTTGAAGAGGTTCTTTGAAACCTGTGTCTGCTAACGCTGAAAATAATAGATATGTACGTGTGTGTTGTGAAAGTAAAAATCAACCTTTAAAAAAAATTAAGCTATTTATATGGTTTTAGCCCTAAGCTAGGTACTAGGGGTAAATGGTAAAAGATAAAATTATCTCCCTTTAAGGAATTTATAATTTAGTAGTGAAGACTAACGCACTAAATATTTAGATATTAAGAAAAAGAGAGAAATTAAGAAAAAGAAAAAGAGCATCCATTTAGGATTTGTTAGCAACAGAAAAGATTTCATGGGAGTACAGCTTGATAGGGACTTTGAATGCTAAATCGTATTTGAACAGGAAGAAGTCAAAGTTAATACTGAAAAAGGAATAAATCACCAAATATAATGTATGGTATTGAATGGACCCTCAATAAAGCTGCATTTCAAATGTTAACCTTACAGCCAGAAAACTGGACAGATGTTAGCATTATCTGTAAATTTAGCACATCAGTCAGTAAATCGTTTGCATTAACCATGGCCAAGCAATTAATGCCTCTTATACAGAAAATTATTGATGCTATGGTTGACTTCCTGTCTAATGACAACACACTCCAGTTAATATAAGGAGAAAATAGTTCCCACAGTTCCCACAGGTGGCCTTTTCAGTGACGCTCAGATGGATCCACATGTCGCCTTCACGTGCCTCTTCCACAAAGTCTGTCCGTTTGCTTTTGTGCCACGTCTTATTTAGACAAGATCCACTTTAGAAAGTGATGCTTCACACAAGGCTCCACTTACTCAGGTAACACTGCCTCGCCCAATTTCCACTGATAACACAGCTTAAAGAAAAACAAAAGCCAACCAGAAATTTACCACTTTAACCAATTGACTTCATCTTCCCTCATCGCCTTCTAATGTTCATCTATATGCACTTACAATGGGTCCGTACTATTAATCCAACTTTATTTTTTCTTTTTCGCTTTACATTGTATCCTTAAACTCTCTTCTAGTTGCTCCACAAGCTTCTCTAATAACCAGTTTTCTGGCTGCACTGATGGCTTCCTCCTCTATTCTTCTGAAGCATGCTATTCTTACCTCTACTGTAACATTTCCCATGTTGTATACCTTTTTATTTTTGCCTCTTTTCCCTGTTTACTAGACTATTTCCACCAAGAGACAATTTCTTTTGCCTCTGCTCTAGCAGTCTGCACAGGGTATGGCACAGAGATTCAATAAATAATTGTCGAGTATGTTCATGACAGTGTGTACGTTACTTTGAGCCAATATGTCATAATTTATGTAGCCTGTTTCTATGGCTGAGATTTAAATGCTTTCTTGTTTGTTTTCCACCTATATATAGCCCCTCTTGGGATCAGTACTCAAATGTTTAGAAAATGTACGGATCTGAGGCAGTGTGTAAAAGGGAGAGCGTTGTCAGTAACAGGCTAGGGCAAAAGATTGGAAGGCTGTGTCCAGTCAAATTTCATCAAAATGATGGTGCGTTGTTTGGGGCCACAGTCGACACATCATCTCCACCTTTGCAAGTAACTTGGAAGAAGCAGGAAAGTCATAGAGCTCAGTCTGAATCCCCAGGGTGGAAATTTCCCATATTCAGGACATGGGTTTAGCTGGAGGAAGCAGTGAAAATGAGTGTGTAGCTTGGATAACGACTGGAATCTGGTGGAGCTTGAGAGGCAGGTAAAAGAAAATGGGGAACAAAGACACAGTATTGAAATGGAAGACAGCTCAGCTGCTCATGGCAGGCACGGAAACACAGAATACTTTAATACGACGGCCCACTCCCCACAGAATACTACAAATACCTGTCAGGACTTGCTTTGACTTGAAGAAAACAGTCTTCCTCAATTTCTGCCTTCAGAAATGCCCTACTGTCCGTAGGAGTGCTGTGAGGTGGGAGAGACAGCTAGTGTCAGTGTCTGTGAAGTGTGAAGTCACATTGTCACTGTGTTTGCATCAGTACTTTAGTCGTGTCCCTATGTGTTCACAGTCGTCCTTGGCGTCCTCTGCTCCTCGCATCATGTCTGCATCCTTTCCCTGGGCAACCAGCTCCGATGTTCTAAAAATAAGAAAGGTTCGACACCCGGCGCCTGCCCAGCCTTGAGAGAGCATCACTCACTCTGGTGGCCGGTGAAGAAGATGGCAACTAAAGCTCTGAACTGTATCTGTTTTGATCTATCATCTGAGCACGAATCTTGAAGGCGTCTGGGGTAACCTGCAACGTTACCCAATCCATTTTCTTGTTCTGAGGTTAAAAAAAAAAAAAAGAAAAAAAAGATCAAATCCACAAGTGAATTGTCCAAGAGGGGAAAAATTATCCTTTCTCATAGCTCCTTAGACCAAGCAGTAGAGTCCATTGACAACTCAGTGCAGAGAAAGTCTTCCACTGGTTTGTTTTGCTTAACCAAACTGTTCAGGGAGTGGTGTGAGTACCTGACAGTAAGTACTTTGTGAAACGAACAGAGCTTAAAGGAATCATTAGGGTTGGTATCCTTTCCCCTTGATTTCTGATGCATCGATGGCTGCTTTGTGTCGTGTGAGGTTTACCTGTGATGGTCCTGACCTACTCAAATGAATGTAGTTGGAAGTAGGCTGAAAAGGATGCTTGCTTCTTTGAAAGTGGCTTTTTATACCAATGGCCCTGAACTCCTTGGCTTTTTCAGCAGAGCAAAATCAGTTCTCTGATTTAAGGCACAGTGAGGAGAACGGATGCCAGGTAGCAGAGTTAGTGCCTGATGTTTATTTCCATGACACCCCAACTGACTCGTACAGGGAGCAAAGCACCTGATGCCTCTTCGTTGGAGATGATACAGTCCATCAGAGTGGTTCCGCACACGGACTCCGCCAGACAGGTTTGAGTTTTAACTGTTGAATTGCTATGTTTGTAAGCCAAGAATGGTAGGATATTTGCAGTTTCTTAAGATTCATCCTACTAACAGTGTATGTGATCAGTAAAAGTGGAAGGAAGCACGTGCTATTTGCTAAACGAAAGTTACTGACAGTTCAAAGGAATGACTGCTTAACACACGCTGGAGCAGTAGGGCTGGCTTTATGTAGAAATGGGGCTTGACTGACGTCTCTAAAGCTGGGGGACTCCTATTCAGTCTTCCTCTCTCCTCTCTCCTCTCCTCTTAGCTCTTAATGAGCTTTCCTAGCATTGGGAGCAACACAGAAGCCACAGGAGAATATAGTCAGTAATGTCATAGTGACTTTATATAGTATATAACGTACAATGATATTGAATCACTATGTTGTACTGAAAATATAATATTGTGAGTCCACTGTACTTCAATGAAAGGAAAAAGAAGCAATACAGAGAAAATAGTTGATTTGAAGTCATAAAACTTGAGTTCAAATCCTGGCTCTACCACGTTCCTATGTATGACTTTGGTCAAGTGATTTTAGCATTTCTAGAGGTCTTTCTTTCCTCATCTGGCCTGAGTGCGAGACACACCAGCCTTGTTGGGGTGAGAACTACATGAGACAATGTATGCGAAAGAGTGAAGTACAGCGTTTGACCCACAGCTACCTGTTTCCTTTTGTTCTGCTTGTGGATCTTTGGTTTTTGCACAGATGATGATGCAGTTGTCACATAAATGGTGATGCTGCTGGCCTCTGAGATGGCCTCATTTATGCCCAAAGCATTTGATCCCCCAGTACCTGCCAGAACCTTCCATTCATAGTATAGCGTCTTCTATATAGTTCCTGCACGCACGCGCGCACACACGCTCTCAGCCTGTCGTTTATTTAGTAAGTACTTACTGAAAACACACTGTATACTTTGAGGATGAGGCACTAGAAATGATAAGGTCCACACCTGAATGGAGCTTACATTCCATTGGAAAACTAGGCAATCAAAAATGAACAAATGACCACATAATACAGTTCCAGGGAGTAAGAGAGGCTTTAAATAACAACAAATCAGGGTGAGAGGAAAGGATGACAGGATGATCAATGGAGCCTTGATGGGAGTCCTGAGCTTAGTGAAGGAGCAAGTCAGGCAAAGATCCAGGAAAGAGCTTTCCAGGCAGAAGGAAGAGAGTCTCCAAGTGGGAAAGATCTGGCAAGTTTCAAAAACATCAATAGAGTTAGTGTAGCTATAGAAGGAGGAATAGAGGAAGATGGCTGAAAAAATGACAACGTAAGCCTTGTAAACCTGGCCAAAAAAAAAAAAAAATGTTTGTTACATGTACTTGGCAACAGTGAGGGTGAAAAATGTGGGGAGGGTGATTGGACACTGGGTGCAGATTACAAGGGCCAGTGGGTGAGCAAAGAGGAAGGAGATGGAGAGGCTGCTGCAGTCATCCAGACAAGAGGTCATTATGGCGCAAATGCGGGTGGCAGTGGTGGGAATAGTGAGAAACAGTGTTGCAATTTTTATTTTTTGAAGAAAGAGTAATCAGTCCTGTTGCTGAGGAACTGGCTGAGGGCATGTGTGAGAGAGGAATAAAGGACAGCTCTTGATTTTTGCCTCAAGCAATTGGATGCTCAGTGGTAACACTTACGGAGATGGGAGGAGGGAAAAACAGGTGTCCAGGGAGGTCAGCTGGGGTTTTTTGGAGGACGGTTTGCAGTTAATATTCAAAGAATCATAAATCAAGCTGGGCACCTTGGTCCCTAAGTGGAACTTTAAAGCTCCACATGATTTTAGGGAATTTTTCCAAGGCAAGGGTCTGAGCAACAGATAGCATCATTTATGTGTAAAGCCAGGGGGTTGCTACACATACAAGCCGGCTTATCCCAAATGATTTTTCTTGGCATTCGAAGTAAGTAATTTCAAAGCAAATATCTTATTTACTGTAACAGCAATCTAAACGTATTACCTCAGCCATTCAGGGCATGGTACTTACAAAGCTGGCATTGAAAATCTTATCCGTACGTAAACCAGTTTTTACAAGAAACTGTTCCCTGGCTAGACATACTCCACCACCTTGAAAATGTTGATCATTCAGATACAAAACTAGAAACTACTTGTGAAGAAGGAGGTCTGATATGACAGAAATTTGGCTCATTGTAAAAATCATCTCATTTTATCCTCATAAATATGCTTTCAGGTGGGGTTTTGGACTCTATTTTATTGAACAGGAGACGAAGATGTAGAAAAGTTAATGATCCCAGGTTCACAAAACAAGTTGATCATAAGTGAGATGGAGTGAAAAGGTGGGAATGAGCACACTTGCCACCCAGGCCCTCTGGAAAACAGCTCCGAGAGCAGGTCTTCGTGAGTCTGAGCCGAGACCTGCAGGGAGGCCTGTTCATGCCCGTCATGCCCTTGGACGGGGGGAGAACACTGCGCACATGTTCTGTCTTTGTCCACATCTCACCATCCCATCCGTTAGCTCCTTTTGCCATAGTCTTAAAAATCATCATGTCATACTGCCTTTAAAATGATGCTTTTAGAATACATGGTTCTGTGTCATCTAGAGAATGGTTTTAGAGCCTTTGGGGAGAAAGCGCTCAAGGAGGAAGGTCTCCTGGCTGCCCCAGCCGTGGTCTGCTCGTGCCTCCCACCTCTCCCCCCCCAAGTCAGGGCTGCACCCCCTTTTTTTCTCACCATTCTGGAGGTACAGAGGACCTCCCCCTTTCTGCCTATTACAGGCCCCTGGTAAATATTGTTGAAATGAATGCAACCGGGAAGCCCTCACTCCTAGACACTCTGGTTCAGATGTGCCTAAACAGCCAATAGGTAGTCTGAGTATTAAACTCACTCCTTCAGTGGCTACAAATGGCTGGCTTCCTACTGCCTCTCCACCTGCCCCATGAGTGTTAGATGCTGACTTCAAAAGTATTCTTCCCCTTTGTCCCAGGCAATCACTTCTTGGTTGTTGGTGCGTTTTTTGTTTTGTTTTGTTTTTTTGAGGATGTACTTCAGTGTGTGCATGGGAGGGAGACTGTCACTAGGAAATGTCACACCAGGCAGCAGGCTATCTTCTACTGTCTTGTCCCTCTTGTCCCCTTTCTGTTTCTTCTGTCTCCAGAAGCCAGTTCTACTCCAAGGCTTGTACATAATCACTCTGCCAAATCAGGTACCTCAGTATCTCACCTAGCAAAATCCCTTCCCCTCAAATACAAGTCCCTTTCTAAGAGGAATTCCTGAGAATAAAATCATACCTCCTCTGTTCTAAATATGGCTGTGAAAGTTTTCCAGTGGGAAGAAGCTTCTCAAGCTCAGTCTCAATGACAGTCAGGATGACAAGCGAACATGTTCAGTTCCTTTTATCATGTGCCTCTCTCTCTCCATGGCGATTTTAACTCACTAGTCTGCCTGCACTTGGTACATTGTCTACCTTTCTTCCACCCCATTGACTGGAATATGCAGGGAGGTGCTAGAAAATTGCAGGGGTATTTTGCATATTCAGACTACTTCCTCTCAGCCAATGGAGTAATAGTAAGATAATAAAAATCATGTGAAATGATAGTAACAATAATAATAAACACTAATTGAGAACCATATTTACCACCTACCACGTGCCTTACATTGTGCTCAACTTTGTCTCATGTTTCGTGAATTAATACCAGTAATGCTCCTGAGAGTTAAGTATCGTCATTCTCAATTTACAGTTGAGGAAATGAAAACTCAGGAAGTTGGTATCTTTAATGTTCTGAAAGATGCACCACTAACCGTCCAGGCCAGGATTCAAGTCAAGGACTTCCAGAATCCAGCTGTAGTGGCTTGGCTATGTATGAGAACAAGAGGGGAAAACTAGGGGTACCCTAATTTTCTGTGTTACATACATAGTGTGAATCGTACGCCTGATGCCTTGCTGTGAACCTGCTAAAGCTTTTAAAGAGGAAATAGCATTTATTTATTCATTCATTCATTTACCCAGCTTTACTGAGCTATTCACACAATTAGCCTATACAGTTTGGTGATCTAGGACGTGTACACTTGGGTTACTCTCACCACAACCCAGGTAGTGAACATTTCCATCACCTGCAAAAGCTGTCTTCTGTCCTTTTGTTCTTGATTTACTTGTGGTTAGAAACACGTAACATGAGCTCTACCCTCTTAACATATTTTAAGTACATAGTAACGTATTGTCGACTGTGGGCACGATCTTGTGCAGCACATCTCTGGAACTCACTCATCCTGCGTAACTGTAAATTCTGAAATTCTGTTGTAACTAATGAAAATTACCACACTTTCACATCAAAGCAGATTCAGAACCAAAAAGAGGTGGGAGAAAAAAACACACGTTGTGTATACAGGACGCACATAGCTGACGTGCTATGACACCCAACTTGGGGGATGAAAATCTACTGATAGACACACCCTCTTTTCTCATTTGAAAAGAATGTCATATAGCAGTTCTGTTGTCTCATTTCCATGTATTTATATCTCACCTACACTGTCAAACTAAAATAATTCAGAGGATCAAGAGACACATGTGCCTAATTTCTATTTTAAACAGAAATGCTTGCTTTAGTTTAGCCTTTCCCCCCCAAACACCATTGTTTATAAAGCTTATATCTTATAAATACCCCCATTCTCTTCTCCTCCCCAAAATCTACTGTGATAATTACAACCTGACCTTATCATTAAAACTCTAGGTCTTTCCCCATTGGTAAAATGGAAATATTTTAATATCACCACATAGGGTGTGGTAAGGATTTTTCAAAAGTAACAAGAGTATGGATATAAACTAGTAGGTCTCAGTAAGCACCAGTCTCCTCACCACACTCTGCTTCTCCAACGTCAACTTTTAGGGCTAGAGCTAGGTATGACGTCTGCTTCAGAGCTGGTAACAGAGAAAGTGGATTAACCATGATGCTGATTTTGTCAGTGTCCTAAAGTGGATTTCCATCTCTTTATCCCAGAAAAGAACACTACTCTTTTTTTAGACTGAGGTATAATTGATGTGCAATATTACATGTTACAGGTGTACAACATATTGAATCCCAATTTAAAATTTTTATACTCCATTTATAGTTACTATAAATTAGTGGCTATATTCCCCGTGTTGCACAATGTATTGTTGTAGGTCATACAAAGAACAAACTAGTGGTTACCAGCGGGGAAAGGAGGGGCGTGATAGGGGTCGGGGATTAAGAGGTACAAACGACTGTGTGTAAAATCAACAGTGCTCCTTCTATGCTCCTCCCAGACCTTAATCCAGTGCCTAACGCTCAGACCTACTGTTAGTTTCAGCCACCAGGTGGCATGGTAATGAATTGGTGTGCTTCCCTTCTAACAGAGCTTTGAAGGAGATTTTGAAGTAGATGTTTGTACTTAACAAGACAAATGTTCAGGAGACTAGATTCCATTTTCTGACACCATTTCCCTCGGTGCTACAGCTCATCGCTCACCTGTTAGAGCCCGGCTGGGTCTCACATTCGAGATGCATCGGGAAGGTCCACGCGCAGCCTTCCACTCCTGATCAGATGACGGCAGTGGCTGTTTTAAGGCTCATAAACCTGTGACCTTCGTAGATCAATTTCAGAGCACTGCTGTCCTTCAGTGAACACAGTCCCAGCAACCAAGAATAATTTTAAAATAACTCAAACTAGCATTACTCAATATTATGAAGGGGACAGGAAATCTCCCAGCAATAAATTTTAAAATCCTTTTTAGGTTCTTCCTAATCCACTGCCCTGGACGTACAGCTCTGCTTCTCAAACCAGGGAAAACTCCTACAGCCTGTTTGTGCTTCTTCCTTGTTGCTCTCTTCCCTGCCCACTCCTGTATCATTTCTCCACTGTCCAGCCCAGGAGCTGTCCAAGACTACATCTTGGACGGGAAGAGAAACGCAGGCTCTGATACAATCCTTGCCAGAAATCTCTAGTGGATAAACAAAAACCCAGGAAAACTCAAAAATTAATCAGTTCATTATAAACTGGATAAAAGCCTTTTGTCAGCTACATATTTGCAAAAAAAAAAAAAAAAAAAAAATCCCATCTGTGGCTTAGCTTTTTTAACTGCTTCTTTCAAAGAGCAGTAATTTTTAATCTTAGGGGGAAAAAGTGATACAGCAATAAAATGTAAACCCTGAAGAATGTAAAAAAATTATTTATTTTGGCGTATTGTATCCAACCTGAAGTAAATGCAACAAATACTGCTGCAAATTACAAAGGAATAATGAGATCTCGTCCGGGGAAGCACTGAATTGGGGGTCTGAAGTAGCAGTCCAATCCTTGTGCCCCAGTAAGTTGTATGAACTTGAAAAGGTGACTTTACCTCTTTATTCACTTGCTTCCTCTTATTGATGAGGAAACCAAGGCTTTTCTTAAGAAGAGGGAAAGACTGACTTAAGGTCACACAGGTCAGGGGTGAGCAGGAAAGCTCCAGGAAGGCAGGAACCATGTCTTTATGTGCTTTTTTTTATCCCTGGTACGTACGTGTTAAGCACTCAGTGCCTTGGATGGACGCAGGACCTGTACCTGGGCTCTCTGAATCCAGAGCCAGTGTCCTCTGGCCTGGCCCACTTGGCATCTCCCTTCCTCCCTGCGCCTCTTTTCTTTTAAGGTCCCACACTCTTCAGATGATTCACAAGCACTTCTAGTCTATGCATGTACGGTATCAAATACCAGTCCTGACCTATTTCATTTTTTTGATGATAATATTTCCATTATTAACTAATATTTTTTGAGTTAACATTTAGCTCTTCAGAGCCTCCAAGTTGCATGGTTTTTGGAACTAGGTGGCAAATTTTTCTCCTGTTGCTCTGAAGTTATTTCCCCATTTTCTCTAAAATGTAAAATTATGTATTTATCCACTTACTGTTAGCATCATGATTTAGGTAGATAACTTCAAGAACTGCTTGGATGTATTTAATTAGAAAATTTTTTATTGAGGTATAGTTAATTTATAGTATTGTGTTAGTTTCTGGTGTACAGCAGTGATTCAGCTATACACATACATACATTCTTTTTCATTATAGGTTATTACAACTTAATAGAGTTCCCTGTGCTATACAGTAGATCCTTGTTTATCTATTTTATATATAATAGTTTGTATCTGCTAATCCCAAATTACCAATTTATCCCTTCCCACCCCGGTAATCGTAAGTTTGTTTCCTCTTTGTGAGTCTGTTTTGTAAAGTTTATTTGTATCTTTTTTTAGATTCCACATATCAGCGATATCATACGGTATTTGTCCTTCTCTGTCTGACTTAGTTCACTTAGTATGATAATCTCTAGGTCCATCCATGTTGCTGCAAATAGTGTTACAGACGTAATTTTTTTAAGTGTTAGGCATTTTTACATGTCTGGTGCGTTGAGGGACAGAGTCGGGGCAACAGAGGAAAACAAAGCAGGAAAGACGCTGTACATTGTGTGTTGCATCCACAACTGGTGGATGACATTATATAGCACCCTACAGTTTGCCAGACATGCTTATTACCTGATTAATTACCTCCTCTCAACTATCATGAGGGATCGGTCTTGTTGTGAACCAGTTTACAAATGGGAACCTGAGGCTGAGCATCGTGTAAGTGGCTTGTTCAGTATCACCCAATGGGCTCTGAGAGTCACACCTAGGTTCTCTGCTCTCAGAACAAATTTTGAGCCAGGACAGTAGAATAATTAAGGGTATGCTGTCCTTACCCAGATTGGTCAGCATCAGCGTCCCAGTTTTGCTACTTGTTAGCTATATGAGCTAAATAAGGCAAGTAATTTAAGCTTTCTCTGCCTCAGTTTACCATTGTCAAAATGGTAAGAAAATAGAGCCTACCTGCCACATTGGTTTTTTAGGGGAACTGATTTAATGCATGTTAATTTTCTTAGACTACAACCAGCATGTTAAGAAACAAAGAGAGAGAGAGAGTGAGTGTGTGTGTGTGTGTGTGTGTGTTCATTTGCATGCCTGTGCGTGTTTCCACTAGACAGAACTGTTTATCATGTTTCTGGAAATCTCTCACATTAGCTTCCTGAAGTGCAGTCCCTTTCCTTTATACAAAAGAGCTGATTCCAGGCGGCAGCCTCATTATGAATGATGGAGTAGTGTATTTATGAGAAGATGGTGAGTCTGCATCAGACCATCCATGCGGGAACAGGGTCCCACTGTGTAGAAGAGGAACAGAGACCAGACTCTCACCTCTCCTGTAACCTTCACTAAGGCGTTTCTCAGGCAACACCCCGAGGCCGCGGGAGCTGACTGCCATGTAACCCTGCAGCCCACAGAACGTAATGCAGGCTGCAATTTAAAATTTCATGCAGGAAGGGAAAGGTACAGGTTTCACGGAGTCTGTAGATCAAACACAAGGCGAGAGCTAAGTGGCTGCCCAGTGTATCAAGCATGGAAGTAGGCGGCGTGGCTTCGAGTTGTTTCCTAATCAATTTTATTGATTAAACCTCACACTGTCTAACATGGCTCGTGGTGCCTGCACTTCTAAAACCAGCCTTTGAACAAAGTGAGGAGACTCAATCCACACAGTCAGGGAGTAGAAATACTGTTCAAATACTGTTGAGGATTTGCTGTAGAGCCACTAAAAACTCAGGGACCAAAACTGAGTCTCCAAAGGTTAGGGTCACACGTGCTAAATGCTTTCACTTAACTTTAAGGTGCCTCATCTGCCCTGCTGCCCTCCACAAACCTAGAAGGACGGAAGCTCTGCTCTCTGAGCCGGGCAGGAGCAGCAGCCCCAGAGCCCTCCTGGGAGGGTGAAGACAGCCCCTTGCTGCCTGGCTGGGTGCATTTCTTTGTCAGCCTCATCATTTCTCTTTCTCATCATCTTCACTCACACCTGACCATGCTGTTAAACCACCCTCACTCTGCCTCTAGGAGGCCGTATGGACTTGCAGAATCACATGAATTTCAGGGTCAGAGCAAACCAGGTCTGTCTGAGTCCATGGTTTGCTTTTTATTAGGTATGTGACAGAGGACAAATGACTTCTCTGCTTCAGTATCTTTGTCTGTAAATGGAGATTAAAGTAGCAATTTACAATACTGTCAGGAGGATTAAATGAGATAGTACATAGGAAAATGCAGGTCCATATAAGGTACTTATAAGTCAGTTAGGAGAGAGAAACAGAAGGCAGCAGTTGTACTGGCTTAGAGAGAGAAAGAATTTCTGGCAAAATACAGACAAGTGTGTTACTTGTTAATAAAATTTTAATTTGACTGAGATCAATGAAACACCTCATGTGCTGACTACAAATACATACTCGTCAGCAATCCCAAGGAAGATCTATCAGGGCTATTTCCTTTCATTAAAGAGCAATATACATATTGATCCACTCTCCTAAATGGACCTGTGGTTTGCTTTCATACATTACACTTGTGTTCTGCAGAGGGCACACATCTTCCAATAACCTTTAGTTCATAATTCATTATGTCACATTAGAGGCTAAACATGAACACAGGGTCCCCCATCAGGAAGCAGCACCACTCAAGGAGCACGGCTCCTACTGTCTTTTCACCCCCGAGCTGCGTGAGCCTCCCCCCTCAGCTGACCTGTGTGGGAGCCAGGGGAGAATCCTTGCCCACCCCTGTAGGCCAGCCTCTTACCCCTGAGACCAAAGGAACTGCACAGCAGGGCCCGGGCGCAGCCCTTTCACTCAGGACCAGAGATGAACAGCGCACCAACTAGCCAAGGGGGCTGTTAGGCCTGATGGCACAAGGAGGGCTGGAGAACCGCCAGGGCCAGCATCTGCTGATTCATAAAGATGGCGAGAGGCATGCTGACCATCATGTTCATGTGGGCAAAGCATGCAAGATGTTCGCTTTGGGGGCGATGGCAGTGCACTGTCCTGTGGACTTAGAAACGAAAATCGTAACAGTGCGGTCCTGGATGCCCAGATGCCCGGGTGATGCGCCGCCAATGGCTCTGTCTTGCTGTGTCTTTCTGGAAATCTGAGTGCCTGAGACCTAACCTGTAAAATGAATTATTAATTAAGGATTTTTTTTTGCTAATTCATTGCCAGGGAAGTGAAGGAATGAATGGCACAGAAAGGTCCTGAGCATTCTGCAAGTCTGAGGACAGTAAAACCAGAGCTGGGCCTTTCTCCACCTCTGCTGCATGCTGGCTTTATTACTATACCTTCTTTTGTTCCTCCTGACTAAACAGCAGTCCTTCCTTTGCATCTTTGTCTCTTAGTTATCAAAACAAAATTTTTGCCACCAAGTGAAACAGAAGCTAAAGCACTCTCAATAGGTAGGGCTGGAAATAGGCACTACGTACCTCCTCAGGGCCTGTCCCCGTCACACGGCAACACTGGATGCAGCTGGAATCCAGCTTCTCTAATGAGTGAGAGAGGGTAACTCCCTCGTGAGGTTCTTCCTCTCAGGAACCACACTTTTATGGACGTAATACGACACTGGTTTTCAGTCGGTTCTCACTTCTATGAAGGGTTCGGCTGGCTTAATTCTGAGAAAGAATTGGTTTTAGTTTATCCTTTGTGAACCTTTGTCCTTTGATATGTGGTAACAGAAGTTTTCTGCCTGTTATGACGGGGTCCCTTTCATTTTCTTATTGTCCTTAATATCCAAGGATCACGGCGGAACGTCCCCCCACAGCGATGTGGCACTCCAGAGGTGCGCCAGAGGAGCAGGCAGGGCCGGTTTGTCGGGCCTCTCTTCCTCTCTTTTCCTTCTCCGTTTTGGCAGATGACTGGTAGAAAGGGAACATGAAATGACATAAAACAAAATTCACAGGATAATTCTAAAACTACTTCGTTGGCACAATAATTTTAAGACACATATTTACACATAAACCTTTTAATGCTAAAGACCATCCAATTAATTCCTTCAGGTTATGAAAAACAGACTAAGTGACTACCCCAGGGTCACCGAGGGAAAGGGTGACCCAGGAGCACCCTAAGTCTTCCCACTTCATTGCGTTTCCTTCCCACACGTTAGACTCATCAGAACTGAAACAGGACATAAAGATTAGTGACTTGGGGGACAGTAAAATGGAAGTGAGGACGGCAAATCCTGGCACAAAGTTCTGCCGGTAACCTTGC
This sequence comes from Camelus ferus, assembly GCF_009834535.1. NCBI lineage: Eukaryota > Metazoa > Chordata > Mammalia > Artiodactyla > Camelidae > Camelus > Camelus ferus. Next base: position 12,628,785 of record NC_045699.1, read on the forward strand.
GCTAACGGATCAGACCCCCTTTCCCCGTGAGCCCACAGGCACAGCCTGGGAGGCCTTCTCAGCCCCGCGCTTCAGCAGGCAGCCATTCCCACGGCTTAGAGGTGTCACACAGTGTGAGGTGTATTTCCTGTCTCTGGTTCAGCAGTTAAGTGCGTGGCGTTTTGAACTGGACTGACCAACGTTGAGGTTCCAGGTCCACCACTCCGCAGCCGCTTGGCCCGGGGCAAGTGACCTCTCTAAGCCTTGGGTTCCTCTGTAAAATGGAAGGTATGTTCCCCTTGCCTGTTAGATGTTGTGTAAAGCGCTTAGCACAATGTGTGGCACGTGGCACGTTCTCAGCAGTACTGCCCAAAGGAATCAACCACTTGTCAACTCGGAAGCATTAGTTTTAGCAAAATGTGTGAGGAGAGTTTTAGGGAACTATTCATTGGTGTCTTAAGCCTCTTTGCTAGACTTGATATTAAAAACAGGAAATCAGCCCAGGAGAGACTCTGTTATAAATAAAATCTAGCCGACAGGACCTACTCGGTCCGTCTTCAGCCACATCCCCAATGTCCCTCCAAAGTACCTGTTGCATTGAACTACAGTTCAGCTAAAGATGGCTCATTTATGGGCTAAAGGAGCCTGAAAAGGTTTTAGAATTCAGGACAGAATCAATGTCAAAGCTGAATCTGGAGATGAAGTGCTCTTAGATCCTGTCTAGAAGCAAAGGGTGCAAGAGACAAAGAACACATACAGGGTGGCCAGGTCAGAAAGGCTCTTTGATTACATGTCCTTTCCGGAGACACGGACCAGGAAGAGGGCGCTAACAGCAGTCACGCACACACCTGACTTAACCAAAGGTGACGCTTTTTCACCGACGCCCACTGGGGCTTATTTGCGGAGCCGGGATCTGGGGCAAACAGCTTGCCGCATCTCTTAATGCTGACTCTCAGCACTTTTTAATTGGAGATCTATTTCTTTCCTATGAAAACCTGTTCCAGTCACTCTTTGGCATGAATTGTTTTCTGGAAAGCATGGTGTCGAGGTGAGACTGTCAGAGTTGTGTTGGATGGTGACATGTTCAGGCTCCCATGTGACAGGGAGTAGTTCAGATAATCACTTTAAATATTTCAGTAACACAGTAGTAAATATTTTAAAAGTATACAGTGACAGTGCTGCTGTTTATCACACTCACACTGCTTTTTTTATTTCTAACAAAATGTCTTCCGGGGCTATGTCAAGACTCTCCCTTGAATATTATGGTTGGTAATAGATGCTCCTGAAGAGTTTGTGTTTATACTGGTAGTCGGTGAGTCATGGTACCCTGGGGAAGGGCAAAATCAAGTCAATTTTCTACAGAGGAGCTAAGGAGAAGCCACACAAAAAACCATCGGGCACCCTTCGAGTTCTCTATCTCCTGAAGTAATGAATTAGTCACGGCAAGGGCACGAATGTTCCCAGCAGGTGACGCTTCCCCGGTTGTCTGGGAGGTTTAACCCTCAGTACATACTTACCGTTAGGAGTGACGCCTCCCACCTTTGTGTCTATGGTGTGACTGTGAGCCGTACTTCTCGCTTCTGGTCATCTGCTTTTTTGAGAGAGAAAACAGATAGACAAAGTCCAGATGTTAGCATGATTCCTAGAGTCTGTTTCTCTGAATATTGCTTAATTATTGAGAGACAGCCTCACAAATTTTCAGGTGTGTGCTTCCAATTCATTTTTTTCCATTTACATAAAAAGTCAATTGAAACAGGAGTCTTTGTTGCTGCCTTCATGGAATCTTCTCGTGGGATTTCTCAGAGATTTCCGTGCTCGAAACCAAACTTCGATCAAAAAATAGACTGAAAGTTCTGCAAAATATCATGGGAGTGGTCCAGAATATAGTGTATTCCTGTCACACAAAGAATTCCTTTCCAGCTAGGCTGCCTCCTGGCCTGGCATCTATTCTCTTGAGAACTGTATAAAGGCTACAACATTTAGGTTTGCACCTTCCTACAACTTAATGAATCTACTTCCTACAACTTAAATCTTAAAAAAAAAAAAAAAGTGACAATAAGATGTTCAAATAGTCTTTTTTTAGAAATTGGGGGCCATACTGTGTTGGGGATAAAAGTACAGATGACAAAACCAGACCTGCTTTGAGCCTGGGACATCAAGTACATTCTAAGGGCTCTGAGAACCAATCGTTTCATCTGCCAAACAGGGATGACAGTCGTACCTCCTTCACAGAGTTGAGGAATGAGCGAGATGATACAGGGAACCCAGCACGGTGTCTATATAATAGATGACAGCTATTATTTTTTTAAGGGTTTTATAAATTTAGATCATTTGGTCTCAAAAATTATTCTATGGGAACAAAAACTCTGGATGTGCCTAAGTATGAAGGGGTAATTTTAGTCATGATGTAACAGTTCTGTCGCAAAGAAGGGACTCTGGTTCACAACTGGAGAAGAACTGAACGTCTTGTGAGAATGAGTCCACTCTCCTTCCCACAAGGCTGACACCAGGCAGCGCCCTCAGTGGGGAGGCTGCAGCTCTCCACGTGATACTCAAACTCGGAGGCCAGCTTCACCTGCCGCAACCAAAGCGCCGTGAGGCAGGCCATGTGCCAGGCAGGGAAGCCCCTTCCGGGAGCGTTCTGTTTCATTTCTCAAGTCATCACTCACATTCACTTCCCTCTTCTGTTTGGGCAGGGTCACATGTGGCAATTTTACAGCCTGTGTGGGCAGCTAATTAATAACAATTCAGATAAAGCCTTTTCTGTTGGCAAGGGCACTGTAGATCAATTTTAGTCAACTGTGTCCAGTCCTGTTGGAATAATAAACTCAACAGTATTAGAGATACTGTGAAATCCACATACTTTGTCCAGCCTGAATGGGATTAAAGACAGGCAATTAATCGCCTCTGCATTTTCTTACTGGTAGAAGTAGATTTTTAGACATAGTTTTGTACAATTTTAAAATTATTTAGAAACTTACCTCCCTCTTGACATAGAAGAGATTTCTGTCCCAACTCAATCTGAAATGCTACTAAAATGTCATGAATGTGCAATCAGTCCATCAAAGCCCGATGGAATTACCTTTTACATTTACATCTCGCTTTAGAAATGCTATTGAATCTAATCCCACTTGACCCAGTGATTAAGAAGGACAGTTATTAATGTCCCCATTTGATAGATAAGGAAACTGAGAGATGGAAAAGATGAGACTCTTACCCAGTGAGTGGCAGGGTCAGATAGAACCCAACTCTCCTACCTCAGAGTCCCAATAATATCCTACCCGACACGAAGGCTTCCCAAGTGATACAGGCATTAATAACGCCTTCCACCTCTCCATGTACAGAGACGTCCCTTTTTTCCTGTAGAGAGCATTCCCCCACCATCAAACCACCAGCACAGCTGCAAGCTGGCCACGGTGAGAGTACTTACACTATGGGAATCAGCAGTGGATATGTATCTGCCTTTGGGCCTTTATTATAACCAAGGCAACGGCATAGATACTCTGGGCAGGTTCTAGGCTAGATTTTGATTTAATATACTTGAGGTAAAACCCACAGATCTGTATTTTAAACACAGTGTATATAATTTATAATATTTGTTATATATGTTTATTTTTAATATTTAAGTTTTATATTCAGAACTCAAGAGGGACAAGAGTAGATATAGTAAGATTCTCCTCTCCCACCTTGGCTTCCCACCTACCCAGTTCCCTCCCCCGGAAGTAACCATTATCATCTTTGCATTCTTCCAAAGCTATTTATACAGGCAAAGACATATTTAAGTATTTTCTCATATTATGCACAAATATGGATCATTTTAAACAAGCTCTCTCAGATGATCAGTCAATTCCTCTGGAAAGAATGCAAATTCAAGGAACTCCTGGTGGTAAGCTCAACCAGTGATTCACAAACTTGAGTGTGTAGCCAACTTACCTGCAGGGTGTGTTAAAACAAGGATTGCTGCGCTGCCTACCTCGGGAACAGCTCATCTAAGGCAACATTTATTCAGTTCTACACTCCTAGCTCTGGTCATTTGTCTTCCCAAAATACATCATCAGTGGCCATAAAACCAGTAGCATGTGGTCAGCACAGGTAACAGGCACTGTTATAAGCACTTTACCTGTATTAAACCTGTCAGAGCCTGGGACAATTCTAGTAGACAGATACTGTTATCCCATTTTACAGAAGGAAAATTGAGGCAGACAAGTAACTTTCCAACTTCATTCATTTTAGCAGGTAGGTAGTAGAACCAGTCTGACTCGAGAACCCACAGGCCTAATATTAGCCTGCGCTGCCTTTCAGTTCTTAAGATGAAGCTTAACAGGCCCTTTCAAATATCAGCGCCATGTGATTAAGTCCACTATACAGCTCCCGAAATATGTACATTTGTAAGTGAGGAAATTTTTATTTTAAGACAGGCAAATAAATTATTTTGTTAGTTTCTTAGGTAAAGAATTTGAGAAGTTTTCAGTTCACTTGCAGCTCTTCTGAAAAAATCAGTTTTGTAAAATGAGGCATACCAGTATTTTGTACTCAGTAACAAATTTTTTACAATACGAGCGGATGTTACATTTGATCATAAAGTTCACGCACAACACTATATACGATACATAAAATACTGCCCTAGTTAATATATATGAAGCTATTTAATTCAAAGCAATAGGATTCAGTTACTACGTCTGTTGGATCTATAGTATGCGAGCTTTGCAAGAGTCAACTGTTAATTTTCACAGAATTTATAAATGTGCTGATAATACAATGTCAGACAGATATGGGGTTGGGTGGAAGTATTTATTACAGAAATCAGCAAAGGCCAGAGAATGGTTTTTTTCTTCCCCTTTGGAAAACTGGTCATTAAACATTTACCAGCACACCACTCTTCCAGTAGATCAGGTATCCCAAACCAAATAAATACATTTTGCCTAACAGGCACTTTGAAAAAGAGAGAGACTTTAAATAGTACATTGCTAAGACTGGCACATTAAATACAACGTTAACCACAGTATTGACTTCTTAACTTGAATCACTGAATTCTTGCCAGTAACTACAAATGTGGATTAGACACCCAGAACTTCCCTCTCATGCCTCTGACCACAGAAATAATTATTTAGATACTTCACAGCAAAGTCCCCAAAGCTAAACACAGGATGAGGACCAAGTGCCCCCAGGTCCTTGTTCTGACAGTCCTAGAATGCAAATCTGAAGTCTGGATTTTTAAGAACTTCTCTGGCAACAAAATGAAGCATGTGGAGGGTCTGGAGTAGGTTTGCTAAATAAATTAGCACAGCGCTTCTAAATCTCCCATCTTTGACTACTGTCGCAAATGATTTCTAAAATCAAGTAGCATTTGGGGATTTTCTAGCATTGAAGAGGCTTGGAATTCCCTAGTGAGGTTGATGAGGGAAAAAAGCTCAAGAGGGCAAATGTCTGAATACTAAAGTAAAAAGCAAGAAATTAACTTTCTCTTTACTCACTTTAGTGAGAGCTGCAGTCTCAACTTCTGAGTAAATAAAATGCGTCTAATGATTTTTAATTACCTACCCTGTTTGTAAAACCCAACTACTGAATGCGGAAAATTCTATTCAGTGAACAGGAAGAACAGTGCTTCTCCCCTGGGAACTGTTAGTGCTCTGATAACTCTGGAATAAAAGTGCACAATGCCACATCACAACACACACAGTCACAGCGACTGGCCGTGTGTGGCAGGTTTGTCAAGGACTTTCACAGCATCCCAGTGAGTAACAGGACCTGTGGGCTTTTGCTAACTTAGCAGGAAACTAACTCCGCTTTACGTTTCCACCCCTTCCTGTCTGTCAACAAAACTACACAGCACTACGCCGCCCCCAGCACTCAAAACCCACCCAAAAGCTCTCTCCAAAGACCTGTGATGACTCCTAAGAAAAGAGTGCAGAGAAATAAAAGGTCTTCAGTAAGAGCTGTTGTCCTCAATCCCAGGACGAGGGGAGAGGGACCCAGGTGGGGGTGTCGCTGGGGGCTGCAGCTCAGAGCAGCCTGGGACCTTCACCCTCACTGGTCCAGAGAGTACAAAGTCAACTCTCTCATCTGGAACTAGCCCCACATTTCTACTTGCATGAAAAACAGTAAAACCTTTCTATATTCTTTACATTGGTCTCATTGTTCAGAGACCTCGGGTTGGTGGTGGCGGTGAGCTGCATCCAATCCCAAGAGCCCCTGTACTGTGGCGCATGGCCGGGCCCATGGCAGACAGGGGGTTAGAGGATTCGTAGGAGGACTTTGGAGAGGATGCAGAAAGGAGGATTGGGGCGAGGAAAGGAAGCTTTCCCTGTTAAAACAAACTTGCAGAGAGTCTTCCTTGGGTCTCAGGTTTCTCAAATGTTGCTGTTCCCTTCAGACAATTTTATCTAATTAACATCTATTTTTCACATCTTTATGCAGTAATCAGAGTTCAATTACCGGAACCCAGCTGCTGATGCTAAAAAGTACTAGAAAATTAAATTCATATAAAAAATCCTTAGATGCCCTCACCATCTCCTCAACCAAGACAAAGGAGCTTGATTCCTCATTGTGCCTACATACCTTCAGTCCCTTTTTATAAGTCAATCATTGGGTGACTGTGGTTCCATTCCAGGACATACTAGGGAAAGCCACGCAGAGAGGGTCAAAGAGAAAAACAAAAACAAACCTGAATACTAACACAGACATTCCCATCTAAGGACAGTAAAGGACTTAAATATGTACATATTCTAACACTTTTATTTCACTTTAAGGAATCTAACTTTGAAGAGCATTTAATCTAAAGTTAATATCCACGCGTCAGTTTGCTATAGAGAATTTTATCCTCCAGAGAGAACTGTTGTTCTCCCTTTGCACGTTCTTTAAAGAGTTACTTTAGGTGTGGTCACCGCAATCCTTCCCCAAAGGTCTTCCTAACAAACCTGACTTATGCTTAATCAGATGACTAATTGTTGTGACAATGGTGATGAATTTTTAAAAGGTGAAGTTTCTAATTCTGTCAAATTATATTTTGTGTGCAGGATGTTAACATTTTATAATACTTTGGCCACCTTAAGTCTTTGAAAAGAGTAGAAAAGAGGAAGGTGGAATAAGAAAAAGGACACAAGGAAAAAAGGAGGAAAGGAAGAGAGAAGAAAGAGACTTTTTATGTGACTGATGTGAAAAACACACTTATCTGGTTTTGCTGAAGAACTTGGGGTGTAGCTTTGCTATTTTAAGTGAAAAAGAAGAGAACCAAGATTTGCTAAGGGCTTCCTGTCTACCAACTCCTTTATGTACTTACCTCATTTAAAAATCTCAACTAGATAGAAAGGTAGCGATATTACCCTTGACATTATGAAACCGAGCCTCCCTGAGTTTACACGATTAACCTACTTCTCACCAGCTGCAAGATTTCAGTCACTGGAGCCAGAAACAATCGTCCCAAACTTCCTAGTCCCTTTCCAGGTTACCTGTTTTCATGAGGTGTCTGTGCTTCCATTACGTCTGATTCCTTGATAACTGGTTGGCAATTGCCAAGTCTCTGAGCATGAACTCGGCTTCCCATTATCCCATTGCTGGTAGGAAACAGCACAGTCCACCATGTAGCATTTCATACACTGGCGTTCGGAGCAAGGACTGAGAGGCAAAGGCAGTATTTCCTCAGGATTTCATAGAATTCGTAAGCATCACTCTTCCCACAGCAAAAACGGAACACAAGAGTCAATGTTGTTTACTTAGGGTAACTCCTCACTGTTACAGTCCCCTGGTCGTAAAGATAGCACAGCCCTCAAAAGGCAGGAGCATTTGCTCACTTCTAACCACACACACTGCTTACTGGATCTTAGACAATTTTTCCTAAAACGAGATTGACCAATGAAGGTCAGAGACATGCATTTTTCTTCATGTTTAGGTGGAAAGCACGTGGTTGTGAGCTCAGCAGTCAGGAGCATATAGTTAGAACCTCTAATCCCAGCCCAGGACTGGGAAACGTCCACGCTCCCAGGACAGGAGCCAGAGACTCCGCTCTGACTGGGACAGTGTGTGTTTTCCACCTGTCGCCCAGCATCGTTATGAATGGTGCCCCCCCACCCCAGGAGTGTCCCAGTTTGGATGGTATACTTTCTGGCCGCTTTACCTGTAGAAAACGTAGATCACCACAGCAGACACAAGGTATCCTCCTTCCCACCCTGGGCTGCGTCATGCTGAGAACCTGCAATATTAATTAATACAACACGATGAGGCCTCAGTAAAGATAAAAGCAGTTATGAAAATACATGCCACTTGTGTACTTTGTAAAATATGTTGAGATACAGCAGTTGTTTCCCTGCTAGGGCAGGTCTGTATTTCAGCAGAGATGGGCAGAGGATGTTCAGCTGAACTATCGAGTCAATGACAGAGCTGGGTCCTGCCCCCCAGCCCTGCCACTTGCTGCATGAATGGCCGTGACCTGGCAGCTCAGTCCTCCGCAAGGCTCAGCTGCATATTCTGCTCAGGAGAGGGAATAACACCACTCCCCACCCCCACCCGGTTTTTACCAGAGTGACTAGGACTTGAGAGACACAGTATTCGGTTTAAATACTCCGTGCACTACTACTCTGCCGCATGACCGTGTAAATTTAGAGACTCGGTGTCCTTACAGAGAGAGGATGGTAGCAGGAACAGGTCCTGTCTTGGGGAGGTTGTTTTGAGAACTGAATAATATAATGCATATAAAGCAAGCATGTAGTAACTGTTTCATTGTCATTATTTTGAGATATGGGAAGATACTTAAGACCTATAAATAATTTGTAGCAAAAATTTGTTAAGATTGTCTTTTCCCTGACTGCACATGACTGGGTACTAACTTGTGTAGCTTCAATCATGGTGGTCTTACCTGAAAACCACATTAAGATTTCACCTGGCTTTTAAATATTCAAAGAAAGGTTCACATAAACATAACCTAGGAATCATACCCCTGAATTGGCTGGGTTAAAACCTCCAATGACATGGTTTTCCAGGAAACAAATCTGCAATTGCTAGAATTCTGTCTTCATGCTGTTTGACACTCTCTGGGCTCTTTCATACTTTATCTGATTTTCACCTTCGTTTTTAGTCATAAAAATCTCAGTCTGCTGAGCCATTACTGGTTTTCTTTCTAGACAATTCACCCAAATGAGGATAATTAGCATGTATATTACATGAAGGTAAACATAATATAAGATGTGAATCCTTATGATTCCAGAAATGTTTACCAAATCCAAGTAAACTGGCAACTATATGTAAGCCCCCCTCATTGTGTATGTGTATATGTACATAATATATAAATCATAATCTTCAAGGACACACACAGATACCTACTTGATCTCACACACATGTATCCATGTATATATAAAAAATCAAAGTTCTCAGCCCTGTGTATATATTTTCAACTGAAAGAAATAAACCCAGAAATTAAGATACGATTTTTCTGTTCCCTCATTAGAAATAGCTCAATTGAAAGACAGAATATTTATGAATACTCTATCACTAGTAAGTGATGTCTAGCAGTAAGAGGAAAAGAAATGCCCCACGCTGCGGGGAGAGGAGAGAGCGTAGGAGGAAGGAGATGGGCCTGGCAGAGGGCTGCACGTGTAGGCAGAGGGCTTGTGTGCAGTCTCCTTCCAGCATCTGTCAAGTATCTGCCTCTATAAAGCGATCCTTTCTGTTTCGTTGCACCTACAGAATTCTGACAAATGAAGTATCAGAAGTGAAAAGCTCATTGCTGTACATATTAATACATTAACGACATCTTTAACGTACTTCCCTAAGTGTGGGGTGCATTCCAATGCAATACTGATTTTAGGAGGTACAAAATGTTTCATAACCCTGAATATATGAGGATACAGTTACCCCCTTTTAAGCTGACTGTCAATCCTCTAATTACAAAAAGGGGGAAGACTCAGTTTTAACACCTCTCTAACCCTGACCGTTGTCCCAAATGGAGATCAGGTCTCTGGCTCAGAGCCCTGAAGATAAGAAACTTTAGCAAAAAAGTAACATGATTGTTTCTACTGGTTTTTTTGTTTTTTAAATTACTTTCTATTGTGGTTTTTCATGTAAAATGGGCCAGTAAATTTTTACTTCTAAGGTATTTAGGTTCTAAAAATGATTTTAAAATAGCAAGTAAAAAATGGTAACACAGATTCAGCAGAAGTCATGCCTTGGTAACAAAGGCCTGGCATCTGGAAAGGTCAATAAGGGTCACCACACGCTTTGTGCGACACTGTGTGGAGCACGAGTGCACTGTCCTCACCTTTCTTCCTTCAGGACACAAAGAGGCAAATTCAAACATGAACAGAGCTACTGCACAGATCCCAGAGGCTGAGGTTTGCGTGTGGCCCCCTTTCTAGTATCTGTGACTTGAGCCCTTTCCTTCCCACTGACTTGCTCCACATTTGTGATCTGCAGGCACTGTGGTTGAAAACTGCTAGTCCAATAAGCCAGCGCAAAGCAGCAAGGATTCTAGTAGAGAAGCTATGACGTGTACACACACAGGGCACGGTTAGTTACAGAGACTCTAATACTGACAGGGAAAACAGAAATAGTAGCCAACAAGGGGATGGTGTGGCCGATTAAGTAAAAGGTACAGCAGTCATGTCTGCATGTCCCTTATCCACCACACAGACTTCCTGTGATCGGATTTCAGAGAGCTTTTTTATGCTGTTTATGTTTTCAAAAATAATATAATGAATGTTGAAAGCATTTTTTAAACAAACAGCAAAAAAATGTCAGATGGCTGCTACAAGTAGCAGGTACTTAGTATAACACTTAACAGTTTACTGTATTCTTTACAATTTTCCCTTAATTATACTCACAATAAAGACACAAATTTATATCTTACTTTTCTTCACTTAACATCTTTTCATGTAAAAACCTTCCAAGTTATTAAGTATCTCCTATAACTGATTTTTATTCCTACGTAACTGTCAATTTAAGGAGAGGAATCACAGATAGTGTAATTATTTCTCCTTGACTGGACACTGTTTAATGTAATATTTCAACATATTAAATAATGTAATAAAATGCATCTTTGATGTTTAAAGTTATAATTTGATCCTGATTTGGGAAAATGACATTAATATCATTAATTTGTCTACTAAACAGTCTCCCTACTAGACAATTAACTGAGAACAGAAATTACATTTGCTCAACTCTCTGTCCCTAGCTCTGCCTTGAACATAGAAGGTACTTAGTATGTGTTTATTGAGTTGAATTGAATATACTTTCTTTTTGATAGTTTCCCATTCTTTTCTGGAGAAAATTAAAGCAGTTACTTGGCAGCCATCAGATGCTAAAGAATAAGGGAAAGTCCCCAAATATCTACTAAAATTAGAGGCAAAGATCCATTGAGACTGTCCTGGGATATAAAAATTACATGTTCTTCCTTCACTTCTTTGCTGCATAACTTTTTTTTTAAAGCTTCATTTTCTCATCTACAAAGTAGCTATAAAAACAATAAAATTCTTATCACCCAGGAATCTAACAATGATTTAATATAAGTTAAGAAGAGGCACATAGACAGGAATTTGAGATGCTGTTCTCTATCTGGCAAAGATGGTTGTATCAGTAAGCACCAAAAGTGACCTTAGTGTGGCAAGATATGATTGTGTTTGTTTCTCCAGTATGTTAAAAAAAAAAAAAAAGCTGAATGTAAAATAGCTTCAGTGATATTTTAGGTAGATGATGAAGTAATTTTCCAGATGCGTAAATCTTTTCTTATAAATATAACAATAGAAGCTCAAATATATCCATGCAGACTACACTGATGCTTTATGTCCATTTATATTTATTTAGGCAGAGAATGGCCACCTACTTACCAAACCTACCTTTCTTTCCTCATAAGCACGTAGCTGAACCTCATTTCCCAGCCTCTCATGGGCCCACGTGGCTGAGTTCTGGCTAATGAAATATGAGCACAAATTGTGAGCGTTACTGTCAGGTCTGGTTCATGAAAACCTCTCACCCACAATCCTCTGTCTCCACATGGAATGGAAAGGGGTTCAAAGATCTAGAAGAGTGTGGAGCCACCAAATTTATAGGCACAGGTCCCCCAGTGTTTTCTTGAAGAAGAACTAATAAGCTACTGGTTTAAGCCCCTGAGATTAGGGTTTATCTGTTACAAAAGCTGGAAGAGACTTATATTTGTTCATTTCCAGAGTGTTCCAGATGGGATTTAAGACAGCTATCTTGTCTGAACAGCTTTCAACAAGAAAGAAGCTAAAATGTCTACATGCCTTCAGCACCAACTAATTAAAACCAGGTAATCTCTGGAGGAATTCCCCTTCACACTCAGGACCCTCCACAAAGGGTCCAGGTTTTCACAGGACGATGGACAAGATGCAAGAATCTGAAGGGGAAACTACTTACCACACTTCTCCATTAGACCTTATTTTCCCACGTAAACTGTCATAATCCTGTGAAAGGGAAGTGGCCCTCGGTGCTCACACGCTTTAGAGGCTAACCTGGTGGACCTTGAGAACTGAGTAATTACCACAGAAAGGCAGCCAGCCTTTTTTTTTTTGCTCCAAAGTAAGGCACATATCTTACAGCTTTTCCTAACTCTATCGTCAGAGGAGTTTAAGTAACTTATTAATAGGCATTTTTGCCCAAAGTTGTGGTTACCTCAGTTTTCTCATGTGTAATATGAGATCTTTAAAAGACGTGAGTATCCATCCTAACGGGCGAACCCAGCACCTCCAGACCGCCTCTCCCTGAAGGTGACTGTTGAGTCAGGACAGGTTTTACGTGCTCCCTGCAAATGGGATGTTCGACGTCTAGGAGAGAGAATCTGTATTATTTCTCTTTCTCTAAGTTACTACATATGGAGTTGTGACTTCATATACATTCTCACAATAACCCAGGAGATTAGTTACTATTATGCCCATTCTAGACGTAAGAAAACTGAAAATAAAGTGCTAAGATCAAAACACATTTCTACTGTTGTCCATCTATGCTCTCAGCCATTACCTTCCACTGCCTTACAGATTTGGAGCGCTGCATGGTATGTTTGTGAGGCCATCAGGCGTCTTAACCCAGCTACCTCTCATTTAATAATATTAATTTCAAAGAGACATATCTCAAAGCTAGACCAAAATCACTTTCATCTCTAAAAAGGTTTAGTAGATCAGACCCATTCTGTGTGTCAAAGTATTTCTACATCGGCCAAAAGGAGACTCAGAACTATTGAGAATTATAGAAGAGCAGATCGTTTGCATTTCAAAGAGATGAAAATAAACACAAGAACAGAGGGCTCTCGGGTTTCAGGAAAGATTAAACAGAAACTATTAATTAATGACTTAGGACAAGCTTTGCTAATTGTTTACTAGTCACTTGAATACAAAATGAACTCATGTTTTGAAGTAGATCCAGTCCAGTGGAAAGTCGTTTCAGAACCATGAAAAAGATACCAAAGCATAGCCGAGAGGGAAGAGGAGGGAATTTGATGTTTTCCTCTGTTTTTAAAAGGAAGCATTGCTATTAAAAAAATCTTTTTAAAAAGTAAGAGTTGCTAATGCAAGATGTTAACAATAAGATTAACTGTGGGGGAAAAAGGAGAACTCTCTGTACTTTCTTACACCACAACAAAAAACAAGAGTTGCTACCGGAGAAGAATTGTTGTTTAGGGACAATATATGAGAAGGGATGGAAGTACAGAGTAAAAGGTAAGAGCTCTGCCTTTGAAGTAAAAGCTCCTGCCCGGAAACACCGGCTCCCTTACAGACCAGGGCTGCACAGCCTCAGGTAAGTGACTCACCCAGCAAGAAGGGAGCTTCCCGCTTCTCCTCGGGTCAAGAGGTAAGTGCTCTGTGGAACCCTTCGGAGTCTCCCACTGTAACTAACAGCACATCACAACTCCTCTCTGACTTCTTCCTGGGAAATCTGGACAAGGACTGTTAGGCTAGATAACCGCTCTGGCCCAGTAAAGGAATGTGCTGCTCTATTAGGATTTTTCTGCATTGCTTGGGGGGGGGGGGGGTTCTGGGCAAATGAGTTTTCCCCAAATGAGGGCACCGTGCGCGGGACAGCCGATGTGGAAGCTGTGTTAGGTCCTTTACAATAATACCACCTGGGAGGGGCATGGGGTGGCCTCGGCAGGTAGTAGCTGGAGGCGAATATTCTCAGGGACTGTGGAATAACTACTTAACAAACCGCAATGGAGATTCCTCATACCCATCAAGGGAATTACCAGTGATATCCCTTTATTGTGGCTCCCAAAGAGCCCTGTGAATTGCCAAATAAAAAGAATCAGCTTTAAAATCTACCATATATCTGGATATATATCCAAAGGAAACTCTTAATTCAAAAAGATACATGTAGCCCAATGTTCATAGCTGCACTGTTTACTATAGGCAAGACGTAGAAACGACCTAAATGTCCATCGGCAGAGGAGTGGATAAAGTTGTGGGCTGTGTGTATGTGTATGATGAACTGATGAACGACTACTCAGCCATAAAAAAGAATGAAATAATGCCATTTGCAGTAACATGGATGGACCTAGAGATTATCACGCTAAGTCACACAGAGAAAGACAAATGCCACATGATATCACTTATATATGGAATCTAAATTATAAAACAGAAAGAGACTCACCGATGTAGAAAACTTACGGTTACCAAAGGGGAAGTGGGGAAGGGATAGATGAGTAGTAGTTTGGGATTAGCAGATGCAAACTACTATGCACAAATTAGATAAACAAGGTCTTACTGTATATAGCACAGGGAACTACATTCATTATCTTGTAATAACCTATAAGAAAAAGAATATGTATAACTGAATTAATATGGTGTTCACTAGAAATATATAACATTGTAAATCAACTATACTTCAATTAAATAAATAAATAATATAATAAAATCTACCAGTCCCAGAGAACATTATCTATGACAGTGCAAGTTAAGTAATAACTTTCCTTACCTCCTCTCTCTTGAATAAATTAGATAAAGGGAAAACAGAGGGATAAAGTTAAGGTACTATCTGACTACATCCCTCAAGTCCTACTTGTTTAGTTTGCTAGTTGTAGGATCATTTTATATAAATCTCATTGCATTAAATCATATTAACAGCAAATTTTCAGATAGAATCTCACATTATCTACGCAGACTTCCAGTCACATGATACTATCCAAGTAAACAGAGATCAAGATGCTCTCTTTAGCTATTTACAGAATGGGTCACCTGCATATGGTTAATTGTGAGCTAGCTACTGTATCGGATAGCTCTTTACATGCCTGCGTAAGCCACTGAGGAATTTTATCATTACCTGTAATTTTTGTTTAAAAGATACACATCAGATGCCTTCCAAACTGGACTTTCATGCTGGTTGTTTCCATTTCCTCCTTATGAAAAAATGAATAGAGAGAAAAAGGTAAAAATACAAAAGTTTGGAGGGTAATTGGCGATCATGTAGGAGGATAAATTTTGCAAACAGTTCAAATCCATTGTCTCCTGCCGGACTGGGGACTTCAGGGTTCCATCTCTAGTTCACTCGGGTCCTTCAGAGAACTTCGGGTAACCCTGCTGACTTCAAGACTCACTCACACTAAGATTGGTTTCTCTTGGTTTTCAAATGTTTTATACCACTTTCACAGCTCTTCACTATCTGATTTGGGCACAGAGCAGTATTTGTGAATTAACAGTTTTAGATTCCTTGAGGTTATAACCTGAGACGTATTTTGGACACTTGTATTAAATCCTTTACTTTTCTTCCCTACCTTACCTCCCCTCATCACCCACCTCTGTCCATCTGGGAAACAGGTTTATTTATTTATTTCCAGTAAACCTATCAGTAGCTAATGTGAAGGTTTAAAGATATTTCTGTGCTACCCATTTATTGTTTTGTGCCCTTGTTCAGTTGCCAGAGAACTAAATTCATTACAGAATTCCCAGGCTAAGCAATTTATCATTACCTTGCCATCCATCAAAGCAGCTGTTTCCCTTCTATGCTTTCTTTTTAAACAGCATACAAACACCATCATCTCTTTCTTTTCTTGTGTTTTAAATGATGGCTGCTTGAAACTCCCCTTTTCTCTTTATCACTGTCATCCTTTTGAGGACTTTCTTCTCCAGTATCTTCTGCATCTGTCCTCAGAGGAAATCCATGTCTTTGGAATGCTTTCTGTCCTGACAGATCCTGTTTCAACAAACTACGCCATTATCCCATTAAAATATATATATATAGAAGAATGGCAGCTGTTTATGAGCTCATCACCTTACACACAGCACCTTTCCTCTGCTTCATTATCACAAATTAACCGTGAAGGTAATGAGAATCATAGATGGCATCAGCTTACCCATGTCCCGAAGCTAACGGATGTCAAACTCAGAATTTGTGCCAGGTATTCGCGTCCAAGTGCTGTTTCTATTTTTCCATGGCTTCCTTCAGCCCCTGATGATTTGGTGTTTCACACATTAAGAGGATGAGGTGAAAACACACCCAGCACACAAAACAGCCCAAGTATAAAAATACACACCTGCTCACACCAGGTTTAAAAGGGTGTTAATCATTGTGCTTGAGAGTCCCTTTGATCGGAATTAAGGGCAGGGCCCCAGTCGGCTTCCTGCAGATTTTCTTTCCTGCTTTATTCTTAATGAAACGAAGTTCATCTTGCCAAACTTTTGTCGCAGTCAGACATTCTGAGAAAGCTCTGACTGTCAGACTTCTGCTCACAGTGAAAGCTAAATGGAGTCAGACTAAGAACTATTTGTGCTAAGAATAAAGCAGAACCTCCCTGCAGTTTCCAAACTCCAACAGACAACTGTGATGAGGTATGGCCCCAGATTACCTGCTTCTACTTACCTGGAAGGCAGCAGAAGAACGGGAGGGGTGCTCTAGGTCAGGGGGGCATTTGCTGCCTGCTTGGTGAGTACTTACCGTCCTCCTTTGTGATGGTCCCTCGCTTCACCAGTGTCTAAGGGAAAGCGTCACCCACCCTCTCCGCATCAGCTGAGCTCCTTTCTGGGTCAGTTGGAGCCATGACTGAAGTAGACACCATCATTTCCACGGCAGATGTAGAGCTTGACTAAGGGGTAAACTAGTACTGAGATAAATCAGAAACAAGATGCGAGTTATCTCCTCCTCTAACTAGTGATACGTAAGTTGGGTAAACTCTGAAAGAGAATACTCAGCAGTGGAATTTATATTTTTAAAAAACTGATTTATCATAAACTAAAAAGTCCAGTGTGTGTAATAAAACTTTCTCTTGAACAGAAAATCATGTAACTGTTAATAGAAAATCCATTTTCCCTGTCCTATCAAAGAAATATTTTTAAAAGTATTTGAAAAATATTATTTTCAAGGAGTAGAAAATCATCAGTCTGCCCAGGGAGCCCAGAAGTCCTGGTTAGTGATGGACACATGTGAGGGAACCAGGAATTCCTCAACCTGTTACTGCTCGTAAGCTCGCTGCCATCTGAGTGAGTGACACCAGGTCCCATCCAGTTGACAAAAAGCTCTGCCTTCAAACACCTCTCAAATCTGCCCAGTTTCCAAGCCGCCACCTCTGACCCAGCTCGAGACCACTTCTGTCCTGGCCTGAGTTAATGCAACACCTCCTCAGTTTCCCACTTCCAGTTTTCCCCACCTGCAAATCTATTTTTCATACCGCAGTCAGATTCATCTTCCTGAAATGTAAATCTGTTCCTATCACTCTTTAGCATAAAACACTTTAATGGCTTGCCGTTGCCCTCAGGATAAAGTGCAAACAGCTTATCATAGTTCACAAGCCCCTTGTAAATCACTCCCCTAATTACCTCTCAGCCTCTTGTCTCTCCATTTCTCTTCTGTTTTTGCTCCAACCATTCTGAACTACATACTTTAATTCCCCAATCACAGAGTGTTCTCCATGGTTGCCAGGCCTCCTGCACACACTGTTCTTTTTGTCTAGACTTCACTCCGCCTCCCTCCCCCAAAGATGGGGGGGGGTTGTAAGTGCAAATAGACTGTTACTCTGTCTAGGCTACTCCGTATTTTGCCTGAAGCAATGTGAGGAAAAGGATAAGTAAACTGATAAAGATGTATGCTGTAATCCATACAGCAACAAATAAAAGAGTAAATAAGGTCAGAAGAACTCAAGTGCAATACTAAAAACCAGTTGTTTAAAACAGAAGGAAGGAGAATGAGAGGGAAAAAAATTCAAGAGACAAGTAGACAAGAGACAACAAACAGCAAAGGGGCGTTCTCATACACAATCGGAGCAGTAACGCTGTGCTATTTAAATGGACTAAGCAATCTAACAAGAGGCAGAAACTGAAGAGATTTGCAGAATGATTTAAAAGTGAGGACTAACCACATGCTGTCTACAGGACATGCTCTGTAACTACGAAGACACAAACATGCTGAAAGTAAAAGAATAGAAAAATATATACCATGAAAACATTAAGCTTGAAAAGCTAGAGAGACCATATTAATCATTCAAAATGACTTAACGACACATTACCAGAAACACAGATGGGACTCTGATGATAAAAAGTCAACAAATCAGAAATTGAACATTTGCTTAATATCTGCGTTTCAAAATATGTGAAACAAAAAACTACAGAACTTAAGGGAGATACAGGCAACTTCACATTCATAGCTGGAGACTTTAACACACATCTCCTCCGCTGGCAGAACACTGAGAAAAGGTAAGACTTACCTAATCCTTCTTTAGACTGGGAACAAAGTAGGAGAGACAGCTCCTCAGCACTTCTACTCAACACTGTAGACGAGGTACTTAGCCGATGCAGAAAGGCGCAAAAATAAAGGCATAAAAGTTAGAAAGGAAGAAACATTTGCTGAAGGAAATTGAAGACGACCCGAGTAAATGAAGAGTCCCACATTCATGGACTGGAAAACTGAGTATTGTTACAAAGTATCAGTTCTCCACAAAAACCTGTAGATTCAACACAATTCTTATCAATATCCCAGCAGACTGTGAGAGATCAGCAAGTTAATACTAAGATTTTTATGAAAATTCAAATAACCTTTAGAAATGTCAATGCAAGTTTGATCCTTCATTGTAAAGTATATCCTTAACTTTAGATGTCAAAACAATTCCAAAAATCAAAATAATTTTATTTTTCTAATTATAAAAGTAACATCGTAGAAAAAAGAGTTCATGTAAAGTTATAAGAAAATGGAAATCACCTCTAATCCCACAATCTCAGTTATTATTGCCAACATTTTCATTATATCCTCCCAGTTCTGTCCTTGCCTACATATGTATCTATATTCATCTATATGTATGTTTATACACACACACACACACAGGAGTAGACATCTATTTCATCTTTCCATGTTAAGAAGTATAGATCTAAGTCTTACGTGTTATTGGCTACCGGATAGAAATCAGATTGACAATTTTTTGTTTACTAGTCAAGTTGGTCAGTTTTTCATACATTAGCCGTTTTTAGTCTTTATTACACATTCATTGCCTAATTTTCTATTGACACTCACTCTTTTCCTTATTAATTAATAAGAACTCTTTACTTAGTACTGTGTTTGATCCCTTCTCTACTGTAAGTCTAAAATATATTCTCCATTTTAGCAATTGCTTCTGTATGTGTGTGTGTTGTTCATTTGCTTGTTAACTACTTTAACATACAATTCAAGAGTATTCTTCCTTTTATGGTTGCTAGCTTTATTCATAGAAAACGCTTTTCAATTCTATTATAAAATTAATGAATTTTATTTTGATACATTATTCTTGCATTTTAATCCTTCATCTGGAATTTACTGGAACAAGTTAAGTTGAGATGCAACTTTTTCCACTAAATATCTGGCCATTTATATTTTTTCTCACTGAATTAAAATATCACCCAGCACATCTACTGACTTCTCAGATATATTTAGATATAATTCCTTACTCTTTCTGTTTCACTGGCTGTATATTTTTAAGTCAGTATCAAGCCATTTTATTACTACAGTTTTGCAACTTTTATTTAAACATTTTCTAGGGTAAGCCTGTTTTCATTACTATTTTTAATGGTTCTGATTATTCTCATATTTATATTCTTTCCAATGAACTTTAGAATTAATTTTTCAAATCCAAAAAAATTCTTTGAAATGTATTATTGAGAAAGAATTCATATCTTTATAGTAATGAATCTCTCTATTAAAATATATATTATTCCTCTTTTAAGTAAGTTTTATTTCCTCAGTAGGGCTGAATGGTTGTAATATTCTGTGTATTTCTTGTTTAGTTTATTCTAAGGAATTTTATATTTTTTTCAGAGATGCTATGCCTGGAATCATTTGATACAGTAATATTTTCCAAGTGATTTATAGACATGAAAATTACTCTCATTTTGTGATATGTTGATTTACTTGTTCTCTTTGTTCTAATGATTTTTCAGTTTCATTTCCGTTGATTTTCAAGACAGACTTTAGTTTGATCTACAATGACAGTTTTGCCACAGCTTTTCCAATAATTACAACGCTCATGCTCCCCTGTAACTGATTTAGCTAGCACTTTGTGAATCTTTGGCCTCGAAATGTAGAAACAAAGCTTTTTTTTTGTTAGTGATTCACCATTAAATTTATTCCTAATTGTTATTTTTTAATGAATGATTTGTTTAGCTGTAGATAAAGGTATGCAGACATAGACATACATGTAAACTGTGACTGGAGAATTACACACTTACAATTCAGGAGCAAATGCCGGAGTTTTATCAGATAACTTTTTAGCTCAAAATATTGTTTTAAACAACTTACCTTTGAGTAAAATATGATGTTCTTGGATGAGGTTTACCCCTCGGGATCTTAGGTTGAGAAGCACAGCCCCGTAACACACCTCTTGATATTCATCTGAGCAGTAAATTCAGTGTCTGCTTAACTATATACGTTTAAAACATACTCATTTCCAATCTCACTTGATACCTGTTCAATTTCAGGCTAACAGGTAATATAGGTTTGAATTCGAATATAGTTCATTTTTAATTTAAAAACATTTTTTTTTCTTAAAATGATGACTCTTCCCACTCTTCTGTATTTAAAGCCAAATCATAAAGCATTTTTCTCATCACAGCCACTAGGATGCCTTGACTCTGCCTCGTCCCTACAATAAACAGAGCACAGGGAGATTCTGAGGATCTTTGTTTACCTCAAAAAAGAAAAAACCTTCATAAATCAAAATTTACTGACTTCTGAAAGGGGCAAACCTTGTAACTGAAAGGGGCTTTTTAATAGAAAATTTCTATATGAAGATAAAAAGTCTCAACCTCTTGCACTGAATGTAACTTTGTTTCATACTTGGAACCTAACAGAACAATGCTGAACAACACTCATGTTGAACAGAGGATGACATCAAACATGAGAGACGCGTACGTACCCTGATTCACACCTGGAGAGGTATCTTCCTAGCCGTGGACCCTGTTTCTGTCCTCTGAGTTCAAAATTGAGCCTTTTGTGAAATGTACTGTTTTGCTTCACAGCCTGTGCCAGACACTGTAACAGTCTCTTTATGGCTGTCAAATGTTGAAATTGTCTTAACTCTGAGCAGCTACAATTAGTATCCCCCTTACTTCCATTTTACAGCCAAGAAAACTGAAGTGCAGAGAGGTGAAATAACTTACCCAAGATCACGCAGCTAGTGATGGCATCTCTCAGCTTTAGTGCTCAGCTCTGTGTCGTTCCAGCTCCAGGGTCGTTTTCGTCGTATTCACTGTCTTACTTACGCCCGTCTCCTTAGCTATCTATATCCTAACCCAGTGTCTCTTCCTCCGTTCTTTGGCCCTGTCCTGCAGGCCCGTGACAAAGGTGTAGACTAAGAGGTGGAGTCATGCTTCACAGGGCCGTACCATGTTGGCAGCCGTTCCTGGGTCTGGCTGTGGTGTTACTCTTCATGGGACCCACCATTGGCTGCCCTGCTCGCTGCGAGTGCTCCGCCCAGAACAAATCCGTCAGCTGCCACCGAAGGAGGCTGATCGCCATCCCAGAGGGCATTCCCATCGAGACCAAAATCTTGGACCTCAGCAAGAACAGGCTGAAAAGTGTCAACCCTGAAGAATTCATCTCATATCCTCTGCTGGAGGAGATCGACCTGAGTGACAACATCATCGCCAACGTGGAGCCAGGAGCATTTAACAACCTCTTCAACCTGCGTTCCCTCCGCCTGAAAGGCAATCGCCTCAAGTTGGTCCCTTTGGGGGTCTTCACGGGCCTTTCCAACCTCACCAAGCTGGACATCAGTGAGAACAAGATTGTCATTTTACTGGACTACATGTTCCAGGATCTGCATAACCTGAAGTCTCTGGAAGTAGGGGACAACGACTTGGTTTATATATCACACAGGGCCTTCAGCGGGCTGCTTAGCTTGGAGCAGCTCACCCTGGAGAAATGCAACCTGACGGCAGTACCGACAGAAGCCCTCTCCCATCTCCGCAGCCTCATCAGCCTGCATCTGAAGCATCTCAACATCAACAATATGCCTGTGTATGCCTTTAAAAGACTGTTTCACCTGAAACACCTCGAGATTGACTACTGGCCTTTACTGGATATGATGCCTGCCAACAGCCTCTACGGTCTCAACCTCACGTCCCTCTCCATCACCAACACCAACCTGTCCACTGTCCCCTTCCTCGCCTTTAAACACCTGGTCTATCTGACCCACCTTAACCTCTCCTACAACCCCATCAGCACCATCGAAGCCGGCATGTTCTCTGACCTGGTCCGCCTTCAGGAGCTCCACATAGTGGGGGCCCAGCTCCGCACCATCGAGCCGCACTCTTTCCAAGGGCTCCGCTTCCTTCGTGTGCTCAACGTGTCTCAGAACCTACTGGAAACTTTGGAGGAGACGGTCTTCTCCTCCCCTAGGGCTTTGGAGGTCCTGAGCATCAACAACAACCCACTGGCCTGTGACTGCCGCCTCCTCTGGATTCTGCAGCGGCACCCCACCCTGCAGTTCGGGGGCCAGCAGCCCATGTGTGCCGGCCCAGACACCATCCGTGAGAGGTCATTCAAGGATTTCCATAGCACTGCCCTTTCTTTTTACTTTACCTGCAAAAAACCCAAAATCCGTGAAAAGAAGTTACAGCATCTGCTAGTGGATGAAGGGCAGACGGTCCAGCTAGAATGCAGTGCTGATGGAGACCCCCAGCCTGTGATTTCCTGGGTGACACCTCGAAGGCGTTTCATCACCACCAAGTCCAATGGAAGAGCCACAGTGCTGGGCGATGGCACCTTGGAAATCCGCTTTGCCCAGGATCAGGACAGTGGGATGTATGTTTGCATCGCTAGCAACGCTGCTGGGAACGACACCTTCACAGCCTCCTTAACTGTGAAAGGATTCACTTCAGACCGCTTCCTCTATGCGAACAGGACCCCTATGTACATGACCGACTCCAATGACACCATTTCCAATGGCACTAATGCCAATACTTTTTCTCTGGACCTGAAAACAATACTGGTGTCTACAGCCATGGGCTGTTTCACATTCCTGGGAGTGGTTTTATTTTGTTTTCTCCTCCTTTTTGTGTGGAGCCGAGGGAAAGGCAAACACAAAAACAGCATTGACCTTGAGTATGTGCCCCGAAAAAACAATGGTGCTGTTGTGGAAGGGGAGGTGGCTGGACCTAGGAGGTTCAACATGAAAATGATCTGAGGGTCGACCACTCCCGCCACTGTGTCTGTGTCACTGTGGGTAACTGGTCAGACGGCCTGGCACAGTAAAGCCCTAGGTTAAAAGGCAGCTGAGTGCAGCTGCCCCTGTGTCAAAGCAGGGTCCACAGGAGCAGGAAGACCTCTGATGGAGACTGTCCACCTATAGGCAGGCAGGCACGTGTGAGAGCCCTTCACAGTTGGCTACTAATTGTTTGCATTGCAAATACTGGCATTCTGGGGATCTCAGTAATGGACCTGAACCTTTGGCTCATGCTCACGGACAGTTATTCAACATTTTCTACCACTGCAAAAACAAAAGAGTAAATAAAAAGGAACAACCTACAATGTAGGATTTACATATTAAAAAGACATCTTTGTCTAAAACATACTCTACAGAAAAATTTGTATCCCTGCGTCTCATTTGTTAAAGCCTTGCATCACACCCTAGCGTTGGTTCAACACCACAAAGAAATCAACATATTCTTTACTCTTTTTTTTTTTTTGAAACATATATGCTGTATATGTTTTAAAGCAATATGAATGAGTGGTTGTGCTTTGGTTACTCACCACTACAGATCCACGTGTGATTTCACCTTCTTCCACACAGAGGTATCCCTGAGACTAGATCCCTGGAGTATTTGGTGGAGACATGCTGAACGGTGGTCTGTCTGATGCAGGATGCCGAGAAATAGGACCCCAGGCAAAAATGCTCAACTCTGTTCATTTCTGTTACTATAAATAAAGGCATGTGCCTAGTTTTGATACAGAATGGAATATTTTTTATACCTGTGGTATCACACTGGACCAGTTTACTGTAACAAAGCCCTTGGTTTCTCCAGAAGGGGGTATGCCACTAGTTGTACCTGTAAAATGCAAGGTAGGTGTTAATAATGAAAATGATCCACTTATCTACAACTTGATTTTACTTTCATCTAATGAGTTAATAGAAAATGGAAGAGATTATATGACTGTTATATATATTCATAGGGTAATATTCAGCTCATAGCTAAGATCAAGAATTCAGATGTTCAAAAGCTCTCTGGATAAGGAGGAGTTCTCAGATGCCAACCCAGACCGGGGTGACCCATGCATGACATGATGTCAGTGCAACTGAGGATCTGTTTAAAATGTGATCACTGGAGGTTGGATTGCTGCCAGTCTACGGAAACATCTAGCTACTGCAACTCTGATGTTATCTATTCAAATACTGTACACACAGTATTACCGTAAATGGGCAACTTCAGGGTTTCTCCCTGCTTCCTTACCAAGCAGACGTTGATCTTGTGTAGACCAGAAGAACCTGTCTTGTTTTTAAAGAAGTGGCAAAAAACAACTTGGATTAAAAAGCACTTACTGATTTTTTTTTCTCTACTGAGGAAAAACTAAGATTTACCCCTAAAATATGTTACACTGTGCTGACACTTTTACCCCTCTGAAGGAAGGCTATTTGTCCAATCAGTTTGTATTAATGATTGTTACTCAAAACATAACAGTTTTAAAAAAAAATGGTATTGTGCCATTAACTCCAGTGATCTGGTTCAAATGAGACATAATTCCATTTGGCTAAAGGTTGAGTGAATGGTTTTCAAAGCATATGCAGTTGACCCTTGAACATGGGGGTCACAGATGATGACCCTCTGCATGTTGAAAATTTCGTGTAACTTATAATTGGCCCTTTGTATCCACGATTCCACATCTGTGGATTCAACCAGCCTCAGATCGTCTAGTACTTGTAGTATTTACTATGGAAAAAAAATTTGTGTGTAAGTGGACCGGCACAGTTCAAACTTATGTTGTTCAAGGGTCAACTCTATTCATATGATCTGAGGAAGTACTGAATATAGAGTGTGTTCATGAAATGTTATATATTTAATCAGCATAGAACAGATAGGGAATTTCTACACTTTTCACAATTTGGGAGGGCCCTGAAAAAGAGCACCCTTCTGGACAGCATGTAAGCTGGAGTACCAGGTCTCCGGGGTTTGTTTCTTGACATAACAGATCAGAAGTGTGACTTTCAAAAAGCTGCCTTTTTGGAGGGTTTGCAATTTTGAGTAACTTCAATAAAATTAAATTGACCCCCCTCCAAAAAAATAAACTGACTCCAGACATTGTTTTGCCAACTGGATAGCAGCATGGTTAAACCCCTTTATCCCTTAATAAAGGGTGGGAAATGAGACAGAAAAGATCGAAGAATTGCCTGCTTGAGTCATTTTTCATTTGACTTTCCTGATGATTATAGAACGTTTAGAAATTCATTTCCCTCTTGTGGCAAGTACCTTACTCATATCTAACAGTACAAAACAAGATCTGCTGTGAATTTTATCACAATTCCAACTTGTGTGCAAATGGAATGGGGTCTTTCAAATTTAAAAATGAACAACAGTTAAAGGAGAGTCTTCCAACAGTTAATGAAAAGTACTCTGTATGGAGCAAGTACTTAACTAATTGTCCAACAAGAAAATAGAGAGAAAGCATTTGGCAGTTAATAAAAGGGCTGTGTGATTCTAACCACTATCTTCTGTCAAAATAAGAGTTGACCAAAAGCTTAGTCAAATGGAATTGGATTAAATTTAACCCATCCATGAAAAGATTTAGTTATTATTCCACCAGAAGAAAAGAGATTGCAGTCTCTCAGGGGTTTCCGTACTCTGAGCCCTGGAATAGTTATTTAAGATACTAATAAGCATTCTTCCCCCCATATAGCCCCCTAGACTTGTAAGGTAGGGAAATGCTGCGTTCTGCAGCCACCTGTTGGAGGTTCAAAACTTGTCTGAGTCTAGTAAGTCCTCTGAAAAGACCTATAAACAAGAATCCTGTTTAATTCTGTCTGCCTTGGGGTTTCTCTAACTTACTTGAGTATGCAGCCCTTCTTTTCAGGATGGAACTGTTGAACATCTTGGAAAAACCTGAGTTCCACAGAACCCAGTTTGGTCAACATGGGACTAAAGCAGTAGTAGTCTTCTGAAGAATCCCTAATCCCAGTGTTTCCAAAAAGAGTGAAACTACTATTTGAATTGGGCTCCAACAGATTTAAACAAATATGCCACCTAAATGAGTGATCTGATCATTAAAAAAAAAAAATGTTTTGGCCAGAGATTTATAGGAGAATCTGTGATGTTCTGCCTGAAACGTCCTAGTAACAGATTTATAGGTAACTGAACAGCCACTAAATCTGATACATCCCCACTGTCTGTCAGATCCTGGTTCCTTTTTAGAGCTGCAAAGCTCGGTCTTGGGTCCCCTGACTATGCCTTTAGGGGCCTAGTATGGAATTTCCCAAAGGGAGTTCCCCTTAAGGCTTCTGCCTATGTCTGTTACATCACACTAGACCATCGTAGAGAGTAATAGTTCAAATCAGCACCTGGGCCAGATTTTCCCCTTAGAAATCATCTCTGGGTCACCATCTTCCCAGAGTATTTGTTTCAAACTATCCTAAGAAGAAATAGAGTTGTCTGACTCAGCATTTCATTCTGGGTCGGCCAGTTCTCCGTGAGTATCAGGCATTTTTTTCAGAGAAGTTCTTAAGACTCTTTAGGCATTACATTCCTAGGAGAAAACTCCCCTGACTGGAGCCCTAATGGTCTGAGAGAACCTACCTACGCCCCCCAAGTGCCTGAAATACCTGTAATTACAGGATGGTAACTCACCCAGTGATTTGGCCTCGTGTGTTTCTGGCAAGGGGTTTCCACTTTTCCCAGTTCTCATGTTACTTAACTTTTTTAAACCTCTTTTCATTTTCATTGCATTTATAATATGAGCTTTTCAAATATTCACATGAAAATATAAACCAAGAATTGCCAAGACTTGTACTTCCTATTTCCAAAGGACATTAGTCACAACTCTGGTTTTGCTCACGTTTCTCAGAAATTAAGCTTCCCACCAACAACTCCCCAGTACTATCAAGGCATTTAGGGTTTGCTCTACAGTGTTTAAGGTGGATTCTTTCCTCCCATTGTTTTGTCAAAAATTCTGTTCTCTTCAGTTCTCAAGAGAAGCCCAGAAGTTGCAACCTTCTATGACTTTTAAAAAGGGGTTATTAAAAACTCAACCTGAATTAAAGCCTGACTTTTGTCATTTTTCATGACTCAAGCAGGAAGAAATATATTTATACATTATAAAGTGTGAAAGAGAGGATGTAATCTTGGGGAAGAAAAATTGAGGCGAGCCACATGTAAATCACTTACCCTTCCATGGTCTCCATTTATCTCTAAGTCAAGACATTTTTTTTCACTTTAGGGACTGTGCACGGGAGCTGTTCAACACCACAGAGAGTGTCTTGAGGATTTCTAGGAAAGAGAAAAATACATCGTTTTCAACTTAGAAGGCTAAGCTGACAAAAAGACAGCAAGAATATAAGGAAAGTTTGGAAGGAAACACTTGAATCCATTTTAATACTATTTCCCTCATTACTCATTTTTATCGTTCTTTAACTAGTCTTTAACTTCCATCAGTGTCTTCTTTATCCCCATTCCCTATGTCCTGGTCACCTTTCTATAGCTCACAAGATCTATTCCAAATGGATTTTGTGGTAATGTGAACCTTGTCACAAAACATTTGGAGCCAAAGCCATTCATTCTACTCCAAAGTTAGGTAAAGATTTATCCTCTTTAGTCCTGGGATTCAAGTTCTAGAAACATTCCCCATTAGACTGGTACTTCAGGGGCCTGGGGATTCCCATGGACTTTGCACCGCTGGCTCTGAAGAGTGCCATCCTTTCTACTAAAATCCTTGATATTTTCTGACTGAGGAGTTTTGGAGTTGCTCCTGCCTTGGTGTGTGGAAAGCCTTGAGGAGGGAACTGTTATCTTTGTTGATTCTAGATCTGCATGTTAGGTAGGAGAGTACTTCCTGGTACTTTGGCCAACACTTGACTGGAAGCTCCATATCACTTCCCCTAAGTCCTTCCAAAGCCATTCCCAAGAGACCTTCTCACTCTCACTCCAGCAAGAGGAGGGCCAGGGAAAGGACAGCTCCCCAGCCTCAGCTGACAAGAGCAGAATGAGAGCTGACATGCCACAACATTGAGCTAAGTTACTGAACTGTGTTTAGGGGCCAGAGGCCTAGACTTGCAAGATTTAGCCAAGGAAATGAAGTTCTCAAACAACAAGGAATGACAGGTTTTCCAATCTGAAGTGGGTTTTCTTGTTTTGGTAGCAGTAAATGTAGCTACCTATTTTCTCAAAAAAAAAAAAAAAATCAGAGAATGGAAACTGCTTATCTTGTGAACTTTTCCACAAACTAGGATAAAATATTTGCAGCATTAAGGAAAAAAAAAAAGGACATAATTAAGAAGTTTGAAAAGGTTTATTTTTCTAAAACAGGCCTGAACTGAAGCTGATGTTCCTCTTTCTAAATATGGGACTGTGATCAAGACAGGCCTGCATGCTCCCCAGACTGCCTTCCTCCCGTTGGCCAAGGTCTTTAATGCCTCCTCCCCCTCCCCCATGTCCCTGGAGAACATTCTGAATGGGAAGGAGCAAAGAGCAGGGACTACTGACTCCCCCTGAGAGAGCTCACAGCCAGAGGGAAGCTTTGGTGCCCACTCCCTCCAACTGCTGCCTCCTTTCCTGATACCACAATTGAAATGATCCCTCATTCTCCAGCTCTGCCTTACCACCTCACCTCCCAGCTGCTGTCACACCTCATCAATGAATGCTCTCCCCAGGGAAAAGTCTCCTTTCATTGGTACTCCCAAATTCTTGGGTAATTGTTAAACTGGAAATTGCTTAAAAAAAAAAAAAAAAAAAAACCCTCCAGCCTATCTCACATAACATTTTAAAAGACTTACCATTCACATAATCACAAGCTGACAGCAATCTACAGGTTGAGTGATTCTGATTTCTTCTCTCTCTCTCTCCTAGAAGCAGGTGGGTTGATATAATGCCAGCCTGAAATAGAAGCTTTATTTATAGCCTTAGCCGAATGAGCAAAGAGCTGGCATAATCAAGAGAGTACTGCATATTTTAAGGAAGGCTCTACCTTTAATATGCAAAACAGCCATTAGAAGATAACAAAAATACAAATTTACATTCTCCTAAATTGGTTAACTGTATTAATTCCAATAAAGTTCAAAAAATAATTTTCCATCCTGCAAATGGGTTAGAGATTTTGTGCCTATTCTACAAGGACAAAAAAAAAAAAAAAGAAAAACAGAAATTCGGCTGCCATGTTAAGTTTCTTCATTTCGTTGCACACCTCCTATTCTAAATTGCTTTAATATTTTTAGTTGCCACTTTGATGCAATCAATACAGTCTGCAATACCATGCAATTAACCAACAATGATTAAGCGGGAGAGTGATTCAGACTGGGCAGAAACATTTCAATCTTGGCGTCCAGCAACGCACTGAGTCATATACTCATTTATGTAATGGCAAAAGAGAGGGATTCAGTTACTAATAAACTTTTTTTAGAGGCTGTTTGGAAGAAAACATGCTTTTTCCCTCCCCAGTTATAAAATCAGGTGCACCACACGCGCACACACACACGTGCTGCTTTCATACACGTCAGCTGTTTCCTTATGTTTTAACCTTTTCCAGATGGTATGAATGGCCCCAAATAATGAATTTAAAAGTTATTGTTTATATATACATATATAAATATGAGGGGGAGGGTGATTTGATTTTTTAAGTGTTTAAAATTAACTGTTTAAAAAGTTGATAAGCTTGAGGAGGAAAAAAAAACCAGAATGTGTGTCTGAGTTTTTCTTTAATGTCTTCTATCAAATTTCTTACTCTGGGAACATCCCATGATTGGAAGCTACTAAACAACAACCTATGAAAGATTTTTTTAATGCCTAATAGCTTGTTTTCGTTCTCAAAAAAAATTAGTGTTAAATGACAGAAGTGTCTTGATTGCGTTTGTGTCTCACTGACGATTATTGTTGATTTGCTGCTGTGGACATGTTTTATTTTTAACGTAAAAACAAGTTAACTTATTTTATTAACATGTAAAATAAGTTAAGAACACATGTTTTCTTTACTGATATAAAGGGCTTACGCATCTGACATCTCAGTTAAATCCATCCAGGTATTATTAAGAAATGAAATGTAATAAAAGACAACTGGAGTCATCTATCAGAAAAGATTTCCTCATTGAGAGAGGTAGGTTACATGAGCCTTACCGGGGACATGACATTACTTAAGTATCTTTTAACATTGTTATTAGATCAAACAGTCTACAAGTAATTCCAGTCAGAGAAGCAGAAGGCCCAGCGGGATTGGATTCTGATGCTGGGGTGAGTGGAAACCACTCAGGGAGGAATCAGAGGCCAGGCTTCCAAGTTCTTCGCACACAAAATGAACAAGGGGCCACGATTTAAGCTGCTGGATATTAAATCTAGGTAGTATCAACCACACTAGAAACAGTCTGCTTTACTGAAGATGAATCCTGTATCACTTGCAAAATTATCTCACCCCTTTGACAGGGTTACATAAGTCATGGCCGTGACTTCCGGAATGAAATACACCTGAGCAAGAACCACAGCGCCCAGCAAGCCCTCCAGCCGTACAACACCGTCATCTAGTCGTCCTCTCTGGGTCAGCTTTCCCTCAGCCAACTCCCAGTGATGCGAGGCGTCACGTAGGATAGGAAGGCACGAAAAATTAAAAAGAGAAAAATCTTTTCTCTCGTCTTCAGGCAAGTTGGTAAAAAGGGAAAGAGAAGATTGTTTCATATTAAAGAGGAAAAGAACTGAAAATGTAATCACGGCACTTGTGCGATCTTCCTTCTGAGAGCAAAGGTGCTCTCTCCTTACCTTTGGTGCTCAAGGGAATGGGCTTCAGGGACATGTGCTCAGGTGGCTGACATCCTGTGGTATCATCTTCGCCCCCAGAGCTCTCGTTACGTGCCTTCCGGTGAGGAGGGAGTAAGTGGAGGAGGAAGCAGAAAGCTGACCGGAATGGTACCTGGAGACCAAATGGATAAATGACAAGAAAGCCCAAGACTCACCTCCAGGCAGCTCTGGGGCTGCTGGCAAGGAAGTCACAGAAGGCCCCTTCGCTACCCTTTACCTGCAAAATGAAGAGCTTGCCACCGGGAAGGGACTGCCTTCTCGAGGAAGATTTTCTGGTATTGCCAAAGCTGTGTGACCTACGGTTACATCTCGGGCAGCAGGCTGTCATCTCACACCACTAACCTAGCAGGACCGAAACAGAAAGATTTTCCACGCACGTAGTTTTGAATATGTTGGGCGACATCTCAGCCAACTAACACATCACAAGTTAAGTTGTCCAGCAAGCTCACTGATCAGGGAGAAGCTAGTCCCAGGACTTCGGGACTTCTTTGTATACAATGAGAAGAAAGAAGATAACGACGTCAAATTTTAAAATGCGAGCTAAATATACTTTTCACTCAGCAGTCTGGCTTCTGGCTCTGTACTTAGAAAGACACTCTGGCCATGTGTTGCTTCATAAATTTAGAAGCCTGTCAGAGGTTTGAGTTCCTGAGCGGGGGTGGAAGTGATTGTTGGTTTCGTTTTCCTTGGTCATGAGGATACCATTCCAGCAAACTGCTGGTTAATGTTTCTGTGTCATTTGATATAATTGAAATAAAAGTTATAAGTTCCTATATACTTCTTTTTTAAGGCCCAGTAAGTGTATTACAGAACCCAATATTCTTTTCATAATTACCTCATTGTCAGACCTAAAACCCAGGACGTGAAGAATGATGAGAAAAAAGGCCAAGTTAAGGAGGAAACTGAGAAATCTTAAGGGGGTTCCTGAGGGGAAATTCACCTAGGAATTCCGCCACTGATGGGTGGAAAATCTGCAAACGCTGGCTTCTAGGGCCTGTCACTCTGGTGCCTTTCAACTCTTACAGACAACTAAATACAAAAATTATGACCTTCTATAAAAAATTTGGATTGAGAAAGAAATCTCTTGTTAAAGCTATACAGGCATTGTTTCATTCCAGAATACTCTGAACTGGGCAAATCAGAATCTCAGAACATAAAAATAAATCTCCCTAAATAGTGCATGCAGTTTAATGCCAGGTACACACACACGCACACGCACACACACACACACGTATGCATGCATATTACTAAGAACTATCTGGAGAAAGAGAAGGAGAAAGGCAGATGGAAAATACGTGGCTTATCTGAGGATTCCCCTTACTCCGTTTGCCTCTAATAAGGGAAAAATGAGAACAGAACTCAATCACTAAGAAGAAAGGGTCTGAAAGATGAAAACGCAAGGAAAGTCTCTGTGAAAAACAAACATACTACTACACAGATTACCTCTTTACTTGAAAGCCCTAAATCTTATATATCATTGCAAAAGTTAGATGTATATTGAATATGTTGAATAATTTTGTTCATTGTCACAGTGGGAGATAAATCTATTTACCAGATCCTCAAGATAGTGGTACCATTTATATGCACCTTTTCTAACACAGCATCACTAGTCATATTATTCTTGGCACAAGAAATCAAGGATGCTAGAACCATGGCACAGAGGCAGTTTACCACTGTTCCTTTAGTCATGGGTTATTAGCTGAACGTACAGAAGACTAAGAGGTTATCTCTGTTATATACATTCAGTGCACTCATGAAAGTTAGGTAAACACTTTTTTAAACACACATACACACACAAATCCATACCGCGGTGTGCAGAGTTCCTTTAAGCCTCACTGCGTATCAGTTCAAACATCCTATGGGGAATTAATTTCCTGAGCACAGAACAAATGTGAATGCAGAGAGATTACCAAGCCAGCTCCACCATCCTGATTTACATAAGCTCTTCTATTTTAGCAACACCTGGAAAATCCAGTTGCCTCTACTTCAGCACTCTCAAGAGCCTTCTATGGCATTGCAATAAAAAAAAAAAAAAATTTCTGGTATTAATGCAGGGCTGGTTTCAATACATGGTAGCTGGTTTCTGTTCTGAGTCTTGTGGAGTGAAAAACTGGATTCACAGAAATGGAAAATAACTGAAAAGTGTTCCCTGGCTGGTGAATCAAGAGAAGTGTAGTTCATTATTTTAGTTCAATGTATTTTCAAAATAGCATTTGGTAAGAACTGGAGAGCACAAGCTGATCAAATACATGGCAATGAGAAAATAAAAGAGAATTTCGTTTTGAAAGAAAATGGATAGTTTCTGTATGTGGCAATGCCTCTAATATTGATCTTCATAGTCTGGACTTGAAACCAATAAGTACACAGATTCTAGACTAAAATTATTTAAATGTCTGTGTATCTGTAGCCTTTTAAATGCTGCCAATATTAGCTCAAATACACGCCAACAGAAAATTCAGGAACCTCCTTAACTCCTCCCTTCTCATTCCTGATGAGAAGTTGAAAATCAGATTTGTCCAGTTCTTGTTGTAAAATATCTCTAAAATTTAATTTTCCACATATCTAAGCACAATCTCCTTTCATTCATTCATCCATTCATCCATTTAATCACGTAACATCCACTGAGCATCCATTATCATAGAAACTTAACATCACATCAATAAACAGAACTGTTATCAAACTGTACTTCCAATCTTTAATCCTGCATTTCTCCCCATTAGCTTCTTTAGCTTCCATGTCGATCCCAACCTGTCTCTCATTCCATCATTCATATCATGTAGTTTAGAGATGGGCCTTAGTGCCCAACTGGCCAGGTACCAGTATCTGGCTTTAAGGACCTTCCTGCTTTAATGATCCACTCTCAGGGAGTTAGTGTAGTTAAGCACTAAAAAGACAGGGATCTGGAGTAAGTTCTAATGGGTAAGAGATTTAACATCTCCGCACCCCAAGCTCTCAAAGTGGCTGTAACACTGCCCTCCTCACAGGCTGCTGTGAGGCTTACCGTGAAAGCGTGAGGGAGTGGGGTGTAGAACTGGGCGCCTACCACAAAGGTGCTGCAGGATGTAGAGTGGCTGCATGAAGTCACTGAGAAGCAACCCCTCTTCCACCTGGGAGTCCCAGGTTTGCTCCCTTTACAACCAGAACTAAAACAGCATTGACCATTAATTGGCTGGGTTTATCTTTAATATAACCTCTGTAAGATTCATCACAAATTCCCCTCTCTTTGAGAGATGTTAGCTAGGAAAACTTCTTAAGCTAATTTTAACAAAGGATAATAAAATGATTCACTTCCAGATGCTGGGGGTGGAGTAGTTATTTCAATGTGAAACAAGAGTTTGAATGGGTATCTTCAAGGGGAGGCATTTCACTGGAGACATTTATTGGCTAGGGTTTTCTGTTGTTTTCAGTCTGACTCCCCAGCTTTCTGTACCATTGTTTTTACATACATCCCCTTTCCCTTTTGTGGGAAGGGGAGCTGTAATCCGCCTCGTTTCATGATGCTGCTTTTCATGCAGTCTGTTTTGCTCAAAGGACACATTTTTTTCAATAACTATTGTAATTATTTTCTTAGAGGACCAATTTTAATTGCCATATTGTTTAGCTAAGCCCTATTGTCGTGTTGTCCTTCAAATTTGTCAGTTGCTTTAAGAAACAGGGGTGGGAGGGGGGAGCTGATAAGCACATTGTTGTAATTGATTTGTATGTTTGAATTGTCTTATCAGAAAACAAGGTTATGAATTTCATCTGTTGAGACACAAAAATAAAATACTTTACTAAAAAAATCTTATTTGGTTTGTGAATGTCCATTTATTCTTCCCCTCATCCTTTTAATGTTTCAATAATAGTGTTGTTTTATTAATCATTTTAATCATAACAGAAGTTCAGCCTTCTCCTGTATTCACGGGTATAGCTGAATTACTATACATACTTGGAAAACAGAAAAATAAAACTGTTCAAGATTTAAAATTGAAAAAATAGGAAGAACCCATTCTGAGGTATCTGCATTCAAGGATGACCATGGAATCACATAAAACAGATGGGAATGAAGAAATAGGCCTTCCAAGGTATACAGTAACATGACCTCTTTTCTTCACAGCAAAAAAATTGTCACTGTAAGTGATGGGAAATGACCATGAGAAATTATTCCTGTCAGTTAGGAAACTTAAAGAAATGAAATGAATTAAGCTTGACTTTTAAAAAAATTTCTGGGGCCAAGATTCTGCCATAGTAATTGAGAGAAATTTGACCAAAATAAAACAGAAACATAGTTGGTATCTTAGCCTGGACTTCCAAAACAAAATCCCATAGGCTGGAAGGCTTAAACAATAGAAATTTATTTCTCACAGTTTTGGAGGCTGGGAAGTCCAAGATCAAGGTGCCAGCAGGGTCAGCCTCTGGTGAGAGCTCTCTCCTTGGGGTCCAGACACCTCCCTTCTCACTGTGTCCTCCCAGGGCCTTCCCTTGGTACATACACAAGGCGAGAGTACCTCTTCCTCCCTCTCTCTTTGTAAGGCCCACAAATCCTATCAGATTAGGACCCACTCTTATCATCATATTTAACTTTAATTTTTTTCTAGAAGCTCTATGTCCAAATACAATCACACTGGGGGTTAAGGCTTCAACATACTAATTAGGGCGGACATCGTTCAGTTCATAGCAGTTGGTTCTGGTACATTAATCAAGTGTTCCATCACCTTCGTTTACCATGAACACAAGAGGTGGTGTATGTCCCATACGCTTAAGAGAAACTGACAACTAACAGAATTCTTGAGCTACTCTTACAGCTTGCTAAAAACCTGCCCGCTTCATAGCCTACCTGAGCAAACTCACTTTCATTATTCAGTTGTAAACTGTATACCCTGCAACCTTTATGGAGCCCAAACAAGATGTTTGAGCTGTTTTCCAGAAACTTCAAGTCAGCCATGTCGAGTTCAAGCTCCAGCTGGCTAAGACAGGTTGGGACCAGTGACCCTAAAACTGGGCCTATGCAGGTATCCGATGAATGACCTTTTGACATCAGAGGGCCGAACCCTCGACCCTCGGACTATGCTAAGCACCTCCATTTTTAAACATACATCCCATGAAGACGCATGCAACTCAGATACGCCTGCACAGAACACCCCAGTCCTCACCTTTTCCCTACCTCCAATCAGCTTTCTCCACATATAAGAACACCCTGCTTCTTATCTGTAAACATCCCAAGCCCCTGGCCGTCAGGGAACTTAATCAGAATTGTTCTCCCGTCTCCTCGCTTGGCTGCCCTGTGAATAAACCCTTTCTCTGCTGCAAATCTTGGAGTCTCAGGGTTTTGTCTTGCTGCCCGTCAGGCAAGTGAACCTGGTTTGGTAACAGTATGAGCAAGACAAGTTAGAGAAGTCAATATAAACTAATACAGATGGAATGAAAAAGGATTTCAGCAACTAGCAGAGATGTGTCGCCTTGTTTTCACTTTTCTACCCCTTGACTCTTCAAGACTCCAGCCTCGCTGTCATTAATTTTCTGCAGTTCCATGTGACTTTTCATTCTATTTCACCCAAGTCCTTAAAGAGCTGTGTCTTCTGCTTTCTCACAACGCTTCCCCAGAGTTATGTTATAATCTCTCAAAAATCTTAACCCCTTAAACTTCTTTCTCTTACTCAGTACCATTAGTTAACTTACTCCTTTCTGGAATACTCACCCCTCATCTGATGCTTCTCTCCAGCACTGCAAGTTCTCTTTTGACTGCGCCCTTCCCCCCACCTACTACAGAGAAAGGTATGACAGGATTCTCCTCATGATCCAAACCTGACTCACGTTCCAGGTCGCGGTACCACGGTCAGTGTACAGACCGGCTCACCCCTGCGAGCTAAGGGATGGGCTGTTAGCTTTTTCCTCATAGTTACTTTGGTACAGAAGTGTCAATCAGATGTTCTTGTCTAAACAAGCACCCCAGCATTTGCTAAGACCATTTGCTTGACCTAAAGAGTCCTGGTGAATAAGATGGAGAGACCCAAACTGTCTGTTTGAAGAAGATAACTGCTTACATTAAAACTTGCTCAAGATGCCCGCAGTCTCCTCTGGAGCTATTCCTACCAGGTTTGCCGACAGTGCAGAAACAGGGCACTAGGCTCAGTGGGATAAGCCAGTGTTCGTCCTATTTCCCTGTGTTCGCTGAGGTTCCCAGAGAACCAAAATTCTGTGTCAGAGGCTAGATCAGAAGACTTTGTCCCACACTGGAACAAAATGTTCCAGAAATCAGGGGAGGGTTAGGGACTAAGAGAACCCTTATGTAAAACAAATTTTATTTTTCTAAGATGAGAGGTGTATTAACTAGGCTAGATTCCCTCATATGAAACACTCTGTCACTGCCTTTCATAAACTTTAAAGGAGTGGAGGGTCCTGGCCAACTGGAGCTGTACTGATTTCTGAGGCTGGAATTTGAATTTCTCAACCCCTCAAGTCCTATTAGTGGACATCTGACCATTAGTCAGCTAAGCTCCTCAAATGTTACTCTTTCAAATGTCCAGAACAAGACATAGAATACTGAAGTATTTAACAAGTGGTCGTTTTAGTTTTTCTAATTGTAAGAGTAATATATGCTGGCTCATTGTAGTAAATGTAGAAAATACAGAGAGGTTGGGAAAAAAGTCCTTTATACTTCCATCTTTCAAAGGCAATCACAGCTGCTATTATTATGAACAATTCTTTTCAGTCTTCTTAAAATAATAAACTAGGTTTTAAAATAGAAATTTTAAATGTGTTGCTGCCACCAGTATGATTCCTTCCTCCATTAAACACTCCAGGGCCTCCTGTGACGTGCCAACAAGGGCAGTCCTGAAAGGAGACATAACCTGACTGCCCTGTGTCATTCAGGACATCAGAACAGGGTCTGCAGTAATCATGGTGAGAACCGTATCCTTCAAAGTTCACACTCTTCTGAAAAAAGTACTCTTACTCAGCCCAGACTACATGGTCCTTTTTGAAATTTATAGACACAAAATAGAGGCAATGATGGCTACCATTTGCTGGGCACCTACCATGTACCTGGAACTTGATAAAAACAAGCTCACTGATCTTCCCAGAAACCTGAAAGCTGGGTGGGCACTCTCTTTTTTTTAAACTGAAGTATAACTGATTTACAATATTTTATTAGTTTCAGGTGTACAACACAGTGCTTCAATACTTTTATAGCTTATACTCCATTTACAGTTGTGACAAAATAAGGCTGTATTTCCCTGTGCTGTGCAATTGCTCGTTGCTTATTTATTTTACACCTCATAGTTTGTGTCCCTTAATCCCAAAAACCTGCCCACCCTCCTCCCCTGCTTCCTCCCCACTGGTAACCACTAGTTTTCTCACTTTATAGAATTTCTACCCAATGTTACCTAATCTCAGACTCCACCTCCTTCCTCTCCACCATGCCTCCCCTCAACTCTGAAGCTCTCCTAAGTAGAGCAAGACCTTGCAATCCTTTCACGAGGAGGCCTCTGACTACCCTTGTGCTCCACGTGCTGTTCAGGTGAGGGTTTTTTCTCTCTAGTGCCCTCCTGCCCCTGCAGCAGCCTGTTTCTCACACTCATTCCCCTGGGGCTCTTCAGCATTAGCATCCATCCGGTGAAGCTCTTACTCCTAATGGGGCTGTAACTGAGGATGCTCTGAAAACACCATTGTAATTTGGTATTAATTAAAAACTAAATGAGAGTACAGTGCACTCTTTGGTGCCTGCCTATAAAAGCTTATTGACTGTTTTAAAGGGCAGAGGGGCATTTGTCTTCCTCTGAAGTTATCATCTTGTAATTGTGATCACAGCCACCACAGGGAGGAAGCTTGCGGCTCCTCACCTCCTTCAAAAATCTCCTGCCTTCATGTTAATAAAGCCTCCTTTTATTAGTTAGTTTGGGAAATTGGTTATATAACCCAAACACAACAGCATAGTCTAAGTTTTTTTTTTTTTTTTAACCCCCTGATGTATTTCTCTTGATGAGAACGGGATTTTTCTGGACTTGAAGGAAAACAGAAGGTGAAACTAGATTGGGCCACCCATAGGTAGAGGAAACACCATCCACTTTTTATAAGAAACCATCTCTGTTCTGCAGAACTTCAGTTTTGTTTCTGTTTTTATAGAAAGGAGGTAAATCTTGGGATATGTGAAACAAAGAGGTGTATTTGCCTAACTTGGGAACACTGGGTATTAAGTAAGGCTGGACAATTCTGCTAACGGGGGAAGGAGAGAGGGAGAGACTGCTCCCTCTTCCTAGAGGTTAATGATGCAGGTGTGCAGATGGACACCGTGTGGCAGTTCTGGCCCAAGCAGCACAACGACCGCCACCCCTAGCCCCCACCAGGAAGATGAAACTCCCCTCCAGCAACCAGGAGAGTCAAGAATCATTAACAGCAGTTGCCTGCTGGTGTCGAACAAAGTAATCTAAGCACGCCACGGAAATTCATCTCATTCAGGGACAGACAAGCAGAATGACAGAGAGCGATTCCAACACAGAAAGCTTAATTTATTATTGAAGTTTCCAATTAAACGCCTGCATGTTAAGCAGGGACAAAGCCGACTGTCCGTGGGTGCCCTTGCAATCTTTATGAGGCAACATGGATTATTTATGTGCCTTCTCATCTTGGGCATTCTGTCACAGCGGGCCTTCATTTGTCAAGAGTTATTACACACAGGACTCGTCCCAAATGCCTTACCTTTTCACGTGTCCCTGGCTGGGGATCTGGAGAAACCTGGAGAAAGGAACCCCTCTAAGGGTGCTTTCAGCAAGATGAGAAACGAGTGGATAACTGGCCTCCTTGTAAATCATTCACTGCACTGACGTATTCACTGAGTGCCTACTCTGTGTCAGCTAATACGCTGGGGATTCCACTTTAAACAGGACACCTAGAAAAGGAGGTATCAAGCCACTGCCATCCTTTAGCTACTGCTCTGCGTGGAGGCCAGTCAGCAGGGTGCCTTTTATTCCTGCCTCTGTCAAGCTTGCAGGGCAGGAAACAAGGTAGGTCTACCAGCTCTGTCTTGGGAAGCTGGGCTGGGCACAGAGCCCACGGACACGGTCGGGAGGCAACCCCAGACAGTAACTGTGCGGGCCAGTTCCAGTTTACTATCAGGGAGCAGCTCTCTGGGGCAAAAAAATTATCTCAGTAGAGCAGATGGTCCAAAATGAAAAGCCTTGGGATTGGGCTAGCACCAACGCTTTACATTTAGAAGTATCTTCAAAGAAAAGGAGATAGAGGGGGACGTGAAAGAGCCTCTCCTCTGTCCCAGGGAAACGCTGACTATGGTGGGGAAGGGCTGCATGAAGTCAACATCCCCGTGGCAGAGGGTTAGCCTAGTACAGAGTATGGTCTACAGCAGGTGCTCAATACATGTGTGTCACTTAAATAGGTGCATAACCTAAAAGACAGGTCTCATCATGAAGAAGCATATTCATAGACAAACTCTATGCATTAATTTCTTTCACAAATTAGTCACTCTTTGTGGGGTTGACTGGTGTATTAGTAAATTGGTGTATTGTTGGTGTGTTATTTGTGTATTAAATATGCAAATAATAAATGTTCATTAAAGAATCATTAAAAGACAGATAGGAAACAGAAAACTTAAAATTTCCAGTAACTCTAAATGAACAGGTAACCACCGGTAACACTGAGGTGGTTCACTCAACAGAAGCAAAACCCAACTTTACTATATGTATATATATTTTAATGGGCATGTCTTGTTTCATCAACTTTTTTCACTTGGCATTTTATTGTGAATATTTTTCCATTTTAAATGGTTACAAAGAATTCCACTGTCTAACTGTACTGTAACTTATCTAACCTATGCCATATTGTTTGAAATTTAGGTGGTTTCCTTTGTTTTTTGTTTGTTTGTTTCTTTGTTTGTTTGTTTTCTTGTTATAAATGATTGTGCACCAGATGTCTTTGGAGCGAAATTTCCACTCATGATCTAATTTCTTTTGTAAGCTAAATTACCCATAGTGGAACTGCTGAGTCAAAAATTAATGCAACTTCTTGAGATACCAGAGAGGGGGGCCAATTTACAATCTGAGCAGTCAGGTAGACAAGGGCTCTTTTCCCTAAATACTCATTAACTATTGTAGGTTTTGATGAAAGCACCTACAACATTGTCACTCCGTCCTTCTACTTAAAGTACACTTAGACCCTATCTGACCCCACATTATTGTCCTACCATAATACCAGCTTTACAGCATTTTTCACTGTCTTATGTCATTTCCTCTCAAGCTCTCACATTAAGAGCCATGTGCCTAACAGGTCCTTTTGAGTTTGTTAACTGGTCAAATCCAAATACCAGTATTCACTCAACTACACCCAAGAAGATTCATTTGCTCATTTATTCAATAAATACATAGGGAATACTACTTACCAGGTACTCTTTCAGACTGTGCTATGAAAACACTGAGCAGTCAGATGATAAAACCTCTAACTACAAGAAGCTTGCATTTTGATGAAGAGAAGGCATTTCAAATAAACATACAGCATAATATCAGGTAGCTGTAAGTGCTACCTGGTGTTCTACGGGAGGTAGTTAGAGAAGTCTCTTCTGAGGAGACAGCTGGATGAACTGAATGATAAAGCTATACTTAGATCTGGGATAAGACTGTCAGAAAAAAGGAAGAGCACGTGCAAAGGTCCTGAGGAGAAAGTGAGTTTGACACATCCAAAGAACAGGAATGCCAGTGTTATCAGAGCAAAGTGGAAAAGACAGACAGTAATAAGAAATGAGACTGGCGAAGGGGCCAAATCAAGGGGGCCTCGTAGGCCACTGGGAAGACTTTGAATTTTCTCCAAAATGATGGGAAGCATTTGAGAGTGGCACACAAGGGTGCAATGTGATCCGATTCACATTTTCTAAATTGCACTTGGACTGTTGAGTGGAGAATAGACTATGGGCCAAGAGTAAATGGAGAGAGATGAATTGAAAAGCTTTTATAATAGTATAATCAACTCAGCATTTGCAGCTCTTGAATCCTGTTTCTGAAGGAGGCAAGAAACTAAAAAGTGATACGAATACTCACAGGTAAAAGCAGAATCCAGCCATCACACTACTGGCTCAGTGACTAAAGGATACCTGGTCAACCCCAGCAAGCACTTCCTCCTGTCTGTGAGGTTGGTTTCCATGCAAAGGTGTCTATAGAGCGAGCTATGAGAACTACCTATGCACAAGAGAACTGCCAGCACAGACAATACATGGTTCTGTCTTGTTAAGCCCAAATTGTCACGAAAAACCTGAATCCACAAATTCTCCTAAGGAAGACATCAAACAACTGGGAAGGACTATATGGCAATTCTGAGCTGCCCTTTCCCCATGACTCTTGGCCTGTCTTGCTACTGACCAAGCTGGGCTCTGGGAAAAGAACTGAGCTGAAAGCAACCCCACTACCAATATGAGAGTCTAGTTATTGATCTACTTATAATCAAATGTCTATTGGGAAATATTCTGCAAGAGCTAAATAAAACGTTTGTTTCTGTTTCTAGAAACCTATTCACTGAGTATCATTTAAGTTTTTCAGAGAGTAAAAAACGGGATTAACTTTATCATTTTAAGGATCCTTGGATTTTTTTAAAATATATATAAATGGGATATAGTGTTTTTCTTTTAAAATCACACACAAAACAATTAAAAAGACTTCTGAAGCCACAAGGACATACATTCAGTGAAAGTCTTAAGAAAACCAAAGTGCTTGGTTCTCTGTGTATGTCTTTTTATTTTTTTAATTTTTCCTTTTAATTCCCTCTGACATGAATGTGTAATGCTGAGAATTCATGCTAATGAAGTATGTGTCCACAAGATGTATAATGCATGCCTTTTAATTAGTTCTGCTGCTGTAATTGATTAACATTTTGCCTATGCAGTAATATTACAAAGAATGAGCAGTGAAACACTGTATGCGTCTAGTCCCTGTAGTAAAGGGGGAAAAAAGCACTGAACACTGCCATTGTTTAACATCTGCACCGCCAACGCGGGCCTCCGTATTCCTATTGAAAGTCTGTTGGGAGGCACTTTAAGCAGCCTAGGAAAGAAGCAGAAGAAATAAAAGACAAACTGAAAGGGCATGAGGCCCAGAGGAATGACTGTGAAAAACATTATACGGGGAGGGAAAGAGATCAAGGTGAGTACTAGGAGTGTGAAAACTACTATCACTCCACAAGGAATGTGGGGCAGACGGAGGGGACAAAGGGAAAAGCTGAGGAAAGGAAGAATGCACACTTGTGCCCACGTGTGGGTACAGACATATGTCTACGTTCAGGGATGCATGATAGGTGCACACGTGCATGTAACTGTGCAGAGTAACAAGGACAGAAATCAACCACAGAAGAATACGGCTCCAGCCCAGCACCCACCTGCGGGGTAAGTGCCCACCCAGGGCCAGATCCACCTGACGCAGCGTCTCTCACAATCGTGCACAAGACCCCTCCTCCCCTGCACAAGGTGGAAGGAAGGACCATTTATCACTGGCTCCCCAGCCACTTACAGAGTATGTACTACAAAAGGCCCTATGCTAGGTGACGGGGAAACAACGCTAAAGAAGGCAGATTTCCTTGCTTCAATTTGCTTATAGTCCAGTGGGAGAGACTACAGCCAACAGGGAGTTAGGGTGCTGGGACCTCAGAGGAGGAGAGCAGACAGACAGAGACAATGGACACAAAGCTTGGGCGATTCCAGGAAGGATTTCCAGCGTAAGTGATTTCTACCCCGAGACAGCCCTATGAAAAGTGGCTGGGGAAAAACGATGTTCCAGGCTAAGGGAACAGCCTGTGCAAAGGACTTGAAAAAAGAACGGGGGGGGCATTTTAAAGAAATGTAAATAGTCCAGGAGAAGTGAGAGGGAGGAGCGGGTGAGGAGACTGTCTGCGGCGAGGTTGTCAGGCACAGGCCAGGTCTCGAAGACCTCTCTTGGGGAGAGTTGGTTCAAACGAAGTTCAGCAAGTTTTACTCATCTCACGACTTCTCACAGACACACAGTGCAGTGAAGGACGTGACGAGTAAGCGAGGGAGACGGGAGGCAGAGTTCCTCAGGCTCCCCCCTCCCCACCCCATGCTATTTGTGTTTTTAAGAAATGTATCTATTCACATCTTAGGTATTTAACAGAAGTCCTGCTAGACACCGTCTGAGAATCACTAGCCTAGGTGAGTCCATTTGAATTTAGCTTTCAGTCTTTCATAATCTCCCCTCAGCCTACCCCTTCAGACATTTAAATTCATCATCACCAACACTGCCCAGCCGTCCTGCTCTGGTCCTTTTTTTTTGTGCCTTTTATGATCATCTGTTTCTTCCACTGTCCTGAAAATGGCAGCTTCAAAACTCCTCTCA
The DNA here is from genome assembly GCF_009834535.1 of Camelus ferus. Classification (NCBI taxonomy): domain Eukaryota; kingdom Metazoa; phylum Chordata; class Mammalia; order Artiodactyla; family Camelidae; genus Camelus; species Camelus ferus. Next base: position 12,673,450 of record NC_045699.1, read on the forward strand.
AATCTCCCACCTTTTCTCCATTGCTCTTCACTCTCAGCAGTTAACTTCTACTTCACAGAAATTAAAAGCCATCAAATGGGTGCTCCTTGGTTTCCTGCTATCAAATTCCTAGTACCCCCACACCTGCACCCACTTCCTTCTTATCACAACAGAGGAAGTGTCTAGCCCCCTCCTGATTTAAATCCCTTTTTCATATCAGTAAATTTACACTATTGGGTGTCCTCTCTCACAGAAGTCTCCTATTAAAACAACACCATTACCCGCTAACCCACGTTCCTCCCCAGCAACCCTCTCCCGCACGGAATTCCTGAAACAGTGTGCTGCTATCCCTTTGGATTTCCTCACTTTCCCCTCTCTTCCACCTGCATGCAGCCACCAAAATGGCCCACACTAAGGATCCCCAATGCCTCTGGGACACTAAACCCGAGGGACGCTTCTCAGCGCTCCTCTACTCTACCTCTCACCAGCACTTTACGCAGTCAGCCACACCCATCACCCAAAAGGCTTTCCTCGCGTGGCTCCCATGGCAGAGCCTCTCCTGGTTTCTTCCCTGCGATCACCTCATCAGCCTCCTAGACAGGTTTATCCTCCTCTACTCCACAATTAGATTTTTAAGTTCCTCAAGTCTCAAACTGTGTCTGTCAGTCCTCACTCTATACTCCCTCCGTGGGTAACTGTGTCTATGTCTTCAATCATATTCTGAAAATCTCTTGAATTCCATATACTCATCCCAGTCTTCACTGCCACGGATCTCCCACTATAGTTTTTCCTACTATTGTTGCCCCCCACCCCCTCCATTAGGCTCTACTCTTTTTGGCACCTTTGCAATGTGTTCTCCATGCTTCCACACTTTAGCTGGAGTGCAAGTTTTATACAGCAAATCTGATTATGTCAAAACTTTTCCCTTCACAGGACATGTGCACACACACCCTTAGAACACTTTACAGCTTTCTACTCTTCTTAGGATAATACCAAAGATACTTAACGTGGCCTATAAGCCTCTATATGCTCTGGCCCCTGCCCGTTATCTAAATCCTCATTTCACACTTCTCTTTCGTTCAGTCTCTGGGCTTTACTACACCATTATTCACTTTTAGGTTTCTCAGACACACGCTTCTTTCTCCCACCACAAGCTCTTTGCATATTCTGTTCCCTCTGCCTGGAACACTTCTGCCCCTTCCTCCCTTTATCCATCTAGCAAATGTCTTCTCTTGATTTATCTCTCAATTTAATTGTACATTCTTTAAAGAAGCCCTCTAAGCAACCAGGCTCTCCATCTTAAACCCCATGTGAAGCCAGAGGTCTTATGATTGTCTTCATCATCCAAAAATATTAAAATAGGTCATTGAAAATCAATATAGTCCCAACTGGGAGAAAATATCTTATGAACCCAGAGTCATGTTTTATAACCTATGTATATGCCTGAACCAATGGCCAATCTATCATGGCTTTTCACCCACAACCAAAATAACACATCTGAGAACCAAACAGTGGAAACGTGGATGGCACTTCTTGATGGTAAATTTCATGGTCCACACTCAATATGCCTGCCTCTGCTCCCGTACTCAGCACTCTGCTGACCCATGCACTTAACACCTGTGCAAAGGACATTTCTACTTGAACAAGGATAATACTTCCATTAAATGAAAGCCGCATTTCAGGATGGACATTTGGGAATCATGTATCTTATGCAGAAAAAAAAAAAAGGAGCTCATGAGGTTGGCCAAGGTGACTAACACTGACAGTAACCCAGAGTCTACCATAAAACCCTCCTGTGTTTCACGCGTAAGGGCAGACTCTCCAACTACACAGAGCTTGGACCACCACAAACTTTGTCTTCTCAGAAATCAATATTTAGGTTATCATATCTGGCAAGGAACTGTGACTATCTGAGATACCAGATAGAGAAAACGGGACCGTGGAAGGGTGAATAATGGGAAACAAAAATAGTCAATAGTAAGGAACAGTGGTGGCTTCATGACTCACTGTAGAATCAAGATGATGCATCTCCTTGTGGACCCTCGCTTGCTTCTCTTCCCACTTCCTTTCCCTCACTACTTCTACTACTTACGTTGGTGGTGGTTCTCTCTTCCGTTTAGTCCGTAAGTTGAGAATACTGAGGTGGATTCATGACAGAGCAAAGTGGGAAAGAGACATGACCCAGAGGTCCTGGATACAAAGAACAGAGAATCCGCATTACCTCTGCATAAGACTATGGAGATGGACACTTTTAGTACTTATCCACTTATTAATTAATTCAACAACACATCTAGAATAAATGCAAATCTATTTATGGCAGTCCACAAAGTCCTACCTCAGAAAAGGTGGGTTTTCAGTCTCAATTTTGGAGATCTCTCCAAGTTATACCAAGACTTTGCCCTGCCTAGGGTACGGAAACTTTCTACTGACTGTGTCCTTGCATAAGCAAGGACAAGAACTCAGCAGTGCATAATTACATCTCCTGTCTCTTAAATCACAACCATCAAGTGTCATACACTCTGTTTCAATCCTTGCATGTTTTATAGTTTGTGATTATTCCTGTACGGGAGGGTAGGCTGGTAAGCCCACAATAAATTTCAACAAATTTTCCTGCATTTTTTATAGAGAGCAAAATCTAAACTACAGATGAAGCCCTGAAAGGAACCAATATATATTTCCCTGGACACACTGCTACAATTGCCATTTGTCTGGAGACAATGCCATTTGGGTTACAGAATCCTGCAGGGAGTCTGCATGAAAGTTTCATCCTTGCAAACCAAATGTGGGTGGTTTCATGGCTGTTGTATTTGGTGTTCCGAAGTTTCAAAGGGAAAAGTCTATATTGTGGCCAAATTTGACTTCAGTGCCTACACATTTCCTCAAGAAGTTGGACACTGAAATTGCAGAGAAAACTCCTTCATAAGCACAAATATTCTTTGTAGACCTTGCTAACCAAAAAAGCAAAAAACAAAAAACAATGAGGAACTTTTATTGTGACTCATCGCCTAAAGTTACTCCAAAATGTTCAGGGACAAAGTCAATGGCATTCAATTACCGACATCTATTATGAATTACACAACATCCTGGGAATTTATCTTCAAAATACAACGAAACCAAGAAGCTACACATTTGACAATGTTAACTCTACCTTGTGGCAAGAAACTTTAAATACACTTCATGCCCAACAAGAGGGCGTGGCATGGTAATTATGGTCTATCAACAAGAAACAACAAGAAATGATGCAACCAACAAGAATGATAATTTTGAAGATTATAGAGCTGCAAGGACATATTCATGATGCTATGGTGGGGGGGAAGCACAGTGCAGAATGCTCCATGCAAAGCAGATCTACATTGAGATCAGAGAAGAAAGAAAGGTAGGTAACAACAGTAACCAAAATAAAAATGGTTCTTGGTGATGGTTGGTGAAGTTAAAATTTTCCTTTAACTTTTCAAATATTAATAAAATATCATTGATTTTTAATCTGTAAAACTATTACATTATAATATATATAATATATAATCTGGTAAATTATAAACTACCCCATAATCACAGAGTGCTTTTAGAGGTACGGGACACACATTTATTGGCAGAAGGAGAGAAAGGACAGGAGGTACAAATAAAATCCTGCCCTCATGGCGTTTTGGTCTATAATAAATTAAAGCAAAACGCATTAGAAACATTTGTGAACAATAAAGGCTATTTGATAAGAAGTTCTAACTTCATAAAAGAAAGACGTGTAAACAATCAAGAATGGGTTCAAGGAAGAGGCAGGACATCACGGGGGCCGTGAAGAACATGAGAGCTCTGCACGGGCAGAGGGGGACACGAGGGCCGCTCAGGCAGGGCGGTCACACACACAGGGCGAGGGCACTGACAGGAATTACGGAGGTGCCATCTTGTCCTCACCTGCTCTGCCAAGGCCTCGGCGTAGCTAATGGGAGAAGGAGGAGCGCCCTCATCAGAGGAGAAGATGAGGGGTGCTGGAGATTACGCTCTGTTTCTACTTCCACCTCAGGAACTGAAGGAACTAGAGTTTCTGGTGCGTGTGAATTCGTTACTTGCTTAGCAACCAAGGCCACTGTATTCTAATCCTACAGATCCTTCAAGCTCAGTAGTATCCAAGTAGGTGCTCAGTTTATGTTGAATGTAAGAGAGTCAAGGTTTATTGCAAAGATGATCGCTTTCATGCAAAACCAGCTCTCTGGACGACCGTGGGTCTAGGGGTACGTGTGTTTGCTGAGGCCTGTGTCTTCTCTAACGCCCTTGAGCGTTTACATTAGGCCGGTGTGGTGCATATAAAACCATTAGCTAGTACAGAAAAGTGCCACAAGCTGGTTCATCTTGCTGAAGTTAAAATACCACGTGAAATTGAGTCTTAAAATGTACGGATTCTAACTGCAGCAGTTAAAAAACAGGATAGGATTCTACAAAGGCAGCCCATTACCCAAAATAATGTCACATCAATCCACCAAGGTCAAAACCTTTATGGTTCCTTTTGTCCCTGAAATTCCATTCCTTTCGTAGTTCTCAAGGCTTATCCTTTCTGTCCCACCCTCATTCTCAACCAAGTAAGAGAGAGGCAAGAAAGAAGGCATTCAGAGACCAAAATACTGCCTTCATTACTACAAATATTGAAGAATGTGGCTTAAAACTGTCTGCAACACAGCTTCCTAATAATTCAGCGCAGAATGTGAGATTTCCCTACCCCACCCCACATACACTCCACCCCCTCCCCAAAACCACAGCATCGAGGGGCAAATGAACATGTGCTCCCTGAAGACAGGCAGGCAGCTTCCAAAAGAAGGGAGAGAGGGTGGGGCAGAGGTGCACATGTCTGTTACTCCAAGCTCACATCAGATATATCACTCCACCTCCTCTTGGGAAGAGTGAACGAGGGAGCAAAGAAAGGCCATCGTCTCGTGCTGATGAAGTCCCTCCAACACGGGAGACAGCACGAGAGGTACAGAACAAGGGAGACCCACTCTCTCCCAAAAGATATGTCTCGGTAAATTTTTTGAAAGCCTATTGATTGAGTAAACTCCTAGCAAAGGGACTTCTAGGTCCTTTTTATCAACATAAATATTGTTACATTTCCCTCTAGAAAGGTTGCACTCATTTTCTCTCAGCAACAAAATATTAGGATTCCCATTACCCACCCTGTGGCTACTAGATCTAGACACCACTGAACTTTTTTTTTTTCCCCATCTGATGGGAAAAAAGGAAATGATTACCACGTGGTTTTGATACACACTTTCTTAATTATGAAGTTGAGCTTCATTTCACATTTTGGGTTTTTTTAGTACTTGTGGGGTTTTTTTTTCCTATAAACTACCTTTTATACGCTTTCCTACTGTATTTTTAAGGTTGCCCATCTTTGTATTAACTGTTTATGTGAGCGCTTAAATGAACTAAGAGAGTTAGTCATTTGTCGTAGGTGTTAAAAATCTGTTTTCCTAGATTGCCATTCTCTTCTTATTTTTTTGCCCTTACACAATTTTAAACTTTCATGTAGGTAAATTTATCAATTGTTTCTAGAAACATAGTGCTCATTTTATAGTGGTTCATCCAGGTAAATGAGCATAACACTGTGTAGATTTAACTGGATTTCTTTCTCAACCTTGACAATAAACATTATTGCTGTCCACTTAGACTGTGTTCAAGGCTTCCACGGAGGGTCAAGAGTAGACCTTTAAGCCATTTAACTGCCTGTACAGAAAAAGTGAGATTTTAATCTATTTAATAGTGTCCTGTATGAAATCTCATTTTTAAAAAAGGTGAATGCTGCTCAATTAGGGGGAAAAGTTGAAACTCATTTCTCTGTTAAGTTTTGATTTAGAAAACCAGACACTGACACTCCTAGCCCACTCTAAAGCCAACTGAAGGCATTTTTCCATTTACCCTTTCCTGGTCCCACCTGCAGACTCCCATTTCCAGGCCCAGCTAACATTCACTCCTCTGTTGGAGGAGGACACACTAACTCAAGTTTGTACTTTACATATTCATGCACATACAATGTTTTACCATTTGTTTGATAAAATGGTACAGACCGTGAGGAACAGGGCTGGAATAAAGAGAAAGCCAAATGGTCATCTTTTAGCACCTGCCACTGGAAACTCTCCGCTGGCAGGCAAAAATGGCTGCAGGCACTCATAAGCCAGACACCTGGACTGGAAATCTCCCATGGCAGGAATGTCCAGCTATTGAGGGCACAATTCCTAACCTCCTGGTGGCCACTGACTGGAAGGTACCTCCTGAAATGTCTGTGTTCCAGGGAATCCCTAAAAAACTACATTATATTCATTTGTGTGGTACTTGACAATGAACTCAGCACTCCCATACGCAGAACTGCACCATGATACAGTGACCTATCACTGGTCTTGTAATCAGAAAATGTAGCTTCTGCTCTAATAACGTGTGACTCTTGGAGACAGGCACATGTTTGTTTAACAGAACACAATAATCATAAAAGAAAATTACAGATTAGATTTCATTAAATTTAGAAACTTTCAATCAAAAGAAATTAATTTTTCCTCCTATTTTCTTTAAAAATCAGTATGCCTCTTAAAGTAAAAATTATAATATAGTATCATGGGGGTAGAGCAGATTTCTGTGGAATACAAAAGTTGGGTCTTTTGTACCCAGTATAACAACCTCCATCTTTTAATTGGAATGTTTTGACTGTGTATGTTTAATATAATTATCAGTATCATTGGGTTTAAATCAACTATCTTGTTATTTGTTTTCTATTTCTCCCTTCTGTTTCTTTGGTTCCCTTTTTTCTATTTTACTGTTTTCTTTTGGGTTGAGCATAATTCTGCTTCTCTCCTATTGGCCAAACTTTCTTACTGTATGCTTCAGTATTTATGCTATGCTTTACAATACATATATTTAATATATCTCAATTTCAAATAATATTATAATATCATGTGAAATGTATGACTGCTACTAGACTGTAACTTCATCTACACTTCATTATTTGAACTATTCTCGTATATTTGACTTCTACATGTATCATAAACCTCATGACACATTTTTTATTTTTGTTTACCCATTCAATTATTTTAAAGGTGTTTTTAAATAAGAAAATATTATTTTGTATTTATGTGCACAAAAATGTTTAATAAAATGTTAAAATCAACCCTAGAAATATATTAAAAAGATACTGCATCATTACCATATGAAAAAGGATTTGCCCCAGAGACTCTTGGTAGTTTTACCAACCAAAGATCGATCATTGGAATTCACTACATTAAGAAATTAAGGAAAAAAATTAAGGAAAAAAAATTATCAAAAGATATAGGGAAAACATTTGACAAAATTTAAAATCCACTTCATAATAAAGCATCTCAACTATTAGACATAGAAGAGAACTCCCCAAATTTCATGAAGGGCATCTCTGAAAAACCAGGAGCTAAAATCATATTAAAAGGTAAAATATTTAAGATCTCCTTCTTGAAACGTGGAACAAGGCAAGGATATACACTTCTGATGTTTACTCAACATTTTACTGGATGTGCTAGTAGAGCAGTAAGGCAATAAGAAATAAAGACCATAAAAGAAGAGGTCAGCTCTCTCTATTCACAGATTGCATGACTGCTTATGTGAAAAATTCTAAGGAATCTATAAAGTAACTATTAGAATTAATAACTACATTTTAAAAGGCTGAAGGATGTTAGGTCAAACATTTAAAGTCAATTATATTTTTTGTATACTAGTGGTATCAACTGGAAAATTAAAAGAAAAATTTCATTTATAATACCATCAAAAATATAACATAAAAACTAAGGAATAAATTTAACAAAAGACCTGTAAGACTTTTGCAATAAAGACTGCAAAATTCTGCTCAAAGGGACCAAAAGACCTAAAAAGAAGACCTAAACAAGTGAAGATACAGCACATTAAGGGGTTAGGACAGTCAACACTGCTCAGACATCAATTCTCAACAAAATGATTATACAATCAATACAACCCCAATCATAATTCCACGAGGCTTGTGGTAGAAATTAACAAGCCAATTAAAAAATTATATGAAAATGCAAATGACATAGGAGAGCAAAAGCAACCTTGAAAAGAAGAATAAACTTGGAAGACAAATACTGCCTGATGCCAACTTACTATAAAGTTATAGGACAGTATGGTATCGGCATAAGGACTGACAAAAAAAGTCAATGGAACTACACAGAGTCTAGAAGTATGCCCACCTTTATACAATCATTTGAATTTTTTTTTAAAAGGCACCAAAGAAATCCATGAAGAAATCAAAGTCTTCACAACAAATGAAGCTAAAACAACTAGATATTCATACAGAATAAACTTTGACTCCTACTTCACACTACATGCAAAACTTTGAGATGCATTATACATCTAAATGTAAATGCAAAAACTTGAAAGCTTCTAAGAAAATAGGACTCCTACTTGAAGGTAGGAATTGTTTCTTCACTAGTACACAGAAGACAATCATCATAAAAGGGGGAAATGATGTATTAGATTTCATCAAAATGAGAAACTCTAAAGAGACTATTAAGTAAATAAATAGGCAAGCAACAAAGTGGGGAAAAAAATTCACAAAGCATACATCTGACAAGGATTCGTACTGAAGATGCATGAATAATTTCACTCAATAATGAAAGACAAAAAACCCAATTCAAAAATGGGCAAAGTCTTGAACAGACACTTTGGAGAAGATATAAAATGAGTAATAAGCACTTTAAAAAGTGCTCAATATAATCATTCTTCATAGAAATGCATATTAAAACCACACTGAGATACTAATGCACATCCACCAGAATAGCTGAAACTAAAAGATAAATACTTCAATTGTTGAAAAGGAAGTCCAACAATTGTAAATCTTAAAAATCATAAGCATTCACCAAAGGGATATGAAAGTGTATGTCCACAAAAAATCATGTAGCGGAAATTTCATAGATATACTCATACTAGCTAAAAACTAGAAACAGCTCTGATGTTTACCAACAGGAGAATACATTTTTATGTAACACTGTGGTATATTCATACACATGAAATACTATGCAATAAAACAAAGTATACATTTCAAAAATATTATTTTGAATGGAAGAATTTTATTACAAAAGAGAACATACCCTAGACTTTGACATAACATTCTAGAACAGGCAAAACTAAACTATGATGAACACAACGTCAAGACAGGGATTGCCTCTGGGGATAAACTTATGACTAGGAAGGGCATGAGGGGACTTTCTGGGTGATGGCGATGTTCTGTATCTGGACTGTGGTCTGGCTATACAGATGCATGCATTTGTCTAAAGTCATAAAATAGTAGTTACGATCTGTACATTTCATGGTATGTAAATTTTGTCTAAATAAAAGCCTGGTAAAAAATTAAACCATGTTTATACTGAAATATTTAGGGATAATATGTACTAATATCTGTAACTTACATGAGAATGAATCAAAAATTGGTGGATGGATGGATATACGATGAAGTGAGTTTAATAAAATATTAATGGCAGAAGTGGTGTGGTGGGTATAATACTCCAAAATGTTAGAAAAATAAAACACATTCTTATTTCAGTTCTTGCCACTTTCTGCCTCTAACTCCTAACAACAACAAAAATCCTGATCAGCCAAGAAATGACACAGCACTACCAGGGGTTCGTAGGGTACATTCTTGACACAGGATGAAAGTAACTACCAGAAAGATAATTCCTCCCTAAAAGAACAGCAAAACATTACAGTGGACTGAAACATATTAAGCTGCTTAGACCAGACTCTCCCTACAACATTTGTAGTAGGTGGTCCTAACAATTACACATAGTTCCTACTATGTGCCACTTTGGAAGGATCTTTATTTACACTGTATCTTAATATTCACAATTACATGGTGAGACAAGGATTACTATCCCTGTTTTGCAAATGAGAATTGCATTTCCTGAGGTGAACAACTTGCCCAAGTCTCACAGCTGTCATGGGGTGAAGCCAGGGTTTTTAACCAGGACAGTATGTCTCCAAAATCCATGTTGTCAACAGCTATGCCTCACTTAGTCTGTTTGAACTTCCAGCAAGAGGAGAGCTCCCAGTCCTCTAGGACAGTTTGTTCCACTGCTGAGCAGCTCTTCTTGATCTACCCCTTTCCCTTGGTCTAAAACTGGACTCTGAAACATCTACAAAATACAGAGTCTACACTTTTACCAGGTGTCCTTCTTGTCAAGTTAAGCAAACTTTATCCTTTCAAAGTCCTTGTTCTTTAGTGGACATCCCAGGAGAAAACTTACAGGGAAAAAAGGATAGAAGAAAGGGTGTCAGAGAGATGCACAGAGAGATGATCCTAATGTTGGGAGAAAGCAGGTGTCTAACTGTTGGCCAAAATGTTAAATTACTAGAGCAATTCAGTTTCCCAGTTTGCCATGATGCCAGCTACCCAGAAATAACAAAGACCTGCATCTATCAGCAAACAGCTGAAGATAATTTTCAGCAACACTGTGCCCAGAGCAAAGAAACACATTCTAAAGATCTCATTAAACCCTTAGAGCCTGAATGATCAACTGATTTCACTGTAAGTCACAGACTTTCCCTCCTGTGCTCTCCAAAGCATCTTTCAAATCAACATTTTCCTGGGAAAATGATGTGTCACAATGAGCAAGCCTGCTTGTCATTGTCAGGTCTTGCAAAATCGATCTGTATTATTCCCCTCCAAGACTTATTAAATATTTCCTTCCATTTGTCCTGTTTGAGGTTTGGTGTGTTTTAGGGTCAAAAGAGCCAAATTATAAAAGATAGTTCTTTGGATTTTATTTGCTGCCTATCATCTCTGAAAGGAGTGAATTTCTAATACCACTTATCAACCAAGGCCATCGGTGACAAAGAAGTTCTCCAACCTTTCCACAACATCACTTTCCTACCTCTTCAATTAGGAGTATCAGTTATCTTCTTAGAGTGTTTTCATGTTTTCGAGAACCAGCATGAACTTCCTAGAGAAAGAAAGTTGTTCACAAGATTTCGGGCTGGTTGGGTACTGTTCATTAAACAGTATCTTTGAAGCTGTATTTTAAGAGGCTTGGTGGTATCCCCCTAAAAATTCCTTCACTGCATATCATAAAACACAAATTCATTCTCTCTCTCTCTCTCTCACACACACACACACACACAACTTCGACAACCCTTAATCCCTAACACCAAGTAACTGGGTTCAATGAATGTAAAATACTCCTAATTCTACTCCTCCTACTGGGAGAGCTCAGAGAAAGCAGTGACTCTAACCCAGGGACACTTGTTTCCATGACTCCCCAGACTCTAAAGTTGATGGAATCACTCTTTTCTCCCTCACTCTGAATAGTTCAAATGGGACCTAGGTCAATCTTAAAGCTACTATACTCTTGTTCCAAATGTTACTCGGAAGATGGTAAGAATGCATGAACAGGACACATGTTAAGAAACCGCATTTAAGGACTGAGTTTCATCTGTGGAATCAATGGACTTTTTGATCTCCTAAACTGTAGCCCTGGGTTCAACAAACTATCACATCTGCCTGCAGTGTGGCAGGTACGCTGCATGACAGATTACTTCCTCCTTCCCCAGTTAACTCTTACCGGCCAACTGCCAGCTCTCAAGTGCCACGTCAAATGTAGAAGGCAGGATTTATGTATTAGTTCAGAAGGAGAGAGACCACTCCTATAAAAAACAAATTCTATCAAAATAGAACAGCCTCGGTTCTGTTTTTAAAAATAGTGAGTGGGAGTAAGCCAAGTATCATTCTCTAACAGAATTTAAAGGGCATTTGAAATAAACAACAGAAGCTTTATTCACACATGTGTAAGAAAAATTCTTATAATGAAACTCATTTCTTGCCTTTCATCAACCCCCTCATGGGATGGGAAATAGAAATTCTTAATTAAAATCAGAATTTTTGTTTTGTATGTTTGTTTCATTTTAGTTGTCTGATTTGGGGGAGGAGGCCTTTGGGGCACTTTTGCTGAATTCACAGGCAACTAACGCCTTTCACACCGGTGTCATCTTGATGCCACCTTGAAGATTATGACACCATAAAGGCAGAAAGACAGCAGGAAATGCCACACGGCATTTGTTTTCGCTGTTGGCTGAGCAAACTCTGTATAACAGAAAAATAAAAGACAAATTCACTTTAATATTACGAGTACCCCCTACCAAGTATTCTGACAGAACAGAAATGCAGCAACAAGAATGCTCAGCAAAACTTATCTCCAGGGCAGGGGGCGAGGGTATAGCTCTGTAGTAGAGCACATGGTAGCATGCATGAGGTCCAAAAAAATAAATAAATAAACCTAACCCCCCACCCCGGAAAAAGAACTGGGTGGCCACTTAAATGATAGACCAGTGGCCTCCCATAAAAATTTTAAAAATTTTTAAAAATCGCTGTCTTCAAGATCAATTTTTCAAGTATCACAGACTTAATTTTCTTGTCTTGAGCTGGCCTGATGACAGACTGAAACTACTAAATACTTACACAATTATCCAGCCATGCAGGGAAGCTAAGGATGTGGCTGAATTATGCTTCATATGCCTTCTACCTAGAGGATTATACCTTTTTCTTTTTTTAAATTTAGAATTAGATCCTTCAATAAAGTGTTTAGATTCTCATCAAAATAAGTCACACACAATTCCCTTGCTTTGGAGTTTCTAAGGGGGAATTTTCGAAGTTCATACTAGAAGAAAGATTAAATATTGGATTTTTAGAATTCATTTCAGTAGGAGAAAGCACACCCTCTCGATTTATAATCGCTGCCATAGACTTGGCAAAGTGAGTGTTCTGTATATTCCACGGAAGAATTATTTACAAGGCATCCTATCAAAGCCCAGCCTTATTTATTTCTGACAAGACAAACATCCAGGAAAATAAAAAAGACATCTTTTTATTCCTTCTGAATCTGTCAGTCTATTGCCTTCTGTGTCAGAAGTATGAACGACTGGGAATTTCATTCTGTGTGTGACACGAGGAGTCTGATAAGAGTCAGGGATGCAAAATGAACAGAGCAAGATGGAAAATTGTCAGCTCCCCAAACTGAGGCTGGAACAGTCCCCTTCTAAGGAGGAAGGGTGTGAAATGGAAAGAGCTCTGGATCGGCAGGATTCAGGTTTAGATACTGGCCCAGGGTTGTGGACCTGAAGTCATACTAATTTTCTGGGTTGTCGCTTCTTTGTGTATAAATTATATAAATTGGGCCTACTGTGCCAGCAAGTGACAGAAACTCATTTCCAAATGCTTTAAATTTTAGAAATTCAATTTATTATCCTCATAATCAAAATTTCTAGGTAGGTGACCTCAGAAAAGGCTGATTCTATGTGCTTAAGGAGTGAACTGTCTCTCTTCACCCCCTCACTCAGTGTCCTTTCTGTGACCTTCATTCTCAGAGGGAGGGTCTTCTCAAGGGGAGACAAAAATGGTCTTTGGAAACTTCAGGCTTATATTCTAGCTGGTGCATAACAATAGTGAAACGAGAGACTATGCTTCCGAATAGTTTCAGCAAAAGTCCTGGAGCTGGTATTCATAAGCTTTACTTCACCCCACTTGAACTCCCATCAACTCCTCAACCGACAACCATGACCAAGATGAGACAGTCACTTTGGCTTGAATCTGAGTCACATGCTCAACAAATACAATTCAAAAGAAGTCCAGGTGCTATTAGAAGAGAAAAGGCAAACATACATTGGTAAGCAAAAAACAGGTATCAACTACATTTAGGAAATGGACTAGAAGATATCAAAGTTCCCCTTCACTCTAATAATCTAAGAATTCATCATTGTAGAATCCTCCTAGTTTTTAAATACTCAAAAATAATGGAGAGACAAAAATTTCAACCTCATTATTAACCCAAATTAACTTTAATCTCTTTATATAATAAATTATTCCAGGCAAAATAATTACATAAATAAAACACTGTCCCCAAAATGGGATAGTTGTATATTTTATGATTACAAAAAGAGCAATAGTTTGGTGGAATTTATAAAATTTTTTTCCCATAGATCTCCCTCTAGAGAAAGGGGGTCACTACTAAAGGTCACTTGTTTGCCTAAAGAATATCTCACATCATTATGGTAAACAACTAGAAATAAAGTTAAAGATACTAGTATATAAAATCTCTCATTCGCAAATGGATTGGGTAAAACCTAGAAATACTGCAGGAATGAGAGCCATAATTCTTAACAATTTTAGGAAAACTCATTGTATTCTGGCTGGGAGGCATGTGAACCAAATTCTTGTAGGAAAAGCATGATGAGAGGAGTTAACTGAGATGGAAAGCAGCTAAAGGTATAATCTCTGGGTTGTAGAAGACAATGGAAGATCAACTAATATGGATACCAAGAGAAGGAAAAACAGCAGCCCCAGAGATATGGATTTCATGATTATTTTAAAGGATGGTGTTTATGATGATTAATTTTCAGCATCAACTTGAATCTGGAGACCAAATAAAGAAGAGCCTCCCCTCCCAGTATGGACAGGCATCATTCAATCCACCAAGGACTTGAAACAAACAAAAAGGCAGAGGAGGGGGAAATTCTTCTTCTTTAGCTAGAATGCTGGAGCTCCTGTGAGGTTTTCAGGCCCTTGGACGCTGGGACTTAACACCAGCAGCTATCATGTACCCTCCACCCTCGCAGGCCTTCAGCCTCAGGCTGGAAGTTACAGCATCAGTAACCCTAGTCCTTAGGCTTTTGAACTTGGACTGAATTATACCATCAACTTTCCTGGTTCTTCAGCTTGTAAATGGCAGGGCCAGATCATGGCATATCTCACCCTCCATATCAATGAGCCAATTCCCATAAAACATGTCTTACATTTATAATCTCTATCTCTATACACCCCGTTGGCTCTATTTCTTTGGAGAACCCTAATACAGTGTTTATATTTCACTCTCAATGGTTACATTAATGAAGTTTCCAAAAGCTTTTTGTTTAATTAGAAATTATTCCATGAAATTATATGCAGGCAGCATTTGCCTTTTCTCCTTCCCCTTACTAGTCTTAGTCACAGTAAATATAAGAAAAGGGACTATCTATAACTCCTTGAAGTCTTCACTGCACCCGAGGTCATATTTGAAACAAGCATCAGCTCTGTAGAATGCAAGACCCTCCTCCCAACAGAGGTATCTAGGTCCTTAATAACGTCACCTTTACACATGCCACTGATGCATGTGATGATTTTTTTCATTGCTTTGGAGATGTTTAAATAACTGGCAAGACAGCTTGGTAAGAGGTAAGTGTTAGATTTCAGAGAGGCCACGATTACTGGATGGTCTTGAAATTCCTTTTGATATTGTTCATACTATGTTATGTACGTTAAGTAATTCACTATTTTGCTGTTACAAAACAGCCACAACCAGTGGCTATAGCCAAGGTTCACTTATTCATATGAGAGAGTGTAACAGTAGATAAAAAGGTTTTCCCAGAAATGAGAGTCTCTCCCAGAAAACACCCAATCCAAGTATCTTCCATTTATCACCTGCATATCATCAAGGCCCATATAACATACAAAATCAAAGCTACGAGATTTTGAAGAGGCCATTATTTTTGAGGGCCATACATGGTCTCATTTATACAACTAGCATTTTGTGTTTCTGTGTACCTTTGTGCAATGGTAAGTAATACCACTGAAAATCCTTGAGCAGCAAATCCACTTTATAGGTTGCTGTCTGAGCAGGTTTCTGTACTTTAAAAGCTGGACTTGAAACAAGAGCAGCAGAGACTGAGAATACTTCATAATTAGTACATACATGTAACCTATCTGATAAGAAATCGTGTCTAGCAGGGTGAAAAATAACACTGCATGGATACTAGTCAGGAAAGGCTAGATCATGCCACAGCTACAATCTCCCAACTCTTACTGGCTTGAAAAACAAGTATTTATTTCTTACACTACATATTCATTGTGGGTCTGCAGGGGGACTCTTCCAACACTGAGGGATACAGTCTAATGGAGAAGTCACCATCGTGAGTACTGCCAATCCAACAGCCACCCCAAAGGGAAAAGAACACTTTGTACGATTCCTAACAGGTAATTAAAAACTCCTCCTGGAAGTGGCATGTATCACTTCTGCTTAAAACTCCTTCGTCAGAATTGGCCATATCATCCCCACCAAAGTCATGTGGTCCTTATCAACCTCAAGAAGTCAAGCCATACAATTCTATCATGTGTCTTGAAGATGGAAAGCTGGATATATACTCTGTGAGAACACTGATGATTACCACAAAATTAGACTGTAATGGAATAAAAGCTATGAAAACTAGGATCAAAGCAATAACTATACTGTCATTTGCATAAAAATAGAGTCACTTGAATGCTGGTAAGAAGGAACTGGAAGTAAATGGTAGATCATGCAATTACACATTATAAAATATTTATTAACGGTTTAATATGTGCTATTCAGTTCATTCTGTGTGTTCTATTCCTTCCACATTATTTTGCTATCTTTCCAAAATCTTCAGCAAAAAGAAACTCCTTTGGGTAATATGAAGCAAATGCATCTGAATTCCTGAACTAGCCAATATCCTTCTGCATGAGATTAGAGAAGGTTAATAATCTCCCCTACCTGATGATCTTAAATAACACATACTCCTATGTGAATGGGCACCCTTTCCTAGGCACACACAAAGTGTGTCATTGCTTCCCTTCTTGCTGTACAAATTATACAATTAATTTATTCAGTGTAAAATATGTTTAAAGCACTGTAGGAATTTATTACGGTAACTAGTTGATCGTATTTCTCACTTGAAGGATTTTGCTGTGAAGATGACGCACGTTGCTTCCCTCAGACCCGCAGACACCCAATCACTGGACTGATAGTGTACGTGCTACTATCATGATTCTGGGCAGAAATGGTTTTGATCAGTATATGCATATTAGTTGATGCAGCTTTAAAAACCTGTCCACATTTATGCCATTCTGGGAATACAGGAAAACGTCCCTATTAGCTACTCCCTCCTTGCCCAGATACTTTTACTGTAACAATATTTAGCTCTTGGCACAATGATTTGAGTGGTAACAATTTTAGGGCTGCTGACAGGATGTTTTTTCTGTGAAGTGAAGTTGCTCTTCTTTGGCCAACTTTATAGCAACTATTATGAAAAATAATTGAAAAAATAATTGTACAGCCCACTACACTTTGCAGAGAGATAAATGATAAATATAAAATGATATAATGGCCTTTTTGCTACCTGACTCCCTATTTGACTTGGGATATCTCATTTCATCTTCCCTGGCTCTTGAAAGGGGATTTAAACCATTGACTCCCTGATTCTTTGCCTTCAGACTCACACTCAGACTAAATTACACCACCAGCTTCCCCGGGTCTCCACATTGCAGGTGGCAAATCATAGGACTTCTCAGTCTCCATAATCACCTTCCTTTATGATCAAAGGTCACTTCTGTATATTCCTTGCCTGCAGATTCCTTCTTATTGGGTGGCATCGTGTTAAGTTCAAAGGCGCTATTAACTTCAGTGTTTCACATACAACCTAGCAGGGACTCCAGGCAAAGACGGTGACATAGGAGGCTCCGCATTTCCCTCTTCCCATGGATGCACCAAATATACAACCACACACGAAGCAGTTCTCTCTGGGAGGAATTCAGAAACTAGCTGAGTGACTCCTACACATCGAGTGACTCAGAAAATACTCGTATCAAAACTGGTAGGAAAGGCTGAGACACACTCTCACAATAAACCCCACCCCAACACTGTGCCATACAAAATTCTAACTCCCAGTTTTTCCCTGAGCAATGAAGGGTGTGGACCAAACATCTAATGCCCTAACTTTTAACACTGCCACCCAAAGGACAGGGCCCCAAATCACCTAGTTCTGAAAGCCATTGGAGCTTACATTCCACAAATCCAGCATGACCAGGGCAAACAAAGAAGCTGTTGTTGACAGGTTCATAAGCACTTGCTAAAGCTATCCCTCCAAGGCTTAGTGCTGAGGGCACAAAACACCCACCTCCCAGCTTTTCCCCTGGAAAAGTGTCTGCCTACTTTACAAACGGCTCCCTGAGGATCCAGCTATTCTAATTAGCATGTATTTTAGGTGCTGAGTATCATTATCCTCAGAGCTTGTCTTTGTTGTTGTTGAGTTTTAGGAATTCTTTGTATATTCTGGATATTAATCCTTTATCACATAAAGGATCTGCAAATACTTACTCCATTTTATAAGTTGCCTTTTTACTCCGTTTATAGATTGTCTTTTGATGCACAAATTTTTTCATTTTTCAGGAAGTTCAATTTGTGTATTTTTTCTTTTTTGTCTGTGCCTTTGCTGTCATATACAAGAAATCATTGTAGAAAGTATATATCTATAAGGCATAACTGAATCACTATGCTGTACACAAATTAACACAATAATGTAAATCAACTATACTTTAACAAGAAAAAAAGGAAAAATTAATCATTATCAAGTCCAATGTTCTGAAGCTTTTGCCCCATGTTTTCTTCTAAGCATTTTACAGTTTGAACTCTTATGCTTAGCTCTTTGACCCATTTTGAATTAATTTTTATATGGTATTAGGTAAGGACCCAACTTCATTCTTTTGCATGTAAATATCCAGTTTCCTCAGAGCAAATTGTTGAAAATTGTCTTTTCCCCGTGAAATAGTCTTGGCACACTTGTCAGAAATTATTTGACCGTTTTTGTTAGAATTTATTTCTGGGCTTTCTGTTCTGTTCTGTTGGTCTATATATCCATCTTTATGCCAGTACCTCATTGTTTTGATTACTGTAGCTTTATGGTAGCTTTTGAAATCAGGAAATTGGAGTACTCCAACTTCGTTCATCTTTTTCAGGATTGTTTTTGGCTATTCACAGTCCCTCAAGGTTCCATATAAATTTTAGAATGTTTTTTTTTCCCCCTGTTTCTGAAAAAAAAAAAATCGTTGGGATTTTGACAGAAATTGCACTGACTCTGTAGATCTCTTTGAGTAACACTGACATCTTAGTAAGGTTGTCTTCCAATCCATGGACATGTGATGTCTTTCATTTATTTATGTCTTGTCTAATTTCTTTCAGCAATGTGTTGTAGTTTTCATCATGTAAGTCTTTAACCTCCTTGGTTAAGTTAATTCCTAATTGTTTTATTCTTTTTGATGCTACTGTAAATGTAATTATTTCCTTCATTTTCTTTTCACATTGTTAATTGTTAGCATGTAGAAATACGATTGATTTTTACATGTTGATTTTGTATCCTGTTACTTTGCTAAGTTTATTAGCTCTAACATGTTTTTTTCCTGCAATATTTAGGGTTTTCTAAATGTTAAGACTTTATCATTTGCAAACAGAGGTAATTTTATTTCTTCCTTTCCAATTTGGATGCCTTTTTTTTTTTCTTGCCTAATTTCTCTGGCTAGACCTTCCACTAATAGGTTGAATAGAAGAAGAAAAACTGGTCATCCTTGCCTTGTTCCTGGTTTTAGAGGAAAGCCTTCGTCTTTCACCATTAAACAAAATGCTCCCCATGGATTTTTCATATATTGTTATACTATATGGAGGTAACTTCCTTCTATTCTTAGTTTGTTGAATGTTATTATCATAAAAGGGTATTGAATTTTGGAAAATGCTTTTTCTACATCAATTGAGATTTTTTTTCTTCATTCTGTTAACGTTATATTGATTATTCTTCATATTTAAACCACCGTCGAATTCCAGGAATAAATCCCATTAGTCATGATACATAATCCTCTTAATACACTGCTGAATTTGGCTTGTTAGTATTCCATTAAAGATTTTTACATTAATGTTCATAAAGGATATTGACCTATAGTTTTCTTAAAGTGTTTTTGTCTGGCTTTGGATCAGGGCAATACTGATTCAAAAAGAATGAGTTAAGAGTATTCTCTACTCATAAATCTTTTGGAAAAGTTTGATAAAGATTGATGTTAGTTTTTTGGTTTTGTGGGGTTTTTTTAGCATTTGGTAGAATTTACCAGTGAAACCATTAAGCCCACAGCTTGTCCTTGTTGGGTGATTTTTGATTACTGACTTAATCTTCTGACTAGCTATAGGTCTTTTCAGGTATTCTATTTCTTCAGTCTTAGTAGGTTTTGTGTTTCTAGGAATCCATTTCATCTGGATTATGCAATTTCTGGCATACAATTGTTTATAGTATCCTCTTATAATCCTTTTTTATTTTATATAATCAGTAATAATGTCCCTGCTTTCACTTCTTTTTTAAACCTCAGTATTTTATTTTTGTCCTTATTTTATACAAAGATTTTAGAATATTTGAGGCACACTGTAAGATGATAGTGAGTAACCATTTTAGACTTTTTTTTTCTTTCTTCTTTAAATACAAATGTTGACAGAAAGGTGGATTAGATGCAGTGTATTTTTTCTTCACTTGGCGAGTATTTTAGAGAATTATCAATAACGAAACTAAACTGAATAAATGTTGGAAGTTTAGTGTAAGCAGCATCACGGCTCCCAGTTACACTGGAACATACAACAGCTCCACTAAGAACTTCAGCAAATACTTCTGAATTCTGGGTATCACTTGTTAGCAAGCCATGTGGGTCTTCTCCTCGTCTCATACATTCTGCTACTTGGTAGCTTAGTAGAAAGCACACGAATATATCACTATCCGAAGTAACTAAGGCTGGCCCCATAGCATCATCAACATAGGCCCCCACTCCAGAGATTGGCAATCTCCTAGTTGACCACGTATTTGCAATTTTATACCATAAGTAGATGGAACAGTAGCAGTATGTCCCATCTTAAGAATTTTCAAAATTCACCTTCCTCCACAATCTGCAGTGCCATCACACTGCTCTCTCACACACAGCACAGTCACTCTCAACTGTACCCAAGACATAACTTCCAGATGTTAATGTCCTCCACGCTGCTTCAATTGTGTTCTTAACAGGCCAAGTGTTAAGGACTAAGGGCAGAAGGCTTGGGCTGTGCAGGAGGGCCACACTGCGCAGGAGCAGCACAAGCAGAGGCAGCCTGAACTTCTGCATGTGACTCCGTACAGGCAGTCAGGCTTGGCTGACTGGAGAAAGGTCAGAGGCCCATGCAACTGGCACAGACCCAACTGCTGGCCTTTACTTTTATTTCTGATTTCAGTAATTTGAGGCTTCTTTTCTTATTAGTCCATGTAGCTAGAAGTTTACCAATTTTATTGATATTTTTGAAGATCCACCTTTTTTATTGCTTTTCTCTACTGTTTTTCTATTCTTCATTTGTATCTTTTATAAATTTTATTATTTCCTTCTTTCTTCTACCATTGGGTTTAGTTTGTTGTTTTTCTGTTTCTTTAAGTTGTGAAGTCGGGTTGTTGATTTGAAATCTTTCTTCCTTTTTAAGGCAAGGATTTATAGCTATAAATTTCCCCCTTAGCACTGTTTTCAATGTGTCTCATAAATTTTGGTATACTTGTGCTTTCATTTGTCTCAAGATATTTCCTGATTTCTCTTGTAATTTTTTTCTTTGATCTATTGGCTGTTAAGAGTATGTTGTTTAATTTCTACAAACTTGGGACTTCCCCAGTTTTTCTTGCATTATTGATAGCTAACTTTATCCTGTTTTAGTCAGAGAAGATGCTTTGCATTATATCTACCTTTCAAAACCTATTGAGGAAAATGTTTTTAAAAATAAAAGAAAATCTACTGAGCCTTAATTTGTGGTCTGACATATAGTCTTTCCTGGCTAATGCCCATGTACACCTGAGAAGGGTATGTATTTTGCTGTTGTTGGGTTCAGCAGTTTTCCCACAAGTTATATCTAAGAGGTTTATTGTGTTGTTCAAGACCTCTAATCCCTTACTTCTGGTTGTTTTATCCTTTGTTCAAGGTGGGGTATTGAAATTTCCAACTATTAGTATAGAACTGTCCATTTCTCTCTTTAATTCTGTCCATTTTTGCTTCATATGTTTTGATAGTCTCTTATTAAGTATGTAAATGTTTATAATTGTTGTATTTTCTTGCTGTACCGAAACTTTTATTTATATGTAGTGTCTTTCTTTGTCCCTTGCAACCTTCTGATTTAATAGGCCTTTGATTTAAAGTCTACTTTGTCTGATTATTATACCCATCCCTGTTTCTTCTGGTTAATATTTGTCTGAAATATATTTTTTCATCCTCTCACTTTCAACCTGTTTGTGTCTCTGAATCTAAAGTGAGTCTCGTACAGACAGCATATACTTGGGCCACATAATTTTATCCATTTTATCAATCTTTGTCTTTTGATTAGGAAGTTTAACCTATTTACATTTTGTGCTATTAGTTATTTAAAGGACAGAGACAATGCTGATAAAGTTACATGTACAGAGACTAAGCACTGAGCAGAGCTCATTTTCTTAGATTCTATCTGGTGCCTAGAGCAGAGAAGAAGTTGTATGAGAATCAGGAGGAGGGAGGAGGAGAGGAAGGAAAAAACAGGAGATATTAGAAGGTATTTTCTGTACTGATCCTACCAAATACAAAACTGTCTACACATATTTGAATTTCAAGCAGTTGAATACAGGCTAATGACCTCTTGCATGAATCTCCGTCTCCTGGGAAGCTATTTGTCTCTCCCTAGCAGTGGCTGTTTCTCTGAAGTCATTTTTCAATGTCTGCCGTGGTCATAATAGCAATCTCAGCCCTCAGAACCTTCAGCAAGCATGCAGAATAAAAGGCTAAGGAAATTCATTTAGCCAACCATAGAAGTTTAATTCTTAGCAGTCAGAGCCCAGTTTGGCCCTGCACAGTCTTAGACACACATTGTTTTGACACAGGTAATGTGCATGTGCGTGTGCGTGTGTGTATTCTTTAATGCAAGAAATGCAAATATTTTAAAAGTTGTTTGGCTCTCAATATTCCATATACTAACAGCGAAAATCATTCCATACATGAAACTGTGAAACACGCAATGTATTTAAATTATGTTTATGATCAACACTTAGTAAACTATGTTAATGCTTATAATGACATTCATTGCTAATTCAAGAACTAATTATATAGAAAATGGCCCCAGCTTATATTGTCTTTTAGCTATTTTAGAATTTCTAGTTGTTTTTACTTAGTGCTTGGAATAATCTAGGAATAAGAGGGCACAAAATAATGCATTAATAAAAGCTGTAATTACATATGATATCTGTATCACAGTTTACAATCACTATAACCTATTATATTCATTTATTATAATGCTTTTAACAAAACTGTGATGTTTTACTCCAACTTTAGAGATAAGAAAACTGAGAATAAGACTGATTTATTTCCTAGGGTGTTAACAGTCAGTAAGTGACAAATGTAGGACTTCAACAAAAGCTTCTAATTCCTAATCAGTGTTCTCCCACTTACTAGGGAAATGCTTGGATGTTTTTAAGGCTCTAACACTTGCCTATTTCTTACTGAAAGATACATCAGCGTGATGAGTTGAATTACAGCACTCAAAAAGATGCTGAAGTCCTATCTCCCAAGACCCATGAATATGACCTTATTTAGAAAAAGGGATGAATATGACCTTATTTAGAAAAAGGGTTTTTATAGAGATGATCAAGTTAAGATGAGGTCATTAGAGTGGGCCCTAATCCACTGTGTCCTAATGAAAAAGGGAGATTCATACCCAGAGGGAGACGTGTACAGAGGAACACAGAGAACACCATCTACAAGCCAAGGGGTGTCTGAGGCTCAGACACTAGGACAGAGCTGTGGAACAGATTCTCCCTCACAGCCCTCTGAAGGATCCAACCCTACGAATGCCTTGATTTTGGAGTTTTAGCCCTCAAAACAAATTTCTATTCTTTAAGCCACCCAGTTTTGGATACTTTATTAACTTTGAAGCCAATTCTCAGCAAAACAAAGAGTTCATTAAGAAGCTGATCACCATCAATAGAATTAACTTTACTGCTACAGACCTGGCATGACAAAGAAATCTGAATGCTAACTAACCCCACTCACCACAATGTTTACATTAAATAAACGGGTATCTGGCCTTAAAACCCTTCCCATCATTCTGGAAGTTCCCTCCCAACATACAGGAATTAGAACCCAAGATGATACTCATTTGCCTTCCCTTCTCTAGGCTAATCGTGTGTTTACACATGTGTGCATGGATGTAGGGAGAGGATGAAACCGAGCTTAGCACAGCCATCCACATCCACTCTTAAACTTTCACGTTATGTTGCTATGTGGGTCCCACCCTTAAAACTGAGTTTCTGGCTCATTTTTCTTTTCTATATTTTGTCTCTGCTGGAAATTAAGAGTTTTCTCTTAACCTAAGTTCATGTTTTAGACTCCAATCTCGTTTTTGCCTATCTCCTCCCCAAAGAGAGAATGAAATTCTATATTAAAGTGTAAAATATACCAAAATCTTGATAGGGGTCTATCTCTTTTTTATTTAGTCTTTGTTCTTGAACATCCCAATGCGTGCCCCATTCATCCTTAATTAAGACTGCCTACCTACATCAGGCCCAAGCTCATCATGGAACAGCTACCATTTATTGAGAAATTCTTATCATTACTATGATAGATGCATAGTTCATGTATATCTCACAACAATCAAGAAAGAAAGAAACTTAAGCTGACAAACAAGTGGATGATTTCAATATTGGCACTAGTGCTGAGAAAATCAATGACTAATGACTGGATTTTTTAAAAATATCCTTTTACAAGTCAAGGAGTTTCCAATTCTTTGCTTTCAACTAGACTGATCGAAGAACTTACCAGTTGACAGCTGTCCATAAGAAGTATTTTTCATGATTAATTATTATGATTTTTGTCACAGATCTCAAAGGATTTTAAAATGAGTGACAGTTCTGTCACAATACTCCTTCCATTCCCACTTTTCAATAAATAATATTTCTCAGACATCCATAAAAATGAAACACAGGAATAGAATGCATGTTGATCCTTACTTCACTTAGCAATAGCATGACTACATGAACTAATGGGAGACAAAAAAGTCCTAACCGTCCCACTGAAAGATGCATCTCCAAAAAAATTACGACCCTGGTATAGATGCTGATCAAGAAATCAAAGAGCTAGACTAACTCTCATTTACAGACAGGATTATTTTGAGTGACTTCAATGCCAGACTTGGAAATCAACATGAAAGCCTGAAACTGAGAATATTACATCTTTCAGGAAACCCCAAAGAACAGCCATCATTTTAAATAGTAAGAGGAGCATTTGATCAAATTTGAATAACTGACATCCTCTGAGATAAACATAATTGTTTCCGTTAACCTAAATAAAGTCTAAACAGGTCAACAGTGATCATTATTTCTCTCCCACCAAAGTTTAATAGCCATGAGGTAGTAAAGAATTACATGATGGCCCCCTTTAAAAGATTTAATGACCTCAGTTAAAGTGGTCTACTTAGATATACCAGTTCAGTGATACATCATAATTTTCTACTCTAGCAACCACTTCAAGAATACAATTTGAGACAAATAAACTTCTGAGAAGTTAGCTCAACATCTTAATAATGTGCCAAATTATAGGTTGCTATGAGAATTAAGTTACATAAGACATGGCATGGAAAACAATTACTATTTAACCTATTGGCAAATGAAAGTGTAAGTAGGTAAGAACTGATAAACATTTAATTATAATAGCATATGAAGTAGGATCTTGGTTTGCTCCCTCCATGATCATCCTTCACTCTCTGATACAGGCAATACAGACACTGGAACAACCTACATTGTTTGTAAAAGGCATGGAGAAAAGGAAGACTTAAACCTTCTCTTTGACTTAAGCATTAACCCTTAAGTAATTCCACTATTACCTGTGGACATGAAAGCTGGGTTTGTAATTCCATTCTTTCACTAATAAAACATTATTAAGCACCTGATACATGCCAGGAACTAAGACTGCAAACCTAAAGTAACCTTAAAAGACTCTTGAATAACTATGAAAATTAATCACAACGCGATGTGAAGTATGCTTTAATGAATGTGTATATGATGGCAAAAGGGATGGCTAAAAGAAATTAGCAGGATCACAAAAAAGGTGATATTAGAGGTGATATTTATAAGATACCCCAAATTTTTTAAAAGGGGACAGAAGAGAGACCATGGCTGCTGTGATCACTCCTGAGCTGGAATACTGCTGACACTCAAGAATCATCTCTTGTCAACAAATCACCTATTTACTACTTATTTCTTAATCAATGAATTAATGAACGGGTATATGAAAAAGGAAAAGTCTGTACGCTTAGATTTAAATATGTATGTTTACAGGTAAGCTGCAAACGTATTGAGGTTTCTTTTGTGCCGGCCTATCTATTAATTGTTTAAACCTTACCATGAAGGCAAGGGTAGAGAGCATACCCTCTGGACTCATACAGAACAAATTCATCTTTCACTGGGAAATGCTTATATGATTTGCATAATGAGCTCCAGTCTTCACTTCTCTGACTTAAATACTCTTAATACTCCCAAAGATTTTTCTCACCTGATATGAATTCTAGTCTCTTCACTATAGTTGTCTTTTTTTCTTTAGATACGCACCAATTTTTTAAATGTCCACAGTGAAATTGGGTGTCCAACACTCAAAAGTATTGTTACGAACACAGAAGACAGTACAATAGATGACAGTAGCTCCACTGATACATTATTTTCTCCTAGAAGGTACCCCATTGGGGAAAAAACACAGATGTCAACGCAGACTATCTGGGCAAGATCTTTTCTTGCCATGATTTGCCAAGTATTGTTTCCTTTCTTCCACTCTGTTTTTCTATTGCTAGGAAAAGAAACAAACCTATATCCTGGAAATACTTTTTTTTTTTGCATTGGGATAACCCATTTATTGCTAACATGTACCTTCTCAAAGTTTGTGCCCAGATAAGGTTCAGAAGAAACAAAATACTAATTCCACAATACTGTGGTCTCTATTTCACAATAATGGTATCTTTATTTTCCAGATGGCCCTTTCACCAAAGTAACACGGGTGGAGAGTATTATAGTTAGTGAAGTGAGTCAGACATAGAAAGACAAATACTGTATGTTTTCACTTATATGTGGAATCTAAAAAACAAACGAATAAACATAACAAAACAGAAACAGACTCATAAATACAGAGAACAAACTGGTGGTTCCCAGAGAGGACAGTAGTGGGGGGAATGAATGAAATAGGTGAAGAAGATTAATAGGTACAAGCTACAAGTCATAAAATAAGTAAGTCATAAGGATATATCGCATAGCACAGGAAATACAGTTAACGCTTTACAATAATTTTGGATGGTATATAATCTATAAAAAATATCCTATCAGTATGTTGTACACCTGAAACTAATATAAGTCAACTATATTTCAATAAACTAAAAATAAACCAAAATAACACAGGGAGTTGCCACAGAGCTCTGAAACTTAATGACTTCATATTAGTAAATATGAATTACGGATCAATGTGTGATTTTCTAATCCTGTGGGTAGGCACGGTCGCCCCTGGAGACTGTCATCAATCATCTGGGAAGGAGGTGAGGGCGTTTTTCCTCCATTGCCTCCACCTCTCCTGAAATTCAGGTTACCTGTCAATGCTCATAGAAGCCAGTCATCTCTTATAAACTATGGGTGCATGTTATTCTCCATTTATTTCTATTTTCTTGCTCCCCAACTTTCAGGTAAGTCTTACATAAATAATGTAAATATCACAACTTTGGCATGTTAATGGGGGGACAGATTCCCTCTTAGACAAGAAAATACAAAGGGAAGCAATACCATACATCTACGCCATCATGTTCAAAACGGTGGCAACAGAAATTCTCAAGAAACATCCTAGAGAAAAGAAACAAAGTCTGGTAAGAGAGCCTTCGCTAAGTCTCTTTTTTATGGAAATTCTTCTTTTGCTGCCAACTCTGAAGAATATGATTTGACTCAGGAAGATGCCAATGTACATATGCATTTATCTGAGATGCTAATGAACTCTAAGCCTGTGGGATCCAAGGTCTTCCCATCAGTGCCAAACACTAGTTAGGAACTCTGAGTTTCTCGGCTCATCTCTGTAAGAGTAACCACACAGGCCTCTAGATTTCTCGGCACCCAACTGTCCTCTGGGCCTTAAGAGCTATGAAAGAACTATAGAGAGATGGACTCCCTGGCTGATGACCTCAGGAATCCCCTAGTCAAATCCACTGAAATCCCCAATCACATCACAAAAAGGCCCAGGGAAGACTTTGCTTGTAGGAAGATAGCTCAATATCAACGCAAATCCCTATCCCACTTCAATGCCTGGGCAAGGAGAGAAGGTCCCAGTTGGGTCCCAATTTACTTATTGCAGTTGTTGGATTTAGGGACCAGGGGATGTTTACACAAGTTCCTTGTGCTGATCACCAGACAAAGATTGCTATCATGCTGAGACAGGAGAAAAGACTGAAATTTAAATACAGATGTTTCTCCTACTCTATTCAGGTTGAGGTAAGAATCTCTAACATTCTCTAAAGAATTAACAATCCAAGGGCAGGAAAGTATTGTGTAGCAAGAAAACAGAGGTCACCCCCTCACAAAGCTCTGCCTGATTCCTAAGAAATCTCCTGGCAATTCTACACAGATTTGAAGAATGTCTTAACTATGTAGATTTCTAAATACCATACAATTAATATCATACTCCCCAGCTGTCCAAAACTTGTGAAGAAATATTTGCTCCATCACCTTCAGACTCACAAGAGAAATGCCAGTGTCTGGGCCAGAGCTGGCCCTTCACACAATCCCATCAGGAACACCCCACAAGAGCTCCACGTCTTGAGTATGTCAAGAATGGTGGATAACACCATTGTCTGATTTCTACCCTCCCACCCTGTTTAGATCATTTATAATAGGAAGTACATTTTAGATTTCCATGTCCTTCTGGAGGCTTTTAAAGTAAGTATAAAAGATGCTTTGCTGAGATACATGGCTTGTTTTGCTTCACATCAGCTCCTCATCAGAACAGTCATAATAGGAAAATAAAAGACTTGCAATAAACACATTATTTGCTGGTCCTTAGGGCTTCAGCTCTCTAAGCCTCTGTACTACCTTTAACAAACTAGAAGACTGGTAAGGTACCTAACTACAATATCATCTTTCATCCCACTGCTTACTCCCCTTGTGATTACAGGCAGTGAATCAAATATGGGAGGCGTCAAAAGATAAATACATGGCCATAAGAAGATTTACAGCTGCAAGTTCTGAATAGGTTTAGGTGTCTTCAAAAGAGAGGTGCTCAAAGGGCAAGATCACCTGTAGGTCCTGAGGTATACAGGTACATTTGGAAACCAAGCAAGAAACTAAAAATTCCTCTCCCTCCTCCATCTCTTCCAGACTCCACCACGAGGTTGATCACAAGTTCCAGATTCTCCCTATCCCCTCCTTCCTTCACAGAGAAAGCTACACCCAAGCCATCATCACTTCTGTCCCAGAGAAGGATTCCAGTGTACACCTCTAAGTTCCTGGACATACTTCTTTTGATTGTGCTCCCAGGTCAGAGATCCACTTGGCTCTCGAAAACTCTTAAAACTTGAGACTCCTTTTTCCTGAAGCTATCTTGTTCTTAAGTCTTGAGCAAGTGGTTGCAATAATATGTCTATACCCGGGTTACAATGTCAAAAACTGTATGAGAATTCTGTACTCCTACTGAACAGAGCAGCAAATATCAGAGTTCACTTATTTGAAGCAGTGTTTTAGCTAAATGCTCATCTGGAACTTCATGGCGTTGGCTGGCCTCCTGGGGAGTCAGCACACTCTACAAATACAGATTAAACTCAGGCCACAGAAGATCTTTAGCCCCATTATTTCCAGATATGTAACAAAAATGCAGCCTCCTCTACCACATAGCTGCCTATTGGGGAAGAAAGAATTAGCCTCCATTTCTTCAGGGCCCTCCCAGTGCCTGATTCTGGACAATAAATCAGAAAGGAGAAATGACCAACCAGAAGCATTGTCCCACTCATTCTATCCACTCAGATGAACCAAGAATTAGTTAGCATTTGTTGAGTTTCCTGTTAGGACATCTAGGAACATGTTTTTGACTAGAGTAATACAGTTTAATAATAGAAATTGTCTAAATGAAATAGTCACATTCCCAAAATTTCAAAAAAAAACCACAAAACCCTTTTATTTCTTCTAAAAATGTATCTTCTTCTGTGGATAGGGATGTTCATATGGTCTTGGTGTCTAGAGAAGTTTTATTTCGAGGCTCAGGACAAGTATTTAGAGCAGACCCTGAGTTCCCCCAGGCCTCACTGACTCCCTGTGCTCTAAGCTGACTGGGGAAAGTGTTAGGGGAGGGAGTGCTGCAGACAAGCGGGGCCCAGGCCTGCTCCCTCCAAACAAACAGAGGCAGCAGAACAACAGCCCCTCAGCCAGGGCGCGGAGGATCCCGGCAAGATGAGCCGGCACGGAATGTGCTGGGGGCAGACCCTTGACTCAGGCCATCTAGCCGAGTGAACTCAGGACACAGACGTGGGCACAAACTGGTCAGGCAAGGCTTTTTCAGCATTTATTTATAACAACTCATCTTTCACACACCAAAAAAGTGAAAAATGCATTTTTAAAAAAAAAAACCCACTAAATTCATTCTCAATGTCTTTAATGTTCAACCTGCACACTAATTTTTTTTTCATTTTGACAGTCAAACTAATACAGAATTTTGAACCACTTGAAATGAATTAGGAGCAGACTGTTCAGAAAATGTATCTGAGCACCAAGAGATGTTGTTTCGCCAAGTACCTGATCAGTTTCCTGATAATCTGTCATAAAGAAGACGGAGAGGAGCTCTCTGTTTATCCCCATGGTGACAACGTTCAGATGTGAACAACTCTAGCCTCAAAAGGAGGTAACTCACCATTAGTTAATACAAAGCAGAGTGCTTGAGAGATGGTGAATTTTCAAAAGCACATTCTTCCTCCACATATTTGAGACTCTTCTGTGCATACATACACTGCTTCTGAGATAAGTTGACAGTTTTGGTTGCTATGTTATTCTTTTTAATAAAAATGCACTTTGATGTTGAAGGACACATCAATTATTTTTAAAAGAATTTTGGCACTGTTTTAAAGTGTTAAAATACGTATTTCAGATAAGCTAGCTTATAAGTAATTGCCAAATATTTCTTACTCAAAATGAAAGCTGGGAGATAAGAGGAAGACAAAAAGTGGGCAAAGTACTGTGTGACACACACATTTAAGTAAGGAAAACACTCAAGCGCATTTCTTTGTAGGAACAGCCTGGCTGTTGGAATGTGAATATAAGACTCGGGTAAGAAGATCACGTGGCTGTATCACTGAGAGGGACCAAAAGCTTAAATGGTGGGTTTAAGCCTTAAATGCTTATGCTAGAAAAGAAATAAAAATTAATGTGAAGAACAGAAATTAATGAAATGAATAATTAAGGTGATCAATAAAATCCACAATTGATTTTTAAAAAGAAAACTACTAAAATAGGCAAATTTCTAAAGGGTATGAATGAATATCAATTGCCCACTAGTTAATCTATAGATTCAACTCAATTCGAATCCAAATCTTCACAAGGACCTCCATGGAAGTTGACAAGCTTACTACAAAATGTATATGGAAGAGTTAATGGTCAAGAGTTGCTGATAGACTGACCCTTCTCTTGAAGATGAGGTTAGCCTAGAGCTTACCTCACTATAAAATGAGAACAGAAGAGAACGGCAGAGGAGAGCTGAGGTGAAGAGCAGGATAAAAAATAAAAACTGAAGAACTCCACACAAGAGAAACTTGAACATGTGAAGAAACATGTTCAAGAAAGTCCATAACAATACTACTGGAATAACAATGGAAAAGCTGTAAATACCCCAAATGTTTATCAATAAGAAAATGGATACCAAGTATTTGTACAGTGGAATATTATAGAGCAGAACAAAAGAACGAACTAGAGTGATACGTACTGAGCATGAATCAATTTCAGAAATGTGTTAAATGAAAAATATAAACTGAAGAATACTCACATTTGAATTGCATTATATATAGATTTGAAATCAGTGCTAAATAATTTATCATTTATAGATGGATTTGGAGGGTATCATGCTAAATGAAGTAAACCAGATAGAGAAAGACAAAGTGCATGGTATCACTTACATGTGGAAGCTGAAAGATAAAACTAACCAGTGAATATAACATAAAAGAAACAGAATCACAGATACAGAGAACAAACTAGTGGTTACCACTGGGGAGAGGGAAGAGTGGCAGGGAAAGATACGGGTAAGGGATTGAGAGACAAACTACTATGTACAAAATAAATAAGCTACAAGGATATATGGTACAACCCAGGGAATACAGCCAATATTTTATAATAACTATAAATGGAACATAATCTTTAAAAATTGTGACACTATGTTGTACACCTGAAATTTTGTAATACTGTACATCAACTATACCTCGATTAAAAAAATATGGTATTGCATACAGTGGAATTCTGTTCAGCTTGTAAAGGGAAGGGCATCCTTCTATTTGCAACAATACAGCTGGACGTGGAGGGCATTATGCTAAATGAAATAAGCCGGACACAGAAAGTCAAATACTATATAATGTCACTTGTATGTGGAATCTTAAATAGTCGAACTCATAGAAGCAGAGAGTAGAATGGTGATTTCCAGAGGCTGAGGGGAGGCAAAAATGGAGAGATGATAGAGAAAGGGTAAAAAGTTTCAGTTATGCAAGAAAATTAAGTTCTGGAGATCCATGATACTGCACAGCACCTATAGCTAACAATATTATGTTATATACTTAAAATGGGCTGGGAGGGTAGATATTATGTTCAGTGTTTTTACCATAACACACAAACATACACACATACACACACAATAATAATAATTTAAAAATAATAATAATAATAATAATAATAATAATAATAATAATAATAATAATAATAATAATAATGTAAGAGGAACTTTGTGAGGTGATGGATATGTTTACAGCTTTGGTGATGATGGTTTCACAGGTTATACATGTATCCTCAAACTCATCAAGTTGTACACATTAAAGCTTTTTACATTAACCATACCTTGATAAAGTGGTTTTAAACAATAAAATAAATTTTAAAATAAAAATTAAAATTGACTCCCATACCCTGAAAATACTTACTATTGATCAGAGGTCATTGGCAGCTGATCCACACTATTCCTATCCAACTCACCTTAAGTTTCATCATCATCTTAAGTAATACACAAGAGCCTCTGGATGGTCCCCCCAAAATGCTGGTCTCACAAAACCACTGACAACCTCATGCCACCAACAGACATTTCACTTTTTGATATTACCCATAACTGTTTCACCTCTGAAACTTTAAACTCTAGTTTTCCACTCTAAATCTCTATGCCTTCACATCTTTTTTATTCTTTCTAAATCAACAGCTGGAAAGACAGCTCATGAACTTAGAGAAGAGGTGAATACCAGCCAGTAGAGAAAAATGCAAGAGTGCAACTATACAACAGAGTTCCCTCATCTTAAGATGACTTAGAAAGTAAAATCTGCCATGATGTTTCCAGCACTTAGAGGACTTATTGGGGATTGCTTCTGAGGGATCTGTGGCCAGAATGGGGCTGGAGGCACAGCAGAGAGCACAGGAAAAGGAAGTGGCTTCCCTTGCAGACAGGGAAACACTGGTCTGAATGAGTACAGAAATTAATGGGTGTTAACCACCAAGACACCAAAATGTATAGTCAGGGCATCTGGAAAGGGGATTTAGGAATCCCTTGCTTTACCTGATCCTGTTTCATCCTACTTTCAACTGTAACAGAACCCAAAATGCTGTAAGAGAGTGGGTTACTTGCATCAGAAATAAGTGTGCTGGAGGACCTAGGCTCTGGTGTACCTCCATGACAACACCAGATCCAAGCGCAAAGGAACCCAGATGGACCTTTAAGAGTGATGAGTGT
Source organism: Camelus ferus (assembly GCF_009834535.1). Taxonomy (NCBI): domain Eukaryota; kingdom Metazoa; phylum Chordata; class Mammalia; order Artiodactyla; family Camelidae; genus Camelus; species Camelus ferus. The sequence continues at coordinate 12,707,219 of NC_045699.1, forward strand.
ATCTGTCTCCTGAGGGTTACAAATGGAAGACGAGGGAGCCTGGAAGGCTGAGGAAACCCATAAACAAGGGAAAATTGAGATGAGATGGCAAAGAGACCGTTTGTATGAATGGAATCAGGATCGTCTTGTTTCAGTGTTCTTTGGGCACAAGAAAGAGTATGAAGAAAACAGTCGATCAATTAGCAGGTATGCATGAATTGAAGCCATCCGAATGGGGCCACCTGAGGAATCTCAGGATGTATAGGGAAGCATATGGTTCAGAGCCACTTGAGGTGACTTAAGTCATTTAGTGAGAGCCAGTGCTTAAAAAAAAAAAAAAAAAAAAAAAAAAAAAAAAAAGATTACAAATGCAGGAGGTGTTCACAAGGTCGGGAGATAAGAGTGCTGCAGCCTGTAGGCGCTCCCTGTGCAAGGATGCCCAGGGCTACAAGAGCACCAGGGAGCCGGCTCAAATGCGTGTGTCAAGATGACAGGGCCTCAATCTCACACAGTGGATTCTTTCGGAGAGACAGGCCTGCCTCACGTCACGCGTTCTTTTGCTGAGTGTTAAGACAGTCCTTCAAGACTTGATCTTTTCAGCTAGAAAGAAAACTTACATAGAGAATCAGAGGCTTAGAAGGGCCCTTAGAAATGATGTAGTCATATCTTCATTTCACAGTTGAAGAAACTGAGTGAGGCCAGTGGAGGTGGAGTGGTTTGCCCAAGGTCACACACAGACATACATGGCTGGTTCAAGACAGATCTGGAATGTAACCCCTTAGAGGTCACTTCTCACAGGCTTTGCAAGACACTCTGGTTTTGATCTGTGCCACAAATTCATCTAACTGCGAAGGTAACAACTTCCTGAGCATAGACAATGTATTATCATAGACGACCTTTAAGTAGGTCCATCTGATCTCTTTAGCCTGTCAACATCTATCTGGGCTAAGAACCAATAAAATCAATTAGTAATAATGTATGCGACAAGGCAGGCCTTCCCTGCCATATGCAAATTACCCAGTTCATTCGCATGTGACTTGTGCTGCAAAAGGGACATTTTTAAAGTTGTCTCAATAAAAGACAAGCCAGAGTAATGATGATTAATAGATGTAGAATGTTAAGCATTGTTAGGATTTTGACTTATGATAATAAAGAGATTCTAAAGGCAGGATATTCTACCATGCTAATTTCCTCTTTGGGATTTATCCATAATAAGGAGAAAAAGACAAATTCAACAGATATTTAAGTTTCTTCACACATGAAGGCAAATTTCAGCTTCTTATGGTTCCAGAAATACAGATCCCAAATTCTTCATAAAACATGAACAGACCACAAGGGGAACATAGACTTCTTAAACTTTATTTGTTACAAGTACTGTTAAATATCACACTCTAAGCAGCAAATTTTTAAAATTTTTCATTTATGGAAATCTGAAAAACTAGAATTTATTTTCCTTTTTCAGTGTACACTTTTGCCAAGGAAGAAGAAGGTGACTTCTTGCTTTTGAGTTCACCAAGGACTGAATTTTAATAGAAGGAAATCACTCCAGGAGAGGAATCAGAAGTATTCTAAGGAAATAGAGTAGGTCATCCCATAGGGCTTTACACAACCACAGCACCACCACTACCACGCACACACAGACTGAAAGGTATTCCAATTTGACTAAGGTATAAAGGACAAGGATAAAGGCTATTAGGACACAGAGTTTAATAAGAACTAACTGGCAGAATATGAAGACCTACTGCCATACAGAACACAGCAGCAGAGCTCAGTGAAGAACCAGAACGAAACAAGTGACTGGTTCACTGCCCTCTATCCTTGGCTCTTGGTATGGTTATGTACATGGAGAAGTGAATGGAACACTCATGGAACACTTCACAGATACAACAGTGAAGGCAAAACAAATGGCATCACATACTCATCTGCAGGGAGAGCAGTTACAAAGTTTTGGTTTTGTTCCTCCTCCCACTGTCTCTCCTCTACCTCTTATCTGACTACTGAGGGTATCAGGACAGAAGTTTAGAGAGCCAGAAGTAGGGGCATCTTGGTCTCCCTGTCTGCCTGAGGAACTATGCTAATGCTGAATGGCAAAAGTAGATCGTCAGAGAGCCATCTCACCCCCCATTCATTTATCTTTCTGATTTCTGTCACACCTTCATTGAAACTGATTTTCCAAGGGTCCCTGGTGACCATTCCAGGATCATATTTGATAGGTTTCTTTCAATAGGATCCTTCAAGCCATCTTTGATACCATTTGGCAACATCAACTGCCTACTTACTCTTGAAACTCTCTTGACTTGGATGACACTAAGGTGATTCTGCATCTTTGGCCAATCTCTCTCAGTTCTTCTGCCAGTGACCCTTTCCCAGGCCCCATTGGTGAGGGCACTCCCCAACAGTCTTTTCCCATCTCCTTGCACTCACTCCTTAGCAACCTCATTAGCCACCCTCTCATACATTGACCATCAGCTCTCTCCATATAATTATACCTTATGTTTGTCTAGAAGTTTACAAAAGGTACATAGCCTGTCCTTTAATACTTCCAACAACCCATTGTTCTTTATTTTACAAGGAAGGAAACTGGGAGACTCAGACAGGTGTAGTCACCTGCCCAGGGGCTCAAAGATAGAAAGTAGCCAAGTCTATAAACTTAATCCTAGCTCTCAAGTCCAGTGCTCTTTTCACCACACCATCAATGCAACGTCTCCAAACACTCCCAAATATATACCCTAATATACCATCTTTTTCACCAAATCCCAGACAAATAACACTTTCCCCACCTATTAGGGAACTCTACCTAAGTATCCTCATGACTTGCCATATTCCCCAAATGCTTCCTCCTTTGACCTCAATTTTCTTATTTGAGATATATTTGACATACAACATTGCATTAGTTTCAGGTGTACAACATGATGATTAGGTATTAGTACATATTGCAAAATTATCACCACAATAAGCCTAGTTAACATCACAATTATTTTTTTCAAGATGAGAATTTTTAAGATCCACTCTCTTAGTAACTTTTGAATATACAATATTATTAACTACAGCCACCATGCTGTATGTTACATCTCTAGAACTTACTTACTTTATAACTGGAAGTTTGTATTTTTTGACCTCCTTCACCCATTTCATCCATCCCCTGCCTCTGGCAACCAACAATCTGTTCTCTGCATCTATGAGCCCAGTTTTTTGTTTTGTTGTTTGTTTTTGTTTTTTTTTTTTAAGATTCTACATATAAGTGAGATCATATAGAATTTGTCTTTCCCTGACTTACCCACTTAGTCTAATGCCCTCAAGGTCCACTCATGTTTCAAATGGCAAGATTCCTTCTTTTTGACTGAATAATATTCCATTACATATATACTACATTTTCTTTACCCATTCATCCATCAGTTGACATTCTAATTTTTATAACGCGATCAGTATATTCCTGGTTACATGTACTTGAAAACTTGGAATTATCTTTAATGTTTCTATTTGCTACCAATCAGTTGCTACATTCTAGAAACTGCACTCGTCAGTGCCTCTTGTGTTTCCCAACCATCCCTTTCAATTGACAGAGCTCTGTCTTTGTTCTGCTTCTTAGATTTGGTTCCCTAAAGGTCTACGCTATTGGACTATTAACCTGAAATATTAATACACTATTAATGTCTCTACCTCCTATCTACCCTCTGATTTACCCTATGCTCTGCTTCTGAATTAATATTCCTATTATGCCCTGTTCACATGCTTTCAGTGGCTTTGCACTGCCTTTGGAATAAAATTCAGATGCTCAAAGTTCTGTATCATTAAGGACCCAGTTTATACAGAACTTTATCCACAGATTTCTTATTTCATGCATTACTGAGTCACCTGGACTAGTGCTCAAATAAAGACATTTTTGATGGTAGGTGCTCAAAATTATTTGTTATATTAAATCAAATCTGTTTGAAATGAATTAGTTTTATCTTACTATTTGACAGTCAAGAGATCAAAGCCCCTTCCTTTCAAATCTCCATTCCAATGAGTTAGCATTCCTTTGGATAAATGTCCTAGAGCCTTTCCCTGCTCTTAGACATCTGTATGTGCATATTTGCTTTCATTGCACAAATGAGTAACTCAAAGATTTGTAGACATTTGTTGTTGTACTTCAGCCAAGATACTATATTATATGCCAACCCAAATTACTAAAATGATACAAAATTGGTGATATGTTTATTTTCCATTAAAAAAATCAAAAATATTGAAAATGCACTGTAATAGTTTTTGTTCTCATGTAGTATGTAAAATAAATGATTCTTTTTGCATAATAGCTAAAGTGAAGTTCTATAAAGCTTTTGATTTCAGAAATTTATAAGTAAAGGAACAAAAAAATTTGTTAAATTTGCTCGTATGAGATGCAATCTAAAAACTGTAAAATACAAGTGGAGAGACAGTCACATAATCTCTGAGTGAGGTGCAAATTCTCTCTGGTCTCTGAGACTGTTATCTAGATAGATGTGCTAAGAAATCAATACCTGAAGAGTGATTAAAATATTAAGTTATCAGAATAAAACCTCCATTTATGTTGTACTATACCCTAAAATGTCAGTTGCCAAAAATAGCCTAGTTAGACCACGTTGTATCCTGTTGGCTGTGGCTCACTTGCCTCAACATACAGGTAGGAAAAGAGAAGTCAAGGCAAACATCTCATACTGGCTGTCCCCTTAACAACATACGGTACTGGGCATTCTATCCTGCCTAATGACTAAGAAAAATCCGTCTTACACTATTACAATATTAAGAGCATACCAAACAAAGAAGAGAATTCACCTAAAGACAAAAAAGCATTGTAAATGTGACACTCCCCAGGACACCAAGCTTTCTGAAAGGCTCCCACAAATTGCTGCAGAATTGCATTCCTCTAGTCTGTTTAGGGGACATCTCCACTGTCTCATTTAGAAAAGGATTTCTGGAGAGTGATCCATTCTGTTACTTCTCCAAACAGCTTCTTCTGGGCCAAAGGTGACACGTGTAGCCCCAAGCTACCCATGGTCCTCCTGGAGAAGGAGGCAAGCCAGTCAACAGCCCAACTCTGTCCTCGTATCACTTTCTCCACTATCTCCATTGGCTCTGCTCTCTTCTGATTCCGTGTCCAGGGCCTTTCCAGGGAAAGAACACCACATACAAAAGTCAATTAGGAGGTTAGAATCATGGTCCTGACTTGATCCCTAAGTAGCTGAGTGGCTTTAGCCAATTCACTTGACCTACTTTTCTTTTATGTAGCAGTTGGAATTGTATTTCCCATGACTGTTGTGAAAATCCAATGAGATAAGGTCCAGTAAAGCATTTAGAAAAGAACACAAGTTCACATGTCTTTCCCCACCATCTCTCAGCCTTCAAACACCTATATTGATATTGTTCTGAACTTTAACCAAAAGAGATGTAAACTGAGGCACAAAGAGTAACACTCTTAACCTAGTACAATTAAAAAATTAATCATTCTAATTCCAGTTTCCTCATTCCAGAACTTAGTATTTTCTTAAAAGATCATAAAGGGCCTCTTAAGTTCTGTGCCACTGAATCTTTTCACAGAGAGAAAGAGGTTTGATGTTAGAAGTGGTCAAAATCTAGCCAAGACAGGGAAGCAACCTAAGTGACCATCAATAGGTGACTAGATAAAGAATATGTGGTATATTATACAATGGAATATTACTCGGCCATAAAAAAATGAATAAAATAATGCCATTTGCCGCAACATGAATGGACCTAGAGATTATTATACTAAGTGAAGTAAGTCAAACAGAGAAAGACAAATATCATATGATACCACTTATGTGTGGACTCTAAAAACATGACACAAATGAACTTATTTACAAAACAGGAACAGACACAGAAAACAAATTTATGGTTACCAAAGGGGAAAGGGGGCTGGGGATAAATTGGGAATTTGGGATTAGTAGATATAAACTACTATATACAGAAGAGATCAACAATAAGGTCCTACTGTATAGCACAGGGAACTATTTTCAACAACTTGTAATAAACTATGATGAAAAAGAATACATATATACATATATATACACACATACACACACATACACACCTGAATCACTCTGCTGTATACCAGAAACTAACACAACACTGGAAATAAACTATACTTCAATAAAAATAAAAAACAAAATAAAAAGAAGTCAGAATTAGAACAAATCATAATAAAATTTATATGGAACCACAAAAGATCTAGAATTGCCAAAGTATTACTGAAGAAAAAGAAAGGCTGGAGGAATAACTCTCCCAGACTTCAGACAATACTATAGAGATACAGCCATCAAGGCAGTATGGTATTGTTACAAAAACAGACATATAGACCAATGAAACAGAATACAGAGCCCAGAAATGAACCCACAAACTTTTGGTCAACTACTCTTTGACAAAGGAGGCAAGAATATACAGTGGAATAAAGACAGTCTCTTCAGCAAATGGTGTTGAGAAAACTGGACAGCAGCATGTAAATCAGTGAAGCTAGAACACTCCCTTACACCATACACAAAAATCAACTCCAAATGGATCAAAGACTTAAACATAAGACAAGATACAATAAACCTCCTAGAAGAAAATATTGACAAAACATTATCTGACATACATCTCAAAAATGTTCTCCTAGAACAGTCTACCCAAGCAATAGAAATAAAAGCAAAAATAAACAAATGGGACCTAATGAAGCTTACAAGCTTCTACACAGCAAAGGAAACCACGAATACAACAAAACGACAACCTATGGAATGGGAGAAAATTTTTGCAAATGAAACCAACAAAGGCTTGATCTCTGGAATATATAAGCAGCTCATACGACTTAATAAGAAAAAAACAAACAACCCAATCCAAAAATGGGCAGGAGACCTAAACAAGCAATTCTCCAAGGAAGACGTACAAATGATCAACAGGCACATGAAAAAATGCTCAATATCACTAATTATCAGAGAAATGCAAATCAAAACTACAATGAGGTGATAATCTCACATCAGTCAGAATGGCCATCATTCAAAAATCCACAAATGACAAATGCTGGAGAGGCTGTGGAGGAAAGAGAATCCTCCTACACTGCTGGTGGGAATGCAGTTTGGTGCAGCCACTGTGGAAAACAGTATGGAGATTTCTCAAAAGACTAGGAATAGACTTACCCTATGACCCAGGAATCCCTCTCCTGGGCATATAACCAGAAGGAACCCTACTTCAAAAAGACACCTGCACCCCAATGTTCATAGCAGCATTATTTACAATAGCCAAGACATGGAAACAGCCTAAATGTCCATCAACAGATGACTGGATAAAGAAGAGGTGGTATATTTATACAATGGAATACTATGCACCCATAAAAACCGATAACATAATGCCATTTGCAGCTACATGGATGTTCCCAGAGAATGTCATTCTAAGTGAAGTAAGCCAGAAAGAGAAAGAAAAATACCATATGAGATCACTCATATGTGGAATCTTAAAAAAAAAACAAACATAAATACAAAACAGAAACAGACTCACAGACATAGAATATAAACTTGTGGTTGCCAGGGGGGAGGGAGGGTGGGAAGGGACAGACTGGGATTTCAAAATGTAGAATAGATAAACAAGATTATACTGTATAGCACAAAGAAATATATACAAGATCTTATGGTAGCTCACAGTGAAAAAAAAAATATGTGACAATGAGTATATGCATGTTCATGTGTAACCGAAAAATTGTGCTCTACACTGGAATTTGACACAACATTGTAAAATGAGTATTAAAAGTTAAAAAAATAAATAAAATAAAAAGAAGTGGTCAGAGGCTGTGACAAATAGGAGAGGAAGTGATTCGAAAGGCAAAGAAATACGTTCTGGCAATCAATTACCCAAAGAGATGAAAGCAGATTTCTGAAATTTTTGTGGAAGGTACAAAATTAGACTTCAGGGTGTAAGGAAGACAAAGGAACCATAAAAGAAGGAAAATGAATGCCGAAAATTACTGAAGGTTAAAGAACTGCCTCAGATTTCATGATGGATCCTTTGGGGAAACACGGAAATATCCTACAAAAGGTCACAACATGGCCCTTACCAACATCATCTCTTCGCACCTCCCCTCATATACCCTCTGCTGCAGCTGCCTGGACACCCCCGGCACCCCGAGATGCAGCCTGCTTTCTTTCTGTTCTTCTTATCTTTGTGTGGCTTGAATCATCTGCCTGGAATTCCTCTGTTTGATTCCTGGTCTGATTACTGGAAAAATTATAAAGCCTTTGGTCAAAGGAAGGACTACCTATTTGGACACAAGTAGTTAACCACTATTTGCCTCCCACGAAACTGCAGCTGTGGATAATGGATAACAAGTATCCTCTGTTCCCTCTCAAGAGGTGCCAGACACCCTATAGGACTTGCCTGTAAAAGAGAGTCAAACCCATTATGGTACCTTTGCCCAACACGCACATCCAAGAAGGCAAGAGAACCACTGAGAATAATCGGGGCAGATTTATTTCAAGTGGTTTAGTTCTTGACCTAGAAGGATGAGTCTCAAGCATTTCCCATCCCCCATTCTCATCTGCCCTGTGGAAAGTGAAACACCATCAAAAGCAATGCTGTGTGTCGGGGAGGGGGTGGGGGAGAGGCGAGTCCTTGCCAGAGGGCACCCCGTTTGCTCACCGCCCCAGGCTAGAGGCTGATGAGCTGAGCACAGACACTCAGGGGCCTGCCTGTCACAGCTGAGCAAGAGTAAGTTCTTTGAAGCAAGTCACCCTTCCTGAGTTTGGCAAGACAGAGATGCAAGTTTTTCCTGTGGCTCAAGCAACATGGAAAAATCACTGAGTCTGAGCAATCTGGGAAGTTTACTGCTCAAGAGGATACCTACTTGAAAGATGAAGCCATCAGGGGTGATTCTAGGTTGCATGGGACCTGAAGTATAAAATTGGGAAAGTAGGGGGGTGTCTACTTTTACATATACAAAACTGGCCACTAAAGTAAACATTTATTTGGAAGAAAAAAACTAAATAATAGAATATCAATTTTTAAAAGCTGACAAATGCCTCGAATACCATAAATCCAGAAAAGAGTATTTTCATCAATTTTCTGACACCCCTCCCCTAAAAATTTTGGCTGCAAATATTTGAACCCTCTTCCCTATGACAATAATAAAAGAGAGGATTAAAGATCATTTAGTCTTTCCTCGAATAAAGTTGAATTAATTTTCTTTTAATTGTTGATAGTTTAGAAAGTTTCTTTCTGCTTTAAATCTTTCTTTAGTGATGCCATGTAGATTTTTAGGATTGCTGTCAAACTTGGGAAATTCTGTGACTAGCTGCTTTCCTATTTGTAGTATTTGGAAGAATTTTTCACCCACTAGCTCTGCGCCTCATATGTTTCAAATCTTGTTTCTTCTCTATCACCCATGAATTTCAGAGGCTAGGTGCCACAGAACACTTAATGTCAATAAGACTTCCGTCCCCGCACCCTTCTATGACAGTGAGTGACCAGAGTATTTCTAGAAGCCAGTGCATACTGGATGGCTCACAAAATCTTGTGACTTTTGAACCACACAAATATAGCGCACGAAATCCTAACTAAATGAATTCCAAATCAACCTCCCGTTAGTCAGCTCCCCAAAGTTCCCATAAGCCCTCAAAGTTCACTAGCGAGGAAGGGAAGTATTTCAGAGGGCAAATTAGAGTGAACATACTTCAGTCTTAACTGCTTGTATCAAAATAGCCCAGTCTTACACATTTCACAATGCTAGGATCCCTCTCAGGGCCTTGGTCAGAGCCTTGCAAATGGGGTGCTCTAAGGCTGAAGTAGCCTTAGCCTCTGAGTGAATCCACTTCCATATGTGGGTTATGGAACTGGTGTAGGAATTCAAGAGGGGTTAAAAGATGTCAGCTACAGAATGCATAAAGCACATCAGGAAACTGTCCATTTTTTAGGTCCAGAGGCTTCCAAAAAAAATCCACCAAGTTATGCTCTAAAAAAAAGTGTCTACAATGACAAAGGGCATTTAACAGAAAAGTAACAAACTGTGCCAGCTCAGTGAAAGGTGTGTCTGACCCTCTCTGTCACACCCTCTCCCTACCCAACCTTGAAGCAGCCAGAAACATCACCACAAATTGGGGGGTGGGGGATGGGAGGAAACTAAAACAACAGGTAGCCAATATATGTTATGTATATGCATGACTGGGACACTGAGCTGTACACCAGAAATTGACACATTGTAACTGACTATACTTCAATTAAAATAAAGGGGAAAAAATGAATATAGTTCCCTGTGCTCTACAGTAGGTCCTTGTTGTTTATTTTATACAGTAATACATATTTGTTATTCCATTGATTTTCATCCCTTGATATCGCCTATCTCCCCTGAATACCTAAAAATTTGAGTTCATCCTGAGTGTTAGAAAACCTCTGCCTTAATCAAGTTTCTGAGTGAATGTAACTATAATCCAGATGGACTCTTCATCCCTTGTATGAATTTGTCTTAAGAACAGGACAACATTCACAGGAAACAAGCTTTAACAGCACACCAGACCAGAGTAGCATTGTGGAGTCTCTTTTTCAGAGTTTAAGGATCACAACTAGAAGCTCATAACAACATTCCAGAAGCTTGATTTTGACATGTGTCCATCGTCAGGTTTATAAAACAAGCTACTTGGCAACTAAATGTGGTATGGTTTTAATTAGAGCCTTTAATGAATATAATTGGAAAAAAACCATTCTCCTAGGGTATGTTTTGATATACATTTTCTGTCTCCCTTAATAAATGAAATTACATTTGAGTCAGAGGTCAGAGGCCACTGGGCTACACTTTCACACTGAACGCAGACTTTAGAGAGGCCAGCTTCTCTCCCTGTCTAAAGCCCTGGAAAAGTCCTGAGTAAGAAGGACTGAAGGGGAGATGGGAGTGATGCTGTCAGTGCTGACTGCTCGAGATTGCACCTCTAGCCCTCAATACTCCCAAATCCTACCAGGTTGAGGTGTCTGGTGAGGAGAGTTGGTGGAGGCTGGGGTGCGCCAGCAGGTGCTAAGTATGATTTGTTTGTGGCACCAAAAGCAACCCCTCCTCCTCCCTTGTTTAAATTTAAATAATAAATTATAATATTCATGCAGCGTAACTACAGAATTTTGTTTCACGGAAAGAGCACTGCTAAAAGGCCAGCGCTCCTGTGCAGGCACATTCCAAATGACCTGTTGGAGTCACAAAAGCGTGACTCCTCTTCCTATCCCCAACCCCAGCACCATTTCTCACCAGACCTCCACCTCATTGACTGCTGGTTTTATGTCAAAATGCAGCCATCTTCCAAAGCATCCTCTGATTTTTCAAAACTGATCAAGATGTCCCTCTTCTGTTTCCACAGTTTTCTATACATATCCTTGTCTGGACACATCACACCACCCAATAAGCCTTGGATTTCTTTTCTGCTCCACTCTCTTGACTATAAGCTATTTAAGGTCAAGAACTGTATATAGGTTCAAGTCTATGTCCTCAAGATCCAGCACAGTGAATGACACCATAAGGGTTCAATAAATATTTGTTGAATTCCTGAGTAAAAGAATAAATGAACGTATAAGAATCCAGATCAGCCTAGGTATACTCAATTCTTGAAGTCTGCTTTTCCCAAATCTTCCTTGTTGAGCAGGTGATTTAGGACCTTCCAGTTTCCTTAAGGTCTTTGACATTTCTCACAGATCCAGGTCATAGTGTAATTCATTATCCTTTACAATTAAAATTCGAAGCCATGAAGAACTACACAAGCCTCACTGGCATTTGACTTGCTACATCTGATGCAAGAGGAATCTAACAGGACCAACATCCACATCAACAATTCAGGACTGTCTTTTCAGGTCACTGTATGAGGGGGGTCTATCATCAGGCTGAAGGAAGCAGTGTGCCCAGGAAAGGGTAGAATCTTGTGAATTTACCCTCAGAAATAAAAGATGGGAGCAGAAGCTCAACAGAACATCCAGGTATCCAGCTGCAGAAAACAGAGGCAAGGCTAAGCACTATGGAAACACTGCAAGATCTCTTAAACCTCAGCAACTTGTCAAAGCATGCGACTTTTTGGTTATTTTGTCTTACTGCAATGGCGTGAAAGACAATAACCAACAGGAAAACTCTGCAGGAGGAAGGGAGCTCCTCAATCAGCCCTCCCTGGCTCATCTGCCAGCAGAGACCTCTCCCTCTGCCTCAGTCCCCCTGGGGGTGGACTCTTGCCTGCCTGCTTTGACGTGGGTCTATAAACCAACGCTCTGTATTGGCTTCCTCCTGCCTCATCCCACAGTCCTCTGAACAGCATACTGGTCTCAAGCAGTGCCACGATATACGTGCACTCTACCTTCTATCTCTATGTCTCTTCCTGTGGAGAGATACACCTATAGACTAATCACTTCACCTCCTCAGTGCATACAGATTTTTTATCCAAATTTTTGTTTTATTGAAGTATAGTCAGTTTACAATGCTGTGTCAATTTCTGGTGTACAGCAAAATGTTTGTCATACATACACATACATATATTTGTTTTCATATTCTTTTTCATTATAGGTTTCTACAAGATAACTGAATACAGTTCCCTGTGCTATAGAGAAAAAACTTGTTGTTTATCTATCTTATATATAGTAGTATCTGCAAATCTCAAACTCCCAATGTATCCCTTCCCACTCACTTACCCGCTGGCAACCATAAGTTTTGTCTTCTATGTCTTTGAGTCTCTTTCTGTTTTGTAAATAAGTTCATTTGTGTCTTTTTCAAATTGAAACACATTTGAAAGGGAAATGGGGTGCTATTCATAATTACAACAGGACAACAATGATAAAAGTATACCTCTTCAAGCAAACCCTGAAGAACACTCACCCTATTGGGAACACCAAAACAAAAGTAAAGGCTGACAGAATGGATGCAAGTGCAATCAAGGAAAAAACAGGGTATCAAAATCTAAAGAGGGAGAAAGCCTGTTCTTATCCTCCTAAGATCTGCTCTTTCATAATACAGCCAATCTCTCCTAAGAAACCGCCTTCTCCTGGGGCCCCAGACATATGACAATTTAAAGATAAAATAGCTACATCATTATTATTCATAGTAACTTCTTCCCCCCTTAGGGGCACTTCCTAAAGCAGTCTCAGCCCAGGGGACCTCTCAGAGCTCTAAGGAGAGGGCCTTATGCCAGCCTCTCTGCTGCCTAGTCTTCTCTACGAATGTCCTCAAGACCTCTCAAGCCCATGGTTCAGGCACTTCCATGAAGGCTTTTCTCTGATCATTATAGGTTTCTTGTAGAAACCTATAATGACCCTGCCAGGCCAGACTTGATGTTCAGGCCTCCAAACGAGTGCTTAAAGTGCAACTTAGGGTCGCGTAGGCCCAGGAGTGGAGTACCCGTTGGCTATTAAATAAAAGCCACAATTCAACAACCAGTCAGAGCTGACCACAAAAAGGTAACACTAAATCAGAACCGAAGAAGGGCTTTTTGTATAAATTTTGAATCTTCAGATCTTCTTTTAGTCTGAGGGATTTACTGTTTTTCAGCAATTTACACATGCCCCCTTTAGGCTGCTCACACTAAAATAGAGTATAAATTTCAAAAGATACATTAAAATGAAGAGATATCAGAAAATACAGAAAGCAAAGGGATTCTATCTGAATTTTTTTAAAACAATTAAAAAGATAAAAATTTGGGAATGCCAAATTTTATGTCGACATGTTGACAATGTTATGTTGACAAAAATAATCTACCCTTCAGTTTCTGCTTAGGGAGGAGATTATTTCAAAAGGTCATTTGTTGGAATTAAATTGCTCTATCAGAAAATACATTTTTACTGGGAAGCTACTGGAAACTGGGCCCATAATTAGTCATTATTAAAGTTATTTTTTAAAGAAACACCAAAGACTCCTCCTTTCTCTTACCTCATTCCCCAAATACAAGCTGTCCTCTTTCCTAATCTTTCACTCCTCCTAGTTTGGACCAGAGTGTCGTATAGCCCAGGAAATCTATGATTTTTCAGAACACTCAGGCAAGGCAATAGAAGATCCTATTTTGGAAAATGAGAGGCTAGTCTCATTGAAGTCCATCTCCCAGTCCCTGTCTCAGTAGTGGGGTAATTATTAACAACACTGAAATGGATCCTTCGAGAGGCAGTGTCTTGAGAGGCAGGAAATGAGAGGGCACAGGAAACATGAAATGTGTGCCTTGGAGCTGATAAATTAGCAAATCTCTGCCTGCAAAGGTTCAGGGGTTGCCAAGCTAGAGAGCAACAGGGGAAGGACAGGCAGCCCTGGAGTACGACTAACCCAAGCTTCCAGGGCAGAGCACTGGAATTATTTCAAGGCACCTCAAGTAGGATTTGATTGCACATACTCATGAAGTGCCAGTATAAATGGTTCTCATTTCCTGGTGGCCAGAATGGTTGCAGAGCCGACCAGTCATATGCTGTCTCGGAGGTTTTAACAGTTTTTAATTCAAATCAGCACCGCCCAGTGAGTCTGAAGTCCTACATCTGATGAGTCCTGTAATTAAAGACCCACATCACCTTTAAGCAGCCACTTCAGGTCTGCTGGATCTTGTGCTCAATTCACTTTTTCACTTGAGGTGAAAAATCTAATTATATGAACAACAAATAGTGTTATTTTTTTCCGCTCTTAGCAAAAGCCCTGTGTTAAGTGTCACCAATTATTTAGCTAATCATAACTCTATGCACGGCGCGACTAATCCCTTAACAGTACATCTATTCTGGGTCAAGAAGTTCACTCTCCCTTAGCTGCTAATGAATTTCTTTTCCTGGATTCATCAGGTATGACCCCAGCAGCACATCAAGGAGCTACTGCAGCATTAAAATTGTCACCTGGCTAGATTACACCCTGTACCAGGTAGAAGCAAACAAACTTCAAACCAGACAGAATTGATTTCAAAGCCAGTAGATTCAACTCATTGACAAATTTAGCAACTCCCTCTTTGAGAGTTGCTATTTAAAGGCTATAAAGTTCCCGTTATCCGAGATGATTAAATTCTACAGATCTGCTGTAGAATACTGTGCCCATAGGTGACGATGCTGTATTGTACACTTTAAAATTTGTTAAGACGACAGATCTCACGTCAAGTGTCCTCACCACAATAAAGAAATAATTACGCACATATTTATTGAGAGCCTACTGCATACCCAGTGCTACCACTTACTAATTCTGCAACACAAGAAAAATTAGTTACTCTCACAAGCCTTATTTTCTCTAAGTTCAAGACAGACATAATAGTACTTCAAGCATGTAGTTGTTTTGTTAAGATCAAAGAAGATACTATGTGATAGTTATAACTGATAAATTATATTTACTGCTGGCTCTGTACCAAACACTATACTAAGCATTTGACACATATTAGCATAGTATTCAGTCCATGGTAGCTGATACAACAATGTTCATTTATTTCTTTCTCTTTCTATAAGCTCTCTGAACAAATCACTTGCTAGACATTGGCACTGTTTGTCCCGATTTTTTTTTTTTTTTTTTTTTAGAAAAGCTAATGCTGCTCTGCTTCTTTGAGACAAAAATCCAATTCACTGTTCACATGGGAGGTGAAAAGCCCATCAGGAAGACATAAACATGTTACAGTGCATGTATTCCTGAGGAGTTGGATGACTTCAAAATGGTATTTCTAACTCCTTTTGCAGTCTACTTACGAAAAAAGAAGGCGATAGCAGTTTCCATTGTGAAGCTTGAAATCCATCAAATAAAAAAAAGAGTAAAAGGAGAAATGAGAAAAATATCTAACCCATCTTGCAGTTCATTTCCTTGCCATTTCTTGTTTTTTACCAAGAATATCCTCAGGGTTAACATTTCCCAGCAGGCAATCTCTCTTTTCACACAATCAGCTTACTTTGGAGATTTTCCCCTTAAGTTCCTCTTTCTCCCTATATTTTTCTACATGTCACACTCTGCCAAAAAACAACTCAGAAATACTCAGTTGGAGTGTGGCTTGGCAAATTACAGCCCATGGGCCAATTACAGCCTCTGCCTGTTTGTACAGTCCACAAGCTAAGAACTTTTTACATTTATCAATGGTTAAAAGTAAATCAAAAATAATATTTCACAACAGACACTATATGAAAACCAAATTTCAGTATCTATACACAGTGATGTCACCAAGATGGCAACATAGGTCATTCCTGTCTTCTCTCCCCATTACAAGAACTAATAGCTATTCGTGGACAAGACACCACTGAGAAAATCCTAGAACACAGGGGTGAGGCTGAAGCACACTCCCTGCACAACAGAGGCTAAGACAGACTGAGAAAGAAGGGTGAGAGGAGTGGCTGCAAGAGGACCACATCCCCCTCCCCCGAGTCAACGTGATACCAATCCAAGAGTTCTTCCTTAAGCCTGTGGTTCTTCCAGCAGGAAAAGAAGGCCCAGTGAACATCTAGTTCCCCCAGCACTTAAGAGTAGGGATTCCCTACTCTTTTTGTGCCCCTCCCAAATGGTCTCTGTGGAATCTGCAGGACTTGATCACTGGGAATCTGATTGAGACAGAGAAAGGGGAAGGGACTTAACAACAACCAGGACTTAGATCTTGGCAGATCAATTTCCCACCTGTAACGTCCAAGCAGTAGTCCCAATCAGCAGCTTTGTTCAACTGCAGAGCCAGGGTGATAGTTCAGTCTGACAGGGAACTCACAGGACACAGGTCTGCCTGATTCAAGCCCTCAACTGAAGAAGCTCTGATCTGCCCCCACCCAAAAAGGGGAGTTGAGTCATAGCATTGCTCCCCGCGAAGTGTAGCTCCTGGCCCCACCTGACAAGAGGGATTAGGCAGGACACCTGAAAGCTGCTGAGCCAGCAAAGCTCCAGCACAGAGTACAGTGGGCAGAGCTGATCAACTGAAGAGCAAAGCCCCGTGGCACCATTCAGCCAGGGAACTTGGGGAGCAGGCTGGTTAGAGTCAAGACTGCAAACAAACAGCCTTTTCAGGCTTCCACCTCCCCTGCTCCACTTAGACAGGGGAGACAATTTATAATCCCACCTACTGCTGAGCGTAGCTCCTGGTTCCTCTCACCCAGAAACCCTGAACAGTAACACCCAGGAGGCTGCTTGGAGTGGCCCTCCCATTCTACCCAGGCAGGGGAGCTAATTCATAGCCCACAGGAGACACACTTTAGCTTTAAAAGAAACACACAGATTGACAGTTAAGGGTAGAAAAAGATATTTCAATTAAATTGCCACCCAAAAAAAAGCAGAGGTAGCTATTCTTATAAAAACAAAATAGACTTAAAAAATTGTAAAAAGAGATGAAGAAGTTTGTTACATAATGATAAAGGGGTCAATCCATCAAGAAGGTATCATTGTAAACATTTATGCACCCAACATCAGAGCACATAAATAAATAAAGCAAAAGTTCACAGAGGTAAAAGGAGAAATAAACAGCGATACAATATTGTTTGGGGATGTTATTACCCCATGCTAAACAATAAACAGGTTGTCCAAAGAATCAATAAAGAAACAGCAGATTTGAACAACACTATAGACTAAATGGACCTAAAAGAACATCTGAACAATTCATCTGACAATACAGAGTACATATTCTTCTTGGATATATATGTAACATTATCCTAACATTGGATAGACCATGTTAGGCCACAAAATAAGTCTCAGAAAATTCAAATGACTGAAATCAAAGTATCTTCTCTGACCACAATGGGATGGAACTAGAAATCAATAGCATAGGAAAACTAGAAAACTCATGAACACATGGAAATTAAACAACACTCTCCTAAACAATCAATGGATCAAATTAAAACTTAAAGGGGAATTTAGAAAGTATATGAGATAAATGAAAATGGAAACACAACATACCCAAACGTATACAGCAAAAGCAGTTCTAAAAAGGGAGTTCATGGCAATAAATGCCTATGTTAAGAAACTAAAAAGATCTCAAACAACCAACCTAACCCTATGTCTTGAGGAACTAGAAAAAGAATAAACTGAGCCCAAATTTAGTAGTATCAAGATTACAGCAGAAATAAATGAAACAGAAATTAAAAAAAAAAACTAGAAAAGATTAACCAAACAGCTTATTCTTTGGAAATATAAGCAAAATTGACAAAACTTTAGCTAGACTAAAAGAGAAAAAGAGAGACTATACAAATCAACAAAAATATTAATTAAAAAGCAGAGATTACAACACATACCACAGAAATATAAAGGATCATGAGAGGCTACTATGAACAACTACGTCAACTTAAAAGAAATGTAAAACTTCTTAGAAACATACAACGTACCAAGAATCAATCAGCAAAAACTAGAAGTATGAGCAGGCCAATTATTAGTAAAGAGACTGAGTCAGTAATCAAAGCTCTCCCAGTGAGAAAAATCTCAGGACTAGATGGTTTCACTGGTGAATTTTACCAGACATTTAAGAAGAATTAATGCCAATCTTTTTCAAATTCTTTTTAAAAAATCAAAAAGGAAATACTCCCAATTCATTTTATGTATACAGAATTACTCAAATACCAAAGCCAGAAAAGGACACCACAAGAAAGGAAAAATTCAGGGCAACAGCCCTGATGAATATAGATGCAAAAATTCTCAATAAATTACCAGCAAACAGAATTCAGCAGTACTTTAAAAATATCACTTACCAGGACTAAGTGGGGTATTTTTTACCCCTGGGATGTGAGGATGGTTCAACATATGCAAATCAATAAATGTGATACATTACATTAATACAATGAAAGAAAGAAATACTATGATCATCTCAATAATACACAGAAAAAACACTTGACAAAATTCAACATTCATTCATGATAAAAACTCTTTAACAAGTTAAAGAGTTACAGAAGGAATGTACCTCAACATAATGAAGGTCATATATGACAAGCCCACAGCTAACCTCATACTCAATGATGCAGTTGAAAGCTTTTCCTCTAAGATCAGAATTGGAATGGAAACAGTAAAATTGTCTCTTTTTGCAGATGATATAATTTTATATACAAAAAATCCTAAGGACTCCATAAAAAACTGTTCAATCTAATTTAAAAATTCAGTAAAGCTGCAGGATATAAAATTAACATACAAAAATCAGTAGTATTCCTATACATGAACGACAAATTATCTAAAAAAGACATGAAGAAAATGATCCTACTTAAAATAGCATCAAAAAAGTAAAATATTTAGGATTAGATTATATTTAACCAAGGAGTTGTGAAAGATCTCTTACACTGAAAACTATAAAGCATTGATGAAAGAAATTAAAGAAGACACAAACAAATGGAAAAGTATCCTCTGCTCATAAATTGGAAGAATTAGTATTGTTAAGAGGCCCATACTACCCAAAGCTATCTACAGAGTCAATGCAATCCCTATTAAAATTCCAAAAGCATTTTTTACAGAAGCAGAAAAAAAAAATCCTAAAATTCATATGGGACCACGAAAGACCTCTAATAGACAAAGCAATTGTGAGAAAGAACAAAGTGGGAGGCATCACACTTCATTATTTTGTACTAAATTATAAAACAATAGTAATCAAAAACAGCTTAGTACTGGCATAAAAATAGATATACAGACCAATGGAACAGAATCAAAAGCCCAAAAATAAACCCATGCAGTCATATATATGGTCAATTAATATTTGACAAGGTAGTCAGTAAGAATATTCAATGGAGAAAAGACAGTCTCTTCAATAAACAGTGCTGGGAAAATTGGATATTCACATAAAAAGAATGAAACCAGAACCTTACCTTACAACATCCACAAAAACTAACTGGAAATGGAATAAAGATTTAAATATAAAAATTAAAACCATAAAACACCTAGAAGAAAACTTAGGGAAAAGTTCCTTGACATAGGATTCTTTTGGATATGACACCTAAAGCCCAAGCAACAGAATCAAAAAGAAACAAGTGGGGCTACATCAAACTAAAAAGTTTCTGCACAGCAAAACAGTCAATCAACAAAATGAAAAGACAACATAGAGAACAGGGAAAAAAAACACCCCACAAATCATTCATCTGATAAGAGATTAATATCCAAAATATACAAGGATTCATATAACTCAATAGCAAAATAATCAACATCATTATCACCATCCAATTAAAAAATAGGCAGAGGATGTGAAGAGAAATTTTTCAAAGATGATATACAAATGGCCAACAGGAACATGAAAAGTTGCTAGAAATAACTTATTGTAAGGGAAATGCAAATTAAAACCACAAGATTATCTCCTCAGGCCTGTCAGAATGACTATCATCAAAAAACAAGGGATAAATACTTAAGAGGATGTGAAGAAAAGAAAACCCTGTGAATTGTTGGTGGGAATGTAAATTGGTGCAGCCACTATGGAAAACATGAAAGTTTCTCAGAAATTAAAAATAGAAATAAACAAATGGAACCTAATCAAGCTTACAAGCTTTTGCACAGCAAAGGAAACCATAAACAAAATGGAAAGACAACCTACAGACACGGAGAAAATATTTGCAAATGATGTGACTGATAAGGGCTTAATTTCCAGAATATAAGAACAGCTCATACAATTCAATAACAACAACAAACAACAAAAAAAACCAAAATTCAATCAAAAATTGGGCAGAAGACCTAAAAAGATATTTCTCCAATGAAGACAGACTGCCAATAAGCACAGAAAAGGATGCTCAATATCACTAGTTAATCACTAATTATCAGAGAAATGCAAATCAAAACTACAATGAGGTATCACCTCACACCAGTCAGAATAGCCATCATTAAAAAGTTCACAAATGCTAAACGCTGGAGAGGGTGTGGAGAAAAGGAAACCCTCCTACACTGTTAGTGGAAATGTAATTTGATGCAGCCACTGTAGGAAACAGTATGGAGATACCTTTAAAAACTTACAGTATAACCCAGCAATCCCACTTCTGAGCATATATCTGGAAATACATGCACCCCAACGTTCGTAGCAGCACTTTTTACAATACATGGAAAGCAAACTAAATGGAATGCATGGAAGCAAACTAAATGTCCTTTGGCAAATGATTGGATGACAAAGATGTGACATACATACATACACACACACACACACACACACACACACACACACACACACACACACACACACAATGGAATACTACTCAGCCATAAAAAATGAAATAATGTAATTTGCAGCAACATGGATGGACCTACAGATTGTCACACTAAGTGAAGTAAATCAAACTAAACACTTAAAATACCATGTGATATCACTTAAATGTGGAATCTAAAACAATGAAGTTATTTATAAAACAGAAACAGACTCACAAACATAGAAAACAAACTTACAGTTACCAAGGGGGAAAGGGAGGGGATAAATTAGGAGTTTGGGATTTGCAGATATTAACTACTATATGTAAAATAAACAAGGTCCTACTGTAAGCACAAGAAATTATATTATCTTATACTAACCCATAATGAAAAAGACTATATATATATGTGTATAACTGAATCACTATGCTGTATACCAGAAACTAACACAACACTGTAAATCAACTATAATTCATTAAAAAAAAAAACAAACAGAACTGTCATATGATCAAGCAATTCTAATTCTGGGAAAATATATGAAGGAAATTAAAACACTATGTCAAAGAGGTATCTGCATCCCCATGTTCATTGCAGCTTGATTTACAATAGACAAGGCATGGAAACAACCTAAATGTTCACTGATGGGTGAATGAATTAAGAAGTTGGAATAAATAAATGAAATATCATTCAGCCATAAAAAAGAAGGAAATCCTGCCATTTACAACAACATGGTTGGACCCGGAGGGCATTATGCTAAGTGAAGTAGGTTAGACAAGACAAACACTGTATGATCTCACTAATAGTGTTACCTTAAAAACAAACAGACAAAAAGCAAAAAAAACAAACGTACAGAAAAAGAGGTCAAATTGATGATTACCAGCGGCAGAGGTTGGAAGAAAGAATTGGATAAAGGTGGTCAAAAGGTTTAAGTATAAGCACAAGTTATAAGTAACTAAAAGATTTAAAAAGTGCTAGGGATGAGATGTACACATGATGACTACAGTTACTACTGCTGTATGATGTATTTGAAAGTTGTTAATAGAGCAGATCCTAAGAGTTCTCATCACAGGAAAAAGAGAACATTTTTTTTTTTAATCTATAGGAGATGATGGATGTTCACTGAACTTACTGTGGTCATCATTTCACAATATATGTAGGTCAAATCATTATGCCGTACACCTTAAACTTATACAGTGTTGTATGTCAGTTATATCTCAATAAAACTGGAAAGAAGAAAAAGAAAATTATAAAATCTCATTATACCCCAAGATATAGAAGTCTGAGTTTATACTGATCTAAATATATCCATAAAGTTTTATTAGAAAACATCCATATTTACTCATTTTCGTATCATCTATGACCATTCTGCCAACAGCAGTAGAGATGAGTGGTTGCAACAGAAGTCATACAAACTGTAAAGCTTAAAATATGTACTATCTGACCCTAGATATGCCCACCCCTGAGTTCAAGTACAGGTACAATTAACTCATTTATGAGGGAGACCAAACACATACAGATTATCACATTGAACAAAGGCAAAGGCCATGCTTTAAAAGCAAACACTGCAGAAGATCTGCGGAAGGCAGGCCTTTCACACAACTAATTATGGCTGAAATCTGCCAAAGAAGAGAGTTTGCCCTTTGTCAGTAGATAGAGTCGCTGAGGGAGGCAATTTTCTTTATTTCAGGGGTTTCTAAGAACTTCTGCTATTTCAGGAGTGTGATGCATCAGTCTCTGACTTAGGGCTGCAGGTGACCTCTCCCTGGCAGTTTAGTTAAGTCAGCTCCACATCATTTCCTTCTAATTTCTCAGTCCCCTTTTAAGTCCATTTCAGCTCCCAGATGAAAATGAGTTGAGCATGGAAACCTTGACCCTCTTTTTGATTCTATATAATTAACTGAGTATCTGCTTAGGATACTGGCTGCAGAGTAACATTTAAACAACTATATATCAGACAGAAGAAGAAGAAGTCAAAGTATAAAGGCAACCAAAAATTCAACAGAAAACTTGAAACCAGGGTTGTATGTAGTTTCCTTTTCAGCCTAGACCTATCTAAGGGAGTAAGTTCCAAGGATGACTATAGTTAATGTTAAAGAATCAAGTGGCCTTTCCTCCAAGTTCATGATGGTTTTATCTTTCCCTCAAGTATTTACCCAGGCAGAATACAGTGTTTTAGACATCGTGCTTGCTTTGCTGTGATTGGCCAGTAAACAGCTAAGAGAAAATCTATTATTCAGGACTATTGTTGCTAATTCGTTAGGTCCCCAACACTTGAGCCAATTCCTTTGCTATCTAGGCCTTAGTCTTCTTAAATTGTGGCTCAGACATTCTAGTTTGGAAACTTTGAAATAAGATAGAAATCCTTAAGCAAACTGGTGATTATCTAGTATTTCAGAGGCAACCTGGTAAACTACTGTCAGCCTCTAAATAAGTCAGTAAATTGGAGAGGGAGGGTTGCCTTTGAACACATGGGAAGGCAAGATGACCATATCAAGTCTAGGTGATGGTTTGATGTGGCAAGCACAGGAGGGTCATCTGAACACACAGATCTAGATGTACATACACACAAGCCCTGAGAGCTGCATTTTGAAGGTACACAAATGCACTCATCATAAACAGTTGCTATCCACTCCTCTCTGGCCTTGAGTATGACTATGGTAAAGGATAAACAAATTGATCAACGATACAGATCTTCTAATGATCTCTGAGTAGCTTCATGAGGAATAATTGGACCATAGCTTGCATCATTAATCCCATATCCATTTTTTCCCCTTTTCCTCTGAATTGCTTTAAGGCTCTGTAAGATACTAATAAAAGCAGTTAACTATTGTTGTTATATTCCTGTACTGACTATAAATTGGAATGTGGTTGTATACATGGCTGTAAGACCCT
Organism: Camelus ferus; assembly: GCF_009834535.1. Classification (NCBI taxonomy): domain Eukaryota; kingdom Metazoa; phylum Chordata; class Mammalia; order Artiodactyla; family Camelidae; genus Camelus; species Camelus ferus. Next base: position 12,731,073 of record NC_045699.1, read on the forward strand.
TACAAGAGAAATCTGAGGCCAGATGTCCATCCAGGAGTTGAAAATATTGTTGTCCACCATTGAAATGGTACAGTTAGGGAATCTGAAGAATTTAAATTAATTTGGAAGAAAAAGCAGAAAAAGTATGATAAATGGCCTCAAGTCTTACATGGTAAAGAATATTCATTTTTCCACTCTGAAATAAAACCAAGAAGAAGACAATTCTTCAATTAGTCTTAATATTAGAACTCTCCCAATGTTTTTTTATAAGCTGGGTATTACTTACTATAATGTAACAACACTCATTAATTTAACTTGCAGCTAAGTTTTTCTCCCCCTAAGTTATAGCGTCAACAAGAATCTGCAGCTTTCTCAAAAAGCTAGGACATCTGAAGCATAGAAATGAAATTCCTTTGTTATCTAGAAATTCTTGTGTTCTCTTATCCTGGGTATATAGAAGTACTATATAAGTACTGTACACTCTATAAGCCAATCCAAATAGGAACTCTTGTAAATTTAAGAGACTTTATCATGTGATTTATTAATACCCTCCAATAAAAGAAAAATGTTTTTCAACCTATTTGCTCAGAAAACTATGTAAACTCACAGAGTAAAGGAATTTTATCAATGTCTTGGTCAAGGTAGGGAAATTTGGAGGTAGATATTCTCTGCAGTAGTCATTTCCCCTAGTGCTGATTCTTGGATGGGTATCTTAGTAAAAGTCCAGGAACAGAATTTCTTAACTCCAATGTAAGGAGTTCACATTTCATAGATGCTGTCTTCTCTAACATTTGTTCAGTTAGATTTCACATTTAGATAGGAACTTAACCCAAAGGTTTTTCACTCTTTGTTCTAGATGTGAGGTTTTCCTCACATCTGATTTAACTCATTTGTGAATTTCTATAAAATTGCTGTATTACATTCAAGAGAGATCAGAAAGTCATGCACTCAGAACATTTCAGATTCTTTAGGTCTTAATGAAGGGACATGAAACTCAGGATAAACCAGAAATAATAATTTCCATTCAATCTTCATTTTCTTTTTAACACATTTTCATTTCTTTTTTAAAAAATACAGTTCCCTGTGCTTGCAGTAAATCCCTGTTGCTTATCTATTTTATGTATAGTAGTTTGTATCTGTTAATCTCATACTCCTAATTTATCCCATTTTTTTTTATACAAGCATTGTTAAAAAATGGTAAAACTCTCTAGGAATTTAGATCTCTCTGTTCTCCAAGCCACATAAAAACTAGTTTGATTCTTTAACTTTTTCCATCTTTGTATATACTTCTCTTTAAACAGTAGATACATCTCAATAAGAAATCCCTGAAGCGCACAAAAATGACAGATTATTGTGACTAATTTCCTAAAGGTACTGGGAGACAGAGAGAGCGCAGGCATGCAAAAAATAGAAAGAAACAGAGACAGAGATCTGCACATACATACAAAATGCACTATAAATATGAAGACTATTGAACAAATCTTTTTTAATGAAAAAAGCTGGGTTTTGCTTTCTTATTATATTCATAGACAGAGAAAACTGGTAGCTTTAGTTTCACACTTTTATCAAAAGCAACTAAACTACAGTGAAAAAGAGTATGAAAATGAATATACGTATTCATGTATGACTAAAGAACTGCACTGTACACCAGAAACTGACAACTGTAAAGACTATACCTCAATAAAAAAATTATTTAAAAAAAGCAACTACAGACACTGTATGTTCAGTACTCTATTCTGCCTTTTGTAAATTTCATTGGCTTCCATATGTAAACAGTGGTATCACAGCTGGGAGACCCTATCTAGACTTCCAGGGTCCACACAGACATTACAGACCAGAACTGTATCAATGATGGAAAAGCACGTGGTCAGTGGCGTAGGAAGTGACACAGCAACTTCTCAACCCCATTACTGAAATCACTAGTCAATGGTCCAAGTATCAGTTCAGTATCAAAGATGTGGGTGTCTCACATGTCAGGCAATACTAGAATCATCATGACAGACATACAAGAATCCTAGCATGAAGAGATAGCCAGATTTTCCGACTACTGACACTTGACAGATACCAGATTCCATGTTGTTGGACTATGTAATTAAAAAGACGAGACGATCTGGGCAAAACAACAATACTTTCCCTATTACTGCCATTGGTAGGGGAAATGCAATGACCACGCAAAAATTATAACCAGGACAAAGCTAGACTGGGCCAGGAACTGGATCCAGTTCATGCAGATTAAAAATTATCTGCTGAATAGATGGATTTCATCAAGATAAGGGAGGATGAAAAAACAGAGGAATCAGTGGCAGCCATGAGCCTACCAGTACATAGAGTCAAATCCAATGGATAATCATAGACTGTTTTGTAATATAATCATACTACAATTGCTAAATATATTTACTTTATTCAGATTTATCTTAGAGACTCTAGAAAATTCTGACTAGAAAATGAATCATTTGGTTTAAATATTGAAAAAATTTTTGCTGATTCCTGTATGTATGCCAGGAAAATTTAAAGTTCAGTTAAAAAAAAAAAAAAAGACTAGAATAAGATATTAGTAAAATGGCTAGATAAAATGTAGATTTAGTAAAATGTAAATATAAATTATATTAAAATTTTTTCTCATTATATTAACAAGTCCATAAAAATGAAAAAAAATGTTAAGTGTTGAAACATGAAAATAAAAATATTAAAGGCTGCACACACACGTACCAACTAACCACTATGAGCACAGAAATTTCAGTTATGTCAAGTGCTTTTGTTCTGAGGTGGTAGATTATGAGTTCTGTTAATTTCTTCCTTACACATACATATGTTATTAAGTCTTTCTGCAGTCAGCAGGTATTATTTAAGTGATGCTCTCCAAGCTGAGCTGCAATCACCTGGGAGGAGGGAGGACAAAGGCAGGGAGGCAGTGATGATTGTGCTCGTCTAAGATGATAGAAGTTATCTATCAGCTAAGGAGAGAAAAATATTAAACTTCTATTTATGACTTCTTTTGTCTTTACTGTAGAAAAATACTTATCACTTACAGCAAGCCAACTATCCTGGAAGTTCCACCAGAGGGAGGGGGGACGACAATGAGTGACACCCTTACACATCTGTCCACTGTGGCTTACCGGCTTGATTTACCCTTCATGTCTACCTCGTTGGATGGATCTGCAGACTATATCATCTCTAACGACAGAAGCAATGCAATATTTTGTAATGAGAGGGTGAGTAATCCTAACTTTGGACCACAAGGCTACCACTGTTAATTACCTGGCAAAGTTTGTTTCTTTTCAATGACAGACCTCAAAGATGGATTATGCATTTTTCATTTTCTAAAATACTATATAAAAGAAAAAAAATATTCTAAATTGACTAATCTTTTCTGTAACTAAAAGTGGTAGTCAGTGGTTTATTACCAACAGCTATAGAAAAACAAAATCTTTACTTTCAAGTTAAATGTGACATTTCAACATTAACCCATTTCTGGCTTTTAAAAAGAAATTTATAAAATAAACAACATCTTCTGATTTGCCTGTAGGAATACCACTGATGTAGGATTGACATCAGAGAAGATGGGGATTTATGAGCCAAATTTCAACAAAAACCCGTGCATAATTGGTTGATGAAAGGAAATGTCCTAGAATCTAGCAGAATATTTCTGAGTATCTTCCTGGCACAAAGAAGACTTTTAATAAATGTCTGAAATAACTGATACGCAAGAACAGAGAGTCTCAGTTTTTCTCTATTTCCTATAATGTCTCAGGCCTGGCACTTAATCCATTTTAGGTGCCCATAAATTGCTAGAGTCAGGCAGGCAAAGATGGTCAGAGTTGAATGGATTATTGGATTTTTTAAAGAGAAATTAAACGACTTTCCCAAGAACATAACTCTTCCATCTTATTCTCAAAGCAGCCCTGAGGAGTCTGGGTGTTCATTTCAAAATACATAAATATTTTCCTATTCTCTGTTCCTCCTTGGAGAGCCAATGTGATGTTCTGAAAGAGCACAGAGACTGACCTCAAATTCTGAACTAAGTTCCAGTCCTCCCTGTCCATTATCAACTCAGCAGGTCATCTCCCTTCTGAGCCTCAGTTTCCTCATCTCAGGAATGGTGAAACTTACTGGTATTACACACGTGCATGGAGTATATACAGTGCAGACAACAACATCAGTTTTGCTTTTGGTTGTCAGTATTCCACAATTGCCAGCTGCCTTCTAATGTTCTCCAGACTGTGCTCTGAGAAACTAGCAGTCCCAGTCAGCAAAGCACTGGCTGGGTTCCCTGTAGGAGAGCCTAGACTTGCCTGAAGCACTTGAGCCTGTTTCTCTTTGTTCTGTTTATCTTTCTCCTGTGAGTGGATTTTTCTCTCTTAATATTAGTTTGCTACTTTACCCTGGACAAATCCCCCTGGCTATGCCTGTGCATATAACCTCTTCTCTCTCAAAGGAGACACAGTGCCCCTCCCCAACTAGAGAAAAGATGCTATGAGAGCAGCTCTGAACTATCAGCGTTATCACTTCTCGTCCTATTTGTTCTACGGCAAATTCTAAGGTGTCTCATTTTCATTCGTGTTCTATTCTTCATCTCCCACCCAGAAAAAGCTTGCCGACACTTCCTGCTTCCTACAAATTGCTTTCTGATTCCGAGAAAGCATTTACTCTTGGGCACATTCCTCAACTCTTCACATCTTTCTGCACAGATAGTTCTTTGTTGTTTTTCAAGTTTGGAGAAAAACTTGAGTTAATCTCAGCAAGCTGTAAATCCTGTCATTAGCAAATGCTTCTGTTTCAGGTAAATGTAGGAGGATGCTTATGGAGCACCTATAATACGCCAAGTACTAGACTCAGAGTTCAGCAACACACAGAGCACAGTCTCTCACCCTCAAGCTTACAGACTCGACCAAAATGAAAGTCATCACTTGGCAGTACAGAGAATGCCATGGTAGAGAGATCGGTCGAATTTTTAGCCAGAGCCTTTTTTATTCAATTATTCCTATCTTGACATTTTTCACGTTGACGCAACTTATGAGGTGCCTCTTCCGAATTCTGTTTCTTTCCTAGTTTATTTACAGCATTTTGGAACATCTCAGATCATTTCAGCGTATGTACTATACCTAGGCACACAATGATTGCTGAACCAGAGTTAGACAGAAATGCAGTCATTCTACATCCATTTCAAAAGGGAACATTGGAGAAGTCAGAACAATTGGAAAGAAAGCACCCACAGCTGATGGGAGAACTGGGTAATACGGGGATCAGACTGAAGATTATGAGATCACGTGAGAGTTGTATGTCAGTTTTCTACTGTTACATAACAAATTACCACCAATTTAGCAGCTTGATACAATAGCCACCTTTTATCACACTGTGAGTCAGAAGTCCATCCCAGCTAAGAGGGTTCTTTAGCCAAGTCTTCCCCTCAAGATGTGAGGTGGGTTGAGTTCTCTGTTAGAAGTGCTAGGAAAAATCCACCTCTAAGCTCATCCAGGTGGTCGACAGAACTCATTTCCTTGAAGCTGTCTGCCTGAGGTCCTGTTTTCTGGAGGTTGCTCTCAGCTCATACAGGCTACTCTTGGTCCCTTGAAAATTGTCTGTTGCTGGCTCTGAATGTGGAGGAAGACAGTCTCCCTCCCACAGAATCTATCTCATGCTTCAAGCCTCAGAGTTCAGGAAGAGTGTAGACCCTTTTAAGGATTCACCTGATTAGGACACATTCCCAAAGGGAATCTCCGTTTCTTGAAGTCAACGTGCCCTGTCACATAACCCTATCACAGGAGTGCTATTCCATCATATTCAGCCACCCACACTCAGAAGGAGAGGACTGTACAGGACATATACACCAGAAGGAGGGAAACTTGAGGGCCATCTTAGCATGTCACCAACCACAGCCGGGGTCCTCTTTTGGCGTTTAGAGTGTCATGAATCTTACAGACTTGAAGTGAGGAAAGGCAGGTGACCGTGGACAGAGGGCCAAGTGGGCTGTAGGATGAGAGACAAAAATAGACCAAGGAGAACAGAGGAAATTACCAATGACTCCTTAGTCCCTCTTCAGACCAGAGATTAGACTGCCATTATGAGAGATTATGGCTAAAACAAACGTTTTCAAATATGCTGGAGCTCTCTCTGTAAGAGAAAAGGAAGACAGACCTTGAGGTCCCCATTGTAACAATCCATCAAGTGTCCTAACAGGATGTTGTATTCAATTTAAAGTTGGAAATAAATACATACCTAGCCCTGGTGTCTAATCAGAACTGTACAAATTTAAAAAGAAACAATTTGGGGGAAAAAAACCATTTTAGGGTATATTTTTCTCACCCTTCTTAGCTAGGAGAGGAGAATAAGCAAAGGCTGTCCTGGTACCATAAACCCTTACACTGAAGAGAATAATAGCTGATGGTACCCGAGGTCTTACTATGCACACGGCTGAGCATTTTGCTGGCATCATTTTGTTAAATTCCTGAAACAGGTTAATAAGACAAGCACTGTATTCTGGAGGAAGATACACACAGATAGGACACATAGCCCTTGCTCAGACTTAGACCTAGCTAGAGACCCTACCAGGAACATTCCCATCATGTGTGGCCTAGATTTCTGAGGGACGGAGTGAGAAACTTTCAAGTGTCTGAAAGGCCACTGTAGAGATAAGGAAGCTGACTACTGACTTTGCTCGAGACAGGGGTGTGCCTGCAAAGACTTAACAACCAGCTCTCCAAAAAGTCCCTGATTAACAGCAGCCTTTGCAGTTTTCCTAATGGGAACAATCTCACTGTGGCAGATTTCAAGCTCCAACCTGACATCACTGAAGGCAGACTTCTGAAGAGAGGCAACTTCTGGAAAAAAATATGGCATCAGCTTTTCATTGCAGTAAAAAATTTTGCAGCAAATCTGGGCAATGGAACTGACCCAAAAACTAGGAGTTCTTCAAACTCTGGATAATGGAAGCAGATCTTGATGCTGTCAGAAATAACTATAAAATGAAACCTTGTATTGGAAGGTTAGAAAGATGGGGTGTGAAAATGGAAGGGTTAAAGACATCTGGTAATTTCCTGTTCCCTCTACAGTATCTATTGTAGAAGATCTAATTTGCAGGTGAGACATTTTTCCATCAGCAGTTAAGATGGAGTCTGCAGGGCTCCCTCAGTTAACGATCTCAAGAGTGACGCCAAGAGGCCATCTCTGCTCTTCTGCACATCTGAAATCTCACTGTCGTCAGCCTTTTCTGTTTCAACATTTTAGGATGGGAATTTTCAAACTGTGCTTTGTAAAAAATCTTCTTCTTGGCAACTTTCTTCACCACTGTCTCCCAAAGATTAGAACTATAAATAATAGGAAAACTTAATTACAATTGTCTTTTTTTTAAGTGTTTAAAGATGTAGTGTTTAAATCTCCATAAAATTACACCTTTGAAATTGCTTAATTGTGTTTTTCCTGCCAATTTAAGTTGCTCATAAAAGGAAAAAACGTTAAATATATAGTTTCTAATCCTTTCCCCGAATAATCACAGTAGCGTTGCTTTTGCTCAAGAAGATAGCAACGCTTGTACAAATACTGCAAACATCAGCAAATTAAAGTTAGGCCCACAGTGGTGTAGGAGGAAGAGGGAGGAGACACTTCAGTCTCCTGGTTTGGTTTAATTTATGTCTAACGGATTAAAAAAAAAACCTACTTTAAAGTTTGGTTCTTACTCAAAACCTTGCAGTTAAAGCATATAATAATAGTTATAAAAGGCTTTGTTAGACTTCCTTACAGAGATGTTGCTCTCTAGAGTGTAGGGACCTGGCTTTCTTTTTAATTACAATTATTATTGTATTAGGCTCATTTATTTGCATAATAAAAATAATCATTTGAATTTATACAATTCCTTTCTTGCTAGGAGCTCATTCTCAAGAAGCATATCTCACCTGCAAAAAAAAATCCTATCACCTGTACTGATTTGTGAGCCAGCAGTCTAGCAGATTTCTAACATTATAGAAATATTCATCGAAAACTCTTTCCCTCTGTACCCAACAGCCCCATCTGCATATAGGCCAGCTTCAAAGATACACCAAGGACTATTTGCTTTGGCACAAAGGCCACCTTCCCAGGTTCACTGAGCTACCATAACCAGTACCACGTGCAACTTTTACACACTTCTAGGGCAAGAAAGCAATGGAAGAAATAACTAAGAAACACCAAGTGCTTCAACAGTGAGAATTTCTAAGTGCACGAATACTAAAAAGCATTTAAAATTTAGCCGCCTACTTCTCTGTGCAGGTCATAAACTAACAGATGTTTCTCGCTATAGAGGGAGAAAGCATATTCTTCTGGTGGGTCTCAGACCTGGCTACATTTTAGATGAGTTTAAAAATAAACCTAGTGAGCTTTTTACCCCACAAATGCCGAGGCTCAATACCAGAGATTCTGAATCAACTGATCATGATTTTTTAAAAAAATACAACAGCATTTTTTCAAACTCCCAAGGTGTCCAATGCACAACTCAATGTGGGGTATCCTTGGTCTAGTGGAAACAACACTGGGTTGTCCTTGACTGACCATTAACTAGCTATGGAATCCTGAGAAAAGCAGTATTTCTGGGCCACAGAATATTAGCCTGAAAAATTAGATCTTTGGATTAGAGAAAATTTCCTTTTACTCCTAAACTCATATGGTTAAAAGCAATAAAAATGAACAGTTCTATGAATTATAATTCTCAACACACTTGCATCTCATCATTTACAACAGGGGACTACTACAGGGGAAAATATATTGCAGGGATTTTACTCTCACAAAACGTGCAAGCTATACAAACTACGTGGGAGAACAAAGAATGTGCATGTAAAAGGCAGGTTCTACTTGGAATTGTGACTTTCTAGGGATTATTTTAATGGTGACCGTTTCTTTAGAACCAGATTACTAGGGTAAAAGAAAAACTGCACTGGACTAGCTAAACAGGCAAGGCAGGCTTTAATGAAGACTACTTGCAGTAGAGGAGTCAGAAGAAACTCAAGTCTGCTGAGACAAAAGGCAGGTGATTTTTAAGAACTGGGGTGAAGTGATGAAAATATACCCGGAGGACTTCGCAGGGAGGTTACTCAGTGTGGTTAGGCCATCTATGTTTGCTAACTGGCACCTACAGAATTTAGGCTCCTACCCTCCCAGAGACAGAGAGAGAGGGGTGCTATCTCCTTCAACGACTGCACTTCAAAAGGATGGGCCTTGAGAAGACATTTCTGAATTGTAGAAAATTTACATCTCAAAGGGGCAGACAGAGTTTGTAACTGCAACTTTTCCACAGCACATGCACTATGGAAAAAGAGACTGGAGCCTACAGTCATGAAGAAGCCTGTCCAAAGTTTAATTCAGCTGAGAGGGACATTAAGGCCTTCTTGTTTACTAGCTTACTGCTTCAATTCTTTGCCACTGGAACTGAAATTCCCGTAGCTGAATGGTCTTCTCATCTCTTGGCTGTTTAGGCTGATTAACTCTCATAGTTCATCGATTCTATGTCGTATTTTTTTCACATTTTAATTTTTCCAAATTTGGGATATGTCTTATCATCATTGTGGGCCAATGGCAGTGAAGACAGAGCCAATGGCCTAATTTGTCAGTCTTCAAAAAGACAATACTGTTGTTCACTGCTGAAGCAGTCATTTTGTTGAAATGAGCCACTGCATATGAACTGCATGCTATTATTTGTGAAGCAAATACTTATTGTCAAAGTCATGATCAAAACTCCCCATTTTCTTGCAAGGCAAAGAATATGTTTTTTAGATGAGGCTACAACAAGATGGAGGTAAAGCTGTGTTATTTTGTTATTGGTACGTGAGCAAAAGACATGCGCCTCTCAAGTGCCAAGAAATAAAATAAAGGCAGGAGAAATTACCAACACCATCAAGAAGACAAGACACAAGTCAAAGTTAGAAGAGCTGATGTGGCCAAGTGTTTGCATTTTTTTCTCTCCTTGTATTACATTAACGTACTATGATGCATCGCAGAATCAATGGAGTCTTAGATTTAAGAAAATATGACAGCTTTGCCTGGTTGTGACTGCCGAGTCTAAGCCACAGGTGCAGTCCACTGTGTTTGCCCCAAAAGAGCAAGATTATTTAATTCGTATATACTTTGAACAAAAGGTGTTTGAAACAATTGAAGGGAAGGTACAATTTACAGCAACATTCAAAGAAAAACACAGCATTCTTATGACTGCCTGATGTTACTAATCCCTTCTTAACTTCACTCTTTTTTTTTATTTCACTTTTAACAGATTCTGCACCTATCTCTTAATGTGTCAGAAAAGGAAAAGCTCCACCACGACTCGTGTACTTACACTGCCTTGATGTCAGCTCTAATTATCAGCATGAGAGTGCCTGCAGTGTATTCTTCAAAAGTCGAGGCTGAAAAAATGCCTATGCTATCTTTTCATGAAAAAGAACTACTTCCTGTGGGTTTATAGTGAGTAAAAGTCATTGACTCAGCAAAGCCACAAGCAGATAATGGCTTTAGTTTCCTTAACTTAATCCCAAAGGAGGGTGGTAAAAAGCAGGCTGGATTTTCTTTTTTTAAAAGTGCCCTGATTCAAATTCTAGTGAAACAATTCTTTAAGTGCCTGAAGTGAGGGACCCTAAGGGAATCATTAGCAACTTGTCGGTGGCTGCCTTAAGTGGGAAATGGTTGGAAGTTGCCTTTCTCAAATAGGGAAGGAAACCCCCAAAGACCTTAAGAGGACATTTGCCTCCTGGCCTCTGGGGACTTCCCTGGTGTGGAAGATGCAGCAGAGCCAGGTGGCCAAGTCTAACTCTGGTCCCACAAGAGCTCCCTCCCGCCGCATCAGTTGGTCACACAAAGGCTGCTGCAACCGTGTCTCGCTTGCTCAGCAGTGGCCTCTGAAGTCCTAATACTTCCTTGGGACTCAATCTACCTTGACTGGCATCCTCTATGACACACTTGTGAAAGACAGTCTTCTGTGGTCTAATAATCTTACAACTCTAAAATGCTCACTTTTGTCTTGATATACACATTTTGGGAACAAGGCAAAAATCAGTTCAGTGACAAGAGCACTCTACTGGAGACCCAAAATTTGGGTTCCAGTCCAGGCTCTGTCACTAACTAACTATCTTAATTTGCCTAACATCTCTGGGTCTCAGTTTCACCAAGTAAAAATTGGGCAAGGCTGTTTTAAGAATCCAATGTGATAAAATGGGTCATATATTTTATAAACAGTAAAATAAACTACCAATAATATTAGATGCTGCAGAATTGAGACCATGAATGTCACCATTCCTTCCCTTGGACGAGCCACAACTCCGGATATAAAGAGGTTAAATGTGTGCAGTAGAAACGATGCTCTTTACAGTAGAGATCAAATCCTTTACAGTAACAGCCCATACCATCTTATGTTGGATTTCCCTCAAAAATCTTTCAAAAATCATTAGAAGATGCTAAGCAACTTATTCAAAGACTCTCGGCTGTAAAGGAATAAATGGACGACAATGAACAGCTACTTCACAGAACAGAGATGCAGAGATGACTGTTTACAACACTGTGCTCCTGCTGAGATTATTTTAGAGTAACACTTAAGTTGTTTGTTCACCCATCTTACATCATTACTGAACAGTTTGAGGCCATGATTCCTGAGGGGCATTTAAACCATAAATGTCATGTTGTCAAAATCCTTAATGTAACCTAGTCCCTTAAATGTGTGTTTCCTTTCTTTCTGAGATACTCCTTGCATTTTAAGTATTGACAAACCTCCAGTCTAGAGAGGGGGATTCTCGACTATTTTTCTGGACCCTAAGATCCAGGCTTTACCTTTGTCCTCCCTCTGGGATACTCCTGGCCCCTACCAGGGGTCTACAGCGCTTAAGTTATTTTCTCCAAAAAGAATCCTAGAACCATTAACAGAGGTACTATGCCCTGAGGACTGAGTACTAGAGGGAAGCATTGGTGATCAAATGACATACTAGGCCCATGTGTTTCGTAATCTGCAAAGTTCTCACTTAATAACGGCCAGCATTTGTTGTCATATTGAGTGTTGGGCACTGCATTAAAATACTTTAATACATTATTTCATTCAAGCCTCATCTTGATTTTCAAGAGAGTATAACAGTTTATTACCCCCAATAGTGTTATTATGCTAATTTTACAGACAAGACTGGTGAGGAACAGACAACCTCAGTGTCTTGCCCACAGACAGAGACAACTTGCTAAAAGTGAAGATTTCACTCAGGCAGTCAGCCTCAGAGCCCAAGATCTCAAACTCTGTGTTCTAAGCACAAATGGATACTTCTCATGATCATGGTATTAATGAAATTGTCCCCCTTGGTTGGACAATTTCTAATCATCCTTTGGGCTTCAGCTTAAATGTGCTTTCCTCTTGGAGGCTTTCCCCAACCAACCCGACCCAGGGGAACCCCTCTTTTCTTATATACACACTCATGGTATTCTATGTCGCCTTCATTTTTACAACTACATTTAACTAATTCTTGGTAACTCTGTCTAATTTCTATCTCCTCCCACATCCCACTCCAAGACTGCAAGGTGTGTCCTCCATCAGAATTAAGACAAAGTACAGAGACATTCAGACCGGTCCTGATGCTTCAAAAACTCCTTTCATGCCACAGAAGCATGAAAATGAGAGAAACCCACAAGGACCCCAGCACAACCACCAACCTCCTGCACTGAGAACAGGGGACTTCTTTCAGGAGGTTGGGGAGGTCTCACTCCACCTGTCTCAGCTTGATTGTCTTTTTTTTTCTGAAACACAAAAGAGCCTGATCAGACCATCTCTGTAGATCCTGCAGGCTTTAACTTTCTTTCTATAAATTCACAGGCCTAAAAACCTCTCTGCCATTTGAGGGGGAAAAATGTGAAAATTTCTCTCAGCTCTCAGCAAAACCAGCTCAAATGAATTAAAATTCACAGAAAAACTCACAGATCTGAAGAAGGCAGTCGTTGCTGGCTGTAAATTTACAGGTGTAAAAATCTCCAATTTCATGCACACGGAGCCAAGCCACCAGCCCAGAGAGCAGTCAGCTGAAAGTCAAACAAAAATCAAAGAAAAATCTGAAATACAGAAAAAAATCATGATATAGAGCATACTGTACTGAAATACGTTATTTCTTTATCTAAATTTAAAATTTTTTTACACCAGAAATTGACACACTATAAACTATACTTAAATTAAAAAATTAGAATTTAAGTGTATTCCAAGAACATTTCCAGTTTAAACAATAGTGGAAAACTAGATAAAAAACTAAAATTATAGTAAAATTGGAAATGTTTAGCCAACACAAAACCACAAAAAAAATACTTTTAAACTTAGTATTTTGAGTAAACCTGTAGCCATATTCATGTAAGTTACTTCTTTCCTTATTGAACGCAACTAAGAAACATTATTAAAGCATGAATGACTAAAAGCCATGGAAGGAACTAGTTACAAAAAGTTTTAAAATAATTTACCCAATGCACATAACAAATTTCTTATTCCAAACGTAAACACAGGAAGAGATTTTATGAATAGGAAATCAGATGCTCTCTAATACTAGTAACCACAGGTGGGACAGCTATTTAAAGAACACTGCTTTAAACAGATGTCAGGTCATTAGGCTGCTTATGATGCCATCATGATGCCATGACGTCTAAGTTCAATCCTGCATACGTACATCTGAATACATACCCACAAGTATATGTTACAAAAATTTTTAAATTACTTTCAGTCTGTACCATTTTCAGTTTTTGATGCCCAGCACCAACATGACAGCAAAGAGTCTATTCCTTAGAAAATTCTGGCTTGATTGGAAACAGGAAGTGTCAAACCTTGGAAGTTAATCAGGTTATTCTACTGAAGTATCGTTTGGGCTCAGATGAGCATCTCAGTGTTTAAGGTTTCAAGGTCCACCCATTTATCATCTGGCCTCATTTTTCATTTGTGGTGGAATGCTTTCTGAAGGCTTTCGAAATTCTCTCTAGTGGGGAACAAGCCATACCTTTGCATTTTTTTTAGAAAACAAAACTCCATTCCAAATAAAGTTACACATCACCCTCAACAAGAGATGCTAAACTGCTCAACTAAGCTACTCAAATGCCAGTTTCTGAACTCAGCAATAGGAATGATAATACATGGAGAACCATTTTTGTGGGAGGCAAGGATGCTCAGAATTTCTGGCAGTTTCAAATACTTTGCCACTCCGTAATTTATGTGTTAAATGAGAAAAGAAGATGAGTAGATGGAGAAGAGAAAAAATGAAAGGAGGAGGGGACAAGAAAGGAAGCAGGAAAAGAACAAAAAACAGGACTGAAAGATTGAAGGAAAGAGGAAAAAAGAAGGCAGACAGGCAGATATTTGTACAGATTTTTAAAATATTTTAAAATCTATCTGGTAAAACTGTGCTGTGAGAAAACAAGGAAAAATGTATTTACAATGTCATCTAACAGTTCTCTTGAAAAATCTTAAGAGTTATTGCTTGTGAGCAGGACTTATTTTAGTTATAATGGAAAACTGGTATCTGAACTTGGATTGATTTGGGTGCTTAAAATTGTGAGTCAGGTTTGCAGAGAATCATCATAAGGCCCTGTATTTCTAAACTATAATGGTATCAGGTGTGTTTATCCTACCTGATTTTCCATCTCACACATCAGGACTCACTATGGATGACCTATTTTCCTTCCCTTCAGGAAACTTGTACAGTTGGGAATGGTATGGCACTGTGGTTAAAAGCACGGGTTTCAAGGGGGGAGGGTATAGCTCAAGTGGTAGAGCACATGCTTACCATGCACGAGGTTCTGGGTTCAATCCCCAGTACCTCCTCTAAAAAATAAATAAACCTAATTACCTCCCCCCTTGCCAAAATAAACTAATAATACAGTAATAAATAAATAAATAATTTTTAAATGTTAAAAAAAATTTTCAAAAAGCACAGGTTTTGGAGTCCAATAAAACATTCAAATATTGGTCCTCTCCTGCTTTACCTGTCTGCGATTTAGTTTCCATCTTTATGATAAATAATAATTGATCTTAGAGCTTCATTGTGAAAGTTAAATAAAATATACATAAAATTCTTAGCACAATGCCTAGTACTTAATCAAAGTTCAGTAAATGTTAAGTTCTGCCAGAAAAATAGCTGACAAGTAGATACTTACTAGAAATGTCATTTAATTCTATGTAGAGGAAACCAATAATAACTTAGTAATTATTCACTCTTATTTCATGTAGCAAAAACAAAATCAGGATTCATAAGAGAAAGAAGAGAGGGAGAATGGAAAGCCACAGACAGTTTGAAAACAGGTTTTGATAAATTGATAATTCGCTGAGAGAGAGGCTCATCAAGGTGTTCTGTTCTTGGGCCAGTGGATGAGCAGCAAACAAAATAATGTCAGTTTTTTGTAAATTCTCTAGGAAAACCCAACTGTTTAGCTGTAGGTTGGGGGCTAGGACACCTGAATATATCACGTCTACTGGCGTCCTTTGTTAGCACCTTCATGTGTGTTAGTTATACTAGGTCTGCACCACCTCCCTGATCAAAATTTCTTTCCCTGCTTCAAATTCTAAATGCAGTCCACTGTTATGTTAGCTCATGGTCCACTGTACTTTCCTTGACAGCACTCAGCTCATTTTGTAATTATAAATTTACTTTTTGGTTGATGAGTGTCTATCCTTCCCCCAAGCTGACTGTCACATCCACAAGAATGGTGATCTTTCCTGCTTCATTCCTTGCTGAATGCTCAGAATGTAGCCCAGCTTGTGACACACAGCAGGTGTGTACAGTGATGAAGGGAGGAAGGGAGGAAGGGAGGAAGGGAGGGATGGAGGGATGGGAGGGAGGGACGGGGCAGGCAAGCAGGCAGGTAAACAGGCAGGCAGGCACAATATGGTATAAGACAGGTAAAATAAAGTGCTGTGATAATCTGGATTTGGTGAACGAGAATTAGAAAAAGCTTCAAGGAAGAAGTGCGATTTTATCTGAGCCTTCAAGCATGGGTAGAATTTAAACATTCCCACTGGGAAATCATGGGACATGGAATAAAGTATGTCTCAGTTTCTCTAGAACATAAGGTCTCTGAGGGGCACTGTACGAGATGAGGCTAGAAAGGTTGTGGCAGGATTGTCAGACCAAGCCACCTGACAGTGGGAAGCCCCTGGGGGATGCAGGTGGGAGATGAGACATGCTCAGATCCTTCTGAAATACAAGTTTGGTAAAATGTAAAAGCTGAATGTGCAGGGAAAAATCTGTAACAGGAAGGTGACTTAATAGGGGCAAAGCTATTCTTTCTGTTATTTCTGGAACAGTAGAGTAGTTTTATTTACCCTGGCAAAGAGCCTACTAAACATTCTGAGTTTACTTGATTTAGACAAATGATGATGATGTTCAATTCTTTGAGAAATTTTTCATGAAACAAAATCACCAAGATGAATAATTAGAATCTATTGAAGACTACTCAAGCCTTTTCTGTACATGCATTTATCTATGTCTGGATGGCATGCAAATCAGAGCTTAGACTCAAAATCCAGGGAATTAAATCATGGAGTTCACAAAGAGGAGATAAACCAAAAAAGCCATGGAGGTCATGAATATACAGGCCTATTTATTTAAATTAGAAAGGCAAGTGAACCCTATTTTGACAGAAGTCTTTGTGATTTAAATATATGTGGTTAATAATAATAGTATTTACCATATGGCTCCCATGATCTAGGGACAGAACTAGAGCATTGTATACATCACCTAAGTGTCATGTAAGGTAGGTGTACTAGTCAGGGTTCTCCAGAGAAGAAACAGAGCTTACATATATAAGGAATAGATATATAAGGAATTGGATAATGGAAGCTGAGAAGTCCCACAACCTGCCCTTGGCTAGCTGGAGACCCAAGAAAGGTGATGACGTAGTTCAAAGACAGAGAGCTATTGCAAATGATGTGACTGACAAAGGTTTAATTTCCAGAAGATATAAATAGCTTATACAACTTAATAACAAACAAACAACCCAATTCAAAAATGGGCAGAAGACCTAAACAAACAATTCTCCAGCGAAGACATACAAATAGCCAACAAGCCCACAAATAAATGCTCAATATCACTAATTATCAGAGAAATCCAAATCAAAATTACAATGAACTATCACCTCACACCAGTCAGAATGGCCATCATTCAGAAGTCCACAAACAATAAATGCTGGAGAGGGTATGGAGAAAAGGAAACCCTCCTACACTGTTGGTGGGAATGCAGTTTGATGCAGCCATTACGGAAAACAGTATGGAGAGTCCTCAAAAGACTAAAAACAGACTTACTATATGATCCAGTGATCCTACTCCTGGACATATATCCAGAGGGAACTCTAATTTGAAAAGACACATGCACCCCAATATTCATAGTAGCACTATTTACAATAGCCAAGACATGGAAGCAACCTAAATATCCATTGACAGATGACTGGATAAAGAAGTTGTGGTATATTTATACAATGGAATACTACTCAGCCATAAAAAAGAATGAAATGTCATTTGCAGCAACATGGATGGACCTGGAGATTGTCATTCTAAGTGAAGTAAGCCAGAAAGAGAAAGAAAGATACCATGTGATATCACTCGTACGTGGACTCTAAAAAAAAAAAAAAAAAAGAAAGAAAGAAATAAAAAAAGAGGACACTAATGAATTTAACTACAAAACAAAGAAATTCCCAGACATAGTAAACAATCTTATGGTTACCGGGGGAAAGGAGACGGGAAGGGATAAATCTGGGAGTTTGAGATATTAGACACTATGTATAAAAACAGATTTTTTTAAACTTTCTTCTGTATAGCACAGGGAACTATATTCAATATCTTGTAAAAACCTTTATCGAAAAAGAATATGAAAACGAATGTATGTATGTATATGCATGACGGGGATATTGTGCTATACACCAGAAACTGACACATTGTAACTGACTATACTTCAATTGAAAAAAAAAAGGCAGAGAGCTGGCAGGCCCATGGTTTAATTCCAGTCCAAGCCTGAAGTCTTGAGAACCAGGAATGTTGACAATGTGAGTCCCTGTCCCAGGGCAGAAGTCCCAGTCTCAGCTAAAGCATCAAGTGGAGAGAGCCCAACCTTTCTCCACCTTTCTGTTCCATTTGGGCCCTCAACAGATTGGGTGATACCCACCCACACTGGGGAGGGTCATCTGTTTCACTCAGTTCACCAATTCAAATGCTAATCTCTCTCAGAAAGACCCTCACAGACATCCCCAGAAATGATGTTCAGCCAGATATTTGGACATCCCATGGCCCAGTCAAGTTGCCACACAAAATAAACCATCATGGTAGGCTATGTTTTTCATCTTTCAGATGATTTAACAAGATTTATTTTTAATTCTTATTTTTTATTGAAGTGTAGTCGATTAACAATGTTAGTTCCAGGTATATAGCAAAGTGATTCAGTTATACATACGTGTATATATTCTCAGTTTCTTTTCCTTTATGGCTCATTACAAGAAATTGAATATACTTATATAGGAAATGTTTTTCCATCTTTCAGATAATTTAATGAGAACTTAGAGAGGTTACACGGCCCTCATAATTGGCAGGCAATTCCAAGACTACAACTTAGTTTCTCTGATATCCCCTTTATTAGGCTAGGGGCTCTTTCCTTTGCCTTGTAAATAGCTCCTCCAATATTTTAAAAGTCTTTTTTCCATCCAATCAGCCTACTGTGAATTCTATTAAATTTAAACACATACGTACATATACACACACACATACTTCCTCCTGCCTGTCTTCATACCCACCTCTCCAAACATCCCTGCCATCTTCCTCAGCTCCATTTCCTCCTTCTGAAGGGCATTTTCTGTTTCCAGAGAGTCCTAGGTATCCTTAGATCATTTAGCTTTTTCATCTTGCCCATCCCTGATGTGGTCCTGCCCTAGGCCACCTATGTCCTGTTCCCACCCCATCACCTCCTCCTGTTCCACCTTCACCACCATATATAGTTGGCTCCTCTCACCAGTGGCTGCTCTGCTGTCGCCCTGGCAGATATGATAGTGAAGACTTGACACAAACCTTCTACCAACAAGGTTGCCATAGGTGTGGTGGCAGTGACAGACAGTGAAGACCCTGGAAGTAAAGGTAGGGACAGCCAAGGGGCTGTTGGAGGGCAGGATGTGGCTGCCACCAAGGAGGAGGTGGTCAAGATGGTGGCTGCAGAGGAAAGGGTGGCTGAGATGGGGTGTTGCACTAAATGCTGAAAACACTCCTGCTCTCATGGGACTGACATTCAAGGGGACAAGAAATAGGAGATATAAGTAAAATCTATGATGATGTGCCTTGGAGAAATTTTCACCCCTGCTGTAGTGCAGAGGGAAGAGTGCTTGGTGTAAGTACACTGGGCAATAATTAAACCAAAATACAGACTTTCAGACAAGCATAACACTGAGAGAATTCATTTTCAGAAGACCTGGACTGAAGAAATGTTAAATTCTTCAGGCAACAGGAATATGATAACAGACCAAAGATCTTTGGATCTACACAGAGAAATGAGAGTTATAAATGGAAAAAATTTTTAAAGGTAAAAACTCATTTGGGTATTGCATTCTGGATTGAAAGTTTTTCCCCCAATACTTTAGAGGTGTTGTCCCATTGCCTTCCATGTGCATTTTCGTTGTTTCTCTTTCTCTTGCACACACACAATACGCACATGCACACACAATTATATATACCACTGGCCATCATCCAGGTACCAGTCTCCTAATGGCCTTGTTTGATGGCTGGCTGGCGGTATAACTGTGCTTACAGCAGAATTGTTTCCTTTTAACAAAGAGGCAGAAATGTTTTAAATTGTTTTGGGTGCAGTTATTAACAAAAAGTGCTTATGAACAAAATAGCTGATTTTTACTGGGTGAATTTTAAGCGCCTCTGCAATCTGTATGTATTATGCCATGTATTCCACACAGAAGGTGGGTACTATCAGTTCTGTTTTCAGTTGAATGAACAGTCTTAGGTCTATTTTCACTGGTCCAGGACTGATCTGCTGAAGGTTAAGCTGGAGCTAAGCCTAGAACCCTTAGGCTTTAGGGGCTGGGGTGACAACCACTCAAATGCCCATGAGATATTTAGCATTTTCCAGCCATAGGGTTTTGTTTGTTCAAATAAAGCTTTCTAATGTATCTAAAGGGCCAGCAGTCATAATGTGTTTGACAAACCCAAGGGGGAATAGAAAATAAAGACAGAGTAGTTTACAGTTTCTGTGACTGCCCCAAATGTGGGCCACATTAAGTCAATTCGATTGGATAAAACTCCTTATGGAGAGAAAATGTCATATCAAAGATTTCTTAAAAATTGATGTGGCTGGTATCTGTGGGTCACACTCATTTTACTTAAGTCAACTCTAGAAAAATGTAGCCTTAAAAGACTACATTTTAAAAAGTTATTATGATTGATTTATTTGAACCAGAGAGTCTTAGACACTACTGCTCTGTGTAATTTGATTTTCACAAGTTAAGGGAAAAACAGGAGAAAAGTACAACATGTCATATGTCTTCAGTCGCTAAACATGTTCCCAGCATGGTCATGTGGAAAATGAGAAAGTAAACCATGACTTCCTCAGAATAGGATGACTGCTGTCTAAAATATATAAATAAAAATATGCAATTAAGCAAATCCAATAGAAGTGTATTCCTTGCTCAAATAAGTCTTCGTGGGCAGATAAACAGACAGGCAGAGCAGTCCTAATTTATGCAGACATTTAGGCATGTCAAGGAGGCTGACAAATGCTGTTTTATTCCTATACATTCCTTCTAGAGTCTCCTTGGGACTCACCACCATCCCAGACAGCCAGAAGGGGACAAGAGCAAAGAGCATTACAGGAGCTCTGGGAGCCAGTTAAGTAGCATACATCACTTTCCCTCACATTCCTTTGGCTAAACCCTAGCAACATGCCCATGCCTAACTGCAAACGGTTTGGCAATGTGGTCAGTGATGGACAACACTTCCCAGGGAGACCTGTGTGCTACAGAAGGGAGCACAGTTATCCAGGAGGCAGTCTACTATCTTTGTCACAGCCCATGACTGAGCTTTGTCATCCAGAGGGTGGTAAGGTCTAAGGAGATGGGACCAAATAATTTTAACAGATAGAATTTATTGAACACAGACAGCAGACACTGTGTTCAGCTCTTTACCTATATTCTCTCAAAATTAGTTTTTCAGTTTTTGTTATTGTTGTTATTATTTTTAAGACACAGCTGCAGTGGGAGGGTGGGGAGGAGGCAGGCAGCAGTCAGGACTCAAGCAGTCAGAGAAGCCTTCTGCTGTATAAGGCAGGGCTATTCCACATCTGGAGAACTGTGACGTTTTCAAAGAACTGTCACATTTATTACCTAACTTGAGCTTCACAATGGCACTGTAAAGTAGGTAAGACAAGTCCTATTGCCATTTTGAGGAAAGAGAAATTGAAATACAAAGAGATCAGAGGCCTCCCCTAAGGTCCCCAGCCAATGAGGACTAGACTAGATCCCCGACCTGTGAGCTGCAGTCTAGTACTGTTTCCCATGTAGCTCCCTGCTCCCTTGGTACTTGTAGCTGAACTGCAGTTGTCCGAAGGGCAATTAAGTGAAGACCTTTCCAAGAAAAGGTATTCCTTGACTTCTGGCCAGTAGTGGTATGTGTTTTGTTTGACTGCTACAGAAAGCTTTTAACATTAGAGTTGAAAAATACACTCCTGCCAACCTTTATTGTGACCGCTAAGTGAGAGGAAAGACCTTTGAAAAGGAGGTAGCAGAGGAGCAGGGCTAACTTAAGCTAGGACGAACTCGTCTGCTGACATCCTAGAGAACCTAGAGCATAAGCAGCGTCCTGGAAAGAATGTCTTATTCTATTGACTGGTTGCTGACACCATGCTGTTCAGCTGTTCAGTCCCCTCTGAGACACAGAGGGTGCAGAGACCTGTCACTTGGAAGGTGATCTGTTCCCCACAGGCCCAGAAGTTAGAGGTCTGTTTCCCTGTGCTATTGATCATGCAATGGACTTCGAGGCCTTTCTGGCCTTCTGGAATTAGAACCAGGGATTCATCTCATTCTACTCAATCTTTTGATGGGAGCGTAATGTTCTACAGTGAATGGTTACTGGGCCACCCCTGGCCTGAGCTTCAAGTCACTTGGAAACTCTTACAAGTAATGTCCTCCAGTGAGTTCTAGAGTAAATCAGAACCTTCTTTTACAACATCTTCCAGACCATTAAAAAGACCTCATGCTGAGTAAGAGCGTACAGAGCAGCACAGAATTCTGCAAGAAGGCTATTTTTTATTGTAGTTTGGATGGGTTAGGAAAAGCTTCAATTTTTCACTCTAAGTCCTTCAGTGCATTTTCTTTCATTTTATTATTCATACAAGTTAAAGTTCTTTGGTAACAGGAATTCCTTCAATTGTAAAATAAAACTACATAGATGTGAGCAGTCGTGTCAATGGTCGTGAGCTTATTACCAAGGTTAGCAAAACTTTCATTGTAAATCAGTCTGTACTCAGCAAATAAAAATCATTACTAGTTGTATAAACACCAATTCCATTTGACTTTCAGGATGCCACACTACTTCTGTACCTAGCATTTGGAGTCCTTACATTTGCAATGTTACACAAACTGCACTATTTTCTTTTATGTGCAGTTTGCCTGAGTAAGCCATTAGAGAATAAATTCTATCTTTAAATTATGTTCATAAAAAAAAAACCCAGACTGAAGGGTTACATTTTCCTGACACTAATATAATCAAGGCTTTTTTTTTAGACACTGAATCACTTTTTTCAGCAGATAGTTCCAGAGCAATTGGATAGCCACTGGCAAAAAAAAAAAATTTATAAATCAATTTCACCCAAACTTTACACCTTATATAAAAATTTATGCCTTATATAAAAATTAACTCAAAATGGGTCTAAGACTTAACTATACATTATAAAACTATGAAACAAGTAAATGGAAAATCATTGCGATCTAGGGCTATGCAAAGAATTCTTAGACTTGACACTAAGATTATGATCTATAAAGAAAAACTGATAGATTGAACCACATCAAAATGGAAAGCTTTTTTTGTTCTGTGAAAGCCCATAGGTACAGCATGAAATGACAACTTACAGACTTGGAGAAAATATTTGCAAACCACATACATGACCAAAAACTAGCATCCAAAGTACATAAAGAACCCTCAAAACTCAACAAAAACAGTACAATTTAAAAATGTGCAAAAGACATGAGATATTTCACTGAAGAAGATATGCAAAAGACAAACAAGCACATGAAAAGATGTTCAACATTATTAGCTGTTATTTAAATGCAAACCAAAATCCCAATGAGGTCTCAACACACATCTGTCAAAATGGCTACAATAAAAAATAGTGACAACACTCAAATGCCAGCAGGAATGCAGTGGTAATGTAAAATGGTAGACATTCTAGAAAAAAAAATGTCTGGCAGTTTATTAAAAACTAAATATGCAACTTCACTATGACCCAGCAAAGGCACTCCTGAGCATTTGTCCTAGAGAAATGAAAACTTATTTTTATACCAAAAGCCTGCACATGAATGTTTGTAGCAGCTGTATTTGTAATAGCCAAAAATGGGAGTCATCCCAGACATCTTTCAAGGGATGAATGATTAAATAAATTGTAGAACATATATAACATGGAATATTACTCAGCGATAAAAAGGAATGAACTACTGATACACACAAAAACTTGGATGAATCCCCAGAGAATTAAGCAGCAAAAAAAAAAAAAAATAGCCAATTCCAAAAGGTTACACACATTTTTTATTCCATCTGTAAGATAAGAAGTTTTTGAAGTGACAAAATTTAGAAACGGAAGACAGATTAGTAGTTGTCAAAAGTTCGAGACTGGAGGAGGTATGGGATGGAGATAGGAGGTAGTCAGTGTGACCACGAAAAGGGCAAGGAAAGACAGTGTTGGAACTGTTCACTATCTTGGCTGTGGAGGTGGATACACAAGCCTACACAGGTGGTAAAACTGCACAGAATTTAGTACACACAGAGACAACAAACACACAAATGACAAGTCAAACTGGAGAAACCTAAATAAGATCAGTGGATGTATCAATATGATTACCTTGGTTGTGATATTACACTGTAATTTTTCAAAATATTACCATTGGGAAACAGTATACAAGGGATCACTACATTATTTCTTACAACTGCACATAAATCTAGAATTATTTCAACAAACAAAAACTTTAGTTAAAATGTCTTTTGTGATCCCCTCCCAATGTAGCTTCTTCTCACTTCTCTCATTACCCTGTAATTTAAAGGACCTATCAAAGAAGTCAGAGGAGTATTTGATGTTTTTTAATGAAGGTCCTCTCTTATGTTCATAGCTTCTCCTGGGTTCTTTATCATGTGATGTACAGCTTCTGCCAATTAGCAATTTAAATGCTTCCAGATGGACCCAAGTGCTTCAGCTACCTCAGCACCAAGGCAATCACTTAAAGTCAAACATGTCCTCCCCATTGCCCAGCATCCATACATCAAAATTGAGCTCCAAGCTTACATACATCTCCATGTGGCAAACAGGTGATTATTTACAATCCAGTCACAAAGGGACCTATAAATATCCTTCAAACCAAAAAGAATACAGAATGACAGCAGATGGCCCTATCCGAAAACGAAGAATTAAAGACGCTAAGCCAAACAGTTAAACTAAAGGACATAAAGGATCACAAAAGGAAAACCAGTCTTCTACCTTTTCGGCTAGGTAAGTGCCCTGCCCACCTCAGTTCCACGTGAGCCCAGCAACAGTGTCAATCCTCAGGCAGGCTAGAACTCGGTACAAGACCATAAAGGGATACTCCCAGGCTACTGTAACAGAATCATGTGTTGCTCAGCCCCCTACCCTCAACAAACAGAAGACAGCGACGAGCTGCAGTGTTCACAGGACCCAAAACCCTGAGTTTACACCAAAAAAGTTAATTTATAAATAGATGCCTGGTAGTTTGTAAGACACCTATTTGGGCTTCTTTGGCAGCAAAATCAAGAGCAGTAAGGGGGTGAGGAGGGTGGAGGTTTCATCCCAGATTGTGTGCAAATGAGCCCCAGTAGCTCCAACCTCATCTCCACCAGCTGAGTCATGAGTGCCATCAGCCATGACACCACTACCAAAGTATCTTGAAAGCCTCACCCACTGTCCTTGGCTACAACAGGTGAAGGACTAAGGACTTTGAATTTCAAAACTCCCTCCTCCCTAGGTTAAGGAGCCCAGCCCAGCTAGGAGGCTTCCACAGAGCTCAAGGCTATATGAGTCAGTCAATATGCCCAGCAAAGAACTTACGACAGAAAACAGTTCGTAAGCCAGAGGAGAATCCAAAGGGTCAAAAACCAGAACCCAAAAGAAACAGCAAGCATCATACGACTACATCAGAGATCAAAGTACCGGACAGACGAACGAGAAGCTGAAGGCACAGTATAAATGAAAGAGGACCTTGTGCTCTTACCAGGAATAGACATTCGAGGGAGCCATCATGGTGCCTGAAGATGCACTGTGGGTGGGAGGGCCAGCTGCAACGAAGGACCAGGGATAAGAAGGCAGAGAAAACGTGGGAATGATTAAAACTGACTCAAAACATCTATATGCTGTGTACTGAGTACACCTGTGTGATCAGCTAGTCACTGGAGAGGACCGGACTCAATAGTTTGTAATATAATCATTTTAAAACTCCAACTATGGTCTCCCCCTAAGTTCCATGGGGAGTTCCTAGAAACAGCTCAGTCACAAGGGAACAAAAAGATTAAGATGGTTTCAACATTTACTCTCCAAATTAAGTGGCTTCCTGTAAAGAATCAGTTATCTTATGAAATGTGCTATCATATAAGAGTGGCAGAGCAAATTCCCAGCAAGTACCATAAACAGAGGAGTACACTGTGACCCAGCTATATTGCAAAGGTGGGTAAACACAGAAAAAAAAAATGACATTTGACTGGAGAAGTTGTGGATATTAGAATACGAAGGCTAGCAGTGAGTGGGATGCAGGTGAAATGTTTGGCAATCTTCGAACGGCCAGGCTGGTGGAGGACGCAGGCTATAGGGTATCCATGTCAGGAAGCGTTTCTTCAAGGTAGATAAGGGTATAACTGAGGCACTGGAAGTGGCAGCATTAAAAGGTTTCCACATTTTGCTCATTGGCTCTTGGGACTTCAGAGCAATCGTGGGTGGCAAAGTATTTTTACTCCCTGCAGATACAGATTTAACCAATTGCAGAAGAAATATTCCCCAAAGACAAGAAGCCTTATGAGAGAGAAATTCAAAGCAAGAATATAATTCCCTGGGGCACTCATGAAGAAAAAATGCCAGTAACCTTATTGTTCCTTTTACGGACGTTTGATTCTCCAAGGATATCACTGCATTCAATGAGGAAATTCATGCCTGTTGCCACAGGAGTTGAGGCTGAGTACCAGCGCGCACAGTTGCAGTGAATCAAGTACCGGGTGCCACTTGAGAAAAGGTCAAGAAATCAAGAGTTACCAATGCGAGAATGTAATAGCAGTAAGAGGTTCACAAATGCCCAACTGGGTCACATTAGGTGTTGCTCAGATTTAAACCCATACTATTATCTAAAGAAAAGACACAAATGCATTATAAATGAGCTGATTCAATAAAGGCACTACTTCGTTTCCTGGGAGCAGCTGCTCAAGAACAGAAAAGGACAGCTGTTCCATTTTGTGTCTGAAAGTCTTCACATTCAAATTCCTCTGCCTGACTCTCAAGGTCCCTTATCATCCTACCTCCTTCTACCCACACTCCCTTACCCTCACTCACAGCTACCCAGGCTAGTCAAGTATGTACGAGTAAAGAAAACAAATATTGTCTGCTAGTTCTTCCATATAAAAATGGTTTCTTTTATTAAAGACCTTTCTCTTATGCAGGGTAAGACATCCAAGGGAAGAGGAGGAGGGACCGTGGAAGCCAGGACTAGCCACTGAAACCTGAAGAGCTGGGGCAATCATTGAAATCAGAACACATCAATCTTTTTCAATCTGCAAATCAGGGGGCCATCTTTCAGACAGTAATCCAAGATGGAATATGGATTTAGAAATGCTGTTATGGTAGACACTACAGTGAACTATGAGTTCAGTATTTCATTAAACACATTCCACAGGATTTAAATGAGGATCAGTGATGACAGGATCCATGCTTGAGTAAGTTTTGGAAAAGCTAAATCAGACCAAAGTTAGTAAATTTCTCTCTGCAAGACCGCTCAGCATCAATTTGTGAATACGGACTGTGATTCTCCAACATGGTGGGGAGAAGGGGAGCAGATACAGCACAGTGGGATGCCACATTTCCCATTTACATTTCACGTGAAACCCTTTTGTTCACTGAACATCTATAAGGACTGCTTTTTTTTTTTTTTTTTTTGGAAACCATTTTGGAAAGCAATGAATTAGAGATAGCTGATAAAAATTAAGTCTATGATAATGAGGCTTGTCAAAGACCATGTGATCACTGAGAAACTGATAAAACCTGGAAGTATAGTTAAGTGGGCTGACACCAAAGTGGAGTCCCAGTGAGGGGCCACCCTGAAGATTCTAGATTGTAACAAAAGAACTAGGCTAAGGAGGAAAGCAAAGCCTGTGGAAATGTTCTGGAGCAAATATTGGCAACTATAAGGTCAGGAGGCAAGAGGAATACCTGCAGGAACTCAGAGATGGAGGATTTTACATTGGTGCTACTCTGGAGTTCGAATACAAAATAACAGCCCCTGATTCCCTAAACAATGTGCTTCTAGCACTTCTTAACATGCTAGCTTTGGTTGTAGTGAAGAGAACACTAAAGTAGGCATCATGAGAACTAGATTTTCTGTTAGCCCAGGGGTCGGCCGGAGCCAGCTCACACCAGCTCAACAAGGGCCAATCAAGCGCATCTTTTCCCAGTTCTATATGGAATAAAGCCAGGTTGGTAGCCATGGTAAAAACACTTAGACTACAGAAACTGATAAACTTGACAAATCAGGGCTTTCCTTACTCCCTCCCCCTACCCCACCACTTCTGTCCCCAGTCTTCCACAGACTGCTGCTTATTAGACATTTATCAGGTCATCACTGGCCATGACCTAGGTTTGTGGCATTGGGTTTATTTGGCTTTATCTGTAAAGTTAAATGAATTAGATTAAGTTTTCATCCTTTTAGAGTATAAGAACACAATTAATTATAAACTAAAGCAAGTTATCAGACATACACATGATAAAGTTTGCATTTTCAGTGGTACTTGTTTGTTAAGAAAAAACAAAGACAAATAGCTATAATGAACTGGATGACTTTTAAACAAGTATTTTATTAATCACAATAGCACTTACAGATTCAATAAATATTAAATAGGAGAGAGAAAAGTGATACTTATTTGACAAGAAAAAAGGCAATATTTAGAAAACCGAAAATAATGATATGGGGGAAAGGGTATAGCTCAGTGGTAGAGGGCATACTTAGCATGCACAAGGTCCTGCATTCAATCCCCAGTACTTCCACTAAAAAATTACTAAATAAATAAACCTAAATATCTCCCCTTCAAAAATAAATTCTATGCACTCTAGGGAGTCATGGCCCACAACTGGGGAACAAGCGAGCTCCCTGGGGATTCCCAACAGCCAAGAAACAGAATACTGGAGATACTGTTTAAATTCAGCTTCCTGGGTTTCATCCCAGAACAACCTAATAAGAATCTCTGAGGACAGGCCTAGAAATACATACACAAAGCAAATTTCCCTGGTGATTCTTATGCAAGTGCCCAACCTGCATGCACCATATTCATGTTCCTATTGGGATGAGCTTGATGGTCTTATTTCCTTATAATACAACTATTCTGTAAATTCGAAAGCCTTTTCAATTCACCCTAAGTAGACCACATTTGAAATCTCATTATTTATGGAGACTCCAGGAAAAGAAAAATGGAAACATGTCAAGAGCAGAGATCAAGGTGTGAGGAATCTGCAAACTATGCCTCAGGAGAAATGGTTAAAGAACCAAAAAATTCTGCTTAAAAAAGTCTGGTGTGGGTGTGATGGAATACTACTCAGCCACAAAAAAAATGAAATAATGCCACTTGCAGCAACATGGATGGACCTAGAGATTATCATACTAAGTGAATTAAGACAGAGAAAGACAAGTATCATATGATATTTATATGTGGAATCTAAAAAAAATGACACAAATAAACTTATTTACAAAACAGACTCACAGACACAGAAAACAAACTTATGGTTACCAAAGGGGGAGCAGGAGAAAGATAAATTAGAAGTTTGGGATACACACTACTATATATAAAATAGATAAACAACAAGGTCTCACTGTATACACAGAGAACCATATTCAATAGCTTGCGATAACCTGTAATGAAAGAGAATATACATGTGTGTATGTGTGTGTATAACTGAATCACTCTTATGCAGTATACAAGAAACTAACAAAACACTGCAAATCAACTATACTTCAATTAAAAAAAAAGTTTGAAAACAAATGATCAAGGAAGGCCCCTAATTGGCCCTCTTCACTTATTTCACTTCTTGCTTCAGCTTCAGAAACTAGCCCTTTGTAATCTTGGACATAGCTGTTAGGAAAATATTCCTTGTAAGTAAAGTGACCTTATTATTTATCATCCAAACTGATACTTAGAGAGTGAGAAAGGATGCTATCCATGACCCCCCTGGGACAGCAGGCATTCAGGCGTGAACTTGAGTTGCCACAAGCAAACTGGCCATGTAGTCTCACCCTAGTTGCAACAACTCAATCCTGTCTCCCAAGAACTTTTACCCACTGATCCTCATTTTCCTTTGAAGCCATAAACAGCCTAATTTCATTTGCTATCTGTCGAAAGTTAGAAAGTAGCTATTCTGACCTCCCTCCTGGCTCTTTAACCATTTCTCACCCAGAATCTTAACATGCAAAACAGGATCAAATGGGGCTGAAAGGGGTGATGAGCCTGGACTCCACCAGCTGACTTGCCTTTGCCCCTTTAGATGCCTGAGGCACCCCCAATAGAATCCTAGGAATTGGCAGTTTGAAAACTAAGCTGACTAGGTGGGCATCACGTCACAAGATTACCTTTCCATATCAAGTTTTAGAATTCTGGGAAGATGCCACATTTTGAATGCAGGAATAAGATGGCAAGGGAATAGATGATATTCAATAGGTTTAAAATCCCCAGTTTTTCTATAGTAAAAAAAAATTATATATTAAGTATATACAAAATTGTTACATTGTGGAGTATTTAAAACAAAAAAAGTACAACCGACATCCAAGGAACCACTAACAAGTTAAAGAGAGAATGTTAGCATTGTTTTTGAAAGTCCTCCTTTCCCTTTCCCTTCCCATTCCCCTTCTCTCTCCCAACGGCCCACCCCAAAGGCGACCACTATCTGGAATTTGCGTGTGTAGTTCCTTTCCCAGGCAGGTGGGATGCCCTGCGTTGAGGGCCGGGAAACCCTGGGTGATGCAGGAGATGAGATCTCCACTAACACAGAGCAAGCAGCTCTCAGTCCTGCATAGCCCACCATTGGCTGACAAGTCTTTGAGGCAATTTTCCCATAACTGTCTGAATAAAAGAATAAAGACCCCAGACTTGGCTATTCCCCAAGCAGATCTGATGTGGCCAATATAGAAATGCTAATTCCATACAGCTGTGCAAAATACAGAGCATTTTGACCGAGGAGACGGGTCAACTTGGCACAGAAAACCTTCACAAACCAGTGACTGTCATTCTCTGCCCAGAAATGGACTGTGGCCGCCTTTTAAAATAAAGGGGGGGCACTCATTTAAATCAGAAAGCTAACTGGAAGCAGGAGTTAACAAGAGAAGAAAATTGGAGAGAGAGGGAGAGAGAGAGAAGAGGGGAAGCTAAGACATGGTGATGCCCCTTCAGTCATATTTTTTAAGATCCTGTGTTTTGCCTTACACCATTCTGGCTCACATGTTGCTTAGATGTTGTCTGAGGAGCAGACAAATGCAGGGAAGAATTACATGATGAACAAGGTAGGATGTTACTGAACATGTTTATACTCAAGTGCTACACTGTGTACCACAGGCCACTGGAGAATAGCATGGTTCCCAGCAACGTGGAAGTAACTGTGAGGCAGGGTGAGATACTTGCCAAGGGAAATATCAGTTCGGCTGGCATCAGAGAAACCTTCATAGACGCAGCAAACTTTGAGCTAGGCCTTGGAGATAGGGTTGGGTGTGAGGAAACAGAGTGAGAACGTGTTTACACGAATAATGAAAACAGGCGTTCACTGTGTGTCAGGCACCATGGTAAGCTCTTTACATGCATTACTTCATCTCCTCCTCCCAATACCTCCTTAAAGTATAATTATGCCCATTTTACAGATGAAACTGAGACTCAGAGAGATTAAGTGGCTTGTCCAAGGTCACACAACTAGATAGTAGTGATCAGAATTCAGTCCCAGGATGTCTGTCTATATATAGCCAACAGGATGCTTCACTGCCTAAGGAGAGGAACAGCAGGTGACGAAGTCCAGACATGGCAGGAAACAGGCTGACTGTCAAGCAGTGAGCAAGGATCGGTCATATTGAAGGGGTGACAAGAGTGTAGGTATTTGGTCAAGTCATTCCTCTGCTGATAAATCCTTAAATAACTGCCCCCTCCCCTGAGCCTTGCACACACAGATTCTCAAGATAGCCTGTTAAATTTAACTGGCAATGTAAGGAAAGGCCCCAGCATGAGAAGCAATGGGATTCTTTGCCTATTATATCTTCTAGTTGACAAATATTTTGAAGTTTCACAGGGCATGAATAGGTTTACATTTGGGGTGGGGGAATGTCTGAAATACATCAATACAAGCTGGGAAAATAAAGGATAGCACAAGAATAAATGTGTGAGTAGACTTTCAAGAGGTGTGTGAAAGAAATCATCTTTTATTCATAAGTTTGTTCTGTAAATCTTTCCTGACTGGTCACTTTGTTTTCATCCCTGTGCTGGGGACCTAGGGATGTGGGCCTCTCTGAAGGGGCAAAACAGAAGAACAGAGACTTCCACTGTGCTTTATAACAAAATAGAATTCAAATGCACCACATATGGAATGGTGGGCACTTATCAAGCCCCTACCAACATGCTGGGTGCTCTAAGAGATGATAGAAATGCATTCCTGTCCTCAAGCACATCCTAGAGGAGATAAACTGGAGAACAAAGAATTGCAGCACAATGCAAAGAGTGCCACCTAAAGGGGGATTATAAACTAAGACAAAATCCGCACCGAAGGGTATAAAATCCTGACCTGGTATGCGTCTCTTGAGTTCGTTCGGAGTAAGTTTAGAAGTTTTCTGTTGGTTGACTATGTTCATCTCCCTGGACTCCAAGGACCAGATCAGGTGACCTCTTAGAAAACCTTGCAGCCCTAGGATTCTGATGCCATACTTCCCCAGCCGTTGAGAAATCAGAGCACACGGGCCAAAAGAGGAAAATAATACAAGAATAACAGAACATAGGTACAGTCCTCAGACTTGCTAAGTGGGCCAGGTAATACTCACTAAGGGTTATGTCTCTCTTTGGTTTGAGATGCCATCAAAATAGAAAACATTCATTTATTCATAAGCAGATTAAAGTTTTAACTTCACAATACTAAGGTAATTCTTTCGCCTAACTGCTAAACTCCAAAATGTCAGTGGTGGTCCACTGACAGTCAGGTTACATTACCCAGAAAATGTAAATTCAAGTCATCAGTTTGTTAAAAAATATAAAATTCAAAAAAAATTAAGGAAGTCCCTTTACATGTATTTATAAGAACAATTCCAAACCAAAACTCAATGAACACATAGAAGGATTATTAGAGCAAAGACAATTGTTTCCTTAAAATTATTAAAGACTCTGGTCTCAGGATATAGCTTTCTAGACTGTGTGATGTTATTCTAATCACTTACTCTTTCTGTAAATAAGGAGATTGGACAAAAATTTCCATCTTCATTCTTTGATGTTATGAAAACTTAACAATTTATAACTGTAGTCAAAGGATGGCAAATGACACCTTCAAGGGATTGGTGTTTCTGAGTCGCCTGGAAATGGAGAAAGATTCTGAGGCCCAGTCCAACATCAGAGGGAAAGAACCAAGAATTTGAACACTGTCTAGACAGGACAGGTGGGATGAGAGGTACACAAGAGCCATTTTTCTTCTAACTGAATCCTCACATTTTTTTAAACTAGAAAATTTGAACCCTGAGTGGTTTGGGGACATGCAGTGATCACAGAACAAATTAGCAGACAACACAAATTCTAAGTCAAATTTTTTTTACCTATCATCTGTACTCTTTTTAAAATACTGATAATTACTGTATTATCTTGCATCTTGTTTCCAAAAGAAGTTAAAAAGTGGTTTACAAAAGTAAGATCAATGAATACAAAAGTAAGACAAAAAGAAATTGATTACATCATTTTATCATACTCAGTGCTGTCAAACTGATTTGTCCAGGGTATAGTTTATTTCATATCACTACACTTCTCAATGATGCTCCAAAGTCTTTGTATCTTTCCCTAACTGCCCTTCCAAATGTGTATTTCAGTTGTACTGTTCTGCAATTCCCCATACACATTAGAGCAGATACCCATTAGGGAATGTCTGACTATCATGCAAGTCACCTCTCCTTATCCAGGGACATCTAAATCTTCCCCCAGAAGCTATGAAACTGACATAATGTAAGGCAAGAAGACTCTTCAATTAAGAGTTGGGGGTAGTAGCCACAGTCCACAGTGTGAATGAAGAAGCAGAGCAAGCAAGTCTGCAGAGAGAGAAAAAAAAAAATGTAGGAGACTTCCCTGGGTTCCTGGGTGCTTTCCAACCTTGGTTCCAATTCCCTCCTGAGGTCTGGCTTCATGTCTGCCTTTGAGTTCCCCCAAAACATCTGTGAATCCTTAAGAGTTATTTCTGCAGTCTCTTAATCTTACTCTAGTTAATTGATCTGCATCCCTTTCTGTGGCTTATGTCTCACTCTACATCTTGCCTTCAAATCCCTGCTCAAGACAACTTCCTCCAGAAAGCTCTTTCAGATTCCCCTGACACAGAAGTGATGTCTTCATTCTATGAATTCCTACAGTACTAAATGCATCCATACATTTCTCATGACATCTTTGCCTTAGAGCTCACTTTCATGATTAGACATCTTGTTTTTAGCCTAATTCCTAACCTTCTTGTGGAGAAAGATCCATGCCTTATTCATTATTGTAATCACCACATACCAAGTACAGCAGAAGTGACTGCCAACCTTTATTTGTTTAAGAAAAAAAAAAGGATGAACAAATGAACACTTTTTATTCATTCTCTACTGCTGAGCAAATCCCTGAACCTCTCTCCTCCAGCCTGGTCTTACAGAAGTGGAGATTTGATCAGCCAGTTTACCCAGTTAATGTACGCAATGTAGACAGACAAATAGGATAATTATGGCCCAGAAATCTACTCCAGAGCCAGAATGATGCCATTTGGTTGTCAATATTGACCATGTTTAATTAGAAAATTGCTGGATCTCTGCTGTTCTTAGTGCTGTGTGGGCATCACCTGAATGCAGAGGGATGACAAGCTGTTCCAAGCATCTGCAGCCTTTATGTAATACACATGTCTTCATCTGAGGAAATCTGTGCCTTTGTTTCTGAGCAGGATCGGGGCCTTTTAAAACTGTATACCTTTTTCCCCACAGCAACTTTCTTCAGCGGTTAGGAGGTAACATTAATGTGTAATTCTGAGTATTGTTAAAATCATGTTAATTTTGCTTAATTCATACCATTTGCACGAGCATTCAGGGTGGCTTTACAGTAGGGTTAACAATCAAGATTAAGGTTTAAGAAATAATCACTCCAGGAACAGAATGGAGTCATCTGAGGTGCACTGTAACTGTGAAGTGGGTTATTAACCTGTCAGGGACCTATGTCTGTTCCAAACACCTCTTCGCTGTTTCATGACCCTATGAGAGCCCTTTCCAGATGAAAGCATAGCTGTAATCATTGTGTTTTATGCCATACGCTCAGCTTCTCAAATGGCAGGTTACTCTCATGGCGTGACTTGCTATTCAGTCTGTCTGGATCTATGTTGATGCACCATCAAAACTGCAAAAAGCCTGTCAGTAATCATTAACTGGGGTTAGAGCAATAAACGTGCAAGTGTTCATTTTGCCAATCTCTGTCATTTGAGATGGCCATCCAGCGGAAACCAATTTGCTTATCTTGGTGTTCAGGCTTAAGCATGTGGCATTTGCATGGAGTTGCTGGTAAATAAACCTCGAGAGTGGGGCACTAAATTGCTATTATGAAGAATCAACACCAAGGATTAAGATTCAGTATTACAGCATTTTCTTATCTGTGCTTATTGACTAAGAGTATGCTTGAATTATGAACCTGCAAGAATTCATCTGTGTTGTGAAAAGGCATATTGGAAAAGCATTATTTACTATCCCAAACACAAACTATTGATTGTCATATCTGCTATAATGTAAAAGTCTCTTTTTACCTGAAAGGAACAAGTCTTACAAGACTGGTGAGAGATTTGAAAATAGAATCCTTCCTTAACCTGATACATTTTTTTCAGTTAGCTGGAATAGAGAGTAGAAGGTGCAGAAAACTACACACACACACACACACACACACAAATTAATCACTGTGATACTATTGTCCTGAAAGAACCAAAGTGAAAATTTTGTTTTATAGCCTTTCAGTCACTTTATGTGTAGATACATGAGTGTGATTTAAGTTTATATTTGATATTAAAATAGCACAATATCATTTATACTATTTTGTAAGATACTTTTTTCACTTAACAATATAGCATAAATATTGATCTGATCCAAAGGTTGACAAATTTTTTGGAAAGGGTCAGAGAGTATATATTTTAGGCTTTCAGCACCCTACAGTCTTTGTCACAACTATTCAACTCTACTTTTATAGTAAGAAAGCAACCATGGGCAATATGTAAAATGAATGGGCATGACTGTGTTCCAATAAAACTTTACTTACAAAAACAGGTAGCAGACATATTGTGTCCATGGATTAAAAGACTCAATAAAGATCTCCCTTCTCCCTAAATTGATGTACAGGTTTAACATAACTCCTATCATATTGCCAGCAAATTTTTCTGCAACTATGGACAAAATTATTCTAAAACTTATATGAAAAGGAAAAGGAACTAGAGAAGCTAAAACAATTTACAGAGAAGACTACAGTGGGAGGAATCACTCTGTCCAACTTTAAGATGTATTTTATAGCTGCAGAAATCAAGACTGTGGTAGTACAAACCATGTATCTAACAAAGAACTTGCATGATTAGATATTATTACAGACTAATCAGAACAGCTAAAATAAAAAACAATGACAATACCCAATGCTGGCAAGGATGCAGAGCAATTAGATCTCTTATGCATTGTTTGTAACATTGGGGATCGTCAAGTGATATAGCCAGTCAGCAATTACTTAAAATGCTAAACGTACACTTACTATCCAACCCAGCAATCACATTGCTAGGCATTTATCGCAAAGAAATGAGGACCCGTGTCTACACCAAAACTTATTCACAAATGGTTGAAGCAGTTTTATTTGTAACAGCCAAAAACAGGAAACACCGTTGAATCCTCTTTGATAGGTAAATGGTTAAACAAGATCCGATATATCCATACCATGGAGTATTACTCAGCACTGAAAAGAAATCAACTACTGATACACTGATAATTTAAATGCATTTCAAGGAGATGATGCACAGTGGGGGAAAAAATCCAATTCCAAAAGGTAATATATTGTATGATTTCACTTACATAACATTCCCAAAATAACAACATTACAGAGATGGAAAACAGATTAGTGGTTGCCAAAGTCTAGAAATAGTAAGGGAGAAGGGGTAGGTATGACTATCACAGGATAGCATGAGAGAGATCTTTGTGATGATGAAATACTTCCTTATCTTGATTGTGGGTATAATTATAGAAATCCACACACACATTGTACTAAGGTCAATTCCCTGGTTTGATATTGTACAACCGTTATGTAAGATGTAACCAGTGGAGGAAATTAGGTGAAGGATACATAGGGCCTTTCTGTCCTATCTTTGCAACTTCCTGTGAATCCACAGTTATTTCAAAATAAAAAGTTAAAAAAAAAAAAAGTGGTTGACCACTGCCATAGTTTGGCTATAGTTTGCTAACCCCAGACCTAGAAAATTCTATGTTTTGACAAAATTTTTATTAGCCATACAAAATGGTTTTCAGTATATATAATTCATTTAACCATTTGTTTCCAATTGTTCTCTTTATAAGGCCAAGACCTAGAATATTTTATCTTTTTATACACCTATAATTATTTCTCTAGAAAAAATATCTAAAGTAACAGTATAAAATGTATACATATCTTTAAACATTTGGCAAAATATATAGAAGGTATACTTACAATGTACCTTCTAAAAGATTCTTATCAATTTACACTCCTATCAGCAGTATTTGAGTATGTATCCATACACTCACCAACAATGTATTATTTTCTAAAAAAAAAAAAAAAAAAACTTTCGCATACTTGTCAAGAAAGAATACCTTACTGAATTTTTCTTTTTTTCTTTTTTTTTTTTTTGCAGGGGGAAGTAATTAGGT
Organism: Camelus ferus; assembly: GCF_009834535.1. Taxonomy (NCBI): domain Eukaryota; kingdom Metazoa; phylum Chordata; class Mammalia; order Artiodactyla; family Camelidae; genus Camelus; species Camelus ferus. The sequence goes on from NC_045699.1 coordinate 12,768,585, forward strand.
TTATTTATTTAGTTTTTTGATGGAGGTACTAGGGACTGAACCCAGGACTTCATGCATGCTAAGCATGTGCTTTACCACTTTGAGCTATACCCTCCCTCCAGCGTTTTCCTTTCTTTTAAGTGTATTCTCTTTAATTCTACATCTTTGTTCATGCTGGCCCCTGCCTAAGTCATACTCTGGCCCCCATCTAGCTAACTGATAATCAACCTCCAAGCCCCAAGTAAGATACCACTTCTTACAGGAAGATTTCCCCAATCTTTGGATCTTTGGACTGGGTTAGGTGCCCCTCTTATTCACTTCCACAGCACCCTATACTTCCCTTCCTGCATCGCTTATACTCTGTGGTCATAGCTTCTTTAGTTGTGTATCTTCAATCTCTAGACATTAATCTCTGTAGGGCTCTGTCTTGCACCCTCTTATGTTCAGCATCAACACAATACCTGACAAATTATAGGTATTCATGAATACTTATCAAATCAATAAATAAAAAAAGAATATATCAATCATAAAGGAGATGTTCTGCTTTTTGAGCATTCACAAGAATATCGATCTTACTATTGAATTTATGTATACAGGTGTAGATATAAATATACAGTACTGTGTTTCCAGCACCATCCAAGAAAAAGGGCTCCTTACCTATGAAAACAGATACCAGCTCAGCATGGAGACTATTCCAATAGGAGGGAGATGGATTCATCAGATAATTATGGCTTGATGACACTAGCCATGAAGATTATCCAAATAACTTTCATTGTACACTCTCCAAGCCACTTTTTACTTATTATTTGGCTTCTAGGCATGGACTATAGACTACCCACATGGAGAATATGCATGCACCATACAAGCTTAAATTTTCTTGTCCTTGTGACAATTTTTTTTTTTACTAAAAATTAATAAAGCAACAATAAATTAGTTTGTGCTCTAGATGCTTTTGAATTTTACTATTATGAGTGGATTCCCCAGAGGTCTATAATCTCCCCTGGAAGGTGGTGATCACGTCAATGTGCCATCAACCTCTAGTCCCTCGAGGGACTGCCTTACTGTTTGCTTTCTCTAACTGCAACAGGCATGATTTTTAAATCTCTGGATTTTACACCAAAGTATTTTTATTTCATTTGACAAAAATTTCAACTATCTTCTAAAACTCTTCATGGTGTCATTAACCAGCCTCTGTGCTTTTTCAGAGTTAGCCAGAACACATTCCTTGATTGTAACTGTATTACATCTAAACTTGGGGAGGTATTTTAATGTTCCTATTCCTGACCAGAATGCTGTGACTCCTCTTTGGCAGAGGGGTTTGAAATCTGATTCTACTCTTTATCACCTCCTTTTTACCTATTTGTATTTGCTCCTCATGTGTAAGGGGTCATTGCACTTCACATACCACTAATTCAGCTAAGGCACTCAGGTTTATTGTAGGCAAAGTAGCTTTCAGAAAAGACCAGAAAGTATGTTTAATGGCTGAGATTGAGATATATGTAAAACAGAATTTCTTATTTGAGAATTGTATTCTGGATCATGAACATTATAACTGGTTGCTAAGGGAATCTGACCCGGAAATTAGAGGAAAGTCTAGAGAAGTAAGCAATATATTACAGAGGTAATATACTAGGCCAGTAATTCTGTTACTAACTTACTGCAAGACTCTGAGTTAGCCACTTAACCTCTCTGAACCTCATTTCCTCATCTATAAACCAACAGAGGTGGACGAGAAGAAGGATAAATTCCCTTCCAGTTGATAAGTTCTGTCAATCTGTGATACAGCTGGCCTATCCCCTCAACATCCAACCCCAACAAGTGAAATTTATCTTGGAAATCTACAACTTTACAACCTAATCAGGATCCCCTCCCCTGGAAATCAATCTATGATGTTTCTTTTTAACCCAACACATTTCACTGTCCTCCACACCTCCTAATAGGAGACACTCACCGGATTTAACTTCCACTGCCCCCCATTAGCTCTCTCTCCCTGTCTCCAACCTTTCTCTTCCCACCCCTCACTGAATTGGACCAGCTCTATTCTTACCTTCTGTAGTCCAGCTCTCTAACCTTATTCTAACCAATCTTCATACGTGGAAGACCCAAGGCAGTGCTCAAATTCTCATCTCAAATACCATCCTCCATATTTTAACAAAAGCTCCTCCTTTTTATTTTAACTTGTAGGGGGGACTTTAATTGAAGGAAGGGGGAAAGAAAACTAACATCTATTAAATACCTACTGTGTGCCACACCTACACATTCCACATTCAGTCCTTACAACTGTCTCTTGAAATACACATTATTTGTCATTTTTCTGAAGTTGAGAAAACACATGTCCAGGGAAATTAAATAAATTGCTGAGATCAAGAGGTAGCACTGGCAGCGATGGGACTCAAACTCCCAGCCCACCTGACTCAAAAGTTGTTCTCTCTCCACCAAACCATACAGTCCCCTGACATTCCATGAAGTCCCAGGGTTCTAGGGTATCATTTCAGTGCCCTCCAAGAAGAGAGGACAGAAATTAGGCTCCAGTGCTGTCTTTACTTTGAGAATGTCCAGAATGTGCCCAGAGGTATGTTTTATAATTATTACTATTTGATTTGAGGAAAAAAAGATTCCACTGATTTATAATTGCTTAAATAGCACTTGTTAAAAAAAAAAAAAACTGGTCCCCTAATCTCGAGTATCATCTTTTTCTACTCATAGACACTTACTTTCATAGATGTTTCAGGTGACAGGCTCAGACTGAATAACCACCTTCACCCACTACGCATCTGCAGGTACAGTCGAAGAAACAACGGAGCCACGGTAGATGCCTGACAAGTGTTATTCTGTGCCACTCCTCCTAGCTCTGTCTAACCTCAGCTATATCAAAGATGACTGCAGGGTTGTCTATTGGAATCCCGTGACACTCATGGTCTATAAAAATTCTACAGTTTCTATAGATCTACAATTTTAATTTCATGGTAACTGCTCTCAGGGCTACATCAAATTGTGTCACCACCTTTTTCTATTTTTTTTTTTTTAATTCTCCTGCACCTGCATCTACACCCTTCTTTTCCCTGAGCCAGTGGATTATACTGTGTGAAAATAAAGGTCTACAGTGAGAGAGAATGGATGGGCTACAAGCTGCATGTGTGAGCAAATGGTAGATAACCAGATGTATTCCCGGCCAATGTTTTTTGAAGCAGAATATTCGGCAACTCTGCAGTCAGAGGAGGGATAATAACATCTGAAGTTAGCTACAGAGCTTAGAAGTGTCTGGCATCAGAAAGGTCAATGTGTGATCAACAGGTAAGGCAGAAGCCAGAAGAAACAGCAGCAGGAGAAATAGATAAGGAGCAAAAAGCATCAAACAAACAGCCTCTGACTTGAGAAATAGCCTCCGGGTGTTTGCTGGGCTGGGAATCTGCAACACTGAATTTGAGTATTTCTGACCCTTTTATAATTGCGTCATTCATCAAAGAAGCCACGCTGGAAAGGGAGAGCTAGATTGAGCGATTTTCCTGCTGACTGCAAGGTACTTAACAATTTGTCCAGGGATGGGAGAGGGACAGAGATGAAGGCCTTTCATTTCCTATGTGCGACAGCTTTACAAAGGTGGAAGATGGCCAACAGTCACCATTTCAATCCGTGCAAACTCTACAGTGGCAGTGGACCACTGATGGGACATCCCCAGATGCTTAACGGAGCCTTCTCTCAACCCATAGATATTTACTGCCAAGACTTGTGCCCCTACAGGGTACAATGTCTCAGATATGGAACTAAATCAAATAAGATCATGTAGGTAGATGGCCTTGGTAGAACAAGTAATGCATAGTAAGTATTCTCTAAAGGTTGACATTTCTGAATTAAATTTGTTTTTCCATACAGTAAATTTGAGATGCCTAAGGATAGTTACACTGAGCTATCAGTATTCAGTGGGACACTACTGAAGGTATGGTCCAAGTTCAAAAAAAGAGGCAGGTCTGAGAAAGTGAGAAGAGACAGAACTGGAAATGGGCCAGTGGTAACTGTACATTCAGGGGCCAGATTTTCCCTTTCTGAGAACTGAGCATCACTTTGTCTGTCTTTAACCTTATCACTTATCTTTTGATCACTATGAACTGTTTACTCTATGCATTTCAGGATAAAATAAGTAGCCCAAAACTTAAAAATCACTGGGCCCAGTGTTAGAAAAGGAAATTTTTTGAATGGACCTCTTTCCCTGGTAAGTGCCAATGTGCCTTTCCACACATTCCAGACCTGATATCTAAGCTCCATAATTGCTTCAGTGTCTACAGTTCTCCACCGACCAAAGTGCTTGTGTTTCGGGTCATGCCCTCACTTCTTCTCTTTCTCTTGCAAAGAAGAAAAGCACACACATATTTTAGATTTCAATTATGAGCTCTCCTGCTTGACCCTGCTGGCTTTGAAATCATAAAATGATTGCTCTCTGTGTTTCCAATTTCTCCTTTTAGAAAGACCAAATTAGATTCAATTGGTAGGAACATGTGATGAAAAAAACTGGCGTGAAAAACTGAAACTGCCTGAACCACCAGATGCCAAAAGACCAAACCTGGTTAACGATCTAACTTTTAAATAGATTGTATGCTTTCTAGCAAAGAAAATAGCAGCAGGAAAACAGGCAAGATTCATGTGTCATAATGTCCACCCACTGAAAAACACTGCATTCTTATGTGCCCAGGGAATGGGAGGAAAAGAGAAAGAATACAAATAATGATATTTAAATTCTTACTATGGTGGGGGGAAGGTATAGCTCAATGGTAGAGCACATGCATAACATGCACGAAGTCCTGGGTTCAATCCCCAGTGCCTCCATTAAAAAAATAAATACATAAACCAAAAAAAAAATACATAAACCTAATTATCTCCTGCCCTTCCCCCCAAAAAATTTAAAATAATAATAAAAAAGGAAAATATTTTAAGGGGGAAGGGACTAGCTCAGTGGTAGACTGTGTGCTTAGCATGCACAAGGTCCTGGGTTCAATCCCCAGTATTACCATTAAAATAAATAAATACATAAACCTCAGATCTTCATTCTAAGTGAAGTAAGCCAGAAAGAGAAAGAAAAATGCCATATGATATCATTCATATGTGGAATCTAAAAAAAAAAAAAGACAAACGAACTTATTTACAAAGTAGAACAGACTCACAGACATAGAAAACAAACTTATGGTTACCAGGGAGAAGGGGGTGGGAAAGGATAAACTGGGAGTTCGAGATTTGCAGATACTAATATATATAAAATAGATAAACAACAAGTTTATACTGTGTAGTGCAGGGAACTATATTCAATACCTTGTAGTAACTTATGGTGAAAAAGAATATGAAAACAAATATATGTACGCTCCTATATGACTAAAGCATTGTGCTGTACACCAGATATTGACACAACATTGTAAACTGACTGTACTTCAATAAAAATATATTTTTGGAAAAAAAATTCCTACTATGGGCTGAGTATCTTGATACATATTTCAAAAATTATTTAATTTTCTCTAGCCTCCTCAGAACAACATTTTCAGCTGAGATGGAATTTCAGTGTTTCAGTTTGAGCACTGGGACTTCTTGGTAGCCCCCGACAAAAGCCTTTTTATCATTTCTCTAAAAAATAAAAACAGAAATTCTGTTAAAGATGGTGTGTCAGGAGGTCCCAAGACTATCCCATGTTTGCAGACTCACTGGAAGGATTCATGGGACTCAGATACAGCTGTACTCCAAGCTAAGATTTACTACAGCAAAGTCAGGATAACAGCTGGGTCATAAGGGGAAGGTATGCAGGAATCCACATACAGGCTTTCTGGTGCTGTCTCCCTCCCATGAGGAGTAATGTAGAGCACAGTCTTCCCCCAGGAGCAGAAATGTAGTCTGTGTCATCATGCTTCTGCCCAAGGAAGCCCATTAGAGCCTCTGTGCCCAGGGTTTTTTTACTGGGGGTTTGTCACATAGGCGCTCTCTGCCTAGCACAAAGTAAAATTCCAGACTTCCAGATGGAACACAAGTATTTATAAATCGTATCTGACAATCTAAGCACAATGGACCAAACTGATCAGTTATATGTTGACTACCAGGAATGCCATGACAGCCAAGTTCCCAACCAAAGGCGACCCTACAGGCAGGCCTTTCTAAAGATAATAATCTTAGGCATGCTATGTTAATTCTTTTCTACACAAATGGTACAGTAAATTGATGCTTTCATGTATGTTTGTACCCACTACCACACCTTTCCAAACATATCAATGGTAGTAAAATATGAAAAGTAAAGTATGAAAGAAAGAGCTGGGCTTAAAAAATAATCTCTGTAAATTAGAAACAGAACCACTATGTAGAGCTGTAACTATTACTGAAACCCAGCACGTAACTAGAATAAACCCTGAGAAGGCAATGTTATTTGACTAGACTAGAGCACAGAGTTGGAAATTTATCGGTGGACTATTAGACCTTATACTGGAAATCTGTCCATCTGCCTTGCAAATGGAAAAACTCCAGTTGAAAATACTGGTTAGAAAAGTGTCATTATATGCTGATGACATGTTACTATATATAGAAAACCCTAAAAGGTCCACACAAAAGCTACTAGAGCTGACTGAAGAATTCAGCAAGGTAGCAGGTTACAAAATTAACGTTCAAAAATCACTTGCATTTCTTTACACTAACGATAAATCAACAGAAGAAGAAAGTAAAGAAACAATCCCCTTTAAAATAGCACCCAAAGTAATAAAATATCTGGGAATAAATCTAACCAAGGAGGTGAAAGAATTATACGCAGAAAACTATAAACCATTGATGAAGGAAATTAAAGAAGACTTTAAAAAATGGAAAGATATTCCATGCTCTTGGATTGGAAGAATCAATATTGTTAAAATGGTCACACTGCCCAAGGCAATCTACAGATTTAATGCAATCCCTATCCAATTACCCAGGACATATTTCACAGAACTAGAAAAAATCATAATAAAATTCATATGGAACCATCAAAGACCTAGAATTGCCAAAGCATTACTGAAGAGAAAGAAAGAGGCTGGAGGAATAACTCTCCCAGACTTCAGACAATACTATAGAGCTACAGTCATCAAGACAGCATGGTATTGGTACCAAAACAGACATATAGACCAATGGAACAGAATAGAGAGCCCAGAAATGAACCCACAAACTTTTGGTCAACTCATCTTCGACAAAGGAGGCAAGAATATACATTGGAATAAAGACAGTCTCTTCAGCAAATGGTGTTGGGAAAACTGGACAGCAGCATGTAAAACAATGAAGCTAGAACACTCCCTTACACCACATACAAAAATCAACTCAAAATGGATTAAAGACTTAAACATAAGACAAGATACAATAAACCTCCTAGAGGAAAACATAGGCAAAACATTATCTGACATACATCTCAAAAATTTTCTCCTAGAAGAAATAAAAGCAAGAATAAACAAATGGGACCTAATGAAACTTACAAGCTTCTGCACAGCAAAGGAAACCAGAAGTAAAACAAGAAGAAAACCTACGGAATGGGAGAAAATTTTTGCAAGTGAAACCGACAAAGGCTCCATCTCCAGAATATATAAGCAGCTCATACGACTCAATAAGAAAAAAATAAACAACCCAATCCAAAAATGGGCAGAAGACCTAAACAAGCAATTCTCCAAGGAAGACATACAAATGATCAAAAAGCACATAAAAAAATGCTCAATATCACTAATTATCAGAGAAATGCAAATCAAAACTACAATGAGGTATCACCTCACACCAGTCAGAATGGCCGTCATTCAAAAATCCACAAATGACAAATGCTGGAGAGGCTGTGGAGAAAGGGGAACCCTCCTACACTGCTGGTGGGAATGCAGTTTGGTGCAGCCACTATGGAAAACAGTGTGGAGATTCCTCAAAAGACTAGGAATAGACTTACCATATGACCCAGGAATCCCACTCCTGGGCTTGTATCCAGAAGGAAATCTACTTCAGGATGACACCTGCACCCCAATGTTCATAGCAGCACTATTTACAATAGCCAAAACATGGAAACAGCCTAAATGTCCATCAACAGGTGACTGGATAAGGAAGATGTGGTATATTTATACAATGGAATACTACTCAGCCATAAAAACCGACAACATAATGCCATTTGCAGCAACATGGATGCTCCTGGAGAATGTCATTCTAAGTGAAGTAAGCCAGAAAGAGAAAGAAAAATACCATATGAGATCGCTCATATGTGGAATCTAAAAAACAAAAACAAAAACAAACAAACAAACAAAACAAAGCGTAAATACAGGACAGAAATAGACTCACAGACAGAGAATACAGACTTGTGGTTACCGGGGGGTGGAGGGTGAGAAGGGATAGACTGGGATTTCAAAATTGTAGAATAGACTACACTGTATAGCACAGGGAAATATACACAAAATGTTATGATAACTCACAGAGAAAAAAATGTGACAATGAGTGTGTATATGTCCATGAATAACTGAAAAATTGTGAACACTGGAATTTGACACAACATTGTAAAATGATTATAAATCAATAAAAAATGTTAAAAAAAAAATACTGGTTAGAAGTGTTCACATTCATTAGGGCTACTTGCTCAGACTGAACCTAAGCAGAATTAAAGTAAAACTTTTAAACTTAACCCACTGAACCAGCTCTATTTAATTTCAGAATTATTTAAGTTTAATCCTCAAACGGTACACAAGGTTGCTTGAAATGCAGCCCTGGCCAGTAGAATGTTCTGTGATAATGGAAACGTTCCTGCTGTCCAACACAGTGGCTACCAGCCGCATGTGAGTCTTGAGCACCTGAAATGTGGATAATGCAACCGAGGAAGTGAATTTCTAATTTTATTTCATTTGAATACATTTAAATTTAAATAGCTGTCTGGGGCTAGTGGCTTCTCCATTCAAATGCATTTTTTTTCCTTCTTTTAAAAAAAAGTTTTATTGAAATGTAGTGTATTTACAATGTTAGTTTAAGGTGTAGAGCAAAGCAATTCAGTTATATATAATATACATATGCGAATATACTTTCTTTTCAGGTTCTTTTCCATCATGTTATTACAAGAAATTGAATATAGTTCCCTGTGCTATACAGTAGGATCTTGTTGTTTTATCTATTTTATATATAGTAACATGTGTCTGTTAATCCCCAACCCCTAATTTATCCCTCCATGCCCTGTTCCCTTTGGTAATCATAGTTTGTTTTCTATGTCTGTGAGTCTGTTTTTGGTCAAACATATTTTCTAATGGATTTATTGCTTTGTTTTACTCTTATCATAGGCACTTCCTTCAAAATGTGTTGACAGATCAGTTGATTTTGAGAGGCTGTGTACATGTGTGTGTCTTTGGGCAGTGTCAGTAGCACCATTTATAAATATACATACCTAATTATCAGAAAGAGAAATTCCAGGACTACTTTCAATCATCCTAGCTTAGCTCATTTATCATCTCTTCACATCTGTAACTTGATTCTGTGGAAATCTGTAACCAAACCTCATCCGTTTAAGTGGACAGGCCAAGTAAACCTTCTTGAATATTGAACTTCTCGAAATCTCACTGAATCAATTAGTTCTTAAAAAATAAAAATAAAAACAGGAGGAGGAGGAAGTAGAATTAGTGAATGATAATGTCCAGCAAAATCTATAGTATATATGAATAATGGGTCAAGTGACAATTTTACTTATTGGTTTTGCTTTTAAAAGAACATTTTTTAAACATGGAAGGCATATTTTCCACTTTTCTGTAAGAATTTATACTGTTGTGAAACTAAAGATTCAGCAGGACACCATGGGAATTCTAAAAACAGTGGTCCTGATGATATACTGAAACAATAGGCTGGGTCAGGATAAGTAAGCTTCAGCAACTTACACTCATCTTTATTAACTTTGTAACGTGCTCTGCTTGTCTCTGGTGTCCAAGGCACTTTGCTAATAAGTACGATGGATTGAACAAAGTTAAGTGCCTGACCTCCAATCATTCTGATCAAAACCTGGCACTGGAGTGGATAAACTTTTAAAGAGATGCATCAACACAGCATTCCTAACTGAATTATCCAATCAGTTTGATTTTACGTACAAGTTTACTTATGACTGTATCCAGAGGATTATTATCAGAAAATGGTCAGTGCTAGAAAGTCATAATATTAATCCTTCCATCTAAAAAAAGGGATATAAAATATAGGCAATATGGTATCCTGGACTGGATCCTGGAACAGAACCAAGACATTAGTGGAGAAAATGACAAAGTCTGAACAAAGTCTGAAGTTCTGTCAATAGTAATTAATTTCTTAGTTTTGACAAATGTACCATAGTCAGGTTATTATTAGGGAAAACTGAGCGAATAACGCATAGGAATTCTCTACCCAACAGTCTCAGCCTGTTCAGGCTGCCATAACAAAAATACCACAGACTGCATGTCCTAAACAACAGACATTTATTTCTCACAGTTCTGGAGGCTGGAAGTCTAAGATCAAGGTGCCAGGAGATTCGCTGTCTGGTGAGGGTCTGCTTCCTGACTACTAGGTGGTCATTTGTCCACTGCGTCCTCCCTTGGTGGAAGGGGAGAGGGAGCTCTTTTACAAGGGCACTAACCCCATTCACCTAATCCCCTCCCAGAGGCCCTGCTTCCAAATACCATCACATTGGGGATTAGGTTTCCACATATAAATGTTAGGGTGTCACAAACACTGAGTCTAAAGAACTTATCTTTGAAACTTTTCTGTAAATGTAGAATTATCAAAAAATTAAAAGTCTACTAAAAATAGACATGGACAGATAAGCAGGAATGTATAAAGCCCTTGAGAGCTCTCTCTGGGTTGCCTGATAATCAGCCCAGCAGGGCCTGGGACTGCCTTTCCCCTAGAAGAAAAGATTGCATATGACCTCACCTTCCCCCAAGGCCTCAAATAATTCCCATAGCAGCTGGCACTGAAGTCCAAACGCCTGGGCAGTCTATCTCAATCTAATCTCCAGTGGCAAGGCAGCTCTCACACTTGCTCCATAAAAATGTACGGCAAGGGGGACAGGGTCCCCTCCTAGATCCTATCCCCAGGATGTGGCCAGCTGTGCCCAGACAGACTATTTTGAGAGGACAGGAGACCCAAGCAGCTTCTAATGCTTCTTTCTGTGGATTCCAGTCTGTACCATGTTTGCACAAGCCCGTTTAATGAACTACACTAGGGAAATGCCATCATACCTTACTTTTGAATTTTCCTTTTGAACATTTCTATTTATTTCACTGACAGAAATTTTAAAAAGGTTTGAATAGCCTACTTTTTGAAAGCTGAGAATCAAAGGAAGCAGGGGGGAGGGGGTACCAAATAGAACACAAACTCAAACATGCCAAAGGTAAATCTGAAAGTATAGATCAGTTAATGTTTCAATTCCAAAACCAGCCTTTAAATTGTCATCCTAATTTTGATGTATGCAGGATTTGTGCAAATAAATGTTTTGAACATAACTATTTAGATTTGCTTATTCAAAAAGCATTAATTAATATAAATCAAAAATTTCAACTAATTCGTGGCTAATTTCAAGTGCCTGGATGTATTTTTTGCAAGCAACTATTATAATTATGGGTAGGAAAGATCTAATAATTTGCATGCATAAACTCAGAGGTTAGGGTGATGTCACTTTAAATCCAGAAAACTTCAAATTTTGGAAAATGTCTGTAGAAAGAGTGTGCTTTCCTCAGACATTAATCTGTACACTTAATAAGGAACAGAGCTTGTCTTCACAATTTCAGAGGCAGCTGGAGGTTTTTACACATTGGTAGAGACAAGCCTATGCAAGACCTTCTCACATTGTGAACAGGTTTTTAAATAATGTGTGAAAATTTTGCAGTTGTAATATACTTAGTACTCTCACATGACAAAATAAGAGAAGAAAAATCAATTCCCACTCTAAGAAAGAAAAAGTGGTCCTACAGGGGCAATACACCAATTGAATGAACAATTTCAAATTTGGGCAACAGACTTTTTAGAAGAATAGATTTACATCCTTTGTGAACACATGGGACTCCGAGTTTCCCCAAATAGTTTAACAGGCAGAAATCAGTAAATTTCTTTGGCGCAGGTGGCAGGAGGGAGGAAGGAAAAGCAGTGACTGGCAAAGCTCTGCCTGAATTGTATTCCCTTGCCCCTCTAGCTTTCCAGAGTCCCTCTGACCATTATTTTTCTCAATCCTCCCCAAGTCAGGAAGGCTTCACCATTTTCTTGATGATCTCAGAACAATAAGTATGTTCAGCCTGCCTCAGATACTTGTCAAAAGGGAGTAGAGACTCTCTTCCAGCATTGTAGGAAAAATTCCACTACAGCTTATAGTATCCTCTCATTACAAGTAAAACTAGTTAACAAAATATAGAAAATAGCTACCTGAGGACTGGGAAAAATAAATAAAAGATGGCAGACTGTGGAGGAAAGTCAGAACTTAGACAAGCCAACTACATGGCCGCTGAGCAGTAATTCAGGCAACTAAAACCTCAATAGAAACATCCAATTTGTGGCCAGAGGAATGGGGTAAAGGGTTTGGTAGGCTGGAGAATATAGGGTGAATTTGAGAGAGGAGACAGATAAGGTAGGGGATTATTTATTCTGAAGGTAAATCAAGGTTCTTGGGTATATCAAGACCCAAGCAGTAGAGGTAAGGCTTCAAGAATGGAGCTAACAATATTGCTAATTATCAGAGAAATGCAAATCAAGATTACAGTGAGGTGTTACCTCACACCAGTCAGAATGGCCATCGTTAAAAAAGTCGACAAACAATAAATGCTGGAGAGGGTATGGAGAAAAGGGAACCCTCCTACACTGTTGGTGGGAATGTAGTTTGGTGCAGCCATTATGGAAAACAGTACAGAGATTCCTCAAAAAACAAAAAATAGACTTACCATATCATCCAACAATACCACTCCTGGGCATATATCCAGAGGGAACTCTAATTCAAAAAGATCCATGCACCCCAGTTTTCACAGTAGCACTATATACAATAGCCAAGACACAGAAGCAACCTAAATGTCCATCGACAGATGACTGGATAAAGAAGTTGTGATATATTCATATAATGGAATACTACTCTGCCATAAAAAAGACAAAATAATGCCATTTGTAGCCACATGGATGGACCTAGAGATCATTATTCTAAGTGAAGTAAGCCAGAAAGAAAAAGAAAAATACCATATGATATCACTCTTATGTGGAATCTAAAGAAAAAAAGAAAAAAAGAGGACACTAATGAACTCATTTACTAAACAGAAACAGACTCACAGACATAGAAAACCACCTTACGGTTACTGGGGGAAAGAGGGTGGGAAGGGATAAACTTGGGAGTTTGAGATTTGCAAATGTTAGCCACTATATATAAAAATAGATTTTTTTAAGGTTTCTTCTGTATAGCATAGGGAACTATATTCAGTATCTTATAATAACCTTTAATGAAAAAGAATATGAAAACAAATATATGTATATATATTCATGACTGAGACATTGTGCTGTACACCAGAAATTGACACTTTGTAACTAACTACACTTCAATTAAAAATATATAAATTAAAAAATTTTTTAAAAAATGGAGCTAAGATTTCAACCACAACTCAAATCAGAACACCTGAGAGGCACACCTGCAGGACATACCCAAAGCAACACAGCAAAGAACTGAGACTGGTAACACCACCCAAAGAAAGTGAAAGAAAACCTGTGACTTGAAAAAATAAACAGGTTGATAACCTGCTAAAAACTACTGCAGTCACAAAAACAATCAACATTCTCTTGAATGAGAAACATTCCCAGGGATAAAGAGGTACATTACAAATGATAAAAGGGTCAATTCTCCAAGAAGACATAACAGTCCTAAATATCTCTGCACCTATCAGTAGAGCTTCAAAATACATGAAGCAAAAAACTGACAGAAGAGAGAGAAATCCACATTTTATTTGCTAACTTCAGCACTCCTTTCTCCGCAGTCAATAGAGTAAGCCAACAGAAAATCAGTAAGGATATAGAAGACCTGAACACCATTACCAACTAATCTGATGTAACTGACATTTATAGAATACTGTCCACAATAGCAGAATATACATTATTTTCAAGTCCACATGAAACTGTTACCAAAACAGAATATATTCGGGTCCTAAAACAAACCTTAACATATTTAAGAGAACTGAAATCTTATAAATAGTTTCTCTGACTACAATGGAATTAAACTAGGAATCAATAACAGAAAGACATCTGGAAAATCCCCAAATATTTGAAAATTATACAACCACCTCCTAACAAAAAGAAAATTACGAAGGAAATTAGATAATCTTTTTAATTGAATGAAAAGTAAAATAAAACATCAAAATCTGTGGGATGCAGTTAAAATAGTGCTTCAAGTGAAGTTTGTAATATTAAATACTTCCATTAGTAAAGATTTCAAACCAATTATTTAAGATTTCTCCTTAAGAAACTAAAAAAACTGCAACAAATTAAACCCAGAGCAAGTAGGCAAAAGTAAATAACAGAGTAGAAATCAATGAGATTGGAAAGGGAAAACTATATCAATAAAACCAAAAGCTGGCTTTGAAAAAAAAATTAATAAAATTGACAGACCTCTAGCCAGAAATAAAGACACAAATTACTGATATTAGGAATAATAGAGGAGGTATCACGAAGACCCCCTTTAGATGTTAAAAGGATAAGAAAATATTACAAATAAATACTTAGGTGCATCAATTTAACAATTTAGATGAAATGGGCAAATTCCTTGAAAGATATAAACTACTGAAGTTCACTCAAGAAAAAAATAGTTAATCCAAATGTGTATATATTTAAGAAATTGAATGCATACTTTAAAACTGCAACACAAAAAACTCCAAGTCAAATGGTTTCACTAATAAAGTAGGTCAATTAAAGAAGAAATAATATGCCAGGAGAAGGAGGGAACCCTTACAGGGGTTGGCTGTGTCTTTTGAGCTTAGGTTTGCTGAGAAAATTTGGATTACAAAATTCCTGGGATCCTCTAGGACAAGTTGTCAGCAGCCCTCCACTAGGCACTCTGGCTTCATTTCCTTACAGCTTCATTTCTTCCCCACCTCCCCCCCCCGTCAGTCTGCCTACCTAGAGATCCTAGCTCAGAAGACTGGCTGGAAATCCCAGGTAGTTACAGCCACCCTGGAGGTGAACAGGAAGGAGAAGGACAAGATAATAATAATAATAACTAATCTGATGTAATTGACACTTATAGAACACTACCAACAACAGCAAAATATACATTATTTTCAAGTCCACATGAAACATTCACCAAAATAGACTATATTCTGGTCCTACAACAAATCTTAGCATATTTAAGAGAATTGCAATCTTACAAATAGTTTCTCTGACTACAATGGAACTAAATTATCAATAATGGAAATCAATAATGGAAAGATACCTGGAAAATATTTGGAAGAATTAACAGCTCAGGAATAATAAACAGTTCATGAGCCTACAGAAACAGACTGAAAAAAACACGAAGAAAATTGACAAAGACACAGAGGTCCTCAAGGCCCATGGCTCCTGGCCTGAGCCCAATAAATTCGCCTATTCCGCAATAAAAAAGGAAGAAGAAATAGTATCAATTTCATATAAACTCTTCTGGAAAATAAAAGAGGACAGAACACTTCCCAGTTAGTTTATGAGATCAGTATTACATTGACAGCATAGTTACAAGAAAACTACAGACCGATATCCCTCATGAAAATAGATTTAAAATAGTCAATAAAATATTAGCAAATGAAATCTGGCAATATATAAAAAGGGCAAGATATCACGACCAAGTGGGATTTATCCCAGGAGTGAAAGGTTGGTTTAACATGTGAAATATCATTAATATAATTTACCATATAATAGACTGAAAACTAAAACAAAGCACAACCAAGCTAGTTAGCCTTAAAAAAAATTAGTGACAACAATTGCAGTACTGACTTACTGTAGAGATCTCCACTACCTAATTTATAGAAAGTACCAAACACACCATCAAACACACATCGACTTCTTTAAGCCCTATTGGCTTTGGGAGATAAATAAATGTTCAAAGAATGCATCTTCGAGGTCTCATATACAAATTCTCTTGTTACTTAGCAGTTCATTCTATTTCTGCACTCTCTTCCTCCCCATATTGCTCTTTCTCATTCCCTGTACTTCAAGAAATAGGAATTGATGAAGCATTTACAGTATTGTGATCACTTTCTGATTGAACTGTTCAGCACTTCCAGGAGCAGCATTCTGCATGCTTGTTTGAACCTTCAGCTTAGCAATGCCAGTGTCTCTCCAATCTCTAATTGAAGGCACTTCAGATGCAAGAATTTCACTACTCAAGTTTTTCCTCAGGGTGGGGGGGACACACAAGAACATGCTTGAGATTGTCTAGGTATGTGACTAGTGCTGTAACACCATTATCCTAGGTCTTGTGAATCTTGGCTGCATTGTGCTTTACTGTGGCTCTTTGCCAGATCTGAGTGAGCTGGTACAGTCTCGCCTCAGTGACAGTACACTCACACTGTGATCCCAGTCAGGTGCCACAACCATCCAAACAATGCCCAAGTATATAGGATGTAGAGTACCACCCTTTATTCGTAAGTACTGATTCTCACTTTCACTTTTCTCATAGAAAAATTTTGCACTTAAATAACAGGATATTTGGAAATTGTATACTCACAACAGGCTTAAATCAGACTTTTAAATAATTTTTTTTCTTTTTTATTCCTTTTCTTATTTGTTGGGGTTTTTTTAAATAAAGTTTTGATTTAGGATGTCATGTTCTTATGACTTCTGATCCATGAATGTTCCAAAATTCTTTGAAAAAAATGAGTATGTTCATCTGAATGAAGCTTATATCCATACTACATACAAGCCATTTACCAGTTTCTATAGTCAATAAACTTTCTATGGAAGCACAAGAGATGTACACTGGGACCTTAAATTTCTAGGGGGAAAAAGCTTCCTTTTGCAGTTTTACTGTCTAAGGCTTTGAGATTATGTAAAATAGCCTTTGTGAAACTATTCATCTCTCCTCACATACACAGAGTTTTCCCCATCCCTATTCACTTGGAAAGATTTGCTCATACTCTTGAGTTTTCAGGGAACACTTTCCTGACATCACCCTCCCCTTCCACTAGATCTTGCAATACATCACTGGAGCATCACGCCCGATGAACGTGCTCCTATATGACACTACATTCCCTGGGGGCAGCCAGTAGGTTTGTTCTGTTTACTCTTATTCTTATTACCTAGCACAGTGCCTGGCATATAGAAGGAAACCATAAATACACTTGAATGAATTGAAAAACTAAGTGTGCTATTGCCATTAAGGAAAAACTACCCCCAAATTACATTTATGAGGAAATAAAAAGATCTAGTAAGATGGATCATGTCCCTTGAGGGAACAGCAATTTTTTTCATTAGAAGAAATACTTTTTGGAAAAATATTTTCAACCCAAATTATTAAAAAGTAAGTTATGGAATATTATGTATCTATTAATAAATATGAAGTAATTACATGACTAGATATCCATTATACATTTTAACTCAAAATATATAAATTACACAATATTACGTATAATTGGATTCTATTTTGTTTGAAAAAATATAAATGCACATATATAATAGGATCTTAGTTTTTCATTTTCTACCAAATACTTTTTATATTATAAAAATTTAAACAATTTTTTAGGCAGAAAATAAAAAACTAAGAACCTCTGCCATTCTCTTTTAGTTCTTCAATTAAATGCTAGCATGGCAAGAATTTCAGTATCATAGGTGGTGTACACATCAATAGAATAAAATATCCAATTTTGCTATAATAAGACATGTATTTGGCCTTTAAAAAATTTTTAAGGGTAACACATATACAGAAAAGAATACAAATCATAACTCTGCAGCTTAAGTTTGAGAGAGAAATTAGGCTGTAATTCTCCTTCCTTACTATGTTCTTTGATTCTTCAAACATTCTCCTGCCCCATTATTTTTATCTTCTCCTTCTGGGATTTCTATTTTACGTCTGTAAATTTTTTCACTAGAACAACATATCTCTTATACTTCTTCCCTGTATTTTCCACCTCCTTTTTTCTTCCCAAGCCTCAGTTTGGTTTCCACTGCTCTACCTTCACAATTCCTGTCTTCTCTGGTGTACAATGTTTTGTTTAAGCCATCTATTATTGACTTTTTAAGTTACTGTATTTCTCAGTTCTAAAATTTTTATTTAATTCTTTTTTGTATATTTCAATACTTTAGTGAGATCCTCCATGCCTCATGTATTTTGCTTATATTTCCCTATTTTAGGGGCATGTTAGTTAGTTATTTTAAAGCCCTTATTCTGCTAACTTTAATATCTGAATCACTTGGGGCTTTTTAATCTTACATTTTGAGTTATGGCCTTGTATCTTAGCATGTCTAGTTATATTTTATTGAATGTCAGGTATTATCAGCAAAGTGTGTGTGTGTGTGTGTGTGTGTGTGTGTGTGTGTGTGTGTGTGTATAGTCTCCATTTATTTTCCTTCAGAAAAGGGTCACCCTTTCCTCTGAGCCTGAACTGCATCAGAACTGGGCAACAACCTGGTAAATTTCCATTTACCTCTAGTTCACCTCTGCTCCTAGGTGTAAGCCTCCAGGGTTTCATACTTGAGACTGGTGCACCTGGCGGGTCCTGAATCTATCCACATCAGCACCCTGAGGCTGATGGAATACCCTGGCTTGTTTTTCAGAGACCTTTGCTTGATTTTATGGCCTCCTGTCTGTTGCAACTTCAGAATTCAATGAGTATCTTGAAAGGGAAATCATGTTCTGTTCTCCATACCTCCCTTCTCATTGGCATTTTGGCCCCCAAAATCTCCAGTTAAGTCTCTCCAGCCCCGTAAGACCTCCCAAAGCTCTGTCGGTTACCTTCTCCAACACAGCCCCCGTGCCTAGGAAAACCATCGATTCTCACAGCCTCTTGGCCTGCGCCCACAATCAGGAAATACCCACAGGATAAAGGCACTGAAGAAGTTCAGCTCACCTCTCTGCAGTTCCCCTTTTCCCCCAATCTTAGCTTCTACTGACTTGCTTGCTTTAACAACTCTCTTATGTCTTTAAACAGATTTTTTTTTTAATTCAGCATTATTCATTGTTCTCAGTGGCAGCCATGATCTTCAATGAGTTACTTCACCCTAGCTATAAACAGAAATCTCTTGTGGACTTTTTTCACCGTATCTTTAATTCATTATTATAAAGACAAAAAATATGACTTTTTAAAAAATTAATAAATGTATAATCTAATGAAAAATGAGACACGAGATTTCTATCAATAAATTTCCTGTTGTTTAGATGCATTTTTGACTACTAAAATTTTATCAAGTGTGTTCAGTTATTTATTGAAACTACCTGTAATGTAACAGTTACTCAGAACCACAGGACTTCACACAGTTCTTTTTCCTGCCTATCCCATTGAGAAGCGTGAATTTTAATTTTTCACCTTTTAGATGCATTCCAGGAGAGTCTTTTTTATTTGCTTTTTCTTGGCTCCCTTAGCTCTAATTTTAGAACACTTTATTCATTGGGTTCATTATATCAATAATTTAGCTAGAATTTTGAATGGTCTCCACTGAAATTGCATCAATGTCCCTTTTTTCCATTTTAAGAGAAAGAGAATAATTGATTATTTAAGCAATAAAATAATGAAATACCCCATGTACCATTATGAGTTCATAAAAAATAATGAGGCATTTCTTCAGGTACTTACTACATTAGTAGGTACTTACATTGAAGTACATGGTATTATTCTGTTTACATGCTTTATGCTGTGCAATAAACATAAATGCAGTCAATTTAAATTCTTCAGTGGCAATTTAACGTAGAAATTGAGCTTAAACAGAATTTTATAAATAATAGTGTTATTTTCTCTTTAGCATTGCCTTTCAGAGGAAAAAAACATTTTTTGCTTATAATCATTTGTAAACTAATAGTAGTTTAAACAGTAAGAGTTGACCTACACTGCTGGTTAATAATTAACCCCAAACTCATGCAAAGTTCTTCAAAACATAATTAGATTGATATGCTGAAAAGATTAAGTTCTCTATTCATGTAAAGCTAATTATTTTTCTTTATTGCCCATTTAATATACACAAGCCTAAAGAGACATATCTGGAAAACTCTTTCGTCAAGGAAATAAAGCACCAGCTCTTAGCCTCATATGACTACACATTTACAGAACCAGAAAGACCAACATGAACTGATTTCTACCAATTTTCCCCCTTAAAGAATTAAGAGGGACTCTTAGGGAAACCCTAAGACCACCCCTACTCCTCATCCCCCCACACAATCAAAAAACTTCTTGGGACAGTAGCAACTAAAACTTCATATGGAGCTAGCTAAAAGCATGACAGACTTAAAATGTTTTCTTAAACTACTGGAAGAAATAAAGGAAGATTATGCCTTTTTCAAGTACTGTTTCTCCCTGGTTTACAGTTACCTGGGTCTTTAGGAAGATAGAAAATTGTTTTCCAGTAAGTCTGAGGGAAGACATAATTTTAAAGCATCTGGTGCTTTTTACCCAAGTGGAGTCTCAGTTGGGAAATCACACTATTCTTCATTCATTCAGCCAGAGAATTCCAGCTTGTTCAACAGGTTTATCCTGCTGTTAGGTACTTCCAGTAAACAGAAATTCCAGTATCCCAAAGCAGTTTAGGACATCCTTTGATCATAAACTGAAATCTCCCTGGAGCTTTTCACTCATTGGTCCTCATCAAAACCCTTCCAACAATATAAAATAAATCTCACCTTTCTCCCACATGCAGTAGAATTTTAAATATTTGAAGACCTCCATGCTGTTGAAGCTGAGCTTTCTCCTCTCCAAATATTCCATATTTGTTATAATTTTGAGTTTTTCCCCAAGTATTTATTTAGTGTCACTGAGCTGGAAAGTACCATGTGAGGAGCAGAAGCATATTAAAATAATTTCCTTAATATACTTCCTTACAAAGGAAGCCTTTTTAGAGAGAAATAAGCCTTGATGAGTGACTAGTAATTGTTCATTCATTCATTCATATATTCAACAAGACAGGAGAGTATCTACTCTGTGTGAGACCCTGCACAAGGTGTTGAGAATTCAGTAAGATTTTTTTTTCAATCACTTGTAGGATGAATAAATGAATGAATCAATTGGTGGATGAGATAAAGCACATGTCCTCCAAAACTCACAGTCTAGTGGATATCAGTTCAATCTACTTAATACCTTTTACACTCAAAATACTCTAAAATACTCTAAAAAAAAAAAAATTCTAAAATATTCTGAATTATCACACAGTGGTCTAAGATTTTACATTTAAATCATTAGGTAGATTTACATTTTATGAGTTGAAAGGATTTCCAGTGCACAGCTGAGGGGGGAAAAATGCTCAGATTGATTTAATCTTCTGATAACTATTTACCAACCTGTGTACGCCACTAGTATATCTTTTTAAAAGGCCAAAAATGCTACTTATACCATATTTGAAATACATTACTCAGCACCTCCCAGAAGCTCCACCTCCTATGAACACTACCTGTGTATCTGCACAGGTGTCATATCATGTATCTACAAATATTCAAAGTTATAACATAAACATGGCTACTGAGTTAAAAAAAAAAAAAAAAAAAGGAAGAAAAAAACTGGTAGTGGAAACAAACTCCAAGATTCTTGAGGCTTCATCCATGCACACAACATACTCCAGCATTCTCTTTTCTGCCAGTGTCCTAGGAAGACTTGAAATTAGTATGGATTGTGTTGTATCTGGGGAAAATATGCAAGTAGTTGATACCTTATCTGGGGGTTCTTTGGAGTTTGAAAGTGAAATTTTGTCAACTATCATCTCGGGCTAAATAACTCCTTGAGAAGCAATGTGCCCAGCAGTTAATATAGAGAATTTAATTTGTTTGTGTCTTCTGAGTTTTTGCCATTGAGCTTTCTGTGGGAAAACTTTCCCTAAAAACACACTTTATTGGCTCTAATTAAGAATGCATCCAGTAGTGTTCTCTCAGGCTTTGGATGCCTGCTGGCTTAATTTTTAAGCTTCTCCATTCTTGATAAAAGTGCTGAATTGAATTTAAAAGTCTATTCCTACAGATTTACCCCTTAGTGTGCACACTGCTCACACTTCTACAGCAAAGATTAAAACACTATTTACTACACACAGCAGACACTGTTTTTAAAAAAAAAAATAGAAAATGAGTCTATAGTTTAGCAATGATTTTGAAATGAAAGGTTGTTTTGAACATATGGGTTTTGGTTTTTCATTTATTTTTACCCCAAACCAAGACAGAATTTATTAATGGAGCCACAGAATATAATAAAGTGTCTTTTAGAAGTTACCAAACAGATTCATATCATTTGTTTTCAAAGGCTGGAAAAGTTATGGTTGTATTTTATAACTGAAGTATATATGACTAACTTTTGGATTTTCTCATTGGGTAGATCTGCTTACATTCCATTTGATTAGACATCATGGATACTTTTTCCTTATGCAGCCTTCTAACTGATTCCATTAATGAAGAGAGAGCAACCTTTGGCATTCTTAGTGCTGGTCCTAAATGGACTGTTTTTGTTCTTTTTTCTAGGAAAATATTCAGTGTCCTGCTGACTGATTATATTCTTCCAACAATAGAGGTAAACATTTTATACGCCAAATTGTTTACTTAATCATTCTTCACACACACACTGTATCCTACTATGTGCCAGGCACCATGTTAGACTCAGAGGATATAAAGAGCTAATAGTCCAATAGAAGAAAACTAGTGGATAAAAAGAACTGACAAAGTAGTGAAGCAGATGCCATGAAGAGGTGAAAACCGTGGACAGTGAGACACAAACGATCCAGCAACAAACTCTGCTTGGGAGAATCATATTAGACTTGGAGAAGGACACATTTCTTGCCAGGGGTCTGAAAGGCAAAGTGAAAGTTGAGTGGGTGTGGCAGTGGGAAGATCTGAAGGCTTCAGAGACAGCATGTGCAGATGGGCTGACATATGGAAAGCAGCCAGTGGAATCACATCCCAGCTGGAGATTAACTTTGGGAACCTCCCTCAACACTGGCGTGGAGCCAGAGGTGACACACAGGGAGGCCAAGGGAACAACCAGAAGGATGGAAAACTCTGGATCCAGAGCAGAAGTGGTGACCCAAGACGTTGCTCCAAACCTGGGTGACCCTAAGACTTTCCTTCTCTAGCTTGAGAGCCCTGTTTCCCTGGCAACTTAAAACGGCACTTGCTTACTTACCTATGAAGAGACTTTTCTTGCTATGGGGAAGAGTGTCAGACACTAAGAACAATAGATGTTGCTTTTCCTCGTGTTTAAAAAATTTTTAAAAATGAAAGAAATGATGAAGAGGTCAATGTAAGTTTTTATTAAATTTAATATTTTTGTCTTTCAACTAAATTGAAATACTTATCTGGAGTGATTATGGTGATCCCCATAGGGGCACAAAGTGATCTGATTTCTACAAAATCACTGACTATGATGTAGAGAAAAATCAGTATTGAGGGGAAAAGTGAGAAAGGGAAGACCACTGAGGAAATTACTTCAATAGTCTAGGAGAGAGATGATGCTGGCCATTAAGAGGATGCTAGCAGTGATGACTAGAAGAGGGCAGATTCAGGGTCTAATTCAAAGCTAGATTTAACAGGATTTACTGACAAAGCATAACAACGTGATCTGTGAAGGAAAGAGAGGAATTAAACATCCCCCTTGGCTCTTGGCCTGGGCAACTGAAGGAATAAGGTGCCATTTCCTAAATGAAGAAAGGATGCACGAGGTGTATGTGTGTGTGTACACATGAACACATGTTATGGTGGAAGCATAAGATGCTTCTAAAGATGCTGTTTGGCTATAGTAACTTTCAGATGCACTTGGTGAGGTTGCCATCAGGCAGTTGTATGTAAGAGTGCGGTGGTCAGTGGAGAGTCTAAATGAGATCAGCTGGAGGGTCAGTGTCAACAGAGAAACATGAGGGCCAAGAACTGAACCCCAAGCCATGCTAACACTCAAAGATCAAAAAATGAAGGATATACAGTTGCCCTTCATTATCTGGTGGGGACTGGTTCCAGGACCCCTACATATACCAAAATCTGAGAATGCTCAAGTCCCTTATATAAAATAGTATACTATTTGCATATAGCCTACACACATCCTCCTTTATACTTTAAAGAATTTCTAGATTACATATAATACCTAATACAATGTAAATGCTATGTAGATAGTTGTAAATGCACTGTTAAATGCTATGTAAATAGTTGCTGACAAATTCAAGTTCTGCTTTTTGGAACTTTCTGGAATATTTTTAAAATATTTAGATCTGTATTGGCTGAATTTTTGGATGTGGAACCCACGGATATAGAGGGCTGACTGTATATACAATGGAATATTATTCAGCTATGAACAAGAGGAAAATCCTGTCATTTGCAATAATATGAATGAATCTTGAGGCTAAATGAGATCAGTCAGAGAAAGTACAAATACTGCATCTCACTTCTAAGTGGAATCTAAAAAAGTTAAATTCATAGAAACAGACTGGTGATTGCCAGGGGCTTAGGGGTGGAAGAAATAGGGAGAAGCTGGTCAAAAAATAACAACCTTCATTTATAAGATGAATAAGTTTCTGGAGTCTAATATACACAATTGTGACTATAGTTAACAATGCTGTATTATATACTTGACATTTACTAAGAAAGTAGATCTTATACTAACCACACACACACACAAAAAAATGGTAACTGTGAGGTGATACATTAATTAACCTTACTGCAGTAGCCATTTTGCAATATATACATATATCATCACATTGTACATCTTAAACTTACACAATGTTATTTGTCCATTATATCTCAATAAAGCTGGGGGTAGAGGAGAGAATGAAAGAGAACCAGCTAATGTGACTGAGCAGGAGAGCCAATGAATATGATTGGAGAATATCATCTCCAGTGATTCATAACTGAAGTTATGGAAATATTGCAAAGATAAGGGGATAGTAAACCACATCATATTTTTCAAAGAAGCTCAGCAAGAACTATCTGTTTCAGCAAGGAGACAGAAGTCATCATTGTACCAGAAACATGGAGATCCTTGGTAACCTTGGGAAAATCAGTATTAGTAATTAATGAAGCAGAGGGGCTGAAAGCCTGATTGAAATGGCCACAAAGACCCAGAGAAGTGACGACATAAAGATGTAAATGCAGCATTTTGTTTTAAAGTGGAGCAGAGAAGTGGAGCAATAACTAGAGGAAGTCTAAGTCAAGACAGGAGCTTTCAGAATGAAAAGTATTTATTTTAATATTATTTCTTATGCCATTAAGATGAGAAATATACCAAATGATAGGAATAACCCAATGGTAATGGGCACATTTTGAATGTGGAAAAGAAGAGATACTTGTAAGGGTAATTTCCATGTATAGATGTGGGAAGGACCCAGTGCTAAGTAGAGAGGCTGGCTTTAACCAACAACACAGCAATTGATCCAGCTGATCAGAGTACTGGATAGATCGGACACCTGGGTGATACAGTGCCCAAAAGTATTAACAGAAGTAGCAGCAGAAGAGGAAGATAGCACTAAATCCTCTATGAATAAGGAGAGTGACCAAGAGGTTGAGAGACAATGCTAACAAGGAAGATGAGTAGGAAGTATAAAGTCTGATGGGTCCTTGAAAGGAGATGCTATACTGAGAAAACGTATTTAGAAAAGTAGTAACAAGTAAGCAGCAAGTCCACTCCACTCTCCTCATACCCAGAATGTATTTATAGGAGATGAAAAATAACCACCACTTGAGAAGGAAGTGGTCTCTGGGGTGAACCAAGCTCAGCTGGAACAAGAGGAAGAGAATATTCTTAGGAGAGTTGAAGATGTGGGCGGTTTTGCTCACGACACTCTGAGAAGTCAAGAGAGCAGGTGGAAGGGTCTGGGCGGACAGGGAGTGGTGCAAGACAGAGTCTCATGAGGAGACAGAATGCCATGTGTTACGTTTGGACAACGGAAGATACGGTATACGTGTACACACACAAAATGGAATACTACTCAGCCACAAAAAAAAGAAAATTTGCCATTTGCAACAATACAGATGGACTTGGAGGGTATTATGCTTGGTGAAATCACTCAGCCAGAGAAAGACAAATAGTGTATGATATCACTTATATGGGGAATCTAAAAAATAAAACTAGTGAATATAACAAAAAAGAAACACTCATAGATGGAGAACTAGTGGTTACCAGCAGGGAGAGGAAAGGGGGAAGGGACACAACAGGGGCAGGGGATTAAGAGGTACAAACTACTATGTATAAAATAAACAAGCTACAAAGGAGATATTGTACAACATAGGGAATATAGCCAATATTTTATAATAACTATAAATTGAATATAACCTTTAAAAATTGTGAATCACTATGTTGTGCACCTGAAACTTATATAATATCGTACTTCAACTGTACTATACCTCAGTTAAAAAAAAAATAGATGTCCTGAGCCTTTGATTGCATGAGGTAAACAGGAATACAAAGCATAACAGGATTAAGTCTGGTAGAAGGGCTCTTCTGCAGACTTGTCTTACTGCTGGGGAAGTGGTGAGTGGTGGTGTGGATTAGCAGCATGGGGTGCACTGCTCAGACTTTTCTTCTCAGGAAAACCTAGGTTAGCTCACAGCAGCCAGCTGCCTCACATGAGTGACTAATTGCATTGTTTCCAAGGCCAGGCTCTTCTTGGGCTACTCCCAGCCAAGAACCAGCAAGGGGTCAGTCCTAGAGACAAGCCGTTCCTGCTAAATGCAGGACTCCTCTCTCTCTCTGGGCCTCCACGTGGGCCTCATCAAGATCATCTTGAGTGGGGGAGGGTGTAGCCCAATAGTAGAGTGCGAACTTAGCGTGCACGAGGTCCTGGATTCAATGCCCAGTACCTCCATTACAAACATATACAAATAAACCTAATTATCTCCCCCCAACAAAAAATAAACAAAAGACCATCTTAAGCCCGCTCTACAGAGAACGAACACACACACACCGTCTTAAGGCCATCCTACAGTCTGACTCTTCATACCAATTCTCCTTCCTCTTCTTTTTTCACAGTTGTCTGAGGCATTCCTCGCCTGCCTCCTTCCCTTTTACCTTTCATGGGCATTTACCAGAATAAACCTCTTTCACCTGGAACTCTGTCTTGGCATCTGCTTCCAGAAGGACATCAACTAGTAACACCTGGCGAGAGGCGAGGAGGCTACGGAGCAGAGGTAAAATGTGCCGGATTTTGCTAGGAACTCACAGAGCTCTGAGGCCTCCTGAATCTCAGATAGGTTATGATCAGGGATGAACTGGTTTTCCAGGAATAATGGAACCCTGGGTTTTCCTGAAATCAGTTCTCGGTGGTATTGCAGTCAGGAGGATGTTAAAGCTTTTCTACCACTGAGTACATTATTTTCCTCCTTGTATGTCAAGCTAGGAATGTTACAAGATAGCAAGAAAGTCAGCAACCTGTACTTACGGCTGACTGTATCAAGCTTTCGGCCAGAGCCCTCCCCACTTATTCAGAATACTTTCTGAATACCAAGGTTCATGGGGCACCATCTCCAGTCAAAATCTGGGCCAACACTTGTTTCTTAAAAAATCATTCACATCCTGCCTTGCTTTGAGCAGTACTGTGTCTTTCCTCAAGCAAACACGTTCACAAGCTGCCATGTAACAGAAATTCTCCCTGGTAGCTTGCGGACTGGGTGCTTCCTGCTTCTCAATTTTCCTCCTTAAATAAAACTAACAAAGGGTCTCTTTCTTACCGACGTGTGTTGCGAATGTTTCAAAAATGACAACATACCTCCGGGATCCTGGAACGCTTGAAAATAGGTGACTTCACAAAAGCAGCGTCTTGCGTTGTCCACTTCAGGGGTTCCTGCCTCACAGGTGTTTCTGCTTCCTCCCCAGTAGACAGGCCAGCCTGAGTGAAGGCAAGACGGTGTTCGCCCCCAACTCATGAGAAACAGAGCTGTGGGCTTCGGGTTCCTTCTCGTTTTACGTATTTGACTGGCTTCGGCCCTTTTCTGGGATGGAGGCTGTAGCGAAACGGAGACAGCAGGATCCCTCACCAGAGGTCGGGCGCCGAGTGACTCAGCAGTATTATCCCGCATGCGCAGGACCCCTGGTTGTTACGTAATGGCTTGCGCTGCGCAAGCGCAGTGGTTAGCCCATAGGCCATAGTGGGCTAGCTGGCGGCTTGGTTTGCCTTGGTATATAGGGCGGCCGGGACTTTCCCCTGCCGCCCTCGAAGCCCGTGCGCTTGAGCTCCGCAACAAGGGCATGTTAGCGACACTTGCGGCTCTGCCAGCAGTCTTCGTCGGTCTGCCCAAATCCGTGAACCGGCCAGGCCTTGAGCGCCTGCAATATAGAGGCTGTTTAAAAATCTCAAACTTCTATACCCTTTTAATTCTTCCGCTTAGTGAAAGGATAATTAGGAACAAAATGTATCTTTGCCTTGTAAACACATTTGAGAAGTTAACCAAGGTCCCTGGCCCCAGCTAAATACTAATCAAATCTGTTAAAATCATCAATTTGATGTGGCCCATAGAGACAGCTGGGGATGGGGGGGAGAGGCAGTAAGGGAGTGACTTACTGCTGGAGAACCCAGCAGGAAAGGAGACTATTGGAGACTTGAGACTAAGCAAACACCACCACGGGAAAACAGAAGAGAGGGGAGGGTGTAGCTTAAGTGGTAGAGCGCGTCCTTAGCATGCATGACAGTCCTGGGTTCAACCCCTAGTACCTCCTCTAAATAAACCTAATTTCCTCTCCCCCTCTTACCTCCAAAACAGACCAGGTAATAAGCGAGAGAAACAATAAATGGATGGGAAACCAGCCCACCCAGATCACAGAATTGGTAAGAGGCTACAGCTCTAGGTAGCTAAAATTTAAAATGATTAGCTAGAATTGTCTAATTACGCCACTTCATTTAATGAAATTAAATATAAAATCTACTAAGTGCTTCCTGTTCTAACTCCTCTGCGTATGCACTGTGGTATTACTCAAAAGTTTAATAAACTCACTTCTAAACACTTAGCAGTCATTTACTCTGGGCTTTAGCCATAAACTTGCAAGAGCTGGGAAGTTGTTAATGCCCTTTTACACAGGTGAGCCACTCCTGGGAACAGAGCACAAGAAAATAGCATATAAATCAGGTAGGTATTCACATCGTATTAACTCTAGTAACAAAAGATTTTCAGACAATAGAAATTGTTTTAGAAATTATTTAATACCAACAAAAGAAAAACATTATGAAGAATATTGGCATTGAGGAACTGATTTCTATGTGTTACATGACCTTAAATCAATCTTTTCCTGTTATCTTCTGCAATTCAATAGATGATAATACTAAGAAGAATGCTCATTATATCCCTGATAAGAATCATAGAACTACCCCAGTGATTATTAATCCCTATCACTACCTAATCACCTTAATAAGGGAAAATTAGAAATTCCAAAAGGTGATAGAAGAGAATTGATAGATTTTTCTAAGGTGAAAAGTGCAATGATTTCCCCCCTCCTTTATTTGGGGAGGACAGAAAGAGCCTCCCCCTCAAAAATGAATAGAGAAGGGTCCAAAAAAGTATCCATAGAGTGAGCGATAGCCTTGTGTGAATGTTTGCTGAGCTGCAGACCCTTGTAGAACTAAACCAATGCGCTCACCTGAGTGAAGGGCAATAAATTAATTCTCAGGAGAGTCTGATATGTGTCTATTGAAATTTCATGCACACAATCATAAACCCTGGATCTGCCTCTTATCTGGAGAATTCTAAAGGTAGGAGTCTGGCTGGAGCAGTCTGTGATGGCAAAGACGGACTGCCCAGCAAGGATGCATGAATTTCTTGAGAATCAAGTGGATAT
The DNA here is from genome assembly GCF_009834535.1 of Camelus ferus. Taxonomy (NCBI): domain Eukaryota; kingdom Metazoa; phylum Chordata; class Mammalia; order Artiodactyla; family Camelidae; genus Camelus; species Camelus ferus. The sequence continues at coordinate 12,798,419 of NC_045699.1, forward strand.
CCTGGAAGATAAATGGACCACCTTGTAAGGACCCTGACCAAGCAGTACAAGACCTTGAATTCACCACCAGCAGTGGGAGTAGATACAGGAGATTAGCCGGAAAGTGCATTGCTCTTACTGGGTGCCGTATGGTGGTTCAGTCAGCCTCCAAATAATCCATCAATGTCCCAGACCAAAAAGCCAGCATTTAGACACCCATCATGGAAAAATATAGTTACAAGAAATATGCAAGTAGCATCAAGGACAAAGCCAAAGACCTTTGTCCTTTTTCCTTTAGCTTCTTTCTCCTACCTCCAAACCTCCTACAAGATTCAGAAGGATATGCAACAGAAATAAAAGAACAGGGGATAGTAAGGGAGAATAATCATGTCATTTGCCCCATTACAAGTCCCAAAGCCACTACTCAAGTCTGTTGGAGAGAAGTGAGAAGGTTGAATTGGATGTGAGGTTGAACTTGTGGTTTACACTGGTCTGAATCAGACACTATATATATATAGTTTTAATTACCCTAAATGACACTACAGTAGTCCCCCCTTCTCCACAGGTGATATGTTCCAAGACCCCCAAGGGATGCTTGAAACTGCGAATGGTACCAAGCCGCACATATGCTGTTTTTTCCTATACATACATACCTATGGTAAATTTTAATTTATGAATTAGGCACAGTAAGAGAGTATCTGAATTGCCAGCATTATTACATTGCTGGAAAATAGGTACTCGTCTCATGCAGGAAAGAATTCAAGAGCGAGCCATAGTAAAGTGAAAGTAGATTTATTCAGGGAGGTACATTCCATAGACAGAGTGAAGACCGTCACAGAGGACAAGAGACACACAGTCCTAGGAGGTAGAGATTTCATAGGCAAAATGTGGTCTATCTCATTCAGGAAGGAGAGCTGCGGTGAGATGTGGGGGTGGTTAGTTTTTATGCCCTGGGTAATTTCATATGCTAAAAAGTGGGAGGATTATTCCAACTATGTTGGGTAACAGACAGGGATTTCCAAGAATTGAACCCGCCCACTTTTTGGCCTTTTATCGTCAGCCTGGGAACTGTCATGGTGCCTGTGGGTGTGTCATGAGGCTCAAGGTCTACTGGAAGTTGAATCTTCCATCATCTTGTTTCTAACCAGTTTGTCCTTTCCTCAATTGCTGTGTCATTCCTTCAATGGTTGTGCCCTGCCCCCCTCCCTCCTGGGTCAACTACTCTTGCATTTTGGGGCCACTATTATGTAAGATGAGGATTTCTGGAACATAAGCACATAAGCACTGCTGTATCACAACAGTCCATCTAATACCAAGAACTGAGCAGCTACTACGTGACTAACAGGAGGATACACTGGACAAAGGGATGATTTGTGTCCTGGGCAGGAAGGACTGGGATTGAGGGAGATTTCATCATACCTCTCAGAATGTCAGGTAACTTAAAACTTACGAATTGTTTATTTCTGGAATTTTCCATTTAATATTTTTGGGGGGAATGACTGCACTTTCTAACTGAAAGTGACTGGAAGGCTATGGGGTATACACGAGACAGAGTTAGAGGTGGGCAGGTCAGCAGTGCTCTTGCCTTTTAAAAGTCATGATTAAGGAAGTAAAATGTTTTCCATGGGTGTAATCCAACTGAGTTCACTTCTTTTATTACATCAGTAACACAAAGCATTGTGTGTTTTGATAATTTCAATGAAAGAATGCTACCTAGGCTATGCTTTCTCTCCTTTTGTAAATTCATGTTCTTTTTAGCCATCAGGAGGTCCACTGTTTGATTCCAAAACAAGGCGATTTAGTTTTAAAACATGAAAAATATAGAACTCCAAGGAGCATTTGGAATATCACAAGGGAAATAGCCTAGAACAGCCTTTCCCAAAATGTGTTGCACAGACATCTATGAGATGCTCCGTTCTAAAAAAAAAAAAAAAAAAAGAGGGATATGGGGATATGCAATCAAACAAGTTTGAGAAACTTGTATTTATTACCTTCTTCTTATAAATTCACAATTCATATTAGTATGTTCAAAAGTTTGAGAAATGCTTTAATTTCTTTAAAATTACTAACATTTAACCCAGCATCTGCTATACCCTCCAATACTCAATTTTAATTCCATGACAAGATCCAATGAGCATCTATGGAGTAAATCTTTGGGAGATTACGCATACCTTTGTCTATGAGTTCTCTCTGGACAAGAAGACAGTGGGAAATGGACTTTTTTCTTACCTCTTCTTGTGGGTGGTGACTGAAGTTCACAGGAAAGTGAGAAGGAAAGAAAGAGGCTAGCAAAAAGTACAAAACAGAAACTGGAAAGGATAAAAGATGGCAAGATGTCACAAGAGAGGTGGAAGGTGATTGGCGCTGTTTCCTGAAGACCAAGACAATGCCTCCAAAGGTAAACAAGCAAGTGAAACTATGACCTCAAAGCGGAGATTTCTAGCCCCGCCCAACCACTTACAAGGCTTCATTCACCAAAAAGACTTTGGCGACAAAGACAGTTGACCCAGTGGTCGGAGTATGGGAGACGAGTAGATGGCAAAGCTGCAAACATGTTTTAGGCAAATGGGGGACGTTGAGTGGGTCTTGGTATGGGGTTGGGAAGGGAGAAGGATCTTAAAACTTTGCAGAAGAAAAATACTCTTAGTTTTCTCACTGCCTTGGTTGCAGGTAGTATGTAAAGTAAGAGTCTAAAATAGAACCGAGGAAGGAAACAGAAAATGCTCCAGGGAGGGCTGAAAAACGGCCTTGCCAAGCTCCACAGAGCATCGGTATATCAGAGGAGCATTCAAGGTCCAGGTCTGTCAATTCCACTCCCTTCAGTTGGAATGGCTTCTTAAAAACGCATCTATGCTATATTTAAATGAGGGAAACCTATCAGCCTCTCTTCAGAATTTACAGAGGGAAAGCCACTGAGGGTTTTTTTTCGTGAAGATGACAAATAGCAGGGTTTGCCATTTGCAATATGCCATTACCTAAATCTGACTGAAAGGAAAGTGATTTGCAGCAATTAATTGACTACACTTAAAGTCTGTCCTCATTTCCCCCAAACCACGAGAGCCTCTAGCCTGCAATATTACAAATGGGCCGCTGGCCAAGAGGAGAGAGGAGGGCTTCCTTCAGGGTCTCCAGAGTGGTTGGTTCCTTTCTTCTCTCCTCTCCTAGTGAGCTGGGCACAGCTTGTCTCAGAGGAGATGGGGGTATGGTTAATCTGCTTGCAGGGACAGGGGTTTTAACAAGACAGATGGTTGTTCTGAGCACTTAATATGTGCCAAAGACCATCCTTAGGATTTGGTATCAGTACTTCATTTCATCTTCAAAACAGCTGTATGTGAAGGTGGGCAGTTTCATTAACCCTAATGTACAGAAGGGTGAACTAAGCAAAGAGAAGGAATAGAAAAGTAAGAGGAGAAGAACTGAGAGAGGAAACCAGAGAGGCACATGTTGAATGGCAGACTGTTAATTCTAGACAGTACCATGGAAATTATTTAGGCCCATAGTTCTCAGTCAGGGGTAATTCTGTACCCCGCCCCACAGCAGGACATTTTTCCTTGTCACAACTGGGCAAGGGGGAGGAATTGTTGGCCTCTGGTAGGTACAAGCCAAGAATGCTGTGAAGCATCCTAACAAAGTACAAGACAAACCCAACAACAAAGAATTATTTGGCCCAAAGTATCAACAGTGCTGAGGCTGAGAAACCCCAGACCAAGTGAATTATTTTACGTAGGAAGATACTGAGTTCCAAAGAGGTTAACGTCTCACATAACAGTTTAGGGCTTGGGCTCTGTATTAGGGTGTTTCAGTTGATAAAACAAAATGCCATAAACTGAGTATCCTGTAAACAATAGAAAGTTATTTCTTACAGTTCTGGAGGCTGGGAAGTCCAAGATCTAGGTGCCTGGACACGCAGTGTCTGATGAGAGCCTGATTCCTGGTTCATATATGGTCGTCTTTTCAATGTGTCCTCGTGTTGAAAGGGGCAAGGGCGCGTTCCCAGGTCTCTCTTCTAAGGGCACTAATCCCATTCATGAGGGCTCCACCTTCACAACCTAAGCATCTCCCAAAGGCCCCACCTCCTAACACCTTCACAATGGAGATCAGGTTTCAACAAAAGAATTTTGTGAGGGACACAAACATTGAGTTTATCATAGGCTTTGGAATCAGTCCTTCTGGGGTCCTCTCTGTATAACCTTGGCAAGTCTCTTGGCTTCTCCAAGTTTTCTTTTCCACATCTGTAAAGTGGGCATAATAAGGGTAAGCAATTCATTGGGTTGTTATGTTAATTAAAATGCCATATGGTAACAGGTAGCACCACAGCTGGCACACTGTCAAACGTCAGCCAGTGGGGACCAGCCCACTCGTCAGTCCTGACTTCCAGCCCAGTTCCACCGTAGTATGATAGGACTTGGGAGAAGCTACTCTGAGACACCCACACCTTCTGGTTTAGTCTTATCTTATTTTCCTCCATCAAGAAATAGAACAAAATAATACCAGCCTGCTGAGCTGAATGACACTCAAGCAAAATATGAGCTCCAAGTACGACCAGTAGAGATCAAGAGAAATGGCAAAATAATATTCCACTGTATAAATATACCACAACTTATTTATTCAGTCCTCTGTCGATGGGCATGTAGGTTGTTTCCACGTCTTGGCTATTGTAAATTGTGGTGCTTGAACATTGGGGTGCATGTAACTTTTTGAATTAGAGTTCCCTCCAGGTATATGCCCAGGAGTAGGATTGCTGGATCATACAGTAAGTCTATTTTTCAATTTTTGAGGAATCTCCATACTATTTTCCATAATGGCTGCACCAAACTACATTCCCACCGATAGTGTAGGAGGAGGTAAAGGGGGTTGGAGGGGGTTGGAGGAGATTTGCAGATACTAATTACCATATATAAAAATAGATAAACAACAAGTTTCTACTATATAGCACTGGGAACTCTATTCAATAACTTGTAGTAACCTACAATGAAAAGAATATGAAAACGAATATATGTATATACATGTATGACTGAAACATTATGATGTACACCAGAAACTGACACAACATTGTAAACTGACTATACTTCAATTTAAAAAAAGAGACAGAGAGAGAAATAGCAGGAGAGGAAAGGTGACAAAAGCTGGCTGAAAAGAAAATGAACCAAGAGGAGGGGCCACGTGCCAGAGGGATGAGAAGCACAATACAGAGAAGCACTGGCTGAATCAGGTAGAGGTTTAATTCCAGGCGGGGAGTGGGGGCACCAGCCACCGGGCGCATTGCCTGCTCCTCATGGGCTTGGCAGAGCCCTAAAGAGAACAGAAGGAGGCTGTGTGTGTTTAGAGAGCCAGAGCTGGAGTCTCCACATAAACAGACACTCTCCTGAGGGATCAAAGTGCTATTTACCATCCTTCCTGGAGAGAAAAGGAAAACCACGGAGGGCCCCCGGTGGGTGTGCTAAAGCAAATATCTGAGCAACTAACTATTCAAAAGAATACTTTTGCTTTTGATCACACGATAAGACTGGAAGCTGTATTTTTTTGGTTACACTGAATCTTATCCACTCCCTTGGTGATGCCAAACCACATCTCTGCTCTATGAGAATAGAGCCATTTTTTTTTTATTATTCTAGACAGCTTTTCTAAAAAGTTTTTTCCCTTTTTCCTGACCAGTGCTCAGTTTGAGTAGAAGATTTTCTAATAGAAACTCTGAAAGTAATGTCAGGTCTCTGCAACTGGTAGCCCTCTTCTTCCCCTGAAGCAAGGTTGAGCACAGCAATTCAAGGCAGTAGAGAACTCCTTCCCAGCAGTGCTAAGGATGTTACATTATTCAGGGGAGTCTACCCAGAAAATGAGAATAAAAATTCCTAAACCAAACCTCAGAAGATATTTAACATGGTCCCTGTGGTGAAGTTCATTTTCTCGAGGTGACTATGGACACCATGAATAGCTAATAGGTGTATATGTCTTTCTTTTAAATTATCAGCAGTTATTTTAGAATGCCATTTTACACAGAAGGCAGGAGGTCCTGCAGTGGAAAAGTGATGGCCTAGCCTTTGCAGTACAGTTGATTTTTCAGAAGAAAGCTAAGCTACAAGGCAAGAGAAGAGCACCAACGAACACAAGCTGAAATTTCTGTCCCTACATGAATAAAAGATGAAAGAGGATCTGTAAGTAACACTATCAAGATGTCATCCCTGAAGCATGCTGACTATAGTATCTTCAGGGAGTTCTGATTCCCAGCCAGAAATGTGAACAAAAAGAATCAGGCAAGTAACTCTAAGTATTTACAAGAAGCACCAGCTAACACTCACATGGTATTAACAACGAGCCGGACACTGTGTTAGGCAATTTACAATTATCATCACAATTAATTCTCTCGATAGGTTGGTACTATTATTATCTTCATTTTACTTATTTTTTAAGTTTTTTTTTAATTGAATCATAGTCAGTTGCAATGTTCCAATTTCTGGTGTACAGCATCATGTCCTGGTCATGCATGAAGAAAAGGAAACTGAGGCACAAAGAGGTTAAGCAATGTGCCTCTACTTACACTGCTAGCAAGAAATTATGGAAGACTTAAGAGCTGTTCAGAAGTATTTCTGTTCTCCTTGAAGGCTCATGACAGACATGCACTTAGCAGAATCTCTCAGAGCAAGTGTGTGATCCACCACACTCTCTTTGCCCTGGTTCGATTATCACTGAGTAGGTATTGGGATGGAGCCTCCATCAGCCTGAATGACTCTGATAATTACAGGCCTCCTGCCAATCTGAGTGGGACATTTAGCATGAGCAAAAAACACACCTTTGCTGTGTTCAGCCTCTGCACATTTGAGGTTAATGGAGCACACTCCAGCCTATCCGGGCTGATGCAGTGGAAATGCTGGTATCTGAACCCAGGAAGTCTATCTCCAGAGTCTGTGCCCTAAGCCAGTAGGTTACGCTGCCTCCCAGGTATGACAGATTGCATCTACACTTAAAGAGCTTACAGTCTGTTGGGGGAAATGGGCACCTACTGGGGAAGCAGCCAAAAGAGAGCGCTAAGTAGCACCTGATGGATTTAGAAAGTGAATAGCACAGAGTCAGGGAACGGGAAGATCAGAGAATGGGAAGATCAGTGGAGCCAGATGTTTTGGTCGAAGCCCATTGGGTTGGAAGGATGAACCCATTCTAATTAACTAGAGTCAGAAGAGAAACTTGGTGATAGGTTATAAATCTGTTGGCATCTAAAGCAGGACAATAAGAACAACTGAGCCTCCTGTGAGCTAAAAGCACACCTGAAAACTCAATAATTTGAGTTGTTTTCTCAGAGGCTGCATGAACTCTCTCTGTTTCTCTTAGCTTTTCTTCTTCTGTTGCTCAACTGTACTCCTCTGCTTGGCCCAACATGACTCAGACCAGACCCATTTCTACTATCACTGGAAAGGCCCTGTGTCACTGAAGTCAGGCCACTGAGAGACAGAATCTGCTTGGCTCGGTGAGTTTCCCTTTGGCCAAGTATAAGCCTCTGGTTCAATCACCTGGCAGGGAGAGGATCCCACGGTTCATAGGGCAACCCAAGACAATCCCTTCAGCAGAAACGGGAGAAGAGAACAGATCCAAAGGAAAAGGTGTGTGGTTAGCGAAGAAGTTAAGAATAATTTCACTCGAGAGATGAGGATTTGATTTCGATAAACAGAGAGGCATGGCCAGCCCACCACAGGAGGAAACACAGCACATGCCCAAGCGGAAATGCTCCTGCTAGTTGGCAGGCAGTGAGGAAGCCCACGAAGGCTAGAGAAAGAAGGCACCTGTTGCTCAGGGTGGGGGTTGGAAAAGTGAGATGGGTCATCAACAGATACTCATCAGCGACCTTCACCTTGACCTACTGTTAATTTTACGCATCAGCTCTTCTCAGGCCAAGAGCTGCTCTGCTGGTCATTTCAAAGTCTGTACTGTGATGGCCATGTCAAAAAGCATACGTCCCTTCTCTCAACTATGCCATTTCTTTCATTTGAACATTTCTTAATCACTTTCGATTATCTTTTATGTTTTATAGAGATTAATAAGCATTTCTTAAACCCACTGTAAGTCTGAGAGCCACCTTAGGGGAAGGGGTTGTGTCTTATACCCATTCCTAGCACCTAGCTCAGTTCCCTTCACGTAGCAAAGCTTTATAAATGTTAGTCGAATAGAGTAATTAAAAATAAGTAAATCTCACTTTAGGAAGAACAAAGAGCAACACTGACTTACGTGGCAACACAACAAAGACCTAGAGTTCTTTGAAAAGCAAACAGACCCTAACACCTTAGGAGGAAGAGAAGTTCTAAATTTCTATCGTGATACCCCACGATATCTTCCTTTGCTCACTGACTAGTCTGGAAGTGGTGATGGGGCTTCCTCCTTGCACCCCGTAATTAATAAGCCACTTTTAAAATAATGTATTATCTTGAAAACATCTGAATCAAGTTTAGAACATAATAATACAATCTGTTATTAGGTTATTAGGTCATTTGTTGATATATTTGGCTGGAGGTGCTCAGATTAGTAAAACTAGAGACTTTCAAGCCACGATCTCCAAGCTCTGTCTGATCTTAGATTAGTTACTTAACTTCCTAGAGTAAAACACTGGTGGTACTAATACTTACATCATATGTTTGGTGTGAAGATTATGTGAACAAACATATATAAAGGTCTTAGCCCGGTGGAGCGTAGTAAGTGTTCAGAAATACCAGATCTCCTCCTAGTCTCTTTCGTTTGATGAAGATTCCCTTCTGCTAAGCCGAGTGATGTCACATACCTGTGTGCCATGTTACTCTTTGTCAGATGGACCAACTGCAATTTAGACTGCTAAATAGAATCCCCAGTGCTAAACTGTACAGCCATTCAGGCCCCAGTGGCCATTGATCTCCCCAGAGTGCTTCATCTTCTCTGGTCAGCGACGGTGCCTCCTCGTGGCCCTGGAATAACAGAAGGTCAGAGCAGAGCGCCGAAGCTATTGCAAGTGACAGACCATCCCTCGCATTGCAATTTGGCTCATTCTCTCTTATGACAATGATGGTAACGAGAACTGAAAATGGCACAACACGAATCCATTCTTGAGACCAACATTGTAATAAAAATGGGAAATTTTACAGGAACTGTTATCCCCAGAACAAGCTTCTCATTATAATTGTGGGGATATTTATTTTTCTCTATTTCTTATTTTTTATCATCTTGTGTTCAGATGTTGGTATTGGCCGTCAGTGAAAATTGTTTGGGCAGTCAGGACAACAGTGATGTTCATCCAGTAATAACGTGGTAAAAATTGAACAGACCAAGGCAACAAACACTAGAGATAGTTTTCTTTGCAGAATTAATGCTCCTCCATTATACTTTTGACATATTAAGGAATAAAAACATTCAAACCAAGATCCTAGCGAATAAAATTTGCATCTCATGAGACAGGCATTCTGTTAAAGCAGTAATTCTCCAAAGAGAATAAACTTGCTCCCACTCCCACTCCACTCGCCAGTATCTGGAAATATTTTCTCATGGTCACAATTGGGAGTGAGTGTCACTGGCATCTAGGGGCAGGGGCCAGGAATGCTGATAAACATCCTACAATATGCAGGTTAGGGCCCCACCAGAAAGAATTATCCCACCCAAAAATGTCAATAGTGACAATGTAGAAAAGGTGTTAAAAGAACTCAAATTTCTTGCTTTGCTTAAATCTAATCCCTTAACATTTAATTATTGAATGTTTTTGCATCTCATTTCCTTGGGATTGATTAGAGGAAAATTTTAAAAAGGAAAGCAGATAAAATGAAGATTTATAAAACAGAAAGTAAAAAATGAAATCTCAAAGTTTTCAGGAGTCCATATGAGCCATGTAAGTAAACATTGTATTAGCCACCCTGTTTCACTAGCATACTCATAATCCCTAACACTTACATTCCACTTTAAATAGCACACTCAACTTAAATGATCTCACCTGACTGACACAAAAACCCTGAGGGGGTCTACAAAATTATCTACAACTTAAAAGGGACAGAGAAAGATTCAGAGAGCTTAAATGTTCATTCAGTAAAATGTGGGGAATAAGAACAGCTGGGGACAATGGGAAAGATACATGTTTGGGCAGAATTCTGACCTTCTTCGAGTCTATCACTTGGCAGCCGTGTGTCTCTGGTCACCCTCGTCTTTCCCAGCCGTATAATGGGAGTGATGACTGTGAGCTCACCATAAGGATTGAATGAGACCATGGATTTCAAATAGAGTGTTTCATATGGTGTAAAATAGACACAAAGGTGGCCAAGCACAGGGCCTGAGCCAGAGATTCCGATTTCAAATCCAGCACACTTTCCTCTGACCCATGAGGGACCAGCATGTGTCTCTAACTCCACAGGCATTTGTGCTCACTGATTTCAGTAGCAAATGTGTGTCACACGCCTGAGGAAAAAGAAAAAAGAAGCACCTTAAAATCACTTAGAACTCCTTTACCTTCAACCGTGTTGCTCAAAATTGCCAGGAGATTTCTTTCTCAGTCAGGACAAGATAAGCAGAAACTTTCCATTTTCCATGACTGAACAGTGTGCATTTCTGTGTTTTGGGGGGCAGAGGGGTGGGGAGAATGAAAGCATCTCCAACAGTCGAAAGCAGAAAGGGATGAAATCGTCGTCACTGAAATGAAGAGAACATGCTTTGATTTGTTTCCAGGAATCGCAGACCAAGAAAGCATGTCTTTCTCAAGCATCCAGCAAATCTTTTAGGGCCTGAATCAATAAGAAGAGAAAATTAAAAAGAAACATTGATCCAGTAATTCCAATTCCACTTCTGAGAATAAATCTGAAGGAAAAAATACATACACACATATACATAATTTTTACATCTAATATACTAATTATTGTATCGTCAATACAATTCTATGAGTTATGGAACCTTTCATAAATATGAAGAATTGAAACCAAACAAAATACCCAATAAAAAGGGAATGGTTAAGCAGTCATTAAAAATTATGGGTATTGGGGGAGGGTATAGCTCAATGGTAGAGCGCATGTTTAGCTCAATGGTAGAGTGCATGCATGAGGTCATGGGTTCAATCCCCAGTACCTCCATTAAATATAAATAAACAAACAAACAAACAAACAAACAAACCTGATTACCCCCCCAAAATTATGGGTATTAAGGGTAGTTTCAACGATATGATTAATGCCTATTATAATAGTTGTTAGGAAAAAAGCAGAAACAAAATTACAGACACAAAATTAAACTCAATTTTGTGTTTTTGAAAGCCTAGACTAGTAGGAAATAGTCTAAAATGTTATAGTGGTAGGATTATTAATAATTTTTAATCTTTCTTATTTTTATTTTATCAACTTTATAAAATGAACATATATCCATGTTATGATAAAAACAGAAATAAATATAATGATGAAGTTTAGAGCACTTGAAAAAAAGAATTATGTTGGAAGCACACAAAGAATTACATGTGGAGAATTTGCTACTACAAATAAAATAGTTCAGTAACTCATGGGAAAGAATAACTTGATTGTTATACCATTGCAAAGCCCTTAAGACCAAATCCCTCTCAGCCCATCAATTTCACATTGATTTCATCTTGACATGTAACATGCTCCTCAGTTCTACAATAAAAGAAACCATGCAATATCAATGGTGAATTCTGGAGGACACATATATTCATATGTTGATTGAAGATTAATTTCTCAGCAGGATGGCTCATCATCGATATCCCGACTTTGGTGTGACATAGGTCAGATGACCTTAATGATTATTAAAGAAACCTACTTTGAGCTGGCTCTGGGTTTCTGGAGAATATGAGTTACTCTGAAGTCAAAACATAGAAGATGCTCTGGTTTAACAATATATTTCATTACCAAGCAACACAATCCAACTAAGAGATTAGCTAGTGGCCTGAAATGCCATGGAAGGCTACCATTTGTATGAAGTTGGTGATACCTGATGCTAAATATAAGAAAATCTTTCTGGATGGCAGTGTACTTACTACCTGTTGGCTTGACCTACATTCCATGAAATATCTACTTCCCCTACCTTTTTCTTTTTCCTTTGCGCACAATGGCCCAGCAAAATTTTCAGTTGCATAGGACCTTTGGAGAAAACAGATTAAAAAGTTTATTTAATCAAATGATTCTCAGGGCTCCCTCTAGAGTTAGGCATGGTAACAGCTCTGAGCTGAAAGTTCAGTTTAAAAAGACTATAGATTCAGAGTAATAGAATGTAAAGACCACCATGACAAGAGAAGACTTAAAAGCCACCTTTTAATCAATTTAATGAAAACATTTACCTGGTCTAAAATACCTCACCCCTGCCATAGTTTTGCAAAAGACTGCTTTGGGCAGTCACAATTACCTCACTTTCTGACAACTACTTCCCTACCCAGAAAGGTCATTTCTATAATGTGTGAACTTACTCTGTCTCTGCCCAGAGGTTTTCCGGAGACACACAAGTCTACATAGGGCTTGAACTGACATCTTTCACCAGCATCATGCTTTCACCAGCTGGGCCCACCCACTGCATATGTGCCCACACGGACTTGCTGTCACACTGATATGGTTTTATTCTACGTTCTTTAATATAACATACAATTATCCTTCCAAGTTGGAGGCAAACAGCATTGAAACAGACAACTTACCTTCTGCATTTCCTGACTTTGTGTCTGTATCTCTAGACTCACATTACAGAGGTTACAGAGTTTGGTTTTTCCCTTCTTGGCACTTTGGTCTATAAATCATGCTATTTATATTTGTTTGCCCTTAATTGTCCAAAGGAAACTGTCCTTGTCACTGGAAAATCAAGATGAGTGGTCATCCAGTGGCAGAACCCCGGCAATCACAAATTGTCAGGGAAACAAAAACTAGCAACAAGATGAATGTACTGGAAGCAAGCGTAACCAAAGAGGTGGCAGTGAGCACGGGCCATTGCTTCAGCCACGCAGCCAGTGCCTCTGTGCATAAGTGCTCAGCAGGCTTCAAAGGAAGAGCTGGAAATAAGTTTATACCTAAAGCAAAATAGACTGTCAAGTCAACTGGAGGCCTGCAGAGGAGCAGGGGAGAGGTGGGTGGCAGGGAGTGGCAGGGGCTACTTGGCATTTGCTGCATCACATCCCAGCCTGTCTAGTCTCCTCGAGGAACACAGGCCTCTTGACCAGAAGCCAGTGGGGAAGGACCTCCTGGCTCACTTCTACCTGTCCTAGACTAAATGAAGGGGTCATGTATAAAAGAGGTGGGCTGACTCGGGGCTCAGGGATACATGTGATAAGCAAAAGCAGTGGTTCTTGTGCTCTTGTCACTAGTTCACCTACCAGAGGGGTGAACAGAGTTCCCCCTACTGCCCCCAAAATTGCAGCTGCCAGAATGTAACTTGTTTTGAAGCTGGAGCAACTTTGATGTTTTCTTAACACAGGCAGGTGCTTCATTAAAGCACCATGGAGTCTACCAGCTATGCTTTCTCTGGGGTGAGCTGGATGAGGTCCAAGACAAGATACCAGACACACACAGGCAAAATTAGGCAGGCAGGGAAGTCAACCTCATTATCTTCCCAAGACACAATTTTACCTGCTTAAGTTAATTGTCTTGTTTGTGCAAGGAGGGGAGCTGCTTCATCAAAGATGTTTTCAAGAGAGGTGTGTTGGTCAAGAGTCTGTGGTTTGCTGTCCACATCAGAGGCTCAGGGTCTATGTGGAGGCCTGAGGGCAACATCCTGCAGGGACATGACTTCCTCCAACATAGGTGGAAGCAACAGAACAAATTCTGGTTCAGGGAAGGGAAAACTGTTGTTCCCAATCTACAGGTCACATAAAAATGATTCCTTTGGGAACTAGAATTTGTCCTATTAGAATTAGGATAATTTGACCTTCAGCTTGTTTAAAACCAAGAGACAGCAGTTTGGGGGGTCAGGGATGGAGGAAAGAAATGCTTTGAAGTCACTGACAGGCTTCCAGGATTTTAAGCTGTTTAGTATTTATAGGAAGAGTTGAGTCTCTTCAAAAATGTATGATTCCTAAAAAAGAAAAAAAAAAAGACACTGATGAACTTATCGACAAAACAGAAACAGACTCGCAGATATGGTAAACAATCTAATTACCGGAGAGGAGAAAGGGGGTGAAAAGGGATAAATAAGAAGTTTTACATTTGTGAATATTAACTAGTATATACAAAATAGATAAACAACAAACAAGGTCCTACTATATAGCACAGGGGGCTATATTCAATATCTTGTAGTAACCTATAATGAAAAAGAATATGAAAATGAATTAATGTATGTATATGTATGACTGAAACATTATACTGTACATCAGAAATAGATACACTGTAACTGTCTACACTTCAATGAAAAAATAATAAAGGAAAAAAAAGGAAGATGTATAATTCCATGCAACAATTCCTAGTTCATTCATTCATTTTTTTCAACACGTATTTTTTTCTATAAATACTGTGCTAGGCCCTAGGGATATGGTAACAAACAACACAAGTACGGTCCCTCCCCTTTTATAGTCTAACCAGTTAAACATGTAATAAAGTGTGATTTTTTTTTAAACGGAAGAGTATGTGCAGGGAGCAAAGCACACATATGGATGAGAGGCCTAGTCTATCGAGTGGCATGTGGCGGCCTTCCCATAAAAGTGTATCACCAGGCACCCCGGGTTATGCTGCAGCAAATAACAACCCACGATCTCAGGGAATTAAAACAAAAGTTTATTTCTTGCTAACCCTAGATGTCCACTGCAGTTTACCAGGGGCCCCTGCTAATCATGGGGACCCAGAGTCCCAGGTAATAGAACAGAAGTCACCTCCAATGGTAGTAAAGGCACAGCCACAGGAACAAAGCGAGCTCTGAGGGCCTGGCATTGGTATTCTGTATAGTCCATCTATACAGCACACATCACTCCTCTCCTTTTTCATTGGCCAAGACGAGTCACGTGGCCCCACCCCCCAGGAAGTGCCATCCTTCCAGGGGGTCAGTAATGACTTGCATAGCAAGTAACAACTCTGCCCAGCCATGAAAGCAGAGTCCCAGGTAGTCCCATGAAATGAAAGGAGAGGCTGGGGGCCTGAGGAAAAAATTCCAGACATATTATAAGGCACCAACATGTGTGAAGGCCACCTGATTTTTTTTCTGACATGTACTTCTTTTCTGTAGAGATAATTAATTAGATGTCTGCCACCAGACTAGACTGTAAGTTCCCAAATCCATACTTCCCAGCACAGTGCCTGGCACAAGACAGGTATCCAGTAGTGGTCTGGTAATAAGGAAAACAAGATTGCTTTCCGGATTAGATACAGTGGATAAGATCAGGAATATGCCTTGTTCCTTGTAGAGCTGTGACCACCTCTAGACCAAAACAGGACTTGCTTGAAGAATTTCCTAACCTGCCTCCACCTCACTCCCTCTCAGGGAGGAGTGACCCCGTCTCCCTTCTTTCCCCGACTATGCACTGCAGGTAAGTCCACAGGACCCCCAACGCCTCTCACCTGCATGTGTTTGTCTCTCATCCTGCCGGATATCAGGGGCAGTGTCCCATCTTATTTATCTGTGCACCAGTGTGTAGACCAGTTTCTGGTACACGGGAGGAGTTCAGTAAATATCTGCTGAGTAATTGAATGGATCTGAATGAAAAGGTATCAATAGAAGGGTGGATGGCCAGGCATGGAAGTGTGGGGAAATTAGGTAAGTTAGGCATTGTCTGCAGGAGGTCAAGAGACTGAAACAAATGCCCTGTTTCAGTGCCAGGTATGTCTCCCCAGGAGAGGTGGACGCTGCAAGTTATCACAGCCTGGTTTGAACTGGATTTAAGCCACCCGAGTAACTTCCTCGCCTCTAATGAACCTGCTGTCCACTTACATGTACATTTATTCTGGTCTCTCCAACACACTGTGTTCTCTACTCTTCTTATTTGCCTAGACCCTGCCTTTCTACCCAAAGCCAATGCAGTCTTCACCACAACAGTATCCATTGTGCACTTGTGTAACACATGAACTTCATAAAATGATTTCACATCTCTCATGCCACCCTCCAGAAGGGCAACTTTTGTGGCATCCACCCGTGAAGAAAGATTTGTTGTCATGATTAATCAGAGGAAGAGAAAAAATGGCATGCTGTTTTTCACCTCTTTCAGATTTGATTTTGCAGAGCAGCTGAAATGCTGTTCAGTCACCTCTCTTTCCCAGCTCTACTGGCCTCAGTAACTGCCTGAAATAGCAGGGCTCCAGGCAAATATTCAGGCTTACAACCACAGAAATCTGACCAGAATGTCAATTTCCATGCCTTCAACGTGAACTGGGCCACTCCAGGTCTCAGGAATTGTACAATCTGCCAGGAGACCCGCCCCCATGGCAGCAAAAGCAGCCTGTTTGTCACCACAGTTGCTCAAGGAAGGGCTTGTGAGCTGCGATTTTTCACACCATTAATGCACTGCTTACACCAAGGAGCATGGCCAGCAATCCTGGGCCTTAACTAGAAGCTTTGGTGAGACGCCTGGAGACGACTTATCAAGGAGAAAGTGAAAGGTGATTACTGGGACTTTACTGGCTAACTCTGTGGGGGACCACCACTATTTATGTGTTTACTGGAGCCACGCTTCTGATTGTAATGGGGCCCCTGACACCCGCAGGGATTTTTGCATTGCTGCACTTCACTAGGACTAATAGGACGTCAGCATCAGCTTTCAATGCCTTTCCTGATGACCCGTGCACAATAGCTGCCTGTGCAGAGGCCCCAAGTAGCCATGACTACTTGCAAGTTTCTGGAAATGCTAGTCATTGGAGAACCTTATATGCCCTAAATTTCTATCATGAGCCCTGTGGTACTATTAGTGGTTAAGAGCATTCACTCCCTTTCCAGTGATACTGTCTGGATTCAAATCTCAGTTCCTCTAGTTTCTAATTGTAAGACGTCAGACAAGTTACCCTCTTAAAGCCTCAGATTCCTTCTCTGTAAAATAAGGATAATCATAGCAACTACTCATGATGAAGATTAAATGGGAAAACAAATGTACAATGGCAGGTACCATAGTTAATTTACAATGTGAGTTTCAGGTACAGAGCAAAGTGATTCATTTATACAGATACATACTTTTTTTTTCAGATTCTCTTCCATTATATGTTATTACAAGAAATTGAATCTAGTTTCCTGTACTATACAATAGGGCCTTGTTGTTTATCTATTTTATATATAGTAGTGTGTATCTGTTAATCCCAAACAACTAATGCTAGGGTTTCACAAGATAGTAGAAAGATGAATAGGTGGAAGTCACAGGAAAAGAGATTTCAGTAAGATGTCCCTCACCTAGTGTCAAGCACTGCCCTGGAAGAAAGGGCATGCCTTCAATAAACACAGACTGAGGACCTACAATGCAAGGACTACTAGGCTCCAGGTAGACATGTTGTCTATCCCTGGGTGTGTTTAAGTGGGGGATGGGCAACCACTTGGTGAGGGCAGGAGCCAGCAGAATGCACCTTCCACTCCAGAAACACTAAGGCAGCCTCGCGGGCTACTCTCAGGGAGGGAGAGTGTTAACTCAATTCCTAGGCTAAATCATCAACCTGCACCCACCTGAATCGATGCAAAGTCACGTGTGGGCCCCTTCATTCTGGTAAGTGTCTATATTGATAAAGAAGGATAAAAGAGAAGGGGGAGGGGAGAACAGCAGGAAAATTGCATAATTGCCTCTTCCAAATTGCTTGAAAGTCTTACCTGAAGACACATACATCATAATTAAGGCCCTTGGGTTCCATTTAAGAAAATGCTGGAACAGCTCAATTGCTCTGTTCCCCAGCATTTTTGGAAGTTTTTTTTCTTTGCGGTTGCCATTATGATTTTACTGAGAAGTGCTCATCATTAGCACAGGCTCTTCAGCATCACAGTATGGAAGAGAAACCACCTCACTTCGAGCTTCCTCTTCCATTTATATCGATGCTTGAAAGGAGAGGTGGGTACAGAAAAGGGGGCAGGGGGCGGGCAGGGGTGCTGTGTAAATATCCGAGTCACAGTCATACAGTGAGCAGCACTTCCAGCCAGCAAAACCCTTTCCATCTGACAAGTTCCCAGCGCCCTCCCTGGAGGATGCAGAACCTGGGGAATGAGCAGCTGCTCGGTTGCGAAGGCAGGCTGACAGCCGCAGCAGACCATGCGGTTAGTGGGTGAGGATGTACCGGGGGAGAAAACTGGCAAAGAAAGGAGAAACTGAAAAAGGCTCACAGCTTACATTCTAAGCAGCAGCTCAACCCAGGAAGCATGCTACGATATGCTCCCAGATGTCTCCTTTGTGTTATTCCTCTCCAGCCAGGGTTCTCAAACTTACACATGCATGTGAATCACCTGGAAATCTTGTCGAAATGCAGATCCTGATTCAGCAGGTCCGGATGAAGCCTGAGATTCTGCATCTCTACTAAGCTCCCGCCCAGGTGAGGCTGACACTGGGTCGGTCTGCAGAGCACACTTTAAGTAGCCGCATACTGAATCAGGGGTCAGCAACCTCCTGCCTGAAAAGCCAGATCTGGCAGGTTACCTGCTTTTGTAAATGAAGTGTGATTGAAAGACCTTCGTGACCAGTCATTTACAGATTGTCTAGAGCTGCTTTTGCACTGCAATGACAGAGGAGAGTAGGTACAACAGAGACCTCAGGTCCCATAAAACCTAAAAAATAGTTACTATCTGACCCTTTACAGGAAAATGGTCTGATGCTTGTCCAGGATGATACTAGTATTGAAACAAAGGGAAAAAAAGTGAAATGGTTCCTTAGGCTGAAGAAATTTATATTATGAATTTCAACAAGTAAAAGTTCTTGCTTTGATAGCCAAAAAACGATCACTTTTATAGAGTCTTAGAAGAGATTTGTAATCTTGTCTGTAAAGAAATTGAAGGAGAAAAAAATTCTAGAATTACACAGTTTTAGGGGAAACACCCTGGTCCTTTAGAAATGGTCTGTAAGATTGAAAAGAAGAACCAGTGAAATCTTGTGTGTTGTCTGACGTCGACCACCAATTAGGTTCGGAAACACAAAAGTTTATGGAGCCATCTTAGATCAGTGAAAATAACATGCTTCTCCTCTTCACTACTTCATCATGTGTTTTTTAGCTGCTAAGAGAGTTCTTCTTTTTTAATGGGGAACCAAAAGCAACAATTCAGCCTTAATTTCACACGACACAGCATCTTTTCAAAATTCCTTTCATTTTCAAAATAACATTCGGTCTTCACAATAATCCTCCTCATAGGTAAACTCGTTCAGTTTGATGCAAAGAGCAGTGATGTAAAGTCTTCTCTCATTGAGTTCACCATCAGACAGTAGTAGAAATAAACATCAACACGGTGTAATAAATGCTAACAGAAAGGGACACAGGCTCAGTAGAGGCATGGGCTGCAGGGGCTGCCACCTCAGAATTCACCTTATAGTTCTTTAAATTGAGGGAGGGGCTTGTAAAGAATAAGAAGATTGTCACCACAAAAATGGTAACAGAACCAAAATACGAAAAGAAAGAAAAATGTCAATCATAGCGTTATATAAAGAATGTTCTTATGAGGTAGAAAGTCTCCTCATGTTGGAAATAAGAAAATTCAGGCTCAGAAATAATGCAAATTAATTAGTTAAGGTGGAAATCATACTGAAGTCTTCTAACTCCAAACACTGGTTCTTTCTACTGCTGCATTAGCTTTTCAAAGATGATTTTTTTCAAGGATGATAATGTAATACAAGATTATAATGACAGTTATGATGATAATAATGACAAACATCTATATGTGTTTTCTATGTGCCAAACCCCATCTTCCAAAGAACTAGCACCAATAGATGGACGTTACATAGCAATAGATTTTAGCTCAATGTAATTAAAATCTTTCAAGTCTTTGGAGCTGTCCAGCAAAAGAATAGGCTATATCATAAATGACGAGCTCTCTCTTTCTTTAAGGGAAAAGGACCTACACTGAGGCTGAATCCACAAGAGGTTTTGCAGCAGAGCCGGCTTTGTGTTAGCTGAGTCAGAATCCATGACTTCTAGAATCTCCTCCACCTCTATTTCCTCCCCCAAAATGCCAGTAAATTTCCCAAGGCCACACAGTTATTCAGTGGCTCAGCCAAAGCTAGAACCTACCTCTCCCAGTTCTCTTTCCTCAAGCGCTTTCTCCAGTGGGACTGTTAATATCAGACGTAAGTGGTGGGATGGTTGATGAAGAACCTAGCATTGTATTTCTAGAAGTGGAATGGAAGTTAGTATAGACAATAACACGTAAATAGTCACAATTCTTGGGGGAGGCTATAGCTCAGTGGTAGAGTGCATGATTAGCATGCATGAGGTCCTGGTTTCAAGCCCCAGTACCTCCATTAAATAAATACATAAATAACTCCCCGCTGCCCCCAAAAGAGTCATAATTCTCAGTGGAATTCTGTGAGGGCCTTATTGAGACCAATTTGAACAATTGAGAGATTTCCTCATTCCTTCAGTCATTAAGATACCGTTCTCCAATTACATTTTTGTTTCAGTTAGAGGTGTTCTTGAGTCTTATTTCACAAAGCACTCAAATAGCATGCATTGTGCTTGGGCCATATTTGACAGCTACTTCTTTTTTCTAATTCAGATACAGTTAAACACAGCTTCCTATATCACAGTAATTTAGCTATAGAATATGTATGAGGAAGCTGAGTGAGCATGAAACAAGACACAGCAAAACCCCAGGGAATGATGTGGTCTTCTATTTTACAGCATATTGTAATATTTTATAATATCATGGGTATAGTCACATGTTTTCTTTATGGAACGACATAGCAACCCAAGCCGCTATCCATGTAATTCAAAAAGCACTTCAGAAACAGACTCACAGACGTAGAAAACAAACATGATTACCAAACGAGGAAGGGAGGGATAAATTAGGAGTTTGGGATTTGCAGATACTAACAAGTACATATAAAATAGATAAACGACGTTCTACTGTATAGCACAGGGAACTGTATTCAGTATCTTATAATAACCTATATGAAAAAGAATATAAAAAGGAATATATATGTATATAACTGAATCACTATGCTGTACACCAGAAACTAACACAACATTGTAAATCAACTATACATTGATAAAAACACACACACTCACACCTGTTTACCATTTGTAACCTAAGGTTGATTACTGATAGAAGCAGCCCTCAAAAATCATCAGAAGTATTTTGTGAGAACGAATTGCTAAATGAGTGTATTGTATATTTTGTCATTATTTTTAAAAAAAAAAAGCACTCATTGCAGATCCCAACTCTAAGCCTAGTTCCCCACCAGGCACATGAGTAAAAGAAAAGTATCCTATGATGAATTTGGTTTTGTAATCTCAAGAGGTTTTACACTCATGGAGATTTGCAAGCACGCAACCAAGTGCTAGAGAAAAACGCAGCAGCTTCTGAAACAGAGGGCCGGAAGACGTGGACTAGATAACAAGTACCACAGAAGGGGATATAGTATTGAATGGGAATTTTAATAACATTAATTTTCATGTTTCCAGCATGTCATAGGTTGACAAGACTACACCTGATGATCGATTCATTTATTCTCTCTCGACAGCCGTCCATATGTGCCTTTGTCACTGCACATGATCGGCATACGAGAACCACGTCCATCTGAATGAGATTAGCTGATCTACTGCGGCTATATTATGATTTCAGTCCTCATTTCCTGTAATGCTTCTATAATGCAAAACCTAATGATTTTCTTTTCTTTAACCTGCATCGTCTCCAGAGGTGGTGCATCGGATTCAGTCTCCGAAGTAAGGTAAACAGTGTGGTTTGGAGGTCAGCGCAGCAGGTTAGAAAGCAATTGGAGCAGCTGTGCAGCCAAAGTGCTTAAGATTCTTTTGAAACTGACTTTAGTTTTTAGTGCCAGAAAAAATGAAGTCAAAGGTAGTGGTAATCCTCACCCATATGCTAAATAGAGATTTTCATAAATTAGTCAAACGCAGCTCGAAGGGCTGGTTTATCTTGAGGTTAATCTCCAATGAGAAATTAATGTTTAATTAATTTCAGTCAAGTTAAGAGGTGGCAGATAGGCTCCTTTTCTTTTTGTTTAATTAGAATCAAATTACAAAGGGAGCATTCATTCATTCCTTTACTCACAGAGCAAATATTTGTTTAACTATCTGAAGTCCTTTTTTGAAACTAAAGCAAAATTCACTAGCAAGCTCCATGTTGCATTAACTTTAATTTTAAATATTTACCCAATTCCCCAGTGACAGCATCCTTGACTTGAGTATTTGAGGAAATTTACATCAAAAATATTTGCCACCTGTAACCACTTCCTTTTTGGCAACAATGCCAAGTCGGTGCTTTTGGAATTCTAAATGACTTTGACATAATGAAGCAGCATTATAGATTACTTTAATCTCTGGGCTGGAAAACTTTCACCAACTAATAAGTGGGCTTTGTCCTTAAACTGGTAATTGAATCCTCATCATGGCATACATTATTTTTCTGAGATCAGTGGCTCTCAGCCTTACCTGTACATTGGAATCACCGGGGAAACTTAAAAACCTACTGATACCTCCTGTTTCATCCTGGAGGCACTGATTTAATTGGCCTGGGGTCCACCCAGGTTTTAAGTACCCTATATGTTTCAAACGCGAAGCCCAGGTGGAGAACCACCACTCTATGATTCAACAATCCTCAGGGCTACTGGTCAAGTTCAAAATCCCTAACGTGGTTGTCAGTGCGCTCAGAGATCTGACCTTTGCTTCCATCTCACTCCCTCTTCCTAGTCCCTCAGCAGCACTTTTCAAGTGGCCAGTCTTCCAACCTCCATTCAGTTCTGATGCTGGATAAGCATCATGTTCCTTTGCTGGAACACTCTTCCCCTACCTCTTCACCTGGCCACTGTCTACCATCTTTAGTTGGGGTTGAAGTGTCACGTCCTTCAGGAGAATGTTTTTGACCCTCCCGCTTGACTCTCATCCTAAAACAGATTTCCCGGCCACGTCTAACACCTTACTTGTTCATTATGGAAACTGGAGAGGCATCAAGGACCAGAATCTTGTCTTCCTCATTTTCCGCTGCGTCTCCGGTACCCAGCATGGTGTCTGGTACATAATGGGAGCTCAGTAACTATTTGTTAGTGAATCATCAGGATCCAGTCAGGAATAAGAAAGCACACCTGAAATTTGAACAGGAAAAAATATATATATAAAAAATTTTTAATGAGTGAAAAGCGATTAACTATTAAATGGGCTAAAGAGGATTCCCAGCAGATGTTGGGGGCAATTACACCCCTAGGTGAAAGAGAGTATCCAAGAAAGAAACTAAAAACTTGGAAGAGCACTGATCACTCTTGAGGTTGAGACTTGGACCTTGTGAGTCCAACTGCAACCTGCTGAATGGCAGAAAACTTGACTGGGTGTTGTGGGCCGGAGCTGATCTGCAGGTGCTCATGCACTGGGGTGTTGTGAAGTTCACTGGGTGCCAGGAGGTGAAGCTGGTTTACTGGAATCTGCCCACTGGAACACCAAGAGATTGTGCTTGGCTTGCAGGAAGACTTCTACTGAGGTGATGGAGAGTCTCACTGGACATTAAAAGCCACTGGGCCACCCAACTACCCCTAGCAGCTGGGACAGCTGAAGGAAGAAGAAAAAAACATCCAGGAAAAGCCTCTTTTTTGGCAATGGTTGCATTGTCTCTTGAGCCCCCTCTATTGACAAAACCTAACATTGCACCAGCTCTCATAGGTCGTTACAGTGTCCACCCCTGATCACAAATCACAAAGAGCAGCGGATTTGGAGCAGGGAGACAACGATTTGATAACTAGCACTGTTGTTTATAAGTAGACACAGAGATACATATGTACATGCATAGAAATATAAAGATATAAATAAATACCTCCAGGGAAAACAAAGAAAATATGAATCCCTTCACAAAGGTAAGAACCAACAGTACACTCAAAAGAAAAGATGAAAGCTTAACATTTACTTTCTCCTACTACATTTCTTACTACTCCTTTTTTTTCTATTCACAGTTCAAAGCCCAAGCCATATTGATGATTGCCATCTCATCCGCCCCTATTAGAGCTGTACTTCTCTCACCACAGATCGGAAAAGCCATGTAACTTGGACAAAGGCAAATCTTAGACTAGAAATTTGGTGGTTTTGTTTATCTGCAAGATGTTCGTTAAATCCCTTCAATTCCGCTTTTCAGGAGCTCTGGTAGCTATTTGCAAGCAATGAGGAAGTATAAACCAGAGAAAATAAATAGACCAGGATACCGCTTGTCATACTTTCGTATCATTAAGGATGTCTGAGTGCCAAATGAAAGCTTTGATGCAAAAATTAGAGCACAGGACTGCAAGATGCTTTTGATCCTTCATCAGTGCTTGTAACTTCTGTGGAGCATCAACTGTGGCAAAGAATCATTAGTCTTCTGCTATATTTAAACTTCTGCTTTATTTAATAGGCAAATAGTGAAAATAAAATGCATGTAGCAGGAAGATGCTCTTTAGCTGGTGTCGGGGACTGAATAAATAACCATCAATTCTAGCCTATCCTTCCTTATAATCAAGTACTTGACTCAGAATCGAGCGAATTTCTGAAAGCAATTAAATTTACTTAAAGATACTTATTTCTAGGGGTACAATTAATAGCACACCCCTTTTGGAAATCTTTCTAAAGAACAATTAAACAATATGCATAAATAAGGAAATAATCTGATATATGGAAAAAGTTTTATTCTAAAGATAATCTGTTATGCAATATTTATAAGCTACTCCCTTCGCAGCAAAGAAACCAAATGACTAGTAATAGGAGAACGGCGGTACCATCTCATGACAGTCACGCAGACATTAAGAATGTTATGTATATAAAATAGATAAACAATAAGTTTATATTGCATAGCACAGGGAACTATATTCACTATCTTGTAGTAACCTATAATGAAAAAGAATATGAAAACGAATATATGTATATTCATGTATGGCTGAAGCATTGTGCTGTACACCAGAAAGTGACACAACATTGTAAACGGACTATACTTCAATTAAAAAAGAAAAAAAACGAGTATACATACGTTCATGTATGACTGAAACATTATGCTGTACACCAGATACTGACACAACATTGTAAACTGACTATACCTCAATTTAAAAAAAGAAAGACGAATGTAATGTAAATTTACTATATATATTTACTTGTTTGTGTGTATGCTGCTCCCACTAGAATGCAATCTATATTCTATAGATTCTATAAGAATTGGGATTTTTCTATCTTCAGCAGATGGAAAAGTTCCTAGTACATAGTATATTTTAATAAACTGTTGAATTTTTTTAAAGTATGTTATGTAATTTTTTAAAAGAATGTTATGTAAAAAACTTTAAAACAACACAAGGAAATGATTATTTTATAATAATCTTGTGTTGAATGAGAAAAGATGGATACAAAATCATGTCCCATCACAAATAAAGGGTTCATGGGAGAAAGCCTGGAAGGTCAGGATAATTTTCCAGAAATAGAGATACCAGATAAATAATGATGTAAATTAAAAATGTTGGTAGATTATCAAACTGTCTTCCAAAAACGTGTGTACCACCTTTACTTTTCCACCAACACTTCATTTTCCATACTTTCTACCTGTTCTATAATGTGCACACATAACATTTATACTGGGAAAAATAGCTTTTCGATTTTGCTTTAAAGCTTTTGGAGTCCAGACTTAGAGATAGCACCAATACTTAAATAAATTGAATGAGGACAGTATAATTGTCTACTTCGTTCATAGCTCCCATTTTTCCTGAGAGGAAAAGATCGTGCTTGGGACATCAAGCTGTGTAAAATTCATCCAATCACCACATTTAGTTGAGCAAAATATGTACAGATTGCTAAATGAGAAGCTGTGGGGTACAGAAAAACCAGAACTGAATTCTACTCTTAAATAACTTATAGTCTCATACACATTAATAGCTAAGAAACTAGGTAGATAAGTGTCAGCAGGGAGGTAAGGAGCCTACAGGGGTTCACTGTGATGTGGAAAGTGTCCGGATGGGCAGTGGGGAGTAGCCAACCCGGAGGGGACCCTAGAAAAATCTCTTGCTTGAAATGCAAAGGAAATCGTGGCAGAGCCTGAAGGCCGCCATTCTACGTTCTCACCTGTTTTTGAAAATGATAATCCTCCCTCCGGTGACACTCAAAGTCTGCACTACTTTCCACCACCCACCTTTCAATCAGAGGATTACACAGACTTCATACGATTACATCTACTGAACAGCTCCAGCTTCCAGATAGGATACTTGATTCTAGGAATAAACATTAAATACAAAGATAAGATTTTAAAAAACAGTGTTCCTAATCTTTAGGTGTTTACATTTACCCTCTAGTAAAAGAAATATCCAAATAATCTGAAATCAAAACTCAGTCTGAGTAAATATCTAAGAGTGAAATAGCTGAATCATATGGTAGATGTCTGTTTAACATTTTAAGAAACATCCAAACTGTTTTCTAATATCTGTGCCATGATACCTTGTTTTGATTTAAATTTTCTCCAGTGACCAACGATGCTGAGTATCTTTTCATGTGCTTTTCCCATGTGCTTCTTTGTCATCTCCATATCTTATTTTGTGAAGTGTCTGTTCAAATCTTTTTTCCCATTTCCTTATTGATTTATTTCCCTATTACTGAGTTTTAAGGGTTCTTTATATATTCTGGATAAAAGTCTTTTTTTCAGATATATGCTTTGCAATTATTTTCTTCACATCCATGGCTTGTCTTACCATTCTTTTAACTTGTATGTGAATGTTCACAGCAGCTTTATTTGTAATAAAATAGAAACAGTACAAATGTCCATTAACAGGTGAATGGATAAACAAATTGTGGCATGTCCATACAATGGAATATTACTCAGCAATAAAAGTTAACAAACCATGAATATACAAGACATTGATGAATCTCAAAAAAATTATGCTGAGTGAAATAAGCCAAATTTTAAACATAATAATCCATGGGGAATGATTCTATTTATATAAAACTCTCAAAAATTCCAACTAGTCAACAGTGACTGAAAGCAAACAGTGGCCACTTGGGGAGGCCAGGGGTGGGTGAGGGGCAGGGAGGGACTGGCAGGAGAGATTACCACGGAGCATAAGGAAACTTTTGGAAGAGATGGATATGTTGACTAACGTAATTGTGGAGTTGGTTTTACAGATTATTCATATGCCAAAACTTACCAGGTTGTACAAGTATGTATGTCCATTATATCTCAATAACGATTAAAAATGCAATTTGGGAAATGTGACAGTATCATCATCACAAGTTGCTGTAGAAGCTCAGAGAAAGGGCATCTATTCTCAACTCATGGTCAGAGGAGGCTTGCTGAAAGAAGGACACCCAAGCTGAGCCCTGAAGAAATGAGAGGGACAGAGAGATCGTGCATGCCATCCCTTCCCATCCTGAGCTCCAACAGAACTTATCTTTGCTCATAGCATCCTGTCCCCTTCACTCTACCTGTCACCTCGTAATCATTTCCAACATGGTACTCTATGCAGGGAACGCTCATCTAGTGGTGGGATGAGAAGTGACATGTATTTGCCATCCCTGGAATAGGAGTTATTCTGTTAAAGAAGGAATGCAAGGATTTGAGAATATTTGGTTTCAGTTCTGGCCCTCCTCTCATCACAAAACCATCACAGGCTCACAAGTTGCTTCTAGAGGGGGCCTCTTCACAGATAGGTTGGACTTATGTGGTTGGACTTCCTGGAGAAGCCTCAGGCTCCCACAAGTCACTGCTGGAGACTGCTTTTAGGGGTAGGGAAGCAAGACGAGGCAGGAGAGCAGCTGAGCCAAGACCAGCCTCATACCAGCCTCATACCAGCCTCGCCCCACGGGAACTTGGGAACAAAAACTGCCTAGCAAAGTTCCTCTTACCTTTTGTATCCTGGGTTAACCAGGCACTGGCCTAAGAGCCAAGGGCTGTGGGGCGGGGGGGGGGTGTCTGGAGGGACGTGGGTCTGGAAGGGCAGTAACTTTCCCAGCAAGGTGGCGGAAGTGAGAAGGGGGTCTGGGACCTGTTAGCAGCCAACACTGAGGGCAGCTAGGGGCTGGGGACCACCTGGAAAGGGAGGTCTGGGCTGGACACCAAGCTTTTCCCATAGCAACTCACTCTCTTCCCATTATTCTCATATTCTCATCATTATACTTTAAAACAGGGATCCTACATTTAAATGCCTATAGGAAGAGGCATGGAAATGAATGAGATGGCTGTAGGTACAGAGAAGTCTTTCTCTACTCTAAGAAAAAAAATACACTGCAATAATAAATAAGGACTTGGGTGATCTTGGAATCGGGGAGAGAGCAGGCGGAGGGAGAGGCTGGCTGTCTGGCTGGAGCACAAACTTCAGCTCTGCAGTTTGTTTTTGTGTAGGAGTATGAACCCTGGATTGGTAGGTCTTCCAAATGTCTAAGAAAAGCCAACAGTCTTAATTTTAATGTATAAGTTCCCCAATTTCTGACTGTTGACTCCAATTAAGAAAAATAATAATCATCTTAAAAAAAACACTGTTTGCAGGTCAGAGTTGACCCATGGGTAACCAATATGCAATCTCAACTTCAAGAAAATAATAAAAAGATAGTCTCCACCAGACTCGTCCACATTTTTGGAGCCCCAAATTAATAAGGCAGTAACGAACAGGCATCCTTATTCCACTGTGTTATAGAAATCTAAAATTCAAATATAGTACGGAATATACAATGGAGACAAAATATTAGGAAACAACCCAATGTATACCAGCAACCACCTGCTCATGCAAGGGAAATTCACAGAGCCCTGCAAGCCATAACTTTCTGGTGGGATATGAGACCTCTGGGAGACTCTAATTAAAGCCATAGACCCTCTTTTCAGAAACATGCACCTAATACATGGACACGCACACACAGAAATTCGCATGCAATTCCTGAGTGTCTGTGGACCCTCTGAAGCTCCTGGATGAATCCCAATTAAGAGGTCCTGATGTGAGGCACAGAGGAGTAAGACAGAAAAGATGGATAAAGAGGCATTGCACAGAGGAAAGGAATTGCAGTGTCTTCCACTTCTCACAGAGAGAGGAGGGAACAGCTGGTTTCAAAAAGTTTCCAGGAATGTGAACCCCCAACCCCACCCCCCTGAAGACATGTCACAAACGGCCAAGATGCTAAGGAAGGAGGATGCTAAATCGCCGCAGGTGACATGCTCACTGGGGAGGCCTGGGGAGGATGACTCCAAAGAAGCCCAGCCTGCCAACCGCACAAGGGAGCCAAGGAAGGACAGTCCAGGCTGGGCTTCAGTAGTGTGGGGAGTTCCGCTTCCTTGTGAAGTTGCTGATTTGAGGCTCACTTCATTTCCAAAAGTGCAGGAAGTCCGCTTAAACTCTTTATTAAGACACACTGTCAGGAGTGAGGCGAGAGGAAGGTCGGCCAGCCCCAGCCACGTCTGTGATGAGATACTACCCAGGTCGTCCTGGCCACCCTGCAGGAGTCACTAGTGGGTACAGAACAAAGGGTGCCACTAAGCCCGGTTCCAAAATTTAGAGCCTGTGAGCACCTTCCCTGGAGGCGGAGCAGCGAAGCACATCTCATGCAGACTCTCCCACTCACTGGCTGTGACTCTTGATTTTTCTGTGCCTCGATTTTCTACTCTGTAAAATGCAGCTGCAGGGACCACAGAACAAGTGTTTATTCAGTGGAAGGCATAGAGCCCTGGGGAAAAAAAAAAAAAAAATATATATATATATATGGGAATGTGCCAGGGCTTGGATGAATCCGAGGGGATTGCAGTGGTGTCACCTGGCGACTCCACAAACAGGTTGCGGCCAGCGATGCCGAAAGGGGCATCCTCTTGGGTCAGGTTATCTCACACCACTCCCTCCCCTTTAACCAGTGTGATGTAAAGCCCCCCTTCTCTTATTTTAGAGAAACAGAGTCTCATCACTATTTGCTGTGTCCTCATTCAGACCTGAACATACAGATTTCCTCGGGCTCTCTAATTGCGGAAGCAATTTTAAACTCCGTCAACAGTGGCCTTATTAACCAGATGGTGTTAATTTGCATAGTTCTCTATTTGACTTCGCTGTTTCCTTTGCATTCAACAGGAGCTGATTCCTTATTCCAAATCTTACCGTGGTCCGCTTTGAGACACACTCTCTACCAGCGACAACCTGTGTGGTATGTAGATGAGCTCTGGAGATGAACTGAAATCCCTCGGGAGGTGGAATAATGTGGTGAAAGAAGCCCACATCCCACGCATCTGCCTGCATCCAGAGGGCCGGAGCCATTAAGCAGCACGCAGTTCACACTGTGTTTCAATATTGCTCTCCTGCTAGATTGCCTCCCAGTAAACACAACTCCTGACAGTCACCTGTAATAGATTACCCTGCTTCATCCAGCAGCTTGTATTGTTTTTATATATAATGAAACTGAGAACTTGATTCTTAGCAACCTCCCAGGTCTCTTGGAGGCTATTTTGTCAAATTAAAGTTTTTCTCCTATTAAAAAACAAAAAACAAAAAACCATTTTCTCCCCAAGTACAAGAGTTTGAAACAAGCCCAATCTTGGTGACTGACTGGGAGGCACTGGGCTACATGTGTTCTGACTGCTTAATGAGGAAGTGAGGATAAGCTAACATTTCTTGAGCACCTATCAGGTATAAGTCCCCGTCCCAGGAGCTTTATATACATACGTGATCTTGTCCATTTGTATTCGCATAGCCAGCCTCAGAGAAAGGTGCGGCCATCAACTCCACACAGCACAATGGAAGTGGCACCTGTCATTGAGCTAGTTAGAAAGAGCAGAAGTTTAGGGGCCGGCTGAAACCTTTGCTCTACCTCTAACTCACTATGTGACCTAAGGGTGAGCGTCAGTTTCCTCACGCCTGATATGGAAAAGTGAAATACGCATTGTGGTAGTGTTCTTTGCAGAATGAAGGCAGAAGCACATTGTCAGGCCATATAGATTCTTTCTCAAAGCTCTCTCTTGCTAGAACTCACGGGCTGTGTGTGTGCACACGTAGTATGTGCGTGTTTGAAATCACCGTGCAGGAAATCCTCATTCATGACTGGCCCAACACATAAGACCTAGGCAGGTTCTTCTCTGAGTAATTTTCTTTCTCTGTCTCCAGTTTGGAGCACACAGTTCTCTCCTCCCTCATCCATATTCCTACCCTGCCCTTTTCTCTCTCCTCATCTCTGGTTCTGTTTCCCCCCTTTCCCCACCAAATGCTTCCTCCTTCCCGACAAAGATGCTTTGGGGACAAAGAATCCCCCCAGTTGGAGACTCTGTGCCCAAGGTACCTTGTGGCCTCTACAGTACAGAGCCTGAAGGACCTCCTGCCATCATGACCCACACGAGAGACAGGTGGGCCCTGTGGAAGGCTGGACCACCGTTACATACGCTGACTTCCAACAAAAGGCTTGGTAGCATCTTTGTTTCTCTGAAACCACTTCATCACATGCGTATAATCGTCCATTTAAGAATGGACCCTACTGATTTGAGATGAAGGTGTCCTAGCTCCATGATCCCTTCTGGTCCATTCAAAGACCATGAAGACCAGGGAAGTACTGGCACCCAGAGGGCAACCAATAATCACACACATGACATCTTCCGGTTCCACTCAATTACTGCCTGCACCTTGTTTCTCTGCGTATTGACATGCAATTTTCCATGCCTGTTTTCCTTGCTTGGTCTTTGTCTACTTATTGGCTGGAAAATCGATGTCTGCACTCTATTCTTGCACCTCATGAATCTGAGAAAATTGAGGGAACGAACACTTCTGTGGCACAATTCCCTTAAAAGCTGAAGGGTCTAGTTGCAATCAAAGCACACTGTTTACCAAGGCCTTGTTTCTGTTTCTCTCAAATGTAACAGTAGCAGTGATGGGGAACATAGGTGGAGTGGTTTCTGTGTGTTAGACACTGGGCTAAGTCATTTTCACAACCACCCTGAGAGGCTGAGAACATGACCCTTCTGCTGTAGGTGAGGAAATTGAGATTAAGCCACCTTGTCAAAAACAAATCTAAATTGAAAGGGAATGAAATATCTTCTAAGGAAAGATCATGGGGCCTCAGACCAGATAATCCTGATTAAATTCCAGGCACCCACCAACTGAATACCCAAGGAAAGTTGCTTCACCTTGAGAAGCCTCATTTTTCTCATCTCTAAAATGGGAATAATAAATCCTATTTTCACAAAGATTATTATAGGCGTCATCGTGGGAGTAAATAAGCTAACATATGGAATAGAATCTGGACCAGAATAAAACCTCTGCAAGTGTTTATACCCTTCCCTCTCTTAAGATTGCCATGAGCACACACCGAGAATATGACATGCAACATACATACACATATATAATTAGACATTTTGGCTATGTTATCACATAATCCAGCCAACTGGCCTTCCAAATCAATGCTCATGGCAGTGTGCTATTCAATTTTTAAAATTGTATTTATTACCCAGACACCCTCTAGAGCCATTCCAGTCTCATGGAAATCTAACTCAGTTCACAGACCATTGGCCCAAGTAATCACTAAAAGCTAATAAGAGTGTGTTTCTTCAGTTCTGTTGTCACGCACGAGTACTACATCTTTGCACTACAAATCTCCTTGCCACAATTTTTTCTAACTCATTACAGATTTCTGCAGTGGACCTTTAACTTACTTCTCTGGTGATTTTTTGTTGAAGAGTGAGAGTGAGTCAACTCCAATAACCCATCTCCCCTGCAGTGACTCTGCTGGTCTGTGTGAGCCATGCCCACACCACACGCCCACACCACACGTGTCCTGCACTGAGGTGTTACCCGGGCTGAATCTGTATGTCCCAGGCAAACTCACACACTTGAAAATAACGAATTAAAATAGGAATGCTGACACTGCCTTAACTCAAAGAGCACAAATGCAGGGCTGTAATTTTCTACTGCTACTTAATCTCCTGATACAAAAACCTCTGTTGCTCAGGGGAATTCTTCATCCAGTCCAGAAGAAAAAAAAAATATTCTCTCAAGGATGTAATAAGTTAACCAACCAAATTAGCATGTAGTCGGATTTTGTGGTTCTTATCAACCACATTAGCCCCAAGGTGCTCCAAGGCTAATATCTTTAGTTGTGCTGTTTTTTGCTTGCTGTCTCCAGACCACTAACCTTATTTCTCTATGGGGGAATCAAAAGCTCTGTTCTTTGCAAATCTGCCTCTGATTTCCGTTCTCTTTGGTGGAGCTAAACCTTTGGTTTCCAAGGTCAAATGAGCTGAGCCCCTTCCAGAGGAGCTTACTTCTGACTGACACGATAAGGGGCTACTCTTCTTAGCAGACGCTTGCATGGGTATCATTAAAACACTTGGTCGTTTGAAACGGAACTTTCTTCTCCAAGCCATTTTGGGGGCCTCTGAAGAGACACAGTGGAGCGGCAGCGCCACCTGCTGGGTTCTCCAGCTCATATTTTGCAGCCGTGTTGTTTCTGGGTCTCTGCTTTTGCATCAGAGAATGAAGCCTGCTCACTTTGGGACTCTGTCACCTACATGAAGGTCAAAATCTGGGATATCTTTAACACCCTTTTTTTAGCCCCCTGCATAACAAGATACTTTATCTTTAGGGCCTAAATTTTGTGATACAGGGGGCAAAGGAAAAGTCAAAATTGGAAATACACAAAATGCTTCTCCTGATGGCATCTTCTCCAACATCCCCTGTGGATGTTCCTGTACAACCTGATGTGTGTCATGTTGGCTGATCAGGGGCCTATTTGCATAGTTGACACCGTGGCATATGGTCAGCTTCTCTTCTGCATCAGAGTGGGAAAACAACAGTGCTATAAGTGGTTTTTACCCAATTCAGGAAAGTCTGCTTTACCTTAAGTTGCAGATAAGCTGCCTAATAAATAAAATATCATGAAAAAAAATGCCTCAAAATAGGAAATGCATGTGATTCAATGGATGGCTTAGTGATCAACTGGACCAGTTGGCTGATGTTGCTTGGGGGGCCAAGGTCACGAATCTAACCCCAAGGGCATGTTTGGAAGAGCTCTGTTCCACAGGGATAAAGCACTGGCATTTATGGATGCAGGGTGCCTTCAGGTACATATGCTGTCCCATTTCATCCCACCAACTAAACAATGAGGTAGGCCTCGTCACCTCCATTTACAGATGAGGAAACTGAGGCTCTGGAGATGAAGCCCTTGCCCAAGGGAGTGAGCTAGCAAGTGGTACTCCAGGAATACAGTCCATATCTGTCTGGATTCACACCTTGTGTTCTCAACAGCACAAAGATGCCGTTATTCCTGGCCAGCTATCTTGACAATAGGTCCCCCTGGTGGCAAGATGAGTCACCAGAGGAGGGCTGAAGCATGTTTCAAAAGCCTTGTCTAATTTTGCAGAAACAACTCTATGGACCTGATCCCAGATAATAAATAATATCACCTTCAACAATAACAGGAAAAAAAGAAAAACATTAAATATCAGCTACAGCAAAGGGAAGTTATAATGTGCCTTCCCCAGAGGAAAAAATGACAATGCATTCCAAAACCCACAACGGAGGCCGTTTGGCCCCACCTACCTCTCACTCAGGGGACCACACTGTATGATTTTCATGTCCAGAAAAAATCAAGAAAAAGATTTTCCACTTCTCAAGGATTTGAAGGGACTTACTGCTCTCCAAGACTATAAGTCAATGATTCCTTGCAGACTATATATAAACCCACTTGGAAATCAGAATTGTTCCCATCACTATACTGAAACAGTGCTTTGAAAATCACCAGGACCGTCAGCTGTCAAATACAATGGTCAGGTCTCTGTCCCCAGCAGCTCAGAGAGGAGAAACGATCCCCAAGTCACAGTGATTAGACCAGAACCAGGTTTCCCCTCCCCTGTCTCCTGAGGCCGTGCACTCTCCATGACAGCAGGCTGGCTTTTGGATACTTCACTGCACCTTCTCTGTTACATCTTAGGTATCTCTTATAGCTTTTTATATTACAAATTAATACATGTAAAAATGTTAAAATCCCACACAATAAAGGATGAAGACAAACATAAAACCACCCGTAATCCCACCGTGTTAACATTTTGGTGTATTTCCTTTCCATGTGTGTTGGGAAGGCGGGGGGAGAGTGTGTTCTATTTTTCTATTTGGGATTTTCCACATCTAGGTATTTGTACTTCTGAACATATACATATATACATATTCATATGATATATATCATTATCATGCATCTCAACATGGAGCAAATGTTTCAACATGGAGGAAATGTTTTCATCTTAACAGCTAACATGACAATTCATGTCAAGGAAATGAGAGACTTGAGATAGAAATAAAACTTAGCTAAGTGCTTGGGCAGAAGTAAGCCCCCACCTCTCCCTACTCCAACTAAGAACTAAGGGTTAGCTGGCGCCAAGGCTTAGAGGAGGAAGGGGAATGTAAAATAGAAGGAAGAACGTGGAGCCTCTGAGGGCAGTTCAGGAGGTAGGTAAGGGCAGAAAAAGACAGACAGGGAGAAGAGAGGGACCCAGTGGGAGGACAGAAAGCTACATCATACACCGAGACCAACCAAAACCTTCCCTCAAAGTCTAATCAACTCCGTGGCAATTGCTTGAGTTTGAAACTGGACAAGGGGATGAGGTTCCCATATAGAATAGGACACAGGCAGGACTCAATGAAGCCAGAACACAGAGGACTGAGGTCAGGAAGACAGGATACCATTTGAGGTGTAGCAGAAACTCAGAGGAGGGCTTAAGACTTCCAGTCTTCATCATGGGGCAATTTAATTCAGATCTCAAAACTTACAGGAATCCCAGCTAACGTCTGAGTTACACATGGCTGAGATTATATGATTTTTTCCAGTTTTATGTGCAGTCATGCTCCAGTGCGCAGGGGTTGACTGCTGTTTGACCCCCTGCCTTCACAAGCCTTCCTAGAGTTTTTGAAGACCGTGCCACCTCACTCCTCTCTCCCACCTGGAGGTCTGATGGCTCTGGTTGAGGACAGAGACCACGATGGGCAGGCTTGCACTCAGCAGCAAGGTGTGGACCAGGGAGGCTTGTACACTAACATCCTCTGAGAGCTAAACTGACTGAAGCTGAGGGAAAGCTTTGCAAAATGAAGAAATACTTACTCTATCATATATAGTAAGTAGGTGAGCCCAATGTATAGAACTGGGAACCCAGAGTTGTTTTTTTTTAATCTATCAAAATCTCAGGAGAGATTCTTTTCCCAGGAACAAGGTAACATCCACGTCTCTTCCCGTGTCCGACGTGGATGTGTGCACCTGTGTCAGATGAGTCATTAACAAGGAGGAATTGACATTAAGGGTCTAAGGGCCTCTTGCAATATTTCAGATGTGAGATAGTGAGAGCTTGAGTTAGGATGTGCAACCGGAAAAAAAAAAAAAAAAGAGGTACATATCAAAGATGTTATGAAGGAAAACACAACCTTGGGAGTGACACTCTGTAGAAGGAGGGAAGAATGAGGAATGAATATAACTTTATATTTCCCAGCCTGGAAGCAGAGAAGGAAGGGCGAGTAGCGGAGGGAGATGATTAGTGTG
Source organism: Camelus ferus (assembly GCF_009834535.1). Taxonomy (NCBI): domain Eukaryota; kingdom Metazoa; phylum Chordata; class Mammalia; order Artiodactyla; family Camelidae; genus Camelus; species Camelus ferus. The sequence goes on from NC_045699.1 coordinate 12,834,865, forward strand.
TTTTATTATTGCTGAGGTCCCCAGCGAAGCCATGTGGGGCCAGTGGAAGCAGCCAGCAGTCAGATGGAAGTTGAGAAGGAAAGCTGGAGCCAGAACTATGGGTTTAGAAAGCTTCCTTCTGAGTCAATGAAGTCGAGGGTAGGGCTGGGAGTATGCCCTCCAGGGGAGGGAGGGGAAGTCAGTACACTCCAGAACACATCTAGCTTCTTTAAAGAACTAATTCCTTTTCTCCTTCTCAAAAAGGTTGTCAGCAAATGTCGTGGAGGGGCTTAGGAGATTTTCATTTCACTTCACAGGAAAATAGTCCATGGATTTCTAGAGTACTTGTTGAGGGGACACGGACAATCTGATCAAAACTGCAGGAAGGCAAAGGAAGAAATCTTTAAATTTAGAGCCCTAGGCATGCTTTGGATCTTCCACCAAAAAAAAAAAAAAAAAAAAAAAAAAAAGGCACCTTAGCAGAAGCTAAAAACATCACTTGGTGCCCTTGTTCCTGCCCTAGCCTAAAGAAAGTAAGTATTCAGAATGCTAGAAGGAAGTGCCTTGTTCTTTAAGTAAGCGGACCTTTCTGGAACCCCAGCATCAGCTCTCTTTGACCTACAAAAAAGGAAGGTAAGTGAAAAGCACAGCAGAGATGGAAATGAAGAAGGCCAAGCATTATCACAGTCAAGGCTGAGAGCTTGCTGAGCATTAGGAAGGCCTCTGAGAGTACAAATTCAGAATGTTTGCTTTCGGAGTTAGGGGGAAAAATAACATGTCTCTAAAAACCGCAGCATGGGCAACAGCGATGCCACAACTGATTCAATAATCATGTGCATCAAAGAGACCCCGCTAATTTCTAAGGTTACTATGCTAGAGTTTTTATACAACAGTTTTCCTAAAAAATATTCCACAATTTGTTATTCCCAAACAAAATTAGATTATGTACCACTGAGAAGGATTGGTTAGTCATTCTGAAGATGTCTAAGAACTAGACCACTGCTAAAGAACAATATTTCTCCATCCATATTCTTTCCTTTGATTTTCATTTGTACGTCCACACTGTGGTTCATGAGTTATCTGTTTGCCACTACCTTATAATCAAGTCAAGAGGATTTGGACTTACAGATCGTTTTCCAAAGCTGGTTGCAGTCATAGTTTGGTGCATAACAACATATATGAAAATAGGAACTCCACATCCACTTTCATCTGAAAATTCAACATCAGAGTCCTCTGATTTGGCTTTGGCAAGTTCTTTGTGCACCTCCCTCACCATGAGGATATGTGTTAACATGGTGTCCAGGGTCTCGGGGTCTATCGGGAATGAGAAGTACCACACAGGGCTATTTGGAACACAATGAACCTAATGCTTATTTATTTATCTACAAGTACCCTTCCTGAACTTTTCTCTTTTTTCCTTAAAAAAGGCCCTGCACCCCTAAATTATGTTCCAGTCATATTTCTCTCAACATGGACACCCCTGAATCAGAATCTTTGGGATGCTTATTAAAAATATGGATTCTTGTGGACCAGAGAGATCTCGTCATTCCATTTGCAACAAGTAATTCATGGGATTCCTTTACACATTCAAGTTTCAGAACATTATATGATGAAATCCTGGTCTTCCAGAGACTCTGAGCCCCAGACATTTGAAGGGAAATACAGTTTCCCCAAGTCCTTTAGCTCAAACTGGAATAAACATCAGCTTCTAAACAAAGGTATGGAAACAGGATATCTCAAGAGGCTGTTTCTTAGGCTGAGTGGACATAATCTTAGGTCTAGAAAAATTTTGTAATCCTTTGGGGTGTCAGAGTGAACCCTATTAGGGGATGGGTTCTGCCAATAAAAGTCCAGAAATAACTGATATTCTGTCCATTAAATATATATATACATACACACACTCACACAGAACAAAGACAAACTTGGGAAGTTTCCCAAATGATGGTGATGCTGGTGGTGGTGTGGGGAGTGTGTGTGTGTGTGTGTGTGTGTGTGTGTGTGGGAGGGTATTTTTGTTGCTAGTTTTAATGAAGTACAACATTTATAATTCCATTTTTATACAAATATTTACTGGAAAAATGACCAAAAAAAAAAGAGGTAATTTGGAATAAAGGACACTGAAAAAATGGAAAGTGGAGAAACAATTCAACTAAGTATCCATCAGAATTAGATATTTTCAACCCTATATAGAAAAGGAAAAAAAGAAAAACAGCGCAATGTAGCCCCCGATCCTGGCCACATACACCCACTAGGTAGGTTTGCCAAGGAATATCTATTTCTATTCATTTCTCTTACAGAGCTCAGGGTCCTTTTTTATTTTATTTAAACCAAGGCTTTTCCCAAATAAGGTAGCTTCTCACAAAACTGTTTCCCCTCCTATATCTGTATTTCCAGTGTCAGCAAGCCAGAGAGGTCGCTATTTTCCAGAACTGTCACTGCATTCTGTAACAAAGCTCCCTGCCCATTAGCTGAGCTGAACACCAGAAATGTTTTCAAACTAAAGTTTTCAAAGACTCAAGGAATTTTTTACCTTTAGCTGTGGGGGTCTGACTTAAGCGGTTTTCCTTCCTCCTCTTGATTGAAGCTCATTTTAAGCTTAAAGAATAGTAACTGTAATCCTAGTTCTCCTGCAAGGACTCTGGAAATGATAAAAACTGTATCACTTGATTCTTGGGGTAATAATCCACATGTCTTGGGACATCAGTGGACACAGAGGCATCTGAGAGCCAAGAAAACCCAGTGACCACGCAGAAAATGGTCAACTGGTCAGCAATAGAAACCTTGGGGTCCTCCATCAAAGGACTGCAGGGAAGGCTGCATCCAGGTTGCTTCAGAAAGTGATATTATGGGCAGCAGTAACTAGATCTGAAATTTTGAGTCTCTTAACCCATGAGCAATAATGAGGGCTAAATTGCCACAGAAGCTTTATAATCTCTCTCTTGCTTTCTCCTGAGCCTGAACCTGTGGTAGTTCCTAGAACGCAAAATGCTTTATCAAATCTCTAAGAGTTGCTCATGCTGGTCTTCATGTATATATATTTAATTCTACAACAGAAGCTCAGTACCTAATGATGTACCAGATACTGCACTAAGCATCAGAGATTTAAATAAAAGAAGCATGAATAATGTGTCCTTAAGTAACTTGCAACTTAGTGGGGAAACTAGAAATCTCTATGTCATCCTCCAATGATCAGCTCAGATATCATCCATCATGAGAGGTCTTCCTTGATCTAAAACCCCTATAGTAGGCAGAACTCTAAGACAGCCTCCAAGGTCCCTGTCCCTTGGTATACACACTTTGTATAAGCCCTTCTCCTTGAGTTGGGGCAGGACACCGTTATGGACCATGAATAGGATGACATATCACTCCTGTTGTATTATTTGGCAAAGTTGAAGAGATACTGCAGATGTAATTAAGGTCCCAAATCAGTTGACTATGAATTAATCAAAAGGAAGGTTATCTTGGGTGGGCCTGACTTAATCAGATGCAAGTCCTTAGAAAAGAGGTACAGGGCCCTTTCTGAAGGGAGAGAATCTTCTGGTCTTGAAGAAGTAAGCTACCACATTGTGAGCAAGTCACATGGCAAGGAACTCTGAGTGGCTTCTGATTGCAGAAAGCAGCTGCTAGCTGACAAGCAGCAAGGAAACAGAACCGAATCCCACAACTACAAGAAACTAAGCTTCAGACAAGCATATGAACCTGAAAGAGGACCCCGAGCTCCAGAAAAGAGCATAGCCCATCCTATATCTCCATTGCAGCCTTGGGAGACCCTGAGCACAGGATCTAGCTAAATCATGCCGAGATACTGACCCACAAAAACCATAAGATAAGAAATATAGGTCATTTTCAGCCACTAAGTTTGTGGTAACTTGTTACACAAAAGTAGAAAACTAATACAATGCTCAATTTCAGTCCAATAGAGTGCTGTGAAGATGAAGGAAGGCATGGCCATGGTGCAAGAGTAGGCAATACATATTGGTGGGGAAGCTGCTTGGCAGCTCCCAGGAGACCTTGATTCTGGTCCTGGTTCTCCACTAATTCAGTGTATGACACTGGACAGGTCACTTTACCTCTCTCGGTCCCACCCAGTTAACTCACACATCAAATGAAGTTGTTGAACCAGATAAACTCTAAGACCTCCCCAGTTTCCAATATTCTTCGAGCCTAGGCAACTATGTCCCCCACAGCATAGGCTGCTAAACTTCCATCCACACCACACCAAGTGGGAGCTCACCATCAGCCGCCACGAGTCCCCGAGAAATGGGCACTCATGAAGGACCAGCTTTTGGAAGCGTAGAGGGAATCCTGCTGTCTTTCCTCCTGTCCTAAATGTCTTCCCAGTGGCGTGAAGACCAATACAGTGATACCTCCAAATCTACATCACCTAGAAAGATTCAGGTCATGAATGTCAAGACCGCAATGAGGTCTCTATTTACGTCTCTGTGTATCACTTTCAGAATCAGGAGTGTCTGATCACAACCTTCTTGCAATGATCACTTTTATGTCTCAAGTCATACAACAGCTACCATTTATTGAGCACCTGATATTAAAGCACTATCTCAGATCTACATGACCTGTCATTGAAGGTCACACAGTGACTGAATGGGGGTGGTAATTCTAACCCAGGTCCATCTCAGCCTAAAGCATGTGCTTTTCCCTCTATAGGATACTTGCACTGGTGTCTTGGCCCTTACTCATACACCCTCATCCACTCAATAAACATTGTATGACCACTCATTCATGTCACACCGCAGAGTCGACCAATCATCTTGGCTTATCCAGGACTGAGAGGTTTCAAGAACTGTGCTGGAAACTCTAAATTACAGACCCATCTGTCTGCTAGGAAGTCTCCCAAAATCTTGGTACCAGCGTTAGCCGTTCCTTAGCCAGAAGTAGTAGGCTTATGCTGGTGTAAGGGCTAAAACTGGGGAAACTCCAGGCAAAGTGGGATGAGTCAGTCACTCTAGCACCTCTGCCTGGGGCTGGGGACACAGAACTGCAGCCCAGGGGACATGTGGAGATACCAAGTGCAAAGCTTGTCCTGAAAGTCAAACACTTACTTCACTTCTTGGGCACCATTCCATGGGAAGGACTTAACTAGAGTCTGTCCACACAATCTCTTAAAAGAGCTGTGCTTGAGAGTCTAAATTATAGACCCATCTGTCTGCTAGAAAGTCTCCCAAAACCTAGGTACCAGGTTTTCTCAGTCATCTGCCAGCCTGTGGTCATGCAATCTATTACTCTGCCCGAAATACAGGAGGGCATGACCTTTAACCATTCTCCATGTGGTCATTGCTGCCCTTTGATCTGTTGGATATCTAAATCCCCTAAGAACAACTTAAGACTTTTCAGAGGGTTGTTGTTGCTCTGTTACCAGACTCTAACCCCATACCCATTTTAGACCTAATAGCAATACCTCAACTCTGATATAGGGCTCTTGGACTTCCCTTGGAACTTCATAACTCTACACACTAGGGACAGAAAAAAACAAACAGACAAACAAACAAAAACAAGCAGTGAGGGCTGTTGACTGAGAGAACATTTACTCTAAAATTTTACCTTTAATTATGTGAAGCCTGATCCTGATCACTCTGCTTCTAATTTGGAATTGACCGCAGGGGTCTAGCGTTAAGATGGGCTGGACTTTGGGGTCTTCAACCATGGTGAACTATAAGGCCAGCATCTCCCACCGATCTGGGCCCATCCGAGTTTTCCAGAGCAGCCTCTCCAAGCCACTGAACCTCTGGACCACTTTTTAACAGAAGGAAGGGCTAAATGTACACAGCGCCAAAACCAAAATGCCTCTTTTGGCCTGAATATTTAAGCATCCAAACAAATTATACCCAAAAGCTCTATTTACCAGATGACCTCATCTGGGAGTGGAGGGTCCATGTTAGAGGGGGGTCTCATCCTGAGGTTCAGCCTGTTCAAAATGCAGTGAGATGGGGGAGCCACAGAGGAGTGCGGCCATGCACCTGGGGGATGGAAGCCTCCTGCCTCAACTCACCTATGCCCAGGCCATCACTTCACTGTTTTAGGGTCTCTAATAAATAGTATCACCCCTTTCCCTCATTTAAGCATTAAACAAATTGAAAAATAAAACAAAGAATTGCAGATTGAGACTCAAAATACCCCTTTCATTATTGCTAAAGGTCAAATTGAAGGATGTAGCTTAGTGAGAAAGCCACAGAGGCTGAAAAGCGAAACACAGAATTAGGCAGATGTGCGCACACCTCCCAGCAGAAGTAGAGAAGACTTTCTCCCAGAGGAAGAGTGGAGAATTAAAATTCTCTGCAGCCAAGCTTCCCCAGGAGAGGAGGGATTTTAGCGTAGGGAGAGCTGGGCTACTTGTATTTGGTTTATTCTGCCCAAACTTGCCAATCACATAAATCCCTCCCCTCCCACATCTGCATGGATAAAGGGGCTGAGGGTGGACAGGAGTTAGACTACATGATTTCCCTCTGCTTGAGGAAAACATCATGTGTGTATTAAGCCCAGGTCTAGGTTGCTCCATTGAGACGAGGATTTTCAACACGTACCAGAAAGAAAGAAAAGTCGAGCTGAATTGGGTGGTAAAAACTGTAAGTGCTCCAGGATGAAAGAGGAGGAAAGGGACAGGGACAATAAGAGCTCAAGACAGGCTTCTCAGACGGGAAGGGACCTCAGGGAGAATGAGAGATATGAGGATGATTTAAACAGCAAAAGAAAAGGAAGAGATGACATTGCTGATAAAGGAAAAAGCCAACCGGAATGGACAAGCGCAGCATGAAGGAGAGCGCCAACCCAGGTGAGAGTCAGAGGCACATGGGAGGTTTCCGCCAACCCGAGCAGCCAAGGTTTAAGGCTGGACGCCACGGGAAGCATTAGCTGTTCCTTAGCCGGAAGTAATAGGCTTAGTGTGAATGCATTTGGAAACCACAATTCCAACGACTTAAAATGTTTGGTGAAATACATAATCCTGCTTTCCATCATATGTAGAGTTTTCATAGCAATGCAAATCAAAATTGTGACTCTACTATGTGCAAAAAAAAAAAAAAAAGTTAGAAAAAACATTTGTTATAAGGCATTTTTACTTTCCAAGGAAATTAACATTTCTGGCAGGGTAAAGCTTTGAGACGTGCTTTGGCGGGCAGTACGAGGCCACGCTGGTGGTTGGCGGGTGCTCCTTGGGGAAGGGCCCTCTGGCAGATGTTCAGAGAGTCTCCAGGGAGGAGACGCAGGAGTAGAGAGAGAGCTGTCTGCAAAGACAGTTGAATATGCTCTTTGGGTACCGAGCTCTTGAGAATACCTCAGGAGATGCTCTCGAAGGTTGGTCAAAATCTCCCAGGGGCAGTGTATGGGGCTGAAATTTCAGAGAAAATCCTGAGGCATGAAGTATTTCTTAAATTCTACCTTCTTAGTCAGTCCTACGGGACCCTTTTCAAGTTGCAGTGTTGCCATCTATCTCCTTCCTCTCGCTGAGGCAATAATGCGAGAGAGAAAAATGCGTCCTCAAATCTTGATTGTTCCTATAATCCCGCAGCCTGTTCCCTCCCCGATGGAACCCCCCATTTCAGGGTACAGGATCTTCTCACCTTTTCCTCATTTCTCTTCTTCATAACCTACCTCAGTCCCCAGGGAAGCTAGGAGAGGATGACTCCTGTAAAGAGCTTTCCAAAACCTCAGACATTACCCCAAGACAACAAGTCCTGACCCCACCTGCAGCCTCCATCACTCCTTATCACGCACGTGGCTTTGCACGTACTTCTTCCTTCCGGGCTGGTCCAGCTGGGTCAATCAGAGGCTGTGCTTCTCCCTTCCGCGCCTGGGCAGGACCCTGCCTCCGAGAGGGAAACTGCATCTCAGCAGAGCTGCAAGATGCTCCTGGCCCTTCTGCTTTGATCTTCTCCTCACAGTCAGCATGAATGCCTAAGGATACCTCTGCCCTGCAGGCCTGCAGGGCTGAGCTGAGCAAGAGAGTCCCAGCCTGGTCTGCTAGGAGCGAGATCACAGGCGGTGGGGAGAGGCGGAGGAGAACACGTTCTATTCTCACACTCTAGGCCCCTGCAGAGCACCCCGGGGGCCAGCCCCGTCCATTATTTCAGCAACAAATCTGGCAAAGCACCTAGCTAGATGGGGCGTAAAACAGATCTTGCTTCAACACTTTTTGGAGATTAGAATTTGAATATTAGGAGGGCCCATCCGCCCAAATTCTTCCCAATAACAGAAATCACCTTTCCCGTCTGCCTGATGGGCGTTGGAATAGAGGCAGCTCATCTCCCGCAGGCACGACTCCAGTTCTTCCACGTGATGTTCCCACAGTGAAGCAAAATCTGCCCGCACGATGGTAGACTGTCTAGAGACAAACCCCTGTTCTCCAAGGAAAGTCCTTCAAATATTTGCAGGATTCCTTCTTGACTGTTCTCACAGGCAGCATCAATGCCTGCTAGTTGATTTCCTCACTCCCAACTAAGAACTATTTCCAGGCTCTTTCTCATCCCAGGTGCAGTGCTGGGGAAGTGCTCCAAGGTCTCAGGGTCCCCTGGAAAGTGTGGTGACCGGGTCTGCAGACGATGCTCCGGAAATAGGTACACGATCATCTCAATGCACAGAGGGGCTTCTGCTGTCCCTGAGCTGCTACCAAGTATGATAGAAATACTTTGGAAATTTATCCTAGCAACACTTCACAAGGAAGGATCAAATTCTAATGGAACCGAGGCGTTTTCTTATCCTAAATGTTTCCTTCCTTTTTACAATCTCTGTCCAGCACCTCTTGGTTAAATAATGTATGCTCTGAGACATGAAACTAAAACAGATCTATGAGATAAATTATTTTAAAACCAGAAAAAAATTTTTTTTTATATTTGACTGACTAGCAGAGGCTTGTGGACTAGGAATAAGTGCCTAAAGGTGAGAAATGAGAAACCCTCTGGTACCAGTGGGATAGGCTGTGATGTGACCTAATAGCAAAAAAAATTTTAACTTCAAATTTTTAACTTATTATTGGTATTTAGTCACAGAAAAGATTAACAACTCTCCGAGAAATTTATTTTAGCACATGCCATATTGATATAATTGACATAATAATTTCATATGAAGAGAAACCATTGCAGAAGTAACTAAGGTGGTGCCCTAACAAGGAAATTTTTGAAAGGCAATAAAGAAATTCTTTTATATAAAGACTTTTGATCTGCATCATTTTTTCAAAATATAAAACCTTAATATTGGAAGCAAAGAGAAAAACGGCAAAGAAAACAGTGAAACAGAAGACCAAGGATAAGGAGTTGCTTTATGCAGATGCTTGGCATATGGAGTATATATGTAGGGCTGAGCTGTAAGAAACATACTTCTGTGTTATAGTCAGTTCTCATGGAGAGAGTCAGAGCTGTGCGCTGGGGCAGATCATAAGAGCTCTGGAATCATACTGACTGGGTTCTAACAACAACTTTGTCAGTTACTACTGTAGTGAAAAAGAACAAATCTGACTCCACATTAGATCTGTTCCTTAGGATTTAACCCTGGGCTCTGTTTCCCTGGGCACGTTCTGTACCTTTTATAAAAGAATGTCACCTATAGCCTGAAATATACAGGACAGCCTATTCTCAAGGCTCTGACCTTTAAGGGTTTTAACACTTTCCCATTCATATAAAGATAAACAGTTGAAGAACAGAAATTAACATTTGTCTTGTTGGAGGTTTACAGGGTCACCATGATCTGACCTAGGTGGACAGCTCCAAGAACAAAGGATTCCAACACCAAGAAGTTTGCAACAAGCACACCCCCTCCCCTTTTTAGTTCACAAAAGGAGCCTGAATTCTGACTTGGGCAAGAAGGTTCTCCAGGACATTAGTCTGCCATCTTCTCGGCTTTCTGAAAAAGTCGCTGTCTCTTGCCCCAATGCCTCCTCTCCTGCCCGATTTATTGGCCTGTCGTGCAGCGAGCAGAACTAGTTTGGACTCAGTAACACTACACATGTGACCTTGAACAACTTATAGAACTTTTCTAGGTCTGACTCATCATGTGTGAAATTGGGATAATAATGCCTTCATTATCAGGTTATTGTGAAATGACGTGCAGTACTACATGTAAAAAGCATGGCACTAATTAAGAGAACAATTATTGGGAGCTATTACTGCTGCTTGCAGTACACAAGTGTCCACAGGCCAGACTGGACTGGTAAAAAAAAAAAGCTCTAATTACTTTTTATGGTTTGCCATCGGTCTCTTCTTCCCAGCAGAGTCCTAGCCATCTGGATTTAAAGCTGTTCTCCCTGTTCCCCTGCTGGTGGGAAGGGAAAATAAACATCATCCCCTCAGTGTGTTAGATTCATATCCTTGGGAGAGCTCAGTTCCTGGCAGGAGTGGGTCTGCCTCTCTGCAAGTTAGAGACCATCTCTGTCTACACCGGGGTCCCAGCTGCATTCACAAGGAGTGGGGTTCAGATATGACACAGCATAGCAGGACCAACTGTCAGTGTTCCACCTGCTGATCCAAATCCCCAAGGTCTCCACGTGTCCTATTCATAGAGGAGGATGCATCAAAGCCTATCCCACCGTACCAGACGAACTCGCAGTTCTCACCTTTAGGGACTTATCTCTAGCCCACAAGCCTCTGCTAGTCAAACACCAGAAGGGATGCTAGAAATTGTTTCCTAAAATTGGTGGCAGTCACTGAGATGCTGGGGGGAAAAATCACAGTTAAATATTCCCTGTGTCTTAAAGTAACCCATTCCCTGAGACTTTGGCTCCCCTCAATTTGGGACAAGATGCAAAAGGACCAAGAAACATAAGGAACTCCTGCAGGTCCTGTATCTATTTATCAATCATCTATCTCATCACCCCAATAAAAAATTGATCTTCTGCACGTCAATCACTGGGGAAGAGGTGGGAACCAGAAGAGAGCTCATGGTTGTCTTCAGAAGGACTGGCCTCTTTTTCCCTCTGGGCCTCCTTCTGTCAAATTTGGACATCTTGGAGTTGAGGTGATCGATTCTGTGTCCCTGGCAGGCAACTAAACCTTGTCATCCAGACTTTCTAATGATACATCACCATTTACTGACTTCCTTTTGGTTTCCCCCTCGCCGTCATTAAATCTTAGCTGTGCCCCAATCTTAGACCTCACCTGGTCTGTTAAGGAAAGGTCATTTGTGCCACAGCCTGGGCCTGAGACCCTACTGGAGGTGGTCATACTCCCACAAGAGTTTTGTCACCAAAGATACAAGTTTTGTTAGGAAGTGACAGCCCTTCCTCCTGGTTACTTCTGCTTTCCTTCCTCATCTCTTTTCTGACTCACCTTGAACTTTAGTTTGGGAAAGACGAATAACATTTATTTATTCCACACTCTTTTGTTTCTCAAGCATAAATTATTTTGAAGGAAATTTTCATCCCCAGGGAGAGTGATGTCCAAGTTTCCCCTTCCTTCACCCTGGAACAAGCCCTGAGCCTCCCTCCCACTCCACCGCCTGCCTCTCCTCCCTTTCTGTCTGCTTCAGGCCAGGCCATTGTATTTCCCACCCAGCTTTCTGCTAAGCTCTCCTATGCCTCGGTCTCAGGGATCCCGATCCCACTTGGGGGGCTGATGCCACTGAGTCCACGACCACTCCCAGACAAGGTACGAGTGTTTTCTCAAGTCACACGAGAGCCTTTGTGCAGAGTTCCAGGAGCTGCTCTCATTTCCTGAGCACACGCTGCTCTCTCTCCTGCTGTCACAGTTGGCCTCCCAGAGGCGGCCCCTTGACTGTGCCAACAGCCAAAGCAGCCCTGCCCTAACTGAAAAAGCCCAGGCTTTGGGGACTCTCATTAGGTCCACTACTCCCGTTTCCATGATGTGGCTCAGTGGCCTAACCCAGGATATGGAACTCCAGCCGCACATGGTCCCTGTTTCCCAGCTCCTCACTTCCTGTAGAAGGTCCTCTCCCCTCCCCTGCATTCACACTGGCCTCCTGCCTACAGTTGATCTTGGCCCCATCTGTGATCATCTCTATCAGAAGAGCAAATGGGTGTGAGGCTAAGAATAAAACAAGAAGGAAGACGAAAGAAAGAGAACAAAAGGAAAAAGAAGAAATGGTTGCCTTTAAACAGACAAAGGAGACCAGATCCTATTTCTGAAATGCTTCCTACTTTGAAAACCAGTATATGTCACCTAGGGTCCCCAGGGAATCCCAGGCCCTAGGAACTCAGATGAAGAGGGAGAGTTTCAAGATTACAAACCAGACTGCCTGGACCACAGTCTTGCTGCACGATGAGGCAGGGGTGCTTGCTTATTATGATCTCTTCCATTTTCCCTGAACCTGAGCCATCAGTACTTCAGCGTTCACACTCCCATAACAGCCTTGACTCCATGCACACTCGCCCCAACTCAGCAGGCTCTCAGTTCCTCCCCACACCTCCTCCCTAGATCATTCAGCTGTCTGTCACGCCTCCACTGTGCTTCATCCTGGGATAATACACATCTTCGCCATCTCATTCTGTCCAAGACCCTGGTCAGATCACATCCCAGTACATTAGACCTCTGCCAGTCTTCCCTAGGCCATATTTTTCATCAGAAAACACAACTGGAGATGCCAGTCCCTGTCGGTGGCTGCCAGGCTGACACCAAAGCCCAGCAGAAGCAAGCAGCCAGTGGGCAAGGCATTGGGGACCGGCTTGCCTGTGACCCAAGACATTAAGAAAATGGGCTTTTATTTTTTTCTTTTCCTAAACTTCAGTTTCTTTTAAAAAGTGAAGGTATTAAACTAAATGATCTCTAATCACGCTTCCTCTTTGTTCCCCTCATGGGCACACACAGGGGAAGGAATCCATTTAAATGACTGTGAACGTACACATGTGCAGGCTGTGTATAGGTAAAGACCTCTGATTCAGAGGTCCCTGGAGGAGCAGATTGCAGACATAAGGCCCTAAGAGCATATTCTGTGCCGCCAGAAAATACAGTAATTACAACAGTCCCCATGAAAATACGGTAATTACAACAGCCCCCACCACCATGCCCACCTGCCATGCTTCCCTCCTCCCCACACTCAGGGGCCTGGGTTCTCACCACACCCCTCTTCCTAAACAGGGGTCAACCAGTGCTGACCCCCAGGGCAGCTTCCCTCACCTCTTGTCCTTCCAGTTGCTTCCACTTTGGACAACATTTCCTAGTTGGACTGGGAACCAGCCTTTCTTAGACAGGTTCCTTAAGTCCCAGTCTTGTTGAGCTGGTGTCATTGTCTAGCTCAGAGGTATACCTGACCATGACCTCCATAACTGGGATAAGTAGGATTTGCAAAATCTCTACAAGAGTCTCCATTTACATCAAGTCAGGGATACCCAGGCTCAGTGCATTTTCAAGGACACTCAAGGTCAAACCCTCCAACTTTATCTATGATACTGTCCCCAGAGAAAGCTGTCCTCCAGCAGACCTGTATTTTTCATCAGCATCTCCAACAACTTTTTCCTTTGGAAAATTACCCCTTGACCCACATTCAGTGTCTTTCTGCTGCAATTGTCTTTAACCAGAAATATCTTCCTGGCTTTTCAAGAGATTTTGTTTTTAACGATCTGGAACTCCCCCAATAATCGACCCAACCTCTTGCAAAAGAAAAGAGCCAGGAGTTACTAAACAAAGTAAATGAAATCTCAATTAGGTTGCCTTTATCAAGGAATAAGAATCACTAAAAGCTTTCATTCATGTATCCAATCCCTACTTCCTCCATGGCATTGCCAAAAAAACTTTTTTTCTAGCTGCACAGACACTATAGTAAAGAGCACTAAAAAGATTAAAAAAAAAATAAAATCACCTACATTCCCATCACCCTCACACAGTTTCTATTTTCACTTTTTCTAATCCTTGCCTACACATGAAAATAAGTGCTACCCAGCTGGATAGAGCTTTGACATGCACAGTATTTGTAGGTTTTCTTTCATTTTATGTTACAGACAGTTTTTCCACTATTGAGGCAGTCTTCAATTATAACTCCTAATGGTTACAGAACAGTCCATTGATTTGATGAGCTTAACTTATTTCATGCTTTCTTAATGTTGGACTTTCAGGCAATTTTCAGATTTTTCTCCAAGACAGACAATGCTGCAATGAATATCATGGTGCATAAAGCTTTGTCCCTTTATCGGATTATTTCTTTAAGAGCAATTTCCAGGAGGGAAATCCCCATATCAAAGCATAAACCTTTCATGGCTCTTAAAATATTTTGTCCTATCCCTTTCCAATCAGGCAACATTTTTATCCCCTGCCACTGCAGTTTATAAGCACAGAGCTGGGACAATATCTGAGTATGAACTCTTAAAACAGGTAATAAAACCATTTCTCAAAAAAAGTAACTGAAGATTCATACCCAAGCCCCATACCAAGAAGGCAGTTTCAATAAGTTTCCTTCAGTTTCCTTCCTCTCCCTACCGAGGCCAGATAACATCCTTCCAACATCACACTTCGTAAGTCATTCCTACACCCTCCCTCCACCATCAAACATCAGGAAGATAACACCCATTTGCTCCTGCAACAGGCTGGACAACTCTGACCAGCACTCTAAGGACAGTCTTTTCTAAGTCTGGGTCTTTATGTCCTGATTTTTTCATGCTAATACTGCTTAGTTTCTGCTAATATTAGCAGATTCCTCTCTTTCTTCATCCAGACTCAGCTTCTCTCTTTCCAGATGCCCTGACAACCACCCCCCAACCATCACCCTACTGGGCCCCTGATGTCCTAAAATGTAACCAATCTTCTTCAACTCCAAGTGCCTCCTCACCATTATTTTTATTTCATAGTTTTAACACCTAGGGGGAAAGAATGAGCCTTTTCCAAAGGCTACAGACGAGAAGCCTGAAAGTATTATTCAAACTCTCAATAAAAGAATAAAGCAAATAAACAAGATGGATATCTCCCCAAGCCCCCAGCCAAAAAAAAGAAAGAAGTTGCCTTCCTTCAACAAAATTGGTTAAGTTTGAAGATTAGGTTTCTGTTTAATAAATGTGAGTTCATGCAGCTGAGGCAACTCTTAAGCTAGTGATCCTTGCCAGAAGCCAAAAGTCCCAGAAACTAGACAGCCCAGGAGAATTAACTGAAAGCATCAAGGTCACCTGAACTGAGATTCTCTACAAATATTCTACCATCCAATCCTAGCTGATGGACACTCACGAAATCAAAAGCTTGATGGTATAGAAGAAGAGGTTTGGCACAAGCCAGTGCTCAACCAGTACTCAGGTTGAGGCAAAAGTCAAAGCAGGCTTCCAGCTGATTCCACATCATTGACAACACAATGCCTAACCTTAAACCTATGGACTACAGCTACCCAGGTTTATTTCTAAAAAGGAAAAAACTAGGATCTGTCCCTTTAGTTTTTCTTTTCAATCCATCCATGTTAAATATTATCTTGTCTTCTTTAGTAGGATTTGACTAGAATGTGGACAAAACACACAGAAATTCACATGCTAGGACTTGGGAACAAAAAAAAGAAGGTGCAGACATAGACTTATAAAAGACAGCAATTCCCAGTTAAGCCTTTTCTACGCTCCTCTAACACTCAGCTCACAATCACCACTCACTGGACAAAGACAGGAGATCAAAGTCAAATCTCTGCCCTCTTTGAGCATGAAGGTCGTTCCCCCGATGTAACAGACAGACATTGATCTCTTTAATTGAAAGTCTACAGAATTTCCACTTCAAATCTAGAAACCTGCAGCTTTATTTGTGGAATTTCAGAAATTTGGAAGTTTAGTGGAGAAAAGGAAGTGAGGGAGGAAAGAAGGAAGGGTTGGGGGAGCAGAGGAAGCAGTATTACTCCCTACCATGGATCAAGCATTTCAGGTGAATTATTTCATTAAGAGTAAAGAGTTATTTTCACCATCAGCAAATAAGGAAACCAAAACGGAAAGCATAAGTGAGTTGTTAAAGCCATGCAAAAGTAAGTGGAAGAGCCACATTTGAACTTGGACCCAGGGTTTCTCCCCCTCCCACACAGCTGGATTCGGATACCAGAAGTCTGCTGACCTCGTGAGGTAGCTGCAGAAATTCTAGACCATAAGCTCCACAGAAAAATATAAGCACCAGAAGACTAAGGGCCACAAACATGCTCAGTAAATGTTAGCTATTATTATCGGCTCAATATGTTCATTCAGGAAATAAATAAATTTGGATTTCCAATTAGTTTCACTCCACTGTAATAATAGCCACTATTTATTTTGTGTTTACCCTGCTGTCAGGCACCAGGATAATTGCTTTAAATGATTGATCTCATTTGATTTCCACTACATTTCTCCGAGGTAAAATTTATTATCCCCATTTTACAAATGAGGAAGCGGAGGCTCAGAAAGAGGAAAAACTTGACTAAGGTTAGAAAAGCAACATGTGACAGAATGAGATCTCAAACACAGACCTCTGTCCCCATGGTCTGGGTTCCTAATCACTCCATTGTCTTTCCCATCACCACCCTCCCCTGGGCTGCCATTGAAACTCAGTTGGTTTCTAATCCTTAAATCAGAACAAGTGATGGAGATAGACTTTCAAGGTGGGCAGACCACCTAGCACAGCCTGGGTCCAAGCCTGTCATTACTGCCCATAGTGCAAACCCGAGCTTCTCTGGGCTTCTCTGGGCACTTCAAAGGCAATACAAGCTTGGAAAGTTTGCAGCCCATGTAGTCAGATCCAAGTAGAAAGTGAACCCTTAGTCTCAAAGAAATGAAGTCTGAGTCCTATGGAAAATTGACATTATAATGGAGTAACTACAGTTCAGGCACACACAAATGGAGTCAGGCGGCCATTGAGAGTCTGATCCCAGACACATCCCTGTACCACTGAGAACCTGAACTTTCTCTGAACCATGCTAGACCCAAAAACACCACCACCATTGTATTCAGAACAATGCCCGTCGGCTGCAACCTTATGGTCTCAAGGTCTCCCCTTGGAACTATGCAACCATTTCAGACCCCAACCAATCCTTAGTTAACAAGCACCCTTATTTCTTGCCAGCTCCAAATATAATTCTTAAACAATTCATGTAACTAACTGTAACCTTGTAGTTTTTCACCTTTGTTAGCCTCCCCCATTTTGTAGTGCAGTGGAACACAATTCCAGTGCTTCTTGAATCTGTGTCTCTTAGGCTGCAGTCCTACTAAACCCCAAATAGATGCCTTCTTATTTCAATCAGGTCTCTGTTTCTGAAATGTTGGTTAGCAGTCCCATTAGCCAGTTTCAGAATACGTGCCCTTAAAGGGAGGAAAATGCCAAGTTCCCAGACTGGCAGCCTAGAAGTGAAAAATACTTCCACTCATGGCAGGAGGCAGGAGGGAAGGGCCAATCTACATCCTTGGTGAGAGAGGACCATCTATACCTGCCCCATCATCTGCATGTCGAATACAAACATTGCCTCCCTCAACCAACACCTGAGCCAGCAGAACAAAACAATTTCAAAAGAGACAAGATGTAGCGTAAAAATGCAGTGCTACTAGGGCACGACTTAAGGGCTTGCTAGAATCATTGCAAGAAAAGCAACCCAGAGCCAGTCCAAACTAGGCAGGGAAACAGCGGTGAGGGAGGGAGGTGACGGCAGTGTCTTGATTACCTGGCAAAAATGAGGAACTGGAAAAGCTTATTAGAGAACAGGCAGAGAGCAATGTCACAGAAGTGCCTCTGACAGGTGGTGTCCTTGGGGAAGAGGGACAAGCCAAAGTTCAAAGGAGGAAATGTTACGGCTTGACGTCACTTGCCCACCAACCCCAAAGCCACATCATCACACCGCAGAAGGATATAAATGCACGACATTCAGTACAGTTGTTCTTCTACTTCAAAAGCGAGCTGAGGCATGTGACTGAGATACATAGATATATATGTTGAAAAATGTAGCATGCTGTGACATTTAAATTTATTAGCTTCCAAACATTGTGTTGTACCATCTGCTAGTCTGTGCTAAACTTCCTGTAACTAAAGATGCACAAACCCTAGAGAATAAGCATTAGGTAAAATAGATTCATTTTATATAATTGAACATAATTGTGCATGTAATGTTTCAACGTAATATGACTCAACAGCTGTGCAAATAATAAAGGGGTTATTCCCCAGAGACCATATGCCGGCAGTGAGATATAAAAGCAGCACACTAACCGACCAGTCACCCCACAGCCTCAATGGGATGACATGATGACTCACTTTAGAAAAAAGTGCAGTTTAAAAGCAGAAAAAGAAGCAGAGCTCCAGGAACTCCAAAGCGGAGGGGAAACATTATCGTCTGCCTCTCACAGCAGAAAGAGAGCAGTGCCCTTTGTCACCCTTAGCTCATGTCACTCTCTGTTCTCCCCAGAGGTGACTTTTTCTCGTGGTCTCTCTTCTCTTCTATAATTGTTATGATGCTTTCAATATTCTCCTTTTACAACCACATACTGACTGACCACAGGTAGACACATCTCCTCTTTTTCGTTTTTTTGTTGTTGTTTTTTTTTTTTTTGAGGAGGGAGGTAGGCAATTAGGTTTGTTTGTTTGTTTATTTAATGGAGGTACTGGGGATTGAACCCAGGACCCCATGCATGCTAAGTATGTACGCTATCACTGTCCTATACCCTCCCCTGACACATCTCCTATTGCTTTGCATTCTGTTTGAAAATAATATGGCAAGTGAGATCTAGAATGAAAATTCTAAATCCCTCAATGACTCTTCTTTGCCTTCTCATTAAACTTTTTCAAGTATTTTCAGGTAAATCATAAATTTTCTCCATTATATGAGTAGATATTGTTCCAATTTTAGAGATGAGAAAACCGAGACTTGGTGTTTCCATGAACCACCAAGTGTTTACTGAGTACCCAGTATGTACCAACTTCATATAAATCATATGTCTACAGTGGGACAAACAGGTAATGGCATAGCTAAGGATTAGGATGTAATACTTTGTTCTTTACATCAGTTCCTTTAGTGGTTCAATGCTAAATGATTTTGGACAAGCTGCTTAATATTATCTGTGACTCATGTTTAACATTTATGAAACAGGAACCAAAAAAATTAACTAATAGAAATGTATCTACATGTACCCCTTTGATCAGATATAAAAAATTTTCACATCTGACCAAAACTTCAAGTCAATGTATTCCATTTTAGCCCTTGATTATTCTGTTCATTCTATTCTACCCTGCCCTATAAAGCTTGTTACCATTTTTTTCCAAACCTGCTTGGCCACAGTGGCCATTTCTAGACTGTAGATAAGATGAGATATATATATTTTCCAACGTATTATGCTAAGAAGCATCTTACCTGCAGGCTAACGATTGTAAATTGCCTCAACATCCACTGTATTATATATTTCACATTGTTCTGCCTATAATATTAAAGCTTGGCCTCTTAGAAAATATTATAAAGGAATTTAACTATACATAAATATTAATAGGTGCAATAAAATAAGAACAGCATAAAAGTATTTCAGTACTAAAAGTTAAATGTGTTAGAGCCTAAGAGAAGCTTTTACTTTTTCCTTTTGTAAACGACTTTAAACTCACATATGATGATGAAATTATAAAAATGAAAATAACAAAAAACATATTTATTACAATATATTAAAGAGAGGAGTTAGTGGCTTAGAAAGCCCCAAGATGACAAAGAAAAGTATAATAGTCTAGAATTGAAACAAGCCATCACAGTTGCTTAAATACTGTGCTCCACCACAGTGTAATGACTTTTTTACTAACACTCAGACAAATATAATAATCTCAAGGTATCTAAAGGTTGAGAGAAGGTTATAAGGTAAGAATTACTGAAGCCAATAAATATGAAACTTGGAGCTGACATTGGGTCTCAAATCTCCAGTGTTTGCAAAACTTTCCGCACAGGTGGTAGGTACAATCACCGTATGTTCAAACTAAAGACATCTGCAGAATCAGAACCAAGAGACTGTCAACTTAAATGCATGTTCTTTTTGGTAGGGAGAGTAGTTATTCTAACTTAAAGTGAGAATAATTCACTCTAATCCCAATTCACTTGAAAAACTGAAGATTAACCCAATCTGTCAAGTGGACTTCTGATCACTGTTTCTTTTTTAAGCACATTCCAAAAGATCTATGCAATTTGGATGAGGGGTTATGATTTAAAATATAACTAAACTTAAAAGAGATTTTGTAACCTCTTAATATCTCTGATCTTCCATTTTCTTTTCATGAACTCAGGAGGCAGAAGTTGGGTTAATCTCTATAGCAATTCTACAATTACCTGAAATGAAAATCCAGATAGATTGTAACCCTTCCAAGGTAGTTTTCACATCCACTTGGAAATAAATACATTGGCTTAAAAAGTAAAATCTCAGCCTCCTTGCCTGATCAGTTTCAGGAGATTCTGCTACAGAAACCAGTAGCAAAGCCTGTCAGCTTTCAGAAATATCCCAAATCTGACCTCCTCTCTCCACCTCCAGTACTATTACACTGACCCAAATTACAGAAATGAGCAGGTACAAGAGAGTCCTCACTGCTCTCCTCATTTCCATTATCACCGCCTGCAATTCATTCTTTACACAGCACCAGAACAATCTTGGTTGTAACGTACTTTTGGAGAAGGCTGCCCACACATGACCCTCCTTGTCTTCACTGTACTCCTCCCAAGTCACATTTGATTAGACCATTGATCCAAGTTAGGTCACTGAGATTCCACATCCCAGGATCTGTATGAGGATTCAAGCCCCAAGTTGTTCTCTGTTTATCACTTGATATACGATCTATATATTTGGTAGCTATAGAAATGTCCATCTTCTATCATATGTACAAAAGAGAAAAACACAGTCAACCTTGGGAAAGAAAAGATGCAATGGATGCTCAGAGAGAAGAAAGACAAAAGTCTGTGCTGAGAGAGGAAAGGCAGAGAGAGACAGACTGAACCAGCATCTCAGTTCCTGATGACTTGACAACTGCTGCTTTTTGGCCCAAAGTTCCATAAAATACTTCTATATCCTTATAACAAGTTCTCTTTACTTAGTACCAGTGACTTCAAGCCCAACACTAGAGATGCAGAGGCGATGGCCTTCCTTAGACTTCACTAACTCCCATAATCGAGAAAGATCTAATCTCTGTACTAAATTATTTATTCCATGTCATTTAGAGCTACTCTGCTTCCCTTATAAAACAGATACATAAAAAGCCTGCAATTAGATCACTCGCTTTCTGCACTTACTCGCTGAGTGACCTCAAGGAAGTCACTTCTCTAAGTGTCAGTTTTGTCATCTGTAAAATGGGGCTAATAATTCCCTCCTTATAGGCCTCTTCAGAGTATTGAAGGAGGAGTGACACATCAGCTGCTTAGCTTATAACCTTATAACACTTATAAGGTAAGTGTCCGTATCCTCATCATTGTTACTGTTATTCAAACAAGCCTAACTTACAACTCCATTGTGTTACAAGATGATCTTATTAATGAGAAGTTTTAACTGCTGGTAGGTTCTTCTGGAGGATATAATAGAAAACAGAATTTAGGAGCCAGTGTTTTTGCTTTACCCTAATTCAGAGGCAGCTATATGCTGGCTAGAGGTAATATAACATTCTAAGACAGAATGTCTTTTTTTTTAACCTACTGATAATTAGGCTATACATAATGATCTCCAGCCTGGTTTATTTATTTATTTACTTTGCTTATTCTTCTTTAATTTTTAGCTTATTGGGACAGCACTGTGGCATCTGAACCAAAGGAGGCCAATACAATAACAACAAAAAGTGCTGATAGGACACTCAAGTCTAAAGCAGTAGCAGCAAACACAGTGTTTAGAGAGTTCAGCCAAAGGGCAGTGTTCAGCCCAGGAAACGTGGCTAATAGGTAGTCAAAACTTCGGTGTCAGTGCCAGATGGACCAGCGGTCTCAGACATCACCTCACAGTGAGTCAACCACATGTCCCGTGTTGCTCCAGCCAGCTAGGCAGTCTCTGTGGAGTCCCTTTTTGCAGCAGGTGTAATTCTGGTGAGGCTGCAACTCCACGGAGGATGTCCTCTATTTTTAAACTCATGAATTTCACTTTCCTAAGCTGACAAAAGGCTCTGTGTTAGATGACACACGGATGCAGGATGATTCCACAGGAACCATTGGAGAGACAAGACTGTCTGCTCTTATTACATTTGATGGCTAGGCAAGACATATGCTGCTGCTCTATAAAGCTATGAGGACCAGAACGCTTTAAATTGGGTTAAGGTGACTTAAGGCAGGATTTGAGATGCCAGTTGCTTCAGAAATGAAATTGGGCCGACATTCCCTCCAAAGTTCCCTCCAGGGAAAGAAGTGGGGGCAGGTGTTTGAACCACAGACACACACCAGAGCATCGTAGCTGAAGACCATGCAATGAACAGAATCTAATGTGAAGAGAAGGGTCAGGGACACAGAGTGAGGAGGGGAAGCAAAATGTGAAGGCTGACTTCCCCAAGAGGAAGGGCACCTAATAGAGACATGACAGTCACTTCTGCCACAGTCAGGCCACTTCCTCAGACACAGCCTCGAGGGAGGAACGCAACACGCTGCTACTATGAAGACAGGAAGAAAGAAACCAGGAATTTATTTAATTCCTTTAACACACAAGTATGGGAGTCCTAGTACAAGCTGAGCACTGAGTTCAGCCTTGTTGGGATCAACAAGATTAAGACTCCCATAGATAAGTGTGTCTCAGAGCAACCCAAAATAAAGGTCGTTTTGCTCAAAGAAGGAATGCTCAATCTGTTCTGGCAAGAAATGAGCTAAAATTCTAGACTTTTGTGCCATGTAATATAAATGGGTTCATTTAGATCTAAAAGCACAAAGGGAAGGTTTTATAACTATACCATTTCTATAAGAACTTAGCCTGACCTCATGTCATCATCCTTATAATAGTAATAATAATACAAATAACCTATATTATAAATCTACTATGTGTTACAGGTTGAGCTTATTAATGAGAAGTTTCAACTGCTAGGATGCTCTTCTGAAGGACATATTAGAAAACAGAATTTAGGCGCTATAGTGTTTGTGTTATCCTAATGCAGAGTCAGCCATATCCAGGAAGGAGCCGATATGACACCCCAACACATGGCATCTTTTTAACCCTTGGAAAGTGTTACTGGCTAAACTGAGGCAGACTTTCATCCCCAAGGGTTTCTAATGCTAGTGGATACTTTAGTTGGAGAAGTTCGTTCATCGCTACCTTCTCTGCAGTTCACACTAGCCAGCCATAGATGATTGAGCTGTCTCTGCACCCCAATAACGTGGTGCCTTCACAAGCAGTCAGTTCTGTATGTCCTCCTTAACTTGCCACCAACAAGCCATGGATCCAAGGTTGAAGTGTATACAACCTTGAACCCGTCAAGACTAGAACTGTTTCAGAACACTCTCGGAAAACACTTTGGTATTCTAACCACACATCAAATGGAAGCACAAGCGCAGCATGATTGCTAAATGGTAAAGCTTTTCTCCATAATCTATGACAAAATGTCTAACGCTAAGTAAACAGATCTCCTCCCACCTCCTTGGTGCGATCTTGAAGGGGATCCATTCCCTACAAGGCTTCTCTTCCAAATGTAAACTTCATTTAAAAAAAAAAAATGAAGTTTATGTTTTTGTCGTTAAAATATGATCATTTTTGAAATTTCTTTAAGAAATAATTGTCTTTCCATCCTAAAGCAATTGTTATTAATGATTCTATGGAAAACATGGATAGCTCCAATATTAAATGCTTCCTTTAGGCTCAGTGTCACGGTAAGGTGACCGATGTCATTGACACTCAGAAGTTGATAACTTACTTTACAGGGACACAGAGATAATTATGAAGTGTATCATTATTACTTTAAGACAGAATTCATCTTTCCCTCCTGAATGTTTGACCTAAATTTTGTTTTTAGCCATCAAGCATTCACCTTATTCCACTTAGTTCTACCATTATCTGTGCAGATGTTTCCTCTACAGATAATAATGACCTTGAATAGAGTCCTTCATTCAGCTATAGAAGGATGGAGATCTGATCATACCGACTTTATGTATAAGACATGGCGTCTGCTCAAAGTAAGCAACCAATACATTTTAAAATAAACTGTCAATAAACAAATGTTCATGGGGGGTCTACTATATACCCAGTACTAGGCTAGGTATTAGAATTGAATCATACTTTATTCCTTCTCAAGGAAAATACAGACTTGGCTCTGGCCCAATGCAAGGTAACAGATGTGAGCTGAAAAATCTAGAGGATCGTCTTAGTGCAGTAAAACAAAACACCGACTTCAAAGCTTTCTCTAACTTGGTATCCGTGTCTAATGGAAGCAATAAATTAAGCCCATTGGTAAGGTAAAATATCTTGAGCAAAATTCAGACTGGGGAGGCACTATTAAACAGCAAGCTATAAAATAACTGTGAACCTGTTTATGCACTACCTTGAAAGTAATTTCCCGAAGGGAGAGAAGGAACTGATTACCAGGAACAATAGCTGGCAGGATCTTTTACACCAGTTCCTTATAAATGGGAGTCACCTTAGCCATCTTCAGCAGCCTCCCACTAAGAAGAAAAGTAACTTGTATTTAAAGTTTCATAATATCTACTTAAAGGTGACCCGACATGGAATTTGCTACTTTTTTTTTTTTTTAACATAGAACTTCTCTACTGTGACACAGTGAATTTTACTGTCTCATCTTAAATTGCCTTACACGCTGCATCAATAAGCGGTCTTAGCTCTTAAGACCAGTTCTAGTAAAAAATCCCATGGGGCCCTGCCCTTGACTAATAAGGTTTAGAGGCTATCTAAAACATGCCCACCCCACCCCACTTCAACCCGTAAGGATTTAGCTAACCATTTCAGAGTTAACATGAAGATGTTTCTGTTGCCTACAAGCCAATGCAGTGAGGCTGATGGCTTATAAATAGTTACGACATTCCTCAAGATGGCACTCGACTATGGAGGGGAGCTTTCCATAGGGGTAGGTCTTCTGGCCAAAGTGAGCATCAGTGGCTCCTTCTCAATCTCCCTAACTACACAAGAAAGGAGGAGGACAAAGTCTTCTGCTGTCATCCACAGCCACCATTTCCAAGACATCACCAGATGGAAGAATATCCTCCAACTTTTAGATGGTTTACAGCCAATAGTCCTTTACAGCTAATTATTCTGTTTCCTCTTGATTCAACAAGATATACTATTCTATTAGACTCTACTGATAGGATTTTCATTTTGTTTATAATCATGGTGGGAAAATCGAAACTACCCATTTGGGAAATTACACTATGATCATGCTGTGATACAGAGCACAACACTGGGACCCCATCACCCATTCAAACTTCTGTGTTAAAGCAGACACAGGACAGTTTTCTGAGGAAGAGTCTAGTCCTGATCACAGGTGCTCTGAGGCCAGTTTCTAAACCTCTGGGATGTGAGCACCCATTTAAGTGTCTATCTCAGGTAGATTCCTGTTTAGGGGGGAGTTGTTATTTCTTCCTACAGGATCTTGATTCTGTCTGCTGCACCACTAATTGTCCAAGCATGGGAGTCTGCCCTCTATAGTAATCACCATAACCCAGGTGCTTGACAGCACCGATGACCTTGAATTATGCTCTTCCATTCTTCCCAAAATCTCAGTTGCCCAAATTTTCATTTGTGAAAGATGCAAAAATGCATTCATGTAGCCACTGCTCCAAATATTCTAATACTTAATATCACTCTTATTACAATGCATTTCAGAGTTGTGTCCTAAATAAATAAAAGATAGGAAAGGAAGATTGAATGGAGCCTGTCACTGCTAATTATGGACATCTGGTGACTTCAATCTCCAGGGATCACTTCAGGCTACACTGGCATTAGACAAACCCCAATTAACAGGAATGGCCCTAGTTAGTAAACAGTAAAAACAAAAATGTACACTTCAAAATGTTCTTCCACAACCCAATTAGATTTTATGGTAGCATGACTTGGTATGTTTATGTGACCTCTCTGAGTCTCATATTCTCCATCTGTAAAATGGATATCATAAAAATTCCTCACTGGTTTCTGATGAGAGTTAGAATATTGAGCAACAAGTGCAACACTTCTTAACTCTGTACTGTCTAAGCTTGCCCTAATCACTGATCTCTAGACTACATTATCTGTTATCAAAATACATTATTTTTCTTATCATAATTTTCAATTACATACTAATTTATTTATACATATGTTTATTGTCTATCAACAAATTAGATTTTAAGCCCTAGGAGGGCGTGCACTGTGTCCATTTGAGTAACCACTGTAGACCTAGTGCTTCTAATGTCCTCAACGATACTTGACTGATTGAATAACTGAATAAATGAATGATTTAGGGTACTAACATTTAACAGAAACATTAAGTAATGATAACTGCTTTTATTATCTTAGTGTTACAAAATCATGACCATTTGGCATATTGTCTTATGAAACTTTCAGTGGCTTTGTTACTTGCTAAAATATTGGGCAAATTATTGGAACATGATGATCAAATTCACCTGTGTAATAGCCAAGCTGTTCAGAATTCTTCTGACTGTCAGACTATTGCAGTCTTTTGCATTAATATCACTTATGTATAAAAAGTAACTTATGTTTACAAGACCAAGTTCAGTGACAAATTCAAGTTAAAAAATAACATAGCTTACTGGTTTTAAATATATGTATTTGCACTACACAGATATCCTAGTTATTTAAAACATTACATGTCTACAACAAAACATTTACAGTGCTTATCTCTATCTAATCTTTGGGGGTTTTTTCCCCCTATTTTATTTATATTCACTGCCTTTTATTCTGTAACTATTAAGAATTACTTATATATTTAAATGTACATTAAAGGTATTTAATAATTATAAAATTTGCTCAAATGAATACATTTAAGCATGCATTTAAAATTGATCAACTTCTCCTTTGTCAATGAATCTATGTCTTTCTCTTATTTGGAAAACACAGTTAACATAACCACAGAGCCTCATTTCCTCTATTTCCTCCACCCTGTTCTCAGTGTACTTCTTAAAAGGCAAAAGCCACTTAAAAACATTTCATTTTGATAAAGACTCTGGATACATGTGAAAAAGGAGTCCTATTCACTTGGATCTCGGGAGTATAAGACATTCTGCATGACTTTGTTTCATGCAACGCCTGAAGTCAGTGGTCGTCAGCTGGGCTGGGGAGGACCAGAGACATTTTATCTGAATTACCTGGCGCAGACTTCATACCCCGTGTGTCTGAAGTCCCGCTCCAACCATACCATTCTCAAATGTACTGGTATTCGAAAAGAAATGTGCTTCTTGACTTTCAGGAAACATGCTCAGCACCTTGACTAGAGATAACCATTTAGTAGTAGGAGTAGTACTGGCAGATAACCTTTTACTGACTACTTACCACCTGCCAGAGAAAATAGATTCACTCATTTAATCCTCATAAAAATCCCTTTTCTGTAGATAATACTATTATCTCTATTTACACATGAGGAAAACTGAAGCCCAGATAAAGTGACCTGCCCCAGGTTACACAGTTAGCAGCGGGGTTGGGATTAGAGATGCAAGGGGTGGAGTCCATGCTGTGCATCCTTCGTGCATCCCTCGCTGCTGCTCTCTGCTGCCTACCAACTTTACTGACACCAGCGTCACTGAAAATGCAAATTGCCTACCAGAGATTTCCAAAGTTTCTCTATACCACCAAAGAATTCTCTTTTGCCTGCAACTGAGTGGTTTATACACACTCAACATAGTTATTTCAACTGGATAATAGTATGAAATCTTAACATGTGACGGTTTCCCCCTGGATTTTTTTCCCTTTCTCTTTCAAATTGTTAACAGTTTTACTTCTGCTCTTTGAGGAAGATAATGGAGTGTGAGGTTTTCAAAGACAGCCCTTCGAAGTGTAACTGTGGGGCCATCCCAGGACAGACTCCTCCCCTACATCCTCTGCTGTAGCTCCTCTCTGAGGTACCTAGATAATCAGATCTGTTATGCATTTTCTGAGTTGTTTTACAAATGCTAAAACTGACACCAAAGAGAAGAAGAGCACGTAGCCTCCAGACCTACTAGTGCCTAAGAATTGATAAGGTTAACCCCTGTGATTCTGCCCTTTTATCACCATCAACCAATCAGAGAGTTGTGCACAAGCTGATCACATGCCCTGGGACTCCCCGTCCTCACCTGGCCTTTACAAAGGCCTTCCTGAATCCTACTGAGGAGTTCAAAGTTTTTCAGCGCTAGCTGTCCCTGACTCCTTGTATGGTGCCCTACAACAAATGCTGCGCCTTCCTTCACCACGACCCAGTGTTGGTAAATTGGCTTTCACTGCGCGTGAGCAAGTGGACTCAGGTTTGGTTTGGTAACAGAAGAGTTGCAGATAAAATACCAGATGCTCAGTTATATTTGAATTTCAGATAAATGACAAATCATTTTTTTAATATCAATGTATCCCCTGCAAAATCTGGAATGTATTTCTATTTAACAATTACTCCTTGTTTATCTGAAGTTCAAATTTAACTTTCTAAGCCTGGCAACCCTATCCTTAGGGAAACTTGGATAGTTCATGGAGGAAGTAAAACGTAAGAAAATTCACACAACAGGCAGCGTATCTTAGAAAAAGCAGGAGGGAGAACGGCTAGGCAGATGAAACTAAAAGCAGCCTGGGAAAAGACTCCAGGGTCTAAGGGTAGCAAGGAAAGAGCAGAGGGCTGCCAGCCCTGAGGGCTGTGAGGACAGATGACACTTGACCAGCCATTCCCCACTCTCCCGTTGATGTTGGAGCTATGCTACAAAGACAAGTTATAAAACTAAGGTACAACCTCAGAGCCCAACTCAGAAGGCTGGGCCAAAATGAAGGCTTTGGGGATAGAGAGAAAAGTTATCACACAGGAAAAATATGGATACCCACTGGTTTTTACTGAAGAAAATTTATACTAAACTTCAACTTACGAGGACTGGGATAGCTTAACATCATCTTCTTCAAACATAACCATCCCAGAATCGGAAGCAGAATTATATCTGCAGGTAAAGGCTTTGATCAGACTAAACTCTGAGCAAGAAATCTGAAATACTAACTGAGTGCCTGGCGCCCTGCTCGGTACTACAAACCAAGACACTGAGATGAAAAACACATAACCCCTGCCTTTCAGGCACTTACAGTCCGGTGGGTGAAAGCAACAGGTAAAGAAGAAATTTCAACACTAGAGTTTTCCATATGCAATGAGCGTCATCAGAGGAGGGCTGGAATGATTGTCTAGAAAGAGACAGGGAACAAAGGAAATTGCTCCAGAGAGAGATCTTTATAGCACAGCTGGTATCTGCCAAGAGGACAGTGTTGAGAAGGATGGTCCCCATGAGGCCTGTTTGGTATTTCAGGAACACACAATGGCCAGAAGGAGAAAGGAAGAGAAGTAGGCTGAAGCCAGATCGCAAAACCTCTGATACACAAGTGCTTCCCAAATTTTATTGTAAGTACCAATAATCTTGGGATCTTGTTCAGATGCAGGTTCTGGTTCAAGAAGTATGAAGTGGAACCTTGGAGATTCTGCATTTCTAACAAGCTGCCCAATGAGGCGAATGCAGCTAGTCTGAGAATCATCTTGGAGCTGTAAGGCTGCATGCCACACTTTGGATTCCTAAACCTTCTCCTGCAGACAGTAGGAGCCCTCTCATGGCTTCTCTAGCCTGAGAGTGACTAGAATTCAAAAACTCTAGAAGCAGGTACAAGTCTCTGCCTGTGGTCCAGGAAAGAAATGTCTAAACTGAAGACACTGAAGACAAGGAGAAGAGGATGAACTGAGTCTTACTGAAAGGGTAAATAACCAATATCTTATAACTTTAAATGGGCCACAGCCTATAAAAATGTCAAATCACTAAATGGTACACCTGAAACTAACATAATGTAACTCATCTAGACCATACAATTTCAAACAAAGGTAAAACTGACATAAATTGGTATTCAATGGAAGCGCAGATAAGGGAAACAGGTGATGATGGCTAATTTTTTTTCCACAATCATATGATACGATTTGAGGTGTGTAACACTCATTGAACATTTCAGATATCCTTCTGTGATTAACTGTAACACCCTTTAAACCACAAGATAAGACTTTAAATGAGGAGTTAGGCTTTCAATGTATTTAGAGATTTCTGTCACATTACCTTAAGGTGACTCCTGACACATGTCCAGTCTTTCCTGATAGAATGTAAATTACTCTTAGGCAAGAATGGGCTTCAGTGCATACCCAGCACTGATCACAATTCCATTAATATGCAGACATGTCATTCCTCATCAAATACTGTGCTTCACTGATATGAAAGCATGGGAAAATTCCAAAGCATCAGTCCCCACAGAGCTTCCTCATTTATCTTCCCTCTTCTCATTTTTAAAATCTGAACTAATAAGAGATTTCAATGCCAATACTGAAACTGAGAGCTCATTCATTTCTCAAGTTCTGGAATAACATCCCAAGGTATGGATCCCAGTGGTCCTTCCTAATGACTGATTAGAGTTCTTTTCTTTACCTCCTACAGATGATTACTTGTTTTGATATCACAGGTTGCTTAGCAGGTTGACTTAGCACCTGTGCTAATTGCTTTATCCTGCTAGAATCTGATTTTCTTTTTTTTTTTAATAGACAATTTTTTAGAGCAGTTTCAGGTTCACAGCAGAATTGAGCAGAAAATACAGAGTTCGCACGTAGCCCTCCCCATCCCCAAATATATAATCCCCTACCCTCAACGTTCCTCATCAGTGTGGCATATTTGGTACAACTGATGAACCAACATGGTCACATTATTATCAACCAAAGTCCATAGTTTACATTAGGGTTCACTCTTGATGTTGTATATTCTATGGGTTTTGACAAATGCATAACGACATGTAGCCACCACTATAGTATCATACAGAATAATTTCATTGCCCTAAAAATCCCTTGTGTTCCATCTATTCATTCCTCCCTTCCTCTCTCTCCCCAAATCCCTGGAAACCACGATCATTTTATTGTTTCTGTAGCTGTGCCTTTTCCAGAATGTCATTTGGTTGGAATTGCACACTTTGTAGCCTTTTCAGATTGGCTTCTTTCATTTAGTAATATGTCTTTTAAGTTTCTTCCATGTCTTTCATGGCTTAATAGCTCATTTGTTTTTTTTTTTAATTTTTACTGCACATATATTTTAAAATTTACATATATGTACTGTTCATTGTTTTAAGAATGTTTAGAGCTTTAGCTTTTTAAACTTACATAGTTATCAAAGGAATAAAGCCAACCACAAAATAAGAATCAACTCAAAAAGATACATACACCCTGCTATTAACAGCAACATTATTTATAATTGCCAAGATACGGAAGCATCCTAAGGGCACATCAATAGTTGAATAGACAATGAAGATGCAGCATATATATATTTAATGGAATACAACTCACTCATAAGAAAGAAGCATATTTTGCCATTTTTGGTCCTTCATAGAATCTGATTTTCAGTGTGTTAAAATGTTCACTTAAGCCAGTGGTTCTCACACATTAGAGTCGCCCAGGCTCTACCTGCAGGGATTATAATTTAACTGGACTGAAGTGCTTCCCAGGTATCAGTAGGGTTTAAAAGCTTCTCAGGTGAATCTAACCACAGCCAAGGCCGAGAAACACTGGCTTAAGCAAACCTAAATGGGGATTTTGTTTCTTGAATTCAGCATCCAAAACTGCTTCCCCACACCACAGTCCATCCAAGAAAAAGTGAATGAAAAGTTTGGTAATATTAGCACCAGTCTACCTAAAGCAATCTCACCTCTCAGGAGCACCCATGAGAATGAGGATGGTCTCCAAGCTACCAAACATGATGATCTGGAGTCTATACAGAAAGACAGTAAATTGTCAGGAGAAACAAAGGAGTGGCACCGTTTTTCTTCTCTTAGGTTGGCCCACCCTGAATTCTCGGCAGTGTACTGTATTTTACAACACTTTTACTTTACCAATAAAATCTTCTGTATATATCACACTTTCTGTCTCTTGTTAAAAATTCTTTTTTGGGGTGACGAGGAACTGAGGTTATCTTTTTTTCCCTTCCATCCAATAACAGAAAGAGCCAAGGTTTGATGGTTCAAAACAAAACAAAAAACAGCTCTATTATTTCTGTAACCAGTTCTACTGGTTACATAATCCTGAAGAAGATATCCTCTGCATCTCAGTTTTCTCATCTATGTACATAAAGGGTCCTCATGTAGTTTTTAAGTAGGTTTACTGAAGGTCCTATAATAATACGTTTACAAAACAGTGCTCATATTTCAACCCCTTCTGAGATTTTTTTTACATCACTCCAGGCATGCTATTTTTCTTTTTTGCCACATTCTTGGCTTTTGAAAGATTATCTTAACAAGTTAACTTTAGAGCATTTGCAACTTAATTTTCTTTTTCCTATGAGTGCTTTCAGATGGGTAGCATGATATGAATGGTAGCATTGTTCTGTACCTTTGTGGGTATCTCAATCTCCTGTGTAGGTTTTTTAAACTTTCTTTTGGAAGGTCTTTACATCAACAAGGAAGTACTAACCAACAAAAGAATCTGATACACCCAACGTTAGTACCCAGTGTTACGGGCCACTGAATCCCAACAGGCTTTGGGCAGCCTGAACATTTGGCAAAGTAAACTGATCTTTTATCAGATTTCATCTGTGAGGAAGCCAACACCTGGCCAGAGACCCATTCACCACAGTAAGCCAGGGTCTAAGTGCCTGAGGCACAGAGGCTGACCACATAGGAGCAGCTGGATAGGTACAGCCCAGCATCTGATGTCCAGGTTCTCAAGAGGCCCCACAGGGTTCTAATTAGGTAAGGGAATACAACAATTCCTTATCAACAACCACAACCAAGCTGTAAAATAGCATGTCTTTGTGTTTTTCTATAAAATCATTCAATCCCATGCTTTGAAAATTTTGTTAAGTTTGGCCCTCTCACAAAAATATGAGGTGTACCTGGTTTTCATAGCCACAGGCTCAGGTCTGCAAATATTACAGCTTTTTTTTTATAACTTAAATCATGTCTATCACAAGCCCTTCAGGCTTCCTGATAGAAAAGTGAATCTGGTCACTTCTAAGTAAGCTCAACCACTTCAGGAATTTCTTAGCTCTATCTGTATTATACCCAATCAAATTATGGATTTCCTCTTTTCTCTTTTCTCTCTGGGGTTGATTGGAACTCAAGTGTTGACACAGTAATGTAATATCTATGAGACAGTGTCTCCATGGTTATGCAGAGTTGACATCCATTGATATATACACTCATAGTACATGGCTCTTCATGTTGCCACCCTCCAAATAGGCTTTTGGTCTCAGACTGCATGGCCCATGCCACCCCTCCGTTACACCTCCTTGTCAAGACCTTGAGACGTTGGATACCCAGATTTTTCTCTCTGCTAAGGCACACATCTTTATTCCAGACATGAGGAAGATTCAGTTGCTGCCCTACATCTCCCCAGAGCAATGGGACAATTAGGACCTGTCATCAAGCCCTCTCTACCTCTGACACCCCATGCAGTCTTCTATACTTCACTGCCCCCACGCTGAATGGCGTGAGAATCTTTGTGATTTCTCTCCCAGCCATCCAGATGGGAAACAGAACACTTACCCTACTCAGGATACGGCAGGTTATGGTATAGTAATAACACCCTCCAAAGATCAACAAAATTTCATTCCTTACTCACATAAAATCCATTCCAAGTCCAGAATACTCTCTATGAAGTCTGTCTTCCACATGTTGGCTCAGCCTTCCAGACCAGTCAGGGAAGAAGCAGGCTACAAAGTTGAGCACCACCAATTAGATGCTGCAACACAGATATGACCCATGGCACTCCCAGTAAAAATGTATTAGCCAAAGCATATCACAAGGTCATCCTATCTTTAAGGGAAAGGGGGAGTATGCCCTGTATGCCCAGAAGAAGAGTGGGGCTCAGACATTAGTGCACTGTAGCAATGTCTTCTGCAGTCCTGGTTCCCTCCACTCTTACACTCATCTGGGGGCCCTATGGTCTCTAGGCCCATTACTTGGCTCAGTAAATGGGACTTGGGTCAAAATTGGGGCTCAGCCCTAAAATTAGTGTCTATCTCTCTTTATTTATTTCCAACCTTCTTCCTCTCGTCAGTTGGGAGCATCTTTATCTAGTGAGGGAGTGGGGACAAAAGAGAGATCAAGGAAAAATATGGAAAGATGATTTTGAGACTTTTAACTTTAAAAGTCAGGAATTTAACATCTGTTTCTTGGTCCTCTTGACAATCCCCACTGTCTGTTCTATGTACTCTGTGATGGTCTGCTCTGTGTGGAATGTCAGCTTCCTCTGCTTTCTGACATAATGAGATGGGGCAGGGTCATGGGATTAAAAGTCAGTAGAGGTAGGTGAATAGCAACGAATACTTCACATATTGTCTTTCCACCCAATGACCATGTACTCCTCTCCTCTTTTGTAGACCATGTTGAGTGGGCCTACAAGGGCTGGACAGATAAATCAATTATGTTTAACTTACCAATACACAGATCAGAGAATGGAACTAGAGCAATGCTATGATAATCTGTAAAGGGGTCAACAAGCATTTTGCTGGCAGTTGCTGAAAATGAAAATAGGAAAAATGCAATGAAAAAAAACATTCAATTTCAGACTAAGATGCTTCGTACAAAACTTTCAAAAGTGATGCATTCTGAATAGCATAACAGTTGTACGAGGCTCTGCTTCAGCAAATCACAATGCTACGGTCATTGCACCTTAACTACTGAAGGTGATTTAAGAGATGGGTTACCCACCAGAGGAGGCTTTTCATGATAAAGAATCTGTGCATTTAAAAATATATTTAATGGCATTTTAGTCATTACCTCCGTAGACATCTATTATTTTTGAACCTTCATGGTACTCTCCAGGATCATAAGCTCTGAGACTAATTTTCTTTATTTTTCTTTTTTTAAATTAAACTTTAGTCAATTTACAATGTTGTGTTAGTTTCTAGTATACAACATAGTGATTCAATTATATATATGTAAATATGTACTTTTTCATTATAGGTTATTACAAGATATTGAATGCAGTTTCCTATACAGCAGGACCTTGTTGATTATCTATTATATATATAGTAATGTGTATCTGCTAATCCCAAACTCCTAATTTATCCCTCCCTGACTCTTTCCCTTTGGTAGCCCTAAGTTTGTTTTCCATGTCTGTGAGTCTATTTTTATTTCATAAATAAGTTCATTTGTATCATTTTTTAAGATTCTACATATAAGTGATATCATATATTTGTCTTTCTCTGTCTAACTTACTTCACTTAGTGTGATCATCTCAAGACCCATCCATGTTGCCGCAAATGGTATTATTTTATTCTTTTTTATGGCTGAGTAGTATTCTATTAGACATATACACACATATAACTTATACTTTTATATATATGCATATGTATATATACTATATATATATACACACACAGTTGTACATATATATGTATGTACCATATATATATATACACCACTTCTTCATCTAGCCATCTGTCAATGGACATTTAGGTTGCTTCCATGTCTTGACTACTGTAAATAGTGCTGCTATGTATGAACAATGTGGTGCATGTATCTTTTCACATTAGAGTTTTCTCCAGGTATATGCACAGAAGTGGGATTGCTGGATCATATGGTAAATCTGTTTTTAGTATTTTAAGGAATCTCCATACTGTTTTCCATAGTGGCTGCACCAAGTTACATTCCCACCAATGGTGTAGGAGGGTTCCTTTTTCTGAGACTAGTGTTCTTCAAGCCAGGTTTTAAAGTCAGATGGTTATGACATCTACTGTATCCATTTTCTATTGCTACAATTAAAATGTGCAACAAACCACCACAAAACTTCAGGGCCATACAACAATAAATGTTTGTGCTCACATTCTTGGGGGCCATTGAAGCATCAGCTCCGTGGCTCTACTGATCTTGGAAGGGGTTGTTTACTATCTGGGGTCAGCTGGTTGTTGGGTGACATAAGTTGGCCTCAGCTGGTGACTGAACATTCCACTCTAGTCCACATTTCTCTCTTCCTCATCCTACGACAGAAGTCTAACCTGGGCATATTCACATGACATTCACAAAGGCCCAAGAATGAGAGAGTGAGCCCCACCATTAACGTAGTTTTCAAGGCTCTGCTTCCCTCACATCTGCTAACATCCCACAGGCCAAAGCAAGTCCCAAGACTAAACCTGGAGTCAGGACAAAGAATAGATGTAAGGAGACAGGAAGAATCCAAGTCATGCTATTTACCACATCTAGGATTCTGTCCCCTGAAAATGCCTGGGCAGGACTGATTGGTTACTAGCAAAATGGGCTTGATTACTAGCAAAATGCCAAATGAGTAGGGACCAGCTCCTAAGTCCTCAGGGAGAGAGACTGAGAAAAGGAAATTG
This sequence comes from Camelus ferus, assembly GCF_009834535.1. NCBI lineage: Eukaryota > Metazoa > Chordata > Mammalia > Artiodactyla > Camelidae > Camelus > Camelus ferus. The sequence continues at coordinate 12,871,117 of NC_045699.1, forward strand.
GATATGGCACTGGGACCTATGAGCAGAAACTGGAATTCAAAATAATTTCATCACAGGAATTAAAAGATGTATTCAGCATAACTGAGAATGACCAGAGTACATCCAGTAATTCCTAGCACTACTTTGCCTGCCTACATAGTACCTTCTATTCTACAGTGTCTCACACTGTTCATCTCCATCTTTCCTGACCATAGTCCCTGTGCAGTACAAGGTGGGCATCACTACCCCATTTGAAATGGGGGGACACTGAGGAGTAAAGTGAGGTGCCCTGAGTAACAAAACTAGTGCATGGTCCAGCTGAGACTCAGACCAAGTCTCGTTCTTTATCCTACTGTATAACTAAAACTTTTGAAAAATAAGTTTTGAGGTAGTAACATTTAAAACATCTTCCCTATAATACTCTAGAATAAAGGCCAAAGACCCAAGTGTCATCCAGCTTGGAAAAGGATGAGCAAATTGGTGGTTGCCATGGAGGTGCTACACACTTCCTGGCTTGTGAAGTTGAGGTTGGCGCTGAAGGCTGTTACATGTGAAAGGGAATCAGAAGCTAACACAAATGTTTTCTAAGTAATGACAAAAACATAACATGATTCACATGAAACTGCATTGGCAAGTGGGTTCAAAATGCTATTAGAGAAGGTGTGGGAGGGGGGAGATTCAATGGGGGAAACAGATTCAATCAGCCTTTGATGAGAGAAGATCGCTTTGAAAAACAAGGTAAGATAAAAGCCAAAAATCATGACTATGGAATCAAATAACACTTGTTAACAAGGAGAAAAATCAGAGATGACAAAGTATAGGAGACCTAAAAGATTAAAAATAGTGCAAAGATGTCAATCATTGAGGGAAGGGATATAGCTCGGTGGTAATGCGCATGCTAGGTTCAATCCCCAGTACCTCCACTAAAAAAAAAAGAAAGAAAGAAAGAAAGAAAGAAAAGATGTAGATTATTATCAATCACAAAGGAGATAAGAAATCAGTTTAAAACTTGCAGAAAACTCTAAAGTCAGTGATAATTTCTTTTCCAGAATTGAAAATATGTATAATCTTGAAGGGATCTTTTACTGTCTCTAGATGCAGCCAGCACAGCAAATTCATTGGTAAATAAACAGGAAGATCTGAATCTGCCCCACACTTAATATCAGAGCTGGGTTTTCCTTTAAAACAACCTGCAACCTTGAGGGGGAAAATATTGGGGCTAATGTCATTTCTGTGACCTGATACTAGACAGGAACCTGGTTTCTCAGGAGTGACTAGGGGAGCAGCAGGGAGACGGGATACGTTTCAGAAGAGTTACAAGAAGAAAACAACTCCTGATTAACTAGAAGGCTTTTGATGGAAGGGCCCGTGGAATGCTCAGATACTAAAGAATGCTGAGCCTAACGCCACGATGTGAGACAAAGCCTCATGTACAAAGCATGGCCAGTGGCCTCTCGGCAATCTACGATCAGAGACGTAGCAAGGCTGCCACTGGTTGAGAACAACATATTATCTAGACATTAACATTTTTTCATTCCCGAGGAGAAACCTGAAGAGAAAAATAAATGCAAAGGAGGCACAGGCTTGGCAAACTATTTTCAGAGCCATTACCCTCCCCTGGGTCAGCCCTCATTTTCAGAAGTGATTTAGATAAAGATCAAGAGAGAAATCTCATCAGATTATTTTTCAAAATAGCAAATATGATGACACAGGTGCGATAATGAAAAGAAATGGCCTTGCAACAGATGGGACTAAGAGGAAATTCAGCGGACATAAGTATACCACGCTAAAGGGAGACCCAGGAAATCGCTTTACACGAGTTAAGGGACGATGTGTAAGGGTGGTATACAGTATACGAAAATGAATTTGGTGTTCGAATTGGCTACAAATTCAATGTCAGTCTACCTTTAACACAATGATTCTTAACTTCTTTGGGGTTGAGAACTCCTTTGGGAGCATGATAATTAAATACCTTCACCTTAGAAATAAGCACATCTTGCACTTAGTCTCAGGAAGGTCACAGACGGCCCATGGGGCATCAGTATATAGCCGGTGCTTTAGAACATGGGACTTGCTCTAAACAAGTCTAAAGTCAGTCCGTGATCCAATTGCATCTCTACCTTTCACTTTCTTATTATGCCTTTCAACAAGTTATATGAACCTGTCTCCACTCTTGAGTTTCCTCGTCTGTCAAGGGTGGGTAACTACCATAGGACCTACCCCCTCCAGTGTTATTGCCAGAGATTCATGAGATAAAGCACCAGGAGCTTTGGGGTATTTTTGCTATATTTTTATTACACTGAAAAAAATTGTAGTATATTTTATATAGTAATACATGTATTTTACATGTATATTTTATTATATGTCTTATATTAATAAAGTCAGTTATTGCCTTATGCAACTTCTCAGGAATTTTTAATTTCAGTAGACAAGGCAGAAGAGGGGATTGTGCCTCTGGGACCAGTTGCCACTTGAAATAATTCTCAGAACCGTGAGTTCTGATCTGGGCTTCTCAGGCTAAGAGGGACAGCTGGAACACAAGCAAGGGAGGCAAGGCAGGATGGTGAGGGAACGTGCAGTCTAGGCCCAGGAAGACTGGCAGGAAAATTCATCATATTTAGCTTAGGTGGAAGAACTGAGGAGATTTAGCCCAGTGAGCAGATTTAACTGAATTTAAATACTTGTAAGGTTCTACTGTGATGGAAGAAGAAAGGGAATTGTTCTGAATAATTCCAAGGGTCAAAATTTGGGCCAAGAGAGAAAGAAACTTCAGGTGACTATAAAAAAGAAGGTCTTAGCAATTAGAAGCTGATATTTCTTTATCGTTAAGGGGGTCATCAACTTGTCCTCTCATTCAGCAAACATTTATTAAGTATCTACTGTGTGCCAGAGACCATGCAAGGTACCGAGAATACAAAGATGAGAAAGACACAGACCTTGTTCTGGTAACAGGTTCCCATTTGGAGGGAGAAACAGATAAAATAGGAAACTGCAATGTAAACAGAGGCAACAGTACTGCCTGGAGAACAAGGAGGGGTACCCATCTAGCCCGAGGAAAGTGGCTAATGGAGGTGGCCCTAGAGTAGAGACACAGTGGATGAAGAGCAACTAGCCAGGTGTCCAGGCACACTAGGCAGAGGGCACAGGCACAGAGGTGAGAAACAGCATGGTGTGTCCAAGGAGTGCTGGGCACGAAGGGCAAGACAAAGAGGGGAGGGAGAAAAGAACTTTGATGTGATCCCATGGACCCAGCCTTTGAAGGATTTTAAGCAGGAAAGTGACCTGGTCATATCTGTGATTTAGATATAGACATATCATTACTAAAATGTTTGAGGTGAAAGCTGGTGGCCCAGACCCGTGATAGTTCTCTATCTCCCCATGAGAGGTCATTATCCAAGTAAGTCATTTTATAACAGTTCAACATTTTTTTCAGTGGGTTATTTAGCCTTGTACTAGTACAAGAATGTTTCATATAGGATACTTGTTTTGGGTGCTGGGGCAAGACTGGAAATCTAAAGACAAACTAAGAGACTGTGGTAAAAATCCAAGAAATGTGAGGGCCTGTGTTTGGTGTGCAAAGGTGTGGAGGGATTGAGAGATGGAACAGATCTTCTCAAGGGCCTTTCCAGAGTTCAAACTCTAAGCAGTTTGGCTTTAAAAACATCACAGAATTCTATGGTTGTAAAGAACATTGAGACCATCTCATTCAGCTCTTCCATTGTAGAAAGTAAATCTCAGGAGGAGAGAGTGGCTTTCTCACTTTGCCATAAAGGACAGGACACAAAACACTGAAAAGCACCACCTTTCAACCTTCATGTAGTGAGTGACCTTATGTTCAACATTTTCAGTCAAATTTTCATTGTCCTTTTTTTTTTGCAGCAAATATTCTTTTTTAATTAAGCCTATCAAAATGGGGTTCCAAGACATAAGCTGTAGAAAAAGGAAACCAGCATTTGTAGAATTCAATTGTCACCGTGGATCACAGACATCTTATGGAACAAGAGTCTCTTATTTAAACCGCCCAAGGTGGCAGAAAGAACACAGGCTGATCCAAAGCTGAGTTCCACACTTGCCAACAGAGTGGCATTAAGAAAATCACTTACCCTCTGAAGTCCAGTTTCTTCATCTGTAAAATGAAGAAATCATGCTTAAGGTGTTTCAGATACATACAGTGCCTTCATGGTACTTGGAGTACAAATGAATGTCAAGTAGGTCCCATCTCTTCCTGTCCCCTCCCCATCAAGACCCATAAGGAGAAGTTACCCACCATCTTCGCCAGCCTCCCAGAGACAGTAGAGGAGAGTGGTTAGAACTTGGCCACTGGTGTCAGGCCAACAAAGTGATGACTCTTGGCCTTGAGGGCACTTGGACACATTCTTTATAATCTCTCTGAGACTTTTTATAAATCTGTAATAATCTGAAAAAAACTATTCCTACCCTGCAGGATTGTTGTGAGGATTATGTAAGCTAAACACATGAAAGGTGTCTGGAGCTGAGCCCATGACATAAACACTAGAGCGACTGCTGTGGTTGTGTTGATTTTACATGTGGAAAACCCTGTTACCTTGACTGCAATTTCCCTTGTCTCTTTATTCTCCTTGTCAATGATCTCCTCATTCATGCACAACTTTAGCTTTTTAAGAAAACAGCTGCATGCATTTCTCATTGGACAAGGAAGAAACTGAAAAGTTTTCTCCCAAAAGTTGTGGAGGTAAATGTGATCAATGGATCCAACTGATGGCCAGAATGGAGTAGCAGAAACTTAACACCATGAAGTCAGGGTATTGCACACCCATACATTGATTTGTTCCCTGTCTCTGATTACAAGTCATTATATCCTGGTCCCTCATTCTACAGGCCAGAGGGACTTCAAAGCACTTCCTGCGGACTGAGTGGTTTGATATGCTCCTATTAAGATAGTCAGGAGAGGGTTAGAGTTGGCCTTTGGGTCACCCTCAATGCCAAGCACAATATAGGTGCTCGAAACATCCACTGACAAACCAATCAGTGAAAATCCCTTCATTAAGTGCTGGGTACCTTGGGATTAACTCTAGGGACCACCTCACATTGCATTTGGGAACACAGAACTAAAGTGGATGGCAAATATAGTGAATAAGAGATTGGGCTACAGAGTGAGAATATTTGAATTCTGGCGCCATCATCTTTGTAGTTTTAAACATGTCACTTAACCTCTAAATCCCAACTTCTTCCCCTGTAAAATGAAGACTATAATAGATGAACCTAACTAGTAGGGTCCTCAGGAGATAAAGTGCAATAATGCTTATAAAGAATTTATAACCAATATATATATATGTGATGGACTGTTACTCAGCCATAAAGAAGAATGAAATAATGCCATTTGCAGCAACATGGATGGACCCAGAGATTATCATATTAAGTGAAGAAAGTCAGACAGAGAAAGACAAAAATCATATGATATCACTTATATGTGGCCTCTAAAAAAAAAGATAAAAATTTTATTCACAAACCAGAAATAGATTCACAAACATATAAAACAAACTATGGTTACAAAAGGGGAAGGAGAGGAGGGATAAATTAGGAGTTTGCGATTAATATATACACACTACTACATATAAAATAAACAACAAGGACCTACTGTATAGCACAGGGAACTATATTCAGTTTCTTGTAATACCATATAATGGAAAAGAATGTGAAAATATATATGTGTGTGTGTACATATATATATGTGTGTATATATATATATGTATAACTGAATAACTTTGCTGTACATCTGAAACTAACACTGTAAATCAACTACACTTCAATAAAAAATAAAACCAAAAAAAAAAAAAAGAATTTAGAACCAAGCAAGTGTTCAGTAAGTGTGATGATGACGATTACTATTTCAGTTTTAAAAAAAATGACTAAGTGCTATATAATGTCATACTGTTTATAATGCACAAATAAGAGTTCATAAAAGGGGAGACCAACGTGGCACTAGGTAGAATACTGCATCTTAACCACCAGGTAGCTCTTTCTTAGAGAATATATGTCTTAGTTCTGAGCCTAACCTTAGAGAAAGAATAGGTTTAGATCAGCAAAGGACACTTCCTATGGGCAGAACAGTCCCAAGGATATGGGTCCCTGAATATGCAGAAGACACAGGAGTGAATAGAAGAAAAGCCAGAATTTTGAGTGAGTGCCCAAGAGGATAGAAAAGGGGCATCTCAAAGTCTAGTGTGGAAGTGGCAGGTGGTTTCAGAAAAGACAAGCTGCCTGGTGATAATAAGTGGCCAATCAAAGACCATGGTGTGGCAGGTGAATATGGGCTTGCATGGCAGACAGACCGAAGCGTGAATCTTCAGACAAATTACCTAACGTTTTTGAGCCTTACTAGTCTCCTCTTTGCTATGGGGATACTTTGAGCCACCTTGCAGAATTCTGAGGAGGAGTAAATGAGCTACTAAAGTTAAAACAGTCATCTCAGTGTCTGACTCAATGTCAGCTAGTATGATTATCTAGTAATATTCTAAGAAAAACAAACACACAAAGGAGATATATAAATTTACCTGGACAAACACCTAACTGCAGGTGAATCAGGAAAGGCTTACCTTCATTTAGAGTCCTGTCATGGCTGATTTCTGTAGGAACTTTGATACCTACAATAAATGTCAGATATTATCATTACCATGGTTTTACCTAGAGCTAGCATGATCTCATTTAATCTTCACAGTGACTCTGGGACAAAGATCATTATTTGTCCATTTTATAAATTAAAAAGAGATTTACAGAGATTAGTTACTTGTCCAAGCTCAAAAGGCATTAAGTGATAGAACTGGGATTTGAAGCAGGGCAGAACGGCCCCCAAGGCTGTGTGCTTTATATACCTCTACAGAATGCCAGCAGTCCGCTTGGAGACCTGAGGACTTGTTCCTCCTGACCCAGACCTGCCGTGACAGCAGGGGCCCGCCACCTGGATTCAAGGAAGAAAAACTGCCCTGCAGGAAAAAATGGACACGATTAGGTACTTGGCAGGAGAGAGCAGGTTCCTGCAACTTGCATTTCACTCTCTCTCTGTAATTGAATTCTCATTTTAATTCATAGCAAACAAACCCTTATACTGAAGTGTGCTGTAGATCTGGCCTCTGCTGCAAAAAATGAAGTGCTTGTTGGAGCTACTGTCCTAAAATGGCAGAGACACAGAATGCCTCCAAAACACAGACTCCCTAAGAAACAGGTCTGGTTGTGCCCAGTGACATGAATTGCACAACCCAGACTAGCACTATCAATTGCAATCTTGTCTCTAAGAAGAAGTGCTTTCCCCATAAGTACTGCTTAGAAACAATTTGCTTCTTCTCTGGGCCAACATAATTGAAAATCAAATTTGAGGATGTTACAGAAAATCTAAAGAAGATTCAGTGAAGAGTGAAAAAAAAAAAGACTGAAATATTAAACTACCTGTTATCAATTTGGTTTTCTTCTCAACTATCTCCACCCATTCTCCCCAGGGAGAATAACCAATCTAACTTTCTTGTCCCTAATTTCTCCAAGGGAGGGAGGGGAGATGGAGGAGAGCAGGAGAAGGACGGAGGAACAAAGGGAAGAAGACTCGGGGAGATAAGTGTCTACAGATCTGAGGTCTCTGTGAGGTCAAACAACAGATGTATCCAGGATAACCAAGGGAGCATGAAATAAAGTTCTTAGGATTTCAGCAGAGGAGTGTCCTTGTGGACTGACAAGGCCCAAGAGAGTAAGTAGGTTTCATGTGCGTTGAAATGAAGAAATTAGAAACAAAGAAGTGAAAAAGAGTGGGGATGAAAACACCCATTCTGTGGGTAGCTAAACACGTTCCAAGAAACCTTGACCAACCTCCCCAGGCACATAGGACATCTTGTGCTCTGGGCTCCGTGGTGTTTGCAGTGGTGTCACGTAAGGGGAAGGCAGACCCATGTACACTGATCACGGTCAGGTGTGTATTGATTTAGGTGCTGGACTGAGCATCTTTTGAGCAGAGACTATATTCTATTCATATTGCATATAGGTGGTGTCTAATAAATACTGGAAAGGAGGGAAGAAGACTAGGAGGAAGGGAAGGCAAAGAAGAAATAATGATCAACAAAGAGACATTCAAGAAGCAACTCCTTTTTATCATGATCAGCTTGAGTCAGATGGTCATTCTGGTCTCAAATGAGCCATTTCATCCTTCCAAATCTAGTGTACACATGCCCTGACCACTAGGAAAGAGAAAAAAGGCAGAGTGATTCATCCGGTACCTTTTCACTAGAAAGTTCGAATATTAGCAGCAGCCAATATTGTGAATAACTAAAACTCAAGGGCAGATATTATGAATGTAATAAACCATTATCTCTAAAATAATTGTTCTGAATGAGATTTTTAAAATGATTTTATGCTTCCTATGGTCCCCATCTGTCCCATTCTAAAATACCCTCAACTCTCCTGTTTGCCTTTGAAAGCTTAACTAAAATATTCAGATCAATTACTTTAAAAAAAATGTAGTAGTAACAATACCTTATATCTTAGCCATGTTCTTTCTTTTTCAAAGTACTTACCTTTGGTCTCCTCTGATCGTCACTATATGATTCTGAGGTTGGTAGAGCATAGTAGTATCAGATGTGAAAACTGAGGAAAGGAAAATAACAGCACATAGTGGATTCCTGTCTGAGCAAAACTGAAATCCTGGGACTCTGAGGCTGCAGTCAGCCCGCTCCCTGCAGGTCACTTAGAGTAGGGCCAGTAGAGAATGTTCTTTGGGTGTGTCCTTTGAAGCAGAGAAAGGAGTAAAATAGTTCCCAATTTTTTACATATCAGACATATTCTTACACACACTAATATCTGTATTTCATAAGAAAGACTTTCACTTTTCTTGTGCAGCTGTGGTCTTCAAACATTTAGCAGCAGAATCTTTTTATCAAAATTTCATGCCAAAGCTCTCTGTATAAAACAGATAAAAGTGGAACTGCATTGGTTGGAGCAGAGCCAAGAGAGCTGTGAGGTTCGGCGATGGGGCCAATGGTCTCAGTCTCAACACCAAACACACAACAAATATCGCGATGTCACTGACTGAAGACCCTGTCACAGAGCCTGTCTGACTTCCGGTGGAGCGAGAAGAGACGGGATGTCACAGTTCGATTGATTCCAATTTCAAGCCTGCCACTTGCCCACCGCGTGCACTGGGAAGGTTTTCAACCTTTCTGAGCCTCGGTTTCCTCATCTGTAGAAGAGAGACCATAATCCCTGCCAGTTGAGTGAGTTGTGAGGCTTAACTCAGGCACCGCGAGGGAATCACAGGTCACAGTGCACAGCACCCAGTAGGTACTCAAGCAGTTTCCTTCTGGAAGGTTCTTGCCAGACCTACTTACTCTTTTGAAAAAACAGGTGTGTTCTTGTTTTCTCAGAGAGTATAAACTCCATTTGTTTTCCTAAGTCCAGCTCACACCTTTAGTCCTTCAGGGCTTGTGCTACTCCGTCAAATATTTAGCATTTTCTGTTCAGTTAGCACCACATCGAGACTTTTAAAGCAGCTTGAAAATAAACTTGATTCCAAATATGATTTATAATGTCCCAGCAACAGCTCATTTGCCCAAGAAAGCTCCATCAATTATTGACAGATGTACCCTCCGAGGGGAAATAGCATTAGGAGTAGAGGATGGAGAGAAAAGCCTACTTCCAGCCCTTAAGCCAATTATCCAAGGTGATTTTGAGCATTAAATCCTTAGATATGCTTAATTTACTGTCCTTGCCTGCAAGCACAGGGAAAAAAAGTGTGAATAGCTAAAAAAAAAAAAAAGCTAAGCAATTTAGGACTGTTTTTTAAAAAAACAAAGAGAAAGAATAACATGCAGGGGGAAAACATATAGGGGGCAGCATGTGGGCGTTGGACACGTGTGGGCTTGCAGACTGAGCATCCCCAGCCCTCATGCACCTCGCCCTCTCATGGGACAGCCCACTACTCCCCATCTGTTTTTGTTCAGTACAGAAATAATTGTGCTTACCTGCCTATGACCTAACAATTACAGCAGTGCCTGATTTTATTCTCATCATGTTTACTGTGGTCGCATTTCCTCGGTTTTCAGCACAAAGGTCTTACTGAGGATGCTAGCATTATGTGCTTTAACATCAAGCTAGTGACAAGGTTGTGTAAGGTTCTGTAAAAAGCTAAGAGGCCAGTGTGAATCCAGCCCCTGGGGGCTTGTAAACTGCATTTGACATGCCGATATTAGAAAACCTTGGCAAGACGACAAGGCTTACGGGCACAGGAAGAAAGGGAATGCATGAGGCCAATAAATGTGAGGATGCTAATATTTTTCTCCTAGTTTTCTCAAAAGAAGAGAAACAGAGGAGAGAGGGGTTTTTTTAAAATCCAAATTACAAGGCAAAAGGTGACCAGTTACGCCTTCTTAGCTTTAATTTGCACGTACTGGAGTGTGTGGGTGGGCGTGTGCATGTATGAATGTGCACACACGTGCGCACTGCACGTATGCTGGGGATGAGCATGGGAGGATGGGTGTAAAGAAATTTGGGGGCATGGAGAAGAGGTCTAAGCTATACACAAATTTTTGCATGATGAATTAAACATTCCTATCTTGAGAAAATTAATCCTGCCCTAGGAGACTTGAAAAATTACTGCTCCAACTTAATGCAATTTATGGCTTAAAGCACAGTTGTAGAACATTCTAAAATTACCTGCTTATACCTCATGACCTGGCAGGATCATTATAGGCTAGATTATTTCATCTTTTTTATGTTTTTAAAAATTAAGAATAGAGATTCACATACTGGGTTATTAAAAGCCTTACCTCTTATAGCATGTATTTTTATCCCATTATTAAACTGTGTATATAAAATATAGTAAGGCTTGACTTTTAGCTTTAACTTCTAAGTTTCAGATTCAAATCAACATCTGAGGGCCAGTTTGGTGCCAGGTACTGTCCAAGTGCTTTCAAAGGCACTTCCTCATCTGATCGACACCCGGATCCCTCAACATGTCTTCTGATTTCAACCTAGGATGCACCCCACCAAACCACAACCTTTTGCCATCAAGTTTTTGAGGGTTAGACAGGAGATGGAAGCAGAGGAGCAGCAGCAGACTCACGGGTAATGAACAATGGCATGTCACTGGTTTGCTGTTAGAGGCATATGCCTTTGTCCTTTTGGAAATCCTATTTCTCTAAATGTGAAACTGAGCAAGAGTACAGGATCCTTAATCAACTCACAAAAATGTGGTCCAGGATCTTAAGTACTTTGCACCACTTTGAGGTTTCCTCTATGTTCAAGGCATGACTCTAAGCAAAACAAAACATTGCTGAATGTGTATCCTGGGACAAAGGATGAGCTTTTGGTGACTAGCTATTTTAACAAAGTTGCAATTGCTTCAGATCTTGGTTAGGAGAGGCAGTCTGGGGCAGGAGGAGTTCTCTCTGGAATTACTATCATCCTTGGAACACACTGTTAACATCTTCAAAAGTTGATTTTGTAAGGGAGGGAATTTTTTTTATCTTTAGAAGCATATACGAAATAGCCAAAAGTTATTAAGAGCCAAGGATGATAAAGTGAGGGAGCAAGATGGATAATATCATTTAGTATCAACATATAAGACATGAATAAAAGTAAAAGTGCCTTATTATCTTAAGTAAATTGTAAGTTGTTTTTGAACACACTTGCAAAAGAGAATTCCATAATATTTTGGGTAAATACATACACACATTCACAAGGTTCCTTCCTCAAAATGCTTTGATGTTTAAAACAGAGAACAAATTTCAAGAACACATTTCTTGCATTAAATAGCTGAGGATACTGATGTGAAAAAGAAGCTATTGACCTGGACGACATGTGTGCCCATGTATGTGCCTGCACATATGCCCATGTGCATGGACACGCATGCCTGGCACCCACAAATGGGGACTGCCTTCGCTCTGTAAGAGCTGTTACCTACCTAGCCTGTCTGTCTGGACACCTGAATCTTGAGTGCAGTTGTCATGCCTCCCTGGGGCACGTTTGTATCTTCTCATTCTGGAAAGGGTGTTATTATTCCTGACTAAAAAAATAAATTAAAGAAATTATATGACAACCTCACCTTTTCCATTAGAACTGCATACTTTCCAAAACAGTAACGTGTGTTTATATACACAATAAACTATTCATCAAATACAATATTTCCAATCTTTACTTCCACACAAACTTACCAGATAAGGATTATTTTTGAAGTTTTTGGAAAACAGAATGAAGAAGGTGAAGCACCCTTCAGTTTGTGTACGGGAATGCTTTTTGCAAAGGTTTTCTTCCCTTGAAAAGGAAAACAGAAGCCAAAAAATCCTAACTATGATCACCATTCAGATAGTGAATACGACTTAACACAAAAGGTATTATAAAATTTTAAAAAATTGTGAACTAATACTGTACTCTAGTCAGCAAGTTTGTTTCTCAGAGATATGGGCTATCAATTCTGAAACCACTTTATCTTTTACTGGAGTTAACAAAACAATACACTGTAGATATTAAGGACCAAGTTTCTTATGCTCAGAAAAGAAGTTACAAATAAGGAAAGACAGAAGAACAATGACACCCTAGTTAGTAGCGGTGAGCATACTCATTACCCACATTTTAGTTCCTAAAACTCATTCTCTGGTGAAAGGAACCAGAAGGTTTCTTTGGGGAAGTGGCTGAGTCCAAGGCTGAGGCTGGGAAAATACCAGATGAGTCTGGAGCATCTTATAATACTAAAAAGTAAAGAAGTGCTCAAAATGGATGGGGTGATGCAGAAAGGATACAGGAGTCAACCTGAAAGAGCTCACAACGGCCAACAATGAAATAATCTGAGCAAGAAAACAAGGCCTTGTATTAAATGCACAGAATAAAGCAAGTTAAATATACATGTGTCTATACTGATATAAATACATAATTGTATAAATAAGTTGATGGAGAAGAAGAGAGGGAGCTTTCTTCAGATGAATTCCAATTCATAAACGTGAGGAAAAAATGGGGGAATAGAAAATCACTGTTAAAACACCACAAATTGTTGCAGGCAAGATCCACAGATGAATGCTAAAACTAGCAGATGAAAGTTTGAGGACAAACAAGTCATTTGTATAGTCTCAAATGTCTCTCCCCAAGATATTGGATTGATTGTACAGGTGAAGATAACAGTAGAAACACGTGGGAGCTGTCACTTTAACCAAGTAATCAAAGTTCATACCATCAGTAGTAAGACAAAGTGACATCATGTCCTGCTGTCTTGCACTGAGAAGGGATGATCATTCTTTCTTCTCAATAACGCATAACCTCAACCTAGTAGCAGGAAAACATCAGATAAAAAAACTGGGGGAAAGTCTTCAAAATCACAGCGGACAAGTATTTCTTAAAAGTATCAAGGTCATCAAGGACAGGGAAAGGCAGAAAACAGCTGCAGATTGGTGGGGACTGGGGAGACATGACAAGTAAATGCAAAGTGGGACCTTGGATTGTATCCTGAAGCGGGTAAAGGCCTCAGTGGAAAAACTGGTCAAGTCAAAATAAAGTCTGTATCTTAGTTAGCAGCCTTGTGCCAATGTTGATTTCTTAGTTTTGATTATTTTACTATGATTATGCAAGATGTTAACCTTAGGGGAAGCTGGGTGAAGAGTATACAAGAAAACTGTGTACCATTTTTGTAACTTTTCAGAGGTCTAAAATTAAAAATTAAAAATAACTGTAATCTGATCAACACAATCTACACAGAAAAAATATTATGATTTATTAAACTACTTCCATGTCATAGAAAGTAGTGGGCTAATTATCATCAGAGTCCCTCTGTGTCTTAGAGAAAATAATCTAAAGCTATATTATCTTCCTGCTTCTGATTCTGAAGCATTAGGGAAAGATGGGTTTGATCTGATAAACAGGAGCACTCTAAAAAGTCTGAGTCCTGGTCATATTCTGTGTTTGGCATTTAGGTGACATCCTGATGATCTACCTTACTCTTCCTGCCCTTCCTCAATGGGAAAAATTAGGACCTGTGAACCTGATCCATGTTTATAAAAAATGATGGGCTGTTGACAATAAAAATAGCATTTAAGAGCTTACTACATGCAAGGCACTGTTCCAAACTCCTTATATGTCTTGACTCATCTCTCACAACAACTCCATTAAGTAAATATTATCCCCATTCTACAGAGTAGAAAACTGGGGTGCAGAGAGGGGAAATGAGGGACAGGAAAGGTATGTTGCTGGGAAAACAATGGAGAAAATTGTGTTCCTTCTCTCTTCTTCTGGTCATCTATTTATCAATCCTACACTGGTGTGTTTTACCTGCCTAACTCATATATATCCTATTTTAATTAGCTGCCCAGATGGAGAAGTCTTTTCACACTGAAAATAGAGCAAGCAGAGGAAGAGCTGTATATGGGAAAATACTTCCTCTGGCTGGCCCCTGAGTCCCAGAGCTCAAACCACCTGCCTCCTCCCTTGAAAATATTAGCATTCTGTTTATTTGTTTCTCTGACCATGGTTGTCAGAGTTTAGATTTTTCTCGCTTTTTCTTGGCTAGACAGTTCTTCCAGGCTACTTTGTACATTTTGAGCATCTTGGGCATCACCTTCCACTGAAATCCAAAGATTGAGGAAGAGCTTCAAGCTGTGGCTAGACTTCCAATGGACTCATCAAGAAGCTTAACCCAACCTGGGCCCTGGAGTCTTCTCAGATGCCCAGTGAAGAAAATTCCCAGAAGATTCAACTGCCTCTCAACCTACATCAGAAGTATTACTAAAGAACCTTAGTAACCTGACTCTCGACCCTCGTATTAAATTCCCTTCCCTTCTACAGAATACCCACCCCAACAGGGTGGGACAGGACAGAGAAGAGAATTTACAAGGGTTTAGTAGAGGCATACCTTATGGGAGGAGAGGAGTGAGGACATTATTAACTGCTTGGAGAGAAAAGGTGGAAAGGATGATGGGAATTATTTAATACCACTACCTCAACCAACTTCCTCTGCTTCAAAGAGAACCACAGCAGAAGGAAGATGAGACTGAATCAAGAATGGAAAGACTTAGATGTAGCTGTCACTACTGCCTGTGTCATAGAGAGCTCTCTGAGGATGCTAGCATGGAGAATAACTATGGTACGGAGGCAGTTTAGCCATAAACCTTATTCTTGTACTGTCTTTTCTTGCTAGTAATTTTAGGATCATTATGCAGCAGGTTGGTGAAGCTACTCTACACTAGGACAGACCGTGTACCAGTATTTTGATAACCTATAAGTTCTATGTCTTTTCCCTTGCATATCTTTTCCACCTAGATACAAGTAACTTATAAGGAATCCATGTAGTTTGCATTTGAATATCTTCAATAGAGTTTAGTTTCACTTTTTCATTTGACCAAAAGAAGCACTAATAGGTCTCAAATACTGCCGGTTTTAGAAGCTGGAAGTCAGGAAGATGAAACCTAGTATTACACATTTGAAGCAATCATTTTTGTGAAAGGAATGTAAAGAAAACATTGGGTAGTCAGGCCAGAGCACAATCAGAACAGGGTGTATTAAGTAAATTCTGTGGTTTTTTAAAAATTTGAATTGTAATAAAAGTTTTGATGTGCTATTTCAATTTTCAGTAGCAAATAAACATATGTATAGAGGATCTTATTAAAATTTGAGACATATTTGAATACCTTAAAAAAAAATACTAGTATCCCCTTCCTTATCATCAGAATTCTAATGGCTTATGGCAGAAAATGTGTTAAGAAATAATTCCTACCCTTGGCCTGGAGGAACCCTCTCTTGCTGGACTGGTCACCCAGACTGGGAGTCCATGCTTGGAAAATGAGTAATTACTTGTTGTCATGCTGCACATTCATTTCCTGGGAGAATGGAACTTGGCAAATGTTTTCCTAGGTCCCTCTATGCCTGTTTCAGCTGTGATAATAGCTACGCTTTGTAGTTGTTTAGTGCTTTTGGTTTATAAACTTCATGCACATACTGTATCTGATCTTTAAAACCACTCTTGGAGAGAAGTTCATCCATCAGTACTTCTGCAGAACTTGCTCTGTGAAAGGCCATAGGAGAGAAACGGCGAACAGCACCCATGCGATCTTTGCCACCTACCTAGAGTTGACATTACTCAGTGAGGAAAAAGCCCCAAAACAGCAAACAAATACACAAAATAAGTACAGAGTACTGTATAAAGACGGGGTGGGACAAGAATACTATAAAGCAAAAATACAAGCAGACACACACAGAGGGATCTACCTTAGAGAGGGGGTTCGTCAAGAACCCTCTGAGGAGGCCATGTTTGATGAGAACAAGTAGCCCAGCAGAGGCTGGGGGTGGGGGGGTTACCTCCCACTCAGAGAAATCAGCTAGTGCAAATGTGGTGTGTGCCAGGGGCTGGGAGGGGTGGGCAAAGAGCTTGGCACATTCTGGAAACTCTCAGAAGACAAATTCCTCTGGAAAGTTGGAAAGGAGGCAGGGTACGGGGTAGGGGGGAGGGTAGAGGCCTGGAATGAGGTCACAGAGGAAAGTAGAGGAAGGACAGTGTCTAAGGCTGAAGCTAACAGGTCATGTCTGAAAGGTCTTATTTTAAGTTCATTGAGAGGGTCGACAATATTACTGTCATTTTCCAGGTGAGTAAAATTAAGCTCAGAGAGGGTACATGTCGTCTCAGAATTATTATACCTTCAAGAATACAGCTCCATCCCAGATATTTCCATTCCTTCCTCCTTTCTACAAATATGTCTTAAGTGCATGCTAGATGCCAAGCATATTACTACTTGCTAGACAAGATACAGTCTTCATTTCAGTTAGATTAAGCCTGGAACTGGGAAATGGCCATGTGAACAAGTGCCAAAAAATACGACATGCGCTATGTCCAGGGGTCTCTACAGAACATGGAGCAGACTTAAAAGGGGGGAAAATTCAGGTCTACGTGCACAGGGTAGGGAGAGTCAGAGAGTTAGCCCTGAGCTCAGTCAAGAAGATGAAGGTTCATAAGGAAAATCGGAGTGTAGGAGGATAATGAAAACAAGACTGAGCAAAGATACAGAGAATTAAACAGCCTGACAGATGATAAAAATAGCAAGCTGGGGTGCGAGTCAGGGGCTTGAGGGTCAGGTTAAAAAAACAGAAATGGCCAAAGGCCAGATCATGAGCCACTAACATAGCAAAGCAAGAATTTTGGACTCCATTCTGTAAGCAATAGAAATCAGTATGTTTTTAAATAGAGGAGCAACCTGATTGGATTCATTTCAGAGAGATCACATCTGCAGAACTGTAGAGGTGAATCGGTATGGTGGCAGGAGTTGGGGGTAGGGAGTGATGCTGAAAACAGGGAAACCAGTTAAAAGACCTGCAAGGTCTATGCAAGAGGAAATGGAAGGTATGGGGTTGGAGAGACCAAAAAAGATTAAAAGACTGAACTGATGGTAAGAGGAAAGAAGACATAGAATTTAATGATGCTGAGTGTTTGGGGTGAGCGAGATATGGGATTTGGGGTGAATTCTGGGGTTTTATGATTTTTGACTTTAAGGACAATACTTTTGAGATGGGAAGTTTTTCCACCTCATATAAAAGAATGCCTTTTATTTGTGCAAACAGTTTAACATATCTTCTCTGCCAGCTACAAAAAACTCACGTGAGAGTCACATTTGAAGTTATTTTTTATTTATTATTTTTTATTGAAGTATAGTTTTAAAGAGAAAAGAATTCACTTTTTCTGATAAACTACTGTTTAGAAGACAAGGAAATTCTTCTTTTAAGTGAGATGATCAGTATAATGTCCTCTACTAAGATAAAGAACAAATTTCCACATTGTTGCTGGCAGGACTGATAGCTAAGCAGAAATAGAAGGTAGGTTTTTAACACATGGAAATTTTTTGCAATTTAAGTTTCTATCAAAGGAAAAATATTAGTACTTTATTTAGGAAGATAACTCTCTCTGGGATCCTCAGAAAATGTGAAATAATAATTTCCTCTATGTTCAGACCTGTCTTGACATGCCCTACTACCATCATAAACACAGCACATAGAAGTTCAGTTTCTATTCTCAGATGCTCAAGAAATAACTTCAGATTCAATTCGGACATTTGATTTGAAAGATATATTAACACATCATAGATAGTACCTGAAAAACAAAACATTTGAAAAACATATTTAAAGACTTTTCAAAATAATTTGGCTCTAGGGGACAAATGTCAGTGACATTTAAATATTAATTGTTCCAAGAGCTTATATAGGATGGTTTCCATATACATTCTCCCTCATCATGGCCATTTCCTTTCCTGTGTCCCTTCATTCTTGCCCATTTCATTTTGTCTTCTTACTCTTTTTGAGAGTACAGGAAACGTTTAACCTTGCCCAGGGGGAGAAATGATCTGAGATTTCTATTTGCTTAAAGTTTTACATAGAATACGCTGTTTATGGAGAACTGTTAAAACAAAGGACTTCAAGTCATCTGGTGAAAGCACCAAGACTGATGATCATTTGGAAGAACTGTACCAAGTAACTAATTTGTTTTAATGAAGGTACTGAGGATTGAACCCAGGACTTCATGCATGCTAAGCACATGCTCTACCACTGAACTATTATCTTCCCCTCTTCCTGTGCCCCAAGTATTTTAAAGATTCAAGATCTATGTCATCATCATCATGGCAACAATGAGAAAGCTGAAGATTAAAGAATCTAAATAACTCACTCAACCACACATAGCCAGAACTGGGATTCGAACCCAGCTCTTTGACTCCGAAGGCAAGGAAATGAGTAGCTATTCCTAATTCCAGTGAACATCCCAACACTACCCATTTTGCAAGAAATTTTACAAATGCCCTCTAGATCTTTTTTTTTTCCCTGCAAGCACAAATGTGGGAAATAATTTTGATTCATATGCATGTGGCCTTAATTGGTTGTCCTGCTTATTTATTTCAGAATGCAAAGGCACATTCACTTATTAAACCTCCGGGTGTTTTCAAAAATTGGCAAAGGAAACAGAAATAATGGCCATAACACACTTCCTACAACAGCCAGCAATTAATGGAAAGGGCTCTCATAGCTGTAGTTAACTCAGCTGTAAACTCATGTTCTTCCCATCTAACTCCAGAAGCAAATTTCTGAGTAAACAAATGAGTTAATTTGCTCTCCGAGCTAAAGTGGACCAAGGAGAGGCAATTCTCTGTTGAGAAAGTAGTGCTGGAGTTTCTTAATGACAACCTTGAAGTAGCCTAACATTATGTTCTCATATGATAAATTTCAGTTTTCTAAATCTGAATTGCATACTACTGAAAATCAACTGCTTAGAGGGAAAGAGGCTGTCATCAGAAAGTATGAAGGTGAGAAGGAGACAGCATGTTTTAAAAATAGATTTTGATATAATTAAGTCATTTTCCAGAGATACAGATTCCTTGGATCAGATAAGTGATTTCCCCAGCCATGCTTCCCAACTTTGTAGATGTATTTTGTATATATCATACAAGTTACAGGCTATTCTGGGGGTTATAAGAATTGTGTATGTATTTTAGAAGTTACAAGATGCTAATGGATGTTGTAATGAGTTACAGGATGATACAGGAAGTCATAGGATGGACCAGGAGTTAAGAGAATTGAATTTAAATGGTGAGGAATATATCACCAGGGAAGTAAACAGAATCTGACCAGTGGAAATACCAGACCTATACCTGGGGATCTCTCAGGGACAGACACTGTATTAGTTTCCTATTGATGCAATTTATCATAAACAGTAATGGCTTAAAACAATGCAAATGTATTATCCTACCATTTCTAAAGGTCAAAAGTCTAGGTGGACTGGGCTGGATCCTCTCCTAAGGGTCTCACAACACCAAAATCAATGTGTTGGCCAGGCTGCATTCCTTACTCAAGCTGCTGGAGAAGAATCTGCTCCTAAGCCCAAGCAGGTTGTTAGCTGAATTCAGGTCCTTGCAGTTGCAGGACTGAGGGTCCCCTTTCTTTGCTGTCATCCTGGAGACATGAGGAAAGGGGGCAGCTTTTGCTCCCAACAGCTGCCCACATCTTTTCTCATGCTTTCCATGTAGCCTCCCCCAGCTGGAGGGCAGTAGGGCCCGTATCATGCTTTAAATGTGTCTTTGCTCTTCTGTCATCTCCCTTTCTGACTCCAGCAAGCTCTCCAGATAGTTTTCTGCTTTTCTAGGCTCATGTGATGAGTTTGAGCCCATCTCGATAATCAAGGATAACTTTTCTATTAAGATCCTAACCTTAACTCCATCTGCAAAATCCCTTCTGCCATTTAACATAACATAATCACAGCATGGCATCAGAGGAGAGGGCAGAGCTCTTGGAGACCAAAATTCTGCCTACCATCAGCACCACTGTTTCTTGGGGAACCCTAGGCACAAATGCTCTGTACAAGGATGTGGCTGCCAAAACCACCAGTCTACCCTCCAGATTTTCAATGTGAAAATAACCCTATCCAGAAATGCCTCTTTCTTCAGAAGGTGACCAGATCAACTTGGTTGGCACCAAACTATTTCAAGCTGTGAAAACCAGAGTACTTAATAGTGTACAACAGAAAACACATCTTATGTTTAAGGTGAAGTCCTCAAAAAAACACCAATAGTAGGTTTAGTAATAATAACAACTGTCGTTTTCTTTGTGCCCAAGAGTAAATAGCCTTTAATATAGGCAGTTATGAACATCCCCTTTCTCAGTTCTTTGATAGAATGGGATACAACTGTTCCTTCTGGACAATGAAGAATACATTTCAGTGCCATCAGTACTGTAATGAAACTTGAAATACCAACACAATAATCCCTGTGAATACTTCCTATGTCCATGAAAGCATTCCATATATGACTATGTAAACTGAATCTTCGTGTGCAAAACGTGGAATGAGATTGTGCACAGCATGGTTCATTGCCATCACAGAATTGGAGAGCACTGCAATCACCAACTGTTGTCACCAATCTTAAATCTGCTTTGACATCACCGTCTGCAAATTATAGTCCATCAGCAGACACAGCTCACTGGTCTCTGAACATTCATTTTCTTATGCGATAAAATCATTTCCCAGCAAGAATACAATTGCATGAGAGTCACTTCACAGTGAGAACCATACAGCACAGTAGTTAAACTCCAGGGGGTTATACAAATACAAATAAAGTCAGAATTTTAAAAATTCTTTGAGTTGATATGTAAAGAAAAAGTGTATTTAACACCTCTGGACAATCAAAATAGGAACTTGATAAATACAGAAGTTCTTTAATCCTAAGGGTATTTAACATCGATCTTAACGACAATGATTTGTATTTTAGATCTAGATCAATTCTAACGACAATGATTCAAATCATTAACAAGTGTATTTATTCCCCTCTGGAAATAAATGCAAAGCATACTGAATTAATAACTAAAAAAAGCTCATGTTGTATGGTCTACGTTTTATTTTGAAGTTATTACTTAATTTTGGTACAGACACCACCCCCAACATAATATTCCACCTTCCATTTAACTAAATTATTAGAGAATAGAAAATAGTAGCCATAATAATCCATTCTGTACTTCCCATGCTTTCTACTCTGTTGCTTGTGATTGACAATTGCTGTTGAAAACTAACACTTACTGAACTTTGGAATGAATTTTGAACATCTGTAACTTTTATTAACGTCCTTCAGAACATTCCCCTGTGCAACATTGTTCCTTATAAAAGAAATAACTGATTAGAAGATTTAGGAGATGAAATATTAATGCAGCTTTCATTCTGATCAAAATTAGGACAAAATAGGGTTTTCATGATTTTTAGCATGACACGCAACAGATATAAGACAGCATATTTGCTAATAAACTTATATTTAAATAGTGGATAAAGCATGTCATTTTTGTATCAAAAGACAAAAAAGTTTTAATCATGTTGAATTTAAGTCACTTCACTGAGGAAAAAATGAATTCAGTAAAAATATAATCAAATTTTATATAAAATCTGCCAAATGGAAGCTTTTTAATGGAAAACCATGTGACCTTTAGCATAGTTTAAAAACCTACAATAAAATCTTATTTTCATTTTCTGTTGTATATCTTACTTCCTGCATTATCAGCCCCAGAAAATCTTCAGTGACAATAATTTCATTGGAAGTGCCTTAATATAACCTATATTCAAATTCATTGAACATCATGTATCACTTGTACAGCCTCTTTCTTGACATTATTTTCAAAATATTGCTTGCATCCAATCCTTTTCTGCACATACTCAAATTCATACTACGGCTGTTACAGAAATAGCTAATTTACATATAGATTAAAAATTACCTGAAGCCCATTTACACCTTGATGAGTTAAAGACAAAGTAACTCAAAGCTGATAGTTGGTGTCCATTAAATCCAAATATCATGACACGTTATACTAGTCAATATACTGACTTCAGGTTCATGGCTTGGATCCTAAAATATTGGATGGGGTGATGGCAGCTCAGCAGACCTAGTCATATTCAGATATTTTCTTCAATACTATTGCAGATTATGAGACACTGTCCCCCAAATTGACTCACTTCTTTGCTTACTCTTTGTGTTTCATCCAACATGCATTAACAGTAGTTGTCTTAAGACAAATCAGTTAGCAGGCTATTGGCAATTTAGTCAATTTTAATTATACTTGAGGAGAGAATGTTCTTTCAGAATGACTAAGAAGTCTGAAGTATGACTAATCGCCTAATTTGATAGTGCTGGTCTACTGGCCTGCCTGCCTGTCCATCTACTGGATTCCAGAGAAGCATTAGATGATTGCTGCCTAATAGGACAGGTTTTCTACCACTTCCACAAAGCAGAAGTCCATTCATAGTGGACATGTCATTTGATTGTGCCTGTCATGCCCAAGTTTCCCTTAGGCTCCCCTACTCCTGATCACTATTTAAAGGGGGAGGGCTAGGTGGCCAAATTAGAACTCTGTAACTCTGCCTCTAGACTAGCCACAGTATTGGAAAAAGGGATAGCTTTCTCTATGCCTGTCAACCTACTGGCCTATCTGTTACCAATTGGATTCTCTCTCTTTCTTGAATTTAAACACTCATCCACATATTGTTGTCAGGAAAAGTGCAAAGGCCATGTAGAGTTGCAACCAGAGTTGGTATCAAGGAAAGCCACATTAATAAGGAACAGAGGCTCTGGGTCAGCAGGTTAAGCCATCCAGTAAGGATGAGAATGAAGGAGACCTGCAGGGATTGACAGAGTCGAAAGAACAAACTATATTATAGAGATGCAGTGAAGGAGAAATAAAGACAGAGTGAGAGTCAGAGAATGACAGAGTCAGAGATAGAACTCCTGAGTTCCCACTGGCTTTCCAACTCTGGTCCAGTGCCCATGAAATTTGGCCATATTTCCTGCTCTTTCATATCTTTTCATTTACTTCTTTTTCACTTGAACTGATTTGAATAACTGTCTGTGCCCTTCAAGCAAACAAATGCTGATGAGAACATCATGTTAAAAGATGCTTTCAAGATACAGCAGTAGATCAACTAGCATCCTGATAGGGAAAGATTCTTTAACCCAAAACCTATCCTAATGTGCTTTTAAAAAACAAACAAAAACCCTATGTCTGCCTTCTTTTCATAAGAAATTATTATATACTAAAAGTTTTCATCTCTGAGAATTTCTGAAGAACCCAACGTAAAGTGACATGTATTTTAAAAGATGGAAGTTCTTGAAGAAGGATGATTCTGAAGTTGGCCCTGTGCTCAGCATGTACACTTTGGTATTTATTCAGGAGATTTAAATCTCCTTCCTCTGTGTTCATGTTACTCTTTTGCCAGGCCGTGTCTCTCCACCCAACTCATATGCTGAAGATCCTGACATTTAACTGTCCCTCTCTCTCCAATTCTTATCCTCCTAAATTTTACCAGCGAGATTAATTTTTTTCCCCTTATAAACTAAGATAAGTTGTCAGTTGCCAGAAACATACACAACACTACAAAAGAAATTGCAGTGGATCTGGACTACTTCCCAAGTCTAACAAGTTAAAATTCAACCAACATAAAAAGAAAATTAGGCAATAGCTCCTTTCTATCAGAAGAACTTTGATCAAATGGTTGTATTACAAATAAGGAGCTATTTATTTGAGAATAAAAGAGACGAAATCACAAAAGACACAAGCAAAATAAATAAAAACAAATACAAAGAAATTTTAAAGAAAAATTTTTACCCAGCAGTGCCACTTCCATGTATTTATTGAAAAGAAATAAAAACATATGTCCATACAAAGACTTGTACAAGAATGTTTGTGGAAGCTTTATTCATAATAGCCAAAAACTGAAAGCAACCCAAATGTCTATCAGGAACAGAACACTAAAACAAAATGTGGCATATCCACACAATGGATAATACTCAAGCAGTGAGAAGGAATGAAGTTCTGATTTATGCAACAACAAATGAGTATCAATAATATTACGGTGAAAGAAACAAACCAGACACAAAAGAAAACATACTGTATGATTCAACCTATATGAAATTCTAGGAAAAGGAAAAGGAAAAGCACAACCAGTATATAGTACAGAAACAGGGGTGGTGGGGAGAGCTGACTACAAAGAGACATGAGGTAGCTTCTTGGGATAACGGGAAGGTCTTGATTCAGATGGTAGACATGCAGGTGTGTAAGGGCACTGAAAAGGTCATTGAACTGAACGCTTTTTTAATTGATGCATGTCATTGCATATTAATTATACTTAATAATGTTGATTTTAAAACAAAAAGTTTACCAGAAAGCTAGGCCCCTCCCAATCTACCATTATAGAGCCGTAATTGGCCTTATGTGAAATTATTATTTACATAAATATTCAAACTATTTTTTATTTAACATTATTTAACATAGATTCTTCATGCAGCTACCTAAATTCACTTAGTCATCATTTAATGGAATCTGGTAATTTACTATAATCATATGTCATAGTTGGTTGGATTAGAAAAACATTTACTGTATTCATCTTTATAAAATAAAAGGTTGCTCATTTTTATATGGTTCCAAAGCAAGAAGGATAAAAGTTTGAGAGATTTTCAAGAGAGAAAAAAAGGCATAACTCACTAGTTATTTTTCTTCTCTAATTTACATTATTAAGCATTTTGTGGGTGTACATATACTTTAGAATACATTTTATTGTTCATGCTTTAGCTTCTCTGGGTGCTAAGTGTATTTATCTCTACTTGAAAGCTGAGTCATTTTCAAAAAGTAAAAGAATGCCCCTGGGGCCACATCAGCACATTATCTCTACCTGATGTAAATCACCAATGTACATAATGGTGGAAGCAATCCCATATTCCATCGCAGGAATCTCTTCCTGGCCTCCAGGAAACCTCCAAGAAACCATAATAGCTCAATGACTCTAATAAATTAGTATGATTAGCACCTGAAGGGAACAGACATCTAAGGATGTCCAACCCCACCCATCCATGCCACCGCATATATTAATAAACCCACTAGGACAAAAATGATCCAGCAGCTCTAGTGAAAGAAGCTCTTCTCTGTACCAAATAAGCTACATTCTTCCAAAGTCAAAAGCCTTGGGACTTTTCTATTTCGAATGCAAAGTTTCTGTCCTTCTCATGATCTCTTATATAGCACAAGAATTTTCCTCTGTTTTTTGTGAGTATGTTATTTTCCGTTACCCCAAGGTAATTGTCTCAATTAATCTACAATGTTAATAAAATGCTTTAGGCACATTGTATAATTACTGAATTTTGGTAGTGGGTATAAAGAACTCCTGTGGACCACCTGAAGCCAGGACACTGCTGGCTGCTGGATGGCTGAATTCCTCTGCAGGCCAGGGATTGGAAGGTCAGTCCCTAACGCACCTCCTCAGGTATAATAAAGGCTCCTGCAGAGAAAATTATACTGTCCATGTTTTATATAGTACCTGAAAGTTTTTAATTGTCCTAAGTGATCATCTAATAATGTCCAATTCAGTGAGTGATGCTCATCCAATACAATGACCTCCCCTAAAATAAATTAAAAAACACATGCCTGTGTTCATGAAATACAAGGTCCAAATATCTTCTGCCTTAATAAGCCTAGCTAGGCTAATTGGAAGAACTTAGCCTTCCCCTCAAGGTGTCCCATTATTATTTCTGAGATTCTCCAAAGAAGCCCATCAAATTAACTCCAAATTAAGATCGTCTCACTCACAGCCCAGACTCTCCTTTTCCTGATCCAGTCCCTACCACCCATTTTATGTTTCCAGAGTTAGCTAGAAAATCCTCACCACCTGCATTAACCATCCTGAGAACAGCACACAAAGGACAATGTCTCTGGATACTCCCTAAGTTCCCAATTAAAGACAGCCAGAAAGCAGAAGAGGAAGCTTTCTTCCTTGTCTGTGGTACCTTTGTCACTCAGCTCTGTGGGGTTTATTGTGCTCAGAGGCTCATGAAGTGAGCTCTTGACATTATCTCCTTCTTTTATGGTGTTTCAAAACCAATTCAAGGAACCGGTCCTGGACAAGCACCATCCATTCACATGATCCTACTAATTCCTCCATCCACCGCCACGTGGGGTGATGTCCAGTGGTAGGGATGAGGGTTTCTGCACCAACAGCAAGCCCTGTAATACCAGCACTAATATACATGGGCTCAGAATAAAGGGAGAGAGCCAGGCTGTTTTTCTCAGTGTGTGGTCCCCACAAGACCTGCCAAGAATGCTTGACAATACGTACTCTTCTTCCGAATCTCACTCCTCAAACATTCACTCAATCATCTGGAGAGGGGAATAGGTTCTGAGTTTTTAAACAAGATCATGAGATGATTTTTGCACAGATCTGGTACTGGGACCACTGCTATGCAGTCTGAGATAAATGCTGGTACAATTTATATTTGCTGGTAGGCAAAATGTAGGTATTCTCATGTAGCCTAGAGGTCCTTCCTTAGCAAATAGAATGCTGCCAAATCAGTATTACTGACATCTAGCTGAAATGGAGGTTATCAAAGGAGGCAGACCTAAAACAATGGGGACCAAAAGGAACACCTCTAGATATCCACAGCCACCACATGGGTACTTTTCATAAAAGAAGTGAAAGACATTTTTTAAACAATGAGGCCAATAGTATTTCATTTTTGCCTCTAAGGGGAAAATAAAGAAATTTCAAGGAAAAGAATGAGATCTATGTTTAATCCTAATTTTTAAATCACTATTGATATAAAGATATGCTGGTTTGTTTAGGAAGATAAGAGAAGAAGTTATATTTAATTTGCTTTGCCCTTAGAATGATCTTATTTGGAATATTAAGTTGAAGAGTACCATTTGTGTAAAGAATAATTTTCCATTTACTCAGTGAATTTACCTTTAGATGATTTAGGGATACCGGTACCTTAGCGCCATCTCTCTTAGTTAATGAATAGCAGGCAAGCATCTGCAGCACAAGAAAAGAACTAGTATCTTCTGAGTCATGGCTACACATCAGTTCTTATATTAAGCAGTATACGGGTCATGTGAGAAGAGAGTGTAAAAAGAATTTTTTTTGAATAGATAAGAAAAAGTTATGTTTTCAAAACTTAGTGGCCCCCATGGTGTCAAGAGCTACAGAAACCATTCACGTTCTGAAGAGCAAATGAGGGAGAAAAGAAGAAAAAGACAAATGATTGAATTCAACATTTGTCAACATTAGCTTATTCTAACCCAGTTGTTCTCAAACTTGACAAAATGTGACTTCTGGCCCCCACCCCTGGAGATCATGATTCTGTAGGTTGGAGGTGAAGCTAGAGGATTTGCATTTCTAAATTCCCAGGTGATGCTGACACCTGGAATTTGAGAACTGCTGGTCTAATTAGTTCCATGTCTTCAGCTCTGGCTGATCTAGTACCTTGCGCCCATGTTGCAGGAGGCGTATGACGGGTACAACACCAGTTGGATCCTGGAACTAGCACCCAAATGTCCTTCTGGCTCCGGAACTAATTTTGTCTGTTTGTTTTTGATTAGAAGGTCAGAGGATTCTGATTTCAAAAGTATACTTTGTGCAAGTTAGAAATATTGAGAGAAGACTGGAAAAAATGATCTGGTAAAAACTGAAAACACCTTTCCAAAACCATCTTAAATGTGCACCTGGCTTTGTAATCTAATCAAATGCAGAGTTTGCTCCCCTTACATTTCTGCCATTGAAACTTGGCTAAAAAAGATTAGCAGAATCACAAAATGGCTGACAATAAAATTTGCCTTGTTTCTTAATTATTTTTTTGCTTTCTTTTGCACTTTTCAACAAAAGATACACCTTGAATCTCAAATGTATTTTCCCCTTGGGCTATTTGGTAAAAAAGTATCTTCTTATTCAGCTGCAGTGTCTCTTGAAGAAATTGGCTTTACAACTCACAGGGAGTTCTGCGGGATTCATCACCCTCAAGTCTCACAGTCCTTACACTTCTGGAGACTTAAAAATCCCCAAGTACTAACTTTATTAAAGAGATTCCCTGTTTTCTAGGAAAAGGTATTATCATTTCACAAACAAAAATTTCAATTCAAAACTTTATGTCAGTGTATTGGTTATTGCACCCTTTCCTTCTGAAAGGTAATTGCTATAAGAAAAGGACTCTGTCTTCTTTTAAGTTTTGTTCTCTTCTCTAGATATTTTCAAGAATGATTAGCATCATGATAGCAAGAAGCAAATCTGAGTGATGAAATTCACAGCTCGTTCAAGTCATGAAATAGTTGCCTAGCTGATCTCTCTTGTTGCATTCATTTTATTTATACCACTAATCAACAAACAAATATAGCAGATCCTTAATCATCAAGGGATGTTATAATAAAAACTATTGGCTGTTTTCATGAAACACCAAAAAAAAAAAAAACCAAAAAACTCCAAATCTGTCACTTTGTGTTAGAGAGTTGCAACAATTAATAGGAATAAAAGCTTGATTAAAACAAACATCCTGATTTGAAGTGTCAGAGCCCAAGCAAAGGGAGGCAGATTAGCACAGTAGAGTGGCTCAAATTGGAT
Source organism: Camelus ferus (assembly GCF_009834535.1). NCBI lineage: Eukaryota > Metazoa > Chordata > Mammalia > Artiodactyla > Camelidae > Camelus > Camelus ferus. The sequence continues at coordinate 12,899,966 of NC_045699.1, forward strand.
TGTTGAAGCATGGCAAAGGTAATGAGGGTGCCTCTAATTTGAGAGGAGGAGTTTTGGGCAGTAATGATAGCCCAGCTAGGGATGTCAGAGCCTGTATTAGGTAAGAAGGGTATCTTCCTGATACTGCAGCAATGACAGGAGATGAGTCACATATAGGATCACTGATCAAACAGTATGAAAGGGTAGTGGGAGCCAGGTTTCTTACTGTTGAAGAAAGGAGTTGCAAATATGTAAAGGAAAAAAACTAGAATAAATGTGTATTGGAATAAAATTGGAGGTATAGGTGCAAACTCATGATTTTTAATATAGATATGGAAATAGAGATCTAAATGTGAGGACAGATAGACAGACAACTGTCCCCTAGCTCTGACCACTGACAGGACCTCAGAGCAGCATCAGCCCAATATCAATGAGAACAACTAGTTTCCACCTTGTCTTCTAAATACATTTCTCTGTTGGCCTAGAGCTCCTTGGAGTAATGAGTGATTCCAGCACTGGGGCAAGGAAAGTACATGAGCCAGAGTAACTTAGTGCTCCAAAAAGTTAGGAAGCATTCAGAGAATGGGAGAGGTGTGTCAAAAGGACACAGAAGCCATTTTGAAGGGACTTCCAAAGGCTAAATCTGGGATTTGAGCATCAAAATAAATAATTACAGTAAAGGATTATAACCCAATGAATTACATCAGAGACCATTTAGCCCATACTGAATAAATCAATCGATTGATAATAAATGCAATGAGGAATGGGTGATTATAAATGTGTTGAGGAATGGGATAGTTAAATAGTTTTAAAGTAACTCTCCACAAAACATTTATTAATTTCAAAAAGGAAGAGTAATTATACAGCGGAAAAGCCCTAGTAGGTATCATTTCATTCAAATGATCAAAGTGAACATCAATAAAGGGGTAAATTGAAATCATGAACCACCAGATACAATGCAATGATAACACTTCAAAGTAATATCAGCAATATTCTGGGAGAAGATTCTTAACTTGATTATAATCATAAGAAAATATCCAACAAACCAAAACTGAGGAACATTCTACACAAACCCAAACTGAGGGAGATTCCATAATCTTCAAAAGCGTCAAGGTCATTATGATAGACAGACCCTAAAGTGAACACCAATAATCCCTGCTTTCTGGTGTTCATGCTTTTGTGTAATCCTATCCCTTGAGTTTGGGCAGGAACCAATAGGTTATGGCAAAGGTGATGGGCTGTCACTTCCATGATTACATTACAATATGTATAGGAATCCATCTAGCTAGCCACGGTGCTAGAGAGACTCGGCCTCACCGTCTCTGAAGCAGTAGGCTTTCATGAAGTGGTCATATTGAAGAAACTCACATGACAAGGAACTGCAGGAGCCAAGGGTGGCCTCCAGCAATAAATGGAAGCCTTTGTCCTGCAGCAGGAAGGAAATAAGTTCTTCCAACAATCTGAGGGAGCTATGAAGCAGATCTTCCTCCAGTCAAGCCTCTGAGACCACAGCACTGGCAGACATGTCAATTGCAGCCTGGTGAAACCCTGAAGTTAAGCCCTGACTGGACTCATGATCCTCCAGAAACTGAAGTAATAAATGTGTGTTGCTTAAAGCGGCTACATGTGTGGTAATTTTTTTATGAAAACTAAAACAGTAATTAAAGTCAATGAAAGACTGAGACACTCTTCCAGGTTAAAGGAGAGAAAAGAAATATAGCAACCAAATGTAATGCATGATTTGGAACCGGGTCCTTTGGGACACTCAGAAAAACTTGAACATAGTTTGAGAATTAGATGGTATATCAGTGTTATTTTCCTAATTTTGATGAATGTTTCACAGTTATTTAGGAGACTATGCTTGTTAAGAGAAATACTAATAGTAAACAAATACTTTGAGTATAAATACTTCGAAGAATAATACTTTAAACCACTAAATACTTTGAATACTAAAGTATTCAAGGGTGATGGGCATCAGGTCGACAATTTAACAAATGATTTGGGGGAAAAGTTACTTATATTCACAACCATTTTGTAAATTCAAGATTGTTACAAAAATATTTCAAAAACAAATTAAAAAAACTGCTCCTACCTAGTGTTCTCCATCTCAATAAATGACATTTCTATTTTCCCAGTTACTCGGGTCAAAAACCAACATCTTTTGCCTGTTCTGTTTCAACAGACTCATAACTGTTCTTGCTGTCCACTCTTGCTCTACAACTCTGCCTCCCTCTAATCAGTTCTCTACACAGTAGTCAAAATGATGTTTCAAAATTTAATTCAGATCCTGTCAAGGCCCTGCTCAAAATCCCCAATGGCTGCCCATGGCACTCCTCTCCATGGACTACCAGCTCCTCATGACGGGGCCCCTGCTCACTGCTCTTACTCGCCTCTTACCACTCTCCTTCAACACTCCCCTTCAGTCCTTAACAGCTTTCTTGCTGCTTCTTGAGCTCAAGTTTTTGCCTTTTCTGTTCCCTCTGTTTAGGCTTCCCCCAGGCAGCAACTTGGCTTACTCCTTCCCATCAATCTGGTTTTTATCAAATGCCACTCCTTTGGAGAACTCTTCTTTGACCATCATATTAAAAATGTGCCCTCCTTCCCATCATAATGTACAATTATCCCCTATCCCACTTTATTTTTCTTCTTTTCTTATGACTAACTGAGACTAAATTATTTACTTGTTGACTTGTTTGTTACCAGTCTCCTCTCTGAGGTCAAGGCCTGTTAATCTCTGACTCCCAAGGACTAAAATGTTGCCTGAGTGAATGAACACAGAAATATCAATATTCAGATGCTGAGTTGTCAGCTACGTTTACTCACTAGTTGCATGCTTTAGCCCACAAGCGTCACAGTGCTCATGGCTGAGGTTCCTGTCTCAGAAAAATAAATGACTACGTGCGCATAAACTCCAGGACCACACAAAATAGGCAGAACCATACCCCTTAAATTACAGGAGCCCATTAAACACCTTTGTCTATCCTAAAGAAAGCCAGCCAGTTGACACTGATGTGTTTTGTAGCAGGTCTATCTCTCCTATCTTAAGTGACAGTTCAGAGTTTCTAAACCTTGGCATTTTTCACATTTTTGGCCAGATCACTGTTGTGGAGGACTGTCCTATGCATTATAGAATATTTAGCAGCAGTCCTGGCCTCTACTCACTAGATGCCAGTAGCACCCTCCCAGACGTGACAACCAAAAATGTCTCCAGACATTGCCAACTATCCCCTGGAGGGCAAGAATTACCCATAGTTGAGAGCCACTAGAATAGAAGAGGTATTTAACCTTAGTGGAGCATTAGAAGAACCTAGGAGTCTTTTTAAAACACTGATTCCCTGGCCCCATCCACAGAAGAGTCTGACTTAATTGGTCTGGGTGGAGCTTAGGAACCAGTATTTTGTAAAAGCTTTTTATTTGTTTTTCATATGCAGCTAGGGCTGAGAACCACTGGACTAGACTTTAAAAGAAAAAAAAGAAGACAAATATTATATTCAAAAGGATCACTCTCTTACCATACGATTCAGAAATCCTACTCCTGGACATATATCCAGAGAAGACCCTAATGTGAAAAGATACATACACCCCAATGCACACAGCAGCTCTGTTTACAATAGCAAGACATGGAAGCAACCTAAATATCCACCAACAGATGAACAGATAAAGAAGATGTGGTTTTATATATATATACTACTCAGCCATAAAAAAGAAAGAAATGATACCTTTTGCAGCAACATGGATAGACCTAGAGATTATCATACTGAGTGAAGTAAGTCAGACAGAAAAAGACAAATATCATATGATGTCACTTATATATGGAATCTAAAAACATGGCACAAATGAACTTATTTACAAACAGACTCACAGACATAGAAAACAAACTTACGTTTACCAAAGGGGAACGGGAGGGGGAGGGATAAATTAGGAATTTGGATTTAGCAGGTACAAACTACTATATATAAAATAGATAAACAACAAGGGCCTTCCATATAACACAAGGAACTATATTCAACAGCTTGTAATAATCTATAATGAAAAAGAATATATATGTATATAACTGAATCACTATGCTACACACCAGAAACTAATACAACATTGTAAATCAACTACATTTCAATTAAAATAAAATAAACAATTAGGATAATAATAAAAAAGATGAAAAATAAAAAGATCACTCTTAAAACCTGGAGCAGGGCTCCAGGCTGAGTTCACAGATGTGGATGGAATGGCCTCAGCTGTTGAAAAGCCAAGGTGACTAGGCGTGGCAGGTCCCATCCATTTACCCCAGTTTAATGTGTTTTACTGCATTTTTTTTAGCAGTCCTAGAATTTTATGCTATGGTTATACTAATAGGGTTGCAAGACAGGAAAGGGAACAGAAAAAAAGAATTAAGAAATTGCAGGACTCCTGATTTTTTTAACTTTTTTTTTTGTCATTAAAAATGAGGAAGTGTTCGTTCACTGGTTCCTTTTTCACTTTTTAAAAGCCTGCTATTATGTTTGTCCCATGAGATTGACAGTTACTGCTTGGGAAAATTAGTGGTTAGTAGGAGCACCTTTGTCATGCTCTTAAATATTTGAAGACAGTATCATGCCCGCCCTCCCTAAGTGCTACGTGGAGTGGGCAGGAAAGAGTTACAGGTCAGCCACTGTCCTGCTCTGGAGTTCCAAGGCAGGCAAGCCTTTGCTTCTGCTAGCTCTTCTGAGACAGACAGCCCAGAGGTAGTCTAGAGAAAGGCTTTTCTTTGCTTAGTAAGACTGATCTTCCTAGGAAAGTTCTACAAGGCACCAAACATCCCTCTTACTGCACAAAGGGGATGTGTGGCCAGAGTATTCAAACTGAGTGCAGAGACAGGTGGTACCAAAAGGGCCTTTAACATCAGTGATGCTTACTAAAGGCTGAGCTGCGGCCACAGTGCTATCTGTCCTACAATACTTGAACAGTCCTCATATTTTATTGTTATAAAGTCACTAAGTCCTGCTGACATAAATGCTAGATAATAACATATGACTTAATAATGAGTGATTGGTAATATGCTGACTATTTTTCAAGGAGCAGGGTTGGTGATTAGCCCTGCTTGGTGATTTACACCAAAGCTTTCAGGTGGGCTCCTGCGTATGGATGACACTATCTCTTCTGCTGTAGAAACCTACAGCACCCACTTTAATTCCACCACTGGGAAAGAACTCTTGAATGAAAACTTAGATTTTAAGGATCTTCTTGGGACTTTCTTGCTTCTCAGAGCAATAAATGTAAGTACAAGAGAATAAGGAAGTAAATGCATTGAGGTGTGACACGGAGTGAGGGGAAGAAGTCTTGGGGAAATCTAGAAGAGCAGGGATATGCCACAGACCACTCCAAATTCCTGATGTGCAGCCACTGGAGAGAGTATGGCAGGAGAGAGATCAGAGAAAAGAATTCGTGTACTATGAAAGTCAGGGGGAAAGAAAACTCAGCCGTAAGAATTGGGAGCCAACAGAGCAAAGCCCAAGTAATGAAATACTGGAGATTATCAATAAAGTGAGTGATATTCACTGGTATGAAGAAATAGGCTTTCTTAAATGCCTCCTCTCACTCATTCTGGAACCTGGCACTTAAGGTAATTAAATGGGGACCATTTGTAAGAAAACTCAACCCTGAAGAAAACACTCTTTTAGCACAATGTGTTAAAGCAGGCAGTTAGCTAGATATGAGCAGAGAAAGGGAGGCACAGGCTAAATGGCAGGAATTGGGCAGGAAGGAGGGGCACAGGCCAAATACAGGAAACTATACGTCATGTAAGCACCAGGGGGCCCTGGGCAGAGAAAGAAAACAAGAACCTCTGGGCTGATAGTGGCCACACTTTTGAGGTCATGAGCGACCTGGAGGCCAACAAAGAAAGGTAGGAAAAGGCAGCAACTTCAAGTGTCCTAATGTAATCTTTTGCTCATTATGCCCTCATTTCAATAAAATTAGCCTTGCAGATTAGAAGTACCCATCATGCACTGATGCCATGACACTTCTAATTCAGACTAAATAAGGACAAAAATCTCTCCTCCCTTCATGAAGGTGGAGTTGGGATGAAAAATAGGGACTATGACCCCAGACTCTCCCCCGCCAACCCCAGTGAATATTCCTCCCATTCATTTTCACTCTATGTAAGCAACTTGCCAAAGAAACTTGGGGCAGCCGCTCACCTGAGCCTGCCCGCTCTCCCCTTGAAAGTGTACTATCTATTCTTCAATAAATCCTCGCTCTACTTTCTTAACCTCTGTGTCTTGTCTCTGAATTCTTTCTGGGACAGGGCAAGAATCTGGACACCAGTTATATTTACAAGCAACAAATGAGCTGGAGATTACTCTTCATGGTCAAAAAGACCTGGTGGTACATTACATATTCCAATGATGCCCTGAAGCCCAGCAAGAGGCACCACTCCTCTACGACCTTTACAAGTTAAATAAATTCATCAAAGAACACACCTGTGCCTACATCACTTGGGATCCAATGCTCAGTACAGGCGCAGCACAACCCACACCCACAACCACAAAATCTGCATTCACAACTCACACCATTCAGGCCCCAGAGAGATGCTGCTCCACATACCTTGTTCTATGACATTAAAACCATACGCAAATGCATTTGAATTCTGTGAATTTGGGGGGTTGCCCCATTGCTGAAATCAGACACAAACGCTGATGTAGGTGGGGAGTGTTTGAGTGGGAGAAGAGCTTAGGTATCGAAAAGACAAATGAATTAACCTGTCAAATCCTTCCTCTCCAATAGATTTCTGCATAATGAAATGCAGTTTCCCAGGAGTGTCATGTGTCTATTTTTTGGCTTCTTTTCATGTTCCAATTCATAATTCCAGAAGTGCTTATGAATTAGATCAGTTTTTGAAAATTAAACATGGTTGTTTAAGAATATTTTGCAATACTGAACATTTCATATTAGCTTTAAATGTATGTATATGTCAGCTTAAATGTCGTGGGATTTGAGTATTGGCAATTAGGTGAACACTGAACGTGAGAAGTGCAAACACTTTTATCATCATGGAAACACTTAATTTTATTAAATTTATCAAAGTTAAACTCAAAGAATTCAAAACAATAATTTTATTGAAAATTTTTATATTATAATTTGTATGTTTTCTAATTATGTTGTCAAATTTTGATAGTACAATCAAATATTTAGTAAATATTGCTAGACAGGTTTTTGAAATTGAAAATTTTTAAAATTTTACATTTATTTAAATTTAAATTTTAGATGAAAATGTTTCTAAATTTTGTACACTTTAAATGTAACTGTGTTTGGGTGTTGGGTCTGTTGACTGAAATAAATGTACAACCTAAAAGTTGAGTTATTTTATTCAGTAGATAATTTTGAGGATTCAAGCCCAGGATGACAGCCTCTCAGATCATTCTGAAGAGGCAGGGGAGAGCTAGGATATATAGGAGTTTTAGGACAAAGACCAGGTAGTTGGAATATTAAAAAATTACTTGTTAACTAAAGAAAACCAGACATCTCAAGTTAAAGAATTTAGTGCTTTTCTATGTATGGGAGGAAGCAAACATTTTGGCTCATTGAATTCATTCCTCTGACAAGCATCTAGCTATCTAGGGCCAATATCCTGTCCTTTCTTATTCTGAGTCCCCTCAGAGTGCACCATTGCAGGTGGCTGCAGGCTTGTCTTCACTGGAGGGGGGGGGGGAGGCAGCCACTGATGACTTAATGGCTTCAGCATTCTTTGTTTACTGATATGGCTTGCAGTATTTTTTGTTCACAGGTCCTTCAGCACTAGTTGTCTATTGCTACTTTAATAAATCACCATGGCTCAGTGCCTTAAAACAATATGAATGTATTTTCTTATCATGTCGTAGGTGGGAGATCCAACATGGATCAATTCAAGGACTGAATTCCTTTCTGGAGGCTCAAAGGGAGAATTGGTTTCTTACCTTTTCCAACTTCTAAAGGCTGCCTTTATGCCATGGTTTGCGGCATCCTTCCTCCATCTTTAAAGCCAGCTATAGCAGGTTGATTCCTCACATCACATCTCTCTGAGCCTTATTCTGTGGCCTCATCTTTCTCTGACCTCAGCTGGGAAAGGTTCTCCGCTTTTAAGGAGCCGCACGATTAGACTCCACTCAGACTGGATAATATGGGCTACTCTCCCCATCTGAAGATCCTTAATCTTAATCACATATGCAAAGTCCCTTTTGCCATGAAAAACAGTCCATGGTTTAGACCTGGAGATCTTTAGGCAGTAATTATTCTACCTACCACAAACATTGAGAATGAATACAAGATTATAATGACAATAGAATACATAAACATGAAGCTCAAAAAGAAAAGAAAACATGAAGAGGCAAAAAAACTGAAAATCTTCAAAGAGACAGCCTGCTGAAATTTTTAAAAACTGAAAACAGTGGGAGTGAACGGACATCTGCTGAGTATGACACAACTGAAAACTTATGAACAGGGCATTACAAATTTTTTATATAATGGAGATTTAATTACTGATCAAAACAATAAAAATAAGCCAGAGAATTATTCACATTAAATTCAGCACATGAAAAGGTCTGACAAAATTCCAACAACTTTGCGTTGTAACCAAGCAGGACCGTGTGGGGCCTTCCCAGGACAGACCCTTCCCTCAAATCCTCTGCCATAGCTCCTCTCGGAAGGACCCAGATAACGGTATCTCATGTATATTTCCTGAGTTTTTCAGAAGCAAAAAACCACCACCAAAGGGAAAAAAATAACTACCTGATGATCGAGAGCACGTGGCCCCCAGACCCGGAGCCTACTGGTTAATAGTGTTGACAACACTGCTATCTCAACATCAACCAATCAGAGAATTGTGCACAAGCTGATTACGCACCCTGCGAAACCCCTTCTCACCTGGACTTTAAATATGCTTTGATGAACCCTTCAGGGAGTTCAGAGTTTTCTTGGGCATGAACCACCTCATCCTCCTTGCTCCGCCCTGCAATAAACCCTTCTCTGCTACAAACTCCAGTGTCCAGTTTGTTTGATCTCATGGTGTAGCAGGCACACAAACTTAACTTCAGTAACAACATTCTTAACTAAATGAGGGCTAATTATCAATCCAAACAATGAGACTAAAGGGAGTCTCCATATGTGGTCTTGCTGAGAATCTGAAAGAATTAGGAGCAGGTCAGCTTCACCTTGAGACCAGACCACAGAGGCAGCCCCTTCCCCTCCTCTCCTCCACCCACAGGCCCTGGGCCTCATCAGAACTAGACTCAAAGGAAGATAAAACCAGAGAGGGAGCAAATAGTTTAAAAAGGAGCTGGTGGGGAGAGAAAAAGAGAGAGGATGCAAGAAATTGGGTCTCGGGGATAATTCTGCTCCTAATACCACAGGGTATGGGGTCCCTCAGAGCCAGGAACAAACTGAAGAGACCGGAGAATCCACATCCAAAGCGATGCTACTCTATGGGTTCTGTGTTGGTTAAGAATAATACCCACCAAAAGTTCCCCCCGGGACATTCTCCCTGATTCCATGTAGGTGCTGACCAATAAACAGTAATACCATTTTGTTTTAGACTGTGCCACCCCTTGTTCCAAAACAAAGGGAGAAATGATGGGCTTATATTATAAATTTCCTACTTTATAATGGAGAAGTAGAAAGCTGAGCAAAGAGCTAAGTGTATTATCTAATCATCCCTGTCCACAGACTGTTGGCTAATTTCTTGTCAAGGGCTGAATGACAAAGCTAGCTCACATTTTGTATAGGACATGCCTAGTTAGTTATACTTTAAAATATAAAAATTTATGAGTTCTGTTAATTATTTATTTATAGTGAAAAATGAGCCACTCTCACAAATTGCTTTTTATTACAAATTCTAGATAAGAATCATAAAAGGACATTATAGCAAAAATAACTACAGCTGCACTGAAACTCTAATTGCCAACTATTGACTCAATCAATGCCCAGAGAAGGATAGTTTATCGTCCATTTCAGTTAACATTAAAAGCAGCGAAAGAAGTGCCTATTCAGATCTGTAGATCATTTTCTATTTGGTTGTTTTCTCTTTTTTTTTTTTTTTTTTTTTTTTGAGTTGTAAAAGCTCTTAATATATTCTGAATACAAAGCCTATATCAGATAAGCATTTTGCAAATATTTTTTCTCAGTCTGTGGCTTATCTTTTCATTTTCTTGATAGTGTCTTTCACAAAGCAGTGGGTAACTTTTATGAATTACAATTTAACAATTTTTTTCTTTCATGGTTTTGTCAGTTTTTTGTCCCAAGAAATCTTTTCTTAGCTCAAGGCTAAGCAAACTAATCAAAAAGATTAGTTCTTATATTTTCTTCTAGACATTTTATAACTTTTAGGTTTTTATTTTAGGTCTCTGATCCATTTCAGATGGTAAATAAACACAGAAAAAATATGTTCACCATCATCAGGCATTGGGAAAATGCATATTTAATACCACTATACACATATCAAAAAGGCTAAAATTAAGAAGAACAAGGGGAAAAAAAAGAAAAAACCCTGACCCTACCAAGTGCTGACAAGGGCACTTGAAGGGCAACTGAACTTGAAGGGCAATTGAAATTCTCATACAGTGCTGGTGGAAATGCAAAATGGCAACCACTTTGGAAAACACTTTGGAAGCAGTTTTAGTGATAGGGAATTTTGAGTTGGAAAAATCTTAGAAAAAAATGTATATTAACCTCCCCACCATCTCTCCACCCTGAGGAAATTTCAGATAAGGAAAATGTGGCTCAAGGAGGAACTTGTATATATCCTCTTGGATCTCTCCAATGGAAAATTATTATCTTGATAATATCATAACCATGACCCTTATTATCAGCTGTCTAGTGTAGGTATTTTTCTCTCATTACTGCTTTCCTTATTATACAAATATATATATTCCGACTGTAAAGATTTAAATAGTACAAAGATAATAGAATAAATTATGAAAGTCTCCCTTTATCCTAACCCTATCTAATTCCTATCTTCTCAAGAAAATGATTCATCATTTTAATGTGATAAATGTTCTGACTCTTTTTCAATGTTTTTACCTATATGCATGCATGAGTAGATAGATAAATAGACTAACAGATAGACAGACAGACATGTGTAATTTTTAACATAAATTGAATTTCCTTATAAATATTGTTCTATGACTTGCATTCAATCAAATTACATGTCTTGGAGAAAAACATAAATACATAAAATGAGGCCTAGGGAAGAACTTGTCTATAACCTCTAATATATCTTCCCCTTTATATATATACATATAATTCATTCTTTATAAAAGTTGCAGAGTAATCCAAAATGTGGATGGGTCATAATTCATTTACTCATTCCCCTACTGACAGGCATTTAGGTTTATTCTAATTTTTCATAATTAGAAAAATATTGAATAAAAAAATTGACTACTGAATCACTATGTTGTATACCTGAAACTAACATATTATAAATCAACTATACTTCAATAAAATAGTATTATCACCAGTAAGGATGAGGAAGCAGTAAAACAAAGAGGCTCTTACACTGTTGATGTAAATGTAAACTATTATAGTCCTTTATTATTTTTATTAAATTATAATTATTGGATTATAACTGTACTTATCAAAGTAAAAATATTAAAACCCTTTGACCTCTTTGCAATTTCACATCTTAGAACCTATACTGAAAAAAAAAAACCTCATAAATATTGCACAAAGATGGACTAAGATGTATGTATGTTATTTCTCCTCTTTAATTTCTTATTTTGTTTATTTGAGTCCTCTCTCTTTTCTTCTTAGTGAGCCTGGCTAAAGGTTTATCAATTTTGCTTATCTTTTCAAAAATCCAGCTCTTGGTTTCATTGATGTTTTTTATTGTTTTTATTTCTGTTTTATTTAACCTTTCTTTTAGGGTAAGTTTAGTATTGCTAAACTCTCAGTTTTTGCTTGTCTGAGAAGTTCTTTTCTCTCCTTCTATTCTGAATGATAATCTTGCTGGGTAGAATATTCTAGGTTGCAAGTTTTATCCTTTTCATACTTTGAACACATCATGCCACTCCATTCTGGCCTGTAAAGTCTCTGCAGAGAAATCACTGATAGTCTTACAGGGATTCCCTTGTATATGACTCTTTTGTTTTCCTCTTGCTGCCATTAGAATTCTCTCTTTAACATTTGCCATTTTATCTATGATATGTCTTGGTGTGGGTTTGTTTGAGTTCATCTTGTTTGGGACCCTCTGTGCTTCTTGTACCTGGATATATTTCTTTCTTCAAGTTTGGGAAGTTTTCAGCCATAATTTCCTCAAGTACATTTTTGATCCCCATTTCTCTCTCTCTCCAACTTCTGGGATCCCTATAACGCAAATGTTGGTGCACTTAATGCTATTCCAGAGATCCCTTAAATTGCTTCCATTTTTAAAATTTCTTTTTCTTTTTGCACATCTGATTGTGTGATTTCCATTATTCTACCTTACAGATTACTTACGCTTTCTTCTGTATCATTTAGTATGCTATTCATTCCTTCCAGCATGTGCTTTTTTCCAGTGTATGTGTTTTTTAAAATTATTTCAGCTATTGAATTCTTCATTTCTGTTTGGGTGTTTTTTATATTTTCTAATTCCTTGTTAAAACTTTCACTGTATTCATCTATTCTTTTCCCTAGTTCAGTGAGCACTCTTACTAGTGCTTTAAACTCTTTATCTGGTAAATTATTTATCTCTGTTTCATTAGTTGTTTTTTTTTAAGTTTTTTTCTTATTCTCTCATTTGAAACTAATTCCTGTCTTATTTTACTGAACTTTCTCTGTCTCTGTGAAATTAGGTGAAACAGTTACCAATCCCAGTCTCGAAGGGATGTTCTTTTGTAGGGGCATCCCTATACTGTCTGCATGTGCCCAGCAGCTTTGGTGAGAGACCTAGGATCTGACATGAGCATGACTTACATCTTCTCCAGGGTGTGCTGGTAGCTATCACCCTGGTGGGAGGTGGGACTGGAGATGGAGGGGCTAGAGCCAGAGCCAGGTTGAGCAGAGTCTCTCCTCTGTCTAGTGGCCAACACCACCCTATCAGGGGCAGGAGCATGTCTCAAGGTGCTCAAGCAGAAGCCCTGAGGGTCAGTCTGAGCTGGTTCCATTCCCTATAAGCATGTACTCTCTCCTCTCCCAGCATTGGCACCTTCGCAACAGAGGGGAGCAGTGCTGGAGTTAGAGAAGACAGAGTGGGCACTTGATATCAGTCAGGGCATGTGCTGAGGTGGTCCCAGCACACCAGTCAGAGCTCCAGACTGCTCCCAATCTGACACCTCCATGAATGACAGTAATGGCCACTCTTGCCCCATTCAGATGCCATGCTGGGTCTGAGCTGGCTTTGTTCCCTATAAATATATACTTTCCTTGAAAACAGCAGCCTTCACCCTAGTAGGGAGTTGCTCCTCAGGGCAAGAGTGGCCAGGGCACATGATAGGATGGTAAGCTGGAGTCCCAGGCAGTTTCAATCTGCTTCTTCCAACTCGTTTCAAGAGTAGGCAAGCATGTGCACACTCTTCATGAGTAGAATCTAGGTTTCTCACAGCCCTCCTGTTAGTCATACCGGTTTTCAGATCAGCTAAAGAGACTCATCTTCCTGGTTTTAGACCCCATGACTGGGATGCCCAATATGTGGTTCAAGCCACTCACACCCCAGGGAGGATCTCAGAGCCCATGTAACTGCCCTCCATTTCTGTGTCCCTTCCTAGGGGGTGCAGGTCCTGACCTGATCACTTGTCTTCTCTTCCTACTCAACTCTGTGTGGATCCTTCTTTACAGCCTTCGTTGCATACGAGTCTTTCTGCCAGTTTCTACTTTGTTTTCAGTGAGAACTGCTCCACATGTAGATGTATTTTTGATGTGTTCTTTAGGGAAGGTGAATTCAGCATCCTCTTACTCTGCCATCTTGATCTCTCCCTTCCATAATCAATACTTTTAATTAATGCCAATCTGAGGAACAGAAGATAGCACATTGTTTTAATTTGCATTTTCCCAATTACTAGTGAGGTTAAATATTCATTCTTTTGTTTTATGTTTCATTGGCTTTTCTTCTGTGAATTGCCTGTTCATATCTCTGGTTTTCTGCTCTGGGGCTGTAATCTTTTCCTTTTTATTTATATGAGCTCTTTATTTATTCAGGCTATTAATAATTTGTCTTTTATATACATGGCAAATACTTTTTCCCAGACCAACGCTTGTCTTTGTTTCTGTTATTTTTCATCCTATGGATATCTTCATTGTTATCTTTATGTTGCTTTACTCTTTAATTATGTACATCTTAATCATACCGAAGTTACTTTAATATCCTTAAAGCCAGGTTCTACATACACATATATTTAATTTGCTTTCCCAATAGCTCCCTGAGAAACACATTAAAAAAAAAAAAAACTCTGAAACTCTGTTTAGTCCTTTTTACGTGATAATTAATCACTGGAGAATTTTTTTTAAAAATCATTTTAAAGGAATTCTCCAGGTTAATAACTGGCTTATGGATGTGTCTTGGGTAAGAGTATGAGTTGGTTAACATATTCAGGAGCAGTGGGCAGGCACTGGGTGGATGCAGCATTCCAGGTAGAGAGATTTGCAGCTGGATATATAAATAGCACCTGAAAGTCAGCAAGGCAGATAACTGAAGGTAAACCAGGGAAAACACTATCTGAGACAAAATGGCAAAGTACTGAAAGAGATGAGCCCAAAACAATGATGGCGAATCTGGGAGTTGGCAGTACTGGGAACAGACAGCACGTGGACTGGCAGCCACCACCAGGGAGGTGTGTACCCCAGGGAGGGGCTTAAGGCTACAGGGAGCCACCACTAGTGTGGAAAGAGAGGGAAATGCATTCTATACCAGTGCTTCTCAAACATTAATGTGTACAGGAGTCACCTGGGAATCTTGTCAAAATGCAAATTTTGATTCAATGGGTCTGAAGTGGGGCTTAAAGAGTCTACATTTTCCAACAAGATCCCAGCTGATGCTGACACTACTGGTCCCTGAACCATACTTGGAGTAGCAGGGTTCTGGAGGCCTTGTGTCACTAGGCACAGAGAAGCTCCACTTTGCAGATAAGTGGCAAAATGGGATAAGAATTTGAAGAGTAATGGGATGTAGACGTCAGAGTATGAGGCCATCACTCCTGTCCCTCCTGGCTATATTCAGGATGGCTTCTTGAGATGAGGGTAAGGCTGAATCTGTGTCTGGGGGTCCAGGAGGCTTAGGGTAGGTAAGTCCAACCTTCTGCAAAGGGTAGGACTGCAGAGGCTGGCAGATAGACAGGAACTGGGCAGGGACATCCTGCTGATTCTGAATTTGCACAACACAAAGAGCAATAAACTGCTGCACAGTATCTGTGTTCTCTGCGTCTAGAAGCTCTTTGACATATCACTACTTCCATTAATAGAGGCCTTCTCTGCTATTTCCACTTTTCCCTCCAGCTATCCACATTTTGGCTTTTCACACTTCCATCAGGTGGCCAGAGGAAATAAAATGTACTGGAATGAAAACATGCTTATTTGTCTGCTTGTTGCCAAGACTGGACAGGGAAGAAATTGAATATGTTTTTTGGGGAAAGATTTTTAAACTTTTTTCCCTTGTGGCACATTAATGTAAACAAAAAGGCCTAAGACCCACCTACAATTTGGGCTTCCACTTTCCATTAGGAAAAAAAAAAATCAGTTATTTAAAAAAATAATTTAATTTAATAAGAAAAAAACAAAAATAATGAAGATGGTACACGGTACCAAATTTTTGTGCCTATAATAGCACGGGGATAGATCATGATTAAGTAGCTTCTAGTGACATACAGGGAAGATAAAAATCTACAGAAATCTGCATTATTTTCTTATGAAAATGATCACCTTGCAGCCCGTCAGGAAGAAGCATATGCCCACAAGCACTCATGAATCACGTGCTTTGAGGATCACTGCTCTGTGGTATAGGCTTCAGAACCCTGAGAAGCCTTGAGGCTCCTTGGAGGTTCCTTGTGGCCTAGAGAAGTAGGAGGTTCCAGCTTCCAATCTGGTTTTAATCAAAGCAGCTCCACTTTCATCAGACTAAGGCACAACATCGGGCTTGAAAACAGTTTCCAGGAGACTGAAGGAGACTTTGAGAATCACTGATTCAGGGTTACATGTGTGTACTCTCTCTGGATTTAACTTATGCTATCTCATCACCCAGAAATAGAGATGATCCAGAATTAACTATTTAAGTTTACATGGGGGATAGTTTCAAATTCCTTTATGAGTTAACCTTGGGCGGCAAATTACTTGGATCAAAAACTAATACCTAAACACTGCGGGCAGTGTAATTGGGAATAATAAATACACACTAATGAAGCATCTTGAAAGGGAAGAGCCTTGAGTATTCTGAGAGGTTAGGCATTGAAGTGTAACGCTCCTGGCTTTGATCATTATTTTTAAATACAATTTCATTGCAGGGCGTCTATAAATCAGCATCCAGGAGTATGAAGTGGTGCTACTGTAAGGATGAGATGCTGCGGATAATGGGACTAAATGAGACACTATAGATAATGACATAGACTTTCACGTCTTATTGTTCACGGGGAGAGGCCAATAATGCAAGCATAATATACTAGAGCAATGAGAATTATTGAACGTTTTCCAGACCTACTTATCTAATCAGCCACAATGTCAAACAAAGGATAGGTTCTAATGATAAAGTGATCAAAGTACAGTAATAACAAAGGTGAACTTTGAAGGGCTTTTTCCCCTCCTTTTTTCCTGCAGTAGCACCACCTAAACAGTAACTTTTGGTAGGAATCTAGTGCTTATGAGGTCTTTGTAAAGTATCATTAAACTAAAATTTATTTCACAAAAGCCCTACCGCCTTGCCAGCCTTAGGGAGAACAGCTGATTCGGTCCCCACCCTACTGGCAACAACAAGGGAAATTCTCAGTCTCAGAATCAGCTGAGCATTCCTCAGATAATTTTGTTTTGGTAGTCCATGGTGACTACTTGTTTCAGACCTAACTCCTCCATCGCACTGTTAAGCATGAAGCAAATTGGATCAGATCTGTCTTTGCCATTATATACTCATTGCTAACACAGTGCCTAGCCCATGGTCGTTGAATAAATACTTATTGAGATAATGAATGTACTTACCAGGAAAACATGTGACCTTTCAGGACAGGCTCAAGGTCCCTAACAGCCTCAGTTGCAATGGATGCTTTTCCTTTCAGTCCTTGATTATACATTTCCTTGGCTTGTGTTATTTGTGTCTCCTTTCCAACCCCAAGTACGTTGGAGGGCAGGATCTTTTTTGGTGGTAGAGAAGCTTTCAAGTACCTAAGACAGTACTTTGCCCATAAAGGAGTTTCAATAGATATTTATTAAATAAGCAGATGAGTGAGATTACTAGGTTTTCTAAGATGTTACAACTGTCCTGTACACATTATTTGATGATGAAAAAAAACTACAGTTAACTATGGAGTCCTGTATAGAAACGGTTGTGGTTTTGTCACTTTTATTAATAAAAGTCATAAGCATCCGTGTGTGTTATCGGTGTGCACAATTTGTGGTATGAGTCTGTTTTGCTTCCCTGCACATAAGACCACAGAAATTCTGAAAAAACAAACTGCCACCCCAGAGCCAGTGCCTGACACAGGGCATTTTTAATCCTCGGGATTTTTTTCAATAGCTGAGCAATGTTTTTTCAAATGCAGTAACACCGATATGCAGACATATTTATTGTCTGTTCACAAAGCCATCCCTCAATACGATTATGATATGCCTCCCTGGATGTCATTAAAAACTAGGGTCTTATTTTTCCAGGATAGGTTAGCTGAGGTTCTGCATGAAAGCAAGTAATGGAAAATATGATTTCTCAAGCCCCATTTGGCCTTCTGATTCTGTGCTACAACCTTGCCAGGCCACTCCAAAGTCAAGGTAGGCTTTTTACAAAACCACGACATCTTGTGAGTAACCTGTTTTGTTCTGAACACATGCTCCCAGGAGCTTAATAAATATTATTTTTGCCACTTGTTTAGTGGCAAAATAATGAGTCCTTGGTGTACGCTTATCCTCTGCTTTGCTATTAAAGAAGATAGGTTCAGACTATTTTAACCAAAACTCAATTCAAGGGCAGAAAGCAGTCCTAAAAACTGTCAAAATTCAAATATTTGGTAACTGTAGGTGCAGCATGTGCATTCTAGAAAAGGCTATCATTTGAAAAGATAAATTGCTTCTTGTTGAGGAATTTCAAATACCAACTGAATGCATTAATAACTAAAATGCTCCCAGGTTTACAAAGAGCTCTCAACCAAATCATGACCTTGTATAGATAAGCAACCATGGAGGAACAACTTTAAAACCATCTCTTTCTTTCTTTCCTCATGGGACCTACAACAATGCTAGTGCATTAATGTGGATGAATGGATCCCACTGCAACTTCCAGGCCTCTCTTGCCTTTCATTTGTCCATATTTCAAGCTTCACAGAAATGACAGATTTTATGCTTTATCTCAACATTCTCTGATTGCTTCCCATGGCTCCTCCCTTTCCTGGTGAATCTCTGTTTACAGGTGGGAAAACCCACATCTTGGTATTCTGGTGTTTTAATTTCACATGATATCATAGACTTGATTTCAAGTTGCTATAAAGTCATCAATTATCATTTCTAACAATATATTATAATCAATCATTTGAGTGCATCATCAATTATTTAACCATTCATCTCTTATCAGACATGGGGTCATTTAAAAATTGTTGCCATTTTGAATAATGGCTCAATGCTGTGCATGGAACTTTTGTTCAGTAAGTTACATTTCCTGGGACTACATCTCAGGAGTGTAATTACTTTAACAGGTAATTGCTTGAAAGGGTAATTATTACTCAGCACATAATCCTAATAAGAAAAAGCAGTTTTCAGTGGCCAATCTTCTTAACCCAATTAAATGTTTCCATTTGGAGTTAGAGACCACTTGGTGGTTATAACTTCATCGAACCTTTATAGATCCTATTTTTAAGTAGTTAAGTGGCTATTGAATTCGCCTAATTTCACTGAGTTAAAAGTTCCTTTGTATTGGACAAGACTGAATCATGTGTGCCAGCTCTTTAGACACCACCACACACTAGAAAAGTGACTTCACAGGAAGCCTATCATTATGACATCTAAAAGGTCAATCATCCTTCCAGTGTCCTCATGCATGCAGGTATCAAAGACTAGCCTTGATTAATTGATGGAAGAAGCACAACACCAGCACAATTCCAGCACAATGCTGGAAATACCAGTGAAAAATCAGGATTATCTGGCATTGGATAAAAGTATTTACGAAGAAAAAGTTTACTGAAAGAACATATTGAAACACCCAAATGCCCGGTATCTGCTCAAAGAAGGAATCAGTTAGCAGTCAAGATTTGTCAAGGAGATGATGGCCCAGGGAGGGGCTAACCTACCAGACTTCTTAGTGGCTGGAAGCAGATGGGCTCAAGAAAGAAGCCTTCAGGAGGATGCAGCTAGAAGCCAGATTTCTGGTCCAAAGGTAAATAACAACTCACAGGAATAATTAAGGATCAAAATGAGAACGTATTTGTGAGAATTAATATTACAGACATCTGAGGAAAATTAGTATTAAAGAAGCATTACAGAAAACTAATATTTACACTCAGTTCAACGGCATCAAACTAGAAGGCAAAACACTCTAGTCCTGGCCTCTCCCTTCTTCCTATTTTTTGGTCCTTAGGGCCTCAAAGTTCAATGTTAATCTTAAAATATGGGGCACCTGGGAAACTAGAATAGTTGAAGATATTTAAGTCCAAATGAATACAGTACTAGCAGTACTGTTTATTATGGAATATAACATAAAAATAAAGATTCCTACCCTCTCCCAGCCAAACTTCCCTCCTTATTATAGGAGATAGAATGTAATGGTAATGAGAAAGGATAGAAGTTTGAGGATATGGGGGAAGATAATGTGTGGTATCATCTGGAAAGGCTTTGCATAAGTTACTCTTGTTCAGATGTAAGATAAAGCTAGCTTGCTCCTGCATTGTCACCAGGCATAATAAAGTCAATAAAATGTTCAAAGATCCTGCAAGTCTTCTCTATGCTCTCCTGGGATTGTAAACTCTTCCAGGTTCCACGCTAGCTGTTTATCATATACAATACTATACACTTATTATTTCAAGTATGATGACTCAGCTCCCAAAGACACTGCAAAATCCATGAGTTCAAGTTTGGGGATTTTATTTTCACCTGGTGTAATGAGATTTGATTTTAGAGACTTGGACTCCCTGATTTCTTTAGTAACACTGCTTGTCCTTTTGTATATTAAGGCATCTTTCTCTATCAAAGACAGTATGAGGCAGATCAAAAGAGATATTTGACCTCAAAATATCTAGAATTAGAATGGCCACAGCAGCATTTGGAGACTCCATAGAAGGTGGACAATACACGTCTGTTATTAGAGGTACTGATGATATAATTTGTAATACAAAATCAAATGACCTCTTACCATTTACCCTTTTGAATGGCAAATTAAGAGCAGAGCACCCTTTATAGGTCCTTTCATAGAAACTACTGAAATAAGCTTATATCTGCTTAAACTATGTCTTCACTGGTCTTATTTCCTACTATCTTGGAGGAAATAAAGTGGCTTAAAATATTGAAAAAGAATACAACTTAACACTTCTGTGACAGAGACAATACTATATATTAGCCAAAACATTTCCTTTCCTTCCTGGATACTTAGGAAGATCCAATTTCCCTGGGGAACAGCCTAACCAGGAACATCTGCATTGAATGTCATAGAGCAGAAAGTAAAGTTCTGTCATACTGAGCCACTGAGATGTCAGTGTTCTGGTCACAGCATCCAGCACTAATTACCCTGGCTAGTACAGCATCTTTGTATTTGTCATATGGAAGAATAAAGTGCTGAATAAATGCTTATTGAGTTTGTTACATTCTGACAGTCCAATGATTGTTAATTCCACTTTACTTCATTTCAAGGGGTGAACAAGGGCTAAAATACTACCCATCCCTAACCAAGCATCAAAATCATCCAAAACCTTCTGCAAATACAACTTCAGAGATGCCACCCACTGGGATGTTGATTCAGTGGGTTTTCAGATGGAGCCCAGGAAACTATACTTTTTATAAAGCTTCATGTACCTGTGATTCTGATGTACAGCAGCCAAGTTTGGGAACCACTGAACTAGAGCTTTAGCAAGAGGAAAACAAGGCACCAAGGACCATGCCTTAAATATAGACTACATTGTACATTTGATAAAAGCTTGCAGAATGGTAGACTGGTTAACAGATTCAGGATTTCGCCTCCAGTGAAATAATGAGGACAGCCATGTTTTTCATTGAAACAAGTATTCTCTCTCCTTTATTCCCTCTGCTGTCCAGAGTTCTATGTTTCCTTTTTTCCGTCCCTTATCAAAATCTATGTTTTGGGGGAAAAATTACTTATCACCTCTATACACTAAGGAATAAAATAAGTGTTTCTCAAGTTATCTATGACAAAGGATCCATTGAAGACCAGTATTTTTGTAAAATGCAAGAAAAAGAAATTACTAGAAAATAAAATTTAAAAATTAGACATACAAAATACAAGTCTTAAGTTTCTAATATTGACTTTAAGAGACTTAAAATTATGATGCAACTGACAAAGGTTTAGTTTCCAGAATATATAAACAGCTCATACAATTTAATAACAAAAAACAAACAACCCAATCGAAAAATGGGCAGAAGATCTAAACAAGCAATTCTCCAATGAAAACATACAAATGGCCAAAGGCACATGAAAAAAATGCTCAATATCACTAATTATCAGAGAAATGCAAATAGAAACTACAATGAGGTATCATCTCACACCAATCAGAATGGCCATTATTCAAAAGTCCACAAATGATAAATGCTGGAGAGGGTGTGGAGAAAAGGGAACCCTCCTACACTACTGTGGGAATGTAGTTTGGTGCAGCTATTATGGAAAACAGCATGGAGATTCCTCAAAAGACTAAAAATAGACTTACCATATAATCTAGCAAACCCATGCCTGGCATATATCCAAAGGGAACCTTAATTCAAAAAGGTACATGTACCCCAATGTTCATAGCAGCACTATTTACAATGGTCAAGACATGGAAACAACCTAAATGTCCATCGAGGATGACTGGATAAAGAAGCTATGGTATATTTATACAATGGAATACTACTTGGCCATAAAAAATCATAAAATAATGCCATTGGAAGCAACATGGATGGACTTGGAAAATGTCATTCTAAGTGAAGTAAGCCAGAAAGAGAAATAAAAATACCATATAATATCACTTATATGTGGAATCTTAAAAAAGAAAGAGACAAACAAACTTGTTTACAAAACAGAAACAGACTCACAGACATAGAAAACAAACTTATGGTTACCAGGGAGGAAGGGGGTGGGAAGGGATAAATTGGGAGTTTGAGATTTGCAGATACTAACTAACATATATAAAATAAACAACAAGTTTATACTGTATAGCACAGGGATGCTATTCAATATGAAAAGGAATATATGTATGTCTATGTATGCCTGAACTATTATGCTGTACACCAGAAATTGACACACCATTGTAAACTGACTGTACTTCAATTTAAAAAAAAAAAGACCTTATTGTCAAAATACAACTAACACATGAAGGTACAAAGGTTGGAAATGTGGAAAGTTTTAAAATGTAAAATTAAGTCAAGCTAAGCAATTCTGTTTAGCAACAGATATATTTGCTATCGTATGGGAACTAAGATTGCTATTACCAATAAGAAACAGAAATAAGACTTTAGAATTAAATAAATGGATCACTCAGGAACCTACTAACAGATTCTTAATAAAGATATGTTAACCATTAGACGGTATGGAGATAACATTTGTAACTTGAATATGACAATTTTATGTGATGAGAAAAATCATGGACTTTGACTTATTGTTTATTGGCACAATTCTAGAGTTATAATCCCAGCATTCTGTCTTTGAGATCTTTGCTTTGAATTAAATCGATGAAAGGGCACATCAGTACATTGTCCATAAAATTGTGGAACAGGTAAGGTGTGCAGTCTCCTCCTGCTTCCCCTCATTTGAGCACCCCTGAGAGAGTCTGGAACCCTCCTTATCTGGTCCTTTACTTCAGGTCCCCCCATCTGTCCCTCACTTTCTAGGGTTTCCTTCCCTTCCCCATAAACCTCCCTTCCTGCAATTTTACAAGCTAGTTCCATCCCAGTGAGTTGGTTTCAGCTTGTAATACTGTGTCTTTGTTATTATGTAACCAAACTGGGGAGCCTCTTTGTCACGGTGGGGTCTCGTGACCAGGAGACTCTTGTGAGTCCTTGGCCAGTCTCTGCTAGGAAAGTGAAAAAGAACAATGGAGGCAATTACGCCATTGATTTCAGCTATAAATCCTATTTTGCCTGAGTTGTCGGAATGATGAGTATTCTGTGAAAATGCTGCTCTCTAGTGCAATAGAACTGCAAATAATGCACATCTATTTCTTATAACCCAAGATGACATACCTCCAAAGGTTCAAATCTAACAAAATAGAGGTAATTTGGTAATTGAATCATTATGTACTGGGAAGAGGAGGGAAATTTTAAGCATGAGGACTTTGTAGTGGAAGTTTTACTTTTTCATGTGCCTATTGGCCATCTGTATGTCTTCTTTGGAGAAATGTCTATTTAGGTCTTCTGCCCATAAATCTCCTAGTATAGAACGTAGGCAAAACATTCTTTGACATAAATCATAGCAATGTTATCCTTAGTCAGTCTCCCAAGGTACATGAAAAGATGCTCAATATCACTAATTATCAGAGAAATGCAAATCAACACTACAGTGAGGCATCATCGCACACCAATCAGAATGGCCTTCATTAAAAAGTCCACAAACAATAAATGCTGGAGAGGGTGTGGAGAAAAGGGAACCCTCCTACCCTGCTGGTGGGAATGTAATTTGATGCAGCTACTATGAAAAACAGTATGGTGATTTCTTAAAAAACTAAAAATAGACTTACCATATGATCTAGCAATTCCACTCCTGGGCATATACCCGGAGAAAATGTTGGGAAGAACATAAATGTTCACTGACAGATGACTGGATAAAGAAGATGTGATGTACACAAACACACATATACACACACAATGGAATACTACTCAGTCATAAAAATGAAATAATGCCATTTGCAGCAACATGAAAGGACCTAGAGAGATTATCATACTAAGTGAAGTACGTCAGACAAAGACAAATATCATATGATATCACTTATATGTGGAATTTTAAAAATAATGATACAAATAAACTTATGTACAAAACAGAAAGAGATTCACAGACATGGAAAACAAACTTATGGTCACCAAAGAGGAAAAGGGGGAAGTATAAATCAGGAGTTTAGGATTAGCAGATATAAACTGTTATATATAAAATAAACAACAAGGTCCTAATGTATAGTACGGGGAACTACATAAAGCCAGGCAAAGGTCTGAGGTTCCTCAGAAATAAGGCAACCCCTCAAAAGAGTTTAAGCAAGGAAGATTATGGATGAAAGCTACAGATAAGGAAGAAAACTCTAATAGTCACTTAAACCTCTCATCATGTTAGATGATTCTTACATAATCATTAAATTCAGACTCCCAAATTATACCACAAAAATATACAGCTCAGTCCCTCAATTCAATAAAAAATAACAGTACATTCTCACACATCTAATTAATCTTGGCCTCTAGTCAAAGTTGCAGGGGGTGGTGTTTGTCATTTCTAAATGCAATCGCACAGAGGTACTGTGGTTTCTAACAGGGAGCGGAATAAGAGAATGGAAAGTAAAGTAAGTACGAGGTGTGGAAAAGCTTTCAGATGACGCCATCTGAATTAACTCTCCCCTTTCATTGTCTATAAAAGAAGATGCCTTTTCTTGAAAGCCCCTTGAAATGATGAAGTGCTCGTCAATAAACATCAACTCCTTTTAAATTATAGTATTTGCCAGTTTGTCTCCCTTTATCTTGCCCTTTTTGTTGGCTTGGAATGTGATTATCACAAATATCTGGGTGACCAAGATTGTGAAATGCAGTCATAAAATAAGCAATTATTTCTAAACTCATCTTTGTCACACATAACGCTCCACAAAGCACCTTTCCCTGGGCCGCCACTCATTTTAATTGATCCCATCAAGACGCTGTCTGTATCCTGAGTGACTTCACAATAACCTCTATTTCAGGAGAAGCCAATCAGGTTATGGCTTTGTTGATAATAAAAATTACTAAGGAGCAGTTTGTGGACAATAAGAGGAATGTAAATTCTAAAAGAGAAGTAATAAGAGAAATAACGAGCATCTTCTTCATTTCTTGGAAGGGAACAATCCAATCTCCCCGAAGCAACACTTAACCTATCGTATTAAACAGTAATGGATAAATATTAGAGACATTGATGTCAGCTTTTAGAATCTGTTGGTATCAAAATGTCATTTAAAAGTTAAGTTCTTCTAAGTATTCTTTGTCAAGTTTCTCTCTGCAGTGGTCTTTTCCTACTAGGACATAGCCTTTAAGCCCCAGAAGAATAATTTTGCTCTTGTTTTAATGATTTGTTTACTGGTTCATTTCAGAGTATGAGCCAGAAAAAAAAGGGAGATGTGCTAAGTAGTTTTTTATGTCCCATGAGTTTCCACTATGTCACTCCTGGTAGCACTGCTCACCGTCAATAAGCATTCAGCAGGTTGCTACGGAGACTTCGTTCTAGGAGACTGTTTTAGGATGGGTAATAGACTTAATGAGTATGATTTACTTGAAGTGAAAGTAAATTAAGGAACCTCTAATCATACCATTTGCCATCCCCTCATTAATATCTGAAATATTACTTTCTTAATATTTTTCTTTAAATCAATGTTAGTTTTTGAAATGTAGGAGGAAGGAAGAGGTCCAGGCTGCACTGGCGGTACTTTGCAAGATGCAAATTCTGGCAAGCAGTGAGGGCTTGCTAGAGAGGAGGCAGGAGTTAAGTGTGGTCAAATATGCAGGACAAGCCTTCTTTCCTCCCACGCTTGGGGCAGACAGCTGGTGCTACTCAGCCCTGACACTTTTATCACAACCCTCCTAGATAAAGTGATCCAGGCACCACTACCCATGAATGGGCGTTTGCACTTGAGGTGAACTCCATTTGCCATACCTGACTTGAAGCTTTAAAGTAAAAGATAAGACCCGTTTTCCTTTGTAGTTTGATTTATCCAATGAGTGAGAGAGAGAGAGAGAGAGAGGGAAGAAAGAAAGAAAGAAAGAAGAAAGAAAGAAAGAAAGAAAGAAAGAAAGAAAGAAGAAGAAAAAAGAAAGAGAAGAAAGAAAGAAAGAAAGAAAGACAAGAAAAGAAAGAAGAAAGGGAAAGAAAGAAAGAAAGGATAGAAGAAAGAAAGAAACCGCAATCCTCCCTCCCCGTCCGCCCTCACCTCCCCGCCTCCTCCCGAGACACATCTGAGAAAATGAAGAAAACGCAGTATCACTAAAGGTTCAGCTTCCTAAGAAGGAAAGGAAAAAAAAAGAAGGCAAGCTTCACTCGGCAAGCAACATAGCCCACTTTTCATCTACTAATATTCCCTAATTATAAAAAAGGTTGTCAACCCCTGACACTTACAATGTGCCAGGTATTACGTGTCATTCCTAATCCCCATTATAACCCTTTGCAGTGGGCATTAGTATCATTTCTCCTACCTGTTTTTGTTGTTGTTGTTGAGGAGACTGGGACTCAGAGAAGTTAAGTGATTTTTCCCAAACCAGAGAATTCGTTAAGTAGAAGAGCTGAGATGAGAACACTGGTCCTCTGATTCCAAATCCCAAATTCACTCTTCTAAGCCATCTCCCAAAATGGGAGATGGTTTTAAAGATATGCGTTTATTTAATATGTATCTTTTACTTATGAGAAGTGATAGTAAAATCACTTATAAGTAAGTGATAACAAAATAAAATCTTCCTTGAAAACAACTTACATGTCAAAGATAAATATTAAGAAAGAAATAGCTCAGATATTTACAAGGGTATGGCAAATGACATGATTAAAGACATCCTTTTACTGGTAAGTCAAAGTGAAAAAGCTTAAAATAAATGATCTATACTGACCATTCCTTAAAGCTCACACAAAAGAGGTAGTGCTCACACTAAGACGTACATGCTAGGGAAATAGCTTACTTGGCCTGTTGGACTTCCTCTTCTACACTCTTGGGAAACTCCCTCTGTGTTAATCAAGTGCTCACAAGCCTTGGAGGGAGCTTTCTATTCTACGTACACTGAGATTGCAGTCAGGAAATTAAGAGGTATCTATCCTACACTTTATTCCCTCAAGGTCAGGATCTGTGCTTTTAATAGTGACAATTAGCTAACATACACAATTAAGTCGTGCAAATGAACTACGAGAAAGCTAGGGGAGAAACCTGGGAGCCAGTTTCCCTTTCCAGACATCTTATACAAACAGTCCTCAAAGACGGACTCAAAAGGCGGGGCTTCTTAAGATGGCAGGAAGGGTAGATAATAAGACAAGTGTTGGAGAGCAAGTAGAGTTTCTGTAGAACTCCTGAAATGACATGATGCAAAATGTCCCCTTTACCGCTAAAGGCTAACTCCTTCCTACCCCCAGTGGCAGCTGATGGACAGCAATATAAATTTCCAGAGTGATTTCCTGATTTTTTTCCCCACTTTTTTATCTTTAGAGGAAACACTACCAACATCAAACCACTTCTGGCCAACATCGTCTCTCAGTATCATCAACAAATGGCATTAACATGATTCCTGAATTCCAAGATGCACTTTCCCCACCCAAACACATGCATTTCAACATTTCTGAAACTGGATGATACCTTCTACCTTGACTGGTACATTCAATGTAGTCTTTCTTTTTTCTTTTTTTTAAATCATTCTTTTTTTTTTTTCCTTCCAGTTTTTTAAATTGAGTTATAATTGACATACTCTGTACAGTTTTGGAGGGGTTGGTAATTATTAGATGATTTTTTTTTTTAATGTGGGTACTGGGGATTGAACCCAGGACCTCATGCTTGTTAGGCACGCACTCTGTCTCTGAGCTATACCCTCCCCCTCTTTTTCCTTCTTCTTTGCGTATCACACTTGATCTTCCCTTGGACTTGAGTAAATACAATGCTCACATGGTTCACGGGAATTAGGGTCAGTCATAATTTTAGAAGTATGTCACCAAATATAAGCCTCTCTAGATATTACTGGCTTTGAAGTCGTTTCTTTTTTAAACTATTAAATACTGAAATATTTTGTTAGGGAAAATGCATTTGAACAAGAAACCAAGTTGGTAGAAAGAAAAAAATTTTTTAAATGATCAAAAGAAAGCTACTATGGCCCTAAGGTTAGCGTCACATTACTATCCAGAGAGAAAGTCTAGAGCAAGGAGAACCAGGTAATTCACAAATTGAAAATTCCAGCACTCATTTATCTTTATTTTTAATAATTCTATTTGTGTTCATGTGTTAGATCACAGGGTCGTGGTGTTATTCTTCATGCTGACTTCTCATGTAAATTACAAATGCGTTTTTATGATAATTATTTATGGGGTTAGCTATTCATCCTCCCGACAGAGTCGCCAACAAAGAAACAATTATTCTATCTCCGAGATGGGATGTCACAAAAGGAATGGTTACCAGATGCTTTGATTTAAAAAGACTTCAAGAATATATGCCACAATGAGATATCACCTCACACCCATCAGGATGGCTACTATTCAAACAAAACAGAACAGAAAATAACAAGTGTTGGTGAAGATGTGGAGAATTTGAAACCCTTGTGCTCTACCTGTGGGAATGTAAAATGATGCAGCCACTGTGGAAAACAGTATGGTAGTTCCTCAGAAAAACTGAAAACAGAATTACTAAACGGTCCAGCAATTAGACATTTGGGTATTGAAAACAGGTTCTCGAAGAGATATTTAGTACACTTATACTCATAACAGCATTTTCATAATAACCAAAAGGTGTAAGCAACCCAAGGGTCCATCGATGGATGAACGGCTATACAAAATGTGGTTTATACATACAATGTAATATTACTCAGCCTTGAAAAGAAAGGCAATTCTGATACATCCAACAACATGCACGAACCTTGAGCTCATTACGCTAAGTGAAATAAGCCAGTTATTAAAAGACAAATACTGTATGAGTCCATTTACAGGAGGTATCTAGAATAATCAAATTAATAGAAACAACCCACACTCATATGGGCAATTAATCTATGACAAAATAGGCAAGCATATACAATGAGAAGACAGCCTCTTCAATAAATGATGTTGGGAAAACTGGACAGCTACATGCAAAAGAATCAGTCTGGACTACTCTCTCATACCATGCACAAAAATAAAATTCAAATGGATCAAAAATTTAAGTTAAAGATCTGAAACCATAAAACTTCTCGATGAAAACATAGGAAGTACTCTCTTTGACATCAGTCATAGTTATATTTTTTGGAAATGTCTCCTCAGGTAAGAAAAACAAAAGCAAAGATAAACTAATGGGACCACACCAAACTAAAAAGATTTTGGACAGCAAAGGAAACTATCAATGAAATGAAAATGCCACTTACTGAATGGAAGAAGATATTTGCAAACAATATATCTGATAAGAGGTTAATATACAAAATATACAAAGAAGTCATACAACTTAACATCAAAAAAAAAAAAAAAA
Organism: Camelus ferus; assembly: GCF_009834535.1. Lineage (NCBI taxonomy): Eukaryota > Metazoa > Chordata > Mammalia > Artiodactyla > Camelidae > Camelus > Camelus ferus. The sequence continues at coordinate 12,929,572 of NC_045699.1, forward strand.
CCAAGTGTGTATATGTCCATGTATGACTGAAAAATTGTGCTGAACACTGGAATTTGACACAACATTGTAAAATGATTATAAATCAATAAAAAATGTTTAAAAAAAAACCACAAAGAACTTGATTTAAAAATGGGCAGAGGATCTGAATAGACTTTTTTCCCCAAAGAAAACATACAGATGGCCAAAGGGCACATGAAAAGATGTTCAACATCACTAATTATCAGGGAAATGCAAATCAAAACTACAATGGGATATCATCTCACACCTGTTAGACAGGCTATTATCAAAAAGACTAAAAATAACAAGTGTTGGCAAGGATCTGGAGAAAAAGGAACCCCCCTGCACTGTTGGTGAGGATGTAAATTGGCACAGCCACTATGAAAACCAGTATGGAGATTCCTCAAAAATTTTAAAATGAAACTACCATATGATCCAGCAATGCCACTCCTACAATTTATATCAAGAAAACAAAAATACTAATTAGAAAAGATATATGCATTCCTGTGTTCATTGCAGCAGTAGTTACAACAGCCAAGATATGGAAGCAACCTAAGTGCCTATCAATAGATAAGTGATAAGGAAGATGTGGTACACATATACCATGGAATATTACTTAACCATAAAAAAGAATGAAATCTTGCCATTTGCAACAACATGGATAGACCCAGAGGGTATTATGCTAAGTGAAATAAGTCAGACAGAGAAAGATAAACACTGTATAATATCCATTATATGTGGAATCTAAAAAACAAATAAACAAACATAACAAAACAGAAATATCGTTAGAGATACAGAGAACCAACAGGTGGTTACCAGAAAAGAGAGGATTCATGGGAAGGAAAGAAATGGGTGAGGGAGATTAAGAGGTACAAGCTTTAAGTTGCAAAATAAATGAGTCACAGGAGGGAGGGTATAGATCAGTGGTAGAATGTGTGCTTAGCACGCACAAGGTCCTGGGTTCAATTCCCAGTACCTCCATTAAAAAAATAAATAAAATAAAATAAGTGAGTCACAAGTGTAAAATGTGTGGTGTAGAGAATATAGTCAATAACTAATATCTTTGTGGTAATATATCATAACCAAACTTATTGTGGTTATCAGTTTGAAATGTATAGAAAAAAACCACTATTGTGTAACAGTAACTAACATATTGTTGTAGGTCAATTATACTTCAAAAACAAACAAACATACAAACTCATAGAAAAAGAGATCAGATTTATGGTTATCAGAGGTGGGTTGGAGGAGGAAGAATTGGATGAAGGCAGTCAAAAGGTACTACAAACTTCCAGTAATAAGATAAATAATTACTATGAATGCAATGTACAAAATGATAAATGTAATTAACACCACTATGTGTGTATATATATATATACACAAACACAGTTAGGAGAGTAGATCCTAAGAGTTTTTTTAATTTATTATTTTTTGTTTTTTCACAATTAAATTTTTTTATTTTTTATTTTGGGGGAGGTAATTAGGTTTATTTATTTTAATTATTACTTTTTTAATGGTGGTACTGAGGATTGAACCCAGGACCTCATGCATGCTAAGCATGCGCTCTACCACTGAGCTACACCCTCCCCCCTCTAAGAGTTCTTACCACAAAAAAATTTTTTTCTATTTAATTTTGTATCTATATGAGATGATGGATGTTCATTAAACTTATTGTGATAATCATTTCATGACATATGTAAGTCAGATCATTATGCTCTATACCTTAACTCACACAGGGCTATATGTTAATTATAGCTCAGTAACACTGGAAGAAAAAAATTAACAGAAATAGAAAGTAGAATGTTGGTTGCCTGGAGCTGGGAAGGAGGGTAATGGGGACTTGTGGTTTAATAGGTTCAGAGTTTCAGTTTTGCAAAATGAAAAAGCTCTGTAAATTGTTTGCACAACAATGTGACTATACTTAACAATACTGAACTGTACACTTAAAAATGGCTAAGACTGTAAATTTTATGTGTATTTTACTGCAATTAAAAATAAAAATTTAAAAAGATATCAAATATTTCAAATATACAGAAAAGTACAGAGACTAATACAACCACCTACTCCCACCCTCTGTTTTCCTCACAACTCCCTCTCCCAATGTGGGTACATGCATTATTTTTCTATTTTCATTTTCCTTCTCTTTACCCCCAAAGAATATGTATTATCCTGACATTCTCAAAAACATATGTTGGGATGGGAAAAAGCAAATTGCAAAGGAAGGCTATTAATTTAAATTAATTTAAAGGCATACTATTCCACAGCAACTTCAAGCATAAGTGACTGTGTCCACATTTATAGACTAGACCCTGCAGAAGCATGCTATTCTCAGATTTACCTTGATAAAACATATGAAATAACCTGCCTGCTTCTTGGTGAGGCACCTTATTCAGAGTCCTACTTCCCTTCTCACTGGAAGCCCCCCTAGTCAGCCTGGCTAAGACCTTAGTTCTCCTCCAGTTATGCTGTCACCTCTTGGCCTGAGCAACACAGTCATAGATGTCTTACCGCAGATTCGATACCCAGCCCCAAGGCCCTCCTGCTTGTGCGTTCACGGCCACAGGTGTCCCAATTCCTGGACTACCACAGCCTAATGGGTGTGCCCCTGAGACAGATAATTCTGAAAATACGCAGTTTTATTTTAGGCTTATGCTACAATACAGCTTTATGGATTATGGAAATACATAAACAATTCAACTATCAAAGAAAGAATCAAAACACTAAGACACAAAGCTGAGGACTGGGGTCCTTTTTATGTCAAGAAACTCTACAAGAAAATTCCAATAAACACCATTCTTTGAACTGGAATTTCTGAAAGCTATAGTGTATGTAATGAGAATTTTCATATAGTTCCTTTCATACATCTTTGCACATCAAGTGTAATAAAGCAGTCAGTATTAACATGATTTTACTTTTTATAGTCCCCCTTTAGTCAATGTAACTTGGATCACCCACTTCTAATGACAGAAAAATTATTTCACTTTTGTATAGACTAGATCTTCAGTTTTAATGAAGGCATCATAGTCAAGTAATCTGACCTAAAAATAGAGCAGAAAGCCCAAAAATATGTGACAAGCTTAAATGCTTTTGCTCTTTACTTTTCTACATAAGTGAATTTTCCTGAGCAAATCACTTTACTTCTCTGAGGCTCAGTTCCTCATGGACACGAGGAGGTTAACAAAACCCACCATACATGGAATTGGATGGGTTAACACATATGAAGCACCTAACACAGGGTCAGGCATCTCATTGTTACAAACAAGGTTTAACAGAACTCTAGTTAAACCATTTTGTGAAGATCAAATAGAAGTTAAGGATTTTTTTTTTTGATCAATGCTATTTGGGATTTTTTTTGAGGGGGACTAGGGAAGATAACTAGGTTTATTTATTTATTTATTTTTTAATGAAGGTACTAGGGATTAAACCCAGTACCTCGTGCATGCTAAGCACACACTCTACCACTGAGCTACACCCTCCCCCAACATAAAGAATCTGTTGATCTGGTTTTTGTTGGTTTTGTGTTTGTTGGTTGGTTGGTTTCCGATTTTTGCTGATTTGATCAGTTGTTTCTCTGAATTAACCCAATCAACATACTGGTTTGGCTATTAATATGGTCACAGCTGCTTATAATCAATCCAAATTTAGGGATTACTACTGAGTGACTTTCTTGGAAAAAATGATGAATTTGCATCCCTGCTTTACATTATACACCTGGATACACTCCAAATGGATCAAAGATTTAAAACGAAACATAAAAGAACTATAAGAAATATGGAAAAATTTTGTAACCTCAGAGAAGGGAAGGCCTTTCCAACTATGACTCATAACTCAGATGTTATAAAATGTAAAAAAGATCAACCAATTCAATTACATAAAAATACTAAAAGAGAACACTGTGGCAAACTCAAAAGACAAACAAAATACTGGAAGATTAATTAGCTAATTTCTATAATATGCTGGAAAGAGCTAATTTCTTAAATATGCTGGAAATTTAAAAAAAAACACAGTCCAACAAACTAATAGAAAAAAAAATGGGCAAAATATAAAACAACAAATAAAGGAAATACAAATGAAATATGAAAAATTTCAATTGTAGTCACAGTAAAAGGAATGCAAAAACAATACCACACTAAGTTATAATTTCCCACCTGTCAAATTTGCAAACATTCAAAAGATTGATTACACAAGTGGTTAGCAAATTTGTGAAGAAATATAGACTCCTCATGCACTACCAGGGCAGCGGAAATGATACAACATTTATGGAGGGAAATTTGGGTGTAGCTTTTAAAATTATAAATACATTTATGCTAGCCATCCTATTCTGGGGATTTACCTTAAAGATATACCTGCACACTTAGAAAATAATCTATATTTATTACAGATTATTCATGACAGAATTGTTTGTAACAGCAATAGCCTGGAAGCAACGCACATGTCCACTTAAAAAGGACTAGTTTTATAACTATGGTTCAGCCACAGAATGGAATAGTCTGCAGCCCTGAAAAATAACAAGGAAGCCCTCTAGGCACTGACATAGAAGGAAGACAGATGGTTGAGTGAAAAAAATACAAAACTGGCCATGGAGTACGAGATTTTTTATATAAGAAAAAAAGATGGTGATATGAATACATATTTATATTTGTTTGTATTTACATAAAGAGTTAATAGGTAGACACAAAAACTGTACAGAAGAAAGTGGTTTCCTACAAAGGGTAGGGGGAGTAGAGTGGATGAGGATTAGGATGGGAGCTAAACTTCTCAAATGCATTCATTTTAATATCATTTTTTTAATAATGTGAATGTTATCTGTTCATAAAATTAAGCTTAAGATATATCTGTTGATTACCTGCTATGTAGAAAGCCCTGTGTTCAGTGTGATAGTAACACTTCCAAACCAGCTACAATGAGTATTTATGAACATCAGTGTGCTCCCACAGTGTTCTGAAAAGACTGATGGTGGGTGGGAGAGGAAGGGAACTCATGGCTTATAAATCATGTGATTTTTGTCCTTTCTCTGTTTGATGTGGTGTATCACGTTGCTTGATTTGTGTATGTTGGACCATCTTTGTGTCCCTGGGATGAACTGCTTATAAGTCTTTGACTTTGTACCTCCCTGCCACTGTCATTTTGATGCAACTCTGTCAGCAAGCTCTTAAGCTGAGATGGAAAATCTCGTATTTTCAACCCACTGGTCTGAATGCTAGCCGCATATTTGCAGGCAAGACAAATTCATCTCATGTGAGTTAAACTCGTCACTCCAGAAGAATCACTTGGGTTTATGTTAGTTGGGAGTTGGGATGCAGGGGTAGGGGAGGGTCGGGGAAGGAGAATGAATAATGTTTTTGTTGTTTTTGTTGTTGTTTGGTTCTAAACAAGGCTTTAGCACTTCTGCATTTAAAAGAATGAATTAGGGAACAATGTTTAGATAAATTGCAAAATACGATATTACTGCATACTTTATTAAATGGACCATTTAAGCATCTGGTTGACCAAATTTACTTGAAAAATAACCCTTTTAGGAATGCATCTTACTTAAACATGTAAAATGATAAGTGGAATACTAATTGTCTTCTAAGCATGCACTCTGAAGTATCTGATTAGCCCCCATTGCTGTAGGACCCAGGTGCTCAAAGAAATAAAATTTAGTAGTGATAAATAAGAGACAAGCATACTTATCTTTCACCAGAGTTATGGTCACACAGAAATAAGGTGTTTGAATGCTTTTCCTGGAGAATAAGAATTATTTTGAATAAAGTGCTGTCACCTAAGTTAGTAATACCCCAAGAAAGTTTTATGGCTCTGTAAGGAAAGAATTAGCCTGCCCATTTGGGAATTTAGTGGTGTTTGGAATGCAGAAAGTGACAGTGAGGTTGGAAATGGATTGGCTTTGGGGCTTGTTCTGCTTTATAAATAATAATGAACCTTTCCAACATGAAGTAATGTGAAATGGGAAAAAAAAACAAAACACCTTTGCCCCTAGAGTATAAAATTACCTCATAACCCAATTTGCATTTCTCCACTCCAAGTACATTTTCTGTGAGTTCTACTTAGAGACTGAAAGCTGCAGCATCATAATGAGTTTTAACAAGTACTTGGCAGACCGAGCTGGACAGTGTACAAGCTGCCCTAGACCAAGTACGAATGTGAAGTGCACTTTTTATGATGTTTTTTTTCTCACAATGACATTATTTAAACAGTTAAAATCAGCTGAGCTGCAGCATTACTTTGTTCTTTTCCCCTTCATTTGGATTTTTTCTTTTAATTCTCCTTGAATACACAAGCCGTTTGTAAAAACTGTTAGGAAATGTGGGAGATAATTGGATCTTGGTGCAGGAAAACGACAAGGGTGTTAGGTATTTGCTATTCATCAAAGGTGCCACTTGTTTTTCTTTCTTTTCTCCCCCTGTATTCAGAAAAGTAATAGGCACATCTCCTGACTTACAGTGTATTGTTCATTAGCAGAAAAACTGCTTTAGAGCTAGATCCCTGTGTCATTTTCCACGCAGCATCTTCGTTCTTTTCTTAAAGCGCCATTTGGTAAAAGCAGGTGATAGTCTTGAGATGCCATGAGCAGACTTCCAGCACTATTTCTCTTTTATATCCCTGCACATGGAATATGGGCAAGCAAATAATGAGTCATTTCTGAGCAGGAAAATCAATTTGGAAAGACCTAATACTCTGATTTCAGAGTAGTAACTTACCTCTCATGTATCCATCTAGTTTATTGTTCTATACTAAATGATTCATGCATGTCTATATGTTTATAATTGATATGAAAAATTGTAAAATCTTAATTAAGGCAAAAAAAAAAGACATTCTGTAATTTCCCAAGCAACCTACTAAAAAGATGAATATCTACATTTTTTAAGATGAAAAACAGTAACATCACAATTTAGTCCTTTTTACGTTTTTGAAACCAAACTTAATGCTTGTGACTCAGTTGCTTGCTCTCACAAAGAGTCCTAATTAACCTTCAAGATAACAACTCATCAAATTCCATTACTTCTACAAAAGCAATACTTTCTTATCTTTCATAATTGAATTTCAAGTTGATGATTAATGCCATGGGTAGAATTGCCAGTTAAAAATAATGTGTCTGAATCTCTTATCCTTTTCATTTAGCAATGTGTGAAATGTTTACTCTATCTAAAAATCTTGATGCTTAAATGGCTTGTTTGTGTCACCTAAAAACGCAACAACACTCAAGTTAAGCTTTTCCTTATTAACATCACCTGACCATGTACCATATTTGGAGCTTAGTAAAATTCTTCAAAGTCAAATCTACACACTGATTAAAGGAATCTGCTTAATTTATTCTTGTTTCAGGATAAAAATTCCCTTTTTAAAAAAATTTTTATTGACGTATAGTTGGTTTACAATGTTGCGTCAATTTCTGGTGTCCAGCATAGTGATTCAGTCATACATATATAAATATTCCTTTTCATATTCTTTTTAATTATAGGCTATTACAAGGTACTGAATATAGTTCCCTGTGCTGTACAGTAGGACCTTGTTGCTTATCTATTTTATGTATCGTAGTATCTGCAAATCCCAAACTCCCACCCCTTGCTTTCCCCCCAGTGACCATAAGTTTATTTTCTGTGTCTGTGACTCTGTTTCTGTTTTGCAGCTAAGTTCATTTGTGTCTTTTTTTTTCAAGATTCCACATATGAGTGATATCATATGGTATTTTTCTTCCTCTTTCTTGCTTACTTCACTTAGAATGACGATCTCCAGGTCATCCATGTCACTGCAAATGGCATTATTTCATTCTTTTTATGGTTGAGTAGTATTCCATTATATATATACCACATCTTATTTATCCAATCATCTGTCAATGGACATTTAGGTTGTTTCCATGTCTTGGCTATTGTAAATAGTGCTGCTATAAACATTAGGGTGCATGTAGCTTTTCAAATTAGAGTTTCCTCCAGATATATGCCCAGGAGTGGGATTGCTGGATCATATGATAAGTCTATTTTTAGTTTTTTAAGGAATCTTCATACAGTTTTCTATAATGGCTGCACCAAACTACATTCCCACGAGCAGTGTAGAAGGGTTCGCTTTTCTCCACACCCTCTCCAGCATTTATCGTTGTGGACTTTATAATGACGGTCATTCTGACCAATGTGAAGTGATACCTCATTGTTGTTTTCATTTGCATTTCTCTGATAATTGGCAATACTGAGTATTTTTTCATGTGCCTATTGGTCATTTGTATGTCTTCATTGGAGAAATGTATGTTTAGGTCTTTCGCCCATTTTTGGATTGGGTTGTTTGGGGTTTTTTTGTTATTGAGTTGTAGGGAATTTTCTTAAGTTAAACTGCATTCACCATTTCTTGAGAATCTAACATATGCAAGGCACTGTGCTTAGAGGTAAGGGGCAGACAAAGGTGAATCAGAGAAGCTCCCTGTCCTCAGGAAGCATAGTCCAGGGAGGAGATAAACTTATGTCAGCCTTATGTTGATAAAGCAGAAAGAGCTCACATCTAGTTGTTAGCATACAAAGGTGTTAGTTTGTATGGAACCACACACAAACAAAAACAACCCTGAATCATCAAAGCAATCTGAAGAAAGAAGAGCAAAGCTGGGGGCATCATGCTCTCTGATTTCAAACTATTACAAACCTATAGTTCATTAAAACAGTATGGTATTGACATTAAAACAGATACACAGATCAGTGAAATAGAACAGAGAGCCCAGAAATAAACCTGTGCATATATGGTCATTTAACTTACACCAAAGGAGCCAAGAATACGCAATGGGAAAGAATAGTATCTCCAATAAATGCTCCTGGGAAAACTGGAGAGGCACATGCAAAAGAATGAAACTTGACCACTATCTTATATCATATACAAAAACTAATTCAAAATGGATTAATGACTTGAACATAAGAACTGAAACCTTAAAATTCCTACAAGGGAACACAGGTAGTAAGCTCCTTGACAGAGGTATTGGCAATGATTTTTATGAATCTGACACCAAAAGCAAAAGTAACAAAAGCAAAAGTAAGTATGTGACAGCATTGTTTCCTAACATCATGAATTTATGGTTAAGGAAATAGTGTGGAGAAGGGAAGTGGGAAAGATGACACTGACGAAAAAAAGGAGAGGGGCTCCTTCACAGCTCCCAATCCACTTTAAATCCGAGTGACCCTGATCCTTAAACAGGGCAATCTTGACTCTTGAATAAAGACAAAAGCTATTTTCAAAAGGAGCACTTTCACCACAGGAGCCTGATCTAAGGATAATAATAGTTGGAGTGAAGTTTCAAGCAGCCACATGGCATTTGTCCATCATCTGATATGTACTGAAAACCAAGGCATCAGAAGATAAAATTGCAAGCACTCTGCCTTGAGTCTCAAATAGCCTGGGACGAAGTCACACATGAAATAACTGAAGAACCTACTTGCAAAGCAACATCCTAGTAAGTACAATAAAGTACAATTATAAATGCAAAAAAATGCTGAGAGTTGCAAGTAGAGGGGTAACCATATGCCCCGGGGCATACTGTGAGGTGGGTCTGGGAAAGGTATGGCTAGGAGGGAGTCATTGCCATTGAGAGTGCTGTCACTCACTCATCTGTTCCTGGTCCACTGTGACTCTGGCAAACAGTAGGACAGGACCAAACCATCACTGTGCACTGCTGACTGCACCTAAATTCCATCCAATTATGACAAACTTATCAAGATAAAATTTCATTAATCTGTCTTCTATATGCAATTAGCTAATGATCTTGTCTAAGATTTAAGAAAATGGTAGGCCTCTCTTCCTCCTTCTTCTCTTTCTTGTTGTGTGTCACATGAAGCTGCAGTGAGCTAGGAATTTCTTCCCCCTGGGGACTCTTTATCTGGGGCCTTAGATCACTCACAGCTGTTGCTTGCAGATCACCAACATGGAAGGAATAGAGGTTAATATCTGGTGGACAATGTAATCCCTCCCATTGAGAGGCTTACTGACTTGCTTATAGAATGATGCATCCCAGGAGGACCAAAAAGAAATATATATTGGATCCTAATGTTCTCTTGCAGGGGCACTGCCTACACTGAGCATCATTAGAACAACAGACTGTTAGCTCCAAACATGGACCCACTAGAGCTTTCTAAATCATTTCTATCACACTAGCTCACAGGACTAACTTGACATATCCAGGAACCAAGATTCCAACTGGAAGTACCTCAGCAGGGTGTTGGCTCATTCTTATTCCAACCAAAAGGCAATGCACCATAAACTGCATATTGATACGTCTGCAATGATTAAGGCAACCATATAAGATCTCATTACTTAAAAGAAATGAAACTCACTGTAGTTTATTCAGCAATATTCTTCATCCATGTCCAACATCAGATTGCTCACGTGCCAATCACAGTTAAATCTAATTTGCTGTAATCTTGGTAAATGGGAGGTAATCAATAAATCCTCAGCTCCAGCTCTGAAGCAGCATGTAATACATTTCTGAAATACAATAATAAAGAGAGGATGGGGAAAGGCTTCCCGACCATAACTAACATTTGTGATGCAGCAAGAAGTTTCCCTGGGCTCTCATATTATATTTATTGGAATTATAAATATGTACATAGTTTAAGAGGTTTATAAGTCATTTGTTTTTATTATTCCTGTTAGCCCTGCATAGTTACTAAAATTGAGATTAGAGTCCGCATTTCTTTTTTTGTGGGGGGGGAGGAAATATCACTATTACTTTTTTTTAATTGAAGTATAGTCAGTTTACAATGTTGTCAGTTTTTTTTTTTTTTAAGAGATAAAACCATTTTAAAATTTATATATATGGGGGAGGGTATAGCTCAGTGGTAGGGCTCAGCTCAGTGGTAGGGCTCATGCCTAGCATGCACAAGTTCCTGGGTTCAATCCCCAGTACCTCCATTAAAAAAAAAAGTTACATATATGTACAGTTCATTGTTTCTAAAAACAGTTTAGAGCTTTAGCTTTTTAAACTTACATAGGTATCAAAGGAATAAAGCCAACCACAAAATAAGAATCAACAGAATGCAGTAATCCAATCACAAAGGATAGTCAAATAGTCCTTACACATAGTCAAGAAATCAGTCATCTAAGTTATAAATAATAAGTAGTTCATTTGTGTCCTATTTTTCTTTAGATTCCATATACAAGCAATATCATATGGCATTTTCCTTTCTCTTTCTGGCTTATTTCACTTAGAATGACAATCTCCAGGTCCATCCATGTGGCTGCAAATGGCATTATTTTATTCTTTTTTATGGCTGAGTAGTATTCCATTGCATAAATATACCACAACTTCTTTACCCAGTCATCTGTCGATGGAAATTTGGTTGTTTCCAAGCCTTGGTTTTTGTAAATAGTGCTGCTATGAACATTAGAGCCCCCATTTTTTAATGTGCTGTTCTCAATTCTTAGCTTGCTTGATCTTGGGTGAGCCTCACAACAACACTTTGAGAAATTATTCCGCTTGCCATTTGCAGCTGAGAAAACTGAGACACAGAGAAGTATTGCCCAAAGTCTCATAATTAATCAAAGGCAGAGACAATATTTACACCAGCTCTACCAGAGCCAAGCTCTTAACCATATGCTTCACTGCTCCTCTAGTCACAAAGCCTTTTTGTATAAGTGTTCATTAATTATATGTGGATTGGTGATTAGCACAAACATTTCTAAACAAGGCTTTAGGAGCAGTATTCTGGTTGAAAATGAGGCACTAGGAGTCTTTCCTGAAGATATATTTCAATAGCAAATTCTATTTTCACTTAGCTGGTATGCTTATTTGGGTGGTTTATTTAGGCTGATTAACAGAATTTGGAGGGGTTAAGGGTTAAAGCCCTCCCAAGCCATCCGTTAGTGCTGCTAACATGGATCACAATACTACATACTCAACATCATTTTCTCCTTGGTTCCCTGAACAAGGGATGGGTGCTAGAATGTTTGTTTTCCTATTTTACACCTTTGAGCGTGCAAATATTATAAACTACAGTTCTAAGTCATAACTACTTTTCCCCTCCGACTGGGTTTTTTTGCTTTGATCCATTGAAAGACATACATGCTACTGCTACACAATGCCTAAATAATTGCTTCAGTTAGATGGAGGAGTCAGAATTCACATTCACTAGCATCATGCATACAGAGCCACTTCCATTGTGCATCTTATTTCTCATGGTTATGCAGAATTCAGGCCTTGGTGTTTGATTATTTCTCTCTTAGGAAGCATAGTTGTTCGAGGATTGATATTGCATACAACTAGAAACTTGTTGGGACATGGGAAATTAGTTTGTCTCTAAGGCAGAATTTTGAAGCCGGAAAAACTGTTCTTGGCTCTGTGTTCTTCTCTTGGGCACTTAATCTGGGTCCCGATTTTACTCTGAACTGGAGGTATTAGTATTATCCCCGATAGGTGTTATCTGAGAAAGGCTGTCATCAAGTCAGTACCAGCCTGGTGTTCTCAGGACTCAGTGGGCTCTGGAGTTGCAAAAAACTGGTCTGAACAAGCTACCTAGGTGGTCTTGGGAAAATAATTTAATCTCTCCAAAACCCAGTCATATCCTCTGTAGAACACGGATGACAATATCTGTATCTTACATACCTTAACATTACCAACTTGGGTCCTTGGACCCTTTAATCAATAGAAATTGGTAAGAGGCCAGTGGAGAAATTCCAGGCAAGGTTTTATTGTGACTCATGCTGCAACATGAGGGAACAAAAACAAGTAACAGGTTCCCTTGCTCGCTCCCTGAGGAGGGCAGGCTGGTTCCTTAAACGGGGTGAGGTTGAGGGCAGATCTGAGGTTGAGGGCAGATCGACTGACAGGGCTGGAGGGGTGGCTTAGGTTGTTGACTCAACCCCTTGTGGATGCAGGGATCACGCCCATGTACCCTTCTTTTGCTCCAGGCACCTCAGAAGTAACAGTTGGTTTTTGTCCCTTTTGTATTTTATTGTTCATAATTCGCCCCTACTGCATATGCGTGCAGTTATTTTTAGTTTCTTTGTATTCTGTTGCTGGAAGAGACTCATTTGTCCAGGTGTAAGCACTGTGGTAAAGGGTCCCAGGTCTCAGCCTGTCTCATGAAGATTAAGCATAATTCTTCATGTAGGCTGAGAAGCACAGTACCAAAGACACAGTAGGAACTAGATAAATGATAGCCTTTTTTGGCATTATGACATAAGCATAGAGAATGGGTAAGGGGTCTATTTCTGCAGAGGGTATAAGTTGGAGTCATTTTGTGTATTTCTTCCTCTGTGAATGATAAAGATGTGCTATATGATTTTTAAAGATGAAAAATGTTAAGTGCCATTTATCTGTAGCAAATAAGCTGAATGTACACACTTGTAGACCAAAAGCCTGATTTAACTCCAGGTTTAAAAAACTTTACAGCACGTCGTAGAACAATAAAGTACATTTTCAAAGGTTAAAAAACCCAACTCACCCACATTGTGAAACTATCAAACAGGATGTTTAAAGGTGTGAAAATCATGCTCGGGAAAATGATTACACGTAAAGAAGACAAAACTGTTGTGACTACGTACAGTGGGAAAGGAAATTACCTCACCAGACTTGGGCTGAAGTTACAGTGTACTAAATTTTGTCAGAAGGAAAAAAAAAATCCATTCATTCGTCAAGTATTTGTTGAGCGCCCACTACCTGCCAAGCACAAACAAAACCATTCACAACCACCAATTCTGCTTTGCTTTCTCCGGGCCCAGCAGCCTGCCCCGTTAAGAACCGTACCATCTCGGTCAACAACTTTCCGCTGACAAGATTCCGGAGCGCGCCATTGAGCAACTCGGCCCCGCCCCCCTTGCACAAGCCACGCGTATTTACGTAACCTCAATTCGAAAACGTCAACACGTACCTACGGTATCCCACGAAGAAATGGCGGTGCTGCAACAGTGACTAGTTCCGCCCTCGTGAAAGATGGCGCTTGATGCGTCAGCCATCCCTACTAGCCCCAGGCTCCTTTCTACTGGGGGCGAATCCTGGAGACAGCAGTGGGTGTGTGTTGAGGTGCTGTGTGGTTTTGTTTTTCCCGCCCTTTCTCCTCTCTCCGTGCTCTCACACTATTTGCTGAGGGTGAAAGAGGAGACACAGGATAAAATTTAACCAGAAGAAGCGCACGACGAAGGAAATGACCGCGGCGAGAAGTGGGTTCGGGGGCGGTGGCGCTCGCTGGGGCCGGGCCCGGGGGCGTGGCTAGAGCCGCGGGGGCGGGGCTGCGGTTGCGGTCCGTGTGCCCCCGGCGGCGCGGCGGCGGTGGCGGCGGCAGCGGCGCAGGCGGCGGCGAGTGGGTGAGTGAGAAGCCCCGGTGTAGGGGGCTGTTTGGGGTCGGAGTGTCGGGACCGCGCTGGGGCGGCGGTGGAAGCTCTCCCCTGGGCTAAGCTCGGCTGGTCCTCTCTTTGCCCCTCTCTTCTCTGACCAACAGCCGACATCGGGTGTTCCAGCCCGGCGACTAGTGAAGTTGCCTGCATCCGGGCCCCCTGCTCCCCGGCAGCGCGGTGCAGACACAGGGGAATGGGGATCGGGCCCCTTTCCCGCTTTCGCGCCCGCAGTTCCCGAGCCGGCTTCTTCCCGGGGACCCGCCGTGAGACCCTGAGGGACCCGTCAGAGCCCCTGTGCTGTGGGCTCGAGGGCGAGGAGCCTCGGGCACCGAGAGGCCTGGCCGGGGGAAAGCCAGGGGGCGGGCGGCGCGCGGCTGCTCCGGACCGAGTCGGAGTCCGAGACGCGGTAAAGAGTGTAGGGCGGGGTGGGGGTAATATTACACGCCTGCGGAGTTTGAAGTTTCTAAGGATTGCTGATGTCTTGTAAATTTGGGCGGCAGTTCTGTACTGGGTTTTGCTCCCATACTGTTTGGCACGACCTGCTTACTTCACTTCTCCGAGGTTACACAGACTTACTTAAAGGAAGTGACTAGTATGACTTGGGCATCAGTCTTGATTGATGATATCGGTCGCAGAAAGAAGTGCACTGATTACGCGTCTGCGGTATCCACACAGGGTCAGACTGGCCCCGAGGAACTCCACCAGGCTTCTCTATTCAGAAGAGAGGGAGTTCATGTACTTGCCGCAGAGAGAGATGGCCCTTTCGGCCCCGGGGGACTCTACCAGGCTTCTCTATTCAGGAGACAGGGAGGTCATGCACTTGCCGCAGAGAGAGATGGCCCTTTCAGAAACAATGGAGATTGTTAGGCTCTAATAAAAACAGTCTGGTTGTGGCCGTGGATAATTTTCGATTTAAACTTTTCTCATCTCTCATGTGATGCGAAGCAAGAAGACACAATACATGTGGCAATTTAATTTGTACAGAGAAACTGGAAAATACTGCTATATACCATCTTTCTCAGACTTCGGAAAACTTTTAACATGATGGAAACATCACAGAAGCAAGAATATAGTATATGGGAAATTAATAATATGGAGTCAATACTCGAAATATGATGGTGTTATAGCAGTCTAGGAAAGTCCAGAATCAGCTGGAAACTACCTCATGATGACGGTACTCTTTATACATGAGACAAAAACGGGAGAAATGATAAACCACATTGCGATCGTGCACTTAGCCAGCACTAACCTGCTCCAGGAAACAATTACATAGGGGCTAAAATTTGGAATCTTTTTTTCCCTTATAAAGTTGATGAAATAGTCTCTTTATTTGGCTCTGTTAGCAGTCCAGATTTTGCTTTCAGACAAAGAACTAAAAAGCCAGAGACGCCTCTCTTTTAAGCCCGCCCTTAGGCTCTATTTTAATTCAGTTCTAAGGAGCAGTAGGTCAGCCTGCCTATTACCTGAGAAACTGCAGCTGTGAGAGATGGTCTGATAGTGAGATCATCAACTTTACCTCTGAGTCTTGGAAAGTGTTGCAAACTGTCTGATGTTACAGGCACTTCACTGTCAATAAAGTTGGTCTGGGCAGCTGTTGTTTTGGAAGGTGGGCTGGTTTCAGATTCTGCTTCTCTTAGGCTGGGAGAAAAGAAACAGAAAACATGATTACAAGAAGTGTGGGCCTTTTGACTGGTTGAATTCTGATTTACAACAGCAGTGGACCAACCAGCTTTCTAAATATCAATCAGAGAAGACATGGCTGATTTTTAGAAAAGGTTTGAGAAAAAGCAAAACTTCAAACCTACTTCTGTGCTAATAGTTTTAATAGATGATAATTAATATAATCTTTATGTCTGCATATGTTGGATTATTTTCAGAAAGTGTATTGGGTACATCCTCATGAACCCTGTTCTTTGTTTACAGGAGTGTGGCAAGCCACTATGTCACCCAATTTGGATCCTGGCTTCCCTCAAAGACTCTTACGGCTTTTGTTTGATAACCCTCTGGTGTAGCCAGCACTGCATGTAAATAAGAAATGTAGATAAAAGACTCTTGGTCTTGAACTGATTTTTTTGAGCCATGTTTGTATGTATGGTTTTTCTTTACCATAGATGATGACTTGAAGTGTTGGTAAACTCATTTTTACTACTTTCCTAACTATACTGCTCTGTGATGTTTCATTTCTCAGGTTATTTCTTTTGGCAAGATTTAAAGCTAAAAAGTTCAACATAATCCTTGTCCCTTATTTTCTTTCTAATGATACAAGCAGTGAGATTGAATGTATTTAGTAGGTCTATAATAATTGGATTTTCACAATCAGGTAAAAAGTTTTCCCATAATCTAACCAGATTTTGCTCCAGGGCTCAATTCTGGTTAAGGATGTTTTTTATTTTCAATGTAATGATGAAATGTTTGAGTTGCAATATTGCCTTTATGGTTATTCACCTTTTTTATCTAAAAAGGAAGAACAAAAGAAGAATAGTTTACAATATAATTGTATGGCTCCATGTTTATTTCATTCATCTCCTTCGCCTCCAGTTTGCTGTTGTTAATGATAAGAGCATCATTACAATTTCAGTTCAAATTATAGTTCTATACTCTGTCATTGTAAATTGACTGTTTAAATTGTATCCGTAACAGTGGATTATTTAAATCAAGCTATACAGTTTATACCCCGTGTAGTCTCTTAAGTCTGTTAAATTGATATAACACATTAAAAAAAGTGGATATTCTCTAAATGAGTTTCTGAAATTAAAAATACACACATAAAAACTGTCTTTTGTGTTAAACCATTTCTGTACATACTTACGACAAAGCATTTTGCCAAGCACTGTGTACCTATTCTTGACATTATGATAAAAGTGCTATGCAGTACTCTAAAATTAGAGTATTTTTTCTGCTTTTCATTAGTCTCTGAACTCTCTTGCAAGACGTAGTTGGAATTCTTTAAGTAAAAGGATTGACTTTGACATGAAATTAGTTATAGGTCAAATGTTATCTCCCAAAGCAATCATACAGGCAAAGATAGGTATATCATGGTTCATGTATGAACTGCTACCCTTTACCATTATGATGAATAGATTCCACAATTTTAGACTTGCTTAACTGAAATTGGCTTTTTTTTTTTTTCATTTTTGGTGTTTGGATGCAAGTATTCAATTTTAATGTTAGGCAAGAATGATTCATTTTACATTTTTTTCTTTTTTTTACCCAAATTTTATTATGAAAAATTTCAAACATAAAGTTGAAAAATTGTTATTACTATTTTACTATACTTGCTTTATCTATCCATTTACCCATTTATCATTTTTTAAATTCATTTTACATTAATATCACATTGAATATACACTTTCAGAATGATACGCTGGGGTGGGTTAAGATATACAAGAGACTTGGATTCTAGCCTGGCTCAGTGACCTTGGGCAATTCACTCTTCTCTGTTTTCTCAGCTGATTGAAAGGTTGAAAGATCCCATTCAGTTGAAAGGTTGAAAGGGCCCATTCAATCGTTTAGTTCTCTACATGTTTTAAATAGCTAAAACTTTTTTGCTTTAGCCCTTTAGAATAGAACTCTCTTTGTAATGACTAAATGCTCCACTGCTTTCTTGAATAGTATATTAAATGTATTTCTCCATCGTTTTAACACCAGTATTGGGCTTTAGTACCCTGATGCCCAAAGAGTGTGTTAAGAATAATTGAGTGCATGGAGGACTTTTTGCTCATTTTCTGTTATGGTTCTAGATTGTTGTGTTCTTGCAATCTTTTGTCTTTCTTTTTTTTCCCTCCTCTTAGTGGCTTTTAAGGTTTTCTACTGTCAAGTGTGAACTGCCATAACAAAGTACCACAAACTGGGTGATGCAAAACAACAAAACTGTTTTCCCTCTCATTTCTGGAAGTCGGAAGTCTGAAACACGATGACAGCAGGGACGTGCTCCTCTAATGGCTCTGTGGAACAATCCTTCCTTGCTCTTCTTTGCTTCTGATAGTTGCTAGCAGCCCTTCACATTCCTTGGCTTATAGCTGCATCACTTCAATTTCTGCCTTGCTCTTCACATGGCCCTGTTTTCCCTGTATCTTTTTGTCTCCAAATCTTTCTCTCTTTATGACGATTTCAGTCATTGGATTAGGACCCACCCTAAACCAGTATGACCCCATCTTACCTTGATTATACCTATTTCCAAATAAGGTCACATTCACAGATATAGGGGGTTAGGACTTGAACATATATTTTGTGGAGGACACCATTCAGCCCACAGCAAGTGCCATGGTCTCTAGCTGAGCCCTCCCCGTTCCAAATTTGCTTCTCTTTAGTTCCTATGGTTTAGGAACCAAAATACCCAATCATATGAGAATTGCATATAGACTGGATATTTAGAAACAGTGAGGCTCTATTGTATGAGTTTTAGTATATAATATTTCATATTAATGTTCAGAGGCTTTTTTAAAGATCATCATTATTTTGGAGTTCCAAGTTTGTGCCCTGAATATCAGTGACAAGTTACTATGTATTGTAAGATTTCTCATCATATCAACAAACACTTACTGTGCACCTGCCATGCTAGTTTAATGTCTATTTCCTGGTAGGAGACATGCTTCCAAATCTTTTTGACCGAAGAGAAGGAAACCGTATATGCCTAAAGCTTTTGAATTTTTGATGGATGACTTTTTAAATTGCTGAGCCTAATCATTGGTTGTGTATGTCATTGTTTAGATATCCTTGGAGCTTTTGGATAATGTGACAATTGGGATGCAGTGATGTCGACTCTCTGTCCACCACCATCTCCAGCTGTTGCCAAGACAGAGATTGCTTTAAGTGGTGAATCACCTTTATTAGCAGCTACCTTCGCTTACTGGGACAATATTCTTGGCCCTAGAGTAAGGCACATTTGGGCCCCGAAGACAGAACAGTTACTCCTCAGCGATGGAGAAATAACATTTCTTGCCAACCATACCCTAAATGGAGAGATCCTTCGAAATGCGGAGAGCGGGGCTATAGACGTAAAGTTTTTTGTCTTGTCTGAAAAAGGAGTAATTATCGTTTCGTTAATCTTCGATGGAAACTGGAACGGGGATAGGAGCACATACGGACTATCCATTATACTTCCACAGACAGAACTTAGCTTCTACCTCCCACTTCACAGAGTGTGTGTGGACAGATTAACACACATCATCCGGAAAGGCAGGATATGGATGCACAAGGTGAGTGGTTTTGAGCTTATTGAGCATGCTCACCTTGCCCCTGAAAATTTATCTTCCGATGCATTTATATTTAATTTTTTAAAATTATGTGCAATTAACTCAAATAGTAGCTATTATTTGCTTCTACTCTATCAGGTACAGATAGATCTAGTCTGATATCTGTGGTCTTTGTAATAACCCTGGAAGCTAGGCAATGACAGCTCCACATTGCAAATAGAAAGCTAAAACTTAGAGAAAGTAAGAAACATAATAAGTCTTAGAGTGTGGATTTGTCTTGGGAAACTTTGACTCTCAAAGCTTTTTCTTTCTGCATTGCATGACCGTGTCTTTCCCTTAACACTGTGTGTGGGTCTAAGCAGTTCAGAACAATTGTTGGGTAAGCCTTTGACCATATAGCCTTTGGTCCCTTTAACTTCTTTGCTAAGTTCCCAAATTGGTAAAATGAAGAAATTGGACCAAATGGTTTTTGGGAGATAATTCCTTTTAATTTTGCAGATTGAGCTAAGGAAATTATTGTTATCCCCTAAATCCTGTACTTTAATATATAGTAATATTTATATTTCCACATATTGTAATTTTGGCAGAAGAGAAGAACAAATTTAATTTTCCTTTCTGCTTTGCAGTTTGATACTAAAATGGAAGTCCATTAAAGCATTATTAATTTTATAAGGCTTTTACCAGATAGTAAGGAAAAATAGTATCTTTTAAAAGAAGAGTTTTTCTGCCTTGTTTGAAAGCTTGTCTCCTTATCTCTCACATGTTCATGAAAATCATTTGAAATCTGGAAGCCACATTCCCTAGATTGCTTTTGATCTTATGTAATTTGGAAAGTGCCAATCATTAGTTTCCTTTGTGAAACTATGCAGATGTTACATTGACTGTTTTCTGCCAAATTATCTGTTTTAACTGTGGACGAAAAGGGCGTTTTTATTTTATTTAATATTGTCTATGAGAGCATGGATTTGTTGGGTTAATCCTCCCCCACCTTTTTTTTCCTACCCTTAAGTGGAAAGTATTTTTCCCATGAAGTAAATTACCCAAGAAGATGCCTGCCATTTAACTTGTGTGGTGAAAAAGAAACAAGTACCAAAATGTGGTAGTTTTTTTTAACTTTAATGAATTTTCTCTTGCTCAGGAAAGGCAAGAAAATTTCCAGAAGATAGTCTTAGAAGGCACAGAGAGAATGGAAGATCAGGTAAGGTGCAGATTGCATATTATCAGACACCACCAAACCCATGGCCTATGTCTCTATAAAGCTAAGGACTGCTCCTGTTAAGGCCTTGAAGACATATTTGTTTGACAGAGTGAGCCTGAACACGAACAGAGCCTTTATGAGATACATGGAATAAACTGGATGAAAATTTCCATATCTTAGACCTAAAAGACTTAAATAAATAAAGGATTTTGGTAATTGCATCTATGAATTAATATTTTGCTACTTTTTTTTCTGTTTGCATAGACTAAGTTTTGGATAACTTGTTCACAGTAAAAATTAAAAACTCTAAATGAGATTTTCTTTAAGGTATTGCTTCTCAAACATTTCCACAGAAGTAGTTGTAACAGGAGGAGAGTGAGTACCCTAAAGTATCTGGGGGTGCAGGCACAGCTCTAAGCATAATATTTCTTTGAAGTCTCATGCTGTATCTTTAAAACTCATGCAATTTACATTTTATTCTGTGATTTATCTATTTGGTTTAATATTACAATTTGCAGGTGATATTCCTCACCCATCAAATCTCCAGATAAAAGTATGCTGTTTTTCCCATGTCTTGGAACATCCTTGGGGAGCAGGCACTAGATTTTGAGAAGCATCATTGCAAGAGTATGGTTTCTCTTATGGAAATTAACTGCAAAGCATTTCAACCTAGAGCAGGGAAATTCCGAAGGGGAATCCCCAGTGGAGAAAGCGAGTTCTTTGCTGTTACTCTCATGGCCTCTGGCCACCCTCATTGCTCCTCTGTTGAAACTCCAATCTAAACAAGCCTTTTCCCTGGTTCTCCTTAGCATGCCTGAGACAAATGGTACTTTAAACAATGACTTATTCTAAAATGTTGTCAAAATAGAGGAACATAAACAAGGAAACTACAAAACCCTATCACACAACCTTCTTTATAATACTGTTATGTTTGTGCTTTTGTAAATAACTTTTACAAAAATCAAAAGGAGGCAATTTGGGGGAAATGTTTGCCTTTACTCAGAGAAGCCAGGCTTTCACTTGCTGGTCAGTAAGCAGGGTGCCAAGGAACAGGGTGACTTTCACTAACCTCTTGACATAACTGCTAGTTACGGAGTAATTAGTAGAGTTATCTCAAGATAAGAAAATCTAGGACCCAGGAAAATTCTACTTTTGCAGGGATTTTTTTTTTTCAAACTAGAAACCTATACTTATAAAGTTTACCACCTAACATTTAAGGTTTTTTTCTCTTTTAATGAAGGGCTCTTTCTGAAAATGTTATCCTACCTTTTTAGTCAGGAGGAAAGTATACTTGGACAAACTGGAGGTCTTTAAAGGAGAAACATTCTCCTGCTGAGAAGTTCAAGTTGGAGACGTCCAAGGAGGAAAAAACAGAAGGAATTTTCTTTTAGAGCCTCTTCTGTGTTCAGCCTTGTGGGATTTTTTTCTTGTTGTTGTTAAGCCTCAATGAGGATATCCACTTGTATGGTGATAAATGTCTGAGACGCAGCGTATGACATACTATGTATGTCTAAACCCAAGGGAAGGTATTTTCCCATAACTATCCTTTCTAAAAAGGAGTTGCCTGCTAATTGAGTTCTTGCAAATCTCACATCACATGCTTGCATTGACTTTATTGTGAATAAATAGTTTGGAGACGACACATTAGTCTGAAACAACTTTTAATCAGTGCTAGTTTTGGATGCTTATATATAGCTATCATCTGATAAAAATCATTTTACAAGAAAGCAAACTTAACACAGCTTCAGTCATTAATCTTCTTGAATTGCATGTGTTGATTGTTGCAATTGTAAACAAATATTTAAAAATTACTTTAAAAAGCAGAAACAATGAATGGTTTTATGTTTGCAAGTGACTACAGGATGAATTTTTTAAAAATAGTGAAACTTCCTGTGTCATGCACGGGGGCCTATGACTTAGGATAAAATTTCCAGAGACAGCATCACATTTAAATTCTGAAGCAGCTTACCTAATCAGGGGTTCTGAAAACAGAGTTAGGTCACTCAAAAAAAGGGCTGACCATAGCAATGACCGAGGATACACGTAAAGAGTTTGAATAAAATCATTTCGTAAAATGTGAGTGGGGGGAAAAAAGACTATTATTAGACTGATCTTAAATAACATGTGATTTTAAAAACATGTTTAGGGGGAGGATATAGCTCAGTAGGAGAGTGCGTACCTAGAATGCAAAGGTCCTGGGTTCAATCCCCAGTACCTCCATTGAAAAATAATTAATAAAAACCTAATCCTCCCCAAAATAAAACATAAAATAAAAAATAATAAATGAATAAAAATTGTAAAAAAAAAAATCATGTTTCGCTAAAAGTTGATAGGCATATGACGATTTCATCTGCCTCTCTAAAAGTTTGCATATTCAGGATGGGCACAACATTTTGGAGGAGTGGTGGTGGCAGTGAATAAATTGAAGGAGCACCCATATTTGAGACACTTTACATGTGTGATGCTCTCTAGTGAGTTTTCAGTGTCATTCTGGAAACTACGGATTTCCAAATTACAGTTTTGAGATGTAGTAAGTAGTAGTGTTCTCTTGAAAGAACCCTAAAGGAAACTTGTCTATTTTATTGATTGTTGACAATATATGTGATGACTTTGATTTGCATTTGGGTAGATTATCCCTTAGATAAATGTAGAGATTGATCCAAGCTTTACTACTGAGTTATTTGCTAAGGATTGCAGTCTTTCTATGCTTGGCTTTCCTCATTTTTAAATATAAAATGCATCAGTGACCTTTGATTAACAGGAGTTCTTCTACATCAAATAAAATTTCAAAGGAGAGCCTTTCTAAATTTGGCATGGTGACTTAATTATTGCATGTAGATGATAAACCAATGACTCCATTCTGACCAAAGAAAATTGTTCCT
This sequence comes from Camelus ferus, assembly GCF_009834535.1. Classification (NCBI taxonomy): domain Eukaryota; kingdom Metazoa; phylum Chordata; class Mammalia; order Artiodactyla; family Camelidae; genus Camelus; species Camelus ferus. Next base: position 12,953,142 of record NC_045699.1, read on the forward strand.
GGAAGAATAAAAATGAGTTTTAATTAGCATGTAGATCCTTTAGAAACAAATGTTTGGGAGTAGTAGACTTGTTTGGGGCTATGTTTGAACAAGTTATCAAGCATTTCTATCAAAGGGTATTATTATTTGCTTTCAGTTTTTAATTTTTTATTGCCCAGTTTATCCTCTACTGTGTGATTTTCTTCACCTCATTTTACTTTTTTGTGCAGGGTCAGAGTATTATTCCAATGCTTACTGGAGAAGTAATTCCTGTGATGGAGCTACTTTCATCTATGAAATCACACAGTGTTCCTGAAGAAATAGATGTAAGTTCTTGCTTGTAATATTAAGTAGGAGCAGGGCACCCTTTCTCAATTCCCTTGAATTCTATTACTATAATGTATATTAGTAATGTTCTAATTTTAGTAATATACTTTTTTTGTCATACATACTATTCATATGAATTATTAGCCACTTTCATAGAAACACTTAAAATCCTGAATGTTATGGCCAAACAGAGGCTTTTTTGATCAGTAATAGTAATGTGATAAAATTAAATGTATTTAGCCAATTTCCCCACTTTTGTATTTCCTGGAAGTGGGAGCATTTCAGACCTTACAGAATCAATCAGTATTTAACGCAGTACTTTCTGTAACAAAGCAGTGTACAAATCAGTGGCTGCTAACGGAATTTACTTATCTTCACTTACCTGGTTTCCTTGCTCATTCATTGGTTGAGGACATTAGGAATTACACACTATGCATGTGTAGAGAAATCCTTGAGGCAGCTCTTTTTGTTGTTTCCTGACTTGGTCATTAAGGTTTGTCCCCTGATTGTGACAGCTCAGAAGAGGAAGCTGCGCTTGTAAAAAGTGATTGCTTAACTTGTCCAACCAGCTTTCACATCATCTGTTCTGAAAGTTTATAGTAGTGCACACAGATTGTTTTATGGGGATTCAGAATGGTCAGAAATGAGGGCAGTGTGTTATACTGAACCTGGACTCCAGAAAACTTGTGTATTTAAAGTGTTATTTCAGCGCTATATTATAGTCAGAATAAATTTTTTTTTCTTTTTGGTGCATTTTAGATAGCTGATACCGTTCTTAATGATGATGACATTGGTGATAGCTGTCACGAAGGCTTTCTTCTCAAGTAAGAATTTTGTTTCTTTTCATAAAAGCTGGATGAAGGAGATCCAAATCTTATGCTCACCTATGAGAAGATTTGTGAGGAAGAAAACAGTAATAGAATGCCTCCCTAGGTTATTCTAGGGTCAGCATTGCATATTTGAACTGTTGCTTCGCTTTATGTTACTTCTTCACTTACTCCATGTCTGTAATATATTTAAAGTTAGTCTTTTTAATTTTTAAAGAAGCTGAGTTTCTGTAGCACCCAGACAAGAATTTTTGGTCCCTTTTTTGGTTCTGATTTCTTGTTTTTCTTCTCATTAAAGCTGAAACTAAGAACCGTTCCAAATTAAGTTGCATTCTGGATGGACTTATTTAGGCCTAGAAAGGAAAATTATTCATATCTGTACTGATCCTTTCCATGTTACAGTAGATTTTAGTATTTAAGAATGTGAGCTCTAAAGCCAGACTTCCTGGATGACTGCTATGTAACCCTGGGCAAGCTACCTGAAATCCCTGTGCCTCCGTTTCCTTACCTGGACAAAGGGAATAATGATAATACCTCCTTCATAGGATTATTATAAGCATAGAGTGAGATAAATCATAGTAAGCACTTCGAACAGTGCATGGCACATATAAGCACATGATAAATGGCTGATAGCTAGCATTTTCTATATATATTTCTTCTAGAAAAATGATAATAATAGTAATAATGGCCAATATTTATTTAGTTCCTATGTGTCAGTCCCTTAATGAAATGCTCTATGTATATAATCTCATTTTCTACTTTAGGGTTTCTTTACAATTACAGATTATCATAAAATTTTATTTTAAAAAATAAAGAGTGAAAGGAAAAAATACTTGCTTTTATGTCTACAGTCTTCTCCTTTAGGTTCATGATGGAATCTCAGAGACGTGAGTGTATTTAGTCTCGAAGTCTTACATGGCTTAAATCAGAAGGTCTTTAGTCCTGATTCTGTTGGTGTCAGCCATTCATAATGCTATTTTTAATCCCATTTGACTTTAAGATTTTTGGTTTTTGGTGGGGGAAGTAATTAGGTTTACTTCTTTATTTATTCTTAGAGGAAGTACTGGGGATTGAACTCAGGACCTCAGGCATGCTAAGCATGTGCTCTACCACTTGAGCTATACCCTCCCCCCACATATGACTTTAAATAAATCACTTAACCTCTCTACACCTCAGTTTCTTCCACTACAAAATGGTGATGTTGTGCTAACTGCATTGTATTATGGTTCAGGTAGAATCTGTGAAGGCCATGTGGTAGAAAATGCAATGTACTATGGAGATAAAAGATGACATTATAATCATAGCTTTGGTGTTCATCACGTAAAACTATTCAAGCTCACTTGTCTTTAGTTTAGTTTAGTTTAGTTTGTGAAATTGTTTTACAGCCAATGTTTTTAATCTTTTTTTCTTCAATTTACAGTGCCATCAGCTCACACTTGCAGACCTGTGGCTGTTCTGTTGTAGTAGGGAGCAGTGCAGAGAAAGTAAATAAGGTAATTTATTTTATAACCCAGCAAATGATCTGGCTTTTTAATACTGCTAACATATCACGGATTGTAATTTAAAAGGTTAAGTTGGTAAGTCAACTATATTTTAATTAAAAAAATACATCTTTTCCAAAAAAAAACCAAAGGTTAGGCTGCAGTCAAGATGATCTACTAATACAAGAAGGCAATATAGTCTGACTAAATTACTGTGACATCCTGTGGCAAAAATTGGTGTAAAGTAAACTGTTTGAATAGGAAGTCATTCATCAGTTTCATTTTGATAATTCATATATATCATTATTAGTATTATATAAATAATTTTGAGAATATTTTAAAATCAGATTTTTAAAACAACATTTGTCTTCTATTTCCTGATGTTATCTTTAATAAATATGAAGATAGCCTCTGGTACTAATTCCAGAGAAATGGTATCTGATCATTCATCTTGATTTCATTCTCTTGCTTTCCTTCCTAAATCTATTCCTTTCAGGGGCCTATTGCTACTAACCGGTCAGTGGCATTTCTGACCATTTCCTTTAGTGCTACATGAGTTAATAAAGATAATAAACAGCTACCTTTCCAAGCATTAGGTAATAAACTAAGAGATTATGTACTTTTCTTCACTGACCATTAATTAGAGATAAGGGCACGTATCTATCAATTTAAGCAAACCTAATTTTTGTTGTTAAGTTTTACACAGGAAGTGTGTTAGGAATGATCATTTACTTCACAAATATATTTGTATTTTTTTCTGTAATAAGCTACCCTGTATACTTCCATAACCTTTGATTTACCAAAATTATCTCTCTTACAGCCACTTATGAGAGATTAGGTTACCTCTATTACTACATTACACCTAGTGATTTATTATTGTTTCTATTATCCCAAGAAGGCAGCTTTCAATTTGTGTCCTCCAAAGCATTCTGGTTCCACGGGGACTTTCTAGTTGCTTCTCGGGGAGGAAGAAAGTCTCCGTGGTTGGGGCTCTGTGTTTTAAAACATTTTTCTCATCCTACTTCCTATTCTGGCTCAATAGCTCTCTTGTATCTTTGTAATTTGAGAAAAAGGTTGCCATCACTAGTTTGAAACACTGCTTTAATATGAAAAGCCTGAATGTAGTCTGAATTCCAGGCTAGATAGATGGCTTTTTATTTTTCCTAATGGAGCTGTGATCAAATCCTGTTAGAATCATAGGTTTCTAAACCCCAACCAATTGCTTACTTATTTTAAATTAAATTTGATAGAATTGATTCTCGTTCTATTGAAAAATTTGGCCTTTCTTTGATAGTCATCATAATGGGATTTCACATGCAGAGCTATTAAACAGCAGCCATAATTCTGCCTAATTTAATTGCTTTTAGTTTTCTTGTCCAAATTATTTGCTTATTTGAAACATACTTGCTGCTGGATGGAGATGCAATCAATCATTAGAAAGATTGTTCTTTCCCAATATAAGACTAAGATATGGAATAAGGGTACCATGGACAAATAAACTTGAGGAAGTCTGTATATTGTATCAGTACCTGGAGAGTCACAATATGTATTCAAATGGTAAAGGTTTTGAGATACTATACAGTACATTTATTAGCATTTCCCAAACTTATTTGACCACAGAATGCCTATTTTAAGCAATAGCTGTTTATATCCCATAGACTATTCCAAATGACTAAGGAATACTTATTTCTCAGAATAGATTTTGACAAGAACAATTGAAATTTCTATTCAGGTATCTTTCATAAGCAGACCAGTGGCTTTTTTACTTCATATTTTAATGCTAAAATATTTTCATTTACAGATTGTAAGAACATTATGCCTTTTTCTGACTCCAGCAGAGAGAAAATGCTCCAGGTTATGTGAAGCAGAATCATCATTTAAATACGAGTCAGGGCTGTTTGTACAAGGCCTACTAAAGGTATAGTTTCCAGTTATCACCAGTGAAACCAATTTTTTAAAATCATTTTTGAGGCTTTTTATAAATGTATTTTGAATATTAGCATTTAATGCATCTCATGTTTATATGCCAAGGATCAGATTTCCTTTACACAGGTCTGAGCATGGAGTCTATGTCTAATGAATTTGTAGTTAGTATCAGTGAAACATCACGGAATAGCTTTCTTTGTGTTTCTCTTTGGTTTCTAGTAGCTGTCTGTCTGGCCTCAGGATTAGTTTTTCAATATGTGCTTGAATCAGGTTGTGCAATAAGGGGACATTTCTTTTTTTAATTAAACAGATTTGAAGTTTTGTGTTACCATTTTATGTTTATGTACTGTATTCATTTATTGAAAATAAAATTTTGAGCTGCTTCCTGTCTTAAAAAGTATATAGGATTTGAAGATGCCTATATATATAGTGAAAAAATTATGTTATATTTTTCCTTTATTTGCTTGGATCTGCTTTTCAAGGAGCTAAATAGATAAATATCAATCAGCAACTATTTTCAATAATTATAGGGAATAGTTATTCACTTCATTGAATCTATTACGAATGTTTCAATTATAGTCAAAACTGTGAAGAAGTAGGTTTCCAAATGGTTATGTGATTCATAGTGAATGCTTTCTTGAGGATGTAGGCATAGCAAAATGAAAGAAAAGGTATAAAAAATTGTTGCAAATAAAAATGATATTCAGCTTTTGCATTTTCAATAATGTGTATGCTATGAGCTCAGAATACTAGTATTTAAATACAGAAATGGCTTAAGGGAAACTCATTGCTGATTTAAGTTGTGCAAATCTGAAACCCAGAACTTCTCCTATCAAAGGCATAATAAGCTACTTAGTACTTTTATTTCCCCAATACTGCCTCATTTAATTGTATAATTTTATCCGTAAAAGGGACCTAAACCAAATGCATAGCAGAAAACTTGAAACTAAAATGAAAAAATATCTGTTAAGAGTTTTCCATACAAGTATACATTGTATAGCCTTCCAAAAAATATTTTGACATTATATATCAAAAGTCTTAAAACTGTTTCAAGATTTAACCTACTATTTCTACTTCTGGGAATCCATCCTAAGGAAGTAATTATGTATGGCAAAAGATTTACTTATAAATATGATTATCGCAGTAGTACAAGTGAAAAATTGAAAATAGCCTCTGTCTGTTGTTCACTGCACATACCACGTGCCTCACACACAGGACGTCCTTGTTATATGACCATTCGCTACCCGCCTGACTCTACCTGGAAAGAAGTACGTTTTCTTACTTATTATAAAAATACATATTCATTGAGATTTAGCAGAACATATGAATAATCAAGAAGAACATAAAAAGTCACTTGTAATCTCATAATCCAGTGAATAACCCCTGTTAATATTTGGCATGTATCATTCTGGTCCTCTTTTCTTATGTTGGTATTTTTTCATATCTTACTCTCCCCTCCACCCCCCCCCCAAAAAAAGTTGGATTATACTCTGCATGTTTTAACCTCCTTTTTTCATAATATATTGTGAACATCTTTCAATATCAACACATAAACATTGGCAGCTTAATTTTTAGCAGCTAATTAAGAAACCATTTTTATTTACTTAATCACTTATCTTTCTGGATGCTTAAGCTGTTGCTGGCGTTCTACTGTTTAAACCAGTGCTGTAGGGCAAACGTCACTCCAGTTTGGCACACAATCATGATTGATTTCCTAGGATAAATTTCTAGAACTCGATTTGCTAAATCCAAGCCAGTTTTTTTAATTAGAAGAAACTCCTTCCTATCTGTTGGCATATAAGACAGTACATTTTCTTTCCATTGTGACAGGATTCCACTGGAAGCTTTGTGCTGCCCTTCCGGCAAGTCATGTACGCTCCCTACCCCACCACACACATAGATGTGGACGTCAACACCGTCAAGCAGATGCCACCCTGTCACGAGCATATTTATAATCAGCGTAGATACATGAGGTCTGAGCTGGCAGCATTCTGGAGAGCCACATCAGAAGAAGATGTGGCTCAGGACACCGTCATCTACACAGACGAGAGCTTCACTCCCGATTTGTATGTTGTGCCCTATCTTTTGATATTCTCATTAAGCAATATTATGAAATTGTATCTGTTTTTTAATTTTATTTTTTATTGACGTGTAGTTGATTTACAGTGTTAGTTTCAGGCATACAGCAAAGCCATTCAGTCATACATATACATACATATATATTTTTTCTTTTCAGGTTCTTTTCCATTATATGCCGATATAAGAAACTGAGTATAGTTCCCTGTGCTATATAACAGGGCTTGTTTATCTATGAAATTGTATCTTTTATGAGTACAAACGAAACAAGGCAATGTTTAAAAGGAAAGAAATATTACTAGGAGAATTATGTTTGAAGAAATAGTTGGTTAATCAAGCATTTTTTTCCTGTTTCCTTTTCTTAATATAATTGTGTTTCCCATAAGATAGGTTAGGATAGTCCTTAAAAATAAGTATTTAAGTATTTATTTAACAAATGTATATTGAGCCCCTAGGCACAGTACTAGGTACTGAGGTTAATAGTGGCCAACCAGACAGCCCCAGCCCCTCCTCACTTGGCTTTTAGATTAGTATATAAGAATTATTAAAAGGCTTATTAACTAAACCAAAGAAATAATTCTGAGTTATTTTTTCCTTGATGTAGAAATATAAAATATAGCAAAACTGTCAAAATATATTAATAGAGCTTTCTATTATATTTGCATTTTATTGTTACTCATTTCTTACCATAAAGTCTGATTAGTAAATTCACAAGATAAAAACTAATGATAATAAAATGTTGAATGGGGACCCAATTAGAAAAAACATTTTTGATAACTCTGAATTATAAAACACTCAAAAGATGGTCTGAAATCAGAAAAAGAATTGTAGTAAACTATTATGGTTCTTTTTCATCAGTTTAAAGTGCCTGGTATATAGGGTATCCTCAAGAAGTGTTAACTAGTATAATCCAGGTTTGAGTGTATAAAGCAGCAGTAAAACTGGAGCAAGCAACCCTGTCCTGTGTCTTTAAGAAGACTTTTGAGCTGAGGCAACAGACATATGAAGCATCAGTAGTCAGACAGAAGGTGCTGTCCAAAAGCACAGCAGAGGAACACCATGTCCAAGGCATCCCCGGCCTCAGTGGCTCTGGATGCAAGAAAGATGGCTTCACTAAGACCCAGCTTTTCCCAGCTCCCCAGTGTTCTTGGTGGTTCCTTACAGAGTTTTAGGGGGATTGGCTTAGAAAACAAATTGGTCAAAATAACAATTCCAGGTCACTAAGTTTTCACACATAGGTAATTTTGGTAAATGTGTCAAAATTGTGAAAATTAGTATGAGCTTTTAAACATTTTCTTCTTTCCTAAAGTATTGTGTTTTTTGTTTTTTGGTTTTTTTTTTTTCAATTTTTTGATTGGTTGCTGGAGAGCTCTTTTGAGGGGAATTTAGTGAACTTTAGAATGGGTCTACAACCATCTTGTATTTTTTAGAGGAGATACATGTATACTTTTATCGCTTCTTACTCATTTCAGCCAGTTCTGTTTGCTTCACTAATTTGACTGTGATTAGCCAGCTTTTCTTGCTTTGCTGATCATAACAAAAAAAATGCCATGAATTTTTAAAGTTTGTTTCCAGCTCTAAGTAAATTTTCTAAACAGAAATTGTCCCAAAATATTTTCAACCACTAGATTGTGTATTATTAACTTTTATGTTTTATAGACAAATTTTAGTTTTGTTTTTTTAAATAGTATTGCTTATTTTTAAGATATTTTAAATTTTAACTTCTAAAAATAATTTCCCTAACTGCCAAAATATGAAAATTCCGCTGCTAGAAATATTCTTTTTTGACACTTTGCTTTGTCTAATTCGCTTATGACCAAGACAATCAATTTATGAAACAGGTATATTCAGAACACTAGACTTAAATAGTTGAATTCTCTCTCCAAAGTCAGAGAATAGGTGCTGTCAGTGCCCATACTGGCCACCAGTTGGATAGCCAGTAATCATAAAATGCTGGGTTTTTCCCACTCTGGGTTTCCTTCTTATGTAGTAGGGTACACCCATCTCTTAAAACTAGGAAATTTTAGGTACTTCCTATTGACCTCCGCACACACACCTCTTTCCCTGACACTCCTGCCAGTTGTATGATGATCCCTACTATTTTCAGTCTTTCTTTTCAGTTAAAAATTGCTTACCTTCCTAAATGTTACATTACCCCTCTGACTTGAGTATAATCTAGGATCCTAGTAATTCCTTAGGGAAGTAGAAGGCGAGGAGAGGAGAGGAAAAAGAGAAAAGGTCAAAGGGGGTCGGGACCTGGGAAGGGAACCTTTTTTTTTTTTTTTAAGCACCTACTATATCCTAGGTTGTGTGGTAGATGCACATTATCTCAAATGTGAATTACAGCTTAACTTCTTATTCTGATCATTGCCAATTTAGCCAACATTTTCTTGGGTAGCTGATTCATGTTACTTGCCAGATGATGGGCTTGTGGACGCAAACCCAGTGGGCAAGATGTTGCAGATAACCATCTGGGTGTGTTCCTTAATCTCACTTGAGTGTTTCTTAGCATTCCTCCTTTTTACCTTTTTTCTTCCTAAACTGCTTATTAGAAGTCATTAGTACATGAAGTTAATCTTTTATATTGTTTTGGTTTTTGGTGGTAATAGTGTGTGTTTATTTTTGTTGTTGTTGTTTTACGTTTTTGAGATGCCAGGAATTGATAATTGTATTTATTAATAGCCTAAGGCTCTCAATAGTTTTTTATAAGGTCAGGGCACTAATATACATTGGTATTTACATACAGACCCTTCCTGGAACTGCTTATACTATTTAAGAGACAAATTACATTGTAGCCTGACGAACTCTTATAAGAGACCAATGTATCCTTGAGTTAAAATGTAATACATATTTTATATCCAAATACACACATCTAATTCTTACAAATATGTTTATAATCCCATTTGTAAGAATTTACTGTATCGGCTGGCGTGAGAGACTGTGGAAAGTAGCATTGTATAGCCATTTCAACATCTGGCCTGTTTTCTTCATAGGAATATTTTTCAAGATGTCTTACACAGAGATACTCTAGTAAAAGCCTTCCTGGATCAGGTAAATATTAAACCTGAGATTGTCAGAGTGAATGATACGATGTGTTTTCTTTTTTAATATATCCCACAATGCCTGTACTATATATAGAATTTCACATTAAGTCCTTTTGTAATGTCTCTGGTCTTTCTAAAGTGTCAAAATTATTTTTCTTCTGAATTATACAGAGGAGTAGCCTGTACATTAACAATTGAAGATGCAGCATCCCCCAGTTCAAATGTTTTCATTTTAAGCACTAACTTATAACCCAAGAGTGTTTTCTTTTGGTAAAGAGGGGTATGTGTACAAATTTTTTTTGCCTTAATTGTTCCAAACATGTCTTTAAATTTTATTTAAATGATAGCATCCTTATTGTCTCATTCCTTTAAAAAGATCTATAGATTTTTGAAGAAAATTATAGATTATATGGGTCTTATTTCTTCGTATAACAGAGTTTTCTTATAATACCACTCTGGGGATCAGGCCAGGAAACAGTGTAGCTTTGAAATAAGATCTTTAGATTAACTAGAAGTTTGGGATCAAGGTCTGTGTGGTCTGTGACATTGCAAAGGTCAAGAATAATTGGTAATCATGTAATTCAGTGCTCCCCAAGCAGAAATAAAATCGTCTGACCATTCCACATGTACCCCACCCCCCAACATAGAAAACTATGAATATCTCAAAACCAGAGTCTAAGCCTGGCTCAGCTTCTGGGAGCTCTAATTTTATTTGAAGATGTGGGCAGAAAGAAGTCTAGTATCCCAACTGGAGGTAACTTATATCGGGATTTTTAATAATAAAATAAATATGGACCTAGTCGAAGGTAGAATGAAAATTTGAGTCCATTCTTAAAATAGAACTATCAGATTGCTCCCAGACCTGGTCTGTCAGGGCGCGTCTGTGGAAAGGATCGAGGGTCACTGCTCTAACGTGGATATCTGCCAGGCGCTGTCAACACTCAGACAGAAACACACTGTCCAAGTACAACAGGAGCAGGTTATTTGTTTAAACGTTTCATCTTCCTGCAGGTCTTCCATTTGAAACCTGGTTTATCTCTCAGGAGTACTTTCCTTGCACAGTTTCTGCTCGTCCTTCACAGAAAAGCCTTGACGCTAATAAAATACATAGAAGATGATACGTAAGTCAGACTCCTCAACGGGAGAAAAACCCCCTACATTGTTTTTGGTTTTGTTCCCTTTGGACATTTTCTGTATCACAATTTCTTTTTTATTATTATGTGTAGGCAGAAGGGGAAAAAGCCCTTTAAATCGCTGCGGAACCTGAAGATAGACCTTGATTTAACAGCAGAGGGCGACCTGAACATAATAATGGCTCTAGCTGAGAAAATCAAACCAGGCCTCCACTCGTTTATCTTTGGAAGACCCTTCTATACTAGTGTACAGGAACGAGATGTCCTGATGACTTTTTAAGTGTGTAACTTGTTCAGCGCATTTTGTCACATCATCATTGCCGCTACAGTAGCTCAGTGGTGTTGGGAAACATAAATCCCTAGAGTCCTACTCGGCACTGGCAGTTGGTTAGTTACACTACAGTTGTCACCAAGAGTCTGTAAGGGGATGTCAGGTGCATTGTTACAGCAGGTGCACCTTTTCTTGGATGTGCTCTCTTGGGATACAGGCTTATGTTTACAATTATAATAAATATTATTGCTATCTGTTAATGATGTAGGGTATAAACTTGACCACAACTACTGTTTTTTTGAAACTTAGGATTCACGGTTTACATGTATCTAAGTAAAATCTGTGTTAGCTTTCACAGAGGTAATACTATTTGACTTTCCATCTCTTGGTGTTTCTTGGTATGTGGGATTACTATAATACTTTCACAATCAGCTGAAAATTAGAGCATCAGAATCATTTCAGTTCCACAAAAGGAAGTTGGCTTGGACATAGGTTAAGTTTTAGAAAGAAAATGTTTATCAAGTAGATGTTTTATTGAAATTAATGATTAGATCCTACTTTGCAGACAGTCTTTCGGATTCAGTCAGTGTAGAAATGTCAGACAGGATAGAGTCTTGATGATGGTGAACCACAGTCAGAGTTTTTCTTTGTGTGTTGAGCTCTGTCAAAGAATATTTAGAAAATTGGATGTTATGTTTCAGTAGTTATTGCCAACTTTTTAAATTAATTTCCATTATTTTTGAGCCAAATTGAAATGAGTACCTCCTGTGCCTTTTTTTTTCCCTTGGAAAATAGAATTGCTTGGAAGAAGTGCAGGTTTCACTTGTCAGTCATTTTTATCTTGTTTTCCTCTTGTATAATCTTACTCTGATTTAGCAATCAGTATAACTCCGAGATTTTTAAATGCAATAGAGAAATACTGACTAGTTAGATTTTTTTTTTTTTCAGGAACAAGAATAGTATCTTCTTCCTTAAACTTCTGCCCATATTTTTGAAGTTGTTGCCATGTCTCTTTGCCTGCATCATGTGAGGACTAGCAGGAGAAAGTTTATTGATGTGCTGTTTTTCTAGGTGCTACTTTGGCAGAACTAAGTGGTCAATTTCTTTTCTTAATGTGTTTGGACCATCTTGCTAGCTATAAAATAACCAATTAACATAATTCTGTGCTAGAAGAGTGTTGACATAATAGTACACACGAGCATAAAAAATATTTTTATTTAAAACTGTGAAAGCAACATAAAAGGGAAAAATATTTATAAGAAAGGGATAAAAGTGATGGAGCCCATCTGCCCAGGCTCACTAGATTTAACGAAAACCAACATAGGTCCTGATAGCCTTTAACATCACTAATTAGAAAGGTGTCCCAATTTTTAGACACATACTCAACTAGATGATGGATGCTCTGTGGCTCAGTCATGAAAATTACAGATTGCACCTTGTACCCCTTCTTCAATGCTATTTACATGATGGATTATTTAAGTGCTAATTATTTTGTTTTGCTCATTTATTATACTGTTATATAGGATGCAAGTTGTATAGGGAAATAAGTTATTAAAAGCATGTGTGCACATTGTTATATATCTTCTCCTAGATGGAGAATTTTGAATAAAATATCTTTGAAATTTTGTGTCTTTCACTTACTTATTCAGAAAAGCGGTGCTATGATATTGAAAGACTGATTGGCTTCCTGCTCAGCTGACCGTCATGTTGGATCTAAATGATTTTTTAAATTGATTTTCTCTTTTGAAAAAAAAATATTTAAAAGTTCTCTATGATGCTGGAATCTTACACATATTTTTTTAAAAGGCTGTCTACTTAACTCCCAGAATTGCATGTTGATTTTTTTGTTTATATGTTAATATTTCAGATGAAAGATAATGCTTCAGTAAATTATTTTATTTAAATTACTGCTATAATAATATTAATACAACCTAAGCTGAAGTTACTCCTTCCAGGTCCCCAGTAGAGGTGTCCAAAATGAAAGTGCAAGGAATCTAAACCTTTTAATCTGGAAAACAAATAAGGTTGGTATTTTTATTCCAGTGGGGGGAAAAAAACTAATTCATAAATATGACAGTTGAGTTGAAAGATTTCCATAGAAAAAAACTGATTCATTGCATTGATAAGTTTCTCAAAGAAAAAACCCAAACTTCATATAATGCTAGGAAATAAAGATGAGCAGTTACTCCTATGGTCTGTTTCTGTAATGCTTCAGGTCAAACAGGAAGACAGTGAATGTTTCTCTTCTCTAATACTGTTTTGCTTTTGACATGGAATTGCACAAATTGATATTTTTCCTGTGATCTTCAGGGTATAAACAAAGTACCAAAAATTGTTAACTACCCCTACTTAACACACACTACCCACTGGACTTTCTGAATCTCTCATCATCAGTATGAGGCATGTATTTTTATTTCCATTTTACAAATGAGGAAACTAAAGCTTAAGGAAGTACAAAGATCCATGATCACTCAGCTTGTTAAGCTGAATTTCATCCCAAAGTTACAGGAGCTGTCATGTGGCACAGCACCTGGTACAGTCCCTCCATGTAGCAGGTACTCAGTGTTGCTGAATTAGAGGGACACACTCCAGTGCCCAAGTGTGAGTCCCTGCTGTGCTACTTGAAGAAGTTACTTAACCTCTTGGAGGCTCACTTTTGAAATATTTGAAATGCGGTCATGAAGATAAGAAGATTTAATGAGACTGTATAAGGTACTTAGCATAGTACCTGACCAGTGTTTCATAACTGCTTTTTTATCCAATCTGACAATCACTACCTTTTAATCAGGGTAGAACATTAGAACATTGACATTTAATGTGATTATTGGTATGCTTAGGTTAAATCTATTGTTTTGCTATTTGTTTTCTATTTGTTCATTGTTCGTTTTTATTCTTTTTCTGCTTTCTTTGGGATTGAGTATTTTTTATGATTCCACTTTTATCTCTTTTGTCAGCTTATTAGTTGTAACTCTTTGTTTTTATTTCAGTGGTTGCTTTAGGGTTAGTGTAAATACATCTTTAACTTATCCATCTACATTCACATGATATACTACTTGACGTATAGTTTAAGAACCTTACAGTGATAAACTTCTGTTTCTCTCTTCTTGCCTTTCTGCTGTTATGGCCTCACATTTTACTTCTACATATATTAAAACCTCCACATTTTATTATTTTTGCTTAAATAGTCAATTATCTTTCAAAGAGATTTAAATAGAAATAATCTAAACACCCCAATTAAAAGGCAGAAATTGTCAGATTGGATTAAAGTAAACAAGATCCAACTATATGCTACCAACAACAAACACATCTTAAAGATAAAGGACAAACAGATTAAAAGTAAAAAAGAAAAAGATACACCATACTAACACTAATCAAAAGAAAGGAGTAGCTATGTTAACATCAGACAAAATAGATTTTAGAGTAAAGAATATTACCTAGAGGTAAAGATTATTTCATAATGTTAAATGGGCCAATTAAGCAAGAGGACATAAAAATTCTAAATGCTGGTTCACCTAATAACAGCTTCAAAATACTTGAAGCTAAAACTGTAAGGAAAAATAGACAAATCTACAATTATAGTTGGAGACTTGAAGACCTCTTTCAGTGTTTAATAGAACAAGAAGACACAAATTTTAAAGCTAGATGGTTCATAGGCTCGATTTTAATGAACGATTTTCCAGGAAAAAAAAAATCTATATATAAATCAGTAAGGATATAGAAAACTTGAGGAAGACTATCAACCAACTTGATGTAAGTGACATTTAGAGACCACAGCCGTATCCAACAACGGTAGATTACACATCCTTTTCAAGAGCACACGGAGCAGGTACCAAGATAGACCATATTCTGAGCCATACAAGTCTCCATAACACTAAAGGATTCAAGTCATACAAAGTATGTTCTCTTGACCATGACAATAAACTAGAATAACTAGATAAATAAACTAGAAACTAATAACAGGTATCTGGGAAAACCTCAAATAGTTGTAAACTCAATAGCAGCTTTTAAAAGATTAGGTAATTTCTAAATTATGTGTCTGGAGAACAAGAGGAAATGGATTGGAGAACAGAAAGGGAGGTATCTGAATATTGTGGAATGATTTTACAAAGAGTGGAACTCATCCTGCCTTTGATGTCTCCCCACTATAACCCATTCTTCACATTGATAACAGCATAATCCTTCTTAAATTAAATCTGATGATCACTTCTGTTAGATAGCTCTGCATCATTCACAAAATTAAATCCAAAATCTCTGTAACAGTTTCTTTTCATCCCTCTAACATCACTTCTCACTTTCTCACTTCCTAGGAATTTCTTCTTTTGCTGAATCTATTACACTGTTTCTTTGCTTCTCTGTCTCAGGCTAGAGAACAAATACATGTCTTTTTCATTATTGTATCTCTGTGTCTAGCATGGTGCCTGGCACAGGGCGTGCTGCCAAAAAACTTAGTTGAATGAATATAATGAGTTTATTAAAAATTATTTTCTTTGTCCTCTCCAAGAAAAAAATTAGTTCCTGCAAAATAAGGAAATTGCCTTCTTTATGTCAGCAGAAACTAATTTTTGCCTCCAGAAAGCTCTTCATTAAAATTGAGCTTATGTACAACCTAGCTCTAAAAGTTCAAAAGATCTTTAGGCAGTGATTTTTATTCTTTTTAAAGTAGTAAGACCCTGTCATTTTCTGCTTCTCCATTTATTCCTCATAATCGCATTTCTCCATTTATTCCTTACAATCTCATCTCTGGCTGAAATGTTCTTTTTAAATTAATAGCTTGATAAATTGCTAAGCAGTTTTCATCAGACCCATTAGGGCAATAGTTAAGTATCCATTTGTGGAGCTGGACATTTAAGAAATCTGATCCAGTATTTAGAAAATCATTCCTGAGCTCAGAGTTGGCTCAAACTGGCACCTTCTGGCACATGCTTGTGGGTGGGGAACGTGGAATGCTTTGAAAGCTGAATGGATTTGTCAAGTTTTAAAACTCCCTTAGGGCTGAAGGGAAACAACATTCATTGTTTAAAAACACCATTGTTTGTTTTTCTGCTTTTCTGTTCTTTGGAACCCGAATCTGCAAAAACACACCCAGCATTTTGCTTCACGCACCTCTCCTACTATGTGTCTGGAGGATGTGAGTGGCGTGGAAACCTTATTACTGTGATTAGAATGTTCAGAACAAACTGAAAAACTCCATTTTAATGCTCATACTGAATTTTATGGGGAAAGACCTATTTGCCATTGTAGGCGGAGAGGGGAGTTGATAGCAGTGTGAGTCCTAGAATCAGACTTCAAAGGCTCAAATCCCTGTTTTTCCACTTCTTGGCTGTGTGACCTTGGACAAGGTATTGAACCTCTCTGTGCTGCCTCAATATCCTCATCTATTCCATGGGGGAAAGAATAGAACCTACACCATAGGGTTGTTTGAAAAAAAATAATTGGGTTAATCCCTGCAGAACGCTTGGAAGGGTAACCGGCACAGAGTAAGCAAACAATAAAATTAAGTCATGGCTGTTGTCAGTATCATCGTCATTATCAGCATCATTAAGCAACTGACTATAGACTTCCCATGTCTGATTATTAAACCACACCAATTCTACAGCCGTGATTCTAGGTGATAGCACCTCAGTAGCAAGATTATTTTATTCATGTGAACCCATCTCTACCTCATTTCTCAGAGCAGAGAGCATTGCCCCAGAAGAAGGTCATTCTAAGGGCATGAGACGTCCTATCTGGAGGCTTCACCCTGTATTTCAAATCTCTGCTCCAGCTCCACTGCCGTTAATAGGACCTCATCCTTTCTCATCCACATGAACTCAACAGACTCCTCCCTTCTGGTCCTCTCACCCACCAGCCATCCTCCTTTCCGCACCCCTCCCCACATCCATTTTCCCCATAGAGGGCAGACTGAGCTTTCCAATATCATCTCCTCTTTGATCTCACTCACTTGCTTTAAAAATCCCTCAGTGACAAAAAAAAAAAAAAAAAAAAAAAAAAATCCCTCAGCGACAACCTCTGACACAATAGAAAGCCTGCAATCCTTGGCGAAGTACAAGGGCCTTCGGGATCTGACCCTAGCAAACCCCTCCATGCTTTCCTTTCACCACTCATCCCCTTCTGCAAGGCCCTGATGAACTGTCTGTGGTTCCCCAACCCACCTTGCTCTCATCACTGGCCTATCCACATGCTGCTCTCGCTGCCTGGAATACCCACTCCTTCTCCTGGATGTAAGTCAGGATTCCCCTGTGGTTGGTGTCATGTCCCACCAGGCTTCCCCCTCAACTTTCCATCTAGAGCACCTGGACTTTAAGCTTCTGGAGGCAAGGACTGTGTCTGTGCACTAGTTTATACCTTAATTGCCTGGTACATAATATGTTTATGGAATAAATGTTGAGTTAATTACCCTCTATTCAGGACTCTTGTAGGTTTCTATGCTTATAGTCCTAGCCTAGCACTTAACTCCTAATTTTGAAACTGAGCAGGACCTTGTGGGGTCCTCCTGAGCAAAAAAGCCGTTAGTGTCCCCCATTTCTCCTTTGCCAGAAAAAGGCTTCAGCCTCCTAGACCTTCCTGAATTCAGATAGAGCAGATTCAAACAGCTGCTAATGAGGAAAGTAAGAGAATGCAGAAACAAAGGAGGAACAATCAAGAAATGATAGTGCAGCGATTAAAGCGGGATCCTGGTTCCTCCTCTAGTGATATACATAATAAAACCTTTGAGTTCTGCGGCACTAAGGCCCCCACCCAGGTGGAAGATGGCAACTTCAGGCTGAGCACAGGATTCCTGGAACACCGCCCTGACACCTCACCACCAATCAGTCAGAAGAAAGTCACACACCCTGCAGCCCTCACCCCAAGTTGTGCCTATAAAACCTTCTCCCCCCAAACCATCAGGAGTTCAGGTTTTTTGAGCACGAGCAGCCCGTTCTCCTTGCTTGAACCTGCAGTCAACCTTCCTGTGCTCCAAACTCCAACTTTTCACTTTGTTTGACCCCACTGCTTTGGGCACACGAACTTGTATTCAGTAACATTAACATCATTATTGTGGGTTGTTGGTTTGTCTCCATTAGACTGTGAGCTTCACCCACAAGGCTGGGTCCCTGTCTTATGTATCACTGTATCCTCAGCTTCCAACCTAGTGCCTACCATCAAACAGGAACTCAGTAAATTCTGAAAGAATGGATATTATCCACATACCTATTAACCTTAGGTTTAAAGTTTCCCCAAATTCTGAAGCAAGGGGATTGACTTATGGGTGCCCTTGGCAGTTCTTGGATGTTATCCCAACGATGCCACTGACATTGTAAGCAAAAGCTGTCCTGTGTGTACATTTCCCTGAGTGGTGGGGGCCACAGCCTTCATTAAATTCTTAAAGGGGTTTCTGATTCCCCACAAAGGTAAGAATCTATGTCCTAAAGAGTTCTATTTAAAAACCAGGTGTGAGATAAAATGTTTGCAAGGTAGTTTAATGAATCAGTCCACTGGACCTGGATGAAGGTAGAGGTTTTGTGCCTCAAGGAGTCTCCCTGCACCTGGACTGTGGCTCCAGTTGGCTGCAGCTGGTGTTTCTCCTAGGGTGAATGTCCACTTGAAAGCCCCCTCCGCACATCTCTAGGAGCAGTTTGAGACTCATTTGCAGGATCCCCTTGGTCCTAGAAGCATCAAGATTTCAGCCCCTGGAACCAGCACCACTCAGTGTTTTAACTCAGCGTTCAGGGAGGAGAGGCTCTTCTGCTCAAAGCTGAGAACCTCCTTTGATCTGCTTTGGCTGGACATTTTCTGTGCCTACCATCAATAGACTTGGTATTTTGTTCTGGCCCAGACCCACACAAACAAGAGACCAGAGCTTCTCTAATAACCTAAGAAAAACCACATTTGAAAAATAACTTGAGCAAATGAATTCATTCTGGCAAAAGCCACTCAGCTACGTGAAATAAACTTTAGGGTTTCGCAATAGCAGGTCCTGAAAATGTCAACAACCCCAGGGTCCACGTGAGCTGAGCTGTTTGCTAAATAGAAAGAGTCCCTGGCCCAAATTCTGCCAGAATAAAGACTACCTTATAAAACTAGGAGTCAATGGCCATCATGTGAAAACAAAATGAGGAGTGGAGGGGTGGGACTCAACCCCAGGAAAATAAGAAAGTCTCATGACTAGACATTCAAAATGCTGGCTTTCCAAACAGAAAGCTAGGATGATGAGGGATGGGGGTGGGAGGGCTGTAATCTGTGCCTCAGGCCCTTGCTCAGACCCTACCAGGCCCCTGCCTTCCCTAGGGAAAGCCAGAGTCTACTAACTCTCATGAAGTCAGAGGAACCCCCTGCAGGTTTTACCATGTGTTCTGTTGACAGGATAATGGTTCCATTGAAACTGTAATAACATACTGGGCCAAAGAAACCCACACTATTATAGCAACTTCACACCCAGCCTGAGTTTTCAGAGCATAATGATAATATGTTCTCTCTAATGAGGCCCATACTGTTCTAAAGAACTTATGTAGCGTGTAATCTCTATTAGAACAATACTTGCTATAAATAATAAATACAGTGATCATCATTTTATATTTGAATAGAGCTCTTTCCAAAAAAGTACTTTCTCATTTTTTTTTAAATTAACTGCTTTTATTTATATTTATTTTTTTAATGGAGGTACTAGAGATTGAACCCAGGACCTCATGCATGTTAAGCATGTGCTCTACCACTGAGCTATACCCACCCCTACTTTCTCATTTCTTAGTGAGGTCCTTTTTATGCTGGGAGCACTGTGCTAGAATCCACATCTTAGAATGGCCAGAATTTGGAGACATTCGGAGAAAAATCATAGGAATCATTTTTAAAGACTAGAAAATGCAATGCACGGAAAAGTACTGAAGAACTTATTATCTGCAGTAAACCTTAGTATTATATTTCAGTTATACAAAGGATCCTGGTCCAATTAGCAACACATATTGAATAATGGCTACGTTCCAGGTGCTCTCTGAGCAATTTCTCATTTAACCCTCCCACAACCTCGTCAAGTGAAGGCCCCTGTGGTACACCACGAGGACACTGAAACTTAGGTTAAATGACTGTCCAAAGGTAATAGACATTTTTCACAAACATTCTGCTTTTTTTCTCTCTTTTCTCACCTAGAAGTTGGATACTACTTCCCCTTTCGGTGGGACTCAGGTATGATCACCCAACTCATCAATGAAATTTAAGCAAGAGACAGGTACCATTTTCAGATGGAAGGTTAGAGAACCAGTATGAGCTTTGCCTCCTTTGCACTTTTCCACAGCAACAATTAACATTCTGGAAAGTTGCTGCTCACAGCCTTGGCCCTGCAGCTGGGGCTACAGGAGCAGAGGCCCCTCTCCCACCCCAACCAACCCAACACGAGCATGTTGCAGGAGTGAGACTTGACCTTACAGTTTTAAGCTGCTGAATTTGGAGGTTTGTTCCTGCAGCAAAGCCTGACTGCTAGACCAAGTCACCCAGCTGACTAGAACTCGAGCTGACTCTTGCCCACAACTTATTTTAACTAACATGCTGTGTTACTTTCCAGGTAGACAATGACAGCTGAGTGTCTTCTAAGGGGTGCGAGGAGCAGGGGAAGAAAACGTCATTATTTCAGTGACAGAAATTGAGATTCCCCAGGGGGCAGTCAAGACTGATGCAGAAAGAGAAGTGAGTCAGATCAGGGGAACTTCAACTGAAGGTTAATTCAGAAGAGAAAAACAGTTAATGTTTTGATGTCTTTTCTTCCAGGCATACTGAATGAAACACTTTGCATAGATTTTCTCAAAGAAAGCTCTACTTAAGGGAAATTTTCTTAACAGAGCTCCTTCCTTGGGATTGTTTACTCTGCTTCAGGGTCTCTCTCTGGTTTAGTCTATTTTCTTACAGATCTCACAGCAATAACCATCTCTCTCACTAATCAGCACACAAGATGGTCCTCATTTCCATTCTACCAAAAACCCAAGTATTTTGGTTTGGATTCCCCCCAAATCAGAGTCCGAGACAAGGACTCGAGGGCAGTTAGTTTATTTGGGAGGTGATTCCAAGAAGCAGGAGTGAGAAAGCAAGCTGACTGAAAGAAGGAGAAAAGGCCAATATGATGAATCATACCTACTGTCCAAGGTCATTGTGAGGATAAAATGAACTAATAAAGGTGAAAATACCCAGCACGGGTCCTAGCACCTAACAGGCACTCAATAAAGGTGAATTCCCTGCCTTCCATCTCCTGTAAATGCCCTGGAGCCCGACTAGACACTAAGGCAAATTGACTCTAAAGTCCTTCCAGCTCTCCGCTTGTGCTTTGCTTGGAGTTTCTGGTGCTGACTCTGCCTCCAGTTTGAGCAGCAATGAGGCACAACTTCAAATGAAAAATCTGGTTGAGCATCTGCTGAGACAAACAAAAAAGAACCCAGGAAAGCAAAAAAGCCAAGGAAAGGGAATGAAAGTGTCATTCAATTCTATTTTTAAAAAGGAGGTTTGTTCTTCTGGGACGTTGAGTGGAAATCTTGATATCACCTAGCTGTCATAAATCCTCTTTGGAACAAAGTAACAAACGAAGGAAGGGAAATAAAGAATGGAGGAAGGAAGAGAAAGGGATAATGGGAGAGAAGAAGGAGAGAATAAATAAAAGAAGGAAGGAAGGAAATTACCCAACAGAGACTCTGCTGAGCATTAGGTGATAAGACTCGGAGAAAATTTAATATGAAACTTTCCCAAAAAACATTTCAGAGAGATGTTTCTCCTCAGAAAAGCATCATCAGGGCTGTTCGATGCCCAAGGCAAGTCTCTTTCATATGATTAGACATAAAACTATCACATTTGAGGCTGGCCAGAGGCCATTTAGAAATTCAGTAATTATTCAACCCAAGGGGCTTTCCAAATGGTGATGTAGCTTCTGAGGAGGAAATTAATATGGGGCATTATATCAAATAGAGTCCTGAGTAGCTAAAACAGCTGGGGGCTGAAGTAGGACAGGGTGAGTGATACACTTACTTTTGTGTCTTGCCTTCATTATGAGGTAAAAAGGAAAATCTTGTTTATTTTTCAAATGGATTGAATTTTCACCAAATTTCACCTCTCACCAAATCTAACTGAAGTAGCCCTTGAACTCTGAGCACCGCTCTCCAGAGCAACATGGTTGTGGGTCTATGTTCAACAACAACTAGGCAAAACACGCTTTCTCCATTTTCACTCTATTGCAATCTGTCTGTTGTGACTGTTGCTATGGTGACACCCTTCCGATATCCCTTTGCTCTTTTAGTACCCTCTCAGAGGAAGCTGTAATGAAGTGGTTTGGCAACAGAATCTTTCTGGGACTTTTCTCATACACCATTGAAGACTTTACAGGAAATGTAGAAAGCGTGAACTGAAAATGATGAAAAATGATTTGCCCTGACTTGGCCAAGGAATGTGAATGTCATTCATTCTATGTTAAACTAACCAGAAATGTTCTCTTTTTGTTCCCAGTTCCAGGAGATGTCCTCCCAAGGGACAGCGAGTTTTCTGGATTCCATGTGGAATGTAACACACACTGGGTGCTGGGATCTCTTAGCCTCATGGGGGAGGGACTAGTGAGGGTGGTTAGAGAACTACGTGCTGGAGAGAAAAAGAGGTGGTTTCTTGAGCACTTACCTGTCAAAACTTACAGTGACAGGCACTATGCTGAGCATGTTACACGCAATTTTTCACTGAGTCCATACAATTACCTATGTTATTTACCCCATTTTATAAAACGAAGTAGCTGACTCAGAGAGATTAGACACAGCTAATATGGATCTTTCAGACTCTGAAGTCCATTCTTTTAATTACCATGCCACCTTGTCTCTCTGATTCATCCTTCAGATGAACCCGGTTTCTCTCTTTTCCCTAGAAGAGCTTGGAAATAAGATTCATGAGTAGTTGCATCCAAATTCCTCAGACTTACCCTTAGTAACCAGGAGAGGATTATTTGAAACATCCTAAAAGCTGACAACTTCATCTGCGACAAGCACACCCTTGTGGCCTTTTCCACTCACGTGTTAGGACACACAGAACCCTGATGGTTGTGAGACCCAGAGTCAAACTCCCAGTTTTGCTAGTTGTGTAATCACTTAATCCTTCCAGCCTTCGTTACTTTAGCTGTGAAATGGAAATGGTAAAAAAAAAAAAAAAAAAAAAAAAAATCATGCTTGTCCAAAGGTCAGGAATGGCCAGTTGCTCTCATTACCCATTTCTGCCCTCTTTTAGAACCTTCTGAGTCTTAGATATTGGAGGCTGTGCCCTGGACCCAGAATTAGGGGTCCATGATTGCCCTTTTATAAGGTGGCAAATAGAGTTAGTAGTCTCTGAAAGCATCTTACTCAACAAGAAGTTCATTTTTCTTTTCTACTTGTTGCCTTTTAAGTTACAGCTTCAGACATGACTTTGGAAGCTCCTTTAGGTAATTCTTCTCCATTAATCATTGTTAACAAAAATCATTAAATTCCTTCGATCTTTAGGTGAGTTTTTGGGATCCCAGCCATTATCGTCTAACTGCATGCCTAGTCCCCATACAACTACATTAATCTTGGCTTCCAGAACACATCTTGCATTTCTCTCCCTTCCTGTATCTTTACTCCTGTGGTTCCCTCTACCTGAACAATCTTTCAATCTAACTCCAGCAACGTCCACCATCTTAAGTCCAGCCCAAACGCCACATCCTCCCTGAAGCTTCCTGCAATCAGCTCCATCCGCAATTAATCTATCCTATCTCTATGCTCCACAAAAAGTATTGGCCTTTTCTATACTACCCACCATAGACTTCTTTGTGTCATTGCTATTTCTGTTTCTCTTGTCATTTTAATAGATTGTAAGCATCTTGAGGGCAAGATCCAGGCTTTCCCTTTGCCATGTGATAGTGGCAGTGGCTGTGAGGGGTACAGCTGTGGGCTTCAGTCACACTGCCCAGTCTAAAACCTGCCTAGGCGATGTAACTGCTGCGTGACCTTGCGCAAGTTACTTCAACTTTCTAATCCACAATTTCCTCACCTGTACCTACCACATAGGGATCTTATGAGAATCAAATGAGATATCCCATGTAAAGTGCTTAGCACAGACATGGCATATTGTAGGTGCTTACTAGATATTAAATATTTGCAATGCCTACAGTGAGGTCTTTCCATTAATTATTTCAATATATATTTCTTGAGTGCTGTGTTAGTCTGTTCAGGCTGTTATAACAAAACACCATGGACTGAATGGCTTAAACAGTAGACATTTACTTTCTCACCACCGGAGGCTGAGCAGTCAAAGATTACAGTGCCAGCCAGTTGGGTTCCTGGTGCAGAATCTCTTCTTGTCTTGCAGATGGTTCCCTCCTCACTGTGTCCTCACATGGCAGAGAGACAGCAGTCTCTCTCTTTTCTTTTTGTGTCATATAAAGCCATTAATCTCATTATGGGGGGTCCATCCTCATCACCTCCTCGAACACTAGTTGGTTCCCAAAGGCTATATCTTCAAATACTATCACATTGAAGGTTTGGGTTTCAACATATGAATTTGAGGGTTGGGGGTGGGACAACAATTCAGTCCACGGCAAGGATCTATACATTTTCTATACATTTATTGAGCTAATCTAGAGATAGAGCAATAAACCAAACAGATGAAAATCCTTGTCTCATGGAGTTTATATTCTAGTGGAAAGAGTAAGGCCGTATGTTAACAGAATAATTGCTCCCACAGATGTTCACATCCTTATCTCTCTAACCTGTGAATATGTTACACTACAAAGGGGAATCAGGTTGCAGATGGAGTTAACGTTGCTAATCTGCTGACTTTAACATAGGATGATAATCCTGGATTATCTGGATGGGTTCAATGTAATTCCCTCGTCAGTACAAGAGGAAAGCAGAAAGACCAGAGAGATGTGAAATGGGAAAGATTCCACCTGCCCTTACTGTTTCTCAACAGGGAGTGGGGGATACACGCCAACAAATGAGGGTGGCCTTGAGAAGCTAGTAAAAACAAGAAACTGATTCTCCCCTATAGATTTAAGAAAGGAATGCAGCCCTGCTCACACCTTGATTTTAGCCCACTGAGACCTGTGTTGGACTTTTAACCTCCAGAACTGTAAGATAAGAAATTTATATTATTTAAAGCCACTGAGTTTGTGGTGATTTGCTACAGCAACCACAGAAAACTAATACAGGCAGTAGACATATTACACTAACCTAGGAAGTTTATCTGTCATATATCACATGGCAATAAGTGCTACGGGGAAAATTGGAGCAGGGCGTGTGGAGAGGTGGGCGTTGACTAATTTCAAATAGAGTTGAAAGGGGAGCTCTCTGGTGACTTTTGAGCCAGAGCTGCAGGAAGTGAGGCAGTAAGCCGTGAAGTGTCCGAGTAAAGAGTGTTCCTGGCACAAGGCACAGCAAGTACAGAGGTAGGCGCTCACCTGGCATTTGTGGGAATCAACCAGGGCAACGTGGATGGAGCGGGATTTGTGATGGGGAAGGTACTAGGAGACCAAGTCAGAGATGAAGGAGTGCTTATTTGTGCTGGTTTTACTCTGAGTAAG
The DNA here is from genome assembly GCF_009834535.1 of Camelus ferus. Classification (NCBI taxonomy): domain Eukaryota; kingdom Metazoa; phylum Chordata; class Mammalia; order Artiodactyla; family Camelidae; genus Camelus; species Camelus ferus. The sequence goes on from NC_045699.1 coordinate 12,978,730, forward strand.
ACAGGAAGCCCCAGGAGGATTTGGAGTAGCAGAGGGACAAAATGCAACATACCTTCTAATGAAATTACACAGGTGGCTGTATTGAGAGTAGAACATAAGCAGGGCAGGAGGGAAGCAGAGGAACCAGGTACGAGGCCATTGCAGTCATCCAGGCTCCAGGTGTTTGTGGCTGGACCAGGGTGGTAACAGTGGAGGCAGTGGAAAGAGGTCGGCTTCTGGATATCTCCTAAAGACAAAACCAACAAGATTTGCTGATAGATTAGAAGTGGACTAGACAAGGAAAAAAGTCAAAGATGATTCATAGTGGCCTTAAGCAACTGAAAGATTGGAGAGACCCTTCGCTGAGATGGAGATGACCACAGTGCCAGCAAGTTTGAGGGGGAGGATCTGTTCGGTGTGGGTGAACTTTTGTCATCTGACTCCTCCCCCCTCCTCCCCTGCCTTCTTTCCCTTCAGATTGCTTTTCCAAATGAGCAAAGAGACGTGCACATAAGGAAGAGTAGCCAGTGGAAAATAGTATCTAGTTCAAATCATGAAGGGGGCAGTTTGCTGTACAACACAGGGCTCTGATAACAGCTGGATTGAAGAGGTGTAGCCCAAGATGCTATAAATTGAATGTTTGTGTCCCTCCAATATTCATATGTTGAATTATAACCCCCAAGGGGCTTTTGGGAGGTGATGAGGTCACAAGGGCAGAGCCTTTGTCAATGGAATTAGTGCCCTTAGAAAAGAGGCCTGAGCCACTAAGAAGATGGAAGTGGGATGAAAGTTCTTTTCTCCCTACAGGCAAAGCTGACACCCAAGAGAGAGATGGAGACAGTTCCATCAATGCTCGTTCATTAGAATCCTGTGCCTTCTTTGCCCTGAGTATGCCCTGCTCATCTGCACCCTGGAGCTTGAACCCTATCTCTGGGGGCAGAAGAGGGATCTCAATGTTCCGCTCTGGGTTCTGAGACAGGGAATCTTATTTTTCCTCTCTTCTTGACAGAACAGAAAAGATCATGTGATGAGAATTCTTGGGCAGGCAACAGCCTCTTCCCAATTAGGGATTAGTGAGTGAGAAAGAAGGACTATTAAAAGGTAAACTGGAGTAATTAAGAGACACTTCCATTCTAATTATTCTGGATGATGAAGAGCTGTCTGATTGCCAAGAGGCAAAAAGGACAAAAGGAATGGGGTTTGAGGCAGTTTGGAAATGAGATTGTATTACTGAACGATGAAGAGAAACATTGCTTAGTGGCTGGGTTTTGGTATCTGATCATTCTTTCTTCTCATGTTTGAGTCTTGTATTCACAATCTTCAATATCTTTGTATTGCTCAAGTGACAGAATTAAATGGAATCATTTAATCCAGGGTTGATATCATTAGACCATGACGATTTATTAAATATTTCTTGCCATATCAGATTTGACTCGCTATTGCAAAAGATGTATGTGGTCTTAGAGGTTCTCACTTAAGTAGTTGCAAAACCACTTCTGGGGAGGGTTGTTTTCTCTGTGTATTCTAATTTCTACTTAATATATTTCCATACTTCCTATTAATTTATTTAACCTTATTATTTTTTAATGGAGGTACTGTGGATTGAACCCAGGACCTTGTGCATACTAAGCACATGCTCTATCACTGAACTATATCTTTCCCCCATGTCCAAAGTGTGTAAGAATTATAAAATGCAATATCTAGTCATTTGTTACTTCTCAATCAATTTGCATTAAGATGCTATCAGATAGGGAATAAAAATGTGGAAAACTCATTCTTTTCCTCAGGAAGCTTATATTTAATGACTCCTACTCTGAACTAAGAATACTTTCTATGCTTACCGTTTACAAACACGCTGCAAAGTAGATACTGCTCTCTCCAATTCGTAGAGAATACTGAGGTTTAAAGGTCATAGACCAAGATTACACAAATAGAAAGTGGCAGGCTGTGTGTGGGCTGAGCTTCAAAGTCCATGCTCATTCCATTACTCCCAGCTTGTTCTAGTAAATCTGCTAGAATTTCGGAGTCTTTCTCAGTGATTAATGCTCTCCTCTGTCAGGCAGTCCAGACGATTTTCAACAAGTTGGAAAATATTGAAGAAGGTAAGCGATTTCCCCCTCTCTAGGTGCCAGGGATGTGGCCATGGTGGACCTAGAACGCACCCTTTCTGATCTGGTATCTTCCTCGCCGCCATGGCCGGAGGGTTAACGTTTTTTCCGCAGGGCTGAGGGCCCCGCTAAGACTGTCCATTCCCCACCACTTTCTGGATGGAAGATGACCTAAAGGTGACCGGACCTCTCTCCCAGACGGAGCTGCCATTCCGCGGGCGGCCGCCAGGGGGGCCTCCGCTCGTGTCCCCTCACGAGAGCCGCGCGCCGGGTGCCTGTGGGGGCTGCTGAGGAGCCGCGGCGGCTGCAGCCGGAGCCCCGCGTTCGCTCGCCCGCGCGCTCCCTCAGACCGCGCGCGCTGGCCCGGGAGCCCCTCGTTGGATCCGCGAGCGTCGCCCCTCCTGTCCCGAGCTCACCCTCGTCCTCCCGCGCCGCCTACAGCTGCCCCAGCGAGGGGAGCCGACAGGGCCCCGGGGCTGAAGGTAAAACCCCACGGTGAGTGAGAAGCCGCTCCAAGCGAGGGGAGGTGGCGCAGCCCGCAGCCACTCACGCCGGGTCGCGCCCAGGCGGCTAAGAGGTGCGGGGCGCACCTGGGGGCGGGTGCAACAGGGGGGCGGGAGGCCGCGGACCCTGTTTCCCCGCCCGCTCTCCTCAGGCTTCCGGGGCTGGAATCTGCGTCAGCCCCCTGCCCGCGTCTTGGCTTCTGGCCGGCTCCTTCCGCGCCCTACCCGGGCAGGAACAAGAAGAGTCCAGTCCCGACCCTGGGTTCCCGGGCCTTGATTTTAAAAGATCTATCAATAAAAATCGATCTTCTTTCGGGGTACAAGTCTGTCTCCGAACCCATCCTGAATCGCATATGACTGCAGGGTGCGTGCTGGGCTGTGGGTGGCGGGAAGACAAACTTTTACAGAAGTGCTCCTGGGCAGGGGGACAACGTTTACGGCGTCTTAATATTGAAGGAGGAGGCTCGGCTTGGGGCTGCGAAGGGGAACTTCGCTTCTTCGGCCAGTCGCCCCGGGGCTGTTGATGCTTCGCGGAGGGAGAGGGTGTGTAAAATCCTGCTAAACCCTTGGGCCAACAACTGTCAAACATCTGGAATCCTAGCCCCTCCTTCACCCTGCACTGAGGAAGGAGGCGGAAACCCTTCAACTTTCCTTTGATTCCTCCTCCCTGCCTTTGGACCCCTCTCGAAGGGTAAAAGGCCGACCCTCGGCGCCTGGCAAGTAAGTACCAGAGACCCCCAAACTCCTCAAGATCCCCCCTCACCCCCCCTTCCTGACCCCTCCCTGACGTCCTCCCCGCCGGGACCACGCGACAGAGCCGATTGAGATCGTGGCGAATGGCCTTTTGTTTCTCCGCGTTGTCCCTATTGTTTGCCTTTCTAACATCTGGCGGGGATTGAGAGAGAAAGAAGCCCCTCTCGTCCTCCTCCCCCGCCCCCTAAGCCAGCCACCCGGCCAGCTCGCGCCCGGGATCCCGGCTGGGGAAGGAGAGGATCCCAACCCCAGCGGGGCCGCCCCACCCGAGCCTTGCGGTTACTGGGCGGAGGGAAAGTTGTTCCGTCTCCGCCTCCTCGGCTGCCTGTGGCTCAGGGCACATTTCTCAGATCTTATCCCAACTGCGCCGCAAAGAGCGCAGATCCAGAGGGGCGCCGCTTTCGAGGGAGTGGAAGCGAGGTTCCGCCCCAATCTGGGGGTGTCCTTTGGTGAGTTCCAGTGGATTCCACCTCTCTCTGCCTAAAGGCGTGTGGCTGGGCCGCTGCCTGGCAGTGGGACGGGATCAGGGCAAGTCTGGTAGGCAGACAGCTCTGAGGTCTGCGAGTTCCCAAGGGCTGAAGGGCAGGCAAGTCGCCTTAAAGGGAATGGAGGCGGAAGTGACCTAAGAAGCCTCAAGACTTTGCCTAGAAATAGGGGTGAGGTGGCTCCCTCCTGAGTGAACCTAGAGTCGGACTCCAAGTTTGAGTCCCAGGTCGCCTCCCAGCATTTAGAAAAAGCAGACTTGAACACAGCTCAGACGCCGCCAGGGCTGTGTTCACGTTTCCAAGTCCCTGCGAATCAGTGTCTGGGGACAGGCTCTGAGTTGGCCTGTGCGTGCGCCTGGGAGGTGATAGGTGGCCCTATTTCTCTGCCTCTCCTATTAAGTTGAATACTTACACATGGTGCTTATTCTTAGTGACTGTGGATTATCAAAGAGCTAGGGCTTACACCTGAAACTAATATAGTATTGTAAACCAACTATACCTAAAACAAACAAACAAACAAAAAAACCTAGGGCAAAAGCATAGTAGCCACTCTGAGAAAGTAGGGTCGCCAAATGGTGCCCGGAGAGTCCCTTTGCCTGTGAGAGGAGACGGTGTCTGTGCACCTGTTGGAATCTATACCTGCCATAATCTTAACATATACTAGTATCAACTTTTTCTTTCTGACTGACTCCCCATCAGTCCCTCTTCCAAGGAGACTCAACTGTACTCTCTCTCTCTCTCTTTTTTTTTTTTTTTCAATCCTCCACCTTTTGATCCTTGCCGCCAGAGAGGGGAGAAAGGAAGCTTCCATCTGAACACTGTGACTGATGTACCCACTCAAGCTTTTTAATTGGAAACTGCATTTGCCTTTGCAGAGTTCCAGGAGTTCCCCTTTAGTGGACTTAGAACTTTTGTGCTTCCACTTAATAAAGAAGAACGAAGGACACAAGCACAGGAATGTGGACACATAGATCACTTTGTGCAGTGATTTTTGGGTATTACCAGTGGGACCAACAAAAGAAAAAAGGCAAAATCGTTGAAGCACCAGAAGGCACTTTACAAACATTTTATTATGAAAATGATTCCCCAAGGAAGGATTCCTTTAAATCTCCAGCAGCAGCAGGAGAAAAGCAGGAAGGACCCAGGTTGCTCAAGAGGTGTCCAAAGGCATCATTAACAAAGTGAAAGGGCACTGCCTGTCCCAGCCTATCCCAGTAAGGAAAACAGGGTAATTGCAGTGAAAGATAAGATTGCACAGTTTCTTCAATTTTAGAATTAAAAATAACCCCTCCCCACCATTGTAGAAAAAGTAGAAAATACAGAGGTGAAAATTAAAACAAAAGGAGGAGGAATATTACAAATAAGGCCCCATCGAGCACACTTACTCAATTATTCCCCTGGAATAAATTTCTGGAGATAGGATAGTTAGGTCTAAGGAGTTAATACACTTTTTTGGGATATTTAAGATTGGCATATTGTCCCGTAGGAATCGTGTGCCAGTTTACCCTCTCCCCATCAATACACAAAGGGGTATTTTCCTCTATATTCTCCACCCCATTAATACTTTATATTATTGCTCTCTCTCTTTTTAAAAAAATCTTTGCCAGACTGATGGGAGGGAGAGTGTCATTATCTTCTTTTGATTTTTTTTAATCGTAAATGAGATTAAACATTTTTCATATTGTCTTTTGCTTTTTCTTTGTGCTTATGCCAATTTGTGTCCTTACCTATTTTTCAGTGAGCGTGCTCTTTTTCTGACCAGTGGTGCCTTTAATAAAAGCATCCCGTTCTGACTTCTGCGCCTGCTGGTACAATCAGACAATCTTTATTGACTTGAAGTGCCAATTCTCTTCCCTCTTGCACTGCAAACATTTGGCAAGACTGCAACCATTAATGACTAAAGTAACTACTGACATGGTCCCAGTAGAGTTATTAGGGAGACCACACGAAGGCATTATTAGAGAAATTCATGGAGAATATCAAGTGTATACTTTCTACTTAGTAGCTTGCATGCCCCAGCTCCTTTGTAACTTGTAATGCTCCTTTAAAAATTTAGAACAACTATGGATGAGTTCTTTTTACTAAGTGAATTATACTAACTCTTTTTATTGTATGATCCTCCCCCGATAACCACTAGTTCTTGTTTTTTTAAGCATTTCTTCTAACGTTTGGACTGAATTTGCCTCAGTTTTATCACAAGACTTTCTCTTTTTGACCACACCGTTTGAGCCCTGTACTTGGATGAATCTTGAATCTAAACAGTTCAGCAGCATGCTGTTAAAGCCATAGCAGGGGAGGCCTTACAAGGGCCCAGCCAGGTACATTTCATCCTCTTTGATGCATTCGAATGGCCACAATCTCTTTGGTAATTCTTGCTTGAAGGTAGATGATTCTGAAATGGGGTAGAGAAGAGAGAGAGGAAGAGAAAATTAATTTCAGCTAGAAGATGAATGAATACAGATGCAAGACCATAGCAGAAAATTTAAGTAAATAATCTGGGTGATCTAGGAACAGAATAACTTTCAAAAAGGTGAAATATTTTAAAGTGTCATGTGTTATTAGGATGACTAGTTAATTTAACAAACAAAGTGGCCCTCTGGGAAAATCCGATGTCTGACTGTAGGTGTTTCATTTCAGGCACAAAATAAACAAAAAATAATGCAAGGCATTTACTACCTTTTTCTGTGGCATTTTCCATGCCTTTAGATGTCAAAATTTAATATGCGTTAGGAATGAACTGTGCTCCCTGCATTAGAATCATAGGCTCTCAAAGTTTGAACAAAAGCTTACTGGTCATCTAACTCAACCCTCCAATATTACCGTGGATCTTCACTCTCTTAAAATAATACAATGCCAACCTACAAACTTAGTGTAATTTAAACAAAACAAGTTGAGAAGCATATGGACCAGAAATTTCTTTTCTTTCTTTCCTTTTTTTTTTTTTTTTTTTTTGCTGCTTTTTCAGAGGGTAGGGAGACAGGAAGGATTTTAACTCTATGGGAGCTTGTATAGCCCTTTTAATGTGAACTTTCCTAGAATTAATAACCTTGGCACCAAGAGGGTTAAGTCTTTGAGGTATTACATTTTGCAATATTCTCTGATCCATATCCTCTAGCCATCGGCTTGGTGGCTTTCAAAGGTGACGGAGCAAAGCGAGTACAAAATAGCTAAAGGAAAGAGGAACAGAGAGTAGAAGATGGAGAGGGAGTCTCAGTCCTTTTATAGTGTCTTCAGGATTTCCTAACAAGATGCTTGGTCACCCAGGGGATGGTTGGCATCAGCTTTCTTAAGACAGGTGAATGGGGATGATGTTGTAAGGTCAAACTTTAGAAACAGTGAGCATTACATAAACTACCACCAATACAACCGAGGGGAGACTTCTAGGAAAGCCACAACAATCCTTTAAAAGAAGATGAAGGCAGAAGAGAAGGAAAAGGAGATTTTTGGAGAGAAATGGAATTTTAATTCTAAGAATATACCTTATTTCCTGCTGAGTAGTGCTGTGAATTTATAAAAGAAGTAGAAACATCTTTTGAGTTCCGCTCGGACGATCTCCCAGGCACAGTGACTGTATTTCTTATCTTTCAGGAACTTGTCTATCCTGTTGAAATATCTCCTCAGTTCGAGGTTACTCAGCTGGGAGACCGTATCTCTGGAGTGTTTCCTCTCCTCCTCTTCCATCTCTTTCATGTCTTCATTTTCCTCCTCCTCTTCTTCCAAGCATTGTTCCAGGTACCGTAGCTGCTCATCGAGTCCGATCTGAAGTTGTCTCAGGTGTTTCTCTTCCCAAGTGGATTGGAAGGTGTCTTGAATGAAGATGTTGAAGGCCTGGATGGCCATTTCATAGAAGGCTTCCTTGATATCCCTCTTCAGAGGCTGGGCATCAGATAGGATCTCTAGGGGCAACTCAAAAGCTTTGCTTTCGCTTAGACATTCTGTAGGAAATGAGTTGCTCATCCTGCTCAGGAGTCTCAGGTTTTGCCAGATGACTCTCCTCTGGTAAACATTCAGCAGGGTACAGTCCAGAGAGAAGATGCCAGTGAAGAACAGACCCACGAGGCACGCTGGCCACAGACACTTTCGAGTCACATCAGGCATTTTTTTTCCCCTGTCCCGAGCTGAAAAATCCACAAGACTCAAGGTTGACATTGATGTTTTAGGTCTTGCGTATTCTTCCATGTGCCTTTTATACACCTGAGGATCCTTAGTGGGGAGGAGTTTTCTCATTCATCATTTCATGGTTCTCAGGAGTTCGGCCCCTTTCCTTTGCCTCTGAGGCTTTTTTGACTTCAGGTGACTACGCTGGCTTTGGAAATGTTATCTTGTTTTTTGTTTTTGAGAAAAGTGAGCAAACCATTACCATTGCATTATCTTAGATGCCTGGATGATCCATCCCAGTACCACAGAATCGTCAGAACAAGACTGATGCAGACTCTTACAGAAAGAACTGAAAGCTGTGACTCTATACACTTGCTCACTCATGCAACGCTATTACATAAGAGAGAGAGAGATCTTCCAAGAAAATATTTTTTTGCACCTGGCCCTATCACCAAACATCTTCTCTCATTGAGTTAATCATAAACATTGGCCAAATGACTATGATTATTTGATTGCAAGGCCACTAGAACATAACATAGCTTAGATTTTTTCCAATCTTGTTAAAATCAAACTCCTATATTTGGAAATTTTCTCTTTTTATTTGATTTTTGGGGTCTCCAAAAAGAGGAAAAACAGAGTTGGTCATTGAGCACAGCACTTATTACATAGAAGGCCAGGCAGCTTAGTTTTCTGCTGCCATTTAGAAAATGTTGAAACGCTCCGACTAGCCTTTCCGTTAGTTAAACCTGAACCAGCATTTAGCATCCCTGCCAAGCATTTTGTTTGCCTCTGTTCTCTTTAGAAGTCCTCCAGAGGGTTGTATGTGGGGGAATATTTTTCTGCCTCACTGACCTCTCTTTTGCAGTATCATGCATTAAAAAAAAACAAACTTAGATATGGCTTAGGCAGTATTTTAAAACTTTTGCTTGGCTATCTTTCCTTCTTGCTTGGAGGTTCTGTGCATGGCTTTTTTTTTTTTTTAAAGATTTTTTTTCCTGTTTTTTAAATTGAAGTATAGTTGGTTTAAAATGTTGTGTTAATTTCTAGTATACAGCACAGTGATTCATTTATACAAATATGTATTCTTTTTCATATTCTTTTTCATTATAGGCCATTACAAGGTACTGAATATAGTTCCCTGTGCTATACAGTAGGGCCTTTGAAAATTTTTTTTAATTGAAGTGTAGTTGATTTACAGTGTTAGTTTCAGGTGTACAGCAAAGTGATTCAGTTATATATATATATACACACACACACATACGTACATATATATTTTTCTTTTCAGATTATTTTCCATTATATGTTATTACAAAAAATTGAATATAGTTTCCTGTACTACACAGTAGGTTCTTATTGTTTATCTATTTTATATGCAGTAATATGTGCCTGTTAATCCCCAATCCCTTATTTATCCCTCCCTGCCCCTTTTCTTTAGGTAACTATAGTCTGTTTTCTATGTCCATGAGTCTGTTTTGGTTTGTAAATAGAATTCTTTTTTTGGATTCCACATGTAAGTGATATCATATGATATTTGTCTTTCTCTGACTTACTTCACTCAATATGATAATCTCTAGGTCCATTGATGCTGCAAGTGGCATTACTTCATTTTTTCATGGCTGAGTAATATTTCATTGTATATATACAGTAGGGCCTTATTGGTTCCTGTTTGTTTTCTACTGAGGAGGTATATGATCAGCCATTCTAGCCAAGCTAATTCACACCTGGCCCAATATTACTGTGGTGGTGATGGCCATCCATCATTGATGGTTTTCACTCTGTTTGACCAAATAACTGTCTTCTGGTTATGGCCAAAGAAAAAGCATTTCTTTCTCCAGGAATGTGAAATGGGGTGTTATTAAACAAGGCTAGCTTAATTATCACCTTAAAAAATATATGCATTAATTTTCAATAAAGTCATTTTAGAATGATGAACAACCACAGTTCCACAAACATGGTTGACTTTGGAAATTTGGCTTGAAATGTTCTTGTCTAAATCAGTTGGCTGCACCAAAGTCTAATTGTAGACAAGTGAGTCTTCTTAAAATCCTGGCTTTTCAGACTGGTTCCCTATAAAAGAAAACTTACTACCTATGTTACTCTATATGCTCTCTCTGTATGAATTCTGAATTCACAGAGATATTTTGTGGGATGACTAAGTTAGGAAAATAATTAGGAAAATGGGCCCTTTTATGAATTGACACAACCTTCCTGAGGAGAAGGATAGTGATACGTATCAATAACCTTAAAAATGTACATGATCTTTTGACTGAGCAGTGCTACTGCTAGGATTTTATCCCTGAGAAATAATGATGGATGTCTTTAAAGACTTAGCTGTCAGGAAGTTCATCTCAGTTAAAAGCTGAAAACAGTTTAAATGTTCAGCACTAAGTACTTGGTTAAGGAAATCATCAGTAGAAAACTTCTGTGCAAGCATTAAAAATTGTGTTGCTAGGGGGAGGATATAGCTCAGTAGTACAGCATGTGCAAGGGGTCCTGGGTTCAATCCCCAGTACCTCCGTTAAAATAAATAAATAAATAAAAGCATAGAAAAACCTAATTACCTCTCCCCCCAAAAATAGTTATGTTATGGGAATATATTTGGTTACTCGGATAGATACACTTAGTAGCTTAAAAACAAGCTTATGTGATAATATATAGAGTCTGATACCATATTTGTTAAATATAAACATATGCATACATGTACAGAAAAAAACCCAGAAGTATATATGCTATAAATATTGAGCTATATGCTATAAAAGTCTAACTGGAAAAATAATGGATGATTTTTATTTTTGTATTTTTACTTACCTCAATTTTTAAAGTTTTCTATAGGCAGTAAGTGTTTCTTACTTAATAAATCAAACTGTTTTCAAATGAAGTACATTAAATAAAAGAAGGAATATTATACATCTACAGTAGGATCAATACTTCTTTATTTACTTAAACATTTCTGTTCTAGGGTACTTTAAAAGGAGATGTGAAATTTCCCCAAGATTCAGTTCTAATTCAGTTGATAAGAATAATACAGAGAATATGGGAGTTCAATGTACTATAATTGCAACTTTTCATTAAAAAAATATGTGTAGGTTTATACACACGCACAGACACACAGAGTCTGTAAAATGCAAAGCTCTTCTGAGGGGCAGGCCATCTTACGTACCTCAAACAACTCCTTATACCTGAGGCTTTTTGAATTGTCCCAGTCAGAACTGCTTGGTCCTCTTTTGGGCAATGCTTTGTCCTCCTTAATTTTGGCTTTTTAAAATAAATAATTGCTGAAAGTGTTGATCTCCCAGTTTTGTATTCTCCCTAGCCACCCATGGTGCTTAGCATACCTCACAGTTATTTGAGATAGTTCAGTCATAATAAACAAGCTAAGAGATGGTTCAGTTGAACTTCTTTGTTAAAAGGTTCTGTCCATGGGTGATGGAGGTGGCTGGAGATCTGGCTGTTGTCAATCATCTTGAAGGTCCCTGTATTTTCTGCTATGAACATTTTATCATTTTACCCTCCTCACCCCAAATTTCCTTTATTGTCATTCCATATTACACCCTCATTTATTCAAGACTGTGTTTTTAGCATCTACTGCATGCCGATCATGGGGCTAGGTCTTCAAGGAGAGATGAGGTATGATCTCAAGGCATCCACGATTGGAGGAACAGTCATGTTCGTTCTGAGTATTGTAGGTGGCAGGAATAATTCATAGGTCTTCCCTATAGCATTCACCTCATTCCTCATGGGCTGTAAATATTAATTGATGATAATGTTGACAGTATTCATGACAAAAAAGGACAGATGATTGACATGCATGTCTTCCCCTCTTCCACCATTAGAATTGCTTCATTTAGCAGATAAAAATATGGAACACCCATGCAATATTTGGGATGTACCTATATGAAAAAAATCATTCATTATTTATCTAATATTCAAATTTAACTGGGTGTCCCATATTTTATCTGGCAACCCTACCCACTGTGCTGTTAGAGCACAACTTAGACATGGAGTCCTGTATGGGAAGCTTTTCCTCTGCTAGCTGTCCACCTCGTGCAGACATACATTCGATTGCATTTCTGTGTGCACACCTCCCTAATAACTCTGCACACTTTGAAGGGGGCACCTGCTGTACCAAAACAAAATAGTACATACACACACACGTATTCTCTCACACATAATTGCTCTGGTCAGAAGCATTATTGTGTGATCAGTCATCGGCCATGCCTCTGTTCTGTAAAAGCCATGCCATCCAACTCTATCTCAAAGTACAATCAGAAAATTGAAAAGAATGGCAGTGTAAGGAAATGTTTTTATTCCAGAATTTGTCTGTCACAACCGCCCAGTCCGTTACTGTGAGCTGTGTGTTCACGTGCTAACACTGTCCCCTGATACCTGCTCTTGTTTCTCTAGATGATTACTCTGTGGTCGGGCTTTCCTCAGAGGGAAAGCTGGTGAGCAGGGGCTGCCCTGCTGTTGGTGGAACAGTGTGAAGTCAAGGTGGATTACGAGGCTGACAGTCACGGGCAAGACCCATTTTTTTTTACAAAATGGAGATGAGACATTTCAGTCTAGACGACATAGCTGTGATTCAGCTCACGGGCATTTGGCATCTGGTGGTAAGATTCATGGCTCTCTGTGAAAAAGCAGGTTTTGAACCAGGGTGAGAGTCACATGTGGCTCATCCATGTTACTCAGGACATGGAAGTAAGCCATTCCATTTGCGGGCTCAGAAGGTGATGGAGCCCAGGAGGGAGCTCAGAGGTGGGAAGCCTTGTGTCCACGCCTGGGAGTGCTTTCCCTACGGCATGTGGACCACGGTCACCACAAAGTCGTGTGCAGCTCTGTTAGCCCAGACCAACCCTGAAGCTCCAACAGCTTGTCATTTCATTCATTCCCACTGCCTCCCGCCTTGGGGTCTGCCTCTCCCCTGGTCCTCTGGTCCCTTCCTTGGCTGTTCTTCTCCTAATGATGTACCCGATGTAGTGATTTAAGTGACAAGTCATACGTGGATATGTTCATATTATAACAATTTAAACACTTCAGGTAAAGTGAAAGCTTTGCTTGCCAGCTCTGCCTCACGTCATGCCTCTCTGCTCCCCTGCGGTAGCTACAGTTACCAGTTTGGTATGTCCTTATTCGAGATCTGTCTCCCCATGAAACGCTAAGGTCTGTCAGCACAGGTGTAACTGCTGGCTTGTTAGCTGCTTGTTCTTGAACACCTGCAGGACCCACAGATATGGAGAGACACCTGGGCCACTTCCAGGGGTGATATGTGGCGTGGGAGTAGGGAGACTGGTACATTTTTTTTTAATTGACAAAACAGGATTATAAAAATTGTGATAAGTTTTGAAGTTGAAGCTTAAGTGTATCCCTGTGAGTGTATATGTGACATCACTTGGACGTAATTTTTAAAATCTGTATTATAAACCCTTCAAGAATATGGAACCCAGGCTAAATGGCACAGTGGACCTGGACCAGACAGATCTGGGGTGCATTTCATAGTACCCTGCGTGTCATAGGTGCTCAGTAATTATTTCTGGATGACTGCCAAAAGAAGATAATGAAGCCATGTCTCAGTGACAGGGAAGTGATTCAGTGGTTTTGTTCTGCTGTAGAGATATGGGGAGGACAAAGTCAGGTGTTGGGGAAACTGGAGGAGTTCACAGAAAGAGAGATGGCAGCTCAGGCATTCATTCAGTGTCCCCCTCCACCGACTTCCATCATCTTCTCTTTGGGATTCCCTGAGGCTGGTCGGGTCCTGAGCACTGTCATACCTCTACTGTGCTGCTATTACTGAGTTCTGGGTAGTTTGGTTGACTCATACATCTTTCCCTCAAGCAGGCAAGAAATGTGTCATTCAATTTTGTATGCATCGCGTCTCTTAAGTAAAGACATTCAGTGTCTGCCATGTGATTTTTTTTTTTTTTTTTTTTTTTTGGTATTAACTTGTGCTGACAAAACTGCTAAGAGATTCCAAAATCATCCCTTCCCCCTTCTCCCTGAATGTTGCCACTTCTTTGTGTTAGGTGCTCCCGGTAAGTGTCATTTTGTCATATCACCATTATAGAGGTTCTTGCAAACTTACCCCTGGTTCTCTTTTAGAGCCCAGCTTCAGATAATAGACATAGTCACTTCCTCCACAGGAATAATTTGAGCTTTTAGAAAATGATCCCTGAGAAAAAGACATTTAAAATGGTGGAATAAGGATTTAAGTAAATAAATATGTACCATCAGTAAAACCTAGTCTCAGTTTGGGGATTAACAGAACAGCTCCCATCTAAATCTTTGTTCCACTGTTGTTTCTCTTGGTCTGTCTGAACCCTAATGGGGCTTTCACTTCTGAGATGGTGGCAAACATTCAGATGAGAGAGGTCACCTACCAGAATAACTTTCTCCTTTACCCCCGAATAGATGTGGGTTTCTTCCCAGACCACATCCGAGTATGCCTGTAGTCTGGAAAAACCACAGGAGTGGAGCGAGTGATGGACAGAGATGTCCTCTTGTCTTGGGTAAATATTATAACAGACAGAAATGGGGACAGTGTCTTCTTTTAATTACTGTCAGTTTGCATGTGGTCATAAGGTTTCCTGACAATTATGAAGAACAAAGAAAAGCATTATTATGCAAAAATTTAAGTGGGCTTTTCTTAGAAGATTCACATACCCCAAATTTTAGGTTTTTTTTTTTTTAATGTGAGCAATGCCTGGGTTTGAGGGTGGTGTCAGGAATAATCTAGAGCCATGGGGACTTGGGTGGGGGCTCTTTGTTTCCGACAACACTCCTGACCCTAAGTAGCCTGTGAAGTGCAGACTCTAAATCATAGGCTATAGGGTTGGAAGTACGCTTAGAGATAGACTGTTGGAGTCAGAGAGGTGAAGTGTCTTATGCAAGGTCACAGTGCAACTTGGGGGTTAAGTCAGGCTGAGACCCAGGTCCTCTGACCTCAAGGCCATCAATGTATCTTTCAGTGCAAGTACAGAACTTCCTTTGCTCTGCCTCCATTGAGAGGGGCAGCCCACCTGCAGCCAAAAGCAAGGGGATTTTGGAGGCTGACTCTGCTTCAAGGCCAGGCGAGGATGTCATGACTCAAGCTCTTTCTGGTACTTCATAAGGGCTTTTCAGCTTTGTGAGGAAGGCGTTAGCAAAGGAGGAAACCCTGAGTTTGACACCCCTAATATTTCTACAAAGTTACTTAAAATTTTGCACATAAAGACTAGTAGGTTTCCCAGATTCATAGGTCAGTTCAGGACTAGAGTGATTGCCTTAGAGAAACCTGGAATAGGTTTCCTGAGAGACTTCCTCCCTGTCTGAAATTAATTTATTTATGGATTCATTTACCTATTTTCTTTGTTTTCCATCGCATCTCCAGTGCTTAGGACATAGCATGTGCTCACTAAATATTCATTGAACAATTAGGTGTGTGTTTCACTATTTTATGAGTATGTTTTAATTTAAATTGAATTTCAGACCAGGTCAATAACTGCCTCTTGGTAGAACTGTGTAACTTTGCACAAGTCACTTAAACTTTCTGTACTTCATCTATAAATAGGGATAATAAGAGTAACTACCCCAAAAGGTGGTCGTGGAGATGTAAATTGCTAATAACAGTGCCTGGTACATAGTAGGTGGTCAGTGATGATCGTTATGATCATCATCATCACTGTCGTCGTCGTCGTCGTCGTCGTTGTCGTCGTCGTCATCATCATCATCATCAATCATCATCATCATCATCATCATCATCATCTGTTGCCTAGAGCATAAAGACAATGCTAAATTCCAGGAGGACAAGAGTAGGAAAGGCATATGTATCCCCTGTCCTTGCAGAGATTCCTAGAGGCAGTGATATCTGAGCTGAATCTTGAAAGGCAAGAGCTGGTGGGAGTTTGAGTTAGGACAGTGATGGTTGGTGTGGAGAAGAAGGGAGTTAACTGGGAGGTAAGACTGGCAGATCTTGGTGATTGATTTGTAGTGGGAGGGGGAGAAAAAGGAAATAGACCTGGTAGAAGCCCCATTTTCTAGCTAGGTATATGGTGTTGCCACCAAGAGGTAGCATGTATGAGAAGGAGCAGGCTTAGGGGAACAATGGTGAATTCTGTTATAGATGAGTTGCTCTGAGATGTCTATGGGATAGCCAAGTGGAGCTGTCCATTTGGCAGTTGGATAGATGAGGGCTGGAGACTGATCCAGGTGGGAGAGAGGGATTTGAAAGTGTCAGTAGAAGCTGTGGGTGATAATTAAGACCCTGAGAATCAGTGGGTTGTCCATCTAAAGAGAATATGTTGAGTACAAAAAGAAGTGTGAGCCAGTTTCAGAACCTAGGAATCTCCTGCATTTAAAGATGGGCAGTGGAGGAGAAAACTGAAGAGGATGGTCACAGAGGTCACATGAGGAGAATGAGGAGTTTTCTGACCCTTTATCTACCTGTTTGCCTAGATAATGCTTCACAATCCTTCTCAACACAGCACTCTAAAGCAACCATTCCCCACTAACCATCATTAATCTAGGCCTGACGCCATTTTGTAGATAAGATACTTGAAGCTCAGAGAGGGGAATTAATTCCTTTAAGTCTAATGTCAAAGCCTCTCCTTTCTTTCCTCCTTTGTGCTTTTCTAGCGTATGTCTCCCGTGAACTCAGTTCTTGGCAGATGTCACCTGGATTGACGTTGGCTTGGTTATTTCACTTTTACCATTTGGGGCTATGGGATTTGGGGAATGTATTAGTTTCCTTGGACTGCTGTAATAAATTTCCACAAACAACAAACAACATGGCTTCAAACAGCAGGAATTTTTTCTCTTATGGTTCTGGAGTCTAGAAGTCCAAAAGCATAGTGTCATCAGGACCATGTTCCCTCTAAACCTTCTGGGAAAGACTCTTTCCTTGCCTCTCCTAGCTTCTGGTTATTTTGGAAATCCTCCGTGTTCCTTGTCTTGTAGATGCATCACTCCAGTCTCTGCCTCCATAGTCACGTGACATTCTCCATGTTTTTGTGTGTCCCTCTGTCTTCTAGACATAGCCTTTAGGTATTCTTTGGTGACAATCTACATAGTTATTAATAATAATAAAAGATACTATTTATTTAGCAGTTACTAAGTACCGACTCTTTATATAAGTTATCTTTAATTCTCATAGCCACTATATGATGTAGATGTCATTATCCTTAATTTAAAGAAAAGGAAATGAAAGCTTGAGGAAGACTTGCCCAAGCTCACATAGCTAGAAATCCAGAGAATTAAGATTCAAACCCAGGTCTGTCTGAGGCCACACTGTATTTTTACAAGATCTAGGGTTGAAAAGGTTTGGTGTAAAATCCACTGTGGGTAGCTACACATTAAAAGCCTATTTCATTCCCTAAAGGATTTGAAGGAGCTTCTAAAATATATACAATACAAGAAAATAAAAATGGTTAAAGAAATCAGAGTTGAGAGAAAACAAGATGAACTCAGAGGTACAGTTTGAACATAAGCATGCTTATTATGATGTCCAGGGTCATTATGGTGGAGGGTTGCAGATCTGTCCCTGGGCTTTCTAGAAGCAAAGAGGAAATATGACCTGTTAAAGTAATCACGGTATCCAAAAGATAAAACAAACTAGCAACAAAGATAAATCCTCAGTAGAAGCAAAGCTTTTCTTGGTACAGAGTCCTGGGCAGAATTTCTCCTGCGGGCCTTCAAGAAGAGAGTGCTGTGGGATTTCCTGAGCAAAGACCTCAGAAACTTCCTTGCAGGAGTAACCATCCCGGCATCACCACCGCATGCATTGCAGGGCTGACTCTTGTAACCTCCCTCTGTGTAGGCAGATGTCACGTGGCTGATGTGCATTTCCTTGGTAGGCTTTCTGCAGGGGCTTGCTGAATTTCCTTGTGTTGAGTTACAGAAGGGTGTTCATCAGTTCTGGGATTGGGAGAGCGTTTCTTCATCATGGCTCAAAGAGGGGAAAAATGTAGTCACATGCATTGGCGTTCTCAGGGTGTCCAGTGTGGAGAGACTGCCCAGACATTTCCAGAGCCCCTGCCCAGATCCAATCCTGCATTTCCTATCACATGTACAGAGGAACTTTGGGGAAAACTGTCTGTAGGCATGACTCTCCTCCATTTAGTCAGAGCTGGGAAAACAAGCTATTTTGATGGATTGACCCAGTGCCATCAATAAAAAGTGAAGTGTGTGCTGGACTTCCACAGTCGTAGGCTGGAGTTGCTGTCTTCCTCTAAGGGTTATAGTCTTAGATATGGGAACCTGAGGAAGCAGCCTGTGGTTTTACCCTAGATTAAGGGGACTTTTTTGTCTCCTGAAGGAGCTTCTTCATAAGTTGGATAGCTTAAAATTCAAAGCAAAGATAGCCTTATGTCCCCAAATACTATAGATAGTTAAATATTTAAGACATCCTCGTGGGACTATTAATTTTGCAAACTCAAGCATTTTTTACTTGAGAATAGAACTCATCTATGGATGGCTTCAGAGCTAAAACTTCTTAATAAATTTCCAGGAGAGATGCAGTTATGAGAGCAGAAATTGGCATTGTCCTATAACCATTCCCACTGAGACAGTGCAATAACATTCGTTGCCAAATGTGATAATACAGTTTCTTATGGATGGTCCATAGGACAAAGAATGCTGAGATTATCTGCTGCCTATAATCTCATCCATCCATCCATCCATTCATCTCTGATGAAATGATGCCTGAAACAAGGTAGTAAAACAGAAAAAGAGGTGAAGAGATTCAGATCCTATTAGAGTGTCCATATTTTCAGACAATAAAGAATAAAATTTTAGGATGTTCTAAGTGTTATGAAGGAAATAAAGAGGGCAAGAGGGTAATTGTGAGGGTAATGGCTGAATTAAGACTTCAGGGATGAAGAAAAATCAGCCATGTAAGAGCTGGAGGGAGAGCATATCAGGTAATGAGAAAAGTATGTTCAAAAGCTCTGATGGAAAAGAGCTTGGGATATTCAAGGGACACAATGGAGATTGGTTGTGCTGGAGCGAAGGGAATGGGGAGGTTGGTCCCAGGATACGTTGGGGGTGTGTAGGGCATGGCAGCCATGATGGAATCCCAGTTTTATTCTCACATTAGTGAAGACATGAAAGAATGCTAAGCAGGAGAGTGGTGTGATATGACCTGTGCTTTAAAGAGAACACTGTAGGGACTCATTGCAGGGAGCAGTTTGGAGAAGGGGCAAGAATGGAAGCAGGGAGGCCCGGTGGAGAGCAGATACTTCAGTAGGCCAGGTGAGAGTAGTGGTGGCCTAGATAAAGGTAGAAGCAGTGGCAATAGAGAGAAAAAGACGATTCAAGAGATGTTTTTACTAAGTTGCTTATGATGCATTTGGGTCCAGGCTCACATCTGTGATCACCAAAGGCAGTTTTGCAGAAACAACGTTGCTAATCCATTGGATTATAAGGTCTTGACTGAATTAACACTATATTTTTTAGATAACCAGTAAGTCATCTCATTTGGCATTATATCTTTAACTAGATGGCCTTAAACTGGGTTAGGTCCCTTATACTTTGGACAACAAAATGAATAATGTACTTAATTGGACTTGGGTTGGGATCAAAGCTTGAATTTCCCAGGGTTAGCTGGAGGCTTAAGTTTCTGAGAGTGTCCTCTTGATACATAACAAATGCATATCCCTGTACACTTTAACAGTTTTAAGTAAAATAGTGTGTTTCAGGATCAGTTTAAATTGTCTGTAGTCAAACCATAATGGAATATAATCACTATAATACGACAATTCTGAAGTTAGTGAAGAGATTCTAATCTGTTATTTACTCAATATAGATGAAAACCTGTAGATAACAACTCCAGTTCTCTCCAATTTGGTTCTCTAAAAAGTCTCAGAAATGTCTAATTGTCAGACATGTCAGTCCATACCAACACTCTGACACAAACTAACTATACTCCCACGAAACACAGGTGTTTGATGGGCCGAGTCAAGAGGTTCTTGTCACTAAAGTTAAGCAGTGGCGGACTTTTCTTGTGTCACAGAAGAATTTTTAAAATGGAATGAGTGTTTTGTATTTCAATGTTTGCAACAACATTTTTAAACTTTTGGCACCTCTGATGGTTTACCTGAAGTAGAAGCTGGGTTACAGTGTTATCTTAGTTCTAGATTATTTCGTTATTTTATGAACTAGTGCCTGATTTGGCACACAAAGATTAGAGTCATTATTTTACATATAATTTCTCAGTATTTCATAATTTTGCAAGAATCCAAGGGCTTACAGATGCTCCAAAGCTACTGTAAAAAACACATCTAAAAATGTAGAGTGGCTCATGCATGATAGAAGTATATGTCTCTCATGTAAAATTTGGGAAGGAGGTGCTTAAGCTGTGGTTGACCTTCTTCCAAACAGTGATCACGGACATAAACACTTTCCATCTTGTGGCTCTGCCATCTGCCATGTGGCTTCCAAGGTTTCAGGGCTTATCTTTATCGAGCTGGAGCAAAATGGCAAGAGCTGGAGGGATGTGCGTGGGAGCATTGTGTGGGTTAGGCTCGGAGGGGCACACATCACTTCCAGTCACATCCCATTGGCAGGAATTTAGTCACATAGTCACAGCTGAGTGCAAGGGATGCCAGGGTTATTTAGTCCGGCCATGTGCCCAGGAAGTAGTGGGACTACTTTGATGAACAGCTTGCCCATCTCTGCCATGCTTCTGATTCATTTGGAGAAAGTCTCACAATCAGAATGTGTTGGCGCTGGTATTAGTTGGCTTGGGATTGGGCTGGCATGATGGGACACATTGTCGATGATACCCAATAAAATTTTTTTAGAAATGTACTTGAAGAGAATTGGCATTGTCAGCCACCTGGAAACTTTCTAGCGAGGTTATTTAAAGAGCAGCAGAAGAGGTACTGTTGAAATAAAAGATTTTCAACTTTTTTCCCCAAGGCTCTACAAATAAGAAGAGAAGTGATTAATTTAGTGTCTTTTTAAAAAGCATGCTTTCCTTACAAGAAATCTATTTTGGTAGAAAGGTAATGTCATTTGCTTTCTTTAAAAAACAGGACCCACGGAACTTATTTCCTGTAAGTACCAACATGTAGAAGACAGTCCTTCAGTACCATCCACAGCTAATACTACACTGAGCATTAACCATGTCTCAAGTATAGAATTACTAAGTTTGCATTCATTGTTTCACCTTAATATCAAAAGAATCCCACAAGATCCCATTTTACAGTTTTGAGGACTCAAGGTTGCAAAAAATTACATAATTGACAAAGGTTACTTAAAATTCAGGTCTGCCTGATTTTCTGTTAAGCTATATTTAAGTGAAGATAAGTGTCTTGAGTATATCAAATTTTCTTTCTTTTTTAAAAAAAAAAAAGAGAATTGGTCACCTTATAACATCATAGCCTTAACCTCACAAAGTCGTTTTTGAGAAAGGACTTTTTTTTTTTTAATCGTTAAGATGGTAAACTTAATGTTATGTGTTTTTCATCACAATTGTTAAAAAAGTGATTATAACACAATGGGTAATATCAGATATTGGAGTGAAATGGTCTGGGTTCCAGTCCTCGCCCTACAACTTATCTCTGTAACCTTGGGTATATTACTTTTCTTTTTCTTTTTTTTTAATTCCTTTTTTATTTTTTAACACCCTTATTGTGGTATGGTTCCTGTACAGAAAATTACATATAATTCAGATGTACACTTTGATGAATTTTGTTAGATGTATATACCAAGTGAAACCACTACCACAGTCAAGATAGCTAACATATCCATCACTCTCCCAAAATAAGCTGAATACAGCTCGGGTCCCTTTTTCTGCCTGTAGAGGGCAAGACCCTTTTCCTCTCCATGCTGTCAGTTTAGATGCTGGAAGCTAGTTATGAGCTGTCACAGTTTGACTGGATGCAGGGGACCAGGCAGATACAATTCCAGGGCGTGGCTGGAGTTCATTTCTGGCTTCTGTGGCAGAGGGAGGAAAAAGCACTGCTGTCCCCATGAGAAGGGGCGAGAGAGGAGGCCTGCCAAGGTCTCCGCATGGCACAGACTGTGGGGAGCATCCCGGGGCTATGCCGAGTGAGCTTGGCTCCTAGTTCAGGTCAACTTGGAGAACCCTGATGCAGAGACAGGCTGTGTGTAGGACCAGAGCATCCTGCAGTTAGAAGAGGGGATAGAGCAATTTCACCACAGCATCTTCAAGTGCAGACAGTACGCAAATCAGTTTTCCCAGAGTTGGTTGCATCAAACACTAATTTTGCAAGAAGTTCTATGAAAGGAGCTTGTTGTGGTTCAAGAAATTTAGAAAACTATATATGTTCAATGTAGACTCACAGTATACATTAGCATATTAAAAGCCTCTAAAATCCTACAGCAAGACACCTGTTAAACTTGTATAACCCATGATATAACAAATTTATTTGACCACATACTTAAAAAAAAAAAATCACACTTAATAATATTCCGAGGAGCCAGTGTTTAGGGGAATTTACTTCGTGAAACACTGATCTAAATAGGTCATAAAAAGAAGATAATGTTAGAAAATTATCAAATCGAATGCCCAAATTCCAGTGGAACATTATATCTGTGGAGGACTTTGTCACAGAGGGCTGACAGCGTGTTTGAGAGTTGCTGATCTTAATGCATAGGCTTAAATACTAGGTTTTCATAAAAGGATTTGTGCCTACTTCCTTGTGATGTTCTCCTTAGGAAGAACGGAAGATGTTCCTGCCTGTAATCAGAATTTAGTTTTTGCATCCTGGTGGACTGAGGGTTTGGAGGCCACCTGACAAAACAAAGGATTTTCATCTGGAGAACCAAGTCTGACCCATCGGGAGTGGTGGCCTGGAGGTGCTGAGTTAGGGAAGCTTCTGAAAGAGCCCCTCTCTGATTGGCTGATGGCTGCCCTGGCTGTGAACCTGGGAAGGTGTGTCTCTGCCCATCTCTGGACTAGAGTTTCTACCAACAATCCTCGGTTGGCTGAAGGGTATTTTTTGTTTGTTAGTTTTGTTTTTGTTTTTAAATGATATTCAATGCTTACCTTTAATCCAGTGGGATTCTCTGTAGTTTTTGAGTTATTCAGAGGGAAAAATGCTGAATGTAGGATGATAACTTAGAGATGTAATTGTCTAGTCCTTCAACTATAGGGAAAAAGTGAAGAACAATTAAATCACTGAATGAGCATATTCTTGAATGGGGAGGAGATGATGGGATGGAAAAGTGTAAATATTCTTTGGTTTTGATCTTGTGTAGGAGTCAGATCAGGGACTCCACCAAGAGAGTCCTAGGTCCTGTGTGGCTGGACCTGCTGATACAGAGGTTGTTTGGGGTTTGAAGTGGAGAATTCTCTCATAACCACATTTGACCTGATGGCGGGCAGTGAAGTATGAAAGTAGAGCTTCACAAATAGGGAATAGATTCCAGTCTTTGTCCTTCTGGTTGAGGGTGTGCTTTTCCTGAAAGAGCCTCGGGGACTAAAGATAAAACCCAAACTGCAATTTTACAGTTTCCTTTTGTCTAGAAACATCTCTTTTTGTCAAGCAAAATACGAAAGGCTGCCTTAAAAAAATCAATTCTCTGACACTTTCTCTTGCTGGAGCCACACTGCTTTGCTCATCATCTCATAAACAGCCCCTTTTTTAAGATCCTTTGGCTGTAATTGGCATTTTAAATGAGGGCTCTTCTTATGTGTTTGGAAGACACCTGTTTGTGCTTTCTGTGATTTGGATTGCATGTTAAGAAAGCTTTGCAAAGGAAGTTGGCATTCATCGCTAGATACCGCATAGGTAAAAAGTCACGGTTCTGTTCCCAGTTCAGGGAATATGAGACACAGAAAGGAAGAAACTATAGAAGGTGAATCAGACTCAATTAAAGTGAATCTGCACCTCTGTTCTGCATTTCTGCTTTCTGGTCCTCACTTCAATGGTGATTTTTTTTTCCATCATTGTTTGGAAGTTTACCATAGTCCTGAGGTCAGATGAAGTATGCCAGAGCACTTAAGAACAAGATTAAGTTAAGCTAGGTGCAGATAAACAGAAATCTAACTGAAGGGAGGTAATTAGACTTACTTATTTATTATTAAACGGAGGTAGTGGGGATTGAACTCAGGACCTTGTGCATGCTAGACATGTACTCTGCTGCTGAGCTATACCCTTCCCCTGGAGGCTGTCTTAAAAGCTTGATTTTAAATGAAAAAATAAACTTTTAGTGATAACTGTAAGTTATGAATCATTTCAGCATAAAAATGGCAAAATTATTATACTATCCAATATAAGATGGTTCTGAAAATTGCAAACAATATTTAGAAAAAAATGATGCTCCCAAGTTGAGATCCTTCAGTGTTAGAATACATGGTTTTCCTGCGTACACACACACACACACACACACACACACACACACACACACAATGGTTTCCTGCTTCAACTTGTCCCTCAGAAGGTGGGATAGTGGCCTGATATGACTCATTTTCCTCACAGACTGGACGTCGCCTTTTTAACGAGAAGTGCCATGAGTGGAAAGCAAATTTGTAAATGTTAAAGTGTCTTCCCTGGGAACCTAAGAATGTTGATTACACTGGACAGTGTTTGAGTTACTCATCTTAATATGTACTTTGGATTAGGTGTGGTTAATATTCCAGTTATTAAAGTGAGATAAGGATGTCTTAACCTGACACATTTCCTTTCCATGTGTTTTAAGCGAGGACGTGAGTTTGTCTTGCCGGGACTATTAGAATAGTAATTTGTTGACATGATGACTTGGAAGGTTAATAGGCTTTGTAAACTTAGAGGGTTTACTCATCCCTTTCGAGAAGATTCTTCTTTTTTAAACAAAAATGCACTTTTCTTTTACATTTAAAAAAATTTTTTTTTAAATTTGGGGGGGGGCGGGTAATTAGTGGAGGTACTGGGGATTGAACCCAGGACCTCATGCATGTTAAGCAGGCACTCTACTGCTAATCTATGCCCTCCCCCCAGAAGGTTCTTGTTCTTAATTGACTGCTGAATCATGAGACAGGACTCTTGGGTTCTAGTCTCATCCCCTGACTTCTATGTGACTTTTCTTTTTTCCTCCATTTCTCTTTACTACCTGAAAGACGTAAGTCATTCGTAACTCTGAGGTGTGAAAATAAATGCATTTGTTCTTGTAAGTTCTTGGTAAAACACTTAAATTGTAAAACCATAAAACATTATTCCTATTTTAATAAAAGGAGGAAAACAACCCCCGAAGGCATTTAGGAACTTGATTAGGGTCAATGGGTCATGCAGTTTAGAATTTAAATTCATGATTCTTTTCTAGTCTGATCATTGGATGGTCATTTATGCATAGACGGATAAATTTAGTAACATGCACTTTAAAAATCCTATGTTAAGATCTAGTTCTTTTGAATCAGAGGTTGCAAACTGGCAGTCCACAGGTCTATTTTGGTCCTCAGAGATGTTTTTGTTTGCTCCTAGAAAGCACCGATTTTTCTTTTTAGTTGTCAACCTGTAGAAATACACAGATTTCACATAAAATGTTTGATTTCCAGTTACTCTTGGCAAATCCAACAATTCTGAGTCTTTATCCCCACATTAACAGCTGCTGCTAGTGCTGAGTAATAACTGCCCCCTTTAAATGGTGCGGGTGTCCCCGCACTATTTGTCCTTTATCTACCTGATGGCTAAAAGCATTTGCATATGAGACCCTGATCCTACAAATCAGTTTTCTTTGTTGGCCTAGATGAGAAAATTCTGGCATTGAGAATAAATAATTTAAGCATTATTAAGTGGATTTGTATTCAAAGAGATAGGGTACCTGAACAAAAACTTAGGGTACTGCTGCCTTAAACTTGTTTTTGGTATGAAGTGAATTCTCCTAACTTTTTTCTACTTTCTCTTAAGTTTGTCCAGAGGTGTGTTTGCAAATGGTTTACCAAGACCGTGACCTAACCAGCCCTCCCCTCCCCAACACACACATCACAGGCTTATTCCAACAATGCCTCTAATTAATGGTCTGGCACAGCTCATAAGATTCCCAAAGCTAATTAAACACAGGGCTCGTCCTGGTGCCTCCCAGTAGGTTGGGGAGCAGCTTGGTAAATGCTGTGATTGATATGAAAAGTAGCAAGGTATTCTTAAGCACTTTTAGCACTGTTGTTACTCTATGAGGCCCAACCTTTCAACACAGTGGCCTTTTATGTTCTGTGCTTTTGGGGTGTGAGAACATCACGGAGGCTACAAGCGCCACAGCGTTCCTGTGGGCTGGGAATCAAGGCTGGGGGAAGGGGTGGGCAGCCGGGGAGTGACAGTCGGGAGGGGGAGCTGGCAGCTGTTATCTGAATAGCATTTCCCTCTCACATTATCCTTTTGCCGGAGAGCTCCATCCATTCATTTTCATGGTTTCCACCCCTCTGCATACCGCCAAAGCCAGCTTCCTCTGCACATTTTATTTCCTTGTCTGTCTGGGATTGTCATTTCGATTTACTTAGAATCATTGAACTGCTTCAGGAAAAAGATCAGCTATTAGAAACTGGAGCTAGTTGGTAGAGAATCCACTGGGAGGAATTTATTTAAATATAAGAAGTTAATGCCAAATCTATATAGAGCACATCAACTTTATGTTCACTGATTTTTATTTATTTCCATCTATTTCCAACTAATCTAGTGATTAATTTGTTCCATCTGTACGAAGGCTATAGTCATGCTGATAAGAGAACAAAATGAGGAAAACATTTCATATTCTAATTACAAAAGCAATGCACATTTGGTGTAAATGAAAAACTACAAAAATTCGTAAAAATACAAAGAAATTTGAAATCATCCTACCCTATCGTCCAATTATTGTTAACTTTAAAAAAAATCTTTTTTTTAATTCTGTTTTTTTGGTGGAGGGAGGTAATTAGGTTTATTTATTTATTTGTTTGTTTTTAAATGGAGGTACTGGTGATTGAACCCAGGACCTCATGCATGCTAAGCATGTGCTCTACCACTTGAGCTATACCCTCCTCCCTTTTGTTAACTTTTGAGTTTATTTCTTTTCAGTCAAATACATATGTATGTTTTTTAGGAAATTGAGATAATTCTAGACATGCTATTTCATTATCTACTTGTTATGTGCAATACCAAATCATAAATATTTTCATATCTTTAAATGTATTAAAGCTTTTAAAAAGTGTTTATAGAATTATGTTGTCTGGATATCATATGATTGACCTATTTTTAGGAAAGATAGATTTTTCCAAATTTAATTATAAACATTTAAAGGGAAGGGATAAATTGGGAGTTCAAGATGTGCAAATACTAACTACTGTATACAAAATAAACAGCAAGTTTATACTGTATAGCACAGGGAGCTGTATTCAATATCTTACAGTAACCTATAGTGAAAAGGAATATGAAAACGAATATATGTATGTATATGTATGACTAAACTGTTATGCTGTACAGCAGAAATTGACATAACATTGTAAACTGAACTTCAATAAAAAATACATAAGCAACAAGGATATATTGTACAGCACAGGGAATATAGCCAATATTTTGTAGTAAATTTAAATGGAGTATACTCTGTAAGAAATATTGCATTATTATGTTGTATGCCTGAAACTAATGTAATATTATAAATCAACTATACTTCAATTAAAAAAGAAATAGTTTAATTCCTTTCAAAAAAATGATAAACAGTGGTGTGATACAGACATTTGTAAGCTTTCACATCCAAATTTTCTGCACATCTATGATTTTTTAATTTGGAAAAACTCCCAGAAACGACTTGTGAATCAAAGGATATAGATGGGCTTTATGGTGACCTCCAGAGAGGTTGTAGGAATTGAACCTCCTAATGGCATTTTGTGAGAGCCCTATAAAGGGAGCTTATCTAAGGATATCTTTTGGGAAAGCCACGCTGAATATTCTTTGCTTTTACCTAGATATTTTTACCCCATGAAAAAGACTAACCACTTAGGCTTCTTGGCTTATAGGAAGAGGAAAGTGAAAGGCTGCCAAATATGAAAATGTTTGGGAAAAGTCTGGGCCATCTTAACCACCATCCTAATTAACATTTGTTTTATATTGTGCATGGGAAACCAACTCTTCTGTAAGAAAACATAAATGTCTTCTGGGGAATGTGTATTTGATTTGAGAACTCTTGGGACCAAGAAAATAAGATGCTTAATAACAACAGCATAATGAGGTCACAGGGGTGCTGAAAGCATTAATTAAAGAATGATTTAAAAGTTCTCCAGAACCTTAGGGAGAGTGTGTGCTGTAGGCTCCCCAGGAGAAGGATTCAGTTGTGAATAGGTGGATTCCATTACTAACAAAAACTAACGTGTCTGACTACCTAGGGCAAGTTGATTAAATCAGAGCCTTAAAAAAAAAAAGCCTAAATGTATTTTTCCCTATTATAAATGTAATGCACCATGTTTGTTGGAATCCTAATATTCTTTCGAGAAGATGAATCATGACTAACCACATCCAAATTTTTGAACATTAAGCTGTAGGATTAACATTTTAAACCTATCTGAAGAGGTTTCAAAGTAGATGTGTACTGACTATAGGAATAGTACCCCAATTTACAATAAGAGAATCATAAGAAGACAGGCCTGAACTGACCAACTGAATTAGAACTTGAGGCTCTTATTAAAAAAAAAAAAATCATGTTATATAAATACATCAAATTTGGACATGTTTCCTAGTTTTGTCTAAAGAAACTTAAATTTTCAGTGGTCCTTCTGGCTTAATGAGGTTTCTAACTCCTAGCAATAAAACCTGATTTTGCTACTGGAGTTTCCTTGGCAAATCCAATCTCCAGTTGTCCACGCAGTGAGATAAACCATGTAAAAACCACATGACTTGATTGTACAAGCTGATGCTGATGTGACGCCCCAGCTGGAAAACTTGTTGTATTATGTCATAAAAGCAATGCAGGGTTTTTGTGATCCTTAATTACATAGAAGATCAAAAACCTGGAGTAGTAGAAGTATAACACTATTGCATCCTTAAAAGAGAATCTGTGCTCATTATAATAATATATGGCGAGCATGATTGTTTTGTAAGAGATGTTGTCTTATTGAGGTACCGAAAATTGTATTTACTGTCCCCAGAGGACAGGAGACCTCCCTTAAGAGAAGGGAGTTCTGGGTCTTTCTTTTTTACAGTAAAGGGAACTCTTTAAACTTTATATTTCTAGAGTTCCTGTCTAGGATTAATCTTTCCTGATGGTTCTTTAAAAAAATTGTTTTTAATTAAAGTGTATGTAATTTATAATATTAGTTTCAGGTGTATAGCAAAGTGATTCAGTTATACATATACATACATACGTATTTTTTCTTTTCAGATTATTTTTCATTATGTGTTATTACAAGAAATTGAATACAGTTCCCTGTGCTATACAGTAGGTCCTTGTTCATCTATTTTGTATATAGTACTGATGGTTCTTTTGCCTGATTATCAAGCTAGATAAAGTACTTAATCCCAACAACATTGATAATATGTGAAGTTAGCCCAGCAATTAAGAAGTATGAAGTTCAAGCCCATTTAGACTTTTATACATTAACCAAGAGCAATTTCCTTGAATTTCATTCATTCATGACATTCATGGATCCATTCGCTTATTGACTCGTAGCTGAATTGAGTGTCTGAATTGAGTGCAGCAGACACTCGGGCCCTAAGCATGGGTGCTCACAGCCTACAGAGCAGACAGGAGGATTCCAATAGTGTGTTAAGTGCTACAGTGGAAGTGTGCTCAATGTGTACGGAGCAGGTAACCCTGCCTCAAAGTCTAGCCCATCTCCTTCAGCTTTCTTTATTTCATTTTCATTTATAACTGCTTTACCCTAGAGCCTTGCTGCTCCGATGGTGGCACCCAGACCAGCAGCATTCACATCACTCACAGTTTGTTAGAAATGCAGCATCTCAGACCCCATCCAGACCTATTGAATAATATTTTCTTTTTTAACGAGATATCCAGGATCCAAATTTTGTCACATGACTTAAGCTGTGACTGGGGAAGGGGTACCATAACAAATGTATGCTCTTAAGGACTGAGCAGCGAGAGCTCACTATTGATCAGTGAATGTCGGAATGATTTAGTAATACTAGCTCCCTTTCTTGTGTGTCTATGGCTTGCCAGTGTGACTGCTGAGTGACTTAAATATACGATGATCTTTCTCATTTCTCTCTACAACCAGCAAAAAAGCAATACTTATCCCCATTTTGCACATTAGAAAACAGAAGCTCGCAGAGGTTAAGGGATGCCGCGTCCAAAGCCACGCAGCAAATAATAGCTGAGCCAGAATGCAAACTCAAGACTGCTTGGTTCCAAAGCCTGGCTCTCCCCTGCAGTCATCACCGAGACTCCCCAGTGCTGGTCACACCTCCCTGAAAGCTTGCTTTACACTTAGTTTTTTAAATCTGTCCATTCAGTTTCTTAATAGAAATTTGGTACACTTAACCCAAACAGTCTAAATCTGGAGTCAATTATCTTCTGCTCTAAATACAATTAATAATGGCTCTAAACTTGCTAGCATGCTGCCTAGCGGCTGCCAGTTCCCAAATGCAGTTTTGGTCAGTGGTTGAATCCCATTGATCTGCCTTATTTACAGTGCTAGATAGTAGATAAATTTCTCTGACAATCTTCAGTTGGACTCCCTCTTGGGGATCATTTGGGTGGCATTTGGCTGGCAGATTACCTGTCAGATACCTGGGCCTTAAGAGACTGTTTCTTTGCTATGGGCTGTATATTTTTTAAATTTTATTTTTTATTGAAGTGTAGTTGATTTATAATCTTATTTCAGGTGAACAGCAAAGCAATTCAGTTATATGTATACATACATATATATATATATATATATATATATATATATATATATATATATACATATATTTTCAGATTCTTTCCCATTATAGCTTATTCCAAGAAATCGAATGTAGTTCCCCATGCTATACAGTAGGTCCTTGTTTATCTGTTCTATATATAGTAGTGTGTATCTGTTAATCCCAAACTCCTAATTTATCCCTCCCCACCTTTCTCCTTTTGTGACCATAGTTTGTTTTCATGCCCATGAGTCTATTTCTGATTTGTAAATACAATTTGTATCTTTATTTTTAGATTCCACATATAAGTGATATCATATGATATTTGTTTTTGTCTGACTTCACTTAATATGATAATCTCTAGGTTGCTATAGGATATATTTTACTCAGGCAATGCTTAGTGAATCAACTTTTAGAAGATTTTTTAAAATTCATGGGATTTATTTTTCTTTCCAGTTTTTTTCTGTTCAATTAAAGGAAAAGTGTGACATTTTATGACCATTGTAACAAGTGTGAACATTATGAGGACACAAGAAGAAAAAGTTAGCAATCCCTCCCATAATTTTCTTTCCCACTTCCTTCCTCCCATTTCCTCCATGGACTGGCTTGAATTGTGCCACAGCTTTCTCCTAACTTATGCAAACATACACAAACAGATATGTGCAAATACAGAGTTTTCGGTTTTACAAAAAATATTCTGCAATTTGCCTTTTGTAGGTCATGGACATCCCTTCCTCTACCCTCAAATCTTACTTGCAAAATTCTCTTTTCTTCATTACAAGCATTCTCAATTTGAGTGGTGTGGCGGGGGAGGAGGGATGAGAAGCCTATCTTCAGTTTCGGTGTCTCAGAATGGAGTTAAGGAGATATGCCTAGAAAGGTGGTGATGCTAAATAAAAGGTACTTACAAAATATAAAAATGCCTACACTGATTTTAAGGAATTACCTTTCTCACCTGGCATATAGAAAAGGAATAGTTGATCCTGAGATAGCTGTCTTTCCCCACTCTCCAAAACTAAGCAGCTTGATAGACAGTGGTTAATTTTGGAAAGAAAATATGCCTTATTCTGGCAACATTATTGTGGAGCCTAAAATGTTCTAAAAGGATGCTGCACTCATTTTTTCTGTGCCTACTGCTGTTTTCTCTTGCATAATTTCAAAGCCTTCCATCATTGGAGAGGAAAACATTCTCTTCCTTAATAAACAGCATAAATATACTTCTATTTTCTATTTTTCTAACCTTCCTGTTTACCTGGTGTTGGTACCAAATCGCTTAGCGTGAAGGCATCTGTTTTATATTTTGACAGCAGTGACAACCTCAAATGAACAGTTATAAATAACGTATCTTGTTCTTTTTAGTTATGGCCCACGTATTAATTTTGTCCAGACTATATAATGATCTTATTCTTGACATAAAATAATGTATGGAAAGGAGGATTTTAAAAGTGTAAACTACAAAGAATAGTTGTTGTGATTATTATCATCTTCCTCTGCCCAGGTATTCTTTATTTTCTAAATTAAAAAAAAAAAAGGCTATTTGATGTGTTGTCTGGGGCTTTGATAAGTAATCTTTTGCTTCTGGTTGTTGGCATTGTTGTTAGAATACATTTTCTATTTCACTTTCTGTGCTTCCATCTGGCGTACCCTTGAGTTTCCCCTTGTACCCACAGCACCTGATGCCATTGATTAAAAATGATTCTGGGGGTGGAGGTGTAGTTCAGTGGTAGAGCATGTAGACCTCAGTGGTAGACCTAGCATATGCGAGGCCCTGGGTTCAATCCCCAGTACCTCCATTAAAAAAATTTTTTTTAATGATTCTAGTTTCACATGGCTATGTTTATTGGAAATAAAGGCATCAAGGTACAACGAAAAGAGCCCTGGAATGAGAGTCAGGAAACCCAGGGAGGTGGACCTTGGAGCTATTTCACTATGAAACTTCAGTGCAGTCGTGCAGTCCGTAGATCGTCTCTCTCACCCCTTACCTTACAAGTCATGTTGGCTTCTTCCACAGCAGATCAAGTGCTTTCACATTCTATGTCTTTGTATGTACGCTTTTCCTTCTGCCCCAAATATGCTGTCTTGTCTCCCACCAAACTCCTGTTCATCTTTAAATGACCAAGTTCAAATCTCATCTCCTATGGGAAACTTTCCTTGAGTCCCTCCCTTAAATACTCTTAATTGCTTCTTCCTCTTTGAGCAACTCATAATTCTGCACACACTTGAGATAATACTGTTACTACGTCATTGTGATTGTGTGCGTGTGTGCGTTTAAATCTCCCTTGCTAAACCATGAGCACCTTCAGGGCATGGACTGTGTCTCTCATTCATCTTGTCTCTCCAGGGTCTTTAACTTCCCCAACACATAGTAGGTATTCTTTACCTGTTTGTTCACTGAAGGCGTGGGCCTCAGTTTCCTCTTCTGCAGTAGGGAGATTGGACCAGCTGGTGTGAAGGCAATGCCATGCAATTCTCTGTTGGACAGAGATCTTAATAAGAGGACCCAGGTCTGCAGAGGCCTAGCCAAGTGGTCCTTTGTGTGTACAGCACAGAAGGGAGGTATGTCTGTGGGGTAAGTTTGGCAGCATTGCTGTTTCATAATGGTGGGCAGAAGAGGCACTTTCCCTCTTTTGAGCTTTAGCTGTACTATTTATTGGTCCTGATGTCTTGTTACATCACCTTAAAGAATCAATAGAATAATCACTGGGTGTTTAATGTTACAATAAATTTGTAAAGTGTTCTTCTCTGCCCCAGTCTCTACTGGCTTTGTATAACCTTTGCTTTGAATAATCCTGTGGTCGTTTTTAATCTGGCCTATGAGATTTGATTACTTAACTAAAAAGTGGTGATTTTAAGAAATTGAAAAACAGGTTGAAAGATTTTCACTAAGTTATTTATGTTTGTCAGAAAATTAACTGATGATTAGGCCCCTTGGCGTTGGGCTAGAAATGACTAGGAGAGCTGATTCGCCCCATTGCTAGACCAATTCATCCCCTCACTCATACCCTCTCCCACTCATCCACAAGTGTTTACCGATGATTCCTGGGTGCCAGGCATCACGCTGTGTGTGAGGCATACAGAGAACAGCAAAATACAAACCCTGCTGATGTGGAGCGCGCTCTCTCTCTCTCTCTAGTGGGGAAGGAGACAGCCAAGTAGTTGGCTTCCACTGTGATAAGAGTTATGGTATAGGAAGCACAGAAGGAGGGTAACTAACTCAGATTTGAGGAGGAGTAGCTTCCCTGAAGTGGGTCTAATCTCAGATCCGAAGGGTGAATAGGAGGGAGCCAAGGGCAGGGGTCAGGGAGCGCCAAAGGAGGATGGTGCTCAAGACAGACAGGATGCCGTGTGCTCAAAGGCTTAGGAGGCAGAATGGCTCTCTGGGGGCACCTGAGAAGGGTATTCTGACTGGGGTGTTGAGTTCAGAGGAGTGGGTTTGGTGGCACTGAGTTCAGGGAAGGGTGAGCTAGGTCCAGATCAGAAGAGGTCCTCTAGGCTGTGGTGACATGATTTAACTATGTTACAAAGGCAAGAGAGAGCCCTTGAGGACCCTGAGCTTGGGGGCCTTGATCAGATTTGGGCTTTAGAAAGATCAGTCTGTATACTCTATGCAGAGGATGGGTGAAACCACTCCTAAATCATTTTTGAAATAGTTATGTGTTTGTTTCTGTCTTTTGTTGTCTAATTCATTTCAATAAACATTATTTCATAACTTTCTCTTTAAATCTCATCTTTCAGGGCTTAAAGGGAGGAGTGTGATTTGCAGAATCCCACTGTCTACTCCCAGTTTCTCGTGTTTTAATTATTTATATCATGAAATATTTCAAACAAACAAATACAGACAATGGTATGGTACACACCTAAATACACACTGCCTAGACCCACGGAAGTAAATAGTTTGCTGCAAAAGCTTAGATCTCTCTTTTTTTAATTGAGGTATAGTCAGTTTAAAATGTGTCAATTTCTGGTGTACAGCACAATTCTTCAGTCATACATGAACATACATATATTCATTTTCATACTCTTTTTCACCATAAGCTACTATAAGATACTGAATATCTTTCCCTGTGCTATACAGTTAGATCTTCTTATTAAAGACATAAAACATTAGAGATACATCTAAAGCTGTAATCCCATTCTTTATCACTCCTCTCCTCTCTCTTGCATTTGATAAGCATTGATCTCCTGAAATTTTTTTTTTTTTTACTTTTACTGTATACATGGAGTCCATCAACAACTAAAGCAAATGTTATAGTTTTTTTAAACTTTGTGATTGTTTTAGAGATACATCTGTATTGATAGTATAGAGAATTTAGTTTGTGTATTCTTTTACAGGTGGAAACTACTCGTATGACATTGAGCCTTAATGCCTTCGTGGACAAAAAGGAAATAGATTCTTTCCTTATCTGGTGTGGTGTGGTTCCCTTTCCAGGGCCTATCCCCAGCTAGGGAAATTTGTGCTTTGGCACCCTGCAAGCAGCCCTCCAACCCCCATCCCACCCACCCACACA
Organism: Camelus ferus; assembly: GCF_009834535.1. Lineage (NCBI taxonomy): Eukaryota > Metazoa > Chordata > Mammalia > Artiodactyla > Camelidae > Camelus > Camelus ferus. The sequence goes on from NC_045699.1 coordinate 13,013,900, forward strand.
GTTTGCATTTATCTGCTGATTAGGGAAATCCATGCCTCGCCTCCCCCAACATAAGCTGTGATCTGTTCAGCAACATAGTCTTTCTTCTTTCCCATGGTGAGAGAAATGAGCTTAGTGTTTTTGGAAAACTTCGAGGCAAGAGTGGCTTGAGTTCAACATAAGAGAATTAACCCCCAGCATACTTTGTTTTGACTTAAGTCCATTTTACTGCTTTTAAAAAAATGTGAGAGCCCAGGATTCGCAGCTGTTGGATGTAGGCCTAAGGTCCAACCCAAGCCTGTGCAGAGGCACCTGCTGCTTTCAGAACTGCCTGGGAGGGAGGGAATCTCCCCCTACAAAAGGCTTCTGTTGGTTTTCTGTGCGTAGCTGAGAAAGCTTAAGTGACAGGGGAAGAAAACATGAGTGAAAGAGGACAGACCGGGAGGAATCCAAGGAAACACTGTTGACAAAAGGCTGTGCTTGGGCAAAAAGATATGTGTGAGTATGAAACAGCAGAGAAAAATGGAAAAACAAGCCCAAAGTTGCTGGAAAGAAACCCTGGCAGCAAAATCTAAATTTTCCAAAATGAGGATGGGAATCAGATTTTTATCTAAAATCGCCACCAGACATTTGAAACATCACAGCTCGCCCTTTCAGTCTGTGCAAGTTACCAGTTTTTCCAGAATAAGTAGGAACAATTGTGAGCTCCTGCCCTGTGATGGTTGTAACCCTGTGCTGGTCCTTCTCCCACCCCTGGCACGGGATAAGTGGGCTCAGGCAGCCTGGAAATGTACATCACGTAAACCCCGCTTGCCCGGCTACATCGACCACGAGGTCATGTAGTTCTGCTGGGTGTGCAAAGGAGCACCCCGTGTGATTAAGTCAGCGCCACTCTGTGGGTGCATCATGAACCCTCTGTAGATGTGACGCCAATCTTGAATCTCTGTGTAAAAAATTATGTTTGCACGGTACCATATCTGCTGGGCTGAATGTTGAGCTGAGTTTGGTGGTATGGTTAGCGTTCTGAATCATCCCACTCTTGCTGCTGCTACAGCAGCTGCCACCCTGTAAGAGCTAAATTCAGGAAGATCTTGTCTTTGTTCTACCTGATGCTCTCCCTCCTCCACCTCCCATGTTTAACAACATAATAGCAAACCAGTTGGTAAGGGAGCTTGGGAAAATCATTTGCAGACTTCCAGTCCCCAGGGATGATACAGAGCTGCGCCTAGGAAGGCAAGTGTGAGGCTGAGAGCCGGTGGATAAATAATCATCACCTGACTCACGGGAAGCCAGTCTGCGTATTGACAGACTTGTGGGCTGGCCTGGCTTGAAAGTCTCTGTCCTGTCAGAGACAGGTTGGCTCAGTCGGTTAATTCTCTCAGAAATTTGATGTTGGAAATGAAGATTATCAGATAGCAGTGAAAGCTAAAAGGATACGCCCAAGAGGCCACGAGCAAACCAAGTTATGAGAAAGCAGAAACTGTGATTTGCCAGAAACCATGATACAATGCAGAGAAAAGATACATTGAACCATGGTGAGAAAGATGTATGGAGAACTTATGGAAATAGTTGAGTCTTTTCTTTTTAAAATTTTTTTTGGCAGTGGCAAGTAATTAGATTATTTATTTGTTTGTTTGTTTGTTTATTTATTGTAAGGGAGGTACTGAGTATTGAACCCAGGACCTAGTGCATGTTAAACACGCACCCTGCCACTGAGCTATACCCTCCCATGACAGTTGAGTCATTTTAATAGAGGACACAAGACTGGAGATCTTCAAACTCATGTTCCTAAGACTCAAGTGACCAAGCAGTCCTTCAGAAGCAGCCCAGAGTAGGAAGCTTCTAGGTTGCGAGCATCTAGGTAGTACATGACTCATGGTCCAGCAGGCAGTGAGAACTTCCTGTTCACATCAGTTCCCCTTTGCCCCTCAAGTCCCATGGGGGTGATGTGGATGTGGGTGAGTGCTTGTGAACACAGGGGTCTGTTCCACAGCTGAGCAACAATGAGCTTGGGAAACCCCCATTTTTTAAGGGGGACCTACCCATCCTCCCCTCCAGAGACAGTGCCATTATCTTTATTACCCTGGCGGTAGGCAGATCTTTCTGGCCTGGCGATGTGCCCTGTCTTTACTCTGCTGATCAGAAAACAAATGTGCCCTCTGACCTGGAGGGGGACACTGTCTCTAGCTTCCTGGCTGTATGCTGAGGGAAACATTCTGGAAAAGATAGTCTAGTTAATCAGACTGGCAGACACATCATGGAGAATTGTTTCCCACACTGAGGACTCTTAAGCTACCTTGGCTCTCATTCCAATTTCAACAGCCAAGGCCTACGTTCTCCTCGTTGCCATTGTGTTCTTACCACTCTCCCCTTCCACTAGCCTGGACGGCTTTCCACTCCTCGCCTTTAGAACTGCAGAAGTGGCACAAAGCTGTAAAATTAGGTTGTAGTCAGACTGCAGGGCCATCAATGCCAGGTGAAAGTTATAATCGAACATGAAACCCTGTGGCTTGGATGCCACGGGACTGGCATTAATGATGCTTAATCCAATTATGCTTATGTTCAATCAGGACGTGATTGCCCAAGATACAGGACATTATTTCCATTCATTGCCTCCATCATGCTTAGTGGACCATTGACTTTGAAACCAGCTTCTAGCCCTCACCCCACCATCCTCTCTTGTAGCACGTGCTCTTCTCATTCTTAGCACACAGCACAATTTGTAATTGTATTTTTTTAGTTTTTAAAAAGTTGTTTCATTTTTTATCATTTTCACAGTTTGTAATTGTATTTTGTACATGTGTGTGTGTTTAATGGCTTTTCCATCACCAGACTATAAGCTCCATTAAAATAAGAATAATGTCTGCTTTGTTCACCACAGCTGACCTAGCAGGTGCTCAAGAAATAGTGGGTGGACAAATTAAATGTAGATTTTTGGACCGTCTTATTGTAAAGAGGCTTGACTAACAGCTCAGTGAGTTTGTATCTGTGGTTAGCAATAGTTAATGGTATAGAATAAGTGATATATAGAAGTAGTGGCTGTGATCCTTATTGTTACTAACATTTTGTCAGTATATGGATAGGATGCTAATGAGACATTCCACTGAAATTGTCCCCCTGGCAATGAAAAATGCTGGTCTAGAGCTTGGGTGAGTGGTCTGCTCAAAAACAGTGGCGAGGTCAATTTTCCATGGTGGTTCATGTGCTGTTAGAGTTAAAGGCTAAGACAAGTTTTTACTAACTGAGATGTGTGGTCACTGTCACTGTATGTCTCAGAGTCCCAGGCTAGCCCTTCCAAGGTGTGTACCCGGACCTGGCTGTGCAGATGGAGTTTACTGGCCAGTACCTGGGTGAGCCCAATGCCTGCATGTAAGTGCCAGCAGACAAAGCCCCAGGATGCATGGGACCTCTCGTTCTGAAAGAGGGAGAGAGGAAATGTATGGTGGGGGCAGGGGGTCGGTTTGTGCAGGCATCGAGCCCACAGGGCAGAGGCAGGGCTTGGCGGATGGGCAGGCCTGAAATGCAGCAGGAAAAATCCCTGGACCAAACCAAAGGGATGCCCCCTGGGACTGCTGCCCATGGAGCCTTGATGGAGGCTCTTTAATGTGGATGAGTTAGAGTGACTCCAAAGTTGGAGGCTCACAGCAAATATTTTTCAAGTCCTTTATGCTTTTTATTGAAAGTAAAAATAATGGGCTATAGTCTGCTCTCTCTTTTCTGCTTCCCACTCATCAGCTTTGCACAGGGAGAAACGTGCACTTCCTATGGTTTCCTGCTCCACCCGGGTTTTTTGTTTTGTTCCATTTTGGTTTTAATATTAGTCCATTATAGCTGGAAGCATGGAGACTGCCTCTTCAGCCCCGACCTGGGGGGCAGTAGGCTGCCGAGGAAACCCTGGGAGACCCAGCTGGATCCAGGGCTTCTGTGAAGGCACCTGACTTGCCGCTCCCCCTTCTCTCTTTATTAACTCGAATCTCTGAAGGGGAGCCCTTATGAAAGATGCCCAGTCACTTCTATTTTCAACCTGTCCCTAGCTCCAGACACTCTTGACAGATTATGCTTTTTCAGAAGAGCATCCATTATGGAATGCAGGTAACATGTCTCCTTGGGACACTCCTACCCCACAAAGAGGGAGAATTTGGTCTGAACCCCAGTTTCTGGCACTGTGAGTTCAGCACGGCCCCTCACCTCTGCTCTGGCCCCCCTTTTATTTCTCTGTCCCTGCTGCTGAATTATGCAACCTCCTCACTTCTACTCAGAATCCAAGCTGGACTCCAAGATTTATCCTTTTTGCCATGTCTACAAGAAATCCAGTGGAAATCAGCATTTTCCTGGGTCTGTAGTTTTATGAATGATTTCATGAGAGGTGAGGGGCAGAGAAGGGACCACCTCAGCCACGACCAGCCCTCTGCCAAGCCCCCTGTGCTGCCTGGTGTCCCACCAGCTCTCCCTTACCCATCCAGCTGTATCAGATCTCTATGACTTTTTGAGGTCCTGGGTCCTCTTCTGCCCACATACATGCCGAACATGTCAACGTGCGCCTACACCCCATGTTGAATGTCATTTCTGCTGCAGGAAATGAAAGAGTTCTTATAATTTGGCTTTTGAAACTGACTGTAAGTAACTCATTCAATTTATGACTGCTCTGATTCCTCAGGAGTTATGCATTCACATGGTTTTAAAAAGTGGGACAATGTAATCTACCCTATAGAATAAAATATCTTTGAGTATTAGATTTAAAAATTAAGAAGTAAGCATCATATTTATAGATATTTCCTTAAACATTTGTTAATTTGGATGTTTTTCTCTTTAGAATTCTCTTCTTTTAATTGATATTTGTATCAGTGATTTACACTGTGTTAGTTTCAGGTGTACAGTGAAGGGATCCAGTTATATATATATATTGTTTTCCAGATTCTTTTCATTATAGGTTATTACAAAGTATTGAATATAGTTCCCTGTGCTATACAGTAAGACCTTGTTATTCATCTATTTTACATATAGTAGTTAGTGTCTGCAAATCCTGAACTGCCACTTTATCTCTCCCCATCCCCTTTCCTCCCTGGTAACCATAAGTTTAAAAATAGCCATGAAGTACATTCCTCATCTAGAGATTTCATCAGACACCTCAAGCAACCTTTTGAAAGGAGGTACTGGGGATTGAACCTAGGACCTTGTGCATGCTAAGCATGCCCTCCACCTTGAGCTATTCCTACCCTGCCTTAAGCATCCTTTAGAGAACGCTTCACTTGGGAATGGATTTATTTGGTTTGAAGTGTGGAGGGGGAGACTGGAGGCATCCTGGCAGGGGCAGCAGCCTGGGCAGAGGTGCGGAGGCAGCGGCTGCAATGAGCCGGGTATGAAAGGCCTTGGAAGCCACACTGAACATTTGGGACCTTACCTCACACGCCACGAGGAAGAACTGACATTGCAGGAACTGGCTTAAATAACAAGCTGAGAGTGACATAAGGTGAACATCCTTGATTCTTTTTTCCCTTCTCTGCTTCCTCTGCTCCATCCTTTCAGGCATCGTTTAATGCCACTATTTTTAACAGGTAGATAAGCCCAGGTACCCAGGAAGCCCCAGAGGAGACTTGGTGTAAGCAGAAATGATGGAACAAAGATGCAGACGTTATTTGGAGTTTTGAGGGACCTCTAGTGCTCTGGGTACTTTATGTTTGGATTATTCAGTGTTTTTCCCATCCTTTAATGTTAGGTCTCTTTAGCCAAATGATAAGGTTGAACAGAGTGGAAATTACAGGGTGTGGATCACAGTGGGTGTTCAGTAGTTTAGTAGAAGCCGTGACTTCCATTTGTGCTGCAAGGGCTTCCTGAGGCTGTTCTTGTTTTCCTTTGTTTTATGTTTTTGTTTCTGCATTTTATGTATCATGCTTTTTGCTTGTTTGCTTGCTTGTTTCATTTTATCTCCTTTTCTTCCATCCACAGTGTTGATAGGATATTCTTTCTTTTTTTTCAATGTTAGCCTTTTTTAAAAAAAGTAGTCGCCTCTGTTTAAGAATCAGATTTCTGGGGGAGGGTATAGCTCAAGTGGTAGAGTGCATGCTTAGCATGCGTGAAGTCATGGGTTCAATCCTCAGTACCTCCTCTAAGAATAAATAAATACTAAATAAACCTAATTACCCCCCCACCTAAATTAATTAATTAATTAATTAAACTTTAGAAGAATCAGATTTCCCTTAAAACTCAGAATTTCCAGCTTTATTTGAAAGTCGACATGCAGGGCACTGGGCTGTATTCCCACATGGCGTGAGAACTGCCTTCTTTAGACTGATATTCTCTCACCCGTTTACCCTAGGCCCCACTATGCTCTGTTGTCTCCCCGGCCCTCAGGAGATAACAGCTACCATTTCATTTCAGCTGTTGCTTTCCCATACCTGCTGTTTACTCATTCATGTGACTTTGTCTAATCCAGGAGGTGTTGAAATTTGTTACCTGTTTTTAAACTGGAACATTCAGTGGATTTACATTTGTTATCATTACTGATATATTTTAATTCACATCTGCCAGAGTCTTTTGTGCTTTCTGTTTTCCCCACGGTTTCTGTTTCTTCTCTCCTTTCTTCTTTGGGGTTGACTGAGTTTGTTGCCTCACTCCACTTTTTCTTCTGTACCACTCTGAAAATTATACTGTCTGTTTTTATTCTTTTCGTGGTTAACCTAGTAATTATAGCTTGTATCTTTAACTTGCCAAATTCTAAAGTGATGGATATCTTTAATTTTTTCTGAACAACACCTTTCCCGCTTATGTCCTCCCAACTCTTACGCAGGTCTTTCTGTATATCTTAAATCTATGTATTTTTTTCTTTTTAAAATCTCACAAGGTATTGCTTGCTTTATTCTTTTGTAGAGTCAATGCTCGTGTTGATTTACCTTTTTTTGTTTGTTTGTTTGTTTTGGGTAGAGTGTACTTTATTGATGGTACATGACAAGGCAGGGCTCCCTAAGCCCCTCCCCTTCTCCAGGGGGTCTGGGATGGAAACTGTGTGGAGGTCGGGAGATTCTCAATGTGTTGGGGGATCAATTTGGGACCAGGACTCCCCAGCAGCTAAGGGCCTCTCTCTTCATCTCGTGCTCTTGCTTGGGCTGGTGGTACAGGGGCTCTTACTCCTTGGAGGCCATGTGGACCATGAGGTCCACCACCCTGTTGCTGTAGCCAAATTCACTGCCATACCAGGAAATGAGCTTGACAAAGTGGTCATTGAGGGCAATGCCAGCCCCAGCATTGAAGGTGGAAGAATGAGTGTCACTATTTAAGTCTCAGGAGACAACCTGGTCCTCAGTGTAGCCCAGGATGCCCTTGAGGGGGCCCTCCAATGCCTGCTTCACCACCTTCTTGATGTCATCATATTTGGCAGGTTTCTCCAGGTGGCAGGTTAGATCCACAATAGACAAGCTGAGGGTGGGAATACGGAAGGCCATGCCAGTAAGCTTCCCATTCAGCTCTGGGATGACCTTGCCCATAGCTTTGGCAGCACTGGTAGTAGCAGGGATGATGTTCTGGGAATCCTCTCAGCCATCACGCCGCAGCTTCCCAGAGGAGCTGTCCACAGTCTTCTGGGTAGCAGTGATGGTGTGGACTGTGGTCATGAGTTCCTCCACAATGCCAAAGTGGTCATGGATGACCTTGGCCAGGGGGCCAAGCAGTTGGTGGTGCAAGAGGCACCAAGTTGGTGGTCAATTTTGAGGGACTTGTCGTACTTCTCATGGTTCACACACATCACAAACATGGAGGTATCAGCAGAAGGGGCAGAGATGATGACCCTCTTGGCTCTGCCCTTCAAGTTGCCCCATTTGATGTTGGCAGGATCTTGCTCCTGGAAGATGGTGATGGACTTTCGATTGATGACAAGCTTTCAGTTCTCAGCTTGACAGTGCCATGGAACTTGCCATGGGTGGAATCATACTGGAACATGTAGACCATGTAGTTGAGGTCAATGAAGGGGTCGTTGATGGCAACAATGTCCACTTAGCCAGAGTGAAAAACAGCTGTGGTGACCAGGCACCCGATATGGCCAAATCCATTCACTCCGACCTTCACCATCGTGTCTCAGAGATGCTGCTGGCACTGAGGAGAGTTCTGGCTGGCTGTTGAACAGGGAGGAGCAGAGAGCCTGATTTATCTTTATAGTTACCACTTTCTGTGCTCTTAATTCTTTCTTGTAGCTTGAGATCTTATATCCTCTTGTATCCTTTTGATTCCTTCTTCTGTGTCCTTTATATGTCTTACATCTGTGATCAATTTCCTTGGCTTGAACTACAGTCTTTAAATTTCCTTTAATGAGGATCTGCCTGTGGCATATCTTTCTGATTTTGCTTATCTGTACATGTTGCATTTGAGTATTATTTTTTCCCTTTTTGTCCCCTCTTTTACTTTGGAAGTGATACATTACATTTCTTTTGCCCCATCCCCACCCTCATTTCCCCTAAAATTATAATAGGCATGCTTAGCTTTAAAAACTTTTAAAAATTGTTCAAAATTGCTATTCTTCTACCAAACAACACAAGGACCTTAAAATGCTTTCAGGTAATTGTACTTTAATATTATTGCTATTTAATATTTTAGTTCCAAGTTGTATATAACTCCTCCCCACTATTAGTCTAAACATTTTTTAAGAACAGTAGTGGTGTTTATAAATTTACTATCATGTTTATTATCTTCTTTACTTATCACTGTTTATCTTACTTTTTTCTTAGTTTACTTTATACTGAAATATATTATTACTGTTTAATATTTTGGCGGGGAGCCTCTGTGAATTGGATATTCTTTTCTTTATATATGGACATGTCTTTATTTCACCCCTCATTTTTGAGCAGAAATTTGGTTAGATATACAATATCAGTTTGACGTAGAAACGTTAAGGAGGCCAATGCGGATAAAGCAGATAAGTGAGAGGGAGAATTGCAAAGGAAGGAGAAATATCCAGGGGTCAGATCTGTAGATCATGGCTTTGTGAACCAACCTAGCAACTCTGGTTTTTATTCTGACTGTGATGGGAAGCCTTTATAGGGCTTAGAGAAGGGAGTGGCTTGATGTCATTCATATTTTCTAAGTACCACTCTGGCTATTGCCTGGATATAGACTGTAGAAGTGCAGAAGTAGAAGCAGGGCAACAAGTCAGGTCCACTGCAGCTGTCCAAGAAAGAGGATGGTGGCTTGGATGGGAGGAGTCACTGTGGAGGCGGTGAGAAGTGTGGGATGTGGTAGCAATTTGAAGATAAACTGTATAATTAATGATGGATTAGATGAGCAGTTAGAGAGTCAAGAATGATCTCTCCTTTCTCTTTCTCTCTCTTTTTTGGTTTCTGTTTGTTTGCCTAAAGCAACTAGATAACTACAGTTGTTATTTTCTGAGATGGGAATACTGGGTGAGGAGCTTGTCTGGAGATTACAGGGATGGAAATCTAGATCTCTGCCGGGTTTTAGAAGTCCCAAATTGCTCAGCAACTTGCTTTTTCATTTTCGTAGACTTCTTTCCATTTCAATACAGATGTACTGACCTCATTATATCTTGAGGGCTGCCCAACATTTCTTGTATAGTTAGATGTCATTCTTGACTGAACTAGCTCTCTCAGAATGGACTTTTGGATCATTTCCCTTTTTTGGGTGTGATTGTAAACAATGATGCTTAAAAGCTGTATTATATCTTGCTGTGTAACAAAATACCCCATAATTTAGAGGCTTGAAAACGACAACATGTATTATCTCCCAGTATCTCTGGGTCAGGAATCAGAGCACAGATGAATGGAATTTTCTAGTTCAGGAACTCTCTCAAGGCTGTAATCAAGGTTAAGGCTTGAGCTAGTCATCTCAAGGATGGACTGGGGAAAGATCTGTTTCTGAGCTAACTCAGTGGTGGCAGGCAGGATTCAGTTCCTGATGGACTGCTGGCCTGAGGGCCTTCATTCTCACTGGCTGTTGACTGAAAGCCACCGTCAGTTCCTTGCCTTGTGGTCCTCTCTGAAGGAGAGTTCATAGCATGGCAGCTGGCTTCATCAAAGTGAACAGGCAAGAGAGGCTGAAAGAATTTGCAAACAAGACAGAAGTCACAATCGTTTAAAACCGAATCTCAGAGGCATTCCCCATCCCTTTTGCTGTTCTATTCACTGGAAGGAAGTCGCTAGGTCCAGCCCTCAAGCAGGCAGAGAGGATTATTCAAGAGCCATGGATACCAGGATGCTGAGGCCATTGGGGGCCATCTTAGAAGTCTGCCTACCCCAGTAGCCCTCTAAACTTGTCTTTTGATAGATTGTTAAAGGTGGGTTTACTGAGGGAAAATGTACGCATTGTTTAAAATTCCAAGTATATCACCACAGATTTTTTTTCAAATGCTTTACTCCAGATTTCATAGTTCATTTTGATGGGATTATTTGCTGTTGCCTGGGAGGGACAGGTTGTATATCTTACAAGAGCCATTGCCCAATTTTATCAGGAGTATCTCTTCCCTTCCTGTCTTCCCTTTTCTTGCCCCTCCAAAATTTCCCAGATCAGGAAATAGCTGTGGGTCTTGTGACAGAAACAATAAGAAGGTTCCAACCAGCAGGCACATTGCCAGCCCCGTCATCAGGGCAACTAGTCTCGGGTACGCTGACCCCAGAGTGAGCCATTCACAAATGCCATTGCCTTCACTTGTCTGCTGGCTTGAGTGAGGTTTTTTCAGCCAGCCTTGCTGAGACAGATGAAAAAGTAAGACTGTGGGGAGGAGTAGGTTTGGCTGATGAGGACTAGGGAAACTCCACTTGAATCATTCCTTCTAAATCCTCAGTCCTCAGGAGTTTCTGGTAGGCCATGGAATGATGAGGTGTACATTTATTTCTTCATTAGTCAGAAAGCCCTTTTAGTTAAAAGGACCCTCTTATGTTTACCTGGATATGGTTGGAGGAAATCTCATGCTGATATCATGAGAACTGCTTTATCTCCTTCCCACACAATTTCAGGGGGCTTTATAAAATTAAGTACATCCTAAACCAAGACCATCATAAAGATGAAATAATGTTTTCCAAGTGTGTGTGGCTGCTCTCAGGTCAGGTGGTCCAGCTGAAAGCTTAGACTGCCTTGGCAGCTTCCCAAATGCACACCGAGGGGTCTTCCTCCCCCATCCTCGCATGAGCAAGGTGGGCAGGGGTGCGGAGCTGGGGAGAACACACCGCCTCTGACAGTGTTGAGGGAACATGTTGACGGGGTCCATCATTGACTTTCCCTGTTTGGGGCTAGCCCTTTGGGTGGAGAAAGGTCTGGAATTCCCCATGCTCTGTCTCGACTTTCTACTTTCAGGTTGCTACATGGTGCCCATGAGCCAGGAGGCCCTCTTTGAATGTAGATCAGTTTAGGGACCTAGCTCCCAGGGCAGGAGCTCCACTTCTTGCTTGTGATGCCAGCTTGGAAAGCTTCTCTTACTAGACATCTGAAGGGCCAAGGCCCCGCCTCTTTCCTGTCCAGGCAGTCCCAGGAGCCCGGGAGCCCGAGGCAACACTTACTTAACACTGCTCAGCGTCCCAGCGCAAACCCGCCCCCCCCCCCCACCCCAGCCCTCCCCACTCCCCCGGGATCCTCCCGCAGACGCCTGCGCAGGTGGTGCTCACATTTCTCAAGTTCACTCGGCCAGATGAGAAAAACGTGTACTGGATTCAGCATAGCGAGCCCGGTCGTGTGGATTGCACTCCCTGCAGAAATGAGAATCCAAGGGGAGTGGCTTTTCAAGACTGAAATAAATCAGGCCTCCTTAGACATCCTGCCCTGCTCTGTCAGGTTTTGTCTTTCTCTAGAAACCACGCTGGGTGAGGGCAAATTAAGGGGGAGAGGAAATGAGGCCCAGCTCATTGTGCAATCACGCCCAGTTTCTAGGGTCTGGGGCCAACCATCTTGCGATTTAAAATAGAAATATTTGCGAATGGTTTATATCTTGATCAGTTATGTAAGGATCTGCATTTAAGCTGTGCTGAAGTGCCTCTCAGATGTGTTTCCTTTTTTTAATGTGACAGTCTTCTCTTTGTGGAACTCTATTTTTCAGTCTTCAACTATATTAAGCCTTTGATTTTTTTTTAATTGACTAAAATTGGTAGGAGAAATGTTTGTGGTATGCTTATTGGAGTTTTTATAGATTCCTACATTACCTTTCTTCCAAAAAGAATGTAAGTCATTTAGCCCTTATATAAAAGCAAACACTGCCTAAACTCAGGGAGTTGCTTTTGCCTTTTTTTTTTTTAAGAATAAAATGCAGTTTGAAGAAAATAAAATGTAGTTCAAGGTGATAGTATCAAACACCTGATTTGATCTCTTGCTGGTTGATAGGCAAGTGCCGTTTTCCTAGGAGTGGTGGCTCTGTTTCTGTTTTTCCTCTTCTTTCTTTAAACAAATAGAGGAAATCTCTAAAGGAGACTTTCTCAACAAGATAGATTGATGGATGTAGAATCTTAAGTGAAAAACATCGGTGGATGTAGCTTCCTGGCCTCTGTGCTCGGACCAGAAATAAAGTGAGTCCTCACTGCGAGCGTTTGGCTCAAGGCTGTTGTTTTCCATCCGTTTGCTTGATCTGCACACTTCTCCAGGCAAAAGTTCCCCACGCCTACGGAGGCTTGTAAGGGTTCTTTTTTCCCTCCCTGCAGATTTCATTGTTTTTAAGAAGAGTGGTGTCACCCTCATTTGTCATTAAAGAATAGTGTGGGAAAAATAAATAAACCTACCCAAAGAATAAAACAGGAAAAACAGAAACCACTCTTCTAAATGAATGTAAAAATTTACACCCATCACACTTTTATGGGGTTAACTGTTTCCATGCAAGTTGGTTTAGAAACTACCAGAAGATTTTTTTCTTTGATTTTTTTTTGGGGGGGGGGTCTTCTGTTTTTTAACATTGTTGGCAAGTCTACATACATATTGTGGTTACATAAGAAAATCAGAATTAAGCTATTTGGTATTAAGCAGCCCTGGACTCAGATGAGTTTTTCTGGCACTGCCCTGAGAGAGCTCAAATTCCTGTCATAAAATAATAGACATAAATGTCCAATCAACACAGGCTTTCTCGCCGGCTTCTCCATGTGGTCCCTGGAGAAGCCACCTAAACTGGGCTCCTGCCCTCCTGAAAGGCTCTTCTGCCTAGTGGCCGGAGGGAGGTGTCAGAGCATCAGACCTGATGAGAGAAAGTTCCTGCTGTTCCCCGCAGGACTGGTAAAGGTGGGTCAGACTTTTTAATAATCACTGATCATTACTGAGTGCCTGCTGCGCACCAGACCCACTGCTAACCTCTTTTCACCTACTGTCTTATTCCATCACCGCCACAATCCTTTGAGGTGTAATTTAGCAAGAGTGTGTTAAGATTTTGGGTTTTTTGGGGGGGGGGGCAGGTAATTAGGTGTTTGTTTTAATGGAAGTACGAGGGATTGAATCCAGGACCTTGTGTATACCAGGCATACGCTCTACCGCTGAGCTATACCCTCCCCCTAAGAGTGGGTTTGTAAGGGAGGAAAAGTGGAAAGCCTGTCCGGCAGTGGGGACACACATATGAGGTCAAGAAAGCATTATGTTAATGACAATGAAAAGCTGATGCTTATGACAGACTGACTTTGTGCCTGATGCTGTGTCAGATGCTTTATTCAGATAATGTCATTTAACGCTCAGCAACACTAAGACGTGGATCATTATATTATGAAACTAAAGTTTAGCAGTGTTATATAATAAGCTCAGGAACCAACGGCTCTGAAAATGATAGACTTGGGAGTCAAACCCAGCTGTCTGATCTCAGACTCACGTACTGAGGCACCAGTCTGTGAGATACCTACAGGGGCCAGCAGATACAGGACAAGGGCCGGCAGACACTGGACAAAGCAGGTGGTTAATCCAGCCAGGCTCACCATGGGTGATGTAGCTGGGGGACCAGTCAGGGGGAGGGCCGCATTCTCCATGCTCAGTGTGATTTAAGTTAGTCCCCCTTTCCCTTAAGGACTTTTTCTGTTATTCTGACATTCTTACTGCTGGAAATTCAGCTCTTCAAATGACCACATTTCTGTTGTGCCCATTCTCCTCAGTAAATGGCTGTTGACCCATGGACCTTGGGATATGCCAGGCCTCATGTGAAACTCCCAGCTCAGCGAGTTCTTAAACGTTGGAAGGCATCAGAGTTGAGACATATAAAATGAGAGGTGCAACCTGAAGGTCTGCACTTTAAACAAGCACCCATGGAATCTCGGTCTTCCTGTTGTTTCTGAGGGCATGCAGGAGGTCCAGGGAGAACTCAATAGTCAGTCAGTGGACAGATGGCTCTGGGTGAGCAGGGGTCATATTTTCTTCTTGAGCAGTCACCCACCTCTTCCAGTGTCCCCAGGGCCCCTGAGGGGAAAAATGGAAAAGAACAAATGAGAGGCAATGCAGGGGAGAGTGGAGAACGCAAGAAGAGCTGGTCAAACCCATGACCATTTGAGAAGCAAGGGCTCAAAATGAGCCTAGTTAGGGAGGCGGGGCAACATAGGGGTAGGGGAGCAAGAGGAACAAACTATTAGGTATAAAATAAGCTACCAGGAGATACTGTACAACACTGAAATGTAGCCAATATTTTATAATAAATATAAATGGAGTATAACCTTTAAAAGTTGTGAATCACTCTATTGTACAGCTTATAATATTGTACAGCAACTATACTTCAATAATAAATGAAAAAAAATGATGAGCAGAAACAAAGCCAGATCAGGGAAGGGTCAGGAGAGGAGGTGAAGGGGTAGACCGAGCCTTCCCCCGAGTGGCAGCTTGAGTCTGATGCCTGCCTTGGTGGACCCGCAGGGGCTGCCAGATGGGTGAGTGGGCCCTCATTATGGGTGAGCTGGAAGGTGAGGGGGAGACAGGAGAATAATGAATGCTTCAGGCTGTTTGGGTCCAGAGGAACAGTTACAAATCCAAAGCTTCTGGAGCAAAGGAGAGACAAGAGTCATTTCTAACAGCGCATTCAGAAGCAGCTGCTTAGAGGTGGCAGCAGACGTCCAGACCTTGAAGCCTGAAGGCTGATGGCAGGTGGGCAAGCCAAGGAAAGGGCTGGGGCAGAAACTGAGTCCCTGACAAGTGCAGTGGGCATGAGGGATCGGGTGAGTTGTCTCACTGATAGAGCCACACCTGGATGTCCTCAGAGGGGATTCGGGGACTGTGGGAGGGGCAGGCTAAGAGGGAGGGCCCTTCTCCCTGCTTCAACCACAGAAGAGAGAATTTGTATCTATTTTTGTATAATTGGGTCCTGTATAATACTTTGTTGGGGAAAAAAGTCTATGTTGCTTTAAAAAAAAGGCTTAAAAACCAACAGGAAAATTTTAAAAACTGTATATGTACATATATATACTATATATACATAAAAGGATATATATACATGTATGTGTATATGTATATATGTATATATATGGTTTGTGTTGAAGTATTGAGAGAGTGAGTTATAGTGAAGTTGGGGGCAGTTTTGAAGGGCAGCTAGGTGTCAGGTTTTCTCAAACTTTTAAGAGAGTCATGGGTTACTGAAAAGAACACTGGCATTGAGCTTGAGGCTTTGTTTCAGCTCCAATCTGTCCTAAGTGAGGGTCTCACCTTTCTGGGCGTTAAGTGTGTTTGTTTCTACCTTGGTACTTAATACATTAAGAGGCTGAACAGAATGAAGTGATTTTTGAGGCTTCTTCCTGCTGTGAAACCCCACCTGCAGTGATCTCCCTCTCAGGCCTCCCCAGCATACATGGTGCAGGTGGCAGGATCATGGCTGGAGGAGAATAAGTTTAAGGTATTGAGCAGGATGACTAAGGGTGATAGGTTAGGGGCCAGGATGCCTGCGGTCACATCCCTCTGTGAAGGGATTGGATGTGGCTGCGACATAAACTTGGGGAATGGCACCAGAGTCACAGACATAGAGTTGGCACTAAAGGAAGTGATATGATACATTTCTTCTTACATCAGAAAAAAAATTCCCCAAGCTGATTGCCTTCCTCTCTTCCCTATTATTTTTCCCTTTGAGTTATATATTTTTAACTTATTTTTTAAACTAAGCACACAGGTAGAGCACCATGCAGAGATGGTTTCAAAGATCTACCATGAGTTTTGAAACATTCTTTTAAGGCCAGGCGTGCTTCCAAAGGAGCAGATTTTTCCGTGGATGCTGGAAAAATGAGAATGTGAGCGCTGTTTAGATTGGCCTGGGGAACCGCACGGGCGAGTGGCTGCTATTGATCTGTGCGTGAAGTATCTCTGCTTTCCGAGCAGGTTTCTTTTGTCGCTCATTGGCTCATCAGGATTCCCGGAGCATGGCCCTCTCAGCTGGAAAAAGAACTGTTTGTACAGCATTTGATTAGCAAAATAACTTAGACCCACAGTTCAACCACACAACTTACTAAGTTCCTATTTGTTCCTGGTCTGCCTTGGGTCCTAGAGTTGTGATGAAGTCTGGGGTGATCACAGCCCTCACAGACTAATGGAAGGGCCAGATGTGTAAGCACAGAAATGCAGTATGGTGTGAGGTTACTGCATGAGTGTAGGGGGTGGGGATGGCGAGGAATGAGATGCAGACGTCCTGGGACAGAGATGGTTAGCATCCCTTCTTTCTCTCTTCCTTCCTTCTCTACGTCATTCCCTTTACTTTCCCAGAGATTGAAGTTAACCCAGAGAGAAGCTTGAGGCAATAAGGCCGGGCAAGGGAGAGGTCCCATCTGGGTGGAGGTGTTTAGATTCCCCATGGAGGAGGCTGGTGATAGCATGTTCCTGGACAGTACCCACCTATAGCAAGGGACTGTCAAGCCCAGTGCTCAGTGACTATTGTGGAATGTTTAGAAACACCTCCCAGATGAATGTTGCTCTTATCTAAGCATCCTCACTCTCTGTGCCTGGGGCCGGACAGTTACTGGGAGAGATGCTCCCTGTGGTGGGGTGGACTCTCTTGTCTCAGTCATCTCTTGAGGAGACTCTGCATGCCTGGTCTGCAGACGCCAACCTTCTGCAGATCAGTGAGTTATGTCTTAAACAGGGCTGTCCTTGCATTGATGTCCCACAGTGAAGCCTTACTACAAAACGGCTGCCTTGGCATCTGCAAGCCTGTGTACACAACCTCACATTGGGATCTCGAGGAGGGCCCCCCAAAGCAAGTAATACCATTCCTCTCTGCATGACTTCTGCAGAAGTTGAAACCACAGAACAGAAACAGATCAGCTTTATTGCTTCTAGAATCCAGACTGGAGGATGTAGCTTTGGGTCTGTTAGCTGAATTTGTTTGCTAAATCTGAATCCTAGATTTACCACCTGCCCCACTCCTTTTCGCAGGCAGTGCTGCAAAGAGCCAGCTTCCTCCATTCAAAAAGTTAGGGGAGCAGCAAACATCACAGTCCCTGAGGGCAGGCACCTCTCGGAAGGGAAAAGCTGAGCCAGCTGAACATGTGCAGTTGATTCTTTCTCAAATGTACCAGTTACATGAAATAGTCCCTCCACTCCCCTCTGGGGTAATGTTAGTAAAAGGACAGAGAAAGGCCTGTTGTGTCCTTAGGGAAAATTTTTCCTGATAAAAACCAGGAATGGGGAAATGAAGCTCTCCTCCAAACCTTCCACCATTTTATGCATTTTGAGGGTCAGGCCTTGCGGGGAAGACGTCAAAGAGCAGTCCAGGTTATGGCTGGGACCCCTGTTGATGATGAAGCCACCTGAAACCTGATAATATGAGAAATCCGGATTAATAAATCTAACACTTGACATTTGCCTATCTTTACATTATCACACTCACCCCCAAACACGCTGTAGTATTAGTATTAGTACCCTCATTTAACCGAAGAAATTGAAGCACAAAGGCATACCTTTTAGCCTAGGAAGGTAACTAGGTAAGGGGCAAAGTCTGGACTCAAGCCCACATCTTTCACTTTATAGGTAGGACTCACTCCCCTCCTCCAGGTGGCCACATCGTTCACAGTTAATTGTTTGATTTAATTCTATTCCAAGTGTCTTTCTTATTTGTTGTGGACATGCTCAGTGGTGAAGAGAGGATATAGCATCATTAATTATTTGTCTCCATTTTATCTCGGCGTTATCCTCTCTGTCCATGTGCTCCACCAAGGCAAATCGAAACACTCTCTGGTTGTCTCTTCTCTCTTGAGAGTTTCTGGGGATGCAGCCTAAATCCTCCAGCAGGATCACTGTGTTTGAAAACCCGAATAACTTTCTAATCAGTTTAGAGAGTTATTCTGTTATCAGGACACAGGGATCATAGCTGAGTTATAACCTACCATGGTATGCTAAATGATGTGCATTTAAAAAATTTAAATGAGAAACGTTTATGCTGCATTCAAAAAAACCATTTGAGGAGGGGAGGGTATAGCTCAGAGGTAGAGTGCATGCCTAGCATGCACAAGGTCTTGGGTTCAATCCCTAGTACCTCCATTAAATAAATAAATAAATAAACTAATTACCTCCCCTCAACAATAACAACAACAAAACAAAAAAACACGTTTGAGAGATCGGTGGGAGGGCGTGGAGCTTATAATGTTCCCTGGTATATAAAACTTAATGAAATATTATTGCACTAGATTTTATTACATGCAAAAATCCTGGAACTCCCTCACAGTATTAAGCTAAGTGGGTTATAAATGTTGAGGAATACTGACTCATTATCAGATCACTTAGATTGTTATTACTTCCTTTTGCCTGAAAATTTAAAGTCCATCCAAATGAAGCAAGAAGGAAGTGTTTTAATTTCTTTCTTTCCTCCTCTGCAGGGCTCCCTCTGTCACTCCTACCCCTTGCCCTGTCTCTTACTCAGGAACACACATTTGTATCAAACTGAATCATTTTCCATTACTTATATCATTTCTTGGTGTTTTGGCAAAAATTGTAGTTCCCTTTGTCACCTTGTTGATAACTATATAATGGTTTTCCATTGACGAAGTGCTTCACAGGCAATATCTCTTTTAATTCTCACAATAACCTTGTGAGGTCAGTGCCATTATCTTTAAAGAAGGCAAAACTGAGGCTCATACAGGATGTCTCATCCAAAGACATAGCCAAGTAGCATCATCGTCAGGACCTGAATCCAGGTCTTCTAATTTCAGGCCACGAAGTTTCAAGAAATACATGTCCTTGGGGGTGGTACATGACTTCGTACACTGTTGTAGGTCTGTGTTTCTCCATTGCCTTTCCTAACCCCCTGGATATGCCCTGGAAGTTCCTGTGGTGTTTTTTGTGAACTAACTGTCTAAAGAGGCAGTCTTCATTAGGGTTAAGAGTTTTGGAGACAGCTTGGCTACTTGCTGGTTCTGTGACCTGGGACAAGTTTTAGTCTCACTGTGTCTCAAGTTTCCCTAGGTATAAAATGGGACGATAATAACACCTAATTCGCAATTTGTTATTAAAATAAATAGCAAAATTAATGTGAGTTATTGTTACTGTTATGTAATTAGGTTGAGTTCCTAAGTGGCTGTTTGCTCTCTTAAGGGTTGACTCTAATAAAACTTGAGTCCTAATATAATTCAAAGCCTGATGATGATGGTAGCAGTGGCCTCATTACTCAGTGCCTGCCATGTTCCAAACATTTCACATATACACCCTCTGTAATTCCCACAGCAACCCTATAGATTCTGTGTTCTTAGCTACTGGGCTATCTTTGCCTCTAAATTTTGCTTGCGATCAGTATCAATTTTAACCATCCCCACCCCCCCAAACTTAAAATAGTACCTTTTTGAAAATTGGAGCTGTATTTTCCAATTTCCAGTCTTCTAGCCCATTTTGTGCTCTCTCCTGCCCTTCAAAGATTTCTTGCAGTGGTTCCAGATGACTGGTCAGACATAAATTTCCCTAGTGCCAGGGGTAAAAAATTTCCAGACCCTGAGACTCAAATTCACTTAGAGTGGCTAAGAGTAAATAAGTATGTTGATAGTTACAGAAACCAACTTCCTTGAATTTGAACATTTTTCCTTTTAAAGCAAGGCTTTTCCAAGAAAGAATTGGCATATCCTATCTCAAAGAGAAAGAAGGAAATGGTAATTGACAATGACCTTTATCCCAGTATCTGATGGAGTTTCTGAGTGACATCACACCAGCTGGTATACACCTGTGCTTTAAAAAGTAAAAATACGTGTTTTTTTTTTTACCAGCCTTAATTTTTTATTTCAGCTGTTATGTTAGCTCTACTGCTAGTTCCCTGCCCCTCCTCCATTTCCTGACCCCTACCGGCCTTAGGTATTGTGTTCTCAAATCATGTCTTTTTTTTTTTAACCACAAAAATATTTGCTAGCTAGGCCAAAGGTCTAGAAATGATAGAGCAAGTGGTTACTAACTTGGAGAAGATTTTTTCCTTTAAAAATTATTACAGTAATTAGGATGCCTTTCATAAATATTAAATGAGTCCACTGAGCATTTACCTTACAGTAATTTTACTTTCACTATTTATTTTGAAAACTATGGTAAGATTGGGTCTACCCTATCCAAGGTTGGACCAAAGATTTGCCACCTTCCTCGTTAAGGGGAATCCAGGCCAGTCTCTACTGGCCTCAGGAAGGCCTTTATTTAAGGAACTTTATTCTCTTTAAGAAAACATTTTTTTTTTTTAAAGTCTGTCTTTTCTTCAGCAGAACAGGAGTATGTGGTAAATGAAACCACACCAAATAACTCCCACCCTTCCTTGTCCTTCCACTCTTTTCACTGTTTCTCACCACCGTGTCCTCTTCTAAATGGCGATGTTTCTGAGTCTGTGAAATGGAGACTCCTTACGGGTCTCTGCTGTAAATACCTGTGGATTCATTAGTCACTGATGTTGCTGCCACTACAGGGTACCAGCTTGCATGCAATGTTTTTAATGCTCTGCACTGGTGACTAAATAAATATGCAAATGAAACAGTGAGAATGCAACCTGAATGGACATTGAAGAGCTAGAAAGTGATGCGGAGTGATGGTCATGTGACAGACTTCTGTAGGGCTGCACCTGTTTGTACTGATTTCATCTGTGTTCAGAAATAACTTCAGCATTTTAGAGCTCTGAAATCATACATGCCTTTGAAGATTAAAATGAGGCAGCAGTGTTTCTTCCAACTAGTATAAATACAACAAAAGGGCAGCTCAAAGTTGGAGAGGTAGATTCATTGGAGCAAAAAAATATTTACATATCAAGGCTGCTTCTCAGGTAGGAATGTCTTCACTTTGGGGATTGTCTTGTGAGTGAAGATAGCATCTAGTGAGTAGACAGGAGTAAAACAGTACATAAAGGGTGATAGAATTGCTTCCTTAGATACATCCTTTTATTGGCTTCTGGGAAGGTCACGTGATGTTGAATTTATTCACCCACACAAATACACACTCCTCTAAAATAAAATCCTGATCTACTTTTAGTCAATATTCGGGGTGTGAGAGGAGAGTTCCACGGACTATTCCAGCCACAAAGATAAAAATGTAGTGGGAAGATAAGAAATCAGACAAGTCATTTTTCAATTCTGAAGAGCTAGAGTTTTAGATTGCAATGGGAAAGGGACAGCCCATTTGAGAGAGAAGTTGGACAGGTGTCTTTACCTTTCAGGAGGGGATGCTTCAGAACAGCTCAGCAGCTGGAAATATCTGACCTCAGTGAGTTGGCAGTGAACTTACAGGTTGGGGTAGAGTCCTCAAATAATGAAAGATAGGAGATCCAATTTGGTTTCGCTTTTGTGGTTTCACTTTGATGTAAAGTATTCTTTGTTCACTGCGGTTTATTTGTTCATTCAGCAAACATTCAGTGAAGTCGGCTCTGTTCCAGGCACCACCCTAGCTTCTGGGGCCCCAGCAATGAAGGTGGCATGGAAACTCCCTCAGGTGGGGTCCTTCTGGGGCCCCCATTTTCCTTACAGCCTTCCTATAATGAACGGCCCCAACAGCTGGTCCTGCCGGGAGTCCTTCATCCCCCTCGAGATGCTGAGCTTCCTTCCCACAACTAATATCACTTTGGTCTCTCTCCTTTCTGTCCTGCCTGCCCTTCTGTCCCACCAGCATCTCTAAGGGTGGTCACAGCTAGAGAAGACTGATCCTGAGAGTGAATGGGAGAGCAGTTTCGTTTCTTCCCTGTCCTTGGCGAGGCCTCTTTGATTTTTCAACTAATAAATCAGAAGACATCAATAGGAAAAGAAAAATAAGAACTTTCCTTGCCAGTGTTGCTTAGTTACCTCGTCAACATTCCCTTGCAGCCCAGCTGAATTCTCTCTGCATATTTTTATAGCGCACATGTTTTATTGCTATAATTGATCTATTTAGCAGAAAATATGGAGAACACATGGAGCGCCTGTCAATTTAATGCTGTTTATTTGAACTTCTATTTTTCTCTTCATTGTCCTTTTCATTCTTAACCCAAGTAATATGGTAAAGGGATCCCATCATTCTCCACATTGGTGCATTTCACTTTGTAGCTTATAAAGCAAAGGCCGATAAACTGACCTCAAAACTAGACAGCAAAATGGACTCTTCAAAGGCGGAGCCCAAGTTTTAATAAGCTCTGTGTCTGTGGTGCCCAGCCCCGTGTCTGGCACATGAAAAGCCTTTAGTAAATGTTTATTGGTTGAAAGAGCAATTGGCTTCAAACATTCATTAAAAACCAGCCTTGGAGTGGGTGTTATTCATAACATAGAATTTGTTTAGTTTTTAGCCAGGGGGCAAAACTAGTGACTTATTCTTTTTTTTTTTTTTTTTTCTTCTGGAGACTGGCAAAGACAGAGACTGTGGGCTGTGTTGTTGCTAGTGTCACATTTTATTTAGCAGAAGAAGCTTTTCTGCATGAGGCTGTAGCAGCTGTAGCAGCAGCTCCAGTCCATCTGACATTTATGAGAAGGTAGTCACTGGGAGCCTCCCGGTTCCCGGGGCTGTGCTATCAAGATCAATTCAGATCAAATGACCTGGTCATTGTCACCATCTGTCAAGGCAATTGTATTTAAAACACCAAGTCGCTCCTTAATCTTTTTCTCAGACACACACACACACACACACACACACACACACACAGTCAACTGAAAACAAGTTTTCTGAAGTAAACTGTTGACAAAACAACAAGTGGAAGTTTATTTAGTCATCCTCTTTCCCAGCTAGTCAGGCAGCCTTCCAGCCCAGTCCTCTTCAAAGCACGTACTTCTGAGATTTTGCTAAAATTCAGGCTTGGATCTACTAGGTCTTGGGAGAGGACCGAGAGTCTGCATTTCTAACAAGCTCTCTTAGTTAGAGCAGGCCTTGACACTTGAAGTGTCATCCATGGACCAATAGACTTGGCATCACCTGGGAACTTTTTAGAAATGTGGACCTTCAGGCACCACCCCAGACCTCCTGGACCAGAACCTACCTTATAACAAGATCTCATGTTAACTTTTGAGAAGCACTGCTCTAACTATTTAATAAGCCTACAGTGCAAATTATGGACAAGAGTCTTGATGGGGCTCTGGGTTGAAATAAGGTTAGATGGATTTCTTGTTGTCCTTTCATTTCAATACACTTTTGTGTACCTGATGCAGTATAGCATCTAACGCTCAGATGAAGACACGATCAGATGCCCCTGTGTTCAGTCATTCAATGGCATGAAGAATTTGTTATTCTTCATCCGGAGTGCCATTCTTTAAACCAGGGGGCCAACCTATCCTTGCTCTCCAAACTTTATTCTAGACAAAAAAGTTTGACCACAGAAACATCCTCACGTCTGATCATGTCAGAATGGTGAATGCGTTTGGAACAGCAC
Source organism: Camelus ferus (assembly GCF_009834535.1). Taxonomy (NCBI): domain Eukaryota; kingdom Metazoa; phylum Chordata; class Mammalia; order Artiodactyla; family Camelidae; genus Camelus; species Camelus ferus. The sequence continues at coordinate 13,037,562 of NC_045699.1, forward strand.
TAACAGATCAGAGTTTCTCTTTCTCCATCTGTGAAATGGAGATAATACCACCTGTTCCAGTTTCTTTATAGTCTGGTCATGAGGAGCTTTGACATCTATATGTGAAGGGGCTTTGAAAACATAAAGATGTTCAAAGATTTTAAAACAACTTTAGTGAGGAAAAAAATCATATATATTTCAGTGCCTGGGAGGTCTGGATTCAAAATTTAGCCTTGCCATTGACCAATCTTGTGATTTCTGCAAAATCATTTCATACAATTGAGCCTCAATTTCTTTTTATATAAAATGGCCATAAAAACATCCATTCTGCAAGGTTGTAGTGAGGATTAAAATGTTAATAATATATGTAAAAATCTGGGGCATAGTAGAATTTAATATGTGGTAGCCAAGAACAGCACATTAGGGGACTTGGTTGAAAAATAATCCTCCAAAGATGATATTTCCCTGAAGTAAGCCTGTTATACTGGGGCAAAAAGTAAGTGACTTTAAAGTTGGTTAAAGTTTTGAATAATTGCTCATGCAGTTCAAGAGACTGGTATCTTGAAATTTGTTATCTAAGTATCTCTGGAAGAACAATTCCTAAACTTCAGACGAGGTTTGTCGTTGTTTTATTGAAGTATAGTCAGTTTGCAATGCATCATTTATTTCTGGTGTACAGAAGAAACTTGTTGCTTATCTGTTTTGTGTATGCTAGTTAATATTCGCAAATCTTGAACTCGCAATTTATCGCTTCCCACACTCTTTCCCCCTGGTAACCGTAAGATTGTTTACTATGTCTATTGAGTCTATTTCTGTTTTATAGATAAGTTCATTAGTGTCTTCTTTTTTCTTTTTTTAGATTCCACATATGAGTGATATCGTATGGTATTTTTCTCTTTCTGGCTTACTTCACTTAGAATGATGCTCTCCAGGCCCATCCATGTTGCTGCAAATGGAACTATTTGATTATTTTTTATGGCTGAGTAGTATTCCGTTGTATAAATATACCACAGCTTCTTTATCTAGTCATCTATCAATGGACATTTAGGTTGTTTCCAGGTCTGGGCTATTGTAAATAGTGCTGCTATGAACATTGGGGTGCATGTATCTTTTTAATTAGATCAAACAAGGTTTTAATATTTATTTAAATATTGATGAGTTGCAGCCACTGAAGGGCTTTGTGAGGAGGATTTGCTGTAATTATTCTGTCTCATTCACACACTCTCATCAGGGTGCCAGAGGGACTTGTTGAAAGTGTCCATGAGAGCCTGGCGCTGGTACAGGGAAGGTTTCTACATTGGTGTCCATGCATCCAGGCACTCCAGGCCATGGGGAAACAACAGAACTAGTGATACTGAGGGTCACGTAAGGCGATGAAAGAAGATTGCTCTGAGGGCTGTGGGAACTGATGGTGCCCTCGTTATCAGAATAACAGAACAGCGAGTCTTATTTACTGGAGACTTGAGGGGGCGGCTGTTGGGTTGTGGCTGCTTTACTGTCAGCAATTAAGCCTTTGCCATACAGAGAGACTATTGTCTATTTTACAAGAAAAAAAAAATCCTCATCCTTCTTTCTGTACCTTCCCAACCTCTAACTGATATTTTTGCTTTGGAAATGCCCTTTTAAGCCCTTTCGGTTTTTTAAGTCTCTTTTCAGGCAGGCTAAGCCTTTGGGAAGGTATTCTTCTGAAGGCGAGATGGCCCCTTTCTTTCCCTAGAGTTTGCAGAGTTTGTATGGTGACAACCTTCCTAGTGATATTCCAAAGTCCCTGGGAGTGTGATTCCACAGACAGCCAAAGGCAGGGTGTCACGTGACCTGCTTTCCCACATAGGTCTCTGTGTGGGGGGTGTGCACGTTCATGGCCAAGTGATGAAGAAAAAAAAAAAAACACCCCACCAACATATGGCCTTGACAGTGAAAACCTAAGAGGAAGAGGGCGGGCTTAAGAGGGAGGAAGTGAGCAGACTGAGGCTGCAGGGAGTGGCCGGAAGAGGCCTTGGGCTGAATGATCAGCAGTTCTGAGCAAAGAGCAGGGTCTGTGAGAGGGGATGGGCATGTCTGAGATGGTTTGGTTTGTGTTTGTGTTTTTTGCCTGAATAACTTAAGATTGACTGCATCACCAAGCCGTGTTTGAGTGTGGCACAGCAGAATCCCTCCTAGGTAGGGAAGGTGGGGAAGAGCAGAGCAGTGGGATCGTGCTTCAAGTCCATTTTAACAGATGCCAGATGGGATCTCCTAAATCTGGCCATAGCTGCTGGCTCATTTTCTAGGGCTTGACCTATGAGTGGTTCAGTCATCTCCTGTCTGTTTCCAGGCCACAGGACACAGTCTCCACCTCTGACCAATCTATACTTGTGGTCTTGGCAGAATATGTAGTTGGCAGCTATCGGTAACGGGGCCTCATGAACCAGCAGGAAAGACAGGTTGAAGGGCATCACTTTTTAGAATGCAAGGCTTCGTGGAAAGAGCATTTGCTAGAGGCCAAGAAATTAGATTTCAGTCCTAATCATGCCCCCTCCTAGCCAGTGGTTCAGCAAGTAATTTCATATCTTGGAGACGCAGGGATAATGATACCTACTACAAATCTGCTGTACCTACTATCAGTCTACTAACAACCCTACCTGAATTTTGGAAGGGTCAAATGAGGTGATGGAGAAGAAAGTGTTGAAGACTTCAAAGCTGCACTGTCCAATATGGTAGCCATTAGCTGCATTGAATTATTATTTATTTAGTTAAATCAGTTAATTATTTAATTAAATTAATTAAAATTAAATAAAATGAAAAATTCAGTTCCTTAGTCACACTTGCCAGCTTTTAAGTGCCCAGTAGCCATGTGTGGCTGATGGGCATCATGTTGGACAACAAAGATATAGAACATTTGCATTATCACAGAAAGTTTCATTGGGCAGCTCTGCCTCAAAGTGCTATCTAGGATGTGATAGTAAAGGATGGCATGTTGTAGGGTGACAAATTGCTGTCATAGTTAGGGGTTCTTAGAAGGAAACAACACACTCAGTTTAGCTGAAGTAAAACACGATATTTACTTGACTAAGTCAAGAAAAATGTATGCATCCCAAGGGCTGGAAACACAGCTAGGCTTCAAGAGCAATCGGAACCAGTTCCTAGAAGACTATCAAGAACAAAAGAAGCTACTCTCTCCTCACCGTCTTTCTCTTTTTCTCTTGTCTTCCTCTCCCTGTGGCCACTTGTGCTCTTGTCTCTATTTCTGTGTCTGTCCATGGCTTCTTCTTCCCTCTCCTCCTCCTTCACTTCTTCCTCCTCTTCCTTCTGTACTTCTCCACCTCTCCTGCCTCCCTTCTCTGCAGACCAGCTTTCTCAGCTGTACTCCACATGGTCCAAACAGGGTGCAGACAGACCCAGTTTCCACCACTTCTCAGGGATAATGCCTAACAAAGGCTGGATCCTGACTCCAGATTTCCAGGAGAGGTATTCTTAGCAGCCAGCTTGGTGCAATAGTCATCCCTGCTCCAATCAGTTGTGTCCAGGAGGATAGGGGTAGTGGCCTCATGCTTACTCAATAGGGACTGTGGGGGTGGGTGGGGCAGATGCTCCAAAAAGGAGCACCAGGGGATGTGTCACTGACTAACACGCTCAACCTTAACACCTTGGAGAGACTCTGATTACACAGGGAAGAGTTGCCAGAGATTTCACCAAGGCCAGAAAGAAAAAGGATGTGATACCTTTTCTCCTTTGGTTGTTTGGTTATATGATTTGACCACTCATAAAGATTCTCAGGGCTTTGGCTTAGCTTTCACGTCCTTATACCTGGATGGAAGTGGACACAGCCAGAAGCAAGATGGAAATCAGGACTAAGCCCTGTCATTACTTAAATGCAAATGGGACACACTAATGAGACCCTTTTCTCTCCTGTCTATAGAAAGAAACATGAGATTCCCGTGGAAATCATTCAAGAGGAAGGTGGAAGGGGCCATCTAAAAGATTTTGAAAGCTGCAGACCGCAAGACTGGGTCCAGAGGGCTGGCAGTGGAAAACCCTGTTGGGTTGTGATCTCTCCCTGAAGGGTCCCAGTTGCCTTTTTGCTTCCTGCAAAGGGAAGGAAGAGAGGGAGAAGACCATGTCCATTGCCTTGAAGCAGGTGTTCAACAAAGACAAGACTTTCCGGCCTAAGAGGAAATTTGAACCTGGCACACAGAGGTTCGAGCTCCACAAACGGGCTCAAGCATCCCTCAACTCGGGCGTGGACCTGAAGGCAGCTGTGCAGCTGCCCAGCGGGGAGGACCAGAACGACTGGGTGGCGGTGCACGTGGTGGACTTCTTCAATCGGATCAACCTCATCTACGGGACCATCTGTGAGTTCTGCACCGAGCGGACCTGCCCTGTGATGTCAGGGGGCCCCAAATATGAGTATCGGTGGCAGGATGACCTCAAGTACAAGAAGCCGACTGCCTTGCCAGCTCCCCAGTACATGAACCTTCTCATGGATTGGATCGAGGTCCAGATCAACAACGAGGACATATTTCCAACATGTGTAGGTAAGTCCGTGACCTGCTTCCTGGTTATTTTGTCACATCCCCACCCAACCTTGGAACGTTTACAGAGCCTTCTCCTAGGACTGCCTTTGAATAACAGTCAACACCCACATCAGTGTTTCCCTAACTTCTATCACTCACGTACCTGCAATTTCTTTTTCCATATCTGAGGACCTTATTGGAAAAAAAAATCATCTTTGAGCCACTTACATTTATTTTGTAGTGGGGATCACTGTCTTGACGAAATGTTAAATTTGATCTTATTGGCTTCTTAAGGACTAGACTTCAAACCTACCCAGTTATCCTGGTAAAATTTTTAGTTTGGTGCCAATTGGCTAGTTTGTTACATTAACTCTTATGCAGTTGTTGGTACATATCTCTCAGGATAAGAAATCCCAGTGTGGGAATCCCTGGATTTGTTCGGGAATTGTGTGAACAGAGGGTTGGTTTGGGGGAAATAAAGGACCCTGGCATTCTTTTCTTCTGTCTCCTGATCGTAGGTAATAATTCCATTCTGTACTATTAACTCTGGCCCCTTGGATAACTTCTAGACCAACCAGGACCCTTGAAACACAAATGCTTTTGTTTGCTTTGTGCTCATAGCCATGAAACTCTTTGAGGGGAAGGGCTAAATCTTTCTTATCTCTTTCTATTTTTTAATGCTGCTGATCACTGGATTTTCCACACCTGACAGGTTGAATTTAGAATTCAGGTGTGGGGGCCGTAGGTTCAGTAAAGTGGAGCACTCTCCTGCTTCTCCTGTTGTACCACCAGTTCCAAGCACGGTGCCCTGGAACCTTTGAGGCACTCAGGAAATATTTGTAAAATGATTGGAAAAATACTTGTGCCGTTGGAAAATACTATTTAAAAGCTTAGAGGTGATTAGGGTATTTATTTAAAAAAAGCATTTGTTTTCATATGTTGTACACCAGAAATTAACACAACATTGTAAATCAATTCTACTTTAATTTAAAAAAATAAAAATAAATAACAACATGCAAAAAGTTAAAATAAACAAGCATTTGAAACACATCATTGAAATCACCTCTAGATGGGGGTGGTGTATCCCCACGTGGTATATGGAAAGTTGAGGTGCAGTGTATGGAAGTAATTAAGTGTATACCATGAAACAAAGTATATCCATTGATTAGGGCAGTATGTACATCTTGGAATAGTCAGCACACAAACCAGTTTGCTCAGAATTCTCGGGTTGCCTTGACTTGTCCTGTTCCTGTATGCACTTTCTCTCTGCTGTCCCTTGTTAGGGAAGGAGGTCGGGTGTGTGGGAGTGCAGCCCCTCTTGGTGGGCTCACTAGCATAGGGGGAAGAAGGCAGGTTTCCCAGACTCCCCCGGCTGTATAATTGGCACCTCGGAGGAATGGGGATTTCCTAGGTTCATGTCTTTTTGCCTTTTCATTGACAGTCGGAGGCATCTTTTGGAGCTGGGAGGGATTTTTCTTTTCTCAAAACATCAGAAGCAACTGCCAATGCTCTTTGCAGAACATATGATAGCAATAAAGATAAATAAATGTGGGCAAGGATCCCTCCTTCTTGTCCCTCCCCTTCTGTTTCTGCTCCTCGATGCTTTGAACTCTGGGCACTTCTGCTGTCTCTGGCAGCAACTCTCTGGTTACCACATAGAGTTGCTGACCAGAAATAACATCACAGAGCCTGGTGTGTTACTTGAGAGTGACACCCCGTCTGGCGGTCTGCTTGGAAAATAGAACATCATAGGAGGTTTTAGACTTTGCTTGGAGGAAATCGGTGGATGCCACCATATCCCCCAGAGTAATTGACTTTGCTTTCTTTTTCTAGGTGAGTTTCCTTAGCCATTCAGCATGCTTGGGGGAATGCTCACCTGATCAGAATCCTCTGTTCAGCTCTTCCTAATCTGTGCTCCACAGTACACCAGTGTTCTGAGGGCTTTTAATAGGTACACTGTGATTTTCTTTTTCTCCCATGGAAAAATAATTTTGGGGAATGCTGAGTGAAATTAATTTTACTGCAGGACTTTAAATATGCTAATGTGCATTAGAAATCTCCAAGAAAGGAATACTTTAGTATGTGGTGTATCCTAATTTGAACCTGGTACTTTTTTTATTTTAATGGAACACAGTTAGCATCTTTCATGAAATGTTAATCTATATAAATTAGAGCTGTCAAAATTTTGCTTGTATCAGAATTACTTTGGCTTTCTTTTCAAAATGCAGACTCCTTGGTCTTCCCCCTTAATAGCTAAATGTGAATCTCTTAGGTGAGACCTGAGAATCTGTACTTTTTTTTTTTTTTTTTGAAGTAGAGCTGGTTTACAATGTGTTGATTTCTGGTATACAGCATAGTGATTCAGGTATACATCTATCTATATATATTACTTTTCATATTCTCTTTCATTATAGGCTATTGCAACATATTGAATATAGTTCCCTGTGCTATATAGTAAGACCTTGTTGTTTATCTATTTTATACATAGTAGTTAGTATCTGCAAGTCCCAAACTCCCAGTTTATCCCTCTACCCTCCCCTTTCTCCCCTTGTAACCGTAAGTTTGTTTTCTGTGTCTGTGAGTCTGTTTCTGTTTTGTAAGTAAGTTTATTTGTGTCATTTTAAAAAGAAGAACCTATACTTTTAATAAGCACCTACCACTCCTCTGTTTATTATAACCACCAGGAATGCTTTTCATTCCCCGAGCAACTGTTTATTTCTTACCTCTCTGGTTTAATCCATGTCATTCTCTCCTTGGAATCACCTGCCTTCTTCATTTGGTGAATTCCCATGCATCCTTTTCACCATCTCCTCTGTGAAGACTGTCACCTGTTAGAATGTAAGCCCCTTAAAGTTATCGACCATATCTTCTTCATTTGAATATCCCAGCACTAAGTCTAGTCCTGGTGCCTTGTAAGTTGTTGGATGGATGGATGGATGGATGGATGGAAGGATGGATGGAAAACTAATCTTTATAAAGTTCCAGCATGTGTGTGTTGCTGGTGATCAAAGTGAAGTTAAAGTAACATCTCTGAGTCCCTTTGTCACCATTGCTGGGGATTCCCTGCCCCTTGCTTCTGCAGGGTTTAATTTTCTCTTTAACTTTTCCAAGGTTAAAATGTTAGGTGTCATTAAAAACCACGGCCATCCACCATCACCCTGAGGGTCTTCATTTGTAAATGCCCTGCTCTCCTCTGCTATGTGCCCTCAGACAACATTTTGCTGTCTTTGCAGGAACTTGTCTTTTAGGAGCCACTGTCTCTGTGAGAATTCATTTCCTCCTCTTCTTCCTCCCCCTGATTCCAGCCTGCATTCCTTCTTTTTGATCTTGGTGCTGCCATGAGTCATTATCATGGAAATGATCAAGATGTCTGTCAGGATAAAGTGAAAGAGGAATTCTCCGCCAAGAACAGACCCTGGGTAGATGAGAAATTGGCGCGTTCTGCTTAGCATGACGGCTTTGAATCCTGGGCAGATTTCTGTCTTCTTGCCTGGGAATTGGGAGGGGTTCAGACTTCACCTCCTCCCCACTGTGATCCAAGGAAATAGAACCGGAAAATACTGACAGATGTGAAGGCTTCCCCCTTGGTTAGGTATTAAAGGATATAAACAGCTGTTGATCTCTACCATCGAAACACAGAGGAAAGAAAAGTTTTCATCTGTTTCTAGATTCTTGTTTAGCTAGGAGACCAGTGCTATTTTAGAAGTCAAGCTTTCTCAGTTGGGAGAATACCAAACAGATGTGGCTCCCTTGTGAACCCGAGTCTTCTCCACTCACCCTTGATCCTCACCGGTTTCCTTTGTTAAAAAGCCAACAGATGTCCCTGTGAAAGCTCCTAAGACAGCAGTAACTTCAGAAGCAAGGTCCACCTCTTCTTCACTTGTATCTCTTAAACTGCTTTTAACCTCGATGGAAAAATAGAAAACCACAGCCTTTTAAAAAAAATTTATTGCTTGTCTAATTACAATAATTTGTATGTTCTAGCCCCCAGCTTCTCTGTTTTTCTCTTATATAATAGGATTTAAATCTTAGGTCTGACACTCAGAAAAAAAAAAAGGAGTAGAAAACTTAGCACTCCTCCAACTCATGTTTTTCAAGTCTTTGAACAGGAGGAATAAGAACATTGGAAAAAGAATGACATGATCTCACCTACCTCTATGGTTTTAGAATAAATGGGTGTCAAGGGAGGAAACAGCAGGGGAAGGAAGGGAGAGAAGCCAGGCTGGGAACTCACATGTGTCGAGTCTGCTAAGTGCCAGGCACTATACTTGCCACTGTTAATCTGTCTTAAGTCTTGCAATAACTGAATGGATTAAAGATGCCATTTTCCCATTGAGGAAGCTGATGTTTAAACAGGCCAAGGGGCTTTCCCAGGGTTGTACAGCTAATAAGTCATTTCGAAGTCAGAATTTGAGCTCAAAAATGTCTGGCCAAAAATCTGTGCCCTTGTCACCCCCTACAATTGATAGCATGGATGGTTTTGCAGATTTTCCTTCACAGGGTGAAAGGCTTCTCAGTCAAGGTTTTAGGAGGTTGTCTAGGATGGAGACAATTTCAGAAAACCTGATTTTTGCTATAAAGTTTAAAGAAAGAATCATTTCCTGTTGTTTTGTTTTGGTTTTATTTTGTTTGGTTTTGGTTTGCCCCTGTTTAATAAAAAAATTACCCCTAAAATGCCTGAGGAGTGTGTCCAGGCAGTGTGACTGTTCCCGTGTTCCAAGACTGAGCAGAGGATGACTTGGCCTCATGAAAATGTTTTGCATGCCCGTGACTACCTGCTTCTGCCATCCTGTCATTCAATAAATGTTTGTCGAGCATCTGCTCAGAAGCAGGTCCTATTGTAGCCACCAAGAAAGAGCAAAGCAGACAGAGTTCCTGTCCTTCGGCAGTTTTCATAATGTCCAGAATGTCTAGTTGCTCCAAATTGCTCTGCACATTGTTCTAAAATGAGTACTTTGTTCCGTGGTCAAGTGCATTGTGGAAATAGCTGCATCCCTTTGGCAGCCTTGCTCATGAGACTGCAGCTGAGTTTCATCCTCTCAAAATATTGTGGCAGGAAACATAAAACTATAAAAATGTCCATAGGGATGAGCTTTTCAGATGGGATGTCAGAGAACTGAATGTATAATTAGCACTTAAATTTTAACTTTTCATTTTCTGTTGTCTCCCTCGTGTTTTGTGTGTGTGTGTGTGTGTGTGTGTGTGTGTGTGTGTGTGTGTGTGATATAAATCTGTATAACACTGGTAAGACAGCATGCATGTCAATAGAATATATTTACAGTGGTAGAATGAGTGCTGGGCTTTGTAGACAGACACTAGCTCTGCTGTTACAAGATGCTGTGTGACTGCTTAACACATAACCTCTGAGCTTACGTTTCTCTGTGTAAAGATTCTGATCTCATAGGGCTGTTGTGAGGTTTAAACAAGACAGTGTGAATAAAAACACCCAGCCCAGAGCCATACGCCCCTGTAAGAGGTGCTCAAAAACAAATGTGTGTGAGCTGCCTCTCTCTCTGCAGACATTTCGACCTAACGATCAACCAAAACTCTTGGAGCCCACTAGATGATTTCTGAACGGTAGCCCCAGAAAAAAGCAAAATGCATTGTAAGAGCCTCCACATGAGTTTTTGAAATTAGCATTCCTCATTGCTGAATTGCTCTGTGATAGGGTCATACTCTCAAAGACTTTGGGAAATTTCAGTGTTTCTTTAGGAGCTAGCCCAACTCCTGGGGTCAGGGATGAGCACTCAACTCTTTAGGGATAGCGCTACGGGGGAGGATCTTCTCACTTGGTTTCCAGACGACTGAGTACTAAACCTGCCTGTGTCCGGTGTCAGAGGCTGGGAATGGGTTCACTGGGAAAGTAGGGAGACAGCCTCCCAGTCACATCTGGGACAAGCCATTCATTAAAGTCAGTGTTGGGTGAGGTTCCCTGGATTGTCTCTCTCAAGAGAATGGGAAAAGTGTTCTCAGTGCCAGGAATAGAGTCTCCAAGATAGCCTTGTGACCTGGCATAGCCTTTTCCAAGGTTCTGGAAACATGTTTTGCCTTTGGGATCTGATAAACTGTTTGGTGACCTAAGAATGTACTTGGTGGGAAGGCATGGTCATAGAGCTGCAATTTTCTGAACACATATTGCTCTCAATGCTTTTCCTGCATTATGTTGCTTAATCTGTAAAACAACCCCATAAGGCAGGTAGTCAGTTTCACAGATGAAAAAGATTAAGTAACTTGCCCAGGGTCACACAGGCAGAACTAGGATTCAGACCCAGAGTAGCTCAACTCTACAACCCATGCTCTCAGCTGCTCCAGGATCTCGTGTCTGTGATGTTCATACCCCAGAATCAGCATCACTTTGATTTACCCCTACCTGTTGCATCAAAGGCTAAATCCTCTCTAGGAAATGTCCTAAGACAAACCTAGCATTCACAGGGAAGGATGTAAAAACAGACAGGGTGCTCACAGATGGGAATGCTTAAAGTTCTGCTCCTTGTAAGAACTTGCCTTCTTTAGCTTCTGATGCTACCCTAATTTATTCAGTTGTCTGTTTGTGGAAAACATACAGAGACAGCCAAATCCACTCTTCCTCACCCCCACTGGCTGCTGGCGAACTGATGGTTTTTTGTGGATGGTCACCATTCCCTGCTCCCACCTTGTTAACCCAATACTGCGTGACTTGGTGGCTGAGTTGATGATAACAATGGGAAATAACCACCCCCACTCAACAAATCCCAAGATATACCTCTGGAAAATGAGGAGGGCCTCCAGTGTGCTAAAACGCAGTGGGGAAAAGGAGTGGAGACAGGGAGCCCAGAGGGCCTGGAGACGCCCCGTAAGTTAAGGCTAATTACCTGCTGTCCCCATCTGCACTGAGTTCTCCATTACTTGTGCTATGTAATTTTAATGGGCCGTATCTCAAGTGATAAGTTGTTACATCTCAGCATCAGCCGGAAGGGAACTGGGATATATGATACTCAGTGGAAAACAGATGAAAAACAAAGGCCGTGATGGGGGGTGGGGGAGGGGCAAGTGCTGCTTTGACTCAGTTGGTGGTTGTAGACATGGCACCCTTCCTTAGTCATCCAAGATCAGTGCTACGTGGAGAGGCAGGCCAGCCCAGCACCAAGCTTGAAGGGATGTGGAAATGTTTCTGGAAATACAATGGGATGGAGAAAAACAAGTTAACCAGGACTCTTGCCCAGAACAGAGATGGAGTTGGAAGAAACAGTTGTATAAGCCACTTGAAGTGAGGATGAGATCCCCAGGAGCCTGGATTATCTGGCGTGCCAGCTGACTTCTAAAGAGCACAGGTTTTTGTTTATCTGTGCAGGGTGTATCAGCAGGGCCCTGACACCAGAGGCCTTCTCTCTCTGCCCTCCCCACCAGCCTCTGTCTCCCCTCTAGATAGAGAAAGTATCCTTAAAGTGTCATTTTGAAGGGAGGCCATATTTTGGTCCTGCTCCAGATCTCCATGTGTGACGAATGACTCACCAGCGTTTCCTTTAAAGGACCTTTGTAAGTTTCAGGGCATGAATTATCTGTTAAACTCTGCATATAAGAACTTACTGGTGTTTCGTCTTAAAAAAGACTCATGCTAAATTTATATTCTAAATTATGATTCTATCCATGTTCTCCTTCACATAATCATGTCTTTCTCTTAAGTATTCTGGTAAAATGGATGCTCTGGGATGGTGTACCAGTTTGGGAAGGGGGGAGGGGGGTGGTAAACAGGTACAGAAGCATTAGTCTCTGTCAGACCTGAGTTCAAATCCCAGTAAGCAACTTCTGCTAGCAGATTTTCACTCCCTGAGCCTGTATCCTCATCTATAAAATGCATATAAAAGTATCTACTACATAGGATTGTTGAGATGATCAAATAATAAGCTGCATTGCAAACAGTTAGCAAGACAGAGACTTAGGTCTGCTTTAAATGTTAGTTCCCTCAATATCACGTGGTATCAGTGTGATGAATTAGAAATGTCAGGTGAATTAAGGTAAGAAATTAAAGAAGGTAGAATGAAAATCCATATTTTGTTTTTAATGGAGGTACTGGGGACTGACCCAGGGATTCATGCATGCTAACCACTGAGCTATACCCTCCCCTCTAAACAATCCATATTTCTATCAAGCGTTTGACAGTGGAATTGACCATCCATGTGCTCTTATCTTTTACTATATCTTATGGAACTGTTGGAAGAAAAGGCTAACATTCATGGGATGTTTTGCTTGGCTTTGACAGCCAGAACCAGGTGGGTCCCCAAGGAACTTGAGATGTTTCACATGAATAGCATATGAGGTCTGCACAAAACCAATTCCACCTTCTTGTTTCTGCTTCAAGAAGCAGCACCCAGCAGAACACTCTGCGTTCAGTAGACACATGGGGAACTAATTACTACTGTGCAAGTGTAAATTGATTGACTGATGCTACATCATTCATATTACAGAACAGAAAATTCCTGAAAATTGTGAGGCAGTTCAGTCCTTTGTCACTTAGCTAATATTTTCATTTCTCAGAGAGAATTTAGTATTTAAAGAAAGCTTAGAAAAGAATCCTTTTATTGTGTGAATACCTCCTTAGTGATGTGTCTCATTGAGCCTAAGAGCTTGCCTTTGGGAGTTAAAATGTTTGTCTTCCTGGAGACAAAGTGGAGTTGTTACTTCTCTCTCAGGGAAAGAAGACAGTCTTCAGATGGAGCAGTAGGTTTTCAGTGTTTCTGCATCGCCTGACCCAGGATCCCAGGACTGGAGAGCAGGTATGCGTTAAGAAAGCAGCTCCGTCCGATAGGCAAGCATTCATGCTCTTATGTCCCGCCTGTGTCACATCCTCTGGGATTCTGCCAGTGTTGGTCGGCTCCTTCCTGGCTTCTGGTCCAACCAGAGTGAAGGAGCCCTAATGCCTGATGTGGTAGCACCATGGGACCTCAACATCTGGGGACCACCAAGAAGTACTTGTGATGACTTCCTTCAACATCACTCGGTTGCCTGGCCCAGCCAGGGAATTCTGTTGTGACCTCCAGGAACAGAGGGAAGAAAATTGTTGAATATTGGAGATTTACCTGTTTCAACCCTCAGGTGAACCATTCATATGTCACCATCCCAAAGTTGGGGAAGAAAAAGCCTACAGCTGAGGGCATCTCTCTGCGTCTTTGAAAAGAAATGTGAGCAAATATGTTAATGATATATACCAAGGCCCCTAGGAAACATTCTGTGAACAGTGACTGTCATAACCATGGAATGTATTCTGATAGCGCTATTTTGTTTTCCAAAAATAGTGTAGAGGTAAAGCTCGTCATCAGTCCACATTCAGCTCTCTTTCTCTCATGAGCTTTGTGAACTTGGCAAGCCCTGACCCTCTCTGAGCCTATCTCCTCATCTGGAAAGTGGGAGTAATGATAATTAGACCCACTTTGTAAGGTTATGAGAATTAAGTGTCATAATGTACACAATGCTCTTAGTGAGTTCCTGGTAGAGAATTAAGTGCTGAATACATTTTCCCTTTATTTCCCTTTCATGGTGATATAAAAAGAGAAGACTGCTGATTTATTGCAGTTTGTAAGGCTTAGTTACCTAGGAGAATTTCTTCTGCAGTATTTGCTGTACTACAGCTGTATTACATTTCTTTTCTGACTGGAATAAAAATTGAGAAAGGCTATTGATCATGTCATAATTACAGTAGTTATCTTGGAAAAAGAGTAATTTTTCACATCCATTAGAATACCAGTTAATAATCAAGATTTGAATACCTTGCTGAAATCAATAGATTCCATTTTTCCTGTGAGGCAGTAATTTCAAAGTTTAAAGTACAGTCATAATAATATTAATTCACATTTATTACCTATTCAGGGCCCAGCGGTGTGCTAGATCCTTTATGTGTATTTTTTTCTAATCCTCACAGCAGCCCCAGTTGACCATTCTCTTTATCTCTATTTTCTAAGTTTTTTAAAAAATGGAGGTACTAGGGATTGAGCCCAGGACCTCATGCATGCTAAGCATGTGCTCTACCACTGAGCTATGCCCTCCTCACATCCTGATTTTCAAATGAAGAAACAGACATAAGTCTCCTCCTGGAAACTGTGGGGAGAGCTGAAACGTCAAACTGGGATGGTGAACAACTGGATAGTAACAAGAGCTACTCCTCCCTAGGGCTGGACAGAGCAAGCCAAGGCGAGGAGAGGGGATTACTGGCACCGGGGACTGGGGCTGCTCAGTGGGAGTAGGGAGCATGGAGGAGAGGCTGTTTCCGCAGGAACTGGAACCACAGAGAAGATGCAGTGCTCCTGGAGACCAAGGAGAGTGCATGGGAGAAATGCCTGGGTGCCTGCTCCCCTCCTCCAGTCTCCTGCCAGGGCTTCCTCCAGTCTAGGGTAAAGGAGCCTGGGAAACGTATGTAGGGAATGGGTCTGAGAGTGAATAGGCAACTGTCTGGCATATGGAGAAAACAGATACATAACAAATAAACATACGATATAATTTTAGGTAGTGATGAGTTCTGCAAAGACCAAGGTGGAAAAGGGAATTGAGATGCTATACGATTTAAACAAGATAGGTGTAGAATAGTGATCTCAGATTGTTTTGGTCTTAAAACTCCTTCATCCTCTTAAATTATTGAAAATCCCAAAGATCTTTTGTTTAATGTGAGTTACACCTATCATTAGTTATATTAGAAATTAAAACTAGGGAGCTTTTAAAAGATGTATCAATTCATTGAAAAAAATAATGAACTCATCGTATATTAGCGTACATAACACTTTATTGAAAAATGACTGTATTTCCCAAAACAAAAAATAAGTAAGAAGAGTGGCATTGTTTTACTTTTTGCAAATCTCTTTAGTGTCTGGTTTAATATGAAACAACTGGACTCTCTTATCTGCTTCTGTATTTCATTCAGTCTATAGTTCAACTCCAGCTTCACACAGATACATAGTTGGAAAGGGGAGGACTTTGTGTAACTGCAATCCTTTGAGAACCACTACTGTAGATAAAGGAATAAAGAGGCCAGTCCTTTGCACCTAGTAGGTACCTGATGATTTTGGTTGAATGAACCCAAATTAAGATTGCATTGAGGGTTTTGCAGTGTCCCTTCTGATAAATGGTGGCAATGGTGACATCGTGTTAGTATAAACCAGTTAGAAAAGGTTGTTCTCATGGCCCATTCATCAGTAGGACACCTACTTCATGGTATTTACCCAGCACTACTAGCTTTTCGCCTTAGTGTTCAGAGCAGAGTCGTGCAGTCATGGGCTTTCATAGGAACCCCCAAAGAAAGATACTAATTTGTCTCTGAAAAAAATGCATCCTCTGGTTTCCTTATCACTGTGTTCACACTTGCATAATAAGCTAGTTCTGAGAAGATTAGACTTCACTGATGGTACTTGATGTGCACATAGGAAGTATTTTAAAATTTGAAAGGAATTGCTGTGTTATAATTATTATGTGTCAAAATGGTAGACCACCACCAGTTACTCACCTTGCAGATTTTATGCAGCTGTGTTCAGGTTAAAGATGGCTTTCTATATGAGTGAGAGAGGCTGTAAGTTTCTTCTTACCATCAATAGATACATATTCTTACAGAATGTACATATTGTAAGGTAGCTGTTATGGAAAAGAAATTGAATGAATGTTTAGACAGTATTTGCTCTTTTCATCAGCATAGATAATAATTCAACGTTAACTGAACCCCCTGACAAGGGACACTGTGATGGAGATGACTATCAGTCAGCTTTAGATGGACAATGGCCACATTGCTTCATCCCCCCAAATGGGCAGATATGCGTTACCCTCTGTTGGACAGACCAGTTTTTGAATGGGGTTTATAAAGCATCTTAGGCGAAATGAAATATGTTTCTATTGCTGATGTCAAAGGCAAACCTCACACCTGCCTTTCTGAGCAGATGATGTCATATCTTGCTTTGATTTTATGCAGTTGATATAATAATGATGTCTACCATTTACTGAGTGTCTACAGTAGATTAGGTGCTTTACAACCATTTAAGAAAGGTGTTTTTTGCCTCTTCTCCAAATGAGGAAACTCAGTCCCAGGGAGGCCCAGGTCACACAGCTTGTAAAGACTTATGTCAAGTCTTTCTGACTCCTTTGTGTTTTTTCGCTACATCAGGGACCTGTGAGAGATGCACATTTCAGGCACATGCATGCATGTCTTTTCATAAACACAAAGATAGAAATATATTCATACTGACTGAGAGAGGAGAAAAACGAAAGGATAATTTGAAGAAGCGAGAATTTGGCTTCTCTGTGACACCAAAGCATGAGACCTTTGCAGAGAAATCCTGCTGGGATGAAATAAAATATTTCAAGTCATGTCTTTGTTCCTTTTTCACTGTGCCTTGAATACGTGGAACTGACTCATACTTTGCTGAAACTAGGGAGACTCATGCCACTGGCACGAACCCTGCTTAATAAGGTGAGACAAATGAGATGGTTCAATATTTTTCATGGGTATAGAAAGGACTGATTTTATGTGACTGTGTGTGTGTCTTTTAAACGTAAAAACTTCACTAGTTAGGAAGAAAAAGAGGAAAAAATGATCAAAAAAATATGAGGGTAAAAAAAAAAATATGAGGGTATGTCAGTTAGCTACCTGTTGTGCTCTGTGGTTTCACATTGAAGAAATGAGCAGACCAATGTAATTGAGTCTTTGGGTTTTACCTTTCAGTCCAGTGTGCAAAGTCCCTCTGACTCTGTCAGCCTTGCCTTTTCACTCCTTGGCCTGTTAACCCTATTTCTCTGCTGTAACACCTGGTGACCTAGGTTATCTGATTGCTATGAGGACTTAATAAGATAGTCCGTGGGGCTTGGCATCTAGAAAATGCTCGATAAACATCAGCGAGTGTGCTTACTAATAATATTCTCAATACTGTATTTCTGCCGAGTCACTGCTACGTTTTTCTCCCGTATGAGAAGCTGCAAGTACCAGTAAGTGATGGAGGCTTCCAGGAATTAAGACTCTGGGGTCCCTGGGCCCTTGACAGGCAGGGTGAGAAGCAGATTTCTGTACTTCCTGCAGAGGTGGACTTTTCAGCCATGGCTTCTCGATCACCCCTCAGACAGTTGACACTTTGGGGCCCATGAAATTTTTTTAGCCCAAAACATGTTGACTCTTTAAATAGCTGTGGAATGTGGCTGCCCTTATCAGTCTGTGAGGACTCACAGGGATGACTGGGCTCCATGTTATTTCAGGTGCCACAGGTGTACATTTCACCTGCCCCTTCCCCGCAGTGCTGTCCAGCAGCTGGCCTTTGGGGAAAGTCCACGGGGCACTGTCAGCTCGCGAGAAATACGACTAAACGTGGGGCTCAAGTTTTTCAGATAACATGGTGTCACCTTTTCCAGGACAGTTTGAAAAGGGGATGTTATCCCAGTGAACCTTTAAATGACCCAATAAATAGATCCGGAAGGATATGTTTCTTGAAAACGCTACGTTTCAGAACTAAGTTCAGGGTTATAATTTAGCAATTATTTACTAAGTGTCTACCTATTCCAAGTACTGTATTAGGGGGTGGTCTGCCTGTTCCTTGTGCCTGCCCCTCGAGGGGGCTTCTCCACACCCTTCAGGGTGCTCTGTTCCTGCGGCTGGAGCATTTAACCCTATCCATAGGCTCAGGCCCACCAGAGGCTCTGACCTGCTTCTTAGGTTTTGGTGGCAAGATGGACTCTCCTGGTATTATTTACTGGGCCAACTCCCTACTCCAAATTCCAAGACCAGGAAGTGGATTCTTGCCAAGGGCTCTACCTGGTACCCCATTCACTGTAAACTGGTGTCCCACCTTGTCTGCCCAGTTGTGCCATATTAGGTCATACTGCCGGGGTCCAGGCCAATGCCAGGGTCCTCACTGCTTGATGCCAGCCCTTTCCATGTTGACCATTGGCCAGTGCCTCGTTCTCCCACCTGTCCCCCATCCTCTTGCCCCTGCCATCTGCCAGGGCTCCCTGGGTTGCTTCCTCCTGAGTTTGCCCCAGGCACCTGCCTCATCTCCGTGGGTCTATCAGGCGTCCTCAACCTCCTGCCACTGAAAGGGGTGAAGAGGGCCTTCTCCCACCAGCTCTGCAGCCAAAGTTCTGCCACCAGTCACAGCCTTGGGCCGGGCACAGCTCTTTCAGCAAGGAGCAGGCAAGGGCTCCCAGACTCTGGCAGGAACGGAGCTCTGAATCAAGTTTCCTTCTAGCTGCCAAGGCCCTGAATTGACTGCTTAGGCTCTTTCTAAGTTAATGCTCTGCTCCTTTGCTCGAGCTGAAGCGGTGGCAAAAGGCTGAGGGACTAAGAGTTGGTGCAGCCCCTACTTTAAAAAAGTTCTCAGTGCTCTTGGCTATTTATACAGTTACTGCTGCCTGTGAATGTGGCTTCTAAAAGGTACACTAGCTTGCGTCACTGTGTCTTAATGGTCTTGCAACTGAATAAGAAAAGCGAAAGTGCATCTGGCATATCAAGAGGCCCCTATTCATCTGGTCCAGTAAGCCAGCTCCTTAATTTAAGAAATATCAATGTGGCTTCTGTTCTTCCACAGCATCTAGATGTGTTTTTGTTTCCAGTAGGACTTGGCAAAGTCGTTGTCCCATGCTTTAAGAAGGCTGCAGGCTGAAAATATCTCAATACGTTTTTTTAAATGACATAATAAGAAAACAGAAGTCTTCTTCTTTCCTTGGAGATAAGCAGTTCCAGATAGAAGACAAGCAGCTATGTCCCTAAGGATGACTGTCACTTCTGTGGCATAACTCATTGCTCATAAATAATGAGCTTGTCAAATGTGAGATGCATCGGTGAATTTCAAAAGGAAGGGCTCTGGTGACAATGTTAAGTATTCAGAGCGGTTGAAGGGAGATGTGCATCAGAAATGAGTCTACTTTTTTTTTAAGTGTCCAGCAGGTGGATCATGTTCATCAGTGAGCTATAAATGGATAGATCTCATATAAATAATTAAACAAATTTGGTAAGAGTCATGGCCCCTTAACTGGCTAATGCCCAGTAAATTGGGAGACTTGTCTCCTTGCTGTTGGTGAAGACTTGAAACTTAACTCACCAAAAAGGACTAAATTTGTAATTATGTAATGGCCCCAAATGAAGTCAGATTTTTTAACATCAAGGCAATTTTACTTTTTCCTGTAGTCTTTGGTCTTCTAAGAGGTCTTAATGCCAAGAAGGCCACAACTCTTTAGCCCATTCACATAGCAGATAGTCATTCTCTTAGAAACCATGAGTCAGATCATGTTTATTCTCTGCTTACAAAAACCCAGTATCTCCCCACTGCAACCAGAAAAAAGAAGCCCTAAATCCCTGTCTTGGTCTGCTGCCCCCTGCAGGCCCCTAGCCATTTCCTCTTGCGCCATTTCCCCAGCCCATCCTAGCCATCCTAGCCTTCACTGTGCTTCTCAGACAGCCCCACCCAACTAGTTCTTCCTCCTTCTCTCACTTCCAAGCCTTTGCACTTTCTGTTCCTGTGTCTGGAACTCTCCGCCCTGGGTTTTTGCATACCTGGCATCTTCCTGTTTTTCAGGTCTTCCCTCAAATTTCCCTTTCTTGGAAAACACTTTTCTATCCATTCGATATAACGTGACATAGATCCCTTTGGTGTATCTCTATTTGACCATCCTGCTCAATTGCCATAATAGTATTTTCATTCTGAAATCATTTGTCTTGCTCATTTATTCATTTGTATTTGTTAACAGGAATAAGAGAATCAATAATTCCTTACTAAAACTCAAGTGATGCAATGGAAACCATCATGATAAATCTGAAATGTTACCTTTTTCTATGGGCATGATTGCCTGAGGTGCTTGTGTAAGTCAACCTGCATTTACTTACTCTGTGCCCAGTACAGTAGTAACTTCAGGAGGCCAATCAGACAGTCAGCAAATATTTACTGAATATTTCACACTTGCCAGACAATGTGCTAGGGTGCTAAACACAGCAGTCAGCAAAACAAGCCTGACCTACTCCTCCAGGAACTGAAAATCAAAACAGTGGAGGGAAATACTACAAAGGAGGGAAGCTCCCTGGGTGCAGGAATCTCTCCCTTTCGATACTGCACCCCCAGTGCCTACGGCGGTGCCCAGCACAAGCAGGCGCTCTGTGTAAGCTGATGAATGAACAGGTGAAATTGATCATTAAAGTGTGAAAAGTTTGGCAGAGGAAAATGCAGCATGCCAAATATACAAAATACAAACACACACAGATACTCTCAAACACACACAGAGTCTCTAACAGGGGAGCTCAGAAGGCATGTTTAAGGTGTGAGCAGAAGTCTGAGTGGGGGTCAGCCAGGTGGGAAGGGCCAAGGAGGGAGGAGGCAGAAGGAGAGAGCAACACGTGCCCAGGCTCTGAGGCTGAGAAAAGCGGGGCATCTCTGAAGAGTGAAAGGAAGACAGAGGTGAGGGCTGCCCAGTGAGTGAGGTGGGAGTGACACGTGATGAGTTCACAGAGGCAGCAGGGCCTTGGAGGTCACGCAGGAGAACATGGAGGTCCTGAGAAGAACTCTGGACTTCATTCTCCTGTCTTTGGAAGCCTCTGAAGACAGTTGAGTGACATGATAAGACTTGAATTTTCAAAGTAGTGCTCTGGCCACAGACCAGGGAGGGACAAGGACGGATGCAGAGATACCGGCTGGGAGCTCACTGCAGTGGTCCAGGTAAGAGATGGGGAGAGCTTAAACTCAACTGTGGAGAGAATTATGTGGATTCGAAGGGTTTAGGAGGGAGAGCAGGTGATGGAATATGTAGGGGGTAAAGCAGGAAACAGGAGCAATAAAGTTAACTCCTGGGTTTCTGGCTTAAGCAACTAAGTAGAGGTATCTAATGAGACTGAGAATCTTGGAGGAGGAGTTTTGAGGGCTCGAAGTTTGGATGAGTTGATTTTGAGGTGCCTCTGAGACATCCAAATAGGAATATGAACTAAGCAAATGGATTTACAGGTCTAGGACTCAGGAAAGAAGTGAACCACGTAAAGGGCAATGAAGCTATAGGTGTGGCTGAGATCACTTAGTGGAGGTGTTCAAAATATAAAGAGCAAAGGTCTAAGACAGAGCCCTCAGGGACACCACACCCAATGGTGGGGCAGAGTAGGGGTTTGTTGATAAAGGAGTTGGAGGAGAAGTCAGAGTTAGGAGGAAAACCAGGAGAGAGTGATGTTACAGGAGCAGAGGGAAGAGAAGGCTGCAAAGAATAGGGTGTTGAAAGCTTAAGTGAGTTAAGCACAGAAGGGACAAGCAGGCAAAAACACTGCTAAGGCAGCATTCCTCCCAAAGACATTCTGATCAGTGCCTAGCAGAGCCCAACCAGCTCCTCTGATTCCAAGTTCCCAAAGCAGAGAATGTCAGTGTTGATGAAAAAAAAATCAGTCGGTCTAAGAAAGAAATAGAAAATTTTATTCAAGCCACACTAGGGGTTATAACCCAGGAACAACCTCTCAGAGAGCTGTGAGAACTGTTCTGCCTGTTAGAGGTCAGAGCAGTTACATAGTTTTTTGAAACAGAGGGCTGCACATTAAATGACATAGAGAGTTTACACAATCCAGATCTGTGAGTCCAAAGCGAGTAATAGGTCATGGGTCATCATGGCCCCTTACAAGAGTAAGAAGGAAGGTTATCTCCTCTGGAGTTATCTTGTGGTGCTAGGAGAATGTTATTCTTTATGGTTGAGCAGGTATTTCTGCTGATGGGGAGGTTTGGTTGATGCATCATGCAGATACACGATGCACACTAGAGGGGAGAGAGGATGCCAAAGGGCAGAGAAGAATTTTTGTGTTTAAATTTTCCTTGGCTTGCCTTAGAATAATGACTTTTTGTTTCACGATCAGTCTGCAGAGGGAGAAGCCACTGCGCATCTTCAGAGAGGGTGGCTGACTGTTAGCGTCCATGACCTTCCAGTTCCATTTTCATCCCTCATGAGGCTGGACTACAGTTCCTGCCATTGTTTCTTTCCACCCAGTTGCCTGCATTCGCATATGTGCATTCAAGTAGTTTTCTCTTTTGTTCAATGGAAATCGCCTTGGGTAAGCCGAGAAATCTTGGACTCGCAGAGAAAGGGCTGCTTGACCTCTGCAGGCTCCATTAGAGGTCACCCTTGGCAGTGATTCAGTAGCTTAGCAGGTTTACTGCCATAGGATAGCCTGCAACTTCTGAACCATAAATTAAGAATCCCCTGCACCCTTGACATGCACGGAACCGCTTCATTCTCCCCTATAAATCACAGGAATTCTAAAGGCCTTGACAATTCATAGCATGGCCTCCCTTAGCTTTTCTGGTTCCAGGAATTTTTTCAGAGTTGATTAACTGGAAGGGTGGAGATGGTGCTTTGGAAGCTCGGTTTTGGTAGACTTGGCTGTATGATGAAGTGAGAGAAATACTTCTCTTTTTTAAGGCAGAAGGCATGAAATTGGTTTTTCTTTCTTTTTTTTTTTAATGCTTTTGAAGAGGTTTTTTTTATTGAAGTATGTTTGATTTACAATGTTGTGTTAGTTTCAGGTGTATAGCATGGTGATTCAGTTTTTTATATATATATTCTTTTTCAGATTCTTTTCCATTATAAGTTATTACAAGATTTTGAACATAGTTCCCTATGCTATACAGTAGGTCCTTGTTGTTTATCTGAATAGTAGTTTGTATCTGCAAATCCCAAACTCCTAATCCCTCCCCCTGAGCCCTTCCCCTTTGGTAATCCTAAATTTGTTTTCTATGTCTGTGAGCCTATTTCTGGTTTGTAAATAAGTTCATTTGTGTCTCTTTTTTTTGTCTTTTTTTTTTTTTAAAATATAGATTCCACATATAAGAGATACCGTTGTATTTGTCTTTCTCTAATTTACGTCACTTAGAATGATGATCTCCAGGTCCATCCATATTGCTGCAAACAGCATTATCTCATTCTTTTTTATGACTGAGTAGTATATATACTGTGTATATATACTGTAGCTTCTTTATCCAGTCATTTGTCAATGGGCATTTAGGTTGCTTCCATGTCTTGGCTATTGTATATAGTGCTGCTATGAACACTGGGGTGTATGTATCCTTTTCAAGTTACAGTTTTGATATTGGTTTTTCTGAGACTGTTTGCGTCTCTGATTTCTGTGACAGTCATTGAGTTTTGCACCCCCATTTTCAGTGAACATCTGAGAGTGATTTCCCTGCTATATGGCTAGATGTGTGGCTGCCTCTCAGTTTAAGATCATCTTGGTGCTCGAGATGGGTGAAGGTCACAGTGATAGCATGGGACAGACGGCTGGAAAATGCATTTAGAGCTAGAAAAGAAGGGAGAGAGGGACTGAAGCCATTTCTTATTAAAATTTGGGAGAAGTCCTGTTGAAAACCAGCAAACCCGATTTAGAAAAAAATTCTCTCTTTTTTGGTTGGGGGGAGGTCATTAGGTTTATTTATTTATTTATTTGTTTATTTATTTATTTATTCATTCATTCATTCTATTTATGTGTTTATTTATTTTTAATGGAGGTACTGGGGATTGAACCCAGGACCTCGTGCATGCTAAGCCCGTGCTCTACCACTGAGCTATATCCTCCTGCCAGAAAAAAAATTCTTGAAAGGAAAGAAAAGTGTTGATTTCTCTTAAAGGAAAGATGGTATTCTTAGAGAAGAGAAGATGTCCCTGGTCCTGTTCCCTAGATCATTCTTTATCTCCTAGATGAATTAAGTATTTGGTGTAATTGGGAAATATTTTTGTGTTTGGGGCAAAGTTTGGGAACTAGCCTCCTTTTTCTTCTTCCTCCCTCACTTCATCCTTGAGGCCTTACTTGGAGAGACCCCCTGTTCCTGCACAAAAGGGTATGGAATCAAGAAGGCAGAGGAAGATTATCCTCCCGGGACACTGTTTCATTATTGCATGCCTTAGAATTGAATTCCACCTTTATTTAAAAGTTGAGAACTCTGCATTTCTCTCAATGTCATTGGATAGAAAAGGATGGAGCTAGAGGATTTCAAGGGTCCTTTTAAGTGCTAACATTCTATTATGGAAAAGGATTGCCAAAGACAGTACCTGCTCTGAGGGCAGGACAAGGATCAGGGGTGCAACCCCGGCTGGGAGTCAGTTCAATTCAAGAGAGGCACTGAATGCCTCCCATGGGCCGGGCCCAGGTGAGGCATCGCAGAGCACAGAAGAACTGCAGAAAGTGCTCCCTGTCCTTGAGCTTACCATCTCAGAGTGAGAAAGGATGAAAAAAATAAAAGCTTTACCAATGTGACCATACTAAATAGAACTGTTTGGTGTACAGATTACTCTCATACATCACGAGGCAGTACTCCTGTGATGGAATGATTACTGTCTCTATGACATAGGGGAAGAAATTCAGTTCACAGAAAGAAAGAAATCGTATGGATTTGCAAAAGAAGGAGCACTCCTATCTGGCTGGCTGAGCAAAATAAGTTTTACAGAAATGACTGGGAGTAAAACCCTGGTACCACTGCTCTCTTCTGTGACCATTTTACTAATAGGCTGCCTTCCTCCCTTTAATTAATTTCTCCCTTCTCTGTGCAAATCCCAGGGTTATTTTTCTGAAAATGGCAGCTGATCGCCTGATGTCTTTCGCTTTTGTGAAACACATTACCTAATGGATGTTGGACCATTCCTAACGTTACCTTTTTTTGCCAGGCCAATGCTCATTTGTTCCAGCCCTAAAAAGTTTATTTAGCTCGTCTTTAAACTGCCCTGCACTGTGATGCCCAGAAACTCAGCTCATCTATTCCGTGTGTGGGACATGTCAGCCTGGTACCCTAGAGAGTTTGGGAGAATTTTTTGCATGTTTTGGGTCTCTTGGTCCATGGAGCTATGTTTATCCCTCATGTTGATCAGTTGTGTACAGTTTTTAATGGGAAAAGCAGGACTTGACTGACCTTTTCTAAGCAAATAAATTGACTTGAGGCTGCTTGGTGTCATTTGGAAAAGAATGTTCTTTCTCTTCCTCCAGGGCCGCCTCAAGAGTTTTGCATTTCAAAATCACCATGTTCCCAGCTTCACACTTCCCCAGTCACCTCCTCAGACCCCACAACTTTAAAAGGAAAAGATGGGAAAGAAGATGAGAGTGGGGAGTGGAGACTGGGGAGTTGTGTGGCTGTCAGTCTTCTGGGTTGTTCTCCATGCAGTTGTTGGCTCCTGTTGCCACTTGAGGTCAAGATCTCCTTCCCAAGGATCTCTTGTCTTTCTAGAAAGTGCTTCGGGCTTTCCTCTTTATGGGATTGGACTTCCTCTGAATTCTGTGAAGCTAGAGGAAGGGGCCGCCAGGAAGATTAATCTGTCCCCCTTCTCTGACTCCATTTTCTTTCTGGGATCCTCCTTCAAATATAGTTATTAAATCCCTTAGATCCTTAGAAGGAGATCCAGGGTAAGATTTAACGACTAAAATAAAACCACACGTCTCGAATGAAGTGAGGAAAATCATGTTGTTTGTTTAACTTTTGATTCTTTGGATGTGATTCATGGGATTTGTTTGTTTATTTTTTAACTGTTGAGTGATCCAGCATCTCCCCCTTTGGGAATATGGAGAGTGTCCTTTCCAGGCTGGAAAAAAATCATTTAAAAAAATGAAAATGTCTCCCTTTAAAAAAAAATGTTAAATTTTCCCCTCCTCACAGAAGTCAGTTTTTCTAGCTGTGCACAAAATCCCAATCATTTACAAGTGGAGGAACCTGTTTAAGGAATAGCTGTGAATTCGCAGTGGCCGAATTCTTGGGGCTTAAGAGTCTCAGGTGAAATCTGATCCTTGACTGGGATTTTTTTTTCCTGGGAGGCAGGATGGCAGCTTAAACTGTAGAGCAGAATTCATGTGGTTAATGTTCTGAAGGGGAGGGTTCAGGAGGTTAACATGATCGTGGTAAGAACCAGGAATCACTGTGCCCGCTTTTCACAGTCAATACTTAAAAACAGCTACCACAAAACCGCTCACTTAATAAGCAAAATAACTGGCCCAATGAGTTTTTATATTTCATGATGACCTCCTGTAGGAATTTTCCATCTTTGAATTCCACCTGGACAGATTCTGCTTTCATCTTCACTTGAACCACCTTCCGTTGTTTTAACTATGAAAAACATGTTGTGATGTTATTGATTCAGACACACCGTTTTACTGATTTCGAGCCTTTTTATGTTTTTCAAACCCACCAACAAACAAACAAAAAGAACATAGAACCACAAATAAAATGAGTAAGATTGGATCTGCATTGGCTGTAGTGGTAGACAAAAAGCTCAGAGTCCCACCCCCAGCTCTTCCAAGGTCAAGTAACTTCCCTCACTCATGAAGTAGAACCTTGAAGCTTCAAGAAACATAGTTGGAAATGCTCTGTAAACATTTGTCACCTATAATTTCCCTCGAAGCCTGCTTTTCTCCTTGTTATTGAAAGTCAAGAAAAGTCACAGACCAAGAGGGGTTGCTTGAGGAGAAAGGAAGAGGCTGGGGTTCAGATCCAGCCCCTCGTGGTCTCCTGGTCTCAGCACATCCTCCGGCCTTCGCCATCTCCTCTGAGAAGGTGTGCCTGGCTGAAGATGAGGATGCTGAGAGTACCCAGCCCAGTGTCTTCTTCCTCCTCCTGCCACGAACAAACTGTTACAGCAAACCGAGGAGATGAATCATGTTCTGGCTCCCAAGAGGATCTTTTCTGTTTATTTTAATTGTTTTAAGTTAGATTTTTCTCTTAACTGTTTCCCATTCCGAATTGCTCTGAGTGGGACTAGAATATTAAGAAAGAGTGTTTCCCCTCTTATTTTCCTTTCCTGTGACTTAAGAGACCAGGATTCAGCTGATGTCTACGGCAGGGTCCTACTGGTCATTCTGCACATACCACCTCCTCCTATGGGACTGTTTCCAAAAATCACACATCTCCTTGTGGAGCCATGCAGGTCATTGGTCTGTTAACTGCTGTATCAAACTGGGCTTTCCAGGTGGCTCATTTTAGCACATTATTCTGGGAGGGGAAGAATATAGCTCAGTGGTAGAGTACATGCTTAGCATATGTGAGGTCCTGGGTTCAATCCCCAGTATCTCCATTAAGGAAAAAAAAAAAGGAATAGAACATTATTCTGAAGTCATAAACTCAACTAGACCTGTTGGTTGGAGTGAGTGGAACAAGGGTGTTCCTAAGGCTGATGAGAAGCACTCAAAATGTTACTCTGACCTTTCCCTTTGTGCCCTGGCATTTATAGCATGAACCTAAAGCCAGAGTGTCTCCTAAAGGTTTATGGGGTCACCTACAGATGAAACCATTTTGAATTTCTGAAACTTCCAAAGTGTGTAAGAATCAAGAACACAAACTTGAGTGTGAATGGAAGGTTTGTTTATTTCCCTCAATTTCCCTGACATCCGAGTACAGTCCCTGTTCCACCAGGTGGTGGGAGATCCAGCCTCAGACATTCCTGAGGCTTTCTTTCCTTCCTTAGAGTGTGGCCAAGCTTCCAGGATTTGACTCAGTGCCAACATCAGCCTAGCCGGTCCTTTATCTACACTGGTTACCACTGAGATGCCTATTGTCCCAGCCCGCAGGGTGACCTTGAGTGGGCTGCATGTGTGCCAGTCTTGGGGCACAAAGCATCTGGCAGAGCTAGGAGCCAGTCATTGTAGACCTCCTGAAGCCATCGCCTTTGGTAGGTTGCTATCTCCCCTGGCAATAAGTCATATCAATAAATTATCTTGAAACACTTCCTTCTGTTCAGGCTTTGGGACTGCAGTGAATGGAAATGGAACATTTATATATATATATTTTTTAATATATATATATATTTTATATATATATTTTTATATATAAATATATATATATTTTTATATTTTGCCTTTGCCACCTCTCATTTCCCCACACAGACCAAATCCATCTCTTTCTGACCAACTCCTACTCATCCTCTGGGTCTCAGCTGCAAAATCATTGACCAAAGTTAGAGGTGTCTATGTGGGTACTCCCTCTGTTTGCCCATTCACTTTCCTGTTACCTGATCTTCCAAGCATAACTTACTTTGAGACCACGTGGGAAATTGTTCAAAATGCAGAATCTCAGACCCCATCCCTCAGCAGATTGCTAGAACAGAATCTTCATGTTCCCAGTCTCCCCAGGGGGCTCGTACGGGGCTAACAGGCACATCACAGTGTGAGAGGCACAGACCTACTGGATTGTGAGCTCCTTGATCACAAGGACATTGTTTTTTCACTACCACGTTCCCTTTCACAGTGCCTACTCCATGACAACCCCGCAATAAATAGCTACTAATGCATGGATAACCCTGAAGAAGCAGGGAGACCAAACGTTAAGTTTGCAGTGGCTGCTAGTAGAGGTTGGGTTTTACCTCAAGTGTGGCAGGGAGCTGCTAAACTCGACCAAGCTGGAGATGGAGGTGGATTGGGGACCAACTCAGTGGAGCCAGAAATGGTGGGCTGGGCTAACGCTAGGCGACCAGGCTCACAGGTCTGATAACCAACCCAGGAGGCAGGGTGGGCTGGGTTAGAGGGCCCACTGGAGAACCTGACCTGGTGCGGGGAGGGCGCAGACACTGAACCAAAGCGGCAGAGGAGCGGGTGGGCAGCCTCTGTGAGTGCTCCTGAAAGGCATGACTGGAAATCCGTTGGGACAGGTAGATTGCAATTCCAGCGGCATTTGTTTCCCACCCAAAACTGGAATATGGATTCCCAGCTAGATCAAAGACAAGGCAAAAAATAGGAACAGACCTTTATTGTTCAGCACATTCCTTTTCTGCATTTGAACTTGAGGACAGAGGAATGGGAGCCAACAAATGAATTAAATTCAGCTCAAATCTGAGGTCTTAGAAACGACTTTTACAACAGCTGATTATGGCAGAGACATGACCACTAGACTGACGCTAAGGTACCATTCGAGTAACTGGGGCAGAGAGGCAGCTGGCTATGAAAAGATCGTGGTTGTCTGTGCAGACATCTCTCTTCAAACTGGTCACCCTGAAGGAATGTTTGACGGCGGCCACCTGGGAATTGTCTGGCAGGTGATGGTAATTTGCTCTTACCGGCATTTCCTTTTACCTGGGAGATAACCAGGTGCTCTTTGGGGATGCTGGCACCTTGGTACCTTATCAGTTACTGAAATTTCTCCTTGTTTACAACATAAACTGTGGGTTGTACTGAGGAGACTTAGCCTTGGTAGAGGGAAAAAATGGAAGCAGTCATGTCTCAGGGCTATACCAAAGTTCCTTGAACACCACAAATGGGCAAGAGGTCAAGCCTGGAGGCTTTCTGTGCTCCCTGCCCTGAAATGCCCGGATCTGCTTTGAGGGGAGCATGTAGCACTCACTCTGCCCTTGCTTGTGGCGAACTTGGATGCCCTCTGCTGAAATTGGCACCCTGGATAATCCAGTGTATGCTTGCAAATTCCATCTTGCCTACACAAGCATGGGATTCTGCAAGAAAAATCAAGTGTCCCTGCCCATTCCATTCCCCTCCACATCTCTGTGCTTGTAATGAACTCGGAGAGCTTGCTTCCAAAGCACTCTTGGGGGAGGGGAGACGACTTTGATTGAAGCCAGGCCTCCCTCCTAGGTGTAAGAGGCAGCGGAAAAGGAAATAGTGTGCAGGCTGGGAAATGAGTCTTGAGGAACCCGGAGCAGCTTGCTTTTCCCTTGATCCTGAATTGGGAGCTGGAAGTGTCATGTATTATTCTGAGATCAGAATTCAGATGAGCCTGGATTTCTTTTGAAAAAGCAGCTGCTGCTGCCTCGACATGAACTAGAGCTCCGTGACCAGCAATGACATTGATGTTCTCAAGTCAGCTTCCTAAATCCCCGCAGGAGTGGAATTATGTGCCCAAATGAGAGATTTGCTTCACAACAACCTGCCTAGATCTCTGTGTGCACTGGCTTTGTCAATATTCATCGTATCTCAACCGATGAGGGCTTGGAAAACAGTATTCCTCCCTAAGACCTCTCTCCCCACCTGTCAACACACACCTTCCTGTCCTGTTCCTGCCAAGCAAGAATGGAAACAAAACAGAAACAACAACCACAAAACATGTGGCCCTTCTTTCCTTCCTAAGTGATGCTGGTAACTGAGAAAATGGGGTTTGGGTACCACCCAGTGTAGATGATTTTATTGACACGGTATTAAACAGATTATGAGTGTGGGCTCTGGTGTCCACACGTTTTTGGTTAGAATCCCATTCCTGCTACTTACAGGCAAGTTACTTAACTTTACTGAGTCACTGTGTGCTCATAGATAAATGGGGGCAATAGTAGCACCTACTCCCTAAAATTTACTGTGAGGATGACATGAGACTTTATATTTAAAGGCTAAACACGGTCCTTTGCTACAGTAAGCACTGAGTAAATTTCAGACTTTTGAAAAATGTTCTGAAAGAAGAAGAGACCCTCTTCCCTCTGCTGGGTGCATCAGCGCTCTGCTGTCTAATGGACAAGTCAGTTTCCAGTCAGTCTTCCTTACTTATTTGATGCCTTTTCTAGTCCCACAGTCTAAGCTTTCTGCAGTTTGACTGATGAACAGATGGTAAGATGTATGCCTGAAATACGTTACATTTGTGAATACCTTGGGGAGAGGATGCTAAAGAAAGAGAAATGAAGTGAGGAGAGGGCTGATGAAAAAGCCTGCAGGCTTTATGTTGGGCACAGTGAACCCCATCTTTCACCTCACCCTGGCCGCTTCCAGGTCTGTAAAGCCCACTGTATTGGACTTCAGGTTATAAGTGTAAGTTACAATCCATTATCAGCCATTCTGGAATCCAGAAAAGTTCTGAAAACCACAAGTGTTTTCATCTGGCATGAGACTATTGATATTCTTTATTTATGTAGCTTTAGAACATTCTTACCCTTCATTGCAAAGATGTTAATGTGTTTGATTCCAAGATGCTGTCCTTGGGCCTCCCGGGGGTGTTGTGTAATAGACGTTATATATACCATGTTACTGTTCTAAATTCTGAAAAATCTTGAATTCTAGAACCAAATCTTTCCCAGTGACTTTGAATAGGATGTTTTTGGTAACAACAACAGCAACAGCAACAAAAAACCCCTAACCTGAAGTAGTTTAAGCCAACACACAATGCATTGGAGGTGGTGGGGGAGAAGTCCATTTCAAGGCTTATAAGCATAACCTCAGGGCAGAAATGCAGCTGTCTTGAGAAGGGGCTGGAAGCAGGTCTGGGAGGCCTAGGAGCTCTCTCTAGAGTTCTGGTTCTTGTGGGCACAAACATGGGTGGCTGTCATGTTATCCCTGGAGGCCCAATCCGTGGCGAGTCGTAGGAATTTAATATGTATACATCAATTCAGAGATTGGCTTTCCAGTTTGATACATGCCTTGCTTGGTGGCCAACACAAATTGCACCTTCCTACTAAGCCCTTCACCAGAATTTGCCTTTTGTAGGGTCTTGTCAAGGCTCTGCTATGCTCCCAGGCTTCAGAACTGCAGTTCTGGATCCCAAAGCAGTCTGTGACCAGTCCCTAGTGG
The DNA here is from genome assembly GCF_009834535.1 of Camelus ferus. Lineage (NCBI taxonomy): Eukaryota > Metazoa > Chordata > Mammalia > Artiodactyla > Camelidae > Camelus > Camelus ferus. The sequence continues at coordinate 13,069,443 of NC_045699.1, forward strand.
TTCTGCTCTGGGTTTGCCAATGGCAGGAATCTTACCTAGAGTTGTGGGGCTCGATTCGTATAAGGATATATGAGAAATGAAGCCAAATGGGAGAAGGATGGCAAAAAGCAATTTCAGAGGACTCCCTTGGGACTTAACATGTTGCTCAGTATTCTTTTTTTTTTTTTTTTTTTTTGGACCTTCAGTTTAAGCTCAGCCCACATTAGCTCTCTCTCCCTGGCCAGCAGACCCTGGGACCTGGCTTCACTTGGTCATGACTGTTGGGGATGAACCTCTAAATCAGCCTAATCATTTTCCTTCTAAGTGCATTGTCTTTAGTCTGAGCATCTTCAGTAAGCGACAAAAACCTCTCTAAAAGTTCTTTTCCCATTTTCCTTCTCTTATCTCACAGGATCATTCATACATAGGCATCAGGGATGTCAAGAGGCTAAATCAATGAGTGATGATCCGCTGTCAGGCAGCTGGAGCTTTCAGACACACACACACACTCACACAGACAGTGTACACAGACATTCACCCCGTATCAGTGCAGTGATTAAAGAGTACAGACTCTGGCACCAGCCTCCTAGATTCACATCCTATTCCTCCTACCACTTACTAGCTAATCAGCCTTTAGAAAGTTTCCTAACCTCTCTGTGTCCTCAATTCTCCACCTGTAAACTGGGCATCCTGGCACCTACTTCATGTAGTTGTTATAAGGATTAAACAAGTTAATATATGTGAAAGTACTTAGAAAGTACCTGGCATGTAGTAAGTTCCAGATGGTTATTTGATACCTTCCTTTTATAAGCACAAAATCTGAGTTACATTCTTATTCATTCATAAACAAATATTTATTTTGTGTATCTTGTGTCTACCATGTGAAGGCACTGTGTTTGATCTAGTCTCGTGTTGAAGACAGATGTTGAACAAGACATTGACACATGTAATGAATTAGGACCCAAGCATGATGCTTTCTAAAAAGATTAACAGAAATCAGGTAATAATAAATCCAACTTTATTATTTTTTTAATTGAAGTATAGTCAGTTTACAATGTTGTGTCAATTTCTGGTATATAGCATATTTCAGTCATATATATACATACATATATTCATTTTCATGTTCTTTTTCATTTTTCACAATATATTGAATATAGTTCCCTGAATATAGTATGAACTTGTTGTTTATCTATTTTATATATAGTAGTTGGTGTCTGCAAATCTCGAACTCCTAATTTATCCCTCCCTCCTTTCCTTTCTCCCCTGGTAGCCGTAAGTTTGTTTTTTATGTCTGTGTAAATTCAACTTTATTGTCTTTTCTCTTTAAATACTGCATACTAAATACTTCATACATTCTCCAAAGATCAGGGCATAAGTAGAGATGAGAGTTCTTAGACCAACAGTCAGACCGATTGCTGCTTTCTTGGGACAAGAAATGAGTTAAATCTTAGATAAGAAGTTGTTGCCCTTACTATCTTATGTGTGAGAGCCAAAGATAGCTACAGAAAGGGTGAAATTGTATTTACTTGCAGTAATAATAACAACAACCAGAAGATTTGTAATGCTGAGCAGTTCATTTTTCACCCCTGATCATTATAAGTATGATGTAAAATCAGTAGGGCAAGATTTTTGCCCAATTTACAGCTAAGGAAACTGAAGCCCAAAGTAGTGAAATGACTGACCCCAAGTCACAGGCAAGGTCAGTACTGACATTTGATCAGCACTGGTAATATTTGTTAGATTGAAGGGCATCCAGGCATCCTGACTCCCTATAGAGTGTTCTTTCTGTTTCTCTATGCAGAATACAAGCAAAACCTCAACTCTGTAGTATTTTCAGATTTCATGCTTATTTAGTGTTATTAGAATGATTTATACTGCTTCTTTGCAGATGGGAATTGAACAGCACTGTTTTCTCGACCCTGTCAACACCCAACGCTATATATCCCCATCTTTTTTTCTGTCGAGATTCAAGACATAGAAAACTAATTTTCAAGGCACATCTTTTAAAATGTTATAAGTACCTTTAACAATTTTTTAAAAATCACATACAGTGTTTCTTGACAAATTATTTTTGTAACTGCATTTTACGGGCAAAGTGGAATTAGTGGTATACATGCTTCAACGAGTCCTAGGATTATCTCTTCAGATACAATCTTTTCAAAGCCATTAATATTCATTAGAGGCTGATCTCACAAGGAATTGTCATACAAAAAGCTTAAGAAATGCATCTTTCTTCCAGAAATTTTTGGCAAAATATAAAACTACGTATTGTAAAAGCATGAAAACAGAAAGATAAAATCTGTCTTCAGCTGTCTTGATTAAATATGATGCCTTGGTTATGTTCCACAGTATCTTTAACTTCTCAGGATGCCTAATTTTAACCTAGGTCAGGCTATATCAGTAGAATTAGAGAAATGACACTAAGGTAGGTGTTTGGTATATCTCGCATTCACCAAATACCTCTATTGTAAAAGTCTCCTCTGAAAGTAAGTGATAGAGTTGGACTGAGTTTAATTTATGCATGAAATGGTGGGCACTTGATTTATTTTATGCAGAGAAGATTAAATGCATGAACTCAGGAAATATTGGGAAATGAAAGCCAAGTGTGAATTGCTCAGCCAGCTGTCTGTTTGAAAAGCTGGATCGGTCCTAGGTTCGTAAGCTGAATTGACTCTTTGGTTCTCACCATTTTCCATTGGTAACTTACTGCCCTGAAGAGAGGTGTCGCTTATTTATGCATTCATTCACTTATTTATGCATTTATTCATTTATTCACTCAGCAAATATTGATTGAGCCCCTGTCAGGTTCCAGGCACTGATTTTTACTGGGGATGATACTGACCTGGAGTTTTGGACTCTTTAACCAATAGAAATTGATAAGTGGCCAGACGAGGAATTCAGGCAAGGCTTTATTAGGACTTGTGCTGTAGCACAAGGGAGCAAAAACAAGTGACAGGTCCCTTGCTTGTTCCCCGAGGAGGGGCAAGCTGGTTCCTTAAGTGGGGGTGAGGGTGGGGGCAGATCTGTGGGGGCAGTTCGGGCAGGAGTGGTGGGTAGGTGATCGGTCCACCCCCTTGGTGGTGCTGTGTGCAGCGATCACGTGCAGTCCTCAGCTTTTGCTCCCCGCACCTCAGAAGTGGCAGTTGGATTTTGGCTTTTTGTATCTTATTGTTCATAATTTGCTGCAGCTGCACATATGGGCAGTTATTTTTAGTCCCTTATAGTTTCTTTGTATTTTGTTGCTGGAGGAGACATCTGTCTCAGACAGTAAAGGGTCCCAGGTCCCTGCCTGTCTCAGGGACATGGTGGAGAATAATAAAGACCAAGTTCTTGCTCTCAGTGAGCTTATGTCTGAGTGGAAGAGGGAGGCAGACGTGATCACATGTATAGTATGTTGAGTGGTGAGAAGTGCTATGAGGAAAGTAACTAGAGAGGTACAGGGTGCTGCTTTATACAGAGGAAGGGCCACTCCGAGAAAGGCATATTGGAGTGACATCTGAATAGCGTGAGGGACAAAGTCCTTGAACTCCTGGGGAAAGCACCCTTTAGGCCGAGGGAAGGTCCCAAGGTGGGACTATGCTTGGAATGTTCCAGAACAGCAAGAAGGTGTGGCTAGAGTGAGGAAATGGGGAGAGGTGGAGGAAATCAAATTAGGTAAGACTTCAGTAGGGTTTTCCAATTTTATTCTGCGGGCCATGGGGAGCTGATGAAGGCTTTAAAGCGGAGAGGTGAAGTAGTCTCCCTGGATTTTTAAGAAAAACCACTCTGGCTGCTGTGTGGGGAGCAGCATGTTTTGAGGAGTAGTGGGTGTGAGCAGAAAGATTTGCATTTTTTCTGCAACTCTCAGCCAGCTCTGACTTTGAGCTCAACTCCTCACCTGTAAGATGGAGGTGAGACATCTAGACCCTGTGAGAGGATGGCGGGTGCAGGTTACCCCTCGTGTGTGGTGAAGGCCTCCCAGTACAGAAGCGATGATTATTGTTAAACTCTGGGTCAGTGATGGATGCTGTTGACCTTCCTGTTTTCTCGTCCAGAGTCTGTGTAAGGATCACGGGAGATCATATACGTAAAGTACCTGCAGGAGCTCAGGAAACATGGGCTCCCTTCACCATCTCCCTACTGCTGGCTCCTTTCTTCTCCCCTGGGAATTCTGAGCAGGTGTTTAGAGGCTGAGAGGGTGTTCTCTGAAATCCCAGGGAAAGGAGTTGATTCCTGGAGCCTGGGGTAGGAGGCTATGAGCAGGGGAGCTGCAATCAGGTCACTCAAAGCTAACTTTATCATTTCATTTCAAAAAGGGCTTCTCTCTCTCCCCCCCCCCCACTCCCTCTCCTTCCTCTCTCCACCCCCCACCTCCCTCCCTGCTTGCCTCCTTCATTTAAAGCTTTTGTGTTTCAAAAGTAAAATCCAGGCACTCATAATTTAAGCAATACCAAGTGTCTAAATCTCACTAAAATGAAGTGTCTTTCACTCTCCAACTCACCCCAATTCCAAACTCCAGATGGAACTAAAGATAACAATTTAGTGTATATCTTTCTTTCATTTTCCCTTGCCTATTCAGTCATAAATACACTTATAGATTTATGGTGGTGCTTGCCTTTTGTTTTTGTTTTGCAAAGATAAAGAAAAAAACGACTCCAGGGCTTCCACAAAACCCTCCAAATTATATCTAAAGTATTTAAGAATGCATTTTCTAGGTGGACTAGCTAAAGCTTTATCAGATTATCAGAGGAGTCTAGCACCCCACCCCCAACCTCAAATTTTAAGCACCAGTCATTTTAAACTTCCTAAAATCCCCAAACATGAGGATTAGACCAAATGTTCTCTGAAGTGCCTCTATTGCCATTTCAATAAATTTGCTCATATTCAAATCCAAGGAAAGCTTTTTGCCTTGATATGCCACTTACTGGATTTCACTTATTAACTGATCTCTAAGCATCCTAGAATAAAGTCTTGAGGTCCTTCAGGATCATAAAGGGAAATCTTAATGCTTAATAGAAATTCTTGATTATTTTTCTGTGAGTGTAATTTATTATATTTAATTATTTAGAATCCAATAATCTTGTATTTGCTGCATAATAGTTTTATCGTTCAGAATAGTGTGTTAACCTAAAGTACACTTTTGTCATATAATTATATGATAAAAACATTGCAAGTCCAAATATCAACAAGGTTTAAATATAGATAAACTCAGAGGTGACAGCATATGAAAAGTAAATCTAATCTTATATCTGCATGAGTTAGCCAAATAAGTGCAAAAAACCTTAGATTAAAATCTATACCAGTGATAGAATCCACTCATCTTGCTGTTTGAAACCAGATGTGATGAAACTATGTTTTTCTCAGCAAGGCAGCACTTCAGTGAAGCAGACACACATCTGTTTGGTCATCCCCAGAGGATGCAGTGGTTTTCAGATCTAAAGCCAAATCCATTTGAATCAGCCAGGAGCTTTTCCATTTGAAAGTGAAAAATGAGGCTCTTTCTTACACAGTTAGCTGATGGTGCTTTGCTAGCATGTTGGGTCAATTTTTGCAAACTTTAAACTGCCATAAAATCTAAGTACCACCTCACTTATTTTTTTCATGATCCCATCCAAAGCTGATTGGGTATGTATATATTTTTTATCTTTACTTTGGTGGGGGTGTTAATTAGGTTTATTTATTTATTTTTGGAGGAGGTACTGGGGATTGAACCCAGGACCTTGTGCATGTTAACCATACACTCTACCACTTGAGCTATACCCTACTCAGAAATGTATATATTTTTTATTAGTAGGAAAGAATGCTTTTAAAGAAAGGAGTCATAGATGGGAAAATTCAGAGACCACAGAACCAAGTTCTAATTTAAAAATTTTTTTTTCTATTTTGAAATAATTTTAGAATTACAGACAAGTTGCAAAAATAGCACATAGAGCTTCCAGAGGCTATTCACTCAGCTTCTCCTAATGTTAACACATTACATAACCTTAGCACAATTCTCAAACCAAGGGAATTGATGTTTATGAAATCACAACTTTTAATAATTTTTCTGAAAGCAAATGGTAAAATTTGCTTTTAGCCTGTGTTTGAGAAAAAATTGGTGTTTTACCTTTACAGATTTTGCACACACATAGAACTAGTCTTATAAAAATTGCTTCATTCTAAAGGGCTATAAAACCATACTTAGAGGACTGTTCAGCCAAGCTTTCTCCCAGATTTTCTTCCTCATTTTAGTTAAGAATTTTGAGGATCTGAACAGCAGTTTTTACAAACAGCTGCTTGGATGGCCCGCATGCATTTGACTTATTGAGGAGGAAAAAAAAAAACTGACCGAGGCATCTCATGTTTATGTTGCTGATTTAAGTAGTGAGGCAGCACTTTGAAAATTACTCCATGTGTAACCGGTTCTTTATCACCAAATCCAAGGCCATAGGGAGTCTAACCTCAGTAGCAGGAGCCAAGAAAAACTGCCCTTGGGTCAAGACTGACGTTTCAACTTAATCCCCATGTTAGCTTTGCTGAGGCAGGAGGTGGGTCTTGCCTCATGTGGGGAATCATCAGGGTCATCCCCCTGCCCAGCCCTGGATGAATTGGTTTCGGACTGGGCTCTCAGCAGCTGCAAACATCTGTAACAATCTGGTGTTAAGATGAATAAGCCCCGCGGGTTCGCAGCTGCCTGCATCCACCAAGACCTCATGGCTTTAGACAGATGTTTCTGCTCCAAACACTGGGAAATGAATGTACAGTTTCGCTGCCTGTTGCCAGGGATGATGGTTATTCCCAGTCATGTTCTGAGGTCCTCTGAAGCCATTAAATGGTACCTGTAGAAGTTGGCATCTGTTGCCAAGAGTAGGCCAACATTTGATGTTTTGAAAAGCAAGGCCTTCCCTTGGGAAGCCGCAGCGAGAGAGATCATATGTCTTTCTCCATCAGAACTCTCTCCAGATTTCTAGAGGGGGGTGTGGTGCAGAGATGTCATAGGATACTTTGTTGCTCCCAAGTTAAAGGAAAGCTTGACTCCAGCCAACACATATGTCAGTTTTTTAAATACATCTTGGATTCCAGCGTTCGCTTTCTGTTCATTGAGACACCTCAAGGAAACCAAAGATCTCTGGAAGACTCTTTAAAAATAGCCTCAGCAACTTGCTAAAGTTTGGATTCATTAGGAGACCCCTCTCCTCCCCGTGCCAAACCTGCCTCTCTTGCAGGGTTCTCCAGCTCACAGTTGTGCTGAGATCTTCTACCCAGTTGCTCAGAAACCTAGACAAATCCGTGACACCTCCTCCTTTGCCCCCACTTTCAGTCGGTCCTCAGGTCCTACTCTTGTACTTTCTGATGTGTGTCGGATTTCTTCATTTCTTTTCATTGCCATTTCTGTCATCATCTCTCAACTGGAGTACTACAGTGCCGTCCAGTTTTAAGTCTCTCCAGTTTACCCTTGCCCCCTCCCTAATCCAGGCTCTTCAGAATAGCCAAGAGTAAGCTTTTAAAACCAATCAGGCCACGTACATAACTGGTTCGTTAGTGGATATAACCAGGGTTGCAGCCCAAATGTGACTTTATTCTTTGTCTCCTCCCGTCCCTTTAAAAAATGTATTCAGTGTGGTGGTCCTCCCATTGTTCCACATAAAATTCTTACTGACCATGGTGCTTTCAGTCAGTCACAGCTGATAATAATCTTATCTCAGTTTAGATCACATGGAAAAAATCCCAGTGAAGTAATGAGAATGAGTCCCATGAAAGATAACAGTAGCATTCAAAGATCAGATTCCTCCCCCTACCTTGGCCCCCACCTCTCTGCTGTGCTATGATTTACCGTTGGGCCATTTGCCTCAGGGGAGGGAAATAATAGAAATGTGACAGGATTCCACTTCTGTTCCATGATTTCCCTCTTCTCTGACTGCTCTTTTGGACCCTGCCAGGGTCAAAGCATGGGGACCGAGCAGGAGGCAGAGGATAGGAATGTTGTCACCTAGTTAGGTGGCTGTAGACTCCTGTCAGCTGGCCCTGCAAATGGATAAAGCTAACTCTTCAAAGTGAGCCTTTCAAAGGAGAATCCATCTAAGTGGATGGTCCAATTCTAGGTACCTCATACCAGTGACATTATATATATATTTTTGCATCTGGCATATTTCACTTAGCATAATGTTTTCAAGTTTCTTTCATGTTGTAGCATGTATCAGAATTTCATTCCTTTTTTTAGGCTGAATAATATTCTATTGCACATTTTGTTATCCATTCTGTTTTGGTTTTATTTATCCATTCATCTGTTGATGGACATTTGGGTTATTTCCACCTTTGGGCTACTGCAAATAATGCTAGAAGTGGAGTTTCTGGACCATGTGATAATTCCGTCTAACTTCTTGAGGAACTACCAAATTCTTTTCCACAGCGGCTACATCATTTTACATTTCTACCAGAGGTGCACAAGAGTTTCAATTTCCCTTTCCCTATACCCTCCCCAAGAGTTGTTATTTCCCACTTTTTTGATAATAGCCATCCTAATGGGTGTGAAGTGTTATCTCATTGTGGTTATGAGCAAACCTTTTAAAGCAAATCTTTCTGTGTGGTTGTAACCACCTCTGAACTAGTGTTGTGTAATTTAACCCTTGTTTGACTCCAGCTCTGGGGTCAAACAGCTTTGAGCTTAAACCCCAGCAGGAAATCAGTTCCACAAGGAGAGGAATTTTAGGCTGTTTTGTTTACTAATGTATCTCCAATCCCTGAAACAGTGACTGACACACAATAAGAGCTCAATATTATCTGCTGAGTGGATGAATTCTAGCTCCATCACTTACTAGCTATGTGACCTGACTGAAGTTAGTAACCTATGCCTCTGTTTCCTCAACTGTAATATGGAAAGAAAAATAGTGCCCCTTGCCAGGGTTAGGTGAGGATTAAATGCAGCAATGCCTACAAACCACTTGCCCGCTGCCTAGCAACTAGTATGCACTCTGTAAATGGTAGTAACGTGCTAGTTATGTCTAAGCGAGGGGCTTCTTACACAGGCCAGCGCTGGGCCCTGTCTGCAGCAAGGTGATGAGTTTTGAGAGGCAGTTAGGGTACCATGAGTTCAGGTATCTGGGCAGCTTTGGTGCTAAGGCAGAGCTTTGTAGCAGGAAGGAAGGGGAAGTACTGTAAAATCCATTGAGCCCAGAGATCCCCAGAGCAAATGAGCCCCCTGGCCACGATGCTGGGGGGCCAGACAGAGGGAAAAGAACCGGGAGGCATACTCTTAATGGGCCCATCGAGCAAGACCTTAAGCCAGAACAGGCACAGCGAGGTTATAGCAGGAGGAGCACTCAGTGGGGATTAATGACCAGTGATTGATGGTGAGTCTTGTAGCTACAACTACTACATTCTTACAAGATGCCTAATAGCACATTGGGAAATGTAGCTTCAGGTAACCAAATGGTAATGGAATCCTAATGTCCCGGGCCCAGGAGAAAGTAGACTGAAGGAGAGAAAAGCTGGTTTGTCTGTCATCAGCTTGACAGAGCCTGCCGGAATGATTCAGAGGTGGTGCAGGTGTCGTTCCAGCGGCTGAGTCACCTATATATTAATTTGTACAGCTTTCATGGGGTAGAAGGTCAACTCCGTCCTTACTCTGTCCACATTCTTTCAGAGGCTCAGACTCAAGCCTGCCACGTAAACCCTGGCCAGAGATCACCCCGGCGCCGTGCGGCACTGGTGAGCTGTTGGCGGGCGTTCCAGGCACTCAGCTCAGTGCCCAGAAACAGCCTCTAGAGACGGAGAGGACGGTAAGGACTCAGCGAGGGTCCAGCTGGGGCAGGCAGGACCAGGGCTTGGGGCCCAGAGCCCTTGGTAGGTGTGACAGGTGGTCAAAGCACGTGGAGCTCAATCTTCAGGAGCAGGGCCAAAAATGAGAGGGAAGACAAGAGAAGAAGTTGAGAGGAAGAATACTGGGAGCAGATAAGCATCCCGAGCATCGCAGTGTCTTGCCAGAGTCAGACCCTGAGGCCTTTCCCCGCTCTGCCATTGCCAAGTCAGCCCACAACCCACGCAGCATCTGGGCACTTGCAGTTTCACGCTCTGCGGGAGACGTGAAAGTGACCAGTCTTCCCGGGGCTGAAGAAGTCTGCCCGGGTGGGAGTGCTGGCCCAGTGGGAGCACAGGTCTTCCTTGCCTCCCCCACCTCCAGCACTTCTCCCAGAAAAGGGAAAGGCTGGGCAGAGCACTGGCCCTCCTGCCCACCAGGAACTCAGATCTCCCCACGCCGGGTCTGGGGCTCGTGCTTTGGCCTCCATCCATGCGGACCCTGCATCCCCGTGAACAGGGAGTGTGAAAGAGTCACTGCACACCTCCTCCAGGGGAGTTGTTTCCTTTTCCTTTGATGGATGACTCAGACCCTCTTTCTAACCAAACAAAACCCATAGGTATAATCCTGTGGTAATGCTTCTGTAAATAGTAGTGGAGCTGAAAAGAGCAGCCCCCAAATGGTGAGAAATGGCAACGTCTGGGAGTGGTTCCCTCATGTTCTGCTCTAGGCTTTTTTCTAAACTCAGATGGTGAAACACCGGGCACTTCATTCTTCCCAGACCTGCCAGATGACACCGAGTGTGGGGCCAGGCAGTAAGCGTGCTGGAGAACCTTCCAGATAACGTTGGTGTTTTTGTCTTTGTGGACCTGGGCCATTCTTTCCTTCTTCCCTTCCCCCTGTGCTTGTGTGGTTGTGGTTTCCTGAAGGTTAAATAATTGAAAGTGACTGATTTTTTTCTAAATAGAACTACATTCTACCTTTCATACTTTGTTCTTCCTTTATTTGTCGTCAAAACCAGGAAGAACGTTCCCCTCTTCTAAAAGTGACTTCATTTTAAAATCCAGAGACATAAACTGGTCATTACTTGAAATTTTAAAGGCATGTGAATGGCTAGATGAAGTCATCCTTTTTTCACAGTAGCTGGCTTTCTTTTCTTTTCTTCTTCTTCTTCTTTTTTTTTTTGACCTTGTCTTCTTGATCAATCCAGGCTCTTTCCTGCTTTCCTGGTTGTCACTAGGGCCAGATACCAGACTGTTTTTTTTTACCCCCTGAGACTCTTCTCCTTTCTAATCTGTTTTCCTCTAGAGGAGACTGAACGTTTGATGAGAGATGCAGGGAATCAACTAAGCCGGTTCTTTAGACAAAAACTGCATTAAGTAGCATAAGCCACCCAGAGTGCCTTCGGGAGTCTCCATCCAAAGGCTTATCATGCAATTGCAAGCTGTTGGCTGCCTCTGGGCAGACTAAAGCCAGCAGGCTTCTGGAAGCTGCACGCAACAATCCGAAACTTTCCTGGCTTTTCAGGCTGCAGTTCAGCACTTTGACTCTCTCATTCATCGCCTGGGAGGCCCACAGGGCCAAGTGAATGCTGATGGTGTCCATGCAGCGGCAGAGAGCTTGCTGGAAAGGCAAAAATGAAGGCAAGCCACTTGATGTTTTGTGATGGCAGCAACCAGCCCTCTATAGCAGTTTTAATTGATTGATACTCTCTTTAGACTTTCTCTATATAGAATTGAAATTCATTTGCTTGCTCACTTGTTCATTCCTTTAATAGACATTTATTGTGTCCCTGCTGTGTGCCAAGCAATGGAATAAAAAATTGTATTGTCCCAGATAGAGGCAGTTCAGAAGAGTTATCTTCAGCATCATCATCTTCACTGTCATTATCAGTATTCATTCATTCATTCAAAAAAAAAAAAAAACCAGATGAAATACCGATTGTCTAGCAAGTGCTTATATGAGAAGCAAGATAGGCAGAGCCTACGGTCTCAGAGAGCTCATAGTTTAATGGTGGAAACATACCAGTACACTATAATAATGAAAAGGGGTACGTCCTCTAATAGGGGAAGCATATAGTATCGGTTTGGTCTATTAAAATGTCAATTTTATATGATTCAGCACAATACTATTTATTGATTGTTCCTTATATACCAGGCATAGGAAGATGTGCTTTATCAGTGTCGACATTAACATTCATCAGAACCCTGCAAAGTAGGTTTTATCATATCCATTTTATAGATGGGGATCCTGACATAAAGCAGTGAGATGATTTTCTCTTGGTCACAAATACTAAGTGGCAGAACTCAGTCTGTTTGACTCTAGCTTTTGTGCTGTGTTCTCTATGGTACAGAAATATTTGCATATTGTGTGCCAGGCCATTGGAGGGGAGCAGTAGAGCACAATGCCCACCTGTTACATGGAATAATGGATGAAATAAAGTTTAGCCCCCTGAATCATTGTGGTAGCCATGTTTCAGAATCTGCTGTCAAACACGAGACAGGTTGCTAAGTTCACCATGTGTTTTTAACTTTGGGCTCACTGGTATGTTTTTCTTTTGCTCTCCTTGCTTTGATGTTCCTTTAATGGTTTTAATTCCTCATTACTGTATTAAGAGGATTTAACTTTTTGGCATCTAGATGTGTAGGTCTGGCACTGTTGATGCTCACAGAGCAGGAGGCTAGCAGAGGGATGAGGCAGAAAGGTGTAGGGCAAGTTTTGGAGCAGGGGATATATTCCTTTGGGGGTGGCTATCATGCCTTTGGCCCTTTTCAGATCATCCATCCCTTCTCACAGCCTCAGATGAGAGGGCAGCTGTCCATGTGAGTCCCATCCCTCCATGGACCAGGGTGCACACCTGACCTGAGCCAGGCCCACCAATAAGTTGGCCAGTGCCTTGTGACTTGTGTGCAGCCAACCCAGAAGGAGAGCTGGGCCAACTAGAGTCCCTCCCTCATGACCTTGTACTGTTTTTGTTTCTTTTTAATTAAAAAAATTTACCTCTATCATGTATACAATTTGTCATCAATTTATTTTTGAGTTTAGGAATTTTGGAGGGGAGGGGCAAGCAGTTAGGTTCATCTGTTTATTTATTTTAATGAAGGTACTGGGGATTGAACCCAGGACCTCATGCATGCTGAGCACACGCTCTACCACTGAGTTATACCCTCCTCCCACAACCTTACACTTGTTAAAAGATAAACTGATGTATACTAAAATTTGTAAGAGTTTATTTGACCAAAAATCAATTCCAATCAGGTAGTGCAAAACTGAACATGGTTAAAAGCATTCCACCAACAGGATCCTGGGGAAAGAAAAGGCAGAAGCAAGGCAAGGTACTTATTTGATTGGCTGCAATGGGAGTTGTTGCCTTATTTGGGAAACCTTCTTTGGCTGTTTGTGATTGGTTGTCCTTAGGTTTTGATTTCTTAACCTGAAGGCACTGCAGGATTAGGTTTTTGTTTGCTTACATAGGCTACCAAGGCTTTAAAGCCACCTCAGTCTAATGGCCTCCTTGTTTAATTAATTTAATAGCACCAAGTCTCAGAAGGAAGGCGTTAGTCACAGCCCTTGAGTTGAAAAGTTGCGGCCAGGCTGAGGCTGCCATTTGAGGCTCATGTCTGCATCAAATGAAGAGAGACTCAAGTCTCACAGGAGGAGACTAAAAGGAAAACGACTTTGGGGACTCGAGTGAGGCAGAGAAGTGAGACCACATGGCCCGTGAGAGAAAAAGAGCACCCAGTCCCCACCCTTGAGTTCCCTGGCCCAGTTCCAGCACTGTGCTTCACCACCTGCTCGTGGGCGCCATGCTGTAACACAGTAAGTCCCTTCCTTACTTCAGGAGCCTGAATAGGTTTCTGTTCCTTATAACGGACAGACAGAAGACACAAGTTCTCAATGCAGGTAAAATAATTTTTACCATAGCTAGAGGGAGCAGAGTAACCCCAGGAAGTCCTACGTCTAGGTCTCAGATATTTCTGCCTCACTAAGAAAGCTAAGCTGGATATTTCTTGTTATTCTATCCTTAAACATTGAAAGAGGGAATAAAAAGCATATAATAAAAGCTACCCCCTTTAAGTAATTGTTTTTATACGTTTAATGTAACACTACTCTCAGGCCACTGGCCATCCCTTTCACCCACCATTATGTGGACCTTCTGAGACTCAGGCTCCTTGTTAGATCCTGGGTAGATGAAGATGGGTAATAGAGTGGGGATGGTATAGCTCAGTGGTAGAGCCCATGCTTAGCATGCATGAGATCCTGGGTTCAAGCCTCAGTACCTCCACTAAAATAAATAAATAAATAAAACTAAAACAAAAGGATGAGCAACACACCCGTTCTTGAGGTATTCACTACACTGTAGAGAGATCAGCAAACATCACCATAAAATATGGGGGCTACTATAGCAGAGACATAAAAACGTTCCTCTGAAAAGGGAATGACTAATTTCACCTGAGGATTTAGGAGGTTTCAGCTAGAGGGTGATTTTTGAGCTTAGCCTTGAAAAGTAACTATTTGCCTGGCAGTTTGGGAAGGAAGAAGGCAGGGAGGCAGGAACTCTGGGCTGAGGGAACAGAATGTGCAAAGACAGGGAGTTGTAAAATGGCCTGCTGGATTCAGGGAACCAGGAGACGTCAGTACAGTTGGGGCAGTGAAAGTTTTGGGTGAGCGGCAGGAATGAGGTTAAGTTGGGGCCAGATTTTGAATGTCTGCGTATATAGTTAACAATGTAATGAATAATTATTAGTATGCTTCATTATTCTCTACCAAAGACAAAGGAAGTCATTTATATGAATTACTCTCATTTAGTTAAAAGCCAAGGAAAAGTGTTGTGGATAATGTCCAACCTGTGTAAAGCTCTGAAGGTTAGTTTTGGGGTTGAGGACTCCAGACAAGGCAGAGGAGAGGCTGGTGTGATGGAAGATGAAGCATGGGGAGGGTGGGCATGGGGCAGCTGGGGTTGTCCAGTTGAGAAATAAGCAACTGGTCCAAGGCAGTGGCTTTGGGATCCAAGGCAGTGTCTGGGCCCAAGACACGCTTCAGGGGCCAAATTATTTAAATGTGTGGAGAGAATGAAACAGAACCTAGAGCTCAATTAGAAAGTTTCCCTCTTTAGAGGTGGAGTCAACAGTGATAGCACTGATCGAAATAGATGACACAGGACCAGGAGTGGGCAGGAGGATATGATTTCATTTAGGAGGATATGATTACATCTGAGATCCTAGTAAGAGATTAAGGTGGAGAAGACCTGAGGGCAGTCAGATAAGGGAGTCTGAGGCTTCGGAAAGGGATTAGGATGGAACATACAGATTTGAGTTTTTATCACTCTGTCCAGAAGGGTGGGAGGGTTCAGAGAGGTGTACAAGACAGCTTTCAAGATTTGTACTAATAGAAGGGTCGCCAGGCCACATCAGTCAGGGTACCATTGGCATATGAAATACTCTAGAACAGCCATCCAGTGACTTCCTCTCTCAGCCAGCTCCCTGGAGCTCAACCTCCTGCTTCCCAGCATTTTCTGCTCCTTAGCAGGCAACCAGGTGGAGTGAGCTGAGGGATGGGCTGCTCACTAACCCCAAATTCAGAGTGGCCTGAACTGCATTTCTGTCTGCCCTTTTGTGCCGTGTGACTCCCTCCCTTTTCCTGCCCTAGTGCGGCATCCACATGCCATCTCCTTTATGTAATAGCCTGTTAGCAGGTTCAGACGAGTTCTCCCTTCTACCTCTAATTAATTCAGAGCCCTGCTGGGATGTGTGATCAAGCACCTGCCTCTTTTGCTGGAGGGTCTTTTGGAATCTCTGCTAGTTATCCTCTTGGGTTTATGAAGGAAAGACGAGGAAGAATTGTATTTTCACCCACAATAGTTGTACAGTGCATGTGGGCTTGGCTTCCTCAGAATTTTCCAAACTTACCTAAGGATGAGTTCTTTGACCCTCCACTTGAGAACCTAATATTTTAAACATTTGAAAGAGTCTATTTCCTGCCTCCCACAAATTTAGACTGATCCCTAAGAAAGAACCATTTTCCAGAGGAAAAAAAAAGTCGAATATCAGTGATTTCCATATGGTTCAACCTATTAGCATCAAGGGATGGGATGGTGAGGGGTGAAAATAAGAGAAGTTTTATGTACCTTTTGAGTAATTTGCCACCACAATCACAGATGTCTCTTTCCCTTAGTTCAGATCATACATGACTTTAAAAAGTCACCAGAGTATCTAGTGACATGGAATTATTTTTTTGTAGAAAGACGTGGCGGTATTACCCAGTGAGTACTTCTGCTTCGAAGAGGTCTTCTGCCTCTCAGGCATGTTGAGCTCCCTATTCATCCACATCCATGGAGGGTGGCCTGTGTACTCTTGCTCTTACGCCCAGTTCTTCTGGTCTCCACCGTGGCTTCCAAATTAGACCATGTGGTGACCCTGGTTTGAGATTCCCCATGAAGAGGGAATGAAAGACCTAGCTTTTGTTATGCAGACCCGCTATACAGTAGACTCTGCTAAATGCTGTATGTACACAATTTTTTCAATTCTGTGCAACAGCCTCGAGAAGTAGGAATTACTATCTTCGTTTTTCTGAATAGGAAAACTGAGGCTCTAAGACCTTAGATAACTTGCCTCAAATTACCTAGGACTTGGTTGCTATTGGTTAGTTCTTCCTCTGAGCTATGAAATCCTCCAGTGCAAATTTTACCTCCCCAAGGAAGGAAGGATCTCTCTGCCCAGATTGGGAGTGGGATGAGAAGGGGATATATTTCAGGAGACACCTCACATCCTTGTCTCACTGTATGACTTTGGATTCTGTTTCTCAGCAATGAATTGAGAATAACACATGCGCTCCTCCCAGGGATGCTGTGTGATTAAATGTAAAATTGCTTTGATTTGTACTCAAATAGTGCTTCTTTTTTTTCCCCAGATAGTCCTTTTGAATAGAGAGGGATGCCATAAAATTTATCTTTGAACCATCTATCAAAAGAAAAAAAGAAAGGGAGAGGCTAGTAAGCAATTGATGAATAGCTTAAAGCAGGAGTTCTCAACTGGGAGAACTCGGAGTGATTCTGCATCCCAGCGGGCAGTTGGCAAGGTCTGGAGACAATTTCTGGTTGTCACATCTGGAAGGCTGCTCCTTGCATTTAGTGGGTAGATTCTGCTAAACCGCCTACACAACCCACAGGACAGCCTCTCACTACAGTTAACCAGCCCCAAATGTGAATGGTGCCGAGTTTGAGAAACTGGTATAAAGTATGCTTGCTGGGAAAACATTTCAGCTAGAACAAGTTACTCTGATGAACTGTCAAGTATTCTGGAATCCCTTACCTGCACATAACAAATTACCGTAAATTATAAATTACAAATTATCTGGTCATAAAAGCAGTTCTCAGGAGGCAGCTTTTATTATTATTGTTATTATCATTATTACTATTTTCTTCTTCATCTGTGGATTCTAGGAACTTTTTAAAAAATGTATTTTAATAAGGAAAGAGATATAGTCAAATATCACAGACTTACACTTATTAGAGCAAGGAGAGGAGGTAATCACTCAGAATTAGTGAAAACTTCAAAATATTGAGGCATTATTGGTTTATTCCCTTGTAATATATTGCTTTACATAATAATCAGTGGAGACCCTACTGATTTTCATTTATTGGGTTATTGTTTTCTAATGTATATCTTAGCTCTAAATATACTGTGGTTCAATGGAAGAAAAGCTTTGAATTAAATGAGATTGTTAATAAATCAATATTTACCCATTTTTGGAGGTGCGGGGGGAGGGTATTTCTATAAGACTTGCAGTCATACTGTCTCATCCTAGAACTGCCATATAGGTTTTATTTCCACTTTGGGAAGATATGGAATTGAGGAGATCAGGGAATAGGTCTTGAACAGAGAAAAAGAAATCCATTTCTGAGCTGGAAAATGAGAAAAAAGGTTACTCTCTCTTATCTGATGATATGTTTACTTCAGTTGTAGAGTGAAGTAGGGTTGGGTGAGATGCTATGGAAAATGCTAGGGGAGGTCACTGAAGTGTCTGGGGAGCCTCAGGGCCCAGCTGTATGTTCTTGAGAAACAGAGGAAATGAATGGCCCAGGCATTCTGCACATTTGTAGAACCATTTGTAACTGGTAATTGTGGTTCTTCATTATAAATTTAATAAGTTCATGATTAATGAACTTAACTAAATAACAGAACTGTGGAAATTCCAGCTATTGAATAAGCAGGTGTGAGTACCAGGGTCATTTAATAGAGAAATGGTTAGTGGGTTTCCTTGTGTTTACCTCTTGGTTAGAGCTGTTTGTTGTACTGTGTTGAGAAGAGTCTGGGACTCTTTAGTCTCAGTGGAAATGAGCACTGTGGTCAGCTGGTGATGTCTGCTTTGGAAGTACGGTGGGGAGTGTGGTGACATGTAGGCCATATATCTGACAGCCCTGGTTTATGTGTTTAACAGTTAACCACTATCTCTCAAAGCCCTGAATGTAAAAATTTCTCTGAGTTAGATCCTGTAACCCCAAAATCCAGAAAGCTGTATCTGCTCTACCTTTGGTCAGTTGCAACTGCCTTATACAGACATTGTGGTTAAAGTCAAGTGTGCAGATCTCATTGCATTCATTTTTGAACTAATTAATACACTAGATGCTATGATGGCTGACACCCCTGTCTAGAAAATATCTGCAATAAAGCAGATTTTTAGATCAGAGAAATTTAAAGATACATATCATTGCCACGTGCCCTCGGTGTCCATACTTGGGAATAATGATGTTTCCATAGTGTTATCTAACAAAAATTTGGAGAACTATGCATGTATTATGCAAAGCATTTCTAAAGCCTGTGTATATCCCTTCGCATTTCCTTCACTTGATCATTTGGGGAGTTTGAAGAGACCATGATCTTTTTTTGTTCCTTGGGGATAAAAGAAAATTAAATATTTTTATATATGAGTTTAAAATAAAGAACTCTTTTATCGGTTCATTGCTTTGGGTCAGTTATCCAATGCTTATTTTCATGTGTGTGGGGAACCCTCAAATTTAAAACAGCTCACTGCACATAAAAGTTCAATATGCGTTGATTGACAAATGACTTGGAATGATTCAGTTTTAAAGGATTCTGCACCTCCCTATAGAAGAAATAATATCATGCATTTTTCCTTAACATCTCTCTCCCTTCATCTGCATTCCTTTCTTCCCTAACTTCCTTTTATCTAAATAATTCTTAGATGTCTTTACCTAGGCTGTCTTGTAGATGTTATTGTCCTATAACAAAGGCCTTTTATATTTCACAAAGAAAATTTGTTTGGATTGGGTCCTTATGTAAGTTGCCCAATAAGATGAGGACTGCACCTTACCAGGTGTCAGGTCTGCATTCTAATCTGTCCTCTGACTGGCAGTTTGGCCTTGCACGAGTCATTGAAAGTCTCTCCTTATTTTTCCCCACTATGAAATGGATAGAGTTAGAGCAGATGCACTTCTCCTCATGCATTACCGTTTTAAGATGATGATAGTTAAGTCTTAGGGCACTTAGGATGCTAACAGTAACATCTGGCACAGCAAAAAATCAGGTTGCCCCAAGGTAGCTGAATTTCATGGAGCCACTGTGCTAGTTAAGAGGAAAGCTGAACTTATTAGCAGAGGGGTGATGTCATCCTTGTCACAGAATGGATTAAATTCTGCCACGTTGGGTGAGGAAGGAGATTAAACTTGGTGGTAGATGGTCAAGGAGACATAGGGAAGACCATCCATGAAGTAGAAAGGAAACTTGAATAGAAAGAAAAGAAAAACCAGATAGCTAATCAGTTAGGGCCCTTTAGTTACAAGCAACAGAAACTGACTCTGATGAGCCTGAGTAGGAAAAAGGATTTATTAGAAAACAGATAATTTTAGTGTCAAATGGTGATTCTGTGTGTTTATCAATTGGGTGAGTAGAGATGGGGAGGAGGGTAACAGGTTGACAAACGCATCAGAACCCCAATAACTGAGGGAAGAACAGTTGTCCCAGGGGGTGGGGGAGCCATGAAAAGAGGAAGCAGGAAAGGAATGCTGGTTCCCAAAAATAATACAAGAAAAATAAATATTTCTAGAACAAGTGAAAAAGTAAGAGAATTGGACAGCTTCAACCAGTTGTCAATGATAACATCTGTTTGAATCAGGAGGAAACGTGGTTTACTATTTTGGAGAAGAAAAAAAAGAACAGGGAGAATGTACCAGGAAGTGAAAGTAAAATAAGCCAAATTAACTTATTCTTGAGCCCACTTAGATCTCCTTCCCCCTGCCCCCCACCCCCACCTCACCTTGGGTGCTTGAGGTCTGAAATAGGAGACGCGACCCCTGTCCTCAAAGAGTTCCCAGTCTAGCAGTGCAGGGTAGTGAATCTCTCATTTATTGAATGAGAGGTTGGCACCCACTGGGTGTCGAGCTTTTTGCTGAGAGCTTTGAAAGCATGTTTCATTTAATCCTGCAAGTGCTCTTTGAGGCTAGTCCTAGCAGGCAGAGCAGAGCAGAGCAGGACTCAGCTCTGCTCAGTTTGGCCACAAGGTCCGGGTTCCCATTACTGGTCTGTGTTGCCTGTCTTAGAAATAAAAGAGGAGAAAGAAAACAGAGTAAGACAAAAGGGAAGGATCAGCTCCGCCCTTTGTTCACTGAGTGTTGCAACAATTTAGGAAGTTGACTCACGTTCACTCCCTAGGGAAGCCTGCGATAGATTATTAAGGACAGCCATGTACAGTCTGTGCACGAGGGCAGGTTGGCCACCGCTCCAGAGCAGGACCGAACCTGCTTCTCACTCCAGGGTGGACCATGGATCCACCGTCTCTTGTGCTGAGATTCTACAAGGCGACATCCTGACTTACTGACTCCACGGATGACCTGTTTCCTCCAAACGAAGTTCAGATTTCAAGTCTAAAATTTCCTAAGCCAGGATAAAAATATTATTGTCTTTTCGGGGCCCGGATCCGTTTATCAGCAGTAAATGGAATTCTCAAAGATGACTAATATTTCCAATCTAGGAAAACCACTGCCTCTTGGTCACCCCAAATGTCAGAACATAGCTCCCAAAACATAAAACATGAAACTTTTAAGGTAATGTGATTATTTCTCCTTTTTAATTTTTTTAATTTAAAAATGTGTTTATTTTTATAATTGAAAAAAGCCATTTATTAAGAAAAATGCTTCATATGCTAGGATTCATCTAAAGTTAATCACTTGTCTGCCACCTCTACCATTATGTAGAAAAGATCTAGTGTAGGTGCCAGAAATATGTCAGTGTGACTGTTAGTCTCCTCATCTGAGATTGAGGCTGGGGTGTCGTTTTTCTTCCTTGTCATCGACCCCACTGCCTTTTCATGGCTTTTGACCCTTTTCTTTGAGACACCTTCTGGGCAGGGTTTATTCAATGGCTGGTACAGTGTGGCGTTGCCAGCCTTTAACAGTACATGTGGGACCACTTCTCTGTCTTCTGGAACTCGAGGACTCTGACTCTGTTTTCTTTTCCTTTCAAAAGTCATTGAAGTCCGGAGTGTCGGCAGTGACCTTTGGTAATGTTTTCACAGCTTACAGAGACTTCCTGACATGTTTTATTAGCTCTTGGAGGTAGCTAATAAAGCGAGTCTTAGCAAAGCTGCGTAACGTGACCGATTAGAGCCACTTCCAACACTGCCCTGCACCAGTGTTGCCTTGGCGGAGGCTTCAGGCAGGATATTTGGCTACCCATCTCCGTCCAGTTCAGCAGGGCACAAGTGATGACTTCTTAAGAAAGGGAGGTCATCCCTGTAGGAAATACAATGAGCAACTTATTCTGAGAGAGCCTCAAAGCGAGAGCCGCCAGCACATTGAACAGAAATTTCATTGCTCTGGGGATTGAGGAATGGGCAATTCCAGAAAGCTTTTGTTTTCTATCTTCATGGAGGTGAAACGTAAGCCAAAGTTGGTCAACTGCCTTTTAAGTGGAAGAAAAGACAAGAAAACCACCCTCCTTTCAAATTTATACATGTTAAGCTCTCTGTTCTCCTTTTTCTCTTACTGAGAGGGGTGGTTTAGCAGATCAGCATGGAGTTTAGGCTCTGGATTTCCACAGACCTAGAATCCTATTATTCCTCTGCCATTGACCAGCTGGCCGAGTGATCAAGGGCACGTGACCACTTAAGGTGTGGTTTCCTCATAGAGAAAGTGGGGATCATAATCGGAGTGTTCTTATGATAACCTTTAATAAAAAGGAATATGAAAACGAATATATGCACATATATGCATGACTAGGACATTGTGCTGTATACTGGAAATTGACACATTGTAGCTGACTGTACGTTAATTTTAAACATTATAATAATTGGCAGATTATTGTTAGTAATAAAATGGGACAATGCAGGTCAAGTCCTTAGCACAGTGCTGGACACATAAGCCCTCAAAAAGTGTTAGCTATGAAATTATTTTATTAAATTCTTTGAAGGGTTATGTATGAGTTGTTGCAACAGTATTTATCTGTGTGTCTCCTTCCACTTAAATCCATCATTTTGATCCACCTACTTCTCTCTCTCTCTCTCTCTTTCACACACACACACACACACACATATCTCTGAATGCTTTACAAATTGTCGTGTAGCCTATATTTGCTTTGGGGAAATAATTTACTCATAAATAGGCATAGTAGAAAAAGCAAAAAGATATTTTAAAGATGCTTGGCAGGGATCTACTCGTACCCCTTGTGTTTTGTGACAACCTAGGCAGAGAACTGCTATTTGAGATAGTCGGTAACAGTCAGTTCCCAAGGAGCTGTCTAATGTGAAGCTCCCTCAGAATCAAAAACAAGAGATAAAAAGGGGTGGGGGGGGCGGAGAATAATTAGTGAAGCCGGCCTTCTCCCTCCTTTTTATTTAAAAAGTGAGTCTTTATCTCAAGTTTTTTTACCTCACTCATACAAGATTCATGGTGATCTGCACAGCAGTAAGAAGGAAGTAAGAAGGACCAGAGGAGGACAGCTTCGAGTCCCTTCCATGTGACAGCTGACCATGTCAGGTTGTTAATGGTCACAGTGGTGATTGTCTGTGTTTTATAGATAAGCAAAGACAAATCGAGTGACACCCAGATCACACAGCTAGCGAGGAGCAGAGCTTACAGTTGATATTTGTCTTTTGAACCCTGGTCTCTCCACTACCTGAGAGCTTCCCAGGTGTCAGTGCCGTAGCCCGCGATCCCTGTGACAAAACGAGAATGAGGAAAACAAGGACATCATATCAAATGCCTCGTACTTATTCCTAAATTTATTCTATGTCAAAGACTGTCCTTTATTCTGAGATGATGTCTTTCCTGCTTATTTCTTTTTGGGTGTTAAAATGCCTTTTCTCTTATGAAATTATAGAGTTGGCAAGGCTTTTTAAATTGCCCTTATTGAGAAAATAAAGGAGACAATTTATGTTGAACCCCACATTGCCCAATTTTTAAAATTTCGCTGGATTTTGAAACCCAGAAGTTTAATTACAACGTTTTGCTTCTCTTAAATCCTGCACATGCTTTAAACACCCCTGTGTCCACCCTGTGATACTCCTCATAGTCTGTGAGCCTAATATGTGATAATGGCCTCTATTTCTCATCAAGCTATAGTGATGTTCAAGAATTACCTGCTCCCAGGTATGATAAAGGACTGTTTTCCTTGTTTCTTTGTTCAGATTCTACCCAAAACGGTTTCAATTAAGAATTATTTGGGAAACATTAAAATTTCAGATTCCAAAGCCCTGCCCTCAGAGGTTGATTCAGTAGTACTGGGGGTGGGGTGTGGGGACCCAAAGTTGAGTTTTTAGCAGCCTTTGAGGGGACGCTGATTCTGCTCATCTGGGAATAATACTTTCAGGAACTCTCACATAAAGGGACTGGATCATATGAAAGTGTCTCTTCCCTGCACTGAGAGCTCTTTGTTCTTTCCATAGAGAAATGGCATCATGTCAAGCTCAATTTTGTGAATTATATGAGATTTCTACATCCATTTCCGATTAAAATATTGGAGAAGAACCATCTGATTTGCTTCAAGCACTTCCTTCCAAAATCAATTTAAGCAAAATTAATGTTTAAAAAAAAAAGACTCATTTCCTAAATCTGAGATCACTTTTATACTTAACTAAACATATGATACCTCCAAGCTGAATCCTGGGCCCGTTGGGAAAGTCTCCATCCTGTGTGTGACATCAGTCAGTTTCCATGGAAGTGGAGGCTCTGCTGTAAATTCCACCTCCATGCAGATTTCCCTTCAGTGCAAACCAACTGAGAAACTTTTTTTTTTTTTTGGATCACACTCAGAGAGTATATTCAGTGTAAACTTACTTTTATTAAAATACTTTCATAATTGATGGCTTCCAAATGTTTTGTTGCCATCCCATTTTTCATATGAACAGCATACTTCCAACAATAACCTAGCTCATGACATGGAGGGATTACTGACCCAGGAGAGAGGGATCAACTTAGCTGGGGCACAAGTGTAACTTACAGTGTAACTTAAAAAGCCCTGCACCTTCCCCAGGAGAAATTTTATAAGTCCTGCCCACCACATAGCAGCATTCATGTACAAATTTAAACATTCCAGAGGTCAGATATCCTGTCAATATTCAAAATAGATTATCGTTTAAGAACTGGCTGAGATGGGAGCAGCCCGCAGCAGCAGCTCCGATAAAACATGCTCAGTGTCATCCTGTGAACTGAGTGCATTTTACCGCAGCTCTCCTCTCCCCAGCCGAGACCTCTTTTAGGAAGGAGTAGGTGTGGGTAAAGGGTCCCTGTTTTCACTTCCCAGCTTCTTCTTTTTCCACGCCTTTGACTCACTGATGCCTCAGAACTCCTCCTGGACACCCTCCGGCATTCCTCCCTTAGCCGGCGTGCGCTGCTTGCTTTTAGCCCTGTATTATCTGTCACGCCCTGTACACCATATGTTATGCTCATTGTAGTGAAAGACTCAGCAGTGAGTTCAGGTACCACAATCAGACCATCCTGGATTTAGAGCCCCTCTTTGCCACTTACCGTGGGAACTTGAGTGCATGGCATTATGTTACAACTCAGTTTTTTTTATCAAGAAGTGGGAATAATTATCGTGTCTTCTACACAGTGTTCATATGACTGTTAAATTAGATAATGCTTGTGAAATGTTAACACAATGTGCATAAATAATACTAGGAATTGAATTATTCAGATATTATTTAGAGAATGGGTGTACTTGTCTCTTCCACTTCTATGGCAAGTAACAACTTTGATTTTTTTTTTTTTTTTAGTAGATGCTTGGAGGGAAGTGTCATAAAAAATTCTGAGGCCATGTCCAGGTGTAAGGGGGAAAGACTGGAGATCAAATACCTATGTCCGCCTCATTCAAATGGTGGAGTGAGGACAGATACCCCATATTTTCTCTTCCTATCCTCTACTGAAAGGACTTTAAGGCTGATAATGCATTCAAGCCCTTAACATGTTGACCATCTACTATATACCAAGCACTGTAGTACCCATTGAATATACATTAGCAAAACAGACATGGCCCTGGCCTTGTGGGGTTACAGACCAGTGGATGAGCTAGATTAAAAACAAATAACAGAAAATAAAGATAGGAAACAGCTAGTGATAGGGAGTGCTGTGCAGAAAACCATCAGATTGTGGCTGCAGAGAATTAAAGGTGTAAACAAATCTACATTAGGAAGAGCGATCAGAATAACTACTGGAGAAGGAGGTATGAGAAGAGAGATGGGAAATGTGTTCCAGGGAGCAAGAGCAGGCTATGTAAGGACCTGAAGTAGAAAAGACCTTAGCATGGTCAAGGAGTTGAAAAGAAGTCCTTTTGACCAAAGTGTCATTGGAAAGGAGGAAAGTGAACCAGATGAGGTGGGAGAGATAGGCAGGAGTGGATCACATAAAGCGGTGATTCTCAAACTCCAGCATCCATCCCAGTCGCCCGGAGAGCTTGTTAAAACCCAGATTGCTGGGCCCCACTCCCAGAGTTCCTAATGCAGTAGGTCCGGGGTGGGGTCTGGGAACTTGCATTTCTGTACAAGTTTTGGGTGACGCCGATCCTGCTGGTCTGGGGACCACTCTTTGAGAACCTCACATATAGGGTCTGGCATGGCAAAGGGGTTTGAAATTTATTTGAAGCATTAGTGGTAAGCTATCAAAGGATGTGAAGAGTCATAACCTTTAATTATTATTTTTTGAATGATGACTCAGACCATTGTGTAGAGAATTAGTTAAAACTGTCGAGAATGAAAATGGGGCAGCCATTTAGGAAGTTATCTCCCATGGTCAGGCAAGGGCAGTGGCAGTGGCAAAGAGCAGAGGAAGCTTTCAAGATGCAGATAGGAGGTGGCAGTGATGGGGTCTGCCTGAAGATGGAGTGTGATGGGCGAGGGAAATAGAAGGGGAGGACGTGGCCTGGACTTCTGGCTGGAGAAACAGGGAAGGTGGTCAAGGTGTTTACTGAGATGGGGAAGATTGGGGCAGGAGCATGTTTGGGAAGGAGAGGAAAAGAATGAATTGGACATGCTTTTGACCCGTTACATTTGAAGAACCATCTCTGAAAGCTCAGACCCTAGCATGTGCAGATGCTACGATGCTTGAACTGAAAATATTGAAGGCAGCAGCCTCCTAGCCAGTGTTAAAAGGAAAACTACCTGGGTGCTTGGGGGCCTAGCCAGCTCCTTGGTCTTCTGTCTCCGGGAACCAGAAGTGCTCCCACACAATAGGGTAGCATCCCCTGTAAATCATTTTAAAGTAGGTCAGATGCCTTGGGAAACTAGATAAGCTCTTGGGTAGCTGGAGGTTAACACAATATCCAACCAAAGTGGAAGCTTCTGTGGGGTCAAGGTGCTTTTTACCCTAACACAGGGCACTACTGACATTTGGGTTGGATACTTTTTTGCTGGGGCAGGTCGGGGGGGCACTGTCCTGAGCACTGTAAAGTGTTTAGCAGCATCTCTGGCCTTCCCACCCAATTGTGACAACCGAAAATGCCTCCAGACATTGCCAAATGTCCCTGGTGCAAAATCACCCCCAGCTGAGAAGCACTGTCCTAAGAGGACCCTCCTTCAGTGCATTAACCCCTTTCTGATACCCCTAGCCACAAGACAAACTGTATTCAATCCATTTAATATACCTCTTTTCTATCCCAGCCTCTCAGAACTCCCTGTCTTTCAGGGTGGCTCTCAATCAATCTGAAATGTTAATACAGGTCATTGGTTAGGGAGATGCTATAATGATCTTCTGGAGAGGACATCTCTGGCCTTTCAGTGTTCCTGTAATGTTGCTGATGTGGGGAACTTTCGAGCAGCCTGTAGGGAGAATCTGATGAAAATTATGATAATGATAAAGATAACAGTAATAGGAGCTGCTAACATATATGTATAGAACTATGCCATATTCATGGATCTAAATGTTTCAAAATTGTTAACTCACTTAATCCTCACAGCGACACCGTGACTTTGGTAGTATTATTATCACCTGCATTTTATAGATGAGGAAACTGAGGTGGAGAAACTTAGCCAAGATCACACAGATAGTAACAGTTGGGTTCAGACCCAGGAAATCTAACCCTCACCCAAGTCCATCTTCATAACTTAACAGTTTTTCCGAAGGAAGTGGGGAGGGTATCTGATGGGAAAGAATCTGGGGGCAGGTGGGTATAAGATGACCTGCCTGCTAAAATGTACCATCTTTCATCTTTATTATTAATTATACTTTTAAACTGATAAAGTCTCTTCAGGAGAAAATTTCTGTAGTTTACAGTATTTTAGAAATTATAATTTCCACCAATGATAAATATCTTAAGTAAACTAAGTCATTCATTTTTTCATTCGTTTACCCCCCTTTCATTCTGTTTAAAGGAGGCATCTAACTTCAGTTTTCTTAGCAAGCACACTTTTTGGCCACAGATTTCATTAAGTCACAGAGATTCATTTTCATAGGCTTGTGACTTTATTTTTGGGACCCAGAAGCAACTCCACCCCATTTTGCTGCTATTTCCAAATTGCATGGAGAAGCCAACACAAACATTTCCATCACTGTGGCAACTGCAGGCAGCTGTGAAATTACAGGTGTGCTGATTTAGTAGGGATGAATGCTTATGCTCTTTCCCCGAAACTCCTCCAGGAGCACATCAATTGCAGAGGGAAATGTGCTTAGATGAAGGATGTAACATGAGACATGAGCTGATTCTTTGACTGCTGCTTTGGCCCCTGGAAAGATAAGCTCTTGACATTCCCCTTCAAAACATGTTCTGAAATGCAATTCCTGTAGCTAATAAAATATCAGTGGACCTTGGGCTGACTGGGCCTTTAAGGGCCATCAAGAATGTGATGACAGTTGGTACAGGGTTACACCTGACCCCCGTTTGTGCTACGTTGATAGATTCTGAAATTCCTTCCCAAAGAGCTTCCAGCTAGTGAATTTCTCCAGAGAAGTTTCTTGCATTAATTCATCCTATGGGGGTTGGGGACAGATGGATGGATTGGATGCTCATGCTGTTCATGAGAAGATAAGAGAATCGTCATCCACACAGCAGTTGCTTCAATTTGCTTTCGTTTTCATTTTGACAAGCCTTGATTCCAGATTCAGGCGATCAGATGGGTTATGGCTGTGATGGGACATTTCCTTGGGCTTTGTTGAGCTGTTCCTCTCAGATGTGTCAATAGTAATGATGATGATACTGGAAATGGCTCAGATGTATCTGGTACTTAGCTACTGTGTGATCACTTTACATGGATAATTTAACCCCTTGATCCCATGAGAGAGGAACAATCCTGCCCCTGCCCTGATTTATGGTTGAGAAAATACAGGTTTAAAGAGAGAAGTCGGGGTTGGGGGAGGGTTTAGCTGTATGGTAGAGCATGTGCTTAGCATGCACTAGGTCCTGGATTCAAGCCCCAGTACTTCTGTTAAAATAAAGAAAGAAACCTAATTACCTCCCCACAAAAAAAAAAAAAAGAGAGAGAGAGAGAGAGAAGAAGTCGCCTGCCCCAAGTCACAAGGGAGGCAGCAGGGGGCCAAGATTTAAACTTGCACACATTCTTGGGTACCCGATGTGCTGCCTCCTGCGTGTGACCATCACGTACCTAAGGAAACGCAGCAGCACGATGGCCTGTCCCTGTGCTTCTTGCTCCTGTCTGTACAGCACTTAGGTCTGTACAGCAGTTAGGCGTCCGGAGCTTGCAATTGAAAACCTTTTGGGCTCGGAGGCACCCTTGACCTTAACAGTTGGCACCAGAAGCATCCATACCTCAGGGTGCTCCGGGGCTTATCCCAATGGCTGCCACGGCAAACTGTCAAAGGGAGCAAGAGCTCTCAGCAAACAATTACTGTAAGTGTGTTTCCTCTGTCAGAACCCATTAGGGCAGTCAGTATTGGCATCTGTCTTTGCAGGCGTAGTAAGAGCCGGGTTTCTGGACCCGTCCTGCAGGAAGGACCTTCACGTATTCCCAAGAGTTTATAAACATCAGGAAATTGTCTCCCAACAGCTCTCCCTGCAGAGAAACACAGAAAACAGATCAAAGTAGAGCTGCGTAATTTGGTGGGGAGATGGGGAGTGAGGGAGAGGGCAGGTGAGCAGGAGAGACCCACGCCTCTCGCCTCTCAGCATCTCACCACCACACTCCCCGTCTTGGCCCCTTAGACACCTTTATAACACCTGCAGAATACAGTTTCAAAATCACCATCAGTCCCCATCCTACCCTTTTTTTTTTGAATTGAAGTATAGTTGGTATACAACCGTTGTGTTAATTTCTGGTGTACAGCATAGTGATTCAGTTATACATTTATGTATGTATTCCTTTTCATATTCTTTTTCATTATAGGCTATTATAAGCTATTGAATAGAGTTCCCTGTGCTAAGACCTTGTTGTTTATCTATTTTACATATATTAGTTAATACCCCATCCTACCTTCTTTATCTGATTGTCACTATATTGTCACTGTCTCACGGTGCCCGGAACAGCTCCTGACACTCTGGAAGTGATGAATACATTTTTTATTGAGTTAACATGAATTGGGGGGGGGAGGGGAATTGTCACTGTGTTTTTGTATGACTTGCTTTGCTTTGAAAAATGTTATGTGAGTATAAGAATTCAGGGGAGTGTGGTAAACCCCATGGAGGAAATTCAGCTGGAAAACACCTTCAGGGAAATGTATTCTATAGACTCTCCCTTTTCTTCCCCTCCCTCTCTTGCTGTCCTGCCCCGTGGCAGGTCTGTGCAACAGTAATTAAACCATCTTGGTTTGATGCTAATTTCTAGGGTGGGATGCCTGTCTCCATCCCTGAGTGATCTACAGATGCTCATCCCACTGCCTCTTGATCAACCTTCGTATCTCGTGAAACATTGTCTGGCAGAGGGGCTGGAGGCTGGGGGCTGCTGGCTGAGGACCAGACTCGGCTTCTCTCCTTCACCCAAGCGCCCCTTCCCTGGTACAGGCTGCGCCGTGTGGCCAGAAGGACTCATGTGTTTTGATGCTACTTACTGGCAGAAGAGTGTGGGGCGCTGTGCTAGGTGGGGCTTGGCAGGCCTGGGGGATGCTTCTGTCCAGCACTCAGATGTGCCAGGGAAATGCTGGAGGGAGGTGTTGATGGATAGAGCGCTGCTGTGGGCGAGTTCCAGCCCCAAAGCACGTCCGCTCCACTTCCGCTGTTGTTTCCTATGGAAGAATACGTGGCTGCAGACCAGTCATTTTAATGAGAGTGATTTTACTTGCCAGATGACCAGATTTTTTGTCATCAGTCCAGTGAAGTGTGAGCAGCTAGTTTCCAAGATGAATGGACTGAGATCATTTGAGCTGTTGAGCTCTGAAAAAACAGGATCTCCCCAGTTCCATTCCTGGAACTAACTCTGAATGCCCACAGAGGTCAGCTGCTGTTCCGAGTCCTAGCTCGGGCAGGTGTGTGCTCACCATTCATGACAAATGATGGTAGCGTGTTTCTGTGTTTACAGATTTTTAGAAGTCAGTGAACTTAAGGCATAGTCCCCTTTTCAACTCTGAACCAGCTCTGTGGTTTTGGCCAAGTCCCTTATTTCTAACTTTTAGGTTTACCTATAAACTTAGAAAATGAGAAGCAGAAGACATAATGCCTGGGATGGGGCCTTTATAGTGCAGTGTTTTAGAAATGTGAGTGTTCTTATTTTAGAGGCAAAGACTTGGGCTTCTTTTGGTGGCTTTACCACCCACTGGATGAGTTTCTGAAATTTTCTTCCCTGAAAATTGGGAATAATTATCCCTTGCTTGCAAGGACATAAAATTTAATGAGGCATTTCAATATTCCTCAAAGCTTCTGTTTTACAGAAAAGGGTTCTGTGGCCAAGTAGCTTTAGGAAACACTGTATTAAAAATAAGCAGGTTTCTTTCTCAGGTGCTTATATACACCAGAAAGTTTCATGGAAAAGGAGAAAGTAAACAGCATTGTATTTAACTTTGATATCCTTTAACTTATTTTTTTAAGGAATATCTAACCATATGAGAACAAACTGTGGGGAATGCAGGACAATATATGTAAATTTAAACTCAGGCTGGCATATGGTAACAAGTATGGGTAATCACAACCATTTACTAGGTGCCCACTATGTTTTGGGTAATGTACAGTATAAATAACCAATCAAGAGTGCAGTCTTGGGGCAAGGGTATAGCTCAGTGGTAGAGTGCATGCTTTGCATGCACGCAGTCCTGGGTTCAATCCCTAGTGCCTCTGTTAAAATTAAAATAAATAAATAAGTAAATAAACTTAATTACCTCCCCCCTCCAAAAAAAAAAAAAAAAAAAAAGAATTCAGTCTGTCAGCACCTGAGTGAGAAATGTATATATGTATCTATTTCCCTGATACTCTTTAAAGGTACTGGCTTCTTAGGTTTCCAGAGGTGCCCTGTCATGATTAAAAAGGGAAATAATCTGCTTCCTTAGTTAGGTATCCTTCTACATACACGCCCATGTGTAAATGACCTGCTCACTCTTCTGTACTTGACTCTGGAGCCCCCACGGCCGGTTCTGCCCACGCCTTTGACAGCAGTCTCGCCCCTTCACATGTGACCTTCGTTGTTGGAGCCTGAGTTTGAATTCCCAAAACTCCGCTTGCTGCCCATGTGACCCCTAGATACATTTTGTGTCCCGGTTTCTCCAGCGGAAAAACTGGGACCCTACCCATCTCAGAAAGATCAAAACGAGATGGAGAGATGAAACGAGAAGGCTTATGCACCAGGCTCTGTAGTGAGAGCGCCAGCATGCGTGAATTTGTTTCCTCCTCAGAAAGTCCTGTGGATGAGGTTGGTTTCACCTCCAAGGCCCTGACAGGTGATGTAACTGGTCCTGGTGAACATGTGATAGGATGTGATTGCAAGCAGGCTGGGTCCCAGATCCACACTCTTACTGCTGCACCTTCCTGCCTTTTCTGTAAAGAACCAGATTAGTGCCCGGCACTTGGTAGCTGTAACCACATGAACATTTTCTTCTCCTTCCACATCTGTTCTGTCTGTTCAACTGTTAACTCTTATCTTCTTGCTTAGTAAAGTTTTACTTGTTTAATGGTTTGTATGTTTAACACATAAAGGCCACACGCACACAGCACGTAAGCCCTGGAAGTTCCTGATATCGCTGTGGGGCTTTGAATAGGATTGGTGGGGAATGGGGTCCCTGGTCATGTCGCCTCCCTGGGGAACTGCAGGAAGCACCCTGTTTCTGCCAGCTCTTCTCTGTGGTGAATGACATTACAGTGGCCCTTGAGTATCCCTGCCCTCTCACGGCACACTGGAGAACCACAGATCACCAGAAGTTCACATTTGTTAAGTTTTTATTGTGTTCTGGGAGGGAAAGCTTTAGGGAATTTTTGGTCTTGTCTTTTCTCAGCCCGGGTAGGAGCCAAGGAGCTATTTGTGTGAATCAGCTTGAAGGAACTCCTCGTGGGCCTTGATTTATTAGGTGGCTGTCTCCACCCTCAGTCACGGGAGTGAGGGTGGGAGACTTGAAGGTGGGGGGTGGTTGGTGTTGATCTTCTGAACAATATACGTGCTTTCCAGCTTCTGGGTGCAAAGAGTGAATCAGGCGCTGGGAACAGCTGGGAACATTAGTATCTGCGCAGCGTGTTATGGGGAGCCCGGGACTTTATGAGAAACCCTAGTAGAGAGAATTGATTTGATATCTTAAGCAATGGGTATCCCCCTAACTTTTTTGGCTTATTTTATTACTCATCACATTTTAAGGGAACCTAGGCATTGACCTGGTACAAAGTGGCAGCAGAAATAGCAAATAATATTTACAGTGCTAGACACTGTACCAAACTGTGTCATTGCCCATTCGACCTCTGAAAAAGCTGAGGTTCAGGAAGATTAAAAAAAAATGTGTTCAAGGTCATGGAGCAGGAATGAGGGGCATCAGAATTATGAACCCAGGGCTTTCTGATCCCGAGGCTTCAGACCAGAAAACACCCACTCCTATGAGGTTATGCCCAGCCAGCCCTCACCAATTTCACATTACCTTCTTATGGACT
Source organism: Camelus ferus (assembly GCF_009834535.1). Classification (NCBI taxonomy): domain Eukaryota; kingdom Metazoa; phylum Chordata; class Mammalia; order Artiodactyla; family Camelidae; genus Camelus; species Camelus ferus. The sequence goes on from NC_045699.1 coordinate 13,102,626, forward strand.
TGGAAGATTCTGGGGCAGTAGCTGAAAGGAAGAAGTCTTTAATTCCATCACAAATCAGGCAGTGCCATGAGGGGCCAGCTGGGGTGTGCTGCCTGAAGTGGCCATTCCACCCAGACCCCAGCTGTCGCGTCTGGCTTTGTTGGCATAGGCACTTGGCAGAATTCCAGGGACACTGAGCGTCACGTCTGATCCCAGGAAGTGCAGAAAGTGAGGCAGCTTCTCAGTTGTTTGGCAGGGATAGACTGGTAGCCCCGGGACTCCAGGGAAGAGGTGCACACCCTTTAGCCAGTCCTTGGGTCAACCTGGGTTGGGGAGGGAACCCTAAGAGGAGACAGCCATCTATTTCTGTGGGAAATAGAGTCTCAGAAGCACAGACTGTTAGGTCTGGAAGGACCTTAGCTATCACCCAGTTTTGTTGAGTGAAATCTACATGAACTTGAACGTGACATCAGTGGAGAGATGGAAGAGATCCCTTGTTCCTCTCGCTAGTTTAGCAGTGAGGGATTGGGACACACTGATCTCAGCCACACCTCGTGTATGTCCACTGAGGAGCCTGCAAGCTACAGAGGTTAATCGAGCTTCTCCAAAGGTCACCCTGATCGGTCATGAGCCTGATGAGAGGTTGTGGCTTGGCTTTCCCAGGTAATCTCTGGGTCTAAAAAGTGACATTGGTGCTGCCTCATCTCACCCTCAGGTTAAATTGAGCTTCTTAGGCAGAGCAAAAAAGTCCCAGTTATCTCTGACTGGTTGAACCCACACAGGCTGTTGCAGCTCTCTCTTGTGTGTTTTAACCACCTTTAACTCACATAACCTGTGAGTTTAATCGCCTTTCTGCTCTGGGCTCTCCTAAGGCTGAGATGACCCAGAGGAAGGAAATAGAACATATTTGGTTGAGAAAGTCTCAGTGCTAAAGCTGGCCTCCAGACCTTGTAGCTGGTGAGGGTTTGGACAAGGTACAGCGGGTGTCCCAGCCTTTCCCAGAAAGGGGTGGACAGGCTCTGTTGAATTAGCACATCAGGAGTTTCACTGGGGTTAATGTTTTAACCATGTGTCAACATACTTAATGCCATTTTGTTTGAACATTCCACCACCAACTAAAACCCTTTTTAACGAGCAAGTTTTGTTTTGGTTTGTTTTTGAATGAAGGAAATGGCAGTGGGAATGACCTGGGGGCACTTACACTGTGTTGAAAAGTTTAAATTTTAAAAATCGAATATGATACATTTAGACCAAAGAAACGTCTAGACTGTATATACCCTGAGATCTTTGCAACATTTGGAATTCTTATAGTGCTTTCAAGGACTGAGAGTCTGTTTCACTCTCTTGGTGCTTTCTGTGCTGTGGAGTTTTTGTGATTTGGAGGATTAGCTGCTGGTGGGTTTTATACAGAACCTGCCTTGGACTGGATGGCTTTGGATCAGGTCACATTTGGTGCCTTCTCCTCCTCTGTTCAGGAGTAAAGACCTAATGCCAGCCTGCCTGGGCTCGCAGCCCAACTCCTTCACCTCCTTGTGATGTGACCTTGGGCAGGAAACTTAATCTTCCTCCCCTGTGAAGTAGGCACGACTCGTGGGGTAGTTGTGAGGACTTCGTGAGGTAATGCACCAGCCCTGGACCAAAGTAAACACTCAACAGTTGGTACTGTTGTCGCTGTTCACGGCAGCACCGACACTGACACCACACAGCCAGCCCTCTCTTATACTATAATCGCTATGGTCATAGGCTCTCAGAGTTAAAAGAGACCCCAGTGAGTCCCAAAAGCTGCTTTAGAATACCCAAAGGTGCTTTTAAAAATTAGCTATTCCCAAGCTGCCCCCGAGACCTAGGGATTCAGAAGGGAGACTGGGAATCTGCCCTGTTAACAAACGCGGGTGATGGTCATATGCTACCTGTGGTGGAAACCACCTTCTCTCGCCTGGACCTCCTCACTAACAACACTAGCAAGCGACCTCTACCTGAACACCTCCCGGCATGGGCAACTCACTACCACCAGAGACAGTGAATCCCACTTTTGGACACCTCCGTCAGTACAACGGTGTGTCCTCCCACTGCCCTAAAGAAGGAGAGGACTGCCTCTGGCTAGAAGTCAGAAAGGAATGGGCTTGAGTTCCACACCAGCACTTGTTAGCTTTGGGGCTCTGGGCCAGTGGTGTGCTATTTTCCTCTCCCTTTCATCTTCCAAATGACAGTATTTGAACCTGATCTTTCCAGTCTTCTCCTAACCTCCCGACCTTAGTTTCCCGTGTTACTTTAGCCAGGTGACCAGGCTCTGCCCCTCCCTAGTCAGATAATACCCACAAGGGCCCATGGTTCCCCAGGTGTGGTTCTGGGTCAGGGAGTGAAACAGGGTTGGCAGGGGCTAGAAGAGTGGACCAGAAAACCAGAGAGTGAGCAGGGCGAGTGGGAAACAGACACTGGCACACCCAGTCCCCAGTCCTCACCCCCAGTCATTCAGCTGAGCTGACCTGTGGTTCTGATGCTTCTAGAACTAAACCCTGGCTGTGTCATCACCCGAGCCACATCCTCTGGGGTAGTGAGCAGGAAACAGTTCAGGTCAGGACCAGCTCTCCTTCCTGTTCAGTTTTCCAGATGCTGAGACCAGAGCTTGCTGGAATTTGGGCTGTACCCCTTTACCTACGCCCAGATGCTCAGTCCATCCCCATGACCTCAGCCCCGCTCCAGCTCAGATGCACGGTGTCCTGATACCAACAATGCCTGGTTCGTTCCCAGCCACGCACCTGGTCTTCCTAGTCTAGAAGCAAGGACTCTTCTCCCCAGTGTGTGGGTTAGAAAGAGAAAAGCAAAGGTTTTGAAATCTGAGCTCTGAAGATCCTTATTACTGTATGTCTTCAGAAAATGTAACCTCTCTTGAGCTTCAGTTCCTTCATCTGTAAAATTGGGGTGCAAGTCATACCTGCCTCACCGGATTGCAGGGAGGACTAGATGGCACGTGTATACAAACACTTAATATAGACTAAGTGATTGATACGTATTGGCTTCTTGGGAGGAGGAGGTACGACTGAATGATTGATTTCTCACCCCGCCTCTGCTTGTATGAGGCAACCAAAGGCTGTGGCTGCCCATCAGTCCCCCTGTCCAGTCCCCTGTGAGGGACCTCGGAACCAAATGAAAACGTGGCCATCAGCACATCTGTAAAGTTGACCAGTCCTGTTCTGAGGCAAATCTAAATAGCACATCAGGGGGAGTTTGAACTTTACAGAGGAAATGTGGAAGTCTTAGAGAATATTTCTTGCTTTCTTACACTTTTATAGGGCACAGTTCAGTGTTGCCTTTCAGCTCCATAAAGTTTCAGTTTAGCCTAGAAAGTGTGGTCTGAGTGATTTCGTGACCATCGCCTGGAAACTTATTAGAAGTACGAAACATTGGGAGTACCTCGGACCCCGCCCCCAAACCCACACTGGGGTGCAGCCCAGTAATCTGTGTTTTAACAAGCCCTCCAGGTGCCTCTCATGGCTCCCGTTAGAGAACGTTTTTCTAGGTGTTCATGGGGTCCCCCTCCTGCTGCCCCTCCTCCCACCCCTGCAGTTTTCAGATCCAGATGACCCAGCCTGTGTCTCCAGCCATACATTTTCAGCACTTCGGCAATCTGAGGACAGCTCCTGGGAGAAGGATTTATGGTCTCATCCTGGGAGACTCATTCGTTGATGCCAACAGCAGGTGTAACCTAAATCCAAGTCTATACTAGAGTCGAGTCAGGGAACAAACACCTGTTTGGGAAGTTCAACCTCCAGGTCAGCTGGCTTTCTCCACTTCCAAAGCTTCCTTCCTGACCTGCTGACCACTCTCATGGTTTCTCTGATGGGTACAGATAATAGCAAACATTCATCAAGCTTTACCTACGTTGGAAAATACCTTTCTTTCTTTCTTTTTTTTTAATTTAATCCTCACAGCAGTCCAGTGAGGTCAGTACTATTAATACCATCCCCACTTCCTACATTGTGAGCTGAGCCTCAGAGAGGCGAATTCACTTGCCCAAGATCATGTGTCTAGCAAGTGGCAGGTAAGAGACTTAGACTCCAGTCTGTCTGAAACCAGATTCAGTGAATCTTCAACAAGCCTCCCTGTTTGGTTAAGTAGACTGTGCATCCCTGAGCCAGGAATACTCACACAGGAATATTCTAGGCCAGCGGTCTTTAAACTTCAGCAGGGATCAGGATTATCTGGAGAGCATCTTGAAAACACAGGTGGCTGAGCCCTAGTCCCAAAGATTCAGATTTAATGTCTTGAAGTTGGGGCCTGGGGATTTGCATTTTTAACAAGTTCCCAGAAGTGGCTGGTGCTTCTGGTCCAGGGACCACAAATTAAGAATCACCGCTCTAGGCCAGTGTTTCTCGACCAGGGTTGCACATTAGAATCATCTGGAGAATTTCAGATTGAAATGCTCTAATGTGAGATATGATCATTCTTTTTTTTTTTTTTAATATGCTCTCCAGATAATTCTAATGTGCAGTCAGAGTTGGGAACCAGTGCTGTACTCAAAGGAAGACTGCTAATTGCTGTTTACAGCTTTAGTTCTTCATCCTGTGTCGGTCCTTCTCCCACGGAGGCATTCACACTGCCAGGGACCTCAGTGGCGTACCAGGGAATGCCAACACTGCAGGATACATAGAGCCCATTAATTTTATTTCAACATTTGGGAACATGTTAATTTTCTCTATGAAACAAATCTACTACAGAATCAAGTGCAAAATGTGCATGAACCATTAGTGTGAACTATGGGGTTAAATCTACTCCCAAGAATCCAACCAAGGAAAATTGTCTGAGACCAAATGCCAAAGATATGCTCAAGGAAGGGTCACTCAGACATTATTTTGTTTTGGTGATTGTTAAATCTGTGTCATGGGTATATGACAATTCATTGTTCAAAAAGTATTTAATACTTGTGATATTATGTTAAAATGCAAAGAGGAGAAAACAAACAATGCATAGTTTGATTCTAATTTTGCTTTTAGCAACTATATACTCTATATATGCAAAGAAAAAACACACCAAAATATTACCAGTGGTGATTTCTTGGTGGGATTATGGATGATAATGATATTTTTACTTGACAGCATTTTCTGATTTTTTAAACAACATTACTTTTATGATCAGAGTAAAAGAAGTTAGTCAGTCACCTACTTTTATAAATATGTATTCCCAAATACCTGTCTGAAATACAAATCATAGGTTTATAAGTTAGAAGTTTTTTTCAGAGAACTAGAAAATGTTTAGGAGTTGCTAATTACTGTCCCAAAGAGTGGCAGTGCCTTGGGGCCTTGGACATGTGAGAACCTCCCTAGGGACCAAGGAGAGGTGGTGCTGGCAAGAAGACACTTGCTCTGCAAGGTAGTCACAGGGGTAGATAGTGGGGGGCCCTAAGGGCCTCTCAGGATGCATGAGGGGGTGCAGGTGGGGCTTTTGCTCTTTCCTCCAGTGACAGCCGGCTGACCATGCTTCTGTGTGACATCACCAAAGCATCACAGTACCGGTTAATGTATAATAGACCCAACGCGCCCCGCCAAAGAGAGTTTAGCAGTGTCCGCAGGCAGTAAGAAAGTCAACCCTATGTAACGTGAGGACCACCTAGGAAAGTTAACAAAGACAAGATGTAGGGTTGCATAACACCAAACCCATTTGCCTCCACCACCCCCACGAGTCTATGCATGTGCCCCTGGGGTTGCCTTCGGAAAACAAGCAAATGGTGCCTTCCGCACTTTTGTGTCAGATGGAGCACTTTAGAAAGAGGACCGTCCCATTGCAGTGCTCAGAGAGGCCTGGACGGAAGATGAAATCTGGAAGTGTGAGATATTCAGGGATGGTGTTCCTAGGGTAATGATTTTCCAATATAGCCAATAGATATTTTCTATGTAACCAAGCCTTACCCGGCCTCACAAAACAAAGCAAAACAAAACAGGGCTTCCACACAAAGAAACACAACATTTTCTTTAAACTGTCTCAGCTGGCAGAATAAATGAATGAAATGAGTGGGGCTGCCCAGGGAAGGACAGCATCTCCTGTTTGCAGGGAGCAGACATCACTTAGCTCTTGCCACATGAGAATTTCAGTCCACTTGTGCCATTTCTTTTGAGTTTTCCCAAGAGCAGCCAGAATCCTTGATCTTTCTTTTATAGTTCCCAATTTCTAAATGTTGGCAGCATTTCAAAAACACTAAAACACTACGTAGTCCAAAGAAAACATGCCTGCTGGTGAACGTGCCCCGCGGCCGTCAATTTCTCACTCTGCTTCAGAATCTCCAGTCCTAGAGCGGCAATGGCTTTAGTCGTCTGCTTCCCCTTCCCACCCACCTCCACCAAATTCCTAAGGACAAATATCGTAAACTTTCAGGCTGTTTTCCTCAAAAGTCACATTTTACTGAATGCCTTAAAATTGGCTGATGGCCTCACAATAATTTATTTCAGTTGAGCATTTTATTTTAACTTTTTTTATTGATTTATAATCATTTTACAATCAGTTGAGCATTTTTAAAAGCTACTGAGGGTACTTTCCTGAAGATAAGGTTAATTTTAAAAAATAATTTTAAAGGAATTACAGAGCTAGAGGGTGTATTATTTGAGAAAGGTATGCTTTGGAGTGGGATGGATCTGGGTTGACATTCCAGCCCCATCACCTGGTACCTTGTCACTTGGGCATATAGGTGATTCCCATTTTCTCATCTGCGAAGTGGGGGGAACAACTCCTGAGTTTGTAGGCTTGTTTGTTTTGGATAATAAATGATATTAATATATGTTAATATCTGGGGCCATCAAGTAAGTTCTCAGGAAATGTAAGCTTCTCTTAGGAGCCAATGTAATTGAAACTTGTAATTGCAAATGTTGTAAAATAGTCTCACGAAGCTTTTCCATATTTACTTTTAGAATCTTTAAAATTCACTTTCTTCAGAAGTAAATGATGATGTTAACCTTGGTTACCTGGCCGGCGTAGTATCTGCAGATTTCTCCATTTCCAAGTTATCCTTTTCACCTCCCTTTCCTTACTGCACCCTTTGGAAGTAAGTAACCAGCCTACCCCACAGGCAAGGGTAGGGAAGGGCACTCCACCTCCTTCAGGGGAAAGTATCTACATAAATTATTTGCAATTCTGCTGTATAGGGGTTTTGTCCTTTTCCCCATTTATTTAAGCAATCATTTATTTATATCAGTCTGGATTCGTGGGTACTTATTTCATACCTTGGGTTGTAATCTAACACTACTTCACTAATTGTTTGCCCAAATTCTAGCTTTAGCCATTAAGGGGCTCTTTCAGATTGGCTCCAGTGCCCTTTGGACACACCCCCATTGTTGTGTTTTCATTGAGGACTCCCTTTCTTTCTGTTCCCCACGGTCTCTTATATCTCCTGCCCCAGGCCTAGAATTATCTATTTCTCCAAGAAGCCCTAATCCCCTTTATTTTTTTTTTTTTTTTAGAAAATTGTTAGTAATTTATTTATTTATTTATTTTTAATTGATTTATAATCATTTTACAATGTTGTGTCAAATTCCAATGTAGAGCACAATTTTTCAGTTATACATGAACATGTATATATTCATTGTCACATTTTTTCTCTGTGAGCTACCATAAGATCTTGTATATATTTCCCTGTGCTATACAATATAATCTTGTTTATCTATTCTACTATTTTGAAATCCCAGTCTATCTCTTCCCACCCCCCACCCCCTTGGCAACCACAAGTTTATATTGTATGTCTGTGAGTCTATTTCTGTTTTGTATTTATGATTTGTTTGTTTGTTTTTTTTCAGATTCCACATATGAGTGGTCTCATATGGTATTTTTCTTTCTCTTTCTGTCTTACTTTACTTAGAATGACATTCTCCAGGAGCATCCATGTTGCTGCAAATGGCGTTATGTTGTCGGTTTTTATGGCTGAGTAGTATTCCATTGTATAAATATACCACATCTTCTTTATCCAGTCATCTGTTGATGGACATTTAGGCTGTTAACATGTCTTGGCTATTGTAAATAATGCTGCTGTGAACACTGGGGTGCAGGTGTCATCCTGAAGTAGGGTTCCTTCTGGATATATGCTTAGAAGCAGGATTCCTGGGTCATATGGTAAGTCTATTCCTAGTCTTTTGAGGACTCTCCATACTGTTTTCCACAGTGGCTGCACCAAACTGCATTCCCACCAGCAGTGTAGGAGGATTCTCTTTCCTCCACAGCCTCTCCAGCATTTGTCATTTGTGCCTAATCCCCTTTATTGAAGAATGGTATTCCACACCTGAATGTTGCATGTGCTCATTGCTACCAAAGTATTTTTTTAATTTAAAAAAAATTTAACTTTTTTAAATGTACTTTTTAAAAATTAAGCTATCATCTTATAGAGAGTCAACTTTTCCAGGCTGAGGTAACTATGTAAAATAAATTACATTGATAAATAAAATGTCTTTAAAATATTTTTTTCAATGTTTTTGAACTACTAACATTTAACTGTGAAGAGATTTCACATTAGAATCTAGACTACTGGATTCTCTTGAAAGACCAGAAGTTCTGGCAATCCTGGACCCATATTCCTGCGCAATACAAAGAGCTAAAGCTGAGAGGCAATTTTTCTTTCCTGCAGGAAGCACTCCCCATGTTGTCACAGTTCACACCACTCCCTATTGTATTGCAGCCAGTCTACATTTTTATGTTCCTTTCTGACCCTTGAAAGTATTTGAATATGTGATTCCTGGTTCCGACCATATTCAGATACGTAATTTATAGATACATAGTTTAGTCAGTAAATTTAGCTCTACTTTGACCCAGTGATCAGATTTTAGAGCTATATTTCTGGTTTCATCCCTACCCCACCAACTTACCTTCATTGGATCTTACATGCCAGTGAAATGACTTGCATTTTGTGCTCTGTCCCTGCCTAACCCTTCCAGCACAGGTGGAAAGAGTCATCTGCCTCCACTTACATCCTCCTCAGCCTCATGCATGATGGGTCTTTGCATGCAGGGTCTTCCCTGTACTTCCTTGGCAAATTTTCCTTCCTTAGACCCTTTCTGTGTGGAGAAGATCAAGACAGAGTTATATTCATGCCTCAGATTAATTCTTTCCTGCTCACTGTTCCCTTTGGGCTCTGCAGAGCACCCCTCAAGTTGGGTTCCAATCTTTGTTCTTTCTGGATCCACCCCTCACTTTCTCAAGAGGATGGATTACTTTTGCTGCTTCACCCTCACCCCTCTCTCCCCCAATCATGTATCCCAGGATCATTTGTTTGTCAGTCAATCCTGGCTTATTTCCATCTTTAATAACTCTGGAAAACTACCTGTCTGACACATTTCTATTTAGATGAAAATAGGCACTTTGAGGAGGTGCTTCTTTCCCAGTAAGAGTGAAAACCTAATAGAAAGATGCACCTGAGATCTGCCAGGTGTGAAAAGATAAATGTGTGTTCATTTTCACTGCAGGCTTCTGGACTTGGACATGACCAGGTTAAACAGGGGCCTATAGCAGTTCTCTGGGAAATCTTTCCAAAGAACAATGATTTTCAGTCTGTGATTCAAGGGCCACTGCCTGGGGATAGAAAAGGAAGGGGAACTCAAGCAGGCAAAGCTCTTCACCATCCCCACATTATTAAATGGTCATTGATTCACTTATTCATTCAACAAATACTTATTGACAACCACTGTATTCTGGTTGCATTTAGTGCCAAGGGTATAACTGTGAACAACAAAGTGACATTCCTTGACATTACAAAATTTTTTCATTCCAATGGGAGACAAAAAAAGGACAATTACAAGACAGTGTTGTAAGTGTTATCATGGGAGAAGTACAGGTTATTATGATGTGTCCTGACTAGACAGGGGTGAGGTGGGCAAGGACATGCTGGAAGAAGTGATAACTGATTTGAGGCTCGAATAACAAGTGGGAGTTAGCCAGACTAAAAGGGGAGTCTGAGGAAGAGGGTTTCCAGCTGCCAGCTCTCCAGTGTGGCAATACTCAGCCATGAGTGAATGAGTGGATCTTAGCTCTGAAGAGCTGGAGTGTTGTATGCAAGTTGGGAGGATCCAGAGGTCATAACGGAGATTTGCACGTGGATGAAACCAGGCAGGGTCTTGCCCTCCCAGTTGGTACCTCTGATTTTATCTTGAAGTAATAAGAAGCTGCTTTAATGTTTTATGCAGAAAAAAAAGACATTGTGGTTAGAGTTGCATTTCAGGAAGATCCTCCACATGCTCAGTGGAGACTGAAGAAACCCAAGAGTAGAGGAAGGAAACTCCACTAAGGAAGAGCTATAGCAAACCAGGCAGGAGGTGAAGGTGGCTGGAGCTGGGGAAGTGGCAGTGGGGCTGGAGAGAAGTTTAGAGATTAGAACTATTCAGACAAGACTTGGTATTGTGTGTGTGTGTGTGTGTATGGTATTTTTTGTATTTTATTAAATTAAACTATCGATTTACAGTATTGTGTTAGTTTCAGGTGTACAGCTTCAGATTCTTTTCCATTTTAGGTTATTCCAGCGTATTGAATGTAGTTCCCTGTGCTATACAGTAAAATCCTTGTTTATTTTACATATGGTAGTGTGTATCTGTTAATCCCAAATTCCTAATTTATCTCTCCACCCTCTCTTTCCCCTTTCATAGCCATAAGTTTGTTTTCTATGTCAGTATGTCTATTTCTGTTTTTTAAATAAATTCATTTGTATTATTTTTTAGATTCCACATGTAAGTGACATCATATAATATTTATCTTTCTCTGTCTGACTTACTTCACTTAGTCTGGTAATCTCTAGGTCCATCCATGTTGCTGCAAATGGCATTATTTCATTCTTTTTTATGACTGAGAAATAATTCCGTCGTGTATATGTATATATACCACATCTCAGACAAGACTTGGTAATTATTGCCCTACACATAATGGAAGAAAGATTCTGCTGGTGAATAAAGAAAAGTTGTATTTGTAAAAATACTCAAAATAGATCATCCATGGCAAGGAGGCTGAGTCATCTGCAAATTCTGACTGGGGCTCAGGATCAAAGTACTGGCGTTTCTGCCTTGCTTTCCAGTTCTAATGAGGCTCATTAATATCATGTTCTCAGCTCACTTTATCTCATTGGGGCCGTTGGCTTTTCAGCAAACTCGGCAGGTCTGAACTAGCTGGAGTTCGTTTTTAATGGCTTTTATTGCCAAGTCATAGTCATAGGAAATGAATGTCTTCCTTGGGTCCATCTTCATCTACTTCCACCTCCATGTGGTGACAGCAGGGTCAAGGCAGCCAGCTGTCCTGGAGATGGAGGTGCAGATAAGGAATGGTCTCCAGCAGCAGAGAAGTGGCATTGGGGAGGGAGAGGGCAGGTGACAGGCAGGCTTCTTTGGGTGGCTGAAACAGCACTCCCTCTGCCCCACAAATGGCATGTCTGAAAGAATTAACAATCTGTTTAGAACATATCATTACATGCTGGCCTACTTTCCTCTCTTTTGGTCCAACCACTGTGATAATAGATCAGAGGGTATGGGGGTGGGAAGTTGGGGGTGGCTGGGGCCAGGCAGAGGGGGCTGAGGAAGAGAGGAGTAGTCCGTTTATTTCTAACCATCTGCAGCTGTCAGCTTGTTTGGGGACTTTTTTTTTTTTTTTTTTTCAGACAGAAGAACAAAGTCTTGCTACACGGGATTGTTTTCCTTGGCATGATGTACAGACACTTTCTTGAAGAACGCACTGAGATAACACAAAACATCTGCTTAAAGCGCTCAGTCTTCTGAAGCTGAGTTTTCATCAGCAAGAGCATGAGGCTTCTCCAGATAAACAAATATACGTTTTGTAGGAGGCAGGAGATTGTGGATGGAGTGGGCAGGAGAGTAAACTGTTAGGAGGAGGATGTATATTTTTAAGAACCAGATCTGTGTTGTTAGGGTTTCTTTTTCTCTTTCTTTCCTTTTTCTTTCTTTCTTTCTTTTTCCTTTTTTTTTTTTTTTTTTTTTTTGGCCTTGTGATCCAATTGTGTTTTGTTTTGCAAGTATTTTGGAAATGGTATGTTCTCAGCCACGTTGCCAGGAGAGGCCTTGTTTTCTTTTCCCACGTGTGTGGGATGTTGTTTTTATTCATGAGATTTGAGAATGAGTGGTTTTTAAGGCTTGTAGAGGGATTTTCACACGTGCAGTCGTGTTACTGACCTCCAAAGACAAAAAGGACAGTGCAAATGCTCTCGGACATGAGTGACAGTTTGAAGGAGCCATATGGGCATTTCTGGCTATTGTTAGTGACATGCCATCGGGTTCCCCAAAGGATTGGCCAAGTTATGAGGTTTCATTTTTTGCCATGTGGAAGCCCCTCCAACAGTTCACAGTGATGTTTCTATATATCAGCTGGGGTCCAAATCCACTTCCCAAGAAGAGTTTGTCCTTTGGAGAAAAGGCAGCTCCCCCTGTGCTGTTTCATTTGCCCTCCCTCCACCCTGGACTTAGATGCAGAAGAGCCATCTTTAGAGCAGTAGAAACATCAGCGACCTTTTGCTGAATTGCCTTTGCCACTGGCTGGCCTTGTGCTTCGTGTCTAATCCTCACAATCTCACCAAGTCCTAGGTATTCTTATCCTCATTCCTCAGATAAGGAAACTGAGCCATTAAAAGTTAGCAAACTCGCTCAAGGGCAAGTTGCAGGGACATTCCACAGCTGGAATCTGAAACCAGTGATTGATGCCAGCCAGACACTTAACCAGTGTCCTCAGCCACGGGTGACACCTGCGTTTGGGGAAGTGAAAGCCAGTATGCCCTTTTCCACCTTCATCTTTTAACATATTTTGCCAATTGGACTGGAATGAGATGAAACGAGCCATCAGAATCTCATCCTGCTTCCCGGCAGAGTGGACCAGGCATAGGCTCCAGAATCAGACAGACTTGAACTCAGACCCCCTTTCATCGCAAACTAGCTCTAAACCCCGAGCCAGTCAGTGTCCGCGCCTGATTTTGGTGTAAGCAGATGGCGAAAGAGCTGGACTCTCACTGGATTGATTACACATCAGCAAGGATTTATCACATAGCATACCCACTCGAGGCTCTCGGCGCTGGGCACTAGACATCCGTCTGGGAGGAGCAGGGAGGTTCTCCCTGCCCTTGGGGCATGTAGAGTCTGGAGCAGGAGCAGACCTGAGTCAGGACCCACACAGATAAGTGTGGAATTACTGTCTGGGACCTGTACTCAGGCAGGTTTCCAGAGCAGATAGCAGATACCAGGGCTCCTGTGTCTGGGGATGAGGGAGGCTTTCAGCTGAGCTCCAAAGAAGGAAGAGGTGCTAACTGAGGGAACAACGGGGTGGAACACTGGCCAGCTGCTTGTGGAACCTAGGATGCTCAGGGGGCCAGTTCTCTGGTGTCCCTGGAGACAGCCTGGAGCCCTGACTTTCGGTACTTCCACAGCCCAGGTTCAGCCCAGCGCCGTCACAGACCAGAGCCTCAGGCCCAAGCATCTGGCTTTCTCTTCAGATGAAAAGAGAGAAAAACGATGAAAACAGGGATGGGCAGCAGCTACCTGGGAAACTGCTGCCTGGGTCTTATTTGACTTTGGGACCTCCATCTCCGATCTGTGGTCCTGTCGTAGCATCTCTGCATTCTCAAGGGACTCTCCTTCCCCAGCCTCCATAACAGGGTAAAAGAAAAAACACAAGCCATTTATTTCGACAACGTCTTTGTCTTTTTTTTCCGGAAGTGTCTGAAAAATAAGGATTGAATGGGGCATTTGAGGGCTTCGAGGAAGGGAAGGGAGGGAAGGGAATGAGGAAGAAAGAAAATGGATTGAAGCTCAGAAATTACTGGAATTTTTATTAAATTTTGTTTGGGAGAAAGGAGATTTACTGAGTCAGAGATGAAAGGCAAATCCGCGTGGAGCCCCAGAGAAATTGTTATATTTCATGCTCGATTTAGCTCTCGCGCTGAATGTGGCTTGGAGATCAGAAAGTTTGTGGTTAGACACATTCATAAACTCTGCAGAGCTCTGTCAGATGCTGCTTCCCGGTTGAGTACCAGGCCCTCACCAGCAGCGGAGCTCTGAGGCTGTCTGGCCAGGGCTTTAAGAGGGACTCCAAGCCCTGCAGGCTCACCTCACCCTCTGCCTTCACCTCAGCTCTCTGGCTGGCATCCTCCTTGGCCAGATCATTCAGCAAACTCTAGTCTTGCTTTGAGTCTAATTGTTGAGCAAATTCCTGCCGGAACCACATGTGTGTGATTGGTTTGGGATTCTCACCTCTGCCCAGCATCTAGCCTAGGCACTTTCTAGAATCTGAGCTTAGCCTGGCCCTGGTTTTAGGCTCACTAACTCCATTCGCAGAGACCAAGCCACACCACCTGACCCCAGGCCATCCGGGTCCATCCTCAGACACCGAGATACCTATCACCTCTTTGTGGAACTCATCTGAACACATACCCTCATTTTGAGCCAACTTTCTGGAGCCTGAAATTTCCCAAGGTTGAATCTGAGAGTCAGGGGATGGGGCTCAGAGTGGGAAAGAGGAGAGGGAGGCTCTAAGATGAATTCGTGCTTGCAAATCATCTAGAGACTTTCTGATCAAAGGCTGTTTTCTGTGGCATCAACCTCATACCTGTCTGAGATTATTGGTGAAAGGCTTGTCTGGGTTATTATAAAACTAGTCAAAGTTTAACTAACTCCAAACCCTTCAGATACATAGTCTGCTTCAGTTAAGATTGCTGGTTAATATTGTCTGGCATTAACTTTCTAATTGAGTACAGTGACTGAAAATTAACTGTCACTACCCAAAAAACTATATAGAAAGGTAAAGAAGGGAGGTTTTGTTTTTGTTGTTGTTTTTTAGCGGGGAAGAGAGATAATTAGGTTTGTTTGTTTATTTTTAGGGGAGGTATTGGGTTTGTACCCAGGACCTCGTACATGCTAAGCATGCACTCTGCCACTTCAGCTAGACCCTCCCCCAAAGGGAGGTTTTAATGGCTAAAAAGAGAAGAGTTCCCGATCCTTTTGTCCCACACACTTGGCTAGGTCAAACTACTCATCATCTCAGAGCTCTCTAGAAGAGCATTGTGTAGCCTCCATGCCAGGATCGTATCAAGACTCTGGCAAAAAGCTATCATTTCTGCTGTAGGCTTTTTTCTTCCACCAAATAGGAGATGATGGATTTACATCTTGACTAAATAAGATCACTGTTCTTTTATGATTCAATTTTGATTGATGAGTATTCCCTATCCTAGCCCTGTGCCAGGTGCTTTTAAAGATAGACTCAAAGTATAAAACAGTGCCTTTGTTCAGGGAACTTACAGTAATATAAGACTTAAATATGAGAAACTTGTAGAAAATAATGCAAAGCCGAGTATCACCCAGGGCTTAATTGAGAACTTACCACTCTAAGTTCTTTACAAGTTCAGAATTGATGGATTAATACCAAGACTACCCTTCTGAATGTAAATATGCAGGAGGAATTTAATTCCAAAGTGTGTTACAAAGAATGTTCAGTTCATGGGATACTAAAATTAACAGTTCACGAGAGTGCTTACTATCTGCAAAGCATTAGAAAAGCCTTTTAAGTGTGTATATTTAATCTCACAAAACCCACTGAGCTAAAATAACATTAACATCTTTGTTTCTTTTGAGATGGGGAAACTGAGGCTTAGAGAGACTAAGCCACTTGCTTACGCATACATTGTTAGTAGGTAGTACGGCCAGGAATGAACCCTGGGAAGTCGGTTACAGACTCTGTTTTAAACCAATAGCTATTATAGGGAAAAGGACTTTCGGCTACAGGAATTCTCAGATCCTTTACTATGCTTAGGTATATCACAAACCTTTATGAAAGCAGTATTTGTACAAATATATTTGACCTCGTGATCCTCTTTTTTTAGCCAAGAATCTCCCAAGATTAGTCATTTTTTAAACAGCCCTTGGGGGCAGGAGGAGAGATAAATTAGGAGTATGGGATTAACAAATACACTGTATGTAAAATAGATAAATAACAAGGATTTACTGTATAGCACAGGGAACTATACTCAATATCTTGTAATAACCTATGATGGAAAAGAATTTGAAAAAAAATATGACTATAAGTGAATCCTGTTGTTGTGTACCTGAAACTAACACAATATTATAAATCGACTCTACTTCAAATAAAAAAAAAAAAAAGACCTTGGGAAATACTAAAGTATTAGGGTTCCCAGTATCTTATGTGTTCCGGAGATGCAGAAGGGACAAAAGGAGGGGGTTGGGTACAGTCCTGAGTTGGGGTCAGTGGTGCCCCACGAACCACACAGGCTGCCCTCTGCCCAGACCCCTCCTCGGATGGCTTCAGGTTCTGGTGGCCGTTATAACAAGTCCAGTGTCCATTTGAGGTGGTTCATTAGCCTTTCATTCTTCCTACTGCTAGCCTGTATTCATTTAAAACAAGGAGACAGGGGGCGAGGTGGGGGTGGGTATAGCTCAGTGGTAGAATGCGTGCTTAGCATGCGTGAGGTCCTGGGTTCAATCCCCAGTACCGCCATTAAAAAAATAAATAAATAAAAATAAATAAACCTAATTGCATCCCCCCTCAAAGAAAAAAAAAAGAAAAGAAATCCGAAATTATAAGACAAAAACCAAAAACCAAGCAAACAAGCATTTTTCAAGCTCCTTCTACAAGCCAGGTACTGAGCTAAGTGCAGGTCAAAAAATGGTCACCTGAGCAGAGAGGTTCCCTGCGCCGTGGAACTGTAGTAGCAGAAGAAGAAAGAGCCTGAGTTTCTGAACCAGATCTCTCCTCCACCTCCCTTTAGCCGTGGGGCCAGGCAAACACTTTAACTGAGCTAAGCCACAGTTATTTATTTTTTTTTCCAAAGCTGAAATAATATCACTGCTCAGAGTTTCACTGGGACTAAATGACATCACGCATACACACATCCGGCCTCACTCAGAGCTCACTTTTCTGTGGGTATTTCATAGAGACTAGATAATTCTTATCAGTGTGATGAAGACGAAAACCCCTCAGGTAAAATCAATGTTCATGGTCCCTCCAGAGCCTGTGAGAAAAAAAGAGTGGCTCAGCAGGGCGGTATCTTACCCTTTCCTGCTGGCCTGAGGCCCGGGGCACGGCTGGACATCCAGGTCTCTACCTGCAGAGGGGTGATCTCTTCCACCTCCCACCTCCTGAAGGTTTATTTGAAACATGCACACACATGCACAGATAGACACTTTCACACACACACACACACACACACACACACACACAAATCTGAACACCTGGAAGGCAGAAGAGAAAGGGAGAAAAGGGCTAAGCTACTATAAAGACTGTAGAATGAGCCCCTGCACCGACAATAATATTGAATGAATTTTCCAAATGCCTTGTAACTTTCTTTTTTTAATTGAATTATAGTTGATTTACAATGTTGTGTTAGTTTCTGGTGTGCAACACAGTGATTCAGTTATATAGATATACATATATATATGTATTCCTTTTCATATTCTTTTTCATTATAGGTTATTACAAGATATTGAATATAGTTCCCTGTGCTATACAGTAAGACCTTGTTGTTTATCTATTTTATGTATAGTAGTCAGTATCTGCCATTCCCAAACTCCTAATTTATCCCTCCCCGGCCCCTTTCCCCTTTGATAACCATAAGTTTATTTTCTGTCTGTGAATCTGTTTCTGTTGTGTACATAAGTTCATTTGAGTCATTTTTTTTTAGATTCCACATAAAAGTAATATCATATAGTATTTGTCTTCCTCTGTCTTACTTCACTTAATATGGTAATTTCTAGATCCATCCATGTTGCTGCAAATGGCATTGTTTCATTCTTTTTTATGGCTGAATGGTATTCCATTGTATAACTTCTTTATCCAGTTATCTGTTGATGGACATTTATGTTGCTTCCATGTCTTGGCTATTGTAAATAGTGCTGCTATGAACATTGGGGTGCATGGATCTTTTCAAATTGGAGTTTTCTCTGGATATTTTCCCAGGAGTGGGATTGCTGGATCATGTGCTAACTCTATTTTTAGTTTTCCAAGGAATCTGCTTACTGTTTTCCATAGTCGCCTACACCAAATTACATTCCCTATGTAGCTTTCTTATTCTTAACCTCACACTCTGTGAGCTGGGATTTTATCTCTGGCTTAGCAGAGAACCCACTGGGGTTCTTAGGCTCCTTATGAGTCCAGCCTAGGACTTCTCAGCTTTTTGGGTTGGCCTGGGGTGACTATGCTGCACGCTGAGCATGAGCTGAGACTTGAGCCATTTGCAGTGTTCACTTTTGAAGAATGAACTACATGTAAGGGAGGGAATGGTGGCAGAGTCAGGGCCAACTTAGTAGCCAGAGCCAAGAGATATGAGCCTGGGGTCTTACCTATGCAAGGAATTCAGGTGGGAAATAACAAAAAGAGAACTTTATCTCAAGGTCCTCACTAGATGCCAGCCACATTACAGACACTATGAAGGGAACACTATAAAGGAAATGCTTGTATCTATTTTATAATGAAGTAACTTGCCCATACAGTTAGGAAGTTATCGGGCCAGGATTTTAAACTAGGCCTTCTTGACTCTAAAATCAGCTCCTCTCAGCTATTCTAAAGATCATTCCCAGCCATAGCCCAAAGGGAGAGGCAACAGCAAACCAAGTGCAAGGCCAAAGGCAAGGCCAGAGACCAGGTGTGGAATGGAGGCCAGAGCTGAGAGCTCAGAGCTGATCAGACAAAGGGATTTGGGGGTGGGGTGGGCAATGCAGCTTGGGGACACTCTAGAGGGACCCTACAAGTGCCATGAACACCCTCGGTGTGTCCCAGGTCTTGCCTTACCTTCAGTCTGTGTAGGGTTTGGGGGCTGGCTTAAAAGGTCAAGCAGATGAACTGGCACAGCTGAACCACCCCCCACTCCCCCCACCAATCGCCTCTCCCCTAGCGGCTGGTGACTTGAAAGGTAAGTGCACCTGAGGGATTCAGTCCACCCAGGAAGGAGGGGCTGGGAGGTGTGTACAGATCCCTAGAGCAGCATCTCCAGAGTTCAGGATGCTGCATACTCATAGGCTTTGCAGTTAGACAATCCTGGGTCCAAACCCCTCCACTATTTGCCAGCTGCATGACCTGGGGCAGCTACTTAATTTTTTGAGTCTGTGTCCTCATTTGTGAGATGGAAACAACAACAGTACCTGTCTTCAAGGGTTATTTTGAGGACTCAATCAGCTAACCCAGTCCCTACAACTTGGTGAGTGTTCAGTAAATTCTAACTTTGACTCTTAGTCCCAGATCCATGGTCTAAGGCACTGGCAGAGAAAACACATCTCTCCTTGAGGCCACAGAGTATTAACTGACCTCTCAACACCTCGGATCTGTGATTCCCGAGGGTGTGAACTTTTTCACCCTTCTTTCCTCACCCCTTTCCTCTTTTTAAAATATATTTCTGCACCACCAAAGAGTAACCTTTAGATTTCCTTGTTGCATTCAGCAATTCAGCTGTACCTTTATTCTTGGCAGAGAGAGAGTGTCACACTCTAAACATAACCAGATCTGTTGGATTTTAAAATTAGGCTGACTTGGTCCAAATCCCAGCCCTGCCACTGGTTACCCAAGTGGCCTAGAGCAAGTTAATCCAAGCTTCAGAGCCCTGGTGTTTGTTATTCATCTGGGGTATAGGACTCTTACAACCCACGTCACAGATAGCTGGCGAAGGTAAAGAATGTCAACCCCTGATGTCACCATGTGGTTGTCACAGGACTCCCCTTCTGATGGGAGCACACTTAGATATGGATAATGGGGAATTCCATCACCTCTGGATCTCAGGCTTCTATAGAAACTCCAGACCCTCTGCCAGCCTGGCAGCAGTGGTTTTCACTGCCCCTCACTGTCAGCAGAGAAAACCGCCCATCAGCTCTGTGAGGGGCTGTCCACCTTCTCCCAGCTCTACCTCACCCCACCTCCAAACCCAGCATCTGTTGCCTAGACAGTCAGCTGCCAAGCTGTGCCCGAGTCTCTCCCTGGCTTCATTTGATACATTGCCACTTTGTTTTGGAAGAAAAGCCAGTATCAGTGCCGGGCCCCAGGGAGGCAGATTTGCCTCTGCCAACTGCCAGCTGTGTTCTGTCTCTCTCGTCCTGCTCTGGGGATCCCAGGTGATCCCATTACAGTCTCTCACCAGACAGCTGCCACTGGGACCCTGGGGAGGCACAGACAGCAAAACTGCAGGCTTCCTGGGGACCAGAGACACGCCCTGAGCACAGCCCTGCAATTCTGATGAAAGACTGGTGGTCACGTCTACCTTTTCTTAATAAGGGTAATTACTCCTCTTCTAACAACAGTTTGATGCTCCAGACCTTACGAAGCAGAAAGAAGAGGGGTCCTTCCCATTTAGCAAGCTCTGACTCTGTTCCAGGCACTGTAGGAGGATTGTAGTCCTGTTGACACCCTCCTGGCCGTGCAAAGAAAGGATAATAAATGACCCCACTTTAAATGACCAAAAAAGAAAAAACCCCAAAGTCGCACAGGTACCACTTCTAATCCTCACAGTAACTGGCATTTTTATCGGTATTGTACATACAGAAAAACTGAAGCTCAGAGGGGTAAAATAACTTGCCCATGGTGGTACAGCTGGAAAGGGAGCAGAAAAGGAACTCAAAGTCTGTTTCACTTCAGAATCCATTACAACATCCCTACTTAAGGACCATGTAACCAGCAAGAGCTTAAGCAGTGTTTGAGAGGGAGAAAGAAAGTGGCTTGAGATTCTGTTTGTTGCTCAGACCAAGCTGGGAGTAGTGGTCATCAGACAGGAGACCTGGGTGATCCCTCTGACCCTTCACCCAGGCTGTGTTATGAATAACAACCCCCAATTCTTACCTTCCTCAAGGAGATGGAGTGGTAAGTTCCCGAAGTTTCTGTGAAGTTTTGTTGCATTCACCCACCTCAGAAGCAGGTGCCTCTCAGAAAAAGCTTAGATCAGAATTTGCCAACTGGTGGTCTGCAGGCTGAATTAACCTAGGAAATGTTTTGTTTTGACCTGCGGTATTTTTTTTTTTAACTTCAGGTTAATTGCTAACATTTGAAAAGTAGAAATCCGGGTGGTTCACATAGAACTCCAGAATCATCTGAATCATCTTGAAAACCAGAAGATCCAACCGTCCCAGGCCTCTGTCCCATTATGGCCACCATTGGTGGGAGGTGTGCAGGGACTGCTTCCTTTGATGAGAGAGGGCTTTCTAATTTGCTCCAGTCCCCACCATTCCCCATTACCCTGTGTCAGGAAGTGCCAGTCTCCCTAGAGCATCACTCCCTCTACCGGTTTTCTTACATTAGCAATAAGAGGAATATGAACCTTCATGTGCTCTACAAAGTGGGAAAAATTAAAAAGCAAGAAGGGAGAGTGTGTGTTTCTAGGTAAAAATAAATATTTCTACACTTTTTTTGCACACACAAAAGAAGCTATAACCAAAAAAACAAACCTGGCCCTGTTCTCTGATTTTTTTGGTCTCTTCCTGGTTGTTGGTAACTGAGTTTAACACCATTATAGCCATTTTTTCAGACAGTGTCTGATGCGGCTGACCCCATAGAGCCAGGCCTCTGCATGTTGGCCTGGAAGCCTGGCTCCAGGGCTGTTCTGCAGCCTCACACGTGCTCCGGGGTCTGCCAGAGCTTCCCCATCATGGCTCTGTTCCCTTTTCCCCCTCTCTAGGTGTTCCCTTCCCCAAGAACTTCCTGCAGATCTGCAAGAAGATTCTGTGCCGCCTCTTCCGGGTCTTCGTCCACGTCTACATCCACCACTTCGACCGGGTCATCGTGATGGGCGCGGAGGCCCATGTCAACACCTGCTACAAACACTTCTATTACTTCGTCACGGAGATGAACCTCATAGACCGCAAGGAGCTGGAGCCCTTGGTAAGTGTCACCGTCACCCTGGGAGCTCGGCCACTTGTCACAGAACACTGCCATGCCCATGCAAACTCTTGCCCAGCTGCTAGCCCGAGGACTGCAGGAGTGGACAGGATTTAGAGGTCAGGTAAAGGTCAGGGGATGCCAGGATGTCCACGACCATCAAACAGAGTTCTTACCTTTCTCTCTCGGATTATCGTGGTTTGGACCAGAGGGAGTAGCTTTCATTCTCAGCTCCAAAAGCAGTCACCTATTTACTTAATCCCTTAAAGGGGCGACTTGTGAGTGCTCACGTCATCTCTTATGTACACTGTTATCCAAAGAGGATCAGAAACATTTCTTCAGTCACTAAATAAATATTTCGCACCGACTGGGTGGCAGTTGCTAGACATACAAAGTCAAGTCAAACTGCCTTTGAGTGGCTTTTACTCCAGAGATAGAGACAGAAGTGAGCCCAAGATGAGAATCCAGTGTCGTGGGGACTTTGTGTCTCACAGTGAATCTCCTGCAATGCAGGTTTTTCCCCTTTTATTTTTTTAATAGAAGCATAGTTGATGTATAATATTATATAAGTCACAGGTGTACAATATAGTGATTCGCAATTTTTAAAGGCTATACTCCATTTACAGTTATTATCTGCCATGCAGTTTTAATGGGATATATGAGAATCCAGAACATTTGATTTAAAAAACTTTACTATTATTGTTTAGGTGAATGGGGAGTCCTTTAATTTTCTTCACAAGCTGTCTTTACAATAGGACTCAATCTGTGCTTTAGAAGTCAAGGGCCCTTAAAAGCACCATCATCTTTTGTAACACGTGGTATCATAATACAGATCACCGCTCTCTCTCGCCAGCTCTATTGAGTACTGTCTTATCAAGTAGAATACAGTGCTTTATAGTCAAATTACGCTTTTTTTTCTTGAAACAGTTTAAAGTGGCAGTTTTGCTAAATATAACTGACAGAGCAACTAAATTTTATCCAAGTTCATTTGAACAAGGGCCCAAGTGCAGGGGCCAGACGGGTCTCTTGCTAGCCTGTCTTCCTTTCTCTTTATGTATCTGTTTTTAAGTATAGGTTTATTTTTGTTTTTGTTTATTATTACTATTATTACTATTACTATTATTATTATTATTATTATTATTATTATTATTATTATTATTATTATTATTATTATTATTATATTAGTGTGTGATAAGACCAGATCAGGAGATGACTTCCACTGAAAAGATGATTTGTGTTACCCACAGACCCCAAGAGATGAGGGCACACCATGCCACTGGGGCCGCACAGGGAAGGACACAGACTACACAGGAGACAGAGGGAGCAGGGACACACGGGCAAGAGCCTTTATTGTGGTTTCCCCAGGAAGGGATGGGCGAGGCAGGGTAAGAAGGCTAAAAATGGACGAATTTGAGTAATTTCAGCAGGCTCTGGGGCACAGCGGCTGTCCCTAGCTGTCTGGTACCTGGCCTTGCGGTAATTAGGGCAAAGGACTGTTAGCCCTAAGTGTGAGAGGCCATAGAGAAGGTGGTTTGGGGAGTGGGCTCTGGATTGGTTGGTTTATATTGGTTGGTGAGTAAACAGCTCAAGGATGAGTTGTTGACTATCTCTAGAAATTGGTTAGCCCCGGGAGGGGCATTCAGTCCATGTTCAGCAAGGCCCCAGATATTAAAGAGTCAAAATATGAAAATTAAAAGACATGTTTAATACAGTATAGCATCTGGCAAACAAGATGTTGGTGAATTTTATGTGTCACCTTTAGAGTTTCTCAGTTTCAAATCTGTTACTGTGCTATGAGAATACATGGCAAATGTATTTTTTCTGTGCATCGCTCAAGAGTTCTGGAGCAAAGCAAGACTCACTGGGTACAATTGCGATATGTCATTGGCTAAAGTGTTCATTTCTTCATTTTCTTTCACAACCACTTCCTAGAAAACTCTCGGCAGGAACTAAGTTGTCTCTGAATTCAGTTGGACAAGTAGTGTGGAAAGACACTAAAACACATCATGCTTGAGTTTTTTGCTTGTTTTTCTTGTATCCAGGCTGTTGTGGTAAATGACCACCCCGTGAAGAAAAAGTTGTGCAAACAGCACAAGGGAGTTAAAAGCCTGGAAAGAACTGATAAAGTTGGTGGAGGAGGGTATAGCTCAAGTGGTAGAGTGCATGAAGGCCATCGTAGGACAAAGCTTTGTCACATAACAAGTGGAGAAAGCCTTTCTTTGCCACCACAACACCCTCAGTTTACAGTGGACCCTTGAACAACACGGGTTTGAACTGCACAGTTCCACTTATACGTAGGTTGTTTTTTTCCTATAGTAATTATTACATTACTCCACCATCCGAGGTCAGTTGAATCTGTGGATGTGGACCCATAGTACGGAGGAACCAGACTATAAATTATACTTGGACTTTTGACTACATGGAGGTGCAGGGTCCCTTACCCCCTTGTTGTTCAAAGGTCAACTGTATTTTCTACAACTGAAGAAGGCCCTCAAGGATTCTAACTTCTGGCTGTGCTAGGAGCTGACTCAAAGTCTGAGTCACAGAAAGTTCAGGAACGACCCAGTATTCTAGATAAGAGCCACTTGGGGGGCATGGGGAAAAATGATGATCAGATTAGTAGGAGTTATTATAGTGGAAGTGAGCACGAAAGTTATCAGTTTTCTTCCCAGAAGCTTATAGTTCTTTACATTTTGCTTGAAACAGTATCCTTCCTACCTTGTGTTTTGTTTAATTACAGGGAGATTCATTTTAATGGTTTTATGTATTAATAACAAATGCTTTTAAAGCTTAATTGTCTGAAATTATGTATTCATTTCACACAAACCAAAACCTATAAAATAACACAAAAAGATATTGAGAATGTTTCTGAAGACAATCATTGTATAGCATCAGGCTCTGGAATCTTAGCCCAGTTCAGTGCCCACTGAGAATACCGCACTTGTGGATTGTTATTACTGAAATGAGCACATTCAGTACTTGATGAAGCTGGAATACCTAACTTCTAAGCCTACTGTTGCAATGCACATATTAAAATCAGTCACGTTATATCAAATCAACACACTTTTTTTGATTTGCATATGTCACATACCCGATAGATGCAAAGCAAGTTGCTCAGGTGTCCTGATTGTTTAAGAAAGATAAACTTTTGAGACTTGACAAATGCAGTTTAAGAAATATAAAACGATGACTGTCACTCATCTTTGACCCTCAAAAGATGATGAAGTCAGGCATTTGACTTCCCATTCTAGTTGTACATTCTTTTTTTCTTCATTTTTTAAAATTGAAGTATAGTTGATTTACAATGTTGTATTTGTTTCAGGTGTACAGCAGAGTGATTCAGTTATACGTATACATACATATTCTTTTTCAGATTCTTTTCCATTATAGGTTATTACAAGATATTGAATATAGTTCCCTGTGCTACACAGTAGGTCATTGTTGTTTATCTATTTTATATACAGTAGTGTGTATCTGTTAATCCCAAACTCCTAATTGACCCCTTCCTAGTTGTACATTCTTTAGAATCTAATGCAGCTCAGGGCCAGAAGAGCAGCATTTGTTCAGCCAGTTTCCTTTAGAACATCAGCATTCCCAGAGTTCCTACACCTCCAGTGGGACATTCCTGATGTCATGCTTTGGGCTTCCACAATGGAGAATGCAGAGACCCTGCCTCAGGTTTCTCCCCACCATGCGTCCACCATGCACAGCCACACCGCTCTGCTCCCAGAGCCCGCCATGTTGCTTTTGTCTGATGTTGATGTTGGGTGAGTGCCCAGCATGCTGGCTGTGTTGGGGGTCCAGCACCCAACAAGGTAGGAGACTCAGTCTCAGACAGTGCTTAAGACTTTAAGACAAGACTCTCTGGGTTCAAACCCTGGACCCTTCATTCACTGACGTGGAATCTTGAGCAAGAGTGTTGGTTTTTCAAAGCCTCACTTTATTCATTTGTTGAAGAGGTCTAGTAATAGAATTGTAAAAACTAAATGGATTAGTCACACGATAAGTGCTTAAGAAATGTTAGCTGTTAAATGAGATGATGAATGTGCAGTAGTTGGCATGTAGTAGGCAGAGGTACCCTGATTCTCTCTTCCATAGCTCCCATGGTTTTTGGCATCTTGTAGCAGATTTAATTCACTGTATTTGAATCAGTGTCTCCCACAGGATGGTCAAATCTTTGAGGGCTGGAAGTACACAGGACACACGCTTGTATTGCCAATGTATATAAGTATATAAATAATGCTG
Source organism: Camelus ferus (assembly GCF_009834535.1). NCBI lineage: Eukaryota > Metazoa > Chordata > Mammalia > Artiodactyla > Camelidae > Camelus > Camelus ferus. Next base: position 13,128,660 of record NC_045699.1, read on the forward strand.
AATGTGTTGAGTTGGGAAGACTACTTTGAGGCTGATGCACTTTCATTCAAAGGGATCACACACCAGCTATTCCTCCCTCGATCCCACCTCATCTCAGAACGTGCCTGCGTACCTCCGCTTACTTATCCACTGCTGAAAATAAAGCTTCATCCTGTCGGATTAGCAGTAGAGACTAAAGGCAAAATAAAGTCCAGAGCAGTGAAAGGATGCATCCTCAGTCTCAGGCCTGACAGAGGAAGATGGGACCCCAACGTCCACGCAGTTCTCTGGTCCAGATTGCAACTACCTCACCTGAGGTGAATGTCGAATGTTCTCACCCTGTCCGTGTCCCAGTGTGCTGGGCGTACAGTGACCAAGACTCTCTGATTTAGCACAAAAAATCCCAAGACCTGGGAAAATTCTCGGTCCCTAGCAAACTGGGACAGTTGGTCACCCTATCAGGCCTCTGAGTGGGAATAGCATTTGGAATTTAGAAGCTGGGAAGAGGTCACCCTGGCTGGCCCAGTGAGGAAGGCCAGCACATTCGTCTGTCCACAGGGCTTGCCTTAAGGCTCCCGTTGGGACCTGCTGATCAGCGGCAGCCTAGGAACCCAGGGAAAGTCAGGATTTCACTTGGTCTCCAACCAGGAGGGGGGAGGCTGGAGCACCACCCAACACAGATGTGACAAATGATCCATTTCTCATGTAAATGCAACAGCTGAGGGTGACTTGAACTCAAGCAAGTTCACAGTGGGCGGAAAAGTGGCCAAATGGTGCTGGTAATTGCAAAATGGCCCAGGCCTTAATTGAATAAGCAGGCTGCTGTTGGCCCTGGCAGGCTGGGAGTCAGCTGACAGCATGGAGCTAATCAGGATTATCATTAGAAAGCACGAATAGCCAGCACTGTTTTGTTGGCCTTTCACTAAAAACAAAAGCAGACTCAGAGAAGGCTGTTAGCCGTGCAGTAGCGGGCCAATAAAGAGCTGATGAGTGAGGAGGAGGAGAGAGGTTGGCGAGGCGAGGAGGAAAGACAGGGGGCGCTTGTTCCCCGCAGTGCATCTGCTGACCCCTGTGTGACCTTGGTTCAGCACTGTCAGCTTTCTCTCCAGGGGTCCATTTCCTTACTTCTAACAATGCAAGTGATTAGATGGCACCCACCTTGCAGAGGTGCTGCCGGGAAACCCAGTGTTCTCACGGCTGTTCCGCTCCCAGACTGCAGGGCACTTGGGCTATAGGTGCTCTTTCATCAAGTCAATGCTTCTAAGTAGGGGTCCACACGCCGGCTGTACCAGAATCTCCTGGAGCTGACACCCGGGCCTCACCACAGATACACCAAATCAGAATCACCGAGGTTAGTGCCCAGTACCAAGCATCCTCAGTCTGCATCTCCAACTTAAATGTGCATGTGAATCAGCTGAGCGTGGTGCCAAGACGCAGATTCTGGTTTGCTGCACCTGAACTACAGCCTGATTCATTTTGCTCCTACGCAATGTTCATGCTACTGGTTCCCAGGCTGTACCAAGGGGGCAACACTCTAGATGACAGTGACTCTCACATTTGAGAATTACTAGTGTCAGCACATCCTCTCGTCTGCTTCTCTAGGATCGGGGGTTAGCTCAGTGAGGTGGGAAAGCGAAGCAAAGAAAAAATCTAAGGGTCAGTATTGGCCAGGAATATTCCTCAGAAGTTTGGTCCTGAATAATGATCAGTGAAAACAGACTTCTCTTCCTGGTCAGATGAGTTTACAGAATACTTCATCATCTCCACCCTTGAAGACTCATGAGGTACAATCACGGACTAAAGGTCTTAAGAAGTCATCCAGGGAAGAAACTGGTTCTGCTTTGTGCAGCCCACCCAACTGAACTGTGTCTGGCTGCTGGAATTGCTTTTCTTTTGTTGTCACTCGGACTCATCTTACGGAGATTCTGGCCACTGGAACAAGCTTTGGGCCACAGTGTTCTTCTTTCTGCTGTGTCTCTAGATTCTGGTTTTTCCCTCCCTGCCTCCACCCTGGCCTCAACCACACACACACGACTGCTGCATGGCGTGAGGAAGAGAGAAGACTGGGAAGATGAGAAGGAAGTGAAACTCCTCTCATGGGAGGGCATCACGGGAAAAAAAAGTAACAGCTCTGCTCTTCCTCACTCCTCAGCCTTCCCACATCACTAGAGGACTCCTGATCATTGAGTTTGTACCATGTGCAGGGCACACAAGCATTTTCAAGAAATAAACAATAGCTCCATTTCTTGAGTTCCAGGTGTTCCATTAAACTCCTTACATAGGTTATTTCATCTCTTCTCCACACTTGTTACGTTCACTTCAAACACATGTGGGAGGCCACGTCTCACTTTGCAGACCGCGTTCCCCTCTGTCCCTCATTACTCTCGTTACTGCCAACTTGTCACACTGGAGCCTCCCCTCCTCCCCAACTTTGGAGTCAGCGCTTCTTGGCTAATGATTGAAGTTCACGCACCAAATGATTTCAGGCTTCAGCACCAAAACCACTGCTTTAAAAATGGGTACTTTAGGGCCAGGTGGAAGAAAAACAGTTTGAAGACCAAAGATTTGGAAAGCCTTATCTCATAAAGACCCAGCACGACCCATCTAATCTCAAGCATATGATTACTTTGCATTCCCCTAAGAGGTGGCCAGGTCATGCCTGCACCTCCCTTGGAGACGCCTGAGTGAGAGCAGCAGCCAAGACTGGCCTGTAATGGTAAGACCAGGTCAGGACAGTGAAAAGAAACAGCCTCTTCCATGAGCCAGAGCTGCTCCCCCAAAATAGCCGGCAGTGAAGAGCCATTGTGGAGCTTTTGAAAGGACCTTTTCTTTTGAAACATCAGCTATGCAAAGGCCTCTGGGCTGCTTCTTGTCAGGCGGGTTCCTTGACTTCCTGCCAACTAGTTCAAACACGGACACAGGCTTTGGAGAAGAAAGAGCTGCAGCCTGTGAACCTGGCGGTTTGGCCTTGACATTGCTGCTTCCACTCTCACGTTACCACATTCGTCATCTGACCCTGAGCACGGCGTCTACTGGTATCCGGGCCTCAGCCTTCCGTGCGTGCGTGAGATCATGGAAGAGTCCCCCCAGCTCGACGGAGTCTGTGATCTTTGACCTGGTGTGTTGCCAGCCTTGTTGTCTTGGGTCCAAGGTGACCTTTTCTTTTTGCTTAGCGAGGCCTTCATGAGCTGAAGCCCACCATGCCAGCAGAGCAGGTAGACCTGGCACAGAGACTAGCTGGAGGTTGCATTCATGGAACTTTGTCATTTTAGCTGGTGTGTGTGTGTCCAGCACAGCATCAGCTGGTGGTGGTTGTTCAGGGCAACCCAAAGGCCCGGAGCTGAGGGGGAGAGGCTGCCATGGACCTTTTTAAGAACGTTGGCAGACATATTCTAAAGTGTCAGTTTGAAAAATAGCAAAGAAATGTGGATGATTTTCAATGAACTGCATTGTGCTGGGTCAGTGGGACTGGGGCGAAAACAGCCACATCGGTCCTGTTTATTCATCTTTTGCTGATGTCCGGTGAGCCTTGGCTTCTGGTTTTACAGGACAGTAGATGGTTAGCTGGTTGGTTTGGGGTTTTTTGTTTGTTTGTTTGTTGTTTGTATGTTTTTTAAGTTGGGTCAGGGGTGAGATGCGATCTTCTGTATTTCAGGGCCTAAAATATAACCAGAGTTGGAGACAATGTCCATGGGAAAATCACAGCACATAATATTAAGTATTAAAAACAAGATTCAAAACCGTATTGGAAAATCACTCTAATCATATGTCTGTCTGTTAGTGTGTCTAATAGGATCGTCTAATGACAGATGAGAAAGGAAATAAACAAAGAGTGTCGAGTGATTCTCTCTTGGTGGAATTATGGGTGATGCTTCTTTTTTATATGTGCCTATTTGGGCTTTTCTATCACAAACGTGCATCACTTTTATAGTAATCAGAAAAGGCAAACATGCTTTAAAAGGCTTTACTAACAGAGACCAAAACTGCATGTGACAGGCAGCCTGTTGTGTGCCCAGGATCAAGGGCTCTGAGGGCGCTCTCTCCCACTTCTGGCCATGTCCTTGGTTCCCTTTCTTAGAGCTGTGTGAAAGAGATGCTGAGGGTAGCAGGCCAGCAGTGGTCCAGACCCCTTTGTGAATGTAGTTGGAAGGGGCTGGGCACAATCACATGGGCTAAACAATTACACTTTCCCTGGATATGGGATGGTCCTTCCTGGAGCTGGGAGTTAAGCAACTTTGTAAACACAGAGGTGATGTTGTCTTTAAAATAGGTACAGCTTTTTCATTTTGCAGCCCCTGTTTTAAGTGGGCAGATCTGAAGCTCATGAATTCCATGGGTCACCCACATGTGAGACATGCAGCACCTTAGGGACGGGTTTGTCCAGGCACCTCGCTGCAGAGGGCGCTGTGATCCCGACTGAAGGTTTTGGTTGGAGTTCATCCCCTCCAGATTCCTCTACTTAACTAGATCTGAAGAGATTTCTGTTTGTTCTAACTTCAAGTTTCAAAAGAGAATAAAGGTGATTTGTTGACAAGAGATTTATCGATACCATGGAATGGTCTATGTACAGTTTATTAAACTTGAGTGTAAGTGTACTGTATAATAACTGCAAATAATTTTTAGCTGAAACTATGGTGTGGGTCTAGAGTTAACTCCAGTCCCTTCTTACTAAGGTATTAGCAAAACTCAAGACCAGAAGTGACTAAGAAAGTTGTTTCTGTCCTGGTCTCAGGTTCTTATTTCATCATTTTTCTTCTCAGAGAGGACCATTCTCTTCTCCTGGCCCCAGGGACCCGAGGCTTTGTCCTCGTTTACATCACCCTGTATCTCTGGATTGGTCATTCTTTTGTATAGAGGTTAATATTGTTTAGCTACTTGATTTAAATTTTAAATTACAGAATCTTAAACTATTAGTATATTTCAATAAGTCATTATTTCTGCTCCAATTTGCTATTACATACCTCTGTCTAATTCTTACATGTCAGATTATCTTCCAGTTCAGCAGATACACCCAATATGGCAGACTAAGAAAGCCTGAACTTCCCAGTCACACTCTGCCTTCTTTCTTTACCTTTGCTGAGTGGGAATGGTTTATGGACTGCTTCTGATTTTGATTGGAAGAAAGTGATTTCTAGACCATTCAATAAATATTTGTTACCTGCTGACCATGTGCTAGAAATCAGGATCCCTACTTTCAAAGAATTCGTTGGAAGTTTCCTTCCTACCCTGTCATTATTTCAGCATCCCCCAAAGTATTTTTCCCAGAATCTACTAGTTCTAAGGGATGTCAAAGGTATTATGTGAGAAGGGGGTTCCGTGGCCAAATAACTGTGGGAAACAGTGAGTTAATCAAGCTACTCTGTTTTCTTTAATATCCTAACATGCTTGCTAATTCTCCAAGCAAGATACAGAACATACAGATATATTTGATCAGGGAATTCTCTCTCTCCAGAGCATTTTGTGGGTCTAAGGCTTTGAAATTCCTCTGGGAAATACTAACTACACAGTCTTATACTATCTACCTTCTGTGCTCTAAAGCCGGCCCTCTTCTGGCTGCTGAGGGTCTGTAAATAAGCATTTATTGAAAATTTACTATATGTCAGTCACTGTGGTGAGCACCAGAGTGCCAAATAAGATACATCTCCATTCTTGAAGAACTCATGGTTTTAAAGCACCATGCCCTTCAACCCAACTTAATTAGAGCTGCCCTGTCCAACACAGCAGCCTCTGGCCACTTGTGGCCATTTAAATTTAGTTTCTTTTTTAAAAATTGAAGTATTGTTGATTTTCAATGTTGTGCTAGTTTCTGATGTACAGGATAGCAGTTCAGTTATACTTATACAGTTATTGAATATAGGTCCCTGTGCTATATAGTAAGACTTTGTTGTTTATATATTCAGTACATTGTAGTTTGTTATCTGCTAATCCCAGACTCCCAGTTAATCCCTCCCCACGCCTTTCCCCCCTGGTAACCATAAGTTTGTTTTCTATGTCTGTTAGTCTGTTTCTGTTGTATAAATAAGTTCATTTATGTCATTTTTTTAGATTCCACATAAAAGTGATATATGATATTTATCTATCTCTGTCTGACTTACTTCACTTAGTATGATAATCTCTGGGTCCATCCGTGTTGCTACAAATGGCATTATTTCATTCTTTTTTATGGCTGAGTAGGATTCCATTATATATAAAAATGAGTTTCTTAATCTTATTAGCCACATTTCACGTGCTTAAAAGCCACATGTGTCTGGTAGATATCGTGTTGAGTGAACATTTCCATCATCTTGAAGTGTTCTGTCAGACACTGCTGACTTAGAGGTTCTAGCCTCAAGACTTACTTACTACAATATTCTATTAATACCCTGTCCCACCATGCCTGGCTGACAGATGTGCTCACAGTTGTCCCCACACTGCCTCAATGAGGCATTGCCATTTCGCTCTTTGGGCCTCTGTCATGGTCCACTTCTCTTTGTGAGACCACTTCTCTCCCAGTTTGCAGAAGAAGAGCAGATGAAACTCAAAACCATCTGCTCAGTGTTTCTCCCTAGGTCTCCTGTTGGAATCTCCATCTCAGGGAGCTGCTCAGTTCCTCAGGAGTGCTCGTAAATAACACATCATAATTACGTGTTCCTGTGTCTGCATTTTTGGAAACTGCTGCAGAATGTCAATCACAGCTGGGATGAATTCATCTTCCTGAGCATCTGTATCAAGTGTGAATAGTCCGTGTGGCTTGATGCCCACTTATAAGCCTGCCAGATTTGCTCTGCTGTGTGTGGTCTAGACTAGTTCAAATTTCCCGGCAGATAAGGGTAGATTATTTGTCAAATGAGTAATAGCTTGGAATTTGAGTGCAGGAAGGTTTTACTTATTGAAATCTAGCAATATATCTTCTCTCACCACTCACCAGTGTCAGCACAATAAAAGCGTGAGGATAAGGTTATAGGCATCCTTATCCTAGGGACGTGCTTGATCACCGTGTGGTCTTAGGGATACCTCTTACTATGAAATAATTTTACAGATAAGGGTCAGTCAGCTAAGCCACCAACAGCGGCAGTTAGACCATAATGTAGTACTAGAACTTAGTACTAATCAGTCTGAGTTTCATGATGTTAGTGCCGACAGATTCCTACTATGTTGTGAATCTGAGTGTAACTGGACCAGTCATTTAAAATAAAGGCATACAGGTAGATCTGGATGAAGAAAGAAAGATGCCAACTACTCCAAAAGGGAATTTCCTGAAGTTCCCTGAATGGGCCATGTCCTCTCACCTCCAGGACATAAGTACCTGCAAAGCCCTTGGCCTCCATGTCTCCTGGTCCTGCTCATCCTACAAGTCTCGGCTGAATTTCTCCTTCCTCAGAGACAATGCTCCTCCACTCTCTACTGTGTTGGGTCCCTGCCCACTGCTCCCAGAGCTCCCCAACTCCAAAGAAGCAACCACCAGAGAAGCCATAGTATCTTTAAGGACTAGTGTCACAAGTGACAAACCACCCCTTCCACCATTTTCCATTTGTCCAGCCCACATTGAAGGGGAGGGGAATTAAGCTCTCTCTCTCTTCAGAAAAGAAGGATAGCTAAGAATCTTTGGACATATTTTTAAACAGCCATAGGGACCAACATTTTTTTAACTGGTGGTGCTGGTCTTGGGCCCTTGCATTGAGTTCCGTTTCTTCTCTCATTTCCCACATCCCACATCCCAGACTGCTCAGATCCGCAGTCTCCCCAACATGTTCTTCCTCTGGAAATCACCTGCCTCTGTGAAAATGCCCATGACCTCAGCGTGGTCACTTCCTCCACACCCTCCTGGCCAAGCTCCTTGAAGAGGGCCATCTAGCCAATGGTCTTTACTTTCTCACTTCCCTTTCGGTTCATTCCAGAAACCTGCTCTTTCTCCAGAAGTAGAACATTGAAACCCTGGCTCACTTACTTTTGAAACAGGGAAGAAACAATGAATCATATAATTCACTGATCATTCATGTTGTGGATAACTCTTAAAAATGTTGTGCTGAGTAAAAGAAACCAGACATAGAACATACATACTGTTTCATCCCACTTACATCAAATTCTAGAACAGCCTAAACCACTCCACAGTATCAGAAAGCTGTTCAGTGGTTGCCTGGGCCAAGGGGGGGGGGGGGGGGGCGGTCAGGGATTGACTGCAGAGGAGTAAAGAGGGAACCTTCTCAGAGGTGATAGAAATATTCCATATCTTTTTTTTATTATTTAGTTTTTTGCCCTGAAGTATAGTTGATTTACAGTGTTGTGTTAGTTTCTGGTGTACAGCATAGTGATTCAATTATACACATTCTTTTTCATTATAGATACTGAATGAAGTTCCCTATGCTATATAGTAGGACCTTATTGTTTATCTATTTTATATACAGTAGTTTGTATCTGCTTATCCCAAACTCCTAATCTATGCCTTCTCCACCCCTTTCCCCTTTGGTAACCGTAAGTGTGTTTTCTGTGTCTATGATTCTTTCTGTTTTATACATTTATTTGTATCAAGAAATGTTCCCTATCTTTATTGTGGTGGTTACCTGGGAGCATGTATTTATGAAAACTCTTCAAACTGTGTATTTAAATAGAAGCATTTTCTTAAAAACCAAACACACCTCCATAAACTTTGTCTTTAAAATATGCTTGGTAAAGGCATCCGACATATTTTGAAAACAATTTCATTATTCACAGGAGCAGTGTTTTCACAGGCCTTCTCTGAAAACTTTTGTCTTCTTGCTGCATGGGTGGTTGAGACAAACTGAAAGGAAAAGTAGCAACTTATCTCTGCATTTTCAGTTGATTGTGATAACAGAAGTAATTCATGTCCCAGAGATAGGAGGCTCTCCCTCCCCTCTGGCAATCAGTTATGAATGGTTGTAAACCATTCTGCTGTACAACACCTGGGGAGATTTCCGAAAGTGTCTCAGTTCTCCAGCCCCACCCCAGACCTGGTAAATCACAGTCTCCAAGGGTAGGGCCCAAGCCAAGCAGAGCTCTCCAGATGGCTGTTGTGTGACAGCGTGGGTGAGCGCCAGTGACTGGAGTTTGGTGTGTCTCCAGTTTTTTTCAGCACAAGAACATCTGGGAGCTTGTGGTAGATATAAATGCATGGGTTCTGCTACTGGAATTCTGATTCTTTGATTCTGGGATGGGTGGGGCTTACGAATTTGTATTTCTAACAAGCTCCCAGGTAATTCTGATGCAAGTAGTCCAGGTGTCACACTTTGAAACTAATATTATATGTTTCCAAATTTCTGGACAGAACTGGAGTTCAACAAGATGCCTGGACTGAAAAGTGGCTCCTTCATCTTGATTTTTTAGATGGTGTCTAGCCCTACTACTTTGGTTTGCGTAACACATGCTTGCTTCTCTCCACTCCCTCCTTTCCCCCACAATCAACCCTACACCCAGTTCCCTGTCTAGATCATAATGGTGTTTTTGTCACCCTGGCAGCAGTCATCCCCCTACTCTAGAAGCCCATCCCCCTAGACGGCCCCTCTCCAGCATGGCCCCTCACCCGTGTCAGAGCCCCATCACACAAACCTCAGTGCTGCTGGGCTCCTGTGCTCCAGGCAAGTGGCTTGGTGCTGGGCCAGCCCTGGTCCTTGACATGAACCCTTTTCTGCATAGAGATATGAATGGTCTTAATTTTCCCACTGCTAGAATGAGAGGGTTCAGTCCAGATCAGTGGTCCTTAGCAGCAGGTCTTGTGAAAATGCTGGGGGAAGAAACCAGGGCCCAATCCTGGACCTCCCCTCCTCTTCAACTAGAGCTGCCATCTTTCTGTCATTAATGGCTTTGATGTAAGACTGCATTTAGAAGAAATGAGTTCTGCTGCTAAAATAATTTGTAAACCCAAATGAGTTCTGCTGCTAAAATAATTTGTAAACCCACTGGATTGGGGATGGCTTAGATTTCCTTCCAGTTCTGGCTCATTATGGATCCAGAATGACATAGACTGTCACTGTGTTTCCTTTTACTTGATTTATTTATAATTTGGGGGGGAGGTAATTAGGTTTATGTATATAAATACATATAATATATATAAATATATATTAAAAATGTATAAATATATAAAATACATAAATATATTAAATATATAAAGATATATAAGTATATGAATATGTAAATATGTAAAATATATAAATATCTATTAAAATTATATTAAATATATAAGTATATATAAATATATTTTTAATGGAAATACTGGGGATTGAACCCAGGACCTTGTGCGTGCTTAGCATGCACTCTACCACTGAGCTACACACTCCCCCTCATTCATTTCTAATCATATAATTATTTTAAAGCTGATTTATGGTAGCAATTTTTGTCTGTGTCTTACAAAAGTGTTTCAGCATAGAAGAAAGCTGTACATGGCCTGTGATAATACACACCTTTTAAATTTGGTATGTTCAGCCTCTGAGGATATAATAAAAGGGAACTATTTTGAGTAAAGCTATGGACCAAGTGCTGTAAGGAATATGTTCATTGAATCTGCACACAGTTCTGTGAGATAAACACTGTCTTTATCTCCACTTGAGAGAGGAGGAAAGTCGGACAGGGAGGTGACGTGACTTGTCCACACCGGAGTTGAACATTTGCAGTCAGACAGTCAGACACAGCCTCTGCTGAGGAAATCCATCTGAGGTGGATTGCAGCTCGGGGACTCACTAACTCCCATGGGTTCTGATGACCTGCAGCATCTGCACGATTCGCAAGGTTCTATCTCTCTCTCAACAGCATCCGACTGTGAGGCCACGGTCACATCACATCAGTTCATGCATTGCTGAATGACTCCAATGAGATGACCTGGCTGGTGCCGGGTGCTGGGTCAGCCAGAGAGACACGCCCCTTGCCTCAGGATGTTTAATGTCTGTAGCTCAGAAGACTCAAGTCAGGGAGGGTATAGCCCAGTGGTAGAGCATGTGCTTAGCATGCACGAGGTCCTGGGTTCAATCCTCAGTACCTCCATGAAATAAACAAACAAACAAACCTAATTATCACACCCCCCTCCAAAAAAAGAAGACCCAAACCCAAAGCTCACAGAGGCCAGGCAGGTGACAAACATGAGTTAGCAAGCAGGCAGTGGCAAAAAACCAGCAGTGGGAGCAGCCAATGTGCAACATCAGCTGATGGTTCCTGTGGGGAAGCAGAGAGCCAGGGTTTCCAAATTAGAACAAATTGGAACTCCACCATTTTCAGTAAACACACAGGATTTTGTACAGTGGCGACTGATTAGAACAGTTCTTGTATTTTATTTATTTTTAAGTCGCCGGGCCTAACGCACTCTTTGTAGGAGTACGGTTTGCCTAGGGGCCATCGTTCAGCTCAGCACCTTGCCTTACGGAGAGCTAGAGTTCTCCCTTATCTTGAAAGCCCAGCACATCCAAATGTAGGAAGTGAAGCATTGGTGAATGTGTGTGTTTTGGGGGGGGAGTACAGGGTTTGTCTGAGCCGACAAGACCATTTGATGGGGTGGATGTCCGCATCCCACCAAGCTGCTCCAAGCTCCATGACCGTCGCCGGTCTGCGGTGACTGCGTTGCTGCAGGCTCTAAGGACACTGAGCACATCTGTTCCTTTGTCACTGGCTTCACTTGACATGACCAATGTCGTCGCCTGTTGGCATTTAGACTGTCGACCCCGTCGCTGCCAGGCCCGGGCCGTAAGCACTGTTGTTAGTGTATGTACTTGCTCCAGACAGTAGAGCCTTAGAAACCCCTGCTCTGCTCGGGGATGGGCAGAAAGTCCCACAGTACTTACAGCACACACTCAAGGGATTTTATCTTACTAATCTTTGAAAAACATTGGCAAGTGGACAGGAGTCAAGCACAACATTTGCCCACATCTAACATAGGCTGGTTTTCGTTTTATGGCCTCATGATTGAAGAGGAAGACTTTTTATTAAGGTTGGCACTCTGCTCATACCTAAATTCCGTTTTTATTATAAGGTTTCTATTGTGGTTTGCTCTTTTTTGGAGCTCACTCTCTCCCTGGCGGTTACAATAGCCTTTGTACATACAGAGGAATTTTACTAGGTATTCACTGGGTGTGATTTTTTCCTTTGGTATCACTGATGACAGATGTTACAGTTTAAGAGGTTCCCAGACATAGTTGCTCTTTACTTGGTTTCTGGTGCTGGTGCAAGGGTGCTTGGTATTTTGCATTAGTAGATGGAGATTATTCTACATACAAAAACTCATGTAAACATTTTTATTTTGGATATTGAAAGCAATAACAGAGGGAATTTAATTAGACAGAAATGTTTTCTTAAAAGCACACCCACGCACCAGTGCACACATGCACAAGTTCCCAAGCACACAAGCAAACACACACTAATGACCATTTTTTCCTCATAGAGCCTCAACTCTTTCAAAACCCCTTCCCCCAGGGATTTTTTGTTCTTCATTTTGTTAATGGAATTATATATAAAAATCTTCTTCCTTGAAGTTTTTGAAATTGCATTTTCCAAAACTGATACCTCTGGGGTCTTTTTTTGTCATTTGTTTAGTTTTATTTTAAATCATGGTAAAATACACATGATAGAAAGTTTACCACCTTAACTATGTTTAAGTGTACAGTTCACTGGAATTACGTCCACCCGTGTTGTTGTGCAACCATCACCACCATCCAGACCGCTTCATCTGGATACGTACAGTTTTTAATTTGGGTTTTATTTTATTTTTTTCACATATAAGCCAGGTCTCTAGGATGTGCAGTTGAGGCCAGAAAAGGGAACACACAGTCTGCAAAGGAAGAAGACATCTGCTTTCATTTCCCTTCACCTGAAGCAGTGCTGCCACCACCTCTCAGTACATGGGATGATGTCCCTCTTCTACTGAGATCAGTACACAATGTGACAATAGCACATAATGAACGCTATTGCTCAAAAGCCTAAAATTGCAGCTTCATAATAAAATATCACAGAGCCCTAACAAGTGAACATGGCTTTAGTCCTATAAAGCACATTCCCTTTATGTAAAGTTCATGTTGTCTTCGTAGTTCATTAATTGGGAATCTGAGAATAAGGAAAAAGGGCCTTGCCTCTTCCCATATGAAAGCCGTCAGACTTTAGTTATCAGAGAGGCAAGCACGTGCAAAGGTTACTCTATTCTTATTTCACATGTGTTTTCTTTCTAATGTAGCATCACCCATCTCCCAAGATAGGGAAAATATTGGACTTTTTATGGCCAGGTCGATTTTGGAAAGGCAGCTGGAGGACCCATTTATAACCACATGGGCTTTAAATCCAGGGAGTCCCACTGCTCGAAGTACCTGTAGGGTGCAGAGCAGTGCTAGCAGACTTTTTTTGAAAAGGTCCAGATATTGAACATTTGGGTTTGTGGGCTATAAATGGTCTCTGTCACAATTACTCACCTTCACCGTTGACCTAGGAAAGTGGCCCTAAACAAGGCATAAACACAAGGTGTGACTGGGTTCCAATTTCACCTTTATTTATGGAGTTGAAATTTAAATGTCATACAATGTTCACACATAGGGATATAGTATTCTTTTAATTATTCCAACTGCTTCAAAATGTAAAAATCATTCTGAGTTTATGGGCTGTACCAGACAGGTATGGACTGGACTTGGGCTGAGAGCTAGTTTCCAGGTCTCTGAAGTAGAGGGAAAACAGGATTCCAAGGCCCGTGGACAAGATGCAAATGAAGGGCCTGGTTCAAATCCTCGCTCTGCGCAGTGCTAACCATGTAACCTTGCGCAAGTCGCTAACGTCTCCAAGTTTCAGTTTCTCCAGAGGGGAAGCCCAATGACCACCCCCTAGGGATGAAAGTCAGTTACAAAGTAGGGCACAAAACGCGGATCAGCTCCAAAGGCTCTGAGGAGGCTAAATTTCTCTCTCCGGGAGCTGGAGAACACATTTCAGTTGGCAGTAGTAACTCCTAGCAATAGGTCTTCTTTCTTTTTCTTTTTCTTTCTCTCTCTTTTTTTTTTTTTTTTTAGATTTGTTTTTGTTTTTGTTTTTTGAGGGGAGGAGGTAATTAGGCTTATTTATTTATTTATTCTTGGAGGAGGTACTGGAGATTGAACCCAGGACGTCGTGCATGCTAAGCATGCAGTCTACCTACTTGAGCTATGCCCTCCCCCGGTCTTATTTCATTAAACGAAAATTCAATCTGTTTCGTGTCTATTTACCCCATCAACATAATACTTCCTATCAAAGGAATGAGATTGCTCAGAAACTACAAACTTCCTAAATTACAGGCTGGCTGAGGAAGAAAAATCTCCGTATGTTTTCATTAAACATACAATGGGGTTCTTATTAAGGGATGGTAGGTTCCGTCCTGTGGTAAAGTCAGCTAGATTGATCTGCTTCTATGGAATCCTTTGTTTTCCCCGGGGGGTAGGTGAATTCTTCCTCCGGGAGCCCAGGTTCTTGAAGTCCAGGGCACACCCAGAATGACGCATCATGCTGCTTCAGGGTTTTTTTTTTAATGTCATCCAGAGCTGGACGCATTAAGCTTCTCTGGAGATAAATCAGAGTCTTTGCCTGCAGCCTAACCCAGACTGGAAGGGCTTTCTCACCGTGGGCCTTTTCCTCCCCAACCCTACCCACCATGGAAGGGCCAAGGAACAGAAGCAAATGGGGGAGAATTCCTTATTTGCCCTCAAAGAGCTGGGCAAGCTGACAGGTGGGCCCTGGGCCACGCTGAAATCTGTTCCGTCCCTCTGAGGCCATGGATGCATCGTCACCCTTGGCTCATCCCCAAACAGTGGGCTTAAGGAGCATCTACCAGAAACCAGTCTGGCTGTGCCAACAAATGCAGAGTGTGGGAGGCAGGGAGGTAGACCCCAGGCCAGGCTGTGGAGGACGTGGGCAGAGATGGGAAGGTGCAGGGAGTTGCAGAGGACCACCAGAGAGGACGGTACTGTGCTTCATTGGGTTATAGGGAGCATCGCTGTGAGCAGACATCAGGCTGGATCCACGCACTGTGACAGTCAGGAGCTAACAGTGTGCCAGCAAGAAGATGGGGGGCAAGGTGGGGGCACTGTCGATAGAGCTGCAGAGCAAGTCAGGACGTTAAAACCCTGTGGGGTCTGGTGAGGAGCTCTTGAGAAACTGTAGTGATGATGAAACGTTTCGATTCATGCTGTGGCTTTCGTGAGGTGGCACACTGTGGTCCACAACCCATCTCCTGGGGTTAAAGGAGAGCACTTCAAAAATGTGCAGCTCTGCCTGTGCAAGAACCAGTGTAAATCAAGAGACTGAATGTGTTTACATAAAGTGACATTTTTAATGTTTGCAGGGTTGGGGGAAAGAAGAGCAGTTTGACTCTCAGATGAGTATGAATAAATATTCTCTGTGGGTGGGAGGTCTGTGTGTTTATCTATCCATGCATACGTGTATATGTACTTGGCATGCATGTACTTGCACACATTCACACACACGTGCACATACACCATGAAGACTGCCCTCCGTGGCAGTGATACGGGCTGCTGTTTAGGAACAGAATTAATCAAATAAATAATGTTCTTTCCTGTGCTGGGAGGTCTGGCCTGCCGTGTTTCTATTTTTATTTCTTTTGGCTTATTTGCCACCCACATTCCTAAAAGAATGCAGAAAGAACACTTTGAATTCCTGTGTGATGGTTGGATCCAGTGTATACTTAAAGTTGGCAGAATTGTTTTTAAATGTTTGTATTCTGGCTGCCCTGCCTGCCTTACAGACTCCAGACTTGAGATGCTAGCAAGGAAAGTCAGCTGTGGACTTCCCCTGGGTGGCTCCACTGGTCACGCCCGTGTCTCCCTCCCCCGCCCACCCCACTCTCAGGGCTGACTTTGTACTGCCACCAGCTCAAGGATTCAGCCGAAAGCACATGCAGAGATCTGCTCTGCACGAGGCCTTGGGCTGCAGGGGTCTGGTTAGGGAGACAAGTTTTCAAGTTTCAACCTTGGCTACCCTAATAACTACATGACTTTGACCAAGGTCCTTAACCCCAGTTCTGTGACCTGTAAAATGATGTTAATATGCTCACCCCGTAAGACGGCTGTAATCAGTAATGAATGAAGTGATGAGCGTTCATCATTGAGCACAGTGCTTGATACACAGATGGGCAGGAAGTGCAGACACAACTCTGTTAGCAACACAGTGCACTTTTGTTGATATATTAAGGCTCAGACAGCACTGCGCCATTCTGCTCCCTCCATCCTTTGTGACCTTTATGACCTAGCACTACTTATCTATATGGATAAAGCCTTGTTCCAAAAATCATTTAAGGTGGTAAGTGTCAGTCCCCCCACTGGAGTTCTTTCTCCAATTCCTGTTAAAGAGACACCACTACTTTAAGAGAAATAGTTTTTTTTTTTTTTCCTAATGTGCCAGCCCCATGCTTGGTTCTCACCCAAGGCACCTGCTCTTCCTTCCCTGGCCCTGCGGAACAGAAGCTTCCTGCCCAGACGCCCCACCCACAGGACCACTGGGCAGGGGCAGCATCCTCAGGACTTCGAAGGCCCTGAGGGCCAGAAGAGGTGTGCTGAGCAGGGGAAGGGGCAACAGAGAGTCTGCAGGGCCAGGTCGCAGTGCTCCCAACCTTCTGCAGGTCTCAGGAACCAGCTCTGAGTGGTCCAGTTCACCCAAGGAGACAACTGGGCTCGCACTCCTACGGAACATACCAAGGGGTGCTGCTGTGGGTGGAGGCTGACTCATGCTCACTGGTTCGGCCCTGCCCTGTGGGCGGAAGGAGGGAGCCTTAAAAAATCCTGCCCCGAGGCCCCACCCATGAAGTTACCTGGAGTGGGAGGTGCCCTTCCCCTGGAATCGCCAAGGCCCTGGGATAAAGGTCACTGTTACTCTGATACATGCAGCTTTATGGTTTCTCAAAAGTGAAAGGAGGAACCCCTCTGCTGGGGAGAGGTGGCCTCAGCTGCGTGGCTGGGGTCGTGAGATGCAGGGCCATCCTGCGCCCCAGGCAGCCGGAACTGCCCCCCACCCCCACCCCCTTGATTCCACCTTCTGAAGACCACTTTTGCCACAGGGAATGGGGCGGGAGGATGGGGAGAGTGGCTGGGGATGTTTGGGGTTTGCTCGTTTGTTTTTCTTTTCTTCTCTTCGCTCTTGTTCCAGGGACTTCCCTGCAGCAAGCAGCCTGATATTTTATTTTTCTGGGCTCCCCCTTGAAGAGAAACACTGCCCATCAGTGCCAAGGGAGACGCCCTTTCTCTCCTTCCTCACCCCTGGAGTCCTGGTCCCTTTCCCCGAACGCTCTGGCTTCTTTCTGGATGTCTTGTAACCCTCACAGACACAGAAGCAGGGTGTGAAAGGATGAATGGGTGTGTTCTCAGCAGGTTGAGGAAACTGAGTTCTCGGTGCAGAAACAAACAGAAGCAAGATGTGTGCAAGTCTGGAGAGAGGCGGGCGGCAGGTCCTGAAACCCTGCGGTCCCTTGAACTTGCTAGGACTTGATCTGGTAGGAGATGGAGTTTTGCTTTTACACTTTTTTGAATCTTCAGAAGCACCTTTCCAGCCGGTGCTGGTTATGATACCAGCACGGATTAGAGAGTGTAGACCTTTAACCTTGGCTCCACATTGGAATCCCAAGGCCATGGGGTATCACGGGCCATTCTGAGTCCTCCAAACTGGATGATTTGGAGACCTCGACAGCCGACAGCCGATTTTGGTCCTCATAATCAAATGCCTAGCACAATACCACTTCCTCCTTTGAAACTACCTCCCCTCATTCCTGAAGTTCTTTTGACAGCACCGTGGCCCTGCTTCTCACAGTGTCAGGATACTGGAGAATCCTCGCTGAGCCCTGGTTCCAGTCCATCCATGTTGCCCTGCGCGGTCAGCTGACCATCACAGCATCCTTGCTGATGCCGGCTCACATTTCTTTTAGTTCTCAGCCTCCGCGCTCCTCCAGGAAAACTGCTGGTTCCAAAGGGACTTTGCTTTTGCTTCTCTTGAGTTAGGTCTCGAGATAAGGAAAACACTTGCTTGACCTCCGGGGTAGAAACATGGCCGGAGGGAAATGGGTTTTGGCCAGAGCTGAGGACCCTGAGGGGGAAGTGGACTAGGGGTGGTTCTGGTGAAATCTTAGCACACACAACAGCACAGTTGGGATGGGGTGAGGGGTGGGGGGTGAAGACCCATGAGAGAAATGGAATTTTCGAGATGGTTAAAATTTTCAGTCCACCTACTTTTTAGGGGAGGGGAAAATAGCCAAGAGCAGAAGAAACAAATGGATAATATGGATACAACTGGGAGGTTTTAGAGTCTTTAAGAAATGGAATTTGTAGGATAAAAGGCACTGCAGGAAGTCATCTTTCTGACCTGGCCACAGCCCCGGGGGAGCGTAACCCTGCCATCGGGAATGGAAGTCTTCTCAGTTACAGGATTTCCCTGTTATTCACGCCCTGTCCCCCAGCCCAGCCAGAAATGCTGTCCCTTGTATTTCATGCTGCAGTTCAAACCCACCTGCCCAAATCTGTCTTTATCTGAGAGGAGGCTGGGGGCTGACGAGAGGTGAGATGTAGCCAAGTCCAGCTTGGGGTCTGGCACTGGGGGGGCGGGCCCGGAACTGGGGGGCGGGCCCGGAACTGGGCGGGGCAGGGCTGTGCTGCTGATTGGTCACAAGGAAGCACTTGTGAAAAGGAGCCCCACCCCCGGACGGCCTCTTCCGATGGACCCGCGGATTTTTACTTTCCTCTTTTCAGCAACCACCACCTTAATTAACATAGTGCCTTTAGAGTGTGTTGTTGAGGCTCCGTTATTGGAGAAGGGAAGTGTGTGTGTGTATACCTCTGCTCTGTTAGCTGAGATACAATTTACTTCCCTCTTAGGGCCAAATCTAACGTTTTGTTGTGTACTTCAACCCACCATGTTTGAAGCCATTGGGGTTTTCATGGTGGCTGATGAGGGGAGGGGCCCACTTACACAAAGGTCATGTTCACAAAGCTTTCCGCACAGTGTTCATACTACACCCACAGTCCTTTCATCTCTTTGTGTCCTGTTCTTCCTCAATCCTTGCTTTATTTCCAGTATTTCTTCCTCCCATTTTCTTCTTCTTGTATCTCAGAATTAGCAGAAAGCTGACGAATTAAAAACAAGAAATAGGCTTTCACACGCTGTTGCTGTAGCACTCCTATTCCTAACAGATAAGTTAAAACACTAGAAAAATAAAGAGCCTCACCCCTTTTCTTCTTCCCCCCAGTGGAGTAATGGAAATAGTATGTTTTGTTTGTTGACCTGTTTTTGTTTTTGAGTCCCTCAAAGCTGGGTTCAAGTCCTTATTCTTCCACTTGCTAGCGATGTGAACTTGGCCAAGTGATGTCTGTTCTCTGAGCCTCCATTTCCTCATCTGTAAATTAGAAAAAGCAATGCCTACTTCGCAGAGTTTTAAGAAAGCAATATGCAAATAAATATATGTCTGCCATATCAGGTACTCAGTGCATCCTTCCCTCCACCTCTCATTTTACTGAGTCTCTTAACACCTAAGAATTATCCTTCTTCATTGGATTTTAGACTAGGGAACAAATAATTTTAAAGCACCTGGTAGAAGCCAGGTTTTGTGCACTGGGGTCCAAAGAGAAACCAGATATGGGTCATCTCTTCAGGAGCAACCTCGTGCTGGCACCAGGAAAGAACTAAACAATCAGAGAACACGAGAGGGGCTGTGGGCACCACGGGAAACCAGAAAAGAAGACTTCTTAGGGCCAAGATGGGGAGAGTAGGAGAAGGCGTCCCTGAGGAAGTGACCCTGATGGGAACCTTGAAGGTGCTGGGAGAAAGGTGTTTTGAGAAGAGAGGAGCAAAAGAAAGCATATATATGGGAATTGCTATGGGTTCAACAGGAGAGAAAGAGAGTTGGGGAGTGACAGGGTGTGAAGCTGAGTGGTTGAGGCGTTCAGATCAAGAAAAAAGCATTGGCTGCTAGAGTTGGGACTTTGTTTGACAGCTGTGGAGAGCCATGTAAGTTTCAGGTTTAGGTTAAGGAGAGCTAATAAGGCAAGAGGGATTTTGCCTGAAGCACACTGAGGCAACTCTAAGAAATCCTTGTTTCCACAAGTTGCCTTTCTCAAATCAACATCAAGTGTAGAGCGTCCACAGGCCAGGAGTCCTAGCTCTGCCATTTATCAGCGATGCCACCTTAGGTGAGTCGCCCACTCCCTCCCATCTCTGAAATGAAGGTGTTGAACTGGGTCATAGCCAATTGTCCTCCCAGCTTTAACAGTAGTCTGTGATTCTCTGATTCTGTCACTGCTTTTTGGAGCTTGTTTTATAATTTTTATAGTTCACTTATTAAAATTGTTATGTGCACATGATGACTGATGCCTGGTAGACATAACATTTTTTTTCTCTATTCCATGTCAAAATTAAGTTAGTAAAATGTGTGTTGGTCTGGTGTACTAAGCTCAGAGTCAGTTGATTTCTTTATAGTCTTGGCCAGGTCAGAAATTATTTGTGTGACCTGGAATAAGTCATTCAGACTTCCCTGCCCTCCGTGGCCATTTCTGAAAATGACTATATCGAGAGGTAAGAGTAAGATCTGACTCTTAGAGTCCGTGCAAGTTTGTTCAGTGCGTATAAGGAAAAACTTCCTGCAAAGGCTAGCAAAAATCTCTAGTTTGAAAGTGTTTAGATCAGAAGTGGCTGAGTTTCTTACACAAAAGATATGTCGAATTCATCCACCACCACCATTCTCCAGAAAGACTAGGCAAAACTCTTTTTTTAACTTCATTTCTAAAACTGGATATGATTTCAGTTTGAAGATTTGGTCTACTTCTCTTTGGATCTTTTAAATGGCTGGCGTTTATGTTCTTTAGGAAAAATTACATGTGTATTAAAAATATCTAAAAGTCCGGAAAATGTGTAAGAGGGAGATATCAGAAATAGAAAGCATATTATTTTATTTACCTAGAGGTAAAATCATCATGCTGGACCCATACTTTATATTTTTTCCCAAAATAATTGGACCAAACCATACACACTCTTACATGACTTGACCAAAGTATCCCTCATCATTCATTAATAGACAACATAGGTTTAAGGGTCTGCTCAGATTCAGGCAAAATGAAAGGCTGAATCCCAGTGCTGGCAGGAAGCCATGTGTGTGAGTGTGTGCCGAGTGCTGGGGGAACCCAAGAGGGAGCTCATTAACCCTTTCTGGGAACTGACAGTTAGATCTTGAAGGATGTCACAATTTGCCGGGCATAGAAGGGCAGAAAGCATTTCCCAGGTGGAAGAAACAGCCCGTGAGAAGCTACTAGATACCTTGATAGACCATGGATGCTGGAGTCTGGAGGAGTCTCGTGTGCCTGGCAGGTGTGGTGAGTGGGCCAGGGTTCACCAGGAGGTGAGCAGCAGGGTGGGTGTGCCCAGTTAGGAGCGGCTTTGTTTGCCAGGCCGCAGAGCGTGGAATTTGTACTGCTGACAGTCGGGAACCAGGGACTTGACAGAGTCAGTTACTGGCTTACATTAAAGCAGTGGCACTGAGTGAGCACAACCAAAGCCTGGCTTTACTCTTAAGGATGGATTTTTAAAACTCCAAGTGCTTGAAAAATCTTCATATACAAACCAAATGCTTTGTGAACATTTCTCAGAAAATGTGCCTCACTTCTGCAGAATCTTCTTAAACACCTGTTAGAGTTCTTCAGTGGCCTTAACACGGTGGGTTCGGAAACTACTGCCATGGCAAATTTATCCCTGAAGAGCAACCTGGGTAGGAGTTATTTAGGCCACTCCCCGTGCTGGGAAGGAATGTGTTTGGGCCTCTGATGATGAGGAAAGCTGTAGAACCCAATATTGGCTGGTTTTTTTGGTTTAGGTCTTTCCCTCAGAATCGGGTATTTTTTAAACTGGCTCATTGGCGCCACCCGGTGGGAAATTGCTAGAATACAGCTGTGAAGGCCTGTAGGCTTTTGAGGGGCGGATCCAACTTCCTCAAGTTTCGGATGTATTTCAACCCTTCTTTCCCTGTAAGAATGTTAAGAGGCCTCCCCTAAACAGTTTTTCTCTTGCATTTGAGACTTCACAGCGTGGTGAGGAAAGCACTGGTCCTGGCTTTTCACAGACTAACTCAGTGGCTTTGTTCAAATATTCTCAAACTTTCCCTCTTTCGCTTTCTTTAAAAACAACAAAAAACCTCTTCCATACTTCTAGTATTCATAGTCTTTTAGTGGCATAATTGTTTTAGTGTTTACCCATTGCACTTGTAATTCAAAGTGGCATCAGTCTGGGTAAAGGAAAAATATCTCTTACATTTTGAAAATTCAGGAATGATTGCAACCGTCTATAATTAATATATGTTAATTAATATAAGTCAGTATCATCCAAATGCATATTCATAAGACTGTCTCAAAGGCTTTAAATCATGGTCATGTGTAGTGGAAAGAGCTGGACTTTGCACTCAGAAAAACCTGAGTTTAAATCTCACTCTGCCACTTTCTTTTTCTTTTTTTTTTAATTGTAGTTCATTTACAATGTTGTATGAGTTTCATTAGTTTCAGGTGCACAACAAGGTAATTCAGTTATGTGTATATATATATATTCATTTTCAGATTCCCCTGATTATAGGTTGTCACAAGATATTGAACATATTCCCTGTGCTGTACAGGAGGTCCTTGTTGCTTATCTAGTTTATACATAGTACTGTGTATACTTCTTCCACTTTCTGTGTGACTTTGATAAGTTATTCTCTGTCTCTGGCCTGTTTCCTCATCAGTCCAATGAGGACGACAAATCTGACTTCACAGGGTCAGGCTAAGGGTTACATGAAGTAATATATGTAGAGACATGAGGGACACGGGGACTGAGGGACAGCAGACCTTTGTTTGATGGAAGCAGCTGTTATCGTTAAGACTCTGAGGCTGACGCAGGCACCTGCTGGTTCACCTGGAGCACATCACTTCTGCTCTGAGGCCCGGATTCCTCTTCTGTCAAACAGAGATCACAGTTCTTCCCTCAGAGTTTTACAGAGGCAATGATATAACCACCCAAAGCTCCTGCACCTCATAGTTAACTTAGTGCTAGTTTAACAAGTGCTAGTTCCTTTCTTTGTGTAATTCTGACCCATTGCAAGTTTCAGAATTAGTTAGGAAGCCAAAATTGTGTTCATCCCGTGATCTCACCTTCACTCTTTGTTTCCCAAACACACACACACACACACACACACACACACACACACACACACACACACACACACACACACACACTTTGCATTCCCACCTTATTTTTCCTGTCTCAGTCACCAAAAGTTAACCAAAAACACAAGAACCTTTGGATGCTTAACAGAGGAACAGCAGATTCCTTTTAAGATTGTCTTCATGTTTCCACCCCGACACGAGGGCCCTGGATCCTTATGTGAACCATTGTGAAACATTTACCTGTCCGTGTTTGAACCATTTACCAGTCTCCCCCCGCCCCGCCGCCGTCCCCATCCTGCCCCGGCCCCTCTGCTCCCGCCACAGCAGCACCAGACTCCCAGTGGGCTCCTCCTCAGCCGTGCACCCCTCCAGCTGCAGCCCCTCCTCCCTGTCCCCATTCCTCCACCCTCACCCATCAGACCCCCCTCCTCTAAGTTGTGGAGTCCATCTCAGTGGGCACCTTCTCAGAGAAGTCCTCTCAAGTCTCTTTCCTCCCAGCGCCCAGTGGCTGCTGCCATGTTTGTGCTTCCGAAGAGTCAAGAATGAATGAATTGGGTCTCTGTATCTCTCAATACTTCCAACCTTCCCAGTCACCTCAAGCAGGCATCACTGGTCCATTTCACAGATGAGGACACTGGGGACCCGTTCATCGCTTGACTAGACAAACATTTATCAGTCGTCCCTTGCCAGGCACTGGGAACACAGCAGCAGACATCAGACACAGCCCCCTTCTCCATGGATCCTACGGGATCTTACAAGGGATGAATCCAGGAGGTGGGAGTGAAGCAGATAACAGACGATTCCAGTTGTGAAGATGGGTGCCACGGGAGGGTGGAAGAGGAGATGACGCCCAGCTTTGGCGGTTCCGGAAGGCATCCCTAGGTAGGAACCCCTTTGGAGAAGACCCGAAGTCTCAGGGAGGCCGCACAGGGAGGTAGTGAGGGCAGAGTGGGATCTGAATGTGAGTGGGTTTGGTTCTACTGGGCCTTAGGACTTGTCCTGCTCTAAATATTTGCATTGACATCATCGTATTCTAGTGTGTAATCTACATCTCTGTCTCCCTAATGGACTGCAGCCCCTTGAGAGCAGCATATCCGAGGCACCTGGTACCTGGTACAAGCCCAGATTCTGCTCTGTAGAGTTGGTTATTTCTGGGGTTTTCTTTGTTTGTTTTGTTTTTTTAACAGAGGCACTGAGGATTGAACCCAGGACCTTGCACATGCTAAGCATGCACTCAACCACTGAGCTCTACCCTCCCCTCCATAGATGGTTATTTCTTTAACCAACATATCGATGTAGTTTTCTCATAGAGCCTTTGAGCACCTGGCACTCTGTTGGCAAGCTCCTCTGACTCAGACGTTTCCTATTTTATGGGGGGCTGGGGGGTGACCCAGGGTCAGCGCGCAGGAGGCATAGCAGCTGGTGTTAGCTCTGCAGCAGATGGAACTCAGAAGCAGCTCATTCGTCTAATTAAAACGACATGAAACGTGTCCTCCCGCGTGGTGTAGGGCTCCTTCCCAGCCTGCGGCCCAGGCCATTTTGGGGATGAAAGAGGAGCTGCTGCTTTGTGCTAGGCACCGTGCTAAGGGTGGGGGACGCAAAATGGACCCCGCGCTGTGACTTAGGGTTTCTTTTTCCTGCTACTTAGGAGCTCGCAGTGCAGTAGGGCCAAAAGACATGCCCAGAGTCCATGCACACACAAGGACGTGCACACCGGCTCCTGGTGTGCAAGACTCCAGGTGGGCACAGGTGGAGGGAGTGGCTGATCCACAGTGGGCGGGGCGGGAGTGTAGGAAGACCTCTCAGGCAGGTCCAAGTCCTCTTGCTTAAGTTGAGAGAATGAACGGCAATGAGCCATGGGCAAGGGTCTCGCCTGTACAGAGGCCCAGAGAAAGAGAACAGATGGCGCATTTGCAATCTATGAATGCCCACAAGAGCCAGGCCGATGGTGTAGATGGTGAAAGGCCAGCTGGTTGCGGTTGCCTATCAGACACAAATGGGATATTCTCTATTTCCTTTAAGAAATGTCGTCCCTCCCACTTTTCTTGACTTGTACCCACTGAAATTGTCCTTCATTCTTCCATCTTTGATTGAAACTTAAGTAAGAGAAATTCTGCTCTACTCTAAGAAAAACAACAGCTTAAATCCAATGATCATGTCAATCAGTAAGTGATACTTGGCTCCCGCTGGGAAGACAGCTGGGCATGGTGAGGACTGGGGCAAACTGGAAAGTGTCTTCTCCATCTGAAGAGGACAACCTTTCTCAACTCCAGCTGCCCACTGGCTCCAGATCTTGCAATTTTTCAGAAAAAGAGAGCAACCTGGATTTTTGTCAGTTAGCTAAGTTTTTTAAACAGTGCTTTGCTTAAAAAACAAAAAACAGAAACAAACAAAAACAAAAACACAAACTGCAGACCAGACGGATCACATCTGTATGCTGAGCCTTATTCATGGGCCATGCTTGCAGTCTCTTGTTTAAAGGCTCCAGAGGTTGCCAGGGTATTTTCAGAATCCTTCAACAAGTCATTGCTTTGCTTATAGTTACTCCTAACCATCCTTCTCCCCCTGCTTTCCAGAAAGAGATGACGAGCAGGATGTGTCACTAACGCCCCATCTTACCCTTCGGAAGAAAGAGGAAAGCTGTTTCCTCCTGGAGTCCTGGGCGGGCAGGAGGGAGACTTCCCTGGCTGAAAAGATGCACCGACTTCCAGGAGCAGGCGAGCTGGAGACCAGCGGTGACTCCCAAGAGATGTTCCCACTCACTTCATGTGCTCTTAACCCTCTGAGTGCTGCTAGCCACGACCTGTGGACCTGGCTGGGAGGGGGACGGCCCCCTTCCTTCTGTCTCCGATCGGATCCTCCCGGAGGAAGGAAGCCTCTGCACTTAAGTGTGTGTCGCAGTTCTGCCTGTGACCTAATGCCTAAGCTTTACTGGAATTCAGGTTTTGAGACTGAGATACCTAATTGTACTTTTCCACTTACCTGTCTTGTCGGCCAGCCGCCTTTTCTGTCACGTGTTTTCTTAGTCCCCAGTGAATTTTGGAACTCTGGGTGCACAGCCAGCTTTTCTCTAATGAGCCTTCCTGTCCGGTCCCTGCAGGCTCCGGTCCTGATGCTGTGGTCTTGCTCAGAGGCCCGCGGCCCGCCCGGCAGCATCAGTGCAATTTCTCCCATAGGCAGTTTTCCCAGCGGATGGCTTGTCTCTGCCCCGAACAAGGTCTGCACTACACTTTCCCTGCAGGGAAGAGACTGGTCCGTAGTCAAAGGCTAACGAGTTACCAGTTCACCCTGAACAGAATGTGTTTTTTGATAACCACACCATTCCTTGTTGCTTCCATTCAAGACAGTTTTCCCTGTTTCCCAGAAGAGAGCAATAAAAGAAGTTATAAATGACCAAGAGTGATCTGCAGAAGTCCTGAGTCAGATTAATGCAGCATTTGTTCTTAATTAAAGGGTGTGGTGGCTGTCTCTACACAATACTGAAATTTCAACGGAAAAAACCAAAAACCAAAAAACCAAAAGTACAATGGGTAATTGGTGCGTGCAGCCCAGATGCCTGACCCATTGCCTGGTAATCTTCCCAGCCAGCCCTCTGAGCTTCTAGATCCAGCCGAAGTTTTCCTTCTCTTCCTCCACTCACTCCCTTCCTCTGCCTTATGATGTTATGACACAGAGCTACTTTCTGCCTGGATGATGCTTGTGCCACGGTTGCCAAGGTAACAGTGGAGCTGGAGCCATCTTCCTTCTTCCATCCTCCCCCGTGTCCCTGTCCCAGCAGACAGCATCATTCTGTGCTACACCCTGCCTTTTGAAAGCTAAGTGACTTTTAGCTGAAGAAATGTGGCCTTCTCTGATTCATTCGCAAAACTGTGGTGATCCTGAGAGCCTGGGACGAGGGGGTAATGACACTTCCCGCGATGGTTTGAATTGGACAAAATAGCAGTTGGTGGAGGGGTGTAGATAAGATTGTGTTAGTGCATCTTAATGTGATCCTGATTAAAGAATAACTAAACAGCTCCTGTGTCGTTTTATTACACGTCACGTGTTACAGCCATTTGTGGCTGCCAGGAGAGCCTAGGAAGGCATGAAATCTTTCTTTGTCCAAACGGAGGAAGGGCTGGCTGTCTGGGCACGGTGGTGTTCTGCGTTGACCTTACCCAGCAAACCAACCCGCACTCCGTATCCCGTCCAAGTTGTCTCCCGGAATCCAAACGCTGCTGCTACCTCTCTCCACCTCATTGTGCTCTGATCAACGACCAATATGCCTTTTTTGTTTGTTTGTTTGCTTCCTTAGTATCTTTGAGAGGATAAGATAGGCAAAGATTTTTTGCTACTTCATTTTTGGCTGAAAGAATATCTTTCTGTCCTAAGGATGCCTGAGAACAGAGACACAGGATCCCCTCTTCCCGACCTCTGCTGTATGCAATGCGTGCCACGTGGAGTGTTGGTCAGTGGGACCGAGAAGTGGCAGCTTGGAGCCCAGGCCCTAGGAGGAACTCTGAAGCTTTGCACCGTGGGAAACTGTCAGAGTTTTGCATTAAAAAGTGGACAAGGTTCCTGCCTTTTAGTAATGCCTAATTAAGTAGGATGGTGGACTCTGAAAACTTTGGTGATGAATTCTTTTTAAGGTTATTTGCTATTAACTGTTTGTGCCTATGAAATTTCCATTCAGTTAAAAAATCCAGGTATTTTTGGAACTTCTTGGAACAATTTCCTCCTGAATATATTGTTCACTGCACTAGTCAGTCCTCCCAGCATGAGTGCTGGCAAACCTCTTATTTTTTAATTACAGAGTGTTCGTCTTCCTGCGGAACTTTGTTTGGCAAATTCTAAAGAAAATCATCAGAGGCAATTTTTTTTTTTTTAATCTCTTTGGCCTAACTACATCCTAAGGACATCTCCTAGCCAGTGGAGATCTGGGCTCCTGGCAGCCCCTCAGGGCATCTCCTGCTGTCTGGGTCTGAGATTGACACGTTGTTCCTCCCTCCTAACCTGGCTCGTTCTCCCTCATTTCCCACTGTTTCACTTTTTTTGTTGTTGAATAATACATGTATGCATGAATTTTTCTTTTTAATTTTGAGAAATGTCAAAGTGGAAACTTCAAAAAGGAAAGATTATAATGAACATCCGTATACCCTTAGTTGTCATTCTGTTTAGTGGGTGAGCCTTCTTCTCTAATGTGTGTGTGTGGCGTGCATATGTGTGTGTGGTCTCTGTGTCTGCGTGCACATGTATGGGGGTCTTTCATGACACTGACACTACGAAAGAGTTCACGCCGGTTTGTTTGTAGAATGTGCCCACAATCAGGAATTTTTTTCTGATTGTTTCCCCATTATTAGATTCAGGTTAAACGTTTTTATTAAGAATACTACATAAGTGATGTTGTTTCTTTCCTTTTGCATCACATCCAGAAGCATGCAATGCCCAGTAGTTCCTTTTTATTATAGATACTAAGCTTGATCAGTGGGTTCAGGCATTATCTGCCTGATCCAGTCATTACAAAGTTCCATGATTCATTAGAAAGCTCTGAAATTCAGTATGCATACATTTTATAGAGTGTGCGACTGTGTATATGTGTTTCCTTTTTTTTTTTTTTTGGAATCTTTAACTTCACATTTAATGAACACACAGCATTTTAACAGGTTCTATGCAGAAATGGTTCTAATATTGATTTGCCTGTCACCTTATCTTTTTAAAAAGGGTTGGAGTGCGGAGATACAGAGGCTAGGTTAACCTGGCCCCAGTGCTCATATATGTGCTTTCCTTTCTTAATATTCTCAAAGAGCTCCAGGGTTTCCCAAAGATTACAGCCTTTGCAGTTAGATGACATAGCAATGACAAAAAATCCATCTCTTCCCATTTAACAGAGGGAAGGGGAAGCAAGAAGTTTACCTCTGCAGCTAACACGCGAGTCTGCTGGCTAATGAGAATTTGTGTGGCCCCTATAGCCAGAGCCAAAATATATATCTTTTTTTTTCTACATCCTCAGTGACCTCCCATTCAGACTGATGGCTTATTTTACTAAAAAAACTTCACTCTGTGCATCTATACTCCTCTTGAGTTCTCTGAACATTTTGGCCATCATTACTTTAAACTCTTTCTCAGATAAATTACCTATCTCCTCATCACTTATTTCTTCTCTTGGGATTTTATCTCGTGCCTTGGCCTGGGAGATATTCCTTTGCCGCCTCACGTCATCTATCTTTCTATGTGTTGTGGACTCCTTCCACAGGCTTTGGGATTATTGTTTTCTTATTTCTAGTATCTGCCCCTGGTGGATGAGGCTGGAACTAGAGGTTTATGCAGGTTTCCAGGCAGGAGGGGCAGGTGCCTGCCCACTGCTGCGTGAAGCTTGGTCCTGGACCTCTGGTGAGGAGGGCTGTGTCTAGAGGCCTTTGTGGCTTAGGGAGTCTGATGATGGGTGTGGCTGTGTTCCCACCCTGTATGTTGTTTGGTCTGAGACTTCCCTACAGGCTGTTGGCTGGGGCTAGGTCTTTGTGCTAATGATCCAATCAAGATGTCAGCCTCCAGGAAAGCTCATGTAGATTAACACTCCCGGAATGTCCACCACCAGCTTTTATGTCCCCTGGGTGAGCCACAGCCATCCCTCACGTCCCCAGGAGACCCTCCAAATCCAGCAGGCAGATATGGCCCAGGTTCCAATGAAATCATTGCCTCTGCCCTTGGACCTGATGCACATGTTTCTGTGTACGCTTCCCAAGCAAATGGAGCCTCTGTTTCCCCCAGTCCTGTGAGGCTCCCAGAGCCAAGCTGCTCTGGCCTTCAAAACCAGATGTCCTGGGGTCTCCTTCTCTTCCCAATGCCAGAACCTAGGCTGGGGAGCCTGATGTGGGGCTCAGAGCTCTCACTCCTGTGGGAGAGCCTCTGCGACTTAAGTATTCTTCAGCTTGTGGGTCACCCACCTGGGGGGTATGGGGCCCACCCAGTGGGTATGGGTCCCAGTTATATCGCGAGCATGCCCCTCCTACCGTCCTGCTGTGGTTCTCTCTTTATGTTTCCAGTTGCAGAAGATCTTTTTTGCTAGGTTCCAGTCTTTTTTTGATGGTTGTTTAGCATTCAGTTGTGGTTTCGTTGTAGTTGCAAGGAGAGGCAAGCTCATGATCCTACCACTCCGCCATCTTGACCGGAACTCCCCAGACCAATGGTTTATTTTAGACAGCACGTATTTGCATTGAAGGTGATTGCCCAAGGGCACAGAAGTTGATTTGGTTGTGGGTGGGAGGAATCTCAGCTATTACACTGGGTCAGGGCCCTCCCAGGGACCATAGTATATATGCAGATACAAAGTGTGTGTGTAGTATTACAATTTCCTGGGGATAGGGGGATGATTCGGCTCTTTAGGAGGGTGATAATGAAAAGAAAAAAAAGGTTGAGGAATACTCATCTAGAGTCAGTTTCTGCTTCTGAGATTGAGATTGTTGATTTTTTCTTCCTGGGGTGTTTTCTCATTTCTGAGGGCCAGGATAAATGGAGACAGCTTTGAGAGATTTCTTAATCCATTCCCTCTACCCTCCCAACCTGTATCGTTAACATTCCAGATGAAAAACTGATTCTCCTCTCAAAGATTTTCAGGCACAGAAATTCCACTTCATCCTCTTGTACAACCCACAGACCAGTTTACATCGGAAATCCTTTCATTCAACTTGAGCCAAGCTATCTTTGATTTTCAGCTCACCTTGTCTAGTGTCCCAAGTTAACAAAGATCCAGGGATGATATAGGATGAGTAAGAACATACGAAATGATAGCTTTATTTGCACATTAAATATTTGAAGACTGTTACCAACTGTCCTTCAGTCTTCTTTCCCTGTCATCTCCCATTGGCAGAATTCTCTTGGAAGTCTTGTTGCCCCACTGTGAACATTTCTATACTTCAACCTGAAACCTTCCCAAGGCTCTCCATGGCACTGTGCATTATGGCTGCAACCAGCAGTGAACGTATAAGAAACGACTGCATGCTTTATCCAAACTGTATTGTGTCCTTATCAACTGCTGACGTGATTTTATACATTTATAAATTTCCTTTTTTGTTATATTTGCCCACAGTAAATCCTCCTCTATATTCTCTTCTGCCATTTTGGTTTAGGTTTATCTTCTTGAGCTTCCTTCCTACCTTTAGCATTCTTCCTAAGATTACACTGTGTTGTTTTGTCTTAATCACCTCGTCAATTGGCAAAGCATTAGGGGACTTGGATAGGGTTCCTGTCGTCTTTTTGTGGTGATTATACCAATTCAGCATTCAGGTCATTGATGGAAGCACATCCCTTCCTATGGTCTCTAACCTTTCATCACTTCCACATCCCGTGGGTATCACACTGTGAGAAAAAGAAGTATCATAGAAACAGTACAGCCATGTTTTCAAGAAATGTGTACAAAGGCAAAATTACTAAAAGGAGTCTGATGTGTCACTTGGATAATACCGTTGTCTTTTGTGCTTTGATCATTTTGGTTCTCGAGGAAATAGGCGATTCTCTCCTAGAATTAGCCAAACAAAGCGTGTTTTGGAAATAATGGGGTTTTTTTTCCTGCTTTAAAAAATATATCCACAAAAAAACTTTTATAATAGGCTATTTCCCTCTGGCAGTTATTAATTCTGGGGAAGAAGTTTTCAATGAATAAATAAGGATTTTTGTAACTTTTAGAGGGAAGAGTCCATTTCTAATCTGACAGGTAAGCTGTTTTACTAGCTTTTAGTGTTCTAATTTCAGAGTTTTTCAGTGTCTTTTCTAATTGCATCAGAAAAAAGATTTAGCATAATTTTAGTTTTGTGTGTGATTGAATAAAGGGTTTGGTTACAAAAACAGGCTAACAATGAAAAACAATTAGAAATGTAAGATAAGACTAAAGGATATTTATGAAATCAGTTCTGTGTGAGCTTAGGAACTCAAATGTCACAAATAAAAGACACATAACCATCATCTAGTCTGTCTTTTTTGTGTGTTTGGTATATTTCTTTAACAAATATATTCTTTATCTTGCCATGATCCTGGAACTGGTAAACGAAAAGAAAGGTTAATTCTAAAAAAAAAAAAAAAAACAAAACAAAAAACAAAAACAAAAAAAAACTAATACAAAATTTATTTTAGAACACATACACATATTTGTATTTTAGCAGAAGTGTCTTTATTCTATTACAGATTCTCCCAAGAGGGGGTCATACATCATGTTTAGCTTCTCAACAGGTTAATCACGCACATCTCTCTCCAGGAGTAGGATTCAGTATTACATTAGATAATGATTTGGCATGTAAGTATAATAAGTCTAGATTTTAGAAAAAAGCTCATCAATCGGAGTAAATAAATCTAAGGTTTAGTCTCAGGTTTGCCACTACCTTTTTTGTATGACCTTGGATAGTGTATTTAACTGTTCTGTGCCTCAGATATCTGAACTGCAACTGGGCTTATAGATGTGTTCCTATGTAACTTATAGTTATTTTTGGACAATCATGTAAGATGAAAATATATGAACATATTTGGAAAAGCAGAAATGTATAAATTCTTATGTACGATTTATACATTTACAGTCACTGTGGAATAACTGTAAATGACTCCAATAACCACTCCTGTTCCCAATGGCAACAATTGAGTGCTATGTCTGACAAAAGCCATTTGTGATGAAGTGACTTCTAGACACAGGGAGTGAGGAGGAGTGAACTTCTGGAGCCCAGTCACAAATATAAAGTGTTCCTCTGCCCCTCAGCTCCGCAGTCTGAAATGTACACCAAGACGTGACAGAGAGGCAGACTATGGACGGAATTTGTCCCGTAGGCATGTTCTGTGAATCGTTGTTGTTGTTTTTAACTAGCTACCAGCATAACTGGGAAATTTGACGCTTAAAAATCAGAATTTCTGGCTTTTCTTGCAGAATCAAAAAATCTGGCAACACTAGGTTTTTGTTTTCATGTGGCAGGAATTGGCTGAGAAGTGGCTGACCGATTTAGATGGGGTTCTCTCTCTAATTTACCACTGTCCTCACCACTCCCTGTTGCCTCCCAGACACATGGCTGATTGTCCCCATTGCCCTCTTATGCTGGGATGCTGCACTCACGTACATTTCTTGCCCACTTTTTCCCCATAGCATCTATATTGTATAATTTATTTACTAGGTTCACTGTGTGTTGTCTGTCTCCCTGCAACTGGAATAGAAATTCCACGCCATCAGGAATCTCTATTTTGTTTATTGCCGTGTACTAGCACCTAGAAGAGAGTGTCTGGCACAGAGTCGATGCCCAATAGACCTTTGATGAATAAACAAAGGAGTGAATGAATTCACATGGTGGATAGGTGCTTGCTATCAGAGAGAAGTTAATTAAAAGCAGTATGTAACAATGATAATGATAATTTGATGATACTAACACCCAAAGTACACATTTGAGTGCGAACTGTAGACTAAGTACTTGTTAAGGGTTTTAAATGGATAATCTCATCTAACCCATGAGGTGGGTTATCTGTTTATCCCCATTTTAAAGTCAAAGTTACCCAAGTAACTTGCCTGAGGTCACAAGCAAGAAAGTGATATCACACAGGTGTGCTCCAGCGCCCACACTCTAAACACAGGAGTCACCTCCACCCACTAGGCACAGGGCTCTTCTCAGATGTCTCCCTCCCTATAGATACCGGGTCCATGTCATGTAGCAAGTCAGCCTTCAGTCGCTGTCCTGGTCGTGCAATTACAGTAGTGCTTCTGTGACTGGTGCATCTGAGAATATCAAATATTTCTATTCATAGAAGTTCATTCACAAATACACAGTGGACCCTTAGTCAGAGATTAAGTGGGACAAGGGATCTAGTGTGGACACCCGGAAGGCCAAAATGGCTTGTCCACTGAGTGTTGAGTGGTGTGAGGCCAAGACCAGAGGCCAGGATGGGTCCCTGAGCGGGCAGGAGATAGGGACAATGTGCAAGGCCAGGAGGAACCACCCAGGGTGGAAGCAGATTGCTTCTATGATTAATTAAAATGGTACATAAGAAACTTCTAGGTCTTGCTTCCTGCTGTGGAATGGTTGGAAAGAAATGCAATTCACTCATTGTTAGGAAAAAACAAGCAGACTTTTAAGAGTTAATAAACAGAAACACCCAAAGCTGATTAGCTTTGACAACAAGGATCGAGCAGAACGATCACATTTAATTTTTGCTAGTTTTTCTTCTCCATGAAAAAAATGAATGTATTGACTCTTCATAGTGTAGAATTTGTGGTAACATGAACAATTAGAAATATGCAGCTGATGTGCTATATATACACAATGGAATACTACTCAACCATAAAAAAGAATAAAATAATGCCATTTGCAGCAACATGGATGAAACTGGAGATCATCATACTAAATGAAGGAAGCCAGAAAGAGAAAGAAAAATACCATATGATATCACTCATATGTGGAATCTACAAAAAATGACACAAATGAACTTATTTACAAAACAGAAACAGACTCATTGACATAGAAAACAAACTTATGGTTACCAGGGGAGAAAGGAAGTGGGAAGGGGTAAATTGGGAGTCTGAGATTTGCAGATACTAATTACTATATATAAAATAGATAAACAACAAGTTTCCACTGTATAGCACATGGAACTATTCAATATCTTATAGTAACCCGTAATAAAAAAATATGAAAAGGAATATATATATATATATTTTTTTTCAACTGAATCACTATGCTGTACACCAGAAATTAACATTGTAAACCAACTATACTTCAATTTAAAAAAAAGTTCAATAATAATAACAAAAAAAGAAATATGCAACTGAGAGGCTAGAGCAATGTGTGGCTAGGAGATTTATTTATGTATATATTCCACGAGCTAATTTAGAAATGAAAAGGAAACACGTTGCATACCTGACCTGTGCAGCGCCCTTTAAGGGCACCAGGAGTCATGGCAGAGGTACAGTTCTCCAGGTCCTGGTTCCACCGGGAGATCTGTAATATGTCACGAGGGAACGCTGGCCTGTGTTTTCAGGCTGGATGAAACAAACATACTGTGGGTGAGATGAATAACTTGTACCCTCCCATTCCTAGGCCTCCATGTAATTGTCCTACGAAATGATTCAGCGACGGAACAAAGAAGGAGGCAGCCTTTCTCAAGACACGAGCAGGGAGAGGGAGGATTTTTTTTAATAGTAAATCTTTAACTTCAGCAACTATTGAACCATGGAAGTTAAAGAAAGTTCATTCAAAAGGCAAGGCCTGTTTCATGCTCCTGGGAAGAATTTTTTTTTAACACATTTCCAGCCTTAGCATGAGCTTCCTGAGGTTGCATGGATAACACACAGTGTCGCTCTGATATTAAGTACTGACAGGGCATCATCTGGGCAGTGGATTAAGCAAAACCCTGTGAACATATGGATTTGGAATAAAAGAAATAAAGGAACTACAAGTTCAGAAAGTCCCCAAGAGCTGTAAGCTAGTTATTGCCAGGTCTTCTGTTAGCATTCAGAAAGAAAAGTTGGTGCTGCCCTTGCGCTCAGGGTATTTAATTGGAATTTGCATTATTTCTCATAAGTGACTGCAAAGGACTTCCCTGCGACTTGGATAGAGAAACATGAAAGAAGGTACCCTAGCCCATCACCCACTGCCAAGAGAAAGGGAAAATGAACAAGGCAATTTTCACCTGAACATCCTCTGGTGCTCATGGAGTCCTGAGTTACTGTACTGGAAAGGACTAGGAACAGAGCAGGTGGGTGTGCCAGGTGCTTTCAGGGGACTTAGGAAGGTGTTTTAGGGGAAAGACGGGCTACAAATTAATTTACTGAGAACCTGTTCTGTGCTGTCGACTGGAAAGTTATGCACAGCCTGGAAGTTGAGAGTTATGTTTTACTCTGTAGACTTTCTGAGGACTCGAGCCTGGAAGGCTCTAAGCGACTGCTCCAAAGATGCAAGGGAGGAGCCAGGATATGTAGGAGTTTTTGCAACAAAGGCCAGGTTGTCAAAACATTGAAAGATTACTGTTAATTAAAGAAACCAGATATCTCAAGTAAAGGAATTTAGTGCTTTTCTATGTTTGGGATGGTGCAAAAGCCTGGGCTCATTGAAATCATTCCTTTCATGTGCACCTTAGCCAGCTAGGGCCAGTATCCTGCTCTTTCCCATCCTGAGTTTTCTCAGGGAGCATCGTTGAGGGTGGCTGCAGAGGCCAGGCTGCCTGCTTGTCTGCATCCTGAGTTCCCTCTGCTCACTGTTGGGGGTAGTGGCTGTTGACTTGATGTCCGCAGCATCCTTTGCTCACTGATATGGCTGGCAGTATTTTTTATTCACAGTGCCAAGCACTATGTTTGGTACTTGACACGTATTCTCCCATCCCATTCTCACAGCTGTTCCCTGAGGGAAATATTGGTGACAGCAAACATCCATAATCTGTGGCAGAGGTTGTGACCGAGCACCGGTTGCAGGCTGGGGAGCAGGGATGAGCTCACACGGGGACAGTCCTTTGCTCTCATACCGTGCTAGGCATCGTGCCAAGCATTTCACTTTGATTATCTGAATTAATGTTCAACACAGTCTTGTGAGGCAGAGCCTATTGTTATTATTCCCATTTTACAGATGAGGAAACTGAGGTGGCAGCATAAGATTCGAGATCATGCAGCTGGGTAGCTGGGGTGGTGGGATCTGAACCCAGGCAGTCTGTCTCCAGAGCCCCTGCTCTTAACCACTGGGTTGCATCCCTCTGACACACACACTTTGTCTATTAAATAGCTATTCCTCCTTTGACCTTGTTCCCTTGCTACCCTGGTGACCAAGCTTTCACCACAAGGATAACAAAAGGAGTTGCCCCTGAAAAGCCCAAAGGAAGCTGGGGAAGGAATAATGGGGTGACATGGTTGGACTGAATGCCTCCTGTACAGACGAGAAAGGAAGTCCAGTGAACATGCCACTGAAAGTTAA
Organism: Camelus ferus; assembly: GCF_009834535.1. Taxonomy (NCBI): domain Eukaryota; kingdom Metazoa; phylum Chordata; class Mammalia; order Artiodactyla; family Camelidae; genus Camelus; species Camelus ferus. The sequence continues at coordinate 13,165,636 of NC_045699.1, forward strand.
GGTCATCAAGCCGATGGGTCAGAGGGAGGAAACAAGTGGGCTTCACACCCCTGCTGCAGACATTGCTCACCAGGCCCCTGCCTGGGGAGGAAAGCCTGGCTGGGAAACCCGGTCTCTGCCAGGCTGGTAGGAGCAGCCAGGGGTACCATTTCCCCTCTGATTCGAAGGGGGTTCCCACCTTCCAGTCGTCTCCCAAACAGTTTCCTACCTGACCGGACTTAGTCTTCAAAGATGACGAGTCTATACCGAGAATGAGAAAAGTGTTTTCTCCTCAAATTTGGCAGTGGGAATACACAAGACTGGAAAGAGGTGGGGAAATGCGGTCTGAGTCAGCAGAAGTGTGCCTCCCGGCTCTGGCTGACGCTCTCGTAGGCCTGTAGTCGACATAGTAACCTACTTGCAATACTGCTATTATGCATATTTCATGGGCAGGAGAATGGAGGCCTCAGCTCCTTTGCTTTGTGCTGGGCGCCCTCATCTGTCTTTGCTTTTTTCATCCCAAGGTTCAAAATCACTGGAGAAGAATAATTTCCCCCATTTACATGCAATTCTTTAACACCCATCCTGATACGAATCATGTCTGATAACTACTAAGATGTGTTTTGCATCAGGGCCAGATGAGGGGGCTCTGTGGACACGAAGGAGATGGCTGATAACCAGGAGAGTTCAGATACAGCTGGTCCGGGGAGACAGTGGAGGAAGCAGCCATTCCCAATGGAAAGCTTGTCGAATCGGACTGCGTGGTCTGGCTAGCAGCAGAAGGAAAAAACTTGTATTCAGATAAAGTGGAAAAGAAACTGCACCCTTTTCTCTACCATCCTTAGAAAGATGGTCCTGAGGGGCAGACTTATTTTAATGAGATAATGGAAATACAAAAGGGCAGATAAGAGCCAGCAATTTGGGAGAAAGATTCGCCCAAACCCATGTTAGAAAATTAGCCTCAGGGCCACAGAGGCCCCTCCCTTCCTCCATCTGCACACACAGCCTCTGCATTTCCGCAGACTCTCCTGCCTCAACAACAGCGAGGCAATGGCTCTCCCCGTCTCTACTCCCCCTTCCACTCTTCACCAACTGAAGCCAGATTGCGCTTTCTAAACCCCAGACCTGGTGGTACCCCCTTCCCCTCGCCCCTCAGAACCCTTCCCTGGCGGCCCTCCCCAACCAGCATGAACCCAGAGGCAGGCTTTTCACAGGTTAGAAAAAAGGGCCCCCAGCCCTTGCACTCATCCTCAGGATTTTGGATTTCATAGGCAAGAAAGTTTAAAATTAAACAACAACTCTATTGTTTATTTATGGATGCTCTCATCACTCTTATTTCACAAGAGAAAAGGTATTTTAACAACCCAAAGACTAGAAAGCGTAGATCTCAGAATAAAAGCCCATCCGTCAGGTTGCCCTAAAGTAGTCAGAGTCTGCACCTGCAGCTGCACGCTGGCTGACGCATCCGGGTCTTGGTGCAGGTGTGTGAGGAGCCCCGAGCTGTTTTTGTGAGTTTGGTGGTGGTTTTTCCTGCGGTGCCCTGAATGCGTAGAGGCACTGGATTGCTCGGGCAGCATAACTTGCAATGCCTGGTCCCTCTCCATGTGATCTCGCTTGCCTGACCACCTGTAAGAGGGTGGGCAGTGGGCCCGCTTTCCAGGGCAGCCCAGGGGACAAGCACACACCACACCCTAGCTGCTCCCTCTGCCTGCGCGTGACCTGGAGCCAGAGCGGCTGTGACTTCCCTTGCAGGTGAGAAAGGACTCCCTTTCCTTGAGGCCCTCAAGATTATTGGTTTCCCCACCCTCCCTTCTCTCCCACTAACTAGTCCAACCCTGCCTCGAGGACTAGAGAACTAGAACCATCAAGTCTCCTCTTTGGCTCAGGAGCCTCCCCGCTCCCTCTGCTGGGTCGTCTCAGGTGGGAGGCAGGCAGCAATAAAGATAGTTTGCATGCTAGCCAGCGCCTGGGTGTGGGTTTCTGTCTAAACGTTTCTAGAGGAAGAATTATTTGCTCTATCCATGAAACTAGATATTGAATCCCTAATCAGAATGATACTCATAGGATCCAAAATCCTGAGGATGAGTGCAAGGGCTGGGGGCCCTTTTTTCTAACCTGTGAAAAGCCTGCCTCTGAGTTCATGCTGGTCAGGGAGGGCCGCCAGGGAAGGGTTCTGAGGGGCGAGGGGATCCAGATAGTGAAGTAAAAAGAGGAGAAGATGCCGAATAAATGGAGAGGACGGGAGATCAGAGATTCCTGTTGGGCAGGAGAACAAGGTGGCAGGAGGACCCGAATTAGAGAGCTGCCAGGAGGCAAGGTTGTGTTCAGAGAGTGATCTTGTTGAATTTAAGATTCCAATTTTATTTATTGCTATTTATCGCTGCACAACGAAATACATTAAAACTTACTGATTTAACACAACACCTATTGTATCGTGTCTCGTGATTTTGTGGGTCAGGAGTTCAAGCAAGGCTCAGCTGGGTTAGTCTTCTGCCCCATGTGGTGGCAGCCTCTTGATGAGGTGCAGCTGGAGGCTGGGCTGATGGATGCAGCCAAGATGGTGTCACTCACATGCCTGGTGCTTTGCAGGGAGGGAGGGCCAGAAGACCTGGCTCGGCTGGGTATTTTTCTCTCTCTCTGTGGTCTCAGGTCCTCTCCATGGAATGTCTCCAGTAAGGTACATCTTACATGGCACTCAGGGGCTTCAAAGCTAGTATTCCAGGAGACAGGGGTAAAGCTGTCATCCCTTAAGGCCTGGGCTAAATTTTCATATTAGTTCTAGTACTTAGGAGACTTAAATTTTCTGAGTAGACCATCATGGCATCTGCGAATAATGGTAGTTTTGTTTCTTCCTTTCCAATCCTTACATTTTCTATTTTGTTTCCTTACCTCATTGCATTGAATGTCATCTCTGGTACAAGGTTTAATAAAAGACCTAAGTATTTACAATTTGGTCTTTACAGAATATTTGCCGATCTATGCTTTAGACTGTAGATTTAAATGTTAAAAAAAATCATAAAAGAACTGAGACGAAAAGGTTTATTTGTAAAAATAATCTTAGAGTGGGGAGGGATAAATTAATCTGAATAATAATGACATGGAACTACTTGCAAAAAAATAGATATGAATTGAGGGGTGGGAGGGAAGATGGAAGGGGAAGAAAATTAAACTGTGGAAGAAGGTTGATTGGATGGAGTTTGTAAATGACAAAGAAGACAGTTATTTTAGGAGACACTATAGGGAGTGCTGGAAAGAAATTGGATACAGAAGATTTTAAGGAAGTTTTACGTTGTGTTGTATTATGTATTCCCCTTTCGTGGCCTCTATGAGACTTCACCGAAGGCACATCTTACTTTACAAAATTCTTTTAAGGCATTAGACTTTACAGCCCTGATGCTTGTGTCATTTTAATTATGAATATTCCCCAGAGCTGAAAGGCTATCCATCAGTAATCAAAATTGAGGGAAGCAAAGTTAGGTGACCCTTTACTAACATGAAGAGCAATATTAGGAATATTGTCCATTTGATTTCTTGCCTTTATTACTTATTATGAGTTATTACATGAGAAATATATGGAAAATGTTATCTGGGTCTAAATCTTCTTCTTACTAAATATTATATAATTTCCTTAAGCTGCATGTGAGGTAAAAGATGGGTTTTATTGATAAAAATGTTCTTAGTAAAGCAGATACTTTATACTTTATGAAGAATATAGGTCTTCAACCCCCCTCAAAAAGATATTTCAAAAGACTTCCCCTCAAAGAATTATTGTTAAGATAACTCATGAACCAGAATTTTCAGGGCATTTGGATTGAATCTGGGTATCTGGTTAGTTTTTAACAGATACTTGGATTGCAGCTATGTGAAAGAACATATAGTATCACAAATGCTTCAAAAACCAGAAAGGTCTGTTCTCATTTTCTGATAATAAGCCAACAATATTAATGGCTCTTTAAAATCTAGGGACCAATCGTTTACAGTATTTCCTGAAAACATACCTCTTAATTTTCAAAGAAAATCTTATAATGGTTTATTTTTAAAAATAAAAACCATTACAGGACCAAAGATGAAGACATCAGACTGAGTCACAAAGTTTTTGGAAGCTTCTCGCCGGCATTCTGAGCTTCATTTGGCAGTGACGTCATAATGTCCTAGCTGGTTCTAGGACGTGCTGGGCAACAGAAGGGAAACTCTTGAGACGCAGTTGATCACTGGATAAATCATATCATTTTCCCAATGAATTTTATATTGTTTATTTTTTTATCTGGGGTTTTTTCCCCAGAGTTTGGTCTTATGAATCCTCCTGATGAAGGTGAGTAAGCATTTAGAACTTTCACCGAAATAGCAGATAAGAAAGGTGACCCCTTATCCTAGAAAACCAGCCGGTGGGAATTTCCTATAGGATGATAGAAAGTTGATTGTTGCAAGTATGGTATAACTTAGATTTTAAATCTCTGCCTCAAAATCTTTGTGAAAAAAGTGCAGTTAGAAAAAGAAAGTAGCCAAGAAATCAACATACTTCTAATCTATGGTCATCCTTTTTTTCAGGGCCTGATGTGACACCCATGGCTGGGCAGTTGGTGCCTGAGCAGCTGGTGTCTGAACCCCCTGTGCCTGAGCAGCTGGTGTCTGAACCCCCTGTGCCTGAGCAGCTGGTGTCTGAACCCCCTGTGCCTGAGCAGCTGGTGTCTGAACCCCCTGTGCCTGAGCAGCTGGTGTCTGAACCCCCTGTGCCTGAGCAGCTGGTGTCTGAACCCCCTGTGCCTGAGCATGCTGTGCCTGAAGCCGCTGTGCCTGGGCACACTGCGCCTGAGCACACTGCACCTGAACACCCTGTGCCTGCGCAGCCTGTGCCTGAGCACACTGCGCCTGAACCCCCTGCGCCTGAGCACACTCTACCTGAACACCCTGTGCCTGAGCAGCCTCTGCCTGAGCACACTGTGCCTGAACACCCTGTGCCTGAGCATGCTGTGCCTGAGCAGCCCCATCAAGAAGGAGAAAATAATGAGAATACTCCTGCTAATGAGAAAACTGGCAATTATTATAAAGATATAAAACAATGTAAGCTTTTAAAGTTAATAGTAATACATATACAAAAGCTGATTATACTGGTTTGATTTAATTGTTTCTAAAACACCTATAATCATTTTATTTCCTACTTAAATTTTAAGTTACCTTATAGATATTCCACTGTATAAGATGAAATTCTTATTTCCTGCAACTTTTTTTATGAGATGTTGGGAAGCAGAACAAGATTCTTGTTGTAATTGTCTGTAATTGTCTACATACAGTTGTATGTAAGTGTATAATAGTTGCAGACAATAGGTAATTGTCTACAATTAGCATAGGGTTTATCATAGCAGTATGGTTATTTATTCACATTAGTAACAATTGACCTAATTCTCTGGTGAGTTCACCAAAATTAATTTGGAGGTGTGTGTCAGTTTCCTAGGGTTTCTTGAAATGAAGAACCACAAACTGGGAGATTCAAAGCAAAAGAAATTTATTCTTTCATAGTTCTCACTGAGCCACCAATCCAAAATGAAAGTTTTGGCCATGCCATGCTCTCTCCAAAGCCTCGAGGGGAGGGTATTCCCTTGCCTCTTCCAGCTTCTGGTAGCCCCAGGCATCCTTGGCTTGTAGCAGCAGAACACCAATCTCTGCCTCTGTCTTCACAAATTTTTCCTGTGTGTCAGTGTCCAAATTTCCCTCTTCGCAGTAAGGACACCATATTGGATTGGGAGCCCACCTGCTCCCATGTGACTTCATCTTAACTAAATCTTCAATGACTCTTTTTCCAAGTTAGGTCACATTCTGAGGTACTGAGAGTTAGAACTTGAGCATATCTTTTTAGGCAAACAAAGTTCAACCCATAACAAGATGACTTTGAGATGTTTGGAAGGTCCACTAAACTTCAGTTTATTCAGCATTTATTGTATGGGCTTTCTTTCCATGTCTTTATAAGGTCCACTATTCTACATTGTGAAGGTTCATAAGAAACTCTTGTTAAAAATGAAAATTAGATTAAATCTAACTATTCTGGAATCTTTATTAACATTAATCAAAGAAAAAATAGAAATACAATGAAGATATACTTATATCTACATATATCTACATACATATACTCAAGTACTTTGAAAACTGTAATGCATAAGTTGTATTTATATATTTTTTTTTTTTGGTGAATCACTATCCTATTTTGTAGTTGAAAAAAAAAAATCCCTGAGGCTCAGAGAGGTCAATTGCCAGGTTTCATAGCTACAAAGAAGCAGTCAGGAGTGGTGTCTAATCTATCCACCACAGGCTGCCTCTACTGTGTGCAAAATGATGCAGTCATTTCCTTTTCAGAATGTATCTCTATTTTGAATTAACCAGAGGATAAATAAATGAAGAGCCTAATGATTTCTTTGATTAAAGAAAAAGAATATTTCTTACACACACACACAAAACATAAATGGGACCATAGTAAAGAATTGTTTTATGACTTGCTTTTCTTTTTTAACAACTCTGAATCTCTTTTCACACCTACCTCATTATTTTTAATTGGCTGCATAGTATTCCATAAAATGATATTCCATAATATATCCACTATCTTATTAAGGAATTAGATTATGTACAGTTTTTTCCTTGTACATTCTTATATACAATTGGGTGTATCTCTCTTTGGATAGATACCAAATACTAAAATTTCTGAATCAAGGGTAAATCTTTTAAAATATTGAAAGATACCACCAAATTGCCCTCCAAAATGTATTTACCAATTCACATCCCCCAAGAATGCTCCCCAGTATCACCCACAATGAATATTTTATAAATAATCATATTTTGTAAATAAATGAGAGCTTTTCATTACTTTTTAAATTTGCATTCTGAATACTTGTGAAGGTGACAATTTTTCTCTTCATTTATTGGACATTTTTCTTTCTACTTCTGTGATTTGCCTGTTCATATTTTTGGCCCATTTTTCTGTTAGGTTGTATTTACATTTATTTGTAGGGTCTCTTTTTATATTAGTATATTAATCTTTTCTTATGGTAGAAGTAACAAGTATTTTCTCCCAGGTTGTTGCTTATCTTTAAACCTGTTTAGGTATCCTAATCACAGAGAAAAATTTAAATTTTATAAGTTCAATTCTTGATTAATTCCTTTATAATTTCTTCATTTTGTATCTTGTTTAGCTAGGCCTTATCCAATCCAAGATATTATTTTCCAATTTTTTTAATAATTTCACATTTTTATTTTTCACTCTTAGATCTTAAATCCAATTATTTTTGCATATGGCATAAAATAGGCATAAAATTTATATTTTTCTTTTTTTTCTAATTTTTTTTAAATGAAGGTACTGGAGATTGAACCCAGGGCCTCATACATGCTAAGCATGTGCTCTACCACTGAGCTATTACCCTCCCCACTAAAACTTTACAATTTTCAAGGAGGATTGCTAATTGTCTAACATTAATTCTCTACTGATATGAAACTAACATTTAATATAATCAAAAATCCATTTGAAATTGGGTCAGTTGCTACCTTTTTTATCATTTCTTTGATCTGTCTTTCCCTGCAAAAATACCACAGTATTTTAATTTTTGTACTTTTATAACTCATAACATGAATATTGGGCTGTAATTTTTTTTATTTCTTCATGGATCTAGCTCAGAAATTCTTCAAAATTATGATACATTAATGGCACTGTTTGTGTGTGTGTGTGTTGGGAGGAATGAACACTTACGTAGGTACTAAACACATATACATTCATGTGTATAAAATTATCTGTCATTTGATAAGATTTTGGAAAGAGGAGACATGTATATATGTATGTTCAGTCTGGCCTCTTGATCCAGTTTACCTTGGCTCTCGTTGGGTGGATATGTTCATTAGTTCTGAATTACACCAACCTCTGACAGCTCTTCAGAGCAGGATTCTTTATGTGCCTATGTAAATGTGAGTGTATATGGGAGATCTTGATTGTTATTAAAAGTATATACTATTAAGCTGAACTATATTCCATAGTCTCAAGGTTCAAGGGCAAATAAATGCCCCTTACTTAGCTAAAATTTGACATTGTCAATACAAACAGTGGTAATATGACACATTTACAAATTTACTTTGGCACCTACTATGCACTTACTTTTTTCTCAGTAATTTCTTTAATTTCTTTTCAGAAAGAGTCATTTAGCGTAAGGATATTAGTTTGGCTTTTTGCCCCATGAAATTTATTTTTGACCCTTGCCCCACTCGTTGTTTTGTAGATGAAGAATGTCTCAAATATTTTATTACTCTGTTCTTGAAATTAGTGCGTATGTTTTAAGAAAAAGAAAATCAGGTGAGGAAAAATGTAAAGGAACGAGAAGTGATTTAGCTAGCTGCTGAAAAGCTTTGATCTTCTGTTTTCAGACGTGTTCACCACACAAAATTCAAATGGCACACAGTCCGAGATATCCGTGAGAGCAACAACTGACCTGAAGTTTTCTCTGAAAAACTGTGAGTACTGAAAGGCACCATTGCAAATATGAAAAACCCTTAAAGGAAGATTTCAAAGCAGCACTTGAGAGTATTGGGTAGGAAAAAGGTCTTAGTGGCGCTAATGTCGTCAGGGGGCCCTAGTTCCTAAAATAAGGAGACTCCGTCACAGCCATGGCACTGATGGAATCAGAGTGCAAGGAGGGTCTTACATTTCCTAGCCTCATATTTTTGGTTTGTGTGGAAAAGAAAAATAAAATAACTAAATTTAGGACTCTAGAAAATGATTTTTCTTAAACCCACATTTTTGCTTCTTTCTGCTTTATACTTTCAGCTTCAAATGTTCTTATTTCCTCTTTGCCTTTTCCAAGTGTAACTATTGATAGATAAAACTGTTGCCAGCATGTGACTTTGGAGGCCATTAAAAGTCTCTGAAGTACCTATACCACATTTTCACCCTGAAGTGTCAACACTTCGTATATATGAAAAAAATAGCATAAAACAGAAGACAAGGAAGAGAGGATGAAAGTAAATAGGCGAGAGAACATGTTTCCGGCTATGACAATATTCAATATTGGGAAAAGCCACACTCAGCAATGCCTGTTGATTAATAAAGCTACTTGACAGTAATGGAATACTTTGAGCAATTCCAAACCTTAGGACATAAATGAGATAGGGACATTTCAAGGGCGTACGTTAGTTAGACAAATCACTCAGGGACATTTTGCTTGTACACAGCAGACATCTTGAGTTGTTTAGGGCAAGACACACAGAGCCAGCCCTTGAACAGATCATGCACCTCAGATTCTCTTAGGAAGTGGATTATTGACAACCGCAGGACCCATGGAAGAGACTCCAAAACCCTAACTTCTCTTCCCACAATTCAGGTCCCCAGAGGATTGTCAAAGTCGGATTGGGATAAAATTTTTGCCATTTTAACTGGGGCTGTAACAGAGGGAGACATGTTGGCATGGTGGGGACATTCTAGAGGATCAAGCCCCCCAAGGAAATGGAAATCTCCAGAATAGTTTTGATTAACAATTCTTTTATCCCCTAAAACTGTGAAGGCAAGGTAGTAGTGAGGCAATCTAGACATTTTTCTCCAAAATCCAGTGTGAGGGTTGCATAGCAGAGTTTAAGGATTACTCACCAGTTGTTCCAGCCCTGCCTGAATCAGCATCGGCTCTGGTAATGGAGTCTTTTTCCATCCTTTCTTGCCTACAAAGTACCCGTAATAGTGCTGTTTGTAGGCTCGGTAGAAATCTTCCTGTAGCGGGATTGCCTGTACTTCATATAGAACTTTACTGACTCCTGGATTAAGCAAAGTTAACTGAAATAGCCAGCCTCATGCAGAGGAAAATGGTCCTCCAATCACCATTGTTCCAAAATACACTCTTACTGACATACCTCCAGATGGACACATGGCAGACTGAGATACATACCAAATCAGGCCCGAAAATCCTTGATTTGTAGCCCCAAATCTTTATGTCCAAAATTCTGTTTTGAGTAGTTAACATGCATGTCCTTCCAGTTTACAAGGACAGGGGTGTTACCTCCATCTTTCATGTCATTACGCTGACAAGCAATCACGTTGTCCTGAGTTGATGGTATCACTTCGAGGCCGATGCCAGGAACCATGTGAAACCAGTGTACCTCAGTCCAATAGATCTCTCTTATATCCAGAAGAAGCCTGTGGCTCCAGGCTCCAGGCTCCAGGTTTCCCTATCTCTTTTGTGAATGATAAGCATATTAAGCCCACCTCAGGCAACCCATTATCACACAAGCTTTCTTCTTCAATGCCTTCTTCTTTCCCCTCCATTAAGGCATCTCTGGAAGATGTCAACCTCTTTCTCTTTGTTTTTGTTTTTTTGTTTTTTTTTCCTCTCTGCCTTCCTTTGTTCTATTTTTTTTTTTTAGCTTAAAAATATGCCTAGTCACAGAAGTTGCGTCAATATTTTGATATGCTGATAATCCATTATCCCTTTTCCTAGATAAACTCGTCAATGAAACAACGACGTTGCCACCTCCTGAACGTGTCGAAAATGAAGAAAGTAAAGAACATATTGAAAAAAATATAACACAGTATTAAAGTTACAACCCTGTAGTCAGACCTGGAGCATATCATTATATGACTTAAAAATTTTCAGTTCCACTACTCTGAGTACTTCATAAAGTAATCGTATGCTTAAAGAATTTATACTACTACAATTTAAAGTTACCCTAAAACCTTTTAAGTGGTGCAAATCTAAGAGTCAATTTTCAGATTTACCTGAAAAGGGTTAGGAAGTGAGCTCTTTTAAAATGCAACTTTATTTTAGTAAAATGTATTACATTTTATATTTATATTAAATATATATTTATATTAAATAAATGTATATATGTAAATATACATTTATATAAATATATTTAATACATTTTAATATAATTTTAAAATAATAACATAACAGTTACGTGCTTGAGAAATAAACTTGACTCTGCTTAGAGTCGATTATTAGTGTTTCCTCAAATTACTAGTGGGGGAGAGTTCAGAGTGATAGTTTGCAAAATCGAAATCTTTGATTTTCCTGACAAGAATATTGTTCCTTATAAAATATCTGTGAAAAAATAAAAACCCAGGATGGCTTTCCTCTAAGATCTTGAATGATGAGCAGTCTAATTGAAGATAATGGACCTGTCATTGTAAGATACCCTGTGTTCTCCAGTTCATGCAACCCAAGTATGTTTCTAATGTTTACTTAGAAGTAGTTTGCATCTTTATCACTACTTTAAAAAACCTGATTCACTTTTTTGATATAATTAAAAATAGACATCTGATCATCCTGGTATACCCCTTCTTAAATATCTTTAGTAATTTACTACTAGGTCTGGGGTCATGTTCTAAATTCCTAACCAGACATTCAAGTCTGAAATAAGGTGACCGTGGAGGAACTTGCCAGTCTCATCTCTGGTCACATTCCCCACCCACATTCTTCATTCCAGACTACCTGAAGCTCTCAGAGCTTACGGAACCTGCTCAGGACTCCTGAGTGTTCACAATGGAATGACCTCTCTGTCACTTAGTTTTCCTGGCAAACAGTTTCTAGTCCTCTGAGCCTAGCCTACACTGGAGCTTCAGCTCCCTCTCCGTGTTTCCAATTTTTGCAAGTTGAATTAGATCCCTTTGTGCATACCACCTGTGTGTTGCTTTTAAGCCCTCATTACCCTGCAGCATAATTAACAGTCAATCTTGTCTGCCTCCAAAACTGAGATTGTGTTCCTTGAGCGTACAGCCTGTATCTCATTCATTTCTATAGCTTCATTGCCAACCACAGAGTCTGGCACATCGTAGGAGCTCAAGATATAACTGTTGAATGACTAAATTAACAAATGAATGAATGAATGTTCTATCAAAATTTTACTAAAGCCAAATTACCTTATTTTGTTATCGTGTTCTATTTTGTTTTTTAAACAGAACCAACCCAGGGTCCAAATGAGCCTGCATTTTGGACAATGTTAGCTAAAGGTAAACTCATAGTAGTTAGGTAGCTGTGAAAATGTTTTGATTTTCTGAAGTCTTCTGTAAGAAAGCCAAGATCAGTGTAAATAGCTCTGATACTAAGAATTAGTAAATCAACCTTTTGCTGCCATCATCACATGTAATTAACGAATGCAAAACAAACCCAGAAAGTTGATCGAGTGTCACACATTTTCTGATTCTCCCCCCAAAAGTTATATCCTCCTACAAATGTTACAGTCTAGTCATTTAATTTATGATTAAAAATTTTAAATAAGGCTCCTGCCCAGTATAATCTCTCTTTGTATTTGGAGCAGTATGATCAGAATCACACGGAGATACATGAATGAATGCAAAGTATACATCAAAATATATGCATGCATAAAAGTAATATATATATATATATCATAAATGTACAAGCATGCATGTATAAATGTAATGTGCATATTATCTGTAGAAGCATATATGTATGAATGTATTTCATTTATCACACACACACATATGCATGCGTTATAAATGTGAAATATATACCATATTCAATGGATCCTCATTTGTAGATTCTGTATTTGTGAATTTACCTGCATCTAAAATTTATTTGGAACCCTTCAAATCAATACTTGCAGAACATTCGTGGTCATTTGTGCACGTGCACAGAGTAGCAAAAAAATTTTAACTGCTTGATGCTCTTGTTCCCAGCTGAGATAGAACAAAGGCCTTCTTTTTTCCACTCTCATGCTGTAAATAAGTGTCTTTTTTGTGGTCTGTTTAGTGCTAGGTGTTTTGCATTATTGTGCTTTCTGTTGGTGATTTTGCTATTTTAAATGGCCCCCAAATATAGTATTACAATGCTTTACTGTTCCAACACACAAGAAGGCTGTGATGGGAGGAAAATATGTGTATTATATAAGCTTCACATAGGTGTGAGTTACAATGCTCACACCGTGAGCTCAATGTTAATGAATCAGCAATGTATAATAAAGTGTCTCTAAACAGAAACACATATAAATCAAGGTTATATACTGATTGGTTGATGAAAATGTGACCAGAGGCTCACAGGAACCTATGTATTTCCCTCAGGGATGCTGATGGTTCAGTATTCACTAACTCAGTGCTCACATGACTTTGCAGAACACCACTACCATGAACAATGAGAATAAATGATATATAGTATACACATACATAAACACACACACAATAATTTTAGTAAGTGAATTTTGTTTACCATAACATTAATTTATTGTTTTAACAGCTATAAATGCAACCACCTTCGAGGACAACCGAGATGCATTTTTGCACCCAATTCCAAGTAAGAACAAAATACTTCAATTAAATGGATACATAAATATGTGGACACATTTTAGTATCTGCATGGTGATGCTGTTTCCCCAGTAAGGCATGATATGTGTGAGAGGGTAGCTTGGTGGCTGGCTTCACACCAGAGAGCACGTTTGCTGTTTTAGGAAAGTTATGGTTCCTGACAAGTGTTCGTCAGTGACCGTATCGCAGATGACTGTTTCCATCCTCCCGTTTTGTAACTTCTGTTCCTGAAACAGTAAACCAAGTGGAGGAGTAGGCAAGTGAACGATATATAGAATACAGTTTTTTTTTAATTGGTAGGCTTGTTTTTAGAGCAGCTTTAGGCTTACAGAAAAACTGAGTAGAAATTACAGAGAATTCTCATATATTCCCTCTGCTCAGTTTCCTGTATTATTAACGTCTTCCACTGGTACGGTGCAATTTTTTTTTAAACAATTTGTGAGCCAGTATTGATACATTATTATTAACTAAACCTCATCATTTATGTTCAGGCCCACTCTTTGTGCTGTACTAGTCTATGGGTTTTGACAAATGCATACTGTCTTGTGTCTATCATTACAGTCATTCAGAGTAGCTTCGCTGCCCTAAAAATCCCGTGTTCTCCTTCCCCATCCCTTCCTTCCCCAGCCCTTGGCAATGACTGATCTTATCACTGTCTGTACTGTTTTGCCTTTTCCAGAATGTGATATAGTTGGAAACATACCGTATGTAGCCTTTTCAGACTGGCTTCTTTTGCTTAGCAATACGCATTTACAGTTCCTCCACTTCTTTTTGGCTTGATAGGTCACTTCTTTTCATCACTGGATAATATCCCACTGTATGGATGTACCAGTGTGTTTATCTATTCCCCTATTGAAAGACATCTCAATTGTTTCCAAATTGTGGGAATAATGAATAAAGCTGCTATAAACATTCACGTGTAGGTTTTTGTGTGGACATAAGTTTTCAGTGCATTTGGGTAAACACCAAGGATCGTGATTGCTGAATCATATGGTAAGAATATGTTTAGATTTGTAAGGAAATACCGAAACGTCTTCCACAGTGACTACCATTCTGCATTCCCACCAGCAATGAATGAGGGAATTCCTGCTGCTGAATGTAGTTTTCATTATGGATTGATTATGACAAGGCAATATATTAATTTTCCCCAAACATCCATGCTACAAAAATACACTGAAAAAGAAACAGCATCTGGTAATACATTGAAGGCCTGTCACCTGTCACCTCAGTTCTGTTCTGTATTATTTGACAATTATAGCCACTTGCCTTCCAGTGCTTCAGTAAAAAGGAGTCAGTCTTCTTTATTTAGAAAAGTGATATGCAGGAATGATAAATGCTTTAGAAATATTTTGTCTTTTCAGGTAATTAAGCTGAGCATGACTCACTTTCTAATATGTTTTGAGCACATACTGCACATCTTTATGTCAGCCCTCACAGCGACTCTATGAAAGTTGGTAGTATCTCCATTTTACAGATGAGGAAACTGAGGCTGGGAGGAAAAAACCTGTCTCAACTTGTAATTAGTTTTTCTATAATTTCTACTGGTTAGGGATTTCAAATCCTTCTCTAGTTTTGACTATCATTTCGATAAACAAAATGTACTACAAGCATACCTTTTTACAAAAACCCTTCTAAGGAGTAGCCAGGCAATTTGGGAGCACAGCCCATTTTAACATAATTTGATTATTCCCCAAATAATGTGCCTCAAAGTCAAGATATCGGTCATTGACTCCTGCACACATTTCATTCCACTTGGTTTAGGATCACACATTGACAATTACAGGTTTTTTTTTTTATATGTCAGAGAAGATAGATATGGGAACTTGTCTTTGTTTATTACCAGAACATCATTTCCTCGAAAATAATGAAAGCTCTTGGAACTTTCGGGCAGGAAGAGGGGGGAAAGGGGAGAAATATCAACATGGTCATTTAAAGTCACTATTAAATAAAAGTCTGTTAAGCCAGATAGATTAGGATTAGATTCAGGAAGATGTAAAATTTGGCAGTAAAGATATATTTTCATTAACAGATTTAGTAAAAAGACTTCTGAGATCTGTGGATCCAGACATGATTTTCACTATATAACTTATTTCAGAAAGTTAACTAAGTTCCACTTCTTTAATATCAAGTACACTAGTTTGAGCACAGTAATAAAATGGTCAGTTCAGTTCTTAAGCCTCCTGGAGAAAGCAGGTAGTACATCATCTTTTTAGTGTAAAAGAGAAATCACTGCATGTGTCAACAGCAGAGCTGCATCTGTCTCTCCCGAAGGACTAACCCCTTATATGTGAATTCATGACAATTTTAATAGTAACCTCTTCAGAGTCTTGAACTCGTTTTTATTATTCAGGGAGAAAGTCTGGTACATATACATGTTAACATCTGGTCACCTGGGTGGGATCCCAGACTTTGCCACTTCCTAGCTATGCGCCATGGGCAGATCCATAAACTTCTGTGATCCTGGATAACAGAGGGAAGGACAGCTCCTCCAAGGCTGCTGTGAAGGTGAAAAGTACAAAAATTGAGTATGTGGCCATAGGGAGTGGCCCAGAGCCTTCTCCCCTACGTGGCAGGAGGGATGGGGGGGGCAGTGAAGACTCCAAATGCTAAAGGCTTTGCTTCAGTTGCTCCAAGATCCTTATTTCTCCAGGAAAACATGCTGAACACAGTTCCTCTTTTCCATTGCATTTTCTTTCTTCCTCTCAGGCTCTGATGTGACCGCTGCCAATGAAGACAACCTGGCCAAACTACAGGACATCAAGTTAAAATTAATGCTGGGCATCTCATTGATGACCCTGTTCCTTTTTGTCATCCTCTTGGCAATCTGTAGTGCCATGCTGTACAAAATGAAGACACTGAAGTAAGTCTACAGACCTCTGGAGTCTTTATAACATCCAGGACTTGAAACCCCGCCTCTCCTCTCTAGTAGATTGCTAGGGAAACGTGACTCCCAAATTTATCTATAAGGTATCCCGTTTGGCTCCATTTTCCCTATTTGAAAAGGAGCATGGGGCTGTCTCGCAGGGAATATCTTACTTGAACTTTTTCCCAATAATTTAAATAGTCGTCTAAAAATAAAACAACCTTAGTCAATTGGAAAGTATATATAGACTAGATCTGTGGTCCTTTTTAAAGCCTTGAAACAAAAGGGCTATGAACTCTGTTTCAAATAGCACATCTGTGTAGGGTCTAACATTTTTCATTCATTTATATAGTAACCAATACGTTGGATAGAATTCATATATAGCTTTGAGATACTTTTCTAAGTTGAGCTGCAATTGTACACACGATTCTTGATGTGTGTTTTCTTTTTCAGATATAAAAAATCATGTGAGAGTGGTGAATACTCTGTCAACCCAGAGCTGGCAACTCTGTCTTACTTTCATCCCTCAGAAGGCGTATCAGACACATCTTTTTCTAAAAGTGCAGAAAGCAGCACGTTTTGGGGCACCACTTCTTCAGAATTAAGGAAATCAGACGCAAGGTCAAAATCTAGGACCACAGACATGATTTCCACGGGCTCAGATGATACAGGAATGAATGAGGACTCAGACGTAATTCAGAGTGAGGAACCGAGCGAGGAACCCACTGATGAATAGACAACTTGACTTTTTTTTTTTGTGATAAAAAAATTATCTTTGTGACGTGAGTGTTATGATTTGGAAACTGTGCTGAGACCTTCAAATTTTCTGGTGGCTTAGAAGGAGGATATATTCAATAAAATTCCCTCAGCTATAAATATTATTTCATGGAAAAAATACAGGGAAATAATTTAAAGTATGGAAAAACTGTGCACCAGGTGAAAATGATCCTGGAAAGTGACTTATGGAAAGTATTCACTCTAGTCTGGTTCATTTTAAGATAAGAAGTTAGATATTTACCTTACCTGGGGCATTTTTAGGACTTTCAGGGTAATCACCACTAACAACACCCCTCCCCACCATCAAAGCAAAAAGAACACACCTGTTCATGTTCTACTGGCGAAACAGTTGTGCCATATCAAGGGAAGAAACTGGTACCAGAGACTCCTAGCATTCCTGAATTGTTTCAGAGTCATCAGGGCTGCTCTCAGAGGACAAACAATAGGAATTATATATAAAAAAAATTCCCCATTTCTAAAGTATCCATAACCATTTGAGATAACATGGTGTTCCAAAAGAAGAGAAAGGAAGAAAGGATCCCAAGATGTAATTTCCTAGAGTGGGATTCACGGACCCTGAGTCTTTCAGAGCTGAAGGACCCTTCCTTCTCTCCTCCCCCAAGCACCCAAGCTCAGCATGCTCTACTGGAAGAAAAGCAAAGCATCTCAAAGACTGATTCAAGTTACTTAGTGATTTATGAGGCTATCTACCCTAGGAGTATTTTAGTTTACAAAGAAGACCAATGGAATAGGGATACTGTTTCCCTGTTAGGAATCAGTTTCAACTGGAAGGATTTTAGGGACATGCATCAGGTCCTTTGTAGATTTGTGGAGAGGAAGAACTTAGGGCAGGTTTCGTTGTCCTCCGAAATTCTCACCTACTTTCTGCTAGGCATTTGGGCATATTGTATCACGTTGAATTCTACTATTCTATGAAAGGTAAGTTTATTTTACAGTTCAAGAAATGAAAACTTGGTTAAGTCAGATGCCATGCTTAAGATCGCCTGCTACAGAGGGGCAAAGCTAAGATGTGCTTCAAAACTGAGATTCTCTCCAAAATCCATGAAGGTTCAAGTCGTGACTTTCTCACTCTGCGGTACTTTACTACTGGTGACAAGTTACAGGGTTCAAAAGTAGCTCTTAACACCTTTTTCCAATCAAGAAACTTTGTAGTCCCTCTCAAGAGTGGGTGGAGGAAAAAAGTAGGAACAGTTGGTAGCCAACTCCTTCCCAAGCCCACCTGACAAAATTTGAGATATGTTGCGGAGGCGCAAAGTAGACATCCAGAAGGCAAGCGGTTCCTTAACCTAGGGTTCTTTCCGCTCTTGAGAAACTGTTTTCCCTGCCTGTAGCATAGGTCTCTGTGAACCTTCTTCCCCACGGAGAACAGACATACGTTTTACACTCACCAGCCACGGCCCTACCATACTGTTCTCAGCGTCATTCCCTCCTCATTCTCTGCCCCGACGCCAGCCCCAGCCTCCCCATTGGTTGGAAAGCTACAGAGCGCCGCCCTTGAGTAGCGACGGACTATATAAGGCAGTACGCTGGCGGGAGGTGCGGTATCCCGGCTGGGCGTTCCCCTTGACCTGGTCCTGCTGATGGTTCTTGTGCACAGCTTGGGACCCAGAGGGGGTGGCCTTGAGCAGGAGCCCATGCTCCCTTCCGCGGGTTATTTTTGCCATTTTGCACACGCCCTTTTGACAGCCCCGGGGGTCAGTGTCCGCGTTTGTACTGCCAGTTCAGGCACCGGGAAATGCGGTGGGAACTGAGTGAGGCAGGTGGTCGCAGCCGCTTGGAGGTGCCCCAGGTGCAGAGGAGCCATGTTGAATCCATGGGTGAGAAAGGGCTCGTGGGAAACATGTTAGGTGGGCTTGGGGAGGGGTTGGCTACCAAGTTCCTTCTTTTTTCCTCCACCCACCCTTTAGAGGGACCACGAAGTTTCTTGATTAGAAAAAGGTGTAAGAGTTACTTTTGAATCCTGTAACTTGTCTTCAGTAGTAAAGTGCTGAAGAGTGAGAAAGCCAATCAATATAGCGTTACTATGGCTAAAATGGTCAAAAGAGATGACATTAACTGCATTTTCAAAAATTGGTTTCTCATCCCCATTTGGCATAACTTGCAGGTGCTGTTGTAAATACCATTGTAAACTGCACTCAAGGTATTGAAGAATGTCATGTAGTCCTTACCGATGTCCACTTTCTTCTCCCCCTACCCTAGTCTAAAAGTGAGGAGACAGTCATACAGCTAAGGCTGGTGTGTATGTGTGTTGGGAGGGGGAGTGTCTCATCATTTGTTCCCTGCTGACCCTCCATGCCATCGCTCAGCCTGGATTTCCTAAACAGATTGTCTGGACGGCTGATCTATTTCCTCTGAAAGAACATAATAAAACCAGTTCCTTTTTAACCAGTCTCTCCCCGGTTCCAAACACCCTTTCGTTTCCTTTCTCCGATGTCCATAATCTGCCTCTTCCCCAGCCCTCAAAAAGGGCTATTTTACCCCCACCTTAGCTACGTAAGGGCAATTCCTATAGAGTGGTTGTTTTGGGCAAGAGAAAAGCACTTGCCTTCAAACAAGAAATCAAGTTGTTAGAGTCCCTGGTAGTAAACCTTCCCAGCATCGCACACCCAGGATCAGGAGCCTTAAGTGCTAGTCCTTAGTCCCTTGTACTTCGTCCCTCCCGTGTATGGTTCGAGATAATACCAAACAGTGAGGGTGCTATGGTGGTACAGTTTGGGGGCGTTTCTGGAGAGACTTTGGGGTGGTCACACAATTCCTGAAACCGGGGAGAGTGGCGATCCAGTGATGTAGTGGAACATGGTTCACAGGTGTGGGCCATCTCAAGGGCAGGAACCCAAAGCTCAGCACGCTGCCCTGCTCCAGGTGGAGGGCGGGGCGCTGCGGGGGGGGCGGGGCCACGGTCACGTGACCAGGGAGGCGGGGCGAGGAGCACGCAGCGGGCTGGTACGTAAGCCCCGGCGCACGCACGCCCGCCCGCCCGCCCGCCCGCCAGCCAGCCAGCGCCCGGGAGCACCGGACCTCGGAGAGGCCTGCACAGGTTTGCTGTTTGTAAGGTGCTCTATGTGGTTTTATCCTCACTCCCTGTTACCCGTCTCCAGCGTGGAATTATTCTGAGGAGTTTCCTGTGCTGTGGTGAAAGGCGGTGGGCGGGGTGGGACCCCAGGTGGGGCAAGGAGTATGTACAAATCAGAAGGAGCTTTTTTCTAACACCTCTAGTCAGAGCGAAGATTGTGTGTCTCAAACTTCAAAATTTGCCCTTCATATCTAGCTTCTAATGTTGCAAAAAAAATTATTTTAAACTTGTGACATGGAGGGACAGTATCTTTTATTCAGTAGCACCCCGAAGCACTGCTTGAACAGCCGTTCCTGAGTCACGGCAACCAAATTAAACCCAGCTTATGCCAAAATGCAGTTCTAGCAGTTTATCCAGACTTTACTTCCCTTTCCAAGACTTTACTTCCCTTTCCAAGTTTATTTAAAGAGAAATTAGATCCAGTTGTGCCATGCACCGTTGTCACACACGTTGTTTGGGGTTTCAGTAGAGTTAATTTCTTAATAGAAAATGGTAAATTGAAGGTTCTTGAGCCAGGAGGGAAGCTCATTGTGTAAAGAGGAAGCATGTGTGTTATTAAAACATGTAGCTTATCTAGAATAAATTAAAGAGTTTTAGAAAGCATAGTTTGGACCACATCTCATGTCTGAAATCTCTTGTTTGGGAGAAGGGAGAAGTGTGTAAATTATCTCATAACTGACATAGGGAAGTGCATCTTGGAAAGAGGGAAGGGTTTGTGATTTCCTTAGTAAAAAATCAGGAAGGAGCTGCCAGGTGTTGTGAATAGCCATTACCGCAAACCTTTCCCGGGACTCTCCTGGGTTTCCTCGGGAGTGGCTGCAGCTGCTCTGGAGTTTTGTTTGGTGATTTTTTAAATGGTTGTTGGTGGAAGGGTGTGTTTTGCTTAATTTTGTGTTTGAGGCATTCTGTACAACAACAAGGACCTTAATGAGAATGCTGAGAATCATTACATTAAGGAAAGACTGGTGCTTTACATGACTTTTTCTTATGACAGAGGAGACGTGTTGGGAGGGTGGTGTATGACCACATACAGTTCTGTGAAAGTGGCTTTCAGCTATCTGAACTGTTACCAAATTGTCACTGGTTGCTAACTAAATAAGGTGCATAATGGATATCCAAATTGAGTCACATTTGATGTAGTTTAATAAATATGTATAAACCTGGCCTGTCCCACAGAGGTATAGTCACTCTAGTAATAAGAAGGCACGGGTGTACTTGAGTCAGTCATGGGAATGAGCTAGACATTTGAAAGAGTGAATCAGTGACAGTTCTTGACTTCTCATACTCCTTCCAAGAACTGACCACAGTCCCTTGTGTTTAAGGCTAGGTTTGGAAAAGTTAACATCCTTGTGATAGGAAACTCCTTGTCCAGGATATTCTGGAGTCTACATTTCATCTAAATGATGTTAAAAGATAAACTCATCTTCCATTAACAACCTTAGGCACAACTATGGAAGAATTGGAAAGAATCAACAAAGAAATCGAATCTGTTAAGGCTGAGGTTGAAGAAAAGCAGAAGAGGCTCTCCAAGTTACTTTAGCCCTCAGAGAGCTGTCACAAAACCCTGTGGCCTCCTTGAGTGACACAAATGTGAGACAAGATTTTCCTGAAAATACCCTGCTCCCCAGAGAAAGGTGGAGTGAACTATCGAAGAACCAAGAGAGTCAGCCTAGAAAGTATGTGATGGACCACAGATGTCCAGCAACTGACCTTGAATATGACCCCTTGCTCAATTACTCCACAGAGCTGCTTGGGGCATCTCAAGCAAGGCAGGGTGAGACTGACACACAACACTTCTGCCATTTGAAAAAATCTGTGGGTGGAAATGGCCACAGGTCCCTGGAAAGCCAAAGACCTTATGTTTCACCAATAATCTTGAAGATTTATTTTAATTCTTCTGATGAAGATGACCTTGTCATAGATGTACCTCCAAGCAGTCCTACTTCTAAGAAATCTAAACCGTGTAGAGGCTTTAAATAACAGAATATGGATGAAAGGACACAGGTAGTGCCCCCGGAGGAGCAAAATCTTCAAATTAGTGACATAGAAGAGGAAAAAATAAAACCCAACTAACCACAAAGAGACATGACAGTAACAAATTAGAACCACCGAAATTGCTTATGAAAACCTCACTAGATGTTAAAAATCATGTAAACTTGTGCGGTATTAAAAAACGCAGTTCCAAGACAGGAAGCTTTGGTGGTGAGAAAAACTATGTCTGTATTTCAGAAGAAAGTGTGTCTTGTGGACCTCTCAGTGACAAAGAAATACAGAGAGAAAGCCATAATGAAAGTTATCCAAAGAGTAGAAGACATGTAAAAACAATTTATGATACTCAAAAGGAAGAAACTGAATGGCAACATTAACCAAGCCAACACCAGTTCTCTCATTCTGATGACTGCAGGAAAGACAGAGTTCTGAGAACACAAGACCATAGTCAAGACGTCACTACTTTTGAAGATGGCAAACTAGCTAAATTTGATTTTGATAGGGAGCATAGTGAAGATGACACTGCCTCCGATTCTGATGACACTATGAAGAAATGTCTTCGAATTTTCCATGAGTTCACAAATAGCAAAGTTCGTAAGGGAGAGACTGCTTAAGCAGGTTTGTCAGTTTTGTTTTTAATCCTTCTTTTCCTCAATCTAAAGGAATTTCCCTTAAATACATCTTTTCTATATTCTGAACTTTATAGAATATGTATGATATCTGTAATATATATTTCTAATTCTTATGATCAATAATGTATTAGAAGGTCAAGGCAAAAACTTTGATAATTGGCCAGCCATAATATCTTGCAGGCTTGGCAGTTTCCAGAGGCCATGGTGTTACGTATAGTAACTTAGAGTTGATTTCCCAAATCAGAAGAATCTTTTACGGGATTCTATCATGTCAAGTTACCCAAATTAAATTATTTCTTGTGAATTATTTCTCAATAAGTTGCCCAGTGTTTTGTAGCTTGGATTCCTGTGGCTCCTCAGGAAACATGATAAATTTGCTTTTACTAGGTTGAAACTGGATAATTCTTATCTTTTCCCCACTAGGCTTCAGGAGAGCAAGTGGAATTAGATATGTTGTATTACCAAAACATTTCTCGACTGAAAAAGAGGATTGTACACGCTGCCAAGTTTGATGTGAGTCATTCTGTTTCTCTCTCAGCACTTTATAAATGACATACCTTGTCATTCCGAGCTTTATTCTAGTACTTGTTATCTCATTATCCACTAGGGGGCACAAGTGGGCAGGTAGCAAATTGATTGCCTACTTGTCAGCATTTTCCAGATCCATTTCCCCACCCGGCATTATCTAACAAACTTTTCATTAAAAGCGGGTATAGTGTTATTGTGTAATCTTTTAACCATAAATTAATATGTCCTCATTTTTTGAAGATTCTATATTGTGAATTTGCCTATAGAGTAAAATTAATTTGTAACTTTAAAATCAAGACTTACGCTTTTGTGGTCCTCTGTGTACATGCACGGTGGCAAAAACAATTTGAATTGCTTGAACGTGCACTTCCCCTGCCAAGCTGAGTAAGGCAGCACTGCCTTCATGCTCAGCTCTTGTATTGTTAACCAGTGTCCTTGTCTAGTCTGTTTAGTGACATGTTTTCTGCATTTTTGTGTGTTTTGTTGTTGATGGTCCCAGAGTACAGTGCTGTCTGTGTTCCTTGGAGCAGGAAGGCTGAGATGTGCCTTACAGAGAAAATATGTGTGGTAAACAGCATCGCTCAGGCAGGAGTTTTACAGTGCTGTTGGCCACAAATTCAGTGTTAATGAATCAGCCGTATATACTCAATGAAGTAGCTTTAAACGGAAACACACGTAAAGCAAGGTTAGACTGGTCAATGAAACCGTTGCAGCCAGATACTCACCTGCACCTGGGAGCCATGGTTCAGTATTCGCTAATTCATTGTTTACAGGACTCTGTACAACTTCACTACCGTGAATAAGGAGAATTGACTGTAGTTTTTCAAAGTAATTTGAACCACTTGTAAATTGATAACCATAAATACTGAAGTTCTTTTATCACATGAAGAGAAGCTGAACAAACACTACAGCAAAGAGTATTCTTTTAACTATTGTGTTAACAAGTGCTGGTTAACACAAACTTTATTCCTCTACTCTAGTCTCTGTGTTGTTTGTACTTGGTGCACACTGACATCAGAGTCTTCTGTGTGACATAAAGAGTTTATGCTTTCAATTCCCAAATGAGAGCCTAAATTCTGGTTCTTCACGGAATAGTGGAATGCCCTTGGGCAAATTAATTTCTCTGAGTTTCATTTTTTGTATCTGAAATGGAGAAGATAATTGAAGCCTGCCTATCCCAGAATCACATGTTATGTTCACTAAACTAGTTTCTCTCTCCTTCTCTTTCTTGTGAAGGACGTTTTTTTTTGGAGGCTAACTTGGTTTCCCTTTAATTGCAAATGCTGTGTTATCTAGCGATTTTATTTTATTGTGCTATATAACTCCCCACTACCGCCCCAGATTCTTAGATTTAAATAATTGTTGGTTTCATCAGCAATTTTTTTTCCTTAAAATAAATTCTCACAGATGGAAGTAACTGGACAAAAGAAGATAGATTCTTAAGATTTTAAAAGTATGTTGCCATCTTGCCTTCTAGAAGGGTTGTGACAGCTGACAGTCCCACGGTGTTTCAGGGTTCCCTTCCCACTAACCCTTACAAAAAATGGGTATGACAATTTTTTAAACCTGTAAATCTGAGTGAAGTTTTATTTCCTTGTTTTATGTTGCATTTCTTTGGTTACTAGTGAAGCTAAACTTTTATATGTTCCGTTCTCTTGTAACAAACGTTGCCTTGGAGAAGTCTGGTGCCAGCCCGCTGTTTCTCCCTGTGTGGGTAGCCTGGCACTTCTGCCTGCTTACCTCCAGGAGTCTTTCCTTAACTTGGAATTCCAGTAACTTTACTAGGATATGTCTTAGTAACACTTTTACTTGCATCAGAAAGTGTCATTTCTCATAGGAGTTTGAACTTCTTCCCTTATTTCAAGAAAATTTTGTAAAATTATATGCTTCCATAGTTGTTCAGTTTTATTATTTCAGTTTATTTCTGGGAATACTCCAAGTATATATGTTTTGGGGTCACATGTAGTATTATAAGTGTAGTCAGTTCCAAAGAGCCTTTGTGAAAAAGGGAAGTAGAATTATCAATCGGATCAGTTTTTAAATGATTTTTCATTATTTTGTGTTGATGCTTTGTAGGCTCTAATCAATAAAGAGACCATTAGCCCACACAGGGGACCAGTCCCACCACTAATCAGTCACGCCGGACTCCTCCAGGCCCAGCAGCAGGCCGTGCAGATGAAGGCTGCTGTTAAGGGCGGGCAGGCTTTTGTGGCTGTCACTTCAGAACAGAAGAAAAATGCGTGTCCAGCCTCTCAGACCCAAAGGAAAGCCTCAGAGGGTATGAGAAAATCTTTTTTTAGTCACTTATTTAATAAATGTGATTTTACCTTATTTTAAAAAATTTTTTCTATGAAGTCCATTTAGTCCTGGTTATAGTTTAGTCAATCAGGTAAAGCTTTACATGAAAGGATATGATTAGCCTGGTATTTAAATCATTTATATTATGGTTATCTCTATATGCTAGACAATAAATGGTAAGTATTTTGCATACATTCTTACATGGAGCAAATTTCTTTATAAATTATTTAAATTTGTTTTTCTTGGATGTCCTGGAGTTGGTTATTGGGATCCTTTTGTGTTTGCGTTTTGTTTTCTTCAAGGAGAAAAAATATACATATCAAGCCTGTAAACGAAGTGTTGTGAAATTTTAATTGATTGAAATAAATTCAAATCATATGAGGCTACTGACATTCACATTTACCTTTTCCTTCTTCTCTTGTTCATTGAAACTTCTTAGAAAGTTCACGTGCATCAAACAGCCTTCACGTGGATGTAGTTCTTTTAAAGGAAAATCCAACTGCAAAGCCAAACAGATCCCACATTCCTGTGAAGAGTGTTGCTGCTTTTCCTGTAAAGGTATGACAAACTAAGTCTGAGAACCAGGATTTTATTTCTAATAGTCATCATATTCTGCATACATGTTGCGCCTCTTGGAGTTTGGCTGTATTCTTCTCTCCAGAGATGCCTAATTCAGATAAATGCCAGACCTATTGCAGAGAAATTTCAACCTGTCTGGCCACTGTTAGATGTAGTTGTTTTCATTTTATCCTGGGACTTGTGCTTGTGTGTCACTTTCAGTTACTTTGTGTCTCCTGTCCTTGGAAATATTAGGCATTTTTTTCAGACCTAAAAAAAATCTGTGCTGTGATTAACCTAAGCCTCCTCAAATTCTTTCAGAGGGAAATGTTACATTGGAATATGCCTTTCAAGCCACATCTGGTGAGGGTGTATATGTGTAAGTGTATGAGACAGACGGACAGACCTTTAGAAAATACGGCCTGTGCATCACACAGCAGTACCACCTCACCTCTGTGTCATTTTTCTCCACTTGTGTCACTGATTTTTTTTAATCAAGTATACTTTAACAGAAAACTGCATGTCAGTTTTAAGGCTTCCTCCCTCCCTAAAAAGTGAGGTAGATGAACTCATCCTAGAATTCTCAGTCTTTTTAAGTCCTTCAAAAGGAATCTAAACTTGTTTCTTGCTGGGGTCGTTATAATAGTGAATATGCACAGATCCATCATAAATTTAAGTCTAAGCGTTTTTCTTGATGAAATGGTAACTGAAAGGCATTGGGACATATATTTGTTTTAAGAACGGTAAACTACCATGGGGCGGGGATAGCTGAGTGGTAGGGTGTGTGCTTAGCATGCACAAGGTCCTGGGTTCACTCCCCAGTACCTCCAAACAACAAAAGAAAGAACACAAACAAAGAATGGTAAACTACTAACCTTCCTGTACACGGATCAGAGGACCACATCCCAGCTCTAAGAACCTGGATGTGGAAATAGTAGTGTGATGAGATGAGCCATCAGCTCAGCCATAATCGTGGACATATAGGCGACCTTTGTCCCTTATGTGTGTAGATCATTATGTATCTCATGTATCCTACTTCTAATGAATTAGAAACTTGAAATTAATTTTGATATAAAATTTACCAAAGATAGTTTGACTGCTTTCATGCACACAGTAGAATGTTAATTAGAAGGCTCATGTGTTCTTTTCTCTAATTTTGATAATTTTATATTTAACAAGATGTTGAAATACAAGGTGGCTCATAGGATGCAGGCTTTGGGAGCCCCTGAGTCCTCGTGCAGAGTCCCTGGTGAAGTGAGACAACGCTGTGTCAACCTTCTTTGAGAAGTGTTTGAGAGTTTGAGACAGAGGCTGAGGCTCTTAACAGGGTCAGTACTGAAGCATGTAATTTATCTGAAAACACACACACACACATTTAGTATTACATTGAATAAAACACTCATGGGGCACAATTAGCAAACAGCTTTATTCAATTTCTCTCTACTGCTCTTTTGAAACCAGGCTCTGGGACTGGTTTTTCCCTCCTTGTTAGATGACGTTTTTGGTCGTACTTCGGTTACTCTTAGTGATGCAATTGTCAGTCTCATGATTTCATACCAAGGCCAGTAGTATATCAATCTGATCAGTGTCTCCCCCCTTTGTATACTGTCTAGTGAGCCGTGGCCTCCACCACTCCGTACTGCATACATGGCCCACTATGCTCATTTGTAAGCCAGGCCTGGTCTCTTGGCAGCACCTGTGTTTGCAGTGTCTACTCAAAACCTGTTTTCCAAACTGAAACGTTTGGAATCAGTGGCAACAGCTCGAGCTCCCACCCCATGCGTATCTTCACAATGTGGTGTGGAGTGGGGAGGGCTGTGGGGTACTAGACAGAGCAAGTCCCATCTGAAGGAGGGGCGGATACTTCTCAGCTCCATCTGATTATTGGAGTTTAGAAATTCATACATTTTGGACTTGAATTTCCAATCTTTCAATAATTTTTATTTTAAAATCTCTGTTTACAACACGGTTAGACAAACACATGTCTGAGCACTAGATTCGGGCTTTGTGCTGCCTTTCCTCTGATTGAGGCTAATTCAGATGCTCTGAGAGTTATTAAAAAAAGACTGTGGGGAAAAAAAAAAAAGACTGTGGGTGGATGCAGCAGAGGCAGATGTCAGGCCAATATGAAAAAGACCTTTGTAACTGATACGCTGTCCATAAAACAGCAGATTCACAAAACAGTGAGCTGCCAGTTGCTAGAAGTGTTTGAGATAGAAGCTAACATTGCCATCACCCCCAGCATGCCCTGTATCCTTTGTCAGTCACTCCCACACTCCTCCTTACCTCCCAGCCCTAGGAAACCACTAATTTACTTTGTTTCTTATAAGTGAAAGTGTTTTATAATTTTATTTTCAAATTATTTATTACAAGTGTGTAAAAAATACAGTTGATTTTTGACCTTGTAACTTGCAAACTTGCTAAATTTGTTTACTAGTTCTAATAATTTTTAGCCAGTTCCTTGGGATTTTCTTTATACAACATGATACCATCTGTGAGTAGAGGTAGTTTTGCTTCTTCCTTTCCAATCTGAGTACCTTTTATTTCATCTTCCTGCCTGATTTCTCTAGGCACAAACTTCCAATACAAGATGGAGTAGAAGTGAGATGAGGGAGCATGTTTATTTTGTTGCTCACTTTGGGGGGAAAGCTTTCAGTTTTTCTTCGGTGGGTTTTTTGTACATGTCCTTTATCAGTTTCATCTATATTTCCTAATTTATTGGTATTTGGTTGATGATAGTGTTCCTTTATAATTCTTTTTATTTCTTTAAGTTCTGTGATGTCTTCTCTCATTATTGATTTTAATAATTTGAGTCCTCTCTTTTTTCTTGGTCAGCCTAGGTAAAGTTTTGTCAATCTGGTTGATCTTTTCCAAGAATCAACTTTCAGTTTGGTTGATGATCTCTATTTTTTAATGTTCTATTTCACTTATTTCCATTCTTGTATTTATTATTTTATTCCTTTTGCTTTCTTTGGGTTTAGTTTCCTATTAAAAGTTTAGTTTCTTAAGGTGGACGTTAAAATTACTGACTTGAGATCTTTTTAATATAGCCGTTTACAATACTAATGTTACTCTAAGCACTGCTTTAGGTGCATCCTTCAAGTTCTGTTATGTTGTGGTTTCATTTTAATTAATCTCAAAGAATTTTTAGTATACCTTTTATTTCTTTGACCTGTTGGTTATTTAGCAATGTGTAATTTAATTTCCTCGTAATCGTGCACTTCCCAAATATCCTGTTACTGATTGCTAATTTAATACTTTTGTGGTCAGAGAACATACTTTTTTTGTGACTTCAGTCCTTTTAAATTTATTGAGATTGTTTTATGACTTAACATAGGATCTGTTCTAGAAAACATCCATGTGTACTTGAGAAGTGTATGTGTTCTGCTCTCACTGTGTGGCATGTTCATGGATGGGTATCAGGTATAGCTGCTTCCTAGTTTGAAGTATTCCATTTTCTTTTTGATCTCCTGACTTGTATCCATTACTGACAGTATGCTATTGAAGTTTCCGATTGAAGTGCTGTTTCCCCAGTTCTGTCGGTTTTTTGCTTTGTGTATTTTGGTGCTCTGATACAAGATGCGTATTTGTTTATAATCATTAAGTCTTCCCGATGGATTGACCCTCTCATCATTATAAAATGTCTGTCTTTGTCTCTAGTAACACCTTTTGTTTTAAAGATGGTTTTGTGGGGGAGGGTATAGCTCAGTGGTAGAGTGTATGCTTAGCATGCATGAGGTTGTGGGTTCAATTCCCCAGAACCTCCAATAAATTTTTAAAAAAAATAAAAAAATACAGTTCTGTCTGATATTAGTGTAGCCGCTCCAGCTGTCTTTTAGTGAGTGCTTGTACAGTGTCTGTTTTCTTCCTTTTACTTTCATCCGATTTGATCCTTGAATTCCATGTGTGTCTTGAGGACAGCCTACAGTTAGATCATATTTTTCTGTATTCTTCCAAATGTAAATGGAGTGTTAAATTCATTTACATTTAATGCAGTGAGCAATAACTAATAAAATAGGATTTACATTATCCATTTTGCTATGTGATCTTTACATCTTGTGTCTTTGTATTTCCTCTGCAATCACTGCTTTCTTTTGTGTTAAATATTTTCTGGTACATCACTTAAGTGCCCATGTCATTCTTCTGACAGTATTTTTTGAATACTTTTCTTACTATTTGCCCTGGAATTACAGTTACCATTTTAATTTATAAGAATCTAGTTCAAATTAAAACAACCTTAATTTCTTTTTTTTAACATTTTTAATTGATTTATAATCATTTTACAATGTTGTGTCAAATTCCAGTGTTCAGCACAATTTTTCAGTCATACATGGACATATACACACTCATTGTCACATTTTTTTCTCTGTGAGCTACCATAACGTTTTGTGTATATTTCCCTGTCCTATACAGTATAATCTTGTTTATCTATTCTACAATTTTGAAATCCCAGTCTATCCCTTCCCACCCTCCGCCCCCCTGGCAACCACAAGTCTGTATTCTCTGTCTGTGAGTCTATTTCTGTCCTGTATTTACGCTTTGTTTTTGTTTGTTTTTTAGATTCCACATATGAGCGATCTCATATGGTATTTTTCTTTCTCTTTCTGACTGACTGCACTTAGAATGACATTCTCCAGGAGCATCCATGTTGCTGCAAATGGCGTTATGTTGTCGGTTTTTATGGCTGAGTAGTATTCTACTGTATAAATATACCACATCTTCTTTATCCAGCCACCTGTTGATGAACATTTAGGCTGTGTCCATGTCTTGGCTATTGTAAATAGTGCTGCTATGAACATTGGGGTGCAGGTGTCATCCTGAAGTAGGGTTCCTTCTAAAACAACCTTAATTTCAATAGTATACAAAAAAAATTTGCTCCAGTGTACCTCCCTTTCTGTGCCCTCTTTTATACCATTACTATCACATAAATTACATCTTTATATATTATAAACCCATAATTCAGTTTTATAATTCTTGTTTTATGCTATTGTCTCTTAAAATAGGAGAAGAAATGGATTATAAACAAAAAAATTATTCTCTTGTATATTTCCTTAAGAAGTGACATTTACCAGTATTCTTTATTTCTTCATGTGGATTCAAATAACCATCTAGTATCCTTTTCAGACTGAAGGGAATCCCTTTAGCATTTCTTGCAGGATAGATAAACTAGTGACAAATTCCCTCAGTGTTTATCTGGGGATGTCTTAATTTCTCCTTCATTTTAAAGAAGAGGTTAGCTGGATATAAAATTCTTGGTTAACAGTCTTTTTCTTACAAAACTTTGGGATGTCTTTCTACTGTTTCCATGGTTTCTGATGAAGAATCGACTTTTCACCTTATTAAGGATCCTTTGTCTGTTACATCATTTTTCTGTGACTCCTTTCAAGATTCTGTCTTTGTCTTTCATCAGTTTGACTATGACATGTCTAGGTGTGGCTCTCTGTGAATCAACTCCCCTTGGGGTTTGTTGAGCTTCTTGGATGTGTGGATCAATGGTTTACATAGTATGTGGGAGGTTTTGGCAATTATTTCTGCAATGTTTTTTCTGTTCCTTTCTCTTCCTTCTTTTCCTGTGGAACTCACATTATGCATATGCTGGTATGTTTAATGGTGTCCCACAAGTGTCCGAGGCTCTGTTCATTTTTCTTTGTCCTTTCTTCTTCTCACACACTGAATAACCACTATTACTCTATCTTCAAGTTCACTATCATTTCTTCTTACTTCTGCTAGCTCATATCTGTGGGTGAGCCCTACAGTAAATTGTTCATGCAACTTCTGTACTTCTTAACTCCAGAACTTCTAAATTTTTTTCTGTTTTTATAATTTATCCTTATTGATATTATCTATTTGATGTAACATCATTTTGATACTTTTCTTTATTCTTTAGACAACTTTCCATTAATTTTTTAAACATACTGACAATAGCTGATTTAAAGTCTGTGTCTATGCTTTTCTGCTGAATAGATCCACATCTCATTGAGCCAGGCTCATCTATTTTGTTCTCTTTCTTGGTGTTACATTGAGAAAACAGTGAATTCTCTTCCATTTGAATCGTCAGAAATTCCTTCATTTTGTGTTTACTGGGTTTTTTTCCCCTTGTACTTCTGTGATGAGTATATCACCATTCTTCTCTCCATCACCAAAGGAATAAATAATTGATATAATCCAACAGCAATGCAGAATAAAGGGACTAAGAGGCCTTTGTAAGGCACTGGATTAAAAAAAAAAAAAGTCTGTTTCTATGAAGTCCCAAATCTGGGCTTTCTCAGGAATACTTTTTCTTGGCTGCCGTTTTTCCTGTGTGTGGTATACTTCCCTGTTTCTTTACATGTCTTATGACTTTTTGTTAAACTGTACAGTTAGATAATATGTTGTCATAACTCTAGTGTCAGATATGTGCTGTTTTGTTGCTAGGTTTTTGTTGTTTTTCTTGTTGCTACTTACCTCTTGACTGACTTTCCTGAACTAATTCTGTGGACTCTGTTGCTTCCTGTATATGGCCACTAAATTCTCTGGTGGCGTTTTGTTTTTTATTTTTAATCCTTGCTTTTATTTTCTATTTTATGGCGCTGACTTCATAGGATTCACCCTGTGTCAGTATAATTTAGTGGTCAGCCAGTGGCTGGTTAGAAAAGTTTCTTAAATGTCTTGTCCATGTGTCTTCCACCCTTTCCCTCCCTTCCCACAAGGGGATCTATGTGAGAAGGCACGCCTTCAAACTGGTTGCAGTTTGTAAGACAGCCTTAGCTTTTGCTTCCTGTTTGTGAGGATTTCAAGGTCAGCCACTAGGGGTCTTCTCTTCTCCCAGATCCTTCTTGGGCCACCTTTTATCCCCCAAGAATGTTAGAGCTTTTCAGAGTTGGTTATGATCATATAGCTCCCCAAGATTTCCTTTTAAATTCCTGGCCGGCTCTTGTTTACCAGCTGAGATCACAGCCCTCGGTGGCCGCCGTGATGCCACCCAGGCGCTGTTTTGATAGTGCTCTGGGGACGGGTATTTTTTTCTCTCATGAGCTGAGCTCTGAGTCAAATCAAATGCCCACTGCACCCTAGGAAGAGAGATTTCCCAGGGAGCTGCTTGTTTGGGCAAAATATTGACCGCTTGGGGGATGATGCTCTTAATGTAACTCTTAAAGAGGTCTGTTCTTTCTCTTGGCTATCAGCTGCCAGGTTTTTTTTTTTTTTTTAATGGCCATTGTGCCACTAAGCTGGGCAGAAAGGGGGATGGGAATAGCTTCAATCTAAAATGGTACAGACCCTGCCATTTTACTGAGGTTCACTAGTTTCTCTTAGACAATTTTCAGTTTGTTCAATGGCTTTGACTAATTTTCAGAGTTTTGAAATGGTTGGTTTTAGTTGTTTTGCCAGTTTTGTTTTGTTTTTTTATTATTCTTGTGGGACAGTTGAGAAGGTTCTTGTCCTGCCATTCTGGAAGTCTGTCTCCTTAGGATTCTGTGTTAATTAAAGAATAATGGCAAAGCAAAAGCAAACAAAAAAGGAGACTCTTACAGAGAAATGTTACACTTTTTCTTCCAGCTGTGTCTTTTTCAGCATCTCTGTCCTGGCTTATGTGCTCTGTGCCACGCCCCTGGGGCGCTCTCTCTCGGGTGGTCTAGCGTAGTGAGAGGAGCCTTGGGTTAGGCCCTCAGGCGCCCCTGGAACCAGTCACCGGCTCTGCAGCAGTAAGCAGGATCCTGACTTGAGCCTTCGTTCCCTCATACAAACTGTTGGTGATGTCACCCATCCTCCCAGAATCACAGTGAAGATTAAATGTGAAAACATTTAACGAGCCTATGCCAAACTTGTACGCACTAGATGCACAATAAATTGTTAATATAATGCACAATTGATTACTCTTTACTTAGTTCTCTCATGTTATCCCTTTTTACTGACCTATCTTAATGAGTTTTGGTATAAAAATAGGAATCACTCAATAGGTTTAGGAAAGTAACTTATAGAAGAAAGATAATGAGAAGAGGATCGTGTCTTTCCTTTGCTGTGTGATCTTAAGCAAATTATTTAGTCAGTTTGGGCCTTAGTTTCCTCACCTTTTAAACGAGAACAGTAGTGTGTGCCTCTGATAACTCTAGGGCCTTGCCTTGAGAATCCATGAGTTCATGACGTTGGAGGATTGGTGGAGGCTTTGCATCCTGCACTTTCCACAAACAACAGTGGTCTAGTTTGTAAAGAAGTGTCTGGTTCTCGGGTTAGATTCCTGGGATTCATTTTCCTTTTTTTTTTTTCTTTCCTTCTCAGAAAGCATAAACACAAAATATAAAATAGATTGCTTTTTATTTGTGGCACCATTGCCCCCATCCCTTGAGTTAGATAAATATTTTACCGTATTTATCCATTAGGTTGCAAGTCACATTTATTGTTCATAGACTTTGGATTTAATATTTTCATTTAATTAAATGAATTTAATTAAAATGAATAATTATTCACTTTATGATCTAGGCTAAAATAGAAGAAAAGGCCATTTATGAACTCTGTGGCAGTCAGAATATGTATATGAACATAGCAATTAATACTCTTAAGAAGCTGAGAGACCAAGGTAATTTCTTTTCAATTAATCAAATGATAAGAGAAAAACCTTGTGATTAATTCCTGACACCGAATGTGTTTTCTTCATCAGCAGGGTCATTTTTAGATGGTTAATGAAATGTGTGTTTTAAATAATCTCTTGATTAGAACGTGCAGGTGGCATTTTTTGGTTGAAAATAACAAATGAGACTTGAAATTGGACGGATAAAGGTAACTTCATGGAGAGAGGTTATCACTGATGCATTTAAATTTGATTTCTGATTGTAAAAGTAACTTGCCTGCGTGTGGAATAGTATTTCTCAACTTAAAAAAAAAATTGCCCCCCTAAGATATCTTTTTAGAGACTGTTTTTCACTTCCCTCACCGCAGTAAAATTAAGTACTGAGGGGTAATATTTTGTCAGGTAAGGCTGAGTTATGGAGAGCCAGGTACCATTGTAATATTGAAGATTTTCTCATTCCTAAAGAGCCAGTTTTGCTTCTAAGGGCAGTACCACCCCCATTGAGAACACCTGGCATGAATTCAAATAATACAGAAAAACATTTTAAAAAAAGTCAAAGACAACTCTCTTCCACATCTCTTATATAGACCCTTCCTTACGTGGTACAGAGATGTATAAAATGAGTACAGTCGTTTTATATACAGTGTGTCTAACTTTTTTCCCTTAATAAGGTCTTCAGTCAGTTAATCTGGAATCTAGGTTCGTATCTAGATCTGTGTCATACTTTTAAGTGATCACAGGCTACTCTGTTGTACAAAACCTATACTATAGATACTCCGTTGTGTGGAACCTGTACTGCAGATGAACGAAACATGCCTGAGTATGCAGATTGCTCAGTTTTCTCAAGTGTAAATTCTGTGATAAACATGTGTGAGCTCGTGTCGCACTTCCTCAGACCCGAGCTTATGTACCTTCAGCGCACATTGCTGTGCACAGAGAAGCTAGCAGAAGGGGTCTGCATATTTAAAACTGGTAAATATTGTTAACTGCCCCAGAAAGGGTTTGCTCACTTACATGCCCCACTGATAACATCGGAGCGTAAGTGCTTTTCTTCACATCTTGCTAAACTTCATCATTTATCCTGCTTTAGGGATTTTAGTATTTTTTGTTGAAGATTTTTTTCCCCTTCTTTTTAAATTCCTTGTCTGCCTCCCTTGTTAATTGGCTTTTCATTTGGGATAGGCTTTTCCATATCCCCTTTTAATATGCTGCAGACATTTTCTTCCATTTGTCACTTGTGCTTCAACCTTATTTATAAAGTTTTTTTTTTTAATAATACAGAAGTTATTTTCAAAATGTAATCAGTCTTTTCTTTTTTGTTTCTGGGTTTTGTGTCTTGCTTTGAGAGGCTGTTCCATTCTCAAGAACATAAAAACTGTCCACCTGTGATTCTTTATGGCATTTGTGTACATGCAACGCGTTAAGTAGACTGAAATACATGTATTAGAATATACGAGATCTCTTAGATTAGTATTTTCATGGTTTTCTAGCTTTCCCCTCTTTCACATATTAAATATAACACAAAGAAATAGAACATGAAGTCTAAGTACATATGAAAACAGAAGTGATTTGCAAACTGTTAGTTGTGGTAAACGATGATATAAAGCTCAATGACTCAAGTTGAGGCACGTGCTATCCAGTCAGAACGTATTAGTTTTAGCAAATACAAGATCCTGACCTTTTTTTAGTAGTTCAGTAGATTTAACTTTTTCCCAACGTGGAATTGGTTATGAATATGGTTGGCCTCACAGGTTGGGTGGTAGTTTTAAAATAAAAATAAATATTTTACTATGCTTTAGACCTTTGTATGTCTTTTATGTTTTTATGTAGTAAACAAAAATAATTCATCATCCCAGAAAAACTCTTGTATGTTTTAGACGTGTCTGGAAGCAGTGACGACAAGACAACTGGATTGAAAACGAATGAAAAGGAAAATGGTGAGTGTCCTGTAATCTTGACAGGCCCTTCTTTGTTTTCTTGTTTTTGTTTTTTTCTTTTTTAGGGGAGGTAATTAGGTTTCTTTCTTTCTTAATGGAGGTGCTGTGGATTGAACCCAGGGCCCCGTGCTTGCTGAGCATGCGCTCCACTGCTGAGCTGCTCCCTCCCCCACCCGAGGCCCTTGTGATTGTAACCTCAAAGGGGAAGTAAATTTGGTAGAACACAGCTATTAAACGATTGTGTTTGTGAAGGCAAAGCTGTATACTGTGCAAATGTGATGTCCTTTTTAAAAACTAGTCAAAGTTGGAGATGAGAAAATGGACTTTTATATAAGCAATATTTGGGTTGAATTCTCAACTTTTATTTTTGGTAGTTAACATAAATCTAGTCAGCAAGAGGAGTGCTGCTCAAACTTCTAGACTTTATGTGCATTGGGATCACCTAGAAACCTTGTTCAAAATGCAGATTCTGGTTTAGTGGATCTTGAAACAGCTTCAAAGTCTGAACTGACAACAAAAAAGATGGAAAAGAAAAGGAGTTACTTGAATTTGGTTGTATTTTGAATAAAACCAGATGGTTGTGCTTCTCTCGTTTAAAAAAAAAAAGCCTCATATATAAGAGTTGAGGGTGGGAAGGGACAGACTGGGATTTCAAAATGTAGAATAGATAAGGTTATACTGTATAGCACAGGGAAATATAGACAAGATCTCGTGTAGCTCACAGCGAAAAAAAATGTGACAGTGAATATATGTTCATGTGTAACTGAAAAATTGTGCTCTACGCTGGAATTTGACACAACATTGTAAAATGACTAACTCAATAAAAAAATGTTTAAAAGAAAAAGGAACCCACATACACAAAGAGTTGAAACAATGGAGATGCTTTTAGAGTCTCCTCATACTTCTCATTAGAAAGAATTTTTCCTCTTACAAAAGGGTTTGTCAAGGAGTGTCTGGCAAACCCTGCTAGAGTTTTTCATCATAAATTAGAGAAGCTTTCTTGAGAGTTCATTAGAGTGAGGGTGTCTGGGACTGGGTTACTGACGTTGGAAAGCGATTCTTGAACTTGAGCTATTTTGCCCTTGTGAGAGTCATCCTGTTCCCATTGTTTCCTGCTTGGAAGCGTTTGTACTATTCTTGTCTGAGTGAGTAATAAGAATTGTTAAGCAGGATTAGGGACCCCAGAAGGCCTGGGTTTGTGTGTCACTTGTGCTGTGTGACTTTGGTTATGTATCCTTACTTTTCTGAGCCTCCTTTTCCTCATCTGTTAAAATGAGGTCAGTCTGCTTGCCTTTCTGGATCAATGTAAAGTTTCTGGCATGCTTAATATACACCAGCCATTACTGATATAATTCTGACTTTACGTTCTCTCACCCAAAGCGTAGGACATTGAGTGGTCCAGGGAATAATATTGATTTGTCTTTATTGCTGTTGAAGGATATGAAGCCTTGGATTCTTTTAGGCTATGGCCTTACTTAATGTTAATCAGAATCCTAGCATTTTGTATCTAAAAGGGCTGGTAGACTCTAAACCTTACCACTACTTAAAAAAGAAAAAAAATGTGATTTAAATTTTATTGAACAGCTTTTTCTTTTTCTTCTTTCTTTTTCAGTGCTCACAGGAATTATTCTCTACAGACATCTTAAAGACTACCTTCTAACGGAAGAACAGTTACATGAAAATAACTACCCCCAACCCAACCCTGACAAACCAGGAAGTGTTCTTTTAAACCCAGGCATGACAGGAACTCTTGTAAATGATGGTAAGTATATGGGACCAAAAATTATCCTTTCTACACACTAAGACTGGAACCCTAGAGGGCCCAGTGTTGTGATATTTTTTTAATGGAAACAAGATTTGTGGCCAGTGTAATTAATTATACTGCAGGTAAAAGCATTGCTGCATTTCATTTGGTTTCCCTTTCATTTTATTCCCAGTATCTTGAGTGCTTTATTTACATAATCCATTTTATTAACTCTTCTTAGCAGGTAAGTACTGTTAACTGCGTCTGTCACGAAGTCCAAACTCGTTCTCCTTTCTACATGATGGGCCAGTAAATCGGGAGAAGAGGTGTTGGGGCAAAGAATACCGACTTTATTTGGAGAGCCAGCTGACTGAGAAGATGGCAGAATAATGCCCCGGCGAGCCATCTTCCCCAAGTCAGAATTCAGGCTCCTTTTAAAAGGGCGGTGGTGGGAGGTGTGGTTGATTGTTGCAAACTTCTTGGTGTCAGAATCCTTTGTTCTGGCAGCTGTCCATGTAGGTCAGGTCACGATGTTCCTGTAAGCCTCCAACCAGGCAAATGTTATTCTCTGTTCTGCAACTTTTTTTTTTAAATCTCTATATGAGTGGAAAAGTGTTATACCCTTAAAGTTAGAGCCTTGAGAATGGGCTATCCTGTGTATTTCAGGCTAGAGGCAACATTATTTTACAAAAGGTGCAGAACCAGCATGACTAAGCCCTGGAAGCAGAGCACAGGGTTAGAGCTAAAGGAACAGATCGAATATGAAGTCGGGTTGGTTCTTCTGTTACACCTCTATTTACACAAATGAGGAAACTAAAGCTCAGAGAGGTCAAATAATTTATCAAAGGTCACTCAGAAAATAAGTGGTAGAACCGGGATTTGAACCCAAGGAGTGTGACTTGTGTGCTCCTGCTCTTACCACCGTTACATACATAGGCAGTGCCCTGTTCTCTATACTCCATACCCTTTCATTAGGGATTCTTACGCAAAGACTTAGAATTAGTCTTTTTATTTTGCATTTTCTCCACATGCTGGGCATAGTTAAGATATTATCCCCACTTCCCCCCAAAAAGAGAATATTTAACATCACAACTGTGTCAAATCTCAGGTCCATCAGTTTGAAATACAGTTACGAAAATACTTTTCAGTGACGAGAAGATGCTTATCTTCATCTTTTGCATCTTTAGAACTTCTCTCTCAGGATTATTTTTACCATTCGTTTTACCCCTCTTTTGTTTTTTTTTCTTTTTACAGCCTCTCATTGGAAGGTGGAAAATTTAGCAGTCAAGAACACGGGCTCTGAAGGAGAAAGTCAGAGAAGTCTGGTTTGGATGCTGGATGAGTCATTTAACGCTTCCAGCCTCACATTTTGTTTCCTCATTTCAAACAATGAGATAATGGTGGTTGCCCTATCAGGTTGTTAGGAGAATCAGTTAAAATAGTGCCTATGAAGTGCTTGGCATGGTGCCTGCCTCCCGATCTCATAACAGATACTCAGATAAGAGTTGCTTTCATCATTATCAGACCCAGCCTGAGGGTTATTAATTAAAAAAACAAATATTCATAAATGGGTCTAGTGAAAAGCCCAGATAGCCTCTCAATGACTTAATAAACAGATCACTTTATGGCTAAAAGGAAGCAATGGTCCTA
Source organism: Camelus ferus (assembly GCF_009834535.1). Taxonomy (NCBI): domain Eukaryota; kingdom Metazoa; phylum Chordata; class Mammalia; order Artiodactyla; family Camelidae; genus Camelus; species Camelus ferus. The sequence continues at coordinate 13,205,500 of NC_045699.1, forward strand.
ATTCAGGAGATAGCATGTACTGGAGTCATTGACTAATCAAGTTAGCGACAGTCAGATTGTGGTGCTTAAACCACAGTTGCCTGGCCCTGGGCTGACTCTGGAGGCAGGCAGGAGAATGCAGCCCTGATGCCAGAAGCAACTCACCTGCAAGGACTCCTTTGAAAAATGCTGTTCCTTTGTGATCACACTGGGTATGTGCTCACGACAGGATTGAGACAGCAAAGGCAAGTCCCTGCATTCTGGTCCTTGTCCCGCCACCTCCCATCTGTTCATGAATAATTCTTATTTTGTTTTAGCTTCTAAGAAGATCTACTGTCGATGTAGGAAAATCTATGGCGTGACTCCTGCGGGCAAGCACAGCGGGGTGGAAGAGCATCACTACCACTCTGGCCAAGCGTTCAGTCATAAAGGCAAGTATTTGGTGGTTCGGTTTCATTTATGTGACCAGCCAGTGCCAAATTGAGAGAAAAGTGGAATAAATTACTCAGTTCAGTGTATTTGTTAAATACAGTTCAGTAAAGAGAAACTGTCGATTCAGCGGTGAGTTACAAATACCTACTTGGCTGGGACCATCACTTGTTAACTTTGGAGCTCGCTGGCCCCAGACCTGTCTGGTTGTGACAACTCTTCTGCCTTTTTGTGACCGCAAGTCAGTCAGGTACCTCCTGATCACACCTGCTTTCCGCAGGCCAGTATTACAATAATTTGTTTGCTGACAGCTTCCGTTCCTTGCCCCATCCCCACCACCCCCCTCCTCGTGTGAGTGAAGAGAAATGCTCGAGTCCTTGCCCCGCCAGCCCCCGGGGTTTCTCCAGCACAGTACATTCCCTGCGGTCACGCACATGGTGTTTTTTGTTTTTTTTGCTACTCAAACCAGAAAACCTGGGCGGCGTCATCATCATCGTCATCTCCCTTTGGTGCCCCTTTCAGCTCAGCAGGTACTTGTCCCATTTGTTCTACTTCAAGAATGTCTCCAGAACCTGGTCTTCCCCACCTGTCTTGCCCCCACCGGGGCCGCACCACCCTCGTCTCTGCCCTGACCTACTGCAGCGCCCTCCGTGGCTCGCTCCCCGCTGCCTCCTTTCCTCTCTCTGCCTGTGCCCCTCCCCTGTCTGTTTCTCACCTAAGAATAATTTTTAAATCAGTTTTGTTTACATCACTCCCCTGCTTTGTCAATCCTGCCAAATCTGGGCTCTGCCCCCCTATCTTGTACCCCTTACTGTAGTTACCTTCATACCACACTGGCCACCTTTCTGGAGTCTTCTTCCCTCCTGTCCCCTCTCCTTTTCACATGGCTGTTCTTTCTCATCCTTGAGGTCTGTGCTTAAATGTGACCCCTGCAGGGTTCTTTCCCAACTACACTCTCTAAAATATGTCCTCCCTCTTCCACCGCAGTGCCCCATCACTGCCTTTGTAATGATGTAGTCATTTATCTGTCATCTCCAAAAGACGGTGAGCTTTTGGAGGGACTGTCCATCTTTTTTGCTCCCTGCTGTCTGCCCAGCCCTTAGCAGGGTACCTAACACATAAATGCTGTCAATGTCTGTTGGATTAGGTCGGGGAGCACATGAATTAGGTATGTAGATACAGACATCAATAGAACGATACTGTAATAAATGCTATGAAGATAATAAAGCAGGGCAGAGGAACTGAGAGGAACAGTGGATACAATGAAATTACAGGATAAATTCATGAACAAATAATGCAGTAAAGTAAATCAGACAGGTTTTACCTGAGTGTTTAAAGCATGGAGGGCTTCGTTGTAGAGGGTGGGAGGGGTGTGAATTTGAAAAGAGAAGAAAAAGAGGAAGACACTGAAGAAGAATGAGAGTAGCAGACTGATCCCGGTGTGGAGTAGGTAGACCACACAGCATGACGAACAGAACGTGACTTTGGAGCCAGCAGACCTGAGATTCTGGGCTGTCTCACCAGTTCCTTTCTCTGAGACCTTGAACAAGTTTCTTAAGCTGTCTGAGCTTTTGTTTCCACATTCATAGAATGAGCTTTGTGTGGCAATTTAGTGAGCTGATGTGTCCAATTCCTGGCTTATAGCAGATGCTCTGATAATACTGGTTCTCTGCCTCCCTTTTTCATCACAGGAGAAGGTAAGATACGAGATGTTGAGGGAGGATGAGTTACTAGAAGGTTGGTTAAGTGGGACCCTTCAGCGCCAGCCTGAGAAATTTGTACTTGGTTAGTAACCACAAGTGAAGCATTTGAGGAAAGTGATATAATGAAAATGTGCTTGAGGAAGATTAACCTGACCACATTTTCTAGAAAAACTGGTGCAGAAACCCCTATAGGCAGAGGGATTTATAGGGAACGGTTGGGAGAAGGTCACCTGGGGCCAGAGGGAAGAAGGGCTTGGGACGGATGAGGTGCAGATGAGATGGCAGGTGCAAGTGAGATTGAAAAAAAAGATGGGGGTGGGGGGAGAAGGCATGGGATGACTGCCATGAAGATGTGCAAAGCGTCTGGCCAAGGAAGTGGAAGAGGAGGGTGTCGGGATTTTGGAGGTCCAGCCAAGGTTGGAGACCACATCTATGCTGTGGTCTCGGTAGACGGAACTCTGTGATGTGTCTTGTGTCAGATCAACAACTCAGATCCAGGAAGGGAGAAGGTGGTGGTTGGAGCCAGTCATCCAGAGGCTCCAGCACAGAGACCAGGTCTGGGAGCAGGAGAAGCTTTTGAGACAATGGTTGAGGTAGGGTTAAAGCAGGATGAAGAAGTGACACCAGGAGGGGAGCTGAGGGACCAGGACAAATGATCAGGGAGGTAAGGGAGAAAGGCATTAAGGACATTGGCAATTAAAAGTCACCTTCGGAGTGTAAGCTCTGAGAACTCTGCTTCTGGGAGTCGGGTTTTTCCTGTTTGTTATGAAATATCTAGAACAGCAGCTATGCTGTTTTTGACTTTACATCAGATCACTTGCATGGTACAGCCTTAAAGGTCTTTGAGGGTATGATGCTCTGGGAGTCAGTTACTCTGTCTTGTCAAGCTTGCTTGTGATTTTTAATTTTCTGTGTGGTTTGCAGTCCGTGGTGGCTTAGAAACACGGTACAGCTGTTGCGAAGGTGTCCTTGGGTTACCCGGGTGTCAGGTCGCCAAGGTAAGGCTGGTCACCCAGAATGCTGCTTGTTTCAGAGCCAGAGTTGTTGCGTCCAGCACAGAACTTGGCTTGGGGATCAATAAGCACTTGATATAATTAATACACTTAATTTTCAGTTGATGAAATTTTTATGAGCTTAATTGCTCTTGCAAAAACATACAGTAACTTATTTGACGATATTTGTTTCAGCTTCATGTTCGTGACCAAAGAGAAAACCTAGAGGGCTTTGTGAAGACTTTTGTTAAGTTTCCACCCTCTGATGGGAATCACAGCATATTTGCTGTGAATTGCGAGGTGGTACGTTGGCTGTATATTTTACCTTATTTATACATGTGTAGGGAACATCCCCAGACTTTCTCTCTCAATCACGCATAGCTCTGCAGTGTCGTTCACACATTTTCAGATGAAGCACCTGAAGGTGAAAAGAGTTAAGTGACTGATGGAGTTCTTACGTTTAGTGATGGAGCCAGGAATTGGTCCACTGGTCCTCTTTTTATTACCTATTAATTTTTCTTTATATATAACCAGTGGTTATCCTGCTCATCAAATTGCTGACGTTATATGGGTGGAAAATGTTATGAATACTACTGTTATCCCCCAAATCAGCATAAAAGCTTTAATAAGTTTTTAAAAGCTATTGTTTATAGAGACAGTGAAGTATTCGTAGGGGGTTATCTTTCATGTGAGAATCAATACTAATTGATTGTAGGGGAAAAACAGAACTTGGAGTCATGAGACCTGGGAAGCTCCAGTGCTTACCAGGCAAGTCTCCTGGATGCTCTAAGCTGTAAATTACAGGGTTGATAATAACTCCACAGTCGTGATAAGAATCAGATACACTAATATGTGGAAAAGTGCTCTGTATATGTCACACATCATGTGAACAGTCATCTTTGACAAAACATTAAATATTCTCTGGTGTATTTGGAAACCAGATTTGTGGAGTTTAATTATTATAAATATAGAAGGGAAGTGCTCAGTCTTCAAGTTTAGATCTTTACTTGTAAACAGTGAAAGCTGCCTCTGGCTTAGAAATCAGGTATCATTGCCGTTTTGTCGTCTATGGAGCCATGTTTATGTAACTATAGTATGCGTTTTTTTCATTCAGCAAGGTTTATAACAGCATATGGTATCTACTAGCAAACAAACACGGTGATAAAGAGAACAGAGTGGTGGTTACTGGAGGGCAAAATGGGTAACAGAAGTCAACTGTACGGTGATGGATGGAAACTAAATTTTTGGTGATGAAGCATGCTATAGTGTATGTAGAAGTCAAAATACAATGTTGTACACATGAAGCTTACATGCTCTAAATCAGTGATAACCTCAGTAAAAATAAAATTAAGTTTAAAATTCAGTTCCTCATTCATACTAGCCATATTTCAAATACTCAATAGCCACATGTGGCTAGTGGTACCATATTAGACAGGATAGAAATAGAACATTTCATCCTGACAGAAGGTTCTGTTGGATAGCACAGGTCTCTAATGGAAACAATTGTAAAGCCAACACCAAGAAAATGAAATTACTTTATTAGCAGAAATAGTAGTAACATTAAGGAGAAATTGAAGCTTGGAACATCTTTTACATGACTGTCAGTTCCACTGACTGGCTTCTGTTAGCAAAACTGAATGATAGGATTAAATTATATATTCTAGATAGAAATACTCCTTTAAGATGTCCAAGATGTTAAAAGCAAATGTTTGCTATGATATATAAATTTGATACCTGTCTTTATAGTGCTATACAGCCAAAGGTTTGGAACTTACTCGAGTGACAGTGGTTGACCCCAGCCTCCAGGTGGTCTATGACACCTTTGTGAAACCAGATGAGGAAGTCATTAACTATAACACTAGGTATGCGTTATACAAAGGGATCTGCTTTTGAGACTGCAGAACATTCAACTTGTAGTTTGAGTTTTAGCCTAGGTACTTTTATTGGAGTCAAGAGCATGAGTTACACTAGTTTCTGTAATTCATTTATTCAAAAATATTCATATTCTGTCGAGTACCTCACTAAAATTATGCAGACACTGGCTAGATAAAAATTTCTGTAATCCAGTGGACATGTCGCTGGGTATACATAGCTATGATACGGCGTGCAGAAAACTGGTTCAGTGCAAATTCTGTCTTATTAAAGTATGACATGCTTCTGATCCAAATTCAGTGATAACTTTTGATGGTATAGATGTGCCTTTAATTTTTAAAAAGCTCATCTGAAACAATAATATCATCGATCAATTAAATTGGGTTTCCTAAAGGCATATAGGCCATATAACATAATATATTTATATATTTATTTAAATATAAAATAGAAGGCACTTATCTAATTCTAGAATGAAAATGTTTTCAGTTTTCTTTAATATCCAAAGGTACTTAAATGACTTACATATACTTATATAAACAAATAAGTTGATACACACATATATGTATTGTATATATTATAGTATATAGTTTCTAGTATTATAATATTTATATATTATATACAATATATATGTGTATGTCCATAATTTTGGAAAACAATAAATCAAGGTGGTCAAATGAATTAAAACTTGTAATGATAAATTTTGAGAATAATTATAGTGAATTCTGCTAACAAGCATTTTTAACCTAAGTTCCCTCATAGTTCATAAAAATGGGTCGTATACATAAAAACTCATTAAAAGTTGCTGTTACCAGAAAATGTTACTAAATGTTTTTCTACTCATTTTGCCATATTCTAGTAGCCCCATCTATTTTACTCTTTTTTTTTTCAGCTTTATTGAGGTATAATTGACAAATAACATTGTTTAGGAATCTTGGCTAACTCCTTTTTGAAACAAGTCCAGAAATACTGTAATTACTGATATTCATAGTAGCAAAATCGTAGCTGAAGGGCTTGCATTAAAAATAGAAGAACCTTTGAACCTTAAAAGAAAGTCAAATGGAGTCAATGCATTGCATTCTTTAAAAACTGTTTTAAAATGACCCCAAGTTCTCCATGCATAATTTCTTCTTAATCCAAATGTTTGATTATGTGTCACGTTCCTTAACTAAGCCAGATGGTGGCGCCACTGTGCTGCCTTACAGGAGACAATAACATCAACACATAGATGAAGTTGAAAATACTATTGCAATACTTTGGCTCTTGCTTTCCTCCAAAACTGCAGTAAAGCACAGCAGTGGCCACGTTTCTGAACATTGACTTAGTATGTGTTTCATGAAAAACCACTAGGGTAGTCAGCTTTCTGCATGTATTTTCATTGGGGCTTCATAAACCGTTAAGATTGGTAATTAACCCTACTTGACAGATGAGAAGACTGAGACCAGAATGTTAAGTAACTTGTTGAGAATCAAATACAGGAAGTAGATGGCAGAGTAATAGCAAAGGTCAAACCCAGGTTGTCTGCACTCTGCTCAGGGCTCCTTCTGCTGTGCCCATCTTTAGATTTGCCTTAATGGGAGATAGGCACACATATATGTATTGTATATACTATAGTATATAGTTTCTAGTATTATAATATTTATACATTATATACAATATATATGTGCATGTCCATAATTTTGGAAAACAATAAAGCAAGGTGGTCAAATTAAAAGTTGTAATGATAAATTTTGAGAGTAATTATAGTGAATTCTGCTAACAAGCATTTTTAACCTAAGTTCCCTCATAGTTCATAAAAATGGGTCGTATACATAAAAACTCATTAAAAGTTGCTGTTACCAGAAAATGTTACTAAATGTTTTTAACTACTTAACTAAATTGTAATTGATAAAACTCGGATTATGCAGAGATGATAGTTCGAGAAGGAACTTCGTGAACTTGTCATAATGTCTCCACACCCCCAGCCTTACCTTATTGATCCAAATTATAAATTTTACTAGGTTATATCATTATAACCTAGTAAAGGGGTAGTTGACAGTCATACATTAAGATCTGTGTTCTGTTCAGCAAATGTTTGTCACATTGAGTCAGTAATGTGTTCCAGCTACAGCTGATAAAATCTACTGAGCTGCATTCTTTACTTATGTGCATTGTGTCTTATTGGGGTAGGTTTTCTGGCGTGGTTGAAGATGACTTACAGAACACTGAAACCTCAGTCCTCGACGTGCAGGCCTTCTTATTGAACCTGTTCAGCGCTGGCACTGAATCGGACACAGCTTCGAGCATAGTCTCTACATTCTTAAGGTAAAGAGTTAGAGGCTTATACTATTACAGAATTCTGTATGTTAATACGGTGCTCATTATCACTGTGTGTCACTGATGCTTGATTGGCCCTTTGAGACAAGAGAAAGGAGACAAGAATCACTGTCTGTGCTGATGACTTTGCCTGTTGTAAACCAGAAGCTGTGTGAGATAGCTAAAATTTGGCTAGTCAACATCAGAAAGTCCATCATCAGTTGTGATAAAACCAAAATCTTTATTTTGACATTGTTTTTGATCGTTGTCTTTAATATTCAGATGGGAAAGACTAAGTTTATCTACTAGGCTATTTTAGTCATGTACTTGGAGATACTTCCTCACATTAAGTCAAATGGCTCAGACCAAATGGCATGTTTATTTGTCTTGGCATGAGACTTGAACATCTCCCGCTTTATAGGCACCAGGTTAAAGTGATCTGTTCTTGGCTCCATGTTCTAGAACAGGAGTCAGCACACACTGGCCCATGTCAGCCACCTGTTTTTGCAAATATTTTCATTGGATCAGAGCCACCATACCCACTGATGTATGTATTTTCTATAACTGCTTTCCCACTACAATGGCATTGTTGGGTTATAACAGACAGTTTGGCCTGCAAGCCTAAAATGTTACAATTTGGCATTTGAAGAGTTTGGTGGCCAGCCCTGTTCTAGAACAGTGCTTTGCAACAGAACACTCCATTCTATATTTTCACTATCCAGTATGGTAGACACTAGCCATATGTGGCTGTTGGGCATTTAAAGTGTGTCTAATGTGACTGAGAAAATGATTTTTTAATTTTGTTAATTTAAATTTAAATAGCCCTCTGTGGTTGGTGGCTACCACATTGCATGGCACAGCTCTAGAACTCTGGGGACCTTACTAAATGTTTGAGCTGCCTCCAGGATAGGACTTACCTTCCTGCAGGGAAGGGCTAGTTCCTCTTTAGTGCAAGGATACAAGTAAGGCCATTTAATTTTTATAAGTGAATGTCCGCCTCTTTCTGTGTTAAGCTGGTATTCATAGTGTAGATATTTGTTTCAAACAGCACTGTTGTCTCTGTGTGTGACAGATAAAACTAGAATGTGCTTCCACCCAGACCCCATGCAGGTGTGGGAGAAGAGAGTCGGGGAACTAAGTTTTCTGGAAGAAAGGTCTTCACAAGGTCCTCAGCCTCTGAGACATCACCCCTCAAACTCAGTCTCCCTCCATGACTTTCCTATAGGATCCATTCTATTTCACCTGGTTCCCTGAGCAGAAAACTTCAAATCGTCGCATTCCTTTATTCCTTGTGATCAGTCTGTCCAGATTTTCATAGATTTTTCTATTTTTCTATTTCTATCATCACTATTTTATTTGCTTAACACTCAGAAGCCAGTGCCTAGGAGCTGGCTGACTCATTAAGTGAGAATGTAAAGTGTTAATGGACGTGGCGTAGTCGGTGCTGGACATTAAATTTCCAATCCCTCTCTTCTCCTCAGTCTTTAAATGACTCTTGTCCTGAGGCGAATCTTCTGCGGTGCTTTTTCAAAATACAGCTCTTCTAACAAGGAATCCAAACTGGGACCTGACAGCCCAGGCTCTCGGTTATGGGAGGCCTCGCCCCCATATCCACCCTGTTGTGTTTCTTGCTTTGCTAAACCTCAGTGGAAATGGACTCACCTTCTTCCATGTGTAAGCACAGGGCATTTGGATCTAGATGGGACTAATCCTCGTCCACGCTCCCTCCCCAGAGACAGACAAACCACTGAAATGGGACTTGCGCTGGACTGAGGTGTGTCCCCCTTCACTGAGTCACAGGGTGGGAGGAACCTGGCTCACCCTTCACTGCCCACTGCACCCCTCACCCCCGTAATTTTTGGAACCTCTCTGAACTCACGCTGCCCCCTGGTGGTGCTCTTTGGGTAGGAAAGTGGACCTGGAAGTCAGCCTGCTTAAATTTCATTTCTTTCTACTGTACTAACTCAGCTTAGCCAACTTTCTTAACGTCTCAAAACCTCAGCTTCTTTGGCTATAAAAATGGCCAATAAAATACCTACCTCATTAGGTTGCCCTGCGAGTTGTGGTGAGAGAATCCAGGTGAAGTGCTCAGTGACTGGCCTGTCGTGACTGCTCGTGTTACTTGCTTGTGCAGCAGAGTTACTGCTGCTCCAGTTACTGTCGCGGCCGTCGGTATCCTTATTCTGTGCCAAGAGCTTCTAAAGCATTTTTCTCTTTCATTTGACAGTTAATTCATACATCAGTTGCAGACACGACAGTTACGTTTCCTCATCGGCTAGGCTTGCCTCACAAAAGATCCCTGAGGAGCCTGGTGGCTGACTCCCTGCCCAGTCATTCAGGAGGACAGTAAGTGCCTGCTCGTTCCTGACAGACAGCAGGATCCTAAGTCTGACTTGAGTGCATAAATCGGGAGGCTCATGGTGAAGGTCCACTGTTTGAAATGCTTCCCTGGGGGTTCTCTCCCAAGGTAGCGAATCCTAAAGCATCTGACTAAGTAAAAACCATTTCCTGCCCACTGCCTGGTATAGTCTGAGATGTTCCACAGGCATCAAAACAGCAGTGAAGCTGAGAATGGTGACATCATTGTTCAGCAAGTTGCCTGGCCTTTAAATTCATGCATCAAACTTCGGTCGGTGTGGAGATCTAATTTCACTAGAAATTTTGCTGTGTGCCTCTTCGCATATGTGATTTTCATGAAACCTAATGAGATTGTAAAATCAAATGAGTCCAAGTCATCTTACCCAGGGTAAATAGTGTAGGTTGCATTAGAAAATGTACAGTTCAAATGAATAGATTCATTATGCATGTGCTTGCTCTGTACCAGATTAATGTATCTTCCTCCCAGGACTTTTCCTCTTTTTGGTTTTTTGATGAAAAATACCCAACATTAAACAAGTTACTCCAGTACAACAAGTCCAGCCACCAACTACCCTGTTAGTGACGTTGCCGGATGCACGAGATACGTGTCTGGCTTGGACTGGAGGTTACTTACTCTTTACATTCATGCTTACCCATACCGGCCCCTCTTTTGCACAAGATAGAAAAGAAAGTTAATTTTGAGCATGTTAAAATTATGTTATGATTCTACTGTTTCTACAGATGCTTCTCTGATCACGTCATTTACTGTGCAAAATACATATTTTACCTTAGGTCTCTCTCGTTTCAGTCTCTGTTACACACTAACCAACATCATCTTGCAAAGGATCTTTAATTGACTTTATCTGCTGTGGTCAAAATATTCATATCTTAAATTCCCACAAAATTCTATTGTAAAATTTGTAACGTGTTCTCTTGAAACCAATCTTGAACCAGGGACGTAAAAATATTTCACCGAACAACAAAAAATACCCAGTGTGAAACAAAATCTTCTAAAAGTGATAGAATACCCCAGTTCTCTCAGAATAACACAAAGAGAGAAACACAGAATGTTACATACCATTTTAGAAGTGCGGACTGTATGACTTTTCTTAATCTTGGGCATCATTTATTATTTTCACCAGAACAGTAGGCTTGATATCTTGGGTAAATGCCATCTACTTTTTAAAAGCATGTAATCTTGTATCTAAGGCTCCCTTTGTCTAGCGAGGTGTACTGCGTTCTCTAGCATCCTTTATTTCTGGCTTCTTGTCAGATCTGTCACGTTGTGTGGTATCTCCCTGGAAAAGAGGCACCTGGAGAAGGTACTGATGTTCTGCCCAATCATAGCAACGTAGTGACCATGTGACTGAGGACCGGCTACATAGGGAAAGGGAGATGTTTGTGCCTCTAGATTTATGTGAAACCTTTCTAAAGCAACCCAGAGGGGTTGTTCTAGGTGTGAAATAATATCTTAAGTGGCTGGTGCTGATTTTGTTAAAACTCAAGACTTCATTTTGAGACCACCCGTGGGTAACATCGCAGATAGACTTGTCTGTGTCTAACATGTTAGTTTATATTCTATACTGTTTGGAGGTCACAGTTCAAGTGAAAATGCAGCCACCTGCATGGAACTGGTCCTCTGGAAGGTGAAAGATGACCTGAAAGGAAAGAAGTAACCACTTGCTTGAGAATATCGTTTCTGTGTAGGGAGGGTAGTTATCGAGAATATCTTAAGCTGCTGCATGGCTTCAGTGAGTTCTCGGCCTCCACTGCTGGCAGTAGAGTTTGCTCTACAATAACATAAGGTTTCTTGACACTTTCAAAGAGAAGAGGAGAAGGAAAAGCACTGTTGAGGTTTATTTATTACATTTTAAAGGTTCAGTTTCCCCAGTGATTTTCAAAGTTGTGACTGGTAGGTAGAGGCGGGAAGGCATTAGGCTGTTTGGAATTTGACTCATCTTTGTGGGCAGTGGGCCGATGACTGTGGAAGGTGCTTTAAAGTTGAAGTCATGGGTCCATGACTTTCACAAAGGTTGTTTCTCAGGTTACTTCAATTTCTTTTTCTCTGAATACCTAGAACCATTATACTGCTTGGAGTTAAAAACATCATTACCTAACAAGATTGTAACAGTTTCCGTTAGACATAGAAGTAGAGGTTTTCCTCACAAAATATGTGGAAGTGACTGTACACTTTCCAGTGTGCTCTGTTAACATAAAAGTTGTGGTTATTTGGCTGTTGCATAACGTGTCTTTATTCTGGCTGCTGTGCTGTTACTTGATGCTGATTCACATCAACAACTCACCAATTTTTTTTTTTTTTTTAAGGAAGTGTCCTAGAGATCTTAACACTAAATTCGTATCTCCATACCCAGTGCTGGGGTTGTCATTCTTGTAAGCAGTTCTTTCTTTCTTAATTGCTTTTTGATAATGTGAAAACTGGCCTGTGGAGATGACATGACTTGATTCAGTTTGACTGCTTACCTTTGAATAAGTATGATTCTTGAATACTAAGATTAACCAATCGTATGGCCCCTGTGCCAGGAGTGAATCTGTGGCCGTCTGACAGTGGATGGTGAGGATGTGCCCTCAGTCAGCTCACCTCGGCTTGGCTGCCTTGGCATTTTAAATTTACAAGTAAATCTTAAGTATCACTGAATACCTTGTTCTTGCTTCAAGTACTTCCTTAGTCATCTGTCTTATCCTTTACGTGAAGTAAATTCGTAATGATGTAAATTTATCTTAGAGTCAAGAAAGTCAAGCTGTTATATAAAAAGCAGCCGTTATTGTGCATTCCAAAGCCACAGGCAGAATTTGAAGACATTTGCATTTTCAGATCATCCTGTTCTTGTTTGGTTCCATGTACATGCAAACCAAGAATTGTCAGGAGTATTTCCACAACATTTGGGTAAAAAGCAAAAAGGAACTGTTACATACATATATGGACCTATTTTCGGTGTCTCTTCATTCTAGTGTCTACTTAGTTGATGATTAAGGAAATGGTGGCAGCAGTCCTGGTTTTGCTGTGTCTCCAACGAGTATGTTGTGAACAAAGAGCATCTGGGACAAAGACAGTTTCCTGGTCCGTTTCTGATGCATAAAGTCGAGCAGATGGCGGAAGCATGGCACTGGCTGTGGTATGTTGAAACATTAACATTGCAACACAATTTAAAGGGATTCCAGTTCTAAGCCCTCAGTTCACATGGGAACATTACCCAGGGTGCAAGAAAACAGATTAGACAGTAGAACACTTCCGAAAGACACTTCTAATCTTGTGAGCTTGAGCTACGTCTGGTGGAATATATCTATCGACTACTCTCACTACATATTACTGACAAGTTAGAGGATGATAATTTAAAGTGTTTTTCTTTAATTTTAAAAAACTTGGCAATACCTATGAGACGCATTCCCAGACAGAAAGTGGGTAGGCAAGACATTTATTGACTTACTATATATGATCTCAGTGCACCATGTGCCTACAATCAATATAAATGGTAAACTCACAACGGGTCAAAACTAAGACTTTTTACAATGTGCAATACAGGTAGAGATGTTAATTTGATATGCGAAATACCACATGTCTCCCAAATACAACTCCAAGCTTCCTATTTTAATTTCTTAATAAACAAATCCATGTTATCAGAGAAACTAAACCTAAATCCTATGAATTTATCAAACATATTTATACTTCTGTAAAAGTTCTTAGGCTTCTAGGAAGTGAGATTTAAGTCTGTTTTTCAGTGTTCGCATTCTAGACTGACTTGTGAGCTCTGGAAACAAGATAAAGTTGTCAAATTACCGCAGGAAAGTGAAGGAGAAAATTTAGAGATAGAAAAGAAATTCACTTTGGTGGACATTTAAGCGGCTTAAATCCATGTCCTGTTAGAACTCACACATTTCCCATGCTTTTCTCACCTGCTGTCAGGGTCAGGTTTATTAACACTATTTTCTTCTACACAGCACAACATCTTACAGCATTCAGTACACAGGTAAATATCAGAACTGTCTAGGACAATAAGGAGTTACGCACTACACTATCTGTACTCACACCTGGAAAGTCTACATTTTTAGAAAAATATATTATTGTATATGAAACCACAAACAGGGATTCTGATTCTGGCACATTCTTACTCAAAACAGTCCTATATATACAGTCCTACCAGAGTCAGAGTGTACTAAAGATTGACACATAGGGCTCTTAAGCTGAAAGTCCCAGACAGATGGCAATATATACACACATCCATATTCTCTGCTACCTCTTGACGGAGGCTTGCTTACTTGGCATCAAGACATCAAGGGTCTCATGCTGGTGAAGGAGAAACAGAATGTACAGATGGTCTGTCCTAGGCTGCTTCTTCAGCAGAACAGTCGATTCCTGCGTAGGTAAACTTCTCATAAAGCGTGGTATTCACGTAGGTCTAGAAGACAAGAGTGGTTCAGAGAAACAGGCTGCCTTGCCTTGGTCCTGCCTCCGCTGGGGGTAGTTACAGTCCTACTCCCATTTCCTTGGCGTGTTTCAACTCAACTACAGATACTTGGGGGATATATTTCTGTCCTCAATCCCTGTGTTGTATTTGACAGCTTTCTTCCTGAAAAGCATTCCTGGACTTCTACAAGTAAGATTGCTTCCTCTCACTTTCCTGTCTCCTGGCTTCTCTTTCTCATTCTCTCACTGTTCCCTCCTGACATACGCCACGTCCTCGAAGCCCCGCCCCTGACTGTTTCTCAGCTTCACACCTGCTGCCGCCTCTTGTGTGATCTCACCCACATTGCTCAGGTGTGATGACTTCCAAAATCTATTTCCCTAACCTAGATTTATCTTTTGAACCTCAGATCTCTATAGCCAACTAGAAATTTTTGCAGAATTTGACCCTCCCCATAGTAACCTGGAGACCATGCTCTGCTGTTTACCTGCTGTTTGTCCCAGGGCAAGTCACCTTCACCCCTGAGTCTGTTTCTTCATCTATAAAACTGAGAGGTCAGGGTGTATGACTGCCAAGATTTAAGATTCCTTCTAGCTCAAATAAGCAGTTCTGTATGTTTTTCTAATGTGTGACTGTATCTTATACAGAAATCTTACCTACTACCAAATTGTAGATTCCTTAAAGTCGGGGGCCACATCTTTTATGTCCTTATAAAACCTAGGGTGGTGCCCAGAAGAATGTGTTGACTTTTATCAATTATCATATTAACCACAATGGGCACATGAGGAATTCCAAAGAAAGAACCTTTGCTTTGAACTCTGTACTCACCTTCCGTTCTTCTAACATCCTGTTTAAGGACACCAATATCTGGGCAAATGAAGGCCTTTCATAAGGCTTCTCCCGCCAGCACTGTCTCATGAGGTCATACCTTTGTAAACAAAGAGTGAAAGGGTTAAGTTATGACTGTGCTTCACTCCTGGGCACAGCTGGGTGGAGAGAGTCACCCAGCGCACAGTCATAACACTCAGCCAGCAGAAGACAAGACCACTGCACCGAGGAAGTTTCTGTGAGGCCTCCACCTCCCCATCCAAGTCCCCTTCTCCCAGTAGCTCCAGCACCTATGGTGGGTACCATTCCCACAGGATCGTGGTCTCGGCTCTTCTGATCATCTGAAAGGAAGTGAGTTTTGGGTCTAGGACAGCATAGCCCTCAGACTACCCCACCTCTCAAAATTTAAGTGTTTCATTTAAAAAGAATGGTTCCATACTCAAGTTTGCAAATTGTACCTAATGCATCTCCCGCTTAGGCACTGGTACAATAAAAATCTTCCAGAAGTCATTCCATTAAAAACAAACAAAAAACCTTTTAAACCAGATTTAACATGGAAGCTTCCCAAACATAACTGGCCACGGACCTTTCCCCTCATGTCACTTACTGACATCTTGCACGTTCCCTGAGCATAGTCTAGGAAGCACTGGTCTGAGACAGCTGTGGCCAGAACTACTTACATTAGTAAGATGGGTTTCCTGGGATCCACCCTAGACCTACAGCAGCATCATGTCTGGGAGGGGGGCTCAAGATGTCACATGCTGAACAAATGCCTCGGGGGAACCTCTTGTGCACAGAAGGCCCTCAAGCCTTGGCCTGGGGTGTTAGAGATTCTAGAACAGTTTGTACTGAGAAGTTTCATAATGGCTGAAAATATCACTCCTGAGGGAAGGAATCTCAAAAGGTGGAATTATAGGAACTTGGTCCAGTGATGGTTCAAAGTACATCCAGCTTTTCCCAGGATAGTCTAGGTCTATAATCTTGTACCAGGAATATAATAGCATTCATTTTCACTCTTAGAAGTGGCTCGGTTTGGACTATGAATCATCCGCTCAGCCTAGAGCCTCATACTCTTTAAATCCTGCCAGGTAGGCAGCATGTACATCAGCTAGTTCTGGGAATGGCCATCTCACTGAGGTTAACCATTTTTTCCCTCCGAATAATTCTTACTCCTGGAAAAAAAATCCTTCCAGGAGCAAGATTTTATAAAGAAAATTCTATATCTTCCTCAATGTACCAGCTCTGAAATCTCTATCCCCAGAGTTAGTCTTAAAGCTTCATACATTTATTCAGGGATAACTTCATGAATTTATGCAGATCTTTCCTGCATTTGTTGCCCTGTCTCATTTCAACTGTAAGGGTCAACCAAGAATCTTACCTTAAATTCCTCCTGGATTTCTCCTGGAAAGCTCTCATCCTGTGTCCATTGCACAACAGTCTTAGTTTCAAGAACCCCCTTGTTTCTGGCTATCTAGGATCTCCGTGTGTGTGTGTGTACATGCAGGTAAACATCTATGTGTATGTATCAGATAACTCCTCCATTAGAGTCAGTCTGAGAAACTGGCAGGGAAGGTTAAGCTAAAATGGCCCTCAGTGAGGCCCGACTTACACCTCGTCGTCACAGTTCAGGGGCTTCTCCAGTCTGTAGCCCTGGGGCAGCTTCTCATAGAGTTCCGCACACGTCATCCCACAGTAAGGGGTGCCACCTGGAAGACAGAAAACAGTGCACCCTAAGACTGGGAGAAAGATGGGGAGTGTCAAGGGGTGATGGGCACCCACCGCACGTTGAAGCTGGACTTAGGCTACAGACCGCACTGCAGTGCGGCCGCTCCTTCAGTGCAGAGATGCACCCGAGGCCCCTTACTTCCTGTGCTAGTCCTCTTCCCAAGGCTGTCTACACACGGCAGGTTTGCTGCACCAATGGGACGCCTCTTTTCCCTAATTGGAAGTCTTTATGTTATGCAATTCCTATTTTATTTGTTGCAGTCACTGTCCCAATTTTTATTATAAAAGCAATACATGTTAAATGGGAAATAGCAAAAAGAAAAACACTTTTTTTACCCTTCTGTGCAGTCCTTCCAATTTTTTTAAATGTGTAATATTTATAAAACAGATTACAGTGTACATGAAATGGTTTGTGACATGCATATGCTATTACATAAAAGACCTTTGAAAATGTGACTTTTCATAGCAGCATAATTTACCATTTTCAAGTTGTAGAAGTAAACGTGTGATGACTTTGCCATCAGTGCACGAGCAGAGACTACTTCTAATAAAGTTCATGGCCACCAGGTTATTAATATTAAGTATGACATTAGACACTGGGCTTTCAGAAAGAGAACCATGGAAATAAACACACTCATACATAGAAACCTGTAAGGTTCTTTTTCCCAGTGGCATCTGGTGGCACTGTGCACAAATGCTGCCCGTGGAAGGACACAGTGAAGGAGCCCGGGAGGACCCATTCCCTTTGCCTGGAGTCTTACCTGGCAGGTAACCATGGATACTCACCTAAGCTAACAATCTCCCAAAGTAACACTCCATAGGACCACCTGCAGAAGGACAAAAGAAATCAGTCCTCAGCAAACATGTTGGTCAGTTTTCTGCCCCAAAAGCCAGGGTGACGGACCCTTTGTCAGAAAAGGAAAAGTTAAATGTCTGCTTCCCAGAATAGGGCCCTGCACACAGCATGTGTTTATCTCCTCTTTGGCCAACAGAAGGATTACGACAGGGAAACAGCGTTAGCTCCCCAGAGCCCCCCATCACTTGAGGGAGAGATTGCGAGGTGGGACTATGATGAGATTCTAAGCTGGATAGATCTGAGTCATATCCCACCTCTGCCCTCTGATACTCGAGTGACCTGGGACAAGTTACTGAAACTCTTGAGGCCTCGTAGTGTATTCTTCCAAAAGTTAGGACACCAACATCTGCCTCAAAGTTATGCAGAGACGACGTGAGACAATATATAAAGGCACACCGAGACGACACTGTAGTCCCCAGACCCCTCCCTCCCACCGTCAGGTAGAAGCAAACCCCCCTGGAAGAGTCACCTCAGCTCTCTGGGCCTCAGATTTTCCTCTCCATCCCAACCCCTCATTCCACTGCCAACCTGAGACTTGTCACCCAGGCTGCAAGCAGAGATGGTCCCCACTGTCTGGTCTGCCTTCTGTCCCTGCCACCTGTGACCCCCAGCAGCTGTTCGGGGCCACCTTCTGTGACTGAGGTCCTGTGTGCTGAGGTCAGTCTGGAAGTGGAGCCACGGGAGGGCCAGTACCCACCTTGCTCCCCTGGGGATGAAGGGGTCACCACCTGCAGTCTCTCCTGGGCTTGTGGATTAGCTTAGCTCTGCAGAGGGATATAATATTCCTGCTTCTCTTTAAAACCTCGGTCCAATGTCTATTTTTCTGAGAAAAAAAAAATCCCTCAGCCATGAGAGGCTTACTTACACGTCACTGTTGGTTGTGTACACGCTGTAATTTAGTGACTCGATCGCCATCCAGCGCACGGGGAGCCTTCCCTGGAGAGAACAAAGTGAGATGTCTCTTAGGTGGGACAGGGCCCCCTCCCAAGGCTCGCAGCTGGCCCACGTCCAGTCCACAGGAGGGTCCACGCACAGAAGGGATGGCATTTGTGCGTGTCCTACCCACAAGTGTGCTTTCAAATTCAAAGATCTACAAATAGTGTAAGTCCCACTCACCTCAAGGGGTCCCTACAACAGTTTAATATAAAGAAAAATAATACTGCGCTGGAGGAGGGATAAATTAGGAATTTGGGATTTGCAGACACACATTACTACATATAAAATAGATAAACAATAAGGTCCTACTGTATAGCACAGGGAACTATATTCAATATCTTGCAATAACCTATAATGATAAAGAATGTGAAAAAGAACATTTATATGTGTAACTGAATCACTTTGTTGTACACCAGAAACTAACACAACTGGTAAATCAACTATACTGCAATAAAAAAAGAAAAATAATGATATGTGTTCACGTGTGTGTGTCATTGTGGGTGTCCATTCGGTAATCGTTCATTTATTCACTTTGTGGCTCTCAGAGGCACTCAGAGGTTTGAAAGGAGAGACAGGCAGAGAAACTGAAAATTAAACTGGAGTGTGGAAAAGGCTAAGTTGGTGTGAGGAGACCAAGTGTGGCTGGAGGAGTTGGTGGCAGATTTCCCGGAGCAGGGGACATAGGAACTGGGTTCTCTAAGATGGGTGAGTGCCCTCTGAAGGATAGGGGAGAAAAGAGCATTTCAGGCCAGAGGGAAGAGGGTGCAGCTATATGAGTAGAGGAGTTAATGCCTCTACCCTATGCCACTTACACTGGATTTGGAGACGAGGAGAGCCCCTGACCCACCCTCTGGGTGCCAGTACCTGACTCCCTCCAGGGAGTCTGCATTTCTTGGCTTATTGAGTCTAGGCTGGGAAAAATTAGATGTGGAGTGGACAATGTGAAGTTTGACTTCTGAGTTCTAGTCTTAGTTTCCTCAAATTCTGTTCGAATTTGGGCTCCCTTCCTCTCCAACCCACCCCAGGAATATATGAACCCGACTGAGAGAGGGACCCCTCCCTCCCAGGGATCTGTCCAGACTCTTAACATTAGCCAGTGGGTGGAGGCAAAATCAGGAGTATTGAGAGGACCTTTCTCAGTCCCCCTCAAAACCAGAGCAGACAATCCCAGACCACCTTCCATGAGACCAGCCCTGGCCCATGTCCCAAGGAGTATTCCCGAACATGCAATTTTCTCCCAATTCTTTGCTAATTGGCAGTATTTTGAAGCTCTTTCTGACCATAAATCCTAAATGGTTGTCCTGTACTTGAAGGTTCAAGCATAAAAGCATCCTTCCTCACACCTCCACCTTTCACTGTTCTCCTCGACGTCCATGCCCCGCCCCCTTCTCTCTCTCTCCACCGCACCCCCATGTCCCACCCATTATTCTCTCTTCTCCTTCATGGCTAACGAATGGAAAGAGTTTCTACATTTTCTGTTTTGGCTTTGCTCTCATTTACTTCCATCCCACTGGCTTCTGACCTCACACCTCCTAATTCCTGATTTCTATGTGCACTTTTTCATTGTTTTCTTATTTGACCTCTAGTGGCTCTACCCACTTGTGTCTGTCCCTATCGCTATCACCTTGGCTCAGGCCACCATCACCTCCCGCCTAATGTTAACCACTTCTCCCCGATCTCCTGCCTCTTAGTTTCCCTCCCTAATCACCTGTTCACTCGCTACCATCAGAACAGTCAGTCTAAATGGCAAACCCAACCATGTAGCTCCTTTCCTTAAAATTCTTTAATAGCCGTATTGTCCACAAGATCCCAAATCCTTACCTGAGTCCCCAAATGCTTAGCTGGCATCCAAAGCTCTCGAAGACCTTATCTCCACCTCCTCCTCCAACCTTGAATTTTTATTCTCCCTCTTTTCTGCATCACACTCCAACTGTATTGAATTACTTAATCCCCAAAGGTTCCATGCTGCCTTTTGCCTCTCATTTTTTATACATACAGCATCTACCAGCTCATCCACTGCATTCTCACATCTCCAATATCCACTTAACATTTCCTGTATGTTCAGTGTGCTTCCTGTGCGTTCCCATGGCGCCTGTACTTTCTTCACTCTCAGCCCTTTTTGACCCTTACAACTGTTCATTATGTGTCTGTGAGCTCTTTGCAGGAGAAGACTGTGTCTGAATTGTATTATCCCAAAACCTAGCACAACATTGTAGTTGAAACATTGTAGTAATAAGCCATGGATACACGACTGGATGTTGCTAAAAACCCCAAATCGCTTAAGTACATTTGTTTGCAACACATTGAGTTAGAATCGCCTGGGGGACTTGAAAAACAAACAAACAAAAAAACCTGCTACAGGAGCCCCTCCCAAGAATAATTGAATTAGATTATCTAAGCAGCATTTGTATTTTTTTTTTAAAGTTCTCCAGATGATTCTGAGGCACCATGAGAGATGAAAATCTCTGATTTAAATAGGCCACAGAGGGTAGCCACTCTGCCCTCTGGTGGTGTCTTGCCACACTGCACCCATCTTGCAGGGAGCTTGCTTCTCTCCCATTCCTTCTTTTCTTCCCCTGCCCTCACCCTGTTCCTTTCCTCCCCAGAACCCATGCTGCCACTGAACACTTTAACCTTCCACAGGGAGGTAGACTTGAGCCCCAACCAGTGCTCTGCCCCTCTAAGCATTCTTCCTAAGCTCCCCAAGATACAGAAATCCCTGCCCTTTAAGAAATGCCAAACAATCCAAACTTAGCCTTGGGGAACCAAGAAAAGCATCCAAATAAAATGTGTGGATCATGGGGCTAAGCTGTGTTAATTTCTCCTCCCCCTCATCTGGGGCACCACATCCCCCAAACATCAGAGTGAAGGAAGGAGAGGGATTTTGTGATGGAGATAAGAGATTCCTGGTAGCCCAGGAGGAGTGGGGAGAGCTGGAGTAGATGGTTGAGCAGTGGGTCCTGCTTCTTTAAGACCAGCCCAGCTCCTTCCCAGAGAAGTCTTCTATGAGCAGGGAAAATCTTAAAAGCTTATGGGAAAAAAATGTATGGCCTAGAAAGCAGCCCTCAGAGGCACCTATGGGCTTCCAAGAGTGTTACGATTGTAAGTATCCAAGTCCAGGCAGCACGGTGGTCTCTAAGAACCAAAGGAGACCCACTTCAAACCCCTATCAAAAAAGGGAGTGGAAAGTCCCAAAATGGTTAAGTTCACTGTGATTATAACTATGTAACAGTGTGTATGCTTACGGAAGGTAGTAAGTAAAAAATAACTAAGTAGTGTCAAGCGAGTAAACTGTGGGTCATTTCCTTTTCAAAACATTCTTGAATTTTGTTTCTGTGTTATCTTGTCAGTAAATAAATATATTAAAGGGAGAGGCAACCTGAGTTTGAGGATAAATCCAGAAAACTGAGCCTTGCTAGGAGGCAATTTGGTCCCCATAAAAGTAACAGGACCCTTCATATCTTAGGAGAACTGGAGGCACCCCAGGAAAGTTGAGCCCAGGTAGTGTTTATCCCGTCTAGCTAAGGCCAGTGGAGTGGACCTCTGCAACAGGTGCCAAGACTACAGGGTGTGCCACCTCGAGGCCCTGCCTTGCCCACCTGCTCAGGGAAAGCACAGGGAGGTGGCATGTTGTCAGCACAGCACGAAGGTCTGGGGATGTAGCATTTCCAGGACTGTATGATTCCAGGGTGGACAACAATAGCAAAATGAGTCCAGCTTCTCTCTTCTTCTAACACTGTGCTGACGTTCTCACAGGATCTTGTACTTAGAGACAAAATATTACTGCTTGGAAGACTTGGCAGCATCAGGCAAAAGTGGACTGGGTTGGGGCTTGAAGAGTGAACAGAGAACCTTCGCCGAAGGCAGAAATTTTACAAAATCTTCTGCCTTTAGAAGTTACGAGTTTTTCTCTAGAGCATCCTTCTGATTTTGGAACCTCATTCACTGATATCCTTGATTTTTTGGAAAGTATGTCTCCCCCCGCCCCTTTGTTAGCTGTGCATGGGAGAGGTTTCTGAGTGAGACACCCAGGGGTCTGGGCTGGATGCAGACCCGAGTCCCTGCAGCACTAGGTCTTCACGTTCAATTGTTTGGCCACATGACAGAACCTTCTTCATTGGTAAACATGGGCCCTCCAGTCATTTTAGGAATCAAAATTTAGAAAGGATGTTTGCCGGGTCCCTGATACCTACCCAGGGAAATGGTAAGATGCCTCAGGCATCACAGAATGATGGAAATCTAAGAGAAGCAACATGGTGGAGGGAGGGGTGCCCTGGAAGGGATCTTATCAGCATCTGTTCTGAACTTACCATTGTCTTTTTCACATATACTTCTTGACCCCGGGACAATCCAAAATCGGCTATTTTGGCTACATAGTTTTCACCAACTAAAATGTTCCTGGCAGCCAGATCCCTGTGAATAAACTGAAATTTTTAAAAACACATTATGTATTTTTAGCATTGTATTTGCTTTTTCACCTCATTTTGTTAGCACAAAGCCTAGAGGCAAGAACTTTGGGGAAAAGAGAAGAAAGGATATGAAAAGGGGTTTTAAAAGTCACCAGAATCCAGTTCAGTTAGTGGATTCTGCCAAATGACCACATGTCTTTGGAGGAGCGACCAGGTCATGAAATCTTCCAGTTGCCACAAAAGGCCTTTGTGGTTTTGCATTATTTGGAGCCAAATGAAGCTCAGATCGGCGAAGGCACCTCACCAAATACAAAGAATGAAATCCACTAGATAAATGTATGGTCAGTGTTGGGCATTAACTTCACTATACATAGATGGAACATTAACAAAGAGATTAAAGTTGGGGAGATTGTAAGAAGGAATGAAGGAAGAGAGGTTGACTGAAAAAAAAAAAAGAAAGTACCCAGTTATCTAAACTCTCATCCTAGAGAGAATTCCCGAGGAAAGATGTCCAAGGTAAGGTCCTCAGAACAAACCTGTTTTTGGCTCAAGTAGTCCATACCCCGGGCCACATCTGCTGCGAAATGGAGAAGCTGCTGGGAGGACAGCGTGGAGGCGGTGCTGTTGGCGATGGCGAACGCTGGGTCAGTCTCCAGCACTCGGCTCTTGCGCAGGAAGTCCAGGAGGTTTCCGTGCGGGGCATACTCGATGGCCAGGTACAGGTAGCCTGTGGGGCAAGGGAGAGGGCACCACCTTTTCAGTTGCCCTAGACTACTGGGAAATTTCTGAAACGTTCTATGGTCCTCAAGAATTGCTCATAAAACTCCGTCTTATCTAAAAGTAACACATCTAGTGCAACCAGCCTTGGTAATGCTGGGGACAGGAGGAAGACACTTGACATCCTCCTGCAATACTTAAAGGGCACCATGCCTGCACTCCTACCAAATGTGGACTAACATCGAGAACTTCCCGAGCGCATTCACCTACGCCATAACAAGAGTAGGATGAAATCAAAGCATCTGCTTCCAGAGGAAATCAAAAAGCTAGTCCACATCATCTTTATTCCAGTCTGCATCTAGCTTTTCTTGGTATTTTTTTAAAAAATCAAAAGACAATGATGAAACATATATAGCAGAAGGGCCCACAGCAGCTAACTTTCTCTCTCTCCTGCCTTCTGCTCCTCCCTAAAATCCGTGCTCAAGTCACCATATGGTTGGTTAGGTCGTTGGTCAGCAGCGTTTAGTGTCAGAGATTGCATTTCTCTTACAGAAACCAGGAAACTCAACCTTTTACGAAAAAAATAAAGCGACTAGTTCATAGAAGAAATTATGATCCATTGCCTGATTTTTATTCCAAATGGCTTTCTTCTTTTTCTTTTTCAATAAAATGTAATCTGCTTTGATAAAAATACTGACCTTTAGAGCCAATGAAAAGTAAAGTGGTTTTACTGTCTTGTAAAGATGAATTATTTGGTATACTTTTTTTAAAATGTTGAATAAATTTAAATTTCAGAGATATTCTAAGAAAATGAAATTCTCTTTAAAAAAAATCTAGCACTGAATCCTGTTGTATTATAAGGAAAGGTATACTTCAATTCTGGTATGAATGTGCTTTCTCCTTCTTTACTGAATTATGAACTTTAAGAGCCAACCAATAATGTGATGATTGAGCAAAATTTTTAAAGATATATATTTTCCTGTTGTTGCTGGATTTTTTTTTAAACTTTCATTTACTGCTTGCTGTCTCATGCTGATTACTGTTCTCAGGAAATAGCTCAAAAATAAATGTCATTACTTCAGTATTTAACCTATGAGACATGATCTGGCTTTCAGAATTACACCCTTATTGGATCACAGAATGATATATTGTTTGAAGTACCAGTATTTTTAGTTTAATAAATTGAGGAAAAGGAAGTAGTCTCTTTCCCATTGTTGGTGTTTGTGCTACAAAGTCAACAAGAGGTTGTCAAGTTTGTAAATAATTACTGTGTGGAGCTTTTTTGTTGGAGCAAACTTTTCCATGAGAAATTAAGATAAAGCATAGATTTAGAACTGCAAACCCAGGTAGCATGCAGAGGTAAGCCCAGAGATTTTTTTTGTTACCCACTCATTCACAGTTTATCACACACATTACAACAGAAAGTACTCAATACGTGTATTTGCATTAATAATATAAGTTGAACTTTAAGAGTATATGTGACATAGGGTAGTTGTAAAGCTTCAAGGTATTTCTATAGGGCACTGTTTTGGATAAAAACGAGGTACTATTAGATATAAATTTATTATTGTTATTTTAACCTAAGCATCATCAGTGGTTTCACATTACAGTAGATTATTGGCACTCACAGATCTAATATTCAGAATATCAGTTACTTGGGTTTGGAGGGAAAATGAAAAGGTAGGTGACTAAGAACTACCAATGTACTTCCCTCTTGCTGGTGCCGAGTCCCCCTAGTGGTAGCTGAGAAAACCTCTGGATTAGCAACGATGGGAGCATGCAGGAGCTGGGATATCTTTGGGCAGTGATGGCTGAACCACCTCAGAGGCCAAATGATTCAGCCTTGGGACCTACCTCCAAAAAGTTGCCAAACATCCCATATTAATGGGACCAGACATTCAGATTAAAACTCCAACTTTAAAAACTGGGTAACATTCTTAGATTATTATCTTTCCTAATTTCAATATGGAATGTGCCTGTTTAAAAAAAATCTGGCAGGAAAGACAGGAAAAGAGCATCTTACCACGATGTTCACACGCTCCCAAGAGATTGATGATGTTTGGGTGGTGTCCAAGTTTACAAAGAACCTCCAGTTCCCCCGCAAAGTCCCTGTGGTCGTCTTTGGAAGCATATTCTGGGAAGAAAGTCAAGAGTCGTGATCCCTTTCTGTTATGCCTCTTCAGAAACAACCATCCCCTCTTGCTCCCCAGAACCTTCAGGTACACTCAGTCACCATAAGGTCTGGAAAACTGTATAGAAATCAAAGAGATTGCTCTGATGTGAGTGCTTGGCTGTCAGAATGTAGGCCGATATTTTTGTTGCTAGGGGCTCTCCTGTGCATAATAGGACATTTAGCAGCATTTCTGAGCTGAGGAACTAGATACCAGTAGCCCAACCAAAAATGTATCCATTCAGTGCCAAATGCCACCCCCAGAGGCCAAATCACCCCTGGTTGAGAACTGCTGCTCTGAAGTCTTCCTGCTGAGGCTCTCAAATACCCAGGGAAATGATCTGTTCGAGAAGGAGCTGCTCCCACACTCTTAGACTCTGGCTCTCCCAGCTAACTCAACCCTCCAGAGACAAACATGCTGAGGCATAAAACCAAAGTTTTAGTGAAAATCACCAGTAATGGACACACTTTGCTTTATTATAATAATTTTAACTTGCTTTTTTTTCATAAACTAATCCTGCTAAAAAAAAACCCAAATCCCCATGACCTTTTTATAGCAGGTGCTTGGTAGTCAGGAAACTGAGCTGCATTTGTTTCTGTTCTTTTCATCCTGTGTCTCCACTAGCACTTCGATCAGAGGGAGAACCACCAACCAGGCTGAAGAGAAGGCTGTTTGGTTGATGCATAACTAGGTGACTAGTAGGCAGTTCCAAATCGAGTACCCGGTTCTTACTGCAGGAACCTGAGGGCCACTGCCTTGGGAGCATTTTTTAAAGGTGAAGTACTTTATAGTGAGGTTACAATGAGGTTGTCCCTTTAGATCAATAATGCCCCTTTGCATGCATCAACTCTCCCTGCAGAACTTTTCTGCCTTGGTGCCCTGTTAAGTTATTTTAACTCTTCACATAGGCCTGAGATAGACAATCAGCTCAATTCCCAAGAAAACTGATGGTACAAAGTTCTAAACCCTCTCCTCCCACTATCCTGACTGTTCCCCAAGAGTCTCTAACGTAGCAAAATGAAAAAGGGTGTCTGGATGCTAAGCAAAGTGTGTGTGTGTGTTTTTTGAAACATTACTATTTCTAGGGATAAAAATATTGCATTTATTTTGTTTTGTTTGTTTCCTGACATAGTGTTTTCTAGCAATGCAGAAAGCAGCAAAGATTTAATAAGACTGAGTGTTCATTTCCATCATAGGCTCAACACTGAAGTCAAAAAGAAGGAAAACCTATCAGCAACTTTAGACGATCCTCACTACGGAGCTGCCCAATAACAGCAGTGATTACACTTCTGCCTCTAACACGCCACTTTCCAAGCCTGTGTGCTGTGAAAGCAACAGTGCAGCTTCACAGTCACGTCTTTTCCAAACTGCTGTTTCACCCAGAAGGGAGGACAACTAGCATGGCCAGAGACCTCGGCATCTTGCTTTCTCAGAAGATCTTACTAATTGGGTAGACACCAGGCAGTCTTGAACACAACTGGAAAAGATCTAGTTCTTGTGACCTTAGACCAGCGGTTTTCAAACTTGAGTGAACAGAAGAATTGCTGAGAATGTTTAAGAGCAGATTTCCATGCGCCACCCCAGAAATGTGAATATGGTAGAGCCATGGTTGGGAGAAGAACCATGGGTGGGAGAAGCCCAAGTAGATGCCTCTCTAACAATGTCTCCAGGAATTGTGATGCAGACAGCCCATGAAGAAACTGGTTTGCTGAGTGTGGTCTCCAAACCCTCAGCGTCAGCATCACTTGGGAACTAATTAGAAATGCAACATACCAGACTCACTGAATCAGGAACCATGGTGTGGGGTCCAAGAGTCTGTTTTTTAACAAGCCTTCCAGCCATTCTGATGCATGGTTAAGTTTTGAGAATCACTGCACTAAGATAATGCTTCCTTCAAAGTTAGCAGTGTAGGACAGAGAATCTGTATTCTCACATCCCAAGGAATCAAGACAGTGGTGTTTAAATAGCTCATGCCTTCATGTGTGCATCCTGACCCCGGACGGCTGCCCTCAAAGGAAACATCAGCTTTAGTTGCACATAACAGCTATGTCTGACACCACGCCAATGTTTTGTTTAAAGAATTTAAAACCTTAGAGGAAAGATTCAACAGGAAGTCAAGCTAGCCCCCCACCCAGGGAAATGCTGACTCGATCCGGCCAAGCACTGACCTTTCATTCTCTTGATGGCAGCGTCCATCCGTAACCCATCCTTCTTGATGCGAGCCTTAAGGACCTGGCCAAAATTACCCTCCCCGATCACATCTTGAAACTTGATGTCATTCCAGTCAAGCACTGGATAAATGGTGGGATCTGGGTTGTTTTTGGCCTTCCTGTTCAGGGCCAGAGTTCCTGAGTTGAACTGCACAGCTGGTTCTTCCCTCTAGAAAAATAATGGTTTCATGTCAGGATTTTTCATCATTTTAAGAGACATAATACCTCCTGGTTTGTAGTTACACCAGGTGAAAAAAGAAATAGTCTATCCAATTCTAGAATGAAGATGGAGATAGGGTTCATCTAACAGGCCCACTCGGATAAAGTGGCTGCCTGTGGAGCTGCATTGGCACAGGTCTGGGCCTCAGTGGGAAAACATGCCGCAATCCATTAGTTATGTCTGCAGAGGGTGAGGGAGGGGAGAGTAACAGCATGTATGCCACGACATCCCTGAGTTAATCAGACTTGAGTTTCTTCTCTGCTGTAGAATGAGCAGGTATTCAGTTCTAGTTTGGAAAAGAATTCCGAGAACTATCTGGGGCAGTCACAGGACATGCTTCTGTGAGAGCTTTCCTAGCAACATCTTGGTCTATTCTTGGCTCTTACTCTCTCCTGCTTATTCTAAAGCTCAGAATCTCTCAAGCCCACTCTGGAGCAGACCCTGGCTACCGGATGACTGATGCTTAGAGCAGAGCCCAACAAAGTGTCTCCTTTTCTCTTGAGTGTAAGTGGCTGCTGATGGCACTGTGATAAAGCACCAGTACCACAAGGAACTCCAGCCCTCTCAACCCCCTTGCTGGTCCTTACTCTCCAGTGGCAGCCTGAGTTGAGCCAGCTCTGGTGAGGAGTCGGATTACAGAGCCTCCCTTGTTCTCTACTGAAGGGAATCTCAGGGACTTGCACACATGAAGGTAGACCTCATGTGGAATATGTAATTGTACTCAGGGCCTTACATGCAGAATCAATACACAGTACAGATTAATTTTACAGAGCTTGAAATTGCAGACTAGAGAAATGTTCAGGCTGTAGAACATCAAAGGAGTCAAACGGGATGCCTCTAGGTAAAGTCTGATTTTGTAAACCTTCTTACTGGTCAAAATTCCTAGGTGAAAGAAAGAGGCAGTGCCAAGTACCATGAACTATGACAGCACACTGAGGGGTACACAGGAATGGGGGTACACATGTATATGTAATTCACATATACATGAAAAATAATACAATTGAAAGAGATATTGGAAGTACAAAATGGGGACTGGTAATAGGAAAACACGGAAAAAACTCTGGTGCAAATCTTCATTACCTATCACTCTGAGGTCTGGTTACCTTCATGTCCTTCATTACCAAAAATGTTCGGTACTTTGTATTTCAAGAT
Organism: Camelus ferus; assembly: GCF_009834535.1. Classification (NCBI taxonomy): domain Eukaryota; kingdom Metazoa; phylum Chordata; class Mammalia; order Artiodactyla; family Camelidae; genus Camelus; species Camelus ferus. The sequence goes on from NC_045699.1 coordinate 13,234,770, forward strand.
TACTCTCACTGGTGATTTGTCACTAGGATGGCTGTATTCTCTTTCTGATGGAGCAATAGTCCTGCTTTAGGCTCGGTTTCGCACATAACCTTTTCACTCTCAGAATCGTTGCGATTTGGACAAGAAATTATACACTCATGCTATTTCTCTTCCATTTCATAACAAAGAAAAGATGAAACTTGCCTAAGGGAAATATTTGCTTTATAAGTAAATTTTCTAGGCCCCATCTTTAAAATGAAGGTTCTACCTATACTTGGCCTCGCACTTATTATAAGCTACCAGGAAGATGAGATGCTACCACGTTTTGGAAGGCTTGGGCCATTCTCCTTTGGATGTTTGCCCTCTTCAACTGCAGCATAATCAGAAAGGCCAACAGCACCGTCAGGCAGGTCATTCCCGCTGAGCCAAGGATGGCGATAAGCAGCATCTTCCCGCCTCCGAGGTCTGCAGGAGCTGTGCGGGAGAACACAGGAGAAGCAGCGGGTTAGCTGAGGTAGAGTGACAGGCCAAGACCGCCTGCAGGAGAAGCCGCAGTGTAATGGGAATGAAATGGCAGCCTGAGCCCTGCCATCTAATTGCTAGGTGACCTTGTCCTACTTACTGATTTTCTGGAGCTCAGTGGAGGTGAGTCTGACCCACAGGGCTGTTATAAGTTAAAAAAGAAAAAGTGCAAAAGAGTTGTCTAAATGGCAACATGCTAATCACTAGTTGTTGTCCTTCGTTCAACTTTCACTTCCAAGTAGAGGCCCGAGCAGATGAAGATTACTGAGTAATAGTGAGAATGACCAACTAGATCTATGACTTTGGGAAAGTGATTAAACCTCCTTGCACAATTTCCCCACCGAGAAAAGCTTTAAAGTTCCATGATGCTAAGAGCATAGAGTCGGCAAGATATTTTGTTTTGATTTCTTTCCTTTTTTTTTTTTAATGGAGGTACTGGGGATTGAACCCAGGACTTCATGCATGCTAAGCATGTGCTCTACCGCTGAGTTATATCCCAGCCACCCCCTTGTTTTCATTTTTTCTTGTTTTAAAGAGCTGATGGAGAGAACCTGAGGATACCAGTGGGAGAAGGAAGGAAGGAAGGAAGGAAGAGAGAGAAGAGAAAAACCATTAAATTTAGGGCTCAGGTCAAAAAAAAAATTATTAAAGATTATGGTGTAACCCTTCCACTTCTTCCCCTTATTTACATTAAAGTAAAATTAAATGTATTTTTTATGAAAAACAGCACACAGAGTATTCTTTTGTGATGAACTATCTTTCCTTCTATCTCTGTTCGTGCATGCTTAAAGAGATGTCTGAAATGGGATAGTGATGGTTTTTTAGTTTTGTTATGTCTTGCTTTTTAAGTGTTCTCTTTATATTTTATTTATGGCTTGGATTTAGGGCCTGTATGTATTTTACTAAAACACAAGTAACTATAGGAATGATGCATTTATGAAGACTGTCATCTGAAAACTACAATTCTCTGTAGTGGGCAGACTCATTATTCCTTGGACATTTCAAAAATGTTCCAAAGAATCAACACTGAAAACAGAGCTTGTTTGAGTTTTTTTTAAGCCCTAGGTAGCCCTCAAGAAAATCAAGATATTTTTAGTGCTACAAGATTTTCTGTAAAAATACTCTGATCTACATTATAAATCTGCAAGAGTCATCATTTCCCTCTAACGTCCCTCCGTCTCCAATCCCTTGCATGAGTTGTGCAGCACAGAGGACTAGGAGGTGCCATTTCAGACAGACCCTTCACAGGGAAGGCTCTCCAGGAGCTGCAGCCCTGCCCATCCCTGGGGCCCTTGTCCACTAATTATGTTCAACAGTTTTTATCAATCAAATACTAGAGGGGATTATGAGGTCCAGCCCTCCAAATATGAAATAAATAATCCACAGGGATATAATGTACAACATAAGGAATATGGTCAATAATATTGTAGTAACTTTGTATGGAGACAGATGATTACTAGAGGTAATCATTCTGTAGTATACGCAAATATATTATATATGTGGCAATCACTGCATCATAGATGCAAATGTCAAATCACTGTGTAGTATACCTGAAACTAACATAATATTATATATCAACTATGTTTCCATTTAAAAACATCACCAACACCGGGCCTGGTGTGCTTAGCCCTCTGAGGGATCTCTGTCTAAAAGAGCTTATTCTCTTTGGGGTGGGGGTTAGTGGTGGATGAGGAGACGTCATAACCTGGATCTGAAAAATAAGAGAAAACTCAGAATAGCATAGTGTCATCCAAGCTAAAGGACGAGTTAATTTTAAGAAAGAATGGAGTGTGGTCCTTGGAGCCTCCTATGGGCTTGCCTCCACTAAGCTAGTTCCAAGGTCTTCGTTCTCCATGGAACCAAATTCATATTCCTCAGAGCTTCAGTTACTGGCTGGGTAGGCTAATTTCACCTAAGGTTAAATGATAAGAAAATGGATCGACAGGATATCCTTCCAAGGGGCATTTTCATTTTAAGGAGCTATGTAGAGGTGGTGAAGCTTATTAAGACAAGCCCATCACGTCACACGATACAAACACGGGGTAAACATCTTAAGACAGTGGGGCTTTTCTGATACTCCCCAGAAATAATCCTATGTAAATACCTGTCCACTCTACCAACCTTGAGATTCAGAAAGAGTCATCAGTTCATGAGAAAAGGTTGGATTGCTGGACCCGATGTTGTTCTCTGCAAAGATGTCCACCTGGTACACTGTTTCAGGCTCCAGGCCCTTGAGCTGGTACTGGGTGATGGTAGTGTTCTTGATCTTCACATCAATGTGCTGGTCTTCATTCTTGCCCTGAACCTTGTAACGGATGATAATAGAAGAAATAGAATAGCCATCCAAGATCGTCCAAGAGATCACAGCTGAGGAGTCTGTGATGTTGGAAATCTTGATGTTTTCTGGTTGAGGAGGGAGAACTAGAAATTGAAAAACAAACAAACACGATTTTAATTAAGAAATATTACCATCTCTTGGATTATTATGCTTTTGAGAGAGAAAGAGTTAATGTCAGCTCATAAACCATGAATCACTTGTAAGTGTTATCTCAGAGGATGACGCCAATCCACTGGTGGTGGACTCAATGCAGACTTGACAAATGGCCACAGATGGGAAAACAGCAGCACACTTATCACACATTTGCCATCCTTATACTAATTAAAGGCCTCGGAGATTCTGTTACTCCACAAACTGCTATTACACTGTTTTTGACGCTGAGAACAGAATGATTAGGAGAGCTAACATTTATACAGGCCCTTCCATATAGTACCTCAACAACTCATAACAATCTTACCCTAAGTATTGAGGTCCAGAGAGATTAAGTGACTTGCCCAAGGTCACACAGCTATTAAGTAGAAGAAATAGGATTCTGTTAGTCTAACACCATCATCTGTAGTCTTAGCCACTGGCCCATAGAGCCTATCCTTGTTACGCACTTATTAACAAGATATGTTAAGCACTTAGGAGACAGAGTTCTATAGGGACTTAGGGGAAAGAAAGATCACTTTCCACTCAGGGGCATGGGCAGGATGAGAGAGCAATGCCTTGAGGTTTTCCAGATACAAAGATGATGTGTACAGAATCATCACTGAACTCTCAACTCCTTCCAGATAATGGACACAGGCTAGAAGGGAAGTTTGTGACTCTATAAAGCCTAAAACTATTTGAAGGGAAGAATGAATCCAAGGTCTTGCTCTTGGTGTTAACTGTACCTTACATTTGCCAGGCTGTTTACAAGATGCTTCCATATGAAGGCTCTCTCTGACCCCTAGAACCACACAGGCAGATAGGTAAACTGTGCTGAGATTTTTATATTCAAATTTTAGAGATGCGAACATGGTAACTTCAAAAATGGAAGGGCTTTTACTGGACCCAGTAAGCAAGTAGTAGATCCAGACCATTCTACTCTATCTACCACTGTTTTTCCAGATGAAAACTACTGCTTATAAACAAATTAGGACCTTTGAGAAGTATCTTAAGGTATCCTCTTTGTATTCTAAATTCTCAGAGATTCTTCTTCATTCTAAAGTTCCTCTTTCCATGACCCTGATTCCCCATATCATGTTCCTTAGGTGACTGTGGCAATTTATGGGACTTGGGTATTGGATTTTGTTTTTCATTTGTTTATTTGGTTTCTTAAATTGCAGTACAGTCTGATACAATCTGTCAATTTCTGGTGTACAGCATAACGTTTCTGTCAAGGTACTGGATTTCGAACCTTTCAAATCTGATTGGTATTTTCTATGTCTAATGAGTAGTAAATTATCAAAAATCACAATTAATCTACAGTATGTCTTAACTTCCTTTGTTTCTAGTACCAAACTTTTTGCATATTTTTACAAAAATATAAAATAACCTTCCTTCCTACAAGGATTACAGGGTATTAAGAATCTTTACATTTTCAGATTACTATGAACACATATTTAGTGTCTGTATAGTTGTGCCTCCAAAAAAATTCAACTTCATAAACTAGTAGTATTCTAAACCTGTCACAAAAAGAAGCAGCACCTCGCAGACACCTGCTAGAAGAATAATGAATATAATCCTGGTGTCAACTAAAAATTAGAAATTTGCTTGTACCAATTTATCTATTCAGTATCCGAAAGAAGTCACCCTTTAAGCTAGCTCAGTGGACTTTTATTTAGATTTACTGAGTCTAAGCCTAGTCATCTACATTTTAGCAGCTTCCCTGGGTGACTCTAAATTAGGTTTTTAAACACTTTATGAAATGCTAACTTAAATAGTGAACAATTTAGAAGTGGGATATGGTTGCTAAAGGAGCTTTGCCAGGAACCAGTCTTGTCTTGAAGCAGTTGGTTGCTCATCCAAAGAGACAAATGGGTAGCATGGTTTGGCAAAAACAAACAAAAATGTGAATTAGGGTCCTACCCCATGACTTAATGGCTATATAACTTTGGTCAAGTCACTTACCCTCCTCTGTGCCTTAAGTTTCTTATCTGTTAAATGTGATGCAAATGCCTACTGTTCTCTCCTCAAAGTAATTGTGTCCAATGAGATACTCCACATATACATGTGCAAGAGAACATTATATACATATATCATTTTTTACATCCTTTAGGTGCCATAGACCAAATATGATCGGTTCCACTCCTTACACTTGGTCCAGATGGAACTGCTAGGCTGGGCACCAGTATAAACTGTATACCGAGAAGCATTAATCGTACTTCTGAACAACCTATATGGAAGATGAGCCACTGGCAACACAGCATATTAACAACTGTCTCAGTTAAAACTGAATTGTTCTTATCCACATACTTCTTACCCTGATTTCCTGATTCTGTAGGGATGAGCTCCTACCCTGCCAATCAACACCTCTACCATCGCCAGCAGCATAACAGCTCCCCACCCCCATTAAATTTCATACAGCCTCCCAAGGCAAGTTCACTTGCAATGACAACTAGCTAGTTTTCACTTAATCATACAGATGATACTGATGATGTGATTTTGATCATGTGTAATGCTAATGAGGGCAAATTTTACATAAAATAGTGAATAAACATCCAAGACAACTTTGAAAAAGAAAATAGGGATTCACTCTATAGTTATCAAAACATTTCATAAATCTATAGAAATTTAAATAGATTGGATTAGTACAGGAACAATATATATCCCCAAAAACCCAAACATCAGTAAAAGAGAACAGAGTGTCCAGAAATAGACACAAAACCAAAATGAGAATTTGGCCTATGATGCAGAAAGCACCACAAGTCACTAGAGGGACTATTCCATGTATGGCATTGGGTCCATCAGCTTGCCATATATGATTAAGTAAGGTTACAACTAAAAAGATTAAAATACTTACACCACACCCCAAAATAGCAACCCTATATCTGAAAGACCTAATATGCAAAACAAAACACTAGAGCTACTGGAAAAATACAGAGAATATGTTCATGACCTTGAGGTAGGGAGTAATTTCAAAACACAAAAAATACAAACCAGAAAGGCAAATATTGACAGGTTTGATTATATCAAAATGCAAAGTTTCTTTGGGTAACAGATACCACCACCAAGGTGAAAATAAAGAAATTAAGAGAATACATTTGTAATGTATATAGGAAGATTAGTATCTAAATTATATAAGCATTTTTAATAAATCTGTTAAGAAAAGATAACCAATAGCAAATGGGCAAAGTGTATCAACAAATATAACAAAAAAGAGGAAATCCAAATGTCCAATAAAATACCCAAGAAAAAGATGCTCGACCTTGCTGATTATCAAGGATATGGAAGTTGAAATCACTAGTTAGATACCCTTTACTTTTGAGAGTGACAAAAATAAAAAAGATTTTACAATATCAAATGATATTTAGATAGATGTAGGGAAAGGACATAGATACAAAGATGGCTATAGAGGAAGTGGTACTCTCATATACTCCTGAACATAGTGCGCATTGCATAGCCACTTTAGAGGAAGAGAGCTCATCAATTCCACTTGCAGACAAGTTCCCTGGAAAAGCTCTCACACCTATGCAGGTGTAAATATGTATAAGGACAGTCACTGCATTTTTGCAACAGGAAAAACAGAAAGAAGGAAACAATCTAAATGTTAACCTAAAAGGGAATGGATAAGTAAGATGAAATTGTCATAGCACACAGTACTATATGGAAGTTAATAAGGAATATGTCAGATTTAAGCAAATTAATAGGTACAGATAGAAATCATTTTTATTCAAAAAGCAAGATGAAGAATATGTATGCATACCGACACTTATGGATGTATATAATACATTAAAATTTTACAACACTGAATAGAAAGATACGTAACAAACTCATAATTTTGGTTGTCTCTGGGGAGGGGGGAAAGAATTAGAGTAGGGATGAGAGTCCAATGGGATTTTGTTGCATCTTTATTGTGGAATTACTTCCACGAAGTAGCTGAAAGCAAATATGATAAAATATTAACAGTTGTTAATTCTGGGTGGTAGAAATGTTGGTGTTTGCTGCAGTACTATTGGCACTGTTCTATAACTTTTAAATTTCCCAGAATTAGCAGATGATGAAGACATCCCTAAACACTGACCGAACAGTTGAGACTTCTGCGTGTTATTGATACAAGAAGGGAGCGGCTGGAGAAACACTAAGCCAGTCTGCACACCTGTTACTGGGGAAGTGGAGACTCAGCTTCAGAAGAGAAACTCAGACTTCGAGACTTGACAGGAGACCACAGGATCCTAGCATCAGTGACAGTTGGTGTGACTTCAAAATATCTCATCTTTCCAAGGACTCCAAAATGCACAGACGTTTTAATGCCATGAATCAAAACACAACTCTCTAGTTCGTGATGGAAAAGCTTTTGGTATTACAGAGAAACTGAAGATATTTCAACTAATTTTAAAGACCAATATGAAATTGAGAAAATCCTGAAATGAAGACTATTTTGAAAGAAAGTGGTTTTACTAAACTCAAATATGTATTGTAACTCCAAGAATTGTCTGTTATGAAGATTTTTCAAGCAAGGTTCTTTGGCTTTTAAGATTAGGAAAGACCTATCTATAATTAATCATTATCTGTGTGCATATAGATACACAAAAATCCTGAAAACTGTCCTGTAACAGATTCAACAACAGATTCAACTGTCCTGTCAACAGCCCTAGACAACTTTACTCATATTCTTAATATATGTAATAAGTAATTCTGTAGAAAGGAAAAGTAAATTTTACCACAAATTTACGTCCTGAATTATTGCAAATCCAAATATATGGAAATTCCATACGTACTGCAGGTCACTAAAATGATTTGATGTGTTGGTGGGGGGTGATAATTGGCTTCCATTCACAACTAAGTACCTTTCATGATGTCTGAAAATCAGCCTCGAAGTGATGGGAGCTAAGTTCAAATGTCAGTAGCCAAGTGTCATTCAGGCAAGGCTGGGACAGCATGAGTTACTTACTATCACTAAGGGTCCATGCGATGAGATCTTCACTCCACTCCCCCTGGGCCTTGGTGTTGACTCTGGCTCGGACTATGTACTGCTCCCGGGGGTGTAAGTTGTTAAGTAGCACTGAAGTCAAGTTGCCTGGCACTTTAATGTTCTGCTGATCACTATTCATTTGCACAGACCTCCTCTCGACTTCAACATAAAAGTCATCTTCTGAGCTTGGAAATATTGGTTGCCAGGTCAAATTTAGAGTGGTCTGACTTTTTGGGAGGAGACTGAGACCTCTTGGAGGAGGAAGACCTAGGAGAAATCAGAAAGATGATTATTTTTATATAGGGTGTAGTTAACAACAACCCCAAAGGACAGCTTTATAGAATAAACTTTGCTTTTAGAGTAATATTTGACTTCATAAGCTATCAAAGAAACAGATGCTAGCAGCCATGTAATATTTTTTTTCCTACCAAAATAGCAAAGCTTTAAAATATTCTCACATGTAGTCTGAGTAATTGTAATATAGGAATACAACTCCTATGAAGGACAATTTACAAATGTTTTTCAAGAGCCCTAGAAATGACCATATACCTTGGCCATATAATCTGACTATCAGGGATTTATCCTGAAGAAATAACAAAGAAAGAGAAAAAGTAGGTGCATGAAGATGTTCATTACAACATTATTTATAATAACAAATAATCATAAGAAACCTAAATGCTCAAAATAGGGAAATGCTTTGATAAATTATGATCTAGCCATCCAAGGGATTAAAAGATAATTGGGAAAAGTACAGAAGCCCCTCCAAAATTTACACGACATGAGAAAAATAACTACAACTTGGTAAAAATTATATCCACAATTGGTGAAAGAGGAAGGAAACTGATAAAAATGAAAACACGCTTTGCAAAGGTTGTGGGGTTGTAAGTGAGTGTTCAGTGTTTCTGTTCCCATTTTGAGTAACGCATCTTAAAGCAATTTCAGAGTTACTTCCCCTTAGCAAGGACAATTCCAAACATCATAACACTGTGATGGCAGGGCTAGGCCTACCACTGCTCTGGTCACATCAAGGTTTGGCTCATCATGACCACATGATGTCTGGCCGTAATTACCCATAAGAATCTGGGCTACCATAGAGGTAACTGAATGGAAACATGACGGCTTTGAAATCAGAGACAGGAGCCTGCCCCTTTAGTTTTGTGACCTTGAGAAAATTCATAATCTCTCCGAGCTCACATGTAACATGAAATGAAAATACTCATCTTTCAGACTCAGGAGAAATGAGATAATGGAGGTGAAAATGCTTGGAAGGGGTTGGGGCTCTCAACATTTTTTCCCTTCCTCCCTCCCTTCCTTCCTCTTCCTTCCAAGATATCTTATCTTGTGCCAGTGGTCAGTGGAGGAATCTGTATGTTTTCAATTAATTGATTAATTGAAATAATCAAATTTCAATCAATTGATACACTGATTTTTTTTAAAATTCCAGATATAAAGTATTTTCAAAATATAGAATAGGGATCCCCTACTCACACATCCTCAGTGGGGAAATTATTGCCTCTAAAGGGGCAAAAATTGATTCTTGGAGTATGAGAAAATTTTAGATACTACAGTGGTTTAGAAAGGAGCCACAGTATATAAACAGATCTGTGATATTACAATTCATGGCAGAAAAGACATCAGGACAAAAGCTTGTTAGGAGGTGATAATTAAAAAATAAAAATAAAAAGGCTGAGAAACTTGGTTAGAGTTGAGAAGAAGGGTCTGTTTCCAGCCACCAGGAGAGGGACTCTCACCCGCCAGTTCTGACCACCCTTAGACTAGGGAGAACCAGTAGTCAGGTCCTGCCACCAGCCTGGCATTATGCTCAAGGTTTTATTGGTCTTTTCTCCATAACCTTCGCAAATGGAGAGAGGTGATGTCACCTTCCTTTGCTCTTCTCTGAAGTTTAAGTTCCCAAATAAGCCACCTGGAATGGGTAGGTGGGCTTACAACAGTAAAGCAGTACAGAGGGCTGATGGTCTCGAGCATATACGTAAACCTTCTAAGCCTGGTACAGAGGAAGAAACCCATTAATGGTCATCTTCCTTTTTCCTTCCCTTTGGGAACACGACTTACCCTTCACCCCTCCCTAACTGCCCTCTTTCTGCCATGGGTTCAGAGTGTATTCCCTCCCCTCCGCTCCTGGCCTCTACCACTCAATCAACACACTCAGAAATAGTGCAGCTGTCAAATGAATTACACAAACATCAGCAAAATTCAAATGATGGGAAAAGATGAACCTTCAAGAATCCCCTTCCCACCCACCCCTGAGAACTACTTTGAAATATGCCAAGAGGCCTCTAAATACATCCTGGCTGGAACACATTCTGAGGGTTGAAGACAGCACGGTGTGAGCCTGTGAGTGTTTTATGTTCTGTTCCATAAATACTTTCCATCTGAGTCAGATTATGGCCTTCCCCTTTTGATTCAGCAGCACTGGCCTAAGAGAGAATTAACTACCATTTGCCTTTTAGCAGCAACCTGACAACACATCAGGAGCCCCTTGAATCACAGTCATGGAGATTCCTTTATCCTCTAACTCAAAAGTCGTTGCTAGTGTTATTTTTTGTATTTTCTGCCTGGTCTGTTCCCAGGAAGCCATTTCTGACTTGTGCAATGCTTCTAAAAGCATCAGAGTAGCTCCTGAGTTTTATTTGGTTCTTTAAGGATGCTGCTGATCAGATGAACACTAGGTGGGGAGCACGGAAGGGAGTGTCTCTGTTAGGGATGCACAACCCCTGCAGGAGAGCTGGATGGTCTTTTTAGTTTCTCACTAAATCATTCCATATACTTCTGCCTTTAGTAAACAAACAGACTAAAAGCAGGAAAACCCATCAACTGGGATAAGGACATGGTGACTTTGGGTTCCCAGGTAGAAGTAATAATTGGAGAAACCAGGATATTAAGTTTGAAGATCGAGGATGGTGATGTATTCGATGGACTCTACTTTTCAATCTATCAAATGAGGAAGTTGATATTTTTTACAATGAAATAAATGTGAATTTGAAACTAGTAAGTGCTGACCAGGAGATAGTAACAGAATGATTATACACAGGAAACACTAGACCACTAAAGAGAACTTTACAAGGGATCACTGGAATGTTTCAGAGGAGGAGACCTGGATAGCAGAAAGTTGGAGCCCGGGTTAGAATCAAGGAAATTTCCCAAATTCAAGTGCTCCTCAGCTAACACAATAGAAGACCCATAGATACTAACACTCATCAGTCAAGAAATCCTGCTACATATATTCCTTAAAATGTGTAGACCAGCAGCGTCAAGCATCACTCGGGAACTCATTAGAAGTGCAGATTCCTGAACCCCACCCCTACCCCAAGCCTACTCAATCTGAAACTCTGGGGGCGGGGCCCAGAAATTCATTTTAATAAGCTGTACAGGTGATTCGGATGGACACTCATGTTTGAGAACCACCGATTTAGAAACATGGAGGTGCAGACCATATGGCTCAAGGAGGTAAAAGGGGCTGCCTATAGGAAACAGGATGGGGAGGTGGCGAGATAGAGCAGAGGATGGCTGCTCATTAGGGAAAGCCTTTCATTCTATTTGATGCCTTCATTAAGTGCGTGATTTACTTTGAAAAATTAGAAGTTACTTTTTAAAAATAAATACACTGGGATATCTGAAGTATGTGGTGTGGCCAGAGCCTGGCCTGGGCCCTTAAGATGCAAACAGGAAAGTGGTGGTAAAACTCAGGAGCCAAGACTGAGTACAGTTGCTACTAAGTAAATCTCGACTCCTGAGGGAGGTCTCTGCCTTCCTGAAGGCTCATCTGCTTCCTTCTCTGTCCCGTGATTGCTGCAGACCCTCTTCCCCAGGGAGACAGGCCAGGAGTGCAGCCCAAATAAAGGGCCGGTTTGGCTCCAAGTTGCTAGCCTTCCTGTCACTTTCCCACCCATTCAAAAGCAAACTCCTTCCACCACCATCCCCACCCACCCACTCACCCACCACCACCCTTCCTGGTCTTCCTTCCTCTTTCCCCTTCCTCCCCCACCCACCCAGCTCCTGAATAAATGCCCGTTGGCTTCAACTGACCGATAGAAGCTGTCGTGAACCGCCTCACAGGTCCGGGATGCCCTTCCCCGCCCTCTCCACGCCGGACCAGCTGCACGCAGAGCTCGTATTCTGTGCGAGGTTCCAAATAGTTGAGGGTCACAATCTCATTTGTCACTGAGAAGAGGGAAAGTCCGGGAAACTTTTAAGTTGGAAATCTTGTACATTCTTTAAACAGGAATGTTGTCATTGTGATGTAAACTAATGTCTGTTTTTTTAAAATACAGTGTCTGAGTGAAACAGAGATGCAATTCCATCATCAGGGCCTCGGTGTTCCTAATCTAAGAAAAATAAGGCTTTTTAATATAAATAAGTCTGTGCCCCTTATACATTTCTACTCTAGTGTTTTTGTCTTTTTATTTGCAGAGTAAAACCAAACAGATCTTCAACTATATGGAATACCAATCAGATTTACAGGAAAAAACTCAATTAGAATAATACAAAAAAATTTAACTTCTAATGTTTTCAAGTACATACAGTGAGTGCAATCAAGAGAAGAGACTCTTTGAGGGCTTGCTTACAATGACCAGACAACAAATCTGTAACGGTCATGTCATAATAAATGAAGGGTTCTGAAGCACTAGAAAATACATCCCATAAACTAATGGCATAGGCTTCTTTTCCCCTTAGCTATCTGCTTTTGCCAGGTTCTGTTTCTCCATGGATATTACAAAGGTAGATTTTTGCCTTACCATCTGGTAAATTTCCAGTTGGTAAGAAAAAATATTAGACTGTTGTTTAAGAGTTCTTAGAAGACCATTTGGTGGGTGTCCACAGAGATAATGAATTATTACCACGGTAAGAAAAAAAAAGCTTCTTTTAAATAAGACCTAGCCACTGATGTTGGAAACAGCTGTCCAGCAAACCAGCCTGGGATTCTGAATTTTGGCTGAGTCTTCAATAGAATGTGAAGAGCTCATTTACAATACCATGCCTTTATTCAATGTACCCAGGTCAGCTAGTGTTATTAAACCCCAAACACTCCTTTTCTTCTTTTTTTGTACTTTCCTTGATAAACTACATCTCATGGGTTGAGGGCCCTTTTTTAGGAAATCACAGGCATAGTGAGACTGAAGTATTGGTAGAGGGATGCATGCTCCCTACAAGTGTGACAGTGGCTGGTCTCGCTACAAGATGGTGTGATTAAAGATTAAAACAGGATGGTCAACTGATTGATCATGCTCAGCTTCTTTTTTTTTTTTTCATGATTTTATATCATCACGCAACAAAGAGAATTGCAATTTGTGTCTCAAAATAAATTTAACTAACAAATAAATTTAAGTGCTTTCATGAACTTTTGACATTTTATCACATTTGGGTTTTTTCTTTCAAAAAGTTAGGGGAGGGGCACATCAATCTCTTCACCCAGATCCCCTCTTCCCCCTAATCCAGTTCAGTCTGCCACAGCCCAAACTTTCAGGTCCAAATTCTTCTCAAAATCTCTGAGTTAGGAGCCTGCAGGCAGGACAAGACTCAAGTGAGAAAAAGAATAAACAACTCAATACAGCAGTAGCAATCACCCCTCAGATGTAAGCAGATGAAGTCACAGCCTTTCTTTCTAGCAGACCCTGGACCTTTCCTGTTACCACATTCATGGCATAAACATGTACCTTTCACCATGACCAAGCAAGATAGAGTAACAATGGGACTGGCGATCCAGAGGAAAATATTGATGTAATAGTAACTCCTGACATAGGCTGGTTTTGTGTCCCACAGTACACCATGACTTTCAGAAATGTAGCCCCGGAACTCAGAGGACACCTGCACTCTCCTGAATTCTCTGAAATGGAATCCTGCTACAGCCCCAACAGAGAGGGCTGAGGACAGGAGAGAGGAGTTCTATATTTGGGGAAAATTTATTTTCCTGCCATATCTCCTCCAGCTGGGGCCTTTCCTTTCCAAACCTTACCTTGAATATGTCGCCAAGCTTCGTAATGATTAACAGGTTTGTAGAGAAGCTTCTTGGATTTGATTGGCCCATCCCCAAAGTAAGGCTCAGAGCTGATGTTGATGACAGCAAAGTTATGTCCAGTGTCGATCACATTGGGGGCATTCAAGGGCTTTGGAAGAACTAAATAAAATGTCAAGAATCAGATCAGTCCTCACACTTTGGGGGTTTACAGTTGTTCTTAGATGGGGTAGAGGATGAGTGTCTTCACATTTCCAACAAAGCCCTCTTTGAGTTCCCTGCTCAGAGTCAATGCAGTTACATGCTCTGTGATCCCCTGGCTTTGCTCTTGCCTCTTCAACCCATTATCCACAAAGTGCTTTCTTACAACATGAGAACTCTGCTCAAGACCTTTCAATAGGTTCCCATTACATTTAGAATAAAATACAAAATTCATACCATGACCTGCTAGGAATACACGACAGAGCCCCTGCCTCCTCTTCCACCTCCTCTTCTCTTCGCCCAATACCCTTCAGTCCCAGTGATCTTTCGGTTCACTCAACTAACAATGCATCAAGCTGCTTTCTGTCTCGGGTTTTTTGTAGATGCTGTTCTCCTGCAAGGCATGCTCTGGACCTCCCACTATTCTGCAGCTGACTCTTACTCATCATTTAACTCAGCTCTGATGTGACTGCCTCACAGGGGCTATCCCAGAATCTTGGTTAGGCTCGCGTCACACACTTTCACTGAACTGTTTCCTTCACTGCAATTTTCAGAATGTATTATTCTTCTTGACTTTGTGTGATTATTTAATATCAGGCTTCCCACTAGGCCACCAGACTTTGTCTCTTTCTCTGCTTAGAGTAACATAAATTTATTATCTGATAGCTCTGGAGATCAGAAGTCAGATATGGGTTTCATTGGACAAAGATCAATGTGTTAACAGGGCTGTGTTCACTTCCGGAGGCTCTAGGGGAGAACCTGTTTCCTTCTTTCCAGATTCTAAAAAACACCTGCATTCCTTGACTCATGGCCCCTTCCTCCATCTTCAAAAACAACAAAGCCACTTCTCTCTAATCCTTCTTCTTTCATTGTGATATCTCTTTCTGACTAGAGCTTTTAAAGACTCATGAGATTAGAGTGGGTCCACCTGGATAATCCAGAATCATCTCCCCAACTAAAAGACCATGTATGCTCAAGGGGACTGAAATACCACTCCCAATGAGGTGAAAATTGGTTCTTGGAGAATGAAAAAAATCTTAGACATTTCAATGTCTATGGCCTTCCTAAGGGCCACAATATGTAAACAAATTTACAGTATGTCCATGATATTAAGCAAGTTCTGATTTGAAAGGAAAGGACATCTTGTCAGACTCTCAGGGCCCCCATTAACTCAACTGTCAAAGTAGCCCGGTACTTGCTTTGAGTCTTAATGAACTCCCATGAACCACGGGTCTCCCGGATTCCTGTGCTCATGGGGCATCGAGAACACTTATGGGAATGAGGTGGCCACAAAAGGAGGCAGACACACAGGTTGATTCTATCTCTTCAGCTTATGCACACTCCATTGTGTCACTGGACTTCACTAAAAAGTTCAAAGATAAAATTTCAAGTTGTATCATGACAACAGAACCTTAAACCAAGTGCTGGACCCTGTGTGGTCAGGTCACATGCCCATGAAGCCAGCCCTGCCCATCACTTTTGCTGTGTTAGAGGAGAGTTGCTGGGTCCAGCCCACACTCACAGGGAATGGATTACACAAGGCATGAATTCCAGAAGGCAGCGGCCATTAAGGGCCATGTTAGATGCTTCCTACCTCGTTCAATATCATTTTTCTCTTTTGGCTCGTTCCTTTCTCCCTTGCACTCTGTAAACAATAATAGTATTTGGAGGGAGGGTCTTTAAAGAGGTAATTTAGTTATAATCAGGTCTACAGTCATTCCTAATCCAATATGACTGTTGTTCTTATAAGAAGATTAAATTGGGATATACACACACAGAGGAAGACCACATGAAGACACAGGGAGAAGATGGCAATCTACAGCCAAGGAGCAAGGCCTCAGAAGAATCTAACTCTGCCAACACCTTGATCTCAGACCAAGATGAGATTACTTTGATCATCTAGCCTCCAGAATGCCAAGAAAATAAATTTCTGTTGTTTAAGCCACCCAGTCTATGGTACTTTGCTACAGCAGACCTCCCAAACCATTACATATGAATATAACACAATTTTTAAAGTCCTTTTTAATGTTGATGGCTATTTGGGCTATTAGAAATAAAACTGCTTTGAACATTACTGAAAATTTTTATTTTTTTTAAACATACGTACTCATTTCTTCTGAGTGTAAAACCTAGGTGTAGAATTATTACATCACAGGGTAGGTGTATGCTTAGCTTTAGTATATATTGCTAGTTTTCCAAAGTGGTTGTACCAATTTGTACTCTGGTAATAAAGTCTAGTACAGTCAGGCTTCTGTGTGCAGGATCTGCATCTGCAGGTTCAACCAAGGGCACATGGAAAATATTCAGGAAACAAAAATTCCAGTAAGTTCTAAAAAGCAATACTTGAATTTGCCACGTGCCAGCAACTATTTACATAGAATTTACATTGTATTTACAACTGTATACATAGTATTTACATTGTATTAGGTGTTAAAATAGTCTCTCCTTATCTGCAAGGGATATATTCCAAGACCCCAGTGAATGCCTCAAACTGCAGACAGTACCAAATCTTATAGGTACTGTGTTTTTCCCTATACATACATATCTATGATAAAGTTAACTTGTAAATTGGCACCATAACAGAATAACTGAATTGCCAGCCTCACTCCTGTTGTCCTTTGGGGCCATTATTAAGTAACATAAAGGTTACTTGAGGGTAAGCACTATGATTTCATGATAGGGGATATGATAACCAAGACAGCTACTAAGTAACTGGATACACTGGGCAAAGAGAGGATTCATGTCCCTAGCAACCCTAGCAAGATGGAGTAAATAGCGTGAGACTTCATCAGGCTACTCAGAACAGCACACAATTTAAAATTTGTGAATTGTTTACTTCTGGAATTTTCCATGTAATATTTTTGGGACGCAGTTGACCGTGGGTAACTGAAACCAATGGAAAGTGAAACCATAGATAAGAGGGGACCAGTGTATAATTAATCTAGAGTTGATTTAAAGTCTATAGGAAGATGTACATGGGTTGTACACAAGTACTATGCCATTTTCTATAAGGCACTTGATACACAGATTTTGGTATCCAAGGGGGTCCTAGAAACAACAACTCACAGGTACCAAAGGATATCTATATCTATTTTTTTTAATGCTATGATTAAAGACATTGCTTAATTTATTTGATGGCTACTTCCGGTTTATGGATATCAGTCAATTTGACAGTGGAGAGGCACCAGCAACTTAGAACTAGAGATGCTTCTATGCTGGTGATTCATGCTGTGCCTTTCATTTAAAAAATAAAAATTAGAATCCGTGACTCTCCTGAATCTTAGCAACAGGATTTGTTTTTTACTTATTACTACATATTTTCCATGGGCAACAAACATTCCAAGAAGCTTAAAAATAACATAATTTGTCTTGTCTGCATATCATTTCCTTTCTTTCAAGAATATGCATGATGTGAGAAATTATTCTGATCATGTTAATTTTCTACTGAATAAAGTAGATCTGGGCTTTTCCAGTAATCCAAAAAATATTACAGATTCTAAAGTGGTTTCTATGGGTTCTCAGAGCAGAGAATTCAAATCTATAAGGCTGTTACTTACGCTACTATTGTTATTGGCCTTTTAAAAGAAGATTATGTGCTGGGTGTTCACATTCAGTTCAGGTATAGAATTTATCTCTGGGATCACCCAAAGATTCCCAATCAAGTAATGAAATAGCTAAACTCAAATCAGCCTCAGTTATCTTGCTGCCTTATCTGTAACACATGAGACTCAGAAAACAAAATGATCCAGAAAAGATGATGCAGATTTTGGAGTTAAGAGACCAGGTTCAAAACTAAGATTTGCTGTTCATCAGATGTGCTACCTTAGATGAGTTACCTAAACCTTCTGAATCTGTTTCCTGACTGATAAAGCAGAGATAACAATACCTATTGCCCATGGTCCTTATAAAAATTAAATAAGATCGACAAAGTATGTGGAGCACATAGCCCAGTGCCTTTCTAGAATATATACCACAGAGTTTTTAGGTGTTTTTGTCTAAATGGATTAAAAGAACTTCCAAATTTAAAATTCCTTATTGTATCTCTGTGCACCAACCAAGCTAACTTGGATTCACCTCCACTTTATTTCTTCCCCCTAAGCCTCAAAGGGTACACACGTCCACTTAGGTTACTTTTGAATTTTGAAATACTAATTCATAACAGGAAGAATACTCAGAACTCTGAATATGGGATTAAATCATTCATGTTCATTGTATAGCAGAGCCGGGGCTTCATATTAAATGAGTTGTCCTCAAAATAGAGATTCTCCAAATTATTCTCTACTGGGAAAAGAAAGCCACAACGATGAAGTTAAACTCTTCATGAGATACAATCACTACCAGACATGTTGTGCCAGATACAATTCCAATATTTAACAAGTTTTCACAATAACCTTGAGTGGTAGATAAACTAAGCTTTATTTACAAATAAGGAAAGGTTCAGAGAGGCTAAATTCATTTGCTCAGGGCCACACCCAAGGTTACTAGCTGTTAGGGATAAAAATCAAACCCAGTGGTATGTGACTGCAAAGGTATATACTTTATCCCTCCTTTCCATGTTAATGCACATAATTTTTTTTTTAAGGCTTAGTATCCTGGAGAATATCCAAAAGGCATTTTAGTGGTCAGATAGCATTTCTACCCAGGAGCAGCACCCAGCGATTATGTACATAAACAAAGCGCCATCAAGGATACAGCTCTTCCCCTGGAAAATGGAGCCTACCTTTAACAGAAATGTTGAAAGGCTTTTCCACCATCCCAGCCACTGTGTTCACACTGCAGACCCAGACTCCTGAGTCAGGGGGCAGGATCCGGTGGATAGTGAAGGTGGCCACCGAGAGA
Source organism: Camelus ferus (assembly GCF_009834535.1). Taxonomy (NCBI): domain Eukaryota; kingdom Metazoa; phylum Chordata; class Mammalia; order Artiodactyla; family Camelidae; genus Camelus; species Camelus ferus. The sequence goes on from NC_045699.1 coordinate 13,253,721, forward strand.
TGACCCGTGTGATTAAAGTCTTCTGGCTAGAAGGGTCAAATACAAAAAAAAAAAAAAAGCTTCTAGAGAGGTATAAACACAAAGGTCCATAACACTGACCCCATCTCTTTGTTAAATAAGAAGTTTTCTAGGAGAGATTAAGAAGCTCAGTGCAATTCTTGTATAAGCACTGGCTTACTTCCAAGGCTATTGTAGTAGCCCTGAGAGTTTATGTTGGATTGACGCCCTTGCAGATCCTGCTGTTGTATTTGTGTGTTTGGAAGTGTGGGGTAAACACTTACGAGCATAAAGTCTAATTCCTTCTCAACTGCTTCTGGTAACATTTGTTCCTTTCTTGTCTGAAACCAGCAATGGCTGGGTGACAAAACAGAATGGCTTCATAAAGTGTTTGAGGGACTGCTGCGTATGGGATCTTGGAAAAAGCCAGGGCTCTGAAGACTCCTGGACCTGAGTTCACATCCCAGCTCTGCTACTTTTGTCTAATTCCGTTGTTACTTAACTTTACCCAGCCAGTTTCTACTTCTGCAAAAAGGGGACGGGGAAGGTTAAGTAAGTTGTGCACAGATGGTCAGCCCTCACTGGATGGTAGCTGTTACTTCCACTAACTCATGGAAAGGCCAACAAGATTTTGGAAGCTGTGAGTTGGCTTCTACTACCTAACGGATTGTTTGAATAGAATCAGGAACATCTGATATATGAACATTTGAGATATCCTGCCCCCAAGAGGTCACTTGGATCTACCTTCTGGTCAAGTGGATTTTCAATCATCTTTGAGAGAAAAACAAGACAACTATTTAAAAATCTTTAGATCAGAAAATACATCAATTTCCTGAGGATCACTTGTGACACAGAAATTTGAGGTGGTTGCTATTTCTGCTGCATTTGGGATTGTTGGGAGAGAGGAGGGAAATATATTGGAAAAGTAGCTTAGTCCTTTCCATCAAAGAAGAGTGCTGTGATAGCACCCTAACCCATGGTAAGCATCAGCAATGAGGACAAAGTGCAGGGGCGAGAGATCCAAGGTAGGCGTTCAGACCTAAGGGATTCTGTGGATCATGGTTTATGAGTTGGAGATGTGGGATCAGGTCTATCTAAAGTCAAATGGATTATGCTGAACACTCTTCTTTTTGACAAAGCTAACACCCTAGCTTAGGAGGATGCAAGGCCTGAATGGAATCCAGCCTGTGGCAGGGTGATTGCTACACTGAGAGCATCTGGGATGTCAGGAGGGCAGATTAAGAATAACTCTTACATGGAGCACTGTTCCATCCGGCTTCACCAGGGTCATTTCTTCATTAGCAGGTAGCGGCCAGCCAGATGCTTTGCAGATGGGGTTAAATTTACCACTGTTTACTTCTATGTGATCTGGCAAATCCTCTATCTTTGGGGTCATCCTTGGCAAGCCTAAATGAAGGAAGCAACACTGTGAAATCTAATCCTTAACAGAGCAGAAACAGAAATAATAAAAGTAACTACCATTTAGCAAGTCATACACTGGGGAAAAGCTTGGCAAATATTATATTGCTTTATCATCCCATCATAAACTTGTGGGGTGGGTGCTGTTGTGGTTCACATTTTGCAGATTTGGAGGCTGAAGCTCAGAGTCCAGATTCATGCTCAGATCTTTAAAAATCCAGAATCCACACTCTTCACCAAAATGGTGTATTTTCTCAGTGGACCTAGGAAGTACAATCTCAGTATGGAAATGACCATCACTACCACATCCCTGCAGGCTCTACCGTTCAGTCCCTCTCTTGCTTCTTGTGAAAATTTTTACAAAAACAAAAGCAAAAACCGAAACTAGAGACTAGTTCTTCTTCCACCCTGTAAGCCCCCTGAAAAACAGTGTCATCATCAGTTCTGTTATATGAGATGTCTCACTGATTGGGAAGTCTGCAAGTGGCAGACAATGAATAATATTCACACTTATATCCAAGAAGTAAAAAGGAATAAAACTCCCTAAATCAATCTCTAGTCAACAACCAAGTCAAAAACATTGCTGCCAATATGGAAAGAAAAAAAAAATGTCTCGAGTATTAACAAAGTTATCAGGATTCCTTGCCTGATACATTCATAGTGGAGAATGAATAATCCTGAAATACAACCATTTTATTCTGAACTGTAGGGTCTTAAGAGAATTTTGGACCATTTATAACTAAATGTAAGGCATGACTGAAAACAGTCCAACATTTAGTAAAGAATGTAGGAGATGGAGATGCCCTTAAAACATTTCAGTGAAACATACTGGAAAAGTGGCTTAGTCCCTTCCAGCAAAGAACGGCAGTCACTTATGTGCAGTTCCATATCAGTGGTGGGAGGTGGGGTCGACGTAAACACCTCAACATTGGTATTTTATATTGATATCCTATTTCTCAGGCCTGGGGTGAAACAGGTAAAGTGTAAGAGACAGGAAGGAAAAAGGTCTAATAACCACAGAGGTAATTCCTGGATATATCTGCAGACTTGGAGAGACCACGATTAGAAAATTTGCCAAATTCATCAGCTCAAATAATTCTTCGAAGTTGCTTTGATACTTTCAAACCAAGTCTTTCCTTCACTGTCCCCTTGAATTTTCTGCAGTTGAGTGGAGGTGGAGGTGGATGTACAGGTGGAGGGTGGGAGAGCATGTTAGGGAATAGGGGCTGTTCCCTGAAAGCCCAGGGTTGGGGAGGTGGTCAGGGTCTAAGTCTGAGATCCTCACATCTTTTGCAACATCAGCCTTAGAACAGAAAGGAAGAAGTGAAATAGAAAATTCAAATCCTTAAGCTTGTTAGCTGCCCAGTTTGAATCCAACTTCTGTTAGCCCCACAATGTTTCTTTCCCTTCCTAGACCCTCCCAGATTCCCACCCTGAATCAAAGCCCAAACACTGGGGAGGAAGAGAAAGTGAAAGCTGACAAACTCAAGTCTTTGACAAAACAAATGTTGGTTATTTCCCCTGCTCCCCCATATTTGTTTCAGTTTTTCAAAGTCACAGAGAAAAACTCAATGTCTTACCACTCTGCATATAGATTTCAGAGTAGATACCACTGATTGTATGCAATTTATCCTTGATTGATTGAAAAATTAATGTATGTTTATTATTTTTAATTTTGAAAGTACATGAAAATATGCTGCTTTTCATTTAAAAAAAGTATATTTGGGGGCAGGGATTAGCCAAATTTCTTTAAAGACTAGATATTATGTATTTTCAGTTTTGCAAGCCATGTGTTCTCTGTGGTAACTACTCAACCCTGTTGTTACAGTGTAAAAGCAGCCACACAATATATTGTAAACAAATGGGCATGGCTGTGTTCCAATACATTTTTTTATAACAACAGATGGTGGGGCAATAAAAAGGAATGAGATATAGTACTGATAGGTGCTACAAAAAAGATAACCTCCAAAACAATACGGTAAGTGAAAACAGCCAGCCACGAAAGACTACATATTATATGATCCCATTTATAGAATAGGAAAGGACAAGACTAAATAAATCTGTACAGACAGAAAGTAAATTAATAGTCTGGGAGGAGGGGAGAATGGGAGTTACTACTAATAGGCACATAATTTCTTTTGGTAAAATGAAAATATTCTAAAATTAGATTATGGTGATGGTTGCCCAACTCTGTAAAGCATTGAATTGTGTATTTTAAAGGGATAAACTTCATGGTATAAAAATTCTCTCTCATTAAAACTGTTTTTTAAAAAAGATAGGAGGCCAGATTTGATTTGTTCGTCAGATTTGCTGACCTCTGCTCTATGCTAATTCTGAACTGGAATTATTTAAGATTTAATTTTGAGAACATTTTTTCTTTTTCTTTCTCTGCATCTTTCTTTTCAATGTAATTCTTTCCCTGTTGTGCATATCCAGGGAAAAGGCTGGTCCTAGAGAAGGGAGCAGAAGAGGCAGACAGAGCTCTCAGCTGGCCAGTTACCACTTACTGTGCTACAAAGAGCACAGATTAATTCCTAGTGGAAAGGCCAGTGGGAGAGCCCACAGAAAAGAATCAGAAAGCTGTCCTTTAGAACTTGGGATACATTCTTCCCTACCTCCGGATGGAAGGAGAAGGAATTTGAGAATCTTGGGCTATTGCGGCAAGAATTATGGCAGAAAAACTTGGTTCAGACATGCTGAACATGGTCCTGACTACAGTGTTACCTTGCTTTACCTTCTTTCTCACACTGGACTCCTTGGCGTCCTGAAGAGCAGAGGCATCCTTGGAACCGATCACACATCTCCCCATTGGTGCACCTGCACCTAAGCTTACAGTCTGGCCCATAATAACCAGGCTGGCATGCTGTAACAAAAGCAACAAAAACCAGTGTTAATATAGGGGAAGGCTTAAAGACATTGAGGTCATTAAGGTCCCTGAAAATGGCTACAAGATACAAAAAAAAAAATATAGGGGAAGGATGAAAACTCAGGCTATAGGTGGCTACGTTTATTTTCCTCTTTGAGCTATCAACCTTGTTGATTCATATAAGGTAGTGTATGGTTTATCTGCATTATTTATCTGAATTACCTGGAAATTAAAGGGTTGGGGAATTCTGCTTCCAGGAGAGCTAAATAAGCTCCTATCAGGCCACTCTTCTCAGAAATAACAACTCTATTTTAAAAACAACTACCTGAAAACACTTAAGAGAGATGGGGACTGACCAGGCAGGTACCGAGAAGAACTGAAATTTGGAAAAGGGTAAACAGTGTGCTTTCTATTTTTCAGCTTTTAGTCTAATGGTTGAGTACAGTTGACGCTATGTGGGGAAGCTAAAACTCCAAAGGAAACCTGACCCTGAAGAACTGGAGGACAGAGTCAGGGCAACTACAGCCACTGGAAAGTGAGAGGGAAAATCTAGAAAGGGAAAACAAGAAAGAGACAGTCCTAAATCTTTGGCTGGCCTCTGAACTACACATGTTAAGTGCAGACTCAAAGCAGCCCAGCTAAGGATAAAAGGAATGAACTGAGTTTGAGTTGATGCCTAAGAGTCAGAGTTTGCAGTTTGAGTCACACCAAGTTGATTGCCTCATAGAATATAACAAAACAAAGCCAACATTCCTCAAAGGAATATATCATACTCCAGAGTCTCCTCAATGTAATATCCACAATGTTCAAAATACAATCAACATAAAAGAAATGGAGAATTCTGACCCATTCTCAAGAGAAAAGAAAATCAACAGAGACCAACCTCGACCCAGATATTGGAAACTGCAACTATAAGAATTATGCTCAGTGAAGTAAAGGGAAATATGCTCACAACAAATGAAACAATGAGAAATCTCAGCAGAGAAATATAAACTATAAAAAACAACCAAAAAGACATTCTAGAACTGATTAACACAATATTTGAAATAAAGATATCACTTATTGACTTAGCAACAGAAAGAAAATGGTAGAAGAGTCAATTAACTTAAAGATAGATCACTAGATACCCAGTTTAAAGAACTTAGATAGGGAAAAAGTTAGAAAAAAATTATTAGCACCTCAGGGACCTAAGGGACAATATCAAAGGGTCTAATACACATGTAATTGGAGGTCCAAGGAAGGAGTCTGGGAGAATACTAAAATATTTCAGTTCATAAAATTTTAGTGATTTCTTGAGCCAGGCATGCGCTGGGAAGAGTTAAAAAGTGTACTCTTATAAGCCTGGGTCTATATTCACTAGGAAGGTGATGAAGCTTATGTTCTAGACTCCTCACGTGCATGCATCCCTTCTGGGCCCTAGCAAAGTGTTCGCATTTGCACATGTTTTTTAAATTTACATATGATTTTTAACATATTCTTTCTCTAAAGAGGAAGTGGATCTGCACCTACTTGGAAGCACCTTTTACTTTAAGGTGTACATTTTTGAGACCACGTGGGATTCATTCACTGCTATGGTTCCTTTAATGTTCCACGGACGCAGATATAGCATTTAGACGAACTGAGGGAGGTTTTACAGGTAGCTGAAGCTTACTTTTGTGTAACTCTCCTCTTTGCCCTCTTACTCCAAGCTCCTAGAGCTAAGCTTTCCAGTATGGTAGCTGCTAGCCATGGATGGCTACTGAGCACTTAAAATGTAGTTAGTCCAAACTGAGATTTCACAGCTTAGTACAACAAAAGGAATGTAAAACTTCTCATTAATGCTTTTTTTCTATTGATTACATGTTGAAATGATAATATTTTTGATATGTTTGGTTAACTGAAATATTAAAATTATTTCACCTGCTTCTTTTACTTTTTTAGGGTGGCTACTAGAAAATTTTAAATTACACATGTGGCTTGTTTTTATTTCTAATGAACTTCTCTGCCCTAGAGCATTGTTATTAAGTTGCTAGGGACTTCACAACAACTTCCAACAGTGCCAGATATGGAAAAAGTTGGCTTTGTGAGGTAAATACTGAAACGCTTTTGCGCTCTGGCTAATTCACCACGGTAGCATTCGTTAGGGAAGGTCTAGCATATTTGGCCACAGGTTCATGTTAAGCTACTGTGTAATAGTCAATGTGAAATGCATACTAGAAAGTAAATGGGAAACATATACCTCTGAGCCTCATCAAATGGGAAAGTGTATTTTAGAAAAGGCAGAAGGAATCTTTGAGTAGGTGAAGTTAGTACAGCTTGAGAAAGGTCCATGGAAGGTAGGATCTTAACTTCCTCAATTTTCAAATCCCAGATCCTTCTGGATCTGACCTAAAAGGACCAATATTTTGGATGCACTGAAAACAAAACAAAACAAAACAAAAAACCAAAAAACAAATCTTCTATGGCTTTCCAACTTCAAGTGTGGTCTGAAAACCAACATCATCAGCACCACCTGGGAGCCTGAAATGTAGACCCTCAGGTTCCAGTCCAGACCTATTAAATCAGAATCTGCATTTTAACAAGATCCCCAGTTGATTTGTATGAGAAGCACTTTCCATGAGGTCCAGAATCTTACTATGAAAGCTTAATTAACTTTGGATGAAAAGATCTGTGATTCAAGACCCTCTGCTTAGCAATGGACTGTTGACTGAATAGTCCAGGTATGTCTTACACTATGATTTCAGTAAGTCAGATCTCCAAGGTATAGCTGCTAGAACCTCTTCTCTTCAGGAGTGTGACAGGTACATACCTTCATCGCACTGCAGACCCGTCCAGCCTGTGGCACAGGAACACCCATACGGGTCTGGGAGACAGAACACGTAGGACTTGCATCCTTCTGGTCCACTACACCTTTCTTTACAAGTTCTGCCAAATGTGTGCAGTTCACAAGCTTTGAGGTGAGAAAAAGATAATTCAGAGTCTAATATGCAACCTCTTGAAACGCATGATTCTTCTTTTAAAGGGTCTCTCCTAGACCACTGAACACAGAAGATAATCAAATCTCTGCTGTGGCATAGGCAGGGTGAACATACCCTTATGGCCCATTTTACTGCCCAAAAACGAAACTGCCTCATGGAAAGGACATTGGAGCTACAACCCCTAGTCGTGCAGGTTGGGTACTGCACAAACCTAGCGAGTAACATTCACATCATAGATGCCACAGATCTGTACAATTATTACAACTCTCCAGTGGTTGACAATAAGGAGAAAGGGTACCTTTTTTGAATTCACACAAAGGTACAATATGGCCTCACAGAGATCAGTCAGCTTCCATTCCCAACAGTGTCCAGATCTAAAATTCTAATCCAGCAATGATGGCTTTTTAAATCCACAAGTTACTCATCAAGTATTCTTGACTTACCCTTCTCACACGTTCTTCCCATAAACCCAGGAGGGCAGATGCATTCTCCTGTATCTTCATGGCAGATACCATTGTTCATACAAGCAGTGCAGACACGGTTACATTCAGGTCCCCACTTTTGAGCTTCACATCCTTTTGTTAAGAGGAGACTATGGTGAGTAAAGCATATTCATTCAACAAAGCTGTATTGAGCACCTGATACATGTTAGTCATCTGAGTGGACATTGGTGAATGAAGATCAATAAAACACCATCTCTGCTCTCTAAAGGCTAAGAGTCCAATGTGGGAAGCAGACAAGTGATGGAAAATAATGACAGAGACAAAGACAGAAATACCTAATTCCATCTAAGGGTTGGGAGAGGGCATAAAGGAAGGCTTTCCAGAGGAGGTGGTAGGTGAGCTGAATCTGCAGGACCAGCTACGTGACAAAGAAGGTAGGGCTGGTGAGAGTGTTCTAGGCAAAGGCAAGGTCAGGAAGAAAGCATGGCACGTCTGGGGAGCCAGAGGTACAGTTAGACTAGAGTAATGGTCTTCAAAGTGTGACCCCTGACCAGTATCTTTTCCATTACCTGAATCTGTTAGAAGTGTAAATCCCAGACTCCCATCCATGACCTACTGAATGAGAAACTCTGGAGGTAGCCCAACAATCTATGCTTTGCAATTGTTTCCGGTAATGCTGAGCCACACCAGAGTTTGAGAACGGCCAGTCTCAAGTATGTGGAGAGGGGATACAGCTAAAGGGGAAGCAGGACCTAGAAGCACCCACCTATTTTTCAGGTACAAAACATGTAATAAGGGAAACAAGATACACAAAACCTAAAGTACAACAATGGTAAAATGCTTCTAGATTCATATTTCTTGGTTCCATCTCTCCAGCACTTGGTGATTTTTAGATTGTTAATTCGGTCCAAGCGTATCTTCTGATATAAGGAAAACTCAGGGGGAGTGGGGTGGAGTGATCTTTTGTGGTCAGGAATTTAGTTTAATTTTTCTTCTGAAAGGAACTAATGTCTTTGTCCCTGAATATCAGTCTCACGGTGGTAAGCTTGGACCTGTGCCGACAGCTTATAATATTCTTGGCAAGAACTCCTGGTTATCAGTATTTTCTCTAAATCAGGAAGACTGTCAACACAGACCCAGTCTTACAGGCATCTACTTAACAGATAAAGCTACAAAATGCCTCAAAGTTAATATTTGCACGAAGGGAAAAATACTTCTGCACAATTAGTGATTTCTTGAGAGCCAGACCACAGATGATCCTCACATGTTGAAAACTAATGATGGTAGACAATGATGAAGAAAGTGGGCTTCCTGTTACATCAGACCATGTCTCTAGCCCTGTACCTATTGTAGCCCTGCCCCAACTTCACTCCTAATCTTGGGAAGGAGGAAAGGATTAAGCTCAAGGAAATAATTGGGTGATCTCTCAGGGATGCAGAAGCCAGGAAAAGAGTTCAAAGATAAGGAACAAGTATACAGTCAGGCTTCTGTTATTTTCTTCAAAAGCCTTATGATTTTGTATTTTAGGAAACTATTAAATCCATGGCAAACAGGGAGAAATCGTATAAAGCTAATGCTTTTGAGAAATCTCTTGTCATGGAGAGAATTTATGCTGAAAAGAAATCCTATAAATAAAACAAGTTCGATTTTTAATACACAGTCTGCAAGCACTGACTCTTCCTGGGGAACAGTTCTTCCTAGAGAGATCATTGGGAGAAATGGACAAATGCCTTCAGTGGTTCTTCATTTCTTACTAAACATCAAAGAGGTCAAATTGGGGAAAAATACTTTTAAATGGGATGGTTGTGGCCCAACTCAAGCGTTCTTAGAATAATTTTAGATAGTAGCACTGCTTCTCAAACAGTTTTATTGAAACAAGAGCAAAGGAGAATAAATGTGCTTCTAGCAATTGAAAAGAAGACAAGTGGGAGATCAAAATGTGTCTGAAATCTTTTGCTTTATCTTAAAAGTTCAAAGGAATCTTAAATTCTAGTCTATGCTAAGTCATGTGGTTTTTGGTTTTTCTGACATTAAAAAAAAAAGCTTTAAACCTTTTACCATATATCAACATCTAATGTGTCTGATATTGCTTGAAAATCTGCCAGTTTACCCCAGACTCTGAGTACCCTTGGTCCATGGTGCTATATCATACTGGAGAGACCATCTTAATGAAATGAATGCAAACTGTGTCCTTACCATTCAGACTCTCCATGAGTGAAGAGCAATGAAAGGGATTTCACCTGCCCAAACTAGATGAACCACACTTTTCATACTTCTATTGTCATACTGCAATGTCTGTTTATCTATTTACTTATGTACCTGCTCTGCTTAGGAATTACCCAAGGGGCAGTGATTCATCTTAATTTCTTGTATTCTCAACACCAACACAATGCCAGGCAGAGACGTGTAATCAATATAGATTTGTTGAATGAATGAATGAATGAATGAATATAATGCAAAGCAAAGTAAGTACTCTTCATGAGTTAGGGATACTAATCATTAGAGGAATGACAGAGCATCGCAAGTACTTAGACCTGAAGGCCTGATACTCATTTAATATCATGAATACCTGGCATAACTGGGAAAAGTCCAGGGCAATTTTTATTTTTATTTTTTTTTTGCTTTCTGTAGATCAATTTTTTGTAAGAACTACTGGCAACAGTTACTCTCCACTTTAATAGTTCTAATGGGGGGAAAAAGTTTTCATTAGTTCTAACTGTTGCATTTTTCAGACATGGAAACAGAAATCACATCTGAGAGTTAAATGATCTGTAAAGTGTGGGATTTATAGGAGACTTAAGGTTTAATTAGATATTAGGCCAACCCAGAAGTCCCAACTCCCCCCGTAGCAGACACTTTTCAGGAACTGTTCAGCTCACAGTGATTGCCATTTTGTGCGGGGACACTGCTGCTATTCACGTGTGTGGTCCTAGTGTTTACACTATGTTATGAGGCTCCACCCTTGTCTACAGTTCATTGGTCTAGGTGAGCAGACATCTGACATATGTAGGCCAATCTGATTCTCTATCCTGAGAGTTCAACATTTAGGAGTAAAAGAAACTTCGTTGAAGCTAAGTTTGGATAATGGTAGCATCCTAGAGAGAAAGTCCAACTTCCCTCCCCAGCGCTGAGCCCCAGGTCTTCCCTGAGTCTGTCTCTTCTAGAACTTCCTTGTCAGCAACTCCATCAGTTTTTTTTAAGTCCTTAGCATAATTCCAACTAATCCCTGATTTTTGCTTAAGTAGCTAGAGTCAGTTTTGTTACTTGCAATAAAAATCCTAACAACTAAGCCACCCCAGATGGTGGCCTCTCAATCACTTACTCCGGACTATCAGCCTGGTGAAGGCCGAGGTGAAGAGGTTTCCTCCTATGTACCTGGCCGAGTACACTCCAGCATCCTGGGGCTGAGCATGAGGCAGATGCACTTCTAAGATATCAGGTACTTCGTGCCGGGGCACTGAATGGATGAAGGAACCTGCAAGGGAGAGGAGTGGAGAACAATCGGTCACACTCAAAACACCCCTCCCTTCCTTGTCTGGTCCCTCCACTTGGTCAGCTTTCCCGGAGCTGATCTAGAAAATATGCTCTAGCATATTGGATGTGGGAAAAGAATGAAAAGGCTGAGCTATTCAATGCTCTCCCAAAAGTTGAGAAAAGTACAGTGTTAGAGCACATAGGTTAGTCTATGGGATCTACCACCAGACACATGAAGATGGTAAAATCCTTAACTTCTGCAGGGAGACATGAACACGCAAAGCTGGGGGAAATGTCAGGTAACCCTGTCAACTAATCAATTAAGAGTTATCTAGAATCACTAATCTGTAAGTATTATCCACCCACAGGACTTAGAAATGTCCCCATCAGTATATCAGCTGGACCAGGCAACTGCCACCATGTGGAGCCAAACTGTAGTTGGACCTAGACAGATTTGGATTGCACAGTTGGCCCCCTACAACTACCACCAATCGGTCTTCTTTTTTACTTTGTTTTTGGGGGGGAGTAGTAATTAGGTTTATTTATTTACTTTTTAATGGAGGTACTAGGGATTGAATCCATAACTTTGTGCACGCTAAGCACTGAGCTATACCCTTCTGCCCACCCTCCAGCTGGCTTTCCATTCTCACTCTGGTCATTTCCTTGCAAACAAACAGCCTCACATTTTACATGGCAGCGCTGAGACCCCACCTATCACATCATGATGTGGTTCTATTGCACACTCATAATTCATACTGTACACTCATAAATGTACAATGTAGGTATATTCACATGTGATACAGTATATAAATCTCCACTTTAATTTACTTAAGTATCCAAACACATTGCCTAAGACAGCTTCCATCACAGAATCTGATTAGCTTGTATCACAGCAGCTTCATTTCAAACATCTGCCCTCGCGACTGCAATAAGATAATGACCCAATATATTTTGTGCTATCTAATGTCTCACACTACAGGGCTGGAGTGAAACAAAGCACATACTCACCATTTTTGTAAATCACTGCATCTTCTTCTTTAATCAATACCTTTCTGAAAGATATGTTCACATTGTCTCCCCTGTCCACAGTCATAGTTAAAGTCGCTGGAAGGAAGGAGGCTTTCCAAAGAGAGAGAAAAAACAAATGAGAAAACGAGGTCACACATTTTTTCCACAAACAACTGAACTTTGAATCAGAAGAGGAGGCCTGCCTGGCACAATGGCTTAGAGAGCTATCCTGTGAGGGCAGAAGATGCCTCTGCACCATGCTCAGAAGGATCCAGGCTTTAGATACATCCGCTTGTTCTCCTCAGCACCTGCTGCCCACATGTGGTGCCCTGCAAGACTCCCACATAGATGCTGTAGTGCAGGTGGTGATGTGGCCCCACGTAGACCCACGTGGTCCCAGGTGGCCCCAGCAGACCCAGAGGGAGAATGGTGTAGATCAAAGAGCACTGTGAGCTCTGGGATAAGACAGCCCTGGGCTTAACGCCACCCTCTGCCACTTACTGAACCCCTTGGAGTGAGTTACTTCACTTCTGACCATCTCAGCTTCCTTATCTGTAACTTAGAAGTAAAAGTAACAACCATAAACAGTTGTTAGGGACATTAAATGATGTCTGCCAAACCCCTGGGGGCTTAGAAGAGGTTAGTATCCTTCCCAAACATAAACAAAGGCCACACCGCTGTGCTGACACGCGCAGCGAGGCCATGAGTGGCAGCCTTCTCAACGGTACGAAAGTGGCCCAACCCAACCATGCAGGGAAGGCAGGTAGGGGACTGGAGGGGGGCACTTCCCTAGGCTCCCTCTCACACTGACCAGGTACTTCATTCAGCAATCTCGATGACAGCTCTTGCCCTCTGTGACATACTCCTGGGCTCCTGTGAGAACTTTTCCTGACCATTTTATGCTGTTGTTCCTCTCTATGTGGTTTGTTTATATTTTCTGCTCCTTTGTGTGAAGACTGTTCAGCTGACCATGGGACTTCTCACTCGGCATTGTATTCTGAAAAGGAACCCAGATTCCCCACTAGGCTTAACTCCAATGTGGCTTTTCTTTTTCCCCACACTGTGGCTCCTTATTAATTCAGACTCTGCCTTTTAAACTCCCTATTTTCTTGGGTCAGAATACAGTCACATCAGAGTTCCACTGCTGCCCAGCTTGCCACCTCCTGCACTGATTTATGTCTCTGGGTTGATTGTTACCTACTAAGGACTAATGAAAAGTGTCCACAAGCCAGCACTGCACCTTGGGCTTCCTGATGGAGTGTGGCTTGTACATAGTACACAGAGATTGAGGTCATGTGACTTAACTGGATCATGAAAACAATAAGCACCTGTGGACCAGGTATTGTTCTCAGCACTTGACACATTTAATTTTCTCAATATTTCTATGAGATAGGTAGTACAATTATCCTAATTTTACAAATGAGGAAATCAAGGTACAGAGAAGTTAAATAAACTGGTCAAGATTATACGGCAAGTTCAAGGGAGAGCCAGGATTTGAAGAAAGCAGCTTGGCTCCAGAGGCATTTCATAGGCTATTTACCACCTTATTCTACAAATGAGATTGCTTAAGGCCTAGATTAGAAGATGACTTGCTCAAGGTCACTTAGATTGGCTAATTCATTCACAGACCCGAATTAAAAACACAACTCACTCATTCCTTAAGAGATGGAGAAGAAAATCGAGGTATTAAAGGTTATAAACAAAGATGTTTCTCATGGATGAAGAATAATTGAGCTAAATTTCAGTCATCTCCTTTATTTAATGATAAATAAGGATCAAGAGAGTAATAACATCATCTTATGTCCATTATTATTTTGTATAATTTTATAACAGCCCTGTGAAGACAAGATATCCACAGTCTATCAAAGTGGGAGAAAGAGTTAAGGGTGACTGAATCCCTTCCCCAAGGCCTAACAGTGAGTAAGAGTGGAAGCTGAGACAAAACTCCAGACCTCTACACTTGTTCCAGACATCAGCTCTCCAGACTCATCAGACTCCAGATCCACATCCTTAGTTCTCGCTTCCAGGCATTCTGAGCCATACTCAGTGCCTCCAAGAGATCATGTGATCACTCACATCCAAGTCATGAGCTTTCTCCCTTTTCTTCTGCTCCTTCCTTTCCCCTGTGTCTCACCAAGTCCTACCCATTCATCAGTCTCCTTTTAGATGTCAATTTCTCCAGGGGCCTCACATGATCCTGGAGTCCAGATTAAGTGCCCCTTTCTGTCCTCCATATACCCTGCACTTCCCCATCAGAGCCCCACTCATAGTGCATCTCCCCCTACTAGGCTGAGTGTTCCAGGAAGGTAGGTTCACGATGGTTTTGAAAGGCAGCACAGGGTTGTGGTTAGGACCAGGCCCCTGGGATTAGGCCTGAGTTCATCCCAGGTCCAACACGAGGAACTAGGTATATGAATGTGTCTAAGTTATAATAGTTATAAGACTTATCTATAAGTAAGAGGTCATAATAGTCTTCACCAGATATGCATTTGGTAAAGACTAAATTACATAGCAATGTATATAAAGTTGCAAATGTGGAATGAAAGAATAAATGCATGAATGTGATTTCAAATTTTCCTATTTCCTTTATACTTTTAACATGCTCGTTTGAGTTATTTTGATACAAATGGCTTCTCTTTGTCAACTTCACAAATCATGTTTGGGAAACTGGATGTTCTTAAAGTAAAGCTATTTCTCAAATGAAAATAGGAAGAAAAATAACCTTTATTTCCTCTGATGGGACACTCTGAAACACATCTTTGGATGTGAAAATCTTTCAAACTTCTTTTACACCTCCCTACCCCCACATGGAATCTATAGTGAGGTTCAAACTAACTGCTTTTGACTTTTTGGATGATGCCATTGATTAAAAAAAAACCTTTCGGCCATTTAGAGTCTGCGAGCCAATTTAAGCCGTGTTTTGGCACATTTCAAATGGATTTTCCACTTCCTCCCCAGATGCACGAGTCAGCAGCAAGCTGCAATATACTGATGTTTATCCTATCCTGCCGTGTCCCTAGGCAGGCCCTTCTGAGCTCCTATGATGTCTTACTAGGGAATTAATAGTGTCATGAAGACATAGTGTTGGAGGTTCTCTTGACTCACCACAAAGGATAGCACTTCCCTTGCACCATATTTCAGCCTTTGGATGATCAACGAAAGAATGAGAATCAGTTCAACAGCCTGAGATGATGTTCCTATTAAAATATAGGAGAGAAAGTACTATCTATTTTTCTATTTTGTCTAAGCCTCCACAATTATATGAATAGATGAGATATTAAAATTTTCCACAATTGAGTAGGATAATTAATTGTCCCACTGAATTACTGCTTACTTGGGGCACTAAATAATGATAATGATTGAACATTTACTGGGAACCAGATAATGTTGGTGATCTCATTTATTCTCAGATGTATGTGGTAAAATCTCTATCCTCATTTATTTTTTCAAATGAGCAAACTGATTTAAGAAACTTGCCCTGGGTCACGCCATTTGGTGGCAGAACGAGGCTCATACCCATGTCTGGCTGACTTCCACTCCCTAATCTCTACTCTGTGCCCTAGGTTGCTTTTCAGGGTTTCAATTAGCATCACTGTACTTTATAAAATAAGTGCTCAGACTTTGCTAGACACCTGAAACTAACATTGTAAATCAACTACACTTCAAAAAAAATTTTTTAAACAAAAAAAGAGAAAAAAAAAAAAAAAGCAAGTGCTCAGAAGTGGGGAGGGTGGTTAACATTAAGTGAGAGAAATACACAAAAAGTAGTACAATGAATACAGGCTCTGAAGCTGGATGACTTGGCATCAAACCCCATTCCCACCATTTACAAATGGCTATTGTTATCATTATGTAACTTACTCCGCGAGGTCTCACACGACCTTTCAGGAACGTATCTACTGTGTAAATCAAATCTTATTTTAAATACAAAGATGAGAGCTGGCTTCTTAAATATACCATCTTATTCTCATTTAAAACTTAGGACACTTTTGAAGGTATTATTTTACCCATTTCACAGATGATGAAAAATGAGACCAATAGAAGTTGAATAACTTGCCTAAGGGCACAGAGCTGCTAAGTGGTGGAGAAAGAATGAAAATTCAGGAGAATAAGAGACTAAAAGCCATCTTTTCTCCACTGTTTCTCACTATCCAAGCCTGCCTTAGCCTCACTTGACTGAATTTAAACCAACCTTTACCTATGCTGGTCTGGACCCTCACTTTGGAGGCATCATTACAGCTGATTTTTGACTCCCAGCGTTCTGGTTTAGTATGCTCTTCAGATTCTTTTTTATACATTGTCAAGGATAATCCCCGAACAGCCCAGAAAGGGGACTTCACGTTTCATTCCTGTGAGACTACTAGGGCACAAACCTCAGATCATCTTTGTTCAGAATGTGGACATGTCAGTAGATGGACATAATTCTTTATAGAAGTCAGATCCCAAACGACACATGTGAAAAATAATAGAGCTGACTTTTCAGCCATGATAGCTTTGGCACACCGCACATCCCTTTGTTTCACCTCTCTTCCCTCACTGGAGAGCTGCGTTCCTGGGAATTTCTGTTGTGCACTTTTCCCACTTGCCTGGTGTCATTTAAAGGTGAATATTACAGTTTTGCTAAGAAAACCTTTTCCTTCATTTGCCATGAATAATGGTTTTTATCACTTTGACCTTCAAATGAGACTGCTGCCTTCAAATCTTTTAATTACCTCCATTATCAAATTCAAAGAAATATTTCCGGTGGACCTCAACTAGGGGCTGACTCTAAACCACTGTTACTCAAAGTGTGGTCCTTGGCTCAGCGGCACTTTATCAGCTGAAGCCTTGTTAGAGTCTCAGGACTCTCCCCAAGGACCTACTGAATCTGAGTCTGCATTTTAAGAAGACCGACTTTATAAGCATGATTAACTTTGACAATTACTAATTTAAAAACTACAGTTCCTATATAAAAAGCTGACAATCAGAAATGGGCAGAGGTGTATTATTTATCCAGATCAGTTTTACAATTAAAAATCAATTTCTAAAGAGCTCACAGTGTCATTATCTCATGAAGTGACACATTCTCCATCCACAGCTCCATGTGGTTATGATGACATTAATTTGGCAAGGACTACTTCATTTTATGTGTGACCAACCCAGAGAAAGGGGCTAAGGGGTGAGGGGCCAGACCATTCTGGAAAGAACAAGGAGAGGTCATTTCTGCTGGAATCTGTAACTTCCTCCCAGCAGACAGCACCAAGAACACCAGACGTCTGCCTGCCTGTCCAAATCTAGAAGCCTTGGGGCAGAACAGAGTCATAATGTTTATAATGACACCTCCTCCAGCCACCATGAGTTTGGTGGACTGGCCTAAAGACTTAGCTTGGGACTCACTTCTACTTTGGGAGAAAGTTTCCATCACATCATTGTTTTGTGAGGCAGTGGCAAGCAGTAATACTCCTCCTTTGCAGAAGGCTCTCAACATCCTCCTTCAAAGTTCTGGTGTTCTGTGAGCTGGGCCTGGGTACACAAGTGCTAAAATTAAATCATGATCTCCCTCCAAGAATGGTTTGCCATTGAATTGTATAGTATCCTCCTATTCTGACTTTAGGCTCAGCTGCTTGACCTGCTTTGGGCAGTAAAAATGAGGCAGAGGTGAGAATATATGGTACTGAAGCTAGGTTTCAAGAAGTCTTGTGTGTTTCCACTTGCTCTCTTGCACCCATGCCATCTCCAGGAGAACATACCCAGGTTAGCCTGCCAACAGATAACAGTCACATGGAACAGAGCCAAGTGGGCCCAATGCCAGCCTGAGAGGTCTACAGCCAACCAATATTCACACATGCAAGAGAGCCCAGGCAAGATCAGCAGAGCCACCTCATCAACCCAGATGACCCAGACTCACAAGCTATGAATGCTTATTGTTGCAGGCCACTGTGGTTTTGGTTGTATGTTACAAAGCATTATCACATCAAGAGACAACTAATACACTGAGCAACTAATCAAACTGAGTTATTGGTAGATGTTTCCCTTTTTAATTTTTAATTTCTACTGTATTTTTCCTCTGAATATATTAACTTCTGCTAAGAATACTGAAGGACAAAGAAAACAAGGAAAGAATAAAAAAAAAATCAATTGAGAAGGCTCAAAATAGCCCACAATTTGGCAGTGGACAGTTGTCTTCGCTGCTCTGAGTCATACTGTATACACGTAACCTGTTCACATCTCCATTAGGGCCATGGAGCCCTTAGGAGAACATGTGATAAGTTTCATTTCATCTCATAAACTGAACACAATGTCTAGTGAAAGTGATGTATGTGAGGGAGTTGGACTGGATGATCTCTTATCTCTAATGCTCTGTGGACTAGAGACAGAGATGCTTGGAAAGAGCCAGACCAGGTCTTCAAGCTCCACCCTCAAGCAGCTCATGCTCAGCTTGAGTGAGCAGCTGCCTAAACAGGAGGCATGTGTGTGTCTCCATGGACCTTGTCTGCCCATAACTAAGGGGCTTGTTACCTTGTTGGCGCATCTTCATGGTCCGTATCCTTACTGCCTCTCCTCGAACTCGCCCTTCACAGAAATAAGCACCATTGATTTTACTAGCCTTTTCTCTCTTCCAAACAACTTTTTTAGCCCATTCTCTGGTCACATCTTGAGTAACTTCCAGTGGATCCTGGTGCTGGTTCATTAAGGCTTCAAAGTCCCTTCCTATGGTGATGGGCTCGTGGGGGCGCCATCCAGAGGCAATGCAGGTGAGGGATGTCTCAGCGTCAGACACGAGAGGTAGGGAATTGATCAAGATCAGGTCCATGGCACCATCCACCATTCCTAAAAGTAAAAAGGAAGCATAATGTATAAGGAAGGTTACTGACATGGCCCCACAGGACAAGCTGGTGTTTACAAAGCCTTGTTTAAAAATAACTGTGTGAGCAGCCTTTCTGAAATGCTACTCTGACCATGTGCCTATCTTCCATAGGACATGATCTCAAACTCTTTACCATCATCAAGACTCTTTATCATCTGGACCCTGCTAACCACTCCTGCCCCACTGTACACCATAGCTGTAATGGACTGTCAGTTATGCTCCATTCCCAAAACAGGGCGTGCACTAGGTATCATTACCCACTATAGTGCCTGAGAAATAGTTAGATATTCTGCAGATGTTTGCTGATTTGAAGTAAACTCATGATAATGGCATCAGTATCATTATTATAAATTATAATTAATAATTATCATTATTATTTATCATTATCAATCAATGATAACGTGGTTCTACCCCAATAATAAAGAAATGTATCAACTACATATACCATATACTAACTTTGCAGACTTTCATCATTATTAAAGTATTGCCTGATTTTGTAGTAAATTCCACAAGAGAGGGACTGAGTGGGATCTGCATTTCCCTCTGAGCTTTATCTTTAAAATGAGGCTGAAAGATCTGTCCTATAGGACTCCTGTAAAGATTAAATGAAATTAAGTACACAACCTGCCAAGCATGGTGTCTGCAACACACGGGGTACCATTATTTAATTTCTCCTTATTCTGTTTTCTGAACACCTAGCCCCAAACCTCAAATCTTCCCAAATGTAAAAACAGAATCCTACCTGAACTTAAAGGTTGAGTCCATAAGTGATAAAGTACATTTATGAAAAGGAAACCCTCTCATCTCACTTTTCCTCTCTCCCTCTCTTTCCCTTTCTTCTCCTCATTTCCAAAGTTTCTAAGATGAGCAAATGGCATCTGTTCCTATTCTCTCCCCTCAGTGAATGTGGAAATATCAAGACTGGAGGATGTTTTCTGGCTCCAGTGATGGCTGATTCCCAAGTCGATGTAAAATGATCAGGAGACTAGACAGATCAAGCACATTGGTGATGAGTAACTCCTGGAGACCTTTGTGTAGATACAAAGTTATTCGTGCAGGCTATATGTTATCTCATTTAATAATCATTAAATTCTCCCAATAACCCTATGAGGTAGGTGCCATTATCTCATTTTAATTTATTTAGTTTGTAATTTTTTATTGAAATGTAGTTGATATACAATGTTAGTTTCAGGCATGCAGCAAAGTGATTCAGCTATGCATATACAGGTATATATATATATATTTTCTTTTCAGATTCTTTTCCATTATATGTTATTACAAGAAATTGAATATAGTTCCCAGTGCTATACAGTAGGTTCTTATTGTTCATTTTGTACACAGTAATACTGCCTGTTAATCTCCAACTCCTAATTTATCCCTCCCCACCCTTTCCCATTTGGTAACCATAGTTTGATTTCTATGTCCATGAGTCTGTTTTTGGTTTGTAAATAAAATTTGTATAATTTTTTTTAGATTCCACATATAAGTGATACCATATGATATTTATCTTTCTCTGTCTGACTTATTTCACTCAGTATGATAATCTCTAGGTCCATCCATGTTGCTTCAAATATCTCATTTTGAAATATAAACAAATGAAAGCTCAGAAGATTGAGTAGCTTATTCTGTCTTCCATAGCTATTGAAGTGAGAGCTGGAATTCAAATTCTCACTGGTCTTTCACTTCCTTAGATACATCATGCCTTCCTACCTCCTTGATCCCTGTGCCTGGAATGCTCTCTTCCACTCATCGCATGGCTAACTTCTCTTATCCTTTGGGTCTCAGTTTAAATGCCTTTCTCATTAAGGGCTTCTCTACCTACCTTATCTGCAGTATCTACACACTTTCATCCCATGACCCTCTAATTCAGCCTCCTATTTGTTTCCTTTATAAAGATTACCACAGTCTGATTATTTTATTTGCTCTCTCTTCTCCTAGATGATAAATTCAATTAGGATAAGAACTGAAGCTTTTTTATTCACACTGATTTATACAGGAATATCTGGCCTAGTCTCAACATATAGAGGATTTCATAAACAGTTGTTGGATAGATGGACAGACGGATGGACAAATTTTATCCCAGATCTGCCTGATTCAGTATCACCAAATCACTTGGCTCCCACTTCTAGAACAATGAGGTTAAAAATGAAAGTGTTCTTCTGAGTCTAAATTGACCTCCTTGCCCATATTTTAAAAACTGTTTTGATACTTACTGAGTTTATGCAGGGGAAAGCAAGTGTTATAGTTTTTACAAAATGCCATAGAAAGGTGATCAATGGTTGTTGAGCATTTGAAGCTGACTGGTATTCATTTACTAGGCCTACTTAGGCCAAGCACTATGCCTGCCATGAAGTCCTCATACAATTTGTTTCCAATGGCATTTGCCAATGTTTGATGTACACAGTGATGTTTTGAGGATGATCCTACCAGGAGCTACATTTTTATCTGATTAACTAGGAAGAATTGGGGAGGGTATAGTTCAGTGGTAGAGTGTGTGCCTGCATGCACAAAGTCCTGGGTTCAATCCCCAGTACCTCCATTAAAGATAAATAAATAAAAACCTAATTATTTATTAAAAAATTGTTTTTAAAAATTAGAAAAAAAAAACTAGGAAGAATTTCAAAGTCAAGTTTTCATGTAAGTAGGAGTTGGTGTTGCAAGTTTTCTTGTAATGTTAACTTAATGCGTGGCATTGATGGGGAAAATCTCGACTACAATGGGTTTCCATGCCTGACCCTCAAGCACTGGTTTAACTTTAAGATTTCAAGAGAAGGAACAGAGGTTAGGATAAGAAAAATATCACAAGAGGAGATGAAATTACAGCCTTCAAAAATAACACCAGAGCACAGCTCCCCTTCCACATACACATCCAGTCCTGACTCAAAGGGAACGCCACCTCATCTCCCACACTCACTCATTCCAGGCATGTTCCCAGACAGAGTCATCGTGAGGAAGGAAACACTGTAATTCTTTCAGCTTCAGTGTGATCCAGCCCCATTCTAGGGCCAGCTGAGTGATTTGCCAAAACCAAGAGATCTGCTCTGAACTCACTGAACCGCACTGGCACCGGCTGTGGTTTACCTTAATGACTTTAGGAAATAATACAAAAAGCAGTTGATTTGAAAAGACCATCACACTTCATCTGTAAATTATTTCTAGGTATGGATCTAGTTTCTTTTTCCTTTTGTTCCTCCCAGCTTCCTCCCTTTACTTTCAGGGACAGAAAGGGAAATGGTATACTCTCAGAGTCTGGATTCGACTACACTTTGCTAGCCTTATTCAGCATGTCAGTTAAGGAAGTCCTCTTTGGCCCAAGACTTCCCTGTCCTTTGTACTGCCATTTACAGTAACGTATCAGAAGGATTTTGTATATGAGCTTTGGATATGAGATGAAGTACCTACCAGGTTCCTGGGATGGATCTTAAAAATCATCAGCTTAGTTTTTCTAAAACAATAATCCATATTTATATTTGTTTGTATATTTCTGGAAAGTGATACTTGAAACTGAGAACTAGAGTTACCCATTAAGAGAGGATGAGGTAGTTGGGGGACAATGACAGGAGAAAGACATTTTACTGTATATGTGAGTATACTGGCTTTTGAACAATCTGACCTAAACATAAAAATTAAATGCAAAAAGTAAATGTTACTGCTCTTTTCTTAAAAAAGTGCATTTCAAAGAGAATCAAGAGCCATGGAAATATATATTACTTTCATCATTTGTTCCTACACTCACTCCAAATCTTTTTGGATTATATCCAAACAAAACATTTTCTCCCTCCTCTCAACTTTGGACTACTGATAGGATATGTGATATCATTCCATAATGCTGAAAAAAATATTGATTAAAATAAAATTTAAAAGGGACGAGGAGAGTGGCCAAACTTGCCTTTCAAAGAGAAGAGAGAAGCAGAGGCCCCACTGTGATGGCTATGATTGTAACCTGTGGCTTCTTGAAAGCATTCTGCTGCCCACACCATGAAAGGTACAACTGCCACTGCATGACTGGCACCACCCCAGGAATCTGTTATTAGAGACATTTTCCTAAGAGTCATTACCAAGAGGCAGAGCCTACCTGGGCTCACACAAATGTCAGTCCGGTGCCAACACCTTTTCTTACATTACAAAACCCCTCTCCAAGTCTTGTTGGAGACTGGTTTTGAGTCGGTTCACCACCACTATAGCCTGAAGGTCTCTGATCAAATTCATTAATTAGTTCAATTTACATCAAGGCTAAGAGTTTGCTATAAGGAAGGTGCATATGGAATTTCATACCTCTTACATGTTTCGGGGATTGATATTATTTTTTCCTCAGCAAAGATCTCAGGAACACTTTTCAATACTTGCATAAAAGTGTGTCTTGTCTGTAAGGAAATATTTGCCATCATAGCACGACATCCACCAAGTTAACAAATGATTGCTTGTCACACTTGAAACATAACAATATCCTACAATGTTGTTTCACTCATTTTCTTCTCTTTTCTTTTTTATCTATTTTTATATATAGTGGTTAATATTTGCAAATATCAAACTCTCAAACTTATCCCTTCCCACCCTCTCTTTCCTCCAGTAACCATTTTATTTTTTGTGTGCTATAGTGAACAGCATCTCATCTTTCACAGTAACTTCTTCTCACTAAATCCCATCCTGGTGAACTCAAAATGCTGTTTAAATCTTGTTTGTGCATTTAGATCTTCTTGTATTCAGTACTGCTTTTGTAAAATTAAAATAATGTCCCTTAAAGAAAAGTAAAAATAAGAGAAACCCCGTCAGCAAGAGCACAGAAAATGGACTAGGTGTGACTGATTGACTGAAAATAAAATGGAGTCACGTAGTCATGAGAGACCTGGGGTTCGGTCACAGAAAAAACACACACCGAAAAAACCCAAAAAACTGTGAGGACTTCTGATTCTGTTCAAGGTCCTAGCTGGAAAAGCCCCTAATGAGAAGCTCAGAAGACAGCCAATCATCTAAAACTTGTGGTCAGGCAGTAAGGGCCATCCCAGTCCCTTACAAGTCTCCCAGTCGTGGCTTCTACAGTTCCTCATTTTGTAAACCTTGAGAACAACAAAGCTGTCCGCAAGATAACCCTGATTCTTTTCTGGGATCTATTTCTAATTTAGGATGACACTTTGAATAATGACCCATTATCTAAGACATGGAAATAATCTTCCTTTAAAAATAGTCATAGAAAGGATTGTGGACCAAAATCAACATCAATGTAGTAGTACTAAATTGAACTAGAAATGAGAGACAAGCTGTATTTTTCGAACTGTATTTCAAGGAGTTGTTAGTTCTCATTTTCTAAAAAAAGGTATTCCAGAATTTTCAGAGAGTGGTGGAGGTGAAATCAACAGAGTGGATTCCAGACAACCTGACACATATATACACTTTCACTGAGCAGCTCAACATTCATCTTCTTTTTTGATATATACATTTTCATTTTTAAAAAAGTTGCTTAAATAAAACATATAAAACCTCAAAGGTCATCACTTTAGACAATTTCATTTTTACAGATAAAGAAAAGTTAAATAAGAATATCAATGAATATATCCCCTGCATCACAACGTGCTTACTCCAGTTAACCTACTGTCCCCCTCCCCCAACACAAACTCAAGTTCTGATTAACCCAACTCCCTGCTCTTTGAAGAAACTGCCAGCTAAGAGGAAAAAGCATGTTAAATTATTATACAGTGAGACTATTCCCTTGTGCTCTTACTACCTCAGAATGGCGGTCCTGGGTGGATTTTCACTAACATATGTTTGGAATAAAGTATACGTCTTCCAAACAACTGTCTGTATGATTTCCTGGAAGTTTGGTATTGGCCATGTTTAAAATTTTTCTCAAGTGTTCTTGGTTGTCTCACCTTCGGAGCAGCAGCAGATATCTTAAAGTTCTAAATATTTTAAATGGCAACGAACACCACCTTGGCCAAAAGTATTTTTGAAATCAGATGTTTGGCAGTGAACTGAAAATGTCTTGGCCGAAAGCATTTCTGAAACCAAGGCCCTGGAAACAAGCCAAAGGAGCAAAGATAACCCTCCAAATTATCCAGGATTACTTGGTGGAATTTTTTAGATTTTTAGTTTAGTTACTTTTTATGGTGTCCAGAAAAGGAAAATTCTTTTCATTTAAAAACAAAAACACTCTTATTTATGTCTATTCATCCATTTACTAAACAAATTTATTAAGCACCTCCCAAGTGCTAAGGTACTGCACTTGACCCTGGAGACACAACAATGAATAAAACAGATCTGATTCTCAACCCTTGTGTAATTTACAGGCAGATGTGGAAGACAGACATGGAAAACCAATCACATAAATAAATATAACATTGGAGCCATGAGAGGTACTATGAAAATTACAACGTGCTCTGAGATAGAGTACGAGTGAATTTACTCAAACTTGGCTGGTGTGGTGGAAGGGTTTCTGAATCTGTTAAGGCTCCCTGAGGAAGCGACATGTGGTCTGAAGGAGAGTTGGAATTACTGGGGCAGAGCGAAGGGGATATGAGAAGATAGAAAAATCTTTCCCAAAAGGGTAACTGCTGAGCAGGGTTTTGAAGAATGAATAAGTGTTTAATAAGACTCACTTCCAGAATTTCCTTTCTTAAATTTATCCTAAGTTGACATTTTCTTTTTATTGAATTCTAAGAACTAACTAGTGCTATGCTTATGTGTCAACCCTATGTTAAAGTATTTTTAGCATCTTCTCTGCCTTCTTGTGTGCCCTGAAGAAATTCAGTTCCCAGGCATGCTTCCAACACTTTAATCTTTTTTGTTGTTGTTGTTCTCTGCAATCCTTTTATGTATGTAGTAAGTCTCTGAGCAATAACTTCGTCCTCAAGTTTCCTTCCAAGAAGATATCGGGCAATTAGCGAGAAGATACCAAAATGCACAGGGCTGGAAATAACTCAAGGAAGTTGCTAACTTTTTAACTGCATAGTTGGGAGTGTGGAGTTAGACAAGGACATCCTTGATATATCTAGGCTGTGTCTCTAACAACAAACTGTTCTCACTAAGGAGCTGTGCCAAGTGCATTTGCCCAAAGGGCATGCCCGTTTCCCATCCCTGCCTCTCTCAAAGAGGACCTTCATCTGCCTGCTGGAGGAAATCGGCATCTCTCACCTCTACGAACACAAGAAAATTTCCATCCAGGATAAACAAGCACATGTTCTAGTTAGAACATCATGATTAGCATCAGTCAGTTAGCAGGCAAGTATTTGTTTTCAGGGACTAGACAGAGCATCCGCACAGTGAGACTTCACTCAACACCCAATACACATCTACACTCACATGCAAACTCCATTCTGTAAGGTGGGGCTGGAGAAGGCATGGCATCCTGTTTAAATTGGAAAAGACTTTAGAGATGGTCTGGTGCAAGCCTCACACTTTATAAAGCGCAAACTAAGGCCCATAGAAAAAGAACTCGTCGGTGGTCACATGAAGGCTAATGACAAAGCCAGCCCTTAAGTGTGGATTTCTCTCCTGGTCCTTTCTGTCACCCTAGGGTAGCAGTGTAAATGGACACACCTTTAAAGTGAGGGAATTTGGGATGTTTATGCAGTCTGGTACCTGAAGAATCCTGGAGCTTGGTGGAAACTGGGCTAAGTGAGGAAAGACACTGAGGAGAGGTAGTGGAGAGTCTGGGAACAGTAAACAACAAAGAGAGTAGGGATTCCCGAAATAAGGTTAGCCCACCTCACAAACTCCCCCAAGCCTTATGATGCCGCCTTTCCTGTCATTAGAATGCCCAAGCTTCCCTATCATTTCACCCCCAGAGACAGATCCTCTCTAATTGAACCGTATTCCTCCATTGCCAGGAAATTAATCTGGAGTGAGAGGAATCCATCTTTGGAGCCAGGCCACCTTCTCTTTCTGGGCTTTCCTCCTGCTTCAATCACCTGCCAAGTTCCCCTCTCCCCTTATGCTGCCAAAAGATTTGCACAGATGTGCGTACTCACTCCCACACCTCAGTATCTCTATTGTCCTAGACAGAATTCAACAAAACTCTTTCACTCCTAAGAGCCAAGTTCTCCACCCCAGTGGAGAAGGCAAATTGGCTGAGTTGCTTGCACAAAAAACAATAGCTTCAAGTGACCACCCACTGAGAACCAACAGAGAGCAAACCAAACAAATGAGTCTGTAATGGAAGAAGTTTAGGATCATGATAGTTTCTAAGAGAAGACTGACAAAGGAAGATGGCTAGCAGTCTCAGCAGGCTTCAGATTGTACCATTAGGGAAGACAGCTAACATTGTCTTTTATATATTACATCATAGGTACATGTCAGCTGCTTTACACATGTGCACTTGAAGTCTTGAAGGAAGGTATTTACATTCCATTTCATAGGTTTAAAAAGAAACTCACCCAAGGGTCTTCAGAAATAACACCCAGGGACACAAAAGTAGAAAGATAGAATCTGAACCCATGTCTCACTGATATTAACATCTATTATTCTTTTTGGTAGATGAGAGTAGTTACAAAACAGATTTGAGACAGGTGATGATTAGCTCTCCTTCTTACCCTAATTTTGCTTCCAAAGCTTCAATAAAGCAAGATCCACCACACACACACACACACACACAAAATCCATTACTGGCCATGATTCTTTACTCTAAGCACCATGAGATAAGTCTATTTTGCCCTTTGTCCACCACTGTGTCTAACAATTAGCATGGTGCCTGGCATATAATAAGTATTCAATAAGCACTGATGAATGAATAAAAGGCTAAATAAATGAATAAGTCAGGCTGGCCTTCAGTGAATGAATTCATTCAACAAGCATTTACTTGATAAGTACTATGAGCTGGGCCCTATGCTGCCTTCTGTGGGTGAAGAAAAGAAGAAAATATGGTTTCTGCCTTCTACAAGCTTACAGTTTGGTCATCCAAAGGCATAAACATACCCAAATCCATAAAGGAAAACACTGACAGATTTCACTATAGAAAACACTAAAAACTTTTACGTGGTAACAGATTACATAAATGAAGTTATATGACCAAATAGGGAAAATATTGTTACATGTGAAACTTACAAAGAGCTAAATGTGTAATATATAAATAAATTCTATAAATCAATGAATCAGTGGCAATTTGGAGGAAGATACACCAATAGCCAACTGTAGTACATTGAAAAAAATAGTCACAATACTTTGCATTTCCTTGGAAATACATTCAGACATGTTTACAAATATCTACAATTGTAAAGTTACATAAAAGCTAACCCTAATTCATCACTTATGATATGTCAGGCACTATTCCATCTGTGTAACATGAAATAACTTACTTAATCCTCATAGGATTTTATGGAATAGGTACAATGATTATCTTCACTTTACAGAAAAAGGAGACTAAGACGAAAAGGGGTTAAACACTTAGTCAAGGTTACACAGGTAATCAGCAGTAGAACTGAGATTCAAATTTAGGCAGATTGGCTTCAAAACTCTATTAACAATTAAACTATACTCATATTATACATTTCACATCAAAAATGTATCTTTAAACAATTCAGTGAACAAAGTTTAGTCTTTTCAACAAATAGTGTTAGAATAACTGAACATCCATAGTCAAAAAAAAAAAAAAAAAAAGATAAGCCCTAAACTAAAACCTTCTATCTTATACAAAAATTAAATGAAAATGGACTGCGTAAAATGACAAATTAGAGAACTCTGGGGATATGCGAGAAAAATCTTCATGATGTTGGGATTAGGCAGTGGGTTGTTAGCTATGACACCAAAAGTGTGATTCATAAAGAAAAAATTGATAAATTGAATTTCATCAAAATTTCAAGCTTTATTCTATGAAATACACTGTTAAAATCAAAATATAAACTAAAGACTGGGAAAAATATTCACAAATAACTTATCTGACAAACAACTTACATCCAGAATATATTTTTAAAAAACTCTCAAAACTCAACAGTAAGAAAACAAACAGTTCAATTTTTTTCATGGGCAAAAGATTTGAGACACTTCACCAAAGAAGATATATTAATGGCAAGAAAGATGTTCAATATCATTATCCACTAGGGAAATGCTAATTAAAACCACATGAGATACCACTACGTGTCTGTTAGGATGGCTCAAAAAACCAAAACCAAAACAAACAAAAACAGTGATAATACCAAGTGCTAGCTAGCATGTGTAGCCACCGTAACTCAATTATTGCTGGTGGTAATGTAAAATGGACGGTCCAGTCACTGTGGAAAATAGTTTAAGAATTTTCTATGAAGTTAAACATACATTTACCACACCACCCAGCAATCCCACTTCTTGCTATTGACCCCACAGAAATGAAAAATTTATTTTCATACAGTGAATGTTTATAACAGCTCCATTTATTCATAATTACCCCAAACTGGAGAAAATCCAAATGTCCTTCAATAGACAAATGCATAAACAAGCTGTAGTACATCCAGACAATGAAATACTACTCAGTAATAAGAAGGAATACACTATTAATACTTGCCACAACACAGCATTATGCTGAGTACAAGAAATCAATATAAAAAGTCTGCATACTGTATGACTGCATTTATGTAACATTCTGGAAAAGGTAAGCCCATAAAGATGAAGAGTAGATGAGTGGTTGCCAGGGGTTAGGAGTGGGAGAGATGATTACAAAGGGGCGGCACAAAAAAGATTTGGGGTGAGGGGTGACGGAACTGTTCTGTAGTCTAATGTGGCAGCAGTTGCTTGAATCTATATATGCATTAAAACCCATCGAGCTATATGCACACCAAAAATTAACTATATATTAATTTAAATTTTTAAAAATTATAATATAAATGTATCTTTCCTAATGACCAATAAAAATATGCAAGGGCATGGCAAGGATATTCACTGCAGCCTATAGCCCCGACTGGAAACCAGACCAAGTTCATGAATAGGAGCAAGTCTAAATAAGTAATGATTCATAATTTTAACTGAATATTATAAGTTTGCATGGAATTATATCCTTGATATATTAAGTGAAGAAAACAAGATGCAGAACAGTCTGTTTGATCTCATTTTTGCCAATTATTGAGAAAAGCCTGGAAGTCTTACACCAGCCTGATAATGGTGGTACTTCTGGCTGATGACATTGCCAGATGGAGGGGTCAGGAGTAGGGTCAGGAAGAAGGCAGATGTGCATTTACTGCTTTACATATATAGTATTGTATTTCTTTGGGGGGGGTAATTAGGTTTATTTATTTATCAGTTTATTTATTTTTAGAAGAGGTACTAGGGATTGAACCCAGGAACTTGTGCATGCTAAGCATGCTCTCTACCACTGAGCTCTATCCTCCCCCTTCTTTTGTAATTTTAAAATAATTTTCTCTCTTAGAAAGGCACACACAACGAATCAGTCTAATGATAGTGTTCTAATTAATTACTGACATGTCCATTTCCCTTCTTAGACAGTGAGCTCCCTGAAGAAAAGCACTCTGTTTTGTTCACTTTCAGCTCCCAGCACCTAGCACTGTGTTGGACAGACTGCACATTTTTAATATGTTTAAGTTGAATTGGAAGAATTCAATAGTAATTGAAAGTACTTCATTTTAAGCCCAGGGGACCATTTTGAGAATTACTCATTGCCTGGCACTATCAACAAGGTAGTGGAGGAGTCAAGAGCTTTGGCCTTGAAGTTCTGTCTCATTCCCTGCATCTGTGAAAGGGGAGAATAACACCTCAGTCATTGACTTTTGCATCAAGGGCTGTTAGTAATGGCATGAAGCCTATTTGATCAAGTGAATCTGTGCGAAACTATGGTCTGTGTCAGCCCTAGAGGAAGGAGTTTATTTTCTTTTTTTAAAAATTTGAAGTCATATTGGAGCTAAGACCCCTACAGAAGGAAGAACGGCTGATGGCTTTGTGCCCTGCTGTGTGACCACCTCCCTCACACTTCAAACCCACATGAGCAGGAAACAGGCTGATCAGGAGCTAAGGAAGATTCCTTGTGTTTCCTTCAAAAGTCCTTTGATTCTTGGCCCCTTTCTTACAGGACTGACCTTCACAGGAAACCGCTTCTCTGCACATGCAAGTGATTCTTGAAAAGCAGTTTCACAACCAGCTCAGTGGTGTGGCGGCAGCCTTGGGACATCAGGGGGCTCCTCAGAGACGGACACATGCTGTTGCTCCATGGGCTTTACCAGGTGACCCTTGGGAAGACCAGTGACCTAACCCAAAGGCCTCCCTGAACACAGAACCCTTTCTTACATTGTCTTCATTGTCTTTCAAAGTGAGTCTGTGTAAAACCTATGAAAAGTGCAGTTCCTATCCTTTGCTTTTCTTTACTCTCAAGCAGGACATAGTGCTGCCTTCTGAAGGGGTCACGATCTTAGTTCAGGAGTGACAGAGGGCTCAGGGACCCTTCAGCCTCTTATTTAATTTAGGATGTCCTTTATTACAATTCTGGTATCTATTGTCCCCTGGGCCTTACGTGAATTATTTCTGTGATTTGAAGTCTCCTATTTGGGAAGCAGCTTGTCTGGTCATATTCCTTCCTCTCCATCAAAAAAGAAAAAAATCCTGTATACTTCCCAACTACAGATATATTTGCCAGGTGGAATTTCAACTCAACTTTATGTCAGTTTTCCCCCATCAAACTGCAGGCCTGAATGTCTCAGGAGGGGCTAACAGATGTGTCTTCATTAAGAGAGGGTTCTTGAAAAACTCTAGTATCATCTCCTTGGGCCCCTGACAGGTCCCACCATTTATTCCAGTGGCAATGACATCACCCCAAACATGTTGGGAGCTCTTCTGAAGGAATCATCCTTGGAATCTGCACAAGCCTTACTCCTTACCTATATTCCCAGAGCCCTCCTCCAGTGCTGCTTTTATTCCCACGTTCAACTGGCTAACTCTTGCTTAGCCTCCAAGGCTTGCCTGGGGAGCCTCCCAAAAGCTGCAGGGCAGGGGCTGCAGTCTGACCACTGCACAGAGGCGGTATCTAGTAGGCATGGCAGCATGACAGGCCACAGTCCTACATACAGCAGCTGCCTGGGCGTTTATCACTAATGGCTTAGGAAAACGGCTCCTTCTTTATCTTCTCAAGAAGACAATCCAAGATCTACGTAGACTGTTCTGGCAGCAAGGAGACAGGGCCTGTCTGTGCAGTCACTTGAGGGAAAGCAGTCCAAAAACATGAAAGCCAAGAGGCAATTTAATTAAATGATTGAGTCAGCTACTCTGGATGTGGGCTGGGTCCATTTTCAAACCAAATTCAGTACACAAACGTAAACGTCATTGGGTAAGAGCCTCACTTTCTAAATCCAGGCCATGCTTTGCTTCTCCTCTTCCTTTTGACAAGGTGTGCCCTTCTCCAGCTACTCGCCAGACCCCTGAACCCAGCTCAGGGGCCATGGAGTCTACCTGTGTCCTACCGGGTTCAGCTAATAGGGGCTCCAGAAGGAGACAGGAGGGTGGACCGTGGGTGGTCAGCATGTTTATTTCTCCAGCTCCCTCCTCACTGAGCCATCTACAGAAGCCACAGCTCTGGTGGAAGTCTTCTCTTGCCACTCTTCACTCTGGGTTCAAGAATGACTCCTTCCCCTGTACCTTCAGGTCTGCACTCATTTCAAACATCACTCATTTTTCAGTTGTCCCCTTTATGTAAATGAAATTTTGTGCCGATATCTGAGAACTAAAACAGATAAAACCATGCTTCCTGTGGCTGGACAGGGAGACAGGAGTCCAGCTTTGTACCCAATCCCTCAACCTTCAAGCTGTCCCTTGGGCACCTCCCTAGAGCTGCTATTTCTTTAAGGAGCACAGTTTGCAAATCACCACTATCAAGTTTTTGCTAGTTCTGTTTTTCAGTAACACTGTGTCAATTACACATGAACAATTCTTAAAATTATTAGTAGTAATATAGGAGCTGTACCTTATTAAGTACCTAACACCTTTCAGATACTTTAAGTGCAGTGTTTTACTTAATTCTCACAATGACCATATGAATTAGTCATTTATATCTCATGGCACAGATGAGGAAACCGACTTAGACAAAATAAGCAACAGTGATGACTAAATGAGCTCTTAACTGTAAAACATCCGGAACAGCATTAGAAGTGATGCCTTCCTTGTTCCTGACAAAGAACTTGGCCCAGTAGCTTCTTCGTACGTACTGCATTTGCCCCAGTTCCTTGATCATCCCAGTAGAAATGCATGTGCTCCGAGTCTTAAGACTATGAATCTAAAATAGCACTTTTCTGTTGGATCTAATTTCCCATTCACCCTCCTTGCCAACACTCAGCAAGTGCCATGGCTTTAGCCCAGAGATTACAGCCTGACCAGTTCTATGGAAGACTCCATTCCTGTTTTCACAACTCCCAAGACTTCAGTTATCACCTGTTCCAAATCTAGGTCTCTTGTTTCAACCTCTTCCTAGCTATCAACACATTTTATGAAAAGACCTCCTGGTACCTAGGTAGGCATCTCAAATGTGACATGTCTCAAATGAACTCAGTATCGTCTCCTTTTTTCACCTTTCCTCTCTCATTATCTCTCAGGCCTCCACCTTTCCAATCACAGATGCTTGAAAACTGAGTTACCGTCAGAAACTCTCTCTCCCTGTTTATATTCAGTTACCACTTTCTGCCCATTCTAGTTCTGTACCATCTCTCACATTCAACTCCTTTTCACACCCTCAATCTCTCTCTCACTTGAACTACGGCAAAATTTTAGTGCTATTGTTCCTTTAGCCCCACACTCTCTACAGGTTTTCCTTTCCCAGCCAAGGGCATCCTTGGCAGAAGGAACAATGTATATGAACTACCCACAAATGTAACTGCTAGGTTTTCCTCCAGCACTGGAACAGATCACTGTTGCTTTGGATGAGAACCGGATAAAGCAGTTGGCTGATGTTCAAGAACCAGGCGGCACAAAAAGTATTTATCTCCAAACACAGAGGTCATAGCTGGAGCACAAGAAGCCATGAACAGGGACCAAACTTCGTATACCAAGTGGAAGGGCAAATGAAATCACCTGCACTATTTTATATTTGTAGGTCTTTTAGACCAATCATGTGGAGTAGAACTTGCCAACTTAGATAAGCTAGGCATGGCTCAGAGGTGATAGTAAAAATATTTAGTAACCTGGGCCAATGAAATTAAAATCAACACTGATCTGAGCACCAGAAAATGTTCTGAAAGACCCCAATAGGCCAGACATTAACCCTTTACTTGCTGAATTATTGGGAGGTCTAGAGGTTCTGAGGGAGGGACCTAGGTAGCCAATATATCAGGTCAAGGGGAACTTGGGAGACTCAAGTAGCAGTTATTTACCAAATAGCACAGAATTACTCCACTCTTCTAACCGTCAGAACAGATGAACCAGTGCAACACAGTGGAATATCAGCTGTGATGTAACTCATGCTGTCCTAGACACACACACACACACACACACACACACACACACACACACACACACACAAGTAAATCCAACAAAGAGAAATTGCCTGTGCAATAATCCCAAATTGCAACAAAACAACCCCATGCCACACGCAATAAATCAAGGGACAACTTATCACTAAACAACAACAACAAAAAACCCTGAAAAATCATAAAACAGTGTTCTAAACAATCATGAATTCTCAAAAAAATTATAACCAAAAAGACATGATTTATAGAAAATAAAAGATGACAATCATACTTTCAAAAGTGCTACAATGAGTCTGAAACTACTTTGGGAGATAAATTTGTAGGTTTAAATACTTTTCTTGATAATGAATGTACATAAAAAAAACCAAGAACTCTACTCAGGAAATACTTGTAAAAGAACTAGTAAGACAAAGTCAGGGAGAAAGAAAAAAATAAAGCTAAATAATGATATTAATAAACTTAAAAACAGAAAAATGAGAATTCCAAGAGCTGGTACTTGGTACGAGTAAAATTTGTAATAGTGAGGCTCTGAAATCTGTTTAGAAACTAAAACTGAGAGTAAAACAAGAGGTAAACTAGCTCTTGTGGAAAAGATGCTTTAAAGCATAAGAAAATCCCATGTATAATTGCCAGCTAATAAATTTGACAATATATTTAAAATGATTAGGAAAAAGAAATTCCTACAATTAAACTCAAAAAGTATACAGCCTGAATTATCTCATCAAAAATTTACAGAGCCAGCTGGTTTTGCTGATAATTTTATGTAATATAAAAAAATTTTTTTAAAATAGAAAGCTACCAATTCTTTTAAGCTAATGTAATCGTGTTACCTAACATAAAATAAATAGCTAAAAAAAGAAAACTACTCCTTATCTCACTTGTGAAAAAGCAAAAAAATCACAAATGAAATGTTAGCAAATCAGCCCAGTAGTTTATTAAATGAATCATCTACTATAGGTACTGTGGGTTTATCCCTCGAAGGCAACAATGATTTAGTATATCATAACTGTATTAATATATTACTTAATAGCCCAACAAGAAATGTGTAGGACCTAGATGAAAACATCTATGAAATTTTACCAAAAGATAAAAAAGATTTAAAGACATGGAGAGATGTTCTGTATCCTTCAGTGGAAAAGCAGGAATGTTGGAAAGATGATAAGCCTTCCTATATTAATGCATAAATTTATTGGGAGTTCAAAACTGGCAAATTTTGGCTACTATATAAAAAATAGATAAAAACAAATTTCTTCTGAATAGCACAGGGAACTACATTCAATATATTGCAATAAACTTTAATGAAAAAGAATATGAAAATGAATATATATATATGACTGGGACATTATGCTGTATACCAGAAATTGACATACTGTAACTGATTATACTTCAGTAAATAAATAAATAAATAAATAAACAACAAACTTAACATAAACCCGATGGGTAACACAAAAGAAAAGAGAAGAAAGGCCAAGCAATACGACTGGCAGCTGAAGGACTTTAACAAATAGGCATGTCTAGCACTCGTGGTGGAATTGTTTGCCACAGTACAAACCCCATCTTTATCTCAAGTCAAGAGTTAAGTGCATTATACTCACAAATGCATTATCTGTCTGAGTGCCTCTGTTTGTGCTTGTGTCTGTCTATACCTACGTGACTGTCTGCATGCAGAAAAACTGTTGCCCTTTTTATTTTTAATTGAAGTGAAAGGCTGAGCTCCATGTCAAGGCTGACACCAAGTTCAACAGAGACCACATGGGCAAAAGTGAGCAAGGGAGTGCACATGTTAAAATAAATCAAAACTGAAGCCAGAGCTCAGTGTAGGAGGTCATCATGGGAATGTAAGTGCACTGGGAATTCACAGGGGAAATCTGGAGGAGGGCATTTGAATTCCCCAGGGAGAGATATCAAATTCAATCTTATCTAGAAAATGTTAACAGCGGCTATCTCTGGCTGGTGGTATTGTACACAGAGAATTAAAAGATAAACGTTAAAAAAAATGAATTCTTTGAAAGGAAAGCAAGTGCCTTGTGTGCTACACATTAAGCCTTGGATTTATAAGTAGGATCTTTCATCATAGTGAGGTGTCAAAACCAGCTCCCATGCCTCCAGGTACCCTGCACTGGGCTCTATTTATCTCAGAACAGACCACGCTGCAGTGGAGCACCAGGAAGCTTAGCTTGGCTGAGCAGCAGAGCGATGCACTGTGTGGTCAGAGGTGAGGGAATCAAGCCACGCTGGGTATGAATCCCAGATCTGTCACATACTACTTACATAGTACAGGATCACATATAAGTTCTGTAGCCTTCCGTGGCTCAGATTGGTCATCTGTAAAATGGAGGTGATAATATGTACCTCTAAGCATTTCACTGAGGATGGATAAATGTATAGATCTACACACCATGAAAAAATCTTTTGTAAATGTTATGAATGATGTATGGGGCAACACGTGGAACCGGTCAATAAACAATGATGATAATCATGACAATTTATGGTTCTCTAAAGCTGTGAGACCAGTGAAGAGAAAACGGGGTTTGCTCCCCTGCAAAGTAGTCACAACTAGATCTTCCTGAGGCATGATACTGCAATGTAGAGCTGATCACAGGGAAAAGCTAACATTTTTAGTATCATTTTCTATCCAGAGGAAATGAGGTCCAAAGAGCGAGCTAATGAATACTACCACAATAATGGAGTAGGACAAGGATCCTTTAAAAAATGTATTTCGTATCTTTTTTGTCCTTTTTCCCCATGTAGTAACACACTAGAGAAGCAACACAAACATGGGCAAGAAATAAGTATAATTTGTTTCTGGAAACTGGGAACTGCATTCCTTCCAAATCCTGGCATTCTGGGCTACATTGCTAAAGCTTCCGTTCTCTTAATTTGTTAGCTCTTCAAATGGACTTGACTTCTAGTAGGGGCTGTAAAATTTTAATTTGTTGTTTCTATAATGATGAAATCTGACTCCATCTAAGAATGACACACATTTGTGGTCTAAAGTCACTGCCAGAAACCAAGATTTACCATGTGCTCTATAAACTGAAGTCCAAAATCCCTGGAATCAGAATTTTAAAATGTGAATGGCTAATTTTGGCTCCTAGAAGAGTTAAAATCTAGGTTAAGTTGACTTTGGTTCTTAGACTGTATAATGTAGAATATAATGTAGAATGTATTCTAAGGAAGCCAGAATGTTGGCTCTTTTGAGTGTGCTTGAAATTAAAACTTGATTGTTGAGGTCTGTTCGGCTAATTTCAGAATTTTAATATTTGAAAGAAAGCAATGCTCAAAGGTCAACTTAGGAGGAAATAGTTGTACACAGTCAACGGTTTCCCCAAGGATCTGTAGAACTCGAGGTTTTTAGGCAGTAAATCTCACAGAGTAAACGAGATGATGTTAACTCTCTAATTCAAGTGTACATAATATTAATATCAATGCAATTCATCCACCCATAACTCTGCTCTGTAGCAAACAATCTTCACCGTTACACTGGCAAAACTCAGTGTTAGAAAGCTCACGACTTGAAATGCATCCTCTTTACTCCTAGAAGAGTCTCTCAAACTTCTTACCAGCCTTTACATACAGGCATGATTATCTGGTTTCCAGTCTATTGCAAATAGAAGAAACAAATCCGCTTTCCACAGCTCATACTTCAGTTTCAAAACTTGTGCTTGGAACCACTGTTGGCTTAGCCTATAATTCCTCATACAGGATACTCGTCTGCCACTCCAGCTCTGGGCTGTCTTTGCCAGAGCAAATCCTACAACTCATGCCAGTAATTCCCTAACGTACTTTTATTTAAGCAAAGACATTCTTTTACCAAATGTGATATTATGTAGAAGATAATATGTTAACTAAATAAAGCAGAGTTACTCTCTTAGAAGTTGGGGGTAAGTAGAGGCATAGAGCCCAGAGACCAACAGTCATAGTCTGCACCCTCACCAGCCACACAAGCACTTCCTCGGAACTCCCAGTGCTCTATAACACAAGTATGAAAGTCACCAGCCTACGGTTTAGTGGGAGATTTGTAGAAAATCAGGCATATTGAGGTCATTAGTTTGGGTACAAATACTAAAGAGTAGCAATAGGCTGATAACACAGGCTCTCAGGTTTGGACATGTCACATGGTCACTAAAATAACAAAGGAAGCCATGGTGGAAGACTGTGGAGGGCAGCAGGTGGGCTGCAGCCCTCACCTTACTCAAGCTCAGTTGACTGTGGTTCCTAAGGTTGATGAGGAAGATGGTGATGGTAGAACTAAAGATACCTAGCCAGAAGTCACGTCATGTTGAAAGATGCTCTTTGACATCAGGCATTCTTGGTCATTCCCAGCTATTTCATGACCCCCAAAACAAGCCATGACTCTTTTCTTTACTAACAAATAAGAGCTTTTCTATACTAGCAAAGGGTGTGTATGTGACATTCCAACCTCATTTCTAATACTTACCCTCATCCCTCACATGTCCCTGAATCCTCACTCTATCCCTCAGGGTTAAGTCTAAGTGATGTGAGGAAGTCTAGGTATAAGAGGACAGAATTTGTTTCAGGCATTATTTGATTATAATATGGCAGCATCAGAAGACCTGGATTAGCAACGTGACTTCACTTTCCACAAGGTCCCTTCTGGATAATGGTCAATGATCCTGTGGTTGAAACCTTTATTTTTCTCTTTCAGTTCCCATGACAAAAGGGAGTTTACACAAATGGGTTTATGTTTAAAGACAATAATTAACAGGTATTTAAGCCAAACAACCAAATCTGTGTCTATCTCTCTGCATATATACATACACAAATATATATACATAGAGAAAAAGAGACAGAGAGAGGATATATCTTATATCGTTAAGAAGCGTGTCAGTTAACTCTGGAGGCTGAATTTTTTTTAATGTTTTTTCTGTGTATCCAAATATTTCTACATGAACACAAATTATTTTTGTAATCAGAAAAATATACATTTTAAGGAAGCTAAAGCAAATGCCATAATTTGAAATAACTACCCAGAGTTTTAATCTGTATAGTAGTTTTTATTCCCAATCTTTAAAAATCAATGGGATAATGAGAAAGAAATATTTCTCATTGTCTTTCTTGGTCTTATTTCAATAAGCCATCTGCATGTCCCAATAAAAAAGTCCAAGGAAGAGATTGTTTCTTGAAATCTCTTTTCTGTAATAACATGGCATTAATTAATATCTTTATAGTCATAAATATTTTATGCACTCAAAATAGACAGCAGTTCTGATAAAAGAGTCCTTTTATATTTATTTTTATCCTGTTGGGTGATTATAATTTAAGAATAAAAATCACCACCCAAGAGCATCTCTAAAATCACAAAAATAAAGCATTTAATGGTCCTTTTATAATATTCAGAATATAAATTTAAAAAAACTCATGATGAAATCCTTTTTTAAACACCAATCAGGCCTATCCAAATACAGTAAGAAGGAAGAAATGGTTAGAAAGGAACATTTTCACTCTTATTAACATTTGTTAACATACCCTTTCTTTTTTTCTCAGAACATACATAGAGAGAAACTGCGGAAACCAACATATATAAATTTTTCCTAGGGTAAAAACCAAATACAATTTCATATCCCGAATTTTTACTTAAACTTACCATAGTATTTTAGATCTTATTATTAACATTTTGCTTTACGTTGTCAAGTTTCTATCTAAAAAGCTACAGTGCATGAGAGTGAACATTTCATCAACCCCCACCAAGTATTATTAAGTATTCTCACTTGTCTTTCAATCTTTGCTGGCTTGATATAGCAAACTAGTATCTTATTTTGATTTAATTTTAATTAGGAGGGTAAACTTTTTCTCATGCTTATTAGTCATCTGTATTTTCTCCTTTTGTGAATTATTTGTTCCTCTCTTTTTTCTATTGATGTTTTGATATTTTCCTGTCAGTTTCAATGAGCTTCTTTTATGAAAAAGCTTTTATCACTTATATGCCATATTTGTTGCATGTATTATTCTTTTGTTCTTCGCCTTTTAACTTTGCTTATTGTTGGATTACCAGTTAAGATATTTATGTGGCTAAATATATTGATTTTTATTTTTGTGGTTTCTTCCATTGTTTTTAAACTGAAAAAGGCCTTTTCCATAAGAAAAGTCAATAAATATTCACTTCCATCGTCTTTTGATGGCTTGGTTTTTTACATTTACTTTTTAATCCATTTGGAATTTACTTTGGTGTATGGTAACGGATGGGTTTTTTTAAACAATTATTTTTTTCCAAACAGAAAACTAATTTTCCCAGAACTATTATTCCTTTCCTCACTGATCTGTGTCTTTTATAGGATATTAAAATTTTGTATAAACTTAGGTCTGGTACTGGCCTTTTTAGTATGTTGATTTGTGTGTCCATTCTCTTAGACTATAACCCACTGTTATTACAGTATTATACTCTGCCTTAACATCTAGTAAAGCTATTCCCAAGACGTTACTCTTTTTTCCCAGGATTTTCTCAACTGTTCCTCCCACTCCTTATTTAAGATAAAATCCATAATTATTTTGCTAAGTTAAGAAAACAGTATTTTGGGAGATTTTGATGAGAATTATTAGGAAAAAAATGTGACGAAAATTACATAACCTTGCTGTGAAATATGGAAGAAAACTACAATAATTAAAATTACCTCTCAGTTTTGTGGAGGAAAATATTACAAAAATGTATCTTTTCCCAAAATCATCAGATTAGTGGAAATCTATTAGTTTATTGAATATGTAGTGTGGCTAGGGCCTGGACTAGGCTCTTTAAAAACTGTGGAAACCATGGATCACGTGCCCAAGATGAGAAAATACTTATTCTGTCAGGAATAACCAGCAAAGGCAGTGACTAGGGAGTGGTAACTCATCTAGGAACTTGTACTTCTTTATTGCTTATGCCAAAATACAGAGGACACATTTTACCAGGTGAATATTTGGCCCCTTGAAGTGGGGAATGGAGAGTGGAGTGAAAACTCCCGAGAGCCTTGCTTGAGTAACAACACTGCGCCCCTGCTAGGATTCCAGAGGAGAGGGGGCTGGATACCTAGCTGGCTTTTGTTTTGCAGAGTGGTGAATGTGAGTGGTAGAGAAAGAATTACCTGGAATAGTAGAGGCAGTGGGAGGCAGGAAGGAGAAAGGAGGTGGCTGGGAGCTGGAGAGGAATTAAGCCAGAGGAACACAGAGACATCCACTCATGAATTTACTAAGTTTTGCACGCTATACAACACAAGTCACCTTCTCCTTTGACCCACCAAAAACTGTTACTTGCTGACATTACAGAGTGTTGAGTCTTGCTTCTAAATTGTTAGGAAGGTAGATAAGTGGGGGCACTGGGCAGATAGGTGGAGGAGAGGGAGGATGTTCCAGAAGATGGTGGTATGCCCACCTTCAGCATAAAGGGGCTTTACTTCCTCTGAGTGCCAGCAAGAAACCGGTTAGAACCCAACGGCCATGACTGCATGGTAGTGACTAGGACCTAACTGGACATGACCCAATGCTCATTGTAATATAATTAGCATTGTGGTTTATGTCCCCCATGGGTTTTTCTGTGTGCATCATGGGTAAGGACTGGCACAAAAGGGGACGAGCATGACTAAGCACTCCAGAGGCAAGAGCTGTCAATCAGTCAAGAGACTACTTCTAAACTAGGGTATAAGAGAAGAGACAAAGACCATTGCTATCCACCCTTGGATCAGCTGCCTCCCATTCTTGGAGGTGTACTTTCCCTTTGCTAACAAAATCTTTAAAATCCTTCACTACACAATGCTTTCATCTCCCATATGAATCCTTATTTTTTGGGTAAGATAAGAACTGAGGTCTTTTCCTTTCCCCTTTGGGGTAACAAAATGGATGTGGGTGAGAAGGGGCCTACTTAAGGCCATCCAGTCAAATCTGAGCTCCAGAGTACAGTAGAGAGGCAGAAATCCCTCCACCCATAAGCCCCAATCTGGTTGCACCGAGCCACAGGCTTTTACCCTGCCATGCTTCCATCTCTACTGCCTGCTGCCAGGAACACTCTTCAGCATTTGAAAGTCTATTCTAGTTACAGGATTCTGAATGTCCCAGACTGAATCCATTACTCTCTCCTGTGCTGGCCCTGTACTTTTGCGGACACTTAATTGCAGTCTGAGTTGTTTAGTCATTTGTATGAACAGTCTATCCTCATTACTGGTTGATTCTATATCTGTGAATTTACCTACAGTTTATTTGTAACCTCAAAACTGATACTCATGGTGCCTTCTCAGTCATTTGAATTAATGTGCAAAGCAGGGAAAGCCTGTGTCCTCAGATGCATCTGTTCCCAACGGAGATGAAAAAAGGCATCGCTCTACCCAGCTCATACTGTAAACCAGTGTCCTTTCTACAGTTTATTAGGCGCCACTTTTCCACGTTTTTGTGCTTTCTGTTGGCAATTTCACCATTTAAATTGGCCTCCACGCATAGTGTTGAAATGCTGTCTAGTGTTCCTAAGGCCAAGAAAACTATGATGTGCCTTAGAAGAAAGTATGTGCTAGATAAGCTTGGTTCAGGCTAGAGTTTGAGGGCTGTTGGCTACGAGTTCCATGTGAATGAATCTGCCATATGTATGAAATGATTTGTCTTTAAAACAAAAACACACACAAAACAGGGTTATGTATTGGTTAGTTGACCAAAATGTTAAGACTTGTAGAATTCTAACCCAATGTGGGTGGTTTATAGAATATAATTACTATGAGTGACAAGAATCTACTGTATGTTTATCTGCAGCTCACACTCCAGCAGCAACTTCCACAGCAGCATGGATTCTATCTTATTCATCTTTGTATCTGCTGACCCAATGCTGAGCAGAGTAGGGGCTCAAAAAAATATTTACAGAATAGAATGGGCTAGGGAAGAATGAGATATGTTGAGATGGGATGGAATGGAACAGAGTAACACT
Organism: Camelus ferus; assembly: GCF_009834535.1. Taxonomy (NCBI): domain Eukaryota; kingdom Metazoa; phylum Chordata; class Mammalia; order Artiodactyla; family Camelidae; genus Camelus; species Camelus ferus. The sequence goes on from NC_045699.1 coordinate 13,296,993, forward strand.
TATACAGCTTCCTGGAGACAGGATGCTCTTAGGAGCAACAGCTAGTAGCACAGGGAGACAGCGGAAATAATGAAAGCTAGTATTTATTGAGCATTTTTTATGAACTGAAATTTGCTAAGCATTTGACCTACTTATATCATGTAATCCTCACAACTCTTTAGTGTGGGTAACATTAGTATCTCCAATCTATAGGAAGGTGAAATGACTTGCCCAAGGTCACACAGCTATCATATTGTTGAATGGGGCTCCAGCCCAGATTCATCTGTGACCAGAGTCTGTGCTCATAGCACTACCTGGTTAAGGTGAAAGGTGGTCTTGGTGGGGGTTCCAAGTCATGAGTTCCATCAGAAAGTGACCTCTAGGGGAGAAGAAGGGCCTCTAGCAGAAGTTAGCCTGAGTCACTGGCTATCCCCAGCCATAATGGGAAGACAGTGATGCAATCAATAGCGATTTTTTTCCCCCAGCTGGCAACAACACAGTTTTTTGTTTGATTTCAGAAGCAGCTGGCAGAATTCACATATTACTCACATTGGAATCACATTCTGCTGACAGTTTATGTAATCTAGAGTCACTCACTGGTCAGGGCTGTGTCCAGGACTGTTGTGAGATTACTAGAGGCCGTGGAATATGGCTTAGCTTCTGCAGCTGTTGTGTGCTTCTGGCTCCAGATCCACACCTCTTGGCAGATGGTTTGTGTGGAAAGCACTGCTGACTCTGGGTGTGAGTGACACAGTGGGAAGGGGACTGGAGAACCAGGCAGCACAAAGCAAGCCCACACTGCTGGGGGCCTTAAAAGCATGTATGAGAGAAAGAAAAGAGTTTGTAAATGAGTGATCTGGGGGGATCTTCAGAAGGTCACTCCTTTGAGCCCTTTCTACCAATGGAGAATGGCAGATGCTGAGACAATTTTATCAAGTCAACCCTATCTCTTCCATAGCCACTCTGGTGGCACAGAGCCCCAAAACCCTTTATCACACATGAATGGTGATTGGGGGGGTGGATAAAATTAGTAACAATCTTAATATTTACCTTATGTTTTCTAAGCTTAAGTATTGTTCTAAATGGTGTACATGAACAAATTCATTTAATCCCACCCCCAAAAAACCCCCAGAGGTAGGTGCTATTATGATCCTTCTTTTTTTTTTTTTTAAGTATTTTTATTTATTTATTGGGGAGGGGAGGTAACTAGGTTTATTTATTTATTTTAATGGAGTTACTGGGGATTGAACCCAGGACCTTGTGCATGCTAAACACACACTCTACCACTAAACTATACCCTCCTCCCTTTTCTATTTGTTATTTGAACACACACATACAGAGTTCTAAAAAGGACTGATTCGCTCAATCTGTTAGAACAGTGTCTCTCAATCTGTATTAATGTATACATCATTTGCATGATTCTTGCTCAGTCACCATAAGACCTATACAGTTATTCTATTAGCCATTCTCTTTAAATTAACTCATCTTTTTTCCTTAGTTTCATATCATGCCAAAATAGTCATGAAATTATACGATTGATACAATACCTATACACATATCTATACAAACAAATAAATATCAACATTAAGAATACTTTTCCAAGCACCATATAAAATCATCTTTCGGTCCAGCAGTAGTATTTGTAACACACTCAGGGAAGCACTAGGTCAGAACATTTAATCTAATGCAAAACCATTTACTAAAGCATTTCTCTGCCAACCAGTATACTATGGCTGGTGCTGAGAGTCCTGAAATGCCAAACACAGTCCATAGCCTAGTGGACAAACCATCAAGTAAACTGTAAAGTGTAATTTAATATTCTAAGTACTATGGCAAAGGCAAATACAGGGGTGTCTGTAACCAGTGCCTCTTGGGCACCAAAGCAAATCTTCCCCATCCCAGCTCTTGCTCCAGCTGCTTCTGCAGCCACCTCTGAGCAGGCCTCCACCAGCTTTGAACAGGTATAATCTCAAAGTAGCTCACCCAGAGCCCACGGGAGGGTATCTCCTTTCCTCCCCTGGGACTTTCTCTGGCACAACAGCATAGGACACCAGCAGTAACTTATTAGCTTCTTACATCTATATGACCCTTGAACAGAGCAGAGGAGAGCAATGGATGAATGCCTTTCCTTTTCCTTTGCAGGTGAATAGTTCTGAGTCTCATTTTAGAAGGCTCCTCAGAAGATCTGGAGCACTAGGCATTTGTAGCAATGGCCAGTGTGATAACACATGCTGGTATGCTTCCATTCCCCTCACTCTTGCTCCCGGGATCACTTCCCACATAATCTACCTGCACGTATGCCTTTGCTTCAGGCCACATTTTTGGATCCAGGCTAAGGAAGGGCCCTAATCCATGCAAGAAGTTTTGGGAAGACTTCTTAGAAGAAATGACACCTGAAATAAACCTCAAAGCATGAATAAGTCAGACAGGTGAAGAAGAGAAACTGAAGAGGGCATTCAGGGCAGAGGCTCTGCATACTCAAAGGCCTGAAAGTGTAGGTTTGGAAACCACAAAGATCCTAGAATGACTGTTATACACCTGCAACAGAGCCTGAGGGACTGAGAATCATAGGAGCCTGGTGAGGTAGACAAAGACTGGCTCCTGAAATGCTGCTGACCAGCAACCATCTACCACCAACCCCCTGCTCTTTGATCCTGAAGGGGTAGCAATAAAAAGTAAAACAGGCGGGTATTTAAATCAACCCCCCAAAATTAGAAAGTGCTTTCCAGATTCAAGAGGTGTTAGACACAAACAGGAACTGAGACTAAGAGGAGGAGGAATGAAAGGAAAGGCGGTGGCGAAATAGGGGCAGGGCTATTGTCACACACATACCCACACACGTGCACTCCTCCAGGAGGGGGTCCAAAAATCTAGTAATGAGCTTGGTCTAAAGTGAGGCACACTGCACTTAGAACTGACAATTCCACCGTAAATTTTCAAGAACTAGGAGTTAATAGGTTTGGGATAAATGAGGTGGGAACAATTTAGGGCAAAGCATCCTAGAGCCTCTATTTGGTCAAGACCTGAGAAAAGAGGCAACTGGGTGCTGGCAGGAGAAAACTAGGGAGTACCATCTTGCCAGCTCGTAGGGCCATGGGAAGGAAATCCCCCACCTGATATTCCAGATTTTTAGCAAAATCCCAAGAAAATACAGCTCTAAATTTTTCTCTCCTTGTCCCTAAGACAAAGACAGGCTTAGGGTACCAATGTTAAGTTGCAGCAAGGGAAGTCAGGGAGCTGCAGCTGACACAGAGTATGAGTTCCTGCCCTCATAGGTGGAGATGTGCTTTGAAAAGACTGGTAGAAAGTGATTTAAGTGCCTCCAGTTTTGTTTATAAGTAAGCAACCAAGAATATTGGATTTTTATTGAGTGCTCAATGTGTACCCATATGATACAAAGTATTTTTTAGTGGTATCTTTTAAAATCTTCTCCCCAAACTACATGAATAAGTACTGTGATCAGCCTCATTTTCTGGGAACCAGTCTGAAGTAACCATGAAACACTAGCTGGAGGCAGAACAGGAAAGTGTTTAAAAGAGCACAGGATTTGGGTTCCACTCATTCCCAGTTTAATTCTTGTATCCATCATTCCTACTGAGATCATGTGTGGTCACTCAGGACTATTCATCTTCAAGAGACAGAGAACAACTCAATAACACAAGCAAATAAAGGCAACTGGCTTCCATAACTGGAAAGGGCAGGGCTGGGTCTCTGATCTAAAACCACTGGACCCAGGGCTCAAATAATTTCTGAGTACCTGTCTGGGCTCTGTTCTCTCTGTTACTGTCCTCATTCTCTCCTGCCAAAGACTAGCTTCCATCAAGTGTCCAGGGAAGCTGGTGGCTCCAGGTGTAGTGTCCCTACTGAGGAAAGAGAACATCTTGCTCGTAAATTCCCAGAGAAGAGTCTACCTAGCCCTGCTGGGTCATGCACCCTCCATCTGAACCAGCTGCTATTGTCAGATGGACAGTACACTCTGATCAATGATTGGCAGTCCCATCAATGGAGGGAAAGCAAGTCAGCTGTCGAAAAATAGGAATGTTAGGCAGTCCAAAATAATGAATTTCCACTACACCTTAACCTTAGTCAAGTCACTTAAACTTTGTGAGCTTCAGCTGCACCATCTACTAAAAAATAATAATACCAATTGTGCAGGATTCTTATGAGATATTAAGAATCATATTAAACACTTGGCCCATTGAGGCATTCAGTCTGTGGTGGTCATTTTTGTTATTCCTGATACGAATAGAACTTTGTGGTTGTTTTTGACACAGGGATCGGAATTCAAAGCCCATCCCAGTCTCCCAGATGTCTAAAGCACTCCTGTCCCCAGGGTGGAGTCCCCTTTGGCTCCGGAGCCAGACGCCTTGCACAACCCAGCCCCTGTGTGCCAAGGTTAAGTTGGTTCACCATCTGACGGCCGCAGAGCAGTGAGTGCCTCCCCGGCCCCAGCAATGTCAATACTGCCTTCCTGACTCCGCCTATTGTATCTGGAGGAAAGTGGCCGAGCATTGTCTTCCAGCGCTCCCCCCAGGAAGCATGATATCACCCACTAACAAAAGCGGGAAAGCTGACAGATCTGCTGAGATGGGTGGGACCGCCACACACACCTCACTGGTCAAGTCCCGGGCAAGGGGCTGTGACAAGTAGAGAGCCAACAGCAGCCACCCACGATGCCTCCAGCCAGTTGTCTGGTGGGCTCCTTCGGCTCACCTTTAGGTTTTCTCCCTCTCTTTGTTACGTGTGTACCACGTTAGACACGCAGTGCAAGGCAGTGGGAAGGCACTGTCTCTCATCAACAGCTGTGCTGAAAAGAGTCAGGACTCTGCCCATCCGGCAGATCCATGTCTCCACACCTGCCCCCGCAGCCTCTGGGAAGGAACACAGGGAGAAGGATGGTCAGATTCCCGAAGGGACAAAAGGAGGCAGTGGGTGAGGGATGCAGAGGAGAGCAGGCACCGCTGGATCCAAAAAACATTCTGCATGTGTGATGCGAGTTAAGGAATAGTCTGGCTAGAGTGGTGGGAATTGGGTTATCAGTTTAAAATTCCAGAAATAAGGGAGGCAACATTAGACATTCCCTTTCCTGAAGGCTGGGAGTGATGCCAGCTGATCTTCTAACATCCCTTCCAGTTCTGGTTCAGTAATGCTATCAGTACAGCTGGCTCTCTGTGAAACAACACACCTGCAGTCTGGTGCCCGCAGGCCAGGCCCACAGGCTGTCACTCTGCTGCCCGCATTTCACCGCCCCCTTCTTGAACCTCTCTCCTTCCTTAGCCATCACAACAATTCTCTGAAATCCCCGGAAAGGAATGTGACTGGGTTTCTTCTCCTACCAACCCCTGACTATTTCTTTCCAGAATCCTGGCTATCTCCTCTTTCTCTTCCCATCACTTCAATCTTGGTACATATCCACGTCCGTGGCTTTACTTACCATAAACAAAGATTTCTATGTCTCAATCCCTTGCCCAATCCTCCTCTTCTGAGCTTCAAACTCAGGGAGCCAAATTTTGCTAAATATCCCTTTTACATGGAAACTCAAAATTATCATGTACTAAATAATTATCTACTTCATCCCAGCCCATCACCAATCAGTTCCTTCTGCCATGTTTCCCAGCACAGTGAATGACACCACCATTTCCCAAAGCAGAAGCCTGGAGCAATGCTTATCACTTGCCTTTATCACAACCTCCAATACATGACCAAAGACCAAGACCGACAGTTTCACCTTCTAAACACTCTCCATCCCCCTCTTCACCCAAGCCTTCCTGCCTGGACTGTTAGGAAGGCAGACTGGTCCAGGCCTACAGTCTCTGCCACGTCAATCCCGGCTCCACACTATTAACAGAGTGAATTTTCCAAGACATGAATCAGATATGACAGAACAAACACCCTACTAAATTTCCACATGTACAGAAAGAGGTACAAATGACTTAAAATGGCTATAAGGCCCTTCCTGACCTGAACCCAACCCTAATTCACCACCTCCTCCCTACGTTCCAGCCTTACTCAGCTTCCTCAAGCTTGCCCTGCTGTTTCACACCCTCTACTCCCTCAGATGGGAAGTTCTTTCTTTCCTTTTCATTTTCTTCATTTTAAAATCATTCGGCCATGGGTAACTCATAACTACATTAGCCATACTTTTTGGCAATATTTATTACTACTTAGGTTTTGCAAAGTGAGGAAAATCTAACCTACAGATTATTTTCAAATGTTACAATGTATACTAAATTTAGCAAGTAATAAAGTTGACATTATTTGTTTTTAGACATCTAAACATTTACGTTTAATCTGGATTTTAAAGTTGCATTTTGTATTACTGGAGCCAATAAAAATTTTTATAGTTCTTAAAAAGCTAGATTTTGTAGATATCCCTATTATATAATTTAATCTGCCTATATTCATCTTTCCTACTAAAATGTGAGTTTAGCAAAGCGAGAAAAATAATTCATCCTTTTTTGAATTCCTGGTATCTAGTACAGTACTTGGTGCAAAGTAAGTCTTTAATATGTCTTCACTGACTGAAATGATAGTTGAATAAACAAATGAATGAAGGAATTATAGGCAAGCAATAACTCAATAAATGTCTACTGAATAAAAACTATGCATATCTTTAAAGTAATGTTCAATAACTGTACAATACCTTATATAAGGTAATTATAAAGATCTGGTTAAACCCACTTTCATAAGTATATCTTTTTGTTTCACACCTAAGGCAAGAAAGGGATTTTTCCTTTTGATCTTATTTACAGCAAATATTTAACATAAGCCAACTTAAGATATGAATGAATACCACTTGCAATGTATATGAAATTGATTATTTCTGTTGTTGTTGTTGTTGTTTACTGTATTATTATTTCAATGTTTAAAAACCCTTTCTACAACAATCCTTCTCCCTCTTTCTTTCAGGTCTGCTGTGACATACCAAAAGTTTCTTACTATGGCATATTAAACACCATTTAATAAAGATTACTGAACATTAAATACACACACTATGGAGAATAAAAAGGAAATAATAACTGTCGTCAAAGATTTTTAGAGGTTAACTGGGCTAAATCTATGTGCCCAAAGCTCAAAGACACAGCCTGTGTGGGAAGGGAATTCAAAATTAAGGGAAAGAACATCATGAGGAAGAGGGGGCCGAGGTAAACTGAGTTGAATTCTGCTTCCAGAGTGACCATGGAGAATGTCATTTCTAAATGGATGGAACAGCTTGAACAAGAGCCAAGTGGAAAGCAGGCATAGATTGTGGCGATGGGCTGGATGAAGTAGAAGAGCCATGAGCAGGGGTGGGTGAGGGACAGCACCAGACAGCAGGCCAAGTGTTTCGGCTGGTCAAGTTGGGAGTGACCAGCACAAAATCTGGGGAACTGGATTGTGTTGAGGTCTTTTAGAAAGAGATTGCCTCTATGAGTAGTGACTCCCCTACACCTGGAAAAGATTAGATTGGTCTTGAACTAGCACAGGGGTCCTCATAGCAACACTTCTCTTTTGATTCCACCAGCTTCATTTACTAAGAGAGTTCTTACTGGCAAAGTACTTTACTTGCATTATCATACTTGATGCTTATAGCAACTCTGGGAAAAAGGTACTTTCAAATATAAAAAGTGAGAAAACTATGCTCTAGAGGAATCAACTTGCCCATGGTCATCCAATTTGAGGTTAACCTTAGGTGACTTCACAATCCATAGTCTTAACTCCTTCTCCTGCAGCCTTGATGAGCTTCACATCAGCCTCACAGAGCAGTGGCTTCAAAAGAGAATCATCATAGCACAAGGACATGTGCTTCTTCTTCTCATAAAGCATGTTGGCCGAATTACAATTCTGTGTAAAGCAACCATATCTAGGTCCACATTCAGGAAACACATCCAGTTTGATTTCACTGGGCAAAGATCTTGATGCTTTTTCAGAACCCTATCTACCTAAGTGATCAGTAAGGAGTCATAGATAATGAAAAGGATCCTCTTTTCACATTCCTAAAGATTGCTGATCATGCAACCTACACCTCAACCCTCCCTAGTGTGGGAGCTCACTCCTTATGGGCATGGTGATCCAGGGTTTAGAAGGCTTCCATCAGTAAAGCCAAACTCTTTTGCGCAACTCCCTCCATGCCTGGATCCTAGACTTGGCAAAATACAATGTCAATCTATGGTTTCTTCTATGTGGAAACCCATAAAAATGCTGCTCCTTTATCTCTTCTCTCCTGACTCCAAGTTACCGTATGACAAGGTTTCTAAAGCACTTACATTCCTGTTTGTCTACTATGTTTGCTGTCAAATTTCTTAGTATTTTCAGTGTTTAATGGGTATACTCTGAGTAGTAGTAGATTGATTACCATCTCTAATTTGGACCTTCTATTTTTACTAATGCAAACTATTACAACTTATGTATTACCTTTTTAGCAAGGAAAGCATGTGTTGGCTCCTATGAATTTTGTGTATTACCAAAACTTGGATGTCATTCACTAGAACTTTCAATAAACCAGGTCTCTCTCACCTGGAACATACATAATTTATTTATTAAACCCAAACACAGAACTTGACATTTATCTATTTTGAAGTGGTATCTCTTGGGTTTGGTCCACTCTTCTAGCATAGATAAATCTATCTGAATCCTGATTCTGTGCTCCAAACAAAAAGCCATCTACAAGGAATAAGCTGGTGACACAATCACACACATATCTTTCTAGGAATAAAGCCATAGGAGATAAACTGATGTCAGAAAACTTTGAAGCCCACCCATCTGAAACCCCCAGAGGATACAACATGGTCTTCTGAGACCAACTTGAAAGATTCCTTCCCTCTTGGAGGGATGTCTTAGAAGAACTAGACTCTTACAGGAAGCTCTTCCAGGGTAGAGCTGAAAAGGAAAAGCTGAGACCTCCCAATAAAGACAATGCTTAAGAGGGAGCATCTGTGAAGGAAGCAAAACTCCTCCCTCTGGGAATAATTCCCAGGTGTGTCTCTGAACCCAGCTTCTAGACTTCTACCCTTGATTACTCAGACTTGATGCTAGCCTTCCAAGGCCAGCACTAATTCAGTAGGTTCCATCTGGACCACTTTCTTTACAACTCAATTTTCTCTGCTACTTAAAACAAGATAACCAGTATCTCTGAATCCAGGTTGTTACTTAAAATGTCAAATAAGACAGGAAAGAGGCATGAAGGCATGCTACTAGAGACTTTGCACTGGATCAGTGTTGATCACAAAGAACATAGTATGATAAAGCACAAAGAGCGATTTGTTTTATTTTGTTTTTCTGTAGGTACAAATCTTTAGAGAGAGCAGTTTGGTTTGCTGAGGAATGGGAGAGTAGGGAAAATCTAGTATCATTTTTAGAACTTGCTTGTAAGCTGATATTGGCCATGATTCTCAATTGGGAGGGGAATGAACCAGAATCTAGAAGGATTTTAAGGGAAACCTCCTAAAAACTACATACCTCCTCCAACCCTCTCATGGGTCAGCATCTGCCACCCAGAGCCACCTTCACTGAAGCAATGTGACCTTTTTCAGTTCTATTTGTTCAGAAAAAAAGGAGTCAGTAAAACCCACTGGACTAGGGAGATAAATCCATAAACCATGAGCCCCTTGCTCCATTACTGTAGTCTACCAGGGCAGTCAGATTTGAAGAATGGGATCCTATGCCTGTAGACATAATCGTGCTGGATCCTTGTTATTGCAACTATCAAGCCTTTGGTATTTATGTTCATGGAGGCTGAGATGGGAAATATAAGTTAGGATTTAGCACAACAGACCCACTCCAGAAACCAGCCTTGCTGGTGTTACCCTTCCTTTTCAACAAGAGCAAGAAACTCCTCTCCTCAGCCTTCTCCCTGCTGAACTTAGTGCTGTACTTTCAGGTAACTAAGGTGTAGACACAGAGTAACTATTGTGCCACATAATTTTTTGGTTTGATTTTATGACAGTGTTTTTAAGCCTATATGGCAAAGTGCCATAACATAAGTCACTTTGCAGAAAAAAAAAATGAGTTAAAACAGTTTGTGTGCGTGTGTGTGTATTATTTAACCTGAAAAGTATTTCAGAGCAACTGTAGACCCCTGGGCTTTGCATTACTATAATCCCTGGTGTAGAACCAGTTCCAGATTTCATGCCACTGGTAAATATGTAACACAGAAAAAAAACAAACCAAAAATTGAATTATGATAATTATTTGATTTAAAGACGCATATTATCAGAGGACCAGCATTATTTCTATGTTAACATAAACAATTTCTACATAAGTACTGAAACTATCTCAGATAATCTTTCACTTTCAGCAATTTGCATTACACATTCTTAGTCTTGAAAATATTATTAAATCCTCAATGTAATTGATTGTAGAAAACAAACTGAAGAGCTATAAACAAATTTTACATGCAATTCTGTTACTTTACTGGATTAATTTTAAAAATATTTAATAATATTTCAAACACATAAAAATATAAAATATACCAGATGCTTATGTATACTTGGATCAAATTCCCACACTGCTAAGTTCAGTAAATTTCCCCAAATTCATTTCCTGTATCAATTCTATTTTCACTATAATAATTAGAGTGCTTTCAGACTGAAGAGGATAGATCGATGGCCATTCTAGTTGTGATTTATATTTCGTATTTTGACACCACTTTCACAGGCATCCCATAGGGTGAATGAACTATGAGGCACGCCGCCATCCAGAGTCTGAGCCAGACACACTAAATCTAAACACGTTCGGGCCAACCATTGCTTAAACCCACAACCGATATTGATACTCTTCTGTGCCCAGTGATCTGAGTAACTGCCTCAACTTTCATTTTATTGGGCCAATAAAGACGTTATGAATTACTGTACACTAAACACTTTTAAAAATAAAACAAAAACTATATAGCCCTAATCTCCCTGACCCCAACTCTAAAAAAAAAACAAAAATCGGAGCATTTGACTACTTTGATTAAAATAGGATGCAAATATAAAATCTTCATAGAGAAGAATTTTTGTTCTCATTTAAAATGACGATTGTACAATGCCTCAACTGGGTCCCCAAAATTCTCAGCATAAATTTGATTTTTTTTTCAATCACTGAAGATTTTCTTTGAATTAGGTAAAGCCAGGTTTTGCTTTTTTACCAAATAAGAAAACTATCCAGAATGAGGAACAGTAAAATAATGCACCACAGTTAGCGTGTCTCTTCAACTAACGTGACCTAATCAGTCCTCACCGAGTCTGTGGTAACACATGGGGCAATAATCCAGAAGAGAAACTAGAAAAATCAGCTCACACCACAAGGACTTTCCACGTCAATCGTTATAGACATTAAATGGAGAGTCAGAGACACAGTGCCTGTGCCGCAGATGCCCCTTGTTAACCAGCACTAAGTGCTGGTGAGAGACCCCATAATCACTAACTGTTAAAAAAAAAAAAAAGTAATAAAATAAATAAAATAATAAAGCCAAACCTTACCTGAAAGGAGCAGGCTGACTCCATAGAGAACTAAGCCAGCTAAAGAGTCCATGCTTCCCCAAATCTCTCCATCCAGTTTCTGCAGATGTGCATGAGGTCCCAAGGAGCCTTTCAAACACCCAGAGGTTTGTGACTTTCCATTCGCATGTTCTACTAGGTCTTGTTTACAAGTCAGAGGCAAGAAGGAACAGCACAGAAGCCGGCTGTAACAGTCTAATTTCTGTCTGAGCACAGGGAGTTTTAAGTTCCTTTTTCCTGTTTCCTTTGTAGATTAGGATGGGAAAGGCTGTATCTTAAAGGCATTTGGTATCAGCAGGGCTGGGGGAACTGTGAGCCCTGTCCATCTTGCAATTCATCAAAACACTTATCTATTACCGTTGCTTCTGCTGCTGCTGCTTTTGCTGCTGTGGCAGGGGTAGAGGAATTTTTGTTGGAAGTGTGGGTCCTGGTCAGCACTTTCAGAAACAATAGGGGTATCCTCTCCTAGGCGGGAAACTGAGAAAAACAAGCCCTCCGCCTCTGTATGGTATGCGCTGATGGCCAGCCGTTCTCAGCCCTCTCTCACAGCTCTCCCAGGTTTAAATGAGAATCCTGACAGAAGGGGCTTTTGGGTATGGGGAGGAGTTTTGGCTTCTGTTTTCTTGTTTTAACCCACATGGTTTGCATTGGGAAAAGGAGTTTTCGTGATGAGAGAACACAACCTCCAGAACAATTCATTTGGGTAATTACCAGTGAGGTCAGTGCTCAATGTGGCCACAGAGACCAGAGTCCAAAACTGTTAGCCTGTTTTTATTCACACAGATGGCTTATTTGTTGGCCAAGAGCCCAAAGAGATCCATGCTACTGGCTATAGAGTTAATTTTTTATTAACAATTTAGCTGAAGACGGTCTGATTTCTTAAAGAACTTGGCACAGAAGGGTTTTAGTCATACTAAAAGGGATTTCCTGGTTACTGGCCAAGATATTTTTTAAAGCAAATTATATCCAAAATTTTAAAACTAGCCTGTGTAAAACCCAAATACTATAAGTGATTAGAGTGAGATAAAAATGATTCCTAAGAGTAGAGAGGGTACCTAGGCCAAAAGGAAAACAGCCTCTGGGGAAACCATACCTGTAGTGAGATCAGAGACCCGAAACTTATCCAGATGATAATTTCACCAAAATACGAATTATGACTTTAGAATACAGAGCCAACTTTCAAGTCATCATGCTGCCTTCATGCCCGAGGAAGGAGTTGTTTGCTTCTTTTCCTGCTCACCACAGGGAAAGGCAGATGCTGCTAGTCTTGCCTAATTGCTGTCCCAGGTTTTACCACTTTGGTGATGATCTTGAGAATCAACTGAGGCTTCCAGTCCACCGGCGTAGAAAAGCTCAGGGTGTATTTTCAAACAGACCTAGATTCAAATTCACGAGCGGCATGAGACAAATTACTTACACTTTAAGCCTCAGTTTCAGCAGTTGTAAAATGGCAATAATATCTCCATCAAGGAGATTTTTGAGAGGATTAAATGAGGTTGAAAAATACGTAAAAACATCTGACACTGTATCTAACTCATAGAAGGCTTTTGTTAATTGTTAACATATTCATTTCCTTTGGTCTTTCCATTCTTTCTCTGATGTCAGTCCCCAAAGCTTCTGCCGGAAACCCATTCATTATTCCTAGGAGATGGCTTCAATTTTGGCATCATAAAGAACCAGTCTAGGAGTCGAGAATTCTGTGTTTATAGTTCTGCCATGATCTGCCTGTGAGGACTTGGGCCACTCACTTCCTATGTCTAGGCCTCGGTTTCCTCAACAGTAAAGTGAAGGATTCAGACTGGATGTGACTAATTTCCCCTCTAAATGTAACACCTCACAGCCTAAATGACTAAATTGTCCCTCTCTCAGCATCCCCAAGTTGATTCCTAGGTCCTTTCTTCAAGGTGGTTCAAAGAAGATGCTAGCTTTGTATCTCTGTCACTGTGAAAGCCTGAGAGGGGCACAAAAGTGCTCTTAGTGATGTCTGAGATTCTGTGAGGTCCACTGGCCCCAGGCCATAAGGACCAACAATAAAGAGCCTTGGAAACAATATCCAGGGCACCTTCCTCCCCAGGTACAGCTTGATGGGCACACAAGGAAGTCATTGCTCATGCTGCCTCCTGTTTGCTGGTTCTTGTGGGCTGAAGGTGTTACTACCTTGCTTCCTTTCCTGGGCTGTCTGCCTCTGTTATCCAGAAAAGCAGTCCGGCTTCCTCCTTCCCTGTCATCCACAATGATCCTCCCATACCCAGAGTCATGAGTCATGCTCTTCATCCCCCGTTATCTGGAATAGGTCATTCAGTTTCATTCTTCTCTCTGTAATTGAGAAACGTTGCTCAGTTTAATATATTTCTTCATTATTTAAAGGAGTTATGTAGTTTAACTTCACCTTCCAGGATCCAGAAAGTTTATTCCACTTAGTCCTTTCCACCATTATCCAGAGTACTGATTCCATTTAACAAATACTGCTGGATATCCTGAGCCTATAATTGTACACCTAGTCAAAAGGCTAAGCAACTTTGCTCTGGGATATCAGAACCCTTAGCATGAAAGTTACAGGTATAAAATGAAGATAACTTGGGGACAAAAGTACCCAGGCATGCTCTGCTCCAGCCTTTTGCCCTGTGAATCTTAGAATATGGAGAACCAATCAAGAAACAACAATATGAGCTTCACCACGAAGTGTGGAGCCAATAGATCAGCAGAGCTGACTGGCAACAGGTTGGGAAATTGCAAAACTGGATGGCATGCCAGGATTTCCAAGGGAAGGGAGAGGTCAATTCCAAGTCTGGATAGGACTTTCCCCCAATACATAACGTATTAAGGAAATACCACACACTTGGACATGGCCACAACCCTTTTCTAGAAAGCTGACTGTGGCCATCATCAGGGCATCTCCATCACTGAAGAGCCTTATTGGGGACCAGCTGGATCAGCTCTCTATTCTCAGCAGCTCCACCCACCTGGAAACATTGAAATGCTCTTCCCATCTTTGTCTGATTAACTCCTAGTTATCTTCTGGGTCTCAGTCTCAGAAATGTCTTCCCTGATTGATCCAATCCAAATCACGTCTCCTCTGTTTTTCCTTCCCAACACCCTATCCTTTTGCTTCACAGTAGTAATCAAAATTGGTGATCATATATTTGTGCCTTTGTCTTTTTAAATGTCTCTTTCCCCCAGTTGACTAAGATTTTCATGAGGCAGGAAACACATCTATTTTATTCACCACTGAATTCCCAGACCTGAGCACAGTGTCTGGCACATAGTAGGTCTTAAATAAATACTTGATCAACTAATAAATGAAAAGATGCCCATCATCACCTATATCCTTATACCTTGAAAGGGCTTTGGAGTCAGGCAAACCTAGATTACTTGTTATAGCTGTAATTCACTCTCTGTATGACCTAGGCAATTTAATTCACATCTCTGAACCTCAGATTCCTCAACCTTAAAATGGAAGAAAATAATGCCTAGTTCACAAGATAATATATACATAGTATCTGGCATAAGTATGTATTTAATAAAGGCTTTCTATGGGTTTCTTCCTCATCTAACACCACCACCATCACCCCTGCATTGGTATATAGGGCTACTTGCAATGAAGAAATGAGGTCTCACACAGGCTTAGGAATTGCTCAGCTGTGGGTAGCACAGGGAGTGTTAGAATCCTGGTCTCTTGGCCTCCAATTTTTGCAACTTTAATGTATGGCTCTTTTGTTTTCTCATAGTTTACCTTTAGGCCACAATTAGCAGAAAAGTAGATAAAGAGAAATGTAGCAAACATCATAAACATCAACAGGGTATAACCAGACCTGAGAAGTGTATTTAAAGTGAAACTTTGACAGGTAATGAAAAAGTTTGATGACACTGATGAAATGCAGACATTTATCACTGTGCTTCCAAAATAGTAATAACTAATACCGGGGTCTGTGGTCCCCCACTGCCATGCTCCAAGGAAGTGAAAGGGGTTTCCTCATTAGTCAATTTACTCAGTTTAATTTGTTTTTTCCAGACACACTTAGAGCAGGACAAGAAGAAAACCAAACCAATATGCAAGCAAACAAAATAAGCAAAGAAACAAGCACTTGGCTGATGATTCATTTTCTCTTCCCTGCTTTTTTCACTTAACATATGAAAAACATCTATAAAAGACATTAAAGTCTTTGAGATGGATTAACAAAAATATCAATGGATAAAGTAAAAATGTGAAGAGGATTGGAAAATAACTTATACAACGTTCCTATAAGCTGGTGTCATATGTCCAGAGGTCACTATAACAAATACGTAGCAAAAACCTTAGATACATATCTTTGGCCCAGAAAATCCACTTTTATGATATAACCCAAGCCCAAATCAAAGATGTACCTCCAAATTTATGTGTGAGGGCATTATAGAAGTATTGTTGATAATCAAAACCTGGAAACAATCTAAACAGCCAACAAAAATGGATTTTTAATATAAATCATGGTGCACAGTGAAATATTAGACAAATGTCAAAATGTTGTGGTGAAGTATACTGATGTGGAAAGATGTGAGGATGTTTATGGTATATTGCTAATTGGAAGAAAAACACTTTGAACAGCATGAAATTTATACACATACACACATACCCTTCCCCCCATATATACACAACAAAATGTTAAGTTACTATTTCTGGGTTAGTGGAAAACTGATCATTTTAATTTTCTTTATAATTTGGTATAATTTCAACATTTAATAAAATAATGAATATATATGTACAAATGAAGATGATTCAAGGGAAATCCTTGAGACAGTTGACCCAGGGCAGTAGGATGTACCTTAAAACACTGACTGGCAAATAAGAAACAGAATCCAGGTGAACCTCAGCCCCCAGGTGAGTGGAGTGTCAACTTCCTGCAGTGTAGCCCTGGCATCCTGTCTTTTGCAGGGCTGTGGGTACTGAAGCTCCACAGCCATCCCATCTGGCTTCTCAAGGACTTCCATGAACTTTTTTGCGAAGCCGCTGTACCTAACAGTGGCTAGCAGAAAAGGAAGGGTCGTTGACAATCAAGTCTTGGTCTTCAGCCAGGGCACCACTGTTAAAGTGGCAACACCCACTCTGGAGCAGAGCGGATGGCTATGGAAAATACCTGACCCTCTCTGAACCCCATTTACTCTCAACCCTTTTTTTTTTTTAGCATCGAAATGGCAAGCACTGTGCTCATTGTTGTAGGAAGAAACACAGATAAAGAAGATGAGGTCTGCTTTTGAAACTCATAATCACACAATCCCAGCATCATGATGATGCATCAAAACAGGAAAAGTTAAATCACAAAATTAGGCATTGGGTGGTTAAATACCAAAGGGTGGTACTGGCAGTGAAAGCTGTAATAGTCTTTGCTTTGGTATCCTTTAGGCCATGACACACCAATTTTCATGACTTTTTTCTTTTCCTGATATTTCCTTGGCACACGTGGCATCTTTCCAAGTAGACTGTAAGCCCCTCAGGCAGGGGCTCAGTTCTTTTAAATTTGTTTAGGTTTATTTTATGGCCCAGAATATGGAGTATATAGTGAGTGTTCCATGTGCACTTGAAAAGAATATGTATGTATTCTGATCTTGGTGGCTGAAGCGTTCCAAAAATTCCAGTCAGGTCCAGTTGGTTCATAGTGTTGTTTAGGTCCTCTATCCCTACTGATTTTATTTTTCTACCGGTTATATCAGTTTCTGAAAAGCAGAGTGTTAAAGATTCTAACTAAAATTATGGATTTGGATTTAGGCTTTCAATTCTATCAATTTTTCTTCATGTATTTTGAAGGTTATTTGTTAGGTTCATTCATCTTTAGGATTGTTATGTGCCTTTGTAAATTGACTCACTTTTCTTTAATTAATATCTATCTTTATCTCTGATAATATTTCTTGTTCTGAAGTCCACTTTGATATTGTGGTAATTTTAGAAATTTGTCATAGCAGACTTAATCTCTATTCTTCACAATTACTTGATTTATTCATAACCCTACCCTAAAAGGGGCCCAAAGAAGAAGGAAATCTTGAGCTAGGCACTGAAAACTGAGGTGTTTACCAGCTGAACCATGACAATGACAAGGAAATAGGCAGGACAGGCCTTTCTGACAAATGGATTGTGAGCCAAAACCTGAAGGTATGAAATAGCACACCATGTTAGGGGCAATATAAGTGACTGAGTGAGGCTGAAATGAAGGTGAGAAAGGGCTTAGCTTGAGGCAAGGTGCATTAAGCAAACTGGGTCCAGGTTTGGTATACCCTACTAAGGTGTATAACAATGGGAAACAGAAGGTTTTAAATCAAGGTGTGTCATGATTAAATTGTCATGATCACTCTGAGAGTAATACATGTTATATTTGTAGAAATTAGAGCCAGGAAAACTCATGATAGATGAATATTGCAATGTGGTATTTAAAGATCGTAAGTCTGAACTAAGGCTGTAATCACATCAGAGGTGGAGAGAATGACAAGTGTTAAAGTAATAGAAATATTAATTTTAATGGCGGTTTGGGGATGACACAGAGGGAGGAGAGTAGGATAAGTCCAAGGTTGCTACTTTGTATAACAATATGGATAGGGTAGTACCCACTGTGAAGGGACCACAGGACATGAAGCTTTTTCGTGGGGAAGTACAAAAAATTCAATGTAAAATTCTATTATAGGTACACGATTGTGGATTGGGTACGGGAACACCAAGTCTGGAGAGATGCTTAGTTTGCAGTGGATACACCGGTATGAAACACATCAGAGGGATCTGAATGTTGCCATGGGGATTAATGAGCTCAGCCAGCTGGCCTGCAGAGCAGCCTGGACCATAAGGAGGTAGAAGAGTGAGCAGAGGAGTGTGAAAGACATGACTCCAAGAGGCAGGAAGATAACTTTTTGCAGGGACTCTAATGGAATATCTGCTGCTCTGCATTACAATTTCTTGTTCCCCTTCTAGGCTACAAGTTCTTCAGAGGTAAGGACCAGGTCTTAGTCAACTTTGTACCTCCAATATTTAGCACAGTGCTTCACTCACAGATACTCAATGAAGTTTTGGTAAATGAATACATAAGGGCCCACATTTTAGAGAACAATTTGACTATTCAAAACAAAACCAGTGCAAATGTCCTTAGAGTGTTGGTGGTAAAGTTGTCTGATTCAGTCCACATATACATTACAGAAACCAGTCTTTAAGGAGTTGGTTTGTAGAAAAGCCAGAAGCATGAGGTTTCAGAATTGCTAATCTGGGAATCCCATGGACCCCACTCACTAGCTATTTCACCTTGGGCTAATTTAGTTCTCTGATGTTTAGTTTCCTCATCTGCTAAATTGGGGGAGGTGAGGGGCCTCTCTTTGGAAATAAAAGCGTAATTTGTGTAAAGCATCTAGCATAATGCCTGAAAATGATGTTAGCTATTATCATCATCATCATCAACAAATACAACCTCTATCGTTTTCACCAGTTCAAAAACATCAACAACTACCTGTGACAACTGTAGAAAAAGCTGAATCAGGCCTCTACATGGAAATAAATCTATCATGCTTCATTGCAGAAAACTGTCTACCCATCTTTCTCTCATACTAGACTATGGGCTCCCTGAGAACAGGAATCATGTCACGTGTAACTCCTACAGCTATTTTTACAATGGTGTATAGAGTTGAAACATGAAATACAGAGCCTTTAAATCCTAGTTAGGAGATATTTTGGTTTGGATAACTTTGATACCTTAGAAAACCAAATAAGCAGGGGTTAGTTATATTCAGTGCTGTTAGGACTTGATGGATTAAATGTCTAGGAAAAGGTCTCTGAAGAGGCTATTTTGTGCATGTAAGATTTGAGTAATGTCCACATATATGTATCCATAACTGAAACTGAAGCTACCCTCATCAGGCCAGTCAGGAATAGAGGCTTCTCACTGTAAAATAACTAAACAATAATTCTTTGACTTCTAAAACTGCCTATAAAACTGCTAGACACTCAGGCCCAAATCTCTCCCTTGTTTCTTTGGGGGTAAAATAGTGGGGTCATGAGGTACTCTCTTGCATTGGCATTGGCCCCATGGAAAGCCTGTGCCCTCTGTGACTCGTGGCTACTCATCAAGTCTGTATTATGGACACTTGGCGTGGCCTGCAGTGCCCTATGGGAGCCATCCTGCCAACCTCTCCAGCTTTATCTGGAGCCGCCCTCCCCTTGCCCTATGCACTTAGGCACAATGGCCTCCTCAATGTTCCTGGAACATTCTAAACTCATAGCCCCATAAGCCATTTCCCCCTTGGGGACTTTGTAATAAGTTTTCCCTTTGTCTTGAAGGCTCTTTTTGTTAATCACTTCAGTGAAATGGAAAAGAGTTGGAGAAAGAGAAAGATAAATAAAATAAACCTAGAAAGAATGTTAGATTGTGTATCAGCTCTTTAGCCACACCCACCCCCTGAGATAGAAATCATAGTCCTTGTCAGATACAGAAACAAACAAAAATTGTAATGAGGAATTTAACAAAACAACTCAAAATAGAAACTAATTTTTTTTTTAAGGAAGGACGTATTTTTTTCTCCTGCATTTGGCAAAATACTCTTTAAGCCAGAGACCTGCAGTCTGTGCTGTAAATTTCTTCTTTTTTTTTAAATTGAAGTATAGTCAGTTATAATGTGTCAATTTCTGGTGTACAGCATAATGTCCCAGCCACACACACACACACACACACATATATATATGTACACATGTGTATATATATATATATACACACACACACACACATATTCATTCTCATATGCTTTTTCATTGAAGTTTATTATAAGATACTGAATATAGTTCCCTGTGCTATGCAGAATAATTTTATCTATTTTTATATATAGTAGTTAATGTGCTGTAAATGTCTTGACAGTGGAAAGCCCATATTTGAAATGACTTCTGAAACTGGCATTCCAGCATCACAGTAAGTTAATAATGTTAATTGATAATTGTACTTTAACCTGGCTTAAAGGACAGAAAATCTGTTAAGCAGGAAAAACTTATTTAACCAAAAACGTATTTAGTCATGTATATATGTTTAATTTAAAAGTTGATGCATATTAATAATACCTACAGACCTATGCATAATTCATGCTACAGCAGATTTAATCAACCTAGATTGTCTATACGTTGAACAAGTGAGGTTCTCCCCCAGGACAGCATAGCATATTGTTAAGAGAACAGGCCCCAGGATCAGAAAAGCAAGTATAAAGGCCTGGATCATTTCCCAGTATGTTACACTAGATATTTAACCCTCAGCTTCTGGGATAGCAGTTTGAAAGTGCTCATGTGCCAAGGTTTTTATAAAGATTATATAAGAAAATATACAATGCTTGGCACAGTACCTGGGATAAAGTATACACAAAATAAATATTACTATTAATATTGTTAAAGCTTTAAAAAGGAAGTTAATAGTCATCATTTGCATGAAGCTTGAAATACTGTACCTCAGTGATTAATTTAAAAGATGAAACAATATAAGTAATGTGCTTATAATTTTGAAGTGATCAAAAGAGAAAAGAACCATTGTAAAAAGTTCAAGTATACTCTGTTTTCATTTATTCCCAAATGTAATGTTTTACTCAAGTGTGGCTTATGCCTTGATAGCCTCTTTTTAGAAACAATGAACATTTGTTAAACGCTATTCTCCCAAGAACTTCAACAGGCAAATGGAACTGAAAATAAACTTCCAATTTAGAGGTGGTGAATTAATCATAGGCATCAACTACTTCTTCCTCTCAATATCATTAAAATAAAGTAAGTGAATTGTTTAAGGATATAAAGCCGACTAGACAAAAAACTGGAAGAGAATGCAGAAACCACAACATTTCAGAAGCTTCAAAACTGTTAGGTCAGAGTTAGCTGCACATTAGAAACAACCCCAAACCATCAACTGAAAAATGAATAAACAAAATATAATATATCTATACAATGGAATATTTTTGGCAAAAAAAAAAAAGAAGTACTGATATAGGCTACAACATGAATAGACCTTGAAAACATTATGCTAAATGAAAGAATTCAGCCACAAAAGACCACATATTGTATGAGTCCATTTATATGAAATGTTCAGGTAAGGCAGATCCATAGAAATATAAAGTAGGTTAGTGGCTACCTAGGTCTGGGGTTGAGGGGTGGTGCGGTGGGGCGGCTGACTGCTAAGGACTCAGGGCTTCTTTATGAGGTGATGAAAATGTTCTAAAATTGATGTGGTGATGGTTGCTCAACTCTGTGAATGTAATAAAAAACCACTGAATTATATACTTTAAATAGGTGAATTGTACAGTACATAAATACCTCAATAAAGCTGCTCCAAAAAAAAAAAAAGAAAAGAAAAAAACCCCCACACAACAGATCCTCAAGGCATTTCTTCTTGCTTGCCACACAGTGGAGCAACCGTATCTTTTCCACTATATAGAACACGGGGGCAGGGGTGTGGGGGAGGTCGTTTTCACTGGAGGAGGTATAAAAAAGAGGTTCCCTGGACCATACTGTTATAGAACAGCTAAAGTTCTGAACTGAACTTAAACCTTGGGCTTTCTTCACCCTTAGTCTTCACGGAAAGTCAGCAAAAGCTTATTCTCCACACAAGAGTTCAGCAGATCTCTGGGAAATCTGACCAGCCCTAGTGTGAAGATACTGATTTCTCCAACAGATTTGTCAGTTAGTAGGGCACCTCCAACAAAACCAGTCCACTAGTTTTGCTGCAGAGAGGCTCAACAAACTGAACTCATGCTGAGCTTCCAGTTAGGTTTTTGGTACCCAACTTTTAGGCAGACAGCCAAGACAACCAAATATTTGCAGAAAGTCCTACAAAAAGGCCAGGAGAAAAGCAATTTTGCAGAAACAGAGACTACTAAGGAAGAAGGAAATGGCAAAATTTTTAAAAGGACTAATATTGATATCAGAAATATATATATATATATATATATATATATAATATGGTGTCTCTATATATACATATATAATGTGGTGTGTATATATATATAATGGAATACTACTCAACCATAAAAAATGATATTTTGCCATTTGCAACAACATGGAGGGCATTATGCTAAGTGAAGTAAGTCAGAGAAAGACAAATACTGTATGATATCACTTATATGTGGAATCTAAAGAATACAACAAAGTAATGAATATAACAAAAAGAAGCAGACTCCTAGATATAGAGAACAAACTAGGAGTTACCAGGGGGAGATGGAAGGGGCAGTGAGGAGCAGTATAGGTATAGGCGTAGAGAATTAAGAGGTACAAAATACCACGTATAAAATAAATACAAGTATATATTGTACAACAAAGGGAATATAGCCAATATTTTACAATAAATATAATTATAAATGGAGTATAACCTTTAAAAATGATGAATCACTATATTGTATATCTGTAACTTATATAGTATTGTACATCAATTATATATACTGATTTTATATCTGCTCATTTTATGGCTTTCTTAAAGCTAATACTTAGTTTTCTTCACTATAACAACAAGTATAGAAACATCATCTGATAAATCATTAGGTCAAAAAATGTAAAAACAAGACTTTGATGCAGATAAGTTGCTAAAGTTTTCCAGGACAACACACATGGTAAGTGGCTGAGTTGGGGTATGAATAGATGTCTCTGATTTCTGAGTTGTATATTCTTTCTACATACACGGCTTAATTTCTCATTTACAAAAAAGGAACTGAAGTCTGAAGAGGTTATATTACATAAAACTTATTAGAATTAATTCAGTGGGGTTTTCCTGTTCTGATTTCTCTAAAAATATGGATAGAATAACATAATACAAAATAAAAATAGAACACAGTTAATACGCTCTGTCATAAAGAGAAGGAGTCAAAAACAGAGGAGCAGGTTAGGAAGATAATTGTTTGACTTATGTTGAATTTGATTTGCTACTAGAGAAGCTTTGGATGACCAAAACAACTTTCTTAAAAAATTCTCCAAATTATGGGAAGAACCACTTGGAGTTTTGGATGATCTTCTACAACTGTTTCTATATATGTTTGTTTATTCTAATCCCAAAGGTTCTTTTTCTCCTCCAGTTATACAACCAAGTTGTGAATCAACCTTTTGACAGTTAGGTATTAGGTGTGTGCATTTCCTTAGCTCGATAGTTTAAATTACCCTCTAATCATTACCCTCTTTGAAGATTTAGACTTAAAAGAAGAGATACGGTACTTCTTAGTCACTCCCACTCTGGGAGATATGCCTGGTCTGTACCTTCACTCCCTTCTCAGTTCAGTAGAAACCTGATGAAGAACAGGCCTAGAGCTTATCCAAACCTGGAGCTGATGAAGAAAGACAATCTCAATGTTACTGCAGAAGAATATTATATATCCTGCCCCTGACTTTTTGCAGGAAGAGTAAGAATCTTTCTCCCTTTTCATGAACATATCACTCACTTAATTTGAGTTAATGTTACATTTTTTAAAAACTATAAAATCAAGTCTGTTTAGTCCCTTAAAAAGTTGACAAATTTCTCAGTCAAATATATATAAATATTTCCCAATGCTCTTAAGTACAATAATTGTAATGCAAGGAGCAAGAAAATGAAAGTGATATTAAGGTAGTTTTCTTATCACCTGTTTCTCAATGTATTGAGAAAGCAAGCTAGTAAGAATACTTTGACAAAATTATGTTGAAAAAGTTTCTTCATCTTTAATGAAATATATTTGTAGGAGAGTCTGACTTATTCTTGAGATAATTTAAACTTTTGTATCTGCTTTGTTTCCAATTTCATCTTCATGTTGTCTTTTGTCATTAGCTCACGTGGCCATGAATTATTCAGGTTCTTTTCCTGTTGATCTGCAGGAAAGAGGTCTTACGGTTTAAGTTTTTACCATTTTGTCTGGTTTCCTTTTTTGCCAATTTTCATCTTTCTATCATATTTTTAAAGTAAATGTGCAAATTAAGTACTTAAATCTTTCTTAGTTATTATATATCTACTATGAACAGAACTCATTTCCTCATGGAAATTATTACAGTAGAAATTTTTAAAATGCTAACTGGCCTCTATTAGTGCTCTTCCTATTAATAGGAATGGTTTGATAAATTTATCAAGATTTTTTTCATTCCAACTTGTAAATAATGGTATTTTATTCTGCTCCCTACAAAGATGCACTGAAGAAATGAGCAATTAACTTTGTACTTGCTGAAGGACTTGATAGCATCATCTGTACTTTCGCAAGATAGACTATCTTCTTGCCACAGGAAATTAGTGAAAAATGTTTAAGTGGTATATATCAGCATGCTGCACACCAAAAAAGCATTTAGCAGAAAGAATACAAAGCCAATGAACTTACAAGAAAAAGTGTGTAACAGCCACATGATTGTGTATTGCCAGGATGCTCAGACATCCTGTTTTAGGACAGCACACTTATAGAGGGGAAAGTCACCTATTGATGAAAGTAAACTTGGAAAAATTTCTATTTCAGTATCCTTTCTTCCTCAAGTCTCCTGCTCCCTGCCCCCACCTCCTACTGAACTCTACTTCCCAATTACAGTAATTAAAAAGGAGGACATATCCCAATGGAATGCACCTTTTGTTTGAAACTTCCTTACCAGAAGTTTATTGTTCTTTTTTTTAAAGATGTCACATTTATTGCTACAAAACTATTATGTACAAGTGCCACTTTCTGTAAAAGTGACATAGAATGTTTTTCATTTCCTGCTGATGGTAGAAAAGATTTATCAATATCTATTAAAATTAAAAATGCACATGTCCTCCAACCTAGCAATTCTACTCCTGGGAATCTATCCCAAAGGAATAAACACATGAGTAGATTAAGACGTATAAAGATGTTTATTGTAGCATAATCTGTAGTGCCAAAAATGGAAACAAAATGAATGCTCAGCAGTTGGGGGATTGCTGAATAGAACATGTTACATCTAAATCATGGAATATTATGTTGCCATTAAAATATGAATTCACATACCCAACTGAATTGGAGGTACTTCCTCTGGGTATTGCTGGGTGAGAAAAGCAACATGCTTAAGAATATGGTCCCACTTTTAAAATTAATGATAAAAAACCCTGTATTTGCATAGGTATATAAGTATATTACGAATAGGTCTGCATAGAATATGCATATTCTGCAATAATATGATTACATAAATCAAGAGAAAAATTGATGGATACATATTAGGCTATTAACATGGGCTGCCATGGGAATGGGGTATAAAGGTTCAAGTTGAGGGAGAGAGAGATTTTTTTAAAAAATTCACTACAAAAATATGTATATGGTCACATTATGCATTATCTAAAATGTTATATATATTTATATGAATGTATCAATAAAGTAATGAACTATCTAAAATAAAAGGCTTAATCAATAATACTTAAAACTTGCACAAATCTATAATAATTCATCAACGGAAAACTAGAAGTCAAGATAGGAAATAAATCACCTAAATAAAGCAATTTGTTCTTACAGTGAAAAAGTACTCCTTAGTATATTACAATCATATTCTAGTCTTAAAATGCCATGAAAAGTTAAAATTTCTATATTTCCACTATATAACATCTGGGAATATGTAATAACTTCCATTTAATAATATTAACTGTTACTATGTATTGAACACTTTGGTGGCAGGCACTGTGCAGATGCTCTACTATATTAGTTCATTTCATCTACATGCTATGAGGGAGACATTGTTTCCCTCATTTTGAAGTTGCTAAAACTAAGAATTAGAGAAGGTAGGTGGTCCTGGGTTACCCAGCTAACAAGTGACAGACCCAGGATTAAAACCTAGATTTGTCTGACTCTAGAACCCATGCTCTTACCCAGTATTGTATATGTGTATGCCATTGTTCTGAAACCAGATTTCCTCTGTATTGTAACCCCTTCTTCTCCTGGAAAGGCTGCTGTAGTGATATTCCAATCTTCTTAGTTGATGATGTAAGTCTGATTCTGGGACTTCTTTGATATGCAGTATATCTAGGAAGAAGGAAACCTCATCAAGAAAAATTCTATGAGTGCCACTTACCTAGTTCTGTTAACTATGCAACATATATATTTTTTTTTTTTACTAACACCAAGCATAAGTTTCTTAATTCAGAATTTTATGACAATGACAAAAATAATCACTCATTTATCAAAAAACATCTGCTGAGAACCTACCATATACAAAGTATTATCCTAGACATTATTGAGAATGAATGGGTCCACATTTTATTATATAGCAAAATATACTACAAACTATACAGAATTACAGTAAGGTCATTGTTTCATTTGGTTAATAAAAACTTAAGTGCCTACTTGTATTGTTCAAGACACTGTTGGGTATCACAGTAAAAAAGACAAACCCATGGAACTCAAATTCTAGTTGTACTGGGGGAGGGGGGCAGACATTAATCAAGCACTTCCGGACATACCATAAAGAGATAAAAGTATAAATGCTGTGAAGAGAATAAAACAAGATGATATAAATAGAGTGTTGGGGGTGAGTGGGTGGGTAGTTAGATTGGGTGATCAGAAAGGCTTTCCCAAGATCATGAAGAACAGGTTTGTGGTTCAAGGCTAAATGTTTAGTAGTGGGAGATCGCTGGAGGTTTTAAGTAGGGGAGGGTTGTGATCTAATTTGTGTTTTTAAAATATTAGTTGAATTAAAAATTTTGAAAGACAAATAACATCTTATATAGAGTGAAAAGATAAGGCATAGACTGGGAGAAGGTTTCTGTATTTCTTTGTTTATCTGTCTATCTATAAATTATATATGCAATAAATGATTAGGATCCAGAACAGTAATAGGCAACAGATATGAACAGGTAATTCACAAAAGAAGAAAAATTAGTGTCTCATCATTATGTGAAAAGATACTTGGCCTCACTAGTCATCATGGAAATCCCATTAAGACAACAATTTGAAAACCCTTAACGTTTGAACATACCAAGTTCACAAGCTGACTGGTGGGACTGTGAATCATTACAACCACTTTGGAAAGAACTCATTGAAAATGTGCAGACCCAATGATCTAGCAACTCTATACCCAACTAATGAAAGTCTTAAGGATGCGCACAGAAAGTCACATACCAGAATGTTCACTGGGGCATTGTAATAGAGAAAAATATAAAGCAACCTAAACATCAATAAGTAGCAAAATTGAAAACAATAGGTAATGGTTTATTCATACAGTGGAATACAATACACAGCAATTGAAATGAATAAACTAGATTTGTAAGAATCAACATGGACAGCTTTCCACAAAGTAATGTTCAGTTGAAAAAATAAAGATGCAGAATGATACCATTTATGTACATTTTTTAGCATAGAAAACAATTCTATATTTTGTCTATAAACATATATGGAGTAAAAGTATATACACAGCACTGAAGGATAAACACAAAATTTAAGGTGGTGATTAGTTCTGGGCTATGGGACTGAAGAAACAAAGAAGACATCACCATACCTGTAATATCTATTTCTATCATACCTGTAATGCATTTATATCTGTAATGGCAAAATACTAACAACTTGCAAATTCTGGGCAGTGAGTACCCTGGCATTTGTTGTAAAATTATTTATATTTACTGAATTTTAAATTTTTTTCAATAAAATCAAAAGTATTACCATTGCTGCTCCTACAGAATGGATTGTAGAGAGGCAAGAGATCGGTTAAGGTCCAAACAAAACATGATGGTGGCTTAAACTGGGACTATAATAAAAGAAATGAAAAGAAATAGACTAATTGGGTGGTATTTTGGAGGTAAAGTTTTAGAAGATGCTGGTGAATAGAAGAGGTAAGGCAAAGAAAGGAATGAAGGATGTTTCTTAATTTTAAATCTGTTTTTGCACGTATAGACTTCCTGCTTGGAGTTTGATTTTGTTGGGCAAAAACATGGATACTATGAAATTACCAGTGCAGTTCCATTACATTATCACTTAAGAGTCACTTGAGACAGTTACTAGTTAATTACTTCAGGCATAAAGGAAAGAAAATTATACTTCCACATTTAGTTGAGAGGTGCTCTACTCCCAAGTAATGCAAAGGCAGCACATTAAAGAGCTTGGTTGACAACTGCCACATGTCTAGTTAACCACGCTTTTTGATTCTCTTGAGCTCAGCCTTCCCTTCATTTGGATCAGACCTTCTCCCAAGTTGCCCATGACAGTGACTAGATCTTCTTCAACTCTCTAGTTACCAGTCTTGTAGTGGCAGTACCAAAAAGTAGCTTAGAGGAAACTTTTGAATTCCACTCCCTAATCTATACCACTGTTCTCCAAATAGTGTGCTTGTTTGTCAAACAGAGCTTTAAGACAAGTCTCCTAGCCACACTTACAATGAAGTTACAATTCTTAAGGCCCTCTCATACAGAGATTCTGGAGCCAGTGTGAGACACAGTCCTGGGTAAGGTACCTTACTTGCTGGTATGGTTGCCTCTATATGTACAGATATGTTTTGCTTTCCTCATATAATGGACTTCATACCATTAGTAGTTTCTGTTGTTGGCAATGAAATTATGATAAATAAGTATGAGGATGGAAACTATAACTGGTGAAAAAACAATTGCAGGGGGTTGTGGCATATATTACATATATGTCTGCTGTAATAAATTATCACAAACTCAGTCTCCTAAAGTAACACAAATTAATTATCTTACAATTCTGCAAGTCAGAAGTCTGAGATGTCTTAGGCTACAATCCTTCTGGAGGCTCTGGGGAGATTCTTTCCCAGCTTCTAGAGGTTGCCTGAGTTTCTTGGCTCATAGCTCCTTCCTCAGTCTTCAAAGTACATCATTGCAACATTTGCTTCTAATTCTCATGTTTTATCTCTCTGGTTTTGACCTTCTTGCCTCCCTTTTAAAGGAATGTTTGTGATTTCACTGGGTCTGCCCAGATAATCCAGAATAATCTTCCCATCTCAATCCTTAATCACACAATGTCTCCTTTGCCATGTAAGGTAACATATTTACAGGTTCTGGGGATTAGGATGTGAACATCTTTATTCTGTGTACCACAGCCATGTATAAATCTCACTTGCATTGAAGTTTCACTCTTTGCTCATTCACTATGTTGTTGCTTCAGAGTAAAAAAAAAATTGGAAATTTTTGAAAAATTTAGCAGCACACAGCAGAGTTTCATCCTGAATAAACAAAACTGGAGATTTACTTCTATCTCAGCTAATAAGCCTACCCACCCCCCGAATCTCTACTGATTATTTTTATAATAGCTGGGAGCAGGGGAAACACTACTTCTTTTACCAAATATTTCAAAAGATTATAATATGAGTTATAAACCATGATTTTTAATAGACTAATCTTCACCTTACTCCCATTCCTCACCTTCCAGATGTACTAAAATCTGCTTTTCAGTTACATTCAGATGTGTATTGAGCTTCAAAGTAGCAAACTGGTAGGGCAGGCTCTTAGCCCAAGGATGTTGCCTTTATTCCAGACATTTTTATAGCTTCTTTTTTGCAATTGTCTTTAGAGACAGTTCACCAGACACACAGGAAAACATGGCTCGTTATTTTAAGGTCACAAGGGACTTTGCCTACTCTGTCTTCTTCCCTTCCCCATTGTTTAACCCACTTGCCTTCATCCTCACTCCTTCCTCTACTGATACTAGTGCCAGAGATCTGTTTGAGAGGAAAGCCTGGGGAGCCAGAGTATGGCTGTGAAGGGGGCAGGGAGAGCTTCATGCAGAGCTCAAGAGATAGCAAGTTGCAATGTAAGTCTATTTACGTGATCCAGCCTATTTTATACAATGTTAAATAACAATATTTGATAATTTGTTATGTGTCAAAAAATCATGTTGTTAAAATAAATCCCTATTGAGAACTGTCTGTAACTTCATCTGAACTTCTATTAGTTCCCAATGTAAATATTATTTTAGATAAAAAGTACACTTAGTCAAATAAACTTCTTAAAAAAATTGAAGTATAGTTGATTTACAATGTTTCAAGTATACAGCAAAGTGATTCAGTTATCCATACATAGCTATATATCTGTTCTTTTTTCAGATTCTTTTCCATTATAGGTTAATACAAGGTATTGAATACAGTTCCCTATAGCTATTGAGTACAGTAGGTCCTGGTTGTTTATCTATTTTATATACAGTAGTGTGCATTGATATAGACTTTTTGATATACTATTTTTTGATGAGGGAAGTTGGGGCATTTGAGGAGAAAGTAGAAAAAGTCTCCCCTGTACTGATTTTTTTTTCCGAAGAAGGTCTCAGTTTAAAGGCTTTCTTAGAAAAACTCTATAATTCAAAGCTTTTCAACTCAGGCAATTAAAGTTTACTATTTAGGTACATGGATACATGAATAAATTATTGATAATGGCATCACATAAAATATTTATACCATAGAATATAGGCTGCAAAATAATTCTGAATACTGAAGTTACTAAATGTAAGCACAATTCACAAACCTGCTGATATTTTCAGTTACTTAAGTTATAGAAAAATCTGGCCTCAGTAAAAAGATACTGGATCACAGAAACTTTAAATATGTATTTTATGGAGGCCTTTTATTGTTTTTTGGTGCTGATGGGGGCACCTTAGAGATAACACAGTGGTGAGTTGTTTTGTAAGAAGCAGCTTGCTTCTTTCAATTAGCTGTCTCGTAGGGTCTCTTATGGATATCTTTTATGGTCTAACTGACTATCTCAAGTGTACCACAGAAAAAGGAAACAAGGCTATTGGATTTTCATCAGACCCCCTTCTCTGACTTTGACTGCTTCTGGTAGGAAAAGGAACTGAGCCAAGGAACAAGGCCACAGGCCCCAGGAGGGTAGGGCCACTTGGTAGTAAATATCCACTTAGCCCTCTGATAACCACCATAAGCAAGAGACAGAGTTTATGTGGCATTATAAAGGCAAGAGCTCTGGTACACTGCAGGAATTTAGGCTTCATCCATCCATCTACTGTTTGGCACTTTTATTTCCTCCCAAGGGATGCTTGCCTTTCTCTGTAGGCTACATGGGAAGTTAGAGAAGCTGGAAAAGTAATTTTCTCTTCCTCTCCTTCTTAACCATTTCCCCTAATCCTGAGACCCAAGGTCCCCGCTTTGTCCTTGGCTGGGGGGGATGGGGTGGTGGTGGTTAACCTCTAAGGCTGCTCTCCTCGACTCCAGTAAACTAAGGGAAAATTCATTTTAACAAGAAGCTAATTAAAGATTGAGAAAGGCTTTTTAAAATGAACTACAGTTTACGTTGATTAAAAAAATTCAGGTTGAGTGTATGGACTGTATCAAATATTTTCATCTTCATGTCAGTCTGGACTCCCTCTAATAGGGTGAGTTTATCTGTTAAAAGTGACAACACAGAAATGAGATAGTATTTCAGTTTGGCTAGTAGTAGTTCTTTCTTGACCCTATGTCAAATACAATTCTTACTGATTAAGTTTGCTTTTCTTCCATGGTGTTATCAAGGTAAGAATACTTTTATTAAAAGATTTTGAAATAAAACAGAAGTTAATTTTGAAAATCTCATTTTAGTTTTTATATTTCTCTTGTGAAAGGCTTATCAAGTGTGTCTAAGCCTCTTTTAGGTAGGAGACCACTTGAATTCTGACTCATGCTTTCTCCAAACTCTCTTCTACACTGGACTCCAGTGGGTGTTATTTTCCCTACTATGACACAGTTTCTCCTTACGTGTAATCACTCTGACTTGGAGAAGGATAAAATGACCAAACAGAACAGCTTTGATTACCAACTAGGTTATTTCCATACAGGTTATTCCTGCGCCTCTTAAGGTTATACAGTCAGGTTTTAGAGCAGCAATTCACTACAATGTTATGAGAGAAGATACTGAAGCAGCAAAGTGTAATCTATTATCTTCTAAAAAATAAGCAATAAGTTTTAAGCTTTTGTTATTAAAAAGTTATAATGAATATTGTTTTAAAATAGAGTTTTAAGAAATCACATTTGTTTAATTTTTTAGTATGAAAACACTATATTTTCTTAATTAAAACACAAGAAAGTTTCTAGTTGTAAAGGAGGCAGTTTGGTTTACTTTAAAAAACTAAAACAAATGAGGTAGTGCACTGTCCACCTGGATGTTAGAGATGGTGAGAATGCAGGAAAAGAAGCACCCTTGCACACTAGTAATCATGCCACCTTTCTGTGAGCCATTTGAGTCAAAACCAGTGGACTCCACATACTCTTTGACCCAATCCCATGAGTTTAAGCAATATTATTTCATTTTATAGAAATTACAGAAACTGAAATTCAGAAACTAAGTAACTTCCCAAGGTCATATGACAAGTTAGTAGTGGAGCTGTGATTCAAATTCAGTTACCTAATTCAAAGCTCATACTTAGCTCCACCTCACAAACGTCAATAACACAAGGTTTGTTTTCACGAAGTCTTCCTATAGTAGAATAACATGCAACAAATTAACATGTTGTATGGAATATATAATGACATGAACAAATGTTTGCAAAACTATAAATAGCAAAGTAACTTTAAGAACAGTTTGATCTTAATTTTATTAAAATACATAAATACATTAAAAAACAGGTATGTGTGATAAGATATACAGATGCACATCTAAAGACTTATGTGATCACAAGGAATTTACTTACCTCATTTTGTTTATCTGTCTTTCCTAAATTTTCTACCTTTGTATTAAAAATTGTCTTTTTAAAGATGTTCAATCTCAGTTCTCAAACTGTGAATCTGCAATTTAAAGACACACCTGCTTTTATTTAAAAAGCTACATGAAAATGAAAGATACAACATTAATTTTAAAATAGGTTAACACAATTTTCTAGTAGTATCTTGATTTCTTCTTACTTTAAGTCTAAACATTCTAATTTCTCAAGGTTGTTTATGCTGGAATCATTCAGCTAAAGGAAAGAACTGCAGAGAAATTGGGCAGGGGGACCACAAAAACCCCTGGCGTTTCTATTAAATGGTTTTTATCTATAGTGTGAACAGCATTACTCCATGCTCTATTTCTTACCCTGCCTGAATTTTATACTTTAATGTGAAGCCAGAATACGGTTCAAATCAGGGACTTTCCAGTTAGTGGAAAAGTATCAAGAACTCTTGTTTATTTATTGATAAAGATAAGGATGGAAAAAACAAAGACTTGCTAACTTTCCCATGTTGTTCTTCGTTAGTAAAACTACTCAGCATGTTTGTTCAGTCTGCAGCTTCTTTCCATATGACTTACAAGGTGTTATTTTCACAGGAATGGAACTCACTGAGCAATATAACTGACTGAGGAAGAGCCGGTTCATGCAGATAGTAGCCTCCAGGTCTATCCTAGCAGAAAGAATATTCATGTTGGATTTGTTGAAAATCTCTGAAAGGAAGGAAGAGGAATTAGTAAGAATTTCCCTCCGATAACACATGTTCTAGTTTAAAGAAATTCTGCTCAATTATGTTCCCCGAATATCATATACACGTAATTTAGAACAGAAGTTGGACACCTTGTATTTTAAAAGAAATTTTCAATTTTTTTTTCTGTCAAACTTCACATTGTTATAATGCAAAGACATTTATTTAATGGATAGGCAAATTTCTTCCTATCTTCTTTCTGGGTAAACATTGGTTCATTTCTAGTTCAACGTTTATGGAGCTGTCTTAACTATCATATAGCCTTTCTATAAGTTAAAGTACTAACTGTATATAGGACTTTATTTGAATTTTTACTGCATTTTTAAGTATTATACGTACATCACATATAATTTTGAGAAAGTATCAGAAAGTCTGAGGAAGACTGAAAGACCCACAGTCCCAATACTAAGGAAAAAACTCTATCATTAATAGTATATACTCTTCTTGAACTTATTGCACATTAGCATATTAAGGGTTCTGAGCAGTCAGGAAGAAAGAAAACAATTTACCTGCGTTTCAAATGTTTCTCAAATTTCTTTGACCATGAATCTTTTGATGATATGATACCTATTAATAACCCGAGGAACAGATCTGAGGAACACATTTTATGAATGCCACCTTAATGAATGTATTACTACCCAGGATCCTCCAGAGTTAATCAAACTCAATGCTCACCCCTCGACTAAACTCACACAGAACTAAAGTTGGATAATTCAGAGATAAATATTTATTTTAATAAAGCAACAAGCATGGGTACTTTTATCGTACTTATTTGTATCTCAATAAAGCCTTTTTAAAAAGAAACTAATATGCTTGTGTTTCAGGAATACTGAGCAGTAGAATAACTTGATGAACATGATGAGATAGAAGCAAAACAAGGATGGCTTTAAAGAATATTTTATGCTGGCCAAGCTGACTCATACTTGCCCAAAAGAGAGGATACACCTTTAGTTACCAAATGTCTCCCAGATTCATGTGACAAAATTCTACCTCTTCTACCTTTTCCTTTCAGATGTTGTGGCAATAGCTTATAAATTAATCTACTGAAGTCTTACAGTACAAAAGAGTGAATGCATACTCCAGGGTGGAAATGAACAGCAGCAGACATAGTCCAAAGAGCCCACCCTAAGTGCAGCATTTCTCTTAAACTTCATGTTTTTCCTAGCATATACATATGAGGAAGTATTTTAAAAACACAAAATTGAAAGGTTTTCATTCCAAATCTTTAGAAATAACTGATACATGAAAAATGTGTTGTATATTTATCTGTGACTTTATATGCCTTGAAACACATTCAATATACCTAGGTGAGAAGTAAAGCTCAAAACTAAACATCTCCCTTCTATTCCTACGATCTTTTTCTAGAAGCAAAAACCTGGCAAGTTTGATGTAAGTGCTAAATCAGAATCACGCTCGATGCATGCCTCCTAGAGTTGACACATGAAAAAATGATTTCATTTGCTGCCATAGATGGATTATACCAACTAAATGAACAACAATGGCCATTTTTAGTTTGTCTATCTTCTGGTTCTTTGAGCCATTTAAAACACAAGACACAAAACAAATACCAATATAAAAGGAGATAATACTCTTCTATATGTGAACTATTTATTGAACTATCATACTATGTAAAATATCACTCTTCAAAGAGGTCACAAAAAGTATAGCATTCAAAAATTTTAGGTAAAACTCTTCAAGGGTAAGCTAAATTTTTTTTTTTTTTTTTGTCAGCTTGTACAAAGTTTAATAGCAGGAAGATGTTTCTGTAGAGACTTGCAGTTGGTTCACACTCAGTTTCTGCTCATGCTATGTAGAGCATCCACAATGGTTTTATTGTACTCTGCAATCTGCTTGGTCACATTCTTCATAATTAGCTGGTAATCACTCTCTTGACTCTTGGTTGCTATGACTAATTAAATGGGTTAAGGGACAACACTGTCACTACAAATATTAATCTAATTTTGTGACTCAGAAAGGAGCCAAACTGTACTAGTATTTTTCTTATTGAAAACTGAAGATGGCACAGAAAAAGCACAATTAGAATATTTTTTAAAAAATTGTTAAAATTAAGCATCAACTGAAACTTAAAAGGCCACACAAAATTTGTTTCAAAGACGTTTGTCTACAGCATAAAATTTTTTTTTAATAATTAATGTTATTCATCTCAATCTAAATCTGGTCAGAGAACAATTCAATCTTCAGAAGAACTATGTCTCAAAGTCACATATTTTATGGCACACAAAACCAGAGTTCTGGACTTTACTGTGAATAGGAGTCTTCTGGTTTTAAAATAAGTTGCACAACTACCGGGAATAGAGCCATGAACACATCTCATCTGAAGGTACGCTGGGGTCCATGCTGCCCTGAGCTGATGTTCAGCAGTGTCCTAGAGGAGAAACTACACGAGTCAGTATCTAGCTCTCCAAGCAGAGATATTCTTGAATGGGTCAAAGAAGGGACTAGGAAACAACTTTTGGGGAAATGTTTCTTACAACTCCATGTGTGTTCTCAGCAGCTGCTTCCTCCTATGATCACACAGAAAGATAAGCAAGAAAATGGAACATAGGTACTATCTTGACAGAAATAAGATGGGGACATAGTACTACTATCAATTGGTAGATGAAGCTGAATTGGCTGAAATACAGATGTGCTTGAAAGTCAAATTTTTCATGACACTTCTTGGTTTACTCTCTCCTTTTGCTGCCCAGATATCCAAGGTACAGCCTTATAAATAACAACAAATAACTACATGTACACTCATATGTACATACATATACATATATATGGTTATATATAATTTACCCAGCAACTCTATGAGAAAAAAACATTAACTTTATTTGAGATAATAAAATTGAGGTTTAAAAAATTAAGTAAATTGTCCAAAGTCTATAACCTATAAGTAGTAGAGTCAACATTTAAAATTAGATCTCCTGACTGAAAAACCTGTGCACTTAGTCACTATGCCACACTACAGCTTCATACAGTCTGCTTTCTATTAGTTACTCTGTTACACACACACACACACACACACACACACCCTACTGTAGAATGGAAACTAAGTCTTATTTATTTCCCACATAGTTTACCCAGTATTTTGTACATTTTAGGTATCTGATATTGAATTGAATTTTATTTGTCTTTAAAGAAATTCCAAGAAAAAAAATCAGTCGAGTTCATGTGCAGTTTTTTAAAGGATACATTCTTTCATCACAAAATTATTTTGCTCATGGTGTTGCCACTTCCTCTCCAGATTTGTAAGCTAACAACAGAAAAGAAAAATGTTAACCAGTGCCTATATTCAAAAACTATATACACCTTCAAGAGGATAAGGGAAAAATCCCTCAATTTAAAATCTTTTCAACTCCTTGCATTTTATTGAGACAAAGCCATGATAGACAAAAAAGAAATTTAGAAAAGATTAAACAACAATAAATACAATAATAAATACAATGTTAAATTCGACAACAGGTTTACTTCATTTACTTTGATTGGAAAATGTTTTAAACGTTTATTATACCAATGAAGATGCCAACTGAAAGATAACTTATGATTTTCCCCTTCTTAAAAGCACTTAAAAAGAAGAATGCAACATGATGGGAATCT
This sequence comes from Camelus ferus, assembly GCF_009834535.1. Lineage (NCBI taxonomy): Eukaryota > Metazoa > Chordata > Mammalia > Artiodactyla > Camelidae > Camelus > Camelus ferus. Next base: position 13,334,304 of record NC_045699.1, read on the forward strand.
CTCCTTGAAATCTGAAGGTCTAATGCTACAAATGTACTGTATATTCTAACACTATAAAAGGTTCAGCTATATAGGAGAAACTTCCTTATTTCCAGGGCTAAATTTCCTGCCTCATTCCACAAGCTGTGATAAGAGCAGAGCTGCAGTGTGAAGATTGTAAGAGGGCTGGTAAAAAGCTGGCACTGTTACAATAATTTCTGCATCAACAGGAAGCTAATGTGGATATTATATTGATGGTTGCTTCCTCCGAAGACAATTTTACTGTTATAGAATTAAATTGTTTTTCTGATTTAATTAACCTTGTAACTCTGGGTTATGGTCTTTCTTTTTTAAGATGCACATAGTTTTTTTTCCTAAGCAAAAGACAGCCTGAAAAATGAAACATTAAAATAATGTTCTCCCTGGACATTTCCAAGAAGTAATAACCATGTAAAAAATCTGATAATTGAAGCAGCATTAATAATATTTCTGTCTACTCTCATGTTAAAATATTTTCAGGGTGTTAAGTTCAGTCTTAATGTAGCATCCATCCCATTGTTTCCTCTAAAGAGATAAATCTAGATATTAGGATGAATCCTAACTAATTAATTATGTGAACTGTATGTGCTGAGTTAATGCTACTAAATCAGATCTAGCTTCCCTAGATAGAAACCTTGAAGTTAAGATGGACTTAAGGAAGCAGTCAGCACTTTTTGACAATAAATCTCTAATAACCTTTCGCAAAGTCAAGTACCAAACTTTTCCTCTTTGTTTCATACAAAGAAGTGGCCTTCTTATAATGCAGCAGACCTCTTAAGTGCTACATGCATAATGCTATAAAAGCAACACTATGTCAGATGGTCAAATTCCTTCTATATTATGTATCTATTTTAGTGACTTGCCTTTAAACCTCCAAGGATGTCATGAAGCACAAATCGGTTTTTTTTTTTCTACAACTTATATTAAAAGTCTGTTATGAGTTCTTTATATATTTTGGATATTAACCCCTTATGAGATATATGATTTGCAAATATTTTCTCCCCACTTGCAAGTTGCCTGTACATTTTGATTGTTTCATTTGCTGTGTGGAAACCTTTTAATTTGATGTGGACTCACTTAATTATTTTTGCCTCTGTTGCTTGTGCTTTTGGTTTTATAATAAAAAAATTGTTGCCAAGACTGATGTCAAGAAGCTTTTCCCCTATGTTTTCTTCAAGGAATTTATACAATTTGTTCTAATATAAATATGTTTAAATGATTTCAAATAAATGACCACTTGAAAAGGTCTATTATGGAAAATTATTTATAAATTTCAAAAGCCAGTCTTTGAGAAAATAACTGCAAAAGATAGAGAGACCAGGATTTGATTCTGATCATTTGGGATTCATAAAAGGCAACACATAATACAGAGAAGCATTGTAAATTATGGCTTATGCTATAATTCCTGTATATTGGGTTAAGAATATGATTAGCATTTATTGTGGGTATAAACAAGGTTGCTATTGACTGGCTCTAAGAAATTGTGTTAGTCAAATGTTTTTCTCTTTAAATCATTTACTCAGTGGAAGAGGAGGACCAATATTCCATAAGAAATATCAATTTTTTCCTACAAACCATAAGACAATGGTCTCATAAACTTTTTCTTAGGTGTCTTCTCCAGCATCCACCCTACTCTAAACAGACTAGGATAATATTGCTACTTGCAAGTCTATACCTAGGCTTGTATATTATGAAGTAGAGACAGAGTAACTGAGTAATAAATTTGAATTATGTAAATTAGTGACTTCTAAGCTTAGTAGTTGTGGCAAACTCTGATGCAAGTCCATCTCTTTCAAGAAGAGTATCAGGTATATCTTTTTGTCAAATGGTACATCCACACAATGAAATAGCTGATATCATAAAAATATCACCAAAAAAAGAGGTTGAAAACGTTTAAGTAAGAAAATAAATGCTTAAAGACTGCATGCATACAATGATTTCATCTGTAAAAGCAGTATCATTAATAAGGGTGTATAACTGCAAAGGAAAAAAAGTTTACAAGGATATTATACCAAAATGTTAATGATGGTTGTCTATCATGATCGTATTACTATATAAAGAAAAGGAAGAAAAAATTCTATTGCATTTAGCATTAATAAATCATAGTTGCAAATTGCTAACATAGACTAATCAGATGTGAAAATAACCAATTTTTACCAGATCATAAGTACTGATTTTGTATGACATACATGCTTCATTTAATCCTCCAACAAATACTTATTGAACACCTATTATGTGCCAATGACTAGCATAGTGCTGGGGAGAAAGCGAGTGAGAGAGGCATCGTCTCTGCCCTCAGAAAGAGGTCTCAATCTAGACCTGATACCTGGTTGAGGTCATTATCAGCAGGAGAGGGATACAAAAAGGAGGCTTGTCTGTGTATCCTGTGTAAATAATCAGAGATATAAATAAAGAAGTTCAAGAATAGGATTGCTCTTTATAGAATCATTTGAACAGTTTTAAAATGAGAAATAACCTAAATGTCCAACAATTTGGAATTGGTTCAGTAAATTATGCCATAGTCATATAGTCAAATGTTATACACAACATTAAAAAAATCTACTGACAAGGGGAAGTACTTACGACATATAGTTAGTGATGAAAGCAAGTCTCCAAATAATAGGTACAAAGTCTCCAAATAATATGATACAATTTCTATCATACAAAAATAAATGTGTACTTACATATATGTATAAAGTGAGTGTACATATAACATATACATGTAGACTAGAAATATCTATCTACAAATAGACAGAATTATTCCTTCTGGGTGGTGGGATATTAGTCATTATGGCTCATTTTCATTATTTGTAGCATTCATGTGTTAACAAAGTTTCTGCATTAAAAACACTTTACTTTTGAAATTTTTAAAAGCTGTTAGTTACCATAATGGCTGTGCCCAGAACAGTGCCTAGCATAGAGTTGGCCTTCATATAGGTTTATAGAAGGCAGGAAAGCAGGAAATTTCTTTCTGAATGGAGATTATAAAGAATCTAGCTATCTTCAAAGCCAGAAAATCTGGAAGGTAAATAAAGCAGGTGAGGTGAAAATAAAAAAATTGATTGCTTTGGGGTAAAAATACACAGTAAGAGAATAGGACAGATAGCCTAAAAATAGAAATGAATTTCAGTCTTTTTAAAATTTTTACCTGAGAATGTGTCTCATTTTCTTGCAACTGTGTTTTCAGTGTCTCACATTGCACGTTTAGTTTCTCCATTATTTTTTTAAAGGTATTTCTACGGGTTGATAATACTGTTCTCTCCTGATGCAATTTCTAGATAGATCCAAACAGAAGTAAATAACAGGCTTTAGCAAATATCTAGTAAATCAATATAAATCATATTTGACTTAAATAATTTAAATGATATTCTGATAAAATTCTACTATGGCTATAATTAAAACTTGTTTGTAAAAATGTCCTATTAACTATAATAAGCTAAATTAGTATTAATTATAACTCACTAGGGCTGCCATATGTGTTCAGACTCCACCAAATTTACATTAATGTAAACGGCAATAAAAAGCCACTGACAAGTCTTAAGTAGGGAAATATCATAATCAAATTTCATTTAACCAAGTATATATTTGTTTAAGTACCCTATCCCTTGCTTTTCAATTTTTGTCTTTTGTTTGAAACTGATATCACTCTAAATTCCTACAATATATGTAAGTGTCTTTATTTTTTCTTAGCTTATATATCAAATAATCAACTGAAAATAATAAATTTTATAAACTTACACATATTATGAAATTTAATCAAGAAAAAACTATTTGAATCAAAATTTTGTAAGACTCTGTTGTCATATACCTTTTTCTTTTCTTCAGCTGATGATTTTAAAGTTGACAAATCATTGTATGTCTCCAGATCAGTTGTCATTTGCTTAATTTTGCTTTTTAGAGAATGTTGTTCCTCAGTCATTTTACTTTCCAGAAGCTCCATTTTCTGTAGATCCAACTGTAGACGCTGACTATCTGAAATGCAGGAAAAGTCAAGGGCATAATTAGTTAAAACTTTATTCCTTTCACAAAAGGAAATGCAATGATTAAAAATCATGTTCTACAAGAGTATATACACAAGAAACATATATTCACTGTAACCAGTGAGACAATACAAAGATGACTTAAAATAAATTATTCATCACCCAGGTAACCAACATAACCTGATGTGTTTTAGTCATATTTGTTTCCATGTTCACACAAACATATAAGAACATACATAGTTCTTTTTTCTTACTTAATAACATAACATATATTATGAGCAAAGACCTATTATTTTTAAACACCTTTATTTTTTTAAGCACCATATTTCAAATGTACAATCTGATGAATTTTGATAGATGTGTATACCAATGAAACTACTACCACAATCAAGATAGCTCACATTTCCATCACTCTCCAAGAGGTGCAACTTTTGAATTTCCAATTTATCCCTTCCCATCCCCTTTACCCACTGGTAACCATGTTCTCTACGTCTGTAAGTTTGTCTCTGTTTTATAGATAAGTTCATTTGTGTCCTTTTTAAAAAAGATTTCACATATAAGTGATATCGTATGCCATTTTTCTTTCTCTTTTTGGCTTACTTCACTTAGAATGACCATCTCTAGGTCCATCCATGTTGCTGCAAATGGTATTATTTTATTCTTTTTAATGGCTTAGTAGTATTCCATTTCACATCTTTATCCAGTCATCTGTTGATGGACATTTGGGTTGTTTCATGTCTTGGCTATTGTAAATAGTGCTGCTGTGAACACTGGGGTGCATGTGTTTTTTTGAATTATACTTTTCCTTGTGCCCAGGAGTGGGACTGCTGGATCATATGTAAGTCTATTTTTAATTTTTTAAGGAACTTTCATCCTGTTCTCCATAGTGGCTACACCAATTTACATTCCCACCAACAGTGTAGGAGAGTTCCTTTTTCTCCACACCCTCTCCAGCATTTATCATTTAAAGACTTTTTAATGATGGCCATTCTGGCTGGTGTGAGGTAATATCTCACTGTAGTTTTGATTTGCATTTCTATTAACAATTAATGATGTTGAGCATCTTTTCATGTGCTTGTTGGCCATCTATATGTCTTCTTTGGAGAGATGTCTATCTAGTTCTTCTGCCCATTTTTTTATTAGGTTGCTTGGTTTTTTGATATTAAGGTATATGAGCTGTTTGTATATTTTGGAAATTAGTCCCTTGTCAGTTGCACCATTTGTAAATATTTTCTCCCATTCTGTAGGTTGTCTTTTTGTTTTGTTGATGGTATCCTTTAAAACTGTGCAAAATCTTTTAAAACATACTATTTTTAATAGGGGTATGACATATACACACAGTTATATGGGGAAAAAGGAAGTTATGAAACATTATATATGTTTGAGTAAAACTTATAATTATATATACAGTTAGTTCTCATTATTTGTGGGAATTATAGTCTGTAAAGTTATTGTAAACACTGAGTCAGCAAACACTGAACTACTACTTCTAGAGGAAATACAAGATTAGGTTCCTGTGAGCCTCTGGTCACAATATTTTCATATATATAATCTTTTATGTGTGTTTTTCACTAAATATATCTTATTTAATATATATTATTAATTCCTTAACATTAGACTTAAGGCCAACTTATGCCTGAACAAAACTTACCTAACAGACATACTTTCTCCGTAAGGCACATCACAGCCTTGAACTTAGGAACACTAGTCAACGTTTCAGCACTATACTTGGGGGTCATTTTAAATAGCAACAAAGAGCACAAAAATGTAGGAAAAAATGGCATTAAATAATATACCACAAAAAGGATACTTGTTTATAGCATGAGAACTAAAGCAAGAAGGCACAGTGTTGCCTTATTCAGCCATTGCTGGGAACTCAGCATTTAAATTTTTCAAATTTTAATTCAAAATTTTCACCTGCATGTGTCCATAAATGATCATGAAAGTTTTGCAAATACGGATTTGGGGTTACAAATTAATTTTAGTGAGAAAGCAAATTTACAAATACAGAATCCATGAATAATGAGGATGGACTATACGTGTGTGCATGTGCACACACATGTGTGTATGTGTGTCTCATTCTTGCTTTCCAAAGTATTGAGCACCTACTATGTGCCAGGTGCTGAGGATATAATAGAAATCAACAGAGACATTGTTTTCACTTGAGTTTTATTCTAGAGGTTAAACTAGGAAATTTAAAAAGCATTACATTAAACTGGATAACTACTATGAAAAGAGTAATGCAAGGTATCATGGAGCATGTGGTACTGGTCAAAAGAGTTCTCTAAAGATATGCCTTTTAACTGACGCTTTAAGGATTAGAAATCAACCAACCAAAGGGAAAAGTGAGTGTTCCAGAGAAGATAATCAACATGTGCAAAGTTTAGAGGTAAGAAAGCATGGTTCCTTTGAGCAAATAACAGAAGTTCAGTATGACTAGAATCCAAAGCTCAGAGTGGGTGGTAAACTATAGACTTTGGTTGATAATAATGTGTCCATGTTGGTTCATCGATTGTACCAAATATGCCACACTGATGAGGGATGTTGAGGGTAGGGGAGTATATATTTATGGGTTGTGAACTCTATTTCCTGCTTAGTTCTATTGTGAACCTGAAATTGTTCTAAAAGAATAAAATCTAAATCTAAAACAAAAACAAAAAACTACATATACTGCTTTTCCTAGAGAAGGGGAGAAAATGGTTGGTTGGTATAGGGTAAAGTTTATCTTCCTTTAACAGCAGGTCCCCATGAAACGCTAAAAACTTCTCCAAGAGAAGAGACAGGAAGAGGATGCAGACTAGTTCCTTCTGATATGCTATGAAGTTGCAAAGTTTACCAAGCGGTGTGTACATAGTAGCAAAATCTCAGAAGGAACCACTTTGACCTGGGGAAATGTTCCTGAAATATTTTGCCATCAGCGCATTTGTTTATTCCCTGGAGTTTCCTTTCCAAAAATATAAATAAAAACTATTGCTGACAGGTTCCTTGCCTCTTTACTCATGCAGTTTATCAGTGTTTTTAATCAATTTTTTCATTATTGTCCTAAGGAGCCTTTTGTAGATGATTTTTTTCCCAATCACCTCCCTCCCACTGAATTATTTTATATAGCAGATGTATATCTGCTTATATACAGTGACTCTTTGGAGGGCCGCAAACTATTACAGTTAATGTCTGAGATTTTTTTTATCCTTCACCCAAGAAGCAATATTGCACTCTTGGGAGTCATACTGCCTCACTAAGAAACATAGAGTATACTAAGAAAATTAAGTGAGTTCCAATTATAACTTCAAGAACCAAAAGGGAGGCAATTCACAAAAGGGGAATGTAAAATTCATTACCTCTGAAAGATAAGTAAGAATATTATAAACCTCTTATGGTGATTTCCAGATACAAGAAGTTTCTTAAGAAGGATGATGTTAAAGAAAGAGAGGAAAAATAATTTATTACGCTTGGTTTAAATCAACACTTAAAAATAACTGAGTAAATGAAATTAATTGTAGGGGTCAAAGAATTCAAATCTTAATAAGGGAAATTTTCAGTAAAATCCTTATCATAATAATAAACTGGATTTTTATCTCCATTAAAACCAGTTCTCATTCTTTTCCAATTCTACATCTCTGGAGAAAATATAAATGACCAGTTTTTAAAAAGAAATGTAAACATGAAGTATAGAACTATGAAATGAAAATAAAGTCCTGATTATTGAATTCATTTCCTGGTATTGATATTTACCCTTTAAAAAATGTATGTTTCTTGATATCCATTATGCAAAGATAGTTTAAAGGAGACAAAAAAAAAAAAAAACGTTGAATTAATATTGACTTTAGATAAATAAAAAACTTAAAAATACGGTCTAAAACACAGAACAGAAGTTTTCTAGATGGAATAATTAAACATAAAATTCTTCAGCTTACAGAAAAAAGAAAATAAAGATATAAAAATAATCGTGGTTGTATATATGCAAAATAATTGAAAGTGGATCTAGAAGAGATATTGCACACTTACGTTAACTGCAGCATGATTAACAAAAGCCTAGAGGTAAAAACAACCCAAATGTTCAGTAAGGAATGAATGAATAAAGAAAATGGGGTATGTACACACTATGGGACATTATCCAACCTTAAAAAAAATAGAAAATCCTGTCACATGTTACAACACAGATGAACTTTGAGGACGTTATGATAAGTGAACTAATAAAGTCACTAAAAGACAAATATTGCATGATCCCACTTATATGAGGTATTTAAAGTAGTCAGATTTACAGAAACAGAATGTGGTTAGCAGTAGCTGAGGAGGAGGAGGAAATGGGAAGTTGTTCAATGGGTATGAATTTCAATTTTGCAAGATGAAAATGTTCTAGAGATCTGCTACATAACAACGTGCAGATAACACTATTATACTGCACACTTACAGATAGTTAGGATGGTAAATTTTATGTGTTTTTTTATCACAACTTAAAAAATACTCATAGTCAAACCAATAATAGGTATAGATCAAATTTAAAATGTACTTCCTCTAGTTGCTTGGCATATAATTCAGATATACAAATAAAACTACGGCAAACAAACTCTAAACAAATCTGGGCAGATAAAACATATTTAAATGTATAGAATGACATTTTCCCACCTATATCATCAATCTAAATTCAACTGCATATTAACAGTGTTCAGAATGCATTTATAAAACTAGGCAGTTGTGTATTAGACTGCAGAACTCTTTGGATTGTTAGGAAATTAACATAGTGCTTATATTGATTATTATATAACTCTCACAAAAAGGTCTGAGACAGCATCCTGATATCAAGTAAATGAATACATTTCTGCAGCAAAAAGTATGAACAGTTACATTAGGTAGGATAATTAAAGACTATAAATAGCCTAATGTCAGTTCAGGTCAGGCCCGGTTTTGCTGCCAAGAGCTTTTTAGATTTGAGGATTCCAGATAAAGAAATACTGTGGAAAATCTTCCATTTTAGGAATCTTTCAACGTTTTTAAGTTAGCAAATATTGCCTTCCTTCCCCATGACCTCATAAACTGCCAGAATAATTTCAAGTAGATAAAAAAATAGCTAATTCAAAGTCACCACACACCATCATAGTTAGAATCTGCCGCTTGAAAAACCAAAGATACCGTACAAATTTTCACTTGACTTTATACTAGGCTCTTTAAACTCAATCATGTGTATTTGTTCTTAATCCCTACCTGCAGTATCCAAATGGCAGCCACTAGCCACATATGGCTTTTAAGCACTTGAATGTGTCTAGTCCAAAATGATGGGCTGTAACTGTAAAATCTCATTGATCATTTTTATACTGAATACATGTTGAAATGATAATATTTTGAATACACTGGCTTAAATAAAATAATTATCGAAATTCAGTTGCCTCTTTTCACTTTTTTAATGTGGCTACTAAGAAATTTAAATTATGTATGTGGCTGGCATTACACTTCTCACTTCTTTTGGACAGTGCTGCTCTAGTCTCACGTTAGTCATAATGGCTGAAACTAATTATAATAAATCATTACCACCTCTACACCTCTCCTAACTATCCAAAGACCAAGGAGGACATGAGCCCTATGCACTTCCATTCTGCCTTATGCTTCTATCATAGTACTGTTTCATTATATTTCAATTGTTTATCTGTCACTCCACCAGATTGAAAGTTTCCTGAGGAAACAGATTGGATTTTTTAAAATCTCTGTATACCCAAGTCATAGCAAAGGCATAGAGCAATATTCAATAAATGTTAAATGAATGAGAATATCCCAATGAATTAGTATTAAGTTGATATGAAAAAAATTCTAAGCCTATAAATGATTGCAGCAATAGGCAATCGTAAATTATATTCTCAGTCTTTCAAAAAAAATCAAAGAGAGTAACATCAGACTTAAAATTTTCAGTTTTTATTACAGAAAGAAAAGGACATTAAAATCTAGGTGTCTTCTCACCTGAAGTCAGATTCCTAGCTGTACTTTGTGATTTCTGCATTTCAGTAGATTTAAAATTGAGATCATCCTGCATCATCTTCAGCTCTTGATTGGTGATAGAGGATATCTGTTTCATTCGATTTATATTCTGTATTTGCAGAGAAATAAAAATGAAAAAAATTGTACTCATTTAAGTTTCCAATAAAACTCTTGAGAATGCTGCTAAAGGACTGGATGTTTAGAATGGGTATTCTTTTTTTGAAATAGATCACTTATCATATACGTTTTATAGAAGAATACTGTGAGATTCAAAGTCAGGTTTTCTCAATAAGGAGAGGCTAATTTAAAATTAAGAATTGTTTCTTTTACCTTTGTTTTACTTGACTGTAGAAAAAAAATGCAACTGTACTAGTCTAGGAACTGACTGGATTCTTAAAACACTTAGAATATTGAAGAGACCGTGCATTTTTCTTCCTATGGTACCACACATTAGTAGATGCCCAATAAACATTTTTTGCTGAATCAAGATATTCATTAGGTACTCTGTTCTCTTACATAATAGTGAACCATTGCAATTTCTGAGTTGTATTTAGAAAGATAATCACAGTGAAAGTAAAGAAGACACCAAGATAGGCACACGGTACTTACTCTACTACTGTGCTCCAAAAGTGCAACAATGTTGGCTTCTATCTGTGCCTTCCTTTCCACTTCCTGATTCTTAGTTTCCTCAAAAGTCTCAATAAATTCTGCCAATTGAAAAATATGATGAGAAGCTACTGTTGATGTAGTTAATCACTATATAAACTGATTTGTTGGTCTGAAGAGCACTTTTTAGAAATTCAAAGCAAATTTTAAACTTTCACTGTTTAATTTTTTTATTAACCCAAGGGTAATTAAATTACTCAATAAGAGCATTTCTATATACTTTCAAACTTTCAAAGTTTAACTCTTATGACCTTAATACAAATAAATAAAAAATTTATAAATTCAGGCTCAAAACAAAAAGTTGATTAAAAAGAGATCTGAGAGATCAGAATAAGTCCTATGTTTTTACACTAGGATCTCCTTGATACATGTACAATTATTAACATCTATAATTAGCCACTAGCTTTACTTCTGAAAATATTACTAATTACCTTTTTTATCTGAAAATGGGTATTTTACTTATGCTGCTGAATTAATCTCAATAAGTTTAGTAATTTATTCAGATTATAAATAAACATTGTAAGAAATCATCCTTTTTCTTGTCTAATATAGAATTAGGACATAATTTGCTCTTATTTACATTCTTACAGTATTTCTATGGATCTTCCAAAAGTTAACTTAAAATAATTTTATTATCAGCATAAAATAACAAATTAAGTTTGAGATAATTTTTGGTACTTGCTGATATTTTAAAGAAATCTTGGAATATCATTAAATCAGAGATGGCAATGACTGCTTTATAACATGTATGAAGGTAACAACTGACATTAGACATATAAAAATGGCAGATTCTAGAAACATGATAATTAGAAAAGGAAGCCAGTAATAGTTAATATAGTCAATATTGAAAAACTTTATAATGTACAACATAAATTTAAGTGAAGATCTATTTACAAAGTCAAGTTCAGATTTTTAAAAAAGTAAGTGAGAAGCTGTAACAGAAGACTACTAAAGTTCCAGTTAGTGATAGAACCAAGTAACAAAATCAGAGGTGAGGCTAATAAATAATGAGACAAGTATTATGAAAACCTAAAAAAAGGTGAAAGATATTGAAGGTGAACATAGTGAAGCAGATAAAAGAGAAAAGTCAACATTCAATCAATGAGTGTTCTACAGATGCTCTATAGTCTATGAGTGTAAATATTAGCTTTAGAGTGTACCCCTGAATAAAAAGTCATACACACACATGTACAAAATCTTTGTAGAATTCTCTGCTCATCCCTAAACTATGCGAGGTATTTGGTAATACTTAAAGGCAAATGCTCTGAATGTCCACACTTCCACACTTCTATTATTAGTCATTACATTTTCCCAGAACGAGATCTCTGATTTAGTATAAGTGAACAGCTACCTGAGAATATAAAATTTTCGTATCTATAAGATTATTGCTTACTGTCCATACTTTCCTCCCTTTTTTTCAGCTCCTTGTACTTCTGATTCATTTCACCTATAAGCAATAAAAAAAAAACATTAATTTCAAAAACTCTAGAAACAGTGCTTAAAATGAAACATCTCTCGTAGGTTCTCTATATGCGATTAGTCATTGAATATTCAATATTTTCAATTAGGTGGGATTCTTTCACACTGAATTATGTAGTCTTTTAAAACACCTATATATGAATGTTTGACTATTTAGAAAGAACAATCCTCTGACTGAAAAGGACTGAAAGGTTTTCCAATGGTTCTCTATTTCACTTCCAACTTGCAGCTATTCAATACACACACGAACTGGTGACGGGAAACATGAACTCCCAGGAAAGTTCATTTCATCTCTGAATGGCTACAATAGTCAGTAAGATAGCAGGGTTACTTCCCTCAAAGAGCTCAAAGTCTAGATATTTAACAACACTTACTAAGAGCTATCATATGAAAGTAAAGCCTGCTATAGCAGTACACAACAAGGACAATTAATCTAGTTTGAGGTATCAGGAAATTTTTCTCTAAAGAAGCAATATTTAAGCTACATTATAAAGGATGAATGAATAGGAGTTACCTAGTCAAAATATAGAAGTTCAAAATCAAAGCATTATAAGTACAGGAATTTGAAAGTGAGGATGAATGTGATAGCACAAGAAACTGAAAGAGTATTATGGTTCAGGCAGAGAATGTGAAGTGAAAAAATGGCACAAAATGGGAGGGGATAGCTCAGTGGTAGACTGCGTGCTTAGCACGCATGAGGTCCTGGGCTCAATCCCCAGTACTACCATTAAAAAAAAAGCTTTACTGACATGAAAGAAAAATCACAGTTGACTTTTACACCAGAAATCGACACACTATAAACTGACTCTACTTAAAAAAAAAAAAAAAGCAGCACAAAGATGAGGCAGGTTATCAAAAACTTTATAAGCCACATGTTATGAAAGTCTGGACTTTCTCCTAAGGACAATGGTAAAATTACTGAAGAATTTTAAGCAGAGGAATAAAATGATCAATGTGCATTTCTGAAAAATATTTCTGATCAGGATAATAAAAGAGAAGTCAGATTAGAGGCAATAAGACTAGTTAGGAGGGTGTCACAGTAATCCAGGTGAAAGATGAAGATTGCTTGGTGGCAACTAGGATGTAAGGTAGAGGATTTTTGTTTGAGGCATTTAAGAGCCAGAGTCTATGGATTTTGGTAAGGGTTAGTGAGGGAGAAGTCAAGTATGATTCCCAGGGTTTCTGGCTTGAGCAATTGAGGACATGGTTGTATTATCTACTGAAAAGAAAAGCATGTTGAGGAAGAAGTTGCTTACAGCAGTTATAGACATGTATTTAATATATGTGAAAGACATAATTAAAATAAAAAAATCAAAGGCCCAAAAAAATGGATGAAATCTGACACTTCAGCTGCATAAAGGGACCAGTAGTAGAGGTGGATCATGATTATCTTAGAACAACATGATTTTCAGCGTAACAAAAATTGAGTCTTGGAGGCACAAGGCTGTTTCCCTGGACTAGTGAGATGGCTGCAGTCCTGTGCTCCCAGGGACCCTGGTAGAGAAAGCAGAATAAATTTGTGCTTGCTCCAATCTGTAGTTTCTTCAATCAAGTCAGTTAGTTCTTAGCATTCTAGAGAAACTAGAAAAGCTTACTAAGATGATACCCAGCAAAGATGGAAAGAATAATAGGCTCCTAAAGGGGTTCCAGATAAGAAGCTGGCATCTAGAAAAACTTTAGGAAGAAGAGTTCAAAGAAAATGGGGGAACTGTCAGTTAGAGTCCAGAGTCTAAAACCCAATGGTCAGCCTGTGTTCTATATATCCTTCTATAGGGTATATGGTTTTTCCAAATATTGGCTACAGCAGCAGTAAAGTTAGGGAGTAGAGGAAGATAGAACCCCTAATTACATGGAAGCATGGGCTTCCACTTGTATACTTGCATGGGTGGGAAGTGAATTACAAGTAAAAAACGGTGATGGCAAAGTCAGAGACCTAGGTCAGCAGACAGCTTTTTTGCTTTCTGGTCTGAAAATATTTTTCCCAAGCTCATTGACGACAGCCCTGATACAGAGAAAATCTTGTCAAAGCCCCCTCAACATTACTGGTAGTAAAAAGCTGAAAGCTACTGTAAAATAAGGACAGTAAAACCCAGAGGTCATGAAATCCCAGCCAGGGACATTCAGAACCAATGGGAAACATATGGTTCACTCTGACTAAGGCTTTGGATCCATTAAAAACTTTACTGGACTATTACTCAGTTCAAACGATCAACAATGGTCTCAGAGCATACTGATGTAGTGTGATTAGCTGCAAGGGTGAGGGGAGAGATAATTTTTTACTAATAACAAAGTTTGTATATAACTAAGTTTTAAAAAAACACAATATAGATAAACTATGATTAGTTCTATAATGATGTTACTACTATTCACTTATCTTATGGCAGTAATTTTTTGGGTGGGAAACAAAGTTAAAGAATATGAGCTTATAGCATACATGATCTGGAATACCCTCATAGAAGAGTGATGTGCCTATAAATGTTATATAACATATGTGAAGTAGCAGAAAAACTAGTATCTGCTGAACCCGCCATGGCCTAGGTTTCAAGGAAAATCCTAGTTTCTTGTAATGACTGGCTGAGAAGTTACACTATTGGGAGACTGGTCAGACATTAAGGGATTAAGAGTAAGGTTTGTATCCTAGGCTTTACAGGAATTTAATTACCATCTTATCTTTCCTCTTTTAAACTTAAGAGAATTCCCTACATAGGCTGTTTGCAGTTCCCCATCTTGCTATTAGACCCCAAGACACTGCAATGAGGTTTCTCCTCCTGCCATTCCAATGAAATTGTTCGCAGTAAGATTATCAAATCCAAGGGGCAGTTTCCAGTTATCTTACTCTGCAATATTTGACACTATTGATACATCCTTCCTTCTTTCAATTTTTTTTCCTTACATTGTTTGTTGTTTGGGGGGTGGAGTTTTTCTGGTTTTTCTTACTCTCAGATCATTTCTTCTCTGTCTTCTTGGCTTCTTCATGGCTTTCTTGGCTTTCTCTTGCTTCATTTAAATTCTGGATTCTGTTTACTTGACTTCTAATGCTACATTACATTCAAGGTAACCCCACTCATTCTTTAAGAACTCTCAAATTTGATCTTTTTCCTAATTTTCAGATTGCTTAATGCAATTGCTTACTAGATATATTCATGTGGATATGTTTCAGGACATCCTAATATGCAGTATATCCATAATTAAACTCTTCTCCCTCAAAGTCTGCACCCCTCTGTATTCCCTCTTATGTTTGAAAGCACTTCACCATACACTTATCCAAGTCAGAAACCTGGGAGATTCATCCCTCCTGCTCCCCTCAAATTCATGTTCTCAGTTGCCATTAGATTGAGCTGGAAGATGTGTCTGGTCAATGTCTCCAGCTACACAGCTGGTCAGCTGGATTAGATAGGACAGAGCTCCTATATATCTTGGCAGATTCTCAAGCTTTACAAAACCTCCTCCCATACCACTGTTCTTAAAAAGAAAAGAGATCAGGGCCCTAGTGAACTCCTCTATATTGTGATTTCTCAGTTGGTGGATTCATATCTGAGCCTCCCATGAGACGCAATGCACAGATGTGGGCAGTCCTAAAGTAGGGTAAAATATAGGGCTTGTTACCAATTCTATCCTTAGATTTACTATCATAGGAGAGCACAAGATCATAGATGGGAGAAGCTAATCAGCTATCACACTGAAGGTGCAAAGCAGGCCAGCAAAAGGGCCTAATGTAGAAAAATTAAAAATGAGGAGACCAAAAGAAAGGGGAAAGGACACACTTGTCAAATAAGTGTAACTTTAGAGCTATCCTCAAGCTCTGAGTGTCTGATATGATCATAGTTCTACATAACTTATTTCTTCCAAATTTACTGATGACTATATGCCGGATACTA
Source organism: Camelus ferus (assembly GCF_009834535.1). Taxonomy (NCBI): domain Eukaryota; kingdom Metazoa; phylum Chordata; class Mammalia; order Artiodactyla; family Camelidae; genus Camelus; species Camelus ferus. The sequence continues at coordinate 13,350,292 of NC_045699.1, forward strand.
TAATAGGTGCTAGGGATATCAAAATAAACAAGGCAGTTACCACTATATCCCAGAAGGGCTTCTAGTCTATTAGGTGCACAAAAGCAAAAGTTACAATGCAACATAAGTACTGAAACTGAGTTATATATAAAGTACTATGGTAACTAGATGGGTGAAGAGTTCAGGAGGTTTTTACATAGAAGGTATCATATCAGCAAGGCACTTTAATAGGTAATGTAGAAATTCTAGAGATAAATAAGGTATTTTTCTTCAAGAAACTTATACTCTAGTAAGACAAGTATCCCAACTTTTCCACTATAAATTTAGGCCTTTTTTCCCCTCACAGGGAGGAAAGAAGAAATGAGTATGGATTGTTGTTACAAAAGATTTGGGATAGTATAGAAAGGACACCATTGCTTTTTGATATTCTCTGCTATAGCCAGCCAGTGAAGTAAGGGAGATACGCTCTTTTTGCAGCACTAAAGGGCTGAGCACCACCACAATCACCTTTGTCCTCACTGTCAATAAGGTCATCTGACTCTTCTGCCTCTCTATCATAAAATGTTCTCTTGAATCAGGGCTTACAGACCAATCGCGATTTTTCTACTCTGAGAAGCAGTTCTGAACCCTGGAGAAGATCTGATCACCATTTTTCAGAAAGGCAACTATCCCAATCTTCTCTCCTGATCAGTATACAAGGTATGTGCTAGTGACTCTCCTGGCCTCAAGGCTCCCAATTCAGCAGGCCTACTGACTTTAGAGGTGAAAGGGCAGCAGAAAGCAAATCAAATTAGAGAGGTGGAACAAGAATAAACCTTGAAGGACTTGCGCACATCCAGATTCTTTCTTTTCTAGCACTTGGGGTCCTTCTGAGTCAAGCTCAATCTCCTGGTTCCTTCAAGTGTTCCTTCTGTGGCATGGTTTCAGTCTCTTTACCATTCTGTTCATTTCACTCTCATTGAGTTCCAGTTTTTCTTTATTCCTTTTAAAGTATGATGCCAAGAAACTTAGGATTCCAAGCAGACTATCACTTCCCATAGTCTCTATATTCATGTTTTGGTAATGCAGTCTAGGATTCCAGCTGTTGTGATTTTATCACATGAATTCACACTGAGCTGCTATCCAAACCTCCTATAACATTTTCACATATTTTAGTAACCTACGGCACTTTCTCCTCCCCGACTCCTACTTCAATTTTAATTAGTTTCAAACTCCTATTAAAGTCCATCCTCTTACACTCAGTCTCTCTCTCACCTACATTTTGCATATCACTATAGCAGTAAGTAAAAAACCTAGTACATCAAATAGTATTAAACTGGTATGTTAAAATGAATATGTGTAACTTTAATGTTTTAAACTAACTTTTAGCTTCAAGCTTCATCCAATTTATTGAACACACATTCTCTACAAAATGTTTTAAATTTTGGCAGGAAAATTTCTTTACAGTTATTCAAACAAGTTCTGATAATTCTAAGTCTACATACTAGAGGCATTTAAAATGTACAATAAAAATTCTCTAAATATGTAAAAGTTAAAATATTGCTTAAAGCCTCACCGTTTCTAAAGAAAAGAAAAAGAACTATGAAGAAGTTTGTTTCAACAGAGTTATAATCAACAAAATCAGATGGTATAAGGAGTAATCTTTGGCATGTATTAAACACAATGTAAGTTCTTAATTATTTCCTAAAGCAGTAGTTATCAAACTTTAGCATGCATCAGAATCATCAGGAGAGTATGTCAAAACACAAATTGCTAAGACCTGTTCCCAAGGTTTTATGTTCAATAGGTCTAGGGTAGAGTCCAAGAAGTTTTATTTCTAACAAGTTTCAGATGGTTTTGATGCACCCGGTCTGAAGATAATACCACCATCCTAGTGAAATATATAAAAAATAGTTTAACCAATCTCCAAATTAAACAATAAACGGTGATTCATTTTTCTCCATAAAATATATATTCAGAAAGTACAGAATAGCAACATATACATGCCATTTGAAATCTCAGATACCAAAAGATAAACCACTATGAAACTGACTACATTATCATGTACATCCTAGGGAAAATACTGATGAGGAAGTACTTTCAAATGTTTTAGGAAAATCTCCATGAAACTTATTCAAATTTCAGTTTATAAATTAATATCATTAGTAACAGCCAACAACTAACATCTACATGCAGTTTTTATTTATTTGTTTGTTTGTTTATTTATTTATTTATATTTATTTAGGAGGGGAGGTAATTAGGCTTACTAATTAATTAATTTATTTAATGGAGGTACTTGGGATGGAACCCAAGACCTTGTGCATGCTAAGCACACGCACTACTACTGAGCTGTACCCTCCCCTTCTTATGTGCAATTTTTAAATAGCATGCTACTCTGAGTCACACACACACACACGCTCCATTCATCTAATCCTCACAGCAACCCTAAGAGGAAGATAGGTACTGTTATTATCTCCCCTTTAAAGACGAGGAAAGTAAGCTACAGAAAGATGAAGAAGCATGTCTAAGGTTAGCCAGTAGAATAGCACAGGCCAGATCTGAATCCTGGCATTTGGGTTGCAGAACCTGTGCTCTAAAACAAAACTATTTTGTCTTTATAAATTCTATTTAATCTGTCATAAAGAATAAAAGCTTCTAACTCAGGCCTTGAAACTCTGAGTAGGAAGAAGTATCCTAAGAGAAACCAAAGAAAAGTGTTATATTTTATGTTTTTACTATTCTTGAAAGCAGCATATAAATTAAGGAGTAAATTGCAATGAATTCATTCAATTTAAGACAGTAACCCAATGATCCTGTAGCATTTTGCATATACCTCAATTATGATATATAGTTATGACATTGTAGCTGTTATTTCAATGTCTGTAATACATTCTATTAATAATTACATGACAGTTGGTTTTATATTCTAATCAATCTTTAGGAAGATGCCATACTCTAAAATTGAAGGATAATTTGTAGTGAGTAATAATGCCCCAAAATATTTTCTGGGGAGATACATGACTGTACTTTGTTAACTGCGTTACTCAAGCCCAGTTTGAGTATGCAGATGTCTAGAAAATTAGCCCCATCTTGTGGATCATGGTAGTATGACAAATTCAGGCCTTTGAGAATAGTGACATGTCAGAGAAGTGTATTATCTTGACTGACAAAAACTAAGAAATTTTTGGTAACTAGCACTGGTGAGAAAGCACTTTCACATACTGCTGCTGGTTGTATAAAATGGTACGTTTTCTGGAAATAAATTTTCAAAAATAATCAGAATTGTATATATAAGAACACTCTATTAAAAATTTCACTTCTAGAAATTTAGCCTATAGAAATATACAATTAACACACATGTATTTATCAAGGTTATTTACTGCAGCATTGTTCTTGATAATGAAAAATTAGAAACAATCTACTGTCAATGTGGATATAGCTAATACTATTTAACAACAATATCAACATGACTATAGTTAAAGTGTTGTAAGTACTTAAATACGTGCCAGGCACCATTCTTAGTGTGGCTTTAGAGCCCTGACATTGATCACTATGCTATACTTCTTAGAATGAAGTATAGATCCTCATATGGAAGAATGTTTATTATATATAGTTAAACGAAAAGACTCAAGCTCAGAAGAACTATATAGTATCAATCAATTAATAAGTATATATAAGCTATTATAGAAAAAAGTCTAAAAGGTTATAAATACCAAACTGTAAACAATGATAACCTCTGAAGAATGGGATAAGTATGAGGAGAAAGGAGATGAGTTTTTACTCCATACATTTTTGTATCGCTTGAATTTTTCACATTAAGTACATACCGGATTTATCTACAAAAAGTACACAACTTTTAACAATAAATTAATTGGAGTCTTCAAAATAACTTTAACTAGTGTAAGGAAAATTTTTAAAAAGCAAAAAGGTATAACGTCCTAGATGCTGAGGCTAATTGCACAGTTAATGAAAACATACGAGAATGGTCATTTGAGGCAACACGTGTGCACGCACGCACGCACACACACACACACACACACACACACACAGACATACCCCCAACAAACCCATAAAATAAAGTATATTCAAGGTGATTAGAACTCTTTAGAAATTCTGGGTAGGTAAGTCTATACCTGGTAATTTTTTGATAAAGATGGCAGGTTAAACATGCATATCTAATTCGAACTGCCCCCAACCTGAAACTCCACTAAAATTATAGTAAAAAGAATTTTTAAAGGTCAAACTCCCAGAAATGAGGAAAATAGGAGAGAAAACAATAGCAATAACGTTTTGGAAGCTGGAAGCAGACGGACAAGTGATAACTAATTTAGCAGACTTCAGAAAGCCTAAACCTAAGCCATGATCGGTAAAGTAAGAGTTAACCCAATTTCAAAAACCTCAGGAATTCTGCATAGATTACTAATTTTGTGTTCCTACACCATGAAAGGTTTTGTCATGTCTTAAAATAGTAACACTGTCTTTTCAGAATTTCATGTAAGACAGTGAAGAGTAACGTAGGAGCCTGTTTTGACTTAAGTGAACCAAGAAACACTATTTTGAGGGAACTTCAATGTGAAACATACAAATCCTCAAGTATTAATTTGTGGTTAGAATAAATATTTTCTTAGTCAACAATTGTTTTTTCAAAAACCAATTACTCAGCTATACGTTAGAGGTAAATCTTGAAGTAAAAGGATCTTCATTAAAAATGATATCCTATATTGAATGAGAATATAGGCTACTATTATCTATTTTTTGTTGCCTTCTTTACCCAGAGCAACAACGCTTTTTCCATGACTTTCTCTTTCTCATTCCGAAGGAGCATCTTAAAAAGGAACAATTAAGTAGATATTTAATGGTTGGCACTTCAGCTAAGAAAGGAGAAATAAGGATGAATTTCAGGAGAAATAAGGCTTTTCTGAAAAGTAGCACGGCATTTGCCAACAACGCTCTGCTTTAATAATGATAGAGTTTGTAGCCAAATTCTAACCATACATCAACTTTCAATAGGAATATTTCTCATTGCTTCTAGTTAGTAAAAATAATAACAATTCCTTCTCTGCTAATATATAGGACAGTACACTTACTTAAACCTAAATATTTTTAGAACCCATATAACAAAATTATCTGATCCATCAATAAAGCAAAAACACCGTATGGGTGAAATTTAGCAAATATTTAACATAACAAAATTAATTCCCCCAGCAGTTTAAAAAAAGTAGTATCTTATTAGAATGAAAATTTTCTTTTATGAGATTATTTTAAACAATTATTTACAAAGGCTAAATAAAGATTTGAGAGCAAAGCTGCCTATCTAGAATTGGTCAAAAGTCTAAGTGTATTATGAGGATTTTTTCTGCTTTACCCAGATTGGCAAAGAAACTGATAACTCAGCATCTGGGAATAATAAAGATTTTTGCAGAATAGTCAAATAACTGTTAGCTGATTTTATTTAGTTAACTTTGAGACAATGTAACCTTTAGCAAATTATAACTTTAAGGACTTAAAAAATGCATAAATATGATGCACTTGAGGAACTTGTTGGTTTACAGGGCCACCATTAATACCTAGCAGAAAACATAACTGTACCTAAACCATTATCTAAGGACATCTTTAAATTTAAAATGAACTGTGCAAATTTCTAAAAAGTTTATTTAAACTGCAAGGTTGGAACAAGTACTAACAAAGACAGACATGTACAAACATCATTTATGGTTTATATGCTGTCTTAACTAGAACCCCTACAAAGCAAAAGGTAGCCTAACTGGATTATACACAGGTGCCATAAATGGAAGAAATTAATAAAATAGGCCAGAGGGAATAAAGCTGAGGGCAGAGTATGGACCAGAAAGTCAAAGTAACTTGATTATCCTCCACATCTTAAGGAGCAGATTATCCACAATCTTGAGTCAAGGGATAGCTGAGAATGCAGATACAGACAAGAATCTACCTCTTTATTGAAAATCATAAATCTAAGGTAGGAATCCCCAAGAAAGTAATAAAACTGTTGCTAACCAATTAAGCTCTCTCTGGATAGGAGTGCATTTGTATAACCTAAGAACTAGAGGGCCCAAAGAAGTGACTAGAGTTTAACTCCCACTTTTAGTTCATTCTACAAATCTGACTATTTAGTTCATTTCTCAAACATTTGTTGAATGTTTATTTTCCCAGGAACCCGTGTTGATGAAAGAGGTTACCAAAGTGAGTAAGACACAGTCCTAGTCCTTGAGGATGTTATACTCTAAGGGAAAGACAAATATCTAAGTAGACAGTGGTAGCGTAATGTGGCCAATGCAGTGATACAGTTATGCAGTGTGTTCTGATAACAGATGGGATCACTCACTTAGCCCAGCCCATAAATAGGTCAGGGAGGGAAGTCAGGGTTATTATGTTGGATATGAAAGGACACCTGAGCTAGATCTTAGAAGATGAGAAGTTAGTAAGGTAAATAACAGGGAAAAGAACATTCAATATAAGGGAACAACTAACAGGAGCGAAGAACTGTGCATGAAACAGATTGATGTAAGGGGTGAGGAGTGAGGTATCACAAGTATTAATGTAAGAATAGAGATGATGAGGGGAGCAGAGGAGGCTTATGAAACACAGATTATGGAGGGACTATAATGCCATACAAAGATTCTTGAACTTTATTTGGCAGGTCATGGGAAAGCACTATTAAGTAGGAGAATGACACAAGGTCACATTCCATACAAGTTACTCTGGCAACACTGTGGTGGCTGAATCTGAGAGGGAGCAAGACTGGAGGTGAGGAGACCAGTTAGGAGGCTACTGCAATAGTTCAGGCAAGAAATAATGAGGTCCTGAACTAACAAGTAACCTTCTAACAAGTAACCTTTTAACAAACCCTCTATGCTGTTGAACCAATAATCCAGGATGATCACAGTGTAGCAGAAGAACAAAAAATTAACACACTGATATATATATATATATGAACATATAAATACATAATATTCATATATCACATATATTTTATATGTACATATATAAACACTTTTGCTACTATTACAGTACTACATTACCAATTGTCTCTTTCTATGTTAATCAAAATAGGACAAAGAATGTTAGAAAACAGGAAAATGGAAGCCACAATTCAAAGCATTCTATTTTCTTAAAATTAGTAATTAATAATAAAGTAAGAAACTGTTACCCCAAAATGAGTTATTTTACTGAAAAAATAAATATAATCTTGCTAGAAATTTAAGTTTAGAAAGAGATTATTTAGAATGTATCCATAAAGCATCTGAAATCAAGAACATTATCAGATGTATCAGAATAATTTATTAATAAAGAAAATCTATAATACAGATCTACATAAATTAAAATAAAAAAAATAATTTAATAAAGAAAATAACATGAACTTAGTCTCAGCAATTTATTGTGAATCTACCTTGCCATATATACCATTTAACATTCATAAATCTTAGTGAAGTAGAACCATTTTATTCATTTTGAAGATGAGAAAACAAAAGCCCAGATAATAACTGGGACTGAAAGTTTGTCTACCTTTAGATGTCTTATTTACATATAGCCACATGTAAATAAAACTGTAAGCATTTCACAAGAATATTTTTATTTCACAAATGCAGCATTTTCTATAAGAAAGCCAAGATTAGGCTTGTGCAATAGAACTAAGACTTTGGGGCCAAAGACAATTTGGTTTATAACTAGACTTTACCCCTTACTAGCTGTGGGAATTTGAGTAACTTCTCTGAGCTTCAACAAGTAAAAATGAGGTTACAGGCTTCAAAGGGTTCCTGCAAAGATCACAAAGTGCCCAGTCCAGATAAGTAACCAATTAATAGTAGCTAATGCTATTATTCATAAATGAAGAAAAAGTACAAATAAAACTAATACACTGCATTAAAACTGAAGTAAAAAATTAGTTTAGGAAAAGAACACCCCTTTTCCCTGCTACGAATGTTTCTTTAGCCATAATAATTATATATTGACAATATCATACTTAACTCAACTCTTGATAATCCAGGAGCATATTAACTGGTCTGCAGTTAATATGTGATTAAAGTACCATAGGAACCTACCTTTCTCTCCCCTATTAGAGAGAAAACAGTTAGGAAACTGTAATGCCCAAACTCTTCCCCCAACCACACACACACTATAGCTCCCAAATCCCCACCACAGCATTTCCACTCGTTTGTACCCCAGGCTTCCCCAAATGCTCTGATCCCCACCTGGGCTCTTCAAATCCCACTGCTAGGGAAAGCTGAGAGAGAATCAGAACAATCAGTATTTGCCACTTCATCACTGGACTCTCTAGGAATAAATTCTTTCTGCATTGTTTGTGATATTTGTGACTTGCTCCTCACTCCCCTGCAACTCTATCAGTTACTCCAGTTCATAGTTGACCATTTTGAAGCATAATTTAGAAATATGTGAGCAACTTTAAAATATTTTACTTCATTAAAAAAAGTTTTCTTTGTAAAATGAAATAAATTCATCATATATCCATTTTAAGTTATATCAAGTTTCTAGTTGGCTTAAATAACTCAATATTAATTCTCATGTTTAGTATTATAGCAGTTTAGTATTTTAGTAGTTAAACCTAGTGATATCACAAAGACTTAGTGATATCACAAAGAGGTAAACAGCCCCTGAGGTATACCAAATAAATGCTACTATACATTATAAAAATATCAAAATAATTACCTTGGTGTTCTTCTAAATCCATGTCAAGTTGTCTAATTTCTTCATTAAATTGATTTATTTTTTCTTTTATATCTGTTAACCTGTTGAAATATTATTAAATTAATTTATGACAGATAATTTAGATGTTCAGTAAAAACATTTAATGATGATGTGAGGAAATCTTAAATCTTTTCTAATCTGCATAAACAATATCAAGAAACGATATATCTTATTCTGGGAACAATAGTATAAACTTGAGAGAAAAATCTTTTCTAAATTTTTCTCATGATTCATATTTTGAGTATAAGTATATTTTGAGAATATTAGGTTTCCTGATTTCAAAAGTAGACCCTTCCCCAGCCTTATTTTGAGCTTGGCTTGTGATATTAAGAAAGTAAAAAATCTTTAGCAATCTTATTTTTGTAGGTTTATACAAATTGAACTAAGTTGGTAAATTAGTCTTAGAAAATAAGAGTAAAATTTACCATTAACAGAAGATTATGTGGGTTAAAAATTTAACAAAAGCAGTTGTACTTATTATAAAGCCATAGTAATCAGTATGGTGCTGGAATATATATATAGTAATGGAATAGAACTGTGAGTCTAGAAATAAGACCCTGTATTTATATACAATTGATTTTTGACAAAGGTATCAAAACAATTAAACAGAGAAAGAATATTAAAAATATTTGTTGAAAGAGTATTTGTTGAAAGAATATTTCAGCAAATGGTGCTGAGACAACTGGACATGCACAAGCAAAAGAATAAAACTGGACTCCTACCTCATACCACATACAAAAGTTAAAAAAATGGATCATAGCTCTAAGCATAAGAATTAAACTATAAAACACTTAAATAACAAAAAGTAAGCATAAATCTTCATGACCTTGAATTAGTCATTAGTTTCTTAGATATGACATCAAAAGTACAAGCAACAAAAGAAAAAAATAAACTAGACATCATCAAAATTTAAAACTTTTGTGCTTCAAAGAACATCAAAAAGAAAGTGAAAAGACAATCCACAGAATGGAATAAAAATTTTACAAATCATTTATCTGAGAAGAGACTTGTATTCTGAATATACATAGAACCCTTATAATTCAGTAATAAAACAATAAATAATCCAATTTAAAAATGGGCAAAGAATGTAACTAGACATTTTCCCAAAGAATGTATACATATAATCAATAAGTACAGGAAAAGAGGTTCAACATCATTCATTAGTCATCAGGGAGATGCAAATCAAGACAATAATGAGATACCACTTCACACCCACTATGATGGTTTAATCAGAAACAACAGGTAATAAATATTGATGAGGACATGGAGAAACTGGAAGACTTATACACTGCTGGTGAAAATGTAAAATGGTGCAGCTGCTTTGGAAAATACTCTGGCATTTCCTCAAACAGTTAAATGTAGGGTTACTATAGAAACCAGCAATTCCACTTGTAGATAAATACCTAAGTGAAAATATATGCCCACACAAAAATCTGTACACAAATGTTCATACCAGCATGATCCATCACAACCATAATGAAAACAATCCAAATGTCCATCAATTAATGAATGGATAATATGGTATATCTACATGATGGGATATTAATTGGCAATAAAAAGAAATGAACTACTGATAAATGCTACAAATATATGAACCTTGAAAACATTATGCTAAGTGAAAGAATCCAGCCTCATAGGACCACATATTGTATGCTTTCACTTATATGAAATATCCACGAAAGAAAAAAAATTTACACAACATTGTGGACTGACTATACTTCAATAAAAAATATATATACTAAAAAAAAAAAAGAAAGAAGGAAAGAAAGAAAGAAAGAAAGAAAGAAAGAAATGTCCAGAATAGGCCAATCTATAGAGACATAAAATACATAAAGTAGAGTGGTTACCACCACCTTGGGCTGGGAATGAGAGATGAGAGGGGTGACGGTTAAGAGATATGGGTTCTTATTGGAGTGACTGAACTGTTCTAAAATTGATTGAGGTGGTGGTTGCACAACTCTGTGTATATATTAAAAACCTCTGAATTGAAACCTTTAAATATATGAATTGTATGTTATGTATTGTAATAAAGCTGTTTTTAAAAAGCAATGATACTATATAATGGCTCTTAACATTCAAAGAACTAGTTAAAGCTGTAAATAAAACTGAAAGCTGCATCAATACTGCCAATGTGAACCATAGGAAAAAAAGGCTGTAACAATAAGCATTTCTTATATATTTTCAATGTAATTTAAAAGATGGGAAATGAATGTAAAATGTCCTAGTGTAAATATACTTACTGTCGCTCCATGCTGGCTATTTCCTGATTATCTTCTTTAACCTATAAAGGCATAAAGAGAAAATAGTATTTAAAGAATCACTCATTGGTAAGCTATCTTCCTCTAAGGTATGTTGTACTAAAATGTCAAAACTATTTTCTTTCTTTACACTTATTTCTTAAAATTCAAACTTTGAAGTTAAAAGAAACATCATGAGGGAACTAGTCACAGATTTTTCTTTCTTCTTCAAAGGAAGAGTATTGAATGATATATCCATACCTGTCTACATGGCACCATGAGGATAACACATCTTTAGGCCTAGATCAGTATATCTAGGATTTCTGAGCCTGTCTCCCCACCCCTGCTACACACCACCAACCCACACACAAAGTAGGGTTGCCAGATTTAGCAATCCCTGTTACATTTGATTTTCAGAAAAATAATGAATTACTTTTGGGGTAGGTATATACCATGCAACATTTGGAATATACTTATTATCATCCTTACATACATATTTATTCTAAAAGGTTATTCACTGCTTATCTGAAATTAATCAGTAATGTAATCAGTCATTCTGTATTTTATCTGTCAATCCTATCCCAGGATTGCTGTCTCTTCCCCTGCCTTCAATATCTCTTTCCAAGGAACTTCAGAGATTCCAGATTTTAATACCTTCTAGAACGATTCTAATACTTAAATAGCTCCTGGGTTGATCTCTTATGTTCTTGTATGCCCATGATTAAATCTAATACCACAAAGGAATTCTATTTGTAGGTTCCTGACTGAAACTGTTCCCAAATATGTAGGCTTCTAAGAATCCTACATTTAGGGTGTCTCAGGATAAACAATAGGCTAAGTTAAAGCCAGCCTTGGGGTAGTAAGAAAGTTACTAAATATATGTGACACAACTTGGTGACATATTGTGATTTCACAGGACATTTTAATTCCATTCACTTTATGGAAGCACTGACAGAAATAGCCACACAAAGTCATCAGCCTTAGGGCACTTCATTTTCTAAACACAAGGCTCAAAACAATAATGGAATGAACAGATCTTCAATAAGATTACATAATTATTTACTGACCAATAAGAAGAGTTTCAAGTTTTCCCTATAAGGATCCAAAACATGAAAAAATGGCCAAAATATGTATGAAGACCATATAAATTTAGGATTTAAGTCTAAAAACAGTTTATGTGAGAAATGATTTTTACTTAGATTTTCCTGGTCGAGCAGTTCATACTAATTTAGGTGGAGCTCATTTTTCATTATTTTTTAAGACAATAGCTTACTGGCTTTCTGTTTGATTCATATACCTTAAATAAAACAAACTGATACATTTACCAAATCCTGACATTAAAATACCTTCGTCTATTTTTCCTACCTGCTTAAGTAATCTCTCTCTCTCTTCCATTGGAGATCCCATGCTTTTGTCTTCTGCAATCAGTTGATCTCTATGGGACTCCAACTCATAAAGTTTTTCATGAAGCAATACAGCCTCCTGTTTTACCTGAGAGTGTGCTATTTCCTGAAGAGAATAAAACATTAATTTTAGTATTTTATCAAAAATTATTCAAATAGATTTCAGTTTATAAGACTAAGGAAAAATTTAAACTATCAGCATCTTTAAATAGAGTTATCAAGTATCTATAGTACTCAATAATGCTAGAAAGCACTTCTTTAAACTGGAAGAATAAAAATAAATCCCTATATACTTTCATAAGCTATTTTCAGTCTAAGATTCACAAGAAGACGGTAGCTTTAGTTTATTTTATTTTCTAAATACAAGACCTGAACAAAGATAATGACAGCTCTACTGATGGGAAGATAATAAGGAAAATGTCACAATGGATGTACAACTTTAACCACAAAATCCGATTAAAAGCTGAAAGAACTAATCTCTAAAGGCAAGATATTTTCTCCTAAACAGATCATATATATGCTTTCCTACAGTGTTATGGGTTGAACTATATCCCCTCAAAAAACATATATTGAAGTCCTAATCTCTAGTACCTGTGAATGTGACCTAATGCAGAAATGGGGTCTGTGCAGATTTAATCAAATTAAGATGAGGTCATTAAGGTGCACCTTAATCCAGTTTAACTGCCGTCTTTATAAGAAGAGAAGAGATAAAACCAAGACACACAGAGAAGGCCATTTGATGACATATACAGAGAATGGAGTGATGCAGCTACAAGTCAAGGAATGAATGCCAAGGATTGACAGTCACCACCAGAAGTTAGAAGAGACAAGGAAGGATTCTACCTAGTGTCTCAGAGGGAGCAAGTCTCTGCTGACATCTTGATTTTAGACTTTTAGTTCCCAGAACTATAAGAAAATTTCTGTGGCTTTATAACACCCAGTTTGTGATACTTTATTACAGCAGCACTAGAAAACTAACAGACATGAGAAGTATAGTTAACACATATTCACTACTGTTCGACTGTTCACAAAGAGAAAATAAGGGATGTGATAATTTTAAAAGATAACCTTTTAAAAGAGCTATGGATTTTGGTGGTGGTGGTGGTGATGATGATGACAATGACGATGGAAATGACATTTGAGGCTGTTAATTTATTGAGCACCTGTTCTATGCCAGGCACTGTACTCCATATTCTTAATACACTATCTCAATCACTCAAACCAACTCTACAAGATAGTACTATCGTCTCTGTTTTACAGATGAGAAAACTGAAGATCTAAGATCTAAACAATTTTTCTAAGTTAACAAAAATGAAAGTTAATGATGATATCTGAAACCAGGCCCACAGCATAAACAAGATTTTTAAGAGGGAAGACCTCTTTGTTGCAAGCAAAAGAGAAGGAGAAAGTAAACAAAGAGGAAATGTTTGAAAGTCCATAGGCAAAGGGTCTCATACACAGCTAATGTAATGGATTACCATCAGGTGAAAAACCATGATAATAAAATACTGATAGAAAAAAACGCAGCTATTTTGAGGCATTCCTTTTCATAGTACCTTCACCTTCCCCTTTGCTTAACCACCTACAGACATATTCAAATTGCATCTTGATAACAACAGTTCCTGAAGACTCAAGCTCATGTGGATCCTTCACCTGATTTTTTTCACATCCTTGTGAACTAAATAAGCAATATTCAGCAAAGTAGTAAGCATAAAGCAGATATTCAATAAATATTGTTTGATATTTGACATGTTTTCTTTAAGAGCAAGTGCTTCCTCCAACCAAAAAAGAAAAAACAAACCCACAAAGGAATCTAGCTAAAGTTAAACAGAATTTACAGTTTCTTAATTTGAGAATACTGTATTGTTTTTTAAGTTCATCTAATTTTAGGCATATATATACTGATGCCAAAGAAGAGTGACATTGATACAAACACTAAATCCAAGGTTATGTCTTACACCTCTTTCCGTGGAAACTAAATCTGCCAAAGAAATAAGAGCTGACACTCACCTATACACCCCCCAAAAAGATAGTAAGGAATTCTGAAAGTTGGTTGTATTAATACTGAATGTAGTCTTTATTCCTTGAATCATATTTTTATTACCAGAGATCAAAGAAAATAAAAATTATGTGTATACACATGTAGACAATTGGATATAGAAAATCACCTTAATATTTTTAAGTAAACTATTTTTTCAACAGCATTTCCAAAAGAATGATTACAAAATACTTATGTTTATTTCTTCTGCAAGCTAGATGACAGCAATCTTGTCATTTTACAATTGTTACTAATTCTATCATCATGATATCTACCTGAATACATAGGAGATCAAGAAAGGCAGGTAAGATCTGATGTACAGACAATATCTGAGTTGCTACATAACATAAGCATAAACTACATAAGAAGATAGTTTGCAGGAAAAGAAATACACTGACCAACAAATACGTAGAGAGGTACTCAACTTCTTGCATAAAAAAAAAAAGAAAATTGAAACAAGATAGCATTTTTTTTAACTGTTGAACTAGCAAAAATGGAAAAGGTGTATAATGCATGCTGTTAATGAGTACAGGGGGAAATAGGCACTCTCATACATTGAGTTTAGGAGTACAAAATAGAACAATTTTTTTTGGAAGACAATTTCGCAATGTCACAATGTTTTAAAAGTATGTACCTTTTGACCCAATGCAAGAAATTTATCTTAAGATACACTCATAATAACTTCATAAAATGTATGTTTTTCACTAGAGCATTGTTTTGTAATCCCAAAAAACTATAAACAACCTAGTCATCTACAAGGCTGTACTTTATAGTTATACAATATAATACAATGCAGTAATTTCAAATAATGAGGGAGATATTTTAAGAGGTGATGTGAAATAGACATTCAAGAGAGAATGTTAGGTTAAAACAAAACAAAACAAAAAAAGCTGCAGACAGTATATCAAGTGTAAATCCCATTTTAGGTTTACCACAACAAGTAGAACCAAGAAAGTATTACAAGATTGTTGTGAAGACAAAATGACAACGCTAGTGACATATGTAAAGAGCTCAAAAAAGCACACATAGTAAGCATTCAATAAATGTAAGAGTAGTTCGGTCTGGAAAGACAGAAAAGAGACATTCTTACTTTCATCTTACTCAATTTTTTTTATAACAAACATGTTTTATTTTGTGAATTAAAAACCCTTTAAGTAAATAAATATTAAAACAAATACAAGCTTTTACAGCTTTAAAGTAATGAACTGACTTCCCCCTCTTCATTTGTTTTTAGTCTCTTGTTCATATGCCTTTTAATTACCACTAGATTTTGTAAGCCTCTGTAGGGCAGATGATTCCTTTTGTACGGGGTTGGAAGTCAATAATTAAATCTACTTTCTTTCTAAACTAGGATATTTGTGGCCCTGAATGGGAAAAAAAATTATTACACTCTTGTTAGTAAATTGCTAAATACACATGTTACCTGAATGAGTTCTATTAATAAATTTAGCTGAATTATCTTTTGTAGCTGACTAATATGAGAACTTTTGATTTTATACTTACAGATTCCAAACTCTCTTTTTTCATATTCAATGAATCTAGTTGTTGTTGAAGTGTATCTAATTCCTAAGAAGGAAAAAAAGCAAATACATACGCAATTTACTTTAAGAATAATTTGTTTGTTTAACATTTCAAACATGGGTGTGACAAAATAAATTCTGTAGACATTTTCAACCCATACCTTATGATTTAACTAGAATTTATTAATTCATTATTTCTATTTTTGCCAATTTATTTAATTATTCCTAAAAACTCTGGCATGATCTACCATGAAAAATACTTTGAGCTTGTCAAAGGGAGCCACACCTTTCCACAATAAAACATCACTGTGTTCTGAGAATACAAACTATCAAAAGACTTCAAATTAATGATGTCACTGTTTAGTTACAATTTTTATTTTTGATTTTTTAACCATTTTTTCATAACTTTTGCCTAATTTCTTTTAAGGCCAAGACCTATAGCAGTTTACATGCTTCACTCTTAGGGATAAGACCCTTGAACTGTTTACAGTTGAGTTTGAACTGCCTGGGTCCACTGACATGAGGATTTTCTTCATGAAATACGTACTATATACTACTAGATCTATAGTTGGTTGAATCCGCGAATGTGGAACCACCGATACTGTGGGCCAACTATAAACCATACAAAGACTATACAAGGGTAGGTATGCCTAACACATGAGGTGTTCAAGGGCCAACTGTACCCATTCAAAAACCCCGGTGCAATATTAGCTATATTTTGATAGTATTTTGGCCTTTCTATAATACTCTTTCTTCAATGTTTTATTATATCTTATAAATCCTGCTTAAAATAAAAAAGTTATATTAAATTGTCAATGAAGGATTATCTGAGAAGCTAGAACTACATTCATTATTGGCATTTATGGGGACTAATTCTCTGTTAACTGGTTAAGAGACATCTCAGCATGAAAGGGTACCACCTTGCAAAACTGAGTCACCACCATGACTGAATGTTGGGAGGATTCTCAGTAACCCCTCAGTGGGCACCCAAATTGCTAATTTAAACGCCATAATTAGGGAACAATGGGTGTTCAAACTAAGGACATAGCAAGTAAAAGACTTGCTGTTTATTAGGCAGGAAGAAAAGGAAAAAGTAAATATCAATATGGCTCTAATGTATAGGCCTTTTAATGTTTTCATTAAAAGTTCATTAAAAAAAAAGTTTCATGTATCTTTATCACCTGCAAAAATGAACGATGCATAGAAATGAATAGTATAGTAAAAGCTAGGTCATCACACAGCATAAGAAAATGAAGTTTTCTAGATCAGTGCTTCCCAAATTTAAATGTCCATATGAATCATCTGGGGACCTTGTTAAAATGAAGACTCTGATCAGTAGGTCTAGCCAAGTTCTCCCGAGATGCCAATGCTGCCTTCAGACCATATTTGTAGTAGTAAGACTGGTATATGTCTGGCCCAGAGTAGTAATGAGTGTTACCTGCAACAATTTCTCATTTGTGGTTTTCATTTCTATGTACTTGACTTGTCTTTCAGGAGACATATTTTTTATAATGCCCTCTGCTGCTTGTTTTTCCTGTTCAATTTCTTCTTCTACACTTCTAATTTGTTTTTCCTTCCTGAAATCAAAAGTATGCAAAATTCCTCTTACTATATTGAGGGGAAAAATCAATTAACTTTACTCAGTCTCAATTAAATGGGATAGTTAAAAGTTATTCAACCATAGTTCATGATCTGAAAGTCCTTATAGACGTACACAAAAATTCTACTTGCCCTGAACAAAATGTGGTCCCATCAACACAGACTTATTTTATATCTTTCTCTCCTCAATCCCCAAATCCTTCTATTTCCTTATTCTCTACTTTACTTTTTCATAAGAAAACACAAAGATTATCATGGAAAATCTTTAAAGCCTTATATATATGATATATTCACACTATGTTATTAATACCCTCAAGACAAATAAGACAGTTAAATTTTGAAAGAGTGGTTTTCAAGCATCTTTTAGCTATAGAATTCTTTGACTAAATGAAATCTTGTACAGAAATTTACCACATAAATCATCTAGAGTAAGACAGCTCTGATTGAATTGGGGAATAGAGATCTATTCCTATGAATAAAAAAATTCATAGCTTTAGATTAATAATATGTTTTGCTTAAATTCCCTTTTATCTACTGCTTTAATTAAAACTGGTATTTCACAAATTATCAACAATACTTTAGCACTGCAAAATAGTAAGTTCATTTCATTAAAAATATAACAAACACTACAAGTACAATCACATAGGTAGTACTAGTAAAATTAGTGACAAACAATAACCATCTTCATCATATAATCACAAGAAATACCAGTGATGTGCCACTTATTACCTATGCAAGATCAATTATCAATAGGGTAAAAAAAAATTCTGAAAAAATTAGAGGTAAGATGGTAATTATCATGTAAATACTTCAAGACACATATAAAAAGCTTGCTTGAAGATAAATTTTCAGTCTCAATATCCTAAGTTTCTACTTAGAGTTTCAAAATGATTATTTTATTCAATCTCTTTCAAATATAGATATCAACTTTTACAGTTTTCACAACCACTAGTTAAGCCTCATAGATCTACATATCCCCCACACTCTTTACACACTTGTACCCTACTACCAGAATAAAATCATCTAAACTCAGAAATTTTCCTACAGACATCTCATTATAACCAAATAAAAGATGAACATAATGAAATAGACAACCTGGAATTTCCATTTATTTGTTTATTTTTGAACAGGAAGTGATGTCTTCACGTTGAACTTCAATTACTTATAGCATAAAAAATGTTTGCTGCTGTTACAATGTACATGGGTATATGGGCTCATAGAAATTTCAAGCAGAAAAAATGATCTATTTCCATCTCTTTGTTTCACAGATTAAGGATACTCAAACCCAGAGGAGTTAATCTTTTAGAACTAACTCATTCTGAACTCCATGATTATTTACCAACAATGAATCTTAAATCATGTTAGCCTGATATATCTACTATAGGTAGATGGGAACTAATGTTGTTAAGTATTCCATTTTACAGAGGGGAAGTTACAGTACAAGGAAAGTCACTGATTTTTTGAACGCTATATAATGGCTAAGGGTCGGGTCTTTTGATGCTTTAAACAGTCTGCTTCTGTTATAACTTGGCAATAAAACACCAATGGTGGTGTCATAAAAATGAGTAAACAAAAAGTTGAAACTCAGTGGGATACAAAACTTGGTGGTTATCTTTTCAACTTGGATGTTTCTAAATATACCTTTAGGACAAACATTTAAATCAGGTTAGCAATATATCTTTCAAAGTATGCACTCTCAATATTATATACTTTAACTCACAAAGTAAATTTGTTAATATTTAAATTTTTCAAGAGTAATTAAGAAACACAAAGGTTAAGCAAACCACTTTACTTGTTACACTAAAAAAAAGTCAAAGATAACTTTAAGAAATTATTCTTCTAGTCAATCTTTTGCTAAGGAAGTCTAGTTTGTTTTTTTTTTTTATCACCTGTTCATTGGGTACAAAGGTTAAAACAGAGTGAAATGCAGTCATATGACATACTTTTTTTTTTTAATGGTGTAGAAGAAAGAGCAGATTCCTCACACACCAGTCTCAGAGAAAAGAAAAAAGTAAAGGTAAGATCTTATAAATGTATAGGCTTGGTGGTGGTTGTTGAACTTTTTAAAATCATATTTAAGCTTGTTAGGTCTATACAAAAATCTTTGTCTTTAATAAGTGATGAAAGAGCAGAAAATATGATTGTATTTTCATGAGATCTACCTTAGAAATAAAAACTCAGGACATAGTCAAAAAATCTTTCTCACATAAAGTGACAATGTGATAGAAAGTAATTATTTTTCTTTTGGAAAAAAAAAAAGGTTTCATCAAGCCAATTAAATTTATCAGATCTTTTTATTTTGAAGTACATTAATTACAGAGCATTTTAAAGTGACACTAACTTAAAAACAGATTTGTAAGATGAAAAAAGACTGGCCATCAGTGAGAACTGTTGAAATTGGGAGACGACCATTCTCCACTTAGAGGTTTTTTTCTTGAAACTTTCCACTATAAAAGTTTTTAAATTTGTAAAAAAAAAAAAATTCTATAAAATTATAAGAGAGACGTTAATTGTGAATTATTAATACCTAACTCCAAATACACCGAATTCTGGCATAAATATCTAAAATATTTAATGGCAAAACTATATTATATATATATTTTATTTAACAAAACCAAAATAATTGCTACATCATTTTATTTCATGGTATGTAATAGTCATATAAAATAAATGATTAAAAACTCCTCAGAAACTTGTACTTGAAACTATATTGAAAAGAACACTAGTTTCTTTTTCAATATCTACCATTTCCTTTTGTGTAAATTTTTTGTAATGTACATTAGAGGCTATGTAAAAGGGCACTTAACTTTGTAAAATAGTTTTTTAAAAAAACCGATATTCCATTTGTCCTCTACTTTTTAATACTTAAGTCAAACCCAAATACTTTCTCAAAATAAATTTCAAATTTAGACAAAAATTCCAAAGGGAGAAACAGGCAATAATAACTTTCCTTTTAAATCTGCTTTTTAAATATGGTAAATTGACTCAAGGACAATTTCTATATAATCTACCAGCTAGTTATTCTGCCAAACTGATGCCTTCAAGATTGCCAATAATGATAGCAAATGTTTCTGCTTAAGAATTTGTCTTTAGTGTTTTGAAGGTTAACATCCATCCTGTCTTTCAATCTTTCCCCTCCCAAAAGACATACAAATATGGACCGTGCAGCTTAGTCAACACCTTTCACAGCTTTAGACCTAATAATGCTTTAGATTTGTTGACTGCTTCCTTGTAGAGAATCTACCTTAAACTCTGAGTACATACATTTTCTAACTCTAAAATTTATCAAATAGAAAAAAAAAGATTCCTTTTCTAACTTTTATGATTTTATTCACTTTAGCATATTGTAGAAAACAATTATTAGTATTAAGTGGATGATAAAGATAATACAAGACAATTCTGTCTCCATTTCCACAAAGTCAGAGTCCTATCTGACCTCTATTACCTTCTCCATCTGCTTCTATTCCACATCAATTCTTCAGTTCACTTGATTTTCTTTGTAGCCTATTTGCTTTCTTTAATCATCCCTGAACTATTTATTTCCGAAAAAAATGGCACTTATCTTTTATCATTACCTTACCTACATGAGCATCCTACCAGAGACATTAGTACACCATTGAGAAATACTGAAACAAACCAGTGAGGAGGCTGTACACTTATTCCCAGAGATCTGTCAACACAGGTAAACCACCTTTTATATATGCTATGGTGATCCCCCTTTTGTGGGCAATGGTCTAGAATAAGTTATAGCTTGAATTCATTTCTGACTCTAAAAAGGAATCTACTATGATTTATATCCAAATTGTAAAATCTAGGAGAATAGTGGCTTTTTCTTAAAATTTTGCTTTAGCCATGGAAAGGGAATAAACATAAACAGATCATTAAGATCAAGTTGAAGGCAATGAGGAAGTTAACTAGAATAGAACAGTATTGACATAACAATAAATTCTTTATTGCTAATGCAGCAACAGACTTCAGTAACTTGAAATGAATCTTGCTCACTGAGTAGTTTTCTACTTCTTGCTCTGATGGAATAAATTTTCCTTAAAAATCATAAGCAACCAATTGCAACAAATGCTGTAAAAAGGCTCAAAAAGGCTAAATTTTAGGAAATTACTAAGGATGTTAACAGGATATATCTATATCCTTTCAAGTAGATGATTTGTTTGCAGCAGTTTCTAAAGCTGACTTAAAGAAAAGAGATAAAAACAAGAAACATCAAGGTCATGAATAAAATGACTAAATAAGGATTTAGCAAGAAGAATTTACTCAAATGGTAGTTTCAGTTAAACATGGCACACTGAATGGACCCACTAACTTTGACTCCTGCCCAAAAACCTACTAAAATGAAAATAAAAGGTAATATGAAGTATATAAACTGATAAAAGACTAAGAGAATGGAAGAGGGGGCAATAGCAATAAAATCTAGAAACTAGAAAGCTAATAGTTAAGTGGAAACTGAGAAAGCACAATTTTGCCAAGTTAGCAGTGGGAAAAGCTGAGAAGCCACCTGATATACACTGCAGAATCCCTTAAATGGCTCAGAAATTGGCAGCACCACATATTCTGGATGTAGAGAAGGAAGGGCTAAAATAAAGTTGAAAGTCTTTCTTGCTGCCTCTGCTCAGTCAGGTAAAATTCCTCTTCTGCATAAGCAGAAGAATGAGGCTCTCCCCAACCCTACCCCAGCCTGGGAAGAATTAAACAGATGAAATCTGGGCACTAGACACAAATGACTGCAGGGATGTTATGCCAAAAGCAGAGAGAGTTAAGTTAAAGCTTATATACTAATTATTGTGATAAACTCACTTTTTTCACAACTTAGCTCTCAGAATGCTGGCCACCTGGCCTCATCTTTTCAGGCAGTAGATTAGAAGTCACTTTGGGGAATCCAACCAGCCCGAGAAACAAACTAAAGATAACACTTAGGGATTCCCCAAGAAAACAGTCCATGAAGTTCACTCTATAGTAAGATCTAAAGTTAATAAGACCCACACCAATGCAGAGTTTCCAATCAGCATTTTTGTCTCACACTCTTATATTTAAGTCCTAAACCAAATATTAAGATATATAAAGTTCAAAAGAAAATCTCCAATATAAAAGACACTGATCAAAATAAATTGGAAACGTACAACCTAAGGACACAAAAGCTATTCAAGGAAAAAGAAAACAACAAAAGATACAGCAAGAAAAAACAAGAAAAGAGAATACATTCATACCACAGTACATTAAAAAGAAATTTTCAGAGAACGAAGAGCTCTTAGAATTAAAAAGATTACAGGAAAAAAAAAGCTTTTAATTGATGAGATTGAAGATAAAGTTGAGGATACCTCCCAGAAAGCAGAGCAAAAATACACAGAGATGAAATGTAAAAGAGTAAAAATAAAAACTAGATAATCATTCCAGGAGATGCAACACCTAATTAAAGGGTTCTAGAGAGAGAAGTGAGATTTTTTTTTAATGAGGAAGAAAATTATCAATACCATCAATAAAATAATTCAAAAAAAATTCTCATTGTTTTCAGATTTTAAGTGCCCACCAAGTACCCAGTTTCAAGCATGAAAACAGACTCACAAAGGATCCTAAAATTTCAGAATATCGATTTAAAGCCTATATTGTACAACATAGGGAGTACAGCCAATATTTTATAACAACTATAAATGGGTTATAACCTTTAAAAACTGTGAATCACTGTAACACCTGTAACTTAGATAATATTGTACAGCAACTATATTTAAAAAAAAAGCTTTGGGGATTAAGAAGGGGCAAGTTACATAAAACGATAAAGAATAAGAATGGCATAGCATCACAGTTCTTAACAGTAATACAATCATGGTTGGTTGAGTCCACAAATGTGAAACCTATGGATATGAATGGGAAGGGCCCACTGTATTCATTATATTACATCATTTTATATAAGGGACTTGAGCAATCCACAGATTTGGTATCTGTGGGAGCTCCTGGAACCGATACTCTGTAGATCCCAGGGACAACTATACTAGGTGTCCAAAGATAATGGGACAATGTTATCAACATTTTGAGGAAAAATTATTTTCTACTTAGGAATTCTATTTCTAGCCAAAATCTCTTTCAAGGTGTAAAAAAATTCCCTCCTATGACCCTTCTCAGGAAGTTACTGCAGAAAGCTCTGCAGAAAAAGGCAGTAATCCAAGGCAAGGCATTCTAGAAAATAGGAATCCAGTAACAAGAGCAAATGAGGATCTCTATGATGAGGGGGAAGGAGAGTGGAAGTCAACAGCTAGGTAAAGGGTTACGGATCAGCTCATCTAGATCAGAGCACGGCAGCAGGCTCTGAGAGAGACTTCTTCAAGCAAATGAAACATTAAAATATCTAATATGTATAAACTATTGAGAGATTTGCTAGGGAGAGTTATAAATTCATAAAAAAAAAACCTGAAGCACGTAAAAAATTACAATTAATTAGAGAAAAAAAGTGTGCATCAACATTGTAATAATCCTGCTACATGGCTCAGTCATTGATAGCTTTATATATTCCCAATAGTATAAACACTGAATATTCATCTAAAATTACAAGTGACTATGTTTGGAGAGTGAAAAGACAGTAAGTATATATTTCATATGTTGGTGATGAAGGTAGGGAGTGTCTGAAAGAAAGATGAGGACTCTCAACACCCAAAGTATTAAGTCAAAGGATAATATCAATAGATGATGCCTAAAATTGAAAAATGAAGAAGTAGCAAGATAAATATAAATAAGTATACATACATAAATATACAGTCTTCTGGATTTTCTTTTGTGCACATATTTAAATATTTTAAAACTTCAACTGTTTTAAAGTTCCTTTCAATAGATCTAGGAACTAATGAGACACCCTGAAAAATACTGTTTTTCATTGTCTACAGGAGCTTTCCAGTTTTTTTAGAGTGCAGGAAGGGTGAAGGGATATTTACTTCTTTCACATTTTGTATATTTTAAGAAATAGATTTAATGGGAAAAGGAAATCAAAATGTCCTCAAAAATCTCTGAAGTTCTAGTCTCCTAATGAGATATAAATACTCTTTTCTATCAGGTTTGTGATATGAAAACCACAAGCATCACGATCTTGTTTTGGCCGCTCTTCATCCTATTATTATCAGACAAAAGCCAGACTTCTAAAACAGTAAGTTTTTACAAACAAGCTAGTGAAAATATTTTCAAAGGTACACTTTTTGTAAATTTAGTACAATATTCCAAGGCAATAAAAAAGGAAAAAAAATTCAAACTATCAAAATGAACTCTTTGGTTAGCTGTGTATATTCAAAACATGTGATCTCTGAACCAGACTCTAATTTGACAAAAGCAGTTTTCTTTTTTTCTTTTAAACTGAGTTCTTTAAATGTTGATAAAAGGAAAAATCTGTAAAATTTCACTATAAAATCAGAGATTAGTTACAAGACACAAAAACTACACTTTAAAATGCAGGAAACTTTTTAAAAAAACATAAATTTATGAGGGAAATTATTATTGTTACATTATTATTACTATTGGGGGATATTTCAAATGCAAAAACAGTCAAAACAAGAATTTTTTTTTTGGATCTATAGCCATATAATGAAAGTACTTCTTCCTGTTACCTGGCTCTTCAAATTCAATACATGGCTCAATTTCTGTTACAAGATTAATATTTTCTTTTAAAACATCAAGTTTTGAGCTGTTAACGCTATAGAATTGTATATTGAATATTATTTCTTAATTATTTAATAGTCCTAGGTGTAGTAATGCTAGCTCTACCGATTTTTAAAAATTACATATTTTTACATAAAATCCTCATTATAAATGTCAATCTTGCAAACTGAAATACTAAATAAGTTAACAGTATTATTTACCACTTATTTCCACATATATAAATGGAAATATACCAATATTCTTTCTTTCTATAATGATCATGCAATAACAGTTGGAAGATACTTGTATGGCAAACTGGTATCTCCTTGCTTAATTATATATATCAAAATTCCCTTATATATCAGCATTGAATCCCAGTAAAAAAAGTATTTGCTTTACCTTTTCCATATACTATCACCACAAGATTAAATAGTAGATTTTTTTTCTAAAAGTATTTCCTTCCAATGTCTAATTGCCTGGATATAAAAATTTGAGGGGGGAGGGTATAGCTAAAGCAGTAGAGTGCATGCTTAGCATCAAAGAGGTCCTGGGTTCAATCTCCAGTACCTCCTCTAAAAATAAATAAATAAACTTAATTACCACCCCCTTTACCCCCCAAAAAAAGAAAAAGAAAAAAAAAATTTTGGGAAATTCTGTTAATATATTTCCTTATTAATGCATTTCTAATTTTCTTTTTTTTAGGAAGTCAAATGTAATTTCACTGCAAAGAATTATGCTTTGATTCCAGCAAATATCAATAAAGATGTTACTATACTTGATCTCAGTTATAACAAAATTACTCTGAATGTTACAGACACAACAGTTCTACAGACTTATTTTTTACTCACTGAGCTCTATTTGATTGAGAACAATGTCATCATCTTACATAATAATAGTTTTGGGAAACTCTCCAATCTAGAAATTTTAAATATTTGTAGAAACTCCATCCACATAATTCAACAGGGTGCTTTTATGGGCTTAAATAAGCTAAAACAGCTATATCTCTGCCAAAACAAAATATTACAACTGAATCCTGATATATTTGTGCCTCTAAAAAACCTGATACTACTTAGTCTGCAAGGCAATTTGATAAGCTATTTTGATGTACCACTACTGTCTCATCTGGAATTCATAACTTTATATGAAAACCCATGGAACTGCTCTTGTAGTCTACTGAGTTTGCAAAACTGGTTGAACACATCGAATGTGACACTAGGTAAGCAATCATTAATTTAAATTAGTCAAAACCAAAATGTGACTGATTTTTGGTTGTTCTATCCCAGAAAAGTCTCTCATTTCGTGTCTTAAGGAAACTACTGATGCTTAAGGGAAACAGGAAAAAAACACTGGAAAGCAATTATTGAATAGATGTTGTACCTTGGCCTCTCCAGGAAAAAAAAGGAAAAAAAATTTAAATGTTTTATATATGTGAGATTATACTGTTACTTTATATACTAAGTTTGCAGTTTCAGTACATAAGACTAATTTTTAAAAGTACTTCCTTTTCAAACAAAACATAAATACAAAACGGAAACAGACTCATAGACATAGAATACAAACTTGTGGTTGCCAAGGGGGAGGGAGGGTGGGAAGGGACAGACTGGGATTTAAAAATGTAGAATAGATAAACAAGATTATACTGTATAGCACAGGGAAATATATGCAAGATCTTATGGTAGCTCACAGCAAAAAAAAAATGTGACAATGAATATATATACGTTCATGTATAACTGAAAAATTGTGCTCTACACTGGAATTTGAAACATTGTAAAATGACTATACTCAATAAAAAAAATGTTATTTAAAAAAAAAAGTACTTCCTTTTCTCAGCATATCCTGTCAGAGTAGGTGAAAACAGGTACCCTACTTTCTAAACTGCACACCACATTCCAGATGTTCACCACAATCTTACTCATAACATCTTTACTAGCACAGACAAACTAAACAATAAGCACAGACTGCACTTAAACTATATTTATAAAATAACTTAATAAACAAAAATGGGCATCTTTCCCTTGTCATGTTGCTAGGCAAATATAACAGTTTCATCTTCAATGATGACAGGTAGATATGTCAAGAAATTTTAGGTGAAAAATTATAAAATGCTGTTAACCATAATATTTATTAACTTTAATAATCTTATTTTCCATAATAAATCTTATTCTTTCTATTTTACCAGAAAATGAAAACATCACCATGTGTAACTATCCAGATATCCTGAAGCACTACAATATCAAAACAGTACCTTACAAGGCTGAATGCTACTCAAAATTTCCTTCGCTTATAACTATAGATCTTTATAATCATTTTCAGTCCATTAGCAATTCAACACTTCATAGCTCTTTCAACAACATCACAAGAAATTCAGGTAATGTACTGGTTTTCAATATAAATATTGCTGAGGATAGTATACTAAATAAATTAAGATAGTTCTCATTTTTTTGCATTTTAAATTTCTAGAAACAATGTAAAAGATCAATTCCTCTGCTCAACAAAAGATTTACAAAATATTGGATTTCTAAACGAGGCTCTGCTAGATATCAGTCAAATGCCATTATGCAAATTAGTTAACTTCTCTGAGCTTTGATATTAACTCATCAAGTCACAATTCTTTTCATTTATTTATTTTTATTTTATTCTTTTTTTTTTTTTTTGGTAGGGGAAGGAAGGTAATTAGGTCTCCTTAATTTATTTATTTTTAGAGGAGGTACTGGGGATTGAATCCAGGATCTCCTGCTTGCTAAGCATGCACTCTACCACTTGAGCTGTACCCTCTCCCAAGTTACAATTCTTAACAGGTATAAATCAGTAGTTCCTAGGTGAATGCATAAACAATACCTGCTAAGACAGGTAGTTATTTTGAAAAAGGGTATTCTTTCACTACACTATGAAATATCTTTATTTATTGCAGTTTTAGTAACTTTTGCTTAAAGAAAATTATTAAGTACATTTATTTCTAATACCAGTATCGGGGAGTTATTAGGACATGCAATGATGATTTTTTTTTCTTTTGTCAATTTAACAAAATTCTCCCCCCTCTCTTTCCCGGTATTCCATTTAAGAACATGAATCTCTTGGAAAAAGCTGGGCTTTGCTTGTTGGTGTTGTAGTTACCGTACTGATGACTTCACTCCTCATTTTTATTGCTATCAAATGTCCAGTATGGTATAACATTCTGCTAAGTTACAATCATCATCGCCTGGAAGAGCATGAAGCAGAAACCTATGAAAATGGTTTTACCGGAAATCCAAGTTCTCCTTCACAGATACCAGATACAAATCCTGAAGAAACTACAGTAATATTTGAACAACCACATTCATTTGTGATAGATGATGATGGGTTTATTGAAGACAAATATATAGATACTCAAGAATTACATGAAGAAAATTAATTTTCAAAGTTTGATTCTTTAAAAATTGTTACCAGCTCACTCACAGTTTAGGCAAGGAGATTTTGATATGTGACATACTGAGAACTATAGCTAGAAGACTTTCATATTAATTGCAACACATATAAATATTATAAAATTATGCTCTTCTCACTGGCATTGTACAAGTAGGCCCAAATATAGCAACTGCCACTCCTTAGTAGCTAGCAGTTAAAAATACTAGCATTACTGTTCTCAGTAGTACTCAGGACACCATACATAATAGTAGGAAAGGCCTAAAGTAAATTGTTCATTAATTAAAATGAACTGATTCTCATATTAGCCAGATATTTGATGTAATACATATTAAATTATATTAAAATTTTACTGCTTGGTATCAATAAAGAAAAAAGATTTTGGATTTCTATCATGAGTCAAAGGGAAGAACAGAGGTAGTATAAACTGACAATACACTAAGACTGATTTTATGCTCATAGAATGAATACATGGAATTGGAAAATGCTTTTTAAATTTTTTTAAATGCTTCTTGAATTGGCACAACAAATTTCTGAAAAGTTAGTAGCAAGTTAAAACACAGGCACAATGTCCAGGCACAATCTCTAATAAGTTACCATTGATTCTGGATACAAAGAAAGACTGTCATCATAATGCATGGTCAACACAATTGAATAATATGGTGGCTTCCAAAGTGGGAATTATCTATGAATCTTGTTTTAAAAAAACACTTATTTCTGCCTCTCTTTGGGAGATTTTTATTCAAATGAGTTTGTGTTAGGGCTGAGGAATCCTCAGTTGGTCCATGGTCAGTTCTTTGGGATGCTGTAGATAAAGCAATGTTTCCCAAACTTTCTAGAACATTAATTTCCAGAGAGACATTTAGAAGTATTTACAGGATGGGGGAAAAAGGAACATGGTCAAACTAATACAGAATCACTGTAGGAAATACTGGATTTAAACAAAGTGAAACAAGCTTCTTTACTATAGGACTTAACCAAGACTTTATTAAGTTAAACCACTCTCTGATCTTCAAGAACAAAGTTTTAAGAATTTTCCAAACTTTCTTAAAAACAAAACCTTTTCTTTGACATATGCCTACAAGTAGCTCATAGCACAATAATGGTCCAAAGAACACTGGCCTTGAGCCTATTATAGAAGAATCTAAAGTGAATTATTTGCCAATTCCTTATAATCATTGGCTACAATCATAATTTTAACAACTTAATGCAAACAGTGGCATTAAGAACTGTAACAAAATCTATTATTTTTACCTCCCATATGTGGGGAAATTAAGTGTATTTATCTATACCTTTTAGAGAAAAGAATATTTCTAAAATACTGAAATATATTTATGGAATGAATAATATAATATTTTGTATTTTCTTCATTGTAATACAGGGAAGGGAACAGTGGCTAGCAGTGTGGATAGAACAGGGTTGCATATAAGCTGATGAAGCTGGGAGATGGGTACACAGGAGTATAATACACTAGTTTATTTTTGTGTATGTTCAAGTTCCTCTATAACATAAAGTTTTTAAAACGTGTATGTACCTAGTAGTTTCTTAGAAAAGAGAGACTAAAAATAATGTAGATGTATGTTATATTCTAACAATAGTCATTTTTAAGGTTATATCAATAGTAAATTCAGTTCAAATGTTTACTGAGGAAAATAAAAACTGTTTAGGACAATATACTCTGTGAAATAGAATTGACTCATTTAAGATGTATATTTGCTCGTATGTATAGGAACATATGTTTTCAATAAAGGATATAAATGTTTTATGTGTAATATTTCTGATAAATAAATTATACTTTACAGTTTTAAATCTCAATTATGAGTGAGATAATTATAAAAACACAAAGCATCTTTTTCTAAATAACCTATCATTTTACCAAAATATCATTTCCTACTTTAAGAGGCAAATATTAATATTTGAGATATTTGGTAAGATAAAATATAATTATGAATGGGTAAAGACTACATCTAATCTCTTATATTCAAAAGCCTCTTATATTTAAATATTGGGTATTCAATAAATATCTGACTACACAAAAATAAATGGGTTTTAAAATTATAATTACATTTTTTTTTAAAGGATAACTGATTTTGGCTAAAACCAAACTAGTGTAGACATTCAAGTTAGAAGAGACTCATTAGTTCAAGCTGGCACGTGAAACTGAATTAAAGCCTGGTGTCTAAGTATTGTCACAGTAACATATTGAGGCTATATACTATAATCGATTTACTTAAAATAGGTGTTTCATAATAAACCAGATGGTCATACCACAGCAAATGGTGGTACTGAAAGAGAAGAGAAGGAAAACAGAAGTTTTTTACCCCCGCTTTTTCAAGGTATGGCATTTCCTGCTTCTTCTGAACATATAGAGTCAAGATAGATCCTTGTGTTTTTGAGATGTTGGCCATCTGATTAACACACAAAATAAATCTATCCTCCTACTGTATATACAAGTAAAGTTCATAAAAATAACTTAGTTTTAATTTAAATTTCCTCTTAAGAGAGTCAGGAGAAACTATTTCACTCAGCCTTAGTTACAAACTACAGATATTAAGTTTCAAGACTCCTGATATTTCACGACAAAGTACCGTATTTTAAGAACTTTCTTCCTTAACCAAATGAACGAAATAGACAGAAAAACCTATGACATACTTAAACTTATAATCTGGGAGTTATCTTTTGGGATAAAATATCTAGAAAACATATACATGTAATACTTATAAACCTAATCTGGGTATTATATAACTTTGTAGATAAATTATGAAATAAATGAGGACCTAAATGTTCTAAACTATATAATGTCCTCAATGGGTTATAGCTTATTATTTCTTATTGTTTAGGTACCTAGGAGAGTATTTTATATGTAGCAAATGATAAATATTTGCTAAATGGTTTAAAACCAGAGCAACAACAACAACAAAGAGGAAGTTTTCAAGTGAGTGTCTAAAATTGGAATATGGAATTTTCTTTGTAAAAGGGAAGAGACTTCCAGTATATTCGTAATTTTTAAGATAGCACTTTATAGCAGCATCAAATGACAGATGGGGGAAAAGAGATTCCTTTGTTTTTTAAACAACAGAAAATTACATTTATCTTTCAAATACTTTGTCCTTATATATTAACAACCTATTCTTCATCAAATATTTACTGTACATGCAGAGGTAACATGACAGTATATCTGGTGTTACAGAATTTTCATAATTTTGGTTATTACCCTTGCTGTCAAGGATACTAATATTGATAAGTTTATGGGACAAAATGTGTGTGGTATGTGCATGTACAAAATAGCTCATCTTCTATGTTTGCACTACCTTAGACAATAACTAAGGTCAAAAAGTCAATTAAGAATAAGTATGTTAACTACTGCTTTTGTCTCAATATTTGGGTCCCTTCAAAATTCATATGTTGAAATCCTAACTGCCAAAGGTAATGGTATTAGCAGGTTGGGAAGTGATTTAGGTCATGAGGGTAAAGTCCTCATGAATGGGATTAGTGCCCTTATAAAAGAGATCCCACAGAGTTCTCTAGCGCCTTCCACCATGTGATGATATAGCAAGAATTTGCTGGGTACGAACCAGTAAGAGGGCCTTCACCATAACAAGACTATACTGGTGCCTTGATCTTGGACTTCCCAGACTCCAGGATTGTGAGCAATAAATTCCTGTTGTATAAGTTACTCAGTCTATGATATTTTGTTTATAGCAGCCCAAATGGACTAATAACTACATTACATCCACTTATTATCTTTGTAGACATTACTGTCACTGCCACATTTACCTTATTACCAAAGTCAAAGTTACTTGGTATTTGGTCTCTAACCAGGTTATATATAAAGATGCACATATAATCTACATCTACAATAAGGATTACTAATGTATCAATTATTTATTAATTAATAATCAAGTAATGAAGTAATGTAAATACCCCACTAATAAGGTATCTTTCATTAGACTGGGGCTTAAATCTTATAATCTGAATTAGTTAAAAAGCTCAGGTTAAAATTACAAATGGTAGAGATGAAGATGTTCTTATCTATTTTAGATTTTAAACTCCTACACACAGAAATTTTATTTATCGGAATGAAGATAATAGATTCATAAATAATAAAATCTATATTGCAAATATTCAACTTTTTTAAGTAAAAAAAATGCAACAGGGAAAAACAACAAAATTTGTAAAGAAATAAATGACTCAGAAGTTAAACTACCTTATACAGGTCACATATAAATCTGTTTGATTTCTAAATGGATTGTACTCACGCTTGTCTTTCAGTAAATATAACATCCATACTTTGTGTTTCTCGATCATTTTGAGCTTTAAGCTGAATAAAAAGTTAACAGAAAAGTTATTGATAAAAAATTACCATTGAGGGAAGAGGGGATAAAATTTTTTTTTAATTACCATTAAGCTATTTCTCTAAAGGTTATTCTGGTTATTCTGGTTATGAACTGATTAGAGATTATTATAATAATCCTAACGTCACATGCAAAGTTTTAAAAAAATACAGTATTGTTTCATTTAACAAGCCACAAATTTAAAAAAAGTCTTTTTCAAAGGCATTGTAACAATTTCACACCAAAAATATTCATTGTATGGTGATCTGTCAAGTAATCTAATATAAACTTAATTTATGTAAACAGAATTTCAAGAATTTATTGGGTATTCAATAGCTGATTAGTAATACGTTAAACTTAGACCCAACACAAGTTTTATTCTTAAATCATTCAGGATTTTACCTGAGTACTCCTAGGTGACTTTACCTGTACATATTCAGCCTAGAATTTGGACCTATCTCAAATAACTGAAAAAACACAGTTTTTACTCTTTACATTTGGCATTAAAAATATAGTTTGTAAAGTGGGAATTCTCCTGTGTTCTAAAGCTAAGAATAATATCACTAAATGATCATGCTCTTAGAACCCCAATTTAGAAAAAGAGTCATTTTATAAATCCTATACTTTCACAGAATAGTCTTTGATTGTATAAATTAGAAGGTGTATAAGTTATGTTATTTTCTTTCCAATATTTATAATAAATAATAAACTAGCTACTATCATTTTATTGTTTTCTACCAAATAATTGAAGAACACTGAATGTCAATTCTCATTTACCAGTTATGTCTGGCATCATAACTATTCATTTTCGCCCTTTCTAATAAAACTCTCCATTAAGTACTTAGTTCCATTTGCACAAATATTTGACTAGAAGTACTGCAAACTAATTTATATATAAGGATATGTAGAAGGGACTCCCTAATTAATGCTTTATGAGAGACCAGTTCAAACACAGCCTTCTAGAAAGACAATAAAGCATGCGCTTGGAAGGGCCAACCAACAGAAAAGAATTTTAGAAGAGTAACTAAGGGAACTCAATTATATCAGTAGTATTTAGGATCAGAGTAATACCTATCTCTAAGGTCCATAAGGTTTTATCAAATTATTTCTAGATGTAAGTGCTTTGTTTTGGAGGCTATGTAGATCTATTGCTTATACTTATAAGTTTCTTACCATGTTGTAATCATTCACTACTTCTTCCATTTCAGTATTAGTATTAAGTTTATCCACCAACTAAAAACAAAAGTAAAAAAAATTCTATTAGTCTTCATAAATTTACTCTATAATCAATAGCATAGGTGTTCAACCTTACAAATAATGAGTAGTCATTTAAGTATTAATACTTTCAAGTATCTTATCTTCTAAGACAAAAACAAATACTGAGTTACCTAAGTAAGCATATACTATGCATTAGGGCAATCAGTAAACTACATTTTCAGTGTTGAAAAGTAAGCAGTAATGAACTATTCTTCCTGCAGATCATATCTCAAAGAGCTTTGCCTGCTCTGAAAAGATGTCTGAGCTTAAAGAAGAAAGACCCAAAGGAGACAAAATTTGGGAGAAGATCTCTCACTCTATTTTTTGTTCAGAGGGGAGGAGCGTTAACACATTTACAAATTTACATGAATGAAAATGTAAAATGATTTTTTTGGTCTTCTACAAATTAAAAAAATTTTTTAAATTTTAAAAACATCAACAGGGTAAGGCACAAACAGAACACTAGTAAGCCTACTTCAAAAAGTTAAGCAATGACAGTTAACATATTTACCTATTTACCTTGTGCCAAACACTATTCTGAGCCTGTTATATGTATTATTTCACTTAATTTTCACAATTACTCTATGAAGTAGACATTATTGTCCACATTTTGTAGATACAGAAATTTAGCAAGTTGTGGACACAGAAGTTGAATAGGGAGGCTACCAAAAGAAAACTATTTGAATATAGCTGATTCTAAAAGACTAAGCTTTATTAATGTAATATATATTAGTACACATCACATTTTCACTTGTGTTATAAATAATAAGTGCTACTAAGATCTATATTTATTGAGGTCTTACTATATGTTAAATACCTGGCTAACTAAGTGCTTTCTCTGTATCAGATGTTAGCTTTTTAAACCTACAAATAGCATATTTTACACTTACTAATATTTTTATATTAAGTAACTTACCTAATGCATTGTAGTACAACTAGAAATCCCTTTTATATACTTTTATCTAGTGTTTAATATTTTATAAAAAACTAGTTTCCCCATATTTAGAACAGATATTATTTACTAAAAAAACTGCACAGAATATTACGGATTACATAGTCCAACAAATATTGAGAGAATTATACTATAATCAGAAAAATATTGTTTATGAGTACAATATAACAATATCAAGTAGGTATATCATAATTTACCTAACCATTATGGTAGCATGTTTCTTATTTTGTGCAACACTACTTTTTAATAGGAGAAGTGAGATAACAGTTTTCAGTAAGTCCAAAGTTTTCAGCAAGTAAAGCACCTACAGAGTTGGAAGGAAGAAAATTCTGACAATAGACATTTTCATGGGGTCAAGATCCCACCAAAGATTGAGGCAGTAATCAACACTGTCAAGGGGATTATTTCTTCTGGAAGTTCACATTAGGAAGCATCCTTGGTGGAACTATTTTTATGTTAGATACTTACTTCATTTTGACAAAAGGCAAAAACAGTATTTTGAATGAAACATCAGATGAAGGTATTCTACATATTAAGTAATTCAATATTTAAAATTTTATGATAAGACTCCATAGAAAAATAAAATTTTTAAACCAGTGACATTGCTAGTTCCCAACAAATTTTATCTATTTTAAAAATTACTGTTTTAATATTGTTAGGGAAAAAAGGGTGTGTGTTTCTGTAGTTTTAAGTAAATTTTTTTTTTAAAAAGACTGGAAGAATGCATGTCAGTCTGTTAAGACAAATTATTCCTGGGAAGGGAAATGAGGGAGAATGCAAAAGGATATTTTAATCTCTACACTTTCCATGGTTTAAATCTTTCTCAATAAGCATGTATGCATGTATTATTTGGTATTTAAAATAACTTTTTTTAAAGTGGCAAAAAGCAATGAAAATATTCAAAGGAAATTCTCTCAGAAAAGACCAAATACCATGTTGTAGTCTGCTAGTTGTCCTTGAAACTCTTTGATTTCAACAGCTAAAGTTTCAGCTCTGTAAACATAAAATAAATACATTCACAAATACATAAATAGGCAGGTGAATGTTATGAATATTATGTATAACTATAAATTTAGTATTAAACTCCTGAAACATATTACATTAAATGTTACTAATAAAAAAATCTTGCATGTTGTAACTGCAAAATTACTCACCTCTTTTCATATGACAAATATACTGAATTCTCTTGATTGTACATTTCTATTTCTTTCTGAAGTTTATTAATTTCTGTTGTAAGCTCACTTATTTTACTTCTAAGTGAAAAGAAATTAAAAAGTCAGCAATACTTCCACTCTGGAAGAGTCTTTCTAGTCAAACAAAATAAACTTTTCATAAATGTGCAACAATGATATAAATGATTTTGTGAAATTTCACCAAAAAAAGAAAAACAATTTAAGTGACTCATTTGATTAAGAAGGAGTTATATCCCAGTGATAAACTGATACAGGTTTTCAAACCATTAAAAAAGATGGAACAGTATCAGAATGAAAATCTGGTCAAATTGGTACAATCCTCAGACAGAAGTAGACGCCTAATTGTCACACTAACAGCTCTTGCTATCCTCTAGGACAGGGTTTCTCAAAAGCAGCACTATTGACATTTTAGGTCTTTGAATAAATAATCCTTTGGAGGGGGGTGGGGGAGTATCCTGTGCACTGCAGGATATTTAACAGCATCCCTGGTCTGGATGCCAGCAGCACATCCTCCCAATCCCAGTTATGACAACCAAAAATTTGTCTAAAAGTTGCTAAATGTTCCTTGGGTGGCAAAAATCACTGTCAGTTGAGAACTACTACTCTAGAGTCAATTACACAAATAGGTAAAACTTTTTAATACAGAAGGACAAATCCTAGAGAAGAGAGGTAATTCAGTAATGAGAAATAGCTTATTTCCTTTCCTTTTTTTGATTAAAAAGTGGCTGGATAGCAAAAGATGCTATCCAACTGATGGCCTCCCTATCTTTCCTATTGATGTTAGTTTTGAGGAAAGATGGGGAAAACCTATCCTCCTATTGCCTTCTAGGAGTCTAAGAATCAAAATGTTTCAGGTAGTTGAGCAACAAAAGTTAAGAAGGACCAATAAAGAAAACAGAGCCTTCAGGACATGACAGAAGAATGCATTAAATAGAATGCAAGTAAGAGAGAAAGAAGATATAGATGACGAGCCAACAAAAAATGAAGTAAAATGGAAAATGGAGATAGGATAGTAGGACATCTGAGCAGAGAAAAAGTTAAGTAGAGAAAGAGAAAAAAGTTCTTAATTTAGACGTGCATACTTAGAGATAAATGACAAAGCTTATGAATTACTTAAAATTAGGCCATACTTACAGCAACTGACCAAATATACATTATGTGAAACTCTGTACTAATTAATATATTATAAATAAGTATATATATTTTTCCCTTTCTTAATAGATATATGAATAATATATTTTGGAATAATTAGTGAAAGAAGTATAAAAGATTATTCTTATCTTTAGATGAAAAATAGTGAACTTGAAATATATAGCTCATATACATTCAAATACATAAGATTTAAAATGTCAGCCTAACTGTATTATCTCATCTATTTGGTGATGACATCTATTTATAGCCAAATTAACCAAGAACTATGTTAGAATACAAAATAATTCTTAAAAATAAATAGATACCTAATTATCTTAAAAAGTACCATAGTTAAAACTTCATGATCATGCATAGGAAAAAAAGTAACATACCGAAGAAGCCCAAGATAATAAGATTTGTCTAAAATTTGCCTCTGGGGACCTAAAAAAATTTTTTTAAGCATTAGTGTTCATTTTGAAAATGGTATCAAAATAGCAAATCCAAAAGACAACCAAAATTACACTATACAATTCTCTCATAGTCCTCAAAAATGCCTCAGTAAATCTGAAAATCAAGAAGCTTAAATGGAAAAGAGAACTAGTATCTTAGTATCATGACACAATGGAAGCTTGATTAAGACTACAAAGACGGGACTAGGGGTGGGGCTGTTAAGACAGTGGACTCCGCGGATCAGGTCGAATGAATAGAAACTGGGCCTAAGGGAGTCTAGAACAGGGCAGGCCAAGAGAATTTCCTTCAACAATGGAAATAACCTATATCAGCACTGTCCAGTAAAGTAGCCACAGAATACTGAACACTTGAAAAGTGGCTGGTGCTACTGGGAAGTGAATTTTTATTTTACCCAACTTTAATTAATTTAAATTTACATAGCTACATGTAGCTGTTGGCTGTCATAATGGACAGTGCAGATTTAGACTATGAATTTCTCAATGTATGCAGGAGATTTTGATTTTTCATAATTTTTTTCAGAAACTTTTTTAGAAACATGATCTTACATTTCAGTAGAACCAAAAAAATATTTCTAGGTTGTGTACCAAACTTTGAAGAGGTGCAATGCCCTGCAAGGCATGAGAGAAAACGCTAGAGAGGACTGACTGAGGTCTATGCTGAGAAGAGGGAGAGAATGTCTTACTAGGATGGGAAATGCACTGGACCAGGCAAGAACAAAAGTCACAGCAGTGGTGCGTGGTGGTAACAATCAGAACTCTCTCACATAAGGCCTTGAAATATATTGCTAGACAATGTCTATCTTAAATAATACTGGTTTTATTTTGAAGGAGAAATTAACACAGTAATACAGTAATAAAATTTGGTGAATTCTCTATAGAATTACAGTATGTTTCTATACTTAATGTTTTTAAATAAGTAATATTAAACATATAAACTTTATAAACATCTTCTAATTAATTTTGTACCCTTAGAGTATCTTTATCCCTGATAAGTCATTTGCACAAATACAGAAAACTACAAATTCATTATAAAATAGTTCATTCATCATGCGTTGATTTATTTGTATGTTATAGGCCAACTTCTTGAATCATAACATACAGAGTTATTATTATCCCTTTCTAAACACATACAGAGAGGCATAATGAGAGATGCAGTATAATCTACGTGTCAGGCTCACTTCCTTACTTAAAGCATTAAAATGGAGTATTAATTATTACCAAAAGTAACACCTCTTGACTCGCTTCTCATAAATATAAAAATACCTTACCAGTGTCATTTTGACATGGAAACAAACAAAAAAAAATTCAGAATATTTCTAGGAAGTAATAGAAACCTAATTTTCATTCCTGAGCTTTTCTTCAAATTATTTCACACTTCTTCAAGTTATAGCAAAGTTTCATGTTCAGGAAAATGAAGATTAAAATAGCTCACATATGTATATAACTCCCTAGTTCACAATGAACTTTCACATTCATTCTCTTATTTTAACCCTTACAACAATTTTGTGAATCAAGGAATAAGAATTGAGTAAAACAGCCTCTTTCACTCTAAAATTCTGACTTAATAATATGGTACTGTAATAATTCTTATACAAAATATATTCATCTTCTTAAAATAGGTACCTTTCATCCCAGTTTTCATTCCACTCAAACCTTGCTGTGTTACAGGACGATCGGCAACTTTGATTTGAGAAGACAGAACTCCTGTTCCTATGGGACCACCACGAGAACCTGGTCTTGCTGTTCCAGGTGGCATCTAAATGACAAACAAAATTACAGTTTTATTAAACTAGAAAAACAGTGCCTCTAAAATTGTCAAAACTGCAAAGAGGATATTTTTAAAGATAAAGATTCTATATAATTTGTAAAATTTTCCTTACACTTTTGAATGTCTGAAATTTTATTTAACAAAATTAACATTTAAAATTATGTGAATATTGGGTAATACACTTCTTTAAAATTTTAAATTCTATGTGTAGACATTATTTATAATATCCCCAAACTGGAAAGGAGTCAAATGTCCACAAATTTGTCCTTATTTAACCATAGAAAATGGTTATAATTCTGTTTTTGTAAAGTAAAGTCTAGAGGATCACATAAAAAAATAGTAACAATGTTTACCCCTATATATTATAGTTCACTTTTATTTTGTACTTTATATAATTTCATATTTTCAACATTATTATATTAAGTATATATTACCATTAAAATAAAAAAAAAAGAAATTTTCATTTTGAAAAAAAAAAGATATAATTACATCACAAGATAGCCATATAACTACTAAAGAGTTTACACCATTCAGCAAGCATTCATATTATCACTCTACATGATTCTCTACTTTAGGTCTGCAAAATCCAATATAATATTATATACCCTGAGGAAAGGTCAAAAAACTCCCTTCTTGTCTGTTCATATAGTATGTACAGGCATGGGAAGGTATAAAAGATAACCTAAAACTGTTCCAAGATATCTTTCTTTTGTTCATCTTCCTTTCCCCACTGTCAACCAAACAGTAAAGAAGTAGATTTAAATATGTAGCAGAAATTTTAGATAGGGGTTAGATACACAACCATTCTCATTGATTTTGATTGTTTTTAATTCTGTTAGCTGGTAGTCTCTAATCCTATCAGCT
Source organism: Camelus ferus (assembly GCF_009834535.1). Lineage (NCBI taxonomy): Eukaryota > Metazoa > Chordata > Mammalia > Artiodactyla > Camelidae > Camelus > Camelus ferus. Next base: position 13,390,768 of record NC_045699.1, read on the forward strand.
AACATAGTTCTTAAATGACTCTGAGAAGAACTTGGTAATTAATTTAAGTATGGGGGCCAGCAACACTAACACATTCCAGAGAATACCTTGTATACAGGAATACTGTCAACTATAAATGTAAGTGAAATGATCAGGGTTACCCTGAATCTCTCCTTGGGTAAACCTTCTGAATAATTTCCTCTTTGGCTCCATGCAAGCATTATGCTTATGACTACTTAAATAACTATGCTACTTTTTAAAAAACATTTATCAAATCAAAGTATAGAGAGGTACAAATTAAAACTGCACAAATTAAAAAGAATGAAGTATATGTTTATGTATTCACACAGAAATATTTTTACATTATTGAAAAAAAAGGATAAGATAGGTAAGAATCTATATGAATAGCATTATCTTCAATTTGAAAAATACTAAAACTATACCATTACATATGTATGTGTTAGTGTTTATAAATGGACAGAAAAAAGTCTAGAAGGATACATGTCACATCTTAGACAATGGTTATACCTGGGGTAGAAGGAGGGAACTCTGACATTTTTTTCTTTGTATGTTTTCAAACAAGTATTATTATTTTAAAAACTGCAAACATTAAATAGTTAAAGCACCCAGCAGAGTAGGTGGCCAATAAATTTCAGATTCCTTTTATAAATATTTAATTAAGTATAAATTCTTACTAGAATAACAATAAGATACCCTAGCTCAGTAACATACATATATAAAAACTTTAGAAAAATCAACTTCAGTATAAGTTGATGATGATGTTGATAATACTACCTAAAACTCTAGAAAAATCTGAGAACTTTAAGAAAACTTAACTTAAAACTATTCCCTCCAAAAATTGCTGTCCTTATGAATTAAACACAGGACCCAGTACTATCTCTAGTCTGTAATTAGTCTACTGTTTGAGCTTGAGTACCTCATCTGTACCTTACGAGGTAGGCAAATCCATCTGTTCTGATCATCAGAGAAAATATTATGAGGATTTTGGTGTATTCATTTCTATGTACATATAAATGTACATCTTTATGTTAAATTGATACCATACTGCTTTTCACATTTAACATTGTACTATAAAGATAAATTATTTACTCAAATATTTTTTGAAAATAATTTTTAATGACTATCTATCAAGGATAGACATAACATAATTTATTTAAGATTTACCGGGTTGTAAGGTCATTTAGGCTATTTTCAAATTTTCACTTCTATAATTACAATAAGAATGAAATAAATATCCTTACAGGATATTTTTCTGCTTAGCACTATCAATTTATAAAATCTACCAATTTTTTCTAATGTGGTATATTCCTCTTACTGATTCACTGATTTATCTTGCATTAAGCTCTTAACATTTACTAGTTTGTTTCTAGGCTGCTGAGGCAACCAGAACATTGTTTTACTTATTATTTATAGTATATTTTTACATTAGAATATTGTACTTTTCTTATTTATGCTTTTGTATTGTTCTAGGTGAATTTTTGAATAGTTTTGTAATGATATTCCTTTCCATACCCCAAAAGAAATCTCAAGGAATTCTGATTGGACATAGGGTTTATAGTCTTAATAAAGAAAGAACCCTCACATATGAGTAAACTATCCTTTCTCATTTTAATTAAGATTATGAACTCTTTGTATGATATGCATGCTATAAATATTTTTTACCAGGGTGTCATTTTTCTTTGAACTTTTTAAATGTGTATGCAATTTTTATAAACTCAAATATATAAATATAAAAATACTTTCCTTTTCAGTACTTGATGTTTCCTGTCATGTTTACAAAGGCCTAGACCACACCAAGTTTATACAAAATACTTGCTTATATTTTTCTCTAATACATTTATAGTTTCATTCTTTAAATTTAAAATTTCTAAAATATCTAGAATTTTGTGTGAGGGAGGGATTTACTTTTTTAAAACAAATGTTTTAACATTATTTGAATGCACTATTTAACACTCCATGCTTTTGCAACTAATTTGAAATGCCACCTTAATCATTAATTAAATTCTTACATGTCTGATTCCATTTCTGGTCTATTCCATTTTACTTGATTCTGGCACCAATACACTACACCAGTTAAATTATTATAGCTTTAGAATAAATTTGAATATCAGCATGGGCAGGCATCTTTTCTTAACAGTGTCTTTCAAACATTCTCCCAAATTTATATTTCTAGATGTTTTCCAAAAACACACTTATATAATATTATGCGTACAGAATACAGAAAAACAAAGAAGAATCTCTCATTATAGACAGGCTTTCCAACTTCTACCAGGATATATGCACAATAATTCAATAATCAGTTTAAACTTACTCCAGTTGCCATTCGAATATTTCCTGATGGGGGTCTAATTCCAGAAGGAGGCCTTCCTGTCAACCCAATCCCACCTCGTGAAACAGGGCGAGCTCCTGAAGGTTTGTGATTACTGGCCATTGTTTGCTCACTTTAACCACTGTTTGGAAACAAGTTATATTTCAATTCTCCTTTGATATGTTCAATAGCAAGATAGTAGTGAACCACATACCCTTCCTCTAAACATTTAATCCACAGTGACTTTTCTTGTAAATTGCCATTCCAGGTACCACTACGTAAAGTTAAGCCTGTTTTAATTTTGTTCAAATTTGACATTAATGCTCCATTTAGAACCATGAAATCATTTATTACAACATGCCTTCCTCATTTCCCTATTATCTTATCAAAATGCAAGCCCCTCTAGTTATCTCTCTCCTGGGCTCTCATCCCGTACTGTAGTAGTTTTCTCTGCTGGAGAGAAACAGCACTTTCCTTGCTCCCCAATGTCACTCTCAAAACATTCTTCTTTCAAATCTTTTAAAAAATACAGGATTCCTTTCCCTTGAGGTACAAATAATCAACTATACTGCTTTGGATCTTTCCTGGTTGCTTTTATCTAGGGACCTCCTAATCTCTCCCCCATGTTTGCTGGAGTCCTTTATATCATGTTCACAGTCTCTCTATTCCAGTATCACCAACATATGGGTACTGGATTCAATATGCAACATTCTAGATTCACAGTTGCCTGACCTAAATTTCAGTAGTCATTTCAACTCCATTTCCATCATTCATAGCCGTGGCCAGATCTGGGGCTTTTCATCATCTAGAATTGCTTTATCTCAAAAATATTAATTGAAATACTTTATTCTCTGGCCTTAATCTCTCCTACACTTTTCTCACCTTTGTTCTCACTGCACTTCCCCTTAAGCCACTTCCTTTATTCACTCATTCTCTCCCAGATTAAAGCCCCCTTTTATTCATCAGAATATAATATTATTTAAAGTTTTAGCTGATAATTTAAAATAACATTTTAAAAATTATGGGTCATAACCTATTATGGCTTATGAAAACAATTTAGCAGGTTATAAGCAATATGCTTTATATATGAAATAAAAACAGAAGAAAGCTCACTGCAAATAGGAAGGGTATTGTGTCACTCAATTTTTGTTTCAGTTATATTTATATAAATTTACACATCTAGGTGTACTGGTCTATAATGTATTGTCACGTTCAAAAGAGTTTTAAAGATACTGAACTAGAGAGAGAATGAGAAGAGAGAAAAAGAGGGCCCAAGATTCTGGGCTGAGTAATGTCAATACATACAGATTGCACAGAAGAGGGGTAACTAGTACAAGAAATTGAAAATGAAGACACAGAACACAAACAGAAAAACCAGGAGAATGTGTGTCATCTCTGACACATTCAAGAGAAGGCAGGAATGGTCAGCCATGCCATTTTCTGCTGGGAATTCAAAATGAACACTGAAATGTCCATTAGGAACCCACACCCTAAAAACTATTAATGAACTTGCCGAGGTCAGTTTCAAGGACTCTTTTCCTTCTCAACACAAAATACTGTCTCATGAGCACTAACAACTAATCTGCATCCTCAAACTCTTTTTCAACCCATCTGGCACAATCAGAAATCTTTTTCTACATCCATCCTGAACTGCTGAACATTGCTGATGAAAATTCCACAACTGTGCAGACTGAAGAACTGCAAGGTCAGAGTCACCAAACTTAGGTGGACCCTCATCTCAAAAATTAATTTATTTATTCTTGATAAGCTACTCTGTCCTTGATGATTCCAGCTCTTACCCACTTACCCACCTAAACTCTGGTTCCTGCCACTCTCTGCAGATGACTCAATTTTCTGAGAAAACTAAGACATGAAATCCACTACATTTGAAGTACACAAATTTAACTTGTACCCACCCTCCTCCAATCTCAATAGCCATCTCTTCTCTCATTCAAGATCAGTCTCTAATTTATCCTCTTGATCCCAACTCCTCTGGGACATTAGCTTTCCTATCCTTGCCTACGTCCTTCTCCCCCATCCCTACCCCAATTTCCTTGTGGTATTATCCAGCTCTTACATGTCTTTAAACTTTCTCCTCTCTGTTTGTTAACATGTTCCATTCTTTCTTAACCTTAAAAACTAATTGCTTGATCCTTGAACCTAAACTTAAAACCTAATTTCTTAGTGGGGAGGGTATAGTTCATGCTTAGAATGTACAAGGTCCTGGGTTCAATCCCCATTACCTCCTCTGAAAGTAAATAAATAAATAAACCTAATTACCCCCCCCAAATTAATAAAATGAGTAATTTTTTAAAAACCCTAATTTCTTGATCATGCATATAAAAAGAATATATATATATATTCCATATATCCTTTTTCTATGCAGCCAAACTCTAAAGTATAGCTCATATCCATTATTTTCTACTTTTTCCATTTCCACTATCTCCTGGATTCCTACTAATCCATTCAAAAGGCTCCTGCCAATGCAGCTAAGGATGTAAATGTCATCTCTGTTACTAGTGTTCACTCTTACATGAAACCATCTCCATGACACTCCCCCTCTTCTGTTTCTCCTTTTTCAGTCTTCTTCATCTTATTCTATCTGCCCTTACTAGCAGCATTTCTCAAGATTTCATCCACAGTCTATTTTTCTTTTTCCTCCTTAAGTTCTCATTGTGCCATCTCATCTACACTCAGGGTTTTAACAAGCTGATGACTCGTAACACCTTATCTCCAACCCTGACCTCTCACACTCAGTCTGAGGGAGGTGTTTATATCCAAATAATTACTTGACATTTCCACTTTGATATACCACCAATATTTCAAAATAAATAAATGTAAATGTAAACTCACTGTCATCTCCCTGAAACTTGCTCCTCCTCTTGGTACCATCTTCTACCAAATCAGAAACTTTGTCGACTTCTCCCTCTCCTTAATTTTCCACTGCAAATCACATAGTCCCACCAATTTTATTTCTAAATACTTAACATGTATCTTTCCCTCCTATAGTACTGTTCAGGGCCCTCATGGACTCAAGTGGATTATTATACTGGCCTCCTAACTGATCCCCTCGCCGAACACACATCTTGCCTGTTATCTTTAGGATTCCTTCTACAACCAGTCCTTAACCACTTTCATCTTCTTCAACTTGAGTTTACAGAGCTGCCCTATATGCTATGATGCATATGTACATACCTTCATCCCAGGATTTATCACACCAATTGAAATGATCTGCTAAAGTTATTTCTCTCCTTTGAGGGGAAAGGAGAATCTTATTCATCTTTATATCCCCAGCATCTATCTCAGTGCCAGGTAAAAACTTTTTGTTCTCTTTTGTACCTTGTGAATTTCCTCCCTCATGAAGGCACTGCCAGTTACAAAAATCTACTAAATTATTAAAAAAGAAACAAATCATATCCTGACTAAAATGGTTTCTCAGTTTCGATAGCCCATGCCCAGTGCTTCTCTGGCTTTCCTTAGCATCATTCATGATCAGTCCTTGGACTGTTTCCCTTATTGCCATAAAACATTTCATCCTTTTTCTTATGACTCTAACTAGGCTGATGGCCCATAAATCAATGTCTCCAGTTCTGTTCCTTAAACTGGACACAAATTCTGAATTTTCAACTATACTGGGAATTTCTATTCAGATATCCCATTATCACTTTATATTGAATATGTTTACACCAAACTTACAACCTTCCCATCCAACTAGCTCCGTAATTCCATCTATTTGGTGCTTTGAACTCTTCAAAGTAATAGAATTATTACTATTACTATTTCAAATGGAAAGGGAAGTTTCATGAAATGACTTTTTGAAAGGCAAACAAGGTCTATTATCAAACCAGTTTCTCCCAAAGAAAGCTAAACAATAAACCATTGTTTCCAGCATAATTAATCACTTACTGTAGCTTTCCTGAGAACATTAAGAAACATTAAGAAAACGACGTAGTATACAGATTCCACCTGGTTTCTTTTTGCCACTGCTTTACTATCGTAGAAAAAGCTTAGTTAGCATTAGATCGGTCCCACGGGGTAAAATAAAAGGGAGCAGCCCTACTAACAAATATGCCACTAACTCCGGAGATAGTTACTCAAATATTCACACAATCTCTGGGGTTATTCATACCACCAGAGAGGTTCTATAAAGACTGAGGATACAAACGTAGCTGTGACAGTTATCAGCCATGTTATCCCTCTGGATGTTTCCTCATCTGTAAAACACAAGTGTGGCACTGAGCTCTATCTTGCAGAGCTCTTGTGACGGTTACAGATACTTTATATAAAGCACGTAACTCCTAATTATTACTATTCTGATCTCCCCTAAACCAGCTATTTTAACATTTATCAATTAGTGGAAAGTTGCTAAGTCCCTTCCGCTACGACTAACAGACAGAAATCTATTATTTTGAGTAAAATCCCTCAGCCTGCAATGAATTTTCTGTTTGAGACATTCGAATCCCTTCTTCTGGTCTCTCCTTGGCAGGTCTCCTGAGGGAACTGCTTGAGGAGTGTCGCCCCACATTTTCGGGACTAGAATTGGGACTTGGGGCCCGGCGACGGGCCGAGAACCACTAAGAGGTGGATTTATTTTATTTGGAGCGCATCAGCATCTCCAGGGTAAGACAGACGGTAGAGGAGGCAAGGAGGGAGAACTGCAACCCGGGATTTCTCACTGCCGGCGCTGAGGGGCAGGGAAGGAGGGAGGTCGCGCGGCTGAGGCGCGCGGAAGGTGGGAGATCGTGCCGCTGAGGGGCGGGGAAGGATGGAGGCCGCACCGCTGAGGAGCGCGGAAGGTGGGAGATGGCGCCGCTGAGGGGCGCGGAAGGAGGGAGTCCACATCGCTGAGGGGAGCGGAAGGTGGGATATCGTGCTGCTGAGGGGCGCGGAGGAGGGAGGTCGCGCGGCTGAGGCGCGCGAAATGTGGGATATCACGCCCCGGAGGGGCGCGGGGGAGGGAGGTCGCGCCGCCGAGGGGCGCGGAAGGTGGGAGATCGCGCAGCTGAGGGGCGCGGAGGGAGTCACGCCGCTCAGGGGCACTCAAACTTCTTTCCGTGGCCTCCAATACAGCAGAGCCCACCAGTCAGGCCGGCGAAGGGGTCACCTCACTCGCGATGCTCCGATCTCACGCAGCTTTCCCCGGCTTTCAGGGCCTAACCTCCAGCGCCGTTGCGTATCCCGGCAACGGGGGTGGGGCGGCGTGAGGTCCCGCCTCCTGACTAGCCTATCGTGGGCCTCAGCTCAGCGTCGCGAGAGTAAAGTGATCTCGCGAGATTTGAGGACTAACTTTTTCCTTACTACTTCAGTTATCTTCTAGAAGAAGGGGAAAACAGAATTGGTTATGGAAGAACATTTTGTTTAAAAACCTTGGTTTTTCTTTATAATCAGAATAACCTCTACGATTGTTTGCTTGACCTGAATTCACTCCTACCGAGTTTTATTGTAGCTGTGTAACCTCACGTGAAATGCGTCAGATTTTTTTTAATACGAATTATTTGAGGTTTTTCCGTGATAGGAAGCATTATACGGCCTTTTTTACTTACAATTAATAGTACTTTTCCTTTCTGTTAGGAGTGCACAAATACACGATACAAAATTAAGCAATACTGATGCGATTCTGGTACTATGTGTTCCTCATTTCATTGAAAGCCTTATATCTTTAGGCTTCCTTTCAGAGTTGTGATTCAGGTTTGTGAGGAAGGCCGAATTAACTGGAAAATGGTCTTAGAATTATTTTAAAATCAAGTGTTTAAAATTATATATCAGAGCTACTTCATCTCAAATCCAACCTCCCTAATGAAAGTAACTTTAAGTTTATTTTCTTCCACTCTTCCTATATAGCTTGAATCATGACATACATATTGGACTTCGAACATTCTCACATTATTTCCCTTTTGCATACATTATTTATGTCCAAATTTATTCTCTTGTATGCCTGCCTTCAAGTAGTTGAAAATCAGAGATACAAAATGAAATACTATCTCATATGGCTGAGTTCTCAAAGTCTGTAAAACATTATTTTGTAATTATTCTATTTGAGCCCAACATATCTGCAGTGATTATTTGTTATCCTTTTGGTAGCTGCAGTGAAGGGTGGTAAAGTTTACCACCTCAAAATTTGTCACTTTGTTATAAGGATTATTTTGAGCTAAAGGCAATTGAAAAGAAGATAAAACAAAACTCTCTACCGTTCACCTATTTGCCTAAAAGCAGGACACTTGAAACAATTCAAAAGCGTCCTGCCTTGCCTCTTAACCAGGATGGACAAGAGTTAATCACTAGAGACTTTAGACCTGTTTAATCAGCTTAGAGATTGCGCCAGAGTACTCTACGGAAAAAGTTTACTGGCTAGCCTTTATCTACTGTTAAGTTTCATATAGTTTGCCTGCCCGTAATTTGCTGCCTCTGAAGACTTAAAAAGTCGTTTTCCTTTCGCACTTGTGTTAAAACGTATTGTTCCGTTGTTAAGTCACTATATAACCCCAAGCTCTGGCCACCTCTTTGATTTATGGCTCTATGAATTTCTCCCTTGTATATGAGATAAACATTTTAAAAACGTGTCTTTATCTTGTTAATCTTTTGCTAGAGAGCTCCAGCAGAAAAGCTAGAGGAGTAGGGGGAATAAGATATTTCCTCTCCTACAACCTCTTAACTGTCCAATTATTCCATACATTGTCTCACAGAGACGCTAACACCGATTTCTCCCTCAGTGTCTTTAGACACACGGGATGGGGGACCCAGCATTTACCATTTGTATTGAGTAGTGACAATTTGAGAGAAATCTCTGCGTTAACAAATACAATATTATTATTTTTTAAGTACCAAGAATTCAGTTTAGTGTTCATAGAATTCAAGCGATTGTTTCCATTTTGGCCCCAAGCTCTCTCGTTTTAAATAAAAAACAACGTTTAGCTTGTTTAAAAAAAAAAATCTCAGGAGACTATACGAGAAGGTCTGGGGAAATCTGGGTAGGGCCGCTCCAACAGAACACGCGACGCAACCTTTCTCTACCACAGCCGCCCGCGCTGCCCCGCGGACCCAGATTTAAAATACCCGGATTCGGCGCCCCTCGGCTCACGCCTACTGGCGCGTGGCATTGTGGGATTTGTAGTCCTGGCCCACTTCCGGTATCACGATAAACAGCTCAGCTAGGGCTCGGAGAGGACTCGGGCTCCGAAAGGACCGTATTCGTGCGTCCAGGCAGAGGGGCAGACATCTGTTCCTTGACCAGCGGTCCAGTGCACAGGAGAGAAGCGAGCCTTCGCTCCGCGTCGGCCTCAGCAGTCTGGACGCACACGCTCTGCGTCATGGCGGGCTGAGGCCGATGATAAATTCCGGTGTGCATGTCAGGGTTGCTGTGTCACTCGGCCCGCTTGTCTCGCCCCTTCCCCGCCGCCCTTCCGCACCGGCCCTCCGGATCTTCCGGTCCCGGCGCCCCTCACCTACAGGCCCTCTCCCGCCGTACGCCCAGCGTTCTCTGCGGACAGATCTTGCGCAGTGCCCGGGTCCTGGGCCCCGGAAGACCAGGGCCATGGCGAGTGGCGCCACCAGGTACCGGCTGAGCTGCTCGCTCCCGGGCCACGAGCTGGACGTGCGGGGCCTGGTAAGCTGCTTCTACCCACCGGGGGCCTTTGTGTCCGTGTCCCGAGACCGTACCACCCGCCTCTGGGTCCCGGACAGGTGAGTGTTGGGAGTCCCGCTGTCACCCGGCTGTGCTGTAAGTTTCCTAACGCGCTTCGGAAGAGAATGACCCTTCCCTGCCCTAGACCCTTCCCTGCCCTATCCTGCCTTCTCCCTCTTCCCGGCCTTCCCTCCCGTCGGCTAACGGGTCGATGACCTTGGGCGAACCTCTTACATATTGTGGCTTCAGTTGTGGGGCGATGAGTTCCCATATTTCTTTTCGATTTGAAAAATTTTTGATGCCAGGTGCACCCTCCCAAATGAGGCAGTGTGCAGTGCAAGCATCTGGGATGAAGTTTAAGTAACTCCTGTTCTTCCCCTAGAATTTGCTGTATAATCTTCCCACAAATTTAGTTTTTGAGAACCTTAATTATCAAAAATTGCATTGCAGAAAGTTGCATTGGCTCCTCTCCACGTTGTCCAAGTGTAAGTTTTTTAGTCTGGGGTATGTAATGGGCTTGGGTGGAGGGAACGAAACCCCTCAAATGTTTCATGGCTGTGTAGGGATGTACTGTGTTCTTGAGGAGAGAAAGTCCAATGCCATCAGAAGATTTTCAGAGACTTAAAAAAAAAAAAATAGGAAACAGAAAGTTAGGTTCCAGTCCAAATTATGTTCAAGAGTTCAGCCCTCATTGGGCTGGCTGTAACAGGAAACTTAAGACCTGGAAGACAGATTCAGGTCAGATAGAGAATAATTGAGGTGAGTTATTTTACGTGGTAAGTCTCCCATCAGAGGTTTCACTCAGAGTTTGAGTGACCATACATAAATTCCAAAGATAACTGTTTATTGAGTGCCTCCTATTTGTTTGTGACCCTTAAGAAGAATAAGAGGACAGACAAGTTCCCTGTGTTTGTAGATGTTATCTACAGCCTGGGAGGGAAGATGGATGGAAAAATCAGATAATTATACATTAGCATGTGTGCTATAAAGAAAACAAATACAGATGTAGAGTTGTGTGGAGAGATGTTAAAGAAGGAAGCCTCTCTGAGGAAGGGTTTTTTGTTGTTGTTGTTGTTGTTTTTAAGATGACACCGAGATGGAGCTGGTCAAGGGAGCAAGGAATGAGGGTTGAATTGGAAGAGCACTGTAGGCAGGAGGAGGAACAAACACAGAGGCCCTAGATTGAGAAAGAGGAAAGACCTTGTGTGCAGGAAGGAATGAGCTGTAAGGTGAGGGCAGGAGCCAGATCATGTAGTGGGGAGAGGGCTGAGGAAAGGAGTTAGTAGGTGGAAGCCTTCAAAGAGCAGCATGATTTATTTATTGAGAAGTTTCTGCTAGCTTCTGTTTAGAGGCTTTTGCAGCAAGTAGTACAGCCAAGACAATGACAGACTAAACTAGGGATACTGTAGAGTAAACTCCTATGTTGGATAAGATGACCTCTAAAGTTCTCTTCTAACTCTTAGGATTCTGTGATATTCGAAACCACTTGGTAACACTGATACATGACTTCTTGGAATCCAAATTTCTGATTAAGCTTCTGCATTTAAAATTGAGTTCACTAGAAGCGCATGCCCAGTAGGATACAAACATTGCAGTAAGGAGCAGCAAAAGGATGCCTGTTTTAATAGTTAAATCCCTAAACTATTACAGGTTTTGTAGGACTGTGCTCAGTTGACAAGAGCTTAAATCTGCGATCATGGGAACTTGAGGAACTTTGAGCTGAAATGATTGTCTTTCAAAATTGGTTCTTTTCATTTAACTCATATTGTTTGTTGATTTTGTTTTTCAAAATTCCTGTGGTATTCAACTAACACTAGAGATTGAGAGCCTGCATTGTACTAGGCACAGTGCTTGATAGTGGGTGATTGGTGAGGTTAGGCTGTTTTACCTCTCATTTCCAACCGCTTTGGCTAGAGCATCTCAGAGCCATTCTTTGACATTCTAACTGGTGTCTCAGTAGTACCTTTAGCACTATAAAAAGTGTCCTCAAGGCTCACATCCTGACAATTTCTATTTATTTCATGGTATATTAATAAAGCTAATGAAGTGCTATAAAATGTTTGGAGCCAAGTAGTAAACATTTTTGTTTTCTCCTGTCCATTGTTGATAGGTTTCTGGATCTGGGTAATGTAAGGATAGACAGGGAATGATGGGGGAATTTAGTTTAGCTTCAAAGAAGCAAAATAGTTCTATTCTTGGGTGGACTAAACCAGATACGTCATCTTTCACAAGAGCGCATTGAAAACCCAGAAAGTCTCTCGGCCTTCTGAAGGCCCTTCAGAATGGAGACGTTATTTTTTGGTTGTACATTAAACCGAATCAGTCAACATGTCATTGTTGCAGACTGCTTCAGGCCTCTAGAAGCCTTCCTCGCAGTAAATTGGGTTTCCCAAGTCTGTCACCAACAATTGCTTTGCCTTTGGAAAACTCCCCATATTTGAAAGACAGAACTTCATGTTTAACATTGTGCATCAAGTCTTCCGTGACCATGCCAAGGCTGAAGTGGCTTCTCCCTCATATAGACACTTGGCACTTTGGGCCTGTAGTCAAATAGTTGTGTGGAGTTTGTTAAGAAATCAGAGCTGGTCCCTTTCTACCCTCCAACCCACTATTTCCCTTTCTTGGAGGTGAAATTTTCATCTCTTAACTGCTTATTCTTGAATTTTGCTTCCATATCTGTGTATAAACTACTGTACTGCTCTTTTTCATTTAAAATTTCGTTTTCTATTTTAGCGTTTTCTATTAGTTCTTATAGAATATGAAAATTTAACTGTTTTCTCCCCTCTACCAGCCCCATCACATAAGCATCTTTTCTGTGCCCTGAGCCTTCTAATATAGTTCAATTTAATTCAGACTAAATTAGTATTTTGTGGCTGTACAGAGTCTGTCTACACCTGAGCTGTGGAATAAACCATGGTAACTTTTCCTCGATGGTTTTATGATCTCCCTGTAGCTAATAATTGTCTTGTTTTTGGTTTTCATTTACTTAATTTCCTATGTATTTATCACTAATTCAACTTTATGTTGTTTAATAGTTCTCTAGATCTCCTCTCAAGACCTCTAGACACTTTGGTTATTTTACAGTTTTATCTTCCTGACAATGAAACTTTCTGACCTGGTCTGTCAGCCTCTGATACACAACTAATCCTGGGATCTCCCTTCTCTGTCATTTCAAGAATCCTTTCTTTTGGACCTCTTGTGTTGGATTTCTGTTATCAACATCTTTAACTTTCTCCTTCTTGATTTTCTTCCTTGACACCTTATTGGAGCACATCTTCCAGGAGCTTCCTGAAATACAGTGCAGTGATAATAAATGTATTAAGACCTTGCAAGTTGGAAAATGATTTTAGTCTGCCTTGCTACTTGAATAATAATTCAAATGTTTATGGTATTGTAATTTCCAAATAATTTTTCTTCAGAATTTTGAAGCCATTCCTCCATTTTATTCTAGCCTCTAGTGTTATGGTTTAAAAGTCTGAAGCCATTCTGATTCTTGACCTATGATTTTTTTCTCATTCATTGTTCAAGGCTATTAGTGGGCCCTTTTACTGTGAAAACTCATATCTATAGTTCTGGGACTTTTTTTTAATTCTTTGGTTTCTTCCTCTGTATTTTCTTTGTCTATTCTGAAACATTATTTCATATATTGAACTTGTTTCTAAATTTCTTTTTTGTTTCTCTCTCTGTATTTCTTTCTTTCTGTCAGCTATAGTTTCTCAGAAATTGCCTTGACTTTTTGTGAAATTATGTTTTTGTTTCATGGTTGAAGTATCTAATATCTCTAAGGATGGTAATGATTTTTTTTTCTTTAGTTTATTTTCTCTTTAGTGGTCTGTTTCTTCACTCCCTATTTGTTTTGGTCACTATATTTCCCTAAATGTCTGGTAATTTTTATTCTGTGCTTAGTATTAAGGGTGAAGAACCAAAAAACTGGGAAAGATCTGTGTGTATGGGTGGAGCTTGCTGGCTGTGAGGTTCACTGTATGTAGGGTTATTTGGCTGGACCATTTCATTGGGGATGATCTGTTTCCTAGAGGATGACTGCCTGGACTTGAAGTTTTGTCTTTGGTGGTCTTGGGCTCCATTATGAATGTACATATTCCTCATACTCTGAGGCTTAATTATGCCTTGTGCCCCCTGCCCGAGACAAAGACTTTCACCTTTTCTAAAGAAAGAGCTTTAGACTGGCTGGCTGCAGGAGGGGCAGTTGTCTGGCTAGGGTGTCTAGCTGCTTTTTTTTTTTTTTTTCTCTGATGCTTTAAATATTTTTTCACTGATTCAAGAAATATTTAATGATTACCACATAGTACATTGTGCTAGGAAGTTGGGAAGATAGAAAGAAGAACTTGATCTAGATTTCTGAAATTAGGAGCTTCACAGACCACTATAGAAGATACACACAGACATCTATACTGGAAAGAGCGAAGGGACACTTACAGGTAGATTTAGTGGTTTATACAATATAAATTTTAAAACATGCCCTATATTTTAAATTTCTTTAGGCTTATCGATAAAATGATTTTTAAAAGCACATTTTATAAAAGCCCACCATATATTGTTATAGTGGTGTTTGGGAGGGCATGACTATAGATGAGTATGTGTGCAGTCTTTATTCAGGAGTCTTCTGTCTTTACATGCACTTGTCTTATCTCCTTCGACTAGACTGCAAACTCCTTTATTTAGCTTGAGTCAGGAATAGAATTCTTTACAATCACTAGTAAGTAGAAATGAAGATGGAGGATGAGAAAAAGCCACTTAGGATATTTGTTTCCCTCCCTTTCCTTCCTTGTTCTTTCTGTTAATTTGCAGTGAAACACAAATTAAGCTTCTCCTAATCTGATGTAAACCTCTGTAGTAGCTAATATAAATTAGATATTTAACATAATTAAATATTTAATTTAAAATGGTAGATTCATAAAATAGTATGTACTCTGATGTTCAGCCTAGACACTAAAAGAAAATGAGTACTTTGACAACTTATGTCCTAGGCTAAGTCAGAGGACAAATATATATCTAATTAATTACCGTGTCTTTCCAGTCCTAACAGGGGCTTTACAGAAATGCACTGTATGAGTGGACACTCCAATTTTGTCTCTTGTGTGTGCATTATACCTTCAAGTGACATATACCCTCATGGACTAATTGCCACTGGAGGGAATGACCACAATATTTGCATTTTCTCTCTGGAGAGTCCAGCACCACTTTATGTACTAAAAGGTCACAAAAATACTGGTGAGTATAACGCTTTGGTATTTTTCTTTTTGAATAAGTTTTATCCTTTTGAAGATAAACTTCTCATACTCATTTTCCCTAGTTTTTATTATGTTTGTTTCACCTGTAGCTATGGCTTGTTAGTGAAAACCTTTTGGTGCATCATTGTTTTGTAAATTCTCTGTTACAGACTTACTGTCATCGGTAAAGACTGACATGCTTATTTATGTAAAAAGTTAAGTGCTCAGTTATAAAAAAATAAAAAGTAGACTATTCTTTTATGCTCTTTGTAATTTTGGTTTTTCAGGGGTTTTTTTTTGCAAGAAATTCATTTACTCAGGAAAACTGAGAAGTGTTTCTTTATCTTTTGGCTGTTATGTCTGTGTGCAGCAAATTGAAGACCCAGAAGGAATGTGTTTAAGGCTTTGGTATCATTTAATACTTTTGGATAGTGTTTTCTGTGACTTGTGTATATTTCTGATTCTCTGATATTTCTTGATTTGTGTTTTGCTTAAGGGCTCTTTGTTATAAGATGATATCTTTAATCAATACAGTATGTGTACTACTTTTTTAAATGTATCTGGAATTGTTTGGGACATCTGTAAACAAATAGTATGGCTCACAAACACTCTAAATTTGATTCCTCTAAGGAGTTTGTAAAATGTTTTATATGTACATGTGGGAAATATTAAATGCAGAGTGATACAGTTTTTTAAAACTTTATGAAGGAAGTCTTCATATATATATATGAAAGTAGAGATACAGTATTTTATAATAAGTTATATATAAAATATATAGAAGAATGGGTATAGCTCAGTGGTAGAGTGCATGCTTGGTATGTAGAAGGTCCTGGGTTCAATCCCTAGTGCCTCCAATTAAAAGGTAATAATAAAAAAATAAATAAAACATATAGGAGAGAATAATGTAGTGATCTCTTTCACTGGTGTATTTATATATCTTCAAGGATTATCCACACATAGACTATCTTGTTTCATCTTTTCCCCTCTTTCACAACATTATTTTAAAGGAAATTTCCAGTGCAGTATTTCATTTATAAATGCCTCAGTTTGTAGTTCTAAAATAGGGTTTGGCAAGCTTTTTCTGTAAAGGGCCTGATAGTAAATATTTTAGGCTTTGCAGGCCATATGGTCACTTTCACAGCTGCTCAGCTCTGCTGTTGTGTGCAAAAACAGCCTTGATGATAAATAAATGAGCGAGCATGTCTGTGTTTCACTACACCTTTATTTGTGGACACTGAAATTAGAATGTCATATAGTTTTCACATGTTTTTTCTCTCAACCACTTAAAAATATAAAAACCATTCTCAGTTTGTACACTGTACAAAAATAAGTGGCCCATAGGCCATAGTTTGCTGACCCCTCAAAATGATGAGGGTTCTCTCTTTTTTAAAATAATATCATTATCACACTTCAAACAAAACAAAGTAAAACCTAATGTCTTACTACCAGATACCCTGTGAATGTTCAAATTTAGCCTATTGTCTCAGAAATGTTTTTTTACAGTTTGTTTGAATTGTGACTCAAACAAGGTCCACGTGTCTTTCAATCTGTTGGTTTCTTTCCTTTTTTACTCCCTCTCTATTTGAAGCCAGCCTATTTTACCTGTAGAATTTCCTGTAATCTGAACCCTGCTGGTTAAAGCCTCATTTCCTCTATCATGTCCCTCAGTCCCCTCTTCCTGGAACCCATCAGTTAGATCTAGAAGCTTGATCAGATTCAGATTCAAGTTTTTGGTGAGAACACTGTAGGCATTGTGTACGTTCTGCTGTGACACAACAGGAAGCACATACTATTTCTTTTTGTGATGTTAAGGTTCATCTATTATTGTAAAATACCCATCGGCCTTTTATATTGACAGTCTTTAGCATCTATTGATGATCATTGCATAGATTGAGTATTTCATTAAAATTTGCAAAATGATTATACTCTAACTCTACCATTATTTCTGCATTTAATAGGCAGCATTTTTTTCTGTGAAGAACTTTCCACCATGTGAGACCCTAATACAGAGGACACAGGAGAAATGCTTGCTTTGCCCCCTTGCCCTCCTCTTTTACTGGGTTTCAGAATGTATTGATTCCCTAACATCTCTTTTTTTTGAATCTCAAATTGTCCCATATTTGGTCATTGGAAACCTCTTTAAATTGGCTCCTGTGGCCTTCATAAGACCTTCCGTAGTCTTCCTTGCTTTTGGTACTGCAGAAGTTTCTAGGTTCACTTCATGCATTTCTTGTTCTAGACTTGAAGTCAGCTATTTTGCCAAGAAGCATTATGTCTTTCTTTTAGTAGGAAATGGTATTTAGAAACCTCAATTTGAGCTATAATGGTGCTCACCAGGATTTTTTTTTAACTTAATTTTGCTTTGTAATTATATAAAACATAAAATTTCAAAAGAAAAACTATTCAACATGGTACAGATTCTGTCAGTATTGCTTTCTTGTACCATCCTTTCCTTTTAAATAACTAATTTTTTATTAACTGTTCTTTCTCAAAAAAAAATTAGCAAATATGTATGTATATTTATATTGCCCCTTTCTTACATAGAAGGTAATGTACTACATGCCATTTTCTGCCCTTGCTATTTTTGCTTGATAATCTTGTCCGGGAGAGTACTTTGTTGCCATGTAAAGAAAACTTCACTCATTTTTACAGTGGCTTTGTAATTCTTTGTGTAGCTGTACTATAGTTATTCTAGCTTATTCAGCCAGTCCCCTATTGATGGACATCCAGTCTTTTTGTAGCACAGATAGTGCTTTAATAAATGGCTTTATGCATATGTCATTTTGTTCTTTTGTGAGTGTAACTTAGGTATGATATCCATTTCTGGATCGAAGGGTAAATGCATATGTAATTTTGTTAGTTATTGCCAAATCCCCTCATTAGGTGTTGTTACTTTTTTTGCATTTCCAGCAGCAGTATATGAGTCCCTATTTCCCTTATCAAAGTATGTTTTCAGATTTTTAGATTGTTGCCAAAATGATAAGTGAAAGTGATATTTTAGTATGGGGCAGTTTGCATCTCATTATGGAGGGGGGCATCTTTTCATATATGGAAGGGGCCTTTGCATTTTTTTCCTGAGAACTATATTAAAAGCTCTTGCCCATAGAATGTGGGCATTATTGGCCACTTTTAAAGCCCTTTATAAATTAGGCTTATCATATACCCAGTCCTCTCTCAATGTCAGACAGGCCAAAAGTCCCCTCCAGTTACAGCATTGAGTTCAAAATTAAGAATCTCTGGGTGATACATAGTACTCTAAACATCAGGGAAGTGATGCTCAGGTGTTTCTACATCAGGTCCAGATACAGTTCTGCTAAAATTCAGAGATCTGTGGGCTAAAAACATGAGTTATCTGTCAATCATTCACTCAGTATACAATTATGAAACATTAAGGGTAATAAGACAGAGTAAGCAGTCTTGTTCAGAAAAGGGAGCAATGAAAGACAGCAGTTTCTAACCTATAGTCATCTGAAATCCAGATGGGTGGCTGTTTCAGGGACTCCCCCTGCTCTGAGACTGGTTGATTTTTGTGATCAGTTTCCTCTGGTTTCCAAAAGGGGTTCCCCAATCTGTTCTTCATGGCTCTCCTTTAGCCCTCTGGGAATCTCTTGCTTTTCCGTTATTTTTCTTGGTCACATTGAAGTGTATGCCCTCCTTGGGGACTAAACACCTTTCTCAACTTGCTTTCTGCCTATGGGAATATGGGAGTTGAGTGTACAAGTTCATTTTAAGTCTTGAACAGCAAAGACTTTTTTAGTTTTTGGCAGTATAACTCTCTTAAAAACTTGTTATGTTTCTTAACCTATTTGATTTCCAGTCAGATCTCTGTTAGCAGTCAACTGCAGTGCAGATTTGCTGTATTTCTTCCTGTCCTCCTCCTTTACCTACTTGCCTCTCCAAATTTAACTACTAAAACCTCGAGTCTGTCAGACTTCAGTTGGAAAGCTGAATTCCTAGGTTCTTTTCCCTGAGCTATTTTCCCAATTGAAAATACTGATTTTCATGGCAACAATCTTAATTTTCTTTGCTTTGAAAATAGTTTAAATCCATCTGGAAGTTTTGGCATTGTGCACAATGGATGGCCATTTGTTCCTGTTGCATGGCTGGGTTTTGGTTGTCCTTTGGTGCTGAAGGGGCTATTCCATCCCTACAAGTCCCTAAGTTTCTGGACTTTTCATTCCTACTTGGGTACCAGCCAGTTCTTCTTGATCTTACTTCATTCTTTTATACCTAGCCAGATGAAGCCAATAGTAAGTGATACCTCTCAATGAAGTCCCATTTTCCAACCTCTTTCATTAGACTACAAGTTTATCAGGTCCTGAGTTACTGCTGGTAACAGCTTTACCAAATACTCCTTACTATGTAATAAGGATCCCAGTCTTCTGTGATGACAGACAGCCTCCTCATTACCTACCTGCTAAGCCAATGCCATATATATTTTCAGCTTTTTTTTTTTTTTTGCTTCAGGAGTGCCTCACTTTTGCTACTGATTTCTGAATCAGTCAAGTAGGCTAGGTGATATTGTGGTAACAGACAACTCCAGAATCACAGTGGCTTAACACAGAAAGTTTGGTTTGCTTCTTACAGATCCTGTGCAACAGGGCGCTCTGCTTGTGGTGATCACTTAGGGATCCCAATGACAGAAGTTTCATGACAGTGTGTGCTTTCACAGACATTGGAGCAGTGGGGAGGGAACATGGCTTAATTGTGCACCTGTCCTTAAAGCTTCCACCTGGAAGTAACATTATTTCTGCTCATTTTTCAGTGCCACAATAAGTCATGTGGCATGCCTAAAGCCAAAGGAACTGGGGAAATTCAGTTTTACCATTTGCTTAGAAGGTGAAGAGTAGAAAATATTTGATGAATATCACTAATGGCTACCACACACATTAAAATATGTATATGTTCCATGTGTTTTCTGGAAACTTCCCTCATGCAACCTTCTAGCCTGCTGTTGTATTGGTACTTCTGGACGAATGCCATCCCTGGATTTTCCTATTTCCTAGATCCCATATTTTTGTCGTTCTTAACTTACTCTTTCGTTTTAGTATTATGCAGCTATTGCAGCTTCCTAAGAAAGCTGTGACATGGCGGTTAAATATAGTTTTTATTTGCATGTTAGAAAATGGCCTTATTTTAGTGTTATCTTTGATTATTAATTTGGCTAGATTTAGAATCCTGTGTTAAAACAGTTTAACCTCAGAGTTTTGAAGGCATTGCTCTGTTGTCTTTCAGCATATGGTGTTAACTTAGAAGTTTGATGCTGTTTTGATTTCCCATGTTTCCTATGGGACACTCTTCTGGTCCCCTCCCAAACTTTTGGGATCTTCTGTATTTCTAATGGGAAGTGATAAAATTTCACAATGCGTCTCTGTCTCTGTTTCTCAAAGTACCTTTCATTAGATACTTTTGTGGGTTCATTCGGTCTGGATATCATGTTCTTCACTTTTTAGAATCTTTTTTGTACTATTTCTGTGTTCTCTGCCCCATCTCCCACCCCACCTCCCCAGTTATCTCTTTCCAGAATCCCTACTAGTTAGATGTCAAACATTTTGAAAAATTTCTAACTTTCTTAACCTTCCTGTTTTTCATGTCTTTGCCTTTTGGGTCTAATTCTCAGGAGTCTTTTTTCCCCCTATTATTATAATTTTATTATTTTGGTTTGGGTCTTCTGTTTTTAACCTTAATTTTCTTGTTTTCTCATTAGTCCTTTTTTATATAATATCTGTTTACAAATAATTTTATATTGAAGATTTTTTTTCCTGCTTCCTGAAATTGGATTTCTTATGAATCCTTCATTTTTGTTTTTTGTTTTTTGTTTTTTCTCTTTCATCGTTGAGATTTTTATTAAATGATTCTTGGTATTAGATTAGCTGCTCATATTTAAGAACAAGATACACAGAAATTGATTGAAAATTTTTTAGCTTGTGTAAATAGAGCTTGGTGATTGGCGGGCTTCATTAGATATGATAGTCTGACTTTTAAATGGGAAACCCTCTCAAATGTCTACATCTGGAGTTCTTTACCATTATTCAGTCCCCTGGAAAGGAATTCTCCTGCCTCTTACCGAGGTAGGGTGGGATAGATGCCTGGCTGCTGGTATTGTGGGAGCCGGGAGCTATAGGTACCACATTTCAGGATGGAGACTATTCACTTATTCCCCTTGTATTTCTTAAGGCTGCTTATTCCAGCCCTTTATTATGCCTGGTGGCCTGAATCTGGAAATTCTGCTTGAGTTCCTCCAGAGAATAAGCCTCCAGTCTCCTTCCTGCAGTAGACGAGGATGTATTTTCCTGACATTGTAGGCAGAAAAGAGGTCTAGTGTTTCATTGTGTTGTGCATAGACTTTGAATCACTGTTCTCATTTTTCAGATCTTTTGATTAGCCTCATCCTCCATGGAACTGAGTGGCTGGATACTAAGTCTCATAGTTTTGTGGGGCCAGTTACTCTGCGTCTAATCTCTTTCTGTGGGTATTTGACTTGTAACCTTCTCCATTTTGCGAAGTCAGTTGTTTTCTGTTTTCTTTGTCCTTGTAGATTAATGCCATTTATAGCATTACTGTGAACAATCTTCCATTTTTAATCAGAACTCTGTCTTTTTTGTTTCCATGTTTTTAGATAATTTTTCATATTTATAATTTTTAGCGTGTATAGTTTTACATCAAAATAATACGATATTTAATTAACTATTCCATTACTGTTAAACATTAGCTTAGTTCCAGTTTTCTTGTCATTTTAACTAAGGTGACCTAAATATGTATATAACCAGCATTTCAAAATTATTTGCATAACCTTCCAATGTAGTTTCTTAGAACTGGAAGAAATTGTGCAACCCACTTAATCCTGTGCCCTCATTTTGCAGACAAGGAATGTGATGTTAAATAATATCCCTGTGGTCGGACAGCTTATAAGTGGTGTAGCTGGGACTTGAACCCAGGCAGTCTGGCACCAGAGTTGTGCTTGCTCTTGACCTCTGCACTCTTCTCTATTTCCACTGAGTTTAGCCTTAATTAGCTAATACCGTCACTTCATAAAGTGTTTTTAAAATTGCAATGTTTTAATAACTAACACGGTTCAGCATATTTCTCTATGAAAATGCATTAATTTAATGCCTTTTTTTCCCTTTAGTGTGTAGTCTTTCATCTGGAAAATTTGGGACATTACTTAGTGGCTCATGGGACACTACTGCTAAAGTCTGGCTGAATGACAAATGCATGATGACCTTACAGGTAGAGTAGTTCTGTGTGAATATTCTAGAAAATCATTAAATGTGATGATTCTGTGGCAACTTAACTTCATACATTTTACTCACAGGGTCATACAGCTGCAGTGTGGGCAGTAAAGATCTTACCTGAACAAGGCTTAATGTTAACTGGATCAGCAGACAAGACTATTAAACTGTGGAAGGCTGGAAGATGTGAGAGGACTTTTTCTGGTAATATCAGAGTAGACAACTTTTATAATTTTATTCCTTCATGTTTGCTCAGATGATTTTTTTCTCCGAAGTTTAGAAGGTTTAAAGTGGAAAACATCAGTATATTTGAGCTCTTTAATTTGAGTGAATGTGAACTTTCTGACAGTTAATATTGAATACTTTTTAAAAAGCTATAAGGAGACCTCTCATAAAACAACTAGAGGTAGACCAATAAATAGCTACTTGATAGACTATAATGTGTGTATGTGCTGCTGTGTTTTTTATGTATATAACTTTCAGTGCTCAATTACGTTTTGGTTGTCATTTAAGCAAGTTCAGCCTGAAACTTCAAGTGTAAGTCTTATTGAGGGTGGATCAGTAGTGTTGTCTTCAGATGTGGAGGAAACCATCATTAGTGCTTTTATTAAAATTGAAGTACATTGTTTAATAATAACAAATTTTAGGCTTTGTGTATGTTGTGGTTTCAGGTGGGTAGTCTTTTAAAACCTCACCTATTAAATATTACTTAATATATTATTAAACATACTAAAATTATTAAATGTGTCCTACACTGAGGTATCTGCTAGCTAGTATTAGTATTGATGTTTTATTTGTGGGGCACTTACATTTTTGGTGTGATTTGTTTGTTTGCTTGTTTTTCCTTGCTTTTATTTACTCCTTAAAAGTTGATCAACACCCTGGATAATATTGCAAGTCTTTTTGTAAAGATAAAACTATCTGTAGATGGAAAATTTATGAGTTATAACTAAATATCTCTCTCTGCTTCCATACATATAACGTATGTGTCAAGTTTTTATCACTCCGTGATAGCTAATCCAAATCGGTAAATACTGAGCATGGGAAAGGTTTTGACTGCTGATCTGCTTTACTAGATCACAAGCTTCTGATAATGTTTGGTCCTTTAAAAAAAAAATTGTAGTGACATCTTCTACAGCTTCTCAACTAATATCGAAGGAAATTTAATTCTATCAAGTTTTTGAAAACATTTAGTACCCTTTGATGAATGGAAACATATATGTACATATTTGATAAGTGGAATATATATATATATACACATACACATCTCCAGTTAAACAATTAAGAACATAATGCAATAAGTGTATTCTGTAAATTCTTGCCTTTTTTTAAAGAAACAAAAATCATTAGTTTTTATTCTATCATTTTAATGCCTGCATTTATATGAATTGTGAGATACTTCTCTTGATAAAGCAGCAGTGTTTGACTTTATGTTTTGGTTGAATCAAAGGGGTAGGAGAGGTTACTATTTGAATCAGAAGAGGTAGGATTAAGAGGCAGGAAACTTGAATTCCTGTTTAGCTCAGCCACTAGTTGTGTGGTTTTAAATGAATTAATCTCTCTCAACCTATTCCATATTTTAAAAAAGTATACTTTTCTGTGGTGAAAATTTTAAACTCTTAAATAATTGAAATCTTTTTATAATCTTAATTTTTCTACTTTTCTCAGTGCTTTGTAAATATTAATCCTAATTTGGAAATCAGTTTTTAATATTCACTGGTATGTTTTATAATGTCAGTAAAACACAGCACCATCAACCAAATTATCCATTTTTATTGACATATATATATATATATGTTTTTGTTTTTGTTTTTAATACAGGGCATGAGGACTGTGTAAGAGGCTTGGCAATTTTGAGTGAAACAGAATTTCTCTCCTGTGCAAATGATGCTAGTATTAGAAGGTGGCAAATCACTGGCGAGTGTATTGAAGTATTTTATGGTCACACAAATTATATTTATAGCATATCTGTCTTTCCAAATTGTAAAGGTAAGATTATCTTACACTAAATATTTAAAATTTTGTATTGAGCATTGTTTCATTTCATTCTTGAGGTGGAAGGTAGAGGGCTGATGATTTAAATCAATTTACTAACTATAATTTGAGTAACTTAGTGACTTTATTTCATAAGTATCATTTTCCTAAAGGAGAATACTGTTTGATCATCTTAATGTTGATTCAGATTTGATGGTTGTGTTGTAAAGAGTTCTTGGGTATCTGAGGACAGACTTTGTATAATTTATTGGTATAAAGTATAATTCATAAAATGTGAAGTATATAAAGACATGATTTTTGAAGTTGTATATGGCATAAGTGACAAATATATAAAATTTAAAACTAATTTATAAATACTTTGAGGTTTACAAAATTGGTATGCCTATTTATAAAGGTGGTATGTTTAAATATAATTAATTTTTTTATTCCAACTAACTTTTCCTATATTCATTAATTTTAGATTTTGTGACAACAGCAGAAGACAGATCTCTGAGAATCTGGAAACACGGGGAATGTGCTCAAACAATCCCACTTCCAGCTCAGTCAATATGGTGCTGCTGTGTGCTAGACAATGGTGACATTGTGGTTGGTGCGAGGTATTTATATTCTAGTCAGTCTATAATGTGTGTCTAGGCTTTGGTAGGTGTTAGAGTGAACAGAGATAAGCCACAAGGAATTTCAGGTGAATTCGGGAGACCACAGGCACATTTCTCTTACTTAACAGAGTAGTAGTAGGTACAGCAGCTTTTACACAGATGATACACAATATATTACAATAGTAATGTACTGCAAGTTGTGCAGTCGAAACACTGAATTCAAGAGATGGGAAAACTTTCTGGAGAGGAAGAGATTTGAATTGAATTTTGAAAGATAATGAATAAAAAGAGCAATGAGGATTTCTGTCGAACGTAGAAGTATAAGCACAAGTAAAGGTACAGGAACGAGAGTGATGTGTGTGGGAGATGAAGGAAAAGGGTAGAGGACCAGTGTGGGGAATAGTGGATAATAGTGGTGAGATGGTGGGGCTCAAGGATGGAGAACCTGGAAAGCCAGGCATTTTTGAGATTCAGTGCTTAGAGTTAAAGGGTTGTAGCTCTTGAGCAGGAAGTTATGTGATTAAAGCAGAACTTATCAATTATAAAATGTATAGGTTAGATATACATTTGGTGGTGACAATGGGTGGGAAAGCAAATTAGTGAACAGTTGCAGTAGTAGGGTGTAAAGTTGTGAAATACTGGCCTCATGGGATGAGAGACTGAAAAATGAGATTCTGCAGAGGAAACACGATCAGAAAGGGGATGAAGGAAAAGGATAAAGCTTCAAGTCCACATTAATTGGAAGTCCACGTTACCAAAAATGGAGAAGTGCGAGATTTGGTTTGGTGCAGAAGGTGATGACTTCCTCCTGGGGTGCGACTGGTGATAAGCCACACTCATGCCAGTGGATTGTGGGCAGTTGGACTGGAGCCTAGTGTAACAACTGAGACTGAAGATTTGCACAGAACTGCCGGAGTCAAGCAATAGAACATCTTTCTCTGAGGGCGAAAACAGAGAGGGGGAGGAATAGAAAACTAAAGACTGAACTTGTGATATACTGTGGATAGAGGAAGAGAAGCCAGTAGGCCAAACAGAAAAAGCAATCCAGGTGTTGAAATTCAGAGATGGAAAAGGAGATCTTAGAGGGAGATTGTGATCACTGTCAGTAAGTACGTGAGGGGCCGAGGAATGAAAAGTTAGGAAAGCTTTTGGATGTGCTTTGGAAGATGTTATTAGTGACTTTTTTGACATCATGCTTTCATAGAAAGTGATAGAAAAAGGTAGATGAGAGGAAACAGGCAAAGAGTTGTTAGAAGAAATGGGTGAAGGAAAGTATTATAGACTGCTCTGGCACAGAGGCAAGAGGGAAAAGACGGCAGCAGCAAGAAGGGACACAGGGTCGAATAATGTGGACTTTGTGTTTTACTTCTTGGCTGGGCCGGGATTGATTTGTCAGTTTAGTTATTTCCTCCCTAAGCTTATTTAAAGTCGAAGAAAACTAAATGAATTAAAGGGCTGAAATTGCTGCTAGTGGAAGGTTAAGTAAGATACAAAATTTTCTGAGTTGAGTAGGATTAGTAGAGTTGAAAGTAGCTAACCTGCCTCCCCTACCCCAAAATTTGGAAAACATAAATTAAGGAGATGAAGTCATTTTTCTGACACCAGAGGTTGGGACTGCCATCTAATCTAAG
Organism: Camelus ferus; assembly: GCF_009834535.1. NCBI lineage: Eukaryota > Metazoa > Chordata > Mammalia > Artiodactyla > Camelidae > Camelus > Camelus ferus. The sequence continues at coordinate 13,417,382 of NC_045699.1, forward strand.
GTTGAAGCTGTTTTTTTCCTTGAATGGGGTTACATTGCTAGTTAATGACATAGTTGAGACAGGCTCCATGTTTTTCTGATGAAGGTATATTGAGTATCTGCTATTTCCCAAGCCTTACGTTGGGTATTTGAGCCCTTCATAAGTTAAACAGTTCACTGCCCTTCTTTATACCATAATACCTGTGTAATACTGACTTTAAAAGTATCTGTAGGGTTTTATCATGGTAAATATTGAATTTGGAATTAAAAATTGTGTTAAATGTATATTTCTCTGTTCTTTGCCAATAACTTTTTCCTTAGTCTTTTTCCTACCTTTTTCATTGCTTTAGAAAGTAACAGAGGGTAGTATGTGCTGAAATCAGCATAGTTATATACTCAGCAGTAAATATATAGCTATATTTTCATATTCACAAATACAGATTATTTTTGCTTGGGATCATTCAAGTCTGATAATATTAATAATATACTGTGGCAATGACTTAATATCAGTTTGTGTTTCATTACAGCGATGGTATTATTAGAGTGTTTACAGAATCAGAGGATCGAACAGCAAGTGCTGAGGAAATCAAATCTTTTGAAAGAGAACTCTCTCAGGCAACCATTGATTCCAAAACTGGTGATTTAGGGGACATTAATGCTGAGCAGCTTCCTGGGAGGGAACATCTGAATGAACCTGGTAAATATTGCAGTGTATCTAGTAGTAAAAAAATGCTACCACGTTTGCCTTTTGTAATAATTAGTCAAGAGAAAAAAAGATTGTTTTGCTAAGTCATTCAGTGTAATTCTCATTGCCAGGTACTGATTTTTGAGGACTTTTCCTATTACACGTATTCATAATGAGAAACCTTGTTCCTCTTGCCTCTGTCTCACAGTTTTAAAGAGTTTGAGCCAAGCTCCCCGTAAACAGAAATCTTCTTTTTTTGTTTGTTAAATAAATCTCTAAATACTTAGCTCAAGTATAGTAGGTATTTAGAAGTTACTTATTTAATACTTTTTGGTTGATTGGATTCTCTGAGAGAGGTCATACAGACTAAAAATAAAAATGAGTTTAAATAAAGCAATGTCTGCTGAATGGGTTGGGCATCATTTGGGTTGAAAATTAGAGGACAGTAGTTGTCTCAAATGAAACCTTGTGTGAATATATCCATGATCCATCATATCAGTGGTTCTCAGAACTCGGTCCATAGACCCCTGGGAATTCTGAGATCCTTTCAGGATGTCCATATGGTCAAAACTAATTTTACAATACTAAGATGTTATTTGAGTTTTACACTGTGTTAACGTTTGCATTTATCATTAAAAAAAGCAAGGACGGGTAAAACTGCTGGCTCCTTAGTACACAAATCAAGGCAGTGGCACCACGCTGTTCTGGTAGTCATTGTATTCTTCACTGGCATGCAGTTGTAGTTTAAAAAAAATACCATCTATCCTTAAGAATGTCCTTGATGAAGCATTAAAAATTATTTTTCTTACATTTTGGCTCCTTAGTACCTGTCTTTTTAATTTCCTGGGTGAGAAAACGTAAAGTACACTTAAAGTGTACTGAAGTACTATGGTGTCTCAAAGATAAGTACTTGTGCAGTCCTTTGAGTCCCTTTTTCCATGGGATGCCATTTTTATTTCAAGGAACAACTATGGTTATTCAGCCTTAGATATTTGGCAGACTTTTTTTTTGAAAATGAACAAAGTGAGCTTGTCACTTTAAGGAAAACAACTGATGGTATTTGCTGCCAATAAAATTCAAACTTCGAAGTACAAACTGAGATTTTGGAGAACTTGTATCTGCTACCAGGAGCTTGATAGCGTCCCAGTACTTAAACAACTATTCCAGTGACATCAGTGGCAATATTAACAAATGCAGTTTTTTGATATTGAATAATGAAATGTATAAACATTTGGAAGATATGCATAGCTCAGTGAATCAGTTATTTTCCAAATGACCAGTTCATGGTGTCACAGAATCTTAAGAGGGTAAAAGATCTGCTCAAAGTATAAGGTAGGGCAATGGCTTTTAGCGTAACAGAGTGTGAAAAATTCATTGATATGGTTTCAGATTCTAAATTCATAACCCTTAAGGATCTACTACTTGTAAAATATCAACATTTTTCTGAAAAGGCTATTAAACTAATCCTCTCTGTTTAAACTATATTATTTGTGTGACACTGAATTTTCTTTATATACTTCAACCAAACAACAGATTAAATGCAGGGCAGGTATGATAATCCAGCTGTCTTCTGTTGAGAGAGGCAGTAAAGAGATTTACAAAAATGTAAAACAATGCCAGTCTTCTTACGAAATTTCTAAAATTACACAGATATTTTCATTAAAATATTATTTATTCAATAAGTAATGGGTCTATTATTATTTTCCATAAAGTAAATGCATTTTTTACTCTTCTCATTTTTAATTTCAAATTCACTAACTGAACTGATAAAACACATAAAAGAAGCTCTTTGGGCTTCTGAATAACTTTTATGACTATAAACAGATCTTGAAATGAAAAGTATGAGTGTTCCTGCATTATATCATGTTTTTAATATTCTTACTTTGCAAAAATGTAGCCTTTCATCACTATATATATATACATTTACTAAATACTGAATTATTGCAGTAAGTGTCTACTGCATGCCAGGGATTGTTCTGAGCTCTGAGGAATACAGCATATAACAAAAGGGACAGAAATCTCTATTCTCACAAATTCATGTTCTATAGGAGGAGACAGATAATTAAAAAGTAAGTAAGTAAATATGCAAGTATGTCAGATAATGATAAGTACTATGGGAAAATTAAAGCATAGGTTAGGGCTGTTTTAAAATTTCAAATTCAGTGGTCAGGAAATGTGTAATACTTCAGATAGCATGAGTTGCTGTAACAGATAAGCCTTAAAATCCCTGTGGCTAACAGAAAAGAAGTTTTGTTTGTTGCACATTTAAATTACAATTGGTGGCAGCGTATGCTGGAGCATGTTGGTCCTCCTCATGGTCATTCAGGGACCCAGGCTGATGGAAACCACCATCTTCAACATGTGCTACCAGGATCCGTTGGGTATAGGCAGTCAGTCACCAAGACAGCATAAGAGGAGAGGGTAGAGGATGACAGACTAGAACTAGAAGTGGCATATATCACACCCACCCAGATTCCACTGACCATTACTTAGTGTATAATCTAGGGACTGTAAAATGTAAGGGGGCTGAATAATGTAGTCTTTGACTAGACAGCTACAGAGCTCCACCCATTGGAATAGGAGCATGAATCTCCAAAGGATAGCTAGTTGTCTCTGCCACTGAGGGCCTTGCTGAGAACATGACTTTCAAGTCAAGTCCTTAAAGAGTCAAGGGAGCAAGTCTGGCCAACATCTGTGTGGAGAGTGTCACAGGCAGAGTAAACAGTCAGCATAAAGACTCTGTGGTCCAAGTGAAGTGATGGAATGAGGGGAGGGACAGTGGGAGATGCGATTGGAGAGGATGGTGGGGGCAGATTCTGTTTGGCCCAGTACCCCACTCTAGGATCTACACTGTACCTGAGAGTGAGATGGGAAGTCATTGAAAGGTCTCCGGCAGGGGAATGTTAGAATTTCCTTAAACCTTCCAAAGAATTTTGGTAGTTGCTGAGTTGACTTTAGATTCTCGGGGGCTCCAGGGCCACTGATTCAGTCCAGCTGAGAAATAATGGTGGTTTGCACCAACAGGTAGCAGTGGAGAGAGTGAAAAGAGGTAGGGTTCTAGCTGTGTTTTAAAGGTAGAGCTGACAGAATTTGTTGAAGGGTTAGAGTTGAGAGAAGAATTACTCTTCTATACTTTTTGGCCTAAGCAGCCAGAAGAATGGAGAGTCATTACGGAAATCAGAGTACTGTCAGAAGATATTCATAAATAAAATTTGGTGTTGAGCAGCCAGCTACTTTATAGTAGAATTACAATTTTTTAACCATCCTTTATTTAATAAAGTTTCCTTTTAACCGTAATTTTCTTTTTGGCCATTTTCCAGGAGATTTACATTTTAAAGATTTACATTTTAGTAAAATTTTATTAAACCAAAATACATATTCTCTTACTTATAGATTTTAATGTTAAAATTTGTCTAAATATTTCAGATCTTATTCTGCCATTCTCCCTTTGATTCTTACAATTTTTATTTTAAGGTACTAGAGAAGGACAGACTCGTCTAATCAGAGACGGGGAGAAAGTCGAAGCCTATCAGTGGAGTGTTGGTGAAGGGAGGTGGATAAAAATTGGTGATGTTGTTGGCTCATCTGGTGCTAATCAACAAACATCTGGGAAAGTTTTATATGAAGGGAAAGTATGTTGACTTCTACTTTCTAATTACTATCATCTTAAAGCATTAGGCAAATTAAAAAGGTTTTTTTATTTCCCTTTCCCCACACTAATAAAATTTTCTTTGGTGTTTTGACATTTAAAATTACATTTCTCTGGGGAGATTCTCTCTCAGTCTTGAAACAGATTTTTTTAAAAATGTCTTTGCATGTAGGGAGAGCTGTGTTTGTGATAGATGAGCCATTATTTGTCTTTGGTAGTTACATACATAAGCTGTTCCCAGCCATTTTGGATTAGAAGCCTCTGTGCCACCCTTCATCTAATGCTTCATGCTTTGCTGTATTTAATTTGACAGGGCATGAGGTACCCTGTGGGGCCATGCTTATAATGCCAGCATGTTTTCATGAGGGGGGCATGTGACAGCTAATACTTTTGCCCTTGAGATCAACCAATTGGAAACCGTCCTTTGACCTTAGAATTAGTATCTAGCCATAGTCTATCCCCCACCTTCACCCCCAGTGAACTGCTGTTTTTGCAGCACGTGCAGATGGTTGCTATTCATTATTATGTGCCAAAGGGAAGATTTTAACACTAAGCTTTGGAGAAAGTTTAGTACTCTGATTATTAAACTAAATTTGTGCTGTATGTGTCATTAACACATATGAACAGATAGTAATCATTTATCTCCTTTTTATACTCCTATTAAAGGAATTTGATTATGTTTTCTCAATTGATGTCAATGAAGGTGGACCATCATATAAATTGCCATATAACGTCAGTGATGATCCCTGGTTAGCTGCATATAACTTCTTGCAGAAGAATGATTTGAATCCTATGTTTTTGGATCAGGTGGCTAAATTTATTATTGATAACACAAAAGGTCAAATGTTGGGACTTGGAAACACCAGTTTTTCAGATCCGTTTACAGGTAAGTTAGTGTTTGTATTAAATTTTATGTACTTCCATCAGCGTTGGTTAATTTTTTTTTTGACATGTTTAAGCATATGTTATGATTAGCTGTTTAAATAAAAACCAAGATTAACAGCAGGTTTTTGCTTCAGATTTATCTTTTTAAGCCTCAAGTTATATAGTAATTTGTATTTATAGAAACAATTATAAATTTTTCTCTTTCAAAAATACAGCCACTGTAAACTAAGTAAAATTGAGAAATTTGGTCATTTAAAATGATAAGAAACTTGTAAGTTCTTTCATGTTGCTCCTTTTAAAAATATATATTTTGGTGAAATTTAGTAAATAGAAGTTCTGTTTTTCCATGAGGCTAAGTTGGTTAGTTGTGCATCAAATCCAGGACTGAACTGTGGATAGTTTTAGTTTACTTGTGATTTGTACTCCCCATGTTCATTTTAACCCAGTTGTTTATAACATAGTATACAGTGTCTAAAATGTTATAAATGGGATTAGATTTTCATGCCAGTCCACATATATTCCCAGTGGTATTAGTCTGAGTCCTGGACTCTTGGAAATGGATTATAATTCTAGAAGTATTAACCTGAGTTCTGGGTCGTGGGAACTGAGGCCATGGAACAGGAGGTGATAAAATGCTCCCTCTTTTCTTAGAAATAGGGACATCTCTAAATAAAATTTTGGTATTGGCACTTTATTGTTAATGTGTCTCTTCTCATTTCTGACTCTATTTTTAATGTGCTAGCGCTCTTCCTTGTTTTACAAGGATCTCATATGCTCTTCCTGTCTCAGGTTTTTTTTGTTTTTTGTTTTTTCCCCTTCTTACCTCACAGATGCTTCATGCTCCTAAATTATCTCCTCTCCTTCTAGTTCAAAATTCCATTGCCTGTTTATGTAATAGTTAATCCTACCTGCATGTTGACTTAAACAGAATTATCAGACTGGCTCACTACTGAACTATAAATGATGGAACTCTCTCAACAGAATTTTAAAAAAAAGGTGTTTATAACCTGGATATTTCTATTGGTTGGAATATCAGACTACAGTACAAATGAGTGAACACATGATTACAGTATTTTGTAAGCTATTTTGTGGGATGGAGGACAGATTAAAGCAGCTGGCTCTGTCTGGAAATTAACAATGATTTGGCTTTTTTTACTCTTCTGAAAGTCTTAACTTTTTCAGCATCCTTAGATATATCTTTTCGTAGATGCCTCTGATTATTTTCCTAGAGGTAACAAAACATTCTCACACATACCACATGTTTGTAGACGTATAAATGGAAATCTGTTTCCCTTGTAGCACTCATCCCCTTTGTAATTTTCTTTTCCAGTAGGTTGTAAGCTTCAGTGGATACAAGCAATCTTGTTCCCTGCTGGATCTCAACACTGAATGCACTGTTTGGCACATGAATTTATGAACCCAGGGGTTCTGTAAAAGATTAACATTTGATGCCTATGGTTTTGATAGCAACAGCAACAGCAACAGCAGGAATCCTAGTGAATTTGTATAGGAACGGGAACTGAGTGCCTGTGTATATTACTTAGGTCAGAGAGCAACTGCAATTTCTGTTTTTACCTTTGAATTCCTAGTTATTTTAATATTTAAGTGCAGGAGCTAAGATATAATAAAGTATTTGAGTTAACAAAAACAAAACTTGAAGAATCACTGAAATTTTAGTTTCTCACTAGTCATTCCAACTGAAAGTTTCTGACTATACCTCCTCTCAATCACGTGACAGCCTTGCTCTTCTCTTTTTCTCCACATGTAAATTCTTCTGTTGTAAGCATTGTGCTATTTATGAAATTCCAAATTTTTGCTACTTCAGATTTTCCTTTGTTTGCTTGCACAGGTGGTGGTCGGTATGTTCCAGGCTCTTCCTCGGGATCTTCTAATACACTGCCTGCAGCAGATCCTTTTACAGGTGGGAAGCAGTTTTGATCAGTGTCTTTCTTCACTAAATGTATAACGCTGTGCATTATATGGCTTTACATTTTGAAGATATGATCCAATAACTGATAATTCCCTTATCTGTATTTCCAGTTTTGATGGATCTTCTTTACTTCTAATTTTTTCTTTTTTCTCAAGTGCTTTCATAGCTTTCCTCATGACCTTTATATAACATATTATTAAAACTCATCATTTTCTCCAGTCAGCCTTCCTGCAAGGAGAGCAGAGTCATTAAGAGCATAGATTTTAGAGTCAGACAGACCTTGGTTCCAAATCTGGCTCTACTGCTTACTTGCTATGAGAAATTGGCAAGTTACTTAACCTGTCTGAGCCTATTTTTTTTATCTGTGAAATTAGATAATAGGGGACTCCACCAACCAAGACACAGCATGAGTGCTGTCACTGGCGAGATGCTACTGATCACGAGCAGAGAAGGAGCCATGTGAGTCCCTGGTATTGGATGAAGCAGTGCAGTCAAGAAGTTTGCCCAGGCATAATTTGCCTTTAGCATGGAAGGAGACAGTCCACTCAGCTACCCAGGATTAGTCTTCCTAATCTAAGTTATTAATGGCCTTCATGAAGTCCTGGAAGTATTGATGTGTCTCTTCAGAGTGACTTTATTTACCAAGGTATGCATGCCCCAGCATCAACACTACTGGAGAAAAAAATTGGACTTTAATGCAGCTGAAGAAATCTCTGTTTGCAGAATAGCATTTGATGTATTTTGTTGGATCTTCAGCCAGAGATCCTGGACAATATTCCAAATTTGGAAAGAGATTTATAGCATTTATAGTATCTGTTGGCCTTGCAGACTTAGTACTGTGAGCTCTAAAAGTGACACCTTACAGTCCTGTCTAAACCATAGATTGGACCAATACACAACCTTGGTTCAGTATCATGAAGTTGTGAATTGCTCTCAGTGAGCTTCCCTTCTCCTCTCCTGAGAATGCCTTGGTGGCCCAAATGCAAATAGCTGTACCCTGTGCATTGATAACAGTATCCTACAGAAACCAACTATCAAGCTAACTGTTGTGATAGCATGATGGCCATTAAGGAAGTCTTTGGTGACATTGAAAAGGTAGTAAAGATCTGAAGAGCAGATAAGATGATAACTTTCTCTATCAGCATATTCAGGCACAGTGATGCCCTGAAACTTAGAACAGCAGAGTTCCTGAATCTCATTAGCAGCTTTTTTTTTTTTTTGGACAGAAAGAATATTCCAAGCTTCAAACAGTGCCAACAAAAGGAAGAGAACTCCTGGGGCCATCGTAACTGGAGCATGTGTCACTGTTGCACAGTGTCGTTAACTCAGAAGATATACTGATTTCGGAGATATGCAAGATAGCATACTAAAATGCCAAGAGCACTTTGGAATTACTAGGTTAACTGAACCAGACTATTATAAAGGATAGATAACAACATCTGCCACATCGACATATCATAAAGATTAAATAGTATAGTACGTGTGAAGTGTTTAGCAAAATGCCTGGACCACATTTAAGCCCTCAATGTGTTAGCTATTATTACTGTTGGTTGTGTTCCTCCAATTTTACCAACAGCAGTGGGCCCAGAAAGTTTCCCCATCTTGCTTACAACTTAAGGTCAATCTTAATTCTTTATTCTTTTCATTGTTTATGTGGTTCTCAAACTTTTAATGCCAATTAGAATCATCTAGGATACATGTTTTCATTACTTACTGCAAGGTCCCACCCACAGAGATTCTGATACACTGGAGTAGTGGGGGTGTTAAAAATGCTCATAGCCTGATCCCTTACCCAGGGATTCTGATTAAATGGTTTTGGCTGCGGATCTGATGTTTAGGTAGTTTTAAAAGCTCCCTATTGGTTTCCAAAGTGAAGCTAATTTGGAGAACCACTGGGCTCTTACGGGTACCCCTAGGAATCTGTATTGAGCCAGTGACTACTGTTCAGGTGGTCAGAGAACCACATTTAGAACAGTATAGGACTACATTCTGCCTTATAATGCCTTGGGCAAATGATTCAGCTTTCATCTTGTAAAATATTGAGAATAATGATGGTATCTAATTAATATTTAAATGAATCCATGCATATAAGAGGCTTAGCATGCTAGGCAGCATATAGTTAAAAACTCAGCAAATGCACTTATTCTGTGTTCTCTATTATTTTAATGAATACTGTTTACATCTACAGTTTTGTTTTTTTAGTTTCATTTGCTTTTTCTATATGTGTTACACTGGTTACACCAACTCTTGGATAGTAAACTCAGAGGAGCTAGAACAATAGTTCATCTCTTTTCTTCCCACAAAGGCTGATCCAGGACTCTGAACATCTCTAAATCCTGCTGATTCTCTGCACTTGTTTTTCCTGTTTCTTTCTTTCCATTTTCCATAAAGCAGCTACAGATATTCTCAAATATGAGTCTGGGCTTTATCATAGCACCTCTAACTCTTACCTAGGTTCTTGTCTGTTAGTCTTATGTGCCAGGTAATATTTCACTAGAATAGTGTTCACACTTCATTATGGAAGCCTTTGACTTTTTCTCTCTCCAATCTATTAAAACTTGTGTAATTCATTAAACTTCTATAATTATAGTGTATTAGGCATGTAATGTTGATATTTTATTGCCTAAGAATTACTTTTCTGGCTAACATTTTACTGGGATCTAACTACATGCCAGGCATTGTCGTAGGCATTTTTCTGTATTAAATTTACAGCCCTTTGACTAAGATGTCATTCAAAGCAGTTTGAACTTTTTAAGTTACTGTTTCCTTGTGCTTACTAGGAATATTATTGCATTTCAGGTGGTGGTCGGTATGTGCCAGGGTCTGCAGGTATGGGAACTACCATGGCAGGAGTTGATCCATTTACAGGTACACACTTTTCATTTCCTTTTCTTTCTTTTTTTTTTTTTAATTCATTAAACTTCTATATAATGAAAGATTAAGGAAATTGGCATCTTTTTCTTGCTGGAAAACTTTTTATACAGTAGATCAAGACCAAACTTCTTGACCTGGCTTTTAGAGCGTTCTTAGAATTGTGTCATTGCCGCACGTTAGAATTATCTGGGGAGCTTAAAAGTCCTTCAGCCTCATCTCCAGTGATGCTTACTTGCTCTAATGTTGCTCTGGGTTGGGGCCTTAGCATTGGCAGTGTTTTAATTTTTTCACATGCAGCCACGATTGAAAACTGCTATTCTAGTGTGTTAAGAAGGCTGGTTTCCTCACTATCCTTACAAAATCTGAGTTTATTCCAATCTCTTCCCCTTCACTCTTACTTAATGTGTCTAGAATTTGTTCACTACCTCATACATTGTTCTCTTTAAGAGGACTCAGAAGAGAATTTACTTTTATGATTTAGACCTGGACTCTTTGGCTTTCTCCTGAGCAACTAATTTTTTTATTCTTAGTATCTAGCCTGACTCAGATACACATCTTACTTGTTGATTATTGTTGACTATGTGCAGGCATGCATTTTCCTGTGTATTGGCTGCCAGTAAAATACAAAACTAAGTTTGTGGTTCACCTCTTGCAAGCTTGACAGATTTCTTGGCATATATATTTCCCTACTTATTATTTTATACAAGAGAATATGTGTGACATATAGGTTATTGAGCATAATGAAATAAATATTCATAAACCTACCATTTTACTTAAGAACTAACTTGGTACCTAATTTTGTAAGCTATTTTTTTTTTTTTTTTTATTGTGAAAGTAACATTGGCTGACAGTAGTGAAGTATAACATAGTAATTAAGATCAAGGACTCTGCCTGCCCCCCAAAAGAAGATCAAGGACTCTGGAGTGAGAATGCTGAGATTCAAACCTCTGTTCTGCTACTTTTTATGTGTTTGGCCTTGAGCATGTCATTCTGTTTCTGGGCCTCTTTTACCCATTTGTAAAGTTGAAATATCTACTTAGAGTTAAGAGTTTAAAATTACAAAATATATGTAAATTATTTTATACAGAATAAATGCTTAGTAATGTTGGCTGTACCTGTGGTATTACAGAAGAATCTTTAACAGTGCTTCCTCCCGTTTCTCAGAAATTAAAGTAACACTTTGGTGTGTGTACTGGACCTTTGTATACCTTATCTAAGCTACTATCATTTCTCACCTAGACTAATGAAATAACAGCCTCCAGTTGGTCTTTCAGTGGTCCATACTGCAGCCAGCAATCTTTTTTACAGTCTAACTCTGTTTATGCCCCTCTTTTGATTAAACCCTTTCACAGCTTCCCACTGACCATTTTCTCTTGTATCACATTCCTCTCTGCCTTATTCCTGTTGAACTGGCCTGCGTCAGTGTCTTGAGCATGGTATGCTGTTTTCTACCTCAGGAGTTCGGTACATGGTGTTCTCTTTTGGAATATGAATATTTGCACCTTTTGATTTGTTATTTAGACCACAAGTTATTGTTTAGGTTTTTTTCCTCCTTTTTCTTTTTTATTTAATTTTGCAATATAGTATTTGTTAAATGAACTCAGTGGAATTTTCTTGGACACTCCTATGTGCCGCTTGCTAGATCCTCTACTCTGTCATAAGCCTCAATGCATCCTATACTTTTCCTTCAGAGAACTTTTCAGTGTACTTAATTGTTTGGATGATACTCAGTTTGCAATCTTCTTACCATAAGTAGACTAACGACCAGGAGGGCAGGCAGTGTCTTTGACCAGGTCAATAAATATGTTATGCTTTGTAAGCAATTAGAATTAATTTTGTATACTTTTCTCATTTATCTACCTTCCCCTTTCTATTTCTAATATACTCAGAAGATTAAAATGTTTTACTCATTTTTTTGCAAAATACCTTAATTTTACATCAGAACAAAAATGTTGTATAAATTAAGATTTGAAATGAAAGTAAGACATAAATTAGATTTAGATTATGGTTTGAAGTAGGTTTGCTCACTTCATATTGCTGAATTTTCATCTTGTGGCAGTTTTTGTTGATGAGATATTAAGTGTCAGTAACTACCTCAGGGACTTAAGAAGTAAATACATATAATATAATAGATCAGGACTTTCAGGAACTTACAGCTTGGTTGGGGGTAACTTACAAAAAAGATGTAGGAAATGACAATGCCTATTACATCATTTGGAATGAGACAAGAGAGATCATTATGCCTACAAAGAAGGGAATGGAAAGTTTCACAATTGTTTTGTATTCTTTGATCTTTTCAAAACTTTTAATTAATATTTAATCTAAAAATATGAGAGATACAGAAAATATGAAATGGAAAGGCTTTGTTTTACACTTATGCTCCCATTCCAAAAGCTAAAATTTATTATATCAACAAATATAAACAATCTTACAGATTTATTTTCCTTTCCTTCTTTTCTGAAGTTGCTTATTGCATGCACTGAATAGTTATATATCTCAAGAATTTTGAAAACAAGGGTCAGTTAGAGAAATCTCAGTTTTGACCACTCCGTATGATTTTCATCCTCTGTTCTGTAAATAGGGAGCAGCGCCTACCAATCAGCTGCATCTAGGACAGTGAATATTTATTTTCCTAAAAAAGAGGCTGTCACTTTTGACCAAGCAAACCCTACACAAATATTAGGTAAGTGTATTGTAATCTGATAGTTTCCTCACATATCTACAGACTCTTTAAAATGCTCTCAAGGCTATTTCTTCCCTAAGCATGTGCTGGGAACTGGGTGATTGCAAAGTAGAGACTTGTATTTTGCTATCACATGACTGGAGTCAACTAAAAATACACAATCTGATAATAGACCTAATACTTTATAACAAACCTTATACAAATGTAAGGTAAAGGCTTTATGATGACTTTAATGAGGAGAAAACTACTGGAGAAATATATAAATCCAATCCTCCAAGTTCTTACTGTTTTCAGGGGGAAAAATAATGAAAACAACTAGTAAAGCACTTAAAAAAATAAAGATCTTATCTGTAGAAGTGAAACTGCTCAGTTGGTTTTGATTCCTTTTTCTGTTAAATTTTTTTTCTCACAACAAAATGACTAGGTATTTTTGTTTGTTTTTTGTTTGTTTGTTTTTGACTAAGAGTATTACTAGCTCTGCCCCAAGATTATGGTGCGAGTTAATTAAGATAAGATAACATACATACCTGAATATGAGGCAGGGGTGGTGGTGTTTTTTGTTTGGGGGCAGGGGGATTGGTCATTATCCTTCATACTATCTTTATAAAAATCCCTCATAGGTGTTTTCTTAATTGCTTTATTTTGAACAGTAAAGAAATGTATGCACTTTTAAGACAACCTGACATTTTTAAACTCTTGTACAAATATAAAAGGACTCTCACTTTTGCATTCTTTAAATAAACTTTGTTTTAATAATTGTTAGTGTTAAGCAATTGTTAATGCCAAAGAATAGTGAAATAGGTCTCAGTTTCCAGTTATTACTGATAAAAATTTGTACACTTGTTGGATAGTTTATCTTAAACCTTTTGTGATGGGAATTTGGGCTTTTTTATTCCTCAAGATAAAGATTTTTGAGGAAATAGTGTTAGATGACTCACAGTAGCATTAATGTTGACAAGGATGCTGATAGTGAAGATGCTTGTGAAGAGTTTGAAAGAAATTGTTTCATAAAATGTGAATATGGTGGAAAGGCAGTGTTTCTATTAATTATGTTTTAAAAATAATTTGATGTCAAATGTGCAGATGAAGTCAATAAATTAAATATTATAAATACACATTTAACTTTTTGACTATTTTTTACTGGCAGTTGTAGAAGTTGACATAAGTTGGCTAAAAGTTACAAATTTTCTCACTGAGAAAGTAGGAGATTGACTTGTACTTGGGTATATATGATATATAATACTGCTTTGAAAACCATTCAAAATGATAGCAAATATGATATACTCAAAACTTATTCAAAGCAGAAAGCTTTAGAAGATCTTAGAAGATAATAGGTAAAATAAAAATCATCACAGTAACCTTTTTTTCTATATTGTGCTCAGCTTAAAAATACTCACAGGCCTATTCTTATTTTATGGTCTTCGATAATTGCTGTGAAGTCTTACCTCCCTGTGGTGTGTAGTAGCGTACTCTTATTGAAAGTATTGGCATTGATGTGTTATATCTGGCTAATTACAGTCAGAGAATATTGAAGGTTTGGATTTGGGTTGTAGGTAAACTGAAGGAACTTAATGGAACTGCCTCTGAAGAGAAGAAGTTAACTGAGGATGACTTGGTACTTCTTGAAAAGATACTATCTCTAATATGTAATAATTCTTCAGAAAAACCCACAGCCCAGCAACTTCAGATTTTGTGGAAAGCTGTTAACTGGCCTGAAGGTACAGAAACATTCTTTAAAATGTAACTAGAAAACAGAGAGTATATCTTTTTATTTCTATCCATACTACTGGTGTTTCTAGATTAAATAAAAGTTAACATGGGTAGTTGAAATTGGCATCGTGAAAAACTTCACGAAAGGATCCATTGTAGCACTGTAATTCATAGTCTTGCTTTGGTTACATACCTTATGAGAATCTGAAGGTACTGTAATGATCCCCATACATGGACCATTCTGTATGCTGTTTCAGAGCATTTGTGGATCCCCTGCAAGCCATCCAAGAAACTCTTTGTGACCTGTTAACCATAGGCTACAAACATTTGCTATAAGTATTTTTTCTTTGATCTAGTTAATTTACTTAATTCTTCTTTATTCCAAAAGTGGCCTCTTCCCTATTATTTTTTCACATAATTGATTTATTGGAATTAAACATTTTTCCTACAAAATGTCCCATATTTTGGATTTGGCTGATCACATAATGTGTTCTTGTATCTCTGTTTTTCCTGCTAGACATAATTAAAATCTGGTTCAATAGTTTTTTTCAGGTGAATATCCTTTATAAATGATGCTACATACTACCTTTATATCATAGGGCCTATAATTTCTGCTGTCTTCACTTTTATTGATGCTAAGATTGTTTAGTGCATTTATTCAGATGGTGTCTACCCAACTCCTTAAATATAAAGCTCTCCACCAACCCATGTAAGCATCTTATTAGCATTTGTCAACTGGAATTCTTCTGTAAAGAACTTTCCCTCTTTGGTCTTGTTTTAGGATTTTTTAAAAGCAAGGTTCCAATCCTATTCTTTCCATAAGGATTTATTGAATACTCACTGTATTTTAATAACCCAGGAGAGATACTGTATTTTTAAAGTATCTATCTATCTATCTATCTTGTAGTAATAAATCCAATCTCTATAAAGAGAAAAAATCAGTTAACAGATGTTTCAGAAATAGACGCATTTTGTAAAGCAGACATATGATTTTTAACATTTTAAATTTTTTAACATTAATGAATTGTTCTTTTTAATAGATATTGTCTTTCCTGCACTTGACATTCTTCGGTTGTCAATTAAACATCCCAGTGTGAATGAGAACTTCTGCAATGAGAAAGAAGGGACTCAGTTCAGCAGCCATCTTATCAGTCTTCTGAACCCTAAAGGAAAGCCAGCAAACCAGCTGCTTGCTCTCAGGACTTTTTGCAATTGTTTTGCTGGCCAGGCAGGACAAAAGCTCATGCTGTCCCAGAGGGAATCACTCATGTCCTATGCAATAGAACTGAAATCAGGGAGCAATAAGAACATTCACATTGCTCTGGCTACACTGACCCTGAACTATTCTGTTTGTTTTCATAAAGACCACAACATTGAAGGGAAAGCTCAATGTTTGTCAGTAATTAGCACAGTCTTGGAAGTTGTACAAGACCTAGAAGCCACTTTTAGACTTCTTGTGGCTCTTGGGACACTTATCAGTGATGATTCAAATGCTGTACAATTAGCCAAGTCTTTAGGTGTTGATTCTCAAATAAAAAAGTATGCCTCGGTATCAGAACCAGCTAAAGTAAGTGAGTGCTGTAGACTTATCCTAAATTTGCTATAACAGTGAGATAGGGGACTGAGATTTTAAATTGATAGTGGGTTTTTTTTTCCTCACATTTTACATGACTGATTACAGATGATAAAAACGAATGCTGTGGATTAAGTAAAATTTCAGAACTTGTAAAGTGGGGAAGAAGGGGAAACAAAGGAGAAATAAAATTTTTGCACTGATGAAGTGTGAGATTTTTCCTGTGTAACAGTAGGTTTTTACGAGTTTAAGAGTTTAGCATTAATAATGAGTTATGATCAGCAACAACAAAACCACCACAGTGGTGTAATTACCTTGGCCACCTGGGAGAAGACAAGGGCTTTTATTTATGTAATCTTTTTTTTTTTTTACTACGTATATACCTCAAACTGTTAATTGTTGGTGATTGTCTTTTATTTAGTTTCTGCTCTACTCATTTTCATTGTTGGATTCTGTTGACAGCACTGATTCATTTTAAGGTCTTGTTTTAGGACAACTACTTTAGAATTTTTTAAATTAAGTTTGTTATAAATTATTCCATATATTGAAAAGATATAAAATAATGTCTTCACTTAAGTCCTTTGTAAATAGAAAGTTTGTTCGATGGCTCATTTTTAGATGAAGTAATAAAAACAAATTACTGAGCTGTATTAGATTGTGTATCAGTTCAGACAGATGAAGCTCGAATTGACTACAGGCTTATGATCTAGTTTCTTTTGCTCTTCACTATTTGAGTAACTCATTGTTCATTCTAGTTTCATATTTGATTGTTTATTTTTGATCATTTCCATTATATCAGAGAGAATTTGGAATGTGTTGAATATTATCCAGCAATTGTTGGAGCAAGAATACATCAAACTGTCATTTGCAAGTCCAGAGACTGATACGGGAAATTACTGTTTTTAAGCCCCTAACATGGTCCAGGTACTGTGCTAATTAACACTTTGATATTTACCTCCCAAATCCTCTTAAATGTAAGGCAAAGTTATCTCTTTGCAGAAGTAAAGATAGTGGGATGAATCATGATGGAAAAAAGGAAGAGTCTATACCTCCTGGGGGGCGGGGAGGAGGGAAGTCACGAATTTGTCTATGAACATCCTAGCAACTAACACAAAGATTGAACCATCCCATTAATTACATATTTTATTGTCTCTAAGAGAACTTCAATTACATAAGTGTAACTATTCTTATTCTGAAAAGTTGGTGAGATCTTTTCACAAGTACTTAGCCTAAATTAGTGAGCAGTGTACCCAACATTTATGGTATATAGAACTATGAATTTCCTGGCTTACTGCCAAATTGCAGTCTAAGAAGAACAATTCTTCCCCAATAAGGGAGGAAATGGTTTCAGTTGTCTAGATTAATCCAAGGAATAACTTTTGGAATATCAAAAGAGAATGGATAAAATATAAATCAACGGGATGTATATTTTGCTAAGTATTAAATTGCAATTTTCTAGTGTGTACCCAGACTTTAAATATTCTGTTTGCTGGTTCCATTAGTTACCCATGCTTTACTTTTTGTTGAATTGGTATTTAGGCGGCTAAGTCAAAGTTAAATGACAAAGTTATATAACCTGAGTGTATACTGAGTATAACCCAAGCCAGCCTAGTTCCATTACAAATACACTGCTTTCTTGTAAACCTGTCATGTTTAGGGTGCAAGTGTAAGTGCAATTTATCTGCAATATTTTGAAATACTAGTTACCTTTGAATAATGGTAGGATGTAGAGGCTTGGTTAACAATAAGAGTTTACTCTCCAAAATGTAAGGGGTGGCAAATGGTAAACACTTTGCTTCTTATTACTGTACAAGCCTTTTTATAACCACTTATTATACTGTTATCTCATGTTTACTGAAGAAAAATTAACAAAATATAGTTTAGCAAAAAAGGAACAAAATTCCTACTTGAAAGTGTTAGGTGGTGATTTAATTATTTTAAATATTTTTTTCTTCTTTAGTTACTTTTTTCCATGATTCCCTCAATACCTTATTCTTAATATAAAAATACAAATTCATTGAATAAAACACATACATTAACTAAAAATTGCCTGTAATTCCACTACCCAGAGACATCTTGTGCTGTATCAATTGGTATGTAAACATGTTTAAAAAAAGATTGATACACATCGTTCAGTAAACTGATTTTAAACTTGACATACAGTATACATATTTCCACCTTAATAAATATAATTTACATTATTTGGATGCACCCATTTCCTATTATCTGACATTGTTTCCAATTTTCAGCTATCAAGCAGTGCTATAGTGTATCTCACAAGTGTCTTACTAGTTCTTAGGCTACATGTTATACTTGGAATTGGTGGGTCAAGTGAATGCTCATTTTTTAAACTTGATACATATTGCCAAATCACCTCCAGTGCTAAGTCTTAGAATTAATGTCCTTCATATTGCATTAGAAACAATTGCCAGCGAAAGAGCTAAGTTATCATTGTCTCTATTTCATAACTATTATATTCCCTCTGGCATTACATTTTTTTAAATGAGCATGTTATTGTGATTTTTTCCCACAACTAGCTGAATTTATAACTAAGTAGCAATGCAATAAAATTTTTAATCTACCTCATAATCTGCTTAAATGATGGAAGAAGCATAACTAGAGACAAACTCTTTCACAAAGATATTTCTGGGGATAAGACTGGGTTATAGCTTCCTTAGCAGTTATCACTGTGTATCTTATGGTTATTTTGTGAAGAAATAATCAAATGTATAGAGGATCATTTGTGACATTATCATCCTTCCTAGAGGTCTTAAGATATACCTTACCCACCTGAGATTAGGAGATGTTATTAAATCCTTTTAGAAAATAATTTATAATTCTTCTAATTTTTAATGCACTTTCCTATAGAAAATTATACACTGTGTCTCAGTCTGGCTGCTAAAACAGAAATACCATAGATTGGGTGGCTTAAACAACATTTATTTCTCACAGTTCTAGAGGCTGGGAAGTACAAAATGAAGGCACTGGCATATTTGGTGTTTTCTGAGCACCCACTTCCTGGTCCTTAGATGCTATCTTCTCCATGTGTCCTTACATGCAGAAGGGAGCAGGGAGCTCACTAGGGACTCCTCATTCATGAGGGTTCCACTCTTGTGACCTCCACCTCCAAATACTATCACACAGGGGATTAGGTTTCAATATCTGAATTTTGAGGGGGCACATTCAGTCTTACAGCACACAGTGTGGTTGTGATTATAAATACAATTTTGAAGACTCTCCCATTTAACATCACTTTTTCATGTTTCCTTTCAATATTTTAATGAAAATGTTCATAGAGACAGAAAAATTGAAAGTACAGTGAACACTCATGGACTTGCCAACTGGGTTCTGCAATTGTTAACATTTTGCCATATTTGCTTTATCCCGATAGTTAATACTTTCTTTTGACATTATTTAAAAATAAGTTACAAATATCACTCTTATCAACTAAATACTTAATTATGCATTTTCTAAGAATAAAAACATTAAAAAAAAAACTCTTGTTCTAAAGGATCTAAATAATCAAAGTTCATGTATTGTATTTAGTTATTTATTTACATGCCTCTTTGGTCTCTTAATCGGGAACAGTTCCTTCATCTTTTTTTTTTTTTAATATCATTGACTCTGAAGTGTGTTGGCCAGTCCAGAATGTGAAATACCCCCATTTTATATTTGTAGAACATATGCTTATAACCATACTGTATTAGTTATCTATTGTTGTTCAATAAATTACCCCAATACCTAGTGGCTTAAGATAACACGTTGATTATCTCAAATTTTCTGTAAGTGAGTAATCTTGCCACAGCTTAGCTGGTTCCTTTGCTTCTTTGTTTACTATGAGGCAGCAATCAAGGTGACTGCCAAGACCGGGGTCTGATTTGAAGGCTGGACTGGGAAAGGATGCATTTTCAAGCTTGCTTACATAATAGTCAGTTCTTTTTGATAGTTGCATTAAGGACCTCAGTTCCTATCTGGCTGTTGGCCAGAGGCTGCCATCATTTTTTTTTTTCTTCCTTGTGGGGCTCCCTGACATAGCAAATTGCTTCATCAAAGTTAGCAAGGGAGCAAGTTGGCTAGCAGCAGGACCAACGTAAGGATCTTTATAATTTACACCAAGATACTCTATTGGTTGGAAGTTAAGTTACTCAAGGAGAGTGGATTACAGAAGGCTGTGAATACCAGGAAGAAGGATCTTTGGTGGCCCTCTTAGAATGTGACTGCCACATCTATTTCCTATAAACCAAATCCAAAAGCTTGGTTACGCTGAGATTAAACTATTGCAGCAAGAATAGGTGATGAGTACTAGTTTTTTGTTTGTTTTGGTTTGGTTGTTTTACTTGGTTGCATAATATCTGAGCTTTCTGAAAGATGTTCCTCTGTCTTAACTAAAGAAGATTAGGAGAGTAAAAAGTGCAATTCTAGTTACCATCTCAAGAAAGATAAGGGAACATTTTTAAAATTTTCCTTTTCTTAACATTTTATTTTTCTACCTTTCTGTCTGCTTCCCAAAGTGGTTAACAGGTTTTATTTATTTAATATTTAAAATTAGGATGCTTGCTTTCCAGGGATACTGAAAAAGGCACCATCTTTATTTTGAGGGCAACAAATGAGCCACTCTGTTGCCTGTCAAGAAGGAAAACAGCCTTCAGAATAAGGTGGGTAATGGCAGCTTTAGAGGAGAAAGCTAACCAACATCCTTCTGTAAAGAAGGTAGGTTGATACTGATCCTAGGCCTAAGACGAGGTGCTAGGACTTAAAACTTGACCTTGGAGTTCCTGGACACACTGTAATAAATCAGAAAAGTATAATATCCAAATGGCAATGATATTTTCATTAGATATGAGAGAGAGACCATCACTCTACATTTAAGGCATATAATCTAGCAAGCAACCATGTTTACACAATGGTTTGCAACTGGATTTAAAACCAACCAGTTGAGCAGCATTGCAAAGAACAAATTTAAGTAAATTAGACAGCATGCATTAAGCAATTACTTTATGCTAGTTCTGTTTAATCCTCATTATCCCTATGGGGCAAGCATTGCTCATAACCTTACTTTTATAGGTGAAGAAACTGAAAGAGGCCAATAAATCTTTATTTGATAAGTCAGTAGCAACAAAACAAATGGAATTATATTTAATAAATTACGTTGGGAAACCTGGACATCAATTTAGAGGAAAATCTCAATTTGTGTAGCCACTTTGTCATAATACCAACTATGGTGGCTGCTAGTGGCATGTAAGTTTGATACATAGAAGGTGGCCTGAAACAAGCCCTCAAACTACATTTCTTTCATTCTCGTGTCCTCAAAGGAACCAATACTTTCAAGAAATGTTTGCTTATTTCAACATCACTTAAAATTTCAATAGTAAAAGCAACCAGAAATGCAATGTAATATACTAAAAGAGTATTGGATTTGGAGTTAAAAAATCATATATTTCAATGACATTTCCACCACTTATTAATGAATTAAGACAAGTTGCTTAACCACAGTCCCAGTTCAATCATCTGTACATTGGTATTTCATAAAATCATAAAACAGAATAATAAGATATTTGTGTAAAAGCCCAGCAAAGTATGTGCCACATAATAAGTACTTATCGAACATTCCTTTCAAAGAAAAGCAAGGTTTGCATTTTCTTTACAATAAAAGTGACTGCTGAAGACAAAGAACATTCAAAAGGAAAAGTATTAGATTTTATTGCTACGGGGGAAAAAAATGCCTATTTGGGGGTGGGGAGTTGTCCTGATGATTTTTTTTTTAATAGAATTGTTTGGTTGAAATTCTAAACACAAATATCCTTACATTTCTTTATAATGCCACAGAATCTCACCATGAAATATAAAGGCATTACCATTGGAACGTAAGAATCAGATCTACCAATTCCAAGTTATGGCACTGAATAGTGACTCATTTGATATCAAACCAGCTTTGAAGACCCTTCTCATAACCAGCATAGAAATACAAGGAAAGGGAGTTTAGAAAGCGTGCATATTAGTTAACCATAACTACAACAGTACAGCACAAAAAAACAGTAACAAAAACAATAGCATTTATTTAGCTCAGCAATTACAAGCTTGGGGCTTGGCTGATCCTGGCTAGGTTCATTCATGACTCTGCTGTAGCCTGGGCTTGACTAGATAGCTTAGCTGGGGCAGCTCAGCCCTATTTGTCTCATTTTTCTCTGGGGACCAATGGGCTAGTCTGAGTATATAATTTTCATGGTGATAGTGGAAGCACAAGAGTGAACTATCCTACCAGCCCGAGCTTTTTTTGAGACTCTGCTTGCTGCACATCTGCTTACATCCCCTTGGCTTAAGTAAGTCATATGGCTGACTCCACTGGCAGGGAACTATGTCTCTACTCTGTGCCAGAAGGACACTACCAAATTATACAGCAAAGGGTGTGAATACAAGGAGAAGGAAAGACCTGGAGCCATTAATGCAATTTACCACAGTGGTGACACAGAAAGAAGCTCTGTGTGGATCCCCAGCTTCCCAGTTCAGAGTTTAACAAGCACTGATAGCATGTTTCAGATACTGTATTATTTGTTGAGACTACAAAGATATGTAATATATGACCTCTGTTTATGAGAACTAACAGTATTTTGAAGAAGATACTGAGCAAGGGCCTGTAGTAAAGAGTTTTGGTTGCTCTATAGTGAGAACAGCAGGTATAAAAAAAAGGTGGCTGATTTTAGCAGGGTTTAGAATGGAAGTGATTTGAAAGGTTTTAAGTAAGAAGTGATGCTTAAAATGAAAACTTAGATGTGGTTAAGATCAGTGGAGGTCGAGTTTTTTTTAACAGGTTTGGAGGGTGCATTTCTAGAAAAGATATGGGGCAGCAGAATAAAGTACTGTTCAGGTCACAGAAGATCTGACATATTGTATGTTGTATTAATTAGGACTATAGGTTGCAAATAATAGAAGGTAAGGATCAGCTTAATTTAAAAAATTATTGGCTCACTCATGAAAAATGACACCATTAGGATTTTCTGTGTCTTGTTTCAGAAAGCATTTCTTATTGGTCTTTCTTAGCATCCTTCCTAGGACAGAGAACATGACAACTAGCAGCTATTAGGTAATTTACTTACAGCTCATCATTTAAGGCCAAAGAGCAAATTTCTCTCCTAGTGTCTCTTTATAAAATTCCAGAGAAGTACTGATTGGCCCCAGCATTAATGCACTCTGTCTCTAGGCAATCATTGTGATTAACGCTCACTGGGCTGCTGAAGAGTAGGTATGAAAATGGTTTATAAATCCCAATCTCTGTCCACCCTCCCACATATTTGTTCTAGGGCAGAAAAGCAGTTTTGCATTTTTTTGCAGAGCTTTAAGTCCATAACAGTATTTAGTGTTGGGCTTCTTAGGCTCTACAATGTTTGGTTGATCCATATCAAACTGTCAACAGTTTTGACCTACAAAAAAGGCAATTTCACATGGTTCAACCTAAATAGACAATGGCATCTCACTGACTCTAAGCCAACCTTCTGATGTCTCTGATGTATTCACACCGAGTCAAAGCCCTTTCCTTGTCCTCACAACCTCATTTAACCTTAATTACCTCCTTAAACACCCTATCTCCAAATAGTTACATTGGATTAGTTAGGGTTTCTGTATATAAAATATGGAGGGACATAATTAAGGTCATAGTAAGGTTATATGTTATTGCTTTATGTATTTATTATGTCTGTGAACATAATACTCCTTTTCCTTTCAGGCATAATACTTAATGAGGCCAATACTGAACTCCTGAGAGCACAGTGGGCCTGGCCCCAGCATTTACCTTAGAAGGGATGGGGAGTGGAGACAGCTGTTTTCCCAGGGCTCAGATTACCCCTGCAACCATATTTGCTTCAGGCCACTTTAATTAAACAGTTGTTGAGTGACAGACAGGCAGGGAATGTGGTCAAAGGGAGGCTTCTTTTTCGAATTGCTTTATATCACCTCCATGAAAGTTACAAAATTACTATCACCCAGCTAGTGTTGCCCAGCCCTTCCCTTTTCTTCCTGTGGCTAAAGGTCCCAGCTGATGCCACCCTAGCCAAATAGTGACACAGTTTTTTATGTGTTCTTGATCCCTGACTTTAAAAACTGATCTGTATTTAGATCTAAAATCCTAGCAGAACAGCCCACAAAATCTAACATTTATAAACTATGACCCACAATCTGTTTTCAAAACTCATTCACTCTTTCCTTGTTCCTCATGCACTCTGTGCAGGAAATACATAATCCCCAGAAATACTCCCTAAATTCTCTTCTATTCTTTTCCATTGCTGCCCTCACACATTGCTCCTTTTCTTCTGCATTTCTTGCCTCAAATCCTTTCTAAAAATGGTCTGGGATCTCTGTAATACCTAAACTCTTTGTTTTCTTCTTCAAACTTCAAAACTAAGAACTAGCATGAAAAGGCAATTTCTGAGCAAAGAAAGAAGAGAGAAAAGTTAGGAACACTGATATGCCAATAATATTTTTTTCCTACTCCTTTCCCTAACATAAGTAATTTACATTTAGAAGGTTGCTGTATTTATTTCAGTAGATAAATGGCTAAACTTAATATCAGACCACTTGATGATGAAGAAATAAAGTGTTTCAATCAGCAGAAAAGTGTTCAACACTGTAATTCAAGAATCGAAGTTAAAACTCTAATATTATCACATAATTAGAACAATTTTTAAAAAAGATTTCAGTTTATGAGTGACATTTTAAGTTGTCTCAGCCTTTTTCAAAGGAATTCGATTAAACAGGAAAAAAAATAAGATGCTAATATCCTTTGTTCAATTTCTTTATTTTGGGTCCAAAATAATGTAATTTTTTTCCTTAAGTTATTTACAGCGGCATTATTCTGGGATGTGACAAACTGTCAACAACCTAAATGCCAGTATCTGAATATTAAAGAAAATAACCATAATACTAGCGCCAAGTGCCTTTAGAAGTAAAAAGAAATGCCTAGGAATTAGTGTTAATAGGGAAAAACAAGAAGCACAAGACCCTATTCCTGCACAATTTCCTAAAGACACTGATAAAAAATATTCAGGTGATGATGATAATGAGATTTTCCCTAAATTTTCTTTACTGTTAGTGAAGGACAAATGAAATTGGAGAATAAAAAACTACATTTTTACCTTACTGCGTATTGTATATTGACAAAGATTGAAAAGCAATATCACTAAGGCAAAGGACATGTTGTAACGCTCCACTTTCTGCCCTTTGCAAACGTATGAAAACAAACAACAAAAACCAGCCAAGCTGCTCACCCTCCAGCACACTCAGGGGGACCTCCCCGGCTCGCAGGAGCAAAGTGATAGGCTGGCTCCGGCCCCGCCCCCAGAACCGCCTCCTGGCGTCAACAACGCGGTCGGAAGTGACGTCAAAGCTGCGACGCCAGAGCCCGCTGCTGCAGCGGATTTTCGGTGGATCTAGAGGCGGCGGGCTTTCCCCGAATGGTTGCAGCGGAGGGATCATGACGGGGAAGAAGTCTTCCCGGGAGAAGCGGCGCAAACGAAGCGGTCAGGAGGCGGCGGCGGCGCTGCTCGCGGCGCCGGACCTGGCCCCTGCCGTCGCTAGCAGCGGCAGTGGAAGTACCAGCGGCTGCGGGAGCGCCAGCGGCTGCGGGAGCGCCAGCGGCTGCGGGAGCGTCACTTGCTGTGGGAACACCAGCTTCAGTGGAAGTGTCGCGGGCGGTGGGAGCGGCGTGGAGCGCAGCGAGCGCCGGAAGCGGAGGAGCACTGACTCATCTTCCAGTGTCTCGGGCTCTTTGCTGCAGGTGCGTGCGCGCCGTTTTCGCCGCTTCTCAAAGCTGCTGTGTTTTCGAAGAAGGCGAGCTAGGAGCAGAATGTGGCCGCGGGATGCGGAGCCGGCTCTGTTAGCGCTGCGATCCTACAGGATCTTTAGCGGCCCGTGCTTTAAATCCGGGTGAACTCTGTACACCCACGTCTTGAACTTGAAAGTGTCTGCATTTGCTGATCATCTAATTCATATTGCTTTTGTCCCCTTCCACTCCTTCCACTGAGTCTCCCTGAAAAGTCTGTGTCAGGAGCTAGCCTTCAGTTCCCTTGCAAACCACGCTTTATTTCTCTCTTCATCCACATTAGGAGATGAGAAAATTGAGGCTCAGAGGTTAAGGAGGTTCAGGAAGTTTAACCACAGTCACAGTTTGTTAATAACGCCTACATTTGAAACCAGTATCTCATTATAAAAGCCATGTTCTTTATGCTCCATCGACCTCCCAAGATATTGCCATTTTTTTAAAAAAAGTTTTTTTATGATGAATTATAAAACAAATGCATAATACATACTTGAAATATGTACAACCTAGAAATGAAGGGAAAAACGTGGAGTCTCTCTTTAAGCCTCCCAGTTAATAGTTTGGTATCCAGCCTTTTCACTAATTCTTGTCAGGTATGTGTGCTGAAGTTCCTACACAAAAGTTGTATTGTGATATTCCCCCTCATTGAATTATATAATACCACTGGATTGTTCGGATGCGGGTCTTTCTGTATGCGGTACCTTATTTTTAAGTGACTGCAAGATATTCCATTTTAACTTTATTGATCAATAGTTTTTTTTTTCCGGTTTTCTTGCTATTACAGAAATAATCTGAAAATGGGCACCCTACTTGTATCTTGTGCAAGAATTACATTAGGTTAGACTCTAAAGTGAAATTGCTAGGTCAAAGTATGCATTTTAAAAGATTTGGTGGGAACCACCAAACGCTTTCTCAAAGAGCCTTTACTGATTTGTAGTCTAAACAGTATATAAAAATACCCATTTCTGCAAATTTTCACTATACATTAAAAAAATTTGTTAGCTTAATGGGTGAAATTAATATTTTCATGTATCTTTTCCCAATTAATAGTGAAATTGAACATTTTAATATTTTTATTTGCCATTTGAGTCCTTATGTAAATTGAATATATATATGCTCTGCCTATTTTTCCTTTTGGTGGTTTTCAACTTTTTGCTGATAAGTTCTGAATCTCTCATAGAGTCCTGCTTCTAATCTTTTGTGTAACATATAGTGTAAATGTTGCCTATCTTTTGTCTATATGGTATATTGAAACTTTGGTTTCTTTGTGGTCAAGTATTCTTTTCCTTTGCCTTCAGAATTTTGTGTTTCTTAGAAAAATCTTTCCTGTTCCAAGATTATAAAACTATTCTGTATTTTCTTCTAATATGTTTTAACATTGCAACTCTTAAGCTGGGAGTTATGGAATAAAGAAGGCCATTTATTTTTATGTAATTTCTTATATCTAGCCATATTATTAATTATTAATTTAAAATTCACTGAGAAAAATTTGTGCTAAGAGTGAGTTTGGTCCCTTTTTCTGCCCTAATATTTCTTATTTTTTTGCTCTTTTGTGTTACCTAAGACTTTTAGTGTAGTGTTGAACACAGACATTGATGGTAGGCATTCTTCTATTGAGGGAAGATAGCTAGTTTTCCACCAATATGTATACTTGCCATAGATTCTGAAAGATACCTTTGATCAACTTAAGGAAATTTTCTTTAATTCCTAATTTGCTGAGGATTGTAGAGTTTTATCAGATGCTTTTATGGCATTCTGTTGAGATGATCGTGCAATTTTCCTGCTTTCATCTGATAATGTAATGTTATTGATAAATTAACTTGTATTTAACTGTCCTTGCAGTCTTGGGATCAGTCCTATTTGACTTGTTGATTTGGTTGTTGCACTCGGCTGAAATTCAGTATTTTTACTTTTGTGTCTATGTTCTTAAGTTAAATCAGCTTTTAGTTTTTATTTTTGTAGTTATCCTGTCTGATTTTGGTATCAAGATTATGCTAGCCTCATGGATTGAGTTGGAAAGCTTTGCATTGTTTCTGTGTTTCCAGAGTAGTTTATATCTTTTTCTCAAAGGTTTGTCAGAATCTGACCATTGGTCCATACAGCTGTCTGGGGTTGGTGGGTTTTATTAGAGGTAGTTTTTTTTTCCCCTCTTAACTCAACACCCCCTTTTTTTCTTTTTCAAATTCTTTGCTATTTATAGATCTATTCAGTTTTTCCACCTCTTCTAGATTCATTTTGGATATCACCATTCCTATCTTAAATTGTTTCGATATCTTCAGTACTCTTCATTATGATGGGATACCAGCAATGCTAAGTATTTTGTAGACATTTGCATACAGAACTAAACCCTACTTCTAATGAGAAGTAAGTATAATTATGAAGGAAAAAAAGTAATTATTACGTATTAGGCATGTAGATAACACTAGAATTTCGACAATGACATTTTGTCTGTTTTGTATCGCATTCCCTATTGTTGTTAACAGTTTTATAGAGATATAATTCACATACTGTGCAGTTCAGCCATTTAAAGTACACAGTTCACAGATTTGAGTATATTCACAGAGTGGTGCAACTATTGCTTAGTCAATTTTGAAACATTTTCATCATCCCCTAAGGAAACCCTCTGTGTAACTTTGAGCTGTCATTCCTAATACCCCGCACCCCATTCCATCCCTAGGCAATCACTAATTCAGTTTGTATTTCTATAGACTTAAAGATTTCTGTGTTATGGGCATTTTATATGAATGGAATCATATCATACATGATCTTTTATGACTGGCTTCTTTCGCTTAGCATAATCTTTTTTCAGAGTCTCTCCATGTTGTTAAACCTATCAGTACTTCATTCCTTTTTATAGCTGAATAATATTCATTGTATGGCTAACATCACATTTGATTTTTTATTTATCACTTGATAGACATTTATTATGAATAATGCTGCTGTGAACATTTGTGTACAAGTTTTTGTGCAGACAGTATGGTTACATTTCTTTTGGATATACATCTAGGAATGGAATTACTAGAGCATATGGTAACTTTATAAGGAAATACCAAACTTTTCCAAAACAAAACAGCTGCAACATTTTATATCCTACTAGCAGTGTATGGGATTTCCAGTTTCTCCACATCCTTGCTAACACTTAAGTTACTTTGTGAACCATTAAAACAAGATCTAATCTTCTTTATTTTTTCAGTCTAATTATCATAGTAGTCTTTAAAACTGGCCTGTTTTAAAACTACTTTTTAAACAATTGCATTAGAAAATGTAAAAAGGAAACCTACCTAACCTGTATAGTTAGGGAAGATGTTCTTGAGGAAATGACCTTTAAATTGACTTCTGAGTTTGTTCATCTTGGGAATATAGTGTGGTAGGGGACGTGGGGAGGAAAGGCTCTTCTAGACAGAACAATGTGTACAGAAGCCCTGCTAGACAGAACAATGTGTACAGAAGCCCTGCCTGTATGAGATGAAGGGAAAACACGTTATGTTTGAGTAATTCAAAAAAAGTCCTTGTGTCTGGAACAGACTGAGCCTGAAAGGCCAGATAGGCTGTATCATTGTAAGAACAGAGGGAAGTCATGAAGACTATAAATGGGGAGGATGAGTGTATGTACATTTTATAAAATCCATTCTGGTAACAGTGTACAAAACAGGTTGTATTTTGATACAGTCAGATATTGGGTATAGTTTCATTTGTGTGTCCTAAGGTATTATCTCTTCCTTTTAGATCAACTTACTGAGTTACAGTGTGGAGAGTGAGATCAAAGAATACTGAGCAATTAAATATTTTTTCCTATGGTTTTAAGTAAATAATCTGTGCAAACAAGGTATTTGGAAATGTTTAGTGCAGAAGAATTTATTAAATGAAAATGTATGACATTATACATGTATTTCTATTATTTTATGGTTCTTTATCTCTTTTAGGAAACCAAGTATCTTTTGCCAACTCTGGAAAAGGAATTATTCTTGGCGGAGCACAGTGACCTTGAAGAAGGTGGATTGGACCTGACTGTAGCATTAAAACCAGTCAGTTTCTATATATCAGACAAAAAAGAAATGCTTCAGCAGTGTTTCTGTATCATAGGAGAGAAGAAGTTACAGAAGATGCTTCCTGATGTGTTAAAGGTATTTCATGCATTATCAAACTATACATATATACAGAAATATACAAAAACCTTTTTTGTAACAGTCGTTTTACTTAATGGAAATTATAACTGGGTGTTTTCAACTAAAACAAGCTACTCCAAAAAGATATAAAAAAGGAATTTTGGAGAACTATAAAAGGCCTTGTATATTTCAAAATTTGCCACGAAGAAATGGGGCAATTTATTGTATTTAGATAAGGAGTTTTTTGACCTGCTGGAAATAATTCTATTAAAGATAGGCAATTTAAGTAACTAAATTAGAAGTATAATGATTCTTTCTGATGCTTTTAAGAAATAACATACTGCTGTGTAACAGTAACAATGATAGTTGGTAACAGCTTGTATTTCATTAAATTCATAAATGTTTTCATATATTTATTTCTGAAAATTATCGAGAGAAATATGTGGTATTCTACTTTTACAGGAAATAAGGCTTGGACAAGTTAAACCCAACATTATATCTATCTAAGCTGTATGGAGCCAGGTCTTGAACATTTAAGCCTTTAGAGGAATTATGTAATATAAATAGATTGCTATTGAGACTATCTGGGCACCTGACTTACTCTTTAGTTCTTTCTTCCATAATAAACATGATTTTATATATTTCCATCAACTCTCTATAAATTATAAGGCTTGCATGGTGACTGGCAGTTATTCAGAGTTCATCCCTCATGGGATGAAAGATTTATGTGGCTTTTAATTTGTTTTACTGTAAGATTTTGCTGAGTAGACTTTTTTTCTTAATGATTGCTGTTTTCTAGTTTATGTTGGTACAGTATTACACAAATGCATTTTTTAAAATGTCATTTTCTTTAGAACTGTTCAATAGAAGAAATTAAAAAACTGTGCCAGGAACAGTTAGAGCTCCTGTCTGAAAAAAAAATCTTGAAGATTCTTGAGGGTAAGAATGCACATTTCTACCTTCTGTTAACTTATTATTACTTTAATACTATAGCATAAATCCTGAGGTATTCTTTTTCTTACCTGACTGTTTAACTTCATTATTGGGTAATCACTGAGTATTTTTACTTCTGTTTGTACAGAAATATAGTTTACATATCAGAATAGCATCTCAAGAATTGACTTTTTGATGTGTGTATGGTATTTCCAAATCAACTGTATAGGTAAGAACATAAGTTTGCGCACAGTAAGCAAATGAAGTAAGAAATGTTTTCCCAAAATTCTGTAAACAGTTAATTATTGAGAAGGCAAAGACATCTCTTAAAATAATTTTTTATTTTCTGCTTTAGATTCTTACTGCTTTTAATTACCTGTTGTGTACTGTTTTTCCTGTACTATGACTCAGATGCACAGTTAGAAAAATTTCTTGCAGATTGCTAACCTTATCTGTCTGCCTGAAATATGACTCTTCTTTGTGATACATTCCCTATAAATTTTGGCTTTTTTAAGCATTTTTTTTTTTAACTTTACAAAGATTTTAGCATTAGCATCACAAGAGAAGGAACAAAAAAAATGGAGACTTAATTTCCAGAGATAATGTGTTTTTTATATGTAAAATGGCTTGATGGAATCTGTAATTGTTGATAATAGATGTATACATGTGTAAATCATTTTAAATATAAGCAATTAAAAATGTCATCTTTCAACAACTGTCAAGTTCTTTAATTTGCATCACTTTTATAGATGACATATTTTGTATAATGATGAAATCATTCTGACATTTTATAAACATGCTTTTAATTTTTTAATGTCATTTATGTCATTCATAAGGTGACAATGGTATGGACTCTGATATGGAAGAAGAGGCTGATGATGTCTCAAAGATGGGGTCTGACCTAGTTAGTCAGTAAGTTAAAAACTTCCATTTTCATTTCAAAGTTTTTTTGTTATTCCTTTGGTGATTTCTTATCTCAAGAATGTGATTGTTTTTCTGTGTTCTATGTATATAAAATTATTCAATATTGGATTGATGTGTTCATTTGTAATGATTGGTCCTCTTGGCATATGTGAGGATAGAATTAATTGCTTTCAAGATTAAGATGATTTTCTTAAACCTCCTGAACAGCAGGGATGCCGACCTGAGGCAGGATCACATCTCTCTTTTGGAATTTGAATATATGTACTACTGGTGATGTCAACTATTTATTAAGTACTTATTCTACCAAACGTTATATTATTAGCTTTGAATACTTATCTCACTGAATTCTTCTGCATATCTGTTAATCTTTGGGGCTAATAGCCTCATTTCACAGATGAGATAGTAAGGTGATTCCTTTTTTATAGGTGCATTTAATTTGATTATTGTGGTGATAAAAATGTATGTAATGTTCTGGAATGCTGACTGATCAAAAGCAACATGTTAATTTTTTTTGTAGGTTATTCTGCTCTGCTGCAGCTTATCAAACTTTTACCCACTGATTTTACCAAATTATTGATGATTTTTTGACAAAACAACTATTTTTTGGTAGTTGCCAAAGACTGACTTGTATATCTCTTTGCAAAGTTTGGCTATATGCAATAGCACAAATAAAAACAGATAACCAGCAGCAGTAGCATAAATGGGTAGCACATATTTAACCTGAAATCTTGAGTATTTTTTCCTTTCTAATAGAATGCTATTGGGTAAGAGTTGCTGAAAAAGAACAATCTCATTTCATAAGTTGTGGAGAGCATCAAATAGTCTACTTGAAAAACTCACATTGCTTGCCTGCCTCATAATCAGTAGATTTTTGGTCATCATGTACATCTTGCCCAAGAATGTCACAGGGTGATTTATACATAACTATGAAATAGAAAGTGTACACATTTCTAAAGTCTTACTATTGGCTTTGCTTCAAAATACTAAACTTTAAATGTTTATGTAGTATACTAATCTTTGTCACTGAATTCATATAGCATTCATTATTTTTTTTTTTCATACAATGAATTGCTAAAAAAAAATAATGGACTGGCTTTCTGGTTGGATTTCAGGTGAAATGTACTTAAAGCCAGAGCTCTTCCTCAGTATTTGATTTTTCCAACTTTTTTTCTTAATACAGATAAGTGCTACATTTGTATCTGTCTGTTTAAATTCTGTTGTGTTTCACTCCTAACCTTCTAGTGTGGCAAATCATGTTTCTATTAAGCATTACTTAATTGGTAATACTAAGGAATAATTCTGTAATTGAGTTTTGTACTCACTGAATATGGATCATTCCTCGTCTCTTAATGTGCCCCAAGTGCAGCTTCATTTTCCAGATACCTTGTTACAAAATAAAGTGTTTCATCATTAGGTGCAAAAAAAAAAAAGTAGTGCTGAAAATAGTTTAGTTAGTTAAACATTTATAAGGTTTGTCATCTTTTAGTACTTTCTTAAATGATCTAGATCATTTTGCTTCTTGATGGTACTTTTCATAGAGAATCCCGGATTAGACTTTTGCTTGATTGTATTTGTTTTGCCTTTGTTCAGGTATGTTTAATTTTCCCAGTTTTTGAGTTGTTGTCACGGTTAAGTCCTTTATCTTTCACACCTGAACTAGTGCTACCTTCTCTACTGTTAGAAGCCATTTAATAAATAGCCAATTAGTTTAGAAATTTAATTCTTTAAAAAAAATTACAACAAAATACAATATTTGACTTCTGAACTTTTCTAATAAAGAAATGTGATTAGATTCAAAATGACTGTTGTGAAGAACCCACTTTTACAATGTGACCATAAGACAGGTCATGTTAGCTTTTCGATGCTGCAGTGAGCAGGTTGAATAATCAGACATATTACTAAAAATTGTCATAATAGCCATATGTGGACCTGATAAGTGCCAGATCCTTGAGATTCTTTTGAATTATGTGAGAATATAGGCTTAAAAATTTATATTTCTAAGCTACCAGATGCCAAATAAATAATAATACTAAAGCTAACACGTACTGAACATTATATGCCACTGTTCTAATCTTTGTAAACTTTGTATGCCTTCATTCACTCATTAGGTTTATATAACAGCCTTGTGAGGCAGGTGGTATTAGCATCACCATTTCACAGATGGAAAAATAAGGTCCCAAAAGATTTGTGTGCCTGAGGCCACACAAATGAATATGAAAGTAGGAGGCAGTGTTAGTTATGAAGAGACTGTAGCATTCATGCAAATGTACCTGGGTTTGAAACACTTAACTTTCCCTAAAATGTAGGTAAATCCTTGCTTCAATAGGATTATTGGGCTTAAACAAGCTAATTTGACTAGTTGTTATTTTTTAAAAATATTTTGTTATTAATAATCTTAGTTATGAATGGGGAGATACAGTGCAGTGTGAAACTATGAATGTAGGAAAGTGTTGGCTTTAACCCATGTTCCTGACTCTTCCTTCCCGTAAGTCTTCTTTGGAGCAATAGAATAAGCTAAGTGTGAAGACTGGTGGAGCCAAGGAAGGGGGTCTGAGGTTTGCAGTGTTCTGTAGATACCCAGGAGATTGTGGAGATAGGGAAGTTCATTTTCTTTGGGGCATTGAGCAAAATCTGAGGCACATGATAAAGCCAGTGATTTGCCTTTTGTCTAAGCCTTAGGTGGCTGCTTAAGAGAGCTCAGCTAGCAGAATCCTTTGTATCTTATTGAAATATATGACACCTTCCTATTCACTTTGTGCTTAGAGGGACAATTCAGTCCTGTTAATCTGTATACAGGAGAACTGAACTGTTGGGCAGACTCAAAAACCTCCTTTGGGTGCTTCAACAAAGGGTTAAGTTTGTTAACATGTTTGGTACTTGGTGCTGAAAATTTCCATGTTTTCTATTACCTGCTGGTTTTTTACTCTGTAATAGATGCCAGTAGTTTGACCTGTCTGGATGCTGGGGGAACAGTTATGAGTTGGCAAGGAACAATGAAAGGAATTCAGTAATTTGAGAGAGGAAAACAAAGCTGAATAAGTTGAACAGGAAGCTTCTGTGGAACACAGGAATTAATAGACTATAGGAAAGAAGACTTTAGCAAAGTCACAAAAACTCTCAAAGAAATACAATTAGAGCCCAAATATAGTTGGAGGAATTAAAAAAAAAAATCTGAATTCCTGTAGAAGACAAACTGATAAAGAGATCAGTTATACGGGGGCTAAGTCATGGTCCTAAGAAATCAAATTGAATACACAATAGAGAAAAACCACACACAAAAAGTGTAAATCCTTATGTATAGCTCATGGGTACATAAGGCAGAAGGCAGTTTTACACCTGTCCTGAACGTACTAGAAATTCTAGAAAGAGAAACAAATAGCTGGAAAAGTAGTAAAGAAATGATAGAATTAAAATTTTTGATTTGGCCTTAAGACTGTAAGGGCAAGGATAATGAGAAAGGATTATCATGTTATGGGCTGTATTGTGTCCCTACAAAATTCATATGCGGAAGTCTCTAACTCCTAGCATCTCAGGATGTATTCTCATTTGGAGACAAGGTGATTTTTAAAGAGGTGATTAAGTTAATCCAGTCAGATTGGTATCCTTATAAGAAGAGATCTGAGTACACTGAGAGATACCAGGGATAGGGACAGACAGAAAAAAACTATGTGAGGACATAGTCAGAAGGCAGCCACCTGCAAGCCAAGGAGAAGCTTCAGGAGAAATTGAAACCTGCAGACACCTTGATCTTCGACTTCTGGCTTCTAGAACTGTGAGAAGTACATTGCTGTTGTTGAAGCCAGCCAGTCTTTGGTGTTTTGTTACGGCAGCCCTAGCACACAAATACAAACGTGTGTGTGTGTGTGTGTAATTTTTCTCCTCAAATGTTTTATTTTGGAAAACTTCAAAGTTACATAAAAGTTGAAAGAATGATAATGAACATCCAGATGCCCTCTGGCTAGATAAGCAACATTAACATTTTGCCATTTTTGCCCTCTGTCTCTCTCCTTATATTTATTCTTTTCCCCCCAGAACCATTTGTGTTAGTTTGCTAGGGCTTTCGTGGCAAAGTACCACAGATTGGCTAGCTTAAACAACAGAAATTTATTTTCTCATGGCTCTGGAGGCTGAAAGTCCAAGATCAAGGTACTGGCCGGGTTGTTTTCTCTGAGGCCTCTCCCCTTGGCTTGCAGATGGCCACCCTCTTGCTGCCTTATCACTTGTGTCTCTCTGTGTGTGCGTCCCCCTGGTGTCTCTTCCTGCGTCCTAATCTCTTTTTAAAAAGACAGCAGTCAGATTGGATTAGGCCTACCATAATAATGGCCTCATTTTAACTTAGTTAGCTCTTTAAAGTCCCTATTTCCAAAACAGATACATTCTCAGGTACTGGGGTTAGGGCTTCATATATGAATTTTTTGTGGGGTGGCAGTTCAGCTCATAAACTACATTTAAAAAGAATTTGCGGGTGTCATAACATTTCTTGCTTAAACAGTTCAGTTTTCCCTTTGTAAAAATGAGAGTCTCCTACATAGCCATGATACCATCGTCACTCTTCAGAAAATAAACAGTAGTTCGAGTAATATATTGCCCATATAAAATTTCCCCAAGTACCAAAAAAATTTTATAAGGAATTTATCTGATTAATAAAGTCTGATCTAGGATCCAGTTAGAATTCATGTGTTCCACTCAATTGTTAGTATTACAAAGCTGAATTTAAAGAGAAGATTTAGATATGAGAGCTAAAAGATTCCTGACTAGCCCAGGAATTTAGTTCACATCTTGAAAGAATTAAAAAACAAATAAAATAAACCAGAAGAAACTTAGGAAAATGAAACAACAATGGTAAACGTTAAAACTAAAGAAATAGAAAGCAAGCAAACAAAAAAGGATAAATACATTTATAAACTTGATTTTTGTAAAGACAAGAAAATAAGGTGAACTCTTCTTGGGTCTGATTAAGGAAGCAAGTGGAGAGCAGTTCCAACTGAGATTAGCAAAGAAGGAGGAGACAGAATCAAAGGTATGTCTGAGTTTAAAAGGATAATGAGAATCGACATGCAGCCTTGTATACACAAATTTGAAACTAGCAAATGGATGGTTTCCTGTCAAAATGCAAATTAACCAGATTAACTTCTACACAAAGTGGAAAACTTGAAGAGTTTGACAAAGAAGAAATTAGTAAGGCGAATAGAGATCTGTTGAAAAAGCACCAAGACAAGGTGAACGCACAACTGAATCATTACTTAACATAAGTCAGTACATGAATGTGTTTATAGCTAATAAAACATTCAGTAATGCCATCTGTTATTATTTTCAAACAGATTATACATGTGTTATTTAAATTAGTCCAAGCCCTGGAAAAAGATGAAAAGCTCTTCAGTTTACTTTATGATTTCTGCATTGCTTTAAATATTCCAAATTTCATAAATAGCACCAAAGAAGTGTATGGGGGATTGCAGGCCTTCTAACTTGTGAATTTGGATGTAAAAAATATAA
Organism: Camelus ferus; assembly: GCF_009834535.1. Taxonomy (NCBI): domain Eukaryota; kingdom Metazoa; phylum Chordata; class Mammalia; order Artiodactyla; family Camelidae; genus Camelus; species Camelus ferus. The sequence goes on from NC_045699.1 coordinate 13,454,616, forward strand.
GTACAACATTAATATATGGAATCCAGCAGTGTATTAGACTACTGACCAAGTAGGATTTACTCCAGGAATTTACAGGAGACTTAATTAGAAAGTCAGTTAGCATAATTCATACCAACAAATTAAAGGAGAAAAATTACATGATCAGATAAGTAGATGCTAAAAAGTCCTTTGATAATATTCAGCAGTCATGTCTAATATAATCTGTAGGTAAAAAAAATATAGTAGAAAACTACTCAGATATGATAATGACCATTTGACAAACTTAACTACCCACTTGGTGAATTAAAATGAGGAATCAGGACCATTAATTTTCAACATTTCTTGGAGGTTCTAGCAAATGCGATTAGACTAAAAAAAAAAAAAAGAAGATGGGTGGTGGGATGTAATTAACTGGTATGATAAACTTTGGAAAGGAAAAAATAAAAGTATCTTTCTTTCCAGTTTATAAGATTACAAACCTAGAACACTGAGAGAGTCTAGTTTTTTAACAGAAGACTAGAATTTTAAGAGGGACTATATGTAAGATAAGCATTAAAAATCAACAGCTTTTCTTTCTTATAGCAGAAACATTTATAAAGGGAATGTATTAGGGTTTTTCAGAGAAACAGAACCTATAGGGTATGTATAGATATATAAAAGTAGATTATGGAAGTTGGCTCATATGGTTATGGATCCCAAGAAGTCCCATAGTCTGCTGATCAGCTGTATGTAAGCTAGAGAACCAGGAAAGCCACTGGTGGTGGCATAATACAGTCTGAGTCTGAAGGCCAGAGAATCAGGGGCCTGATGGTGTAAGTCTGAATATGACTCCAAAGGCCTGAGGACCAGGAGTGTCCATGTCCCAGGGCAAAAAGAGAAATGAATATCTCAGCTCAAGCAGAGAGAACTAATTCTTCCTTCTTCTAGCTTTTTGTTCTAGCCTTTAGAGGACTGAATGATGCCTACTCACACTGGGAGGTCATATGCTTTACTCACTTCACCAATTCAAATGCTAATCTCTTTCAGGAATACCCTTATAAATGCGCACAGAAATAATGTTTTTCCAGTTATCAGCATTCCTTAGCCCAGTCAAGGTGACACATAAAATTAATCATCACAGGGAATATTCAAAAATTCTCTTCATAATAGCTATAAAAACTATGGTAATGTTTTCAAATACATTTAATAAGAAACTTATAAAGAAAATTATAAAATCTTACTAAAAGACAAAAAAAATCATGATCTGAAAGAATAGAATACTAATCAGTGGTGGTGGTGGGTGGGGGGAGTTCTTCAATAGAACTAAAAACCCAGAAACCATAAGAGAAAAAAAGATATATTTGTGTGAAAAAATTTTTTTTAAGTTTGAATGTTAAAACAGTTCATAACCAAATAAAAAAATCTAGAAATACTTGGAAGCAAGGTATAACAATTCTAATATTAGTCAAGATTGAATTCAGGGTAAAAAGATTTACGTGAGACAATTAAGGGCAGTTTATAATAATAAAATGTGAAATCCAGAAAGATGAACTAATTGTTAGTAATATATGCCTTAGATATACTGCATCTGTGTATCTTTTATAAGGCAAAAATTGCAAGAATCATGATGCAAAACAGAAAGAAATGCATGAGAATCTATAACTCAGTTTCTTCTCTTTCATCCCTCATGATACATCTACTGAAGGAGAAGGAAAAATAAGGATACTGAAGACCTAAGTGATCTAATTGATTTAGATTATACTCTGTTCTCTGAAAACAGAAAACATACCTGCTGTGGAATATTTGCAAAAATTGATAATAATTTTGGTCATAAAATGTCAGTAAAGTCCTCAAAGAAAAAGTTCAGAAATTATCCTAATTTTAGGCCAGAAGCCTAAAATGACAAAAAGAGGCTGGGAAACTTAACAACATACGTATTTTAAAACTCAATAGCTTTTAGGTCAAAGAGGAATTACAAACTCTCTATAAACTAATAAATACATCACCAGTTTTGTGGAATATGGCCAAAGTAGTACTCAGAAGAAAATTTTAGTCTTAAATATATATTATTAATCCCCAAATAATTAAAGATAGTAAACTAAGCATCTAACTCAAGAAATGGAAAAAACAAAACAAAACAATAAAATAAACTTTTAAAAACAAAAGCATATGGATAATGGCATACTTAATTGTGAAAGACTGTATGTTTTCTCAGATAGGAACAAGAGAGAATATCCACTCTCACCACTCCGATTTTTTTCAACAATGCACTGGAAGTCCTGACAGAGTAAGGCAGGGAAAAGAAATAAAGGAATATCTATTTGCAGAAGACGTAATGTCTTAATGTGCCAGGCTGCCATAACAAAATACTACAGACTATTTATAAACAACAGAAATGTATTTCCTAGTTCTGAAGGCTGGAAATCTGAGATCAGGGTGCCAGCATGTGTTTGCTGAGGGCTCTCTTCTGGATTGCAGACTCCTTGTATTCTCACCTGGTGGGAGGGGCTTTGAGATCTGTGGAAAATCTTTCAGAAGAGCACAGATCCCATTTATGAGAGTTTCAGTCTCATGACATAATTATCTCCCAAGGACCCCTCCTACTAGTACCATCACCTTTGAGGGTTAGCATATCAGTATATGAACTTCGTGGGGGGATACAAACATGCAGATCATAGCACATAGCCACCTATGTAAAACATCTCAAGAATCTACCAAACCAAACAAAACAAAACAAAAAAACCTACAACACATTTATGGTAGACAGAATAATAATACTCCCACAGAGATGTCTACATTCTAATCTCCACACCTATGAATATGTCATTTTACATAGCAAAGGTATGATTAAATTAATGATTCTGAGAGATGTTTATCCTGGATTATCCATTCAGGATCTTGTGAGCACAATGGTCTCTATAAGAGGGAGGTAAGAAGGTCAAAGGCAGCCAAAAGAGATGGGAGGTGGAAGCAGAGGTTGGAGTAATGTACTTTGAAGATTAGAGAATGGAGCCCCAAGCTAAGGGACACAGGCAGCCTTTTAGAAGCTAGAAAAGACAGGGAAATGGATTCTTCCCTGGAATCTCCAGAAGAAATGCAGCACTACCTACATCCTGACTCTGGTGTCCTAAGACTCATTTAGGATTTCTGACCTCCAGAACTGTAAGAGGATAAATTCATGTTGCTTTAAGCCATTAAATCTGTGGTAATTTGTTACAGTGGCAATAGAAAACTAATGCAAGGTACTTGATTAAAACCTAGACATCAGCCAAAGTTATAGATTGTTGTCTATAGTCATAGAGATGTTTTGCTCAATTTAAACATTAAAAAATTTTTCAAGTGGTTTCCAACACTTAAAAACCAAGTGATAGTACACCAAAAGTTAGATTTCTGAGTTGTTTGAAAATAAGGTCACACTCTTTTCGTGTGGCCCATATGTATTTCACTGTGCTATTTAGTACTTCATTTGCCTGTATGTTGAATGTACAAAGTGTCTATAAAATGAAACTTATTCAAAGGAAAATACATAAAGGCCAAAGGTTGGCTTAGGAACCAGTTATATCAGTTTGTCAGTGTCTTATCAACTGAGACATGTACCTTTACTTATTTATCCCAATTTTGATGAACAAAAATAATTCAAAGAAGTCTAGATAAAGCAATCTGTGTTGTTAAAAACACATGAAAATATTGATATTTCTTTTAATGGGCAACTTACACACTTTTATTATAGCGTTTATGGGAAAGAACTTAACATTAATATCATCTTAGAATTGTCGAAGAAACTGTGAAGTGACAACTTTCATTATGAGGTTTGTGTATGTATATTGTATTTTATATGCCCTATGTAAATCACTTTTCTTATAAACCACGAAAGGTTTTAAGATACAGAAGTACACACAAACGTTTATGCACAAGTAAAAAAAATTCTAAAATTATCTCTTCAGTTTTATATGGTCTTCTCACATTGCCAGCTTTGTGTTCAAGTTTATTTATCTTCTAAGGTCAGCTTTCAGATATATTTTGTTTCCCCCAAACTCTTTTGATCTCTACTGCTTTTTAAAATTTTGATTACTTACTCTTATTTATGTTACAGTAGTTCTTTTTTAATACCAAAAATAACAAGAAAGTAGTAGTTATAAGAAAAATTTGACAGTGTACTACTTTGAAACTTGAAAGTAGTGAGTGTTAATTTATGACAATTTTAATAGGAATAAGATGTAGGGACTATAAAGATAGAATATCCAGTTTCTAAATACCTTTTTAAAAAGGTGAAGAATGGGATTATCACCTTAGTTCACCTTAGGTAAGTAAATGAGCAAATTTGTATTGAGGTAGTCTGAAAACTTTAACATCTATAATATTATAGTGTTTAAAAACTATTAGTATTGTGAAAAGATTTGCAGCTGTTACAGATTATAAGTTAATAAGAACAACAATTTTAAGTAAATAAGGTAATATGGAGGCTTGGAATTAGAGCGCTGTCTTTGGTTGGAGATGTGCCTAAAAAGAAGCTTTATTGTAGCTAAAGTAGCACTAAGAAATGAGAACAGATATTAGCTTGGCCTATAGTGTGAGTTGATTATGCTCTAAAGAATATGTTTGTAATGAAATTTAAGTCTTGAATAGTGCAAGTTAAAATAATCAGGATTGAGGTTTTTATATATAAAGACTAAAACTACAAACACTTTAGGGGAAATCTTAGCAGTGTTTTAGAATTGCTCTAATAAATATCTTTATGAATTTTAAATTAATGTGCTTTTAGTGAATGATACTGAGGGAAATGTCAGTGGAAATGAAGCTCTATTTCTCTACGGATAATAAGCAATGTTGAAATAATAATATCCCAGTTCTGGAAGACAAAGAAATTTCAAAATTCAGATTCACAGACTAAGGTATACTGCACAGTAGGTCCTATGGGAGTATTCTGGAACTATTGTTCCTAGTCACTGCTCCTTAGCAGAGGATGGGCCATGTTCTGAATTAGTTGTTATCAAATTCCACTTTTGGATGATTAATTTTAAAAAATAAGATACTCCTAAACAGGCCTTAGAGATTGTAGGTAATACATATAAGTGGAACAACAACTAGAATTGTGTGTGTGACCACTCTTCTGTTGCTGAATCCTGGCAGTGATGTGTGGTAGAACTCTGATGCTGTTTGTTAGTTGAGTAAAAAGAGAGAGGTTAGTAGCTGCGTTAGTTTTCCTTTTGTTTTTAGTAAGGGAAAAGCTTCCATGTCCTTTTTGATGAATTACAGTTGTCTTGTAGGTTCAGCTCAGCTGTCATTAGAGAACTAAGAGTTTGATTTGTTTCAGTTCAAGTAACATGTATTTCTTGAGTATGTATGTGTAAGTAACTTTCAAACAGGCAATAGTGCTCAGCCAAATGCTAAACTTTCAGTGTCAATAAAACTAAATTTGTTGTGAATAAAAGAGTCCTTCATAAATTGCTATTATTAAACTTCAATGGAGTAAAGTGTTTGAATAAAATTTCAAGTGCTCTGGAGCATTGAATTAATGGGCAGCAGAAATCTACAGTACATAATTCAGTAAGCATTTTTATCAGTGGGTACAAAAATAGGCCTCAAGCAGACCCAAGACCCAAGTAGGCATATTAGGAATAATACCTTCAGAAATTGACCTGTGATTCATCCAACTCACATAACCTCTGGAGTATATAGGGTAATTTCATACCAGTTATTTATTTATTGAACTATGCTGTGGAAAATTTCAGTGTATAGTGAATCCTTGAATAACTGTCACCCACTATGTTCCCTCCCATATTATTTTAAACTCCCTCCTGCCAACTTCTTCCAACTTGATAACTTTGAAGCACATCTTGACCCAGTTACTTTTTAAATGTTTAGCAGATAGGCGCCTCTCCAGAATGTCTAGAACATTCCTTGGAATGGGAGAGTGAGCTTCTGAGTCTCAAAGGGGCTCTTCATTTGAATTGCAATTATGTTTTCCATTGGGGAATTTTGATTATCTTGGGAAGCCTTGTTTTCTGATTTTGTAACTGTCTACACACACACACACACACAAACTATCCTTTTTGTTACAGAACCCTGATTTTTAAGCTGCATCTATTGTCGTTTTCCCATCAGTCATTTAACTGCATCATCCTGCTGCTCAAGCACTCGATTAGATGTAAGCAAGTAGCTTTCCTTTTCTCTGCTCTTCCCTTGTCACTTTAAAAAAATTCTAAGTTTTTCTTTATCACTTACCTGATTCTTTGTATTAATTGCCTTTTCCATTTCACTTGAAAGATAAATTCACTAATGTTCAGCATAATAAACTTAATGACTGTTCTTTTTTTGTTGTTGTTGTTTTTTAATTGAGTTATAGTCAGTTTACAATGTGCCAGTTTCTAGTGTAGAGCACAATTTTTCAGTCATATATGAATATACATATATTCATTTTCCTATTTTTCACTGTGAGCTCCTACAAGATCTTGAATATATTTCCCTGTGCTACACAGTATAAACTTGTTTATCTGTTCTATATATACCTGTCAGTATCTACAAATCTCAAACTCCCAGTCTATCCCTTGGCAACCACAAGTTTGTATTCTATATCTGTGAGTCTGTTACTGCTTTATATTTAAGTTCATTTGCCTTCTTTTTTTTTTTTAATATTGCACATATGAGTGATATCATATGATATTTTTATTTCTCTTTCTGGCTTACTACACTTAGACTGACATTCTCCAGGGACATCCATGTTGCTGCAAGTGGCGTTATGTTGCCATTTTTATGGCTGAATAGTATTCCATTGTATAAATATACCACCTCTTCTTTATCCAGTCATCTGTTGATGGACATTTAGGTTGTTTGCATGAGTTGGCTATTGTAAATAGTGCTGTTATGAACATTGGGGTGCAGGTGTCTTTTTGAATTAGAATTCCTTCTGGTTATATGCCCGGGAGTGGGATTGCTGGGTCATATGGTTAAGTCTATTTTTAGTCTTTTGAAGAATCTCCATACTGTTTTCCATAATGGCCTCACCAAACTGCATTCCCTCCAACAGTGTAGGAGGGTTCCCTTTTCTCCACACCCTCTCCAGCATTCATCATTTGTGGACTTTTTAATGATGGCCATTCTGACTGGTGTGAGGTGATACCTCATTGTAATTTCATCTGTTTCTATATTTAGCTAAATAATAAAACTATGATAACCACATTGGGAACAAACACAAATGACTTAGTAAGCAAAAACTTCAAATGGTGGGAGAAGTGCACTAGTGCACTCCTTTGTATAAATATAAAGGGTTATTTTTTCTGCAGTCAGATTTTTGCATTTTAAATAATCCATAAGTAGAAATATAGACAGCGGCTTATGTGAGTAGGATGAACCTGAGCTCTTTTCCGTATATTCAAATCAAAGATAAGGCCTCATATCCAAAGATCTGGTGAATGAAGATACATTTGTTTTGTGATAACCTAAAATAATTAAATAATATATGTAACTTTTAAAAGATTCCCTGTAATTTTTTTTCTTCCTTTAAATGCTACCACCTGACTTGAGTTAGAAAAAAGGAATTTCACTGTATCAGGTTGTTTTCATTTTTACTTTTTATTGTATAAAATGTCAAGAATATAGAAAAGTAGAGAGGGTAGTGTAATGAAACGCCCACATAACTATTGCCTAGATCTAACAATTATTACAACTTTCCATAATTGCTTCATCTGTTCTTTTTAAGTATTATAAAGTGAACTGATTCTACATATTTGTCTGAATTTCCAGAAAATAAGGACATTTTTCCATGTAGCCATGTATCTGGTGTCTGTTATTTAGCAGCTTTTTATTTGAATGGTAAATACATGCACACAATAGCAATTTTTTTAAAGTATATAGTGAAAATAAGTCCTACTCTTTTTTCTGTTCCCCATGCTGAGTCCCTTTCTGTAGGCAACTACAGTAAATCAGTTTCTTGTGTATCCTCCCAGAGATATTCTATACATTTACAAATGTGTAAGTGTATGTGTATTTTTTCTTCTCACACAGATGGTAGCATACTGTGCAAACTGTTTGGTACGTTTTTTTCATCTAACTTTTTCCATATAATAGTATGTCTTTTCTTGGATTTTGTTCTAGCCAGTGCATATAAGGCTTCATATATATATATACGTGTATACTATTCCATTGTTGGCTGTGGCAAAACAGTCCATTGGTGGACATTTAAATGTTTACTATCTTTTGTTACTATGTATGATAAGAATATCTCTCTATATAAGTAATCCTTTTCTTCTCTGATTATATGTAGTGTAAATACCCAAAAGTTAATTGTTGGATGAGATGTTTGGGCATTTGAAATTTTAACAGATATTGCCATAATTGACTTTTACAGGGTTTAAACCAATTTATACCTCTCCCCTCCCCACCCATATCACCTCTTGGACAACTGTTTCTATAAGGAGAAAGTCTGCATAAATGTAAACAGTGAAGGTTCTAGAGTTAAACTGCATTTTTGACAGCAGAACTCCACAGCTTACTATCTCTCTGACCTTTGGCAAGTTAACCTCTCTGGGCCTCAATTTCCTTTTTTTGGAGAATACGTGTAATATCAGTGCCTACAAATAGGGTTGTGATGATGATTAAATGAGAGAAAGATTGTAAAATGCTTGAAATAGTACCTATCACATGGTAAGCCAAAAAATATTGCTATATTTGTTTTAGAATTTTTACTCTGAATCTGTAACAGTAACTATTCTTAAAATTCCACTTTACACTGATGAGTATTGTGGATTCCCTCCCCCTTTTCCTGTTGTAAAAGCCTAAAGAAAGCAAAGTAATTCATTATGATTTGTAATTATTATTCTTTACTGTTACTGCTTTTTAAAAAACAGTTTATTGTTTACAAATGTCAAACTTTTTCATTTGTTACAAAAATAGTTTAAATTAAGAGAAAATACTGTATACATATTTTAAGGCATGAAAAATTTTTCTCATAAATGAGATCAATTTGTTATACTGCAATTACTCTATAAGCTCAATTCTTTTAGACATATTTTTGTATTACAAAGAGGTTGACTGTGTGCTTGCAGTCTGGTCAACGGTAATACATAGGTTATCTGTACCCCACTTAATGTTCTTGTGTCCTTCATAAATTGCTATTAGGCTGTAATACTGAGGTAGACTATCTACATGATAGGGTAAGCTTATCAGAAATAACAGGATACGTTTTTCAGAAAACCTTCACAGAAATTATTAGTAATCATTGATAGTACTGTGACCTAATGCTTAGATATGACTCCACATTCAAAGTAGTAGAATGCTAGCATGTCCAATTTGTGCACCTTTAAATAAAGCACTTACAAGGTGATCTCATACAACTTTTTCAATAGGGAAAGTCTTGTAAACAGGAATATTGGGATAGAACAAAGAAGAGACTTTGTTTTTCCCGAATGTTGTATAGGTAGAAAAATACAGTATATTCTCTTTTGAGTCTGGCTTCTTTAACTTACCATAATGCATTTGAGATTCATTTATGTTGCTGTGTATATCAGTAGTTTCTTCCTTTTTCTTGCTGTGTAGTCAGTATTCCATTGTGTGGGTATACCATAGTTTGTTTATTCATTTTCCAGTTGGGATGATCCTGTATGCAGAAAAGTGACCCTGGAAAGATGTTTACAATCTAATCTCCAGAACCTTAGAATGTGTTACTTTGTATGACAAAAGAGATTTTGCAGATTTGGTTAAGGTTAAGGACTTTGAGATAGGGAGGTTATCCTGGATTATCCAGGTTATCCCAATTTAATCACATTGTATTCTTAAAAGTAGAAGAGGAAGACAGTAGATCAGAGAGAACTGACATGAGAAGACCTTGACTAGAAGCTGGAAATGATCCTCCGTTTACAGCCAACAAGGAAACAAGGGATTTTGGTCCTACAACCTCAAGGAACTGATTTATGCCAACAACCCAAATGAGCAGGAAATGAATTCTCTCCTAGAGCCTACAGAAAGGAATGCAGCCTGCAGACACTGATTTTTGTCCTGTGAGACCCATCCCAGATTTTTGACATACAGAACTGTAATATACATTTATGTTGTTTTAGATTATTGATCATATATATGTTGGGTCTATTTCTGGATTCTCTTCTGTTTTACTAATCTAGATGTTTATCCTTTCTCTGATATCTTTCCTGTCTTGATCACTATAGCTTAATAGTCTTGAAATGTGATAGTGTTCATCCTTTAACTTTGGTATTCTTTTTCAAAATTGTTTTGGCTACTCTAGGTTCCTTGCCTGTCTCTAACTTCTAATAGTAGAGAGCTCATAGAATGATAGGCTGGCTTCATTCAGTATCTAGCTTTACTCCCAGGACAGTGGAGAGAATCAAGGGTTATACCTCTTGTTAAGCCAGTTTGCCTGATTCTTTGTTAACCAACTTTTGCTGAATGGGAAGAGTCCTTCTGGTTTGGTTTTCTTTCTTTATCCTTCTGTGGAGGTATCTTCCCAGTATTTTTCTTTGGACAAGAAATGAATTTTTTTTTTCTGTTTAGAAATATATTTTAAACCTTAGTAATTCACATGTGTGGTTGTTCTTGATTAAATCCTACAGATCAGCCCCCAGTGTATTACTCTGATTTTACAAATTTGGAATTACAAGAAAAGATCAAGGGTGAAACTGTTTTTGGGATAAAAGAAAGTTAGACTAGTGTTGGTATGAGAACTTAAATCCCAAGGATAGATAAAAGGGCTCTCTTATAATTCAATATTGTACATTAAGCTATATAAGGAGCATTGCAGATGGTAGAAGAGAATTGGGGGGAGAAAACAGGCTTTTTTTTTTTTTAATGGAAAAGAGCACAATAAGCATTTCAGGATTCTTAACCCAAACCAGATTTAGTATTGTGTTCCTTCCCTCCTTTTCCCTTTTCACCTTGTCTCTAATTGTTATAAAATTCTTATATAGTTTTAAAGTGTTTGATAGAAATGTTTAAATATTATATTCAAATTAAATATAAGATGCAATTGCTTTAGTTTTCCTAACTCTGACACTTAGTGTGTTTTATCACTTGGGAATAGACATTTTTTATTTTCATAGATCTAAAAATAAGAATAAGACATGTACACTTAGTTTTCTTGTACTTTAATATACTTTCTTTTTTGTTTCTATCTTGCTTTTCATGCTTTTTAGTGAAAAGCTTTAAATTGTATTAGAGAACTCTGAATATATATAATAATTTTAGTTGCAAATGTATGTCTTAGAAAAATTAAAATTCCAAACTATTTTCTGGAATTTTTTTCGGCTTTGGATGATGCTAATGTAAAAGCATCTAGCTTTTCACTTTTCAGCCACAAGGTGGTATACTACATCTACTGTCTGAAATTCTTTTTGGTGACTTTCTTCAACAGCCTGATCAAACTCAAGAGAAAACAGAACACTATAAAAGTTTACTTTGGGCAATAAAAGAAATTGTTTATAACAGCAGATAATCTTTATAGAGGGCTCCAGTTTTATTTGAAGGGGATTCAAGGAGCTTTCACAAAGAAACTAATGCATAATATACATTTCACTACATTATTATTAAAACTTATTTGGAAATAATTTCAGAATTATTAAAATATTTCAGAGATAACAATGATATAAGAAACACATACACCCTTTACCTGGAATTACCTATTATTAATATTTTATCCTATTTGCATATGCTCTCTTATTACATGTGTCTTTTCTTCTGAAACATTTGAAGCTAAGTTACATACATCATGACACTATGTGTCTAGACACAACATTGGACTTTTCCTAAGAATGTGATACTCTTTTTCACTTAACCACAATACATTGTTAACTTCAGTAAATTCAGCTTTAGTAATTTTAACATTGATAAAATACTTTTATCCAATCTGCCGTCAGTATTTGTGTTTGTCATTTGACTCAGTAATATCCTTTATTATGTTTTTCCCCCATCCAGTTCAGCAGTTTCAAGTCAGTCATAACATTTAATTGTCTTGACTCTTTCCCCGCCTTTAACCTGGAATATTTCCACAGTCTTTATTTGTCTTTTATAACATTGACGTTTAACTCTCCTCACCGCTTTTAATAGAACATTACTCATTTCCACTTTGGGTTTGTCTGATGATTCCTAACGATATAGGTTATACATTCTCAGCTATAATAGTGCATAAATGATGTTGTATCCAAGGTATTAGATATTCCCACTGTCCTTTTAATGGTGATGTTGCATTATGTCTTTGTTCAAGTCATTTAGATGTATGTGTTTAGAAGAAGAAATAAGTGCTGTTCAAGGATGTGTAAGAACAAACATTAATGTTCCCAGTAGGTAAATCTAATTTGATGTTAGGCTCATGGTAGTGTATTTTAATTTTACTCTTTGTAAAGCTTTTAATGTAGTATTGATGTTTAATCTGTCCCTAGATTGCCAAGGAGTGTTGTTGATATCCTCCTTCAGACCTGTGAGTCATTTTGGTAAAAGAATAAAATCTGAGTAGGTGATATTAGACAGAAAGAATGTAAAAAATGGAGATACCTCAATTATAAATCTCTAAGATGTCACAATAACAAATTCAAATATTTTCATAGTCTCTGAGTTTGTACTTGTAATAGTAAAGTTTTATTACAAAACAAACTTGTAAATGCCAAATATTTTGACTGCAAAGAAAATTGTAAACTTCTCAAAAAATGATTACAAATTTTTATCCTTTGGTTATTTGATAGGTTTCTTATTAAGTGGATAAAAAAAGTTTTGTGAATAGGAAAATTTCTGAAATATTTCTAGTGTATTAGTCTTAGGGTGTGTATAAAAATTCTCAGAAGGCAATCGATACTTATTTTATAGAAAATAGTCATTTTGAATCTTTACAGTTAATTTTTTGACATTTGCTGAAAAGTATTTGTAACATCAATATTAAGATGGTATAATGCCTTCTAAAAAGGAGAATTAGTTTAGTTTGCAGCTTTTTTATAGAACCTAGTGAATCAAAGTATTTTTTATGGCATAATCTTATACTTAATCCATTTACTTTGATTACATATGTATATTACAAATGAAATATGTATTTCCCACATACTGTGGCCCTCAAAGCATTTGAGGTATGAAGTTAAATGAATATAAAATAATTTGAATGCCAAAGTGTCCATTAAATTTAATAGTTGAACTTGAGAAACTGCTGGATTCTTCTGTGAGTTATTATTTCTCCCGTCAGCTACCCTGCAGAGTATTGGAAGGGAGAAAAAATTACCAGGTTTGCCCCTTGATTTTACAAAGAAGTATACTACTTAAATCAGTAGTAGTTTATAGCTGCTGCTTCTGACACTTGTATCCATGTTTCTGAGTTTCCAGAGTGCACTGAATGGTACCCTGGGGGCTAAGAAGAATTCTGTGTGTCTTCTCAAGTGTATAACTTAGTTCTAGGAACCTCAGCAGTAAATATTATTTGATTGAATATAGTTTAAAAATTTGTTTTTATTTATTTTTGCTCCTCAGACAAGATGTCTGTATAGATTCTACTTCATCCCTGAGAGAGAACAAGCAACCTGAAGGTTTGGAATTAAAACAAGGTATGAATCAAGTACTTAACTTTTTCTGTAACATTTACCTAAAAATTATAAGCATTTTAACAGTAATAAATTTTCAGTCTTCCAGCCTGCCCCCATTTTACACATAGGGGAGCAGAATAGTTTATTTGGTGCAAGATCAAAAGAGAAGGAATACAGTTTTTATTTCATGACTCCTTTAACCAATGTAGTGGTTCTGCCTTGGTGATATGTAGTTACAGATGTCACCAGAAAGTGTCATCTTGAATAGTTATAATTCAATGATCTATTATATTTTCTCAGCTGCAAGATATTGTAGCTATGTTAAACGGATAGCTTGAGTTGAATGTGGAAAAAATAGGTTTTATAAGATAACTTTTTTCTCTCTTTTTGTTTGCAGAGATATTTTGTTCTTGTTTACTTTCTTCCTTATATATTGCTTTCTATAAATCAGTAATATTACTAGTTAGCAGACATAAAGTGATAATTTGTTATTTATTCAAGCCAGGTAGATCAATGGACTAATCTTTTAGATGTCTTTTTTTCTCATGCCTAGTAGGGAAAATTGAATATAAAGAAAATTTTGTTAGTTACTCAAAGGCTACCTCACATTTTCCCTTTTTCCTGATAAAATTACTTCAGAGCAGTGAGAATCTGTTGCAGCCAAGAGGGTTATGTTGCTTTCATGTAAGCAACTAATCTTTGATGGCTTAGAATAGTTTCTGTGAAACTTGAGTCATAGGGACTTATTTTGTAGAGAAACAGGTCATCATTTAGGCAGAATTTATTTTTTTTAAGCTGTGGCCTGTATTACTAATGTTTAATAAGCAAAGTGAAAAAAATTTAATTTTGTGATTCCTTCAATTTGTATGTAGAGAGAAAAAATATCTAGGTTTTCTGTAATTCTAACCTATGTGCTCTGCATTTATAAATATTTCTGATGATTTTTGAGAATTCCAGGGCTTTTCAGAAGTCCTGTTGTGTTAACTTCTTAAATAACCAGACAAAGTTATATCTTTGTATTACTTCTATGAGCACCTCTGCAGACATAAACTCAGCTTCATAATTTCATTCACATTTATTTTTCATGTATAAATACATGCTAAGCACGTATTGTTTCCATGTAATATAGTCATAGTCATGTAACTCTTGCACACCATCATATAATTTAACAGCACTATTGTTGTTTCTGCCTTTGTTTCTCTTCTTTGCATTTAATAAGCAGGCAGTGTGGGAGAGTATGCTATTAGATTATCCGTGGAGAAAGGAATGCCATATAAAGGATAGAAAAGTCTAGAATGGGCAGGGTGATTCCATTTCCCAGGGAAAAAGGAGTGGAGGCTCTTCAGAAAAGAATGCTGCCCTCTAAGGGAAGGTGTTTTTCTGCTCTCATGTTCAGGTACCTGGAGCTTTTCATTACTCCCTTCCTGGTGCCAACAGCCTATTTTGCTGTGTGTGTGTGTGTGTGTGTGTTTTTTTAGTGGTAACTTCAGTCATTTGAAAATTAGCATTAGAGGCAGAGAAGGAGAGGAGAAGAACTCAGAGTAGCCAGATACCACAAAACCCAGGGTTTTTATGCTTAGGAGCCTTATAGATACTCGGAGGTCCTCACCTAGGCATCATAAACATTAGGTACACACTGTCATCAGTGACAACAAGCAGAGTGAGAAAACGAGAGATCCAAGCACAGAGGTACCGTTGTTCAGTACAGTTCATGCTGTGACTAAATCTGTAGAAAGTGGTTAAATTAAGTTTTAACTGTTTTTAGAAAGCAGGGGAATAAGTAAGACCTTTTAGAAAAATGCCAGTAAAAATGGTTGAAATATAAAATTGTGTTGCATTATGGAATAAATGTAAGTTATTTAAAAGATTCAATTGTGTGGAACATCATGGAGATAAATAATAATATAGCTGAAATCTGAACCAGATGGAAGTAACTTGCTTGGAGTTACCCAAGAAGCTGAGGTACCCCAGGAAACAGAAATCCTAGTAGGCTCAGTAAAGATTATTGCCATTTTTCTAAATGAACTAATATTGTCTTTTTTTAATACGCAAAACTTTCAAAATTGATTTAATATTATCTCTAGCTTTTCTTGCATAGCTAGCTTTTTTTGCTCAGTTAGCTCAATAAAAATATAATTCTCTTTGTGAATGCATTGTCATTTTATTTAATGGCTTGATCATTTAAGAAAATTCACTGAAGCCTATTTAGTACTCATGTAACTCTTTGTTCAGTAGACCAAAATATAAAGCAGCATTGAATTTTCTCTTTGTTCTTTCAGAATAAAATAAATCTTATTTTATGCTCTATGAATGCTATGTGATATTGGCAGGTTATTTAAATTATATTTTCAGTTTTTTTCAGCTTATAAAGTACTCAATATTGAGAAATATTAACTTTGAATTAGGTAAATTGAAATTGGCATTTCTTTGTCTAGTATTGGTATTATTTTTCTTATTAGGAATTTATTTATGAAACTGGCTGTGCTGAAGATGAGTATCAGATTGTGCACTAACTTCTACCTTCACTGTTTGAACATTATTTAAATGTAAATATAATCTACTAGTTGATTGGTTGGTACTGTAATAAAATAGAAACTCTTCTCAGGATTAGTGTCCTAAGTTACTCATTTTTAGCAGGAGGGCAGTTGTATAAGAATGGTTATAAATTTTCTAAATTGGTCATTTGTGCTACAATTAAAAAAAAAAGAAAACTTTGCCAAAGGTATTTAGTACATAGAAAATATTCTTAAAATATCAAACAAATCTTTACTAATGTTAATGAATTCTCTCCCTATATATTTATGTATAAATAAATACATTTATGATGTTCAGTAATATTAAAACAGTGGCCTATACTTAAATTGTTACTTTAAAGTTTACAACTGAGGATATGTGTAATTTTGCAGATTATTCTCCTTTATAACTTCAAGAATTAAGCTCTTATTTTTGCATTCAATCTTGGAAGTTGTTATGGGAAATTTTCTTAACTACCCATGAGAAATAACCAAGTTAAAACTGTGTAGTTAGATTGAAGAGTTGAGATTTGTAGTGGTCACTTTAAAATATTTAAAGGGCTGTCAAGTGGAAGACTGCTTAGCCTGGTTCTATATTGCCTCTGAGAGTAAAAGAAGGTCCAGTATATAAGGTTATCATTAGATGATTTTAGTTCCATTTATTTATTTCAAAAAATCAGATGTATCAGAAAATGTGTTAGGCTGCCATCTGAGATTATGTCCCTATTGCTGAAGGTATTTGAACACTAGTTACATAAATGGCCACTTGGTGGTGCAGTTGTAGAGCAGATTCAAGCCGTGTTTGAATGGATGTTTGGCTTTGATCCTGAAGTTCCTTTCTGTCAGATTTTGTAAAGGCCAGTACCTAGTGCAGTGTCTGCACTTGGGAAGAGTGCTCTTAATAACTGTTTTCTTAAATTGTTTAATAGAAGCAGAATGAAATACACAATTTTTTCTATCTCAAAATTTTAAAAAATTCTGTTGGAGGAAAAGATGCTAGGTTTTTAGTCTTTTAAGCTGTATGATAGTTCCTTGACATGCATTCACTTGAATACAGTCATAAAAGTAAATAATGTAACCATATGGTATATAAAATGATCACAATGAATGAGACATTGACTGCATCTGACTCTGAATCTTTTACATTAGTTTATTCCTGTGAAAATTCTTTTTTATTAGAGACAGACGATGCAAACACACACAAAATAAGCACACAGACTTTTGCTGTGGTTAGGCTCAAATCTTGCCACTTTTTAATGTAGTGGCCTCATGCAATTATGTCCTTCTAAGTCAACAGTTTAAATGATAGATAGCTTTAAGAATTATCTTGATAAGAACTTCAAGAAGTTGAAGATGGGCTTTAATAGGGTAAAATTGTTTTCAGTGGTTAAACTCTGTGATAAAAGTTTCACCTAGTTGTCTTCTATCGGCTTCTTTCAGCCTTTCAGACCACTGGTCACCAAATTGTGTTCATACACACTTCCTGAGAGTTCAGGAAGAAAATACTAGAACTTCCAAAGTAAATCAGTACATATAAGCATATGTTTAAATCTCTCTCTTTTAAAATTTCTGATCAGATGTGTATAATTGTAGTGGTGCATATTAATTTATTATAATTGTATGTATTAATTTATAAGTAAATAAAAATATGGTGGGACAGGTACTTAAATGTTTTCACTGGTAGGTTTATGTAAATGATGAAGTTGAGAGGCCACTCTTTTAGACTATTAATAAAGAATTGATGGTGACCTTAATGTATTCATTTATTACTTCTAAAAATATTAAATATGATATGAGATTTTTCTATCATTTAGCA
Organism: Camelus ferus; assembly: GCF_009834535.1. Lineage (NCBI taxonomy): Eukaryota > Metazoa > Chordata > Mammalia > Artiodactyla > Camelidae > Camelus > Camelus ferus. The sequence continues at coordinate 13,472,408 of NC_045699.1, forward strand.
AAGCTGTTAAACATAAAACTGGACGAGGCTGTTTAAATCCTTAAGGTGAAGGATAAAGGAAAAAAATCCAACTAATTTTTGTTCTTGTTGATTTTGTCGTTACTGTTGTTCTGAGGTGGTATTGCACTAGGAGAAGCAAAAGTAGGCACATACAGGGACTAGAATAAGACGATGAAGAAATGAATTTGCAGGTACAAAGGGGTTGAGTTTTGCTGAAAAGAACTTCACAACCATGAAAGAATAAATACAAGTTACAGAAATTTAAAAAGATACTGAGAAAAGATGTCATCAGAGACTTTTATTGCTCTGTTAAAGAAAAGACAGTGAAGATCATCAGTTAATTAAGAAGCATTTTTAGGCCAAGAGTTTTCCAGGAAGAAATCTCTGGATTGGCAGATGAATTGTACGGCCCCTTCCTTTGAAGACCTCAGTTGCAGGCTTGAGTGTTGAGGACTGTGAGGAGTTTGAAAGGACAGTGTTACAAGGCTGTTCCGGAGCTGGAAGCAGAGAAGCACAAGTACTGCTGATCTGTTTTCGAAGTTTGAGTCTGATTTCTTTCTTCCTAGCCCTTGATTATCTCTTTGGCTCTAACAAATAAGTACTCCCAGAATACAGCTTCTCAACACTAGTTAACTTCTTTATTAAAGGATTTTAGAAAACTTGTTCTGGGGAAATGATGTCCAGTTCAGCAGTTGTAAAGTAAAAAGAGACTGGTATAACCATAGTGTGACTTAAGAATTTATATTGCTTTTCTCATTCCTTTGAGCTTTTTCACAAGTTATTACCAGCAATGACACCAAATATGATCCTCTCTGCTTTTTAATTTGTGTCTTTCTATGAGTAGTAGTTGGAAGAAAGGGTGAAAATTACATTTTATATGGCAAATCAGCCCATACTGTTTCTGTACCTTTTGAAGGCCCCTCTGTTACATTTAAATATGAGACTTTTCTGGATTAAGGGGGGAAAAAAGTAAACTGACAGTATTTTTGTTTGCATTGTGCTCTGTGTGTGTTTTGTCAAGAAGTTATGAAGAATTTGATGTGGTATTTTGAGAGAAATGTTTGTTTCCACATTTCCTTAAATTATACTCATTTTAAACATTCTATCTTGTGATGCATTTCGTAGGATCCTAGACATAGTCTTAGGGCAGCTACTCTGGAGGTTACATACTCCAGACCTTCCTCAGATGTGTGGATTTCCTTTGGATCCTTTGTGCTTTTTGGTCATTATGTTCTCATCCAGTTCTGGTGGGAAAAGTTCCTTCATATATAGAAATTCTCCTGCAAAAGGAAAAATAGTAAATACTAGGCTTGAAATCAGATTTTGTAACAAGTTCCTGAACTTTTTATATACCCCACACTGTAGTCTGTGATTTAATTATCATTTTTGGTTGCTATATCAAATAGTTGATACATATCAAGCTTATAGTTTACAAGCTTTATTTTCATTTTTAAAAACAAATACTTTAATTTTTTGAACAGCTTTAAATTAGAGAAAATTACAGAAAATTAAATTACAGAAAAATTAAATGGAAAGGAAGTTCAGAGTTACTGTAGTCTCACATGTACCACCTCTTCTCCCAGTTTCCCATATGATCATCTTGCATTAGTGTGGTAAATATGTTACAATTGATGAGCCAATATTAATACATTATTACTAACTGAAGTCCATAGTGTACATGAGGGTTGATTCTTTGTGCTGTGTGTGCTGTGGGTTTTGACAACTGTGATAGCATGTATCCACCGTGACAATATCATACAGTATAGTTTTACCTATTTATCCCTTTCTTCCTCTGTCTCTCCCCTAAACTCCTGGCAACCACTGATATTTTTACTGTCTCTGTAGTTTTGTCTTTTCTGGAATGTCATATAGCTAGAAACGTAAAGTATATAGTCTTCTCAGATTGACTTCTTTCACTTAGCAATATGCATTTGAGGTCCTTTATGTCTTTTTATGGTTTGATAACTCATTTCTTTTATTGCTGAATAATCTTCCATTGCCTGAATGTACTGTTGTTTGCTTATCCATTCACCTATTGAAGGACATCTTGGTTGCTTCCAAGTTTTGGCAGTCATGACCAAAGCTGCTATAATCATTTGTATGCAGATTTTTGTGTGGACACAAGTTTTCAATTCTGGGTAAATACCAAGTTAAATTTTGTAAGAAACAGCCCTGTACCATTTTCCATTCCCACCAGTGATGAATCAGAGTTCCTGTTGTCCTACTTCCTTGCTAGTATTTGGTGCTGTCAGTGTTTTGGATTTTGGCCATTCTAATTGGTACTAGTTTTACTTTGCAATATCCTAATGGCATGTGATGTTGAGCATCTTTTCATATGTTTCTTTGCCATCTGTATCTCTTCTTTGGTTAATTTGTCTTTTCAGATCTTTTGCCCATTTTAAAATTTGGCTGTTTTCTAATTATTGAGTTTTAAGAGTTCTTTATATTTTTTGTATACCAGTCCTTTATCAGATATGTTTTGCAAATATTTTCTCCGAGTCTGTGGCTTGTCTTTTTATTCTCTTAATATTTATTCACATTTAAGAAGCACTTTTTAGGTCTTTGTCTCCTACGTGTTATATTTACTTAGTTGGGTAAAAGAGACACACAAGAAGAAGATATGTTCAACCTGAACCGACATTCTAATTTGTGAAGGTTTTGTGATTGTTCTGATTCTGTTAAGATCTGGGAGGCAGTAATAGAAGGTTTCAATGCATAGATTTTTCAAAATATACTTGGGTTTGAATTTTGGTTCTGCCACTTTAGTTGTATGAACTGCGTCAAGTTACTTAAACTGTCCGTCCCTCAGTTTCCTCATTTATAAAAGAGATAATGAGTGACTATTGAATTATGGTGGCATAAAGATTAAATGGATTAATGTACGTAAAGTGCTTTAGAGATGGGCTTAGTACATAGTAAGTGCTTTTCAATAAATATCAACTCTTATAATTATTTATACCATTTTTATTGTTGTTAATGATTTCTGCTTCATCACCTAAATATCATCCTGGCTGTCTCTAATTTATGAAAGTGTCTCTATATTGAATCATACTCTGCCTTTATGTAACTTCTGCCCATATGGTCCTTCTGTGTTCTTTGGATTATAGAAAATGAATATAATACCTCTTCTAAATGATGTCTCTTCAAATTTTGAAGCTGGTCCTTTCTTCCAACAAAATAATTGTTTTGTGTTAGGCACTGGGGATAGAGAGATAAATAAAACGTGTCCTGGCTTGAAAATAACCAGGAACAATAAAGGAAAACAGATGTGTAAATTAATTTTTCCTATCTATTTGTTCCTGAACTTATACAGTCCCCTTCCTTCCTATTAAAATGGCCAAACTCTCTGTGTTGCTGGGACCAGCCCCTCTATTTGTATAGTGATCATATTCCCTTTTGGTACCTGTAGTTGTTTCCTTTATCAGTGCCCCCTCTCTAGTGTACTCCTGCCAGCAGCTATTTCTCTGGTCATTGCTGAGTCCTCACGTTGACCTACCAGCCATGTTTGGCACCATTGACTGTCCCCCCTTCCCTGACACTGGTCTTTATTCCCAGTCTCCTTTGCATTATGCTCTCCTCTACTTGACTTCTAAAGAGTGAGTGTCCCAGGACTTATTCTCTGTACTTTTTCTCTTTGCTACATTCCTGGTAGTGATCTTATATAGTTTCAAGGCTGGCAACTGCAGATTTATTTCTGCAGTTCAGACCTCTTTCCAACATTTGTAATATCCAGCTTACTTATTAGATGTTGAATAAGCATCTTAGAAATTAATATGTCCTAGAATACATTCTAGATCCTTCCATGATCCCCCCTCCAAAGCAACAAACAAACAATAAACAAACCTGAAATCATGCTTCTACAATCTTCTCCATCTTCATAAATAGCAATTACATTCTTCCAAAGATCCAGACCAAGAATCTTGGACTTATTCTTGCGTCTTTTCTTGTCTGTCAACAAAACTTGCCAGCTATACTTTCAAAATATTCAGAATCCAACCACTTCAAACCTCTTTTTAGCCATATTATTCTGGTGTTGATTCTTAGAGCATTGTGATCCCTGTATTTCTGTCTGTGCTATTCTGTAGTCTTTTTTTGCACACAGCAGTCTGAGCAATTATTTTAACCTATAAGAATGATCATGTCACTGTTCTTATCAAAGCCTTCCAGTAGCTTCCTATCTCAGAGCAAAATCTGAAGTCCTTCCTTCCTATGGCTAGTACCATGTGATAACATGGTGTGATGTGGTACCATGTGATGTTACCTGTCAATTTCCCCCTTGCTTACTCCTGTCCTTCATCTTTGCTTTCCTCTCCACTCTAAGCACTTTGCTTTTGCTGTTTCCTCCTGCCTGCGTGCTCTTCCCCAAGATAACCATAAGGGTCTTCACACATCATTTAGATCCCTGATCAAATGCTACCTGATCTGTCTAAACTAATTAACACTACTTTTTTCAGAGCTCATAAACCTCCTAATAAACCTAGAGTCTTACTAGGAATTGATGTCAGGCTTTACTATACTGTAGTCTTATATAAGTCACCTTTTTTTGAAAACCAGAGCTATGTTGCTGTATCATGTATCTAGTTCACAGCATATGTCAGAATATGTATGGAAATCTATCAGTTGTGACTACAAGTTGTAATACCTGTCTTGCAATTTGTTCAAATCTGAGATTTATACTTATTCCCACCAGTGGGATACTCTTATTTAGGTCAAACTACTTGCTCTTTAAGATTAAACATCTCTTCTATGTCTGTGAGTCTGTTTCTGTTTAGCTATGTTTTTTTCTTTCTTTCTGTATACAGTATAATCTTGTTTATCTATTCTGCATAGGTTTCCAAGGGGGTGGGGGGTGGGAAGGGACTGACTGTGAGTTCAAAATTTGTTGATGCCGACAGGCATATGCAGAATAGATAAACAAGATTATACTGTATAGCACAGGGAAATATATACAAGATCTTGTGGTAGCTCACAGCGAAAAAAAAATGTGACAATGAATATGTGTATGTTCGTGTATAACTGAAAAATTCGTGCTCTGCACTGGAATTTGACACAACATTGTAAAAAGACTATAACTCAATAAAAAATGTTAAAAAAAAATCAAACATCTCTTTAAGATCAAATTGGTGAAGATGTCCCTAACCTACTTATGCTCGCCTCACCTTTTCTCTCACAGCCCTTACTATAGAATTGATTATCACCTCATTTATACCACTGTTGCCTGCTTATTTACTTCTTTTATGACACTGACCAATAATTAATAATTGTTTTAAATTCAAGAAACATGTATGATTACCTAAATTTAGGTACTGTAAGGCAAAGGATTATGTCTTAGGAGCCTTTAAGTTTTCAATGCTTGTCTGTAGTGTGTACTCATACTATTTTGAATGAGTAAATGGATGAATAGATGACTGAAAGAATTCTTTTATTCTCTTCTACCCTGTCCAGTATGTACATTGTTCTTAAAAAGAAGTGAAATACAGTATTACTTACATTTACCCTTTAACATTCTACCACCTACCCCAAAGAGAGAGTTGCTTCCAAGCTTGTTTTTTCTTTCTAGTCTTAACAAAACTGAGTTATTTTTGTTTGTCTGTTTGTTTCACTTAGCCTTCAGCTTTGTTTGTATTACTTGTATAGATTCATACCAGTCTTTTATATTAATCATTCATTATGTGCCCTTTGTAAAATATATGTTTATCATAGTGAGTAGCTTATATTTCTTTGGATTATTTCCTCATTTTGATAATTAATGTTTGGACAGGGTTTTTTAAAAAATGCGTTATCATTTATTTATTTGTTTTCTTTTTGGCATGGGAGGTAACTAGGGTTATTTATTTATTTGTTAATGGAGATTCTGGGGATTGAACCCAGGACCTTGTGCATGCTAAGCACACACTCTACCACTTGACCTATAGCCTCCCCACCTGGATAGGGTTTTATTTTTGAGCATCCTTCTGCCCTCTTGAACTGTCCTCTCCATGAGATTATTCATATCTTTTCTCCAACCATTTTGGAAACATATAGGACACTTCTTACTGTGTTTTCCACTTTTAATACTATTCAGTCTAAGGTGACAGTTATTTTTTCCAAAGGCTCCCACTACTTCCATTTTGCATACTTTCTTTTATGGAAAGAATTAGGGTGAAGCTGACAGTTTTCATTACCGTTCCTACTTCTTTAATGAAAATGTTTTTAGTTTTAGGGTAGGATTTCTAGGCTTTATGAAACAGAACTACCACTTTTTTGGCATAGTGCTAATGACTAGGTGCTTACTACATTAGTATATAAAGGATTGCTTTACATTATCTAAAACTAGAATCAAGTCTTTAGTATATCTTTTTTAGGCTCCTGTTTATATTTAAGCAGGCTAAGCAATGCCACAGGAAATACAGCAGTTTGTGAAGTAGATGAGTTTGGACACATCTTCCTTGGATAGGCAGATTGTGGAGCACTGAAGTGTTACTAGCAGAGAATATTTGGGTGTGATGCCCTGTTAAATGAGTAAGTTCCAACAGATCTTTTGGGAGAATAGTTGCCTGATTCTAAACTCTGGTGCTTATAAATATGAGTACTAAAACAGCTATTCTGTCTTCCTTTCTCCCCACCCCCTTTGTGTGTGTTTATATTTATTCTTAGATTTTGATATCAAACATTTGTTCTCTTTGACCCAGTTGGTAGGAGAAATGATAAATGACACTTTAAAATATTTTCTTCCTGTTTACTTTGAGATTACTGGAGGAAGGATTATAGTCAGGAATCTCTCTTGTGTTAACCTTTTATTGTGCCCCTGTATGACCCCAAAATATTCACTTAACCTGATTGACTGTAAAAGGCTGGCAGGAGGTCCCTACTGCACTGTTTGTCCTAGGATGGCAATCTCTTCAGAGGTGACAATTTTGGATACTACCCTTTTATATATTTTATGTGTGTATTTTATTCTGTTAGGCTCACATGTTGTCCTGCGTTTAGATCTAGCACTTTGCCATTGTCCATTCTGTCCCTCACACTTGGGAGTTTCCTCTCCTGTCAATATCACCTGTTGGAGTCTAAGACCTACTTTATGTAACACGTCTGTAAAGATCTCCTTGACTTTTCTCTATCGCTGTATATATTCTGAAATTCTGTTATATTTTATATTGCACAGTTTAGCACTTTAAAGTATGATGTTCATATTTTAAGCATAGACAAGCACCATGAAGAAAGGCAAAACTTATGTCTTAAATCTTGCCACATATATTTGGCCTACCCTACCTGTGGCATTTTGTAAGGCTTACTTCTTCTGTGGCCTTTACAGCATCACCTTGGCGTATGTAATAGATACTGAGTGAATATTTATTGATTCTTGGAGTAATGTCTGAATTTGTGGTTCTTAAAAGTTAGATCTCCAGGCTAGTAACACTCAGTTATCCAGAATTTCAGTGGATAGTTCAAGAGGTTTGGTAGTAGAATTCTAGACACTTTTTCTATGTTAAATTATTTGCATTTTCTTCTTTATGAGTAATGAATGGTTAATGCCATGATTAAATTTTGAATATGATGGTTAACATGATGCACTTAAATTGAAATAAGTAGTTTAAAATACTACATTAAAAAAAAATACCCAAGTTCTATTAGTTTTACTGAGAGAAAGATTGAAAGCTACAGAAAAAATTGTTCTTGTATGTTAAAAAATAATTGTTTCTTTTTCAGAAAATAAAGTGTTGGTTTCTTGAAAAGGCTGGAACTCACTAAAACTGTTAAAAGTTATCAAGCTGACTTTCTTCAGTTAGAATATATTAAAAGTGTGTCCTTTATAACTTAAACTTTTGTAAAACCAAAATTTTCTGCAGCCTAAGAAAAGAAATCGATGGAGACATGGCATTGCTATCCAATATATCATAGGTTTCGTTAATAGTGAGATTTCAGCAGATGGGTAATACTGGAGGCCTTGGAGAGTTAAGATTCTAGAGGGAAGGGTGGTAAAATGTGTTGTTCTAAATAGCATAACCACTGAACGTGAATAGCTTAAAATCAGATGAGAAAAACTAATTAAAAGAGAAAACAAAGTAAAATAGTTTAACCTTTTTAATAACCAGCTGTATGATTGTTTGGTAGAAATCTTGGATTTTGATTTTCTCATTTTCTCCTCCAGGACATAGATATTTTAAACTGTTTTCAAAGATGTTTCATGTTTCTAAATGAAAGTCAACTTTAAAAAAACTTTATTTTGGAAATTTTCAAACAAAAATAGGAAAGAAAATAGAAACATTAACTCCCATCTACTCAGCTACATCTTCAACCATCATCTACCTGTGTCTAATCTTTTTTCACCTATACCTCTACCTGCTTCCCACTGTTAGATTATTTTAAAGCAAATCCTACATCTGTTTTCAGTCCCTTTCTTTGTAAATATTTCTGTATCAATATATCTCTTAAAGATAAGAACTTGGTTTTTAAACATAACTATAATACCTTAAGAAGTAACATTTCTTAAATCATCAGGTAATATTCAGAAAGTGTTCTTACTTAACCTGGTTGTATTCATTGGTGGTACTGTGATATTAAGATTTATCTGTTGGTTCAGGGGTTGTCAGCCTTGCACCTAAGTGGCTTTAGTAGCTATTTAGTATTGTCTACTTCCATTATTTCATTAGGGGTTACAAAACAGTGATATATATTTTTAACCCTGAGATACCCAACGTTCAAATTTCTCTGGTTGCCTTACAGTATTTTTTAAACTGTATTTGTAAGAATTGGGATCCAAATAAGATCCCTACATTGCAATTGGTTGATACTAAGTCTCTTTTTAATCTGTATGCTCTCCCTTCTCTCCCTCTCTCCCTTTGTAGTTTACTGCTTGAAGAAACACGGTTGTCAAGAGTTTCTGTTTGAATTTGCTGATTGTAGTTAGAAATGGAGGCTTGATCAGATTCATGTTCAGTTTTTTGTCAAGAATATTTAGAAGCAATGTTGTGTCCTTGAGGCACACAGTATGTCATTACTCCTCTTTTGTGATCATGTTAGTAGCCATTAGGGTATATTGTCCATAATGGCTGATAAGAATACTCTTGATTCCTTGAGGCTATCCTTTCCTGGAAATTATTTTTTCTCCCTCTGGGAATTTTTAAGATTTTTTTCCCCTTGAGTTCTGGTATCTGACAGGGTGTTTCTTAGGTGTGATGCTCTTGACAAACCCTTTCAGTGTAAAGACTTTTTTCATCTCAGATCACTTTTCTTCTCTTCTTCCTTTATTTTCCCTCTCCACGGGCTCTCTTCTTGTCTTCTAACTTGTCTTGTCGCCTTATTCAAGTCTCTGCTCAACTGTTAGACGGTATCAGATCACAATGATCATTCTTTGTGACAGCATTCTGCTACTATCTTCTTATCCAGCTTTTTTTTTTTTTCCATAGCACCTGATATTTATTTATAATGTCTCTTCTGTGACTTACTGGTAAGGCAGGGACTTTGTTGTTGTTGTTCACTGCTGTTTCTTCAGTGTTTAAAACAGTATTTTGTACATACTAGGTGCCAAATAATATTTGTTGAATTAATTACATTAGGTTGTTGGACTTGTGAGTTATTCATCCTCATCTCTTAACTTTTATTACATATTTTAAATATATTTTTATTTCTTTTCTATGTTTTGAGAAGCTTTCTGTAAACACTATCTTCCAGCAACCATTGAATGTTTACTTTTGATTAACTGTAATTTTAAACTCTAACATTTTGTGCTTTTTGGTCCTTTTTCATTGCACCATGTACTTGTTTTATGGCTAATGTCCATTTCAAACTCTCTAAGGATACTAAGTAGATTCCCCAACCATTCTCCTCTGGTAGATTGTCTTTGGATTCCTAAATTTTCTTTATTTCTTCCTTTGTTCATCTTGGTCCTTCATTGATTGTAATTTTTCTGGTAGCTGGTTTGGGTTTCTTCAATAGCTGTTTAGATACGGTTCTCTACCAGATCTCTTTAATGTAAGTGGATGCGGTAGACGTCCTAGTAGAGTGTTTGGGCATGTGGCACGGAAGGGAAGGGAAAGAAGCAAGGGTACAACTGGCTCAACTATTCTGAATGAATTTAATTTAATTATCTTGTTATTTGTTCCAAAGCCAACTCTTCGTTGCTTCCAAGACTCTCTCAGAAAGAATTACGCTTATCTGTGGTGTCTTTGGCTGTGGTTTTCCTTTGCTTTTATTTTTCTGTTAGTTTCATCCTGCCTACTTACATTTCATAAAAATCCAGCAAAATTTCTTTTTGAATGATACCCTTTCTTGTTATCTAGTATTACAATTTTTTTTTCTTTTTAAACTTTTTACAAGATTATAGCCTTGGAAATGGTTGAAGAAATACATATTTTGTTCACAGAACAAAATTGAAAAACTCATTTTCTTCTCTTGCCTTCTACTTTTATTTCCTTCCCCAGAAGTAAGCCACTATTAATAATTTACTTATGTTATTTTTAATCTAAGTATGATTATTACTCTTTGGCTTACTTTTTTGACTTAACGATGTATCTTGGCATCTTGCCAATTTATTTTTTTTTCCCAGATGTCTAAAATTCCTATTTTTTACTAATGAGTAAAAAGTAGTATCTTAATGTTTTAATTTGCATTTCTCTGATTAGAAATTATGTTGAGCATTTCTTACATTTTTATTGATCCTTTGTATTTCATATCTTGTGAAATGCTTAACCTGTTTCTGTCCTTTGTCCATGTTTTTAGTTATTTCTAATGATACCTAGAGATTGTATATATTCTCATATTTGTCCTTTTAAAAAATGTATTTTGCTAATATTTTCTTGTAGGTTTTCCCTGTCTTATAATTTTATTTATAATGTATTTTCTTTCTCAGAAGTCTTACATTTTTATTTAGATTTATTTGTTGATTATTTTCCTTTGTGGATTCTCCATATTGTGTTTTACTAAGGAAGGGCTGATGCTTGTTAGTTTCATCCTCATTTAATTTACAGTTTTTATGCTGTTGTTTTTAAGTATCTCTCATCACTTCAGTGTGTTCTTGGCAGAGAAGAGAAGTAGATGTGTGTGCTCAGTGTGCCATATTTAGCAGAAATTCAGACAGATACTTAATTATTTAATGTTCTAGGGTTTGTCTTTTGATTTAATTTAACAACTCACTATCATGAAGTTTCACAAGCATGCAGTCACTCATAACATTAGATATGCTTTCATTTTAAGCATTAAAACTTTACTGATAACTTGAGTTATTAGCAAGTGGGATATTACAGGCCCTATGAAGATTTAAATATGCTAGCATAACTTAAAAGTTCTTTTTAATTCTTATTACTCAAAATGTTTGATAAATAATTCTTTGTTTACTTTCTTTGGGTAATTAAAACTTTTATTTTAACAAAAAGCAAGCCTGAAACAAAATGTTTTCCTGTGTCTAGCTTAGGGAGTTTCTGCAGCTCTCAGGCATTGAGGTTTTAAATGATAATAAAAATAAGGTATTGCACTTTAGCTTTTCCTATTATGTAGTACACTCCCTTTTTTAAATGGTGAAAATATATTACTTTAAAAGTGACTGGTCTTTTGTAGTTGTAATTTTTCTCCTCGTCAATAAAATACTTAAAGAATGTTGGGTGTCCTGTTTAGTTGCCAGAATGTTTTCCCTTTATGGTTTTATCCTATGTTCATAACTATGCCTCATTAAATAATATAAACAAATATTTCTCTGATAAATTGTTCCATTTATTCATCTGTGTCAGTGATTAATTTAGATAGTGATTGATTCATTTTACTGTCTAGATACTGAACCTAGATGGATTGGTATGTTATTTAAAAAAATTTTTGGTACTTTGGTGCGGGGTTTGACTAGGGTATGAATTAAGTTGGTTACCACGGAAGATAGCAGGAAAACAGAAGAAAAGAGAAATAATGAACGTATACAGACCAGAGGAAAAAGGAAAATAGTTTAAAGTATTGCCATTTTATATCTTTTTATATAGACTTAACTTACTGTGTAAGGACTGACTTTAGGGATATCTTAGGACAATTTGCCTTAATTTTTATGGGAGAGAAACTCTGAGAAGGCAAGAGATTTGCCCAGAATCACGTGCTTAATAGCAGAGTAAGGATTAGAATTTAGGTATGCCAACTTTGAGACTCTCCCTCTCTCCCCACCCACGGATTCTTTATATTCTTCTGCTCCTCATTCATTAGCAGGCAACAACTTCTAGTCTGAGAAAACAAATCACATTTCCCCAAAAACTTCTGTTTTAAAAACTTTTAAACAGATTGCCTATTTTCACTCAGAATCAGTGACTGCAGATTTAGAATTTGCAGTGACTGCTGGGCATGAAAATCAACTTTTTGAGACAATGAACAACTTACCACCTCTTTTCTTAAACTTGTTTTGTCTCAAATTAGTATATTTATATAAAGCATTATTTCTTTACATGGAAGGCTATATTCATTTTTCTGTAGCTATTTGGAAATATTTGTTGAGAGGATATAGCTAAAATATTCTTTGGCATTAAATAAATAAGATTGGAACTTTTTTTTTTACAAGTTCTATTTGTGGACACATAATTTATTGATTCATTTTCCACTTTAATTTTGGAATAGGGAGTAGTTTTTGAATACTTAGGATGTAGGCAAATAAGTCAAGGTCAGTAAATCATTTTAAAATCCGTGGAGAAGAATTGTTAATACATTCTACTGTCAGAATTTTCTGCCAATCTATGTTTTATAAATAAGATATCTGTACTATAAGAAAACTAACAAAGCTAACATTTGGGGGATCATTACTTTCTTTTAGAAAAACATGTTAGGGATTTAAAAGATGAATAAATTGGAGGCATAAGAGAACAACTCAAAGTTGTAATGACTCATGGACTTTAGTAATGGTCCAAGGCCAAGGTGGTTGAGAGCTGCAATCTGTGTTTATATTCAAGTCCTTATCATCAGTTATGGAAGTTTTATAACAAATGCATTTTTAAAAAATTGTGGTGTACTAACTTTATTAATCAAAATCCTCTTGATGAAAAGTTATTTTATCTTAGAAAATGGCCTTAGGCACACTCTCCTTTAATTTATTGATTCAGAACAAAGTGTTTGAAAAAGCATATGAAAAGCTTTGGGGTAATTACAGTGCACATAGTGTCAGTTTGCCAGTGACATCTTTCTTTTTTTGTAGTTTATATATATTTTAAACTCCTTCTAGAATGGAATTGTAATTCTTCAGTAGTAAGCAATACTCTTTCCAAAGAGTGTCAACATTTTGTAATGTAAAAGCTTCATTATGTCTAAAGTGTTATGACATTTTAATTAGGAAAATTGATCATGAACATCCATATGATGGTATACATTTCCCAGTGCTTCCATGTTCTACTAAATTGGAATGAAAAATACATCAAATTTTATATTAGATCTGTTTTCAAAGCTGAGGAGTTGGTAGGGTGGTAGAGCGTGTGCTTTGCATGCATGAGGTCCTGGGTTCGGTTCCCAGTACCTCCATTAATATAAATGAATAAAGTATGAAAATATCTGCCACTTGACACAAAGTAGTCAATAAATGACAATGTTTAAAAAAGTAAAAAAGGGAGAGGAGTCAGGGAAGAAGAGGGTGGGATGGGGATTTGGAATGTATTTGGGACTCCATGGTGGGAGGTGGGGTCAAAGCAGTCCTTTCATCATAAATAGAAAAGACATTTTGGCCAGGGCATCTAGGTTACATGGTTCTTTCCTTTTGTTTGTTTGTTTGTTTGTTTGTTACAGGCAAAGGGGAAGATAGTGATGTACTCAGTATAAATGCAGATGCTTATGACAGCGACATAGAAGGCCCGTGCAACGAAGAAGCAGCTGCTCCTGAGGTCCCAGAAAATACAGCCCAAAGTGAAGCTGGCCAGATCGATGACCTGGAGAAAGACATTGAGAAAAGTGTGAATGAGATCCTGGGACTGGCAGAGTCTAGCCCAAAGGAACCCAAAGCAGCCACCCTGACTGTTCCTCCACCAGAAGATGTCCAGCCTTCTGCACAGCAGCTGGAGCTGCTAGAACTTGAGATGAGGGCAAGAGCTATTAAAGCCCTAATGAAAGCTGGTGATATAAAAAAGCCAGCCTAGTTATGTAACTTGAATCTGAATGTTAGGTGTATTTGAGCAAAGCCACATCATATAATTTTGTATTTCAAGTTTATTTTGGGTCTTACGTGATATTTCTCATGTAACCCTTATTAGATAAACTCATCTTAGGCCTAAAATACATATATTCTTATTAGTGTTGTTACTTTTGTATTATATATATATGTTATTATTTTATGAATTCATAGCAGATATCATTGGATAACCTGGAGACTTTGTTAGAGGAGTATTTAGCTGTATCTGCAAATTTAATATCTGAAAAGCCATTAGCAAAGAGTCATGGTGTTTTTTTTTTCTTATTTTGAAATGTTTTGACATCAAACCTAAAAGTTTAAGAAGGACTGACCAAGCATGTTGCTCTTAGGCTACCTATATTTTGCAATAGAGTATTAAATTATTGCTCCTAGGTTTGTTAACAATTTGAGACATTTAGTTATGCTTATATGCACTTTTAAAATATGTACTGTCTTGGAGATGCCTTCTTTGGGTTTGGGTATGGATTTACTAGTAAAAAATTGAGTAACATGTTTTGTTATAAAGCTTAGAGATCCAAAATGGCTGAGAAAAGCTTTTTTTTTTTATAGAAGGAAAAGGAAAAAAAGACTTAATTTAAGGCAGTTTTTAACAATGTAGAAGTAATTGCCCAACTTTATTTAATTCCAGCAGACAAGCCATTCTAACAGGTATTTGATATTATTGGACACTTTGTTCAGTTTTCTTCCTTCAATAAAAAGGGAACACATTTTCATTTACATTCCAAGCTATTAGAAAAAGGAGACTATTTTATCGTACTGGCTTTCTTCTGATGTTTTTGCTTAACAATCTGATGTGCTATAATTCCATGAATTAAAAAATAAAGACTATCATTCTGGATCTGAAGACTTTTGATACATTTCCAAAAAATTAATTCAGGAAGCTTTGGTAAGTTGATGTTATAATTAATCTAATTTTGTATAGTTTTTGTACATAACATCCTGCCACAATTACGGATGCTTTTTGCCCTATCACTAATTGTAGTTGTTTGATACCAAAATAAATTTAGGTCGAGATGCTTAACTTAAAATAAATTAATTTTTTTTTGCTAAAATATAAATCTGGAACTGTTGTTTTTATGTTTGCTAACAAATATAGTATATTTTATTTATAAGCCATGCTCTGTTAATATTGTATGAGGATTTTCTTTATACACAAAACAAGGGTTGTGTTTTATTAGCTGGCTTAATTAAATGTAAATTTTAAAGAGTTTCTTATGGAAATAGATAGTTTTCATGAAACACTGGGGTTGCAGTTACAAATTCAATTTTTTGTTGTTCCTGAAGATGCTTTTCAGTAATCCTGGTTTTTTTTTTTTCCTCACTGAATCTTTCTCATGAAGCACAGAGGCCTGCATCATTTGAAATGCTTCTCTTAGGCTGATAAACGTGGATATGATTTAAATAATTCTATTTACTGCTTCACAATGAAAAAATCATTTTTCTATTTCAACTGAAACAAAAAGTTAAAATAATAACAAAGTAATGTGGAATAAACCTCACTGCTGCTTACTAATTATAAAATGCAGTAGATGACATTTGTGTGATGAAACATAGGAGGAGAAAAGAGTCTGATGAGTCCTTTGCAGCTGATTAAAGTCACCACCTTCATGAAGCATTGTATGTGTGTGCCCTATTCAGTGTGCAGAGTGGTGTGGAGGACGTTTGACTAGAGTGGGTGTATATGAGGTAGAATGAGCTGAACAAATTAGAGGCTACTTAGATTCCTACCTTGGAAAATCAACTTTTTCTCTCTGTTGATTTCTTTCTTTTTCCATGACATTGAAAGACACGAGAGCTTTTTGAAAATGAATGGCTTTAGAGAATAGGAATAAGGTTATTTTAGAAATGCCTAAGTAATAAGAAAATACTATACATTGATCTGATACTGTCATTTAAATCATCAGCTTACAGGGATTTATTGACTACCTTTAAGGTGTTTAGTTTTGTTCAGAATCTTAGACTCAGGGATGCTATAGTATAGATTTTAGCATGGAATAGACTAATAAAGATATAAGCGCTGCTTTGTTTTATGCCTAATTCCTTTTGCCAAGGTAAAGCAAAATTTTAGGCAATGTTTAATACTAATTAAGAGGGGGAAAAATGACAGCCTAATTTTCCATCCAGTGTCAAGTAATTCTGATATTTGACTAGAAACTTGACCCAAATCTTGAATGATAGGTGGTAGCTGATAATAGCGGGTCCTCTGCATTAGGCCTTGGTCCACTTTTTGATATTCCTACTAATCCACACACTCAAGTTCAGCCTAAAACCTATCACTAGTCACCACTGTAACATTCTAATTATGAAAAATCACCTAAGCCTCCCAAATCCTTCTGTTGAACACCATCAGTTCCTTAAAACTATTGGGCACTATATCTTTTCCTTGTAAATCTCATTGCCAAAACCTTCTTTCAGCAAATCATTAGATCCTAGGGTATGACTAGCTATCCGAATAAAGGTGTTCTGAATCATTTGAACAGTAATACTGAAATATGCATTTTTCAATATCATTTTCAAGGTAGATAAAGTAGGAGTGAACCCACAACGTAAGTAAAAGAGAGATAGTAGCTTAAAAGTGAAAATTCTCAGTTCTATTTCATAAAAAGTAGGAAAAGAGTTTGGTTATAGATAGTTTTCCTTTATTGTATCTGTTTAATTGTTTAAAAATAAAAGATTATGCTTTAACTTAAAACTAATAGGTACTTTTTTTATATTCAAGTCGACTCCCTTTTAAAACAAAAAGTGCTAATGAATATATCAATAGGAACTCAATTTCCTTGATATTTAATTATTATTTTAAAATGCATAGTGATAAAATGAAAAGAGTGTGGGAGTTAAAGAACAGAGGATTCTGATTCTGCCCAAAGCAGCTATGAAACTTTGGAACAAGTAATTATGAAATGAGGGAAATGAATCATTAATCAGTATATAAGATTTCTTTCTGCTGTAACATTCTGTGATTCCAGTTTTCCATAAAATTTGGAAAACGTAGGGAACTCTTAGCATTTCTTACCTCTTCCTTTCCTCTTCCTCTTCCCTTCCTCCTATTCAAAATGAAACAATCTAATCTTGCTTTGTCCTGTCAGGTTGCTAGATATGAACAGTAATCCAGTTTGGGGCTTTTTTCTTTTACCTATTAGTCTTTATTGTCAGGATCATTTGGTAAGTATTCTGTTTAGAATTACTCATTTTGGCCTATAAACTTAGGTTGTTATCTTTAATTTATTGCTTTATTTATTTCAAAACAATACGTAGTTTTAAGTCAAAAAACTTTTTCCAAGGCTTATAATTATGAAAAACAGTACTCTCCTTCCCTATTCTTTTCACACCAGCTTTTGCTACTGAGTGGTGAGCTCTTTCAAAACATTTAGTCATTTTAAAAATTTATCTTGTATTTCTAAGTAACATGATTTTTTGCTATTTCTTGATATTTCAGCCTCAGATTTTATCTACTGATCTATTTTGGAATATGAAGATTAAGCCTTATTTCTTCTCCCGCTTCCCTAAACATGTAGCTTCTTTCATCCAATACAGTGCAGTTACATCACAGTTTTTGGTTAAGTTAGCATTCAATTCAATATTTATATTATTTTGACTATGGAAATACTACTCACAACTGGGCTGTGTGGTATCTGTAATTTTATTTCCTTTTTTAATTCCAATTTTTGTTTTAAGCTTTTTGGAATTAATTTATAATGACCTATAATAATTTCATTTGCTCAGTGTTCTCTGTAGTATCCATTAAATTATACTGTAACTGCCCTCCAGAAGTGTAACTCTCTTCTCAGGTTCAAACACATTATATAATCTTTTTTCCCCCCACTTTTAGGACATTCCTCCTGGAGCTCACTGTCCAGGGCTAATCTGGATTGGTTACTCATCACCTCTTGTGCTAGATATCGCATTTCCTGAATCCTGTCTTTCTCCTTTAGTTTATTCCCTCATTTTGGTGGTATATCTCTTTCAACAGCCTCCTGTGAAAGAATACATGAGCGATGAATTGTTTTGATTCATTGATGTGACTCAGCATGGCTTAGTTCTATCCATACACTCCACTGAAACATAATGTGAGTGTTGACACCCAGACTGGAAATCATTTTCTTGAATTTTACAACATTGTACCAGTGCCTTCCAACTTCTGTTGAAGTGGCTGAGAAGTCATTTGTCATTTTGATTCTTGATATTTAAGTGTGTCCTGTTTCTTTCTCTTTGGAAGCTGTTAGCGTCTTATCTTTATTCCCAGTATTCTGAAGCTTCTTGATGATGTGTTACAGGATGGATCTGTTTTTCATCCCTGGGTTAATCACTGACAGACTCTAATAGGGAAATTCATGTCATTCAGTTCTGGGAAGTTTTTTTATATTAGTTCTTGGATAAGTTCCTTCCCTCTTAATTTTTTCTAATCTCTATTTCTAGAACTCCTTTTGTTAACATGTTGATATTTTAGGCTTGATTTTTAAATTGCTTATTTTACACTTTTCCATCTTTTTCTTTTTTCTTCCATGATTAATTTCTTTCTCTTATCATATTTTTAATATCCAAAAGGTTTTTTAAATTTTCTGTACACTTCCTTTTCAAAACAGCAGTATGTCGTGTAGGGGAGAGGGGTTGGCCCCACCGTGGTGTCCTGGCTTCCCTGCACATATGCCGATAGGTCCTGCTGGCCTGCTTGGTGCGGTGCCCCGTGATCCCAGGAATGCAGCCAGACAGTCCTGTGAGGGGCTGTCACAAGAATATTTTCTCATCTGCCGTTTTTATTTTGAGGGAAGCTCCCAATTTTGCAGAAGGCTGTCTTGAGGCTGTTTTCTCGTCTGCGTCCGATTCCGTGGAGACACGAGACTGTCTTGCCCGACTGCGCAGCTGCGGGCTGTAGAATTTTTGCGTCAGCCGGGCGTCAGCGTCTCAGCAGCAGGGTGTCCCGTCCGTCCTGTTGCGTGTCGTTCCTTTTCCTTTAGTGTCACCCTACACAAGGGCAATGAGGACTTGGCACCTTTGACTACTGTTTTCCCACCGTGTATGTAAGTAATAAGCTGCCTGAATCTAAAAAAAAGCTCATTGTTTTTTCTTTTATGGCTGAATCTGTCGGGCCTTGCTGGGCCCTTGCCTTGGCCTTGTGCGCGACCGTTTCGTGGATATAACATTTTATCTCTCTGAGGATGTTAATTTTAGTGGGGTTTTTTTTTTTGAGTTTTCTTCTGCTTTGTGCCTTCTAGTACCTTCATTTTCATTTTTTTCCCTCATTTGTTTTATTCTCTACCTGGTGTTTTCTCAAATTTCCTTGAATCTGTGGTGACGTTTAGCTGTTTTCTTAAGTAAAAGACACTAAAAAACTGACGAAGCTCTGTTTATGTTTGAGGCTCATTAATTGGTAGAATTCGCTTTTCTTTTGGTCTGGCTGAGGACGTCCACAGGTCACTCTGAAGGCTTTTTACTTCATCTCGCGCTTCAGTAGGCTCACCCGGCCTTAGCTCGGCTTGGTGTGCCTGAGTTTGTCTCGTGCTTCACCTTTGTCAGAGTCTTCTGTGGAGTTAGGGAATGAATGGTGGCCTGTTTGTGAGACCAGACATCACGTTTCCCCCTCTGCACTGTCTTTGGAGGAACCTGGGGTCTTCACCCCCGAGCATTGCTTGGATTTGTATTTGGAATCAAATTGCTTCTTTTGTTTCCTCCAGGCCTTTAGGTTGCAACCTAATTCATCTGCTAAGTCACTTTTACTCATTTTTTTTGTGTGCTTCAGCTTCCAAAATTTTCTTGTCATTTCAATGGACTTTCATGAGAAAGCAGTGGCGCATGTGTTGTTTAGTGTCCTTTTAAGGAGCTGTTACTTCAGTTTTTAACTAGCCATTTTTGTTTTTGTCAGTACTAAAGGTTTTTGTTTTTTTGTTTTTGTTCGATCCAAGTTTAGACTAATTGATTACAAGTGGAAAGGAGTGAGAGAAAGAGTAGACAGGGATGAGGACAGACTAGAGTCAGTGATTCCTGAGACTGACTGGCTTGTAACAGTGACCTTGTGTCTTTCTTCCTTCTTTCACTCCAGTAATTTTTACTAGAATACGAGTTGGTGTTAGTTATTGTGTTAGTATTTCCAGATACGCTGTGTGCTCTTTCATTATGTAATTTTACACTCTTTTTAAGTTTACAAACATTTACTTGAATTATTATTGTAGTATTTGTTCTTTTGCCTTTACTTTGGCTTTCTTTTGGATTTCCTGTATTTGCCACGTTGTCTTTTCCTGTTTTTAATATATGTCACTTTCTTGTGAATCTGTTTTCTCCTTGTTTTTTGGGGGCGGTATAATTAGTTATCCTTGTTTTGAGTTTAAAATTTTTCTCTTTTCACTATTTCTCTGAAGGCATTTTCTGTTGTGTTTATTCGTTCCTATGTCCCTTCTAGTTTCATTTTCATTTCTGGAATGATTTTTTTCTTTCATTTCTAATTCTCTGAATTTTGTCACCTCATATCTAACGTCATTCATATTTTTATTTTATAGGTTGTGTCATTTTCTTAATGACTAATCTCATTTTAAAATACAAGCTAGTATTTTGATATAATCTGCGAGTCTGTCTTTCTGGTGTACTTTTATTGTCTGGAGGGATGTTACTCCATTTCTTATTCTCTCTCTCTCTTTTTTATTTATAACAATAATGCATAGGATTTGATATTTTTCTTTCTCGTTTTTACTGAAGCTCATTTTTCGGAACTTTTGAAAGGAATCTGTTTCAGATTAGCTTTTCTACCTTCAACTTCCATTGTCTAGTACTTAGGGGCTGGAACTCGCCCAGCTCCTTTGAGACATCATGACCCTTGCATTCACCTGCTGTTATGAGAGGCCGAACCCCTCCCAGCTTCAGTTGCTGTCTCAAATCGCCTCACCTAGCAAATTTCTACTTCTTTGGGGCATCTATTATCAGATCTGCTAAATGCTCAGTTGGCTTCCCTTTGCTTTCTCCTACAGAAATGCTGATGTTACGAAGAAGGTCTTATGACTTGGTGGTGGTTTGTTCTATCTGCTTATATTTTGAGGTAGTGGCATACCAGTACTTAGTCCTGTTTTAAAAGTTGTCCATGGTTTTTGTTTTTTCTTCCCATTGCTCTCCCTGGTTTTCTGCAGAGATTCAAAAACTCTTGCTTTTGCTACCATTGTCTTCCTGGAATACTCCTATGTTTCTATTTTAAAATGTGTATTCAGTCTTTATTGTATACAAATAAAAATGTATTTTATTTTAGATCAAGGCAAGCTGATATATATATAACATATCTTACTGAATTATTTTAAAGTAAAATTAATTTTTTTAATATTGACAAGTCTTTCTTAAGTTTAAAAAATTTTTTTTTTGATTTTAAAACCAAAGCTTGTTTGTTATTTTATTTGGTAGAAGCAGTTGATAGCTTGAATGTAAACCAAGTTAGCACTGCTCCTTGATAGCCAAGGAATTAGGTTTATTAGGTGTATTCTTGTAATAGTTACTGTCAGTTGAAAGTATTTTTTACTCTTTTTATAAAAGTCATTTATATAAAAATAAAAAGATATGACATAGATTCAGAGAATAAATATTTTAATTAAAAAATTTTTTTGAAGAGAAGTGAATTCACTGTGTCACTTTTATTTTATTTTATTTTATTTTATTTTATTTTATTTTATTTTATTTTATTTTATTTTATTTTATTGTGGGGGTAGATAATTAGGTTTATTTTTAAATTTTATTTTGTTTAATGGAGGTCCTGGGGGTTGAACCCAGGACCTCGTGCATGCTAAGCATGCACCCTACCACTGAACTCTACCCTCCCCCACGCTGTGTCACTTTTAAAAGATAAATTAGATAAATTTTTTTTTCCTTTCAATAAGTTTTATTAATTGATTACTTTTCTGTTTTTCGTTTATCTTTTCTACCTAGAACATGTTTTCTCAGAGTCCAAAAGAGAATTACAAGATTTGGTAACTGATTTTTTCCCCTCTAAATACATTTGGTGTAGGTTTTTAAATAAGATTCTGTCTTTAGTGTAATATTTAAAGCCACCTTATTAATGAAAAAATTGACATTATTGTATGTCATGTTTATCGATTTATTATAACATAGTCACAAAAAAACCCCGAAAAAACTCTCTGCCTGAAAAGAGATTCAGAAAGTATCTGTACCATTATTATGTAAAGCTTTTTTCTCTTTTAGTGAAAAAGATAGCTTGATGTAGTTGATAGCTATAAAAACAATTGTTTTGGTATTAAATATCTGTGGAAAAGCTTATTTGTGGGATTTTTCTACTAGTAAACATGGGAGGAGAGACTATATCAAAACACTGAGATAATCAATTTAAAATCTGATTATGCCTCTGGCTTATTCATAGTTACATACATCTGCATGTTTATGTGTACATCAAACCTGCAATATGTAAAAGGAGGGAAAAAGGTTTATTATGTTTATCTTACAGCCAAACTTAAAGGTTAAAATACTGCATTTTTGGATCAGGTTTCATGTTTTATAGTTCTTGCTATTAACATGTAAATGCATAAATGAAATCTTTATGCATTCTGAAGGCTGCAAAAAGATTTTTGCTGCACAGTAGTTAATCAAACTGCTGCTGTAGTCACATGAGAAAGAACCAAAGACTATAACTGTGAATACTGTATGGTTATGAAACCAGAGGATGAGAATATTATCTCTCTCTCGCCTAAAAAAACATATGTTCATACAATTGACTATTCTCTTTTAAATATACCTTAAGATACCATCTTTTCCCACCTAATGTATAGACTCTTTTGTCAGAACTTAAAGTGAATTTTAACCTATGGTAGAAATCTATCTTATATAAATACCTGTTGTTTTCTGTGTTGAGTAAATGCAATCAATCCTTCCCAGTTATGGAACACGTGTACATCAAAATGTGACAGTTCTAAGAACTTGGTTTTCATACTTCCACATGTATGTTAATTAATGTTAATTGATTTTTTAAAAAAAAAGCCAGATAGTGGAGGGTAGGACTTTCATTGGTAGTTATTTTTTGAGTCCCAAAGGTGAACCTATGTTAGGTACATTGATTTGGGATTCAGAAACTTTTCAATTGTAGCTTTCCCTCAAAGTATTTAAACATAAGTTGTCAATCTTAAGCACATTTTATTGTGAATTAGTTAGCAATTACTTGCTTTTATTAGCTATATAGTATCAGAAAGTTTTTTGTTTGTTTGTTTGTTTTTGCTTTAGAATAAACACCTTTATTATATGAGCTAAGATTAAAAGGGAGGAGGGTTTATTTGCCTTTCTGTGCCTTGAATAAATAAGAGTTTTGACTGGTAGTAAAAATGAACTTTATATTTAGACCTTATAGAACTAACAAATGGATAGAACACTGGGGCAGGCAACTCTCCACATTAGCTTGGTTGCTATGTCTGTTTTGAACCAGCCGTAGCTGACTAACATTTTTAGTAAATCTTTTTTGTCTCCTTTTCTCCCTTTTTTTGTTTCACCTCACTATTAACTCTTTCCTTCACTCTTTTGTCATTTTCCTGCTTTGCGTTTTCTTCCTTAACTGATTATTATTTGAGACTTTTTAAAAAACTTTTTGTTGTATTCTCCACCTATGCATTAAAAAAAGTCAAAAAACTTTATGTTTAGAAAGCGGTTTTTCTTTAAAGTAGATAACTGAGAATTTTATAATCATAGACAATCATAATTTTTGTTTTATATTAAAGATCAGGTTCCAAATACCAACAAATTGAATGTCTATTTTTTGTATATGATTTCCAAAAAACTTCACTTTTGAATTAGTGTTTTACCATTACAAGAAAAGATTAAAGTTTTGGTTATGCCACTTCCTTCCTCCATTCTCCCCAATAATTTCAGTGCATATATCAGTTAAAGATGAATTCTCTTCCTCCTAACTCCTCCTACAGCTTTAAATACTCAAAAGGATATTAACACTAGGTGATTTTTGAGTTCAGAGGACGTGGGATTTTTTTTTAAAAACTTTGTTTCCTAATTTCTCATTTGCAGCATTAGAGCTTTATTGCAGATAAATTGGACAAAAGAGAGAGTATAAAAAGGAGTCTCACTGTCTAGACTTGATCTATTGGCTATTTTGCCTTGTCCAATATTTAAAATCAGTCTCTTGATAAATTAGCAGTACACACATGCAAGATACTCAGTGTTGTCAAGAGTACAGAGCTTCCTTGACTTATGGCGGGGTTGTGTTCTGATAAACCTGTTCATAAATTGAAAATACTGTAAGCTGAAAATGCATTTAAAACATCTAACCTCCTGAACATCAGAGCTTAGCCTAGCTTACCTTAAATATGCTCAGAACACTTACATAAGCCTACAGTTGGGCAAAATCATTTCACACAAAGCCTATTTTATAACCGAGTGTCAATTATCTTATGTAATTTACTGAATACTATACCGAGAGTGAAAACAGTATGGTTGTCTGGATACAGAATGGTCGTTCACCCTTGTGATTGTGGCTGACTGGGCGCTGCAGTCCCCACCTCTTCCCAGCATTATGAGAGAGTATCAGACTGCATATTACTAGCCCAGCAAAAGGTCAAAATTCAAAGTACAGTTTCTACTGAAGACATTTATTGCCTTCACACTATCGTAAAGTTGAAAAATCGTAAGTTGAACCATCGTAAGTTGGGAACCATCTGTATGAGGAATAAAAAGATAAAAGGCAAATAATCTGGAGGGGAAAAAAAAGCACTGGCACAAATGAAATCCATGGTGTTGATATCCTTAAGATATTAAGATCTAATACGTATAATCAAGAAATTACTAAGTGTCCGTATTGTAGACTTGTGTGTTGATTATGGCTGTTGATTCTTCAAGCTCAGAGAACAGAGTAGGAGGAATAGTGCTGGGAAATGTGCTGCGGAAGCACGAATAGTGGGGAGAAATGACAGCTCGCAATGAAAGATGTCAAAGAGCTATGGTTCTGTGGTCCTCGGAGACTACTGAGTGCAGGCGCAAATAGTTTAACACTCAGGAGGTTTTGTTTGCTCTAAGGATCATACTACAATGTGATAATTGATGTTTCTAATGATGAATCTGAGTTTGTAAGATATAGAGTTCATGGGGAATTGTTTGCAAAGTAAAGTTTTGTAAAAATGTGTAAAATAAGATCTTTTGCTGTAAGAGAGCTATATACATAGCTTCTTTTCTTGATTTACTGAATAAATGAGACATCATTTTTAGGCAACTATTTGAAAAGACCGTGCTATATTCACTTATATTTGCTTTGATCTGTAGTTGCAGCCAAGCTCTTTAAATTTGTTGGAATATACATAATTTCTGTTCACTGAAACAACAGGATCAAGAAAATGGACTTGTATACTTCTTGGTAGATGGCCACATAATGTCATTTGAAGCATAAGACATGTTTATCACACTGAAAGCTGAAATTAGCCCCAGAACTAGTAGGCTGTGTTTGACACTTTAAAGGCATAAATTCAATGAGGAACATAATTAGGAATAACAGGCTTTTATGCTTGGCAGGGGTAGGCAGCGCACTTACTTAACATACATTGCTTAATATTACTCTCTTGACAGATTCTCCAAATATCATTTTTTTCCATGGCAACATGGGCCCCATATGTCTAGTACTTAATATGAACGAGATTTTTAAAAATGGTTCATTGCAGTTAAATGAGGAGAACCCTATAGAATGGTTAAAAGTGAAATATCATATACTTTGTATGTAATGAGTATGAATATTATAACATCTGAAAGTTAAGAAATCAAGTCAAGAAATCAAACTTTTTATCAGCTCTGGGTTTTCCATTTCCAGCTTCCTCACAATTCAGTGCAGTGTTGCAATGAGCACTTTCTTTGAGTGCCTTGTTTTAAATTTTTGTGTTGCATTATCCTGAAAGGAGAGCTTCCAAATTATGTTTCCATATCCAGTCCCTGTAAACATTTAAATTTAACTACTCAAAGCAATGAAAAAGTCGTTCCTTGGTTGCAGGATGTTTAATAAACAATACCTAAGTAAAATGATAGAAACACAATCAATTTAAAATGTTCTTTTAGTGTTTTAAATTTGTCTTTTTTTTTTTAAAGATGGGGGTGGGGAAGAAAAGAGAATTTAAGATTTTTGTATTTAATTGAAGTAACAGCATGTGCTGACAAGTAATAAATAACAGCAGTCTGAAGTGACTAAATAAATTGGTTTCCACAAGCAATGATTCATCTTCTGTCTTTCATTGCCATCAGGCTAAGAGACAGCTTCTTTTTGTCAGCGTAGAGCAAAAATATTTGATAGAATAACAATCCTGTTTCTGTACCTGCAATAGAAGCTCACTGTCTTTTCTAGTAGTTGCATTTTAAAATATTTAAATGCAATAATTAAATCTACATTTGGTTGTTCATTTATCTAAAACTTTGTGATGGTATAATTGCTCAGTCTTTGTGGTGATTTGCGATATCCTGATAGGAACGTTCCCTCTTAATTTTTAATTTGACTCGAGTTATTTAGAAATGTGTTATTTAGTTTCCTAATATCAGGGATTTTCTAACGATTTTTAATTTCTACTGATTTTTAATGTAATTCTATTGTGGTCATAAGACATATTTTATATGACTTGGATCCTTTTTTATTGAGATTTGTAGTATGGCCTAAAATAGGTCTGTGTTGGTGAGTATTCCTTGCACCCTTAAGAAGAATGCATATTCTGCTGTTGTCTGGTGGGGTGTTACATAAATATTGGTTAGATCAGGTTGGTTAATAGTGTTGTTCAAATCTTCTATATTCTTACTTTTTTCTGTCTATATTTCTTTACTTACTGAGAAAGGGCAAATTAGTTTTCTGTTGCTGCACTTACAAATTACCACAAATTGGGCTTAAGGCAGCACATATTTATTATCTCATGGTTTCCATTTATCAGGAATCTGGGCATGGCTTAGCGGGGTCCTCTGCTCAGGGTCTCAGAAGACTGCAGTGAAGATGTTAGCTAGGGCTGGGGTGTCACCTGAGATTTGGTGGCCTCTTCCAGACTCACGTGGTTGTTGACCAAATTGACTTATGTGCAGCTGTGGAACTCACAGTAGCCTGTTTTGGGTTTGTTTGGTTTTTTTTTTCATAGCCAATAGGACAGAGTCTCTGACTTCTTCCATCTCTAATCTCCAGACCCTACTTTAAGAGGCCCACCTTATTAGGTCAGACCCACCCAAGATAATTCTCTCTTAAAATTAACTCAAAGTCAACTAATAAATAAGTAACCTTAATTATATCTGCAAAATCCCTTCACTTTTGCCATATCACCTAGTCATAGGAGTGAAATGTCATCATATTTACAGGTCTTGGCTAGGGGTTATGCAGGGTGTGTGTAGCAAGGGGATGGGAATTTTGGGGGTGTTATTAGAATTCTGCCCATTACAGAGGAATAGTATAGTCCCTAACAATAATTGTGGATTTGCCTTCTTCTCTTTGTAATACTGTCATTTTTGCATCAAATATTTTGAAGCTCTGTTATTAGGTGCATAAATATTTAGGATTATTATATCCTCTTTAAAAATTGATCTCTTTGTATTCTATGGAATAACATTATTATCCCTGGTAATGTTCTTTGCTCTGAAACCTTTTTTTCTGTTAATGTTGTAATGACTTCTTTCTTTTGAATAGTGTTAGTATAGTGTATCTTATCTTACCTTTTAATCGATTTGGGTCTTTATATTTAAGTTGCGGTTCTCATAGGCAGCATATGGTTAGATCTTAATTTTTTGCCCAGTATTACGATCTCTGCCTCTTACACATTTTTAAAAATTTCTTTACAGTTTATTTTTTATGCACAGTATTTGTATCTAGTCCATCATTTGTAACACTGTCTCTCACCTTTTAGGTATCTTCCAGAATATATTTCTGTCATTTCTTTTATTTTGACAGCTTGTTGATATATAATTCACATGCCATAAAGTTTACCCTTTTTAAAGTGCACAGTTCAGAAATTTTTACAGTGCTATGCATCTATCAACACTACCTAATTTCAGAATATTTTCATCACCCCGCAAAGAAACTTCATGCCTATTAGCAGTCATTCCCCAGCCACTGGCAAACGCTAATATACATTCTGTGTAGGATTTACCTATTCTGGACATTTCATCTAAATGGAATCTTACGACAGGTGGCTTTTTGTATCTGGCTTCTTTGTTTTCAAGGTCCATCCATTTTTTGTAGCATATGTCACTACTTCTTTCCTTTTTATGGCCAAATAATTTTCCATTGTATTAGTATTTCACATTTTGTTTATCCATTCATTAGTTGGCTGACTGTTGGGTTACTTCCACTTTTTGGCTATTTTGAATAGTGCTGCTGTGAACATTCATGTACAAATTTTTAAGGGGATACTTTTTTTCATTTCTCTTGGATATATACCTAGGAATGGAATTACTGGGTGATATAGTAACTCTATGTTTAACTTTTTGAGGAACTCACAGACTTTTTTTCTAAATAACTGTTCCATTTGTCTTTTCCTACCAGCAGTGTATCTGGGTTCTAATTTCCTTACCAATACCTGTCATTGTCTTTCTTTTAGTATTTTAAAGATGTTGCTTCATTGTGCTCTCATTTGCTTGTTTCCAATGAGATATCTCCTACCATCATTATTCCTCTGTATATAATATGTCTTTCTCTGACAGCTTTTACAATTTCCTTTATTACTAGTGTTGAGCAATTTGATTACAATGTGGCTTTGTGTAGTTTTCTTCATGTTTCTTGTGCTTGGGGTTTATTGGTATTCTTGGATTTGTGAGCTTATTAATTTTTTATCAAATCTGGAAAATTTTCAGCCATTATTGTTCAAATAATTTTTATTTCCCTCTTCTTCTTTTGGGGACTCCAATTTCACGCATACAGTGTCCTTTAAGCTTTTTATCATAGTTCACTGATGCTGTGTTCATTTTTTAAAATTCTCTTTTTTCTCCATCTTTCAAATTCACCAGTCTTTTATGCTGTAATACTGTCTAATACCTTCCTCATATTTTACATTGTAATTTTCAGTATGAGAGGTTTTATTTGCATCTTTTTATGTTTTCATAACTTTGCTTAACATTTTGAACATACAGAAAATATTTATAATAACTTTTTAAAAGTCCTTGTCTGCTTATTCTGTGTCAGTTCTCAGTCTCAACTGATGAATTTTTCCCCTAATATTGGGTCACATTTTCTAGCATCTATATAGGCCTAAGTAGTTTGTTTTTTTTTTTTTTTTTTTTTTTTAATAAACTGTAGAGCACCCAGGGAAGCAGACCCCTAGCCCTGGCTCCTATTCTGTCCGTGGAGGGGGGGGGGGGTGTGTCCAGTCAGGCCCAGGGAACTTCTCCTTGGGATGCCAAATACATCCTCCTCCTCCTCTGACTGGCTGTTCTGATGAAGAAAGAAGAGTGGGGAGAATATTGTACAATGTATCAGTATGGAAGCTGGCAGGGAACAGCTTCTGTGACAAACAGATAGTTAGAAACACCACACTTTGGGGGCAGAGAGGAGCCAGGAAAGGGGAAAACAGACCCAGCATTCTCAGGCCTGGCAGTTTTGGACTAAATGCCCAACAATATGAATTTTACTTGGTTGGGTGCTAGATATTTTTATTCATATAAAAAGTCTTGAGCCTTTTTTACTGAGGTAGTTATAAGTTACCTGTAAACAGTTTGATCCTTTTCATTCTTGCTTTTGAAATGTGTTAGGCCCAACTGAAACATGCTTCTTCTGGGTCTGTGTCAGAAAAGCCCTCTGTGTATGTAACCTAATGCCCTGTGAGTCAGGAGGTTTTCCAGGCTGTGAACCGGCACTGCTCCTGGCTTCTCGTGGTTGGTGGACACTGTTTAGCTCCTGTGCTTGTGGTGGTTCTTCCCCTAGCCTTGGTAGTTTCCTCACCTGTATTCCCCGTTCAGTTTCAGCTGAATACCTGAGGTGGCACCCTGCGCATCTCCAGAGTTCTTTCTGCGTTGCTCTTGTTTCTGGTCTAGAGGGCACATCAGAGCCTGTCTTTGGCTGGTTTATTCTGACTTCGGCTCTTTAGGGTGTTTCTCTAATCTTAATAAATCTAGGTTTATCATACTCTTTTTGGGAGTTTTTAAGTCTTATCTCTCCACCTCTCTTTACCCCTGATTTCCCCTCTCTACCCCTGATTTCCTCTATTCCCTTGCCCTATGTAGCATAGAACTGGCTTTCTATTTATTTTATATGACACACTGTCTGATTCTGGAGGCACGCTCATTTCTGTGCTTTGTAGAAGTAGAGAAGTAAAATGTAAATTTGTTTATCCCTGTGTTGTTGTGCAAGAGGATGTTTGCCTATGTAAGGGTATTGTTTGGTGGAACTGTCAACTGGTAGTTATATGTGGTACCTTCATTTCCTTTAACAGTGTGAGTTTCGATCTAGATTGTCATTTTTCTCTCTTAACTATAAAAGAAGGTAAATGATACTGATAACAAATTTCAAAAGTAATCTCTTGAAGGCTCTCTTCATTTGAAGTGAAGTAACTGTATTATTATCTGTTTTTCTTAGTATTCTAAGTAATGAATTTTTAAAAAAGAGTTGAAATGATGGTAACTTTAGGCCCTTATTCAAGTGGCAAAGAAGAATTATTGGGGAATTAATGTACAATTCTCTGAATAACTTTTCTGGTTATAAAATAATGTTGTATATTATTTAAATAATACAAAGGCAGATGGTTAATAACTCCTATCTGCAACCATTGAAGTAAAATAAGTTAGAAATAATTTTTTTCATCAGCTGGACATGTGGGCAATTGATTTGTTGCTATCTTTCCATTGGTAACAAATTTTTAAATGGTATAAAAATATTTAGAGACAATTTCTCAGTCATGGAACCTAGTTTCTTATTTGGCTTCTCTTTGGTACTTCTCTGTTTTTGCTGGAAGTGCTGAAGTATCGAAATACTTATTTTCTGTAGAAAGCAGGCCTCCCTTTTTATCCAGGAATAGATTTTGTGGCAAATCATTGAGTCAGCAGTTATTTTGACTCTCACTGAAAGAGATGAAGTTCCCAAGAATTTATTATATATGTGTTTTGCTCATGAGTGAGACAGAAAAATACATACCTATCAGTGCTGACCGGTTGGTAGTTTCTGAAACATGATGCCACAGTCCTCATAAATAACAGAGTAACAGAATCACGGAGAGTTTGGCGGAGGTCAATCTCTAGATGGATGAGTTGGTCTATAAGCAAATAGCTACTCAACTTCTTTTGACTGTTAAGAATGTTCTATGGGTTTTCTAATGCAGACCCTTGGATTTCAGTGAATCTCTGGAGATCAAGAAAGTTTTACAGACTAACAGAGATGAACAGGTCAGCACGTGAGCGTTGGTGTGTGGCGGTACATTGTAGTTTCGGTGTGAGACACCCCTGTGCTGCTTCTAGAAACTCTACTTTTTAACTTGCTGTCATGGAATTTGCCATCACCATTGAGTGAGTTGAATTTGACCCTGATGTTATGAGCTGAGAATGTATAGATTTCATCAGTGATCTGTGAAAACCTGCAAGTAAAATATTCGTGTGACCGTGGGTTTATTTTTGGCTTATTTAAGAGGCTGGGTGATACATTGTCTTTGAGACATATGTATATGTCAGTCACCTTTTGTAAAAGTATAACCTTGGTAATCAAAGACGTTTCCTGCCCTTGCCACGTTTCTCTCGTAACTATGCCGCAGGGACTATAAACTTTTAGTTGTTTGAGAGGTATGTTGCCTAATAGCCCTTGATTCCCCATTTGGAACCTGGCAACGTTCTCTGGCTCTATAAGTGAACAAAGAAATGATGTAAAAGCAAGTGACTATGATTTGGACTTTCAAGTGGGATATGAACCCCAGCAATCCTTTACGCATGTCTGCAGATGAGGAAGGAGGAGGCAGGGGATGCCTGGAAATGGTCTCTAAGGTGCCATCAACTGTTATCTCAGGCTTTTGGCAGGTGTGGGCAGGCAGGGTGGTTAGAAATTTGAAAACAGAGTTGAAAAAATTATGTCACATTTTTAATAGTCTTCATATGGTGTTTGTCCCATTGCACTGCTTTTTACTGCCTTTTTACATTTGGACAAACTGAGGTTTTTTGTTTGTTTGTTTGTTTTGTTTTGTTTTTAAGATTTTTGTTTCAGGGGACAAAACTACTGTATGGCGAATGTTACCTAATTTGGAATGGATGGTCTTAGAGTTGTGAAATGAGCCACATGCCTTTCTGACAACCCATTGCGTCTTTTGAAAGGTCCTTCCTGCTGAAGGAATTTGTGCTATCAGTGCTGCCTCAGCCCCCAAGAGGGAAGAAAGCCCCATCAAACAAAGATAGTGGAAACTTAAAAATATATATTACCTATACCAAAAGCAGTGACACTTTAAGAGAAAACCCAGGGAAATGGTAATGCCAACATAAGAGTAATGGTAATAATAATGATAATAAGTTACCTGTGTTTTGGGCACTGTGCCAAGTACTTTATATACATTGTCTTCCCTCATGGAAACAGTGGGAAGTGGTTATTCTCCCCATTTCTTAGATGCAGTGCCCACAGTAACAGGAAAATAGCAGAGCCAAGATTCATTAGTCTGATGCCAAAGCTAGGCTCTTTCCTTCGTGCTGTGATTTTCCACTATGGATGGCTGATAACTGTAATTTTGGACACCACAAAACGATGTGATTTTAGAATAGAGACTCTTCTTAACGTCCTCAAATTATAGACAGCCAAAGTTAATTCTGGAACCAGAGATTCTTTCACACACCATACAAACGTTTTCCTGGCTCTGGGGCTCTGAATAGATTAAAATGTAGGTTGGAGCTTTGAGTCAAGAAGATAAACAAACAAATAAAATGCCTCGATGGTGACAGACGGTTTTGTCTGATCACTGGATTACCACTCTGGGAAATCATGGCGCTCATGGGCCAGTGACCATTTGGCCCCTGTTTGTCCCTGCATGCCACTGATGCCCTCTGTGAAGTCAGGGAAGTCATCTCTCTCTACTTGAGTAGCTGCTCACAGTGGGTAAGAGCATCATTTATCAATGGTAGAGCCATTGTACGTTTTCTAGGTGCGCAGACATCACTAATCGTAGATGGTCCCTGAGAGAGTTGCAAGTGGGTATTCTCGTTTAATTGGGAAGTAAAGAAAGGGCAGGGAATTGGTAGCTATATACACAGCCCCGTTTTTAGTCATTTGTCTATTTTATGTGAAGGATAGTGGATTTCTCACATGCCAGCTGTAAGTGACAGTAAGACCTGCCCTGAGCACTATATTAAACAGGATTCTGAGAACCCACCCATGGGCCATGATCTATTAGTGATGTCTGCCAGAGGTGCAGGGAAGGTGCAGTTTGCCACTTCTTGTTAGGTCATTAAAATATCTTCCAGAAAGACCCTGAGGTACTGGGTAGTTTTCTCAGAATATCACCAAATACTAATTCTGCTCTGATGTCAGACTGCTTGGTTTCTAATCCTGGCTCTGCCACCTTTGGGACCTTTGGCCTCAAATTTCCACATGCCTCAGTGTCCTCATCCATGAGATGGGAATAACAGTATTTATCTCAAAAAGTTATTCGTTTAAATAACTTGATACAAGTAAATTTCCTAGTTCAGTGCCTGGCATATTATAAGTGGTCAAAAGTGTTAATGATTATTAATTTAAAAAATGGTTTGAGTACCTATTATGTATAGACACATCCTGAGTTTTGTGCAATCTCTCTGGCCTAAACTTCTGCCCGGTTTAGGCTAGTATTTATTGAAAGTGCATCTTTTTTTTTTTTATTTCTGTATTTCTTTATTTATTTATATTAAAGTACAGTCAGTTACAATGTGTCAATTTCTGGTGTATGAAAGTCCATCTTGATTTTCACTTGGTATCACCCTTTCTAAGGACCAGGTGAACAAGAACCCTCTCAAAACCAACCAATCCTGTTTTGTTCTAATATCAAAATGTTACATAACTGGAAGGGGTCATAGAGATCATGGAATCTACTTCCTTATTTTATAGTTGAAGAATCTGAAGCTCAGGAAGTTTGAAGAAACATCTCTTTTTGTTAC
This sequence comes from Camelus ferus, assembly GCF_009834535.1. Lineage (NCBI taxonomy): Eukaryota > Metazoa > Chordata > Mammalia > Artiodactyla > Camelidae > Camelus > Camelus ferus. Next base: position 13,506,528 of record NC_045699.1, read on the forward strand.
TTAGGCATTTATCCTACTTGCTAATGAAAGAATCATGGGCTGTTATTAGCAGATTAGGGTTTCTGTGTCTTTAATGTATCATGTGAAGTTGTTATGTATGCAGTGGTGCTTCCTTAGACGGAGATATTTAGGATAAAAGAGGAAAGTTGGGAACTAAAAAGTAACTGGACACAGGAAGGCTTGATCTTTTTGACAATAGAGTGTGCATGGCTGAGACAAGGCTCTTCTGAAAGGGATAAACGGCAGGATGGCTTGAGCGCCCTGCAGGGAGGAGAGCCCTGAGACATGGAGCCCTCGGGACTTCCACACCTGTTGTGAAACCATATAACAAAGGGTGTGGTTTTACTCCGAGCTCCTGATTTCTGATCGCAATTGTCCCTAAGACTCTGACTTACAATGTGCAATACAGTATGGGAACATGAGCATCCTAATAAAAATATGTGTGTCTGTGTCTGTGTGTCTGTGTCTGTGTCTGTGTGTGAAGCTGTATTGCCTGTAATTAGATTGTCTCCAAACCTGAAAAAGCGTAAGAGAACTAAAGCTCAAGTCTCACTTCAGCCATTCAGGAAGGAAGTACAGTTTACTGTTGACCTTGACCAAGAATTCTTTATTCTAGCAGCTAGGCAGATGAGTTTTCCTAAGATGTGTTTTCACAGTCAGGAGCTAAAGACTATTATTTGTGTGTGTGTGTGAGTGAGAGGAAAAAGCAATATTTAATTTGGGGCATTTACTTGAGGAGCTCTGAGGATCTGAAGTAGAGCAATCCAGGTATAGAAAGAGCTGAAGAATAAAGACCTAGAAGTCTCTCTCATTCTCAATCTCTCTTTCCCCCTCCACCCTCACCCCCAGCTTTTCTGGAAGCTCTATACAAAGAGTCACATCAGCTGTTCTTTCCCATTGATACTGGAATAAGACAGAGGCTGAGATTATACCAGCATTTAAGTAATAAATTAAGAACTTCCTGCGTGATATTGCAGTTACTCCTGCCTCTAAATGTCAAATGAGAAAACTTTAACTTTTCCAGGAACTTTTCCCCTTATCTTTTTTGAAAAGCTTTGTGCTTTGTAGACATGTCTGGCTTCTGATCTTGGGTCCTCTACGGTTAGCCATAGTGAGTGCAAAGGTACTTACCTCATGTAGATTGCCCAACTGTAAAGTGGAGTTAATAGTCCTCACCTTGAGGGGTTGTTGTGCGATCTAAATGGGGTAACATGAACAGTACCTCATATGAAGTAGCAGCTAAATAAAAGTTATTTCCCTGGCCATCTTTTTGAAAGATAGGTTTGAAGTAGTTGAAAAGAAATGAACAAGATCATTGATTACTGGAACTAGATATGCTTTGAAATTATGTGGGAACTTTTTAAAAAACTACTTAAGTATTAAATCCCAATCTCCAAAGTGTAGCCTAGAAAACTATAATTTTTATAAAACTCTCAGATAATTCTGATACCAAACTAAATTTTAGATCAATGGACTACATGAACTCTTGAAATTCTTTCTACTTTATTGTCTCCCATCATCATTTAAAAATCAATTTAGTTAGGCAACTAATATTAACCAATGTTGGAATCATCTATACTCAGTTTAGGAATATTTTTGATCGTGAGCTGGGCTGCAGAAGACATTTGAATTGCTTTTGCCACATCTTACTTTCTGAAAGACATGAAGTAGTCTGAATAAGAATTATATGTGATAAAGTTCATGCTACAAATATTTATTTGGTACCTACTATATGCCAGACACCATACTAGGTACTTCTAATCAGTTAAACAGGCAAAACTCCCTGCTTTATGGAGCTTAATAAAGTTAAGCTTGTTTATGTGTTTTTAAGACCTGAGCAAATAAACCTTTGCTGTAATTATAATTTGAAACATAGTAAATGATCAAACAGGAGGTTTATGACCATGTATATTGAACTTTATATTTATTTTTTCATGTTTTCTAACATTTCATTATGAAAATTTTCAAACAAGTAGCAACATTATAAGAATTTTACAGTGGATACCCACCTACCCAGCACTTAACATTTATTAACGTTTTACTGTACTTGCCTTATTACATAGCTCTCAATTCATTAAACTATCTTATTTGCGATGTACTTCAAAGTCAATTGAAGACATCAGTATACTTCCTCTGAATATTTCAGATGCAGATCATTAATATTAGAGTTTAATATTTGTTTACATTTTTCCTTTGATGTGAAATTTACCCTGAAATGCACCATCTTCAGAGCACGTCTGCTGAATTTTGACAAACGTATACACATATAAGCTATCAAGCTATAGGAAACAGAAAGTCCTCCCATTCCCTTTCCTAATGAATCCTCCCAAACCCCAGAGGCAACCCCTGTTCTGAATTTTTTCTACTCTAGATTAGTTTTGCATATTCTGTCATCATGTAAATGAAATCATACAATATATACTCTTTTGTGTAAGACTTCCTCACTCAGCATATTTGTGAGATTGATCTATGTTCTTTCCTGTGTTGGTAATTTGTTCTTTTGTGTTGCTGGTTTCATTGCTTACCACCATTTGTCTGTCTGTTTTTCTATTGAAGGATACTATGACTGTTTGTAGTTCTGGGCAATATGAATAAACTGCAATAAACATCACAAGTCTTTTTCATGAACATATCTTCATTTATACTGTGTGGAACTGCTGATCATAGGGCACTTGTGTATTTCATTGCAGACAAAACTGCCTGGTCTTTTCTCGGTGTGGTTGTGTCATCTTACCCCGCCATGGACAGCATTGCCCCACGTGCTCTGGCACTGCTTCCATTGATTGCTAGTGTCAGTCTCTTTAACTGCAGCCACTCTGGTGGGTGTGCAGTCGTGTCTCCTTGAGGTTTTAATTTGTGTTTTTTTGGTAATAAGTGACTTTGAGCACTTTTTTCCTATGCTTATTGGCCATTCAAGTATATATTTTTGATTCTTCAAATCTTTTGCTCATTTTTAAGAATTGAAGTATACTCGGTTTACAATGTTGTTAATTCCTGGTGTACAGCATAGTGATTCAGTTGTGTGTATGTGTATGTGTGTGTGTGTGTATATATATATATATTCCTTCTCATACTCTTTTTCATTACAGGCCATTACAAGGTATTTAATATTGTTCCCTGTGCTATACAGTAGGACCTTGTTGTTTATCTGTTTTGTACATAGTAGTTAGTATCTGCAAATCCTGAACTCCCAATTTACCCTACCATCCCCCCTTTTCCTCCCCTGGTAACCATATCTGTGAGTCTGTTTCTGTCTTGTAGATAAGTTCATTTGTGTCATTTTTTTTTTAGATTTCACATATAAGTGATATCATATGGTATTTTTCTTTCTCTTTCTGGCTTACTTCACTTAGTGTGACAATCTCCAGCTCCATCAATGCTGCTGGGAATGACATTATTTCATACTTTCTTACAGCTGAGTAATATTCTATTGTATGTATATACCACATCTTCTTTATCCAGTCATCTGTTTGCCCATTATTAATTGGTTGTTTGTCTTTCTGTTGTTGAAGAGCCACAGTTCTTCGTGTATCCTGGATGACAGTCCTTTGTCAGATAATGTTTTGCCAATGTTTCCTCCAAGTCTGTGCACTGCCTATTCATTTTCTTAATGTTGTCTTTTGATGAGGAAAAGTTTTTAATTTTGATGAAGTCTGATTCTTTTTTCTTTTATGGTTAATGCTTTCTGTGAACTAAGAAATCTTGGTTACCCATGAGTCATGAAATATTCTCTTATACTCTCTTGTAAAAACCTTACAGTTTTAGCTTTTATGTGTAAGCTATTTATTTTACCTTTTAATTAATCTTCACAAATTTTTGAGAATAAGTATTTTAAACTATGGAAAATAATACTCAGTTAAAGTACTTTTATTCATGAGCAAATAAATGATTTTTATTCATTATCAGGGAGGAGGAATGTTCCCCCTCTGTCTCACTTGAGTTCTTGTGGCTGGACTAGTGAAAAAATGGACACGACACATTAACAGGAGAAACAAATATTAATTCATGTTCATAAGGGTCTCATAGAGATGAAACCTAAGAAGTGGCCAAAGCAGGCAGCTTTTGTACCTTTTAGACAACGAAACAGTGGATTTATGAGGATTTGACAGGACAAAGAAACTTAGCTTTTGGGTGCTTAATTACTGAAGAATCTAAACAGAGTTTGGGCTTGGGGTAGTAAGTTTCAGAAGTAACAAGTTTTGTTTAGAGAAGCTTCTCGGCTCTGATTCCCTGCCTCGGGTGATAAGGCTGTCCTACCTCTAGATGCAGGGAGTGCACCTTTCACAGGAGAGATTTGTTTCCTGCTTTTCAGGGAGACAGAGAGGAACATCAGTTTCCTTCTTGCGTCTGCTGCTTCTTAAGCAACTTCAGTTCAAAATAATCAATGTGCCGCTGTGACATATTTTGGGGTGACCTGCTCTGAGCCCCAACATCACATTACGAGAAATCTATGACAGTGTCTTTCTGGAGAAAATAGCTGTAGATATGGAACTATTGAAAAGATCAGACTACCTTCCGTACTCATGCTTTGTTTTCAAGCACATAACTTAAGAAGAGTAAAGGGTTCTCTGATTAAAGAGCAATCTTTACTGAAAAGAGGTGCTTTAACTATATATTTGTTTAGTTAAAAGAAAATGGACTGTTCTATGCATTTATGAGGATTGGTGAGCCCCGGAGAGACACTCTGTGCTTTGGTCAGTCCACGCGGAATTTGGGAGAAAAGTGGCAGTAGAAACCACATCCTCCCTAATGACGCAGGACAGAGAAGCTCACATCTTGTGTCCCCAGGCATCCGCACCACTTGTCTTCCTGTCTCACACGTTCAAATCTGAGAGTCAGATGATGACTCTGGCCAGCCTGTTTCAGGCAAAGTGTCACTTGTGTTCCTTTACAAGGCCTGACTCACAGCTCTTACGTGTTAGAGGAATCTGACTCTGATAAATGAACCGGACCTGTGATGTTCTGTCTGACAGAGGGCAGTGGCTCATTTAAACTCTCACATAACATTTGCTCTGAAAATGGATTTTCTGAAACTTTCCACTTAAATAGCTGTGGATTAACTTTTCGTGAGGCCAACAGAGTGGAAACTAAGCAGGGCGTATAACCCCAGACTGTTGGGCAAGTCACCCATTGTCACGGTTCTGCCTTAGTTCGTGCTATATTACTTCCTTTAAAATTTGCAACCAGATTCTCAACTACTCACTTTTAAACGTCTGGAAATGCTTAAAGCATTTAGTCATTTGTTCACCTTGTTTAAGCCAGACACCCAGGTAGGGTAACACTATATTTGCCAAAGCAGAGTAGATGTCTCTGAAAGATGAGACTGGTACTTCCAAAAGGTTCTTCTAACCTAGGCAAACGATTGAAGGTTAGGGATCGTGTTTTTATGCAGTTCTGTTAGTAATAACATTCCATGTTATGATGCCTCTCCCCAAAGATTTTTTTTAAATGAACTTTAAAAAGTTTCTAATATAAAGTTTGTATTATCAACAAACGCTAGTTTGAAAGAACCAAATAGGATTTTGAAGATTACCCTTCTTTAACAATGCCTTAAATTTTTATCTCCTTATCCATTCCTCGTTGCTTTCTTTCTCAAGACATTATGGTTTATTGTGTCTCCACTAGGTACCTTGCCTGTGATTTACACAGTGAATGGCCCCGCTTTCGGAGCGAGTTAATGATATAATATCCCCATTTATATTCAGAGCAGTCAACACTTTCTAGCTCTCAGAATAATAAAAGCACCTGCATTTAATATACATGGAAGAATGGGAAGGCAAATAGCAGATAAGGCACAATCAGGTAAGTGTAATCAGATAAAATATCACAATATTATAGTAGATCAGCATCTGGTAATGACTTGAATTTTGAAAGACTGACAAACAGCATGGCCTAAAGCAGCCAGGCATACCTCATTCAGAGCACTCTTCCCAGAGCTGATTGCTCCTCTCCTGTGTTTTCTGGCAGATTAAGCAGGTAGGGAGGTAGGTTTTTTATTTTAACTCTTCTAGAACTGCATTGTGCCACAGGAAAAACACTAGCAATGTTCCTTTCTGAGCCCAGATCAGAAACAAAAACCAGTGACGTATGTAAAATAAAACATGGCATCTCCCAGCAGTTATCTCAAATTGATCCAAGTCAGTTTTATTAAAAAAAATAAATAAAGCTTGCGGTGATAGGCAGAGCTTTTATTTCTATCTCTGTACTTGCTTGCGCGGTGTTGACATTTTATTTTTTTTTTTTTTAAAGCGAGAGAAAACTTAGTTTATCAGAAACTGATTTGTCTCTGAGAGATTCTTCACTTTTGACCCTTGGCAGCTGGTAAACCTCTCTGTCTACCTTGGCCTTGGATGAGCCCTGATGTAACAGAGCCATAAGGGGTCAAATAGAAAGCTTCAGATTTGCAAAAGTCAGAACTGAACAAGCCTGGTTTGTATAGTAGAATTGAACAGTTTTCTTTTCCTTTTTAAGTTACTCTTTGATGGAGGCCAGTGATGTCTTCCATTGTCACTTCAGCTACTGGGAACCATGGAGGCAGTGGGGAGTGAAAGGCAGGCAGGATTGGGGTCGGGCAGGAGCCAACGGGCTATTTAGCCCACAGTCTGCCCTGGTGTTGGCCCCTCCTGTGAAAGGACCTCAACTCCTTTGTGGAGGGATCAGGTAGTGGCTTTGCACCTAGCTGCTGCAGTTGGACCAAGACATGAATGTCTTAAGGACAGCAAATGGACTGTGGCATCAACTGCTCCATCTTCTGAGAAGGGCTGTATTCACCTTCTTATTCCTCCATTCTTACGCTTTTGTTTGCTGTTCTAAGGATGATAGCCCTGGGCACTGGCCAAGGGGTGTCTATTTAAATGAAACTTTTCATAAATATGAGTACAAAGGAGATGAAATAACTGTCCGTTGCATTTAGAACAACTTCCTTTTTATGGAAATCACTCTTCCCAAAATGTCTCTTTCCTTTCTCCTGGTTTAATCAGCTGGGGCTGTGATAACAAAATACCACAGACTGGGTGGCTTAAACAACAGAAATTAATTATCTTATAGTTTTGGAGGCTAGAACTCTGAGATCGTGGTTGGGTTCTGGTGAGGTGAGGTCTCCCTTCCTGGCTTGAGACTGTAACCATCTCCATGTGTGCTCACTTGACCTTGTGTTTGTGCACCTACAGGGGAGAGAAAGAGCTCTCTGGTGTCTCTTCTTGTAATGACACTACTCCCTTCATGAGGGCCCCACCCTCATGACTTCATTTAAACCTGTTTACCTCCTAAAGGCCCCATCTCCAAGTACCAGCACCTTGGGGGCTAGAGCTTCACCATGTGAATCTAGGGGAATACAGTTCAGTTCATAGCATCATCCAGTTGTATTATTGTGGCAAAGTAACTGGCTGAGACAGACAGAGCCACTGTGTGACCAATAAGCCTGGAATGAAGAATATTAACAGTTCAGTCCATGATGGAACAAATATCAATTAACTGTAAACTTCAATGGCCATATTATTTATCCTTTCTTCTCACACACACCCACACCCATACTCACCCAACTCTGCCACACCCACTTTCAACTCTTAGGGAGAGAGATCACAAGAGAAATGGAATGAAATGTGTTAGAAATGAAGTAGAAAAGCCACAAGTTTCAGGATGTTTATAATGTCAACATTCTCTTGTATTTTCTATCATACTGTCCGCCCTGGACTGATCACTGATTTCAGAATGATAAATAAACCCACTGGGAAGCTTCACTCACCCAGCAGTTTTCAGTTATTTTCTGAGTACCAAGGATGGAAAGGGAACTAATTTTCAGAAGATGTCTATTGACAAGGAGTCAAAAGTAGGAAGGAGTTTGTGGAGAGTCACGGGTTGATTATAACACCCTATTTCTAGAGCATCCCATTTGACATAATGTTTTCCTTCACTGAATTCATTATTCAATGCTTTGGGGAGGTGGGCTGAGACTTACATTTTACAGTTGAAGAACTGTGAGCTTCTTCAAGGTCATCAGAAGAGATCTGGGTTGTCAGTTGAAACATGAACTATACAGAATTGGAAATGGAAAATCTTCCCTCAAGGATTTGTTTGTTTTGTTTGGGTTGGTTGAATTTGTGGGGTTTTTGTTTGTTTGGTTTTTTGCATTTTAGCTATGGCTCAAGAGGACAGGCAAAGCAGGCTATTATTACTTTAAGTTGTCATTTTATGAGTCTAGGCCATGAAGAGCCATGGCCATGTCCAAAAGGAGACGTATCACTACCTGATTTGTGATAGAGACCACCTTAGGTAAAGCCCAGTGGAGGCTATTTCAGCCTCCAAATTGGAAACATTTCAGTTTCTGCTTGAAGCCACGTTAAGGGGTATTTTGTAAATAGTGATGGTGACAATGCCAGCAGACCAATTCTTCTCTGGTTCTCTGCACTCCTCGTCCTTTCATCAGAGCCCTCTTCCCGGAGAGCTAGGCTACTGCAATAATGAAGCAGTAACCCAGTTACGTGAAGTACAGCGTGAACAGTGATCCATCCTGAGTATTTAGGGATAGGCTGTGCTGTCTGGAATTGGGCATGAAGCAAAAGCCTTTCTGATTTAAGACTGTGGCTTAAACATTTTGCTACCACCATCCCTTTTTTGGGGCAGGTAAAATGTTGATCTTTTAGAAGTGATAGTGGCAATAGATTGGGAAGAATAAAGAGTTTGGGGAGACATCAGTGTGATGATGTTCACCCACCGAGAAGGGTAAGAATCATCTGAAGAGAGAATCTGCATTTTAGGTAGTAAAAAAAATAACTTCTTAGTTCTGTTTTCAGTTATATTTGAGTTGTTTACTCTGACTAAGAGAAATATCTGAATTTGTCTTTGTTAAAGGCACACCCCAAATCTCACCTTGGTCCATTTCAAGCTTCTGGGTTTAGGGGAGATTAGATCTTCATGCATGCCGGTTCTTAGGAATTCGTCTAGCTTTTTGCTTCAGCTTGCTCGTTTCAAAAGCAGTAGCATATTATTTTTATGCCATGTTTCATCATCTACTCATTTCTTAGCTAAATTCTCCAGGTATTTGTCAGAAGATTTTTTCATTATGTGATGGGGCATAACAGTTGTGTAATAAATTGTTGCTCTAAAGCCATTACAGAATACATATATAAATAGATTTCTAAGGAACAAGTGTGCATCGTTGGAAGTGACAAATTGTTAAATATCAAAAATGACTAGTGGAGAAGAACCATCCGAAAAAAACCGGTCACTTAGCTGAGTAATGAGTGCTATGATTAACATATTCTACAAATCTATCAATACTGTGGCTCCACATGTCCTTGTTACTCTCTAAAATTAATAATGACAGGTACCAAGACCCTATTAATATTTTAATAGTCTAATAGGTCCAGGCAAGCATGCTGCAGAGAAGAATGTAAATCAGTGGTCAGGGCTGCCAGACCGTCTCGAGAGCATCTGCCATGTGAGAGGGCTAAGTCCTCCGAAAGCCTTCTTAACTTCTTCCTGGGTTTATTCTTAAATCAGCACCAGTTTCAGAAAATGTACTGATTCTGAACAGAAGGATGTGCCAGTAGAAGGCAAAACCCACAGAGTACTTAGCACTCTTTATGCCCACAATGTATTTTAAGAAACACTAATGTTCCTGTCAGTGTGTATCCTTAAATGCTCTGTCATCTGAAACATAGTGGGCACTCTTACAAAGATATATATATATGTATATACATGGGAGTTTGAGTAAAGAGGTTTTCTCTGATTTTAGCACCGGCAGTCTCCTTGTTCTAATCATCTCCAAATTCATCCTTAGTAGAAATGGTATACTGTGTATAAACTACTGAGAGATACTTGAAAGAATAAATCTGAATGAAAGAAGGAAAGAAAACCATTAAATAACCTGAATAAAGTACCCAGGGTGGGGCCCAGCACAAAGAAGGTACGTAGTAGTGTTGCTCCTCCTCTTTTTTGCCTCTAAGAGACCCATTTCCTTAAGAACCTTCTCTTCACCTTTCTTGGCACACAGTATATTCTGCAGCTCTCATCAAATCTTCCTTGGAGGAGTCTATGGATTTGAGGATGTACCAGTAGTTCCCTCTTGTAATCATATGTCCATGCAATTTGATGCCCAGGGACATCGTTCTTTAGAGAGGGAGGGTCTGCCTTTCGAGGGCTGTCCATCAGCGCCTCATCCTTGGGTGGCTCTGAAGGATCATTTCTTGAAAGTTATACAGGTCCAGAGAGATCACACCCCAGAGACCAAATATTTTTCAGTTGAAATTTCTAAGCTAAATACCATAACTTATCTCTAAAGCAAGAAGTCGGGGATCCAAAAGAAAAGAGGCATGATTCCAGAAAAAAGAGCACAAAGGGATTTTTGCCAAGAAGTTAGAATTTGTATGCGTGCTGCAGGACCAACACCCCCAGATGTAGGTTTGGTGGCAGCTGCTGGAATCTGTACAAGCCCAGAATTAATTCTGCTCTTGGAATCTTCTTATACGTCAGCTGACAATGACTCATTTTTAATCACCTGATTGTAGTTGGAGCTCAGAGACAAGAAATATGTTTCTTCTCTTCTCCTTCTTTTTTGTATTTCCTTACAACTTAAAAGAGGTTAGTTTTGACTTTGGTCTCGACTCTGCTGCCGGCTTGCCTGACTGATTTTTCTCATCATGAGCCCCACCCAAAGCCCACTGCTATGTACGCTTGCTGTATTTTCTGGTCATTTTTAGAGCTTCAGTCTTTATCACCTTTCCCCAAACTATTGTGCTAGGCACGTCGTGGAAGCAGCCACCTTCTTGTTCCTGCCTGTTAACCAGCTCTTCATCCTCAGGGTCTGCTCCAGCATCACCTGTCAGTGACATTTTTTTCCTTCTTTCCCTTCTGAGGTCTAATGAGCTGCATTTTCTTTATTTCCACAGCACAGTGAACATTATAACTTGCACCTGCAGTATTGTGCTTACGGGCAGGCATGCTTGTCTTCACTGGATTGTCAGCTCTTTGGTGACAGAGTTTGGACCATTCATTTTTACAAGCCCGATACATAGTAAATGTTGGAACAGTGGCTCCATCAGCACCTCTTTAACACATGTTGGCTACTTACTCTGATCACTAACAGGTCCTCAGCCACTCCTGGTTCCTCCCTACCCCATGATATCTCCCTTGTTTTCTATAGCCCCAAGATTCTACCGCTGCTATCTCTTACTTCCTGTTCTCCAGTAGATCTGAAAACATAAATCGAAGAGAATGCACGTATTAACTTATATCTACACTATGCTGAGTCACTTTGGGTGCCAAGACTGTTTCAACACTTGGGTTTAGAATTTCTGGATTAAGAATGGCAAAGACTTCTTACTTACTTCATGTATCTACTTTGACTAATTATTTGGAGCTCCCTAAAGAGCTGTGTTGAGAAGAATTCCAAGGAACTGGCTCCTAGGAGAAGAATTACATGACTGATAAGCTATGGCATGGGAAACATTCAGTCAGTTTTCTGGTTTCATGAGACAAAATAATTGGAAGTTACCAGGGAGCTTTTGACGTGCTAGATATTAATGAAAAGAATAAGTGCTTGTATTTTACTGTTTGTTTAAGACATGAAAAGCTACATGTGTTAAATATGGGCAAAAAATAATTGGCTTGGTGAGGTTATGGGATGAACCACCCTGGAGGATGGCATAGTGAGATACGTCAGGGACACTGGTCTCAGGGTTCAGAAGCCAAAGTCCTGGGCAGAGCTTTGCCGTAGAATCTTGCCATCATCCCTGGAGCCTTCCCTTTTCTGGATCTAATTTTCTCATCTTGTAGAATGGAGAGACAGGATGAGATAATTTTACAAGAATTCCAGGTCATTCAAGCCCTAAAATGCTATCATCTATCTTAATAATCCCAGCTGGGGATTGTGTGATACTGCCAAGACGCCCCATCTGGCAAGCCCCATAGAAAGGCATTTAACCATGTCTTGTTCCTTGTTCAAATCTGGGGTCCTCTAGGTACTTTTTCTCTGTTTCCTCCTTTCCTTCTCCTTCCTCTAGAGCTGTAGTTTTGCCTTGAAGCTGCAGGGTAGTTTGAACATAGTGTGATGTTACGTGGCTCCTATAGGATTATACATAGGGTTATATTCCTCCTGTATGGTGACCCGATTCACCTCTCCACTGCCTGCCTTTGCCTCATGACACCAGCCCCCCACCCCTAGCCTTGGCCCCTCTCCAGCCAGTCCTTACCTTCAGCTGGCCCAGATAAGATTTTAAAACCTCCTTGCATTTTGCTGTATCTTCATTTTGTGTGTGTGTGTAAAAGCCATACTGCCATAAAAAGCTGTGACCATGTCACCATAGCTCATCTCCCTTTTTTCTGTTTTTTTCCCCCCAGAACTCTCCCACCTTTCATACGACAATAGTAGTAAATATTGCTTACAGAATGTTTACTACATGCCAGATATGGTGGTAGATACTTATTTACATCTCTAATCCTTGTAGCATCCCTAAAGGGCAGATATTTTGTATTTATTTTAGAGATGAGGAAACAGATTCTCAGATCACTTAAATAAATTGTCCAAATTGTTCAACTCCAAAACCAGTGCTATTTCCACTACATCATGCTCCATTTCAGCATATGTAGTCCATATAAATTTTTTACTGTTTTGTTAACGTCAGCTTTTTATTTGTTTCAGGAACAGTATCACCAAAAAAAATAACATTTCACCACTTTATGACATATCAACTTCCTTTTTTATTTTCTTATATACTCGTCTACTCTTTGTTTATACTCACATATTTTACAAAGCTATGATTGTAATGTGGCTATAGTCCTTATTCCGAAAATAATAATTCCATAACCATTTTCTTTGTTTCTCTTCTCTGTACTGTCATTTTAATGGCTGCCTAATTTTCATCAGATTGGTTTGTCATAGATTAAATTTATTTTCCTTACATAGAACATCTAGATTATTTCCATTTTGTGCTTCAATAAGTTGTGTTATAATAATACTTACGTACTTTTTTTACATTAATGGTAATATATTGGCCTTTAAAACCTTTTTTTATTGTGAAAATTTTGAAATATTCACAAGAGATGAGAAGGGACCTGGATTTACCTGTCACTTAGCTTCAACAACAATCAGCATTTTGCCCATCTTTTTTAATCTACTCCTCCATTTTTTTCTTGAGACCATTAAAGAAAATTTCAAATCTCTTGTCGTTTCACCTTTAAATACTTTAGGATAGACTTGTAACTGATTGAAACTTTTCCCTGATGCAGTGTAATACTCAGTCTAGTTTAAATTTCCCTGATTATCACAGATGACTTTTCATATTTGGTTTGTGCAAATTAGGATCCAAATATCATCTACAAATTGCAATTGGTTGTTACATCATTAAAATTTTATTCACTCCAAACCGTACACACCCTTCAGGGCCGTATGATACCTAAAGTCCCACCAGCAGAGCAAAGGAATGTTCAGGATATGAGACCCGCAGAATGCCCAAGAATTGGGAGAGGCAGAGCAATTCTCCTTTCTCTCTGGTTTCAATTCTCTCTGGTTCTAGGAAAGTGCAGGGTGTACATGGCTTTCCTTACAAGTCTTTAGGCAAAGTCAGATCTTCTATATCCTGGTTTGCCTGACCATTCTGAACTGCTACATCTTCACTCTCTACACACTCACATTATGCAGGTAGAGCCCAACATTACTTGGCAAGACCTAAGTTCCCCGGTGGAAGAGTATAGCTTGGTGGTAGAGTGAGTGCCTAGCATGCGTGAGGTTCTGGTTTCAATCCCCAGTACCTCCATTAAAAAAGAAAATCTAATTACCTCCTCCCCCGAAAAAAGTTTTTTCCTAAAAAGAATTAAGTTCCCACCGCAGCCTTCTCTTCCATCCCTGTATCTGGGAATACTAGATTGTGGTGCTATTGCATTTTTTTTCACTTATGTGCCAGAGGCATTTACACTGTGGTGTTCACGGGAACCAGGATGGAAAGGGCTCATGACAATAGCGTCACAGAGAGGATGTCTATGAAGCACTTTATTTAACAGGATGACTTTTCTTTTGGGACTAAATCAAGTGTCTGAATTTTCTCTAACTTATCGGACAGGCTATGGAATGGCAAAATTGGATTTTAACTTTGAGCGGTAGGAATACAGAGACTTTCCTCATCCTTTCAGCTTCTGATTGCTCATTTGTTTTATTCATTACCATTGTGTGATATTGGCAACCTCATTGGAAGAGAGGAACCTCACAAAAACTGTGAATCTGAAAATAGAAAAAAAAAAAGACTCAATATTAGGTTGTCTCATCCTATAAATCTCTGTTTGAAATTAATTTTGGCAACTTGATTTTTCCTAGTTTAAGCTTAAGTGTTAACCATTTTTCCTCTTTATTTTTCTTAAGAAATGGCTTTAGTGGGTATTAGGTATTACTGAGAATCCTTGTTACTCTACTATTTTGTCTTCATTGTCTCCAGGTATGCTTCTTTGGGCATAGTAGGCAATTCTCTCTCTTTCTTATTTAAACTTTATGGTATTTAGAGGGTTTTAAATTACCACTGTGGCAAACTTCACTATTTGCATCATTTGGTCTTTGACCATATGATTCTGATTACTCTTTTGATAATTCTGTAATATGTGTGTAGCAAGTAGGTGATGGGTGTGCAAGGCATAGTGTGAGTACAAGGAGTAACGTGTGTGCAACAGAGTACTGAGTACCATAAATGAGAGGAGAGAACAGTGTCTGGCTTCTTTTGCTTTTGAACAAGTCATGTAAGGAATAGAAATGAAATTGAAAGGAGTATGTTGCTTCAGGCTGAAGTTCATACAAATAACTAATTTTCAAGATCTCTTTCAGTATTATTGTCCAGTATTTCTCAGGGGTAGCAGGACCTAAGCTGGAAACTGTAGTGTTTTATTAGATTAGCCAATATTTTGTCAGTGAACGTACTTAAAAGTCAGAAACTAATGTGTAAGATTCTGTACACGATGGAAAGGCAGCGGATCATGGCTCTTAGATCAGTCATGGAACTTTTCAGCTAAAAGAGGACCTAAGAAGTCATACTGTTTCATACTCCTTCCTTGCACAAAGTGAAACTGAAGCTCCTGAGCTTTTCTGGGTCACCCGGCTTCTCAGTTGCTGAGCCTGGTTAAGTTTTCCCCCTCAATCACAGCCCTTTGTTCTGTCAACACTGAAGAGGAGTGACTGTAAGAACTTCTCATTTCCTTTTGCATTTTTTAAACTTCTCTATCGTGAATTATTTCTCATTTCTACAATAAATGTTACTTTGATGTTCAATGTTGTTATTTATTGTTATTTGGCGAATACTAAAAAAAATCAATATGTTATGTTCCTTCAGTATGCCGTCAGACTATGAATTCTTTTGAGGACCATTCTGAAGTTGTAAGAACAGTGAACTCCATTATGTTGTTGTGCTTGAGTGTCCATCAGCATGTAAAATATGTATGTTCACCAATGCAGAGGGGACAAAAGTGATTCAAGTAGTAAATGAGGATTGCTGGTAATTATATCCAAGGGCAGTGACAAACCTTTTGTCCCTCAGATTCTCCAATGGAAAATATAAATAAGGCAGCCCCTACAATGAAGAATCAGTTTCTGACTTGAGACCTGGTATGGAACTAACTCTTTGCTAGAAAAGGAAAGTCTCCCTTGCATTGCTCCTCTGTGTGCTTATCTGGATTTTGTCTTTTCCTTTCAGTGTCTTCCATTTATTTAATTCTTTTGTTTGTTTGTTTTTCAAATAGCTTTATTGAGGTATGATTGACATACAAAAAGCTGTACATATTTAATGTCTACAACTTGATGAGTTTGGGGATGCTTATATACTCATGAAACCATCACTACAGTCTGTGCCTTAAACTTACCCATGACCTCCAAAAGTTTTCTGCTTCCCTCATTTATTTCATTATTTAATTTTTCTCTCCTGACACTGTATGTTTGAAAAGGTCCTTTCTGCAATTCATGGACACCGTTTGCTTTTTGTTTTATAATGTTAGTTTGCTTTAACCTAGTCAGTTCCCTTTGAATGTATAGCATTTGTAAGCTGGGTAATTGGTATGTACTACCTAGCAGTGTTCAGTCTACATTCATTTCCTTCTGTTGCATAAGTAGTTCTGGCTTTTAAGCAAACAAAGGAGTAAAATTTCTGTACATATGGATGAAGCTAAAATTTAAAAAAGCTTAACTATCAGACATAAATCAAATGTGCTATGCAGACTAATCCATTATTTGAGTTATCTGGGGTGGCATGAATTAATCTTAATCATGTTTATTCTTTTAAAAATATCAACACTTAAAAATTGCACATCTTATTATTAAAAATGGTTTTGGAGCTGAGATGTAATCTCCTAAATGAAGGAATAAAAATAAGAGCAGGATGATCCAGCTAACCATTTTTCTTCCTAAAACTTGAAATAAATGGAGCTCAAGAATGTTAGACATCTTTAAATAAATCAGAAGTCTGATGACATTTCTAATATTTTATTAACAAAATTTTGATTTGATTTATCTATTTAAAATAACTAGCAAGGTATTCTCTAAGTGCTGAAACATAAATTACAAACATGAAACCTTGATTTATGTTAATGGTGGATAATAAGTGGGACATGGCAAGTTATCACAGTCTTTGCAATATTCCTTTAGTTGGGGGATGGGATCTCAGAAATATACTGCAGAAAGTGCTGCCTTAGGCTCCGTCTGTAGATATATAGGTGATGGCTGTCTTCTAAGAAATAAATTATATAATCCTGATGATGTGAACTTTCACTTTTATTCCAGACATCTCCAGGTTTTAGTGAAATCTGCTCGACAGTTCTGAGTGCCTCCATGTCTCCGCAACAGATCAGAAACATTCAGATCTCGGTAAGGAGGGCAGAAGAATACAAAAATAAGTTCTGCATAGGTAAATATTGGATCTCTCTGATCTCTTGCAGAATATTAACATTTGCATATTTCTCAAAGCCCCTTCATTTCCACCACCTTTTTTTTTTTATTGAAGTACAATTAGTTACAATGTGTCAATTACTGGTGTACAGCGTAATGTACCAGTCATACATATACATACATTCGTTTTCATATTCTTTTTCATTAACGTTTATTACAAGATATTGAATATAGTTCCTTCTCCTATACAGAAGAAACTTGTTTTTTTTTAATCTGTTTTTATTTCCCTCTTACTTTTGTATCTTATCCATTATTAAAATACATATATGCTAAATGTAATGTTGTATCTCAGCAGGTTGGATCCTGGAACAGAAAAAAGGGTATTAATGGAAAAACTTGTGGAATCTGAATAAAGCGTGTTGCTTGGTTAAGAGTAAGGTACCAATGGCAGTATTCTAGTTTGATCACTGTTACATGGTTACATAAGATGTTAACATTAGGGGAAGCTGAGGATAAGGGTCTATGGGAACTCTCTCTACTACCGATGCAACTCACTATAAAGATAAAATTATTTTTCAAAATAAAAAGTTCTTAAAAATATGTATCTGACAAGCCACAGTAGTAAAAGAAATGGTAGAAAAGCCATTTTTCTTTACTTGTGAGGGCTGCATACTTTAGCATGTATTGACTTATTTTCTAGATGCATCTTGCTCTTCCATCTGGATTGTAACTTCTTAGGGCCAGAGCTACCCTGGCTTCTGCTGCCTTCCCCAGAGAGCACTTAGACCTGTGCTGGGCTGAGGATGTGCAGCCAAGACCATCAGCTTCATTACTTGGTTGACTTGTCCTGAGAAAGGCACCAAAAGGGACACCAAAACAAAATCTGTTGTATCAAAAAAATCTGTTGTGTTACTTTTCTCATTTTTTTCAAGCTCTTATGGCTCATTTTCCATTTTAGATGAATGACAGAAGATATTAACAAGTTAATTAGAGTTTGAACTGTACGAAATGCATTTTTAGGCAAAGATGTCAGATATTCGCATTCATTTGCAAAAATATATTTTATGTTCATCATCGAGGCAGGCTTTTGGAGGCAATACCTTACAAGTAACAGTATACCCTTTACAACAGTTATGACTTCCATGAGTTCCTCTCCTACAGGGTTTACTATTTTGCATTCTCAACTCATGCATTTTCTTTTCCCCCAAAGTTATATGGGCAATAGAGATCTCCCCAGTGGTTCAGGACTAATTTCTAAAACACCAATTCAAAAATCACCTCACGACACACCAATGTGTCTCTGTTTGTTGTGAGATGCGCAGGGAATTCATTATTTTAAAAAAAGTCCCAAATTTATAATTGGTTGATCTTTTGCTTTCAATATAATTAGAACAGATTCAAGGTAATCCTTCCAATAGCCTCGTACTCAACACTCAGTCACTCCCAATATGGTTTCTTGAGTGAGGAAGAAAGAGGTGCAGGACCAGCCAGGACTCAGGGAACCACAGAGCATCAGCTGTGGGCATATGCAGACAGAGGGAGGCGGAAAACCACGATTATAAAGTCTTAGCAACTGCTACATGTTCCAAATTCTGAACACAAGAGTCTGTTTAACTATTTAGCCGTAAAGGTTATTTGAAAACCATGTGCAACCTGATATTGGTAGGATATCTTTTGGGTTTATGGTCATAATCATTTAAAGCAGTGCTTTTTAAACTTTTTTTTTAAATTAGAGAATGCTTTTTTTCCTTAATAAAACAATCTTACAATTTATTTATTTGTACAAAAGTTCTTCCTGAGTGCCTGCTGTGTTAGCATCTTATGTAACCAAAGGAACAATGATCAAACAAGAATACTACCGTTGGTTCCTTACTCCTAACCAAGCAACAGACTTTATTCAGATTTCACAAGTTTTTCCATTAATACCCTTTTTTTCTGTTCCAGGATCCAATCTGCAGAGATACAACATTACATTTAGCATATATGAATTTTAATAATGGATAAGATATAAAAGTAAGAGGGAAAGCATTTTACCAGTACTCAGATATCACTGCTCTTAATATTTTGGTATATTCTCTTCCTGGCACATATGTAAACACATACCACATACATTTCAGGGTCAGACGGCATACTTATTTTTGTACCCTATTTTTATCCTTTAACAAATCATAAATATTACACTATGTTATTAATTAGTACTTGAAAAATGTTTAATGTGTACATAATTTTTATCACATGGATATAGTTTAAATTAACATTACCAAATTATTTAAACATGTTTTAATTGAATAAGATTGACATGTAGCATTGTATCATTACCAGATGACTGAATGCTTGGTTCGATCTTTCCTCTTACAAATGACTTGGGGATGATTTTCAGTGTGCATGAGCTCTGGGCAGTTTTCATTTTTCTGCAGGCTGATCACAAGGAAGAATATATAAAGTGAAGATCTATGGAATTTCTCCTTTTATTTTATTTTTAAATTCAGGAGTAACACATTTAAACTATACTGAAATGTCTAAAATTGAACATGAAAATCTCCCCCTGCTCTGGTAGACTTACTTTCCTGAGGGAAAGAAAGTACCTTGAGGTCTCTGGCTTTAGCTGGAGCCTGTGCAACTGAAATTATTAGGGGTGTTTCTGGTAACCATATGCAGAAATGCCACTTCAACCCTCAGCTTTTTATCAGTGGTCAGAATTCCAGTGATTTCTCAGGAAGACTATTTCAGCCCCATTATCTTTTGATTTGTGGCCAAGGGTGGCATTGGTTGGGCATTTCCTGTGCTTGGTGGTTGATCATTTTTATTTTTAGGACTTTGCTGCTCATTTGTCACTGTGGAGTCAGTTTCATTATTAGCTAACAGACATCACCATCAGGAAAAAAGATCCTCTGATTGTCCCTGCCTTTGAGAATAGATAATTCATCTGTTCCCAGGACACTAAGTCTTGTAGGGGCAAACTCCTCAGCTGACAGTTGCTGGCCATGAGCATATCCAGGAAACATCTTGGGGACCCCAGCTTCCAAAGCTTCCAGCGCAGTGGCTTGGCTAGACACTGGGAGCTCACTGTTCATGTTGGGGCTTCCTACTACCAGGGAACAGAGCATAGGTAATAGAGAAAGTGTGGCTTCTGAAGCTTATCAGGACTGGGCTCAAATCCTAGCAAGTAGGATCCAACAATACCTATTAGGGACTCCAACTTTAAGCAATTACTGAGCCCCTCTGAATCTGAGCTTTCTCAACTGTGAAAGTGAAATTGTTACATAGTCATATAACTTGACCGAGATGTGAAAATGTCTGGTACGGTGCCTGGCATATAGTGTGCCATCGGTTAAAAACTTGTTAAATGAGAGGATGGATGAATGACTCACAGAGCTGGTTGAACACCCTATTTTTTAAAATAAGGGTGTGGCCATTTGTGATAGAAAGCATAAGAAGTATCAGTGCAGTTAGTTAAATACCAATTTCACATCTTCCCCAGGGAGACAGACAACAGACAGCAACTCTGGCTAGTTCAGATAAAAGGAATTTATTGATAGGACACTCAGGTCATGAAATCTAAGAGTTAAAGCAACCACTCTTTGGATAGGCTGGAGCCAGGCAAAATCAGGGACCCCAGAAGCAGAAAATTATGGTCCTTTTTTCTAGAATACTAACATCCATATTTTTTATCTTCAGTGACCTGCCATCAGATGGACTGACTCTGGCCAGGAAGGCAGGGTCACATGGTACAGGCATGACAGCTGGGGGCTCCTGCTTTGTATCAGGGGCAATTCCCAGGACAGGGGAGATGTTGGGAACTAATAAACTGCACATATTTAGAGTATACAAATTGATACATTTTATCTCTCTGCATCCAGGAAACTGAATAATGAATATATTTGTCATTCCGGAAAGTTTCCTTGTGCCCCTTTGAATTCTGTCCCTCCTACCCCTCCAAACCCCTTGTCCTGAGGCAATGACTGATTTCCTTCTTGCACTATAGATTAATTTGCATTTTGTAGAACTGTATATAAATGTGATCATACAGTATGTACTCTTTCTTGTCTGGTTTCTTTCACTCAGCGTAATTATCTTGAGATTTGTCCATGTTGTAGCATTTGTAAGTCCTTCATTCCTTTTTGATAATGTTCTGTTATATGGATGTGCCACAATTTGTTTATCCATTTACTTGTTTATGGACTGTTTGGGTTGCTTCTAGTTTGGGACTATTACCAATAAAGCTTCTATAGAAAATTCGAGCACAAATCTTTATCTAGACCCACGTTTTCATTTCGCTTGGGTAAAAACCTAGGAGTCGAAAGGTTGGATCATACTGTAGGTGTATATTTAACTTTTACAGATGACCAACAGGCACATGAAAAAAATGCTCAATATTGCTAATTATCAGAGAAATGCAAATCAAAACTATAATGAGGTATCACCTCACACTGGTCAGAATGGCCATCATTAAAAAGTCCACAAACGATGAATGCTGGAGAGGATGTGGAGAGAAAGGAACCCTCCTACACTGCTGGTGGGAATGTAGTTTGGTGCAGCCATTATGGAACACAGTATGGAGATTCCTCAGGGAACTAAAAATAGACTTACCATATGATCCAACAATCCCACTCATGGGCATATATCCAGAGGGAACCTTAATTCAAAAATACACATGCATCCCAATGTTCAGAGCAGCACTATTTACAGTAGCCAAGACATGGAAACAACCTACATGTCCATTGACAAATGACTGGGTAAAGAAGCTGTGGTGTATTTATACAATGGAATAATACTCATCCATTAAAAAATAATAAAATAATGCTATTTGCAGTAACATGGATGGACCTAGAGATTATCATACTAAGTGAAGTAATTCAGGCATACAAAGACAAATATATGACATCACTTATATGTGGAATCTAAAAAAGGACACAAATGAACTTATTTACAAAACAGAAACAACTCACAGACGTGGAAAACAAACTTATGGTTATCAAAGGGGAAAGAAGGGAGGAGGGATAAATTAAGAGTTTGGGATTAACATATACACACTACTATATATAAAATAGATAAACAACAGGGACCTACTTATTGCACAAGGAGCCATATTCAATAGCTTGTAATAACCTATAATGAAAAAGAATATGAAAAAGTGTATAAATATATATATGAATAACTGAATTACTATGCTGAACACCAGAAGTGAACACAACATTGTAATTCAATTATACTTTGATAAAAAAAAAAACAGCAAAAACAACAACAAAAGAATGTGAGTTGTTTGGCTGAGATAGATCTGAGTTTGAGCCACAGATTTGCTATTTTTTTAAACTTTTTTTATTGAGTTATAGTCATTTTACAATGTTGTGTCAAATTCCAGTGTAGAGCACGATTTTTCAGTTATACATGAACATGCATATATTCATTGTCACATTTTTTTTGCTGTGAGTTCAGATCTGCTATTTTTAAGCTGTGTGATCCTGGACAAGTTACTGAACACTTTGAGCTTTGATTTCTTCATCTGTAAACTGGAAATGGTACTGACCTTACAGTGTTTGAAGGGTTAGAGGAGCTTGTGTGTATAGGTTACCACAATGTCCTGCAGGTAACAAATTCTCAAAACACTGTTACCACGTCACAAATAATAATGTGCAAAATCACACTAAGAATAGGTGTGTTGAGCTTCTCACTCACTACAAGGTCTGCATGAAACACTAACTCATCACTGCCTGATGTCTTGCATCCCTCTGGGGACTTGCTTCTTCATTTAGGACTTGCTAATCCACCAACAGATGATGGCATTGATTTTATAAGAATTATTAAGAAGTCAGTGAAATATTTATCGTTTAGTTGTCAGCGTTAGACATTCTTTGGAGGGCATATCTATGTTTAGGCCACATCAGCTGAGTGTCTGCATAGAGCTTTTAGAGTTCAATTATCAGATATGCAGGGATCACATGGCGTAAAAGAAAGTAAATGTACTAAAGAGCTCTGTGGAGCACCGTTGCTCATGCTAAGATAACCAAAGCCCAGCTGCAGTTTCATGTGGCTTATAAACCTTATCAGGCGTGCACACTCAGTATACTTCCTTCATCCTCAACGGCTCCAGCTCCACAAGCTTTTTCCAGTCCCCCTGGACATGCTACTTTAGCTACCAAAGAGGTGTTTTCCTCTGGCTTTTCTCTGAAATACAGTCAATGTTTTCAGTCAGTACTTGGGGACCAGAGTGAAGCTTCCTTCAAGCGCTTGGGTGTAAGAGTTTGAGGAGAGACAAGCCAGTTTCTCTGTGGATGACTCCAGCAGCTTCCTCTCAGGTGTCCAGGGATGAGCTGGCCTGGCAGAGAGAGTGGAAAGTTCTACTGGTTGGCACCGGCATTGATACGCCAACTTCCTAGGAGATGTGCACAGGGAGAAGAATGTGTTTTCACCTTGGCAAGGCTGTGCCTCGTTTTTAGAGTGGCAGGGTCGGGTGACCTCTGTCACCTCCCAGCTATGAATCTGTGAGGTCCTGGGCACTGGAGAGGCTCTCTCCTGGACCACAGCTGAAATGGTCTCCAGCTGTGGCAGCGTAGGCAGGATGTACTCAGCTTAAGCCATATGACGGTGGGAGCTTAGGGCTCTGCCTCTTTTCTGCTCCTTGAGCCCAAATGTTGATAATTTCTTCTTAATGTGCCATTATGGCCTTTGCCCTTATACCTTTTGCATCAGAAAAATAATACGTTCACCCCCTCCCCATAATTTGACTTTAAAAACAAGCACATAACACTTCAGAGTGGAGACACCTAAATTCAACTCCAGGACCTGTAAGGTATGCCCATAACTCATCAAATTAGCCCATTCATTCCTTTTTTTAAAAAATTGTGGTATAATACACATAATATAAAACTTAACCATCTTTGCTATTTTCAGGGGTGTAATTCAGTGGTATTGAGTTCATTCCTACTGTTGTTGTGTAACCCTCACTATCATCCATCACCACAACTCTTTTCATCTTGCAAAACTGAAACTCTATACCCATTAAACAATAACTCCATATCATTACCCACTGACTCATAGCCCCTGGCAACCACCATCCCACTTTCTGTCTCTGTGAATTTGACTGACTCCAGGTACCTCACATAAGTGGAATCACACAGTATTTGTCTTTTTCCCCATTTATTCTTGAGGTACATTGATAGGAGTTAAGCCAGTCACTTCCTAGAACCCTTGGCAAGGGAATTCCTACAGAGTTAGATGAAAGCTGCTATGTTTTTTAATGCTGTTAAACATTTGTATTTCTGATCTCATGTTTACAAAGCAACCCTCTGTGTCTTCTTACGGTAGAATCATGTCACTGCCTCCCAAGCATTTATCCTACCCTGTTTACTCCATATAGATTTTATTGTAGATGGGCCATCCCTTAACTTCAGAGATTGGTCATAAACTAGTTTTCACAAATCCATATTTTTTGTCACAGTGACTGATTCAGGGATGAAAACTAACCTAGGCCTATACCAATCCTCTGGCTACAGTGATTATTAGTTCATGGACAGGTATTTGTCTAATTTAATCCAATTAAAGTGAGGTTTAGAACCTTTATCTGATGGTTGGGCAGAAAGAAGCTATTCCTTTTTTACTAAAGTTGAATAGAGAAATGTGTATCTTCTTACTATTGCTGACAGCCATTTTCCAGCCATGAAAAGTAGTAGTCCTAGGAGAGTGCCAATTTGATGGAAAATAGAGCCAATATATGGAAACAAATTTAATTCTTGGAGATAGTCTTAAGCTCCTGGATCAAGCCTTGCCTGAAGTACTTCCTACCATAGACCTTTTAGTTCATATGAGTGAATAAATTCTGTTTATTGTTTAATCCAATTTGGACTAGATTTTCTGTTGTTTTAAGTACATTCTAATGGCTTATCCATAAAGGTCTGTGAACAGAGTCAGAAAACAATGGTTAAATGGAATTCAAATATTCCCTTTGATACTAATTTCTCATTGTGAAGAAATAAATTGGTATTCTGGTTTTACACACTGTGGAAGCATCTTGGGAGAAGACCTTAGGGACCACACACAGCCTTCTTTGAAGGCTCTCCTTGATCTTGAGCTTTTGTTTCATCACTTTAAATGTCGGTAGCCACTGGGAATTCTTTTGGACATCACTGATTGCTCTAAACGTAGCAGCATTAGGTGCGCTGTTGGCCACTTGGTCTCTTACGCTTGGCCTCACAGTCCTGGTAACATCCTACCTCAGGTGCTGTTGCATTCTCTGGCCAGCAGAAGGAGCCATCATGGAAGTGATATCATCTAGCACAACACCTCGTAAGTACGTCGTGCGTTGACTCTGAATCTGAGAGGCTCCCCTCATTCTGTCACTGGCAGCCCTGAGAGGGCTGGGACACCAAGTTCATTGAAGGCTCAGGCTTTTCCTTGTTTACCAGCTCTTCTGACTTATCCAGATCCCTCGGTGAGACCTTTCTTGTAGTGTACTTGTGTCTTCTCAGTGTTTCCCCCCTTCCTACTCCCCTTAAAGAAATCCGTGCTTCATTTCTCTTTCTCTGCTGGCCCTGGGTAAAAATAGAAATAATACATTAATGGTAGGATTGTTTCCACATGGTGTCCTTATGAAACATTTCTTTCTAACAGGACTCAAAATGCAAAAAGAAGATGCTAACAAAAGATTGCCCTTATACCAGAAATCTGAGTGTTTATTATTTGCAATTTTGCTCTAGAATTTGAGGACTCCTTGAAGGCAGGGAAAGTTGTGGATGAGATTATGTTCAGCCATCCTTTGGGAAATGTCCATGGACAGATATTCCATCAGTTGTAGCTAAATGCAGAGCTATTTGCCTCATCAGCGTCAAGACAAGATGTATTTGGAATTCCAGTCTAGAAACATTTAAATGTACTCACTCTAAACCTTTTGGGCCTTGACTTGTATTTTCTCATTTCCAGTGATGGGACCATTTTTTCCACAGAGCATGCTGTGTGAACTGGTGGAACAGAGTGCCATGAGAGTCTTTAATAAATTATAGGTAGATTTATGGATTCTGCTCAGGGCCAGGGTAGGTTGGCTGAGTTGAAATGAAATGGGACGTATTCATCCAGAAGGTTCAGTGGTCCTAGGTATTGGGGAAAGGAGGTTCAGGAGTGGAAGCTGCTTTTATTTATTTTTTTCTTTTCCTTTTCTCACCTTATAGGCTTCCTACCATACATGGACAATTGTCTCTAGGATTGAATAATCCCATCACATTAAAGTGACATATTGTCTAATTGGTTACTTAGGAAAACTTCTTTACAGTCACTCAATTTTCCTTCTGCAAAATTGTAGCAGTGAGTGAACTCTGAGAGTCAGTCCTTCAGTTACAACAGGAAAGCATCAAAGCAATGCAAGGTGGATGGGCCTCCTTTATACGCTTAACGTCTCTAAGAACAGCTGTTTCACAGCCTCTCTTGTGACTAATGTTTCCCAGCACGTATGACATTTCCTACTTCCCACGCTGTCATCAGGAGGAGGAAAGGACTGTAGCGGGAATGTCAGAGCTTCTGCTGAGCTCAGTCATTTCCAGGGATGTCCCTGGCTTTGTCAGTCTGTTGTGACTTTCTGTCTTCATTTGTAAGTCAACCTCTTGTGAGCTGTGCTCATGAGAAAAATGCAAAGATGAATGGGAGTTAGATTCTAAATTAAACGGGAGTGTTTCCTTAAATTGGGGTCAAAGTGTGAGCAGAAGCAGTGGTGTTTAGGAATTATTGCTGAAATAACTGGGATTCTTGAAGGAAAGTTCAGAAACCTTGAAGGTTATCTAGAGTGAATATGTATATTGAAAGGGAAGGAACTGTTTCATCGCCTGCCAAAAGCAGTGACGTGGACCTCATTTCTAACTGAATGATGTGGATATGTGTGGTGCCTCATCCTCCTCTTCCCTTGACGCGGAGTTTCTCTTCAGCGCTGTCTTCAGTATGGTTACTGACTAACCTGGATGTTTGCTGTCTGTCTTCACTGAACTTGTGCATGCAGTTTCTGTTGCTAAAGCCAGTGATATAACCGGTCATGCTGTGCAGCTAACGACTAATGTTTGTGAAGAAAGACAAGGACAGTTTGATATGAAACAAAATTTTCTTCCCTTTTTTTCCTCTTCCAGAAGATCACTAAGATGTCTAGAATTTATATGTTGCCCTGGCATTAGAAGGGCTCCCAGGAGGTAGCACAAAGGACAAGGGAGGAGTAAAGAGGGGACCATAGAAAGCAACTCCTCTTTGTTGTCAGAAGTGCTATTGCTGTTTTGCTGCCTCCAAAGGTTTAGGTGATGTTTCCATTTACCCAGGAGCTGGTGTGCTTTCTGGTGAGTTTCTGTGAAGGTCCTACTCTGTGTAGAGAGGCAGACAAAAGAGCCATTTCCAATGCATGGGGTGGAGCTCTCTCTCTCTCCTTTTTCTTTTCTATAGAATCAAGTTATAAGATGAATCTCGACATTTGTCAGGGGATGTCATGACGCTGGAGGCAGTTTCATGAACATATGTAGCATTGCTTTTAAGAGACTCCTGCGTATAGATCACAGAGGGGACAGTTTCCTTATAGAAGTGCTGGAAAAGTCATCTTCAAAGAGATGAGGCTGCACGCTGGCCCCTCGGCCTGGAATACCTGGTCATCTGTCAAGCAAAGCACAAGTGTCTCTGACCTCTCTTTCTATGTAGAATTGTGCACCCCATGTTTTTTGTCTGCCTCTTGTTTCCTTCATCACAGAACTGAAAGTGCCATGGGCCAGCAGTGCCTGGTTAGTGGCAAACACTCGGGGTTGTCCCTGAGGCAGAGGTGCTCAGGCGGCTGCTGGACAGGATCCAAGAGCTGCCACCGGCCAGGGGCCAGTGTGCCAGGGGCAGGACACCCACTTGGGACTGCTGTCCTTTCTGGGGTGCCAAAATATTTATTTCTTAGCTTATTTAGTTTTAGCCTCTGATATAACATCTTTTAGAGTAGAACAAATATCTGTTGACTTACCTTTATGTCAGGAACTGGCTATGTGGGTTAAAGGTGACTGTTCATAACCACACTAGTATTATCTCCATTTTGCAGATGAAAAAATGAGATAATATATGAAAAACTGTTAGTATCTAGCATAAAGTAAAGATGAAAAGTAAATTATTTAAAGTAACCAATATTGCATGTTTACATATTGATCTAATATCCCTTTGAGATACAGGCAGAGTCTAGTTCTTCTTTGTAGTCTTAGCACCTGGTGAGTGCTTGAGGCTTAGTAGGTGCTTGGTAAATCTTGGTTAAAGGCATGAGTGATTGGTCATTTGATCTGAATTTTCCTAAGAGTTTAGAGTAGAGCAAAAGTGATTCAGGCCAGGTAGAAAGCAGAGCTATATAATCTTTTATGAGGTATTTGTCTAATTATAAAATAATAGAAGTGCATTGAAGAAAATTAGGATCAGACATAAGAACATACACTTTTCACAGTCATTTATCATTCAGAGATAATAATTTTCCTTCCAGACTTTTCTCTATTCGTTTTTACTCTAATACCAAAATATATCAACACTGATGTTGCTTTTTCATGTTATTCTAATATAAGTATTTTTCACATCGTCAAAAACTTTTAGTAAACTTAATTCTAATTAGTGTATAGATGAATATGTTTATTATATAAAGATACTTATTCATTCCCCTTATATTGAATATTTAGGGTGTTTATAATTTTTTTACCATGATAAATAACACTGTAATGAACATTTTGGGCATATATAAGGGTTTTTTTTTTTTTGTACATCTTTAATAATAACTGTTGGTATAGGAATTTCTAGAAATTGAATTAGTGGTCAAAGCATATCATTTTTAGGTTCTTGGTACATATCACCAGTTCATACCCAAGAGAACTAATACTGGTTTATACATATACTAGCTGTGTCTGAGCACACGCACAAGCATTATTATTACTTTTTACATCTTTTGGTAATTTGATAGACTAAAAAGAATATTGAGCCAGGCTCAGAAGGCTACTTAACTTTATGATTCTGTTTATATGATATTCTGGAAAAAGGAAAACTTACAGGGAAAAAACTGGAACCGAGTCTGGGGATGAGGAGAGGGACTGACAGGAAAGGGGTCCAAGGGAACTTTTTGGGGGTGATGGAAGTGTTCTATATCTTGATTTTGATGGAGGTTTCATGACTGTGTATATTTGTCAAAACTCTGAACTATACACTTGAAAAGGATGAACTGTACTGTATATAAATTATCCTTCAATAAACTTAACTTTAAAAAAATGACATTGCCTGTTGTTTTAAGTCACAGTTCTTTTGCTGTCCAGTAACATTGAATAGCTTTATATTTACTAACCATTTAATGGAGAATTTGTTCCGCTGGAATTATTTGGAGAACTGTATTTAATCCTGTTGCAGAATTGTCTACTAAATCTGAGAATTTTTCCTGTTAATTTGGGTGACTCTTAGTTATCTGTCATACTTGCTAAAAATAGTTTCCTAAAGCTCTTTTAATTTTAGTGGTGAATACTTTATGTACTTATTTGGTCTAGCCAGATTTATTGATACTACTTTCATGGTCTCTTTAATATTTTTAGTAGACCTTCTTGATAGAAACATTTGAGACACTGAAATGTTTCAGTAAATTCTACTCCAGTTTCTCTTGGAAATTTACTAGGTATGGTCTGGGTACACTTTTCAAATTAAAAGAAGAAAACAACCTCTTTATGTGTAAGTGTAGTTGCTGGCCTTCCAAGATGCTTGCTGGGCTCATCTTCTCTTCCCGTTCCTGCGTTCCTGGAGCCTGTGCCTGTGGCCTCCCAGTCACCATGCTCCCCGCACAGCAGCAGCAATGCCCTGCACAGTGATTTACAGCAATAGAAATGGACTAAAACCTCAGTGAATAGAAAACCTCATTTAACATTTTCCTTCACTCTCCAGTTGTTGGAAGTTCTGTTTTGTCTTGATTTGCCGCATCTTGGGATTGAGAGGAAAATATTACTCAATGTGTACATTTCAGTAACTATTTCCTGAATGCTTGCTGTGTGCCTGGAGTGTTGCCAGGTGCTAGACATACAGTGGTGACTGAGATAGACCAAGTTCCTGTCCTCAGAGAACTTACAGTCAAGTTATGTGGACAGACAATGAATAAGGATCAGATAATGTAAAATAATTGGAAATTCTGCCAAGTCCTATGAAAAGAGCAAAAAGATCTTGTCCTGCTGCAAATAGGGGTCTGAAGAATGGCCCTCTTCTCATTCTAATCTGAAAAGTTTTGTTTGGCCTCAAGCTTCCAGTAAATTTTCCCTTCTAGGAAGACTTTAGCAGAAGAAAAGTGTTTGCCAAGCAGTGCCCTATGGAATAATAAATAATTGTGAGAAGCTGAGTGAGCTTGAGTAAGGCCAAGTTTCCTCATCTATAAAACAGAGATGATGTTATCTGTTCTAGGGTTGCTGTGAGAATCAGTAAATATAAATGGAGAAGAGGCAGAAAAGATCCTGGCCAAAGACTCTGGAGGCAGATGGCCAGGGTTCAAATCCCAGCTCCTGCACTGATGAGCGGCTGCTGTCTCACGTAAGTTATTTGTACTCTGCGTCTCCGTTTCTTCATGTAGAGAATGGGGATGGTAACAGTGCCTACATCATAGGGTTGATCAAAAAAGTTAAATAAGGAAAATATATTATAGAGTTGGCTTTTAAAATAGTGCCTGGTGCCTGGTAAGTGATAAATCAAGGCTGGCGTCTGTCGTTGCATCATATCGTCATTGTCTTTATCATCATCAGCAGCATCAGCAGCATCTTGGAGTCTGGGTCCTAACATAAGCACAGCGGATCCTCACATGTTACAACCATGCAGTCAAATTACCTGGAGCAGTCAGGCCCCGAGTCTGGGGAACAGGGGCGTGGCATAAAGAGAGAGGTGTGAGCAGCGCAGTGGCTGTAGACGTGCTATGTAAAAGGGGTCAGAGCTTTCATCTCAGTTCCAACCCCATTCCCCTGTCCCTTTTACTAGAGAGGATGACCTTGAAGGAGGGAGAATTGCAGTCTGAGTAGATAGAACAGCCTTGGCTACAACCCAGCTCCACCACCCAGGTGCAGAGGAGAGCCCTCTGATGTCTCTTGAATGATTTAGCATTATTGCCTATTGTCTCTCACTCCAAATTGCCTTCAGGATGAATGTCCCAACCAGAACCCACATAGAGGACACCAGCCTCCCAGGTACCTCCGGAGATGCGGATACTCTCCCTGTTTATGGAACATCCTTCAAATTGACCATTAGCGGAGGCTGTATTTTGCACCTTACGAAGAGGAAATTACACTGGCTGATGCAGTGAATTAGATGAGGGATACAGGCTGGGGTACTTTCCTACTGGGCATAATACCCAATTTATTTTCATTTACATTAATTTCTCTACATCACTGACTGCACGAGGCATTAAACTGTTAAATGCAAGCAATTCCCAGTTGCTCGACACAAATAGAAATGTGTAATGAATAATAATAAGAAAAGAGCCTATGGATGAATCCAAAGTGCAAAACTGTGAGAAAACGTTAATATTTCTTGTTGCGTAGGACTTCACAAACTTTCTCTCTCTCTCTCCTTCCCTCCCTGTTTCTCTCCATCTCTGCTTTTCTTCCTTTCTAAGTTTTTTTTGAAAACACAAAGCAAATACATTTAAGTGGAACAAAATAGTAGCATAATATTGGTAGCACAATGAACAGAATGTATGGATTTGAAAGCTTTTATCTGGAGGACTCCAAGGTGCAAAAAAAATGAAACAAAAAAGCCATCTCTATGGATGGAGCAGTTTGGCAGCTGGTAGGAAAGGAGATTTTCATTCATGTATCTTATCTCAATATCAGTTACATCTGTCTAATGTCTCTCTGGCCTCACTGGCCTATTAGATGGAGAGTCTGCTTAGGAAAAAGGAAGATGGCTCTGCTGGGAGGCTCATCGACACCTTGTTCCGAAGCATCCAGGAACCTTGGGGACTTACTTGAGTAAAAGGGGAATCTTAAAGCCTCTATCAAAATTGATGAATCCTCCCCCATAGTTTTATTCCCATCTCCTAACTTTACAGTATGCTGTGGTTAAAAGAGGTTTGTTGTTAAGAGAGATCTAGGTTGGAATCCAGGCTCTGTCCTTCCTGAGCAGTGTGACTGGGCAAAATGACCTTAACCTTTCTGGTCCTCCAATTCCTTATCTACCAGATGGGCAACAAATATCTCTCTTCCCTGGTTATTTCCAACACTCTGATAGTAAAAACTCAAGTGTATGAAATACACATAGAAAAGAGACTGGAAGAAGAAAGAAAGAATGTCAAAAATGGCTGTTTATTTTTCCTCTTTCTTTGTTCTGCACTTTCAACTTTCTACTATAAGCAAGCTTTGTATTTCAATAGGAAAATTATGATTTATAAAAGCACACCTTTTTTATTCAAGATCACATGGGTTATAATAGTATCGATTGAATTTCCTTTTCCTTTGCTCCATACAATCTACCCTTTTCTCTTCCTCTTTTGAAAGGAAAACAGATGTGGGGTGTATTAGTTTCCAAATGCTGCTGTAACAAATTACTGCAAATTTAGTAGTTTAACACAAATTTATTCTCATGGTTTTGGAGATCAGAAATCTGCAGTGAATCTTATGGGGCTAAAATCAAGGTATTGGCAGGGCTGGTTCGATTGGGGACTGTGAAGGTAAAATCTGTTTCTTTGCCTTTTTCCATTTCTGGTAGCTGCCCATATTCCTTGCCTTGTGGTTCTTCCCTTCACATTCAAAACACATCTCTCCAGTCTCTGCTACTATCATATCACCTTCTCCCCATGTAAGGACCCTTGTAATTACATCAGATATAGCCGAATAGTCCAGCATAATCTACCAGTCTATCTGTTCAATTCTGACTGATTGTAATTGTAGCGGACCAAGTGCACTGGCAGGGAATACAAGGCATTTGGGTTTGGTGGAAATGCAGAAGCTGATGTGTGCTATTAAAAAACCAAAATCCTGACGTACAACAATGCGAAGCGATCAAGTCCTTTCTCCCCAAATCTCTTAAAGGCCAGAGATTCAGTCTAAAATTATTCTTATTATTCTTTGAAATGTTAATTCTTTCTGGTAAAAGGTACCAGAAAGATACATACCAGGGACTACGCCTTGATTCAAAGGCAGCCTATTTTCTCCAGCTTGGCATCAAGATATGCCAAGAATGACTGTTTTTTATAAAAGCAAAAAGGTTCAAATTATTATTTTTTGTTGCAAAATGCCACAGGTTATTAAACTAACATCAGGAATGGATATACTCAGATCTCATCTATTATTAATGAGGTTCTGCCTTAATGTGATCATTATAGGTGTGTGCCATACACCTAGAAGCTACCATCTAACATAATAACAACCTGGAATAATGAGTTGGCAGCATGATATTTTTCTTTCGTGAAAGGTTATACCTATAGGGTGGCTTTTTCCTTTTCCTATAACAACAACAATAATAACTCTAGCAGTTTAGACAGAGACAGGTGTAAGTTTTATTTGTAATATAACGGTTACTGCTTAACATCTTTACAGTTAAGATTTGCTATAGAGCCAACACAAAAATGTTTTGAACACCGGAGTTTTACTACTTATAATAATGATCCCAGAGTCAGAAAAACTCATGTAACTTCCTTTAACATATACTCCGTGTGTGTGTAAAAGAGAGAGAGACAGGCAGACAGAGACAGAGAGACAAGGAGACAGATCCAAAATATGATTATGCTTGTCCCTTTCCTTCTCTAAGGCACAGGCTCAGAAAAGACATAAATTAAGCCTCTGCAAACAGAGGCAGAGACAGACCACATCCTGAATAGTTTAGCTTCCTTTATAGCCGGTTATTACAAATACTTGTGCTGAGACTTGCCCACAAAAATCCTATTTAATCCTTAATGCAGCTGAATTCTATGGGGTGCACTTACCTGGAGACCAGATTAGGTAAACTTAAATGTCAGGAATGAGAGTGAATACAGAAATAAGGAAATGAGACCCAAGGATCTGAGCACGTGACAAAAGCAGAATCACTTGAGAAAAGCTCAAGGTTGGCCAGTTATAACCTCATCTCTCAAATGATTGTTCCACTAATTCCCCCTCTCCGTCCCTTCCTGGCTGGACTCCACTTCCTCACTGTCTGTTGGCGTCCGGCTCTGCAATAGGACTGTTGCTCTTCTGGCTTGATTTCGGGACAGCCTCCAGGATCTCTTCGATGTCGTCTTCGGGAACACGAGTGCCATGGCGTCTGGAGGCTCTCCCCTCCTCTGGCTTCCTCAGCACCAGCCTCTCCTGGTTCTTTTCTTGCCCTTCCTCCACTGTGCTCTGGGAATGGCTCCTTTGTCTCCATTCCCTCTCCAAACACTGTCCCCTCCAAATTCCTTTCCAGACCTTTCCTGATGACTTCTGAGTCTGTATCAGGTCCAGCCCAGTCCCTGCTAATGAGATTCAGACTTTAATCTTCACTCCCTCACCTGATGGGTCCACGGGGAGGTTCCAGCAGCCTCTCAAACCGATCGAGTCCAGTGTTGCTCAGCAGCGTCTGTTCTTGCTCCATCTTCTGTCCTCACCTACTCTGTCCTTACTGACTCTCTTGATGAAAGCCTCACCTTCCTCTGACTCCTTCAGTCTGGAAACCTCTTTGTCTGTCTTTACTAGTTTCTCTAATTCCTAGGTTCTGCACTTTCTTATTTGACCAGGAGACGTGTCTCCCCTCATTCCTGTTCCTGCCATTGCTGGGATGGTTATAGTAACCTTTTAAATGATGTCTCTGCCTCCAAACCAGCCTTTGTTGTGCTGCTAGACCTAACTTCTCAAAACACCTGCACACTCATGACCCTGCTGGTCGTAGTGTTTCATATAGTAGTTGCTCAATAAATGCTACTTTATTACTTCATCAGCTTCAGTGACTTTATCTGGTAAATTGAAAGTTTAGACTAGATAGCTCTAAAATCCAGACTTGGTCTGATATTTTATATCCTCTGAGAAATAAAGTAGGGGTTTTCCACTTGACTTCTGCCTGAAAAATCTTACCATTGATGAATCTTGACCCAGGCCCAAAGATTGATCCCAACATTTGAGGCTCAGTTTTTACTCTCAAACTCTTTTTCTCTGGCCCCATGGATTTAACCAATGTCAGAAAGTCTCAAATTCTCAATTAAATGATGCTCAGAATATAAAATATACTCTGTTGAGAAATAGGACATTGGCCATTTTCTAAAGGGTGGGCAATTGGAAATACCTTATTATCTATGAATACTTTGAGTTAGTGAGCTCTGTGGTCCATTCTGATTTCAAAAAGGCAGTGTCTCTTTGGAATCTCATTTGTATGCTGATTTGGGGTTTTAAAATGATTGACCTCATAGAGTCGCACACTCTTGTATGTGTATTCGTTATGGTTTCCTCTTCGGTGATGATGATGCACTCTCTGATCCCTGACTCTAAGGAATGTAACTGCTCAAGGCCCCTGATGCTGGCCTCGAAATCCACTCCTGCATTTCCACGAGGCCACGTTTCCTACAGGCTGCTGCCAGTCAGTGACAGAACAGGGCAAGGGTATAAAGCACACCCACCCCTGGGAGAGGCAGGACTCCACTGATGGATGGCTTTTGATCAAGAACTCCTTAGAAATGCCACCCAATCTTCCTTCCTTCTCTTTCTCTTTCACTTGGGGTGAGCCCAGCGTAACACAGCCTCCCCCAGCTCCTCCCCATTTTCTCTCACAGGCGTTTCCCCTAAAAAGTTCCTCTGTGTCTTAGGTACTGCTTCTTGGATGACCTGGCCTCACATACAACCTGTATTTTGGATCGTAAGAAATTCACCTTCCTCCATGGAAGAAAATAGAAAATTCAATCTGGTTTTAGCATCATATGTACAATTGTGACTTGTCCCATAGATTCTTCTTTCTATGGCAGAGATATCCATTCACCTTTTTCTTAAAAATGTTTTTTTTCCTATAGATTACAAAGAGCACATAACATTTGGAGAAAAAACACATATGTAAGAAGAAGTAAACAAAACTCTCTATAATCCCTCCATCCCTGAATCACCACTGTTTTCATGTCTTTTCTAAAATACACCAAATGAAGGGAGGGTATAGCTCAGTGGTAGAGCACGTCCTTAGCATGCACAACGTCCTGGGTCCAATCCCCAGTACCTCCTTTAAAAAACAAATTAATATAAATAAATAAAACTAATTACCTCCCCTCCCAAAAAAGAACATCCAAAAACCAAAACTAAATAAATAAGTAAAAATTTAAAAATGAGATAAAATATGCTAGAGAATATTAAATAACAATAATAAATAAAAGTTGATACATATGATGGTTTAGCAGAGGAGTTGACAAACTTTTTCTGCCAAGGGGCAGATTAGTGAATATTTTTGAATTTATTGGCCCTACAAACTCTTGTAACTTTGCAACTCTGCCCAGCAGGGTGAAAGTAAAAGTAACCCCAAAGAACATGTAAATGAGAATGTGGCTGTCTTCCAATTAAACTTTGTTTTAAAAACCAGGTAGGGTGTTAGGTTTGACATTGGGGCCATAGTTTACTGACCCAAGATTCAGTAAAAGAAAAGTTCTTATTGAAAATCCTAATCTGTGGCTGAATGAGAATTTTCAGACCTTTTTTTTTTTTAAATTGAAGTATATTGGATTCACAGTGTTGTGTTAGTTTCTGATATACAGCATAGTGATTCAGTTGTATATATCTATATATGTATTTTTCATTATTGAAGCATAATATATATACTTTTATGTATATATACTTTAATTTTTATATATATGAAGTATATATATACTTTTTCATTGTAAGTTACTACATGATATTGAACATAGTTCCCTGTGCTATACAGTAGGACCATGTTGTTTATCTGTTTTATATATAGTAGTGTGTATCTGTTAATCCCAAGCTCCTAATTGATCCCTCCCCTGCCCTTTCCCCTTTGATAACCGTAAGTTTATTTTCTATGTCTCTGAATCTGTTTCTGTTTTGTAAATACGTTCATTTGTAGCATTTTTTTTTTTGATTCCCCATCCAAGCCATATCATATGCTATTTGTCGACCCTATTTAAAATGACCCATTGAAGCCTGTAGAAATCGGCCTGAGACTTCTGCCAAGTAGCAGCTGGAGCAGAGGCCTCCAGCAGGTCCTGCATGAGTGCCTGGCTACAGACAGGGCTGGCTTACTCCATGGGGGCATCCCAGGCCCCAGGGGGCATCCCTCAGCTGTGTGAGAGGCTCATTTGTAGGGAACTTCCCAGAAGGACTAGCTGTGACTTCAGCTGGGAAGGAGAATCACTAAGCTGACAGCTACACTGTGGTCTTTTGCTGTTGTCAGGCATGAGTTAAGTAGGTTTCAAACCCTTCCTAATGTGCTTTTCTCATTTAATTTTGTGGCAGCATAAACTTTCATAGCAAATAATGAGCCAGGGCTGCAGCCCAAATGTGATGGACTCTTTATGTATCTGGAGAGCCCGCGAGTGCGGCTCTGCATTCTAATGGCTGCTTAACCAGGCGCTGGCTGGGCCGCGCAAGCTTCTTTTGGCTGGAAGATGGATTCTGCAGAATGAGAGGGGAACCCGCCAGAGAGCTCCTTGGCCTCCCTGCCAACCTCCTCTCTCCATGGAAGCATTTTTTTCCCCAAGACTTGACAGCTGTTCCTCTTGGGTCAGAGTGAATTTGTCCCTCGGCTAGAATTCTGATGATGTCTGTCTTGATTTGAGGGCTGAAGGATAAATTCTTACCTCGGAGTCCTGTTTCCAACACCCACACTTGATACTCCTATTTGTCCACGGAAATCAACACTGACTACCTATTCTCCAGCCCATCTGCTGGGATGGCACAATGCCTGATTCCCAGCAGGGCAGGCGTAGTCCGAAGGGCTGCGGTTTCAGGGTGTTGTGTTTGGAGGGATGGCGTAGAGGGGCGGGCAGTGAGCTTGGGAAGACAAGAGCCGCAGGAAGCTGCTTTTTCTTGCGTTGTCCTCCATCTCATGCTCCTGGGCCCTTATATCAGCACACCCTGCTTTACCCTTTAGGGACCTTTCCCTTTAGAAAACGTGAGCTTGAGAACTGCATGTCTGCATGGGGGATGGCGTATGTTGGAGTCTGATTTCAATGTTCTTCCCGACCACAAACATCTAGAGGAGTCATCACCCAAGAGAAAACAGAGTGAAGTGGGGAAAGCAGATTAAAAATGATAATGCAGAGTGTTACTCCATTCATACAAAACGTGTGTGTGTGTGTGTGTGTGTGTGTGTGTGTGTGTATGTGTGTGTGCACGTGCGCGCATGTGACATTAGTACTTCCAGAGGTAGGTGGTGAGATTATAGGTGATCTTTCTTTTTCTTTTCTTTTTTTTATTATCTACTTTAACATTTTTCTACAGTAGATCTGTGGATGATCATCTAAAAAAGCAAAGCAAAACAAAAATACCTGCAGAATGTTAGGTATAAGAAATGACTTTACTTAAAAATCCAACTGCTGGCTGAGGAAGAGTTTCTCAGCCGTCTGTAAAATGTCAGTCACTTGGTGTTCATGAAGTTCAAACTGGGACAAGAGACAAAGGACCTGCAAACAGGAGATGGGGCAGCAGCTGGAGTGGAGGAGCAGGCAATGTTGGTTCTGAAAGCGCCTCCTGTTGGAAGCAGTAAGCGCGGAGCCAGAGCTGTGGAGGAGACTCAGCGTCCAGGTTACTTTCCTGATAATCCTTCAATGGCCCCTCACTTTGCCCACCACGAGCCTTCCCTGGAGGTGATTGCTCCCTTTTCTCACTCCACAGGCTGCTGTCAGAGTGAGAATTTAAAAAATTTAAAAAGTAGTTTTTCCACTGTAGGTGGGATTTAGTGGCACAGTCTGGCTCTTCTCCCCAGAAGGTACATGGGTTCTCCGAGAAAAGGAGTCATCTCCCCAGTGCTTAGAAGAGAAACTGGTTTATGGCCAATGCTCAACATAAATCTCTCCCTTCCCCCAGCCGGAAAACTTGTTTTCTACCACCCTATTTTTATTTTTAGTTTTTTGTGGTGTAATATGTAGGACATAAAATTTACCATCTTGACTATATTTTTTAATTGTCCTGTTTAGTATCATTAAGTACGTTCATATTGTTGAGCAGCTCTCACCACTGTCCATCTCCAGAACATTTTCATTTTCCCAAAGTGAAACCCCATACCCACTCCCCCTCCTCCCAGTCTCTGGCAACTACCGTCACCGTCCCACTCTCTGTTCCTATGAGTTTGACTATCTAGAGACCTTATATGTGTAACTATACAATATTTGTTTCTCTGTGACTGGCTTATTTCACTTTGCATAATGTCCTTAAGGTTCATCCATATTATAACAAGTGTCAGAACTTCCTCCATTGTACTTAGTTACCACGTTTTGTTTTCTGTTGATAAGATGCTTGAGTTGATGTTGATGGACACCTTCTGGCTATTGTGAGTAATGCTGCACCGAATGTGGGTGTATAAATACCTGTTTGAGTGAGTGGTTTCACTTCTTTGGGGTATACACCCGGAAGTGGAATTGCTCAGAAAATTACTCTTTAAGGTGTGGCTGTAGCCTGGCATTAGGTGGAAGCCAGCTGTAAAAGGGGTCATAGTTGGAGGAATCTAGAGTCCAGTTGTAGTTGGACAACTGCCTACCCCACATTTACCTACTGAATCAGAATCCTTCTGGGAGCTGGCCTCAGAATCTATATTTTTAATAACTACTCAGGGTGATTTGATGACCAGCTAGGTATTTTTTTTAACATTTTTTTTATCGAGTTATAGTCATTTTACAATGTTGTGTCAAATTCGAATGACCAGCTAGGTTTGAGGGATGACAGAACTTGAAGCTTTCAAGGTCTCTTCCCACTCTGTAATTGCATAAAACTCCGTCAACCCTCCTACCCACGGAGCCTCTATGAAATCCTTGATGTTTTCTTTGCAGATGGAAAATAGAATTTGAAGAGTGCTCACTAATTCTCACAAAAGGGGGCAGAATGGTAAACCACATTGTACTTAATAGGGCTTTTTTGTTTCCAGGAGAAACAAAAGTTCCCAAACCTTAAGCACGTTGCTGTATCACTGTATTTACCCTGCAGAGTTTTCCTTGATTTGATAATGTGAATATACTTAACACTACTGAACTATACAGTTACAAATAAAGATGGTCAATTTTATGTTCTATGTATTTTACCACAATTAAGAATTTAAAAAATTTAAAAAGGATGAGTCCAGGAGCAATGAATAATATTTTGTTCTAGCTGCCTATAAAACGACATCTTTTCTTTCTGAGTCCAACCTGAGAACCAGAGGCCATTTCTTTGCAGGCACAACTCTATCCATGCTGCAACAGGTGAGAAGTAGCTTCATAATCTTCAGATTAGCAGACTTTCTCTGCTAATGTCTGACTAATTATCATGTAGACTTAGCATTGAACCATAATTATTATCAGTTAATTAGACCTTAAAATGTATCTTTGATAACACCTCTGGCATTTAATTATGTAACTGGTAACTTGTGAATGTTATTAAGGGGATATATGACTACAGCAAAGTATAATTAGATCTCAGTTTTGTTTCTTGATATCATATTGATTATGATAACAGTTTTGTAGTTTTTTAGCTTATATGGAAATGGTCACATTAAATTGATAGTCTATAAAACAAATGCATTTTTTAATATATACTTAAAAAGCATATTAAAAGGAGAGAGGCTTTGGGAAAAGGAGAAGTGGTTATCACTCTTGATACTAGTTAGCAAAAAGCTCACAATAGATAAATTGCCTACTTTCAAAGCCACTTTTTGCCTAAAAACAAAGAACATTCAAGAATTTATGCAACAAAAAAATAACCCTTACTGTTGGAAAACAGAAAAACACTACCAGATTATTTCCAATATTGTGAAAGTGATGAATATGTTCTCCCAAAATTTGTGTGTACATCAACTCATATTTTTTTTTAAGGGTGAAATTATCTTTATTTTCATTTTGATGCAGTTTGATTTGAATGGTCCTTTCCAAACTTTTTTCTACATCTTCATATTTTAAATGTCCTGTTGTACATTAGGAAATGTGCAGTGAATTTTTATGTAAATGAAGAATCCCTTCTTAGAATAATGTGGTTAATTTCCACTCTGTAGAACCATAGGTCATCTAGAAACCAGAGCACCTGGTGGAATTGTTTGGAATATTTTAAGCCCTTCACATGCAGCGTTTTTTGTTTTTTTTTTAACATCTTAATATCATTTACAATTCCTAATGTGGTGGTTCACATAAAGCAGGTAGTTTATCAGGCTCCTTGAGGTATAATTAACAAATAAAATGATAAGATATTTAAAGTGTACATCATGTGATATGATATACATAGACATTGTAGAAGAATTCTTCCCATTACTTAACTAACACATTCATCACCTCAGGTATTTATCTTTTTTGTGTGTGTATGTGAGAATATTTAAGTTTACCTTCAGCAAATTCCAGTTATACAATACAGTGTTATTAACTATAGTCACCATGTTATACGTTAGCTACTCAGATCTTATTCATCTTTTTTTAATACATCTTTTTTTTGTTGAAGTGTAGTTGATTTACAATGTTAGTTTCACATGTACAGCAAAGTGATTAAGTTATACATATCTTATTCATCTTATAGCTGAGAGTTCGTACACTCTTATCCACCTCCTCCTGTTTCCCCCACTCCCCAGCCCCTGGCAACCACTTTTCTACTCTGTTTCCA
Source organism: Camelus ferus (assembly GCF_009834535.1). Classification (NCBI taxonomy): domain Eukaryota; kingdom Metazoa; phylum Chordata; class Mammalia; order Artiodactyla; family Camelidae; genus Camelus; species Camelus ferus. The sequence continues at coordinate 13,548,069 of NC_045699.1, forward strand.
TGAGTTTGACCTTTTTGACTTTTTATTTAGATTCTGCATTTAAGTGATACCATGCAGTAGTTGCCTTTCTCTATCTAGCTGATTTCACCTAGCAAAATGCCCTCAAGTTCCATCCATGTTGTCTCAAACGGCAGGATTTCCTTCTTTCTTTCTCATGGCTGAATAATAGTCCATTGCATACATATACCACATCTTTTTTATCCAGTAGTCTGTTGATGGACATTTAGGTTGTTCCTATATCTTGGCTATTGTGAATAATGCTGCAGTGAATGTGGGAGTGCAGATACCTTTTGATATCCTGTTTTCATTTCCTTTGGATATATACCCAGAAGTAGGATTGCTAGATCATATGGTTTGAATATTCATTGCCTGTTCAGTGAGAGAACTTGGAGACAATTAAAGAATCTCTGCTTTTTGAGCTTCCTCTCCAAAACTGGGACAATAAAACGTGCCTTAGGAAAACAAGTCAAATTCTGATATGGAAAGGATACTCAGAGCCTAAAGAATTGGTGGATATTTTATCACAGAGGAGACTGTAGGATATATAAGGAATAGTGATGCAAAATAGGTAAGAAAACTCTGGTAGTAGGGTCAGGGGCAAGTGTGAAACTAAGCTATGTGGAACATACTCAGGTTGAATTATACAGCTAATAGATGTATTGATTTATATAGTTTACACTCTGTGTCTTGATTTGTAATAAAAATGTAATAAATTAGCTGGAATTTGGGGTACCATTTGAAGTGTAACATAGATGAAGAAGCTCTTTGCTCAAAGCCACAGAGAATAAAAGAGGTCATTGTTTAAAATCACAGAAGTGTGATGCATCAGTCATGAACTGAAAATTTTTGTACACACAATTCTCGTTTTTCAACTCAGGTTAAATGAGAAGATATTTAAAACATATGATCATAACTTAACTTTGCTGTTCACAGAATAGCAACTGCCCTGAGGGGTCTTCGATTTGCTAAACAGCAGATCATTGGTCATATACAATTTAAGGAACAGAGTGAGAAAACACTAGCTTTCTTTCTTTTCTAAACATGAGCTTTCTGATCAAATCCAAACAGCTTTGATTTGAATATTCGCATAAACTAATTTACGTTTTCTTTCCCTGAAATGAGTGACCCTTGTAGAGAAGGAAAGGGTGTAGAAGTTAATGTGCTTGCTCAGAGAGCTGTGTCACTGGCTGTAGGACTTAGTGGGAAAGAAAGCTAGACCGATCAAGAGAGAGAGAGCCTACCTGTGTGGTCTTGGGCAATTTATTTAATAGGAAGTCATCCCTGAGACCAAAACCTTACCTGTAGAATGGGGCAACGGGTTGTTGTTTAGGATAACAGAAAATATTTGGAAAGCATATGCCATTGAATTGGTGCTTAATAAATGCTGCTAATTTTCCTCTTATGATTGTAAGGAGCTGAGGTGCAAATTGAAATGCCACTGGAAGTGAAACCAATCAGTTAACCAAAGAGAAACAAAATAGAAGTAAAACCAGGAAACCAGAACTGTTTCACGCACAGAGTCTGTAGATGAGCTTTGGGGAAAGAGCAGTTGTGCTTACTCAAAGCAGCTTAAGTATATTTTGTTGGGGAAGAATGGAGTGATAACATGTAAAGGACCTTGGACAGAGTGGGACTAATAACAGTACTCATCTCATAGAAGTTACTGTAGGGATTAAAGGAGATAACATTTGTGATGCACTGGGCACAATACTTGACGCAAAATAGATGTTTAATAAACGTAGATAAAAGGGTCTTTTCAGGCCAGATCCTTTTATTGATGAAGAAAGTGAGGCTCAGGGGAATTAGGCAACTCTAAGCTGGCACCAGAGGGAAAAATAGGCACTTGGTCATCTGATTCCCAAATCCAGGACTCTTTCTGTTTCACCATCCTTCTGAAGTTCTTTAAGAATCGTTGCAACACATTCCATAACTAACTACATTTATTCAATAAATAAATCATGTTTCTGAGGAATTATTCTATCCACAATACTTAGTGTCTGGGAATCCTGACTAATGATGGAATAATACTGCTTTATATGGATATTTAAGAATTTATCAAGGCAGAAGGCATGGAATTAGACTGTTACCACCATTATCCTCTTATAAAACCTGGCTGCTGCCACTCTGGTGCTGACCGTGTGGAAGTCCTGAACTTCATGGAAGTTCTGCCCAATGTCTAGGTTTGAGTCAAATGTTGACAAGAAGTGAAACCAGCAGTCCTCCAAACATTGTGTACATGATCTCTATGGGGGATGTGACTGTTACAACCCAGAGACCATCTAAGTCTACCAGCACGGGGCAGAATGATTTCACCTTTTAATAGACAGTCATCCATTTCTGAGAAACCATTGCAGGCAATTTGGCACAATTGAACTTCGTCTTTAACCTTTTACTATGATTTATGTGATTAGGCTACTGGAGGAAGTGGTTTTCAACAGCATGATTAAAGCACTTTGAGGTAATAATTTCTGTCTCAAGCACCTTGCGTACATTTTTGTTTTCAAGTGTTTGTCCGGGGATTCTCATTAAAAGGAGAGACAGGAAATGGAGAAATATTGACTTTTAAACATTGTCTTGGACAGAAGAGAAAGATTACAAAACAGCAGAGTCAAAGCCAGGGTGTTGGTCTTTCGCAGATCTGTACAGCATGGTTTCTTGCCTCGGCATTCCCCAGATTTGAGAATTTCACCCATCTACCAGAGATTTGTGTTTTTCCTAACTTTAAGAAACCCACCAACTTTTAAATGTTACCAAGGAAGGACTTATTTAAAACCAAACAGACAACCCATGATTACCTAAGAACTAACGTTATAAAAGAAAGGACATTTTAATGCCAGAAAAATAAGACAAACATAATTGTAAAATAATGGACAATTTTATCTGAGGAAATAGAATTGTTGCCTTAGTCCTTGGTCTCATTTTGCAGGGAAATGAAATTGTGTCATGGACCAGGTTTGGGTTTCTCTATTCAGGTGACCTGTTCAAATCTAGTTGAGACTAATTTAGTCCCCAAATATTCAACTCTGCTTCTGCATTTGCTTCTGTGCCTTGAGTTATGTTCAGAGCTTCCCAAACCATCTTCAAGATCAATGAAATTTATAGGCAGTACATATCGTTCCACATTTTGGGGAGGAGGGAGGAGTGTTATAAGAATTCAGCCAAGAGTAATAAGATTTGCAAATCCCAGGATTCTGAGTCATCATTCTGAATTCTGCTTGTCCTTCACCATTTTCTTTTGAGAAATCAGATCTTGTGTGCCCCATGGTACTTTACAGCTCAACAAAAAGGAAAAGAGGATATGTTCTTTCTGGAGAGAGTAGGTTGTGGGCGACCTGAGTTCACAGTCTCACTGTACGGTGATTAACATTTAAAATGAATGCAAACTGGACTCCTAATTAAAGCCCAATAATGTAAGACTTTGAATCTATTCACTGCCTTTGGAGATAATCACAAATGCTGGCTGCTTATCATGAAAAAGTCATTATGGTAAATGACCAACTCCCCCATCTTCCCCTTTCCATCAGCTGCAAAAGTGATTCTCCATTGTGGGGATCAGCAAATGGTGCATGTTGCAGACTCAGATGTCTCTGAGTAGCTGTAATTGTTATGCAAATGATCTTGGTTATCGGAAGAATACAATTTATAGATCTCCTGTCATATGTGAATTTGCAAGCATGTACCAAATTCGGGGAGGGAGGAAGGACACAAGTGTTGATCTGAAGGGTCATCAGGAACTCTTGATGGCAATTTGAACATGGCGGTGATGAAGGATGAGTGACCCTTTATCCCATTCTTTATTCTTCCCCTCTGGCTTTGCTCACTGTTTGTGGAAGGGTGGATATGCATCACAGAGAGGGAATCAGAAAAAAGTGATGCAATCCACAAAAGGCTGGAGGACAGAAATATTCAGGCACCAGATATGAGTTGCAGATTGAAGAATTAAAGTCAATTTGTTTGCCAAAGATAGAGAGATTCTCCAAGTAAGAGTCAAAGACTCAGCCTCAGAAGAGAAAAAAGGAGAAAGTGAGAACCAGCTGTTAACTGTGTACTTACTTGTGCCAGAGATTCCAATAGGCATATTACCCATCTTCCCATTTGACCCGTATGACAGTGTGATGAGCCAGGCTGTGTTATTTTACAGGTGAAGAATCTGGAGTTTGGAAAGGTTGGTGTACATGAGTAAGTTTCTAATGACTCAGAGCAAAGTTCAACTCTAAATCTGATGTGAAAATTTGTGGGCTTCACCATCCTCAAACTGCTTCTTAAAATTACTCAAAAATGCACCCTTGGAAATGAACGTTGGAAACGTGATTTAAGAGCTGTAGTTTCACTTCTATTTTCACCTGGGCTTCAATGCCACAGAGACAATGTGGTTACCATAGCTGTTTGTCTCAGAAGCAGTTTCTGGCAAGACCAGTGCACCATGGTCCTGGAATGGAACACCATAGAATGGCGGGCTATCAAAGGAACTCTGGAGCTTTTGTGTGCTTCACCAAGCCCTCTCACCAGACTCTGGGTGGTAGATGTGGGGTGAGTTAATGTTTACTTGCTCTAAGCAAATATTGAAATATTGTCAGCAAAGGAAACCGTTTTCACCTTTTGGAAATCATTCATTTGATGGAGACATTTAAGGAATGCCAGTTATTTCTTTAAAGATTTATGAACAGAAAAACTGTTGATGAGCTATAAAGGAATAAATTTTCCCCTCTATTTTTATCCCTCTCTCTGGTCTGGCAGGATTTCCCAAATATTTGTGAGGCTCAGGATACGAGTACAAACAGAGGCCTAGATACCATGTATCTAAATATTTAAAATTTTAAATCAAGCCAGCAAACTATTAAATATGTTCTATCGTCCTATTTTATAACTGTGCCTTTATAGTGACATGGAAGACCAGGTTCACATTTAAATTTCCTGGACTCCCTGGAGATCCACCCTGGAACATGTACAGTAATTGCAGACCCAGTTCCTGAACTGCAGCCCACCCCCCTTCTCTCCCACTCTTGTGTATTCCTGCTTTGTAAGAGGCCCCAGAAGCACTCATGAACACATCCCAGGCTATATGTCCAAGGTCCATCCACAGGCTCCACAAACAGTTACCCTCTCTCTCTATTCCCTTGGGACTAGGGCTGTGCAAATTGGAGAAAATTTGGGCAGGGGATTCCAGGGTCTCTGGAACCCAGAGTTAGTCTAGAAGAAAGAAGGTATTGGTATTGGATGGGCATGTCTTCTTGGTCATATAGACTTCTCATCCAATGGGGAGAGTTGTAGCTAGAGAAGATTCTGGAGTGGGGCCTTTTAGCCTGTGACCCAAGGCAAGCCTCTCTTGTGGTCTGAGTGGCTCTTTTGTCATGTTTGTCCATGGTTAAATGGGAGAGAAGGGCAGCCTGTGACTGGGTGATGGGAGAGCAATTTGTTATAGGGCAAATAGTCTTCAATATTAAAACACATCTTTATTCATTGTTATTGTACCAATTATTCAATATTAAAAATGTTTTCATTTACGGGTTTCTTACCAAACAAACCTAACTGGTATTAATCTGGTACAACTTCAGGGTTCTTTGCATTTGCATGAAGTGGAAAGGTAATCAACTAGCTTTTCCAGACCTTATATCTCATTTGTAGAAGAGTCTGTCAGGGAAAAAACTGTTGATGCGTGTATCCAACAACTTTAATCTTGAAGTTATTGGAAGAAAATGAGCTCAAAAGCCATAAAGGCCATTTTCAGAGAGTCACTTTTCTGATTCCAGTTGCATTCTAATTAATATCACGGAGTGTTAGCGCACTAAGTAAGGAGCAATTATTAGCTATCAGATTCTGGGTTGGGGAGAGGAATGATGGTACATTGTGCATAATTTTTGCATCGTTAAAAATTAAATCCCATAAGCATAATGACTCAAACATCAGGCCTTGACAGTATCCACAGATAATAAACTATGGGATGTAAAAAAACAATTTACTAGGTAATGGTGCAATATTTTCTGTGTTTAGACAGCCTTTCCCAAAAAAGGCAAAATGATACTTTCTATCAAATTATTTCTAGGCGGAAGTTAGCAAAAGAATAAGAATGAAGAAGCCAGGCTGTTGTATGAAAAGCTTTCACAGTTTTTTTTCTGTTTTATAGAAGGTGATTTAATGTGAAAAGCTTGGATTTCATTGTCAAATAGACCCGGGTTTGGATCTTAGCTTCACAGTCTTACTAATCTTGTGAACTTGAGCAGATTTCTTTATCTTTCTTCAGAGAAGCTGAAGGTGAAATCTTTAGTTTTACTAACTGTCAAAATAGACGTTCACCTTACTTGATAGAGTTTTTGTGCAAATTAAATGAGATGACATAGTTAAGGTACATCACACTGGGTCCAGGACAGTAGACATTTAATAAAGGTAGTTCATTTCTTCCTTCTTTTTTCCATGTTGGTGAGCTCTTTCTTTGAGGAGAGCACCTTAAAATAAGAATCTGTTGCTGGTGTAGCACGTCAAGCTCACGAGATGAATCACAATAGAGATCAAAAACTGCTGATCGTGTCATTTATTTTATACCTAGTAGTTTGCACCTCTTAATCTCCTTCCCCACCCCCTCCCCACTGGTAACCACTAAATTGTTATTTGAATCTCTGAGTACAGCACAGGAAATATAGCCCAATATTTTATAATAACTTTAAATGCATTAAAATCTATAAAAATATCAAATCACTTTGTTATAGGCCTGAAACTAATATAAAATTGTCCATCAGCTATCCTTCAATTAAAAAAAAAAAAACACTAATTGAAATTTCCCCAGCACTCTTGAAGACCCACCTGTGAGATCTGTGGGCTCTAAGCCAATGACTGATGGACATACAGACAACCTCTATGGAAGGTGTGAAAATTTCCGTGGGTGGGAGTCTGCCTGGCATTTCTACCTCTTGATTTGCTTTTCCTGGGAACTTGCCCTAGTTCCCTCAGTGATAGTTACAAGCCTTGAAGGGGATAAAATGTAGCTTATGTCTGAGACCAGCCAGGATGTTAGGGCAATGTGCTCTTGAGAGCAGGACCACAGATTCGCTGGTGCCATCACCTGCCATCCTACACTCTGATCATCTCACAAATGTGCACCTGGGTCCAAATTGGGACTAGAGGAGAGACTGGGTGGTGACCATTAACTGGCTGTGGGATGAATTCCATTGTTGAATGGCGTTTGGGACTTCTGTGACCCTAGGCAGCTGATATGTCCTCTGCCTGCCTCGGGTTTTCTTACTGTAAGTGAGGTCAGCCTTCTTTGTCTTACTCCACTTCTCCCTTGAAAATCCTTCAGCAAACAAAACTGCCTGCACAGTGAGTACAGCGTCAGGAATAATTTTGTATCTGGTCCCATGCCTGTCATATGGTCGTGTGTAGTAAGTTTGTCCTTCCACTATGTGGGGAGATGTGTAGTGGAAATTGCTCAGGCTTTAGAACCAGAAAACACCCATGTTCCTATTTTATTTGTATTCTGTCACTTATTAGCTATGAGGCCTTAGTTAGGTAACTTCTTTGGAACTCAACTAGCTCATCTGCAAAGTGGGGATAATAACACCAAATTTATAGTTATATTGAGGATTAAATGAAATAATACATAAATATTATTTCCTTTCTCACTCCTTTTAGCTCCAAGCTAAAAGTCAAATAGAATGAAGGAGTGTGCTGTGGCTTAGTCATGAAGTAATGAATGAAATATTGTCCTGGGTATATAGAATTTCTCTGTAGCTTCCCAGAAGCTTTATATAGTTCAGGGATTTCCTGCATTCTTTTGTGGTCCATCGAATGTTCCCCTCTTATTTTCAAGCATCCTAAATGGATTAATTCTATGTTTATTTTTAAAACATTTATTCTTTTGGTTCATAAAGGAAAGTATGTTCAGTCTGCCATCTTGAAACTGTAAGTCCCAGGCTTGCTAATGTTTTCCACATCTTAGTTTTCTTTCTCTCACTTGGGTTGCCTCTCACTTAAGAGGGCAGTGTGTTGCTGAGAAGGTGTTATGGACACAATCAAACTCTTACATATACATCATGAAGTAGAAAGAAGAATAGAAAAATTATGCATCAAAGTGGAATGAAGAGAGACTAGAAATAATGAAATGGTTCCCTCCAGATAGTCAAGATTTGAAAGAAGCCAAGGGGTTTCTAAAGAAGTCACAAGATAAAACAGAAGAGGAAGAATGCTGGTTTGAGATTCAGGGAATCTCTAGTTCTTCCCAATTCTACCATCCCTGCTTTGTAATCTGGCCCACTCGCACCAGGTCTCTGAGCCTTGGTTCCATCTCCTAGAAAATGGAGGTGAAGAAGGAGCATCACACAGATGGTTTCCATTGTCTCATTCCAGTCCTGAAACAATTAAGATCAACGCCTAGTTCGTTCACTGTCTCAGGAAGTCCTTGCCAGAGGTTTAAAAATAGAGTTTTGTGGAAAAAAACAAATGGTAAACTGATAAGAGGATTCTATTTTAAGAAGAGAGACTGAGAGTGAAACTCTAGGAACCATATGACATCTAGGATGTCATAACAGTTCAGTAGCAATATTAATATAGAAATACTAAACTGTGAAACTTCATGTTCCATATGACCTAACCAAAGGCAAAGAGATCAGTCACACTGACCAATTAAAAATATATTCATATGGACAGAAGATCCATTTGTAACAGTGTATGCCTGCTTTACAACCTTGGTGGTAATAAAGTATATATAAATAAGTAAAAAATAGGCTTTTTAAAAGAAATGAGTGCAACTTATCAAATATTTTTTATACACATACATGCACACAGCCGCTGAAGCTATAATTGGATACCAGTTACCCAGTATGGCTTGTCCATGCAGAGATGTACCTTATCAAACAATAGATCACACAGTAAAAGATTGAAAGTAGAGTGTTTTATGAGTGAAAGTGGATTAGACATAAGGACACTGCCTTAGATCTTTGAATACTTTATATCTCTTTGTGTCTTTGAAGTTTTGTTTTTGTATTATAATGGAGAAAGTAGGATAGAAAGGGGGAAATATAGCCCAAGTTTATTCTTCCTGGCTCAGAGTGAGGAAATACCAGCTTCCAAAAGGTAAAAGCCAAGGCATTGGGAAAACATGGAACATACAAGATTGATGATTGGGATCAACTGAGATTTTATTAATTTTTTCCCTCAGTGAATACTTATCAGGGGCCTTTTATGAGCCATGCTCTAAAGCCTTCGCAAAGGAAAAGTGAATGGACAAAGAGGAATATCATGTTTATGAAAGACATGTCTGAAGTGATGTGGAATGATTTTACCAATATGTGACATTTCCAGGGAGCAGGGGAGTGGACGTGGGGCGTAAGCTGTGAGGGTGAGGCTGTGTGGGAGGGTGAGATGGGGGGGGGAGGACCGCTCCAGAAACCATATGGAGAGAGAAGAGATGCGGGAAAGACTTAAAGAAAAATGTCACAAGCGTCGGCAAAATAACCCAAAGAGAAGACAGACTGCCAGAAAGCACTGGAAGAGAGTATGGTTAACATAAAAACATACTGACAGGATCGACAGAGTTATTGTGATGATTGCACCTGGAATTAAGGCATCTTGGAAGAGCTAACAAGGGGGTGCTTTTAGAACTACCGTTGGCACACTATACGTTGTCAGGAAGGGTAAGGAATGAATTTATTCTCAGCAGAGAAAGAGCAATAACTCTTACCTGTTGTAAATGGGAGAACTTGAATCTATAGAAGGTGAAGGGAGAAGGAATCAACTTTTTTAGTCTTTATTGTGTTATGTCATTTGACATAGATTATCTCATTAATCTTGACGATTCTAGGATATTGTACCTATTTTGTATAAAGGAGAAAGGAAAACAGAAATTTTAAGTAATTTGCCATGAGCACACAGCTGGTAAGTGGTAAGGCTGGTATTTCAACCCAGGTCTATCTGATTTCAGAATAAACAAAGTATATCAGTCAGGGTCCAATCAGGAGACTGAAACCACACCAACTAAGTTGCGGAGTTCACTATTAAATAGTGTATGAAAGATATATCAAAGAACTGAAAATGCAAAAAGTGAACATTAAGGTATTATAGAGGTAGCAACTGCAGGAGGCAGTGACCAGTCATTGGGATGGGGGAAGCAAGGAAAGAGGATGGAATTATCAAGCCAAGATGCTGGAAGAATGGGCCCCTAGGGCTGGAACCCCACTCTTTGCAAGGGAGGCGTACCACTTGCTGACGTTGGTGTCTCAGAGTGTGAGATGAGGCTGCTTTTGCCAATGTTGCAAAAACTGCAGACTGGAATCACCCACCTGTGCCGGTAAAGAGATGCTGCTAGGCTGACACTCAGAGGAAACCGAGGCTGAGAGGAAGAGCAAAGCCTTTCTTTCTCCTCTGGACCTCCAGTCTCCCTTAGTGCCCCCTGGTGGAGTAGTCTAACAGCTGCTGGCAAAGGAGAGAAAGGCGGTTCTGAATTCCAGCCTCAGCATCACAAAGCCCAGCAGAGGAGGGTGGGTCTTTGTTCTGATGATCAGAACAAAGAATAGACACTCAGGAAGGCAGTTGCAGTATCCGGCCCCCCCCCGCTTCAGAAAACACCTCAGTTCTGAAGAGTTTTATGACCGATTTTAATACTGGTTTTGTTGAAAGGGGCGTGAGCAGCCACATTTCACTAATATCTGCAAATTAATGTAAACTGTAAACTGCAGAATACATTTGGATGACAGATAGCTTTAAAATTTTCCAAGTATAAACAAAACTGCTTTAATTGGGACTTAAATAAATAAAAAGACGTATTAATTGCCCTGTGTAGTAACATAGGAAAATAATTAATTGTTTAGCTACTGAAGAGTCTCAGTTATTAGGACAGAAGGATGATTTGCTTTAAAAGTAATGCTCAGAACATGTGTTTATTTTTTTTCCTCATTGTTTCTCTTTTCCAAAAGAGGAGAGAACAAATCCTTTTCCACAAGAACTACACTTGTGAAAAAGCAAGTGCTAAACAGGAATTAGAAAAGAGAAAACATTCCCCAAAGCCCATGGGGATGACAATTCCTGGTTAACTGTAAAAAATGGAGAACTTAATTGAGACCGATGACCAGATTTAGGAAAAATAAACCTCACCATTAAAATCTAATTAAATATTTGCATTTCAGCATTAAGTTTCTTCTCAAAAGTTTTGTGAGCAGCAGGGTGACAGTGAAGATTATTGACTATAATTTACCAAAGTTTTTTAAACTAAATTAGCTTTGTGCAATGTATGGAGGTTTACTCAGCTGCACTTCTCCGGTGGTTGCTTTGTTATTCTTTTAAAGGGAATCATTTATAACTGTTCTCAGAGATCCTTTATCAGCCACTTATCTCCTTCAACTGGACTTGTGACGCCAAGGGATAAAATGAATTGCTGGCTAATATTGTGAGAATTAATCAGACCACAACAGCAGGAGAGTAATGACTTACTTACACTTGGATATTTGCATTTGGCAGCAAAATCACAACAAAAATATAAGGACGTTTAATCTTTGGCTTCAACTCGAATGCTGGAACATGTTGGCAATACAAAAATACTAAATACAAGAACTGTGTGTTTTAATTTTGGGTGATTAATCTGAGGCATTTATCATGTGAAGAAAGCTCTTATTTGATGTAAAGATTTTAAATGATTTTATTATTTTGCAGGACTTTTGAATCAAACTGGTCTAGTTTCCTTAGATTTTTTTTTTTCTACTAGAACTTTGGACTGATGAAGTGAGTCTTTTGCCCCACATCTCACTGTCCTCCAAATTCTGCCTGTTCTGTTTCATTCTCTTTGTTTCCTTTCTATCTTTCCAACTTTGACTTCTAGTCCCTCAGCCCCACAATAACTTAGAAGAAAGTAGTGGCAGAACCAAGACCAAGGCGGTGGAACTATTCCTGCTGCTGTTCTGTTGAAATGATTTCATACACTGCCTGCTCTCTTTCCTTAGATTCTGTCATCTTCAGATAATAGGATTAGGCTCTTGGTGGCTATACAAGCGCTGGAGAAAGTGTACAGTGGGAAACTTCCTGATTTGAGTCCCTTGAATCAAATGCTGAAGAGAGCATTTCCTATGATCAAAAGCTACTTTTTCCAATTTATTTGTCTGTAGTCAGTGGGTTAATGGGATCCATTGCTGTTCAGTTCTGGTAATTCATAGAAGTGCAGGTGTTCTCCAAACGACAAACGCTGGAGAGGGCGTAGAGAAAAGGAAACCCTCCTACACTGTTGGTTCGAAGGTAGTTTAGTGCAGCCACTATGGAAAACAGTATGTCGATTCCTTTAAAAACTGTAAATAGACTTACCCTATGATCCAGCAATCCCACTCCTGGGCAAAAATCTGGAGAGAACGCTAATTTGAAAAGATACATGCACCCCAGTGTTCATAGCAGCACTATTTACCATAATTTAGGAAACAACCTTAATGTCCATCGACAGATGACTCGATAAAGAAATTGAGATATATATATATATATATATCAATAGTATTCATATATATATATATCAATAGTATTCATATATATATATGAATACTACTCAGCCATGAAAAAGAATAAAATAATGCCATTTGCAGCAACATGGATAGACCTGGAGATCATCACACTAAGTGAAGTAAGCCAGAAAGAGAAAGAAAAACACTGTATGGTATCACTTATATGTGGAATCTAAAATAAAGATGCATATGAACTTATTTACAAAACAGAGACAGAGTCACATAGAAAACAAACTTATGGTTAACAGAGGGGGAAGGGATAAATTGGGAGTTTGAGATTTGCGGATAATAACTATTATACATAAAACAGATAAACAATAAGGTCCTACTGTATAGCACGAGGAACTATACTCAATATCTTGTAGTAACCTATCATGAAAAGGAATATATGTATGACTGAAACATTATGCAGTACACCAGAAATTGACACAACATTGTAAACTGACTATACTTCTGTAGAAAAAAAAAAAATGAAGTGCAGATGTTTTCGTCAGCAACTGTATGAATTTTGTTTGGTCTTTGCTGGGTACATGACCGTGTATATACCAGATAGATACATAGACAGACAGACAGATAGACAGATAGATGTGAGTGTACCTGTTTACACGAACTCACAGACATATTTTTTCCCTTCTCAGAGATGGTGTGTCATTGTGTAAAGCACATGGACTCAGAAAGACCTAAGTTTAAATCTTATTTCCACCACTTAAAGGCTATTTCATGATCATGTTACTTCATCTCTCTGAACTTTATTTTCCTCATGAGTAAAATGTGAATACTAATACCTGCCTGACCTTGTTGTTGTGAGGAGTGGAGTCTGTATATAAAAGTACTTGACTCTTGCTCAGCAAATGACAGCACTGAGTATTTCTGTAATCAGTAGAGAGTCAGCACCTTTGGATTTCCTGCCTTTCTTTTAAATTTTTTTTTATTTTCAAGGGCAAGTTTTTTTTTTTTTTTTACTTAGATGTAATTGATACATAACATTATATTAGTTTTAAGTGTATAACATAATGATTTGATGTTTGTATATGTTGTGAAATGATCAGCACAGTAAGTCTAGTTAACATCCATACATAGTTAAACATTTTATTTTTCTTGTGATGAAAGATTCCCTGCATTTCTTGCATTTTCTGGTTTTAGCAAAGAATAAAGCCTGTGCCTTGACTAGAGCAGCCCCTGGGAAATCTAAACTCTGAGTCTTACTTTGGGTGGGTGTAGTCCTAGCCACGGAGAAGCCCTCCACAGAATCTTGGGTCTCTTATTTTTTGGACTTTCTGAAGTCTGCCCTTCTAATCTCTGTAGCAGTTTGCTGTCTCTTCCTATAAACTCCTCGAGGACAGGGACTCTCTTAATTTCCTTTATATCACCAGAGCTGGCAAGTAGTAGGTGCTTAGTAGATGCTAAATCAAACGTATGACTGTTATCATTCTTTTTCTAAGACTTTACTCACTTTTACTTTGCTGTTTTGCTGACAAGCTGCTGCTTTGGCCTTTGGTCAGATTTTGTTTCAGAATAGGACCTAGCATGGCAAATAGGTTTCATCTCGTGAACTAAGTCTGTAGGGATTGTCATCCAGTCTGTAGTCTGAAAGAATGCCATTGATTAGTGATGGCTGTCATAGACCTGGGAGCAGGGAGCAAGTGTGTCATGTATTTGCTCCTTGTGTTGGAGTGATTTTTTTTATCCATTAGAATTTAAATCCTCTCTGGATGTTTCCCGGCATTCCAAATTTTGACTGGAGTAGGGGGAGGTTAGAAGGATGAGACTCTCCCCTTGAATTTTATTCCTTCCTATCACATAACTTGAATGTCACTGTAGTAAAGGATGGCCCTCCTGATACATGGGGAGAGAACACTGGTCTGGGGCTATTCCTGTCCTTCCCCCCAGGTCAGGCTCTGGTGATGTCTGCGTGAAGATCAAACTTCCTAAAGTCTCTGGCTGATAGTGAGAAGGAAATGTCTAAGATAACAGCTGACAATGATGACAGTTTCCCTTTTGGCAAACCCTGAGCTTAATTTAAAAATTCTCCTCCAAAATCCTTAGCGATGTTGAGAGTTTATCTCCCTGACCCTCCCTCTTCTTTAAAATGGGAATGGAAATATCAGACTTGTCACAGGCACATTGAAGGTAAAGAAGGAAATTTTGTTATGGTGTAATTTGAAGGAGATATTGTTATTGTTGTTGTCGTCGTTGTTGAAAATGGCTTAATTTTTAAAAATCAATCATGCTTACTGTGAAAAAGTTCTAACAATACAAAAATCATGAATAAGTCTACTCAAATTATGCTACCCAGAAATGACTAGGCATAATAACATTTTGATGAACATCCTTCTGGGAATCTGTCCTTAGGATAAATCATATGATACCAGCAAGTTTGTTGACTTATTTTATTCTATCCAACAGTATGTCCAACAGATACCTTTCCAGTTCAATAAGTCAATCTACATAGTATTTCTTTTTAACTTTTCATTCTGGAAAATTTCATATATTTACAAAAGCATTTAGAATATGATATAATGTCCATGTACCCAGTATCTAATTTTGTCTTATCTATACCTCTCTCTGACTCTTCCCCAATCTCCCCATCACTGGACCATTTTAAAACAAATCCCAGACATCATATTTGCATTAGATTCCTAGGGCTGCCATAACAAATTACTACAAACAGAGTGGCTTAAAATAAAAGAAATTTATTTTCTTATATTCAGGAGACTAGACATCTGACATCAAGATGTGGACAAGGCTCATTCCTTCTGGAGGCTTTGAGGGAGAGTCTGTTTCGTTCTACTCTTCTAGCTTGTCATGGTTGCTGACCGTCTTTGGCATTCTTGGCTTTGTAGCTGCATCAATCCAATCTCTGCCCCTGTTCCCATGTGGCCTTCTTCCCTGTGTGTGTGTCTGTGTGTTTCTCAAGTGTCCTCTCTTTTTCCTACAAGGACATCAGTCATTGATTTGGAACCCACCTTAAACCCAAGATGATTTCATCTTGAGACTTATAATTACATCTGCAAATACCCTATCTCCAAATAAGGTCACATTCTGTGATTCCAGGTAGACATAAATTGGGGGTTGGGGGGGACACTACTTCATCTACTGTAGTATCAGAATTAATGTTCTATTGTCTGAATATTCCAGTTTTTAAATTTATTCTTTGCTAACAATAGAACAGGTTATATCCCATTTTTCACTAAATATACATCTTTTCACTTCTGTGTGAGACAGCTGGGTCAAAGAGATTCACATTTCCCATTTTGATACACGTGGTCAAACTATCTCCTGGAAAAAGTGTACTAATTTACACCCCCGAAAGAATGCCTGAGTGTGTCCTCATCAACCCTGGATTTTGTCCATATCTTAAATCTTTACCAATCTGGTAGGTGGGAAGTACTTTTTATTTGCATTTTTGATTGTAAGTGAGTAGGGGTGATTTTTTTTTTTTAAAGAAAGAATATGCAGCAGTAGTGGAAGGAAGCAGGAAGAACAGCTAGGGATGCTTCAGTGCTGGTGCTCAAAAGTGATCCAGATCAAATCATTTCCACAAACACCACTTGTATTGAGAAGTTCAGGGGAAAAGCACTAGAGAAATACTATTAATCTTCTATATGTAGGGTATATACATCACACTGTGGGATGCTTACAGGAGAAAGCGAATGCCCTGCAGATCAAGGAAATAACCTCTTTAAGTTTCTGTGGACAATTGTAACAAAATGTTCAATCTAGAGAAATTATTGCCCATTGGAGGTCACTTCTTTAACCAAGGGGCAATACTTTTTCCAATTACATATTTCACAGCCAGGTTGTATATTAGGCTTTTGTTCATTTTGAAAAAAAGAAAAAAATATCACTCTGGATGGTCTCTTGTCCCGTTTACCATCAGTCAGACCTATCAGGTTAGCTAACATAGTTATAGGGCACAGCCAATTCTCTGGCTAATGGTCAAAGGGCACTGGGGGCTAGAATCATCAAGAAGGGTAGTTTAAGACCTTAACAAAGTCATATTTTGTCCCATATTTTACCTTCCTTCCCATTAATAGCTTATATTTAAAAAGTAACATTTTTATGTTTTAATTATCAGAGTAATACATGTTCATTTGTAATATATAAACAATAAGGCATTGTATATAGTAGAAAGTTAAAAGTCCCCTCATTACCCTAAGACGGAATAGTTTTGAACACATTTTTCTAGGTTTTTCTTATGTATATACAAAAATTACAATTTTTTAAACAGAATTGGGTTCATATTGCCCTGCAATTTGATTTTTTTTTCACTTGTTTATATACCGGACACATTTTTAGCATGGAAGTATACATAGATCAATTTCATTTTAACAGCAGCAGTATATACCACTGGAGGGATGTATCATAATTTATTTAGCCATATCCCTACTGATTTGGGTTGTTGCTGGTTTTCTACTACTGCAAACGGTGTTTCACACTGTTCATGGAGAATTACACATTTTTGCAGGTGTTTTATAGGATGGTTCTTAGATGAAAAATTGTTGAGTCAAAGGGTAATGCATATTTGACACCTTAATAGATACTGTCCATTTGCCTTCCTCCCTCCCCCAAGAAATACTCTCACCAACAATGTATCTGAGTCCCTAATATCTTCATTTTTTGTTTGTTTGTTTGTTTGTTTTTGTAAGTCAGAAAATTTCTTTGATTACATGAAACCAAGAGGTCACCAAAGACTTCAGCTTTCGGCGTTGGGGTACACTTTACATCTGTGACATTCTTCCTTGCCCACAAGTCAAAGTGGTCAGTGCCGCATAAGACAGATTACTTAGGAGATCCATCTGACCACTTGGAGGATTTGGGGACATTACTGTTCCAGGAACTGATCAGTGCTGGATCTTAAGTGAATATCATTAAGGATATGAAAAATTATCCTTAATTTTATACTCTTGTGCTCCCATGAGCCACTCTTAGTGCAAATACTCTTCACTTAGGCTGTGTAAGAGTGATGACAGCAAATATTTATTGACTGTCTACTGTGTGTTGGCATTATGCATATTTTATCTAATTTTGTCCTCACAGCAAATCTGAAAAGTCAGTATTATCTCCCCCATTTCATTCGTGGTGAATCTAAGATTCAGAGATGAAGAGACTTTCTCACAAAACTTCTAAATGGGAAATCCAGGACTTATGTCCATTGTCTAACTCCCAACCCTTGTTCTCTTCATGACCCAGGGCTTTCAACACAACACCTTCAGCTCAGGCTTTGATGAATTAATTCATAACGGGCTACCATGGTTTAGCAGTGTGGGCTTTGAACACATCACCAGATGTTTGAAGTTAAAAGTCATCCATCAATCCTCCTTTCCTCCCTCCCTCCCTCTTCGTTCTCTTCCTTCCTTCTTTCCTTCCCTCACTCATTCATCAAACATATGCAAAATGTATATCATGTGCCAGATAAAAGAAATGTGGTTTCTGCTTTTGAGGGTCTCAGAGACAAATGAGGGGGACAGATGTACATATTACAACCCAAATGTTTACAGAGTGAGATAACTGTTTTAATGAGGAATGTATGCTCCCAGGATGTCCTGGGAGCCCAGAGAGGGAGCATCTATTTCTGCCTCCAGTGGTCAGAGAAGGCTTTGTAAATTAGGTAACATCTGAATAAAGACAAACCATTCCTTTCCCACAAAATATCGTTTGATGCCACTGTCAAAATCTGAGCTGGACTGTACCAGGAGTTTGACTTCTGAGAGGAAAAAAGCAGGGATTTAGTATTTCAAATGGGAACATTTTAGCCCTTTTATCTGATACTTTAGTTGTTCTAAATTTTAAATAATTCAAAGAGACAGAAACCACTGAAAAATTTGCTGCATATTTTTCTAATACCTACACATACACCCACACATACACACATGCATAATTCTATTATAATGATCTTTTATAATTTGCTTTTTTCACCTCAAATTAAGTAGAGGTTATATATCAATATATACCTTACTTTGAATTTTTGGAACATATATACTATTTCAGCATATGGATTTATCAAAATGAATTTTTTCAGTCTCAGTGGACACTTTGATGGTTGCCAGTTTTTTTTTTATATTGTAAATAACACTGCAGCGGATCTCTTTGTATATACTGCTTTGGAACTTTGTCAGTTTTTCCCACAGATCTAATTTCTAGAAAAGGACTTGCTTTAGCAAGGAGATACATATTGCTAGATTGTCCTAAAAAGGATTATATCAGTGACACTGACACCTACTGTTTATGAGAGAAAAAAACTTTGCAACCGGAAAGAACTAAATGCAGATCCTGAATCAGCCACTTTGTATGTCAAGTTACTGGTACCCGAATCTCAGCTTCCTCATCTCTGAAATCCATTAGCAACACTTATCACAAAGGGTTATATACATTGAGATGATCTTCATATATAAGGGATCTAGTAGAGTGCTTGGCACAAAACAGTCACTTAATGTGTGCTAGTTAGTGGATGTATTGAAAGCTACACCTCTAGGAAAGCAAAAATGAATGCTTTTTCATCTTCATAACAATGAAGCTGTTTCAGGCTTCTGATGTGATGAACTTACCTAATGCTTTTTTCCACAAGGAGATCTTAGAAATTGGCTTCCCACAAAGGGCTAAGGGCTGTCCACACCTGCCTTTGTATTATATATCTTTACATGGAGGTCCCGCAAGCATTCACCTCCTTCCATCTTATTTATCAGATTTAATGTGTCCAGGACACCACTCTATGTGCCTTAATGGCTAGGTTTAAGAGTGCTTTTTCTTTTTGTAATGTAAGGCCTTTAAAGGGTGTGGGTGATCTATAATCTGGAGCTGTTTCCTTAAGTCCTAGATCACTTGTATTGAGACAAATTGGACCGGCATAGTAACACATTCAAAACAGGGACATCTGCACAGCTTTCCCCTGGTGCTTTGTAACTGGTCTCTTCTTTTTAAATCCACATCTGTTATATAGCTCCCAAGTAAATGGCACACATTTTGCTTAAAGACAGGACAGACTGTAAGGACTAAATTTTATTTTTTCTGACCATTAGTGCCTGCCATCAAACAGATTGTGAAAACGCACACATTTTTGAGCCATAAGCAGGCATTTTGTATGCATCCCCACGAGGGAAACAATTTATTCCCTTTAAAAGTATGTATTGTGTGTGTGTCCATTTATTTGTTAATATACATATTCACTTCTTTATTTCAGAAATCTTTTGAGATTTGCAGTGGGGAATTCTGAATTTGTATATTGTGATATGATTTTAAAAGGGTGTTTTTTAAGACTACTTTCTTTTCAAAAATGGCAGAGTCTTGATAATTATTAAAGCCAGATGATGGATACTTGTGGGATCATTGTACTAATTCCTCTGCCTGTGTAATAGGAAAGAACAAATCTGACTCCATATTACATCTGTTCCTTTAAGCTCTGTTTCCTGTGCTTAGTCATGCTAGTTCTGTACCTTTTGTAAAAGAATGTCACCTATAGCCTGAAATGTACAGGACAGCCTATTCTCAAAACTCTGACCTTTAAGGGTATAACACTTTCCCATTCATATAAAGATAAAAAGTTGCAGAACAGAAAATATCACTTGTCTTGTTGGAGGTTTACAGAAGGTTTACAGGGACACCATGACCTGACCTACATAGACAGTTGCAAGAACAAAGGATTCCGACACCAAGAAGCTTTCAACAACCAACCACATCCCCTCCCGTTCTTAGTATGAAAGGAGCCTGGATTCTGACTTGGGTAAGATGGCTCTCCAGAGCATTAGTTCCCCATCTTCTCAGGTCTGCTGGCTCTCCAAATAAAGGTCATTATTCCTTGCCCCAACACCTCATCTCCTGTTTTATTGGCCTGTTGTGTGGTGAGCAGAACAAGGTTGGACTCAGTAACACCTGTGCATGCTTACAATTTTGCTTAATAAAAGTTAGATTAAAAAGATTATATTTCTCTGAGCCAGAATATAGCCTGTTTCACTGTGCTCTGTCCACAGCAGAACATACAGAATTCCACATTAGACTGAGAAAAGATCCTTAGAGCTTAGTGTGAAATCAAATGACTGAGAACAACCAGTGTTCTGTTGGCCTTTGATTAGAGTCAAGTGTTTTTGTGGTATTACAATCTGACTGTGCTATGGAGAGTCAGGGCAATTTACTTTGAATTGTAAATGTCCAACATAAGAATTTTTTAATCCTGTTCTGTGCTCTCATCTCTTGATTATTTGAGATTTCAGTCTAAGTCTCATTTACCCTCTCCCTCCACCCCCTTTTAAGGGCTGTTTAACTTTTCAAGTGTTACAAGCCAGACTCAGAACATGAGAATTAGCCTTGGAAGATACGGTTTGAATCTCAGTTCTGTGTAACCTTGAGAAAGATACTTAATTTCTCTGAAAATCCATCTCTTTTTTTCGCATAGGAAATCAGTATAAAAATAATCCTTACAGGACTGCTGTGAAGATGAAAAAAGAGAGTGAATGAAAACATGCTTTACAAACTGTAAAGCCCTTACAGCTGGAGGATAAAGTGATTGCATCCTTGTAGGGCTTCATCATCTCAAAGAAGAAAGAACTCTTGTGCACCCAGAGAACAAAACAGACACAGGATAGGCCAGTGAGGATAGGATAGCAGTCTTCCCGTTTTTGGCTGAGGGAAAGGGTTTGATAACCTCATTCATGCCAAGTAGTGGTTTTCAAGTGTTAACATGCCTCTGGGAGCTGGTTAGGATTCAGGCTCCTAGACCAATCTCTGGTATACTGACTTGGAAGGCCTAGGGTCGGGATAAGAATGTATATTTTTAAATAAGCATCCTTGGTGATTCTAATGTAGATGGCCCAAAGATGACAGTTTGGAGAATATGGCTTCTATGGGATAACAAGTTCACCTTTTGAAGGCTGTTTACTATTTAAAAGAAGACTCTGAGAGAAAGGAGTATTTAACTTAAAGGAATGTTAACCAGGAATGAAATGCCAGTCAGCAGCGTAGGAAAGTTTTTTTTTTTTTTTTAGGTAAGAACATTTGCTAGTTTTAATGGTGACAATTTAATCCTGGGATTAATTGCAATTAATTATTTATACAATTCAAATTATATTATTAATAATACCTAAAGTATTACTTTCTCAAATAATGTAGATTCCATCATTCTGTAACATCCTTAAATCTGTTAGGTTTTCAAGGTTTACTTACAACACTGGGATAGGTAATTTTGCTATCATTCGAATTTATTCTTTACATTTCACTTTGTATAGTGAACATAGATTAATGATTTTATGTGAAGTTAGAAAATAAGTACACTGGAGAGGGTGTGAGTACATGTATTTCAATGACTACCCTCAATATCTTTTAATATTTCCACTGGGAAAAGAAAAAGAATCTGAAACTTTCACGATTACTCTATTAATCTGGAATAGCAGTGGAGGAAAGGTTTGAGTGGCACCTTTTGAGGGTCCTTCAAACTATGCCCCACATCAGGGGTGAAGGGTGGGGGCGTGTAGGGGTGGGGCTGAAAGTTCATGTGGCTGTTCCCTTGGCAACCAGCCCCCTTTGGTTTCTGAGAGTCACCTCATTACAGTAAACTCAGTTGTGTTTGAAAGGGGCTTGTTACAAATAACAAAAAAGGGCTCCTTTTCACCTCTATTGCTCTTATCGCTTAGGGAATTGTTGGTACACAAGGAAAGATGGAGGAAAGAGGCAGGCCACTTCAGAAGGATAGGTGGTGGTTGAAATAAGCAAGGAAATTTACAAACGAGGCTTGTCTCAAGCTGCTTCAAGCTGAGTAGATTTTTGGGGCAGCCTGCCAGAATCTTAAAAGTTCATATAGGGGCCTTAACAGGGTTCAGTCACATATGCTATGCAGATGGTCTCAGTAACACAGGGCTCTGTCAAGGCTGCATCTGTGAAAATGACTCCAGCTATGGGAATGGTGAGTGGAACGTACATTCCAAGGACAGGTGAAGTGGGTAAGGAGCCTCCAATTGCCTATGTCCAGGTCACAGTTCAAGTGGAGGTCACTTCCTCTCGATGACCTCCACCAACAAATTCCAAGGGTTTTAAGAATTCTGTGCCAGGAATGGGAGGGAGAGCAAATATATGTATTTCTTATTATAAATCACAATATCACAGGCTGCCTTATATTGAAGCCTCTGTTTGTTACCTTGCCTCTCTGTGGATCTATCCTTAAGGTAATACTGTTCTGGGGACTTTATTTGCATTTTCTGAATTATTTTGAGTGTGATAATTGTTTTGTCGGAAAACTACAGATTTTATTTTAGATAACTGACTCTAAGGGGGTTTGTTGCATTGTTAAATGTGATTTTTATTTAGACTTAGAGCTAAAATATTTCCTGTGGGGAACACATCTTTGATTTTGTAATGTAAGTCAATGGAAAAATATATTTTGATTAAAAGAAAATTGCTTTATGGTCAATTTTTAAAAAAGAATTCAAACAATTGCATTAGATGAGATTGCCCTGTATACCTGCTCTCCAAATGTTATTTACTTTTTATAATATAGCTGTTTTTCAGTGCTCTCTTTATCCTCTTACGTTTGCCTTCTCCATTCAGACTCTTAGGGGTTGACTTCCTAATTATACAATATTCAAGTCAAATAATATAAAGGATATAAAAGCATTTTGGAAACTCTAGTACTATAAAAATGGAAAAGATTATTGATATTACCTATGCTTTTTTGTACCTTCTGTGCCATTACTAGATGCTCAAGAGATTTGATGAAGGATTTTCTAATTACACACTCTTCTCCACCTCAATAGAACCCTGCCGGGAATCTTTGCCTCCTACCCTGTAGCTTAAGGTGAGCAAATCAGAATGTAATGTTAAGTTTCCCTTTATTTGTCTTCTGTATTCTCAGGGTCAGGGGATGGAGCTGAAAGTGCAGAAATAGATACATCTTGGAAAAAACCTCTTGCCTGTTTCTTTTCCTTAGTGCTGGTTTTCGGCAGACTATTGAGCTGTTTTACCTACCTACCAGGTTTTTGGTGATGACCTCTTTTCAAGATATTTAAAAGAGCTGCATAAGTAAGGATCATGTCTTCTCTTTACTACTGTTTCAATCAGGCTGCTATCAGGAGATAGGATTCATCCCAGATAGCTCATATTTGGGAACCCTGATGGAGTGGTTACTTTCAGATGTGTAGGCAGGTTTAGTACAGTTGAGGAACTTAGACGCTAGCAACAATGGGAAATTGTTACCAAAGGACCAAAAGAACAAAGGAAGGAAATTGTTGTGTAGTCTAGTAACAACTAGAACCACAAGGAGAGGCTGCTGGACTAGAGCCGTGGTAGTGGGAGTGTTAGTGAAGGCAAGTTTGTATGCCCACCGCAACTTGTGCCCAAACAAACTGAAACGTGAGTTTGGAGCAGAGAAAGGTTTATGGCAGTGCCCAGCAAGGAGGACGACGTGGGTCATGCCCAAGAAAACTCTGAACTCCCCAAATGGTTTCAGCAAAACATAGTTAAAAACCAGTTAAGGGGAAGGGGTGGGCCGCAGGGTACGAGATTACCTCGTGCACAGTTCTCTGACTGGTTGATGTGGAGGTAACAGGGCAGTCAACACCAACCCCTATGCACCAGAAGGTCTGGGGTCACACATTCTCTATCACTGAGTAGTTCATTTTTTCCCTTTGGTGGTAATTTTTAAGCATCTGAAAAGCTCAGGAAATATATATGAGATACTATTATCTGGGTGCCTTATAGAGGAGCTACTGCAGAGGATGTGGGGGAGGGGTCTGACCCTGAAAGGCCTGACAGAGTCCTGCTCGATTACAGGAGGACAGAGGAACAGAGACTGATGCTGTTGAGGAGTAGAGAGAGAGAGACCTCAGCTTCTCTTTCTGCAGTCTCTGATTGGCTGGATCCAACAAGAAGCCAGTTGGCAAGAAAGCCAGATGATGTAATCAGCAAAGTTCAACCTCCTGGGACACAGAACAAAAAAAAGGTAGAGACTAGACTGGGGTTAGGGAAAGCCAGGGGATATCCAGTCTAATTGTTCTTTAGCATCAACCAAAGATTTTTTTCCCCCAGATTTTCTAAATCTTCCATCTGCTTCTCATCAGATAATAACTTTTTACACTGCAACATTTTTGAGTTATTTTTGATTCTTTAAGTTATAGTGTTTTTGGATATAATGCATGAGGATGGTGATTGACCTGAGAAATATTAGTTGATCATTTTTTTTTCACATTACCAAATTGGAGTTGGACATGAGAACATTTTATATGTGAGTCTGTGTACTTTGTCATCAGAAAAAAATAATTTGGATAACATATTTTTCAGGAAAATGCATTATTGGTGTCATAATGTTTAATACATTTTATTGTCAATGGTCTACATGTGAATGAAGGTTTTTCATAGTGGCATTTCAATATAAGCCTTCTGATCCCAAAGATTTCTTGACATTGTGATTTTGATGTGGCTCCTTTGATTGAAGTATGTTTTTATCACTAAACTTTCTGCTTTTATTAAAACTATTAGCAAATGTGTAAACTCTTTAGTTTTATCCTATACCTGAGTAACACACTCTTGCTGAATCCCACTGTCAGGGATATGTTGTAAAGTGATGGTCAGGGATGGGATGAGGAGTGGGTGAGTTTTAAAAAAATGGTGGCCATGTTGAAAAATCCATGATGTCAAAATGGCAGTGGTAAAGTGGCTATATAAAAAAATAAAAATAAAAAGGGTCTGCTTATTTGCACATTTTTCTCTACCCTAAGATGTGAGTAGTTCAGCAGAAATTGAGCTTGGTCAATCCGTATGTATATAAATGGATTAACTGCTAAATGACTAAGTTGGAGTATTGCCACTTGTCCCGGTTTGACAGTTTGGCTTGAGGAAGGGGAAACCGTGAGAGTCTATGGCATTTGATAAACTAGACATCTGTGAAGAACAGTATTAGTGACCATGAGAGTGCTGGATGTGATGGCAAGTGTACTAGAGCAGATTATGGAGAGGGGATAGCACACCTGGTCGTGATGGTAAAGGAAATGTGGAGATAGATGTGGGGATGATGAAGTAAAGGAAATGTGGAGATAGATGTGGGGATGATGAATGGTGGTGGTAGAGTTGGCAACATTGTTGGTAGAACTGATGGTGTTTGTGGTGGGGGAAGTAGAAATGAAAGTTGTAGAGGTGAAGATGGTGAGTTGGGAGCAGAGCTGGTGATAGAGGTGAGGGTGTTAATGCAGATGGAGAAAGTGGTAGTAATGATACTGATAATTCCAAAAGTGATGAAATCCTAAAGGTTTATGAAGTGAGGTGATGCCATGTGACATTTAAAATTTTTTTTGTGTGTCTTTGGTTGGATACCGAAAATGATGAAGCCCAGTAAATTTACTTGCAAAGAGATTAGCCAAACTAAGCACTCGCATTGCAGATGCTCTGTAAGTTTTTCCTTAATTACAAATATTAGCATCATGCTGTGCCAAAAAGCACCACTCTTGTCAATTTCAACGTGATGCACAAGTTCTTCTAATAAATATTATTCAACCCCAATTATTGGACACTTTTAGAGTAAACCTGGCTTCCCCTATTCAATACAGTGCACTTGGAAGTTGATTTTTATCTTGAAAGTGATGCTATTTAGTCAGGGATTATCTTTTATCTCTGTTTGCAAAACAGCTGGAAGTGTAGCCACTGAGATTTGGTATTTGTCTTCCTGCACTTGACTGCCAAGAAAAATCATTTTATTTTAATCAACAGAATGTACCTTCATAAATTAGCATATGCATATAACATTGAATGACTGAAACTACAAGGCTGACCTTCTACTAGATATAATATGTGATTTTTTTTGGATAGATAGGATTTTCTTTGCCTCTCTGACTGTATATTTGAAATTAAACAAAAATGCACAGAGGAACATTTTCCTTTTCCATTGTTTAAAGTAAGCCTAATTCCCTGTGCCTGGCAACAGGTGACTTACTGTTCCAGCAGTAAGATCACTCTTGACTCTAGAGACCAGCATGAACTCTGCTTAACAGATTTGCTGCTTAAACAATTGAAATATGTTTTCTTATTTGATATATTTGAGAATATCAGATACAGAGAACACATTTAATAACTATGGTTTAAAGTTATTATTGAATATTGGCTAAGCAGCTGGCACTTTTTATGATTATCTCATGGTATGTTCTAATACTTTCACATCTTACCGATGAGAAAAGTGAGGCTTAGGGAGTCACACTAGTATATGGCTTAGCCAGGATTTGGACCCAGCTGCTTGCTGGTACCCATGCTCTTAATCATTATGGTGTGTTTCCTATAGATCTCTGCCAATGTAGAATTTAGTTCAACTTTTTCTCTTCTAGTTGGAAAACCAAGTAGATTTATTCTTTCAAAAGTTCTGGATTTATTGGAGCAAAATAAAGATTGCTCTACAGGAGGAATGAAAACAATATAGAAATTATCCATTTTACTCTTGACTTAGAAAATGTTAATTTAAATGAAGAGATCAGACTGGGAGTTAGACATCCTGGATAATTTGTACTGAGGCTACAATCTACCAGCCACGTGATCATGATTTAGTCTCTCAACCCCTAGAGGCTTGGAGCACAAGAGGTTCCTTTTCCTCATTTGCTAAAGAGAGAAAGAATTTGCAATACTCAGATAGTAGTAACTCTGTAAAGACTGAGCACTCTAAGTAACTCTTTCCTGCAGTAAGGGATCATCAAAATGATTGACGTGGTCTGTTATTTCAGCAAGATTATGAGTGAGAGGAACTGTTGAAAGAGAATAAAAGAAGGAATAATACATTATCTAGTTAATTATTTGGGGAAAATGGGGGAAATGAAGGAACTAGAGTTGAAATACTATTATTTTAAACATTTTTTTATTTTTAAGAAAAGCATGCATTTTCCCACCTCACTCTAGCTTTGTACTGCCATTCTATTCCACAGAGCATCGATCTGCCTTCTCTGAAATCATGGTGGGAAATTAATCTAAACTTTTAATTGCAATATGTTAGTGTTAAGATGGGCAAATTGCCTCCAATGTGGTTGTTATTAAGGCTGTCATTGTAGCTTTATACAATAAAATCTCATTAGTGACATCTTCATCCTCGGGAGATCAGCTGAATTGTTTCTCAGCCCTCGGTGAAATACGTTCCATCCAGGCCATGGAAAATTGTGAGACTGATTTGTACCTGTAGTGCATTTCTCTCTCTGCTTCCAAGTCCCTTACAAACAACTGTATAGTAATATAAGAATGGGAACATAGGAGATGTCCAGGGAGGTTTGATAAAGGAGGTGGCACTCATGCAAAGCTTTAAATGTTCATCTGGATTTCTTTACATGTTAACAGTGTCCTGTGAGTTCAGGGGATAGAACATCTTCACTGTCTGACCCAGCAATTAGATCTTGGTGTTATCCAAAACAAAGCATGTATTTAACAATGTGTTACTACAGTGTTAAGCACTTCATAGTTATTTTGAATAATTACTATTTATTGTGTGCTACTAGGACTTTTTCTTGTTCTTACAGCAACTCTGTGAGGTAAACACAATTATGCTTATTTTACAGATGAAAAAACAGGAATGGAAATAGAGAACGTTTTTCTAAAGAGAGAGGTTGCCAAAGGCCTCAGAGCTAGTAGTTGACAAGGACAATGTGAACTCAGCCCATCATCTTTTCATTCTGCCACATGACTCCCTTGACTAGGAGCCTATTCTTACTAAGTTATGTTTTAGATACAGGTTGGACCTTCTTGTTGCTTTACAGTAGGAACTCAAGCAGCCAAATCCTCTAACGGACTCTTTATCTTTACAAATTAGGGCAATCTTCTTTATACAAGAACTGTTCCTTTGATTAGCATGGTCTGATTTGCATGGGTCTGATTAGCATGATTCAGGCTCCAGGATTCTCATCATCTCTTGGCGTACTGACAGTTGAATTTGGTGGTGTAAAAAGCAGATGACCAGACTCAGGAACATGGGCACTGCCCTGAGTTACTGCCAACATGGGTAGAGCTGTCTGTATAACCATCTCCCTGCCTTTCCCTCAGGAGTAGTGTGTCATGTTGTTTTGCCCTTTGAAAGTGCACTGAAACTTTCTCTTATTAAATCAGCTTTGTGATGATCTGCTTGGCTGCTTCTTGATATATTCATCTACATGGATCCTATGCTGTCCCTAGGCAGAAGTATTCTAAGGAAGCCTTGTCCAGGATTCCATGGATTCTGTATAAGTACCACTTGATAACTGATCTAGCTCTTGTCTTGTGTGAAAGATTGTGTAGTGGCCATAATTCTTCTCATCCTGGAATGCATTCCACTTTGCAACATGACTTTGTTGCTCCACTCACCCAGAGTTGGAATCTATTTCAGCACACCCTTGAACCTGGGCTGGCTTTGTTACTTGCTTTAACTAGTAGAATGCAGTGAGAGTAATAATGTTTGAGTTCCAGAGTCTAGGCCACATGAAGGCTTATAGCTCCCACTTTTCATCTTCATGGACCACTGTCCTGAGACCACCATATAAGGAAGTCTGCTGGAGGGTGAGCCCCTGGAGAAGACCAAGGCACCCCTGCCTACAACACTACCAACTTCCACGTGTGAGGGAGGTCCTCTTACACTGCCTAGTTCAGCTGAACCTGCAGCTGAATGAGGAACTGACCGAGGTGAAAATCAGCAGATGAACTGCCCCACTAACCCACAAAATCATAAAAAAAAATACTAAGTCATTAAGTTTTGGGGTGGTTTGTTACATAGCAAAGGCTTACTCCACACTGTGTTCTCTGGTTCCAGTAATTCTGGGACTAAATTTCCACAGGTGAAAATGAGTAAATTTTGGATCATCTGCAAGGATGTTTTTATTCCTAATATGCTAGGCATTACAAAGAACAGAGTGGGAAAGCACAGAGGTGAGAACACGGAGGTTGTTTAATGGGTTACAATAGAATGTGTTAAGAAAAAGCATTTGGTTAAAGTGAAGTCCTCAGGAATATGGTCTAACTCTACGAAGGGAAGTTAGAAGAAGACTGAGGAAGATTGGTGACTATTTGTTTTAGCCATTCACCTGTGAGAAAATTGTGATGAAAAGAAAGTAGAAATAAGAAAATGAGCTTTCGTGGACATTGAGAAAAGAGCCGGACATGGCTGGTGAGACCTGAGGGAGGAGCCTGGATATCTCTCGGAGCATACAATCTTCTTGACCTCTTTTGTGGTTTAGGATAGAGATCAAACCACACACTGGTGACCTCTGGGGTACCTGCATTTGTGGAGGACAAAAAGTTCTCACTGAATCCCCCAAAGTGAAGTTTTGCCAAAAAATCAGTGAGACCTGCAGTTTCTTCCCATGAGTATGCTAACCACTCCATAGACACCATCTGTGTATAATGAAGTAGCACTCTAGTAAGGATTTAAACTGCATTATTATTCTGCATGTTGTCTGGACTTAGTTGTGATTATGATTTTTCATTTTTTAGCAGAGCCATGGGAAATAAATGCTTATAAATATAAGAGTTCATAAGAGAAGAACCGAGACACAGGGGAAAATAAAAATCAGTTATGAATGAAACTCGCGTTAAGTTTTAAGAGTGGTACAGTATTAAGCACCTTATAAAAGGAAAGCCTTAGATGGTCAAAGACTAGATACGGAGGTCTTCTGAGAAGAAACTTTTCTTCTACTCCTCTCCCAGCTCTCTCTCTGCATTGGTTGTCCCTTCCTTTGGAAGAAGGAGTTGCTAATTTTACTGTTCAGATTTTATGACACTGGTTAGGCCAGTGAGTCTCTCTGCATTAAAAGATCATCACGTAGATGTGTCTCTCTTCTGTTTTCATCTCCTGTGTGACTTCAGGAGGCCACCTCCTGCTGGCAGAAGCCCAGTCTACCCAATACTCGCCTCTTCCTTCCTACCTGTGTGTACCTGGCACCACTGAATTCTTTTTTTCCCAAGTAGAAGGATAGAGGTGGGATTCAACTTTGGAGATTCCCTTTGGTCCCCTGTACCCAACCCAAAGGGTTTCTGTTGAGTTTGCCAAAGAATTTTATATTGGGGATTAGGGTCCGCTTATTATCTGATAAAAAAGAAGTTTAGAATTAGGCAGATTTCAGAGTTGGCTAATGTGATGGCTTAAAGGTATCATCCAAAGCCCCACATACTTTCCATTTTTCCACTCTTCCGCTCATAGTGTGTTTTGTCGTCAGACTTGTCTCCTAATCTGTGCCAGCTTTCTACAACACCTTCAGGCCCCCAGAACAGCATCCAAAGTCCAGAAAGAGAAAGTTCAGTCTTTCCTCATGGACCTTTTGAAGAACAGGAAAACTTTTCCAGAAGCCTTTCTTCAGACTTTCCCTTTTCCTCTTGTCAGGATTGTATTGTAGTTCCTCTTCCAAATCACTTACTGGTAAGAGAAAATTTAGAACTAACACAATTAGCTAAGATTAATCAAAGCATCCACTGAGCCTTGGATGTGGCTGTGTCTCCTGAAGCACCTGGCTGCCTGAGAGCCAACCTGAACTGAGGTTCTGTAAAGCAGAAGAGAAGAAAAGAGATGGCTGTTCAGTGGGTAACCGAGGGCATCTGCCACCAACAATGACCATGATATGTGTATCAGGCACTCAATTAAATTTGGCAAGGCTGAATCTTAACACCATTGTGGAGCAAGTCTCCATTCTCTCTCTGACTTGGAGGGATTCTATATTGGTTTCCGGTTGCTGATATAACAGACTACCACAAACTTAGTGTCTTGAAATGGCACAGATTTATTATCTCACAGTTCTGGAAGTCAGAAATCTGAAATGAGTCTCACTGAGCTAAAATCAGGGTGTCAGTAGGGCTGTATTCCTTCTGGAGGCTCTAGGGGAACTGATTTCCTTGTCTTTTACAGCTTCCAGAGGCTGCACTCCTTGGCTCCTGGCTGTCTTCAAAGCCAACATGAGTTCTTCTCATGCTGCCATCTGTCTGGTTCTCTCTCTCTGCTTCCCTGTCACACTTTGTGATACATTGGCCCCGCTTGGATGAGCCTGGATAATCTTCTGTCTGAAGGTCAACTGATTAGCAACGTGAATTCCACCTGCAATCTTAATTCTCCTTTGCCATAAAACCTAACATATTCACAGGTTCTGAAGATTAGGTACATCTCTGAAGGGCAATTATTTCGCCTACCAAAGATACCATCTTCACCCCTTAGATTCTAAGGACTGTCATGACAGTGTCTATGGGAATGAGCACAGCGTCTGGCTTTGAATTTTAACTTCCCTCCTTATATAATACAGGAGTGTGTACTTGGACAAGTTACATAACATCTTCAAGATTTTGTTTCTTTACATATAAAATGGTATTAATATTAATTATCTCAAAGAGTAATTGTAAGAATCTAGTTAGGCTGTATATGGAAAATGCCTAATACATTGCCTAGCTCAGAATATATAATCAGTAAGATAGCATCATCACCGTTTCTTTCATCTCTGAAAGCCCTTGAATATTATATAACCGTTGTTTCTGTTACTAGAGGAATGGGTTCTAATGCTAGCCTTCCTAGCCAGGTAACCTTCAGCTGGTTATTAAATTTTTCTGAGATTAAGTTTTCTCATCTATAGAATGGTAATGATAAAAGCTTCTTCATAGAGGAGGTGATGATGAAATGAAATAGCATGTATTGATTGCCTAGAAGAGTTCCTGATGCATAACGAGTCATCAGTTAAACGCTGTTCGCTTCCTTGCCTCTATGCCTGTTCTCATGAGAGCTTTTCGACTCATTCACACCAAGACAGTGGCTCTCAAACTTTAGTGCACATCAGAATTATCTAGAAAACTTGTTTAAAATACAACTCTTTGGGTTCTACTTCAGGTCTACTGAGTTAGGATTTTGGAATGAGAAGAGAGGGCTGGATGGTCTTCATGAAGACATAAATAACTGATCAAACTTTAACATAATAGGTTTCACAGAAATAATTGAACTTTAACACTGAACAAAGCATCATGTTAAAAGTTTAATTTGGAAATTTCGAGCATCAGCCAGCAGGTAGAGGAGATATTTTGAGGGGATACTAGACCTTGCCAATGTTTCTGAGCTCGAACATGTATCAGGTCAAAAAGAGTTTAGATAAGGAAGGAGACAGAAAACCAACGGTTACTTAGATTTCCTGTGTATTATTCTACATGACCTTTGTCCTCATTAGTGTGGAAAATGGGGAGTTGGTGGTAAAATGTCTATGATTAAATGACAAGAGATTTCATAAAGATGGTTTCTCTAGATGCTCTTTTGTTATGGGATAAAAGTACATTAATATTATCTCAACATGTTTTTCATTCTGACCAAATTGCTAATACTTTGCTGGTGCTTTATGTGTCTTCGCATCAGGAATGTTCTCACACAAATGAAGAGAATGAAAGAAGGTAGAAAGATAACTGGATTTTATCATCCAGATTGCCCTGTTTGGCCTTGCTGGTAGGTAGGCTCCATTTTTATTCCACAGTGATCGCCACCCAAATGATAACTTCACTCTCAGTAGTAAATATACAGTTGTAAGACTTCAATTTTTTTTGTTGTTGTTATCAGGAATATTAAACGCAAAGGAGCAAACTGCAATAAATTAGATAATATCCAGTAGACATTTTCGCAGGGAAAAAATTTTTTTAATTCCAGTTGTTGCTAAAGAGGAGGAATTTAATCCACACATGCTATTGGTTATGGGTTTTTTTTTTTTTTTTACCCCCCTAAATGGGATAAGAGGCAAAAGTGTGAGCAGGGAAAGGGACATCAAAGCTGTACGGAGTGAATTCCCAAGTTTGTAGAATCAGAAGGGATTCTTGCTATTCAGTTATGCCTGGCTGAAGACAGTGCATTTTCTTCTATGATGTATATGTCACTTTTCATTAATTCTGAGAGGCCTGGTCCTTTAGAAACCAGGGTAAACAGAGTAGTATATTGGATTAGATCTCTACCGTGAATAAATTTATTTTCTAGCAAGTGTAAAAAATGTGCAAGGCCAAAACCCCCCAGAGCAGAGAGTGTCACAGTGATTGCTAATACATTACTGCACAGAGAAAGACCTAATAAAACCCCTATTAGGATGTCATACCTGCTTACGACTGAATTCTCCAGAAAGTTTATTTGATATGTCTAAGCCAATTATCAAAGTCTTAGTGATAAGAAGCAGCTCGCTGGGCCTGAATGTGTCAGAAGAGAATGACTAAATTGTGGGAATTCATGGGCCTCTGCTTTGAATAATTAACTTGGCTCTTTGTAGAATGCATACACTTTGGAAACTAATTTTCTCTTTACACAAAGCATTTTGCCCTTGTGCTGCCTTTGAAAAGTCAACTGTTTAGCTGCGAGGTTATTCCCTTTTTCATTATATCTGCCTCGAGCCTCCTTCTCCATCTTGTGGTCCACCCTTCTCTTTGCTCTTTGTCTCAGTGGCATCATTCTGACGACCCTGATGTAGCCTTCCACAGGAAACATGATATGCAGTGATGACATTTCCTCCAAATGGAGTTGAAACATTTGCTCCGCAGCGATATCATAATGCTTTGTCTGTCTTTGCGTTTTGCTCTGACTGAAATGCAAAGTTGAATTTTAAAGAATTTCAAGATTTTTTTTCCCCTAGGAGAGAAGCGGAAGTGTTGGTTGCATATATAATTTTGTAGATAAAAACTAAAGTGGCTCTTCATCTATTTGGAATTACAAAGTCAACAATTTCGACGAGACAGTCAGACCTGAGCTGTGCAAACAACCAGGCAATTCAAAGGCCTTTTCTCCCCGTAAGTTTCTCCCCCTAAATGGGCCAAACAGATCCCTTGTTTTGGTTAATGCGTAGACAAGTGTTTCCCAGTCTTCGGACTGTGATGTGGACAGCCATCTGTGGGGTGGTGTTTGTGTGGACAAGCCTCTTGTGTTCCTTCTCCAGCTCCAAGGCAGACCTCACAGTTGGTTGGTTTCATCAGTGTTATATGCTGATACCACCCTTGGAGACTTCACTCTCCTGATAAAGTTTTGCCAGGATCCTTTTGGAGACCTATCCGTCTACTCCTGAGAGAAAGAATCACTGGAGAGCATGGAGAGAAACCATCAGGCAATGGGTATCTTGGCTCATTTTATGATCTAGGACTTAACATTTCTTCTGTCTGCGCTTTTGTTTGGTAACTGCAGTTAACATCTGGTGGCTACACACCTGGCAAAAGGGTCATGAAGATTAATGAGCATTTAAAATTCACTGGAAGGAACACAGTGTAGTATGCAGTCTCAAGTTATATATTTATGGACGCGTATTCCTATGCAGCAGAAGAGGTCTCTTCCAGCTTTGATTCTAAGAAACCTATTTAAGATGACCTGCCTTCTCTGGAGAAGCTGAATTACTCTGCATTGTGTCTTGAATTTCAGTCCATACAGAGAGCTTCTACTCAAATCTCACAGAAAGAATTAAGCCATACTGTAAATAAATTGCAAAACCAAGGTTCCATATAGGGCTGCTTTTCTTTCCCATTCACATAAATAATCAATGAGATCCATGAAAACAGCTTAGCATGATGGAGTTTGCAGTGAGTGGATCATTGAAGTAACCTCCAGGGAGATTGATTTTCAGGATTCATAACATTTGCCTAAATAGAATCATATACAAATGTACATAGAAGAAGTATGTCAGTGTCCACCCCTTCCTCATTTAGATCTGTTTCAGAAGGTGCTATCCAGATTTTGAATCCTAACTGGACCTTGAAGCTTTTTTGTAGTAACAGCTCTCTCTACAGCAAAAGAAATCCCTTCTATCCAAACTCATTGCTGTGGCAGTGGGTGTTTTACAGTATCCACAATAGGAAAGAAAAAAGGCAAAGAGCAGAAGCCTCTGCATTCTTAACCACTGATAACTGTATCGACTAGTGTGGTCCTCTAGGGTGATGCCCAAGGAGAGTAAAAATAAAAGCAAACGCTTGAGAATAAAAATTTCCCCTCTTATTTAATCATATGCTTTTGGGAGGGGTTGCTGATGATCACAAAAGGCAAATAAGTGATGATAAGATGTCACAACTCTGAAATTGATTAAGAATCACTGCTCTGAGAACTTACATTCTAAAGAAAGCATCCCACATCTGTACAAATGTCTCTTATACATATGCTAATCAGTTCCACTGATAATTTTAGCTTTTGGTTTGTTTTCTTCCTGTCATTATTTTATGTTCTTATTTCCTAGACTTCATATGCATATCCGGGGGAACACAACTGCTTACCATTCAAGTTTGGGGGAGTATGTTGGGAATATGTAATAGTCTTTGGCACTTGACATTTTCCTTCTGAAGTAAAATTTGGTGAGTGCTTTTGAATCATAAGAATGGTTTGGGGTGAATGGAAGAAATCAGGGAGTACAGTACAGATATATATCTCCAGTCATCTAAAAACATTACAGTTTTTCTGGACATAATAACCTGCTGATCCCTTCATCTCTAAATAGATTATAGTGAAATGGAATACTTGAAGTGTGGCAATGCAGTGGGTTCATGAACCATTTATTCTGGCTCTCTCTTTGCACCTGGAAATAGGGAAAGAGAAGCATTTCTCTTCAACTATGGCCCATATATAACAAGGCTTCTTAGGCTGTGTCTAAAGCAGCTCTCAGAGGCTGATCAAGACCTTGTTTTGAAAACAAAGGCACCTCAGCCAACTCCTTTTGAGACTATCAGTTGGCATTCAGACACACAGATCCACATGCAGAGCACCACCCCTTGTGCAATGCAGGCTAAGCTGTTCTGTCTGCTGAGGTCTTGCCTCTCCAGGAGAGCTAAACCTCCTTCGTGAGTTTCTCATCCTTTGCTTTATTGCCTCCCTTAGGCTCGCTGCATCATATTTAATTCCTCTTTCTGGTTTGGGGTCTCTCCATCTTTCTCAGTTCTTTCCATCTTTCTAATTTGGTCCTTACTCACCTTGTTGTTTCATCTTCTCTCCCAGCTTCCTACGTCCACTCTGCTGTCCCTGATCATCTGACCTTAACTTCCATTGATCCACCTCCCCTGGAAACCAGAAATCAAGGGAGCTCATAGATGCAGTCCATGTGGATTAGCCTCCCAGGTAACTAAACAGGTTGGAAAAGGGTGAATCATAACCTGGAGAGGCAAGTGTAAGATATCTAGTGTATTGGGCAAAATGCCTGGTATGCAGAAATGAATTATTCTTTCGACCCTTTGTTCACTCTTGCTTTTTTGTGCAAAATTCTAAGCACATTTATGTTCCTTTCTTTCATTACTGTTTCTCAAAAGAGAGTGCTCGGAGTATGGAACAAATGTTGATTATTATCTTAAGTCATTTGGAGATCTAGGTAGGACCTTGACTTTAAGCAGGGAAGTTTTATGCTTCCTCATCTGTATACTCAGTACTTCCTTCCTGATGGTCAGTGTCATAGTGTCTTTCTAAAGTAGCTGTCTCAGTGAAAAATCGCTTTTGGGCAGGATGCTGTTGCTGTATAAGACCCTCCTAGGGTTTGGTAAAGTTGAATTTACTTGGAGGAAGAGAGCATTCTCAGTGATCCCTAGAGATGAGGGTTATCGCTTTTGTGATGTGTATGTCTCCTGCCTGAGAAATGCTGACTGAAATTCTTTCGGTTCTTTTGGTTTCAAGACTTTTCAAATAAATATTTAGATAAAAAGACTTGGCATATTTGACTTCAATCTTTTAAAAAAGTCCAACTCTGTCTTTACTTTATTTTTAATTTAATTAAATTGAAAACTCTGTCTTAATGCACATTATTTTGTTTTAATTTTAGTCTGACTTTATCAAAGTATCACGGAGTCAGAATTTTCCACATAGTGATTTGCTTTATTAACTGCACTAAAAGTTTTTTGTTTGCTTTAGTTTGTTTTCTTGTAAGCCAAATATTAAGACAGTTGGGGAAGAGAAAAAGCTAATGGCATGTTTATTTTTGCAGGCATTACATCCTAAACTAACCTGACCTCGTTTTATTGACTTGGTTTTTCAAGGATTGTGGGTACTTGGGCTGCATAGTGAGCTCCTTGTCCTTTGGGGAGAAAATGATCTTAAAAATATTAATCTTGTAATTTAAATGAAATTGTGATACGTACAAAGGAAGGAAAATTTTAGATTTAAGTTTAGGTGACACTGCCACATATGGCTAAGTTATAAAAACCATGTTCTCTGAAAAAAATAAAAGGAAAAATTGAGGAAAATTTTATATATACTAAGTTTTGCAGTTTGACATTTATATGTTTAGTTAAATAGTTCTAGTTTGTCCTATTAAAATGAGTTGCTTTATTATAGTTTATTTATACTTTGGAGATACAATCCTTAGTGAAATCCTAACCAGGTCTTGTGTTTTAAAAAAATTCCATATACATTGGTCAGATATTGCTTTACAAAAGATGGCCTGAGGAACAAATTCTCTTTATGACAACCTTAAAATCATTAGATAGAACCCTATTATAACATAAAGGATTGGGAAATTGTCTTGGTGCTTGTGGTAAATGTTAACCACACCACATAAAATGTATATAATCCTATTCTGGAACATATAATTTGGCTCATGGTCTAGCTGAATACATGTTATAAGGGAGATCATTGGGTTGGGTTTTTTTAAGATGGCAAGACTGAGCACTGAGCTCGTGATGGTAGAGACATTTTCAGTGACATAGCAGGAGAGTTCTTTGAGCTCTTCAGTAGATCAAATAGGGCTTGAACAGCCTGAGGAAACTGCCAAATGTCACCTTGTGGACTTGGCTAATTCCTAGAAATCTCTGGGTCAGAGATTCTACCTTTAGTATAAAATACCATGGCATGAACATTGGTACTAACCTTACAGAATCATCTTATTTTTCTTTTTCCCCTGTTTCCACATTTATTCATTAAACTTTATATTAAGAGAGGATTTGTATGAGTGGTGAGTCTTTCCTAGCACTATGTTCACACAAAGCTTCTGGGTTCCATTTTTGTGCCTTTCTTGAGAAAATCTGACTTAGAGTCTAATCTTTCATGGGACAGACAAATGACGTGGCATCAGAACAGAGCTGGTAAGTTCACAGTTTGGATTTTGTGCTCTGTTTAAATTAAATCCAAATCTTCTGTACTTATTAAAAATGAAGCTCTCTTCCCCTTTAGAATCAAAAATAGTCTTAGCTACTCTCTTCATGGGATCTTAGGAAGCGCAGCAAATTCTCATCCCACTTGCTTCTTAAAGTGTTTTTGACTGCCTGTTTGAAAAAAAAAAAAACAAATATGGTACCATCATTGTGAAATTAAAAATTGGATGGTGAAGGATTTTTTAAAAATTAATTCTCATTAAAGATTAGTATATATCCACGTATCATTGATCCTTAATATTGAATGTTACCTGCTTTGTGACTATTAGATGGTTGCTGTAGTGACCTGTCAGAAGTCAGGTTTACAACTTAAAGACAGACTAAAGATAAAAAAAAGTACAATATAACAAAAAAATTAAAGCTTTTTAAGGTGTATTTCTTTCTGATACAGTGATAAAGAATCACAAAATGAAACAAGAAAAAAATTGCATCTCCTTGAGAGACAACCCTTCAAACAAGTAGGAGCAAGAGGGCATTTAAATCTGAGAGGCCTTTCTGGGCAGCAGGTGTTGGGGCTGAATCATCACTTATCTTATTTTTGAATAACCTTTCCAGTATCTAGAAGCTTTTGTAAAGCCAGAATGCTGTTTGTTTATTTAAAGCAGCTCATTATACAAGGATTCTACACATAGCCCTTAGCAAATCCGAGACAATCTTGCTTTGAGCCTTACAGAACTTATTTTCCTTTTTAAATCTGCTAACCGACCTAATAGATCAGGTTCCCTGTTTCCTCCTCCTGCACATCTATTATCAGTCCTGATTATATCGTACCACTTCCCTGAACTCTGGTTGGTCCTCTAAGCACTGAATTTCAACCAGCTGGCATTGCTCAGATATCCTCCCAGCATTTACAAGGGGCAGGCTCTCAGTTTTACTTGTGCCCCATGGTCAGTGGGCTTGCCTGGTGTGGATCACATTGGCTTACTCGCTGGAGCAGACGGGAATGACCAGAAATCCCCTAGTTAGTGCTCAGTGATCAGTTCTGACCCCTTCCCGCCAAGGATGACTAGGATGGCCAATGTTTCTTCAGGGTATGGCCCATAGTTATGTTACCTTTGTAGTTTCTGACAAGCAGCAGGGACTCAGCAAGTCTTGATTACATGTATACATGAGTGGTGTTGAAGCCTTCTCAAAGTGTGACTAATTTTTGTAGCCTTTATTAATATTGTAATTTTACATCTATTCGTATGATTAATTGACTGGTATGTTTAGTTCTCAACCTTGGTTACACTTTGGAGTCACTTGGGGATCTTTAAAAAATATTCACCTATGGGCCTCACCTCAGGAGATTTTGATTTTTATTGGTCTGGGGTTGGTTGTGCACTGGGAATTTTCAAAACTCCCTGGATGGTACCAGGATGCAACCAAGGTTAAGAACTGCTGTTATAGACTGTAAACTCCATTAGGTAAAGGACCACATCTTCTGCTCACCGTAATATTCCAGCACCAAATTCAGGGCCCAGAATCTAGTAGGTACTCAATAAATGATTGTTGGATGAATTAATGAAAGTTTGAAAACATGGCTTTTTAATAACTCTTGAGGATAGCACAATAAAAAATAGATTAAATGAATACGGCTTTTTCTGAAGATGGTTCCAGTGTGTTACTCATGAACAAGCTCATATGGTCATGGCATGGTCTTAAAGGACCCTGCTCCTGAAACGTCCAGTGATCATCTTGGGGAGCAGAGGTCTCCCCATCTCTGGCAGTTTTAGAGGCCACTGCTTACACTGACCTAGTTCAGGATGGAGGATGTGATGAATGAACAGATAAAACTCTTGGAAAAAAGGATTTTTGAAACTCAACAGCTCTTTCTTTAAACTTTTCATCAGAAGGAAAATGTTAAAGCTTTGAGATTTTGTATGAAAAGCTGCTTGACTGTTAATTAGATGAGCATTAGGAGAAAAAAAAAGAAGGAAAAAAAGAAAGTGGTATCCTCAGTAAATGAGGAGAGAAATGCTTGCACAGTAGTAGATCAGCAGGTCATTTAAAGATGAGACAAATGAGCGGGAGAAAATTCAGGACTAGGGTTATGGGGCTGACCAAGAAATGTAAATTTTTTAAAAAGGAAAAGCTGAGTTCTAACTTTTTTTTTTTTTTTTTACAATATCATTTGGAAATGATTGAATTTCGGTGAAGTATATAGTGCATTTGGAAAGATACAGCTGAAGTGATGACATTCAGGGGCTAAAATGTGGATTCTGATCCCCCTGCAGTTACCTGTTTTGCTGGGTGACCTTTAAGTTCTTTCCACCCCCTCGGCAGCCCCTGCCTGCCCACCTTCATGACTGGGGAAATGTTAAGTCGGCCCCCTGCTTCAGCCTGACTGCTGTCTCTGGTGAGGAGAAGGCAACGGTGTGGAGTGCCCTTGGAGGAGAGGCCGCTGCCACACCAGGGGGAAAAGAATTTGAACACAAAACTGCCTACGCCTCTGTAGCTTATGAGATAAGAGATTGTCACTCAAAGAGGCCACCCCCAGCCACCCTTCTCATCTCCCTTAAAGAGGTGGGAGGAAGACTTACCCAGACAGTGTTTTCACAGTGTTCGATAATGGGATCGTCTTATAAATGAAGTGAAAACCCTTCGGAGTCAAAGGTTGTGCAGACACGGGATGAGCAGCATTGAAATGTTCAACCTCTGAACAGAGAACACTGTGTGTCTTCTTAGATATCTACATGGAGAGAACCTTCCTTCTTTTTTTATTACTTTGACAATCAAGGATCTTTAAAAAAAAAATGTTATGTCATTCTGATCATGTGACATCTTTGTTTGAAACTCTTCAGTGGTTCCCCTTCACCTATGGAAAAATTCCCCAAATGTCAGCAGGGGTGATACTGAACATTTTAAACAACCACTGTGGCATCAGAATGGACACTGGTGTAGAGCTGGAAAACAGATTGCAGGTCCCAGACTCAGTCATTATCCTTTCATTGTGAGGAGCTCTGAAAGTCCCAGTGCAGAGATGATGTCTGGAGTGGAGTGTGACAACCAGGGACCCCATTCCAATTGATACAAAAGTATTCTGATTTCATAGCAGGACATTCTAACGAGCTAGATGTAAACCCAGTTTATTAGCTGACATAAATTCATCTCTGTTATCTAGCCCCAGCCTATGCCTCTGGCTTACCTCCTTCCTGCTTTTCTTCTCTTATACTACAATCTCCAGC
Organism: Camelus ferus; assembly: GCF_009834535.1. Taxonomy (NCBI): domain Eukaryota; kingdom Metazoa; phylum Chordata; class Mammalia; order Artiodactyla; family Camelidae; genus Camelus; species Camelus ferus. The sequence goes on from NC_045699.1 coordinate 13,589,701, forward strand.
TTTGGTGCACTAATGGCAATTCCCTGTATGTGTCTGACGGTTTCCCTTTTTTGTGCCTTTGTACATACTATTCTCTCTGTGTGGAATATTCCTCCCTTTCTTGGATTTATGAAAAATCTCCTACCCTTCCTTTAGGACTGCTCAGTTGCCACCCCTGCCTCCAACCACACTGCTTTTTTTTTTTTTTTTTTTACCACTCCCTCTTTTGTATCCCTGCATTCTTTGCCTCTTTGATTGTCTATCACACTGAAATGATAATTATTTATTTACATGTCTAGCTCTCCACTAGTCTGTGAATTCTTTTCAGGGCACAAATTCGATGTGCTTTCTACATTCATATCCCCAGGACATGATAGGTACTTGATAAATGTTTGTTCAGTGAACCAATGAATGAATTCTTTTGTGTAAATGGAAAGCAAGGGGTCAGCATTCTCCTGTAGGGGTACTTTATGCAGTTGGGATCTCCTCGTGCCCCTTTAAATTTTATCTTTATTATCTCATGTAATGTTAAATAATACTATATCTTTTTATCTTCCTCCAAAGAACTTTTTTCCTCTTTCCTGTCAACTCTGCTGTACCTTTTTGGCCTTTATCTATTTTCTCTCTGTTATTTAAAAAATGTAATGACCAGTACTAGACACAGAACACATTTGAAGTATAAGCTGATGAATGGAACATTGGAAGGATTATTTTGGAGTCCTTGGGAGTCAGACTCCTCCCAGGACATTCTGTGATCATTTTCCTTTCTTTCCTGATGGTAGTACTTCTCTACTGACTCACACTCAATTTGTCTACTCTGACTCCTGTCAGGATTATTTGTGACTTGGTCCTTGGTTCTCTTTTCCCATCCTATATTTATCCAGGTCTGATTTTGTGCCCAAATACTCCAGCTTGATCTGACCTTTTTTTTCTTTTTTCTGTTCTTAGGAGGTGTATATTCTGGTTTTCAAGCCCACCATGGCTTTTATTTTTATCTTTTAGAGTGTCTGCACTTCAGTCTCATTTGGTCATGTCTTCAGATTTCAGGATCTTTTTCTTACTACAAGTAGTCTTTATTGGCTGGATTGATTAGAATGGCAACTGTAGCCTTGGCAGTCTTTACAGATGTATTGATGAGGATACTAGCTACCGTAGGAGATGTACATAGTTATGTCCACAGAGTGTGGGAAAATAACTAAAACGTTGGCTTCTTCTACCATTTTATGGGTGAAGCAGTGGGGCAAAAAAAAAAAAATTAAGTGGTGATGGCAAGGCAGGTGTACAGCACAGTTAGAAGAGCATAGTGGCAGGCACACTGCTGCGTAAGCCAGGTTGCCTGGGTTTGAATTAGCTCTACCACTTCTTAGCTGTGCAGCCCTAAATTGGTCATTTAACCCTTCTGATGGGGATTTTGTAAAAATCAAATGTGCTAATGCATGCTCATAAAGCGCTTAGTACTATTTCTGGCATGTAGCAGAGGGTCAAAGTAAACCATTACCACTTAATCCCTTTCCAAGATGTACTTACTGCTGATCTCCCAGTAGGCATCTTTGTCTGAATGTGATTTCCCTCTCTTCCCCCTTCCCTAACTTTACATTTAGCTAGAAATCGTAAGAGTTAACACTTGCATCTTTTAAATGAAGGTGATGGCCTAGATTGGTCATTTTCCAAATGATGCTCCATAGTAGAGACCTGGGGATTCCCCAGAGGCTTCTCCAGAGGGGCTGGGAAGTGGTCCACCTGGGCACAGCTACAGCCGTTACTCTCCCAGGGGAGAGAGCAAGCTCCCTTTCTCTGTTTTACACATTGGACTTTTACCCTACTATTTGCTTAAAGAAAGAGTTCTTGAAGCCAAAGGAAGTTAGACAATTCCCTTCCATCTTGAAAATCAGTGGTTTTGAATGTAGAACATAATGATAATTGGATTTCTACCATTATTTTGTGAACACTGAATTAACAATTTGGGGGAATTACATTACATGTTGCCTCCTCCAATGATGTAATAATCAAATAAAATAGATTCTAATCCTATTTAGTCAGCTTCCCTCTGTTGTTCTTAGTCTGCTTTGAGAGGACTGTCAAATTGAATTTGCTGTCCTTCGTGTTTGCCAAAGTTTATTATTTCAATTTACAGCAGCAGAGATGTTATAACCTGGTCTTTCATGTACTCTGTTGTGTTAGCTCTGATATTGTGCCAATCTGCACAAGAAAGTAATTACGGAATGATGGGCCTTCCTTTGCTTTCAGAAAAGCACCAGGCAGGTCTTCCTGATGTCTGGAGGGGTTGCGTGTTGGAAGCAGAATTGGGACTAGGGGGTTTAATCTGCTTTTCTTATTCATAAATACCTTAAAAACACCAACAAAATACTGTTTAAATATTTTTCGCCAAGCCCTAAAGAGGCTAATACCAAGTAAAGCATGGGATGAATTTGAGAAAAGATGCTTTGAAAAGAGTGGGATAAAATCAAGCTCTAAATGCATTTAATTCATTAGCCGTAAAGCATGCAGAGCTAGGTTTGTAATGATATCAGGACATTCGGGGACAGATTCAGAATGAGATCTCAGAAATCCCACGTGGAGCCTCCTGTGAATGTCTGCAATCTGTTCTGTGGCTCCTTTGGTCAGATTATCTGTTGGCTTTAAACAGGAAAGGAGATTAGCTTCTGCCATTCCCATCTGCAGTTTAACATTGAGCCCTAATGCTTAAGTTCACCAGGGTGATATCAAATTAAGTAAACTGGAAAATTACTTCTTCATTGACACTTAAAAATGATAATGGCAATATATGCTTGTTGTAAAGATGCTAGTGGTGCAAAAATTCATAGCAAATTCCTGGTTTTCTCTTTCTTATTTTCTGAATCCCATTCCTCAAGGTAATCATTGATAATAGTTGAAAGTGAATCCATTCAGAGTTTTTCTTTGTATAGACAAGTACACACACACATACTCATATGTACATGTAAATATGTAAGAAATATATCACACATACACATATGTACATATAATTATATAAAAATACAGACACATTTATGCGTACATATAAATATATAAAAATATACATGCACTCATGTACATATAAATGTATTTCAAAATATACACACTCATGTACATAGAAATATATACACATATACATATGCACACATATATATAGCTCAAAAATATAAATGGATTTTCTTTTTATTTAATTTTACATTTTTGATATCTTTTCATGTTAGAATATATAGATTTACCTCACTTTTTAAGAATGAAAATCACATTTCAAGGGGACTTTTAAACTCCTTCTGACTGTCAGTAAAATCCCAGACAAGGAGCACAGTGGGGAAGGCTTCACCACCACCTGCAGTTAGAGCCCTCTGCCTCTGACCCACCTGACCTTGGAAATGGTTCTGTTTTTAAAGGTGGCCTCAGGCATAGTTAAGAAGCATGTCTCCTGTTCACACCGGCTCAGACCCCCATTGTGAAAGAAAATGATCCTTTAATCGAGTTGGTTTTCTCTCCAGCAAATTGCACCCACTTCACTTTGGGAAGTGAGGGAACTCTGCTGTGACTAGGATTCACATCCTTCAGGGCCTGGTGGGGCGGAGGGGACCCTCATTCCACAGGGGCAGCCTCGTCAGACTTCTCTCCCATTAGCCAACAGGGCTGGGTTAAGTCGGCCGTCCATTCAGCAGGCCTGACTGATGTGCTGATAACGCTGGACCAGTGGGGAAGGTTCTTAAACTAATTCACTTAAGATAAGGGAATGGCTTCTCCTCAAAGGCAAAGCAAGGAAAGATCCTCCACTTCTCAGTAAGCCTGTCCAAATTGTCTGCCAACCACTCGAGGATGAAATTGAGTCTAACACTACAGCATTTATTACTAAGAGTAGACTCACCGGTAAATATTTAAAGGTTGTATAAACTCAACATCTCCGTCATTTGCCTGCATTTTGTTTGGATGACAAGAAGTGGCAGAGTGCACTGCAGAGTGAGATTAGGTGCTTGCAGTGTGGCTGCAGAGATTAAATGAGTATTTCTTGAGGCACCCTTCATTATGGGAAGAGGGCGAGGACAGATTTCCTGAAGGGTTTTCCACTTGGCTGCATGATTAAATGTTCAGGGAACTATATAATTGGTAATATACTTTTTTATATTCCTGTGTAAATAATTTCTTTATTTAAACTTCACAATGTGTAATATTTAACCACTTGTCAAGCGATAACTCACTGGTAGCAGAAATTTATAAAAGTCTAACAGCGGGATTAAGGGTATTATGGCTGTAGCTGATTGATCTCTATAGTTCTCTTGAAGAGGAATCTTACCACAGAGGTATAATTTGTGAAATAGAACCACGCAGTCTCAGTAATTTGAGCAGTTATGTGGGAAACTCTGAATCCGTCTCAAATTGATCTGCTTTTACTTTTTTTTTTTTAAACGGGTTATAAAGGATGTTTTTAATTCTCTGTGCCTGCGTGTATAAATACATTGTAGTCAGTTTCTGTTGTTGTTGTTGTTGTGTTTTTGTTTTTCTGATTTTAGTAGAAGTCAAATAAAGAAAATATATGGCTCTGCCCTAATCTGTGAGATCTGTCATGGGTTTGCCCACGTCTCGAGGCAGTGTCAAAGTCATTTGTGTAAATAATAACAAAAGGGAGCACTACCAATTCATCATGCATGGGGACACAGTGTGTTGAAGGAATTTACTAGGAAATCAGTATTTGTCATCACGTTTGTCATGGTTTATAAATCCCAGCCTAATTTACAAGGGTTTAAGGCCTTTCACCCAAATATAAAAAGTGACCCATCAAAGTTAACGAGCCTTCTTTCTCTGGACTCATCGTTTAAATTTGCCATGTGATTACATGTAATGAAAAGGAGATAGTGGGGCATTTAAAGTGCAGCTGAGAGTGCATTGGTCAGAGGTGACAACTCAAGGAATTCTGAGACCAGGATGAACTGGATTTGCAAGTGACAGAAATAAAAACACCGGAGGAAGCTGACACTTAAAACAGTATGCTACTCATAAATTTGATGGAATATTGGTGGGCAAACATTTCAAAAGGGTGAAGGTTAGTAATAGGTGCAGAGGGATTTGGGGAGGATGGAGAAGACCGAGAAGTTACGATACATCACTGCAAAACAGATAAATGATTTAACTGTATTTGGGGAGGAATAGAAAATATCATTATCTACAAAAAACTTGATTAAACTCAAGCCTGAGATCCAGTCTCTATCAGTTTAAGACAATCATGATAAGGACCGTATGGTCAGGGATATGAATGACCCAGAGGTAGACCATTGGCCAACTGAAGCAGGAAACCATTTGATTCACTAGACACTTTTGAAATTTGGACCATGCGGATGAATGAGCACACAGTTTACTGGAATAGTTGTTACTCAATTCTTTCTAATAAATGTTTTAGGTATGAGTCGTAAAGAACTCCCCACCACTCCCCCACAAAAAAGTCTGTAAGCCTTGTGTAGGCAGTGGACCATGTCTGTTTTACAAAGTATCTTATCTAGCCCTGAGAGCACTGACCAAGATAGTCTTAACATTCCCCTCAGCTTGGCTAAACTTTAGACAAGCTTCTTCTTGATTGCAGCTCCCTGTCCTCCCTTTTCTTACAGCACTTACTTTTTTTATTGTAATAACTTTTTTAAATTGAAGTATAGTTGATTTACAATGTTGCATTAATTTCTGGTGTACAGCATAGTGATTCAGTTTATATATATATATATATTCCTTTTCATATTCTTTTCCATTATAGGTTACTACAAGATATTGATTACAATTTCCTGAGCTATACAGTAGGACCTTGTTATCTATTTTATATATAGTAGTTAGTATCTGCAAATTTCAAACTCCCTATTTATCCCTCCCTACCCCCTTACCCCCCCGGTAATCAAAAGTTTGTTTTTCTGTGTCTGTGTCTGTTTCTGTTTTGTAAATATGTTCATTTTTGTCTCTTTTTAGATTCCACACATAAGTGATATCATATGGTATTTCCTTTCTCTTTCTGGCTTACTTCACTTAGTATGACAATCTCCAGGCCCACCCATGTTGCTGCAAATGGCATTATTCATTCTTTTTTTATGGCTGAATAGTATTCCATTATATATATTTATATTTATATATACACACACCACATCTTCTTTATCCAGTCATCTGTTGATGGACATTTAGGTTGCTTCCTTGTCTTGGCTATTTTAAATAGTGCTGATATGAATATTGGAGTGAATATATCTTTTTGAATTAGAGTTTCCTTTGGATATATGCCCAGGAGTGGGATTGCTGAATCATAATGGTAACTATTTTTAGTTTTTTTAAGGAATCTTCATACTGTTTTCCATACTGCGCCAAACTATAGTCCCACCAACAATGTAGGTGGGTTCCCTTTTCTCCACATCCTCTCCAGCATTTATTCTTTGTGGACATTTTAATGATGGCCACTCTGACTGGTGTGAAGTGATACCTCATTGTAGTTCTGATTTGCATTTTCTTTAGAAAACTTGGAATTGTAATTTCTTTCTCTGCCCTTTTGAGGTGTAAATCTTCTACAATCCAGGAATGCCTTTCTCAAGGACCCAGGAACCATCCCTTTGAAATGTAATCATCAAGAAGTCAAGAAAGATAGGGTCCCTATCTCCCAGTGTGTGAGTGTGTGTTTGTGTGTGTGTGTGTGTGTGTGTGTGTGTGTGTGTTGGGGGCGGGGCTAGGAGCCTAACATTGATAAGGACAATTAGCAAACACAGATGGCCTAATCACATTGACTACTCCTCAAAACTTGTTTTCTAGCATTTTTCCATTAACTCACCTCAGCTCTAAAAATCCCTCCACCTTTTTTAGAGGAGTTGAATTCAATGTCTCTGTCTTATTGCAGTAATTTTGAGGAAAATCTTACTTGCCTATTTAACCAGTTTGGTGCTATTTTTCTTTACTCACTCAGTCAACATTTGTTGAATTGAATTTGAAGAGCTTCAACTTTTTATTCTTGTGTAGAACATCAGTTTAGAAAAAAAAAAAAGACTTTATGAAGAATACCAATGCAGAAAAAATGTTATAAAACAAAGCAAAATGATTTGATAGATTACTCAAGATATCCACATGAGAAAGACAATCAAATGTAGTTTGAAGAGTGGAATAATATTCTCCTTTAATAAAAGTTTATACAGTTGAATTACCTCCTTTAGAATAACTTAAGGTGAATGACATTGTATAGAAATGCCTAGAGAATTGGAAATGCTCAGGAATGTTTATTAAGTGGTGAGGAGTAACGTCTTTGCTGAGTGGTGCTTATTTCCTATAGAATCATTCCGATGAAACCATTCCTATGGACTAGACTTTTGGGGCTGATCTATGTCCTCCATTTTATTGATCAGGAAATTGAGAAACAAAGAGGGTGCCAGGGTTATTTGGTGGAAGAGCAGGAACTGGAAACCACTGGTTGCCTTATGTCCAGTCTTGTGGGGGTGTGTGTGTGTGTGTGTTTTATTCTCTTCTAGAAATTTTAGGTCTACTCTGGTGTTATATTTTAATTGGAAGGAGAAATTTCACTGACAAGACTCATACAAAAGACAATTAACTTTTTTTTTAAATTTTTTAATTTAATTTTTATTTAATACCTTTATTGTGATATGTCCCTTCCTACCCCCTTTACCTTCTGGTAACCATAAGTTTAACAGAATTGTTTAGATGGAGAAATATAACTTAAGAAAGAGAAAACTCTTGCTTATCCATTGTCCCTTTTAGTAAATTACAGCTATATAGAGTTTTTTCACTTAACGTAACTCTTACACTTGCATCATCTGATTTGATCCCCAAACCAGCTTGACAAGGCAAGAAACAACTTGATTAAATGATTTACCAAAGGTTAGCTGGCTGTAAATGGTGCAGTAGAAACTAGAATAAGATTTTTAGCACATTTACTTTTAAAAAAAAAAAAAATCTACTGTTGCCTATTTTGAGTAAACAAAAGTAGATCTTGGAGACTGTGGACAAAGAGGGAATGAACAGCAAATAAAAATATTTAAGGGGGGAGGGTATAGTTAAGTGGTAGAGTGCATGCTTAGCATTCAAGAGGTCCTGGGTTCAATCCCCAGTACCTGCTCCAAACATAAATAAATAAATCCACTTACCTCCCCCACCAAAAAATATGTTTATGACAGTTTTGATAGGTGCAAATACAAGACAAGTGCAGACTGCAGTGAAAATTTATGAAGGTGATAACCTTGTCTGGAGATGGGGTTTGGATCAGGAAACTTGGCCCAAAGAAGTGACATTCACCTTCCCAGTGTGGTGTCCTGGCTCCTAGTTGAGCAAGAGTTCGACACCAGTGGGCTCTACCCCCTAGTCAGAAGACTTATCCGAGTAATATATGGAGAAATGGAAAATGTAATGAGATGGTAGTATGTTTTTCATCAAGCTGAATGTATTTGAAATAAAGATTTCTCTCATCTTCTGAGATAGTCTTTCCTTATTTATGATTTTAAAACACCCTTTCTTTCATACGATAGTTGTTATGGTAAATAAATTTTTTTTTTCAGTGAGTTAGTTGGGGCTCTTAAAAATTTCAAATCCTGCTCGTCTCCCTAATTTTATTTAAAATATTTTTAGTCAGTGAAATCCCAAACCTGGAAACTAGTTTTCTCTCTCCTGCTACAACTCCCAGCCCCATACTTCCTTTTTATTTTATGAATAGAGGAAAGACCTTTGCTTTGACTAACCTAATAAGTCAAAGGAGTAAGATAGTACCTTTGGACTCATGTGGGAGATAGGATTAAAAATAATAAGACAAACAAACTCAGAAGCATAATGTTATTTCAGGAAATGGGGAGAAACAGAATTTAAGCATGTTATTTTTTATACTTGCTAGGAAGTTTCCCTAGCAAGCTATCAAGTCAGCTTTTATATAGGTGAGGGTGAGAGACAGGGCAGAAGGAGAGCGAGTTGAAATTGAAAGCTGCTCTGACAGAGAGAAGGTGGAGGCCGGCTCAGGTGAGAAGAGGGAAAGATTTCTTGATCCCGGTTGCTCTTTCTGCAGAGAATTCCTTTCCCTGTCTCCCTTCCCTTACTCTATCTATCACCAGATTCTGTTTATGCCTTAGCCTTGCGGAAGCCCGTCGGGCTGGCAGCATGCCCTCCCTCATTGGAATGTGTCACGGTGCAGAGGGTAAAAGCAATCGATGGCCCTTCCTGGCCCCCACCCCTCCTCCTGCCCTTATAAATACTTTATTTGCATTCTGTCACTGTGCTTGTGGCTAATCCCTTTGCATTCGCCCTTTCTAGTTGAAAGTCATTAATCTGCAAATGCAACTAATTAGCCCTTCGCTGTTCCAGGAGCAGAAACACTGCTCGCTCATCGTCCTAGTTTATTGGATGCCAGGAAATGTACACCTGAGGATCAATGGGTCTTGCCAATAGAAAGAGCGTTCTGTGTAATTACACAATTGGCTTTGGTAAGCTATAAAATGAGAATTGTGCAGTGGGCCTAGAACCTTCCTTGGAATGGTGCAGTTACTTAAACTGTGGGCTTACATTTCTTATTTTCTCAAGGAAGTGGTGCCCATTTTCCAAAGTGAACCATCTCAATCCATCTTCTTGAAGAGTGAGGCACAGAAAATGAGGTGAAATTGGGTGCATTTCAGCCCTGACATTTTTCTTTTTGGAGGAAGGTTGAACTCAGGACCTCAGGGTTGTTGTAAGATTGGAAAGGCCAAATCACTTTATTTTATTTTTTCAATGGAAAAAAAACCCCTCTTGATCCCGAATAAAATAAAAACTAAAATGCTTATGCCTAGCCTTTTTTTTCCTTAAAAAAAAAAAAAAAAGACTAGATATAGTTGACTATGTGCCTCCAGAGAAAACTCTTGATTCCATTAAAGGAAAATAATTTTTCTACAGAGGCAAATGTGTTAAAGCAAGTGAAAGACAGGGTACCATTGGGAGGCTGGATTGGACTTAAGCCTCAGAACGTATTCCCTAGTCACAAATGTGGTATACAGCTGTGTTGTGGGTGCATGTGTGTTTGGGTCTGTGTCTATTTGTGTGTGATTGCTAGTGTATATGTGTGTGAGTGTGTGCAGAAACCCTTTTTACCAAAGGGAAATGGAAAGTTGAAAAATACTAGCAAGAAAGTACAGTGGAAATTATTATATCTATATGACAAAAAGTCCAGGGAGAAAAAAAATGTCTTCAGTGACCTATGCCTGCTAATCTTTGGAGAGAGTGAGCTGGGTAATTGGGTGGGGTAGTTGAATCTTACTGGGGAGAGAGCAGATGTCAAAGGTTTGTTGGAGGATTGTTGCCATTACTGTCTTCACAGCTTTTTACTGCCTACACTCTATGTTATCAGTAGAAACCCTGAGTGGGTCTATGCGGTGGGTCTGCAGCTCTGTATGCCAGCTATTGTGAGCTGGATCTTTTATGGCTCTGTGCTGAGAGATGGGATTCAAGATATTGGTGCAGCACCAGAGAGCTCCCTATCTTTATCTTTGTCTGGTAGTTAAACAGTTCTTTGTGTACCTGGGAATGGGCATTGAAATAACCAAATGCAACTATTTCCCTCTTTTTCTCAGAATATTCACAGTATTTTAAGAATAGCTAACAAAGCTGGCTTTTCTTGAATAGAATCTGTTTTTCTTTGAAAAAAAATTTGTTTTTTTTTATCATTTTTTTCTTTCTCTTTCTGATGCTCACCTGTACTATGAAATTCAGAGATATAAAAACAGGGGTGACATACTTAAATTTATTCAGATTCATCACCCATACCTACTTAGTGTTTGTCTAACCTTACTGTTTCCAGAGAGACATAATCATAAGAGAATGATAGAGAATAAGCCTTCTATATTGAATGCATAGTTTAATGCAGTCACTCTTAACATGTTTTAGGGGCACAAACTCCCTTAAGAATTGCTGTCACAGTAAACCTTCCTCTCCCCAGAAAAATGCGTGTGTCAATACACTCATGCTATCTTACTTTTGATTTTAGGGAATTCACAGATGCTCTAAAGCAATTGCTTTCTGGAGTCCATGGTCCTAGATTAAAAGCTTGTGGTCAAATCCAATGCCTATGGTCCAGTGGAGAAATTAAAGTGTAAAGGAGATCCAGGAGCACATGGGGTTGCAGAGTAATAACAGACAGCTGGTTTATAGGAATGACTGAGACTCAGTCTCAAATTAGGCAGACTCGAGTCTAAATGTGAGTCTTCTACTTCCTTGCTGTGTGAGAAATTATTTAACTTGTGTAAGTTTCAGTTTCCTCATTAAAAGGAGGATAAAATAACATCTACCTCACTGGGTTGCTGAGATATGCACAGGGCTTGGGACATAATCAACCCTAAAGACAATTAGTGACTGTCACTGTTGTTAATAATGGTGAGTGTTACTCAGAATTGATTAAGGTAGGGCACCCTCTGATCCCTTGCTTGTCAGTTACCATTGCCATCCTTAGAGAGACAAACTTGGTTGGACATTCCTGAATGCCCATCCCTCTTTCCTTTTAAAAATTTCTATTTAGATACTAAGACTCATCCTACTTGAGAAAATTCAGTTTTAAACTTTGAAATGCAAAGAGGTCCATGTTTTTAAATGGTGACATTTCATGTTGAGTTGAGGTGACTGTGGACAGGGGAGCTCAGCGGAGGGAATGCTTAGTTACCTGGTGGGCAGTGTTTTTCTAGAACATTCCTCAGTGGTGGCCTGATGTTCACCCGTTTCTTTTTACATATGTTGATTTCAACTCTGAGCTCCTTTTTTTCCATCTTCTGGCCTTTCCCTTTTCTTAATTCCTTATCAGTGCCAAGTCTTTGCTCAGTTCTAGTCCATTCAGCTCAACAAATGATAATGGAGCATCTTCTATCTCTGAACCACTGAGCTAGGTGTTAGGCACATAGAAATAAATAAAATATAGCTTTTATACTTGGAGGTCTTTGGATCCACAGAGTTTATTAGGCATAGTGTCATCATCATCATCATCACCACATCATCACCACTGTTGTTTGTGTTGAGTACTTACTCTTTAAAAAATTATATATATATATGTAAATTATATATATATTTATTTGCTTATTTTGGGGGGAGGTAATTAGGTTCATTTATTTGTTTTTAATTTTTTTAAATGGAGTTACTGGGGATTGAACCAAGACTTCGTGCATGCTAAGCACGTGCTCTCCCACTGAGCTATACCCTCTCCTAGTAGTTACTCTTCGTCAGGCATTGTGCTAACCATGTTGCATACGTTATTTCACTTCGTTTCACCTCACCATTGGATCCTCTGTTTAGAATCACCCACATTTTTATCCTGACACTGTAAGCTTTTATTTGTTTACTTTAGCCCTACCCAGCAGTTCTCACTTCTCTCAATAGTAACTCTTCTCAGTATCTGCAAGGCCTTTTCTTGGTCAGTGGCTAAGTACTTATAGCTCTAGAGTCCTCCAAATCCTGGGTATGGCTGTGCTTTCCACCCCTTCTAGACTTTCAGCTTAAAAATGACATGGCATGTGCTTCAACAAGTCAGTGACTGGCCCGTTTTCAGTCTTGGGTGGCTCATACTAGTTACAAGTGAGACTTAGAAGATAGAAATATGGTTCCATAGAATTAGGAGCTACAAAAGTTTTCAGATTTTACCGAAGTGTTGGGGATGTTCCCAAAAGCTGGGATTCTAGCCAGAATGTGGTGGGGAAGCCCTATAGTTTCTGAACTCACCAACTTTAAAAAGTATAACATTACACTCTAAGGTGACATTAAAGCAATGAATCAGTATTTTTCAACTATTTAAAGGAACCTCATTATCTTTAATAGAATGTTTATCTTAGGCTGTGTCTACACGATTATAGGACCTCTCCATACCATACAAAGAGAGTGCTCATTTATTGACATGCCAGAGCTGCATAAGTCCCAACATCATGATGTTTGCAACAAACAACCTGTTTGGCATAGAGTGGATCAAGAGTTCCCAAACTTTCCATGGAGAGGAGGAACTTTTTATTTCCTGGATGACTTTAAGATATCAGTCAGATTGGAGCAGGTAGCAGGTGCTGAAAGTCAGTCTTAGATTCCACTATTAAAAGACAAGGCTACTTTAGTGAGAGGGGATAGAGGCTGTTACCTAGAGTCACCCTCCCAGGTATGAAGGAGCTTTACAGCTGTCTTTGTATATAGTGTCCTTTGCTGAATCAGAACCCTCTCTCAGCATATCAAAAGCACAAGAGGCGTCTAAGATAAAAACATGTGAAACAACAGTAATTGGGACTAATTTTGAGTGCCAATTATGTGGCATGCACATTACTGGGGACTTTGCATACATAAACAGTAACCCTTTACTAGCATGTTAGGGGGTTGACCCAGTAACTCACATTTAACAGATAAGTAAGTTGAGGGCTGGGGAGGTTAAGCAACTTGGTCAAGATCATATTGTTTGCAGAAAGCTGACCTTGGTTTTTGTCTGGAGCACTTTTATTTTTAGGACTGAATCTTTTTGGAAAGGAACATTATTCCTATCAGTTTTTTAACTATTAAAAAATAAATTTTTGTATGCAGGAATAGTTCTACTTTTCTGATGCTGCTTTCATCTTGTGCAGGGTGTGGTTTATGAAGACATTTCTAGATTAAAATGCATTCCTTTCTGTTTGCAAAAATGATCCAGATTAAAAATACTTGAATGTTGCTGAGTTGCAACAGACACAATTGAAAAAATGTCATCCCACTTTCCCTGTCTTTAAGTGTAATGATTAATGTACCATTGCAGGATGATCTATGTGCCCATAGATTACTGCCTGAATCACTGTGTCTACTTTATGACTTATTGTTTGCCTGAGATCACTGAACATTTTATTTACAGGTAAGTGAAGGATTAAAGCACTTCTCTTTCTTCTTGGCCAGAATTTTAAAAAAGAGAAAGAAAAGTAAGAGAGAAAGAAAAGAAAGAAGGAAAGAAAGATTAGGTAGAAAAAAAGGACTGCATTGATGCTTAGTTAAAATTAAGCAACTGAAATCAAATCCATCATTTGTCAGTGAGGCATATGCAGAGCTGAACAGACATTTAATGGTAGCTAAACCCAAGAAATTGCACTGTGATAGATAGTTGATATTATCAGATATCAATTTTGTTCTGTACATCATAGAACAATGGATATGGGTGTCTTAGCAACTTGCGTAATTTTACAACACTCTTGAAAAACGACTGGAGAAGGAAAAAAAGTGAAATTCAGATATCGAAATTGGTGGAATTTAAAAAATACATATATTGCTGATCCAACTGCATTTTACAATATTATCAGTTCATGTCTTTTCGTAGTTGTTTTTTTTTTTTTTTCCACTGTGGCAGAAGAAGGGAAAAGCAAGCTGGTCTTTTAAATTTATTGCATTACATTAGTTGCTCTATAAGATTCTTTGAAGATGATTGTCTTGTGGATTCTAGTTCCAGATCACTGAACATTTGGCTGGAAGGATTTATATTGTGTGCTCAGAGAATTGGGCCTTAAATCAGTGTTACTGTAGGCTGCAGAGGGTTTGGTTTTTACAACTACAATAACTAACTCACTGGGGAAGTGTATGTGTGACCCTTTCCCGATATTCCAAGGAAAGTGCGTGTTTGGTCATCAGTGCTTTAAATTTTGAAAAGCAATACAACAGAAACATAAGCTTTCCTATCGCCAGACATTTGTTTCACTTGGTAAAAGCGATTGTAGATAGAGGGGAAATAGTTGCATTAGTTTGTAATTTGTGAGAGAATTGAACTTTTGATTCCATAGAGAAGAACACTTAGATTGAATTATATCAGGTTCAGGGGACATTTTAAGCAGAAGCCTGCAGAAGTCCCCTGTAACATTTTTCTTTTTATGAAGAAAGCCTTTTGTCTAATAGTGATGGCAGAAATATCTTCTACAAAAGATGGGAGACTATAGATTTATGTTCATTCATTAATTACTTGCTTTTTTATCCAACCATTTTTTTTTCAATTAAGTACCCATAGAAGCTAGGCTCTCCCTTTTGGGAAGCGCTTAGTTCTAAAATTCAAAGGAATTTAATATAGAAAGAGACCCTAGGGATCATGTAGTCTGGTCTCCTCAATGCAGGAATCCCTTCAGTGGCCACCTTGACAGTGGTCTTGACATTATTATTATGACTTACAAGCTTTGCTTACTATTATTATTATTTTTTAGTTTATTAGTTCTGTAATAACTCTCAGGAAAAAGGCAGGGGCAAATATATTCTAACCCAGCAGCCTTTTAAGTGTTCCTAGTTAAGCTTGTAGTCAACCAAAACCTCTAGGCATTTTTAAAAATTCATACAGAGGGTTGCAAACCTTTTCTGCATCCCATTTGTGCAGTTGATTGTTCTGAATCTAAAAGTAGGACTTTGCATTTATTTCTTTAAAATCTGATTGATTTAGCTTTGCTTTAATGTTCCAGTTTAAAGATCATTTCAAACCTGAGTCTGACATCTCTCATATTAGCTCTTCTGTCCCAGTCTATGCTATCTGTAAACTTGATTCACATGCTGTCTTTGTCTTTATCCAGATCATTTATAAAAATGGTAAGGAGATAGCTGGGAGGACAGAGCCCTAGGGGATTTTACAGATCATCTCCTTTGGGGTATGATTGTCTAACTAGACACTAGTCAGCCTAACCACCAAAGCTCATTGCCTTCTCATCCAAAGGTGTTATAAGTAGATTTACCCAGGAGTGTCCTGGTACTGGGCTTACACTTGCTATTTAGCCCAGTTAAGTAGTACCTCCTTTTGCTCTCAGAAGTCCTCTGGTTTGGCTGAAGAGTATTATGCTTACTCTAATTGTCAGGAGTCACAGCAAACCACTTAGGGAACTCTAGAAACATGGTATTCATAGGTTCCTTGGACCCTCCAATTTACTAGCTCTGTCATACAAGTCAAATGAAATTGATTTGCCAAATTTATTCTTAATCCGTTCATTGTTCCTAGTAGTCATTTACTTTTCTAAATGTTTTCAAATAGTCCAACTCCTTTTTCCTATTGCAAACTAAATTTAAATTTACCAATCTGTAATTGCAGTTTATTGTGTGCTATTTGTACTAAACATTTGTCCAAGTGTTTTACAAGTTTTATCTCATTTAATCCTCATTATAACTGTGGGGTAGGGATTGGAACTGCAATTTACAGGTGAAAAAGTGAGCCAGCATAGGTTAAGTAAGTTTCCCAAGGTCTTGAAACTAATAAAAGATTGAGACAGAGTTCAAACCCTGGCAGTTGGACTTCAGAGTCCTTAATCTGTGCCACTAATTTCCAGGAGTTAGTTGTTTCCCCATTTGAAATCTGTGACACCAAAAAAAAAAAAAAAAAAAAAAATAGAAATGGAAGAAGCTGAGTTCAGAAATCCTCCTCCTAGAAAATCATTTAAAGCTAGGCAATAAAATGAAGGTAATATAAATTTTCTAGGGCACTGGCAGGAATTGATGGAATTACACAATTTAAAGGACAAAGCTAAGGGACACCCCACAAAGCTTCTGACAAATGGGCCATAAAAGTGCTCAAAGACCACTATGGCTCAGAGACATTCTTCCAGCCCTTGAACTTCTGTGGCTCCTAGATGGGCTTATAACATTGGTTATCACTTTTCTATGGCCCAGGGAGGGAGGGAGAAAAAGACCACGATGAGCCTAAAAGCCCATTCTGGGACATTTCTCCTGGAGAAGTGATCAGTTTCTTATCATGTGAGTGTATAAGTGCATGTGCATGCAATAGCATCATGTTTCAAAGTAAAACAAAAAAAATCTGTTCCTGAGCCATTTTACTATGTTTATATTCTTACTTTAGCAATGCCTGGCAAGTAGTAGTGCTTAATAAATGTTTGTTGAATGAGTCAACAGTTCCATAACAATTCTCTATGATTTGGGAGTGAGGAAGGAGGAAAGGGCGGAGTCTTTCTTCACAAAGGTCCTTTGTCTTTTTTTTTTTTTTTTGGTTCAAAATGCTCAGCTCTGCAATTTCTTATGCTTGAAGCTTTTTAAGGATGTCACGTCCCAGGGAAGGGACACCCCTTCCTCACCCTCTCCAACCATGTTGTTCATTTCAAGACACATAACTTATTTATTATGGTATGTTAATGAAGGTATAGCCCGTAGTTTAGAATGTGCCATGCCCTGTGAAAGGCATAAAGAAATGGACCCTATAAATACAAAGAGTATGGACTAGAGAACATTTTATTACAAGACTTGCTCCTTTCTTAAAGACAGTAAACATGATGAATTTCTCTTTGCAGCTGAATTTATGAAGATAGATGATTCTTGCTGTGGTTGTTTTAACTGGGTTTGCCTTACAGTCTGAAGCAGAGTTGCAAACCCACGCAAATACATTTATCGCTATCCCTAATGACAGGATACACCGTCTTCTGTGTGATGGAGTCAGACTTAAGAAAATGACCTTGTTTGACTGTAGGATGGAAAAGGATGTGTTTGATTTACATGTTTCATTTGGAGAGGCCCCAGTATTTTCTGTAAGGGAAGCCACAGACTGCCTTAAATCCTCCTTCTCCGACAACGTTGGTAGTGCTCTTTTCAGAGCCAGACTGAATGAAAAAAATCTTTGGCTGAGACTTTTTCAAATACCAACCCGGGAATTGGTGGCTGAGTTCTGTGCTTGATTCTCAGGCATTCGGTTCACACTTTGGCTTTCTGCTGAGACGACACAGAAGCGGGGAGTCAGAGGAAGTGGGGAGGGGAGGGGAAATGGAAAGCTTCTGAGCTCAATGTGGAAGTGTCTTTCTCACTCCAAAAAAAACGCCTTCAAGCCTGAGTGCAAAGGCACCACCAAACCGCGAGAGGGGACCAGGACCCGCTCCACGTTGCTAATGACGGTATTGTGCATCATTGGCTATGCAGATCACAGGAGAAAGCCGTTCTGCTTAGCTCTAATTCCATTAGAATCATTTACCTTTTGAAGGATAGAAAAGAATGAATTGAAGATCAAAATCATCAGCCTTATTTGGCTTCATCCAAGATTTATGGGAGCTGCTTTCAAGGACAAATGAAAACAACAACAACAACAACAAAAAAACACCCAGCTGTGAGATTCACATCTGTACCATTTCTTGTCTTTCAATATTTTATAAATGTGATGAGCAAAGTCAACCTCTGGGGACATTAAAATTGAACAACCTCTATCCCTCTCCTGTATTGGAATGAGAGCATATATCAATAATTGCTCTATTTAACTACTCTCATCTGTATTATACCTTTCAGGATTAGCTGTCTGGGAAGCTTATGTTTAGTTTACTCTTCATTTGCCAAAGGTTATTATAACGTGAGACCTGTGTCTTTGTGATGTCAAAAGCATTAAACTTTGATTTAAATTGTTAATAATACAGTGCCCATTATTGCCAGCTTTAGACTGGAAGTCATTTCTTTTTTTTTGAAAAAGCAAACATTTAAGGGATATCAACCAACATTTAAAATGAAGATATATTGTTCTTAATTTAAGTCCCTTGATGTGCAGCCAAAAAAAAAATCACCTTATATATTAAAAAAAAAAGTACCAATAGGACATTTGCTGTGATCTCTGAGGAAGTAAATAAGGTTGCTTTGGTTTCTTTAGATGCTTTGATTAGTTTTGACAGCAAGAAATGTATCTTGCATCCATATGATAAAGGACTACAATATAAGTGAGGCTAATACAGTGGCTCACATATTATCCCAAGGATCAAGCACAGTGGACAAAAATTGATAAGGCAAATTAGTTTTCTATTTGTGAGATGCTTGAGAGCTCTAAACTTCTCTTTTCATAGTGTAACACTATCCTTAAAGAAGTCCCGAGTAGAGTAGCTCATATGGATCTTCCTCCTGGTGTCTTTTATTATTTACAGCAAATTAATTTAGCATCAACCTTTCTCCACAGGGTCTGCCGATATCTTGTCTCTTAGCTGCTATGCTCCCGGTCACAAGAAAGGTCAAAAATGTCAAATGTCAAAGGGAAATGGGCCTGAACTAAATGAAATCTGTCATGAGAAGTGCTTCATCTTGAGTGGAGAGCTGTGGCTGGAATGAATGGTGGAGCCTGAGAGTTCTAGGTTCAAATCTAAATCCTGCCATTTGCTGGGCCACCTTGGACAAGTCACTTAACATCTCTGATATTAAGCTCAGTATCTTTTCCTGTGAAATGGAGATAGTTCCCTCATATAGCTGCTGTGAGAATGAAAGGATTCAACAGAGCTGTTCAGTGTCCGGAACAGTGCTTGATGCACAGAAGGAGTTGGATTAATGTTGGTTCTTTTCCGTAACCTCTTCTCCATATCAGAATTTAATATATTAAGTAATTGGTCATAAGTGGCTATTTACCTTTCAAAGTGCATTATTTATTTATTTAGGATAC
This sequence comes from Camelus ferus, assembly GCF_009834535.1. Taxonomy (NCBI): domain Eukaryota; kingdom Metazoa; phylum Chordata; class Mammalia; order Artiodactyla; family Camelidae; genus Camelus; species Camelus ferus. The sequence continues at coordinate 13,608,998 of NC_045699.1, forward strand.
TTAGAGAGAAGTTAAATTAATAATTTCTCCTGGATGTGGTCCTGTATTGTAGGTATTGCTGTTACATTCATACATATGTAAAATACAGGGGTTGGGGGTGGGGAGAAAGAAACTGAGAGAACTCTTTGCTGATCCTCTCAGTATGCTCCTAAGGGCATGTGACGTAATTGGGGTGTATCTGTATTGGGAAGAAGTCTCTAGCTTCAGACTATTATTCCATTCTCCTTCGCCTGCTTTCCAGCCTTTTTGGGCTTCATTCTCCCTTTGGTTTATTCAGCTCCAGCCACATTAGGTCTCCTTAAAGTTCTTGGAACATGCCCTGTTCCATCGTTTCTGCTCTAAGATCTTAACACTTATCATTTCTTATGCCTGAGGCAAGTTTCTTCCTGGTTTTAGAGTAACTGACTTCTCATCTTAAACATTAACTCCTCGTAGAGACCGTTCCCCATTATTCTTGCTAAGGTGTATTGCTCACCACCATTTTCTGTTTATTTTCTCCCTTTTCTAAGCTATAGTTATTGGTTTTGTTTTTTTAATCATGTCTTCTTCCTTGCCCTAGCTACCATGCTTAGCTTGGTACACAATACAGAGTAGGTGTCTATTAACAATAATAATGATACTAACAGTAACAATAGTTTGCACTTACATAGCTCTTCCTATTGTCAGCTATGCTTCTTTACCTGTATGAGCTGTTTTATCCTGTAAGATGGACACTGTCATTTCCCCCTATTACAGATGTAGAAACTAAGTGCAGAGTAGTTGAGTGAGTTGCCTAAGGTTAGATAACTAGTAAGCTAAAATAGATGAATGGATGCCTGAATCCTAACCATGAGAGCAAACCTCTCTTCTATCTTGGCTTTTACTGAGCCTTTCTTGCCTTGCACCAATTAAGAACTTTTCTCTGTTTTAATCTGCAAATGATCATAGTTTCATCTTTATCACCCCGCCCTCTTCTCTGCCTTCCATCCTACACCCTCTCCTCCTCACCCACTGCATTGTGAGTTGACATTAGGCTCCGTGTTTTCCTAGCTGATAAGAAGAGATGAACTCTGAATTCTCTCTTACTTAGGTCACTTATGTAAGAAAATATTGTGACGCTCTGAGGTTTGTTCTGGGGAATCACTTGTACGACCTTTGTAGGAGGTGTAAAGACTTCTGAGAGAGGAGGTATTCAACACAAATAATTGGTCCTAATCTATGTCTGAGGAAAAGCACCTACTCACCGACACCTCAGTTCTGCAAAGCAGTCATAAGATGACATACATATTTTTCATTTCCAGGAAGTTTATTTGCAGCTGAAACAGTATTTCTTTTCACTTCAGCAAACACAGATGTTGCTGGGAGCTCTGACCATGCCCCTTTCTACGCTGAGTGTCTCAGACCTTATTTCCCTTTATTGAAGACTCAGTGCCCTGCCCTGAACATCAGCCATCGCCCTGTATGGTGATGGGGTGTCTCCAGGGGAGGGTGGAGGCGGGTGGGCTCTGCCTCCGGACTGCTTTGCTAGAGAGCCAGCCTGCGCTTTCCACGCCGCCTCTTCCCGCAGCTCTTGGCTGTCATTTCACCAGCTGTCAGGTGTCCCAGCCGCCGTCACCCCCTGCCTTATTTTATGTCCGATTGTCAGAATGATGGCTTGAGGGTGGAGCCACCTCTCCTCAGGAGTCAAGTGTGTGGGCTTTATGACAGTCATTTTCTACACAGAAGACATTTTTTTCTCTTCTTTTTCACTTCTAAGTTCTGGATGGTTAGAATGACTAGAAGTGTGGCTTCTAGGAAACACATTGGATGTTAATTTTTCTTTTGGTCATTCTAAATGTTGTAAATTGTAATTGTATGCTTGATGATTATAGGGAGTGTCTACTTTTGTATTCATACTAATATACTGATACATTTAATGCACTCATCTTTATTTCATTCCTACTGAGCAGCAGATGCGGGGCTCAGCTCTGGAGCTAGGATAAATACTGGGCAAAACCAAGTGGGTTTTACCTTCATGGAGATATGGACTAGACAGGCAGGCATACTAGCCTGTGAGCACCTAAGTGTAAAATTGTGACTCTAAGGCATGCGAAGAAGGTAGACTGTGGGCCTCTAGTCCTGTCAGGAAGGTTAGGGAGGGTGTTCCTGCAGACACGTCTTTGTGCTTAGCTTGAACAATGAACAGGAAGTAATGAGGCTAAAATTTATGGAGTTCTCTGTTCTTTTTCAAAGAGGTTTTCTACCCATTATTCCATTTTCACTCTCCCACAAACCGATGACTCCTTTCACTAGGTGACAGATGATGAGTCAGGTGTCACGAGAGCTTTGGTGACTTGCCCCAGGTCACACCACTAGCAAGGGCTAGGAGCCGGACAAGACACCGATCTTTTCATTCTAAAGAAATGGGGCCACAAATTAGTCTCAAATCATATTCCTCTAGTTCTTTTTTGGCTTTTAGCACTCTCAGCTGTAAAATGGTGACTATTAACCACCCCATTCACAGGGCTGCCGGCTGGATGGGAGTAGGTGGCAGGATGCCTTAGCAAACGCTGATTCTTTTCCCTTCATTTCCCTCCCCTATGATCTCTTTCTCTCTCCACTATTCCACCCCTGTTGTGCGCTGCAGGACAGAGGCATCCTGTGATAAGGGCAAATTCTTGTAACTCAACCCTAAATTCTACATATTTATTCCTTCTGGCAACTTTACATGTACTTAAGGTAAATATGTCCCTCCTAATACATCAGCACAGGACATCACACATTTATCCTGTGGTATCTAAAAACTGAATCTGCCAGGCACAGAAGTTTCATCCTCTAATGAAGCTTTTGTGTGCTGGTTCCCTCAGAGGACCAGGCCAGTATTGATGATTTTTGCTCTAGCTGGCTGGTAGAAAGAAACTCACAGTTAAATTAATACTCAGTGGTAGCAGCTAACTCATCCCAGCTTTCTGTATACATCTGCTTCTCTTTTCGTTAAGATGTATTTTTGATCATTAAATTGCATGGTTTTGTGTTTTTACGGCAGGCTACTTTTGGGAAGCAGGCAGCTTATAAAAGAGGAACCTAGGGGTGCAGAGTTAGAGAGTCCTGGTTTTGAATCCATCCTGCAACACTTACCAGACGGTGGCCTTGATTATTCAATTATTTAATTTCATTGTCCCTTAGTTTCCTTGTTAAAAAGAATGTGGTCAGTAACAGCTTCTGTATAGATGCTGGTTAAATAAGAGAAATAAATAAGAGAGAAATCTGAAAGAATCCTCTTCTGTTAAGTTGGAGACAATAATAGTTCTATTATTAACATCTACTATTATCCTATAATTAAGTGTGTGGTTGGAAAGGTTAAATAAGATCTTTTTTTTTTTTTGTGAAATGCTTAGCACAGGGTCTGAAAGATGAAAAATGTTGGCCATTACGATGATGAACCAGATATTATGCTAATGGCTAGAGGGACTAGAAAGGGAGCAAGAGTCACGTGTGTGCGTGTCCCCGCGGGTGTGTGTATAACAGGGGTATGTTTGGATGTGCTGAGAGCACAGTGCAGGGGCCACCGTTTGAGTAAAGCCCTGATTTCTGAGCCCTACGGACTCTCCCTTGGGTAAAGAGTGTCAATCTTGAGCAGTGTCTTTGTCCTCCATCTAGAAAGTCACTGGGCAATGTCATATCCTCCCTGGCAGGAGTTCCTTACCTCTCCTGATTAGACTTCAAGACTGAGTCTGCAACTGTTTTTCATTCTTCTTTCATCTCACCTCAGATGCTCTACATGGTTCCTTTTCTTGAAAAACCAAAGTGTCTGCAGATCATCACACAGAGCTGGGGTGTGCGGATAGGCTTTTGATGGATGGAGTTGGGCTGCAGTGCTCTGCTCACTTTGAATGTTGCTGATGCAACCTCTGAAGGGGGTGGGGCCTGTGAAAGAAGATAAGGACTTGGCACATGCGAGGAAAAATGACGGCTGAGGCAAGGGAAGGGCCAGAGGATGGGGGCTGTGTATGAGGAGTGGGAGGGCGCCACTTTGGGAGAGGGGAGAGGATCAGATCTGACAACGAGGAAGGGGTCAAAGTAAGGACTGTTTGCTGGAACTGCCAAGGACAATGACTGGATATTGTGCAGACGATGTGCAGTTCTATTACTTGGGAGATGAAATTAGAAAGCTCACTGGATACAAGTGAAATATATTATAGACTTGTGGGGAGAGGGCATCAAGGGAATAGTTCTCTATACATAGAAAATATCCAGGTGTGTCTTTCTAAAGACTGACACTGATGGGAGACTTCTAGCCAAGAAAATCTTCAGTGATCACCTGAAATATATGTCTTTTAACTGATAAATGATGACATAAAGAGAAGACTGATGAAGAGCAAAAGAATGAAAAGAATTGTACTTGTTTTTGAATACTTATTTACTTAAACAAAAATGACTTAACAGTGTGTGAGGATTCTGATATACCACAGATTGTGACCAGAATCCACCCATCTATCCACCCACCCACCCATTCATCCATTCATCCATCCATCCATGTATTTATTCAACAAATATTGCTCATGTCAAATGAGGGTGGCTGTGTTCCATAATTTGTTCCAGAACTAGGAGTAGTAGGATACAATGCATGAAAACTTAGGCAGGCAGTTGTCAGTTGAGGGATGGAATGGATGGGCTGTCTTGGTAGAAAGTGAGTTCCTCATCATTCCTTCTTTCCCTCCTTCCATACAGATTTCTGTATTCCCTTCTATGTGCCAGGTATTTTTCTGGGCCCTGGTTGTTTAGCAGTAGATAAGATCCACCAAGTTCTGCTCTAGTGGGAGTTTATATTCTTCTGGGACAGGAATTGAGCAAAACAAAAGGACTGGGTTGTTGATAAGTGCTGTAAAGTCAGATGAGGGGGTGCAGTGATGGGAGAAATGGGGGAGCTATATTTAAAAGGATGATCCTGGGAGTCTCTTGAAGGAGGTGGGTTCTGAGTAGTGTCCTGAATGAGGGGAAGAAGTAGGCCATGGAGAAAACTGTTCAGCTGTAATGGTCTGAGGAGGGAAAGAACTTGGCAGGTTTGAGGAATAAGGCCATTGTGATTGGAAGGTAGAAGGTGAGGGTGAGAATATTCTGGAGGGGAGTCTGGTCAAGATATGGTAAGGCCTGGGGGGTCATAGGAGGGAGTTTGGATTTCACTGTGTATGGGGTTGATAAGATCTAATTTATGTTTTAAAGGATCATTCTGGCTGTTGTGTGGAGAGTGGTATAATAGGCCTTTTGATTCAGTTCTGTTCATTTTCTTAAATGCTGGAAGAAAGACATTCCTATTTTTTTGGACAAGACACTAGATAATACAGATACTGTTATTTTCTGTCTTATCCAATCTTGAAATATTTCAAACATATTTTTCAAAACTGAACTAAAGTTTCAGTAATTTATCTGGGAAAACTTCAGACCAAACTATGTATTTAATATAGTAGGAATATAGCAAAATAATACTTCAGTCTTTAGTGATTTGAGTTTCTTCTGCTGCAGAGAGCTGCCTGCATTCTGTTTATTTGAGATGTTTGTCATCATGAACTAAATCTATTCTAGGAATCATCATATTCTTTCAGTTATGAGAGTAACCACTCTGGGTATCAGATAATGATAATAGTTGGTACTAATACAGTCTTCCTGGGTGCCAGTCATAGTTCTAAGTATTTTGACTTACTTAATTCTCACATTTGTCCTCCGAGTTAGATATGAATCCATTTTATGTTGGGGAACCTGAGGCTTAGAGAGATTGAGCAGCTTGCCCAAGAACACACAGCTAGGCAAGATTAACCTCTGGCATGCCAGGCCAGGGGCCAGTCTTCTGTACTGCCTCTCTACTTACAGAGGATTACCACTGGTTAAAAAAGATGCCAAACTGCAAGTCCCACCCTGAGGACTGCTTCAGAAATTTCTTTACTGTGTTCTGACTCAAGTTAGGGTCCAGTTTCTTCACCTGGGCTTCAGCCCAGCCCTGCTGCGCTAGGCGCCACCCTCACCTCCATCACGCCAACTCTTCTGGTTCTTGTGCCACAGCTCCCAGCCCTTTCAAAGATCTCAGTTTCTAGCTGGTTTCCTTCTGTTCTCAGCAAGTGGGCTGTCCCATGATCCTGGCTGCCTGGGAAGGAGGAGGAAGCCTGGCCCAGCTCTGTGGTGCTGGCTCATCTGCTCAGGGACAGAGAAGAAGGCAGGGGAGGTAGATCTCCCTTCAGGTGACTGCTGAGTATGCCCATGGCAGGGTTCCTGGTCTGAGAGGACTCTGGCTTCAGTAGTTCCATCCAGTTCCATCTAATGCTATTGGTCTCTGTTGTCATGGTGATCCATCTGGGTTTAAGGGTTTCTCTGAGGGGGTTTCCAGTTCTACCCTAGACTTTGCTGTCACCAGGGAGCCCCACTGGAGGGCAGTCAGTGTCCTTTTGGGATGCACTTCTCACACCTCTTCTCGGATTTTTTTTTAAATAGATACAGTCAGGTGCACATTCACAAGTATGTATATAGATGGCTTAATATGGGGAATCACTATTCCACTGATAATTTGCCTAGTCACCAGTGCAAGACAGCAAACAACTGTGAGTTTAGTAGCAGCTCTTTATGTTAATGGGCTATACACACTTGGCCCAGTGCCACCCAGGATGGACCTAATATTCCTGCCGCGCCCCTTTCCCAGCCCCTGGGCTCCTCTGTGTGAAATTAAGGAGATGCTCCTCTGTACCTTGGGAAGGAACAGAGAGTGGGGGTGGGATGGGGCTGCCCCCAAACTTTGGAAACACTTCTCGGTGCTTCCCTCCCCTGCCTTGGGCGAGGGAGTAACCACTCACCCTAGCCCATACTCCCCACTGGGTTTGCTTTCCTCCCCCTGCTGCCCTGTAAGGAGGGTGGGGTGGTGATTGTGGGTGGTGGTTGATGGTCTGACAGTTCTGGGGTCCTCGGCCTTGGGCTTTATTTACAGTATAAGAACAACAACAACAAAAATCCCTTTTGACATCCTGATACAGAAAGAATTTTGCCCGTGGCTTTTTCTTATTTTCCTTTTTCCTTTTTCATACATATATTTTTAAACCAGAAAGGCTAAAATTATTTGTTTAAAGATATTCAGTAAGATGAGAACAGATTCAGGGCTAGAGGAAAATTTATTCTGGAATCTTTTTATCATTGTTATTATATTACACAGATGTTCTTCCCTATAAAATATGAAAACTCGTTTTTTAAATCTCTGCTGTATATGAGATAAATCATGGAGTGTGTGATAGAAACAGTCAGAGACTCTGCTTTCCTTTGGATTATACCCTGTAACCCCATTATATGTGCTATTTTGGCTCATCTCATCCCTGTTTTTTCCCAGACAATTAGGCAAGGTCTTCTTACTTTGTTTATCATGTTGCTGCTCAGACTGGAGATCCGTGGGTCACCACGGGTGCCAGTGTGACCTTGCATTGACAAACCTGGTGTCTGGATGTAGAGACTGGGGCCAAGAATGCAGGAACAGGAGGTGATTCTCTTAGACTAATCCAGGCACATAGTAGAGAGTGTTCAGTGTCCTACCCCAAATTATAGGTCTTTTCCCTCCTGAACTACCCCTCCTCCACCCTGTATGGTTCTGTTGTGTCAATATTTTCTGGTGCTGGGGGGTTGACATATAACACAAATGAGGCCAAGGTAGTTTTCCCTGAAACTGCTCTGTGTGAGAGACGATGGAAGACTATTTTGTGTTTTTAAAGTCCCACCATATGGAGATAGCCTGTCTTTAAAATAAAGGCCCATTTAAAGAAAGTGTGGCTGAGAAAGAGGAAGAAAGACAGATACCCAGTGCATAGTTTAAACCCCTGGATCCAGCCATGCCTGAAGCCTATCTAGAATTCAAGTTGTGAGAGTCAACCCATTTCCTTTTCTTTTCCCTCTTATTCTCAGGGGATTTGAGTTGTATTTCTGTCATTCACAAACCAAAGTTTTACAAAGACATTCGAGAAATGGTCTTAAATTATGACTAAAATGTAGAAAAGTCAGAAATCCAGAAAAAAGAAAATGAAAAAGAGATCACTCTTTTTATATATTTTTCTCTTCATGTCCTCTGCATGCAGAAAGCAGAGGTTGACACATATCTGTTCCATATAAGGACAGGTTTCTGGATAGAGATGGTTATTATATATTAAATTGAGTCTCAGGGAATGGTTGGAAAAAAAGCATTGAAATGGGATTGCCATTCTTAAGTCTAGCCTACTTTGTGTGGTGTTGCTTGAAAGCAGGTGACAGATGACTTCTGAAATCCGTCACAACCATGATTTCCTGAAAACTGGACTGTTTGTGGCAGCACTTGACTTAACAGCCCTTCCCACACACCATCTATTTGTTGCCCACAGTGAAGCTAATCCTGGGCTGGCCCCTGGGTTTCTACCTGCTTCATCGGCTTTCTGTGACAGGTGAAAGATGAAAAAAACCCAGCTGGGTTGGGGGAGGGAAGAAAAGGGTTTCGCTCCACAGAGGGCTCCCTCCAGCCACAAGCAGGTAGAATCTCTATGTCCCACGATTACAGAGGCCTATGAGAAAGCCCATTTCACCACATGCAGCTCTCCTGGGAAGGAAAATGGGGCAGGCAGGGGCGTCGTTCTTAGTCTTGAGTCCTGTTTTTGAAAGAAAGAAGGCTGGAGTTCTCAGACAATATTCGGAGGCCTTGAGGAGGGAAAGGCTGGCTTTGGGGGATGGAGAGGGGAAGCCCTGGTATTGGTGGCTCTCTCCACAAGATGGCACCCCTACTTTTTAATCTTTGCTGCCACTTTCAGTCTGGAGGCAAAACTTGTTCAAATTGTCAGTAGGACACATACCATCTTGACTCAGGGGTCTTAATTTATGAAGCTGACGTCGTGTCCTGTCTCAGATCACGTGTTGCCATGTTTCAGACAGAGCTGTTTTTACGGGGGTTATCTCTAGTGTGAAAGTGGGCGTGCCTCTTCCTCCCCTTTTCCTTCTGGCTCTGCTTCTGCCTCTGAGGCTGAACTTGCTCCTTCAGGCATCGGGGAAGCAGTCTGGGGTAGAGCAATGCTTCTCAAACTAGCTGTGGTGCTGGGCCAAGTTTGTTAAAATTTCCAGGCCGTCGTGGGCTGACAATATCATCAAACAAAATAGAAATGAATAAATAGAAAAACGAAATTAAGAAGGCATACAAAAATATAAGCTCTGTCTTAATACATTTAGTTTCAACAGGCATGAAATTACATTTTAATAAATTGGATCAAAACAAAATAACTGTGGGCAAAAAGATTTACAAAAACTGGGTGTTCTTAAAAGTGTGTGTATAGGATATTAATATAAGAAATTGCTATTGTACTTTGTGAATTTTTGTTGTCTCACAAGCATAACTAAATAATAGCAGTTTCCTCGTATTAAGCAATCTATGTGCACATGTTGAGTTAACTGTGTGTATAATATAAAAAAAATTTGATCTGAGCACCCTAGCTTGTCCTCGTGCTTGATTTACCTGATCTAGGTTGGACTGATACAATACTTACAGGGGATAATGTATATCTCAACTGTTTTTATATTTTATGTTCATAACAATGATAATAGAAAAACTGGGGTATAATAAACAAAAATGTTTTGAAATAATTGAGAGGGGGTGCTGTTTCTGTTTCTTTCTCTCATCCCCTTCTTGTTCCACGAAAAGTTACCTTTTCCTGTTTCAGGATGCCTTTCCCTAGCGTTCTTGTGCTTTTACTTGCACGGGCCAGAACTTGTGACTCTTCTTGGTGAATTGTTCTTGAGCAGACGAATCTGGAAAGTTATGTCTCATCTCCGTGGTTGGCCCTGGCCAGTGGCGACAAGCATGGCAGTAGGAGAGCTCTAGCTCCCTTCAAGCTGGGACCACTCTGAGGTGTAATTAACCCGCCAGAGTCTCCTGCAGGACCCAGGCTACCCTCCATAGGAAAAGCCTTCTTGTCTTTCTCTGCTTATCTGTCTCTTACCAGTTCTTTTCCTGGATACATTCCCTTAATAAACCATTTCACGTGAATCTCTGTCTCAGTGACTTCCAGGGAACCCAGCCTAAGGCAGTATCAGATTTAGAGTATATTAGAAATCAGCTGGGCAGACCATAAAAACATCTTTATGTATTTCAAGTCTTTTGCTTCTAAAGATACTGAGGTCCCATTATTGGTAACATAATCCAAATGACCACTTCAGGATGTAAATCAACCTAATTTAACTTCCTTGGCTTTTGAGAAACCAGACAGGCTAGAGATATTTAATGTATCAATTTTCTTACCACATACTTGGAGACATTTGTCATAGATACACTCTGTTTTACATAAATCTGTGTTCTTTTTTTTCCTCCTTGATTTCAGTTAATCTAACCCCATTGTTTACCCATAGAGAAGATAAATGTAAAAACTACTTCCTCTCTGTAACGGTTTGAGATTGACTGAAAGAGGTGTTTTAGATTTTTTTCCCCTGGATGTTTTTAAAAGAGTTGCATCTACATTAATCTGTTTTAGATAATACCCTCCCCAAAAGCCTTTTGGAGATGGTCGCTTGTCATCTAGTTTTACTTGGAATAAAATAATATGACAAAACAACAAATTCAAACTAATTTGGAGAAATGCTGCTAAGAATTAGTGGAAACAATTAGAGAGCATTAAAAATGGAGAGCTGTTTTATTACTGTAAATTTTATTAGTGCTATCTTGTCAATTATCCTTTATTATAGATACCTGTTATGTATGAGGCATTTGCATTACCTCATTTAATTTTCACAGAAACCTTGCAAATGAGGTATTTTCCTTCCCACTTTTTAAAAAACACATGAGGCACAGAGAGATTAAACAACTTTGCCAAGATTTGAAGTTAGTAAACAATAGGACTGGTTATTTGAATCTAGAGTTTCCTACCAAGCCATGATGCCTCTACAGTTCAACACCATTAGCTAACTGAACAATAGTAAACTTCATCAGCTTTAACGAAGGGGCAACAACTATGTATAATTGACACAATCATTTGGTATGCCAACAGTGTTGTTCAAATGTTGTGACACGTTAAAGAGAAATAGCAGAAGTCTTCCTTGCCATCTTGTTTAGCAATGGCTACCATTTATTGCTTGCTTCAGGCATCTTACATCCACGTCTCATGTAATCATCATAAGAATTCCAAGGTAGATATTATTAGCCTAATTTTATAGGAGGACAGATGGAGAAGCACAGAAACTTTAGATAATGTGTCATATGGATAATAAAATGGGATTTCAACCCAGGAACCCATGAGCCCACTGCTATGCTCTTCACTGCTGATGCTTAGCTGAAACTTCCCTATGGAGAACGCAAAGGTGACTGCTAAGTCAGCTGAATCAGTGGGTGGGATACAGAAGTTTGAAGTTACGACTTCCTTAAAGTATTTTGTTCCTCATTGATGCCAAGTAGGTCTAGAAAAAGAGGAAACAGAGCCAGAGATATGACAGCAGCTTGGCTTCATGTTAAAGGGATGCTTTTGTTCTTATTCTACCGTATCAGTTTTCTCACCAGCTTTGATTCCCTTCCTACTGTTCACCTGTAAACAAAAACCACTGTTCACCTTTTCTGGACTGGGTTACTAGGAAATTCAGAGGGTTCATCATAGCCAGGTGTTTCTCTGCACCTGGTGTGTCTGATCTGCAGAGCAAAGGGATTCATAGACAAACACAATAGGACTCATGGTGGACCACGCAATTAATCATTCTGGGTTTCTGATTTGTTTCTTGAAACTTGCTATGTTCCTGTAATGGGAAAAAGACAGCTCCATTTATCACACCTCACCTCATGCTGCTCCTTGGCACCCTCCCCTGGGTCCCTCACCATCTCGAAACTTTTGAAACATCTGCCGTGGGCACCAGGGCAGGGGTTTCTTCCCTATTACACTCACCTTCTCAGCATCCTGGTTTTAAGCTCTCCTATTGTGACTGAAGACTGAAAGGCCAACATCCTGTGGCAGTGAACAATTAGCAAGTTCATTACTTACAGTGGCATTCATAGCTCTTTGCCAAAGATTATCTTTGTGTGTATGACAGATTGCCTGATGTTATAGAAAGAGCACTGGACTGGGAATCAGCTTTGCTGGATTTTTGTCTTGGCTCCACCACTGATGATGTGTTGGGGCTTGCGTGAGCTGCTTCACCTCTCTTGACTTTTGTTACCTTGTTTAATGATAAATCTAGGGCAAATTAGTGCTTATCAACTTTGGAGGTACCTTAGAATCACATGAAATGCATAAAATACTGATGCCCACGTCATAGCCCAGACCAAATAAATCAATCTCTGAGTCAGAATCTCTGGAGGAGTAAGAGATCTGGCATTGGGACTCTTATTATACCTCCCCAGGGGGGATTCTAATGTTGACTTGGGTTTGAGAACCATTGGCTTGGGTGATCTCTAAGGATTCTTTAGTCTAATTAGATAAATAGGTAGGATAGATAGATAGATAGATAGATAGATAGATAGATAGATAGATAAATTTACCTTAGGATGGGAGAATTAAGATGACCTTTTTATGAAAAAGGAAAAGACCCATTTGAGAGGGGAGTTTGATGATACAGAAGACAAAAGGTGAATTCCTGGATCTATATCCTTGAGAAGGCAAAAGATCAAGTGCTCAGGTGGTGGGATTAGCTTTAGACAGGTGAACAGAGAGTATTTTCACAGGTGGAAAACCTGCAGATTTTGGGAGGTACTGAGACACAGTGGTAGAAATCCAAAAAGATTTTCTTCTGATTGCTTAAGTTTTTCTAAATGAGGAAGAAGCAAGGTCGTCAGAATGGAGGGGAAAGGAGGTGTTGGAGGTTTTGAAAGAGGTAAGGTATGAAAAGTCATCTGTGAGAGTGGAGAGTGAATGTACTAGAGAAATGTAATGTGACTGCCAGAAATATTAAGGGTGCATTTGAGGTTGATGGTTATGAGTTTAAAATGAGACCAGTCAGTGTGCCAAGTGTGGAACAGTTTTCTGATGACTTCCAGAATCCCAACTGCTGGTTTCTACCTGCAGAACATCTGCTATGTTCTGTCTAATCTTCGGTCATTTGTTGCCTTTGTACAATTTAGAATGATTCCTCCTTTGGTCTGTTTTCTCCAGCTTTATTGAAATATGATTGACATAACATTGTGTGAGTTTAGGGTGTGCAACATGTTGATTTGATGCCTTTATGTGTTGCACCATAGCATTAGCTAGTCTCTTCATCATGTCCCATGATTCCATTTCTTTCTTGTGGTGAGAGCATTTAAGATGACTCTCTTAACAACTTTCAAGTATATAATACAGTATCATTAACTATATTCACAATGCCACGTGTTAGATCCTCAGAACTTACTCATATTCTAACTGCAAGTTTGTACTCTTTGACTTAACACCTCCCCTTTTCTCCTCCCCAATCCCCCATCCCTGGTATCAACCATTCCACACTCTGTTTCTATGAGTAAGCTTTTTTCAGATTCGACATGTAAATGATGTACAGTATTTACCTTTTACTGTCTGGCTTATCTCACTTAGCATAATGCCCTCAGGGCCCATCCATGTTGTCACAAATGGCAGGAATTTCTTCTTTCTAACGATTGAAGAATGCTCTGTTGTATATATATACACTCCATCTTTGTCTGTTCATCCATTGACAGGAACTTAGGTTGTTTCCATATCTTGGCTATTGTGAATAATGCTGCAGTAAACATGGAAGGGTACATATATTTTTTGATATCCTATTTTCATTTTCTTTTAATATACACCCAGAAGTGGAATTGCTGTATCATATGGTAGTTGTATTTTTAATTTTTTGAGGAACCTCTATACTGGCTGCACCAATTTACATTCCCACCAACAGTGCACAAGAATTCCCTTTTCTCTACATCCTAGTCAACATTCGTTATCTCTTATCTTTTTAAAAAAATGCTATAAACTTTACTTAACAAAAACAACAGGTAAAGTTAAACAGGCACTTATATTAAGAGAAAAACTGACTAGAAGAAATGTTATCTTACAGTAACCATGCAGTAAACACTGTACAGTAACCTACTTGCAGCTGCATTTAACTGAGCTCTGTTGCTGTGAATACAGCTCACACACAGGTGTGAATGAACAATTTGTACATTTTTAAGCATTCACTGAGTACTACCTTATATACACATATATATACGTTAAATTTGAAAGATTTAACTAACGTTCCCCAGATAGACTTCATTTTGGTGATCTTTTGGAAGAAGTTATCTAAAGAGAAGAACATATGGTTCTGATTCATGAATCATGTGATAAACCCAGCCTAAACTCTGTTGGATACCAAGTCTCCTCCACCCCTCTTCGGACATCAGATAGGTTTTGGGTACATGTTTGGAAAGTTCTTTGGGTAACAGGACATGCCAGTACTCTTAGTGCTCATTGAAGTACTTGTCCAAGTAGTAGATCCGCTTATGTGCCACTCTGCAGGCTGGCAGTGGGGCAGCGAGGGACCAGAGGTCAGAAGGAAAAAAGCGGGTGCAGGAGTCCGCACATCCACATCTGTCCAAGGCAACACGTGACTTGACTGCGACCCTATCTCTTATCTTTTTTATGATAACCATTCTGATAGGTGTGAGGTCTTACCTCACTGTGGTTTTGATTTGCAATTCTCTGATGATTAGTGATGTTGAACATCTTTTTGTGTACTTGTGGGCCTTTTGGATGTCTTTGGAAAAATTTGGAAAAAATTCTGTTCAGTTCTTCTGCCTGTTTTTTAACTGAATTGTTTGGTTTCTTTTGTTATTGAGTTGTATGAGTTCTTTATATATATTTTGGATATCAACCCTTTGTCAGATAGGTGGTTTGCAAACATTTCTCCCATTTTGGAGGTTCCTTTTTATTTTGCGGATTAGGCTTTGCTGTGCAGAAGGCTTCAGTTTGTTGTAGTACCATGTATTGATTTTTACTTTTTTTCCTTGTACCTCTCATGGTGTATTCAAGAAATAATTGCCAAGACCAATGTCAAGGAGTTTTCTTCTAGGAGTTTTACTGTTTCAGGTCTATGTTTAAGTCTTTCATCCATTTTAAGTTAATTTTTGTGGGTAGTGTAAGAGAGAGGTCTGGTTTCATTTTTCTGCATGTGGTTATCTAGTTTTCCCAACACCATTTATTGAAGAGACTGTCCTTCCCCATTTCATATTCTTGGCTCTCTTATCAAATATTAGTTGACTGGTCCCTCCTTTTGAATAATGCCTCATCTTCCTGGAGCTGGCTTCTGCAGCTGGCTCAGATCTCCTAATATGTCTTTGTCCTTAGGGACTGGGCATTGGCCTGGCTTCTGGCTTACTGAGTTTCTGAGGACTCGCTGTTCTTCCCTCTAGAGACAGTCAGAACTGACTTTTAGAAGGTGGTGTGCTCTTGTGCCGTACAAATGCAGGAGTGATAAAGGGATGGTAGTGAGTTAGAAGCTTGTACACGAGAAGCTGCCTAGGAATCTCTTTTCCTGATGGAAATAAAATGTAATAGGACAACACCATGGTTTTTTTTTTTTTACCCCCTATTCCTTAGACATGCAAATGACATGATGTATGTGGGATAGTAAAGTCATCCATCCAAGATTAGAAAATATTCAGTTAGGGCAGGTGGCTTTTGATCACCTGAAAGTCATCTAAAGTGGAAAGTGGTCACCTAGGTCACCTAAAGGAGTAAACTTTCAGACCAAGCTGAAGCAAGTGGCAACTTTCAGGAAAACCCAGGCTCCATGGTAGCATTTTCCTGAGATGGTGGAGACTGGATAAATGAAAATTTTACCCTATTCATTTTAACCTGCATTCAAAGGAATTAGGAGACTGAGAGGCAGCAGGCTATCAAGTGGGAGTACTCAGAGAGAATAAAATAGACTTTGTGCATTTCTTGTCGAATAGATTCTGTATCACATCATGTCTTTAGATTTTGGCGTTGAAAAGTAGAAGCAGCCCCACCAGTAGTTTGGCAGATTTATCAAGCTGAGCTGTGTCGCTTGTGTTATGCTGTTTCCAAGAAGACAGTAGAGCTTGTGAAATTTAACAGTGTCTGTCACCACATGACATATTGGCTAAAACAAAAGCAGATTGAGGAAATGACTCACAATAGTTAATTGTTTCAGTAGTCAGTCTTCCCCATCTGCGCAGTATGTTGAATTTGATGACATCTGATGGGAACTTTGGGGAAAATTAAAGCATCAAATTGTTTTCAAGAAGCAAACCCTCCCTTTGCTTTTTTAGAAGCTACATGCCAGTATCTGAAATCTCCATTTTATCCTTTATAGTTTAGGTAAAACTAAAGACTATCTTGACTTAGGGAACACGAAAGGAAAAGCCTGGGCAGTTGTAATAAAGAAAAAAAATTTCAGTAAATAATAACTCAAAACCTATTTCTTCACCTAAAGAATGGATTAGATATTTTGGCCTTGATAAACTCAAAAGCAAAGGGAAAATTTGTTCAATATTTTACAAAGAACCAAATTCAGGATGATAGATGCAGAAAACATTCATCTCTGTTATCACAGGAATACACTGCACATCTGGCTTCAGAATCTATGATGCTGTTCAATAAAATTTATCATTTTTGATGGGAAACCATTAATTTACAATAGTTACATTGAATGTATTGCTCTGCGGTTTAAGCTCCCCACTGATAGACCTTCTTACTGCACTGAATTCCTTGTAGACTCCACTTAGAAGTGCAGCTCATGACTACTAACCTACTGACTTACTAGCCTTGAGAATAGCTTTGGATTCTGGAGATGGAGATGTCAAATAAGGACAGGAAGTTTTCTTTTTGGAGATCTGCCAAGCTTAACTCCATGAAAGTTGATTCTTTCGGAAGATATTTCTAGCATTTGTTTCTTGTTGGACATCTACAAATGAGTCTACATTTCAGCTGCACTGGAAACCAATATTTATAGAGTAGGAAGGATTACGGCTGTCTATCTGCTACAAATAGATTTCCTTGCTGCTACTGAAGATATCAGTGCCACATTTTTGTAGTTGTGGAGAACTGTGATGTTTTTGGAATGAATTGGGTACAAGAAATGAAGTCCTGTTTGATAAAGAACAAAATAAATCTAAGAGGAATCCTTAAGACGTTTAAGAGCTATGATGGGGAAGAAACACACGTCTCTACAACTCAATAGGGCAAAACCCAAACTGGTAGCCCAAATCATAAGCAGGTGATAGCTCACAGTAACAAAGGACATTTCAATAGAACATTCTAAGGGAATAGCGGCCCCGGGAAGAGATAATCTCTTCATTCCTTTAACTGGGAATTTGACCGAGTGTTAACATCTAGGAAAATCTGTCCATAGTCTGAGGTAGCCTTTCATAGTCTAAGAATATGCAGTCAGCTCAAGGAAGATTACCACAGAATTAGAAGTGTATTAAATTTTCTCCCCCCACCTTTCCTTCCTTTCCTGTCCTCTTCTCTTTTCTTTCTTTCTTTCCTGCCTTATTCCTTCCTTCCTTCCTTCTTTCTTTTAATTTGACCTCTAAAAGAAGATAGGTGGAGGGTAGGACGGGGTGAGGATAATATCCAACATCCTTATTGAATGCCTTGCCTCACTGGGTAACATTGGTTTTCCCTGAGCTGAGAACTCAAGGATCTAAAGTAGAATGATACACAGCACTTATATGAGACAGAATCTGCACACCCCTTGCTTTCTTTGGAGAGATCTCTGAATATATTGGTTCCACCTCAACCTAAGAGGGCCAGGGTTCAGGGGACAAACTTGCAAACCCAGCAGTATCCCATCTTTGGAAACACCAGTGACTTAGTTGCCATCCCTCAGCCTAATATGAAGAGCAGATTGCTTGTTTTCTTCTGCTACAAAAGACACCTTTTAGTTTTTGTGGTCTCCATCTAAAACTGCCACAAAGTAGAAACCATGAATCAGAAAGAACATTAGTGAAATAATTTTGCTTATGTAGACAGATGAGAGCTGAACTTTTTTTCTTGCTGTATCTATGAATTCCAGTTCATATTTCTTCATGTGGAAGTGGCTTTCCCCCTTGGATTTATGTTAAGCTGAGCAAGCAATTCTGGTGAAATTAAATCCACATATAAACAATAGATTTGGACAGCTCAATTTTGGTCCTGAACTCCATTAGAATTTTCTCCCCTCCTCTCCTTTATTACAATTTCTGATTCTTTACTTCTTATAAACCCACTTTTATATTGAATATCACATTGTGCAAGGGCATGCCAAATTGGTATTGGTGTATGTTGATTGCCTCACTTGGAATTCAAGTTTGAAATGTTTGCACTTGACCAAAATTTTGAGAAAGAAGAAAAAGAAGAGGGTATTTAAAACCCAGAAACCATGATTTTGTTTCTTTGCCATTTCTTGTAGTTTGTTTCGCAAAGGGTGAACAAGATCTTGAGTTTTAACCAGCAATTAGAACAGATTTATTGTCTACGTGAAATGGATAAGTGAGATGAAGTTGGGAGACTCAAAACAGTACATTCCAAGGAATTTCCAAAGAGTTAAAGGAAGCATGAGTGAGTTAACTTGTGAAGTCTATAGTCAGAAGAAATAATGATATTTAATTAAAAACTTAATGAGGGCAAAAGAAGGGTTAAGAGGGCACATTTAGGGGATGCCAGGAAGTATAAAGGTGTCTTTACAGGTGTAATCTCATTGAATCCTCGGAGCAGCACTATGGGATACTTATTGGGACCCCCATTCTGTAGATGAGAACACTGAGGTTCAGAAGGCCTATTCACTTTGCTATACAACTGTGATCTGAATCCAGACCTTTCAGGTTCTCGAACCATTTGTACTACTTCATCATCTGTGGAAAAAACAAAGGCCCTTGTCTGGGATCTGTGTGTATTCTCTTCTCAAGGAACTTTCAAGCGATGCTGAGCAAAAGGCACTATTACCAACAAGTGAAAACAAACACTGGCAAGTGGATTCTGAGGAAGGAGGCAGGTTCCTCTGCAGAATCAGAAAAAATATTGAACCTAGGGAGAACTTGTCACTGGGCAAGGAATATAAGGTAACTTGGAGATTCTGATAAAACTTTAGGGCCCAAAGATGGTGTAAAAATTTGAGGTCATGTGTAACATGGTTAATTTCCTCAGGGGCAAAAAATAGTATCAGTTGGGGGATATTAGGTCATAAGGCTGGGAGGAAAAACTAGCCAGAGATGTTTAGGAAATGGGAGCTGCAATTGTAAAGATGCAGAAGTGAACTGGGATATATCTTTTTGAATTATGGTTCTCTGGATATATGCCCAGGAGTGGGATTGCTGGATCATATGGTAAGTCTATTTTCAGTCTTTTGAGGAATCTCTATGCTGTTTTCCATAATGGCTGCACCAAACTAGATTCTCACCAACAGTGTAGGAGGGTTCTGTTCATAGCAGCACTATTTACAGTAGCCAAGACGTGGAAACAACCTACATGTCCATTGACAGATGACTGGATAAAGAAGCTGTGGTATATTTATACAGTGGAGTACTACTCAGCCATAAAAAATAATAAAATAATGCCACTTGCAGCAACATGGATGGAACTGGAGATTGTCATTCTAAGTGAAATAAGCCAGAAAGAGAAAGAAAAATACCATATGATACCACTTGTATGTGGGATCTAAAAAAAAAAAGACAAATTAACTTATTTACAAAACAGAAACAGACTCAGCAGACATAGAAAACAAACTTACGGTTACTAGGGGGGAAGGGGGTGGGAAGGGATAAATTGAGAGTTTGAGATTTGCAGGTACTAACTACTATATATAAAATAGATGAACAAGTTTATACTGTATAGCACAGGGAACTATATTCAATATCTTTAGTAATTTATGAAAAAATATGAAAATGAATATATGTATGTATATGTATAACTGAAGCATTATAAAAATATATATAGACAAGAAATAATAGATTTCAGAGACTGCAAAAGGAAAAAATAAAGAGTGAACTGGGCAGAGAAGGGCCTGGTATCAGGGATTTGGGAGAAGACATAAGTGCTTTTGGAAAAGGTTAGGATACATTTATAATTTCTCAAGTGCTGTTAATCATATCATGCCTTTAATTTGTATAACTTAGTATTTATTGCATCCATACAAAACTTCTATTTTAGAGTATAAGTGAAACACGGGGGGAAATATGAATTTTCCTTGGTGAAAATCAGAATATAATTACAGAGTTCATAGCTGTCTAGCAAGAACTTTGGAGAACTCATATTCCAAATAACCCTTATTTCTATTGGCAACACATTGTTGTTGTTACTTCATTTTATTTTTAGAAATCATAAACTTCATTGTCTCGATATGACATGATTTCCTGCCTGTATCCTGAATGAATTAGCTATTTTAAAAGAAAGGCAGTGGCAAAGCAGGCCTAGCTCCATGGAGGACTGCTGGTGAAAGTCAGGGAACGCTCATAGGAGTGTGGGCTGTGCTTGTTCTGTGTTCAGGGGAAGGGCTGGCCCACGAGAAACAAAAAAGCACATTTAAAATAATGTCTTTATTGAGGGGAGGGTATAGCTCAGTGGTAGAGTGCCTGCCTAGCATGCATGAGGCCCTGGGTTCAATCCCCACTACGTCCAATAAAAAAATAAATAAGCCTAATTACCTCCCCCAACCCCAAATAAACAAACAAAAAATGTCTTTAAAACAGGGAACTTTTCCTTGGTGTATCTTTTATCGTTCATTTCCTTTTCTTGCCCCATAAATACAAGACAAAAAAAAAGTATGGCTTTTATGTTTTAATTTCCCAGCAGTACTGTGTATTAGAGATGGTAATTAAAGAAAATTATAGGCTAAACTTTAAAAAATTTGCAGTAAGTGCCTTATCCATATTTTATGAAAGAATCTCACTCTACCTAAATATGAATGTGTGAGTCTATGTGTGTGTGTTTGAGGGGGAGGCACACGGGCTTGCTATCCCTCTTGAAGTTGTCCTCAACCAACCTTGTAGGGTGATGTCTAAATATTGGGGCTCTCTGTCAAAGGGATTCTATTTCCCTAGTCCTATATCACAACTTTAAATGTAATATTTACATTCTAAGATGCCTTAGCTACCCAATCCATCTATATTTCAAGAAAGAAATAATCTAGACAATATGTTCTATTAATGAAATTCAGTTTTGTCAAGTTACTTTTAAAAGTCTTAACAACATGATTAGAAAGAAATGTAAACAATATTTTCTAACCTGGCTCATGTGACTATGTTATATAGTAAAATTGGGGTTTCATCCAATTTTTCTCTTTTATAATTGAGCCTAGCAACAAAAAATACTGAATTCGGCTAGTTGACCTAGGGAAATGAAATTCTTATCCTCATTTAGCAGTGAATACATTTTTTTAAAGACTAGAGACTGTTCTGCCTAGAAAAGTTAAATGGAAAACACAGGATAAATTAATAGTCATTGGCCAAACTTTTCCCAGACTAATTCGAATCTTGGAGTCTTAGGTTGAAACAACTTAGAGACCTCATGATGACTGTTCCATAAAATAAAATGGAATGTCATTTGTTGAAAGCTATTAAAAAGAATGAAAGGATTTGTGGCACAAGAGAAATGAGAGTAGAGGCAGGTGGGGGAAAAGTGAGTCATAAAACATATAACTGTAATTACATAGCTGTACTTTCTAGTAGACACTCAAATAATTAATTTAGAAATATATTGATCAATTTAATGTGGAAAAAAAATTGAGGCACCTGATGGCAATGGGAGTGATAGAGAAAGATGTAGGACACAGTATCTCTTCTCAGGGCACTTGTAGTCTAGGGCATGTCTTTGTGTGTATGTGAGTGAGTGGAGAGGGGAATGATTAATACAAATCTAAAAACAGCAGTATTTCAAGTCAGTAAGGTCATTGCTACTAGAGGTCATATCACCTATCTCAGTAAGGGAAATGCCAGAGTCAGAATTGAGAAAAAGAGCCAAGGACTGGGAGAGGAGGCACAGGGTCAGAGGACAAAGTCAGGAGTGTCAAGGTTACTGACAGTTCTGGTGAATGAAGTGCATCCTACCCAGAGGGCTCTCGTGGGCTGAATGTCTGCATGCTGACTTGTCTTGGGCAGTGTCCTCTATGTGTGCTGTTATCACCCAGGGATGCTGTTCATCAGAATAAATTTGAAATGGTGATACACAACATGCACATACCTCACTAATGACAGATGATGTGGAAGTAACTAAATGCATATGAATGGGAAAAATATTTTTAAACTCAAGTTATCAAGTCAAAATTATGGTATTATCACGGCTGCTGATAGAACACTGAATCACAAATTAGAAAACTCCAGTTTTCATCTGACAACCACCCTTTACTAGTGAAAGTATCTGGACAAATAACTTAATCTCTCTGAACTTAGTTTCTTCATTTGTGAAATTCTGTCTTCTAGAGTTCTTATGAAGATCACAGAAGATCCTTCATGTGAAAGACTTTGGTGAATCATGACTTGCTATACAAATGTAAGTCGTGAAAGAGATGACTGTGCCCACTGGAGTGTTTTAGAGAGAGTATTTCTATTCCTGTGTGTAAGCTGTATTGCAGAGGAGAGAGGCACATGGTGGTATGTAGATATGTTAAATAAGAAACAGCAAGACTTGGCCAACATATGATCTTGCTATCAAGACCCTAGGCAAAAATAGTTCTTGGAAAGGAAGCTCCATCCAACCACACAGCATTTCCCTACTCTCATCTCCTACAGACAAAAGTGGCTTCCATGAGCCAAAGACTTTGGGGGATTTATTACAAGTGGTGTTAATGAGATATGTTTAAATGATAGGATTGGCTACAGTTTTCTACATGTGATGTGATATATTTTATATATTTACATATATATAATATATTTTATATATAAAATATATTTTTGTATGTAGAATATATATATATATATATATATTCCCTTTTAGATAATTGTTGAGGATATGCCAGATTGCAAAAGTCAAGTTAATTTAGGTCAATATGAAGAGAATTTATTTCCAGGGTATTACCTTTTAATCCCTAATTAAACTGAAGTAAGAAAATGAGTAGATCCAGTCACTAACTTTTGGCAAAGGTTAACTCGGTGAGATAAAGGAAAGAAAAATGATTGCATCCAAATACCTATTTTTGTGGTCATTCGTTGCCTAGACATGGAAGAGTATAGGTTTTATTGAGAGAAGCTCTGAGGCTTAAAGAAAAGCTCCAAAATCTGAGTTCTCAGGTACTTTATGATAAGAGATGGAAAGACAGGGTTCAGGCAAGAAAAAATATCCCTCAAGGTACTGAAGGAATAAATATTCCATGGCATATTTGCCGTCACCATAGATTTCTTCCCTCCAAGTGTTTCATGGCTGTTTCCCTTTATTTTGGTAATTTTTGACCTGATTACAAAATATTTCAAAGATAATTGGAAAATATAGAAACGTAGAAAGAAGAAAATAAAAATCATCTTTGATCCTTCCGCCTAGAGATAACAATAATTATCTCTTCCAAGGTTATTTTTCTTTGGGTAGGTGTATGTATGTGTGTGATGTATGTGTGCCTGTATGTGTATATGGATGTTACAGAATTGAGAACAAAATTATATATAGTCCTGTTATCTTTTTTCACTTATTGAAATGTATCTCAAAGATTTCCCTATGCTATTAGAATATCTTGACAACATTTTAAATGTCTGTATAATATTCCATTATGTGGATATGTGGCAGTTTATTTAAATACTCCCTTATTGTTTTGCATTCAGAATGTCCTTGTACTTTTGCTATTTAAATTTTTTTTTTTTTTACAAACTAAAGGGATGTTTCAGTAGATATCTTTGTAGCTGTATTCTTATATACACTTCTGATTATTTCCTTGGTATGAATTTCTAGAGTTGTTGGATCAAAGGAAAGGCATGCATTAAATTTGTCTGATCTGTGTTAAGCTAGGGACTAGTTAAGAAATCATCTTCTTAATCTGCAGTGAGCATGTTCAGTGTCCTGGGGGCGGGGATGGAGGCTGGGAGTTCCACAGAAGGCAGATTCCAGTGGGACCTGAGTGGCAGTTACTGGCTCAGAATGTGGAAGCACCACCCTCCAACTGTAACAGACCAGGCTGCCTGGCTTTGCTTGGGCAGCTTCAGAGGACAGTTGGGTACTTGTAATCTTGGAGGCATGGTCAAGAGAAACACGGGCTACCTTAGGCTAAGATCATTTTAACTTTAAAAGTCAAGTAGGCCAAAAAAAGAAAAAAAAGATGCCTGGGAGAGTGTGTTTCTTATTAGTGGTGCACACTGCTTGCCTAGGTCTGGCAAACCTGCTTGATTGTTCAACTCGCCACAGAACTTTCTACAGATAAAAGCGAGAGGGACAGGGTAGAAAGAGGAAGAGACTCAATGGGGTTGTGAAAGAAGAAGCTGTTGGACTTTGAGATAGGCATTATTGTCTGGGAGGCACATACCTGTACAGTCTCTGTGGAGGGTGATCTCTCCCACTTCCCAAACCAGCTCTTTTTTTTTCCCGGTTACCCTCTTTCTGTCAGTGCCTGTCCCTGGATCCTTGGCTAGAAACTTTGAGTCAAGATTCTTCATCAATTGCCTCTGTCCTCATAAGTTTCAAGTGAACCAAGGCCTATCATTTTATTCCACTTGGAATAGCTCTCAAATCTTCCTCCGTCTCCGTTCCTGCTGCTGTCACTCTTTTCCAGGCTTTGGCACATGTCTCCAATTCTGGAATTGCTTCTGACTCCAGTTTCTTCCCCTCCAACTGCTCCCCTACTATTTCCAGTTGACTCCCCCCCTCCCAAGCGTCTAAAGCTATGGCAAATAATTTACCTGCATAATGAGAGATTTTGCAAGATTGGGGTTTTATCTTACTCATCTTTGTAGCTCCAGTGTTTAGGAAAGGTACTGTCACCAAAACCAATAGTAGCCTGGCAACAACTCCATGAAGTTTTTTGAGTGGAAAACTGAGGCTCTGGGAGGGAAAGGAATCTGCTGAGGGCTGCATAGCTAGTAAGTGTCAGAGTGGGGATTCGGTCCTGACCAGGTTTCTTTTGCCCTAAAGCATGTGAACTCAGCTGCACTGTGCTACCTCTGTTGTCAGGATTCTGAGGCCTTCTTAGTCAAGCTGTCTCGCTGTACTTCTGGAGCTTTTCTGCACTGAATGCCGGGTCATGGGCAGCCCCTGCTGCAAGAAATGTATTTGAGTATGTTTGGGGGTGGAGGCCAGAGGGGAAGAGCTGGTTGATGAAAACCAAGAGAATTTGGGGGTGGGAGGGAAGGTAGATCTGAAGCTAGGCCTTGGAAGTTGAATAGGATTTGGTCAACAGAAGACCCCAGGGTGCAGGCCATTCTGTATCTTGGAAGCCAACAACAAAGGCACTGGGGTAGAAATGAACCAATAGTGCTGTGAAATGTGAAGAAATTGGCAATATTTCATGCAGTTTTTCTTGTTGGAAACAACCTTCCCTTAAAGTACTGGTTTTATGAGTGTCCTGGAATGAAACCCCATGATTTCATGGATTGAGTGGAAACGTATTGCAGAGAACAGCCCTCTTTCTGAATGGGGAGAGCCGATAGAAAAAGCTCACCGGGCTGTGGCATTCCTTCACTTCAGACTCTGAATTGAACCTGGGGCATGAGAGAATTCCACTGTCAAGTCTTCGAGCACAGGAACCAGATTTGTATCTTAACATGACTTCAGTTTTTAGGATAACTTTAACCTTCAGAAGCATTTTCATCAAGTTTAGGAAACCAGAAACATCAAATACATTGGGAGGATTTTGAATGTATTTACAAAGAGAACCTTCCTTTTTTTTCTTAACTGGCTAATAAACTCCTTTGTGACCAAAAGCATGTTTTGGCCAAAAAGGGACCTGGTTGATGACAAACAGTAAAACAAGAGACTTAGAACCATTACCTGAAAATAATGATAAACCGTTAAGTCAATGTCATAAAATTAAACAGGATAATCTAGAAAGCATTTATATTAGTAAAAACAAAGCAAATCAAAAAAAATTGCAAAGAACAGAAAATTACATTTTAGTAAATAAAAAAAATTATGAAACATCTTATTTTGGTTTAATATTTGCCTTTTGAAACTTTGGAATAAAGAACCAAGGAAACACTAACAAATATATTGCCTTTTAAGTTACACTACACATATATGTACACAGAACATAAGTAGTTTTAGTGAGTTGGGACAGTATTTTGAATTTCTGCTTTTGTGAACGTCTGTGGGGATCAGGGCGAATGTGGCTGGTTTCCACCCCCTGCCCCCTACCTGACCGAAATGCTCCCTTTTGTGGCATCCTTGCTTGGGGATTCCAGCTAGAGGCTGTGCAGTTTACTCCAGGTATTTAGTCTGTCCTTCTCTGAGTTTCCAACAGCCAATTTGGGAGCAGAATATATGTGAGGTGTATTTTGTATCCCTAAACCTCAGTCTCCCTCTGGGAGGACCCAGCTGATCACACAAGCCACTAATTTGCCCAGGGATGGCAGTTTTCCAACTCAGATATTGACAGTGGAGGCAGGTGAGAAGGGCCCTCTCCTAAGGGGCCTTAACGCAGTTGATTTAGAACTTTTAGGATGAAGGAGTTTCCACATGGGGAGAGAAGCCAACTGCCAAGATCTTGGTGTAGCCTCCACCTGGCTTTGCCTTTTTTAAAAGCTTATCATATTTGAGCCGTTCTTGCCTCTCAATCATCCTCTTTGAAGCCATCCTTCTCAGGATGATGATCATGTAGGCTACTCTCTTGACCCAGTCCTGGCAGGTCTTTTGTGGGTCTTGATGTAGCAACTTTTTTCCCCAGTGGACCCTTGACAGCCTGTGCCCAGCTTCCGCCTGGGGGACCAGGGAAGACATGCCTTATCCTGACAGTACATGAGCTGCCCCAGTGATGACAGAGACTAGGTGATGCTGGCCTTAGCTTTGGGTTAGTTGCCACTTCCTTAACCTCTCAAAGGTATTATTCCAAGGGAGAAACTGAGGTCAGGGTCCATTCCTCCTCTGTAAAGCATCCTCAGGCTGAAACAGTCCCATCTCTCCAGCAGCGGGAACTGGTACTGGGGGGCTGGTATTATGAAGGCCACATCAGAGACATGGCAGGAAAAGAGAAGTCACCCTCCCACCCCACCCATGAGGCCGTCAACACCTTGAGAATAGGGTTTAAGTCTTGTTCAGGACTGAATGACCAGCCAGCACCAGCATAGTAGCTGGTACACAGCAGGCCTTCAATAAATACTTGTTGCATATAAAGATTAAAGAGGTGTATGGGGGCGAGTGGGAGGGATTCTGCGTATTATTCCTGTGCTCTGGGCATTTTCAGTGGACAGGGCTGTTAATTATGCAGTCATTATTTTAGTACCCCCTTTATTGCGCCCTCCACCTTGAGGATTAAGCCCAGAAGTACTCTTTGTTGGAGTTCAATATTAATAAATAGCTCAGCCTCAGGTCAGCTACTGCTCACAGCTGGTGGCTTATAGTGCTCCTCCCATCACCCAGGCCTTGTACCCACAGGTCATAACAGGTCACTGTCTTTTTCCCTTATCCTCGTGCATCCCTCATGTTCCACATCACCATAACATCTGCGAGAATCTTCTCACACTCTGGGATATGGGAGTCCTGACCCTGGGCCTCAGTCCTCCCAGCTGAGTGTCCACCTTTTGCTGCCAGGTGATACTGCTGCCACATACTTGCCCAGGTTGCCAGTCTCCCATGATGCAGTGCTCTGCCCCCTCACCTACAAGGACTGCTGGGCCTCTCCTGTGGTTATATCTCTGCCTCTCGGCTGATGTTGGGGGAGTTCCTGATTTGTGTTTTCTTCCCATAGCTGATCTGGCCCCCAACACCCTGGCCTCTGATCAGGCCCTCCCTGCTGCTGTGGACTGAGTCTTATTTCTGAGACAGAGCTTATTTCCTGTTGGCCCTCTGCATTCCTTTTAGAGTCTCTACCAGATCCTTACTCATAAGCCTCTCTGTCCTTTTTTCAAGCTGACTTCACTCTTGACTCTGGGTCATGAAGAAATATTGTTTTCTCAAAGACTGATTCTAAATTGGGGCAGGAATTTTAGTATTTGGAAGAAGTTGAAGGTTGTATATGGGACTATATGCCTCTTTGTGGCAGTCACATGTCCTTGGGTAGGGGCCCATGTTGTGTATACTTTGTGCATGTGTGTGCGTGCACGCGAGAGAGAAAGTCTAGTCTCCCTTTTTAGTGCTTTCTGAAAAGTATGTCACTAAATAGAACAAGGAGAAGGAAATGGGGTGGATAGGCATATCCTGCAGTTATGTGAAGAAACACTCATATATCATGTTATTTAGATGGTCCATCTTTCCCATGTGATATTTTTCTGGCCTTCATTCTTGGTCTCCTAGTGAACTCAAGGTCAGAATAAAAATGATGGCCATCATGACTGGTAAAACTTGTTAGCAGTAGAAAAATAGGAATGTTCAAAGTTAATGTAATATGGTGTCTGATGAACAGACCTGCAGAGTGGCGTGCTGCGCATCTACAAAAAAAAATTGGCACAGAATTTTTAAAACTTGCTATCCTGTAATAGGGTGGACATTGTTCATATTTACTATATACTTCATTTACAGATGGAGAGAAAGGAATTGATTTTGTTAACTCAGAATTTGGATACTCTCCCTAACCTTAAATTTGTGTCAGATAGTAGCTACATGAATATTACTTTGCAGCTGACCTTTTGGGATTGCTTTTCCCTAGTGAATTTTTAAATTTTTAAAATGTGCATTTTAAATAGAGTTGCAGAAGAGATGGTATTAATTGCTCTGTATTTTATCCACTCTTATGTCTAGGACAAAAGAATGTATTTTGAGTAAATCCAGGAGGTAATTTATAATTACCATTGGTACTGCCAAAATACAGATAAAGCATGTGCATGTTTGTGTGAATTTGTGCATTGGAAGGGTCAGTGCGTCTGTGTGGGAGGGTTGGCGTGAATGTGTCCCTTCTCTTCTTTAGCTGTCTTCGCTATATTCAGAGTCCTGAATTGAGAATTCCTACCCTTTTCTGTATTAAAAGACTAGCTACTTAAGGTATCCGAAGTTGCACATTTCCTGTATGTGCTTTATTTCTTGTCATTTACATCACAAGATAACCACAAATGTGGAGTTCATTTTTGTTTCCAAAGGGGAAAGTCTGGTTGATGAAAAAGTTGCTTTCTAGGCCCTCTGAAAGTAGACCTTCTACTTTAGGCTTTCAGGGTAATCACTGAGATGCAAAATCGCTGTTGCTCTGTTGGAGGTAATGGCAATCGTGCTGCCCAGGAAGGTTAATTGGTCCACTGTTGCTGACTTACCTCCCAGGGGACCTGTGCAGCTTTCCTGCTGGAGAGATTATTACAAGCAGAAATCACCCTGTTAAACCTAGAGACACATAAGGTCACTTCTTTGATGCACGAGCTTGAGGGCACTCTATAATTATTTATTGTGAAAAATCCAAACAAAACGTTGTTAAATTTAGATCAGATGAAAAATAGCTACACCTGTTGTCCAGGATTGGTAGGGGCTGGGGTAGGGGTTGGGGGACAGTAGAATTACAGAGCTCAGAACTCTGCAGTTGTAGCATCCAAGACTTTTGCCCCATGTGATAAAAAAGGGCAAATAGCAAAGTAGTAGCAAAACAGTTGTCAATATAACAAAGGTAGAATGTAGATCTGTTTGGGGACGTGCTTAAAAGCTGGTTAGAGATGTAGTGGCATTGTTTTGAGGACTTTCACTGTGAAAGATAACCTCCCAGACTGCTGGACAGCATGGTCCTTTGGTTGACGTTCTGAGTTAGAAATTTTAACAGGTTTTCTCTGTGAAGGAAATTGGAATGGTTTATTTTGGTTGTTTGAGGGAGACCAATAATGTAGTACAGTTAAATGTGGACTAATTTGTTCTTGGTCTTCCCAGCACAGTTTTGGAAATCGGTGGTCTAAGGGATGCTGGGTGATAAAGCATTTCCCCAACTCTTCTCATCCCCAGCACCCACTGAATGGCTTATTAAATAAAACAAAGTTTCAGACACAAGCTTGTGTCAAGGAAGGGCAGTTCCCAAGAACACGTGGTGCCAAAAGCCAGCCTTTGTATTGAGCGTGCTGATTTCCATGACCAGATGGAGTATTACCAGGGACATTCTTCCCTCACTTGGGTTTCACGTGCCCCTTTTGGGGTGATGTTATTCTGGGGGAGCCACTGTGATTTAGCCATGTTTAAAATGGAACACGCTATGGCAGACATTGACATTTCTGCTGTGGGTGAAGGGGGTAGCTGGTACCACCCATTCAGCGCATCCCTGGGAGGGTCATCTTTTCCATAGCCCACGTTGAAGTGCAGCAGTGAGTTCAATACCTGCCAGAGCATTTGAACAGATTCAGAGCACAAGATAAGCAGGTGAAGAAAAGACTGAACACACCCATTCTTATCTTAAGTCCCCTTAAGCATCCTTGCTGTGGGTTGGCCTCCTTGCACTGCAGAAAGAGCAGAAGTCAGGCTCTCTAAACTGCATACTGAATTTGGTGGTGTCAGTGAAGTGCTTGGGGGAAATCAGTGGAGGGGAGGTTGAATGCTGACATGGGATAATCTGAGTTGGCCTGGGGAGAGGAAAAGACCTCAGTTGGATCTAATGCAAGAAAGAGTTTGGCTTGCGACGAAAAGGAAGGGAGGAAGTTTATTTTGCTTCAGCAGCAAGATAAAGATATGCAGGCAAAGAGACGTGGGAGGCTTGAGGAGAGCAAGGGACAGTGGGAGTAAGTGGGATTGGAGTCACAGGAGTTTGACCTGGCGGCTTGCGAATTAGGATCCCTTGTAGGTGTGTGAAAAGGGATCCTGTGGGCTGATCATAGCATTTTATAAACAAAATATTTACTTATTGCAAAGATACTTTGATTCGACGTCCCTTTTTTCAGGATAATCATTATTTTTGCTCTTTGGTGATTTTTGTTTCAATGTATGTGTTAAAAACGTGACAAACCAAAAAAAGCTTATTGTGTGACATTTTAATTGTCATCCACGGGAAGGAAATTGGGAAGAAATGTCTCCTAAGCACCCAGATTTCCTTTTCCTCAGGCTCACTTCTCTGAAATCTCTTTTCAGGTGGGTCTTAATGTTACGCCCCAACTTTTCTCTTCCCCATCACATCCTGCTCTCTTGAAAGGGACATAGATCCTCTGCTCAGATACTAATATGTTTTAACCAAGGACCAGTTGTCCCAGAAGCTTGATCTCTCACAGAAGAATAACCAGCCTTGTCATGTGTCAAGGAGTGCTGCTCACTGGAAATCTGAAGCAACAGGGCTGTTAATGGATCAGTGTCCTTTTTCAGAGATGAATAATTATTCCACATGAATGACCCCCTCACCTGGACTCCTTGCTCCTTCTCTTTCCAGTACCAGTGTGCTCTTAGAATGGATTTGCCCTCTTTTTTGTCTTCCAAGGTAGAAACCTTGGATTTGTGGGGGGAATCTATTTCCTACCAGTGCGGCAAGAATCAGAAACTTTCTGGAGCCTTTTCACTGAAGGTTGCTTGTGTTCACAGGCTAGGCTTAGGCATGAGATGACTGGCCCCTTTAATAAGCAACTTTCAGTGGCCTGTGCTCTGGACATGCACTCAAGCTAATTAATGAAAACACTTAAAGGACTTGACTAGGAGCTGACAAGTAAGAAGTGGTCCACGCCCATAAGGGTTTAGCATTTCAGATCTTGGAGGTAGAAGCCAGAAGCCTAAAGTAGAAATCATTTTCTGGTGTCCCAGATGGTGGGTACCCATCTTGCTTGAGTCCGTTCCCATGACCTTCTTGCTCAGTGTTCAATATTTTGTAAAACAGCTCTGGCCATGAGAAATTCTCTTCTCACATATTGAACTAGAACCTACTTCCTTGTAGCTCCCTCCCAGGGTGGAAATAAGTCTTTCTCCACTATCAGTTTCTCAGGGAAAAAGGAGAAAATGGAGCCCCATTATAGATGGACATTCAAGGAATCCTCAGTTATGGGCTTGGCTGTGACCAAAGTCTAAACCTCCAGAGTAGAGCTAAATAGGATTCCAGAACAGGTGCTTCAGGGATGTCATGTATTAGCTGGTCCCCCTGCACCTGTCCCCGTTGCACTGTAGCCCAGGATCTTAGAGGTGGTTGATTATCTCAAAAGAGAGATGGAGGAGTAGAAGGGCTTGGCTCTGGTATTTCTTAGTGTGTCTTTGATTGTAACCTGGTTTAGGGGCTGGGGTTGCAGCAGCTCCTCGGGAAGGAGACACTTTAGTAGTCTTGAGGGCCAAGATTGGAAACAAAATCTCTAAAATGGGTGACAACTCAACTTTAGAGGCCAATTCTGGGCATGCGTCAGGACCCTGATTCTGCCCTTGTATTCAACATTGAATCTCTGGACCTCCCCTGCTCTCTGTCAGGTCACAGATACTTAGAAGAAATGGGATTTGATAAAAGAAGGATGGGGGTGATTTTTTTTTTTTTAATTTTAGTCCTTCAAGCTTTTGATCTCTCAAATCCTAAAGGTTATTGCACATGAATAACTACCCAAGTCAGGTTTCATCTTTAAGAAGAGAGTAGGATTTATGTCCTAGTTTGACCCCCATGCTAAGGAAGTGGCTCTTAATTCTTCCTTCCTTGGTTATTTTATTTGCAATTAGGGCCAAACTCTCCTATGAGTCAATGCTAGACAATGCTTTCTAGTTTCTCCTCTCATAGATGATGTAATTGGAATGTCTGGTTTTGATATCAAGGGGGAAAAGGGATTTAAGAAATTTGTATGGCAATGTGTATAGCCATGGCTGGCACTTCTGGGGAGCCAGTTTCTATTGTTGCGTTCAAGTCCATATCTGGGTCAGTGTCTACAGAAAGAGGAGCCTCTATTAAATAGATGGGTTTTTCGAGACCACACACCCAGGAGTATTACCTGAGAAAGGGCTGCACTGGGCTTACTCGTTTCTCCTGGCACTCCGTGATGCTGTAAGGATTTTGTCTGGCCCATCCCAAGAGCTGGCTGAGAAGGGCCCTTCTGCAAGGGATGATGTCCTTCCTCGGAAATGGTATTCTCTCATCCTTTTCTTAACTCTTGTGCAGAGGTCTGCTTCCCCACTCTTTTTCAGTCATGTCATGTCTTGAGTTTGGGAAAGAAACATTATCATTCATTCATTCACTACTATTTGGTTTCCTGTCCCAGAGGAAATTCTCCCTTACATAAAGAGAAGCCCAGAATCTCACTTCCTCATCCCGAAGGGGTCCTTTGATCCTCTTTCCATTCTTGGCTTGGGAGCATTAGCTGAGGGCTCTGTCACACAACCCTGGAAAGGTCAGGAGGTTGCAGTCTAGTTTGAGCTGGGGTGGCATCTCTGCCTCCCCGTGGAGCCTGTGTAGCTGCTGGAGAACTGCTCTCCCCTTCTGTTTGTTTTCTACCTTCTCTCCATTGCTCCTCTCCTCCCTTCCTCCAGACGCAAGCCTCTTGAACAAATCCAGGGACTTGATATTTCAGCACATTGTCTACAATGATTCTGTCCACAATTTGCACTTCCACAGAATATGACCAAAGTCATGTTGGATACTCGTGGCGCTAGGGTCCATCCCGAAATAGGCACTCCACAGAGATCCTTGGGTTGAACTCTGTCGGCCAAGCCTTGACTCTTGTTGGACTTCACCCCGCTCAGGGAGTGGGGAGACTCAGCTGAGGAGGGGTCCTTCTGGCTCCTCCTTCTCAGAGACTGCCTCTCTCCCAGGTGCTTAGGACGTGGAGGGCATCTCTAGTGCAGTCTTGCCACTGGAATCCTCTCCTGTTGCTCTCAAAAATGGCAGCTTTCTCTTTTCTCTCCACTGGGGATGGAGAGGGGTGTCTGTGGTCTTGGAAAAGAAGAGCACACTCCAGGATCTTGACTCCAGACATTTTTCATTTTCTTTTGACTTTAAAGTATTGTGGCCTGACTACAGAGCCATTACAATCTTAGTATGGATGGTCTGCACATTTGATGGAGGGAAGCTTATTGTTCTGTGGCAACTGGAGTAGGAGGCTAGAAAGTCAGGTCTCCATCCTCTGGCAGTATTGCCTCCACTTCCCAGCTACCCTGGGCAGGGTCATACATAGAGGACCAGCACTCACAGCGGTCACGCCGCGGCACTGGCCTCCTGCCCTCCTGGTCTTGATCTTGAAGGGTCCATTCTTTCAGGTCCATTGATCTGTCACTTGATGGAGTGGGTTACAGAGAAGGCAAAGCCCTCACTGACTAGGGACTGAGGTGGGTACCAGAAGTGCCGTCAGCCTGGAAAACCATGGGTGGCAGCCAAGCGTGCAGGAGGGAGTCACTGTCTAAGGCAGCCTGTCAGAGTCAGAGCTGTGTTTCCACAGGTGCTCTTACCTCGATGTCTTTCTCTTCCTTGTGGGGCTCACTGGTTTTAAGGAAGTTTGTGGTGGAATCTCCCTTCTTTCAGGGAAGGAAAGCTGTGGTAGTCTCCTCACAAAGTGACTTGATATATGCTAGGCCTCACCTGATCCATAACGTACCGCTGGGTCTTTTTCTCTTGGAATATAACTAGAAAGGATTTGCAGAGGCCATAACTTGAGAAGCAGTAACAGTCAGAAATCTGAGTTCTTCTTCTCTTCTGAATTTTTGGATTCTGGGTCCGTGCTGACTACCTAGACAATCTAAGCACCTTCTCCCCCTCTCCAAGCTTCTGAGAAAGGAAATAGTCTTTGATTTGTATATGCACCCATAAGCTGTGCTATTTTTTGAGTGCCTCATGCACTGGATAGCATGTTTGGTTATTTCACTTGTGGACTGGTGATCCAAGTTCTGCTTTAGAATTTCAGCGATCACTGGGGAGATGGAGCATTCTCTGTCTTTTGCCTTTGACTATGAGATTCTCTGCCCTGGGAGCCTGGAACCCTCTCCTTGGCAAGCCTGGTATTACCATTGCCTGACCCCAGCTAAGGCCAGACCAGGATTCAGCAGGAGCCCTGCAGTATCCTTCATTCTGGCCCCAAGATCAGTTCCCCATCCCCTTCATCTTCCTTCTCCAACCATCAGTTGTAGATCATTTGTTTTAATACAGGTGCTTTCACTGTTCCTTGGGAGTCCTCCAGGCCTTCTAACCCTTCGTTCTTAATAGCTACCGTCCCGTATCCTTGGGTTCTTCCTCATCTCTCATAGCCTCATTCTTTCTCTTGCCCATCCTCACTTACTCCACTTACCCTGGGATCCTCCCAGGCATCTATTCACGAACCAGAGTCTTCAGTGAAGTCCTTTCTGTCAAGAGAATATTGATCTCGTGAACTCTTAAGGCCAGGTGCCTCATATCCATCTATTTTCTGTAATTATCCCCTATAAAAACCTACATTTAGATCAGGAAACATGGAACTGCCAGTGAGATTTAGTGGCACCTATCACCACCAGCTAGAATCTCCCAGAGAGTTTTCACTGTCAAAGAGAAACCATTTTCTTGGACTCTCTACTCCCCTCTTTCAACTTTCAGGGCTTCCAATCAATGGGTCTTGGTTTTATCCTTTGCAAAAAATGAAGGACTAGACTTAGGTGATTATCTCTATCCCTGTTTACTTCCCATTTGGCTCCTGGTAGTGACTGACTTTAAGGAAGCAGCAGCAGCAGCGGCAGCACCTTAGTTTCTGCTTAGTTGACAGAACTGTGCTGGCCGTGGTGTCAGGCATAAGTGCCTAACATGTTCAGTGTTGGAAGAGAAGCCCTCAAGGAGCAGGTCCTGGAGGCTTTGTAGACTCGGTAAATCCACAGGCCCAGTTGGAATCTTTCTGAAAGATAGTAGTCATCCATATGGCCCCATCCATCCCACTATGAACACCAAGATCTCCCTTCTTCACCCTTTTCTTAGAAAACATGATCCAGCTCCCTGGCTCAAAGGTATCTTAACCACCCCTTTCTGGCTTGTAGCTTAACTTATTTCATAGCATCATCTTTCTAGGGGCTCTCCATCTTGCTGAAGCTCTGTAGGCAGTGACATGAATGGCTTCTGCGAAGTCTCCTCATATGAGGGTCCACTTGTCCCCATAGCTGGTGAGTTCTTGACCTTAGGACAATTTGTTGGTGTTGATCTACCTCCAAGTGGGATGATTTTTTTGCCTGCCACACAAGTTAAACAGTCTCCACAGGAATGAAATGAGGGGGAAATTCTCAAAGCTCATTCCATTCTGAGGTTCACCAGGGCTTCTGTAGGATTCTATGTCCCCGCTGGTGGGTCCTGAGGATTTTGTGGCGCCAACTGAAGAAAATGAATTTCCTGTGTTCTGGGTCAGGTGGGCAGGGGAGATTTGCCTTTTACCAACAGGAAAAGCTCCTAGGGAGAGCACTTTTCATGTTCTGAGATGTTGCTGAATCTATACACAAATAACTTCCTGGAATTAGGAAAGAAAGCTCTTTGACTTCTTCTCTCCGTCTTCTCTCTAGTCCTTTAATTAACTACGTTGTGTGTATCACACAGTTCAGATGCTCTTCCCATTTACTCTTGCCTCCCAGGAGTTTAGATTTACCAAGGTGCAGTTACTTTCCTTCCACTGCTGTGTTTTTAATTTTGGGAAAAAAATTCTTTATTGCATCAGCATAACAATAAATCTGTTTTATAAGTGAAAAGATAAATCCAACCAGCCCAGGAATCTTTCCTTTTCATTTAAAAAAAATGTTCTCTTCCTGCCTGCCTCATAAGTGAATGGGATATTTATATAATTTTCATACCTGCATAAAATTTTTATTGTCCTGTGGAATCAGCTGCATCTGGGGTCAATTTCAGGGGGAGGGAGCTGAGGGGTTGTCAGTTTTGATGATTGGACACATGGCGTTTCTCTGTTTATGGCCACTTGGGTGGGGTTATTTTTAATAGGGCTGGAAGTGATACTTGCCTCTTAAATTCTGTCTTTGGGTCTCAGTATTGCTGCTCTTGGTGCTTGGCCACCACAGTTACAAATCAATGAGACGGAGTTTTTCTTAAGCTTTATTAGATGGTCTCTTCCAGGGAGAACCAGTCTCCTAAAGGGAGAGGAGCTTTCCTTCCACTTTTATGAACTCTGCAAACCCTTTCTAATTATATTCGAAGAGAAAATGTTCCAGAGAGCATATTCTATAGGAGTCCAAATAATAGAAGCTAAGAGAGAATTAGTATCACATTTATTTTAAAGCATTTATTCAGCCACTACTCTGTAGGTTCTGGCTAGAAGGTGAAGAGTGCCAGTGGCATAGAGTTCAAATATGAATAAGAAGTTGTCCCGCAATTAAGAACTTAGAAGCTACAGCATCAATGTTTTCAAGAACGTTGGTTTCTGGGACACTACTTGCTTCCAGGCATTCTCTTAGGTCCTCACTTCTGCTCAGTCCCTCCGGTTGCCCACAGATCTATTCACAGCTCTCATCTCACCCTGCACACTCTTTCTGGGTTGCTTTAGATGCAACCATAATGGCTTCTACATACTTTGTGTTCAGTATCTTCAAGTCTGTTTCTTTAGATTGGAATATGACTTTTCTTTGTTTAATTCAAAGAAGTTTTTTTTAATTATGAGAGTAAAACATCTTGAAAGAGAGATCAGAAAATACAGATGAGCAACAAGAATACTGACATGGAATCAGTCACTGTTAACATCCATGTGTACATCCTTCTAAGCCCTTGTCCTCTCTCTTGAACGGTATTTCTCCAGATTGTTAGTGCGCATAACCATACTGTTCTGTAGAACCGTGATCAGAGCCATTTATCCAACCATTATCATTCTCCATGGAAGGTGCCTTGGGAACCTCACTTAAACTATCTGCATTCAGTATCTTGCTCCATTCACCCTCTTCTCAACATTACCCACCTCCTGTTATGAGTTATATCACCATCTGGTAAGTTGTTGATACATCGACCTGAGTCTGCTCCTAGAATCAGATTGATGCTTTTTGCTTCAATGTGGCTATCAAGCTTTGCCAGTTCTATGTCACAGACATCTCTGGAGTTTACTCAACATCCCTCTCTCATTGCCTTAGTTGAGGTGTTCCCTAAATGTTGCCCAGATGACTTTGATTCCACCCCTACTCAAAATGATCAATCTTTCACACCCCGTCAAAGTCCTTTTCCTAAATGTAAATATGGTTGAGGCATTCCCCTGCTTTAAACCCTTCACTGGCTCCCCACTGCTTACAGGATAAGAGTCCAGATTCCTTAGCAAAGCCTTTAATGATGTGACTCCCACACAACTGTCATTTCTTATCTCTTGTCTCCAACACTCCTCTTTCCCTGAACTTTGGACCCACACTTAACCACACAGTGGCTCCAAACTTTTGTGCCTTCTGTTCCCTTGCACAGTATCTTTTTCCACCCTTGGGTAACTTCCACATGTCCTTCTATAGTCACTGCCCTTCAGCTACCCTTCAGAACTCTTCTAGGTCCATCCCAGACCTGACATCTTCATGGCCACCTGGCTTCAAGCCCAATCTGTGGCAGTTGGAAAGAGATTTAGAGTCAGGGATGCATCCAGTAAGGGAAACAGGGCAGGTTATGTCAGTGGTTGCTAGCAGAAGCAGGAGGCTCTCATACAGAGCTAACAATGAGCCCTAAATCACCAGAACAAAGATGGGTATGGCCATCACTCTTTTCCAGGTGTTTGCAGACTGCACATTGGGCTTAATGACTTCTTAAAACAAACAAAAAACCATTGTCTTGTTCCAAAAAAGATTTGAAGTGTCACACAGAGATGAGATGCTATAATAGAATATGTGAAATAAAAAACAAATAGGTGAAGAACCTGTGCTGGAGGGGGAAAAAAGTTCATAGTAACCTGAAACCAAGAGACACTACTGTGTAGAATGATTACCACTACCTGGTGATATATTTAGTAGAGGGGAACCATGTGTTTAGCACTAAGCATTAAGTTATCCCATGTCAAATAGGGAAGTGTGATTATTACCACAGACCTGTGATTAAGGAGAAGCACAGTCATTCCTGGGACTGAAACCCAAGAGGCATTCCTATTGGACCTCTCTTCTCAGAACCTGTAGGGTTCTTTTCCCTTTAGGGACTGTCTGAGCTATTAACCCAGCTTCAGATGTGCCAGTGGTATGGAGCTGGGCCTGGTAGGAAGAGAAATTGGAGGGATTTGTTCAGGGTCCTCAAAGCCTTTTGGGTATGTGAGTGGTTCTAAATAATTGTGTGGTTTTCCTGGGGCCCAGAATCTCCTGAGCCTAGATTGTAGTTACTTTTGGACCTATATTCTGTCCTGCTTTAAAATGCTTTAAAAAAAATGCTCCAAATTGTGTCCTCTCAACCCCTCGTCTGAACCCTCTTTCCAAGGGTCTAGTTTCTATCATCTTGCGGGGACATCGACATCAGAGCAAACTTGGTGTGGATTTCATTTATTCAACATTCAGCTCTGTGCCAGAGAGACTGTGACATACACCAAAGATGTCATAAAAGGGCGTATCTGGGAAGAAAACGCCTCTGACGGAGGCATCTTACCTGGATCCCTATGTACAGACATCTCTTTCTATTTGTGAACTGCATCCCAACCTTCTCCAGGAACAGAGGTAGAAACCAAATCTCTGAAGGCCACTCTGATCCATTTGTGGAGTGTTTCCTCTTGGGCTTGTATATATCCTTTATGATTATAGAGGAAATCACGGGTCTCTAGGATTCCAGACCCAGGATGAGAGTCAGCTAGCCCTTAAGGCAGGTGGGTGGTGGTGACCCAGATATTGGAAGAACCTCAGTGAAGCCCCCTGCTGATGGACCTCTCCTGCTTGCTCCTTCGAGGGGCCTGGGGGCCCATGGGGAGAGTTTCTTGCTCTTGGTGCCTTTGTTTCTTGCCCACAACAAGGGGGATGGACATGGTGACTGTGGTTCTTATGAAAGATGACCTCATTGAAGGTTTGCTTCTCTCCAGGATACTTCGGTTTTTCACCTTTTGTGATGGCAGTGGGTGGTCTGAATGGAGATATTTCAATCCTTGTATGACTAGTGTGGCTGTTGGATATTGGTGGGGGTGTTGTGGGGACTGGAGTGGCTGGTTTGTAAGAGCCACCCTTCATCTCAGGGTTCCCGC
Source organism: Camelus ferus (assembly GCF_009834535.1). Lineage (NCBI taxonomy): Eukaryota > Metazoa > Chordata > Mammalia > Artiodactyla > Camelidae > Camelus > Camelus ferus. The sequence continues at coordinate 13,648,899 of NC_045699.1, forward strand.
TGCTTAGGCTGCTATCTGTTGGCTCAAGCACATAGCAGCGACACTTCCTGAAGACTCTCCTGGGAACTGGTCTCTTGGATGGAGCTGTTCTACTTGTCTTCACCATGCTCTTGACCCTATGGTACACTTTGTCCTGACACATCCCAAACTGGTATCTGACATATTAAGCCTCACCTTTCCTTGTGTTGTGTGCTCTGGAAGGCCTGGGCTATAGTTTAGAGAACAGAGGCTTGTAGGTCCTGTTAAGAGGACCATTGTCACTGGGGATTAGCGAGTTGGAGGTCCTGGCCGTGGATCTCTTTGGCACATTATTAGGTCATTGAGGGGGCTTCTGTGGTTGTCCCTTGTTTATTAGCTTTCAGTCTTCATTATTGGTCCAGAAATCTGTGGTGGGCACACTGATGATGGGAAGTCAGGTAGTAATAATCCCCACGGCCTCGTCAATGTGAAATCAATTACCACAGCCTCTTCCATACCTGTTCCAGTTTTCCCTCCTCTTTATTTGTGGGTGAATGCGATACTTGTTTTGTTCCCATCTCAAGAGACAGAGGAAAGGTGAGCCCCAGGACTTCTAGGAGGAAAATCAAAACTTTCTGAAGCCTAGGACATTTCTCCTTTCTATCCTGGTTCTGAATTCTAGTCCCCGCTGAGTCTTGGCTGCAACTATCTTTATTTCCTGAAGATCCCTAAGGACTGATTAAAAAAAAGTTTTTTTTAACTTTTATTTTTATTGTTAAAAAAAAAAAAACTGAGTGCTTTTCATGTAGTTGGCGATTTGGGATTTCCCATGCTGATCTCGACTCTGGTGACTTCCCTTCTGCCATAGTATGTCCAGGGTTGCTGGATGAGAGAAATGACCCACCTCCTATTCTGATGATGTCCCCTGACTTCTCGAAAGGATCCTGTGAATAGAGCTCTGCTTCTCCTGCTCTACCTTTTCCATTTCCCTAAGGGAAGGGTTTAAGTTTGTCCCTGGAGTTGGAGTCTCCCTGGAATTTGGAGCCTACTTGATTTCTTTTATCTCCATTCCTGATCACTGGGTGGCAGTGGCTTACTTGGTCTTCATTATCACTGCCTCGCCCAGCTCTGCTGTCCTGTGTCCCCTGCCTCCTTGGTCTCCCTAGTGCCCACCCACTGCATTCTCAGCTTTCCGCCCAGCATCAAGGACCTAGAAGGCTGCTAGGCACTGAGGAGCTACAATGAACAGTTTCCTTGTGAGAGGACAGACCTCTCCCTAGTCCTGTTCTATTGGGAACTTTGGATACGGAAATGAACCCTTTTCTGTTTCCTCCCAAAATTAAAAAAAAAAAAAAAATGAAATCAGGAAATCTAATTAGCACTAGCAGAGGCTGCTGGAATCTGTCACACTGTTTAGTCCTCTGCCAGAGGTAACAGCTGTTGGGCCTGTGCTTGCTCCTCAGACCTGGCCAGTCAGTGCTGATGAGAAGCGGTTTCCTTCCTCAAGAAGCAATTTCCCTTTCTGTGCCTCAGGCTGTCTTCTTTAAATACAAGGAAATGATATTGATTGGTATCTAATTAGCCACCTTTGCACTTCTGATTGGCGCTTATCTAAGCCGCAGCTCTTATTTCTGCTAAGAGTCATTCATACCGTGTATGCACAGGCAGGGACTGCCGATGAAGGCAGCATCAGGGAGCTGAGCTTGGTGGCTAGGACAGAGTCGCTTGTGAGTTCTGTGCTTCCTCAATTTGATCCCCTCCTGAAGGTGAATGGCAGCACAGCTCTTGGTGGCTTTTTTGCTCTCTTTCATGTTCTTCGGAGTCTGGAATTGTGGATTCTCTGTTTTCTCTGGAGGGGAAACTCAATCTAGTTATCCCTGCTTTTCCATGCCTTCCTTCACCCTATTGGACGGTTTCTTGGATCTCCTTATGATTCAGATGCTGCTGTAAATGTCTCGTCATGTTTCGGACCAAGTGCATCTTGGGATGATCTGCCAAGACCAGGTGCTCTGGTCTCTTTGGTTGGTGTGTTCTTGGTGGTCAGACACTCGGTTGACATTGAGATGAACCCCATAAATCACCAGGGAGGAGAAGCCCCTCTCCCTGAACCGGGAAGCAGCAGCCCTCAGGAGGACCCCTCTGGCTTCAGCAGCCCCTGGCTGTCTCTTTCTCAAGAGTGTTTATCCTTCTCTGGAGCTCCAGAGTAAACTCAGAAGTATAAATTCCTTTCTTCATTGATTCCCCAATATTCCCTTTCTCCCCACAAAGAAGAGCTCTCACAATGGCCCATTTTAAACATTTTTCCTTATATAACTGCGTTTAGAAACCAGTGGCTTCTTTTCTTTTGGAAAGAGCCATCTGTCATTTTCCTACTTTTAATGCTGTCCCAGCTTTTTTTTTGTCAGAGAAGAGGTGCAAGTGATTGCCCAGGATGGGCTTATCCCCATTCAGGAACCCTAGTAGGTCACCAGGTTCATGAATGAACATTGATTTCATATCCTCCCAACAGTTAAACTTTTTCTATTCTAACATTACAAAACAAACAAACAAACAAACAAACAAACAGAAAGGCAAAATAACTCATGAAAAGGTTTCTATTTAATTTTCCATAACTTTTTCTGATACTTGATCACATGTAGATACGATCTTTCTGTAGTTATAATTAGAGTGTGGATACGAATTTGTTGTTTGAAACTAATTCATTGAACATTCTCTGTATTGTTACTGTGTTTTAATCAACATTTCCAATGGCTGTATAATATTTTATTGATTTCAGAATATACATTTTTTGGTTTCTTTGTTTTTTTATCTTTTTAATTTTGCTATTATAAATGTTAAATAAACACAGAGAAACAAGATGGATGAGTAGAAGGATGCTTGTAGCTCACCCTCTCCCACAAATACACCAAAACTCACATCTACGGACCCACTCAGCCAACCAGAGCACCTGCCGAACTCCGACAGAATATTGCCCTCTTCGAAAGACAAAGACGCCAAAAATCTGGTAGGAAAAAAGAAAGAAGAAAAAGCAAAACAGTGTGGGACTGATCCCTTGGGGAGGGAGCGGCAAAGGAGGACTAGCGCTCGTTCACTGGGTCTTCCCTCTCCAACGGAGAGGCCAGCGGGATGGAGGGGGAACCTCCGAGGCTCAGATCTGCCCCGAGCACCCCTTGACCGACAGAACAGAGTTAAACGGGCACAAAGGGTCCCCGCGATACCCAGCCCAAGACGCGAGCCGGCAGCTGGGGCCGGGGCAGGCGGCCTGAGCCAGGTGGAGGACTGGGGCGACTGCACTGAGGCAGCCCTGGGGGACTGCAGGGTGCTGTGCGCCGTGGCTGGGAGGGTGTACGGAGCAGAACAACCTCGGTCCCCCATAAATTGCAAAAAAAGCAAAGCAACAGGGCTGGTGTGCCCTGGGGGGAGGGGCGCCATAGCCTTTGTCTCCTCAGACCTGCGCCGCCGTTACTGGCACTTCTTGCTAGAATAGAGGCGGGGCTTAGCCACAGCTGCCATATTCTCCTGTGCCCAGTGCCTGGGTGGGGGTGGGGCTGAGACCTGAATCCGCACACAGGGGCTCCGCAACGTCCTAGGCAAGGCTGAGACTTGTTTACAGCTGGAGGCAGATAGGATCTTTCTGCCCTGGCACCTCAGAGAACTCGCACTGACAAGACAAACAAGGAGCTAAGATACGGCACGGAGCAGAGGTGGGGCTGTTCCGCGGTCTTCCCTGAGCCCGCCTTCAGAACATCAACCCAAGGCGGAGCGGGCAGCTACACAGAGCAGCGGAGCGACCGGCCCTGGGAGAGGGTGGGCGGCACCCCGCTTCCCTGGCAGGAATGCAGCACCTGACCACGGTGCTGGGAGGGGGCACAATCCACCCACCTGCCTCCCCCAAGTGCAGCATCTGATTGTGGCATTGGGAGGGGGAGTGACCCGCTTGCCCACCGGATAAGAGCTCAGCACCTGACCCAGTTTTGGGAGGGGGCGCGATCTGCTGGCTGATAGCCACTGGGAGCAGCGCAGATGAGGGCGCCAACAGAGGGCCTCTGGAAACAGCAAGCTGAGTTTGCGAAACAGGGCGAAGACACAAAGACTTCTCAATAAAATCATTAAGAGCACAGCGTCTCCAGGAGAACTAGATAACTGATACTCCTTAAGCCACAGTACCAGAGAGATAGGAGCAATATAAAGAAGCAGAGGAACCACTCCCAATTAAAAGATCAAGAGAAATCCCCTGAAAGCACGATCAAGGAAATAGACATCAATGGCCTACTAGATCAAGATTTCAAAAAAGGAGTGATCAAAGTACTGAAGGAACTAAAAGAAATAGTGTTTAGAGATATAAAATATGTCAAAAATGAAATAGAAGCTATAAAGAAGAACCAAGTAGAATTAGTAAACTCATCTGCTGAGATGAGAGCTGACCTAAAGGCTGTACAAAGCAGGCTAGATAATGCAGAAGAACGAATAAGTGACCTAGAAGACAGGACAACAGAAAGCATCCAATCAGAACAGCTGAAAGAAAAACAAATAAAAAACAGCGAAAACAATATTAGGGACCTATGGGATAATATAAAGTGTGCCAATCTACACATAATAGGAGTTCCAGAAGGGGAAGAAAGAACAAAGGGGATTGAAAAGGTATTTGAAGAAATCATGACTGAAAACTTCCCTAACCTAAAGAAGGAATCAAATATCCAAGTACAGGAGGCTCAGAGGGTCCCAAACAGGAAGAACCCAAACAGACCCACACCAAGACATAATCAAGATGGCCAGAGTCAAGGATAAAGAAATGATTCTAAAGGCAGCAAGAGAAAACAAAGAGTGAGTTACAAGGGAACCCCCATAAGGCTCTCAGCTGATTTCTCTACACAGACACTACAGGCCAGAAGGGAGTGGCAAGATATATTCAAAGTCCTGAATGAAAAAAAGATGCAGCCTAGGATACGCTATCCAGCAAGGCTTTCCTTTAGAATAGAAGGAGTGATAAAGAACTTCACAGACAAGCAAAAACTAAGAGTTTAGCAACACTAAACCCATGCTAAAAGAAATATTGACAGGTCTACTCTAAATAGAAAAGAAGCAGGATGCTACAAGAATGAGAAACTCGTAACTGGAAAGGAGATAAGTGCCATGAATTACAAAAAGAATAAGCACAAAATTATTATAAAAGAAATCTAAATCATTAAGAGTGGGAGAGGGAAGCAAGGAAATCCATTGTGGAAAACAGTATGGAGATTCCTCAAAAGACTAGGAACAGATTTACCATATGATCCAGGAATCCTGCTCCTGGGCTTATATCCAGAAGGAACCCTACTTCAAAGTGATACCTGCACCCCAATGTTCATAACTATTTACAATAGCCAAGACATGGAAACAGCTTAAATTTCCATCAACAGACGACTGAGTAAAGAAGATGTGGTATATTGATACGATGGAATACTATTCGGCCATAAAAACCGACAACATAATGCCATTAGCAGCAACATGGATGTTCCTGTAGAATGTCATTCTAAGTGTAAGTAAGCCAGAAAGAGAAAGAAAAATACCATATGAAATCGCTCATATGAGGAATCTAAAAACAAAACAAAACAAAAATACAAAACAAACAAACTCATAGACATAGAATAAAAACTTGTGGTTGCCAAGGGGGTGGGGGGTGAGGAGGGACAGACTGGGATTTTAAAATGTAGAATAGATAAACAAGATTATACTGTATAGCACAGGGAAATATAAACAAGATCTTGTGGTAGCTCATAGCAAAAAAAAAAAAATGTGACAATGAATATATATATATGTTCATATATAACTGAAAAATTGTGCTCTACACCAGAATTTGAAACAATGTTGTAAAATGACTATTAATCAATAAAAAAATGTTAAATTTTTTGTATATAGTGCTTTTTCATTGGACTGTATTTCCTAAGGTTAGATTACTTGGTCAGAGGGCATGAATATTTTTATAACTTTGGAATATTTTCCTAAATTCTTTTCCCAAGTGGTGAATCTTTTTTTGTTTTGTTTTGTTTTTTGTTTTGTTGTTGTTGTTGTCCTTTTCAATTGCCGAGAGTTCTAAGTATGTCTCTGGCCATTTAGGGGAATTGAGTGGAAGATAGAAAATGTGGGTGGCTGGAGCAAAATGGTCAAAACAAAATGGTTTCTTTCCTAAACAGGCAAACTTTGGTTCACAAACCATGGAATTAAGGTGACTGAGAAGTGAATTTTCCTGACTTTCATTCCCCATATGCCATCTTCTCCTGTCCCCTGTTTAGTCTGAGACAATACCCACCTTTCATCTGTATGCAGGAAGTCCTTGGAAATGCCTTTATTGACTATCTTCCATTGTTAGCTTTTTGGAAATAGTCCTTTCAACAATTCGGTTTACAGAAGCAAGCATTCCTGCCTTTGTCTCATTCCTGTGCCAATTTCTCTCCCAAATTAAAAATCTAATATTCAAATAACTGATTTTTATTGAAAGTTTCAAAATCTTTGAGTACCATAAACACACATATCACTTAAGTTCATGTGGTGTATAGTAATATGGCTGAGAGGGAGAGAACAGAAATTTGGTTCAATTTAAGATTGTAAATTGAACTTTGATGATAGGATGAGAGAGAGAGTGAGGAGGTAGTAAGAGGGTACCGGCAAGGAAAGAGGGTAATTCACTCAGACCCATGGCTGGACACCCAACCCAAAGTGCACTGAGGTCCTGAATGGAGGCAGAGGTGCGGTGGGTGGCAACCTGGGTGATGCAGAGAGCCTTTGACAAGTGAGAGGTCTCTGGCAGAGTCAGAATTAAGACCGGGGAACTGTACCTTTCCCTGTAGGCTATGAGTTTTCTGTCATTTACCCAAAAGGCCATCTGGATAAGAAGAGAGGGAGGAATAAGGGCAATAGGGAAGGAGAAAGCTAATTTGTACAGGAAGGTACACCTGTGATCCTGCTCCCCCAAAGCATGAACCACATAGGGTCAGTGGGTGGGGAGGAGCCATCACAGTCAACCTTCAGGGCACTCTGAATGTCTTTTAAACTAAGACCAAAGATGCTAATCTGATTATTCTGGAAGAGAATAATGGATCTAGGGGATAGGCACAAAGATTAATGAGATACTGAGCATCAGGACCAGAGGACACTGGGTGGGGGAGGGAGGTTCCTCATCACCCCCTGATAAAGCGAATTTTAAAATACCAAAGCAGTTCCTAACTGCCTAGGAAGCCCCTGTGGATGGGATCTTAGGAGAAGGCTCACAGTGGGGTACTAGGATTTGTCTAAGTTGGTTTCAGTTGTTAATGGCATCAAACCAATGCACACTTCCTCAAAGTTGGATGCTCGGAAGAGTTTTTCAGTTTTTTCTATACCTTTACAAAGGAAGACTGGCTCTAAGATTGTTTCCAGTTGAATTTTTAGTTTTGAGGTAGTTAACCTTTTATAGGTACAGGCACCATTCCAGGACAGACTCTGTTCATCTAATTGACATGTTACAATTTTCTCATCACCACCACCATATAGAGCTTTGAATACACGTAGATATGTATATCTATATATGTAAATATAGTATCTATATTGACCTAATAGAAGGTGTCATTAGTAGAAGATTGTCTTCATAGGACCAAGAGGACCAGGATGTTTTGAGTGGCAAGGTATAACAAAGAGCAACTTACTCTTCAAGTCACCTTTTCTTGGTTAATGAATTTTTGTTTCTATGACCTTGGAGGAGGGGATTCGACTGTTATCAGCAGATGTTAGACCACCTGGAAACAATCTCGTCTGTGGTTGTAACATAGAGTCTTAACTATTAATAAAAGATAATATTTAATGAGTGCTTACCAAGTGCCATCTTGGTGCTGAACCTCTACCATCTGCAAAATCTTAGTCTTCATAGTAACCTAACATGGTACTTACATTATTCCCATTTTACAGATGGGGCAACAGGGTTGGAAAGGTTAAGCGGATAACTTTCCGAAGTCCCACAGATATTAAGTGGTCGATGTAGATCAAACTCAGGCAGCTGGATTTCAGAATTTACTTTCCTAAATCACTACAGTGTGAGAACATTCAAGAAATTAAACAAACCATGACAAGTAGGTTGCAGAAGAAGCCACACAGCAATATGCAAACTTCAGAACCAGGAATATTTTGTTGGAAGGAAGACTGTCATTCTGAGTAGCCTTTCAGTGTGTGTTGGACATATGGGTGAGCAGCTGGAGTTACCTGGGTATCAGTGAGATCCCATTCTTGGCCACAGGAGTTGGGCAGCAACTCTGAAAGGAGGACCCATGGAGGTGCCAAGCAAGTTGACTCATGATAACAAGCACAGCTAACATTGAGCTCTACATGGTAGGCATGGTACCAAAGCCTTATGTGCAGAATTTTAACTGTTAGTAGATAAGGCTACTGCTGTTACAAATGGAAAACAAACTCAGAGGTTGGGTAACTTTCCCAGCATCATGGAGCCTAGGAAGTGGCAGAAGGCATCTAATTCCATTGTCTCAAATTATCCACCATGCTCAAAAAAAATCTATAGCTCATCCACATCAGTTACCAGCTGGAAGACCTGACAGTGGTAGATGTGCAATATATTTCTTTTAGAAGAGCAGTGTTTGAAAATTTTGAGGGGTTCTCACTGACAAGAAAAACTAAGACCTTATATGTTTGTTTTTACAGAATATATTGAATTAAGTGAAGTTCTCTCAAAATACTTGTTTGGTGTGGTAGTAGTTTGTCCTCAAACTAATGAAAGTATGTTATTTGATATTGGAATAATTAATGTTCAGGAACTTAAATTAAGAAAAAAAGAAAAACCCGAAGCATTGAGGAAAATTGCATTTCTATTTGCAGAATAGATTCTGTGTATTTATCTTTACTGAGCTAAATGTCATTATAACTGTATTATCAGAGCACACTCATCTCTTATAAAAATGGAATTTCTTACCTCGTTAGTACAGTGAAAGTTATATCCAAGTAGGAAAATACATAAACTCTGCTTTTGGTGCCCTTTGAAGTCCAATTATATCACTGAAAATCAACCTGCTTGTATCTACTCAGTATACATCTGAGCTTAAAAGATATTCATAATCTAGCATACTGTGTTTTACCCTGATTTAATCACTTGGGACGAAGTAAGTCTCTTAACTATGTGATAGCTGAGTAATAATATCTGGGCCGCTACATGTGATCATTGTCTTTCTTAAAGAATTTCCTACTACTGTGTATTTGGAAAGTACTTATAAATACTTGCCACTCAGTGAAACCTTCTATGAGAATTACAGTTATTTGGGTGAATGCCAAATTCTTGTTTTGTTGTAAAGAAAATACTAGGAAATGTTGATTCTTTATGTTAAAATCACTTTATATTTGAAAGCACTTTATAATTGATAAAGCACTTTAACCAAATCATTAATTTTGGCCCAACAACTGTAGGGAGGTTAAGTGACATGTTCAAGGGAACATAGCTATGAAATGTCAAACTTAGAGTTCAAATCCATAATTTCTGAACATCAAGGCTGTGAGTGACATCATCCTTAGAAAAGGCTCAGGGAGTAATTACTAATTTCCATACCAATTAAAAATATTATTGGTAGCTTATTATAAGACATTGAATGTAGTTCACTATGCCATACACCAGAAACTTAACACAACATTGTAAATCAACTATACTTCAATAAAAAAAATTTTTTTAAGTATAATTGGTAGAAACACTCAAGAGCAAAATGAAAGTAAAAAAGCGAAGAAAATACTGATATATGCAGCAACATGGATGGAGCAGACATAATGTTGAGTCAGTGAAGTTGGACACTAAAGAGAAGATGCAACGTGACTGCATGTAAATGAAGTTCAATAATAGGCAAAATAAAGATTTCCACTTCTGGCTATGATGGAGTAACAGGGACTAGGTTTACTCTGCTTCCAAAAACAACTAAAATCCAGTCAAGACATATGGAACAATGGTTTTCAAGACATTAAACAGCAGGCAACAAAGGACAGTGATTTTTGGAAAGCTGGGGAAAGAAAATAGATGAAGCCCAGTCTTCTGCAGGAGAGCTTCTAGATTGTAGTGCTGGGAGGGGCATGGCAGGTGAAGCCCACAGTCTCTCTGTAGAGCAGATGGAGTTGAGAATCTGGAATATCAGGGTAGCTAGAGCTCTTGGGCTGATTATGAGAAAGAGAGGGCTGGACAGAGAAAGAAATCCATAGACTTGCTGAGAGTCCCTTTTGAGTCTTTAGCTGAGTACTAATTAGTGCGCCTTAGGAAAGAACCATCCGAAAGGACTAGTGGGACTGGTTCCTGTCACCACCACCCAGAATATAAAATCTCATAATTCACCAGGCATTGGGTTGGGTACTAATTCAGAGTTGAAAAAACTAGCCCTGAACTAAACACTGCTCTGGTCCCATCTAATAAAGCTTAACAGGAAAACCCCAAATAATCAAACTGTTTCCAAGTAACTTAACCATGTCCCAGAACAAAGCTCAAAAATATTTATAGGAAAGCAAAAATATCCCACACCCAATAAAGTCAAATTCAGCACCTAATGAAAAATTATCAGGCATGCAAAGAAGCAGGAAAATATAACCTGTAATGAGAAGAAAAACTAGTCAATTGAAACTGATTCAGAATGGATTGCAGATGATAGAATTAGTAGACAAAAAATGAAAACAGTTTTTAATAACCATGTTCCATATGCTCAAGAAGATAGAGGAAAGATTGACTATGTTAAGTAGAGACATGGATGATATGTAAAAGTCCTCAAATTAGGCAAAGCTAATCTATCATGATAGAGGTCAGAATAGTATTTACTCTTGGGGAATATTAATAGGGGTGGGTGCGCGTATGCCTTCTGAGATGCTGAAAATTTTTTATATCTTGATATAATTTGCTCTGTACATGTGTGCACACATGCAAAAATCAATTGAACTGTATGCTTGAGGTTTGTGTGCCTTGTGTAGATTAATCCTCCAAAAATATCTTTTATTATGGATCTTGTTTGCAAAGCAGGTCAGTCTGCATGAGTAAGTGGACCTTTTACTCCATTAGATGGGTCAAAGTGGATGCATGTCCTCAAGAGTCTATAATGTTATAGGAGACAGAGATGAGCTATCTCGGAGGGGCTAGAAATTAACTGCATTGTAGAGATTTATTTACTACTTTAGTTACATTAATCCCAACTGGTCAATAAGAGCAGAACTCATTAGTTGCTCAAGTAAATATTGTTGGTTGCCATTAACTCTTGCCAGTTTTTGTTTATGGAAGTATAAAATGGAGACACAAGGAAGGGAAATCAGCGTGTTTTATTTTATGCATTTAATAGAGAGTCTAACTTAAAAAATAAAGATTGATCCCATCTGTTTTCCTAGGAAGTCCATACATATACTACAGAATAAATACAGTACAGAGTAAATCAGCCACTTCCAAAAGTTAGAATATGTGTGGACAAAGGGAGCAAGAATGGGGTCTAAGCTAGCTCAATCTTTAGATGGGAGTCTAAGTTATCCATAAAAGTGGATTTCTATTGTTTTTGTTTCTATGCACCTTTCTCATCAAATACCAAATGCAGGTCATTGAATAAATAGTTTTCAGTAGGTAATTCATGTAGGATTCCTATCTCTATGATTCCCCGTGAAATTTTATAACTAAAATTATTCTGGGTTATTCTACCTCTATATCAATCAGCTACTATTGCTCCTTCTCAGTTAGAATGTATCTCTCACCAGAATTCCAGTAGGTCAATTTATGTGTCTGAGAGTGAGAAGCTAGATTTCTTTTCCTATAAAGGAGGGGCATTTGGATGGACAGATTTTTCCAAAGGGATTTCTTGGAGACAGGGTGAGCTATTTCTAAATATTGCCATTAATTAAAATAATAATTGCCATCCATATCCCCTTTTGGGATTGTAAACAAGGCTTGCTGGCACGCTAAGTTTGATATGACTTTGTCATTTTTTTGAAAATGAATTGCCAAGCAGACTTTTCCTTGAGAAGTGTCCTGTAGCAGGCTTCCTCTGTGTGCTGAATTTTCTTGACACTTGGCAGAAGAGTCACAGTAGTGGCTAAAATGGGAAGAAGTGAAAGCACTAGATAAGTGTGTTTAAACTTTTTCTCTGACTGTGCATCAGTCATAGCCTAGAAGCATTGATGGTGGTCATAGCTGCAGATGCTTCATTTTTCTGGGTAGCCTTGGGAAATCCTATAACCTAACACTGGAAAGGGAGATATCTGGGCCTTCGTTTTTGTAGGACTCAATAGAAGAAGTGTCACTAGTGTTTTCAGAGTCACTGGAACAGGATTCAAATAGGGTTGCAACAATGAAGATGAGTATTTCTCTGATTGTGCTGATCTCTCACTCAGTCCCCAAATTCTGTGATAATCTTGTTTCTACGTTTCTCTAAACTTACCCAGGAAGTTCCTGAGGGTATCTCTGGGTGATCACAATTATGATCTTTTCAATTTCCCACACTTACGCAGTTTTTCTCCTTTCTTGTTCTGGTTGACTGATGTTAATATCATGGAAGCTGTCATGGTGGATTGATTACATTGCTGACCTCATTTAATGGCCTCCCTGGCCTTTGCCCTGGAACGTTGTAGGCTCTCCCCACTCTGCCTCTGGGGTTGGCCCATGTATCTTGCTTTGGTCAAGGGAAAATGGGGACTGCAGAACACTTGAGTGTTTTTGTTTCTTCTCTTGCTCCTCTGCCTCTGCCATGAGAATATATTCAAGTTAGTCTCCTGGAGGACTAGAGACCATATGGAACAAAACCAATTCATCAAAGCTGAGGCCATTTTGGAGACTCACTCAAAATCCTAGAATGCAGATGGCTTAGATGACCCCAGCTAAAAATCAGCCAAGTCTGGCCCATAACAGCGAAACTGCTCAGTCACCACCCCCCTCACCCCCAGACTCTTGAGCTAAATAAATGCTAATTGTTTTACACCACTGTATTTTGTGGTTGGCTGTTTGCAGCATATGGTAGCTATGGGTAATAGATACATGTCCCTGTGCCATGAATCCCTTTGAATCAGGCCCTCATCTGCTTCTCTCATTTTATACATTGTGGGTCTGGCTCATCTCTCAGGATCCTGTTTCCTGTCTGAGTAGCTGTAGTTTCCCCAAGTAGGAAAAGTATCCTTTAGTCTGCCCCTCCAAACACTGCCACCTTGTGCTCTCATCCTCATGTAGTATCTAGAGGGCTGACTTTTTTTTTTTTTTTTTAACACGATGAACTATCTCAAAATTAAAAGTGCAGAAAATCCTGTAATATGCATCAGTTCTCTGTTCCTATCACCCGGGTTATCAAATTCTGTCTTTTCCTACTTTGCAATTTGTGTGTGTCACAGGGTTGCAGTAATGAAGTGTCACAAAGTAAGTTAAATTTAAACAATTGAAATTTATTGTCTTAACAGTTTTGGAGGCTAGAAGTCTGAAGTCCAGGTGTCATCAGGGCCATGTCTTTTGGAAGACTCTAGGGGACTTCTGTTTCTGGCTTTCTCTTGGCTTCTGGTGTTGCTGGCAATCCTTGGCATTCCTTGGCTTGCAGCTACATAACTCCAATCTCTGTCTCCATCGTCACATGGCATTTTCTCCTCCTGTCTTCACATCCCATTCTTATAAGGATACCAGTGGTACTGAATTAAGGAATCACTCTACTCCAGTATGACCTCATCTTAACTAATTACATTTACAAACAACCTTATTTCCAAATAAGGTCACATTCTTAAACATTGGGATTAGGACTTAAACATGTCTTTTTGTGGGGACACAGTTCAACCTGTAACACCATTGATTTGTTAGTATTTAAGATTTTTGCATCTATTTTCATAAGTAAACTTACTAAAAATCTTTCATTTTTTTCCAAAATAGCTTGTATGGGATAGGGATAATCTGTAACATGTAAATTTGGTCTTATTTATCTGCAAAACTTTTGAGCCTATTATTTTGGGGGAGAGGTTATTTTTGACTCTTGATTCAATCATTACAATGCTATTTTTTTTCTTCAGCTTTTCAGCCTCTTCTTGAGCTATTTTTTATAATTTAAATTTTTTTTTCTAGAGAATGTATTGCTATAAAGCTTGCTGTATTAATTGGGTGCTTTTAAAAACCTATACTCTGTCTTTAGTTATGTTTCCTCTTTGGTCCCAATATTACTGATTTATGCTACCTGTATCCTTTGGGTTTTTTGTTTTGTTTTATTTTGTTTTTGGTGATCACTCTTACCATTAGCTTGTCTATTTTATTAGTATTTTCACTGAATGCTTTCTTTGACTTTATTCTGTTGTTCCTTTTCTAGCTTGTTAAACATTGAATTAATTGAATATTAATCTTTTCTTTTGTGAACAATTAATTTTACTGTAAATTTAACTCTTAAGTACTACTTACCCCAATTATAATTGGAAGTCTTGATACACAGCCCATTAATTATCATTTAATTTTAAATGTTTGGAAATTACAGTCTTCACCTGTAAGTTGTTTAGAAGCATGATTTCAAATTTCCAAACATAGACCAATTATTTTAAGAAATAACTTTAAAAATTGTGCTGTGGTCAGTGAATGCAGTGAGATCTTCATCCTTTAACGTGTATTGAGAATTTCCTTCTTTAATGCTTATTGAGCATTTTCTTCTTTAACGTTTCTTGAGAATTTCCTTAAGAACTAGTACATAGTGAATTTTCATGTGTGCTGGAAATGAATTTATTATGTTTAATTATTGGGTGTAGAGTTCTGTGTATCACTCTTAGAATGAGCTTGTTAATTATACTTTTAAAAATGTTTTATATGATATATCAGTTCTGCATATTATTTCAGTTTCTATAGTGGATACATTAAAATCTCCTGATATGATTGATTTGCCATTTTCTTCTTACAATTTTGTCATCTATTGTAGTATATATTTAGGGATATACTGTTAGGCACATTATTTCATAATTTTACATCTTCTTGACAAATTTTTTGTTACGTAACATCTTGCTTGATACATATTAATGGTTTCCCTCTTTAAATTCTATTTTGTCTATTATTGTTTCTCATCTAACTTATCCAAGGAGCTCATTTTTAACTGGTGAGTTTAATTTATTTTCATTTATTTTTGATGTAGCTGATATATTTAGAGTTGTTTCTATTGTCTTCTTATATGTAGTCTTTTAAGTCAATTTTTTTATTGATTATTCTACTTTTCTGCCTTGTTTGGATTAATAATATTTTATTATTATTATTATTATTATTTTGGTTTTCTTTGTCTTTGCTGGGTTAGAAGTTAGGGATTTTATTATGTATGCATTAAATTGTATATACATATATGCATTTAATGCATAATACAATATATTACACATATGCATTAAATTATATATATACATTATATGTTTTTAATACATAATGCATTTACTTGTATTAAACATAAATTTGAATTATCTATAACATATATTCTATTGATATGTTTTTCTGAAATTTTTAACACACATACTTAACTATGTAATTTTTCTATAAAAATAGGAGATCATTCGATGTTACTCTCTGCTCCTTAATAATACAACTCCAGCATACTTTCTGTACCAATTAATTCATTCCTACTTCTTCTTTGTTTTTGTCTAGAGTTTTAGTGTCACTTTAACACAGAATGTATGATTTTTAGTAGTCAAATTAACAAATTTTATTGACATATTTTACTAATTTCTGTGTGTGCCGTGTTTCATTTGTCTTCCATTTTCTCTGTGGACTCTCTTTTTCCACAAGTAATTCCTTTAGTAGTTTTCAAGCAAGAGACTGTATCAATTCCCTTAGTTTTTGTGTATATAAAAATATCTAATTTTCTGAATACTAGTATGACTGCATAGAGAATTCTTGGTTATTTCCTTAGTTATTTCCTCTTACTTTGTTGAAGTTGTTTCTCCATTGTCTTTTGCTATTGATTGATTGTCTGTTGATACTGATTAGAAGTCTACTTTCTGTCCAATTGTCATTAGTTTGTAGGTCATTTTTTCCTCCAGTGGTGTCTACAGATTTCTTAACTTATCCTTAATACTTTGTATCATCACTAGATGTGTTAATGTGGATTTATCTGCTCAGCTCTCAGATTTTTAATCTTTCAATATTGTTTCTCTGCCATTCACTCTGTCTTTTTCTTCTTGAGCTCTCATTCAACAGATGTAAATTCATGTTGGATCCTTTTAATCTACTCTACATCTTCTCTTGTGAATATTTAAATTTTTATTATCTTCTTTTACTATGCAGGATTTGAGTTGATTTCCTTTGCCTACTGTCTTCCAATTCACTAGTTTTCTCTCTTTAATTGTCTCTGATCTTTATTTCATCTGAATTTTGAAATTCCAGTAGCTCTAATATTTTACTTAGCATTTCTGATTTAAAAACAATAGTCTACATTTATTTCCTTTGTGCTTGTTTTTGTTTTATCATGTCTTCTTCTTAATGGATTTATTCTTTTATATTTTCAGAATGTAACATCTTACTTTAAAATTATTTTGTAATTGCTCCATTATTCTCATTTGTTATAGAAGGGGAGGGAATTAAAAGAGCCTATTATTGCTGATTTTCTAGGCACTTTTTCTCAGCAGAACTTTCCTCATGTGTTTTGGAACTTAATTTGCTGGTTCTCCTTGAGTTAGTGCTTTCTCTTTCTCTCCGTATTAATTACACCCTGAAGGGAGATTTTTATGGTTTCTCCCACCGGGTACCTAGGGGTCTCCTGCTCACCACTAGGCCATATGTTAATTGGGCAGCACTTGTGTTCTGTTCAGATACTGAGGATGTTACATACCTGGCCTGTTTTGTGAGTCCCCATGACCCGCCCACACATTCAGTGATTTGCCAGAAGGTTTCATGGGACTCAGCATATGGTTGTACCCGGGGCTAAGGTTTGTTATAGCCAAAGGATACATAGCAGGATTGGCAAGGGACAGGCTTGGGAGGAGTCAGGAGAAATGCACGCACAGACTTCCTTATACCCCCTCTCTCTTGTGAAGAGGCACACCTGACGTTTGTCTAACAGTAAAAATTGCAGGAAGACGTTGTGATATTTCTGTCCAGGAAAACCCGTTAGAGACTCTGCCTGTATTTGTTTTCTAAGGCTGCCATAGCAAGTTAGTTCTGGCTTAGAACAGCAGAAATGTGTTCTGTCATAGTTATGAAGGCCAGAAATGTGAAATAAAGTTGTTGGCAGGGTTGGTTCCTTATGACGGCTCTGAGAAGCCACTCCATGCCTCTCTCCTAGCTTCTAATGGCTGCCAGCAAGCGTTAATGTTCCTTGGCTTGTAGTTATGTCACCCCAGTCTCTGCCTCCATCTTCACATGGCCTTCTCTCTGTCTCTTTGTTTCAAATCTCTCTCTGCCCTTCTCTTATAATAACACCTGCCATTGGATTTAAGGCTTGCCTGAAATCTAGCATAATCTCATCTCAAGATACTTAATTCCATCTGCAAAGACCCTTTCCTGCCCCCGAATAATCATATTCCAGGGATTAGGACTTGGACATGAATTTGGGGGGGCCACTATTCAACTCAGTATTATACTCAAGGTTTTTATTGGGGGCTGGTCACATAGGCACTCCCAGAAGAAAAGTAGGGGTTCAGTGTTTGTATGAATGGTCTGGGCACAGTGAGACTCTCTTACCAGTAAGGGAACTGTTTTGAGTGCCAAGTTTCCAGATCCCAGCTCAGGGCCAAACTTGCAAGCAGGCCCTTCAAAAGATACAGGTATTGCCCACTTTTTGAAAGTTTCCTTTACCCCGCTTTGCTTTTACGAAAGACCTACATCAGTACCTGTTTTCACTAATTGAAAGAAATGTGAAGAGGACTTTCACTTTTACCAAAAAAAAAAAAAAAAAGGCAAAAGCAAAAACAGTGTCCAGCATTTGTTTTGCAGTGAGCCATTAGAGAGGCAGGGTGCACCCCGAGTGGTGAGAGTGGCCCCACCAAGCGCCTTCCTCGGGAACTACACTCAGCATCTCAGCATCTCAGCATCAAGCTACCATAGCTTTGAAATGTGTCTGTGAGCATCTGTGCTGTGTCCTGATTTGTGCATCCGTTAGCAAGACGTATCCCTAAGGTAATTGCTTCTTTGCTTTACACCATTTGGCTTATAGAAAGTTTCACAGGAGTGCTTTACTTTCCAATGGTGGGAGAAACCTACAACCTCAGCCCTGTTGTATTAGCTCTTTTCTGTACAGTCCTGTCTCTTTACCCTTATGCAAGGCATCGTCACTGCAAATTATTATTATTAGGACTTCATGATGCAGGGACCAACCTGCACTATTGACTTCAGTCATGTCCTACAGGAGTCCTAGATTTAGCCAGTTAAAACAACCCATTAACCATAGAGATCTGTCTTAGAAAGCTTGGTGGTTTCTTCAAGTGATGTGCCTCCTGCAGCTGTTAGCTTTTGGCAGGAACCACAAGTTATGAATGCGATTAGTCTCTGTATCAACAGTATGAAGCCGATCAGCTGAATTTCAGATGGACCCATCAGAGAATGAATCCCTTTCTGTATGTAATTCAGGCAGGCAAGCCAGCACCCACAATGATTTTACAGTTGATAGCCCCTCTCAGGGGCATTCTAAACCTGCAACAGTCCCGTAGTCTGAGTCCTGTTCATTGAGTGGAGAAATCTCATCTGATACCAGTTCAGCACAGCTAGTACTAAGGCTTAAAACAGCCCATAGCCAACAGTGTAAGATTTTGGCTTAAAGTCAGATCTAGGCAGTTAGGATCTTGAATTCAAGATTCCAGAAATGCCAACAACCAGTTCTCTTCTGCAGCAGCAAACCTAAGACACTGCAGAGCCAGACAGTTGTTCTCAAATCCAAATAATAAGGCTTTCTGAAGGCCTTTTTACCTTGTCTGGTGTCCAAATTGACCCACTCTAAAATAAGCACTTAAGCAGGAAAAATCATCAGTCTTTAAGGGTCAGGCATTTGATTGCAATAGGAGCTTGTTAGCAATCTAAAAACTGCTTTTTAAAACTGAAAAAAAAGTGTATTTCCATAATACCTCTATTTCATGTTGTCTCCCTTTATTAAAGAGGCACCAAGAAAGCAAAAGTTGTAACAGAAATCATTGGTTATGGAGATTTGCTTTTTTCAGTATTCAGAGTTTCAATTTCAGTTCTCCTCCGCATGACGAAAAGCAAAGGAGTTGTGTACCGCTAACATTTTTTTCTTTGTAGCTTTCCCTGGTCATGATGATCTCTGTCTAGTATTTATGGAAATTATAAGCATATGATAGTTTTAAAATAAATTTTAATCATATCTAGATGAAATAGCCACAAAATAGAAAGCCATTAATTTTTTTTTTTCATTGTAAGTTTTGCTCCAAGCCCCAGCAGGAAATCCAGCATTTACAGGGTTAAAATTACAGCTATTGGGAGATCCCAGCTGTAGTGCTAGGAGGGGGGCTGCAGAAAAGGCTTAAGTGTTTGCTGCTCCATCTCTCCACCTTTTTTTCTTTTGCCTGAAGGAGAGAGCCCCTAACCAGCTCATTTTTATTGTCTTTGAGCCATTCCCAAAGAAGCCCACCTGGGTGAATATTTGATCCCTTTTCCCTCCCATCTGGTGGAGAGCAGAGAAAGCACAGGCATCAACTAACTTCTCTCTTCTCTTCATTCCATTGAGCATGGCCAAAAGAAGCCTGGAGATCCAATGAGCAGTCTCCTGGGCTTGCATCTATCTTCAAAATCCATATGTAACTTTTATTTCTTGCAACAGATAGTGATTCAGCTGCTCTTTTGTACTCTGGGTAACTCCATAATCACCCAGCACCAGGATTTCATCCACCCCTGCTCTTCTTTCTTTCCCAAATAATAGTGTAGCTCTGTTTTAGTGAGTTGGACTTGTTCTAGGGAATGCCTTGGTTAGCACTGCTTTGGGGATCCTCAGGGCCACACACATTTGGCGATTCTTTAGGAACAATTGTGAAACTCAGCTCATAGTTGGACTCATGACTAAGGTCTGTTACAGTGGAAGGATAGGTGACAGGCTCATCAAGGGAAAAAGACACAGGTAGATTCTGGAGAAACCTATGCACAGACTTCCTTATACTCTTTTCCTCTCATGAGGAGATAAAGCAGATGTGTTTTGTTTTTTTTTTTAACCACAGCAAAAAATGTAGAACATGTATCCAGTATTTCTCCCCAGGATAGCCTGTTAGAGAATCAGAGTTCTAGACTTTTACTAGGGGCTAATCATGTAAGTATCTTATGCTTAGAATGTACCGAAGTTCCAGAGTCCCAGAAGGAAAGCAGATGTTAACCGTAAAGCACACGGTTTGTGCAAACAGCCTCAGTACAGTGAGCCTTCCTTATCAATTAGGGAATGATTTGAGTGCCAGATTCTTAGAGGCCTGTCAAGAGCCAGCCTTGCAAGCAGACCCTTCTAAGGTTGGCAGCCTCAGACCTGCTTTGTTAAATTAACTCTTTTCTTCACACAGTCACTGAACCGGGAGGTGAGTTGGCCCAGACCATGTCTTAGAGGCTGTATTTGCCTCAACTTCCCCTATCCTTTTTAGTTATGCAGGGATGTGATGTAGAACATAGCCTAACTCAACAAGGCGTGGCTCAGTGAAGCTTTTTTAGTCTCTTTTCACGACAAGAAAGTCCCACCATAGTTGCTGATTTCTAGTGGAGGAGACGGGCTTTTATTCTAACTCCTGTCAGCCCTCAGATCGGGAGCCTAGAAGGTCTGTACCTTCAGCCTCACTTAACTGCTTTGTGTTCTAGTTTACTTCTTCCTCTACAAAGGTTTTAGATTTTCTTTTTGAACATGTCACCTACCATTGCTATTTGTTTGGCGCAAAACATGATGGGGAGGGGAGACTTACACTGTAAAGCTGTCATGCCATCTTAGCCAGATGTTGCTGTTTTACTTGATACTACCTTTTGGCAGCTTTCTCTGCCAAGACACAGGACAGAGCCCATGGGGGCTAATAAGCTGGCTTAGATAATGACTTCAGTGATGGAGGCTTTCCTCAAAATTTCCTTTCACTTAGGTTTCTGGCTTATTGTCCCTGTGTTTCTTGACTCTTCCTTTAGGATAAATTATCTCCCAAGGTTATTAGTGGGCCTGCCTTGCAGTGTCTGTTGTGAGGGTGAACCTAGCTGAGGTGCTTAAGATTCCCCCCACTACTCCTGGCTTTTGCTCAAACCTATGACACAAAATGAAACAACACAGTAAGATTTTGGGCAGTCTACCATTTCCAAAAATCAGATTCTTTTCACCATAGAGAAGGATAAATAGCTAACCTGTAAGTCAACTGTTCATTCATTTCCTCCATACTATGTGTCCTATCAAAGAGTTGGTAAAGGGATCTCAACTCAGTGTGTCCCTCTGTCCTACTCTTGGATGGGCTGAGGCAAGGACAGAAGAAAATGATTGGTTATTCCTGCAGCAGTTCAAAACTGTGAAATACATTTTCAGTGGCATTGCTCTATGAAGAGTAGGATGATAAAGTACTCATTTATTTAAAACTTCAAAAATGAGCATAATTTTGTTCCACTCCAGGCTTTTGCTGGGGGTTGACTCCGAGAATTAGTTTTACCAGAAACCCAGGATGATAATAGAAATGACTCCTCCTTCCCTTTTTCAGATGGTCTGATGTGCTTTTTCCCTCTGTAGTCCTTATTTAGCAAAATTGTGGGTTTATACACTTTATATTTTCTCAAAGCAAGTGAAATATGATATAGGTATGAGCAGTTTCCTATGAGTACGCCCCTCCAGTGACAGCACCTGAGGAGTCCTCAGGCGTGTGGATGCTGTGCAGGGTGGGGAGGGTGACTAGGCTGATAGAGCCCTGGGCATCAGGGAGTCCAGTCTCTACCTAGATTCCAGGGAAGTGTGCATGGCCAAGAAGCAGACGTGTCTGGACCTCAAGGAACGGCTTGGCCAATGTGAATATCAGCTGTGACTAGAGATGAGTTGTTACCTTTTCCTGTTTTCTGGGCACCACCAAGTGTCCTAGATTCCTCCCCTGGGAGAGGAAATCTCAAGATTGACTTGAAATTATGCCTTCAGTCTGGTGGTATGTCTGCCTGCGGTCTGAATCAAGTTGCTATAAAGGCAATAAAGTGATGTTTATTATACACCTGAGTCTGTGAACTGTGATACATACCCAATGAACTCAGCATAAACTTCTCTTGGAGTATTGGTTTACTAATAAAAAGAAGAGAACCTGTGAGCAAAGCCTACTGCAGGAAACTAGGAGTTAGGGAGAAAGCCCTGTAGTGTGTGCCTACTGTGTACCACACCCAGCGTATTGCATTTCATTTGCAGAAACCTTACCAGATAAGCATTGCACTCGTATTATAGTTGAGGAAGCAGGTTGTTTTAGGGTTCTCCAGAAAAAAATATTTGTGTACATATCTATATCTATATCTATATATTTTTCATCATATATGATGAATGAATTGGCTCACATGATTATTATGGATGCTGAGCAGTACCAACATCTGTAGTTGACAAGGCACTCTGGAGACCCTGGAGAGCTTATGGTATGGTTCTAGATCAAGTCCAAAGCCCTGAGAACCAGGAGAACCAATGGTATAAGTTTAGGTCTGAAGGGAGGAAAAGATCAATGTCCCAGCTCAAGTAGGCAGGCAGGAGGAGTTCCTTCTTATACATCCTTTTTGTTCTGTTCAGATCTCCACATGATAGGGTGAGGCCCACTCACATTAGGGAGGGCAGTCTACTGTACTCTGTCAAGTGATTCAAATACCAATCTCATTCAGAAACATCCTCACAGGCACACCCAAGATAATATCTGACCAGATGTCGAGGCACCCAGTTTCCCAGTGAAGTTAACATATAAAATTAACCATAACACAGGGAAAGAATTAAAGAAGTATTTATCATGTAATTACACATTGATAAGTGGTAGAGCAAGAATAAAACTCCTAGACTGGAGTACTCAAAGCTTCCTGGTGAAATTTGTAAATCCTCTGCCGGGTAATTACTTAGGCGACTTTAAAGTCAATAAAAGGGGTTATCCCAGCATGGGGTGCCATTATTCGTATACCACTCCCTCCCTGCAGGACTGGTCCAGCATGGAGTTTTACTTTTTTTTTTTTTTCCTCTTACTGTATTTTGTGAGAATCCTGTATTTCCAAGTGAGAGACACTCTGCCAGAGTTCGGTAGGTGTTCTATGCGATTCAGTGGGTTTGTAGATGTAATTCTTGGTGTATTTGTGGGAGAGGGCAAGCTGTGATTTTCTCTACTCCACTGCTTTGGCACCACCCTGCTGCATACTGTTTTAAAATCTGTTTTGGGGGAGGCAGTTCAAGATGGTGGCACTGGAGATGCTCAACTCACCTCCTCCAATGGACACATCTCTACAGCTGCATATGGATCAATTCGCTCTCAAAAAGACCTAAAAACTAGCTGAACAGCTCCTCCACAACAAAGGATAAAAGAGTCACACTGACTGCATAGTCATGGCTGTGACTTGGTCTTGCTAAAAATCCAACCCCCAGTATGGCAACTCACAATTGGGAGAGAGATAATACATAGGGAGCATTTCCCTGAGGAGTGAGGGTTCTGTGCCCCACATCAGGAACCCCAGCTCTTGGGACCTGCTCTGGAGAGATGACCCTCTCCGCCTCCAACTGCCAAACATCTGGATTTAAAAACCAGCAGGGCTTATATCCAGGAGAGCCATTGGGCTGGAGTGAATGGAGATTCCGCTCTTAAAGGGCTCAAACACAGACTCACTTGCTCCAGAACCCAGACCAAAAGCCGCAATTTGAAAATCACCCAGACCATGTGTGAAAGAGACTCATTTGCTAATCTTAAAGTATCTGTCAGAGGGGCAGGAGTCTGTTGGGACTCTCTGGGGACAGAAGCACTGGTGAGTACCATTTTGTATTCCCTCTTTACCTGGCTAGCATTGGCACTAGCAGGCACTATTTTTTCACTTTCCTTTTAATCTGCTGACATTGGTGGGCATGCCCCCACCTCTGTGCCATTCCCACAATCCGAGCAAAGCCAGGCTCTGGTGCCTGGCTCTGAAGACCAGGGGAACTGCATTTCTGAGCCCCTATTTGTGACAACATGAACGGACCTTGTGGGTATTATGCTAAGTGAATTAAGTCAGACAGAGAGAGACAAAGAACATAATTTCACTTACATGTGGAATCTAAGAAATAAATAAACGAACGAAACAAAACTCAGAGATACAGAGAATAAATTGGTGGTTGCCAGAGGGGAGAGGGGTGGGGGATAGGCAAAATAGGTGAAGGGGATCAAGAGGCACAAGCTTCCGATTATTAAAAAAAATGCCATGAGGACTATTGGCTGTAGTCAGTAATATTGTACTGCAAATCTGAAAATTGTAAGAAAGTAAATCTTCAAAGTTCTCATCACAAGAAAAAACTTGCAACTCTGTATGGTGACTAGACTTATTGTGGTGATTATTTTGCACTGTATACGAATGTTGAATCATTATGTTGTACACCTGATACTAATATAATGTATGTCACTTAATACTTTGATAAAACAAAACAAAACAAAAACCAAAAAACCCTGCTGTTCAGCCATTATTGAACATTTAAAAAAATCTCAATATACTTCAAATGCCGTCTTTCCCAATAATGGCCCAGTATCACACAGCTATACAAATATGCCATTTATTAGTTTAACAGTCCAAATTATTGGGCATTTAGACTAAACATTTTTCTTTAATGTAAATAGTCTTGTAGTAAACACCATTTTAAAATATTTACCTCGGCACTTGTCTGAAATTTTTATCTGGATAAATTCCTAGAATTCATTATGTTTAAAACATACTTGCTCATTCTTGAATTAATAAAATATATATCAGTTATCTACTGCCACATAACAAACTATCCCAAAATTTAGTGGCATAAATCCACTAAATCATTTATTTTGCTCACAAATCTACAATCTGAGTAAAGCTTAAGTTGCCTCTTCTTGGGCTTTTCTCTGTATGGTGTCTGTTTAGTAGGTTTACTCGGGGAATGAAGTATTTACTTTCAAGATGGCTCAGTCACTTCTCTGTCCAGTTGTTGTTGGGAGTCAGCTGGGAGCTCTACTGGGTCTGTGGACAAGAGTCCTTAGTTTCTTTCCAAATGACCCTTTCCATAGACTGTTTTGGGCTTCTTCATAACATGGTGGCTGGGTTCCCAAGAGTGAGTGCCCAAAGAGAACAAGGCAGGAGGGCATGGGATTTTTATGACATACCTTGAAAGTCTCAAAGTGTCTCTTTCATTATACTCTGTTGGTGAGGCAGTCACAAAGCCCTGCCCATGTTTAAGAAGAGAGGATATAGACTCAACCTCCTGGTGGGGGAAGTGACAGTGTTATAAAAGAGCACGTGAGATGAGAGATATTGCTGCTAACTTTGGAAAATAATATCTTCCAGAAAGTATTTTGAAAATAGGGTGATTTAAGATTTAGAATTTTGAATCAGTCTAGATCACATACCTCTGTAGACTTCATCATTGATAGCAGATGCCTCAGCTTTTATTTTTCACAAAGGAAAGGTAAAGATTTGTGGTCAGTATAAAGGTTGGACTTTACAACTAGAATATGGTCAAGGTTTTCCCTGAGGGTCTTATAAGATGAGGAGAGTAAGTGGGGCAGGACAAGTCAAAAGGCAGTTGGGAAAGAAGGCAGTCAAATGTCAATGAGACCAATTACAAATGCCATTTCCAAATACTTGGGGGCACCATCAACCTTAAGTTGTAGAATAAAGAATTTAGGATTTATTAGTTGGTCAATACATGATGTGTGGCTATGTCAGAGGTCAGATAGACGAGGATATTCAAATTAAAGGGTTTTTGGAGGTCCCAGTCTTCAACATCGTAAAACAATGTTACTTTCTCATGTAATGGAAGGTACAA
This sequence comes from Camelus ferus, assembly GCF_009834535.1. Taxonomy (NCBI): domain Eukaryota; kingdom Metazoa; phylum Chordata; class Mammalia; order Artiodactyla; family Camelidae; genus Camelus; species Camelus ferus. Next base: position 13,674,704 of record NC_045699.1, read on the forward strand.
ACAGCTTCACATGTGTGTCCACATAGGTCTTGAAGAGCAATGCTGAAATAAACTTGGAAATCATTTCGACTCAGATGTTCTTCAAAAACTCCTGGAAAAGAGGTAGTGTCAGAGAAACCCCAGAGGGAGTGTGAATGGCTGCTTCCTCCACAGACTTGGCCATTCAGGAAAGTGTAATCACAATTCTTTTCTTCTAAATGTCAAAAGGTGACTACTGGTATTCAGTGTTCTTGTAGGAATCCCCCTTTACAAGCCATTTTTCATCAAAACCATGTGACTGGTCTTTGATCACTGCAAATGACTCTGCCACTAGGACAGTAACTTCAGTATTTTTCTTTTTTTCTCCCTATTGAAATGGCTCTGGAAAAGTAATGTGGAGAACCCATATGAATCAATAAGTGATTAAACCCAACTTTACATAGATTCCAAGTGCTTGTAAGAGCTCAGGCCCATCTCTCCCTTTGTTAGTTTGAATTATTTCTAACAGTGGAGGAAACATTTGTCAGTGTGACAAGGGTAGATTGTAATGTGCCCTAAAAAGTAAACAGAAATGGTTTTTTTCCCCAAATGTGCACATATATTTTTTTCAAAAAGAAACAAAGAAATGAAAGTCATACATTTCTTTCTCTTGTGCCCACACATACTTTCATTTTGTGGCAAGGAAATTTGGGGATTTTAGTCCAACATTGATAGTTTAAAATTGATTTTAATTAACTGCCTGCACGCAAATATGTAGTGACATTTACAAAAATCAAAACCCCCTTTGGAAATTTGATCTGAAGAGATTAATAAGCCCAAGAATTTAAACTTGAAATGCTCCATGACCGTCCTGTGGCACAGCAATTATCACCGTTACTTGCTAGGCAATAGTCTATTTAGGTTTAGATTTAGTCTAAGTGTTTCTCAATCAGGGACAACTTTACCTCCTGTCCTCCTCCTCTTTCTACCCCTAATCTTCCTGAGACACTTTTGGTTGAGTCTGTGTGTGTGCACACTATTGGCCAGAGATGCTGCTAAACATCCTGCAATGCACAGGGAAGCCCTCCAAGGTGAGAGTTATCTGGTCCAAGATGTCAACAGCACTGAGGTTGAGAAACCCTGGTTTTGGTTCAGAAGTTAGACATTTACCAGTGTAACTGCTAACCAAAGACCTTGTTTCCTTTATTGTTGCCAAGCACCAAAACCAGTCTCACATATATTTGGATGGATTCGTTTTTAATGTGCCTATGTTCACAACTGAATAAAACCCTTTAACTTGGGACTATAGACACAAAGGAATTAACCGAACAAAGCTAGGATGGCACAAAGGATGACCTCGCAACAGATTTTCTAAATAGTTTACTTAGGCCTATCTAGAGGCATGACTCTTAAACCACTGGTTTTCCTTATTAGAATCTGGTAAAATCTTGGTCCATAGTCTCTAGTAGTGTATAAAGGCTCATTAGATTCCCTACAAATTTAGAATGAATTTTTAAATGTGAAATTTATCTGCTTTATCTTTTGCTGTTTTAGTGATGTGGCTCTTTATTTTCCTGTTCGTTCTTTTTCAACTCTTTGTGATTCCACATTCCTATATTGCCTTACATATCAGTGTCAACAATCTTTCCTAGAAGGCCAAATTGCCCAGGAAGGGCTTTCTAATCTTTGTATTCGTTCTTGTGCTACTTTCTGTATCTTCTTCGATAAGATTGCACTATTGCATCGACCATTTGCTCAGAATTCTCAGTTGTCTATGGAAGCCTGTGTTGTTTGGCTACATGAATATTGGGTTAAGGGCATCACTGATCACTATGTCTGGTGTTTTGTAAATTTGCTTGTTTGGATCTGTACTGTTCCAGGAAGGATTTGTTGCCATTTACCAAAATACTTTTTAAGACTTTCTGACTATGTTGGCTACACTGCTTCATAGACACCTGACTACACTCCAGACAGATCCATGGGCAAGCTGTTTTTGATATCTGGATATTGACAACCCCTCAGCTTCAGGACCCGGGGAGGGATTTTTTTGTCTAGCCCTTGACAACTGAGGCAGAAAGAAACCGGGTTAGGCAAAGTGCCGTAGGAAGCCCATTTTTCTGAAGATATGTTTCTTTTGTCTTTTCTTGTTCCATAGTTGGAAAGTTTCCCTTTATCCCGAAAACTAGAAGACCTATATACTTCATGTGTCAAACCTATAGCTCACCCTCAAATTACGGTTATCCCAGAAATAAAATTATTGTCTCTTTTAAATCTTTTATCTCTTCCCTGATCCGTTACAAGTGAGGTAACTACAAAAGTATGGAAGTAGTGGTTAAGATTCTGGGTCATCAGGAACCAAAAAGATCAGTTCTGAATGTGTAATAAAAATTCAAATGGGTAAAGTGATAGAATATCACATTCTTTTTTTATTTGTCCTGGACTTCAGAGATGGGACATTTGGCGAGACTCCCAGAACACTCACCCCTTCACCCCGAGAAGAACAATAAGAGTCTGGGCTATAGATCCTTTATTGAATTTAAAGGTCAGTGACATACTGTCCTGTTGCAGATGAGGACTCAGCTCTGAAATCACTCCCGCAAGAATTTTCTCATTTTAAAAACCTTCCTTTATGTAAAACCGTCCATTGGCTCTAATCAGAAATTTAATTTATTCAGAGATAAGAAAAGGAAGATCTTAACTTCTCTGATGTGAGGGATCTGAAGAAATTAGGAGTGAGTAAGATTAATATCAGACTGCTGGCAGTACACACATTTCCTAATGGATAAGATCTTTGTTTTTGTTATTTTAATTTTCTCTGCATGGTGTCAGACAGCCTACGTGCCTTCAATAATGATGACGCCAAGTTGCTTGGCTTCTAGGTCTCATCAGAAAGTCCTGAAGTAATTTTTAAATGTCACCTGGGTCCAAAGGAAAGATAGACTCATATTCATTCATTCATTCATCCCCATTTAGTGAAAGCCTATTATGTAAGTTGTAGTAGGGGCCGGAGTTAAAAAAACAAGACAAAATATAATTGGGAATACATGACATGGTCAGGAAAAATGGACATAAAATTTCAACATAATGATATCAGTGAGAGACTACACACAAAAAGAACATATGACAAATACTCCACTGGTGGTTTTGGGAAAGCCTTCACAGAGGAGGCCACTGAGCTAACTCTTGAGGAATGAGTAGGAATCATAGGAGGCAGATGAGGCGGGAAATGGTATTCAAGATAGCTCAAACGTTTGGGTGATGGGAGACCTGGAGGTGAGAAATAAGAGGGTGCTTCTTGAGAATTTGGTGTGGCTTTCATCCCGGGATCAGCATTGGATAAGGCTGGAGAAATAAACAAGAGCTGGGGATCTGCCATGTTTAGAAATGTGGACTTGAAGGTGACATATTCCTCCTATGTCACATTGAGAGTTTAGAATTATTTCTTCTCTTTGTCAAAATGAAATGGATTTTTCAGACATACAGTATTTCCCTCACAAGTACAGAGAGATATGATTTGAGGACATGGAGAGCAGAGAAACAAAGAGAAAAATCATTTCTTTCCCTACAGAAACAAGAAACAGAAAACAGAGAAGAGAGACTCTGATGAGACCATCACTAATGGTTAGACATGAGGAACGTGCCTCCGGAGGTTGTCAGTTCCCTTGAACAATGCCTCCCGGTGCTGGTAGTGGGAAGTGAAATACACGCAGAGACATCAGCCAAGGCAGGCGGTGAACATTTGAGAGAAGCAGCACTTTGACCCACATCTTTCAGACTTTGTACCCTGGTGGTCTGATTGTGAGGCTGGAAATAACAAGAAATCCCACACTTCCAATCAGGCTCTCAACACCTGGAATTTCCTTAGGTTGTTTCCAGAACAATTCAAAACTGGCTTGAGCAGGAATGAACACTATCCAGGGCAGAACATAAAGGAGATAATTTTCCAGTTTTTGAGGCAAAAACAAATAGTAAAGGCAGTGTGTGTGTGTGTGTGTCTGTGTGTGTCTGTGTCTGTCTATATGTAAGTAAATCCACATGTTTGTATCTCAGTACACACACACATTGTACATCCTCATTACGCAATTTTACCTAATACTCATTCATCTGAAGTGTGTATTGGCCCATCCCCCAAGGTAGTATATTTTCATCCATTTTGCCAAAAGGAAAAAAATAGGCTGCAAATGAGTTGATTGGAGAAGTTTGGCAAGAAAAGAAAAGAGTTAGGAATAGAGAAGTCATGCCCAACATTTCCCTGGTAAGTTCCTTGTCCTGTGGTCCTATTCTAAGGACAATAGAAAGAGAACCCATGGATTCTTACCCTCACTTCAGGGATGTTCATAAAATCATGATCTTTCTGAGAGAGTTAGACCATGGAGATGTGACATTTTATGATATGTGGGCTGGAGTTGTTTGGCTTTGAAAATTGACATCAAGAGGGAAAGAAAAGGAAGAGGGTGCTTGGTGGAGGGGATAGTGAAATGGGATTTGTGAAGCCTGTGCTTTACTTTCTGCTGCAATCTACACTTGCTGTGTGACCTCAAGTAAATAATTTAAGGCTCTGTGCCTGATTTTCCCTGTATTAAATATGGGTAGAAATGACTCTCAGTGAAGCTAGAAAGATTCCTGTTTTCAGAGTCTGATAAGGGATATAAGCCACCGGAAGTGTTAGCTCATTGCTCAGTCTCAGGTTAGAGGTGACGAATAAAGATAGTGTTTTGACCATTACTATTCTGTGCCAAAAATAATCTGTCTTCAGTTTCATTGATCACACGAAGCCAGGTTGTTCCTTGATAATCTCCCTTTTGCTGTCTCCGCAGTCTTGTTGAAGCTTAATGGCTTCTGAGCTGTTACTTCCAAACTTTTCTCACTTCCAATTCCTATCCCTTCTTGAGCTCAGCCTAAGAGATTCTTGGCGCTTGAATCCTAGGTGCATCCTTAATTCCACTGTGGTGGTTATGGTGGTGGGGGTAGGGTGGAAGAGGAGTAGTCTTACCCATTGCATCTTTTTGGCTCACCCATTCCTTTTCTGTTCCTCTAAATATCTTTTTTTTTTTTTTTCATTTAAAAAAAAATTCCTTGGCTTACTTTGGCTCCTTCCATTTTTCAAATCTTTTTGTTATCCTAATTAGCAAAATGAGAGGCCACGAGAACCAGCAGGCAAACATGGGCTATTTCTCCAAAACAAGGTGTATTGGAGAGAGACTATGAGGGAGAAACACTAGAGAATGCTCACAGGTGGTGCCTTACCACGGGTCGTGGGAGGCAGGTTCTACCCAAGTGCAGCCATGAAGCGATGCCTTATCTCTATAAAATGGAAAAACTATAATAAAGCCAACTGAAAGTTGGTTTGCTCTGTATTATCACCATGCATCAGCAATTCTAAACAATGTCACTGATAAAATACTCACCCCAGCCTGCTTTACAAATATGTAATTCTTGTTCCTGCCCCACACCGATACTGTTTGTCCTTGTTGTGTTAAGTGACCTCCTCTCCTGGATCATGGGTTTTTCTTCTGCCACTTGATTCTGAACCAGTTTTTGTCTGCCTCGGTCTTTCTCTGAAAGAGGAGGCTGTGCAGTGAGAGGGATCCTTTTCAGATAACCTGGAGTTTCTACCTCTCAGAACGATGACATCAGTTGACTCCCAAACTATTGGTTTGTGATGGGAAAAGGAAAAGAAGTAAAAGTAGTCAGCCTGGTTATCCTTCACGGGGTCTAGGATCAATGACCCTTTGCAAGAGTATTAAGCAGTCAATTCACACGTGCAAATGGGTTCTTTCCATTGGCTGCTGCCAAGCTCAATGACAACAATTGTTTGCTTTAACTGCAATTGTACTCAATTCTCAGAGAGAAAGTAATGACTTTTTACAAGCTCTTTAGTCCATTTTGCCTTTGGAATGTCCTTTGAAAAGGAACATCTCCAACTGTCAATTTTTATGCAGCCAGACACCAATCTAACTTGTCATTGCTGAAGTGATTATGTATATGGGGGAGACGGCCAGAGCCCTTAATTCTTGTTTTTGTTCAACTTCCAGGCCGGTTAACCCGAAAGATAAATATTGACTAAAGCAAGGACTTATTGCCTTGATGTTTTGATTTGTAGAACCAGTGTCTCCTTGAAATCTACCTCACTAGCTTCCGGCGAGGGCTTGCTCCTTTATTCCCATTTGCAACCCACTTCTCTAATCAATGCTGAACTGCTTTCAGCATGTATCCACAACTGGGCCTCAAGAGTTCAACGTTAGAAGGCACCTGAAAGACCCTCCTTTCCAACCCTCAGCCAGATGCTTGAACCCTTTTTAACAAAATCTTGATCAACTGTTTCTTCAGTCCCTGCTTGAACACTTCCAGTGATGGGGCTATCACCCCTTTCAGATACATCCCATTGCACATTTCATGGTATAATAGTATAGGCATTCTTCTTTATTTGGAGTTGGAATCTACCCTTTGCTTGTCTTCTTCTTTGATGACTTTAAAAAAATTGGAAAATTAACACTTGTACTTCCTGTTTGCTGGAAATAGAAGGCTAACTATTGGAATCTCAGCTGTTTCATGTGTATTCTTTATACTTTAGGGTACAAAGTAAGGATGATGGTTCTGGAAAAAGTGGAAAAATTCAAATCTGGGCTTCAGAGAGGTTATAAAATATGGGGTATTCTATAGGAATAAAATACCTGGAGGAAATTACACTGTATCTTTGTTTCCCCACCTCACCCTCAGATTAACAAATGTAAATATACAGCAAAACCACAAAAGGATAACTGGTTAGGATAGGTAAGTGGTTACTGCTGTTACTGTGTTTTCAGTGGGCTTGCAAAAAGGAAGGGGAGACCTTAGTCGTTTTATTTCTGTGATTGTGCAGGAGGAAATTCTGCAGCTACCACACTCCCATTCCCCGCTCTTCCTGCCCTAGCTATATTAGGCAACCAGAGTCATCTCTAGTATTTCACGTGGATACCAGCTGCCTCTCTGAGCCAGTGACTTTGGCAACATCTGTTTACACCAGGGCTGTTCTTTCTGATAAGGGATATAAGCCACCAGGAGTGGTAGCTCACTGCTCAGCCTCAGCAGAAATTCCCCAGCCCCACTCCCAATGGCTCCTCCTTCTGAAAAAGGTTTGAAGCAGGCTCTTCAGGTTTAAGGAAAAGAGGCCAAGGTTGGCCTTTTATGGGAGATCATGAGTGGCACTTGAGTTAAAGCCAGAGGCCAGGGCATCAGGAGAGACAGGTGCTGTAGTTTGTGGTTTACAGAAATCCCTGCTGTTCAGAACCCTGAGATTCTTAGGGAAATAATCTCAGGAATGTCAAATACACCGAGATGTTGAACAAATGCTGTGCTCTTTCCTGGTCTCTGTGTCTCTTTGGCTGGAAAGTGAGAAGGTGGGATCGAGATGGAAACAAAAATTCTTTCCAGCTCATACAGTCTAAAAATCTAAGCTTGGTGTTGAATTTAAAGAGTTCAGAATCAAGTTTGAGCTGAGGGTAGGGGAAGAGAGACAGTGTTGTCATTAAAACCCTTTGTGAAATCCTTTTGAAAATATTCACCCTGAACTTGAAAGTGATTTACTTTCTCAAACACCGGCAGAGCTTTCAAACCAAAGGACTTCTTTCCAGTGTATAAGGTGGGGGAAGCAGAGTGTGACAGACTAAAGTGAATACGTTATGTTTAGGTGGGTTTCAACACATCTGAGGTAACTGTTACTTTGATAGAAAAGTGTTTCAGGGAGAGTTCCAGAGATGAAAGCGCCAATTTGTGTAGCATAAGCTTATGGAGTGGGTTTCACTACCTTGGATGTTCTAACAGATGCCGTACTGCTCAAAGGAACCCCGGCAGCTTAAAACAAAACCCACAGGAGCTACACAGTTGCGCCCCGAGGATGTTAAATCATTACTGGTAACCAGGAAGAAGAAAGCAAAGAATTATTGGTCCTCTCGTTAGATGGATTTAATTTTTATTATGAAATCTTTCATTGTTTTCTAATTCCCTGACCCTTTAGGCATCCTGTAATTTCATTGTTCACCACCAAAATTAAGCAATAGACAGTTTTGGTTACTCAGATATTCCAGCCATTGGGAACTTGCTGTATACATCACACAACATAGATTACTGATTGAAAAGAATTTTTAGAAAGAAGACACACTGGCATCTTAAATTCATTCAGCAAAATTGGGATGCTACTAACAAAAGCAGAGGTAAGTGATGTTATATAGGAGAAAAAGAAGATAAATATAAAACAATAAACAACCCCAAGCCAAAGATGTCCACTCATAAGGAGTTGAAATTGGGTATAGTAGTTGAAGTATTATTACAATAAATTACTTTTGAATGGATACTGAGGGTTCAGACCAAGACAAGGGCAAGTAGAAATGGAGGGGAGGAAACTGACTTGAAAGTTTTTAGGAAATGAAATTCGTTGGACCTAGTAATGTGATAGAGGGGGTAAAAGGGGAGAGGAGAGAGAGGAGTCAGGATGTTTCTTAAGATTTTTGACCTGGAAGACTGGGTGAATGTTAGTGCCAGACGTCCTTTGAAGCTAGGATTCTGGTTGCAAGATAGATTATTTCATTTAGATGCACTAGTATGATATTTGGGAGGCAGAAGAGAGGGGAGACCATTTCCCTTGGGTGAGCTAGTTCACAGAGGCTTAGAGGCTATCGCACTGACCAGACTCAGCATTCCTTTGTCTAGTCACCAGCTCTAAGAATGTTAAGAAGCAGTGGTAGCGGTGGCAGTAATTATAAGCTCCTGATCTCTGGGTTGTAGTTATGGTGGAAGTTCCATAGCTTGGCCAGGTAGTGCCTTCTTGACTTGATGCTTTCTAATATCTAGCTTTCTAATATCTCTGTGTGCGCTGACTTCTCTGTATTACATCCTTTTCTGCTTGATATACATGGAGTGATTTCTGTTTCCTCCATTGAGCCCTGAGTGACTCACAAGCTAAACCTTTCTGCTTCCATTTCTTTTTTTTTTTTGGTGTTTGTAGGCTCCAGTGCTACTCAAAGTGAGGTCTCTCGTTGCCCAGCTGTTTGTGACCAATTTGCATCAGAATATAAATCCTCCTAGCCATTAAGTACATTTTTTAGCTCCTTAATTGATTTATTTACTTGTTTTCTATAGCAAGATTTTCTCATAGAAGGAAGCTGTGTATTCATTTATATTCTGGCACCGGCTCTTCATGTTATGGTGGTGGATACTTTGAGTATCACGAGTTTACTCAAAGGCCCCAGGCTACATACTCTATATTTTTTCTTCTAGGCATCAAAACTGCTTCTTATTTTAGTTTTTATTGATAATTGCAATTTTTACCCCAGGGAGCATGTGTCTCCTGGGGTTGCATTATCCATCTGTAATGGAAAATTTCTTGAAAAATTATGTGAGTTTTCCAAAGTCTTTTTTTTTTTTTTTTTTTGGTTTCTTCTTTTGAAATAATGCTTTTTAAAAGTAATTACTTCTTTCATTAATGAAGCAGTGCATGCCCACGATAAAATAAAAGTTTCAGCACTTTCATTAAATTTTAAGCACAGAATAATATAATATGAAAAGTAAAAATTCCTTATCTAGCCCTTCAACTCCTTAGCCAACTTCTCTGAGGTAACCTTTGACAGTAGTTTCATTTTTAAAAAGTTATTTATTTTTTAGTGGAAATAGCCTTGGTTGAACCTCACAACTACAGTTGCGCCATTATGCTCCTCACCCGAGGTGAATAATGTGAACCTTTGTATGCCTTTGCAATTTTGGTCACAATGACCTTTTCAAGAACCAAAGCACCAAGCAGATTGGGCCTTTATGCTCTTGCCACAGGATGGGGATTTAATTTTAACACCAGTTTTTGATCAAATTATGAGCTATCCATCTTAAAAAAATAAATATTTTTCTGTGGTAAAATGTTAAAAAGTATTTGTGTTATCTGTAAAATACTTGGCTGGGGGACCTATATTCAGATTTCTGTTTAAAATTCTGTCATGGCTGGACTTGAACCGTCAACAAATTATTTTAGTTGATTTTTTTCTCTTTTAAAAATGGCAAAGTTCATTTCAGTGCAAAAAAATAAATAAATAAATAAAGGCAAAATAAGCTCTGATTAATTCCCTTAATAATTTTTTAAAAATTGTGTGTGGGTTGTTAAAATAGACTATTTCTGCTTTCTCTTGGTATTCTCAATTGAGAAGATGCATTTTGTCTTGAGATGTAACTTTGAAGTTGATAGTATTGGCTTGGGCAACCCCAGGGGAACTTCAAATTTAAACATGTAGTTATAACCACAGGGACTACCAAAGATAAAAATGTACAATGTTGCCTTCACAGGTTTGGAACAAAAGAAATGTATTTTCTCAGAGTTCACCACTTGTCCCCATGGAACACTATAAAACAGCGTAATGCAAAGTGTTGCCAGGCATTTGAATCAAAAACAACCTAAAGAAACCAGAAAGAAAATACCTACCTTGTAAATATGCAGTATTTATGTAAAATGCAGTGCGGGCACCTACCAGTTGAGACCTTAAAGATTTCTAACTTCACAATCCGTACACTCTAAACAGCAAGGTGCTCTTTAAGTTGATTTAACTGATATTCTTGTTCATTCAAAGGCACAACCCTGTAAAGTCTCTCTTAGCCCTCAGAAGTGCCTCACTGAAAGAGGCACCAAGGTTTTCAAGGAAATGTCATTTCATTTGCAAAAAAGCTGGATTTTAAATCTAACTATCCTACTTAATTGAGTATGTCACCTTACGCACATAATTTCACCTTTAAGTGCTTCAGTTTTCTTGTCTATAAAGTGGTTGGGTTGGAAGGCCTGTCACATGTGTATCATTATTATAAAAATGAGCATAATTTATGGTGTAAAGCCAAGAATTTGGTGCCTATTCCCTAGAAGATGCTGAGTCAGTGTTAACTCTCCTAACCTCCGTCCTGTCTTTGGCCTTGGAACATCTTAGAGATAAGCTCAGATGCCAAAGAGAGAAGTCATCATCATTTAGTATGTGTTTATTAGCTGTTGAAGACAAACAGCTTGAATGTGGAGAGGCCCAGGGACACAAAAGCTGTGGCTATATTCTAATAATTAATGTTGGGGTGAACATCTTTGAATTTTCCTCAACATTTCTCTGTGACTCTATGTCATGTCTCATTTGAAGATAACACTGGAAGTCTGAATTTGAGGTCTGTCGTGAATGAGAATTCTGGCCTAAATGACCCTCTCACTCGCTCTCTGAAGGCCCTGATCACAAGGATCCTTTATGTTAGTTTTAAGAGGTTGATTTTTTTCAACAGCTTTATTGAGCTTTAACATATCCTAAATTCATCCATTTAAAATGTATAATCTGATGACTTTTAGTAAATTTATAGAACCATCATCACAATCTTAAAGATTTCTAACTTCATAATTCATACAATCTTAAATGACAATGTGCTATTTAAGTTAGAACATATCTGTTACTCCTGAAACATCCCTTGTATGCCTGTTGGCAGTCAATCTCTGCTCCTACCCCCACCCCAGGATGACACTAATCTACTCTGTGTCTTTTCAATTTTCTTTTTTCAGAAGATGGCTTTTCTGAAGATTTTAGTCACTGTGATTCACACAAGAGTTGGGAGATTGCATGAGATTAGAGTTCTTAGTATACTAACACCATGTTGGCTGCTGGCTTTCCAGTGATGGAAACCAGCTTCTTGGCAGCAACTCAAAACTCCTGGTCCTAGTGGAGAGAAATAGGACCAGCAGATAACCAGCTGGGGAACCAAAAAGTCAGGAGTCAATTAGGAGCCAGAAGTCACTTCGGGTATTTTAACAGAGAGAATTGAATGTAAACAATTGTTAGGGGGAATTAGAGGACTGAGAAAGCAAAGAGCACTAAGCTATCACAGAAGGGAGCACCTACAGGAGTCAGATACCAGCTCTTGGATTGGGTAATAAAGGAAAATATAGGAATTATTAAAACTCAGTAATTTGGAGGAGACTGTTTCTGGGGCTGGGACCCACACCTTTGAGGACAGAGGGCAGATGGCTAGTCCTTATGTCTCTGGGAGAATTTGATAGGACCAGTCTGCAAGGTTTAAAAAGCCACAAACTGGATTCAACTGAATACAACTTCTGCTACTGGAACTGCTTCTGAGGGTCACAGGTGTTGCTAGGGTGGTACTGACAGTACCAGGAGACCAGAAGGAAACAGGAACAGACAGGTGGCTTTTTTCTCCTCCAGGTTTACAGTCTTCCTCTAGTGCCTCCTGCTGGTGGAATTTCACAGAGAGCATAGGGCAATGCAAGAAGCTGATTGACCCAGTCCCAGCCTGAGCATCACAAAGCTGAGTCAGCAGGATGGACCTGAAGCTGAGATCAACAACTTAGTAAGTGAGGCAATATTCTCAGATCCAGGTCTGACTGATTTTAAAGCTCGTGTTCTAAACCAATACTCTATACTACTAATTTTATGCTTACATTCCACCTCTTAATTATCAGGTCCCACATACCCTTACCCTTCAGAAGTTGAATGCCTCAATTTTCCACAAATCAGGCATTGGGAATCACAATACACCGTCTTCACCTTTTGAGACACATCCTTTGTTTCATAGCTTTCTTCCTTAGACTTTCACCCAAAAAGAGTGAGTTGGAATCACATTCTCCATCTGAGTTTAAAATTTTCTTGATATTCCAACTTTCTACAAATTCTCTCTAGAGAATACAAGGGAACAATACACATTTCATGCCTCCTTATTAATACCTATTAATTCAAAGGCATTTTATGAGTGAGTTTGGATGATATATCCTTGTGTGTGATGTGGGAGAGATTATTCGTCTTTAACATTGTGTCTTTTCCAAGTGAAGATAAAACACAGGTCATCTATCTCTAGGCTGTCTGGAAATTCCACATTCTTTTAAACTCTGGGCAAAGTGAATTAAGTTTTTCCACAATTGCTTTTCTTCACACTCTACATAATTTTCATATACAAACCCCCTTAATAATGCGTCTTCCCCAAAGGGTGGAAAGTACAAAGACTCAGAGTGTTACCGTGAATGTTTTCAGTGATCCTAATGTCTAGCAAAATGATCAATAAATATATGCATGAATAAATTCTTTTCCTTTCTGTTAATTTGAAGAAAAAAGATCATTTTTCCTGGAAATAACTTATTTTTCTGTTGTATGACGGGAATGTTAGAATTCAAATCTAAATTCGAATTGACTCTGTTCATGTGTATGTGTTTTAGTGCAAGTAGTCTAGGTTTGCTTCGTTTATTTTGTATAGTTCGTTTTGCAACTTTGTCATTGTTTTAAAAAGCCAATGTCAAACATTTCGGCTTAAAATGATTGGAAGGTAAAACTCCAGCACATAAAGGCAAACAACCCAATGTAAAAACGAGCAAAGGACTTAGACATTTCTCCAAAGAAGGTATAGTAATGAACAATAAACACGTGAAAAGGTGCTTAAAATAATTAGTTATTAAGGAAATGCAAATCAAAACCACAGTAGGATACCAGTTTACACCTACCAGGATAGCTATAATAACAACAAAAAGGGAAAATAACAAATGTTGGTGAGGATGCTGAGAAATTGGAACACTTACACATTGCTGGTGGGAATGTAAAATAGTGCAGCAGTTGTGGCAAATAGTTTGCTGATTCCTCAGAGAATTAAATATAGAATAACTGTATGACCTAGTAATTTTACTTCTAGGTATAGACCCACGAGAATTGAAAACAAGTGTCCAAACAAAAATTTCTGCCTAAGTTTTCATGACAGCATTATTCATAACATCCAAAAAGTAGCAACTACACAAATGTCTAACAACCGATGAATGGGTAAACCAATGTGGTACATCCATACGGTGGAGTATTACTGAGCTACAAAAGGTTCCTGATATATGGATGTTATCTTGTAAACATGCTAAGTGAAAGAAGGCAGACACAAAAAAAGCTGCATCTTGTATGATTCCATTTATATGAAATGTCCAGAACAGGCAAATCCATAGAGGCAGAAAGCAGATTAGTGGTTGCTAAGGCCTGGGAGTAGGGGAAGGGAAATAGGTAGCAACTGCTTAGTGGGTATAAGATAACTTTTTGCGATGATCAGAATATTTTGGAATTAGATAGTGATACACTACATTGTGAGAACACTAAATGCCACTGAATTGTACAGTTTAATGGCTAAAATGGTGAATTTTATGTTATGTGAAATTTACCTTAATAAAAAACAAATGATTGATGTGAAACACATTCAGATAATGGACATTTAAGTCAAAGAAGAAGGGGTGACATGAGGAATGAGAGAACAAGCCAGGGACATAGTGGTAGACCCATTAATTAGAAAATAGGAAGTAAAACTAAATTTCTTTAGCTGTTGTCCTTTCAAAATCTTCAAATAAGAAGACTTCTATTAAAAATGAAAATCTACAGGCAAAAAAAGATAAGTAATTACTGTGTATTGAAAAACATTAAATATAGACGGGTATTGTTAAAAAGAATCTGCTTCTTAAAATAATTAAACAAGCCACTAAATCTTGGTCACTGTGATTGATGTCACCAATAAGCCTGTCTTTTTGTTGTGTTTTTCCCCTCTTAATAATTTCATAATCTTATTCACACACATTCAGAAGTAAGAATTAAAGTGACACTGATTTAAATGTGCAGGTTGAGGACATGGGGCATATTCCAATCTAATTTACCTATCCAGAGGAGACCAAGGTATAATCAGAAAAGGACATGACTAAACTAAGAGTAAACATTTCAATTTTCTGAGTTTCTTTTCAAATATTATTGCTATATATTTGCTTAGTCCTGCAAGAATATGAGGGGGGGGGGCAAGCACTAAATGGAAACTCCTGTTCCCCACCTGATGTTTCCAGTGTGACTATGGTTAATGATTTAAAGACAGATAAGGTTTCTGTCTTCCTGAATACTCTCTCCAGGACTGGGTGGCCATTTCTACAAAGTAACAAGAAGTAAGCAACCCTCTGAAGTTGGATGATACTGGAGAGCAGCAATGTGGGCATAATGATGTTGGCTGGCCTGGCTTCATTAGTGCCCGGAAGAGAGGAACCGGGGCTGATAACCAGCTGATTTGGCCCAGGACAGCCTTACACACTGTTAAAATTTCAATTGGCAGATATCTAATGACCCAAGCCTTTCCCCTGTCCTGTGATCCTCTTCACAATCCAGAAACAACCCAGAGTTAATGCATGGTTTATCAGAGAGCTTCTAGGTCCCTGAGGTAGGGTGCTAGCCAGTGCAACTTCTGATGGGCTGTTGCCTGTGTAATACTGCTTGCTAAGTGCGTCGAATATTGTTCCTGGATGGACTCACCAAGACTGAATCTTTAAGACTGTGGTCTTCCATCCTGACCCTCTGACTTTATGTATCTCAAATTAGGAAGTTCATTGTTCCCGTCATTCTACCCAAACACCCTGGTAGGTAGAGTATCAGGTTTTGCATTTTAATCTGAGTAGAGACCTTTATAAGCCTCTTATGATTTTACAATCTTTATAGCAGGGAAAAAATTTGATTGACTACCTAAGATTGCTGTTTCCCCTTAAAACTAAGCTAAGGGTAAGGAGGAGTAGTTTGAAGAACTTTACTTTAAAATCTTATCCCAACTATCCCCGTCACCAGGCATCAGCAGGGGAATTCAAAGACAGTGTCTCTGACCAGCATTTTTTATTTTTTGAAAAATCCTTTCAGTTCTCTTTGACTCATGACTTCCCATTTCAAGTAGCCCTCAGATATTAATGAAAATTTTCAGACTCAACGTATTAACTCCATGGTTTTCCTTTGTAGTGATTTTATTTTCTAACAAATACTTAGTTTGATATCATCAGCTAGAATCCTCTGTGGAAAAATGAATAAACAAACAAACACATGGTAGTTAGAGCCTGTTGTTATGATTTCTAGTTCATGTTTTTATCACAATAATTGGTTTGGTCTTTTATTAGTCAGTAGTAATAAATGTGGCATTCAGAGATGCCCGCCTTACTGTGAGCTGGAATTACCTTTTTTTTTTTTCTCTCTGAAGCAGTGGAAAAGCATCTTGAGCTGTAGGCAGTACTGATGGGCAAATGGAGTCATTTGGAGGGGATATGAGGATGGGTGAGGGCTGGTAGGGGCACAGAATGGTCTAGTTCTCACTTCCACCCGCTGAAAGATCCCCAGATCGCTGGGGGCAAAAGCATGAAGATGGCCGATTCCCTGAGCTCAAGCAGTCCTTGCTCAGAATTTATTTGAAAAAAAATGGAACAAAGGGGAAAAAAAATTTATTCCTTTTCTTCCGTCTTTTGTTAGCTGAGAGGTCTGTCATTTTGGTTAATTATTTTTGTAGCTCTTAAGTATTTCAAGGGAACTTGCTTCCCAAAAAATATTGAACAAAGGGAAAGGAGTCTAAAGGCCAAATAATTTCTATTTTCTCTCCCTATATTCTGGAGATTTTAATTGATACTCAAATTATGGCAGAAAATGCCCAATATCCATCATCCCTCTTTTCCTTCATAAAAGATTACAGATTTGAAACTGGAACGTGGCTTTCCAGCTAAAAGACTAAATTTCTCAGCCTCCCTTTGTAGTTAAGTGGGACTAAGTTATGACTAATTCATGTAATTAACAGTATTGTTTTGGGGTATCAAATAAAGGGATGTGCCCTTTTTGTCCCTTCCCTTTCTTCTATCCTTCTGCCTCTGCCTGGAATGAAGATGTAATGACAGGAGCTCTAACAGACACCTTGGACCTTGAGAAGGACCAGACATAATGGATAGCCGAGGAGAGTGTGGAGTGGTCCCTGACCACTTTGTAGAAATAGGATACCTCCTCTAACGTTGCCAATATCCAGAATTTTAAAAACAATGTGAATGAGAAATAAAATTCTGTCTTGTTTAAGCCACCCATATTTCTGGATTTCTCTTTTAGAGGCAAACAAGTTCTAACTAATTCTGACGCCAACATTATTTCTACCATGAAGATCTAGGTTTTTTATCATGTCCTTCTGTTGTTCTATATAGCATTACACCCTTGCTTATTTAATAAATGTTCATTAACTACCTGTTGTAGAACGGGCATTGTCCTAGGCACTATGTATTCAGTGGTTAGCAAAACACACATAGTCTCTACCATTGGGAGCTTACAGTTTAGTGAAAGAGACATAATACAATGTGAGAAATCATCTCTCATTTCCTACTCTTGCTACTTCTTTTCTCTCCTGTCTCCATTAATTTTTTCTTTTTCTGTCTCCATTAAATTTTATTCATTTTGTGTCTTAAAATCAGAGGAAGGGATCATATAACTTCATCATTTCTTGAGATATAAGCATATTGGCACATAGGACCTTCCAAAGAAGAACTCTTCTGACTCTGGCTACCTTCTTTCCACATAAGACTTTAGAAAATCCTACAAGGAAAGCCAATTTTAGCAGCCAATCGGTCTTCAACTTGAGGACTTTCTGTCCTAGTAGGGGGTTTGTGTGTATGCACATGCATCAGTTTGGGTTTCTTTGCTCCCATTGTGATTCATCAGATGTTAGGATTTGTTTCTGGCTTCCTCCTGCCTCTGCTAAAATCCATATTTGTTCTTTAATTGCCTTTTAAATGATCCTCAATCATTTTTATGGCT
This sequence comes from Camelus ferus, assembly GCF_009834535.1. Taxonomy (NCBI): domain Eukaryota; kingdom Metazoa; phylum Chordata; class Mammalia; order Artiodactyla; family Camelidae; genus Camelus; species Camelus ferus. Next base: position 13,692,244 of record NC_045699.1, read on the forward strand.
TTCCTAATGAGGTATTTTCAACCCACATGTTGTCAGAATGATGGTCAAGACCATTTTCTCACTCAAAGTCCCTAACTCATTGCTAGGACTGTACACCAAGCTATGTGCTCAGTCCTCTTTATGGACTCTGTTGGCTGTGTTGGTCTTCAGAAACATGAGAAATTCACAAAAGATAACTCTGCCTGACACTTTGTTGTGTCTCCTCATTCTCTCACTGATGCTGTAATTTTGAGTGTGTATTAGTAACTTTCCCAAAATGCCTCATACTTTTGGCTTACTCATTCCTTCACTGATCGCCCTTTGATTTCTTTTTGAAAAAATTTGTTTTTTAATTGAAGTATAGTCAATTTACAATGTCATGTTAATTTCTGGTGCACAGCATAGTGATTCAGTTATATACATACATATATATATTCCTTATCATATTCTTTTTCATTATAGGATATTACAAGGTATTGAATATATTTCCCTGTGCTATACAGTAGGACCTTGCTGTTGATCTATTTTATATATAGTAGTTAGTATCTACAAATCCCAAACTCCCAGTATATCTCCCCTTACTTTCCCCCTGTTAACTGTAAGTTTGTTTTCTATGTCTGTGAGTCTGTGGCCCTTGATTTCAGTCTTCCTTCATCATCCCCACCTGCACTACGCTGCAGCTCCTGTTCGGCTGGTACTGCCTATAACTGTAATGACTTTTCAGCTGGGCTGGATAGGAACCAAGTGTCAAAGGCATGACTTCTGTTGACCAAATTCTTGGATTGTCTGTCCCTCCCAAAAGAGTGGTCCATTAATAGATGCTGCATCTTTGTGTGGGCATCTTTCATTTAACCAAAGAGTATTTCTATTGTTGTGTTCTTTTTTGGTCTCACAGGTTTAATAATTCTTTTATCACACTTAGGACCATTTCAGAGACTCAACTAGGGCTTAGTGAGTAAAATCCAAATAATATTCCCTGTCCAAATAGCAGGTTGCAAGGAATGAGGAGCAATAGTTTGGCCATGAACGCAACCTAAGAGAGAACAGTGGAGTTTATTTTGAAGACAGGAAATGGTTTATTGACTTCAAAAAGTTTAGTCCCTGCTGAAACAATCTGAAAGAAGCTATGGCACTGGGTCCATTCAATTCAAGAAACGATAAATTTCAGTTATTGGCATAAACATTAAGTATCTTGATATGTAGAGCCACAGTCTGATAATATTGCTAAATTTGGGTTCATCATGACAAGATATTGAAAAATCCTTGAAATTTATGACATGTTAGGGCAATGCGATATGTCACTTAATTGATGAAAAATCCATCCTCTTTGAATCATGTTATGAAAACTGCTAGCAAAGAAAAAAGAGTCCAAAATTCAGGACAGATGGATGGAAGCTCTGGAGGCAAATCCTAATCAGGCTGTAGCAACTTTTTCAAAGTATCAGTCTCTTCTTTTCGAGTGGTGGGAGTTCATTTTTGCATTCTTGGGGGGCCTTCGAGGTGCCGATGGCTTGGCTGTCCAGAATAGAAAATCTGTGGTTGCCTTTATTTAAGCATTCTGTACCTACACACATCTCAATTCTTTCAATCCTTATAAGACCTTAAATAAACAGAAGATGAACCAGTGGTAATAAAAATAGGGTTCTGAGTCAGATTTACCTAGGAAAAATGGTGGAGATGGTTTGCAAATCTGGATGCTTGTTCTGGTGTTAATACCATATTTTCTCTCTAATGATAGTGTTAGATGCTCTTAGAATTTCACGTTGTTTCCTTCCTCAGATACTGTCTCTCCCGTTGCTATTTTCTCCTCATTACGGGTCATGTATTCCTGCTTCTTTACATTCGTCATCATTTTTTATTGGACTTGCTACTGTGAATTTTACCTTGTTGGCTGCTAGATGTTTTTGTGCTATAAATATGGTTGAGCTTTGTTATAGTACACAGCTATGTTACTTGGAAATGGTTTGAGCCTTTGGGTATGGTGGGGCCAGGGCACCCTGTAGACTAGGGCTATTTTCTGTCACTACTGAGTCTCTGCCCTGCTGAACAGTTGACCAATGGCCGTGAATTATGAAGATTTTCCACCTTGACCTGCGAGAACAGGAATCGTTCTCCATGAGCCCTCTGGATTGTTCTGATCTCTTTAGGTGATTGTTTCCATGGCCTCCAGTGGTTTCTTCACTTGCATGGACTCAGTTGAAGACTTGAGGGGGACCCTTTGCGGGTCTCTGGAGTTCTCTCTGTGTGTAGTTCTCTCTTCTCCGGTATTCTGCCCTGAGAACACGGGCTGTTGTGACCTTCCAAGACAACAAGCTCCATCTCCTCAGCTCTGTTGGAGGAGGTCATTGAAAGGACGTGGCTGCCAGTTAATCTGTGAGCTGGACCGGGGCAGTCTGAGACTCTCATCCCCTCCCTTGTTCTTGGAACGGACGTTTCATCCGCTGTTCATATCTAGGAGCCACTTCAAGGACGCAACCTTGAGTGAGCACTGATATTGTTGAGACCATCTAGAATGTGTAGTGACAGAACCCCTTTAAGGCCTCTATGTGAACTGTTAAGATTCTGGAGAGCTGGTGAGGAGATCTACTCACCTTGCAGCCTACCAGGACAAGCCTCATATATGAGGTCCTCTGCTTATTAAAACTGCCATCTACCAATCTGAAGTAGTCTGCCTCTTTCTTTGGTTTTGTCTTGCCCTCCATGTGCAGGGGCCAGTTTTTCATTTCACCAGGGAACTCCAGAGGCTGCAAACAAATGAACTCAGGGAGATCAATACCTCCTGCATTCTCCCTTCCTGTACTGCAGCCTGAACACTCCCTGGAGGCAGTAAGGTGGGGCACTCATAGGGCTCACCGTACCTGTTTCCTTATCTCAGGAATCACTGTCTTATGCTGCCTGTCCAATGTCTGAAAATCAAACTTTGTCTCTTTTTTTTTCTTTTGTAGTTGTTTCAAGTGGAAAGGTAAATCCAGTCCCTGTGACTCCCATCTTGTTCAGAAGCGAAAGTCCCGTTACCTCGCGTATGACAGCAGGTAAGTTCCCTGAGCAGGATCTCTACACTAAACAGAGGTCTTTCCTCAGCATCCTGGTATCTGAGAAGGAGGTTCAAAGAGGTATAACTCATCCTAGTAAAAACTCAGCTCTTATTCATGGAGTTACACTACCACACCAGTTCTGTATCTTCAATCAGTCATGGTCCCAGATTGCATCCCTGAGAAGGTTTGTTCCTTGGCTCATTAATTAATCCATTCATCCATTCAGTCATCCATCCATCCATCCATCCATTACTATTAGCTAAATCTCTTTTATATAATAAAACTCAGTTGTTGGAGAATAGCAGAGAGTAAGACAGGCCTGTGGACTTCCTTCTGGGTGCCTATGCTCTAGCAGGGGGAGATAGCTGATGCTGAGCCCTATGGTTAACTGTGATGGATGCTATGAGGGAAAAGCAAATGATGAAATGAGAGCACGTAAGTGGGGGCCTAACCTGATCTGGAGAATTAGGAAGGGTTCCCTGTGGAGGTGACATATACACTGGGATTTGCAAAGAGGTGATGATTATAAGATAAAGGCTGTTTTTCTCTAAAGGGCCTGCACTGTTCCAAAAATATTTTGAGCATTTGACAGAAACTCCAATGTCTGGTAATGAAAACACTTCTGATTTATTACACAAGGAGACTAACCTCAATTGCAGAGAAAGACAGTAAAATGGAAGATGCATATCAAAACTTTCCTAAATCATTAGACAGAGATTAGAAATTAGCAATTAAAATGTTAATGGTGATTCATATGGACTGTGAGACTCTGAGTGATTTTTCTTTTTTCTATCTTTCTGTTTTCTCCACATTTTCAGACGTGAACCTGCATTGCTTTGTAGTTAGGGGGGAAAAAAAGGAAAGCAAGAGGGGAAGAGAAAAAAGAAACATATGGAGAATAAGACAGGTGGCGATTCTTTAACGGACATACCATGACTCATCCTTTAAGTGTCACATTGTGACATTATATGTCCTGTGGCAAAACACTGATGCTCTTTCCAAAGACATTCTCAAGCCATCCAATGAGCCATTTTACCAAGCATTTAGAAAACAAGTTCAGAAGAGGATTTGTCTTCAGTTTCTGGAAAGTATAAAGCTTGTCTTTGATACCAGTTTTGAAGGGCATGGGTGGATGTGCTTGGTAAGCTGGTAGTGAGTCTGTTCATGGATGCCTCTCTCTTCCCACCAGTGTAGTTTCTGGCCATGTGGAAATTATGGCTGCTCTGGTCCTAAGAGAGTTGTGTGGCAATGTCAAAGGGGAGGAGAATGGGGAAAATCTCTTAAAAATAGTATACTACTATTTTTAAGCATAACTCCTTTCATAATCAGAAGCATGGTTTTTCTCAGTTTGGAGTTTTTAAAACTGCATGTACTTTTTTAGAGCTCTGCATGCAGATCGCTTGTGTGTCCAAATAGAGGAATATGGGCCCAAGATGGAGTTTTGAAATATTTATGTATTGTGTTTGTGAATGAAGTAATGGATTTCTTGGGTCATCTGAACTTAGTTTTTCATCCTAAATCAACATTAGCCACGTTCATAGAATACAGCATTTGTAATTAATGGAGGAGAATTGACAGAAATTATTCAGCTCTGAAAGGGTTTTCTAAATGCATGTGTATGAGTACATGATAGGTATTATTACTAGTAGACTTGAATATTTTTAGATTTTGGTGGCTGTAATCATATCAAGGGCCATATCTGAAAGCTCAGAAGGTGACAGTCATGGGTGGAAGATTGTTCATTCCTGCCTAAGATTCTTGACATCAATTTTCATAGATTTATAAAAGCTTTTGTTCAATATTGAGTGACTGTTTTTGAAAACATTACTGTCTATTTAAAAAAAATAGAATGCATAGGATTTTAACAATTGAGATAAAGTTAATTTAATGTAAAATTAACCACTTAAAGTGTGCAACTGAGTGACATTTAATACATTCACAGTGTTATGCAACCATCACCTCTATCTAGTATTTAAACATTTTCATCATCCTAGCAGGGAGCCATGTACCCTGTAAAGCAGTCACTCCTCATTCTGTCCGTACTAATCTGCTTTCTGTCTCAATGCATTTAGCTTCTCTGGATATTCTATGTAGATGAAAGTATACAACATTGACCTTGTGTGTGTGGCTGTTTTCATTGAGCATGTTTTTGAGGTTCATCCATCCATGTTGTAGCATGTCTCAGTACTTTATCCCTTTTTGTGACTGAATAATATGCCATTGTATGGATATAACCATATTTTCTTTATCCATTTGGATGGTTTACTCATTTGGCAATTGTGAACAATGCTACTATGAACATTCATGTAGAAGTTCTTGTTTGAACACTGGCTTTCTGTTCTTTTGGGTGTATACCTACGAGTGGAATTGCTGGGTCGTATGCTGATTAATTTTATGTTTAACTCTTTGAGGAAGGGTCAGACTGTTTTCCACATTGGCTGCTCCATTTATATTCCCACCAGCAGAACCCATAGGACTTGAAGTGCTTTTTGGGTTAGCCAGATATTTGATATCTTCTCCACTGGTAATGGCCTTGTTTGATTGAAGCCTTAATCCTAAATAATAGTCATTGAACCATACATACACAGAAAGAGGAAGAGAAAGGCACAGCCTTAAGGAAACTCTTCTTGGAACTATTTTGACTTGACTGCATAGCCCCCAAATAGGGACATGTCTTAGAGAATATACAGTCATTCTGCACACGAGGAAACAAGGTCACTAGAGGTGGAATGACTTGGGAGATAAAAAGGAGGTCACTCAACCTGTTAGTTCCTGGAGGAGTTAACACTCAGACTGGTCTTGAAACTCTGAGCCCACTGTTCTTTTCCCTGCACTATGCACTTAACCCACTCACTTTTTTGATGGGCCAAATTCTTAGATTATGGTTTCCTTCTTTTGCTCAGAAATCTTCTTAGGAAAGTGATGGGTATATCATCTAATTTACTTACTCATTTATTTCTTCACGCATTTATTCTACAAACACTTGAGGAATGCTAATATATACCAGAGAGTGTGATGAGAGCTAAGGAGACAGTAGTAAATAAGCAGTCATGGGGCCGTTTTCAGAGCAAACAGTCTAGTAATAAGATGACCACTTGACAAACAGTGATACGAAGAATGGGTTATAACTGGGCTAAGTGCTAAGGGAGAGGTACACGGTGCTCTGAGACTTTATAGCAAGGAGACCTGCGCTATTTCAGTGGTTAAATGTGTCAGGAAAAGCACTTAGGTTTATAAAATCTAATGTGTTTTGATTCCAAGGTCACCTGTAAAACTCTCTTAAGCCTCAAAATTCTTCCTCCAGCTGCTCATTTCTGTCAGGATTTAAAGATTTGATGTGCCAGGTCTATTTTTTTCGAATGTACATTTCAATTAAAAAAATCTGTTAACATTTAAAAATTCACTTAAAACATTAAAAATTCAATTAAAAATCTGTTAAAATGACCTCGGATGCCACCATTGGTCCACCTACCACACTGTGAGTGCCACTGCTCTAGTGTTGATGGCCTTTCTGTCCTTTTTGAATCCATGGAACAGAGCGTTCCATGTCCAGTCAGAGGTCTATGGTCCATATAGCAGCAGGGAAGGAACAGGCAGTGAGAAAAGCTAAAGGAAAGAAGTGGGAAAGATGTGAGGGACTGAGTAAACAGACATGATGCAAAGTGAGATAGGAGGGAAGACACAAGGGAAAAGGATGGACTTGGGTGGAGAGAAATAAACTGGTCCTCAGCAAAGCTGGGCTCTGATCATGGGCAACTACTACTTTCTTAGCAGAAAATGAAATAAATACCCTCCTCTTCTATCTCATTTCACTGATTTTATTCATCAGTAATTTGGATACAACTCACACACCATGCAGTGAATGGGGGTTCCCTGAGTCAACTTCAGTTCTTTTCTGGTGAGTCTAATATCAGCATAATTTTAAACTATTTTTCTTTGTTAAGAGATGGAGATTGGTATTCTTCTTTTGGGCATATCATTCCTGTGTTCTGTTTTACATATCTGTAAAGGTACTTGTTGAAAATCACAAGGTAGATTTTTTATACTGAGAAGCTTAATATTTTGTCTAAAAATATAAATGGCTATTTATGGTTGAGCCAGCAGTCTATCTTGGAGATTTTGCTGGCTTTTATTTTCTTGGTGGAGGTGGATAAGGAGGTTAAGAAAATGATTTTTTTTCTATATATAAATTTTACATTTAGACTATTTTGTGTCTGTGAACTATTTTTAGAATGTCCTGTGTCTGTGAACTGTTTCTGTAGAGAATTCCATTTTTTTTCTATTAGTAGTCATAGGCAAAAAAAAGTGAAACTGCTAAGACTCCAAGTTTTATCTTCTACCTACCAGTGGCAGAAAGACCAAAAAGAAACTGGACTTAGCTTGACTCAAGTCAAACTTGACGTCTGTATTAGTCTGCTAGGGCTTCTGTGACAAAGCGCCATGGGCTGGGTGTCTTAAACAGCAGAATTATAGTTTCTCACAGTTCCAGAGGCTACAAGTCCAACATCAAGGTGTCAGCAGGGTTGGTTCCTTCTGAAGGCCTTGAAGGAGGAATCTGTTCCAGGTCTCTCTTCTTGGCGTGTAGATGGCTGTCTCCTTTCTGTGCCCTCACATCATCTTCCCTCTGCATGTTTCTGTATCCAAATTTTCTCCTCTTGTAAGGACACCAGTCATACTGGATTATGACCTACTCTAATGACTCATTTTAACTTAACTACCTCTTTTAAGATCTTTCTCCAGAATGCAGCCACATCCTGAGATACTAGGTCATTAGGACTTCAGTGTATGAATATTCAGGGGGATATGATTTAGCCCATAACAATGTCCTGCACATTATTTCAGATATAGTTACCTGGAATTTACAAAGATTTCAGAGCATCTTATTTTGCGACTATTCTGTTGGGGCCATAGGTTAAGACTATAATCAGGGTTTTGTTGTAGCAAGTCCTACTGTTCTGGAAAAGACTGATCCAGAGACAGAAAAGAAAATTGACAAAAAAAAGAAGGAGGGAGGGGGAGGAGGGTATAGCTCAAGTGGTAGAGCACATACTTAGCATGCATGAGGTTCTGGGTTCAATCCCCAGTACCTCCTCTAAGAATAAATAAATAAATAAACTTAATTACCTCCCCCCGACCAAAAAAAAAAGGAAAATTGAGAAATCAAGCCAAGGATTGGAGGGAGGGAAAGTCTTGTTTCTTTCTGGGCTTCAGAGCAGGTGGACCTGGACTTTGGGATGTAGGAATGTACGGAGCACATAGCTGTGAGGATAAGGAGTTGTCTTTTGGAATCAGGCTAGTCGCTGCTCAGCGTGACACCCTAGGAGACACCCATTGAGCCCAGGGGCTCTCAGAGTGCCACATCTCATAGCAGGAATACATTACTAGGTATCATGTTATTTCCCTCTCTTATGCATAAACTTCCAGTATTTTCTAAAAATATTCAAGCTGAGTCTCATTGATGCTGGAGAGAATCGAGAGAATTTTTTCCAGACTTGGGCTTGAGTGACACAGGGAGACCAACACAATTTCCCAAACCTCCTGTGTGGTCCTGTGGGCTGCAGTGGAGCATGTCCAGAGACTGTAGCCTGGGGGTCTGTTGAAGAACAGAGCAGGAAGAGCATAGACTCAGAAGTAATACTGGGTGTATACTTTGAGTTGCAGCGTAGCTGGTGGAGTTGCTGAGCCACGTAATTTGGGTGTTAATATAAATGTGACCTCATTTTATTGCCTTTAGCATTGAAGATTTTGGATAATGTTCACAGAACAATCTTTTTGAAATCAGATGTGTTAGTTAAAAATCCTTTATTGTCTATTCATCCATATGAAGGCAAGAAAATGAGGAAAAATGAAAGCTCTGTAACTGGACTTTTGCAAGTGCTAAAAGCGGTTGAGTTAATTGTCTCATAGTTTTGAATCTTTAAATAGCAACTCAGAGGCACTTATTAAGATCAAACTTTAGTATCTATCAACTGTCCCAGGGATGTTTCTTGTTCTTTTCTGATTCAGGATCCTATCCAAGAACATGTTTTCGTTTAGTTGTCATGTCTCATCAGTTTCCTTCAATTTGGAACAGTTCTTCAATCTTTTCCTGTCTCCCACGTGGTTAATAGTCTTAAAGAGTATAGGTCTTTTCTCTTATAGTATGACCCTTATTTGGATCTGCCTGATGTTTCTCCACGACCAGCCCCTAGTGGAGGATGTAATTTAGAAACCACTGTCTAGGTGTTCAGTGTGATTGTTGCTACTAGGGTGCCCCTGCATCTAGACACTCTCAGAGGATAGAGTTAGGAAATGTATATATGTATGTTTCTATGTATGTATGTATACAAATACCATCTACATCAGCAGCCATTTCCATGTTTATCAGAATATGTATATTAAAAACCCTACAAGTTCATACTGAGGCTTAAACCTCTAGTCTAATACTTCAAGGCTCTTTCTACTCTCCTCTTTTCCATACTTATTATGTACCTTCTTGGACAGTGAGAAACCTGGCTCGTATTGTCCTCTCTATATATATATACTTACTTGATCTATCAGTTAACTGATTTGCTCAATTTCAAAGCATTCCAGTCATCTCTTCCCTCTGCCGCTTCCATGCCATACCTTCTCATGAGCCGGCTTCTTCAGATGTCAGCATGGGAAGTGAAAGGAATGTAAGAGTGAAAGGGAAGCTGGAAGGGGAAGTAAAGGTGAAAAGGGTAGGAAAATCTTTTTTTTTTTAAGTCAGTCTGCATTGACTTTTCTGTTACTTGCAGCCTACAGCATGCTAAATGATGCAACCCACAGTACATTATTGCATTTATTTGTTTACAGATATGTCTGTCCCGATTGATTATAAGCTATGGAAAAGACTCATCTCTGTGTCTCTGTATCTCCAGTGGTTTCCACAGTGCTTGTCACGTGGTAGGTTCTTGATACTTGCATTTGGTGCCAGTGACACAAAAACAATTAAGACATAATGTTGTCCTCAAGGAGCTAGTAGAAATAATTAATACAATCAGATAATCTCTATAGTAGATACACGTGGCAAGTGCTATAAGCATATAGGGAGAAGGCATACATCTAAATGGGACTTTGCCAATATAAACATAAATCAGCTGTCTTCAGATAAATATCTTTTAAATATATTTCCTTAATTTGTATAGAAATTAAGAATTAGAAACTGATTGAATGGTTACATGTTCTGAGTGAGTGGGTTAAAATTAGAATTAGGAGCTGAATGAATGCTTGAATAAAATCCCTCAAAACTGTGACATGCTGCCTTCCTAGTGGCAAAAACTATTTTAGTAGCATTTATGTAAAAAACCTCAAAAATAATCTAGTCTTTTGTAGCAGGAAGAATCAGGACTGATCTCACTTCAACAACACTAACAACAATGGTGACATCTTGCATCTCCATAGTGCTTTGCATTAAAATGTCTCTGACCGTGAGCACTGAGAGGGCAGGAAGCATGTTTGCGGTGTTCTTCTCCGTATCCTCAGCACTCAGCTACACACTGAAAGAAAACACCTTCCTATTTAACTTTCATCCTGTTTTCTGAATGCACTGAGAATGGCAAATGTTACACCCAGCATCAACTGATGTCTGTTCTCTTTAAATAGAGCTAAGAACCTGTGTGTCTGAATTAAGCCACCTCCTGTTTACCTGCTCCCACCTCTAAATTTCTTAAACAGTTCTTTCCTGGATTTTAAAGACCCCCTATTCTTGGCTCCACATGTCTCCCTTTCTGCTTCTCATTCAGTCCTCCTCCTTGTGGATTGACCGGTTTCTCTTGATTCACCTTTCTGGAAAATGACAGTGAAACTTCCCTTTGGGAAGCATTCTCTGGGTATTCCAGGGTCAGGAAATAGGGAGAAAGCAAAGCTAGAGAACAGAGCCTCAAGTCACAGAATGTGTGAGTAACAGAGTTATTTAGAGTTTTCAACTCCAGGGTCATTCCAGGAGACCACACTGAAAAGGGAGCCAGAAGGGGCCATTTTTACATTTCTGTAGAGTTTTTGGAGAGTCTGGAACGAAAGTTGGTTCAATGAACTCACATTTATGTGCCTTTAACAACAACCTCTTACCGCATGGTTAGAGTACACAGCAAGTAAATCAGTTCACTTGAGTCGTTCCTTCTGTCTTTATAACTTAAGCAATATGGTCAGTGGCAGGGATCAGGGCTAACAGCAAACACGGAAGAGATCACTCCAAATAAAATATTAACTAATGCAGATCTGCAGTGTAAGTGGCTTGATGCATGGTAAATTGCATTTGCAGTTGGCCAAATGGTAAGTGATATATGTTGGGCACAAGAAAATAAATACAAGGAACAATCAATTGAACTGAACTAAAGTGGTCCGTTTTGAAAGACGACTTAGAGTTATAGCTTCCAAACATGGCTGAAAAAAAAGGACTCAATTAAAAAGTAAATTGGAAAACTATAAAGTAGCTGACACAAATACAAGGTTAAGTTTATGGAAGTTATAAATGCTAAACAGTTTCCCTCTACGATTCCAATTTCTGCCCACTCTCTGATTCTTCTTATGCCCTTCCATTTCTTTTTATGAGTATTATTACTCAACGAGAGAACAATCAGTTATATCAGAGTCATTCATTGTAAAGTTGGTGTCAATAATTTTTATTGAAATAGGATGAAAACAGAGGAGTTTGTGTCCACAAGCATGCATAAATAGGAAAGAAAAGCAAATTATTATGCTGTCAGGGTACCAGGAGGAGTCTTTGAACTGAAGGGGAAAAAAGAAAAAAAAAACCTCTCCCTGTGGAGAGAATAGAATGTGCTTCATTTCAATATCTATTACAATTATGAAAGAGCCAGAGTATTCCATGGCTTTGAACAGTCTTTGTGAACAGAGCTTTGTGTCAGGGCCATGGTTATGATTTTCAGGCCCTGAGGCTGGTAGTTCAATAACCAGCAGAGATAGTCAGGGCTTTGGGGATGGGGAGTGAAAGTGAGGGGTAAGAACCAGGATGCTCTAGCCAGAGAGATCACAAGAAACCCTTCAGGGGATTTTTATTTTAAATATGGATTTTTTGGTACCCTTGTGGAATCTAAGCCTTCTGGGGCACAGTGGGGAGGCACAGCCTGAATTAACTATCCTTCAGGTTTCAGGGTTTGAAATTTACAAACATATAACTCACACCAGGCTGAGTGCCATGGAATGTTCTGATTGGAGGGACAGAACCACTGCGGGAAGGAAGAGGTGGGAGATGAAAATCTCCCTGTTGGCATGCTTAAATGGGCACTCTGCCCGAAAATGTAAGCTCTTCTAGAAAAGGGAGTGCCCTCATTCTTTTTGGATCTCCAGGTATTCAGCATCTGGTACATCCTGGCACCTGCTGAGTAGGTCCTTTTATGCTGCCTTTGTCACCTTCAAATTCACAACCAGTTAACTTAATGGCAGTTACAAGTTTGTTAAGCTGGTTAAAACCTATTTTAAATATCCAGCAAAAAGGTTGGGATTAATAGCCAGTAAGAGTAAAATACTAAATGACTAATAATAATCATGGCCAGAAGGATCATCGTTAAGTGAAGCACAAAGGAAAAGCAAAAGCAGATGTCTTGGACTCTGTTCGTGTTGCTCTGGAGTCCTCAGAATGCTTCCGTGTTGCCCCTGCCCTAGCCATCTGCCTGTCTAGCTGGACAAGAGGAAGCGAGGTCTTGGTGTGCAAGGCTGGGGCCACTCTCTCCTCTCTTTCCTAGAAGGGATACGCATGAGTTCAATCAGAAGAGCCCTTCTGGTGAGCTATCAACGTGGCAAGTTACTCTCTTTTGTAAGACTTTGGTCTTGTCTGTGTCATATGCAAATTAACCAGCCCCAGTATGTTGATCTCAATAGAGATAACCATTTACATAAAAATAAATGCCAACCCCAACAGGCTTTGTGACTTGAAGCAAAACCAGTTTACAGGTTAATTTCTTTATCTGTCTGGTACACTCTTATTTATTATGAGTCATTTTTCTATCATCTTTGTTCCTCTGCTTCTCATCCTCTGTGCTTGAAGTCCTCTTGCTCTTGCTAACAGCTTTGATTTGGCTTTTCAATTCTAATATCAAAGATCAAACTGATGCTAACTTATTTTTTATGGTTAATTCTTTTCAACAAACGTAACACATAAACACAACAGCAGCCAACAATTTAAAGACCACAAGTTAGAAATCACTGATCTAAAGCTAAGCCACACTACCTCATCTGCCCCCCAGTATGCAGAGATGGGTTAACTCCAGAAAGGAGTCCACAGGTGATTTCATTGGTTCTGCATAGTTGTGTGTGTATGGGGGTGTGTGTGTATGGGGGTGTGTGTGTGTGTGTGTGTGTGTGTGTGTTGGTGCATATGTGTATTTAGTGAATTTCTTGCTAACTTTTATAAAGTGAGTAATTTCACATAAAGCCAGTCTCTACATCCAGCTTCTTCACCAACTGACAAGACTGATGGGATTGAATTGTAGTGGTCTCATTTACAAACATTTGGGGGTATGCTTTCCATTCTCAGGGTTGGCCTGCTTCATTCATTTACATTTTCTGCCTGGTTCTGGTAGGCTTTTCAATTTGCCACTCCCAACTAGAAAACAGCAGCCCTGGTCTCTTGCCTGACTTTGAAGATCCCTTGCTATGTGGTCTTCCCTCCAGCCGCTAGCCCATTAGTAATGATCATAGCTCTCTATTAGCAATAAGCCCTTGAAGGCAGTGCAGATCAGATTCAACAATAGTTATCAAATGCATTCTATGGTTCAGTTACTGAGTTTTCTTATGCATTGACTTATCCAAGCTCAAGCTTACTGAACACTCAGTTGTCTAGGAGAGAGCAAATCTTATCCTGTGTTCATAAGACTTGAGGTTAACATAGACCTTCCACTACCACTGCTAGCAGTTGTCAACTCCCCACCCCCCAAATCCCCAAAAGCTTATATTTACAATGAAAAGCTATGGCCAGAGCTGGTAAAGGTCAGGTTCAAGTTACCCTTGAGACCCTGAATTTAACAGCTAGAGGTACCCTACTAATGGAGGAAGGGGAGGCCTTTCCACAGACACACATCAGATCTAATAACTCAAGACATTTTTGTAGCTCCTTGGGAGCCCAGAGCACTACTGAAAAAGAGAACCAGGATATTGATGAGTAAAGAGCTGATTTGGTGTCAGGCAGCCTCTAGGGAATGGCTACCCTTTGGGGTCAGAGGAGGTACTGCCCAACATGGGAAGACGATTGTGCAGTGATGGTCTTCTGGATAGGGAGGCAGCCCTCAGTGACTTGAGGTGATATCACATGCTATGTTGTATGTCTGTCTTCTGTGCTTCCCCATACTTGCCTTTCTTTCCTGAAGGGATATAATCTTACATTCTGTAATTAAACAGCAACACCACTACCTGAAATTCTTTGCAAATGGCATATTAGGTTAAGACCTTTTACATTATGAAGAGGATAATGTAAATGGAAGGAGGTGTTGCACAGGGATAATAACAGGATGGGGAGGAGGAAGTGTAGGTCAAGAACTCAGCATGCACATGTGGATGGGAGACTGGGTGAAGAAACACTGAAGCCAGGAGAGATCTTTTAAAAATGCAAAGTTAATTATCTCCCTTCCTAGCTTGAAGCCCTCATGTCAGCCCTGTCCGAAAGAAATATAATATGATCTGTATATGTAAGCCGTATATGTACTTTCAAATTTTTTAGTAGCCATGTTAAAAAAGTAAAAGAAAAGATAGATGAAATTAATTTTAAGAATATATTTAACCCAATATAGTGAAATATTATTTCAAAACATAATCAACATAAAAATTATTAATGCAGTATTTTACATACTTTGTCATATGAAAACTTTTAAAAATGTAATGGGTACTTTACACTGGTACTTTATCCCTCAATTCACACAAACAGCATTTGAAATACAAGATAGGCACACGGTGTTAGTGGCTACCATGTTGGATAGCACAGTGTTAAATGGTTTCCCATTGATTTTAGGATAAAATCCAAAATCTTTTACGTGGTGCGGTAGGCTCTTGAAATGCCCATCCCTTTTGTCTTATCTCATGCCACACCCTCCTTCTTTGTTTTCGCTCTGGAAATAAAAAATGTCTTTGTTGAATTGTTTTTTTCTTTCAAACTTCTGGGGTCTTGAAAATAGAAATTCCTTTGCTGGAAAACTTTCTCACTTTTGCCTGAATAACTGTTACTTATCCTTAAGTATTTATATGTCTATTAGTTTGGATCCATTTTGAGCTTTCCACTTATTCATCTTAACCTGTTTTGTTATCATCCCCATTCTCTGTGACGTTGGAGCTCTTTAGTGCATACTAATAATCTAGTTTCTAGAGAAACAAATCTGTTATTTTTCCTTTTCAAAACATTTTAAAATGTCTCTTCCTTTTTTACTTTTCCTGTTGGATTTTAAAATCTTTTTTTTTTTTCTCTCTTCTAAACAATATCCAAATTAGTCTGGTGCACATTTGTGTCTTTTGAATTACTGCAACTTCCCACCTAGAATTATGTTATAACTTCTTATTTGACTTTCCGGTATCTTTCTTTTTTCCCTCTTGCCTCCTGAGATACCACACAATGAAGAATGGATTTCCCAGGAGGCTGACTCTGAGACAGAAATGAGTATGCGGGAAGTTGAGTAAGGAGTGCTCTTAGAATTACTTACCTGCGAAGAAGGGAAGGAAATGGGACAGAGCTGCAGGGGCCAGAAAGACTTTGGCCAACCTCAGGGAAGTTCTGAAGCTGGACTGATGCTTTAGAGTTGTCCTCAATTGTGGTGAGGGGCATAGCCTTTAGACCCTCTGGACAACCATTGGATGTGGCTGTCATGGGATGTGGCTGTCATGGGATGTGGCTGTCCCCTGAGGAGGGGGTATGACCCTGGTAAGGTAGTTCTCTCCAGCCAAGGGCAATTTCCTCAGTGGAAGGATTAAGTCCTGAAGGGGCCTCTGGGTAGTACATTACACCCCACTCTTCTGGTTTACCTCCTTCCTCTCTGGCTGCTCAATCTTTGCAGACTTTTTGTGGGGTTTTTTTCCCCTTTATTTCTCTTCTATTCCCTCTCAATGTTTCATCTTCTTCAGTCAGTATTTCCTGAATTATGCGTTCTCCCGATGGAATCAGAATTGATTTTAGATCCATGTTAAACTGGAATATAACTGTCGTATTAAACAGGGTATTTCACAGATATCACAGCTTTGAAAGAGATTAAAGTGGGTAATTAAGCGAACATTTCAGTTGATTTCAAGAAAAAGTATTATATAAATAAAGTACATAGATGTGCTCTACACAGGTATGGCAAATATTGTGACTCATTTGGAACCAGTGTCCTGGGCAATTTCATTCTCTTCCTGGCTTAATATGCTGTGATATGCCGACAGCTCCATTTATATCTTTAGCTGAATCCTCTCCTTGGAGTTCAGGCTCTTTTAGCTGACTGCTTACTTGACAGCTCCTCTTAGATATCTCAGAGCCCCCTTACATTTATCATGTTCAAAACTGAACTCTTGAGCTTCTTTCCCCTAAATTCTTCCTTGTCCAATCTTAGCTGCTTCACCAAGACCTGTGTTATTCAAGCTAGAAGCCTGGGAGCCTTCCTTGATTTCTTTTCTTCTTTCACTTTGCACGTATGTGTAATCCCAAAGAATTCCTTTTGATTCTATATCCAGTATGTTACTTGAATTTATCCTCTTCTCTCTATCTCCATTGCTAGCCCTTTATTTTAGATGATGATAATATTTCTCTTGTTTTCTAATCACACTGTCCTTAATGATCTCTGATCCATTGTGCCTGCTGTAATCAAAGTAATTTTTAAAAAACCATAAACCTGGTAATATAACTCTTCTGTCTATTACCCATCATGGACATCTCATTGCACTTCAAATAAAAAGCAAACTGTTCACAAAGTAGATAAACAACAAAGACCTCCTGTATAGCACAGGGGGCTATATTCAATTTCTCTTGTAGTAACATACAATGGAAAATAATCTGAAGATAGATAACTATGTATATGTATAACTGAATCACTTTGCTCTATGCCTGAAACTAACATTTTAAGCAACTACATTTCAATAGAAAATAAAATTTAAAAAATCCAAGCTATTTAATGTGTTCTCCAAGGCCACACTCATTTACTTCTCCAGTTTCATCTTGCACTGCTATTCTTCTTGCCAACTTTTCTCTGATAACACAAGCCTTGTTTCTGTTCTGGGAACAAACACTTCTAGCTCTTTTCAGACCCGGGGCCTCGCTCATGTTATCTCTTCTTCTGGAAATACTGTTTCTCAGCTCTTCGGATGATCATCTCTTTCTCGTATGTCCAGTCCCACCATCAGTTTTGTCTTCTCTTCCTGTCTTTGCCTGACCAGCCTGACTGAAATTGCCTACCTCTCTGTCCCATCCTCTGGGTTATTCTTTAGCACTTCCCTCTATTCATTTGATTTCCAATGTTTATTGTAAATTTTAATGATAAATTTATTTATTCGTTTACTTGTTTACTATCTTGTCCAGTAGACCACAAGCTCCATGAATGTTCTCCATTGTATACCTGGCACTTGTGACAATGAGCATCAGTGCAGACTCTCAAAACACATTTTTCAGTGAATGAATGAGTAAATAGAATAAATCTATTTCTTGAAATATTCTGTAATACCTCACATAAAATTTTATTCTTCTCTTTAAGAGGGGAATTGCAGTTTACCTTTGAGGAGGGACAAAAGTTCTGGCCCCTGTGTGGCGTTGGAGGCAGTCTCATTCCCCTGCCTGGTGTGGCTCTGCCCTGAGCTAGCAACAGGTCTGTGCTGACTCAACAGTACAGCAGTATCTCTGGCTGAAATAAACAGTGCTGATTTTCAAGATCTCCAGGCTGAACTCAGGATGCCTCAGTTCTTTGCCTTTTATAATAAGGCTCTTTTTCAAAACACATTTGTTTCACATCATTGCAAAGTCACTTGGTATTTCCCTATGCCCCTCCTCCTCCACAGAAGTAAATGAAGTGATGTGGAGCCGGGAGCTCTCTCCTGGAGCTCAACCCGGCAAGCATGGTGCTCGTTGGGATAACGAGAGCTCGGGGAATCGGATGGGTTCTGCTCACTCTGCTTACGTGCCCTTGCACTTAGAACAACAAATTACTAGGTATATCACAAGAAATTGGTATTTGTCAGTTCATTACAGGTGGGATCACTTCCTGCTATGTATCCTAATTCATTGCTGCTGATATATAGGCAGGCTATTGATTTTCTACATTTTTTAGACTTGGCTATCTTCCTAAACTGTTATTCATTTAAATGGCTTTTTAGTTGATTTGCTTGGGATTTCTGGGTAAAAATTATATTACCTGCAAGTCATGACTTTTTTGTGTCACCTCATTTCTAGTGATTATACATCTTATTTTTTTATTGCTGGCTTTAAATCTCTAGAATTTAGGGAATGATGTCAGACAACAGTGTCAACATTAAGCATCATGGCTTAATGTGTAACTCGAATGGAAATGCCTTCCATGTTTTATTGTTAAATAGGGTGTGGGTTGATGCTGTATACTCTTTACTACATCAGGCATGCCTTCCTATTTTCTTATTTTACTAGAGAATTTTTTTCTCAGATAACTAGAGGATGGGTTATTTTCAAGTGTTAGGTTGCCTACCTTTGGCTCAGTCTGATTCCTTGTAACTTCTTCCTTTCAGTCCCATTTTATAGACAAGTGTGTTTCTTGCCTATGTTCCTGATATTTGAAACTTATTATCCTGCTAAGCTTTCCTCTTCTCAAGAGTCCTCAGGGTGCCCCACGTGCACTTTATTTTCAGACCTGTCACCATACGAGTTATTCACAGAAATACATGAGGAGTCCCTCAGGAATATAAAGTTAACTCGAGGACAATATTGACCTTTGTTCTAAGGGTGTCACCCTTGGAGGCAGGGCCCCTACTTTCCAGGTACCATGAAATCCAGGAATTCTGTCTCTCAGAAGAAATTCTATAATTTTAGAGTCATGAAAACAACTGTTATTCCTGGCAGAGCATACGCACTGGGATATGAAGTTTGTTTTAAAGAAGTTGCTGTAAGGGATTTCAAATGTTCATAGCCTCACAATCGCGAAGCAAATGTCAGCTCCAAAATCCGACAGGGGAACAATATGACCAGCCCATAGGCATCCGTAGCAGAGCTATTGAGCAGTCCTGGGAGAAGGCTCTTACCTGTAAACCCTGTGAATTACTCTGTGTTTTTGACAATCATAATGTAATCATTTCTGCTGTGGGTTTATTGTCATGCTGACAAATTTCTCCATGGGTGGAATAAATAGACCACTTTCAGGGCCTCAGAGGTTTATTTATTTCATGACTACCAGAAGCAGGAGGGAGGAAATGCAGGCTTCTTATCTATGTCTTCACACCTTTCTCCTAATCTGTAGAGACATGCCTCCAGCTGCCTCCTGTGTGCTTCCCATTAAATGTCCCCAGAGCTGCCTTCAGCTCATTTTTTTCCCCCTCAGTTCAACTTGCTTTCCTGCCCCATCTCCTATTTGCTTATGGCAGAGATTACTTCTTATTTCCCAGGATCTACCATATCCTTCCAACATAACACAGTGATGGAATCTCTAACTATCAACTGGTACGTACCCCCACTAATATTCACCTTCTTGCCTCCCTTGCTTATTCTTTCTAATATGATGTAAGTGAAAGGGTCACATGACAGCTTCTGAGATCCTCCCTTGCTCCCCCTTTAAATGACTGCCATTGAAAGCACTCTCCTTCTTCATCCATTTCTTTTTTCCTGATGGCTGGAATGAAGGAAATGATGGTTGAAGCTGGAGCTGGTGCAGCTACTTGAATCATGAGGTGACCTTGAGAAGATAGTCTTTGCATTGGATCCACAAGATAAAAGAAGCCTGGGTCCCTGACGCCGTTGGGCATCATTTCAAGTCCTCAGTTGGCTGGCTCTGGACTGTTCTTGTGAGAGAAACAAACTGCTTTGTCACTCATTTCTGCTATTTTTGGTTTTCTGTTTACTTGTAGCCACCCCTGAAGCTAAGACACAGGATGAAGTTCTGCATCGTCATCATTTTTGTCTCCCTGCACAGGAAACTCAGTCATCCTGGTACCTAACTGCTCACTGAAGCCTAGGGGTTCTCTTCAGAGATGTGCCTTGAATCTGGCCATACTCTTCTCTGTCACTAACACTATTATTTTGACCATCATCTGTTGTCAAGTTTCCTGGAGCACACTCTTATGAGTTCACTCTGTTTCCAGACCCTTCTCATTTTATTCTAGCTTTAAGGCTTCCTAACACATTAACATCATCACAGTACTTTTCTGTATCCACACTCATTCTCAAGATAAAATGGAAGCTTCTGAGAATGTCATTTCAGGTTTTTTTGCTCTATTCCTCAAATTTACCGCTCAAACTTACTGCTCCAGCATCTTTCCCTGGCCACCTTCTATCCACTTTATCAATTCCCAGTGTCATTGTCCTCTTTTTTATGTCACCCTGCCTGTGCACAGACACTTTCCACTGCCAGAAATTATTTTCAGCTTTTCTCTCTCTGGAAAACGCCCTCTTATCATTCATATTCAGCTCATATATTGTAGTAATAAAAGGTAGCTTTTTTTTTCTGAGTGTTTATTACCAGATTCTGGGTGCTGTGTTTTAAGCTTGTCATGTCTTGTTTAGTCCTTGAGACAACTGTATGAGATGGACCTTTTGTTATCATCTCCATTCTAAAGATGAAACAAAGAAAGATTAAGGACATTGCATGAGGTCATATAGGGCAGGTCTGTATAGATGGTTTATTCAACATAAGCGGGTATGAGTAGATGGTTTATTCAAACTTAAGCAGTCTGACTCTAGACTGTGTGCTCTGAACCATGACATTATATTGCCTCTCTCTTACTGTGTTTTATTCAGCTGCCCATATGTAACCTCCTCTCTGAAGCTTTCCCTTGTTGGCTCAGTTGGGATTTAGTCATTCTTGCTTGCCTCTGTGATTCAGTAGTGTTTGTTCACACCTAATAGATGGTCTGCTAATGATTTCTCTGTCTACCTTCTCCTCTAAGAGTGTAAACTTCCCAGGCTGAGGTTTTGGCTTCTCTATTTTTGTTACCCTGGAATTAAGTACAGTTCCTCATCATAGTAACAATCCCAATAAAGGCTGTAGCATTAAAATGTTTAAGGCTAAAGAATAATTGAACATAATATAACCCCCCAGCTCTCTTAATATACATTGAAGCTTTCTTCTTTTTCTCAGCCCCCTACAACTGCAGTTGTATTAATCTAAGTTTTTAAACAGCTCCTGAATTAACCTTTACATGTAGACTGCACCCTTCAAAGCACTGTCCCCTTAGCTGTCCAGGTGATCTTTCCACAACACATGTGATTACGCTGCTCTCCTACACATAATCCTCCATGAACCCTCACAGCATCCATAAACTTTAAACTCCCAGGAGGGCAGATAGTGCCCTCAGGATCCTCCCTCCCTCCCTTTCCAGCCTCACTTTCCCCCACTCCTGAATTTGTGCTCTTCTTTCCAGCTACACTGAGCAACTTATGCTGTCTGCCCCAAAGGCACATGTAATCATTCTTTCTTGCCTTTTCACACACCGTCTCACTGTCTCTGTCAGTGTCTGTCAAGCTGTAAAGTGCTTATGACACACCTGGGGGCCTGATTAAGCTGCAGTCTGATTCAGTAAGTCTGCGGTGAGGTCTGACGTTCCACATTCCTGACAAGATCTTCGTGTTGCTGATGCTGCTGATCTTCAGACCACACTTCGAGGATCACTGATCCAGAGTCACCTTTTCCTTTTCTTCCTCTTGGTATTTTCCTTCTAAACCTGCACACTGAATATAGGTAACATCTCTTCTCGGAATTTCTAGACGACGCTCTGTCCAGTGGGAAGAGACAGTAAGGTTCGCCATTTTATTCTCAGGTTCTAGCTCCCGATCTGAAACAGAGTGGGTATTCAGCGCATTCTCACTTCTCACCAAGTGAATGCTGACTGTTCATTTCGTGGGCAGAATGTTTATAGAATGGCAGTGTAGGCTCAAGAAATGTGCATGGTGTAGCAAGACACAGTGTGACCCACGAACTCACAGCTTGGAAGCCTATTCTGCATGCAGAGAACTGTGGTTGATGTTTGGGGTACAGAAAAGAGAAAGATACAGTCCCTGCTCACAGAGTCCTGCAGAGAAGCTGGGGAGACAGACCAGCCTGTAGATCACTGTACAACATAGGGTGGTATGATGCACAGCAAAAATGATTTATCAACAATGAACATTCTGAAGAGGGAACTATTTGTTCTTCACTGGCATTTGATGATGTGTTTATGGTCTTATGAATTGAGACTGGAGGAAACAATCAACATCTAACAGGAAATTGGTGGACGAGGATGTTTCAGATAAAGGGAACAGAATGTGGAAACTTCTCAGCATTTTCTTTTTTTTTTACCCACTGAAACTTAACCTGATTCAGTGGTGTTTCCATACATGTCACTATGGGTGTGTCCATTGTCAGGTAGCTCTTCCCCCTTTGAAAGAAGTTTCTTCTCTTACTCAGCTCTCAGGCAAGTGAGTGCTGTGGTCCTGAAGGGCTAATCTTGAACCTGCTCTGATTTATTTAGAAAATAATTTGAAAACCTAACACTTATGCTATCGTTAGTAATAAAACAGTGTATGGGATTTCTCATAATTGATTGGATAAGAGCAGTGGCTTAACACTGCTGCTGAGAACCCATCAGTCAATGCAAAGAGGTGTGAAAGTAAATGCTTTTTGGAGCATTGTCAAGAAATAAAGTGGCAGAAGAGCAGAACGGTTATGAGAACAGGTCTAAATTCTGACTTTCTGGAAATGACATCCACTCTACTGCTCACTTGCTATGTGTCCTCGGGCCCACTGTGGATAAAGCTAGTGTTTTTATCCATAGAACTTTGTCAGAATTAAAAGAACACGTACAAGTGAAATGCTTAGAATGGTTCCTGGTTCATGATACACGTGCAACGATTGATAGTATTACTATTCCAGCATACTTGGTATGTAGCTTGGCCAACTCAGGCTCCTTTGAGGGGGCAGGGGAGCTGTCTATAATTACAGTGGGACAGCAGGCATAAACCAAGACATGTTGGACAGGCCAGATGTGTAGTTATCCTGACTGCAAGGTATGTTACAGAAAATGAAGTTGGAAAGGTGAATTGGGTCATTTTCTAATTATTCAGCTCTTGGAAGCATGAAAAAAATTAGGCCTATTCTGTTGGTATTTAAAACATGGACACTTGAATATGTACCACCTGATTAGAAAATAAGAATAACAAGAAGAGTATGGTCACTATATACTGAGTGATCACTTTGTTCCAAGTTCTGCACCTACACTGTCTTTGCTCCTCATGCTGACCCTGCAGGGGGGCTGTTGTCCTTGTGTTCATTTCCTGTGACTGCTGTCACAAAGGACCACAAACCTGATGGCTTAAAATAACAAAATTTATTCTCTCATAGTTTTGGCCACTTAAAATTAAGGTGTCAACAGGGCCGTACTCCCTCTGAAGGCTGTAGGAGAGAATCTATTCCTTGCCTCTTCTAGCTTCTGGTCGATCCAGGAGTTCCTTGGCTTGTGGCCACATCACTCCAATCTCTGCCTCTGTGGTCGCATTGACTCCTCTTCTATGTGTCTTCTCCGTGTGTCTGTCCCCTGAACTCTGTCTGCCTCTGTTATAAGGATGCATGTAGTGATGTGTAGAGCCCACCCAGATTACCCAGGGTTAGCTTCCCCTCTTGGGATCTTTAACTTAGGCACATCTTTTGCTGTATAAATTCATATTCACAGATTCTGGAGGTTAGGGTGAGGGCATATATTTTGGGGGGCCACATTCGACTCACTACAATTTACATTTTATAGAAGAGGAAATAATCTCAGAGAATTTCATTCACTGGCCCGAGTTTGCCCAGGTAGCAAAGGGGTGTGCCATAGTTATAAACCATTAAATCTGCAGGTCCTTGTTCCCTAGTGGGGCTTTGAGGCTCCCAAATTGTATGGATATTGAATAAGAGTAGGTAACATCGAGTTCCATCCAGCGAAGACTCAGTCCTCAGGAGAAAAGTAAACCATCAGAAATTCACAGCAGGTAGATAGACACTTGCACCAGCCTCTGCTTCAGCAGCTGCACTGGACCAGAATCATGTGGCATGAAAACTCAGAGCAGGGGGAACAGACTTTCCATGTTGAGTTTCTCACAGAATAAGCCGTGAATACTACTCTCAGGGACAGATGCGATGAGATTTTGTTAGCTTTCCTATTTTATTTCAACTGATTTCCTGAAAACAACCCAAGTGATTTGATTTTTTTCTGAGTATTCTGCTGTACATTGTCATCAGGAAGGTGATCCAGGAGTGGAAACAAACCCCTCCACGAGTACTAGTGTTGCTGGACGAGGTGGGTGATGGAGACGAGGTGGAAGAGAACACCGTGTGGTTTGAGTTGATCAGATTTCTTCGGAAATAGAGTTGGCTCCCCCTCTAGAGTATCCCAGTATAAAATATTCTGTTCCACTCTGCTTGGAAAAAGCCATACCATGGATTTGGCTCAGCCAAAATTAAAGGAATGCAGCTCTCTCGGTGGCTGTCTCTGTGTCTGCTCAGATCTTGTATCCGTTCTGTGTTTCCCAAACACACTGTGCTCAGGATAGCATCACTTTCTCTCTCTCTTATAAATATCTTCTGGTTTGCCTAGTTTTCCTACCAGACTGGGAGACTCCCTGGGATGTTGAAGCTGTGCCTGGCATACACACAGTGGTTGAATTAAATAACATATTGTTTATTCTCAATGCCCAGCAGGGATCAGATGCAAAGAAAGTAAAAAATAAATGTTTTCTGAAGGAGAGACTGAATCAACCAAAATTCAAAGTTAAAAGAGTAACGGTATTTAGAGGAACTTGTGTAGGAAGAATTGAAAATGGATGATGATAGGAAAAGCCGTTAACAGAGCATGCTGGCTGGAGAAACACAGAATACTCAGTTCTGATTGTATTCCTTTAGCTCCAATTCACATACGGACATGGCACAGGAAGTAGGCATTTCTCAGAGCATGGGTATCCAAGTGGAGAAGAAGACGACCCCAGCGACAAGGAGTGAAGGTCTCTATTTTATTGGAAATGTATGAGCAACCTTGCTTAGCGAGCGGGTTGATCTGCTCTCGCTCGCTCGCGCGCTCTCTCTCTCCCTCCCAAAGCTGCAGCAAAAGTAATCTGAAAAGGCTTGTATGTGATGGAAGTAAATGATAAAGGGCACCTATTCTGAACTTTGAGACTGTCAAAAAGTCTGAATACCAGAATTATGTTTTCTCATTTCCTTCTTCTTTCCATTCCAATCTCAGTGCAGAGCAGCTTAGAGCAAAGAGACTAAACTTGCTAAATAATAACTTCAGTGTGGCCCTGCCCGGGGTTGTAGACATAAATTCAGTGACTCCATTGGGCTCGGTCAGCGGAGTAAGTGTACGAGCACAGGAACTCCTGCAGATTTTTCACCTCCCATCCCTGTGATTCAGGCTGTTGGCTGGACAGCTGCTTCCTTCACTGTCAAGATGGTTTTCCTGGAGGATTACACCAAATGAATGACTAATGAGGAATAAGCTGGAGAAGATGCTTCCAGTCCTCTAATAGCTATTGCTTTCAACTTGGTAATATTTACAGCAAGTGAGAAAATACTACTGAGGCTGCACTTGCAATTGTTACAAGAAGTCTTACCTCCAAATGAGCATTCTTACCTGAGCCAAAGATGTCTTGGGAATTACACACTTATTCCTATGAAGCCTCCATTGCTCAGAAACATTTGTGCAAAGTTCTACTTGGGACTGGACTTTGGCGTGTCTGAAAATCACTTTCACATTTTGGACCCCAAACTGAATTCTAGTGCATCGAAACTGATTGCTGTTCATTGCTTGCCTTCCGTCCCCTTGCACCCGGCAATAGCAACCTGCTTCTCATTTGAGGAACCACCCCTCCCCTATTTCAGGTTGTCCTTCAAAAATCTCCTCTACCTAGACTGGCCAACCAGAGAATTCCCTTTCCCTGGCCACAGTGATTCAGTGGTGGCGAGGCTGTATCAGCAGTGAGGACAACACAAAGATAAACACCAAAATCTGTGAGCTAGTCATGTGCTTTATGGTCAGAAATAAACATCAGAACTGGGTTGAGGACAGCAAAATCAGTCACTGCAGAAAATTGTCTAGAGAGGAACTCATCACTTTGTGCCCAAGAATCCTGTCTGGCCTGCTTTGACTATGAAAGGCTCTGACTTTCATAGTCAAATCTAACTAAGTAGAGCAAATCCCCAGGATACTGGCAGACACCTTTTACAACTTATTCTTAATCCTTTAAGTCAGTGGTTGATAACATTCTGGTAAATTGGGTACTTTTGCTCCACCCTTTAGGAAAAAGTTAATCAACTCTTAGGTTGCAAGAAAAGCAGAGACAATAGGATCCAGTGTATAAAACAGGATGGGAAAGAAATGCACAGTTTGATTTTTTATTTGCTACAGTTGCTACTGTGTTAACAGTTGCTTATTGGCAGAGCCCAAGGAGTAGAAATAAAGCCTCAGGTTTGCCTCTCAAGAAATCATACAAGAAACAAAAGAAGGCTGTTTCCATCGTCTAGAGTGGTTTAGCTAGCAATTATGTTTTGTAAAAAATAAATAATTCATTCTGTTTCCAAAAAGCCCTGACAAACTATGATAGGAAAAAAAATCAAATCTTTTCTTTTGGTTTTAGGGTGGCGAGTTTCATGACGGAAATAAAGTGAGCCTGTGTTCTCTAAGTAATTTATTAGTGCTTCTTGGCCCAGCAGCACTAATGGGCTGGCTGCCAGGTTTTCCAAGCTGCAGTTTGTCATGTCTGACTCTTTAGTTCTTTCAAGCAATTGAAGAAATGGCCTTCTGCAGGCTGTCAGTGACAGATTCTAGCTCACTCACATAGATAAAGCTCAATTAGCTCCTGGAAAAAACATCTTTTAAAAATGCAATGAGCTGCACTGTGAAAGATAGGTAGACAACGGCCCAGAAACGAAATAAAATGTTACTGTGGAGGGAAGGACGTGCCCACAATGAGCAAGTGTACAGCTGTTTTATGGGACAGTTCCTGCCACTGACAACAGTGGGATGGTCATTTTTAATTCCTTCAAGAGTTAGGATAGATCTTTGCTTCAGAAGCATAGTAAGATTAGCAGTCCTGAAAAGTTGGCATGTTGTTCATTCATTCATTCATTCATTCATTCATTCATGGCTAAAGCCCATACTCTATAACCTGTAAGCAATTCTAGCCTACACTGGTTTAGTGTAACCTACCAAAATGTTGTTTCATCCACATAGTATTTTAAATGTTGTGCTAACGTTTAAAAAATCAGAGTATCCTATATACACAAAAATTCAGGCTTTTGGCATTTCTTAAAGTATTGAAACACCTGGAAACTACATATTTATTTGTCTGAGGCAAAAAATGACTTATGCTAAGTACCTATTGCACCTTGAAGGAGAGGCATCACTTCCTCGGTTCACTTCATGGTCCCCATGGAGCTTGCTTTACTCATTTCTGCTGCCTGCCATACCCTGGTCTAGACAGGAACCTGGTTTGAGTTTTCATACCTCTGATCTCCCACCAGTGATTCCGAGGACCTCCTGCATCAAAAGCACTCGAAAGTCTTATTAACAGTGGAGACTTCTGGGTCCTTGCCCAGTGCTACAGAATAAAAATGCAAGGAGGTTAGGCATGGTGATTTTGCATGCTAAAGTTATTGGAATAACCAGTATCAATGACCAGATGGAATTATAGTCTTTAAAAAGCAGATCAACATGCTAATATCATAAATGGACTCTTGTTTGAACACTACATAGGAATATATTTTTCTTCTAATTACATTACCTTACTCTTAATGGCTACTTTTTTTCCTGAAAATGCTAGCCAGACTTACCCACTGATGAAAAAAAAATCAAATGACTTAGTGTCTGTTACTGACTTAGGCCAAATTTTCAATTTGGAGATAAAATCCACTACGTTTTATGAACTAATTTGTTCTCTGTACAAGTGGTTGAACTTGATAGCTATATTTGTTTCTGGTACTACTAAATCATAACTACAGGAAACAGTTCTAGACTTAGAATTCAATTGGCACAAAGCCTAAATGAATTAATAAAAACTCTGCATTTCCCCCCTGGCACTCTTCTCTGACTTCTGAAGGTCGTTAGCTAGAAAGAGTCTTTAATGTCTACTGTAACAACAATGACGAGAATCCCTGATATTTGTGTGTGTTGTAGAGTTTACAAAGCGCTCTCAGGTATATTATCTCCTTTGATTCTCTCAGCCACCCTGTGAGTTGGCAACGGATGAAGAAATGAAGACTGAATTCATACCAAAGATGGTGGTAGAGTGAGGAGAAAATTCTTAGGTTTTACAAATTCAGGGTTGCTTTTGTTCCATGGTGTCAGATCCAAATTTGTAATAAAAAATCTAGCCCCTATTAAAATATCCTTGTGGGTTTATCCCAAGTGGGTGCCACACCTTATCCAATAAACCCCTAAGGATCATCGACTGCATCCATTCAGTTGCTTCAGAGAGCCCAGGTTATGTCTTGTTTGCTGCCATGATCCTGAAAACATCATCATTATCATGTTCTTTGGGGAGTGGCACAATTTGCACTGTTGATTTAAGGTTCTAACCCCTTTCTGAGTATATTTTTTTAAAAGCTTACCCCATCTTCTTATTCCCTAGATAAAGACAACAAAGCTCCTAGAAAAAATGATAACAGAGTGAGGGGGAAGCTCATTGGTAGAGTGTGTGCTTAGCATGCATGAGGTCCTGGGTTCAATCCCTGGTACCTCCATTAAAAATAAATAAATAAACCTAATTACCGCCCCCCCCAAAAAAAAAACCTTGTAAAAATAACATAAATACATTTTTAAAAAAACTTTTAAAAAATGATAACAAATCTGACAAATGTTTAACTTTCTTCCAGCATCCTCCCACCATTCCAGGGACACGGGACCCTCTTAAAACCATGACCTAGTGTATGGTCAGGCCACTCAAGGTGGCTGTTCTCTTGCTCTCTGTACGTCCCCTGTTCAACCAGTGCCTGCTTCATCCAGCTCACATGACTGACCTTTCTACGTACTTGCCCTGACCCCAGCTAGTAATTGTACTTATCAAAGGGGGGCTGTGGGGTGTACCTTTCTGCTGGTTTCCCTGGTAACAAATGAGCCCACCTGATGTCAGTTCCCCCATAACTGCTACCCTACCCCTACCCCCAGGGGCACAGGCTGCCCCCGTGTCCTGCCTGCTGTCCCCACTGTACACGGTGTGGTGTTGCTCCAGGACCTTGCTTCAGACATGGAAGCTCTCCCTGTCCATTAAGCCACTGATGTCTCTGTCACAGACTCCGGGCTCTTTCTTCAGTGTTGAAGCTGGGCGAGTACAGGCTTTGTAGACCTGAGAGGTGCAACCCAACACCTAGGCTTTGGATTTGTCAGAAGTTCTTGGTAGTAATGACTCTTCTCCTAGTCTTCAGGAGTGGCCTTATCTTTTTTATTTTTTTAAAAAAAGTTTTTTGGGAGCTTAATGCTTGAGTTGATATTTGAGAATGGAAAGAAAATAACCAAATGAAAACCTGAATATTAGTCATGATAAAACCTTAACTTGAAAACTCCCAAATTGCTGACTGTGTGGGCTGTAAACCTGGGCCAAGAAACCATCCCTCTTATCCCCGCCTCCCAGACAGTGCTGGTCCCTTTCCAAGTCTTGACAATTAAAAGTCAAATGCTCTTTAAGTTTGGTTTTAGGAGTCAGGCAGTCCTGGACAACTTCTGGACTGCTAATCGCTCACTTTGTGACTCTCAGTAAGTAAAGAACCTTAGTTTCATCCTCTGTAAAATGGTTTCGTGAGAACTGAGATCACACATAATATGCAATGAGAATATGCACATTTTAAGCACAAGGTACATTTTAAGTACGATGACGTGTTAGCTATTACTCTTGTTATCCCAGGAGGGTTAAAATTCAGTTGCAAATGTCTGTTAACACCCTAGTGAAAATGAATTTATTCTTGCCCAAGGAAAGAAGGTTGAAGGAAGAAGAGAATGCTGCGCAGATGAGTTTAGATGGGTTGTAAGGGAGGCAGGTCAAGTCCAGACCCCGGCCAGAGGACAGAGTCTCAGCTTACCCCTGAGACTCTGTGAAGGGTTGGCTCAGGTTAGGTGAGGGCATCAGAAGCAGGACGGGGCACAGCAGAAGAGTGGAATGGATTTTACACAGTGTGATGATGGAATGGAAATAACATGGATTGGGCCATGAGACGGAATTGAGTTGGTATCCTGGCTTCTAACACCTAATATCAATAGGGCTTCCTGGAGATTTCCTTTCCTCCAGGGCAAAATTTAAATTATTTTGAATTTCAGGATTACTGAGAGAATTTGCAGTAATATGTACAAAGAAGGACTCAATAACTTGACAAACAACTGTGCTTTTTTTTTTTTTTTTCCCTTTTTGCAACTTTGCTGTGGGCTTGCTTTTGTTCAGAGGACTAAAAAATATGTGCTAGGATTGCCAGGGTCCTCTGAACTCCTGTCTCCCTGTCTCTATTCCTAAGGATAATCTCTGTGGAGCCATCGCTTTAAAGCATACCTCATCTGCCATTGGCTCTGTAGAATGAAAGGACAGGGAAAGACTTTGGCCCAGTCTTTGGGAGACATGAAGATATGCTAAATACATGTAATATATGGTGATGGTAACTAACATTTATTAGGTGCTTGCTTTGTGCCTAGAAATAAACTAATTAGTTTATATACATAATTTTCATTGAGCCTCACAACAATCCTAGCCCAATTTATAGACGACGAAACAGACACAGAGAGGTTTCCTAAATTGTCCAAGGTCACAGATTGTAAGTGGCAGGTGTGGAATTCAAACCCAGGCAGCCTGACTCTAGCACTTACTCTCTAAACTGTTCTTGGTAAGAAAGGCATTTTAGCCAAAGAGAACTGCCCTCTCTCTGCTTTGTTAGGATTCTGGCTGAATTGCTGGAGTCAGCAAACTTTTTGCCAGGAAATGCTGCTCTGTGGATGTCAGGAGGAAATGAGGTTATAGATCTCTTCCTGTCTGGAATGTATATTTATTGTACAGGAGGATGTAATCTAAATTATTCACATTTTATATTTTATGGAAATTTTAGCTTCTGTAAATCTGAGATTTCAGGACTAGAGTTATGTGTAATAAAGTTCTTACAAAATCCATTTAAAAGATTAATGATAAGATTTATTGGTAGAAAATTAAATCTGGTTATTTTATTTTCTCAAGTTTCCTAATCTTCCAATTTCATCTGCAGAGATTGTCTTTGTGACAAAATCTTCTCTTTATGTCTCTTGGGCAAAGCCAAGTGCAAAGTGGTTTTCTCTGCTGGTCCTGTGGATGTAGAACCTTCTCTTAGGAAGAGATCGATGAGTTCTTAGAATAGCTTTCTTCTAGGATTTCCTTATAAATTCTCCTTTGCAGACTTGGAATCAGACATTCTGCAGTGAACTCTAGTCTCCACCACCAATTAGCTGAGTGAACTGATGGAAATCACAAAACTCTTTCTGAGCCTCTGTTGTTTCCTTAGCTGCAAAATGAGGATAATGCATCTTATCTCACAGGTGGTCATAAAATTAAATAAATACCAGCTGGTTGGGAATGGAAAAGTTAGGTCTTGAAATACACATGGGTCAATATGTAGAAAAACAAATAAACACCACCAGTGTTGAGGAACATTATTTGTTGATGGATTTAACACACTGGAGAGTTTGCCAGATAGGACAACTTCTTAGACTTAATTTTATCAGACCATTCATTAAAAGCAAAGGGAATGGTCAGTCATTCATTCTTTTCATCTCAATTAGCCTCAGTTAAATTCTACCTCATTTTAGGCACTGGGTTAAGTGCTGGAGACCCACAGATGACCAAGGCCTGGACTCCTGAAAGTGCTTGAAACCACATCCTAGCTCTGGTGGAAGCTAGGCTCTAGAGTGACCTTTTCAGCTAAGGATGATTATCTCTGGTTATGATGAAACCTGTCAAAGTTTAAAACAGAATGTATGTTATGTCAGTACACATTTGCTATGGTGGTAAAGGTCTCTTAGTGCTATGTAATTATTGAAAAGATATTTTGATTGCTGATCATGTGCAGGTGAGTTGAGAGATTCAGGGACAGCAGGGCAGGAAAAACATGGTGGAAAGGGGTCAATGAAGAGGTGGTCTGGTACTGAGGATAGAACATGGCCTTTGGGCCGGACCTACTATGTTCAAATCCTGGCTTTGCCCATTACCAGGGATGTGTCTTTGGTTAAGCTGTTTTCCTTGAGATTTTTTTCCATCAGTTAAATGGTGACAATTGCACCTGGCTTGCAAGATGATTGTGAAGATTAAATGAGATAACATATTTGAAAGACAACTGTGTAAATACAGACAACTGCTTTATTTTAAGAAGCACAGGCTAGGATGGTATGTGATACACAAAGATCATCACCAGGTTATTAAAGTGAATACTCCTGTGTCAGTCAGCTCCCACTACCTCCGTCTGTTGAAAACTTAACGTCCTCAAAAGCTTAGGGAAAATCTCATCTCTGTCTTGGTATCTCCAGTCAGCTAGATCTCTTCTGTATCCATAGTATCTAATTTCTATTCCATTTATTATGAGTTTTCTCATGTGTTATCTTTTTGTTTGTTTGTTTTCTTTTTTATTGAACTATAGTCAGTTTACAATGTTGTATCAATTTCTGGTGTACAGCATAATGTTTCAGTCATACATATACATACATATATTCCTTTTCATTATAGTTGCCTGTGCTATACAGTAGAAACTTGTTGTTTGTTTTATATATATTAGTTACTATCTGCAAATTTCGAACTCCCAATTTATCCCTTCCCACTCCCTTTCCCCCCGGTAACCATGAGTTTGTTTTCTATGTCTGCGAGTCTGTTTATGTTTTGTAAATGAGTTCATTTGTGTCTCTTTTTTTTAGGTTCCACATATAAGTGATATTATATGGTATTTTTCTCTCTTTCTGACTTACTTCACTTAGAATGATGATCTCCACATCCATCCATGTTGCTGCAAATGGCATTATTTTATTCTTTTTTATGGCTGAGTAGTATTCCTATGTATACATATATCACAGTTTCTTTATCCAATCATCTATCAGTGGACATTTAGGTTGTTTCCATGTCTTGGCTATTGTAAATAGTGCTGCTGTGAACATTGGGGTGCATGTGTCTTTTCAAATTAGAGTTCCCTCTGGGTATTGTATGTTATCTTAATCGTAGCCAAGTATCTACTGGTCTCTCTGCTTCAGCTAGATTGTAAGCTCCCATGGGACAGGCCTGAGTCTATGAATCTACATCCATCACTTAGCATAATGCCTGCCATGTGGCAGGTAATTGATGAATGTAGGATGAATGCAGCAGAACTACTCATAAAGGAAATTGCAGCCACGAGGCAGAATTTTCTCATCTTCTGAGCTTTTCCTCCTCTCTCTTCACCACAATATCCACCCCCAAACCCACTTGTGTTATTTCTTTCATTGTGGTGGACAGGCTTTGATCTGCAGCTGAGGCTAGTTCTTTTCCCCTGTGCTGGGGGGTCACACTCATCCTTCTCAAGAACCACACTCCGTCAGTTAACCTCTGTCTATTTTCCCTCCTGCTTCTCTCCTCTATTTTTGACGTCTTTAAGCCCACCACAGTGCAAAGAATCTTATACACAGAAGATACTCAATAAACGTTCGCACAAGAAATGAAAACAATTCTTTAGTTTAAGGGAAGATTTGCCGAGGGATTCCTTTACATTGTGTTTTCCTTTGGTGCAGTGATTTTTCAAAATTTTCAACTGTAAAATCCTTTGCTCAGATGTAGTCTTACCTGAAGACTCTGCAACATGTAAAAAGCTCAACTGCCCTAGGTGGACAGAGACAAGCAGGGAGAACGGGGGCCTGAAGCTTTGCAAGCTCACGTCCTGCCTTTTCCCACTTCAGAGATGAAGTTTTCAGGCTGTGCATTTGGCATACCACGGGCACATTAAAAATGAGATCTTATTTTACAAATTGTTAACCACAACTTTTGAGGCTTATGTCACTTGCATTTAGATAGCTTGACTACCCTAGGCTGATTCTCATTTCTAAGACTTATTCACAATGTTGACATTCACTGCCATTATTGGGTAGCTTTCCTATTTGGGTCAGCTTCAATAGGAGGAGTATAACAATCGAACACAAAGTGGTGTCTGAACACTCCTCTTACTTGAAAAGGGTTGGCAGGGCAACGGGATGGAGCTGTTGTCATCGGGTCTCAGAATATAAGCCAAGAGTGATAAATACATTGTCATACATGAGAGAGAAGAGTTGCTTCCATTAATCCTGTGCCTTTGATGATGAAGGAACACAAAATGCTCTGTAGACATTGTTTCCTCCATCCTCAAAGACATTTTATTAAGGCACAAAGCCTAATCAAACCTACTTTTCTTTGCTTCCCTATTAAGCCACCAGTGACTGCATGGGATGAATTTGGATGATGTTATTTGCCGGTTGCTAGGTTTCCTCCCCTCCCGTTGCTCTCTCTCATTTGTTCCCTCGCTTTTTGCTCAGGCTGCATTTCCCTTGTCGGGATGCCTGATGCATATGTGTAATCCTTGTGTCAGATTTACATGAGCCTGGGTTACCTTTCGAGCTCCACAGCAATAGAAACCAGCAGAAATTCATAGAAGTCCCCTCCCAGAAAGCTAAGGAAACATGTCTGTTGGACACTCTAGTAACTGTCCCCAACCCCCTGCCCCTCATCAGATTGAAGATGGCTTGGCTACAGTGAATCAAAAAAGATGATTTATTAAAAGTAAAACATCTTCCAATGCCCACAGTAGCTATTCCAAAATTTGCCAGTTTTGTCGAGCCTCCAGGCTCCCACCTCACACCTCCCTGCTTCAGAAGAAAACCTTGTTGTTCCTGCTTCGGAAGGAGAGAATAACAGGCAGGATTACAGCTACATGTCTCAGAAGTGTGAGCCAGCAAGAGGCGCAAGTCCTGAGGGGCAGCATCTTTCCTCCTTTATGCAGAGACACCTCTGTTTATGCAGGACGTATTTCTCTCCTCAACCACAGAATAATATTTAGGTTTATTACTACTAATCCATTTCCCTTCAAAGGCGGTAAATCTGCACTGCCTTTTGCTTCTGTTTTTCACAAAGGTGGAGTAAACTGAAGGATAACTCCTAGAAAGCTTTATGAGAACACCTTTCCTTAGCTAGCCCCCAGCCCAACTACTCCCACTCTCAAACCCAAAAGAAGTTGATGATTATTTTTCAAACTCAGTAAACATTTGCTTAATTTCTTTTTTGTTATTCTGAATCTCCTTCAAATTCTTCTCAGAAATGCCTTGTTGCTTCGTATTTCATTTTCACCCTCAAATCAAAGGCTTTCTGTCAATGTGCTCTAACTTCTCTCTCTTTTTAAAAACAATCTGAGCTCAGTGAGTCTTGTTTCATTCCTAGAATAACTCCTAGAAGACAGGGATACTGGTAGTAGCTTTATATAAGAAGACAACAATCATGAAAGCGTTGGGTGTGTGTGTGGCCAAGGTTCAATAAGTATCTGAATGAGTTTTAAATATTTTGACTAAGAGAAAGTGGAAAAGCTGTCCATAGAATTGAAATATTTTTAATTAAAAAAAAAAAAAGAGCAGCAACAATCTCCAAAGAAAGTTAATAGAAAAATTTTAAATGCCATGAATATGTTTTTCCAAAACAACCAAGAAAATCTGTGAATTTAGATAAACATAACCAGGTCTCCTAATGCCCTTGTTAGTTCTTTGTGCTTTCGGCCACTTGCTTTCACTTGTAAACCCAAATTGTCAATCTGACCATTTTTTAACACATCAGATGTATTTTAGTTCAAAAGAGACTCACAAAAATTTTACTTTTGAATTCCAAACCAGGGCAAAATTTAATCGCAGTTATAAACCCTCCAAGCAAGGGTTTATCTGGAATTGCAAACATAACCCCAAGTTCAGAATGCAAATGACACTGCTATAATAAAAAGAAATAAGAAAGCTTTCAGTATGTTGTCTAAGAACTGGAGCACATTGAAAGTGATTTATGAGCTAACAGACTAAACATTTAAATGCCTTTCCTAGCAATGGTATATTTTTCAATACAGCAAGCGCCCTCACACATGATTCTGTATTCCACGACAGCACTGCTCCTGACAATATAAGTCCTTTCTGATAGGGTAACATTTCCAATCCGAGATTAAAATCTTGGAAACTTGTCAACAGAAAAGGATGATAATATGAGTGAAACTGCAGCTATCAAAGAAAAAATGCCTTGCAAGTAATTTCTGTAATGGTCAACTTCTGGTAATTTTCCCTTCCCCTTTTACTCTTAAGTAAAGGGGTTGGCCTGAAGGTCATTTTAATATTTTGGATAAGTACAGTTACAAACCAGAAATTCATGAACACAGGAAAAAGTGAGTCATTTAATACCATAAAAATCAACTTTTTACATTGCCTCTCTTATTTCCATTTCTAATGCAGACCATAGGGAACATTTTTCTTTTGATGGATAGGGGCTTAAGCAATGAGTTGACAATAAACCCTTGAACTTCACGAGGCACTAAAAATTAGAAGATCAGAGGATCTTGTTTTCTTGAGTATATTTCCATAATTTTTTCTATGTTACTTAATTTAATCTACTACTCCGGAGACTAGGACTGAATGACCTACAAGGTCTTTTTCATTTTTTTTTTTTTCTTATAATTCTCTTTTTCCGTTTAGGATGTGGTTGATCTCTTTAATCTCTGGTGTGCCCTTTGCTGTACTGCAGGTAAATTGGGGTGATTCTCAGTTTTACCAGCTACATAGAATGGAGCATTGCAGGCTAAAGACTATATCTGAAAAAGTTCCAACCATTATGACACTTCTATTACTGTGATCTTTCTAAATTATTTTATTTCCATCACACACTATGATAGCTAAAGTGAATTCAAATTTTAATTTCTTGTTTTTTTCTTTGGTTGGACGTATCTTGCCTCTTTAATATCCTTTACTTCCCTGAATACTCACTCATTTTCCTTATCACTGTTCTAAGAACTTCAGATCGCAAATATAGACATACATACATGCACATGCATTTTGTTTCTTCCTCAGAACTTACGTTTTCATTTACTTGATGACTAATCAAGTATCGTTCAATACCTAATTATTAACTATCTACTAATCTCTGCCACCCTAGCCCTGTGCTTTCCCTGGGGTTTGTGGTGCTAAACTAGACATGCCCTGGTTTCCTGTTGCTCAGGGTCTGATAAAGGATCTGGATGTGTTAGTTAGACACCACACTTTAGAGTGATGATCCTGGGAGAGGGATAAACAGACAGGGGAAGAGAGGCTCAGAGAGGACCAATATACCCAGTCTCAGGCGTCAGAGAAATCTCCTGAGAGCAGCACCTCTCAGAGTGTGGTCCTTGGAGGACAGCATTCTCATCACCTGGGAACTTGTTAGAAACACAAATTCTCAGGCCCCCATTCCATACCTACTAAATCACAGACTCTAGGGATGGGTCTTCTGCCTGTTTTGTAATAAGCCCTCTGGGTGGTTCAGATACACACTCAAGTTTAATAACCACTGCCTCAAAGGAAGCAACAACTTTGTAAGTAAAAGATGCTGTATTTACTATCAGGCTCATCTACATCATTGATACCTCTTAGAACTAAGTCATCTAAGATCTCCCATTGTTCTGTTTGTCTTTAAATGTCTTTAAATAGTTTCCATTTTTATCAAGTGTTCCTTACTTATACCTTGTCTATCCAGCATGCATTTAAAGGTTTAAA
This sequence comes from Camelus ferus, assembly GCF_009834535.1. Classification (NCBI taxonomy): domain Eukaryota; kingdom Metazoa; phylum Chordata; class Mammalia; order Artiodactyla; family Camelidae; genus Camelus; species Camelus ferus. The sequence goes on from NC_045699.1 coordinate 13,730,100, forward strand.
GATAGAAGGCAAATAATTCATTACTTGAGAGTTACACAATGCAAAACATCATTAACAACAACCTGTTTCTTTTGAAAACAAAAGAGGCTGAATTGTCCAAATTAATCAAATTGGATGTTGCTGGAAACCTAGTTCGGTTTGTGAATGTGAGAACATCTGTGTCCTAGTACCTAATATTTTGGAGAACTGTTCTGAGCTACTTCTGAGATACGATGGAGCAATTAAGTTTCCGTTCTTATCCCTATGAGGTAAAAATAGAATTTACTGTCTTCTTGCCCATACACTCTTCTCCATGGGAATGAAGGCAAATAGAAGCCATAGAGCTGAACTAATTAAGTGATGTTTTAATCATAGTCCTACATTATAAGTAAAAGTTGATACAATCTTTTTTTTTTTGACAAGAATACATACTTATTTTGTGTTTAAGAACAATCTATATACAACCACTGGTGAATTGTTTTATAAAGAATTCTTTGAAAATTAAATGGGTATCTCAGAGTTTGTTTTTTGAGATAAATTAGCAGAGAAAATAAATTAATTAGTAGATAAAAACAAATATTTCTTTAAAAATAATTTGAAGTCCAAATGGCAGAAGGTTCAAATTATGAATTTGGGTAGTGGGTATATGAGTGTTGGTTCAGTTTTCTCTGTACTTAAAAAATATTTTCAATATATTTCATGATTTAAAATAAATTGAATTAATATGGCAGCTTATTGTTAAATCATGGGGTAGACAACCAAGGAGGCCATAGAAACTTTGCTTTGGGAGATTTCAGGATCTATGATTAGGAAAAAAAAAAACCTTTAAGATTCCAATTTTGGGTTCCAATCACTCACTGTATATTTGTGTTCCATTGCACACTTAAGCAACTTTATTTATAGGAAACTGAGCATGTTTCAAGATAGCCCACCTGGAATTCCTGCTCTATCCCACCTCAGCTTCTTGGAAGGCCCTGAGGTAGCTGTGGGTTTTCTCTTTTCAACACTTCATTCTGTCTTGTCAATATGATTTTATTGATGTCTTTTCATCATCCCAGTCACTCTTTTTAGGGTACAATCCAGCATCTCTCTTGGTATATGGATCCCAAAATGAATGTAATCTACATAGAGAAGAGCAGAGGCGTCGCCTCACTCATTTTAGACACTTTTATTTGTCTGACATAATCTCAGGTTTACGTGAACACTTTTGAAAGTCAAATCACACAAGTGGAGCATCTGAAGGTTGCTGCTGCCAAGTCTGATTTCCTCCATCCTCTGTCTGTACAGTTGAATCACTAGCCCTTGACTTAAGGGTTAGCATAAGAGGTTGGGAAAAAATTTTTTAAATGAATTAAAATATTTTGCTGAATTTATGATGAACTGTTAACTCCTTGTGAGTACTAATAGTCCACTGGCTGTGCGTCAGTACAATTATAATATCACTCAGGCTGATCTTCCCCCATCTTGCCCTCAAGGGTATCATGAGAGAACTTGTCAAAAGCTTTTCTGAACTCTAGATACACTATTTCTCCTCTATGTCTCTGATCTCCTAGTGTAGTAACTCTGTCACTAGAAAACGAGGTTAGTGTGACAGGACTATTCTTAGTGAGCTCATGCTGAGTTTACCACTTCTTTTTCTAAGTGCTCAGAAGCCATCGTTGAAAGAAAAAATTTTTCTAGAATCTTTCCCTGAACAGATGTCAAGCTCAGTGCTCTCTAGTTCAGGAATACACATTCTTTCTCTTTGTATAAATCCAGATGACACTTGCCTGCATCCAATTTTTCAGGAGCTCTTTTGCTCTGCAGGGTTCCTCGAGTGTACGGACAGCGATTCAGCCATTTCTTCAAATTCTCTGAGGAAACTGAGACACACTCCTGGACCAAGAGACTAGCATTCATTGGGTGCAGCACCTTTTAATCTCCTTATTTATTTATGAATCCATCTATCATCTGTTTGAGAAGGGAATAGGAAATTGATGAGCCCAAACTGTAGTTGTGCTCCTGTTTGGTTTGACGGTCGATATCAAGGTGAATGAAGTCGGGAGAAAAAAGTGTTATTAAAGGGTTTGAAGCATATGCAGTGCTATGCTAGGTGCTGAGAGATGTCAATAATACAGACAAAGCCCTGGCCTTATAGATCTGATAGTCGAGTTGGGGGAAATAAAACTCGTACTACCATAATGCAGATAGTTTAATTTGGAAGCAAAGCAGCATTTCAAAGAACACAATCCTTGCCACCAAAAGGAATTAAAAAATAATTCAGGCTGTCTACTTAGATTCTTTCATACTACCAAGAATGTATTAAAAAAATCTTCTTTTAAGGGGTGCAATATAGATTTGGTGTCTGTTAGCTGCTTCAGCGGCCAGAGGTTGTTCAGAAATTCTAAACCTAGGTGTATGCTAAAATGAACCTTCATTTGTGGCAAAATCTGTATTTGAGTTGAAATGTTGGAATGCCAATAGGAGAAAGAAGGGGTAATGGTTCTACTACTAAGCCAGCCACTCATGCTACCAGGGTTATTGAGAGAGGAGAGGGTAGGAGTAAAAAGCAGGATAGCAGGAAGAGTAGCTAAGTAAGAGCAACGATGCCTTGGTCCTCATTCCTTGGGGTCTTTCCTATATGTTATCTCCTATGTGAAGGTGTTCCCATTTGCTGAACATTTTCCTTGTGCCAGGAGTGCTCTTAGGTACTATGATGCCCTATGGCCATCGTTCCTCTGTAGTCCTGTAAGATAGTGAGTAGCATCCTTGTTTTAACAAGTGAGGAAGCTGAGGTCAGAGAGGTGAAGTCACTTACTCAAAGGTCACACCACTGCTAAATGGCAGCACCAGGATTTAACCTCAGATGCATCTGATTTCAAAGCTATTTCCTTTTTATTACATGACACTATCTAGATCAAAGCCAATCAGGACTTGCAGAGACTTCTCTTCTTGTCCTTATAAAATGTCTAATCACCAAAAGACAAGGCAGAATTCCATGTCTTACCATCTTTCAAGTAGATTGCCATATTTTGCTAGTTTTATTAAATATACTTTAATTTTTTGTATTATAGAGTAAATACAGTTGAATTCTATAAATGAAGTAATGTCATTCTATTACCACATACAGGCGAAATGTATTTTCACAAACATTCTCTCTATTTGGGACTCAATATCAAGAAAATGAAACCTGCAAAGATAACTCCTTGCTACCTGATTATTTACTGCTTAAGAATAATGCTTGGTGAATGTCTGGCCCTTGGCTGAACTGAGTCTCCTAGTTATTAATGCAACAGGTTCTGCAAATGAGGTCTGTGAACTGAAGGCCAATTTTAGTGCAGAGGATGAAATGTGAAACAATGGATAGCTCAAGAGAGGACATGGTATATGGGAATACAGTGTCCCTGCAAGCGACAGATGCATATTGCTGAGCAAGGGCTCTTCCAAAGTGACTGGCTGTTAATCCAATCAGAACCCTGAGCTCTAAATTAAAGCAGAAAAAGAACAGCTGAAAGATGGAGCATCCATAACCTAGAGGGGAAGGGTCCTGGGAGAGAACACTGTACGTGCAATAAACCTCTTTTTCTGTTTGTTTCTATTTGCTTGCTTTAGAGGAATTTGGATGCCTAGGTAGGAGGACTTGGGTTAAAAATGCAAATGCAGAATAGGGATTAGATTTTGGGAGGGTAGTGGACTGGGGACAACTAAAGATGCTGAAGTATTCCTGTGCGGACATAAAAGCTGTGTGTATGTGTGTTGGGGGGGGGGTGTTAGGTAGGGTGCAGCCCATTTTCAGACAGCCCTGACCATCTCCTAGCTGGGGGCATTTTTGGTAGGAAGAGGCCATGGATCCCTGGACCACGTCTCAGCAGTGAAGTGGTGTTGCAGCCTTTACACTGGCGTTGTCCACCCTTTTGCCCATTCCCTCCACTGACCACCATGAATGCCTGTTGCCTGGGTGTGACATGAACCTTCATAGTTCATTCTCAGGCAACATACCTGACAGTGACCTATATGGACTTTCACACAGTGGGTCCTCTACAGATATTTTATTCATCCATCCATCCATTCACAAACACTTACTGAATTTACTCTGTGTTGGTAGCAGTTATAGGCACTGGGGGTAGATATCCAGTTAAATATCTAAAACAACCTGCTCTCAAGACCGCATGATGTCATGGGTGAAAAAGGTAACAGCCTGAGGTTGGTGCTGTAACACAGCTGCAGAAAGATTGAGAGCTGGCACAAAGAAGGGGATGGTTGACGGTGCTTGCAAGAGGCAGAAAAGTTTGCAGAAAAGCTTCATGGTTAAGATGCTAGGTTAAGTCTCTGGAATCAGACTCACCAAGTTCGAATCCTGATTCTGCCACTTTTGAGATAACTAAACTTAAAATTACTTAACTAATGTTGAATGACCTCCATAAAAATGCAGGGCCAGTATTTACCTCCTTGAGTTCTTCTGATAGTTAAATGAGATGATATGGATAGAGTGGTTGGCAGATGCCTGACACGTAGAAATTACTTAGGGTATCATTATTATTATTATTATTATTATTATTATTATTATTATTATTATTATTATTATTATTTTGCTACTATTATTTTTGAAAAGAATAAGACTTCCCAGAGGACGTATTTTAGCTGAGACTGGAATGCTAATTAGTAGTCACTAAGCCAGTAATTATAACTGAGCAGGACCTTAGGGAAATTCCTAGGACAGACCCCTCCCCCATATCCTCTGCTGCAGCTCCTCTCTGAAGTACCCAGATAATAGCATCTCATGCATATTTCCTGAGCTTTTCAGATGCTAAAAACCAGCACCAAATAGAGGAAACAAATTGCTTGATGATTGTGAGCATATAGCCCCCAGACCTTCTGTTGCCTAGGGGTTGATAGTGTTGACCACCCTGTTACCTCAACATCAACCAATCAGAGAGTTGTGCACGAGCTGATCACTTGTCCTGTGACCCTCTCCCTCATCTGGCATCTTTAAATATGCCTTGCTGAAACTCTTCAAGAGTTAGGGATGTTCTTGGGCTTGAGTCACCCCACCCTCCTTGCTCAGCCTTGCAATAAACCTTTCTCTGCTCCAGATTCTGATGTTTTGGTTTGTTTGGCCTCACTGTGTCTCAGACAAAGGAACTTGTCTTTGGTAACATGATGGGAAGGTAGTGACTGGGGTAGGGGTGGCGTTATGTTGTCTTTTTTATGGCTGAATAGTATTCCATTGTATAAATATACCACATCTTCTTTATCCAGTCATCTGTTGATGGACATTTAGGCTGTTTCCATGTCTTGGCTATTGTAAATAGTGCTGCTATGAACATTGGGGTGGAGGTGTCTTTTTGAAGTAGGGTTCCTTCTGGATATATGCCCAGGAGCGGGATTTCTGGGTCATATTGTAAGTCTATTCCTCATTTTTTGAGGAATCTCCATACACTGTTTTCCACAGTGGCTGCACCAAACTGCATTCCCACCAGCAGTGTAGGAGGGTTCCCTTTCCTCCACAGCCTCTCCAGCATTTGTCATTTGTGGACTTTTGGATGATGGCCATTCTGACTGGTGTGAGGTGATATCTCACTATTGTATTTTAATGAGTGATTGTTGAAGCTCAAGGTCTACTGGGAATTGAATCTTCCATCATCTTGGTGCTAAGTGCTGCCTCGTTCTTTTAACGGTTGTGCCCTGCCCCCTTCCCTCCTGTCTCAGGCTTACTTTCTCTCCCTCTATCCCTGCACCATCACGCTGCCTTGTGATTACTTGGTGAATGTGCTTTTCCTCCTCACCAGGGTTCTAGGATGTCTTATTCAGCACCTAGCCTAAAGCTAACACCTGCAATTGTGGACCTGTGAAAACTGCTTTTGTTAAACCAAAAATAAAGCAGAATGATGAAAAATCATCCCTTAGAATGGAATATCTCATTCTTGTCTGGAAGATCCCAGTCATTTCAAAAGAGAGAAGTGGCCTGATTTCTAACCCAGGCACAGAGCGTCAGATGGACTTTTGTAGACAAAGCTCTCTACATTTATACAAATTTTGTAGCATCCAAGGACATAGAACCCTGAGTCTGCTGTGTAACCCAGGTTTCAGGTTAATCATTTATACATAGTCCTCTCTAGCCCTGAGCCTATCAAAATTGCTTCATTTTTACCTCTCTTGCATCCTTTCCCCAAATCCTGTAAACGCTCTATCTTTTCCTTTGGCTGGTGAGATACCTCATGGTTCTTCTTCATGTGTGGTCTCCTTGCTGCAGCTGGGTGATAAGGATTGTCACTGATGGTATTTGTCAGATGAGGTTTAACAGTTTTACAGACACAGGAATCAAGAAACATGGATTCTGGACCCACTTCTATGCTAACAGAGAGAACTAGAACCAGAGAGCAGATGGTTGAAAATGTGGACTCTGTTCAAGGCTGTCCCACTTGGATGCTTCCTAATGGTGGGATCTAGACAAGTCTCCTGAGATCTCTGAGCCCTCAGTTTTCTCCTTTGTGAAATGTAGGCAATAGTAATGTTAATTTCCTAATAAGATAAAAGAAATATGATTGTTTAATATTATGTGACAATTTGTGTAGGCTGTGGTGCCCAGTCATTTGATCAAAGACTAGTCTCCATGTTGCTGGGAAGGTGCTTTTGAGACGTGTAGACTCAGTAAAGTAAATTACCCCCTGTAATGTGAGTGGGCCTCATCTAATCAGGTGAAGATCTCAAAAGCAAAGACTGAGATTCTGCCTTGACTGCTACATAGAAAATCTGCTTTTCTTTCCAGCATGTGGAGTTCAGACTCAAGGCTGTAACATCAGCTCTTACCTGAATTTCCAGCTTGCCAGCCTGCTCTGTAGATTTCAGTCTTGTGAACTCCTTAGGAGTCAATTCCCTAAAGCCTCTTCTCTTTCTCTGTGTGTGTCTCTGTCTGTCTCTGCTTGTCTCTGTCTCTGTTTGTCTGTCTCTCTTTCTATAAACACACACACACACACACACACATACATGCACAATACACACACATAATATATACAGACACAGGCACACATACTCTATTGGTTTTATTTCTCTGGAGAACCTTGACTAACAAAGGGAATAAAGCACTTGGCACACTTCCAGGCACATAGGCCTCCATTAACATAAGCAACTATTATTAAACTTTCTGGACCCCAGATCCTCACTTACACAGTGAGGGTATTGAATCAGTCATCTCTGTTGTATTTTCTAACTTCTTATTCAAAAACTTAATGGAGAGTCTTGCCTCATCAAAGTGATCCTTCTGGGGAGGGAAAACAAATGAAAGTGCCTAACCTATTGATTTTTCTGACTTGATTGCAGTACTGTTTATGCATTGCTACTGGTTAAGTTTCAAGGTGTGCTTAAGAGTATGTCCAGTGTGTTCTTGATACGCTGAATATGAGAAATTTTGTAACATCCCCAGAGATTTTCACATTCTAAGAGAGCTGTGCTCTTATTCTTATTGTATCTTAGGCTGGAAACTGTTGATCCGGTGGGAAAATTCAGATAAAGAGGAGGTTGGGAGGAAGTCCCATTCTCTAGTAGCCTCGGTGCTGTGTGCGTGTAGATTTCATAGGGGAGCAGTGTTAGGGGAGATGGGAGTTACGAAAGTAAAAGCAGGGTCCCAAATTCTGAGCTTGCTTTTTGTTTTGCTTTGTTTATTTTGTTGTTCTTGTTCTTTAAAAGAAAACAAAGCAGTACTTTTGCTTTTGGAAATTATGTTAATGTTCTTTTATCAGAGACCTCCTTATCTATATTAGCACATTCTCCTGCCCCCCACTGAGGAGCTATTCTCTTATAGTCCCCTTTTACTGCTTTATTTTTATTAATAGAATTTATTACTTCAATTTATGTATTTGTCACTTTGTCTATTGTAGGTTATTCCCACTAGAATGTAAGGTCCTTGAGAGCAGACATTTTGTTTGCTATATTCAGTGCTGCATCCTGAAAGTTAGAATTATATTGAAGACATAGTAGACACTCAATAAATATTTTTCGAATATACAAAAATATCTGGAAACAAACTTCTTATTCTATGCCACTCTAACAATAATTATTGCCATGCCCTGAGGCTATGGTTGCATTATTTTTTTCTTTTTCTTTACAAGGCAGAGGTCTTGGTGGAGAACATGGCACATCTGGTTTCATCCTCCTTCCATAGAGACTGAAGAACTTCCACATTGCAAATCTCTGGCAAATGGTGAGTGACTTTATTTCCAGGTTCATGCTGTGATTATAGTAACATAGCTCCTGTTGTACTTTCTTGTGATAAGGTATCACAATTTTAGTAATTCCTACCAGAAGCAATTGGACAGTCTTGGGATTTGTAATCAGATGACCCAGACTTTGGTCATATCTTAGGTGTCACAGCATGTGTCTCTTCATCTCCACTTTCCAATGGGCTTCATGGAGCATTAAATGAGATAGGTGCATAAATAGTCAGCAAATGGTAAACTCTCTAAACAAATGTTCATTAGTGTAATACAAAACCAGAAAGACTGTGAAAAGAAAGGGAACATGAAAATTTCTAAACATCTGTTATGTGCTTACATGTTATTTAACCTGGTCTTCATATCAGTCTTGCAAGTTTTTTTCAAGAGTTTCATGTTTTTAAAATTTTATTCCTTTTTATTGGAGTATAGTCAGTTTACAATGTTGTGTCAATTTCTGGTATACAGCATAGTGTTTCGGTCATACATATACATGCATATATTCCTTTTCATATTCTTTTTCATTATAGGTTACTACAAGATATTGAATATAGCTCCCTGTGCTATACAATATAAACTTTATCTATTTTATGTATAGTAGTTCGCATCTGCAAATCTCAAACTCCCAATTTATCCATTCCTGGTAATGATAAGTTTATTTTCTATATCTGTGAGTTGTGTGTTTCTGTTTTGTAAACAGATTCATTTGTGTCATTTTTTAAAGATTCCACATATAAGTGATATCACATAGAATTTTTCTTTCTCTTTACGACTTACTTCACTTAGAATGATAATTTCCATGTCCATCCATGTTGCTGCAAATTGTATTATTTTATTCTTTATATGGATGAGTAGTATTCCATTGTGTGTGTGTATATGTATGTGTGTATATATATGTATATATATATGTGTGTCCGTATATATATATATACAACAACTTCTTTATCCAGTTATCTGTTGATGGACATTTAGGTTGTTTCTGTGTCTTGACTATTGTATATAGTGCTGCTAGAACATTGAGGTGCATGTATCTTTTTGAATTAAGAGTTCCCACAGGATATATACCCAGGAGTAAGATTGCTGGATCATATGGTAAGTCTGTTTTTGTTTGTTTGTTTGAGGAATCTAGTACTGTTTTCCATAATGGCTCACCAAACTACAGTCCCACCACAGTTGTGTAAGAGGGTTCCCTTTTCTCCACACCCTCTCCAGCATTTATCATTTGTGAATTTTTGAATGATGGCCATTCTGATTTGTGTGAGGTGATACCTCATTGTAGTTTTGATTTGCATTTCTCTGATAATTAGTGATATTGTATTTTTTTTTATGTGCCTATTAGCCATTTGTATGTCTCCATTGGAGAATTGCTTATTTAGGTCTTCTGCCCATTTTTGGATTGAGTTTTTTTTTGTTTGTTTGTTATTAAGTTGTATGAGCTGTTTGTATATTCTGGAGATTAAGCCCTTGTCAGTTGCATTGTTTGCAAGTATTTTTTTCCCATTCCATAGGTTGCCTTTTTGTTTCGTTTATAGTTTTCTTTGCTGTGCAAAAGCTTGTAAGTTTAATTAGGTCCCATTTATTTATTTTTGCTTTTATTTCTATTGCCTGGGTAGACTGTACTAGGACAACATTGCTAAGATTTATGTCAAAGAACGTTTGGCCTATGTTTTCTTCTAGGAGGTTGATAGTGTCTTGTCTTATGTTTAAGTCTTTAAGCCAGTTTGAGTTTATTTTTGTGTGTGGAGTGAGGGAGTGTTCTAACTTCATTGATTTACATGCAGCTGTCCAGCAATCTTAAAAGTTTTGCACTATTATCCCATGTTATAAATGAGGAAGCTATAACTCAGAGATGTACTTTAGTTTCCTGAGATCAGATGCTGGTTAGTGGCTCATGGCATTTTGTTAAAGGTTTCAGAGACTCTCAAATGGCTTTTTTTTTTTTTTTTCACCACGTCACCCTAACCAACAGAAGGAGCACCACACCTGGTTTTAAGGCACATCTGTATGAGTGAGAGAGAGGGGCCTCCTCTGGGTAGTCACAGCCCTGAAAATGTGACGCTTCGTCAGCACATGGGGACTTGCTGGGAGGAAAAAGACGTTCCTTCCTCTAGGTGGAGGTGGTCGTGCACGGGGGCTGAGGTTCTCCAAGCACAGCATGACCTCTTCTCAGCCGCTCTTTCCTCTCAGCCGCAGAACCATAAAGTGTAGCCTTGAACACGGAAAATATTCCCCACACAACCTCCAATAACCTGGCAAAAGCTTACACATCAAAGTTAAACATCTTCTTCCCAAGTGTCACTTTGTGTGAAGTGATGATGTAGCCAAACTTAAAGTTATATCCACCACACTTCAGAGGAGAGTAGCTGGAATTGTTCCTCTAATCATCATTTAGGTGCAAGCCTCTTCTGAAAACCCAGGAGAAAGAAGTGGTGTGCAGGCAAGAACCCTGTCATTTCTGGGCTTTTGACCTTAGTGATGTAGGAGTCATTTGATTATTCCTCACTGATCACAGACCTTCAAGTTAGCATCAACTCTCAGACCAATTATGACTGCAGAGAACTACTCAGGTGTAAATGGAATGTTGAGGAATCTGTCTCATTGCCAACAACCATGACTCTGCAGAGTGCCCTTGCTTCATTTTTAGGAAGTGCGTCAAAATGGAGGGGCATGTTAGGCACAAAAAAATGCAAACCAAGAAAATGCAGCTCTGCAATGAGATGTATTACTTTGGTCCTTTTCCTGACATTGATAAATAATGCAAAAGAGGAACTGAAGACTGAAAAGTAACACAGCAGGTCATTTGAGAGATTTCTTGTGTCTGGAGTTAAATAATCCACATGAAACATTCTCTTTAGTATGCAAGATGCGGCTGGGTTTTTGATTGCACCTGGCTGCAGGCCCCTCCTTTCTGAAAGGCATTCTCTTCTCCTTAACAGTGCCCTGTGGTGGAGAATAGGTCCCTGGGTGGGATATGCAGAATTCCTTCCCTATTTGACCTTCAGATCTCCCAGGGAGGACCTTCAGGCTCTGAGAGTGTTTCCAACCACAGGACCCTGTTAATAATTCCTTAGCTTAACTGTACACCTCACTGGAAAAAAAAAAAAAGAGAGAATTGATGCTATTTTGAGCAAACACCTGAGACAGAGCTAAATGTCCGTAGAAAGCGTCCAACCCATTCTTCTAAAGTGTGAAGACCCTTCCCAGTCTCTAGAATGTTTGCTTCTCCAACTCTGCACTAACGTGGTTATTACCATCATGCTTTCACTGAACTCCTCTAAAATACCTAAACATCATTTCACATTTTTTACTGTTATGGTTACTGATGGATTTGTCAGCCAAACTAGGAGATTTGGAGACTGCTTGTTTTGAGGGGCAAGTCATGTGTTTCTTTTTAAACTGATTTTTAAAATATTAAGTTGATGCAAAAAATACTTTTAAATGTAGATGAGATATAAAGAATAATGATATAATGAGCACCTCTCTAACAATTACACAAAGAGGAGGATTATTAACATTACTTTTGATGTTTCTTGAATGCCTCCTACTACTTATTTCTCCCGTGCTCTTTACTCATAGGTGATGGCTGTTTCAAATTTTGTTTTATCTTTCTCTTGTTTTTAATGAACACTTTAAATATGTTTACATATAACCTTAAAATATATTGTTTAGTTTTGCCCTTTTTTAATGTAAAGCAAATTGAATACAGGAGGTGTATTTTAGTAATTTTATTTTATTATTATTATTAGTGTTACTGTTATTATTTACTCAATAGCGTGTTCTTAAGCTTCACCTATGCAGCAATTAGTTATTACTGTGTAGACTATACTGTAATTTATTTATTCATCTGAGTGAGTGGCCATTTGGGTTGTTTTCAGTGTTTTGTTGTTTCAGCCAGTGCAACAATGGATCCTTGTTCATGGCCCTTGGAGTTCTTGTGCAAGTGTTTCTTTGGGGTACATACCCAGGGGGAACTGCTGCAGCAGCAGAGAGTATGAGCATCCTTCATTATCTATTTAATACCTAGTTTGTAGCTAATATGTTACTTAACAATTGACATTTCAAACAGCAACGTAAAAATGGTTTCTTGCTCCCAGTGATAGTAATTTGTTTTTCCTCAATTATATGACATGAAAGCATTTAAAAATACATTTATTGACCATTTTTGTTTCCTTTCCTGTCATATATATGTTTTTAATATTTTGCCTAAATTTTTAATTTGCTTGTTTAAGGAATTCTTTATATATTTGAAATACTAATCTTTTGTTAGTTGTATGTGTTGGAAATGTTTTCCTCCATTTATGGCTTGTTGGCTTTTTTATTCTTTAACTTTCTTAAATGATGTCTTTTGGAGAACAGGTATTTTTAACTTAAAATAGTCAAGCTTATTAATTTTTCCTTTATACTCTGCCTTGTAATCATTGCTTATAACACTCTTTCTAATGCTAGTCTAAAAAATACTCTCCTGCATTTTCTTCTAAAAATTTAGTCATCTTGCCTTTTGTATTTAAGTTTGATGTTGATTTTTGAGCACATGATGAAGATGAGACACGATTGTTTTCCATTTTGGTATCCATTTGTCTTAGCATCTCTGAAAAGGCCATTACTTCTCTGTGCATCTACATTTCTGCCAAAAATCAAGTTAGTCAGTATGTGTAGGTCTGTTTCTGAAATGTTCTTTTCCATTGATCACTTTGTCTCAGCATGTGCAGATCCCACACTCTTAATTTCATAGCTTTATATTAGTGTTGATATCTATTAGTTCCTCTTTGGGAGTTTTTCTTTGCTTTTTCTTATAAATTTTAGTGTGAACTTTTCACCAAAAAAGTGGCATTTTATTAGAACGTCTTTGGACTTAAACTTCAGAAGAATTGACATTTTTATGATATTGAGCGTTTAAATCAATGAAAATGATATACCTCTTTATTTTAAGTCTTCTTTATTATCTTTCAACAAAGTTTAATAATATTCTCCAGGAAGATCTTACACATCCTGTGTTAGAGTTATTCAAAATTTATTCCAAATATATTTTTATATTATCAAAGTGATATCTTTTAAAACTACATTTTGAAACTTCTAGTAGATAAAATGAATGTGACTGATTTTTGTGCATTGATTCTGAATTCAGCAAACTTGCTATATACTCATTTACTTTTGTGAGTACTTCTTTAGCTGCACCCCACAAGTTTTGACACAAAGTATTTTTATTACCATTCAGTTACGAGCATTATTTGGTGAATTATTTGATGAAAAATGGCAGTTTGTTTCCCTTCCAACTCTCATATCTTTCTCTGCCATAATGCACTGTTTAGGACATTGAATGCAATGATAAATAGAAGTGGTCATAGCAGACAATTTTCCTGATCTACAAAGTGAAACTTTCGACATTTTACCATTCAAGATGATATTTACTGTTGGTATTTTGTAGATAATTTAGTTACGAATGGATGTTGGATTATATTGAGTGCATTTCTTTATTAAGCTGATGATTTATCACCTTAAACTTTTAATACAGTGAATTATACTACTAATTCATTTTCTAACATTAAAATAACATGAGCATTTCTGAGATAAACCCATCTCGGTTAAAACGTATTATCCTATCTATGCACTGATGGATTTGGTTGGTTGATATTTTACCTAGGCCTTTTATCAAGGTACATGAATGGCACTTATTTATAATTTTATTGTCTCCTATGGTTCTTGTCAAATTTTAGTGTCAAAGTTATTCTAGCTTCATAAAATGAGTTAGAGAATGTTCTTTCTTTTACCTAATTTTTAAAAATTATTGGAGTTCTTTGATTGTTAGGTATAATCCATGGGCAAATTGTCTGATGCTGGTATTTTCTTTGTTGTAAGACTTTAAAGTACTGTTTCAGTTACTTTTTAATGGCTATAGGATTACTCAGATTGTTTTTAAAATTTCATCTCAGTCAGTTGGTATTCTGTATTTTCTCAGAATTTTTCTGTCTCATTAAAGTTTTCATGTATATTGGCATTAAGTTGTTCATTTTTCCTTTTATTATTTTTTTAATCTTTGTAGCATCTGTAGTTTTGTATTTATGTGTTCATAATGTGGCTTATTTGTTTATTCCTTCTCTTTTTTGCCTTAATTAGTCTTATCAGAAGTTGGGTTATTGTATTAATCTTTTCAGTTAAGAGCTTTTCAATTTGTTGTTTTCTATTTCATTTGTTCATGCTCCTATATTTATTATTTCCTTCTTTCTATTTCTTTGGTTTGTTTCTGTTTCCCTCCTAATACCTAATATTTGATACTTAGGTCATTCATTATTAATCTTTCTTCCTTTCTAGTATAAATATTTAAATACATATCTCTCTTTCTTATTACTCCCTGAGCTGCACCCCACAAGTTCTGACACATAGTGTTTTTGTTACCATTCAGTTATGAACATTATTTGATTTCAGTAATTTCTCCTTTGACCCATAAGTTATTAAGAAGTGTATTTCTTAATTCCCAAACCTTTTGAATTTCTAGTAATATTTTTGTTATTAATTTTTAACTTAAATGGTGACTAGTGATCTATTTGATTTCAACATTTGAAATTTGTTAAAACTTACTTACTGGCCAGGTATGAGGTCATTTTTGGGTTAATTTTCTGTATACGCTTGAAAGAATGTGTGTTTTGCAGTTTTTAGGTGCAGTGTGTTCTATATATATTGAGTGATCAAACAATTCTATTTTTCAAAGCTATTATATTCCTACTTATTTTTGTGTGCTTGACAAAATTACTCAGGTGGTCGTATTAATTAAAATTTGTGACTTTGATACAGGATTTGTGCATTTTTGTAATCCTGTCAACTTTTGTTTAATATTTGTTAAAGTGGTTTCATCACTGTATACAAATTTAGAATTGTTATATTTTCCCGATCAATTGAAACTTCTGTCACTATGTGGCTACCTTTTTTAATCTGCGGCAGTGCTTTTTGTTCAATGTCTACTTCGTCTGATATTAATACAAGTGTATCAACTCTCTTTTGTTTACTTTCATATCTTTTTACTTTCAATCTTTTGGGGACATATACATTGGTTATGTGTCTGATTAACAGCATCTAGCCGGATCAGACAATCCGTCTAGCGATTTTGCTAACTAGCACATTGAATCCTTTTGCATTTATTTTAGTTACTGATATGTTGAATATTTTTCAAGCAGTTTATTTTGTGTCTACTCTTTGTCTCACCTTATTTATGTTTACTTTTCTGCCTCTTCTTAACTTCTTTAGGACTGATTATCTTTCTTCTCATTCCTTTTCTTTCTCTCCACACTATTGGTGTAAAGGTTATTCGTTGTATTTCTTTCCATTTAGTTACTGTCTTATTACTATGATTACTTCTCAAAAGTTAAAGCAACTATATTTTTACCCTTCTCCAAGACGGTATAAAGACCATTCCACACTTTCTAACTCCCACCAGTTGTCTTCCTCATCACCTCTTGTGACTTCTCTGCCATTACTGCTATGTATATTAATGCCATTTCTTTTTTTCTAACCACACAATCCATTATTATTTTTGTTTTATACAGTCTATGTCTGTTTAGATTATCCTACATATTTATTTCTGCCTTTGTCCATCATTCTTTCTTGAACCTCAGAATTTCCATCTGGGATCACTTCACTTCTGCCTAGAGTGCTTCTTTTGGGATTTTTACTATTGTCTGATGTCACTATTGCTGTTGGGTTCCATCTCTTGCTCCTTCAGCAGTAACCTGTCTCTATTCTTTGTCTGATTATAAGATAGCTTTACTGTCCTTGGTGTTTTCAATTAAATCATAGTCTGTCTGGGTATGTTTTCTTTTATTTATTCTATTTAGGATGTGTTGCTCTTCCTGGTTTGATGACTTCGTTCATTCCTGGAAATTATCAACTTTTTTTTTTTTTTTTTGCATTCTTTCTCTTTTCCTCTGGAAATTGAATTAGGCATATATTAAACCATCTTAATCTATCCTCAATACTTCTTAACTTCAAATTTTCAAATTTTCTATATCTGTTTTTATGTCCAATATTCTAAAATTTTTTCCCTACCTTCCAGCTCATTCTAGTTTCAGCTATGTCTAAGCCTATCCACTAGTTATCCATTGCTATGTAACCAATTTCTCTAAAACTTAGCAGTATCAAATAACAAATCATTATCTCTTTGAGTTTCTGAGAATTAGGAGTACAGGAGCTGTTTAGGTGCATAGTTTGGCTCATGGTCTCTCATGAGATTGCATTCAAGCTGTAGACCAGGTATACAGTAATCTGAAGGGGCTGGAGGCTTGATCTAATTCCAGGCTCTCTCATGTGGCTGTTGGCAGGAAGCTTTGTTGTTGTACAGCAGGTTGGCTTCTTCTATAATGATGAAACGGTGAGGATGATGATGATGAGAGAGAGAGAGAGAAGACACACACACACACACACACACACACACACACACACACACACACACAACAGAAGCCACAGTATCTCTTAGAACCTAATCTCAGAAGTACATACCATCTCTTGTGCCATATTCTTTTGGTCACAGAGACCAGCTCTGGTACATTGTAAGATTGTACCATACAAGGGTGTTACACCAGGAGGAATTATTTGGGCCCATTTCAGAGGCTGTCTGCCACAGTAGTAAAATCTGTTCATTGAGAGTTTTTAATGGAAATGGTTATATATTTCATTTCTAGTTGTCTGTTTTTAAATATGCTTAATTATTCTCTCATATTTTTAATCTGTTATTTAAAAAATACATCAAATATATTCATTTCATATTTTATGTCTGATAAGTCCAGCATCTGAAGATTTTGCTGGTCTGAATTTGCTGCCTGTTGTTTCTTCTAGCTGTGACTCTAGGCTTATTTCTAGTTTGTCCTTACATGAAGGTCAAATGCATTTGGAATTGCGACTTCATGCAGAGGAGTCTTCTGTTAGACTACCCACCTTGGGTGGGATCATGACCTTGTCCGTCCTCTGTTCCCCTCAAGGGTGTAAAACTGAAGCTCAAGTTTGCTTGCAGCAAACATGCTCAGTGCTCTACTTCTCTGCCTGGGGTCCTAATTTTGCTTAGTTTTTGGCTTCTAAGTATAACTTGCTAATGTATCAATGCATTTTTACAAACATATTCTTAATAGCATATTTTATCCAGTATTTTAATTACTTTCAGTTGGAAGGGTTGGTCAAGGAATCTCTTCCCCCATGTTACTGAAAGCACATTTTCTCCTCTTCATAACTTTCTGAGTTCTGTTGGACTTCATCAAATATAGCCCAGAATTGGAATATAGTGACAGCCTGCATAATGTCTTTTGGTTATTTTTCAAACACTGTATTCCAGAAGAACATGCAAAGAGTAGTCTCTTGCTTTCTGGTCTTCTTAGTAGATGTTCAAAAACAATGTCCAAATGTTCTGGAATTTAGTAAGATTTCTACAGCAGAATCTGCTGGCCCTGGAGAATTTAACTTCTTTATTTTTAGTAAATGTATATCCTGAAGTTTTGAAATTTTTTAGAATATACAGTGATCTGAATAGTAATCCAAACTCATTCTTTCCAAACACAGAAGGATGGGCTAATGATAACAGAGAACCTTTTAAAACTATGATTTCTCATTTATTCTTAATATTGTATTTTTCTCTTTCCTGGTTCCATCTTTCACATTAAATATCCAGTTTTAAATTCTGTCTAACTGATTTAATGATTAAGAAAATGTTCCTGTAATTCAGCCTAAATTTTTCTTCCTAATTTATTCCCATTACTCCTGGTTAAATCTTGAATAAGTAGGATTGATGAGGTGCTAAGGACTAATTAATTGATCACTAAAGCATTGTGGTATATTCCAACTCCACAGTGAATTCTGTTAGTTTTAGAAACACTTTTAACAGTAAACATCATTGTAAGGCTGCATGTGTGTTGTTATTTCTGGGTATTTTTGTGTTCACAGACAAGTTGAGTTTAATATTTTCCCCAAAGATATCACCTGTGGGCATAAAGTAATAAAAGGCACAGTTTTTACTTAGACATTTTCATTTGGTCTCCTGTAGTAGGGTTTATCATATTTGTGGAAAAGACTTTCAAGTCTAAGTGACCCTCAGGGAACCACATTCTTGATGACACCTTATAGGTACCCTTTGAATGTCAAGTAACTGTCACCGAACATGCTGCCAATTCCCGGGTCCAAACTTACTCTGTTTCTTCTTACTCTAAACTCTTACGTTCTGCATTGTACCACTGGGTGGTTTTCTTTGGTGAATTTTCTAGCCCCAGTGTGATTGAAGCTTCTTGAAGGAGAATCTTGCAGCATCTTCCATTCTCTAAAAACTGTGCTGGAAAATGCACTAGTAAGTTCTTAGTTAAGAACAAAGTGTGTTCTTAATATCCAGAATAGCAGTAGTAACTTAGATTCTAAAATCAGGAAAGAATCCTTGAAGGAAGTGGGGTGTGATCTGAATCTAGATGGTTGAGTAGGTTTTAGGCAAGTGGAGAAGTGAAGAAAGGCTTTTTCAACAGAGGGTACTGACTGTGGAAATTCACCGTGGCAGGGGCTGTGTGGGAAATTGCTAGTGTTAGAACAAAAGGTATGTGGAAAAAGGCAGGCAGGGTCCAGTCTCAGAGGGCCTGTGTGCTATAATTAGAACTTCGATTTGATCTTGAATGAGATGGAGTGTTCATAATAGGGGGCTTCATAAGTATTTGTTGCTGATGATGATAATGAGATTTTATGTTTTTATTCACTGTGAGTTGTTAGAATGGAAGAAAAACCACTGGATCTTTTATTTATCATGTGTATTTGGTTTGCAAGTTACTGCAAGATTCCACATCAAAAACACTGCTTTACTTTTCCCTGTTGAGATATTTTTAACATCCTATTTATGAGAGAAGTTCTTGTGGGAACTCTAGCCCCTCTTCACTCTCCCCCTCCCCCATGCAGCTTGTCCTGGGGAAGGAAAAAAAACAATGGGAATTTGACAGTTCTGATATGTCCAATTCTTAGATACTTAGCTGACCTGGAGGGCTGTTAGTCATTTCTTTTCTCATCTATTTGGCAGACAGGTGAGGCATGTCACTGGATGTAAGGAAAGAGACAGTATG
This sequence comes from Camelus ferus, assembly GCF_009834535.1. NCBI lineage: Eukaryota > Metazoa > Chordata > Mammalia > Artiodactyla > Camelidae > Camelus > Camelus ferus. The sequence goes on from NC_045699.1 coordinate 13,749,334, forward strand.
AAAAGGATAGACTTGAGCTTTGGAATTTGAATGTTATTAGTGAAAGGATGGAAATGGGATGTATTTTACCCCCCCCCCCAAATTTGTCCATTTCTTTTAAAATTTTCTTTATTAACCTTTAGAAGGGTGCCTTTCTTTTTCTTTAAAAAAAAAATATTACCTGGTATTGAAGTCTGTGTTTAGTAGCCTTCTAGAATTTTAAGCTTCTGTCTTCCTTCTGGTGAGATCTGGGAAATGTTGCCTTCCAAGTGCCTTATCTTGATATTGTATTAAAACATGTGGCATTTGTAAAATCACCGCAGAGGCATGCCCAAAGGATCCTTCTGGTGTTTACTTTTTCTTGCTAATGAGCAGTGAGTGCGTGGAAAGTAAGCAGGGTCAAGTTTATTCAGCCGTATTTTGTGTATAGCTTTTGTTCGCCAATGTGGAATTTACCTTGATACACTTAGAATTTATTGGTTGGTAAGTATATTAATAAAGGAAAATAGGCTTTTTCCCCCTTCTGGGAGCTCTGTTAGAATCACTGTGAGTTCTTTTACATGCCATTAATTTAGTTTTGGATGAGAGGGTCACAGATGTTCCCCACTGTCTTCCCCTTCAGCTCTGGCTGACTGCTTCCTCGGGTATGCTGGGGAGGAAAGAAAGAGGCATTCAGGGAGCTGGAAGCTGGAAGGTGAGGGATGGGGCAGCTAGAAGAGAGGACAGTGGAGATACGAGGAAGGAGAGAGAGGAGGGAAGGGGGGGATGAAAAGATGGGAGGAGAGGAGAAAGAAAATGAGAAAAGAGATTCTCCTTTCCATCTTTCAGCGTTTCAGTTTGTTGCAGGCGATTAGGTTCTTGTCTGATTGCAGAAAGTATTCAGAGACGGGATGCAGAGGTTAAGAAAGTAGAGTGAGGCTTTATTAAGGGATGAATAGAACATTCTCAAGGGGAGAGTGGACAAGCGCAGGTGAGCAGCTAAGCTAAGTTTCTTTGGCAGGTTGGTTACATAGAGTGTAAAAATGAATGGGCAGAATATTCATTGGGGAGGGAAGGGTTTGGGGTCGTATTCCCTGATTTTCATCCCAACTCCACCTTCCGGCAAGAAGGCAGGGATTTTTGTCTTTATTTAATCTGAGTCATAAGTTGTGGCATCAGTGCATGATGGGTACTTCTAATCTGCAAGGCTAATTTTATTGAAACGAGGGCATAAATGAGCAAAAGGTTACATTTGGACACTGGAAATTCCTGCTTTTTCTCACCTTTCTTTGTTGGTCTCCAGGCTGCTTGTCACCCCAAAATATGTGACCACTTATCAACTCAGAGGTTCTTGATTTTCTTTCTCTGCCCAGGGACTCTTGTTTACATGATGTATGGCTTCCTGCATTTGGCTCATGCCCCTCCTTTTTGCCCAATTCCTGCCATTTGGCCTGTGTCCCGCTTTCTCTGCTCATATCTAGCTATCTGCCTCCTCTAACAAATTTGCTAGACATATATTCATGGAGTAGTGCCTTGGGAGTGTGGAGGAATCAAGGTTAACTTACTGGATACTGAACAAGAAAATTCAAAGGAACTCATGGCCTCTGAAACAGTTTGAGACAGCTGCTATAAAGTAATAGGACTAAAATACCTTGGACACGTGGTTGTAACTTCCATTTGTATGAAGGCAAAATGCATTTATGATTTATGTCCCTTTTGATTAACAGCTTGAGATGTATATGTGGACATGCATAGGCATCGTGTATTTACAACTTTGTTTTGGCAGTCATCTGGCATCTGAACCACCTTTTGAAATATTGCATGAGGTCAGAGAGACAATTCTAAAGTTGGTAATAATAGAAATTAAAAAGGTAAAGGAAATGGAGGAAGGCAGTTTACCACAGGGACATCAAATTTTATTTTAATTTTCAGCCTGAAGTTTAACACAGAAGATAAATCTTTGCCGACAGGATAGGCTAAGGAATATATCATATCAACTTGCAAGTTATTAACGGAGTTTTTGGAGACAGATATCACCTCAGTAACTGTTCCAAATGCATTTACTTTATTTTAAAGGTTGTTCTTTCCATTATTAATGCCATGCTGAATCACAGAGCCGTTTATGATGAAATGCGCTGCTCTAAAAATCCCGTAAATGCATCTGCAATGGTGCCTGATGTCTCAACTCATCCTAACATATAATGTAAATTTTTGGAAGGTGTTTTTATCCTACTGTATATTCTCTGCAGACTGTTAGAATCCAATTTATTAACTCTCTCGAAGTTGAAAGCTAAGCTTGAATAAAGTGATACCAATATTTGTCAGGATTGGCTCAAATTACTTGTTCTATGAGATAACAGCACAATTCCAGACTTTGAATGTCTTGCATCAGTAATGATTCTGGTGGGGGTAGTGTAGACAGGTTTTAACGAGCTTCAGCAGGGATTTTTTTGGCTCATTAAATTCAGAAAATATCTTTCCTATAGTGCTTGCAGCGTCCCCGCTAAAACTGGGAGATTTTACTTAAATTTAAAAAAAAAGGCTTTAATCAACCCAGTAAATAGTTTTAAAACTTACCCGGATGTAAAGATATAGGGAGAAGTGGTGTAAGAAACCTCACTCGATACCCCATAGACCTGAATTTAAGTAACATTATTGTTTATCTTTCTGGCTGGACGACTTAGGCTAGTCAGTTAACCTCTCTGAGACTAGGTTGCCTCAAATATAAAACAGGGAAGCTGAAAATTCTGATTTTTACTTTTGGGCATTTAGTCTAGACTAGTCATCTTTTTAGACCAGGTAGTGTTTCCCAAGGCTCTCAGAGAAACAAAAGAGTGAATAGATACTCATTTACTGAGTGAGACATGTGGACCTGTGTGATGCCAAAGCTACTTAAGAAAAAAGAAGTAGATGATGTTCATCTAGATTCCAGATTTAGATTTTAGGGCCCTGAAAGACAAAATGACTGATCTCTGGGTTCTCCTTGAGATCACTGAGATTAGATTTGATCCATGCTTCTCACTTTACAGGTGAGGAAGCTGAATCCTAGAAAGAGTGAGGGGGGGTGGGAATCTCACACAGCAAGCCTAGGGTGGCAAGACCTGGAATCCAGACTCCTCAGCCCCTGGACTGAATATTCTTTGGCAACCCATTTTCCCTTTTCTGCTCTGCTCTCAAAAGTTGCTCTCAGAAAAGGACAGCATAACCTCAGAAATAAATGACTCATAAGTCTGCAATTATTTCTTTTCATGGGTCACTGTTATGAAATTAAAAAAAAAATTTTTTTTGGTGGGGGGATGGCAACTAGGTTTTTATTGATTGATTGATTGATTGATTTAATGGAGGTACTGGGGATTGAATCCAGGACCTCGTGCTTGCTAAGCATGCACTCTACCACTGAGCTATACCCTCCTAGCCCCTTTTTTCAAAAAACAAAAAATTCATAATGAAATTTTATTACTGACAGCAATAAACTGTATGTGGTGGCTGTATGAACACTTTTTTTCAGCATCTCTGAAATCACCCTTCATGCTTTCTTAGTACCCCCATCATTATTTTTTTTTTCCTCCTCTTGCTGTTCAAGTGAAAACAGATCTCTATTCAAGCATTAGGTGAAAACCTCAGAGGCTTTGGTCCACATGTTCTCAGAGTAAAAAGACCAGTCTTTCATGTATCTAACACATATTTATTGAGGATCTGTTATCTTCAGGTACTGTTTGGGTCCTGGGGATAACAGCAAAGAGCAAAGCTCAATTTCTGACCGAGTAAGTTTTTCCTCCAGTAACAGAAGTCATTTGTTGCTTGGGCTAGAAGAAGAGGAATCAGCTATGAGATATATGTTCAGCAGTTCCTGAGTGAGTCTTTGCCATCTTGTTTTTCCTCACCTGCTCTTTTCAGAGACACAAATGCCTTTAGGAGAGGTACACTGTAAATAATGATAGAATTCTTTTCCACCATCAGTTTTCTTGGTGTGCATTCCAGATAGCAGATTTTCCTAAAAGAAATGACTCAATATCAATTCATCCTTCCTGATTTTTTGGCTACATACATTGAACCCACACTGGAGAACACGAAAGTGGGCATCTTCAGAGTTTCAAGATTCAAAAGGGATCTATAAATATTCCATTTGTAAAGGGAAGCACAAGACAGACCGCATCTAGGATATTTTCAAAACCCACAGCCCACAGTCTTTTTTACTGCAATATTTTGGTTCTGTTTCAAACAATTTCTTCCACCTTGTATAATCATGGCACTGAATAAATGTTCAACATTAAAACAGTTACTGCTTTTCAGCTCCGGGATGGCTGTGTTTCAGAACCAAGGAAAGCCTGTGCCTCCTGGATGAAAGGTGTAGTATAAATGCAACTTATTACCATTTTAGGCAGAAATCCCAGGCTGGCATTTAGCAATTAAAAAAGCAAAGCTAAACAAGCCCGGGAGATCAGCATTCCCTTTTCTTCCAGCCCAAGATGCTCAGTTATTGTGGACAAAGAACTTGAAGGCCCCACTGTCCTTTGTTGACTCTCTTCGGAGCCTCTAAAGCAGTGTAGGCGGAAAGTGAGAGAGTTATTTTTCGTTTCCATTAATCAATGGAGAGTCTAAATGAAGAGGTACAAATGGCTCTTTGAAGAATTTGTCAAAGCCAAATTCACAGTATAAAAGATTTACTGATTTTTCTCCTCTCAGTTGAATAATCTCCCTTGATAGTTCCAGGCCTTTATCTTCTCTTCAAAGAAAACTCTGTCCTGGGCTTAACTTTTGCAAGGTGCATGGTTGAGTGGGAGAGATTAACCTTCATAGGAAAATGTAGATTTGGAAAGATTTACTTCTGGGAGAGCATGGTTTAGTAAAATACACATTTTCCTAACTCAAAGGAAAGAAACTCAACATTTTCAAAACCCCATAGACTGGTGATTCCTGAGTGGTTGATAAAGTACTTTCCTCATAAATGTACATTCTTGTCTGTTTGGATTCAGGACTTTGCTGTGAGACTAAGCTTTTCTCCAAGACATTGTTATCTTTAGATATTCATTATTGATTTCTGCCTATTCTCTCTCCCAAGTTCAAGGTTATGCACTCTTTAACAATTTTGTAAGGTATCTGTACTTACAAGGAAGTCTGAGATCTCCTTTCCGGAGATTGTTGTAATCTTCTCTCTCGTTCCACTGGTATAATGAATCTGGGAAATCTAACCTTTGGTCAAGTGATTTACCATTAGTGATTTGTATTTGGGGGAAACACACCAACAGAAGGATGACAATCATTTTTGTCATCAAAGCAAGTGCATTGGTTACAAGTACATAAACCTGAATTTCTCTTGAACATGTTTTAAAATTCTTTTTTGTTTACATTTTCTCAGCAATAGCAACAATAGAATAGAAATACATATTAAGCTGAAGGAAATATATCTTTCCAATGAAGACCTTGTTATCTTTTTAACATTTTTGTTCTTTTTGCTATTTATTAGGTCCCATTAATGTGAACTTAGTTTCAATTCTCCCTCAAGTCTCAAGCTCAGGTGTTTCACTTGATGTTTTTTCCTGGAGGGCAGCCACCCATTACACCACACACTAAAGGAAAAGTTGGAGTGTTCCATACCCAGAGAAAGGCTGGTACAAGTATTAGGTTTCAGTCAACTTCGAAGTGAATACTTGTTATTTGCTCTAGGGCTAATGACAATTAGATTGAGCAAAGCAGCATCAGGAGGACATTGCACACGCTAAAGCAATTGCATGATGCAGGAGCACGAAATCCTAGGTGCAGCTAGATCCCTTCTGTATGGTAACGTAATGAGGGACCCACGACCATGCACAGTTGTCAAAAACCCGGCAGATTTTACAACATAGAGAATGAGCCTTGATGTGTGCAAATTTAAGAAAATCATTTAGGAGGTCGGAGGATCCTAGGATGGATTGCAGTCTATGACAAAGGAATCTAACTGTATTACAGATGGATGAAAAATATCACTAGAGGAACTGGAGAAAAAAAGTCTGACAATATCCAAGAAAAGTACTTCCCCTAAGAGAGGACTATGTGCACCAATGATATATACTATGTTTTTTGTCTTTTTTTTTGAGCAAGACCTGTATCAGAATCACCTGTGTAACATTTTCTTTCTTCTTCTTTTTTTTTTTTTAATAAATGTGAAGCTGTCCTCCTTTTTAGATATTCTGAGTCAGTAGATATTGGGTGGATCATTTATTAAAGAGGTCAATGAATGTTAATAAAACAAGAACCTAATATTAATCACATAGAGGCTTAATATTCATACAGAATTGGGATGAATTATACAGAAATATTTTATATCTGTTTCTTCTCCCTTTGCATCTGGGTTTCAACCAGAAATCTATGTGGGTTGCACATTCCCTGAAGCTGAATTGACTTGTTTATGTAATTGCCCTTTTTCTTCTCCAAGTTACAATTTTTTTGTGATGGAAAATACCTTTCTTTTTATTCTGTTTTTTTTTTTTTTCCTTCTTTCACGCAGATTTCTGCATTAGACTGCAATGGTTATTAAACAGGAAAATAATACATATTTTTTCAATTTTTGTTATAAAATCTATGTGAAAGAAGATTTTTGATATACATGAGTACTGGTCCTTATAAATAATATATAAGAAATTAAAATACTCAGATACACCAGGAATTTATAAGTTAGAAATGTGGAATATATAGGGCTAATTTAATGATTTTGCAGTGGTAGAAAGTCATAAAGAAGATCAGACCTCTGACAATGCAGGTTTCACAAACTTCCCCCCTCAAGGTTCTGGTCTTAATGATTCTAGTTGTTTCCAATGGAATTGAGGTTATTTGAGTGATGCGTTCAGGGAGGAATTGGGAGATAACAGTCAAAAATATTGTATCGTTGGGCAGTGCCTCTTTATAAAATCTTACTGAAGTGTTTTTTTTCCCCTGTCCCTATTAGTCCTGAGATGGGGTTTAGTGGTTTTAATTGGGGCTGTAATTAAGGCATCATGAGGTCAATTAAACCTCTCAAAACTGTGTGCCCAACTGTCCTATGATCATCTCTGTGTTATATAGCAGCCCTGAGAGGCCAAAGGAGAAGACCTCTGGTACTACCCTTGAACCCATCTCTGGACTGTCCCAGGAAATACTGAAGTAAATAGAAGTTTGAAAGTCTTCTGAGAATCTTCCATTCATTGACACCTTGGTGTACTATGTGAACCTACATTCATATGATGGTATCTATCTCCATGAAATTGCTGTAGAGTTATGTTCTAGGGAATGAATGTATCCTTCATAAATGCACACACACACATTAGTGAAGAATCCTAAGTACTTTGTACTGTATTTTAACTTTTATGTAGGGGAATGACTTTAGAAACCATCTATTCAGGAAATTTGATTTTACAATGAAGAAATTGAGGTTCCAGGAAGAAACACAATGGCAATTCTTATTCCCATGAAAATATGGGAAGCAGGGCTTCAACCCCCTGAATAGTCTTCTTTCTGTCATAAAACAATGTGTATGCAGTTACAAGGAGGTATGGATATAAACGAAGATATAAATAAAATAAAATGTAAAATAAAACTGTTTGGAAACAAATAATTTCCAAATAATCTAGTATGAAACAGACCCCACTGATTCTACCTTGAGTCTCAGTAGTTTGGTTTTTATTATTATTATTATTATTTTTATACTGAACACATATGTCCCATAAAGAAAAACAAATACTTAAAAGGCCAAATAATCTTGATTACTTAATGTCATAACTGGTGAAAAGGGACTTCAACAAATGCCTTAGTTTTAAAGATTCCACACAGTAAGACTTTGTAACCTTTACAGTACTACCACAGAGTTTTGCTTATGAGTGGGTCTCAGCAAACCTGTGTTAATTAATTGAAGGGACAAAATGCAGGCACCTCTCAATTTTTGTCAATGAGGGAAAAATTCCTCTCGTTTCATCATGGACTTAGATGAAGCTGCTAAGTGGATGATGGCATCTTCATGTGTTTAAAGGAAAAAGTAAAGAAGGTACATGGTAATGAATGCCTACGAAATGCCAGTCACTTTAGATCCTTTATCTCACTTAATCCTTAGCACATCCTTAGGCCATAAGAATATAGTCTCTGTTTACAGGTGAGAAAGTTGTGGCTGAGATCACACAACAATAAGGAGTATTTTCAGGGTTGGAACCAAATGATCTCTGACCGCAAAGCCCATCCATTTCTCATATGATAGTAAAATCTGTTATATAGTAAGGAGGCCTCATAATATGCTTTTCCTATAGCTATTTTCAAATGTCTGTGTACCTGGGTGGGTCACAAGGAGAAGGAAAAGAAAGCAGAGTCAAATTCCCTGTAGACAAGAATTTCAACCTGAATGGTATGTGCTGTTCTTTCTTTGTGTGACTTCACAGAGCATCCTGATACTGTGCAACTCTATTCATCTCAAGACATATGGAAAGAGTTTTATGTTTTAAACAATTAGACTTGACAGCACTATTGTTTCTTTCTTATTTAATATCCCTCAGCCTTGGAGCCCAGCCAGAATCTGTAGTCTCTCTCCAAATTTAATTCTTATTCCTCGTATGTATCACTTGGTTGTCAGGAGACAACAGTTAATGGCATTTGTTCTTGTGACTTAGGAGCTTCTGGGTTATGTCACTTTTGTAGCTGACCTCTCAGCTCAGAGGGAATAAAGTTCTGTGTCTAATGGTCTTTCAGGGCCCCTTATCATTGGTGATTTGACTTTCCAGATCCTATGTTGTTCTGTAAATGTCATGAGATGACAAGATTTCTAGATACTAATTTGTTTCTGCTCAAAAGAAGATGGCAGTTATAAATGTAGAAGAACAGTGAACAAGGATGTTATAGAGGAGAAACTGACAAGGTTATAGTTGTGGGTGTGTAACTTGATGGATTGGCAGGTCTAAAACTCCAGAGGAAATGGAAACAAAGACTGGACAACAGGGAAAAATGCATCTCTAAATTTTGTGTCATTTCAGTGCAACTCAGTTCAAGTCAATCATTTCAATTCAGTTCGATTCAATTCAACAAATACTTCTTTGATCCCTCAGTGAAGAGCAGGTACTATTCTAGATTCTGAAACAACTTATATTTCCTTAAGGTTTTGTGTGGCCAAGCAAAACAGAACTACACTGTGGACAGCTTTGGGAAAGTCACTTCACTTCCCTGGGTCTCAAAGTTTCCTCATCTGTTAAATGGTGTTATCTTCCAGTCATTCACTTCTGGTGAAATTCCTTATGGAAAGGCTTTGCTATAATTGAAAGAGCACTTGCTTTAAAATTGGTGAGTCACATCTTAGTTCTGGCTGTGCTTCTGTTTAGTTGCTTGCACTTGGTAAGTCATCGGCTTTGGGGGGTCTCTTCTGAGAGATCAGAGAAACTGATCTTGAAGGTTCCCATTTTGCCTAATAGTTCTGTGAGGCTGGACATAACCTCAGGTGTCCATGTTCATATCACACAGAGTAAGCAGTCAAACCATGGGGATTTTGTTGTTTTTGTGGTTGAACCTAATTGGTATTCTTTACTCAAAAGTGGTGTACATCCTGGTGTGGCTTGTAACCCGGCATACAACTAGTGCCTGTGGCAAAACACAAACAAACAAACAAACAAAAAAAAACCAACTTGTAACTTTGTCAAAATTTTTCAAAAAAGTCAAAAATTTCTGAAATGGATATCACGTGAGTAACAGAGAAGTTTCTGGCCAGATTTTAATTGATTGGTGTGAGGTTTATTTTTGTCAACTTGCAGCAAAGAAATATTTTTTTAAATTAACATTTATGGAGATCTGTTTTATCTATGACAGGTTACTAAATACTACAGTTTCTTTCTCTGTAGTGTCCCTCCTGCATTGGGATTTCCCACCTGATGGACATCAGGCTTTGCCATGTGACTTGCCTTAGACAATAAAATGTGAGAAGGAATTAGGTATGACACTTCTAAATGGAAGTCTTAGGAGAGGCCGTAAATAATTCCTGGGTTCCCTTTCTCTCTACCATGCGACCAGCAGTGTAGTAGGGTCTGGGGCATCCATCAAGCGTGGGACTTGGCATAAAAATACTGTAGAACTGTCCTGTGATTCTTGTAGGGTGAACAAGGACTAATCTTTTGTCCTTGTAATCTGCTAAGAATTCTTTTTCAGTTGCATTATAATCCAGTTCCCCCTCAGTACACTGTGCTTGCTACAGAGAAGTACAGCCATGAGCAAGGCGGATCTGATCTTGGGTCCTTTAGGGCTATTTCAGACAAGCAAGATGTTACAGTAATGCATGACACATGTTATAGTGGAGGGAGTACATATACTGGGGGAAGCAAACCTGGCCTGGGGGTCAGGGTCGGCCATCTTGATAATATGCATTTAAGCTGGCAGTTTATAAATTTATTAATTCCTATTAATTTATAGGAATAAAGCTGGCCAAGGGCCAGGAGAAAGAAGAAAGTATTAAAAACAGAAAAAAAAAAAAAGATAACAAGCTAAGGCATAAAGGCAAGAAAAGTCTGGGAGAGCTGAGGAACTCATTGTTTTGAGTGTGGCTGCAAGGGGAAGAAACATGGCTGGTGAGATACCATCAATCATACTACTGAGCATTTATTAGCTTTCTGCTAAGTGCTTTACATACAATTTCCTCGTGGTTATTATCACCGTTTTATAGAAGAGGAAACTGAGCCAGAGAGAGGTTGAATGACTTGTGTGTAGCCACACAGCAGGGATGTGATTTTATCTGAAGGGCAAGAGGCAATCACTGACTGGTGTTACCCAGGGGAGCCTTGTGATCAGACCCACATTTGAGAAAGGTGGTCGGGCTGCGTTAGGTTCCCAGCTCTAAGCCCCATTCTGGTTGGAGGACATGTGAGTCTTAGCTTTTGCTTTTCTTATCAGTCTGACTCCATCAACTCAGACAATTAGCAAGAGGGAAGGTGATGGTTGGAGCCCTGTGAAATGTCACTTTTTTAAAATGCTTTTTAAAAATGAATACACTTTATTATTATTTTTTTAATTGAAAAAGTATGAAACATTTCACAAATTTGTGCATCATCCTTGCACTGGGGCCATGCTAATCTTCTCTGTGTCGTTTCAAAGCGAGCACAGAAAAGGTCATGTTTTGAAGGAGTAGGGGTGTTACATGCAAGGAAGAATACATTATGGGTCTCAAAAACATTTAGATTTGGGTGATAGTTTTAATAACAATATGAATGTAATGAATTGATCCCCCAGTGAGCACTTGTACCTCATTCAAATAACAGATGTGATGTTACATCAATATTTTGAGCATTTCAATTTACTTCTGACCGTAAAATAGATAATATAGTGCAGAAGTTAAAGGCAGAGCCAAAAATCTTTAAAGCAGATTTAGTTAGTGGTCCACATGTTCCTCCCTCCTTGTTGATTTAGGTTGAATAATAGTGGTTCTAATTCGCATTTCTCTTTGTCATGAAGAGAGAGTTGTGTAGACCTCACGGGGAGAGAGTCCTCTGTGAATGACAGTGACATCTCTGACAGTTGTTTTCTCTCAGTTGTTTGGTATCTATCTGAAGTCTCTGGAGACTTGGGCCTGACTGAAGAGGTCCCCAAGTCAAGATGCTAGGGATTGTGATTAATATGAATGCTGTTCAGGCCTTTGTAAGATCTCTTCTGTTTCTCCAGAATTCAAAGGAAGAATTGTAGGTAATTTTGACATTTATGGTTTGCTTCCTATAACTTCCTCTGTACACCATCCCTGGAACCCTCACTCTTTCTTTTCCCCTTTCTTCTCCCTTTTTCCCTTCTCTTCTTTTCTTTCTTCTTCCCCTTCCTGCTTGCTCCTTTGACTAGTCTTTTTCTTCTTTTAAACAGCCAGTGTCTGGAGAAAATAACATGCTAGAAATGAGCCGACTGCCAATACACATAGAAAGATTTATGGCAACAGGGAAAAGATGTTATGAGTCGTCACACATATTAATCTTTCCATTTTGGTCTATAAAGACCTGGATTTTGCTACTTTTGCTTAAATGCTCTTAAGGAGATGCAGTTAGGTCAGAACAGGAGAACTAGACAGGTGAGAGGCAGAGATCTGCAGCTCAAGTGTCCAGGAATACTGGTGGGCTCTGCAATTATGGCATTTCTGTTAACAGCCACCGGCACTGTGTCCTTTGAGATACCATTTCAAGGGGCAGGCTTAGCAGAGGTTTTTCATGCCACTCTTTCCAGACAAACTGCCCAGCCAGGGAAGTTGTCAGAAAAGATCAGTGCAGGTTTAGGGATGATTTTGGTTTTTTTGTAGTCTTCCTGAAATAACCAATAATGAGTTGCGGGCTTTGATAGCTCTTTTTATAGGTCTTGCGGCAGCTGGATCAAAATCTAATGAAGATGTTTGCATCTGACAATGGCAGGCCTGCACGTTTCTATTCGATTTCTTGAGAGCACAAATGCATTTCATTTGGGAACATGAAAGGCATATTTAGTGACAACTGATGGTTCTTTGTTTTTTAATTCCCAGTAACGTCTTCAGTAAGTGCTTTTGTTAACATTTTCGCATTATACAATAGGTGACACAGGAAGATAATCGGTGTGCTGAAAGCAATTAAAGAGTTTATATCCAACTTGTTCTGCCTATTAAATGGATCCATTCGGCATAGAAGCACATTAACATCTTTACAGTGGAATGATTGTGAAAATGGGTTATTCAGGGGCCTGTGCGGCTTCCTCCTGCTGCAATAAGACATATCTTCAAGATTGGAGAAAAGGAATGAGCCATTTTTCTCCCCTTGGAACTGTAAACAGAAGTAAAACTATTAATAGATGCTGTAGCTAATCCTGAGAAGCTGCAACCAAGAGATTAAATAATGTCATGAAGAGAGAAAACTGGAATGCAGGGAGGGGAGGGAGGTGGGGGAAGGGGGGAGGCTGATTCCCTGATCACTGAGCTGCATTAGACAAGGACAAGCTGAAGGACTCCAGCTGATCAGAGGATTGACAATTGGTGTAAGAGGGGATTCCTGTTTTCAGCAAAGTAAATAGCCCTTCATCTATTTCCTGAAAACTGTTCAAATGGGAAGATTTATGTTTTATTTTTTAAAGAGTACTCAAGATGATTTTAAATGGGGTTTGGGTGCCTTGGTGAGGCAGCGGAGCCTAGAGGACACATGGACCTTGTGAGCCAAAAATGGTGTTTTTTGATTAAAAAAACAAAACCCAGGGAACTGGGAGGCCTTTGGGTACGTTCATAATTAGAGACTGGGACCCCGTTTTAATTGCCACATAGACTGTATTATAACAAAGGGGATTGGAATGTAATTAAATCTTGTACCTGGCATTTTAGAAATGATTGAACGTCCCCAAGTTTTATTCCTAATACTCTTGGACTTCTGTTCTTCCTCTCTTCAAAAAATACACGTTGATTGAGAGGCAGTATGAGTCAGCAGCTCTGCTAAGTTTTCTCACTTCTCTTCAGATACTTAGACAAATTATGAGGTTGGCATTATTGATACAATTTAGTACAATTCAAAGTGTGGTCCATGGACAGTATCATCATTATCATGAGTTGGAAACTTAACTAGAAATGCAAATCTTCTGGCTCCACACCAGACCTAGTAAATCAGTGTCCAAGCTCAGGCCCTAGGAATGGGTTTTAACCAGGCTCTACAAGTAGTTTTTATGCCCACTAAAGTTTGAAAAGCAACATTTTATAATTGAGAAATCTGAAGCTCAGAGTGTTTAAGTGATATATTAAAACCACACGCTATCAGAAAAAGAGGGTTGAATTTTGACTTATGTCCCGGGTGGGATCTTTTGCAGGATCACTGAAATACCTGGTCAGGATGATAGTCAGTCTTTGAAGATGGTTTTTCATTAGGAACTTGTGACTGAGAATGTTTGGAATCTATGATGAATGTGAGCTGTTGTTTCTCTGCCAATGTGCCTAGCTTCTGATAGAGGCCCAACTGGCCCTGCTCCTGGTGTACAAAGAGACAAGGAAAACTCAAACAGTGATTGGCAGGTGGGCTAAAGGCTGAGAGTGCATGGCACCCATCTATTTCACCTACTGAAACACCATGGAGCAGACTGAATGTTGATCATCTTTCAATATTTTTATACCTATTAAGCCCTGGGGGAAAGAATAGATCCTGGCATGTTAGAGAAGTGAAGCAAATTTCTTTGAGATTGTAGATCACTAAAAATCAGCAGTGAATTGACCTAGATCCAGGAGTTCATTGGGTGCACGAATATGTAGATCAGCACATGGGGAAAGAAGCTTTTTGATGTCTGGCCCTACTGACTGTCATTCTCCGTGCTCCAATAAGCATTAACTCAGGCCTTTGGTGTTCAGGCTGCACTGAGAACTCAGAGACAGATGAGGGTGTGACTGCCTTCGCTAGCATCATTTTGCTTTCACTTCACCCATTTTTTTTGCCCTTCTTCTTCATAGCATTTGGAAGTCGTCAGCCAAAGCTGGAAATTTGTTATTTACTCATTAAAGAGAGGCTTTCAAAATAAATTAATGCCGTGATTTGGCAGCTGATATCATGACTAATGGGTTTTAAGAAGGAAGTATGTTAGGGGAAAAAAACCTCTAGCTTCTTGTAAGATTCTGAGATTCAACCCTGAGTTGGCCACTGGCTGGTTAGTATGTCCTTGGGCTTGTTATGTTTAACTGCTCTGAGTCATGGCTTCCTTCTATAGAGTAGAAAGTGTTTTATATCTCATAGAGTGATTGTACAGATTCAACATGGGGGAACCATATTCGGTTTTCCCAGGGCCATCCAGGTTTACACCTGTTGTCTTGATGTAATGATGTATAGCATTGCCTTTCACTCCGAAAGTGTTCTGATTTGGATGATAAATTACATAGTCAAACTAATTAAAAAGATCCTCTATATAACATGTCATGTCCTATCTGTATGCAGTAAATGAGAGCTATTATTTGAATTATTGCTTCTGGGAGTCAGCTGTACCTTCTCACTGAGCCAGACTTAATTTTCCTCCCTGGAAATGGAATGTTGGAACACTCAGGCCTGGGCCTGTCTGTGCTACAGCGCCTGGCGAGGCCGTGTGCCTCCCTCTTCTCCTCCTTTAGCAGAGCCTGGGGCAAAATCACCGGCCCCTTCTGCAGAATGAAGCATTGCTGTCGCCTGTGGGTAACTGGGCCACTGCCGTAGTGTTTCAGAGCTTCTGGATGAAATCTCATGATTCGTTGTGGAAGTAGATTACTTTTTTGAGTACCCACTCAGTGCCAGGTGCTCTAAATCTCTGAACTCAAGATGAGCATTACTACTTTCATCTTACAAGTGAGGAGCCTAGACTCAGAGATGTTAAGAAATACTTTTAAGCTCACACATTTGATAAGAGGAGAAGCTGGAAGTTAAGCTTTCGTTTTTCTGTCTCCTGGACTCTTTCCACAGTATGTTCCAATGCCAATAATGAGGGACAATTCTAACACCGCATGAAACAGTGAGTAATACCAATCTGTTTGATGTCATCCTTGGCTTCCTATCTTTGACAGGTGGAGGAGAAACTCTCTGTCTCAAGAAAGGAGGACATTTCTAAAGCCAGCCTGCCACTTCTTTGATCTTACTGTTTCTCCCCAACATGCCCATCGTGATACAGTGTTTCATTGAACATGGAGCATACTGGGTATTAATTGCTGCCATCCTGCTGCCTCTGCTAAACATCCTCAAATTAGAATTATTCAAAAGCAGAAAGTTTCATTTGGGCTTGATGTGGGAGACATTAGTGGACAGAATGAGAGGAAGAGGGGAAGGAGGAAGTATGCCAGGATGACTATCAGATCAGACCCATCTCTGCATAAACCAATGGAGACTTTTTGGAGAAATCCATGCCTTCCCAATTCTCTAACCATTTTCGGCTAATTCTGACCTGCATTAGGTAGATAAAGATAAATGTGAATTTTAAATTATATTTAATCTTCATTAAAGTAATTATCTCTCTTAATGAAGAATTTGCTGGGTTGTGCTTGTGCAATGGAGTATAAAATCCTAAGTGAATAAAATCAATTTCATTTTCAGGCTAGCTTTTCTGTCCATTAATAAACAAGGCACAGAAAATATATTTGCTTAGAGTCCTGCAGCCAGCTCATGGCTCACACTAAGCCAATACCACTTACAAAAGCAGGAAAGTTGGTTTCCATTTCTTACTGTTTCATTTTTCAACCTGAAGGAGGGTTTTTGCCTTAAGGAAGTTCGTGAGTTTCCATGGTGGGGCTGTTTACTGGGCCCAGCAGTGAGACAGCTGTGGGTGATATCTCACACCCAATGACTGCTCTAATGCAGTAGTGTGTGTATGGTGCAGGGTATTTCATCTAAGTGCTCTGCTTTATTAATCACATAAGTATGAATTAGACTCTGGCATGCTTATGTTTCCTAATGTATGAAAATTGCTTATTTATTTCCATGCTGTAACAAGGGAAAGAAGCAGACCAGTTCTAAATAGCAGTGTACTGTAGTGTGAAGCAATTAAGTGAGTTATGCATGCCCTTTAAGAAGAGGGTAACTGGGAATTGGTGCCAGCTAGTCCTCGCCAAAGGGAGAAAAGGACATGTCACAGAGGACATGTCCAGGCTTCAGTGCAAACACATGAGCGTATTACTGTAACTTCGTCTCAAGATTTAACTGCTATAAACTAGCTGATTGATTTAGTTGCAACTTTTGGGGAAACAAAATACAAAATAGGTGAAAAGAGGGTCACCCATAGGAAGCAAAAAATGAATGATAATGATGATAAAATTTACTTTTACTTCTCTTTCATTTATGTACCACTCTTCCATGAAAACTTAGCAAGAACAGATACAAACCACCTCCAAAAACATAGTGTCCTCATACTCCCCCCACTGCTGGAAACAGCTGTAGCTCAGGGTCAGAGCAGCTCCACACTTCCTCCCATGAGTGTGTTTCCCTGTGTTGGATTAGTGACTTGTTTGTCACTTCTTATTCATTAAATTATGCTGTACTTATTATGCACCAAGTTCTGTTTGAACTGCTTATTTATATGATCATAACAACCATATGAAATAGCTTGTCTGACTGTTCCTGTTTTACTTATGTGGAAACAAAGGCACAGAGAGATGAAACAACTTGCCTGAGGTTACATAGCTGGTATGTATCAGAGCTGGAACTTGAACCCTGCCAGCCTGGGTCTGGAATCCATGCTCTCACCACCATGCCTCCTTGATTCTATCATGTTTGTGTGACCAGAGTAACATCACTGAACTACTCAGAATTTTGGTCCCTTCATCTGTAAAATGGGAGAGGTAACATTACCAAGGTCCTCCTCCTCTTTCTAAATGTCATCTGATTTATCCTTTACCCTTACTTTTAAGGTTAGAAAATTCTCTCATTTTACATAGGATAAAACCACCTCAGAGATATTTCATAGGTCCACAGTCCCAAGGAGTGTCAGAGATAGAGCCAAGTTTCAGGCTGAGGTTTGCCTATTCTAAAGCTCGCATTTCTTCTACTATATTGTGCTATAGGGCTCTGAGGGGTCATATGAGACAGTATATGTGAAAGCACCTAACACTTCCTGGCATATGATACACCTAATGACAGTGGACTCTGCAAGTTCTTGGCAAATGTATAGAAATGTTTGATTTTTGATCAACTACCATATTGTGTTCAAGCACTTACTACAGTAGCTAATCTCACACTTGATTGATAGTTTGCCTGGTTCAAAAGTCAAGATTAGAAATACTTTTACCTCGGAATGTGTAAGGTACCTGTCTATACCCTGTATTTAAGCTTTCATGTTTTTTGTTGCTACTTGTTTGTTGTTAGAAGTCTAAGAAGTCTGATATTCTGATTCTTGATTCTTTACATGTGAAATCTAGCCTCTGCCTGCTACTCACCAACCTTTTGCCCCAGAAGCTTATAAACTTTCTCATAATCTGCAGTTTAATATCAAGATGGTGTGTTTTCATATGAGCATTATGGTGGACAGTCAATGGCCCTATTCTATTTGGAAACTGCCTTCAGTTCTAGGAAAGCTTCTATTTTCCTTTTATTTTTGCTAAGTTCCTCCCTTCCCTTTTCTTTGCTCTCTCTTTCTATCACCTCTGTTATCAGATGTTTATGATCGTAGGTCTTGTATTTATTTATTTTTCTCCTGTTTTTTGTAAAGAATTTCTTTTTTGTTTAAATTTTAAAAGTTGTATTTGATTTCATCTTAAAACATTTATACTTATTTTAAAAAATTGGTAAGTGGGACTATTCAACACTACTGATATTTCTGTATTGATGTGATATTTAGCAATTTTATAGAACTATTTCTTTTTTCCTTTGAATTTTCTTGGCTTTTTAATGGAAATCTATTTTTCTGTCTGCAAATAATGATAATGTTTCTCTTCCTTTCCCCCCTCAATCTTTATGTCTTTTTTATGGGGGGGGTGCATCTTTTTTATTGTCATATTCCCTGGTGGGAATAAGTATCCTTGCCTTAACTTACTTTTCATAGGATAACTTATACATTTTTATCATTCAATATATGGTTACCTTTTGCTCTTTTTGGTTGAGACACTTTAAATTTAAGGACATTTCATTCCAAGACTAATTTACTCAGAAATTTAGTTATATATTTTTAAATAATACATGAGTTTTATGTCAGCAATTTTTTTTTGCATCTGCTGAAATGACTATTTAGTTTTCCTTCTTTGTGCTGTAATTCATGCTGTGATTCTTGTTTTTGTATTTTTGAATCGATTTTTGTAAAATAAAGATGACCTGTTTCTGAAAAACTATTTTGGGCTTACTGTGTTTTGGTAAGAGATATTTTAGAATTTCACTTCATTCTTTCTTTGTGTTTTTTAAATACCAGATTTAAAAATATTTAATTTTATATAATCTATATTTTAAGTGAATATTGTCAAGTTTAAATTTATTTTTTATCTAAAATTTTATAATAGTATCATTAATGTCTTTTAACTGTAACTCATGCTCCTAACTTTGTAGCTCCTGATACATATTTTTACATTTTTCTTTTATCTTTCAGCAACCTTCCCCAAGGTTTGCACATTTCATTTGTCTTGACAGAAAAAAAAACTTTAGAAAGTTACTTTCATTTTCTTGAATTGTTGCTTTTATCTTTATTGTTTCTTTTCTTCTAAATTTACCAAATTTTACTTTTTTTCTTGGTAGTTGATATGAATGCTAAACTGATCTATTGTCAATTTATTAAAAAATAACATTTAGAGCTATATAGTTTCTCCAAGAATTTATTGTTGGCTGCACTGTAGAATTTTGAAATATGGACTTTCTTTTTTAAATTAATTTCCAAATATTTGAAAAATTTCCTACTGCTTTCATATTTAACTCATAAATTATAGTACATTTTAAAATATCTAAGTTTATTTTATCTTTTCTAAAAATGTGTTTTGTTGTTTTCTTATTAAGTAGAGTTTATAGTTAGAAACTATTAATGTATTTATTTTGGTTGAGTTTTTTTGTAAAATTTATTATGTAGTCTATTTTTAGAAATGGGCTCTAAATACATTGTTAGTTTAAGCTTAATGATTGATCTATTAGTTTCTGGTGTGTATTTTTAAGTATCCCACTGTATTTATGGACTTAACAGTTTCTTCTAGTAGTTCTTCCAGTTTATTCTTTATATATTTTAGGAATATGTTGTTGGATGCTTACCAATCTATAGTTGTTATATTTATTTTGTGAATTTCTTTTTTTTATTTTTATGTCGTATTACTCTAGATATCCTTCAATGCATTTTGCTTTTAATTTTGTTCTGCCTAACAAAAATTTTGTTCTGCCAGTTTGTTCATTCATTCATTTATTAGCAGTTTTAATGCGGTAAAATGCATACAAAGTAAACTGCAGATATTTAAAATGTATAATTTATGTAGATCTGTGAAATCCTTACCTCAATCAAGAAAATGAGCATCTGTCATTTCCCAGAATTTCCTTGTGCCTCTCTGTCATCCTTCCCTCCTGGAATTCCCTGCCCTCTACCCTGGCAGCCACTGATCTGCTATCACTATAGATTAGATTGTATTTCTCAGAATTTTATGTAAATATTATTATACACTAATTATATACTATTCTAGTTTCAATGGCTTCTTTCATAAGGTATAATTATTCTGAGATTCTTATCATTTTTATTCTTATTGCTGGCATCTATCTTAGTCTTGCTTTTCTATCCAATCTGATAGTCTCTATCTTACTTGGGGTGTTTCAACCATGTACATTTAATGTCAATACTTGAGTTTAAATCTACAGACTACCTGTTTATTTTCTCTTTATCTCACCTAGTCTTTATTTCCCTTTTTCTCTTTTACTGTCTTCTTTTGGATTAATTGAATATTATTTATGGTTTCATTTTATTTATGTTTTTGGCTTATTAGTTACAATTCTTTATTTTATTATTGTAATAGTTGCTTTTTAAAAATATTTATTTTTCCTTTTCAATCTACCTTAAAGTGCCATTATACCACTTCATGTGTAGTATAGGTATCTAAAATTTATTTCTCTTGAGATGTAGAAATATCCATATTAATAATGGGATTTCCAATGGTTTAATTTTCATATCTGTCTATTCTTGATTAATATCTACCTGTTTTTGCTTATAATTTTTGCAATTTTATATATCATATTCTTTATTTAAAGACTTTAAACTTATTTTATGTTAAAGTTATTCTGAGAGTTCTCCATTATTCCCATTTTATTGGGGCTAAATTTATCTCACTTATTGTTAAGTTTGTGATTGTATTTCTACATGCTCTGAGTATTTTTTTTTAACTTTTCCTTCCCTATCTAGCAGGTAGATATTTGCACCCACCTAGTTTTCCAGTCCCTCCATCTCATATTAATGGCTTAGGCTCCTATTGTGTTTCAATTTTAATCTTAAAAGATGTAGCCCCTTGACCAGAAAGCAGTTTGACTCTGTCATTCTTTGAATTTGTTTGTGTGTATCTGTGTGTGTGTGTGTGTGTGTGTGTGTGTGTGTTTTAACAGTGGTTTCAGCCATCTTTAGTCTTAGAAACACTTGGAACTTTTATTCAGCCTTCTTCTTCAGGAGGTAAGCTTGCTCTAGCCTTCAATTCAGCCAGGGATTCTACTTCTCTTTTGTTAATTGAACGTGTTCTGTTTTTCCCTGTTACTGTGCAGCAGTGCAGGAATCAAATGTACAGTTACTTCTGTCCACTTGCAGACCTAGAGCCGAGCAGGCTCTTGGCTTCAGCCCTGCTCATCATTATGAGTTCCTATTCCATTTCTTGTGCACTGTACTATATGTTTTATTCTGGGGGCCAAAGTATGTCATTAATTTTAATGTTAAATATTTTATTTTTCATTTTTATTTTGGCACAGTACAAGGAGAAACTCGTAGAGTCATAGTTATTTGGAGTTTCATCTTTTCTTTCCCAAGACATCAATGATAAATAGTTTTATTCTTATTACACAGTAGAAAAAAATTTATATGTGGTTACTAAAAGGTGAGTGAAACCTACTTTACTTTGTTTCTAAAGATTCTGATTTGTGATATGAACGTACTTAGTCCTTTTCTCAACTCTGTATAAATTTGCCTTTTGGTTAAGAATTTGAGAAGAAGAAAATCACTCATAGGTCTGGGGTGACCTGTACTGTAGGATAGTTAAGGATGATTGGTAGTCTTTTTTTTTTTTTAAATAGTTGTGTTTCAAATTTAAAATTGAATTGAACTAGAAAAATAAATTATGGAGACATGACATTCTCTCTGAGCAAGATAAGCCTGTTCAATAGAGTGAGAAGCAAATCCAAGTCTTCCTGTGGCATTCTGGGCCTCTCTAGAATTACCACTTTACGTCTTATATTTCTCACTGCCAGTCTCGGCTTGTCTCTACCAGTAGGGGCTCTCACAATTATGGAAAAAAAATTTTTTTAACTTGGAAGAAACAGTTTGTTGTCTACTTCCATCATACATAGTGCTGTAATGTAGCTCTTTTTTCCCTCACGTAAGCTGGAGATGGAGGGAAAGAAACATCTCGTTTTTGTTATTTTCTTTCTCAGCAAACTATCACATCCTCATTAAAGCGCCACAAACATGACAACACCTGCATCGGGCCACCTGCTTCCGTTCGTGTGACACAAATAAATTCCTCTCAGAGGTGACATTGAAACTACTACGATGCATCTGAAGATACAAGGGATTCCTGATCTGCTTTCTTTTAGAAAGGAGTTTGCTTGGCTTGATAAAATTTAGTTCTTTATATTTGAATTTCTGATACTTTAAGAAAGAAGCATAGATGAAAAGGGAAGATAAAATCTTAATTAAAACACTGAACTATTTAACAATGATTAATAAGTGATTTTTTTCAGATGAGCTGAATGTTTAACTGTTCACTTTGGGGAGTTTCCAAGAGCCTGGATTCTGGAGGCAGGCTACCTGAGCTCAAATGGCTCTGCCATTTATTAGCTGTGTGGCTTTGAGCAATTTACTTAACCCCTCTGTGCCTTACTTTCCTTATCTGTAAAATTTGAGATTGTGGCTACATCATACAATGTGGCATGCATTTAATGAATTAATATATGCAAAGCACTTATAATAATACCTAGAATATAGTTAACAGTAAAGGAAAGTTTTTTTTTTATCATCTATGATGTGTTAAGTTTTATTCTAGGCGCTAGGGATACATTGGTGAGCATGATAACAGAAGTTCTTTGGTGCCATTCTAGTAGGGGAAAATGTAGTAAATAAGTAAAATAAGCAATCAAGATAATTTCAAGTAGTAATATGTGCTGTGAAGAGAATAAAAGGGGATCATAATTCCTAATACTAGAGCCTAATTCTGTGTATGGCTCACTCTTAGATTGGAGAATTGTGTCTTCATCTTTTGTCAGCCCTATTCTTTTGCCATAAACCACTCTCCCTGTATGGATTTCCCATTTGACCACTGATCCTGATTATTTTCAATTTAACAATTTACATATAAGTGAGATTCACTTATTCCAAATTCACCATTGCAATGGGCAGCCGTCCAGATGAGAGCTGAATCAATATTATTTTATCTTATTTTTTTCCTATTATGCTTGATTGCTATACATATAAATCATAACTGACTAGTTCATGTGTAGAAGTAATAGAAATGGAGTTACTCCAGGCATATAGATATAAGCATAAAAAATTCTGTGGCTAAAAAGGAACAGGGCAATTTATTTTGCCTATCGTGCTAATGGTGGACTCATTTGACCCCAAATGATGGTACTTCTGTATCTATAGTTTATTTCCAGAAAAGGACGCATAGTAGCAACAGCGTGTTGCATTGGAATAGCAGTAAGGATATTTATTGCAGCCAGAGGCTGCTTCACAGCCAAGGGTTTGGAGAAGACAGTAGTTGGCTCATTTTGGTCCCCCTCTGCAGGGTTTTATCAGATGTGCCTTCCTGGTCAGTTCAGGAACAAGTTACATATGCATGGAGCACCTCAGAACTAGAAAGCCCAAGATGGAGTCTCAAGTGGGGCTCCTAGACCCCTGCTAGGTATGTAGATGCATTACTGCTGTATGAGCAGACCCAATGGCAAAGTCCTGTGGGAGTCTCACCAAAACTGCGTGCAAAACCATCGATCTTGCTCTAATGAATAAACAGTGTTGAGAGGCTGATACAGACTGCCCCAAAACTTGCTTCAAATCAACAGCTATTAAAAACTCCATTTCATGCCTGGACCAGATGTCAGTACCGTGCATGTATTTCAGGAAAACAGATCAGGTCAATTTCAGGCCTGCTGGAATTAACCCTCTTAGCACACCTATTTTTATGAGGAGTTAAATCTAATCCCTTCAAGGATTCCACAGTTGTCTCTATATTTAGTATAGAAAAAAATTACTACAGATTTCTGAGTATTGTATAGACTATAAATGTAGCTCTGCTCTGAGGAATATGAATAGTAGAAAGTGAGGGTGGTAGATTTTAACTGATTTCTATTAAAATTCTTAAGAGTATTAAGAGATATGGGAAAACTTAAATAGAGAAAGCACTCATCTCCAGACGTCATTGAGAGTCCATTACAATAGTCACACTGCAGAAGTTAATTTTATTTTCTGATGTCTAAATAATACAAAAATCTGCTGCAGTTTTAATTTGCAAAGCATTTGACAGAGACTGCTGTAATATTTTTGTGGATAAGATGGAGGAATTAATGTAGACAAATGGAACTTACTATCTGGTGGAAAATTGTGCGCAAATTTTTCTTGTTAATGAATTGATGCCAATGTGAGAGGAGCTCTCTAAAAGGCATGCCCGTAAGACCCAATAGGACACAAATATGGAAGAGGTAGTTAATATGCTCCAAAGATGATTAGATGGTGATAAGCTGTAAAGCAGGGCCAAAATTATGAAAACTGAAGTAATTGGCATTTGTCTCTCATTTAACGCTAGCTGCAATTTATCACGTCTTTACTAGATGCCAGACACTCTGTTAGGCCTTTCTAAGTGTTAACTCACTGTGTCATCACAACCTGATGAGGTAGGTATTCTTATTGCCTTTATTCTTATTGCTTTATTTAAGCTCACCAAGGCCCAGGGAGCTTAAATAACTTGCTTGAGGTTATACAGCCTGTTAAGTAGTGAAGACAGGTTTCAAATTCAGGCAGTTTGATTCTGAATCTCATAGGTCTCAGTTGAACTCAAGGAGAGGATTAGGAAAACTTGCTTGATAATCTTAAGATATTTGAAATATACAACATGCTCCATATAAACCCTATGAAATATCTTCTCCAGCTACTGAAAAACAGGCTGTGCTAACTTCCCTCCCTTTTTTCCCCCATTATTCACTATTCATTATTGCTTTGAGTAGTTGATAAAGTCTGGTTTTATGTTATTTCTTTGCTGAAAGACTTTTGAGAACGCTCCATTGCTTGCCAACATTCTTTGGCTCAACTTTCATTTTAGCCTCATCTCCCATTATCCTCCCCACACTACACACTAGTCCCTTTAGCCTGTGTCAGTTTGCACAAACTTGTCCTGGATGTTCCTGTTCCCTTGCAAATTAAGCTATTGAAACCTTGTCCTTCTTTGAAGTCCCAGGTCAAATACTCTC
Organism: Camelus ferus; assembly: GCF_009834535.1. Taxonomy (NCBI): domain Eukaryota; kingdom Metazoa; phylum Chordata; class Mammalia; order Artiodactyla; family Camelidae; genus Camelus; species Camelus ferus. Next base: position 13,774,287 of record NC_045699.1, read on the forward strand.
TCCTCCAGAGAGGCTGACAGAACTCTACAACAAGAGTAGACATTATTGTCATGGTTATTATGTTTTCATTATTCATGTGCCAAAGGATAACACACACTGGTTTTTTTAGTTCAGCCACCCATTGAGTCTTAGTCCTGCTTTCTCATGAGAGAAATTGGACTCACATATGCTGGCCTTTTATACAAAAATGAATAAAGCTTGAGCACAGCTTATCTGAGGCTCTTGCAAGACAGCCACCCACGAACATCTATTTGCACTGTCACAATGCTTCCCCAGAGCACTGTAGCTACGTAATGGGGCCCCAGCTTTGTAGTCCCATGTGATGTCCTCAGGGATGCAGTCAGTAGTGGGTATACTGATTATCTCAGAAGCCTATCAAAGTTGTCAATAACCTGTACTTGGAGATTCTCCACAAGCATTTTCCCCCAAGAACTTTCTTAATCTTGCCCCTGGTACCCTGTCTCTATAAACTATAGTTGCTCTCTGCTTCTTATATGCTTCAAAATATATAGTTATCTACAATAGTTGACACCCTTTTTTTTTTTTAACTTATAGAAAAAATTCTCTCTCAATTCCAAGGATAGATGTGACTCTTCTTTTTCTTACTGCAACACCCACTAGGAATTGTCTTAGATTGAACTAGACATTCATTTTTATTTTTTTTTAATTGAAGTATAGTTGACATACAGTATCCTGTTTCAGGTGTGCAGTATACTCCCTCAACATTTATATGAATTATGAATTAATTACTACAGTAAGTCTGGAATATCTAGTATGTCTATGTCATCATACAGAGTTATTGCAGTGTTGTTTACTGTAATCCCCATGCTGTACATTACATACCTGTGACATTTATGTTATAATTAGAAGTTTGTATCTTGTAATTCCCTTTACCTATTTTGCCTAACCCCCAACTCCTTTCTCCTCTGGTGAACACCAGTGTTTTCTTTCTATCTGTAAGCCCATTTCTGTTTTGTTATAGTCATTAGTTTGCTTTGTTTTTTAGGTCCCATATGTAAGTGAAGCCACATGGTATATACAGTAGTCTATACAATTGCCCAAGGTCAACTCTTAAGGAAATGAAATCCACATTAGACACCTGCCTTGGCTAAAAAGTCTTATGCCTGTCAGGAGCCAGGATGTCTTGTGACATCCCTAAAGGCATAGTTTTCACATTCCCCACAGGGGACAGGCAAGCATCCGCACATTCAGAGAAACCCAAACTTTGCTATCATATCAGGGATATATAGTTCTCTCAGGTTAGGTTCAGCCTATCTCTTAGGGGTCATTTTTTGGATCATAATCAATGTTGCCCAATAGCATAGTTGACACATACCAACTTTATTCATTTTCAAAGAAGCAACTAGGAAGTGAACCAAAAATCAGACCCTCACATAGAAGGGGAAAGTTTTTAACCCTTTGCCCAAATTTAAGAACTTCGTGAATTTTTAGAACTGCTTTAATTTCTTTGGGTTGATGGCAAGGAAGTTTGAAGCCTGGTGAGTATAAGGTAAGGTGCAGAGTGAGGGGTTTACGATCACCCAGCATTAATTTCCCTAGGTGATATTTGCATGACTGTCATTATTACTCACAACCTTTTGAGGTAGTGTAAAAGTTGGGAGTTTCACAATGTTAAGGAACTTTTTGAAAGGTAAATACTATATCTTCCCTAATTATAACAGGTTTGTTGAGCAATGACTATGAGCCAAATCTCTTTAATTATACTAGCTCATGGAATTGTTGCGAAGGTAGGAAGTAACCCCATTTTATTAGTAAGACATTAAGGCTCAGAAAGATAAAACCATTTGTCTAATTCCTACAGATAAACCTATCCATGTTATTAATCAGGTGATTTAAGGTATTGCTTCTTGAACTTAATAATTATACATGATTTTCAAAAGCTGTACAGTTTTATCATATTTTCATTTAACATTATGTCATAAACATTCTGAATAAATTTTCCTACTCTTAATGATCATCATTTACAATACTTGCATACTGTACTGACATACTGAAAGAAAGTAATTTACTTAACACTGCCCTGCTTTCACACATATGTTTTTATTTTAAGTATTTTATTTTCATAGCTAATGTTTCCAGGACATCTTCTTGCACATAATTTCTTTTTTGGGGGGAGGAGGGATGGCTCTCCTGAGCCAATGATATCTCTTCTGAGATCTTGCAAATAATATAGTATTATATTGTGCTAATTTTACTATGATTTAACTTTTTATATTTAAATTTTTACTCCATTTGAGATATGTTGCTTTTCAGAGAAAGATATGGATTAATTTGTTCTTTTTTATATTGCTAACCAATAATGTCAGCTCCACATTCAGAATAGTCATTTTCTATGTGTTTTTTTAAAAAATGTAATTTTAATAGAGAATGTTCTTATATATATTTGGGCCAATTTCTAATTTCTCTCTTCTAACCCACTGAACAATACTTCCATTTGGGCCATAGTGGCATAGAGTTTTTATTTATTATTTCTGGTGCATCAAATTCTGTTACCTGCTAACGTGCTCCTGCCCTTTCCCCTTACACATGGCTGATGTTATTTTAGTATATTTCATTATATTTTCCTTTGTTTATTTTTCAGAATAAATTTCAGAATCATTTGGGTAAATTCCACACACACATGCGAAGTCCAGATCAGATTTTAGTTGGATTCCATTAACTCTATAAATGTCTCTATCTTTATCTTCCTTTTTTTGTCTTTTTCTTAACTGGGTTATACATAAATCCATATTTTAAATTATTTCTTTCTTTTCTTTTTCCTTTTTTCTATTCTGAATGAAGCACTTTCTAATTTTTTTTTGAAATTTCTAGTTATACCAATACACTTAGTATAATTTTTTTGGTATAATTATCTTACATTCATGCATTTATTTATTTCTTGTTTCAAAACCTTTTTTGAAGCAGTTTAAAGTAATTTTAGGTATATTATAATGATTTTGAAAGTAATTATTTTTGAAATAATTATTTTTTAATTTTCCAATAGTTAACTTGATAGTACTAGTTTTCATCCTTACTTAATTATCCAAAACTCTTTAAGTAACATTATAAAATAATAACATACTTATTTTTTACTTGATTTAGCAGTGAATGGTGGGATATTTACTCTTTGATTAAAAAATAATTTTTAAATAATGTAAATAATATTTTATTATTTAGTTGGTGTTCTTTAAGGAAAAGAGGCTCTTCAACAAATAAATATAAATTATTCTATTCTATTTCTCATATATTTATTAAAAGGGCAAAATTATCAAACATACATTTGAATCTGTTGAAATAATCATATGATCTGTTTTAGTTAGCCTTTTTGTAATGTTCATTACAGTTATAGATTTCTTAATGTTGAGGTACTCTGATTTATACTCTGAGCTGATATTGCTGATATATTATACTTGGTCAGGGTATAAGAGCCATGTTTTTAAGAGGTTATTTTAAAATAACTGTGAGCAAATTTACAGGTGGGTGACCAAGGTGGTGAAAGATGTGAAAACTGTATCATATGAGAACTAGACTATTCAGCCTAGAGAAGAGTACACTTAAATTACCCCTCTTAGGAGGAAGAATGGTGGTTGATTTTTTTTTTTTTTATTGAAGTATAGTCAGTTTACAATGTTGTGTCAATTTCTGGTTTATAGCTATAGCATAATGCTTCAGTCATACTTGAATATACATATATTCATTTTCATATTCATTTTCATCATAAGTTACTACAAGATATTGAATATCATTCTCTGTGCTATACAGTATGAGCTTGTTGTTTATCTATTATGTATATTAGTTACTATCTCAATCTCAAACTCCCAATTTATCCTTTCCCACCTCTCCCCCCTTGGTAACCATGTTTGGTTTCTGTTTTGTAAATAAGTTCATTTGTCTTTTTTTTAGAGTCCACATGTAAATGATATCATATGGTATTTTTCTTTCTCTTTCTGGCTTACTTCACTTAGAATGACAGTCTCTAGATCCATCCATGATGCTGTGAATGGCATTATTTTATTATTTTTTATGGCTGAGTAGTATTCTGTCATATAAACATACTGCAGCTTCTTTATCCAGTCATCTGTTGATGGATGTTTAGATTGTTTCCATGTCTTGGCTATTGTAAATAATGCTGCTGTGAACATCGGAGTACATGTATCTTTTTGAATTAAGTTTCCCTCTGGATATATTCCCAGGAGTGGAATTGCTGGATCACATAGTCTTTTGAGGAATCTCCATACTGTTTTCCATAATGGCTGCACCAAACTACATTCCCAGCAACAGTGTAGGAGCATTCCCTTTTCTCCACAGTCTCTTCAGCAAAATGTGTCCACAAAATAAAAGTTTGTGGACTTTTGAATGATGACCATTCTGACTGGTGTGAGGTGATATCTCATTGTAATTTTGATTTGCATTTCTCTGATAATTAGCGATATTGAGGATTTTGTCATGTGCTTATTGGCTGTTTGTGTGTCTTTTTTGGAGAATTGCTTATTTAGGTCTTCTGCCCACTTTTGGATTGGGTAGTTTTTTTATCATTAAGTTGTATGAACTATTTATATATTCTGGAAATTAAGCCCTTGTCAGTCTCATCTTTTGAAAAATATTTTCTCCCATTCTATAGGTTGTTTTTTGTTTTGCTTATGGTTTCCTTTGCTGTGCAAAAACTTATAAGTTTAATTAGGTCCCATTTGTTTATTTTTGCTCTTATTTCTATTGCCTGCATAGACTGCCCTAGGAGAACATCGGTAAGATTTATGTCAGATAATGTTTTGCCTATGTTTTCTTCTAAGAGGTTTAGAGTGTCTTGTCTCATGTTTAAGTCTTTAAGCCATTTTGTTTTTTTTTGTGTGTGGTGTGAAGGAGTATTCTAACTTCATTATCTTATATGCTGCAGTCCAGTTTTCCCAACACCACTTGATGAAGAGACTGTGTTTCCTCCATTGAATATTCTTGCCTCTTTTGTCAAAGAGTAATTGACTGTAGGTCTGTGAGTTTAGTTCTGGGCTCCCTATTCTGTTCCATTGATCCAAATGTCTGTTTTTATGCCAAAACCACATTGTTTTGATTACTATAGCTCTGTAGTATTGCCTAAAATCTGGGAGAGTTATTTCTCCAGCTTCATTCTTTTTCTTCAGTATTGCCTTGGCAATTCTGGGTCTTTTGTGATTCCATATAAATTTTAGGATTATTTGTTCTAGCTCTTTGAAAAATGTCGTGGGTAATTTGATAGGGATCATATCAAATCTGTAGATTGCTTTGGGGAGTATGGCCATTTTAACAATATTAATTCTTCCAATCCAAGAACATGGGATGTCTTTCAGAATGATGTTGATTTTTCAGCTTAAAAAACTTTTATATGAAAAGATTATTATGTTTTTGAAAAGAGTATTTTTGACTCAAAGGTTTTCCAGAGGAAAGACCTAAATGATAAATTATAGAAGTATAGACTTAATAGCATTTAAAAATATTAATTAGAGAGTTTTAAAATTTAAATGTCCTGGTTTATAAACAAGTGAGCCTTCCTATCAATATAAATGTTGGAGCAGAGACCGGATGACCTTTGATCTATAAAAAAGCTCCTGCATTGGTTGGGGGGTTGGTCTGAATGAACTTTAAGGTACCTTCTAATTGTAAAACTATAAATCTATAATTCTGTGGTTAAAGAACATGTTATGCTACATTATGCTCCATTCTATAAGTGATTCTTTAAAACTGATGTTGTAGGCAGGATTTGAATATGACCCCCAGTTCTTTGCTCTTGGTATGCTTAGATAGGAGGGTGGAAAACCAGGCTGTCATCGATCTTTCCTTAGTACGGCAGTGCAGACTACCTCAAAAGATCAGAGGGAGAGGAAAGTCTTAGCAACTTAGATATCTGGACAGAGCAAAGAATTTAAACTGGAAAAAAAAAAAAGAGAACTAAAGTAGTCTTAAAATGACTTGAGAGTTGGCAGAAGAGTAATTTTCAGAAGGGTATTAAAGTCAACAATAACCATATTTTAACTCGAAGTAGAAGTCTGAATAGAAGAAGGGATAGAAGTTAAATTCAATTCAGAACATGGGACCAGAAACTATAAAATAGCGTATGGCAGGCACTGAGCAGGGAGGAGGGGGATGGCCAGTGGGCAGACAAAGACTCATGACTCCTAAATTCATGAAGAAGATCTTAATTGCATTTTAAGAAGTATTATTTTGCCTGCTTTAACAGGGTTGTTGTGGCTTATAAATAGTGGAGCCAAATAATATATATATTATTGTATTACTGTATATATACTGTTTTTATAAATGTTTATTCATGTACATTTTGTTTTAGGTGCAATGTCAAGTAAAATAGCATACACTTTATTCTTTTAAAGAGTACTTGTGGAAGTATGAAGTGGTATGATACTGCTGCCTCCAGTTATTGCCTGTTGAATGAATAGTAACTTAAATAACTTAAAAAGTAAATGTTACTTAAAATAGTAACTTAAGGCACTCAAATCATCTAATAAAAGCTTCATCAGAAGAAGTAATCTTTTAGAGGTAATTGGGAAAATATTTCTGTAATTTGCTAGGAGATTTTCTTGGTTCACCTGAAATTCCTTGGGTGAAATCTGAAACTGGTCCCCATCCATGAAGGGCAAAGAGAGACAGAAAAAAAGAGGCAGACCACTTCAAATTGGTAGTTGGTGGTTTTAATAAGCAAGGGAACTTACATACAAGGCTTGACTTGGGTGGTCGCAAGACAAGTGGATCTCTGCACTTGCCCACTAGAATCTCAAGAGTTTATATAGAGAGTTTAATGGGGTTCAGTCATGTGTACAGTCCAAATGGTCTCAACAACACATGACTCTCTGGAGGTTGCATCCTTGAAATGGCTCTGACTGTAGAATGATGGGCAGCATGTGCATTCCAAGGACAGGGAAGGAGGAGAGGAGCCTCAGATTGCCTGCATGTGGTTCATAGGTCACCCAGCAGTCACATCCTCTTGATTACCTCCTCCAACAGATCTCAGGATGTTTTCAGAGCTAGAATGATCACAGTGTCATAAGATAGCTAATTACCATGACCAGCGTGAATTGAATTGTGTGGTGGTGAGTGTTCATTCATAGTTTTCCTTTCTTTCCTATCCTGGGGATGGATTCCCTTGGGTGGAACACACTTCCCTGCCACGGTGACTTAAGGGTTGCCCATGTAGCTTACTATGACTCATAAAAAGTGTACAGAAGTGGTAATGTGTGAGGTCTGAGCAATTATCCTCCAGCCTCCTTGCACTTCGGCTCTCCACAATGAACAGAGCATGCTCGAGGTATGCATTGTTCTTTCATCCTGAATCCCAGATAGAGAGACTCACGGAGCAAATCTGAACCCAGACTACACACGGGAGCCAAGTGCAATTGAGCTGGACAGGTGAACTCAAACCCCTCCAGCAGAGCCACAGATAACATGAAGATTCCTGAACAAGAAGCAAATATTTGCTGTTGTAAACCACTGAGATTTTGAGATAGTTGTAGCTTCTTTATTTAAGCAAAACCTGACTAATACACATGTCTGATTTTCTAGGTACTGTGCTAGGAGCTTTATTTTTGTAATTTCAACCCTACAAAATATTAAACTATTATCTTATAGCAATATTAAAACTATTAAAGTGATAATATCTCAATCTTATAAATGAAAAGACAGGCTCAGAAAGATTAAAAAGTTTCATAGGTATATACGTCTTTCAGAATTAATCAAATTGTACATCTGAAATATGTGTAGTTTACAGGAACCATAGCACAATAAAGATGTTAACAATTTTTTTTATAATTTAACCTTTACCATGCAGGTCATCAGTGGTTGAACTGACCTTGGAATCTGAATTGTGTCTGAATCTAGCAGCAGTGTTGTTTCCACTTGCAATATATTCAGGAAAGGGGCCTTAATTATTTTCGTCTGGCCCATTAAAGAGCCCTGATCAAATATGCTTCATGTGCTGAGGGCCAGAAGTTTTTCTACATTTGGAAAAAATGATGTTAGCTTTTTGAATTAAACAACACTTTCTGAGTATGGCTCTACATAAGAAGATGTGTGCAAATGAATAAATTTTGGCTCTTAATGAATTATAACATAAAAATGTACATTGAAGTTACTTCAAAAATGCAATCCTTGTGAAAGGATAATCTGTGGCACCATAGGCAGTAAGTAGTGATGAGATGAGAACATCACTCTGTTACATGCACATTAACTCTAATCACATTTTGTAGCTGATGTTCTTATAAGGGCTGCCAACTAACATTTTACGTAAATGAAGAGCTAGGATATATAGCCTTCAGAAAGCAGGCACCTCTCCTGTCAAATAGGTAATTACAGAGGCTATGACTCCATTAGGAAAATGGTGGCCAATCAATGTAAACCCTAAGAGCTCAGATCCTTTGTAATTGATTGAGAGATTCAGTGACTTCAATGCAATTGAGTTTCAAATGTACGAAGCCAATATTTGGCCAGATGGCTGCCATGAATTCCAGAGGGAGTGTATGAATTTTAATGAGAGCAGTGGCTACACAATTGGAGTCACATGTGCTAATATTGAATGAAATACGCAGATCAGTACTGAAACTGCAACCTGGGGGTGCCTAAGCTTTCATTTGTCATATCCTAATACTCATACTTATTTCTGCAGGTATGCAATTACTTATCATACAAGCTCTGGAGGAATTTGTTAATGCAAATCACAATTGATATTTGGAATTATAGCCTACCTCTTATGTCTGCTGAGATGACCCATTACATAGTTCAGGATAATTTAGAGGTCCTATTTCAGAAGTGTCCAGTTTGTGCAAACAAGAGACATTAAGGTATATCTGTTCAACAGTTACTGCAAGGTTAATGTGAGTAAGATGTAGGAACTGGGGATAATCCATAGATGAATCGGGCATGATTATGGATTCTGTCCTAGAAGAGCTTAAAAGTCTAATAAAAGTAGAGAGAGAAATATTTTAAAAAATAATTATAATACAAGGTTGGAAGTGATAAGTATCATAAGAGAGGCACAAATAAAGCAGTAGTTCTGTTCAGTAACTAGGTCAATTTATTGTGGCTAATTAAATAAATACTAATGAGGGTGAGACCTTCACTTCTGGTAATAGCACTCTAGCTAATTCTCACCAACATTCTCAACAAATGTAATAAGAATAGCTGGACAACATTGAAGAAACAGTACTTGAAGGTATAGAAGAGCCAAAAATATGTTAAAGGATTGCGGAGTCAAGAGTTGGGTGAGGACAGATATTCAGAGATCAGGGCAGCATTCAGCTTGCTTACATTTGCAGATTATTGAAGAGGTGATCAAAATGCTGAGAAGTATTTTTGACAGACTTGCAGGGCTAAGGGGACAGAAATTGGAGTCTAGGATCTGTCCCCAGACCCTACTCTGTGCTTTAGGTTTGGATCCTGAACAGCCACACATTCCAGGAGTCAGGATGCCTGGAGAGCCAATCAGTCCAGGTGTGTGGCCCAGAAAAGCTCAATCCCTATAACTAGATTAAGGCAATTTCTGGTACCCCAAGGTGCCTGACTTAAGCAGCAAGAAATCCGTTCTGAAGGAAGGTAGTATTGTTGGAAACTTAACATTATTTCTAAAAATACAGTGCCCATCACATGATAAAAATTGACTGGCCCACTGAGGGACAAGCTGATATGAATAAGACTATACAGAATTACTAAAGATTTAAAAATAACTTGGCTTAGTGTATTTAGGAAAATAGAAAGAAAGCTTGAAATTTGTAGCAGAATTGGAAATGATTTAAAAAATGGCTGACAAATTGAAGCAAAGAAAAATTTTTAAATTAAAAGCATTAAAAAATCTGAGTGTTAGTCTTCACTTTAAAATAATTTATTTATCTGTGCATTTATAGTTAAAGTTCTTTTCTTTATATGTTCTATATTGCACAATAAAATGCATAAAAGATACACAAGAGCTAACTAAATATGTTTTTATCAGATTCTGAAAATTATTTTAAATCTATAAACCTACTATTTTCTCCAAAGTTTCAGAGCTATCTTAAGAGATAGACAATACTGTTATTTCACAATAGATATGGGAAAACAAGACAGCAACAGAGTTTATGGTCACACAGCTGGGAAATAGCAGAGCCAGGTTACAAACCTAGATTTACCTGACTCCACCCAAGCTCTAAACTCTTGTGTAGGCTTGAGAACCCTCCCTTTGAGGAGGAATTGTTTCTGATGATTATGTCAGTGATGTTGCAATGGCTAAAGTTGCTGCTGCAGCTACTGACTCTAGTTATTCTTAAAGAGATGATGATCCTACTATGTTGGTGGCAGCTCTCTTGGTTCTCAGTCAAGAGATTTCCATGACAACTTGACTGGGCCTTCTAAACTGACAGTTTCTTGGATTTATCCACAGAATCCCCTCTCTAGAGCCTAAATAGTTGTCCCTAGGGTGGGACAACTAATGAAAACTTCCAGTTCTCTTTTCCTCCTTTGACTGCAAGGAGGAGTCACCCCTCTTGTCATATTGTTCTGTAGCTCCATGGTTCCATTATTTCAGGAGCTTGGTTGTTTTTTTCTACCATTAGGTCCTTTTTGTCTCAGAAAGCATACCCTCCCCACCTCATCCTGTCCCCAGCTCTTTATGGAAATTTCTCTTTCCCTACTCCACATCAGAGCTTGAAACTCCAGGGGATGTTGGGAGAAACACACTTGGCCAAACTATAGAGAAAAAGATTCTTTTATACTTTTCTCCATGGTGATGGGCACCAATTTGCCTTACAATTTTGTAGCTAATGCCATCCAAATGATTCTTCTGGGAAACAAGGATTTATTTGGGAGTCATTTTCTGGTTCTGTTTCTAGATGTAGAAGTGGCTGGTATTTTCAGTCCTCCCCTCACTGGTCTAACAATAAATTTCCCTCACATCATAAACAGTGAGGCTCTGCTCTACCTCAAAAAGTTCCATCAACAGCCATTTGTGTCCTTCTATGACTTAGTATTCAGCAAAACAAAATACAGCCACACTGTCCAGGCCATGGTAATCAGTGTCCTACTGTGCCAGCCACACACATCCGATTTCTCAAGCTGTGCCCATCACTTTACACAAATGACATTAAAAATGAAAGGTGCATATCGGGGGGCATAGGGGCTAGAATCCACATTAAGAGAAATGGTTTGTGGAATTGGGTGTGTTTCCAGTGGAGAATGAGGATGAAAGGAGCAGGATAGCTCCCTGGGTCCCGATAGGAGGATCTGCCAGGTAGTAGGTAGAGGCAGATTGTAGCTGAATGCGTGTAGATTTTAGCTAAAGTGCTAAAGGAGCTGTCCAACAAAAGAAATGGACTGCCTTAGGAGCTGTGAGCTCTGTTATTATTGTTGAATAGGTACTTGCCTCACGCAAGAAAGAATTCAAGAGCAAGGCATAGTAAAGTGAAAGCAAGTTTATTTAGAGAACTACGCACTCCATAGACAAAGTGCTGTCTGTCTGACTCTGAAGGAAAAAATGGCTTAGGAGATACATATTCCATAGGCAGAATGTGGGCCATCTCATAAAAGAGGTGTGGGGATATTTAGTATAAAGTGAAAGCTGATACACACTCCATAGACAGAGTGGGGGCCGTCTCAGAAGGCAAGAGAGTGACTATGAGGTGCAGAATTCTTAGGTTTTATGGGCTTGGTAATTTCATATGCTAATGAGTAGGAGGATTATTCCAACTACTTTGGGGAAGGGGCCAGGATCTCCAGGAAATGCTCTCACCCCCGCCTGCTTTTTAACCTTTTATGGTCAGCCTAGGAACTGTCATGGTGCCTGTGTGCCATGAGGCTCAAGGTCTACTGGAAGTCAAATCTTCCACCATCTTGGTTCTGACTACTTTGTCCTGTCCTCAATTGCTGTGTCATTCCTTCAGTAGTTGTGCCCTGCCTCCTTTTCTCTTGTCTCATTAGTAAAGGTGCTTAAACACTGGGGAGGGAGGTTAACCACCTGTTACGGAGGTTAGATTTAGGGTTCTTACAATAGGGATATAATCATATGTGGACTCATCTCAGAAGTCAGCAGCTACAGTTTCCATTGGAAATATATCCTGAGCTTTAATCAGTTAATATACAACTTTTAGACTATGGCCCACTTGAAGGTGAGAGTTTCTTATATAAAATATTATGTTTTCTAGATTAGGAAAAATTGAGGAGAGTTTTTTGGACTAAACATATACAATGCTACATCACTGACCTAGCAAAGAAATCTAAGGCTGAATTGGTATTCAGAGTTTGCAGGCATTACAAAACTTGAGGCTCAGAAATTAGGGGTTTTAATTTATTTATTTCCTTGACCTTGTTAGCATCTTTATTTTTTGTTAATTCTCTGGCTATATTGTGTAGTTGCCATGATATGCCATGTGGGGTCTGCAAGAAGTCACTTTGCAGTTGTGTCGATAAATGATGTGGCACAGACCAGTTTAACTCAGAATTTGATCAAGAATTTGTGCTTTGAGTGTTGTATGGGGAAAGAAAGAAAAGATGCTTCGAGACATTGTTTCTGAAAACTGGTATTGAGTAAACACAGCTTTCATTTACCAGAGGAAGTCTTTTAATAATATAAAAGTGGGAGAGTTCCAAGCTCTCTGATTCCTGCTTTTCTGACCTATTTGGTATTGAAAGTTAGAGAGGCTTGCTTTTTCTAATCAGTTTTATCTCAATAATCTCTGACTTCGGAGACAGCAGTAACAGAACTAACTGGGCAGAAAAAAATTCCCTTGAGAAACCATTTCAATTTGTAAACCCTTGGTAAGCAGTTTAGCACGAGGATCTTCAACCCTGAAGGAATCATATCAGGGGTTTAATAAACCTAAGCCACAAAAGAGACTCTTAGATCTGCAAGATTTTATTTGAAGGGAAAAGTGAAGACAGTGGGGGGAAAGTAGACTTCTGGTTTCAGCTGTAGAACAAAAGCCACAGATGGTTTTATTTGTAAACTTAGTCACAGCTTAAAAGAATGATAATTCACCTTAGGTTTTAGGATTTTTTTTTTTTTTTTTTTTTTTTTTTGCATTTCTCTGTGCTTGAAGACCTGAGCTCCTTGCGATCTTAATCATATGCCTCGGAGTAGGTGGATTTGCACAATGAAAGTGTAATTCTCTTTTTCCAGGACAGGGAAAAAAAAAAAGATGAAAATGTGAGTTCCTTTGACTGTATTACCCAATTCCTTTGGTTTACCCGATTCCTTTGCTTCTCCTGATTGAAAGATCCATATTTTACATTTGTAATGTGCAAAACACAAAGGTTTCAGATCAGAATTTTTCGTGGTTTAAAATATTTCTTGAGTCTGATCACTAGGCTTTTTTTCCCCTTTGTATTCCCACCATTTACAATCCAGCTCCAAATATTGCAAGCTCTGGAATGACTGCTTTTATACTCAGGTTTTGGATATGTCCTTTTCTACTTGGATATGCATTAAGCATTACAAGGTTCCCTCTTAAGATTATTCCCCAGGAGTAAGGTATAAATGGAGGGAGGAGAGGATGATGGGAGAGAGAGTCCACAGGGTGATAGATAAATCCAAGGGAAAAGATTGAAGTTTTAAAAAATAAATTGCAACTTAGTTCCTTTATTTATTTAGATTAATTCCGTATTGTTAGTCTTCTTGTTGACCATTGCCATTTTACCCAAGCCTCTGGCTGGATCATTGCCTTAATTTTCAGAAAGTCTTGTCAGGTGGAACCTACATTTTATAAACAAGTTATAGAAGTAACTATTTCCTTTGAGATGGTTTTGCAGACTCCAGGAGTGATTAGATTCAGAATATTTTTTTAAGGCTCCTTTATATAAATGAGGCAAGTCAAAGTGACAGGACTATATGGAGGGCAATATGAAAAATGATCCTTTACAAAAGAAGTTTCTTACGTTAGTGAATTTATAGCTGGCCTCAAAAAGACTAGTCAGCCCCCATCTAATCACATTAATGCTTTCAAAAATGTCTCTTTCTTTCTATATTTTGGGATAATTTCTAGAATAAGTGTAATACTACTGTTGAGTTCTTACGATTTGCTAGCCAGTATGCTCAGCACTTTTGTATGAATTACATCACTTATTCCTCATAAGAGGACCATGATTTAATCACATGTGGTGAGTTCTATTACTATTTTGATTTTATAGATGAAGTCACTGAGGTGTGGAGAGGTTAAGTTGCTTCCAGTCATAGGGAGAATGCCTTTACAGCTGATAAATTGAGGGGCGAGGCTTGAAGGCCAGTCTAACTTCCGAGCGTGTGCACCTAATCACTCTGCTCTGCTGCCTGGTGGTCAATTGTTTCATTGACCCATTAGTAAATAATGGAAAGGGTGGAATATATATTATATATCTTTATATATGTATACAATATATACACATGCATAGTATTGTAATCAGTTTTTTCCATGATATTTCCTGTCAAAGCTTATGCCTTCTTTAGGGGCATGTTTTTTTTCTTTCTAGTTATAGGCTATGTGTACTTTTTAATGAAACTAGACAAATAAACGTTGTCTTGATCTCCCTTCTGGCAAGTGCACTTTATAGGTGTAGTTCAGGGCCAAAAAGAAGTATTGTTTTAGCTTCCCTTGATGGCCTCCGTATTTCCCCTGGGGCTGCATCAGCTTGCTGCAGTCACGAGCAGAGACTTGGAGGAAAATCCGCACTAACAGCTTTTAACAAATTAACAAACAAAAACAACTATTGATTTTGAGATCACTTATGAGTGTGAGCTAGGATTCAACTGTACTTTGGCAAATGTTTTTGTGTTCATGTCTGCCTGCCTGTGTTTGCATGGGCGTGTATTTTTTTTTTTCACAGAGCAAAACTTTGAGTATTTTTTTGGTTTCCAGGCATGTGCAAGTAGTGCAGAGCATGTTGTACACCTCTCTTCAAGAAGCTCATCAATAAATAAGCAATATCTTCATTATCTGAAATTCTCTTGAACAATATAAACTCAAAAAATTATCATTTCCCTTTCCATCCTTATATCTAAATACTTTGTTTCTAAATATGATCCCAGCTTTCCTACCTTTCATCACCTAAACTTTTGATTATTTTTTGTTTGAATTTCTAGTCTTTGTATCTTTTTATTTAAAACTTACTCCCTCCCTTTCCCATATGTTTGCACTGCCCTTTGAGTCCTTTCTTCCTTTTTTTTTTTTTCCCCTCGGTAACACCTTTTTATTCCTTAAGACTCAAATTGGGCAATCTGTTTTCTAGAAAGCCTTCTACCATCTTGTTCCTACTGGCTTTGCCCAGACTAGGCTGGGTAGATGCCCTTCTCTGGGCTCCACAGTATCCCAGACAGAGAACAGCTTCTCCACCATAGGGGTTATCTGTCCACATGTCTGATTCCCCCACCAGACTTCTAGCCCCTTGACTGCACCACTCTTGTCTAATCGCCACAGTCCCAGTGTGCTGCCGAGTGACAGGTGATGGGTGTTGGTGAAAGCTTGTTAAATGAATGTTTAAAGACATGACTCTCATGCCCTCCTCAGTCTCTTTTCTTCAGAAGTCCTTTCTTTCCTGACCTCGTATGGCAGGTACAAATTGTACCATTTACTTGTGCATTCATCATGTTGCTCCAGGAATCTCCCTTGTATTATTGCTATTTAAATCCTATAGTGTTATTTAATGTTTTCTCTATGTTCTCGCTAGATTTTGAACCCCTTGGGGGTAAGGAGAAGATTTCATTATTTGGGGTGTTATCAGAGTACCCCCAAATAGTGCTTTGTATATATTACCTTCTTGATAATGTTGGTTCATGAATTGTTAAAACTTCAAAAAGCAGCGAACAAGAGCCCCTTCCAAAGCATATATTACACTGAAATTGCCTTTTCACTCTCCATTTCCTCAAACGTTGGGTACGTTGTGTGATTACAGGGACTTCAGAGAAGTCCTTTTATTTCTCAGAGGAATCACAGGAAATTCACAGTGAGAATGGATTTTAGTTGCTTTTTTCTTAAAGAAAGATAAAATCCAGTGACTCTGGAAATCCTCGCTTTTGAACCTCACTTTCCTTATCTGTGAACTTGGTGTAATAGATAATACAGTTCCCTAATAGAGATTTTGATGAAGGGTAAATGCGATAATGTATGCAAAGCATGTAAGAGTACCTGGAACATGATGGCTCATCTGTAAAGGATAGTCATTATTATTATGAGCATTCATTGTGGGCGGGATCATTTGGAGGAATTCCATTGAAAATCGCCACTTGGAGCTTATTCAACTGGTTCATCTATTCTTTTCACAAATAATAAGAACATTTGTATAGCACTTCCTGTGTTCAAGTATTGTTCTCTGAGTGCTCTACCTATACCACCTCATTTAAACCTTTAACAGTCCTTTTAAGTACATTCCATCATTATCTCCATTTCAGAGATGAAACAATTAAAGCACAAGAAATGATCTAGATCCTAAATGGCAGAGCTGGAATTTGAACCCATGCTCTTTGTTTACACAGTCCATGCATTTAATCCTTATTAAATAGAGGACCTCTTAAAGAACCATCTATTCAGCATCTAATCTGTGTTGGGGTACTGAGGTTAGAGAGTACCTGCCTTAATGGCTTTCACACCAGGGTGAATGATAGACCAGCATGTCTGCAGTTACTGCTTGATCTCATAGGGGCTCTAATTAGGGTGATCTGATGTTCCAGTTTACCTGGGATAGTCCTAGTTGACACCTGTCACCCAGCATAATTAATAGTGTTTTCTTTTACATTCAATGGTGTGTTGGCTGGGATCATAAATTATATGGTCTCTGTTAGCTCTTTTAAGAGGATGTGTGAGGTGATCTTGTAATCAAGCAGGACCCTACGTGGCCCTCCCGGGACAGAAACTTCCTACCCCATGTCCTCCGCCTGCCTCTTTTTATTTCTTTGGTTTGAAGTTCTATTAATTAACCCAAAGTTCAAGTCTCAGGCAATGTGGACTGTGTGTATTTTACAAGGACATGATAAGAGTTATAACTTCATACTTTCTACTAGAAATACTTTTGTTCTCTCAGGGTCAGAATTCTGAAAAATGTATTTTATCAAGCTAGCTTGTTCAAACTGCATATACAAAAAGCACCCTTCTGGAATTTTAAAAGGGTTTCATCTTAACCAAGTTTTTTCTGGAATCTAAAGAATATTGTGGCCACACAGTGTTAAATCATTTTTTTCTTTTGTCATAGATTCATAGCTATAATCAAACCATTTTCCAAAATGTGTCCCAGAAGGCACATACCCCACTGAGAAAGACAAGAAGAACAAAACCCAATGGTACCCCAAGAACCAAATGCTAGCATCCAAAGAAACAAAGAACTGGTTCACAAATAGGGTAGAAGTCCAACTATTACTGTCTCCAGCAGGGTACCCCACACCAGTATGAAACAAAAGGGCTTTTTCTAGGGAGGAAAAGGCCAGGGTAGAGAGGAAGGGAGTTTTTGGTTGTACACACCAAAGCAACTTTCCCTCCTACATCAAGTCCGTTGACTCCCTCTCTCCTCTCTCCTCTCTCTCCCAGCAGAGACAGACCAAAACCAGAGCCTTGTTGCCTTCATCACAGAATTGAAAGTGCTATGGGCCAGTGGCACCTGCTCAGTGGTGAGCACTTGGGGCTGCCCCTGAGACAGAGGTACTCATGCAGCTGTTGGACAGGATCCAAGAGCTGCCACTGGCCAGGAGCTGATGTGCCATGGGCAAGACGCCCACTTGGGACTTCTTAGGGTGCCAAAATGGTTACTGAACCACACTTGGGTCTGCTTGCCCACACTCAGTAAAGCTAATCTACTGACACCAGGTTGTGGTGAAGGAAAATGCAGTGTTTATTGCAGGGTGCCAAGCAAGGAGTCCAGGTAGCTACTGCTCAATAGACCTGAACTGCCAGATGGCTTTCAGGGAGAAGTTTTTAAAAACAGGATGGAGGAGGGAGTTGTGGGGTGTGTGATCAGCTCATGAACATTCTTCTTAATAACTCAAACTTTATAATAATGTAATGTAGCAACAAAGAGCTTTTGGGGAAGTGAAATAATCGGGAGTCATCATCATCAAAACCTGCTTACAGATGGTCTGGGTCTATGTGCTTATAGGCAGCACACAGTTAACTTCTTCCTTCTTGTGGGGGTTTCAGTATCTGCAAAACAGTTCAAGGGACGTGGCTCAGAATATTATCTGTAGCCCTTGAGGAGGAACTAAAGGTCCTTGACTTTCTTTAATGGTTAAACTATTATTATTTTGTCTTGCTAGACTGTTTTCCTTTCTGCATTTTCTCACTTTTCTGACTAAATTTATTCTTTGGAAGTTGGGGAAGGGTTAGGAAGCTAAAGTTTTTCTACAGACAAGGCACAGGTAGAGGACATGGGTTTGGGGATAGTTCTGTCCCATGAAGGGCCTATGGGGTCCTGCTTGTTTGCAATCTGGGATCTCCAAATGGGGAGACCTGACTGTTGGGGACAGAGCTTCATCAGACTGAGTCTTCTAAGATGAGGAGAAACTTTCCAGGTAGGATAAGGACATGGAAGGCAAAGGAAAGGTCATAGGAGTTTGAGTGTGCTGGATGTGTTCAGGAAAGAGTACTTAGACTGGGGCTGCTGTGGTGGAGAGCTGAATCTCAAACTTGGCTACACATTATGGCTGCCTGGGGAGCTCTTCAAACTCCCCATACCTAGGCTGCACCAATTACATAGAATCTCTGGAGCCGATTTTTAAAGCTCTCTGGGTGATTACTGTGTGATTTGAGAACCTTGGCGGTGGAAAGCCCTTGAGAGGTAGGTGGGAAGTGACAGGTGAGTGGAAACGGGGAACTAGGCAAGAACCAATTTACGGGGTAACATGGTCATAACCAAAGGGGCTGCTACTTGTGCCTGAGTGCCCAGTCTTTCTGCAGAGCCTGAATCTGGTTGGGGCAGGTACAGTGAGCCCCTTTGACTACTGACTCTTTTCTGTTAGGGCAGCAACATGAGTTGATACCAAGCTCTGGGGAGTAGCTTCACCCTCTATTTACAACTCTCTACAAGTGAGCATTATGGCTTGCATAAAGCTTACAAAAATTCTCTCCATGGCCCAGAAAACCTTTCAGCAGTACGAAGGGTGCCAAGGATTATTAGACATGTGTGGCAGACTGTGATTTTATATAACAAGGATGGGCATCAGAACACCGTAGAACAGTTCCTTCTGTGGAAAAAAGAAATCCCTAAAGTACATTATGTATAAAAAACATTCTCCATAGATTTCTGTGAAGGAAATCGAATCTTAATTAGCTTTTCCTGTCTCTTGATTATTAACCAGTCTAGCTAATTGTTTAGAAGGTGGAATCTGCTAATTATCAAGACTGATGGAATGCAGAAGTGAAATGAGAAGGGTTAATAATTATGTCCACACTTCTCATTACTGAAGGACCATCTGCCCTGGAGCTACTTTATGGGGAGTATCCAGCTCCCCTGCAGTGATTATGTTAACACCCTGCCCTTCACGGTGGCAAACTGGGGTAAGGAGGAGATAAATTAACTCTATTGAACAAGTCGGTTTCACTGAGCTAGGTAGAAGGGACCCCTGCCCTGGGCTCTGTGCATCAGAGGCCTGTTCTCCAGCTGTCCTCCGGCTCTGCCCCTCTCTCCATGGTACAGTCTGTCTCAGAGCCACCTGAGGTCTTTATGACCACCTGGAGTCTGCCTTCCTGCCCCTTCTTCTGGACAGTTCTTTGGATATTTGGGATCCTAAAGTTTCCAGCCTAAGTAGTCCTGAGCCTGTTTCCAGGGTACCTCAGGGACCTCTTCCCTAGAATTTTCCTCTTGGTGGTAGGGCCCAACCATGCTGTTAATGAGCACACCAGTGTGCTTGCTTGAAAGGTGGTTTGGGGGTGGCTGTTGGTGAGGGTGCAGGGGTCAAGGTGGAGCTTGGATGTGAGGATTGGCATGTCCACATGCGTGAAAGTCCCCTCACAGGGTAGGACAGAGCCCAGGTGGGAAGTAAATGGGGAAGAACTGGCTCTTCCCAAGCTGCCATGTGCTGGCACAGAACTCCAAGGCAGCCAAGAATTGTGAATTTGAATCAAGCCTTTCAGGTCATTGTTAGGTACTTTTGTTTAGATAAGAGGGTAGAAACTATTTTATTTAAATTTTCTTAACTGTTTTATAGATTTTAAATATTTACCTACATAAGTGTCCATTTGGACTCTTGCCCAGGCCCTTAAAATGTAAGGGTAAGCTTGGAGATGGATTACATAAATGATACCTAGAGAATCTTGGGTCACCTGAGAGGTGGATGACAGTCTGGATACTTGTTTGTTTTAATTAGCTGAACCTCATTTGCCCAATATTCTGTATAACACCAAATTAAACAACTCATTCAACTATTGTCCCAGCATCGGATGTAGGTAAAAAATATCACGTTAAAATTGGTGACTCGATCAGACTCCGGCATTGCAGAAGCAGGAAAAGGGGACCATGTTTGTATCTTAGCACTGTCTAGTGCATCCACTGATGGGTGGAATCAATAGAAAATGAGTACCTCCCCACAGTCAGGTACGGTATTAACCACTTTGCTTTTTTTGCTTTTGTTCTTTTTCATTCTTTGCAAGGCAGGTATTATCATTCCCATTTTAGAGATGTAGAAACCTTTGTTTTGGAGATTAAACAAATTGCCTAACGTCTTATAACAAATAACAGGATTTATTTGTTGGTCCCCAACTGAGACAGCTTCTTGGGGCCATGCTTTTTTCTAACCCCAATTGCCTACCATCAAGGGGGAGATAGCTTTTAAGGCAAAATTATCGTAAGATGTTGAGTTTGTTTTTTTTCAAAATGACTTTTATTTTCTTTCTCATTTCAACCCCCACCAGCTGTCTCCCCTCCCCCCTCCCCTGCCTTTTGAGTAAATCACCCTAATTATTAACTTTGTAAATGAAGCTCTAAATAAGCTATTTAAGTTTATTCCTGTTAGATGGGACAACAGATTAGAAATCCAGTGCCACCTGGGGTGGGAACGTGTTAGATTTCCCTGCTAATGCCTCATGCATGTTTTATGTCTTAGATTAGCAGCTAATGTGGTCATTGATCATCTCATGTCATATGAGCTACAAACCTGCTGCTTTGAGCTAATTCTTTTAAAAACTGGTTTCCAAATCAGTATTCAAAGTCCAGACCAAAGTTTCTGCTTTAGAAACGAGGTCATATTTGCTTTTGGTAGGGGTCAAATACATTTTTCTAACTATTTATGCTCTTTGTAGATAATAAACAGGGTGTAATATATCATTGAAGCAAGTTAGGCTTGAGAAATTGCCAAAGGAAAAATATTTCCTGAAACGCAGGCCCGAAAATCCTTTTTGTATCCTATATAATTTCTTTCTGTGCTATTTATAAGTCAAAAATGTTAAAAGTTATCATTTGAAAGCCTGTTCAATTTGTATTTGAATTACCTAAGCATTTATCTCATTAAGTGGGAAATTGAGGGCATTTATATTTCAAGTTATATTGGTCTGCCATTAGTGAGGTCTAGTTCAAATTCTGATCTGTTCACTTAGTAACTGTGTGACCTTAAAGAAAATCCTTATCATCTCTGAGTCTCAGTTTCTTAACAGGAAAACAAGAGGCTCATGGTCGTGCTTACCTCACTGGGTGGTTTACAGGATTGACCAAGGCAATAAATGGAAAGCCTTTAGTTACATGTCTGGCACTTAGTAAATACTCATATAAACATTTGTGATTATTTAATGACTCTTCCATGTAAAAAGTCATCTTGGCTAAATAGGATGAGTGAAAGTTTTACTTATGAAGTGATGTGGAAGTAGCTCACCTCTTTTTGTTTGTTTGTTTCTGAGCAAGTGTATAAGCTGGCCACGACTCAGTCCTGTGCATTGGAAAACGCACTGATGGTGGATGGACAAGGAATTATGTTTAAATTTCAAGGAGGACCTTTTGGTATCTTCAGAATCTGAGCTGGACCTCCAGCTAAGTCAGGGGTAGAGGAAGGAGTAGAGAACACCAAACAAATCCAAACTCTAGTGGGATTGTCTCAGCACTGAGCAGGGTCACCATCCCTTCAGCCTAGAAAGAGGGCAAGTTCAAATTGTGATCTACACAGTTAGTTGTGGAGAGGTGTGGTTCACTGTTCTGCTATCATCATTTGGGGGAAGAAGCTAAAAGTTGGCTGATGCCAACTCCATTGCCTGCCTTTCAACTTCCGTCTCTCTCAATGCACACATCTCAGCAAACCTTGAAATTTATGCATTCCTAAGGAAAGTGGGCAAGGATAGCAGTTTTTTGTTTTTTTCTTTTCTTTTTTGATTTCTGGGGAATTTCTCCAGGAGCACCCATGGGAAGCCAGGGCTGCTCTGGTGCTGGCAGAGTACAGGCAAGGGAGTCTGGGCTCTGAGTTTGGCTTGCAGCTCAGTCTCTTGCAGCTGCACCACAAGAGCCTGGGGAGTGTTAGGCAACCATGTGAGGCTCTGGATGATTCTCTGGCTGCCAATAGCCTCATGCATTTGAGGCTGAAGAATAGAAGTTTTGGCTATCAGGGAATATTTGATTCAACAGTAAAGTCCCTGAAGTGTAGTGGAAGCAGCCATGACTAGTGACCGGGGTGTGTGGTCTGAGTGAGACGATTCTTTCTAAAAGTGTCTGCTGAGCAAACTTTCCTATATAATCTTGTCTTTTGTTTATTCATTTAGTGGTTGAGGGGGTTGGGATAAAGCTGTGTCACCAAATGTACAAAACTATTGCAGAATTCACTTAATTGGGTTTGCTCTTTCCCTGTGCGAACCTTTGCAATGCATTTTAAATTATAATAGAATGTTTCAAAGACAATTATAGGATAGTTTCCTCACAGGAAACCTGAGATTTTCCTGATCCATTTTTTTCCTATATACAGAAAGAGTGGCTTTAAACATGTTCATATGTATATATTTGTGAGTTAAGGTCTTCTCTCTTAAGTAGAGACCAGATGCATAATTTCATAATTCATTGTGAACAACTTTGTTTAGATATGTTATCCTCCCTGTTGAATATATAATTAGGATCTTTGCCAGTAAATCAAAACACCTTTCCCATTTAGAAATGCTACCCAAGCTTTTAGCACAATGCTGAGAACATGATACATGCTTAGCTCATTGACAAATGAATAAGGTTGGATTCAATAAAGAAAAAGGCCAGGTTTTAAAGTTGAGAAAGAAGAACTGTTCAGAGACTTAAGATGGTAATGGGCTTCCCAGGTCACAGAGTTGAAGAAAATGCTCTAGAAATGTCAGACTGCAAAAATAAATCAGAATAAAACTGTGGTTGCAATCGTTATTAGGAAAAAATAGGGAGGCTGGAAATTGCCTCCTGTATTAGAAGAGGAAATAACAGTCTGGTCGAATGTCCTAGAATTATAGGCTGTGGAGACAGACTGCTGGTTATGGATCCTGAAAATTCTATTTCAATCCATGGGATTCTGGGAAAGTAGCTTAATTTCCTCTTCTGTAAAATAGTCATAATAATAATGTCTGTCTCAGATGACTGTTGGGAGGATTGAAAGAAGTGTCTCACATGGAGGGCCTGGACCATAGTAAACATCTAATAACAGGGCCATTGTTATTATTGCCATTGTCTGGGATTTCAGGAAGGTCATCTTGGTGACACTTGAATGTTCTTCTTGGGTTACTGATTTTTGAAGTCTGATTTCTTTACAGGCAGCAAAGACAGAAGTAGACTGGGGTGATAGACCCTGTAGTGGCCTGAAAGGATTGTGGATCTCCTGTAGATCTCTAAATCCTATACTGGTACTGGCTGCTCTTTCTCATTTCCCTTATGATGCTGTGTTTTGCTGGAGTGACTTCATTGGGCCCAGCTGCTGCTTTAGGGGCATAGCCAGGACTGTGAGATTGGTTCCTTTTCCTTCTTTTCTACCAAGCTGTGAAAATGGTAAAGGTAGCAAATCTGTGGATAATAGTACTCTGAGAGGGAGAGCTAATGTCCTGGATAACCAAGCAAGGATTCAGAGGTTACTAAACCAAAAGATAAAATTTGCTAAAGATAAACACATTGTCTGTCATTTACATTAAAAAAATAAAACAATAAATTATTCAAACATGAGCTTGAAAAGAGTGACTCAGTAATCTAGAGAATTTTCTTGATTTCAAGGTCAGGATGAGATAGTAATATGCCTGGGTGCCTGATAATTTCTATGCTACAGTTGACTCTTGCCATCCATGCAGGAGTTGTCTTGAATTTCTCAGGTCCCCAGATCTAAAATGACAATTACTGACAGAAGAAGATTAAGCAGCTAGCTAGGCTGACTCAGTCAGAAAGTAGCTTGCTGCTAAACACTGGTCTTGAAGTGCATGTGCTATAATTTGAGCTACACATTTTATCTTCATTATCTCATTTAATCAAAGTAACTTAGGAAATATGTATCATATCCTCATTATAGTGTGCACATCATAGACCTGCTGGTTTGCTTTCAAAAAGTCAGAAGAAGTAACATTCAATCAGAAATGCTAACATCTTCTGGTTACCATTTATGACAAGGGGTGGTAGAATCCCGGGACAATCTCTAAAGGTCAGCTCATATCTATAATACTGTTTTCAGTTTTGATGCCCTCACTTAAAATGGTTGTTCAGAAACAATGGTAGTCAGGGGAGAGAAATGAGAATGTTTACTGGGGACTATGTCATAAGAAAAAAAGTTGAAGGAAGTGGGAAGTGTTTTGTTTAGAAAAAAAGGAGGTTTGGGAGAAATTTGAGTGCCTTTTTTAAGTACTTGAACATTTGTCATGGATAGAGGAATTTGGCTTATTTTGTGCTATCCTAAGAAATTGAGCCAGGACAAAGAGGTGTAAGTATCAATTATACAGATGTAAGTCCTTCAATATAAGGAAAGACTTTTTAAGCTGCTGATGTCCAAAATACTCTAGGTGGCCTAGAGAGAAGATGAGCATCCCTTTTTCAGAATTGTACAAGTAGATACTGAAAGGCTGTGGCTAACCACGGATACTGCAAGGCTGTTAAGTGCAATGGATAAGCACAGGAAATCTGCCACCAGAGAGTCTGGGTGAGCTTCCTGGCTCTGTCTGTCATGTACTAGCTGGGAGATCATAGGAAAGTTACTCTATGACTCTATGACTCTGTGTCTCAATACCCATACCCACCTCATAAATCCTTATGGATGTTTGTGGATATAAAGGAATATATAGTAATAACTCAGAGAGTGTTAGCATTTCTTATATTATTATCTAGGAATGCTGTAGAGTGGTTTTTGTAAAGAGCAAAAGGATGGCTAGAGCTCTTTCCCACTCTGACTATTACTACAGTGACTTATAATAATACAGTTGACCTCTGTTAATTTTATGGATGCACCATTGAGCCTATAAAACACCATACATTCTCAGACAGGGTTGATATGATGTATTTTATTTCACCACTGTAAATACAACCCAAGTACAAATGGAGTCATACAGATAAGAGAAAAGAGTTGGGTGGATATTTTACAATGCTGACACACTGACAGCTGTTCTGAAGAGACTGGCTTAAATGTTAATTTTGGCAATTTCTATTACCCATTCCTTCTATGAGTTATAGTGTACACAAACAGCATAAGGTGTTTTCTGTTAATTCTGGAGAATGGTTTTTTAAATTTCATGTGAGTAAACCAGGCATATTGTTAACAATATAATTCGGGCTAAATTGAGCTCTTAGCAAATTGTGAGTGGTTTATTATTATTCACTGGAATGCATTTACTCTGCTAATGCAATATTGCAGCTTTTTAATTATATGTTAATAGTTTAACAGCCACAGTTAAGTGCTATTAATAAAATGGTATAACTAAAAGATCCCATTTGTAGTATTCTACGGTTTTCTTCAACATTTTATTAGTAAAGTTGAAAAACGAGATGTGACAAAAAGAATACAAAACAAAAAGCAATTATTGCCCTCAATATAAATGATGAAAAACTTGAGTTGTGTGCTCTCAGCTAAAGCAAAGCAAGATGTAATACAGGGCCTGGTCCACAGCTCTACAACAACTGAATGAATGGTGGCTGATCAAGAAACAATTCTATTGACAGCTTCATTCCCTTAAATTAGAATTCTTGTTCAAGCTGTGTCTCTACAGGTAAAATGGAGCAGAGAATTGATATTTGTTTGGTAAATTAAGCAAAAAGAAGAAGACTACAAAGAACACACTCCCCTTCTATTTTCTCATGTAATGGAAGAACTGTGTCCAGTAGTTAGGGATTTCAACTATTTTTTCACTTTATTTTGTCTTTGAAAAAGAATATGGTGTGATCATAATATGTAATAGAGAAGGAATGTGGCAGTTTTCAAATTTTTCCCACCATGAGTTGGGTGTTTGTGAGTGATAAGTATATCTGTCTTAAATAAATAACTGGGAAAGATCTAGAATCCTGCACCTAATGTCTAAAAACATAGCAATGTAATTCTAGAGAAGAGATAGGACTTCATGAGAAATAAATGAAAAATGTTAGAGAATTCCCACAACTCAACTCAATGTCAATCAATGATGTGATTAAAACTCCAGGACCATCAACATTTTCCTACTGCCCTAGTACCCAGAGGGAGGGTTTGCTGTAGTCAGACCAGTCAGTACAGCGGGGAGTATAGGGTCGTATAGTGGAAAATGCAGTTTATGAAAGATGTAGACTAATGGAGATGGTTGAGAAGAATGGGGAGGAAACTCAAACTATGTCAAATGACTAATTACAGGAAAAATGTGGTGATGGGGAGACAATCAGGGACAGTGATAGCTATGTTCAAATATTTTAAGGACTGTCATGAAAAAGATGGAGTGAATTCATTTTGTATCAAAGATAGCCAATAAGAAAGACATGTGAAAACCATAAAAAAGATTATAATAGGAAAATGCATTAGTAGTGCAGTATAAGGTGGTATCTTTTCTAGTGGTAGTTCCACTATTTAGGGTTCTTTTAATTTTTTTAATTTTAATTTTAATTTTTTAGGATTCCTTAATAAAAACCACATCAGCAATTGAAAAGGATTCTATGCAAGGTTTTAAAGCCTGAATTAAACGAGTAACAAGATTATCTTGTGAGTCTGTGAACCTACAAGTTAAATAATCAGATTTTCTATCAATCTATCATAATCTCAGAGAATTAAGGAACTATCCATATAATAATTGTTAAATAGTTTGAATTTCTTAAATGATAAATTCTATAAATGTAGAAGATACTGTTTTCACAAGGAGTCCAATGAAAGAAAAGCAGAGCTATAACTAGCATTCTTTTCCTCTTTTCAAAATGGTAAATTATAAAAATAATGAACTATTTTTAAGCAGTAATAGGATTTAACTATAATATGTAAAGATAATATTATAAAAATATAAATGCATTTACTAATTAAAATTCTAAGGAGCTATTTTCATGTGGGGTTTCTGCCCCTTTCTACCATACATTCCTCAGAAGTTCACACTATTATTGATAAAGCACTGTCTAAAGTAATGAACTTTGTGCTCATTAGAATAAACAGTGATTTGTATAACTTTGGGGAGAGAAAGGGAGGTTAAGCAGAGATTCATGAAACTCATTTAAAATTTTTCATCAAAATAATTACAATGAATTACATATAGAAAATGATGTGAATATAATCACTGGATACTGAATAGGAAAAACCGGATAACAGTGGCTGGTATGAATTTCTACCAAGTAAACTGGTGCTAGAATTTTTCTGTGGAATTGCTTACTATCATGCATCTGTGCTTATATAAACGGGGTTTCAGGGCACTGAGTGCATTTTAATATTATATAAGCCTTTTATGTAAAACATTTTGTCAGTGAGCATTTGACTCAAATTCTCTTTCTTTCACTTTTCAGGCCAGAGAGATGAAGGATTTACTCAAAGTTGTCACAATAAACAGAAAGCTTTCAATTTTCATTGGCTATCTATTGGAGCTTTTCTGTCTTCTCTTGGGTGGTCTTGCTTCTTTGTTTCTTTGCTCTCATGATCTATTAGAGAATTTGCATATCTAATTGGAAATTTTATTAAAAAAGTAAAAATCTTAACTGTGGACAGTCCGTAGAAAATGTAGGTTTTAGGAACTTTCTGATATGAGGCATATATAGACATGACTTTAGAAAGCTACTGTCTAGTCTATGACAAAGCCATGAAAATCAGTAGATCCCTAAGTAACTTTTTAAAAAAAAATTTCAGAAATTCAGTGCAATACATTTATATATATAATTTTCAATGATAATATAATTTATTTAACCAATATGTTCTTTTATTGTGAGTGCTTTATGTGTTTTGTTTTTTAAAAAAATCTTTGGCCACCCCGAGATCATTAAACTATTCCCTATCTTCTAGGAGCCTTATTGTTTTATGTTGAGGTATTGTTCCCTTTATGTCCACTTTCTAAAGAGTTTTTTAATCATACAAGTGTATGTTGAATTTTATCTAAAAGCTTTTTCTGCATCTAGTGAGACAATCATATGGCCTTTATTCTTCATTTTGTTAATGTGGTGTATCATACTGCTTGATTTGCGAACATTGAAAAATCCTTGCATCCCTGGGATAAATGCCACTTAATCATGGTGTATGATCCTTTTAATGTATTGTTGGAGTTGGTTTGCTACTTTTTTTTTTTTTTTGAGCATTTTTACATTTATGTTCATCTGTAATATTGGCCTGGAATTTTCTTTTTGTGTATGTGTATCTTTGGTTTTGGTATCAGGGTGATTGGTGGCCTCATAAAATGAGTTCAGAAGTGTTCCTTTCTCTGCAATTTTTTGGAATAGTTTCAGAAGGATTAGTGTTAACTCTTCTCTAAATGTTTGGTAGAATTCACCTGTGAAGTCGTCTGGTCCTAGACTTTTGTTTGTTGGGAGTTTTTAAATTACTGATTCAATTTCAGTACTGGTAAACTGGTCTGTTCTTATTTTCTGTTTCTTTCTGGTTCAGTCTTTGGAGATTGTACCTTTCTAAGAATTTGTCCATTTCTTCTGGGTTGTCCATTTTATTGGTGTATAGTCACTCATAGTAGTCTCTATCTTTTATATTTCTATAACTTCTCCTTTTTCATTTCTGATTTTACTGATTTGAGCCCTCTCCCTTTTTTTTCTGGTGAGGTTCCTTGGAAAGGTGGCCTCTTCTTTTCTTCTGCTTGTGCTTAGACTTCCTCCTCTCTTTTGACCATCCAGACTTTTATATGTGGCTGCTGGCTGGCTACTTTTGTTGCTGGTGAGTCCATTCATGCGTTGACTCTTGCCTCCAATGATTCTTTGACATTTCTCGATGCTGCACTTAAACAGTTGCTGTTTTTCCACTTGAAGGAATGGAATTTGTAATCATAAGTGAGTTCAGTACCAGCTGGCATATCTTTAAGAGCATTTAGTCCGACCTGGTGTACTCCATTAACAGATCATTTCTGCATTTCTCAAGTTGAGTCCCAGCTGTGGTTGATGAATCAGGCCTCATTTCTCACACAGTAACTGTCAATCACCATCCCGCTATCCATGATTGATTATGATACTGCTCAATCATCCTGTCCTTGAACTCCTGTTCACTGATAACCTCTCTGACATATTCTGTGGTGAACTGCCCAGCTTTTAGGGGTTCTTTGGTTCTGTTCCCCCAACCTCTTTACTCAGCTCAAAATTATTCTAGACATTGCACCCACTCATGCCTCAGTATCCTCTGGTTATACCACTGTTCACCACAGGGGCAAGTGTTGGGGGAACACTTGGCAAAGCTCATCCTATTAAGGCCGTCATCCACACAGCCCTTTCTGGTGTCATCATCTGGCTTCTGACAGTTACAGGTGGTAGTGTAGATGTTTGAACAAATTTTTTTATATAGTGGGACATCTGGTTTTTTGTATAGCTGATTATGTTTCCACTGCCAAAGGATGCCATAGGGAAGCTGGAAGTCAATTTGTTCATTGATCTATTTATCAGTCAACAAATATTTATTGAGTCCCTACTATGTACAAGTCACTTTGAAAGTCACTATGACAAGTACAGATACAGTAAGACAGACGGTACTATTCTCTTAAGAATATAGTAAAAGAGGTAAAACAAATATACAACTAAAAATAGCACAAAGCGTAACAGGATAAGCACCACAGAAGGAGAAAGAAAATAAAGTAGTGTGGGCACACAGAGAAAAGATCTTTTGTCAATCAACTGATTAGGGATTCCTTCCTGAGTAAAGTAGTCTTTCAGTGGGTTTTGAAAGGTGGGTGGAATTTCTAATGCAGATGTGTATGGAGATTTGGAAGGGCATTTCAGAGAGACCATTATGAACATATACAGGGAATGTGGGAAGTACAGGGAGGAGTCTTGTCACAGGGTATTGCTTGCTTGAGGAGAGAGGTCAGTGACCTTTAAGTGGCTTCTGCTGGAGTATTGAAGTTTGAATTCTTTGTTTTCTGCAGAAATTAGCTTAAAGTGGACAGCTGTTGAATATCAACAGGCACTGTGCTATGAACTGAGGATACATCAGTACTTGACATTTTGAAGCTCACTGCAGAGTGAGATTCTGTTAAGGTTATTTTATTTTATTTGCTGCAAAGTGAAAAGAGAAAAGTGCTAATAGCAGTGTGAACAAAGTGTTATTCCACCAAACAGGCCATCTTGCCCATGGGGTCTTTCTCCTATTTCCAAGCTGTAGAAATCATCATAAAATATTTTCAGTGTCAGGCAAGTATTTGTAGCATTGTTTTATTTTGTCAGTGCTTCCAGCCAAAATTAACCATTTAGATGAATATAATCATTTAGTGTATCTCAACTTTTATCAGTTTGTCCCTTATTTATTTACTCCTTCCCTCTGTGCCTTGACCCCTTCCCACCCTCTTTCCTTTCTTCTGTCAGTGTTTACTGAGTGAACCTATGTGACAGATACCAGAGTGGAGGCTGAGGAGTCAGCCGTGTATGAGCCACAGTCCTTGGTTTCAGGTGACATCAGCCTAGACAAAGCTGATGGCTGCCTTTTACTCAGAAGAGCAGCAAACACACATGGACAAATACTCATTCTCACCAAGTAAGAGAAGCTTGATTCCAGAGTGTGTAGCATGTACATAGTTTCTCTGAATGTGGACCTTCTGGGAGGTCTTCTTAAAGTATCTAGTAAACCCTGTTTGTGTCTCTAGATCAGCTTATTCCTATAACTGCTAACAACAAGGAGAATGTTTAAGAACACAATCCTCAAACCTCTTATCTGGAGTGTAAGGCTTATTCCAAAGTACAGCCATCTCCCATCTGAATTTCATTTCTCCTCACATCCACCTACAACCCAGGTTTAATTAAAAACCAGGCTTTTTCACTGAAGCTTTATTTTTGATAGCCACAACCGGAAATAACCCAAATATCCATCATAGGTGAACAGAAGAACAAATTGTGGTATATTCACAAAATGGAGTACTCCTCAGCAATAAAAAGAACAAATAGTATGTATGCACAACATGAGTCCCATTCTTAAAATAACTATGATGAGTGAAGGAAGCCACATGAATAAAAATATATACTGTATGACTTCATTTATATAAAATTCTAGACAATGCAAACTTACCTATGTGACAGAGGACAGATCAGTGGTTACCAGGGAAAGAGGCATGTGGGGAGGGTCAGGAGGGAAAGACCACAAAGGGGTACAATATGAGGAAACTTCTGGGGGTTTTGGAGATGTCTGTTCTCTTAGGTGCAGTGATGATTTCATTAATATGTACATATGTCAGAACTTATCAAATGGTACGCTTGAAATACGTGCAGTTTACTGAATGTCAGTTGTATCTCAGTAAAGTTGCCACTGTGTTAAAACAAAGACAGGCTCCTATTATAATTGTTTGTTTAATCTCTGATGCTCCTGATAGACCAAGTGACATGATGAGAGTGATCAGGGCTTTCTCATTCAATGCTGTCTCCTGCAGGGGCTGCTCCAAGGTGGGTTTTCAGTAAATACATGTTAGATGAGTATAGAAGTAGTTAAGATATACTACCATTGAACTATGTAATATTTTGGCCTTGCTTTGATTTACATATCAAAATGCTGATCAGCCTGTATGTAGTGTTGTCTTTAACCATATTATTTCCCTTGTTGTAAACCCAACTATAGTATAAATGTCCTTGAAGAAAGTTTTTATTATTAAAGGCAACTCCATTCCCAACCTAAATTAAGCCCAAACTCAGCTTCCAACTTTAATAGGAATTTATGTTAGAAATGAAAGCCACGAAAGCTTAGTAAACATCAAGAGACAGCAAAACATCCTGCTTGTAATATTTAGAGATAAGTTAGTTGCTAACGGAATCCCACAGCGTGTAATCCCATCTGGATAGGTGAATTAATGTCATAATGAAATGACTAACTTCTGCTTTGCCACATGTTTATGGCTACAAATGATGTCCATCACAACAGTGAGGAGTCTTATTTAACTTTCCTGGGTCTGTGATGAGAGCCTTGGAACAGTGATGTGAAGCAAAACTCAGTGGAGAGGCTCTGAGCATCCCTTTCAATTGCTTCCACTGTCATCATTTTTAAATTCTGATTTTTTTTAAGGCTTAGAGGTTGTTAGTCATTCAGACATCGCGTCTACAAAAATTTCAACTCTGAGCCATTCGACAAATTATGAGGGCGTTAAACCTGGAGTCTGTCTTGGAAACGGGTCTATCATTTTCTTCCCGGAATCGTCAATAGCAACACTGTCATGCATTAAAATGGTTAAAACACACATTGCCTCAATCCTGTAAACCGTCTTCTATATAAGTGTAAACACAGAGCCGAATTGCCTCAGAAGTCGCTGCTTTTACTCTTTCACCGTGCTATTTGATATTCTTCAGACTTCATTTCACCGACTCCCTCCTGCAGTACCCCCTCTGCCTGCCGGCTTCCCTCACCTTAAAATAGTTGTTCGAGCAGCTGCGAATGTTCTCGATGACAATTGCTTTTGTGATTTACTCAAAATTCTGACAATTTTTAGGTCTGAAAAAATAAAAAGCCTAAGATCTCTGGGGATATCACTGTTCAAGCTCATATTTAATCTTCCTGTACTGTCTTCCCTCAGTTCTTTCCCGTCGCGGTGCACTGCTGCAGAGTCGTGAAAAACATCCTGCGCTGTTTTCCCTTTTCTGACAGGTATTATCTTGAAACTCTGTTCTTTTATTTCACTTGGTGCCCAGTAACATCTCAAATTTTTCTGTGGCTGCATTCACCAAGAATAATAGATACTCCCTCAGCTTGCAGGGTATAATCCACCCTTTTGCGTTCATGTTCTAAGTCACTTGCAGATTTTTTTCAAATAAGTGGCCACTAATACGGGCCCATCTATGATTGACAGCAGGAAACTGAGAAAATTAAGAAGGAATAGTCAGTTCCCATATCTGGGAAGTCTAAATCCGTTACAAATATAGAGAGACTCCTAATTCATAGAGTTTGTCAGTGCAGTCTTATAACATCTTGACCAGGAGTAATTGCATCTTCTAACTTTAAAAAGTCACTACTTTTCCACAGGCAAATTAGGGAAGAAAATTTTTTTTTAAATAATTTGGTGAAAAGCCCACAAATATACATAGATGTCAGCTATTTGACATTAGCGTAAAGGTTAAAAAAGTGGATCCAAAAATGTTAAATATGTGTTTCCCCATCTGCATGAGAGTCAACGTTCCTTGTATTTTTCAAATTGTTTATATGGGTTCCTTCTGAGTTATATGAGTTATAAGGGTTTTATAAATCTCTTAGACTTTTTTTCAGGTAACCCCTATAAAAACATAATTGACAGTGGGTATGATTGTCCTAAAAAAATCTAGAGGAAATGATATCTACAACTTGTTCTGAGTACTTACATATTTCATTTTGTTACTACTCCCTCCAAACAAAAAACCTGTTGAGTTTGTACTTCGATAATTCTCATCTTACAGATGAGAAAATTGAAGCTTGGAACATTTATAAAACTTTCCCAAAGATTCGTGTCCAGTAACAAAAAAATAGGCCAAACTCAGGTCCCAAAGCCTTTATCCAGTTTAGCCACAGGGCCCCCTGTCAAGATCCTGAACTTCCCTTAGGACGCTGCTGAAGGAGGAGATGGTGGTTTCTCTCTCTGCTTTGGATGTTTGCCATGAAGCAAACCGTGAAATGTTAGAACTGGTTTAATGGTGAGCTTAAGTATGGAACTGCAGTTGGAGAGACATGGTGAGTTACTGTTGCACTTTCAAGTTTAACTCTAAACAAGAGTATCTTGAACATCTTTGGAAAAATCTTGCTCAGTACCATCTTGCAAGATAATTATTCACAAGGTTTTAGGGCCCAGAGGGTGAGGGGTGATTTAAAATTTCCCCCAGGTGATTCTTACGCTCACTCAACTTTGGGAGACATAGGACTTGATGTCTTCTGTGGGATCACTTGAACTTGTGATTTTATTAGATGACTTGAAGGATTCTAGAAATTGATCTCATCTCCCTAATCTGGAGCCTCACTACTATTTTCCAACCACAGAAAAGCAGTTTCTCTTATTCAGATACAGAAATTATTGGGAGAGTCATACTCTAAGCCTGATCAATCATGTATAATTTGGAGAGATAATGTGGTGTCTGAAAGCTAACACTAAATTAGAAGTCCAAAGCTTTTCTTTCACCTCCACAAAATGACCTCATTTTATTCATCCTTTTATATCTAGTACTTCTCACACAGCCTGAAACAGGTTTCCAGTATTGTTTTTCTATGAAATTGGCATACTTAAAGCTACTGTCATCAATGTTCCTTCAACAAACTTTAAATTGGGGGGGGGGCAGCTATGTTGTATCTTTTATCTTGCACCAAGCACCATGCTAGATGCTGAGGATAACTTGGTGAGCAAACTAGATTCAGCTCTTGCTCTGACAGTGTGTCTTATCCAGTAAAGCAAACAGACCAATCAAATAATCTGGGAATATAGACTTACAACAGCGAATTTCACTATCAAGTTTTGGGCTTGTGTAAAAGACTGCTAGCTATCCCATAGTATTTGTTTTCCTTATATTCCACAATCATAGAATTTGTAGCTGTCCATGTGCTATGCTTAATGAAGAATACATTTACCAACTTTATTTTTTGAGGGAAGGAGGCCATGTAACTCAGTTCTGATCAATAGGATAAGTGTGAAAATACGAGGCACCTTCCAGCAGTCTTTCCCTAGGAGCACCTGATGGGTGTCCTTTGCCCTTTGCTTTTTTTCTGTTTCCTCTGTTCTGCTGATTGGAATGTGGATGTTGGTCAGAGCTGCATCTTGGACCATGAGACTGAGGGAAACTCCCTAGGGATAGTGTAGGGAAGGACTTGAGGGGGCCTGAGTCCCTGAAAATTTTGGGGAACAGAGCAACCACACCATCTCTGAGTTGCCTTCCTTAGGGATTTACTGGGTGTTCTGAGAATGAATTGTGGGAAAATGGAGAGTAGATCTAGTCTGGGAGTCAACGAAAGCTTCCCTAGAAGTTTTGTTTCAGCACATGTTTAAAGTGTAGATGGGTGATGTGTTGGGGATGAGGGGATAAAGGGGGCAGTAGAGGATTTCAGTCTAGAGAAACAAGTTACTGGGAAGAAATAATGCATGTGAAAATGATTTGCAAAGCAACCTTGCTCTACCATAAGACATTCTTATTATGAAGCCCACGCTTCTCAGCACATGCTTCAGGGCCTGCTGGAATTAATTACCTGCTCACATCTCACTGCTTTCATCTCGCATCACTCCCTGCCATGGATTTCAGACCAGGCTCATCAATTGGTAGTTCCCTTCTAGCATTCTTCTCTGCCAACCCATGCCGTTTCCAGATCCTTTACACTCTGCCTTCTTCATGGAGAATTTTCCAAATAACTCTGGCCCCCCTCCAGAGCTCTGATAACTAGGGTCCTTCCACTCATTTGCATTTGTACTCATTCTTGGGCTGAATAACTTTCCCTGTATTTCTCTTCTTACTCCACTTCCCGTATGGGTTCCCCAAGAGCAAGGCTTATGTCCTGTATTTTCTTTTATATCTGGAAATGTGTAGCTCAGATCTCTGCTCCAATACATTTTGGTGATAGAATGGCTGGAGTCCAGGTTGAAAGTCCCTTCCAGCTCTGTCTTGCCCATTGACGTGGCCTGTTCAGTGATGAGATTCTTTGAGGACCAGTCAAATATACTCATTTCTCATCTTGAAAGCTCCAATATTAAGAGTGGCCCTGAAAAATTCATCAGGGGAATAAAATTTTGTTCGTCACTTCTGCTGCCCTGCAGGCCTTTGGGTAAGTAATGGTGAATGGATAGGAGCTAGGATGGCCAAATGCAATATTAAATCTACTTTCTGACTCTCTCTAGTCTGCCTGGCAAACTTTGATGTATTGAATTTTACATTTAGGAACCAATTTCCTTTTGATAAATTCATGCTTCGGGCTATACAGAGCTGACCACTGCATTAGGGACATTCTGACAAATGAACAGGTATGTAGGCAGAGTGGGTCACCCATGATGCGGGTGGCTTCCCCTGGGTCCTTAATCCTGAAGTGATTTTGACTCTTCTTACTCACTGCTGGCTGTCAAAAGAGATACAAAATTTTTGCCGTATTTGGGAACTTTCTTTCTCACCTTCATTGAACTGTTGTACTTGAGTCTTTCCATAAAAATGCAGTGTTAACCTGGAGAAGCAAACCTCAGCTATATGGTGCCAGGGGCAGAAGGTACTACTGCAGATTGTTGAGATGGTTCCATATTAATCGAGAGCTGACCAAACTAATATATAAGTATTTTTTAATTTAAACTTTTTGAAGAGACTTTCTCTAAATTTTTTTCCATTGCCTCCTTACCTCTTTACCTGGAAAATATACAACATGTTTTCCTTTTTTTCATTCATCTATTCAATTAATATTTGCTGAGTATTTTTTAAATGCTAAGTACTAGAACAAAAGTGTAGAAAAGAACTTATCTCTGACTTCAAAGTGCTCATAGCCTAGAAAGAAATTGGCAGACATTTTCTGTAAAGGGGCACATGGTAAATATTTGTGGTTTTGCAGGCCACAGATTCTGTCACGTCTACTCTGCTGTTGTAGTGCAAAAGCCGCTATGAACCCTAAATCCCATTTTATCTGTCTGTCAAACACCTACTCATCATTAGGACTCTGCTCCAAGGAAACACTTTATAGGAAACCTCTCCTGACCGTGGCAAATGGAAGAGATGACTCCTCCCTCTTTTGTGTCCTGCCATATTCTACACAGCTCTTTCTCAGGGCACCTTTAACACTGACTGCACCTCTTTGTTTCTTGCTTGGGAAAGACAGTCCAAGCAGAGAAGACAGTGTCAGCAAAGGCAGAAAGGCATGTCCTGGGATGTTTGGGACACTGTCGGCTGGATCAGAAGCTGCGAGGAATGGAGTGAAGGCGGGAGGCGCTGGTGCAGTGATGAAAGGGACTGGGTGGGAATGTGATCACAAGCTCTAGGAGTTGGTCAGGCCACTTGCACTTGATTCAGTTCAAAAGAAGTTCTGCTCACAGGCCTTCTGAAGGGGAATGCATGATCAGGTGTATGTTCAGAAAGATCATGCCAGCAGCCTTGTGAAACGGGTTAAGGCTGAGGCCAAGGAGTCCAGATGGATAAAAGCCATCTTGTTAGGATGACAGCTGAGGAAATCAGAGTACCATTTTTGGTGCACAAATCTTGGTTGCCACCATTGTGAAACTTAAATTGCACAGTGGAGCCATGGCTTCAGTGGGCCCTGAATCAGAAATTAGAAAAGGGCCTTTGGATCTAGTGTCGGCACTCTTAAACATATGACTCTGGAACAGGCATTTCGCCTCTCTTGAGTTTATCTCCTCAGTTACAGTATGAGGAAGGTAGTTTAAGTGATTTCTAAGCTACTTTCTTGCTCTACATGCCGAGTTAATTGCTTGGTATCATTTTCCTTATGAGAATTAGCCCTTATCTTCCTGATCCCCTTTTGCTAAATGTGGACGGCCTTAATCTAATCTTAATATTTTTAAAGAGCATAGTTTAGGGCTTAATTTTATGAAAGCTATGTTGAAGAAACTTTGAAGATAACTTAGAGTGCTTTTGGTTTCTTTTCCTTCACCCTCACCTCCCACTGATTCTCCTTGTGAATATTTCACAAATTTACCCTGCATTTTTTTTTTTTCCTTCAAAATTCCCATTTTGACATTTAGCTCCTGAGTCATTAGTTCATTCCCCTAGCTTTTGTGTTTCTTTCCTCTGGCACTAACCTATCTTTCCATGCTTATTGTCTCTTCTTCCCCTTGCTCCAGTCAAAAATGTACCTTGCCTTGGACCTGTTTTTCACCCCCTATATCACAGTCTTGTAGTAATTAGCTTCCTTGTCTGTCTCCTCCATGGGGCTGTGACTTTTTATCCTTGTATCTCCAGAGACCAGCACAATGCCTGGCACATTGAATGAACCCAATGAATGAGTGAACCTACAGAAGAT
Source organism: Camelus ferus (assembly GCF_009834535.1). Classification (NCBI taxonomy): domain Eukaryota; kingdom Metazoa; phylum Chordata; class Mammalia; order Artiodactyla; family Camelidae; genus Camelus; species Camelus ferus. Next base: position 13,812,628 of record NC_045699.1, read on the forward strand.
TTCAGCTTATACCAGTTCTGCCCTCTTCCTAGAGTGAGTGTCTTTCTCATCTCCCCTCCCCAGCCCACACCCTGGCTCCTTATCTGCCAGCTGCAGACACAAGCCTCTCCTGCAGGATGCTCTTGATGGGTACCTCAGCAGGGTGTGGCAGTTTTTTACTTCTCTTTTGCATTACCTCATTGTTGCTTATATTTTAGTTATTCTGTAGGGATCTCTTTCCCCTATAGGACAGGAGTACCTGCGATACGTGTGACCTGTACCTTACTTTGCTTCTTCTCAAGTATCTATGGCAATGCTCGTAATTAATAGATGTTCAGTTCAGGTGCTCAAGGGTAGAATAAGACATCCAACTTCCTGCAGCGGGAACACTATAAGCATTGGGTGGTCTGTTTTGTGCCAAGCAAACATAATTTTTGTAGAAATGAGCAACATCAGCTGCCTTCTTCCATTGTGGTCTAGTTCTGATAACCTGGGAACAATTGAAAACAGACTTTCTAAGGAAAAAAAAGAGAGAGAGCCCAGAATCTCTGTATTCTAAATGCTAGAAGAGATTTACCTGTGGGGTCTACAAACAACAATTTGCATCTTGGTTTATGTGAAGGGTAGAGAGCGCAGGTACGGGAGCAGGAGCGGGGCTGCTGACACAGCCGGGATGCAAGAAGCAGCAAAGGGAGCAGGAGCAGGAGCAGGAGTGCAGGGCCAGGATGAAGAAATTAATAATCCACTTATTATTCAGAACAGCAAATGGCTGCAAGCTATTGGCAAGAGGTTTGGCAATTATCTGATTAACTGCTAATGTTACACCAAGAAACCTCTTCAACATGGCACTTTTTTTTTGTTAAGTGACACAGAATGACAAGAAGCTGCTATTTTCTGCAAAAAGCTGAGAGCTGCAGGTAGGTGGGCTGTACTGAGACCCTGGTGGGCCGTCACTCTTTCAAAGTCGGAAGCAAATGGCCCTTTTTGCTGCTGTTATAACTCTTCCTGGAAATATCAGCTTCTCTATAGTACCATAACTCAAATTTAATATGAGAGCTGAAGTTGTTTTCCTTTTCATTTTGAGCTCTTGCTTAGAACAGAAGAGCAAGGTATCTCTCTTTTCAGTGGGAACTTAGAAAACAGCCTTGCATAACTCTCCTGGTGACACCCAGGCCATGCCAGGGCAGGAAGCTATCTCCTCAGGCTTTGTAATGTAGGTTCAAAGCTCACCAGCCCCTGCTGTCTGCTCTGGTTACTCTCAAGAAATTGCCCTCGTTTTAAAGCCAAATGCCACCATGGTGGCATATAAATCCTTTATTTACTCCATTCCTGTCTTTCTTTAGGACACTGATCTCTTGAAGTCATCACCCAAAGCCCACACTGTCTTGAGAGAAAAACTTGATTAAGATTCATCAAGACTAGACTGTGTGGGTTGATAGCCACCTTTTCCAACATTTAAAAATAAACTCAGCTCTCAACTGCATAGAAATAAATGAGAAAGAACTTATTTCCAACTGGCAGTGATAACCAGAATTTAATCACAATTGACCCCCCCTTACTTTGTGTTCCTGATGATTCAGGGATCTGTAGGATGTCTCTGTAATAATGTTCAAAAGCAATTTCCTATTTCTACTGATAATACCCTAAGTAGTCTCAATGAATTGTACTCTGTCCTTCAATTCTGAGCTGTAAATTCTTCCCACTCTCCCCTAGAATCTGTGGGGTGGGGGTGGGGGGGAAGTGACTTCTCAAATGCAAACATTTGATGTAATTTTTCAGCGGGATAATCACTGAAGCCAGTATCAGGCAAAAGTTAACCAAGAGAATGTTCACATAAAGACCTTTTGCTTTGTCACAGTTCATGAAACAGAGGTGCTTTGAAAGCAAAGGCATTTTTGCAGCTGAAAAGGCCTTTAAGTAAGAAAATCAAATCCTATAAGGAAGTATGACAGTAGCTTTATTTCCAACATTGGTTAATGGAAAGTCTTTTATGTGGATATCAATTATGCCATGGCTAAAAAGTCAATTATGTAGTAATTGGAAGATAAAATAATGGATTTACTTTAGGTAAATTCAAAGTCATGTTTGAAATGTAGCTCTTCATTATTGCATCCTTGATGTATGAAATTAATTTTATCTATATAATAGTATTCATTAAATGTAAAGGTTTAGTGATAAATATCTTAGATAAATTTGAAAACCACGGTATGAAAATAAAGAGGGCGTTGAATTTTTAACTGATTTTTTTTCCCCAACTACTAACCTCACTGGCTAATCTACTCCTTCTCATCAATTACCTAAAATGTATATGATGATCAGGTTTTGAATTTATATTTTCTTAACAAAATACATTAAGGGTAAACTATTGATTTCTACTTTGTTATTACTCAAGGTTTTATTTAGTCTTGAGTCTTCAGTCAGAACAAGAAGAAGCAATCTTCAGCTGAGAACTCATGTTGTTCTATGCACATCATTTCTGCAATCTTGCCCTGTCAATCCAATCCCTTCCCTGTGTAAGCGTACTGTCTTGTTACAGAGCAACAATGATCTTGTCAGAAAAACAGCAAGCTTGGTACGGGCTGTGTCCTGCAGCACTTCAGAGGGAAGAGAGCCCCTATAGGTCTTCTGAATAACAGATATTTCCAGGAAGTTAGGAAGTGAAACCAGGAACTCTCCAGTGTTTTGCATAGACTAAACTGACTGAGTGATAGCCAAGCTCATCTTTCTCTGAGGTATAATCAGCTTGGGTTCCATCCTTAGTACCTCCTTTCTATTAATCCCTGAAACCTAGAACCTAGAACTTCTTAAAGCTATTCATTCATTGATCATCCTTAAAGTTAAAATCAACTTCCAGGTGTGGAGTCACAATCCCAAATGCTGTATCAGTATTTAATTATTCATTCAATAAACAAAGCACTATTACATGTCTTTCTAATGTTTCAGACACGGTTACCTTTGGGAAAAATAACTTCTTTATGTAGAAGATTAAACTGTAAATGCGTGAAATCTTCTCTATTATAGGTATCTGATTTCATTTACCAATCTTAAAAAGAGATAAAAATGGGGGGAAAAAAACCCCACACTAAACATTTTAGATGTTAAGTGGATAGTCAATTTTTAACATCTGAGCTGGAATTCCAATTATAACACATATTGCAGGCAGTGTCATATTAGAGCTCTTTTTGTCTATTTCCTCTTCTAGGCTGTAGGTACCTTCATTCAAGTCAGAGACCTTATTAATAGTTCTCACCATAAGCTCTGCAGTACCTAAGGAAGTACTTTGCACATGGTAGGAAGAATATAATGCTTACTGAGTTGAGTGGTAAAGATTTTACAGATCTGCCACTGGGCTATAGTTCCCTTCAAGATGTCCTTTTGTGAGCATATATGCCAAGCCCCTGTCCAGTGTGAATGTTAAAGAAGAAGAAAGGCATTGGGAAAAGCTCTATGCATGGAGGAAGTGAGCTGGGATCAGTGGGACAAGACTCACGACATGGAATGATTAAAGGCACATACTGGTCAACTTGTGAGTAAATGGGGAGGATGGAGTGATGTTCTGTAGTGTTGCCCAAACTTGAAATTTCGTGAATCCTGAGAAGTGTTCTTTGATTGCTTTACAACTATCAATTGCTTTGATGTTGCATTATTTTACCAGTTATGATGACAAAACATTTTTGTAGTGAAAATCTACAATTTATGAACATGTTAATAAAATAAAACTTCAGCTTCTCAAGAGAAAAATTTTCATAATGGAAAACTTGCAGACTTGGAGAATATGATTGAAAAATACTGGAGTGTAGAAAGAGTTTGCTGGGCTGTGTTCTTGCCCAATTCTGCTATTGATTGCCTTCAGGGTCTGTTGACCAGATTCCTAACACTGCTGTAATTTCTCTACATGTGAAATGAATATCCCAGATCTGGAGCAAGTCAGTTTTAAATGGACTAGTTCTCATTTGTGTTTTTGGACTGATGATTTATTGGGGCAAGCTGAGGCCAATATGGCAAATCATTTATCTATTCTCAACACTCCTCCAAATAATCAATAAAGGATGATATTCCACACAGGAATAGTGGGTTACCTAAACTGAATATTTAAGGACAGCCAAATGCCAAAAGTGTTTTATATACCTGTGATATTAATTTGGACTTTTCTTTCCACTGTTATCCTGCCAAACAAAATCACTACCAAGTTCATGGGTGTGTCTCTATGTGTCTGTGTGTATATAAATTTATATGTTTAAAGAGGGGTGAGGAACTGTTTAATGTTGAATGTTAAAGAGTTAAACTGTAGAAATTGGCCTTGGGAAGTGCCCCTAGTTGTGTTATGTAGATGTAAAATAATTGTTACTTTGTAACATGGAAGCCATATTTGGTACTTAAACAGAATATACTTATCTTTCTTGTCAGGAAATCCCTCCCTGAGTTAAAGATAAAATACTGAAACTTAAACCATTTGCAAAAATATGCATGATGTACTTGAATAATAACAATGTCCAGCAACTATAGAAAGTGTAGTTGCACATTTGACCTCATTATTTGGTTGGGGACTTGGATATCTCAGAGTATGTCCAACATTCATTCATTCATTCATTCAGCAAACAATACCTGAGAACTCACTTTATGTCAGACATTGTTCTAGGTGCTGAAGACAGAGCAGTTAAAAAAAAAAAAAGGCAGTTAAAATTATATAACTCATAGAGGGAGAAGAAAAATAAGAAATATAAAATGAAATATATATAAAATGTACTGAATAGTGATAAGTGCTGTGGTCAAAATAAATCAACGTAACAGAGGATACTGTAGGGCGATCAGGGAAGATCTCATGGATGTGATGACATTAGAGAGGTGAAAGAAGTAAGGAAATAACATACTCAGGTACCTGGGCAAAGCGTTTCAGAGAAAAGAACAGCAATTGCAAAGGCCCTGAGGTAGGGCCATGAGAAAGTTCTCTTCTGACCAATCGTGCTTTCTTAGTGACAAAGGAAGCAATGTCATCAGGCTGTGGGTGGGGATGGAATATTAGAGACTTGAGAAGAGTGGAGTAGATGTGAAATGGCCTTCTAAGATCTTGGGATAAATAATGGGACATGGAATGGTAACAACATTTCTTGACCTCAGAAAAGGCCTGCTTAGGATCAGTGGTCATAAACTGAGTCCTGTCAGCTGAGTCACTCAGTTGTAATGACCTGTGAAGGTGTAAGTGCAAACAGACAGTAGGAATTATCTCAGGTTAGGGTTTTGTCAGGTAAATAGGATTGAGGAGAGAGACAAGGGAGTGGAAGATGTAAGAGGGCAGTCACAAGGAGGTTGGAGCAAGAGAGTTTACATTATAGTGTTTGATCATCTAAAACACTGCTATGAATTACCATCCCTTTCCCCTCTCATTCAATATGCTTTGTGAAGTTGTGCAAGTCATAAACCCATGAGCTATTGGCTCCTTGTTTTGGGTTGGGTATCCTTGAAGCATATACCAATTCGAGATTCTCTGCAAATGATTTATTAAGAAAGGGGTCACAGGGGAAATGTGTAAGGAAATTGGAGAAGCAGGGCTGATAGGAAAAGCCATCCAGCAAGTTGAGAGGTCAGGCACAATTCCCATAGAGTCTCTCTCAGGAAACTCTGGACTGTAATTTAGGTCTCAGGGTTGTCTGGACCCTAGAGAGGAAGTTGGAAGTTTCATATGCCTATGGTTAAAGACTTTCCCAGCAGCATGTGCATTCCCAGGCTCTGAGCTTTCTATGCCTGTGAGTCAAGTGTGCTTCAATAGCTGGAGAGAGATACCCCCCACCCCCAAATCACAAGTACTGGCTTTGGAAGCAGAAGTATACCAAAGAGGAGGTGGGAGGTGCACAAGAAATTGTTTAAAAGGGTCCAAGGGGATCTTAGTGGGATCTGTTCAGCTCTTTCCTGTCTTTCATCCACAGTATCCAATTTATCAGTAAAAACTGTCAATTCTAACTTTAAGTATGTATTTATTCTCAGCTGTGCAGAAAGATGTTCTCAGTGTATAAATCATATTTTGTCCTTCCTTGCCTGGTAGTACAGTCTAAATTCTTCATAAACCCTTTAAGTTCTGCCCCTATCTCTTCAACCTAAGCTGTCTCACTGAACCCCTCACCATTTTCTCTAGCAGAGTTTTGGTTTAAGGTCTTCGAGCACACCAAGCTACTTCCTGCTCAGGACTTCCCTGCCTGGAGAACTCTTCCCAGCCTCTCCTGCACAGACACACCCCACCTGCTACTTTTCCATTGGTGGCGCTGCGTGCACTGCGTAAAATTGGTTCCCACCACCATTACTATCACGACTTGCCCTCATTAGTCTTAGTTTATGGTTTGTTTTCTTTACAGCATTCCCACTTGTGATTGTTGTGATTTATTCGTGTATTCCCTCCACTACAATGTAAGTCTTCTGAGGACAGTGGCTGTTCTGTCACCATGCTTGGTACAGTGCCAGGTACACAGTTGACAATAAGGAATTCTCAGACTAAGTGAGTTAGCGTGTGCCTAGGGGTGAATTGACTGTTGGCTATTGTTTCCTTGTCCTTAGCATAGCTAAATAGGAAGATTACTTCCTGTTAGACGTTCCTGATATGCATTCCTTTTTTCTGGGCTTGACTGAGTCTGAGTTTAAATCCTGATGCCTTTTAGAGGAGCAAAGTGCTAAACCTACCAGTTACTGTAATCTTTGTATGTATAACTGGTCATCAAGTTAAAAGGCTATAGATGTTTGAGGATTTTGATAATTTTATTATTATGTTCATTATATTGTTATTACTCAATGGACAGTGTTTGTAGTTGTGACAATACACAGGTCAATTATTTGTTTGCATATGTGCTTTTGAACATTAATAATTTTTATGGTTTGTTATTATTATACAGATGATTTATGTGCTGGGAATTTTGAAGTACAAACCAGTACCCTTGTAATCTGAGCATGTGAATAGATGCTTAGAGAAGCTTCTTCGAAGACTAAATCACAATTCACTCAAATTTATTTACAAGGATTTCTACAGATGAGATAGCCTAACAGTGGAAATAGCTGAAGTGTCTTAAAATATAAATATATTTTATGAATATAAATATAAAATAATTAGAGATGTTTATTAAAAATTTTTTTCAAGCCCTGCATGGAACTTCCAAATCTCACTTCTAGTAATGAAGGAATTGTATCTACTCTTTTCCATGAAATATATATACTTACCAGTGGCTAAAGTACAAACTATTCCTAAAGCATGATTTAATTTTAAATACCTAGAGGGAAACATTGATCCCACATTTGTCATTTTATACTCATGAAGCTGATTGATTTCTAAATTGCTTGGCTAGGATGATCCAATTTAGGATTTAAAATCCCATAAAGACAAGTTTTTCAGGTTATGAGGAAATTTTAATGCTCAGTACCCAAGTCACTTTTTATTATTACACTAGACACTTGGGGGGCCCATCAGCTCTTTTCACGGCCAGAAAACCATTGGTGCATTACAGCTGCACTCAATCTAACTGTGGTCTGACCTCACGTGAAATTTCAAGAATCCTGGCTTTTGATATGGAAGCAATATGTTTGTTTATGACTCTGTGAGCAAGGCAGAGGCCCAGAGGGCCTGTTCTCTCCTATTTTGAACTGTTCAAGGCTTCAGCAGTATTAACACCTACAAGAAGCTGACATCAAAGAAAAAACCCCAAATTCCACTGAGTAAGCAGGTTTTTAAAAACTTTATTGAGACATAATTTACATATCATAAAATCCACTCACTTTAAGTGTACAATTCAATGATTTTTAGTAAATTTACTGAGTTGTGTCACATTTTTATCACTTCTGTAAGATCCCTCATGCCCATTTATAGTTAATGCCCATTTCCACCCCCAGCACAGGCACCCACTAATCTACTTTATATCTTTATGGATTTGGCTTTTCTGAACATTTAATATAAATGGAATCATACAGTATGTCATCTTTTGTGCCTGACTTCCTTCACTCAGCATAATGTTTGCGAGGTTCATCCGGGTTCATATATAGTCCTTTGTTTCTTTTTATTGTTGAATAGCATTTCGTGGTACAGATAGACTACTCTTTGGCTGTCCATTCACAATCTAATGAGCATTTGGGTTGTTTTCAATTTCTGGCTATTAAGGCTAATGTTGCTATGAATATTCAGGTGTGACTCTTTGTGCACACATATGTCTTCATTTCTCTAGGAAGGGAATTGCCAGGTCTAATGATAGGTCTTATGTTAGTTAAACTTTTTAGAAGCTGAAAAAAAAAAAAGGATTTGAGTTCATGGCTTAAAGTGAAGAAACAGTTTTTTTCTTCAAGAAGCTTATGATTCCCAAAAAGAGAAAACAACTTTATAAATCAATAGACTCCTAGAAATCACTAGACGATGAAGTGTGAATACCATAGAAAGGGTATGAGAGGTTCTAAACAATAGCTCTTCTCAAATTGTGAGTAGAGGGAGAATGTGGTCTGAAAAGTCCTTCCAGGATATGTCTTGGGAATGGGCGTAAAGAGTTTAGGTTGATGACAACATAATCAAAGAAAGAAGAAAGGGAAATACAGAATTTGCTAAACAACCTGCAGGTGGCCTGGTACAGCAGGGTATTCAAATGGGACTCTTTGATCTCTTTTCTTTGAGACCCAAAGGCCTGGGACGTTACAGTGGGGACCAAGTCAGCAACATTCTAAGTAGAGTTGCCATGGACATAGGCAGGAGGTGCTAAGAAATTAAGGAAGCTTTTCTGCCAGCAACAAGTTACCAAAGAGTATGATTGGAGACTTGGAGAAAAAAAATAGTTGGACAAGGCAGAGTTTTCTCTACGATAATTATCTTTGAGCTTTCTATTTCTCACATCCACTCTATCAGAGAAAAAGCAGAAGGATCTTTTTCGGATCCAGGTAAGTTAGAGGTGCTTCAAGGAGGCCACGTGATTGCCTCGATGTGTTTCTCCTGCGGTTTCAGCTTGAGGGAGCAGGGCAAAAATAAAGAGGCTGCTTTGGGTGCCAACCGGACTGCGCTGCCTGTGAATGAGTAATATGTGTGAGAGTTCCTTGGGCTAAGTGGATAGGTGGGTTGGCCAGGGGCTATTTTAAAAAGGACCTTGTCTAGAGGACTGTCTGATGGAGCAAAGGAATGTTACAGAGATTCTGCATGGGATGAACTGACTGAATCCCAGAGGCTGAGGGTTGGGGTCATAAGTAGCCAGCAAGAGAAGGCATTGCTCCATCATGGGTTCTCCTCAAAAGCCCATAGAGCCCCTGCAAGGGAAAGAGCCAGTCCTTGTGCCTCCATCATCTTCAAAAAGAGCCTGCTCAACACCACCTATGTAAGGCTGAGTTGGGTTATCTTCTGTGAACTGCTTACCTACAACCCCAGGGTAGTGAGAGGCCATGGCTACTTAGCTATGAGAGAAGGTAGAGAGAACAGAAGTTGTCCACATGCCCTTCCCTCCCTGCAGGCTTCTGAGCCTGCAGCCCCCATGGCCTGGAGAGAGAAGAGAACCTTTTGGTTGATTGGAGGGACTAGATGGGAGTTTTGATTATCACTGTGGATGACACTTTTTATTATTAGAATAAACCTCTCTTGATCTTGAAGGAAACCAGAGGATCCTTTATTATCCACAATTGATGAAGTGAGCTATGAAACCTGCCTGAGATTTTTAATGAAAGTAGAGAAAAAAATTTTAGCAGCATGTTTAATGGTGGAGCGGTAAGGAGGAAGTGGAGTTCTCTGTTGGTACCCTGTGTCCCTATCACTTTCAGCTTATTTGAGACAATTTAGGACTTATGTAGAGTCTTAGTGGGAGTTGAGCACATGAAGATAAATTGGAATCAAAACTTTGAGAGATCTTATGAGTTACTTGGAGAAATTTACATGGATGGAGAGCAGATATGTAACAATAGTCATATGAAGATTAGTCTGGAAATTGTCTGTAGGGTATTTTGGTAAGATAGAATTCAAAATCCAAAAAATTCTGAAGACTGTACTGTGTACTAGTCAGAAATACATAGTGAGATTATGGGGGTGGTAATAAAAAAATTAAGTTGGCTTCTTTCAAAAGAGATATTTACAAGAAAACTTTGCCTTTCAAAGTAAGAAGAAAGTTGCACAACCTACCCTCCCCCCACCGCCCATTATATTTAACAACTTGGTTCCCCAGAGTATCCCCTGGTGGCTTGAAAGAGTTAACGTTCCATTCTAAGCACCTCAGCACAAGGGACTTCTTAAAATGGGTGGCAAGGAAGAAAGAATTTAGTCCATTTGTTCACTGAGCTCCCAAAGGGCTGTGAGTAAACTGAGCAGAAAAAAATCCAAGGAGGGGAGAAAGATCGGTTATACATCACCTCACTGCCAAAATTTTAAACCAAACAGCATGTTCCTACACATCTCTACTCCCCTGAAGATCAAGAGGAAATGAGAAAGTTCAGACTGTAAATGTCAGTGAACTGCTAGATTATGGAGTTAGTAGGAAAATATATTTGCAACCCTTAATGCGGTTAGGCAGAGCACAGGGAGAAGCTGGAATTTTCTAATAGAAGTTTTGATTTGCAATCAGTGTGCTTAGGCTATTTTTAGAATAGGCTTGATGTAGTGTGGCGGTGGGGCAAGTGAGTCCAGGTATCCATTTACATACAGTTTTAAGTTTCACTTTTAAAGGAACAGTACCTATTCTACTCTTGGGGAGGGATGTCTGAATATTCTGAATGACGAGGCTTATGTGAGTGACTCATAGGTCTCTGTCTTCTGGGATCCTTTCATTTCACAAATCAAGAAACCTCAGACAGAGCTCTCACTCCCCTCAGTTTCTTCATTTGAAAAATTAAGTCCTTGTAGTTCCAACATGAAGGAGTTAATAGTAGGAGCTACTGTTTACTGAGCACGTGACAGAACTTGATATACTATCTCATTTACTTGTAGTAGAACCCAGCAAGAAGCATGCTTTACAGACTGAGAATTCTGAGGTTTGCCTGAAAATGTGTCCAACTTAAAGAATGATGGATCAGGATTAAAACTAGGTCTGTCTTACTCCCAAGTCTCTTCTTTCTCTAGTGAGTCACTGACAGAAACAAAACCAAGAGACCCTCAGGGATGCTGAAGTGATGCCCACTGCTGGAGATGGTCATTGCCACACTAATCTAACGTTGCTGGAGAATAGCTTGTCTCATACTGGAAAGAGTTCAAGAGTGAGGCATAGTAAAATGAAAGTAAGTGTATTCACGGAGATACATACTCCATAGACAGAGTGCAGTGCATCTCACTCAGAAGGGAGAGTGGCCATGACCTGTAGGGGTGGTTAGTTTTTATGGGCCAGGTAATTTCATATGCTAACAAGTGGAAGGATTATTCCAACTATGTTGGGGAAGGGGTGGGGAATTTCTGGAACTGATACCCCGCCTACTTTTTGACCTCTTATCGTCAGCCTGGGAACTGTCATGGCGCCTGTGAGTGTGCCATGAGGCTCAAGGTCTACTGGAAGTCAAATCTTCTGCCATCTTGGTTTTAACCAGTTAACCTGTCCTCAGTTGCTGTGTCATTCTTTTGATGGTTGTGCCCTGCCCCCTTCCCTCCCATCTCACTGATACCCAAAGGCTTTACATAATGGAGAATGAGCCTTCCCATTTGTATCAATATATTTTATAGGCATTTTCATGAAATAATCTACACATCACCTGTTTTCCTCCTACCTCTATTTCCAAGAATACATAGTAAGAGTAATATATCAGTTTTCTTCCAGACTCCTTTTTCTACCCATGCTTATCTTCAGTTCCTAAGGAATTACGTTGGTCTTCCATGTCCTGAAGTTACTGTCCCGTGTGCTTATTTCAGGGATGTTTAACTCATGCATACTGAGGCTAAATTTCCCCCTTGACTTCCTTCTTCATTTGTAAATCTTTTTCTACTTCTTCTACCCCTAGTCTTTTATTTCTATTTCTTAATCGCCTCGTCTGCTTTCTAAGCCCTTCATCTACTTTAATGTCACAAGTTGTTTTCTCCTCTCTTCATTTTTCCTTTATGGACTATAGATCATCTCACTTTCTATGAAAGGAGCTCATCCTATCTCCTTTCTCTCTCTTTTCTACTTTTTCAGCTTTCAGAATAAATCAAGCCTGGAGTTAAATAAGTACCACTAGAATTGAAATCCTACTACCTGTGGGACATTGGACAGGTTACCAAGTATGTTTAGCCGAGTTGTTCCATGAATAATATAAGACTATTCACTTCATAGTGTTGTTGAGAATAATAAAACTCATGTATATAGTGCTTCTGGTTTATAGTAAGTTTTCGTCTTTTCTTTTTCTCATCCTTATTTTATAGTCTTACACCAAAATTTAATTTCTTTCTACAGTTCCTCCTTTTTGCAGTGATACCTTACCCTGGCTATGGTCTAAGAATTAATTCTATCAGAGCATTGATGCTCTAAGCCTAATATGTCTATTATCTCCTATTGCTGTTTTTATAGTTTTCTAAAATTAGTTTTTGTTGATTTTTAAAATACGTGGCAGGCACCAGGAATACAACCATGAACAAAGCAGGCAAAAATCCTGGCCTGTTTTAAAGCTTACATTCTATTGGAATTGGGTTGAGGAAAGATGGACAAATTAAAAAGAATGAAAAAAAAAAAGCATAGAATGGAGCTATGGGACTGAACACATTGAGGTGCTGAGAAGGGAATACACATTGAAGGAGGCACAGGAGCTCCATGCCACATACACCCCACAACTTGCCCTATGTATCTCTTCCATTTGACTTTGCCTGAGCTATATCCACATACAAACACACAAACAAAAGAATCTAGATAGAGTTTATACCATTCACAAGAATTAACTCAAAATGGATCATAGACCTAAATGTAAAAATGCAGTAATATAAAACTCCTAGAAAATTACATTGGAGAAAATCAAGATGACTTTGGGTTCATTGATAGAAGACCAAAGGCACAATGCATGAAAGAAATAATAAATTGGACTTCATTATAGTAAAAACTTTTGTTCTGTGAAAGATACTGTCAAGAAATTAAGAACAGCCATAAACTGGAAGAAAATATTTGCAAAAGTCATACCTGATAAAGAGCTGTTTTCCAAAATATGCAAAGAACTCTTTAAACTCAACAATAACAAACCACCTGATTAAAAAATAGGCAAAGGATCTGAATAGACACCTCAACAAGGAATATGTGCAGATGATAAATAAGCATATAAAAAGCTGCTCAACATCATATGCCTCAGGAAATTGCAAATTAAAACAACGAGATACCACTACACACCTATTAGAATGGCAAAAATTCAAAGCACTGACAACTCCAACTGCTGGTGAACATATGGAGCAACAGGAACTCTCATTCATTGCTGGTGGGAATACAAAATGGTACGGCCACTTTGGAATATAGTTTGACAGTTTCTTATAAAACTAAACCTCTTACTATATGATCCAGCAATCATTTTCCCTGGTATTTGCTCAAATGAGCTGAAAACTTATGTCCACAAAAAACCTGCACACAAATGTTTATAGCAGCTTTATTCATAATTGCCAAAACTTGAAATCACCTAAGATGTCTTCAGAGGATAAATGAATTGAATAAATTGTGTTATATTGTTTTAAACGAATCTTATTCAGTGCTAAAAGGAAATGAGATATCCAGTCAGGAAGAGATATAGAGGAAACAATGCATGTTGTTTAGTGAAAGAAGCCAATGAAAAGATGTACTATGTAATTCCAACTAGAAGACATTTTTGAAAAGGCCAAACTATGGAGACAGTAAAAAGATCAGTGGTTGCTAGGCGTTACAGAGGAGGGAGAGATGAACAGGCTGAGCACAGAGGATTTTTAGGGCAGTGAAACTATTCTGTTTGATACTTCAATGGTAGATGCATGTCATTATGTATTTGTCCAAACATACAGACTATGCAACACCAAAAATGAACTGTAATGTAAACTGTGCAGTGTCAGTGATAATGATATGTCAATGTAGGTTCATCAGTTGTAATAAATGTATCACTCTGGTGTGAAATGTTTATATTTGGGGAGGTTGTGCTTCTCGGGGCTGGAGGCACAGGGGGTGTGGGCAAGTGGTATATGGTAACTCTCTGTACTCTGCACTCAATTTTGCTGTGAACCTAACTAAAACTGCTCTAAAAAATAAAGTCTAAAACCTAGAATGCATGTTTTATGCATGTCTTCTGACCACAGTCTAATGTTACCTATTTTCTAACCTGTTGGCATGTGTGAATATGAGGTGTCCACATCCTATCATTTTTGTTGCCAATAGCAGCAATGGCAAAATGTTTTCCTTCTTGGCAATAATTATTCCCTTAACTAACTAACTGAGTGAGTAAAATGTATATAGGTTTATAATAATTCTACAAGGCTGGAAAAGCATCTAATATTTTTCCTGTTTGATGAAAGAGAACACTGGTTTGCAGGGAAGTTAAGTGACTTGTTACAGGTCACAAAGCTTGTTAAGGGCTGAGTCAAATTAGAGCTCTGATCCTCTTATCCCAGTCCTGCATTCCTCCTCTGAGATTACGCAGTTAGAAAGCATACAGTAAATCAACCTACTCCCTGCATTTCTATAGCTTGTGGTATAATTTATAAATAGTGCTTTCATCGTACACCAGAGGGTTGGCATGTTTGACAACTGCATTCAAGGGGACTGGTTGATAGTAGTATCACAACCTTTGTGACTTTTATGCAAGAGGTGAGTCTCCTCAGATCAGATTCAATATATATATATATTATATTTGAAAAGCTACTCAGATATCCTTTTCCCAAAGGGCAACAGAAGTTCTCAGAGTGCTAAAAACAGAAAAGCACAGCAGAAACATGTAGGTAAAGAGAGGATATTCCCATATAACCCTCCATAAAGATACAGATTGTAATGTGAAGACTGAAATTACTGTATTTACTCACAAAAGAGGAGTATTTTATGCAACCAGCAGATGAAGAAATATCAAGAAGAGACATTTTGATGCCCAGCTTTTAAAACAATGGCACAGCAGAAATAGAATTTGATCAAACCAGAAACACTTCCTTTAGCAATACCTGCTAAGGATCTTCACTCTTTTTGTCCCACTGTGACAGAATTGATGGTTTCAACAGAACATTCATTCTTTCCGTAATAATAGGATATTAGTTGGGCACACAGTCACCTGACTAGAGACTGCATTTCCCAGCCTTCTTGGAAGGTTTATGTAACCATGTGACTAAGGTCTGGTCAATGGATTGTTACTGGAAGTGATATATGCAAGTCCCCTCTTGTGCTTGAAGAGGAAATGGTTTGACTTCCCTCCCAGACGAGAATGGATATGTGATCATGGGTGCTGGAGCAGCCATGTTGGACCACAGAGTGGAGCGAGGTGTTGAGGATGGCAGAGCAACAAGACAGAATTTGCCTACATTTTCTGTGAGAGAGAAACTTCTGTCTTCTTTAAGCCTGTATCATTTAGGTCTATTACTAACTAATACAGAAGTTAATGTAAAACTTATACTATATTTATTTTATAATTTGTTATATATTACTGTTCTCAAACTGACGATGGTGACCATGCATCTTTTCTCTCTGCAGAGTATTATTTCATGTATTCTCATTCTTTTTGGTGTCCTTATGAATGTTAGAGTTAACAGGGCCCTCTGTGTGCTATTATAGGTCATCATTTGGATTGAGTGGACCTCCGAATGAGAGAGTGAGAGACAGTGAAAGGCATGCTCAAATGACAATAGTAAAAGTCTGGTACCTCAGTTGAGCACATCAGCTTCCAGTGCCCCATGTATCTTTTAGCTAAATGATCCAAATGCAACGCTTTTGTAAATTTCCTGATTTAATTAAATCCTTGCTGTGTTATGCCCGGAGTTTCAGTTGAAATAATATTTCTAAGATTTTATTTCCTTATGTTTAAAATACAGATAATAACTTTAAAAGTTCCCTCAAGCACTGCTTGGTCTATATTTGGTGGTCCAATAACGTTAGTGTCTTGTTATGAGCATACAGAAATT
The DNA here is from genome assembly GCF_009834535.1 of Camelus ferus. Classification (NCBI taxonomy): domain Eukaryota; kingdom Metazoa; phylum Chordata; class Mammalia; order Artiodactyla; family Camelidae; genus Camelus; species Camelus ferus. The sequence goes on from NC_045699.1 coordinate 13,828,592, forward strand.
TATATGTATATATAATATATATATATTTTTTCTGTTGAGGAATAGAGTCAATTTATAGGGAAAAAAATGGCAGTGGGAAGGGGAGAGATGCTGGCTGCTAATGCACAAATACATTCACTTTCACACTTTGGTGCTGGAACCTTGAGCCAGGCATCCTTGCTATAATAGGCTTTAATTTAGGCTGCCAGTTCCATGAAAAGAAAGCAGGCACGTTGTGGAAAGACTTTTCCATTTAACCTGCATCTATTTTGGATCTGTTAGTTAGAGCTGAAAGGAGTAAGTACTTAAGCTGAGAATCTATTGATTCGAGCAGTACCATTCTCATATGTTCCTTTTCTTCCCACTGCTTTCTCATTATTCTCGCCTTTTGATTTGCTCTTCAGACCTGTGTTACTTAATGAGTTCACATCTTCATTGAATTCTCCACCAGGATGCTTATTTCCTGATCCAGGAAAGTTCATTAACATGTACAAATAATAGAGACTTGGGGTAGAAATGTCCAAAGCAATGGATTGGCTCCTTGTCACAATTTTTTTTAGTCTTTCCTGTCCCTTGACCTATGGACTTCTTTTCTGTCTCTAAGGAAACTTCAAGAAATAGTCTGGAAAGAAAAAAGCAGGTAAGAGTTGGAAAGTGTTATGTGAAGATATAGGGTTCATTTGATTTTAAGAATAAAATTAAAGTTGCAGCTTGAAAAACTTAATACATGTAACATTTTTTAAGAAGTATGTTTCCCACACTTTAAGATTTCATGCATTAGTCAAATTAAAAAAAATTTGATGACTGGCTCATATCATAAACTCTTCTCTTTCCCTGAATGACTGTAAGAGCTGTGATCAGAATACAGAATAAACTTTTATCATCTTAAGCACAGAAATTTCAAGTTAGTTATAGAAGAAAGGATAGAATATTAGAATATGCTTACCCTAACTAATATAATCAGCCAAAAAAATAAGAAAGATATCATTTTAACATAAGAAAAGACAGTCCTTTGAATTGAGTGAATTCATCTCTATAAAATACTCCATATGTAGGTCTTATCATTTAAAAATTTTAACCAGGGACTGGCGAAGCAGCCCCTATTACCTATAACCAGATTATTGACAGACATTATGGATTGCAGATATAAATCACTCCTTCTCCTGAGAGTTATTTGAGCCTGCTTTTTGTACGGGACCTTTTTGCCCAACTGCCCACATTTGCAGTCTTCTCTGAGCCGTTCTGCTTCTTCTTGGTCTGGACCTGATCTTCAGTAGTTGGCACATGTTGCCTTCTCGTTTCCCCAACTCCTTTGCTGTCCTTGGGATGTTAATAATGATATTGAATACCATCACGCTATAGTTCAAATGATCCATCAGTTTAACCTTATGTCTCCCAAGAACCTTTCTTGAGATACAGCCCCTCTGAGCTGGGGCTTAAAGTCAGTTTTTACAAATCACTGTGATCAGTTACTTGCTAAGGTGGGGGAACCTTTACAGCTGTGACAGAATGCTTCAGTGGATAAAATGCAGGGAGGGAAATGGCTGAAGTCATCCTTTTAAATAGAATCAATGTTTTTTAGCTGCCTCACCATCTTGTACCAACATCACACTGGTAGCTAGAACTAAGGTAGCTTATGATAAATACCTCTCCTAGGACCTCTCTTCTCCAACAAATATCTTAAAGTAACATAAGAACAGTAATCCCAAAGAACAGTGTTAGCCAACAATAGAAATATCATTTTGAAACTCTTTTTTATGTTCATCCTTATTAGTTAACTGAAATTCCTTATTGGGGAGCAATAATAAGCAAAATGTAAGAAAATATTTCTTACAATTCTGTTGGCCAATACGTTAAGGTCACAGGCTTATAGCTGTTATATGGTTCTATACATTTTGTGTACAATCCATTTTTTTTTTAAACAAATGGCTTTGCACTGAACTCCCTTTCCTTGAGTTTCATGTTTTGATATTAACCATATGACTATTGTAAAACCAGAATATTAGAAGCTTTGCTTCTGTCCATTATAAGAGTTCTATATAATTAAATAGAACAATTGTGATCATGGAAGACAAGCTCAGCAGGACAAATCTGAGGATAAATTACATAAACACTAGGGAACAGCTGTATTGTCACACCTGGAACATTTACTCAGGGGAAAATTAATTCAGAAATAAGTCCTTCTTCAATCTCTTCTCCTAAAAGGAAAAGGTGGTGAAAATCATGGCTTGGGAAAACCCAAACAAAATTTCCTTCATGTGCCCAACTTAGAAATTTCTTATGCTTTTGCTTGCTGTTTCACATCTAATGGCAAGGAAGTAATTAACTATGTTATTTCAAAGAAAGGACTTCAAACATTGTTCTTTCCAAACTACTGGCTTATAAAATTGAAGTAGCAATGGCAGCAAGGGTATTATTTAAACAGAAAGAGAAAAAAGTTAAAATATTTTATATTAACTTAGTCAATAATTATTTCTTGAGCAACTCACATGGTAGTTATTTTCATGATCATTGGAGAGGCTGATACTACCACCCCCCTCAGTGAATTTGGACTCCTTGGAGTTAATGATATTTTATTTTATTACTTAGTTGACACATATTTATTGAATATAGTATCTACATTCTTCTAGATTTTACAGGAGTGATTGAATCTGGGTTCCCTTGGAAGCAGAGCTTGAAACAAAAGCTTTTATGCAGATAGATTACTGGGGGGTTGATCTCAAAGATCAAGAGTGCATGGAATAGGGGAGAAGAGAACAGTACAAGGATGGCTCCTGCTACAGGTGACTGCTATGGTATCCGACACAAAAGATGTGGAATTTATAATCAAGTACTGAAGACATAAAATTACTGCTCTGAAACTACAGAGAAGAATATGGACAACATATAACTGAGGGCAAAATTGTTTCATATAGATCAGTGGCTCTCAACTGGGGTTGATCTGTACTGCCTGCAGGTGATGGTTGGCCATGTCTGGAGATACTCTTTATTGTCAAGATGGTGGAGGCTGGGGGATGTAGAGAGATGGGGGATCAGGGTGGGAGAAAAGGGAACGGTACTGGTACATGGTAGATAGAGGCCAAGGATGCTGCTAAACACCCTACAATGCACAGGACAGCCCTCCCCCCAGTACAGAGAAATATATGGCACAAAATGCCAGTTATGCTGTTGTTGAGAAACTCCCCCCTCAAACATGGAAATACCTATGTCACCAGGACATCTAGCTAAAATGTAGACTCTACTCAGTGGGTCCAGGGTGGACCCTGACATCCTGCTTCTTTTAACAACTTCCTGGACTCTTCTAGATTGATGACTCTTTTTTTTTTTTTCAGTTATGCATGAACATACATACATTCATTGTCACATTCTCTTTCGCTGTGAGCCACCACATAGATTGATTGCTCTTTACTTGGGTTTTTAACAATCTTAAGATTCCACGAAAGTAGTAATAGGTGTCTATAACCTATGCTTAGTATTTCAGAATGCCTAATGTAAGCCAAAGATTCCCCCCATGGTGATATGGCAGTGGTCTACAAACATAAAAGTGGGATGTTTTTGAATGGAGTTGTGCAACTCATAATCTCACAATGTTTATCTCATACTAAACCTAAAGTAATAACAATAACAGTTCTTACAGAGTTTGGGAATCATTGACATAATATTGTCCATTCTTGTCATGATAAGGTCAAACCAATTTACATATATGACATTTTGCACTATGGAGATCTGTCCCCTCGTTAAATGAACTCTCCAATTTTCCTGCCTCTGAGGGACATTTTAACTCATCTGAGGAAACCACCGAGGTTGACAACCCTTTAACTCAGACCGTTTCAAACCATGTGCCGCACTCTCCGTGCCTCTGCCTCCCCTTCCTTGGGAACGAGGAGTATGTGGTTTTCTTTCATCAGCAGAGCTCATGCTTGGGCAGAACGCATCATTGCTGGTTCCCCATTCTTGATATTCTCTGAGGGGGATGTGGGTGGGACAAGAACATACCAGGGCTTTTTTTTTTTTTTTTTTTTTTTTGATAAATATGTCAAAATCTATTGTGACAGATTTTCAACAAGTCCCTGTAACTGGGCAAAATGAAATGACAATCCTGGGAGAGTGGACAGAAACACATCGGCCCCACACATTTCTTTATTTCCATTGCCTTTGTCTCCCCTGCCGAGTTGAAATGTTCCTTCCACGGAGTCTGTGATGCTTGCAGAGTGGAAGGTCTCTGGCACTCCAAAGCAAAACCCCTTCAACAGCCTCTAGTTCCTAAATAAGAGGCAATTACAACCCCTCTTACCTGGGAGGTGTCAGTCATAAAGGTGAAGGAGCCTTTGGAGATGGGTTGGAGTCTGTCAGTCATTCAAAGAGTAAACTCTGGCATTGAACAAATGGTGCGTTCCAGCGTGCAATGCCAGCAGGCAGCTTCTGGCTACAAACTCTTTTGCAGGGATGAAAGCCTTCCTAGTGGAGTTCTAGCAATTCTAAATATTTCATGCCTGTGCTTGAACAAAAAGTTGCCATGGGAAGGCTGGCTTGAAGATGTATTATCAGCTGGGTATTTTCGAAGTTAGTTTCTTATTAGCTTGTCCTTCTCTGCCCCGTTCCCACCCAAGTCAGAAACTCTGATTGCCAGCATTCTGTAGAAATTACAATTCCTATCTTAGGTATCTTCTCTATTGAAATCTGTCAGCCCTGCCTTATGAGTGCTGCTAAAGATATCACACACGCTAACAAGAGAGGAAGCAGAAGGTAATGTGTCTTACGTGTTTAGAGGTATTTGTGGAAATCAAGTTGTATTAATGATCTGTTGTTGTGTAATGACCCCCAATATAAGGAGTTTAAAGAAATAACGAATATTTATTATCTCTCACGCTTTCTGAGGGTTGGGATTTCAGATAGGGCTCAATGGAGGTATCTTTCTTCTGCAGTGTTTAGCATCAGATGGAGTGTTTGCAGACTGGGGCTGAAATCATCTGAAGGCCCATTTATTCATGTCCAGCAGTTGATGTTGGCTTTTGGCTGGGAGGCTAGGTAGGCTGAACATGTGACTTCACCTTTCTCACAACAAGGAGGCTGCATTTCAAGGGCAAGTGTCTTGAGAGACATACTGATTTTTATGACCTATGGACAGTATGCAGGTTTACTTCTGTCACATTCTATTGATTAATTCAGTTACAAAGGTCCCAAGTTCAAGGGAACCTCCCCATGAAGGCATGTCAACATCACATTGTAAGAAGAACATGTGGGGTGGGATATATTTACATATATGCTGTATTTATATTGGTGTGATCTTCTTTGGAGAATGCAATCTGTTTCTCAAATTGCATTTGAGAAAAGTTTAGCTAGCACTTTGGGAGTATTGCCTTTGTTTCATAGTGATTTGGCCATGTAACTTATAAACTGATGGAAACTGTTCAATTGTTATAATCTATCCTATCTATGTAATGCTTTGTAATATCTCAGGTACTTTTATATTTAATATTTATTCTAAGTATCACTTGGTAAGTCAAGAACTCTCACCTCCACATTCTGAATAAAGATGCTGGGGCTCAGAGAAGTATGGATATCTTAAAATCACCCAGATATTTAATGGTAGATTGGGGACTAGAACACAGCTGCTCTAACTCCTAGACCTTTGTTCTTATCAGAATTTATAACATCTACAAGTTGTAACATCATCAACAAATGAACACTTACTGAATACTTTCTGTAACAGAGGCAGAGTGATAGACATTGAGTTTATATGCTTATGAATATGATGCAGTTTCTCCCTTTGGAGAACTCATGGTCGGACGAAGAAGGTAAACGCAGGAACTAAGATATTTGAAAGACAGGGTACAAGTGTGGAGATGAGAGTAGACACAGATGCAGTTTGAGCACAGAGTGCTACTTTGTTCATTATGGGGTTTGGGGTGACTTCCAAATGGGGCATACAATATTTGAGGTTAAATTTTCACTGCTCAGTTCACTAAACTATACAGCTGTCTGAAAAAGGGCAAGGGTACTTAAATTTCAATATACTGTATGTATTTTAAAATAATATATATCTTACCTGATCTATGATAAGGCAATTCCCTCTTCCTTCCATAGTCATCCTTCAGTACATTTGTACTTTTGCAATATCTTGATTGTGAGTATGTCTTACTTTTTCTTGCTCCTTTGAATAGTATTTTTAAATATTGCAGTTTCTAATTGGTTGTTGCCAGTATATAAAAATTCCAATGTTTTACTTGTGTGGATCTTTTGTAAAATGACCTTGATGAGTGCTACCTGCCTGAGTAGGATGCTTAACTTACTGATTTTCAGTTTTCCTTTTTTTCCTAATGAATGCATTTAATGCTATGTGCTTTTCTTTCATTACCAGTTTAGCTACATCTCACAAGTTAGTTATTTAGTTTTTTTTTTTAATTGAAGTATAGTTTACAATGTTTTGATTTCTGGTGTAGAGCATAATGTTTCAGTCATAAATAAACATACATATATTCCTTTTCATATTCTTTTTCATTCAAGATATTGAATATAGTTCCCTGTGCTAAACAGAAGAAACTTGTTTATCTATTTTATATATAATAGTTAATATTTGCAAATCTCAAACTCCCAATTTATCTCTTCCCACCTCCTTTTCCCCCCAGTAATCATGAGTTTGTTTACTATGTCTGTGAGTCTACTTCTGTTTTGTAGATGAGTTCACTAAGTATTTCCTTTTTTTAGATTTCACATAGAAGTGATATCATGTAATATTTTTCTTTCTTTTTCTGGTTTACTTCACTTAGAATGGCAGTCTCCAGATCTATCCATGTTGCTGCAAATGGCCTTGTTTTATTCTTTATGGCTGAGTAGTATTCCAGTGTATAAATACACTGCAACTTCTTTATCCAGTCATCTTTTGGTGGACATTTAGGTTGTTTCCATGTCTTGGCTAAGCATAGTGCTGTTTTGGTTTATAATATACACTATATATTGTATATAGTGATTTTGGTTTTATTCCATTCTGTGTATCATAATTTTCATTATCAGCTCTTCCTGAAAACAATGTATTTCTTAGAAGAGTTTCTTTTAATAGATATTTAATAAATCTTAACTATATGTTTACACACACACACACACACACACACACATACACACACTATAGTACTACTGGTCCTGTTTCTCTAGAGAACATTGATTAACACTTGATGATAATGTATTATCCTTTTTTCTATAATGCTGGATCGAAATTTCTAATATTTTGGTGACAATTTCTGTGTTTATATTCTTGTGAAATAGTGGTCTGAATTTTTTGTTCTTTTAATATTTTTGTTAAGTTTCTGTATTGACATTATATTGATCTCATTAAATGAGTTAGGAAATATTTCTTCCTTCTGTAGTGCCTAAAGAGATTTGTATAAGATTGGTTGAACTTTAAATAGTTGATAGGACTCACCACTAAAGCCACCTGGACATGGAGTTTTTTTTTTTTTTTTGTGAAAAGTTTCTTGCCAAGTCTTTTTGTTGTTGTTGTTTTCAAAGCATAGCATCTGTTCAAATTTTGTTCAATTTCTTATGTCAATTTTGGTAAGATTAATTTTTCAAGGAGATATTTCCATTTTGCCTAAATTCTTCCATATAGTATCATGAAATTGGTCATATTATCCTCTTATTTTCCTTTTAATGACTGTAGGATCAGTGTGTATAATCTCTAATTTATTCCTTATATTGATAATTCATGTTTTCTTCATCTTTCCTTTGATTATTCTCTCTTAGGGTTTATCAGTTTTTATTAATCATTTACAGAGAACCGACTTGTGTGACCCTGTTCTTATCTTTATTATTTCCTTTCTTTTTTGTGTGTCAACATTACACTTCTTTTTCTGCTTGAGATATAAATTTAGATAATTAATCTTAAACTTTTCTCATTTCTAATATAAGCATTTAAAGGCATAAATTTGCCTCTAATAGCTTTAGCTGTATTCCCCAGATTGTGTTTTCATTATGATGCAGATTCAAGTGTTTTCTTATTACCCTTATAATTTCTTCTTTGACCTATTTAGAAGAGTATTGCTTAATTTCTAAACATTTGTGGATTTTTAGACATTTTATTTTTTTTGTCTTATAGTTGAATTACTGTGGTTTGAGAATGTATTTTGGATGATTTTAATTCTTAGAAATTTGGGGGGATTTGTTCTAGCACCCAAAATATGGTCTTGATGAACATTTTTGTTTGCTTGAAAACAATTTATATTCTTCAGGTTTTTGGGTGCAATGTTTTACAAATCTCAATTATGTCTGGTTGGCTGAACATGTTTAGTTATTTTATATTTTTGTAATTTTTGTCTCTCTTTTTTTTAGTCACTGTGAGAAGAGTATTAAAATCTCTTACTATGGTTAAGGGACTCTCTATTTCTCTGTTTCATCCTGTCAATTTTCCTAGTCTAATTTTCTGTTAGTGTTTTGCCACTATAATTATGGGCTGCTGTGTTTCTTGCCTCTGAAATGAATTTCACTCCTTTAACTACCCCATTGCTAAACAAACACCACATAGTCTAAGTTTTGTTATGAAATTATTACGTGTCAAGGCACCAACTTCTCTGTTAGCACAGGTAGACTGTTTATGTGTCAGAAATTGTAGTGATTTAAGGTTTACTTCATGGTCCTGTCACAGGCCAATGTGTGTTGCCAAGAAAAGGGCTCTTGTTCACACAATCACTCAGGACACCAAATCCTTCTTTGAGTGGCTCCACACTTCCCTATGAGCCCAGAGTCACCACTGGATGCCTGGTTCTGGCTAAAAACAAGATAGAAAAGAGTGAGTGGTATTGCATACAAGGTATTTGGGGACTGGGTCTGGAAAGCGGATATTTCCCTTTTGCCTATATTCCATTGCCTGCAACTCAGCCATCCAGCCATTCCTAATTGAAGAAGAAAGCTGAGAGATGTAGAATGGCTGTGTGACCAGGAGAAGGAAATGCACTTTGGTGCTGTGTGGCAGTCTTTCTACGACATACTCCAGTTTCACCAAGATCAGCTCAATGTGGTGTTTAGGTTATATATTTCAAAACATTTCATTTCATTCTAAGTACTAAAGCAAAAATAACATTTAGTGTAGTGGGTTGCATATACTATATTGAATTTCTGCTCACATAAAATGCCAGTCTTCCATGACCTGGGTTGAAATTAATTATTCTGGCTTCTGTCATTTTAGAGCTTTTACTTTGAAACTTGGTTGAAATATTTACCATGGTCCTTCTGGCATTAAGGGCATTTTTCTTTTTTCCTCTCGATGGTGAGCCCCTTAAGGTAAGGAAATTATGAGTTATTAGTCTTTGCATTCCCTCCAGGTGCCTAGCACAGGGTTTCAACATTTGATTCATGGGCAGTCAATAGATGTTTGTGGAACTGAATTTAGGGAGGACTGCAATTCAAGGAGCTATCAGACAGTTTGTTTGAAAGTTCCAGAAACAGGATCAGAGAAATTATATGCCAGACAGTGCTTATATAGCTAGTTAAATGTTCAAACTGGAACTAAAACCCAGGTGTTCTAATTGATATTTGGAGTTGTTTTTAGCTAACCAGTATGACCACAATTATTGCTTCTCAGCTGAAGTATAACAATAAAAATGACATGCTTAAAAAATTAAAGCTTTTGTTGAAAACATCTCTGTTTAGAGCTATTACAGCATTTTCATGATAATGTTCATTAATATCACTTGTGTGTCCCCAAAGTATGCTTCTCTGCAGCTTTTTGAAGGTTATTTTCATTTTCGTACACTGGCAGATAGGAAAGCTATACGCGAAAGAGGAACAGCATGATGTCATCTTGGAAACAAAGAAGCTTAAATTGTGTACATCAGACAAACTGATGCTTAATTTTTATACTTGAGAAAAACATGTTATCATGAGTTATTAAAATAATTTCCTTACCTAGTTAACAGAGTTAGGAACTGAATCTCATATTCTTTACAAAACAGCGTATAACGGAAAGAAAGCTGAAATAATTCAGCCACTTCACTGTCACTTGATGTGATAGTTAATTTTATGTGCCAACTGACTGGGCCATGAGGTACCCAGACATTTGATCAAATATTATTCTGAGTATGTTTTCTGTAAGGGTGTTTCTGGGTGAGATTAACATTTGAAACCATAGACTTGAATGAAGCAGATTGCTCTTCCAAATGTGAGTGGGCCCCTTCCAATCAGTTGAAAGCCTAGATGGAACAGAAAGGCTAACTGACTCTCCTGTGAGTCAAAGGGAATTCATCCTGCCTGAATGTTTTCAAGCTGGGACATTCGTACTTTTTTTCCTGTGTTTAGACTTGAACTGAAACATTGGTTCTTCCTGGGTCTTATATCCTACTGGCCTTAGGCCTTAGATCTACACCTTTCGCCCTCCTGTTTCTCAGGCCTTTGGACTTGTACTACAGTGACCCCATCAGCTCTCCTGGGTCTCCAGAATGCCTGGCCACCTTGGCCAACTGTAGATCTTGGGACTTGTCAGCCTCCGTATCACATGAGCCGATTCCTTATAATAAACAAACATACAAACAAACAAATAAATAATATATTTTCCCTTATTAGTCAGCATTCTTCAGCATTTTTTATTATTATGCTTCAACTGAGAAGCAATAATCGTGGTCAGAGTCAGCAACAAACACCCTCCTTCTGTTGAGAGGAAATGATCAGGGGAAAGCCTGGGCTGTTGAGTTTGTGTGTGTGTGTGTGTGTGTGTGTGTGTGTGTGTGTGTGTGTGTGTTTCCAACTCCAAATGACTGTGACTTGGATTAACACTGACATTATCATTTTAGCATAGATAGACTTGGCCTTAAAGGAGAGTCTATGATTAGGACCCTGAGGATATTCAGAGAACCAATAGGGTAAGTGTGTATGTATACACTTGACAATTATAGCTTTGAACACTGTGTTCTATAACATTTCTATCCATCAAACAAGAGGGGCAACAAATCTTGGTTTGTTCAGATAACAAAGAGTTAATTGAACCTCTACAGATAAATACATGTGAAGAAATTATGACTGGGGTGCTTCCCAAAATAGCAATGCTCACGTTTAAAATTCTAAATAAAAATATAGTTACTAAGTAATTCCTCTTGATTAGCACCTCTGTTCTCATGATGAGCTAGGATTCAGTAATAATGTTAGAAGAATGACACTTAGTCAAAAGTTCAAGTGATGTGCCTCGGAATAAGCAGTACAATCCGGATCTCTTCAATTAAGTGTGTTTAACGGCAGGTGGGAGGTTATTTTTCTCCGCAGAAATAGAATGAAGGCCTTTCCTGATGATAAAACTAATGGTTTTCTTAACAGCCTATTCAAAACAAAAACCATACCTTGAAGGCCCTAATGCCTCGTATTTTAGTCCTCTAATGTGTCTCGTTGAGGACTTTATTGACAGATAACCTCTCTCCAGCAAGAACATTGGATTGCTCTTGCATATTATGGCCAGGAGTTATGCTATTATTTATAAGCAACAAATACCCTCCCTCAATTGAGAGGAAATGACTGTGGGCAAGCCTAGGTTGTTGAGTTTGTGTGCGTGTGTGTGCTTTTCCAACTCCAAGTGACTGTGACTTGGATTAACACTGACACTATCATTTTACCACAGACAGACTTGACCTGAAAGGAGAATCTATGGATTAGTACTCAGAGAGCATGGCTGGAATTTTCTTCAAAGGCTTGGTCAGCCCCAGGTTTATTGTGTCATGTTACAGACAGAATGAGGAGACTCAAGGTGCTGTTTTGAAGGTCAAGGCTTATCTGATTTTGGTACATCTTTACCTCTGACAGGTAACAGATTCTTAATGGAAGAGAGCCTTTTGTTTTTCTTTCTTTTCTTTTTTTTTCCTCCTTTGCCTGGGGAGATGTACCTTAGGAAATTTCTTGCTGTAAAATATGTGCTTCTCAAGTTATTAGCTACCTTCTGAGACCCAAATTCAGTCTACTTTTCTGAGATCTCCTGAGACTCAAACACAGTGCTATTTCTCTTGTTATTTCTTCTTGAAAATCTCAAATAGTGCATATGTAATTATTTATAAATGGCTTATTTCACATTTGAACAAATAACTATGAACTTAGAAGTAAAAATAAAACATTCAATCCAACAAGCCTTTATTGATCAGCCAATGTATGTCAGGAAACATCTTTGCCCTGGGAATACCAGGATGATTGACTAATTTCTTGATTTCAAAAGATGGCAGTGTATTGGTGGTATATTTTGTGATTACTGCTTTAAATAATGGCAGAGTAATTTGGTTAGAAAACCTTTCTCACGGATAAGAATTATAAAATCTGTGAATAATGCATGTCCATTCTATGTCTATGTATCTAATTATCTCTATCTATCTATCTATCTATCTATCTATCTATCTATCTATCTACCTACCTACCTACCTACCTACCTACCTACCTACCTACATCATCTATATCTACCAAGCAACTTGAATGCAGCAGATAATGACAAAAAGCAGGTAAAAATTGCAGAGACTGTTACCCTTGAAAGATGAAGTGTGACGGGTAATTTGCTGTTTTGAAGCTCTTCACTTGAGTGCATACCCAAATCTACCCAAGGCTCTGAAGGGAGAAAGCCACTGTCTTACTGGCTTGAAGTATCAGAGAATAGTTTGGGACTAGAAAAAATAGCCAGAAGGTTAGGGGAAAGTCCTGGAAGGAAGAGACACTAAGTGGTTCAGCCCCCAAACCGTCATATAAAATCCACTCAAATCCTTAGCTGGGTGCTAAACTAGCTAAACTTGCTGGCATGCTTGGGGAAAGTCCTATAGGGCCCAGCAAAACAAACGAACAAACAAATAAACAAAAAAACAGCATCTCATCTGGAAGTTGAAAGAACTATGCAGAAGTATCAGACAAGATGATTTCTGCAAGGGGAGAAAGTTGGAGTTTGAATCCAGTCAGGTTATCTGGTTCTAAAAGAAAAAGTCTCTCATCACTTTAACAAAAATCTAGTTTCTGTTACTTATTATCAATAATACCTAGTACATGAAAACAATGTGAAGAAACAGAAAATGTGACCCATATTCAAGAAAAAAATGCTGCAAGTATATTTTGATCTTGCAATAACCCAGAAGTTGCAATTAGCTGAAAAGCCCTTTAAAGCAGCTATAAGACATATTTTTAAGAACATAAAGGAGGATATATGTATAGAGAATGAAATGATGAAGAATCTCAGTAGAGAAATAGAAAGTAAATAAAAGCTATTTTGGAGATTAAATATACGATAACTGTAATACACAGTAACTGCACTTCGAAGGTGACAAGGACAAGAGTATATTTGAAGATGGATTAATAGAAAGTACTAGGATGAAGAACAGAGAAAAAAAGGATTGAGGTAAAACAGATAGAGCCTTAGAGACATCAGAGCGATATTGAATGGTTAAACATACAAAAAATTGAAGTCCCAGAAGATGAGGAAGAGAATGACGTAGAAAAAATGAAAATCTGAGTTCCATGGTTTAGGGCCTTGGTCAGTGTTGTTCTCAGTTGTATCCCAGCACCTAGGAGAAAATAAATATTGCACAAGTACATATTTGATAATTATTAAAACTTTAATGAATAAATGCATAGCTTCAGAGACTGAGCAAATACATTGTCTAAGTATTTACCTCATAAAATCATGGTGAATAATTGGGTGAGTATATGTAAGGATGCTGGTAAATTGATGTAGGTCGGTGAGGTCCAGTAATGTCTGACTCTTCAGATTATAAAAGAGGAAATACTGGGTGCTATGGAGAATTCTTTTGGTTAATTCCATGGTTTCACAAAATTGACTTCTCTGTTTTTTTCTTGGTTTTCCAGTGACTGGCTTCATTTTTTTCTCTCATGTTCTATTTTTGAGGCCTCAGCTAGGTGCCAAAAAAGAAGTGTACCAATAATTATGGAGTAGCATTGTCTGTCTGGTCAATAGAGTGATATTCAATTGCACTGTGTTGATACACTTGACACTTGGATGAAGGACTGACAAAACAAAATGAGTTAAATATGAAGCAGGGACACTGTCAGAAAAGAGACTGGTAGGGAAAGGGACCATATATGATAACTCACTGCCCCCACAGTGAAGACCTAGTATCCTTACTTGGACTGATGTCAAGAGTTATTGTTTAAGCTCTGGACATTTCAGAGTACATGCATGGGATCCCTGGAGAGGCATGGTGAATCTGAGATCTTGGTTCCTCTGATTCCAGTTTTGGGTTAAAATAAACCCAGATATTTTGTGGCACATTTTGTGTGTAGGAAAGAAAATGAGAAAAAGGAAAATTCATCCATGGTAGAGTGAAAATAACACTTGACCTTAAGCCAGGTGACCTAGCCACATACCTGTTTTTCCCCTACCACTTGTATAATTTGGGTAACCACGTCCTCTCTCTGAATGTAAATTCCTCATATATAACATATGAGCTTCTTAGTCCCTTTTGGTATTGTGAAAGCGACAAAAGAAAGTGTATTATAAGTGTTTGTAATTATTTTCCATAATGAGAATCAGGTTATTACTCCAAGCACTGCTTCTGCTGTTATGTGCCCACAAATACCACTACTGTTACACTTAAGCATAGCAAACATGGATAAGGCATAGATGTCTTTGGGTAATCCTGTGGTTACCTGGTAAACTGAGTATTTGAGGCAAGAAATATAAATAAGTAACAGAAAATCTAATGAGTTTAAGGAAATATTGGGGAATCTCTTTTCCTCTTCACTCTACTGCTGTGGTGTTTCTTTGGAGGAATGAATCTTTGTTTACTCTTAACAAATATTCATCGAATCCCTACTACATAGCAGACACAGTTATAGGAGCTGTAAACAGAACAGAAATCCCTGCCCTCATGGTACAGGTAGCTTGGGATTTCCTCCATTTGTGACCTGTTCTTGTTTATGTCATGGGTTGAGCCTCACTCTTTATAAAGAAAAGTAAATTTCAGGATTAACACACACTGGGAAAGATATTCAGTACTAAATAAAGAAACATTCTACCCAGGAAATAAAAAGACAGCTGACAAATTTGTCCGCATGGAATCTGAGAGGACAGGATTCTACAAGCCCTGACTCACATTTTGTGCCCGTAGGTGGAAAGAGCCAACACACTCAAAGCCAGATCCATCCAAAGTCACCCATTTTTATATAAAGCCATCTAGGACAAACACAGCCATCATATGTTAGTTTTCCCTGCCAAAAAATTAATTGGCTCAGGCTGACTTTGAATTCGTCCCAGATCTGCACAAAACTTGCTGAAACTTTTGTATACCTCAGGAAAACTTTTGATAAACCCAGTACCAAGTTTCAGATTTTTACAAAAACCTGAAATCAAGCAAGATTTTCTTGGTTTCCTGTTTGGTGCAGAGGGATTGCAAACTCTAATTATGAAGCCTCGAGGGAACACAAGGAAAGACAGACACACACACAAATCTTGCAACAAGTAATTAAGGAGGAGAAACACAACAGGAAAATAAATAAGAATCAGCAGTTTAGCTGAAATTATAGAATTATTAATAATATGATTACCTTGAAAAATATTTATATGGTATAATGCAACACTTACCAGGTAGGCACTTCTAGATGCATTTTGTTGTGAAAAGTTAGGAATTTTCAGAATGAATGCTGAACCTGTACAAAGGGTGATCTGTAAATACAAAATACAGATCAAAGTGCCTTCTTTCTTAGCCTCAACCCTGTAAAGTTTCAGGGTTAGCATAAAATAGAAAAGTAATTCAATGGGAGATGGCATTTGAGTCATATGCAGGGCATACCACACAGTTGAGATTTCAGTGATGAAACAATAATGCCTTTAGGTGAGTTAATCAACAAAATCAGTCCCAACATTTCATTTCAATCTTTTTATTCAAAATGGTGCCAGATAATCAGATTGTTTTATAATGGTTTCCCTGTCCACCCTCAAAAGTCAGGATACATTAAGAGAGTTAACTCAGATTGCTTTCTTGACTTTGATTTTGTAAGATCCTTTAAATTTAGAAGCATTTGAACCTTCTGTGTTTTTGAGTTAGGGAATATTATTTCCTGTAAGTGCTATTTTGATATGGAAGCTTCTTTGGGGTTCTAACTGAAATGGAAACATCTGGGAATATGTTGTTCTTTCGTTAATACAGTAGATTTTTTGAATACTTACTATTTGCTCAATCTTAGAAAATATATAAACTCAAGAATTTACTCACGTTAATACAATACTACCATGCTAGAGTATAAATCCAGGTGACATATCATGTTCAACATATATATGGTTTAAACAAATACTAGGGCTGGAAAGTGAGGGTAGCATAACTGAGGATGGTTGCTGTTTAGCTGGATAGTTAAGGACACGTAAGTCTTGAAGTCATTATGATACTAAGTCAAGAAAACGGTAGGATTAAAGGGAAGAATTTAGGAAGAAGACAAATTGACTGATAAGAACATATTTACTCAAGTTATTTCTCCCTATGTAAGAAGTGTCTGAATTACCCAATAGATTACAGTTGATGCATTTGGTAAGATAGGGGGATCCCTTGGGGGTTTCAAAGCAAAACCTGAAAATTTAGTATTTAGTTGACTCTTTTTTTCATCTTTTAAAAATCATGTATGATTTTTTTGATGATATATGCCTATAACAGATGAAGTGGAAGAGAAATACAACAGGCAGTAAAGGGCCCTGACTATGAAATAGCACTATCCACCTTTAAGCTGCTTCTAGTAATCTCTGTGAGGCTGCTGGCAATTCACTCTAACATTCATATTAAAAAAAATGGGCATCATAATAGCACAAGCCTCATAGGGTTTTTTAATGAGGAATAAAGTTGTTAATAGAGGTAAAGTCCTATACTGTGTATATAGAATGTACCTGTAATTTATCTATTGTATTATAATTACATTGTCTTGAATCATCTGCCCTTGAGTAAAGTCACTTAATCTCTGAACCCCACTTCTCTGAAAAGTAAAATAGGAATGGTAGTACTAGTATCTAACTCCTGATACAATCAAAGAATTAATGTATGTGACAACACACTGTCAAGTATAAAGAACTACATCAGTATGTATTTCCCACTGCTATTGACTTATTGACCTTGGCATCTACAGCCTTCTCTTGGGCAGTGGAAGAGGGAAGGGTAGATAGATTGAAACATTAAGGGTAAGACAATGGATAACAAGAGCAAGTATTGGTGAGGAGGTAGAGCAATTGTTGATGGGATTATACATTGGTGCAGCCACTATAGAAAACAGAACAAAGGTTCCTCAAAAAATTAAAAATAGAATTGCCATATGATCCAGCAATTCCACTTCTGAGTATTTAGCCAAAGGAAATTAAAACAAAATATGAATTAGATATGTGCATGCCCATAGTCACTGTGGCATTATTCACCATAGCCAAGATATGGAAACAGCTTAAGTGTCCATCAGTGGATGAATGGATAAAGAAAATGTGAAATGCATACACATACACACACATGCACACACACACACACGCACGCGCACACACACAGAGGAATGTTATTCAGCCATGAGAAGGAAGGACATCCTGCCAGTTGCAGCAACATGGATGAAACTTGAGGATGATAGGATTAAGGGCATGTTGCTCCAAGATATGCAGATTATTTTGAGCTAAAAAGAATCAAGGCCCCAAATACTTAGGAATAACCTTTGAACCCTTACTGCCTGAAAGAATTTAAGATAGAAGGTCTATTCCAGGAAGACGCTATCCCCATTGATAACTATAGTAAACTATTAGGCATGGTTGACAGGGAGGAACCTAGCAAAGCCATTTGATCAAAGTCCTCTCTGTGTCCTGTTGTCTTTGGAGGGCCCAGCAAACATTTGTTTACCAAACATTAACTCTTTTTATCTTCCTGTGAATTACCTTACTTCCCTTTGAAGCCTCTGATTCCTACCTCCTTTTCCTTAGTCCAGAATAACATATATACCTCACTCTGCCTTACTGTCTTTGGAATTCTTCATACTTATGTGGATTCCCCATGCACACATAATAAATTTGATTTTCTTCTGTTAACCTGTCCTACATTATTTTAATCACCAGCCAAAAGAACTAAGAGAGGGAAGGAGGGAAAATTTTCCTCCCCCAACAAGAGCATTATGCTAAGTGAAGTGAGAGAAAGAAAGACAAGTATTGCATGGTATCACTTATATGTGGAATAGAAATAAAAAATCAAACCCATAGAAACAGAAAATAGAGATGTAGCTGCCAGGGACTTGGGAGGAAGTAGAGAGAGATCAGTGAAAGGGTACAAACTTTAGCAATTGTTGACTGAAATAAATGCACAGCCTAAAAGTTCAGAGTTATGTTTTATTTGGTGGGAGGGCTTGAGCTGGGATGACAGCCTCTCAGATCGCTCAGAAGGACTGCTCCGAAGAGGTAGGGGATGAGCTAGGATATATAGGAGCTTTACAATAAAGACCAGGTGGTTGGAACAATAAAAGATTACTTGTTATCTAAAGAAAAACAGGCATCTCAAGTTAAAGAATTTAGTGCTTTTTTATGTATGGGAGGAAGCAAACATTTAGGCTCACTGAATTCATTCCTTTGACAAGCACCTAGCTATCTAGGGCCAGTATCCTGTCCTTTCTCATTCTGAGTCCTTTGAGGGTGCACCATTGTGAGTGGCTGCAGAGGCTGGGCTGCAGGCTTGTCTTCACTGGGGGGTGTTGGTAGCCACTGATGACTTGACAGCTTCAGCATTCTTTGTTTACTGATAAGGTTTGCAGTATTTTTCGTTCACACTGTAAAATGAGTAAAGTCTGATGATCTAATGTAAAACATGGTGGACATAGTTGATAATACTCTATTGTATAACTGAAATCTGCTGAGAGAGTAGACCCGAAATGTTCTCACACACACACAAAATTAATAATAATGGAATAAATAAATATGTTAGGTGATGGATGTGTTAATTAACTAGATGGGATGAATCTTTTCACAATGTATATGAATCTCAAATCTGCATGATTTATAGTTTAAATATCTTACGATTTTATATGTCAATTATACCTTAATAAAGTTGAAAGATAAATTATTGAGGATAAATGCAACAAGAATATACCTTGATATATAACAGAGTTTAACACAGTTAGAATAAAATTATAACATAGATATCCAAAAGTGATGAGCCAATACCAATATTGTGTATTTACAAATGTATCTCTCCCATACGACCATAAAACTCTTGGGAGCAGAGGCTATTTTAATTCTTCTTCTTCTTTTTTTTTTTTGTTTGTTTGTTTGTTTGTTTCCTAAAATTCAATTGAAGGCCTGGCATATAGTAGATATTCCATAGTTATTGAATGGATTAAAAAATGAACCAAGAAGGACTAAAAATAACTCATGTTTGTGGTATATATTAATAAGTATTATGGCAGCATGGGTAAATAATCTTACTGTCTCTGCTTTTTAAATGAAAATCATGAAAGAATTAATTTAGTAATAAGAGTGTAAGGAGTCTCTCCCAAACTATTGGAGCTCTTTTGAGACCTGCACACACTCTCCAGCCTTGGAATGTTGTTCTTTACTGATTTTTTTTTTTAAATCCATTGCATTCTGCTCTACTGTTAGGTGATAGATCCTTATGTAAAAATTTGGGCCTCAGTACATATTTTTTGGTCTAAATATTAATAATTTTTGATTACTTGGTTTATCCTTTTTTCCTGGAGAAAATTTGCGGATCCATGCATAATAAAAAGAAGTCAGCAGTGTTTATGTTAAGTAATTCTAGACTCCTCCTTTATTATTTTAAAAATATTAAAATCATTTTTACCACTCCAAGGACATTGATATTTTAATAAAAGCAAAAGCTTTCAGTAAAAGGTACAAATCTGGAATTCTTTTCTTTATTCTGTTTTGTTGTTGTTGTTGTTGTTGTTGTTGTTGTTATTGTTTTGTGGATAAGTCCTTGTCCTCTTGAATAATGGGATTATTATCTGAAGTGCCTTCACCTCAAATCCCATCTTGAAGACAAGCCTCGAAAGTTTACTCTAGTCCAAGCTGCAGTAGCCACTGCTGACTTTGTTACTGCCATTATTGTTTTGTTTTTACTTGGCTTTTATTTTCCATATATAATAAAAATAATGATATAAAATGTTCAGATAGTGCTTTCTGTGTATCTGCCACTCACTGTTCTAATCATTTACATTTACTCATTTACATTTTACAATAACCTTATTATAAAGATACTCTTAACATCTCCATTTTTCAGCTAAGGGAACTAGGCACAGGGTGGATAATGATTTGCCTAAGATTACTTGGTAAGTTGTGGAGCTGGGATCAGAACCCAGGTAGTCCCACTCCAGAATCTGTGGTCTTTCTCCTTACGGGAGTCTGAAGTTTTAAAATCCCACAGCAAGCCTAGTGAATCGGCATGTATTTATTTACTTATAGGTGACATTGAGGAGTACATACGCAGTCAAGACTGTCCCCCCAAATTAAGGATGTACAGGATCACTTTAACTATGAAGTGTCTTCTTCCTCAAACCAAGTCTTAAATCCAAGGCTGGACAAGCTATGGATTTGCTAATTCAGCAGATGGAAATGATAAAAGAAATGAAGGGAGCCATTGTTTAGGTTTAGCAAAAATCGCTACAACTTTCTAATCATACTGGGTACATAGAGATTTTGAAAGATAGAACATTTGTTTCAAATAAAGGAGATTATCGTGAGGTTTTTCAAAGACAGCCAAGAGCACAGATACTGTTGCCATATGAGAACGATGGATTTTAGACCTGCGTACTCTCAGTTGGAGACTGAATAATTTCAAAGAACTTCCATCACTGGTGTTTAATACATGTTCATGGCAATTTACTAAGCACAGATAAGCAACTCTTCATTAACATATGATTCTGGGGAGTTAAAATTTCAACTAAAATGAAGTACTAAAATTTGTCTCATCCATGATGATACCCTGAAGTCAGATTTTCATTATCAATACGCCTACCAGAAAGCCTCAGGGACTTGAAAAGAATGTCTAATATTTATGTTTTCTAGCATCCTGTACAGTATTTTTTCCCTTCATATTTTTCTTTTGCCTGCAAATAACTTTCTATCTTTAATATAATTACTGAAAGAAATTGAGTAATAACCTAATAAGAAGGGCTATTGAGGGCATGAGCATTCAAGACAGAGTAAATAGCATAGAAAGAGTAGGCTCAGTTTAAAGTGAATATAAATGAAAGAATAAGTCTGTTGGAAGCCAAACTTGTTCTCCAAACTAAACTGGCTTTCTAAGGGGTAGTGGTTTGTTTCCTCTCTTCAATGCGTTGTACAAGCTTAGTTTTATGGAATGAAGGAGGTGAACGTTTTCCAGGTTGTGCCCCTTTTTTCACAGTTCTTTGGTCTTCCCTCATTGCTGGCTCACCTCTACTTGTCTTTTAAATGTTTGCTTCAAGTACCATCTCCAGCAAGGTTTCCTTGATTCTACTGCTTGTTTTGTCCCTTTCCTTCAAGCTTCTAAAGCATCCTGACATCTCTACCTTTGTATTTATCACATTGACTTGGAATCGTCCATTTATGCATCTCTCATATATGTGACCCTTAAGTCTTCAAGGACAAAGGTTGTATCTTATTAATCTTTGTAGCACAATGTTTAGTATGACATAGACATTCTACAAATGTTGAAATAAATGGAAAAACTACATTGTTAATATTAGTGATGCAATAATGGTCAAAATCAAGTTGTACTACTTCTTTTTAGACTTCCTTTTAGTCAACAGATAGTTTATTATTCATCAAACTTTTAAAAATATAATTGAACTTGTTTAGCCTGGTTCCCTGGTGTGAAGTTCAGAGCTTGTACTTAAGCATAGCTTTGCAAGTACAAACTTATTTGCATAAGTTTATGTAACAAATGACAAGTGGCCTTGGATGATAAAAGTGAAAAAACTCACTTCATGCATTTACTTTTAACCCCATCTAGGCATTAAATAAAATCTTTCAAAAATAAAGATGTATATAAATATTATCATACTTGTTTTATTTGAGTATATGTGTATAATGTATGTAAATAAGTATTTTTAAAATGCATAGATACATAAATTTTAATGTAATGGGTTGGGAAGTCATTGATTTAGCAAGGAATAATATCATAGACTCATTTTTTTCTTTTTTTAATAGACACGAGTTACATTCAGACAGACATAGACTTGAATTCTGAGTCTATAACTTATGAACTGTGATTTTTGGACATGTTATTTAAGCTGTCCCACCCTCAACATTCATCACATGTAATGTGGGACCAAAAATATGTTTCTTGCAAAATTCTGATTAGGATTGAATGAGGTATTATATTTAGAGTGCTTATCATAAATCCTGCCATCTACAGATAGTTGATAAATGGTGGTCTTGTGTTTGTGGTTATTGCCGTAGCATAAGAACAACTAATTTGATACTTTTATTTTCTTTTCTGACTTAGTTTCCTCATCTGTCCAACGGTAATCATACTTTTCACTTCATTGATGGTTATGAAGGTCAAATGGGATAATAGCTTTAAAAGTACTTTCTAAAATGTAAAGTGTTACACAAAATAAAGTTAACAGTTAAAACTAATTTGTTTTTATTGTAGAGAGTGGAATACTGGCTAGAGACTAAGTACTCTTTCAAAATGTTACTGAACTGTAGTTCTATAAGTTACAAAACAATCTTTCTAAATTTCCTGCCTCACTTCATTTTCATTTTCTAGTATTTGATCATCAGGACCTCTTTGGTTTTCTTTACTTCTCGCTGTGTGGGAGACCTAATCAGTATTGAAGCAGGTTCTGCCAGTTAATTGAAGGAAGCACTTGTCTCTTTTTCTGATTGTGTACAGAACCACGGGCTCTGTTTTATCAGTTTAAACAGATTTGCTACATGACTGCATCTTTAAAAATGCCAAGTGAATTTAGACTTTTAGAAAAAATTTAGGTCCATGAGAAAGTTTATTTCTTCCTGTTAGGCTTTTTTTTATCAAGTCTGCATATTTCACTTTTTGTCCTATTTCTGATGTTTCTGTCAAACTTGGTTTGGTCTTTTAAATCCTTCTCAGATTTATTCTTATTTCTAGTATAGGTATCTGTGTAATCACACTAAGTCTGGAAATTTCAACTTGACAAAATTCTGCCCTGAAAAACTATAGCCCTAGTTATTTTTGAGAACTGTTTTTTCCTCTCAGAATTTAATAGCACAATTTAGTGTCCTTTAAAGTTTTCTTAAACTTCAAACATTGTGTAGCAAAAAGCCAACAGATGCCATATTTATACTTGTTTTGGGGTGAGAACATTCTCAGAAACTTGATAGTAGCTTTAAAATAATCATTTGTTAGTAATGTCCTTCCAGAAGCCTCAAGATACCACACCATGGTTTTCATTTTCCAGGTTTCAGATACTTTCCTTTTCAATATATGTGTAAATGAGGCATAAAATCACAAGGTTTTGACTTTACTTCCTTGACCATTATTGAATACGTCTCTTTGGAGTTACTAGAATGTGTTCCTATGCTTTTGCTGTTTAGTAGGAGGTCTTGCATTGGTCAAAGTTTCACACCTTCCCTAAGTACTAAGTCCAAAGATGTGGACCATGGAGATTGTCAAGTGTGAATTCCAAGCTGCTTAGCAAAAAATTTAATCAAGACCTTTTGATCTTGGAGGTCATAGTTAAGAGCATGGACTTTCTAGTTAGATAAAAATAGGTTAAAAATCTAGTGTTAGGTTTTAAAAGCTGGCTGACTTCATGCAAGTCACTTAACTTTTCTTGTTTTCTGTTTCACTTTCTGTGAAATAAGAACAGTAATGCCTATTTTATGAGGTAAATTTATTATAAAATTACATAAGACTGTTAATAGTAGCACTATTATTATTACCATCTTTGTTTATAGTGTATGAAAGTATCAAATCTGTCATACATCTAAAACTAATATAATGAAAATAGCCCAAATAAATAAGTAATGCAAACCGCCCCCTACAAAAATGAAACAGAAAACAATGGTCAGGTGAGATTCCTCTATATTCTTGAGTGGTTCTAAAATACATCATTTCCCACATGACATTTATTCAGTTAAGGATGCTTTTAGCCCCAAGTAACAGGAATCCCAACTGTTCTGGCTTATAAAAACAGAGGCTTATTTGTTTATTTTTTCACAAAACAATCCAAAGGTACAGTTGTTGACCTTGGTTTAGAAGCTTAATTATGTCAGAATTAATATCTCCAAAAATCTCTTGTATTTTTCTTCATAGTTGCAAGAATGTTACTGTAGCCCCAGATGTGATATAGATGCAAAATTTCTTAACAAAATGCCACTAGGATGAATCAAGTAATATATAAGAAGGAGAAAACGTCATGACTAAGTGGTATATACATACATATACAGTGATAATCAAGAGAATTAACCTTATTAAATGTTTTTTAAAACAGTATAAAAAATCTATACAATCATTTTAATAGGTATGGGAAAAGCATCTGATGCAATTAAACATTCACTTCCCAGGAAATAAAGGAGAACTTCCTCAACCAATAAAATGACATCCATGAAAATCTATTTAATGGTAAAACACTGAATGCTCTTCTCCTACACTAAGAGTAAGACAAGGATGTTCATTCTTACCATTCCTATCAAATATTGTAATGGTGTCCTAGCCCATGCAGTGATGGAAGAAACAGAAATAAAAGGTATATAGATTGGGAAGAAGAAATAAATTGTCCCTCTTCACAGATGTTATAATTCTTTACGTACAAAGTCCTGAGAAATCAACTGGAAAGCTGCTAGAGTCAGTGAATTTACAAAGATCGTAAGATACAAAGTCATATTAAAAAATCAGTTGGATTTCTGTACACTGGTAATGAACAGTTAGAAAGGCAATGCCATTTACAATAGTATCAATACATAAAATACTTGGAGATTAACTTAACAAAATATGTATCCAATAAAAATGAAAATATATATCCACAAAAAGAAGCATATTCATAAGCATCCTAAACTAGAAACATTCAAATGTTCATCAGCAGATGAATAGGTAAACAAATTGTGATATAACCAAACAATGTAATGCTGGCAATAAAAAGGAATGGACTAGTGATACACTCAACATCATGGATGAAGCTTATATATGCTAAGTAAAAGAAGTCATGTACAACAGAGCACATACTACATAGATCTTTATTTACAAAAGACAAGTTGGCCATTGCTTTGGGTGAGGCGTCTGAAGAGTACTGACTATAAAGTGGTACAAGAAAACTTTGGGGCGGGGTGATAGAAATTTCTATATCTTGATTATGGTTGTGTTTGTCAAAATTTGTTCAAGAATGGACTTCACATGGGCACGTTTTTCTGTGTGTAAACTCTACCTCAATAAGACTGATTCGTTAAAAAAAGAAATGTTAACCTTTCTTGTCACATTTATTCACAGAAAATGTTCTAGGTAGAAAGGGCAGGGGTAGTGGTGCATTATTGACTAGAAATGATACAACTGTCCTCAAAAGGTAGGGTGTTAATGCTGGGCCTATATGCTAATCAGAACCTGTTGAGCCTCTTAGAGGGGAAAAACACTGAGCAGCAAAATTCTAAAGTGAGTGAAAATATGTCCAATTTACAATCAAATATAAATGCTGTGGGCATAGAGCCAAAGAATATTCTTAGATTGGACTTTGTTGAGCAGTCTAAATTTAACCAGCTGAAATTTTTTAAGGACATTTTTATTCAACATTTTGAAGTATTTACTTTTCATTCGAAAAACTACACTTCCTCTGAAAGACAGAAGAAAGTACTTTTTTTTTTTTTTGTAATACAGAATGGGATAGTTTATTATAGGTTTAATATATAGTGCTCCCAAAATGCGAGCATGTCCTGTCCCCTTGTCCCAATCCCCAACCTTGGGACAAATTTGAGGCAAGGCTGGTGAAAAGGTAGAGAATCTAAGTTGAGCTGCTGTACTTACAGAAGCAACATTGTTAATCTCCACCTGTGAATAGAGATAGATGTAAATCAAATTGACAGAACAAAGAAAGAGCTTTGTAAATGATATAACATTATAATTGTTGATAGTGAACAAATACATATGATATGGGAAATTTCCCAGCAGTATAATACTCTATAATACCTCTTATGTATTAATAAGACTGAAAGGTTCTCTTTTTTTTTTATTTTTCAAAAAAAACCTTTTATTTTTTCCAAATAAGTGAAATATATATTTAAAAGGCATGAACTTCTCTATGTGCTGTCTCAACACATTCTATTGTGTGCATTGGTTCATGGATTATCTATGACAATGAAAATTTTTTTCACGATAGCACTTCACATAATAAAGCAGAGTA
Source organism: Camelus ferus (assembly GCF_009834535.1). Lineage (NCBI taxonomy): Eukaryota > Metazoa > Chordata > Mammalia > Artiodactyla > Camelidae > Camelus > Camelus ferus. The sequence goes on from NC_045699.1 coordinate 13,854,833, forward strand.
TTGAACTTGTTTTAACAAATTTGGAGAAGCAGTTTAGTTCCTTTATCCAGAGATGTTTTTGCCTTTAGGGAATTGAAAATTATATCCAAGATACTAATTTCCTCATAAAGAGATTTGGAGGGATTATTTTTCCCATAGAGCCAATATTCCAATTAATTCATCCAAAGAAAGAGATTTCTCATGTTGAGCCAAACTCAAAGCACCAGAGTATGATATCATGAATTTTAAAAAGGAAACCACTCTGCCAGATACTTGAGGCTCCAATGCACACGCTCAATGATCCACAATTAGACTGATTGACTACATGATTTGTCAAAGAGTCTTTCCACTAGGTAAACATCTTTCAGTACTGAAATCTTACTGTTTCTTTGCTTAAAAATGTTTAGGGCAACACTAAATGAAATTCTCATTGTTTACTATAACCAACCTTTTTGAAAAGTTTTCTAATTATTCTTAGCTTCAAAGCAGTGCTGAGAAATACAAGATAAAATGAAAACTCGATAATGCAGAAGACCCGCCAATTCATATCCTTCTAAACCCGTTTACTCACATGGATTTGATATTGGGTTGTGTATAGTTCCCACTGATGCAACCAGACAGGTTATTGGTCTGAGTGTGGCTCTGTTGTGTAGAAGACTCTGGATGGAGAACTGTGAAGCACTGGGACAGTACATGTTACTGGGTGAAGTGGAGCGAGTACCCAGGCATCTAAATTAGAGGAATAGAAAGTAATAAAAAATGAAGGCAATTGTCATTCCCACTTGATCCATTGAGTATTTTCCCACCTTGTTTTCCAGATAGAAGTTGAAATATGAAGCTGTCTGGCTCAAAATTTGGTATCTGGGGATACTATGTGACACAGTGCCTAGGGGAAAAGTCTGCTGTACAACTCAAGTGATATTAAATGGTAAGTAGTAAAATAATTTATTTCCAAAACAAGAACGAACAGTTTAATTAGAAGTTTGTGAGACATGTTTTCAAGAGGCTGTCATGTCACAAGACAAAAGCAGAATCCATGTCTGTTCACAAATACTCAAAAATATAAGATTTTCTATACCAGAATGCACTGAAGTGAGAAATACATATTGCTCTTGTAGATGGTTCTCAAAACATATTTCATGGAAAAATTGTAATGCAACCAACCAACAGAGTTTTCAGCCTAAAGGGAGGTTTGCATGGCTGTATAGTCTGCCTAAACATTAATACACTTTTAGATGGTGCATATTGTTTTGAAATTGATTAATATACAGTAGATGTAACAGAAGGTACCTCTTTAGTGATGTATTTGAACTTCAAGGTAATATTCTGAGTTTTTAGGAAATTGTGTGGGTGGAAGAAACTGTTATTAGGAGCTGAGTGTGGATAATTATTGGTCTGGGTATTTTACATAGTTGGGTCTCTTTTAGTGGACTCAGGATATGATGCATAGATATTTAATGATACTTGCATTTAGGGTATAAAATTTGATCCACACTCTTTCATTAAGACAGGTTGTAACTGGAAGAAGGCATTTTTGAGCCGACTGCATGTTTTAAAGAATCATTTCATTTAAGTCTTGTGACAAACTTGGAGACATTTGGTTTGGAGCAAAAATATAGGGCTACCATGCTCATACCTTTTTTTTTTTTTTTTTTTTTTTTTACAAATTTTTAAATCATTTGAAGCTTCAAGTATTCAATGTAATGAACAAATGGTAGCCCAAATGCCAATAATATTGATAGAATTCTAAGAATTTATCAATCAGAACTGTATCATTGACTGCACAGTTGAGTGAATGAAAAAATTAACCAATATATTCCTGGTTTCCTCTATCTGAAAAGGGGGCAGCATTCAATAGTATTAAACAAATGAAAAAAATCTGGCTAAAATGACTTTGATGGAAGTTGGTAGAGGGGCACTTTTTATGTCAGACTTAACTAAGAAAGTTTTTTCTCCTAGTGAAAGCCAGAGTGGTATAAAATCTCTCTCATAAGAATCAAATACTTCATAGAACATTCAGAACAGAAAAAAGAATGGAAAGTTAGAGAAACACACAGCTAGAGAGATATCCTAAGCAATGAAGTCTGGAATTTTACAAAGTTTACTAGAGGTATAGGGGACTTCCTAAAATATTTACAATTAAGCATAGATGTAAGTTATGGAAAGTGCTCTGGAGGATTTGCTTCCTGATATTGAACTGTGAGTTAATTTCATAGGGAGAGAATGAGAATTCTCTCAGCATTAATGAAATTTTCTTGAGAAAGTATGCTTGCACACATACAATATTAGGTAACTTTGTTATAGTAACACATAGCCTTTAAATTTCAGTGGTTTAACACAATAAATATTCATTTTTTTGTTGACAGGTCTGCAGATTGGCCGCAATTCTATTTGGTCATGATCCTCTCTGTTCTATATGTCTTCTCATTCTTGACCCCAGGTTGACCAGAGTAGTTTCGATGTGAACTATATTGTTATCATTCTCAAGGCCAAGGGCAGGGAAAAAAAAGAAAACTGAGCTCTCTTAATGCTTCTATTTGGATATGGCATGTGTCATGTCTGCCCACATTCCAACCAAAGGGAAGTTGCATGGTGAGGCCCGAAAATGAGGTAGGGAAGTATCCTCCACTTACTCTGAAACATAGCAATTCACATGGCAAACGACACATACATCTCACGGTTAAGGATTAAACAGAGAGTTGGAGAATTTTAATACAATCTACCTTAGATACATATTCTATGTGTATATTAACTCTCCAGTAGAGTGTATCTTTCTCATTACACCATGCAGTTTTAGTTATTCAAAATAGTTGATTTGTTTTTCTTATAATTCCCCAATTAAGAACCACGTCATATATTTAGCTATCTGCACTCATAAAATAATTTTTGTGTTCAGACTAGAAAAATTGGGTCCCTTTGAGAAGATTTAAGAAAATCTAGGTATGAGAGAATACATGTAGAGATTATGTTAAATAGGGAATTAAAAATGGGTTTAATAAACCAAGTTGAAATTTCAGAATCCTGTTAAATTTGTTTTAATACAATCAGCAAAATAATGTTGTAGAATTCATCCATCTAAATTCTAGAAATTTCCCACAAATAAATTTCCAGAGGCCTGATATTATTTTAATAATCTTTACTAACCTTTTTAACCTAGAGAATAAGCAGGATATGAAAGCCAAACAGGAAAATTTAAATGTCAAAGACATGATTAAGGCAATAAACATATATTGAAAAGGGAAAAAAAATAATAAAACATGAGTTCATTTTTTTCTTTTTAAATCTTATTGTTGAAACCACCACCTGACAACTTCAAGGGTAATTGCTTTAAGGGTTTCTATATTGAGAAGGACAATTTTATTCCTATGAAATTTCTATTTTCCCAGGTCAGGGATGTGCCCTTTAGTGGAGATATCAGTCCTTTCGTGGCCTGGTGGCATGAATCTCCTTTGCACTCTCTGGCCCTTCCTGACACTTTCACAGTAACATGGAAGAATATTGGAGCTGTGGTCATGGAGCTGACTAGCAGGCAGTGTGGCAGGAATAGAGAAATTACATGGGGGGGGGGTCGCCACCTTTGTGAAACCAAGCAGAACCCAGCAGGCCCCCCTCAAGTACAAAGGGTCCTCTATGTCCCCATACTCTTTTTTGTAGTAAAACTAAAGTCTCCCAGGCCTCCCTGAGTCACAAAAGAGCAGGCTCAAGCAGTTAATGATTAAGACAGTAGAGTCACAGATTCAGGGTCTGATGCACATTCCTGAGTCATTTTACAGACACTATAACTGACACCAGAGGGAAAAAGCTAACTGCATGATGACTAGACTATAGCCATGATAAAAGGTGCTCCATCTGGAGCAGTACTGAATCAGTGGCTAGCACAATTCTAAGAAGTGGCCTCAAGTGAATGGGATTAACATTATCACTCATAATAATCCATACCTTTGCTTGCTCTGCCCATACTATGTGAGCAGGCATCTGAAATTGTCAGCAAAGAGATGCTGCAGACCCATTTTGGCATCTTCCACTCTAAGAATATGGTCCTTATGTCAGCATGAAGAAGTTACAGAAGATGGAACTTCACCCCTAATCCCACAGAAATGGAATGATATCTGAAAAGTGAGGTTTTGTAAGCAGCTCTTTTACCCCTTTCCTGTTTTGTCTATTTCTGTTCCCCTTAAACCTTAAGTATAAAAATGAGATCACTAGGTAACATTTAACCTAACTCCTGACTTCTCTACTGAATGTATACAATACCTTGCCTAACCTGTTGATTCCTTTCCTGGATTAAAAGGAATAGGAATGAAGAATTAAGTAGTTAAACAATGACTGACTCCTTACACCAGCTTCCCTCTTAGCAAATTTGCAGCTGGACCATACGGGCAGGATAGCATCAAATTGCAAGCAGACCACACCAGCGAGATAGCATCCAAAGGAAGATCAGAAGTTAGCAGGTCTTGAGGGAGGGTATAGCTGAGTGGTAGACTGTGTGCTTAGCATGCACAAGGTCCTGGGTTCAATCCCCAGCCCCTCTGTTTAAAAATAAACAAGTAAAAATACTATATTTCAATAAAATAAATAAATAAAAATAAAAAACCCTAATACCTCCCCCCAAAAAGACAACAACAAAATTTTTTTAAGTTAGAAAAAGTCAGTAGGTCTGTATGTAGTAGAAAAATGATAAAGAATCTAAACTCACACCTTAAGGATTAACTGAGGCTGTTGACCCTTTTTCCCTTTAAAAATTGTCATGGCTGAGCAAATCTTTGGAGTTGGACTTGGGATATGAATCCACATTCTCCTCAGATTGCCAGCTTTCTGATTAAAGCAACTTCCCTTTCTACTAACATTTACCTCTCAAGTATTGCCTTTTGAGTGGTGAGCAGCCGAACCTGAGTTGGGTAACATTTACAGAGAATCGAGTTGATATGTGAAATGCACTGTGATAGAGAGCATGAAGTGCTGAGATTCACAAATTACATATTGACTGCAAAGTGTGACGGTAAATAGAGAATATTTGCCTGAAAAAGCTGTTTATCCATCCTCCATCTGGGTGGCATTTGAAAAATATTACATCAAAAATATATGTTTAAGAATGTGAACCAATCAAAGCATGCATATAGGAGGTGGCTTTTTTTTCCCTGCAGAATTGGGCTTTTATCTGGTATCTTTTCCCTGCAGCCTGAATAAATTCTTTCATCGCATTTTGTCCTGCAGATCTGCTAGAGATACATTATCTCCATTTTTGTCTCTCTGAAAAATATTCTTTATTTTTTGCCTTTACTTTGAAAGATGTTTTTGCCAGTGTGGAATTACATTTGGCTAGGTTCCCCCCCGCCCCTTTTCTGCTCTTTAAAGTGGTTCTTTAATTGTTTTTTGGCTTCAGTTGCTTGTCTTGAGAAGTCAGCCATTGTTTTTATTGCTGCTACTCTCTACATAGTATGACTCTTCACACTTTAGCTAAAAGTTTTCCTCTTTATCTTTGATTTGCAGCATTTTGGCTGACATGTTTGTGTGTGATTTGAGTTTTAGCCTATATGTCTTGCTTGGGGCTCATGACAGTTTTAGTCTGTGGTTTCCGTTTTTTTGGAACAATTTTGGAAATTCTCAGCCATTAACTCTTCATGTATTTCCTCTGCTTTATTCTCTTTCCCCTCTTCTCCAGGGACAATAGCTCTGCGTATGTTGAGACCATTAGGTAGGGTCTTCCTGCTCTCAGATGTGGTGCTTGTTTTCCCACTCTTTATCATGTTGGTTTTTAATTTGTATAATTTCTGTTGAAATGAATGAACTTTCACTGACCCTTTCTCCTAACATTTCCAGTCTTCTCTGAAGTCTCTTGAATTCCTGTGTCGTATTTTTCATTCCTAGCATTTCCACTTGATTTTATTCTTGGTGCCTCAGTTTCCCTTCTTATGTAATTAGGTTGAATTAGATGATTGTCCTTAACTTTCTCAATTCTTAGTGTACTATCGTTTAAACTCAATTTTCAATCGAGGTATTTTGGAAATAGACACAGTGGACTCAGGCCTAGCTGATTAGCCTCTTTCCTGAAAAGGTGAGTATAAATTTTTCCTGGTTGCTAATCAAAGGTTGGATAAATGAAGAGAGGTTCTGTGGGTAAACTGACAGATGGAGAGGCGCAGAATTTAAACTGCTTACTTTGCCCCTTACTTTTTAAATGCAAATTATAGGTAAAATTAGTTAGCCTAGGAAAGGAAAAAGTGGAGAAAAATGTAAAGCATAGCATCAGATTGACAAGCTTACTTGTGGTACTCTGTGAAGTGAAAAAATGGACTCTTAGGCTTTGGAAAGTAGCTTTTAAGTGGATAGCTGCCTTGCATTCCAAAGACTGGGGAAAGAAGATCATTTGTGAGCTTTCAAAATTTTTGTTTCTTCACACACAGTAAGTCTGTACAGACAAAACAACTGAATGAATTAATTATGTGTCCCAAATAGAGAAAAAAAATCACAGAAAGAACCTAAAAAGCTATATTTGCTTTTGCTTTCATGTACTTCTTGGCTGAATTGACTGCTAGGCTCAGCCAAATCTTTCCAGTTGCTGAATAGTTTTTATGGTAAATAGCTTCTAAGATGGCCCCACCGGTCTACCTCCTGGCATTCACACCCTTGTGAGATCTACCTTGAGTGTGGGCAGGGCTTAATGACTTGCTTCTAACAAAAGAATGCAGCCAAAGTGATGGGATGTCACTTCTGAAATTAGATTATCAAAAAGATAGTGGTTTTCCCTTTGGTGTTCTTCCTTGCCTTCTCCTGGGTATCTCACTCTGGATGAAGCTCGTAGCCCTGGGATGAGGCAATCTTGTAGGAAAGCCCAGGTACATAACCATGGAAATACGTCTTCCAAGGCCTTCAAACAGCCACATGAGTGAGCGTGGAGGCAGATCCTGCCCTAGCTGAGCCTTAAGATGACCCCGGTCAGCAATTTGATTGCAGCCTCCCTGAGGGTCCCTGAGCCAGAGCCATCCAGCTAGGCCACTTTCGGATTCCTGATCCCTAGAAAGTGTGGGATCATAAGTGTTTCCAGCTGCTAAATTTTAAAATAATTTATTACATAGAAATAGGTAATTAACACAGTTTTTAATAATGATGATTTCTGTATTACTTGTCTTTTTATAGTTTACACATGCTGGGCATCAAGTGACTTGCACAGTGATTGTGTTACAATAAAAGAGCTGATGTTCAGAATCTTGTTCAAGATTTCAAAGCTAGAATAAACTGAATCGATACACGAATTTATACCTTCTGACTCTAAATATAGTTCTCTTTCAACTATGAGCCTGTTCTACACTTCTCTCTTCAATAAACACTGACAAGAAAAGGACAGCAATGAACCTAATTCATGACTTTGCTGAATATACTTCTGGGTTGTGATTTTCTACCCTCAGCATCCAGGGTTATTATGTTATAAGGTCAAATAGTGGCATACACATCATTCCAAGCAGTTACATTCTGGGTTTACAGGTTATTGTCATGTTTGATAGTGAAATCTAGAGTTGAACCCCTGATTTCCTTGGGAAATATGTAAGTCCCTTGATTTTGTTAAATTAGTTCTTTCTTCTCCAATTCAACAAGTTATGTGGCCCCATTTGAAAGGACTGGAGCTTGCCTTATCAGTATTAAAATAGTCACCTGCAGGAAGGTGACATTTTCTACTGTCTCTGTGGGTCCCTCTGCCATTGACTTCCATCGTAATGTCCCCACTGCTTTTCATCTCCTCATTGTAATTGCCACACTTTTGGATGCTGGCCCTGATTGGGACAGGCAGTTGAAATGGCACACACTGGGTGATTGACACAGCCTGTATAAATACCTATTCTCTTAAGCCCACACCATGTCACAGGCTGTCAGAGCTAGTCTACTGCTAGGGCCTTTTCAAAATCATAATTAAAGCATGATGCCCACTAGTCAATTATAAGTTCATAAATTAGGCCCTATGAAAAAAAAAAAAACAAACCTACAGAGAAGTGTTGAACACCCTTTTCTTCTCTCTCTGTTTTTGAATAGAGTTAGTAGTTGTGTCCAGGTTCCTGGATAAAATGTCATTGGAATTCATCCTATTTGAGTAGCTGTATAATCTGCTGGACTGCCAAGTATTGTGCTCTGTCACCAGCAAAGAGTGTTGTTGGATGGACAGCTGTTTTATACAAAAAGGATAAGGCTTATGTGGCTTATAAGAGAGTTTTACTAGATATGGGGGCTGAATAAGGATCAGGTGTGGCAAATACATATGTGAACAATTCCGAAATAATTCTCAGGATGTATCTTGATTATTGGGTTTCAAGAAGTCAGTACTGAAAGGGAAGAGCGTATTTCTAAATGTAAAGCAATCATACACAAGTTAAATTGATCGTAAGATGGCTTAATTTTAAGGATCTTTACTTAAAGGGGAATTTCTAGAAAGTCTTGTGGTTGGATTTTTATTTTCCCTTCCTGTTATTTCTTACAGTTTTTCTCCCTTTACTCTGTGGTCTAGCATTAACTAACTTGAGTCTCAATTTCCTTCTTTGTAACATTGGTCGTCTCAGTATTTCAAGGTTGTGAGAATTAAAAGTTATGTAAGTAATATACCAGCCACAGAACCACAGAAAGGGCTCAATAAGTAAGAATTATTGTTGATGATTTTTTAAGAATACCAATCCTATCTCAGGACCTGTATTCTAGCTATGGGTCTTGACTTGTACATCCTTGAAGGACTGTGGTAGAATTCAGGTGCTGTGGTTCCTCATGAGATCCCTGCCCTTCTCCATGGAGGATGATGAGAATGCCTCTCACAAGGAAGAAGTAGATTAGGAGTTTCTAATTGCAGACTTTGTTCCCTCTATATAGTGCCCTTACGTGTCCCCCAGCAGCAACCCTGAGTGGTCCTGGCCCCTCTGGTTACCTCTGCTGATATCTTGTGGTTTTATTTCACCATCTTTCTGTCTAAGGTAGGATACAAGGGCCTCCAGCCCTATCCCTGCCCACATTTGATATCAAGTTCAGATATTGTATATTGTGATGTATTTTTAAAATTTTGTTCTGAAACTAAAATATGAAAAATAAGGAAGATGCAGTTTTATACCAAAAAAAAAAAATTAAAAACTTAACTAACCATATGGTCCAACAATCTCACTTCTGGGTATTTATCCAAAAGAATTGAAAATAAGATTTTGAAAAGATTTTAACACTACCATGTTTATTGCAGCATTACTCATAATAACCAAGACATGAAACTGACTTAAATGTCCATCAGCAAATGAACAGGTAAAGTAAATGTGGCATATGTGCACAATGGAATAGTATTTAGTCTTAAACAAAGAAGAAATCCTGCTATATGTGAACAACATGGATGAAATGGGAGGACAATATGCTGGGTGGAATAAGCCAGTCACAGAAAGACAATGATGCCATTCACATGAGGCATCTAAAATAGTCAAACTCGTAGAAACAGAGAGTAGATTGGCAGTTGCCATGGGTGGGGGAAATGGGTGATTGTTGTTCAACTGGTATACATTTTCAGTTGTATATGATAAATAAGTTCTAGAGATCTGTTGGATAACATTGTGCCTGTTGTTCACAATACTGTATTGTACATTTAAAATTCTGTTAAGAGGGTAGATCTCATGTTTAATTCTTAACCACAAAAAACTATTATAGTAATAGAATAATAGTTATTTTAATATTTACCTCCAAAACTGACCTTCCCCAAAGTCCCCACGTATATGATTACTCTAAAATAAAAATATTTGATTATATCCAAAATATATGCCTGATGCATATTAAAAATCTAAGACTAACTCCTGAAAGCAAATTTCACAGTTAAGAGAATCTTCATCGGATCAGAATTGTCCTGTAGTTTGGGGAAATTTGTTTTTTACATCCATATCTGAAATCAAAACATGGATTTTTTTCAGGAAATATTTTCAGATTGATTATTATAACAGACTGTCTATCTAGGGTGGGTGAGTTCCTGCAAGTAATATTTATGACGATGATGATATATGTAAAAACGTTAGTTGTTTTCTCTGACATAAATCACCAGCACCCCTGTTTATGGTTTTTCACATGGGACTGTATTTATAAAATAACCCTGCTGGGCAGGGAGCATCTAATGTAGGATTGGATGTGATGACTATTAAATAATACTCATTATCACCATAATAAACTTGCTATTAGGGTGTTTCTATACAGAATGAGAAGACCACAGCATTGTATGTTGAAATGACACAGGCAATGATTTCTAATTGTTTTGTGCTTGAACAGAAATATTGTCTCCAGAAATCCTAATCCAAAAGGTGTGAGCATTTGCCCAAGTAACCTTTTTTTTTTCTTCAAAAAATTCAAAGAAAATGACATTTGAAAATTATTTTCTAGGCTCCTATAGCAATATTGTACTGGATAATAAAAGGTTTAAATCGCAGATTAAAATCTGTGAGTGAGTGGGGAAAACAGCATTCATAGGAGGGACACCTTCAAATGTGTATGTCCTGCTCTATAGCTAATGAGTGTTTCCAAAGAATCATTCTCAGGGGAGATTGTTAGGATACGATCCACCACACATCCCCTATCCTTCCCAGAGTTCCCCCTGGGGGCTTGCTGCTCTCACTTTCTTGAAGGTACATGTGTAGAGGTGATTTTCTAGTAGATAGAGAGCCTACTGTCAAGAGGTCTGTAATTTTCCTCACATAGGTCTCTCAAGATAAGATCAGAGCTCATCTCTTCAAGTGAATTCTGCAGTTATGGAGTAGGGCAAGATGTGACTTAAGTGTCACTTTGCTGACCAACTCAGGAATCTTTTTCTATTCTGTTCACATTTGGAACAGCAGAAACCTGTTAGAAATATGTTAGAAAACAGCATTTCCCAAAGTGTATTCTGTAGATGACCCACCCACCAAGGTCCCTGGACAAAATATTTGGGTACCACTATTTGATCCTTTAAAGACACACATTGCAGTTAAATCCTTTATCTAGTCCAGTGTCATCCTGCTATATTTAACAATTAAGTCCTTTTTACCTTGAGACTCTCATTTGCCCTTGATAGGACACATGCATTTCCTAGAAAAATGTTTTTTAAAATGCCAGGAAAAAGCAAGGAGTCTTTGTCAAAGGACAAATAGTTAGGAGCACATTTGGATATCCTGTGATTTTCCCATATCACTTGTCTATCCCCTCTGATCCTTCTTGCCCCTTGCTCTTGTAGCATCTTCATCCTTTTGAATTAAAAAAAAATAATGTAAGAAAAATTATGGCTTTTTCAGAAATACATTGTGGTCTTGTTTTGAGACCCAAATAAGACATCCATATTTCTGATATCTGAGACTCTATCTGTACATCTTCCTTTGCTTTTCACAAGTGAAAAATCTTAGGTATCAACAGGGATAGAAGAAGAGAAAGAAGAATCATATTGAGCATATTTTCTTTCCTAGGGTACCTAAGCATTTAAACAATATATATGCATATATAAAGCCAAACAACCCTAGCAGAGATGAAGTAGTATATTTAAACATTTGAACATCAAAATCTATTAAATGAGGGCTGCAGTGGAGAAATACCCAAAACATTCAGTAAAGCTTTTCAACCTGAATATAGGGTTACCATGACAACAAAACTCAAAAATCCCTCTTCTTCATATAAAGTTGCTGAAAAAATGCCCACGGTGGAAACAGCGTGGAGTCCTCAAATTTATAACTACTGAACAGAGGGACAAAGAATCTCCAAAACATTTGATCAAGCTTCAGGGAGAACATTTTAATATCCTCCTTCAAAAAATAAATAAATAAATAAAAAGACCCAAGCCATTTCCACACTACCTCATTTTTCTTTCATCTAAACCATTTTGGGGATTTCATGCTATTTTAAAATTATTTTCTATGAAAGAAAACAGTGTCGATTATAGTGGCTTAATGAGGAGTATTATTCCATGGATCCTACATAGGTTTGCAGAATACCAAGCATGGCACGGAAGGAGTTTCTGCACAAATCAATCGGCAGATTGATGCTGACTCAGCACTGCCAATGTGACCTCATACTTCCTGCCTGTTCCTCTGGGAAGCCTGTAAATATGTAAAAGACACACTCTGCAAGAGCAAATAGAAGCAAGAGACTTGGTTATGTTATTTTCAATACTCAAAGAGTTTCTTAGGAGGACTATAGGTATGCAAACATGCAGGCGTACACGTGTGTGTTTTCATGTCACGCACTTATGTATGTGTGTATATAAATTTTATGTGTGTGTCAGTGTGTGTTGCTTGTGAATATATTAATTTCTACAGGTCAACACAAAAGAATGGTTTCAGCCAGGAATGGTGGACTTATTGGTGCTTAAAATTTCCTCTCAATAATGACAGGTTCTGTGAAGGAAATTAAGATAATGGATTCGTCAAAATCTAATAATATATAGTTTCCCCTATCTTTTTCCTCTACATGTAAAAAGGTAAAATTTAGAAAGGAAAATCTTCATTCTAATGTTCTCATTAGGAAAGCTTTAGAGTCAGGTAACCGGTGTCTAGATGGTCTGAATAATACACATCAAGGAGAAATCCATTGGAACTTGGATATCATTTCTTATTTCTGAAGGTAATTTATGACTAAATAGTGTGAGAAGGTGTTTTAAGTTAATCTGCAGTGATGTCAGATTGATTTTGTTTGCACGTTAATTTGATTGCTTATGCTTTCCCCAGCTCAAGCCTGTTTCGCAATGAGTTAGTTCATCAGATTTGAGGGACACGGTGCTTCTTTTCATCCGGTTTTCATTTGGAGTGAGGGAGCAATCCTGTAGCTTCTTCTTATAGTTGGTACCAAATTGCATGTCAGTAATGGCAAGCAACAATATTTTCCTCCAAGTACATTGCTCTACAAGGTAGGTCAGGCAGAGTTTTCTAAAAAAACACATTTAAAAAGTCCTTAATATCCCTTAGGCAATGTGTTTTTGGAGTTAAGTGCCCATTTTTGCCTACACACCAGGCAAGTTACTTCTCCCTGCAAAGTATTCTAATTTTATTTATGTAAATGCTCTAAGCAGTAGTTTGCAAAGTGTGAACTGGACCACCATCATCATCATCACCTGGGAACATGTTAGACATATAAATTCTCAGGCCCTACACAAGACCTCCTGTACCAGACACTCAAGGGACGGGGCTCAGTATCTGAGTTTCCATAAGCCCTAATGATTGTTTTGATATACACTAAAGTTTGAGAGACACTGCTCCACAGGAGAGATTTTGAAAGGATGACAATGTTGAGGACATGGACAAGGATAATGGGGATTAGGAAAAGGGGAGGAGGAAAAGAAATTTAGAACTTGAGAATTAAAAGGGACATGGGGACCATTTGATGGCAACCTTTCATCTCCTGTGTGATCCACGGAGAGGTTGTGACTTGCCCAAGGTAAGAAGCACAGCAAGAAAAAGAAATAACATTTGCTGACTCCTGACTTCAAGGTGAGTAGAAGTTGCATATTAAATAAGAAATACAGAAAGGACTTTTCCTTTTTATGATATATGTATCTTCTTTGACAAGGCAGCCCTGTAACGTAGTGTGAGTTCAGCCTCTTGTGAACATCCAGTGACTCATTGGGATTTTACTCCACAAAGAAGCCATTTTCAGCCTGCAGCTATGAGTGATGATGCTTTCCTATTTCTAGAGAACTCAGCAGCGATCACTGGGGGGAAAACATGCACATCTTTAGGTCCATACTACAAAGGCTAATGTTTTATCATCACAAAGAGCATAAAAATTATGTAAGACCCACCTACAACATGGATGCTGTATGTGTAAAAACACAATCAGACCTTTTGGAACATAAATTTCTGTAGCAAAGTTTCTCAAATTTGGCTGCACATTAGTATCACCTGAGAAGTCTTAAAAATCCTGATACCCCCAGCCCAGACCAATTAAAGTAGAACCTCTGGCAGTGGGACCCATGCATTCGCGTTTTTAAAAACTCCCTGAATGATTTTAAGGTGAAGCCATATTGGAGAGCTAGAGTTATATGTCCTTGACCCTGAAGTGTGGTCCTTGAATTGGCCACATTTCATCACTTGGGAATTTTTTTTGAAATGCAGAATCTCAGGTCCCACCCCAGACTAGTAAATAAGATTCTGCATTTTAACAAGATCACAAGTTGATTTATATGCATGTTAAACTTTGAGAAGTATCAGCTTTTCAGAAGAAAAAGAACTCTCTGCCAATACAGATTTTTTTTTAATATACTGCAAATAAGAGTGGGAAATCAAAATTATTCAGAATCTCACCCTTGTTATTTGTATGCATATCTGTATAAATATACTATTTATATTATATATGTACTTTGTATTTTATGTGCATTATTCATACACTTTATACAGTTCATGCCTTGCCTTTTAGTTGTTGCATCATGGAAAATTATTTTTGGAGAATTTTTCCATGATGAATTGAAAAACGATTGGTAGAAAGTCCTATAATATGTTTATTTACGTGTAATAAAAATCAACAAGGATTTGAAATTCACTTTTGAAATCATCAGTATTAAATTACATTAAAAAAAAAATCCCACTCATGTCTGATCTTAGGGGTTCACACTCCTGGTCTCAGTCAGCCTCTTGCTTATGTGGACAAAAAACAATTTTGAGTTTTGTGAGGAAAAGTATTTATGATGAATCAAGACAAAATAACCTCAACTTGGAAATACTGTCATGGAGAAATAATTTCCATTTGTTATATGTTATCATTCCCAGGTATCGTCATGCTCCCCAAAATTCTTAAAACAAATCCATGCATTAAATTTGTTTTGAAAATCACTCTAACACTTTTAATGGGATAAAAGTGAAAGGGGGTTAATATTGAGCAGTTGTGGTTAAAAAGAGTTTTATTAAATCAAGCTGTCTGTTTTTATGGGCTGTTGAATTTTATGGGCTTTTAATATGCATCCAAGGAATTATGAAAATGAAAGAAAATTGTTTGAATAACACTTTGGACTTACTCTCACTGCTTCACTGTGAGTAGAATGTGGACTCTTGGGCAGTGTGGCCTAGTGACAGTGCTGGTCAACAGAAGAGGGGTCAGAGGATCATGTAATTGGGGGATTTGTAAGGGAAACCAGCACTGCTGTACCCAGATGGATAAAGCTCTCTAAACTGGGATTCAATAGGCGGAAAACTACTAGGTACTCATACGAAGGTACATTCTCCATCTTGGCCTTTATCAATAATAAAAAGTCATAGCCAATTTGCTTCCCACTGTCATTTCTCAGTTTTATTTCTCAATTTGTTCAGAACCTGAGCAAGGAAGAGATACACTCTTTATTGGGGACCTCTTGGAGACTCCAGCATTTGATGCACGGACTGGAACGGGAGGCAAAAAAATTAGGGGAGGCAAAATATACTCTGGAAAGGCTTTTGGTGAGACAGGCCGTTGTGACCTTGGCAGTTTGCAGAGTTTTCTATTAGGCCAGGGGGAGTTTTATAGTTGTGCTGTTTGCTTTTAACAGCTGTGGCCTGGGCAAGAGGCTTTAAACCAGTCACATGGTCTTCTGACCTTGGCTATTGACCATAAGTAAGTGCCTATTACAAAAGTACTTGGCTGTGGTAAAAGTGTGCAGGGGGTCCACATGAGTGCTGTGAGAATGGCCTAGGGGAGCCAGACAGAGCCTCTCTGCAGGACGGTGGGCCGTAGAGGTCTCAGGGAATAGGCAGAGTGGAGGCAAGGATCCAATCAAAGTGTGCACTCCTGATCTCCAGGTGCAGGCAAACAAGCAAAGGCGTGGGCCTCAGAGCCTCGGCGAGAAAGGATTTCAGGCTGGAGCTACAGCTGGGGCTGACTCAAATTGTTAAAATACGAAAAGAGAACCTTCCAGCCTTTTAGCCATGGGCGGACGGAACAGTATTTGCTGCTGTGAAACCGTAAGGCACTTGGCTTCTGCTGGGACCTCTGAATACTAAGGAATTTTGGAGATACAAATGGTTAGCCGAAGGCCTGTGGGGGCCGAACGTTGATGAGCTGCCCCCAATTTCTTTCTGTATTTCGGGCCAAGGGTAAAAACGGAGGGACTGGAATTAGACTGAAACGGTTTCACCTGGGCAAGAAGCCTCGCTCCCGCTGTGGTCTCGCGATAGCGGTGAGTTGGCTAATTGGCTTTGGTCACGCGATAGCGCTCGGTTGTGTAAGTGGCTTTGGTCTCGCGATAGCACTGGCTTGGCTAAGTGGAACGCCAGGACGCTGCCTCAGGTGGCGCATTTCTGAGAGAACGCTGGTGGAAGCTGACGCTGAGGATGGCCGCTCGCGGGGGAGCAAGGGTGCTGTATGACGAGAAAGAACCCCCGTTCTACTTGGAAATGTGGAGGGTGGAGACTGAGAGGTTTTAGTGAACTCCATAGGAAAGGAAACCAAGATAAGGCCTGGTGAGTAAGACTGTTACAATTGCTAATTTCTAGATTTATCGAGATAAAGCGTCTCTCTCTGAGAAACGATAGGATGCATACATGGCCTCCCTTCCCCAATGCTGTAAATGGAATAGTGTCACAAGTAATCTCTAAAGGAGAGATTTCTGGAGTTAATTTCACAGGCTGAGAATTCTGGAAAACTGGCGTTGATGGATGGACAGCCCACTGAGGGTGAAGCCAGAATGTTCTCCGTTCATCCTCTTTCTTCTAGATAGCGTTGAGCTTCTGTTGTGGTTTTTGAAAACAGTACTGAATTCTGGGAATATAATTTTGAAACTGTTTAAGTTTGGTCGTGAGGTGAATTATAAGACACTATATATACTGTTTTAATGTAAATTCTCAATTCTGGTCTTTAGCTAAGACTTTCGTGCGGACTTAACGTTGTTGGAATCACTAAAAGGTACTGTAACTCAGTGGCTACAAATGTATCACATTGTTGAAGGCTGTTTCTCTCATTGGGAAGTCTGGCTTGCTCTTCCTGCAGTCAAAGCAATTCAACAAACTGAGTAGACATCCACATTACCATTACACATACAATATAATAAAAAACATGCTGTGAGTTTATTTTAAAATTGTCTATGACTGCAGTCAGATTGCTCACTAAGGGTTTTAACACAGCTGAAGTCCATTCTCTGGAGAGACGCTTCTGAGTTTCCCCTTGAGGCTTCCGCCTCTGCTTCTTTGAGTATTTGAATAATGTCTCTGTATTCTATTTCTTTTATATCTTTCGTTGTACACCAAATGCAAATATTAATCTATCCATTAATATTGTCCCTTTTCTAGTTGGTTACATGCTTTTCAGTTTGTTTCTTTGTATTTGAAAACATGTTTCCACTTGGTCCTTGGTGTTGATAAAAAAAAGCCAGGGTTGGAATTGAAACTCTCTGGGTCTAGTTTTGCTTAAAAGTACTATTAGGAATTAAGTGCTTACTCTGATTTTGAAATTATAATATTTAAGGCACTACAGTGGCAGCATTAGACAACATTGTGGCAAATATAAACCTTAGTGTTCTTTGCTTTTACACTTTAATCAAAGGCATTTTAGTCCTTAAGAGGCAACCACTGAGCATGGTATCTTTAGTGTTTTTGCAAGCTGGAAGTGACCCTTCCCAGTCTTAGAGGCAGTGGAGTCCGTGAGCTGCTTTAGCTACTTTTGGTATCACACAGTAAGGGTTAAAACCACAAACAAAAATGTAAACGAAAGCTCTTTGGTTTTAACAAAATGTACTACTTGTATTTGTTTCCTTAAAAAAAAGTCTCCCGCGAGGATTGTATCTGGGATAGACTCTGTAGCATAGACTTCGCTTCTTTTGTTCTGACTACGAGGGATGGGCCCCTGTGAATTTTAGACAGCAAACCTACCAATTGCACTGCAGTTAATCCTTAGGCCGGTCTCGTCAGCAGAGTGGAAGTGCGCCACTTTTCCGACAGAGGGCAGTGTGTATTTGCTAAACAACAGGAACTTATGAGGAGTCCCAAGGTGTGGAAAACTGTCCTCTGCAAAGAGCAGAAAGGACACTAGGAAACAATTTCTTTCAATTCTGCTTCTGTAGGTGTGACTACAGATTCAGTTTTTCCCCCATGATTTTCACGAGAAAGTTACAAAAAAACAAAGACCTTTTCCTTCCATGTGTCCTTAACACCCAAGGAAGAAATGGAGAAAATAAAGGCAAAATGCATAGAGCACTAGGTACTCTACCTACAGTTTGAACAAATTTGCCCATTGCTGTCCCTTTATGTAGTCTTACAGCCTTAGGATGAAGAAAGAGTCCATGAGCAGACAGGCTGTATCAATCAATGTTGGGGTTCCTTTTGTACATTTTCTGTGTATTTGGAGTATTACATTTTCTGTGTGTTTTGAGTATTTCCTTGACAGAAAAGAAGCTTGGAATAAATTATGAAATAAAATTTGTATGTAGGTTTAAATGTTAGTCACTTAAAAGATGCTCAATTTGTCCACCTAAGATGAATTCTGAGACTACTACCTCATTGGCCAGGAATCCTTATGAAATTATAGTTGATTAAATGTAGGGAAATTAATATTTATTGACTGTTTTGTGGCTGGAATTACAAACCTTGTACAATTTATTCCATTTAATTTTCCTGATATCTTTAAGAGGTGGACATTATGGAGAGAGTGAGATCAAGTGACCTTCAATCACTTAGCCAAAAAATAGCAAAGCTAGGAATTGAACCTAGGGCTCTCTATTGTCAAAGACTGGGTTCATTCTACATTTCCCAGTTTCTTTTGTCTTTATTGACCCTCTGCTAAAGGGCCAGCTGGAAATTGTTGAGTATTCATGCTATTGCAATTTGGCATCACAGAAAACTTTGACTCAGTGTATTGAAAACCTACCATACACAATGCTGTGCCTGCATGAAAAGGCCACATAGACAAAAAAGTTTTAGTATAAGGGAATTGAGGCTCAGCAAATGGATGTAGAGGTTCTCTAAGCACAGACCTAATGGGGTTATGTCCCTATAAACCCATTGTAAGTTGAAAATATCATAAGTGGGAAGTGCATTTAATACACCTAACCTACTGAATATGGTAGCTTAGCCTAGCCTATCTTAAACCCCTGTATTAGCCCACAGTTGGGCAAAATCATCTCAAAGCCTATTTTATAATGAAGTGTAGACTATTTCATGTAATTTACTGGATAGTGTACTGAAAGTGAAAAACACAGTGGTTGTCTGGGTACAGAATGGTTGTAAGTGTATTGATTGTTGACCCTTGGGATTATGTGTCTGACTGGGAGCTGCCACTGACCACCACTGCCCAGCATCATGGGAGAGTATAACCGCATATCACTAGCCTGAGAAATACCTTAAGATTTCTCTATCAATAAAGTTCCCTGTATGAATAGAACAGCCATGGGGCATTAGAGGAAAGGGAAAAGATTTCCTGAAGGACTACTTGTAAATGAGTGTTATCTAGACCATCTGGAAGAAAGAATCAGCTGATGAGAGGCCAGTAGTAGAACTACTGAAAACTCTTGAGCAGTAAGTTAGTGAACAAGTGAGCATGGACCAGGGGGTCTCAAGCTTCAAAAAGAAATTGATAGGATCTCAGACATCCTCATCAGACACCAGAGCATCAGACAGTGGGTGCCGATTGCATTAGTCTCTCCATTATTTGAATTTCTCCTAACCATGGCAGTCTGCCTTTTGAAGGGTATTGCTATTGTCGCAAAGAGCCTCTTGTCTTTCCCTTTTCTTTTTTTTTTTTTTTTTCCTTAATGAGTAAACACAGAAGTCCAGGCTGTCAGAGGTGGAAGCCAAACACAAGTGTTTTCAGAAAGCCTCTGAAATAAACACTGAAGTGCTGTATTTCCTAACCCTACACAAAACTGACAGTAGCCAGCTGTTGTCTGAGCTAAACACTGTCCTACAGAGCCAAGAGCCACGATGGCAAAAAGGGAGAAAGTGAAAATAACTCCTCTTCTACTGAACCATAGATGACAGATCAGCCAAAAAGGACCCCGGAGGAAGCAAAAGTCAATGAGGCGAAAGTCCTTGCAGATGACCCCTGCCTGCTCCCTTTACCTCTCCAGAAATCCTCTGCCCAATGGCCTTTTATTGGTGCAGCATCTGAATGCAGTCTCTTCCATCATGAGTCTATGTATTTGGAGTCTTGCAATAATTACATCTCTGTCACCAAACTTCACAAGATTTGGGGCTTTTTCTTACAGTTTTTCTTACCCTGTTTTCTTTATTTCCATCTCTCTACCCTTTTTGCTTCCTCAAAATATAAAGAAGACCTCTTGTTATCCTTGTATGTAGTCTATGGTTAGAAAAAACTTCCCAGAGACCGAAAGGCTTTCTATACTAACGCTGTGAGTAGCTCTTCTCAGTAATAGAGATTGACTGTTATTTAAAACAGGAGTCTTGGTTGGTGATACAGAGAACTCTGAATAAGAACTTTGGCCCAAGGTAAAGAACAATGAATTTCAAGGTTGTGTTTGATCTTAGTTATAGTGAGAATAGAGACGTATCCTTGGGAGCCATTTTATTTAGCAAAACATCGTGGAGTTTATTTTCTGGGTGTGTGGGGATGTATGTAAAGGAATATCTAGGCGCTAATGTGGGAAGGGGCTTGACAGCTATATTGTCATTTGTAATAAGTTAACATGGTTTTGAATCCATTCTTGTGGGAAGGAGACAGAGGCTTATTAGCCCTTGAAATGTGGAGGAGAAAGGAATGTGTCTTCAAAGATTGCGTCTACAACATGGTGAGAGACCGGGGCTTAGTGAAAAGTGTGACTCTTAAGCCATAATCCTGTGTTGACCCTGGCCAGGGAGTATTCAGATAGTGTTAGCTGATGTTGACTTTCAAGTTGGTTACTATTTTGTGCTCTGGTCCAGTCACCCTATGAGGTTCTTCAAACCTTCAATACAAGTTCACCATGTACATCTGCCTCATAGTGGTGGTGCACTGATGGATGAAGAGGAAGGACCATAGCCGAGTGTAAGTTACAGTGGGTCAGAAAGAGGAAAACAGGCACAGGAATTGGGACAGTGGGAAAGTACTGAGAAATCATTGAGTACAGAAATTCATAAAGTGATAACGCGCCCCACCCTCATCCCAGTTCTGCAGGTGCTCCAAGAGTATAGACCATACCACAGTACATGAAATGAGGGGATCAATTCCTTTTGTTTAGTTATTAAGGATAAAAAGGACCTCTGAGGGCTGTGGGTATGTGATTATATTTGTTTGCCCTTTTTATGCAGAATTCAATTGAATTTTGTGTCAAACTCAATTTTTTTTTTCTTTTTTTAGCTTGATATAAGGTGTCTCTGTGTATTTGTTCTGCTGAATGTTGATCTAAATTGGGGCTTAAACTTAAGGTGATTTTTTGTTTATCATTTAATTTTCAGGCAGACATTTAGTCCTTGTTTTTCATTTTAACTGAGAAATATTGAGTAGGTTTCTGTTGTTTGATTTTTTTTTTGCTCAGTAATAAATGGGTGAGACGACAAGGATGGAAGTTTGTAAATTCTCAATATTTAACTATTGACAACTAGTATTTTTCATTCAGAAAGTATGTAAAAGTAAAGTAAAGAGTTTATTTGAGCAAATGGATTCAAATAAGGCAGCATCTAATCTAGCAGAGAGAAAGGGGTTCCCAGGAGCTGTACAAGATGACAGACTTTCACAGGCAGAAAGGAGCAGGAATAAGGAAGTTACACAAGGGAAAAATCAGATTGGTTATTACAAGATTCTTTTAGTGGGATGGTGAGACCTCCTGGGCATATTACCTCACTGGTGATGATCAGGTGATTCCTAATTGACTGGTTTAAGATTCCATTTCTGGGAGAGCCGAAACTGTCAGTAAATCTCAACTTGGTGATGTGGGGTTTTAGCATAAGCAGCTGTGTTTTAGGCCCATTGCCATGTTGTTTAACTCTGGTATACATCATTTGCTTTCTCAGGGGAAAAAATTAGAAAGAAAAGCTCACCATTTCTCAACACCAGTTACTGTAAAAACACATGATACAAATATGGAAAAAAATAAAGTTTTGTTGTGTTCCACAAGTCCTGTTATGATGCTCCAAAGAAGAATTTTGTTTTTTTAAGAAAAAACATTTTGATGTGCTAGCTCTGCTATTTTGTTTATTCTATGGACCCAAACTCTTTTCTCACTTTCATACCCCAGCACATACTGCTTTTCCTTTCTCAGTGAGGACTGTAAAATCAGTCATTGACACAAGTCTTATGATTGTTTCCATCTGAAGGTATTTTACAAGTTGGTAAATGATATTGTTGTGATTTATTTGTATTACTTAGATTTTTTTTATACTGAAATATTGACTTGCTCCAATTTCACTTAATCTTTCTTTAGGGATTTCCATTTTGAGTTTGAACCGCTTTGGTATTTATTTGTCAGTTGTCTGACTCTAGCTTTAAATATTTCTTTTTCAGTTCTGGTTTAAGTTGACAGAGCAATCAGATCGTGGTGACTGCTTACCCCTACTTTGTATAATGATCTGGGTTTCCTATTCCTGGCATATCCTCTTAAACAGTTTCAATATTTTCTTCCATGTGTTTGCTCTTTGGGTGGACATGCCAGGTTGAAGACTGCTCTTTTGTTGGCAGAGGTCGATCTCATCTCCTGCCCATTGGCATTTCTCACTGGCACATCACTCATCTTTCTGGCTGTGGGCACTCTGATGATCTGGCCCATGGCTGTGTTGTTATTGGGTGTTTCTGACTACTGTATCTGCCACTGATCTCTTGTCCAGAACATTGAGGTCGCCTGTGCAGTGCTGGCAATGACCTCCCATCTCACCAAGGGCAGTTGCCTACTGTGAAAAGGTTAAGTTGGGTTCTCAGTTCTCTCTTTGCATTGTATTTGGGCAACTGTTCTTTTGGAGCAAGTAAAGACACAGAGTCCTCTTGAATTGTGTATCTTATGGCATTGAGTGACATTACTTCCAGTTGGATTGTGCTGGGTTGGGGTTATGTATTGCAAGCAGGAATAAATGAAGCATGTTCAAGGATGAGTCCTTTTAGCCCATCATTCTTTTCAGGGCCAGTTTGACTAATAGGTAGAATATGATTTTCAGAGCCTCAATTAGTAGGCATCTTCCACCTGCTCTGTAGTTAAGCTGAGTACATATTCTGGTTTGCTCAAGCTTTCACCTCTTAGCTCAGCATTGGGGCCATTTTTCCTGGGTTTCCTGCTTTTAAATAAATTATTACTATTAATAGCTGCATTAAAATAAGCCATGATGCAATTAGAAATTACTAGATAAATGAAGAACCAGGAAAATGTGACCCTAAAAGGAACCAGTTACAGACCAGAACTCTCCTCCAAAGGAGATAGGTCAATTATAGGTATAATGTGAAATTAAAAATGAAGTGTCTGAGAAGGTTTTACAATTTATTTTTTGATTGAAAATATGCTTATACTCTAGAAAATGAAGTACTTCCACAAAGTACTAGAAAACCCAGCAGTTCCCTGACATACCCTCCCCACATTCAAGCTCTTTTCTCAAAAGACAGTTAATTTCTTCTTGCTGGTGTTCTTGATTTAGAAATTTGATCTGATACTTGCCTTCCATTTCTCTGCATTGATGTTTTGTCTCTTGAATTTTAAAATGTAAATATTATTCTCAACTAAGCTATTTCATAAGTCAATTATAATAAAATATAGTTAATAATGATCACTAAGTGTGGAATGAATGAATGAATGAATAAATATATTTTGTTTAATTTTGTGCCTACCTCTAAGTACTAGAGTCAAAAGAGGTAAGATAGGAAAAATAATTAGCAGCCATCATAGTTGTGGAGTTGAATTTCTTGCTAGGAGGCAAAATTTACAAATTCCTCTTCCAATACTAGCTTTTCATTCTAATTGCTCAATATTACAATTAATTAAAGCAAGCATAAATCTGATTATTACTTTTTTTTAATAAGGTCAGCTTCTTGATAATCGGAATTATCAGTGCATCATGATTTTAACGTCAGGGGGCTTTGAGAATTACATGGCTTTTCATACCCCTCTTCCATCTGAAATCAGTTTAGCTTAATGTTATGTTATGCAGTATAGAATTCGGAGTCCAATGGATGAGATTCAAGTTTCAGTTCTGTTTACTGACTGAATGATTTTAGCAAAATAAACTGTTTTTTCTTCAGTGGGTAAAATAATATAAGGTTATTGTGAAGATTAGATGGGAAAGCACACCTGAATGAAAATGTGATTACATTTTGCTTAAAATAGTAATACATCACACACATACGCATTTATATACTAGGAATTGGTAGTATGGCAATAAGAGATAACCCTGTTCTCTTTTTAAACCGTAATGTTTAAATGTTGGGAAACTTCTCATTTTTGAATTCCAACTGCGATTAAGGGTTGGAGGATTTCCCTCTGAGGGAATGCTTGTTTCTGGAAGGCACTGTGGCAGGTAGGAGACACTTTGATCTAATTCCTGGATGTATTGACAGAACTGTCATTACAGAGATATTCATAGGTGGCCTAGTAAGCACCAAATAGCTCACATCATCTGGAAGAAGTAGGGTGAGCATATGGAAGGGGCAGAGTTGTAGATGGTTAATATTTTTGAATGAAAATAGTGGATTCCATCCATCCATAATCTACATTCACTGTTAACACTTTAGGGCAGGATTTAGCTAAGCAGATTAGTAATAAAGCTGAATGTGAAAATAGAAGCCTTGTAAAGTATTGTTAAGGAAATTTGTTTTCAAAGCTATTTGATAATCCTTTGGTCGGACTGATAAAACTGTGTATTCTTATAAACAGAAAATTCTATTTTTCTTTATTCCTTAAATGATAGGCATAACAATCTATTAATACATAATTGAAACAAAATAGCCAAATAACATAAAAGTATATAGAATAAAATATGCTTTTACTATAGACTGAACATTTATGTCTCCCCAAAATTCATATATTGAAACCTAACCCCTAATGTAATAATATTTGGAGGTCCAAACTTTTGGAGGTGATTAGGTGAGGGTGGAACCCTCATGAGTGGGAGAGTGATTTTATAAAGGAGGCCCCAGAGAGCTCCCTGTTCCTTCTGCTGTTCAGGGTTACAGAGAACCAGAAAGTGAGTCCTCACCAGATTCTAGATCTGCTGGTTCCTTGATCTTGGTCTTTCCAGCCTCCAGACTGAGAGAAACTGTTGTTGTTTTCAAGGCACTCAGTCTATGGTGTCTGGTTATCGCAGCCTAAACGTACTAAGACAGTGTAAAAATTCTCTTCGTAGCCTCCCCTCTCCATGCCTCTTCCCAGAGGTATCCATTAATATCTTTTATTATTCCAAACTGTTTTCTATGAATTCAAGTACACACATGTCATTGCCTTTGTAGACATTGGCACTTCCAAGTGAAGGAAGGCTGCTCTAAGGTTTGTCTCTCTGCTCCTCCTCTTCTCCCGCCTTGAAGAAAGTCAGATTGTCAAGTCACAGCATCCTTAAATTCAAATTGCCATTTTACTAGTACTATGTACTATATGACCTTTAACATAGGTCTTAAGTTTTCTAATCTCAGTTTACTCACTTGTGAAATCAAAGTAAAAACACTGTGCAGAATTTTTGTGAAGAGTAAATTAGGGAGGATTTGTGGGTTATTGAAAAAAATAAAATAAATGAAATATATTACTACTAGAATAATGGCAGAAACAGTATGTTAGTTCCTGTCTCTCCTTGTTTAGTCACTTTTCTTCCTCTCCTAATTATAATTAAGAATGGATCACTGTCTCTTTGAAAAAGACATTGGGTCTGTAGTATTAAAAATGGTCAGGGCAGAGTGGAAATGGAAGGCTAAGTGTTTTAACTTAGAGTTGGATTTGGGCAGATGTAAATGGAAGATCTAATATTTCTCTTTTTCCTTCCTCTTTTGAGCAGTGAATTGTTTAAGAGATCTGACTAATGCTGCTGGTGGATTGCAGGGGCTGTGGACAGAGTAGAGTCTCAGCACTCAACTTCCACTTTGCTGAAGAATCTAAAGTCCCGCCCCTCAAACCTTACATTAATCTGAAAAATGATCCGTCTTCTCCAAACTCCCTCGTTTGTCAGACGAGGAACGTATTTTTAGATTGTTCATTTCATAGCCAGATGTTCATTAGAATTTAGGGCATTCAGCCTGATTTGAAATTGTCAGTTCTAACCTTTCAACTTGAGTATACCACACCTTGAAAAACTGCATCAATAATTGCTGGATTTGTAAGTGTTCATGGTCTCTGGAACAGTGGAGAGGAGCCAGTGACCTCTGCAGTGGTTTATCAGAGACACCTCAGTTGTATTCTGGCATTTAATCTGCCACAGAAGCCATTTATTGCTTCATCTTCCTGAGTAACGTGGACACTGTCAATTAACTCACCATTTGACTGCATGTTTAAAACTGTCAGGTGGGAAGTAAATTTAGTGCTGTCTTATGATTAATAAAATGCTAAAGTCTCATCTTGTGAGAGCCATGTGGCTGGCACCTGAACAAAAGCTGACAGGTTTGTTGATATTTGGTTTATATAATTATGTGGACTGGCAGGAAAAAAGCTGTATTTATTTGTTCTTTTTATATATTTGTTTTTAAAGCAAGTCAATATGTGTGTGTTGAGGGGGCAGTTAGTGTGGTTGGTGAAACTTAAGGAGTAGATCATATCTTAGATGAAATGAATTACTTTGTCCTTTAATAGGTATACTTTGAATAGAAATGTTTCAGGGTCTTAGAATTGATAACTGCATGTTTATTAAGTGATTATTCAAGCTAGGTATAGACTTAGGCTCATTACTTAAGTTGTTTTAACTCAACTTCTCAGTAGTCTGAGAAATGAGCATTGTTCTTTCCATATTACAGATAAGGAAACACAGCTCAGATGTTGAGTTGTTTGCACAAGGTCACGTACCTCATATTGACAGAGATGAGATTGAAATACAGAGGTTTTATGTCTAAATTCAGTTCTTCTGTGTATTCCAGTGGGAGAATTGCTTTGATTAAACCCAGTGAAATTGTCATGCTTTTACAGCAAATATGCTTGAAGACCTTGGTCATTGTTTTTTCTCCTGCTTCATGCTAAGAGAAAGGGATTTCTGTTCGGGATGCCCGAAACTACTACTGTGTTGTGTGATTTGCTGAAAAGGCACGCAGGACTCAGCATATAGCTGCACACACAGTTAAGATTTAGCACAATGTAAGGATACAGAGCAAGATAAGCAGAGGATAATGGCGCATGGGCAAAGTCTAGAGGAAACCCAGCACAAGCTTCCCAGTGGAGGCACAGTAGATGCACTTATTTCCCCCAACAATGAGTTGTGACACTGAAGTGCTGTCTATCAGAGAAGCTCATTAAAGACTCAGCACACAGTGTTTTTTGAGGACTAGTCACAAAGGTACTCTAACAAGCACGTGCGAAAATTCCAGGAGGACCAGTAGGTGTTCTACATACACCACATGTGGACATGGTTTGCACAATTTAGGCACAGTGAGCTGCTCTTAACGATTTAAAGAAAGTTTTATATCAGAATATGAAACTATTTGCCAGTCAAGTTCGAAGATGCTGGTTAAAGGCTAGGTGTTATCAGCAGGCCTTTTTAAGGATAGCAGTCTCAGGCTATTATGCTAACTGGTTTTTGCACAGGATTCAAATTTCGTTGAATGACCCCTGTTATGTCGTTGGTGATTCTTGAACCTGAATCAGAAAGGTAGTAAGGCTTATGCCATGGAGTGCTGAAGGGACCTGACACATGTCAGAAATATGCCAAACATCATTCACTTAGGGATTTTATTTCTTCTTTTATTCATTTACTCTCAAGGTACTTACTGAACACCCAGTGTGTTAGGAAATGACACAACATGGTGATAAAGGTCATAGGCTCTGAATACAAATGCCTGGGTTTAAATTCTAGTTCTACCATTCATGAGTTACATGACCTTAGGCAAAATTTTTAACTTTTCTATGGTCAGGTTTTCATCTGTTAAATGGAGATTATGATCATGCCTACCTTAAAAGATTAAAGAAGAGGAGTTAATAGTAAGTGGATAATAAAGTTTAGCTCCTATTAGTATGTTCTACACACTGTGCAGGCTCTGAGTTTGCAATGGTAAATAAAACAGATACAGCTCCTGCTATAACAGAATGTGAGTGCTACAGACACACAAGCATGAGATTATCTTAAAGAGTGATAACTGCTTCTGTGAGTAAAAACTTAACTGTTAGGAGAGCACATGGGAGAAACTCTACAAGTTGGAGGAAGACATGAAGAGGTCAGAGAGAAGGGACGGGGAGATGTTGAAAGTGGAGGAAGATGATACCAGGCTAAAGGAACATCAGAAGCAAAAGGCATTGAAATGGGAGTGGGAAGGGGAGAGAAAGAATTGTGTATTTGAGTAAATGAAATAATCAGCGGTACACCTGGAGGAGAGATGACTTGTAGAGATAAGCAGGGATCATATATTGAAGAGCCTTGTAAGCACTGCTAGGAAATCTTCACTTGACCTGAGAATTACGAGGAGTCCCAGTGAGACTGAACTTGGGGACCCTTTGGAAACGTGAGTCACAGCGATCCTGATGGAGGTTTCTTCTATATGCGTGACTCCCTCTCTGGAGATTGCTTTGGCAGTTTCTGTTCTCAGAGGACAATGATGACTCTTCTGCCTTAGCACTTCCTCTCTGGGTAGAGATCAGGAACATTCTGGGCCAAGCTTGAGACAATTTTAGGAGCTGCCAATAATAGATCAGGTCTGTTTCCATCTACCTCATGCTGTGAGGATTCTGGACATGAAAATAATAAAAGGACAGAGTGGGGACATTCACTTTTACTCATGTCTAGCAAAACGGGGGAAGGAAACCACCTCTAAGCCCTAATACATCGGCGTTCACCTAACCGCTGTGCACTCTGGCCCTGGACTGGAGCCGAGTGAAAGGTCAAGAGCAGGCTTTAGGAGGATGTTTTGATTTTGTGGTTTCTTGACCTTTTAAATTTTTTGACTGATGGTTTATTCTGTTTTCTTTCCTTACGCTGCTTCTTTTAGTAGTATCTCTTTAGACTTCATTATTTGCTTTTAAAATCTTGCTCACACACAAACACATTTTGAAAGTGATTTATATCAAAAGCAGCAGCCATGATAATGGATGTGTCATTATTTGTGGGGTAAAAGGGAGTGGAAATTAGTATATACTTGCTGCTTTTGCTGCTTTTCATTTTGGTAATATTGCCACTTGTTTGTAAGATAATGTTTTTTTTCCATTTGGGTCTGAGTGAAAGTATCACCTTAAGCTAACTTTCTACAACATGTAACCATTAAACAAAATTCTGAATTGCTTTTTACAGGAGACCATGGCAGTACTACTTAGGCAAGAGGGTTCCCGTTCGAGGCTCCACATTTTAGAAGGGCCCTTTATGTTTGTCTCTGTCTTTGTCTGTCTCTCTCACACACACAGGAATTTATTGAGGGTTACACACACAGCTTTGCCACAAGCACTCAGCACAGAGAAGCCTGTAATGCCCAGCGTTTGATCTCAACGTTCAGCACTGGCTAACCATGGTTAATCTTCTCCACATCTTTCTCCCATGTCTTTAAGTAAAAGTTGACTGAGTAGATAACAGTGAATGCTTGTGGTTTGGGCTGCTGCTGATGTTGCAGATGGACCTTGCTTCCAAGATTTGAGCAACGGAGTAACTTTTCTAAATAAGCGTTACCTCATTCTCTGTCAACAGGAACATGAAAGATCTTGCATAATAAAGTGACTTTCCCATATAAATGTCCATATTCTTCTTGTTCTAATGAATGTTTCCATTGGTTCTCATGAACTAGCATAATACTGGCAGCCACTGCATATGGTGGCTGAGGAACATTTTCATAGGTCTAGACCTTGCTTTCTGATGTGGTAGCCAAAAGCCTCAGGTGGCTGTTAAAGCTAAACAATGTTAAAAATTTAGTTCCTCAGTTGTACTAGCTACACTTCAAGTGCTGAATCACCACATGTGGTCCGTGGTGAGTGTACTGAATGACACAGATGTGAAATATTTCCATCATTGCAGTACGTTCTGTCAGACCACACTTGCCTAGAGGTAATGTGATATTTCAGTTCTTAATCAGCACTGGATGCTGGCAACTATATGGACATTGAATACTAGCATTATAAATAGTTTAAATATTTAGTTTTAATTTATACGTTTTAAATATTTAGACATGTGTTGGCCTCCATTTGTACTGTTTTCCCTGAGCCTCACAAATAGCAGCTGAGGTTTGTGAGCCCCTTGTCCTTTCTTAAGGTGACCTGTGTTAGGAATACTGGTTTTAGTGGGCCTTGCACTAATTACACTCTTCTGAAACCCTTAGCTGTGTGTGAACCAGATCCATGATGATGTGTGGAAGCATTTGATAACCACTTGAAACTGTGTAATGTGATATTTTGCTGTACAGTTCACCTAATATATACTCTTAGTGATATAGATAGACTTTCAAGAAATGTATCTTAGTAGTCAGCATGCTAAGACATCCTGGCATGGCTTAGTAAGGTAGATGTTACAGTAGCACCTTTTGGGTGTGCTAATCATGTTCCATACTATGACCAGTAGAGGTAACAAAATATAATTTCTGCTTGACTTTGATTGTAGAGGCCGTGGGTAGTCCATGTAATTTGAAAATGAACAGAAGGATTCCATTTTATTTTATGATTTGGTTCTCTAACTTCTTCTCCAACACCACATGTACACACAAACACAAACTGAATTAGACCTTTCTCTGTAAAGGACGAAAAGATACATGGCTTTAGGATTGGCTGACTGAGAATGTCATGTCACTTCTTACACAATGGTTTGCTTGATTTAAATGATGCTATATGGTTTTTACCCCAAGAGAACATCTCATCATGTGACCTTTGTAGAGGGGTTTGTTTAGGGGAAATACTAACACTAAGAAGCCTGAAATCTTTACATCGAATAATGAACCTTTTTTTCTGCCAGTAAGACCATGAAGACCTGTAAAATAGGAAAGTCTTTCTGCTGTTATTGTTAGAGCCCCAAACACCCTCCATGGATTTAAAAAAAACATGTAGTATGTGTTTTTTTAGATTTTTAAGTCTTCCCCTGCAAGCCTAATTTAAACTGTTTCTTTTTTTTCAAAGTGAAAAAAAAAATAAGTCTTTTGTTTTTTGGTAAAAAGATATTCAGGTCTTTGAAGAAAACCATAGAAAGACCTGGAAGCTGGCAAAGTTGGTCAGTATTTTAGGGAAATTGCATTACATTGTTTACATTTATAACTCAGACTTTTGGTCTTGTTTATGGAACATTTCCATACAAGGCTCATTGATTCTCAGATTGCTGAATCACAAAGCAGCTGCTTCTATTAGAAGCACAGTTATTTAACTTACCACTGATTACCTCATAAGTACATCATTTCTTGGTCACGGTCTCTGGTATACAGTTCGTGCTCTTAAGGTCATCTTTAGCAGGACAGAAAAACTCTTCCCGTAACTTGCCCTTCCGTATGACAGTATTTTGATGTCATTTGTCTTCTGTTTATCGTTTCAATCAGAAGAACTGCTTTTTTTTTTTTTTTAATTTAAAGAGTGAAGAGATACTTGCTGTGCCAGTTCAAATCAGCACTGGACCAATTTTCTCTTAATATTTAAAATGGGGATAAACAGAATCAGAACTGCCATAGAATTTGTTTCTGTGGTGAAGTCGGGGTGGGATAGGAAACTACTAACAAATTGCTTTGTGGTTAATGATAACTGTAATGAAAATTATAACAATATTGCAGACACTCATTAGCTAGATGGGGCAACACTTTTATAAAGCTGTGACTCATCTTGTTCTGAAGTGATACACGAAGACAATGATTTTGAGTTAATTGTCCATTGTGATACAAATTTTGGGTCTGTGGCTTCATTAATTATAAGCTTCTGTCTATGTCAAATTGTCTGGCATTGTTGTACTTATTTGCATAAATTGAAGAACACCTTCAAAAGGTTTGCTTGCATTTTTGTCTAATGTGGCATATAGGTCACTCTATATCCCCATGGAAAGGATGAATCCAGGTGGCACTGCAGTGGCAGGAAACCCTGGAGTGGCTAAGGCACTATTTGGGGGAGGCTGGGAGATCTTTGGATAAGAATGACAGGCCCTGAATGGTGAGGGGCTTGAGATGTTGAAACTCAACTACTTTCAGAGGAAGTTAAGTGCTATGGAAAACATCAGCTTTGAAACCATAGACGTCTAGGTTTAGTCTCAGCTCTGCCACCCAAGAGGCTGTGGACTTAAAGCATATACAACATATATAAGATGTCGATCAGTGGTGATGGTGGCGGTTTTTATTCTTAATTGTACTACTAGTATTTAACTCATGGCACCATCTTCTCTTTCATAATATGCTGTATTCCTTGTGAATTAATCTTTTCAATCTTTTAGTTTCTTTATTGGAAGATAACACCCACCTGATAGGGTCAACGTAAATGAGAACTGAAACTTGGAATCTAGCAGCTGACCATGACTGGAGGGCATGTGCTAGATTCAACTGTGTGGTTCTGCGTGTTTTCAATTCTTGACTCTAGCCTGTATACGCCAGCATTTTGTCCCCTGAACCCCTTGAAGAGGGTACGTAAGAAATATCCATGTGTTCTTCACCTAACCCTGTGGAAACACTGTGAAAAGGACATTCTTGATGACATAAGAATTCAAAGAATCCCTTGAAGGAGTCTGGAAAAGTCTTACTCTTATAATTCCTTTGTGGGTGGGTAAATACAAGGTAGAATTAGAATTACAGAAGAGCTAAAAACCTTAACACTTCAAAACCATAGATGAAAGATGTTATACGAAGGCAAAATGTTCCATTGTTATCAATTATTCATTGACTCTTAAAAGTAATAATAATAAACATCCTTGAGGCTGCTGTGCATCTTGAGCTCAGGGCTAGGGCAATGGCAAGATAAAGATGTAATGCATAGAATTGATATTCGCTGATTCTGTGTTACTAATGAAACAACCTACATAACTGAGCAGAAAAATGCCTTTTAAAAGGGACTAAGATTATCTCCTTGGGTTCGAAAAAGTGTATTTCTCCCTGTGGAAATTTGCTGTGAACCAAAATAGTACATACTAATAGTTATCGTCTGCAGAGGGCCCACCATGTAGTGATGCTTTTTATTTCTAATCCCTGTGGCAACGTTGCAAAGCAGATTTCGTTATCCCTATGTTCCTGATGAGGAAAGTGAGCTTGGAAGGGTCAAATAATTGTCCAAGGAAATTTTTACAAAGCTATGAGGAAGAAAGTTATGTTGGGAATGCCTCAGATGTCACTCTTACTAGGTCACTGGTTATTGTGTCCAGAATGATACATTAATATCTCCCCTTGTTAACTATATTGTACAGATCATACTCAAGTAGTACGTATTTACTTTTAAAGGACCAGAAAAGAATTAGTATGGATTCCTGCATGTGGAGTTACAGATTAGGATGCGTGGTTCTTGATGTTTGTGTTTTCAGTAAACTTCTGTGTCAGGCACTGTGTCAGGCATTAAGAACGAAAAAAATAAAGCACACTGTATTACATTCTAGGACTTACAGTCTAGGACAGAGATGACAGATAGTTGGTCCAAATGCTCTTCTCCCTCCTGCTTCTAAGAGTAGATATAGCTTGAATGCAGGTCAGGTAAGTTTCTCAACAATTCTTCCTTAATGGCAATTCCAGGCAATCTCTAACCACTGATTAAAATTAGCACACAAGAGAAATAAAACTTGTTTGCCACTCCTGTTTCGGAGAACACATGTAATCAGTCATTTGCAATAAACTGACAGGCTTGAAGAAGAGTCATGAATAGTTGTGTCTATGGAACTGCGGATTACTTAGATTCCTGAAGGGCAGGATTGAATACCTCTAACTCTGGAGGAGGGGAGAGAGCAGGCAGAGAAGGCTTCGCAGATTCTGAATATTAAGGGATGGGTAGCAGTATGGCAAGGATGAAACTAGTGATTGAGGCAGTGGCCAAAGAATGGAGGAGTTTATAGGTCACTCTGAGGAGTTTTGCATCTATCCGGTAGGTAAAGGGTTTTAAGGTTCTGGAGAAATTTTAAAAAATAGTAAATCAGGAAAGCCTTATAGGAGAGGGCAAGAGTTCATGGGAACGTGGCTGAGTGATGACACTTGAAATACTGCAATCCATCTTAGAAAGAGAAATTGAGAACCTAGAGCAGTAATGTTAGTAATGTAGATGAGAGGCACGATTGGAAAGCAGTCTAGAGCTGATATACATACAGAACTGGTAAACGTTAGTGATTAGACATAATGAAGGATGGTGTGTATGAGAAAGTAATATGTAGGATGACTGGTTTGGATTAATGGGTTGATAGGAAGAAGAGTGAATATTATGAGTGACACAATTTCAGTGAGGGCAACCTCAGAAGCATTAATTGATTATGTTATATAGGAATGTTTAGGAAAAAAATATTTTTGGTTTGGAGGACAAGTAATTGTTTCTAAACCAAACTTTAGAATGTTCTTATGAGATAATAAGAAATTATGATGGTAATTGTAAGTAGTTAGGCATGCCACTCATCTTTACTTTTTATATGCTTTTTTTTTTAAACTTTTTTTTTTTTTAACTGAAGTATAGTCAGTTTCCAGTGTTGTGTGAATTTCTGGTGTACAGCACAATACTTCAGTCATACATGAACATACATATTTTTTTTTGTATTCTTTTCTCGAATAAGCTGCTACAAATATCGAATGTAATTCCCTGTGCTGTACCGTATAAACATATTTATCTATTTTATATATACCAGTCAGTATCTGCAAATCTTGAACTCCCAAAGTATCCCTTCCCACCCTCTTCCCCCCTGGTAACCATAAGTTTGTTTTCTATGTCTGTTAATCTGTTTCTATTCTATGAATAAGTTCATTTGTCTTTTTTTTTTTTTTTTTTTTTTGATTCCACATATGAGTGATACCATATGGTGTTTTTTCTTTCTCTTTCTGGCTTACTTCACTTAGAATGACATTCTCCAGGGCCATCCATGTTGCTGCAACTGGCATTATTTTATTTTTTATGGCTGAGTAGTATTCCATTGTATAAATATACCACAACATCTTTATCCAGGCATCTGTCAGTGTACACTTAAGTTGTTTCCATATCTTGGGTATTGTAAATTGTGCTGCTGTGAACACTGGGATGCAGGTGTCTTTTTAAATTAAGGTTCCCTCTGGATATATGCCCAGGAGTGGGATTCCTGGGTCATATGGTAAGTTTGTTTTTAGTCTTTTGAGGAATCTCAATACTGTTTCCCACCAAACTGCATTCCTACCAACAGTGTAGGAGGGTTCCCTTTTCTCCACATCCTCTCCAGCATTTATCATTTGTGGACTTCAGGATGATGGCCATTCTGACTGATGTGAGGTGATATCTCATTGTAGTTTTGATTTGCATTTCTCTACTTTTTAGATGCTTTTATCTGCAAAAGTTAGTAGGGGCTTGAAGTTTATTGATTCATTCCTGAGTATGGAGCCCCCTTAGAGGCAGTGATGATTACAGAATCAATTGTATTCCTCCACGTGGATATCAGTGATTTTTTTTTTTTTTCCATTTCCTCCGTGAGTTAGATCTGCTTTGGCTTTCATGGGTGACCATGATTCCATCTAGAGAACTCCAGTAAATTTTTCTTACTGGGGCATTCATCCATGCCAAATCCACCAAGCACAGTTTACAGAAGTCTTTTATAATTGCTTTTAGTTGAAAAACATTGAACGCCCAACTATAAATCAACAGACTCTAATTGAAAATGAAAATACTATGGAAATTGATGATTCCTGATTTATTATGTTCTGACCATGAAGGATTTTCCAGCTAGCCCCTAGAAATCTCCATTAAATGGAATACCTTGTGTGCAGAGAGGGCCATCAATAGGAACACAGTCTTTGAATCATATGGTAGTAATACTAGGTAATATTATTTATAGTCAAGAACTACTTGATTTCATCAAACTATCTGTATCGTTTTACCTCTTATGATGGTTAAACTGTATGTGTGTTGGAATTTTATTTTTATTTAAGAGAACTGTTTCTATGCATTTACAGAGAAAAAGGGCCACTAAGAATTCCTTATCTTTAGAGAATATTTTCTCTGTCTTTCTGACTTAGGGATAAAAATGACTTTTGATAGTTTTAGTAATCCTTTTCTTCTGTGCAGCCTTATTAAAACTTAGAATTGCTTGTTTTATTTATTTGTATTAATTCTGTTTATTTGGAATAGATTATGCAATACATACAAGGCACTATTTAATGATCAGAGAAAGCCATCAGTTCTTTTATTCACTCTCTGCTAGAATTATTGAGTACCCGATTTTTGAATAATACTCTCCTACTTGCCTAGGTGCTCTGAATAAGTTTTTTCTTTGTTTTTTTTCTTTGTTTTATTTTTACAGCTTGACGTCAAAGAACTTTGGATTCAATTGTTAAGACAAGAGAGTGCTACATGTTTAAAAAAATAAAAATTTTAAAAATTTCTTCCTCCTCCAACTTACTGATTCTGTAGATGGAGACTTTTTTTTTTTTTTTTTTTTTTAATTCTGTTTTATCACCTTTAGAATGGAGTTGAGCTAAGTAATTTTGGACTAAGTAATCCAAAAGTTTTCTCCAGTCTTAATAACCAATCTTTGACCTTATTGATTATCAAGTGAATAAAAGAGACAAGTGCAGTTTTAGAAATTTATGATTGGACTTGCTAAATCGTTGATCAGACCTAGTTATTTTACTAAAGGAGAAAACAAGATGAGTTGATACAATTCTGTATCAGAGGATGTCTTCTGAGTTCAAGTCTTTGGTCTCTGACTCTGTTACCCTTATGTGGAACTCATGAGTGCAGTAACTATCTGATGTGTTCTTTTAGACTGAGTACTCTTGAGGACAGTCTCAGCTCTAATGCAACCCTTACCCAGTTTACTTCATCATGGGAAGTGTCTGAGCCATATTGTAAGAAACTGTAAAAGTTCTGTAATAGACGGGTGGAATTTTTGCCTTTTGTTCAGAGTACAGAAGTAGAATTTCATGCAAATTCTTGCATCATCAACTACTGATAAACGCAGTGAAAAGAGAGAAAATAGATGGGGGAACATGACAGTAAGAATGAATGTATGGATATGAATTCATTAAATAGTTTTTTGCAGGCTGTGGCATGCTGATGTTTATCAGTTGGAATTGGTTTTCTTTTATTATGATTATTATTTTCTAAATACTTAAATGGTTTTCGTAGAAGGATTGCATGATAAATAATAAATAGCATCAAATTTATGTTCTAGAATTTGGAGCTGTTGTAAAAAAACATCTCCCAAATTAGTTATTTCCACACTTAACTATGACCCATTTCTTTGGAAGATGCATTTGGCTGTTTTTTTCTCTGCCTTGTTATGACACTGGGTGAATGTGAATTCAGACTCTTAATGTCTGACTGTTTATGGCAGAAGATTATATGGACCTGTTCTGAATAGAACATGCTTTATTTCCATTACGTGCATTTTCTTTGTTTGCGGAGTTCTGTATTTGTGTTTGAACTGCCCTTATAGATCTAGGGTGCATTTCCAGGCGTAAAAAGTAAGCTGTTAAATGTAAGTCTGGCTAAGATTTTGGGACAAATTTTGTTCTTAATTTTTTGCTATTCTCTATCTCAGAAATAACAAAAGTGTGCTGCTTTATATTCTCTCAAATTCTATCATGTTTTTGTACTTAGTAGACAAGACAGTGTTCCCATATCTTAAATAGAATTGAAATCTACATGGCTATATAATTTTATGCAGCCAGTGCACTTTGTAATGTCAAAACACTTATTTCTGCATGGGAGTTTTTTTTACCTTGGTCTCATTAAAGTGCACCTGTTTCGTTAACTGAGTATCACTGATAGGGTGCTAAGTAGAATTCAAGAGAGATTCTTTATAAATGAATTTGGTTTGAACTACCTGAGAAATTATGAATTATTTTAAAGATTTGGCTTGGAATTAAGGTAACTTTTGTACTATCAGCATTAAAATGCTCTATGAAACAATTTTTAAAAATCAAAAGATTGTAGACAAGCAAATATTTTTTGTTTTCATTTATAACTTGAAACTCTTCTGACTATAAAAATAAATAATATTTAAAACATTTTTTTAAAATACAGAAAGCAAGAATAAATAATTGTATATAATTCTACTGTAGCGGAAAAGCCACTCTTACATGTTTAAACTGGAATCCTTTTACTTAAAAACAAGAACGATGATATATGTCATATATTTTGAAATGCTACATTGCTTCATAAATTATTTTATATTTTAAAGGTCCCCATAATTATGTCTAATTTATTGAATCAGTTTCTTTATTAGAAGATATTTAAGATGGTTTCTAATTGTGTTTAATAATTTTGAAATGCATGGTTATATTTAGTAAAAAAAAAAAAGAAAAGAAAAACTGAGCACTTATTAAAGTCCATATGCTCTTCTCTTCTTTATTCCAGAAATTTAATTTTGTCTTCTTAATAATCTCATGAAGTAGGTAGTATAATTATCCAAATTTTGAAAAGTCAATGGCAGAGGGTTAGAGATTTTCTATAACTTAACCAAGGTAGCACAGCTAGTAAGGGTGGATTTAACCTTTGTGCTGTCAGACTCCAAAGTCCATGTCTCAAATGACTATACCCTATTGAGTCTGTACAGGAATGACTTTCCCTAAGAATGAATTTCTGTAAGTGCAAATGCTGGTTCAAAAAATATGCACTGACAGTTATATGTGTTTTGACAAATCACCTTTTCAGAAGGACATTATTCATTTGTAATCCCAACAAGCATTCTTAATTATTTTTCATGCTGGTTGTCTTTTACAAAATTGTTTTTATTCTCCTCATTAAAAAAGGATAAAAAATAGTTGAAAGAACTTGGTAACCTGGGTAATGTTGCTAATAATAATGTCATTATAACAGTATGCAGGAACTATTGTTTACATATGGCCTTTTTGTGCAAGGTGTTCTCTAGTGACCTTTACTTATGTTAGCTCACTTAATCCTTATAACAGTTATGGAAAGCAAGAATTGGTATCTTTGTTTCATAGCTAAAATTTATGGAAATTATTTAATTGTTTAGGTCATGTAGTTAGAAAGCAAAAGAATATAAGTTGAAATGTTGGTCAACTCCAGATCACCCATGTATAAACATAACCTATGAAGAGAGACATTTGGTGAACTCATGTGGATTTTGTTTGTTGCTGTGTTGCTGTCAATTATAGCAGTTGTCAGAATACCATGCATAGTAGTTACACACCCTTTTCTTCCTGTATTCTAAGTTTCCTGACAACAGGGAACAGATTTTTTTTTTTAATCAGCTTTCATTTCTCTTCACTTCTCCGTATGGTGTCCCTGATGAGGACCCCCCTCACTCCTCTTAGACGTACCCGTGGTTCTACCGTGGGTAGCAGAATATCTTTGATCAAAGGGAGAATTGCATACAATCCATCATCCAGCCACAGCACTTTCGAGAGTGAAAAGGGTCTCCTGTTAATGATGCTGTGCAAACAGACATAACCTGGGTTTGTACTGGGCAAATTCAAACATATTTTTACCTTTGTCAAAAATTTCCCTGTCCAATATTCTCCTGTATCCCCCAGAACCTGTTTGTTTTCAGCCCCGTGTCCCAAGACATCTCTCTCCAAAGTCCCTAACCCAGGGGCAAAATGTCTTATGTCCATGGTGGCAAATGACCACAGAAAAATGAAAAGTAGTTCTTGGAAAACTTAAAAAAAAAAAAAAAAGTAGCTCTGGGATAAAGAGAACCTTACCTTACCTCTAAAGGATAGCTCTATTAAAGATGTCCCTAATTAGTCATCCCTCAGTATGCACGGGGCATTGGTTCCAGGATGCCCTGCAGATACCAACTTCTGTGGATGCTCAAGGCCATTATATAAAATGGTGTAGTATTTGCATGTAACCTATGTTTGTTCTCCCATATAATTTAAGTCATCTCTAGATTACTTATAATATCTAATACAATGAAGTGCTTTATAAATAGTTAAAATACAATGTATATGCTATTTCTAATTAGTTGCTGGCATGCTGCAGCAAATTCAAGTTTTGCTTTTTGGAACGTTCTGAAATTTTTATCCTCCCAAGATCTTCTGTACAAGGTTGGTTGAATCCACAAATGCAGAAGACCAGGTGTACTTTAGCCAGTGAACTAGTTTTGCAAAGGATGAAGGAAAGGACAGTTAATGGCCTCAGTTACTGTTGTGGTGCCATTCTGAAGCTGATTGGGCCTTCCTATCCTCTCCAGGCCTGGGTCCTGCTCTCACTACTGATGACACTATACATAGAACAGGAAGGTAGTAAAAGATTTATTATTCGCATATTGAGGCTTTCTGAGAAGGGCAGGGCAGATTTCCCAAATAAATCCAAAAATGGCTTGAGAGAGCAGAGAATGGAGACTGGCCTGAGGCTTTTATGCGGGTTAGGCAGTGGGGATGGGGTGAGAGTTGAGTTACTCCGCTGTGCTCTGGGAGTTGTTAGGTACAGCTTTTACTGGCTTTTGGCTGCACACCTCCTTGGAGCATGGTACCCATAGATACAGCATAAGTGGAACCCCCAGAGGTACAGCAGGGGGACCCTGGATGTGCGTCCCCAACCAGTTCTTCCCATGTGAAGACTGCAGTAAATGACTGAATCTTGCTTTCAGAATCTGGGTCTGTGGTCCTTGTTTCTGAAAAAACTCAAATGGTTATGAATTCAGAAACTTTTAGATAGAAATGATCATTATTCTCAATCCAAATTAATAGTGTTTTATTATGCTTGTGTTTATATTTTTTGGATCACTGACATTTGTCAGATGTTTACTTGCAAAACACTTTTAGTTCACAAAATGAATTTAACTGTACATATAATAAGAATAATTGGCATTTGTCAAATGTGTGTGGTGTGCCAGGCACTGTTTTGAATGCTTAATGAGTATTATCACATTCAGTCCTCACAGTGTT
Organism: Camelus ferus; assembly: GCF_009834535.1. Classification (NCBI taxonomy): domain Eukaryota; kingdom Metazoa; phylum Chordata; class Mammalia; order Artiodactyla; family Camelidae; genus Camelus; species Camelus ferus. The sequence goes on from NC_045699.1 coordinate 13,895,681, forward strand.
TTTAAGTTTATGAAGTTCACACTGTATCACACTGTATCACACCTTATAGATGAAGAAAGTAAAATATTTAGAGTTTATGTAGATGCTTTAAGGTACCCAGATGGTAGAAGGATTTGAACACAGGTCATCTGAGTTCAGAATCTGGACTCCTGAGTAGTGGAGAAAATGGGGATATTGGCTATTCCTTTATATTTCAGTGTGACTTGCATTTGGACATGTGTCATGAAAAGGAAAGAAATCTTAATTTAGAGTTAGAGGTCTGTTTTTTCACTTACTATGTCATTGTGGACATTTTTAATATCCAAAGTTCAGTGTCTTCACTTAGCATGATGGATTCATGATTCCTGCTTTTTGGTGATTTTGCGAGAATGTCTGTCTTCTTCATTCCTTCAGCCCTCAGAGGCTAGGAATAGGGAGGGTTAGGTGCTCTTGAATGCAATAATGAATACAGTGTATTTGATGTGCTTGATGTACTTGGTGTACTTGATGCCTGGATCTACACATGCTAATTACTAGCTTCATACCAGTCCATTGCAAATTTCTCTTTTAAAATTCTGAAATCTTGACATACCATCTTTTGCCCTTAAACTATTGCAAGAAAATCTTTTTATTATTTTGGTGTCGGAATCTAGCCATCTTTCCTGTAGAGAAAATAGTTTTAATTGCTGATTTAATTGTCTGATCTTTTGTCAACTTTAGTCATTGAGTTTTGAGTTATTTTCTCTCTATAGTAGCTCAGCAGACTCATCTGAGTCGATCTGTTTTCTGCTTTAAAAGATTTGAAAAGGCCTATCATTGAATCAGTGTGATCTTGCTTACTAATCTTCTCATTTCTAAGATAGGGTTGTTGAATCAAGGCTAATCTTTATAATTCATAGTCTTAAAGCCTCCAGCCCTTGGGGGGGGGGGGCATCTGTTCACGTTCTTCCGCGGCTTCAGTGATATCCTTCCCATTTGTACACTCAGGCTTAGCATGAAGCATCGGGTCTTAGGAGTATTAGGCAGGGAGCATTAGCTATAGGTGTGCTGTTTTGAACATTTATCTTGACTGTGAAATCTAGAAAAATAGAATGTGAATACTAAAGATGCAGTAGAGCTTTATAACAGACACATATCCGGGTTGGATAAGCGAGCATCAGGCAGACTGGAGAAAGATAAATTTGCTTTAGGAGAAGATAACTTTATTGTTGAACAAGTTGTCGGTTTTCTATGTGTTTTTCAATCCCTGGAAATAAAGATGATGAAACATACTCTCCTTAACAACTTCGTGAGCTCTTGAAGTTGATGGACTTCAAAGAATGTTGAATCCAGAAGAAACAAAGGGTTTAGATTATATTAGGTACTTGTTTAGCTGTCTTCCACTGCAATAGCAGTATCCAAATGTCTGTGTCAAGTTGTTGTATAAGGCAAATTTCCAGATGCAGTCTCTGTTCTTGGGTACCTTACAACGTAAGAGAGGTAATTGTGATGCAGAATGAAGAAAAGAGATCCAGGTAGAGAGGCAGAAAGTGGTTACTGGGTGGATTATAGGCCTTTGAGAGTTGTAAGTTTTGTTGACATGTGTACATGTGTGTGTAATGGAATTAGTAGCTAATACTTTAGAATGGTCATGTGCTAAACACAGATGTCATCTTATTTTTCATAATAAATCTAGAAAGTAGGTTCTATTATCCCTACTTTATGAGTGAAAAAAAATGTTCAGAGAGTTCAAATAACTTGCCTAAATGTATGCAGACCATTTTGGCTAGAGCATGGATTTAAATAGAAGTTTATCTGACTCCAGAGCCAGTGCTTTTAGCTACTCTTCTTTGAAGGAAAGTGTTTCTCAAAGTAGAGTCCAGGGTTCTCTGGGGGTCCTGCCAGGATTCTCCGATAGTCTAGAAGAGAATTCTAAAAATCAGGTCCTGTCTTTGACTTTTTATACCTTCAAAAAGTAATATTTCCCAGACGTAATTTTTTTTGTGGACTACCAAGGATTAATAATGTACACAGTTGTTGTTATTTATAAAATACAAGTGTGTTTTTATAGATTACTAGAGATTTCTATTCTATTAAGAATAGCTGCTCAGATATAATCATTTTATATGTGGTGGGGGTTAGAATTTGAAACAATGTTCTTGGCTTCTAAGCTTTTCCTGTTAATCATCTTGCTACATGTCCTGAGTGCTCTCTCATACTGCACTGCATCCTTTTAGTGTTTCCTTATTTGACCTCATTTGGTGAGTATTTTATTCCTCAAAATCTAGCGATTCTTGTCTAGAACTGACATGTTGCCCTAACTGCCTTAGGCAGGCTTGGGTTAGTTTGAGACTTTTCTAAATCAGATTCCAGGAGAGAAAAAGCAAGATTTTTTAATAGAGATGCTCACCTATTTGGACACTTGTTAGAAGTCTCGAATTTCTAAAAGCAAATTGAAAAAGATAATTTGCCTCCTTGACAATCTTATCATTCAGAAAATAGAGGAAGCAATTTCAGAAACAGAGTCTGGAATTAATTTTGACCATGAGAGAGAACTAGTTAGTTAGTTAAAGTGATGACTCTTTAGACAAAGTGACTGAGTCATCTCGATTTTGTGATGGTGAAGGAATAAGATTCATTCATATCTGTAGTAAATAAAATTGCAAAACCATAACCTAAACAAAAGCAAGAACAATGGAGGAAAAGTTTATGTGTGCCTATGCAGTAATTTCAAAAATTGATTTCATTCAAAAAGGATAGATAGCTATTTAAAAAATAACTTTGATCATACTCACAAATACGCCTAAAAAAGAAAGGAACAATACGTCATCCAAATAAATCAGCATCCTGTATTTTCTTTATAAATCAATGCTGAGGTCAGAGTTGATAAGAATGTTACAAGGTTCTTTTATGGTTCAGAAGCTGATAGGCTAAATAGATATTCTTAGCAGTTAACCTAGGAATCCACCCTTCCCCTTATAAAATTAAACTGAGAATGTATCTCTCTTTAACCAAAAATAACAAATTGAAAAATGAACTTTAGTAGTAAAACATAAACTTTAACTGGGGTTTGCATTTGAGTAAGCATAAACATTAACTTTGAATAAATGATTACATGTATTTCACTTTATAGAATTCCATACATACTGAGCTCAGCCCATATGTTTGACACAGGCTAGACTGAATAGGTTTAAAGATGAGGATACCATGATTTCTATAGGTGCTGCTTTGGGACTGCCCTTAGAAAATAAAAATAGAGGTATTCCAGAATAAAACTAAAATATACTTTAAAAAAGGTATTTGGAGTTTGGAGGCAAAACCCAACTTCATTGAATTACTTATCCAATAATCATGTATTGAATGCCTACTATATGCAAGGTATGGTTTAGGCACTAGGTATATTGGGAGAAATAAAACAGTTGAGGTCTCTAATCTCATCGGATTTACATAGTGCGAGAAAACCGACAAGCCCATAACTCAGATAATTAGAAGAGCTGTTAAGAACATGAAATGGGTGATGTGGCAGTGTCTTGGGCAACTTCTCTGGATCTCATGCTGTGAGAAGGCTCTTAGAGGAAGTGTCGGTGGAGATAAGCTGCCACGTGAAGATCTGGCAGCAGAGAGCTTAGTGCTGAGAGGACGGCCAATTAAATGGCCTAATTTGAAAATGAGCTGCATGTCCCAGGATCACTGCAGCTGAGGTAGAAGGAGCAAAAGGGGATGAGGGAGCAGGTGGGGTTGGAGACATGTAAAGGAACACTATTCTTAATACAAATGTTACCACCAAGGCCAGGAAAGGGAGTTTGAATTTAATTCTCAGTGCTTGCAAAGAACCACTGGAGTAATTGACTCTGGGAAAGGCCACGTTCTAATTTCTGCTCTACGAAGATCAGTCTGGCTGCTGCATGGAGAGTGGACTTGACCGGGGTGGTGCAGAAAGGAAGTAATTATTATAGGTGTTAAGTCAGGAAGCAATACAAACTGTCTAAACAGGAGAGACTCAGGCCTCACTATCTTCATTCTACATCATTACGGAGGGCTCTGTAGAAGAAGAAGTTAAGATGTTTATTGTTAATAAAGTTTTATGTACCACCGCTATATTGACAATACTGGGCAACACATTCTAGAAGTGTGGGGAAAAAAGTGACATGTGTTTGCTTTCAAGGAGTTCACAGGACAACAGGATGCAAATATCATTTGAAGAAGGCATTCCATTAGATAGAGAAATAGGAAGGAGAAAAGAATTTTCCCTCTGATGGGTAAACAAGGGAATGGCTTTTCTGCCACCTCAGTGATAGAAGAAAGAGAATGTAGAAGAGAAAGTACGAGACAGTACCTGCCCTTAGAGTGGACTTGTATCCTTTAAGGACCCTAATGAGTCAACAGCCAGTGGCTGGAGGAGATGGAGGAGGAAGGCAAATGTCTTGGAATTTTGATATGCAGATCGCGATCTGACCTCAAAAATTAGTACCTGAGCAACATGATCTGTAATTGTCATTTTAGACAATGCAGTCTGCCTCACCAGCTAAATAGGGAAGGGCTTATCTGTAGTGATGGTCTATCAAGGGGAAGTTTACCAAAATCATTCAGTCTGTTTAACTACCAGTAACTGCTTGTTTATGTGCTGATGTCATGTTTTCCTATTCTTGAAAATTTTACCAAAGTTTACTTAGAAAAATAACTACATCAGTTGTATCATCTGTATTATATACTTTTCAGAGAAAATAAACATGGATGAATTATTGTTAGAAATAGTCATAATTCTTAGGTGTTTGCAGGTGACTATCGAGGGTGGCATATACATGTGTAATCCTTTTATAAATTTGCAAAGTATTCAGAAGTAATTGTAATCATCAAAATAATCCACGAGAAAGGTAGAAAATCATCCCCATTCTAGAGCTTAGATTGAGCTTTAGAGTTTTTCTGCCAACAAGTTAGTGGTTGACAGAAGAATAGATTTTGAACTCTTGCTCTCTTTCCAAAATATGTTACAGTTGCTTATAAAAACGATTACAAACTGTGGGCAATACATCACATGGTTCCCTGAAATGTGGTAGATTACACTTATGATTTTCACTATTACAGGTCGTTGTGGCAATACACAAGGCTTTTAAGGATAGTTGATAAATAGGGTATTTCTATCCTTGCTGTTTTCTACTAAACTATAATTCATAAATTTTTGAATTTGTCAGTGACTTTTGCGTTTATGCTATAGTTAAAGTCAGTTCTGTTGTTTTCCTTTTATCCTTTTATATAAAAGGCAGGATTGAATTAAGCCCTGAAGGGAGAGCTCTCACATGATGGTGTTTTAAGTGTTAAAGCCTCCTTCCTCAGCTCTGTTCTCACTAAGAAAATAGAAAGCATTTAGGATCTAAACCGTTATGTACTTCTAAAGGCAGAAACTCTTGTCTGATATTCAGTGTTTCTGAAATGATAAATTGCTTTCAGTTAAGCCCACAGGATAAGAGAAATTTCTAACAGTTGCTAACCCTCCACCCCCAACTGTCTTCTAATTTCTAATCCTAGTAATCTAAACGTCAGTTTGCCTGATATCTTCAGGGATTCCCGTGTTTGTGTTTGCATCAAAAATTCAAAGACATACCACTTCAGAAAAGTTGTACTGTCAATATTTTCAGTCTATTTTTCCTTTATTATAAGAGACCGTGGTTCTGGATGACAGTTGTAAAAAGCCTCTGCTGTTTCCTCTATGTGTATATTTCAAATGTAGCTTATATCATTGTATTCAGTATGTTTTGGAGAATAAGAAAGGTACTTAGAGCTACTGAAGCTACCATGGCATTCCAGAAAATGTGATCAGCATGTACAATGGCACAGAGGAGTAAGAGGGCCAGGGATGGTGCATGCAACTCTGTATAACAACCAGAATGTTCACTATTCTAGATTCTTCCAGATAGGGTCCATGACATACTCATCTTTGGTGCTCTGAAATCTTAAAAGAACAACTGTTAAATTATGTATGCTTAAACATCAATTGAATTTATGAAAGAATAAGTGTGTTTTACACATTTAAAGTTAAAAAATGCAAATTTTATCTGATATCATTTGTTGAAGCTCAGGGTTACTACAAGAAATATGACAATCCATTTTCTAATCATAAGTATTGATTCAGATACTTCTGACATATTGTCTATGTATTAGGGTCTGTGTCAAACATAGGCCTTGTTCTTACCAAGGTTCCATTTAAATCAGGCAGATAAACAACTAAAAAATGATCGTATTTGTGAAGAAAATAAAGAGGTTTTAGAGAGTGCAGCCCAAGCCAAATGCTCTAAATTGGTGGCCTTAATATTTGAGTCCTAAAGAATGATAAGGAGCTAATTATGTGATGAGCTAGAGGAAGAGCATTTCTGGCTGGGGGTGAGTTGTTTTGGTTAGTTGAATTTTATAGGTAATAGAAACTACAAAAGAGCTTATTGATACTTTGCTTTCGCCTTCCTTATTTGATTTGCAACTTGTAAAAGTTTCAAATTCAAAATGTGGCACTAAATCCACTATGTCCTTTTGAAAATGTTCTTTTTGAGCAAACAATGCCCAGATGTTCTCCAGGATTAGAGAGCAATGAATGAAAGATAATAGTTCCAGGTACAGGTCAAATACCTACCTAGGGAACAGGTAGGCTTCTGACGAAACTGGACTTGATCTAGCTGGGAGGAGTACATTTGGTCTGGCTTCTTTATGATACAGAGCAGAAATCTGTGTTTATTTGATTGTCTATTTAATAGATTGGCAGTCAGACACAGTTCTGCCTCCTAAATAGTAGTGTTAGGAGCTTGCCCCAGACTGATTTCCCATATGACCAGATTCAGTTTACATTTCCTAGTGCTCTCCTTATTGAAGTTTTTCTCCCCCTTTGCAGTGTGGCTCCTCCTGAGACATTTAAATTCCTTCCTCTCCTGCTTTCTGGTCCTACTGCAATGTAGTCATCTTCTGCCTTCACTCCCTTGGTTTCACAGTCTTTGTATCTCCAGAGATCAGTTCTCCTCTGGGTTTTAACAGCCTACGATGCTGTTATGGAAGGAACATGCTTCCACATCCCACAGAAACCTAGGGGAAAATGCGCTCACCCTAGGCATCTACGTGGGCGGGTAGAGCCATGCTGTTCTGTTTTGCCTTCATAATAAAGTTGCTTAAAACAATTATAACCATATAGAACCCAAATCTCAAGTTGCTTAATTTGACTTTATAAAGTAGAAATGCAAAAGCAAAAATAATAAAGTGCTGGCAGGGTCTCTTTAAAACCACACAGTCTCAGTGCTGAAATTTATAGCAGGAATATTGGAAACAAACTAACATCACTGAAGTTTTGTCCCCTTTATTTACTGCTGTTTTCTTCATAAGCTATTTTCTTGCTTAACTTTTATTTGAAAAAGACACTACTTGGGGCAGTAACTTTTTTCATTGTCAACTGTAGGGGGAAAGGTAATTCAGGCAATAGGACCAGGAGAAGTTGGCCAGACCCACTGAAGTGCAGACTTCCTGTGATGACAAGGCATTTCTCTTCCTGCTGTAGTGCTCTTTGCCCTTCCACCTAATGAGTGACAGCGCTAAGCACTGGGAAGGGCACAACTCCAGTGCCAGTTTACAGTGGCATACCTCCATATCCCGTTTTCATGCCCATCCTCTGCTGAGAGGATCACAGCAGGATTTGCAACTGGTACAGATGGCTGCTGTGAGTGGGTGATGGAAGTAATAGCCAGTGGGTGAAATACAGAAGATTGGGTGTTTTCTGGTATTTAAAGCGCCACGGACCAGTGCTCAAATGGTGGACTTAGGCTATCGAATATATAGGGCACCCAAGTCACACTCTGAGACTGATATTTTCCTTATATAGGAACAACTAAGATTCTCTTGTGGCATGTTCAATCCTAGGTCACTCACAATGATGCTTTTGCAGCAGTTCCATTCCTTTGCAATGAGTCAGTTTCTACAGACTGCTTTATTTCTTATGTATGGGGGAAGGTAGTTGGTGCTGCTGCTGCTGTTTTTGTTTGATTATTTAATGACTTGACAAATCCTGTGGAGGAGGTCTCCCATGGATTGTGTGGCCACTGATGTCGCTGCTTGTTCTCTTTACTCTTGATTGACTTCTTAGGTGTTGCTTCCTTTCTGGGTTAGCATAGCTTAAAGGTCAGCCAATGGTCAGTTAAAGGTTGTACTAAGACATTTTTGAGCTAGTGAACTTCCAGCTGTTGCTAAGGGGTTCTGTGTTTGGGATGGGGCATGCATTCCAAGTTCAGACAATTTACAGCTTCCCCAGCTTTTACTTCTTGCTTGGGTAGGTCTTAGATTCAGCTAGTGTTGAATATGTAACTGGAGCCTTTTCCAGGCTCTTCTGAATTTCCATGCAGTTTTCCTAATCTCTTTCCCCTGAAATATCTGGGAGCTTATGAACGCCCACTATGGCTATCTCATTCCCTAGATATCCCTCTCAAGTTTCTGGCTGATTTGTTACTTTTCCCCAACCAGTATTAAAGTCTCAGGCAGTGGTAATGTTGACTTTCCTTGATGCTTTGCCGCTGAGATTGAGACTACTATTATTTTTACCTAGCACCTAGGCCCAGGGCTTTTATGTAGCACTCCAAATCAGATCATCCCAGTACAGAGCTGGGGAAGTAATTCTGGAATAGTGAACTAAGGACCTCTGAAAAAAATCTCTTCTTTCATAAAAGCAATAAGAACACCAACAAAAATTGTCAAACTGTTTCAGAATTAAAATTAAGGAAAGGCTTGAAACAGTTTGAAGAGTATTTATTAAAAAAAAAAAAGTTCAGGATGCCATTTTGAGATTATGTGATCTTGAAAATATATGAGCTCTTTAGAAAAAAATTAATTTTGCCATTATATTTTGCATCTTAATCTACGCAAATAATTGAAATTATATAATTCACATTAGAAGTTCAATTATTCTGTGTTTTTTAACTACGTTGTTAGCTCTAAATCTGTGGTTTTAAAAAATTTTTTTAGTCTTAGACAACTTTGAAAGTTGATAAAAATTAGCAAACTATTCCTCAGCAAAATATAAAATTTACAAAATTTTGTATTTAATTTTCTGAACTTCATGGAGCTCTATAGTCCATTAATGGCCCCCTAGGGCTTAAAACCTGTTCTAATAGCAAAGTTCATAATGTGTACTGCTTTCTATCCCTTTAAAGATCTGGCATTAAACAATTTAGATGCTCAAATAAGTATTTAAGTATTTAATTATCTTCAGTATAGATATCTGAATAAAGTCTAATATTTAATCAACTGGTATGGGATAAAATGATCTCAATTTTAGTCAGTATTGTAATATTTTTCTGCTGTATAACCTTGAGAAAACCTTTTAACCCTGTTTCCCCAGTTGAACCCAGTTTTTGTCAACCTCGCATAATCCTTGTTATGATCAGATGAAATGATTATCTGAAAGGATTTTGAAAACTATACATTTTACATACACATGAGATGGGGTAACCATTTCCTGCTTAATTATATTTCCTATAAACTGTGAAAGATGTACTAAAGGCTCTTGTTGCTTTAAATCTGAAAGAATTGTATTTGTCCTTGGCTACACAAGTTTAAACAATTGTGGGATTCTTTGGCATCTATTTGCCTCTGAATTCTTCCAACCCAAGTCCTCAGTTTTAAATAGCAAGATAAGGAGGAAAAGAGTTGATAGAACTAATTTGCATAGTTTGGAAACCCTTCTACAATGAGCTGGGCCAGCAAGTGGTTGAGTGCCTGTGATAATGTTTCAAGGAGGCAATAGACGAGAAGAACGTATAATGGGGAACCTGGACACAAAATATAGAGGAAAAGAAACAGGATGTGGAGATGATGGTGAGGTATGAATAAATATTTTCAGCAGAGGAGGGTAGTGATCCACCCAGATTAGAACTAAATTTGGTTTAGAGATCTATATACTTCCTTTTTGTGGAAGGACAGTTGAAACTAAGAAGCAATGGGATAAGCAAGAAGAATACAGGTTTTTGAGCCAGACGCCTACCAGTTTGAATACAGGTTTAGCAACTTACTAGCTACATGAACTTGAGTGGGTTACCCTCTGTACTTCAGCTTCCTTATATATATAAACTTTAATAAACATATAAACAGATCTTGCTGGATTCCTCTGAGGAAGAATAATGCACTGGCATTGCTCTTGACTCACGGTGCTTCATAAATACTGTACCAAAGGTTGGAATAAGAAAGGAATTAGAAGACAAAGAGATGTCTCATTATTGGATAGGAGTAAGCAAGGCCTTGGGTGGGTATGTGTTGTATATGCAATTGAAAGTGCATTCATCCATAATGAGTGAAAGTCATTTCTGGGAGGAGTAAATAATCTGGTAATCAGAAATTGATAGAATGAGCCACCATAACTGTTGCATGTTTTCATCCACTTTGAAAGCATATGTTGATTATATTACGTATATTATGGATGAATTGGTTATCTGGATTTAGGTGATAACATGCTCTTTCAGTATTGTAGTAAAGGATTTAGTTGGATCACAGAGTCTTCAAGAATGGGGAGAATATTCAGGAAAATGACTATTGGAGGAAGTTGGGTCGTGTATCATAGGGATTATAATGTCATTTTCAAGTAGATGTTAAGACACCCCCACACACACACATACCCCCCCCCACACACCACATACACCACACATACACCACACACACACCACACACCCTTTTCTCCTAGGTCTTACTAACCTTACATATACTCAGGAAAGTGAACAGGAATTCCTGAGACCACCATGCTCAGGGATACACTGCAACTTCCCTTCTGGATGCAGCAGACTAGCATGGCTCCTTGTCAAGCCATCCTCTCATTCTTCTGTTGGTTTGTAAGATTGATGCTCTTGCTCATGCTTTGGTTTTGTGAGGCTGGACTCTCTTAAGTGAGAGCCTTATTCTTTCCTCACTTGTATCCCTTTCTGTTATAGAGACCAAAAATGCATGCTTTTGTGGACTTTTAATATCATAGGTTCATGTCTTTATTTTTTCCTGTTTTCTTCCCCTGGCTTTTGACAAAAGTTTCCAGCAGAGACACTCAAATCAGCACAGGTGGAACACAATTTATTATCCAGATTATCCCTCCTCTTTGTTGTGGATTTACTCCCTAGCAAGGTTTGAACTTCTTCCTCTGACTCTTTTAAGGTGATTTCCATGCAAGGAAACATTTTGGCCTCTCTTGCAAAAACAAAGAAACAAACTAAAAATCCACGTTAAACATTCTCCTCCAGAAAACCTGATGAACCTAGACATTTAGGTTCTAAGATGATCAAATATTGGGACATTTCCATTATGTGGTATTTAAGAGCTTTGAGTTAAAATACGTCTTTGCCTAATTTGACACTCTGACAATAATTTTATATCAAATAGTTTCAATAAAGCCCTTTACCAAGATAAATTATTCTTGGTTTTAACAAGTATTTTCAACTTGGAGAAAGATACCCCAAGTAATATTTAATGGAACCTGGGTGAGAAAAAGCGGAGGATCTTCTTGAAGTTTCAGAAAATAAATCAAATCTGCAAATTACAAACACAATGGAAGAATGACATGTTTGTAAAAGTTCTTACATGTAATAAAACAAATGTTTATTTGTAAGGTTAAGTTTGAATTTCAAATTGCTTACCTTGGAACAGCAATTTTTGTTTTGCAAAGCTCTGGTTTGCCGCTAGTCACTTTATTAATAAATGCAATTCAGTTTTCCCTTTAATGAGAAAGGAAGACATTAAACATTTGTGGCATGCAGAGCAATGAACATGTCTTCAAATTTTAATGGGAACAATGCCATTTTTCTAGAATCATTAATTCCTTATCTCGTGTTTGCATGCCTGCTAAGTAGGCCTTTGTATTTACTTCAAATTCATCAGTTTGAGATGCTGCCTGTATTACATTCTTACAGATAGAAAAAAAAATGGACTCTTCACTAAGAGGAAAAACACGTATTTTTAGTTTCAGACCATGCCACATCATTGAGTAGATTTGAGGTTTAGTGCTTCAACTTTTATAAGGTTGATAATCAATTCAAAGTTTAGTCAGAGGTTATTGAGATGATTATGAAACCCATAAAGAGCAGGGGGCTTGTTTGTTTTTTAAATACTGAACTTTCACATTAAAGCAGGGCTGTTGTGGGTGGCATCTTTTTCACATCCTCAGTTTTTCTCCCAAATGGATTGGGCCAGGGGGCCCTATTTTGCCAGCCTGCTTTATCACTTTAAAGATATGCTAGTCAGTCATACTAATGAAATGAGCATTAGGTTTTGTTTGCCTTTCCTTGAGATATTTGTCTAGGATAAAGTGGCAATTTCTTATACTGTGTATACTGTGTACAGTTAAAGCTGAAACAAAGATCTCTCCTTCCCTCCTCTTTAGTTGGCACCTGCTCCTATCATTTCATTTACAAACGTGGTAAACAAGGCTCAGAGACTTGCCCGGGATCACATCGTCATATCTTAACAGAGCCAGGTCTAGGACCAGATTTTCTGGCTCCCAGTCAAGGACCATTTCATCAAGAATTCTGAAATAACTAGTATAATATAGCCCCTTGGTATATTTAACAATATTTAATACACCTCATGTAAAATTAGAAAAGCAAACTTACTAGTAATGTGAATTAAGGTAAATAATATAGTAATAATGAGCCCAATCTTTAGATGGATAAAGACTGGGAATAAATAAATTAGTATTTCCAATTAGGAATATTTAGACCACTACCATGTATTTACAAAAGCAGCATTTTTTTAAAAGTACCCATGTGATAGAAATGGATTCTTCTGCAAAATATTGCCTCTAAATAACTGTAGTAATTGATTCTGATTAATCCAAGTCCACATTGACATATCAGGGTTGTAACACCTGATGGGAACTTGATGTGGCTGTGCTCTAATGCTGCCAAGTAAGAATCAAAGGCTTCTCTTTTCTTGAGTTCTCCCAGTGATGCATCATAATCAGTAACTTTTCTTGGTAATCCTAATGTCCACCAATTGACTCAAAGGTCCTTTTTTCTGTGGATACCTTTCTTACTTGGAGAGGTAACCTAAGTCCCCTCCATGTGTGATCCTACCAGCCTATATATCTTTTGGAGAGTCAACACAAAAGAACACTGTGAAAAATGAAGCATACTACTCCGTAGTACTTGATGGAGTACACTACACACTTGATGACAGGACATAGCTGTAAGATTTCTCCACCTACTCAACCACCTGTGATCTCCTCTTTTAACACTTGGCAGGAAACAATGACACAGCCTGAAGGATGGCCACAGTTTTGGCTGTCTTGTTGCCTAATTTAGGATGATATGTCCATACTGATATGGCAGAATTTGAAAAAGGTTGGGTCGAAGGATAGGCTGTAAACAAGGTCAAAACCAAACTATTTCTCAAGTAATTTCTTTATGTTTATGCTGAATTTTCATTTTCTTTTCATTTATTGCTTTTATGTATAGATTTTTACATTCAAAATTCATTTTTTTAAAAAAATTGTTTATTTTTAATTGAGATTGAGAGGGCTAAGTCCACCTTAGGCAGCAGTAGTTATTCATTGCAGGGCACACAATTTTTATTCTCAATGAGGCTGTGGCTAAAATAATTAATTTTTTTAGGTTTCAGACTTGGCAAGTATGTAACTGATATTAACGTCTATAAAATGAGGTAAATAATATTACCTGCTTACATTTTGATGCAAAAATGAAGTGAGGTGCTGCATATAAAATGCTTATTACAGTGCCTGGCACATAGTAAGCTTTCAGTTAATTTAATATTATTAGTATTAGTAATAATTGTAATGTCTCTTGCAGTTGGAAGAGGATTGAAGTAATTAAGTATAATGGTCACTAAGAAAATCTTTGTGGCTAGGAAGTAAAATTGAATTTGTACAGAATATTTTTAATACTACTAAGATATTGTATTCTTTATAGTTTATATGCTGTTTCAAACTTACGTGATAAAATCTTGCTTCTCTTGACAAATTTAAAAATTATTAAAAAAAATTTTTGTATACAATAGGAAATCAAGACCAAGAAATAGAAAAGGACAATATACCCAGCACAGGGTACTTTGCTGTTGCTCTGCTGAGCTTCAGGTTGGTTTTGGAATTTGATGCAGCAAGGACAAAAAAGCCATTTAGTTCAGGCCCTCATATCCATGGAAGGCCTCAAGTTGAGACTTGTAACATAATCTATTAATAAGGTGTGAATAAAGCCCCAGAAACACCTAGTAAGGCTAGTTCTCCATTACAGAACTTGAGTTCTATGTCTTTTTGCTGAACCCACTGTGTTAAATGTTCTAACTAATTTATTACATTTTATAAATCCTGCAATTATCTTGGAATACCATAATTAAATTTTATTGTATCTCTGTGTGCCAAAGACAAGTTATTTATTTTTAAAATACAACAATGTTAGATATACCACCATTTTTGTAACTCTGCTTTATTGCTTTTTTTTTTTTTTTTTTTTTTTAAACTTTAATGTAAGTGGGGCCTGCAAAAGTAGAATTGGGCCAGGCTTCTCCTGACCTTTGGGATTGCCTAGCCCAGGGGATCCAGATGGGGCGGTGCTTCACAGGAGAGGAGGGGGATGGAAACTAGGGACATGGTGAGACAGCCATGACGGCTCACTAACAATTGCTGCAGAAATGAAGATGGCTAATTTTACTCTGAGTGACATCAAGTTAGATGGGCTCCTATAGAAGGTGACGTTAAATATTGCATTCTTTACCTAAAATTACTGAAGACCTTTTCCCTGGAGTTTAAAGTCATTAAAGCAAATATTTAACCTTCTGTGTCAATGTGCTTAGTTGAGATGCACTGACTGCTAAGACACAAAAACATAAAGAGAAAAGTTTACAAAAATCAAAGCGATGGATTTGCAGTTGAGATGTATGAATAACTTGAATTATTTCAATTTGCAGCGTAGATCTACAGCCCATTACCTGCCTTGAGTATGACCAGATAGTATGCATAAATAGCAGGAAAATTTATGTTAATTTTAGAATATGTAAATTCTCTTTATAAATACATTGCACTGACTATGAAATGTGTGCTCCATCGCTACAGACCCTTAATAAAATAAGAGTAACAGAAAATACATCTTTTATATGATAGGCATAAAATACAAATTAAAAGCAAATAGAGTAGGGGAAACAGAAAATTGTTAGATGCTAAAAATGAATATATTTATTCAAATGTATTTGTCCTTTAGCGCTGAAATTTTATATATGCATCAAAGAAACAAAATATTTTTATTATTTTGCTTTGGGTTAATAAAGTCATATGGAGGACCTGAATAAATTTATTTCTAGAAATTACATTCAAATTGATTACATGTGTATTGACATAAAGTTACAAAACAAGATTACTTACAACTCGGATTTTTTTATATTGCATTGTTGTCCTAATCTCAGGTAAGTTTATTTTAGTAATGTAGAAGAAAAACTCTTAATTTATAAAGTCTTAATTTTAAAAGAGGCTTACTGGAAGGACTCTTACACCTTTTTTTTTTATTGGAGGCTATGGAGGTTTGAATCTTATGCATACTAACCATGTGCTCTACCACTGAGCTGTTCAGACCCACCCCCACGCCAGGACTCTTCCTCTTTAAAAGATTATATATATCCGACTATTATATTATGGACCAGTTGGTGTATTTCTATGTAAACAAAGGTGACATATCCTAATTAAACATGTTTAATACATGGAAGCAGAAACATACCATTTTATAACAAATGTTCAATAAATACTCCTTGAGTCAATGCATGGATGTAGCAAAGGATTGGAAAACAGAAGAGGAATAGTAGTACTCAGACTGTGTGTAGATAAGGTGCTGTATGTAAATACACTATTTGGGTAAGAAAAAGAGAAGTAGTTATTCAGGTTTTAAGGAACCTGTGGATTCTGCTTCGCTGTTAT
Organism: Camelus ferus; assembly: GCF_009834535.1. NCBI lineage: Eukaryota > Metazoa > Chordata > Mammalia > Artiodactyla > Camelidae > Camelus > Camelus ferus. The sequence continues at coordinate 13,911,549 of NC_045699.1, forward strand.
AATAAAAAAAAACAAAGTCAAAACACTGTGATAATGCTTAATTTTAACTTTTTAAATAATTGCAGCAATTTTATTTTTCTAAAATCAGTGCATCGGGTAAACTTATTTGTCTCTGGGACAATTTCATGTCTCAGAAAGTAAAGAAGCAATGAAGTCTTAGAAGGCACATGAACTGTATTTGATCCTGACTCCATTATCAAAACTGTGAATTCTGATCCTAGATCTCCCATCTTTAAAAGGAAACATAATAGTATTCACTCTAGGTGCATTTTGTGTCAATTAAACAAAATAGTGCTTTTTCCCCCAGCTCAGAGCCTCATCATAAACATGCAATAATGAAGTAAATGTCAACCATTATTCTTCTTAGATCAGAACAAGAAAACTAGTGAGTGATATGAATAATAGAAACCTCAGGAAAAGTAAAAATGTGACAGTATCATTTGAGGTTCTGTTATGAATGTATTTACACATGTACCATAGATTTTAGGAGAATCAATAAAATACAATAAAATACAAGTGTCAGTATAGTTTCATGGCAAGTGCCACTAAAATAATTGCTTCTTTTGTTCTTCATCTTTGCTGTTTCATCTTGACAGATGGACCTAGTCATTGCACACCTGTTGGCTTAGTTTAGAGCCAGTTCTATCTCTGTGTGTCTGAATCATTGGTTGTTTTCTATTGTATTCTCCAAGTGGTTTATACTTTGACTTTTATGAATCCTAATAACTGAGTTTTCTGTAATCTATTTTAATACTTAAAGTTACTGAACATCAGTTCGCTTGGTCTCTACTGATTTTCAGATGTTGAGACAGTCATATTATTTTTCCTCACCCGACATAGATTTCTGGTAGTTGATCAACTGACTTCACTCCCTCATTGCAGATTGACTTTATTTACCCTTGTCTCCAAGAATAATGGAGCCTTGAACCCTTTGCTAAACATTCTCAACATGATTTGGATTTGCGTGGACTCTGTCTCAGGTGTTGTAATGATAATAATATTGCTGCCTCAATCTAATTGTGACAGGAAGTGGAGACACCTAAGACCTCAGACTTAGAACCAGCAGCTTAAATGTGGCAGGAAACCAGTATACGAGAGAGATCTCTTCTGTAATGAATTTTAGATGGTGGACGTCTTGACCTTCAGCTACTCTGCCTGAGATAGGACATTTTCTCTGGTCTCTTCCCCATGTTATTAATTTCCTTCCTATTCCTTCCAGTTCTTTGTATTCTACCAAGGAAGTGCTTCGTTTCTACACTCCTTTAACCCAATAATTTGGAAATAAAGAACATTTTTCTTTTAGAATTAAACTAAAATGCTAATAGTGATGGTTCACAGTTGAAATATGTAATATTACCTAGTAGCATTTATGGCTCTTCATTTAATAATGAAAGAAGTAATTCCCAATTCAAAGTAATAAAATAAAGAATTATTGGGTCTTTAGGTTAGATAGTCCAGAGGTTGGATTGTATATTATTCTTCCAATGTTTAACAAATTATGCCAAAATTATGAGATTAAGACAGATTTTTTCCCCACAGTTTCTGTGGGTCAGAGTTTAGGGAATGACTTTGAATGGTTCTAGCTTGGAGTTACTCAGGAGGTTGCAGTCAAGATGTTGGCTAGAGCTGCATTTATCTCAGCTCATGCCCAGGATTAGAGAATCTCCTTCCAAGATTGCTCACTCTTGTCATAGTTGGTAGACGTTCTCAGCTCCTTCCTAGCTCTTAGCAGAAGGCCCCAGTTCCACGCCATGTGGACCTTTCTATAGGCCACCCTAAGTGTCCTCTAGGCCTGGTATCTGTCTTCCCCAAGAACGAGGTGGTGAGGGAGAGTGAGAACAAGGAAGATGCTGCAGTGCTTCTATAGGTAGTCTTAGAAGTTATGTACTGTTAGTTTTGCCTCACTGTAATTGTTAGAGGTGTGTCACTACATTCAGTCAAGGCGAAGGGAACTAACTCTAGTTAGTAAAGGAAGATGTATCAAAAATTTTGTGGACATATTTTAAATCCTTCGCAGTTTGTTCTCAGAGTTGATTTGATCAAGCATATCAGTGATGTCATCTTAGACCAATTTCTGCCTTTGGGTTCTACCTCTTGTGGGATGAACATCATCCTCAGGCTGGTTCCCTATGTGGTATTAAAATTACTACTACAGTTTTAGCCTTAATATCTGCATATCACACTTTGCAGAGGGAGGATGTGCTCATAGTTTCTTGAGTGGAACAAGACACCATCTTTTGCAAAGGGTACCAGCACACCACACTTCATTTTTCATTTGTACTTAAAGGGAGGAACAATCAAGATTGAGAAACTACTTGTCTTATTTTAAACATACATAATGGATTTATCTTTCATGCCCCCCCATACACATAAATAATATTGAAAAGAAAGAACTACACCTAAATTAAACAGCTATTACTTATTGGGCACATACTCTTTGCTAGACCCTGGACTAAATATTTTATATCCCTTATAGTATAACACCACACATCATTGGAATAGATACTATTTTGACTCCTCTTTCCTCAGCAGCAAACTCACGTGTAGAGAGGGTAGTAAATTGGTATAATGTCAAAAGCTAGTAATTGTTAGATCTGAGGTCTGGACTCAGTATGATGTGGTCTTAGCACCAGCACTCAACTCTGAGCACATATGCTTTGCATTTGGGTTGAATATTTAAAATTTTAAAATTAAGACTCCAAATTTTTAGAGCAGTTTTAGGTTTATAGCAAAGTTGAAGGGAAGGTACAGATTTCTTACCTATGTCCTGCATTCATCCATGCTTGGCCTCCCTCACTGTCAATACCCTCCACCAGAGTAGGACATTTGCTACAATTGATGAACCTACATTGACACACTGTAATCACCCAAAGTCCGTAGGTTATATGTTGGTTAACTCTTGGTGTTGTATTTTCTATAGTTTTGGACAAATGTATAATGGAGATGTATCCATCATTATGATATCATACAGAGTATTTTCACTGCTCTAAAAAACCCTTTGTTCTACCTGTTCATCTCACCCCTCCCCTTAACCTCTGGCAACCACTGATCTTTTTGTCATCTTCACAATTTAGCCATTTTTAGAGTGTCATTTAGTTGGCATCATATAGTATGTAGCCTTTTCAGGTCAACTTTTTCTATTTTTAAAAAAGTAATGAAAATTTTAATATCTTTGAATATCTTTTAAAAAGCATTAAACAATTTTAGAATTCAAAGATTGCAAAAGAAGAAATGTTATAGGTGGTTACCTGCATCTGGCAGACCCACTGGGCATGGACTGGAAGCATCAAAGCAGCTGGATAATAAGTCAAATTTGCTTCTTCTCATTTCTATCCATCAGATAATTTTCTTTAACCAGTGCAGTGAAGGCTTGTATTAGATATGTCTTTAAACCTGTTTGATTGCTGCAAAAGAAGAGAAATAATTGTTTGGTTCTTGACATTATAACTGAATTGGAATTTAATGTCTTTTTTCCCCCTTTTTTTTTCTTCCTTTTTTTTTTCTTCCGTTATTGTGAACACTTATATTTTTATTATGGCCTCAATGATTCTGGCTCAAAGACTGGCTAGCTTAGGTGAGGGTGGAGGATGCAGCTGGAGCCTTCTTTGTGGCATTGCTCAAGTCAGTGTCTAAGCTGCCAGAGAGGTGGGACAAGGTCCTGTCAGAGCTGGCCATGGATGCCTCTGCAGACGTCCACACTTGGTGGTGATTCTCGGCTCTCCTGTTACTCGGGGGTGGCACAGATGTCATAGGTGGCCAGGAGGCTGGTGGGGCATTGTGGGACCCACTGGCCTGGGCTGCTGCCTTTTCCCCCACTTCTCATGCCTGCTTCAGCTGCCTGGCAACACCTGCCACACTGATGGGATTGGGCCTTGTTCTTGATAGCTCCTGCACTGACGGTTGAGGAGTGAGCAGAGAGGATCTGGGGAGAATCCGATGGTCCCTGATCCTGGGATTCACCAAAGGGACTGCTTAGGGCATGGTCCTGGTAGAATCTCTTAAGCCAGTGAATCAAGAGAGCGAGGTGAACAGCGGACTCTTTAATGTCCTCCGTGCACTTGACAAAGCCCTGAAGGACCTGAGTGTTGGTGACAGCCCACTGCAGTGTGCTCTGTGGAAGGCTGAGGGGGTGCCCTGAGTCAGTCTCCGCCACTGGGTACACTTGGAGACCCAGGCTGCAGTGGTGCAGCCGGAACTTGTGCTCCTGAAAGTGGCCCTTCGTGCTGCTGCTGCACAGATCATCTTTTGCCTGGGCTCCACCATTCGGTCCTGGACCAGTTCCCTAGGCCTCCCAGCTGGGTCTCTGGGCCTGCCCTCCTGTGCCACCTACATGAACCCCATGTGCAGCCGCTGCCGCTCCGGGAGCAGCTGGGGCCTGTGCCCTGTGGTCCTGGTCTCGCCGACGTCCCCACGCGACAGTGCCATGTGCTGCAGGCCTGGCTCCAGTGGTGAGATTTTTGTAGTAAATACAGGATGTCTTTGATTATGCATTATTTTATAACTTAGTTATGTATCACATAGCAACGAATGATCATCTTTGAAAGGTTTTTCACAAATGAATTTTAAAAATATATATCTAGGGATCATACATTCTAAGTGAATTAACTAAAATAGCATATTACTTAAGGGTTGTTGTCATGAGTTTTTTTTAATTTATTCTGTAGGAGGACAAAGAACCTGGGAATTAATGATTGTTTCTCACCAGAGCATGTGATTGTTTACACCCAGTTAGTACTGAGGTTAACTTGACTCTCTATTCTAGGTAACATTAAGTAGGTGTTTTTTCCTCCCTCAGGCGTGACTTTTTATTGAAAGTTTTTATTAATTTTGGCCTCTGTAGCCAATATTGAATACATCTGGTTGTCTAATAGATGACTTATAATTGTTGGCCCAGGATAATCTGTATTTTTAATTCTACTTAGTCTGAATAAATGCTTTTATGTAATGAGTACCAGTGGTCAGAAATGGATTAAATGAACTCTGGAAAAATTACCTCTGAATCTTTGGTGCTTTTTGCGTTATTTAGATGTCAGTGATATAGTCTCTATAGAGGAAAAAAATGATAGCATTTTGGGATGATTTCTTATGATTTCGGAGTTTGTTTGATCCTTTAGTGTAACTTGAATTTATTTCAAGCATAATGAAGTATAAGAGATTATGATTAGCTAAGAGAAACTTGAGATACTTCATTTTTGGGCCTAATGATCAAAAACCTGACAAAGAGGGATACAGAAGTCCTAGAAATTATTTCTGATGAAAATATTCCTATTTATTCCAGCAGAATTACAAGTAAGAGGATCTCTCACTAAGCACGCACTCTCCTAGTGATCATTAGAATACAACAGAATCTCTATAACATGCAAAAATATTTTTTCTTAGATTTTGGTGACTTTCTAAAATAATAGGAAAAAAAAAGCATTGCTCAAGTAAGTAATTTAGATATTCTCTAAAAGTTTTCTATATTGAAGTACAATCTGTATCTCCTTAAACTTAAATTTTATACTAGAAAGGAAAATATTCTATTTATAGATATATCCCATATTAAACTAACCTAGTTTTCAAGAATCCAGAAAACCATGAAAAACTGTATAAACTAGCACTAGGAAATCAAGATTTCTTTGTTTTTGTAAATTTAGAATGGTATATGTGAAGGGAGTATATAGTTTAATCATAGTATAACTCAAACAGTAGGATTTTTTTGTCTAGATTTATGGGATCTGTGGTTATTGTTATTTTCTTGCACATTTTTTTAATTACTTCTAGCAAAATCCCAGGAAACTTGACATCAGTATGATACAGTGGAATTAGCTTCGGTGTTACAAGGAAGTAACTTTAGAATTTAACTTCAGACTCTACTACTGAGTAGCTGAGGGGTTTTTTGCTACTTATTTAACTTCTCTTGAGTATCAAATTTCTAGTTATAAAATGGGAATTATAAAGTCTACCTTGCTGAGTTGTTGGAGGATCAAATTAAATCTTGTAAGTGAAACACTTAACTCTTGACAATACATAAATGTTAGTTGCCCTCCTTGCTTTCCTTTAATGGTATAAAGTCATTACAATAAATGTGGACAATTTCTGGCATTAGCATATAATGAACATGTCCATGCAGAGCTAAGAAAAACACCACCAGCCATAGGCCTTTTAGTCTGTACATATATTTAACTGGAAGCATTTTTACAGATTTTACTCTTAGAAATTAGAGGGAATTTTTATACTTGAAATAGCAAATGGCTTTTCTCAAAATGCCCTTTCTAGAGCATAGGATAATCACCAAATTTTTGCAGATAATCTCCCAAGGCTCTCATAAATTTTATTTGTTGTCATTTTGGAAAATGCTGAAGGGCTACAACTTGTTCATAAATGTGTTCAGAAAAGTGTTCTTTATTGCTTTCGAAACTTCTACATTTTTTCCCCTCAGATATATCTCATATTTCATGTCTATCTTTTATTTCCTGTTCTTGGAATTTGGTTCTTGTCTGGCAAAACTCTAGTTTATATTTTCTTTTTGTTAAGTTTTTGTTTAACTAACTGAAGCTAGCGTTAGCTCATTAGATCTGAATCAGATGATTTTTACACTTGCCAATGATTCTTAAGGATATATTTGAAAGTTTTGCCTTGAAAAAGAAAATGAACAATGAGTCTGCAGATTGTTCTAAGATGAGTTGACTTTTGATGAAAAAATAAGGTGATAGTTTTAAACTTACAGTTCAAAATATAGCATTTCCCTCAGTAATTACTAGAATTTTTAAAGTAATATTGGGAATAACTTAAGCTCAAAGTATAGTTTAAGGACTTTTTTCCCTACTGGTATTGTTTTTTCCCAAAGTAGTAAAAGCTTTAATATCTTTGAGATGGCCTACCTCAATCATCAAATTGGTGAGAGTTCTGACGTTATCTCAAAGGCATACTGATGTTGGATAAATGCTTTTTGATGAAGATGGTATTTTGAATTTTAGGAACAATACACTTCTAAAACTTTGTATTATTTCTCTACTGGGGTTCTTTCATGGTAGATGGTGAAGAAACTGAAAGTGAGAGGGAAATAGAAGTATGATGGCTGCCAGATCTAGTGAATACCCCAAAGCCCAACCAAAGAAAGAGGTGTAATCCTAATGTAATTTAGCTGAACAGTGTATATCCCAGGTAAAGGTAGGGGTTAGTCTCAATAAATATATATATGTTAAAAAGAATTCTAGGGATAGAGAGATTTTCTTTGACTTATGAACAGAAACTATAGGGCTTATCAATAGTTAATATACTAATGGTTTATCCTAAATCCTTCTGGATCTAATATTTTTCCATATGTTCTCTTACAGAAGTATGAAAGAGACAGCTTAGCTCTCTGTAAAATCTCATATGCCTCGATTATGAGGCCCATGGAATTCCTGCACATCCATGCAATGAGATCTCAAAAAGTAGATCTTTTACTTAGCTTCAATCCTCCGTTTTAGCAGAGGGGAGCTTGAGTCATGTTCTGCGTTTAAAAAGTTGTGACAGAAATTTTACTTTTGGTTTCGATGAGTTAGCCAAGGATAAACAAAATGTCAAGTTACTTTCCTTTTAGCTAGAAGGATATGAATTCAATGTTGAAATGGTACTTAACATTAATCTTAATGATTAGAGGGCCCAATTGGCAGAACACTATTAGAAAAGATATGGACTGTCTGTCTTTAATGAATAAAATGTGAAAGTGAATTTATTTAATTTGGATAATTACTGAATGTAATTCATGAAGGGTGGACCTGTACCTGGGACCTGGATGAGGGTGGGTATAAAAGAATTTTGTAGGGAATAAGCTAAGCTATTGATATACAGAAGATTCTGGAGTCATGGAATTTTGTGGATGAACTGAAGTGATTTTTTGAGTTGAAGAAGCTTAGGATTCATGAAAGTGAAACTCCCAGTGATATGTTGATTCAAAACTCAGACTGGGGAAGAATTTTAAGAAGGGATGGAGTCTAGAAGAAGCTGTGGGATGGAGTGTTTGATGGGGAGAGGTAGGGTAGGATATGAGGGCTCTTACGCTACACTGGTGGAATAAACAAGATGATATGCTGCTGTGGAGAAATTCAGGAATTACTCCTACAGTCGTGACATTGCTCAGCATTCAATGATATCATATCCTAAAGTGACAAACCATTAGGTGCCCAGGGAGCCTAGGGAGAATTGGCTTCAAGAAGAGTTGCCGTTAAGAAAAATCAGTTTCTATAGCAAAGTCAGTACGAACACTATTAACACTAGTGGTTAAGGGCTTAATGGAGCCTAGGAGGGTGAGATCAGGGACCCTAGTTGCAAGTAAAGACCTTAAGTTTTATAGAAACATTAGTAAGGATGGGAAAGTAGAGTGTACAAGTTTTCAGTAAACGTAATCCCAGTGGAATCTCTAAGTAAATACACATGTTGAGAACATACAGTGTGTATTTTATATTTGTTAATGGAATGGATATTTTCTTTTAATAAGAATTGGGAAGACAGACTCGTTTTCAGAATTATTATTGTCGTCTCTTACACCCTATATTCTTGCTGTGTTGAACTACTTATGGTTTCTTCAGCTTGCCTTGTTTTCTCACCACATCTGGTAATTTGAACTTGCTGTACCCCTTGCCAAGAACTTTTTTCCTCTTCTTTGCTGCTTTCTCTTAGACCACTGTGCCGACTCCTGTAGTAGGCCTTCCTTGAATCACCCTCGCTAAGCCCCTTCTTTATACTCTATTGATTTTCTGTGCTTCCATCTATCATAGCATTAATAAACACATTGTCTTGTTTTATTAAACTGTGAGTGCTTTCAGATCAGAGGCTGTTTCTTACAAATTCTATTACTCACATTGTGGTCCTTGCTTCTGAGTAGGTATTCTCAGTAAATATTGAGTAAATGAATGAATGAAAGTAAGCAGAGGCAAGCACATTCTGTTACTATACATACTCATAATAGAGTTCCATAGCCTTTTAACCATGAAACTAAAATTTTTTCTAAATTCACTTGTACAATGGCTTTTTTTTTTCTGACTGAGTGTGGGAAAGATTTCTTCTGACTTGATGCAAATTACACAGAGATAGAACAGCTTATCTGACAGATGAATCAGTATATCAGATGTCCCAAATAGCTGAATTTGGTGTACATTTAAGTTAGATTGCTATATCCCTACCTAATCAGAGTGTAAAGATTTGTGGTTCTTAATATTAGGTTAAGAACCAAAACTGATAGTGAATTTGTACACATTATTTTAATGTTCTGTAGCCATGTCCACATTAAGATAATCATATTTCTTTTTTTTTAGTAAGCTGCCTCAAAGCCTTTTTAGAAAGAAGCACATAAATAAACTCAATACAACTACAACATTAAAGTCATTCTGTAGAGACACTTGGGGAATTGTGTTTCAGCCTAACCATCTGAATAATAAAATCCTGCCTTTGGAATCTTGTGGGGGAAAAAAAAAAAAACAAAACCAAAACTGATAGATTCATGAATTATCCAGGTTTCACTGGAGCATACTGGCCCCTCTAGGGTGAACCCCAGGTGGGTTCAGGTGGGTTGTGTCACCAGCTGTCAATGTTTTCCTCTTCTCTATTGTTCCCCACTCTCTCTGTCATTCACATGATTATAACAATGGCAGTTTGGTTCTCCAATCTGATTTTTACCTAAGAGGGGCTAATGATAAGGAAGTGAGTCTAAGATTCTATTGTCTAAATACATTCTAGACTTTGGTATAGAGGAGATGTATGTACACTGGAAAACTGTTGACAGTGGTGGTTTTCCCTGGATAAACCAGGAACAGAAAAAGCCAGTCTTCACCAAGGGAGAAGAATGAAGCAGAAATGAGTCAACACAACAAAGGGGCAAATGGAGGACTTACTGGGTCATCTGTAGCCATAAGGTGTTGGTTCATATCTTGCCTGAGGACATCCCCAGACACCCTCTATTCCTATAATAATTAAGCCCCTATTGTGATTTCCAGCTCAAGGACATTTCTTCTACTTGCAGCCTGAAGTATCTAATGCTCAGACCATTCTTGACCTACTGATAACGGACACAAAACTGTGCTTCCTGTCACTGCTGTTAGCACAATCAAGAGGGGTAATGAGTGTTGAGACTTGAGCCCTATAATCAGGGCACCATGGACAAGGTGCCCTGCTTTTTAAAGTCTGCTGTTAGGAAAGAGTTGGAAATTTACTCCCAGTAAATATACATGACTGATGATAACTCAGAACCCAGTCTCCCCCTAATTGAGCATTTTAATTCTTTAAGGAAGTCAAAATTTGATGTAAAGAAATAGCACTTGGTGAGAAAACTGAGAAATCGTGGGTTGTTATCTTCCTCCCTTCCCTTCCCCTCCTAACCTTCCTTCCTTTTTTCATTGAAATAATTGGTGGAGAGAGAATGCTGGGGCTTTGAACTCATGGAACTGAGCAGCTTTCTATTTTGTCTGAGGGGAGAACACACTTGGAAATCTTGAGTCCCTAATTGGCAATGCGACATCAATCTCTGTCCATATCTGTGAGTTGTAATGATGCAATGTGGTATGATGAATATAGAATCTCGAGGGTCAAGCCACTGATCCTTTATATGACATTATGCAAGGTATTTTTCTGATTCTTAGTAGCCTCAGTACAGTAGTTGTAATTTCGTCTACATTCAGGGGTATTGTGTAATTAAATGTGATAAAGCGTGTCATACAGTAAATAGTAGCTCAGATTAATAGTACTGCTTCATCCTAGCACACTCTTTCTCACAGCTCCCCTACACTCATCTCCCACTTCTAGTTTGAGGCCAAATGTCTTCACTGTACCTCCAGCAGCGTACAAGAGGTACCTCTTCCAGAAGCTCTATGTTCCCTCCTGCTGCCAAGACAGATCAGATAGGAGTTGCAAGGAACCTTAGAAGTCTAGCTTCATTGCTCTGTTTCTCTGTTGAGGAATATGATTGTATGGCTGAAAACCTGGCCGAAATTCCTAGTGCGGAGTCTCCAACAAGTGATAGTTTCTTGTCAGTGTAGCTAGGAAAGAGAAAGTTCCAAGATAAACACTGCCTGTCTTCCTGGGTTTAGTATTCTTTAGGCCAGAGCCTCCCAGCTTATGTCCTGGGACACCACTGAAGGCAGAGGGGAGGTAAGTCATTCTTAGAGGCCTGGCAGAAATAATACCTTAACCACTTCTTTGAAGTCATATTTTATCTTTAAAATTTGCATACATTTTACATTTTTCTCTAGAAGTAGCCATGCCTATTTTAATGTGAAAGAGGTTTAATTGTCATACCACTGAATAAAATTGTTCCATGTAGTCCTAAAATTACCCCATGGCTTCTGTGCTCCCAGGCTGCTACTGTGTACTTATATTTCTACAGCTTGGAAAATGAGGCATTTGGATGCCATGTTTTAATAAGCTGGTTATTTTATCCACTGCCCTCCAAGTATTCAGAAGAAGGCTAGAAAGGCTGACTCTTAATAGTAGCTTATACCTTAAGGGAATCACAGGAGTAAAAGAACAGTTATAAATAGATTGCTGTTTATGTGGTACTTATATTTTGCAATGCTAGTGCTCACATTTCTTGACTCTGGTGCTTTGAAAATATCATTGGACTAAACAAGTTACTTCCTGGCTCTAATTTATCACTATTTTAATACCTTTAATATTCATCTATATTAAAAAGATAATACAGCAGGAGCTTAAAAGTGGAAACTAAATTCATAACTTTTGAACCATGGAGTTAATGTGTTGGGTATTAACTGTGGGGGAAAAAAGTGGGGGAATATTGGCTCTTTAACCAGATAGAAAAGGAATAAATTTATTTATAAACTTGGTGAATTGCAAAGGGAACTGCCAAGTAGTTGTTATAGGCTTTTATGCGTGGCTTTTTCATTACATAGGGAGCTAATGTAGTTAGCAGAATATTTTTTTTTAAGTGCACATCAACCCCAAGGGTGAAATGCAGCCATGAAATAGGCTTTTGAAGTTCTGGAAGCCATAAATTCCCAGTGCTATAACTTAATCTTCTGGATATTCTCCATATAGCAACCCCAAGTTCCCCTGAGTGAAATACTCTTATTTTCTCCCCATGTGCATTTAGCTCTATTCTTTATTGAATTAAAAAAAATTTTTTTAAAGGACTTGGTTTATTGCTCCTATTTAAAGAAATGTTATCTGACTACTCAAGGATATAATCAGATCATAGCATTTCAATTGTATTACTAACACGGCCATTCAATATGCTAAAAACACCCACCATGCAAGCTCATCTCATCACTGGATACCATCCATCTTTTCTTGCCATTTCCAGTCTGTCAGCATTTTTCCCCACTCTTTGGGTTGCACCTAGTGATTTTTCACACGTGTCACTGATGTCTTGTTACCTTCTAATTTAATACACAGAAATGGAAAGAATCCGTTGTACCTTGCTCATGCATCTTTAGTTTTTGAACTGTTACCTGACCACTCTGCCTGTTCCTTTCTAGCTTTGCTCATTAAATCAGGTGGTAATGCATGAAAGTGAATTTTTTCTCATGCTGGTGTTTCTGAACAATTGGTCTTTAAACTCTTTGGGCCTTGCAAGGTGAAGTTTGTCCTTGATGATAATCTCTAGTAGAAAAATAAAGCAATAGAAAATGTTTAACTTCCTAAGTTAAGTTTGAAACCATAGACAAAATAGGGGAATTTCCTTATAAAGATACTAAATACATCAGTAATTTAATTGGTACTTTAATTTTTAGAAAAGAGACAGTGATTAATCTTTTTCTCTTAGCTTTGGAAGGTTTTTATCTGGAACAGTTTTGTTTTTGTTTTTTTTTTTTTATAAAGTATACTTTTACAGGTTAATTCATCAAAATTTTGACCAGTATTAACTACAATACCCAGCTTTAGCACAGCACAATTAATTTGACTCTGTAGATACTTACTCATTAAAAATATGAACAATGTTATATAAATTTTACTAAAAGAAAGATTAAGTTAAAAAGTGGAAGAGGGCAGGGCACAGCCATTCAAGGAATGCTAAAGCAGATAACATCAAAATGGTGAAAGATTCAACCCCCAGTAGGCCTTGAGGCTCAGGATGATGAGAGATTTAACTTCTGGTAGATCTTGCTTCATTATACGCCCATGGGTAATATATTAACATGGTGAATAACATGCCCACAGGTGCCATGACAGCCCCAAGGCTAACCGCAAAAGGCCAAAGAATGGATTGTGACCCAATCCCTGGGAATCCCAACCCCTTCCCCAGGGCAGTTGGATTGATCCCACCTGTAGGCGTGTGAAGCTACTGAGACCATAAAAAGTGACAGCACCAAGCCTAGTGGTCCTTTTGCGCTCTCTCTCCCCTTTGGAGACGGCCCACATTCTGTCTGTGGAGTGTGTACCTACTTTTACTTCAACCTGAGCACCCAAATCCCACACCTCTTTCCTTGCCTTTCTCTTGCCTTGTACTCTATGCAGTATGTATCACTCTAAATAAATCTGCCTTTACACAACGGTGGCTCGCACTTTTGAATTCTTTCCTGTGCAAAACCAAGGACCCACACTTGGCAAGGCATATCCCAGGGGCTCAACCGAGACCTGGGACTCTGCCCTCCTCACGCCCCACATCTGTTTTCCTGCATTCACTGATGGACATTACTGTTGCTGAAATAAGAAACCTTATTTAATGCTCTAATTTTGTGTTATTTAATAAATAACTCAGTATTTTAGAAAAATACACATTTGATTTTCATACTGAATTCTGGGATGATTATCTTCTCTACTTTTTCCTGTCTTGTGGGCCACTGGAGGGGAGCCATTTGACAATGCAGTTGAGTTTTAACTCTAGTTATTGATCCTGGGTAGCAAATGAGGTGCATCCCGGAGTTGACTGAATCATAGGAGAGTTTCCCCAGCCAGAAAGTTTTAGGACAAATCTCTCTTTCCTGTATTTTGGTAGAAAAATCACAAAGTTACAATAATTCTCTAAGATACCATATCACTGAGATCTTGTGCTTTAAAGCAGCCTATTTGTAATGTTCTTTTGTTCAAAAAGCCTTGTGTTTCCTTTGGAGTTGAGTGTGTTCTTTAATAAAAACAACTCATGTCTGCTAAGGACTGTGGATGTAACTCTTGCTAATAAAATATTCAATTCAGTCCAATAAATCATTGAACTAATCCTCTCCCCGCCCCCACATAGGACTGATTTGTAGTTTGCCTAATTTGAAAAAATGGTTGTTAGGGTTTTATGTGGGCAAAGCCATTGCCACCAGAGTGAGTACCCTTAGGAAATATGGCTGTGGTAGTCAAAAGACAAATGAGCATCTCATATGCACAGGCCAGCTCTAAATCTCACCCTGTTAACTCTTCACAAATAGCTCAAATGAGCCAGCAATTAAAGTGGTAGAAGTTCTGAAATTGCTCACCAAAGCCATCTTTTCTGTGGAGTTCCAAATAGCATTCACATGATAGATGCTTAGTTGGAGTGAGAAATGTTAACTGTCCAACAGATATTTACTCCTGTGGTTTCCCTGGCTCTTCGGGTTTCCAAACTCCCCACTCTTGCCCCAGCTCCTCTGCTGAACAGACATAATCCTCTTTGCTCAGGATTACACAGTCCTTTAGTGATTATATTCTTATTCTAATTATATTGTTTAGACCAGAGAATCTCTACAAAAGATAGCTGCTTTGAATGTGGGTATAATTGACCTTTGATAAAGGAAAAAGAAAAATCAAAACCAAACAAAAACAATAAGTAAAAGGAGATTTCCTAGGTAGGAGGAAACAGAAGGACAGAAAAAGATACTGTCAAACAGTGTTGCAAAATCAGAGTAAGTGAATAAAGACATTGCAGCCTATGTTGAGAAGGTGGACACAGGAATGAAAAGAGGAGAACTAGGCAGCTTTTTCATGTTCTGGCCTCTTTATCCTGGTGGTTTAGTTTGGGCCTGGCCTTGATCCAGACAACTTGGCAGATTAATTGATAGGGAGAGAACCAATAAGAGAATACATACACCACTAGTGAGCTTGCAACTGAATTTTAAAATCCCTTTGCATGTTAGGGAGAGGATAGCCCAGTTGTAACATGTTCTCCTTTTACTAAAAGCTCCAGGTACAATTTCCTAGGTCCACTTTCTGTGTATGTTACATGCAAAAGCTTTATAGGTACAGACATTCTTGATATTAGTACTGTTGGTATTACTTGTTTCAAATAAACTTGAAATATAAATTTTTCTTATTTTTTTCCATACGGATTTTGGGTCTCTGAATATTGTACATTTTATTTGGGGAAAAAAAAGCATATTACCCACATACTAACTTATAAATTTCAGTGTAAATTTCAGGGCTTAGACTTCTCTGAAAGACAGACTCAAATGTTGAAAGGATAACTTGTTTAATCTTCAGGTCTTTATTCTGTATTTAACTATCTCATGTTTAGTTTCCTGCCCTATACAGAAGATACAAGTTTTTTTTAATATGTGGTTTTTTTTTTGTTTTTATTTTGCTTTTGTTTTTTTAAAACAGTTATAGAACACTTAATAGAATAAATAGTTACAGAACACTTAATAGAATAAATATAGGATTATAGAATACAGTGCCAGGCACTATATTAATTTCTTTATATGCACTATCTACTTAATTTATCTAACATACAGGGTTATTCTAAATATTTTTTTCTATTTGACTAGTGATGAAATGAGCATAAAGAGATCAAAATATGATGAAAATTATATATTAAATAAGTGGGAGAGCCAGATACTGAAACCAAGTTTGTCAAGCTCATAAAAGGCTGTAATTTCAACCTCTGTTTTATTGTTCAAATTGTCCAGAATGAAACTAATCTCAAAGCTGCATATTAAGAACAATATTGAAAAGAAAATTTTTTTTAACAACTGCTATAATGAATACCTAGGAGGAACTAGATTAACATTTATTCTAGTATCCTGGAATCTATTAAGAGTAACTTTTAGTATATCTACACACAAAAGGATTCATTCAACAAATTTGATCATATGGTAGTTCTATTTTCAGTTTCATGAGGAACCTTCCATACTGTTTTCCACAGTGGCTGCACTAATTTGTATTCCAACCAACAGTGTACAAGTGGTCCCCTTTCCTCCACATCCTTGCCTAACATCTGTTATTTGTGTTCTTTTTGATGCTAGCCATTCTGGCAGGTGTGAGATGATATATCATTGTGGTTTTGATTTTTGTTTCCCATATGATTAGTGATGTTACTATCTTTTCATATGCCTGTTGGCCTTCTGCATTTCCTCTTTGGAAAAATGTCTATTCATTGTCTTCTACCCATTTTTAAATTGGGTTGTTTGTTTTTTTTGATGTTGAGTTGTTGATATATTTTGATTATTAACAAATAACCAAATATTGGTCGTATTATTTGCAAATATTTTCTCCCATTCAATAGATTGTCTTTTCATTTTGTTGATGGTTTCCTTTGCTGTTAAGCTTTTAATTAGGTCCATTTGTTTAGTTTTGCTTTTTCCCCCTTGCCTGAAGAGACAGATTCAAACATACATTGCTAAGGACTCTGTCAAAGAGTGTATTGCCAATGTTTTCATCAAGGAGTTTTATGGTTTCAGGTCTTATATTTAGGTCTTTAATCCATTTTGAGTTTATTGTCTGTATATGGTGTTAGAGAATGTTCTAATTTCCTTCTTTTACATGTAACTATCCAGTTTTCCCAGCACCACTTACTGAAGAGAATGTCTTTTCTTCATTGGATATTCTTGCCTCTTTTGTTGTGGATTAATTGTCCATAGGTACATGGATTATTTCTGGGCTCTGTCTTCTGTTCTTGATCTATGTGTCTGTTTTTTGTGCCAGTACCATACTATCGTGATTACTGTTGCTTTGTGGTATAGTCTGAAGTAAGGGAGCATGATATCTCCAACTTTGTTCTTTTTTCTCAAGATTGCTTTTGCTATTTGGGGTCTTTTGTGGTTCCATAAAATTTTAGGATTGTGTGTTCTATTTCCATGAAAAATGTCATGGGTATTTTGATAGGGATTTCATTAGATCTGTATATTACTTTGAGTAGTATGGACATTTTAAGAATATTAATTCTTCCAGTCTATGAACACAGGATAGTCTTCCATTTCTTTATGTAATATTCCATTTCCTTCATCAGTGTTGAATAGTTTTCAGAGTATAGATAGGTCTTTTAATTTGTGGTGAAGTTTATTCCTAGGCATTTTATTCTTTGTGATGGTATTTTAAATGAGATTACGTCCTTAATTTCTCTTTCTGATAGTTTGTTGTTAGTGTATAGAAAAGCAGTGGATTTCTGTATATTAATTTTGTAATCTGCAACTTTACTGGATTCATTGACGAGCTATAGTAGTTTTCTGGAGGTGTCTTTAGGATTTTCTGTTTGTAGTATAATGTCATCTGCAAACAGTGACAGTTTACTTCCTTCTTTCCAGTTTATTTCTTTTTTCCGATTGTTATAGCCAGGGCATCTAATAGTATGTTGAATAAATGTGGTAAGAGTGGGCATCCTTGTCTTGGTCCTGATTTTGAGAGGAAAAGCTTTCAGCTTTTAATCATTGAGTATGATATTAGCTCTGGACTTGTCATAAATGGCCTTTATTTTGTTGAGATGCATTTTTTTCTCTACTATCTTTGAGAGTTTTTATCATGAATGGATGTTGAATTAGTCAGATGCTTTTTCTGAGTCTACTGAGATGACCATGAGGTTTTTATTCTTTTGTTAATATGGTGTATCACAGTGATTTGTGGATATTGAGCCGTCCTTGCATCATGGAATAAATCTCACTTGATCACAGTGTATGATCCCTCTTGTATATTGTTGGATTCAGTTCGGTAATATTTTGTTGAGGATCTTTGCATCTATATTCATCACAGATACTGGCTTGTAATTGTCTCTCCCTCTCTTTTTTTGTAATGTCTTTGTCTTGTTTTGTTATCAAGGTAATGCCGTGTAGAATGAATTTGGGAGTATTCCCTCCTTTTCAATTTTTTAAAACAGTTTCAGGGGATAGATATTAGTTACTCTTTATATGTTTGGTTGAATTCCCCTGTGAAGCCATTTGAACATGTTTGCTAGGTGTTTTATTGAAAATTCAGTTTCATTACTAGTAGTTGGTTGTTCACAATGTTTATTTCTTCCTGATTCAGTCTTGCAGGAGTGTATATTTCTAGAAATGTATCCATTTCTTCCAGGTTGTCCAATTTGTTGGCATATAGCTAGGCATAGTATTTCTTTATGATATTTTTGTGTATCTCTGATATTGGTTGTCCTTTTTCCTCTTTCACTGCTTTTTTTTTTTTGAGTTTCTTTTTTTATTCCTTGATGAGCCTGAATAAAGGCTTATGTATTTTTTTTTTCTATTTGTAAAAACAAACAAACAAACAAAAAAACAATTCTTGGCTTCATTGATCTTATCTATTGTTTTTTATTTTTTTTCCTTCACCTCTGTTTCCTCTATGATCTTTATTATTTCCTTCCTTCTGCCAGCTTTGGGCTTTGTTTTTTTTTTTTCTGATTCTTTTAGATAGTAGGTTATGTTGGTTGGTTGAGATTTTTAAATTTTTATTGAAATAGGCCTATTTGGCTATAGACTTCCTTCTTAGATCTGCTTTTGCTGCATCCCATAGATTTTGGAAAGTTGTGTTTTTATTTTCATTTCTCCTGAGGTATTTTTTGATTTCCTCTTTGAGAAGTTTGATTACCTCATTAACTCATTCTTTTCTAGTGGCATGTTGTTCTATCTTTGTGTTTGTGTTTTCCCTCTTTTTTTTTCTGTAACTGATTTCTAGTTTCATACTGCTGTGGTTAGAAACGATGATTGATACAATTTCTACCCTCTTAAATTTGTTGAAGCTTGTTTTGTGGCCTAGCATGTGATCTATCCTGTTATCCAGTTCCTTGTTAAAATTCTCCTCTTCATGTGTTCTTTTCCTTAATTCAGTTAGCATTCTTATTACTAATGCTTTGAACTTTTTACGTGGTCAGTTACTGATCTGTTTAATTAGTTCTTTCAGGATTTTTCCTTGTTGCTTCACTTGAAACAGATTTTTCTGCTGTCTTATTTTGCTTAACTTTCACTTTCTCTATGAAGTCATGTGAAAAAGTTACCTTTCTGTCTCAAAGGGATTTTTTTTGTGAGAGCATCCTGTAGAGTCTACATGTACACAGTGGCTTTTGTGTTAGAGCTGGATGTGAAGTGAGCATAGGTCACGCCTTCCCCTAGGATGTGTTGGCAGCTATTACCTTGGTAGCTGCTAGGACTGAAGATGGAAGAGCTTGAGCCAGGTGTGAGCTGGGGCTTCTGCTCTGCTCAGTGGCTAACGCCACCCTATCAAGATTAGGCTTGGGTTCCAAGTTACTGGAGCAGAAACCCTAATGGCCAGGTCTGATCTGGCACCATCTCCCACAAATTTGCACTCTTCTCAGTTGCATCATGGATCAAGAAATGCCAGAGAGGCACCTGGTATGGACGGGGGAAAGCGCTGAGGTATTTCTAGCACAGGTCAGAGTTCCAGACTGTGTGTGTGTGTGTGTGTGTGTGTGTGTGTGTGTGTGTGTAGGTAATTAGGTTTATTTATTTATTTTTGATGGAAGTACTGGTGATTGAACCCAGTATTAAGCATGTGCATGCTAAGCATGTGGTCTACCACTTGAGCTATATCCTTCCCCAGACTGTCTTGATCTGTCCCTCCTGTGAACACCAGTAATGGCTACTCTTGCCCCATTGGGATGCTGTGCTATGTCTGAATTGGGTTCAGACCCTATAATTGCACACACTTGTTGGCTGATACAGCGTGTGCTCTATTTCAGAACTGAACCATGGAGCAAGAAGGGCCACAGAGGGAATTCTGCTGGGGCTAGGTGCTCACTGGGGTGTTCATGGTCCAGAGTTCTAGGCAGTCTCAGTCAGCTTCTTCTGCCTTGTTTCAAGAGTAATCAAGCAGGTGCCTTCTCATTATAGTCATAAGTTTCTTACATCCCTGCTGTCTCTTCTATTGATTTTCAAACCTGTTAACAGCACTTATCCTCCTGTTGTTGGACCCCAGGGCTTGGGCACCCATAACATGATTTGAACCACTCACTCCCCAGGGAGGATCTCTGAACATGTGTAATTCCCCTTTGCTGTGTCCCTCACAGGTGTACAGGTCAAGACCTGATCGCTTCTCTGCCTTTCCCACCTGATGCTGCGTGGATCTTTCTCACAGCCTTTGTTATATGAGAGTTTTTCTGTTGGCTTCCAATTTGTTTTCAGTGACAGTTGCTTCACATACAGATTTTAGTTTGATGTGTTCATGGTGGGGAGGTGAGCTCTGTGTCCTTTTACTCTGCCATTTTGATTTCATCCCCTAGAATTCTTGAACTAAAAATTCAGCCCATATTTTTTGAGCATCTACTATGTGATAGTCTTATTAACCCAACACAATTGTGAAGACCTTAAAGGTTTGCATGAAATTTTAGTAAACAATGGCATACATATCTTACTTGAGTTCAGATCTTTGGTCATATTTATATTTACTGGCCCATTTGTCTTTCAAAAGTACTGTGATAAATATTTAGTTCAACTTGCTTATTTTTTGAATAAGAAGATAAGAGTCAGATTTATTGAACATTTTTAGGTAGTGGTTATATAAAGTTTTGGAGGTGGGAAAGCAAGAAACACTCAATTTTATTCATGAAAGACAATTTGATGGAGTATTTAATTTCATACATGCCAGCCATTGGATCCATATGTTAAGATGTTACTTAGGATGGTTGTAAAATTTGATTTATAAACTGCTGAGACAAAAGGATTCCTGGTAGATTTCTCAGAATTAACCCGAGTCCCATTGCTGTTCTGAACAAAGTGTGTCTGACTTCTTTAATACTGAATGGTTTCTAGTTTGGAAATTGTGACTAAGTATGATCAACTATCCTGGCCAAATCAGTCTGAACTTTTAATGCCCTAATTCTTGAATATTTCTGTTGGAATGCAAGGACACCATCCTCGAGGTCAGGTTGCTTACACAGTATGTCCATAAACCAGAGTACAGTATGCCAAGACATCTGCTCAGTGTTTCACCTCTAAGTGTCTGTGTTTGCCAATGCAGAGTTGGAATTAAAAAGAGAGGGGCATTCACTCTTGAGATATTTTGAGAAAAAAAGTACCAGTACATTGGCATTCATCCCAGGTAAAAGCTGTTCTCCAAAACAGGCGCTGTTCCAAATCACAGACTTCGCAATTGAAGCAGTACCTTTACTTGTTGCCGTGTATAATTGTATCCTATTTTTCTAGACCACATCATTAGTAATGTAAATAAGTGATTGAAAGGAGTTAGTTGGCTATCTTATATTGCTCCTGTAAAGGCTAATTTTCAAATATTAGTAGAACATGCATGGTCCTGGTGCTTTACTTTTTGCTTAAACTTGATTCAGTTACGTTTTTTCAGAAATTAGGGGTGATAACTCTTGAGATTCAATTGCCCATGAGCAGTTAGGAGTGTCCTGTGTATAAAAGACCACCTGGTTTCCTCACGGATCAGCAATGGCTTTATGTTTTTTCATCTAAATGTCAGAAATTTAGCCATGGCTAGCTGTTGAAGACTTGTCAACTTGCCTGAACATTTTCAATCCCTGTAATAGCTCAGCAATTACACAGCAGGTAGGTTGGTATTTTTCTTTCAGATGGTAGTCGCCTCCAAAGGAAAGGTGTCATTTTCAGAAGAGCTAAACACAGGAGCTTCAGGATGTAAGGCCTTAAATATACAAATATTTTTTTCCTGTGCTCCCTGCCCCCTTCTGAATGGAAAATGGCCTGAAGAGAAATGGTGAGATAGACGATTCAGAGGAAGGAAAAAAAAACAACTGAAAACATGTAAATATATATGTATGTATATATTTGTAACACCTTGGTTGCTTTGAAATCAAAGTGAGCTAGATAAAAAGAAAACTGTTTGAAGCTTGGCAGGAAATGGCCAAGACAAAAGAAATAATAGATTGGGAGAAAAGATTGTCATGAATAAAGGGGGAAAAAGGAGGATGAAAATATGACCTCACACCTGTTTCTCTAATATATTTGCTATCCTGGAACCTCTAGAATATATTAAGTTTTTGCAAATCAGAGATATTTAAACTGGGAATGATTTTAGATACTATTTAATCCAACAATTTTATCTTAGAGGGAAAGTAGACAGTAAGGAGAGAGTAAAGTAGAAAATCAGGAGTGGTAGAAAACTGTAATAGAGGATAGATAAAGAAAAAAGGAAGAGTCTAATAGACTATCTTCCAGTATGCTTTTCTGAAGTGTTTTATTTTTTAATTCTAAAATTCAATATGTAAAATTCCAAGGGGTGGTAGACAAGGAAGTTTATATTCATTTTGTATAATTGTTAATCTTTTTTTTCCCCTGCCAGTATATAACATTTTGGTTTCCAGCTGTTTATTATCCAAATCATTCCCTGCACTAGATAAAGCACTACCAGCAGGACTCTGAGATGTTTTATGCTAATGAGGGGGAAAAATCTTAAACAAGTTGCAAAGCATAGATTTTTGAATGACATGGCAAAATAATCAGAATCTAAATGAAAAGATAACTTGGGTAACATCCATTATAGTTAATATGCCAAAATAAATGATTGACATTTTAATTAGATGAGAAAATATAATTATATTTTAACTCTGAAAGGACCCCTTGTGAGCAAGATGGACATTAAGTTAAAAAAAAAAAAACTGTAAGAACACAAAGAATGTAAAGATGCAGTCAGTTTTCAGTGTTCATGACATGAGTTATTAATGCCATGGATCATGAAGCAAAACTTTTTAAAAAGTTAACTTGCATTTACCCTTTTGAGAACAGTTTGCATCATAGTGATTGAATTTTATTAAGAGAATTGTGTGCGAGAGCTATTTGTCTTCGTTTTGGCAGCTCTGGCATAAATATTTAATTTAATTTATGTTCCAAATTAAAAAAAAATATGTCATAAAAACTGAGTGGCTGTGCTGTACCTGCTCACTATAAAAAAAAAAATGAGGGTTACGTATGGCTGCATATAATATAAAGTACTTCTACTTGAAAGGAGACTTTGTATGACTTGAAGACATTACCATTTCCAAATGGTAGTGGAAAAGCAGAGTTGGTGAAAACCAAATATAATAGGGTGACAATTTGAGCTACAAGTCATGACTTCTCTAGACTAACCTTGCTTTTAAAATTTTTCACCTTGTCAGGTGCTTCTGATGACTACTTAACACAAATGCTACCTGAAAATAATTAAATAGAAAATTTAGATAGAGGAAAATGATAATGATTATACTTCTTCTCAAAACAGTGAACTTGCTTGCATTTTAAAACTTCTCTTCGCATGTTCAGCTACCTGTTATTTGCATTTTCCCTTAGTCTGCATGCCAATTGTAATTTGGATCCTCAAAATGTGAATTGGTAGAAAATACGTATGTAAGTCTTGAAGATTTTAGATGATAGTGCTGTATGTTCACTTCTAAAGTACAGGTTGTAGTTTGTACTACATGAAGGGAATATTGCAGCCACACAGTAAGTTTGCTCTTTGTGCGACAGAATTCATAAGGGAGGATCCAGGCAGTGAGTTACAGGAATATATAAGGGGTATGATTGTAAGATGGTACCATAGCCTTGCCTTCAAATACTGACATGAGTTAGCTTTGTATGCATGTACACTTTGTCATTCATAGAACGATTCTGGCAGATTGTATTTCCAAAGACGGTCACAGCAGTATCTCCCATCTCCCATCTCCCGTGCTCCTGTGCAGTGTGATTTCCACCAAGAGGTAGAGGCTATTTTTCTTCCCTTTGGATTTAGGTTGGTCTTGTCATTATTAAAATATGGTGGAGAAATACTGTGTGACTTCTGAAGTGTGGTGAGGAGAAACCACATAGAGGTATCTCCTTGTTCTTTTGGAATACTTGCTCTCAGGACAGTGTCTCTCAGATTCCAGCTGCCAGGCTGAGAAAAGCCCAAGCCACGTGGAGAGGATCTGTGTAGATGTTCTGGTTAGCAGTCTCAGCTGAATCTGGCCTTTCAGTCATCTCGGTCTAGGTGTTGGCCATGATAATGAAAACGTTTCCAGATGAGGGCTTGGCAAAGGCTTGACCAAATCTAGCCTTCAGCCTGCTTTTGTGAGACCTATGAGATAAAATTAATTTTTATATTTTAAAGGATTGTAAATAGAAAATGACAAATATGCAGCAGACACTGTATGTGAACCACAAAATTGAAAATATTTACTATCTGGCCTTTAAAAAAAATGTATTTAACTAACCCTGTATTGTTGAACATACTAGGTGGTTTCTCTGAGGGGTTTTTAAAGTAACCTTGCCCAGGCCCTTATGGAATGTTTGATTACCAAAGACTTTTGGTCTGAGTTTGAAATGTCATCTGTAATCATTCACATGAATTAAACAGATACGGAAATCTCCACATGGAATGAGCAAAGTGGGCCAAGTTTAAAGCAGTATCTATAAAGAGTAAAATACTCAGTCGTTTGACTGTTGCAACCAAAGGTCATAGAGAACATCCTGAAGTTGACTGGCAGTTTGATTGGGTGGTAACGGTAGCCAAATGTTGCATCCTTTGTTTTACCAAAACTTGGCAGCTGTTAGGAAAATGGTGTAGACAGATATAGACAAGAGTGTTAGCAAAGTCAGTTTGTTTCCAGTCACAATGAATAATTGTAGACACATGATTCAGTATTTCTCACACATCTGTCTCCAGACTACCAGTTTCTTCTGAACCTTTCACCGTGAGAAAAATATAGTGCAATGAGTTTTCCATGAAACAATTTAATTGTTCAAGTTAATTGTTCGACTTACAAGACTGTCCTTTATTCTAAGATTAAGTCTTTTCAAATTATGATTTAAATGTCCTTTATGATGAATTGATAGTGAATAGTAAGTTGTAGATATTTGCCTCCAAAAGTGCTTATGAAATCTAAATGTAGAACCAGTGTTCTGATCATCTTTTTCACCATGTTGGCAAAAGAGGATTCATTCACTACCATATGAGATGGCTGAACATGCACCGCCTGACAAGTAAGATTGACAGTAGTTTATTAGTCAAACTCAGGGCCTAAAGGAAGAAGACACTGCACACCATGCAGAGCCATACAGGGAAAGCATAAAAAGGTTTTGGAGACAGGCCTTGTAGTAACGGGAGGGTGGGGTGTCCTCTCGTTCCTGCGGGGGTATGTAATTGGACTGTTTGAATAACTAAAATGAAACTCATTAGGCTGAGGACCAGGTGGAGTGAAGCTACTTTGGCTGATAGGTTAACTAGCCAGGTGAGAAACACTTCCCACTGTGTAGGGGTGCTGTGCACATCTGTGGAGAGAGAGGAACTCACGGTTAAGCCTTTGGGGCCCAGTGAGGCTCAAAGATGTGAAGATAGCACTTACAGTTTTAGGTCTTAAAATAAAACTACTCACTTTAATCGTGACTAGTTCAGTGTGCAATGTTAAGTCGCTTGTGAGAGAATTTGTAATTTCTAACCAGTTGTATACATTTTGAGTTGTGGAGTTCACATCATTGCCTCAGGCATTGCCTGTGGAGGATGAGATAAGGAACTTAACAAGAATCATGTTGGGGGATCAGAGCATCTCTTCAGCAGGAACAGACAACCTTAAGTGGCCTGGTGAGAATAAGCTCTGGGTGGTAATGAGCAAAAGACTAGGGTGATGTCTCCAAAGCTGTGGGCAGTGATGGACTTTGTTCTGATTTAATAACCAGTGCCCATGAAGCTAAGGAAAATGTTTTCCTGCCACATATATGTAGTAAATGGACATACTGTCTACTGTCATGCCTGGAGGAGGTGAGTGGCAGGAAGAGAGATTTACGCATAGGAACACAGACACACACACTCTATTGATGGCAGAGGAGAAAGAAGGGGCAGTTTTGCATTACACCAGAGATATAGTGAGCCTGAAGTCTGTATGCTTATTATTGACAAGTCTCACTTGGACCAGAAAGGTCATGGGCTTTAGAATCAAGAGCAGTGGGTGAACTTCTTTAAGTCTTAACTTTCTCATGTGCAACATAGTGATACTACCATCAGCCTCATGGAGTTGTCATGAGGAGTGAAGGAAACAGCATATGCAGAGTTCTCTACAGGTTCACAGTAGGCATTCAGTAAAAGGGAGACTTAGACAATGAGATCCAATGGCAAAGACACTGATGCTTGGGTTTTAAAGTTGCATCCAAACTTTCAGAAACATTTCTGTTCTGAATGTAGAGGTCACAGCTGCAAAGCTTTTGCAAATAACCCTCTTAAAATACTTGAATTAATGTCAAGAAGCCAACAAATTTATCTGTATATATAAAATTCCTCAGATGTTAATTTCAAAGTGTGAAATGCACACAGCATAATTCAAAACAAATTTTAGGGTGTTTCAGACCATAAATTCACTCAGCCTAGATCAATGACTCCACTGCACTACTGTTATTTTTTTTTCCCCAGTTTAAATTGGGTGTTGCTAAAGAGGAACTTAAAAAAAAAAAAAGACCAAAACATGCTGATTTATTTTGGAATCTCTTCACATGTATTTTAATAATAATTAAATTATCAGCAGGAATCTTGCTGTCCCACTCATTTTCTGTAGGTACCAAAGGGCAGTATCTAATTGGCTGTCACCTGTGTACTTTGTTACAAATACACAAAATTTATGTGACTCATAGATTTGCTCTAATGTACCCAGAAAGAATTTCAAGTTAGGTTTTACATTTTTTGGCGTAACTTCAAAGGGCATTGTGAATCACATTAGTTCCCCAAACTGTATTTCAAATGATTTATTTGTGTGTGTCAAAAAGAGTTGCATGAAAAGGTAAAAAGTGGTGGTTTTAATGATCAGTAATATCCTTTAGAAACAATTGCACAGTATCATTGTGAAGTTGGTTTCTATGCCTGGAAGGTATTCTTTTCCATATGATTACACAAGGGTTGAGAACATAGGTTGAAGAATGTAAAAAGTGTAATGTTGAGACTGGACATGTTTGGATGCCCTTGCTGGGCAGAGAGGAAGAGGATCTAACCTGATACTCAATGCCAAACACTATATTAAACTGCATTAAGGTTTTTATAGTCATTAACTTACTCATCCCTCCATAGCTCTTTAAGGTAAGTTTTTTGTGTTAGCTAGGATAGACTTACTGCCAAACAAGTGCTGATAATATATTAGTGGCTCAACACAATAAAATATTCTCAATCGTATCAGTCCAGTATGAGTCAGTAATGGTTGGACTGTGGAGGCCAGAACAAGTAAGTTCTGTTTATTGGAATTACCGAGTATCCAGGCTTCCATCTTACGGTTTACCATCTTCTGTGACCTTGAAGTCATATACTGGGAGACTGGTGAGCAAGTGAAGGAGGCATGAGAAAGAATGGAAGGTTACTGAGGAGGTTTTAAGGAACTAGGTCAGGCTGATAAATGGCTTATTTACCTTCCACCAACATTTCATTGACCTGTTGAACCATGCATCTCAAATTCACTATAAAGGAAGCTGGGAAATACAGCCAGCAGGTCTTTCCGAGATAAAAATGATCTGGTTTTGGTGAACTCATTGACTTGTTTCTGCTGCACTGTAATTAAGCCAGTTTATGTACTGAGAACCCTGAACCTTGAAGAAATTAAATAATTGACGCAAGGTAACGTAAGGTAAGACTGGTTTGTCTATCTTCAAAGTCACTGTAGTCTTATTACATCCAAAATTCTCTTTAGAAATCTTAGAAAAATTTGAGAAAGGTAACTTCAAACTTAGTGACTTTAATAAAACTGTGTAAGGATATCTTGACAGCAGAAAAAATCAGAACATCTTAGCTTTTAGTAGACAGTTCTAGACAAATCTAACATAGTGCTTGAATTTAAAGACTGAAATATGTATGATACATATATATCTTAAATAATATATATATCTTTATCTGGCATTCATTATTTCCCTTAAATCACTGAATGGTTTTTTGGAGACATTATGAATTAGGTTATCAAGGTGTTCAGCCAACTTTCTTATGGTGTTTCCATTTATGTAGCAATTGGATGGATATATTATCACCATAGTTTCTTCCTAATGTCTCATGATAACTCAGGCTAGGTTGTGGTTTTTACGCTGGCATGAAATTCACCTATTATAAATCTGAGCTATTCACTCAGTAACCTTAATGCTTAGGCAAAGATGCTGACTGATCGCTTGTGTAATGATCTACTGCATTCATTCTCCATGATCCATTTGTTTCACTCCTAAAACCAAAATCTTAAAAAATACAGGAGTAATTTGACACTAGCTGCTGTAGAAATTCAGCTATGCACTTTTCTGTATCCTAAGATTATATAAAATACAGGATGAGGACATAGAACATATTAAGATAAAGCAGACATCTTATTCTAGAAAATAATTTTTCCCATTACATCCTAACAATGTGATCAGTATATTAAACATCTACAGTCCATTTTGATTTTTAATACGGATAATTGGAAAGCAGTTGGTTTGAGAATTCCTGAGTTTAGGTTTTGGCTATGTAAACATTGGCTATAGATTTTGATTTATTGATTCATTCATGCAATGTGCTTCATGCATTCATTCATTCATCACATGTCTACTGAGCGCCTGCATGTATCAAGCACTGTGATGTGCTGCCACTGTACGAAGAACTTAGAAACAAAAAGGAAAAGAGTATTTTGTTCTAGTAAACACCCTAGACCTACAAATACATAAA
Organism: Camelus ferus; assembly: GCF_009834535.1. Lineage (NCBI taxonomy): Eukaryota > Metazoa > Chordata > Mammalia > Artiodactyla > Camelidae > Camelus > Camelus ferus. Next base: position 13,940,223 of record NC_045699.1, read on the forward strand.
GTATCAGAGGAGAGCTACATATACCTATCTTACAGAGACAAATGAGTCCCCAGGTATACTGACTAACAGTAAGAATGAAGTATATAAGTAATAAAAAGATACAATGCAAGATTTTATATATTTATATTTATCTTTAATGATAATGAAATCATTATAGGTGCATCCTAAGTGGTTGTACTAAAGGTGAAGGCTATAAAAGCATATCCTTAAGATGGAAGGAATTAGAAGAGATGGAGGCAGCATGGGCACGTCACCTGTAGCACTTCTGTTGTCTTGATTTCTAGATGTACTTGGACTATCCAGAGTTGTAATGTGGGAAGGCTTACAGGGGTAGTGAAGGTGCATGGTAATGATACCAACTTCTGAAGAATAGCACCTTAGGCTAGTTCAGAGGGATAATGAGTTGGACTTTAACTCTATTAGTAATTCTTTACTTAAAAAGGACACCTCAGTGAAAGATAGCACATTTTTATCACCTGTTCAGTATCAATGGAGAGGAGATATATATATATATATATATATATGTGTGTGTGTATATATATATATATATGTATATATATGTATATATATATATGTATATATGGTTTACTCTGTTTTTGGAACTTCTATGCTTGTCTAAAGTTTTTCTTAAATTAGAAGAAGATCTTAGTAAAGATTTATCATAAAAGAAACTATAGTGTTAACTTCTTTTTTACTACCTGTTACATTTCATAATGGGTCAAAAGCATGTCTTTGCTTTTAGCCAGCCTGAAACTTACCCCCAAATGAGGGCAAAACATGAACTGTGTGTAAAATAATGTACAGTTGATCCTTGAACAATGCAGGTTTGAACTGCATGGGTTCACTTACAAGCGGGTTTTTTTCAACAAATATGTAACATAGTACTACAGGATCTATAGTTGGTCAAGTCTTGGATGCGAGGCCACAGATACAGAAGGCTGACTATAAAGCTATTTTCCTCTGTGCAGCTGTTGGTGCCCCTAACCCTTTCATTGTTGAAGGATCAAGCGTATTTTTGAAATAATGTACAAGGATTGACATTTAATGACATTTAAAACTGGTAGTATTAGATTTTCAAAGATGCCAAGTGTATTTTCTTAGTACCTAGTGTTATTTTCCTTTGTCTTGTCCTTTTCTTTACCTCTCTTTCTTCCTCCAGCCTGTTTATCTTTTTATCCTATATTTGTTTTCTTCCTCCTGCCCCCACCCCCAAAAAGTGTGTGGCTAATTTTATTGTGGTATTTGTTTTATTGCTGTGATCTGGAACAGAACCTGCATTATCTCTGAGGTATGCCTGTATAGTATTGTAGAGTATGTTGTGAGAGCAGGAGAGGTCAAGATTTTCACCCCCCAAAAAAACACCACCAACAAAAAAACACAAAAAAACTTACTGGATTATACCTGGCTGCAGGAGGGATGGTCAACACTTCAGACTACGCTGAGAGAAGACAGTGGTGAACTCCGAGTTGGTCTAGACTGTCCCTTATCCAGATGTGTCCAATAGGAGGAGTACCATAGTTAAGAGTCTTCAGACGGTGATAACCAAAGCCAGCAGGTTATAGGGGTCTTTATTGTCTACCAAATTTGAGACCACTTGCTGGCTAGTAATGAGGGTATGTTCAAGGTCTAGTTTCTAAGAATTACAGGCTGGGGTAGGCCAAGAGGGTTGTAAGGATTCCTACTGAGACAACTAAACCCTGTTTAGCCAGGGCATAAATCAGAAGCTGAAGTTGGATTTCAGGTGCCTTCTGTGAGCACGCACTTTACCCTATGAAGTGTAGGGGAAAGACTAAGGCCCAGACGTACACACCTTGGATTCACCACAGGTATATACCATTTTGTGATTGAAGAAATATAGTTCTTACACTTGGAAATTTAGCTTCTTAGTTTATCTCCATACCTACTAGTATTTCTTTTGGTTGCATTTCTCTCTAACTTATCTTGGATAATGATTACTTTTCTTCTAGTTTAAATTTTTAATCGTTGGGTGTGGAGGTGTAAATAAGTACTTTGGGTATGTTAAAAGTAAAAATTCAAATGCACCCAAACAAAAGTAAGCCATTTTCAAAAAAAAGCACCTGTGGTCCAAAGAGCCAGATTATATGGTAGTGAAATGGAATCTCGTTCTGTTCACATTAGTAGAAAGGGGCCTACAGTGAGGTGGGTTTTTGTGTTAATCTTAACTGTAAACGTCATGTTCACATTGTACGTGGACACCATTTGAAAAAAAATACACACGTCGAGTTGATTTTTAAATATTTGATGTTGATCAAAGTAATCATCAGTTTTTTTCCCTGCACCTTTGAGGAGTATACTATCTGACCTTTCCAACCATCTGTAGATCTTGTACCCATTGGTACTCATTTCTTGAGAGTTTTAGCTGTCTCTCATCAGCACTTCCCTCATATTCCTGTCTCTCATCAACAATTCTCCTGTCCTAAGTCTTGAACATGTCAATAATCACAGAAAAAATGCTCCCAGCAATCTGTCCTTTGAGCTTTATGAGCATTTTATTCTGATGATTTTCTCTTTCACTCCACCTTAGCTACCTACTTCCACCACTTCCATAACCCCTATGTCAAACACACACTTTTGCAGCTACTAGCCCCCAGCTTTTCATCTTAATTCTGTTAGTGTCCTCATAGTCAGCAATTCTTCAACCTCTCGACTTTTTCCAACACACTTGACTGTTTCCATCTTTCACTCTCTTAGACCACTCCTTAGCCTCACTTCCCTCCTGGCCTGGCTTACATTCCAAAGCCCATCAGTATGATCACTTTCTTGCACACTCAGTCCCTCTGTCCCTCACTCTCTCCCTCTGTCATCCTCACCTGGTTACATTTAAATTCCAGTGTTTTTTCAGCTGTACTGACACAGATAATATGAATAGAAAAAAATCACACAACCACACTGTCTGGTCTCATTTAAATTCATGGCGGATATGTGTTGTCCAGTTATCCAATTACATTTCCCTGGTTTCATACTCCCTTAGGCAAATATTTTGCACCTTCTCCTTTGTCTTCAAATTATCAATATTTCCTTCTCCCTCTTCATTTTTCTTAATTATTTATAATGTTTCACTGAGAAAATAGAAAAATGAAAGGACACTTTCATGTATTTCTACAACCAGTACACGTTTATCTGCACTTGAATCTGTGTTTTGCCTTTTTATAGCATTGTTTGTATCTCTTTTAACGGCCAGTGTTTCTGTTTGCACTGGGATCCATCCTCTCTTCTACAGTTATGACATCTACTTTTCCCTTCTTTCCCGTGTGAACAAATTTTCTTTTCTAGATCATTTCCTTTAATGTGCATGTGCAATGATATCTCTCATTAAAATATTCTGTTGGCCTTACATCTGCATGCCACCAACCCCCCCAACATTTCTCAGCTCTCTTCATCTCTTATTTACCAAAATATTCTCTCTTCACTTCACATCACTCAAAAAGGCGTTCATGTTGACTGTTTCCTGCCACGTGGTCTTAGTAAGACATCAGTGGCATTATTTTTGTCAGATCTGACCAAGTCTGTTTTCATCTTACTCTTCCTGTCAGCAGCAGTGGGCAGAGCTGATGACTGTTTTTCCTGAAATACTTCTTTTGTTGACCTGTTAATACTTCTCACAGTTCTCCTCTCACTTGCTGATCTTTAAAGTCTGCTTTACTGATTATTCATCTTTGGGACTTTTGAACATGGGAATGCTCCAGGTTCCTACTTTCTTCTGTATTTTCACTTACTCTGTAGTTGATCTCATCCAATATCATGACTATAAACAGCCATGACACAACCTTTCCTCAGAATTCTAGACTCGTGTCTGTAATTGTCTAGTTTTATTCCCACCTGGATATTTAATGGGAGAACTTAAAATGTCTAGAATTGGACTCTTGATTCCTATCTACCTCCTAAAATACCAATTTCATTTGTAATCTATTTATCTCTGCAAGTAGGAACTCAAATCTGTTAGTTTCTTAGGCCAAAAAAAAAAAAAAAAAAAAAAAGAGTCATGCTCTCCCTCATGCCCTATGTCTGACGCTTAACCAAATAGCAAATGCTGTTGACTCTAGATTTGAAAGAAATCTGGAATCTGGCTTCTTGCATTGCTGTTGCTACTACTGCCCTGTTCTAAGTCAAATTCCTAACACACAGACATGCACACACACAAACACACACATTTTCAGTGGCTTTAAGATATACAGCTAAATTTAAAAAACGTAATTTATTGGGGTGACTAGAGTCTGTACTGGTATAAATCATAGATTACCTATTTATCACTAAGGAATAGGTATTTTTTTCCCCTCGGACTTAGACATTTCTCTATTAGGTCAAAAACAAAAGAGTTCTTGGTTGAGAATCAGAATAATTATTTGTAGCAATGTTATTAGCACATGTGTAATCCAGATATATTTGCTTTACTACTTTGCTTCAATTTTCTCAGCCACAAAATGAAGCCTGAAATATATTCATCTTTTGCCTTTAAAAAAATTGGCTCCTTGTAATAACAAGAGGAAAATATTTTGAGAAACTAAAAGAAGAAAATCAAGATACAGTTCAAAATATTATGCATCCACTAGGGATCTTGGAAGAAAGCAATTCCATTTCTCACCTCCTTTACCCCAGCTCTGCTTCCTTGTGATTGCACAATTTAGCACCACAGTCTGATGCCCAAGAAGTAAACTTGTACAGTGTCTATTCATCCTGGCAGTCAAAAGCAGAATAAAATGCAATCCCACCCAGTAAATGAGACCAAAAAGAAATAAGAAAAAAAAAAGTTGGGTGGGAGAATTGGGGGAGGAAGATAGCTATTTGAAGATTATTAATATCAAAGACTTAATTTTGTCATTTTACAGAGTTGAGTTAATGGATTGAACTTGTGGCTGTTTAATGTAGTTTTGTCAGAAAGTGATGTGTCAGAATTTTTACATCTGAGATTCTTGCTCTTTTAAGCTGACTGGAAGCATCAATCATAGGTAGAATTTTCCCGCTGATAGTTCTCTTTTCTCTTGTTATCAAAAAAGAGGAATTTATATGTGATTTTCTAACGGAAATAGGAGTAGAAGAAAGCCAGTTCATTTCAAAGACTCTTTAAAGCCACCTGAATTTCTATTTAACTTTGAAAACAAACTTAAACTGATATTCCAAGTTCTATTAGCAATCACAACTGCACAAGTCCCCATTATCACTCCTTACACCTTGACTTAGGTGTTCTGACGTGAAACCTTCCAAAGGATGATGCTATACTTTGGGATTTGAGTCTGCAGACCCTGGGAGAGAGAAAGGAAGTTAACTTTTTTTATGGACTGACTAGGTTTTGAGCACTATTCTGATTTGGCTCTTCGCGTTCAGAGTTTATCTCATTTAATCGGCATAGTAATTGTTGGAGATAGGTGTTACATTTCCTATTTAACAAATGAGGTTACACAGAAGCTCAGAGAAATTGAATGACTTGCCCAGGGTTATTCAGCTAATAAACAGCAGATTCAAGAATCAAGCTCACATTTTTTCTTTTAGAATCTGAACTCTTCGGCGTAATCTATTTGTAGTTAGGATTCCTTCCTGAAAATTACAAATTGAATTTAGCCCAAATTTAGGTATACATTTACAGTCATTAGTTTTAAATTGAAATATGGAAACAAAAATAAAAAAGAGAAAAAAAATCTACCCAATTAGTGTGATTTAATACAAAATGGCTTAAAGTGGGATTCAGAAGACATTCTTTTTGGTCTCACCTGTCACACTAACTAGCTTTGTGACCTGGGGCACCACTTGGGACCTTTGATTTCTCATCTGTAAAATGAGGATGTTGAACTCAATGATCTTTACATGCTTTCCAGCATAAAAATAGTGTTTCCAAGTGGGAGCTAGTTGAAGTGCATTTTCCTCTTTTCAAAGACGTATTAGTAAAGTAACTGAAGGGAAAAGAAACAGGAAGAAGAGCAAAACCACATGCCATGGTTTTATGCCATGCCACGTTTTTATGTACATAATTTCACTAAATTCCCATGACCAACCTGTGTGTCATCTATTCTTAACCCCGTTTTACTGAAGGGAAAAGACTCAGAAGTGAGCAGTTCACCCAAGTTCGCTAGCAAGATAGAACATTGAAGGAGTTAGCGGGAGGAAATACAAAAAGAAAAGCACTTACTCTGTTAAAACAGAGTGCTTTGAAAGTTTTTATTTACTTGAACTAAACTGTGTGGCCATATAAAGTTAGGTAAATACGGGCTCAAACACATTTAACATCTCTATTGCATAGTTTCCACAAGAGTAGAGCACATTCCTGGTATAATCATGCAGTGAGGGAAAGAAATTTTGATCCAGCACGTTTTCCAATGTTTATGAATGCCCAAACCTTCATTCTTAATCTGGTGAACTAGATTTATTATTTTGAACAATTTTTCAATATATATACCTTAATTAGCTCATTGCAAAGTAATATGGAAGAGAGAATGTACTGTATATACAGTACAATGTAAAGCATACATTCCTGTTGACATCAGTACAGAAATCTAGGAGGAGAATAAAGCCAAGAGGAGTTTGAAGAAGTAGGGAGATAGATGGGGCAGACATTGCAGGGCCTGTTGGCCAGGCCTGAGGATTTTATCTTTTCCTTAAGGAAAATAGGAGATGCTTCAGGGGCAGGCTTGTGATCCAGACTGAATCCAAAAAGATAACTTGAGTTGCTGCAGTAACAAGAATGGATTGTTCCGGAGCCAGAGAGGGGCAGGTGAACTTGTTATGGTAGTATTGCTATAAACCAGATAAGAGAAAAAGTGACTTACATTGGGATGGTAGCTATGGAGATGGAGTGACTTGACAAATGTATAGGAGGTGAAACTGGCAAACTTGGATATAGATGGCAAGGCAAGGAAGAAGTGAGGAATAACTACCTCCTCTATTTCTCTTGCATGTACCTGGATGGTAGACCTGGAAATGCACAAGGTTGGAAGGTTGATAATCCTGAGAAATGGGTAGTCCAATAAATACATTACAGAATGTGGTGCTTTGTAGCTGAAATTTCTCTTAAAGACTGCTTTCTGATATATTCTCTTGTTAATGCCACTATCCTCCTTAGAACATAAAATTCTCAAAAAAGAGAATGAACATGATAAACATAATGATGTATATTTGAGAGAAAAAAGTCTTGATAACTTATTATTGTCTATTTCACACTAGCATTTGTACTTTCCCCTTAATAGGCTTGTCACAAAATGTGAAATCCCATTTATTGTGGATAACTAACAGCTGGCATTTGTGAGGAATGAGCGAAATACAGGTGCCTTTGGCTTGATGAGAAACATTAAACACATGATTATCAACTAGGTTTTTTGATCAAAGTTGTTACTCAGAAGAAGAAAGTTAGGTATTTGGGGGCTTATGAGTATTCAGGGTTGCTACTCTTCAGCTTTTAAATGGCCAAGATGTGTCCTCTTCAGCACGTCCTATCTTGCTTAACCAGTGATGTCTTTTGGATGGAATGCTCATCTAACATTTTTTTGCAGTGGGCCTTCTTCAGTGGTATGAGTACTTTAGTGATACCCAAAATGAGAAAAATCTGATACATATAATACTATCAATTATGAAATTACTGACGAGAGGGTATTCATTTAACTCTGGCATGGTCCTGCAATATCTCAGCGGTGTCTGTTTGGAACTGGGTCTGCAACGGACTGACCTAAGTTCTCATGGAGGCTCTTACTAAACACACCCAAACTCTTCTTACATGCTCTAAGTGCAGTATTAGTGCCATGAGTACTCTGAGCTCTACTATGTGTCAGATCTTATGCTCTGTGCCTTGCATGTGTTACCCTGGTTACTTCCTACATGAATGTTCTGAGGCAGGTACTGTTTTTCTAGCCATTTGACACAGGAGGCAAAATGATAACTCTAGATCTTAATTTTTGTGCCTTGTTATGGCCAAAACATCTATGTAAGAGAGAAAGAAAAGAGATGGAGGAAAGGGGAAAAGGGAGTTTCCTCATTTATTTCAGAATAGGGAAGTGCTTTCTCTTACAAACACCTGCCAAGAGTCATAGCTCTTCGCACATTTGGTAGTGTTTATTCTCTTTATGACAACTATTAGAGATGATCATTCTACCTTTCTGTGGATATTGGAAGAACTGGTCCATAAGTGACCAGAGAAAGCCGAAGAACAGAGAACCCAGGAATCTGTCTGTTAAAGGTGAGCCAGTCAAATGAGTCTACAGAGGAACCCATTTAACAGAAAATCTACCCATGCAATCAAATAAATCACTCTTTTGGAGGCACCTAAATACAAGACTTCTTCCTAGGGTTCTCCCCAAAGCCATGAGAACTTGTAATCATATTTTAGTCTCCTTTCATAGTGACACTTGTTTGGCTTCTTAACCATTAAGATAATTAGCACTAGTGGGCTGCTTACTTCATTCTAAACACTACAGCATCTGAGGGATACCAGATGAAAGGTGTTTTCATCCTGAAATTAAATGTAAACCTTGGGTAAGTAGACAAGGAGCCAAAGAATCAATAAGTAAAAATGGGGCAAGGAAGGGTAGTGGGGCTGTGGAGAAGACTACCCAAGCTTAGATTTGCCTAACTTTGCCAGTCTGATGTTTTGAATGAGCAGACTAAACTATTTTATATTTATATTCACCCCTTGTTGCATTTTGGAAATTAGATTTCATTTATTTCTCAAAATATCCCAAACATTCTGATTTGGGAAATACAGGCCAGAGCCCACAGGTCTGCATTTTAAACAAAATCTCCCAAGTAATTCAGATCCACACAAAAGTCTGAGAACCAGTTGTCCATAGAAGTCACTTTGTGTCTACTGTGCATCTACCTTGAGGAAAAACAGCTGAGCCTTGAAAATACAAGGGATTTTTGGTAGAAGAAAATAGACTTGTCGAAATGAGTGGTCATTGGGGGTGTAAATTCCCAGTGAGTTGTACTTGAGAGCTGACCTCCTTCACATTTTTAAGTTAGGATGAAGCACTTCATGCAAAAAAAGAAACATCCCAGTCTTTTTGCTGTTCTAGCTGTTAACAATCAGAAGCATATTCTGCCCCATGGAAGTTAAAATTTATAAGTAGATCAGAAAATGGGGATTGGGAGTAGGGTGGGAAACGAAAGCACTTTCATAAAGCAGCTCAAGATTTTAAATGTGAGAAGGTCATTCACTCAGGTGCAGTGTTTTAGTTTTATCTCCTCCTTGGAATATTTAGATCTGACCGGTGTGCCTGCTGGCTTCTCTCCCAGTGCTGCCATAGTCTGCCTTAAAAGGAAAATGCTTACGTAAAGAAGACAAGTGTGGGCAGATGAAGGAGCTCAGCAATTCCACCCACTGCTTCTTTCCTGGAGCAAACTCCCTAGAGATGCTCTTCTAGTGAGATGTCTGGTGCTTTACAATGCTTCCCCAGCCCTTTCTGATGTGATGATTTCCTCCTGATAGCTTAATTTTATTAGATCATAAGAGCACAGTCTGTAAATGTGAAAACACTTAAAGACAAAGAGAAACTTTCAAAGCAGCTGTTTAATGTAGGGTTTAAAAAAAAATCCAGGAGAAGAGGGAAAAAACCATTAAATCTGAAACCTTACAAAATAGAAGCTATTTAGGCAGGCAAGCTTTCCCTTTCCCTGTATAAGTAAAATATTCATGAATTCTGCTGCTGTGGTATTGTATGCTAGATGCATCAAAAACTTATGCAGAGTAGAAGTCATTGAAAAGTACTGTTACCTTACAATGCTTCATGGAAAGTCCGTGAAATCTGCATTGCAAGGCATTGTCTCTCACTGTAGCAACATTGCTTCACGAATTTCCAAAAGAAAGGAACATGATCTTCACTTTCTGTAATGCTAATCTTGACAAAGTGCCTGGAGGAGGTAGCTGGCTGCTGGAAGGGCTACTTTGTAGCCCTGATAGGAGGAGAAAACATTGAAAAGGGGCCAATAATTCATTCAAGGCCTTCGACATCACTGCCTTATTATTCAAACTAGGGAAACACTGGTGAACTGGAGACCAGACATACCTCTTCATGAAGCAGACAACTCCAAAGACAGGCTCCTTCAAAAAACGTCTCACCCTTCCATAGGTGATAGATCACACACTCTTTGAGGCACCAAGATGATGTTCTGTTTGATACGTCCATCCATCCATCTGTGCTTCCACTGACCTATCTGCATGGATTTATCTGTTCATTTAGTGAACATTTTAGGGTGCCTACCACATTCTTTACATGAAAACCCTAGAAACACAAGGTTGGATAAGATTGCTCCATCTGACCGTTGACTGAAAAACATACAACCTTAAATTTGTGAGTTATGTTTTATTTGGGGACCTGACTGGACTGTAGCCTGGGAGACAGTCTCTCAGGTAGCTCTGAGAAACTGTTCCAAAGAAGTGAGGGAGCCAGGATATAGAGGAATATTTTGCTGGGAAAAAAACCCACCTAACAGAACATCAAAAGATTACTGTGAATCAAAAAAAAAAAAAAAAAAAAAACACTTCAAGTAAATGATGTTAGTGTTTTTCTATGTAAGGGCAGATGCAGGAGTCTGGGCTCGTTGTAATGATTCCTTTGATATGCATCTTAATTATCTAGGACCAGTATCCTGTTTTTCTCATCCCCGCTGAGTGCACTGTACCGGCTGGCTGCCATGGCTGATGCAACATCCGTTGTTTACCAGAATGTTAGGCACCGTTCTTTGTTTACTGAAGTGACAACATTCTTTGTTCACAACACTAAAACCCCTCACATTTAAATAGACATACTGACATATTTCTCGTTAAAATCATAGATTGAACACACATGTCCCTTAGCTTGACCTCATAAAAAAGATGACCAGAGTAGGAAAGGGTGAGTGGTAACTAATTTAGAGGTCCCAGAGAGCATACTAACAGGTTGACAGTGGGGAGATGGGAGAAACCACGCGGTTTATACGAATAAACCCTTGCGGGGCTCAGGTGAGGCTTACGTCATGAGAAATGGGTGAATGTTTAAGGAGTCTTTAAAACACCAAAAGTTCCTCTTTCACATCCTCCAGACCAGGGATGGCCTTTCTACCTCTAAACAGAATAAATAGGAGCTGTTTCCTCTGGCGAGGGATACCAGAGGATCTCTGTACTGGAAAACCCAAGCAGTAATGAAGAGCGAGCAGGTTTCCCTACTGAAAACGCACCAAGTTAGAACTAAATTACGTGCTGAAGGGAAAGCTCTCCTTTCCTGCTGTTTTCCTCTGTCTGTAGTTTGGATACCTATAGCTGGGTAGGCTATTCCGGCCAGACCTTGGAAAATGTATTCTGTTGAATCTAACAACCTGAATAACTGATTGGGGAGGGGGGGTTCTAATTTAAAAATAAACAAGCAAACACTATTCCAGTCACTTCCATGTGCAACAAAGACCACCCTTCACAAGCTCTATCCACAAGCACATACTTCCATTCAGTTACTAATTTCTGCACTGTTATGGGAGGGGAGAAAAGCCAAAGATCAGGTTAGAGAGAAGTCTCTTATGTGAAAAGACCAAAACAAACAAAAAATGGGAAAAGCCTCTTGGAGAAAACAGAGTCTACGTTGAGGAGAAAATTCTAAAGCAAAGTTATTTAACAAAACTGAGATAGAAAAGAAGATGCTGAAGCCTTTGATTGGGGATGAGAAGTACAGGGTTTCTCATGTGCTGAAAGCAGCTGGGAGTGTTACTCCAAGTCTGCCCTGTGCAGTGTAACTGCTCTGTATATCATCACTAGCCCCATGGAACTATTTAAATTCAATGAAATATAAAATTTCTTTGTAAATGTTTGATAAATATGATGATGCTCAAGAAATTTAAGAGGAGAAATTTACCTGAGTCGTGTTTTGACAAACTGAGATGGGGTAGGGACGGTCCTGTGTTTGAGACTAGGCAGGTCTTATGTCCTGTCTGGCTTTGGTCATACCTGTGCCCTTTGCTCTGACTTGATGGTTTGAAGAGGCTGTGAAAGCAGAAATGAGCACTCCAGGGAGAGATCCAGGCCTAAACAACCTGAGAAGGTGAGAGGACATGTAATGTTACAAAAAATTTCTCTGAGCAGTCAGTTCAGTGGAAGCAGAAGTGAAATATTGTCAGATGAACACTGGGAAAGAGGCTAAAGACTGCACGAGGATGTGGATGGTATGACCAGTGTTGAAAAGGTGGAGCAAAATGTCTTTGGTTTAGTTACTCTTCACAGAAGCCTGTTTCCTCTAACTCTGTCCATTATATGTTTACCATTCCATTAAAGTGTAAGTTTCACACCTGCACTGTAGAAAATCGTTTTAAAATACAGGCGAAAAGCAGGAAAATGTTCCCTCTCATTATCAAAACCATCAGTGTAATCTCATGCCATTGTTTTGTGGCCAGTGATTCACAGAAAGAACACAGGAAAGATCAGAAGGGCAGTTGTCAGATGGAATTCATAGAATTAACTTTAAGATAATGAAGAGGTGAGGAGATGCATGAGTCAGTATCAAGTTTCAAAAATAAAACACAAAAATTGGGGTCTTTCTGAACTTTTGCTTATTATCTCACATGTAGGAATCATCTATTATTCATAACTTTTATGATTAAGAGCAAATTAAAGAAGTGAAAGCAGAAAGGCACTCAGGATCTTATTTCTAACAGAACAGAGATGCTGTTGATAATAGAAATAGTTTAATTTTAAGACTGGCTATTTATGATATTACTAGTTTTAGCACATTTACAATTCACATTAGTACCTTTCAGGGTATAGTCATTGTATCAACTATAAAGGATGTCATTGGTCCTACTAGAAAATGTCTGTTGTAGGATTTATTAATTTATTAAGCACAGCTTTGAGTGCTTATCAAGAGCTCTGTTTCTATGCTTTAAAGACACACATGTCATGGTAGGGAGGGTATAGCTCAGTGGTAGAGTGTGTGTGTGCCTAGCATGCATGAGGTCCTGGATTCAAGCCTCAGTATCTCTGTTAAAAATAAATAAACCTAATGACCCCCTCCCCCCAAATTAAAGAATAAACAGATTTTTTAAAAACAGGGACACACATGCATAAGACAAGGTATTTGCTTCATCATCGAAGATAAATAGGGAGAAATTTTATCGGGAAAGCTTATATGTGTTGGGGAGAATTCAGCTGTTGCCAGTAGTAAAGATAATCAGAATTTACTAAACTTTCTAATTGCCGACACTATGCTATGTATTTAATCCTCCAAACTACTGTGAGAAAGAACTATGATTTTTTTTCCTTTAACTTTCAGATGAAATTGAGGCTTTATCTATTTAGTGATTATGGGAGGTGTTCTATAAAGTAAGATATGAAGGTATTGAAATCCATCCTGAACAATTAAATTATTTAATCTAATCATCTAGAAATAATAAATTTGTGAACAACTATTCATAATCATTTGCCAAGTGTCAGTTCCATTCTAGAAGCTGCAAAATAAAACAGACTCACTAGATATTCTCATATTCTAATGGGAGAAATAAGATAATAAATAAGCAAATAAATGGATATTATGTCAGATGGCGATAAGTATGCTGATGAAAAATAAAGTAGGCTGGGGTACTTTCTAAGGGAGTTAGAAAGATAAAGCAGAATGAGCCTCCACCTATGTTTTTCTGCATTTTCAAGCCAATGAGAGTATCCAAAAGGAAAGAGTTTTTGGAAGGAAAGTGTGACTGTCTTTCCTGCAACATTCGTGCCTTGTTTGACAACATGGCATTACTCTCCACCTTCCTCTAGAGGGCAGTTCACAGCAGTGTGACAGATTCCTCTCTGAAAGTGAGTCATTTTAGGAATAAAGTTATGGTTACACATAACGAATAAGTTCCAGCAGTCTGCTGTGTATTATAGTGCCTATAGCTAACAGTAAGCTGTTGCGCATTTAAAAACTTGTTCAGAGTGTAGATCTCCAATTAGACATTCTATGCAGATACACACCCCAAAGACAAACTAACAAAGGGGCAAAAGGAGATTTTTTGAGGTGATAGATTTATTACCTCAATTGTGGGGACAGTAACACAAGTATGTACATATGTTCAGACTCACTAAATTGAATACAATAATTATGTGCATTTTTGGCATACCAGTTATACTTCAGAAAAGCTGGAGAAATAAAACTTTTTTAAAAAGGAATCTTCTTGTGCTGAATTAGCAGAACAACTCCTGGTCATAGCCAACAACATCACGCTCCTGGTTGCCCCCCTCAGTTGTCTTCTGCCATATCCTGCAAAGGAACTTGTCCTAAGGCCATGACCCTGCCATCATAGTGAAACCTGCTGGGACTTCCCTGGGTCTGTGGCTTGAAACTTCATGTTTCCCCACAGATGCAGAGGTACATGTGTACCCTGGGTCAAAGGACTACACAGAGGTAGCTTATGTTTCCCCAAGGTAAAAATGTGATTTTATGTGTCTGATACATGTGCTCTTACTATTTTTCATTTGGGTTTTAGCGTCTCCAAGGTAAGAGTGAATGCCTCAGTGAGTGAGGCACTGTTTTTTCCTTACTTCTTAAAATTACCGCCATTCTGTATTCTCCCTGTCTTGTGCTTTGAGTGAACTGTATTTTCAAAGAGATCTACTTAATTATTGAGCAAAACTTTGAGGATGAAGTGTAATACCCCTATAGTTCAGTGGCTTTAGAGCCACAAGGATGTGGACAAATTGGCTGTTGCCCTTGAAATGGTCATAATCTGTGGAGATAAAAGCTGTAGATGCATGGGTAGCTCGAGGACATCTAAGGGCAGCACAGGGATGGGAAAGTCTTTGTGGTGAAAGCCTAAAAGGTCAGTGTGAGCTGAAGCTCAGGGAAATGAGGGCAAAAATAATTTGAATGACTTGAGGCAATGGAAACAAAGAATTAGATTTGAGGAGGCCGTTCCCAGTGTGTGGAATGTCATAAAGACATGGCTTCTGGAAAGAGTTAAACATGAGGAACAGAGAACGTGCATCCGCCTGTCTAAGTCAGAGTCCTCTGAGTGATGAGAGACAAAGTCAGATAGGCCAGTTGGGATTTGTCAATAGAGGATACAAAAGCCAAAAAGGAGGATATAGTTTTGTTGTAACATGTAATAAGAGCTGCTGTTCATTTTTAAACCAGAGACTCATTTAGGAAAATGAGAACATAGAAATATCTTAGCATTTTTGACTTGGTGGTCATTTATAGGCCATTTTGACATAATGATAATAAACTATTTTGCATATGTAATCAAAATACTAACTGTGGCCAACCTGCAGCTTAAGCCCCCGTAAGGGTGGCTCAGATGCATAGTCCACACCTGGAATAGGTCAGTCTAATACCTCCTACCCCCATGCATATGAACACACACACCTACACACTCATTTCTGCTGACATAAGACCTTCTTTATGTGAAGGGATTTTTTACAAGTTGAGGAGATGGAGAACCTTAGTTCATAGGCATACAAACAACTTTCTTAAAAGTTCCTGTTTAGTGGGCCTCTTTTATTCCCTCTCCTGCTACACTTCTTTGCTCTTCCCTTGGGGAAAAAAAAATGACTGGAAACTAAAAATTAGCACATGACTCTCAAAACTCCCTTGTCTTATTAAGAGATATTTAAATTTTCCTGGCCTGCCTCCTGTCCCCCTGCAGTAGGAAGTAGACTGTGAAGGTCCTCTGCATGGCTCTCTCCCTGACCCTGTAGCTTTCCAGTTTGTCCTACCAAGTTTGTAGTATCAGGGAAATACAGTCAAGGGAGGCATATCTGTCTCACCAGTTATTCCCTGGAAAACTCTATCTGAAGTCAGATTTGCAGGAATTAAGAGCATGTTGTACGTTCAGCTTCAGAGGCCACCACGTAAAAACAGATTCAGCATTTTGTTCCTTTTGTTGGCAAAGCCATCTCTTCAACTCTTTCCCCTGCACAGACTTCTGTTAATCTGTGAGGGCAGCATTTACCCCATTTTTTAAATTTTTATGAATTCATTTATCTTTTTTTTTCTTCATTTTTTTAACGGAGGTATTGGGGATTGAACCCAGGACCTCGTTTATGCCAAGCACACGCTCTACCACTGAGCTATCACCCTACCCCATGCTTTTATTTTTGAATGTCACAGTAATAAATTGAAAAACCCTTTGGATATCTTAATGAAGTGGATGATTCAAACAAATTATCTCTATTTCAGAATCACAGATTCCTGCCTCATTGTTCAAGAAATTTCTGAACTTATCTCTGGACACTGCAGTGCCTAATTTCAATAACAGTATCTTTGTAGAAGGGCTTTTGTGTGCTTCCAGAGCAATTCTCGTGGCTCTTCGATTTCAGCTACACAGTTTGTCTGCTGATTTTCTCGTCTCTGATTTGTAGAACTGAGCATTCTCAAAAAGACAGATGTTGGCAGAGGGCTGGAGGGATAGTCTATGCTGTCTGGGTTGTGGTGAGGCTGTTCCCCACTGTAAGGAGGGACAGGGGAGAGGGTAGACTTCTTTTTCCTCTGACTGAGGGGTGGGGCTTAATTTCATTGCTGCTGATGCAGAACTCCCGCTTCAATGATATAGGACGTGAGGGGGCGGCAGCAAGTACAAAGAGGTGAAATAAATTACCATATATATCATGTTCTGGTGGGTAAGATAGAAGTGATGTGTGTAATGAATCAAAGCGGGAAGTGGATTCTGGTACGCGGTGATAGTGATGGAGACAGAGTTCTCCGGGGCTCAGCCTCCGCTTCAGAGGGCTCTGTGTGAGGAATGTGTGAGTAAGCAGAAACCACTCACTGTAATGTGACAAGGGAGGGCCTTTGTGAGGGCACAGGAGACCTCTCGTTATTGTAGTGGGGATCTGTTATTTCGCCAGCCCAGCACTCTGGTTTTCCTGGGGGGGACATATCCCCGTGGCATGCAGCCTTGGGTGCACCGGCTCGCTGAGCCTTCCTCTCCCCTGCCGAGGCCTGGGTGGGCACGTGACCTGGCTGGGCCCACGGTTTCCCTCTCTTCCTGAACCTTCCTGAGTCTTCAGTGGAGCTAGTGAATGATGGAAATGGTCTGCAGCTGATTCATCCTGACAGTAGAGCCTTGGTGACATGGCCCATTTACTTCTGCTCCCTGGAGTTAACCTGATTGCTCTCTGTCTTTGAGCCCTGGCTGTTCTGATTCCTTTTGATTATGTAAGCTAACACGTATGCCTAGAAGAAATTCTATTTTGTGTTCAAGTTAGCCAGTCAGTTTCTTTTGTTTGCCATGAACTATTTCAGTTGTTTAAATTTTCAGAATATTTGGGTATTCAGTTTCTTAGTGGTGTGTCATGCCAGCCTGTAGGCTGTTTGCTTAAAGGTTATCTGCATGAATCTCTCGTAGTGAGACTGGAAAAGAGACATGGGAGAATAAAGTTAGGGTCATGGTTAGGGTGTTGTTCTGAGGACTTCCATCAATAAACAAAAACATTTATGTGTATATGTGTATGTATATATAATGGAGCAAGCAGATACTCAAGAGGATGTTGTCATCCAACTCCATGCTCCACATTCTAGACATAACCAGTTTCAAACCTGGACCAGTTAGGATACCATGCTACTTCTCTTAGTAAAAACTGTATTGGGGGGTATGGTTTAAATGATTGAACGTTTTTTGTCCTCTGTCATGATTTGATTGAAATTCTATACTGTGATTAAAGAGGACTATTTTATCTATTAAGTCTATTAAAGTAAAATAAGTAGTGATAGCACATTTTTTCATCTTCTGCAAAGAGGTTGTGTTAATGATTAACAACAAATCTTCAGGTACTGAAAACATATTAGCAAAGAAGTGCTAAGAAAGGTAAAAAAGAAAAACTAAAGTTGCTGTAACTAACTTCTGCCCAGCATAAATTATGTAAATTGATATTTACAGAAAAGCTTTTCTTTAAAAAATTAAAAAAACAATTTCTGATGCGATATTGAGACAAACTGCTAATTACAAATTTTGACATTTCACCTTTTCTTTTGGCAATTTGGGACAAACATCTAACGATCATTGCTAAATCTTAAGAAAACAAATTGAGTTTAGAGAAGTGCAATTTATGAAATTATTGTCAAGCCACTAAAATTTATGCTGAGTGGGAGGATTTTTTTTCTGAGATTTACCTTTGGTAAATAAAGGCTTATTGATGTGCCCAGCTTTATCTTGTTTATTTCTCTGTTCATTGAGTCTGTCCTGAAATTCTGTGAATTCTTTTAAAAATTTGCTGCCATCTACTTGTTCAGCTACAAGTTTTTGCATGTCATAGAGTGCCCGCATTTTCCTCTAGTAGTTGTGAAATTATAATTAATTTGACATACAGATACTTTCCAAAACAAGTAGCAGAAAATAGCCTATAGTTACTGCATCCTACTATAATGAAGAGAACAGGTATTTTGAAATCTGACAGTTATGAGTTCAGATTTTGCATCTGACACTTCCTGTGTGACCACCTAGCACCTTGTTTCCTTTAGGTGTAAAACAGCAAAAAGTTTACCTATCTTAAAGGAAAAAAAAAATATTTTGGAAAAGTTAAAGAGAAGTCTTGACTCATCGTCACTTCCAATGTAGGAAAATAAAATATTTCACTCTGTTTTCTTTTTGGGGACATACTGACTTTTCCAAGCCAGCCAACTGCGTTTGGAAAATGATTTCCTCCCATTATCAGAAGAGCTAGTGACCATTCAAATCTGAAGTGCTTAGTTCTTTTACAGAAGAAGCAGCTCTAAGTTTTGGAAGTTGAGACATGCTTCATATTTTCATGAATTGAACAGTTGGCTAGTTTATGGATGCTATGGATGGAGCTCATTCTGAACTTGAGATTTTGATGGTTAGAATCTGAACATTACTTTTTTTAAGCAGTAAGCATTAGATGTGTTGTGGAATACATGCAGCTAGTTTCTGAATATATTTGCTATATACATTTTAAAGTATCAGAAGTGCACTAACTGGATGTGTTTGTGTGTCCACTGCATGCATATATATGTTTTTGAAGACAATATTTAATATTTTTTCTCTGTCCCAAAGAGAGCACTGCCATATTTCACGTGGTGCTTGAAAATAAATTAAAATGCTTGAAAGATTTATTCATAAGACTACGTTGCAAAGTTCTTTGAAATCAGATGATTTAAAAAATTAATTACTGAAAGATACTTAGGTAAATTATTCTCTACCTTTATGAGAGAAAATTAAAACATTAAAAGATTTTGGTATATGTTGTAAGGACAAATACAACTTAAAAGATGTTTGCACCTTTTTCTACATTGCAAAACTACCTCCTGTCATAAATATATGAGAAGTTTATTCTCCCTTTGGATAAAGCCCATCAGCTAACAGATGGTCACCTCAATTGCCAGGTAAAGTTAGGAGGAACTACGTGTGACAAATTGAGAACTAGTTATTATTATCTTGAAAACATGTATGTATAATGGGTTGTATCTGCGTGGCTGTATATAAAGGTGAGACGTCTTTCTGTCTTTGCAATCCCTTGGCAGATTGCTTGTAATGCACATCACATTGTGGTTTAATGCTTACTCAATAATAAAAGTGTCTTCTCTCATCTGTCTTTGTGGAGAGGATTTCTGGGTTGGGAGATGATTTTGTTTGAAATTGTTTCCCCTACATATGATAGGGTCTCAGTAATGTAGAAAATATGTATGAAACAGTAAGTAAAAACTCCATACAAATTATATATATATATATATATTTCAACATATACCACATATGTTTTCAGAGTTTATAAAAAGACTAAAAATGCACACACACATTTCTTAAAAAGGTGGTATTATGGGTGATTTTTATCTCTTTTTAATTGTTTTCGGTACTTGCATGCTGTACCTTTAGGTCTAGGAAATAATTTTTAAAAAAAAAAATGATTTGAGCTCTTTAAATGATACAGTGTACCTTGAGTGTAATCATCATATTAGTGAGAATAAATTGCAACACTAGTTTTTCTTCTGAACATCATGCGAGTTTTAGAAAGTTGTTATTCATGAGTTGTGGAGGAGGACTTGTCTTGACAACTGAGGAGAATTCGTGGGTGGGAAGCATCAGTAAGCCATAGGCTAATGGTCTCATCTGTCAGTTCAGCACGTGGAAGAGACATTGTCCGTGCACTCTGGCAAAAGAGAACAGAAGACCAAAGGTGTAAGGAAGTAGGCGGAAAATGCCTTTCAGCTGTTAGGTGTCATGTTACCTCAGCACCCCCTGTTTAGCCTCTCTCCAGTTGTGACCACATCTAAATTTAAAATGATGGATGATTAAAAACAGGGGGCTCATATGACTGTGCCAATGACAGCAATGAGTTAAAAGCAGAAAAGGGAACAGGGATTCTGGCACAGGAGAAAAATCCAGTAGCAATTCTCCACAGGCAGCAAATAATATGTTTGAGTGCATAATTAATAGATTTGTCAGAAAGTACTTAGATTGTGAAATATTGCGCGTAGCCCTCTTTCCAGATGGATTAAGATGAATGGGTCCTCCAGCAGCGTATGAAACCTCATTGCTCAGCGGCTAGAGAATTGCTGCATCTAGAGTTGTTTGAGTCTCTGCCTCTTTGCGCCCTTCTTTCTCTTTCCCCTGGCTGCAGGGGGAAAAAAAATGAATAGAAAGCTTCTAATTCCGATATTGAATGGTGTCCTTTACCTAAAGGGCATCCAAGCAGACAAAATTAAATCAGATGCTCAATGGGGAAACTTTCCACTAAGCAGGAATTTAAAATAGGGAAATGTATTAACATGTTGAAAAATGGTTAAATTAAGCCGATCTGTGGATCAGAGGTGTGACTTTTCAGCAACAAGCCACGAAGGTATTTCATGTGCAATTGCCTGCACATTGAGAGGAGACATGCCTTTTTTACCCTTGGAAATATCCATGTAATACGTACCTCAGGGACTCGTAAATTGGCTGGCTTAAAACAGTAGGATGAGATTCCAGATTCTATTACTTCTTAGAATACAGTTGATTTGAAGGAATTTACCTATCAATGTTTTCCTTCTGAAAATTCTTCCTAAGGATGAGGATTAGGGGCCTTGATGAGTGGAGGAAGAGAACTGTGTGCCCCATTATTTAGGGTGTCCAGAACACTTAATAGTAAATGAGACTGTTTGACTTCTCAGATTCTCTTCTGTGGTAAAAATTATGCTGTGCTTTAAGGAAAACTGTTTCATTTTTCTGTTTTTTTCACTAAATGGAGACATGACATGGAGACAAGTCTCAGCATCTCTCCAGGGACCAGATGGCATGCTCTCCCATTACTCTTTAGTCCTTTCTCCTGAGCAGGTGCTTAGCAGAGCCAAGGTCAGAGCTACTTCAGGTGTCGGGGGAGGGGTTTGTAAAATGATTGGTCCTTAGTGGCTTCTACAGATTATCTGCCAGGCACACACTGTGAATGGCACTAGTAAGCACTTAATAAATTGTTGCTGTTATTTTATCTTCCAGCTGAAAGCACTGGCTTTTCTTCAATAAAAACAAAGCAGTGAAGCCTAACCAGGGCCCAGATTCATCAAGTCGTATTCATTCACTCAATATTTATTAAAGATCCATTTTACTGTTTTTCACAAGGAGATTCTAAGGCTTATCTGAATCCAAGCCATGATGTATTTAAACATGTAGATTTTTATTTCCTATCCTAAATCACTGAATCCAATTCTTTGGGTAAGAGGCCTAAGAATCAGCAGTTAACGTGTTTTTCTGGGAGTACGTTTACATTCTGAAAGCTTAGACTCTTTGGTTATGTGCTGGATGGAATGCTTTATCCCTTCAGCCATCACTGAACCCCTGCATTAGAACTTGAGTCAGGAGATCTCTGATAAAAAGGAAAGGAGAGGGACTGAGATGGTTTTAGGATTTAGAGAGACCTTTTCAATTATATGTAGTTGGCTGCTTTAATTTTTATTTACGTATCCTTTTCTATTTCAACAAATAGTTACTGAAAACTATTTCTGTATCAGCTACTTGTTGAATTCTAGAGATATGAAGGAAATATAGCAGAATCTTCCTTTTACCTTTTGCTCTGGAATCCATCCAGTTACAAGTTACAAGAGGCTCGGAATGCATACTTGGCTCTCAAATCTGACCAGATTCTTGTCTCAGGACTCCTGTTTTCTCTCCTACTTGTTTTAGAAATTTCTTCAGACTAAACTTGTGAAGTTTCTGGTCTTGAGCTTTCCTGTAGGTTTTTACTTCCTTTTTTGGTTTTTTTTTTCTTCTTCTTCTCCTTCTTCTTCTTCTTTTTTTTTTTTTTTTTGTTTTTTGTTTTTTGTTTTTTGTTTTGATTGCCCCAGTATGTCAGAGGAATTCAGGATTGGCAGGAGGCAGAAGAAGAAATAACATGTTACCTAGAAAATTCAATAAATAAAGCTAAACATTTATGTAAGAAAATTTGTTTTAGGTTGGAGATACATCAGTAACTTGGTAAGTTTTGAGAGCAAGTTAATATTAAAATTAATAATGGACACCTGTAATACTGTGAGATCTCTTCAGTATAAGGAAAAATGCAGGGACTTACTTCATGATAAATTAGAGTTGTTAAATGTTACCGTTTCTATGTTTTCCCATACTTTGCTAGTTAGAATCAGATGGAACTCTGGATTTATTCAAATAAATATTACCATGATGCCAAAATTCTAAAAGTCCTGTCAAATAAATTACCTTGACAAAAGGGTTTCTGATACATGAAATAAAAATATTCTGGAAACAGAAGTGTGGGCATTAGATGACCTTTTCAAGTCACTTTGGGAAAAAAATTAAATGGCAAATGATTTCTAATTCTTATCTCTCTCAATATATCACAGCAAACTATATGGAAATATATTCTCATGGTAAGCTAGAGGGAATAGCTTAATGATTTAAAACATCAGGTTTGCAATGATTAGAAACCATGGAACAGTCGGTTTGAATCTCAAAACACTTAGCTTAATCTTCCCTCCCTCTAAAACATGTCAATAGAATATCTAATTCGGACTTGCGTGTGTGTGTGCGTGTATGTGTTTTATAAATGAAGTGATACTTTGAAAACTCAAAACCTAAGGATTTTTAGAAAAGTAAGTTTCATAGCAGTATTTTCTTTAGAAACAATTGGTCTCACAGTGTTCTTTTATGATTTCTGTAAAGCACTTGACAAAAGTGGGAAAATTTATTATTTCTCCAGTCCAGGAAAGGAAGCTAGACTTCCTTCAGTGATGGTACAGTGTCCATTTTTAATTAACCCCAAGAAATCTTGAGAATATGCGATCAGTCTAGAGGGTTTGCCGGCTGCCTAAGCCCATTGCACGTGATAGAATCATATTTTCTTGGTCTAGGGAAAGAGATGCTGAGGGTGACAGTTCCTCTTAAAAAACATCAAGGTTTTGAAAGACCTTGAAAGAAATCAGTAATCATCCAGTATATTAAATGCCTGTAGAGCAGATACAATTTTTGGATGTAACTATTGCAAAAAAAAAAAAAATCCTAAAATATAACCAATTTAGGTGTAAATTGTGTCAAATAAGCATGACTGGGTGCTAGAGAAGATAAGGATTCACAGCTATGCTTTCTACAGATCAGAAATCCATTTTCTTCTTTGACGTGTTGAGTTTGGTGTTTTGCTCAGTACAAAAATCCTACCATTTAAAAAAAAATTCAGAATATATCAATTTAAGAGCTTAGTATCATGAGGAACACTTAGAAAAAGTCCTCTGTATAACTCCAGGCAAACAAGTATCAGTCTAAACCAGGCAGGAGACATTGATCTTACCTTAGCAAAACGAACTGCCTAAATTACATAGTCCAAGTAATCTTTAGAAATATGGAGGAAAAAAAAAGTGCACTCAGTTTGACCATTTGCATTTTTTGGTGAAGTTTTATTCAAGAACCTACATTTCAGTGCCAAGAGGAACTGATTCTGCCCCACTGATTCCAATGATGAAAAACCTTAGCTTCCATGTCAGCAGTTAGCAAAGTAAAGGCAGCTCTCATAATGGGATTGAAAGGAATCCAAAGTATACTTCTCCTGACTCTTCAAAGAAATGACTCTCTCTAGCCACATCACCTTCAGTATGACAGTAGCTCAATTTCAGAAGAAATCTTGAGAGCTCTAGATACACTTTTCTTTAAAAAAAATTTTTTTTGTTCTAATAATGAAAGTAAAACATTGTCGTTAAAGCAAAATTAGAAAGTGAGGTGTAAAAAGAAGTATAAAACAAAAGTCTGCAACTCCTTCACTAGAAACAGTCACTAATAACATTTTGGTATACTTCCTTTCACCAGAGGAAATCTTTTATCTTTAACATAAACTTTAAAAATTCTGGATTATTTCTAATATACAAAAGACTACATAATAACACAGTGTGAAATCTTATGTATTCACAAGTCAGATGTATCAAACATGAACAATTTACCATAATTGCTTCAGGTACTCTTTTTTTTTTTTTTTTTCCCCAGTTTCAAGATTTTGAATCTATAGTTGAAACTGCAGTTGCATGCCATCTCACTACCATCCCTCTCCGTGGAGATGTAGCCACTGCCTTGAGGTTTATATATTTGATTTTCCACAGACACATGTATCCATGACCAAACAATGTAGAGTTCTGATTTGCATGTATTGACATTTTATATAAATATACTGTACATACGTTTTTGCATCTTTTTTACTCAACTTTGTTTACCACATTTATCTATTTAATCAAGTTAATGCAATTCATTCATTTAGACTATGCTAAAGTAGTGCACTGTACAAATATTACACACTTAGCCATTCCCCTATTGATGAGTACTAAAAAAATTTTTTTTTGCTCTCATTTCTTGAATGATAGTTTAGCTGGCCATAGACTTTGAGATTTGTTTCTTTTCTCTTGGCTCTTTGAGGATGAGTCTCTTGTCTTGTGGTTTCTGAGTTTGATCTGAGATGTCTGTTGTCTCTAATTGTCCTTCAATTGTAAGTAATTTGTCTTTTCTCTTTGATAGTGTTTAAGATGTTTGTCTGCCTTCTGTGGTGTTCTGAATGCAAAATATGATATATATGTCCCAGAAAGGTGTTTTTTCTATCAGTTATTGTGGAAATTCAATTCATAGGTTCACATTTTTCTTAATTTCATTATTTCTTAATATAGTAAGTACATTAACATATTTTCTCATCCAGCTTTTCCTGTTCTCTCTCTTTGGAGCTGCCAGTTAGATTATTTTGAACCTTATAATTTAATACTCCATGCCCATTAACCTTTAGTATATATTTTCCATCTTACCTTTCTGGGCTGCATTCTAGATGATTTCTTTATATCAGCCCTCAAATCTACTGATGATGTCTAATATTTTGTTTAACCCTTTTATTTTATATATCTTCTTAAATCTCTATTTGTACTTTTCCAAATCTGCCCATTATTTCTTTAAGAGCATCATTTTATTTCATTATGGCTTTTATATTTCTTCTAATCCTTTTAATAACTTTAAATGTACTACTTCTGTTGTGACATGTTGTTACATTATTTGGTGTCTGTGAATGCCACTTCTCTTTCTTGTATTTGTGGATTCCCCTTTATGAATTTGTTTGTTTTGTGTTTTGTTTGTGATATTTTATTTGTAAAGTCAGCTTCAGCTGGGGTTGTTTTCTCTCTTCAACTCATGTGTACTGTAAGCCATAGATTAATACCTACATGGTTTTTTGTTGTTTCCTTCTGCTGGGGTCCCAGGTGTATCTTTGGTCTTGGACCTGGATTTCTACACTTTCAGGTTACATACATTTGGATTCCACATCTGAGCAAAGATTTGAGGAAAATACCCTTCACCTCTCTTTACCCACCCAGAGCAGTTACCAAGTCTCTTTCCTGTTTCTTTGAGACTGTATGCAGCTTTTTAATCATCCTCATATTGGGAATTTTTAGAGTCGTAACTTTATGAAGCATCCATAGTTTCATCTCCATGGTCTGAGCAGACTTGCAGCTGTGTTCATATGCCTACCATACTTTTATGAGCATTAAAGCCTTTGCTCTCTATTCCAGGCACTGCTCAGGGGCTCTCTTCTTCTGGGTCTGTCAGCATCAGCTAGAGCTGATGACACTAGTTTTGAGTTCATCTTTAGCATCTGGGAATTTTCTTTTATATCTTTCATTAAATTTTAATCTTGATTAAATTACTCACCTTTGTTTTTCATATATTTTTATCCAGCCTTCCTAAGTGTTTGTAGCAGAGGAGGTGGTCTACATTAAAATATTCCTCCACTTTGTTAGAAATGCTGTACCTTTTCTTTTGTATGCAACTTAAAATCTTGGTTTTACACTTAATACTAAAGCAGTAAGATTTTGTGAATTGTTAAAAACCATGAATAAAGCTTACTGAGTTATCCAGTATTTCCTTGCATACATGTGCTGTAAGTTATTAAACATTTTACTATGTTTTGACATTTAGATTGTTTAATACTTTCTCAATATACTCCTATAAACAAATCTACAGTGAGCACTTTTGTGCTCCCACTTTTTTTCCAGATTATTTCTTGAGGCTTGAGTCAAGGACTGAAAATTCTAAGCATTTTGTAGCAGTTTTTAAAAAAGTAGCATTGACGGGGTGGTTCAGGTATGTGTTTATATAAATATGCTTAAATTGAGCCTTTTAAAATCACTAAAATTTCTAGTAACCTGAAGAGAGTTGTCTGGATAAATATCCACAGGTGATAACCAGAAGATGTAATTAACTGTAAATGATCATTTCCTGACAGGTGGCTATTTCTGCCTTGAATACCTGTAGTGACAGTCATTACGCAACCTTTGTTGGCAGCTTGTTCCGTTACTTAATTTTCTACTGTTACTATTATAAAGATTTTCATAATGTTTAATCTAAATTACCCCAAGCTTTCATTCGAGCTATAAATATGTATCTGTGCCCTCTCACCCACGTTTAATAATTAACAGCTAATTGGTACCTATGTTTCAAAAAAAAAAAAGTAGCTCATAATATAAAAAAAAAAATCATGTGTTCAAATTTCTTCACATAAAGAAATGAAAGCTTCCAGAAGTGAAATAGAAAATGTAGCCCAGAAATAGTATCAGAGAATCTCAAAGAGAAATAAATTATCTAGCTGCCAAGCTACAGGCCAAAGCTGGCCAGAGATCAATAGTAGTTACAAAACATTAAGTCTTCTGCCTTCAGGGAAGCAACTAAAATCTGTACCAGCAATTAAATAGCCCAAAGCAAGAATGTGAACCAATTGATCAAAGTTAGAGGAAGGCAGATTTGGGCTTAGAGTAAGACAAACTTTCTGAAAGTTGAAGCTGTCCAGACAAATAATGAGGTAGTGAATTCTTAGCATTTAAGATCCTCCTGCAGAAGTTGGATTGTTTCTTATCAGCATGTGATAGAGGAGATTCTCACATCAGTGGCTTTCAAAAATTTTTCAGAATCGTTTCTTCAGACAGAAAGTTACGGAGAAAACTCATTGTAAGAAACATTAGAGCTACTCTAGTTGAAGCATGAGTTGATCCTATCCATTCGGTTACCTTCTTCTACCCCAGATAGATACTTAGAACACAGTTTTGTTTTATTGAAGTGTATTTGATGTACAATATTATGTAAGTTTCTTGGATAGAGAATTAAACCACATCTCCAGAGTTTCTCCGTGAGCCGAGATGCTGTGAAATGCTCTTTCTCCCTCTCCTGTGTATATGTGCATGCTTTGGAGTGGAGTGAGGGGACTGTGTGGAGGAAACCCTGTAATATTTTGGAAATCATAATCTGTATTACCTGGGATTTATGGTTTCAGGGGTTGACTCAAAATGACAATGAGATCAATGGCATGAGCTTTATTCCTGCATGAGCTAACCAACTTTACCATATTCCACTTTCAGTATTCTTAGACCCGAGCTGTAATAAGAGGCATTTAAAGATAATTATTTTAGTGTTTATTTACATCCAGCAGAAAATTCATCCACATAGTACAAAAATAAAAATATATAGATGTATACAAAGTGAAAAATCATTTTATATCCAGCCTTGTTATGAGCTATCTAGTTCTCCCCCCAAATCAACCACTCTTACCAGTTTCTTTTATATACTATTGACCCTTGAATAATGAAGGAGGTCAGGGGCATTCACTCACCACACAGTCTAAAATCTGCCTATAGCTGATAGTCAGCCTTTCAGCCTGCAGCTCCTCTGTATCTGTGGTTCTGGGTCCTCAGATTTAACCAACTGTGGATTGTGTAGCACTGTAGTATTTACTATGAAAAAAAATGCATACGTAAATGGACCGATGCCATTCAAACCCATTGTTCAGAGGTCAGCTTTGTACTCACATACTCTGTGCCTCAGAAACCATATATACATTTCTTATTTTCACATAATCACTGTGCACATTGTTTTGTCACAGAATTGTGAAAATAACATTCTTTAGTGAATTGTCACTAAGGACACCATGATCTTGACATCTCTGTGTTCAGCACATTACACAGAAACATGAAGTCCTGAAATGTTCAAAATAATGATTGTTTAATCATCCTCAGACTATATTGTATCTCTGAAATCACTCTACACCTGAAGGAAGTTACAGAAAATTAAAATCACAAATGGGTAAACTTCTTAAAATTTTAGTGAATTTATCTCAGTAAAGCTTTTCAATGAGTGGAAAGGGAAAAATAAAGAAGAGATCCTCTTTATTCCATCAACTGAAAATACAATATACTGGCTTCTACAATTTTAATGTGATCTCTGATTAATAATGAATAAAGGGAAAAGTAAATTTTATTTTCTCTGAAAGGATTGTATCAAAATTTGTACCAAGAATGATAATTTTCTTGGCTTGACTTTGAGGTTTATCTCTTTCAACTCTCAAATTTTAAAGAAATAGGCTACTAACTCCTTAATTAGAGGTAAGTATTTCTGTATTTCTGTTGCTATTTGAGAATTTTATAAAAGCTTTTACTATGACTAAATTGAGCCTATTTTGAAGAGGATATTCAAGGTAGTTCTCGTCAGGAAGTTCCTCTCTGCAAACTCTACTCATTTCAGCCCAGGGTTCCCAGTTGTCTCCTTCAGTAAGCCTCAGGCCAGTTACATTTGGAGGCTTATGGGTCCTTCAGAGAAAATGGATAAAAAAAACAGAATAAGATATTCCTTTGTTTCAGTTCCTAAAGTCTTTTTTCTTGAACATTGTCTCAGTTACATTCTTCCAAATGTTTATTTCTTCATTATCTAATGCCATTCTGATGTTCCCATTTGTTTCTATCAAAGATTTTTGAAATCAGTATTCAAATACATAAAGCCTTAATATAGTCATTTCTTCCTGGCTTCCCCCAATCAAACCGTGACTGCAAATGCCACTTCCTTCCTCCCGCAGAGCCCCAGAAGCTACTCTTGTACTCTCTCTCCCTTTGCTGGGTCATTTAATTGTGCAGACTTAGAAGGAAAACAGAAGTGGGAGAGGGGAAACCATGTGAACAAGAAAAATGAGAAAGAGGACAGATGTTTTGGTTGAATATAGGGAAAAGGCAAAAAGATTTAGGAGAAAGCCAAGAAAGCAACCTCTGTCTAACCCGGCATTTGGAACTTGGGTAAAGGATAAAGGATTCTCCAAAAAGGGCGTTAAGGATGCCCCTAATTCTGTGTGCTGTGTAGTTCTGTCTATAGTTAGTTGTGTGGTTGAGAGTTTAAATACTTGAAATATTTTTGTAACACAGTAATTTTTTTCACTTAAGTGTTGATATTTTTAGTACCTTCTATCACTTGAAGGAAAATACAAAAAGGAATAAAGTGTAAAATAAGACATTTTGGTGGAATGATAGGACGCATGCCTAGAGGAGACACCCACAGGGTAGTGTAAGTGGGCATCAGCAGATACTTCGGCGCCAGCTGAGCACTGTGATGTCAGTAACTCCCAGGTTGCTGTGAGGATTAGACAGAATCACAAATGTGAATGTATGGGGCTTGGTGCATAGTAGGAGCTCATTATCTTCTCCTGGAAGAGGCCTGTCATCATGTTAAGCCAGGAAACAGTGCGAGGACTAACCAGTGACTCCATCAGGATTGGTCACAGAGTAAGCTAATCAACTCTATAGGCTGTTCTTGCATCTGGAACATTGGGGAAAGAGCTGCATTATAGTATAGCAATGGGAAATTTGTATTTAGTGATACCTACCAATACTACTTGGCATTTCAAGCCTCAAACATTTCCTATCAGTTAGGTATTATCCCTGTTGTACAGTGCATAAATGTACTATATCTTTGGAAATACATGCTGAGTTTGAGAGAGTTTAGGTAACTTCCCCAAGATCTCTGCTAGTAAAATTTCCAGTTGGTCCTGATTTAAAGCCAGGTCTGTATCTGCAGTTCAACCATTTTTTAATCACATTATTCTTCCATTTTATGAGGAATTATAACAATGACAAAATTATAAAAAAATTTACTATATTTTATATATTTACTACATCACTATTGGGGAATTACATTTCCATCCAAAAGTTTGTATCTTGCAATACTTTTGTAGAAATTTGGGGAAATTTGCATCAAGTACAAAATTGGAATGACCCCTTGGTTTGCATAAACTTACTTCTTTCAGATCAGTATTTTTTTTTTTATGGAGATGGTTTTTCATTTTTTTTTTTACTATCAAATTTTGCTTCTGATGTAATATTTGTAAGAATTGATTTTTGATTGGAAACTGTCTACCTCGAACACTTCCACACAGGTTTTAGAAAAAACATGGACAGTAAACATTTTTATAGCAGACTTTTACAAGGGAAATTTATACTGAGATGCCCCAGTTTCAGCAGCCTGCACCCGGCTCCTTCTCCATCCCATTCAAAGCGTTGAAGACAGAGATTCACCAGATTTTAGATCTGTGCAGTTTATGCTGTGATTTAAGTCTTAGAGGTAGCTAGATCTTAAAGGGACTTTAGAGAAGAGTTATTCTAGCTGAAGCACCTGGAAAAATAGATTCAGAGATGAACTTTCTTGCCCAAGGCTAGGCAGCTAGTTAATTGTAAAACAAAACGAACTATATTGTGTTACCATATAAATTTGAAAGTTTCCTTACCCACTCAAAAGTGAAAATACAAAAAGAGGGGGAGAGAGGATTTTCTGAACTACAGTTCGCGTGAAGTAATTTAACCTTGGCATTGTCAGTTACTGCCACCGTATTTCCAACTCAGGGTGAGCAGAAGCATGCTTTCGTCGTGCCAACCTGGGTTCATAGGGTGCTGACTCAGGCAAGCCTTCTTCTGAGAGTCTCTGACCCATAGTCTTATGCTGACAAGACTCCATGAGAATGAAATCAAATATTCGAGTCAAGATACAACAAAAATCTGAATTGATAAACAAAATGAAGGGACCCCCTACATATTTCCTTTAGTTTATGTTTTCCTCTAGTAAATTCAAAATGATACTTAAAGGTGTTTTCTTCAGTTTTTAGAGATATCAGTGTTCTTAAAATGTTATTCATTCTGTGAGTATATACTGCCTTGAACACATGGATGATTGTAGTGGAAGGCGCACTGGGCTGAGAGTCAGAATCCCTGGGTTGCAGTCGAGTGTATCCACTTTGTGGCCTGGGCTGATCACTTTACTTAATGAGGATCTCCACTCTCTCTGTCCTGAACATCGACATGGAGTATGAGGCATGATTCTTAGTTTGTAAAGTAAAAAGAGTATTTGTTCATTTGTCATATACTTAAAACTCCAGGGACAGAGCTCTTTCTCCTGAAGTGGACTCCATTCTCAGGAAGGTATTTTCCAGCAGCTTCAGGCGCAATTCCATCCTCTAAGCAATCCTAATGTATGAAGCTACTTCTAACCTGACAGCTCTCATAAAAGCCGTGAACTGAGTCCTTTAGGATTGCTTGATCTGCCTTGAGTCAGTACACTGTTTCCCTAACTAGTTACTGTGGCCAGAGAGACTGAATGAAATAAACTGGTTGGCCAGCTATCTTTGTAACTGTAGCCAATGGTGAGGTCAGTTCCTCCAGAATCACAGACGGTGGAGGAATTGTGGTACCTTAATGCAACTGAGGGATCCAAAGAGGAGAAAATAAAGGCTGGAAAAACAAAGCAACAGATTTCCATGCCAAATGACTAATCATTTTCTTAAAAGGCCTTTAAGTTTTACTATGAGTGAACATCACATAAGTAAGGCATTAAGAGAAAAGTGTATATATATATGTGTGTGTGTATATATATACACACATACACACACACACACACACATACATACATACAAGATAGATTAAAGTAGAGTTGCTCTGTTTAAAGCTGGAGAGGGTGTTAGAGACTTTTCTGCTGAGCTGGCCTTCTCCCATGGGAAGATTTAAAGGAGGAGAATTTGAAAGCCACCAGGCCAGATGATCTTTTAGAAGACTTTGATGTAGAACATTTTATTATCACATCTCGTCTTGGGTCAGTCTTTTTTTTCTTTTTTCTTTTCTTTTCTCTTTCTTTTTTCTTTTTCTCTTTTTCTCTTCTCTTTTCTTTTCCCTTCCCTCCCCTCCCCTCCCCTTCCCTTCCGTCCCCTTCCCTTTCCTTTTCATGAACGTACTGGGGATTGAACACAGGTCCTCATGCATGCTAAGCATGTACTCTACTACTGAGCTATACCCTCCCCCAGCCCGAGTCAGTTTTAAACTCCTGTGGGAAAGCACTCAGCCTTTTTTTTTGCTCTTGTCCTCTTGTCTGGGTATACACTCATGAAAGTATAAGTTATTTTGGTGGGGCTTATACCCATTTTCCCACAATATGAGCCCCTAAATATTTTCCCCAGTCTAATGTGCCCCTTTTTGGTTCTTCTGTAAGATAGATGGACTTGCATCCACACCCCAACAGACAGAAATTTCTCCTTGCTATGGAGGTAAATGCTACTTACCAGTCTGCTCTACAGAGGGTTTTTTTTCCCCCCTCCAAACGGTAAAGACATTAAATCTGTTTGCCTTGATGCTCCATTCCATTTTAGCACAATGTGGAGTGAAGACGAGGGAGAGTTTTAGTCAGATCTGGCCCTTGAGATAGCAATAAAAGTCAGCTGCCTAAGCGTTAAATGGCCTTGTAGAACTCTCTGCAAATCTCCACCCAACTTGTGCAGTGATTTCCTGCTTGCATCTCATAGCTTAGATTTAATACTGCTGTTGCTACTAACAATGCCTATTTTTAATGGTAATGGTGGTCTTGATTTTTTCCAAACCTTTTGGGATATTTTAATGTTTAACCAGCATGAACCACTTGTTCTCCGTCAATATCCTAGTAAGTAAGGCTGGGCTTTAGTTCTGTATGAGCTATATAGCCTATAAACATTTCACCCTGCAATGCATTGTGAGGGAGGAAAGAAAAGTGCATCCTCATAACTCCCACAGTAATAGGAGCTCTTGTTTGCCCGAATTCTGTTGACCTGACCAGCACAGCGCTTTCATATATTAGTATGCATTCTAACCCAGCATAAACAAATCACATTGTCATTGTTTTGAGTCTAAACTGTGAAAGGAAATGAATTTTCTTGCTTTATATCATAAGGACCGTTGCCTCAGACGTGCTCTCAGAAAATAAAACTGTGATGTATCTACAGAATACTGTGTGCAAAATAGATAAAGTACCAGGTATTGAGAAGAAAAACAAGCTTTCTTTTCTTTCTTTCTTTTTTTTTTTTTTTTTTAAACCTTCAAAAGCTCATACTCTAGTAGAGGAGGGGAAAAATCGATCTTTGGATGCATTTTCTTGGTCTTACATGTTTCAGTGACTGAGATGAGCTTTGGAATTATGTTGTTACTTCGTTGAGAAAAGTTTGAAGAAACATGAGTAGGAATGCGTTTCTGTGTGAGGTGCTTAACTGTAGAGATACTGTTGAAATCATGGTGTGTTCTTAGTGGCAATTCTCTAAGGAGTTCTGTGACATGAATAACTTTATTTCTCCTTTGCAATGAAAATATTTTCTTTGCACTTTCTGTGAGAAGGATGAAACAGGTATTTCCTTTTTCTGTTTAGCTGTCCTGGAAGCTCAGAATCAAATTCAGCTTAATAACTAGCATTATTTTGACTGTTTATAACTTGTTACTTTTATTTTACTTAGATTTTCTCTGATCCTGGACTTTTATGTCCATATTTAATTTTTTAATGTATATTTTATTTTTTAATATTTTAATGGAGTGTTAACTATCTTGCTTGTGAACCATTTCAACTGCTGTGTGGAATAAGGAAAGTTTATCCGTAAAGAAATGCAGAAGTATTACATTGTATCTTCTTCACTTAACGCTTATTCAGAACTTTTGTGTCAGATGTGTTCTGCCTTATATGAATCCTTCTGTTTGAAAGGATATAATGAAATTACATCTTAGGTCAAATTGAGGTTCTAAAGTCCCTGCTATGGTGAAAGGATTATCCTTGAAAATCCCTTAGGGAAAAACAAAAAAAGCTGGCCCTCAATACATACAACAGAGTTAGATTTTCCCCCAGAATTAAATAGGTAGCTACTTCTTTGGCCAAATATCATGTAAAGTCTTTGGTTTGTGTTAGTGACCATGATGTGACTGTACATATAACCTTTAAACATTTGAATAACATTGAACAGGTAAAGTGCTCAACCATTAAAAGGCAGACTTATGGCACACATTTTATTCTCACTCGAGAACATTCACAATTTCAAATGGCTTCCTTTCCTTGTTCCCTTACTACCTCTTTCCCTGTTCCAGTTATTCACTGCTGTGTAATAAATGCTGTGGAACACTGGTCCAGATACAAGGGTAGGCCAATTCAATTCCACCTCTCAGCTGGAAGGGTGTCAAGGATTTACCATCATCCTTAATCTATCACACGTCTCTTTGCTATTCAACTCCCTACTTCCTTGTGTTGTTATATTGTCAAATCCAGTGGTTTAAACGGACATTTTGCTGCTTTGGTCAGAAATTTAAGAAAGGTTTTGCTGGGCTATTTGGTAATTTACACATTACATCTAGAAACCTCTTGAGGCAAATCCAAGAGTTCATTAGGCAAACTTTATTTTCCATGCTATGGCAGGCAATCAGGTTGCCAAACTTTTTGCCGATACATAGCAATGACTCCCTTTTCTTTGGAATCTGATATTTTCTTCATTGTCCTTCAAGCCCTCACCAGTGGACTCTTCAAAGTCCTTTCAGTTTCTTCCTGCTGTCTGGTCCAAATCAAAGGCTACATATTTTAGGTTTTTATTATGTAATCTACTTTCAGGTAAAGAATTCTGTTCCATTTATTTATGACCATGTAACAAATTACCTCCAAACTTAGTAGCTTGAAATAACAATTTAATTTTGCTCACAGTTTTGGGGATCAGGAATTCTAGAAGGGGTTGGTTAAGCAGATCATCTCAAGGCCACATGTGTCAGCTTCCAAGATGACTGATGCTTTGACTGGCATGTCTGGCAGGTGCTCTGATTGTTGACTGGCAGCTCAGCTAGGGCTGTGTATGAATGTCCATATGGCCATTCCACATGGCTTGTGATTCTTATAGTACGGGTGGAGTTTTGTGGATTCCCAGGGGAGCATCCCAACATCAAATGTTTTTGTTTCCCGGTGTTGGTATAACAAATTTCCACAAACTGCTTAAAATAGCAAAAATTCATTCTTTCACAGCTTTGGAGGCTGGAAGTTCAAAATCCAAGTTTAGTGGGGCAGCACTCCATCCGAAGGCCCCAGGGAAGAATCCTTCCTTCTTCTTCCTAACTTCTGGTGTTTGCTAGCACTGCTGGGTATTCCTTGGCTTATAGCTGCATTAATCCAATTTCTGCCGTTGTCTTTACATGGCTGTCTTCCCTCTGTGCCTTTGTGTTTCCTAACATTCCTCTCCATATAAGGATATCAGTCATTGAATGCAGGGCCCGCACTAATCCAGTGTAGTCTCATCTTAGTTTAATTACAACCACAGGTGACCTTATTTCTAGATAAGGCCACCTTAAAAGGTACAGAGGTTAGGACTTCAACAAATTTGGGGGGAACACAACTCAATCCACAATATTAAATGTTCCAGAAGACCTGGTCTGAAGTTGCAAGGCTTAAAAATATAGTTATCTACCACCAGCAGTCCTAGAATGTCACTTCTGCTGCTGGGCTGTTTAATTGCTGCGTTTTGTTGATCAAGAAAGTCACTGCCAGTTCAAAGTCAAGGGGAGGAAAATTAGCTTCGTCTCTCAGTGGGAGGAGTGCCAAGGATTTGCCACTGTCCTTAATCTGTCATGCTCCCCTTTTCTCTTTTTCCTATCCTCTTCCTTCTGTTTCTCTGTCCCTCTCTTTCCTCCCAAGGATGCTTTAAGTTAAATGTGTTTATTATGTAACACCACTAAATGACTGATCTCTAAAACATTTGGGAAAAAAAAACTTATGTTTTATAGTTTTCCCAATAAATTGTAGGGTATATTACTCTGTGTGTGGAGGGAGTGAGAGAGAGAGAGTGAGAGGTGGAGGTGAGAGGTGGATGGGGAGAGAAGGTTCATGTGGGGAAAGCATTAAAACAAATAGCTTGTGATGTTTCCTCTCAGAGACATCCACGAGAGATACAATGTTTTCTCACCAAATACTAGACACAAGCTCTCTTTCTATTCTTAGAAGTTTATCTGCCTCTTACTCAGAATAGCTTTACAAATCAGGTAGAAATTGAAGAGATTTTAGAGCTCCCATTTAAGATATCATGGAACAGATGTATAGAGAACGAAAGGAATTTGTTTGTCTCAAAGGAAGACTGTCAAAAAATCAAGAGGCGGCATCCGTTGGTCTCATGAGATATCTGCTGCGTTACTGTTGTGTGGTTCTAAAATGTTGAACGTGGAGGGGTTCCATTTCTGGCACTTGGCTGCCACGTCAGGATTTTTTAAACAGATGCCTCCAGAAAACATACATATGTAGACATTCTGAATAAAAGGCAAATTGTTTTTCTAGATGACATTACCTCTTTTCACTTTTCAATATAGTTGTATGAAGATTGCATTATTTTTCAGAAATACTGTCTTTCCCACTAAGATGCTCTTCACCTGGCCCCTTCCTAGTGCCCTCCCCTTTGGGAGGGGTATACTTTTCTGCCCGCTGATTTGGCCACATGCCTTGCTTTGACTGCATAAACTGTATGGGAGGGCTTTGTGTCACTTCTGAGCAGAAACGTTAAGTGCCTCTAGATGGTTCTGTTACTACCTTGCCAGAGGCTGGCATGTGCCCCACAGCTGGTCATCCTTGACCTGAATCTTGAGATGAAGGAACAGAGCCCATGCCATGTGACAATGGCAGTATAACATGAGCCAGAAGCGAACTTTTGGTCTTCTAAGCCACTAAAATGTTCATATTCCTTGTGGCTATAGCATAACTCAAAATGACTCATACATTGTATATGAGAATAAAAACTTTGCAGGGAACTGGTACGTGCTGCTTTGCAAGAGTCTCTGTTTCAGTATGGTTTGCAAGATGTCTGTGGATACATAAAACTTGATTTTATGTTCATCTCGGTCTTTGAGTGAGATTGTATTATTCAATTATGAAATTACTGGAATCTGCATTTGATTTGATTTCCACTTTCTATCTGTATGACCTTCTGGATAAATTGCTGAACTCCTTAAGCTTCTGTCACCTCATCCAGAAAATGGAGACAGTAATACATACCTCATAGGATTATTGGGAGAATTCAATTAAGTAAAGCACTGGTTCTCAACAGGGGTACTTTAGCCATCCAGGAGACACGTGGCAATGTCTGGAGGCATTTCTGTTTGCTGCTACTGGCATCCAGAAGGTAGAGGTGAGGGGTGCTACAAAATATCCTACAATGCACAAGACAGCCCCCTGCAAGAAATTATTCTCCAACCCCACGTGTCAAGAGTGCTGCAATTGAGAATCCCTGAACTAAAGTAAAGTTCTAATTTAACACAATTCTTGGAACATGGTGAGAGAAAAATGAATGTTTGTCGTGTCCAATATTACTAAGTGGGCTTAAATAACAACCTGGGAGCACTTGCAATGATTTGTTACAAATCAGTCCTAATTTTGCCAGCTTACTATAAAGATCTCTGTTCAACTGTAAATATATAACTAGAGAAAAATAATTGTTCTTTCAGATGGTTTGGCAATGACATTCTGTAAATCCCACCCTGGTTGTATCAGTACTAAGAAAGAAGAGGCTAGAAATTTTCTGAAATTTCATACAGTTTTTCATGATATGCTTCAATTTCTGATAATTATTGTCAGCATACACTGTATATTAGACAGGGTTTATGAAACTGTATGCATTTAAAATGTTATATAAATATGTAATGCATGAAAGTAAACTGTCTGAATAATAAATATATTTACCCAAAGAGTAAATAAAACAGCTCATAAGAAGCTGTTCCAGTTATTCAGGTAAACACTTACCCTCTATGCTTGACTTTCTTTCATTGCTTTGAGTCATGAGAATAAAACCCAGGAATATGCTCTTGCAATGAAATTGGGAAATGACATCATCTAAAGTGTCCAAAATATCTAATATCAACTGTCCTGATGCTTTCCTTTTGTGAGTGTTCAAGGGCACTCCAGCCTTGCTTTAAGAATCTGTTCTTTCTAACAAGAAACTTTGCTGTAGCTGATTATTAAGGCCAGGAATGAGTTGCATGGGAAAGCTTTCAGTCTTAGTGGAAAGACTGGCAGATACTTGGCTTCTAGTGTTAGTGACAAACCATCTGGTGACCTCGGGACCCCCATTTTCTAGACTTAAATTTATTCAACTTCAAGATGAGTACATAGTAAGATCTTTATATTTCTCTCCAACTTGTAAATTATATGAATTCATTTCTTTATCTGCCCATTTTATTTTCACAAAGTTTCAGGTCCATGGAAACACTGCCCTTGTTTTGAATGTCATTTAAATGGGAACAAACTTGAATACAGTGTCTTAAAATCATTGCTGATTGACTTTTCTCTCCTATATTTGAGTATTTGTTTTTAGGTTGTGGCTGGTTTTTCTTCTTGATTTTTGTTTTTTTAACCTAAAAAATCGAGCAGAAGGCTTAGCTTTTAGCTTTGAAGGATAAGAGAATATAGTAAAATATCCTCCTATATATTTTAACAGAAAAAAAAGTAATAACAATAATAGCTATCACATTCTGGTACAGGGTTCTGTGCCATGCTCTGCTGTATTTCACATCCATTATCTCAGTTAATTATAACAACCCTGTGATGGAGACATTGTTAGCCATTGTTCCATGTGTGTAAATGGAAACTTAGCGTTCAAAGCACATAGCATGCATGACTCAAACCAAGGCTGTCAATACATAGTCTTAACCACTATGCCTTTTATAGCTAAATGCCAGTACTTGACAACAATATGGACTTCTTAGAAAGTGAGGACACATTTCTATTTTCTGAATATGTGATTTATTTTTGCTTCTCTGTGAAGGGGTTTCTTCTTTCTACACATGTTCTCATGTTATCTCTACACTCTTATTGGTAACTATGCAGTCATAATTTCCCTTTCTCTCAGGCCAGCTGAGTGGCAGTGGAGAGAGCATAAGACTAGCCTGAAGACTGTGGCAGGACAGAAAGTTGGTGATACACTACGTATTCACCAATCATGTAGCTAATGTTTTTGGAAATCCTCTTCTACATGGAAGAAGAAAATTAACTTGTGACTATTTTTATGAAAGATAAGACTGTGGTCTCCAAATGATATCACTGTTAACGTCAAGGCCTTTTGAGTCCTATTCAGGAAGATGGCCCAAAATAAAAGAATACATGCTTATTTTTTTCAGATATATAAGTTGTCTATACCAATAGCAACTTCTTATTCTTGGGCTAAAAACAACGAACACAAATGAATTATTATTTATGTGACATTAAAAATCTCTAATGTCCTCTGGAGCACTAAATATATATATTCTAGGATTTTCTACTTGTACCTTAATAGATGACTTACTCTGTGCTGCTTTCTCATGTACTGTATTGTCTGGGTTAAGTGCTGCTGTTATCACCACTTTACAGCTGAGAAGACTGAGGCTTAGAGAGTGTAATAACTTGCTCAGTGATCCAAGGCTTAGAGATGGTAATTCCAGGACTTAAACCCAGGCCACATAATTATAGTCTCTGTGCCCTTAAGCATTATATCACTATATCGTACACAAAGAAATCAGATTCAGCCAACACCCAAATTATTCCATCCTAAATTTTTTAGTCTTCCTGAGAAAATATTTGTTACTCAAAAAATCAAATATTTTTTCAGAGATGGAATCTGAGCAACTTAAAGAAAATTACTTGAAGAGAATTGACAGTTATAAATCCGTATTTGCTTATAAAGATTAGATTCATGAAAATACTTGTATTATTTCACATAGGGGTTTTCATGACATCCATGAACACTTTTTCGCTGTAGGAGTAAATACATTGTAGTTAACTGCACTGGTGGCACTCTGACTTTGGATCTGAAAATCAAGGTGTGATCTGACTTTCATTATTATGAGTCAAAACTATTCTGCAGTCAGACTAGAACAGGTAGACTATGCCTATTGGACTAACAAAAGATGAATCATGTTTTTTTGGTTTTGTTTTTTTTTTTAAATACATGTTTTTATTGAAGTCTAGTCACTTTACAGTGTTGTGTCAGTTTCTTTGAATCGTGTTTTTATAGGCTGGCTTGGAGCTAGAACAGGCTACTTGTGGCATAGCCCAATTTAGATGTCAGAACTTCTCTTTGTATGTACATAGCTCTTACCCAGTATCTTACATTGCACTGAGAAATAGTTGCACAATTATTAAAAAATAATGAAAGTTGAAGAAATAAGCCAACAATTGTGCTGAAATCTCGTGGTGCAAAATGGAATCTCTTTACTCTGCAGTAATTTGGTAGATTAAATTTCATAATTTGTATCCCTTCCTGTTACTGAATTTATAGCTGTTCTTGGGTTTTTTTCATGTTACGTCTGCATTTATTTCTTTGTAATCAATACAAAGTGATTTCTTTTGGCTTCTGTTACTTAATTTAGCAAAGTCCTTCGAGAGACAGTTTTTATCCTTCAAAAGTGGGAAAATTTCTGTTGAATCTTGGTAAATTCCGATTTACTTTCTTCCCTATGCAAAAAGGAGCATTTACCAAAGTAGTAATTCACTTTGTAAACTTGGAGAACGTCTCTTTCTGTGATGTTGCATTCCTTTCAACTCTTACCTCAGTTCTGCTGTTTCTCTTTTATTCAGTCATCCCTGAAAAGAGTGTGTCCCTGGAATTTTCATACAAGGAAGAGATTTTGTTTTAAAGGTGGGGAGGAGTTGCTCCTCAGGATTTTTTCTTAAAATCTAATTTAGGGACATTCCCTGAACAGATCTAGAAGGGAGAATATTAAAATGTGAAGGCCATCTTATGTTGAAGTATTCTGTTTATGATTAAGATCTATCCTGAGAAAAATGTGTAAGCAGTGAAAACATTGTCTTTGGGATTCTCTGCCTTTTCTGCCTGGGCTTTGTGCTTTACACCCACTTCTGTTTCCCATCCTCTTTCACTCTGTCACCCCCACATATCCTGACAGGTTCTCAGAATCCACCCAAAGCCTTATTCATGCTTCACAGGGAACCCACTTTCAGGAAGTGATATCGCTCCACATACTTTTAAACAACTAGTGAATAAACAGATTCTGGATCCAGGCATTGGGATGTGATTTCTGGAATAAATGGAATAAAACATAGTCCCAAAGTTCCAGGGTATTAACAAGGACAGGTGAGTAGGAGAGACACATCAGGGTACCACTTTAACTGTGTGAGTTTTGCGATATGCTCAAGGAAGAAGTGGACATCCCTACATTTCTGCAATATACATTATGTATGAAAAGGTTATCTTTCTCAGGAATATGTGATATATATTCTATATTCAAGGTATTGGAGCTTTTTAAGTTAGTCTTTAACAATTTTATCAGTTGCTGAGAGTGTAACAAAAGTCTACTATGGCTAAACAGAGTGAACTAAAACTACCCTTGTAGTTTTATGGTATAACTTCCAGGAGTGAGGCAGATTTACAGAGAACTAAGAGGAAAGTGTTGGCTCCAATAGTGGTTTGAACAAGTTCACAAACAGATTTTTTTGTAGCAGATAGGAATACAAAACGTTAGTTATCTTGTCCTGAAAGTATTAAAATATGTAAATCATCCAGACAACTCTCTTCTCTTTGAATCCCTATTCTCCAAGCCAACTGAATGGTTACAGTTTAGCATCCAGTGCAGATCTGTTCCAGAGATACAGAATATTATAGTCATACATTCTGTGTAATAAAGTTTTCATTGGGATTAATGAATTGATGGTTTGTTCAACATGTCATTCTCTATAAGCTTGGTTAATGTGCAGTGCCCTCTTCTCTCCAGATCTGATAAATGAGGTTTCTGAGCCTATATATAAACTGAAGGGCAAATCTTGAACTGGAATGAATTCAGTAAAGGAAATGTCCTCCTACAGCCTCTTGGAAGTCAGCCTGCCTGCATCTCTGGAGACATTGTCACTTTATTGTGTCCCTTTATTTTGAAATTCCACGTTTATAATTAGAACAGGGAGCTCAATACATAAAATGTGTTTTGTTGCAGGGCATTGGTCTCCTTCCAGCTAAATGTGTAGAGATTTTTTCCATCCTTTCTCCTCCTTCCATTGTTCGAAATTTTGCATGGATCTTGCCTCTAGAAATAACTGACGTTAAGAAATGTTTATACCAATATCTTAAAAACCGTAAAAAGAATCTGCAGGGCTCAGTTGATGGTGGGAAGAATAGGAGGAGAAAGAAGTTTCAGCATCATATTTTCATATTTTATGAAACAGCTCTTTTCTGTGTAGTTGAAAGATGTATGATGTGTATTGTAGCTGTTCATGCTGATGTCAAAAAGGGCAAAGACAACTTAAGTACTTGGTTAGTTTGTAAGTATGTTTGATGCAAAGGACAGATAAACATAACTTCATGAATATATAATGTTGCTGATGCCAGCTGAAATTATTTCTAGCCATCGTTATGGCTTTTCTCCAAGGTCAGTGCTGCCTGTTTGTTGGCAAAATTGTTGAATGGTTTTGTTATCCTGCTTGAACTGTGTCAAAGCAGCCCCTTGATTTCTGAATCACTTAGTCAAGATTCTGTGCTTTGTCACTTCATTTCCTGGCATCTTAAAGGGTTCCAGGACTTGGAAGGACTGGCTGGGAAACTGTGTGTCTTGTCCTCCTGTCAGGGTCCTCTGTCAAATTTCAAGCTAAGATGGCTTGATTTCCACATTAAAATGGAGCTCTCATTGTGGTACCTCGGGGAAACTTCTCAGGGCACTTAACAGTTTTATTAAAAAATACAGGGGGATGGGTTAGTTCTTAGAGACAACAGAAATAGTAGACACTAATGGCATGGTCACAGTAATCTAAATGGCATCCTCTTTTTTTTGTTTTCCTTTAAAATTAATTTTCTTTTTCCCTCACTATAAATGCAAACCTATACACCCTAGAGAAAATTTGAAAATATTTTGGTCCAGTATTTTTTCTAGGCTTAAAATTTTTTTTTCTTGCAGAGTTCATTATATATACTTTGAATTAGTATGTAAAGGAAACATAAATGCATATTTTCAGGGTAAACATTCCCAATTTAAAGTTTACCAGTGACAACCCCCTAGCTTTTTGTAGCATTTTGTGGTTTATCAAACATTTTTACATATTACTAGCACGGAAAGTTAACATTATTCTTTCTAGATTCAAATGAAGAAATTAAGATTGATTAAGTGGCTAATGGCCAAGACCAAAATCACATAGCTTGTGAATACTAGTAGTCCGTGTAGGTCTTTGGTTGTACAGACTAACATTGGGAAAAAAGGCACCAGAAGTCTTCTCATTTGGCGTATAATATTTTCATTATACTGCTCTCTTTTATATTAATGTAACAACACGCACAAAAAAGCTAAAGTGAGTAAGGCATGGAGGCATTACACTCCACTGAAACAGACAATACCCAAAAGATATATTTCATTTGTTTATTCATCTAACCATTCCACACATACATAAGTTCTGTTTGCCAGTTATTATTATGCTAAGTCCCAAGATACCATGAT
This sequence comes from Camelus ferus, assembly GCF_009834535.1. NCBI lineage: Eukaryota > Metazoa > Chordata > Mammalia > Artiodactyla > Camelidae > Camelus > Camelus ferus. The sequence continues at coordinate 13,984,106 of NC_045699.1, forward strand.
AAACAAAATTGACATGATCCCAGTTTTCATTGAATGTTTCATCTCAGGCAGATCGACATTAATTATGTAAGTGTCTAGTTATTAACTATCACTAAAGCAAAGGAAGAAAATCAGTGGGGAGCTGTGAAAGTGAAGAGCAGAGGCACTTGATTTGGACCAAGCTATCAGGATAGGCTTCCCAGAGGAGGCGGCATTGGGGATTTAGAAGGCGTTCATGTGTTCCTGGCAGAGGGACACAACATATAAAAATGCCTGGAGTTAGTAGCATGTTGCTTTGAAGAATCGAAAAAAGGCAGTGCGTGGAGAGTAGAGATTAGGTAACAGGGCAGTACTTGCTGAGGGAGAGAGAACAGAAGACAAGGATCTTATCGATCATATTTTATTTTTTGTATTTTGGCCTAAGAACAGTAAAGACCTTTTATTGAGTGAGTCAAATCAGAGACATAAGTTGATCAAGTATGTGTTCTTCAAAAGATGACTCTGAAGGCCTAGTTCTAGTAAGGCAGAGTGCCCTATATCAAACTGACTCTCCTACATATAGCAGTGGTAAATCAGAATAGCCCTTATTTGTTAAAGAAATTTAGTAGGTAATTACAACCCTCCCCTCAAGAAAACTCCAGGCCCATATGGCCTTATTGGTGAATTTCTATCAAAAACTTAGACAAAAATTACCAATCTTAGACAAACCCTTTCAGAAGGAAGAGGAAGAGGAAACATTCTGCATTTTATGAAGCCAGCATAATTTCTGTTATTGACATGTTCTTTACAAGAAAAGTACACACAGACCCATACCCGTTAAGCATATAGGTATAAAAATCCTAAGCAAAGTGTAAGCAAATAAGAGAAGCAGATATAAAAACAGCAGTGCATCCTGCCAGGTAAGGATTACCCCAGGGTTGCAAGATTGTTTTACTATTTTAAATGCAATCAATCTAATAAATCATACAAGGTAAAAGAGAAAAAAGTTGTGATTATCTCAGTCAGTGCAGAAGAGGCATTAGACAAAATTCAACACTGATTCATAAAGAAGACCTATCAAAATCTAGAAGTAAAAGGAGAGAACTTCCTAAACCTGATAAAGGATATTACAAAAATCTACATGTTTCCTTATGTACTCTTAAATGTAATAATACCATCACAGCAAAGAGTCAGTAGATCTTAATGCTCTCTCCAGGTCTGACACTCACTAGTGTGATACTTTTATCAATCACTCATCAAACCACTGGGAAATTCTTTGTTGTTACATAATAATACTTCAGTTTTTAAAAGGCTCAGATATGGAAGTACTTTAAATGCTAGAAAGGGCTAAATAAACTTGATTTGATGGTGATAATGATTATGAAGCTAGAGAATTAAAATTCTTTTACTTTCTCTAACCAGTACCCTGGAAGCCTTAGAATAGGATTTACCCTGCTGAATTACCTCAACGTAGTTCCAGTATTTAGGGCCTAGAAAACAAATGTTTAAAATTCCTTGCTTGTCCAGTGTCTCCTTTTGAGTTACCTGACTTCTCATTAGCTTTTCCATCATCAGATGGACAGTTTCTGAACATGTAGTTCAATCAGATAACCACTTCCTTCAACCCCTTGTGAGGAGCTAGTAAAAAGAAATAGGGAAGTAACATCTAAATTATTATTTGTTAATTTATTGACAGATTTGAATTTTTTAGACTTTACCTAGACTGTACCAGCAAGGATAATTTATAGTTCCCCCATCTCTTTTTTCTTATGAAATAAGTCATACCTTTCTTATTCTGAATTCAGGGGGGAGAGAAAGAGAGAAAGAGAGCTCCTAAAGAGGTCTGCAAGATAAAGAAAATGATCTCAGTGTTTTCTAATATTCCTCAGTCCTTGCACCATTCTAATTGCAAAAGTGTGTCCTTGATACTTAATAAAAGGTTTATAGCAGAGGAAGCTGGAAAGTACATGATATTTATGCAGAAATTAACAAGGTCATAATTTTTTAAATGTATTTCTATTATTGATATAACATATAAATCTTAATGAGATTTCACCCCTTAGGGCTCAGGTACTTCTAATTCAGATGTCAACATGTAAGAAATTATAATTCTATAACAATAATGAAACAATAATTCTTCTTTCACATGGCTCAAAGAAATTTACAAATCTTACGTTAATCCATTGATTGTTGCAAGTCTGCATTGTAATTCAGACACATTTCTCTGTTGCTATTATAATTTGGTCTCAGTCAGCCAAAGAGGGGTGTAGATCTGGGATTGTAATAATGAAACATATTGTTTTGATTCGAATGTGTGAGGAAAGTCAATAGTTTTCTTCGTGAAGTGTTGGTATCTAGCAAAGTAATAGGCTTTGGGATGTGTAAGGGCTTTAGAAATCACATCTTTATAGTCTCTGATAATAGACAAGAGAAAATAGAATTCATCCGGAAGGAGGGCTCCAGAGGTCAGTGGCTTGACTTTGGATCCCGGAAGGATTTAGGGGTTAGGTGGGGGGGGGGTCCCTAAGATTCAGAGATACTGTCATATGGGGCAAGAATGGTTAGACTTGGGCTCAACAGACCTAAAACATAACCTGGGAACTGGAGGTGAGTTGTAAAGCAAGGTGTTAGCTTCATCTAACCAGGCTAGAACACAGGTCTTGGGATTAGGTGTGCAATCTCACAGAACCCGCAGCAGGATTGGCCTCAGGTGAGCCGGAACGTGACAGACGGAGAGTTCTGTTTCCTTCTCTTTCCTGGTGAAGGGATGCTCCCAGGTTCTGACCCCGTGCTGGAACTTTAGTGTTCCAAAGGGAAGATTTGAAGCATGGGGGTCAGTTTCTAAGGAGTGAGGCTTCTGAATAAAGTAGGTCCAGTTAAGAATGAAGATGATTCTGGCTGTTCTTTCCCTGCCCATTCCGTACCCCAACCCCCTGTGCTTCTACTTTGGCCTTGTTCCACTGATCCCTCAGAGGCCCTTCCTCTGGAATAACATCACCGTGGTTATAGTCTGATCCATTGGGACAGCTCACAACGTGGACTGATTCGTTAGACCAGAAGAACAAATCACTAATACGACATGTTTGTCACAATGGTGACTTACTGGTTTTGGGTGATCACAAGGACTGAATATCAGTGAGGACCCCGGGCAGATCAGATTTCTTGTATTGTCGCACTCAAAGTATAGTGTGACAACTAATAGCAAAGTGTTTCCAGACTTTAATTGCATCTCTTAAAGCCCAGTAAAGGAGATCTGAATTACAACTCATAGCACCTATTCTTAGCTTGGGGTCTCTCCTTTGCAATTCTGTCATACTCTAAAGGCTCCCAGAGGCACTCATCCTCTGAGTACTGAATATCACTCTCAGTACTGTGGAAACCCCTGTCCAACTCACTTGCCCTTTCTCCCCTCTACCCCACAGCCCTTGCTTCTCACCTGCAGAGACTGCCAGAATTTCTTAATACTTCACTACTGACAGTACTAAATGGCTCTAGAATAACAAAAGGACGCAAGAGATTATTTGCTCCGCTGACTGTGATACACAGAAGTCTTATGTAAAGATTTTTCAGTGTGACTCTTTTCTCACAAATGTTTTGGAAGTGTTTCTAATTATTAAAATTCTAATAATTAAAATTCTCTACCTTATGAACAATAAAACGAAAGTCAGGGACTGTGAGAAATGTTCTCAATTTGAAATTGAGTGCATGGACACAGGATGGAAAATTATGCTTAAGTTTACATTTGAACTGTAGAAGGGTCACAGCAGGAAAGATTCCAGGTCTCATGTCTGAACTCATCAAAATTAGCAGATACCATCAGTAGGTGACTTTGCTCTATGAATGTTCTAGTCTTAATTCTTGCTAGACTCCTAAGTAAACACATGACCTTCAGCAAGTTAAATTCTTTGATCCTCATTTTTATCATATAAGTAAATGAAGGGAGAGAATAAGCCTAGGTTAATATCTGATTTTCCTGTAAACTATAAAAATATACGAAAAATAACCTGAGAGGGAATAAATTCCTAGGATAGCTACTTTTTATACATTTTCGTAGCATTTTCTCTCTGAGTTTTCTGTAACTTCATTCGCCATCCATTGCTGTTTACTTGACATCATATTTCATCAAAATAAGTACTCAAAATTTCTTTTAAATGCTTTTAAACACAAAATGCTTTTAAAATGTCTTTTTAATGTGATGGCTATCAAATTTGGGAATTATTAAATTGGTTTTAGGTAATTAAAATGAATGAATTATGCACACCTTTCCCCTTACCAGTTACAAGGAAACATGTATCCCCCTCTTTTGAGTCTTGTTGGTTTTCCTTTTAGTTGTAATGCATTATTTTTAGACATGTAGTCTTATTTTCTTACTTATTTTTCATGGAAATCAGCTTCATAAGACATGTAGGCTTTTAGTAACAATGCAATTCAAATGTTATGCATAAAACAAGGTTCTTTTTGATTTATTGTTTTCAACTTAAGATCTAAAGTACAAAGACAAAAGTAACATCTTTGAAGTATTTCTAGTTATTAGGGCCAGAAGAAAAAGGAAAAGAACTGGCTAATATTGGAGTGATGATTGGCTCTTGCCACCAGAAAAGGAAGCTTTATTTCCTAAGGACTAGAAACGTAGACCTTTGGAATTTCATGTTTACAACAAAAAAAAGACTATACATATGAAACTGTTTCAGTGTCAAGTTCACTTAACATGTTTGTGATCTTAGGAAAATTACTTAAGCTCTCTAATTTCTTCAAGTAGTAAAATGTGAAAAATAACGGCTATCACAGTGGATAATTTAAAGACAGAGCTAATACATACAAAGTGTTGGAGCCTGGTGAATGCTCAATGACTGATAATGGTGTTTTAAAGCATTTTCTTGTGGGTTTTTAAGAATAGTAAAGATATAGTTATTCTCAGAAACAGATGACAAATGGGGATGTGGGAATCATTTCTGTTTATCAGTAATATTTTAATTAAACCTGTATTTTTAAAACACTACAGATAAAGAAAACTGATTTAATGTAGGGATAATTCATTGTTCTATAAACTGAGTGGTTTAAAAGGTGTTCAGTTGGTGTGAATTGCCGTACTCTGGAAAAAACTGATGACTGAAGTAGGTCCAGTTATCTAAACTGATGTACACTTAGTATTTAAAGCCTATTTTAAGAAGCTAATTTGCTATCTCTGTAGAGGAAAAGACATTTGAGTTTGTTGAGGTATTGGGTAGAGGGAGGAACATTTTCTTAGGAGTTAGCACACCTGACTTCTGCTCCCATTGTTCAGCCAAACTCTTGATTCATTCTTTCATCTATTCAAGGGCTTCTTATGTTCAAGGCATATAATGAAGTATTTTCAGAGAGTTTACATCTTACATGAAGCCTGGCACAGAACACATGTTCATTCAATGTTAGGCAAATAATATCATAGGGAGGATGGTACAGAAAATTATAAATCAAAGGAAAATGTGATTCTTATGAAGTACCAAGGTAGTTCAGAGGAATGAGTAAACCTTGCTGTGGTACTCAAAAAGGCTCATTAAGGAGGTGCTATTGAGGGATGCAACCATGTATGAGTAGGATACAATAAGGGTAATGGAAGAAAAGAGACACTGGATTCTAGAAAAGATCTGAAATGGTTTGCCTATAAGGTCATTGTGTAGTCAGTGGGCAGAGTTATATGGACCCGTACAAGCAGGTGGACCAGACAAATTACTCAATTCCTCTGTCACTGCATGTGGAGGCACGTTGCCCCAGATGGAGGATCAGTGTCCCTGGAAATTCCTGCTGGACCTTTCACTCCAGATCCTCAGACTGTATCTTTACCTTATTCTCTGCCACAAAGTTCTTTTCTTTCCAGATTTCACACAGAACATTGTGTCTGTGCCACTATCACCCTCTATGTAGAACATTGCAGTAGTCTCATTAATGAGCTGGTATCCCTACTTCCACTCTTGGCTACTTTCCCCAGCTTATCACCCTAGCAACCAGAGAAATTCTTTGGAAATTTAAGTTGTAGCATATCTCTGTTGTTCAAACCTCCAATAGATAAGGAACTTCTCAGGATCTTACAAAGCCCTAGGGATCTGGCTCTCTGTTATCTCTTAGACTATTAAGACCATTTCACCTGAAAGGGTCTCATATCCATCAAGACTGGTGACAATCTTTTGGTAAATTTAGTTGATTTCTCTCTTTAATTTTTTTTTTTTGAAGTATAGTCAGTTGGCAATGTGTCAATTTCTGGTGTACAGCATAATGTTAAATTTTTGTTAAATTCATATTAGTTGTATGTTGTTAATCTTCAGTGGGAATTAGCTGAGTGGAAATGATGCTTTAGAGTCGGTGATGGAGTAGGGGGGACATGTTAAAGTGAGTAATGGGGAAGGAAGCGTAAGTGTGGCCTCCAAAGATTCCTTCATGGTGATGTCAAATTTGGTTATGCATTTACTGTGTGCTCAACTATGTTTGGCAGAGTAAAATGAAGAAGCATTATTAAACAATAAAGAAAATACAAATACAGAGGTCAAGAATCATTGTCTTTAGATGAGAACTTTCCCTCTGTTTCTGTAAAAGAAAAGCAGAGAATTGCTTTTTTTTGACCCAAGGCACACTGAAGGGTCATTCTCAGCCACTGAAATCATTATATAATTTAAGTATAGAGAAATACTTGTAATCAGACACCTCATAATCAAATATATTAGGACTTCACACCTCACTCATTCCCTCTGACTCACAGGCCTTAATTAAATGTAACATCTGGATTTTACATCTCTCACTTCCAGAGCGGTCCATTTCCTTTCCACTCTGCCTCCTGAAGGTCTCTGCCTCTTGACCAATCTTCAGGCTCATGTTGGAGCCACTCTTGGAAGTCAGTCCTGAACAACTTGTGTCCCCCTCAAGCTTACCCTGTATCCACTGTGGAAGTAAATTCCAACATCCGAAGTAAGATCAGAAACAAATATGGTAGATTTTGTCTCCTTCTCTGAAATCTACCTCTATCCCTTTCAACCTTAACCAAAATATTTATCACAAATGCTCTGTTTCACTTTATTTCTTCACTTTCTCTACATAGTAGATGATGTATAGTAGGTGGAAAGAGAAAGATGAATTCAGACACACTTTGACTGGAGATTAGCCTCTAACACATAATATCTGGGAGTCTTGGAGCAATTGGCTTAGCCACCTTTGCTTCATTGATGATATCTTCAGGGTGTATTATAAGCATTGAATTAAGAGTATGTTGCAAAAAGCCTAAGAAACTGTAGGTTATTAAAAGGTGTTAGTTTATTTTCTTTCTACATTCATGTGGGGCCAACTGGCACCCCCGAAGTCCAACAACCCCCATTCCTGGGCTCCCAGATGCAGTCCCTCAAAAGATTAAGTATATTCTTTTCTCAAGTGTGTTTGCTCTAGCAGAATTAATAGCCTGAGGTAGTGCCTAATCTCATAATAACTCAGGCTGCTTTGTCTCCTCCTCATCAAAGTCATAAATACCACTGCCCCTTCATGGACCCTAACTTTCTTACCTCACCTACATCCAATCAGAAACTTGTGCATGAGCTGATCACGCAGCCCCCAATCCAGTGTGTTCACCAATTCCTTGTCCCCATGAAAAACCCTAAGCTTTCACCATCGGGACACACACAGGCACCTCTCGCCTGTGTGGCTCACTTATGCTGTCTGACAGCATATCTAATAAACTCCTTTTCTATTTTCACCCTTTGTCTTCGGTAAATTATTTTCCTGCTCACTCACCGGCCTGCCAGACCCCATGACAATTCACACCTTCCTTTCCTCAATGAATGACAACAAAGTGACTGTTAAGACCTCCCAGTTTAAATCTCAATATGTAAATTGGTGGTAGTGGGGGTGGGTTGTGTAATGTTATTTTTCCACTATAAAGAATATTGAATTACTGAAGATTTTTTTTCTGACTGACTTAAACACCATTTCATTCCTCTTCCAAGCATTCCTCTTCTTTTTTTCTTGATTAGACTATGTCCAGGAAGAGCTTTGACCCTGCTCTGGAGACAGGTGTGCAGTGTTGGAGAGCAGTGGGCATCTTCCCTCTCTCTACTAAAATCATGAGTGCAGGATAGAAAACTGATAGATTCTTTTCATGAATTTTTCCTGATGTTTTTGCTACGAAACTTCACGTTTATATGTGTTGTTTCACTGAGGTCCATTTTCCAAATCAGTAATTAATTTTTTCCCAGGAAACTGTTCTTAAAGCTTTATATAGAGTTTTCTCTTTTACCATTTATGTACTGTTGTTTTCCAAATTAGAAAGTCTTCAGTCTGCTTCAGTGGTTCTTGCAGAAAAATTGTGCAAATTTCAGCAGTATCCTCTGACATTTTGCCCAGAATGTGTCAAACTATGTTTTATAGAGAACTTAGAGCTGGAAAGAGTATGTAAGAAACAGTACTTTATAAAGAACACACAGGGTAAAAATTGTAACCCCAAAGAACTTACTCACAAAACACAATTCGGAATCCGTGTGAAATGATAACACTGGAAGGCATTATAAATTAATGATTACTCCACTGGCACTAATATTTACCAATATTGTATTGTGCATATGGTCAGCTTACTGAATAGGAGAATAGTGAATGAGCTCTCAAGTCTAGAAATGATTAAAGAATTGCAAATTTGTGCTAGGTAACAATTGTTTCTTGTAACTGAATAATCTGATTTTTAAAAAGTATAAAACTTAAAATTCTGTCAGAAGGATTTTCCTTGAAAATGAATCTAGAAAACGAATCTGGCAGAAATGGCTTGATTGTGAAAATAGAGGATGTTGGTAAGTCTGCTAAAGCTGTAATCTGTTAGCACATTTATTACTTAGTACATAGTTATTAAATGCCTACATGTATAAAGTATTGTACTATACAATGGGGGTTAAAAAATGACCAAGACATTTCCTCTTTTTTTATATAGATTAGTGGAGATAGATATGCAAATAAAGGGTGCAGTAATTTATGGTTGATGCTAAGACAGAAGTATTTTCAGGCGAAAAACAAATACAAAAAGGAGGAAGAGGGGAATCCACTTTGGCCGACCCTCCGTAATCCAGGCTGGAATGAAAAATAATTAAGATAAACTAACGCCAGTTATTAAATGCTGTGAAAATTCAGGAGCATGAGTAAAGATACTTTGTAGCTTGAGACGACCCTTAGCCCATAAGAAGGTATCGTAAAAATTCAGAAAATTTTAAGGATAGCTCCAGGCAGATGAAATTTCAGGTCCCCAATATTTCTCAGCTTCAAGAAGTTCTCAGAGTATCTTTAAATTCCTCGGAAAGGTAGGCCACACTGTGTATGAGCTCAGGTACATTTTTGTAAGTACAAGGTCCACAGCTTGCGTCAGAGTCCCAAAGGGGTTTATAACTCAAAAACGATTAAGAACTTTTTTGAATTTGTAAGAGAATTTGGTAACTTTTAGATTTCACCCTGGTAAATTAAGAATTAATGTCAATAATTAATTGAAAATTTTAAGAACAAATATTCTGGAGTGCAGAGTACAGGGAGTTGTAGTTAATTGATACATTTTCTGACAGGTAAATGTGTCTGCCATTCCCAAGCTGTTTTCTCTAAATCCCTAAAGACAGCATAATTAGGCCATTTTTATCTTCATATTTTGACTTCTATACCTTTAGTTAAAAATGATGACAGAAATCTAGAGCCTGATTTACTGTCTAGAAGATACAGACTAACAGCCATTTTTCTTCTATTCATTGATGGTTCAAGACTTAAGAAAACAGTCTTTTCATACTTCTACCTTGAGAACAGTCTTACTTATTATAGTAATAAATTAATTCCAATATTGCATTGACTTATGGTTGGATATTATAAGTACTATTTTCTTCTCTGCTTCTTCGTATAATTGAAATAGCAGGTTGTTTTATTTTTACTAATCTTGGTATAAAGGTATGATAGAAGAATTTTTATGATTGTGTTAATGTGCATCTTTGTAGTTAAATCAGACCCTTCATAGGACATCAGGCAATCAAAGATAAAGTTACAACTGTTTTGAGAAATATTATTCAAAGTATGACACTTGGATTTTTTAAAAGAAAACAAAAGAAACTTCTGGTTCCATTAGACCCCTATTAATTTGGTTCACCATTTTAAAATGACAGTACTATAAGTGATAGAAACAGGTAGGGTTTTTATTGTTGTCTTTTCTTTCCTTTTTCTTTTCCTTTTTTCCTTTTCCTTTTTCTTTTTCTGTTTGCTTTTGAATTATGTCTGGGTCAGGTGACATGGCCACTTTAAATGGGACCCAGCATGGCACAGTGCAATGGTATAGGCTTTGAAGATCTCGTCCTGCCATTTACTGGCTATGTGGAATTGGGGAGTTTACTTATCTCTTTGAGAATCATACTCTTCGTGTATCAAAATAACACTGGGCCTGCTATGATAATTAATAATACATGTATGTTTTACACATAATGGTGATTAGTAATGTTATAATTAGTAATTGTTATGTAGAAAGAAAAAAATTCAGATGATTAAAGAGAATGGAATGCCATGTACTGCAAAATGTATGACAAATCATTTTTCTAAAAACTTCACGTTTAGCATCTACAAAATAAAATTGTTGGCATATCCCAACATTTCACCCAATTTTAATTCCCCTACTTTTGTGGAAAACAACTAAATGTGTGCCTGTATCAGAAGTGACTCTATTCACTTATTTTAGCTCAGTGATTTGGGCCAATGGAGTAGATCTGATCAGAGAGTATGAAGGCACATTGCTGACAGAGATTAAAATAGATGGTGTGACAGTAGACATCATTGTTACCTAACTAAATGTGCTTTTAGAAATGTCTTAATCCAGTTTTCTAGTAAAGCCCGTAGAAAAATAGTATTTCTTCATGGTGCCACTGTCTAAAAATGTTTTCAGTATTTAGGCCGTTCCCTGTCTTGCAGTGTAACTTGGGAGTGTTCTCTTGACAAAATAGGGTAGGTATTATGTGTCAGAAGTGACAAGAGAGAAATGTCTTACTTTTAAGCAACTCTGCAATATTGGATATATTTGATTTTTGCTACTATTCTTTATTCTACTCCACAACACATTATTCTAGGTTCCTTTATTTATCATGATTCCCTCAAGGAAATGAGCTGAGCCTCATTTAGTGTTTGGACGTATAGGTGGGTGACTTATCCAGCTCACTTGACAGTGTGGTATTGCTCGTCTCAGGGGACTTCCAGGTGAAGAGAAAGCTGTAAATAAAGAAATGGAGATCAAAATAGTGCACTCATTTCAGTCAGTGTGATTGACAGAAGTGAAAGTTCATCAATGATTATTTTGTAGCTAATTTGGTTACTGAATTGATTAACACAAGGTAAAATAATATTACGTTTCCTGAGCAAGAAGTGACTATTGCAGAAAAATTTTCCTTTTTCCCTGTCATAATTTTGATTTATTTCTTCATGTATTTTTAACTACATTTCAAAATAGTGTCAGTAATTTTTTTCTTTATTAAATGAGTGGTTTGAATGGGAGTAACAGTAGAAAAATTAAAAACTACTGTATATAGTGAATCTGTTTGCTGAGAGAATTTTTTTAAAAAAAATAATAAATCAGTAAATGAGAATTTATTATTGTAGTCTATACTGATTTATCTTGTGATTTAAGGAAATAAAAATATGAATAAGAGAAGGATTTTCATTTAAGGAAAGGGTGGTTAATTTAGGTGTTTGCCACATTGTCAATAAAACCTGAACTAAACTGACTTATTTCAGATTACCAATGTAATACATGTCTAGGGTTTTCTGTTAAATAGACCTACAAGATTGATAAGGAAAACTATCAAAATCTTGGTCAAATCCATAGGGTAACTGTCTCTATTTGTCCTTTTCTTTCTTTCTTTCTTTCTTTTTAATTGCAGACATCTCTCTCGGAGTTCTCTGTCCACTTCCTCCAATCTTGTTTTGCTGACTTTTATGCCCTCTGCACAGCTATCTTCCAGGGACACCCATTTTCTGATGCTGCAGTTTCCTTTCACCTCTCATTACTGTGTTAATCCCCCCTCCCCCAATCTGATGTCTTGTCTTTTTTGGTTTGCTCTCTTGATTTGGTGACTCACTTCCCCAATAGTTTCCTAAGACATGGTGCTTTGACGTTAAATGTTGAGTTTACCCTACTACATGTTGCTGCTTTGGCTAGGGATGGAATTCTGGGTTAAAAATCATTTTCATGTAGTTTTAATGGCATGCTCCATTAATTTCTAACTTCCAGAGCTGCAGATGAAAGACTGATAATTTTCCAATACCTGATCTTCTGTATGTGATGGAATTTTTTTCTTCCTGGAAATTTTGATTGTCTCTTTATGACTGGTGTTCTGAAATACCATTATGATGTTATGTATCATGGTTATATTTTTGTTTGTATTCATTTTACTATCCACAGTGGGTCATTTGAATCTGGAAACCAGTATGTTTTAAGTTTTGAGGAAGTCTCCAGTTACTTCTTTATTTCCATTTTCTGTGATCTTTGAAGGCTATTGATTAGTCTGATGTGGCACTCCTGCATAGATATTACTAGTTTACCCATAATCTACTACCTTTTATCTCCACTTTTCTTTGCTTCACCTTTTTGTTTTGCCTGTTTCTGGAAGATTTCCCCATCTGTGTCTTCTAACTCTTTTATATAGATAGATAAATAGATAGATATAGATATAGATATAGATATATAGATTATATATAAAGAAGATGGTTCTGCCATCATATTTTTAATCTCTTAGAATTCTTTCTTTTCTAAAAATTCATTAACATTCTGTTTTTATATATGAACATAGATACTCTCATGTCTTACCATTCTAAGAACATACGTAAAAATTTTAAATAATTTTTTCTTCCTCTTGACTCCACTCTTCCCACTTGTAAATATATTGATCATTGTTTTCCATATAAGAGCTATTCCTCAAAGTTTTGCAGATACTTAGTTGTGTATTCCTACTCAAGATGGAAGCACAGTAAACTAATTGAGTTGTCTCTGCATGGGGAGAATTAATGGCCTGCTGGTCCTCAAAATTGCATGATAATATGGAGATACTCTAACACTCGGAAGACACCAAAAGTCAGCACCTGAAGTTTTCTCTTGAGTTAATTTTATTTGGAAGAAATAGTGCAAAATCTTAACTGTGTATCACAGGTTTGATTGTCAGTGTCCTGAAAGCCAAAAATAGGAAAGAAATGTCAGATTTTAGTGTACAGAGTTTTACTTTCTGCACCACTGCACTCACCTATGACAGGCACACCAAGTCCAGACAGTCTTTGGTTCAGTGTCTACAGAGAGGAAGCTTCTAGTATTCTACCTGGGCAGGCCCCTAACTTCATGGATTTAGGAAGGATTCTGGAAGATTAATACCTTCTATTGTATACCCCCACCGCTAGAGTCATCTGGTGCTTCTCATTCCTGAGTTTTATGGGTTATATGGCTTGAATTAAGCTTTGTACGTGTCTTTTGATTTTAGCCACTTTGGTTTCAACTTTTTCTTATCAGTTGTCTGTATCGCCCCTTCCCTCTCCATCTTCTAGAATTTTAAGGCTCACTGTAGTCTAGTCTCCCTTTATTCTTCTGGTTTAATTTTTTTTTTCACTTTTAGTGAAATTTCAAGAGATCAGAGGTATACAAGAGTGTTGAATCTGCCATGTTTAATTCTAACCTTCGTTTTTTAGAAATGTTTTATAAAAAGGAAGGAATTATAATATTTGCATTGCATAAATTTAGGCTTGTCTAAATTTATATTTTGTTTTTGTTTTTGTTTTTTTTGGTAGGGGCAATTACTTTAATAAGCGGTCTCTTTTTCTGGTCCTCAGTACAACTGTTAGGCCTTGAAACTTCTCTTTTTCAACTTTTAGGTTTTTTTGGTATGCAGTTGTGGGATTGAGGTCCCCATTCCATTGCTGATTGTCAACTGAGGGCCATCTTTGGCTTGTGAAGGCCACTCTTCTGTGCTTGCTCGTGGTCCCTGTATTTCAGAACTAGAAATGTATGCTGACTCTCCTCACACTTGAACTCTCTCTGGCTTACCTTTCTGCTCCCTCTCTCCTGTTTTCCTCTTCTATCTCCTCTCTGATTGATTCTTATGCTTTTAAAGGCTTATGTATGTACACTGGTGTTACCTAAATAATCCAGGGTAATCTAATCTTAATTCTGTCTTCAAAGTCCCTTCATAGTAATACCCAGATAAATGTTTTATTGAGTAACTGAACAATGGGAATCTTGGAGAGGGGGATGCATCTTTGGAATTTTCCCACTGGGCACGTGTCATCTAAATTCATTGTCTGGCCAAAGGAAACTTCTAGACCTTCTAAAATAGGATTTCTCTAGACCAGCTGCTTTCAAGTTTTGTTATGTATCAGAAACACATGAAGAACTGGCTTGGAACTCAGAAGCCCAGACTCCTAAAGTATGAAAGGACTTCATCCTTCATATTTTTACCAAGTTCCCTGATGATTCCAGTACCCACCACTCACTCTACTTTGGTTGCATAATAAATACTTGAAGAATTGTTTTTTTTTAATTTCAAGGCATATTGTACCCTAGGATAGTTAAATCAAAATCTCCAGAGGTGGTGATCTGTGTATCAGTATGCTTTTTTCCCTCAATTTTTTCTTATTGAGGTACAGTGACAAACAACATTACATTAGTTTCAGGTGTAGACCATGATTCGATACTATGAAATGATCACCACAGTGAGTCTAGTTAATATCCATCACCATGTGTAGTTTCAGAATTTTTTCTTGTGATGAGAACTTCTAAGCTTTACTCTCTTAGTAACTTTCAGAGATGCAATAAATATTATTAAATATAGTCAACATGCTGTGCATTACATCCTCTTGACTTACTTATTTTAGAACTGGAAATTTGTACCTTTTGACTCCCTTCATCCATTTTGCCCACTTCCACCTTGCCACTTCTGTCAATCACCATCCATTCTTTGTATCTATGAGCTTGGTGTTTTTGTTTTGCTTTTTTTTTTTTTTTTTTTTTTAAAGATTCCACATATAAGTGAGATCATACTGTATTTGTCTTTCTCTGTCTGACTGACTTCACTTAGCACAGTGCTCTCAGGGCCCATCCAGGTTGCCACAAATGGCAAGATTTCACTCCTTTTTATGGTTGAATAATGCTCCATTGTGCATACATACCACATCATCTTTGTCCATTCATATCTCACTGGACATTTAGGTTGTTTCCATATCTTGGCTGTTTAAGTAATACTTCAGTGAACAAGGGGATGCATATACCTTTTTGAGTTCTTTGGATAAATACCCAGAAGTGGAATTGTTGGACCATATAGTAGTCTTGTTTTTAATTTTTTAAGGAACCCCATACTGTTTTCCATAGTGACTATACAAATTCACATTCTTACCAACAGTGCACAAGAGTTCCCTTTTCTCTACATGCTTTCTGACACTTCACATTTCTTCTCTTTTTGATAATAGCTATTTCAGGAGATGTGAGGTGACACCACACTGTGGTTTTGATTTGCATTTCCCATATTAGCAGTGATGCATGTACCTGTTGGCTGTTTGTATGTCTTCTTTGGAAAAATGCTTATTCATGTCTTCTGCCCATTTTAAATTAGATTTTTGTTTGCTTTATGCTTTTCTAGGGCAGTGCTTCTCAAATGTTAATCCATATATGAATGACAGGGGAGTCTTGTTAAAGTACAAATTCTCATTCAATAGGACTTTGGTGGAGACTGAGCTCCTGGCATTTTTAGGGTGAGGCATGCTGCAGGTCTTTGGACCAGACTTTGATTAGCAAGACCCTATAACATTTTCAGTCATATCATTCAGGAAGTACATTGGAAACACTGCCCGGGTTTCCACATATGTTTCCTTTTTAGCTAGGTTGGCATTTTCATATGCCAGATTAAAGCCCAAGCATTAAAATATCTAAGAAGAAGAATTGTTTAAAATTCAGGCAAGGCTTAGTGGTAGCAGTAAGTTTGTGTGTCTGTGTGTGTGCATGCATGCTCACACACTGTTTTGGTTTTTCTTTTGCTTCTGTTTTTTCCATTGAAATGCATTCTTAGATCTGGAAAAACACAATGTGGTATTTGGCTGTCAAACACTCATATACTCTTTAAGTTGAAACATAGAAAATTATCTGTTGCTCTGACGCTAATTGACTACAGCGTTGCTTGGTGTAGTATCTCAAACTTAATTGTTTTAGCTGTTATAAAATAGACTGTTTATACAAAGGAAAAAAAGACAATATAAAAATTGTTAGGTTGCTAAAGTTATAATTACAAATACGTGGTGATTAAAATTATCTTGTGGATTCTTCATGGGAATCCATTGTTTGAAAAAGATGTACTGAATCCCTACTATGTTAAGGAACCCTAAGTCTGAGGGGATCCAAAGATGAGAAAGGCATGTTCCTCAAACTACTGAATAATAGTTGCAGAATGGGAATGCAGCATGTTGGGAAAGAAACTTTTTTTAAGGCCAAAGGGAGACTTGTCAGTACTGCCTGAAAAAATCCACTAAAGTCAGATAGAGGAAATGGCATTTGAGCAGGACTTTGATAGATGAGTATGATTTGGACTAATGACTATACATGAACAAAGGTATAGACAAGGGAAATGCAACAATGTGAAAGAAATAGTAGTGTATTTAAATATAAAGGGAATGGAGCAGAATAGGAGCAGTAAGGAATGTTTGGAGCTGGATCGTTGGGAAATTTTGAATGATAGTCCTCAAAGACCTTGGATTTTATTTGCCAGGCAGTTGGGAGCAAGTGAAAACGTTAGAGCAGAGAGATGATATGATCTCAGTTGTACTTTAAAAGAAAAATCACTCTCACATTGCACCTTGATTTAAAAAAAAAGTCACTGTCACAGTGATGGAGAAGATAGATTGGAACTGTGGCACAGGGCTGACGGCAAATCTGACGTAGAACTCCTTCCTACTGAGCCCACATGGGTTCTTAGACTCTTTCTCAAGGTGGCACTCTGGGCTTCCATTAACAATCAAGTGAAGTTGGCACAGGGGACAAAAACAGTTTGCCATTCTGGGATAGGAGACGGGGGAGACATTGGGAGATTATGATGAGAGTAAGCATGTTAGTAGGGCATGAAACAGCTATTAATGGTGGCAGGGTATTATGTAAGGAGAAATGGACTCTAGGGGCCTTTAGGTAATAGGTTTGGTAGAACTTGGTGGCTACTTTAAGTGTTACTGGGGAGAAGTCTGGACTATTTCTTTCATGAGAGTCAACTTCGAGTTACATAGTTGGTCATCAATAAATAGAGATGATACCAGAAGAAACAAGACAAGCTTACAGTGTTAAATACAGGGAGAAAAGAGAGACTACTGGCTGTGCACTTGTGTTGTGTAAATTCAACTTAGACATATAATTGAAACAAAAGATGTTACCCCTTCTACGTTTGAAATGACAGACAAAAAGGTATTTTGTTGTTTTATAACATAATTTACATTGATCTTTGAATTTCATGGCAAATTTGATTCCTCCAATCTGATGCGGCAGTGCCCTAGATGGAAGACCTATTGTTTGCTGTTGGAAACAAACTATTTTGCTCTGTGATTTTTAACTGAAGTTTCTCAGACTCAAGTTTTAATTTTTCTCAGGCACACTTGGCTCAACCAGGAGCTCCTGTAACACAGAAGGGAAGTAATAATATCATTTGTCTTCTGTTGAACTCTGAAGCCACTGTCAAAATATGAAAATATGTAAGGGACTGTGATTTGAAAACATAAGTTTTACCTTAAAACTTTTCTTTCAACCAGAAAAAAGTAAAAAATATTCTGTACACTAAAAATAATCACGAACTAGACTAGACATAAGCTTTCATTTAGATATTAGTAGTTAATTATGAATGGAGAAAGCAGAAATTTATTGAAATGAAGGTGCAGTTTTTAGAAATCTACTCTGAGTGCTGCTCTTGATAAGGGAATAATTCCTGCCCAGAGCAAAACGCTTGTAGTTTTAATATCTGAACTTCAAATAATAATAATGAAGATGATGATAATAATTACTACTACTAAACCAGCTATAATGACAGCATACTTCTTGAAACCAGAGTCCCAGTATGTAATCTCAAAAACAATTCAGCAATGAGGAAATCTTTGTAACCAAAAATTAAATTTACTACAATTAATAAGATTTATATTGTTCACTGCACCACTGACCCAGTAATTATTCGTGGTGTACAATTACTAAGACCAGCATATCTTTAAGCATCACAACCCTTATTTTCCATTTCTCATTCCCTGCTAATGTGAGACACTGCCCATGACAACTGCATGGAGCAAAAGGCATTGCACAAACAAACATGAAAAGGATTTATTTCTGTTTTTAATTTATTATTCCAGTCTGAATAGATTTCCCCTTTTCTGTATGCATATGGGTAATATCCAATTATATTCCCATAGCTCATTAAAGAGATAAAGAATTCCCTAGTCGTAATACTAAAATATACTTGTAAGAAAAAATATATTTATATATTTGGGATACAAGCTCTTCTAGGTATAAAAGCTGAATATACAACATTATGTATCAATATAAATTTTATTTTATATCTCCAGAGTGTCAAAAATGCTATCAGTAAATAGTCCTGAAATCTGTTGGGAATCTTTCAAAACCTATGAAAAACATCATATTTATTTTACATTATGCACTTGTGCTCTTTCATAGTACTAAGTTGGCTAAAAAATCTGGCCATTCCAGCAGAAGGAGAAAAAGGGTGATGAGAATGCTTCTGTTTAATAAAATTTTTGAAGAAAATTTGAGCTCGCTCTTCATTTATGCTTATTAAATTATTTCTTTGAAGTAGAGTTAGATGATGTAATGAGAATAAAATAAGCCTGATTATTTCTGTTTAGTCTTGAAATTTCAATCCCTGTGTTGTTAGAAGAAAAGTTTATCTTTATTTCAATATGAAATGGTAAAAGAGAAATAGAAAAACAGTTAAAATGAGTTTTATCAAGTTTCCAAGCATATAATTGAATTTTCTTATCAATATCAACTAAGGTAGGAAAGAAATTTCAACACTGTTACGAACTCTTGAAAAATGTGGTTAATAACAAAAGTGCCTATGTACTCTTAAACTATGCAATAAAAGCTTACATGGAAACATAGCTGAAGTTGGGAGAGAGTGTTTTTTTGTTGTATTTTCTAGAATACCAAGTATTTGTAATGCATTGCTCATATAAGAAACATGATTTCTTCAGAGCAGTGCCATTCATTTTTAGCTATTTAGCTTCATTTTAGGCCTGAGATTTTCAGCGCTGATTTGCTTAGTACACATTCTAAGGAGAGACTTGTATAAGAATTAAAGATACAAAGAAATGACTGTAGCAAGAGCTTATATGATGTGTTTATGAAATTATGTCTGAAAGAGTAATTTTCTTAGTGACAACATGATCTGAAGTTTTGCTTTACTGGGGAGATGAAATATATACAATTTATTCAAATCTTCATTTCTGAAAGGAAAACAGTTAAAACTGGGTGATGGTCAGAAGTAAAAATTCGAAGATTTGTTTGATTTTTGTAATTGACCTTTTGACTTCCTGAAAGTAATGATTTACAACAAAAGAAATGATTAGTTTTAGAAGAAAGAAACTTATTTATTCAGTTTATATCTTGGTTTTGTTTACACAGAAAAACTGGTTGTACTGATTTCATTTAAGTTATATTTAATTTTTTAAAAATCTTTTTTAGTTTTCTATGATTGAGGGAGATTTGGCCGTATTTTTCGTATGGTTGGTTTGTTTGGATTTATAAATTTAAAAAGTGGGTTACTATTTTCTTATCAGGGACTACACAACTGAATCAGGTCATCAAGATAGTTGAAATTAGATAAATGCTTCCATTTGAGTTAAAAATGTGATCCAGCTTTTCTTAATACAAGGTTAATAATAATTTTAAAAAGAATTGTGGCCAACAAAATGCTGGGAGAGTTACTTTCTATTCAGGATCTTCAGATATAAGTTCCATCACCAACTTACTTTGTTTCAATTTATAGGGTATATTACATATACTGTCTGTCCTGAAGTCAAACAAAAATCAACAGAGCAACTTGAAGTTGCATATTACTTCTAAAACACATACTGTCCCATGATTAGGTATGATGTTACCAGTTTCCATCTAACCTGTATCATACTTGTCTAAGGGATATTTTAACTTCTCTTCTAAAACTTTAAACCCTTCCTCAAACTCCTGCCCCTTTGCCTGTCTTTCTTCTTGGCTGCTTGGAGGAGAACTGACCAGTTTGGTAAGAAGATAGGCGTTATTGATTGGCCCCATTTTACTGTTGGGTGGGATTACTGTGTCTTACAGTTGAGACCTAAGTTCAAGCCCATAAGGGAATGTTTCTTTTCAATTCTGAGCTTTTAGGTTAAGCAACCTGGCCATTTTTGTTTGGAAGTGGGAGTATACAAGAGTCCTTGAGCCTAATTCACATTCTTCAGTGCAGCTTCTATTTAAGCAGTTTGGATTGGGTGCCGGGGGTGGGGGGGGAGGAGGCATGTTAGGGATGTCTTAATATGTATTATTAATAAATCAATGAACTACTTCCCATTAAGCCTTTTCCCCTCACATTTTCAGTGCCTTGGGTGGTAAATAGTTGGATTCAGGTACCAAGAGCCCACCAGAAGCATTTAAAAAGGCTTTTAGAGCCAAGGCACATTTTAGAGTTGTCAGGTACCATGTTAGAAATGGAGAAAGAATCCTTTGTATTATTTGTACTCCTGATTCTTTCAAATGCTTCATAGATAACATTAGGCATACAAATTAAGAATTAGCCAGCCTATCTCTGGTTTTTTTTTTTTTTTTTGTAAGACTAACGCTGCTAAGAATTTATTGCCACTTACAACATCTTTAATATCAAATAATACCAGGTGATAATTCAGGGCAAAAATTTCAAAAAAAATTAGCAAGGCACAGCTAGAAGGTCAGTGCCTCCAACAACTATTCCATTAAGAGTTAAAAGGTAAATTGAAATTCTTTGAGTGGAAATAAATAATACCATGAAATTAAGTTACTAGGTGGTTATTACCATGTAATATATTACATAGTTAATATAATACATAGTAATATATAGTTATGGCCACTATATATAAATATGCATGGCTATACATCAAATCTTGATGGTTTATAAAGACATATTTATTAATAAAAAGAAATTTTTTCTTGGCACTATATTCTGGGAGAAGTTGATTCATAGCTTGGGTGCAAAAATGAATATGATAGGTGATTTCTCCAACTGTGCACAAACTTTCAGAAGAAGCCTAAGTCAGGCTTGTCTATTTATAATGGAATGAAAGATGCTGAGACTTCAGTCTGTAGTTCAAGTATTTCACTCACTCTTCACTGTGTATCTGTTCTGGAAGAGACCTATACTAGTGATAAAATAGAGAAGAAAATTGATCCAGCTTGTGCCTTCATGATAAATCTATCATGTGAATGAAAATAAAGGTTAGAAAAATGACATAGGACAAGTATTAAAGTCATTTTTTAATGTAAAAATTACAGCAAGAATTAATAAGGGAAATAATTCTGTGATGAAATATGAAACTGGAAAAAAAAAAACGTAGTGGGGTGATGTCATCAAGAAGGTGACATAGGTCCTTCTTGACTTCAGTCCCCCTCACAAGACCAACTAACAACCATAGACAGGATACCACTGTGGAAATCCCATAATCCAAGGGTAAGGTTGAAGTGCCCACTCCCACCCCCTAGTACCACAGAGACTGGGAAGAACCACATAAGAAGGGTAAGAGGAGTAGCTACAGTCAGTATATCACCCCTTCCTCAGGCAGACACGGTGCCACCCCAAGCCCTAGACTCTTCTGGAACTACACTTTGTCCAGTGGGGAAACAAGGGCCCAAAGTGGACATCCTGCTCCATCACTGTTGTAGGATACTTTCCAGGAAGCACACTAGTTTCTTACCCGACAGGGACCACCTGGGGAATGTGAGGGGCTTAAACAGTGGTAATCAGAGACAGAGAAGGGAGCAGGGCTTACAGAAACCAGCCCTCAGATCTTGGCGGACTGAATCCCTGCTTGTAGTGGCAAAGAGCAGAGATCCTAAGCAGTGGCTCTGCTCATTTGCAGAGCTGAGCTGGTGGATTCATCAGGCCAAGGAACTCCGTTGGCAGTTCTGCCTGATCTGGGTCCCAGCTGACGAACTGTGCTGATCATGGTCATTCTACACTGCTGACCGGGCAGGGAAGAAAGTTTGCAGCCACACTCAACTATTGACTGTAGTTCCCAGTCCAGCTTAACCAGGAAGTCTGGCCAAAAAACTTTGGGTAGCCATGCAGCCCATCTCATAGCCCTCCTTGGCCATGAAGCCAGGCTAGCAGCAGCCCAGGCAAACTGTTAAGTATGAACTCTGGCCCTGCAAACCTAGGGAGGCCAAACTGTAACACTGGGCAGCCTGGGAGCTCAGCCTGATACTGCCCAGCTGCTGAGTCCACCTTGCAGTCCCAAACTATGGCCCTGGTGAATTGCTGAGCACAGCCTGCAGCCTTGTCCCAAAGAGGAGCCCAGCTAGTAACCATACCCAATCACGGAGCATAGCCTGGTTGAGACCCCGCTCAACCATGGAGCACAGTCTCTGGCCCCACCCAATTGTGGGATACAGCTGGATGCCTGTCATGAGTAGGAAGTCTGGCCAGTGACCTTGTCCAACAGTAGAGCACAGCCTGCAGTGAGTATTTTGCTCAGTGAGATAAGTCAGAGAAACACAAATACTGTATGATCTCACTTATGTGTGAAATTTTAAAAACTCAGAAACAGAAGAGACTGGTGGTTGTATGGGTGGAGGGTAGGCAGGGTGGAATGTGGAAAATGGGTGAAGGTGGTCAAAGGGTACAGACTTCATCTATAAAATGGATAAGCTTTGGGGATGTAATTTATAATGTGGTGACTATAGCTAACAGTACTGTGTTGTGTATTTGAAAGTGGCTAAGAGTAGAGTTTAAAACTTAGCATCACACACACACAAGTAATTTAACCATGTGGGGTAATGGATGTGTTAATCTTGCTGTGTAATCGTCTTGGAGTATATACATATATAAAATCATTACATTATACACCTTACACTTAGAGTATTATATGTCAATTATAGCTCAATAAAGCTGGAAAAAGTAAAACTCATGTGTTACTGCAAAAAAAAATCTCACAAGTTAGTGAAAAAAATACTGAACAGGAAGTTGTTTGAGAACCATTATAAAAGTGAAACAGTTAATCCCATTTTACTTAAGATTTTAAACCATGCTCTCTGAGATATAAAGAGAGATAAAATTTAAACATATGTGAGCTTCTTTAAAAGGAGTGATTTCTTAAACAGGATCCCTAAGAGATACTTGCGTTTGCTTATCACTGGGAAACAGACACTCATCTATGAATTTAAAGCAATTGTTTCTCTGAGAATGTTGTTGAAATTAATAGCATTCTAACTTGTCATTTTCTGCTGGGGAAGTAGGTGGTTAAGGCAACAGAACTCTATAAAGTGGTAGGTGTCATGTTCCATAATGTTCTTCTGACAGAAATCACAGTCACCTCAAAGTTTAAAATGTTCTCTTCCTATATGGTAGTCTCTTGTACTGCCCATAAGTCTGGGGTACCTGAAAGACATGGGAGCATAAATTTATATTATTGTCTACCTATGCAAATGGCTTTCAGAAAAATGGAAATCTAGATATCAGGAACAATCCTGATGCTACTATGCAAACTCAGGCAGTGTGTTTTCTCTCTTTGAGTTAACTTTTCCTTCACACTAAAGTAGAAAGCTCTATTGATGCAAAATACATTGTTTGGTGATACAGAATCCTCTGAGCTTGATGGGGAGTTAAATGTAAAAATGTTGCTTTATTAAAAAATGAATTTGTATATGCCTGATAGAAAGAAACAAGTTTAGAAATTTGGATAAAAGGAAATAGAAATAGGAAAACAATAAAGCCAGCAATAAAATTAGTAGAAATAAAATCATACAGTCATATAGTACTGTCACAGGTGGGAGCAAATTATGCTCTAATTTTTCTAGCACCCAAAGAAATAGAGAAAAACTATAATTTAAAAGATTTATTGAATAAAAAATTATGACTTTACCTGAGAAAATACTTTTTTTTTTCTTTTCTCAAAGGTAACAATGTTCAATATGGTAGGTAACATCTTCAGTATCTCAGAATTCCCTAATAGCTGAGTCTTACAGTATCTTCAATAGCTTGAGTGAACATCAAAGCACAAATTCACTGTAACTTTAATGCTATTGAGCTAGGCAGGATTTCTAAACATTGGCTGTAATGACGTTTTGGGGTGCATGATTTTTTGTTGGGAGGGGTTGTGCTATGCATTGTAGAATGCTGGGCAGCATCCCTGACCACTCGCCACTAGATGCTAATAGCAACCCCTCCCCGCTGCACTCCAGTTGTGATAATTGAGCATGTATTCATACATTGCCATATGTCCCTGGAGGAGCAAAAATCACCCGCAACTGAGAACTACTGAGCAGCAGTAATTAACTAACTACCAATTATTCAACTACAATGGTGGAAAATGCTGTGATAAACAGGTTTGGGGCTTAAATGCTGTTGGAAGGAAGTAAGACCTAATAGGAGACTTGAAGGGTAAGGCATGTTTAGCTACACAAAATAAGATGATGAGTATTCCAAATAGCAGGATAGTGTGTGTGTGGCTGCCCATGAAGTGGGAAGGCAGGCATAACATGCCATTGAATGAATACCAAAGTCCAAGATTACAGAATTACAAGATAACAAGATTACAAATTCTTGTCCTTGTCTAATCAAGAAATGTTGACTGAGTAGTGTCTTCTGGTGCTCTGGAAAGGTGGGATCTAGTTTTTTTTCAACTAGGAGCTTACAGTCCAGAAAAGAAAGTGGAAATAACAAAACAAGACTGGGTAGTACTTAAGGCTAGTTTGGGAAGTACTTACTCTAAGTGAAACTGGATGACAGAAAAGAAAGAAGCCAAGATGAGCTGAGGAAATTCCAGAGACCTGAGATGGAAATTACCATTTGAAGGAGTGATCTGATTGTGAGAACTAGATTGTGGAATAAGGCACTTATGAGGAAGGAAATAGCACAAAAATGGCTGGAGATGGAAATTAAGTTTGCAAACTAGTCAAAGACGTAATGAGTTTCATGGTCCTTTGTTAGATATTCAGGAAGTTTTAGACTCCCAAAGCCAGCCCTACCTGTTGAAGGACCAAGAAATTCTGGCCTGGTTTGCTTGATCATTTTAGGAGCAGGTTAAAACTGACACGAAGGTTAGCAGTGAATGGGAGAAAAGGACCTCAGGTGCTAAGGTAGAGGCTGGGGTAATGGTAGAATCCCTACAGAACAGTCTTGTGATACATTAGTGTGCTGAATTCATCTATTAAAGATTTTTACTTTTGGAGAGCATGATCCTAACACTGAAATATCCTCAAAAAATTGGGATCCAGAGTAATTGTTCCAATTATTTTTCTTTTCCCCTGGAGATTCGACTAGAGGGGATTGACTCTTACCACAGGAGATGGAATAGCAGTTGACACACACATAAACTTTTCCTCAGACTATCATACCTCCCGTCTATTCTTCTCAGTGCCTATTCATCTTTCTTAAAAATTATTCATTTACTCTCTTCTAGGAGGCCTATATCCCACTTCCTTTTCGTATTGAGATGATCACAAAGAGAGAATGGGGGCAGCATAACCTCCAAGTAGGCTCTTGGAATAATAACGTGTTTACTTACGGGTGCCAAGATCACTGGAAGCACTGGGAATAGGAGTTGGAACAATTTGAATTGCTGCATCAGTACAGGTGCCTTCTGAGGGGAGCATAATAGGGCAGTGGGAGAGTGCATGCTTAGTATGCAGGAGGTCCTAGGTTCAATCCCCAGTACCTCCATTTAAAAAAATGCCACCCTCCTATATATTCCCTTGCCTAATTCCTTAACTTCCATTTTTGTTTAACCAGTGGTTTGCTAGATGCAGTTTCTTTCTGTTGTACCTTTCCTTCAAACTCATTGTATCTTACTCAAAGCTAATTGGAGTCTTTTGGTTGTCAGTAACAGAAACCAATTCTGACTGGCATAGGCAGAAAAGGGATATCCGAAGACTTTATTAAATAGTCGAGCCTCAAGAGGTAGGAAACCAGGGCAGCTCTAGAATGTTCAAGAATATGACTTGGTGAGTCAGTTTTCTACGCTGCTTCAATTCTGAACACTTAGCTTTCAAGAATCTCCTTTCCTATAGAACAGATCCCCAAATTCAGAGAGAAAGAGAATCTTGCCAACCCAGTGGAGTCCATGAAGTTACATTACAACATTGTCATATGACTGCTGAAAGTCTATACCCTGTTCAGAAGGGACAGAAATTCTCAGAGAAGGAGTCATTTGGAGCTGTGAAGATGAGGGTGACATTCTAGAGATGGGGGAGTGGGAAGTGGAAAAGAAATACCACAGCAGCCTATTCCAGATACATATTCTATCTGGGCTTAAGGTAGCAGCATGGAGGAAAGAATACAGAGGTGCCAAAGAGCACATGCCGGCTATCTTTTAAGATTTCCCCAAAGCTGTCATGCTTCTGCTTACATATCCCAGGGAGTGCGATATGTACAAGGGGGGCTGGTAAATAAAGGCTTTATTCTAGGGTGCAGTTTGCCCAGTTAAAAACTGGAATTCATTACCAAGAAAAAAGTATGGACTGGAGATTGAGATGAACAGCTAATGGCTTTTTGCCACACTCGAAAAAGTACATTAGATACACACACACACACACATAGATACACACATAAAAACCCACGTGTGTACAACACATATGTAGAGTATTTATATATGTCATTTTTAGTATTTTATCTGGTGTTTCCGGGAACCATAAAGATGGACAAAAGTTACTTCATGATTTGTAATTAAATCAGTATTTACCAATGTTTTTGTAAATTCCAGTCTGGAGTGATGCTTCATAAAAAAGGTGACTTATGGTTAACTCTTCTTAGGAAATCCTTTATGTAGTACTGGGGGATACAGATTCATGATGCACGTTGGCATGTGAACAGTCAGAGATGTCCTACAATAAACAGACTCATTAATGTTAACCCAGAGAACTCTGAACTTCATGCAAACAAACTTCTCTTTTGAAAATTTCTTTCAATGTTACATGTGTATATTTTGAGAAACCTTGGACTAGCACTATAAAACTACAAGTCGAAAAACAAATGATTAAATTAAGAAAAATATTTTAAAAACCGTAGATAGTAGGCTATGTTTTGTGTTTAATTTTATAAATAGTATTAATTTATAATATTCTGTTATTAAAAATAGAGAATTATAAACCAGAAAATAACTGCTTTAGTTTTCATCAAATTTTAAATTTTATGTAAAACTTCGAAAATTTAATATTAAAAATAAAATTTCCAGATTATTTCAAAGTCAAGACTTTAAATATCAAATCTACACTTTTATTTAAACCCAGTTGGAATATTCAGACATAGTTTTGTATGACCATACAAATTATCTGAAAAATAGTTGTAACGGTGTTTATAGAGACAGCTCTAAGAATTCAAAGGTTTTCAGTTTCATGTACCATCCTTTCTGCAAATCATTTGTCTTTAGTAGTCCTTCATCATTTTAAATGTAAAAGTCTTACTGAGGGAAGTTGTCCTTTAATTTTCTTTAACAAGATGGAAGGGTCATTAAATTTAATAGGTCTTAAATGTCCCTGTACCTCACACCTTTGCAATAGACAAGGGAAACTAGTTTAACTGTCTGAAAATTCCAAAGGCGGTATTTCATTAAATGTATGCTCTGTAATTGCTTGTGGTAAATTATCCTATTGACAGAGAAATATGTCCTCAAGCTCCATGTGGATATTACTTCTTTGAACATCAGAAATGATTTTAAGTGAATGTCTTCAAAGTAATCTTTTGAAATGAGTTAGCTGTCTTTAGTTTGTAAATTACACAATATGTGCTATTTTCAATCAGTGACCACTAGAAATCGAAGAATTTGTATGTTAGAAGGATGGCTTTCAAAGCTCACTGCTTGAAAACTCACCTAGAAATAAGTTGTATTTTATCTTTCCAGACAGAGGTTTTAAGAGAAGTGATGCCATTGAAATTATGTTTCAGTTTTTTAATCAGCTTTGAATTTTCTTTAACTCCTATAGCAGTGTAGATAGACTTGGGAACAGACTTTACTAAAGCTTGAAATCCTCCCCCCACCTGCCCCGCCCTCCACCACCAGCCATGCTGTGTAAATAAACTCTTTGATTAAAATTCTGAAGAAAAATTGTATTTTTGGTTAAGTAAACATTACAAAAACTTTTTTGCTGTAACTCCTATTTCCAAAAATGTCCTTTGGCATGACTATAAAGCTCTGAGTAAGATTTGTGTAAATTTTGTCTCTTTTATCCGAAAAGATTTTTCTTGCCTCAGTATGTGTAATTCCATAAGCACAGTCAAATGTTTGATAACACTGAGCTTTGTCATGTTTCAGAGACATCATTCAGGAATTCATTGATGTTGTGTTGTGTGATACGAGAACAGTTGTTAAGTTGAAGTTTAATATTTAAGTTTGGGATAAATCACTTGACCTCTTTGTTCCTCCATTTGTTTGTTTGTAAAATTAGATTATTCGTCTCTGAAGCCCTTTCTAGATGTCACATTTCTTTAAGGCTGAAAACATCTTCATATTGTGAATTTGGAAGAAGTCAGAGATTTGAAAGATGATCATTTAGTCTTGGATATCCTATACAAATCTCTTTTCTAATACTCAATATTAACTGATTTTCTTCTATAGCGTAATGCCACAAACAATAAACAGCACATTTTTGAGTAATTGAGGGTCTGTAATTGTTGACTTGAATGCTGTTTTTCTGTAGCTTATTATACATTTCTTAGAAGTGAGTTCCTAATAGTACAAATTCAAATCAAATCAACTCCACACATAGTTGTAAAATAAACAAACTATATCTTTCCTCAATGAAAAAATAATCAGTTCATCTAACAAAGAAATAGAAAATTTTATTCATGCTAAATTGAGGATTATAACCTGGAAACAGTCTCTCAGAAAACTCCAAGAACTGTTCTACCCATTAGAGGTCAAAGCACAGTTACACAAGATTTTGAGACAGAATGCTGTACATTAAATGATACATTATTGACAGTTTACACAGTCCAGATCCACGTGTACAAAGCAAGTAGTGGGTCATAGGTTATCGTGGCCCCTTACAAGAGTAAGAAGGAAGGTTATCTCCTCAGGAGTGATCTTGTGATGCTAGGAGAATGTTGCTCTTCATGGTTGAGCAAGTATTTCTGCTGATGGGGAGGTTTGGTTGATGCATCATGCAGATACATGATGCGCACTTAGAGGGGGAGAGAGATGGCCAAAGGGCAGAGAAAATTGTATGTTTAAATTTTCCTTGGCCTGCCTTAGAAAACAGATTTTCATTTTATCACTTTGGTGTTCCTTCTGCTGACCTTTAGTATTTTCCCTCTTTCATTCAACTTAAGGACTCTAATTTCCCTTATAAAAGTCAGCTCTCAGCAAAATACCAGCTGTACATGACTGACAAAAGTTTGAAGTATTTCCTTTTTGGAAACTAAGATGAATTTGCAGTAGATATTCAGGTAGTAGCTAATATATGGGAATGACATGTTTTGGGCAGCATGTTTTCTTTCCTTTTATTGAGTAAACAAATTGCACATTGCTACTTACAGTGTGCATATCATTGTAAAAATGCAGGAGATAAGCACTAGAGAAGACATATCTGCTCTCCGCCCTCACAAGGTCTCACAGTTCTTGTAATCTACTAAGGAAGCGAGGCAGTGGACTGTCATAAGCACAAAGCATGTTGACTTCTATGAAAAGTCTGTGTCTTCTATGATAACCTGGAACATGAACATGCAATGGTACTTTCTTTGTTTCTGGTACTTAATGTTTTGTATAACAACAGAGGTCATAAGGCTTTTCTCTCCCTCCTCTTTCATCAGTTAAAAATAAAACAACAGCAAAGATTTTTACTGGGAAAAACCTGTAATTTGACCATCCTAAATCAACAACCTTTCATGTATTTGCATTCTTTACGGTAGCTATACATGGTCATATGTATTTTATGTACTTATTAATGTAGCATAACTGGGGTTTTTGTGTGCTTCTCTTACCACATGTTTTG
Organism: Camelus ferus; assembly: GCF_009834535.1. Taxonomy (NCBI): domain Eukaryota; kingdom Metazoa; phylum Chordata; class Mammalia; order Artiodactyla; family Camelidae; genus Camelus; species Camelus ferus. The sequence continues at coordinate 14,014,227 of NC_045699.1, forward strand.
TAAAATACTGCAATAGTGTTTTTAAATTATTTCTTCTAGAATATACTTAATACCATTTTATGAGATGCCATAATATACTTAAACAGTTCTGTTCTGTTAAATGTTTATAGTTTTCAAACAGTAGTATTGCTAGGCATAGAAAATCATCATAGACAGAGCTTTACTTTTCTGCTGAATTTTTTCCTAGGAGTAAGTTACAGGATCCTAGAATATGAACATTTTTAATATCTCTTGTTATGTAGTCCCCATTGTTTTCTGAAGAAGCTATGACAGTTTCCTGTGCCATGGTAATAATATTTTTATTTTATTTTGAATAAATTACTTCTTTTATTCAACGAACATTTACCAGATGCTTGGAGTTCAACAAATTAGTGTGATTTAAAGCTAATTGTATCTTTGGGACTATCTGAAGGGGTGGGACAAGATAAAGGCTTTTTGTTGCCATTAAAGAATCCCAGGGGATACAGGAGGAAGAACTTGTGAGTGTTTTTTTAGAAACACATTTCACATACTCTATCAGAGTGAAGCACTGAAACATGATCTCTTTAAAGTCTGATTCCAGCCAGCACTGACCTCTGTGCAGCATCCTGTTGGTACCCCCAGCCCACTCTGCTTCTCCTTGCAGACTTCTCACACTGCCATCAGCTTTTCAAAGCATTCTGCCTGTTGACTGATGTCCCGTCTAAAAAATTCAACAGGTAAACACAGTCCCAGCCTGAACAGTGATAACAGGGTAACACAGTTGTAGCTTAGCCAGATTATTTTTAAAATAGTCTGGTGTTATTAAGGCTTCCTGTTTTCATGTGTATTTGAGGAAGAATCACTGAGTAAACAAAGCATCTTTTCTATCAACAGCTGTCGAAGGCTGATCTGCATACAAATGCTGCACTAATTTAACTCTTTTATGTTTTCCTCTCCCATTTATTAAATTTCGCAGCTTTATGTATGCTATTTCCCTTAATCCTCACAACCTACGGGTCACTTCTCTTTTGTGGATAAGGAAATGGAGGCCCAGAGACATGAAGCAGTCTGTTTAATTTCATACAGCTTATAAATTGTGAATTTGGGAGTCAGACCCAGAACTCACTGACTCTGAAAACTCTTTCTGCTGGATGCCACTGCTCAGTTTTTACTTTGAGGCTTGTGGCATTCTCTTAGATGGGGACACATTCTATAAATTGGCCTTTGCTTTTCTCCTCATTTATTCTTCCTCTGCTTGGTGACACAATATCTATCTAATGTTTATTGAACATAATTGTCTTCTGTGTCCTAACAGTTTATCTCATTTAATCCTCACAACAACCCTAAGAAGTAAAAGCTATTGTTATTTTATAGTTGAGGAATTTGAAACTTTAGAGAAGCATAACAACATGCCAAGATTACTCAGTAATTAGGTGGAAGAACTGGGAATAAATTATCTCAATAGGTGTTCAAACCTACTGTCACTGAATCAAATCATTGTATTGATCACCCTTTAGATCGACAGATTTAAGGTCTTAAGCTTGAGTGTATCTTTGGCTCCTGACGAGGGCTGAATTGGAGAGTCAGACCAGCCACGCAGCAGCCTTAGACCTAAATCTACAAGCGACAATAAAACATCACTGAGATAAATCAGAAGAACAACTGTTGCCAATTAACTGAGGTTTCCACCTTTGGCTGCGAGAGGTTGCACCACTAAATTTATAGCATATACATAAGAGTCATTTGATAATGGTGTGAGGTGAAATTTTACAACTGAATAATGCATCGTATAAAGGTATTTACGTAGGATGAAATTTTAAAGTTTTGTTCCTATAGTTACCTATATCCTGAGAGTTGGCTAATATCTAATTAGGAGTTAATAAATACTAAAATAAAAGACAACTCCAAATAATTCAAAATGTCATATGGCATGTTTATAATACATCTGTCATATTTTTAAAATTTTATTTTATTGAGTTATAGTCAGTTTACAATGTTGTGTCAATTTCCAGTGTAGAGCACGATTTTTCAGTTATACACGAACATACATATATTCATTGTCACATTCTTTTTCACTGTGAGCTACCACAAGCTCTTGTGTCATATTTTAAACATAAAGAAATTCAGCCTTTTATTGAAACAATCTCTTTGCACCTAAACCAGGTACATTTTGAATAAATGATTTTAAATGATTTTTTTGTAGGGTATTAAAGTATTATCTCATCCACTCTGTCTTGATATTTTCACCAGATTCCTGCTCCTGGTAACAGTAGGCTTATTCTACCCTCTCTGATTCTGTAGGCTTGTTACGTGTTGGCCACTGTGTGCCATATATTGGGAGTCTAGTTCATATTCTTTTTGCTCAAAAAGAACTTAGAATTCTGTGTTTGGAAGGTTCAGAAGGCATGAAATGTTAGACCCACATAATTAATATTATATTTAAATAGAATCAGAGTAGATCTCTGTAAATATAAAAAGGTAAAAACCATTAGAAAGCTATACTGTCCACTGGCTTAAATATTTTGTCCTGGGGATTCACTTGAGTCTTGCTACACAATTCTTAATGGCCTTTCTAAAGTGCAAGGCCCTGAGCCCGGTGTCACAGTGGATACAGGTAATAGAATGTACTTCCTTCCCTCTGAGGTTTTATATTTTAGAGGGCTTGGCAGAAACAAATAACTCGTAGATCAAGAAGAGCTTTTAAATTGCCATTTGGAACCACAAGCAATGTGCTGTGTGAGGATAGAACTTGTAGAGACCATTTACATTAGTCTGATTAGGGAAGACAGTAGAAGCAGCCTTTAGATAACATGTTCAAGAGCATGGGATTGAACGAGGCTTTGCTTGGGGGTGGGGTAGAGGAGTGAGCATACGAAGAGAAGGAATACTGCAGTCGGAATACTTGCATAAACAGTGGAATAGAGGCAGAAAATGGATACGGTTGGCTAGGGAGGTACTTGGAGATGAGTGTAACTGGGAGGGGAGCCAGGGCTTAGTAGAGAGAGGCAGGACTTAAAGACAGTGACGGGAGGGGTTTCTGGGATTTTATTTTTCACATAAGGCTAGAGAGTGGTACCATGCTAGGGGTATTTGCTCTTGTTTGTTCCTCCAGCAGTGATTGTGCCGCCCGTTACGCACAGCTTGCCAGATGTCTGGCCAAGGCCAGATGAGCAGCTAGCCGTAGTCGAAAACCAAAACAGATGCCATACTCTTCATTCTTTTCTTTATCGATATACTATTATTTATTGAGTTACTGATTTTTTTTTAAAAATTGTACTCCAAAGATTTCAAGGGCTGAATCATAAACAGCATCCTCCAATGCTTCCATTCATCCAACAAATCTTGGGTACCTGCTCTGTTCTATATTCTGCACCAAACATCAGGGTTACAAAGAATTAGAAAAGCTCTGGCCTCAGGAAGTTCATGGTAAGTTATTGGGAGGAAAAGGGGCTATCAAATACAGTGTGCATCATGTTCTGTGGAAAACGGGGAGGGATGTGCATAGCTGTGGCTTCTTATAAGAAGGTGACTTGATTTGAGTTACGAAGGAATTTAAATAGGTGTGGTACATGTGGAGACGGGGGAGAAAGAATGACCACCATTGATTGAACTCTGCTATGTGGCTGGTGCCAGATTTTAATTCTATGTAAGATAACGTTTAATTAACCATAGGAGCAGTTGTCTTTTCCATTTGACGGATAAAAGACACGGGGATCAGCGAGATGAAGTGACTCTCGAGATTCCATGGGCAGCAGGGCTATGAGTGCTGAAACATAAGCCCACATCTGCTGAATCAGAAGGCTCATAGCAGTTGCACTATGATAGCCTGAAAAAGGGAGAGTGTTAATTGCTTAACATTAACAGACAAAGGAAAACAAGGACAAGAACAACCGGACCCCCTCCCCAGCTGTGAAGCAAGCCGAGTGTATCTAATCCATGTCACCAGCTATTGCGGCTCCATAGGGCAACCCTGTTTCAAACTAAAGAAATGTTCAATGATCTGGACTTCCTGAGTCTTCTCAGTGTTTTTAATTAATTAATTAATTAATTAATTAATTAATTAATCAATCAATCTAATGGAGATACAGGGGATTGAACCCAGGACCTCTTGCATACGAAGCATGTGCTTTGCCTCTGAGCTTTTTCCCTCCCCCCAGCTAATGGTTTTAAGTAGGCTAATCTGTAAACACTAGTAAAACTGTCTTCAGCACATCAAAATTACTCTCCCAGCATAGCAATTTTCAATAAAAATGTCAAGTGAGTCTCACATGTGAATTTCTATAAGCTACAAGAAAGAGTAAAAACAAGTGAAATTTTTATTAATGTTTTTGTCCATATTCTAAATATCTTTTCAAAAGTTGGTTGGCATTAAAATTATTGGTTTATTTTTTGCATTCTTTATTTCCTCTTAAGTCTTTGAAATTTGGTGTCCATTTTACTCTTAGAGCACATCTCAATTTGTACTTCCCACATTTCAAGTACTCAGTAGCCCATGTGGCTGATGGCTATTGCATTTATTGGACAGTACAGCCCATAGGATACATGTAACAAATTGTTTTAATAGTGGACTATTATGAACTGCAGTAAGTTAGTAGAAAGGATACTTTTGGTCTGGTTCTCTTCTCACAACAAATAAGAAAGTCAAGGTTCTCAACATTAGCTGAACTTTAGAATTACTGGGGGAACTTAATAGTCCAGTGTTCCACCAAAGTTGTGATTTGGTTGGCCTCCTCTGGGGTGCAAACATCAATTTTTTTAGAAGCATTCTAGATGATTCTAGTATGTAGTCAGGGTTGGGGAACCACCAAGGTGGGTGGAACCAGTTCTTACCCTTGCTAATGCCAGGAAAGGGTCAGGAAAAATGGACAAATAGCAAGCATTTTCTTGTTCTCCACCTTAGAAAGAGTTTACTAGAGCTTTCCCTGGAAATTCTACTAACTAGTAGTGCATGTACCTGCTTTGATTTGAAAATATTGAATCCCCAGTGGAGACTGTGTCCTTCAGTGATCCTATCTTTATCAGTCTCTTACTGATTTGGGCTCTTTTGTAAAAATCAAGACAGAATCTACTCAAGTCTAAAAAAGACTTGTTTTAAGCATCTGATAAATTACTGAAGTAAAAGGCTTTAGTTAGATAATCTTTATATATTTCAGTGAAAAATGAATATACAGACTTACCTAGGAACTGATTTCTGTATGTTGGGGAAAAATAATGCTCAAGATATTTGCACTTGATGTGAAACGATTCAGACCTCTGCTTTGCATTTCCCTGCATGGTCTTCATGGTCTGGGGTTTGCAAGGTGAGGAGATTCAGGAAAAAGGGTGTAAATACCTGCCTTCTGTGCCACAGGCCTGATCCTTTGTCAGCCATAATAGAGCATAAAAATGCATGAATGTCCTCTGCTGCATCCTTAGCTAGTGTCCCATTTGTATCTAATGTTATAGACGCCACTGTAAATTACCCTTAAATTAAGAATTGCAATCTCTCAATAACAGGGTCAAGTTAATAACTTGAGTTTAAAGGGAAGACATCAAGCCTTCCTAATGCTGAAGCAAATACTATTCAAATGAGTAGACCAATATGACTTTGTCTTTGTTAATATAGTAAAATTATTAGCACCTGGTTACCCAGAGAATCTCTAATACTAGTGTGCAATTGCTTTTTTATGATTATTACAATAGTGATTTATTCTCTTTTAACTCCTAACCATTCTCTTTGGAGAGTACTTTGTTCTAATGTGTATAGAGAAGCCTTAGGCTCATGACAACAATATTTACTACTCTCAATATTAGGATATTTTTCCATTTTGTACCCATTTACAACATTCATAAAACATCTGCCAAAGTGCTGAAATCAGCTTTGAGAAAGTAAACTAATGGTGTCCTGTGAAACAAGGAGGTTTTAGAGTCTAGGATTTGGAAGGCTGTAATTACTCCAGCTCTCACTATAATCTGTATCTTTAGCATTGGGACACATGGTGAGTTGTGAAATTAAACACCGCTGCCCATGTAAATCTCCTATAAATGAAGCTACTGTGCTAAATGGAAGCACAGCTTGAACCTGTGCATACATACGTGCACACAAACTCAGCAACTCCAGAAGCAGAATTGGAAAAAGCTTCCAAGAGGACTTAATTTAGAAATTTTGCAACCTATAATCATTGTTTTAATCACAAAGGAATGTGTCATTAGTGGTAGCCTCTACTTTGACTTTAGCACCCTGAAGATATTTACTAGTGATGGCCATATCCTCAAACTTTGAAATTAGAAATCAAAGCCTTAAGAAAATAGCTAACTTGCCTGAACTCAGAGAACCAAGTGTAGAATCGTGCTGTGACAAATAGTCTATAGTCTATAATATTATGATGTAGCCAATCAGATTAGGGACAATTTAATAGCGCGAGAAACCAGTCAGCTGCATTGAGTCAATCCCCAAGGGTCCCATTAAAATCAGATGAATCAGAGCAGTATGGCTGCTAATCTTGCGCTCATTCAAATTACATGTGAATAGGCTGAGCCTACAGATTTGGGTTGAGAAAAACCTAAATGCAGTTTCTCCTCAGATATTCAATACACAAGCTGATCGCCACAGTTCTAAATGGGCACCAGTTAGATTCACTGAACACATTTTACCAAGAACTTCCCAGTTCCTCTCACACATTTAGAGACGCCATCAGTCATTCTAAATTTTTTGGTTTTAATCACTCAATAGGAAGGGTGAGGTAAAGAATTTACAAAGATTCAATCCTTTTTTTTTTTTCAGTCCATTTTATCTGTAGGGGTGTGCCTGTGTTAGTCAAAGGTGAAATAACTACAAAATGTTTTGTTCTGGTTAAATACTTCTTACCCATGCTTTTTGGCATCAACTTGATCAAGTCTCTTTGAATTAATCTTCCCTCAGCTAACAACTGTAAATCATGGCAGTATGATCATTAAAAAGACTTTTTTCCTGGCTGAGGTGAATACCTATTTGAAGATGTTGCAGTGTGTAGTGGGATGCATTCTTATCAGCAAGAATAATGGAAGATTTCTTTATAAATCGTTTCTAGGAGACAAGCAGAGTTTCCCTTGATTAACTGTTGCAGGAATTAAAGCAGCACTTAGCAACGAGTACCTAGGGCACATAAGATACTTTAGAACATAAATACGCCATTGAATCATTAGGTACATCTTCTTTTTAAAATTGCTCATGCAAAATTCCTATTAATTTCTAACTGATGTAGTTAGTGCATAGAATTAAATTTGACCTAGCTCTGCAGTTGGCATATTTGACCACTCAGGAGCTAATAACACTGATAAAAGAAAAAAATAAGATTTCCAGGCAAAAACCCTTGGCAGTCTCACAGTGGAAAATCTACAAGTACCTTTGCAGTCAAATTTGCAACAAAATATTTTATTTTACCAATATTGTATCAATTATATTTTATTTTAAGGGGAAAGACATTTGATGTATGTTAATTTTATGAAAAGTGATCATGTTTTCAATTTTTCAAGCAATCCTATGTTCCAGTGTTGTAGAAGCAAATTAATGTCTTGGTTTCCACATCTCATTTGGAGTTTATCAGCACTGGAATGTGAAAGATGCAGAGAATAGTGATTCTGGGAGAAAAATAGCATTTTGTTGATTACCTGTTCTAAACAAAGGTTAGGATAAATATTTTCATATAATTATCATTCCAGTTGAGTTGGTAAAGGATTGATATCCATTGAAATTAAGAAACAGATGTAAATTTCCTCAGTTATGTTGTGTAACAGAACCAGGATTTCAAATTTCTGGTTAACAGGCACTGCAGAAGAGCACGGAAGTCGAATTTCTAGAGCTACAGTTTTATTTTTGACCCATCCAAATTAAACCAGCATTTATTGGGAAGATATGCTGTACAAAGTGCTATGTTCTTATGGTTTACAAATGAGTAGGTGATAGGGAAATGTGCATGTATATGTAATACACAAGGAAACATGTCCTGCTGCCAAGTTTGGATTAGGTGTGTTTTCTGTATGCCCCATGTAGCACCCACACAAATCTGGATAGTTTAGATTATGATATAGTAACAAACAAAACCTCAGATATTGGAGGTTTAAGACATTAAAAATTTATTTCTTGCTTGTTCCACATATTTATCACTGCTCTGCAAGGAGCCCTATTCTGCATCATCTGCACTTCATGACCCAGGTGTCCAGATCAGGCACCCCTTAGGAATGTCAGTTAGTATGGAAAGGAAAAAACAAAAGCATGGCACATTGTATCCTGGTTCCTAAAGATTTTATCCAGAAATCCAGAAAGATTTTTGTCACCTCCACTCCATGTCATTGGTCAAAATAACTTGCTCAGCCACAACTAACTTTAATGGGGCAGGAGGCATAATAGATCATGTGTTTGTGTGAAGAGGCAGAAGTACTTTTTGACAGTACTGACCACCATAACACCCTGTTTTTCCTCTGGCATAGGACTCATGAACCTTTACTGCACCTGTTATTTAACAGAAATTCCATGATGGTTGTATTCTTTATTGTATCTCCAACACTTCTCACAGTGTTTGGCATCATGTTCACTGTTGAATGAATGGCAGCGCTCTTCTGTTTGTACTTTCACAATAATTAAAGTTTCAAGAGTCTATGGTCAGGTGGAAAATTTAGAAAATCCTACAGTTTCTGGATTAAAAATCTCGAGAGAGAGAGAAAAAAAAAGGCCTTGGGCAATTCCAACATATAATACCACAAGGGATATTTTAGAAAAAAAAAATAATTCAAGATTCTGATGCCATATAGAGCCTGAGTTTAACCTCAGAAAATGACTGAAAAATGTCCACCTATCTTTCATGAAATGAGTGCATATTTTTCCTGCTTGCCTACTCTTGGTGCACCAATCACGTACAAACAGACATATCCAAGAGACATTTTCATCAATTAGAGACTGCTCTAACAACATTATGTCTCAGGAAACTTTGGAGCTTTTTCCAAGTGTGATTTCTTTCCCTTTTTCATTTTGAGGTGGAGCACCGGTTATTATAGCTCACATCAATGCTTTTACTCTGCATAAAACCATTCTCTATCTTGTCTTTACCCTACCAAAGCATCTCATTGTTCTGTGAATTTTGGAATTTATTATTTTTGAGACTTCAGCCTCTGAAGGCAGTATTTGGTGTTGATTTTAGTGCTGCATAACCTGTTCGGTATATTTAAAAACTTAAAAAACTGGTACGTTTGCCTGAGATAAAGTTAAACATGCTAACAAAAGGCCCAAGTTTCTTTGCTTTGAGCTAGAATCATATTAACAACCTCACAAACCTACTTACTTGGCCTGAAGCTCTGATTAGAAGTTATAAATGTTACTAAGTAAATTTTTAAAAAGTTAAAATCTTACAGATTTCAGATTGTTTGGACGACACAGGTTTTTAAAAATTGGGCTTGCTAATGGTTATATATATGATAAATGGGTAACTACTACACAGAAGATACTTTTGATGTATTTACAGGGACAAGGGGGCTTACCAGGCAAGGGATGGAATGCTCTAGGATGCCTGTCCTGTTCGAAGTCCTTGAACATTCTTCCCTGCGAGCCACCTTTGTTGAATGGGAAGTAGGCTGTATAACTGAATGCTCTTGACCATAGATTATTGAAGAGTGAGTGGAGGAAAGAGACAGAGAGGAGGGGGAGGAGGAAAACCAGGACAGGAGAAAGGAGAAGAGGGAGGAAAAAGAGAGCTTTGGGCTCTGGGGCTAGGATTCTTTAGATTTTTAATAAGAGTTTATCTGTAAGCCATTTATTTTTCTGAGGTAACTTGAGAAGGACTGGGGTTTGTGCAAACAGTGACCAAAAATAACGTTATTAGAATTACCGCTAATAAACAATGAGTTCTCCTAGGACATCTAAAAGGGAACTGTTGTACGCTAAACTGCTTAGGAAACACATCTTGTGGACAGTAGTTTCTGGACTGGAATTATGTTCTCTCACTTTCTGTCATGCCTCATCTGATCCTCTTGTCACTCATGAGACAGTGAGAATTGTTATAAACGGCCCTTTTTTTTGACACAGGTGCTCTAAAAAGAAAATGAAACTATAACACAAAAATCAGAAACATCAACACACTTCTCCCCCTCCACATACAACTGCCTTTGCCTGACTTGACGTGAATATGGCATTGTTATTGTGAGTTCTACTAGCATATCTGCAGGTCTTCATTTTCCTTATGCAGTTTTGCTTTTCATAAGTAAAGTTTTAGAAAATTTTAATCACTCAAAAATAGGCAAAAATACTAGTAATAGCACTTGGGGTACTTACTATGTGCCAGATATTGTGCTCCCAGAACTCTCATTTAGGAAACAGAGGCTAAGTCACGTGATGGATATGCAGCTAGTGAATGCTGAGCTTGGATTTGAAACCCATTTCACCTATAAAGCAACTGTGGTTACCAGGATATTTGACCGTGTCTGGTTAGAAAATGCTAGGGCTTTTCTGACTTTGACTAGATTTATCTGTGCCTATTTTAACCCTTTGTGTACCTCTTTTAAGAGATGAACATATGTATATTATTCTCCCAAGAATAGCCTTCTCATTTTTTATTTCTTTTATACAAGAAACATGGGCTTTTCACATGCTACTTACAGAATGCAAATTGAACTCTTGATTTTCAAGGTAAGACAAACTCAGCTAGTGTTAATAGAAACATACTATCTTTTCCCCTATTTAATCCATTATTCCAGGGACTGCATACTGCCATGTTAACTTCCCACTTCAGCACCGTGAATGAAAAAATAATTCAGAGTTGACTCTACTTGGAGAGAAGCTTGGATGAATATACTCACCATACTAGCCAAGTTCTCTCCATCACAACTGACATTCTGCTCAAGGCTTACATATCTGTCCAATCAAGCTAGTTAGCACACCCATCAGCCCATGTGGTCCCCACCCTTTCTGTGTGTTGTGTGTGTTGAGAGCATTTAAGATCCATTCTCCTAGCTCACTTCAAGTATACAATACAGGATTATTAACAGAGAGTGAAGGTTAATTGCTTGAGTAACTGGTCCTCCTACCCAAAGGAAATGCCAAAAATTCTTCCTTCACTTTGAAAATTTAGGATTATTTGTTCTAGTTCTGTGAAAAATGTCCTGGGTAATTTGATAGGGATTGCATTAAATCTTTAGATTGCCTTGGGCAGTATGGCCATTTTAACAATATTGATTCTTCCAGTCCAAGAGCATAGGTTATCTTTCCATTTCTTTAAGTCATCTTTAATTTCCTTAATCAGTGTTTTGTAGTTTTCCATGTTTGCCTTTCACCTCCTTGATTAGATTTATTCCTAAGTATTTTATTGTTTTGTATGTGATTTTTAAACATTTTTTATTGAGTTATAGTCATTTTACAATGTTGTGTCAAATTCCAGTTTAGAGCACAATTTTTCAGTTATACATGAACATACATATATTCATTGTCACATTTTTTTTTTTGCTGTGAGCTACCACAAGATCTTGTATATATTTCTCTGTGCTATACAGTATAATCTTGTTTATCTGTTCTGCATTCTGAAATCCCAGTCTGTCCCTTCCCACCCCCCGCCCTCTTGGCAACCACAAGTTTGTATTCTATGTCAAGAGTCTATTTCTGTTTTGTATTTATGTTTTTTCTTTTTCTTTTCTTTTTTAGATTCCACATATGAGCGAACCCATATGGTATTTTTCTTTCTCTTTCTAGCTTACTTCACTTAGAATGACATTCTCCAGGAACATCCATGTTGCTGCAAATGGCATTATGTTGTCAGTTTTTATGGCTGAATGGTATTCCATTGTATAAATAAATATACTACCTCTTCTTTATTCACTCATGTGTCAATGGACATTTAGGCTGTTTCCATGTTTTGGCTATTGTAAATACTGCTGCTATGAACATTGGGGTGCAGGTGTCATTCTGAAGTAGGGTTCCTTCTGGATAGATGCCCAGGAGTGGGATGACTGGGTCATATGGTAAGTCTATTCCTAGTCTTTTGAGGAATCTCCATACTGTTTTCCACAGTGGCTGCACCAAACTGCATTCCCACCAGCAGTGTAGGAGGGTTCCCTTTTCTCCATAGCCTCTCCAGCATTTGTCATTTGTGGACTTCTTGAATGATGGCCATTCTGACTGGTGTGAGGTGATACCTCATTGTAGTTTTGATTTGCATTTCTCTGATAATTAATGATATTGAGCATTTTTTCATGTGCCTATTGATCATTTGTATGTCTTCCTTAAGAGAATTGCTTGTTTAGGTCTTCTGCCCATTTTTGGATTGGGTTTTTTTTTTTTTCTTAATAAGTTGTATGAGCTGCTTATATGTTCTGGAGATCAAGCCTTTGTTGGTTTCATTTGCAAATATTTTCTCCCATTCCATAGGTTGTTGTTTTGTTTTACTTACGGTTTCCTTTGCTGTGCAGAACTTGTAAGTTTCATTAGGTCCCATTTGTTTATTCTTGCTTTGATTTCTATTGCTTGGGTAGACTGTCCTAGGAGAACATTTTTGAGATGTATGTCAGATAATGTTTTGCCAATATTTTCTTCTAGGAGGTTTATTGTATCTTGTCTTATATTTAAGTCTTTGATCCATTTTGAGTTTATTTTTGCGTATGGTGTAAGGGACTGTTCTAGCTTCATTGATTTACATGCTGCTGTCCAGTTTTCCCAGCATCATTTGCTGAAGAGACTGTCTTTATTCCATTGTATATTCTTGCCTCCTTTGTCAACGATTAGTTGACCAAAAGTTTGTGGGTTCATTTCTGGGCTCTCTATTCTGTTCCATTGGTCTATATGTCTGTTTTTGTACCAATACCATGCTGTCTTGATGACTGTAGCTCTATAGTATTGTCTGAAGTCTGGGAGAGTTATTCCTCCAGCCTCTTTCTTTTTCTTCAGTGATGCTTTGGCAATTCTAGGTCTTTTGTGGTTCCATGTAAATTTTATTATGATTTGTTCTAGTTCTGTGAAGTATGTCCTGGGTAATTTGATAGGGATTTCATTAAATCTCTAGATTGCCTTGGGCAGTGTGACCATTTTAACAATATTGATTCTTCCAATCCAAGAGCATGGGATATGTTTCCATTTTTTTAAGTCTTCTTTAATTTCCTTAATCAGTGTTTTATAGTTTTCCATGTATAAGTCTGTCACCTCCTTGGTTAGATTTACTTCTAGGTATTTTATTACTTTGGGTGCTATTTTAAAGGGGATTGTTTCTTTACTTTCTTTTCCTGTTGATTCATCGTTAGTGTAAAGAAATGCAACTGATTTTTGAATGTTAATCTTGTAACCTGCTACCTTGCTGAAATCTTTGATTATTTCTAGTAGTTTTAGTGTGGACCTTTTAGGGTTGTCTATTTAAGGTATCATGTCATCTGCATATAGTGACACTTTTATCTCTTCTTTTCAATTTGGATCCCTTTTATTTCTTTCTCTTGCCTGACTGCTGTGGCTAGGACTTCCAAGACTATGTTGAATAGGAGTGGTGATAGTGGGCAGCCTTGTCTTGTCCCAGATTTTAGTGGAAAGCTTTTGAGTTTTTCACCATTGAGTACTATGCTGGCTGTAGGTTTGTCATATACAGCTTTTATAAAGTTGAGATATGTTCCTTCTATATCTACTTTGGTAAGAGTTTTTATCATAAATGGGTGTTGAATTTTATCAAAATCTTTTTCTGCATCTATTGAGATGATCATGTGGTTTTTGTCCTTTCTCTTGTTGATGTGATGTATTACATTGATTGATTTGCGTATGTTGAACCACCCTTGTGTCCCTGGGATGAACCCCACTTGATCATGATGTATAATCTTTTTTATGTGCTATTGGATTCTATTTGCTAATATTTTGGTGAGGATTTTTGCATCTATGTTCATCAGTGATATTGGTCTGTAATTCTCTTTTGGTGGTGTCTTTGCCTGGTTTTGGTATCAGGGTGATGGTGGCTTCATAGAATGAGTTTTGGAGTATTCCCTCCTTTTCAGTCTTCTGGAAGAGTTTGAGAAGGACTGGTATGAGTTCTTTGTATGTTTGGTAGAATTCCCCGGTGGGTTACATATAGTTTTTCATAATATTCTCATATGATATTCTGTATTTCTATGTTATTTGTTGTAATTTCTCCATTTTCCTTTCTTATTTTGCTTATTTGTGCTCTCTTTTTTCTTCTTTGTGAGTTTAGTCAGAGGTTTGTCGATTTTATTTACTCTTTGAATGTATGTGATTTTAAAAGGGATTGTTTCTTTACTTTTTTTTTTTTCCTGCTATTTCATTGTTAGTGTAATGCAACTGGAAACAAAAAATTTAAATGCAAGGCCAAGGCTTTCATAACTCATTAAGTTTAACTAACTGTCATTGAGAATAAACGTGAATGCTCTCTATAATACACAAGATGTATTATGTACTTATCGCTGGATTATTCAAAGTATAAATATCTCAATATTAATTAGTGTTTGCTTTTTTTATGTTTAAGAAATTTCTTGGTCCTTTGAAAAATATGATCATTTGCCTACATCTTGTCTTAGTGCTGGAGAATGGTAAAACAAAAAGCATAGTCCCTGACTTATCTGTTTATTCATAGAGTGGGTGTTTCCTGAGTGCCTGCAGTGGTGGTGTTTAGCCTAGTGGTCAACAGCTTGAGCTCTGGAATAAGGAAGACCAAGTAAGGTATCAGCACTGTGGGACCTTAGGTCCCTGGCTTACATTTTGTAAGCCTCAGCCTCCTAACTTACAAAATGTGCAACACATAAGGACATACTTAGGGTAGTTTTGAGAACTGAATGAGATAATGTACCTCAAGAAAGAGATTCGAGATTGGTGCCTGGGGATTTGTGGCAAAAGGAAAGCACTTAATATAATGTAACCAATTATTATGTTAGTATCTAGAACACATTGAATACTTAATGCTCACTTGGGGAAGAGTTTATGCATGTCCAGGAGCTTGTGTTTAGATCTGTAAATAATTAAGATGCATAAAAACATAGTCTCTGCCCTTGAGAATCTTGCATAGTAGAAGTGACAGAGGTAGAGGTAGAGAGAAAGATGAGAGACAGACATAGTAAAATTCTCTATGAGTTTGAAAAGCAGAACCAGTTTATGTGGGTGAGGCATCGGGTAAAATTTCTATGAAGGGGGTGTCTTTGAATGGAAACATGAAAAATTGGACATTTGTTTTTGTGAAGATACTATGGTATTGGACAGAAAGCTCTGAGAGAATAAAGACATTTTTCCCCCCAGGGTTCTGTTCTCAGCAAAAGGTGTGTATAGTAATGATATCATATTTGGAAAGAGAAAATACTATTTCTTTGTAAGAATTGGCATGAATTCCTCTCCTACGTGAATAGTTGTAGTAATTGTATAGGACCTAGGGAGCTGGCCAGGACTCCTTTTGGACTTGTTCGGTAAACTAAAACCAAGCTGTGTTTAGAATTTAAAAGTTCTTTCAAGTTCTCTAGCTTGTCAGATTATTTTATAAAACTGTTGGTGTATTGTAACTTTATAATACTGTCTTCAAAGAGGCCACAGATCCTGTTCACATGAACTAAGGTCTTGGCTATGTTTAAACATCTTCACCTCCTTTTCACTTTTGTTGTCTCTATAAAGCACAAGGCTTTGCTTGTGGCAGAGAGAGGAATCATAGCAAGTACCTGGCTCTGGAGATGCAATTAAATAGGGGGTGCGGTTTAATCATGCGACCTATGCTGTGATTTATCTGCATCAGACTTAATCATTAGAACCTTTTAAAAAACCAGCACTCTATTTGAGGTCAATCTTCATGCTTGTCACAGATTCTAAAGTGCCCATTAGTGCCCTACACTGTATTTCCAAATGGCATTTGGGACAGAAACAATTTATTGAGCACATTTTCTGTGTTAGTGGCTCTGCTAACTGGATTATTTGAGCCCTCTAATCAGTGATTCTGTGAGGTAGGTAATAGTACCATCCCTTCCTCACTGAGTCCGTGAGGCTTAGGCTAACGAACTCGTACAAATCTCATACCCAGGCGCTGGTGAGGGCCGCATGGAGACTCAGTTCTGATTTTAAAGACGGTGTTCTCAATTACTATGTCCCCCAGGTTGCTCGAGGAGAAAATCCTCTTGAAAAAGTTACATGTGCATGCACAAGTATATTTCCACACGAATAGATAAGGTTTTCTTTCTAAATATTCTCTTATAATCTAGCTGGCTACATGTTAAGGGACCAGGGGGAAAAAAAGACCTTTCCCATCTTGAATTGAGTTCTAAGACTCAACATTTTTGCTCATCTTCAAGTCAGAATGCATTGAGAGAGATTTAGAAATAAAAGGAAACTTCCTGTTCATTTTTGGAGGAATGCAGCTTTATGGAGCCATTTGTAATGTAGCTGGTGAGTATAATCGGTGAAACTGTTGGACCATTGACGCTACTTAACACAATTTATTCAGCAATTATGTTTTGCTTTGTCTTCATATATTCAGTTCCCTGGCACCTCTGCTTCCCTTGGGGAACCGCATAGTGTGACAGGAAGAGTGTGTCTCGAACAACCAGGACTGAGCTTCTTGTAGTGTTGTTTAATCCAGACAATTATCAAACGTCTTATTGTTCCAGTTTTCTCATCTTCTAAGTTGGAGTGAAAATATATGCCTTCCAGTATTGTTCTCCAATTGAAGCAAATGATGCATATGAATTGCTTAGCAGTAGATCTGGTACATAGTAATGTACTTAAAAAGTGGAAATACTGTTTTTATAACCTCATGCTTCCATTCCATTTTTTGTAACAAGTGAATAATACTGACTCTCCAGGTCTGTATGTGTGTGTATGAGATGACTGAATATAAATAGTACATGTAGGCAGCCTGGCACCTGGTAGAATCTCAGGGAACATTGGATCCCTTTTCCTCCCATTACTTGGCTTTAAAAACACATTCCAGGCTTCTTTATTTTCTTTTCCTTATTGGTGTCCCTATCTTTTTATTGTCCCCCACAACATGCTTGGCTTGTATGACACTTGCTGTTTCCAAGTTTTAAAGAGTAAAGGGAGAGCTCAATGAAAAAAAAAAAAAAAAAAAAAAAGAGCAAAGGGAGAGAACAGCCCATGCAAAATGTAGTTTCCACACGAAAAGAAAAAGCCACTTTTTAGGCAAAGATTATGAACTTAAAATGTAGGTTCCTTTTCAATATTTCAGGAAAACACTTTACATACAATTCTGGGAATGTAGCCAAAACGAGAAAGCCAAGAGTTATATCCAGCAGATATCATGAGAGGGTAAGAGGAGTCCCAGATATCCAATTATTTCTATAATAAAAGCACAACACCCCATACATTTCCAGCCACATCTTTGTTTCAGAAGGAAAGGCAGAGGGTGGAGGTGAGGAAGTAAATCTTTAAAGCTCATTTGAAAAGCTTCTCTCTTCTCTTCTCCTCAGTGTCTTCTGTTTTATAGTGCAGCTGTAAGCTAAAAGCAGGGCGAGCTCCTATGCAGAGCATTATTCTTAGGAAATTCTCTGGAAGCAGATTTGATAATGTTCATCCACCCATTCAATAAAATTTTAGAACACCTACTATGTGCCAGGCACTGTGAATGATACTAACTATTCAACCAAGGAATTGGAGGAAACTTTCTGTAGGCCCACACACCACATCTACTTGTGTTCATGCATCAGTACCAAAACACTCCTTTTTCCTGCTACACTGAATGTAATGCCCAAGGCTCCTATCCATGGCCTCCTTGTTCTGTTGGAGAATGTGTCCCAGGCTTGCTCTCCTGCTCAAGGACTTCACTCTTGGTATTGCCCCCATCAATTTACTTCTCTTTCTGTAGGCGTGCTTATCCCTTTTGATAAAGTGGGACCCCACTTACACAGTCTGCTCCCAGGACCTCACATCACTCTCCAACTACACCCCCATTTCTCTAATCCCTCTTTCGGCAGAATCCCTTCAAAGAGTTCTCTATACTCCACTTCTTTCCTTCTAAGCTTTATTGAAACTGCTCACTCAAGCACTCATCCCCATTACTCCCCAGGACTGCCCAAATCCAGGTGGTCAGGCTCTAGCCATATTGCTGAACCCAGCACTCCATTCTCAGTTCTCAAAGTACTTAACCTGGCAGCAGCAGACCCTTGGTTTCCTAGACACCACGTTCTCCTGGTTTTCCTTCTACCACACAGGTGATCCCTCTCAGTCTCCTTTGCTTTTTCCTCTTCATCTTCCCAAGCCCTGAACGTCAGTCCTCAGACCTTTACTTGGTCTTCCTCATATCCATCTATCATCTATTGGAATCCATCTTTTCCAATGATTTCAAATGCCATCTGTATTCCAGTAACTTCCAAGTATGTATCTCCAGCCTCAAAGCTCTTTCCGTAACTCCACAATTATATAGCCAAATGTTTACTTGACATTTCTGCAGCTGAAACTTCACCCATCTCAAACTGAACTCTTAATTTCTACCATCCAAAACTTCCTTCTCTCCAAGTATTTCCTGTTTTGACCAATGTGACTCTAATCTTTAAACTGTTTTAAATTTGGAGTCATCCTTGATTCCTTTCATTATGTCATCCTTGATTCCTTTCATTATGTCATCCTCCCATCCAATCTCTCAGTGAATCCAATCATCTCTACTTGAAAAAGAAATACAAAATCTGACCAATGCCCATCAGCTTTACAGCAGTCACCGTTTGTTCTATCACAATCACTGTACACTGTCGTGATCTTTCACTTTAACCACTGTAATAATCCCTTAACTGTTCTCTTTTGACCAACTTCTTCTGGGGTGTCCTCCATACAGCAGACAAAAACAGTTCTTTTAAAACAAAATCAGATCCTATCTCTCTCTATTGAAAACTCTCCAGTTTTGTTCCCATTCTGGTCAGGGTAAGATTAAAGGCCTTATATCAGCATAGACTTCAGAGTACTCCATGTTCTTCCCGTCTCACCTCTTCCTTCTCCTTGTACACCGTGCTTTAGCTACAGTCACTGATGGCTTGATCCCAGGGTCTTGGTCTTTGGATTTACTGTTCCTTTTACATGAAATGCTCTTTCTCATCTTAACATCATGGGTCCACTTACAGGAAGCCTTCCCTGATTACCTTTGGTAAAAGAAAAACAGACTCCATCTGTCTCAACAACTCATTGCTGCAGCCCAGGAGCCCTCTTTAGTCCTTCATATTACTGACTCTGCATAACATCATCACTTTTTTTTTTTTTTTTTTTTTTTTGCTCTTTGTTTCCAAGGCTAGAATGTCTGTTCACTGCAGTATCCTTCTACCTGGAAACAATATCTGGCACCTTGTGTGTGCTTAGTAAGTATTTCTGACTGCTGAAGAAGACGAAAGTGGTCCCTGCCAGAATTTACACTGTAGGTGATGTTAATGACAAATGTAAGTAAACAGACAAACGAAACAACATACAAATTTTGAGAAGTAATTTCGATAAGTATTGTAAAAGCAATGGCCAAGGCTTTGAGGTGGAAATTAATAGGGGAAACTTTAGATTGATTGGCTGAGGAGGCTTTTCTGAGTAGATGGCAATTGATGATGAAAAGGAGTTAGCCATTCTGTACTCTATTTCTTAGAGATGCTAGAAAGTGTAGTGATCACAAATATTTGGTCAACAAACTTCTCACAGCATATATGCACACTTTAGTAAAAACGTGTATAGGAATAGAATAGTAAATAAATGTTTGCACTTAGCTAGTGAATAGTAGAAAGTAAGATAGTTTTGTCTGAACATCAGTGAGATGACTGTACATAAAAGTGAGATTCCAGCTCAGAATGCATAACAGGTATGAATCCTGTCTGTTTGTAGCCAGTGTACATGTTTTGGGTCTCCTTGAGAAGGAGAATTTATCTGAAATTTAGGTTAGAAGTAGAATTGCAATCCTTCATTCCAACGTTATCTGGCATCAGGGTAAGTGGTAGACATATACTAAGATTTTCTTTCAGATTAGGAATTAACTAGCTTAAAAAAAAAAGTGGCAATATTAATAGAAGCTACAGTTTATTGAGCCCCAGATATGAGTTTGGCATCTTAAAAACAGCTTCCACTGTGGTACTTCAGTTATTAGAACAGTTACGTAAGAAAATTTATTCAACATGCTTAATGCAGTACTAGCATGTATCAAGTACTTATTCAGTCATAGCTTATAATAGTAATAATATCAACTATTTTGTATGTGTTATAGACCCATAGTACAAATGAGAACTGATATTTAAAAATGCTTACAACAGAGCTCCCAAGCGTATACATTTTAAAGTGTCAGATCTTGGATTAAAATGATATTGGTCAGACGGTATTTGTGCTCTGTCTTTCCCTGCCTCACGTAATGATTTCCTCTTTCCTTTCCTTACCTTATGATTTAATATAACTGACACACAATGAACTAAAGCAAACTCCCTTTCAGGAATTTGCTAAGTTGTTGGCTTTAAGTCAGTCAGTGCCGGCATCTTTCCCTTCATGACTTCCAGCCTTCCATTTAGCTTGATTGTGTTATTGCCCTGCATCTGTTTCTAGTCCCCCGTGTCCACACATCAACCTTCCTTGCACATTTCAGAAATTATTATTCAGTACCCTCCACAAAACTCATCTTCATCCTTTCACAGGGCACGTCTTTTCCAGCTGGCACACTATCTCACAATTTGTTTCCCCCTTCGACTTGGCACTCAAGTGCCAATCTCTGGCAGCTCTTTCAGCATCCATTGATGCCAGCCTCCTTCTGATGCACGTGGGGCTCCGGGGAGTAGCTGTGAACTATTCCCAGCTGCCTCCTCTACTCCTGGGTCTTGCCAGAGTTTTCTTCAGACCAGCCAAGTCTCTCATCTTCAGAAAATTACTTGATGACTGCAGTTGGATCTTCATCCTTCATGAGCTTTGTCTCTTCCAAACCACCACCAAGCCCAAGCATGGGGAGAAATTAGGGTATAAAATGCCTATGAAGAATCTAGTTACGTTTCGTAAGTGTAATTGCAGCTATAAAAGGCAAACACAAATGTTTATGAAGTAGATTGATTAGAAGGGTTTACTTTTGTGACCCCAAACCCCAAAATCTCTTTTCACTTTGTCTCTGTACTAATATAAAGGGGCAGGAGTGCATTCTAGGTTCATATTTCCTTTAAGAAGAATCAATTAGTGTAATTGGCCAACAAAGAATTTTGAATAGGGTGTACGTTATAGAATAGTGGATGAGTTAGCTTTGGAGTCAGAAAGAGTTAGGGCTGAGGCCCAGCACCATCTTCAACTAGCTGTGCTACCTTGAGAAGCTACTTAAATTTCTCTATCCAGGTTTTCTCATCTGTAACGAGGGAGCGAATCCTACTTTGTAACGCTGCTATGGGGATTAATTGAGGTGTTAAATATGTAGCATGAATGAATCTAGACTCATAAATCCAGGAATGGAGGAAGACAAGCTTTATTAATTTTCTTTAACTCATAATTTCTGACTCTGAACCCTTTTTCTGTTGGGCTAGTTAGTGATACAGAGATTAAAAATTCAGTTGAGTTTGTTCCTGAAATTTTACTCTCACTTTCTTTGGGGAACAATATCTACTGTTTGAGGATATCATACAGTGGTAAGATTTTTGCTGTTAAGTCTTGATGAGAAGGTTAGCAGTCTTGTCTTGTCTCAGGTCATAGGTTAACCCCAATGACCTCGGAGACTTCCGCTGCCTCAGTGTGCATGGCCCCTTCAGAACCACAGGCTCTTTAATTCTCCCTTCACTGCCCAGCTTGAGTGTATTTGCTGACATTTTGTAGAGGTTATACCCTAGGTGCCCATTTCTCCAGGCCTGTTGCCTCTGTTGCTGAAAACCAGAGGGTAGGTGTTCTCTGCTCTCAGAATCCATAGAATTTTCTCTTTGCTTCTTACTCAAGTCAAAGAGAATGTTTTCCTTGTTAAGTTATGTAGAGTATCCTGCTTCCACTAGATGTTTCTTCTGTATGTACAAATGCCCTTTTCTCATGTTTCTCTCAGGAGCATCCAGCATTTTTTCCTCAGTGGGTGTGGAAATTCTGAACGCAAGTCATTCTTTGCAAAAGTTTTTTGAAGATAGCAAGCAGAAATTCCGTCCTCAGCCTTGAATGAAGGTTGGGAGGAATGAGCACTGAAAAGGGCAAAATCCAGGGAAAGAAAGTACCTAAAATTAATACTTTAAATTATTATCCTGTGTCATGTGTAAAAGTGTGGGCTCAGTGTCTAGCCCACAGTAGATGCTCAGGAAGTTGGAGTTATTATTGACATTTAAAACTGATTCTTTAATACTGCTGTTTTCTTCACAGAAACTGAATCTTCCAGCAACTTTCTCTGGAATACCCTTTAATTCTGGGCAATCATTTTGAGATGGCTGATTGGGTCAGAAGAGAAGTCTGTGACTATGGAACTGAGCAGATTTAAGCTTAAGGTTTCTTGTGTACCATGGAGTCCAGTCACCAACAAGACACCAAATCTCAGAAGCTGCCAGCGACAAAATCACTTTACAGGAGAAATATAAGCCACTCATATAGTCACCTACTGGTGTATTTTTGCTTGTTAAGCCTAATTAGGAGTGCTAATGAGGATGGCATTTGCTTGTGTGGACAACCTAAGGATGAAGCAGTCAAAGGATAAGAAAGAAGGTGGTGACTAGAAGAAAAAGATGCCATAGGAGCCAGACTGTTAACATATTATGGAGGGAGGCAACAGCAAGAGTTCTGCAGGACGTGGAAAGCATGGCTGTCTCCTCAGGTAAGTGGTAATAATTCATATTTGTGTAGTGCTTTTCAGTTTTACAGCACTGTTCTATACCTTAATTTTCTATGATACCTTCACAACACTAGTCTAAAAATATGTCAGTGGGTCTTAAGATTTCTGCCTTATGGATGGAAAAAAAAAATCCTGAAGCTCAGAGGAACTGAGTTCAGACAACTAGGAAGCAATTTAGAGCTCAAAAGAGCAGTGCTTTTTTTGTGATATTCCATAATGTCCTGAAATGTATGGAAAAGATCCCTCTGCTTCTGGTTTTTGATCTGCAATGTTAGGATTGACAGAAGTTTTATATGCAATGCTGCCTACTTAAAATTACTCCTTATGAGACTTCTCAGTTTCTGTTAGGGAACAATTACCACTTCAAGGAATTCTAAAGATCCAGATGAAAGGCCTTGTTTGGTTCTCTAAGGTTGTTTGATATTTGGATCAATTTGTGTGCTTGACCATAGCTGTGTCTTTTTTTTCGGTTTGATCATTTTACCATGGATAGACTAGTATCTTGACCTTGTTGTGTTTTATTATTTATTTTCTATTTTGCATAATACTTTTAAATGAGAATCAGAAAGCACGGAGAATAAAATGATGTTATTTGAATAATAAGCCTTGCCACAAGCAAGACCAACTGACTAGATGTGATTTTACTATCTGTCCTCCTTTCATGAAGCTCCTCAGAGACCCTTAAGGAATCTCAGAGCACATTTTCCATTTAATTCCCACTGAATATCTTGATCCTAAACTGAGTCGGCTAGAATATCCTGGTAATCCAACATCCCCACACACAAAATGAAGATAGTACGCCAGGTTAACCACAGACATCCTTAATTTAATTTGAAAAGATGCTCTGGAAAAGCAGTGAAGCAATACAGATGCTCATTTCTAGAGTGTGGACAAGCCTGATTAGTGACCTTATGATCAGGTCTCTTCACAACTCTGGGAGAGTACTGTATTTAACATGGTGTCTTTAAACTGGGCTCAGAAAATTTAGTTTGCTCTTGTACCTCTCACGGACACTCATGATTCCTAAGGGGTGATAGAGTGAAATGAAGTACTTCTCTTAATGGAAAATACCCAATACCTTTGCTTTCTTACAATGTAGATTCTTCCTTTGACCTTGGCATGTCATATTTGAAACTTTTACCTCTCCCTAGCTGACCTGAACGTGTCACTCCATCCCTACTGCTTCAGGAGAACATAAAGTAGCATAAGCAGCATACATTTCTGTTAGCATAAATGCCTTGGGGTCCCTTTATGATTCCAGTTGTTCGGTGGTACTCAGTCCACCTACTCTGTGGGAAAAGCAATGAGAAAGACTTCACTTACAGGTCAGCCTTAGAGTGAGTGAAGCTGCAGGTTTGAAATGCTTCACCTTTAGCTGGTACTATCTTTGGACAAAAAAAATCTAATGGGAATCCCTATGGAGGATCATTTCTATAAGGTGAAAGACGTAACAGCATTAGCTATGGTGGCTTTGAAATTGAAGCATTCCCTGAAACAGAAATATAAGCAAGATGAGATGATTTTAAATGGATACACTATTTTTCGTCAATTAAATCACATGCTTTTGTTACTGAACAAAATTTGGGTCTGTTTGCCCATGCGCATTAAAGCCAATCTACTGACACTAAATTGTGGTGAAGGAAAATGCAGTGTTTATTGCAAGACACCAAGCAAGGAGTCCTGGTAGCTAGTGCTCAAGACACGAACTCCCTGATGGCTTTCAGGGAAAGGTTTTCAAAGACAGGGTGGGATGGGGGTTGTGGGATGTGTGATCAGTTCATAGACATGCTTCTGACTAGTTGGTGATGAGGTAATCAGGAATCAGCATCATCAACCTTTTGGTTCCAGCCAGTCTGGGGTCTGCCTGCTTGTGGGCAGCATGGAATTACTTCTTCCACCTGGTGGGAGTTTCAGTATCTGCAAAACAGCTAAAAGAGTATGGCTCAGAATATTATCTGTAGTTTCTTGAGGAGAAACTAGAAGTCCTTGACTTTTTAATAGTTAAACTATTACTATTTTGTCTTGCTTGACTGTTTTCCTTTGCTTCTGCATTTTCTCATTTCTCTGATTTAATTTATACTTTGAAACTCAGGAAAGGCCTAGGAGACTAAAGTTTTCCTACAAGGAAGAGGCAGGGGGAGAACACGGGGGATTGGGAGTCTATCCTGGGAAGGCCCCATAGAGTCCTGCTTGGTGATACCTTAAGCTGAAAGTCTTCTCAGTCTTATATCAAGAGATATGGGCCTTATTTTATTTTATTATTTTATTTTTTACTACTTTGGTTTCTTTTGCTCAATTATAACTGTAGCTGAATCACATATACTGCAGAACCATTGAGATTATGCATTGTCATACTCTTCTTCAGTGTAGTTAATGGTTTGTTCATTCACTACTGAGTCCCAAAGTTAGAGCAGATTTGTGTCTGCTATTGAGAAGCAAGGCAAGGAAGGCAGAAGGCAATGCTAGTTAACCTCGTATTCTTCAGTGACAGAAACAACAGAAACAGTTCCACTGGAAGAGCCACAAAACATAGAGGTGTTTATCTAAGTTCCTACTCGATATGTTTTTTAAAACATAAATATATGGGGTTTGGTATTAAATTTTGTATTAAAAATGCTTGTTGGATTCTATTTTGAAATATTTGACAAATCTAGGGAGATGTCTATCTATATAATTTGAATGTATCTAAGTGACACATTGACACGATACAGTAATAAGTTTATTTAGACATAACTGAATTTTTGTGCATAGGGATCTACTAAATTCTCTTTATGTGTCTTGCCTTTTTTTGGGGTTTGGCAGGGTGGTGTGACATATAAAGGGTAAAATTTATGGGGGATAAGGGGAGTTTGTTTAAGCAGATTATTTACCTGTAAAACTCATAAATGTATGTGTGTGTATGTATGTATACGTGTGTATACAATTTATCTTATGTCCTGTGACCAGTGACTGAGTAACACCTTATGGTTTGTGATGCTAGTAAGTAATATTCAATTAAAGCCCAGCTACAATTTGCTTGACTGCGTCAAAGCTTCAGATGGCCATAGCTGATTCCTTCAATTCCCCCCCACCCGCCTTAAAATTATAAAAATACCAAGTGCATGAAACCACAGTTATATGTGAGCATGGGCTGGTAAGTCATTAGTCCATCAAGATGTCTTAGTTAAGAGGAAAGTGTGGGCAATTTTAGGTGAGATGGTCCTGAAGTAAAAACCAGGTGTCTGATAAAGTTCATTTGTAGAAACCCCCCCCAGTCAATGGGCCCAGAGTGAGAAGAGGGACAGCCTGCTGAGCGGGTTGATGGTTTCACTGGTTTGGTGATTAAGCTCATGATCTAATGGTTGTGGTATGCATGTTGACTAGAAATGACTTGACTTAAGGTACTGTGCATGATCAATAATATAATGTACCTGCTTATGTACATGGGGCAGATAGCTCAACACATGATGTACATATAGTGTGCAATGTGTGCTGTGACATGTGGGTATTGATAATTATTTATAAATATGCATATTTTTCTGAAAAAAAGAGCTGTTTTAATACAAAGGTTTCATGAATATCCCGTAACAATAAATCAGGGAATAGTTTAAAAAGAATTTCAGCTTTGGGTGCTGGAGGTGGAGCTAGGGCTTCTTCCTTGAGTCTTGAGGAGGGTGTAATTCTCCTTCTCTGTTTCATAAGACCAGTGTAATTAATATTCTCCAAAGACTCTTCACTTTAAGAGGCGGTTTTCAGTAATACTTGCTGCTGGCTTTAGTACTAGGATTAAAAGGAAGTATAAGATAGATGCTAGCTGACCAGTGGTAATAATGGAAACTGTAGTTGATTTGTTCATGCACTGTGACTTCTTGATAATGAAAAATGGGGCTATTTGGTTTTTGTAATTGATGAAATCTTGCCACTTAATTTGTAGAACTATAATTATTACTTGTTCTTCAACTAAAGGAGGATGGTTTCTTACATTACATTGTGAAGCGTTTTTGCTTTTCAGTTGAAAAGGTTAAAAAAAAAACAAAACACAGTTTGAACTATTGTAAAGGCTAATCTCTACCCTTACAAAAATCCTGACATAGAAGCTTAAGAGGCCATCAGTCTGTCCTTTTTCTTATCTTAAATTTACATGAAAACCTTCAGGAATGCTTTGATTATACAATGCTGTTTTGTTTTCAGCTCACACATAATTTAATTGCTAATCTGTTATCCTTAGAGGTACTATATTTTTATATCTTTCTGTTTGCTATCTTGGATCAAGATACAGTGTATCCCCTTAAAATTACACACTTAATATTAACTTCTTGTGTAGGCTGAAGCCTACTTGTATCAAAATAATATTGGGTGCTTATTACAATACAGAGTCCCTGAGCCTAGAAATTTGCATTTTAATAAGCACATAGAAAATTTTAATGTAAATCTGAAGATGGACTAGTTAAAACTATTTGTGTATGATCCCAATTGGGTATGACACATTGTAATGTATAATTTGTCACTTCACTGAGTCACTAATTAGAGTCATAGGCCCTAGATTTAGGAAGTGCATCTTTGGTTGAGTGAAGGATGGTACGTGGATATTTTCTGCTTTTCAGAGTGACATTTGCTCTTTACACATGAACTCTGGAGAAGCCTTGTACTGCATTTTATGAGACAGATCAGTGCTTTTCAAATGTTAGAAATGTTTTCAGGACCAGCATCAGTATCAAGATTCTATTTTGTAACTTAAAATACCTTTATTATATTCTGGCTAAATTTTTTTTTCCTGGTTTCTTCCTCACAGTCTGCAGTCTCCCTCTAGAGATTGCAGTGCACGTAGGGGTATAGTTATCTGCACATACAGAAAGGGTTCCCATCTGTAATTCCATAATGAGTTGTTATTCCATATGTAAGCCAATAGCCCCTTTCATTATTTGCTAATATCACCTTATTGTTCTTATTCAGTTTACTGTCCATTGTGATGCCTGGTCTGTCTTTCCTGCAATTTTTCACCAACCCCCTCCAGCTGAATAAGTTTATATTCTTGATTATTTGATTATTTTTACACATTACTTTAAGCTTTTCATGTTTATTTCAACATGTTATTTCTTGCCCCTTAAGTCAAATCTTTCTTTTTTCTTATATATGATTTCTCTGTCCTTCTTGTTACTAATAACATTTCTAATTTAGTATGTCCTGTGATTTAAAAAAAATTTCTATCTACTTCTTAATGTATATTGTTATTAACTGCTTAAAAATAGGATGAGTTAATTTTTCCTATTACTCTTCTAGCCATACAGTATTTTGTAAGTCATCACTAGTCTAGTCTTGGCCTTCCTATGAATTGTTCTAAGGAGCACACTTTTATATACTGACAAAATACAAAATGTGTAAATTTTCCAAGCTAGAACGAACTGGTTAAATCTGGTCCAGCATGTTCCTTCAGCTTTTAAGTTCAGTATACATCTAAGGAAATCTGGCTTGCTCATATTTAACTATGTAGAAAATTTATGGTTTATTTGTTAATGCAGTCTTTCAGTGAGATTTTTAAAACCCTGTTTGTGTTTAATATCTTTATTGATTTCCCCATTCATTGCTAATTGCCATTATCATTCTTGTCCTTTTTAGAAAAGGTAATGTCAACAAATAATAGTCCTTGGGAAGCAAACATCATAATGCTTGGTAGGCAGGATCTGTGCCCAAATATGAGCAACTGCTTGCCTAGTTCCAAAATAACTGCTGGTCTAAGGAGCTGTTATCAACCTGAGATCAGAAGTACAGGCCTGCTTCCATTTATCCTATGTGGGTGTGACATCATAGACATCTATAAAGTCTAAATAGTTATGACTTCATTGGCAATAAGCGAATGAAGTACAGTCTGCAGTGTCAAGTGTTCAGTGAAAAATAGAATCTTTTTTTCCCCATTTATCCTGGTTTTGATTAATTTATAAATATAGAAACATCTCTTGTTAAATCAATCCAGTGCAACATTTAGAGTACCTACTACGTGCAGAGCATTATGCTGTGTCTGGAGTAATACAAATATTGTTCATGTTAAAGATCATACAGAATCTTAGATGTTTCCTCAGCAATGTATACCCTCATTATAATTGCCACATGATAAAAGATACAATGTTACCATTTCTTATTCACACTTACTGACTCAATGAGTATTTCAATATTGGCTCCTATTGGTTTTTAAGAATGCCTGGAACATACCATGTGTTAATAAATATGAGTGGAAGAAGCACATCACTTCCACCATAATCTGTTGGTCACATGGGTACCACCAGCCCTCATTCAGTGTGGGAGGGACTATACAAGTGAGTTATAGGAGGGGGTTTGGATCTTTGGGGGAAATTGTGGAGACTGGCTACCACAAACTGATTCCAGAAACTCAGAAAATTATCCACACTATCGAATTTTTCATACATACGACCTTTCCACCTAGCGAAAGAAAACACTAAGGGGCAATTGCCTAGGCCACGCCCTTCTTGTTTACATGTTCTCTCTCTTCCTCTCAGTAAGATTTTCTTGAAGAACTAGGACATGTAGAAGTCAGTCTAATATCAGTGTAAGTGTTACTGTCATACTTATGGTTACCTTTTCTCTCTTCCTTCTTCTGACCTCAGTCAGTACTTAGCTGTCAGTTACTACCTCTGATCCTCCACATCTAGTCCACCAACAAATAAATCTGATTCATAATTCTTGAATCCATTTATTTCTTTCCATTTTCATTATCACCCTAGTTTAAGCTACCACATCTCTTTACTGAACAACTGCAAGAGCCTCATCATTCTTATCCCAGCAACAAGTCCTGTTCTCTCTCCAGTTCATTGTTTTAGGAGTAGTCCAAGGTAGCATTTAAGAATGCAATTTCAATAATATCTTTTCTATGGAGAGCCTTTCAATAATTAATATATAGAACAAAGTCTTTTCTGGGACCTACATGCTTTAAATTACCTGGCTTCCTTCTTCACTTTCAACATCGTATTTTGCCAATATGCCCTTCTTTTCCGTGTTCCAGCCCAGTAGTCTCTCATGTGGTTCCTCATATGTTCCAATATTCTTTTCTACTTTGAACCCCACCCCCATATAAGAATTCTCTTCCCATTCTTTCAGCTGGTTTAACCTCTCTCCATCTCTCAGGTATCAGCCATTTGGACTCTTCTTTCATGGGTGTCCTTCTGATCTTTGACTTACTAAGATTCTCCAGAAAAATTCTCTCAACATTTATTACCCTTTTTCTTCATAGGACTCACTACAGTTTATAATTACATTATTTGTATGCTTTTTGATTATTTTTTTCTACACTAGACTGTAAGCTCCACAAGTCAGGTGCTTGTTTTCTTTAGTTTTGTTGGATCTCCAGAATACATGGTAGTACTTGAAAATATTAAATGAATGAATGAATGAATAAAACTCAATTCATTTTCTTCTCTTGGAAGAACAATAAATCTATCACTGGAGAACTGTTTTTTTTTTCTCATTTATAAATTCTCATGGTTTTGAACCATGAAAACGTCCTTTCTCTGGTTTGTCTTTATGCATTAGATAAAAACTATATCAGTAGGGAAACAATAAGGAACAAGTCAAAGCTAATTGATGTGTAAAGTATTATCATGGTGAGTCTCCCCTACAATCTTCATCTTATCTCCTTCGTTTTCTGAAAGTACTTTTTTATCTATTCTTTTTAGATTGAGAGATATTTATGATCCCCCCCTTTATGTCTAAGCAAGTGCAGAGATGGTGCTAAAAGAAATTGAATTATATTGAACATTAGAAGGCAAACTACCTGCATACTTATCTTTTGAGTCAGATTAAAACATCTTCTTTTCAGTAATGTTGGTTTGTCAAATGTCTGTTCTATTCCAGCCACTATTCTAGGAGTTTCTTCTCAGCTATCTCAGTAAATACCATAGGAAGTCTTTGAGAACCTTATCAGATATTTCTATTATAAAGATAAAGAAAGTTAGACTCCAGTAAATTAGGTAATTTCCTTAAAGTAGGATTCAGGATCAAAACCTAACTATCTGACTTAAAAACAGGAGTCAGAAAAAATACTCTTAAAAATATGGCTTAACTCAGAACATCAGTAGAACAGATGGAGTCTCCTTGTGGAGATCATCACTCTAGCTCAGAATATTAGAGGCTTCACAGTGCACTGCTGCTTCCTTCTCTGGTCTGTTTTTAACCTATGATAACTTACTTATGACATAAACTTAGTCTTTGTTTGCTTATGCCAGATACTGGCATCTTAATAATTAGCGAATAATATTCCATGTCTACTCAAAGACTACTTGGAAATGAAAAGAGGTAATACCAAGCAACTTTATTCTGCTGCTTGATAAAGCACTGAACAGTTAGGATAACTTTTAGGAGCTACGTACTGAGCTGAAGAAAAAAAAAAAAAAACTTCACCTTTTCTCTTTTCATGAAAATCTCACATCAAGATATACAGAACCTATCAAAGGTTCTACCCTGACCACATTCATCTTTCCACAGCATTCTCAGCATCTTGTGTGTGTACCAGAGTTGTATGCCAAGATGATGGGGTGAGTTTTCTTTGCTTCCAAGGCTGTACCCAAAGCTCCACTGCCAAAATGTTCTCATCCTGCAGTCTCACCCATTTGAGTTCTCCAGTTTAAATAATTAACTTGAATTTCTCTTCCTGACCCAAATTCTCTTTTTCAAATTAGATACAAGGTCAGTTGATTTATTTTTTGAAAAATAGGCAAGGGTTAGAGAAAATGGAAAATACTGGAGATAGTCTAAGAAGACCCATCATATGCATAGTAGGAGTATTACAAGAACCCTAAAGCAAGGAACCATAACAAAAACTAGTTTCATTTATGAATATCTTCCAAAAACATACAGGTATATATAAATGTAACTACACACATGCACGTACATATTGGAAAAACTCCCGCATACTTGAGAATATTGACCTAGAATGACCAACATCAGGAGATGTCCTAGTAAATAACCAGTAAAATAAATGGAATTTAAAGTCATAGGAAGTAAAAATCCTTTGGACATCTGGGCAAAAGGAGAAAGTAACTTATAATGAAAAAAGTTAGGTAACATTCAGAACTGTCAACAGCAACATTTTATGCCCAAAAGAAACTAAACTAATACATTTAAGATACTCAAGGAAAGAAAATCTGACCAGGGGTTTCAAATCCAGCAAAACCTATTTTTAAGTGCAAAGGGATCAAGGAATTTCCTAAATTTATTCCTAATTACTTCAGCTTTTATTCTATTGGACCTGATCTCTTAAAATTTTAGTTTCACCTATTGCTAGCATAAAAAAATCTTACTGGGTTTTCTGTATTGACCCATATCCTATGATCTTGACAAGATAACTCTTTAATTCTAATGGTTTTTTTTGCAGATTTCATGGGATTTACACATGATCATATGTGAAAAAATTTTATAATTGTTTTCAAAGCTGTCTTCCTTTTATTTATTTATTTTGTTTTTGCCTTTTCTCAGATGTTCAGTACAATGTCTAATGAAAACAATGAGATAATATATAATTTCTTTGCTTATGATCTTAGAGAAGTATTTATTATTAAGGATGATGTCAGTTGTAAGTTTTTATGTAAGTGCTTTTTATTATGTTGAGGAAGTTTGCTACCATTCCTGATTTGAAGAATATTTTCCCAATGATCTCCTCCTAAAGAATCTACTAGATAATAAGCTTTGGACAACTAAAATGATGTAGAGAAATACTTAAATATAGATCATGAATATCAAGCATAAATTTACTTATAAAACTAAGACTGGATGAAAATTAAACTATTATTTATGGTCATGTGTTTTTACAATGTAGAAATCATGAGCCTTTATGAAATGAGGGTAGACTAGGCATAACTATAAATAGAAATTGTAACGATTTCCAGAATCTCAGGAATCGTAAGATTGATAGTAATCTTAATAGTGAAATTTCAAATCTGTTTGTTTGTTTTTTTGGTACTGTAGGATGTATTAGTTTGCTAGAGCTACCATAACAAGGTACCAAAACGGAACATGTTAAACAACAAATGTATTGTCTTAAATTTCTGGAGACTAGTGATCTGAAATCAAGGTCTTAGCGTGGTAGGTTTCTTCTGAGGGCTGTGAAGGAGACTGTGTTCTCTTCAGAACCGTAGCCTCTGGTTGCCTTAGGCACTCATTGATTTGTAGGTGGGGTTCTCCTTGTGGCTTCACATCTTCCTTCTGTGTGTGTGTGTCTCTCTATGTGCCTATATTTCACCTTACTTTCAGGGCACAGTCACATTGGATTAGGTTCACCTTGATGACCTCATCTTAACTTGATCATCTGCAAAGACCTATTTCAGAATAAAGTCATCTTCACAGATACTGGAAGTTAGGACTTTATCTTTGAAGAGACATGGCTTCAACCTACAACGTGGGATAAAGCAAATGAATCATCACAAAAATTTTCATTATATTGTACTTTCAACCTAGAAAGGAGAATTGTCAGTGTTTATCATCCTAAATCTGTATTTAGGCTGTGTGTGTGAGGGCAGTAATGAATGGACACACTCTCTCTGGCTTTTTCACTGAGAAGGCCTAGAAACAATACAAACCCATAGTCCAAGTATATACAGCATATTTAGCATATTGTGTTTACTTCCCAACACTTATGTGCATCTGTGAATGAACCATCTATAAAACAGAATTTAAGAGTCAACGTGGTGGTTCAAGTGCAGAAGACTCTAATATCACCTTCTGTCTTTATCAAACTCATTTGACTGGGCTCCTTAGCTTTATAATACTTTTCTCCTTTAGTACTTAACATTAGTCCTATTTAAACACCTTAATTCAGTAAAGTCTGAAAAAAAAGATTTAAGTGGATGCACAGATCAGTATCAGGGACAGGATAAATAACTTTCAGGGACTGAAGCATGCATTGTACTGGGCTATGGTAAAGAATTTACAAGTTTAGATCAAAAAGTCTTGGCGTTATCATTATTTAAAAGCTTCTCTCCCCAAACTTATCCAAATAATAGTGGAAAATATGGAGAGAACAATAATGCGACTTTCAAAAATTGAATGTACCTTAGAGTAGGTTTACAAAATACTGCATGGATTTTTCTTCACAGAGTAACCCTTGAGAATGATTGATGTAAACTTTGAACCCTGTTGAGTCATTAAATCCAAGCAACTTCAAGAAAATGTCTGATTCTGTTTGCATCTGTACACATAGTTTGATAATAAATTGTTACGTGCAACAGTCTGTGCCACAGTTGACCACTAATATGTAGAAAAATTCCTGAATAACAAAATAGAAAACATTTTAATGAGGTACTGAGGGAAGAGAATGATGCTGGAATAGACATAGTTCTTTATTGCAGTGATGAATGTGATAACTTATTTGATGTGTTAAGGAAACAAGAATAGCAAATGTTGCTGGCCAAACACTAACTTGGCCCATGCAGCATGCTTCAGTAAAGGAGCTGAATACAATACTTTGAGAAATGTATTCAAGAGGAAATAGAATCTTTTAATATTAACTGATGCTAATTATAGATAGCTCAGGTTATCATATGCAGTGACAGAACCTTTACTGATTACTAATTAGTACAGTCTTTTCTCACCTTTGAAACCTCATTGTAATTTCTTTGTACTTTTCTTTTTGTACATTTAGTATTTTCCATTAAAGCTATTTATGCATTAATTTTATGATTGTTATTAATATCTAACATTTATTGTGCTCTCATTGTGTATTAGGCTTTCTTTTAAATGATTTACATATATTTTTAAGTGGTCTCCAAAACAGCCCTCTGTAATACATACTGCGTTTTTCATGTTTTAAATTGAGGATGCTGAAGCCTAGAAAATGTAACTTGCTGAAACTTACCCAAACTCAGGCAGTGTGATGTGATCTTAAGAACAAAACTCGAGTTTCGCCAATCTTTGAATACCTTGTACACATTACCTAGAGCACTTCCTGGTCCTAACTTGTTACTTCAAGATCATGACCCACAAAATGTACTAGGTGAGCTGATTCTTGACAAGTAAGTAGATATTTTCCAGGTCGACAGAATGGGTGAAGACTTTGCGGGCAGAAGTAATCCAAGGGTCCAAGCAGGAGAAAACTGACAGCTGCTTTATTCTTCTGATATAAATGCATACGATTTACATACCTACTAAGTATGAAAGTTTTATATGGAACAGTAGTATCATAACTCTACATTAATTTGTGTTCATTGTCTACTAAGGAAAGACATAGGGAACATTTTTAACCTCTTTCAGTTTGTGAGTATATTGTAGTTGACCCTTAAACAACATGGGTTTCAACTGCATTGGTCCACTTTAATGTGGATTTTTTCCAAAAGTAAATACTACAGTACTACAGCCTCTGGTTGGTTGAATTTGAGAATGTGGAACCATGGATATGGAGGGCTGACCATAAATTATGCATAGATTTTCCACTACTCAAGAGTCAGCATCCCTTGTGATGTTTAATGGTCAGCTGTATACTGAATTTAGACTATTGAGATTACAGTTTATTTGGGATAGAGTCAGAATTACACTATGATCTTAATGATCATGGTTATGTACTATGACAACTGATAAGTTGAAGAGGGCTTATACTTGGCGGATTCCAAAGCTTTGGAATTGATTCAGTGACATTACTATGAGACCTTTACCCTTACATTGCTCAGTTTCTCCACTAACCAAGCCAGGAGTTTATTATAAGACTCAGTCAGCAGTGCTTGGGCTGCTGTAAATGCATAGGCCAGAGGCCAGATCTCATTTGGGTGATGAAAGAAATAATTGATATTCTAAATCATAGAAAATACATTGATTTTAGCACTATGCGTAAATGAGTCTGGTTGATTACAGTGGGTAAAAAGCCAAAACTAATTGCTGTTAATCAAATTGTCTACTCTTACTACTAGGACTAATTAGCATAGTGATCACTGTTAATGCTGGCTTTATCATCTAAAACAACTTAGTTCTGTTTTTTAAGCCTAATTAGGGCTAATATGTTTGGAGCAGTTACTAATTATTGGTATCCAATAAATTTCTGATCATTATTAAAACCACTGTAAAATCAGAAAACCATTACTTGAGGAAAGAAAAAAATGAAGAAAGAATTTTTCTGTGTAATGAGGTCCAAATAACAGTCATAATCATATTACGTCAAAATGCTTTGGGAGGAAGCTGAAAATATGGACAGTTGATTCAGGAGAAACATGTCTACGTAGCCTCTAGACTATCATGCAGTCAGTACAATGATTACATTATCCTCATAACAACAGAGTAAATATGGGATATATTTTAGTGTGCTTTTAATAGAGAAAATATTAAGTTAACTCAAAAAAATCTTATATCTTGATTAGTTTATAACATAATTAAGAAAGTTATTCAAACATGATGATTTCCAATCTTTTCAAGTATTCTCAAATACAAAAATTATACCACCAGGTACCATAAAGGCAATTTAGAGAATTACTGTTTTTTTTTTTCCTGAGTAGTCAGACACACATACACATAATTGTTCATATTCAAGAAGATGAATTGACGTCTGAGCTTACAATCATCTAGTGAAGAACAATAAAGTGAATTTATTTTATGGGGCTATAATCAAGTCTTAAAACTGAATCATATTCTTTCCATAGGTAGAACATCATGGGAATTATTGAAGGACCCCAAACTGGTAGCTCTTATAGTAAGACGTATGAAACAATAGCAATAAATAATTTCATCCCCATTAAATACTGTACTGTAGTAATTGAAATGTCACTGAGCATTGACTCCCCAAGAACACCAAGAAATACATGAAGACAAGACTCCGTGTTCTTCAGAAATGAAGGTTAAGTGCGAGAGCTAGTAATGGGTATTTTAGAAATTAAAAGTTTAAATCACTAGTATAAGGGCAGTATGCAGTTACAGAGTGATTTTAACACATTTGATTCCATGTGTATAAAAGCTTCTTTCTTGTAATAATTGCATTGGTGTTGGGATCTTCTAAACATGTTTTTATCATGTAACTATGATGTTCAAACTAAAGCTATACTGTTTTAACTCCTATATTTGGATAGACAGCTATGCTTTAATGTGGTCATGAAATAGCATCGTATTTGGTAATTTTGGACATAATTTTCTACATAACATCTTAGCAGATTAAGAGTTACTGTTGCTCTTTACTTCTGAAATATAGTCTAAAACTCCTTAAATTGGGGCCAGTAGTAAAAACAAAAGAGGGCAATAAGAAAAAATTTTCTATTTTCTATTTTCTGTTTTCAAAGTATGAGCTTACTAAGGTTTGCTTTCCCTATAGCATCTGTTATTGCCCTATTGTACTAAAGGCATCATTGGTTGGTTGATTGAGAATTAATTATATCTGAGTTATCGAACAGTATCAGAGAAAGTGAAATAACAAGGTAGATTGATTTCACTATAAATTCATGATCACTAGCTTCAAATAGGTTCAAAACATCGCCTGACAGTTCCACTATATTTCTGTTTTCAGCTAGTTCTCGCATTTTTATGACTTAAATTTTCTCATGCTTCTTAGATTTATGGCAGTCTTTCCACAACAAGCCCACTATTCCCATCACTATTAGCATGTGACCTCACTTCTTACTGCGTAACGAATAGTAAAGCCATCAGAAAGAAATGCTTTCAACCTTTTGTTATCAAGCCTGCAGGCTACCTGTATCTCGATCTAACATGTAAAGTGGAATGGTAACTCGGACATAATACTCACCGATCAATAGCAGTCATCATTATTATAATAATGATAAGATGATGGTGTTAATAATCAGTATTTTATTATTATATATATTATTTTCTGTCTTGTTATATGAGAATTTTTCCTCAATCACTTCATTTGTTCTTCCATCCATATTCTTTCCTGAGTTCTAAAAAATTTTATTTTATTGTTTGACCCCCATCCTCTTTCTCCTTTTCAGTTAGATTGTTAAATAAAATTCTGTCCAAAATCAATCTACCCATCTTTAAACAAGGTTTATTCCATCAGAAGACTTTTGTCTCCATACATTTCTTCAGATTTCCCTTATCCTTTTTTTCCTCTCTTCTGTTTCTCAGTGAAATTTCCTCAGTGAATTATCTATACTTAAAACCTCTATTTTCTCATAACCTACTTCTGACCATTATCTAATCTTCTGGTTTGGCTAAGTTGAAATATCTCTTAGCTGACAAATTACCTTAATTAGCCATATTCAATAACGTTTATAGTCCTCATCTTGATCTCACTGCAAAATTAAACATAGTTGACCAGTCCACCCTCTGAAAACCTAGTTTTTTTTAGGCTTCTAAGGCACTCCTCTATTCTTTTATGTTTATGAATTCTTTGATTTCCCTTTCATTTTCACTCTCCTCTTGCCTATGTTAAATTCCTAAAGATCCTCTTGTCTTCTCACTATTTGCTTTGGCAATCTCATGCACAATATATTTTTCAGTTATTACCTACTTCATAATGACCCCACCACCACATCTGTATATCTGTATATCTATGTCTATATCTGTATCTATCTAAGACCTCAACTCTCAGTTCCTCATATCATTATTCAACATCTCCATGTAGATGTCTCAAGAGAAACTCATACTTACCTGGTCTAAAACTGATGTTATATTTCCCAGATAACATTTTCCAGTCACTTCTGACTTCTTTCTCATCCTTAATCTCCAAAGTTAATCTATCATTACCTTCTGTCAAATGTATATCCTAAATTCTTCTCAAGTCAATCACCATAGCTACTATCCACTAATCTTCATCACCATTACCATCGTTGTGGTTAATGTTACTTCATCTCTCACAGTAAGTACTGCAGTGGTCCATTTAATTGAATTCTCGCATTCTTACCCACAGCTGTCGTATATACTAAAGCCAGAGTGATATACTTCTACCTTGTTGTCACTCTTAAGATTAAATATGGCTTGCAAGACCCCAGATATTCTGGTATCTGTACACCTGTCTTATCAGAGATCCTTCAGTGATTCTGACTTTATTTCTCACGTGTACTATTTTCTTTCTCATTATTTTGTATATACTATTCACTGTCAAAAATTATCCACATCTCATTTTATTATAGAACATTTAAGCAAGTAAAGGCTAGATTGATTGTATGGAGCTAAACGTGAAATAGTATCTAGTGGCTGAGTCTATACACAGAAGCACTGTTGCAGTATGTATTCAGTCTGATTTACTCAATTTAGCCTTCAGTTTTCAACTTGTCACTTTCTCAGGGAAGCCATAGTTAACCCTCCCCATTGTAGGATTGGTTCTTTTTTTATGCATTCTCCTAAAACAGTTTTCCTTTCTTTTTATTTTACAATTCTATATATAATTGTGTTCATTTTATTAATATCTAAGTAGGCTGAAAATTGCATTAGAACATGAACCACATTTGATTTTATTCAAATTTTATCCCTAGAGCCTACTACAGTCCCTGTTTCAAACTTGCTCAGTAAATATTTTTCAAGTGGATGATTTAGTTAATAAAAGAACAAAGCTTAGTTGAGATATAGTCGTGGAATAGGATTAAAATAGCAATAAGGCTTAAATGAAAGAAAAAAGGAAAGATGAGAATTGAATAACATACTTTTATCAATATCGAAATCTGCCCCAGTTGAATGAGAGTTAGAAATTAGGTCTATAATTGGCATTTGCTCTGTAAGTTGAACTTTTTTTATGTTTGTCTATTTTTTTAACTACAAAAAGTCAATTTCATATGATTCAAACCAGTGTAATTCACTGGCTCACTCATTTATTAAGCGATGACTATAAATAGTTATTAATTACTATTTTTCATGCATAATACTAACTACCTGGCATAAACATAAATACATCATGGGACCTGGGTTCATGTTGCTGAGTCTTAGCAGAAGATAGACATTGGCAGGAAACAGAAGTGTGATAATGGCCTTAGTGATTCAGTAGGAACACTAAAGAAGGTAAGTTTAAGAAGACAATGATGACTTCAGCAGTCAGATCGGCTGGGATTCTTGTACTTCATGTGTGTAAAAGGGAAATGAAGGAATAACAGTGGCACTCATTAACTGAATTTGAGTGGCAGGAAAAACCATGACATCCTGGCAGAACTAGAAGTGGTAGCTAAATGTGGTAGCTTTTAATACCAAAAAAGGATAATACTCTGTGTTTTTTTTTTTAACATTTTTTATTGATTTATAATCATTTTACAATGTTGTGTCAAAATCCAGTGTTCAGCACAATTTTTCAGTCATTCATGGACATATACACACTCATTGTCACATTTTTTTCTCTCTGAGTTATCATAACATTTTGTGTATATTTCCCTGTGCTATACAGTGTAATCTTGTTTATCTATTCTACAATTTTGAAATCTCAGTCTATCCCTTCCCACCCTCCACCCCCCCTGGCAACCACAAGTCTGTATTCTCTGTCTGTGAGTCTATTTCTGTCCTGTATTTACGCTTTGTTTTTGTTTGTTTTTGTTTTTTAGATTCCACATATGAGCGATCTCATATGGTATTTTTCTTTCTCTTTCTGGCTTACTTCACTTAGAATGACATTCTCCAGGAGCATCCATGTTGCTGCAAATGGCATTATGTTGTCGGTTTTTATTGCTGAGTAGTATTCCATTGTATGAATATACCACCTCTTCTTTATCCAGTCACCTGTTGATGGACATTTAGGCTGTTTCCATGTTTTGGCTATTGTAAATACTGCTGCTATGAACATTGGGGTGCAGGTGTCCTCCTGAAGTAGATTTCCTTCTGGATACAAGCCCAGGAGTGGGATTCCTGGGTCATATGGTAAGTCTATTCCTAGTCTTTTGAGGAATCTCCACACTGTTTTCCATAGTGGCTGCACCAAACTGCATTCCCACCAGCAGTGTAGGAGGGTTCCCCTTTCTCCACAGCCTCTCCAGCATGTGTCATTTGTGGATTTTTGAATGACGGCCATTCTGCCTGGTGCGAGGTGATACCTCATTGTAGTTTTGATTTGCATTTCTCTGATAATTAGTGATATTGAGCATTTTTTCATGTGCTTTTTGATCATTTGTATGTCTTCCTTGGAGAATTGCTTCTTTAGGTCTTCTGCCCATTTTTGGATTGGGTTGTTTATTTTTTTCTTATTGAGTCGTATGAGCTGCTTATATATTCTGGAGATCAAGCCTTTGTCGGTTTCACTTGCAAAAATTTTCTCCCATTCCATAGGTTTTCTTCTTGTTTTACTTCTGGTTTCCTTTGCTGTGCAGAAGCTTGTAAGTTTCATTAGGTCCCATTTGTTTATTCTTGCTTTTATTTCTTCTAGGAGAAAATTTTTGAAATGTATGTCAGATAATGTTTTGCCTATGTTTTCCTCTAGGAGGTTTATTGTATCTTGTCTTATGTTTAAGTCTTTAATCCATTTTGAGTTGATTTTTGTATATGGTGTAAGGGACTGTTCTAGCTTCATTGTTTTACATGCTGCTGTCCGGTTTTCCCAACACCATTTGCTGAAGAGACTGTCTTTATTCCATTGTATATTCTTGCCTCCTTTGTCGAAGATGAGTTGACCAAAAGTTTGTGGGTTCATTTCTGGGCTCTCTATTCTGTTCCATTGGTCTATATGTCTGTTTTGGTACCAATACCATGCTGTCTTGATGACTGTAGCTCTATAGTATTGTCTGAAGTCTGGGAGAGTTATTCCTCCAGCCTCTTTGTTTCTCTTCAGTAATGCTTTGGCAATTCTAGGTCTTTGATGGTTCCATATAAATTTTATTATGATTTGTTCTAGTTCTGTGAAATATGTCCTGGGTAATTGGATAGGGATTGCATTAAATCTGTAGATTGCCTTGGGCAGTGTGACCATTTTAACAATATTGATTCTTCCAATCCAAGAGATAGAATATCTTTCCATTTTTTAAAGTCTTCATTAATTTCCTTCATCAATGGTTTATAGTTTTCTGTGTATAATTCTTTCACCTCCTTGGTTAGATTTATTCCCAGATATTTTATTACTTTGGGTGCTATTTTAAAGGGGATTGTTTCTTTACTTTCTTTTTCTGTTGATTTATCGTTAGTGTAAAGAAATGCAACTGATTTTTGAATGTTAATCTTGTAACCTGCTACCTTGCTGAATTCTTCAATCAGCTCTAGTAGCTTTTGTGTGGACCTTTTAGGGTTTTCTATATATAGTAACATGTCGTCAGCATATAATGACACTTTTACCTCTTCTTTTCCAATTTGGATCCCTTTTATTTCTTTCTCTTGCCTGACTGCTGTGGCTAGGACTTCCAGGACTATGTTGAATACGAG
Source organism: Camelus ferus (assembly GCF_009834535.1). Classification (NCBI taxonomy): domain Eukaryota; kingdom Metazoa; phylum Chordata; class Mammalia; order Artiodactyla; family Camelidae; genus Camelus; species Camelus ferus. Next base: position 14,056,112 of record NC_045699.1, read on the forward strand.
TGGTGATAGTGGGAATCCTTGTCTTGTCCCAGATTTTAGTGGGATAACACTCTATGTTTAGAAATAGTTATCAAGGACAGTGAGTCAGGGATTGTGGAAAATGTGAATGAACAATAGGAAATCCTTTGTAGTTCATTTGACTGATTAGGACTTTATTTCCTTACCTATTCTTGGGTTTGCTTAGAGAGGAGATAGTTAAAGTCTTAAAGAGCTAGAAGATAGTATGGTTCTGAGGCAACTGTATCTCATCAACTGTCTATCCCTGTAAACTATATAATTTCAGATCAGGACATGGTGTTATAGGCTATCCAGTAGCTAATCAAGTTATGTTACATATGAAGGCTTGGAAGTTCAGTTGACAAACCTGAGATTACATAAATTAGATAATTCTAAAACAGAGACAAGAATGCAACTCTCTTATTTCAATTGTCATTTTAAAGACAGCGCTTAATTTGGATGAGCAAAAACAGTGAATAAAAATAATGACACTTACGGATGCCTACTATGGGCCTGTTACTGTGCTTAGTGCTTTGTATGTGTTATCTCATTTAAACTTCCTGACACAAAGGCTTATGAATATTAAGTAACTTGTCCCAAATCAATCTGTTTGTAAGAGCTAAGACTCAAACAAATTTATTACGTGTAAAGCTATCACTCTTACTATCTAATATTGGCAAACCTCTTGTGGTCTTTACTACTTCATGTTTCAGGTAAATCCACTTACAAACACGGTTATCTTTTTTTTTCTCTTAAGTTACTTATATAGTGTTCACAGTTTCATGGAGGAAGAGCTGTGTGTGTGTGTGTGTGTGTGTGTGTGTGTGTGTGTGTGCAGTGAATCTGCCTTTGGAAACTATCCTGATCAGTGTAGTGCAAACAATCTTTTTCCCAAAAAAAAAATAAATAAATAAATGACAGGTACTGCCAGAGTAAAAGCAACCAGATTTGATTATAGTTTTTACCTCTGTGATACACACTTTAGAGTCTACAGGACTTCTTTGAAATTATAGTCCTTCATGTTTCAGTGTTTCAGTCTAATATGTTCCTTATTTTTACATTGGCAGCATGTCCTATGAAAGACAGTTTTTGTGTTGATGTGTCTTGCCCAGTTCATCCTACAGTTTTTCCACCTTCATCATATAGGTAACACATATCAATCTCAGCTCACAAATGAAGGTTGGCAAGAAATGGTGCTTACTTTGTTTCCTCAAAGACATGATAATCTTTTCTTGAGCGTCTCATTTCGTCTAGTGTGAAAATACTTAATCTTAGTCAATCTGGGGTAAATTTATCCATTCAATTTAATGCTTTTCAGTCAATTTAGAGTTTTTCCCTTTCAATTTACCCCCATCTAAGATCTGCTTTTCAGAAGGTCTCAAGTAACATCAAGGCATCAGTGGAAGTAGAGTAGGGCATTGTGATTTTCAGTCGTTTATCCTTCTTGATATCCTCTTAAATTTGCATCATCCCATCTGATCGTGGACCTCATTGTCTATACACTTACATATGCTGAGAAATCCATGTTCTCAGATGTTCTCTTGGCACATAAAAGACAGTCACTGGTACTTTATCCTGATGATAAATCCTCCATCATTTGATCTATTTTTCACCACTTCCATATCATTCTTTGGAGGTATGAAAATAATTAGTTGGTTTCAAATTTCCCTCTGGGTTACTAAAACCTCTCTGTGGTTTTCTAAGAACTTTCATATAAACATATCAGGCAACAAGTTTTATTCTGTAGCCCTTTATAGATTGAATTGTTTGCCTCCAAAAGATAGGTTGAAGTCCCAAACTCTCCTCTTTGTGAATGTGATCTTGTTTAGAAATTGGGTCTTTGATGATCTAATTAAGTTGAGTTCATTAGAGTGGGCCCAGCTCCAATATGACTGATGTCTTTATAAGGAGATAGTATGAAAACAGACGTGAAGAGCAGTAACAGCCATGTCACTACAGAGGCAGATGTTGGAGTGATGTGTCTACAAAGTCAGGGAACACCAAAGATTGCCAGCCACCACCAGACACAGGAAGAGAAAAGAAAGGATTCTACTCACAGTCTCAGAGAGAGAAAAGCCCTACTGGCACCTTAATTTGGGATTTCTAGCCTCGAAAATTGTGAGGTAATAAATTTATGTTAGTTTCAGTTACATAATTTGTGGTATTGTTACAGTTGCCTTGGGAAACTTACGTAAGTTCTTATACCATGCCGGCAGAAGATATTTATCAACACTTCAGAAGTCCCAGGGATTTGCCCAGGTTGAGATTTAGAAGTTCCTTGTATTTTTGAATCCTAAAACTCATTTAGGAATCTTGTTACATTCCTGACCCTGGGAATAAGTCTTAGTAAGAAGTGATTAGAAAGACATGATATAACTCTTTCTAGGGGCATATGCCAGGTTCTAATTCTCTTCCCTTTCGCTTTATCTCAATTCCAATTCTAGGCCTTCATCTAGTATGGGTTTTTGGAAGAAATACTACTAAACTGATTACTCATTCTTCTATGTTTTTCTGTAGACTTTATTTCTTAACCTGTCAGAATTCTAGTCTTGTTATTCAAAGGCAAATTTCTTACAACTTAAAAGTTTTTTTCCCTCAAAAATTTGTCTCTGTCATGTATTTCAAAAGCATATTTTGAAACTCAATGGCTGAGAATTCACCTTTTCATCCACTTTTCTTTTACTTAATCATCCCTCTCCAAGTGGCATGGATTGAATGGAGGAAAACAAAGAGTAATAGAAACTACCAGCAAAAGAATCACTTTGATTAATTTTGCAAAACGTTATGCTATCATTTGGAAAATCTTTTGAAGTTAGATTATTAGGTTTGGTGACTTGGTTTATTAACAGTGTACATGGTTTCACAGCCTTCTCTCTTTGGTGCTGTTAGAATTGAGAATATCTATCCGCTAGTAGTGGAATTGCACTTGGCTCAGTGGAAAACGTTAAAGGGAATTAAAATGTATCACTTTCTTCCTTTTGAAGAGAATTGAGTAATCTTAAGGGAAAGTGGGTTTCGGAGTGAAATTTTAGATTGTGCTTTACATTTCACAAGGGGTTTTATATATGTTGGTTTTGTTTAGGACTTTAAGTTAGTATTAACCCTATGATCAAGGATCCCCTGGTTCTTCATACTGACCCATTTCTACATGGGCCTTGAAGGAGAGATATGAACATAAGAGAGAAATGAACACAAATGACTATTACTGCTCAAAGCTTGTGACCTCAAGCCACAAGCAGAATGCTAAGGAGCTAAGCTCAACTATGTGGAGAGGTCTGTGTGTATGACTTACATCATTTGATACTTATGGTAGACTTTCTGTTAGTCTCTTGGCACAATTCCACTTCTCTTTTATGCTATTTTCTCTACAGTAGAGGATGCATATATACTCTATTTCAAACTTTTTGACAATTTAGCCAAGGAGAGAGAGTGCTGGCTTAGGCAGCCCATCGTGAACCTTTATTTTTGGGGTGGTCAAGGGAGCTTCAGTCTGTCTTTGTTACCTATACTTGGAAGATTATCTTTCAAAATGTCAAGTGATATTTGATAGAGTCCTATTCTTAGAATAAAGAGATAGAGAATTCAGCCTTAAATCTTCTTGTTAAATTATGGCTAACTTGGATGTGTCATGTGCCCTTTCCGGGCCTCATTGTCTTTTTCGGTAAAATGCAAGAGTCAAGACGATTGACTTAGAATTTACTGAGGTTAGTCCTTAAACTCTCCCAGAAGTTCTTAAATAGCAAGAAAAAGATACTTGGTATAGACATCTGCTCATTTTAATAGGGAGATTCCATACTCTAAGAGTGTGCAGATCCTAATTAGAAGCTGAATTATCTTATAAATTTATGGGCAGTAATCTTAAAAATCCTTGGAAAATGCTTGAGCCCTGGAAAGACTTCCTGGACTTAATCACTCCAGTTGAGCACTCCTTGTTGCAGGAAGAGTTGGCAAGAAAAGTAGGAACCATGAGTTCCCCCATCATCACTCCAGCATGCCAAAATATGTATTTTCATTTATTCATTTCCACAGTGCTATAAAGTGATAGTTGTTATTTCTAATTCATAGATAATGCAGATAATACAAATAACTTGTCCAAATTCTGGTCTTTATGTGTTGGAAAACACTTAGATCTAAGTTGTTTGGTTTCAGATACAACTTTCTGTCTGCCATACGCCAGTCAATTTGCCCATTTGTTGGTATTCCTACATAGAAGGAAAAAGGCTCTCTTTATCCAGCACCTTCTAGGTTTGTTCTTAAGTGTTACTGATTTGATTACACACTTAAAGTGTGTCACCTCTCAGACATTGTGTTCTTTTATTCACAAAATGGGAATAATTATTGCTGGCTCCCAGACACTTCACAAGAATAGTTTCAGGCTTAATCAGAAAATGAGCAATAGTTTTAGAAGCCTCAGTACCTCCTTGGTTATTAATGGACTGAACTATTTTCAGCCAATTAATAAGAGTCTTTTTCTATTGCAATTCAAACCTTCAATCATGTCTCTAATTGTATACCTTACATCACTTCCTTTTCAGGAACCCTATATAGACTCTATTCCTTATATAAACTTACTCTTTGCAAGAAAACTAAACTCTATCATTTCTACTTTTATTTGAATTTCTCAGTGAGCTAACTCCTACAGGATGGCCTCTATTTTTTTTGTGAAATTATGTGACTGTTGAATTTACCCATTAAAAGGAATTTAGATGTTAGTAAGGAAACATAGGGAGAAGTAAAATTGTCTTCTTTATGCTCTTGAAATTAGCTATGTTTCTACAAATAACCATCTATGTTTTTTTCCATTTACTATGTGAAAAAGGGAAAAGTATTCAGTAACAAACCACAAGGATTCTATCTGCATACTTAATCCCAATAATAATTTTCCAAGTTAGAATAGATGCAGAGTATGATTCTTATCAGTAAATCTATTACATGATTCAGGTTAAGCTTGTTTTCCCTTAAGTCCACAGCTAGAATTGTAGTTAGTCACTTCTAGTATGTACAGGAACACCTGATAGTTCTTGTTGGTATAGTACACTTTACCCTGACTCTGCCCTCCCCTTGCTATAGGAATGTGCATCTCAGGTTGAGCCAATTATAAGACCATGGCTCTGACTTCTGTGATTGGTAGAGTAGTTAAAAGCATATTACTCTGGATTTGTCAGTAACCATGTTCTCTGCAATGTGGAGAGGGCTGCATGTAAGAAACATCTGCCAGGGGGAAGGTACACGGGAGAGACGGACTGACAGTAGACACACACACACACACACACTAAAACCATGAGTCTTGGGTTATTTAGTTCCTATTGATTTTCCTTTGTCAGGTCACAGCAATGTTATTTCAGTAAATACTCTCCCTTATTTTTTTTTAGGTAATTCAAGTTGATTATCTGTCATTTGCAGCGATGAATGATAAGCTTAAAGTAGTGCTGTAAATGACAACCAGAGGAACAATAAGAAAGTGAGAAAATAATGGTAAAAACATGGGATCCACTGAAAAAAAAAGAATATGTAATAAAAATTTATAATAGTTTTGTTGGCATTTATTTATCTATGTAGATATATTAGATGCTTGGAAATACAAGAGAATAAGGGAATCATGGCAACAAGAATTAACATCTATCGAAAAATTCGTTTTCTCCAGATACTTTTTAATATCATCTAATTTAATCTTTAAGGCTATGGAAAGGTTATTGTCTTCACTTAACAGTCATAAAAATTTGAAACTTAAGGAGAATAAATGTTTTGCTCAAGATCACACAGCTAGGAAGTATTGTGATAGAGCAAAGACTAGATTGTAGGTATATATGACAGACCCAAGTTTTGTCCATTGCACCACACAATTTACAGGGGATTAACAGGGAAGATGATCAGTAATTTCCCTGAATGAAGTTACTCTAAACGTAATCTTGTTCAGAGTTGTGTAATGAGCAGACGTTAAGTATGGAAGGGAGGTTTACAGCAATTTAGCCTGATCGTCTTCTGTCATGGTTAAGACACAGGCTGAGAGAGGCTAGTGAACTTCCTTCAAGTTCAGTAATCCTTTGTTTGGAGTGGAGAGATAGCCTGTCAAGGTCCCTGACAGTCTCTGGTGATTCTTTGTGGTGTTCTGATTTCACAGTCTGAGAATGCCTTATGTCTTCCCACATGCAGCAGTGCCAGTGAAAGAGCAAGAAGGAATGCTTGAAATGAATCTTTTAAATTTCATTCTTTAGTATTTATATGAGCAGAATGCAAATGGTGTCAATTCCATTATCTTTTGCACAAAATGTTCCCTTCTCAGGGCCAAATCAGGGGTAGGAAATATGGAACCGTGCCCCAGGTACCTCAAGGGCAGGTGTCCACTTCTATTTCTAGATCCCAAACACCTGCATTTCTCAAAGGCTGGGGCTGTCTCAGAAGAGATGTTTGGAAGTCATCAATATACTGCTTACTTACTGTGAATTTGAGAACCTTGAAACATCAAGTTTTAGCTTGAGGCCAACTTGGATTTGTGATCCCTCATACTGATGGGTGATGAGATCATTTACATTGGATTATACCTCTGGTGTGTGAGCAATTCAGTAAATGATGAATACAGTGAGAATTACTGCAGTACATCTGCTGGACACTTTTATAAAATAGCTTGCTCATCTCACCTCCTAGCTGTACAATCTTCAATCAGGAAACATATTTGAAGCAGGAAATCAGTTCTCAAGCCTAGGGCTGTGTCATCTGCTCCTGTCTCTTTTGCAGAGTGTAATTTTGTCCACTGCCACATTGCAAAGTAGACAATCATAGGACCATGATTCATGGCCAGAGAATAATGTACTCCAAAAAATGCCTTCAAAGTTCTGGCTGACTATTTGCTGACTATTGTTAGGAAATTATGATTAATATATTGAGAGAGGTGAGGGGAAGGAAAAAAAGTGATTTCTTTCTTAAATACATAAAATAGGCACTGAGCTAGATTCTGGAAATTTAGTCACTTATAATAGGAACATGTCCTTGGTTCTCACTGAGCTTTTCAAGCTAGTGTAATACAGGGAAGTTTCATGTGATACAGTCTGCAACAGAGTAAATGGAGAATGAATGTTAAAGGTGTAAATAATAGTAGAGTAACTTAAGTCAATCTACCTTTCCAACTTGCCCCTGAAGAAGCTGCATTTAAATGAACCGTTGAATTGGTCAGGTGAATATTGGCGGGACAGTAATATTGAATGTTTCTAAAGAAAAAATGCATTTGTGTAGGATTAGGGTTAAAATAAAATCAGAACTGCAAGGAAAATCCAAACAGGACAGTAAAAACTGGAACATTCATTCAGGCAACAGTAATATTGAGTGCAGTGCTCTTATTTTGCTTGCTGGGTAATATGGATTATTTGGGGTGGCTTCTACTGGTTGTTAATTAATTTATTTCTTCATGTATTCAACAAGCCTGTATTCAGTGCTTGATATATTTTTACCACTGTGATAGACACTGGTCCTGTGAGCTGAAAGCTGGATTTCATCTAAATTCTTGATACTTCAGAGTCAACCATCATGTAAACTATGAGTTCTGTTTTGATGCTAGTAACAAAAATGTAATTACGGTGGCTTAAGCATCTGGGTTATTCTGTTGAGTAGAAGTCAAGATGAAGCCTGTTGTGGAGAAATAAAGGTTTTCTGTAGTTTCCAGTACTCTTGTAAAAAGTCCTATCCTCCACAGTCACAGATATTTGTATAATATGAAAGCAGGAAATGCTTCCTTTCACTTTTCCTGGGGACATTTTACTCTTTACTTACCAAGAGAGTTTGATTTGTAGCCATTGGTCTAGTTACTTGCTCTTATCAGAGAACCAAGTAGTTATAGCCTGGACTGGGTCCCTAAGTGAAGACCCAAGGTGTTACAAAGACTGGAGCAATACCTCCTTAGGCATTTCCATTTTAAAAGAGATGAAGCTCAGAATTTGGAGACATCTTACTGTCTTAAAAATCATGAGATACCCAGTGGTCTGTCTGGCCCCTGGAAACACATATTTACCTTCCAAAAAGGTTAGAGTAAGAACTCAGGATTCTTTCTATGTCATTTCAAAGGGATTATCATCCTTTCAGCAAAAATTTTCTCCTATCCTTTCTGGTAGAGTAATTGTTGTCTCATTCGTGAATATAAATGGAGAATATCTATCATCTGTTCCTCCTCTATGGAGCGTCTAATGGCTCGTGTTAGTCATTTGACCTAGCTTTCTCTCTAGGGGTAAGGCCTAGGCAAGAGGTGGAGTGGTAGAGTTAATTACTGCAGGGTAATTAAAAAGAAATCAGTCTGATCCAGAGCATCTCATGTTCACATTCAAGATAAAATTAATAAACATGAATGTTAAAAACTCAGTGTCCATTCAGTAACATTATGATAACATCAGGATGCCACTAAGAACCTCACTTTCTCTTGTTGTTGCTTAGCTTGTGGTTTCTATGCTCAGGATCATGATACGGCTTCTGGAGCTTCAATTATCACAGTCCTATTGCAGGTAGAAATGAGAGAGAGTGAAGAGGAACCAAATGGTATTTCTGGAAGTCCTTCTCTAAAACTACTGAGATTTAATTCACCAGTCCTATCTGCAAAAGAGGCCAAAGAATATGGTATTATTTTCACTTTGACACAATGTAGGGGATCTGTTAATAAAGAAAAAGGCTAATATGGATAACATGAGTCCTTCAACCATGTACTTCAAGAAAGAAGAAAACTGATGGAAAATTAGAATTCTTTTAGCACTAACACTATTTTCCTGGAGATTCTGAGACCACAGGTAGGTACAGTGATTTAATTAAGGAGATAGTTAATTCATAAAAATGATTGCCATCCCAGCTGATTTCTTCTGCACCAATCTTCCTGTTTTGCCTGCAAACCTCCATATTTTCAAGTATTTGATAGTTTAGCAGAAAAGGTAGTGTTTGCACAAGACTACCACCGAGTAGGTAATTCAGTATGCCAAAACACATCAAAGTAAATGAAAAATAGGTGAGCTAGAAGTATTTCTGGTTTTTCATTGTTTCCAGAAAAGTTATTATTTCTAACATAGTTTTTTCATAGTTTTTTGCAGCTAAAGTCAGAAAGTCCCACCTAATAGGTCTTTTTGAACTACAATCATTAATTCGTTTATTCAGTGAATGTTTTGTTTGTGACTACTCTAGATCAGGCATTGTGCTAGACATCTGCTTTATACTAGGTAACTTGTAACTATTGTCTATAAGGATACTGACGGAAACTCACGAACACTTTGTTGTTTAGATAGGTAGGGTTATTTATTGCCCTAAATTTTAACCATCTGCAAAAAAAAGTCTTATAAATGAAATCTCAGAGAGTACTTATTTGCAGTATGTATCCATGAGCCGTGTACCCCAAATATTATACTGGTGTTTCTATTCCAGCATTTGAATTAGATCTTGGTAAAGTATTCATGTGATAATCATGCTAGATATTTATTTAAAAGTGAAAATATGATGTAACTGCCTTGGAAGTTAGTAACACCGTTTATTAACAGTCCATTCTTCAGTCTTACTAAATACAAGCTCAATATTAAGTGATATAGAAAGAAAAGCATAGTGAGACAAACTTGATTTCAAATCCCAGTTCCACCACTTTCAAGCTATGGATTAATTGGGTGTTACTTGATCTTTCTGACCAACAAAAAGAGAGCTAGAGAGAATAGCAAAGTAAAGAAAGGGAAGGACACAGATGCAGAAAACAGACTAGTGGTTACTAGTGGGGAGAGAAAAGGGGAGATACGAGTATGGGATTGAGAGACAGAAAGTACTATGTATAAAATACATGACAAGGATATATTGTACACCACAGGGGAATGTAGCTATTATTTTGTGATAACTGTAAATGAAGTATGATCTATAAAAATACTGCATCACTGTGTTGTTCACCTGATAATACAGTAATGTAAAGTGACTATATGTCAATTTAAAAAGGAAACAAAACTGAGGGAGAAGGAGGGAAGGAAAGGGAGAAATGGAAAAAGGGGAAGAATATCTTTCTAATGGGATATTATTGAAAATTAATATGGGCCTTTTTGAAAATTAGAAATAAGATGTAAAAAATGTCTGCTAAAATGTATAGCAAATAGTAGACCCTCAATAGATGGCAGCAATTATTCTAACACATTCTAACTCTCTCCTCCCTCCTTCCCACCTGTCCTTTCTTTATTTCTTTTCTTGCTTTTTTCCCCCAGTCTTCTTAAAGAAACATTACAAATGTAGTTTTATCACCTCTTTCATCTCTTCATGGAGTTAGGGATATGTAGTATCAAAATCTAAACTAAAAGGGCATATGTAAGGGCAGGGGAGATTTGTAAATTAGAGTCGACCTAGGTAAAACAATGTCAAGATGTAGACTGAAACTTCTTTCTTTTTCTGCCTGTGTAGTCAACTGCCTCTAGCTGTTCTCAGTTCTTTCTTACGTTTCCCTACGCTACCTCTTTTTGTTCTCTCTCCCCCTTTTCATTTTTCTTAGTTGCACTGACTATTACTTTCAAAGACATTTATCATTACCTTATTGGTGGTAAAGATATTAACAAAGGAAGCCGTAGAAGTTGGATAGTTTTGTGTGTGTTACATTGAAAATCTTTGTACTGTCTGAAAGGCTGAACAATCCTAACTGACCTTAATTTGGAAATCAAATTGCCTCCCATTCCTACTGATTGTGAGGAAATATTGCTTTTGGCATGGTTTGTAGTCTCACTGAAGTCTTTAGAACCAAATAAAAGTCACTTCAGGCAGACAATTATCTATTATCTTTGTCTCTTTCAGACCATATCTTGTGTCTTTCTTTGCTTAGGACTGTGTAGTCTGAAGATTAGTCACATATCTTTGTAGCAAAGATGTAATACGATTTTGAGCTCCCTTGGAAGGATGGCCAGAAAACAAATTAGGAATATGGCCATATCCTTAGTTTTCCCTGCCCTGCCCTGTTTTGCCATGCGACCTCAGCTAAGGCATCTAACAGTTCTGTCTAGAGAGTGAATAACAAAAGCTCACAGGGTTATTAAAAGGAATGTATCACCTTATTTTTGATAAGTGTTTTAAGGCAAGAGAATTGAGTTCACTGACTTTTACAGCTGCTCTGGGATAAAAAATCATTATTCCCAGTGATTCATTTGAGCTACTAGGGTGCATATTTCAAATGATTCTCCTCCTGAGGGGCCTGATTCTTTTAAAACAGGCTACTTTCATATATAATTCTTTGTGTAAGAGCATTTTTAAATGATTAATAGTTCTGTTTCTCTTTCTGCCAAAATTTGAATTCGATAATGAAAATAAGCCTCATAATTTGCAGTTTGTAGGCAGAGACATTCTTAGACTGGAATAAACCCCCTCAGCTCCAAATTCTGCTTTCCCTGGCAGAGATGCTTGTGTTCAAGTGGAAATATCTTGGGAAAAAATGACTAAAGTATCTTCCTTTCTTTGTATGAACAAATGGAAGGTGCAAAGTCAAATAATAACAGACTATATTGCCAAGGAATGTTTTTATTCAAAGAAAAATAAGGTGGGAGTTTGCCTCTCTTAGAGTTTAGGTAACTCTTTAACACTGACTGAGTTCAGTTAGTAACTTCTCAAATTTTTATCTTATATATTATGCAACTACCCTTTTCCCTTAAACACTCTAAAATAATTTGAAGGTCTTCACACTGGTGGTGGAAAAGGCTTGGGAAGGAAATGGTCAAATTTAAACTTAGTTTTTTATGTGTATGTGTGATGAATTTAACCTATAGACCTCTTTTTTCTGCTCATAGGTATTTCCTGGCTCTTTAAACTGAACTAAATTTATTGAAATATTTTGGAAGATGATAATGATATAATTTGACAAGCCAAAGGCCTTGCGTATGATGCCTCAGGCTTACTAAGTTAATGGGAGAGTGTCCCCTAAGCCATTAATTTTATCTCAGTTCCTGGAGCCTTTTGTAGATCTTACTCAACAACTCTGGAAAGAAGAAATTCACTTACCTTTTTTTTAAGGCTCTCAGGGCTAACAGTCTCTTTAAGGAGGTGCCTCTAAGTAACAACTCTCCCATCATAAGATTACAATCATTCATTAGAGGGTGATTTCTCTAATGATGTATTACTCAAAATGCAGTGCCAGCCAGGATATCAGCAAGGGAGATCATAAAATTTTATTTAACCTTTTGTTAATTTAAAGGCTCCAGTACTCTCTAGTTTATTTATTATGCATGGGAAGGTGGGAATGACAATAACCTCAAAAGCTATGAGACTTGTGTGCTGTTTTATTCACTGTATTCAGAAAGTAGATGTCACCAGTGGGGCAAGGAAAAGATTTAAAACCTCCAATTAAAAATGTGTAAGACTCACAAGAGCAAAAGTACTGAATGGAGACCATGTGGAGTGTCTTGAGATGCAAAGTCTGCTGGTTTGCAGGTAAGAGAAGAAAAACTCAGTAATACTATTTTTGTCTTTGCAATGAAAAAATTTTAAAAACATTATGGTTTTTCATCTCTATACCAAGGAGAATAATCTTTTATTAATTCAAGAATGATTCTAAGGTGTCATTTTATCCATCATCCGTGGGCTTCATCGTGGGCCCCTCATGGAATGATGAGCACCAGACTGAGGCTGCATCCCATCCAGGCTTTTCTGGGACATGAAAGGATCACACCGTAGCACTGCCATTATGGTGATTTATGCATAGGCAGTAATCCACATAAAGCTATTAGCACAAAGCTTGGCACGTAGTCGTCATTTCTCACTAAATGTTAGCTATTATTTTTTGTTAATTGCCATTTAGTGTTAAGTTAAATCATGAATGGCATTTTACAATAATAACACATTTATTAGACTAAACACTGCCTTTAGACTTCAGTTCAGCTTTAATTCAAAGAGTGTAAATCACTTCATATTAGTAAAAGTTATTTTACAATATATTCTGTACAATTTAAATGGAAACTCATGACACTCAATTATTCCAAAAATTCAATACTGAAATGTTATTCATGCCTAAATTATCTGGTTTCATCTGACAGGAATGTATTTTATCTGAATTATCAGATCAATTATCTTGATTTCTGCTCTCAAATTTGCAAATACATACGTACTCTGTGTCCTCTGTAAGGTGCAATTGGATTTCTTCAGGTTGAAATGTGACCCAGTTAGCTTCCTACCAGGCACGTAATGCCTGTTGAGGGATGATGTCTTTGAAGCCCATTGTGCATTTCTAAAGTGGTTTTTAGCCTTTTCAGAGATGTGACAATTAGTGATTGCAGAGGCAGAACTCAGTTATTTAAATCTGCCTAGAAAAAATTTCCTCAAACCACAGAAATGTATACTCACATTGCTAATGACATTTGTGAATTAATCTGCAAACTCTGTTTTGGAGCCTTCATAGTTTGAAATTTCATTACAAAATTTCTTTCTTTTCACCCAAGTAGCAGTATTTACTTACATGTTTTCTAGGTGATAGCTCAAGTAGAAATGAATTGGCCAATCAGTCCAATGTGAGCAGTGAGCCCAAGCTTGAGAGTATGGAATATTTTAGAGTAGACTCAATGAGGAAGGAACCTAACAGGCAAATCTTCTCAATAGGAGTTTAAATATTCATGATTTGCTTATTAATAAACATTTAAAAAATTGTCTCTCTGAGCATCAGGTTCTTAATATGCAGAACAGAAAGAACAAAGTACTGAAAAACAACAAGCATATTGTCATGGAATTTGCTTAAAATATGTCAAAGCTAAACCTAAGTGTTTTCAGTGTGTGTATGATACTTTTAGGCTTTCTTCAGAAACTGAGATATATGTATTTTTTTAATTACCCTTTGAGGCTTAATCTCTAAAAATGAACACATGATGGGACAGAGAAATAGCATGCAAGTTGCAATAACAATGGCTAAAGGTGCTCAAGTGGTGACCTGATTATGGTGGTAAATTTTGTGTGTCAGCTTGACTGGCCATGGGATGCCCAGATTAGATATTATTTCGGGGTATATCTGTGCGAGTGTTTCTGGAAGACATTAGCAATTGATTTGTTCGACGCAGTAAAGTAGACTGCCCAACCCAAAATGAATGGGCATCATTGAATTCATTGATGGCCTGAATAGAACAAAAGGCAGAGGAAGGAGGAATTTGCTCGTGTTTTACTACCTCATTGCTTGAACTGAGCTTTCTCACCTCATCTTCTCTGGTGCTTCAACCGAGATTACTCCATTGGCTCCCCTGGTTCCTGAACCTGTGGACTCAGACTGAATTACACCACCCACCAGCTTTCCTGGGTCTCCAGTTTGCCGATGGCAAAACTGTGCGACTTCTCAGTCTCCATAATGGAGTGAACCAATTTCTGTATATATCTTTGCTGGTTCTGTTTCTCTGGAGAACTCTGACTAAGGCACAGAGTTACTCTATTAACATGTATAATTATAGTGTCAGTTAGAAGAGGTTAGTCAACTATGGGAAAAGAAGATGGTTAATTGAATAAAGGCAAACCTTGGTAATGCCCACTGAGCTTTCAGTCAAGAGATTTTCAATATTCTAGTTCCATTAGTAAAACCATTTACAATGTAGGGTAGACACATTTAGTTAACTCAGGTTAATGCCAGTGATCACGATGTGCTGAACAGACCTCAGCAGAAAGAAGGCAGAAGTAAATAATAGGATGTCAAAGGGCTGTCTAAAGATTTAAATGCAACCAACTGTATTTACCCATGTCAAGAAAACCCATTAACTAAGGGAAGACCCTCAACTCTGGGTGTAGGGGACAGTTAAGGCTCTGGAGAACCAATGAAGGTCATGAGGGAGGAGGAATCAATTTTCAAGACTTGACTCTCAGAGATGTCAATGCGTCATCATCACAAACATCCAGTAAAAATATCCTGCCCTTCTTACTGTCTCTCTCTCTCTCTATCTAGCTTCTACTTTGGAGGAAAAAAGCAAAACAAAACTGTGGTTAGGAAGATGAGGAATAAGGGTTTAAAATGGTTTGGGTTGGTAGACAATAAATCCTCTTTTCCTAATTGCAGGCTTCCTGCTTATAGCAGGAATTAGAAGAGATTGGAGTTTTGATTATTACCTGAGACTAAGTGTTTTAATTACAGCAGTACAGGTAAGTTTGCAACCTGAATGACCATAGAATGACTAAGGAAATCAGGGAGCTGGTTGAATTTTTTTTTTCAGGGACAGGGAAAGAATACTCTATAAATAAATTTAAAGAAAGCAAAATAAAGTTGCTTTCTATTTGATATAATGCACACATAAGGTGATGGAAGTTTATTGGAAGGAAACATAGTGATGAAAGGAGATAGAAAACTTACTCATAAGCTACACTGCCAGGCTTAATGGATAACTGAAATGATATTTTAGACTGTATTGCATCTTTACTGGCCAACTGACATTTTGAGTAGTCTGCTGTTACTATTATTCAGCTTCTCTTTGTTTAGCTCTTCGTCTATATTTGGTGCTACTGTTGTTACTAGTTACTGATGGCTTCTCTGTATTTGCTTGTCTATTTGATGGCTTCTGCTTATTCATAATTTTGGCTTGCTGCCTTTTTACTCTGTGTCACTTGACCTCTATTTACATTTCTGCGTATGTCCCATTCTTTTTTTCTTGGGCACATTCTAGAGGAGATATCCAAACGACCTTACTTATCACTACAAGGCACTCTTTTTGAGCATAGTTCTTATGCTATAGTACCTCTATAATATTGACAATATTATAGAGCTGCACTGTTCAATATGGCAGCTGCTAGCCATCTGCCTATCACCACTCTTTCCTCTACTGTTAAAAATTCTTATGACTTGCCTTGTTTCAGTGAATGGTACCATAATTGTGCTAGTCACTCATGTTCAATATGTTACTCATCTGATTTTCCTCTTCTTTTTTTTCTCCCATTGGATTTAATTAATTGTCAGGTCTGCAGTCTTTATCTCAGCAACGTCTACCAAATTTGACTCACTGCATTAACTCTTAGACAATATTTGAGTTGCCTTAATTCAAGTTTTCATCATTCTTCAAATGGATTCTGGCAGTAGTTTCCTAAATCTACTTTCAACTTTCATTCATACCCACTTTCAAAGAGCCTTTGCACTGAGGCCACACCAGTATTACTAAAACCCAGTGCTAATTATGTAAATTAGAATTCTCTCTTTCATAGATTCTTTCTCAAACATTAGTAATTACCTGCAAGACTAAGTCCAGGTTCCTAAACATGTCAGAGATCCAGCATGATATGACCCTGCCCTGTACTTCCTAACCTCCTCTTCCATCATATTCTAACATGTGCCTTCTGCTTTTACTCTAGTTGTTCCATTTAGTTGGATTCATTTCTTGACTCTGCCATCTCTCACTCCTACCTTGTACATCTGTTTTAACAGTGTGTGTTCTTTCTCTACTCATTGATTTTCTTGTCTGTTGAGTTCCTGGAGTTTTTAACCCAGCAAACCAAGTTTTGTACTCATTGAATTACAAGTATAACTCTAGTAGTAGCACAAGTCATGCTATAGAATAGAAGTTCAACAATTTTTTTAAATGAATAAATGAAAGAATGAGTAAATGATTGAATACTAGAGAATCAAGAGCTCAAAATTTATTTCACTAGAAAGTGAGTTCAAAACAGTATGTCCTTTTTAGATACCTATAGGAAATCAGTCAAAATAATTATCTTGGTCCCTGAATCAATTTATTCAAGGTTTATAAAACATATCTAAATTATAGGAATATGGAATGTCTTGACACTTAAACAAAATATATAAGTTCTGTTTTTTAAATCATTGCAGAGAGTGGTTTTAGAGATTTGTACTGTGATATTAATGGGGAGGTTATATTTGCTATTCTCTCCCTCATGTGATAGGAAAATGCTAGAAAAGAAAAATGTGTGTACTTGGCATCTTCTACATAAGAAAAAAATTGTTTTTAATCCTTGCATAATGAATTTATCACTGTCTAGACGGATCCAGAATGATTAGAGGAATAATAGAAGAGATCCCTGTGTAACAGGAGATAAGGTTTAGTGAAGGTCTGAGTGGTCTGGAAGATTTTCCTAGATAGTGAAAAACCACCTGAGCTACTGGAGAGTCTGGTTGCTGCCTTTGCCAAAAACTAGTTCAAGTTGGGGAAGTAAGTCTTATACACTAATCCCAGGACCCTACAGGGCTACAGGAAATCACAATGATTGATTGCTCTCTATTGAGCTGAAGACAGTGTGCCTTAGCCTCTTCAAGATGCCATCCCACAACTCAAGAGATTAATGCATGTCTATTCCTCTAGCTTTGAGCATACATTATTCTTCCTTTCCTCCTGTCCCACTAAACCAAACTTAATGTTCACTAAGCAAAAGTTCTTAACGCAGCTACTATTTAAGAAAAAAAAAAATCACAGGGCCTGTGGACAAAAAGGAAGAACTGGCACTTGTTCTACATCCCTTTTAAGTTACTCTTCATGAGTAGAAGGCAGGATGTGATCCTGGGGCATGCATTTTCCATCAGGGTGAGTATTGCTAAGGATGCAAATATACTACGTAAGCCTTGGACCATAGCATTACTTTAATCATGGTGTTTTCTGTGTTGAGTACCTTTATGTACTACAAGATTCAAGGTGGGGGGGGAAACAGTGAGGTTTATCAGGTCTCAGGGTATCATCTGAAAGAGCAACAAGAGTTGGAGAAACAGTCCAGAAGTTGTTTCCAGCCATTATGTTGTTCTTCTGGACAGAAATAGGATTATACGTACTCAATTATAAAACTGACTTGTTAGTAGTAGGGGTCTTTATTTAATTGCTTTATCTTTAAAGTAATCAAAGATTATCAAAATAAAAATAACAAGATAGTAAGAAGTACCTGCGATGAGTCTGTGAGTTTAGGTACTTCCTTTATTGAGCTGAGTACATTCCAACATAAATACTCTTTACTTTCTTTATCCCTATACTTCACTATCCCTGTGTCTCATGTCAGGCCGTCTAAACAATTGTGTTAAGAAACTTCATTTTCTATCAAAGTCGAATATTAGTCTGGATTCTAGTTTCAGTTATGCCCTTGAACTATCTGGATGAGCCTGGGGCAGTCATTGCATCTGTTTAAATATTTAAAACAAAGAACTCCCCAAATCATTGAGACCCCCAATGTTGAGAGCAAACTCTGATCTGACATCTTAGCTTAATCTGACAGTTCAGTTTGATGAGGGTGTAGAGTCTAGATTGTCATTGAGAGACTTGAAAGGCAGCATCTTGTAGGAGAATTAGTTCCCTGACAGCACTAAATAAATCCCAATGACACGATCAGAGTCATTGTTTTCAAAATGACCACAGCATTGTGTTTGGTCCTTGAGCAAGGCTTTTTCCTATTTATAAAGAACCTAATCTGAGACCACTTTCCTGAATAGATCTGAAACTCCATCAGGCAACTGACCTTTGGAGCCACTGAATGCCCAGATTTCCCAATGCAGAGAACTAATTTTGTCTTATATAAACCAAGGTGATCTGGCTGAAACCACACATGCCATAGTTTGCCCAGCAGTGCCCTAGACATTGCTGCTCCTTTTACAACCTTATTAATAGAAACTTTCTGAAGAAGAGCTGGGCCTGGTAGGTTGGTGTAACCAGCTGATCAATTGAGTATCACAACTCAGATTCCCATTCCTACACAATTTTTATTTAACCAGAGTGTTTCTTCTCTGAAGGATGCTGAAGTAAGACTTAATTTGAAATCAATCTAATATCGTATAACCAACTGCTTGGATTAACCATGGCTAATATTTGGGCTGGAATTTAATATAATGCAGGAATAAGGCACATTTTAAAAGGGATAATAAAAATAAAGCTTTTCCATGGCTGGGACTTAAATGAAAAACTCCTGATTTGTAGTTGCAAGAAATGTCTCAACCTAATTTAAGATAATCTAACAGAAACAAGGTCTCCCATTTTGGGACATTCAAGAGTTAACTCTTAAAAGTTTGAGTAATTAGGCACCCGATTTTCTGAAACATTTTTCCATTCTTTTTTGCTTTTTTTTTTTTTTTGAAACTTTGCAACACTACGAAAGTCTCATTTTTGCCCAGCACCCCCACATTCTTTTTTGCCTCACACTAAAAATAAGATCTTTATCTCTATATTAGAAATAGTGAGATACCCATCTCTCTTGGCCTGGCTGTTTCATCTTTGTGGAGGAAAAAGCAACCATCCAATTATACACAGCCATAAATTAACTTGACAAGCTGCGTGCTGGAACCACCACCCTAGCTCCTGCTGTTGAAATTGTTCCTGAGTTCTGAGTCTCTTTTTCGCTTCCCAGGGAGCAGTACATGCCCCAGCGGAAATTGTTTTCTTTCTGTTTTGAGACTTACTGACAATACACTCTCTGCATCAGGTTTAGCAGCTCCGTACTTCCGTTTCTCGGTGGACTCATTATGCAAAAGACATCTCCTCTGCTCCATCCTTAAATGTGTCCCCAGCAAGGAGACTGAGTTCACCGGTGGCCCATTCATCATCCACTGCAGAGAGCTTGGGTACCCAAGTCTGAGAGCTGACAAACTACACAGGCTTATAATTTGGAAATGTCCCGCTACTTCTCCCAAGTTTCTACACTGCCTTTTTGTAGTGAATATTATTTTGAACTCTGTTGTGATATCCAGAGAGATGACTCAGGGAATGTAGTGAGTGTATAAATTAAGTGAGAAGCCAATTCACCTAGGGAAAAGTGAAAATATTATTGCCTTGGCCTATGCCTCAGAGTTATGTTTATTGTTTACTTGCTCTCCTAATTTTAAAAAAGGCAGCACCTAAGGTCTTTACAGTAAGAATTTGAATTGACATCATACATAATGATGTAGATTTTAAAGTAAAGTGAAGTGGATTTTCATGCTTATCCTCCGGTCAGCCATGCCAGTTCTTTTACCCAGTATCCCCTCCTCTCACTTCAGCATCTGGTTGATGTTCGTGCTAGTGGCTCCAAAGCCCTAAAATGGGAAGTCAGGAGACAAGCCAGCAGTGTGATGCCTTGAAGGACTATTTCCTTTTCTGCCGTTCTCTATCCAGACTCTTTAATTATAGATAGCAGTTCAGTTCTTCTCCTATTTAGATATTCTTTAAAGGAGGATAGAGGGAGAATTTTCCTTCTGAGCTCCTGTGGGACTGTTAATGATATTATCCTCAGAAACCATTTGCTCTGCTATGAGAGCCCAACAACCATGCTCAATATACCTTCGCCTTTTTGTCCCCTTCCTTCCCCTGTTTAGTTACAAATAACTTCCTTCTTGCCTGACACACCAAGTTCATCAGCATTGCCTGTTGCTTTTCATTCTTCTCTTTGCTATCTAATTCTCAATTCTGCAACCTTTTGGGGGAACTTATTTTGCTCCCCTGTCATCATGGTGCAAATAAAAATGTCAAGGTTGTTAGCAAATGTTGTGAGTGGAAAAGTCCCTTACAATAAAAGAGCATGGTCTATGGCAAACATCCCAGCTCACACCACATGAATATGAAATAGCTTAGAAATGACTATTAGAGAGACAAGTTGGAAACCCTACAGCAGTAGGAATATGTTTTACCTGAAGGGAGCTTTGATAAACTCCTGGGAACAATCCGTTCTTTTTCTGATACTGAAAAAAAATTTGAGCAACTCTTAGCTGTCTTCCCTTTTTAAATTAAGATCGTCTGTTATGTCAGAATATCCTAAATTATCTCCTCCAGCTCATCTCTCCTCCCAGTCCTTTTTTTTTTTCCCCCTTAAATGTTTATTGTGAGGAGGAAAAGTTTGTTTCTTGTTAGGTAGTAACTTTCTGGATTACTAAAGCATAGTTAATATTAAATTCTTGGTTATTCTCCAACTCTTGAGTCCACAAGTAAATAGATGTTCACCTATCCAAGTTCAAACTACAGCTATAATTAAATTAATGTTTCTTTGGGGAAGGTAATTATACCTTAAAATGTTGAAAGAGCCACCAAGTAACTTTCTTAGGGCTGCTCCGTTTGCTTGTCCAGGCATAGTTCAAGATAAGTCAGTGCGTGGCCTCTGCAGGTGGTTGCCTAGTTAGAACCACACAGGTCCAGCTCATGTGAATGTGGTCATTCCTTTAAAGAGCTTCTCACCTTAGTGGTCCTGGGACACCTGCTACTCTAAGATTGTCCTCTTTCCCCCAACTCCCTACTCCTCGATCAAAACTGAAAAATGACAATACTGCTCATTTACACTTGATTATGTCTTATCTGAAACTTATTCTCACTTGAATTTTTACTCTCCAGACATGGACATTTTCTTTTTCAGTCTCTTATCTCAGTCTCTTATCTCTAGTTTTGGACCACAGGCTGTCCTACCCCTATCTTTTAAAAGGAATTTCAAGCATCAGCAAACAGATTTTTTTCCCCCCTCACTCAGGGACAATGCAGAGAAGTCTCTGAAATCACTCAACAGCTGGCTCTGCAGAAACATCTGATTTTTGTGTTTGTAGGATTATCTAGGTGGTGATGAGTGAGTGAGAGGAGCTGGTCTGTAGTTTTTTGTTTTTTGGGGTTTTTTTTTGTATATATATATATATTTTTATTAAAGTATAGTCAGTTTACAGTGTTGTGTCAGCATAATGCTTCAGGTATACATGAACATACATATATTCGTTTTCATGTTCTTTTTCACCATAAGTTACTACAAGATACTGAATATAGTTCCCTGTGCTATACAGTATGAACTTGTTGTTTATCTATTTTATATATGTATATATTAGTATCTGCAAATCTCGAATTCCCAATTTATCCCTTCTAACCCCCTTCTCTCCCTGGTAACCGTAAGTTTGTTTTCTATGTCTGTAAGTCTGTCTTGTAAATAAGTTTTTTTGCCTTTTTTTTTTTAAATAATATTCTGTGTATCATTGGTATGTGGTATTTTTCTTTCTCTTTCTGGCTTACTTCCCTTAGAGTGATGATCTCCAGATCCACCCATGTTGCTGCAAATGGCATTACTTTATTCTTTTTCTTTTAATCACTGAGTAATATTCCATTATGTAAATACACTGCAACTTCTTTATCAAGTCCTCTGTCAATGGACAAGGTGGTTTCTATGTCTTGACTATTGTAAATAGTGCTGCTGTGAACATAGGGGTGCATGTATCTTTTTGAATTAAAGTTCCCTCTGGATATATGCCCAGTAGTGAGATTGATGGATCATATGGTAAGTCTATTTTTAGTCTTTTGAGGAATCTCCATAGTGTTTTCCGTAACAGCTGCATCAAACTACATTCTCACCACAACAGTGTAGGAAGGTTCCCTTTTCTCCACACCCTCTCCAGCATTTGTCGTTTGTGGACTTTTTACTGATGGGCATTCTGACTGGTGTGAAGTGATACCTCATTGTATTTCTGATTTGCACTTCTCAGAGGAGATGGCCTGTGGTCTCTTGATCTGATACCACCATCTGATCTTCCTTGAAGGTAGGAGTAGTGACTCAACAGTAATGGTTGTGCTGGGTCAGATGGAGGAACTGACCTGGAACATCACCCCAGAAGTTTCCCTTTCAGATCCCTTGCTAAATATTTACCATTATATATCAGTAGTTTTGCGAGTCACAGACCTGACTCTTCCTTTCCCCTGTCAGCAGATTGAGTCCCTACCCATCCTGTCTCTCTCTTAATCCTGTCCCTTATTATCTTGGGCTTTCCCTCTGAGTGAAAACAATATATATCAGCTACAGTTCTAAAATACATCTTTATCCATTCTCTATAATTTCTACCTGAAGTAAAAATGTTTCCAACAAGAATAAGCTTTATTATATCATTGACTAACTGTAACAAAACATTTAAGGTAATAATTATTATTTTAGTTACTCTTTACTGAAACCTTATTATAGGTCAGGTATTCTGATTCGTAATTAATGTGTACTATTCCACTCACAAGTAATTGTACGAATGAAATGTACAATGTACATGTGAGCTCAGGATTGGACATGTAGTAATGCTACAAA
Organism: Camelus ferus; assembly: GCF_009834535.1. Taxonomy (NCBI): domain Eukaryota; kingdom Metazoa; phylum Chordata; class Mammalia; order Artiodactyla; family Camelidae; genus Camelus; species Camelus ferus. The sequence continues at coordinate 14,079,014 of NC_045699.1, forward strand.
ATTTAGTTAATAAATTATTATACTCATCATAATAAAGTTATTAATTACAATTATTGATTAATTACAATTGAGCAAGATGAGTTGCAACTGTGCAGATCCAGTTACATGTGGATTTTTTTCAGTAGACAGGTGCTACACGATCTGGTTGGTTAAATCTACGCGTGTGGAACCACAGATGCACAGAGGAACTGCAGATATGGGGGGCCGGCTGTAAAATTATATGCAGATTTTTAACTGAGCAAGGGTCGGTGCCCCAACCTCTGTGGTGGTCAAGGGTCAGCTGTATTGTTTCTGCATTTGGTATCAGCTCTATGCAGTAGGAATTACTACCCCATTTTAGAGTACAGCAGTGCCCATTAGTGAAGTGAGCTGAAAATAACCTGCATGTTCAGATCTCAAAGCCTGTTTCCACAAACCCAGTGGTTAAAATATGTGTGTAATTTTTGGATATCCTGGTTTTACATAATCTTTATTTATCCTTGAATATGATTAACTGTTTTTCCACTTTATTGGTATATAATCCATACAGCACAAACTGCACATTTTTAATGTGTTCAACTTGATGAGTTTTACATGTGCCTACACTTGTGATGACAAAACAGCTCTCAAGGTAATAAACATTCCCACCACCTCCAAAAGTTTCCTTGTGTCCCTTTGTTCTTTGTTTTGTTTTTGTGAAAGGACACTTAACATGAGATTTTACCCTCTTAATAAATTTTAAAGTGCACGTAGCACACATTAACTATGAGCACTGTGTTGTAAGCACTCTAGGGCTTACTCATCTTGTACAGCTGTAGCTTTATACCCACTGAACAACTCCCATCCCTGTTCCCCTGGGAACCACCACTGTACTTTTTGCTTCTGTAAATTTGGCTGTATTACATGCCTCACATAAATGGAATCATGCAGTATTTGTCCTTCTGAGACTGACTTACTTCATAATTAGCATAGTGCCTTCCAGGCTTGTCTGTGTTGTTAAATATCATCCTTATCCATGCTCTTTTATTTCTACTTCCAAAAAGTAAATCTTCTGAGTAGGATGAAATGCTATTGAGACAGCTATTAAAAAATAATAAAAATGTTCTACTTATAATTGTGCTCAGTTCAAGTAAGAGGTCACAGTATATTGGCACTGCCAGAACTGTTCCTACCGAACATACTGCAGTATAAAGTTCACTGTCATGTGATTCCCCTTTGCCTCTGCCCTGTTCTCTTTTCCTTATTTTCTCTCCAACAAAGGACAACCATAAAAGCAATGAAGGCGAATACTCTCCAGAAAGCAATCAGAGCAGAAAAAGAACTCCAAGCCCAGGGGTGTTTTCATGGCAAAGAGAGTTGACATGTGGGGAACAGGTTGTAGAACACTAAGCAAGCTGGCCCAGAAAAGAGAGAAGGCCACAGGACCAAGGCAGGGGAGGATGAGAGAGAGGTCCGATCGAGCAGAGTGTTGAGAGGCTCCTGGGAGTTTTGGGGGGACAAGTGACTTGTTTTTGTAGTAGCTTTGTTTTTGTTTCACTTTAAATGTTTGAGGAAATTTTAGGAAGAGCATGTAATCCTGTTTGGGCCAGATTCCTTTAATGTGACATAGTCTGACACAGAATATGTTTGCATGAGTAGGTAAATGGGTGAGTTTTAGGCAGTATCATGAATTTATGAGCATTATAGACAGAAAAACAAAGTATAACATTTATAGATAGTGTGGAGATAAAATAATTTAGGAGTGTTCTAAATCCACTAATTTAGAAAAACTATAGGGAGATCAGTTATATCATCTTGATGCTTATAATGTTTACAAGGGCAGCTGTTGGTTTGATGTGAACCTTAAAGAATTAATGTCTGTAAAGTGCCTGACACAGTGCCTAGCATGTAGTAAATAGATGCTAGCTTCTATTGTTTGTTGTTATATGAATGCATAATAGTCATGTGATATGTATTTGTAGAAATTAAAACTTGAAGACTCATAAATTTTATTTATTTGTGATAATTATCACTTTAACCTTATTACCCCCTCCCCAACCATGCAAAGGCCTCTGAAATTCTGTCCTCTACACACTCAGTTCTTGCAGTCGAGGATAACACCACTGTTGACGTGTATTTAGTACTTCAGAGTTTACAGAACACTTCCCATAGACATTTTTTTTTTAAGTAGTGTGCCTTAAGTTTCACCCTGGGAATTTTTTTTCTTTTTCTTTTGAGCTTGAGACAGGCTCTGGAAAGAAAATAAAACATAGGTTCAGAAGTGCTTATCCAATGTCTTGTCTCATTGATCACTTTGAGCAACACGTATGGGAAGTTGCTGCCTGGAAAATGGAGGCAGGCCAGTAGCTCTTTTCCAGCCCTTTGACTTTGTCTTACAGGTGGAGGAAACACAGATAGGAGCATGAAGTTCTGCTCAGGGTTCATCCTGTGGGAGAACAGAATTAGGCGCAGGCCTGAGCCCCAGGTAACTCAACATACTCCACCTGAAAGGGTTTCCATAATGCCTTGTCAAGAGCAGAATTCTAACCAATTAAATTTTCTTAGACTGGCACCATTTGACCACCCGATACACTTTGGACTCTGTAGTTATTCTTTTCTAACATGTCATTGGAGATCTTCATGGATTCTTTCGTGTTTGCTCCTGGGTATCTATGGAGAAGTAGCCTTTCTTGCCCTTCCCTTGTGCCTTCCAGTGCTCCTGGAATGGCAGGTGGAAATGATGCTTCCATGGATCTTGGGTCAAATGGCCACGGTGTGGTTCTGTTTCAGGTAAATAACACAGAGGGGATTCCAAAGTGCAGTTTGCATATTGCAACTAAGGCATCCACACTTTTAAACAAAAGATATTAATAATCCTTCAAAAAAGTGATGTTAACTTGCAGCAAGAACTATCTAGAATTTATTCATATTCATTTCAAAGAACTTCTGGTATATAATGGCTCATGTAGCGTAATTGTTTTGGTCATTGTTAAAATGATCATTAAAAATGAATTTAGTGTAACAAAATAAGGAAATTTCTTAATTAATATTTGAAATCAACAGTATCTCAGCCAAGTTTATTTAAATTGCAAACAGCAAAACCACTTCAGAGCATCTTAAGAAAGAGTCTGGGATGAGAACATGGGGATGCATGTAGGTCTCTTAAGGGGTAGAAGCTATCAGGATCTCAGGTGGTATTTTCTCCCACTTCCTCTCTACACTTGGGGAACAGACAAACTTTGACTTTATTCTCTGTCTCCCCCTCTCACTCTCTCATTTGCTCTTGACTAGCTTAGCCTATACATGCACTCAGTAGCTTTCCAGTTTATATTCATCAGTTTATGAGAAGAACATCAAGTAATCTTATCCTCACTTCTAAACTTTCAAGAAAGAGTGCTGGTCATTCTAGCATGGTCCAGTGCTCAGTCTGATCCAGTCAGCTACGCTGTGCCCTTGCATAGAGCTCTGTTCCCAGTGGAGTCTCTGTAAAGGGCAGCACTTAGAGCACAATAAAGACTGCAGTGGTGGTGCCCCCTGGGGTTGTGGAAAGTGAAAGTCCCACGACTGTGGCCAAGGACACAGGCTCATATGGAAGAAATGAGGAAACAGGGGGCCCATTTCTGATGTTACAAAAGGGATAGGAAGAGACCCCAAGTTTGCATAATATCATAAACAGTGAAAAAAACCCCCAAAGATTCTGTTCTAACTTTGAAAAGGATAGGCAGATATATATAGGATTGAACAATTTAAAAAGACAGTCTAGCTCATGTCCTAATAACTAGGTTGGACATTTTGCATATATAACATAGAGATCATAAATCACAGCCCATTAGAGGTGGAAGGGGACTTTAGAATATTCTAGTCAATTTCCCTCATTTGACAAAAGAGGAAAGTAAGGCTCAAATAGATAGAGGACACGCCCAAGTTTACACAGTTCATTAGTTGTAAAGCTAGAATTAGAAGCTGTTCTCCTGAACTCTGAAGAATGTGAGTGGACAGCTGTCTTTGGAACCAGAAGTTGGTATCACATTTACTTGCTTGATTTGCTTTTTGGAGATGATCCAGACCTGATTATAAACAAGAATTGCTCTTTAATTGGAGTGTTCTGGTTTAAGCCTCTAAAAACAGTCTGCCTTTCAGGGTTCCCTGGCCATTTCTTGGTAAGAAACACTCTTCCCTTTACACCCTCTATTTTTGGTATCTCCCAGCGTACTGGGTTGAATAGTGCCCCTAAAAGTTCGTGTCTGTCTGGAACCTGTGAATTTGCCCTTAACTGGCAAGTAGAGTCTTTGTAGATGTAATCAGCTTAAGGTGAAGTAATACAGGGTAAGAGCGGGCCCTAACTCCAGTATGACTGGTGTCTTTATAAGAAGAGAAAGGTTTGGACAAAGACACAGACACACAGGGAAAACACCACATGACGATGCAGGTAGAGGCAGTGATGTCTCTACAAGCTGAGGAAGGAATGTCAAGGATTACAGGCAATCATCAGAAACTAGGAGAGGCTGCAGAGCCTGTGGAAGAAGTCAGCCCTGCTGACATGTTGATATCAGGTCTCTAATCTCTAGAACTGTGAGAGAATAAATTTTTGTTGTTTAAGCTACCTTGGTGGAAACCTGCAGCCACCCTAGGAAATTAATGCACCTTGTTATGCATGTGTATTTATAACTTTCTTATAGATTAATATTTGGAATTTTTACAAAATAAACAATAGAGTAATATTAAATACGGATATGTGCAAGGCAGGCTCTGGGTTTTCTTAAGCAGCTGTTCTAAATAAGATGTGGGGCAGGTCTTGACCTCTTTTCAGCATTTTGTTTAGAATGACAGGAAAAATTGTGAAAAGTAACAGGACCAAAGGGCACTGTCTTTAGTGGAAAACTCAGCATTATCTAGGGCACCTTTCCAAGTTATCTCTGCCTTTCATTTTACAACTCTATGCTGTAGAAAATTAATACTGATGTAGATGATTCTTGTCCATAGCAGTGCAAATGAGTTATATTTAAGGAAGTGCAGTTTTCTAGCTTTTCATCATCTTTTTGCAAATTCATTTAGCATTCCTGGTTGCCTGTATGTGTATGGTTTTTTAAATCCTCTTTTGAACTGGTTGTTAATGTCTTACTGGTTTCTCACTTACTGAGTTAAATTAAATCTTTGACATATGATTATTTTATATTTTCATAAAGGGCATGACTTTTTGTAAACATCTATCCTTAAAAAGAATCTAGTCTGAATTCAATGTATAATCCTTAATTTTGATAACCTCCTTAAGAATTTAAGGGGAGAAAATTACAGGACAAACTTCCCATTTCTTCCTACCCTATGTTGAAAACCTTCCTATGTTTCTGAAAGCATTTTTACAAGATTCCAACTTCCTGACTACTTTAACAACTAGTATCTATTATAGATGACAGAAAGAATGGAAGAAATCTTGAGAGACACATTTAGGAAAATTAGTCAAAGCAATGCCCTCAGTCTCTTGAGCAGTGCCAATTCAAAGGACAGAGTTCAAAGTTATCCCACTCCTCATCATACCTTCTCTTAAAACCAGCTTCCAAGACCTAATATAACCCCAAGTTAAGTTGACAACAGGAACTTGAACCTCATTTTCAAAGCTTCTCCAGTGATGTGAAACAGCTTTGAAAGGGTAATTGATATTGCCCTTTAAATTCTTAAAAACTGAGATAAGGCTCACACTAGCATGAAAAGTGATGTAGTGATGAAGCTGTATCTGCATGACAACCTCATATTCAACTGGGACGAGAGAAACAAGAGTATTCAGAGGGTTTAGAGGGGAAAGGCTGCATGCCACATGTGTCCTGGGCAGAATGGAGTCTGTTTTGCAGAACATAAGGAGAAGTAATGACCCGTAAAAACTCCTGGTTACTGCTCTAACACAAGAGGGGACTAGGAAAAAGACATAGCACATTTCCTCGAAGCCTGGGAAACTCCAGAGTTTGGTTTTTTTTTGGTATAGATTTTGCACACACTGAGCTGCAGAATCAAGAGTCTGGCTTGGAAATTGACTTAGTTATTAGGCCTTGGATATGTCTGATACTCAAGTTTCTTTTTATTCTCTTTATGTAATTTTTTTTGGATGCAACAGACACATAACAGAATGGCTTAGGAGGCTAACATCCTATACTTGTATAGTCATTTTTCTAACATGATTGAGTTTATTCTCATTTCTCAGGTTTTTCAGTCCCTGCTGACTTTGTTACTCAGTTCAGGATGCATGGTTTCTTGGCTGACATGAAGGCCTAGCATATTTGCAGGCCCTTGGAGACTCCTGCCTGCTCCTATGTCCTCAGCTAGCTCCATCTTTGTCTCTCACAGCTCTTCAGGTGGCTGAAATTTTCACAGCTTGTTAGGTGGTGCTGGCTTTCACAGTTGGTGGCCCTGAATGACTGCTAAGGGAACAGCATTGCCCTTCCTCCCAAAGCCAAGCTTCACAGTGGAAATGCGTGAGTTGTGCCAGTAGCCTCCCAGAAATCCTGTGGCTGTGGCAGATGCACGCTAACTCAGCATGGAGATGAGATTCCTTCCAGATTGGGAATTGATGTCCCAAACAGAAAGTAAATTGTACTGACTTCATTCTCAAGGAAGTTGTCACAAGTGGAAATGAGACCAACACTGCATAAAACGGCTGGCAGAATAAACAGCAAACAACATTCTATGTGGAATGTCGGTCCCTGTATATCTTTTTTCTTTTAATAGTTGTTAATATGACCAACATGGTAAAATGTATTTAATAGAGGTTTCCCTAGATATAGCACTATTTCCAGGAGACAAGGAAAACTAGTGTTTTATCGAGAAGACGGTAATAAGCAGGAATTGCGATGTTTTCATTTGGATCCTAAGTGGTGCCTGAGGTAAAATTGCATAATGTTAAAGCAACAATAATTGGTTCCTCCTGGCTTTCTCCATTGAAGGCAATTGAAATTCAATTGACTTTCAATGGAATAGTCATGGACTTCCAATTGTCATTGCTCTGACTTTGTGCTTGTCTCTCCCAAGAACCGTATGGGAGCCAAAAAAGAAAAGGTCTGAAACAGCTGGGAAAATAGTGCAATTACTTTAGGACAGATTGGAGGGGAATGGAGTATTCCAAATATATGAATAAATTTCAGTGTACCTCAGAGCCCAAAATTGATCTGTTGCCAGTGTGGGTAATAAGTTGGAAATAGTTGAAAGTGGGGTGCAGTTCTTGTCATGTAATTATTATTGATGGTAAAACAAAGTTTAGTAAAAAGAAGTTAAATTATGACAACAGTCTAGGCTTGAGAGCCAAATGAGAGAGCTACATTGGGTTTATTTGTTTTATGGATTTAGATGATTTTAAATATTGCTGCAAGGTGGCACCATGAAACGATTACAGTAGATAATACTCTTAGATACCATGCCAGCTTGTCTGATTTACGCCTTATAAAAATTTAGTGGGACTAGTACCGGCCTTTTTTATAGATGAGGGATCTCAGTCTCAGAAAAGTCAGGTGCCCTTTTCAAGGTTCACATAGTTAGAAAATTACTGAGCCAGAATTTATTCTAAGGTATGACTGACCCTTAACTTCTATGAGATTCTGACTCTGAGAAAGGCTTTTCAGAAGGGAAAAAAACAAACTATTAGGACTACAGATATGCTATTAATAGGCAGATAAGGCACTAGAGTTGTTAATGTGATAGTTGAATTAGTTCTAGAAATACAGTGAAAAAGTGCCATTAATTACTTGATAACAAATTTGACTACAATGCCTCAGGTTTAATATACCAGAATTCACATATCTTAAAGAGACATGTTTATAAACATTTTCTTGTGTAACATTTCAAACAGATTCAAAATTGAACAGAAAAGTATTAGGAAACCTTATATACCTGTAACTTACCTTAAATAGTTTTCAACTTATGGCATATCTTTTCATCTACACTCCTCTAAGTACTTCCCCATACTAACAGTCTTAAGAAACAAATCACAAACCACAAATATGTCAGTATGTGTTTCTAATAGATAAGGACGCTTTATTTTATAAATGATCACAATATTATTTTACATGAAATCATAATAACTCCTAATACTCAAATATTTAGTCATTGTTCAATTTCCAAAAATATCCAAGAATTAAAAAAAAAAAACACCCCAACAACTTTATTAGGGTATAGCTTCCATGAAATAAAAATAACCTGTTTTAGATTTACAGTTAAATGATTTTTTAACAAAATGTGTAACCACAACCAAAATCAAAATATAGAATATTTTCTTCATCCCCAAATACCCATCTTGTTCTTTCTCAGTTTCTCCTCCACTCAACCCCAGCTCCTGGAAACCATCAGTTTTCATTCTGCCGTGACAGATTGTTGTTTTCTATTTGATTTCTTTTTTAGCTTTAATATTTCCTTTCTTTTATTTGTTTTAGCTTAATTTTCTCTTCTATTTTCAGCTTCTTATGGTAAAATTTGATAACTGATTTAAATATTTTTCCCAAATGTAAGGTTTTTTTTTTTTTTAAGTGAAAGTAAGTTTATTTAGAGAGATACACACTCCATGGACAGAGTGTGGTCTGTCTCACTCAGAAGGGAAAACAGCTTAGAAGATATATGCTCCATAGGCAGAATGTGGGCCATCTCAGAAAGGTGAGAGAGACCTAGAAGTGTGGGAGTATTTAGTTTTAAGTAAAAGTAGGTACACGGGCTGTCTCAGAAGGCAAGAGAGAGCGACGCCAAATGTTAGGTTTTAAAACTATACATTTCCCCTCTAAGGACAACTTCAGTTGCATCCCATAAACTGATACATTGCATTTTCATTGTGTTAAAAATATTTTCTGACTTTCTTTGATTTTTTTTTTCTTTAGCCCTTATGTTATTTTGAAGTTTGTTTTTTAATTTCCATGTATTTGGGGGTTTCCATAAATCTTCCATAACTTACTTCTAAATTAGGTCAGAATATGCTTTCTGTGATTTCAGTCATTTTAACTTAATTGTGACTTGTTTTATTTCCCATCCTATAGGTGTGTCTTGGCGAATGTTCCTTGGGCACTTAAAAAGTGAATTGATTCTGCTTTTTGAGTGGTGTGTGCTAGTCAATGTCCATTGGGTTTAGTAGTTTGCAATGTTATTCTACCTTGTTAGATTTTCTTTCTACTTGTTCTCTCAACGAATGAAAGGGTAAAATATAACATCCAGTCATGTTTGTAGATTTGTCTCAGTTTGTTTATTATTGGTTCATATATTATGAAGCTCTTTCATTGTGGATACATCTATTTAAAGTTGCCATGTCCTCCTGAAAGATTGGTGTATCTATCTTTTATTGTTTTCATATGTGCATTTTACCTCATGTTTATATAGCTATTCCAGCTTTTTTACCTTTATTTTTGCATGATACGTATTTTCCCATTCTTTAATTTTTAGCAAACTCTTCAAATTATGGTGATTGTCTCATAGAGAATTTATAGCTGTCTTGTTTATGTTCAATTAGACACTTTCTGCTTAACAGAAATATTTAAAACATTTACATTTAGTGTAATTACTGATATGTTTAAATTTTAATTTACTACCATCTTTTGTGCATTTTATTTTTCCCATCTATTTTTGTGTCTGTTTTTTTTTTTTTGCCTTGTGCATTATTTTTAAAATAATTCCACTTATCTCTTTTATTCTTTTTAGCTTGCTTTAGGATTTAATTTATTACAGTCCACTTTAAAATAATAGTATACCACTTTACATGTAAAACCGTTACAACTCTCCAGTTTCTCCATTTTTCCCTTTATGCTTTGGTTATATATTTTACTACTACATACAATCCACAAAATGATATGTTACAAATACTTTTCACTTAAACTGTCAATTATCTTTAAAGTAAATTTAGAATAAATGAAATAGTTATTGTCATACGTAAATAAGTTTGCCTGTTCCAAAGTTTTAATCAGTAATTTTTCTAAGGAATACTAGTTTGTTTAAGTGAGAAATCAAATCTGAAGTCTCAGTGTTAATTACGGTGCTGATTGCTACTGTGTTGGTGATTGTAAGATTTTTTTTCAAATAGTGAGATGTATGAATTTCCATTCTTTCATAATGATTATCATAATCTTAGCAGATTAAAACAATCACATCGCATGTATACAATTTCCATTACTTTTAATTGTTTTGCATGGATGCAATTGTCAGTCTTCTATTTTTTCTGTATTTCTTTGGCTACTTTTATGAACTTCTCTTTTTCACTGGTTTTCAGCATTTGGATTGTTAGTATTCTATATTTTGATGTTGTTTTCCTTGTGTTTATCCTTTCTAATGTTTGATGGGCTTCTCACATTTGTGGGTTTATTATTTCCATCAAATATCGTCGTTTTTAAAAACGTGTATCTGTCTCTATTTCGGGGATTCCAATCACATGTGTATTAGAATGTTTGATATTGGCTCACGTGTAACAAAGGCTCTCAGTTCACTTACTTCTGCTTCATTCAGGTGGATTCTACTGCATGTCTTAAAGTTCATTGATTTCTTTACAATGTCTAATATGCCATTAAGCCCATATGTTGAATTTTTCATTTTAGATATAGCATTTTTCATCTCTCTTAATTCCTTTTGGTTCATGTGGTACCTTCCATTTCTCTTATCACAGTTAAATTTTCACACCTAGACTAAGGTGTGAATCCTCTCAGGTCTCTGTTGAATGCTAAGCTATAGTCATATGTTGCCTATTCTAAATGTGTAATCAGTCATTTCTCTAAGAAGCATTAACTTATTTAGGAAAAAAAAAGAAAGAGTCTGGGTGTTAGAGTGCATGTTACTCCTGAGTTAGACACTGAAAGTTTTAAAAAATAGTGAGATTTGTTAGTTTTTTTATTTCTGCATAATAAATTACCGCAAAGTTAGCTTAAAACAATATGTATTTCTAATCTCATAGTTACCACAGGTTGGATTTCTGGACATGTATTTACTTAGGTCTTTGCCTCAGGGTCTCACAAAGTTGCAGTGAAATAATAGCCCAGCTGTATTGTCACCTGGAGGCTAAAGGAGAGAATAAACTTCCAAGCCCAGAGCACATTCATGTTTGGAATCCATTTTTTTGCAGTTACGTAACTGAAAGCCCCAACTTTTTGCTGTCCGTTTGCTGGCTATTTCATTTTCTAGACAGTGTCATAGTTTCTTGCCATGAGAAGTTCTCCATTATGGCCACCCATTTTATCAAGCCAGCAAGAAGAATCTATTAGTCTGTTAAGGTGAAGTCTGATAAAACGTAACATAATCATAGGAGTAACTTCCACATTCTCTATATGACATAATCTAATCAATACAGTATATCCAATAACTTTTGCCATGGTCTATTAATGAGAAACAACAAAGATCCCACTTATAGTTGGGGAGGGATTACACAAAGGTATAAATACCAGCAGTGGGAAATCACTGGGGGTCTGTACACTAATGAGAACTAGAATTTTCTAAAAACAAAGTAGACAGTGTGTTTATACTAATATTTCTTATTCAAATTCAGGAGTGCAAGCTTTTTACTCACGTATCTTACATTTGTATCTCCTCTTTCTTATATCCAGAATCCCATTTCTCAACAACAGCATAATTTTATGGTCTCTTTATATCCAAGTCCATATACAGCAATCTGAGAGTAACAATACCATTAATACGATGTTCAAAAATAGTTTTTTCTGCATTGCTTTATTCTTACAATATGCCACTAGGTGTATTTGTCAAATCATTGTCTTCTATTGAGATGTAATTGACATGTAACATTATATTAATTTTAGATGTCCTATATGTATAATGGTTCAGTATGTGCATATAATGTGAAATGATCACAATATGTCTAGTTAACATCATCACTATACAGACTTTTTTCTTGTAGTGAGAACTTTTAAGATCTACTCCCTTAGCAACTTTCCAAAATATAATACAATGTTATTAACTGTAGTTAGAAATCATTATCTTTTAAATACATTGATGTGGTTTCTGCAAATGAGTATACAATAAAGCCTTGTTTTTTAACTTTTAAGGTATGCTTTATTTTTCATTTTCTTGTTTATTTTTATCTTTTATTAAAGTATAGTTGACATAAAATGTTGTGTTGGGTTCAGGAGTACAACCTAGTGGTTTGACATTTATAAATATTGTGAAGTGATCACCATAAGTCAAGTACTATCTGTCACCATACAAATGATTGCAATATTCTTGATTATATTATCTGTACTGTATATTACATCTTCATGACTTATTTATTTTATGACTGGAAGTTTGCATCTCTCGAGCCCCTTTGCCTGTTTCATCCACTTCCTCACACCCTCTGCCCTGTGGCAATCACCAGTTCTCTGTTTCTACGATCTGTTTCTATTTTGTTCTTTAGAATATACATACATGTGATGTGGAAAAATAGTGTTTACTTTTCTGTCTGACTTATTTTGCTTAGCATGATACCCTCTAGCTTTATTCATATTGTTGCAAATGGCAGGAGTTCATTCCTTTTTATGGCTGTTACTGTATTATGTATGTGTGCCACATCTTTATCCATTTATCTATAGGTAGATACTCAAGTTGCTTCCCTATCTTGGCTATGGTGAATAATACTATAGTGAATATAGGGATGTGTGTGTCTTTTAGAATTAGTGTTTTTGGTTTTTTTGGGGAAAAATATACACACATGGATTTGCTGGATTGTAATAAAATAAAATAAAGATAAAAATCTATTTTTAGTTTTCTGAGGCCCCTCCATACTGTTTTCCACAGTGGCTGTGTCAGTTTACATTCTCACCAGCAGTGCATGAGGGTTCCCTTTTCTCCTCGTTCTCACCAACACTTGTTATTCTTTTTTTGATAATATCCATTCTAATAGGTGTGAGGTGATATCTCATTGTGATTTTGACTTAGATTTCCTGATAATTATTGATATTGAGCATCTTTTCATTTGTCTGTTAGTCATCTGTATGCTTTCTTTGGAAAAATGTCTATTCATGCCCTCTGCCTACTTTTTAATTGAATTGCTTATTTTTTGATACTGAGTTCTTTGTATATTTTCATTATTAACCCCTTATCAGCTAAATCATTTGCAAATGTCTTTCCCATTCAGTAGCTTGCCTTTTTGTTTTATTGATGGTTTTCTTCACTGTACAAAAGCTTTTTAGTTTTAGTTTAGCATAGTCCTACTTGTTTATTTCTGCTTTTCTTGCCTTGCTTGAGGAGACACATCTTAAAAGGTACAGCCAAAATGATGTCTAAGAGTGTACTGCCAGTGTTTTTTCCCTAGGAGTTTTATGGTTTCATGTCTTAAATTTAAGCCATTAATTCATTTTGAGTTTATTTTTGTATATGGAATGAAAAAGTGATCAAGTTTCATTCTTTTGCATGTGTCTGTTCACTAGCAACACCAACCAACCTCAAGAAACAAGAAAAATCCCAATCTAACATTACACCTAAAGGAACTTGAAAAATAAAAACAAAAAGCCCAAGGTTAGTAGGAGGAAAGGAAGTATAAAGATCAGAGTGTAAGTAAATGAAATAGAGACTAAAAAACAAAATAGAAAAGATCAATGAAACTAAGAGCTGATTCTTTGAATCTGTAAACAAAATTGATGACATTTTAGCCAGACTTATGAAGAAAAAGAAAAAAACAACAGAGCCCAAATAAAACCAGAAATGGAAGAGAGGTTATAACCCACACCACAGAAATACAAAGGATTGTAAGAGATTACTATATACAATTACACCCTAACAATCTGAACAGCCTAAGAGAAATGGATAAGTTCCTAGAGATGTACAATCTTCTAAGAGTAAATCAGGAAGAAATAGAAAATCTGAACAAACTGGTTACTAATAGTGATATTGAATCAGTAATCAAAAAACTTAGATGCAAAAACTCTGTAACAAAATACTAGTAAACCACATTCAACAATACCTTGAAAGGGTCATACACCACGATCAAGTGGGATTTATCCTAGGGATGCCAGGATGAGTCAATATCTGCAAATCAATCAATGTGATACATCACATTAACAAGACAGACAATAAAAAATCATATGATCATCTCAATAGATACAAAAAGAGCATTTCACAAAATCCAACTCCCATTTATGATAAAAACTCTAAACAAAGTGGATATAGAGGAAACATACCTCAACATAATAAAGGTCATATATAAGAAACCCACAGCTAACATCATACTCAATGATGAAAAGCTAAAAAGCTTTTCCTCTAGAATCAAGAATAAGACAAGGATGCCCACTGCCACTTTTACTCTACATAGTATTGAAAGTCCTAGCCACAGCAATCAGACAAGAAAAAGATGGAATCCAAACTGGAAAGGAAGAATGAAAACTGTCACTATTTGCAGATGATTTGATACTATATATGGACAACCCTAAAGATTCCACCAAAAACTGTTACAACTAATAAATGAATTTGGTGAAGTTTTAGGGTATACTTTAAAATATTTACTTCTTTATAAATATAAAATTTGCTTGACTGTAGTCTCAAATCTATAAATCATGGTACATTGAAAGAATCAGCCAAGATTCTATCCCTTGCACCTCCACTATTAGCAGTCACCTCCCCTATTTCCTTCTACCGTCCATCCTTAGTTAACCACTAGTATACTTTCTGTCTTATAGATTTGTCTGTGCTGAACATTTAATATAAATGGAATCATGTAAAATGTGGCCTTTGTGTCTGGCTTCTTTAACTTAATGTTTTTAAGATATATCCATGTTGTAACATAGTTTAGTTAAAAATTCTTTGTTAATTTACACACTTTTATTTTTCCATTTTGCTTTTTATGGATATTTGGGCTGTTTCTAGTCCTTTCAGTATTTTGAGTAATGGTATGACATTTGTATATGAAGTTTTTGCCTAGACATATGTTTTCATTTCTTTTGGATACATACAACTCCTAGTGGAGTTGCTGATTCATATGGTAACTCCAGTTTTAAACTTTTGAGGACCTGACAGACTGTTTTCCAAAGTGACTGCAGCATTTTACATTCCCACCAGCAGTATATGAATGTTCTGATTTCTCCCTAACATTTTTAACTCTTTTTATTATCTGTATTTTTGATAATAGCCAACTTAGAGGTTATGAAGTGGCATATCACTGTGGTCTTTTTCTGCATTTCCTTGATGGCTAAGGATGATGAGCTTTTTTATCATGTGCTTATTGGCTATTTGTATACCTTTTTTAGAAAAATATCTATTCAGGTTCTTTGTCTGTTCTTTACCCTAATTCTTCTACTCATTCCATATAACCATTTTTTAGAAATATTATTCTTCTGTTATTTTTAAAATAAGAAAATACTTAAATATGTTCTTTGCTCTTCATAGATAAACAGTAGTTTTTGATACAGTGTACTCCAGCTTGCTTTGTTTACTTAATACTTAAATTGATTGTTTTGTAATTACGTATAGAGGTGTTCTCATTCCTTTTTAAAGCTATGATACTGCCCTGTGAGAGCATGCTGTATTTTATTTTATAGTATTGCTATGCTATGCTTTCTTGTTAGCCCTCTTGTTTTTTAACTTAATTTGCATTATTCTGTTTGTGTGCCATTTCAAATAATGCTGCATAGATAAACTTTGTGCACACATCTTTGTTTTCAATATGTCTGTAATAGCTTTCTAAGAGGAGTATTTGTAAAACAGAATATAAATAAGTACATACTTCTTATAGATATTTCCAAATCTCTTTACCTAAGTTTGTACCAGTTTTAGTTACCACTAGTAAGGAGTGAGAATTCTTGTGTTTCAGCAGCTTAATCCAGAATTATGTTGTCACATTTTGGATTTTTCAACTCTGACAGAAGAGAAATGGCATGTCAGTACATTTTAAATTGTATTTTGTTATGGTTAAAAGCCATGTGTAATTAATTTTCTATAAAAGGGCTGTTCATATTTCTATCCCCTTTTTTTTGTTTTTTGGTCTGAGACACAAAGACTTTTTTTTTTTAAGTAAAATAATAAAACAAGGTACCTTATATTCAGACATTTTGTTACTGTTTTATGTAAACCCTTTCCTATAGGGCTCTTCCATGTCTTGTTACTATCCCAAGGGGACAGCTGTATGCGAAAATTACTTGGATTTTTTTTCCCCATTATATGAATGGTGGCATCAGTGCTAGTAAATAATGTTTGATAGACCCTCTTTTAGATCTCTGAAAGTGATTAGGGACAATTATTGGTTAAATTTAGTTTGCCTCTTTGAATCCTACTTTTAAGTCCTTTTTTTAAAAAAATTGAGATTTAGTTACACTATCAATTTCTGGTGTATAGCATAATGTTTCAGTCATACATATACATACATACATTTGTTTTCATATTATTTTTCATTATAGGTTAATACAAGATATTGAATATAGTTCCCTGTATTATACAGAAGAAATCTGTTTTATCTATTTTATATATAGTAGTTAGTATTTGCAAATCTCGAACTCCCAATTTATCCCTTCCCACCTCCTTTCCCCCCAGTAATCATAAGTTTGTTTCCTATGTATATGAGTATGTTTCTGTTTTGTCTGTAAGTTCATTAGTGTCGTCATCTTTTTATTTTTATTTTTTTTTAGATTTCACATAAGAGTGATATCATATGGTATTTTTCTCTCTTTCTGGCTTACCTCACTTAGATAACGATCTCCAGATCCATCCATGTTGGTGCAAGTGGCATTATTTTATTCCTTTTTATGACTGAGTAGTATTCCCTTGTATAAATATATCATAGTTTCTTCATCCAGTCACTTGTCAGTGGATGTTTAGGTTGTTTCTGAGTCTTGGCTGTTGTATATAGTGTTGCTGTGGACATTGGAGTGCATGTATCTTTTCTAATTAGAGTTTCCTCAGGATATATGCCCAGAAATAAGATTACTGGATCATATGGTAAGCCTATTTTTAGTTTTTTTTTTTTTAAAGAATTTCCATACTGTTTTCCATAGTATCTGCACCCTAAGTCCTTTTAATTCACATTTTTCTGTATCTGGGTCTATCTTCATGGGTCTTTTTTGGATGAAAGTTTAACAAAGAAAAGCACAAAATAGTATCACTTGGGGAGTATGTCTTTTGGAAAAATGCTAAACTATTCCAAACATACCAGAAAACACAACCTAGAGTTTTTTCACATCAGTATCACAAAAATATTGGCTGCCTATTCTTCTTACTTAAATTGGTCTAGATAACATGTTGAAAAGTGTAGAGAAGAACTGCAGATTTTATTAGTATTTAATGCGAGTTCTTTCTGAAACATAATCAAATAATAAGAATGATCTTTATCAACAATTCTTTATTAATAATTGTAAAGTGATTTTTAAAAGATGACTTCAGTTTGAAAAGTTTGTATTTTCTGCTGTAGGATAATTTTCCTTAGAGGGCTTTTTTTTTTCTTCATGAAGTCAAGCAAATGGATGTTCATGTGTGTGAATATTGGGGTCTTTTCCGAAGGGCTAATCTCAGGAAAGGATTATATTAGTAAGAAAAAAATTAACTAAGAACTTCAAATCTCACTAGCTGAATACATTATTTATTTCTTACTTCCACAAAATCTAATACATTTTTGGTTCCCCTTTATATTTTGCCCTGTATGTCTGAAACACATGTTGCTAGGTCAGCTTGGTAGGAGAAGATAAAAATAGAGGAGACACACTGGCTCTTAAATTCTTCAGCCCTGAAGTGAAACTCATCATTTTAGCTCACAACCAGTGGGCTAGAAGTGGTTACATGGCTTCAATCTAACTGCAAAGGAGGCTGGGAAATAAAGAGGAGTACCTAGATTTTTTTGATGTGTCCATAGGGATGAATCAGAAGAAAACCCTTTTTCTCCCTGAAGGTCGGGATTCTGAAGATTGTCTTATGGTAGTTGAGAAGAAACAGGTTTGAAAGACCTGGAAGAGAGAAGAAGAGTCTGGGGGAAAAGAGAGAGCCCCACCAACATGGCAGCAGGCCAGTTCATGTTGAAGTCACAGAACAGTTAGGAAATCCCCTATTGTGGTGATTAAGTGACAGATTTCTGGGAACAGTTATGCCTGGCATTTGTTTTAAAGTTGTATTTTATTTTATGCCATAATTATTTTTCACTGTTCACAAATATTCAATGAAGATACTATAGAAAAACAGCCTTGTATTTGTTGGTAGATGATCACTTAGAGGAAACAGATGGAAAGACTGCTTCAAGTATGACATAAAATGGAATGGAGAGAAAAAAAAAATTCTCAAATTGAGAAAATCTATGAAAGAGATATAAAAATAAAGCTTTCCTTAGTACAGAGTGAGAAATTTCAGGAAACCATGAGTCTGCCCCTCCTCTACTCTGGAATCCTGACAGAAAAGTATGGCACTGAAACTTCCACCCTACAGCGAATGTAATTTGGTTCTAAGCATCTAGAGGTGAGAGTGATGCTGTAAGGTTGGAATGTTCAGGATGTTTGTTGTTAAACACGTGAAGGTACTCTGTTTATTGACTTCTTAGTGTTTAGTAAAAATTATGTTATATAATTTACAGTTGATTTTATTTTGACCTAACAAAATAGATTTCTAGCTGCTCTGTTTTATAGATTAGATAACTGAGGCTCTGATAGTTTAAATAACTTGCCCAGAATATGTATGTAGTAAGGGGAAGAGGCAGGATTCAAATTAGGATGAATGTCTTGGGCTTTGGTCTTTTCTTATTTTGAAGTATATGCTGATTTGCAAAGATTTTGCCATCGAAAGAGTCTTTGCTTACTGGAACTTGTTATTTGTAAATAACAGATATCAAAAGGCACTCATTCATTTTGGTTAAGAAACACAAAGAACTTGTACTATACTGTCCAAAGTGTTGGTCAGATCATTTCCATATTGAGAACCTGTGAGGAGGTTTGAGGCAGTATTTTCCTTGCTAAGATGTTTTAACTGCATTTAAACACATCCAAGGTCCATGATGCCTTTAATTAGGCAAGCATACATGTAGTTTTGAAGGGGAAGAATTAAATACCATATGAAAAATATTTAATGGCTAAAATTAGGATAACATAGAATTCTTGTTCCAAGGCTTTAGGAGTCATATTATCCTAATTTTTCACCTAAAGAATTCATGCTTGAAAAAGCTACTCTGTAGAAAAATCCTCTTACAAATTGCTTGATTCCTACCAGCTACCAGTGGAATAAGCAATCTGTTCCTGCATTCATGGGCTGCTACCTAGAGGAAACACTTAGGCGAGATTGCAAGCTATCTTTTAAAAATTGTCAGAGGCCTGATTTTACCAAGTTGGCCTTTGAATCCTAAACTGCTTGTTTAGACTTGCGTGTTTGGAACATATGTAGAGCAAGTAACCGATTCATGTGGGAAAATGAGCCCAAACCAGAACCACTTGGTCCTTTGGTTAAGAAACAAAAGTTCATATGTTGTCTTATCATTACCTGGACTGTGATAAAGGTCTGTTATGCTTGAATGAGTAGTTTTTTTGATTGTTTTTTATTGACTATTTTACACTGAATTCTAGTCTATTCTTTAAGGAAGAATGTGTCTAAAAATCTATATAAGTTTACATATCAAGGAACACTTGCTGAAGTCACTGTTGGCTCCATTCTGTTTGATAACTCATCACCTGGTGCTGACCAAGACTTGCACTTCTAAACTACATTAAATATTTTAGTACTCATATATTCATTTAAGAAATATCCTGGAATAATTCAATTCCAAAGCTATATATAGTTAACTTCCATTCCAGTGAAGTATCCTCTCTAACACGTAGGGAAAAGTGGTTAACTTTACAGAATCCACACAATGCTCTCCTAAGTTACAAAATCTTCCTGAATTGAAACTATCTTTTTACTTCCCTGAGCAGAATAAAAGCTATATGTAAGCAATGTTAAATGTGTCGCTAAATGTTAGTTAAAAAAAAAAAATTCAATTAAAAAAGGTAAGGCTAAGCAATAAATTTATACTTGGTTAGGGCATTTTACAAATGCCAAGAGATTTTAAGGTGTTGGAATGAATCATGGCAGCATTCATGACTGAGCAGTAACAGGGAATGATATAAAATAAGGTCCCAGCTTGGGGTTTTCTGTAGGTTTCTCCCTTTGCCGTATAATCAGTCACGTGCGGTATTGCATTTTTTCCATTTCTGCATTCATCATAGTACTGGCAATGGCGCTGGGGAAAGTGGACAGAGGAAAGGAGTCTGGCTGTACTGTTTTGTGAAATAGTTGGCAGGTCTTTTCCTTTGAACTTGAGGTTGGGGGTTCCATTTGGTTTAGAGATGAATTTATAGGCATAGAAAATTTATCATATGCTTGGGAAAATTCAGACATTCTTGCTAAAAAGGAGTACAAACAGTTAATATGGGGATTCTTAATATGATAAATTGTGGTCAAAAGTGGAGTTTTAAGAACATTTATGTTCAGGATCTAAACAAATCCCAGGGTCATCAAAGTACAGACATAGCAGATTCAATTTATTTATCATCTACCAAGTGCAAAGCCATGTGCTAGATGTTTGGGAGGATACAAATTGTTTCTCTTGAGGAATGGGAATTCTTTAAGACATGCATGGCAAGTTGTTTTGTGATTCAGCTGAGTAGATAGCAATGGCTAGATGGAGGCTCTAGAAAAATCAATGTCGTAGGTGTTTGAAAGAAGAATTTGGAATAGAGAAGGCTGGGAATCTTTGATAGAAAACATGAGAAGCATGGCTGGAAAACGAGCATAGAGCAAAGGAGTGTAGAGGTAGGAGTGACAACATTCATGCATAGGACAGGGTATAAGCCACCCTATCTGGAATGGGGGCTGTGTCATAGCCATGCTTTGTGAGTATCATATTAGTCACAGGTACCAGTGGAAGACAATTGAATGTAACAGAGGATTTTCATCTTTTGACAGAAGTGTTGTGAGAAATGGTAAAAAGTATTTGCCAGAAAACTGAAAATATGTGGTCTTCGACCTAGCAGGGAGTCGGCGTCCCTCACATATCCAGACTGGTAATGCGGGGCATGTGATGTGAGGCCAAAGAGAGCCTAGGCTTTGGTCTGTTATTTACTCCTACATGAAGTGTTTGCTTACGTTTATTTTACATGTGAGAAAGTGATCTGTCAATTAATTTTGATGTATTCTAGCCATTCAGTTTTGCAGCAATTTAATGTTCACTCTTGGATGACAGATTGTATTTTATGAAAGTTGTCTGATACAAGAAACTATCTTTCTTTGAAAGGGTATTTGAAGAATCAGTGGCTCAAGGAGTTGTCTCTAAAACTGCTGATTTGGGGTGGATTTATGAACGTTCATTAGGGGTCAGTAGGCTCTTATTTCTAACTGTCAAGTAACGTCTGGAATTTCCGCTATGAATTCTATTCCCAAATTTTAAACTGGGCTTCTTTTGAAAGTACCTGGATAGGGTGGTTCTTGATACAATTCAAAGGAGCCCACTTAGATTGTGGTTTCTAAGAGAAGAAATTTAACACTCCCCCAAAAAACTCATAATCACAGTGTTCCAGAATGATTTTCTGTCATCTTCTTGTTTTTATGTTTGGGACAACTTTAACAGAAGTAGGAACAATGACATGCCTAGGCTTCTGAGTTCATGAGGGACTCACTTTCTCTAGACCTCCCAAATCAACCTGGTATTCATCTGTTCATCAAGAAAGGAAGGTATAGGCTGTTGGACAGAAAAGGAGTAAATCTGCCTTTATGCATGCTACTGGATGAGAGACAGATTACTCCTTAATTGTTACTCAGTTCTGTTAATAAAAGTTATAAAGCTAATTTTTCTTTATGTTAAGTAGAAACATCAATATTGTTTGGTTACTCTGTGTCTAGAAGACCCATTGTATATTAAAAAAGAAAAATAAATATATTATTTTCATAATCTCAGAAAAACAGGAAGAAAGCTATATTCAATTCTATGTTATTTTTGAATATATCTGAAATGATACTAAATTCATTAATATAACATGACTGATACAGACATGTATCCTAGCAAAAAGTGAGAAAAATGTCACCAAGAGTGAGATTTTTGGCAGCACAGGGAACTTAAACTTCTATATGAAATTACCAATTTGTGGTATTCATGTATTATTCCTCTTGGTTAATTTCAGTTCAGGCAATTCCGTAGCAAGAGAGCTTATTCTGACTTGAAGAGAGATTTAGGAGTAATGAGAGACATGGCGTGTTGTTACATAAATAATACTCCAGAAATCAATTTCCTTTGGAATTTGTGTGAGCGTTCTATATGTGAACGTGTATTGAGGCACTTAAGTTAGTAGTTTTCTATAGATTTTTGTCTGTGATTTAAGATTAGATATTTAACAAGAAAAAAACAAGTTTTGATTTATTCAAGATAAAATTAATCTTGAGGAAGATTCCTAGGACACATATATACAACAGATAGAAGTGGAATATGTTATTAAGGAAATCAATTATTTGAGTAATATTTTGATTGAGTGACATTTGTTTCTAGTGTCATTGGTTTAAGTAAAATCTGTGCATGTAGAGTGAAGTGAAAAGTTGGGCAGTTTTACAGGCAGTTTGGTTCAAATTGATATTTTTTTCTTAAATTATACAGACAATGGCTTATATTTTCAATACCACTCTAGAGCAAAAGTTTCCAAATAATGTCTCTGGGATATCCTCTTCATGGGATATTCATAAGAATGTAAGAGATACCTTAAAAAACCCTCATGTTTAAGTAACTTTCAGAATACAATTTACATAGTTAAAGAGTTTTATTTACTTTAAAACTTCTCAGGTATTTTTAATATATGAAAATATTTGGGGAATCTCTGAGCAGGAGACAGTGTATATAGGGGGTTTGGTAACATTAGGAAAGTTTATGGCCAGGAGACCCAAAGGTGTCCTAACTTTCTGTGTACTAATCATATTTTCTTACTGTGAGGTCTCCCTCCAGAGGAAGTTGTATACAAGAGCATAGCAATAAGAATAATAAATAGGAGCTCAGAGTGCTATCTTAATATTAATGTATAAGTGCCTGATACTCCAGTGAAGTCTCTTAGGTATGCTGGTAAAAGATATAGGAATAAATGATTCCTGTTCACTTATCCAAACTTACCAATGTGATTCCATTCACTCCAAACCAGTATGACCAGTTGAGCCAGGCTGCACATCAGTTTACCATCCATTTAAATGAAAATAGGAAGTAGATGACAGAATATGATGGACTTGCTCTGAAAGAATACTAATGTATTTTCTAACACATTCCATGAAGGGAATGTATTTTTTAAAAAAAAGAAAGAAAGAAAAGGAGAAAAGCACGAGTGAAGTTGCTAGTCTGAGACAACCTGACTCACCAAACCACATGGCATGAAGTGATGAGAGAAAAAGACACACAGAAAGAGAAAGAAAAGCAAGAGAGTTGTGTTCAAAGAAAAGACCCAGGCTAGTGAACCTGCTCACCTGTGGCAAAGCAGGTTAAAATGCAGAAAGCCATAGATGCTCCCTTTATAGCATCATTTACCCCACCCAGTAATCAAATAGGTCCAAGTAAGGATTCTGAAATCTGCTCAATCAGAAAAATGAATCCTTATTTTTTGAGGAACAGAGTGGGCTAAGAGAAATGAAGAAAAAGAGCATCCCTCAGCCCTACAGATTCATCACTGGCCAAAGGTCTTGACCACACAGTCTTAATTGTTTTTATAAAGAATCTCATAAGGATCATCTTTTAGAGAAAGTACTGTAGGAAATGATGCATTACTCAGTACACATACCCTTAAAGCCATTGTTCAAATGAGTAAGTCTGAGTGAGTGGTAAAATATGGAAGCAGTTGCCCTCCTTTGTTTTAGTGGTATTACAATATACACTTCAGCTAACTGTGAGAATTTTGAGACCTGAAGTTTGAAATGTTTTAGATCAGGAAAAGTCCCCATCTGTCTAGGAATGGGTAGTAGTAGAACCTTTCCTGAAGTTAACTTTGATGCTGGGTGTATGGAGGATATATGAAGGTGGACATATGCAGGATTGCATAAATCCAGAAGAGCATCTAACTGCTTCTACTACCGCAAAGCCTTGAAGTTAACTTGAATAGGAGAGGACACACATACTGCGTGGTTTGGGCCAGATGACTTTGCACCTTAACTTCAGTCTAAGAGACTTTTATCAGAGGACAGTTGTTACAGTGTTACAGCCTACAGTTACTTTTGTGATTGATTTAGGGTCCTGTTTTGAGTGAAAAAAATTGGCTTCTTAAAGACGTAATCACTTCCTTTGTTACTTACTTACTGTTTTTACTATTCATAATAAAAATATATATTAGTACACTTTTCCAGTTAATTCTTAACTTTCTTGAATAATTTAAAAATGGCTACTGTGGAGACTATTTGTTTTTTATGCACCAAAAAGCAAGTTCACCTTGGAGTATTTTGTTTGCTTGGTTTTCCATTTCCTTGCAGTTCTGGATAACCTTCCATCAGCACATTCCTTGAAATGAGCTTGAAGTATTTGTTCTATATTTTATATTGAACTTGGGCTCCTGTCTTTTGCAGACAAATGACTTGTTAACATATTGTTTTTGAAGCACAATTTGCATTTCTGTGAACCAGGGATTAGGCATTGTGTGTAGATTAGGAATAATTTATGTCTAATTAATAATTGATGTTTTTTCCCTATTCTGACTGAGATTTTGTTCTGCATATTATGAGAAGAGCAGAGTACTCCCTAGTGATGACAAGAGAAGCATTTTTAAAGTGCAAATAACACTAAAATATTGAAATCCCCTGCAGTGGAGTTTTTAACCACTTCATCGTTAAATAATTGAACCTATTGAATCCAGATTTTTTTTCACTGTTCTTTTCTTGAAATTAGAAAACATGTGCATGTAATAATGCCCTCTGTATCCAAAATTAAAAAGCTTGGTGACCTCACATATCTAGAGGGCACTGATAAACTGAAAAGGATAGCAAGAAGACTTCTAAGCAATGAGAAGAAGAATAACCACAAAGCTTATACACTCACATGCGCTAATTTTTGTCAAGGAAAAGTCCTTTAGGTACTCATTTAAAGCAGCTAATCTACATGTAATTTTTTAAAATAGGCTTTTTAAATTTAAAGAAATTACAAATTTGTTGTAACAATTCCAATAATACAGAACTATTTACAGTAAAAGGTAACTGCTGCCTCCCTAACTCCCTTTCATCTTCCCAGCAACATTATTATTTCTAGTCTCTTTAAAATTCAACAGGCCTGACTGTTTTATTTCTTAGATTAAACCAGTCAATGAGAATTGCTCGGAAAGGCACCTGGAAGGAGTCTGAAGCTCTAACAGTCTGTCTATAGGAATAAAAACAAAAATATAAAGAAAAAAAAAAGCACATATCAAAAAACATATTAACACTCATACTACAAAATTATGATATTCCAGAACATTTAGTTTACACCAGGTTTCAAGCAGTACTTATCAATGAAGCTTTGCAAGTGTGCATTCAAATGGGAGAATAGTCATCTGATAGCATTTTGCAGAATGTGGGGATTAGAGCTTGTTACATGCAATATGTTTAGCACAAAGAATATACCAAAAATCTTATTACTGTTATAATAGATCAAATTGAAAAAATGTCCTTGAATCAGTTAAATCTTTCAAATAATTATGTTTGAAAAATAATTACAGAAACATTTTATCTATTAAGAGCCCTCCATGTATGAATCTTTCTGGATAAATAAATTTTCTCAATATCTTAACATTTAAATACCCGAACTTTAAATTGTTCTAGTGAGACAAAATGTTACACATAATTATTATGTATGCCATTGATTTTTATTAGACTTTATAGAATAGAATTTAATATCTTTTACTATTTTCCTTACCATATACGGTCATCATTTTGAACAGCCTGTGATACAAAGTTCTGGTTCTTTCGGGAACAGCTCAGTGTTCTAGAACTGTGAGCCCTCTGGCTTCTGTGTGCACATCCTGCTTTTCATAAACTTTCTCTATTTAAATAATACAATGCTTTTTGGGAGCTCGAAAACCGTAAACTCTAATTTGTGAAAGTTTTAGGTAGACCAGTAGCAAGGACACACTAACACTTTGGCCAGTAGAAGTTGTGATATTAATAGTTCCTGCTCAAAAACCAAGAAGAAAGCAAAGCTTATCTTATGATTGTTACTTGGAACTAGCTGGAGATGGCTTCGTTTCTTGGGCAGTTGAGCTCTTAGTAGGTAAATTTTATGGGTTCTAACATGGAGATAGTGACAACAAAAGCAACTACTTACTTCATAGTACTGTTCCATGATAGCTATTTAATTAAGATTAGAAACACCTTGTTAGGTCATTTTGAATCAAACCTGGTACACTCTATTTAGATTAGGGATTAATATTTTATATGCCGTTGGGATGATCAAAAAGAGATATTTTAAAAGAGTCCATGTACTTAACCTCACCTAAGCTTGTTGATAATGACATTGAAGGCTAAACTTCAATATGTGTTACACATGGTTCTTGTCAGATTTGGCAATATCCCTAATTTGAGATATATATATATTTAAATTTGCAGTTTTGTCTCAATAAAACTGAATTGATTTGGACAGCTGGAAATCTTATACTATCATGTTCTCTTATTGATTCTTACATATTCAGCATATCTGGGTTGGTGAGGAAAATGGTGCAGTGGGTAGTATGGTCAGTTTTATGAATTCCATAATCTAAAATGATTGTAAAAAGGAATTGCCTGTTTGCTGACTCCTGATGAATGAATTGTGTATAATGCTGAGAAGGACATCTGACAAACCAGCATTTTCTTTGGAGTGCGGTTATATAATGAGATGGTTTCTTGAGAGAATGTATCTGGGTAAGGGGAGAGTGATAGGGGTGGTGGGGGCTCGAGGACATTCTGTAGAAGCTCTTATACACAGACTCTGTGCTCGTCCTTCTAAAATTGAAGGAATATACATGAAGTGAGGCACCCTGCTATGTGAGGTATTTTAACTCACAGGGGTCTTCAGGGACCTTTTGATTTGCTGTTATTGCAGAGAAAATATTTGAATTTAAAAATCAAATGTGAATTAGTGGAAGGACAGGATCAAAATGACAGTTAAGACCTCTCATCTCCATCCCCTTCCCAACCTAAACACTAAAAATGACAGATGATAGTGGCATAATTATAGACGTAAAATAAAGTTGATCCCTTAATAATAGATAGCAGTTAGGGGCCCTGACCCCCTCTCCTTGCAGTTGAAAATCTTCAATATAATTTTATAGTGGACCCTCCATATCTGTGATTCCACATGCTCGGATTCAAAGAACCTCAGACTGTGTGGTACTGTAGTACATACTTATTGGAAAAACTGCAAGTAGGTGGACCTGTGCAGCTCAAACTCATGTTATTCAAGGGTCACCCGTATAGATACATAAACATAAGCATAAAGATGTAAATATAGATAAATGTCAGCATTGGAAAACAAGTTCACCGTCAGCAGAGATACCCTAAAAGAAACCCCATACTCACCTATTTTTCTCTTTTCACCCCTATAACCTGTCCCACCTCTGGACCTAAGAAACCACTAATCTGCTTCTGTCTCTTTTGAATTTATTTATTCTGGTTGTTTCATATAATCTTTGAACTATTTTTGCAGCCTTTTTGGAAGTTTACAGTTATCCCAAAATAGAAAAGTAATATTCACTTTACTCTTATCTTTTTGGATGTATATTTTTCTGACTAATTTGTTCTTGTGTAGAACACTAGATATTTTATGTAACTAATATGAACATAGAAGATGCAGAGGCATAGACCAGTGTCTTGTTTGCCTCTGGATATAAAAAACTCAAATTCTGACTCAGGAGCCAGGATTTTAAGCACTAAACACCCATAATGCCCAGACCTTGTCTCATTCACCTCTGTGTCTGCTCCTGTGTGTTAGTAGTGTTTGGCATTACACTAGGCAATTCATAAATCCTTGCTGAATAAACACTGGCATATTGGCATACATAAATAGATGAAAGTTAATTAATCATTTCACATTATATGGGCAGAAAATAATGGTTTAATTGAATAGGCTTTCAAAATCAGTTCATTTTATTATCTTTTTAAATCATTTCAACATCATTCATCCTTTGTATTGTTTGTAATCAGAACATTTAACATTTTCATCCTGATTCTGCCCTTTACTGTCTTGATCAAATGATCTCATCTTGTAGCTAAGCCTCAATTAATCTACCTAAAAATTACACAGATAACATATCTCCATACCACCTCACATCGTTTGCAAAAGTTGTTTAATGATGTACTTTTAAAAGAATCATATAAAAGTATTATATGAAAAGCTGTAAATTGGGAGATACATTTTCATATGACGGTATAGAATGTTTTTAAACATTGCTGATGCATTCCTGTGTGAATCTGCTCAGAGTACCTGGCTGTAATAAATAGCTGAATTTTCTTGAGAAATAGAAAACCATTCTCAGACTTATCTGGCTGACCCAGATGGGTCTTTCCATAGAAAAGTTTTCATTTACACATGTGAGTTCCCATTGATGTCAAAGCAAATATCAACAAGAAAAGAAGCTCTTAAACTGTCTAACTGCTCAGACGTCTGACACAGAGATTCACAGGTAAGAAGAGTACAATAAAATATAAAAAATAGGTCTCATGGTGTTATAGAAACAAGTGGACATAAGTAAGAGTTGGGAAGAAATAGTAACAGTAAATGGTAGGCAACTGTATGAGACAATGTATAAGGGAGTGATGGATAATTAAATATGAACATCCTGTGCTAAAAAGGAATTGAGAAGTAAGAGAGACCTTTGTGGGTTGGAGCAATGTAGGAAATAGAACATAATACAGGAAGTAAGAAGGGCTCCAATTAAATGTTGAAACATACGTAGGATTGGGAGAAGAAGATCAAAGAGCCAGGAGTTCCTGGGTATCAGCATTTGGAAAAAATTACTATTTTGAGAGGAACCCTCCCCCTCCCCCTGCCCAGGACTGTCAAATAAAAGGGACTGTACCACCTGTTTAGATACGGGGCTCAACTCAAGTCTTTGCATTCCAGAGACATGCATCCATGGTGCTTGAACATTGTTTTAATTCTGTGCAGATTGGAGGACCTTGTGGACTTTCTGTAAAATTTGAAAATGTGTGTGAGTATATTATCTAGCATGCAGAAATAATAGTTTTTGTTTAATTTATCAGATCCAGTCCAGGAGATTGTTAGTGACCTATTGAAATATTCTCTAGGCCATGGCCCCAGTTCAGTAAGAGAAACATGCCTGAATATTATTAATTTCTGCCCTCAGGACAGATAAAGACAGTGGATAATAATACTATATATTCCAAAACCCTGATGTAATACAATGAGCATAACACTTTAAAAATGAGGTATTTGATTGAAAATTCTAAATCCTTCACTTTTACCTGTATGACCCTTTATATGATACTCAGCAATTTTAGACCAAAGATTCTGTGACAGTGAAGTGAGGTTACTAGTTACATTATAGAATTTTTATAAAAGTTAAATGAAATCAAAAGTACTGAGCTTCAGATAACATCTGAAATACAGCAGCATTCAATATATATTAGCTAATTTTTAGGAAAAGTTACAGAGGATGTTAAAGAGAACAAGAAACTCTGTATTTCAAGATAAGACATATGTAAACAGTATAAGTAGGGTAAATTTTTATCTTTTTTTATATAAGCATCATAGGAAATTTTTATCTTTTTCATATAAGCATCATAGGAAATATAAGCATCATAGGAAACAGTATAAGTACGGTAAATTTTTATCTTTTTCATGTAAGCATCATTTTCTCCTATAAATTGTCCTTTTGCATACTTCAGAAATAAATGAGTAGGATGGTGTATCATTCATCTGACCAGGTGTGTTATTGTTTATGACACACAGAAGACATACAGATCAGTTTCAGGGCTGGTCAATTTATCATAAGTCTAATCTAATTAGCCAGAACATCACAGCATGTGATGTTTAGCCCTATTCAATATTTCTTTCTTTTCTTCACCTTGTTGAAGTTCTAAGATTCATCAAATATGATCAGTTTTCTCAGTCCTCTGAAGAACTGTTCAGTTTTCATTTAGGTTAAGGTGTCAGTGTTAACTTGAAGCTCAGCTCTTTCCATGATTTAATGCTTGGTCTGGTGCAACTCACTTAATACTTAGGGACTTGATTTCCCTGTTTATAATATAGTGTCCATATTTGCCCACCATAGCATCAGGCTTATAAAAGTTTAATAGCCTAAAATACCTTCAGAATATCACAGCTTCCTCCTTTGTCATTGACATCCAATTTGGGGGCCTTACATTTACATTTTAGTAGCTGTATCTTAGTGGCTATTACTAATAATGATCTAGTAAATTTAAAATTAAAATAAATAAGTAAACATCTAAAATACAATCTTGGTATGTCTGGAATATGTTGTTTTAGTTTATG
Source organism: Camelus ferus (assembly GCF_009834535.1). Taxonomy (NCBI): domain Eukaryota; kingdom Metazoa; phylum Chordata; class Mammalia; order Artiodactyla; family Camelidae; genus Camelus; species Camelus ferus. Next base: position 14,109,303 of record NC_045699.1, read on the forward strand.
GTTTTCTTTTCTCTTGAATATGAACTACAAATCTGTGATTGCTTTTATTCCTTTGAAACTTGTAATTGTAACAATACTACTAAAAGCTTTCTAATCTTGAGTGGGGGTTATTTCAAATGTTAGTTTTTTCAGTATTCTCTGAAGGAGCTAAGTCTGTGCTCAGCAACTATGACTTTAATAGTTACCAGCTAAAAGTCAGTGGGAGAGTCAGAGGAAGGGAGAGAGTGATGTATTGGTTTGACTATAAAAAACATCCTAATTTTGGTATAAAAATGGGGATCACATTCCCTTAGCTTGCATTACCTTTTACTTATAAAAAGAGGGAGAAATATCCTTTAGTAGCTGAAGTGACAGCTTCTGAAAGAAAAACAGTTGTTAAGAGGTATTTTGATAGAGAAGAAAGGTTGCTTCTAATAGAAATTGGAAAGGAAGTTCCTCTTTGGTGAAATGAAAGTGCTGTTGTTTATCTTCTGGGAATCAGAGTAAAGTATGAGGGTTTTTGAGAAGTCCGCCTCTTCAGAAAGACTTACAGATACCAGAAGAACTGATAGGTTTCAACCCTTGAAGATGTGTGATCTGAGCATCTAGAAGTCTTATGACTTGTAGATAAACTCAAATGAAAAGCACCTGAACATGAGCTATTATGAGAAGGTAGTACAGTATATTCTGTGGGAAAATTACCGATTTAATATACCAATCATTGAATTTACATATTATTAATTACACTTCCTAATATAACTTGGTATCAAAAACTTCAGGCAAGATATGGTGATGGGGTGGGAGGATGTGTGGAAAACTACCTTATGTAACTAAATGACTATCTCTCAGGTGTCACTCAAACCAAAGTGAGATGTTAGTAAAGTGTACATATGTATTTGTGACTTCAAGGGTCTTCAAAGATATTTATATAGGGATATCTGGTGTTTTTAGAGGTAATTTTATTTTCTAGATGCTAGAGTGTTGATTTCTAAAAGCATGGACCATGATTTGCATGGTTCAACATTTTCTGTAATGATTTCCTGCAGAGTATGTCCTGGTTGATGGTCAATAAGTACCAGTAATTAATGGATTAGTTCTTCTTTCTCCTTAAGCCTCCAATTCCTCCTCATTTTGACTCGTATACTCAATTCCCAGCATATCCTTGTGACCTTTTGTTTGACTTTACCTGGGAATGGAGGAATGTTAGCAAAGAGGAAAAGCTCTACACTGCTTCCTTACTGTGATGACTTTGTGGGAATTGAATGGGTTAACAGAAACATGGGGCAATAATGAAATATTTGAAGGAAGATATCCACATGATCATAAGGTATCGTTTCCTGGTTTTAAAGATGAAGAAACTGTGGCTAGAGAGAGTAGAGGATTTGTGGTATCTGGCATAAATGCTTCAAATGCTTCAGTGTTTAATTTTAATATATATTTTTTTCCTATGGGAATTCTGTCTTCAATTCCAGAACAGTTTTAGGCTCTTAAGTTGATAGTCGAAATTTAAATTATAGTGTTAATAAGTCCAGATACTGCCTTAGGTATTTGGGCTTTTTCAGCACTCTTGTGCCCTGTCTGTAAAATGGGAGAAAGATCATCTCCATCCTTTTACCCATGTACATCACTGTTTGAAGATGTGAAACATCCTTATTATTCCAAAAGGAAAACATAGAGTGCTTTCTACTAACTGTTAAAAGCAGGCTTTGGAGGGGGTGGTCATTCTTCAAACCAATAGTATGTCTTTGTAAATGGGCCTCCTACTGAATCAAAGATTGTGCGGGTGCAGTCTGATGAGAGCCTCTTTCAATTTCCTCCTGTGCTGCCAACTATTTAATCTGAGGCTGTTTACACTTCCTTGGATATAAATGATTTTATCTCCATTGCTGACAATGTTGAATTCAATGTCCTTCTTTTTGATACAGTATTTGCTGAAGAAATTGTATTGATTTACAGAGTCTCTCTTTTGTAATTCCCCTAACATCTCAAGGCCTTTTAGGTTAACCAGTTTCTTTCAAACACCCTTCAAGACAAAAACATATTGGTTTTCAAAATCTCGGCACGATCTGGCACTGGAGGAATCAGTTTTGGCCCTAACAATTCATAATTTAAGTTTATAAAGCTATCTTTACAAATTCAGTTCTAGCAGCATTTAACTTTATATACCTCAATTTTTAAAACCACCAATAGTTCTCCTTTTTCTCATGATGTGTTTTCTTCAGATGTATAGGTTGGAAGCAATGATTTATTTGTGCGAAGGAAGGAAGAAGCAAGGGAAATTAACTCCCTCCACCCATTCCCCCTTTAGACAATCAATAATTTCTGCTCTCATCCAGGGTTTAATCATTACCTGTGTGGATTATTGCAGACTAGTTCTTGATCTTCATATCTATGACCTCCCTTCTCACTAGAGAGTTCAAAAACTAAATTCGTCTTTCTCTCCCTGAAACTGTATTACTAGTCTTCAAGTGTCTCTCTCACTTTTGGAGTCAAGTTTGAATTTCTTGATTGTGATCAACCTAGTGGAAACCAGTTTAATTTTCTTCTAGTCTGAAGTCAGAGTGCTTTTTAGTTCATCCATTTTCTTTAAGTCGTCAAAAGTTCTTTGAATTTTATAAATGGTTTGTTGAATGTGGGAAGTGATTTTTTAATTATACTCTCTAGGTAAATTTTGAATCTTAAGTGTGAGTTTAGCTCAGAATCTGTATAATATCTTTTTCAATTTGTACACACGGTTGCTAATAATGCATGTGACTCCGAGTAAGCATCTTATTAGTGTTGTAGGATGCTTTTTCACATGTCATTCAAATTGGCGTAACTCACGTGGTTATGGTGACAGCTTGCAGTCTATAATAAATTCACTAAAGCTGCATTGTTTTGAATTTAAACATCTTTACCCATGTTTTGTGCTTCTTTGGGAATGCTCTTGAATAAAATCATTTTGCCCAAAATCAAGAGGCCAGGAGCATAAGTGACTAGAAAGATGAATTAGGAAGAATAAAAATGAAAGAAAGGGTGGAAATGATGAGTCATACAGCACATTCACTGAAGCTGTCTTTTCAGGTGATGGATGGCCAACTAGAATCTTACAGACTGTATTAGGGTTGTTCTGGGCTATTTGACCTACACCCATTGATACTTCCTCTAATTTTCATTGATGGAGCTATCTTTTGTTTACTCCTTATTCAGTTCATTTATTTGACAAATACGTAATGAGAGAACACCATGTTCCTTGCATTACTCTGAGAACCTGGGCATGAACAAGGCAGACAACCCCTCTAAAGGTGTTCATTTTCTAGGGAAAATTGAGGATGGGTTATAAATAAGTGAAAAAAACAAATATATGAGATGATTCAGACTGTGTGAAATGCAAGGAAGAAAATAAAGGAGGGGGGTGATGCATCATAGAGTGACAGGGGAGATCTCCTTTAGACCATGGAGACAGAGGAAGCCTCTCTGAATGGGAGAAATTTCAACTGAAACCTGATGATGAAGGGTCTCCCATATGAAGAACTAGAGGCAAAGCATCTCACAAGAGAGAACAGCACAGAAAGGCTGAATCGAGTCTTTTTAAAGAAGAGAGAGAAAGCCACCATGTCTGGGTCAGGTTGAGTGAGTGCAAGAATTGTAGGAGAAGGAGGATGGAAAGGCAGGCAGGAAGCTCAGACCTGTGGGCCATAAAAAGGAATCTGAATCTTATGTAGATTCAGATGCCAGAATTTCAACACAAGACTTTGGTTATCTGATTCACTGTTTAAATAAATGACTCTGACAGGTAAATGGAGAATGGATTACAGAAGAACAAGAGTAAATCAGTGTGTGCATTTCCCAGTCCATTTCTAAAACCTGAAATCATTCCTAGACTAATAGACTGACTTTCCTTGTAATCAACAAGAAATAAATTATTTTCTTTTGATTTCTCATGTTTGTAGAATATCGTACAGTTTCTTATGTGAACAGCAGTGGTTTTCAAAACTCTTCCATGAATATTGGCTAATGAAGAGTCTTGAGGCAGCTGGGGAGGCCTTGAAATCTTCTTACTTTCATTGGTTTTATTTATTTATTTATGCTTTGCTCTGCTTATGTTTGGGTACAAAGAAGTATCTGAAATCTGTTTGGAAATCACTGATCTGGAGGCTGTTGTCTGTGGCATCATCCCTGGGCATCTTTTAAAGCTCATCTCTTGGCATGCACTCCCTGGCATCTCACACTCAGCCACTCCTCTGTATACAATTACACAGAGTTCTCTAAATGTAACTTCCTACTTTACACTTCTCTGCTTTGTACATTCTGTTCCAGATGCTTATTACAATGTCTGTCTTTGGCACATACCTTTTCAGTCATTAAAACTCAGTTATTCTGTTGGATTGTTCCAACCTAACACTTTGCAAGAACCATTGTACTTGAACTTACCTCTTCATAATCCAGTATTTTATTGTTTATACTTGTTTCCCAATTTTATTCAATTCTTTGAGGATGGGAACTATGTCTTTTTCACTTTTCAATCCCTAGTTCCTATAGTAATGTCTAACACTTAAGAGTTCAAAAAGGTCATCGGATAAAATAATCATTTATTTAGTGTGTAAGTGAATGAAAGATCTGAAATCATTTAAGCAGGTTTAAACCACTTACTAACATTATGCCATCAAACTAATAACACTTGGTATCATTGGAATATTTCTTTTTAAAGCCCAGTATCATACACAGAAGGACATAAATAGTAGACACTGCAGTCAGGCTGAATTTTGAAGCAACAGTGAAGGTTACCGATAGATGTACAAGCAGTAAAAATGGGTTTGGGTTTGTATTGGCAGTCCTGAATAAAGGCCTATCTCTCTGTCTAAATGGACCTATTAACACAAATAAATAAAAGGGAGCTAGGATTTGGCTTTTAATTGTATCTTTGTCACTGTACGTACTGCATCTGTTAAGCTTGATAAATATTAATTGAATAATAAATTTAAAGTGTAAGACTTTGTACACAGAGGACTGCAAATCATTGCTGAAAGGAATTAAAAACCTAAATAAATAGAAAGATATCCATTGATCATGGATTTGAAAAATTACTACTATTAAAATGACAGTACTTCCTAAATTGATACATAGATTTAATGTAATCTCTGTCAAAATTCCAAAAGCCTTTTTTTTCAGAAATGGAAAAGCTGATCCTAAAATTCATAAAGAACCATAAAAGACCCAGAGTAGTCAAAATGATCTTTAAAAACAAGTGAAAGTTGGAGGACTTAGACTTAACAATTTCCAATTCAGTATCAAGCTACAGTAATCAATATAGTTATCAGTACGGTTAGTACTGCTGTAGGATAGGCATTTCAATCAGTAAAATACAATTGGAAGTCAAAAAATAAGCCTATGTGTCTCTGACCAGTAGGTTTTCATCAAAGGTATAAAAACCATTCAGTGGAGAAAGAATTATCTTTTTAACAAATAGTGCTCAGCCATATGCAAAGAAATCAATTGGACCCAAACCTCACTGTGTACAAAAATTAACTCAAAATGAATCAAAGGCCTTAAACTGCGGGCTAAAACTGTAGAACTCTTAGAAGAAAACATAGGGGTAAATCTTTGTGACGTGAGTTTGGCAATGTATTCTTAGTCTGACATCAAAATTGCAAGCAACAACAACAAAAATAAATAAATTTAACTTCATCAGAATCAAGAACATTTGTACAGCAGAGAACACTATCAAAGTGAAAAGACATCATGCAGAATGGGAGAAAATATTTGCTCTAGAAATCAGTTTGATGGCACCTCAGAAAATGAACCTCACTCCTAGGTAAATACTCAAAAGAATTGAAAACAAGTGTTCAAATAAAAACTTGTACTTGAATATTCATAGTAACATTGTTCAAAATAGCAAAAAGTGAAAAGAATCTGTATGTCTATCAACTGAAGAGTGGATAAACAAAACATGGTATATCCATATAGTGTGATTCTATTCACCCTTAAAAAGGAATAAAGTAATTGACTCATGCAACAACATGGGTGGACTTGAAAACTTGATGCTTAGTGTAAGAAGCCAAATACAAAATGCCACATGTTGTATGAATCTACTTATATGAAATACTCAGAATAGACAAATTGTTAGAGACAAAAGAGGATTTAGGGATTTTCAGGGACAAGGGAAAAAAGGGAGAGTAGGGAGTTAGGGCTTAACGTGCACAAGGTGTCTTTTTTAAGATGATGAAAATGTTCTGGAATTACACAGTGGTGATGATTATACAATATTGTAAATATACTAAAAGCCACTGTGTTGTGTAATTTTAGATTAAAATGGTGAATTTTACATTGTATGAATTTTACCTCAGTTTAAAAAGTAACCAACCAGATTAAAACTATTAATCTAATAAATAAATTTATGTTACAATTCATTACTTTATTCATGTATTGAATAAGAAATCCTTTGAGTAGCTTGTTCTAGCCATTGCACTTAAATCATGCATAAATGCATAGACATATGAGTGGCTGATGGATAATGTAGAGAGAGATAGATGGATTAATAAATGAATGAATGAGTTACCTACTCAGAATCACAGGGTTAAAGAGCTTCACTCACACTTAGTTGTATCTCATTCTTTTCTTCTCCATTTGGCCTCCCCAAATGCCTGATCTGAACAATGCAGAGAGACTCTTATCTTTAAATGTTTGTATGTATTTTTATAAGGCGTTTTCTAAAGATACTATCTCATTCTGATCTACATCTTGATATTTCACAGTTGACTCACTCAATAGCTTTTTTTCCTTCCCAACTAAATTCAGTGTCTAACGGCAGGGATGATTTTTTAAATTCTGTTTCCCTGTTACTACTACATAAGATGTATGTTTAGTATTTTCACATGTTGGAGGCATTTTAACATTTAAGAAAACTTTGTAGTTTAATCCTTAAGATTATCAATATGTAACTACATTTGGATTTTCATGTGCTGGATGGGTCCTAATCGAAGATACTCTGAAGTTAGAGAATTTAACTGGATAGAGCGAAGGAAAAAAAATATTTGAGAACTGTTTAAATATTGTTTGAAAGCAATGGTAAAATTGTTTAAATTGATTTTAGCTGATCCAGTTTTTTCATTTAAGAGAGAGAAAGGGAGATGGAACCAAAACTTTCAAATAAAACATGATGGGGCTGATCCTAACAATCAGATGGGAGGAACTGTTCACTTTTTGGAGGACCATTAACTCTTTCAAGTCACTGGAGTGTCATTTAGTGCCTTGAAGCTGACAGGTAATAAATAATTTGAGTATAGGAATGGTGGCTTCCCTAGTCATCGGCATGTCCTGGCTGGTTTTCAGGACTGTGGAAGCTCAGAGAAAAGGGGCAGGCAAGCCTGATCCCAGCTCTATCAGAGAAGTTCTGTTTGACTATGGCTTTACAGATCCATGTGAAAGCCGGCTCTGTGTATTTATAAGATTTATGTATGGTGACTTGAGGCTGATCAGTGTTACAATAGGAAAAAAAAAAAAAAAAGATTTCTATTATTAATCAGTTTTTGTTTCAAAACAAAAGTTTTGGCACCATTGTTATTCAGTTCCCATTGTGTTTTGTTATATATAATGTCATTCAACAGACATACTTTGAGTATTTACTATGTGGAGGCCCTGTGCTGGAACTCATTTGGGAATGTGAAGGTGAATATTTCAAGGTCCCTTTACTCAAAGGGTTTTAAATTTAGTTAGAGCAATAAGCCAGTATACCAAAAACTAAAGTAGAGAGATACATATATTGATAAATGGTGAGAGTCCAGACATGTTTCCCAAGTAGAAATGAGACTCATAAAGCTGCTAGAAAGAGAAACGTTGAGAAGAAACAGAAGTAACTGTCTTTCTAAGCAAGACAAAGACATGAGAAATACCAAATAGGCATTAGAAAAAAAAAAAGAAAAGATATTTCCCCTCTTACCTTTAGAAAGTATGACATCTCAGGGGTTTACATCAAAATAACCCAAAAGAGCAAACATTTTGGTAATACATGTGATATTTTTTTCTGGAAGACCACGAAGTGATAGCCCCAGCTGAGACCCCAGAAAAAAGTGACAGGAGAAGGAATACAGCTCCTCCAGACATGTGATAGGAGTGAAAACAAACATGCAAATAAAAAATTTAATAGCATATGTTATTTTCAGATCTTTGTGAAAATTTTGGATCATAATTTTTTTTGCATGCTATTTTGAAACAACAGTTGACTTTTTATTCCCAGAACTTCCTATTTACAAAATCCCCAAGAGGCAGTAAAGGAGGTAATTAAGCCAACACGGCAAAATTCCATTAAACAATTATCTGAGGGGATTAATGGAATAACATACTGAGATGGCTGCTACATTTGTAGGAGACACAAAAACAATGCAGTAAGGAAGAGAGGTGAGAGGTCTCGCATCTGAAAAGACTGGAGCCAGGATGCAGGAAGTCTCACTCCTCTTACCAGCATGTCTGTTTCACTGTCTCCAGCCCTACCATACTTTTTCTCTTCCCTATTGTTAGAAAATGTTTGGGAAACTGGTTGGAATGTCTACCAACATTGGAAAATAACCTTTGTAGGAGTCACCACAGAGAGCTAGATCGGGCACCAGCTTTAAGAATGCTTTTTCCCCATGATGGGGCTTTGGAGGGTCTGAGATTGTTTCTTTCCTTCTCCCTGGTAATGGAGTTCCTGTATAGTATTAGATAAATCACAAAAGCTCAGTTTTCTTTTTCTCAAAATCTATAGTTATACAGTACTGTCAGTACTGTATAGTCATGTATCAAAACCTAATTAATGAACCAAGAGAACTTTGATATTCTTAGATTAAAGGCCTATCTATATAGAGGAGGAAAAAATTATTATCAGCAATTATCCATCTAACCTAAATTAAGTGATCGAAAAAATAAGCCTTTGGAATATTAAAATACCATTTGGAGAAGTTGTATTTGTGTTTGTTTCCAGAGTGTTGTTTATGCTGTTTATTTTTCCCACTTGCTAAATATGTCATTGTAAAAATCATTGAGTTGTGAGCCATTCCTAGGGGAAAATAAATTCACTGTATGCTCAGAGGAGTTTATTTTGTTGTTACATCTAGGAGTGTCAATAAAGACTTCACGGAGGAGTCTTGAGCTGGGTCTTGAAGGATGAATGACAGTTAGACAGGCAGAGTAAAAGGCATATGTAAAGAGCCAGAATTATGACAAGGTCTTGAATGTTTGAGGAATGACAAAAAGTTCAAAATGGCTGATATTTGTGACTAAATGGTAAGAGGTTGGAGCTTGGAAATACAAAGTGGATTGATAACCAATATTATAAGTCCTGCATGTCTTGCTAATTCATTGGGAATTTATTTTATAGGTAGCTGACATACTGAAGGAGTTAATCTAGGTGCATCATCAGATTTTCTTTTGAACATCTGAAGTATAGTACCAGTAAAATAGGTGAATTGAAATGTCCACTCAAGAAAGAAGTTATGAGGCTAGTGCTGTAATCAGGGAATTTTCTTGATATTCCTTGGAACTAGAGAAGAGAGCGTCTAGAGATATTTACAAATACCCGGAACTGACCACACTGGGTGACATTTTAAATATGAAAGTCAAAAGATGCCAACTTTGAGAATGTAATGCAAATATTGCTCAGTTCATTGCTATAATTTCCACCAAATTCTCTTGTCTAGATATGAAAATGTTAATAAAAACAAGAGAGACATACGGCTCATGTCTTTGCCAAAAGAATATCAACAAACAACACAGTTGGACCAGATGTAAAATCAACTGGAAATAAATCTAGGAAGCCAGTTGTGACTGTTACCTTATTTTTGTAGTTCTCTCAATTTTTTTTCACACATCTGTCATTCTGTGCTGTTGTTAAACAAAATAACAACAACAACAAAAAAAAGAATAGGAGATAGACGAAAATTTTAATGGGGTAAAAGCCAGTGCAATTTTTTGCCTTTTGAAATAATTTTAGTAACTGAAAACACTTTCATCCTCACAAAGTAAAGCATTTTAAAGTTATTTCCATGATTTTTCTTTTAAAAAAGTGATTCATTCAATTTCTCCCATTACTATAAAGAAATGGGAGTTGGGGGAGAACATTATACTCTCCATTGTCTCACTTTTATTTGACTTCATATCTCTAGGAAAAATATTTTTTCTTCTAGCCTAAATATTTTTAAATTGCTCTCTGCTTTTAAATTTGCTTTCATATTATTTCAAAATTTTAGTTAAACCCTGTGATACAGACGGGGAATTAAGAGGCCCCTTTCCCAAGGAGAAGAGAACAGTAAAGGGAAGTGACTGACGGTCGTTGGACAGGCTTGGAAGGAGAATTGAGCTCTGCAGACTCCCAGATCCCATGGCTTTTAAATGATAACAGACCGCATGGCTTTTAAGTTCAACAACAACAACAACAACAACAACAACAGCAATAACAACAACAACAACTACTAGTGTGTTCTTTGAAGTAGATGAGTCTCTTTAAATATTCTAACATTTGGTATATTTGAGTGACAGGAGAACCAGAGGATAAGTTTTATTTTTCCCTCCTCTAAGTGTTGATAGGATCATAGAGACATTTTAGTGCTCTCTATGAAGGTGTCTGGGGATTAAAACAATGCTTCTTAAACTTTCCTACCAAAAATTACTAATGGCATTGCAGAATCATGTTATTTCCTTGGTCCAATAAGGAGGTAGATGACCATTTATAAGACAAGACATTTGTTTTGTTTTCTATGTAAATTTGAATTCTACCCTATAATCTATTTATACTTATTTAGATATACAGATAGTAGGTTTCACTAGACTTTGAATAAAATTAAAGCTGCAGGGAGATATGTATGTTGTTCCATAGCTTCACATATTCCTTGAGAAGCTCAAGATTTCTCACCTTGTGGTACATAAACTGCAGTTTGAAAATAATGATAATGTTCTACTACACTGCAGTGTTTGGTAAACCATTCAGAAGCAGTGGGAATCTGTTAAACGCTGTCCAGCCACTGCTGTGTTAATGTGCCCAGGTTAACCTGCTTATACAATTATGTATTTCTGGGATTCAGGCTATGATTTAATCTACTTATCAGGAGACTACTTGATTATATCACACTTTTCCGACACTCCATGAAACAAAATAAACAAACAGAAAAAAAAAAAAGAAAAAAGAAAAAAGAATCCCTCCACAAAAAGCAGAAGATAAAAACAAAGTAAGAAAGCCATAACAACCCTTCAGTGGTTGCCTAGTATCTGAAGAAAATTGTATAGACCCGCTAGCTCATACCACAATACATCCTCCTAATTACCACCTCCTTCAGGAACTTGATGAGGGGTCAGGTCTGTGTAGTAAGCACTGTTCAACAGTTGATAAACTATCTTAGAATGTAATGCTACTGGTACATATTTATAAGTGGCTCCTATGTTAAAGCGCTCAAGACCCAATTCCCTTGATGAAGCAGGAATGGCAGTCATGAGAATAGAATTCAGTATGGTGCCGGATTGTATCAGATATAACTCTGATGTTACTGGGGCTTAGCATTCAACCACACTAAAATTTCAAAAATATACTGAATTTTACACTTTTATTTTTAGTAGCACAAAAATAGAGATTCTGAAAAGTACACAAATTTTAAGTACCATGATTGCTGGTGATTACCTTGTCTTTTTAAGATATGTAGACAAGCTAGAATATGATTGACTTTGGCTTCAAGAGGGGGACAGCAGGGCACTTTTATTTTGGAATCTGATGACTCTTTTCTTGGCCTTTGGAAGATATAAAGAGTGGTGGCTCTGTTTTAGAGCTCTCATTTTGCTGATAGAGAAATGGACAAGTCTTAGGCTCAGAGATCTCAGTGTTTGGAAGTGATAGTCTGCTTCACAAAGGACATCTATTTTTTTATTTTAAAATGAGATAAGGAAGGTATATTTGTGTAGACCAGGGGTTCTTAAACTATGGCCTGTGCACCAAACCTGCTGGCTGCCTTCTTATAATATGGTCTATGAGTTAAAAATATCTTTTACATTAAATGGTTGGAGTAAATCAAAAGAAAGATAATATGTTATTAAGGATGTTTTATTGGAATAGAGTCACTCCCATTCATTCATATGGAGTGTATACCACCTCTTGCTGCCATAACAAAGTAGACAGTTGTGACAGAGACCATATGGTCCACAAAGCCTAAAGTATTTACTCCTTAGCCCTTTACAGAGAAAGGCCTTTACAGTCCTGATGTATACGATCAGAGAGGAATGGAAAGGATGTGTGAGGTCTTTGGAGTGGAATTCACAGGACCCTTTTATCTGCAAAAACAACTTTTAAATGGAACATAAGAGTGGTCTCCTGAAGAGATGCAGTCATTTTCCAGCTTTCCAAAGGGCCTTGTCAGTAAGACCAGAATACCTTCTCTTCTGTTATAGCCAGGAAGTCTACATTTCACAGGTATTTTTTCATTCTCTCTCCACACCATGGAGTTAGTGCATTATCTGACTTCTCAGCATCCAAATCAGATGCAAAACACAAAAATATAAAGCCTGTTGATAGGCAGCTTTCTTGGAAAAGGTGGGAGTATGGAGTACATAGGAAACCTCAGTTTAGCATCCACAGCTGTCTTTATCACAAACAATGCCCCAGGCATCAAATATGACAGTTGTTGTGTTTGACATTGCTATTTTTATCTGTGCACATGCAGCAAGAAGATGCCACTGATATGGCACATGAGGGGTTGTGCCGTTACAGACTGCTGGAAAATATGTTTCATTTAATGAACCTTAGAAACGTTGTCAGAATTGGATAAACCAAAGGCAAGATGCTACTGTGACCGTAGGACAGTCCATTTACCATTTGTTTTAGTTAATTTAGTTGGAATATCACCAACTTAGGGGAAGCTGTGAGTCACAATGGCTATTTGATTCCATGTAAACCAGAATGTTTAAATAGATTTCCTACTTTTAGCTAACCATCATGGTATCCATTCAACTTTTACTTCTAAGTATCATGGAGAAGTTACAGAGGGGAAAATGATCTAGGGGGACCGTTTCTTAGAGTAAGTAGAACTCTTGCTGTATCTTGATAAATGTTTATAGATTTATTGGTCAAGAATAGAGGATTCCTGGGGGTGGGGGAGTGTACTGTTTGGGCTGAAAGGAGCTAGGTAGAGTTAGAGGGTAGAAAGGCAACTTTACTCTGTTGCTAAGCTAGTTTGTCAAGGGAACTAGAAGAAAATATTGGATAAAAAGTATGAAGTCAGGTAATAGGAGGCCTGGAAAGTCAGCAGAGGGACTCAAACATGTCTGAAATTATGGTAGAAATTCATTCTATATATATGAGCAAAAATAACATCTGATAAAATGATTGTTTCAAGTCAGTAGGATGTGAAGGAACAGAGCACAGAATAATAAAGATGGGGAGGGGAAGCCTAACATTTGGGAATCACATATGATTGTGTTTTTTTCTGCATTACACTTGTTATCTAAGCATAGGGATTACCAGCAACAAAATTAAAACTCATAACTGAATGACTTAAGAAATTCATATTTCCCCCATGACAGCACTGGGCTGAGTTTGAGTCTGAATGTCAGTGATTCCCCGTGCAAGTCTGTATGCTCCCGAACTCCTTCCCTACCCACCCTCATCTCTTTCCCCCTTCTTCTGCCTTCACATCAGTAAACATAGTTCTCACTAAGCTTGATTTTTTTTTTCTTACCCCCTTCTATTCTCACTTCTGCAATCAGGAGTAGACTTTTAAAGAGTGTATTAGTCTGCACTCTGTTTTGAAATATGATCTGGTTGGCTTTTGAAATAACCCAGGAAACCTTGGAATCCTGGGCTAGATTGATTATAATTAGGGTCAAGTAAAGGCTCAGTTCTGTGGACATTTCAGAGGCATGTCCAGGAAAACTTGCAGACAAATGAGACTTAAAACAGGAAGGAGAAATGAAAGCATGAAATGAAGTAAAAGATGCCTGGAAAAGCTCACTGTAAATTTGAGGTTCCATTGGCAAAAGAACTACGATATTTGGGATACAACGTTTATGTGCCAGGAAGAGAATGAGTCATTTATCTGGGGGCATTCTTTTTTGAAGTGACAGGAAGAGACTGTCCAAACAGACATGTCATCTCTAACATAATTAGGTCTGGAGTCAGAAGGCAGGATGGGGCTTATCCACTTGGTAGATATCCATTTCCAGACTTATCAACTTGGTGACATTGGTTGAAACCATAATTAGATGAAACTTTAAAAAGATGATGGTGAATTTAAGATGGAGATGATAAAGGGGGAAACACTGAGGGGGAGCAGCATCTAGAAAATGTAGGTATGAACAAGTAAAAGCAACCAGAGGAGGAAAGGAGTCATCAAAAATGTAGGGAGCAATTTGAAAGACAGTGTTTATTGATTTATTTGATAGAGATTGATAGATAAATAGCTAGATATATTCTGTTTGATTTCAAAATATAGAACTAAATATATACTGGCTCAAGGATGGCATTTGTGGTTTCCCTCTTGATTTTTGGATTATTTTCAAACACTTGGCAGATGACTCTGGTGATAAGAGCGTCCAATTTTTTAAATGCTTAACAAGGAGAAAGTAGTAACAGCTCACATTAATATGTTCCTACCCAATTTAAATAGTCTTGAACTGAAAGCTTTTAGTATGCATAATAATCCCATCAGATAGATGTGACAGTCAACATTTTACAAATGAGGGAAATGAGATTAAGAAAAGTAAATAAGGAGGTAAATGTTTTCCAAATGCTCAGATTCACTCCTTAAAATCATAGGAAAGGCGAGAACAATACACACACACATGCCAGAGTTATTTTCAAGACTTACTAACAGAACTTCTAAAAGTTACTTGTTACTGTAATCTTCCTAATGATTTTATTTGTGAAGTAACTCATATACAAATATCTGATGTTCTCTGAAATAGACTAATTTCCATTAGTCATTTTCAAAGACTTCCAGCTTCCATTTTCAAAATAGCTACATAAAGATGTCCCTGTGTCCTTGTGTAGTTAGTGTAGCTAAATCACTCTTTGGCCAATTTCATGACTTTATTACCTAGCCTTTTTATTTTTTGTGTTCAGCATTATAATGGCTCCAAGTCTTCTGTCTGCAGTATACATCTGAAAGTTAAACTGTGATCTTTCTTACCTTTTTTTTTCCCCCTTTGAACAGAAGGCTTATTTTATGGTCAAATCTATTAGAAATCTTCGAGTATGAAACTGTTATCTCACTGACGTGAACATAAAAGATATTATGGAAATACTGGTTCTATTATAGCTGCTTAGAGAACAGAAATTAGATTTGAACTGTAATGAGTATTTTTTGTAAGCATGGGCTAACAGTAGTTTTCATTAGTTTAAGAATGTGGATTTCATTTGACCTATTTTTAGAAGTATGTTTTTTTATCTAATTGGAGCTATGTTGTTTCTGCCTTTCTTCACTT
Organism: Camelus ferus; assembly: GCF_009834535.1. Taxonomy (NCBI): domain Eukaryota; kingdom Metazoa; phylum Chordata; class Mammalia; order Artiodactyla; family Camelidae; genus Camelus; species Camelus ferus. The sequence continues at coordinate 14,124,696 of NC_045699.1, forward strand.
TGCAGGAGGTATTTTGTGTGTGTGTGTGTGTGTGAGAATCAGAAACTTTGATTTTTCCTTTATTCAAGTGTGTGTATGTGGATTTGTAATTTTCATTCAAGGAATTGCCAAAAATGTAAAAGAAAGTGTAACTTTTAAATATATACCATAAAATCTTAGAGTTGAAAAATCAGTTTTAGAGAGTATGTTGTCCAAATTGCTTACTTTACAAATGAGGCTATTGAGACACGGACTAAGAGGTAGAATGCATTCATAAAAGCAGGAGCCAAACTGGGATACAATGACAGTTTCTAATTTTCAGACAAGCACTGTTTTTCATAAAAACATAATTTTTGACCATTTTAATGGTCCTTCCCATAATTTTGACTGTTTTAATGGTCATTTTAAGGGTAACATCTCCTGGAGAGGTATTTGGAAAGGTGGATTTTTTCCAGCTTTCCCTCCTCCCTTTTCTGGTTACTTTGGTATACAAAGAATTTTCTCTTTTAGGTAGAGTTCATAAGAAACTCTTTCATTTGTCTCCTCTTTCACTTTGATGTATGGTATTTTGGATATAAGTCAAATTAGGTAGATAGATGAGAACATTGAAGTTGGTTTACCAAATAAGTTGTTGAATCAACAAAGTTACTTAATTCCCTCCAGTAGGGATCCCTTCCTTTATCTGGTTGCTGTTAAGTTATGTGATTGAAGGTTTAGAAAGAAACCATTCTAATATTATTCATGTATAGAACATAGTCAGTAAGAGGCAGATGTGGTATATTTGGGTTGAAATAAAGCATCCTTCCACAACATAATTAAATAGATTTTGTCTTCTGTAGATAAAGTACATTTTAAAAATTAACTTTCAGTAGTTAAGGATTTTGATATTGCCTTTAATAATAAAAAATTAAATAATTTGGACAACACTTGGAGCTAGAGTAATTTTAAAGAGTTAGAACACGGTAATTAAAAGCCTAAAATAAATAAGCAACACAAAATAAATAATGATAGTAAATAAAATGTAGTAATAATTGCCAGACTTAGATCCAGTCCCGAGATAAAGCCTCTTTTAGAGGTTGATTTTGCTTTGCTGGGAATTGGGGATTTCATGTCAACCCCAGGCTAGTCTTTTTGAGTTTCAGGTACCTCAGGACAGAGGGGAGGATGTTAAGTGTGGTGGCAAGATAAATTACTTCAGTTTTGTTTGAATTCTACTAGCAAGAATGAAGCAGAAGTAAAATAAGCCTTGAATAAACTTCAGGCCAGCTTCACAGCTTTTGGGTGGTCAGAAAAATTTCAGTCCTGAATTTGGGTTAAGATGATCCAGAAATTAATTGTGATCTAAGATACCTTGTAAAACAATAGGATATCATTTCTGGAGAATTATTAAGTCATCTTTGTTCTCAAATTTTTAATACAATTTTTCAAACATAATATTCAAAATATAATAATAAAGATAACCAGAAGGTGAGTAGATAAGACCTCATGATTAATAATCAGCTGAAAAAACAGAAAACATGAAAGAATCTACTATGACTCCAGATACTAGAATTATCAGATACATATGGTAAGATAACTATATATTTCACATTCAAGGAGATAAATGACAAGCTTGAAACTTATGGCAGGGAGTAAAATACTGAAAGTGATCTAGCATATTAAAAAAAAAAAAACCCAGAAATTCAAGAACTGAAAATTACAACAAATAAAATATAGACTTGAGTGACTTGGTTTAACAGCCAAAGAGAGAATTAATCAACTAGAAAATACATCAGAAAACAAATCTAGAATGAAGCATGGAGAGATGAAAAACAGAATGTAGGAGAAGAGAGAGGGAAGGTCCACAATGGCTAGTTGGAGTTTCAGGAGAGGAAAGAAAACATGGGAAAGAAATACTAGATTATAAATAAGAATTTGCCTGAGTTAATGTAAGACTTTTATCTAGTGAACCCCTAGGAGTATAAAAATAAATAATTCACTTCGGAGGTATCACCATAAAAACATCAAATATCTTACAAGCAGCTAATGAGAAAATCACATGGCTTTTAAAAGAAGCAAGACTGAGATTAACAGATGACTTCTCAAAAGAAACAGTGAATGCTAGTGAAGGTGGAGCTTCAATGTGTTGAAAGAAAATAAATCCCAATCATGAATTTTATGTTCATTAAAACAGCTTTAGGGCTCCTTTTCCTCAGGGCGGAGCGGGCGGCGCCATGGCGGCTTCGGGACCGCGTGGCCCTCGTTCCTGCAGGAGGAGGACGCTCCTCGCTCGCTGTCTGAGATCCAAGTCACTTTCTGATACTGAGAGTAAACAAGGGGAGAGGCCTTATAGCCATTTGAATATGTTCAGCCATGAAGTGAAACAGACTCACTGAAGTCTGAGTCCTGAGAGACAGTGACCCAGGACACAGCCCTACCAATATATATCCACAGGAGATAGCAGAAGAAGATACCAGGGACAAAAGAAAGGAAGTACCTGATCCATCAGGAGATGCAGAGTGAGAGGAGAAAACACCACTCCGGCAAAGAGAAACTGCATCTGCTCCTGCAGGAGACCAAGGGCTGGGCCCCAATCCACCAGCAGAGTAGGGACCTGTGAGCTGAGTCCAATTGCTCTAGCCCTGCGAGGAGACCCCATGCCTACTACTGCAGGAGAAACAGGGCTGACAGCCCTACAGGGAGCCCATGAGCCTGCTTCTGCAGGAGAACCAGAGCCAGTCGCATTCCACCAGACATGGAGGGAATGCCTGAGGTTGCTCTGCAGGAGATCAAGGATTTGGTTCCATTCCACCACCCCTGCAGAGACACAGAGAGCCTTCACCTGCAGGAAACACAGAGCCAGGTCACATTCCTCAAGCCCCATTGTGAGACCTCAAACATGCTCCTGGGGAGACACACAGGTGGGCAACATTACACCACCCCTGCAGGAAGACCCCAAGCCAGCATCTGCAAGAGACTCAGGACTGGGACCAATTCCAACAGCCCTGCAAGGAGACCCTGAGCCTGTTGAATTCCACCAGTCCAACAAGGGGAAACCAAGATTGCTTTGGCAGGAGACACAGAGCCAGGTACTGGTCAATCAGCCTTGCAAGGAGACCCCAAGCCTCCACCTGCATGAGATCCAGGACTGGGACCAATTCCACTAGCCCTGTAGGGAGACCCCAAGCCTGCTTCTGCAGGAGACACAGAGATAGGTCGTATTTCAGCAACCCTGCAGGAAGACCCAAGACCTGCAACTGCAGGAGACCAAAGAACAGGTCCAATTCCACCAGCCCTGTAAAGAGAGTCTGAGCCTGTTTCTGCGGGAGACACAGAGTCGGGTGAAATTTCAAAACCTTGCAGGGAGACCCTGAGCCTGTTGCTGCAGGAGAAGCAGGATCACGTCTCATTCCACTAGCCCTGCAGGGAGACTCTGAGCCGACTCCTGAAGGAGACCCACAGCCAACCCCTGCAGGAGAACCATTACTGGGACCCATTCCACCAACCCTGTAGTGATACCTGAGGCTGCACCTGAGAAAAATAAAGAGCCATGTCACATTCCACCAGTCCTGCAGGGAGACCCTGAGCCTGCTTCTGCGGCTCCTCCTGCACCTACACCTGCACCTCTAGACAACCCAGAGCCAATTCAGGCATCACCACCCCCACGGGCTGAGCTCTGCAACTACCAACACTGTCATCTCCTAATTCTCAAAATCAACCCACTCCCCGACACGAAGTTAACTTCCCTTCTATGGTATCGTTTTCGTTTGTTTTTTCTGTAATTTCCTTGTATTCTTTCATGTCATTTACAGCAGCAGCTTTTTGTAAGTTTTAACTTTACCATAATAAAATTTAGGGGTTTTTTCCATTTAAAAAAAAACAAAACAGCTTTAGGACTAGAGTTGAAATAAATGTACTTCTACATAAATCCATACTGAAACCCTTTGTCACCAGCATATTTATACTAAAGAGTGTTTTTCAGGCAGAGAAAAAAACAAAGTTCCATAGTGGAATGCTGGAAACTCAGGAAGAAATAAAAAATAGTATCTTATCTTCTTATGTGGTTCATTATTCACACATTTTACCTCATAGTCTAAATATTAACTACTTTATTTTGATACATAGAATATGTATTGTTTATTGATCTCATAGAATATGCTCTATTATCTATAAACAAAATTTCAACAAAAAGTATAGTGTTTATCATTCAACAGATTATATATTTGTTATAAAACTATAGATAACATAGCAAATTCTTACTGATGTTGTGTAACAGAAACTGTTTCAGCAGTCAATTTTTTACTTTATCAGAATATCACATGTTCTGTAAGAATGTACTGAAAAGTATTTCAATGATCAGAGTATAAAGGTTAATACCTTTATGAAATTTACATTCCATAGTTTGGGTCTTCAGAGGGTAACATAAATTGAATCTGTATATTTAAAGTGATAATAGACATAAATGTTGTTTGAGGGTATGGAAATTATTTTTCATTTTTGAGTAGCCTAAGGAATGGAAGTTTCTAAGCTAGAATAAATGTATATTATTAACCTAAACAACTAAAAATCAAGTAAGTTAGGAGACTCAGTTTTTAAGTTAATTGAAAATATCAAACATATTGAACCTGATTGTTGCCCATTGAGTAAACACAACAAAATATAGGCACGCCATGTGTTCAATTTTTTTAGTCATGTCTTTTTTTCCTCAGTGGCTGTAGCCTTCGTAAGACTCTTTTAAGTGGATTGATTGAAAATGTGAATACCCAGAATGAAAATTAATCAACTTGGCCCAATAGGTCAAATAATATATTAAGGATAAAAGGTAATATCTAAAAGCCGTTATTAGTTATTCTTTTGATACAAATACATACATGCCTACACACGCAGACGTTTTGTGTGTGTATATATATGTGTATGTATATAAATATATATATATATATATTTGAGACACATCAAAAATTATTTGTTGTTTAACAAATTTTAGTCTTAATTGGGATGTCTGTATTTTGTCTGGTAACCCTACTCTTCAGTCTTATGAAATCCATGGAACTGATTTGATACAGCCTGCTCTTAATGATTAGCAGCCTCTAGACAACTAAACCAAGTTTGACTGAAGTAAAATTGCATTTGCCCAAAACTTTTTGTGTTTCTGCAGAGACATCAGAATATTTCAGATAGATGTACTGACTCTGATTTCATTTGTCTAAGTAGATAAATCCTTGGTATTGAACTTGTCTCCATCAACATGACAGTACTTCTTCTTTATTTAATTTTACAGTCCCCCTCCTACTCCTAAGAAAAACAAGTGTTTAAACAGAATAAATATGAAGGTAATCCAGGTCATTTTATTTTAATAAGGACTACCAGGTCAAATTTTGGCACAAATACTGCCCTAAGCTGACTATTTTCTCTCTTCTCTAATTCATCAATTTGAATTGACTTCTGGAGACAGTGAAGAATTGGAGAAGGAAAATGATCTTTTATATGAGAACACAGTGGCAGCATTATTTAATGCATCTGTCCCTTACTAATACTACAATTTTGTTGTTTTTGTTTTTCATTCTCATAAAATAGTTTACTAGAGTCTTATAAAGAGACATCACTGAAGAGGATCAAGATGTATAGGCCATATCTATTTGACACCAAATTAATTCGTCATTACCATTTGCCACAAGTTAGTACTATTAAGAACACCTGAAAAATATCTGCACTAATTGGAATTTTTGGTTTAATTAAACTAAACACTGAATTAGGAACCAAAGGTTGCAGATTTACTTAGTAGATTTCCACAGTACATAGCTGGGACTAATGTCAAATAGTTGTTAGTATTTAGGCATATTTTCTTAGGGACCCATTATAAAGGCTGTAGAAGATGAAAAAGAGTGACACTGAGATGTTGCTTTATTTTGATGTTGGATCCTAACAACACCATCTTGGATATTACCACTAGGGTCTTAAACAGTACTGTCTAAGTTCTTTAAATATATTTTCTTCATCTTTAGTACAAAGTTAGGGGTTTTTTACCCATGATTTTACAAATGAGGAAGTAAGATTCTGAAAAGCATCTCAGCCAAATTTATAACTGTGATTGTCTAGAAGTCACCTTCTGACTGAAGATACTAGATAGTTATTCATCTTAATGTAAGTAAATTGGATGAAGTCAGTATTAGTACTGGTGCTCTCAGCTTCTATGGATGTCTTTGCTGTATGTTTTTCAGTGTTAGATTTATAATCCTCTACATGGTTATGCAGCATTCAGGAAAATATGCATTCAAGTAAATGAAGTAATGAAACTAATGGCTAATAAATGTTCTCAAACAAAGGCCCTGAAAAAAGATTATTCTTAATTTGCATATGAATTGGTTGCATGCAAATGAGTGTTCTTAAGGCACTTGAAAATCATTTGTCCTTTTGAGTAGTTTAGCCATTCCTTCATGTTTCTCTTACATTGCCCAATTCACGTTTTCTTTGATGATGCAAATATAACAGCTAGAGATGTAGCATCCCAGGACTCTAGGGTTGCTTATTCCTCACAGTGGGATCTTGAACTTCCTGGTGAATCTCTTCCCTTCTTGAGGTCTGAAATAATTGTCTTTAAGTGTTTCTAAATGTTTTTAAAACTATGGTGACTTTTGTTTAATACAATTTTAGGGAAAAAATCAACATATATAGCAGATTAAAGACAGAACTGCTTTGAAGGAAGTGTGGATGGGGATGTGTGACCTTAATGTCCCCTGGGAGGCCCTCTATACACACTCCTCTACCACACACACACTGTCAAAAATTATACCAGATTGAATTGAATAGACAAGGAAGATTTTATTCATGACGATTTCAGTAGGGGTCAAGACTATTGCAGTAGGAAAGAGAGACTGAACTCAACTGTCCTAGGATAAAAAAAAAAAAAAAAAAAAACAGAGGAGAAATTTTAAGCATTGGGGCAAGCTAGTGGCAAAGTACTGGGGGAATGTGAGCTATTAGCAGGGAGGTTGGTCAATGTGTTTAGGTCATCATTGTTTGCTAATTGGTGCTCATTTCAGTTCATTGATACTAGGCTCCTACCTTCCCACAGAAATTGTGAGAGGGGCCCTATCTTTATGATTCTATTTCAAAGGGATGGCTCCCAATTCTTTGAGTGAAACATTCTCAGGTTGTGGAAGATTTACATCTCTAAGGGACAAAGAAAGAATTTACAACTGCAAGTTTTCTAAAGGAAAAGCTCTAGGATATAAGAGGTCAGGGGCCTTTTGTCAGGGAGAAAGCTGTCTAAAGTTGAAGGAAAGTTGAGAGAAATCTTAAGGGGCTCTTGGTCAACACACATGTATGCACATCACACACACACCCTAGTACAGTTGTCAAACATCTAGCCTTGGTGTTCTTTGAGAATTATCCCACTGCCAAAACCTAGGAGCTTGTGAGTTCTCATCCACATTATCATAAGTCCCAAGTTGATGAATCAGAATTAATGAGTTTATATGCCACGTGTACTTAGGTTCCTTATAACTCCATGTGAAATTATAGTGATTGATTTTTTATGCATTATATAAAACTTACAAGAACTCTTATGTAAATGTTTATAATTGATTATTCTTTTAATTAATTTATCTAGATGATACAAATAAAATACCTTTAACTGTCTGTTGCGGATATGATCTCCCTGTATTTCTATTGTACCCACCCTATGGTACCTGGATGTGTTGGTGTTAAGCTTTTCATAAAAATTTAAGTTCTAAGATATAGGAAATCCCAAACCTATGATTCCCATGTCAATTATAATTTAGTCTCTTGGAGAATCTGGTTATAGTATTTTCTATTACTATATAGACTCTTATATTTATGCCTTAATATATATTTGCCTTACAGCCAAGTTATGGTCCTCACAGGGACCATAACTTTACATTCCATGATGTTAGTTTTAAAATTCTCAACCATAAAATCACATTAATATATTTTCTGTTGCTGTTTCCTCCCTTTGTTTTAAAGAATATGTGATGCTTGTATGTTCATGTTTTCCTCATGCATACCAAAATGTATTCCAGGATGTGATTCAGGGTTATATTTGAAATTCTCACCATCATAAGTAAATACATGTGATTAATCCTCTGAGACATGAGGGCCAACCTGCGAGAATAATTTTACATAGGTCACACATAGGGCAACACTTTCATTCACTCAGAAAAATCTATTGTCAAAGCAAATATTCAGTGTTAGCTGGGGGTGAGGGGGAGGAATACTATACTATACTAGAGGTGAGATGCTATAAATAATCAAAATCAGTGGGAAGGAAATGGTAAGAAAAACATGATTATTTCGGGAGGTGTGATTTAAGCCATGCTTTTCAAACTTTAATGTGTCCATGTATCCTTCTGAGATCTTGTTAAAATGCAGCTCCTGATTCAGTAGCTCTGGGTAGGGTCTGAGACTCTGCATTTGTAAGAAGACTGGGTAAATTCTCTGAAATTTACCACCAACCTTTACCAAAGTCCATGGTGTATCACAGCTTGCTGGCTGTCCTCAGTTACATGTCTGTCAAGCTGTCTTTTTGGGGTTTGTCATCACTGATACGATTTTCAGGTGATTAGTCTATGTTCTATCTTCATATCAGTTGACAGCCTGATCTGCCTCCACTTTCTCTGACCAATGTGTCTCTCTCTTGCACTTTCTCACTGCTCTACATTTTCTCTCATTCATGAACCATCACTTTAGACACTCCTGCCTCTAAAGATACATCTGACTCCCCTTTTTTTGCCCCATCTGTAAGGGACCATGTCTGTTTTACGAATTATCTTGAGGACTTAGCCCTTTGAACACTGACCAAGGTGGCCTTGACATTCCCTCAGCTTGACTAAACTCTAGATGGGCTTCTTCCTCCCTCCCTCACTCCCTCCCTTCTTTCCTTCCTTGTTAGTCAGTTTACAATGTTGTGTCAATTTCCAGAGTAGAGCACAATTTTTTAATTATACATGAACATACATAATTCATTGTTGCATTCTTTTCACTGTGAGCTACCACAACATCTTCTATATTTCCCTGTGCTATACAGTATAATCTTGTTTATCTATTCTACGTATGCCTGTCAGTATCTACAAATTTCGAACTCACAGTCTGTCCCTTGCCACCCTCCTTCCCCCGGCAACCACAAGTTTGTATTCGATGTCTATGAGTCTGTTTCTGTTTTGTATTTATGTTATTTGTTTATTTATTTAGATTTCACATATGAACAATCTCATATGGTATTTTTCTTTCTCTTTCTGGCCAACTTTATTTAGAATGACATTCTCCAGGAACATCGATGTTGCTGCAAATGGTGTTATGTTGTCGTTTTTTATGGCTGAATAGTATTCCATTGTATAAATATACCACCTCTTCTTTATCCAGTCATCTGTTAATGGATATTTAGGCTGTTTCCATGTCTTGGCTATTGTAAATAGTGCTGTTATGTACATTGGGGTGCAGGTGTCTTTTTGAAGTAGGGTTCCTCCTGGATATATGCCCAGGAGCAGGATGACTGGGTCATATGGTTAAGTCTATTCCTAGTCTTTTGAGGAATCTCCATACTATTTTCCACAGGGCCTGCACCAAATTGTGTTCCCACCAGCAGTGTAGAGACAATAACCAGCAGTGTAGGAGACAATAACCAACAAGATTATGAAATCCAGCCAGTTAAAGGAAAAATTAAAGGACTGAAGGATGGAATAATCTCACTACTAGAACTGGAAATAGGCATGGATTTATTTAAGTAAGGGACAAAGAAAAAAATAACTGAAGATTACAGTTACAGAATGGGATATAGTTGTAATAAATCTTGACAATATATAAATAATAATATAGAGAAAGATAGAATTAGGGAAGAATTTTCTCATCTTGCAGAGCAGAGAGTTAATAGTTATGGTCTAAAGTTGAATTTGTGATTAAAATAATGATTCTTAAACCTCAGCATTTAATAAAACCTTTCTTAATGTTACAATTATATTGTAGATGGTAATACCTGATGTAGTAGAGCTGTATTTTCTTGATTCTCAGCTCTTTCTTCAATTTCATGTGATTTTTTTCTGTTAAGGGAAAATAAATTAATTTTATTATTAAATTCCATTTTATGAATATATTTATTATCAGTGTATCTGTCTATTCCATTAGTGTTCCAAAGTGAAATGTAATTGGGAGGGGTCCACTCTGATTGGCGGAGAATTTTACCCCAGATATTGCTTAGAATTGCTGGCATAGGGTGATAATAAAAAGCAGACTTTTAGTTGATTTTATTAATGTCACCAAGTTTTCTACAATCAGTTATGCTGTTATTGTTTGCATCTAGAATGGAGCACTCCCATTGCCCCTCCCCTTTGTGTCACACATGATCTATGACATTGTCCATCTGTCTCCATTAATGCTCAGAAAAACATTGTCAGACATTAGTAGTTTTTTTTTGTGGATAATGAAATTTGGAGATAAATTTTTTAAATTTCTTTGTTGTACTTCCATGTATAGTGAGTCCTTATAATCTACATCATATTTCAAATAAAATAAAACTATAATTCTTCCATAAAGGTAATTAAATACCATATTTTCAAGTGCCGCAAATGAGAATTGATGGAATATTTTATTTGATGGGTGTTCAGTTTAAAATTAGCAGTTTTACTTTGGTCTGTCACAGTGTGCTGCTATGTGACCTCAGTTTAGTAAATCAAAAAGGCACATGTTGGAAACAAATTTCTTCTTCCTCATATATTTTGATTGTGTACACCTCTTCTCAGAATTTTAAAAGCATGCTCGTAAAAGTTCTGTTTGTATCTGACCTCTAAAGTGGAATGTATATATCACACAGCATGTAAAGGGCTACCCACTAAGAACTGAGCAGAAAATATGTTTTTGTTTATATTCTGTCAGTTTTGAATGTCTACTTTGGGATGTTTTGAAATGTGAACTCCATATTAATGCAGAAATACATGTATGTTGTATACACATGTATGTGAATACACATAATCAGAATCAATTATGTGTACATGCATGTATGCATGCATCTGTGTATCTAAAGACTTCGGAGTTTTAATAAATTTTTAGTACTAGAATAATCAGAAACATTTTCAAGACTAGCATTTGTGTTAGAATTACATCATCATTATATTAAGAAAAGCATGATCTTTGCCTTCAGTAAATCTTTATATTTTAAACTCTTTTGTCCAGATTTCCTCTTTACCTTTAAGTCATAACTTTGTGGTGTTTCAAAACCATGTCTTCTATTATCTCAGTGAATTACTCATCCAGAAAACAAAGATTTATTCACATTCACATTGGAAAATGAGAGTATACCTAAAGTTGCTACTCTCAAGCCTAGGCTTCTTAGCTTTCTGGACAATTTCTGTGATATACAAAATTACCTGAAAATCTCATTCCCACAACCTGCTATGTAAATACAGGTTATACTTTCAGCATTTTCCCTCATGCTCTCCAAAATATAAAGAAAGTGAAATTCCTCAGATCCTGGATCTAGAATATCGTGTGAAGTTTATTTTGTCTTGTTTAAGATATAATCTCTGTGTTCTCAGTTTGGGTCTTACCCGGGTCTCTTCTTCTTCTTCTTCTTTTTTTTTTTTAAATTGAAGTACAGACAGTTACATTATGCTAGTTTCTGGTGTACAACATAATGTCCCAGTCATGCATATGTATTCATATATTCATTTTAATATTGTTTTTCATTAAAGGTTATTACAAGATATTGAATATAGTTCCCAGTGCTATACAGAAGAAAAATTTTAATCTGTTTTTATAAATTGTGGCTAATATTTGCAAATCTCAAACTCCCAAATTTATCCCTTTCCCACCCCCTTTTCTCTGGTAACCATAAGATTGTTAACTATGTCTGCGAGTCTGTTTTTGTTTTGTAGATAAGTTCATTAGTGTTCTTTTCATCTTCCTTTTTTTCTTTCTTTCTTTTTTAAATTTTAGATTCCACATATGAGTGACATCATATGGTATTTTCCTTTCTCTTTTTGTATTTCTTCACTTAGAATGATGATCTCCACGTCCATCCATGTTGCTGCAAATGGCATTATTTTATTCTTTTTTTTTTTAAATCACTGAGTAGTATTCTATTGCATAAATATACCACCACTTCTTTGTCCAGTCATCTCTTGATGGACATTTAGGTTGCTTCCATGTCTTGGCTATTGTATATGTGCTGCTATGAACATTGGGGTGCATGTATCTTCTTGAATTAGAGTTCCCTCCCAATATATGCCCAGGCGTGGGATTGCTGAATCATATAAGTCTACTTTTAGTTTTTTAAGGAATCTCCATACAGTTTCCGTAATAGCTTCACCAAACTACATTTCCACCAGCAGTGTAGGAAGGTTCCCTTTTCTCCACAGCCTCTCTAGCATTTATTGTTAGTGGACTTCTTAATGATGGCCATTCTGACTGTTGTGAGGTGATACTTCATTATAGTTTTGATTTGCAATTCTCTGATAATTAGTGATACTGAGCATTTTTTCATGTGCCTATTGGCTATTTACATGTCTTTACTGGAGAATTGCTTGTTTAGGTCTTCTGCCCATTTTTGGATTGGGTTGTTTGTTTTCTTCTTCTTAAGTTGCATGAGTTGTTTATATATTCTGAAAGTTAAACCTTTGTCAGTCTCATCTTTTCAAGTATTTTCTCCCATTCTGTAGGTTGTCTTTTGGTTTTGCTTATAGTTTCCTTTGCTGTGCAAAAGCTTATGAGTTCAATTAGGTCCCCTTTGTTTATTTTTGCTCTTATTTCTATTGCCTGTGTAGAATGCCCTAGGAGAATATTGATAAGACTTATGTCAAAGAATATTTTGCCTATGTTTTCTTCTAGGAGGTTTATAGTGTCTTGTCTTATGTTTAAGTCTCTAAACCATTTGAGTTTATTTTTGTGTATGGGGTGAGGGAATGTTCTAACTTCATTGATTTACATGCTGCTGTCCAGTATCCTGACAACACTTGCTGAAGAGATTATCTTTTCTTCATTGTAAATTCTTGCCTCATTTGTTGAAGATTAATTGACCATAGGTCTATGGGCTTATTTCTGGGCTCTCTACTCTGTTCCGTTGATCCATATGTCTGCTTTTGTGCCAATATCATGCTCTTTTGATTACTGTAGCTCTGCAATATTGTCTGAAGTCTGGGAGGGTTATTCTTCCAGCTTCATTCTTTTTCTTCAGTATTGCTTTGGCAATTCTGGGTCTTTGTGATTCCATATAAATTTTAGGCTCATTTGTTTGAGTTCTGTGAAAAATGTCACAGGCAATTTGATAGGGATCACATTAAATCTGTAGATTGCTTTGGGCAGTATGGCCATTTTAACAATATTGGTTATTCCAATCCAAGAGCATGGGATATCTTTCCATTTCTTTAAGTCATCTTTAATTTCCTTAATCAATGTTTTCTAGTTGTCCGTGTGTAGGTCTTTTACTTCACTGGTCAGATTTATTCCTATGTATTGTCTTGGGTGCTATTTTAAGAACGATTGTTTCCTTGCTCTTTTTCTGATATTTCATTGTTAGTGTAAAGAAATGAAACTGATTTCTGAGTGTTAATGTTATATCCTGCTGAATTCTTTTATCAGCTCTAGTAGTTTTTTGTGGGATCTCTTCTTGAATTTTATTACTGCTGTCTTTTCTGGTGTCCTGGCTTGGATATCCACGAATTCTCTTGTCTCTATTTCAATCATGTTTTGCCATCTTTTCCCCTTTTAAGTCATACTGAATTAGTAGTTTCTCGTCATACTGAACTACTATATTGTAATGCCTTAGAATATAAGGTAGTTTATTTTCTCTCAAATTTAAATCTCAATGATTTGAAAGCATAGCATTACTGAGATATAATCATAATTATATAACTAATAATGATTATAAATGTAGTAGTAATTTGTACCCTAAGTAATAATTCTCTCAAGAAGACTCTAAAATATCCCTTAGATCTCCTGGTATAATTCTGCTATTGAATATTTGAACTTGAACAGGAACTTATCAAATAGAACTACTTTTTTAAAAAGAAGCAAAAGCCTCATAAGAACCTCTGTCCTTTGAAGAAAGTTCAAAGTCCTGATAAAGGTAATATGTGAGGATTCTAATTGCTGGATGTGATTCTACTGCTTCACATGCTGGTTGCTAAAGGCCTTTGAAGTCTTTTCCAGTCTGAGAAACAAAAATATCTACAAAATTTTCATTAATTGAATTAGGAAGCAGACATTTACATTTACTACTATTAAAAAAAATACTATCCCAGAGAAGATAAGACAACTTTATCTCCTACAGAGAACATGTCAGCCTGTATGTGAATGAATGTATGCTTATGTAATGTTCTCTTAACAGTAATTCTCTTCCAAATTGTTTTATTTGAAAAGAGATGCTCTCAAAATGGATAAATAAGAAACTTTTAGGATTATGTACAAATTAAAATTAAGGTCTCGATTTTCATAATCCATGAAAAGTCTATAAAATCTATAGAATTTTATAAAAGGAAATAAGTTATAAATATCTACAAAAAAGACTTTTGTCAGATTAAATTCCATAAACTATCCTTTTGTTCGTGGAGACACAAAAAGTTCAGTTCATTTGAAGTGAATGAATTTAGAGAGTTATAATAACAAAGCAGATATATGATAAACTTATGCTTTTTGACATACCTGACTGGTCAAATAAACCAGTTGTTACAGTCCTTATTTTATATATATATATATATATATATATATACACACACACACACACACACACACACACACACATAAAATATATAATGTATATATACTATATATGTTATATATGTGTGTGTATATGCATATGCACACATACACATATATAACAAGTATGTAGTATATACACATTATAGATTTATAGCATGACAGTATTGTGTCCAGCAGCCTGAAACTGTATATGAACTGGGACATATATCCCTGAGTCAAGAATGCTATCATTTTGACAGTATAGTAGTCTAAAGCTTAGGCTGGAGTTAGAGGAACCTGAATTTAAAATATGACTCTGGTACTCCCAAACTGTGTGACCTTTAAAAAAAAGTTGCTAATTTTTGCCAAGAATCTTCCTAAAAGGGTTGTTATCAGGATTTCAGGATTAATTTATGTAGTAGACTGAGTTTTGTTTGTTTGTTTGTTACAATTTTACAGTGTCTTCCTTGTGCCCTGCACATTAGAATGTGGGCAACAGTTACACTATTCTGGGCAAACCTTAATGGACATCATGCTTTGTCACTTACTCTCTTGCACCCCTGCTCTTCACCTTAAGGAAAATATGGTGCAGGTAGCTTTTGGTCCAAGTAGAATGAGAGTTCTATAGAGCAGACCTAAACCAAATCTCTAGCCCTGAACCTAGAACATAAAATATAGCTTCTCCCTGCTGAGTGGCTGCCAACTCATGTCTGTAAGTCAGAGTTAGATTCTTGTTGTTGTAAGTCAGTGAATTTTAGTGCTGTTTGTTATACAATCTTATTGCAGTAATAGCTTACCAATGCACTTTAAAAACGCATATATGTTATTTAACATAGTCCCTGATACATGTTAAGAGCTCAGTAAATACCAGCAGTAAATATTTTAATGACTATTCTCTTTGCTTGGTTTATAATAATAAATGAAACTTAAAATCAGGAAATAACCTGTTCTTTTATTGGCTTATTGATAAACATGACTTTCACAATATTTTTTTCCAGCCTCATTTGTATTCCATGTAGGTGATAAATAAAAATACAAATATAATTGTGGCTTTGAGGCAACTTTAGTTCACTTATGGGCATTGTGACTTTGTAACTTTGGTCTTTCAGCTTATTATCGACAATTTATTGTGTTTCTTTAGCTTTTGGACTTTTAGCTTCATGTTACATAAAAGGAAGATAAAGATAAACACTTTTCCAAGTCGTAAGGTGATTGGTCATAAAGAAAATAAAGAATAGCACAGGATATGGCAGGTAGCAAGTGCTGAGCTTATTGTAGTTGCTATTATTTTTAGGAAACCCATTATCATTTCTTTGTGTATGTGTGTGTTGAGGGGCAGGAGAAGAGTTTCATATGTTTGCTACAGGATATGTCATTTTTTATTCACCATCAAGGTAAAATCATCCCTCTTTTTTCTTGTGTCAGATTTAATTTGCAACAGGTTGCCAGAGAGATACTTTGATAACTTTTCACTTTCTCTGTATTTTCTTGAAAACAGAGTGACTAAAATTTGGGGAAGTTTTATTTTCATAGGCAAAAGGAAATACATAAAGTTCAGTCAATCCCATAGAAGCATGACGTTTGGCACCACAAGACCAGAGCTTCAGTTTCTGACCTTTGTGAGCATTTTGTTTTTGGTCCATTGCTGAATGGCCACAGGCATGGTTTCTCAATTGAATCTCCATATGATAAGTCTTGTATTCATCCCTGCATAGTTTGAAACTAGACTTTATTAGTTCATTCACAGAAAGTGAATCTCCAGGGACAGAGTCATCCTAGTTTAATTCACATGAGAAAGGTTGTGGCAGAAGTTAGGTATATGCTTACTCATCTTATCTTTTCTCCCTGGAGACAGAGGAAGACTATATACCAAGACTGCCTTGTAATTCAGTTGGTCCTATGTGGTTGGTTTCTGATCAGTATTATTTGGGGTAAGTGATACATGTTACCCCCAGGACTACTCATAAAACTTCACGATGCAGCCTTCCATACTGTATCTTAACATATTGGCTAGGCAAATGGAGGGGATCCAGAGGACGACAGAGCCACGGGGTAACTGGAGAAGGAATCCTTCAGTCCTTGCTTAGAGAGAAGTCAGCCAGGAGAGCTACTCAGTTCTGAAATGAGCAAGAAATAAACCTTGTTTGTTTTAGGCCCCTGAGATTTTGCATTGTGATGTAAAGTTGGTAGTATTAGTCACCCTGGCTAATTCTCTGATATATTGGCCAAGATATATATTTATATCTAATGGGGAAATCTTTGTGTCTAGAGGGTAGAATGCTTTTATTTCTTATTCAAAAAATATCCATCTCATGTGTAAGATAGCTGGGAGGTTAAAAATATAAATAAGAGGTTTAGGTGAGGAAGAACTCAGAACCAGAGAGGCAGAAATGTTAGGGGGAGGCATCTTATCTAAGTACCTGGATAAAGTAATGTATCTATGTTGCATGGAATGAGCTGCTTCACAGTTGTCTCTTGCTGTCTGGTATATTAGGTCTTTTGGACACAATCAGTGCATGATAATGACAGTTGTCTTTTTAGCCATAGGGTTGTTAATTTGTTGTATTTTTGTTTGTTTTGCTGATGAGCTTTCTTTAGTGTGAAATTGCTAAAATATTCTTGAAGGCCAGAAAATATAAGTGTATTTTATTACGTACAACAAGTAAGAAGGTATGTGGTTGCTCGCATTTTTTTTAGAAACACGAATATCAAAGACTTCTCCTTTACACTAATCCTGTCCTTTCCCTCATCCTGTCCTTTCCCTCATATGCACTACCTACTAGTCTCAACATGACTACTGTAGCTCCAGCCATCAGAGCAAGTACAAATAGGGAGAAAACAGCATAAAAAGAAATTGGAGCCACAAGACGTTTTGCTTTAATCTCACTGGCCAGAAATGAGACCCCTGGCCTACCTTTAACTACAGAACGCCTGAAAAAATAGATTTTGTTTTTGTTACTTATTTGTTTTTAGATATTGCAGCTTCTATAGTATAGAAAGATGAGGGATAAAGAAGATAGGATAGTTACTCAGTAACTCAGCCTGTAATGTCTACCAAAGGACATTCTCCCTGTTCTATTATACATTGATTTAGGTCACCCAACTCCTACTTAAGACAGTGCTTTTACACAAGAAAAACAACTTAGTGTAATTTGGGCCTAGGCATTTCAACTTTGACAATTGAAGAAGAGGTTGCATTGTGCAGAGATATAGCCAAAATTATGGAGTATGAGGAGAGGAAAAGCAACTTCAGGGAATTTCCATGGGCAGAGGCTAGAAAGAAGAGCTAATTTGGCATTCAAGTGGCTTTAAGAAGAGCATCAAGCTGAAGGGCTAGATTAAAAAGATAATACCCAGAGAACTGGAAAACATATTTCAAAATTTGGAGGTCAGTGTCCAGAGTAAGTAGGTTACCATTGTAACACATTGAAATCGGAGCTTTCTTTTAAATTTCCCCTAAAGTATGGCTCTATGAATCTAGGTCTAGCTTGTTTATTTGTAGAGCATTCCAGGTCCTAGGACAATGATGTGATTCACAGTGTCTTCAAAGACTCTAGCAAAGTAGTCTCATCCCTGCTCCCTATGAGAAAGATTCAGAAAGGAACAGAGAGTACCACTTACCTCCAAGTTTGAAGCATGTATCCACAACGAGATATGTTAAGCTCTATTTTTAAAAGTTTACCTGTCCTTAAAAAATGTATTTTTAAAACTTTATGTTCATCTTTTTATTACCAATATATTTCTGGTGTCCATAATAATATTTTATAAAATGGATTATTTAAAATCTCTGTGAAATTTACCTGGAGGCAAGCTCACAATTCAAGAATAATTAAAATGACAGTTTAAGAGCAAATTATGCAAGCCAGAGATGTACAGTGGGTTTACTGTCACTCTCATCTCTGTGCTCTGTAAAAAGAAAGTAATTCAGCTTAATTTTTCATCAAGTAATATCTTCCCAGGAGGCATTATGGAAAAGTGGAGTATGAAAGTGTATATCAGCTTTCACAAGGCAATGGCATAAGTAGCATATGGTATTCATTTTTGTTGTCTCTGTGTATGTGTTCAAAAAAGAATGGACAAAGTTCATTTTTACTTCTTCTTTGACATAATTGGAAAAAAAAATGAGTTGCTTGTGTTAACTGTAAAAGAGTATTTGTTAAATAAACTAAATTTTCTTTCCCTTTTATTAAGAACATTTTAAACTATCTTGAAGAGTATAAACTTCAATACCATTTACAATTTGATGACTAAACTGATAAAGCTTTCTATAAAAACTAGTCCTGTAGTCACACTCTCAGATATTTCAGCTTTTCTGAAATGTTATTTTATATATTCAGAGAAATGATTTCCTTTTTAAATTTTTCATTGTGGAAATGTTAGGAAAAGAAAAAAATTGCTCTTTTCCTGAAAACATTGCAAGAATGTTTTATTTTGGTCAAAAGGACATGTCCATATTTATTGTTCATTTAAGCACTCAAGTATTACCATTTTTATGATGGTCAGTCCTGATCATGGACAGATCTGTCTTGTGATAATTATTTCTTTTTTCTTTCTGTATTTTTCATGTATTCAGGGACTGGGCTGTAATTGTACAATCACTCAAAGGCCATGACTCTCTTCAAACACAGAGAAGCCCTCATGCTATCATGTTCTGCTTATATTACTAAATCAGCTAGGTGAGCTTTATAACTGTAATAGAAGCTAACATTATTATTATTACAATTAATCTTATTATTTATGAACTTAGAGTGCCTACACTCTATATCAGACATGATACTAAGTATTTTATACACAATTATACTTTGAATTTCGACTATGTAGAGTTGATAAAATTATTACCCCCATTTTACAGATGGGGAAACTAAGGCAACAAGAGAATAATTTTCCCATGGTTCTATACCTGGTAACTT
This sequence comes from Camelus ferus, assembly GCF_009834535.1. NCBI lineage: Eukaryota > Metazoa > Chordata > Mammalia > Artiodactyla > Camelidae > Camelus > Camelus ferus. Next base: position 14,144,246 of record NC_045699.1, read on the forward strand.
GGAAATTCAAACTCAAGGTTGTTTTTTTTTTTTCTAACACTAGAAACTTAGTCATTAAGATACATATATAGAGAGTATAAATTTTTGTGGGGAAGCAAGACCTTATTCCTTTCCAAAATAACAAATTTGGATTTCAAAAACAGTTTCCTCATTAAAAAAATGGGGGGAAAGAATATTCTCTTTGTTAATATTACTGCTTTATTCTGGCATTTTTTTGAATCTGGTTCTAAATTCGCCACTTTTGACAGTCTTGAGTGTGTTGACCTATATGAAACACTTTCATATATGTGAGTATCTAAATAATAGATACTGGGGACATGAGTAAGGTCTCCATCTCCAGTTGCATGTCAGCATTATTAGTCATCAGTACCCAGGTGAATTCGTCTGGAGGGAGAGAACAGACCTGCATAATTACTTAAGAACAAGAAAATTGCTATTAAAATAGCTAGACGAATATGTGGAGTCTACAAATAATTAGTCAGTCTTAGTAGTAAATTCAGCTGTACGTGCTTTAACCCTACAATTTTCTTGTCCTCAAAGTATCTTTATGATTGCTTTTTTCAGACAGCTCAAAGAATAGAAAGAACGAAATTTAAAATATAGACTCTTATGGATTCCTTGCAAATTGAAAAAAAGTGTGCCCTCAGTAGGAGAGATTGAAGTTTATCGCTATTCTGGAAAATAATTTTCTTATTAACATTGAGAGTAGTATATAAGATTTAGGAAGAATATGTCACAGGCTGGGTTAGATTTGGAAGTAATCTCTTCAGAAAATTAGAATACAGTAAAAACTTTTTCTCTCCATAAAATATAAAGGAAAAATTCTCAAGTTCAAACAGTACTTTTCTCAGAAGACTCTAATCAGAGAATGTTGTCCATTTCACTGATGGTCATGGGCCAGAAATGCTATATTCTAACCTATTTTTTTTTTTCAATTTTATAACTTTAAATAACGTGAATACTTCGGCTGTGGTGTATTTACTTCTTTCCTCCCTAAAAGGGAGAAAGGGGGCATCTGTGTAACTTACATAGAAGAATGAACGGCTTTCTTCTCCCTTACAGGAAACTAAAGCTTGACCAATGGGTGATGGTGGTGGGTGTAGGCCTCATCTTACTGTGACATAGGTCATATTTTTCCTGTATTTCATGTGAGCTAGAATAGAGACTAAGTAACTTGCCAAATATTGCACAGTAGTAAGTGGGGGATTTTTATTCATGTCAAACTCCAAATCCCAAGCTTTTCTTCCACTGAATTGGACTGACTTTCATCATCCTTCTTAGGAAAACATTTGGCATGAAGCTACAGCTAAATAAAAAACTTGCAGATTATCCACTTTAACATCTAGTGTGCTAATAAGAAGTAATTTAGGGGTGCCCTCAAAATGGATTCTGTGCCTCACTTTCCGTTGAGACTTAGAACAAGAAATTGTAATTGTTCAAAGCAACCCAACACCTGAAAACATCATTGGTGTCACTATAGTACAATGCAACACAGTCTATTAATTTGATCATAACAAGGAACTTATGTATTCAAGCTGAAGAAATATGTGGGATTTACTTTAACTTAATCACATGATCCAGCTCCTATGAGTGTACATACATAGATGTTGTATAAAAACAACTTTGCTTCTTGAGCCCATCAGTATCAATGTGCTAATAATAAGCCTTTTTAATTTAAAGGCCCAATTGACTCTCCTAAGTCAGATATTTCTAGGAAAGTGTTTATCTTCCTGAAAATATCACTGAGTTCCTTGCACTCCCAATTTTCAACACATTTGCCCGTTCTTCCCTTTGCAATCTAAAATGATACGACTGCCATTGTTTACCATTTAGGCATGAAGTCCTGAAAAATTCCACGTTTTACATGTCGCTGTAAGCACTAATACTGAGGTAGTCTTGCCACCAATCCTGTTTCTCTATGAATATAGAGGGTTATTATCTTTTTGTGGCTTTCACAATAACCAATAGCATATCTTAGGATTAAAGGAAAATTTTACATAAATATATTTCTATATGGAAGTCTTTAAAAGAGCTCAGGGACTTTTCAGTGAGGGAAGATAGGGAAGGTTTTAAAAACTCTTATCTGAATTCCACAAGCTATGACTACAGTCTTATTTTAAGGTATTTTCTTAAATTGTAAGAACTGTTGTGAAGAATGAACATATTTAGAAACACGCTATTTATAGACTACATTAATGTAGTGTTGAAATACTTTACAAAGGATTTATGATGTATTTTAAAGTGATGTTCAGTTATAACACAGCAACAGCCATTGCAAATAGATTTACTTTAAATTTAAGTTGCCCCATTGATTATAAATAGCTCACTGAAAATGCTAAGCAATTATATTGAAATGTGACATCCTTTTTGAACAACAAAAGAGGATATAGTTCTTGTTGATGTTAAAACGGTTCTATTCTGTAAATACATTGTTCTTGGTATTCATAAATTGCTACATGCCATATACAGTGAGAAAACATAAAGGGAAAATTACATCCTTTTTTTTTTTTAAAAAAACAGTTGTAGGACTTGAAAAAAAATAACAAAGTTTGTTCTTAATACAATATCAAGGGGAGTTTGCCTTTCTGACAACTCTAATGACCCCTCAAAAGTCTGCCTTGTTTATTCATTTATCCACCCTCCCTCCCATCTGTTCATTCATCTAGCCATCCCATTATTAATATTAAATAATAAATATTTATTAAGAATTTACTATGTGCCAGGCCCTGTACTAAGTTTGAAAGGTGAAATTGCTGGCAACATAAAGCTTCTGCTTACTGGCAGTTTGCAGTTCAGCCAGTAATAAAGAAAAAAACAGAGGAACAAAACACAGTGCAGACTACTGGCAGGAGTGCAAAATGTTGTAAGAATGCCTAGCAGTGAAACATCCTAGTCTATGGGTATTAAAGGAAAATGTATTATTTAAACTGAATTATCCAAGAGAAGAGAAATGCTAAGGTTTCTACAAACCAAGGGGATAACATGTGTGCAAGCCTGGAGGCAGGAATATCTGGCCAGAAAAAGAAAGACATTTAGAAGGTCTTCAATGTAGAATGTGATGTAAAACGTGATAAATGCTAAGGGTAGAGAAACAGATATGAAGGAGGCTTGGGAAGTCTTTTAAGGGATGTGGACTTAATTCTCCAGGCAACACGGGGATACTGAAGCATTTTAAGCACTAAAGGAATTGATGTGATCTGATTTTAAGTGGATTGACCTGATGTTATTAGCACCTGCAAAGTCCTATACGAAAGCAGAGATTTATCCCCACCCAGTTCCTGAACCCAGATTTCCTAGGAAGATCCCTTCCCACTGGGAGAGGGAACTGTAATCTGTCTTGTGGCTTTAAGTTAGCTCTTTCTTCTACCCATCAGAGCCCCAACCCAATTATTGCCATTTTCTTACCTTTATGAACCACCCAATCAGCATGGCAGGGCTTCTACCTTGATTTCGAATTAATCTTCCAGTGTCGCTTCCCTAGACTACCTCACCAACCTCCATGAATAGATGCCTGTTCCTCATATCCTCCTAACTCTTTTTCAGTATTGTGAGGTGATTTTTATTTCCCATCACTAGCTAGAGCTTTATGCTAAGCTGGTTGGTTGGTCTTTTAAAAAGTGCAGTGCGTACCAACGATATTCAGATCTAAGCTTTTCAAGTGTTTGGACCTAAGCCTCAGAGTACTTTGTTTTCTTCTCTGGATTTATACCGGTCACAATAATTTTTCTGATTTTTATTTTCTGGAGCTTGGGTTATTTATTTGTTTATTTCATGATTCATCTTTTTGTTTTTTATTAAAAACTTTTTTTTGAAGTATAGTCAATTTACAATGTGTCAGTTTCTGGTACACAGCCTAATAGTTCCGTCATACATATACATACATACATACATTTGTTTTATATTCTTTTTCATTATATGTTACTACAAGATATTGAATGTAGTTTCCTGTGCTATACAGTACAGTAGGAGCTTGGATTTTTAAAGAAGTAAAGTTATACTCAGTATACCCTTTGAAACTACACATGACTCTTCCTTTGCCCATCCTGCTGATTGTGATATTTTCAAAAATGATGGCCCCCCTTTTCTCTTCAAATGTAAATCATAGAGACTCTTGGTGTGTAAACTCTAACATTAAATCTGACCCTGTTGAATACTGACCTCAGCCAGATAAAGTCCCAATTTGCTACAACTTCTTGAATACTGTAATCTGGACTGCTTAGTAATACACCAGAACTCCAAAAGCCTTAGCCCTTGAACATTCTAGTCCTGTTTTTCTTTTTTTCTATTTTTTTCTCTTGTGATAAGAGTTACTTCAAATTTAAACTTATTTGAGGCATTGAACTGTGAGCTCAGACACAAGTAAAAAGGCCCTCTGAGTAGCAATGATGTGCAACAAAGTCCAAATGGCTTATTTCATGGGAAATTAAAATCATCCCAAAGCGCTCAAGTTCTTACAATTTTGCATCAAAATAAAGCAGCAGATTAGAAACAATGGAACATATTAGTGTAAGAGAGAAAAAATGACAGCTGTCGATGGGGGAAGAAGCTCTATTTAAGTAATGTGAGCCCCAAAAATATAAAGGATAATCAATGATACATAAAGCAAAATACTTACTCACTTTGATAATGCACATTAACAGCGATGAGATTGAATCACCAAGAAAAAGTCGTATTTTGAATTATGGATTCTGTTGAGAGACTGTAGAAGTGTTGGTGCATTTTAAAATGATTTCTATCATAAGTAGCTAAAATATAGAGATGGTGGTACTTGAAGTATGAGGAATAAGTGATTGGAAAACCCTTTGGTTTGGGGACTCATTGTTTCAAATGGCAGCCATGTGTCATGTTTAGCTCTGTTCCTTGTGTAAGATTTTAATGTTGTAAATAAGACATAATTCAGGGAAAAGATGATAGGCGTAGACTATATTCAGTAGACTTGGGTATTCTGATTCGTTTTCTTACCAGTTGAATGGTCTCTGGCAAGTCATTTACCCTGAGCCTCAATTTCCTCATTGGTAAAATAAAAGTAATTAGTATCACTTTCCTGTAATACTCCAGGGGTCAAACACTGTAAGTAAAGTGTCAAATATAGTACTTGATATATGACTGCTGAATAAATAAGTGCAGTCATAAAAGATGGTAAAAGGTGATAATTATTCTTAAGATAGTATTACCCAGTAGGGGACTCACTGCATGGATATGAAAACCAGTTTTATATAAACACTCCAAGGTATCTTCTGAAAATCACTTGTTCTACATGGGAAATGGTGCCAAATTTCACATATTAAGAGGCTCTCTGTTACAACAGGAGTTTGGACATCCTACTGGTCAGAGTACCAAGGTCTAGGAAGAATAAAGAACCTTGTCTGACATCGTACAGAAGGTATCAAGTTGGTATCCTCAGCTGAAGATATTTAATAAGCCTTCAGCCCTCCCAGGTTCATAGTGGCATCTTAAACATCTTGCTAATAAGCATTTCTATTTTGTGTTCTTAACATTATTTGAAATTAGCACAGAGGTAGCCCTCTAATTCCTGTGTCTGGCTTAGAGGGAAGCAGTTGATAGGGGGTATATAAGAAACATATCTTAACACTCTATTTAAGCACCAACCAGATGTACTTAGATTACACTTGAAGTTGTATTTTCAAGGAAGGGAATGTGAACCAATGCTAATAATCTCTCCCAGCCACCCTAAGCAATGCTACCAAATTTAGTCATCATTTTTGTCAAAATAAATCAGAGCTTCGTCATCCACATTTCTTTCAGTGAACTTGCAGTGCTTTCACCTTGGCTTGGCATTTCAGAATCATGCTTTCCTTTACCTATTTTTTTCATTTTCTGTGTCCTAACCCATTAAATATGTTGATCTCCGTTTGAAAATATCTCTTTGTTTGCGTCTGTTTTTACCAGTATGGCTCTAGTCCAGGTGCTTCATGCTTGCCAGTTAGACTTGTGCCAAAATATTTTAATCAGTGCCCTGTCCTGCATTTCTCTCGTTCTGTTTCTTTTTGCATTGTTTTCAGACTACTTCCATGAAAACACCTTTTTGCTTTTGTCCTTGCCCTGTTTAGAGCCCTTTGGTGGAGCATGCAGACTTCATGGACCAACATCCATTCAGACTTCTGATTTCTTTGTTTCATGTTTGTGTTTTTTTTCTAATTTCTTATGACAGATACTGTTCTTGGGTTCTTCTTTCTCCTTACAGAAAATAAGGGGTGTTTCTAAGACTGCCACCTGTGATTATGAATCTGGACAGTAGTATTATAATGTACATTGTATGTAGTCAATGTACTATGCTGCATTATTCCATTATTTAAATTCATATGTAAAAAGAGGTTTTTAAGAGTGCTAGCTAATTTTTGCATCAGGATAGAGTTTTCTTTTTATTGTGGTAATAAGTCACATAACATAGGATCTAAACTCTAAACAAATTTAAGTGTATAGTATATTATTGTTAACTGCAGGCACAACATTGTACAGTGGATCTCTAGAGTGTTTCCACATTGCATGACTGAAACCCTGTACCCTTTGAACAGCAACTTTCCATTTCCTCCTGCTCCTGGCACCTGGCAACCAGCTTTCTACTTTTTGGTCTTAAGGGTTTGACTACTTTGGCCACCTCATGTAAGTGGAATCATGAAGTATTTGTCCTTCTGTGACTGTGGCTTATTTTACTTAGCATAATGTCCTCAAAGTTCATCCATATTGTCATGTATGATGGGATGTTTTTCTTTTTATGGCTTAATAATATTCCATTGTATGCACACACCACATTTTCTTTATCCATTCTTCAGCTGATAAACATGTAGGTTGTTTCCACGTCTTGGCTATTGTAAGTAACACTTCATTGACAGAGAGTGCAAATATCTCTTCAACATCCTGATTCCAGTTGTATATAACTAAACATACCCTTACCATGTAATCCGGCAATCCTGCATCTTGGTATTTACCAAAAGGAGTTGAAACCTTATGTCTGCACAAAACATGGATGGACATGCGTGTTTATAGCAGCTTTTTTTCATAATTGCCAAAACTTGTAAGCAACCAAACTGTCCTTCAGTTAGTGGATGAATAAATAATATGGTATATCCATACAATGCAATAATATTATTCAGCAACCCCCCCAAAAAAACCCCAAACAAACAAAAACCCCAAAACCCAAACTTAAGCCATGAAAAGACCTGGGGGAAAAGTTAAATGCATATTAGTGAAAGAAACCAATCTGAAAAGGCTACATATTGTATGATTCCAACTGTATGACACTATGGAAAACACAAAACAATGAAGACTATAAAACTATCAGTGATTTTGAGGGATTGGGGAAAGGAAGGGATAAATAGGTAGGCACAGAAGATTTCTAAGGTAATGAAACTACTCTGTGTGGTACTGTAATGATGGACACATGTCACTGAACTTATTTAAATCCATGGAATATACAGTAGCACTAAAAGTGATGTCGGTGGTATCAAATATTCTGACATTATCAAATTCCTATTTCACTTATTTTTTTCCACTAGTCTATCCAGTTATTAGGCATATTAAAAATAATATACTTTAACTTAAATTTTTACCACATTCTCCTTATTATATATCTAAAAGTTTTTATGAAGTATTTAGATATATTGCTTGGTACATGGAAAGTTATGACTTGACATATATTCCTTATCACTTGAGCTTTTTCTTAAAATCTTTTTATCCCATTTACTCTTTTTAACCAAAAATTCTATCTTTTTTTTGATAAAAATACTGTCAATTCTCTTTTTTCCTTTCTGTTAACTTTTTTTTTTTTTTTTTGGTTTGCATTTGCCTATCTGCTTCCTTTTTATTTCACATTTCTTTTAAATGTGTCATTTAAAATAAGATATGACTGAGTTTTATATTTCACCTGTTAACCTTCCTGTATTGTACAGATTGATATAACTTATTTTACTTACATGTATTACTCAGTATCTGTTGCTTTTTAAAGTTATTATTTGCTTTTTTTCTATTGCATTTTTTCTCTTTTTTTAATCAAGTTACTTCTCATTTTCTCTTTATAGCTGTAAAGCTCTTATTAAAAGTACTAATATTCAAATTGAGAATATATCATGATAAAATGAATATTAACAGCAATCTCAACAGAGAAAAGGGGATAGGAAAAGCAGTGTGAGGAGGCTGAATATAAAGAAAGAATACCAGCCGAAGCCACTTAGTTTAAGTAACTGAGAATGTACTATGTATTATGCATAAGAACTTCAGGCTTTGCCTGAAGTCTAATGATAGCTTTTCCCCTGCTCTGTGATGAGCTGCCTCTCGGAATCTCTGTTGAGTCATTCAACATTGGGGCACTCAGGGTGCAGAGTCCGGCTTCAAAGACTGGGCGCTGGGTGCGAGGCTGGTGAATTTTATACTTACTGAACTAAATTCCTCCCAGCCGAGGAAAGTTTGCTTCTATAAAGAACACATCTCCTCTGAAACAATTAAGAATTATATATTTGATACACTTTTCTGCAATCTTAATGAGAAAAATCAGGAGAAAAGATCGAACAATGTGCAATTACTAAATGATTACTGAAGATTACTCAAGATCTTTCACCTTTATTACTTTTCTTCCAACCTATTCCTTTTCCTCTTATTGTCTGGCAGCTCTCCCAGGTCCATGGAGCATACCCCACTAGAATCAGAACATAGATTTTTACTGTGAGCCTTGGGCAGCAAAATGAAGTACGGTTGGAAATTTCCAAGTGAATTGACTCTGCAGTGTCAGGAAAACAAAACAAGTATGAAAAATTCTTTTTAAAATGTGGTTTTAATTCTTTTAAAATGTAGATACTAGTTTAACACATTTTGATTTCTTTAGTATTTTTATTTGGATATTTAAAAATACATTTGTAACAGTAAGAGAGTGAAGGCCTTCTCTTGTGATTCCCAAACCCAGCTGTACATCACAAGTCTCCTGGGCAAGTTATTTTTAAATGTGAATTTTTAGATTGTACTCCAGAGAGTCTGACTTAATAGATTTCATGTGGGGCCCATGAATCTATATTTTGGAATTTCTACTTGAATGATTCTGTCCATAGAAAGTTTGAAGAGCTGCTGAGAAACATGCAAAACTCAACTTGCTGTTTCTTTCTCTAAGATTTTTATGCGTAATGACCTTATGCTCAAAAATGCTGACTCTTAAGAATGAATTGTCCAGCTATGATGAATAGGTCAATTCCAATTAAAACAAATAATTATGCAACCCAAGTGTCAAATTTAAGGCAGTTGTGAAAACTTAACTAGAAGCTTTCAGTCAGCTGTCCATATAGTGACAGCCTAAAACCTGAAAAAGTATCTGTCTTTGCTTAATTAAACTTAGCAGATTTAACATGATCCTTTTTTATCAGATAATATTTTTAGAGTAAATCAGAATGTATTATAACACCAAGAATGTAAAAAATTAAAAGGTACCTTAAAGTGGAATACCAAGTTACCTTCTACTGCCCATCACAATCCAGCAAAAACAGAAGCCCATAACTACAACTCTGATTCAGACATGTTACTGCCTGTGGAAAAATACTCACTCCAGTCTTTTACATACCAAAATGCAGTGACTTATTTTAAAGGAACTGATGATAATAGAAAGTGCAAACATGCATGGCCACCAAGAACATGGAAATACAGGCTAAGTTGGATTATTGGTCACTTACGGGTGAGCCACCCATTCATTCCATTTTGGTCTCACATTTGGAGATTTAAAATACATTTTTTTGAAAAGTCAGTGTAGCATCAGAAATGATTGCTTGCAACTAGATTTGAGGTTGTTTCAACATGCACCACATGTTTTCAGATTTAGGGGCAGTTAGCAGTCTACTAGCACATAAATGGAATAATCGAAAATTTAAATTACATATAATAAAAACTATCTTTTCACCCAAAGTGTATCTTTGCGGTTTAGAAAAAGATGTAAGCTTTTTTCTATCCTTCCTTATCTCTGACCTGTGTCAAGTGTGCTTAGAATGTTTAGGAAGGTGAAGAACAGCTATTAAGCTAGAAGAATAATTATCATCAAGGAAGGAAAACTAATCAGGGTGTTTGGAGGACTTGCCCTTAAAAGATTTCATTGTTGTTCAGCATATTCTCACTCCTCTTAACACGTGAAGAATTGCAAAAACATAAATGAGCTGTCTTGAATGATGTTTTTGGTGTTTAATACACAGAACAGTAACTTTGTAGCTTACCTTCCTGATCACTCACATCTATGAAGTGAGTTACTTACAATTTTCTCTTGCTGCTTGATAGGTAAATTGATTTAAAAATAATACTATGTATTAATGTACTACATGTTGCTCCTTAGCTTTTTAATATTACAGTTGCTTCTTTGGAGAAAGTGAAGTACCTTGGATGATACATTGATATTTTTTAATCCAAGTGGGTACCATGGAATGTATTACATGTTAATAAGAGAACACTGTAGTTGTCTGAAAGTACCAGTGGTCCACTTCAGCCTCAAGTACCCTTATGTTGCCCATTCAGGTGGCTCACTTGCAGATATCTGAGAAGTATTTAATCAATTTGGTGTTCCTGTGAGAATTATAGTGATGGTAAAACTGGAGATACTACAAGCAACAACACAACATGCTAAGTACATGATTCACCAGGTCCCAGGGACCCTACATCAGCTCAGTCTCTTAGATTGTATATCTTTAATCTATGCTTTGACCCTTTGTTTCTTCAACCAAACAACAGAATTAGCATTATAAAAAGAAAGAAATTTACTTTTGAAGATTGTTTACTAGGGAAAACAGGGAATCCTCAGTTCTCTGAGGAAGACAGGATATTTATGAAATGATAAATAGCAAGTGAGGGTTGTATTGACTAAGCACCAAAAGAATGATTAAGAAAATTAGTGGAAAGAAAGGCTTGTGAATGAGCAGAAGACTTAGACAGTTCTCCAAAGAAGACATACAGATTGCCAACAGACACATGAAAACATGCTCAATATCACTAATTATTAGAGAGATACAAATCAAAACTACAATGAGGTATCACCTTACACCAGTCAGAATGGCCATCATTAAACAGTCTGCAAATAAGTGCTGGAGAGGGTGTGGAGAAAAGGGAACCCTCCTACATTGTTGGTGGGAACATAGTTTGGTGCAGCCATTATGGAGAATAATATGGAGGTCCCTTAAAAAACTAAAAATGGAATTACATAAAATCCAGCAATCCCACTCCTAGAAATATATTCAGAGAAAACTCTAATTGGAAAAGATACACACACCCCAATATTAACAGCAGCACTGTTTACAATAGCCAAGACATGGAAGCAAGCTAAATGTCCATTAGATGACTGGATAAAGAAGTGTCGGGGGTGTGTGTGTGTGTAATGGAATATTACTCACCCCATAAAGAAGAATTAAATAATGCCATTTGTAGCAACATGGATGGACCTAGAGGTTATAAGTGAAGTAAGTCAGAGAAAGACAAGTATATCAATTATATGTGGAATCTTTAAAAAAAAATGATACAAATGAGCTTATTTACAACACAGTAGTAGACTCAGAAACATGGAAAACAAACTTATAGTTACCAGAGGGGAAAGGGGTAGGGGAGGGATAAATTTAGAATTTGGAATTAACAGATAACACATCTATCTATCTATCTATCTATCTATCTATCTATCTATCTATCTATCTATCTATAAAAATAGATAATCAGTAAGGATCTACTGTATATCACAGGGAACTACACTCAATGTCTTATAATAACCTATAATGGAAAAGAATCTGAAAAAATAGACATGTAAAATAAAAAGAAAGGCTTGTGAGCATGGGAATGTTTAAGAGAGGGTGTGGGACGTCTGTTGGGCCTTTAATAGTGAAAGGGACTTAGATAAATGTAGAAGAGAAGGAAGAGAAGGAAAGTGTGTGGAAGATTAACAGTATAAATAAAAGCACAAAACTGTTAGCACCCTGATGTATTTAGAGCCAATTAAGAAATCTGTGTGGGTAACTAAAGGTTTTATAACAGGAAAAGGGAGAAATAATTTGTGGAAAGAGAGGTTAGGGCCAGAAAATGAGCAAAAGATATGAATAGACAATTCATAGAAGAACAAATCAAAAATGCCAATTAGTTATATAAAAAAATGTTCCAAGTCTCATTGGTTAGGGAAATGCAAATTAAGTTATCAAAGTTACTATTGAAACCTCTCAGACAGGCAAAAATTAAAGAGATTAAAGTACCTATTATGGAGAAGAGAAGGTGCTGTAATAGAGACAGCTAGTGTACACTCATATCTGGACTTGCTGGGCACATAAGATTGTACTCCTTCATCCTTTTGGAGTCAGGTGTGGCAGTGTCACTAGTTCTGGCCAATCACTGGACTGCATGGATATGTGTGAATTCTGTGTCAGAGCACTTAATTGTCATTGCAGTTAGCCTGTCTCCTCTTCTCACCGTCTAGTATGATTGTGGACGAGACTTCACATGATTGAAACTTCAGTATGATTGTTGAGATGATGGCCCAAAATTCAAAGAAGTCTGAGTTACTTCACAAAGGGCAGTTGGCTTGGAGAATTGTCTGGACTCCTAAGTGATTTTGCATGAATGAAAAATAACCATTTTTGTGTTACCTCTGGAAATTTCAGAATCATTAGTCACCATAGCAGAACGGAGTTTACTCAGACTCATACAGTTGTTTTCCTACGTTGATGAAAGAAATGTGAAGTGGTAAGCCTCTCTGGAAGGCATGCTAACAGCACCTACTAAAATAAAAAAATACATAAACCCTTTGATCAAATTCACTGTTGGGGATTTATCCCATAGAAATAAAATACCAATTAGTAAAACTGTTACAAGATACTTAGTGTAACATTTTTTCTTAATGGCAAATGAAAGAAAATGCCCCCAAATCAGGAAATATTTCCATAATTGTACAGCTATACATCATAGTCTCCTAGACAGATTATTTTTACACATTACTACAGACAGGCCTTAGAAAGAATGAATTTGTGTCCTGGGAGATGACTGGAAGAGATTTATGCAAGGCTTAACTGTGTATATACTGTGATTGCATTTTCTGAAGCAAATAATAACAAAAACTGTGATTAAAAATATACATATGTCTCTAGAGGATTATATAAGTTTGGATAAAAATAGGAAAAGTGGCATATTAGGGTGTTGATATTGCTTAGCTAGGGATAGGGGATGGAGTATTGATACAAGGGAAGAAAAGAAGCAGAGTACAAGTTCATCCTGTCCTGCTCTCAGTCTCTCTGTCTCTCTCTCACACACACAGACACATATTTTTATATATATTATACTTTACATATATGTGTATTCATATATATGAAAACTGTTTTAAAATTTAGAAAAGGTCACTTTTCTGTTGGAATGAGTAACTATAAGGAAAACAGCCAGCTGGTCACGAAGAATGATTACAACAGGGCATGCTTCAGAGATTTAAGCATGAGTCCCAATTCAAGTTGGAACAGCCTTGCAAATAACACTCCAGGACATGAGTTCTATATACTGGAGGAAATCTGGAGGAAAAGATATTTTAGACTTCAGGGGCTTCTCCCACATGCTGTCTCTCTAGAGCTACTACTTAATATCAACTTAATATCAGTATCCTTTTTAATATCAATACAATAATATAAGTTTTAATATCAGTTTTGAATTTTACTTTTTAAAATAAGAAATTTTTTGCTTTTTCTTTACTTTGAATCTAAAAAAAAAAATGTTCAGTCTCCAGTTATATACTATTCCATTGTAATGTTTTTAGTTATTTTTTTTGTTCTTTGAATGCTTTCCTTTTGCACTTCAAAACCAAAAAATTTACCTGTAGTCTTCTTTTATTAAGGGATAAACAATTGATCCCTTTACCTCTATTTTAGAGGTATGCTAGGAGGATTTTGTCAGCCAGAATTCTGTGTGTGGTCTCTCACAATATTCTGACAACATACTTTGCCCTGGTACATCTGAAGAATGCAAATGCCATATTCCCAGGGCACACTCGCATGGATTATTTTCCAGGTCTCTTTGATTTTCAGAAGTTCTCTTAATTATTTATTTTGACATGTCCCTCTCTTCAATTCACATAATAAAGGAAGACAGTCAGTTTTAATTTTCAAAGATTAACATAGCTTTAGTGTTTTTGGCCAATGCCAATGGTACGGGTTTGATAAGACTTATGTTTGATCCATTATTTTAGGCTTTACGCAATCAATAATTGTAATAAGACAGAGCTACACTGACACAGTGATTCATTATGATTAGCACTCATGGTTTAAGAGGCATCTGGTCTGAAAATATTTGACACACATGAGCTAATTTCAACATCTGTCTTAAGAAACTGACCACGTTAGTGCCAAGAACTTTGGTCCATTTAGCAAATTCAAAAAAAAAAAAAAGAATTCAAAAACAAGTTATTTAATAGCATGTGGCCTGTTGACCCATTGTTACTTGGCTGAGACTTTGTTTTGTAATATTAATGCTCAGAGTATTTGAATAAATATTAACATGTTGCTACAGACAGGGAATGTAGCTCCGTAAGAACGATAATTGTTTTAACTGTTGGGTTTACTCTTATATACGGAAGCTAAAGCAATGCCCAGCATATAGTAGGTACTCAGTAAATTTTTTTCAAGGAAATAGATACAGAAGTGGAAAAAGCTGAGAAACAAGTATGATGATGAATCCTCTGGCGTGGAATTTAAATAAAAACAAGCTCTTTTGTGGTCTCTACATTCTGGTTTTGGTGGTTGGGTGGGATAGAGCCATTAGAAAGTGATTTTCAGATGGCTTGAGAAAATATCCCATCTTCCAAATTAGGGGTCCAATAATTTCTTTTTAAATTGCGGTAGATTATATATAATACAAAATTTACCATTTTAATCGATTTTATGTGTAGATTCAGTGGCGTTAAGAACATTGATAATGTTGTGCAGCCATTACCACTATCCATCTCCAGAACTCTTAACGCCTTTCCAAACTAAAACTCTGTACCCATCAAACAATTATCATTTTATCCTCCCTTCAGTCTCTGGTAACCAGTATTTTACTTTCTGTCTCTATTAATTTGAGTATTCCAGGTATCTCGTATTAGTGAAATCATACAACATTTCTCCTTGAGTGTCTGTTTTTTTCACTTGGTAAAGCATTTGTTCTTAAACTTAGACATGATACATATATTAGGTAATATGTACCAATTGAAGATTAGATCGTCATTTTTTATAAATAGAATCCCCTAGTCCCTTAGAGGACTTTACATCAGGCATGAGTAAAGTGTGTACTATAATTGAAATTTCTTTATTGGTGTTTATGAAAAATGCCTAGTTCCTGTCTTACTTGAGGCATAGTAATGGCTCATACCCTGGGGGGATGATACTGCATGTTGGTATTACTAGAACAAGGCATTTTGGATTTGTTTGTCATGACAAGAAATTGTTTACTATGTTTAAGAATGGAAAGTTTATCAAACCTACTGACCCTTTGGAGTATTTCCCAATAAGAAATGTATGCTCACATTTCTTGGTAGCATTAATATAAATTTAATTACTTGCTATGCTAGTGGTATAATTTTTCTTTCCTGTAAAGGTAGGTCAGCATATTAGAAAGGTTAAGAATCTCATTCTAATTGGAGCCATGAAATATCGTTAATTAAATCCCCACAGGAGTCCCTCTGGATTGAACTATATATATTGAACTCACAGAAGATTAAACAGTGTAATCCTTTTACCTCTCTAAAGGAGTATAGCATATTTTCTTTTTCAATTATCTTTAAAATGCACACTTCTATCCTTTTTCTACCTGACTGTAAGATATGTAAATCTCTTTCTTTCGTAAGAAAAACATCTCTTCAAGTGCATATTCCATTAATAATACTAATACTATTAGGAGACCATGCAGTGCCTTTCGACCCAAACCAAGATGCCCTATGTTAGATTCTCATTTTCTGTTTTTTGATGGGACAAAATCATAACCAGGTTCTTTATATCTTTCAAGTCCCTTTACAATGAATCCTTGTGTACACTATAATAAAAGGATTTCAGAGTCCCATCAGAGAAATTAACTGGTCTAATCCTGTTCCTTCTAGCAAAATTGTGCTCATAATGCATTATACCCAACTTCCCAAGTGTACTTGGAAACATTTTTACTGTAGGTAAATTCAAAGTATAATTTTACCTTTCTCTGTAGTTCCATTTGCCCTCCGGTGATCCGTATGAAGTTAAGGCAATTCTATGTAGTTCTTTTAAAGTTTATGTGGTTTTCCCTAGAAAGAGTTAGATATGTCAATAGCTGTTGCCTATTGAATTTTTATTGTAGGTTGTAGACAGTGTGCTCTATAGAACTCCCCTACAATTGCTACCCACCTGTGAAAGGTAAATGTCCAAACTTGCTTGATAATACCAATAAAGCTGTGGAAAACCTTTTCAGAATGACTCACATTCTTTCCTGTGGGTTCCAAACCATCGGAGACATAGACATAAAATTCAGGTTCCAAATATAAGCTTCTCCCCACCCCCACCCCACCCCCCGACAATCTGTATTGAAGGAAATGGCTTTGATTTCTGATCAGAATTGCTTTCCCATCCTTGAATTGTCCAGTTAGTGAGCTGAGATCCCTGCTTCAAACCTTTGGGCACCCATCTATTGCCTCAAGATTAGAAAGTAGAACACAATTATGCAGTGTGCTAAAGGTGGAAGAAGAGGCAGATTGGCTCACTCTACACATTAACCCTGCCCCAAAGGGAATACGGGCCAGCGGATCCCAGAATCTTTCCCCCTCACCAGTGAGACAAAGGATTAGCCCAGAGTTCGTTACAAAGAGAGTTAGCTAAAAAGAGATGTTCTCCAATATCTTCCAGAAAATAACACTTGCTATTTTGTGTGCCAGCCACAATCCGGGAAGAGGCAAGTGGTGGTGTTCTGTAAAGAGAGACATTGATAAACTTGACTTTGTTTGCTTCTCTTTTTAATTTTTTACTGCTTCTCCTGCCCCAGCACCACCGTCTGCCTTATGGTGTGAAATATCTCAGGCATTTTCCTCAGCCTCTCATTCTGTGTTCTCTTACTCTTTGCCTGTTAAACTGGTTAATTACTTTTCCTTTATGACCGTTTTTAAGCATCAGTTCTCTGTGAAGCCTTTCTTGACTCCATCAGGTAAACATGACTATCTCATATGTCCTCATAGAACCTTATACTTACTTCACTATATTTAACTAAACCATGCTGCAATTACTTTTTAAAAATATCTGTCTCCCTAAATGGATTGTGAAAACAAAATATCTAACATAATAACACACTTATAACAAGTGAATGAACTAATGAATAAGGAGTGAAAAACTGTATTGAGTCCAGGGTTCTATTCTTTTATTGAATGAATGTTTAAAGACCCTGTTATGTAACTTCCATGGCTAACTGCCATGGATAAAAAAATTTACTTAATCAGTCTAGTCAATACATAGTTAGTAGACACCTAATTTGTGTGTGCCATTATGCTTTATGTTACCTAAAAAGTAGTTAAAGAGGCAAGTATGATCCTTATTCACTTGAGCTTACATACTAGCAATCAAGAATGCCAAGAGAACAGATTATTTCTATTAGGATATAAGTATGAGAGTTGTGAGCACTAATATAAAGATGGAAGTTGCATATTAACATTTGCTGGATTCCAGAAGTGGGAAGAAACATAGCCTGTGTGTAATTCAGCCTGGCAGAAGTGTAGATCTTCTGGAAGGTCAATTCTAATAGCTAGGATTTAATGAGGGCCTGTTACGTACCTGTGGTGACTTGTGTGATGCTCACCGCATGCCCATCTCAAAGGTGCAGATACCAATGTGAGATAAGGGTGGGAATAAGTCAAATACACCTTTATATCTTAGATTAATTGGCTTGAATTTTAGTCTCTGATAGTGGGAAACGATTGTTGGACTTTAAGTATTACCAGCTTTATTTTTTAAGAAAGATTAGTGACTACTCTGAGGAAAATGCATTAGGCAGGAGAGAGCATGACCTTAGCAACCGAGGGGAGGTGATACCAATCTTGGTAGCAGTCATTATTAATAGAGACTCTTGATTGGAGAGTAGAAGATCAAAGAGACAGTAAGAGAAGCACCAGATTGGATGATTCACAGGATATGTGGTTTGAAGAGTAAGAATTAGCCCAATGTAATAGGTTTGGGAGCAGATGTTGTCATTGAGTTTGGAATATATTCAGTAGGAAATACGGAGAATGAGGAGATTTGAGTTGAGAAGATACATGTTTTAGACATCTTGAATTTGAAGTAACAGTGCATCACAAATGGGAATATCCAATTTGTAACTGTGCAGACCTGGAGAGACAGGTGAGGAAAGAGACAGTCTAGGGAAATGGTGCTATGAGACCATGATCCGTCATGGCTGGTGGTTAAACAAGGCTATCCAGAGAACATGATCTTAATTGATGTACAGAACATCTCTTAACAACAGTTTTTCAGATTAAGTTAAAACAGCTGAAACTTGAAAAATTTCACAAGTTCTATGATACTACAATAGGCATTCTTCAAAAAAATAATAAGGGTTGGCATTTGGTTGTCAGTGAAAATGACTTTGATATGCTATAAAACCTTAGGTGCCTTCTAAAATATTCAAGAAAAATCAATATATGCTTGGTGTAGTGTTATATTAAATGTACTCCAATATTCTCGAGAGTGAAATCTAGTTTCTGGCAGATATGGGAATGGTTAATCAAAATGTTTGCTTCATAAGGATTATAATAGCTAATATTTATTGAGTGCTCATGATGTGCCAGGTGGTTATGTAAGTTCCTTACATGGATCTATTTTTGTAAGGCACACATTAACCTCCTTTTACAGATAAGAAACTTGGGGCCCATAAAGGTAAAGTGTTAGTGGAAGAAAGCCCATTAGAACCTAGCCAGGTTGGGTGTAAAAACTGCACTGAAATTGATGATCTCGTGGCATGTCCCTACCGAATCCCTTGAAATAAACAGCCACTAGCATTCTTAGCTACATTAAGCCCTGATAAGACTCTATTAATAGTGAAATTTGAAGGCATTAATTTTTAAACATTAGATTGTTCCACTGAAAACAAAATGGAAGTTTTTTAGTGCCTTACTCAGCACATCTAAAATAACTGCACAGTCCTAATGGCTTTATGTTCATTTGTGGTTAAAGTCTGGGAATCACATTAAAGGCAGAGTGTGGGGCACCTTTAATCATAGCAAGGATAACATATACCAGAGGAGTTAAAGAAAATGTAAAGATAATTAAAATACTGTGTTCATTTTTTCTGCTAAGTTCAGATGCTTTATTAAGAAATAATATTGTTGTATTATAAAATCACAAGGATGTTTACAAAGAAAGGGGCTTACTGATAAACACCACGTTCCCAACAAACACATCCATGCATATATAATGTTTTATCAAACATGTTTGCTCTTCCCTGTCTTGTTTCAGACGGTCAAAGACTGTCCAGAATCACCTCTTCATGGGATTTTATTACCCAAGATCACTTCTCCACCATTCTTTTATTTCCTTCCAAGTAGAGTACAAACCAAATATGCCCTTTTCTTGTCAGCTTAACTCTGCTTCACCTTGACCACTGTTTTCTCACATACATCCGTCTACCCTTCCATCCATCTTTCTTAATTTTCTTTACTTCTTTCAGACTACCTCTTGAGCATTTTGTCATTTCCTGTTTCCTTTGTCTCCCATTCTTTGTTTGAGATTTAAAAACAAAATTGGTATACATCCTCACTTACACACACAAAAGTAATGCTACAAGTAGATATATCTCCTGTATCAAGGAGAACAGATGCCATATGTTTCAACGTGAAATAAGACAATAACCAAAGCAACCCTCATGAGTTCTCAGCAGTCCCCTTTAGACCCTCCATCTATTCCTTCATCCTCTTTTAATTTAAACTGTGCCTCTTTAAGCAAGAGCACTCCAGAGAAATAAGCCACTGTTATTTTTATTCAATTTTACATGTTTTTCTGTTTTGTTTCATTACTAGTTGCAAGAGAACTATGTTTCTGCAGCAAATGTGCTGATTTGCAACTTCATTACGGGCTAAATAAGCTTTTATGTGTTGGCCATGGGACCCACCCTACTACCGTTTATGACGCTTTTTATGGAAGAAAATGCTGTGAGTTCCACACAATCAATTTTCAAATGAACTGCTGGAGCATCACCTGTTTGTCAGTTGGGAACTATCTTTAGGCATCTCACTGTCCCTGCTGGTCCTGGATCTGTGTGTTTGGCTGAGAACCCTCAGCCTCAGTTCGCAGAACGCAATTTTTCCCTCCTCCCAAGTCTCTGACCTGAGCAGGAGTTTACATACCCTTTGCACATGACTTTCACACCAGCAGCATGGAATTGGATATATCTATTTGATTTCTAGTCTTTTAGTAGATAAATGTTTTCCAACTTCATCTTCGTAATTTGCCTAGGTCCCTAGGAACTTGATTGGGGTAATCTCTTATTCTTTGTGTGTGTGTGTGTGTATGTTGACTCTTGAACAACATGGGTTTGAACCACATGGGTCCATTTATATGTAGATTTTTTTTGAGTAAATATGTACTGTAGCACTACCCAATCCATGGTTGGTTGCATCTACAGATATGGAGAGTCAACTAAAGTTATATTTGAATTTCGACTGTGCAGGGATTGGCACCCCTAACCCCTGAGTTGTCAAAAGTCAGCTGTTTATGTGTATATATTATTTTTTGTCTTTCCTATTTTGTTTGCTACTTCAATTCTAGAACATAATCAGATATTTCTAAATTATTCAATACACCTTCTTAGAAAGAGTCACAAACAGATTTTAACTGAATTTTCAATTTATTAGCCCCTATATAAATAGGTTAAGAGGATAAGCTGTACTAAATTGATCCACTTGGATTAATATAGGCATTTAAATTTTTTTTTCTGGCATGGGTAATACACTGTAGGCAAAGGTAGAAACAAGAGGGGCCATGAAAAGGTTGTTCACCAGTAATCCATGTGGACGATGCTGATAGCTTGGCTAAAGATGAAAGTGGCAACAATGATAAATGGTTGGATTCTAGATAGATTGAGGGCACAACTGCCAGCATATGGAGTATGAGAGAAGAGAGGAGTCAAAAATTACTTCAGAGTTTTTACTTGACCAATTGTGAAAATCAAATTGCTGAAAATCATCATGAAGAACATGTAGAGTGAGACTGGGTACGAAAAAAGTCACTGTTGGGTGTATTTACAGATTCCTACAAGCCTTCCAGGTACAGGCATTAAGTCAGAAATTGGATGTATGATTGTTAAAAATTTAGCCTCAAGAGACCAAAATAGCAGAGATTCAGGGCAAAGGCTATTTCTGGCAGTAGAGAATGTATACTTTTCTGGAATATCTCTAAGACCTAAGAACAGTGGTAGGTTGTTGGAAAGGGAACCCTAGCAACAAAAGAGAGGGATCCCATATTTAGGAAAGTTAAATGACTTGGTCACACAGAATGGCAAACTCAAGATCAAAGCGTAGATCTGATGGGTTTGGCAGCCTGTTGTTACCCAACAGAGTAAATGTAACTTCTTTTTCTAACATTTCTCCAGTGAAGAGTTCTGCCCTCTTTTCCAAAGCATTTAACGATTATTTTGAACACATATGTGCACCTGATCTGTCGTTCCTTTTTTTTTTTTTTTTTTTTTTTTTTTCTGTGATATCATGGATTCACCAAACATTTAGTACTGTTTTTGGAAGGTTTTCCTTTCTCCCTGTATTCAACTGGTATTCCAGATTCCCTATCCAACATAAGCACACAAAAATGCTTTGTGTTTTCACCCAGTGCTATTTAGTGAATTATGTCCCCCTCAGATTCATATGTTGAAGCTGTAATCCTGTGATGGTATTTTGAAATGGGGTCTTTGGGAGTTGAGGTTTAGATGAGGTCATGAGGGTGTGGCCCTCCTGATGGGATTAGTAACCTTATAAAAAGAGCCACCAGAGGGCTTATTCTCCTTTTATCTCTCTATGTCATGTTTGAATGCAAGGGAGAAGGCAGCTGTCTTCAAGCCAAGAAGAGAGGTCTCACCAGGTCCTGATTATGCCAGTATTCTGGTCTCAGAATTCTAGTCTCCAGAACTGTGACAAAACAAGTTTCTGTTGTTTAAGCCACCCAGAATATGGTAATTTGTAACGGCAACTGAGCTGACATACAACCAGGAGAATTACATGGACGCTTTTAGTGATCATCTAGGTACTATGCTATGCCCTGGATTTAATTTCTCATGCATGTGAAGCAGATAGCAGTTTGCAAAGAACTTTGCACATCTTTCCCTTACTTATTTGACTATGACAACAACCCTGAGGAGTGGGTCATGGATAATGGATGTCTTAGTAGAAAAAGAACACACTTGTCCCTAATCTCAACCTTGGTAAGCAGTGGAGGTGGATGGGAATGAAATGCCACTTTTTTGGTTTCAAGCCTTGTGCTCTTTCCATGATTACAGGACTGAGGCATCATTAATGCCTGTCCATTTGGGAGAGAGGTAGCAAGCACTGTTGTTAATGGCAAAGCCTGTAGAGCCAGACCCTGGGCTTAAATCCTGTCTCTGCTGCTTCTGCAATTATGATTTTAGGCAAGTTGTTAAACTTTGTGTCTTGGTTTTCCTTTTTGGAACTGAGATAACAATAACACCATGTGGATTATGAGGATTAAATGAGTTAATTCATGTAAAATACCTCAAACAGTGCTTAGTGCATGTCAAGTATCCTGTAAAAATTAGCAGTGATATTACTTTTTTGATGCATTTCTGAGGGCTGTGTATAGTGCCCTTACCAAGTCCTTAGGACAAAAAAGCAAGAAATGACTGTTTTACTTCCTCTTTCTCATCCATTGTTTTATTCCACATTGATAACTACATATGGTATTTATCATCATCTATTTTGTTATAACTCCAAAGATTAATTCTTCATAATTCCTCTTAGGTCCAGGCTGAGAGATACTAGTAATCAATTCTGGTCTCCTCTAATCATCCTCATTATGGACTGCTTGGCCAAAAGCAACTAATCTCTCTCTCCCTCAACATTTGCCTTCTTTCTCTCTCTAGATAAATTTTTCTATTGCTTCCCATTTAATCATCATAAAATAAATTCTTCTCTCATTAAAAAACAAATTTATCTCCCCTAGAGATCATTACTTACAATTAGTAACTTTCTACTAATGAAGCCACTCCTTTCTCTGGTTTGCTTTTTACTTGCCTATTTTCTTCTGTGGGGTATTTTCATAAAAATTGAAATCATTTTCTATTATTCCCATCTTCCAATTGAGCAGCATGTCTTGTTTGTGTTATGTGCAGCATGCTAAAGTTAGAATCCTTCTAATTTTGAAACCCACCTTTTTATACTATTTTTACCTCAGTCTTTTTTCCTGTGTGCCACTTTATAAACTGTTGACAGGATAAAACAAGGCAGAGTCCCATTTTAGCTTTGATAGACATGGCTCAGTGGAATTACATTCTAGCAATAATTTGTCATTGTGGAATGTGAAAACAAAGTATGAGTCAAAAATGGACTGTGAATAGCTTTAACGCAACACCTCAGTATGCACCTCCTTTGTGACTGTAAGCATCAGTTAGAGTGTGAAGGGTAGGAACCCAATCTCCAGGGTGAGCCTGCCTGCATGTGTATCTGGCGTTACCCTGCCCTCGCTTTGTGACCTTCAACTTCTCTGGGCCTCCCTTTCCTCATCTGGCAGTCCTAAGACTACTGGGAGGGGTAAGTGACTTATGTATGTGTTCTCAGTCAGGAGATGCTGGAGTACACTGAGAAACAATGTACAATCTCTGTGGTTTAGTGAAACAAAGGTTATTTCTCACTTATTCAAAGTCATTTAGTGGTTGGGGTAGGCCTCTGGGACAACAGACATCCATGCAGCAGCTCAGCAGTCCAGCCAGCTTGAATCCTGTAGCTCAGCCATCTGCACAGGAGGCCTCTGCTTCACTGTAGCAGGGAAACAGGCAGGAGGGCTGGCGCTGGCTTTTCCTCCTGCAGCCGAGAAGTGACACGTGCCACTCCAGGCATCCCTGGCTAGCTGAAAGAGGCTCCAAAATGAGGAGAGAAGAGGAATGTCTGCTAAACAGTATTGGTTCTGATCCAGGATGTAAAATACATAGAACAAAGTAAAAGCCTAATTCATGCTCACTTTTGTTACTAGGCATAGAAGAGCAGAATATAGTGCTAAGGAGTTAATAAGGCTGTGATCCTTATCCAAGGATTTTTTAGGTTTCAATGAAAGGAGACTAGGAAATGAATTTGTGTGTTTATTAGAGCAAGCGTTGCAGGAAAATTCTTATAGGTCCATCTTGGGGTTCTCATCCTTGTC
The DNA here is from genome assembly GCF_009834535.1 of Camelus ferus. Classification (NCBI taxonomy): domain Eukaryota; kingdom Metazoa; phylum Chordata; class Mammalia; order Artiodactyla; family Camelidae; genus Camelus; species Camelus ferus. The sequence goes on from NC_045699.1 coordinate 14,168,572, forward strand.
TGCTGTAAATTTAATTTACCTTTCCCATTTCTGCTACCTGAAAATCTTGCATCATTAAAAAGCCTTTTAACCTTGCCGTAACTCAGTTATCTCATCTGCAAAATGGAGATACTTACAGGCAAGAATGAGTGTAAATGGCTAATTGTTCTAATGCTTTAGATTGCACATAGTAAGAACTCATTTCATTTTAGCTGTTATTACTCTATGATGTACAACTTTGGATCATCTTTGTTCTCACTTTCAACATTCATATCTTGAAGGTATGCTTGATATTATCTCTAGGAATGCCTCCATAGACTCCTGTGAACCAGTGAGTATTTAACTAAATTTGAGAGTTTCTAGGCAGAAGGGTCTGTCTCTAACTTAGGAGAAACCCAGAGGATTCCCAGTCTCATGCCTTTTCCTTCACAATATGTCATTCCCCAACTCCCAGGATCCAATCTGACTTAAGAACTATTTTACTACCTCTAGCCCTGTTTGCCATCCCGTCCCCACTCACGATATTAATTCTGATTACTAGCACCTAGTTCTTTCTAAATTTATACCTCCTTATGTCTCATTGCTTCATCATTCAGATGGAGCCCATTAGATCCTGTAGCACCTTTTGCCATTGAAGCTCAATCCAGTGGCCAGAGCCTGCTCCTCACTGGTAGCCTTCATTGTCAGAAATAGTTGCCTGTGTGTCTAGACATCTGAAGAGTATGCCTTTGAATTCTTTAGACATATGCTCAGCCTGTTAGTTGAGAAATGCTGACATGTCACTGACCATCTTGTGACCTGGTCTATGGCAACAGTTTCATGTATATTTGAGTTTGCTGTGCACATCCATCACAGTTCACTGACAGTGTGATGCAGGGTGGCTATCCAGGCCTTACCTGTCTAGTCATCCTTTTGTGATGAAACACCCATGCTGTGCTGAACCCAAAGAAGTCATGTGCATGATATCTGTCAGAGTGTCATTTGCAAAATGGTCCCTTAATAAACATGTTGCTCCACTCGCTGCCCTCTAATGGGACATGTTGGTGCCCAGTAAGCAGGAGAAGACACCTAGGTAGTAACACATAAAAGCAACAACCAGAAATGACCTGTAGAAGTAGTTTCTTTTAAGGGGGAATTCTATAGGTAGCACATTTAAAGAACATTCAGATTGTTAATCAAACAGTGCTTTATTCAAACCCTGCCTTTATTACCAATCTTTTAATCCACCTTGGAAAAGCATTTTTGATTCCCTTGGTCGTCCAGTTCCTTGTCTCTAAAGTGGAAATGATAATATTACTGAATTATCATAGTTATGAAAATCAAATCAAATATAATAATATGCATATCTAGCTGAGTGACTTTGGGGAAAATACAACTTTCTGTGTCTCAGTTGCCTCATTTTCAGTGGGGGATAATACCAGTGCTTATTGCACGGGATTCTTGTGAGGATTAAATGACATGTGTATATGCTTAGAAGTGTGTATGATATAAAGAGCATTTTATATATTACTTATTATTAGTTATTACTGTATAAATCACCCAAGTTTCTTTCGTAGAACCATGAAGGGATGATATGAGTGTTACGACTCAGAAACCAGGCTTTGGCTTGGGGCTGCTCTTAGGTTGCTGTGAAAAGGAGCCAGGAAACTAGTCACTTCAGGAAACTTCTTACTTGAGTTTAATGATGTTAGTTAGACTTGTACCAACTGGAATCCCTGTCATCCTACTGCTAACAAAGTGAAACCGCTGGCAAATTTCTTACAAAAACAGAATCAGAATCTGTGAGCTTTTGCCCTCTACCTGAGTGGTCTTGAGTAAGTGACCGCTCCAGCCTCACTGGGCTCACATTTAATAGAGGAGGTTGGATGAGTTGATTTCTGATTTCTGTGTAGCTCTAAAATTTACTGAATTTCTAACACATGAAAGCAAGCATTGCATTGTCTGTTGTACATTTAAGAAACAACTTTTAAAATCATGGTTTTGAAAATGTTTTAAGTATGGCAGATCAGCCTAGATCCTTGCAAATTAAATCTTTACATGCAAAAAAACATGATAGGTAGAAAAAATAAAGGTCTGTTTGTTACTTACTGTTATCTCAGTTTCTATCATGCTGAGGTATTCATGACTTTCACATTTTGGCTTTTCCTATTCTTTTCTATTTTAAATAATTTTATTTTTAAATGTTCTCTTTTTTCTTTATGAGCTTCCTTTCACCTTTTTTCTTCTCTACATAAAACAGATGCTCTAATAGGCATAAAGCTATATTGCTTGATGAAGGTAGAGAAGAAGAGAAAACAGCAGGAATCCTGATTTGCTTCACTGGCTTTCTGGAAGTTTTGAAGTATTTGAGTTGCCTCCTGAAAAAGGTGGTTGTGGTCAACTGTTATTAACTTTCTGCTTTTCTTTGTGATGTTAGAGTTCAGACTATTGGAAAAGGGTTCTGTGCTTATTATTTTTGTTTTTGTCATTGAAAGTTTTTCAAATGTTGCACAAAGTCCCTGAAAATCCAAATGGGACAGGGTTAAACATTACATATTTTAAAGCCCAGTACCACAATTATGCTAATGTAATTAAGCTTCATGAATATGGTATGCAAATCAAGTTGTCAAGGACTATACCAAATAGAATTGTTCTTAAAGATAGAGCAGATTGGTTCTGAAATTCTTATAAGGATCACTGTTTCATAAATTCCTAAGCAGAATCTCATTTTGTATAATAGAAAAAAAGCTTTAAGCACGTCATCGTCAGTATTTAATCTGCACATTTTTCTCCTTGACAGTGGCAAGTTTTGATATAAAAAGGAGAGAAATTATGTCTGTTTGCAATGGAAAGGTTTAAAGTATCAATATCTAGAAAGTTTTTAAATGTTACCTTTTTCCAGCTTTACTGAGATAAGATTAACATGTAATATGTAAGTTTAAGGTATGCAATGTGTTGATATATGTATATTATGAAATGGTTACCACAATAAGGTAAGTTCACACATCCATCACCTCACATAGATAACCATTTGTATATGTGTGGTGAGAAGTTTTAAGATTTATGCTCTTATTATCTTAACAAGTATACAATATAATATTATTAACTATGGTCACCATGCTGTATATTACATCCCTAGAACTTATTCACCTTGTAACTAGAAGTTTGTGCCTTTTGATCATGTTCACCCATTTTTCCCACCCCCTAATTCCTTCCTGGCAACCACCAGTCTGTTCTCTTTCTATGACTCTGGTCCTCTTTTTTTTTTTTTTTTTTTTTTAAGGTTTCACATGTAAGTGGGATTGTAAAGGATTTGTCTTTCTCTGTTGGACTTATTTCACTTAGCAAAATGCCCTCAAGATTCATCCATGTTGATGCAAATGGCAGGATTTCCTTGTTTTTTATGTTTGAAAAATACTCTGTTACATACACATCACATCTGTTGATAGACAGTTAGGTTGTTCTCATGTCTTGACTACTGTAAATAATGCTGCTTTGAATGTGGGAGTGCAGACATTGCTTGGAGATTTCATTTCCCTTGGATTTACATCCAGAAGTATGATTTCTGGATTCTGTTATAGTTCTATTTAAAAGAATTTAAATTTAAAATTTCTTGATGAATTTCCACACCATTTTCCATAGTGGCTGCACCGGTTTATATTCCCACCAACAGCACACAAGGGTTCCCTTTTCTCCACATCCTTTCCAGCACTTGTTAGCTCCTGTCTTTTTGATAACAGCCATTCTGACAGGTGTAATATCTTAAATGTAAAGTCTTTCCCCAATTGGATCATAACCTGATACACTGCACTTCATGAAAAAGAGTTTCAACATAGATGTTTTATGTGGTGTTGATTTTTGTCCTATAAATACAATAACAGAAAAACAGGTTTGAACCATCAGAGTGATCTGAAATCCCTCAGCAGTTATTATGTGAAGGTTATAAGCAGCCATTTGAGGGCTCAGTGAGGAGGAGAGTGACAACAGTCTGGGGTGTGTCCTCTGCCTGGGCCTTCTTGCCTCTCATGTTGACCCAGTCCTGATGTCTGGTAGTTTGCTGTGACCCCTTCTCTGTTCATTACTCATTGGAACTTCCAGTGTGTAAGCCTTCAGAGAATTAGCCCAGAACAGAATCAGAGGAAATCAATAAAGGAAAGGGTTGTTTTATTTATGATTTTCTAAATTTTGTAGTTATAAAATTCTTTCTCATTTTTCTGATATGAGATAAAGTTAAAACTAGAACAAAGGAAAAAACCCTCCAAAATCCTATAACCCTATCACCAAGAAATTATCTTTGATATCATTTTAGTGGTCTGTCCAAAATTTGTTGTTACTTTTTTAGTGTAATACATGCATTTCTGTATTTTGCAATTTTGCATTTTGCTTCTTTTACCTTAAAATAGCATCCTATGTATTTTCCTGTTGTTCAAAATTGTTTTTTACATCAGCAAACTATTCCACCATATGGGTGTAACTTGATTTGTGTAGTGCTCCCCCAGTATTGGACAGAAGGTGTGAGGGCACTGACGAACTGCCCCTGCTCTACAACTTTGTATGTGGAAAGGACTAAAGAAGGCAAGTGAAAAATCAGTCTCCTGTTGTATTTTTACATCTTTTCTCCATCAAAGTGGAATGTTCTATGAGAGAACTACATTCCCAAAAATGTAAAAGTAGTTATTTAGGCACACCAAAAATTGTATTCTACCAGGTACAACCTATGTATTCTACTAATGTTTAACAAAATTAAAGATTTCACTTTGCAAAGAATGAAACTCATTATTGGTAATATTGTCTGCTCAGCCTAACAATGATTGATTAATGGCAGTGAGTGGTGTTTGAATTATTAGTTACTCTTCATTGGTTTAATTAAATAAATGGGTGTACTGGCACAGAGCTTATGCTGATTTAGTTCCACCAAATGATCGTTGGGTTGCATACCTTTACGTCTCCTCCACAACCTTCAGATTTGCCATAAGATTGCTTTTAAGATGAGACATGCTATGGCTGGGGATCTGCCCCCAATCACAACGCCTGACCTTTGCGTGAGAAGATAGTGTCTCAAATGGTGACTCCTTTGCAACGTAGCGTCTCTTTTATCCACAGATTCCCAGAGGTCTCCCTTCAGTAGTTTCTATTAAAACTTTTACTTTCATTTCCTCTAGGCTATTTGTGGCTGATAGTCATAGGATAGTTTCTTTTCCAAAGGATCTATATAGTGTAATACCATGAGCATTAAATTCAACCAGTGCTATTGTAGGTATTAGCCTCACATTGTGAAGGATGCAGGAGGCTGGTGACTTGAGTGGTTTTTGTCTTCTGCATGGGATCTCCAGTCCTGACTTGTCTCCTGAGCCCGTGTCTTACATAACTAACGGCCTCCTGCTGCCCATTTAGTCTGGGTTGGCCCTCTGAAGCATAAAAGCCACCTACCTCAAACTAAAATAGATCTTCATTGCCACTTAAACCAGTTCTTGATAATTTTTCTTTTCCTCTATTTCAGTTGCTGGCCTCTCCATCTCATCAGTCACCTAGGCCAGAGAGCTGGGAGTCACATAGGTTCCTGTAACTCTCTCCCTCCTTATACTTTTAATCAGCTGGAAAGTCCTGACATTCATATCCCTGTGTGTTCCCAAGTCTGTCCTCTCCTTTGAGTGCTCTATTTCACACTTGTGACGTCACTTGATCGCACTATTTTAACAGGCTTCTTCTAACTACTTTCCTTATTTCCAGACTTTTCCCCTTTAAACCAATGGCTCCACAGTGATTTTCCAAAAAGAAAGTCTCATTTCTCAGGATAAGACGACTCAGTCCTGCATGCCATCTGTTCCTTTTTTTTTTTTTTTTCCTTCCCAAAGTGTGGTCTGCTGATCACCTGCTTAATAATCACCTGTGGAGGGGCATTGTTAAAAATATAGCGCACTGTGCCAAAGGCTTTAGAATCAGAATCTAGTGGAGGCAGAGCCAGAGACCTGCATCATAAACAAACTCTCAAGGTGACCTTAAGTCCTCAGCACTTATGAATTGCTTACCCACCTCTAGAATAAAACTCAAGTTCTTGCTCAGACCTGGTTCCTGCCTACACTGTTAGACCCTTTCAGCCTCATGCTTTCTGCCCTAAGAAGAGGGAACTGCTTTCAGTGTCCCCACAGATCCCTGGCTGGCTCACATGTTTGCCTTTGCTCAGTTTTTCCTCAAGAAAGTACCGCCTTCCCAGTTTCTTGGCCTTACTAATTATGACACAGACAGGCATGGAGTCTCCTCTCAAGTGGACATTCAGGATGTGGTCCTCAGACCAGCACCTTCTACTTACACAGAAACTTGTTGGAAATGTGAACTCTCAGGTCTCACCCAACACGTACAGAATACAAATCTGCATATGGACAGTTCTTGGTGATTTGTATCCACAATTCCCTTTAAGAAGTCCTGCTTTGGGAAAACTTGCTTCATCTCTCTAGTTGGATGAAGTCGTACTTTTTGTACAACTCTGCTTACACATCTGTCTCTTCCACTAGACAGTGGGCTCCTGGAGAGCAAGGAATCTTCCTTATTACCTCTGTATTTTCAGACCCTCTTATTGTCCCTGGCACGTGAAACAGCTCAACAAATGTTTGTTTATTTAAACTGAGCTGACCTGCAGGTCAGCCTGGAACTAAAAAGCTGGATCCCTGGTGCAGTGTCCTTTTGCACAGATTGGTTGCACTTTCATTTTTAGATGCTCTTGCTTTTGGCTGAGCTGATGCTGTTTTTGCCACCTCTTTCTAAATTCACAGATGGTCTAGAGCATTTGCTTGCAGAGAGTGGATTGCTGCCCAGTGTGGATTGCTGTGGGCCAGGCAGCTGGGCTTCCCTGTTGGTTACCAGCCAGGCCCTGCTGATTAAAGCTTCCTTTAGGGACTGCATGTTTGTTTCTCCTTCCAGGAGGGTCTCATTCGAGTTCAGGTGTGTATGTAGAGAAGTTGGGGGACTTCTTGGTTATCGAGATGTTGTTCATCTTCACACACATCTAGGTTACTAACGTCGTTTATGTTGTTTCAGTTCAAAACTCTTAGCATGAAACTTCCATGACTTGATGCCAAAACAGCTTTCTAGTCAATTTCCATGCTCTTTCCTGTTCCATTAGACTGCAAACTGCATAAAAGCGGTGTGTCTATTTTTGCGATCATTTAGCATGGTGCCTGGCATATGTGTGGAATGAGTAAACAGATAAATGATACATATATTGAAGAGCTCATTTAGAGTACAGTCTCGGGTCCTTTGTCTTGTGTATGTTTGTATGTATGTATTTATAATCAGTAATCTTTTGGAGATACATTATACTTTAGAAGACTCTGATTGCCATTTTTAATACCAGTTTTTAAAAATTTTATTTATTTATTGAGTTATAGTCATTTTAGAGTGTTTTTATAATGCTTTTTAATCCAAGAAGTGCTTCCCTTAATTAAATTGTATCCCCTTCACCCCGCCCCTAGCAAGCACTGATCTTTCTGCTGTCTCCATAGTTTTGCCATCTCCAGAAAGTCGTATAGTTGGAATTATACTTTTCAAATGGCTGCTATTGCTTAGTAATATGCATTTAAGTTTCTTCCATGTCTTTTCATGTCTTGATAGCTCATTAATAAATAGCCTGAAATATTAATTAATTTAGTCATTGATTTAACATAGTTAAAAGCCCTAAAACAATCATAGTATGCAGATGCTATAATATAAAGTTTAAAGGGCTGGATTTGGTTTACATATACTTTTTTTGGTCTTACATAGTTTATTTTGAAACTGAACATTTGAATGGTTTGGGTGGACATATACTCTGCAGTTTGCTGAACCAGTATTCATGGTTGTGTTATATACAGCCTGATTATTCTAATATCTTTTTGGACTCTGAAAATGTCTAATATTGCAACCAGTGATATAGAGGAAAACACTTTGGTTTTGGTGTCAGACCACCTGTGTTCTAGTACTAGCTCTGGCATCCACTAGTTTTTAGGTTGCCGGAAAATCAGTGATATATATTTTCTGTGTAGAATGGATATAATATCAATGCCTACCTTCTTAACAGTTGTAAGAAATTAATAAATTGACCTTATATCAGCCACAGACAACACTTTGACATTCCACAAATAGTTCCTGAGCTCCTCTTATACCTTTGCCTTTATTAAAAAAAAAAAATCTAATGTATCTGCATGAAATGTTCTTGCCATCTTTTTCATAAAGCTTTCTTAGATCTCCAGAGTCAGAATTCCTCAACCCTGTATCTGTCATCCCAATTATCTTTGCTTCCTTTTAGAAATTGTCATGTTTCATCCCTTACTACATGTATGTAAGGATATGTCTGTTTCCTCTGTTTGATTGTGGGGCAACTTGAGGGCAGAGTTGTGCCTTGTCCATCTGTCTATCCTATAGCACCCAAAATGCCTTGCATAAAATAGTATACAGTACTTGTATATAGAGTTGAAAAACAGAATGGCTACAAGCATGGAACTCAGGAGTCTGAGTTTTTATTCTGGCTCCATCTCTTATTGGCTGTATGTTGTTGGCCATCTTAACTAATCTCCATTAGCCTAGGTTCTTATCTGTGAAATTGTGAAATGAGGATGGGAATAAAACCTATCTCCTAAAGATATCGTAAGCATTGAGTGAATTAATCTATGTAAAAGACTAACACCTACTAAGGTTCAATGTTTTATATATTCATTTTAGCCTCATATTTTCTTTGTGTATGTTTACAAGCTGCCACACCAGCCAGCACTGTGAAACTTGGCATTGCTCATCCACTCTTAACGATTCAATTTCGGTAGGACTCGTAACTGATACTAGAGAAGAATAGCTGTTGAAGGCAAAGCTTTAACTCAAAAACCATAAAAAAAATTTTTTTTTGATGGGGAAGTTTAAGATGCAGAAGGTAACTTAACCATCAGGGTATTTTGGCTGTAGTTCATGACAAATAAACCTGTAACGGATAATTTATGTTGAAGCTGTTCATGTCGCGTGGAAGAGGGTTCAATTTGCGCAGCACATACTTCTTTATTACCAGATGATTCATTGAAAATCACGGTTTGCAGTGATCTGCATAGTGGAAGGGTTGTTGGCCATAAAAACATCATAGAAGAAAATTCAATGATGAATATTATTTATGCCAAAGACATACATTTGTATTAGCTACACACATCCCAATGTACGTGCATTAAAATTATGACAGCACTGACAATTCAAATGAGACTCAGGGAAGAGTGAGTGTCAGCATTTCTGATAAGCTGTGCAAGATAATAGTTTTTGATACAAAACATGAGTTCAGCATCTCATATACCAAAGTTTGCTTTTCTTAACAATAAAGCCACATTTCCTTAGATACTGCTAGTAGCAAAAGGAATAAAAGGGAGAGGTAAAGGAAAGACAAGTAAAGAGTGGTTTTCTATACCATATCTCTCCAACTTCCTGAGTGATTTTCCTGTACCTTCCTATGCACAGTAAAGCACGTTAACTTATTTAGGCCCCATGGGTACTGTTGAGTCCCCTCTAGATGCAGTGATGTGAAAAGAGATGATATTTACTTCTTAAGTAATAGTGTTTACTTTGCAATTAGATGGCTGGTATGAAATGTCCTGTAGATACAAATCATTCTTTTTTAAACTTTAGCAAAGGGCATTTTATTTTCATATGCAGCATTTTCTCCTTGTTAATTTAATTTTTATTGTTTTTTGAGTTCTTCACCCATGTGAAGGAAATTCGACCCATCATGACCTGTCCTCATATGATCCAGTGGATCCAAGGATAGTAGGAAGAAATGATGGTTTTGTGATACACAAATATACCGATTCATTCCCTAACATATACTCTTTATTAATCTGTGACTTTATGTCCTCTAGATACAATTTGAAGTTCTGCCAATGTAGAATAGCTATAGTAGGTTAATTGCATATGTCATATGCAATAACATGATAACAATAAAACAAAAATGTGAATTGACAAAAATTTATTTATAATATTAGTTTCTACCTGATGCACTAGTTTAAACCTTGTCGACATTATCTCAGTTAATCCTCAAAACAATCCTGTAAACAAATTTTATGTTTTATGACAAAGGTGCACTTTGTAAAAAAAAAAATACAAAAAATATCAAGTGAAATTATCTCTCTCATTTTTGCTCTTTGATTTCCCAGAGGTAATTAAAATCAACCCTTTCTTATATATACTTCCAAGACTTGTTTTTAGCATAGGTATCATTTTCAAAAGAATATTTTATGTTCTGTGATAAGTTTCTTTTAGCAGTAGACCATGGACATTTTTTTATGCTGGAAATACATGTATGTTATAGACTGATAGTACTATTCCAGTTTTGTAGGTGGAAAACTGATGCTTTGAAAGACCTAATTCTCCAGTAAGCGGTCCAGCTGAGATTATAGCCTGTATCAGACCGATTCTAGAATCCATGTTTATAACCACTACACAGCTGCTTCTCTGAAAATATTGTAAATATCTAATTGTGGATATTCTGAAAACTATAAAATTATTTTTCAAAAGTTTTTATAAATTACTTAAATTTTCCTACTGTTAAATTCAGGGTTACTGATGACTCAAAATGTGTAACTTTAGTCTAAATTATTTATAATGCTCTAATAAATCTACAAAGGAATGGCACTGAGCTACTCAGGACAAAATGGAATTGTTTTATTCATCTTAAGAACTGCTTTTTTTTTTTTTTTTTGAAAAAAAATTTAACAGCCTATTCTATAACCAAAAATGGTGGTATTAAAGGCGGTAAGAACATTTTATTTCATGAAACAATTATACTCTTTGCTTTATGCTTTGTCTGAATGGGATGGAGAGGAGATTGACAAGGGAGCCTTTATAGGGGACTTTCATCAGGGCTAGTGGCATATTCATATTCATTCAACAGTATTTACTGAGTTCTTTTTATCTTCTAGGCCCCAAGCTAGGCTCATGAATTTATGCTGAGAACAGTAAGGACCATCCTGGTCCCCACATTCTACTGGAGAATTACATTTTAATGGCAGTAGTTGGAGAATAGCTAAAAGCTACTTTCATCTCATTTTGAAGAGTTTGGTATAAATTACAAGTAAATTAATGAAATACAAACTTTGGCATTAAATACTTTTTCTTCAGTTTTGTTTTTTGCCAGATACTAGAAGTCTTCAAGGATATCTTATATTAGTAAATAAAGTACGTCTTTAAATAACCTGAATATTTTCTCTCCATTTGTGCCAGTGAGTTGACTAAGGCCCTCCATTAACCTAATACTTGCTATTACTAAGTAATAAACTGAATGTGATATCAGTAGCCCTGTAAGAGACTAGTCTTGTCTGGATTAAAAGGGCCAGGAGAGAGTCATAATATTCTTGTTTGTCCTAAAGTTCCACTTTGGAAACAAAGTGATTGAGACACACATTCTAAGAGAAACTCGTCAGGATGAGCTCACCCTCTCCTGATGACAATTTGGAAGTTGATGCTATTTTTTTTTGCGTCAGATTAAAATCTGGCATTTTACTGAACCAAATCCTCTGTTTAATTACAGAGGTGAGATAATTACCAGGGGAGTAGTTCAGTTAATTATTATAGAAATCTCAATTTAGCAAGAAAAACAGGGTAGAATAAAAGCTGATTTTAGCCCAACTGATTGTCAAAACTGTGAGGTTTTGAAAATTACTTATCCATTGGAATGGAATCAAGTCGCATAACGTCAATGGCAATGCTATTGTGGAAAATCTTTATTCAGTTTCTCCTCTTAAATTAAGACTGACTCAGTTTGGTTTGTTAAACAGCTGTAAAGGCAAAGTCTGGAAAGAAGAAAACCTGTATTAGCAGATTTTCTTTATAATAAAAGTGAGCCATATTTTTACTGAAAAAAAAAAAAAAAAAAAGCAGGAATAATAATTTACTCTAAACCTCTTCTGAGCGAACTCCAGACATCTGAAGAGAGGGAAAGGCAAGTGTGCACAAAACTATTCAAGATAGTGATTTTCTTTGATTTCCATCACAGTAAATAGGGAATACCTGGGACTAATGTGAGACATGCACAACTCTAGTTAACTTACATTATAATTAATCAGTAGTACCATGAGGGTTGTTATTAATATCACAGCTCTACTGTGCAATTTGTTTTATAAAACTTTGTGATCCAAATCAGTTAATTATTTGTAGAGCTGACCAAATCACTCTCCAGGCTTCATGTTTTCATTTCCTGGTTAACACTCTTATGGAACTTTCTACAATTATACTGCATAATGATACATTTAATAGGCTACCTTAAATCTAAATTGTGTATCTAGTTCAATGGCTGCTAAATGTATAGCTTTGAAAAATAGCAAAAAGTTAGATTTAAAAAGAGCATACACATTTGTATTTAAAATATTTCGTTTACTTAAAATATTTGTACTTATTATATATAATTGCTATATAATAGTATAACATTTCCTTAGAAATACGTTATTGACTGCTCTCTTAAAGAAGTTAAAGGTTTTAAGACAAAAATTTTACACATTTTCTCTTATCTTTAGGATGCAATTAATTATAGAACTTCACCTCCATCAATGTAAGGAAAACACTACATGACTTTATATTTTTGTTACTGTTTTTGAATATTTTCTTTAAAAGGTCAGAGTCATATTGTCAGAATTATATATAACTACCTGTGGTACAGAGAGGGATCTATTTTAAAAAACATAATAAAGCTGAAGCCAGGGAAAAAACTTTTTTTTTTAATCCTTTCCTGCAATATTGTATATGAGGGAAGGAGTCCGGTGTATGAGAACACAGCTCTGGCAGTGTACAATGTAATTTTAGTGCAATGTCCCACCCCCACCCCCAAAATACAAATCTCTTCCTGCCATTCCTCCTCAAAATTGCTTAATATTCACATTGCTTTAGGTTATAGGAAATGCTTGTAATGTGGCTCATAAGGCCCTTGTAATGGGCCTTGTGTGAACCTTGTCCACACCCACTTCTCTCTGCATCATTTGGATGTCATTTCAGTTTTTGAATGTACCTGGCTTTCTCTCATTTTCAGCTGTTCACATCCTCTGGCTCAAACACTCCTGCCTGCCTGCCTCTGTGCAGAGCTAATTCGTACGTATTCTTCAGAACTGAGCTTTACTCACTCTGACAGCTCTTCGAGGGGCCTTTTCTAAAATCTTAACTGCCTCTTCCCTGCCCCTGTGCACATATGAATAGAACAGCAATGGAAAGCAGGGCAGGCACTCTTACCTGAAGTTATCGTATAGCGTGGCACTTCTCTAACAGAGCTCCTTACTGAAATTTATAGTAATCGTTCATTTAATGATCTACCGTCCCTAGTCTAGACAGTAATTATAATTTACAATTAAAGAGTCTTAAAGATATATATATTTGATATATCTAGTATATCAAGGTATATTTAGTGTATGTTGAAACCTTCAACAGTGCTTGACATGGAATAACTGTTTAAATTTCATGGTATTGGCATTGAATAGGTTTTGTATAATGCAAGTATATAACAACCGGAAGGAATAATGCCTAGCTCAAAGGCTACTCTGAAGTGTAAAACAAACAGTGCCTATCATAGTGCCTGACCCCACCACCCCAAATTGTTATTTCCATAGCTTTTTCTTTTCTTCATGGAAAATATTGTTCACTCTATCAGATATCTCCCTCAAAGTCCAGAGATGAGTATGTTAATTGGGTTGACCTAGATATCCAACAAATGCCAGGTACCTTCTGTGAAAAAGAAACAGAATGTTTGATTTTTACTTGAAACACATTAGAGCTTTGGATCTTGCTAGGTTAAACCAGGTGATAGGATCTTTACACAGGAAAAAAATGAAGGTCTCAGACTGATTTTATACCTTAGTGTTTTATCCATCTCTCTAGTTACATAGTAATGGATTTGGGGAAAAACCCACTTCGAATAGACCATTTCGCTTTTCAGCCAACTCTGAAGACCTCATTTATATGCATCCTCTGTCCTTAAGCTTCAGAATCCCTGAGAAGAAATGGGAAGTTCTTGTAGGAATAGAGTTTAAGATTGATGATAGTGATGGAATTAGTGACAGTGGAGGTTCTCAGCTATTGGCATTAACTATCATTTAGCCATGGTAGGCCATGAATTCATAGAAAGACATATGTTTATTTTAGATTTTCTGTTTATTTTGCATTTTCTGAATCTAGAGTGAGCATACTATCTAATGATAATTATAAAATCAGTAAAAGATGTTATATTCTTACAAACAGGTTAAAGAAATGACAGATTCAGCTGGGGATGTGATGTCATAAGAAGAATGAATGAAAATATTTTTATGATTATGTTTGCCTTTTCATTACACAAAAGGCCTATTCTATTTTTGTTTTCTTTTGATTCAGTGTATTTTTTATTTCTTTTGAGGCATACTTTTTGACAATGAATTATTCAGAATTTAGAAATGTACTGTTTAGTTTCCAACTGTTTGGAGATTTTCCTGTTATCTCTCTGTTATTGATTTCTAGCTTGATTCCATTGTGGGCAGAAAACACATACTATGATTTTATTCCTTTTACATTTGTTGAGATTTTTCTTATAACCCAGAAAATGGTATATCTTGGGAATGGCCTATAGATCCCTGAAAGAAAAATGTGTAGTCTATAGTTACTGGCTAGTATGCTTTATATTATCAGTTAGATCCTGTTGGTTGACTGCATTGTTGAGATAGTCTATATATCAGTGCTCAATTTCTATCTAACAGTTCTAACAATTACTGAGAGGGGTATTAGAGTCTCCAAAAAAAATGTAGATTGCTTGTTTCTCCTTTGAGCTTAGTTAGTTTTTCCTTCATATACGCAGGCTGTTGTTTTGGTGCAATACGTCTAAAATTCTTATGTCTATCTAGTGGATCGATCTTTTCTCATAAATGATGTTCCTTTTGTCTAGTAATTTTCATTGCTCTGAAGTCTACTTAATCAGATAATACAGCCACTCCTACTTTTTTTTTGCGTAGTGTATCTTTTTCTATTCTTTTTCTTTCAATTTATCTGTTACTTAATTTGAAGTGAGTTTCTTATAACCAGCATATAGTTGAGTCATTTTTGACCACTGTACTCATGTCTGTATTTTGAGTGATGTATTTTAACTATTTATGTTTAAGATAATTACTGGTATGATAGCATTTATATTTCATGTTATCATTTGTTACTTCTTATTCTTTCTCTGGTTCTCACTCCTTTCTCTTTTCCCTTGACTTCTTGTAGGTTACTTGAAATTTTTTTTAAGATTCCATTTCATTTGTATATAGTGTTCTTGGGTGTATCTCTTTATATAATTTTTGTTATGGTGGCTAATATAATATATCCTATATTATATTTTGTCACTTTGGTTGAAGTGTGAAAAACTTGTTTTCATTTAGGATCCTTTGTCCTCCCCACTTTTAAATATCACTCTTGTGAGTGTCATATGGTGTTATAATTTGTGTTTTAATCATCAAATACAACTAACAGAATTAATTAGGAAAATGATAATAATCTATTTTATCTAGCCATATTTTTGCTTTTACTGTTGTTTGTTATTCATTTCTGGTTTTTTCTTCTATCATTTTCTTTCTGTTTGGAGATATTCTTAACCAATCTTAAAGGACAGATCTGCCAACAACCAGTTATGTTAGTTTTCTTTTGTCTGAGGATGTCTTTATTTTCTTTTAATTTCTAAAGTGTAGTTTTGTTAGATATAGAATTCACTTTTGACAATTCTTTTTCTTTTAGCACTTGAAAAATATTGTAAAACTTCCTCCTGGCCTCCGTAGTTCAAATGAGAAATCTGTTATTTGATTCATGTTCCTTACAGATAAATGTATTGTTTCTTTCTGGCTGCTTTCAGTATATTTTCTTGTTTTTAGTTTTCACAAGTTTAATTATGATGTGTCTTGGTATAGATTTCTTTGGGCTTATCTTATTTCCAGTTTGATGACCTTATTAAATCTGTGGTTTTGTGCATTTCATCAAATTTGAGAAGTTTTTAGTCAATAATTCTTTGAGTACTCTTTTAGGCCCCTCTCTCCAGTTTATCTGAGATTCTGATGTTATAAATGCTAGATCCTTTGTTATTGTCCTTCAGATCTCTGAGGCTCTGTTTATTTTCTTTTTCAGTCGGTTTAGATTGTTTGATTCTTTTTATGTTTTCTAGTTCACTAATCTATCCTCTTCCATCTCCATTTTACTATTGAGCATGTCCAGCAGCTTTTTATTTGTTACTGTATATTTTAGCTCTGTAATATCCCTTTTTTTTTTTACTTAAAAAATTGTTTAGTTGGCTTACAATATTCTATTGCCTTCAGGTGTACAACATAGTGATTCCATATTTTTATACATTATGAAATTTTCACCACAGTAAGTCTACTTACCATCTGCCATCATGCAAAGTTATTACTATAATATTTACTGTATTCCTCATGCTCTACGTTATATCCTTATGACTTAATCATTTTATAACTGGAAGTTTATACCTCCTAATCCTCTTTCCTATTTCATCCATCTCTGCATTACCCTCTTCTCTGGCAACCACCAGTTTGTTCTCTATCTACAGGTCTGTTTCTGTGTTGTTACATTTCTTTATTTGTTTAGATTCCACATATAAGTGAAATCATAAGGCATTTGGCTTTTTCTCTATTTATTTCACTTAGCAAAATAATCTCTACAACCATTCTTATTGTCCTAAATGGCAAAATCTCATTTTTATGGCTGAGTAATATTCCATTGAATATTTATACCACAACTTTTTAATCCATTTATTTATCAATGGACATTTAGGTTGCTTCCATATCTTAGCTACTATAAATAACACTGTAATTAACATTGAAATACATATATCTCTTCAAATTAGTGTTTTTGTGTCTTCAGGTAAATACCCAGAAGTGGAATTGATGAATCATATGGTAGTTCTATTTTTAGTTTTTTTGAGGAACCTCTATCCTGTTTTCCATAGTGACTTTATCAGTTTACATTCCCACCAGCAGTGCATAAAGGTTCACTTTTCCTTAAATTCCTGCCAACACTTGTTATTTTCTGTGTTTTTGATAATAGTCATTCTGACAGATGTGAAATGATATCTTACTGTGATTTTGATTTGCATTTCTCTGAATATTAGTGATGTTAAGCATCTTTTCATATGCCTGTTGGAGATCTGTATGCCTTCTGTAGAAAAATGTCTATTCAGGTCCTTGGCATATTTCTTAATCAGATTGTTTATTTTGCTATTGAGTTGTAGAAATTCTTTATATATTTTGAATATTAACCCTTTATTGGAGACATCATTTGCAAATGTCTTCTCCCATTAAGTAGGTTATCATTTTGTTATGTTCATGGTTTCCTTACCACTCGCATACATTTGGTTCTTTTTAAAATAACTTCTATTTTTTTACTCGGGATTTTCTATTTTTTCACCTCTATCAGAATTTGTAACTGATTGTTGAGGCATTTCTGGGACAGGTGCTTTAAAATCCTTGTCATCACATTAAAACATCTGATCCATCTCAATGCTAGTATCAGTTAATTGTCTTTTTTTCATGCAAGCTGTGATTTTCTTGTTTTTTTTTGTATGACATGTAATTTTCTATTTTATCCTGGACATTTTGTCTGTTATGTTAGGAGACTCTGAAGTGTATTTAAATCTTTTACTTAAGCTGTTTATTCACTCTCTTTAGTTTCAGCAGCCTACTCTTACGTGAATCCAACGAAAGTTTAATTTTAGAGAGTCTGCATTATTACTTTGATCAGATTTGGTGTCCCTGGGGTTCTTGCTGTCCCCTGTTGTTGCTGTCCCCTGTTGTTGCTGTTTGAGGGAGTGGAAGAGGCTTCCCCAAGAAGAGCCGTGGGTCATCTCACTGTGACAATTGGGAATCTCAGGCTTGTTAGGGACGTGTGGCTTCCAGGCCATGTGCTAGTTATGACTGGGAACTTGAGAGTTCTGCCTGCCAGCCTCCATATCACTTAAAGGGGGAGGTGTGTTCCAGGCTCACATTGTTTACTGTTGTTTGGGCTGCCACTCATCCCCCTTACCAGTGGTGTCAGGATGTCTGATATCAGAGGAATTCTTTTTCGATACAGAGAACTGAGCTGCTTTCTTTTGTTAGGTTGGAATCCAGGAAATACTGGTCCTGGGTCACCTTATTCTGTTAGGTGGCGGGACTTAAGACATTCTCCTACTATGTTGTTGTTCCAGTCTTGGAGCCAAAACCAGTTTGGCTTCTCATTACCCCCCTTCCTAGTTATTTTTTAGTTGTCTTTTGCACTATTTTCAGATTTTATAGTTGTTCTCAGAGGGGAGGAGAAAAGATAAATTAGGCTACATCATCTCGTCTAGATTGGAATTCTTATCCTGTGTTTTATTTGCTAACTATAGCAACCGTAACTAGGTCACAAGTAATTTGGGACATAGGCAGTCAATTGTGGGGTATGGTTTTCTTACTTGTGTTTGTTTGTTGGTTTTTTTACTTACACTTCACAGTGAAAGTTGACTCTGTGGACTTAAAACTGATCAATATTATAGGGCCAGGGTCCCCAAACTGTAACCCCCTACCCAATGGCCAAATTTGCCCCATAGCCTATTATGGTATGGTCCTCGATGTAAAAATGTTTTTACATTTTTAAAGGATTTAAAAAAAAAAACCCAAAGACTATGTAACATATTCCATATGTGGCCAGCAAGACCTAAACCATTTACTGTGGAACCCTATAAGAAAAATTTGCTAACCCCATATTCTAAGGAAATGAGAAAAAAAGAAAAAGAAAAAGAGATCTACTAAATTTGGATTCAGAAAAGGAGGGTTTGATTCTTAGCTTTGAAACTGATAATCTCTGTAACATCAGGCAAATCACAAAAATTCCCTGTGCTACATTTTTCTCTTTACAAAATAAAACTTTGGATAGTGTAATTCCTGAAATTCTTCCAGTATGAAGTTTTAGATCAACCTGTCATAAAATTATTACAGTTGGGAAATTTTCTAAATGAGGCTTATTTTTCCCCCTAAGTTTTTATTTTGAAAAAATTCAAATCTATGAAAAAGGTAAACAAATAGTACCATTCACACTCACCAGTTTTTAATATTTTGCCATGTGTTTTTCTAGTATTATGTATGTATATGTGTCTATCTACTTATGTATAAATTTTATTTTTTTTCCAAAACATTGAAGGGATATTGTGGTCATCATAAGACTTTGCTCCTAAATACTTCAATATGTATTACCTAAGAACAACTTGAAATGAGGAGGCATCTCTTTAAAACTTGGTGATATGAAAAGAGGACAAAGCAAGAAAATAAATTCATAGTCCTATAGAAATGAAGGAGGGTAAAAATGAAATGAATGTTAAACAAAGTCTAAGGAAACTTGCTAGAATTCAAAGTGGAATTTATATATTGAAAGTGACAAAATATTGTACACAAGGGAAAACATAGAAATAATACCTCAAAGACATTCTAATTAAGCAATTTGACTTTAAAGATTAAGGAAAAAAAGCCTCAGGACTCCTGGTCAAAAATACTAAGTCATTATCAAATTTCTCAATAGCAGCATACAGAGCAAAACATCAGTACAGCAACATTTTTTTTTTTTTTAATCAAGGAAAGGAAGTAGGAGACAAGAATTTTATATCCAGTCAGGCTATCCATCAGGTATTGAAACTATAAAGAAAAAGTACAGTTTTAAGTATGTGTGGAGTTGGAGCCTGGTATATTAGTTACTTTTTATTTTACATGTTTTTGGATGGAAAAGTTTTTAAAAACCTTCAATAGAAGGGAAAAGATAGTGATTTTTATCGAGTATTTATTATGAGCAGAACCTGCTTAACTTTGAAGTAGGTCTAATTACCTTTATTTTACAATGAAGAAACTGATATTCAAAGAAAATAACTACTGTGACTCAGTGAGTATGTGTCAAACCCAGGATTCAGACACTGTTTTCTTTCACTCTAAAACTTTGATCATTCTTTATCATGTTCACTGTGGGTTCTCCATACTCGTTGCTGTTGTATAATGCAACTATAGTTTTGTTGTTAATTGTTGTCATTGTAATTAAAAGAGAGAAATGATCCTCCTTACTACTCTAATGCTTTTCTCTAGCTGGTAAAGCTATTCATAATCTTGTTCAGCTGACAAGTAGGTCTGCTATTTTTGCAGTAGCTTGATCTCAGAACACTATGAAGAGCACAGTGATTTAATTAAAGACTTGAAAACAACCAATTTGAAAATTTGATGGTTTTACATGCTCAAATTTCCTCCCTCAGAACCAATCACATCTGATAATAAAGACAAGAGCTGAAAATCCTAAAACTTAGCTTTCCAAACAGTCACAGAGTCTGTTTTTGAGTACATGTAAAATAAGCAATACTTTCGATAGAAGTACTATCCCCAAGAGGAAATTAGAAGAGCATATTAGATTACAAACTTTAATAAACTGGTATTAGTATTATCACTTCGAAGCAGAGGACAAAGGGATCATTTAGTGCTACTTCGGAGACTCTGTAGTGTCTTATCAGCTTCTGTGACAAACCACTCTTGGGTATCTGCTGCCCATGCTAATTAGTTTATAGCCTACCAGCCATGTATCTACACAGAAGGCAACAGAGCCTATTCAAAAATCCTCCTTTTTCTCATAAAAGTCAAATACAAGCAATTCTCATTCAACATAGATGCTAATGCAGGGAAACATAATAGTGTCTGGCTTCCAGAAGACAGGAAAAAATATATTACCTAATTAAATCCCACACATTGTTCTGAAGTCGGTATAAGATTTGTGTCTAAGTTCAGAGTTTCTAAAGCACAGCCTTACCTCCCTAATCAAATAAATGGGGGGGAAAAAAACCAAAAACCTGAGAAATAGAATTGGAATGCTTCAAAATGTTCCAGTCAGCTACAGCCTTTGTACCAGTGTTACCATAGCAGGACCTAGCCTGGTCAATACACATCTTTATCTGAACTGTCATTTCCATCACTGGAACAATTTTTTTTTTTAGCAATTTATAGTAGGACATTTTAATTCTCACTGTCCTGAAACTTGACAGAAATGGTCAGACCAAATGTCCTTTGAAGAATACAACAGATCTAGTTTGGCTTATACACAGTTTTACAATACAGCAGCTGCTATATCATTCACCAGGCCTCTACTCCAAAACGAAGGGCAGAATTTTAGAAGATTTGGGTAGTTCTTTTATTCTTTTAATATTAACTATGCTATGTACTGCATCGCCTTCTTTGATTTTGGCAAAACCTCAAACTCGCCTTATTAGGGTGGGAGAATTTGGGGGAGTTTGTGATGCCAGCTTCATACGTGTGTCATAAGACTGAGGGAGATAACAGATCAGGTGTCCAGAACAGGGTCTGGCATTCATGTGAGTTTATCTTTGCCTCTGAAAAATGGAATGCCATTGCTTAGGCTTATTAGAAAAAAAAAAAGTTAAATGCAATATGGCACTTAATTTTTCAAAGGAATGTGTACATAATGTAAAGTACAGTTCTTGGTAAAGTTACTGTCACATTTTAGTTAAACTAGAAAAAATATAGAAGCAATTTGAGGAGGAGAAGCAACTGCTAATGGACTGGACACTAACTTTAAGCCATTCCTCTAATAAAAGTACTAATTGTATTTATTAATAAGTAATAAAATTACTAAAATTACCCAGTATGGTTTGCTTCCTGTGAAATAACTGCCAAAAGGTAGTGGATAGCTAACTAAAGCAATCATGTATGAAAACAGGTGCCATTAAAAAAGCCATAATCTCCTAGAATGTAAATTTCTAGATTATTTCTGGGAATTTGGATTAACTCTCACCTCATTATGATACAGCTCTACTTATACTGTAGCAGAATAATAGATAGCATTCTGCCCACTCATGGTGTATGCAGCTTTGCAGTGGGGCCAGTCTAGAAGTAATAAATACCATAGTGTCTGGAAAAGCCCTGTCTCACGTTCCTAGATTAATTCACAGGATGATTGAGACCAGTTTTCATTTTTTAACAATGTAGAAAGGATGTTGCAGGATTTTCCTGGAGTCTCTGACCATGAAGAAAAGTAAGGACAACATGACCTCACTAGAATTGATTGCTACTGCTTAAATTCTGCCCCACAGGGGCAAAAGGCAAATTCATTGACTTTTTTCTTTTAGTGGAAAATCTGTAAATTTAATAATCTGCAATGAGTTACCCCATAACCAGTACAGGATTAACCAGAGTTGACTCTATGCTCAGATCCCAAAGAGAACCCAGCTTGAGTTCATTTTCTATGACTGTGCCTGTTACGTCACAAAGTAGAAAACTGAGGTGACAAATCATGTAATATAAGCTCCTCAGTACTAGTTCTTGCCTCAGTTTATTTTGCGATTTTAAACCCAAAGATTAAAGTGTAAACACATTTGAGATATTAGTGATTCTTCCTTTCTAATGATAGAATTTTCTGATGAGCAAGGGGATGAATGAAATGGCAACATGGGTTGTCATAATTCTACGTAGATAAGGTATTAACATAGTCCCCTAAAGTAAGAGTAAATAGATGGATGAATTCGATGGTTTGTCTGTATGCTACCCAACAAGTGATATGATTGAGGATTTAACTGAAGTAGAAATATTGGTAGCCTATAGCACATTTCCATAGATGAATGGTGTAAACTTTGCAGAGATTAGAAAAGTGAACTAGAAAACCTTTGAAGGCTTTGATGGATCAGATCAACTCTATCCCGACCATGAAAGGATCAGATAAAGATGAGAATGTATCAATATTAAGCACATGGTGTCTTAGTGAGGAAACAGAAAAAGAAGTCTCCTAAATACTTAATTTTAAAAATGCATAAATCTCCCCTTACAACCACTCTGTTATATCTTTGTATTTTTAAAACAGCTTTGTTACATTGCCAGCTTTCTGTAAAGATTACTTTTATGCAATGTCACAGGATTTTTAAGTTTCATATTTAAGTAAAACCTACAAATACAATTCCTGAAATTAAGTGATGGGACAGTGTTATCACTTCCTTTTTATAAATTTAGATCAGCTCTAAGAAGTTCTTAAAAGAGCATTGAAGAGACATTTATACATTAAATAACTCATTCTGAATCTGGTATCCTTTTTAGCACACAGACCAACCCTGGCAGTTCAGAGTGTGAATTTTTTAATTTTCCTTGCCTTCTGTTTGCTTGTTTTCCTTTGTTTGGTCTGTGAATATTTTAGTGAGGATTCACTTTAAAAGTAATCCTGGTCCTTGTTGTTGC
Organism: Camelus ferus; assembly: GCF_009834535.1. NCBI lineage: Eukaryota > Metazoa > Chordata > Mammalia > Artiodactyla > Camelidae > Camelus > Camelus ferus. The sequence continues at coordinate 14,191,734 of NC_045699.1, forward strand.
TTTGCAGTGTTTGAAAAAATGACTAGAGGAGCTTTAGTGCTGTCTTGTTCATCAGCGTGAATCAGATAAAAGATTAAAAACAATACCTAGAGTGCAGCTTCCGACTTGGGTTTTTGTCTGTTGAATTTTAATTCCATGGTAAGATTCTTGTTCAGACAGAAGGTAAATAAATAAATAAGTTCATAAATCGCACTGATTTCAGCAGGCTATGTCACAGGGGATGCATTATTTTTAAGGCAAAATATCATCAGTGTTTTGCATGATTGCATTAGAGCCTCCAGCCCTCCACGATTCCTTCCCAAGGCTAGCACCACCTGTCTACCATCCAGAGACTTTGAACATTAATAGGGGAAGCAAACAGAAAAGTCAGTGGGCAGCCTCCACAGATAACTGGTTTGTAAGGATATGACACATGACAAGGCACCATTGACCTTGTTGGGCCTTTCAAGACATTTTAGGAGGTACCATTAGTTTCCACTTCTCCCTGTTAGGGTGTTAGGATTGAGATGTAAGTGATGGAACTCGGAAACTTGTGCAGCTTTTGGTCTGCAAGTGCCAATAGTTCTGCCTCTAGAGTGTGTAAGAATTCCTGAAGTGCCTGTAGTTACTCCTCACCTGGCTGAGGCAGAGAGGAGTGTGGCACTAACACCTGTCAAGGAGATTACAGATGCAAGCAATTATTGGGGTTGGGGGCATTAAGGAGAAACAATTATGCAGATTTTCAGTCTAATTTTATGATAGTCTCAGGTTTCTGGACCCTTGCCAGGCCAATTGCCTGGGTTGTAAAACCTGAGGCACCTGGCTTTTCCGAGTTAAGACACTGTGGTTTTAAGCTTGTTGACTGGCTCACTGCAAAAGGAATGCAAAGTAACGAACATGGCTTTTTTAGAAGCATGTTTCATAAATATTACTACAAAACTTAAATTTTAAAATAGTTGTGTAGCAGGTTTATAGCCTTTAATCTGGTTTGTGCTCTCAAAATTTGTTTATTTAAGATTTATTTATTCAAACAGCCTACAAATATTTACTGAGTATGTTCTGTCAGATATCACAGATACAACTATGAGTAAAAGCAATTTTAACCTCTTCTTTCATAGATCTAGAAAGGATTTTCATAGGCTAGTAAGGACTGTATCTATATACTAATGATGTATGTGTCATGAGAGTTATGAAAGATATGGACTTATGCAATTGGGGATATAATTTGGTTTTGGAGAGAAATATCAAATAAATTTTCCCTGAAGGTAGTGCCTTTTAAGGTGAAGATTAAGAGATGAGTTGGCCAGATGAAGAGTGATAGAGTATTTTAAGCATAAGCAGTTCTGATACAGGAAAATGGGGTGCAAGAGGATGGCTGTGTCCCAGGTCTTAGTCAAGTCCCTGGGATGCACTCCACCAAGTGAGGATCCTTGGCTTCATGCAGGAATGAATTCAAGAGCGAGCCATCATAGAGTGAAAGTAGATTTAGTGCCAGCTGTTTCAGAAGGTCAGGGAGGCCCTGAGGTGTGGGAGTGGTTAAAGTAAAAGTAGGTAGAAACTCTATAGACAGTGTGCGCTATCTCAGAAGGTAAGAGAGAGTGATCATGAAGTACGGGGTTGTTAGTTTTTATGGGCTTGGTAATTTTATGTGTTAACAAGTGGGAGGATTATTCCAGCTACACAGGGGAAGGGGTGGGGATCCCCAGGAATTGGGCCACCGCCCACTTTTTGACCTTTTATGGCTAGCCTCAGAACTGTCATGGTGCCTGTGGGTGTGCCATTGACCGTGCTAATACTACATGAGCATATAATGAAGCTCCAGGTCTACTGGGAGTTGAATATTCTGCCATCTTGGTGCTAATTGCTGTGTCATTCTTTTAATCATTGTGTGCTGTCCCCTTCCCTCCTGTCTTGGTACCTTGTACAAAGGCCCCTAGATAAAGTGTGACTTAGGAGAAACACAAAATGAAAGAGGGGAAAGTTAACAAGAATCTAGAGGTGACAGCAGAGGCCAGCTTGCCCAGGACTTTGTAGGCTAGAGGAAGGAGTGAGGCTTGATTCTAAGACAATGAGTAACTGCTGAGAGATTTTAAGAGTAGGCTGATGAGTTAGCAGATCTGAGGACCAACTGAGCAGCAGTCATTATGTGGATAATTGGGGTGAGGTAAATGGGAGATGGTCCCTGTCTTCTAGGAGCTTAGCCCCTTAAACGGGGAATAGATAATAAAGGCTCTCATTACAATAGAAGGATTTAGGGTCTGCATAGAGGCATGAACCAAGTGCTATGGGAGATCAGAGAATAAACCCAGCAAGGAGTCTAACTCAGAGTTTGAGTGGGTTCCAGGATGTGTCCAAAGGAGCTGATATTTGATTCAAGCCTGGAAGAACTTACAGGAGTTAGCTACATGGACCAAGGGTCAGAAGGGCCTTCCAGATAAAGAGAAAAGCATGCTCAGTGAACTGTTTGGCACACTTGGAGAATTACCTGTAGATTAAAATAGGTGGGGAAAGGCTATGGGTAAGAGTGAGACAGAATATGTTGCTAGAAATGTGTGTGTAACATACTTTTGCCCTGTTAAGGAATGAAAGATAGTAAGGGATTTGGATGTTGTTGTATCACCTTTCAATTTTAGTAAATAGTCCCCAAAGAAAATTATAGATTTTGCCTTTGCAGAAAAAAAAGACATTAAGTGGGCTAGCTCTCAGTAATAGAAGTTACTGTCTTAACTATTTCTCTCACTTTTCAAAAGCCTACAAAAATTGATACCTATTCAACAAAATGTTAATTTATGCTTCAGAAAAAAAGAACAATGGAAAATATATCTTCAGGTGATCTCTTTTTCATTTTGGATCGGAGTTCTGTGTCAACCTGAAAAATGGAATAAATTTTCAAAAAAGACATTAAATACTCAACGGAGAGGAAGAAAAAGGTCCCTATTTATCATGTTCCTGCAGTCACCACTGAGTGATGTATTGTGATTACTGCTTTTTTTTTTTTAATTGGCATGCTTCTGGAATGCTATGGGAATTGGTGACAAGATGATGGATCAGCTTCCTTATATTGGCTGGTTGATCCAACAAACCTAAAGCAGATATTGACATTTGTCACTCAACATTGGAGTCCTACAGACTCCTCTGCTTATTAGTCAAATACTTCACCTCCTTTTAATTAATGTTTTAAGAGCAGAGTCTCACAGAGATGCTCAAGGGAGCAAAGTTTTACAATACGATGGAAAAGAAAGGTTACATAATACCAGTTGAATGAGAAGAAGTGAGCATGGGGGGAAAGGAAGAAATCAATGATAATGTTTGAACAGCTTAACCCAGTTGGCCCTTGCATGTTAATAGATTATTTATGCATCGCTTTGCCAGTGAGAAGAAATTAGTATGATTAGCATTTTCTGTGTATTGACTGCTCATCACAAATTGGAAAAATGTTTACACGTATTTTTGTTTATTACCTTGAAAAATCACTGACAAGAAAGGTCAGAAGAAGAACTCATCCTCTCCTATAACTCAAAGAATTTTGTCCTAAAGAAAAAAAAAGTGCAAATGAACAGAAATATATTTCTCATTGTGCTGTGAAAAAAGGGAAACTATTTTATTTCCAGAGAAAAGCCTTTTGAAATAGGTGGTTAAAGAAGAGCTTTGAAGTTTGACATGAGTCTAATCTCATTCTTTAGTTAATAGTCAAGGATTTTCAAAGAGTCCTTATGATGTTTGCAGAAAATTTTCGCCCTTTCTCTGCTTCCCCCAACCCTGATGATTTCTAAGTTTCTTTCAGCATAGAACTTCAGTCATGCCCCTGCTTTGGAAGAGAACTGCAAGCTAATCCCATGATAAAGACAGTGAAACAGAGATGCTTAGGGAAGAATCCAGAAAGGGTTTAGAGTTCTACCTTAAGTACTGTAACAATTCACAGATACAGGTTATGTATTATTTAGGGAAAATGAATGTTGGAGTCTAAGCCTTATGAAAAACAAATCCATGGTGATCTCTGCTGTATTTAACAACCGTAGGAGCAGGGACCAAATAGAGGATCCCAGTCACTGGAGAAATTTCCAGTTGTCCTGTCTTGATTTTTGGGAACCGATGGAAAATGTAGACTCTGGAGAAAGACAGTTTTGGATTTGACTCTCATGTACCTAATTTTCCAGTAAATAACCTTGGGCAAAATTTAGAAAATTAAAACACCCTAGAGATTTTATGAATTAAAAAAATCTTTTTCTCTCTCTCTCATTCTTCCTGCCCCTCTCCCTTCCTCTCTTTGCGCCTCTCCCCTTCCCCCTCCCTCCTTCTCCTTCTGTCAGTCTATCTTCCTACCTACCTATCATCTATCTAAACAGAGGTTAATTGTCCTTCCCTTCACTTTTACATCCACCTGGCCCTCCTATTGATTGTTTTAATGAGACTGATAGAGCAAAGAACCGTCATAACACTGCCTATTGTTGCTAATTAAGCCTCCAGTTTGCAAGGAATATGGTCATGTTCTTTATTATTATTGAAACAATCATTGAATTCAGGAAAGGATTATATATTTCAAAGTCACATTGTTGAACAATCAGTGCCTAGCATTGACATGATTGAATAAAGATGGTGTTACCTTTTAGGAAAATATTTAGGGAGAGTTTCTTGTGATATAAAATCAAGTTTTCTTTGTAGGAAAGAACCAAAGAACCATCTCCTCTATTTTTAGGATACGCTCTTTGAAATCTAGTCCTGATCATCAGGATGAATGCAAATGTTTGAAATCTGTAGTTCTGTGAAGTTAAGGAGGATACTGCCAAAAGAAAAATGATGCTGCAGAATCAATTTGGAAAGAAAAATCAACATGAACAAAGGTTTACACATTGATTTCAATCTTTCAAACATCCTGAAAAAGCCTCCAAATCAGCTGTGTCTTGTTACATTTAAATTTTAATCTTATCGAAGAAATATATAATATATATACATTACCACAAGTCAGGTAACAGTAAAAAAAAAAAAAAAACTTAAAAAATTACCATAAATTCCACTTTCAAGGGCATGTACTTTCAGCTTTTTTTATTTCTCCTTTTTACGTGTACCCATATTACTAAATAATGTCATAACATAAAATTTGTTGATTTTTAATTTTAACCATTATTTTTCAGTTTTGTGATAAAGAATTAGAATTTAGACCTTTTATTATACCAGTATACATTTAAACACTTCTCCTTGCTCTTTGCTAACAAAATACTTCTCACTAAATCAATACTCAATATTTACCTTATACACAATCTTATATACAGAGGAGCTACATGGTATATTATGATTATGTATTTTAAACATTTTATTTACAGTGAAGTTAACATGCCCCACATACACACTTTTCTATATACTGGCTACCAGTTCTGGCAACCCTATTTCTCATTTGTCTTTCAAGACCCCTGTTAAATAGATTAAATAGCTCTTTATTGGGACAAGTCTTTGCAGGTAAAAGTTAAAAAAAAAATGAGGAAAGCTACCTTAAAGACTGCCTGTAAATACATTCTCATATTTAATCTCATATTTCACAGTGGTGGCATCAAATTCAGTCTTGAGATAAGGTGAGGCTTTCCCTGATCTTGACCAATTCTTTCCTTGTTCTTTGTTAGGGAAAATTGGTGTTTTGTTTTGTTTCAATATTACTGTAGACAGAAAACAGTCTTCAACACTGCCCTCCAGTGATCCATCTACTTACTCCAAATGACTACTTTATAGAAATTCTAGAACTCTTACTGATAGCTCGTAGTTTGAATGTAGCCTATTTCCTTTTGTGATTTATTCTGTAATTTAGACCTGAGAATGAGACAGTAATTTTCTGTAATAATTTAAAGACAGGCATAAATGGAGAGGGATCCAGGATGTGACTTGAGAAGGCATGGAGGCAGGACCTCATCAACAGTTTATGCAGGAGTCAAAGGTCATAGCACAGAAAGCCAATTTTTATTGCACAGAAGTCTAGATCTTTTATCTGTATCCTCACCATTTACATGCAGCCCGACATCTAGAAGTTTTAATCTGCTGCTAGGTAACCCCGACATACTGAATCAGACCTACTGAAGTTTGAGAAGCACTGGTCCAGATTAGTAACTGATGTTGAACTTGGTAGAGAGCTAATGCTATTCAGAGGAAGTTTGGGACTTGGCATTAAGGGAGGGAAAGAAAAGTTATTAAAGTAAAGTGGGAAATCCACAGGTAAAAGGAAAATAGGAATGTATTGAATCAACATAGTTTCGGAATGGGAAGAAGCTCATCATGACTTAAGAGTACGGTGCAGGTTTAGGCTAAGATCGAAGGGATAAGCAAGGGAGAAATGATGGGGGTCCTCAAATGTTTTACTAAGGACTTTAAACTTAACCCTGTAGGAAATCTGGAATCCTTTGAATGTGTTAAGAAGCAGAACTAGGACATTCCTGTTATGTTTTAGGCTGATCGTTCTATATACACCATGGAGGATATTTTAGACTTGGGAAGAGACTGGAGAACGAGACTATTTGACGGATATTGCCATTATCCCAAAAATGTTGATGAAGATTTGAATTAAAACAACAATAGGAATTGAAAAGATGAGATACACTGGGGTCAAATTAAGTGTGTAGAATGTTAGAGTTGTATGCCTTGATGTTAGAAGTAACTGGGCAGTACAGCTTATCTAAGGAAAAGTAAGTCATATGATTCTAGTTCTGTTCTCTGGTCAGTAGACTAAGTTATTTCATAGTGGAGTGAACTTAATTATATCCCCACAAAATATATGTTCTGCAAAGATATTACAAAAACTGCTGGAACTACCAGGGACATCACAGGGACCAAGAACTGGCATTAAAGGAAATAGTTTTGTAGGGGACTCTGTCACCTGGCTACTTAGCATCTGTCCCTTCTTCCTCCTTCCTAAATAATATTCCAGTTCTGTTCAACTATTAATCTTTCTCCAATGTAGCCCTTGTGACTCAAGCGATGCTTACCCCCCTAGCAACTCTGGGTATAAATTTTGATTAATCAGTTACGTACATGGCACTCACTAGTGACTCTTTCATTGATCACAATATGGATCTGTGGCCTAAATTGGGCCAAATTAAGCAGAAGACTTTATATTCCATGTCTGAGAGAGCCGACCTTGTTGCCTTACTGCCTCCATTCATTCATCAGCCTGTCCCTGGTACTCTCCCCTAACATGAAAGCAAGGCAGAGTTTTCCCCTTCTCTGTTGGCAACCAGCTATGACCAGGAGAAGAACTAGTCTAAAGAGGCAGCAATGTGTGAATGGTATCATATATGTGGACACACCCTAGCCCCTTGTTGATATTTCTTGGCTAATGAGTCAGGCTTTCTGAAGTTGGCCCTACTTATGGACTTAGTGTTATATGAGACAAAAATGTACTGTTTGTTTAGGCACCCCCCCCCCCCAAAAAAAAGATGTGTTCAAGTCCTCAACACAGGTACCTGTGACCTTTTGGAAACGGAGTCTTTGTAGATGCATTTTGTTGAAGTACGGCTCATACTAGATTAGGGTGGGCCCTGATCCAATGACTAGTGTCCTTAAGAGAAGAGGACTAATGGAGACACAAAAGGAAGAAGGCCATGTGAAGACAGGCAGAGACTGGGGTTATGCTGCTATGAGCCAAGGAACACCAGGGACCACCAGCAGTTGGAAGAGGCAAAAGGATTCTCCTTCAGAGCCTTGGGAGGGAGCATGGCCCTACCACCACCTTAATTTCAGATTTCTGGCCACCAGAACTGTGAGAGAATAAATTTCTCTTGTTTTAAGCCACCCAGTTTGTGGTAATTTGTTATGGCAGCCATATAAACTCATACTCATAATTTTGGAAGGATCTTTTTATAAATTTGTCTCATTAGTGTAAGAATAAATTGTCTAGAGCTTGTAATTCATACTCCTTTTTTTTCCCCTCCTGGCTAAGAAGGAGCAAGATGAGGTTTTTCTGTTTTAAGCTGTTTAATTTCTCATTGTAAATGAGAAGGGATGTGGATAGTCTGTTTTTCTACTCTTAGTTTAGAATGTCACTGGAGCCCAGAACGAACATGATGTTTGCAGTACAGGCCTAAACAGTTAGGAGATATTTTGTTTTACCAAGTTCTCCTCTAATGTTAACAAAGAGGAAATAAATTAATTAAAAATAATCAACCTCCTGCAATGTGATCTGATAATCAAGAGCTTCATTTATAAACTGAATCAAATAACTTTAGAAATATTAAAAGTTTGAAGATTAGGACCTTATAGTTTGTTTGCTTGACTGATCTATAAAATCTGTTAAGGAAATGAATTGCTCTTGTTACTTCTGAGTCATATACTCCATTCACAGTACGCATTATTTGACTCTTTAAATTTACCTTATCAATGATGTGAGTGACCTCTAGAATATCTTTAAATTGCTGGGATTTGCATAGGCTTACACTTCTACTTTCTAGTTTAAAGCCCCTGTGGTTCCTTCTTTATCTCATCCTGTTTTTGCTCATTAAAACCTTACTCATTACAATCTCCCTTCATTTGCCTGCAATATGCAAACAGGCACTCTGTGGTCATTTTTATAGGGAGGGAGAATTGTTCCTCTTGAACACTGCTATTGATTTCTTTGTGAATCTGTACAATTCTATTTAGACATAATTGTTCATCATTATATTGGGGTCTAATCTTGCTTTTGAGAAGAAGAGTGTTTCTTAGAACATTTATACTGAAAGAGTGAGATACTTGCATGTATGCACTGATTTTAGCATGCCATTTATATAATACATATAATAGGCATATACACATTTGGATCTTGAGGTATATTTATATGATAATGTATGCTAAGTATGAACAAATGCATATTTTAGGTTTATGTAATTATTTAAAATGTAGAATTAGAATATACAAATTTTGATTTCTAAGAGAATAAATTAGCTGGGGTTGCTGACTATTACCATTTCCCCCATGGAAATAAACCTGGACAAACTATAGAAGTGTGAGAGTGAAACATGGATTTCAGGAACCAACTTCAAAACAGAAAATTGTAGGGGGTGACTGAAGACTATCTTGAGTTGGTGTGTGTTGAGGAAAGGTAGGTGGGTGCAGCTTGGAAGAAGGCCACTGGGACAAAAGGGGTAACAGGAACAGGTTGGAAGAAAATGTTTGAAATTCTACTCTCGCCTTTCTGCCTTACAGCAAGGGGAACTTGCCCCATCACAGCAGGATGCAGCAGCATTTGTATTGCCCTAGTGTGGTATCAGTGCACGTGTCCTGATGAACTGAAGCTTTGATGAGAATAGGTGCTACTGACCAGTTGTTCTCAGGCCTTCACTCCTCTACCCTTCCCCTCTCCTTAGCCCCCACAGGGCTTGTAGATTATAATCTAGTCTTTCTGCTCCTGTTCTCCTAACACTGCTTCTTCGTAAGAGTTTAAAAGTAAATGCTGGCTGGCCGAGTTGCCAGGAGATGTGGCAACAGAACCTGTGGTCAGTAGTGGCTCTGTGGTGCTTTGGGTACACCACCTTGAGGCTTTCTCCTTCTCCTCTGCTTAAACTCAAGCAGGACTGAAAAAGACAGGGGCTATGGCCCTTCCCCAACGTATGCTACCATTCAGGGGTAGCTACACTTCACAGAGTACAGGAGCTTATGAACTGCAGTATCTGGACATCCTGAAAGGAAAAATATCCTCAAAAGAGAGACAATAAACTGGACAAATATGTACCAGTTGTGGTAGAATTAACAATCATTTATACTAAGGAAGATAAATATTTTTACAGAAATGAAGATGTTAGGATTGTGAAAGAATAAGAAAGTATAAAAAAGCCAGTAGAAATAGTAGATAAGAAAACAGAATAGTTTAAATAAAGGACACAACAGAGGAACAATAAAAGAATGGATTTAGCTAAAGAGTGGACTAGTGAGCTGGAAGATTAGGTTGAAGAATTTACACATTTGTAACAAGAAAAAAATAAACTGAAAAGTAAAAACAGGAGCTGTGAGATATGAAAGATAGATATAGAAGTGCCAGAACTCAGAAAAATACAAAGGAAAAGGAAGAAAAATTTGAAACAATGGAGATAAATTTTGTAAAATTACAGAAAGAATTCATATTGAAAACAAGTTGAATTATTGAAGAAACAGAATAAGCCACAACTAGACACATTATAATTCAAGGATATCAAAAATAAAAAGTTCCAAAAGCTTTCAGAGAGACAGGGAAAATCAATCCTGCCAAAGAGATTTTTAAAAAAGGAAAGAAGAAAGAAGACAAAATTTATCTGAAAAAAAAAGTTACCATGTTTCTTAAAATATTACTAGATACTAGAAGACAATAGAGTAATTTTTCATTGTGGTAAAATATACATAACATTTACCATTTTAACCATTTTTTAAGTGTACAGTTCCGTCATAATAACTACATTTCATTGTTGTACAACAGTATTTTTAAATACAGCAGGATATTAAAGAAAATGGTTTTAGCCTAGAATTTTATATCCTGCTGACTTTTTTTGTTAGCTATGATACAATAGGGATGGTAAATAAAAATGGTCAAATGCAAATATATTGGCAAGGGTTATTGTGGCCTTTAAATTATAAAAGATTATAATTAGATAAAAACAATTCCAACATGTATTATTAGCTTTTGATTTCTCTTGAATCGTTCTGTGTCTAGGACTTTGGTTTTTCTTGCTTAGTTATTACTTTTTTCTTAGAAGTCTAGAATACCTGAGGTTGTTAGCACTTTTGTGCACTCTACCAGCCCATAATGCCGTTTTTCTTTCTGTCCCTTTCTCTCCATTAGATGGTAATGACAGGAAAGGAGGGGCTGTATTTTGGCAAGGAAGGGTACAAATCAACTGGCATGTGTGTCCCTGTGTTTGTGAAGGCTGCTGTAACAAAACGCCATGCCGGATAGCTTAAATAACAAGTATTTATTTTCTCACAGTTCTGGAGGCTTGAAGCCCAAGATCATGGTGCCAGCAAGTTGGTTTCTCCCAAGACCTCTCTTCTTGTCATGCAGGGAGCCACCTTCTTGCTGTATCCTTCCATGACCTTTTCTCTATCTTTCTCTTTTTATGAGGACAGCAGTTATATTGGATTAGGGCCTTAAAACCTCATTTAATCTTAATAACCTCTATAAAGACCATATCTACCAACGGGATTATATTCTGAGGTACTGGGGTTGGGACTTCAACATATGAAATCTGCAGGAACACAGGGTACACAATTCAGCCCATAACAGTCTTGTTTTACAAATCTTTGCATGAAGGACTTAAGTACCAACGTAACAATCCTAAGAACCGTAGTCCCGAGTACCAGGCATGCACGCTTCTGAAAGTTTCATGAATATTATCTCATTTAGTCTTAACACGAGGCCTGTGAAGTAGGTACCCTTTTTTAATCTTAATTTTACAGATAAGAAAACAGTGTTTATGTACCTCCCTAAAATCAAACAGGTAGCAAAGGAGGAAACTAGGATTCAAACCCAGACAGCCTGACTCCAGAGCCTGCCCTGTAATTCTCCGATCTTGTTATGCTCCAGAGATTCTCTAAACTGAGGAAACTGATGTATGTTTATTTGACTTCACAAGCGATTTTGTTAGGGATGTTCACTGGCAGAGTCAAGATGCTAGTTCAAAGAGCACTGGCTCCAGATTCTGTCTTCACCTGAGCCGAAGGGTTGTTTTTAAGAGGCCTTAAAGATAAGCTTAATTGAGGAGCACGACTGTCTGCAAGATATTTTATACCAAACAAAATAAACTCAATTTGTAGTGTTAATGGGAGAAGAGTGGAGAGCGAGTTTTTCCCGTTTTTATCATGAAAGAAAATGAGATACGTGCATCAGAACCTAAGCTCAGAAGCCGATCAAGGATGTATGCTTTGAAAACAGAGGTAAATAGTTTATTCCTTACTCCTGCAGCTCCATCTGGTCCATGAGTTCAGTGATTTTTTTTGTTGTTGTTAAAACCACAAAGTTCAGTGAGGCGTAGTGTTAAGGTATATGTCTTCGGGTAAAAGATCTGGGAGAATTAATTTGTTGTTTAGAGGTAAAGATCAGTTCCTGTAGGTTAGCTGGTCTATTTTGGGCTAGGGGGAGAAGTGATTAACATTTCTTTCTGTCCTAGCAGGCTGTGAAATAAGATTCGGGATATAAAGAGAAGGAGTTATCACACTTTTTGCAGGCGGAATTCAAAATCAAGTGGGAGCTAATCAGAGTCCAGTAGTAAAGACAGTTCAGGCATTATTTTGACCAGTTCAGGAAAAAAGATGTATGGGGTTTAATTTATTTTAAACAGTGGGAACGTATTTTGGAAAAAGCTGCTTCCTTCTTCAAGTACTTTGCAGGAAATAACTAAATTGTCTTATATGTTATATGAGGTATCTGAATTAGAATGCCAATGAGTGTTTTCTCCTTAAACTTAATCTCAAACTCCAAAAATTAGGCCTTTATGAGTGTATATGGTTTAATATTCTCTAAAATTTTCAACTAGCCTGTATAAGCAAAAGATAACTCCACTGAATTATCTGGCTCATTTCTAAAGAAAGAGCTCGTTGAAATAATAAGTAGTGTAAGTGTCTTTAAATATACTTTTTAAATATCATAGCTTACTTATGAAAGTATTTTGTTAATACAAGAGAAGCATATAATGAAAAATGTGAAAGTTTCTTTTCATTCTCTTGTATGGTATTTACAATTATTAATTTGATGTTTAACTTCCTAATTATTTTCCTGTACTTTTATACATGTACACACCTTTCTTCAGCCGTATTGAGTTATAATTGGTATATAACTGCATATAATTAATACATACAATTTGATGAATTTGGACGTATTCATAAACCACTGTTAACATTACCACGAAGTAATAAACATATCCATCGCCTCCAAAAAAAATTCGTGTTCTTTGGATTTTTGTTTGTTTGTTTTGTGGTAAGAATACAACATGAGACTTAACCTCTTGACAGTTTTTAATGCCTGGTACCTTATTTTAACTATTGGCACTTTAGAACTTACTCATCTTGTATAATTGTAACTTTATACCCATATCTCTCCATATCTTTCTTCCCCCATCCCCTGGCAACCGCCATTTTATTACCTGATTTTTAAAAGCCTCATTTAAGAGGAATCAAGTAGTATATAGTCTTCTCTGACTGACTGACTTCTCTTAGCATAATGTCTTCAGATCCATCCATGTTGTTGAAAATGACATGGTTTCCCTCTCTTTCAAGACTGATCAGTGTTTAATTATATGCATATACTTAGCCAAAGTGATTTACAGATTCAATGTTATTCCCATCAAAATGGCATATTTTGCAGAATCTCAATGATACATTTTATAGAAATAGAACAATTCTAAAAAAGCATGTGGAACCACAAAACATCCAGAATAGCCAGAGTGATCTTTGTAATCAGCATACTGGTAGGTCTTGTTTCTTTAATTCACTCAGCCACCCTGTGTCTTAATGATTGGAGCATTTAGTCCATTGATACTTAAATTAATTACTGATAGGTATGTTTCTTCCCTTGTGATTTGGTGATTTTCTCCTCTAGTTAGTCCCACTGGCCCTCCATCCAACCAAGGGGGCTCCTCGAATCTTGTCAGACCCAATGTGTGTCTCCTATTGTTCATTCCTCAGGCAGGGGCTTCACCATGTAATGTCCCTTTTTCCTCTGAGTCCCATCCCAGGTCCATAGGTTCTGACCTGATTGCTTCCCTTCCCTTCCCTTCCTGTTTGATTCTATGTGGATCTTTCTTACAGCCTTGGTTGTACAGGAGTCCTTCTGCTAGTATCCAGTCAGTTTTCAGTGAGGATTGTTCCACATGGAGATATATTTTTGGTGTGTTCTTGGGGGGAGGTAAGCTGCATGTCCTTTTATTCCACCACCTTGATTCGAGTCCCATCGTTTTTCAATATATTCTTGACCATAAACCTTTGTGTGTCATACATATTCCAACAAATTCCTTCTGTTATATAAGTTATCCTTTAATTTTACTTGAAATTTTATAACCATAACAAGTCTTTAATTTTTATAGAAACAAATCTGTCATATTTTTCTTTTATTGCTCTGGAGGGTTTAACTTGCTTTGGAGGGTCTTCCATAGTCTCATATAAAGATACATTGTATTTTCTTCTAATGCTTTTTGTTACTTTCATTATTAAAATAATAACTCTTTAATCCATGTGGAATTTAGTTTTATGTATATAATGAGTTTGGGATGTAACTTTGTTTCTTTCTCTAAGTGGGTAGTCTATTGTCAGGGGTCCCTTTATTGTATGCCCAGTTTTCCTTATTGATCCGAACACACACACACACACACACACACACACACACACGCACACTCTTCTAGATTTATTTCTCTTCCATTAAACCAGTTGTCTGTTCTTATTGAAGTAACACACCTCTTTGATTTCAGTGACTTTTCTTACATTTTTTCAATAGAGAAAGCCAATTCTTTGATAATTGGTATTTTAACATTGGAACCAGGCTAATTTCCTAACTCAGAATCCAAGGACTTTTGTAACAAAGCACCTGCACTCCAGTTTGATAGCTTTATGTTGCTGTTGTTGTTATTGTTGTTACCACTGAGAAATTCAGAAGGTTAGACACCAACATGGAAAGAATTCATTTTTACTTTTAGATGGAGACTTTGAAACAAATAGTCAGTTCCTACTTCTTTAGTACAAAAAAGTGAAGTTCCTACTTCTTTAGTAGAAAAAAAGTGAAGTTTAATTAACTTGCTGGTCTTATGAAACAATAAATATATTTACTGAACATATTACCAGCCAGGTACTCTAAATATGTTATTTCATTTAATCCTCTTGACAATGCTATGAAATGAACATTTTCATCCTTGTGTTCTGAAAGAGAAAATGGATACTTACTTGGAGGTTAAGTAACATGCCCCAAATATCACTGTTCACAAATCCTGAAGCCCAAAATTCAAACTCAGAGTTGTCTAAGTCCAGAAATTTTAATGTGTTTATTATATGCTTTTAATTATTTTTTTCCATGCATATAGGGCACCATTCCTCCATTGCTATGCCTATTTTTTTAAGGGCTTGTAAGTTTTGCAGTACATACCAGATTGAAACTGATGGTGCTGAGAAGATTTATAGGTGGGAGATCATGGCTATTGTCTTCACTTCCCAGTATAAGTTAGTTAACAGAAAGGTCAGGCATTGGCCCTATAAAAGACCAAGTAGTTAGCATTTTGTTGTAAAGGGCCAGGTAGTAAAGAACCAGATGGTAT
The DNA here is from genome assembly GCF_009834535.1 of Camelus ferus. Taxonomy (NCBI): domain Eukaryota; kingdom Metazoa; phylum Chordata; class Mammalia; order Artiodactyla; family Camelidae; genus Camelus; species Camelus ferus. Next base: position 14,206,931 of record NC_045699.1, read on the forward strand.
ATATTGTAGACTCTGTGGGCCACAGGGTAGTGTGAAAGCAGGCGGAGTTCATACATAAGTGTGCATGACTATGTTCCAGTATGTTCCAATTAAACTTTTCTTAACCAAAACAAGTGGTAGGCATGGTTTGGCCTTTGTTCTCTAATTTGTGGAACCCTCATATGAAGGACTTACAGTGCCTTTTGCGGGTAGCCCACCTTCTCTTCCTTCTTTGGTTTCCAGTTTTTGTTCAATGGGCAGTTCAGTCCTGTCAACATTTATTGAAATAATGTTGAATGTTGAATTATGTTCAATAAATACTATTGAATATTCTATAAGCCTTACTGAACTTAGAATAACTATGAAAAAAAATGCATTCCCTGCTCTCAACAGGCTCAAATTTATTTTCGTATTTCCATATTAAACTTGTTGCTCACATTCTTTTCATTTGTAATTTAGATGCAAGGCTTTTGTTTAGTTGCATTGTGTTGGTCTTTTATGAATAGCCATGTTTGTTAAATAATAGCGAATGCTTTTTTTTTTTTTTTTGCATATAGTACGTTTTATGCAACTTTTTAAAACTGCATTCACATGGAACATAAATGTATATTAAATGAAGAAAGTAATATTTTCGTGAAGATGAAGTCATTAACTGCTAAGATTACTTAACTTTTCTCTAGTTTTAATCTTGCCTTGTGAGTGATGATAAAAAAGATTGAATTCTTTCTACTCACGAATTCATCTACAATTCAACCTGGTGGTTTGCTGTTATCAAAGTCTTTTTTAAAGTCTTAGTTAATACATATGTATGATCTCTCCAAGGACAGTTTTATCTGATTCATCCTGCAACCAGATCCTGTTGCATATGTAACTTCAATAAGCTTCAGAGGATAATGAGGTGGTGTGGTCCACTGCATAGAGCAATTACTGGACTTCAAGAGCTTCCTAATCCTTTCTGAGGTTCCAGGAAAACTCTTCCTGGGTCTGTGGGCATGGGTGACGGTGTGTGTCATCCTCAAAGTAATCAGGAGATTGGAATTCCATGGTGATTCTACACCACGTAGCAAGGGTCTGGCTAAAAGCCTTAGTAGAATTCCACAGGTGGTCCATCCACAAAGCCTTTTACAGATCTTGATTTTTAATATGTCCCTAAAACTATTTCCAAGAACAAAGACAAATAAAAAGGCATTCATTTCCATTTAATATTTCATCTCCTTTGCTTTTTTGGTTAGTCTTTTGATGAAAACAAATACCAAAAACCACGAACATTTTTTCCTGAGAGTTTACCTTTTACAGGACTCAGAACAAAATACTCCATTCAAACTCCCTTCAGCCATACCACATAAAGGACAGAGCTTCAGCCATACAAGGAATTGGCCCACTGACCAGTGTCAAGTTGAATAATTTACTGTCGTTTTGTTCATCCACATAAAAGAGACTTTTTGTGGGGGTTGCTGGAATTGCTCTGCACTTGAGTATTGAACTGTATAATCTTTGAACTGCCCAAGATAGAAAGGAATTAAAGAAAAGTGGTGAAGGAGAAAGGCAACTGAAAGGGAGCCTATATTTAATGGATACCTCCTGTGGTATAGGCATTGTAAAAACTTGGATTCTGTAGACAAACAGACCTGAGTTCAAATCTTTTCTTCACCCTAACTAGCATGTATCTTATGTAATAACTTTACCTCTCTGTGCCTCAGTGCTATCATCCATAAAATGGGGATAATAACAGTACTAACTACCTTATAGAGGGGATGCATGAGATGTCTTTAAATATCTGATTCAGAGTAAATGTTAATATAATCTATTATAATTAGCTACTGGTTTTCAGTTATATTCATCACAGGCATACTTAATTTTTATTCAGCAGGTGTCAAATTACTGCTTTTTGCTAAAATCTGTGCTATAGTTATTTTGCTACAACAATATTATAACTGTAATTCCTCTATAGAATTTTTAAGTCTAGTGAGTGATACAAACACACATACACAATACGGCAAATCTACAAAATGTTCATTTTATGAGTTTGCACAGGATCTTAAAAATAGTACACAGGAAAGATGTTTAATCTAGAGGTGGGTGGGGGTTAGGAGAGGCTTACAGGAAGTGGTGACATCTAAATTGAGAACAGAAATATGTCTAGGAAGTAGGTAAGTGATCAATTAAGGGAAGAAGTATGTTTTAGGCAAAAGAAACTGTGGATACTGAGGGAACTTTGCTCATTCTGAAAAAGCAGAAATTTCAGCTTGACCACACATAGGTGGGAAGAGGGGGCTGACACCAGATGCATACAGAGAGGAAAGCAGAGAGAAAATCAGGGTTCTTGATTCGGGACCAAGGAGTTTAACCCTTATCTTGAGAGTAATGGAAGTTTCAACCAAAGGAGCAATCCCGTGTAAGGCAGGTATTATACCCATTTTACAAGTGGCAATATTGACGTTCAGAGATGATACATACTGATACAGAATTAAGGGAAGGTTCTATTCTGCCATTTCTATCGTGGAAGAAGACAGCTCAGTGCCAACAGTGTCTCAGGGATCTGTCGTAGATGTTTTATATTGATTTCAACTTACCATTCACTTTACCCTTGAGAAGTGTTCACCACCCCCCCAAATAAATAAATAAATAAAGCACATCCTCGTAGGAATACCTCCTGATGTGGCTTAGTATGGGGAGGAATGGTGTCTTAGCCTTCAGGTGGGGAAAGCAAAAGAGACAGAAATTTGCTGGTACACAGATGACTACCTGTGAGGAGAAGTGAAGCTGTCCTTTAAACCCACATTATAGCAATTAGGTGGCTCCAAATGATCTAGTAGCTTCACTGGCACCTACATCAAGGACAACTCCATAGAGAATGGCTTGGTGCCTCTGCAGGCACCTAGTTATGAATTTTTATCCATAAATAAGGCATATTATCACTTTACCATTTGGAAGATCAAATGAAGAGTGCTAGGGCATGGGACCGTCAGTAGATACTCATGAGAATCCCAAAGGAGTCTATAAAAAAATACAAGTCTAATCTGCGTTAACTTGAGGAATTTTGTTCTTCGTGTATCAAGGGACTCCTCCTGGGAGGAGAACAACGATGATTTTCTCAAGCTCACTTTAGAAAAGCACACTTTGATCTACATTTATACAGATTCCAGAAACCACTCTTTCCTGTGTGTTGAGATGTCATTTTACAGATAGTCTTTTCTTTTTGATGACTTATGAAATCTCTTTGCTTTTGATGATCTACAGTTTTAATCTGATATGTCTACCAGTATTTACTCCATTTGGAATTTGCTGTGCTATCTGAATCTGGGGATTTGTATCTGTTCCATCAGTTATGGAAAATTATCAGCTGATATCTTTTCTCTCCTTGTGCTTTCCAGTCTTCAACTCAGTACCTTCATGTCTGTTTCGTGTTTTCCATCTCTTTGTCCCTCTGAGATACAGTTTGTAAAATTTTTCTTATTTATATTACAGTTCAATATTTATCTCTTTAATTCTGTCTAATACATGCATTCAATTTTAATTGCATTTTTAATATTTTTATGCCTAGAATATCTGATTAGTTTTTCTCATAACAGCCTGGTTTTCATTTTTAATATTTTATTCCTCTTGCAGGTTTTGATAACTTGTACTTACCCAGGTATTTGAAATATACATTGTTTTTATGCTATATCTGATGATTATTTTATCCAAGTTTCTGTGAGATCTAATCGTGCTCTTTATTTTTCTGCTGACCCTATTTAGGGTGGCTTCTTTCCTCATATGAGTGTTAGTTTGTGATATTGTGAGTTCACATGCTGAAGACTTAACTATGGGAACCCTTGCAAGGCCTGAAATGAAGATGGTCCCTCCAGAAATAACTTTTATTTGTTTCTTCCCAGTTGCCTCCAAGAAATTGCCAAGCAAGGACTTACCTGTGCTACTCTTTTTTTTTCTTTCACTTTTTTTGTTTTGTTTTTTCTAAATAAGCTCTGTTACTTTTTAATGTTGGGCTTTCCAGAAATTCCAGAAATATTTAAGCCAAATCTGTATCAAGGAAGTTCTGGAATAATTGAGTTCTTGGGATAGACTTGAACTTTTCCTAACAGATTGCCAGCTAAGATAGGTTTTCTTGTCAACTACTCCCTCTTCTCATTGGATGGTTTCTAATCTGCCTTTGAATGAGGACATAGCGCCACTCGGTTCCTGCCCTTTAGAAGTAAACTCTGTTCTCACATATAGTCTTGCTCGGGCTCCAGGTGACTCCCACTGTTCTGGGCACAGACATTAAAACCTAAACTTCTTGTTTCTTGAGATTGACAAGCTCTTTTGGGGCATCCTTGGCTTCGGCACTGGCTGGCCATTCTGATTATGCTCTCTCTTTTGAATGGTGGTCTCTGGAGACTGTCTTTACTTTCTGGTGAGTTCAGTTATGCATTTGGAAGGGTACTTGTTACAGTTTATCTTGTTATATTTTCTAAGTGTTTTGCATTGGAAAGTTTTTGAGAATTGCCAGCAACAAACTTGGAAAGCAGGAATTAGAGGCTTTTGATGATCTTAGGTTCTGGCATCTCTGTGGCATTTGTGATAAACACTACTTCTAGGTACTTTCCAACCAGCTTAGATTTTGGGAGCTAGAGCTAGCATTTCTCTTTCTAATGTCTCAGTTTTTATGAATTTCACAGATCAAAGGAGTCATAGCAAGAATATTGGCTAGTAGTAAGGTTTGTTTGCACAATTACCTAGTTAACCAAAATTAACCAAAGGTAGTAAAATAAAGTCTAGGGGCAGAAAGCTGAGCATTGAAATTTTTTAGCCTTAAGGTAATTATTTCCTTAGAGAGAATGGGGACGAATTTTAATGTGTTCTTGCTTGTCTGCATAACTTACCACATTCTATTTTAATATTAACTTGTATAGATTAATATTTATTGATAATGGGAATATTGATGAAAAATTTTGCATATCTAGAGGGAAGGGGAAGAGGAAGATCTGAAAAAAATGGCAAGAAATTCATGCAGCGGAAGTGGAGATGCTCACTTAATCTCTCCCCTTCCAGTCAGCAAACTCAAGCTGGAGTAAGAGTGTTGAGAATACAGCAGAATCAGCGTATTTCTCCTTCATCAGTCAGTACCGTCAACATTTGTTAATAATATACATAAAATCAAAGTAAATGCATATGAGGGGATTGATAGCTAATGTAAATATGTATATAAATGTAGTTTTGTTTGTAAAAACATAGTATATCCAGACTGACAAGCACCAAGCACAATGCAAGTACAAGCAAACATGAGTGGACTGAACAGTTCTTTGGAACTAACCCTTCGTGTGGACAAATGCAGTTACATAATACAGTTCACTGAATACCTCCTCTATTTCGACATGTTATGTCATCTGGCTGGAAAGTTAAGACTTCCTCTTTTCTTAGTTAACTTATGCCAAGGCAGAAATTCAGATAGGCAAATAGTAAATTTGGTTGAATCAAAATATGAAACATTCAGTGTTTTCTCTTTCTCCATCTACATTATAACCAATCTGATTAGCCTGACCAGCCTGGAATTAGTCTGTTACATTGCACAGTTTGAGGGGCACCATTCACATTTGCAAAACCTGCACAACTGTATGTGATGGTCCTGTCTGGATAAAAAGATAAGGTTATGTTTCTTAGTCACATTTTTGCTGCTATAGGAAAATCATTTTCTCTGTTCCAGAATTCCTCCTTCCTTCATAATCCCAAAGCAGCTGTTTTTCTTTCTGTCTCTCTTTTCTTTCCTTCTTCTTTCATTTATTTGTTTATGCCATACTCACCCTGGACTTAATGTTTGTCCACCTGTTGTCAAACTCAAGTCTGTGTCCTGGAGACTCCACCACCACCATGTGAGAGCTGATTCCAGTCTACTGGGATGGATGCTGCTGCCAAAATTCAAGGCAGCTGCAAGCCTGGGATGTCAGCAGGCATGCCTGGCCCATGTTGGTGTCGCAGCTACTGCCGTTTTACCCATGACTGCTTGTCCTCCACAGCTTGGTCATGCTCAAAGGCAAATCTCTATTGCTCCATCTGTCTTGTTCTGGGACTCAGGAGCATCTTCTGAAGGCAGGAATCCTCCTAGCCCTCTTATCTGCAGCTCTCACAGTCTAACGTATGCAAAGGACAGTCCTTTGCTAAGACCTTATAGAAAGAAACTCTGCAGCTGCTGCCACTGTTGCTAACTTAATATTGGCACAATTTGATGCTGTCACTTTTTCCTGCAGAGAGGATCAGGGCGCAGTAACACTGCTATTTAGTACCAGAGGAGAAGCAAGAAGAGACCTCTCTTACTGTTAGTACAGTACCTTTGTCTCTTACCTCTATTAGAGTGGGACCCTATAAATGCATTTTTTTTCCTTTTACTTCTTGTGCATTATTCCCAAGCACTTCTGTGGTGCTCTGTACTTTGGTCCAAAGAAAAGTCTCATTTCTGCTACATATTGAAATAAAAATGTATATCTTCAGTATTCTCATGATAAGTACCTTTTTGAAGATACCAGCTTCTATTAGACATTATCTCATTTCACCAGAGATATTCTTACTGCAAAAGAAAAGGTGGATCTTTTCCCCTTCTTCTTCAAGTTAATTAGGGTACCTTTACTAAGTTGTCCCAGTGATATTAAGAGGAGTGAAACAAACAAACAACAACAACAAAGTTTTCCGGATATCTTTTACTCAGAACATTGTTATCTACTTGCCTTTTAGTTTCATAAGCAGGGAGACCTTGCAGATAATTCTCACAAGAACAAAGAAAACGAATCCAAAGTGACTTGTAGACAGAAGTGCTTGGCATAGATATGGCTGGCAACTTTTGAATAGCACTTTCTCTGGGAAAGAGATAAGGACAACAAAAACAGAAAGGGAAAAAAAAGACTTAAATAATCTGGGAGGAAGGTGTTAAGGTATCTATCATGCTATCTGTTCATTCTTCTTAACAGAGAGACACCCTTAGGAAAAAGAAAAGCAGGAGATGGTTGGGTCTCATCTCATCAACCACATCTCTGGATAAATAAACAAATAGCATTTGCTTTGCAGAAGGGCTCTTATCTGCAGAGTGCCCTTAGCAGGATGCCCATGATTAAAGAATTACTTCTAGTAAATAAACCCATATTCTATGAGACATGGCTCCCTTGAGAATGTCACTTAAGCTATGTAATTCTCTGGGTGTGAAATAGAGGGGGATGTATATCAAATGCTTCCTATTGTGGGAGAAATCTCAGAAAACCTTACCAGGAGAACTCAGCTACTATTCTGTGCTAGAGAATATTTGTCCAATATAAAAAGAAAGGGACTGGGGAACCACTCTTAATGCCCTCATATATTGAAAATACTTGAAGCTTACTGGAGTTCCAAAATCTCTGAAGACAGAGTTGGGTGGAATAAATATACTTGGCCTCCCCTCTTCCACATCAATTTTTTTAATAGCTTGTGAGTTACAAGTGTAATGGGATAAGAATTTTTTTCCAATGCAATAAATTAATTATAAAAGTATATGATTGATATGAATGGAAACCATACTAATGAGATGATGATGAGAATTGCATGAAGGCTAATGCATGACAAGTGTACCATTATAAGGCTGTATTTCTGTTGAGGGATTTAAGCAATTCATACTTGTTATTTATAAGATATTAAAAAGCCTCAAGGTATAAGTACAGCTGTAAATTCATGCATTTCCCTTGAATTATCTTGTATAGGAATTTTTGTGGAATTTTAAAGCTGGTTAATATGTATTATGTTGAAGTTAATAGTGATCTGAACACTACATGATGAATTTTTCCAGATGCTTTGGCATACTCAATAGGGGTTACTCTTTCAAATAATAAAGGCTAAAATGCAAAGAATACAAGGACTTTTTAGTAAATTTTCAAAGGCATTTATTTCTCCATGTAATGTTTCCTGAATGAGAGCATTACATTCGCTATTTAGTTGTCATAAATACTTGTTTTCAAAATGACGTATGGATTATATAGATAGATCATCAATAAATGACCACGTGTCTATTCTTTGAGAACATGTCGATCTCCATGAAATCATAATGGCATGAATATAACATTAAAATATAACAAAATAACTAAGTTTCAGAAAATCTGGGAATCTGAATTTAAAATGGTATGTTTTTTAGAGTTTTAGCTTGTAGAGTATCTTAAAATTACAAAAATCTTTATGATATTGATTGTGAAATGTCTGTGAAAGAGAATTGAATCATAGGTAAGATCAGATTCTTTTTAACTTCTGAAAAGAATGCAGTTTTTCTAGAGAGGAATGACAACTCATACTATTTCATTCAGTAGAGAAGTGAGTTGCAGCAAGATTTCAGGATTAGCCCAAAGGTGATGTGCGAATAGTACACAGGACTAGAAGTCAGAGGATCTGGACACTGATCCTCCCCGTGCTGTGGCTGATGAAGGGGAGTTTTGTACTGTGAAAGAAGGGATCACAATAAAACTTAGTGACTCAGTCATCAACTTAATAACATGGGATGGTCAGATGAGTGCAGACCTACGGAGGGAAACTTTCTCACAGGTTGAATCTGGAACAGAATAATAAGACTGCCCACATTCTATCTTTCCATCATTAAAGGAACAAAGGGAGAATTTTCTCCTTGGTGAATAAAAACCACCAAATTCACCAAATTATATTATTAATTATTGATGAGTTAATCATTGAATGGAAACCATCCGAATGATATGATGATGAGAATTGCATGAAGGTTGATGCCTGACAAGTGTTCCTTTATAAGATTGTGTTTTTTCAAGTAAAATTTTTTCATGCTAAGGTCAAGGATAGACTAGGACATTACAGCAACAATACATGAACCAAGACAAACTGCAGGAGTGGCTTCTATAGAATATTTGTCTACCTAAAAGACATTCTAGGTTGCTGTGACCTCTCAAGGTTCCTCATAGGTCTATTCTGAGAATTTTATCTCCTTTTCCATTTTAATGCTGTCCTAGGTCTATTTTTCTTTCCAGTTTATTTTTCTCTTGCTTTCTTCATTTTCTTAGATGCATTTTGATCTCTATCTCCACTTTCTTAGGGAAAATCGATAGCTTGTTAAAAAAAGATACTGACACCTGAAAGGGCAGGGCTAATGGTTGTACTCCAGAAATGATTGTGCTAACTGGATTTACAAACCATATCTAGCCTCCTTCTTTTGGGAAGGGGCCAAGGAGCCAAATGAATGATATAAATAAAAAATTATTTTAGCTGATGGAGGAGGAACGGGAGAGGAAAGGAGAAAAACCTTCATTATTATTATTATTATTTAAAAAAAAAACTGGAAGAGGCTTTAAGCAGTTAAAAGCTGGTATATGTTTTTTGAGAAAGAATTAAAACATCTTGAAATAGTGTTACTTAATAAAGGAGCATAGTCCTCTAAAATAAGAAACAGTATATGGGAAGAGGTTATTGTGAAAATGCCTCCTTTTGAACCAACTGTATTTCTGAGATGTTTTCAGAAATAGGGATATAAAATTACATGATTTGAAAATAACAGTATTACATATTTGTTATCAAAAAAAGTAGAAACTAAGGAAAGTAATCAGATTAGCAGACATGTCTTTCTTCTTAGAGATGACTATTAAAATACTATTCCAGACATTTTCTGGAAAGATAGATGACAGATATTTGATCAACTGCTCCTCATTGTAAATTTTTATTTTTCGCTAAATAAAGCCAGAATGTTCTTCTATACCTTAAATGTGATTCTACAAAATGTAGCTAATTGCTTCATAGTCTGACCTGTGCTGCACCAACCTTTATGTACCTGTTTTCTTCATGATTTGCAGAAAGAGGCAGACAGAGGTCAGGAAGGAGTGAGGGAAGGAGGGTAGCTGAAAAGAGGAAGACGAGGCAAGTAGATGGTAGACAACAGACCCTGAGAAAATGACGAAGAATCAAATCCTGTGGACTCGGGGTTTGGGTCACCTTTCGCTAGCTCGCCTGATGTGAGCCATCTTCTATTTGTTGTCTAATTTCAGAGTGGCTATTGTCTACTTAAACTGCTCAATGTACAGATTAAGACCCTGGAAATTTCTCCAGCTTTGGAATCAGACAGGTTGTGATTTATTTACTTAGTAACTTTCTGTCTTGGGGGTGTGTCACCCCAGCACTCTGATTTTTGGTTTCCTCTCTGTAGATGGGAGAGTTAGCCTGATTTTAAATTAAATTAGGTAGAATATTTAGAGGATTCTGAAGGCTGATAGGTCCTGGGCGAGCACCCAGCAAATACTAGACTAAACCATATGAAACTGCTATGTTTATACAGCAAAAGGAGGTCAAAGATTGGCAGTTTGATGTAGTTCAAGCTAATATTGATTTTGTCCTTGTAAGCAGCTGTTAAGGCACAGACCAACACTCCAGACACCTAGCAGTGCAGTCCTGTTCCACAGTCTGCTCAGACCCTGCTCTGTTGCCCTTAAGCAGGACCCAGCTTTGCACTACCAGAATATGACATGAAATATTGCCTGCTAAGCACTCTGGGGCCACATGACTCTACCCGTCCATGTTTATTTCCTCCTGTTGCCCAATCATTGGGCCACTCACTGAACTCTGAGTCCTGGGCAACATACCAGTATACCAGTACTGGAAATACGGTTGTTTTTTCCCACTTGATGGCTATCTGAATTTCACTTGAATTTGATTTAAACTATCATGTCTTAGGATCACTTTGCTTTCAAGGAATAAACAGTCTACCATCCAAGTGGTAATAATGAGAAACTGACCATCGTTTAAATGGAGCCTGCACCCACAGCAGAGCAACCATCTTGCAATTTCTTTAACTCAGCTTGTTTCTGTGCTTTTGCGTATTTTGTTTCTCTGCTGGCAACACTGGTGTGTGTTTGTTTTTCTGTTGACTTAATGAACTCCTCCTCTTCCTGCAAGAGGCAACTATTGTGTCCTTTGCTCCATAAAGTCTTCTCTGAATTCCATAGGCAGACACACCAGCACTGCCTCTGTGCCACTGTACCTTTTGTAACAGCAATCTTGGCAATGACCATACTGTGTTCAGGTCTCTCTGCCCATTTAATGGTGAGCTCCTGGAGAGCAGAACAGTATCTTCTATTGAACTATTCCCAGTATTCGGCACAATGGGTAAAACACAGTAACACCCCATAAAATATTTCCTAAAAAAGTGATAAATGAATGAACCAATCTCTTGTAAGGGCTGAAGAACAGATCAACCTTTTTTTTTTTTTTTTTTTTTTAATGGTATTAGCTATCTATTTCTTGCCCCCTTCCCCTCTTCCTCCCTCCCATCCTCCTTCCTATTATTCCCTTCTTTTCAATTCAGGGTTAAAAATTCCCAAATTATCTCTCCGTTCAGAAGCTTATGGGAATTTTGAAGATGCTTATTTGCACAGGTATATAGAATGCAAAAATAATGCCACATGAAAATGAAGACTCCTTGGCATCTTTCAGCTGACTGCTATGTTATCTCCTTTAATAAGACGACTTAGAGTCTGCACATTTCCCTGATAAGAATAACTGCTGTCATATTTTTTGTTTCAGTTTGAACATTTTAAAGGCACTTGCTATTAGCACTAATTAGACGTATAAGAGCCTTCCTGAGCAAAGTAGATAGTCACAGCTAATTCATAAAACATTAATGATAGTAGCTAAATTGCCACACAGATTTGCACTTTGGGTAGGGTTAAATTACCAAATAATGTGAATACTGTTTAGAATAAATTTAATATTTAATGCAAGTCAGAGTTTTATTAAACTCATAATAATTTTGAAATTTTCTCAATATTGTTCCAAATGAGCATCTGTATAAAATCTCTTTAAATAAGCTGCTAATGTGATAACACTAGTAGAGGGAATAATAACATTAGCCATTTATAGAACACTAATTATTATTGTTTTATTATATATTGTTGTATTTTTGATTTTGTTTGTCTAAATGTCATGCATTTAGTTCCTAGTTCCTCCATGTAGATGTTAGACATTTGAGACAATTCTTTAACTTCTGTGAGCCACTAGAGTATTGACAGTTGAAGCAAACTTTCATTATGTGAGTCTTTCATAGCCTGAAAGTGATTGGCATATGTGTATATATCTGTGTTATACAGTATTCTCTTTAAGTAGTTTATACACTGAAAGAATATGTTTAATTATTTACTTATCTCTTATTGAATATGATTTAAGTTGCAGTCCAGTTTATTAAAAACAAAAACTTGAGAGAGGGTTTAAAAGCAAGAGTAACACCTTAAGTTAAGCTGCCAACTGAAACTGCTCAAAGAGAAATGGAGTCCTTATGAACAGGATTTAAGGACTCATGTACAATTTTTTTCTGCATTGCAGATGATTTCCTGATTAGAGAATGTAAACATTTCAGTAAGGAAGAACCACGGCCCATTTTTTGCACATGTTTTTTCTACCTACTGTAAGGCAAATTTTGTCCTAGTGCTTTGTAATGTCATTGTGCTTATCTCAAAGTTGGATGCCTACTAAAGAAGAGAGGGATCTCTAAGAGTATTCATATTTCTTTCTTTTATCTTTACAGTTTTAGTCATGATAGCTCCACATTCTACCAGGTTGAAACTTTTCTTAACACACAGCTCTGGGTCCAGAGAATCCCATAGGCAGAAGGAAATAAGAAAATTGCTAAAGGGCCATCCGCCTGGCCTGAGGATCAGGTTAACTTCTGTACTCACTTTGCTAAGGCACTGAGCAGCACTTGGAACACTGTACATTATGCTTAATCATTTTTTGTTGAGTGAGAGAATAAATGAATATATCACCTGACAGAAATTTGCTTTTTCTCATTGATCTCAAAAGTCTAGTTTGCTTTTTTGTTTGCTGTGTTCAGTTTTTGTTACCTCACCCTCCCTCAGTACCTCTTATCACACATTTAGCCTTTTTGTGACAATAAGCAACAGATTTCCTAACCTTGTTTGCTGAACATTCGGTTTTGTTGTAGAAAACTCTCTCAGACCATCCATAACTGTTGTCTTGGTCTCCTGACTTTTACAACACTAGTTTCCCTGCTTTGAGATCAGAAATATTTAAATCCCATCTTTGGTCAACACAAAATGTTGTCCTCTACCTGTCTTCTCCCCATCTTCCGACAGACTTTAAGAATGTGCCAGGCATGACCAATAATTTGTATTTCAATAATTTGAGGTTGGTTTTGTTTCAGTTTTCAGCATTCCCAGAGTATATTCCATTAGGCTAATGAATTTAGGCTTCTTCAGCTGTAGTATAAGGTGGTGGTAGGGAGTAGGGAAAAGATCGGGGCAGATATTCATGTCCATACCCAAGGAAAAGTGCCCAAGCCAAGACCCTTCTCCTGGCCCTAATTTGCAACCTCAACCCACATGTCCTTAGGTCCTGTCACTACCTGGACCTTCCACTTTCAGTGCAATACCATTCTTTTCCTCTCTCCTCTTCAAAAACTCTGTAACTAAATCTTACTCTCATTATAGGCACTTATTTAGTAGAAAATATGAATTTCTGGGACATAACAGTTAACAATTAAGATATTAGATCAAAGTAACATTTTATATACTCATGCATCTATCAAAACTGAGTGAGTTGAGTTGTCAGCTGTCTATTCGGCGTCACTGCCACTACCTTCTATGGTTTCTTCTGCTTCTGTGCTGCAGGCTTTGATTGTTTGCAGTGACTTTTGCGATTTTGCTCCCCTCAATTATGTAAGACTACTTCTCTATAATAAAATAAAAGGTCATTATAATTGGGGTCCATACAATACTTTATAATTGAATTCTGACTAATATATATTTATACTTGGAGCAGTTCCAGAGATCTTAAACCTCAAATATAAGAATTTGGGATTGGTTCAGAGATGTGAAGGTAGTAATTTGACATCACTAAACTGCTATTGGAAAAATTAAACTCTGATAGTCAACGGTGTGCAGTAGCAAAACCAGTTATCATCTGTAGCTGCTGGAATGAAGTGCTTATGAAAGGAGAGACTGTAAAAGACTGATTTTTTGTTTACTTATTTTTTTTGGCAATAGAACGTTAGGGTAGAATTATCACATGGAATGCCTTTTTTCTGACTGTACTGTAAAGCTTACATATCGGCCTCAGATAATGGCACAGTCAGAGAACTAGAGCTAATTTGACTGCCCTAAAAACACCTTTTATTTTATCTAACTAGAAGGGTTGAAGGTTTTGAAAGTTAAATCCTAAGTTTGATCACATAAGTGCCTGGGTTATAATGTAAATTGAATTCATAGCCTTATCTGGTCTCTTATTTTAAAAATCAGGGCATTTATCAGAAAAGAGTGGAATTCTGGGACTTAGATAACATGTTCAATAAGTTTATATGCCAATGTAAAATTTATGCCCCAGCAGCTTTATGTAAATACTTTTTGCACTTGGTTTACTTGCGTTGGTATGATACATTGTATTTAAGTTCCTTGAACACCTCGGATCCCCCAAGAGTGTAGGAATAACTGAGGCTTTGTAAATTAAGGGACATTTGCGTGAATAAAGTGATTTGATGGTTTTAACTCAGGCCAGGTTTACAGAGGTCTCAGAACAGAAGACTTTGCAACAGTCCTCGGTTGCTGTAAATATCTCCCATTTGAGCAATATCACATAATAGATCCAAATAGTGTCTGAACTGGTTTATGGATGCTGCATAGAGCATTTGATAAGTATTAATAAAACTACAGCACAAGGCAGCCCCTTAGAGTTTTGGAGCAAAGTCCTGCTTTCTTACATAGAAAAATATTCTCCTTTTGAGAATTAGTTCCTGGCTTGCTACCAAACCCATATATGGACTGAATTCCTGACAATCAGACATACAACCTGAGTTGCTCAAAATTTAGTGGATGGATGTAAGTCATAAAATGGGGTGTGCAAACCAGCTTTCAGTCATCAGGTGGAATTGACATACATGCGACTTGACTCAAGTTGGACATGAAGATCTAAGCATCATGTACATGCAGCTGAGGCTTCCATGACATATATTTCTTTAAATTAACTTCTCTCCCTCAACCTATGCTTTATGGCCTCATGAGAAGCTCCATTTCACTAGCTGAATATAAAAGGAAAAAAAATAGCCTAGTTTATAGATGATCATAAATGATAGGCTAATATAGCCCTAAAGTGAATGACTGCACTATTCATTCACTTTAGGATTGAATCAGTAAAGCTTCGCTTAGGTGTGGCATTGTAAAGTAGAGGGGGATGGAATTCCCTTAAATGGACAGAGTTTTGTGCTATGCATCTGTTGTTCATTGTACATCAGAGAAAATATGGCTAGAAATGTAGATCTAAATCAGTTTCTGGGCAGTGGTAAACATGTGGAAGAGACACAACACAATTAGAAAACTTAAGCTGAAGACTTACATAAGCAGACCTCTCAAAGAGGCAATGAAAGGAGATATCTGTATCCTGTAAGAATATTGACCAAAAGGCATCCTGTCTGAATGAGACTTTCAATAGATGAAAAAAAAAAAGGACAAGCTCTATGTATTTTCCTTGGATTTATGAACATTGTGACCATAGTGACAGGAATGGAGGTTTATACACAGGATCAACAGACACAGATTACCCCTTGATAGGGATTTTCCAGCTACCACCACAGTTGCATCCCCAATTTCAGAAACCAATGCTGAACCCCTGAAACAGCATTATTTTGCAGGGCAAGATAGAACCAGCCACTTGGGGACAAGATAATTAATTGGATCTCTACAATCATAGAAATGGCAGCAATCTGTCCTCACTGGTACAGATTCTTATTCTGATGACTTGCCCCACCTTCTTTGTCTCAAACACTTCTGCTAGCATTTTCTTGATTTGTTTACGAAGTATCCCATACAACACTACTTTTGACCAGTCTGCTCATTAAACAGCAAAATAAGGGAGGCAGTGTGCTTACATCCCTGGAATTCACTCACTGACTATCAGACCTTAACCAGTAGCCTAGTGGAAACAGGTAAATGGTGTAGGGAAGGCTCATTTATGGCAGTTCTTGAATAACAACCTGAGGAGCTGACATGCTACAAATGAGATGTATCCTCTCACTCTCTCATACGTGGTTCCATTTCTCCTATAGTCACAAACAAAAGCAAAAACAAAATATGTGATCTGGAAACAGAAGATGAAAGTGAAGGTAGCTTCTCTCTTTATTGACCCTAATAACTCACACAAAATTTTTGCTTTTTGTCCCCACAGTTTTGAGTTTGCTTGTTGAGAGGATTTAGTAACAATGGTGCTTCCATCAGGAGTAAGAACGACTCATCCACTGAATTGAAACCAGATTGCCACATGGCCATTGAGTTGTTTCTGACCCTGAACCCACAGGCAAAGTAGTAGATTACTCTAGTGACTTAAATGATTGACCCATCGGGGCATGGAGGAAATGGTCTTCAAGTCCAGAGACTGCTTAGGACACTTTATAGCACTTCATGTCCAATAGTAGCATTTAATGAAAGGCTGCAACTAATTATAGGCAGAACCACCAATACCTCAGATGTTTCAGGAATGACATTTTGGGTCACTCTAAAGAGGAATCAACTGAAGTACAAGCTAGCTGAGGGCAAAGGAAACATGGAGTGGGCAGTGAGGGCAGGAGGTATGGCCATGTGACTACTTGCAGAAATGGAGATAATAGTATTAACATTTTTCTTGCTTGTTTTGTTGTGTATGTATTTTTTTATATATCAGCCATTCCCCCCATATTATCTACTATGAACAGTATTAACAATGTTAACAGTGATTAATGCCATAGATTTAATATTTAAGTTACAGGATAACAAAGGGAAATCGTGCTAGAGAGAGAACATTACCCAAAGATACAGGAACACAATGGAGTTTACATCCTGACCTTTTGGGAAGAGGTGGGGCAAGTCATCAGTTGATCAAGGAACAGGAATAGTTGCATCATGCTACATAGAAGAAGGATGTTGTTTTTGTTGTCATTTGAAAGGTTAAGTATGTCTAAAACGGTAAATATGGGTGTTGAGTTGGCAAGTTGCATTGCAGAAGAGATACTGAAAACTACACTTCCCAGAATCCACTTTCTTGTATACTCAGATTCTGATCTATTAATAAGAGGCATCAATGAGATTTAGAAGATAGAAGGGAAAAGGTTCCAGAGAGAGTAAGAGATAGGTGTTTGGGGAAGACCGCAGTGTGAGGCTCAAAGAGCCGTGTTAGACTCAGAATATATAAAATGACTTGTTTTCCTTAATTAGACATGACTGATTCAGTTAGAAGACAAAAAAAAAAAAAAAATCCCTTACTGTGGATTAAGAATGAAATGAGTGTTTCTCATCAGTTTTCCTCCAGTCCAAACCCTGGAGGCATTTAAATTTGTGAGCCCAGAAGGCAGGGTAGTTTATCATGGGTGATATGAATGGTTCTGAACTAGTTCCCTGCCCTCAGGCAGCTTTGGAAACAGAACATACACATTCAGAGAGAATAAAAGTACTGGGTGCCATGACCTAAGAATGAAATGTAGATATAGAGGGAATCACTCCACAATTTCAGGGAGATAGCCCTAGTGTCTCCTCGCTTGAGAGACTTTGCAGGAACCTTCTTTACTGCCTAGAGATGTCTTCATTCAAAGGCCAGTCCTCTCGCCTTCATCAGGTCTCAGCTTAAATGTCAGTTCTTCCTAGATTAACCACCCAACCTAAATTAAGTTTTATTCTCTTTCAGAGCACCCAGTTTCTTAGCCTTCACTGCATTAATTGCTATTTGAAATGATTTATCTCCATATCTACCTGCTTAGCATGTGTCTCCTCTGTTGGACTGTAAACTCTGAAAGGGCTAAGGCCATCCATGTCTTTTCTGTAAACTGATTCAGATCCAGTGTCTAGAAAACAGTAGGTGTTCAATAAATATTTGTAGAATGAATAAATGAATGAGTGGTTAGTGAAGCAGAGATAGTAAGAGTTGGGCAAAATCAAATAATCTCAAAAAAGAAAGACTTTGGCATTTGATTCAAGGGTACCGGTCAGTAATGTGAAATAGTGATAAGGGTTTGTTTTGTTCCTTCATTTCCTGTGTTCTAAGAAAGCAGAATTGTTATATTCTGGTATTTACTAAAAGATAGACTTTCCAGGGAATGGGAAAAAGGGAAGGAAAATGTCCTTGCCTTTCCCATGTGGTCTTCAATTTCTATTAAGTTTTAATTCTAACTCATTGTATTCATAATCCTTCATTTTTATATAGTATGATATAAAATGAAAGTATTTTATATGATATTATAAAACAAAAGTTCTTAGGTGCAATTTAAATAAATATATCTGATAGGGCTACACATGATAAAAACATCAGTATTTTAGCAACAATTACTGATTTTCCAAGAGTTTTTTCAAATACTAATTTTTGCTTAATGAACAACAACAAAAAACCCACAGTAAAACAATGTATTGATAATTTTGAGACATATTATAAACACTGTGAAAAGACCTGCCTCCTTGTTTGAAGCTACACTGATCAATGCATTGACCTCTGTCTGGAACTGCATTAACCTTCTTCTACAGTGAAGAAATTTGAGAGCTCTGTTTTTCTTCTTTAGAAACTTTCACTAAGATACAAAGCATTTTTTGGCAGCTTGCATTATTTCCATTCTTAGAGAAGAGAGAGCCATTTCTACATCTGTATGTGATATATAAAGCTACAGTTTCTCTAATCCAAAATAGAATATGAAAGGACTCTGAGGTATTTAGACCCAAAGGAAATGTCCGTAGTTCTCATAAGCAGGGCTTGTGCTTGAGTTATGTGCATCATTACGTTATTTGTAGTAAACTACACACATGTAACACTTAGAGTGAAAAACTTCTACTAAACTTGTTCCCTACTAATGGACTCTCCCAAGAAAATGTATTTTTATTTTGATTGGATCAAAGTCAAGACTAAACTAGGGAGTCCTCTGTAATTGCTGGACTCTAGTGGCCCTCTTTGTGGTCCTTAAATCTGGACATTTCTTTTTAAAATAAGGTGATAGTGTTTTTGTTAGCTTAAAAATATGGTGATACAGATCAGTTAAATGAGCTATTTATTACATATTTGGTTAACTTAGTATTAAATCTGGATTAAAACTAATTAAAGAATTTTTTTAAGTGCCATTTTAAATTTCTTTAGTATATTGAACCATAGGTTACCTTTACTGATGCTATTCTAGCTCCTTAAGAAGTTTTACATTTTCATGATTTGAGCACAGGGCAACTCTGGGAGGACTGTACTAGGAAGAAGGTGAGGTAATTTGGAGCACCACCACTTCAGTTATAATGAGCTCCTTACCTAAAGGTCACTTCCTGTGTATCAGATCAGTCAGCTCCTGACAAATTTTGTCATGTAACAAACAACTGCAAACTCTTCCCGTTGTTTAACAATGAGTGTTAATTTCTTTCCTATCCAAGTGTGCTGGGGGCAGCTCAGCCAGACTGTGTTTGGCTGCACAGCTCTTCTGCAGGCTTTGAGGCTGGCCAGGCCTACTCTAGTGGCTCTGCTTCTAGGCTGTTTAGTCTGGGGCCCAGGATGGAGGGAAAGCAACCATCCAGAGGAAGCTGTTTTCAGGGCAATAACCAGGAGGCCAAGAGGCCGACTGGAAACAGAGAAGACCTCTCAATGCCTCGGTTTGGAATCAGCACACCATCACTTACGCCCACGTTCTTTTGACCAAAGCAAGTCTTGGCTGAGCTCAAAGATCAATGAAGTACAGTTTGTATTTTTGTGGAAGGAACTGCTAAGTTGCCCAGAATAGAGGATGTAAAAAGGCAATAATAGTTCATTCAGTCTATCACTTTAAGCAACCACTGACTTTAATTATCTTCAGCCCCCGATTAGGCCTGCCTAGGTATGTAGTGTCCAAGATGATTTTCTCTGTTAAAACCATGGCAAACCAAAATTCTTTGGCTATGATGTCAGAAATAGCAGCAGTGACAATGTAAGATTCACTCTATCAAAAAAATGTGTGTGTGTGTGTATTTCAAAGGTTAAAATGAATGACTTGGGGCAAAATTTAAAAGTCAGTTAACAGAATGCCTGACATAGAATTAACTGTTATGTCTCAGTGGGGGTTTTTGTGTTAAATTGGAGATAGCAAGACATAGAGGAAACAATCTTTAATTGTATTCCCTTAGGCAGCCTGAAATGTCCATTTATCATCAAAGTCCTGTAAGAGAAATATTTATTGTTGGGTTACTATTTTATTACATGGGAATCTCTGAAGTACAAATATCATTTTTATTATTTTATTTAAAGATATTTTAAAGTTAATTTTACCTGTTTTTAGTTTTTTTAACTTTTTTTTTAATTGAAGTGTAGTTGATTTACAATATTGTTAGTTTTAGGTGTTCAGCAAAGTGATTCAGTTCTACACATATATATATTATTTTTCAGATTGTTTTCCATTATAGCTTATTATAAGATATTGAATATAGTTCCTTGTGCAATGCAGTAGGTCCTTGTTACCTATTTTATGTATAGTGCTGTGAATCTTTTAATCCCAAACTCCTAATATATCCCTCTCTTCACCACAGCTTTATATACACACACATACACACCACATCTTTTCTGTTTATCTGTTGTTGGACACTTATATTGCTTCCATGTTTTGGCTATTGTAAATAGTGCTGCTATTTGCAGTATGAAAACTGGAGTGCCTGTATCTTTTCAAATTAGGGTTTTCATCTTTTCTGGATATATGCCCATGAGTGGGAATGCTGGAAAACATAGTAACTGTATTTTTAGTTTTTTAAGGAGCCACTATACTGCTCTCCACAGTGGCTCCACTAATTCACATTGCCACTAGCAGTGTAGGAGCGTTCCCTTTTCTCCACATCCTCTCTAGCATTTATTACTTCTAGATTTCTTGATAATGGTCATTCTGACTAATATGAGGAGATACCTTTTTGTAGTTTTGATTTCCATTTCTCTAATAATTAGCAATGTTGAGCATCTTTTCATGTGTCTATTGGCCCTTTGTATGTCTTATTTGGAGAAATGCCTGTTTTTATCTTCTGCGCATTTTCTCATTGGATTTTTAGTTTTCTGATGTTGAACTGTATGAGCTGTTTGTATATTTTGGAAATTAAGCCCTTGACAGTTGCATCATTTGTAAATATTTTCTCCCATTCTATAGGTTGCCTTTTGTTCTGTTTATAGTTCCCTTTGCTGAGCAAAAGCTTGTAAGTTTGATTAGATCCCATTTGTTTATTTTTGCTTTGATCATTTTTGCCTTGGGACACTGACCTAAGAAAGCATTTCTATGCTTTATGTCAGAGAATGTTTTGCCTATGTTTTCTTCTAGGGGTTTTATGGTGATATCTTATATTCAAGTCTTTAAGTCATTTTGAGTTTATTTTTGTGTATGGTGTGAGGGAGTGTTCTAACTTCATTGATTTACATGGAACTGTCCAGCTTTCCCAACATGACTTTCCAAAGAGACTGTCTTTTCTCCATTGTATATTCTTGCCTCCTTTATCAAAGATTAATTGTCCATAGATGTGTGGATTTATTTCAGGCTCTCTGTTCTGTTGCATTGATCTGTATATCTATTTTTGTGCCAATACCATGCTGTTTTAATTACTGTGGCTTTATAGTATTACCTGAAGTCTGGGAAGGTTATGCCTCCAGCTTTGTTCTTTTTCAAGATTGCTTTGGCAATTCTGGGTCTTTTGTGGTTCCATATAAATTTTAAGATTATTTGTTCTAGTTTAATGAAAAATGTCATAGGTAATTTGATAGGGATTATATTAAATCTGTAGATTGCTTTGAATAGTATGACCATTTTAACAATATTAATTTTTCCAATACATGAACATGGGATATCTTTGTTTCTTTGAATCATCTTCAGCTTCCTTTGTCAGTGTTTTGTAATTCTCAGTGTATGTCTTTCACAGCCTTGGTCAGTTTTATTCCTAGGTACTTTTTAATGTGATTTTTAAAAAGATTTTTTTTTTTTTTACTTTCTCTTTCTGATATTTCATTGTTAGTGTAAAGAAATGCAACACAGTTCTGTATGTTAAACTTGTATCCTGCTACATTGATGAATTTATCAGTTCTAATAGTTTTTGTGTAGTCTTTTATATAGAATATCATTTCATATGCATATAATGATAATTTTACCTCTTTCCTTAGAATTTTGATATGTTTTATTTCTTTTTCTTGTCCGATTGCTGTGGATAGGATTTTCAATATGGTGTTGAATAGAAGTGGTGAAAGTGGGCATCCTTATCTTGTCCCAGATTTTAGCAGCAAAGCTTTCAGCTTTTCATCATTGAGTATAATGTTGGCTGTGGGTTTGTCACAAATAGCTTTTATTATGTTGAGATATGTTCCCTCTATACCCACTTTGAGAGTTTTTATCATGAATGGATGTTGGATTTTGTCAAATGCTTTTTCTCCATCTATTGAGATGATCATGTGGTTTTTGTCTTTTCTTTATTGATATGGTTCCTGTAGTTTCAAAGCTAAATAATCAAGTATGTTTTTAAGGATATTTCTAATGGTACATCAGAAAAAAAATAAAGGATTTTAGGATATTACCAATGATATAGAACTTTTTAATTATGTTGTTTAAGGAATTACACCTACTCAGTTTCTGACATGGCTTGTTAATTATGCTTATCTGTCTGACCATATGAGTTAGCTTCATAAATTTTCCTCAGTGCATTTCTCTGTAGTCCTCTCAAATATTCTCCCTCTCTTTTCCCTCTTCCCCTATGGTTAGCAACAATCTCAAATGAGACTTCAGGCTATACTCTTCGATCATCAGGGAGCACCATGACAAAAATGACCAGACATTTGTTGAGCCAGTAAAACAGTACACTGACTTATTCCCAAAATAAGAAATTTATTTTTAAAAGACCAAATTCTGTTCATTTTCTAAAGTTTCTTTATTGAACATCTTACACATGCTATCTTTCAAAATGCAGCATAAGAAACCAACAAAGATTAACTTATTTTTAAATTTCTAGTATTTGGTATTCAGTACAGATTTTTTTCAGCTCTGAGAGAACTGGGGTTATGTAGCTAAAACCACTAACCATCTTTTTAGCTTCATTGTATTCTTAATACTGCTATCACCAGTCTCTATGTGAGAGACTAAATATGTATTTTTACACAATGCACATACTTTTCCACATTTTTTTCTGATGGAAATTCTAGAGCAAAACATTTGTTCCTAAGGTCAGAGTTTTGTCTTGTTATTATTTGTTTAACTAGTCAGTGCTGATACTCAGTTGGTCTGCACCAGTGTAACTGCCTATTAAAATGTTAAAAGACTTAATGTAAGTTGGGAAATAGGAACTGTCATGAGGCCCTGAGAACCAGCTTCCCTCCAGGAATCCCTCAGTTCTGAGAACAATGCTACTAAATAAGCAATCTCTGGCAGTCTAGGGGGCTTCAGGACCCTTCCCTGCACCAGCCATTTATGTTGACTGGGCACTTCCCAAGCCGTACTAGTTTTTTTTAATATTTTTAATATCATCTTTGTAGCCATGGGGGAAAATGTTTAGTAATAAATGTGATCTTATAAAAGGAATAGGAAAAGAAAGACTCAAGTGTGGGGCGTGGTGAGGTGGTAGAAAAATCACAGTGGTTATAAGCGCTACCTTTGAAATCAGACAGTGTTCAATTCCTACCCGGGTTCTGTCGCTTAATAGTTTTGTGTCCTTGGTAAGAATTCACCACACACTGAGTCTCAAGTTTCTCATCTTTAAAATGAGAATGATAAAACCCATTTTGCATAGGATAATGTTTGAAACATGAGGTAGTGTTTAACATTGCCTGATCCCATTGGAAACAATTAAGAAATACCGTCTATAATCATCACTATGCTCAGTATAAAAGAGCAAGTAGAATTTGCATCCTCATACTCTAGATGTCTCTCCTTCACTCACTGCCCTGAACACAGCTGCTGTAACAAGCACTGACAGCAGAGGGGGCTTCTATTTGACTCTGAAGAACTTGGCATCTAAGGTTGATGGAACACAAAGAAAATCTATGTATTTCTCTTAACTTGCTACAGAGTATTGGCAGTCTGATTGTCTGTGGGTAAAGTTAATATCTTGATTAGCTCTCCTGAGAATGCCTCTGGAAACTGTTATATGAAGTGGGAGGTGGAAGACTGGCAAATACCTATGGTGGCTTCAAAATAGTCTGCAGAAGTCTGGTTGCTTGGAATTGTAAGATGTTTGTTACCTTGACAACCAAAGGCAGTACAAGGCTGGATTTTGAGTGACTTGAGACTCCTTATGGGGATGAATGATTTGTATGTCTAATCAATGAATGGCAAAGATACGTTACTTAACAAGATTAATGAAGCTCGCATAAAGCATTTTGTATGCTAGGCCCAGTGGCATGGCTTCCTTGGAAATGTAGTTAACATTTCTAGATTGTTGGCCCCAGGGGGACCAAAACCTTCTTTAAGACTCAGTGAAATTCCATATTGGGGGCATAAATATGTTTTCAGTGGCCTCTGATGTGTAATCTCAAAATTTGGATAAATCCTGAACACTATGAGGAAGGTTTTTCCCTTTTTCTTCTTCTTTTTTTTTTTTTCTTTTAATTGATGATTTGAATAACACTTGGGTGATTTCTGGACCTAATGACTCCCCTTAATAAATCAGTCTTGACATCATGCTTTTATACTAGGCTAGCAAATAATAAAAACAAATTTTGAGGGGGTATCTTTGCTCTGAGGAAATTGTGGACTGTCATTTTCCTTTCCATAATGTTCCTGACTTTCTACTTTTTTCCTTTCATGGTTTTACGTTATCTTCCTTTCTCAGGCTCACGGTTACGCTTTTCATTCTGACTGTCATGAGCACAAATCTCAGTCTGTAAACACAGAAATGTACTCTCTTCATTTATCTGTGATTGCAAGTCTTTTCTTGTGTGTTAGTTATTGATTGCTATGCAACAAATTACCCAAAATTTTAGCAGTCATAAAACTGACATTCATTATCTCATAATTTCTGAGAATCAGGAAGCTAAGAGTGCCTGACCTGGTTGGTTCTGTCTCAGGGTCTGTCATAAGTTTGAAGTCAAGCTCTCAGTTGGACCTGCAGTCTCTTAAGACTCAAGCAGGAAGGTCCACTTCTAAGTTGACTCATGAGGCTGTTGGCAGGAGTCAGTTCCTCATCAGAAAGATCTCTCTGTCGGACTGTTCTTCGCCATGGCAGCTGACTTCCTCTAGAGTAAGCAATGAGAGAGAGCGCACTATGGTCTCTTTTATAACCTGAGCTCAAAAGTGATGTACCATCACTTATGCTTTATTCTGTTGGTCACTCAGACCAACCCTGATACAGTGTGGAAGAAGACTACACAGAAGTATAAATACCAAGAGATGGATAATGGGGAGGCCACACATACTTTCTCTCCCCATTTTGCTAGACACAGAACTTCATTATATAGTCATTGGAAAGCTCCCATCTCATTCCTCGAGCTGCATATAAATCCTTACATAGCAACAAATCTAGGGGTTTTGTTGTTGTTGTTTTTGTTTGTTTGTTTGTTTTTTAAGAGGGTAGGGTTAAGGGGGCAGGTATATCTGATCTTTGGAATTATGTATCCACCCTGAAAACTGATGACAAACTATTACAGACAGTGCTAGCACATCTCCTGCTTAACAACCAGCAAGAGTGAGATCTGTTTGTGCCCCCAAAGATTTACTCATCTAACGTTCATGGTATTTAGATACACCTAAGCCCTTCTCATTCCAGATGAAGGGTGGAGAGATTCTAGACCAGCACTGTCCAGTATGGTAGCTACTAGCCACGTACGACTACCGGACGCTGGAAATGCAATAGTCTGAATTGAAATGTGCTGTAAGTGTACAATACACACCTATTTTGCAGACTTTTCCTTAAAAAAAATGTAAAATACCTCATTATTAGTTCTATGATTACATTTGAAACCAAACTTTAGTACATTTAGTAAAATAGAATATAATGTTACCATTAATTTCATGTTTTTAATTTACTTTTATAAAAAATAGCTACTAGAAAACTTAAAATTGTATGTGTGGGGGGGACAAAGCAAGATGGCAGAGTTAGAAGGACGCTTGTAGCTCACCCTCTCCCACAAATATACCATAACTCACATCTACAAACCTACTCAGCCAACCAGAGCACCTGCGAAACTCCGACATAATATCACCCTCTTCGAAAGACAAAGATGCCAAAAATCTGGTAGGAGAAAAGGAAAAAAGAAAGAAGAAAAAGCAAAACAGTGCAGGACCGATCCCGTGAGGAGGCAGCAGCAAAGGAGGACTGGCGCTCGTTCACTGGGTCTCCCCTCTCCAACGGAGATGCCAACAGGATGGAGGGGGAGCCTTCGAGGCTCAGATCTGCCCCGAGCACCCCTTGACTAACAGAATTGAGTTAAACGGGCACAAATGGTCCCTGTGACACCCAGCCTGAGACGCGAGCTGGCAGCTGGGGCCGAAACAGGCCGCCTGAGCCAGGCAGAGGACCAGGGTGGCTGCACTGAGGCAGCCCTGGGGACTGCAGGGTCTGTATGCCGTGGCTGGGAGGGTGTACGGAGCAGAAAACCTCGGTCCCCCATAAATTGTGAAAAAAGCGAAGCAACATGGCTGGTGTGCCTTGGGGGGAGGGGCACCGTAGCCTTTGTCTCCTCAGATCTGCTCTGCCATTACTGGCACTTCTTGCAAGAAGAGAGGCGGGGTGCAGCCACAGCCGCCATCTCCTCCTGCGTGCAGCACCCGGGTCGGGGAGGGGCCGAGACCTGAATCTGCACCTGGGGACTCTGCAACCTCCTAGGCAGGACTGAGACTTGTTTACAGCCCAAGGCAGATAGGATCTTTCTGCCCTGGCACCTCAGAGAACTCGTGCCTCCAAGACAAACAAGGAGCTGAGATTTGGCATGGAGCAGGGGCAGCTGTTCTGCGGTCTTCCCTGAGCCCGCCTTCAGAATGCCGACCCGAGGTGGAGTGGGCAGCTGCACAGAGCAGCAGAGAGACCTGCGCCCGGAGAGGGCAGGTGGCAACCTGCTTTCCTGGCAGGAACTCAGCACCTGACCATGGTGCTGGGAGGGGGCAGGATCCGCCCACCTGCCTCGCCTGAGCACAGCAACTGACTGTGGCATCTGGAAGGGGCGTGACCCGCCCACCCACCCACCCTGTAAGAGCTCAGCACCTGACCCAGTGTTGGGAGAGGGAGTGATCTGCTAGCCAACAGCCACTGGGAGCAGCACAGACGAGGGCGCCAACAGAGTGCCTCTGGAAACAGCAAGCTGAGTTCACGAAACACGACGAAGACACAAAGGCCTCTTGATAAAATCATCAAGAGCACACTGTCTCCAGGAGAACTAGATAACTGATACTCCTTAAGCCACAGTGCCAGAGAGATAAGAGCAATATGAAGAAGCAGAGGAACCACTCCCAATTAAAAGATCAAGAGAAATCCCCTGAAAGCACGATCAAGGAAATAGACATTGATGGCCTACTTGATCAAGATTTCAAAAAAGGACTGATCAAAGTACTGAAGGAACTAAAAGAAACAGTGTTTAGAGACGTAAAATATGTCAAAAATGAAATAGAAGCTATAAAGAAGAACCAAGTAGAATTAGTAAACTCATTTGCTGAGATGAGAGCTGACCTAAAGGCTGTACAAAGCAGACTAGATAATGCAGAGGAACTAATAAATGACCTAGAAGACAGGACAACAGAAAACACCCAATCAGAACAGCTGAGAGAAAAACAAATAAAAAACAATGAAAACAATATAAGGGACCTATGGGATAATATAAAGCGTGCCAACCTACGCATAATAGGGATTCCAGAAGGGGAAGAAAGAACAAAGGGGATTGAAAAGGTCTTTGAAGTAATCATGACCGAAAACTTCCCAAACCTAAAGCAATCAGATATCCAAGTACAGAAGGCTCAGAGGGTCCCAAACAGGAAGAACCCAAACAGACCCACACCAAGACGTATCATAATCAAGATGGCCAGAGTCAAGGATAAAGAAAGGATCCTAAAGACAGCAAGAGAAAAACAAAGAGTGAGTTACAAGGGAACCCCCATAAAGCTCTCAGCTGATTTCTCTACACAAACACTACAGGCCAGAAGGGAGTGGCAAGATATATTCAAAGTCCTGAATGAAAAAAAGATGCAGTCTAGGATACTCTATCCAGCGAGGCTATCCTTTAGAATAGAAGGAGAGAGAAAGAACTTCACAGACAAGCAAAAACTGTAAGAGTTTAGCAACACTAAACCCATGCTAAAAGAAATATTGACAGGTCTACTGTAAATAGAAAAGAAGCAGGATGCTACAAAAATGAGAAACTCATAATTGGAAAGGAGATAACTTCCAGGGATTACAAAAAGAATAAACACAAAATTGTAAAAGAAGACATCTAAATCATTAAGAGTAGGAGAGGGAAGCAAGGAAAGCCACTGTGGAAAACAGTATGGAGATTCCTTAAAAGACTAGGAATAGACTTACCATATGACCCAGGAATCCCGCTTCTGGGCATATACCCAGAAGGAACCCTACTTCAAAATGACACCTGCACCCCAATGTTCATAGCAGCACTATTTATAATAGCCAAGACATGGAAGCAGCCTAAATGTCCATCAACAGATGACTGAGTAAAGAAGATGTGGTTGGTATACTTATACAATGGAATACTATTCAGCCATAAAAACTGGCAACATAATGTCGTCTGCAGCAACGTGGATTTTCCTGGAGAATGTCATTCTAAGTGAAGTAAGCCAGAAAGAGAAAGAAAAATACCATATGAGATCACTCATATGAGGAATCTAAAAAACAAAAGAAAACAGAAATACGAAACAGAAACAGACTCATAGACATAGAATACAAACTTGTGGATGCCAAGGGGGCAGGGGGTGGGAAGGGACAGACTGGGATTTTAAAATGCAGAATAGATAAACAAGATTATACTGTATATAGCACAGGGGAAAATATACAAGATCTTGTGGTAGCTCATAGCAGAAAAAAAATGTGACAATGAATATACACATGTTCATGTCTAACTGAAAAATTGTGCTCTACACTAAAATTTGACACAACATTGTAAAATGACTATCACTCAATTAAAAAATGTAAAAAAAAAAAAGATGACTTAAACCAGGAAAAAAAAATTATATGTGTGGCTTGAATTTGTGGCTCACCTTACATTTCTGCTGGATGTGTTACTCTGGATACTTGGATGGTAGATGGCCATACAAAAGAAATGCCTTCCTATCCAATATAAGCGTCTGAGGTATCCCTGCACAGGTAGTATTTGGTGAAAGGGAATAATAAGGATCTGATTCAAGTATGAACAATCAGAAGTAAACATCATAGAGTCTGAGGACGATGGTGTGTCTAGCAGATATTGTCAGCAGCTTGCCCACGTGCCTCAGCATTAATAATCCCATAAACACTGACTGCTGCTTCTTGAAAACACTTACATGCTTCTTGAAGAGTATTCTGGTGGCAGGGATATCCTCAGGCCAGGGGTATGGAGGCCGGAGGGCCTGGATATTGATGTCCTTGAGAGCAGCCTTCAACCGAAATGAATGGAAATTGATGGGTAAGTGTGCCGTTTCTTTGTCCCTCATGTGACACTGCCATGGGTTCTGCACCTTTTCCCAGAGATGTCTCAAATGTGGAGTCCCAGTTGCCTGTAGCAGTAAATAGCTCACTAACATACCTTGTGAAGGCTTTCTTCTTTTCTTCCTCTCCTACTGGTAATTTCTGGGGTCACGTCCTCAACAAACTTCTTTTGTTCAATCCTATTTGTAGGGTCTGCTTCTAGAGAAATCCAATCTAAGACAGAATACATGTGATAAATGTGTGTCTCCAAGTATACAGACACAAAGACAGACAGTATTTAAAAATACCATGTGTATTTCAGTCTAGTGTAAGTGTTCATGGGTAAACTTGACATAATAATTCTCCATGACTCTTTTCCTAGTGCACTTGCTTTCTTTCCCCCTGATTCTGCATTCATATCTCACCACTCTGTCCCTGGTAATACCCTTCCTCCCCTCAATACCACATCCTCTGGCTGTCTCTGTTCACAAAGCGTTGCAATTGCCAAGTTAGGCCAGGTTCTAGAAATATGGGCCATATGTGACAGCCTAAAAGTTTTCCTTTTGATGTTTGTTGAAAGGAAAAATCAGCCTTCTTCCTCTGAAGGTAGCCTGAAAATGACACCTTCCAGCATCCTTATATTGTGACAAGTTGATAAGCACTCTTATTTTCACCTTCCTTTTTTCTCCATCATAAATAAGTTTCCATTTGTAACCCATGTGTGCAGTTTCACCTAGAAACAGGGGAGAAGACACACTGCCCTATTTTAGCTCAGCAGGGCAAGAGCATTGGAGAAGATGAAAGGCCAGAGTTACCAGCCAAAAGTGTGTCTGAATGATGGTACCAACAAAATCAGAATGTGCTTTCCTGGGGAATACTGCCCTTGTGACATAAAGGTCATGCTAATCTCAGCATCTAGGTTGCATCAAAGCAAGTATGGTAATAATAACATAGAAAATAGTAACCAGAGAGAATTTACCACTTCTGGTAGGTAGAGTGCTATGTGGATTGTGAAACACTTTCCTGAATATCTTCTCCTTTGATTCTTTGAACAACATCGTAAGGGAAGCAAAAGAGTTATTATCATGAATATACTGGTAATTTCTTGGGCAACGAAATCATACCCTTCCATAGTCTTATAATAACTCATTTATATAACCCAGCTTTATAGCTTTAGGAACACATCCAGGTCTGATGGAGTGAATAAAACTGTGTACAAGAATCATCTGATACATGAACATTCAATATTTGCCACATGAGTTTCCAACAGGAATTTGACCAACTTAGCTCCCTCCACCCCAGCCCCTAACCATTTTATCTTACTCCCATCCGTAAACTCTACAGATTTCACAATCAGTACATTAATCCTTCCCACTAGCAGAGAGCTTGATTTTGAGAGTGCTTTGGGTAGTGGACTAATTGGTTTGGTCCCAGGACTGCTTCCTCAGTATTGCCAAGAATTGACATTCTTTGTGAATATGACATAGATTTTCAGTATAAGCTGAAAAGTAATATACAAGTGTTTTTTTACCATATTGTTGTTTCACCCACTTCTTTGGAAACACTACAGACACATACAAACAGATGTGTCTGGAAAGCAGTTGGGGAAGTTCTACATGGAAAATGCTAAATAAATGGTTGGTCGAAGATTGAATAAATGAGCAGAAGTAAAAAGACCTTGGTATGTCGAATAAGGTGGCAATTTGTGTACCATAAAATTTATTGCCAAGCAGTGTGAGTTCATGGCAGTTACCAGAGAATCTGCGTATTGGTCAGCATCCCTGGTAGAAGTGTTTGGTTTCCATTTATTCAGAGGATATAGTGTTATTCTAGAATGTAAGCTGCATGAGGACCAGACTTTGTGTATCTTGTTTCCCACTGTATCACCAGCTCCCACAGTGTTAGGCACATACAGATCATGCACACTTTTTTTTTTAAATAAATGAGTACCTAAATGATTAAACGAACATGGCATCTAATCCACAGTAATCACGTTTCTCATCTGAAGCCACTGGTATCCTGTGGTATCCTAGAAAGACACCAGGCTTGTTTTAAGGAAGAAGGCTGAACAGCCCCTTTAAATTCTCTCAAGCCTCCACTAATGAAACAGAAGAAAATTCTGTTTCATTTGGTATTTCACAGTCAGGAATGGTCTGGCCACAGGGCAGAAGGCTATTTTTAAAATGCAGGGGAAATAATCCACCAGTTTAATCTGTACAATGTTTAGCACAAATATCCTCTCCATTAACAATATGGTGCAGAAGAGTGTCTGGGGGTCATTAGAGGACCTGAAAACACCCTGCAATGTGTTTATACAAGATTAGCCCTTCATTGAAAAGATGCATTCATTCCTGATGTGGCCTGTGTCAGGGTTGCTGGCCTTAATGTGTGGAACTTTTCCAGTTCATCAAGGCAAGCATGTCCAGAGCTATTTTCTATGCTGGAAATAAAAGAGCAAGCTGTGGTAAGCCTGCAACCTCTGTTACTATTTCTCTTCCTCTCTTCTCTCTCTGTTTCCCACTTGCTTTTTCACCCACCTGTGTTTTGCCCTTGTTCAGTAAACAGAGCAGCCCATATGGCAAGTTGTGATAATCTTCCCCCAACCCACTAACTCCCTCTCTGTGAATTTGGCTTTGGTTTTAGTACCAGAGAGTTTCAAATATTGAAACAGAGGCAGCCATTCTTCTCCATTCACTACAGGCTCAACTCAGAGCTGTTTCCTCAACGATCTGAATGAATCCAGCATCTCTCCAGTGCACTTCTAGTGTGTTTTGTATACTTTCTCCTTCCTGTCTCTAGCTAGTCTTGATTTTATTTTCCTATCAGTGCAGGTCTTTGATTTTGGTACTTAAAAATCTGTGTTTTAATTGAAAATATTCGCAGGTGTCTTTATTTTAATTTGACACTGTACTTGATAACTGAGTTCAAAGGGGAAGGAAAACAAATACATCCAAACTGTCCAGCTGGTATAGGGCCTGTTATGCTGCAGAATCCAGCTGCACAAACATCTTAAAGCACACAAGTTTGGCTCATGCCACATACCTGTCCCCAGTTGGCAGGGAGCGCTGTCCCTACTTAGAGCACTCAGACTTCCAGGCTGACAAAGGGCCCACCATGTCAGACACAGCTATTCCAGCCAGCATCTCCAGTGTTGCTGGCCTCGGTCCAGGAAAAGCTTGAACTCAGGAGCAGTGCTTTTCAAACTTTAATTTGAATAAGCTCACCTGATGATCTTGTGAAAATGCCAATTTTGATTCAGTACATCTGGGCAGAGTCTGAGACTCTCTCTTTCTAAGAAGTGCTCAGAAGATACTGATGCTGCTGGTCCGCCGGCCATTTGTTCACTAGCAGAAATCTAACTCACTGGGCAGTTGGATGTCCTGGCCCGGAAGTACCATGTCATTAGGCACATGGATCTTCCCAGCCACAAGGGAACTGAGAAGTACAAGCTCATCAGGTACCCAGGAGAGAGAACTGAGATTTGGTGAACATCCAGAAACATTGGCTTGGTCATTTATACAGCACAGAAATAAAGTAAAATTTGTTTGTTTTTTTGCCCACAATTTTGAAACTAAACTGATCAACATGTTAAAAATGTTAATCAAAAAAATTGGGCAGGGATTCTTAATACCAGGCTGTATATCAGAATCAGTTGTGGGGATTTTTTTAGCCCTCAAATATCTGATAATTCTAGGGTAGGTGTAGGGTAGGGCTTGAATATTTGTAATTTTTATTATCATAAACTGTTCAGGCAGTTCTCTAGGACTGAAAAACTCTGAAACACTAATAAACATTTTTTGAAGATATAAAAGCACGACTGAAAGCATGCTTTTGATGATTGATATCCACCACCACACATCAGTGGAACAAACTATAAAAGCTGTTGTGTTTTAATTATAACTGAGTATAAATTTATGCTGTGACAACAGAAACACTTTTAAAATTTTTTCTCAATTAAAAAATCTTACTTTTTTTTGGTTTTGTTTTTAAATTACTATTAGTACCTAAGGAAAAAGTTTCCATAGGGGTTCCCTTTATTACAGTATTGAAGTTGCACAACCATGAAAGTGTGTTACCCACAAGGCTGGTTTCTACAAAGTTTGTGAAATTGCTGAAAGAAAGGCTGGGAAGGAAGGAAGAGGAGTTAGGAGGGGGGAAGAAAGGAAACGGGAGAGAAAGAAGGAAGAGAGGAAAAGGAAGGAGCTGACTTATGGCCCACAACCACAACAGCTGAGGGAAGCCATTGAGCACAAACTCTGGAATCAGCTAATAGGGAACACAGTCTCCCATGCAGATTTTAATGATCTATGAGTATTATTAAAGTGAATCTCCTTGTGCAGGTTACTTAGACTCTCTAAAACTGTTTCCTGATTTTTAAAATGAAGACTAGAACTACCTCACAGACTGTGGTTAAGCTAAGTGAGAAAAGATGCAGATCTCTCAGCACAGAGGCTAACACACTGTTATCCACCAAAATGGGTAGTTACTATTTTGGTTGGTGTGATAAGGACCTGCCTGCAGTATTGCCCTGATGACACTGGTAATAGAAAAGCACCAACCCCCTTCACTTCCTTTGGAACTGTATAGTATATGCAAAGGATTTATGGTCATCCTTTAGTATCCCCGAGGAATTGCTTCCAAACTCTGCAGATGCTCAGGTCCCTTACGTGAAATGGCCTAGTACCATGAATACGGTTGGCCTCTGTACCCACAGGTTTCTCATCCTTGGATTCAACAGACCACAGATCAAAATTTCCCTGTTGAACATCTGCAGTTGGTTGAATCCACAGATTTGAAACTTAGGATACAGAGGGCCTACTGCATATTTTCTTTGAATAGCCTGTGTCATTGAACAGTGGCAATATTTGGGGTTAAGCATTGCTATTAACATGTACAAAATTATGAAACATAGGTAGAATTTGTTGGTCTTCCCCAACACAGTGATTGGGATACTGCACAAGATAAACAAAAGGGGTGTAAAGGATGGAAAATTATGTCATGAGATCTACTTCATCTCCATAACATAGTGGTTAGGAAAACAGGCTGTCAAAGATAGACGTCTGTCACTTCCTAGTTATGTGGCCAGAATTCAGATACTTGTCTTACCTCAGTAAGGGTTTCTTCTTCTATAAAGTAGCTGTGGAAATATGACTAGCACAGAGATGTTGTTATGTTGTTATTTCTGGTATTGGCTGAGGGAAAAAAAATAAAAAAGAGGCTTAAAGAGCTGCTCTATATCACACAGGTTTTGAGCTGGTTTGTGACCAGGGCAGCCTTAAAGTTCCCCCCTCTGCATGATTAAACTTTAGATAAGCTTCTTCTTGAATCTAGGCCCCTAACTTCTCTTTTCTTAAAACATTTATGTAAGGAAAATTCACATTTTAACTTCTTTCCATGGAGTAGCTCATGGCAAATCAGGATGTCTGTCACAACAGTTAGTCATAAGGGTGGAGCCCTGATCCCATCGGATTTTTATTCTTCTAGAAGATGGTACTGAAGAGCTCACTGTCTCTTAGCCATGTGAAGACACAGTGAGAAGGCAGCCATCTACACAAGCTAGAAGGAGGACTCACCAGGAGTCCAATCAGCGCGCACGTTGGTCTTAGACTTCCCAGACTCCAGACCCATGAGAAATATATTTTTGTTGTTTGAACCACCCAGTCTGTGGTATTTTGTTATATGAGTTGGAGCAGACTAATACAGAAGCATACCCACAAATAATCCAGTTACACCTTTGATTCACAGTTTAGTATCACCAGCAGACTATAGGGTACCTCTGTTCAGATTCCCAGAGCTCCTTCTGTGGCATCCTTCTCTCTGGTGTCACATCTCACAGATTCTAGCCGCTTCAGCCTAGCCAGACTGTGGTGTCAGACTCTTTGCTTCAGTTGACTGCAGTCTTCTCTGTGAGTGTCCCCTCCCTGCACTGCAGTCAAGATGAAAGCTGGAACCTCATAGGGATTGTTTCATTTGTTTCCCTTTTCTCAGGGGTCACAGTCCCATGCTACTTGTCCAGGTCTAAAAACAGTCGTTTCATATATTTGACCAGTTTTTAAGTTGGTGATGGAAATCATAGTAACAGTTACTTTTGGCATGGAGTGGCCAGTGAGGGAGGGATGAAAAAGGATTCTGGATGTTAGTTATATGTTCTATACCTTCAGTTAAGTGGTAGTTTTCTAAAAGTGTCCATGGTCCTGAAAAATGTATCAATGTCTATACTTGTAATTCTTATATTTTTCTGTATGTATGCTATAGTTTCTGTGTGTATTAGACTTCAATCAACTTTATGCAAGCACAGATATTACTCCAAAGATACTATAGTTGAGTAAATAAGACTGACACATAGAACCCTGTACTATTCAGCAGCATATGTAAGCTATTAGAAAATTACAAATACATGACTGTTATACTCGAGAACAGAAGAAGAGTGGTTCCTCCCTGGTGGAGGTGGATGGGATTTAAGACTGCAGAAAGACTTTCAGGAGAAGATGAAACTGAAAAGAAAAGCAGGTGATTGATAGTCAGGAATAAGGAGCAGTAGGTCATTCCAGCAGGAGAAATAGCATCTCCTCCTCAAAATTGGTTAGATATATAAGAAAAATTGACAGCAGTTTCATCTATTTGGATTATAATCAATCATATGAAATTAGGCTGGAAAGGAATATTAGGGCTAGATTTTGAATGACTTCAAATAACAGAGTAAGGAATTTGAATGTCTGTAGACACTGGGGAGCCATTTATCATTTATGAGCCTAAGAAGTCGTGATCAAAATTATTCTCCAGAAAAATAAATCCGTTGACCTCAAGATTATTGGAAGAAGAAGAGAATTGATGTCACAAGAAAACAAAAATTAATATTACAAAAATCTAATTCATTTTCATTTAGCAAACAGTTACTAAAGGTCTACTGACTGACTCAGGCAAAAATTAGTGAACATCTAAATTAGATCACTCAAGTGGGAGGGCAATAAGTGTTAATACAGGACATCCTGGTTAAGGAATGATTTGAAAAATTGTTGAGTACTAATAAAACTTTAGTGTATTAGTTAAAACTATACTCAGTTGTCATAAACCAAAATCCCAACCAATAATTGTCTAAACATATAGGAGTTTATTTTTCTCACATAATAAGATTATAGGTAGATATTGCTAGTGTCGGTTCAGCTTCTGAGCAATACCGTCACACCCAGGATTGATGAATTTCCTCCAACATTCTGAGGCTGTTGGCTTCCACCTTTCTCTATGATACCTCATGGTCACAAAATATCTGTCATATCTTCAGCCCAGCTCCTTGTTCAAGGAAGGTAAGGGGAAGGGAAATACGAGGCAATTCTGTGAGATTTTTATAAGAAAGAAAAATCTTTCTTATAAAAAAAGAAACTTTCTCAGAAACTCTTTTAATGGTTTTCTCTTGAGTTTTTATTGCTATGACTCATCACATGTCTAACCGCAGCAAAAATAGAGACTATGAAACTAGAGACTGAGAACAGGATACACATGATACACTGCTCTGGGCTGGGCACACTGCCCCTCACAAAATTCACACCACAAACTTACGATTCTAATCTGCAACAAAGCAAAAATAAATAAGTGAGACTATACTAAGTTAAAAAAAAAATAACTCCTGCAAAGAAATAGCAAAATGAGACCACAAAAGAAAAATTAACAAAATGAAAAGGAAAACTAGAGAACGGGAGAAAATATTTGCAAACCATCTATTCTATGATAGATTAGTATCTAAAATATATAAAGAATTTATACAACCCAACAGCAAAAAATCAGAACAATTAAAACAAAACAAAACAAAAAAATGAGCAGAGGAACTGTATAGAGATTTTAACAAAGAAGACACACAAATGACCAATGGGTGCATGAAAAGATGCTCAACATCACTAATCATTAGGGAAATGGAAATCAAAACCAAAATGAGATATCATCTTACACCTGTTAGAATGGCTATTATCAAAAAGACAAGAGATAATAAATGCTGGTGAGCAAGGATGAGGAGAAAAGGGAACCTTTGTATACTATTGGTGGGAATATAAATTTGTACAGCTACTCTGGAAAACTGTGGAGGTTCCTCAAAAAATTAAAAATAGATCAACTATATGATCCAATAGTCCCATTTCTGGGTATATATCACAAGGAAATAGTAACAGGATATCAAAAAGATACCTACACTCTGATGTTCATTGCCATATTATTCACAGTAGTCAAAATGTGGAAACAACCTAAGTATCTGTCAGTAGATGACTTGATAAAGAAAATGTGGCATATAAACACAATGGAATATTATCCAGCCCTGAGAAAGAAGGAAATCTTGCCATTTGCTACAACATGGGTGACTCTGGAGAACATAAACTAAGTGAAATAAGTCAGAGAAAGACAAATACTGTGTGATACCACTTATATGTGGAATCTAAAAAAGCTTGACTCAGAGACAGGGGCTGGAGGATGGAGGAAATAAAGAGATGTTGGTTACATGGTACAAACTTCCAGTTATAAGATGAAAAAGTTTTGTAACATGGTATTTTGGCTTTTTCTATCTACCTCAGATAAAAGGAATAGGAGGAAAAGGATTTTCACTTGAATTTCTTGATTAGAAAGTGATACTCAATAGAGTCAAGAGTGGCTTTTTCTAGTAGTAAAGATAACATGAACAAACCACCTTAAACAGGATAGATTTAGTATTGCTCTATTCTTTTAGTTTTTGCTTGTCTGAGAAATTCTTTATCTCTCTTTTTATTCTAAATGATAATCTTGCTGGGTAGAGTATCCTAGTCTGCCACTTTTTCCCTTTCAGGACTTTGAATGTATCTTGCCGCGCCCTTCTGGCTTGTGAAATTTCTGTAGAGAAATCAGCTGATAACCTTATGAGGGTTCGCTTGTAATTGACTGTTTTTCCCTTACTGCCTTTAGAATCCTCTCTTTAACTTTTGCCATTTTAATTATAATATGTCTTGATGTGGGTCTGTTTGTATTCATCTTGTTTGGGACCCTCTGTGCTGCATGTACCTGGATATTTGTTTCCTTCTTTAGATTTGAGGTTTTCAGCCATAATTTCTTCAAGTTTTTTTTTTTTTCCTCTTTCTTCTCCTTCTGGTATCTGTATTATGTATAGGTTGGCACACTTTATGTTATCCCATACATCTCATATGTTGCTTTCTTTTTTTTTTTTTTTTTTTTTTTTTCAATTTGTCTTTCTGTCTCCTATTCTGATTGGAAGATTTCCATTATCCTGTCTTCCAGATCACTTAGTCATTCTTCTGCATTATTTAGTCTGCTATTCATTGCTTTTAGCTTGGTTTTCATCTAAGCAGTTGAATTGTCTAATTTTGTTTGGCTCCTCTTTATAGTTTCTAATTCCTTGTTACAGTGATCTGCATTTCTACTGATAGTCTTTCTTAATTCCTTTACCATTTTTATAACCTCCTTTTTGAACTTGAGGTCTGGACTGGAGAGGTCTGTTTCCTTGTTTATTCTTTCAGGGAATTTCTCTTGTTCTTTTAATTGGGTGTGATTCCTCTCCTTTTACATTTTACTTATATTTCTCTGACTCTATGAATTTATCTATTGTCATCTTGAAGGGCCGCTTCATCTGGAAGCAACTCTTTGTAGACTGTGTGAGTCCCAACATTTTTGGTGCAAGGGCTGTTTTTGATATAGATGCCTGAACATCAGAGTGTGCAGGCTGTTGTCTCCTTGATAGGGGGTGGTGTGTTTGGTGTTTTAATTTTAATACACATATATAAAACCTCCAGATTACCAGTATACTTTAGGCAGACTTTGAGCCTGCTGGGACTTAACTGACATAGATGAGTGGGTAAAGTGAGGATACCAGCATGAGGTGAAGCCAGGGAGAGAAGAGATTGACTACCAAGCGGAGGTTATCAGTGGTACTATATAGTCCCGAGGACCATCATGACCACTGATTTGAATTGAACTGGTGCCTCCCTTGTATTGACTTCAGGGGTATATATTGGTTGAAGATATATGAAAGACAACTTCCAGCCTTTGGGGGGCGTTGGACATTGCCAAGGGCACCAGCTAATCATGTTGAAGTTGGAACACAACTCCTATGAGCAGCAAAACCTAAAGTTGAAACCCAGTATGAAGGCTCAGCCAGTATAGGCAAACATTATGGCTCCAGCGGCCTGTGAATTCTTATAATGTCATCCATGCAGTAGGTCTGTTGCAGCAAAACTGATTGTCAGCTGTACTCACTTTGGGGCTGAAACTTTCTGCCTTGATCTGTATTTGTTAAACAACTTAGAAAGCCTAAGTTTGGCCTCTCAATAAAGTCATCATGACAAGAAATTTAACGACTATCATTAGCTGGCAGTTCGGAGGATAATAAAGCAGGAGAGAAGGAGACATTCTTTTACCAATCAATTGTTCTTTAGTTTCCAGATATACTTTCTTGGAGAAAAGGGGTAAATTATAGGAAAGGAAAACTCTGAGAAAAGCAATATTTTAAGAATACACATTTACCTCTGATTATAATTTTAAAGAGTGATGTACCACTTTGTCACTTTTTCTTTGGAGAGAGATCCTTAATAAAATTTATAAAAATAAGTTAATACTGAAGACTTAGCCAAGAATTAGCCACTAGATACAGACATGTTTAAATTGCTAATTACTTTTAAAGTCATTAACCACCCCAAACTTAATAAAGTGAAATCTTTACACTGTTAAAGAGAGTAACAGATGTTGTGTTTAATGTTTAGTGAAAAATATTTATCTGCTGCTATAATGAAATCCTGTTTCCCTGACCCTCCTTTTTCCTCTATTACATTATGTTACATTAAAAAGCTCTTTCACAAGATGATCAGGACATTGTGTTTTACAGTTACTTAGGCTCAGTCTTCAGTAAACGTTACTTTCCATGAAGCTCTTCGTAACGTATATTTGAGGAGCAAGAGCAGATCTGTAGAAATCTGTGAGAATAAAATGGAGAAATGGCTTTTTTTTTTTTTTCTTTCGCCAACGGCAGATAAAGATCCGTAACCACAGAAAAGCATGTCTAATTAGTGCAGCTTGACGCCCAGAGAGACTGAGTGGGCAACTGGGCTTTCTCTTGGATGATCTTCTCTTTTTCTTGGCTTATTTAAAGGAGGCTAATTTCTTGAAGCCCTAGGCAATAGGGTCACAAGCAGTAAGCAAAGTTTGTACCAAGAGAATGATGATATTTCAGTGTTGGGGAGAAAACACCCTCATAGCCAGAAGGGAAGCCATCAGAACTTAAACTGCTGCAATCTGGAAGATTCTCCTCAGGACCTGTTTTTGACTGGTTCACTCAAGCAGCAGAATTTGCCAAACAAGTGGCAGGTGGCAAGGTTATATAAAAAACTGTCTCCATGACTTAAGTGACTGTAGAAGTAGAGAAAGCAAATGTACAGAGGATGAATTCCCCTGATTTAAAAGATGAAAATGTTGGTAACCTTCTTGACTAAGAGACAAAACTGGTCTCTACCCATGCAAAGCTGGAATAAATAGTACGTTACTTCATTAACCCGTGCAGACAGAGCTCCTTCAGGCTTTAAGTATGTTTCCACTTCCTCTGTCTTGTGTACTAAGATAGAGACTACACTTTGATGTCACCTTTTAGCTCCTAATCCTTTTATTTCCAGAAAGAAAAATAGCAATCATGGGGAAAAAATGAGAGAGAAGCATAAAATGTCAATTGAGTCTCCCTGGAACATCTGCTCCCTTAAGAAAGGAATACGTTTTCCTTCTTTTAGATAGATCCTCACAGATTGAAATATTAGACAATCAAAGTTTGCTCTTATCAGTTATATTGTGATGAAGTACCAAAAGTAATCTTACCCTTGACCATAGATGAAAAGATCATTGCCTTCTGAGGGACTGAAAAGATGACCTAGAAGGTGATGTGGAATATGAAGATATTATAGTTAAAAATGGCTATGACTAGCAATTCAATTCTGCAAATATTTACAGAATATATCACCTATTATAAACCAGGCATTATGCCAGGTACTTCAGGGAGGAAACACAAAGATGGCTGAAGCACAGTCTCTGATTCAAGAAAGCTTAAAGTTGAAAACAAAGATTAGAGACAAACAGACAAAGTATAATAGGCAGCAAAATACAAAAAGAAAAAATTGTTTTCCTTTAGAGTTATTCAGAGATATTCAGATCAGGAGCTTTGCAGTTTAGAGAGATACCAGTCGGTCACTCACAACGGGCATTGTGGATCGAGTCGGGTTTCTTTGAGGGCAGGCAAAGGTAGATGGTCCAAGTTGGCAGAACAAATGAGCCAAGTGTCAAGTATGAAGGATGAGGATGCTTAGGGATAGCAGATTCTTCACTGAGGTGTGGAGTATGCTGGTTAGGATGTCAAGTGTGAGAAT
The DNA here is from genome assembly GCF_009834535.1 of Camelus ferus. Lineage (NCBI taxonomy): Eukaryota > Metazoa > Chordata > Mammalia > Artiodactyla > Camelidae > Camelus > Camelus ferus. The sequence goes on from NC_045699.1 coordinate 14,248,782, forward strand.
TGTTAACAGGAAAATTATTGTGTCCATGTGTTTTTTCTATGTAGTATGTCCATGTTTAGTGTATATATTTTAAACTCTTTTAAAAAAAAGTGAAATATATAAGAAAAAAATTAACAAGTCATGTAGCTGGGGGAAATTTCCCTAAGGGATTACATTCTTAATACCAGCATCTACTTTAATAAATGATATTACCAGTATCTATAGTTTCCCCCATCCGTAGTCTCTTTCAGTCACCCACCCCCAGTGACAATCATCCCTATTTGTATTATATCACCATAGATAAGTTTTCCTTCATTTAGTACTTAATATAAATGAAATAATATAGTACATGCATGTGTTTGGATTCCTCTCATCAGCCTTCTTTTCGTTCTGTGTAAATATAGTTTGTTCTTTTTTTTTTAATTATCCAATAGTTTTCAATTGTATAGGGTTGTACAGATGATCTATTGCAGATGTAAATTTGAGCATTTGGTTTTTTTGTTTGTTTTAATCTTAACTTTACAGTCAAGTAAATGGATTGAAAACAACTCAATTTCAAAATGGGTAAACAAATACAGTCACTGATTAACTTAAATATGTACGTAATCATCTACTTAGTATATTCAACTATGAATATTGATTAGTAATTTTCCTTATTAGAGATGAGTATCAACTCCAGTAAGAAGAGTGGGGAATAAATTGGGTCACTTCTATGTCCTCTTTGATTCTTTTCCAGTTTGCTTCCTACTCCCAGACTGTGTTAATTTTTCTTTTGACTTGCGTGCTACTGTCACTAATCCATGGGTCCTCAGACTTATTACACATACTGAATTCTGAGGTAAAAGTTTTTTGACCCTCTGCAAAGAATTGGGCACTTCTACTATGTTATGTTTTGAAGGAAAAAAGAGAGAAAAAAAGAAATTCCTTGCACTTGTTTTCTTTTCCAATTCCTGTATAACTCTAACAGTTAAAAACACTCACTCTCTCTGATGAAAGGAGTGTTATCTTTCTCTTGAGGAAGCTCTGTGTTTTGAGCAGGAAAAACTTACTTTCAGGGACGCCATCTGGAAGGTTTCTCACTCAGGAAAGTTATACAAATTCTCTCTCTATTGTCCTCAGAAGGATAGTCCATCCCTGGATCTGTAACTCTCACTGTGTCTTGCACTGTTAATGTTTATCTGGGGAAAAATAGAATTTCTTAGGATCATAGGCAGAGTTTCCCATCTCAGTTACCAATGCTGATCACTGCCTTCTTCAGTCCCTGATATCTGCTTCTATATGCTTTTGAGGGGAATAAAAAGAAAGGATGAAGGAAATGGGAAAAGTAGAAGGTAGTGTTTTCATAGTGTGTTGCGTCTACATTCAGAAACTCAATAGGAGAGTGGAAGACTGCTGGGCAAGATACTCTGTGGGGGCTCCAAATACTACATGTACCTGTAGAGTGAGATCATTTAATTTTTTTTTTTACAGTTTTGGAGAACAAAAAAAGTAAAGGTTTTCAGATTGAGAAAATTTCTCCTTCTAATCTTTTTTGGTATTGTACAGCTATGAATTTCTGGGAAGCATTAAAGTTTATTTCATTCCATCCATTCAAGCTACAGTTCCATTTTGTGTAAACACACTCTGTGGATTATATGACTTCTGTATAAAGAGATACATTAATCATTTAAGTGGGACTACAGGTGATTTGGGACTGAAATAGCACTGACAATATCTCCATAAAGATACAGATCTAGGACAAATATCTTAAGGAGAAATAGTGTTGTAATTTTCAAAACATAGCAGTATACTTTTTGAAATGGAATTTTATTGTAATATTCAGTTTATTACAGAAAAGTGCTTTTCCTGAATAAAGTATCTCTCATTATAACACTCTGTATAATAATACCATTTTTAGACAGGGTATTTTTTCAATTATTTTTAAACAATAGAGAAAGTGTTGAATTTTAATATAAGTGAGAATTGGAATCAACTTTTTATATATTTAGCATCAATTAGATGTTCATTATAGAGCTACCTATTTTAATTCCACAGATGTTTATTGAGTGCTGACCTTTGTCATACATAGGGACTATTAAAGCTAATTAAATCAGAGAGAAGTGGCCAAGATGGGTCAGTAGGATGACCCTGAACTCACCTCCTCCCATGGACACACCAAAATTACAACTACTTACAGAGCAACTATCTATGCAAATAACCTGAAGACTAGCAGAAACTTTTCCAACTAAAGACATGAGAGGGAACCATGATGAGATGTGTAGGCTGGGTGGATAAGAGGTATAATCAAGGACCCACTCCCTCAGTTTTGTGATAAGACTATCTTGCTCCTAAGGCAAGACAGAGAAGAGAAGTATTAATGTTGTTCATTTGTTTGTTTTTGTCAAGCATTTATGTGTAAAGCTTCTAAAAGCTTGAGTTTGGATGGATTTGGAAGACAGAATGAGTTTTAGGAAGTGGAGGATGAGAGGGAGAGGCAGTCCAGAGACAAACATCATCTCATTAATTCTCATGGCATCTCTAACTGTTAGGCATCACTTACCATATTTCACAGAAGACATGTAAATCTCGGTACTGATTTCTATCCCAGGTCTGCTGTATAGAAAAGCCTGTTCACTCTTCCACTCTATAAAACTGAAGTGTTGGTCTGGTGGTTACTTATTTTAAAACCACAGTTTTTTCTTATGTGATACCTCACAGTTTCAAAGCATCTTCACATTAGTTACCTTATTGTAAAGTCACAGTAATGTCGTAAAGCAGAGGGTAGGCATCTTTATTCTCTTTTTCATATGAGGCAATAGAGGCTTAGAGTGATAGTGAAACTGGCCCAAGATCACTTTAAATTGAGAAGAGCAAAATCTAAGTCATTCCAACTCCCTATTTTGTATTATTTTCGTACTCTATTTCTCAGTCTCATAGTTACTGTGATAAAATGGAGATTCACGATGGTATAGTTTATTTTTACATGGAGTTTATGATACTTTCTTTTAAAAGAGCATAATTAATAAAATTTGAAAAATCAATTTTAACTGGATCAATTCAGAGAAGCATAGCAGACATGTTGACATACATACTGAAACATGTTATTAGAATGCATGAAAAATACAGATGTCTTGGGAGGGGTACCAGAATGATTGTCACGCAAAGTTTCACTCTTGTAATAAGGGAATTCAAGCAACTTTGTGAGCCATCTCCTATAAAACAAGCTGGACAGAATATACTCACATCTCCAAGAAACATAAATGCTGTTTTGATTCCTCTTATGGCATTGCTATTAGTTGATACCTCTACCAGTTTAGGTAGGATTTGGTCAGTTAATCAGTTGAAAAAGAAATAGAGTTCTCAGGAACTCTTATTTAAAGGAGGGATGCTTTTAGAGAACATGCAGTCAACTAGCCACATCTAATATGGAGGACCGCATTACATGCACGAGAAATAATTCTGTACATTTAGCAGTCCTGTCAGGTGTATGTGAGGAGTTACACAGGATGCTATAAAGTTGGGTCAGTCACCTATGTACAGAGACTGACAGTTATCAGGAAGGGCTAATGAGTTGATCCAAAAGATGTTGAAAAACATGGTTTAATTAGTTTAAATGAGGTTGTAATTCTCATTTTCATCATGGATTTTATTTTCCTCTGTCAAAGATGTAATAATACTGAATAGGCTTTAAGTGATTTAAAGCTTCATAATAGTTTCACTCTTCATCTCATTAATTACTCAACATTGTAGTGAACGCTAACCCAATAATGGAAATCCAAAAATAGGCTACAATGATGGACTATAAACCTTGCTTTTCACTGAGATAAATTTGAATAGAGCACAGTATTTAACATGCTTCAATAATTAAGACCTGAGGAAGAGAAAATTGTTCAAAAAATTAAATTCAGTGCTTTTTATATGGATGAGGTATTGAGAAGTTTGTAAAGCATCACAGAATCTTTTTCTCTCTAATCAGTAATTTTTTTGGCATATCTTCCAGTTGTGGTAAAAGGAAGTATAGTACTTCCTATATTTTGTCATGCAGGAAGCCATGCTGTCTCTTTCTTAGAGACATGTATGTGAATGTATCAGAAAAAAAGAAGTAGGACATGTGTTTTTACCACAAATTGACATTAAGTCTAAATACTGGAACCATTATAGAACTCCAATTCTCAAATCTGATTGTGATTCAGAACAGTCTTAATAATTGTCAGAATGCAGGTTTGGGAGTCCTTCCTTTTCCTACTGAAACAGAACACCAGTGTTGAGTTGCCCATGAACTCATATTTTAAATACTCTCCATGGTAATGCTTATGCACAGCTAGGTTTGAGAACCACTATGATAAGATATTCATATCAAATATTAGGTGCAAGTACCTATTTAGCCCGGAAATGTACATAGTTTCTTTTAAATTGTGAAGTATATAAAAGGATGATATTATAACCCAGAACCCAACATCACCTGTTAACTGCTACAAAGTATTACACACATAGCATAGTGCTTCTCAATAGCAAGTTGCATTGGTTAGTTCATGGGTGATGGTTCACAAGAGAGTTTTCCAATACAAACTTGATGAACTCTTCTACACTGCATTGAAATGAAGCACGATGATTTTAGGGGTTAAGAGCACATGTCATCAGCTCAGGAGTAGTCAGTCCAAGGAGCTCATTTCACAGTTTTTTACATATCTACCTCTAATTATAGTAATCATCATTGATTACACTCTTAAAGTTTTTCTAGGCACTCTTTTAAACATTTGCATAAATTATTTAATATAAGCCTCACAAAAGAACCATGAGGTCTGTGTTACTAAAGCCACTTCACAGTCTAGCAAACTGAGGATACCACAGAGACATCTGACTCTATTAACTATATTTTTAAACCGGCAAAATAATAAAACCCACACCCAAATATCATCATAGGTGACAATGATAAAATGTTGTCTTCATAAGTATAGACATAACCACTAAGTGGAAACTATGCCCTGTTTACCTCTGTCACTGCCAGAGTACGAGGGATCGTGGCCCCCACACTCCCTCCTATGACTGATGCTCTTGGTTCCGTGAAGGTAGCCTACTTAGTTTGGGACGACATCAATCAGCTACTGTAGAGCCACTGGGCATTACAGACCCTCTATTAAGTTTTCTTATGAGTCACTGGTGAAGCATAGTAGTTTCCTGCCTCTGGCACTCTATAGGAAACAAAACAAAACAAAACAGAAACAAAAGAAAACAGGGAATTTGCCCCTGTCACATAGATTAATCAAGAAAGGCATAACCTTTGTATCTTTGGCTGGTCTCTGATAACGGGAAAAGGGCATTATGATAGATACAGGCAGGAATCACTTCAATCATCTTTAACAGTCCTGGGACATAAGGCAAGGGTCTTAAAGCTTTCATTTAAAACATGTATTTTTTTTCCTATTGAAGTTTCTGTAATTATTACCTGTGCTCCTTGTATCATACTCTATTGTGAACAACTTCAAAGAAAAAAAGCAAGTTTTTTAGATCAAAGAAAAAAAATTGACTGGGGGAAAAATGGATTGTCTTTCTACTAAACACACACACACACACACACATTCTGTTGTTATGGTAACATAAGATCTAAGAATGACACACCAGATAATATGGTACCAAGGCACATTACTATCATCAAATGTCCCAATATATGTGCTTCAGCTGCTGAAGATGACATACCAGGTTGTTTCCTGTTCTTCTCAGTTCTTTCACTTGAGGCCAAAGCAGCTTACTCTAATGGGAACCAAATATTATCCATCACCTGTCTTTAGCAGATCTTTCTTGCATGAAGAGATCCCAGTAATTCCACGGAAGAGATGCACAGTGAGATGAAAACTGAGCTAATTCCTAAGGAGACAATTGCTTATACTTTAAAAGTCGCATCCTATCTATATGGCAGTATGTCTGCCTGAGGGTTTCTATTTGTGTATGTGTTATCTTTGTGTGTGTGTGTGTATGTATGTATAATTTTGGGCTAAATACGTGTAGACTAAATAATATTGATTGAGATGAAACAGGAAGAGCATATTCTCCCACACACTTTAAAATATATTAATTTATGTAATACAGCAGTGGAGGGAATTTTACCATTTTCTGGATGGTGCTACGTATTTATATAGTAGCTTTATTCTTATATTTTCTCTAATAATCTGATATGCATAAATATATAAATGTTTTATTGTTTATATTGACTTGCAATCATATTGTGTGATTCTGCCAGTGTAAAGACATTAAAAAAGAAAGGGTAGGGTGACAAGTGAACAGCAATTTTCTGTAAAAGAATATCAAGAGATCACAACAGTGAAAAGGTCAGACGTCTAGGAGATCTTAGAGATGATAGAAAAAGATCACACATTTTAAAGAAGCGTGTGAAGTACTGAGCACTAAACTGCGGGGCTGATGTTGGCTCCCGGGACTGTTCTTCTTTCATGTGGGAGCAGAAGCGAACTAAAAAGGAAGGGCTATTGTGAAGTGGAGCCCGAGGTCTTCAAAGACCCCATCCTTGGGTGTATGTCATCCTCATGCCCTACTGCCCCTCTGCCTCTGATATTTCACCTTGATTCTGCACCTGGGGACAAAGAATTTGTCTCTGAGATGTGTTACTATAGGTTTCTTGATCATGCCAGTCCATTTCCAGAGTCTTCTACATTTCTTCTTAGGAGCTCATTTAAACAGGAAAAAAAAAAAATCCATAAAATAGCTATTCAGTTGGTGTCAGCTGATTCCATTGCTCTGGTCCCTATTTATTTGAAAAATGTGCCATCACATGGTATATTTGTAATAGGATTGAATTAAGGGTGATAATACTGAACATCCTAATTTAAAATATATGCTGGAACTCTTAGCTTAGTCAAACATATTTAAATGTTTCTCTTCTCAATATTACTCTTTTCCCAACTAACCATTTGAAGAAATAACTTAACACTGAGTGGTGAGCTATACACTGATAAAGGAGGTCTTTCATCCCCAAAGCATTTCCTATCAGTTTACTTAGAGTATCTTAAAATGCTACAGAAAATGAAATTCCAACCCAGTAATTTAGCCATTGTGCTAAATGTATTTTTTGATGAGATTGCTGCATATTACTGAACACCAAATTAAAAAGTCAGTGAAAATGGATCAGAAAATAGAAGGATTGCATAAGAAAGACAAAGGCAATAGCACAGTGAACATGGACTTCTGTGCATTTTGAAACAATACTCAGAATTTTATTTTTATTTAGAAGTCCAGATTGCTATGCAGTACAGAGCATGTAAGACCTACCCATTGAAACCAAGCAAGAGGGTAGCTAAAACCATCTTGAAAATACCTACAAGTGTCCCTCTGGATGGAGTTTCCCTGTCACTGATAAAAATGAAGTGTTGATTCAGGGAAGCTCCCAGCCACCAGCTGGAGAGAATTTTGATTTTTGACACGAACAATGTGGGATTGTGCTTAGCACCAGACACTGAAGTCCCCACTAACTTTTGAAAAGTTTTCCTCTTTTATAGAAAGGTAAAGGAGGGAAAGGCAACACTCGTCTTATCATTCATTTGTAGGTAAGACTGGAGCAGGTCTGCTGTTGTTCCCCATTGTTGTTACTGTTTAACAATCATAAAGAACTTGAGATTTCAAAACCCTCCCTCATTAATCATCAGTTCCTTACGCCGTGAGGTGGATTCTCCATTGAGTTCCCTTTACAGAGCTAGAAAGGGAGGTGTGTAGAGAAATAGCACTACACACACACACACACACACACAGAATTGATTTTGTCTTCCTTACATTCATTTATTGGTATCCTCTACATAAATGACTAGCGTAAGTGACTTAAATATAGTGAGAATTAACACTGATGTGTAATTAATATGTAAAAGTAGTTATAAAAGGGTGATGATCATTTTGAGGGGTTGTATCCTTGAGATTTTTGGCCATATAAGCACTTATTATCTCCAGTAGGGAAAGAATCATTAAAACGTTGATTTGCTTCCATAATAATTGCTTGGAAATAACAATCTCATATATGGTCATATATTGCCCTACTGTGTTTTGTGTTCATCCACTTTCATTTTTCTTCTCATTTTACTTTCTTGTTCTCCGAAAGCAACTTGTTCTCCTCTGGACCTTCTCACTCTCAGCCTCCCTCCCTCTAGCATTCTCTGTCTCCCATGTGTATGCCCATCAAATTCCTACATGCTTACTTTCTTCTAACCCTCCATTCTACTTTGTAAGTCACTGAGTTCCTTTCCCTCTTGATTATCATGTGTCTGTTGTCATTATATTTATCCTTATCGTCTCATTCATCTTTTTGTTCTTTGATGTTTTTCTCCCTTATGTGACAAATTTATGTTCCTCATATAATGGAGATTTTCCCTTTCCTCATAGTTTGAAATTTCCTTTCTCCTCCCCGTGATTAATATATTCATCTCCTCTGTTTTTCTCACGTTTTCTCCCTATTATTTTTGTTTTTACTTACTTTTTTCTCTCCTGCCTTTGTTCTCTCTTATAAGGAAATATCCTCCTTATACAGTACATTATTTCTTGCCTTTTCCCTTGTTTTTAAGAAAATGTCCCATTCATTAGCTTTACCCTCTACATAGTCCCCTCCATAGGTATTGGAAGTGATGTTACTAATCTCTCCATCTTTACAAAGGACATTTTCCTTAATAAAGTGTCTTAGGCATGATTTTTTCTATATATGTCATTAAAAGCAGTATTACCCTACATTTGATAGTCTAGCTTAGATTAGAATGGCTTAATTCTATATTTTCATATCTCTATATAGAGGTTAATCGGATTTTATCACAATTTCTTTATAACACTGCCTTTATGTAGTCACCAATTGAATAATTGGGATAATTTGGAGATTAGTAATCAGATTAAACAGAAAGATATACACACATTTGTGTACACACACATTTGAATAATCTATCTTTGCCTTCATCTTCTGTTGATTTTTTTTTAACTGCATAATGAAGTCTCTGTAGGTCACCTGTACTATCCATTGACTGATACTTCTTTGAACTTATAAACTAATTTATGGATAATTAACATCTATATACTATTTCATCCTATCACTTGTAAGCATTCATCACATAATTTTTGAGGACTAAACTTTGCTGACATCCTAGAGAAAAACATTGATCAAAAAGAAAGAGGTCCTTTATTAGAGGAAATAGATAATAATGAAAGAAGAAACCATATAAAACCATGTAAAGATGTAATTTTTAACATGATAACTAATAAAAGGGGTGGTATAGGGTATATGGAGCACCAAGAATGTGTAAAGACTGGGTTCAATTTAGTGAACTCTGGGGAGGCTTCCCTGATCAATTGAAGGTAGAGGGGTAATAGAAAGAGTATATGATGTTGAATGAGGAAATGTCTCACATGTTCTTTAAAATGTGGATCCAGTATATCTTTAATTTAGCTTATTTTAGCTTTTAAAAATTCTTGCTACTAAGAACTAGATGCTTTTTCTAACTTTATTATTTTTTACATATATAAATAAACTCAGTTCAAATAATTTTCATTTGATTATCATAGAATTTTTCTAAATTATGCTATTTTTATTATATCACAATGATGATTTATGCAGTCTATTTTAGTTTTCTACTTCTGCGTAACATATTTCCGGAAAATAGTGTCTTAAGGCAGCCAGGCATTCATTATCTTAAAGTTTCACTACGTCAGAAGTTTTACTGATCAGGCACACCAGGAGATCTCCACTTAGGACCAAAAGTCAGTTGAACAGTAATCTAATCATTAGAGTGATACCCCATTGTATTCAGAGATTCTGCCTACACTCAGTGGGAGGAGATCTTATCGCCAAGGGCAGAAAATTTGGGTCTTTGAATTCTATCACAGATTCTCATCTCATTCTGTGGTTTCAATGGGAAAGCCACAACAAATACAATGTAAGTTCTTGGCTTAAAATCAGTATCCTTCTTTATGTTGGAAAATATCCATACTTATATTTATCTTTTTGGTAAAGGATTTAAAAAAAATTTCATTTTCTTAAATGCATTTTGGCATCTTTGGAGATGATGACATAAGTTTTTCTTATTTGACCTTTTAATTTTGTATGTTCCATTAATAGATTTTTAAACATTAAGTAATTACTACTTCATGTTATTAATGTTAGTAAATTTTACTCTATTTGGTAAAGGTTTTGTTGTTGTTACTTTTAGGAGTTTGAATCAACATATAAAAATATTATTCTGTGATTTTCTGGGTTTTGTTGTATTTTATGCTTTTGGTTATTCTTGTTTGATATAATTGAGAAACCTTCCATTATTTTTCTCATAGTTATAAACAGATTATATACTTTCTGATTTTCTAAACATAGTCTCTTCAAATTTTCAATTGTTTTTTACTTTTTGTTATGTTCTCTCTTATTTTAATTTTAGTTGTGTGTATTTTCTTTCTTTTAAATTTCTTAACATGTGCCTCGATTATCTATTATTACTATATAATACTCTACAGTAGCCAACCAAAAATCTCAGGGGCACATAAGCATTTGTTTAGTCCAGGAGTCTGTAACCTTCAGCTCATCTGGGTTTGGCCAGATGGTCCCATGTGAACTGGCTCACAAGCTTGTGTTTCTCTGTGGGTCACCTACACAGATTTTCTGACCTGTACTAGGTTTGTACATATGTCTGGAGATTAGTTGGCTGTTGGCTGATCTATCATGGTTTCAGCTGGGAAAACTGGAGCAATTAAGCTCAGTTCCACATGTCATTTATTTTCGTACAGGAAGATGAGGTGTTTTCATAGCCATGGCAAAGGGTAAGAGCCTTACCCTCATATAAGGTAATCTTGTAAATTATCAAGCCTCTGTATACATTACATCCAACTCCCCAGTGGCCCAAAGGAAACCCAGCAATAGAATAGGAAGCCCTGATAGTTTACGTGGGAAAAGGCTCAAATATGAGCAGGGTTGAAGATTTGACACCGTTAATACAGTTAATCTTTTACAGCATACAAATTTAATGAAAATGATAGAAGCTCAACTTCATAGTAACAGCCACGGCTGGATACTGATTTTAATTTTATGCAGTTAAGATTTACAAGCCTACGTAATTCCTATTAGAACTTGATGTAAATGGTAAAAGGACTTCTTCTTGAGCTTACTTCGGTCCTCAAAATCCTCATTGGTTTCCATCTCACTCAGGGTAAAAGCCGAAGTTCTTTAAATGGCTTCTAAGTTTCTTAACGTTATCTATTCCTCTGTCATCTGTCTTACTCATTTTCTCGTTCTCACCCCTACCCACACTCTACTTTTGTCAAACTAGTTTTCTTTTAATTTCTTAAAAATACATAACACGTGACCCCTCCTGGCTTGGGCACTTCCTGTTGGTCCCGTTGAGAACATCCTTTCCCCACCATCAACAAGTTCAGGTTTTACTCAAAATGCCTTTTCAGGAACACTTTCCCTGTTTTATTTTTCTCTATAACTTCTATGACAATCCAATATGCTATGTATTTTGCTGATTTGTGTGTGTGTGTGTGTGTGTTTCTACCACTACTGCTTTCATTATAAGCTCCACTAGGGAAGGGATTTCTAACTATTTCATTGACAATGTACACCTAAAACACATAGGTACTAGAGTATGGGTTTTCTCTCTCTCTTTGTCCGTCCATCTCTCTCTCTCTCTCCCTCTCTCTCTCTCTCTCTCTCTCTCTCTCTCTCTCTCTCTCTCTCTCTATATATATATATATATATATACACACACACACACACACACATTTGAATGGAAGTGTGTGTCCATAATAACATAAATCAGTCAGAGTTCTTTTCGCTTTAAGTCTTTTAAAAAGGCAGTCATGGTTTTATAAAACCTTCATACTTCCTTTATGCAAGATAAATGATGCTACCTCAAATCCTGGGTATAATTATTAAACAAAGCATAGTTTTGAGCAATTTCAAAAGCAATATAAAATGTTTTGCAAAGGAGAGACTCATGTAAACATCATCATATTTCCCTGGGCATGAGGTCCTTTCCCAAATAAAGTCTGTGTTATATTTTAATAAATTGCCTAAATAACTCTGCAGATGCCAGATTCCTATTTCACAAATTTTCTGAATTGAAATTACTAAATTGGTATTATGACCCTCAATTATATTAAATCAAGAAGACATTAAGGCCTTCAAGCAACAGCAACTGAATTATGTTCCAGGCACTCTGCTAGGCAGTAGAAGTAAAAAGAAAAATGAACAAAACATGTTTTCCACCCTCGGGTCTACATCCTATTACAGATTTTTTTAAAGTATCTTTATTTTGTATAAAAAAACAAACTTACAAGAGCTCATTAAGATTATTATTAAGATACTATTTTTCTTATTTAATAACATTTCACATCTTCCATATTAATTATAGCTTGTTGGTTATTCTATCCATTATGTCTGTTTCATTACCTTGGAAAATTTTGCTCTTTTTTTTCTCAATTTATATCCATTCTTTTCCTTCTTGTTCTTTATTCATTGTTATCATTCTCGTTTCATTTAAGTTTGAGGATTGATTTGAACAGTGTTCCTCTTCCAAAGTGTCTCAAATTGTTCAACATTATTCCCTGGCCTTTTATACTTGTTAAGCCTTTACACTTTGACTTCTGATCACATGTGCTTATCTATGCTTCTTCCCAACTGGCTACTGAAATGATATTTAAAAAATATAAAATGATAACATTATTATGATTGCTATTGTAGAATGATAATTGTTTTTTTTAGGTATTATGCTTTAAGACTTTGGATGTTATTTAAACTTTGAGTTTTATCTGATTGCCTCTGACACTGACTCTCTCCTAGACCTCTACTGAGACCTTGGCTGAAAAGTGTAGGAGGTCCTTGTTACTGCTCTCCAAATGGCATCTATTGTTTCCATCAGTGTATGGCCTTGCTACAGCTGTGTGGTGTTGAGTGTCCTAACTGTTCACTTGGCTTCCTTTGACATCACATTAGCAGCTTGGGGAGGCAGGTAGAGATACCTTATTAGTGCTGGAAATGGACATCTTGTCTCCCCACTCAGCCTTGATACAACTTGTTAAAGGTGAAAGTCTTTTTTTTCCCATTCAGCCTTTGCTCTTGGGAGTGTGGGTGGAGCCACAGAGTTTTCTGTATCATTGGCTGGAGGAGAGTAGTTATTGTCTAAAATTTTTCTATCTTTGAAAAGGGGCCATACTACTCCTCTCTGGACCTTCATCTATAGAGAGTAAGCTTTTCCTGAGGCTTGTTTTATTCTCATCCATTGATATTTCTGGGTTGCCAGTTTCACCATATTGTTCCTTGGGTCCCAAGGTTCCTAGCCAGTCTACCTACTTTTCTCTACCTTTCATGGTTTATTAGTCTTCTAGGGATGCCGTAACAAAATACCACAGACTGACTGGCTTAAAGAGCAGAAATTTATTTCTTTAGATTCTGGAGGTTGGAAACACAAGATTGAGGTGTTGGCAGGTTTGGTTTCTCTTGAGGCCTTTCTCCTTGGCTTGCAGATGGCTGCTTTCTCACTGTGTCCTGACTTGGCCTTTTTTGTGTGTGTGTGTGCAGTACATCGCTGGTATCTTTCTCTTCTGTTAAGGACATCAGTCGTATTGGTTTCAAACTTTACCCTGACGGTCTCATTTACTCTTAATTATCTCTTTGAAGGCTCTGTCTCCAACTGTAGTCAACATTGAGTGGTTAGGGCTTCAACATATGAATTGGGGCAATGCAGTTGAGTCCAAAATACTCTGCCTTCTGAACCCACAAAATTCTTGTTCTTCTCACCTGCAAAATAAATTCATTTGAATACCACCAGCCCCAAAAGTCTTAATACATTTTAGCATCAATTCCAAGTCCAGAGTCTCATCTAAATAGCATCTAAATCCAGATATGTGTGAAACTTGGGGTATGATTCATCATGAAGCAGAATTTCTCTCTACCTGTGGACCTATGAAACCAGACAGATCATGTGCTTCCAAAATAAAATGGTGAAACAGACATAGGCTAGACAGTCCCATTTTAAAAGGAGCAGTCAGAAAGAAGAAAAGTGTAACAGGTTCCAAGCAAGTCCAAAACCTAGCAAGGCAAATTCTATTAGATTTCAAGGCAAGAGAATAAATGACTTTGGCTCCATGCTCTGTCCCCTCGACCCATTAGGGTGCTGGCCCTGCCTTCTGTAGGTCCTGTAATTGAATACAAATGGGTGCGTGATAAAGCTGTATTGGATAGATGATACACATGTTCATTGGAACTTCTCACCTTCTACCAAAGGAATGCTATAGAGAAACTTCAGGATATAGTTTGGAACGAGTTGTGTGTTAGTCTTCTTCCAGGTGTTTGTCAAAGAGGGAAAACTACGATTGCTTTTACTTTCATTCTGGAGTTTTGGTACTGTTGAAATATATATCTGTCAGACTTAGTAGAGGAGGAGCTTGGGCCATCTTTGTGAATGAGGATATTTCAATTTCAAAAACATCCTAACGACTTTGTGAAAAATGTTATATTTGAAACGAGCAAGGAAGGAAGAAAGGAATGGAGGAATGAAAGAAAAGAAAGAAAAAGGGAAGGGGAGGGGAAGGGAAAGTGGGAAAGAAGTGACTGCAAACTTTGATGTCTCTTTTCCAACATAAAAGAACATCAGTGTGAAATAAACCATAATCTTGGCTTATGCTGCAGACTGCCTCAACAGAGTTTTGTAATCCTACATGTCAGCATTAGATCTGTCCTGAATCCATGACTGGGAATCTGTTAGTATGCAGAGTCAGGAAAGAAACTTGTAATTTAAATCTTAGTCATTTTCATCAGCATAGCTAGTCAAGGACCATGCTTGGAAACGTGTTGTTTTCTTTCCTAAGAGACATTTTAGAAAATTCAATTATCAGTATGTTAAAGCATTTCTCAACATTATTTTTTAAGTGTAAGAAATTAAATACTCCTGGATTATAGATTTTACAGATTATATTATTACAGATTTACAGTGTATCTGAATGCAGGATTTTCTAAGTGGACTCCAGCTACAGAACTCCATTCAGCCTCCTGAAAACTATGTCTGTATAACATCACCTGTGACTTTTCCCTCTTCTGTACAACAGGCTGTTTCCCTGGTCCTGCTGGTATCCTTTTTCCTAATTTCCAATGGTATGTTTTCTTCCACAACTTAAAATCTGGTATGTCTTGTCAAAGGACATAGCTGGAGGCATCTGCTGTGACGTCAGGAACTCAATTATACAAAATATGACATCTTACCTACTGGGTCAGACAGACATAACTAGCTTCTTGTTTGTCTCAAAATTGATCGGTATTGATCGAAGGCACTATGGCCTCAGACTCTGATGCCACTTCACCTGCTGCACGTGTTGTCATGCTTCTTCTCTTAGACCCACAGCACTTCTGGCTGCAGCTGAAAGAATAGCTGATTGTTAAATAGACTTAGAGCAATTGGTACTGATGAAGCTCTCTGATTAATAGTATTGCTGTACGTACTTTCCTGTTATATCCCAGATAGGCATATGCAGTTTTGACCTTCATCTTTCACTTGAAGAGTAGAAAGGGAAAAAAAGTTTAAAATTCTGCTGATTTTTTTTCACTTGCTTAATAACAGCCACTTGTACAGTTTTTCTGGGAGTTAATTTCTTGAGTTTTTATTTTAGTAAAATCATCCCACCTTCAGTTCAGTATTATAATCCCAGCAAGTCCACAGATTGATCAATGCCATTGTTTTTGTTTAGCCTTTTTGGAGAATTGTAATTCCTGGGGCTATCTCAATCCCTAGTATATCTATTTTATTCATGTTTCTAGACTCTTGAGAAGCACAAATGTGATTGTACTGTGAAAATGTTAAATATGATTTATACATGCATACCTGCTATAATTATACCCTTGTTAAGCCTTTAGAGATTTGAACTCTCCCTCACTTCTGCGATTCCCCTATTTCTAGCCCAGTCTAGCTTTCAGCAAGGCAGACCTAGCCAGCGCTACTTATGTTAATAGCTGGGGTCCATCAGCATAAATTGCTTTTGGGGTGCTCCTCAGCATGCGTGATGCTGTATTTGATGTTACGATTTGTAGCAAACAACAGAGACATTCAACGATTTAGCAGCCTGGGTTTGGTTATTGCCACAAGGGAGCTGAGGGGCTTTTAAATAAACTATGTATGATTTCCTAACGTGAGATGCTATTTAAGTGCTATACATGACAGGCAAGTGTGTTTGAAGGAAGCAAATCCATCAGTTAAGATTTCCAGCACCAATCTAAGAATCAGCTCCAGAGTGTGACCTGCTGAAGCAACAATGGACTCAGCGAAGCCACTGAATGAATTAAGGGGTGGAAGAGGACAGGGAAATAAAAAAAACATGTCTGACAGATACCAAGATTTGCAGGGAATTTTGTTTTATGTACAGGATGAGACAAGGGGAAAATAAGGAGCTTGAAGGGGAGCATGTGAATGTTACATGATACAGGTGACCAAAGCATGCTGAGGTACAGCCTTCACTGTGTGTGGTCTATATAAGAATTAAAACATAATTATGACTGAACAATGGGAAAAGTTCCCCAAAATGGCCATGAAGGTTATAGATTCTGTCAAAAAAAAAAAAAAAAGCTCACAACACTCCCTTTAAAAGTCCCAGTATTTTATGTGTGCATGCATCTTTATTTTATATGTGGTGGTTGCTCAATAGATGCTGGTAAATATATGTTCCACTAGAGGTTCTTAAAATGGAATACCCAATTAAAAATGGAAATATCAATTAATTATGTTTGCTATTTCTTGTTACCTAAATTAAAAATTTGAATTTCCATTATCAAACTGCCTGCACCAATTTTATTGTTGTTTTATGAGCTTAGGTATATTTATGTTTTTGCTGGCCAATCACATATATTCTGTGATTTTCTTTGTATTTATTGATTTAATATTTTTTAAGGTTTTGTACACATTCTCTCTTTTTTTTAATTGAAGTATAGTCAATTACAATATGTCAATTTCTGGTGTATAGCACAATGTCCCAGTTATACATACATATACGTATATTCAGTTTCATATTGTTTTTCATTAAAGGTTATTACAAGATATTAAATATAGTTCCCTGTGCTATAGAGAAGAAATTTGTTTTTTTTAATCTATTTTTATATATAGTGGTTAACATTTACAGATCTCAAACTCCCAAATTTACCCCTTCTAATATTTTCCTTTAAGAGCTAATAGTAGGTAGAGATTCAGGTGTGTCATTTATTCAATATTTTTACTTTTGATAAAATTTCCCCCCACACACATAATCACTTCTTTTATCATGTTTCTCAGTCATTCCTCTCTTTTTATAAATGTGTTCTTTTTTTTCCTCTAAGTAGTATATTCTGTTCAGTATCCAATGAAAGAGTAAGGTTTCAAATTCTATAGCCGTTCAACTTCTATGTGTCTGTACTTTAGCACTTAACATTACACTCTGCAGACAGAAGTAGATATGTAGATATACATCTTGCCATTAGAAAGTGACTCCTTTCAGTCACAGAGCTTACCTTTGTGTCTCTAGAGCCTAGCACAGTGCCTGATACAGAATAGCTGCTCAATAAAATAACTGACTGCATTTTAAAATTGTAGCTTTGTAAATATCTTCACATTTGAAATCAGCTCTAACTCAGTTCCTATGAGATGCAAGGTACTATGCATCTGTGATCTTGGGTTCCAGGTACATGTGACAAGCTCAAATAAGAAATACCTTCCTGAGCTTCAGTGTTGGGTGATAGAGGAGCAGGGGAGGAAGCGTGGTAATGGTATTTCATAGCATATATTTCTGTCCAATGTGGGAAACTCATCTTCTGCCTGGACCCCAATGACACATGCTTTCTTTCCATCAGAAAGAGTTTTCAAATCTCCTGACCCTCCCACAGTTCATTAGTTGATGCTGGAGTCATTCAGAGGTCAGGAAACAGAGTACTCAGGAAGCAAAAAGGTAGCAAAGCATAGAACTGGAAAAAAAAAGGAAAGTCATCTTTTTATCTCTTAGGTAATACGCAAAGCAGGCATCCTGCATTTTTCAAAGAAAATTGGAAGGAAAATACTATTTTAATTAATTGAGATCATTTTAAAGTGAACTTTGAGGAATCGTAGAAACAAATACAACAGTAAGGCCTATTCCTACAAGAGAACATTCACAAAATAATGAACCATATAAACTGCACAGAGCATCCACAGTAGGATGAAAACAGAGTAAAAAATGCTGGAAAATGAGACCCATATTTAACTGGAAATGGGTTTTACCAATTTTTAGGGAGTAATTACCCACTGAATGTAATTTTTATAAAAAATTTTTTTAAATATATTTGCTTGCTAAAACAATTGTAATCCAATTTCAGAATAGTAATTGAATCAGCATCATTTCTGTTTTGTTGTCTTTGTAAGATTTTTTTTTTTTTAAAGAACCCTCTTAAGAACTATTAGCGATAACTGTCTAAACTATTTTGGCCAGAGTTCCAGAGCACAGAGTAAACAGAACCAGAGAAGCAGCCTCACAGGCAAAGAAAGTTGCTTAAGTAAAACTTATGAATAGATTGGTGAACTACATGCTTTACATACATGACATCTTTCAGAGACTCTGTGAAGGCCTACAGTCCCACCTCTTTCCTTTCATACCTACTGGGAAGTATTGTGCCCTGCATACACTTTATTGACCAATGAACTGCAGGATTAAAAAAAGAAAAATACAACTCCTGCCAAGCTGCTGCAAACACAAGGCACTGTAGTTTAAGGGATCTCTTGAGGAAATACAAATCATTGCATTTAATAGCCTGACTATACTAACAGTCACCGAAGGGTGTTTATTTCTGGATCCAAGACCATAAAATTTGTCAGTGGCCTTCCGTGCAGGAATAGCCTGCTAGGACATTTCATTATGCCATGTAACTCCCTCAATTTTCAGGGCTCCGTATGAAAATGAGCCCAGTATTTTGTAAATGGCGGAAAACAGCCTGAGTCTGATATCCAACAAAGACTTTATTTTCTGCATTTACATTTTTTAAGAAATAGCAAAGCTTTGTGGTATGTTCACTTTATGATAATCAGACACAAAAGAGGGAAGGACAAAGTGGCAGAGGGAAAGAGAAGTGGAAGAGGAAAAATACGTGGACTAAAGTTAGCAAATGTATTAAGATTTAGCAAATTGGCAGAGCAACTGGTATCACTCAACTGCGCATAAAACCAAACTGCTTATCTGATTTGTCTCTCAGTGAATATTTTTCTTTCTGAGATTTCAAAGGTGGTTTTATAGTGCAATATGTTTTTTAAATTCTAGAAATCAAGCATCTCAGGATTTTTTTTTCTTTCTGAAATACTGTGATTTGAGGTGAATACACATGGATCAATTTATGCTTGGCTCCGGAGAACATTATGAAGCTGTGTGAAAGACAAGCTGTGATGAATTGCTCAGATATTTAAACTTTTGTGATCAGTCTTATCCATTTAGTCTTGTGACTCTGCCTAAA
Source organism: Camelus ferus (assembly GCF_009834535.1). Classification (NCBI taxonomy): domain Eukaryota; kingdom Metazoa; phylum Chordata; class Mammalia; order Artiodactyla; family Camelidae; genus Camelus; species Camelus ferus. The sequence continues at coordinate 14,268,190 of NC_045699.1, forward strand.
CTTAAAATCAGTGGCCACATAATAACATATCTAGACTGCCAAGAATCCTAAACTGCTGTTGCTCTGTGGACAACCGGTGTCTTTTAAAACCAGTTGATAGTAACATCATGACACTTTCATCACTAACTACTACTCCCCAAAGTCCTTTACGATGTAATGGTGGATTACTACCCCTGATGTCCCCTTGGTTTGTGTGATTCTAATTATATTGCTGCTGACTATTTGTGCGACCTTAGTTCTTTATCTATTAGCATACTAATAACTACTTCATAATACTAACGGGTATTATGAAGATTAAATGAACTAATACAGTCATATATATATGAGACTCCATAAGTGTTCCTTCCCTTTCCCTCTTGTCCTCCTACATAAATTTCCCCTTCTTGATTGTATTTTTATTGTTCTTGTTGGTAGGAAAAATATTTCTTCTACCCCTCTAAGTTCTCTGGCTGGTCTAATAATCAAATTGACATAAAACAGATTAACGGGAGAACAACAAATTTAGTTACGTACATACAGGGCCCCACAAGGACAATGAGACCCAGGACAAGTTGGGCAGTTGAGACTTTTATGCTGTTTTGAACTGAAGAATAGTATGGGGGCCTGAGGCTTTAAAGGGGAGGAGGGTGATTCACAGGATGATAAGGAACAGATGTTTGGTAATTAGATGTTTGTCCTGCCACACAGATAGGTCATTCCAATAAAATATTATCTCTCAGTAATAGCTCTCTTTGTGAGCCAGGCCCCCTATCTAAATTATTTTAGGTAGTTAAGGGAGGGGTAAAAGTTCTTCTTGATTCTGCTGGGTCTTGATTCCCTTTGTCAAAAAAAAAAGTAAGCATGCCAAAGTGGCACATTCTGGAGAGGCTTATTCTGAAATCCTTCACTCTTAAGAGTCCTTTTGTTTGACTAAGGAGATGTGTATGTGCTCTGGAACGGACTGAACTGATAGTGCATCCTGAGCTAACCGAAATCTAGTTATGACTTGTTAATGGACTTCCCCATCTTGAAACATATATAAACTCGGATATTTGTTTCAGGACACCGTTGAAGACCTCAGTTAGAAAGTCAGTTGTGTTGACAACTTATATAATTTGTTGCATGAGATTCATTAATAATCTAATCATAACATTTTATGTTTATATGCACAATCTTTAATCTATTAAAGAATTGTTTTGCAGTCATATCTGAAAGAAACTTTGGTTTTATGAAACAGTGGAAGAATAACAATATGGTTCTTAAGAAAAATATTGATGAGATTAATTATAGAATTGTTTCTGCAGATGTGGGGGTGTCTATAGAATGGTTATGTGCCTGGAAACCAAACTATTATATTTGAGAACTACTCCACTAAACAATCTACAGAACCACTCTTAACTTTGCTTTTGGCATACATTCATTTCTCTTACAATAATCAAATACTGCCTAGTTATTATAAATCCATATGCACTAAGAACCCCTGTTTTCTCTTTTGTACATAAAGTGTCATCCTGAGGTCTACTTTACTGGCTTTTAAGTGGCTTGAGATCCTAATGTCATATGGAAAAAATCTGTATGTATAAACCAATATTGTAGTTTCTTTAGATTGAGTGTCCATGCTTTTAGTAGATGCTCGAAGGGGTTCTGTAACTTTTTTCTACAGCTATCACATAGTAAGGAACCTCAATTCAATTAGGTACCTAATAGATGCCAGGCAGACTGCTGAAAGCTTTCATGTTATTTTATTGTTTCATCTTTATAACAGTCATATGACATGGGTGATATCGATATTTTCATTTGTATAGTTTATAAATAGTGTCTCTGAATTCAGTTTCTTTCTGCTGTATTTGACATATCAGGACTTCTTATCCAGATTATTAGTTATGGTCATGTTAGGCATCTTTATGTCCCCCACAATGATAAACACAGAGCCACCAAGCAAAAATGACAATGCTGCTGCTGCTCCTACTAAGACTGCAGATACAACAATGACAAGGTTGGAATATTAATGATCCAGGGTCCCACAGTCACATCTCCATGATTCCAGCCCTTAGTTTAAATGAGCAGAATAGGCCAAGGATAAAAATAGGACATTGCAGGGCCTAAGGTGAATTGTTGAGTGGGTAGCTTCTATTCTGTTCAACTCAACTGTTGCCTCAAGAAATACAGAAACATGGTTTGTAGGCCTTCAGACTTAATTTCTTTTTAAAAGAACCAGAGGGGTCAAAGTAAAGCTAGCCTGAGCACAGGACCTTGCCCTTGGACTTCTGATACAGAAAAATGGGGCACAAGAGAATGGCCATGTCCCATGTCCCAGACGAGTCCCTGGGATGTTGCCCATCAAGTGGGGTTCTTTGACTTCATGCAGGAAGGATTTCAAGAGCAAGCCATAGTTGAGTGAAGGTAGATTTATTGAGAGAGATGCACACTCCATAGACAAGAGTGTAAGCTCTCTTAGAGAGTGAGAGAGGCCACAAGGCGTGCGGATGTTTAGTTGAAGGTAAAAATTGATTGACCCTGTATAGGCAGAGTGCAGGCCATCTCAAAAGGTAAGAGAGAGTAACCACGAGGTGTGAGGTTGTTGGCTTTTATGGGCTTGGTAACTTCATATGTTAACAAGTGGGAGGATTATTCCGACTCCTTTGGGGAAAGGGCTTAGATTCCCAGGAATTGGGCCATCATGCACATTTTGACCTTTTATGGTCAGCCTTGAAACTGTCATGGCACCTGTGGGAGTACCATTTAACATGCTATTGTATTTCAGTGAATGTATAATAATGCTCAAGGTGTACTGGAAGTTGACTTTTTGGTCATCTTGGTGCTGATTGCTGTGTCATTCTTTAAATGGTTGTGCCCTGCTACCTTTCCTCTTGTCTCATTTCTGTTTCTTAGTTCTGTGCAACATGATTCCATCTTATATTCTCTTATAGAAATGATTATCAATCTGCTTTCTAAATCGTATAATTAAAAAGCTTAGTTAATTATAATAGCAGTCACTTGTTAGAGCTCTGGCCTGGTGTTTGTTAGGCAGACTGTGCTAACATAGAATTTGTATCATTCACCAAGTGAGAGTGGCTCGTTATTTATAATCATTGAAGATTTCAGGAAAGAGAGTGGATTTGATTTGCATTTCTAGAAAATAATCTTTGTGGTATGAAGGTAGTGTGGAAGCAGTGGTGGTATATTGGGATCCCCTTCAGTCAAGATTGGCGAGAACACAGCAGTGCCGATGGGAAGGGATCAAAGCAGGCTCACTTGATGGGTACTGAGTGCAGTCAGGATTTGGTAAACTACTGGATGTGGAGAAGGAATGAGAGAGAAGTGAGAATTCATGGGGTGTAGGTTCTGTTATCAGATTATCTGTTCAAATCCCAGCTCTGCTACTAAACAATGGTAGAAACTTAGAGAGATATTTAACACCTCCTTGCTTTCTCATCAGATTGTTTAAAGGATTAAATGATTAAAAGAGTTGTAAAAAAATGTGCTGAGCACATGAGCCTAGCAGAGTGTGAGCTTCCAAACCAATGTGCCATATGAGCAGGGGGTTGCAGTGATGCTCCCAGCTTCCTGACTTCAGTCCATGGTCAGGATCAATGTCTGCAAGTCTTTCGACTTTTTCTTCAAGGCACCAAGATGGCTGCTATAGTTTCTTTCATTTCATCAGTATTCCAGATTGGGGGCGGGGTGGGGGGGAGAGAAAGACCATTTGCTCCTTATGTCAGGAAAGAAAATGCTTTCCCAGAAGCCTATAGGAAATTTCTGCTTACTTAATTTTCACTAGAGCTGTATCAGATGGCCAGTCTTAACTACAAGGGTTGCTGAGATGGTGAAATTTTAATTAGATATCTTTGCAACCATGATCAAATTTAAGATTCTGATAGTGAGGAAGAAGGAATTTGAATCTTGGATTGAGGTTTTGCCACAGACAGAAAGGACAGGCATCTTTACGCAACGATTTGAAAGGGATTTTGCTACTACGAGACTTAGGGTTGACTAGATGATCTCTGAAGTAATTCGTTAGCCACTGCGTTCCATCATTTAATTTAGCTAGTCTTCAGGAGTGTCATTATGTAATTAATTCAACATTGTCTTTGGGCAATAACAGTTTATTAGCAAACAAATCAAGAAAACAATAAATAGAAAGGAATTGCATTAGACTTCTGCTGGTTGAATGTCATAAGCTGTCTTAGCATCCATGTAAGCCCTTATTAACACAAGGCTTTATTCCAATTCCTCTCCTCTTTACCACCACCTCCCTTGCCCTCCATTAACACAAATACCTATGGCTGGTCGTTTATGAAATTTTTTAGTTCATTGACTTGCAAATTATTCAGAGGCATTAATGCATTATGATTCACTTTCTAAGCAAATTGCAAGTGTAGCTACTTCACAGTACTGTTTTCCTCTAGTCTAATAGCCATGTGTTAGAATGTTTTTTTGTTAAGATGTCAGCCCATTTTGTAATATGTGCTATTACCACTTATTATACTGTACTGTATAATTTATGTATTACAGAAGTAGTTATTACAAATTAAATTTGTATTAACTCAGATTGCTATGCACAATAGTTAGGAACTAAGAGCATTAACTTTTTATTGTATTTTTAAATATTAATTAATATTTATCATTCAGCAAAAGTTACAAACACTGAACAAAATTCAGTATAATCTGTTCCTTGCCTCATTGAGCATGCTTCTGAGAGAAAATTAAAACAAAAGAGAGAGAGAGAGAGGAGAGAAACCTATATACAAATCCTTTTAGAAATGGAGAGAAAATAAATAGTTTAAGTCTGGCTGAGAACTTTCTGTAAGAGAATAATTTCTCCAAACTTGTTTGACAAAGAATCAACGTGTGGAATAAATTGATATTAATGTGAGTTTAAACAATGTATTTGGGCCATACTTTACTATTACATATTGTCTGGAAATGTATGCTGTGTAGAAAGCAAGTACATTCCTGGAAATTGATATAAATTTATATGAAGCAAACTTGACTGTGTAATAAAGGGACTAGTTACTGAATGTAAGTAGTACATTATAATATACTATAAAATGGCACAGTGTAATGACTTTATCAGTTTCTCTATTTTTAGTTGAGCAAGTGACCATCCTCACATGAAGATAGCAACTTCCTTCTACATACTCTATTCCAAAGGAGACTTAAAAAAAAAAATAGAAGAGAGGAAAGTGTAAGTGGGAAGTCAGAGGAAGCCCTGAAAGAGAGAAACTGGAGTATAGATCTCTGTTTTCTTTAGTCAGAGAACTGGAGAGGAAAACTAGTGTCTTTTTGAGTGGAGCTTGAAGATTTTACTTACTGAATTTTTGAGGATCACCTGGGAGAAATCACCTGGGAGAAATGTGGCATGGTAAAAAGTGTAGATACATAATCACTGAAAAATGAAGGCCAGAATATTGTCAGACTAAGTGCTGATAATGCAGGGTATTTCAGTTTTTACATTTTTGTAATAAAATGTTGACAGGAGTACTGTTGGACTAGACTTAAGATGTATGAGGGCATTTGAGCAAGAATTTGGATAAGTGCTACTCAACAAAAAATAAAGTCAATAATTGCTAAAAAAAAAAAAAAATGAAATTCATCCAAGAATGTTTGAAGATCTAATAGCTTTATTCACCCATTCATTAACCAGGGCAATGTGCCAGCTAGCAAGTAGAAGTGTGCTCCAAGGAGTCATACAAATGGAAGATTTTTTATAGAAAGAAGGGTGGGACAAGAAAGTCATTAGCAAAAGAAAAGGAAGGGTTATTGGGGGCCAGGGCATCTTTTTTGAAGTTAACCATGCAGATTGCCTCTTCTAGCTCTAGGGGGCTGGGGGATAGAGAGAGGGCGCATGTTACGCATAACATCCTTGGTGCTGACAGGAACATTCTAGACTGGTTGATTAAGATTACATTTTTGGTGAAGGTTGAAATGCAGTTAGGTTAGGTATTAAATATAGGTTAGGTATCATGGTCTTTAGCACAAATGATGCCATTTGGGGCCTGTGGTTTTCCTCTGGAACAAAGCAAGCATATAAGTAGAAGTTTAAATACATGTTTTCCCATACTACTTTTGAATATTCCCTGAGATCCTCACTGTGGAGACATTTGTTCTTGAGAACATTTCCTTGGCTTGGTTAAAGTTTATCTGCCAAGAATTTGTAGCAAACATTATACTTATAAAGAAATCACAGAGATAATCCTTTTGAACTTGGAAACAAGACAGGAATATACAGTTTATACAGTTAAACATTGTACCAAGGTTGAAGATAGTATAGTAAGAATATAAAAGATATTAAATCTGTAAGATGTGAAAATTTTAGAATGACAAAAGTGTTATTATTTACCTATTAATGGATTGTCTTCCTCTCAAACAAGAGAATTTAGAATTAAGTTATTAACCTTCATGTTATAATTCAATAGGTTCATTGCATTTAAAGTTAATGCTTAAGAGCCAATTGTATTCCTCTACCAGTTAGAAAAAACACTTTTAAAAATAATCCTTAAAGTTGTAACCAAAAAACTAAATAAATAGCGTAGGTATGAATAAACCAATAAAAAATATCCTGGACTTATATGGGGAAATTTTTTAAACTTTATTAAAAATATTAAGGGATATTTAAATAAACTGAGAGGTAAACAATATCATGAATAGAAAATTTAATGTTATAAAGATACATGCACCCCTATGCATTGCAATATTATTTAGAATAGCCAATATATAGAAGCGACCTAAGTGCCCATCAACAGATGAATGGATTAAGAAAGTGTGATATACACACATATACACAATGGAATATTACTCAGCCACGATAAAGAATGGACTCTTGCCTTTTGAGACAACAGGTTTGAATGTAGAGGGTATTATGCCAAGTAAGTCAGACAGAGAAATACAGATACTGCATGATTTCACTTACATGTTGAATGTAATAACAAAACAAATGGACAGATATAACAAAATAGAAACAGTGGTAGATACAGAGAACAAGCAGGTGGTTGTCAGAGGGGAGGGTGATAGGGGGAGGAGAGAAGTAGGTGAGGGAGATTAAGAGATACAAGCTTGCAGTTGCAAAATGGAAGAATCACAGATATGAAATGTACAGTGTGGGAAATATAGTCAATGAAGATTTTAAAAAGAGAGAAAGAAAGAAATTTCAATAAAAGAGAAGCTCTGAAAAACAAGTAGAGGTTACTCTTTTGTAAAAGCCATTTATATTTATACAAGAAATCTCTGTTTATAAGGGTGCTACCTCTCTGTACTGGGAAGAGAAGGATGACTCTAAATCTGTAGAAACATATCAAGGGAGAAAGCTACAACTTAGATTTGTATAACAGCCACAGCATTGCTTACTGTGAATTTCTTGGTAACTTCTCATAACTGGCCTCTCCCCACCATCTTTTTTTTTTTTTTTTCTTTTATCGTTAGCTAAAGATGGTATTTAAGGCAATGGTTCGGTCCATTTTGGGGAGTTACTCAGTTTTTCTGGATATCTCCCATGTATACAGGAGGTATACATGTTCTACCTTCTGGTTTTCTCCTGTTAGATGTCTTATTAGAGTGGGGTTTTCAGCCAGGAACCTAGAAGGACAGAGGGAAAATTATTTCTCCTACCCTACAATGCAGAGGGTAAGATTTCATTTATATATATGTTAAAATCATGCCAAACAATACAATCTCTTGTGCACAGATCTATTGTTTGGGAAAAATGAACATCAGATTTAGTATGGTCATTTGCTCTGGGGGATAGAGGAATAAGCAATTGAGGTAAGAAGGTTCATCTTCATTTTAATGTTTATTTACCCTTGGTCATGGGTAAATGGGTCTTTTTACATTACATTTTACCTTTTTTCGTATGTCTGAAGTATTTCATATTGAAGAAAGACACATCCTTATTGAAAAAATAAACAGAAAACATAAATAAAATGGAAAATGAATCAACTTGTAAAAAAAAAAAAAATAGCCACAGTATGAAATGGAAGAATAACAATCTGAATAAAACCAGACAAAGATAAATGAGGGTAGATGGTAAAATATACTGGAACCTATTTCAAAATCTGTTCACAGAAATAACTCCGTGTTATTAGAATGTGGACAACAAAAAACAGTGACAGAATCAAAAAGTGCTTTATGGGAAAAAGGGGGTGGGAAGAATGTGGACAAGGAGTGTCTGAACAAGTGAGGACTTACTGGGCAGTAAATTAGAGCTGTCAGTTGAGCTGATCTTTTTAAGTTACTGCTTTTTTGGGAGGAAGTGAATATACTTGCACTATTTTGTGGTATTTGGTAATGTTTGCCTCCCTTTTCTTACATTTCTAGACAGTTAATAAGGTGCCCAATTTATCTTAGATTGCCCAAGAATTCTCTAGCTTTTGCACTGAAAGTCCCACTTCCCCATAATCTCTTAGTCTCAGACAAAGTGGGTTAGTCGGTCACTGTTCGAGGTAGATTTGGACAGCATAACATTTTTCTTAGAAATCAAATTGCTGTTCCTAGAGTAATTTCATACTTTTGCCAGATGTACAAATTCTAGCATCTTTCAACAATTTCCATTACTAATGGCTTTATTTACTACTAATTACATTCAAATAACTTGTGTGATAAATCTAGACAGACCCTCAGTCTGATAATCACATTCCTAAGGTTGTGGTAAGCATGCTTAACATCGTCTCGGCCTTACTTTCCCGTGGGCATCTTACCTTTAAATTGGCTTGTGCCTTGTATCTTTCAAATAGGAACTTTGATAATACTTTCCCCTAAGTACAGAGATAACTGCTTGCTTGAAAAAGAAGGAGGTGGGTTTCAGATGTTGGTATTGTGTAAAAGTAGCCCTGATAATTCTAACATTTGCGGGGTGAGAACTGCACATTTAGAGGATGAAGGAACAATTTTGATGGATGATGACATCTTGAAGGTTTCTTTCAGTGTTTATTCATGTTTATTAGGTTAAAATAAATTTTACATTCCAGAAATGTCTTTACATATTTTTTTGAGGATAACAATTACTGTATATATATGGGACCTCATCAGAATTAGGATATTCTAGAAATGATTTAAGTATTTAATCTAAGAATTTTATATTTGGTTTCTAAAATTAGAATTTTGCAATGTTGAATTATATCAATGATTCACTGGTGATGTTATTTGACTGTAAACCTCGTGGGTCATTCTAAAGCAAAAGAACATTTTGATTAATGTTTATTTAATATCTCTTTTACCAGAATTACATCAAATAGAGAAAATATATAAGAATTTATTATTTTCATTGACAAAGTCAATGATGTATAGAAATCTCATCCCTTCTTTCTTGTATATTCTATGGTACCCAATAAAACTAGCTATGCTAAATGATTAATTCCTAAATTTAAAATGGAATGTCTGCTACAAAACTAAATCATGGCCAGTAGACTGCATGGCATAAATCCTTCACAGGGTGCTATAATCTTTATCGTTTCTGAAATGTGCCCCCATCAAGGAGTCCTCAGGCAAATGTACAAGGGACACAGATGACATTTACATAGCTATTGTGTCAGATTAGGCTTTGTGATCCTCCCACATCATCAGGCAAAGCCTGAACAGAGCAGATGCATGACAGATTGCCCAAGCCTGATGCATAGCAAATTAGTGGAGAAACAACAGGGCTCTATTCACACGTGGGCCCCATGTCCAAGGGGTCCCCCTGACAGGAGGGGATCTTCAAGTTCAAGCCCTTCAGACTAAAAGGTGTAGGACATGCATTCGGTACCAGTTCTTTTCTTTTCCGTAGAGCATAATTACCCATTAACAAGTGTGGTCTTCTCTTTCCCAGGGCTGAATAGCAGGCAGCAAATAGTTTGGAGCAGGCAAATTCCTGGGTAACTAGAAGAGTTAGTTTCGATGTTTGTTTGTTTGATTACCAACGGATTTCCATATGGTGAAAGAAATTATGTTGCCCTTGGTCCCCAGCAGCTGACTTATATTCACTTACATTAAAAAAAAAAAAAAGGAAAAAAAAAAAACATTTTTGATGTTGTCAATGTATTATCCTAAAAATCTCCTGTATAAAAGAATAATACACACTAGCATAGAAGTTTTTTAGGTAAAAGATGGTCAAGGTTATTGTAGGAGAATTTGTCTTCTTACTATGTTGAGATTTAGCCTTTCTATCTGTGTTAAAAAAAAAATCATTCATGAATTGCAATGACTAAGAGATAAAGTGGCAAGAACCCTGGGTTCAGTGACTAGAACCCCAGGAAAAGAGTCAGCAGGTTTGAGTTCTGGCCCTAAAGGCAGAACTAAATAATTGTTCAGATTTGAGCAACATCCCTTGACGTTCTGTATTTGATTTTAAACGTCCATAGAATGACTGTAACTTATCATCCAAACCAAGACAGGTTTGAAGGTTTGAGAGTAAACAAAATGCTAACAGTAATTATACCATGAAGACAGGTTGAAACCTGGATGGTACAAGGCAAACCAGGGTTTGTGGTCACCTTGTCGTCTGTAAAATGAAATCTGTTGGTAAATGATCTCTGCTATCTAGTTTAAAAGGCTGAGATTTTAGGTAAACTCCTCTTCAATAATGAAATGTCACAAGGGACAGAACCTAAAGGTCAAAATGGGGTAAATGAGGCAGTGAGTTAAGTAACCAGAAATCAAGCCAAAAAATGAGCCTTCCTGTTGCACTCTTATGCCACCCATTTATCATTAAAGAGGAGAGAGAATATAGATTCTTATAAGCCATAAAAAATACAGTGCATTATTTCATAAGTAGTCATATTTTATTCATAAGGTCTTGCCAATTTCTTGAAAGTCTGCTGAATTTCGTGATAATCAACTTAGTGACTGTAAAGTTATCCTTTAATTCTCCATTTCCACCTCAGATATCACACTTTCAGTATACTCTCTTCATAGTACTTGTTCTCTACCCTTTCCTCCAACCACCACTTCCCCTACCCAACCCCAACCACAGGAGTACAGGAAAGATCTGGGAGTAGAAAAATGTAAGTAGTTATGTACTTATAATCTCCAAGATAGCGGTTCCTAAGAGGGGCAAAATTTCAGGAAATAACAGAAAGACTTTCAAATATTTAAGATAAAGTAAGTAAATAGGACAGAAGTAAATTCAAGAGTCTCTAATATTTATGTCCCAGTTCTAGGTATTTCCATTTCTGAATAGAAAGGTTGGCATTGGAATAGCCTTCCAAAAAATGTCCTTCACATCTCCAGAGGAATTAAATTGAGATAGAAACATATCCTGCACAAGGTTTACTGGCAAAATATATAACCTTGAAGAAAACAACTTTATAATTGCATTAATACTTTTTTTAAATACTTGAATTGTGTTTTACCACTTACAATGCATTTTCACACACATTATCTTACAGCCACAATAATTTGGTGAATACTCTTTATTATTATCCTTTTTACATTTAAGAAAACTAAAACTTGGAGAGGTTAAGTGACTTGCCCAAACATATATAATATAATAAATAAATATTTAATCCCAAATCTTCTTACTCAGCCAAAAGTAAGATTTCTGGAGACCTTGAAAAAAATATATTGCTCAAGAAGATAAGGATAGTCCTGTGTGAATTTGGGTAACAAACAAGGTGACTCCTGAAAGTTTCTAAAGGAAGTTAAAACATTATATTTTAAGATCGTAAATTTTCTAGCTCAGAGTTTAATTCTGCATAGGAAGAATTGTAATTTCACTAAAAGAGATTGAAAAATACCCATGGCTTAATTTAGGAATGGAGAACTCAGTCCTTGTAAAATAGCAATTACTACAAGAAAAGATTGCAAAATACTCTACGCATGTGCAAGAACGTAATTCCCTCTCTGTCCTGGTGCAGCTGTTGTGGGTGAGAGGTTCTTGTCTTGTTGCAGAAAGAATTTAGATACAAGACGCAGTGATTAAGAAAGTAAAGTAAGAATTTATTAGGGGATGGATGGTACACGCTGAAGGGGAGAGTGGACAGGCTCAGGTGAGCAGCTGCCCCAAGTTTCCTTGGCAAGCTCGTTGTATGGTTGTAAAAATTAATGGGCAGAATATTCATTGGCAGGGTGGGGTTTGGGGTCATCTTTCCTGATCTTCATCCCAGCTCTACCTTCCCAGGTGGGGAGGAGGGATTTTTTGTCTTTGTTTAATCTCAATCGGGAAGTTGGATGAGATCATAATGAACAGAAGGTTACATTCAGATGATGGGGATTCCTGTCCTATCCCAACCCTTCTGCCTACAAGATACATACCAACCCGGGAGGTATGTTTTTTTTAATCAGTCCAGAGGATCCTGTTTTTCTTGGTCTGTCCAAGGATCCCTGTTGTTCACAAGATGATTTTCTGCCATGTGGCCCGTGTCCCACTTTCCTTGCTCATATCTAGCTACCTACCTGCTCTAACACAACCAAGCCTTTCTGACCTTCTTAATTTGTATAATCATCTCAGCAGATCTCTAATGAGGGTCTGATTTGCTGAGAGTGCTCACTGAACTCCAACCATAATAAAACAGACCTCCTATAGGAAGTGAAAACGTGTGTGAAGAGGTGCAGGTAATGTAAAATAGAGCCCAAAAGTCATCCTCTACTTTTGATACACACTCACCTCAATTATGGTTTTTTTTAAAAACAATATGATGAAATCCTAATTAAGAAAAATGTTTGGATTAAATTTTTTGAACAGTTTTTTAAACTAATTTTATGCCTCAATTCTTAGAAAGAAATGCTTCTAAAATGTGTTTCATACAGTTTTCTGCAGTAGAAAGTATCTAGAAAATAATGACTTTTTTTTTCTTGATGGCTACAGATCTTACTGTGCCTCAGGGTCATCTTTCAGAACTTTGTTTTCATAGTTAAAGATCCTTGAGTAGACATTTTAAACAATTGGCCTCAGGACATAGTCTGAAAGTTTGTTTTAGCAATGAAAGCCCAAATAGCTTATCAGCTGCTAACATTTCCCTTACTCCCAAAGATTAAAATAAGCAATTCCAGATTCCTGTTACTGAGATCTTTTGGGGTCTTACTGTTATGAATAATCAAATTCCTGAAATTACTTCTCTTAGAGAGACTACTATTTAAAGAAATCATGAATCTGCTTTTAGATTTAAGGATTCATTGCCACTATATTTACTTTTTTTTTTTTTATCACTTTCTACACTAGAAACTTAGAAAATTGTTACCAGCTGACCAAGATGACCTGAATATTTCCCTCAGTTTGACTAAATAGGCTTCTTCCACACTGAAGATCCTCAACTCCCTTTTCTTAGAGGATTTACTTTAGAAGACTTGTAACTATGAATTCTTTCTCTATCTCTTTGAGATATACATTAAAAAAAAGAAATCCTCTTGCCATTGTCACAATCCAGGAATGCCTTCCTCAGGGGCCTGGGAAATGGAAATGGAATCATCAAGAAAGATAGAGCCCCTCTTTCCTGGTCTCTGGTGGGAGGGAAGCATCTTAACTGCAATGGGTTCTTTCCTCCAAGTTGTATGTGGATCACAGTACGTAAACCTCAGGCAATATTTCTGCTCACTGTGTCTTTTAATTCTACCTATTAATAGTCTTGTTTGACAGAAATAGGTTCAGGAGATCCAAAGAAAAAGGTGTGTGGGGGATGCTGTTTATAACTTGTGTTGAACAGAGTAACTAAAAGATACTTGGAGCTCGCAGAACAAAGATTTCCTAGGGAATTAGGGCTCTTTAGAATTGATGCAGGAGGCTGAAATATGCCCCAGGCACACGTCATCACTTAACCTTTCAAACTACATCTCAATAGCTTGGGCTTCATTTTTGTCCCTTAGTTATTAGAGTAAATTAATATCCAAGTGTGTCATTCTCTTGTATTTTATCTACTTACTAAGTGAGATAGGCAGTGGTAGATAGGCAGAGGAGAATGCAAAATTGAAAATAATGGTTTTCAACCATATTGATGGTCACTATTGTTCCTCATTTCCATAAGTTAAAGAGAACTAGAAAAATATAAGTGGTGGCAGAGCAGTACAGAAGGAGCATAAAGAAACTAAGTTGCCTCTTCTTCTATAGGGGAGTCAGCATGATTCATTCCATTACCTGCATCTGGCTCTATACTTCCTCTGAGAGTAATAAAAACAAACAGCCCAAAGCACCTCGAAGTAGGCATTTCTGAATGCCATACCCTCATGCAACAAGCAGGTTACTAGGAGTAAGTATGACTCGCACAATGTTGAGCCAAAGTCGGTAATGGCCACTGCCTGCTGTTTTCAGGAACATTTAATAAACTATCATAGGAAGTTACATGGTGTTTCAAGGCAGGAAGTGACTTACTCTGCTGAAGACTTTTTAAACAGTCCTTCCATCACTATAATGCACAAAAGAAGGTAAATTCCACAGGAAGCAGATATTCACTGGAGCAAAGGCTCAGGTTTATGTAGAGAGAGATAGAGACATGTATCATCCTGCAGCCATTTTTCTTAATAAATAATATGATGTCCCTTACCTTTGTCAACTAAAACATAAATATATTTAATGAGTGTATTTTAAGAAGTTACAGTGCTTAAAATTACCTGTGATTAAAAATACAAGCACAGTTTAAAAAAAAAAAAAAAGCACCAACAGAAGGGGAAAACAACAGAATGGGACAAATAAAGAATCCTGACTTGATCTGAACCTTTCCTCTTGACAAATTGATGGGAAGAAAGTGTTTCTCAAAGCCAAGTTCTCAGACTGCTTGCAGCAAACTGGGAGGAGCTACTTCTTAAAAATCCTGCCCTCCACTCCCCTGCACCCAATCAAGTAGAATTTAATCTTGAATATCCTTCAGTGAAATTTATAAATATCAAAATGTGGGGGTGCTAAGTAATTTTGTCTACCATGCTTCTTAGTTTCCACATATCTCCGTATTAATTTTCTTCCACTTTTCTGAGTGAGGAAATAGAAAATTATATTTCTTTCCTTTTCCTCTTTTTTCATTTCCTTCCTTTCCTTTGTTCTTTCCTCTCCTTCCTTTTATCGTGTTCTAACAAGATGTATGAAACCTTTTTATGAACATGTGTGAAACAGTGACTATACTCACTATACAGCTGTTACAATTTGTTTTTCAACAAACGTAGCTTCCAAAATTATTTAACCAATGCTCCAAATACAGACTACGGATTTTATTATTTCCACTGAGTGAAGTTTGGTCTTCAGATAAAGAAGCCACTTATGATATGAGAGAACTGAGTTCTGTTGTCTTATTGCCACATGGCAGAACACTACACAGGTGGTTCTAAAATGGTATTTTGTGAGAGGAAGTAAGTGCGCATCTCTTACTTTGCTTTCTAGTGCTATACTACTTCTAGATAGGTCCCAGGAATTCGTAGGATTAGGACATCAGTAGCAGGATCACTTTTTGAATGGATTGCTTTCTTAAGGTGCGAGCCAAGACAAGTGGGGCCAAATGTTAGCAAAGACTGAAGAGATGTGAGTCGCATGCCATTCTGCACTTGTATACATGAATCAACCCCTTGGATTTTTACTTGCTTGCTAGTTGGAAGAAGTACAGCATAATATTTCTTTTTAAGAGAAGTTTTTCTCTGACATCTCTTCAAGTAGACCAAGTCTGTAGGTTTTAGGTCATACAAAAGTTGTTTGGGAAAAGGTGGGGGAAAGACCTTCTATAATTTATGATGATAATACTGTCTGTATTCCATGGGTAGTCTCCATTATTTGGCCATGTTTGCTTGTCAAAGTAGAGTCTAAGATTAGAGATGTTATTCCTAGGTACATGAGTCTGCCTGTGACTAAGTTATAAAAGCAGAATTGATGCAGTTCTAAAAGAGATTTTCTTATTAAAAAGTTAGAAGAAAGAAATTGGAGAAGTTTATATTTTTCTCCAAGTTTTGGCTAACTACTTTGAGAGCGCTTTCTTTTTTTTCCTGAAGATCAGATTGTATGCACAGCCGAGTTTTTGAGCAAGCTGTAATACTTTGCAGAGTTCTTTAACGACATTTCTAATAAAATGACCAGTGCTATTAACAGAGAGGTAGTTGGGGATTTTCTGAATAGAATACATGAAATTGAGTCATTTTTTAGCTGCTTCTGAGCTACAGTTCTGCAGAAGGGCAAGGATTTGTTCTACACTGAACATAAATGTATATGTCAACTATAACATACTCATATTCCACTACAGGGGATAATTATATAAAACCCATTTAGTTATTCAGATAAGCCTGAGGAGTTGGCCATATCCATGACTTTCCTTTAAATTTTTGTCAGGATCATCTTTTGGCAGGTAAGACAATGTGTCCTTGTGATTTGGGTGATCTTATTTGGATTTTAGCATGTTTACACTTGACATTTTTTGCCATTACTAGGTGCCCTCCTTGGGAAGCCTGACACCATCTTAATGTGATTTATATACAGATTTTTCCTAATATTTTTTCCTCTGATGTTCAGATCAAATTTGGCTTAAATAATGGCTTCTGTAGACTCATTGTAGAGGCATAACAGGATTGCAGGGTAAGAACTTTTGTTAGGACTGTCTACTTGGTGTCATAATTACCCAGGGCATTTCCATTTTCCTTGGCTTGTAGATCAGTTGTTTGTTTTAGTGAGCTACTGCCTTCACGATTGCTACTTCCTTTAGCGGCATTAAGGCATCTAGTCCTTTTGTTGACCTGTTGTTCAGGAGTTAGCTTTTGCTGAGGTTAAGAAAGCCTTACTGTTTCTAAAGTGTCCCACATTAGTGGGGGACTTACTGTCTTATATTAACTCTCTGATTTCCAGCCAGTTAGCAAGTTCTCATGAGGGAAATCAGTTCTGCTGATTTGCCCTCCCTACCAAAATAAGGGATGATTTTCCAAAGGTGACCTGAGATCTTTTACGACATAGCCAATCTGCTAATTTCTCATTTCTGATGACCTATCAACAAACAGGTTCAAGTCTGGATTATCCAGAGAAGTTTCTGATTATTCCTCTGGAACACTGGCAATCCTTAGAAGTTAAATAGTCATGTATTTTCTTTCTCTCTCTCTTTTTTCTTTTTTTTGGTCAGGAAAGAAATGTGACTGGGTTGAAAGTGTCTTAGTGATCGATAGTAACATGAGGAGAATGAAACAACACTTCATAAATATGTAAGTGAGCTTATTGAGAAGTATTGTATATTTACAGTAAGTGGTGAAGATTTTACAGCTTTGAGACTCTTAGGTTCAATGAAGACCTCAAGACTTTCAGCAGAAGCCTCCATGAGTTTGGCAGTGGCTAGTGGTGGATAAGCATTCCTTTTTTGAGAATCGTTAAATTTCTGAAATATGAGGGTTTCCTTTTCTTACTTTCTATGGTGGCTACATTATTTCCTTCATTTTAAGATGTCTTTCTGATTCTGCTAAAATGTCCCAAATCAGATTATAAAGTAGATTTCATCACTTCTATCAGAAATCCCCTCTGTTCAGGTATTTTTTTTTCCTGCTCAGTTTTTTTCAGGTAAATATCACTTTCACCCCAGTTTATCTATTTGATAATGTAGAGGGCTCTGTTTGACTGATAATATTCGATAACTAGACTTCAAGTACCTTCCAAGAAGTATAATCTTGACAACAACTAATTTTCAGTAACTTTCGAAAGATTGGTTGAACTAAGTGGTATTGATGCAGCATTTTTGAAGTATACACAAACTATTTATTCATCTTAATTCTCCAAAACAGAATTGGAAAACGACTGAACAAAGCTGTTCTTTTTCTCTAGACTTGCTTTGCTGGGTCTGCGCAGTTTATTTCCTTTAATTGCATTTAAATCACTTTAGCTTAGATGTGCTCTCTTAGATCTTCCCTATTTGTTTTACTCTGATTTTCCTTATTTGCTTAACTTGGAGTACATTTTATTTTGTAGTCTTGCCTCTAAAATACACTTCTGTGAAGCTAGATACAGAACATACAGAGACCACAGAAACTGATATCTCCAGTGAAGTGATTTTAACTTTGGCGTAAGGATACCAAACTATATTGAAAACATAGTAAAAGTAGTTCCATAGCGTTCAGCATAAGTATATTATTGACTGTATTTTTCTTATAGTATCCTTCCTAGGAAAACCCATAGATAAAATGTATTTCAGTGTTTATAGAAATAACTTTCTTTCCCTAAACAATTGTCTTGTTTCTACATCACAGATGTTGTGACTTATGTGACTGATTTAATTTTCTTCTGCTGCTGTAGAGAGCTTGGAACTAGTCTGTTTTCTTTGAGCAAGTATGCAAGGCCTCAAAGTCTAGATTTTGAGTCTTTAACATATCTCTATCTCTATGTTGGTTTCCTATACCTTATTTTTGGTTCCATTTTCCTTACTTAATATAAATGCGTTTTACTTATGCAGTATTTACATAGCTATGTAATTCCCCATAAATCCTGTTTATGTGTAAGAAAATGCCTACAGTAAAATCAACATGTAAATAATATATTTTTTCCAAATATATATTATGAGTTCTAATTTTATATACTTTTAAGTTAATACACTATTGCTATATATTTATACCTGGAAATAATGGGCATCATTTTCCAATCAGAATCTGGAATCTGCTACCCAGATTGGGCAAAGCCTGTAAACAGAATGCTTGTCAAATTTGATTTTGAGAAACTTACGTGTGACTGTGCTATACATAATAATACCTAGGGATCTCAATTCAAGTAAATAGTTTTTATTTCTAAGCTGAATTTATTATCTAAATCCCTGCCTCTTTTAAGATCTAGGGTATCTGAATGTGACAGCCTAAAAGGAAATCTTCATGATTATTTATCTCTACCTTTCTTCCTTCAAAAAAAAATAATTTTGTGTCTAAATAATGCTTTCAACTACTATATAAAATATATTCATCTTATCTCATGAGTTTTGAGGTCATAGATAATTTTAATTAATCTGATCAAATAAATAATTTAGTGAAGAATGAGTTCATTTAGTCAAATTACTCGCTTGAAGTATTCTTCAATTTTTTTTCCACCAAACTGGCCTATGGTTTCACTTAATTGACTAAGCCCACCAGTTGTTCGAGTGGCAGGTTGACAGCCTAATATACATGCCAATCAGTTGAAATTCTCTTTTCTCTATATTCTCCCTCTATGTGCCTTGTCTGCCAATAAGCATGTTTAAACTCAGTTATGCACATCCATGCGTATGTATCGCAGCAGTAAAACTAATCAGTGTCTGTGCCTAAAGAAATAAAATTTAGCCCAAGTGCACTGTATTCCAGGCCCTTGAGTAGTTGCACATTCTAAGAATATATAAAACACTGAACAGAAATACACAAAAGTAGTAATCACAGTGTCATGGAATGGACCTGAGTGATTCTGTTGGACCAAGTTCCAGTGGCAGAGTAAAGTAGATTTAGGGGAGGAAGTGGGTAAAGGCTAATGTCATTACAATTATCAACTCCCAAAGTAATAGGGAGCCCACGTAGACGATGGAAATAGTAATAGAGAAGAGGAAGCGGACTTGAGAGCCAGGTGTTAGAATCAATACACATCAGTAACTCAATAGATGTGAGGTCTGAGGAAGAGGGATCCTGAGTTAAGGAGAACACTGACATACTTACTTGGGGGACTAGGTGAATAGTGGTGCAATTTACTAAGATAACAAACAGAAGAAAGTGCAGCTTTGGAGAGAAGAGGGAAATTGAGGCTGAAGTGCCTGGTGGTGTATAAGAGGCATTTTAAGATTATGGTTTGGAGCTTGTGAGAGAGGTCTGGACAGAGGTATACATGGGATTTCTGTCATAACCATGTCAGACAAAAGAGAAAGTGAGGATTACATCATTTAGAAGGTTGTATAGAGAGACCAGAAGACAGTCAAGAGTAGCAACAGATAAAAATTAAGGTGGAAAAAATAAGAAGGAGGTTTAAAGGAGTAGCAGTTTTAGGAAGAAGGAAACCAGGAAGATGTGTCACAGAAACAAAAGAAAGACTTTCAAAGAAAGGGTCATCAACAGGGTCTAATGCTGGACAAAAGTCCAAAAAGTTAGGACTTGAAATACATGCATATAGCATTTTTGAAGTTACTGATGATTTTTCTTGAACAATTTCAGTGAGGAAAGTAGCAGCAGAGTCTAGTTTCAGATTTGAGCTAATGTATATAAAGAGGACCAAGAATAAGGACTGAGAAGGATTAAAGATGCATAAGATTGGAGGGAAAATTGATGGAATAGGAGCTAAGAGGAAATGAGAGGATACAATTTAGGGCACAGTTTGAAGGATTAACTGTAGAGAAGAGGAATGACATCCTGCCAAACAGGAATGAAAGAGGTAAAGATGGGGATAGTTGTAGATGAGCTTGTTGGTGTGGAGTAAGAAGTTGAAGAGGTGTATATTATCAGGGAACAGAGCTGTGAGATAATTATAGGAGAAAGTAATAATGAACATTTATGTTTCATTTTGCCTTAAAATCATCCTCCATCAAATTGTAAAGCATAGTTCCTCAACTTTAGCTCCAGTATTTTCAAAATAGGATGAGAAAATCTCACATATTTTATCCACACTCTTCAAGGCTTACCCACATAAAAGCCTCACTCCTTTTAATTAGTTTTGGAAACGTTTTGTACAAAATTCAAATGCAGCTCCTTACCTCCACATTTACTGTAGTAATTTAAAAGATACAATCTGTTATGTTTCAAAATTGAAAGTAAAATTTATATTTCACAGAAAATTGGATGGCAGTGTTACATGTTACAATTAGGAGTTTTATTCTTTTGATCTTCCTTTTTCAGGATCTGTTACATTGCAAAGTATACTAAAATTTTAACTTAGATTTTTTTTAATAAATAGCTTGGTCAATTACAGAAAGATGAGCTATGGTCTTAAAACACACAGAGAAAATAAATAAGCTATTGTAAATAGAAAGCCTTTGTATTTATATAAAACCCAGTGGGCTCATTTATGCAGAATGTCTGGGCTATAAAATGCTCTGAAAATATTTTAATTCCTCGCTTTCATTCAGTAGAATTGGAGGAGGCTGAAGAGAGAATAGAGTCACATTTAGATCAGATTTATGACACTGGTCAACAGGGTGGATCTAGAAGATGCACATTATTTTTTAGGCTTCCTTGTGCTACAGAGGTAGCTATTAACCATGCTTTTTGATTCACAAATGAGAAATGGTTTTAATACCATATTTCTTGGGTGGGCTCAATCTATTGGTTTATCTCCATGCATTCCTTGAAAGGTTTATCCAGCAAGAATGGTATTCCTCTTAGAGAGGAGATTTCAGACTTGGAGGCCAGAGAGCTGCATGTGTAACTTTGGGCAAGTTACCTGATGGCTCTGGCCCTTTATGTCCTTATATGTAAATTATAGATATTACTTAATGCCTACCTTGCAGAATTACTCTTAAGATTCACAATTATAAGTGTATAGTGTCCAACACAGATATGCTTCATTAAAAAAAAAGGTTAAGTGAATGTTTCCTAATGATTAGTATCTCAGGAAAAGGATGCAGATCCATGGGCTTAGAGGAAATAACATCAGAAAGAGATTAAATCCCAGAGCATTTTCTAGTGGGTAATTGCTGCCCCTTGACATGATTGCAGAGTTCCAGAGACTTCAGAGTATGTCATTGGCCTGCTAGAATAACATATCCCTTTGCTGAAGATTTAGCATTATGATTATATAAGTTATAGATGTTATACATATTTCTATTAGCTATTTTAGACAAAGTTATATGCAGCATTTTTTGAATATCTATATCTTAAAATATATCTTTATTGTGCAAATGTATAGACTCTAGCCATGATGATCATGGATAGCAAAATGGTACATGCTTTTAAAAAACAGTTTTAATAGGTAATCAAATGCGGGCAGTCCTTACTTTTCACATTTTCAGTACTCACACATTTCAGTTAACCATGATTTAGTTAAATACCACAATTCTCCAAACAACATTGTCCAATTTTCAGTTACCATGGTATGTAAATTGTGAGTAATTACATAAAGTACATTGCTGCCAGCTGTTGCGTCCGCAAATCACTAGATAACAGATGTGCATCATGATCAATGACCAATCACATCACTTCTTTAGAAGTCTGTCGATGGTTGTTCACAGTGCATCTGTTACTTAGTTCATGCACAGACAGAAAAGTGTGTAGTTGTGTTGCCTCCTTGTCTCCCAGTGATAAACCCCTTGTGATGTTTTACAAAAATGGACAATCGAAGTGGGAAATTGGCCAAAAAATATGAAAGAGCAGCAAAGAAACAAAAAAGTTAGAAAGATGAACATGAAATTTGAGTCGAGTATAAATGGAGTTATTGAAGAAATAGCTAACCACAGAGTGTTAGCAGTGCTGCCTTTCAAGAGACTCTTAAGATATGCAGCCAAAGAACTTAGTTAAGGATGACCTATATTGGCATAAATGAAGAAAATGGTTGTGATGGAAAGGATGAAGATGTCCAAGAGCAAGTGACGCCAACTGAAACTCACACTGAAGAAAATCTTGGAGATACTTTAAAATATTGAAAGTGCAAAGATAGGGACGCAACCTAAGTGCCAATCATTAGATGAATGGATAAAGAAAATGTGATGCACGTGCGCATGCACAGACACAGACGTGAATATTACCTCATCCATAAAAAAGAATAAAATCTTGCCATTTGTGACAAAAGGGATGCCCTTAGAGGGTATTATGCTAAGTGAAATAACTCAGACTGAGAAAGACAAATACCATTTGATTTCACTTCTATGTAAAATGTAAAAAACAAAACAAATGAACAAACGAAACAGAAGCAGACTCGTAGATACAGAGAACAGACTGGTGGTGGCCAGAGGGAAGGGAGATTGAGGGTGGGCAAAATAGGTGAAGCGGATTAAGAGGTACAAACTTCAGTTATAGAATAAATAAGTCATAGGGCTGTAATATATAGCATAGAGAATATAGTCAGTAATAACTGTAATAACTTTATATGGTAACAGTTAACTAGACTTACTGTGGTGAACATTTCATAATATATAAAAATATCAAATCACTGTTGTATATTTGAAACATATAATATTATAAGTCAATTATACTTTTTAAAAAAAAGGAAATGCTGAGAATAAAATGTTGAAAATGGATTCAGACTTAGAAAGAAGTGTGAGAATTTTTCAAGGCATAGGAAGGATTCTCATTCCATGTCATATATGTTGTGTGTGTGTGTGTGTGTGTGTGTGTGTGTGTGTGTGTGTATATGTTCCCACTTTGCTAAATCAGAAAAGGTATATGTCTTGTTAAAGGTCCCCTTGTGAGTAAGTGAGAATTCATGCCCCAGTTAAAAATCAGAATCCCAGACCCACATTTTTCCACTAATTTGTGTTGTCTACAGGTAAATATCAACAGTGAAGTCTGAGATTTGGTAACGTTATTTATAATCTAAAAATAAAGCAGCTTAAAAAGATGGAGATGAAGATATATGTGTATTTGAGCATATTGACCAGTATAAAAAATATAATTTTCAGTTACAGACATATTTGCAAAGTGGGAGACTGTAGGTAAAAAAATTACTTTCAGAGACTGGTAAAGATCTGTAGCTTTTTTTTTCCCCCAAGTGATTCAAAATTGTAAATAAAACAGTGCTTTCTCACTTTATTTCTTCTAAATATTTTGAAACTGAATGTGTGCCAAAACATTTGAGTAACCTGTCCTCACTTGTGTATCTTCTTTATCCTAGTACAGTTTTATGAAACCTAACTCATGAATCCAAAGTTTACGTCTTTTTTATTCTTACCTTGAAAGCCTTTTTTTTTTTTTTTTTGGAACAATGGGTCTCAGCTACATAATTCCAGCGCTAAATATCACTCTGGCTAGTGGAGTCTTAAATTAGGTTTTACTGAAGGAAAAAATGCAATTGCATGTCCTTATTAGGAGACAGTGGAGAATAAAAAGGAAAATTATAAAAATAACAACAATAAAAACCCAGTGAAGACAAATGACTCAATTGGGCGATGCCAAGGAGTCATAGTATTGAAAATACTTTAAATTTTAAAAAAATCTTTCTTCCAAACCAACTATTAGCTGCAAGAAATTGAAAGGAAGCTATAATAATTGATTGTGGTCTTATAGGGATACTGTGAAAAATATCCAGATGTACCCCTCATATCTTTAAGGCCAGTGATTTTCCAAATGCTTTATCTTTTAAAGCTATTCCAAAGGAACAAATAATTAACACATTTGAATTTCCCTGTCTCCTCCCATGGTTTTCACTGTCTCTTAAGTTCATTATTCACTAAAGATTTGTGAAGCCTAAATTATGGGAAAAATGTACATTTGTATATGTAATGCTGTTCCTGTTTCATCTGTAAAAGTGTCAAAGTATAACAAATCCAGGATTTTCTTTTTGCATAAGAAAAAGCTAATTGGGCAAAATAGTACTGAATCCTAGAAGATTATATAACATTGTGAGGATTCTGTCTGTCACTGATGTAATGTCCTAATTACTTTTGCTGTAGGAGACACAGCATGAGAGACCTAGATCTTTACTGAAGACTGTGACCGAGTTACATTGAGTGTGGAATTTATATTGTCTTAGGTAATAGCATCAAGCAGCAGTATGAACACTGAATGTAATTTATGTCACCATTTAGAGGCTATGTGTATTCTGCTAAAGTCATATAACAATGCTGTAGTCATTCCTAACATGATAGCTTCTGTATGTATTAATAATAACATTCTAGACACATTATTTTTCTCTCCAAACCCCTCCTCAGCTGCAATTTCCAGAAATTCAGTAAATAAAAATAAAGTTTATGGATTTAGGAGAATATTGGCTTTCAGTATTAAATGACAGGAAAATCAAAGGATACAGAAATTGAGATGTCTACTCAAGCAATCAGTTCACTCTTACAACATGCTTTCTTGGCAGTGTGGGGGAAAAATGGTTTTTTTGTTTTTGGTTTTTTTTTAAGTTAACTGATGCTTTGATCAAATATAACAGGAGACAAAACAAAAATACTTAAAATCATGTATATGTATTTCCATATGTATGTAGCCATACATAATATATAACCATATAGATGTATGTATATGCAGATTTCTAGGTTTCTCTGATGTGTCACTGCTAATTCATGTGCTAGATGGAAAAGAGGTGAGCAAGAGAAGTATGAAAAGCAAATTAAATTTTAATCAACTTTGAAACAAAACATCAGTTTCTGTAGGGATCCAGTTGGTTTTTTTTTTTTTTAACATTTTTTATTGATTTATAATCATTTTACAATGTGTCAAATTCCAGTGTTCACCACAATTTTTCAGTCATTCATGGACATATACACACTCATTGTCACATTTTTTTCTCTCTGAGTTATCATAACATTTTGTGTATATTTCCCTGTGCTATACAGTGTAATCTTGTTTATCTATTCTACAATTTTGAAATCCCAGGCTATCCCTTCCCACCCTCCACCCCCCGGTAACCACAAGTCTGTATTCTCTGTCTGTGAGTCTATTTCTGTCCTGTATTTACGCTTTGTTTTTGTTTCTTTGTTTTTGTTTTTGTTTTTTAGATTCCACATATGAGCGATCTCATATGGTATTTTTCTTTCTCTTTCTGGCTTACTTCACTTAGAATGACATTCTCCAGGAGCATCCATGTTGCTGCAAATGGCATTATGTTGTCGGTTTTTATGGCTGAGTAGTATTCCATTGTATAAATATACCACACCTTCTTTATCCAGTCACCTGTTGATGGACATTCAGGCTGTTTCCATGTTTTGGCTATTGTAAATAGTGCTGCTATGAACATTGGGGTGCAGGTGTCCTCCTGAAGTAGATTTCCTTCTGGATACAAGCCCAGGAGTGGGATTCCTGGGTCATATGGTAAGTCTATTCCTAGTCTTTTGAGGAATCTCCACACTGTTTTCCATAGTGGCTGCACCAAACTGCATTCCCACCAGCAGTGTAGGAGGGTTCCCCTTTCTCCACAGCCTCTCCAGCATGTGTCATTTGTGGATTTTTGAATGACGGCCATTCTGACTGGTGTGAGGTGATACCTCATTGTAGTTTTGATTTGCATTTCTCTGGTAATTAGTGATATTGAGCATTTTTTCATGTGCTTTTTGATCAT
The DNA here is from genome assembly GCF_009834535.1 of Camelus ferus. Taxonomy (NCBI): domain Eukaryota; kingdom Metazoa; phylum Chordata; class Mammalia; order Artiodactyla; family Camelidae; genus Camelus; species Camelus ferus. Next base: position 14,294,165 of record NC_045699.1, read on the forward strand.
TTGTATGTCTTCCTTGGAGAATTGCTTGTTTAGGTCTTCTGCCCATTTTTGGATTGGGTTGTTTATTTTTTTCTTATTGAGTCGTATGAGCTGCTTATATATTCTGGAGATCAAGCCTTTGTCGGTTTCACTTGCAAAAATTTTCTCCCATTCCGTAGGATTTTCTTCTTGTTTTATTTCTGGTTTCCTTTGCTGTGCAGAAGCTTGTAAGTTTCATTAGGTCCCATTTGTTTATTCTTGCTTTTATTTCTTCTAGGAGAAAATTTTTGAGATGTATGTCAGATAATGTTTTGCCTATGTTTTCCTCTAGGAGGTTTATTGTATCTTGTCTTATGTTTAAGTCTTTAATCCATTTTGAGTTGATTTTTGTATATGGTGTAAGGGAGTGTTCTAGCTTCATTGTTTTACATGCTGCTGTCCAGTTTTCCCAACACCATTTGCTGAAGAGACTGTCTTTATTCCATTGTATATTCTTGCCTCCTTTGTCGAAGATGAGTTGACCAAAAGTTTGTGGGTTCATTTCTGGGCTCTCTATTCTGTTCCATTGGTCTATATGTCTGTTTTTGTACCAGTACCATGCTGTCTTGATGACTGTAGCTCTATAGTATTGTCTGAAGTCTGGGAGAGTTATTCCTCCAGCCTCTTTCTTTCTCTTCAGTAATGCTTTGGCAATTCTAGGTCTTTGATGGTTCCATATGAATTTTATTATGATTTGTTCTAGTTCTGTGAAATATGTCCTGGGTAATTGGATAGGGGTTGCATTAAATCTGTAGATTGCCTTGGGCAGTGTGACCATTTTAACAACGTTGATTCTTCCAATCCAAGAGCATGGAATGTCTTTCCATTTTTTAAAGTCTTCTTTAACTTCCTTCATCAATGGTTTATAGTTTTCTGTGTATAATTCTTTCCCCTCCTTGGTTAGATTTATTCCCAGATATTTTATTACTTTGGGTGCTATTTTAAAGGGGATTGTTTCTTTACTTTCTTCTTCTGTTCATTTATCGTTAGTGTAAAGAAATGCAACTGATTTTTGAACGTTAATTTTGTAACCTGCTACCTTGCTGAATTCTTCAATCAGCTCTAGTAGCTTTTGTGTGGACCTTTTAGGGTTTTCTATATATAGTGACATGTCATCAGCATATAGTGACACTTTTACCTCTTCTTTTCCAATTTGGATCCCTTTTATTTCTTTCTCTTGCCTGACTGCTGTGGCTAGGACTTCCAGGACTATGTTGAATAGGAGTGGTGATAGTGGGCATCCTTGTCTTGTCCCAGATTTTAGTGGGAAGCTTTTGAGTTTTTCACCGTTGAGTACTATGCTGGCTGTAGGTTTGTCATATATAGCTTTTATTATGTTGAGATATGTTCCCTCTATACCCACTTTGGCGAGAGTTTTTATCATAAATCGGTGTTGAATTTTATCAAATGCTTTTTCTGCATCGATTGAGATGATCATGTGGTTTTTGTCCTTTCTCTTGTTGATGTGATGTATTACACTGATTGATTTGCGTATGTTGAACCAGCCTTGTGTCCCTGGGATGAACCCCACTTGGTCATGATGTATAATCTTTTTTATGTGTTGTTGGATTCTATTTGCTAAAATTTTGGTGAGGATTTTGGCGTCTATGTTCATCAGTGATATTGGCCTATAATTCTCTTTTTTTGTAGTGTCTTTGCCTGGTTTTGGTATCAGGGTGATGGTGGCTTCATAGAATGAGTTTGGGAGTATTCCCTCCTTTTCAATCGTCTGGAAGAGTTTGAGAAGGACTGGTATGAGTTCTTCTTTGTATGTTTGGTAGAATTCCCCGGTGAAGCCGTCCGGTCCTGGACTTTAATTTGTAGGGAGGCTTTTAATTGCTATTTCTATTTCCTTTCTAGTGATCGGATTGTTCAAGTGTTCAGATTCTTCTTGATTCAGTTTTGGTGGACAGTATGTTTCCAGAAACTTGTCCATCTCCTCTAGGTTATCCAGTTTGGTTCCATATAGTTTTTCATAATATTCTCGTATGATATTCTGTATTTCTACTTTGTTTGTTGTAATTTCTCCATTTTCCTTTCTTATTTTGCTAATTTGTGCTCTCTTTTTTCTTCTTTGTGAGTTTGGCCAGAGGTTTGTCGATTTTATTTACTTTTTCAAAAAACCAGCTTTTGGTTTGGTTGATTTTTTCTATGGTCTTGTTAATCTCTATTGTATTTAATTCCCCTCTGATCTTTATTATTTCCTTCCTTCTGCTGCTTTTTGGTGCTTTTTGTTCTTCTTTTTCTAATTCATTCAGGTGGTGGGTTAAATTGTTTCTTTGAGATTGTTCTTCTTTTTTGAGGAAGGCCTGTATCGCTATAAACTTCCCTCTTAGCACTGCCTTTGCTGTGTCCCATAGGTTTTGAGTGGTTGTGCTTTCATTATCATTTGTCTCAAGGTATTTTTTAATTTCAGCTTTGGTTTCCTCACTGATCCATTGTTTCTTCAATAACATATTGTTTAATCTCCATGCTTTCCTTTTTTTCTCCTTTGTTTCTCTGTTGTTGATTTCCAGTTTCATGGCATTGTGGTCAGTAAAGATGCTTGAGATAATTTCTATCTTCTTAAAATTGTTGAGGTTTCTTTTGTGCCCAAGTACATGATCGATCCTGGAAAAAATGTTCCATGTGCACTTGAAAAGAATGTATATCCTATTTTTGGGGGGTGTAATGCTCTGAAAATATCCACCAAATCTAGGTTTTCTATTGTAGTATTTAATTTCTCTGTTGCCTTGTTTATTTTCTGTCTGGAAGATCTGCCTAGTGATATTAATGCAGTGTTAAAATCTCCAACTATGATTGTATTCCCATCAATATCCCCCTTTATCTCTGTTAGTAATTCTTGTATGTACTTAGGTGCTCCTATATTGGGTGCATATATATTAACGAGTGTAATATCCTCATCTTGTATCACTCCTTTAATCATTATAAAATGTCCTTCTTTATCTTTCTTTATGGCCTTTGTTTTAAAGTCTATTTTGTCTGAAATCAGTACTGCAACACCTGCTTTTTTGGCTTTTCCATTTGCATGGAATATCCTTTTCCATCCTTTCACTTTCAATCTATATGTGTCCTTCTCCCTAAAGTGGGTCTCTTGTATGCAGCATATTGAAGGTTCTTGCTTTATTATCCAGTCTGCCAGCTCTATGTCTTTTGACTGGAGCATTTAGTCCATTAACATTTACAGTAATTAATGATAGATGTGTGTTTATTGCCATTTTGAACTTATCTTTGCAGTTGAATTGGTATATCCTCTTTGTTCCTTTCTTCTTCCTTTTGTGGTTTGGTAATTTTCCTTTGTATTATCATGGATTTTATTTAATTTTTGTGACTCCTTTGTAAATTTTTGGCTTGTGGTTACCCTTTTTTGTAAATCTATCAACCCAGTACTATAACTGTTTTTATTAAACTGATAGTAACATGATCTCAAACCCATCCTACTGTTAAAAAAATTTAAAAAAGAAAAAAAAAATTCTATATTTCCCTGCCTCCCTCTCCCACTCTCAGTGATTTGTATGTCTTCTTTTATAATTTCATGTTTACTTTATTTGTAATTCATGAGTTATCACCTTTCCAGTTGTGAGTTTCTCATTTCTGTAGCATCCTGCTTCTTTTCTATTTACAGTAGACCTGTCAATATTTCTTTAGCATGGGTTTACTGTTGCTAAACTCCTGCAGCTTTTTTTTTGTCTGTGAAAGTCTTTATTTCTCCTTCTATCCTAAAGGATAGCCTTGCTGGATAAAGGATCCTAGGCTGCATCTTTTTTTCATTCAGGGCTTTGAATATATCTTGCCACTCCCTTCTGGCCTGTAGTGTTTGTGTAGAGAAATCAGCTGAGAGCCTTATGGGGGTTCCCTTGTAACTTACTCTTTGCTTTTCTCTTGCTGCCTTTAGAATCCTTTCTTTATCCTTGACTCTGGCTATCTTGATTATGATATGTCTTGGTGTGGGTCTATTTGGGTTCTTCCTGTTTGGGACCCTCTGAGCTTCCTGTACTTGGATATCTGATTCCTTCTTTAAGTTTGGGAAGTTTTCAGTCCTGATTTCTTCAAAAACCTTTTCAATCCCCTTTGATCTTTCTTCTCCTTCTGGGACCCCTATTATGCGAAGATTGGGACGCTTTATGTTATTCCATAGGCCCCTTATGCTATTTTCATTATTTTTTATTTGCTTCTCTTGTAGTTCTTCTGAATGGGTGCTTTCTATTGCCCTGTCTTCTAGATCACTAATTCGTTCCTCTGCATTATCTAGTCGGCTTTGCACAGCTATTAGATCATTCCTCATCTCTGTCAATGAGTTTACCCATTCTACTTGGCTCTTCTTTATAGCTTCAATTTCATTTTTGACATATTTTATATCTCTAAACACTATCTCTTTTAATTCCTTCAGCAATTCGATCACTCCTTTTTTGAAATCTTGATCTAGTAGGCTATCGATGTCTATTTTGTTGATCTTTCTTTCAGGGGATTTCTCTTGTTCTTTTAATTGGGAAAGGTTTTTCTGCTTCTTCATCTTGCTCATATCCTCTTTGGCACTGTGGTTTATGGAGTATCAGTTGTTTATTTTGGTCCTTAAGGATTTTATCTATCTGATACCTATTTAGGAATAAAACTTAGGAAAAAAAGAAAAAAAAATAAGAGAGAGAAAGAATTTTAAAAGAAGGGAGAAAGAGGGTTTGAAAACAGTGTATAATGAATAATAGAAGAGCGAGTTGAAGCAGAGTATTAATCGGGTTGAGACATCCTTTTAAAACGGTTAGACATCCTTTTAAAACCTTTACAAAAAAAGGGGGGAGATGAATAGATGTATTTGAAACCTGTGTCTAATCAATAATAGGACATCAAAACCCAAGAGAAATAGAAATGAATTAAGAAATAAAAATTAAGAGAGTAATAGAAAATAGAACAGGTAAAAACAGATTTAAAAAAAAGGGGGGGTGGGTTTGTCGGTGTTCTCCTGGAGTCTGTGTGCTTTTAATGTGAAGTGTTTCTGTCTTCGTCCTGTTTTGGAAGCTCAGCTTGCTGTTTTCAGAGGCCCTCCGTTGGCGCCCTCTTCTGTGCTGCTCCCAGCACCTGTCGGCAATCAGATCGCGCCTCCTTGTAACACTGGGTCAGGTGCAGCTCTCCTCTGCTGTGGGCGGGCAGGTGGCTGCTCCTCCGGATGCCGCAGTCAGATGTTGCAGACTGGCCAGGTAGGAGGGCGGGTCGTGCCCCCTCCCAGCACCGCGGTCAGGGGCTGTGTTCCTGCCCGAAAGGTGGGGGTCCGCTCTCGGTCTACCTGCGCCGCCAGTAGCTCCGCTCTGTGCGGCTGCGCACTCCGCTCTGGTCGGCGCTCCGCAGGTGGGCTCGGGGAAGACCGAGGGACAGCCCTGTCCCTGCTCCGAGCCAAAACCCAGCTCCTTGTTTGTCTTTGTGGAGCAAGTTCTCTGAGGGACCAGGATGGAAGGATCCTATCTGCCCTGGGCTGCAGGCCAGTCTCAGTCTGGCCTTTGAGGCTGCTAAGCCCTTCGGTGCGGATTCAGGTTCCGCCCCTGCTGGGGTGCTCAGCGCGGAGGATATGGCGGCTGTCCCTGAGCCCCGCCCCTCTTCCCCCGAAAACTTTCCGCGGGTTTTCAGAGATGGGGGTGTGCACCCTTCCCCCAAGAGCACATCAACCTTGCTGTTTTATGGAGGGCCCAGGTTGTTCTGCCCTGTGCACCTACAGCCACGGCGCGCAGCCCCTTGCGTTCCCCCGGGGCTGCCTCCATGCAGCCGCCCCCGTCCTCCGCTTGGCCTGTGCAGCCTGGCCCTGCCCGCCGCTGCCGGCCGCGTCTCAGGCTGGGTGTCGGGGGGACGCTCTGTGCCCGTTTAACTTAGTTCTGTTAGTCAAGGGCTGCTCCGTACAGATCCGAGCCTCGGAGGCTCCCCCTCCGTCCCGCTGGCCTCTCAGTTGGAGAGGGGAGACACAGCGAGTGAGCGCCAGTTCTCCTTTGCTGCTCCCTCCCCGCGGGACCCGTCCCGTGCTGCTTTGCCTTTTGTTCTTTTTTTTTTTTTTTTCCTTTTCTCCTACCAGATTTTTGGCGTCTTTATGATTTGAAGAGGGCGATGTTCTCTCAGAGTTCCGCAGGTGCTCTGGTTGGCTGAGTGGGTCAGTAGATGTGGGTCTTGGTGTATTTGTGGGAGAGGGTGACCTGCGAGCGTCCTTCTACTCCGCCATCTTCTCAGTCTCTCCTGGTTTTGTTTTTAATTGTAGTTCAGTACACTTTTTTTCTGGGCTTACCTGTTATTAAGTAATATTAGTTAGGTATTGGAGAAAGAAACCTAAATGAACTAGGTTCCTATTTTTAAAGAGTGAAGTATGTAGTTAAAAGAGATGCTATAAAAATAGCCTTAGGTAATTTCTTGACTATATTGATAGAGTCATATGAGACCAGTGGTATGTTTCAGTGTATTTCTCTTATTAGATTATATTACTAATTTTTAGTTGGTACATAGTATATTTGGTATCACAATTCTAACTTTCCTCTTTCTTTGCTTCCTTTTTTTTTTTTATCAGGAGAATTAACGTGTTGTAGCCAGAATGCAAGGACAGAAAACAGTGGGTGGCATATATGTAAAGACGTATAGGTGAGGCTGGGAGGCTGAGTGGACAGATTGTAGACTGATGGCTGCCTGTGAGCTGAGAAGCTGAGCGGGGATGGGTGCAGCATGAAGAAGAGAGAGGATGTACTTTCTCTTTCCCCCTTCTTCTCCCTTGTATTCTTTGATTCTCCTATTTCTTAGGACAAGGTACTATGTCGCATAACTTCTGTTAAGACTAAGTAGGCAGCAACCTATTTCTTTAAGATAGAATGACTTACAAATGGAATTCTGAATTTTTGTTAACTGGTAGTTTGTGTGAAAGAGAGTAACCAATGTTGTGACTTGAACCTTTCCCTTTTTGACTAAAAGCATCACTGTCCATCTGTGTAGCATTCTCTCAAAAGGATGGACCCACTAGAGTACCACCACCAAGTCCAAAGCAACATAATTCTTTTTACCCCAACAGTGCTGTTCTTAAGGAGAACTAAAACAACAAAACAAACAAACAAATAACAAACAGGCCTGTATACTATTCATTTATAACTACAAGGAGATTTATTCATCAGCCAAACTTGTCTGGATTGTGTTGCAGTAACAAACCTGTATCTTGGGTGGCTTACAACAACAAAGGTTGATTTCCCACTTTACTTACATGTCCATTTCAGATTTGCTGAGGTTCAGTTCCTCATCCCCTCTCCTCTGAGAACCAGGCTGATAGAGCCGGTCATCTTGGAAGTGGGAAAAGAGAATATGGTGAACCCCGTGCTAGCTCTTACAGCCTCTGTCTGAAGGGGCATAGACCATGCATACTCACATCTCTGGCCAGAGCAAGTCACGTTGCCACACATGATGTCAAGGAGGAAGACAGTAAAACTGTCTGCCCGGGAGAGGTGGTAGATACTAATGAACAAGAATACAGTCTGCTACAGTGGATTTCTTCAGACAAGGCCCTACATGAACAGGTCCCCTGTGATCTGTCAGACACCACTTCCTACTATCATTCCTGCTGCTCCTGCCTCACTTCCTTCTTCATTCTCCCTCTTCTGCCACAGGGCCTCTGACCAGGTTGCATAGAGTTTGTTCCTCTGGCCTGGAACATGTTCCCCCAAATATCTGTAAGACTTACTCACTCGCTTGCTTCCTTCCTTCAGGCCTTTACTCCAACTCCACCTGCCCCATGGGGAATTCTCTGACAACCCTCCAGAGAAATGCATCCACTTTGGTGATATTTCTTATCTTTCTTCCTTGCTTTATTTGTCTATACTTTCTAACATACTACATATGCCATTCATTTTATTTATTGTCTAGCTCCCTCTTTAGATTGTTAATTACATGAAAGCAGGAGTTTTTATTCCAAACCAAGCCACCACCATCTAAAATAGTGTCTGGAGTGAGGTGGATATTACAGTAATTGTTTGAATGGATGAATTCATAAATGAATGGGGCACCTGATTCTCTCAGTTTGGGTGTTCCCCCTGCCAGTTTAGCTCTTTGTCACTAAAAGCTACAGCTTTGAGATCCTCCTCCTCTCTTCCCAACCTAGACTTCTCCTTTCTCCTAAACTTGATCTCTCTTCTTCTCCCACAAATATTTTGGAGTCACGGTGAGATTCAGAAAACAATGATAAATTGGAGATTTTGAGGTATTTTTTCAGTTTTTGCCAGTGAAATTGTACCTGATTCTAAGTGAGTTACTTTAACTGATTGGGCCTCAAGAAATGTGACATAATGAAAAGAGGTGTTTTTTTTTTTTAATCTTATATATATGCATGTTTTACTGGGAAACAAAAATATTTTTTATTACAAATTAACTTCAGAATAAGAGGCTCACTTAAGGCTCACAGAGTCTATGTTGAGGACATAACAAATGGGAATTGCTGACCAGGCCAGATGCACGGTCACTTTGGGCAGTACTGTCTTGCTCATGACACTCCACAGATCATGCCATAGGAAAGAAGCACAGGCTTTCCTACTAGCAATTTATGGTCACTCATTGACTTGGCAAAACTTTTGGGGGACGATTGTATTCTTCTTCTTATTATCTGCTAAGTATAATACCTGTTCTTCCTACCACCTTTTTTTTTTTTTGATTCACAAGGTATCAGGATCGGGGTGGTTCCTTGCATTAAGGATCTTCTCTATAGTATTGGTTTTAGTTTTTCCCCCATCTCCACCCTTCTGTCCCTTCCTTCGTTCTGTCTCTTTGACTTACTCTGTATCAAAATCTTATAATCAAGTTACTTGAATATAAATCTCAGCACTATCACTTACCAGCTTTATTATCTTAGCAAGATATTTAAGCCTTGTTTTCTTCTTTTGTTTTGCAAAGTTAGGCCAGGAAAATTATCTGTTCTAGTTATTAAGTTCTTGGCCTTAACCTCTGCACCCTCCTGGGCGGGGACCTGCACATCACATGCCTGCTCTGCTGACTAACGTTAGGCTCTGACAGTAGTGAACACTAGAGGGAGCCCACAAGCCTGGAGGGAGGAGAGGGACTCGCTCCTTCCCAACAGCAGGCAGTTCTATGAGTCATGCCTGTGGGGTTTCTGTACTCCAACAGTAGCAGTCCCTTCAGGTAGCAGCCACAGAATCTGGTTTGCTATTTGCCCTTTACTTGCAGAACCAGCTTCATGCCATCTTTCCATGATCCAGACACCAGCACCAGCCAGAGCTCCCACCTCTGAGGTCTGAATCCCTACCCCACAGGACCCCTCTTCCCAGCTCAGAGACACTAGCATCCCTGAACAGCATTGCCTCCTTAGAGATCTGAATTTTAGCTCCAGGGGACCCCCTCCTCCAAGCTCTTGAATTGTAGTAACTGCCAGTATTCTCTTTGTACCCTCAGCCCTAAGGGCTTTATCAAGCAGCTACCTCTGTGAAACTTGAGTCCTCTTTTAACACTTTTCAGTAGTTAATGGCTTTATACCTAGTTAAGCCTTCACATTGAATTCTCTGTTGTTTTCTGTCCTGTGATGTGATCCTGACTGATAACATTACCTGTCCTAACAAAGTCATAAGGTTATTGTGAGGATCAGATGAGCCTGGTCTAAGAAGACACTGTGTATAACTCTATATTGTCTGAAAAAAATGAAGTGACTGAAGTCAGCCCTGCAGTGTGGGTTTCCTAACACCTCTAATAGCTTCCCCCAAATGGCATATGCACTCTAAGAATGAAAAATTCTTAAGTCACCAAATAATGACCCCACTCACTCATTTGTGTGGATCAGAGGAAGCGAGCCAAATTAAAAAAAAAAAAAAAAAAAAAAAAGACTTGCTGCTTCTGCTCTTGAGTGGGCTCAGGGGACCACACAGTTTATACCCACAGGAGGAAGATGTGTGAGGTCCAAAGTAGAGGGCACACCGTTTAGCAGAACACAGTAATCAGTGTCTGGGTTTTTAAAAGGTAAAAATAGATCTGTAGTTAAGTTTCAAGTTGGAGCTGTAGGGAGCTGAACTGTGAGATGAATTAGTCTGGGATTGCTGGGGTTGGGGCAGGGATGAGAAGTTGGGCTAAGTGATAGGAAGGGAAAGATAGAAATGGTGGAATTGGAATGAGTTGGAGTATAGCACTGCAAAAGCAAGGCAATCTCAGATTTCAGTTTGCATAAGTCGTCCTGCAAAAAACAACAACAACAACAACAAAAAACCCTCAACACCAAAACACAAAACAAAGCAAAAATATGCAACACTACCTTTTGTAAAGTCTGCCAAATGTGTATCTGTTGTATGAATGGTTCTGAGTGTTACGTTTATTCAGAAATCAAGGTGAAGTGGCTAAAGGCCAGCATAGAGAAGACAGATGGAACTACTGGTCAGAAATGATAGCTCAGAAGAATGAGAATCTCAGGGAGGCAGGAGCTCTGGGCCTTTTAATAGGATCAAGTAGAAATTAAGGTTCGTGAAAGGAGAGTAGAAACAGTGACCACCCCAGGACTGAGGCATGGAAGGGAGCTCCCATCAAGGATGAAGCATTTGGAACTGCCTGCATATCTCATATGGCACAACAGGCATAAAAATAAGGGAAAGCTGCATATGAATCATGGCTAAGTTTTATTAGTAAAACGTATATAGAACCCGAACCCCCACCCCCACCCCCCACCTTCTCAGCCCTGCCTCTGCCCCACTCATCTCTTGAAGAAATGTTGAGAAGATTTCAACTTTCTAATACTTTTATAGTTTGAAAGTAGAAAATGAATTTGTGGACTATTCTTCCTCCCCCTCCTACCCTCTGCCTCTGGCCAAGCGCCCACACAAACTTCTGTATTCTCTGTAGCACCTCCACTGTCAGCCCACCTCCCACTCCCACCTACACGCATGCCTTTAAGTCCACCTTCCTCCAGCTTCTTTAGAGCCTTGTTATCCTCTAAGAGTGCTGTGTCTTTTCTCCTAAGACTAGTGGAGTGCTGAAACCTATTATCAACTCCTATACATCCCTCCCTAGTCTACCACTGAGTCTTGTCATATACACACATATATGCCCATATGTTAAAAAACATCTATCTATAACAGCCATCCTAACAGGAGTGCATATCTCATTGTGGTTTTGATTTGCATTTTCCTGATGAATAGTGGTTTTGAGCATCTTTTCATATCCCTGTTGGCTGTATGTATGTTTCCCTTGGTGAAATGTCTTTTCAGGTCCTTTGACCATGTTTTAAATCAAATTATTTGTGGTTCTTTGCTATGAATTGTAGGAGCACCTTCTATATTTTGGATTTTAGGTGTGAACCCTTTATCAGATATATGGTCTGCAAATGTTTTCTCTTTCCATAGATTTCCTTATCATTGGTGAAGATGTGAAAAAACAGAACCCTTTATACTGTTAATTTACATTGATGACAATTAGTTTTAAGTTAATTACAATTACTTTACATTAATTGGTACAGGTACTCTGGAAACCAATATGGAGATTCCTCAAAAAATTAAAAATACAATTACCATTTGATCTAGCAATCCTACTTTGGGGTATGTATCCAAAGAAACTGAAATCATGACCATGGAGTGATATCAGTATTCCCTTCTTCACTGCAGCATTATTCACAATAGCCAGGACATGGAAGCAACCTGAATGTCTATTGATGGCTGAATGGATAAAGAAAATGTGGGGAGTACTATTGAGACTTACAAAAGAAAGAAATTCTGTTGTTTGCAACAACATAGATAGACCTGGAGGATATTATACTTTCTGTACATCAGTAATACCTCAATAAAACAGTAAAGTAACTATCAGTATGAGCACATTTCAGAAATTTTAGCCTACTCCTTAAGGAAACAGAATTTCTTCTGTGTCTAGGAGGAGACCACTGCAGTTGCAGATACTGCACTGCCTGGATAAAAGTTGCAGTTAGTTCCCACCTAGGGCTGCAGTCATGTGAGGGCTTGACTTGGGCTGGAGGATTCAGTTGAGTGCTCCCTCCTGTGGCTGTCAGCCGGAGGCTTCAATTTCTCACTGCCTGGGCCTTTCCACCAGGCTTCTCACAACGTGGCAGATCTGCTTCCCCAGAATGAATGATCCAAGATGGAAGGGAGGGGTGGCCTAGGATGGGAGCACAGTGTCTTTTAAAACTAATCTTACAAGTAAGATACACTTACTTCACTATGAATAGCAAGAGAGAGAACTTATTGGGGCCATCTTGGAGGCTGGCACTGCTGGGAAGACCTTCCGTGCTTTCCGTTTCTTCTGCTACGGCCCATCTCTTTCTCCCCAGTCTGGGGTAAGTGAGCCAGTGGAAGGTAGGCAGGAAGCTTGCTTGTATTTTCCTCAAAGATGATGAGTCTGTCATCCCTGTATTACCTCTCCCTCAATTAGAGGAAAAACAATGGCTTTTGGTTCTAAATTCGAAACTGTAAAATAATGTTTACTTCTTAAACCCCTGCCCTTCAGATCCTGACCTATAATGACAGATACTTTCAAGAATTATTGTACTGATAAAATAAATCACATATGCTAAAAGCGATCAAAAACTGTTCCCCTTTACTTTTCTATGAAATGAGAGAAAAGGAAGGAGGAAGAAAACCATTAGTGCCCCTAGACATAGATATAGGCAAAGGTTTTCTTAACGAAGCTTTTAAAATAAACAAAACGGCATTGCAATGTGGTTGTATTTTGCTTGTATTCTTGCATGGAGGGATGATTGTTGCTAGAGAAGGTGTAAAAACTACCTCAAGTTGAAAGATAACTTTTTTAACAAAAAGCATCTTATATTTTCTGAAGGAACCTGGAAACTAGGGGTGTGTATATAGAGTACAGGCTTCTGTGATTCCTTGGAGAAAAATCTAGGAACTGGCTGTTCTGTCAGAATCCAGAACACCTGCCAGGGTGAGTGACATGAAGCTTTTTACACTTGTCCTCACATAAGTGGGGAATAAAAGTGATGCTGTGGAGGTGATCATTGAAATAGTCACCAGTGACAATTCAGCAGGAGACTGAAGCTGCCTCCATGGGCTTTGGATTCTCTAGGGGTCATAGCACCGAGACTGCTAGACTATGACCTTCAGCAATTGGATTTCTAGTCTCCAAATTATGTCTTTAAGGACTGTGCAAATTACCAGTCAGGGGCTTCAAATTTAGATTGTTCCCTTCTTTAATTTTTATTGAAATCCTAAACATGTCATGTTCTCCATAATATTCTTCTTGTGTTTATTCAGCAAAAATTTATGACTTTTTTAGGATTTTTTTTTTACTTATTCATCCATGTTATTAGTCAGAGAATATTAGGAACAATTGAAAAAACATGTTTCAGTACTATGTTACTTGAAATTAACCACTGTTCTTTTAGTACTGCTTTAAATCTTTTCCCTACCAACATAGGAATATTGATCAATTCTACTTTGTCTGATATTATGCTGCTTTTAAATTACATATTTTGCCTGAAAAGTATATGTCTGAGAGGAGAGAGCTTCCATTTTGGTGCAACAACAAAAATAAGTAAAGCCTTCCACTTAAATTTCAGATAAGTATTCACAGGAAAAAATTTTCATAGGATAGCTTTTAGTCTGTACATTGAAACAGTGTTTCTCCTCCATAAACCTCATATTTTCTATGCTGAGGGTTGTAGACACCTTCTTTTCTCTGTAGGAGCTCTGGCCCTGATGCATTCTCTCACATACCAGAGGGCCATAGGAGAATTCCCCGAAGTCATTCCTCTACAGGGACAGCAACCAAAAATGTAACTGTCCATGGAAGTGACTGAAAACTACATAAATATATTCTGTTTGATACAAACTGAATGCAGTGTATGTAACTCCATTTCCTTTTAGCTGGATCCTCAAACTACCATCAACAACTCTAATCATGAAAGGAATAAAAAGTCAAAGTCAAAAGAGTGAAATGAAACTAAAGGATTAAAAATTTAATTTTTTTCTAAATACATATTTTAGTTTAAATACATTTCTGGATCCCTTCCAGACATAAATCCTCCTCTGGGCTAATAATTACTTTTCAATGCAAAATTTTTATTGAAGATAACTTTGATCTCCTCCAAATCATTAAGTGTGTGTCTTGATAAATGTTCATACACACTTGTAATACTAGTACTCAGATGAAAAACAGAGCATAATCAGTATCCCAGAAGACCTCGTGCATCTCCTCCCAACACTGTCCCTGACAGGGTTAACCACCATTCTGACTTCTAAAATCACTGATTAGGCTTACTGGTTTTTGAACTTTATATAAATAGATTCATACAACTTGCAATATGTCTGATTTCTTTAGTTCAATATAATTTGTGAAATTCACCTACACTGTTGCATATTATAGTCCCTTCATTTTCATTGGTGTGTAAGCTTTCATGAGTATGTCACAACTTACATATTTATTCTATGACTGAAAGGCATTTTGGCAGTTTTCAGTTAAGTCTTTTACTAGTAGTGCTGCTGTGAACATTGTTTTTTATGTCTTTGGGTGTATGTAGCATGACGTTCTGATACTAATACGTCTAGGAGTGATAATTGCTGGGTCGTAAAACATTGTTGTTCAGCTTTGGGATATACTGCCAAAAACTTTCCCAAAATGTTGTACTGATTTACACATATCTTGGCTTTAATTCTGGAAGGTTTATTTATAGTAATACCAAAATGTTGTAATTGGCATTTCAATGATTACCAGGGAAGTTTACCACCTTTTTGTATGATTATTGACTTTTTGAATATCTCCTTTTATAAAGGACCTACTTAAGTCTTTTGGCTGTTTTTCTATTTGTTTTTCTTATATGCTTATTAAAGTGGTTTATATCTTATGGATGCTCTGAGATTGGCTGTATCTTTTAAAGAAGTATTTAGATGAAAAAAGAAATTTTAAGTGCATTTGTGAAAAGAGTCAAGTTACGACTTAGATGGAAAGCAAGTGACCACGTTCACTACTATAACTTAGGAGAACATTTGTGTTCTTATATCTTTTAAGAGCCAATTTTTCTTGTTCTTGTTTACAATCATTAAAAAATGTATTGATCATAAAAGATGATATATAATGCTATATAAGGACCTCACTCCAATTAGAATATTGGGGGTATTAGGGGTTGTAAGCTTTCATTTTGTAAGTTCTCAAATGCTTTGAAAGGAGCTTATTATCAACACACTGTTTTCTTTTAGGACAGGAAATACTGTTTTAGAAATTATAGTCTTTTCAATCTACTCATATTTCTTAATGGGTTTAATTTTTTTGGTCAGATTTGAAAGAAGTTTTCAGTTTGATATTTGCAGTGTCTATTATGTTTACATATTCAGTAAAATCCCAAAACTAAAACATAGTCCAGATTCCATTATGATTTTTCCTTCATGATCTCTCTAAGAGCATTTATATTGTCCAGTATATGTAGAATGTTCTCCGGCATGGTACTAACAAAATGAATATTGCGAGTCTTAATATTCCTCAAGTTTCTCAATTTTATTAGGTTTTTTTCTTCAAAATATTTACAGTACTCAAAAATACTCATTTGATTAAGTAAGTCACTAGACATAATCAAAAGTGAAAGAAGACATTTCAAATATACTTCTCTCAAGGTAGAATAATTCCAAACAAGCTCTCCTCGAAAGCAGAGTATGAGCAGAGTGTGGGAGAAGACAGACATGTTTACAGCCCAAGTCTCCTAAAAATTATGAAAGGAAAAAATTGTCAAGGTTTTGCCATAAATGATGAATCATGAACATTGTTATTCTGTTCTCACAAATTTAAAATTCACACACATTAGTCATATCCAAAGATCTCAAAGATAATTTCCAACTGGAGATCCATGCTGAGAATATTAATCAGATTAAAGCCAAGATTCTGGGAACCATTGCTTTCTTTTATGCAGAAAGTTGCATTGCCGGTTTCTCCACTTACAGTTGTATACAAAGCAGCAAATAAAAGAAGAGTGAAAACTACAGATATGCAAAGATATGATGATTGCAGTTAATTTTTGTCTCATGTCTGAGCACTGGAAAAAAGACACCTCCTAAAACTTAAAATTGGTAATGTTTGAATTATATATTCCTTCTTTTTAAGCTCATCTGTAAGAAGGTCAAAAGCAAAAGGCTTTTGTTAACTGTACAGGTTGGATTGTCTTGGGATTTGAAAATGTGTTTTAAATAGAGAATGAATCACTACAGACGAGCATATTGGATTTTGCAAGTCTTTGATTGTTTTGGTACTTCATGCCTGAATGTTTTCCAACTCTCTGTACCATAGATACTTCCCACACATTGAAATGTCTTATAGTTGTATTCAGAGTAAAGGAAACCAGGCAAGGAAGTGTATCTTCCAAAGAGAGTCCCTCTATATATAACATTCATTTGGCTGTCAAAACAGAAGGAGGCTGCCTGACAAATATCTAAATATCAGTGTTCGTGTAGGCTCATTGTCTGAGGTTTGTGTTTTACATTTACATTTAAACATGTTTATTATATTTATTGTTCATATAAAAATTTTCTCATTTTAGTTTTAAATGATATGTATACTATTTTTTTGTAGTTATGAAAAGTCACATTTTATGTGGTAAAGATGAATTAGTTGTCTTTAGTGAAGTGGAGTTTTATATATTCAGGAGACAGAGAAATATATGAAAGAGTTTTTATATTATTTGACTCATAGCTTTAGTAAGACTTCATAAAAAATACAAACATGGCAAAATATTGTTTCTCTTTTCCAGATTATCACAAATAAAACCATTAAGGGTCTGTCTTCTTATGCTCTGAATAAAATTAAGTATTGTACTTTTAAGTCTGTAGACTTTGCTTGCAATAGAATTGGAGCTTAAAAGCTATGCTAGAACCTTCTAAAGGCTTCAGGTGCATTCAAATTCTGCACATATTCAAACTCGGGAAAATGTATACAATAAGCACAGTTAGGTTGTGGAATTCTGTTATCTCTCATTCTGTGCCATTTTCATTTCTTTTCTAGGATCTCTTACTTCCTGGATGCCCAATAATCTATTCCCTTGTTAGTTGTCTTCTTCCTTGAAGGGCAGCTATATGATTGATCAGTTCTTTCAAATAAAGATATATTGATTTTTTTTCATCTTCAAGATTCTTTGTGCTACTTGAATTTAAATAAAAATTTCTTGGGGAATGTGTGCTTAACCCACAGAAAAAAAAATTTGATGTGTGGATTCCTTCCACCCTCCTTCCCTCCCTTGCTTTCATCTTTCCTTCCTAAGTCAGACCAAATTGGGCTTTTGTGTGGGCTAGGGGTAGGAAGTATAGGTTAAAGGATCTTAGTGAAGGCTAAACTGAAAGCATTAAACACAAATAAGGCAAGGATTTGATTGGATGGTGATAGTTCAGGCTTTGAAGAAAAAAGTAATATAAGATGGAGGCTTAGACCTTGAGTACAGTTTTAAGACACAGTTTCCAAGAAGACTTCAAAGACTGGGGTCAAAAAATGAAGACTGTAGATAGTTTTCTTGTCCCTAGCAGCATCTAGAAAGAATCTATTGCTATATTGTCCTAGACAAGTGCTTTAATGATTAGCAAAATTAAAACCTGCATGCAGCTCTCAGTTATGGCCCACACAATGTGAACAGCTTCTCCTAGAGCCTTTAAAGATCCTGACCGTATTTCATTCTTCTGGAAATGGAATCTATTTTGGACACAGGGTGAACTTTGAGGAGATTCTAAGAAAGTTCTCCTAATTCTTCTTTATAGTTAATATTTGCCAAGGATGGTTAGGGGAACTAATGAAACAACCCTTGAAAATCTTAGGTGCCTGTCCATTTTTTAAAAAGCATCCATTTTTAATATAAAGTTTTTCTTGGTGTAACCTGCTTACTTTTTATTAGTTTGTTCATTCATATATACAATGAAGTAATCACTTATTTTACTTCTACTGTAGGACATGGGATTCAGTGTTGAACAAGGCAAACAAGTTCCCTGTTCTCTTGGAAGAATCTGGACAACAAACGAGTGAGTAATTTATACCATTCAGTTCTAAGTTTTAATAAAAATTTCTTATTTCAAAAAGATTGTTTATTGGTGATGAAGGATCTAAGATTTGTGAAAAGGCATATCCAAAATAACTTATTTATAAATATTGAATAACATTTTATAACTGACACTACTGGATACATCAAAAATTATAGAGAATGCTTAATAAATGCACACAGTTTTAGAAAGGATCTAAGGAAACCATTTTTAGATTACCCATCCTTTGTTTAACACAATCAGATACAATATTTGGGAATTTACATTTGTAGGTACCTGAGTTAAAAATTTAAGATTAAAGGAGATGGTTTGACTTTTCAATTTACATTTCTATCAAGACCATTTAATATCTGGAGATTTTATCCTTTCATATGATTGCATTTAAAAATAAAAGGTTATTGTAAAATCTGGCATCGTAAGGCTTGTATCACAAAGTATCTTCAAGGAAATTCCAAGTCACTTGTGAATCAAAGCTGGTCTTTTCATAAGTGTGGTGGCAACTTCTGGCAATACTGAAAATGGAGGGTATGTTCCTGTCTTACCAGAAAGGTGGGATTCTTTAAGAAAAAGAAAGCTACTTTAAATATCAATACATGACATGATTATATGATTTTGACATTAGATACTGACATCTTTAAACTTTAAAAAAAAAAGTCTGCTATACAGAATGCCTTTCTCTACATGGCCTTCAAGATCCAGCTCAAATTTTGTTTCTGAACACAGTAATATGAACAGAATGAATTGTTTTAAACAAATTGAATAATTGACACATAAGTTTTTAAATGGAGGTGTTGAAATTTCCTAAAAGCTTTAGTAATTTCTCAATTTACCTATTCTGTCCATTTTTCTACATATTTCATAAAGCTGTGTTGATAGGCAGACGCAGATTTACAATTGTTGTAGCTTCTTAGTTTTTCATTTCATCGTTAAGTAACAATTTTCTTAAAATAATAATGATTTTTGTGTGTGTGAGATAATAAAGCTACCCTAGGGTTCTTCAATTAAATATTTCACTGATACTTGTATGTGTGTGTGTGTGTGTGTGTGTGTGTGTGTGTGTTCATGCACATGTGCACGTATGTGTAGAGATAATCTCTTTGCTTTCAGCTTTTCTGTGCCAACATTTAGATGTATTATGACTCTATATTATATAAACTGGGTTTTCTTTTCTAATTCATTTCAGAATCTTTAATAGGAAAAGTAACCCATTTACTGATATATGCTAACTGATATCTACTACCTTCTTTTAAAATGTTTTCTATTTAATATTATATTTGATTTTCTTTGTTATTCTTAAGGACTTCATTGAGTATACTTTATTTTTCTTCCTTTATATTGAAATTTATAAAGATAGAATGTATGAATTCTGCTTTATATTTTTATCATATCTACATTAGTTAACAAATTCTAAAGCTACTTTATATATCTGAATTCCTCGTGAATAGTAAAAGCCAAACAGTTTAAACTTCAGTGTACCACTAACTTTCATAGTAATATTCTCTAGCATTTCTTTAAGAAATTTATAAAAAGTATTTTCAGAAGTAGAGACCCCTATCAGTGTTTATTTGGTCTGTTATGGTGCCAGAATTCCCAAAATTTATTTCAAAAACTTTGTCAATTATAATCTGGTAATAGTGCTCTTTTCATTTTCTGGGCATGTTACTTAAACCATGTCCTAGCTAAGTAAAGGTAGTTATTTACTGAGCACACACGATGTTCAATGTGTGGCAATGGAACACAGAGATGAGTAAGATATGAATCATACAGTTAAGAGGCTTTAACAAAGTTTATATTGTCCTTCTTCATTCCAGATAAATTGATATAAGTATTCCTACCTCACATATTACGATACTTGTCAGAGTGCCTTGCTTGTGTGATCTTGCATAGCCAGTATTTTTGATTGAATGGAAAGTGAGTGTAGGGAGTGAGGACACAGTCATAACTTATGGGCTAGTTCTTCCTCAGGAGGGAATATTAATATATGCTCTTTGAGACAGATGGAGATGATATACTGTACCCTCAAGCCCTCTACCATTTCAGCCAAGTTTTCATCTCCGAAGGAAGAATTCCAGGGCAAGCATAACAGCCTGAATGGTCTCACTGCAGGTTGCTGGAGAAAGTGCTTGTGCAGTCTCTTCAAAGAGGTTCTAATGATCTTCCGGCAAGGGCACCTCCACTGCATCGCTGCCAGATGGAAAGTTTACTGGTGGCTCCTCTCCAGTTTGATCCAGGCCTTGCTTCCTCTGAGGGCTGTAGCTCAGGCTAGTTGGCTAATTAACAAGCGCTTAACACATACCTACTGTGTGTGGGGCACTGTGTGCAATCTTGCTGTCTACCTATGCAAAACCTACTCACACATCACAGCAGCTCCAGTCTCTGCTCCTTCGCCTCCCCTACTGATTCTAACCTAGGATGTTACTCCTTATGGAAACGACCATCTGAGCCATTTGGTATTTTAGTATTTTTTTTTATTGTTTATTGACATCTGAGAGTAAACTTTAATTTCCCAGCACAACTGTAAGCACAAAGACTTGATTCTTCTGCTGTTTCTTATTATAGTTGAAGATTATCTGGCAATTAATTTGTTACTTAAAATACTATTTCCCAAAATGGGTTCCAGCGAGTGCTAATCTAGTCCTTAAAATATTCTGGGAAAAGGGGCAGGTGGTAGTAATGATGAGGTCAAATAAGTTTGTGAAATGCTGCACACCATTTCTGTCCTCTTGAAAATACATGATACAATTTGGAGACAATTAAGACTTTGAAAATTCATGTGTTAAGGATGAAGTTTTAACTCGTGTTTTCCTAAATTTAAACAAGTCTTTGTTTAATGAAATCAAATATAATCTTCAGGAATTACATCTGAATTTAGATAGCTGAATTAAGAACTCAATATTAGAAGTAACAATTTTTATTCGGTTTGGTTTGTTGTTATAATGATGATCCACTACCTGCCCACTTTTCATGTAGATATATTTTCAAATGAAAGCATTTCCTCTCTCCCTTTATTAAACACCATTTAGCATCCCTGAAAACCAGTGTTCTACAGAATAATTTTAGGGAGATACTTTTCTGATTTATAGCCAGTTGTTATAGCCAATGGTATAATCAAAGTAGATGCTACATCTGGGAGACAGCATCTATCTGACTCATGGCTGCGGTGAGGAATATCCTAGAAGATGTCCAGCAACTTTGTGTGGGCGGGGGTTAAGTTCTCTTACTGAGCCTTTGAAGCTGTGATATGAGTGATGCAAGAAAAACAAGTGTAACATCTATCACCCTAATGGTAGTGAAGGGCCATTCAGTGGATCAGATTATCTCTGTCACTAAATAGAGAGGGACTGCCATTTAGTCAAAACTAAGTCACAGCTCCTGTGCTTGAGTCTTCTAATAAATGCAGAAAATATTAAGCCCGACAGTTTCCTTATCAGGCTGAAACTACAAGAAAGTCTATAACATTATTTAGTTTCAAAGGATGCATTCCATGAAATACTATGCCTAAAAATTCAGAGAGAAGACAATTACTTCAATGGAAGTGGCGTTTCTGTGTTTTCTAACTTAGGGAGTGGTGTTTTCTAAGTTTTCAGATAAGAAAGGGTTTAGGTAAACATTCAGTAATTGATGGTGTGTCTTATTTCTGATGATATCAGTGATTTTTGCCAAGTTTCTCCACTGTAAAAATTTCTTCTTTTCCTCTTGAAAGTAGTAACTGTGCCGTGGAAAGATACTTTGAGAGTGTGCAAGTATTTTGTTTCTCATTTTACTTTCACCCAGTAATTTTAGTATTAATTGATGACTCTTGCCTATGGAACTTAGTACTAAAATGTTTACCAAATGGCAAATTTCTATCATTCTTCCTATGTTTATTAATTGGAATCTTACTATAAAGAAGAGATATCCCTTTTACTCCATTTATTTGTTTATGCATTTAATGATTTATGTCAGTATTGACTCAGGGATATTTATTTTACTTGATGGGCTGTTATTCATTGCTTGTCATGTTTTGGTTTTTTCCTCAAATTATCTCAGCTTTGGCTGTTTGTTTTTAAGTTGGCCTCTGTGACCGTCTTTTTTTTTTTTTTTTTAAATGCTTCCTCACTTTCCAGCACTCTTAAGATATTCCTGATTCATCTTGTACTTCCTAGTAACTTCTCAGCCCTCAAATCAATCATTTTCCAAGTGTTCTTGTTTCTTTTGGAGAATTACTTACAGAAACCAAGGTCTAGGCATGGAGTGTTCTCATTGCTAATGAGATGTCATTGCTAGTTACGCCACCTCAGTAAATACAGCTAGAAAATATTTACATGTATAGTAACCCAGGTATATACACATCTACATCTCTCTTGTCAATTCACATTATTTATAATAAAATCCATCAGTGCCAGCTGATAGTTCCAGTTCGAATCTAACATCACATAGTTCATTCTAGCCTTCCCCTTTCCTTATTTTTGTAACTCCCTTCTCTGATAATGAGAAACCTGATTCTCATCACCCACAATCTATTTCTGAGAGATACACTGACATAAGATAGTTTCAGAATTGCTAATCCATACTCCAGTATGGTATTTGTGTGTATTTCATTTTTTCCCCTTAGGCTTACAGTATCTTGTCAAAATATTCTTCATGAAGTTGGTTTGGTTTTCTCTGACCCCTTCAGTGGGGCTATTTCCTCATTTGTAATAGCTTTAGATTCTTTTGTTCTTTTTGTATTCCATTTACAGTCCTTCCTCGATATCCAGTTTATCGGTTCTGTTTATAAAATACTGCTCTAAGATGTAGAACAATACATGAAAGTATACTCAAAGAAGTTTTTCTTCCTCCCCTTCTTTGTAAGCCACTCCCATTCTCATTTCCCTGCTCTTTCCATTCTGTTCCTACCACCCCTGAAGGTAACCCATCTCATTTGTTTCTGAATTTTATTACCTGAATTACTTTTTATATAAAGGAGCAGAAACATTGATATTTTCTTACTTACTTTTCTTTCCTTATGAAAAGCTGCATGCTATATTCTTTTATACTTGCTTTTTGTCCTTAAAAATTCATCCTGAAAATTACTCCATACCATTTACTAGAGATCTTCCTTATTCATTTTTATAGCTGTTTATGGAGCACACAACATTCTTAAGGGTCTGTACATACAAACTGATGAAAATGACTAATTTTATTCATTGATTGTGATGACTACTTCCAGTCAAATCAAAACAAAATGCCACATGACTTGCTGCCTGAATTTTTATCTCCTCTCTCTTCATGAATCAGGAAAACATACATGTATTTAATTTTATGTACATGTTCTGGCTGGTGCTTATCACTCTCTTCCTTCCTGTTTCTTCTTGCTTGGGTTGTCTTTTGCTTCATCTTGGGATCTCACATTTGAATCTGAGTCATTAGTTTCTGGTTCTCTTGCTCTCTGTCTTGCCCTTGGGCACCTTGCATCAATATTGGTTCTATCTTGGCAGCACCATAGCCCCCAGGCCCATTTGTCAGTTTCCCTGTAAACTCCCCTGGCCATGGTGGTCTTGCTTTTACAACCATACCTAGTCTAGCTGAGTCTAATCCAGCTGACTCTGCTCCAGATTTATTTTTTGTCTTTAACTTCTCTGCAGCACTCACTTCCTCTTAGCAAAATACCTGGGATACTGTCCAATTTGCAGAATAAAACTGGGCTTTACATTTTAGCACATTTTTTTTTTAAAGAGGCTTACTTCATTTTACTATATCTCTGCAATACTTTTACTCTGTTCATTTAGAACACTGTTAAAGCAGTTCCCTGATGAAATTCATCCATTATGGTAAATGTTTTCACTTCATGGAAACCTACTGAAATGGAAAGTATTTTGAAAATAAATGAAACATAGCTTATTTTTGAAGACTATGCATGACCAGATTTAGCAAATGTTGATAGCTTGGAAATTCCTGATACTTTAAAGAGAAGAGGGGAAAAAAATACAGTTCTATGCCAGAAAGTTCTTAGCCTCCATGTCTTACTTCATTGTTACAAATGTACTGATTAAGATCCTGATTAATTGTTCCAGGAAGTCTCATACGAAAGCAAACTTTCCAGTTACCCAAATAACCCTGCACACACAGATCAAAATGCAGGAATGATATCTCTGTGTTTAACTCTGTTATCACTAAAATATTATAAGATTCTGTTCGTTCCCCTCCTTCTGTTAATATACGTCACAGTTTAGACGTCAGAATTGAAGCTATATGAAAAGCAGGAGACAGCTATTAGAAGAAATAAGTAGAAAACATGTGCAGTGAATATTAGTGATAAAACAAGCCATTTCATTATCCACATGCAGTTTGAGCCTTTTTACTACTTTCTCATCTTTGGCAGAAATCAGTTTGGCTCTCTTTGACATCAGTAGAACATCTAGATGAACCCCTGAGGTGGGTCTATGAAGGGTATCTGATTTTTTCATTAATTCAAAGCTATTAAAGCCATAAATAGGGCTTAACAACATTCAACAGTCATTGTAGAAGGGCTTCTCTAGCAAAGCAGTGTACAGAAAAAAAGAACAATTTCCTATTAATTCTGGCATTTAAAGGTGGGAGACAGTCTGAACATTGTGCTATGGAAATGTAGGTTCTAAGGGTGAAAGTAGCACAATAGTGGTCAGATCTGAAGAATTCACCTTTTTTTCAGATCAGATTTAATTTTGCTTGTACTATAAATGCTTACACACATATTTGCTACTCTAAAAATATACTGTGTATATTTACTTGCCACAGATGTCTGATGAGTCACTGCACAATATGTTTGGGATAGGTGAAAATGATTTGAACCTCTAATGGAATAGCAATTAAAATAAATACAGTATTTTAAAATAAATTACAGAGGTTAAACATCCTGAGACCATTTAAGGTTAGCTTTACCGAGCTGATGAACTAGGTATCCATCTGTCTTTTTTCTCCCATTTCTCATTTTTTGAGATCCCCATCTGAAACAGATCAGATGGCTTGTTCCACCAAATAGCTTCTGAAATATGCCTTCTTCTTTCTAAAGGTTCCTTTTGTTGTGACACAAAGTGTAGGAGAAGTAACAGGTTAGTGTGAAAATTGTGTGTCCAGGTAAACATATTAACTAACTAATAAATCCTAGGCATTATGTTAGGTGCTGGAAATATAATAGGAAAACACATGGTTCCTGCCCTCACAAAATTTATAGCCTACTATAGTCCCAGTAAGTGTATGTATCTGTAAAGTTTGTTAAAGAGTTGTGAGGGGCAGCAGTAGGGTACCAAGAAGATAATTAGTGGGGGAAGCGGTCAACTCCTACAGGGAGGTAGTCATGAAAAATGCCTTGGTATAAAAATGGAAGCGAGGACCTGACGTCTGAAGAAAAGCCATATGAAAGCTAAAAGAATTCTCTAGATAGGGAAAAGAACTTGTCATGGTCAGAGATATGAAAAGAGGCCATTGTACCTAGAGTACATAGTTCAGGGCAGTACAGGCAGGAAGCAACAAATAAGGGAGCTGAGAAAATGGAGTTGTCAGTGATTATGCTGTAAGGCCCAAGTAGATAAGTAGATGGCATCTGAGAGGGTGGAGATTTGTAACGTGAGACAGAAGAGCAAAGTTTAACTTTCACATGTATAGCAGCTCTACATGATTGCACAATTTGGGGTGTGACCTAGGGGACCGGGGGCTGAAGTGGCAACACTGTGAGAGTTAGCAAAAAAAAAAAAAAAAAAAGTCAATAAACAGTAAGAGATGCTGGTAAAGGGTCCTTGTGGTCTTTGAGACCAGGCTAGATATTACAGAAAGCAAGACTGTGAGCCAAGCATTCTTTTAACATATGGAAAGTATGCATTTTGTTCTTATGCTAAATTCAAATCTCTATGATTAGTATATCTTTGCTAGTTTCTAAATGAGCAGATCTTACTCAAAACATTAAAGATGTTCAGTTTTCTTCACATACTTATGGGATAGTGAGAAATCTGTTGCACTTTGATTGAAACTATCATCTTTACATTCAGCTACAAAGTGTGTATTGTGGCAGAAACAAATAATTCAGTGATTAAAATAATGAGAAGCAGTTATTCCTGATCTTGCCTGAGTGTAAGAATCACCTCAGATGCTTGTAAAAAATGCAAACTCCTGGGTCTCATTCCAGATTTACTGACTCACAGTCTTCTGAGACAGTGTTCAGAAATTTTCATTTGTAATAGTTACCCTAAATAATTCTTAAGGTCAGGAAAGACTGGGGAAAGTTGCTGTACTGGAAATACAACATAGTATGAATAAGGAAGTATGAATTCCAGGGCCATTGCTCTGCTAACCAGTTTTTGTCCAATTACTTAGTCTTCCTTGGGCCTCGGTTTCCATTTCTATACAATGATTATTTTGAGGCCAATCAATAAAATTTCCTACCATTAGCACTTCCATGTAACAATATTTCTATATACATTAAGTTAATAGTTAAAATCTTACAACTTCAGGTAACATTTAAAAAATAGCAAATTACAAATGATTTGCAGAATGTGGAATCTAAAAAAAAAGAACATAAATACAAAACAGAAACAGACTCATAGACATAGAATACAAACGTGTGGTTGCCAGGGGCGGGGGAAGAAGGGGTAGACTGGGAGTTCAAAATTTGTAGATACAGACAGGCATATGTAGAATAGATAAACAAGATTATACTGTATAGCACAGGGGATTATATTCAAGATCTTGTGGTAGCTCACAGTGGGGAAAAAATGTGGCAATATATGTATGTTCATCTATAACTCAAAAATTGTGCTCTACACTGGAATTTGACACAACATTGTAAAATGACTATAAGTCAATTTAAAAAAGTTTAAAAAAAACCCAAATGATTTGCAGAAGATTCCTTGAAATTAAAGATAGTGTTTTTCTTATTTTCTGTTATTTTTAAGTACTAGCCACTTTACCAAATCTTTGTGGAAATAATCTTTTTTTTAATATCCTTAAAAGTTTCCACTGAAATAGCTTTTCAAAAACAAACAACTCAGTTAAAATGAACAGTCTTACACCTGAATATGTATTTATTAAAATAACTATTTTTATAGTCAAAAGAAACCATAACCAGTAGCAAAAGAAATATATTTTTTTACAATAACATTTTATATTAAAAGATGTTTTATGTTTTAGATTTAAAAGCCATGTTTGTCACTAGTAATATAATATAGTATAACTCCTTGGACATCTATTACAGTATTTTTAAAGCTATAGGTTGTAATGTATTAGTGGATTGCAACCAAAAATGTTTTTCTTGATTAAATCCAACACACACACAATCAAAATACATTACATATAGTAGGTTAAGTATTATTTTGTAAATGTTTTGTTTCAATTATATAATCATATCTATAAACATATCTTTGTATGTACTTATATCTGTAAACATGAGATTTTATATAGAATGAATTTCTCACTATGGTCATACTATATTTTATAATGTACATTACTTATTGCTGTATTATAAATACTGGTAATTAGTTTGGGATGTTAAATAAGAATACTGGCATCAAAACAAAAGAATATAGCTCAAACTCCAATGAAATATGAGCACTTACTCAGTGAGCTCTGATTTGTATCTTGTTTCTAAGTACTCACTCCACACCATTAGTATTCTGCCTCTAGATAGCCAGGTAGGAAGACCCATTAGCATTGATACTAGGAACCAGAATCTAAATGAAGCACATACAACAGTGCTACAAGGGAAAATTAATCCTGTTCAAAATCATACTCAATGCTATCTTTACTACCTACCCTATAGATAGATTGGAAATGCCAGTGTCCACTATTTGCTATAAACATCCTGAGATCAGAGACCATGAGTTCTGTTCAAGACAAAATCAGTTTATCTGAATTAATATGGGAAAACCCAGAGAATTTCAATTGGATTTACTAGTTTCTTCCAATAAGTAGTGATTTTTTTAAAAAAAGAGGAGTTGACTAGAACTCCTTGAATTTGGCATTTATGAGTGTTTATGAACTCGAGGGATATATTTAGATGAAAAAAGATTTGGCTTCTTTGCCATACTTCTTCCCTAAACCTGACACATACATTCCTGTGTCAGGTCCGGAATGCAGGACAGGAAAGTGCGTTGTTGAGCCTCCAGGGACAAAATGGAATTTTAAATTCTAAGAACTAGATGTTCATTGAAAAACTGAACTGCAACTGGCCAAGGTCAGAGAGTGACATTTTCATAAATTAATGTAATCAGAAGCTGCTGAAATTTTCACAATTGTCGTATCTGAAACTAGCAGAAGTCCCAGTAGAGGTCATATTGATTATCCTGGGAGTAAATGTGAAGACTTCCAATGTGTGTAAGAATTTTCTTTGAATACATAGTGATAAAACTCATATAAATTTTTGTATACTCAGAAAACATATTTGTATGTTTAGTGCCTCTTCAGTTGCTCTAAAATATGTTTCTCTTTTTTTGTACTTAAACTTACATATAATTTTTGGTAGCTTTTATGTAGAAGTAACAAAAATCTTAAACTAGAAGTTTCAGTTTGATAGATATAGATTTGAATTGAAACTGGGCAATGGATTAAAAAATAATAAAACTACAGTGAGGAAGTGACAGGCTAAAGGAAAGAGAAAGAGAACTAATTTTCCACCTTTGGATAGATACTCATTTCTGAAAAGATAATACCTAGGTGATCCGCGAACACAGGAATTGATTAGAAATTATTAAATATTTACTTGGCGTTTTTCATTTGCTGTTAGATTACACATGAAGAATATTCTGAAACCATAATAAGGATTATGATTTTAAATATTCTATTAAACATTTCATTAGGTTAAAAAAAAGGGGAGGGGACCAGGAAGACTCCTACAAGACATGAGATGAAGCATCTAAGTGGGAAGTAAGAATAGGGAATCTTAATTTGCCTGAAAGTTCTCTAATCATGTCTCTGTCTACCAGAACACATTTTATCTCACTTAACTCACTTCCCTCCCCTTTAAACATTTGCAAGATGGATTTTAAAGGAAATGATCCATCCCAGTTTATCATCCCTGAATGGAGCTGACATTTCACTGGCAAGAAGGATCAAGGTTAGAAGTTTCTGGCCTTTCTAGCAGCAAACCTACTATCCATTTCCCTGAAATACAAAAC
Source organism: Camelus ferus (assembly GCF_009834535.1). Taxonomy (NCBI): domain Eukaryota; kingdom Metazoa; phylum Chordata; class Mammalia; order Artiodactyla; family Camelidae; genus Camelus; species Camelus ferus. The sequence continues at coordinate 14,323,245 of NC_045699.1, forward strand.
AATATTGAGAAAAAGAAGTTGGAGTTATGCTTACAGACAATGTAAGATTCTGCACGAGCAAAAATCAGTGCCTTCTGACCTGGCAGAGGAAACACTGCCTGTGGGTGGCTCCCAGCCCTGCCCTGTCCCTCAGAGTGGTTGCCACGAGGCCCCTCAGCCCTGCTGAGTTCATGAAAATGCCTTTCACTTTCATGGGCAGTAGCACGTCATGGACTCTTAACACAGGAAAAGAACAGGCTGCAATGATAACCACCAGACTGTCACAAATAAATTAAATTTAAAAATAAGCAAACAAATCAAACAGTACATTGCCTGGGAATGAAATGTGAAGCACATTTGTACTTGGAGATACTGCCCCTTGAGTCCCGTTATCCCTGTTAGCAAATACAATTTCTGTGCTAGTCTTCATGGACTTCAATTACTTTATTTTTCTAAATAGGAGTAGTCTTTTCCCTTAAGACATATTCTGCTGGATAGCTCTGTTCTGACACCCCTTTGTCTCATCCTTAGACAGATGCCTTGTGCTTGTGAGGTGGCTGAGCAAAAAAAAAAAAAAAAAAAAAAAAAAAAAAAAAAAATCAAGGTAGTGCTATTAAAGCAGACAGTGTTCTTTCTCTTGGACTCTCCCCTGAAACCTCTAAATCTCTAAGCAACAATAGGCTCAGCTGACAGTCCTGATCTGAGACGTTTAAGAGGATTTTAGAAAAGATTTGGCTTTTGTTTGTTGTTTGTTGATATCTGGAATAACGGTAGACTATTATGTCTAGCCTTTCAAACAAAAGGTTTCAGAACTTGCTTTGAGAATAGGACTGATGATCGGGATGCTTCCACCTCATCCCACTCGTTGGATCATCACTAATGTTACACTGCAGAGCTTGCCAAACTGTGATAGTCTCTCAGTAGCAAGTAAATAAAGGGAAGTAAATGACCAGTAATGTATCCTATACTATTATAAGTAAATCATATTACCTAGAACAAACAAATGCGTCTCTATTATTACCACATGCTATAAAAAAGATAAAGGTATATGAGAATAATTATTTTCAGGTGCATAACATAGATCAATGCCTTTATATTTCATACATGTATAACACTTCATCCATTGAAAACAAAAACAGATCTAAAACTTAGATCTTGTGTGGGTCATGAGATAGTTCATGAGATGATGGATGTGGGGAGTATATTCAATGATTTATCTAAAGTTAGAATTCACAAGCAGAGAGGTATTATTATCTCTTTGACCTAGTTACAGCTAAAACACTGAGTAATAACACTCAAGCACTTAATTTAGGGGTATCCAAACAGTGCCGTCCTTGACAGGTGAGGAGTAACCTCCACTCTTTGCTTTCTCAATTGCTAGTGGAAGAAATTGAAATTAGATAATCCACACATTAGTAGGGGGAGTTTGGAGCACTGTGTTGAGAAAGTTTTAAAAATTTAGTGCGAATCCACCCTTAGCAAGGAAAAAGAGTGTGACTACTGATGCCTGCCTAGGTATAGAAGGGAAGGGAGTACTAGCTGTTGAGTCACTTATTTGCTGTCTCTTATTGCCAACTCATTGCTTATCAGTTTTATCATTCAGCTATTTATCCATCTACTTTAAAATTGCATAGTAAACGTCAGCCATATGCACTTCCAGGCTATATCGTAGGGAATCAGAGTCTTACGTTCTAGCCAAAACACACTCAAGGAAAATTAAAACCTAATATTATATAATACCAGCCTCTAATTTCCTTTGTCCTCTGTGTGTCCACAATTTTGAATGCATACTCTTTTGATATCCTCTTTCACCTCCATTATTCTCTTTTGAAGAACGCAGTCTTCTCCCACTTCTTTTTCTTTGCTTCTTCACGTTTTCATGCAAACACTTTTTTCTCAGTCTGTGGATAATTGCTGGTGAACTCTTTGATATGGTTTGCGTTTAGCTATAAAGTGGTGACTGGGTTATTGCATCTGCCCAGTGTCCTCAGGAACACTTAGATAATTAACTCTACTTACTACATTGGCCACATTTTTGCCTATTTCTAAGTCCCCAGTGGTTTTTGTTTTGTTTGTTGTTTTAATATGTTCTAGCTACTTCCTCTCCAGTTGTCTGTGAGCCAAAGTTCTCCTTGAACTGCTGTCTCAGATTTCATCATGGGGAGAATCTAATGGTATAGGGCATGATTAGAAATGTAGACAAGGTATTTGTTTGTTTGTTAGTTTTTTGGGGTTTTTGGTTAAGACTGCAGTTGCTTTTGGACTAGAAAAACACTGTGTAGAATCAGTTTCCTAAACTCATTTGTAAAGTGCTTAGTCAATGCTATAGTATTTTCTCCCAAGTCTTGTTTTACTGTAGCCTAAATTTGACCTGTTAAGTGGGTTGTTGTCTCTTCTTGGTGGATCTCCCTCTAAATCTGGATATTTTCTGCAAATGTGATCAAACCAAGCCAATGTTTACTAACACTTGAACACCACAGTCCTCTTATTTTCCTAATATTAGGAAAACTTGGCTTAGTAAAAATTATTTCAGTAATAACTTCATACTGATATCAAGAATTTTTATAAATTAATAGCTGAAAAAAGAGCTGTTGGTCACTCCTGGATTCATCATTTATTCAACAAATATTTATTGAGTACCTATATTTTCCTAGATAGTATAAAACGAATCAGATACAGTTTTTGTTTCTATGTGTTTTACAGACTGGCAGTATACATAAACAAAGTATAGTATTAAAATGGAACTTACAGATTAGTGGGGAAATAAGTAAACAAAATATAGTTGCAACTAATTTTCACCATTCTAAAGCAAGTGAATAAGGTGAAGGGATACAGCAAAGGTGGTTGTCATCTAGGAAAGCCTGGTAGAAAGAATATTTAAGGTAAGATGTAAATGATTTTTTTAAAGGCAAGTCACACAGAGTAGGGAAAGAATACGTTCCAATTAGATTGAAATGAATGTTCAAAATCTTGTCAAAATTTGACAAGCTCTAAGAATGAAAAGAAGCCAGTATGGCTAGAGTGTAGTATACACATAGGTAACAGAAACAGATGAACCTTAAGAAGTAAGCAGGAGCCAGAGATTGTTCAGGAATTTGTAGGCCATGATAAGAATTTAGATTTTCTTAGAATTGTAATGGGAAGCCACTGGAGGGTTTTATGCAGAGGAATGGCATGCTCATATTGATGTTTACAAAAAGTCAGCATTGGTGGCTCTGTGCAGAATGGATTTGAGAGAGTAAATACTGAGACCAGCAAAGCAGTTACTGCACAGGCCAGATGATAGATGATACTACTTTGGACTAATCTGAAGTCGGAGGAGATCCTAAGAAACATCAAGCTTTATTAGAGGAAGAAATGAACAACTAAAGATGAATCTAGTACTAGGGTTGGGAGTGATAAGGAAGAAGAAGGCATCAAATAAGATAGCTGGCTTAAACCATCAGATGGATGGTGGTATTAATTGTTGACATGGGGAAGTCTGGGAAAAAAACAGGTTAGGAAAGCAAGGCAGTATAATAAGAGTTTCTTTGAAAATATAGTTTGAAATGCCTGTGAGACAGTCAAGACACGTCAGGTGAGAATTGATGTGCAAAGCTGGAACTCAGAGTAGAATTTTTGGATAGAGATATAAATTTGGAAGACACTAGCATAGAAAAAGTACTTAAGGTCATCAGACTGAGTGAAAAATTTCGTGAAAACATAGAGAAGAAAGGGTATAGGATTCAGCATAATCTGAGGGCTTACAATTTTAGAGTTTACAGTTACAACAGTAATACTTGTTCAAGTTCCTACAATGTGCTAGGCACTTTATATTTTTTGAGTATTTTAAATACTAGTTTAAAGTTGAATTCAATAAATACTACTTGACTGAATGTAAGCCTTCCCTAGGACAAGTATTGTATCCCTTTGAAATACGGTAGAACTCATCTCAGCTGAAGTGCCAAAACTAAAGATGTTCATTATGGGTGTCTATCTGTCTTAGAGAGGCTAAACCACATCCAGAATGTTCATTACGAGATTGAAGCTAGGAAACTGGTTCATTGTCCTGTATATAAGAGGAAAGTGTGATCAGAGAGGAGATTTGGGATATGAATTTCTTTGAAGAGTCGAACAGAGAGTGTTTTCCCAAGGTTCCCACTCCCTACATATTCTAAGTAAAAGTACCTCAGAAGAACCACAGATAAATCATGGGAGTAGACAGCAGAGTGGAAACTGGCATTCAGCCTGAAGCCGAATACTCTCACAGCTGCAGAAACTAACATTGCTATTGCCTGTGTCCGCAAGGTGGAGTGTGGTGAAAGTGGCCTGGGACTCTTGGTGCTTGTAGGACACTGTTGCCTGGATAAATCTTAAAGGTTAGCTGAGAATGACTTCGATGACAGAGAAAAATGACAAGGCTATAGTGTGAGTGACCTACACTTCCTGAATTTGGACTAAAGTGGAAAACAAGAAACATAATTGGCTTTAGCCTTCTCCAAAGGAATTCTCCAGAAGGATTACCTGTGGGAAGTAAGGTAACCCCACAGAAAGAGGCTGTGCAGAGTTTACCACGAGAGGAAAGGTTGAGGAGGGTCACTAGAAGTAAAGAAGAGGGAGTGATTTGTGTCAAAGGATCAGTGTGTGATGGTTAAAGAATGTCCACAACTGCCCTGTGAGAGACCAGGCCTGCAGTGCAGGAATCTGACATCAGACGACCCAAAGCCAGAAAATGGTAGCACCAGCTACCTAGGAATTTTTTTTTTTCTTTTGCTCTAATCTCATTTTCGCCTTACCCTGTTCCTTCCCCTGAAGGAGCCAGAAGTAGTAGCTAGAGGCGGGTGAGGATGTGAAGCACAGAAGATAATAAACATCAGTTTTACCCTCCTTTTCCATTAAGGTTGGTTCATACTGATCTAGGGCACAGGTAGTGATAGTGCTGTGAGGAGATGAGAGGCAGTGAACTTAAGGAGCATTTGAGGGTTTGAATTATATTTCAGTGGACCTTTAATATCTGAAAATGAGGACTCTTCATTAATGTTCAGGAGTAACTATAAGTTAATGGTTCTTCTCGAGATCTTATACAAGGGAATGGACGGAACTGCTGACAGATGGGCTTGAGGGGCAGTTATAGGAGAAAAATTAAATTACTTGTTTTTTGCACCCTTCTGAAAATAGCTCATGAATGACTTAGTTCTAATTAGAAATTATTCCCCAAAACTCCTATTACTACCTTCAATTATGTGTACATAACTAGAGAACTCAGACTGAGACAGAATCATTATCTTAGATTACGTATGTTTAATAAGATAGTCTTATGTATTCAAAGTTGATTTTTTAAAAAAAAGCTTTCATTGGCATGAAATCAAACACAGAAAATTCTGAAAATATTCAGAGTGATCTGCATTTTCTTTTTCATTAGCAATTTCAACGTGGCTTTCTGAAGGTTGAGGCTATAATTAGAGTAAGAAGTAGGGTATACTGATTGTCCCACTGCTATCCAGTAGACCCTTCTGTGATAATAGAAATGCTCGATATCTGCTCATTCCATCGTGATATAGCGACTAAGCCCCTTATGACTACTGAGAGCCTGAAATGTAGCTAGTGTAACTGAGCAACTAATTTTTAAATTTCATGTAATTTTAATTCATTTAAACTTAAATTTTAATAGCCACCCATGGCTAGCGTACAGCATAAGTGCAGACTTTTTAAGGAATAATACTAACCTACAAACATGTAATGTGCAAACACTCTTTAAGAAGTAGCAAGACACTTCGCACTTAAAAAGTCTATTTTGGACTTGTTTTGGCCAAATATTGTGTGTGGATAACTTTTGCGCTCAGGTACATTACTTTCTGTTAACCTCTAATGCTCTAGCTCTTTTTATTAGTCTGGCCAGTGCTTTTATAATATTTGAAGGAAGGAAGGTCTTTCCCTTACTGTAGAAAGTATCCTAATTAAGATATATAAGTCATACTGCTTTTGTTTATGTCACAGTTTTCCCTATAGCTGGAATTAAATGATGCTGTCAAAGGGCAATGCTAGTGTTTGATGGCTTTTAATATTTTTGTCCATATCACAAGACTAAATAAATGCAATCAATATTCTCAATTCCTAACTCTCTAGTAGTTATTCCAATAAAGAGATAGTCATACTACCAAGCATCAATACATGCTCTTCATAGCTCTAATAAATCTGCTCCCAGAAAATAAACCATGTTCAGCTAGGATTTTAGAGAGAATATTAGCAAACATCAAGCTCAGAATGTGATTAACCAAGCTTTTCAGCACACAAAGCTTACAAAATAGAGATTGTTAAAACCCTTTAAAAACACTAAATGAAAACTATCAAAAAATAAGAATCATATCTGCAAAGGGGCTGCATATTATATTGGGGGCAGCTCCTTAAGCAAATAACTCAAAAAGGGAGTTAAATAGCCCTGACTATTCATGAGAATTCATTCTATAAATGTCTATCTCATAAAATAATAACAAAATAATACTCATATCAAGAGTTAATGAGTGCTCCTTGCCAGCTGACTCTATTTTAACATATTTAACAGATCCTCACAAGAATCTCATGAGGTAAATACTGTTTTATTCCTTTTATACAAATGAGGAAACTGTGGCTTCAGGAAGCTGTCCACAGCCATGTATCTGGGGTGAGAGGGTTGTGGTGTTTATCAAACCCAGGTATATCTTACTCTAAATCCCATACCATTTATTTATTACATATTCAAAATCTACATATAAAGACCCACTCTATATTAAGACAAGTCATTGACAAGGCTTGTCATTAACAAGGCAATGCCAGCCTTCCTATTTCACTCTGAAAAATTCCAGCATTCTAGAAACTTTTTTTTTTTTTTTTTTGGTGAGTTTCGTTTATCTCAGTCTGTTGGATGTATAGTTTAACTTTGTTGACTATTAAATGGTCACAGTTTTACCTGGTAAAATCCTCCTTTAAGATTATTAAGAAACTGAGGAATAAGCTTTCAGTATCCCAGTCATTCAAGAAATCTCTGTCTGTGTCTCTGTCTCTCTGTCTCTCTCTCTCTCTCTCTCACACACACACACACACACACACACACACACACAATATAAGCTGCTCCAAGAACTCACATCCTATTTGTAAATCCATTTGCACAGTAAATATTAATACATGGAAGGACCTCAGCATCAAATTACTGGAAGAGGCATTACTTTATCAATATTCAAAAGAGGGAACAAGCATCTTGAGTTCAGGGGACCTAAGACAAAGGTATGAAATGGTAAGGTATAAACGTTGCCTTGATGGGTTCTTTACAATCCAAGTAAGTGAGACAAAAAATGAAAGGTATTATATAAACATGAGAATTTATTTCTCATAGTTACAGAGGCCGAGAAGTCCAAGATCAAGGTGCTGGTTGATTCAGCTCCCCAGTGAGCTCTCCTCCTGGCTTACAGATGGCCACCCTGTAGCTGTGAACTCACAGGGTGGAAAGAGAGGAAGCAAGCTTTCTGATATATTTTCTTTTATGGGCACTAATTCCATCATAAGATTCACCCTCATGACCTCCTCTGAATCTAATTACCTCCCCAAAGCCCCATCCAAATACCATCATATTAGCATTTAGGGCTTCAATGTATGAATTTTGGAGGGGACACAATTCAGTCCACAGATAGTACATTACAACCAAACTCCAGGGCAGAAGATCTCAGTGACTCTTGGCAGCAGAGGGAATAGAGCAGCAGAGGAGTAATGGAAGATAAGCATGGAAACACCCAGGACATCCTACTGTTGGCAGCTGTAACTGCCAGACTAAGGAGTTCACTATTATTATTTAACTGACCTTGGTCAAAGTTGTTAACCAAAATTGATTTGATGAGACATTATAGGATGTTTTAAGGAAGGAGACAACACAGTTATCCTATTCGAGATAGGATATCTTGTCCCAGTGTGAATGTGCCATGAATTACCTTAACAGATAACAAATAACACATAAGAACTATGGTTCAAAATGGAGAAATGAGAGTCAAATAAGTATGGCAATAAAATAATCTTAGAAATCAACTGGGAATATAGAAAACTATATATATATATATATACATATATATATATATATATGAAATAGGGCCTCTTTCTTAAGCCAGCACCTAGAAAGTACGTAAGAGCTAGCGTGTATGGAAAAAATAACTTGTTGGAGGATGGGAGAAAGGGGGCAGTGAACTTAACATCTTTCATTCAAAGTTGATTTTGAAAAATACAAAAGTGGAAATGTAAGACAAAAAACATTGCCGCTCCAGTTTGCTGACAGAGCATTTCTCAACAACAGTAATTACAAAAATGTTGATTTAAGGCATTTGTAAAGAAGCACAATGGTTGTAACTTCATCTATTTTGGGCACCGAGGGTGTAGAGGGAGAAAAAAATCTAATAATACTTACCAAAAAAATCCCCTTAATAAACAACTAAGAGTAATTGTTTCAGAGACACAGCAAAATCAAGTACTCTAAATGACTTGCATTTTTCTGCTCTTGTAGTCCAAATTTTATAACCTTAGTCAAGGAATAATCTTTGCTGTTAGAGTTTCCTAAACACAAAGTGCATGTAGTCCATTGGACTTTTTATTTTATTTTTTTATTTATACAACTGTCAAATTTATTATAGAAGAATTCTTACCTTTTTTCTGAGTAAGACTCTTTTAGGGAACAATAAATACAATGTCAGGAAGGAGCAGTCTCTGTCCTTTGAACCTATTTAGTAAGCAGGTAATTTTACTGTTTACAAACTCCCATTTTTAAAAGCAAGCACAAGTGTTTATTTTTTTTTTCTAATTAAGAGGTTATATATTTTCTATATTCTCTTATTTTAAAGATAATGTCTTCTAAATTTTATCAGTTCGATAATCTTTTTAAGATCTTTTTCATTTGATTTTCATGTAGGTGTTAAATTATTTGTGCAGCAGTATTTCCATTAGTAGACTACTAACAACAGTAGGTAGAAGCATTTTTACTAACTTGTGCTACTATATTTAGACATGATGTAAAGTTTGTCTTCAGGTATACAAATTCTTGACATATTCTAAGTAAATTTAAATAAATTTAAATACAAGGAATCATTTGGGCAGTGATCATTTTAGTAACTCTGTTGTCCCAAATCCTCTTTCAATTTAGCAATTACAACCATTGTCTCGCTGTTCTACTTGGGAAGATGGGTGGAATCTCCACTAACTCCAAGATAAAAGTTCACTGCTATGCATAACCTTCATGATGGTGAAGGATAATTTTTTCTAGATTGATTTTCTCTCCTTCCCCTCCCTTTTTTTTCTTTTCCTTTTCTGTCCTTTCCCCACCCCTTCCTTTTTTTCTTTTAATAAAATTAAGATAGCTATATATGCCATGTGCCTGACTCAGAGTGGTAGTACTAATGGAGTCTGTCTTTTTGGAGGATACATGTATAATCAGATTAGGTACTATAAAATACATCAGACTGACAATTTTACTGGGTCTTCTTCTGCTTAATCAGTTTTACCTGCTTTTCTTAATATTTTATACTATATTAATTTATCAAAGCAAAAGGGAGTACTTCTGTGTTGGATCAGGAGTAGGGAGTAGGGCAGGGAGGCCTTCTCATATAACCAGTGTCAGTGTTCTTTAGGAAAATCAGTATAGTTCATTACAGTGGTTAGTTACAAAATTGTAGGAGATATTCTACAAGGGGAACAGAGTATCTTTAATCTGAGAAGCTGTGAAAAGACAGTACTAGTAGATTTACAAATGTAGGGATGAGAGTGGAGCCAACAACAAAAAATACAATAGTACTGAATTCATAACACCCAGGGGGTGACTGACTCTTATGGAGAGTTTTTCTCTAGCTTGTGTGGTCTATCCATCTAATCTCACTGGTCCCTAAAGCTCTTGTCTAAAATCTAGAACAAATCATCTTTCTTTAACACGATGGGAAAAACAAACTTTTTGTTCAGTAATCCATAGAATAGTTGATGCATGTCTGCAACAAAGTTTTCACCATCTACTTTTAATAGACATTAAGAATAATATGGTCGTTTCTTTCATAAAATTTATATGTATTTTTTAATTCTCAAATTTTATGTCCTACTTTCTGATTTTATGAAATGGTAATGCCAGTTGAGAGATTGTTTGTGTCTGTGGTGTTTGGGATAAAAAGTGAACAAGTCTGTCTTTTCCCCTAGTTATTTATTTTTATTTGTACCATTCAGTGAAAACCCTGAACAGTGAAGCAGGTTTCTGAAATGCTCTTCTAGTTCATTTACTTGTTCCAGTGGTTTGAAGACTTCAGTTAACCTAAGAATTACCTGGGAACCTTGTTAAAAATATAGATTCTTGATGCCACTTCTCTGAGATTCGGACATTGATACTTTATCCTTAATTTACTTTGCAAATATCCAGTTACTGTGTAAGTTGAGTCTCTTAGAAACAGAATGTGATTCATTCAATTAGTATTATCCACTTGTCGCCAGAAACTTTGGAACTTACTGAGTATTCAAAGTTTCTTGAATGAATAGGGCACATTTTGAATTTCGTGGGTTTTGTGACTAGGCCTGAGCAAATCAACTAATTATAACCTTGTTTACGTAGAATTGCAAACAATTTGCCAAGTGGAGCCCGGGCTGTTCACAAACTGGTTGGGAATTGCCTATATTCTTTTGAGTACTACCTGTTCCCACTCCAGGGCCTCATGGCAGGTGCTCAGCTCCATTCTGCTACGTTTTATTAAGCTTCGAGGTGGGTTAAAACGCTGTGTTCTAAATGAACCCGTTACAGTTTTTCAACCTGCCCCATAAATCTGTCCCAGAACTTCTCATTGTATTATTATTATTTGCTTTGAGATTGCCCTGTAAAAAAAGCAAGGTAGTTGGTGGTTGCGCTGGAGACGGAGTGAGGCCGGCTGGTTCTTGCAGTACCCTTGCCTGCACGGAAGAACCCTGGAAGAACCCAGCGAGGACACAAGCTTTTCCCTGGCGCTGCCAGAGGGCTGAACAGCAGAGCGCTCCCCGGGGGCACTGTGTGTGAGCTGGCTGGAGATCGCAGGCCCGGGGGGGCAGCTCCATCTGAGGAGACAAGACACGCCTCAGACCAGGCAAATTCCCGGCCTCCTCTGGCCCCAAGCCAGCAGCCGCCCGCAACCTCCTCTCCTCCTCCGCTGTTGCCCGGGCCGCCCCGCTGGGCCCCGACCTCGCTGGCGCCTGGGAGCACAGCCCCTCGGCCCACGGCGCAGGCGGCGCGGCTGGGACGGGACCGATGTGGCGCATGCGTGGTGGCGCCACCAGGCGCGGGAGCTGCGGCGGCGGGGACGGCAGCGGGGGCAGCGGCTGGCAGGGCCGCCCGGGCCGCGTTCGTGGGGGTGGCGGCAGCAGCGGCAGCGTGGGCTGGCGAGGCCGTGCAGACGGCGCCCGCCAGCAGCTGGAGGAGCGGTTCGCCGACCTGGCGGCAAGCCACCTGGAGGCCCTCCGCGCGCGGGACGAGCAGGACCGGCAGAATGCGCGGCTGCGCGAGGAGAACGCCAGGCTGCGCCTAGAGAACCGGCGGCTGAAGCGCGAGAACCGCAGCCTCTTCCGGCAGGCCTTGCGGCTCCCCGGCGAGGGCGGCGACGAGGTGTCCGCAGAGGCGGCGAGGGCGACCCCAGGCCCTGAGGAGGCCGGTACGAACCGGAGGTCAAGGGGCGACAGCCCCGAGGACGAGCCAGGCAGCCCCCGGGCCCTGAGAGCCCGGCTTGAGAAGCTGGAGGCCATGTACCGCCGGGCCCTTCTGCAGCTGCATCTCGAACAGCGGGGACCGCACCCGCGTGTGGACAAGGAGGAGACGTCTCCGTGCAGACCCGACTCAGGCCCGCTAGCCCCGTAGCCCGAGCCTCCAGGGCCTGGGCTGTAGCCCGAGGCCGCAGCCAGGGGTGGAGCCTCGCGCGGGCCCCTCCTCCTCAGCTCAGGGCGCCCCCCCCCCCCCCTTCCTAGCGCGCAAACCCGCTCTCCCGCGCTAACTCCTGACCATGGTGCCCTCCCACCTCCCGTCCGCCCTGACACTTCCGGGGGTGCATGGCCTTTGGCCGCAGAAGCTGAAAAGGGCAGTAGGGCGCTCTGAGTCTCCACTGGTACCCAGCACCTGCCTCTTCCCTGCTGGATTTCGTAGAGAAAGGGCTCTCACCCGAGGGGCGGGTTCTCAAATAGCAAGGAGTGGGTGCCAGTCAACAAACACCTCCTAATGCCTGAACTTTTCTGGTGGTGTGAGGACCTGTAGTTTTTGTTTCCCTCCTCTGTTTTGGTTAAGGAATGAATAATACATTTTGAGTTGGTTCAGTTTGTTCATTCTTCAGTCCCCTAAAGCCTCTGGCTGTTCTCTCTTATGTGGCCAACATTCTCAGTATTTGTTTTGTTTTTATCAGTCACTGTTACTTGGATATCCTATAAAGTACCACCTTACCTTAAAAAGGTAGTATTTATAATTTAGAAAGTCTTGCCTACCCCGGCTCTACTCCCTATATGTCTAGTATATACTAATTTGTTCACCCCCCCAACCCTGGGGAATTTTTTTAACTATCTGCCTACAAGTAATTCTTTGAATTGGTAAATAAACTTAAGAATGACCTAAAGCCATCCCAGGACTATTATTTGAAGTGTTTTGAATGTTTATACGTGTTTCTTTAAGAAATACACATTTATGTATATGTTATATGTATTTTAATATCTGTACTTGGTTATTCTTTGTAAGCTGTCATTTTCTTTTTGCTTGATGTAACTATGATCTTTTAAAATAATCTAAAGTTTAGGTAGTCTACATTATTTCATTTTTTTTTTACGGACTTGACATTAAAGCACAGCTACTTTGCCAAATATTGACCATTTAAGAATTTTTTAAAAATTATGAATTACTTGTATATCATAAACCTCAAAACAAAGTGATTTAAGTCTCAGTTGTGATTACAATGCAAAAAAAAGTAATTAATTTTAACAACAAATATTCTAAAGTCAGTTGGTTGTATTTGGTTAATGAGTAACACTTTTGTCTAGTAATGAAGAGGATACCATTGTACCTGATAAAACTCATGGTGTAAGAGGGTGTTTAAATGGTGGAAAACACTTCAGTTTAAGAAGAGAAACAAACACAATTTTTGTTACAGCTAGGGAAAAAAAAAATCATGAGTTAGATTTTTTTTATTTATTTGTGGCATATTCCAAAAGCTTCATGGCATATATCACAAAACAAGTTGCCAAGGAAAATAGTTCTGTGATTTTTTTCTTACCCTGGATGTTGAAGATATTTTGTGCATTTTGCTTAAAGGTAGTTGATAGTTGTGAACATTAAAATTTTCCCCTGTGACCAAGAAATATGAGAAGAAACTTGGTGAGAAAAAACAGATATGTGAGAAGTATTTCTATTCCCTTTACTTCATTTTCTAATGGTGAAAGAATTAAAACATTTTTAGGAGGCAGTAAGGATGGAAGAATTAAGAAAAAAGCGTATCGACCCTACTCCTGCTTAACTAAATTTGAGTATAAATTACTTAATCTCTCTTCATTTTCTGACCGTTAAAAATGAACATAGTATCTACCTCAAAAGTTACAAAAATTTTATTGAGATGCTGTATATAAAATACCTGCTTCAAAATAAGTGCTCTTTCAGTTTTTTATAATCCAAATTGTGAAAGTTGTAAATGGATATTTTACTGACACTTTTCCTTGCCCCTGTCTTGCTCCTATGTGACTTTATGAGTATTAGCAAATATGTCTATTTTGAGTAGGTTGACATTTTTCTCTCCTTATAAGCCAACCGGGGTGATAAAAGCCCTATGTAATTAGGTAGTAATACAAAAAGTTTAAAAATATTTTTAGTTGTGGCAATTGCAAATCAAGAACTAAGCAAAATATTTAGTTTACCCTAGATTAAACACCTTCTGTAGTATAATATTTAGAGTGTTGTAGGAATGGTGGAAAAAAAATTTATGAAGTATAATGAGGTACCAACACACAAATGAGGAATTATTGTGAACCTAAATCCTGAAAAGTCTTAATTCTGAAACCCACATGCCCCATAAAATGGGTTAAAGCTAATGTATATTTTAATTTTGTTTAGTTTCCTGGCTGGTAACTGATAAAACATCCTGTAGTAATATAAAAGATGTTTTGTTATATCAAAATACGTACCTGTTTACGAAGCGGATAGAGCTGATTTTAGAAAAGTTTGATCTAGGCTCTGTTTAGTTTAATCTTAAACTAAAGCTACAGATTATTATACTTTATTACAGTGATGTTTTGATAACTTCAGATTTGTGCAATGAAGAGAGGACTTAAAGTTTATAGACATGAGTGAAGAAAAAATGTTAAATTAGCAAGCAGGTTCAGGGAGGAGGACTGGCATTTTTTAATCAGTTTTACTGCTGATATTCACAGAAATATACTATTTTTATCTTTTTACCTATAAAACATTGGAATGTAAATTAAAGCAATATAAAATGAATACTTTCGCAGGTCACAGATCAAGCTTCCCTTACTTAAACTTCTTGAACGTTCTGAATATTTGAAGACTACTTGAAAGCATTTTTATATTTAAGTAGTCTTAAACATTAAGTAGTCTTAGACGTAGATTTGCAAATTTATGAATGTTGCAGTTGGGGAAACTAATATGAAAGTATTTATTAACAAATTGAATTATCCATATATAATAAGTAATGATTAGCAGCATGATTTTGATTCCAGTGCCAAAATACCATTTTCTGTTTTGATCAAAGGGACAGATTTTCACTGTGAATTTGTCAAAAAATCTTCATGAGTGAATGAAAAAATTTATTAAAACTCTGCTCAGTGATTAATTGATCAGTTATAAATTCTAATTTGTCTACTATAAAATTGCTCTCCTGATAGAAAACTTATCTATCTGATATAGACAATATATACATATATTTATGTGATGGAAATATAAACCAAGGAAAACACTGAGATAATATCCACATCCTACTTAATAAGGTTATTGTGGTCAAATTTCAGGTTTTAAAACTAAACTAAGATTAGTAACTCTTAATGATGGGAATTAAACTACTTTGTGTTTAATCTCTTTTTATTAAAAAAATCATATTCAGAATCTGCTTGTCAGCATAGCCTTTGCATAATTTATTAGTAAGGAAGTCCTTTTTAAACCTAAACTTTCATTTATCTGTTAGACTTCAGAGAAGATTAAAGAAAGGACAACAGTGAGTTTGTTGGTGCTTAATTTTTGTCTGAGTGGTAAGCATTCTATTCTGAAAATTGACTTCTTGGAGAAACTTGAACAACAACTTATCTCATATCTCATAGTTAGGACTAATAAAAGTTTTCCTTGGCCTTTCATTTTTCCAGGTATCCTCACTTTATTTTTGATTCTATCGTTTTAAACTTAACAGCCTTCATTGTATTTTAAACTTAATGGATCTGACTTTAGTTATGGTGAAGACTTTGTTGCTTACAACCAAGAAACCCAACAATTCAGTGACTATTAAAAACAGTGAAGATTTTAAAATGTGGTACATAAAATTCCTGATTCAGGTGCTTCAGGACGTCAGGAAGCTCTGCTCCACATGGTCATTCAGGGTCTCTGATTCTTTTTATCATGTTTCTCTGCCTTGCCCTATGTCATTGTTTCATGTGCGTAGTAGAAGTAAGTTACTTCTGTTAAAGCAGGCAGATAGCTAGATATGAGCAGAGAAAGGAGGACACAGGCCAAATGTCAGGAATAGGACAAAAAAGGAGGGACATGGGGCCAAATGCAGGAAACCATACGTCATATAAACAACAGGGATCCCTGGGCAGACAAAGAAAAGCAGGATCCTCTGGACTGATCAGCAGTCACACATTTTGGGGTGACAAGCTACCTGGAGGCCTGCAAAGAAAGGTGGGGAAAAGGCAGTGTCTAAATGTAACCTTTCGCTCATCATGCCCTCATTACAGTAAAATTAGCCTTGCAGATTAGAAGTACCCATCATTTACCAACTCCATGACACTTCTGATCCAAACTAAATAAGGACAAAAATCCCTCCTCCATTTGGGAAGGTGGAGTTGGGATGATAATCAGGAAATATGACCCCAAACCCTTCCTTCCCCAATGAATATTCCACCCATTCATTTTTACACCCTATGTAACCAATTTACAAAAGAAACTCAGTGCAGGGCTCAGGTGAGCCTGCCCGCTCTCCCCTTCAGAGTGTACTGTCTATCCCTTAATAAATCCTCACTTTATTTTCTTAACCTCCATGTCTTGTCTCTGAATTCTTTTTGCGACAAGACAAGAACCTAATCACCAGCAACACTCACAGATCCAGGTATTAGCATATAGGAAAGGAAAAGAGAGGCCTGGCCACACCTGAGAAGGACATAAATTCCCTTGGCCACTTTCTTTTGGTAAAACTTCATCCCATGACCCTTTTAACTTTAAAGGAGGTTGAAAAATGTACTCAAGTTTAGAGCCTTTTGCCAGCTAATATTTCATTATTATGAAAGAGAACTCATTTTGGTGGACAACCATCTTAATGGAGGCTGGTATTTACTTAATTTTTTTAAAATGTCTGTGTTCTAGAATAGCATTTTTGAAATTATATAACTTAGAATAGAAATATAATGTGATCCATTGAAAAATATCTGACCTTTTCATTCCCCTATGTGCTATTCTTATGAGTGAAGATATTGCTTGAAATAAGCAATGAAATAAAGCTATTAAATTTTATATAGGAAATCTCTACAAAGTATGAGCCATCTCTGAATAGTGTATATCTCATAAAAAAATACGTCTTTAAGAGCCTATACTTGGTAAGCATTATTCTATTTCATGTGTAAATCTAAATTTATAACTTGAGTGGGGAATGTTATATGTTCATCTTCTTTCTTATATAGTAGCATTCTACAACTTTTAGAGCTGAAAGAGACCTTGGAGGGTTTCAGCCCAGCATCCTTCAGACTTTTTTTTGACAACTTAATAGCCTTTACAGGGAACTACAGACACTTCACACTTCATAACTTAGAATATGCTCATCACAATCCTAGGTAGTAGTATTCTCCCCTGTTTATGAATGAGGAAACTGATAAACAAAGAAATTGAATACCTTTTCCAAGGTCAAAAGAAAGAAATTTATTTTTTATTAATATTGAGATATAATTGAAATATAACATTGTACTAATTTTAGGACAAACGGATAATGATTTGATAGATGTATATTTTGCAAAATGATTATCACAGTAAGTTTAGTTAACATTCATTATCACAGTTTTTTTTTCTTGTCATGAGAACTTACTCAGCAACTTTCAAATACACAATACAGTATTGTTAACTATAGTCACCATGCTGTACATTATATCCCCAAGACTTCTTCAAATAATTATTTCTGATTTTAATAGGAATGCTTCTGGTTTTCTCTATTAAGCATGGTATGATTGTTTAGTTGTTGCCAAATTCTGCATTCCTTATCATGGCTATGATTATACTTATGCATTAAAAAGGTTTTATTTTTCACTGTATGTGTTGGAGAACAGTTTAAATAGCAGTGGAGTTTTGTGTGTCTGTAAATTTTGGTGAATTTTACATGTGGAACTCTTGAGAATAGATGGATAAATTATTTGGGAGGTGGGCAGAGTAGGTACTTTAAAGTTTTGCCTACTTATTTGATGGAAATGTATCTCTCTACAAACTTGGCCCAAGGTGACGGAAGGGGAAGATTGATATTCCTTGGTCAGGAGAGAGATTCTCCCTCTGTCTTGCAGGACACAGGAAGGAAGCATATAGCCCAGTGCCCCTGGCAGCTATCATGTAATCATAATAAAAACAGTTCAGAGAGATGAAAGAAAACTTGTTTCCTGATAACATCATTTCAGCTTTGATTATCATACCTGGAATCTGTCCTCATCTAGACTTCCAGTTATGTGAGAAAACACATTTCCTGACTGTTTAAGTCAGTTTGAGTTAGAGATTTTTCTTAACAGGAATGAAAATGGAATACTATACAACAAGAAGAACAAATGTTACAATGACACACCAAAATATGGGTGTCTCACAAACACAATGTTGAAGAAAAGAAGCCAGACACAAAGAATGTAAAATAGACAAAAAGCTAATATCTGTATGTATTGAGAGCTCTTATAAATCAAACAAGAAAAGGGCAATCATTGCAATTCAGAAAAAAGCAAAAGAACTTACAGATCTTTTATATAAGAGGAAAATTGGCTAGCCAATAAACATACGGAAAGATGTTCAAATTAATAATAATATAAAATTAACTTAAGATGTTTTGTCTCCTGTATTCCATAACTCACATAATTGGTATTTACTTAATGGCTAAAAGGGAAGAAAACAGAAATCATTCAGAATATCTTTTCTAATGCTCCTTATATCTAAATAGTTACCACATTTTATAATTTTTGCCTCAAAAGTGCCTTATAAAATTTATGTGCTCAATAATAATTTATAGATACTGATAGTATTCTAAAGAATACTATACTAGGAGTCAGAAAACTCACTTGCAGGGTTTGTCATTTATTAGTTCTGTATATTAAGAATATTACTGAATTTTTTTAATACATAGTTTTTTTCAAATATGAAAGTGGAGTAATAGAATGTATCCAAATATGTATCATAACTAGGTTTGTTATGAGACTTAGATATTATATCTAAACTTGGATTTTATGCTTTAAAATACAGTAGTACCAAAGTAAGAAAATTGTTATTTGAAAGATTATTTCTTTATGTCTGTTGGCTTTTGTGACAAAAATAATTAGCTATTAAAATTATTTTAGATTTCTTGCCTTTTCAAATCTTCTCAACTACTTCTTTTCATCAGAATTTTTTGGTGTATATCTCTTTGCTTGGCCCTTTATACATTTCAAGTGAGAACTCAGGGTAAGTTTGTATCAAGTAGAAGGCTACCAAATTAGCCCGCAAATCCCAAAGGTTATATTACTGAATCAATGTGCTTCACAACCTTTTCTGAGAAGGATAAAAGCACTTTTATTGAGGTACATCAACACTACTAATAATTCTAAGACATGAAAACATCTGACTGTGAAGTTGATTATGTACTCAAACAGAAAGCTTTAATCAAAAGATTTCTTAAGTCCTCTCCTTCCACAATGTTTTTTCCCCATATTATTGATGTAGATGTTGAGTTTCTTCCAAAAATGCAAAATAATTAGATCTGAAGATTCCCTTTAACTAAAATGAAATTTTCAAACTTTTGCTAAGCAATATATTTCATGATGAAATAAATGCCATCAGTTGTTTTTCTGATACCAAGATTCAGCAGCATAAAAAAGAGGTGTAGTAAAAACAAAATGTCCCAAAATAACTCCCAAATATCAGTTGCCTTCCAGATCCACTCTCCATTCTTCTCCACCCTGCTCTCTTTTTACCACATTACTGGCCTCCCTTGGTCCTTGGGTTTCAGGGCATGGTTGGTTTCTCGTTGGATTTGGCCATGGAAATACTAGCAAGAAGTCAGAAGAAGGAAGTAGTGTTAGATATGGGCTTGCTACAGGCTAGTTGCATCTGTCTGTCAAAGGTCACAGCTCCTGTAAGTCTGCCTTCTCTACAGAGCCCTCTGCCTCCAGGTTCTGATACAGGCTCTAGCCTTTCACCACTACTGGCGAAGGGGCCCTTAAGTTCTCCATTGTAGGTATTACTCACTTCAGAGTACTGCTCTATTTCCTCTGGTTTCTCTAAACCATACTCAGTTTTCATAGATAGTCCTTTATTTGAACCAGTTTTAAATTACTCACCTTCAGAATTTCATATATTTCCTGTGGGGATCCAGATTGATTCAATAAATAAACAGTGACTACTGATATTGGTATTGATTGGCATGCTTTCATTTTTATTGTATTTAATTAATGCATTTGGAAGATTCTATAGAGCAAAATGATAAATCTCAAACTTTGATCTTCAGCTAATCTACTGTGATGTTTTCTTGATTTAACTAACTCAGAATGTACATGTGAAAATTGAGTTTTGCAATTAGAAAGATTCTAGGTGTGTATTACTTGTTATAGGTTTTTTAAAAAATTGTATCCTGAGTGATTTCAGTACCATTCAACAGATACTATTTTAATAACTATTATGTAAAAATTCTTTGACCATTAGCAGTACAGTCTATGAAATTCTGTCTTCCCTTATAGTTTTTAACATCCATTGCAGACATGCAGACATATAATGTAAAATAGGAAATCAAGGAGAAAAATACTAACTCCTAAAACTAGAAAGAACAGGGTTCACATGAAGTGTTGTTGGAGCTGATTCTTGAAAGACAGAGAGAGGTTCAAATAGATGGGTCTCATGGGATGAGTATTCAAGACTAAAGAAACAAGAGCGAAGGAATGTGCATAGTGATATACAGGGAATGCTCTATGAATAAAGAGACTGTAGAATGACTGCAGTGAAGGGTACATAGGATTGTTTATAAGTTTGAACAAAGTAGACTGTGGCCAAATAGTGAAAGGCCTTAAATTCCAAATGAGAATGAGAATCAATGGAGAAAAATTAAAGTTCTTTGAGTAGGTGATTGATTTAGAATTGTACAGTAGTTCATATCATCATCAGATGTAGTTGTAAGAAAGATTACATAGGCAGCAGATAATGAGAGGAAAGGGGAAACTAGGTAGGAACATTGGTAAAGAAATTAGAACAATGATTCAATTAGAGGTAACAGAACATGAACATGACAAAACTATTGGAGAAGAGTATGTTTCTTAATTTGTTTCCTCTGAAAGCAGAGCTTGCAACAAGATAATAAAGATGTTATAATTACAGAAGAAACATCTATAGTTATATAAAGACTAAAGAATGAACTTAGAAATAGGCATGTGTTCAAAGAACTGGCAATGGCCAACTAAGGAGATTGAAAAGAGTAGGCTAGAAATGTAAGGGGGCATCTAGGAGATAGTAATTCCAGGGAATACTGATTTGTTGAAAGAATGAACTGTTTAATACTACAAATAAGTTAAGCAAGATGTGATGGTCCAAATTAAAAATGGCCCAATTCTTCATCCATCCATATATCCATCACCTTTGTAAAGTAGCTTTATAAGTCCACCTATGAACAGATGGAGACTGTTTCCTTATTCCTTGTTGTTCCTTGTTTTGGCTAGTGGAATACAACAGAACTGACAATGCTTTTGTATAGAGGACTCAAGAGACCATGCCCTCTTTTCTACTTTGTTGGAATCCTGCTGTCATCACATGAACAAGGTTAAGCTCGCATGCTGGATGGAACAAGTGTGAACTGATCACTCCTGTTACCTCAGCCAACAGTCAGCCAACTGTCTGCAACCAGCTAGTTCCCAAACAGTCAGCTAGTCCTACAGATATAAACAAGCTCTATGTATAGGTGAGTTCAGCCTGTCCCACATCAGCAGAACCACTTATAAGTAAACCTGTGATCAATGATTAATGGTTATTTTAAGTCATTAGGGTTTGGGGGCAAGCTATTAGAGTAAAAATTGTTGAGGAGTTACAAGGAATTGGGCAACAAATATTTTTAAATGAGCCTCTTCTTAAAAAGGGGAACAAAGTTGGAAAAGTGACTGAAAGTATTACTATTTTTATTGTGTATATAGGGTTGATTTGACTATGTTTTGGAAAAGATGAGAATAATCTCATGGAAAGTTGGATAAACAGGCCAGTGGAAGAAAGTATAATTGGGGTAGCACATTCTCAGGAATGGATGAACTCAAATGCACAGATGATTAGAACAGTCTGATAAAGGAATAGATTGAATTCTTCTTGAAGAAGAGATAAGGAGAAAAAGGCAGGTGACGACAGAGAAAGAATGAGGTTGGAGAGAGGTAGATTGAGTGACGTCATATCTTTTCAATGAACCGATAAAATCATCCATTGAATTAAGTTAGCTGGTTTTCTTTTCTAAAAGTAGAGAAAAGTTTCCAACATTAATGAAAGATACTTAAAATGTAGTCAATTGAGAGATAAATAAAATGATTGCTGAGTGGTTCTGAGAGCCCTGGTGAGCCTGGATATCAAGAAATGCACTAAAACTTTAGATATCATATTGGACATTGGGAGGGAAAAAAATGCAAGAGACAACTCTAAGAGATAACCTAAAAGTGTACCAAAGAACCTTCTGTTTCCAAAGTTAGATTTCACTAAGCAGTCTTATTGCTAACTGAATTCTGATGATTTCTTCCAATTTGTTGTGTATCTTGGAGTAATCCTGCTAGGATAAGTAGAATTAGTATAAATCATGCATGTGCAGATTTGAAAACTTCATAATTTTGGAGTCCTGGCAGTGTGTGTAGGGTAGAAGGGAGAGACAGAGTAGAGACTTTGCAACCAACACTAGTGTTTGGGAAGAAATATAAAATATTAATAAGAAACATAAGGAAAACAACACCCTCTCTTTGTTTATCAGGCACAATATATTGTGAAGTTCATGAGAAAGAATTCTTGGGTACTTTATGTAGAGATGGCAAACTATCTCTGTGTCTCCAGCATGTTAATCAGAGAAAGATGTTCATAAAGGCAAAGAATGAGGTGAGGGTACGTATATACAAGAAGGGAAGACTGGATTTTTATGGCGGTCTCCCAGGACCTCTTTTCTTTCACATGCAGTCAGAAAAGTCAATTGAATTCTATATCTTTACTTACAGCATAGTAACATCAACTCAGAATTGTTGAGAAAATCAAAAGAGATGAGCGTGCATGAAAGTGCATTGAAAATCTAAAACCCGATACAAATGGAAAGGATTTGCTAAAGCTAAAAGCAATGATATTTAAGATAACTTTTATTAGAATTGATTTTTAAATGATTTAAAGAATAAGCCCGTATCATGTTGCTTAAAAGTAACTGGTTCTGTCCCAAAATGATCAAAGTAATTAATCTAAAACGTTTCTCATAAGAGATTAAAATAACACCTTGAGTGTTACGTGTTATAAAATTTGTGGCTATACTATTTCATTGTATGTACTCAACATTCACCAAAAAAACTTAAATTCAATTATCCTAACTCTACCAGTCCTGTATATCTTACTGCTTCTGTCATGCAACGTTTATGTGAACTATTTGTCTTATTATATTCTGTTCCACTTGAAAGTAAGTCTTTCATGAGGAGGATTATTCGCTCTATTGGTCAACATGGATATTGATAGAGCATAAAGCCAAGTGACACATAATTTTGGAGTACTGACATGTTCCCCCTGCTGTCGTAAACAGGGAAAGAGTATAATTCACCCTACCTAGTTTGTATTTTAACATTATGAAGGTCAGGTCTCAAATAAATACATGAGGTGAGAAATTTAAAAATAATCCATTTTTCTATTAACCAAACTAACAGTCATTTACTTTTGAAATGTATGTTGAATAGCTACCTGCTCTGTGAGACAGGCACTGTCCTCAGTCACTACCTTGGAAAGCTTACAAAGAATTGAAGGAAGATAAATAACAATATCTTGTTCTCAGTAAGTTATCATTTTTGTTTAACAAAAATTCTTTTCAAGTTTTGGTTTAAATTAATTGGGAGGGCAAGGTGAAAAAAATGGTTACACCGAGAGAGGTAATGGAATAGTGGTATGGCAGGTGGTTTTAAGTGACAATTTCTGAGCTTTTCTAGTTTTCATGAGCAAAACGCTCTTCCCCAATTTAATTCTCCTGATCTATATCACTTCTCAGCAACTCATTTAATTTTAGTTACAATTTAGAAGTGAATATTCAACACAGTGTGGAAAGGAGAATCTCTTCAGTAAATGATGCTGGGAAAGGTGGATAGCCATGTGCAAAAAGTGAAATTGAACTCTTATACTATATACAAAAATTAACTCAAAATGGTTTGAAGACTTTAATGTAAGACCTGAAACCATAAAACCCCCAGAAGAAAATACAAAAAGGAAGCTTTCCAACATTATTCCCACTAGCTAAGACATGGAATCAACTTAAATGTCCATTGATTGAGTGGATAAAGAAAATAAGTATATATGTGAGTGTGAGTGTCTGTGTGGTTAGGCATATTATTCAGCCTTAAAAAGGAAGAGCAGGAAAGGTATAGCTTGGTAGGGAGGCTATGGCTCAGTGGTAAAGCGCATGCTTAGCAGGCACAAGGTCCTGGGTTCAATCCACAGTACCTCCATTAAAATATAAATAACAAACAAACAACAGGCTTAATTACCCCAAAAAATTCTTTTAAGAAAGGAAATCCTGTCATTTGTGACAACATGGATAAACCTGAAGAACATTATACTAAGTGAAATAAGCCAGGCGTAGAAGGACAAATACTGCATGGTATGAGGAATCTTAGTGGCTGTCCACCGTATCTCAGTAAAGTAGTTAGAAACTAAGGCCTTGCTCTTAGAAGTTTTCAGTAAAGTAAATGAATATGTATCTTGAAAGGTGACATGATATAAGGTCCATCAGTTGTTTCATTTCATTGTGAATTATCTAAGGCAAAAGTAGTATCATTCATCTTGTATCCCCAATACATACCTAGAATAAATAGGTAATAAATAATTTTTTTTGACTTCTGAAAAAAATGAAGATTCCCAAACTAAATGGAAATGGATTACTTTCCTCTAATTCCAAAATTTTATTTTGAAAGAAAAGAGATGAGTTTTCCTAGAGATGTATCTAATTGTTTGGCAGTAATTTGCAGTCCTTCAAAAATAGGACTAATTATCATCATGTAGGCAGGGAATCTTAGGTGGCAATTTGTAATTTTTAGCAGCTTTTTACTTACATCATTTTCAAGTTGCTACAGCAGGAGGTAAAGCACAAAACCATGTTTATTTGAATAGAAATATTTAAAATGCTGCATTACGGGTTCACCGAAGTTGAGTTTGGGGAAATGAATGTATCTTTCTTCTTGTCGATATTATTTGAACTTCCTACGTATTCCACCTAATGGTGATTTGGAATTTGGTTCCTCTAATTGACTCTTAAATGTACCAGTGTCTTAAATTGGTATTCACTTGCAGATATAGTCTCATACACTGGCCAGTATGATAGAGCCCATAGCCAGAGGTGAGTGTTGTGTATTTGAGTAGTCTGAATTGAGATATGCTGTTAAGTATAAAATACATACTGGATTAAAAATGCTCAGTCAGGAAAAATTTAAATATCACATTAATCATTTTTATATTAATTACATGTTAGAATTATAACATTTGCTATATTGGGCTAAATAAAATATGTTAGTAAAATTGTTTTATCTGTTTTATCGATTTCTTTTACTTAGTGTGGCTTCAAGAAAATTTAAAAGCTCATGTGTGGCTTGACTTATATTTCTATTGAACAGTACTGTCTAATAAGTACAGAATACAGTGGGATTGTTTTTTTTCCTCCCCTTTAGAACATCTATTACTAGGGCCTTAGATTACAATGATTTTTACAAACCATATTGTACAGCTTAGGTTTGTATTCTATTTCTCATCTACTAAAACCATGAGCTCCATTTTAAGAGAGCTGCTGGTAAGCAGCTCAGCTGTCCTAAAGTTTATTTTATGTATCAAAAATATATATATCCCACTTACTTGGAAAACGATTTTGCCATAGCTTACTATAAAATACATTTAAACACAGCAGTTATAAATAAATTCAAGTAGAAACAAAACAAGACAGAGGAAGAATAGGTATCATTCTAAGATAAAGTGTTTACTGTAACTGATTAGTCACTTAGATGAAACTTTATTACAAGAGGAAAAGGAAGACATACCATCTCTTTTTGGCCTTATGATAGAGTAAACCCAAAATTTGGAATCATCCATTCTTAGAAACTGAACTTCTTATAAGATAGTTGCTAAATCTTTGTGAATAGTGGGGGGAAAAAACAGCGAAGTCCCTGTAAAGGGAGGAAAATCAGAACACCTTAAGAATTTGTTGCTGCTATATCTAATTATCCCCCTGATGACTCTTACTTACATAGCCTCAGTTGTATATTTGCATCTTTGCTCTGAAATGGTAACATGAGCAGCAGCAGTAAGAGCTCTCCATCAAATTCCATGAGGTTTTTGAGAAAAAAGTGGTGAAAAATTTCAACAATACAAGGAATCGAAAAATACAAGGGTTGAATTAATCAAAACATAGCTTGAAGTCAATTAAAAAGTAGTACAGTACAAATGGAAAAATATTTTAGCATTTTCAAAGGAAACCTGAAGAATCTATTGCAATGGATCACATAGGAAAAATTTTTTTTAATTATATACTGGTTTTAGTCAAATCTAAGGGAGAGAATACTGAAATGAGCAGGGGGAAATAAGAATGCGGTAGAAATGAGAGGTAGGAGAGGTAGCTGTGGACTAGGACTTTCCTGTAAAGTCTAAAATGAAGTTTGGATTTTGCTCCAAATGTGATATTAAGCCATTGACTTTGAGCACTGGAAATATAGGATATTATTTTATATTCTAAAACATCATTCTGACTGATCTGGGAGCCAAAAGAAAAATCAAGATAATATCTTTTTGGAAATAGACATGAAGATGAATTATAAATATTTGGATATGAGAGTTTGAAGCTCAGGGAATAGATCAGGACTAGATATGTAACTTTGGGCTTCAATATATAGAGAGTAGAAGAAATCTTCTGGAAGCAAAAATAGACAACTCCTAAACTCCTAAATATTTGGATTTTACCAAGAGATACCAATCCAGGAAGAAAACTTAGAAGGAGTAGCTTGTGGGATAGAACTAAAACCAGGAGCATTCTACTTCATGGATGCCAAGAGCCTATAACAGGGATGGGGTAATTACCACGTGTGCCAAATACCCTGAACAGGCTAAGTAATAAGAGAAACACAGAAGCAGCCATCAGATGTGTCATCACGAGATCATGGTGGACATTGACAAGAGTGGTTTCAGTGGTGCAAGTTAAAAGAAGTTTGGGAGGTAACAAAGTGGACCCTAGATGCACAATTATTAACAGATTTTTCAAGACTTTTCTGTTTAAAGCAGCAGCAATAACAACAAAATGAAATGATAACTGAGCCAATACAGGATTAAGATAAACTTGGTTTCTTAATTAATTAATTAATTAATTTGTTATGTCAGTGATACAATACGGAGTGAAAGACTGATATTCCTGGAGCCGATGAATAGGGGACAAGTGTCCTCCAAAAGAGGAGACAGGGGCCAGAGAATGTAAGTCTGAGCATATATGAAAAGACTGGCCATAGAAGAGAGTAGGGACACTTCATTTGTGGTCGTGAGAAAGAGCACAGATAGTAGGTGAAGAGATGCAGATGGAGCAGCAAATTTATTGGAGGAACTCCCCAGGCATTACCTTTTTTTTTTCTATTTGTTACACAAAGTGTGAAGGAAGGTCGCTGGCTGAGATGGCAGGAAGGGGTTTGTCTTATTACAGAAAGAATAAAGCAGTTAACTGTAATAGAAGCTTTTCAAACCTGTTTTCCAGGTCGCATATTACATCTTCCTTCCAAGTAAACCCACTGCTGTCTCCCTGATTCTAAGTGATGGGAAGATTATGTACAACCCAGATGTTTGATAATTCTGTGTCATTTCTGACACTGTGGAGTTTGAGTGAGTTATGGAGGATGGAATACATGTCACTCACATTTTCTTAATTTTTTGAGTCATCAGTACTTACAGCAAATCTGGAGGATAGCCAAGAGATTATCCATACAAAAGTAAGCTGAGGTTTAAAATAAAAGAAGTGAACATTTATGTTTCCTTGAAACAATATGTTGAAATTGAACATAGGTTTTATTTTTTTCATAGCCATAAAAGATACAAAAACATGGGACAACTAGAGACGGTTTCCATGGCAGAGACTTAGATGGTACCCTGTAAGTCTAACTGCTGTGCCAAGTTTTAGACCTCTGAAACAAAGAACTGAAAGTATTATCTGTAAAATTTGGATCTAAAACATCTTTTTTCTTTATTCATATAAGTGCTGCAAACCTTTTTTTTTTTTGGTTGATTTATTTGGATAATTATCCTTAGTTCTCCAGTTGATTTTGCATGAGTTAAAATAACACAGATTTAAGGTCTTAACCAAACATAAGAGTTCCAGTTTTAGAATTGTATTAATTTTGGAAACAAAAGACAGTAATGGATACTTACAAATATTAATTAAGTAGGTTCTAAACTAAATTATAAGGAAAACATTTTAGAATATAAGGACTCAGCTTCTGTGTAAGACATATCAAAAATGACTGCGTGGTTTGCCACTACTATTTTTTTTTTTAATTCCTTCTGACCTTACTTATTTAACTTTTCAGGGTCAAAAAAAAAAACTATAAGGTATTTGATTTAAGTGTATAAATTTTTGACTTAAGAGTTTCTGACTTCAACTCTATCAGGACCTGCTGACCTTACAGCTTGAGATTATTTGATTTAGTAAGCAGGCATGATGGTCATTGTTGTATGTATAAACAAAAGCCGCTTTTTGTCTTTCAAGCTAGATTTAAAATTCACTGACATGGTAGAAATAGAATTTAGAGTGAATACCATGGAATAATTAACATTATATTCATGTTGCAACAAAAATTACCATTTTCATTGATACTGAGCCAAGATAGATTGCAACATGAGTGTCTAAAAGATCTAAAAGTCCCAACCTGTTGTTTGTCTTCAAGATCTCAGGGTCCATTTTTTGCTAACTCATTGATTTGGTGAATGTATTTGATGAAGCCTGAATGCTTAAAGACATGGGTCAGTTAAGACTGGTGAAAGAGTGTTGAAACATTGAGCATAAATTTGGAGCAAGGGTAATCATAATAAAAATTTCTTTTAATTGTTAAGCACATAATGAAACTTTTGGGCACCAATAGTTTTCATCCTCCTCGGGGCTGTAATGGGTATACTTTCTGATAAATTATAAATAAATTTATAATTATAAATTCAAATATAAATATAAATTCAAATTCAACTAAGCTGACATTTGCACTTCTCAGTTCATCATATTTTATGAGATTTTAGGCACCCTGTTTTAAATCAAATTGCATGACTAACTACTGAACCCCAAGCTTCTGTTTCTGTATAGATTTTCTGTACTCAATGAACATCCTTTGACTGAGAAATAATTTCACATCTCTGTTTTGGAAAATATATAATTTGTCGTCAAATTAAAATCTCTGATTTTACGTGTTTAACCAACCCAAACTTTGCCAAGAAGTTAAAAAAAAAAATCCAAGATCTCTTTATATTGTGCATTAGTTACATGAATAGGTTTTTAAAAAATTTATCAATTATGTCTCATTTTGTTTTAACATTTGGTTTCTTTGGTTACTGAGGACCTAGAGAATTAAAAACTGAACTTGGATTTGACTTTAATCAGCTCTACCTGTTTAAAATCTCTGATTTTTTCATGTCCTTGGATATAAATAAAAAATGATAACACTCATCTTTCTAAATTATAATGATTAAAAGAGAGATGTTTAACTATCTAACATAGTATCTTGTCCATAGCAGATATGCAAGAGCCCTTCTTTCCTTATTTTTTTGTATTTTTTTTCTTCTCTCTTCTCCTTTTTAGTGACTAGGGTGATAAATCCAGGTTTCTTTTTTAAGTTGCATTGTGTTGTTTTCTGCTTAGACTTGATGGTTGCATAGGTGAAAAATTGGTTTTTGACATTTATTGTAATAAAATAAGGAAGAAAAAAAAAGTTTTGAGTTCTTAAATATACAGTATCCCATAGGAGAAAGGAAAATTAGAAGTTCCCCAATCTTTGTAGGCCAGTATGATAAATCTTTAGTCTAGCAACTCTAGGATATAACCCTTAAACCTAGATAAATAATCTTTTAAATCATGTTAATGGCTTGTTTAGTAGTATTGGTTTATTTAGTAGTTAATATTTCCACCTAGTCATACATTTCTCTCTTAAGAACTGGATTTTCCTTCTCTTTAATTCCTGTGCGTCTCACAAAGCATTGGTGTTCTTGCAATGTAACATGGTTGGGTGAGAAACCTTTTACTAACACAGGCTCAGTGGGGGCTATGAGGCAGCTTGTGTACTTCCCTTATATTATTACGCCTGCATTAGGGTACCTTCAGCTTCCATCACTTGTCAAAGAAGGAAATTTTAGAAGAAAATCCTAAGTACTTCAAGGAGTATAGGTAAGGTATTACTCAAATTTAAGACATGGGCCCCCAAACCCTAGTTGAAAGCCCACAAGCATATGTTATTTATTACATATTTGCTATGAAGTTTAATCTTCTTAACTTCAGGGACCTTTTTTTTATTATATATTTCCTTTTATATACTTCAAGTTACTCCTTATCCTCTGGACAATTAGTAATATGATTTTAAAATGTTATGCTATCCTTTTTAACAAATAAACACATAAAAATGATATGAAAATGAAAATCTATGAACAAATAAATATAAAACACTCTAAGAATAATGATGAATATGATGGAGATGATGATGATGGTTATAATGATAATGGTAATTATAAAAAAGATGCTGAAAATAAAGGCTATAGTATCTGAGGGGGAGCAGAATTGAACAGATTATTGAAGAGGGAGATATCTCTAGTTAATATGTTAGTGGATCAAGTAGACTGGTGTAGGTACAGTCTAATAAAAAAGAATAATTTATTAGTAAGTAAAAGGATTTATCATTTTCTGTTTGGTGTTCCTGTTGTGGATACTCAGATGATGAAGTTATTCCCAATATAATAATTATATTATACTGTTGTTAGCTCCACTATAATAATAGTTAAGGGTGAAATATTTATACACCAATAGCAAAAAGCTATTTGCATGATGTTGTTTAGAGGAAAGAAAAGGCAGCTTCTGCTTGAGAAGGGGGATCAGAAATTCTAAAATAAGTTACTAAACCAGAGGCTTTTGCAGGGAAAAAGCTGCAGTTTTTCAGCATTAAGTAAATGTGAGGCTAAGAATGGTAAAGAAATAAAGTTGATTCAAAGTTCTTAGTCTTGAAAGACTAGAGGGTGGGTGCTATGAATAGAAATTTAAAAATGAAAAGGAAATTTTAGTAGAAGACAAATGGCTATAATATAGTCTTGTTTTGTGGGAGTTGGGGGGAAGTAGGAGCTTTACTTCAGCTCAGAAGGTAGAATTAGGCATTTCAAGAAGAGGCATCAAACCTGAGCCTCTAAGGAAGTGTGATTGGATGAGGAGGGAGATCCAGTGATATTCAGGCACTAGAGGAGACATCAGAGAATATGGAACTCTGGTGGAGAGAGGGTTTGGGACAGATCTGCCCAAAATGTGTTAAGTCCAAGCAGAGATATCAAGGGGCTCTGGGAAGGAGAGAGGTAAAAATTCAGATGTAAAGTTTGAGAGAGGGCTCAGAGATGGAAATACAGGATTCTGAACCATCTGGGGAGAAATGATACGTGAAGATTTATGACAGAATATACTAGATTATAGGTAGAATGACAAGGAGTAAGAAAAAGACTTCAGAGGTTTAGGGGTGGCCAACATTGAAAGGCTGAGAGGAGCAGGAAGGCAAGAGAGTGTAGGAAGTAGATAAAGAGGAATCTGAATAGTGGTAGACGAACTAGAAGAGAATGCTCAGACACAGAACCACGGGAGGAAAGAGGATTTAAGGGCAGTCAGCCTTAAATGTGTAGCTTGTAGCAGGATCAGGAAATGTTTTTGGAATGAATGCATGTGGTTGGACTGGGAGTAATGATAGCTGTGTGCAAATATGGCCACTCCTACCCTTGGCCTCTGTTGACTGATAAAGTTAATGTCTGTAAATATCTTTTCACTCATTTATCTACCCCCATCGGTGTCATCTGTGATTATTTCAGAAAAGGGGAATCCAGACATATGTGCTTCTTTTTAATTTCGTGTATCTTTGTACATACTTTCTCAAGTGCCTTGTACATGATTTTATATTCTGTTGTAACCACAGTTTTCCTTTGCACAAAAGATTTGTTAACAAGAGCTCTGATTTCTCAAGTGAACACAAACATTTCTAATTAAATGTATGTTTAGTATCTTTCAGAGAAAAATTTCTAATGCTTCCATTAAAATTAGTAAGCAGTACATGTCTACAATAATAACAGAGTTTGGTGACTTTTAGTCTTTAGGTAGAAAACTGCTTTTGATAATTAACTCAGAATGTCTTGTAGAATTCTTGCACTTTAATTTCCCTAAGACTATTTTGGATGATTTGTTAAACTTAAGGAGAGTAAGACAGTGTTTTTCATAGCTATAAAGGAAAAGTCAGGAACAAAGTTTGTCTCTAATTTAAACTACTTAGTTATTTCTATCTTTAAATACTTTTGCTGGTTCTCTGTTTCTGTGCATATGTTATATTTACCCAGTTTAAGTATAAGATTTCTGTGGGCATATACCATTTTTATTTCTTTTCCATTTTTTAAAAATAGCCATATTTATTATACATAGCACAGTATCTTACACATGAAGCACAATAGTAAACTCAATGTCTGTTGAATGAATCCAAAAGAATCTTCTACATTTACATATCCTGCTGTTTCTCTTAATTCTCATATAAGCATAATTCAGAATTCATCCCAACTCACTTTTTATGACTTTTTGTAAGAAAAAACTCAGAAATGGCTGTATTACATATATACCTATATTTAAACTTTTTACCATGTTATCTCATGTTATCAACAAGATATTTTAAATTCAAAACTAAAGAAATCTGAAAAAAAGGGAATACTACAAGTTAGAACAAAATTTGTTACAAAAGAAGTGTATCCCACAGGAAAAAAAAGAAGTAAAAAGTCAAGACATTGCAGAATAGGAGTGGGATATGAAAACACTTTATTTTTTGTTTATTTTTCATAACTAACAAATAACTCATTCTTTTTACCTCTGACAGTAACATCTGTGCAGAAAGGTCATTTTCATTAGCCTTAGGTTTGTAATTTCCAGCCTCTCTGCCCAAAGGCATTGCTGTTATTTACAGTTTTTCTTAATCCTATGCAAAACCAAACAATGATCAGTGTAAGGCTAATATATGTTAAGTGCCTTAGGCACATTTCAATTAAGTATTAACATAGATTGGAAAACTTCCAAAACATTTAGTGAATATTACTTTCAATCATTTTCATTAAAATTAATAGCAAGTGTTAAAAAGTAATATACCAGGGAGCTGGGGGAATTGAATTCTTAGCTTCTAAAAGGCTACTTGTATTAATGTAGAAAGAATTGTACTACAATTCAGCCACATATTACCTGGTCCCATTAAATCCTGCATTTTGTGTGGATAGATGATGGGAGTTATGTGCAAATTGTTTTAATACTTTTAAATAGTGACTCTAGATTTTAATGAATATTTACTAGATTCCAAAATTAGTGAACTGACATGTTAGCAAGGTTAAAAGTTCAAACTACATGCATCTATCATTAACAGTATTTTCCAGAAATACTTAAAGATGAGCTTTGAGTAATCAATTTATAGAAGTAAGAAAAAGAATTCTCCAAACTTAAGGTAATACCAATATTGAAATAATAAAAT
This sequence comes from Camelus ferus, assembly GCF_009834535.1. Classification (NCBI taxonomy): domain Eukaryota; kingdom Metazoa; phylum Chordata; class Mammalia; order Artiodactyla; family Camelidae; genus Camelus; species Camelus ferus. The sequence continues at coordinate 14,356,584 of NC_045699.1, forward strand.
TATTATAAGAGGACCCAATGAGTGACAGTTGTGTCTGTGAGAATTTTAAAAAAAGAAAAGTAAAAATAATGAGTGAATTAAATGGAATATATTATTGAAATATCAAAACAATTCAGAAATCTTAATGGCCAAAATTTACCTCTAAAAATAGTATTGAATAGAATAATTTAATAAATTAAATAAAATGAAACAGAATTGACCTTCTTCACTTAGTAACCCTTTTTTATCTTTTAAATAAAAAGATCTCTAGCTATATACGTATTCACAATAATTTTGGTATTACATATAGCATTTTAAAAAATAACATTTATCAGGTTTAGTTTGTGATATATGTATGTGTGTGTGTGTGTGTATGTATACACATATATAATTTCCAAATTTTCCAATTTTAGATAGTGATTTTTCAACCTTTAAAGATACTACACATAAACACAGATTTTCCTTCATGTCTTCCATTCAAGTCAGTGCTATGTAAGGACCACACGGTGGAACATGGACAAGTTAAGGATTTTAAGTAGAGTTTTGCTGATGAAATTACAGCAGTATTTTGAATGTTAATATTATTAAATTTTTAAAAATCACTTTGTTCTAAATTTCCTTCAAATGTAAGAAAAGGAAAATGGGTATTATATAAATAACATACTAAAAGAGTGTAAAGATAAAGCTGTTTCCTTTGCAATGGGGTTGCCTTCCTTTTTATCAGTTTTCTAGATGCTCACCCTTCCTAAAAAGCCATTGAATACAATTAAACTGCCATTCCAAGATAATTGAATTCTAAGACCAGAAGAATAATTAGCTTAGAAAAAAAATAAAGATAATTATGGCATAGCTCTTGTGTAAGGTGTGATGGTCAAGGTGAGGTACCACAGGCCATGAATGCAGAGTAGTGAATGTGACGTCTGCTTTGTGTAATCAGAGGGGTCAGAAAAGCCAAATAGTAGCTAGTAACTCCTATGACCAGTGAGGGTGTAAGAACGTGGGCTCTCAGACAGGTCATTAGGAGAGTGTGGCTTTAAGGGAGCACCCTTAAGAAACTATTGAAAAATGTGACTTGTGAAAAGTATATAGGTTCATGTTTCCCGGATTAATTATGTCATGAGAAAACTGAGGCTAGTTATGTGGTGTACATAGGAGAGACCCAGAGAGGAAATGTCATTCCCTATGTGTGGAGTAACTTTTTTTATAACCCCCCTTGTCCACTATGAAAACTCATTTTCTTTCTTCAAATCTGGGGTGAAACGTCATTTTGCTTCACTTTTTTTTTTTTTTTTAATTTCCCCTAATTCTTAAGTATAGTTATTCCTTCCTTTGCATCTGCTGTATTAAACAGAATTTCAGAAACGGGGATCTAATTAAATAAAAAGGTGTTTGTTTGGAACTTGTTAGGACGGCAGCTCAGGAGACACAGAATCAGGAAGTACTAGAATTGTGTTCTGAGGGGCTACAAAATGCGAGAGGCTTATAAAGGTAAAAACTGAAAGGTTACAGTTAGTTATGTCAGTTGTTCATCAAGAACTACAATTGGAGCTGGCAAAAAGTGGAGTCCTTGTTAAGCAGGGATTGGTTGGGGTCTGAAGTGATTATATGGTTGCAAATCAAGGGAGAGGAAGACTTAGATACTACAATGTTGCAACTGGTAGCTGCTAGCAAATAATTGTTTTGAAAATGGCTGTTGGTGTGGTTGAGTTTGATACAGGTCAGAGAAAATTCAAGTTCTCAGAGATGTAGGAAGGTGTCCTAAATCACATCCACAGTGGCCATCCAGCTCAGTTTGGATCCTTGAACCATAGTTACAACATTTTAATTTTTAAATGAATTTAAATATGCCATTACATAACACTTCACAAACACACACACATAAACACACACTTCCTCTTTCTATTTCTCACCATAGATTAAGCATCTCAAAGGGTCTGTATCTATTTAACTTTCTATTCTTGGCCCTTAGCACATTGACTGATAAATAACAGGTGCTCAAATATATTGAATGAATTAATTAATGAATTAAGGCTGTAGATAGAATAATATTAAAGGGTAGTAAGATCAAAACAGTATGAAGAGTTTTTAAGGAAAAATGACTGATATTTTTAAGTGATTCTAAGTAAATTCCAACAGAATTTGAAAAGCTTCTGGATTCAGTAAGCTTCAAATATTATTACTATAAACAGAAAAAAAATGACTGATTCATGTGAGACTAAGTGGGGAACTCTTAGAAGTGGTATTTTGCCACATTTGCTAGTATTTTGCTAATTCTTAAATGAACAGGAATTACTTTGCCCTAAATATATTGCAATTAATTATAAAGGCAGGTAAATTATAGTTTGGTAGATCATTATAAAATTCTTTCATAATAGTTTGGTTGTTCTCAATTAAGTTGTTTACATACCTCCAAATTTGAAAATCAAAAAATTTTTCAACTGTTTATCTAATTGTGAACCTGATCTCTTGATAAGTTTTATACAAATTGAATCTCCTTATGTAATTCACATCTCTACAGAAGACTGAATAGAAGCAGTTTTCAAATGGATTATTTACAAAGAATCACATGTTATATAGTATATTGCATTTATTACTATTTGAAATTAGTAAATAATTTATCTTTGAAATATTAGATGGTAATTAATAAAAATAGCATATTTGGTGTAAGTTAAGTATCTTCCATCTAAAGTTGTATATTGATAACAGATCAAGTAAGTTACTCTTCCTTGTGTAAGTAGGTGCTGAGAGATTCAGCACTATTTGTCACCTTTTTTTTTTTTTTTTCTTTACTCTTGTCTCTAATTTGATCTCTCTAAGGCTTTGGTCTCTATTTCTGTAAAAGCTTTTTCCTGTGTGAATTAGGCCAGTTTTTACTGATGAAGAGACAACCGCTGTAACATTTTTCCTGGAAGCTAGCATCAAACTGTTGACTTCTTTCCAGTGACCTTCAAAGTATAATGATAATGCATTATTACTAATCTATATTGGAGTGAACTTGTAACCTTTAGACCGAGAGTTGTATATCGGACATCTGTATTCATGATTCCTAGATTTTAGCAGAGTATCTAACTCTTGGGTTAGCTGTGAGCAGACATGGAGAACTCTTATGAACTCAGTATAGTTGTAGGATGGTTAAGATTTTTAGGACAAAAATTGTATGTAATTCAGTTACTTTAAGATGGGTGATGCTCACAAGATACTGTGACATGTGAATTATCCAAGAGTGGGCTATGGCTCTTCTACTGAATAATTGTGGGGTATAGTCCATGCACCTAACTCTTCTTTGTATTAAATCCCAATTTTATTTCTGATTGTTAGTAACTTAAATCATCTAGGTAAATACCTATGGAAAAGGATTAGTTATGATTCACTTAGCAGTAAAGTTATGTAAATATTGACTTAAAGCTTTGAAAATATAAAATGGATAATATAGCCTGAGATTCTTTATGCCTTTATAAGTGAAACCTAGCGTGGATATGAGGCTGTACAGGTGTGTAGAACCTGTGCTGTCATGCCAGTTCTCCTGCATAGTCTGTCGTTGTTAACTGGTGGTGGTTTTCGGACAGACCTGACAGACAGATACATGGGTTTTGTTTGAATAAAGTCTGTTTGTCCATTAAAACTGAACATACTATTCAGAATCAGACAGATTTGGCCTCCAAATTTTCCATCTTCACCTTTAGGTAGATGAGCAAAGAAAATGCTTCTATTTCCAAATTCCTGTGAGACTCTGCTATTATATTTCTAGCACTTAGGAGGATGAGCTGGCTAATTGATTCCAGTTAAACAAAGGTTTAAATCAAACACACATGACAGAAAATCATGCCAAAACAAGTCATTTTCCCCCTCATCTTCAAACTGTGAAAAAACATGCAAGGGATTAATTGGAATTCTCTTTCAAGATCTTCAGAACAGAGGTCTCTGAGAATGGATACAAATAATATGTAGTAATCACATATGGGTTGACTAACCAGCCTTCTCTTCTAACTGGAAGTAGTATTTTTTCCTTTGGGAAAAGTTAATCTCTGTACTACAACAATGTAGTGGAAACTGCCGATTTTCCATGAAAAATATGATCCCAGGTATGGGTCCTACCCTCTGAAATTTTTTTTTTCTTTGAAGTAGTCAGGTGCTTTGTCCTAAACATGCTAATGCTGATCTATAGTGCAAATTTCAACTCCATTAACAAATATAGAAATGCAGATTAGCAATCAAACAGTAAAGAAAAAAATTATTGCCATGTTCCATGTTTGAGAGTGTAGGAAATGAACATTTTCATATTCTTCTTGGGGAATTGTACATTTTGACCAACTTTTGTGAATGTATCTTGATAGTCTATATCAAGAAACATTGAAAAATATGTGTACCTTTTGACCCAATAATTCTGCTTCACATGTACTTACCCTAAGAAACAAATGATGAGTTTGTAAAAAGATCTTTACAAGACTGCATGTCATACCATTGTTTGCAATAGTGATACTACATAAACAATGTGAGAGTCAATAATAGGACATTTGTGATGTACATTGTGATACATCATAAATAGAATAAAGTATGGTCTTAAAAATAATGTAGAACAGCATTAAATACCATGGGAAGATATTCATGATGTTTTATAGAGTATGTTAGAAAACAGTATTTCCAGTGTGATTTTATTTTTGTTTAAATGAAGTCATATGTTAAAAAAGACTAGAAAATAATGTATGTCTCCGAAATTTAATAGGAATTGTCTCTGGGTAAAGGGTTATTGGGACAAAAGTCAAATAAGAAAATTCCAAAAACTCATTATTTTGAATAAGAAAAACATATTCCACAGATAAGTGGTGCATTATTGATTATGTAGAGCCTTGGAAAGTTGACATCACTTTGAATGATATACTGAGAGATTTCCTTATTTACTTTTATGTTGCATTGAGGGACATGATCTTGGGTTTGTTTGTTTGTTTGTTTATCTTATGTAAAACACTTGTCTCTAAGCTTTCAGGAAGCCAGAATGAAAAGGGAAACATATATAAGCTGCATAACTCAAGTTATTAGAAAGTATAAACCATAACTGCTCTTCAGGGGAAAGAAAGAAATAAGTTTCAAGTCGATTCTAAGTAGGAAGCATTGAGTGAGAGAAAATGTCCTGAATAAGATGTTAAACACAAATGCAGCAATTAATTGAGATGCTTAAGAAGCAAGTTGAGTTTTTCAAACATCTTTTTTTCCCCTAGAATTGTTGAGCATTATGGTGAATATAGAAAATACTGTATTGCCCAAATTAACTAGCCTACAAAGGTTTCACATCTTGTCATCATCACAAATTAGCTTATTTAAATTCAGTAAATGTTTCTTGTATGCTTATTATTAGTTCAGCGCCCTCTTTGAAGCATGGCAAGCAGCTTACGTTGTGAGTTCATCATGTATGGAACTTTCAATTTTATTTAATATTATGTTCTCATTAATAGGAAGATGTGTGTATTCTTTCACTGACTAGGAAATAGTGTTGTAGATGATGAAATAGACAAGACTTTTTGTATTTGAAGGATTTAATCTAAAGGATTGAAGGATTGTGGAAGTTTTTTTAGAGTCTCTATCCTAAATAACCTTAATAACCACATCTTAAAGGTAATAGTACGTCACATTTTAAATGAGATTTTAAATGAGAAAAGACATGCAAAACATTTAGGAGAGTGTCCACCACATAGCAAAAACATAATAAATGTTGGTGATAATTATTATTATTTTTGTGTCTAAGGCAAAATTCAAACTCAGTCTGGCATATAAAGCCCCCATAGCCTGTATCTGCTCCTTCATTCTTACTTGGCACGGTAATATTCACACCTCACAGTCCCCAGGCCCAGGGAACTATGGCTTGTCTCATACATCTGAGCTTCCAGCTGCTCTTTCTTCATGGAATCCTAGCTTAGAGACCTAACAACATGTTTCTCATATTTTAAGACTGGATTTGACACACATGTATCACAAGGTCTGTCCTGATTCCTCCTTCTCATTCCGCTACTCAGGATTAAGTATTTTCTCTCTTATGTGCTTTCTGTGCACCACAAATTTCTCTCCTAGTGCCCATGGTATTTAAATACTGTGTTTGTTTACATATCATCCTTCCTCTTTTGCTTCCTACACTCCTCAAGATCAAAAAGTTCTATTGACCTACATGTTCTCAGTACAGAGCACAATGCCTAGAATATAATAGACAGTATAGATGTGAGAAGCACATGGAGAACAGCCATGCTCCTCCAGATGAGGCCTTGTCCATCACCAACCTACTAGGTCCTCAGGGACACAGGAGTGAGCCCCCTCTAGAACAACTGCACTGTTGAGTTGAACTGCAGGCTTGTGAGAAATAATGCATGGCCATGTAGTGTTTTAAGCACAAGATTTGCAGTGTTTGTTTCATGACAATCACTAAGCGATACAGAAACATAAATAAAACACTAGGAAAAGAAAGTAATTTAATTTCAATGTTAGATTTTCCATGAGAACAATATAAAAAGAGACCTTAGAAGGAATAGTTTGTCTATGGGAGAATAAAAATATTTCATGAAGGGAGTGAAAACTCCTAAAATTAGGGGCTTATTCTTTCCAGTTATGTAAGTTCAGGCTCCAGCTCATCACTCCCTCCTACTCGGTTTTCTTAGCAGGCTATTGATGAGAGTCATCAGAGACTCAGAGGCATCCCGTTACTTTGTAATAGTGGAGAGCAACTGTGTGTGATGAGTGTCTAGGGCACAATGGAAGTCAGTATAGCTACATGTACAATGTCAGAATTTTGCACAACGCTTCCCAATTAACTTCCAGAGAGCCTGACTACAATATCACCAGCTGCTCACTCAATCAATTTCTACACATTTTCCTGAGCTAAATGGGGCTTGCATGACTGAATTTGCATAGGAGTTTTCTCCAGTTGCAATGTCATATCTAGCGGGTAAAGTATTTGGAAAGGACTTTTTTCTGCTTTGTGGGACATTCTCTCTGATTTTGTATCTTCCCTGTCCCTTTCTCCAACAGTGCTTTTGCATCTGTAAAATATGCAAATTTGGGATGAAAGTCAAAAACCAATGATAAGAGGAATATGGTGAACTACCCTCTTTTCATAATTTATTCATTTATTAATTCATCTTTATGCCAGACACAGATTACTTGCCTATTATGTATAAGGTACTATGTAAAGTGCTGGGAGTATAATAAAAAATGAGAAAGAGCCCTTGAAATCATGGAATTAATGTTTTAGGGAAGAGTATGGAACTATACAAGTAATCCATGGATAATGATAAGGAGGCTCTAATTTAGGGAGGGTAGTCAGAGTAGTCTTCTGCAAGAAGGTACCATTTAAGCTGAGACCTGAAGAAGAAGAGTTAGCAATGGGAAAACTTTGAGGAAGGTAATTTAAGACAGATAATAAAACAATGGCAAATCTCTCCTGGAGAAGAGCTCATTGGGTACAGAACTAGCCAGTGTGACTATAGTATAATAGAAGATGGGTAAGTGATAAGAAATAAGATGGGAGAACTAAGCAGAGAGTAGTTCATGCAGAGCCCTAAAGGTCATGATAATAATTTACATTTTACATGACCTAGGCATTTATATGACCTTTTCTGCATGTCTTTATCATCCCAAGACAATAGACTAGAGACGCAAGAGTGGAAGAGATTGGCAGTTGCAGTTTCACAGGTGTAGTACTTGGAGGAGAGAAATGATAGAAGGAAATGGACAGATTGTGCTGTATTTTGGAGGTGGAACTGACTGGACTAATTGAATATATGTTTTAGAGGGGTTTTTTTGTTTCTTTGTTTGCATAAAAATTATGACTATAAGCCCCAGTTTTAGCTACATTATTCTATCAGCATTAAACCACAAGAGATGCTTCCCATTTAGTGAAAGACGTCACATCTTAGCAAGGTCAACAACTTAGATTGCTTAATTTTCATACGGATAAAACTGTAGCCAGACAGGTGGGGGTAAAAACGTTTAGAATGAACCTCTGCAAAATGCCTGTTTATATGCATAGGAATTGTGATGGAACTCAGGGCAGGCTGCCCCTGAGTGGCCCCAAGATGTGCCACTCTGGCATGCAGATTATTTTGAGCTGAAAACTATGAAGACCCAAAAGACTTAGGAAGAACCTTTGAACTTCCTTCTTACTGCCTTAAAATAATTTAAGATAAGAGGCCTTTCCCAGGAAGGAGATGTCATCAGAGATAACTTTAATAATGTATTAGGTATGGTAGACAGTGAAGAACCTAGGAAAACCCATTTGATCAAAGCCCTCTCTGGGTCGCATTGTCTTTGGATGGCACAGCAAACATTTGTTTACCAAACACTAGCTCTTTTTATCTTCCTGTGAATTACCTTGCTTCCCCTTGAAGCCACAGACCTCTAGCTCCATCTCCTTAGTCCAGAATACACACACACACACACACCCTCATCCTTCTTTGCTATCTTTGGAATTCTTTATACTTATGTGGATTTCCCATGTGCACATGATAAATTAGATTTTCTTCTGTTAATCTGTCTTATATCATTTTAGTTGCCAGCCAAAAGAACTAGGAAAGAAGGGAAATTTCTCTTCCCTCAATGATGGTAAAGATATAAAAACTGAAACATTTCTACTGACAAAAAATGATTTAAAATTTCCTTAAATTACCATCCCTTCATATCTGGTACCTATTTTCCAGGTATGTACAGAAAAACTAGAATTATACCTAAATTAAACTTTACAGATATATTTTTGGAAAATTGTATCTGCTCTGTTCATACACATGATACAAACTATAATGAACTATTAATAGTTAATCCTAATTGACTAAAATTACTAATTGACTGTTTCATGTTAAGTGATGAAGTAACAGGACCTCAAACAAATCCCAAGAGAATAGAAAATTATTAATAAAAGTAGAAAAGAGCATAACACTTGAACTGCTAGTATTCAGCAACTTTAAATTTGAGATACAATGCATAAATAGAACTAAATTCTTATGCTCTGCAACTGAACAGGCTATAATGCCACTATTGAAAAACTATGGGGAACATTCGAAAAGAGATGAAATTTCCTTGGGTTTAAAAAAAATCAGAAGAAAAAGATTACAAATACAGATAACACAGAGACCTACAGAATTGTGGTAAAGAATAATGATCTCCCAAAGATTTCTATGTCCTAATCCGCAAGGTATGTGAATATGTTGTTACCTTAATGGCAAAAGAATATTGCAGAGGTGATTAAGTTGAGGAGATTATCCTGAATTATCTAGGTAAGCCCAGTGAAATCCTGAGTCATTATAGGAGGAAAGAGAATAAGATCTGATGTCAGAACTAGATTTCAGGCTGGAAGATTTGATGATGTTGCAAGTTGGCTTTTAAGATGAAGGTCATCAGCCCCATGAAGAAGGTACCTAGACTTGAAAAGGCAAGGAAACAGATTCTCCTAATAACCTCTAAGAGGAAGGCAGCCAGGCCATCCCGTTTTGATCTTCTGACCCCCAGAACTGTAAGAAAATAAAAATTTTATTGTTTTAAACTACTAAGTTTTTAGGAAACTGATGCAGTCATGAAAAAAAGAGGGGAAAAAAAACACTGTTATACAAGAATAGATATTTATACGAAACTAAAACTGAGATTGAAGTATAATTTAAAGCAGGATGCAAAATAAAAATGAAACTATTAGAAAGGATTGTGAATTCTATGCAACATGGTATCTGGAGTATAAATACTAACAGTGTCAAATTATTACTGAACCCAGGTTCGGCTGCTCACCACTCAAAAGCCAATATACAAGAGTCTAGTGTTGGTTGGAAAGGAAAGGTTGCTTTATTCAGGAGGCCGGGAGCCTGGGGAAAAGGCAGGCTTATGTCCAAAAATCAACTCTGAAACGTCTGTTCAACCAGGGAAGTGTTTAAAGAATCATTTGGGTTGGGGCGTCAGAGTCTTCCTTATCTTCCACTCTTTGCAGACTTTCTTCTGATTGGTTGGTGATGAGGTAACAGGATGGTGTTTCAGGAATCTTGTGCTCAGCCTGAAGTTACCATCCTCTGTCTGGGTGGGGGCCTTAGTTCCTACAGAAGAACTCAAAGATATTGTTAGGTATGTTCTTTGAGGAGGAACCAGGGCCCTCCCACATGCTGCACTATTGTTTCGTCCTTTTTTTTAAACCTTTATTATGGTATGGTTCGTATACAACGAACTACACGTATTTCAGATGTACAATTTGCTGAATTTTGATAGATGTACACATCCCTGAAACTGCTACCAGAATCAGTTTAGCTAACATTTTCATCACTCCCCAAGAGGTATAATTTTCAAAGAGGTGCACTATTGTTTCTTGACTGCTCCTCCTTTGTTTCTACATTTCCTGCCTTCCTTGATAAACAACTGTTTGAATCTGCCCTTTGTTACTCAAGGAAGGTCAAGGCAGCTGAATGAAGCCCATTTAATAAGGGACACGAAAAGGATTTTTACCCAGAAGGGATCCACAGTGTCCTGCTTTGTTTCAAAATGAAGAAAACAATAATCCATATTTAATGTAAAGCATTTCACTGAAATATTTGGAAGTTCATATGTAGATGTTAAATAAGGATTATTATTTAATAAAAAAATTTGAAATACTACTTCCAGCAATGCATCCACAAAGCTTTTATGTTTATAACCCAGGCCATTTATAGTCAGAGATCCTAAGGACTTCAGTCCATACTCAATAATAGCTATTAGTTGGATAGTTCCACATAGTCAAGTCATAAAAGAAGACTGGGATACCATATATAATTCATGAATGTATAATTCATATATATACATATAGTCTTTAATGTGTAGCAAATATATTTTAAAGTGGAGTTTTTTCAACATGAAAAGAAATACTAAAATCACCACCACACTTGTGTTTGTTTCTTGTGTGTTGTTTAATTTTGCTTTTAGACTATTGTGCAGTGGTGTTATGGTTTTGATGCAACAAAACAGATGTGGGGCATGAGAAGAGCCATGTCCCAGGCTTCGGTTGAGCCCCTGGGATGTGTCCTGCCAAGCGTGGGTCCTTGGCTTCGCCCAGGAAAAAATTCAAGAGCAAACCACAGTTGAGTGAAGGTAGATTTATTCAGAGAGATACATTGAAAGGCAAGAGAAAGGCCACGAGGTGTGGGGGTTGGGTGCTCAGATTAAAAGCAGGTACACACTCCATAGACAAGAGTTCGGGCAGTATCTCCTAATGGAGAGAGAGAGAGAGGCGGCCGCAAGGCACAATGTTGCTAGTTTTTATGGGCTTGGTAGCTTCATATGCTAATAAGTGGAAGGACCAGTCTAAGTAGTCTGGGGAAGAGGCTGGGATTCCCAGGAAATTGGCCATTTCCCACTCTTTGACCTTTTGTGGCTAGACTTGGGACTGTGGGCCTGTGGACATGTTATTCACCATGTTAATATATTACAGTGAGCGTATAATGAAGCTCAAGATCTACTAGAAGTTAAATCTCCCACCATCTTGAGCCTCAAGGCCTGCTGGGGGTTGAATCTTCTACCATTTTGATGTTAATTGCTGTAGCATTCCTTGAATGGCTGTGCCCTGCCCACTTCATGTCTTAGTTTGGTCCTATGATAGTCAATTCAGAAGTAGCTTGAAATCTATTAAGATTTTCTAATGGAAAATTTCAGACAAATCTTTTATAGGTTACAATTATCCCCACTGCATCCATAGTCTGCTTAGCCAACAGTGTGAAATAATAACTCTTTTCAAGACAATTACAAGATTTTCTATTTCCCCTAGTTCTTTTTAATTTCAGCCTTCCTGAAATAAAATGCTGAAAATGTACCTGTATATATTCCAAGAAATGGGGAGGAAGATAGAGGGCCTTTCATCAGCAGTTATCAGCAATGGCAGAATAGATACCCAAAGCCAGGCAAGACAAACATCTGATTAATAAAATTGGATCACTTGTAAATCAGTGGTGAAGTGTCAGGTCCTTGAATAGGTTGGAGGATTTAATCTAATGAAAGAATGGCAATAAAAAAACATTTACAACTGAAATGGGGATGGAAGTAATTAAGAGCTCCTTTGAAAACGGAAGGATAAATGAAGGAGTTGAATGAGCCTAGTGTGTGAAGAGGAGTTAAAAAAAAAACAGCTACAGACCATTTGTCTTCTTGATTGGCTAACTTTATGTACATTTTTTAAGGCAGTATTCTATTGAAAACACTATGGTAAACATAAATATTTCTCCAAATGGTATGATAATTACTCCTGGAATCAGATGTCAAATATAAAAGTAACACTACATGTAGAAGTAAATGAAAAACAATTTTTTTTTCATGGTGGCAGATTGAATATAATCTTAAATGCTACAATACAGAAACAAAGTATGTCAGTTTATTTAAATCAGAGTTACAAAAATTGAAATGTTTGAGGGTAGGTTTAAAGTTCCATTGGCTCACATTTTAATATTTAGTGATTTTTATACTTTTTGGCCTAGCTCAAATCCTTGCTCTAAACATGGTACACTAGTACCATTGTTGCCGGTAGATGCAACTGGTGTTCCCGGTTCTTGTCCCATCCCAGAAAGAATTCAGAGACAAGACGTAGTTTTGTTTCCTCCTTTTCTTTCTCTGCCCAGGGACCCTGGTGCTTACATGTGTATGTTTTCCTGCATTTGGCTTGTGCCCTTCCTTTCTGCCCAATTCCTGCCATTTGGCCTGTGTTCCCCTTTCTCTCATATCTAGCTATCTGCCTGCTCTAACACCATAACTCCTTATTTGGGCTTATACATTATATTTTATTATTAGTGCACTTTTAATTCATATGTAGCTCATGTTACAAAATAGAAGCAAACTTTCTGTGAGAAGTAAATTGTAAAATTTCCAGTTTTTGTGTCTGTACAAGTATCAGTTAGGAATATTTAGGTGAGTGAAAAACAGGTCCAAGCTTATCTAAGCAGGAAAAAGAAAAGGAAAGGAAAGGGAAAAAAGAAAAAAAGAAATGAATTGGCTCACTTAAGTAAACAATTCAAAGGCAGATTTTTCAGGTGTTAAATTATTTAAAAAGGAGGCCTTTAGACTAGTTGACTCTTGCAGGGGAGCAAAATATACCACCCCAAAATATGCTTCTTTGGCATATTGATTATTTTAGGCTAATTATTTTTAAGAAACAGCATGCACAGGTGAAGCTCTGAAAACTGTAGAAGTTACCCATTTGTAAGAGACATTTACAATTACAGATATTTTTTGCCTTATGATGGGTTTATGTCTTGGTAAACTTGTTTTAAGATGAAAATATCATTACATTGAAAATGCATTTAATACACCTGACCTACCAAACATTATAGCCTCACCTAGCCTACCTTAAAACTGTGCAGAAAACTTACATTCACCTACAGTTGGACAAAATCATCTCACACAAAACCTATTTTATAATAAAGTGTGGAATATTTCATATAATTTATTAAATACACTGAAATACTATAAGTGAAAAGCAGAATAGTTGTATGGGTATAGAATGAGTTTAAGTGTATAGGTTGCTCACTCTGTGATCGTGTGGCTCACTAGGAGCTGTGGCTCACAGCTGCTGCCCAGCATCTACGGAGTACCTCACTATTCAGGATATTCATCCTAGCCCAGGAAAAAATCAGAATTCTAAGTATGTCTCTACTGAAGACCTATCACTTCTGCACCATAATAAACTTGAAAAATTGTATGTCAAACTGTAAATTGGGGAAAGCTGGTATAAGGGAATTCCCATTTGTAAATGTGTCTCCCTCTCTGTACCAGGAAGAGAAGGATGGCTCTAAATCTCTAGAAACTCTTGTCAAGATGCTGCCGATGGATCCAACAGTGTTCCAGGTTCTTGTCCCATCCCAGAAAGAATTCAGAGACAAGACGTAGAGGTTAAGAAAAGTAAAGTGAGGATTTATTAAAGGATGGATTGTACACTCTCAAGGGAAGGGCAGGCAGGCTCATGTGAGCGGCTGCCCTGAGTTTCCTTGGCAAGTTAGTTACATAGGGTGTAAAAGTTAATGGGTGGAATATTCTTTGATGAGGGAAGGGCTTGGGGTCGTATTTCCTGATTATCATCCCAACTCCATCTTCCCAAAAGGAGGAGGGATTTTTGTCCTTATTTAGTCTGGATCGGAAGTGTCAAGGCATCGGTGCATGATGGGTACTTCTGATCTGCAAGGCTAATTTTATTGAAATGAGGGCATAATGAGCAAAAGATTACATTCTGACACTGGAAAGTCCTGCCTTTTCTGACCTTCCTTTGTTGGTCTCCAGGCCAGAAGGTGTGACCCCTTATCAGCCCAAAGATTCCTGCTTTTCTTTCTCTGCCCAAGGACCCCTGGTGCTTACATGATGTGTGGTTTCCTGCATTTGGCTTTTGCCTCCTTTCTGCCCAATTCCTGTCATTTGGTCTGTGTCCCCCTTTCTCTGCTCATAGCTAGCTATCTGCCTGCTCTAACACAGGGAGAATTTATTTGTTTGTTTATTCACTTATTTAGAACAAGAAACATCTTGGGGGAGAATTCCAAAATGTGCATAAGAGTGTGTTTTATGGGGGAAATTAAAGGTGAAAAAATAGGTTTGGGTCAAATTGTGGACAGATTTGAATGCTAGCCTCAAGATTTGAGACATCCTCTTAGTGGGCAACCATTGATGAGGACTTTGGGTATCATGTACCTTAGGTAACTTTTCCTAATTCTTATTAAAATACATGGCAGTGAAGATAAATGTACCTGCTTGCAGCTACTCTGTGCCTATATTTTGTATTGACTTTTTTTTTTCTCTCTTACTGCTCTGTGAGGTAGGTGAGAATAGTCATGGTCATTTTAAAGAAAACTGAATCTTAGAGAAATTATGTAATTTGCTTATTAGTTCATATAAATAGCCATTTCTTACTCTTTACTCCCAAAACACCCTGAAGGGACCACCAATAGAATGCTTATCAATTTTGACTCACACTCCTTAGAATATAGTATAAGGCAGAGAGAAGAGAGATTAACAAGGATACTTTTCATAGAGAAAAGAAACCATAAAATCAACACTGTGTACTCTAAAAGCATACTTACTTTGGCACTGTTAAGATAACATCTCCCAGACATATGAGGAGCCTTTTCTAAATCTTCTCCACCAAACACAGGGTTTCCATATCAAGCCTTAAAGACAGCAGAGGCTTTATATCTGAGTTGATTGTTCCTCTCATCATTACCTGTATAGGTGTACAGAGACTGACCATTTCCTAAACATTCTCACGGCTGAATTACACACTGCTTCTATGTTTTCATTTACTTGATCTCCCTTCTCTTTTGCTGGCATCCGAATTCCTTCATTTTATAATTACAATTAATAACCCCATTGTGTTACATTATATTCACTCTATATGTCATAGTACTCTGCTCTCTTTCATAGTTGGTGGCATTTTCTAGTGGTCAGTAAATGTTGATTGCATGAATGAATGATGGTTGGAAGAAATCTTAGCCTTATCTGATTTTCATTTTAGTTTTTAACTTGAAGTTTAGAACTCATACAGATAAAATTTTGCTGACAATTCAATACAATCCACACAAATATATTTACTTTTTAATTTTGTTGAATAATCTTGTAAATATGATTTTCACTTTGAGCTTTCTTTTTTTTAAGCATTCAGTTGAACTGAACTGAGTTTTTAAGCACAGAAAAAAAAAAAATACTGAGATTGAAAGTACATTTTTACTAACCAAAATAAGAATATTAACATACGTTGAATGGAATTTAAGCTTGTTTCCTGAACTCTAAAATATGGATAATAATAGTACTTTTGCCATAGATTTGCACTGAAGTTTAAAGGTAATGTTTTTATAGCACTTAATATTGGTTTTATGTGTGGTAGATACTCCCCAAGTAGAAATTATTAGTTTTATAGTACTTAAGGCAGAACAAACAAAAGTTAAATAAAGGATCATGAAATGTATTTTAGGGGATATTCCATTTCCATGTTTTATATTTCCAAAGATAATATTAAAACAAGATTAGATTTATTTTTATAAGCCAAACCAATTCTTACATGAGAATACCTATTTTTAAAAAGGTACAAAAACTTCACATGTCTTCTGAAAAAGTTACTGTAGATTCTGAGAATTTAGTGGAAAAGACAGAAAACTTTGTATTGACATTTGCGTCTTGATGGGGAGGCAAATATTAAACAAGTAAACAAATCAATGAACAATATGCTTACAGATACTGATTGAAGCATAGAAAGGGGATAGCAATTTGTTTTGTCAGAAAATGTCCCTGAGGATGACAAAAAGCCAGCAATAGAAAGAGATAGAGACTGAGAACGTGTGTGTTTGTGTGTGTGTGTGTGTGTGTGTGTGTGTGTACACACACCTGGGCAGACTGCTAGAACTACCAAACGTATCAAGGCCCTAAAGGGAGTTGAGTCTGAGCCTTTATCTTTGAAATCACCAAAGACTACTATGTATTGTTTTACCCAAACCTAGCAATTCATTTTTCATTAAGCATATTTAACCATTATATCCATTTCATCATGTTTCAATTAAAAAACCTCTGCTATTTAAATTTATCATTTGCATTTTAATATTTGTTTGCTTGAGTATTTATTGAATTTGGCCTACACCAAGCTGAGCATTATTCTTTGTGCTGGGGAAGTTTATGTTTCTGGAGCTTTCATCCTAGTTTGGAGAGAAGAAGCATAAACAGTTAATTCAATAAATGAGTACATTACTTACTGTGTTAGAAGGTGATGACTACAAAACAGAACTGTAAATCAGGGTAAGGGAGCTACATGGATGGTGCCGTGGGCAGAAATCTCTTGAATCGGGGCGAGGCTATTTTTTGCCAGAGGTCTGTCAGAATGTCATAAGGTTATGAAGTTTTGTTTCCTTTGTCCTAAATGGGTGGTTCTACTGAGACTACTGCTTCCACTCCAAAATGTAAAGTCTGGATATTCTACCTGAGGCTCAGCTCTCCCTGCTCTTGCTAACTGTCCCAGCTTGTGCTGATGCCCTCAGGAAATGCCAGCTCTCTGCCTGCTCTGTCCTTGCTGATGACCAAAGCAGCACTTCACTGTGCTGAAGAGGGTTCTGGTCACAGCTATACCATTTGCTCACTGTAAAAGCAAATAAAATCATCTAACGTTCATTGAGCCATTTCTTTTATACCAGCACTTTCCTAAGTACTACATAAATATAGTTAAGTACTACATAAATGTAGTTAATTTTAGATAAAGCAGTTTAATTTATACTTACAATTTAACAGATGTGGAAACTGAGATCTGCAGAATTTAACTGACATGCCCAAGACCACACACCTACTAAAGAGGCAGTCAGAATTTGAACTCAGGAATTTTTTTTTATGTAATTTTTTTCCAGCTTCGTTGAGATATAATTGACATATAACATTGTGTGAGCTTATAGTGTACAATCCAATGATTTAATACACATATGTATTATGAAATGTTTACTACAATAAGTTTAACAAATCCTTCACATCACATAATTACCATTTGCTGTTGTTTTTATTATGGTAGATCATTAAAATTCTATTCTTGTAGCAACATTCAGGTATACGACACTCTACTGTTTGCTATAGTTACATGTGTACATTAGATCCCTGGAACATCTTACAACTGAGAGTTTGTACTCTTTGACCAACATCTCCCCATTTCCCCTGTCCCTTAGCCCTTGACAGCCAGCATTTTACCCTCTACTTCTATGAGTTTATGACTATTTCAGATTTCTCTTGTTTACCTCTCCGTGATACAAGTGGTATCATGTTACATTTGGCTTCCTATGTTCGGTTTGTTTCACTTAGTATAATGTTCATCCATGTTGTTGCAGATAGCAAGATTTCCTTCTTTTTTTAAAGCTGAATAATACTCCATAATGTGCATGCACCACATTTTCTTTTTCCATTCAGCTGTCTATGACATTTAGATTGCTTCCATGTCTTGACTGTTGTGAATAATGCTACAGTGGACACAGATGTACAGATTATCTCTTTGAGACAATGATTTCAGTTCCTTTACGTAGTAATTTCAATCCCAGAAGTGAGATTACTGGATCAAATGGTAGTTCTATTTTTATATTTTGAAGACTCTCCATACTCTTTTCCACAGTGCCTGCTCAAAATTATATTCCCATCAGTAATGCACCAGGGTTCCCTTTTCTCCACATTGGCACCAACATTTTTTATCTCTTGTTTTTTTTGATAATAGCCATTCTAACAGGTGTGAGTTGATATCTCATTGATTTACATTTTCCTAATGATTAGTGACGTTGTGTAGCTTTTCATGTACTTGTTGGCCATTTGTAAGTCTTCTTTTGGGGAATGTCCATTTAAGTCATCCACCCATTTGCTAATCAGATTGTTTGGTTTTTTGCTCCTGAGTTTTACAAGTTCTTTATATATTTTGAATATTAACCTATCATTAGATATCCAGTTTGCAAATAGTTTCTCCCATTCCATAGGTTGGGTTTTCATTTTGTTGATTGTTTCCTTTGCTGTGGAAAAGCTTTTTAGTTTGATGTAGTCTCACATGTTGATTTTTACTTTGTTGCTTGTGCTTTTGGTGTCATATCCAAAAAGATCATTGCCAGGAACAAAGTTAAGGGAACCTACTTCAATATAATAAAGGCCATATATGACAAACCCATATCTAACATCATACTCAATGTAGAAAGGCTGAAAGCTTTTCCCTTAAGATCAGGAACAAGATAAGTGTATCAACTCTCACCACTCCTATTCAACACAGTACTAGAATTCCTAGCCAGAGTATTTAGGCAAAAAATAAATAAATAAATAAAAGAAAGAAAAGTCATTCAAATCAGAAAGGAAGACAGAAAATTGTCTCTGTTGCTGGTGACATGATATTGTATATAGAAAGTTTTAAAGATTCCACCCCAAAACTGTTAGTTGTAATAAATTCAGTAAAGTTTTGAGCTACAAAATCAGAACACAAAAAAATCAGCATTTCTATACACTAACAGTGAACTGTCTAAAAAAGAAATAAGGAAAACAATACTTTAAAAACAATAAAATATTTAGGAATAAAATTAACCGAGAAAGTGAAAGATCTATATACCAAAAACTGTAAGACATTATGAATGAAACTGAAGAATACACAAATAAGTGAAAAGATATTCCGTATTCATGGATTGGAAGAGTTAATATTATTAAAATTTCCAAACTGCCCAAGGCCATCTATAGATTTAATTCATTTCCTATCAAAATTCCAATGATATCTTTAATATAAATAGGAAAAATTTCCTAAAATCATATGGAACCACAAAATGCTTTTTTTTCAAACATTTTTTATTGAGTTATAGTCATTTTACAATATTTTGTCAAATTCCAGTGTAGAGCACAATTTTTCAGTTATACATGAACATACATATATTCATCGTCACATTTGTTTTTTGCTGTGAGCTACCACAATATCTTTTATATATTTCCCTGTGCTATACAGTATAATCTTGTTTATCGATTCTACATATGCCTGTCAGTATCTACAAACTTTGAACTCCCAGTCAATCCCTTCCCACCCCCTCCTCCTTGGCAACCACAAGTTTGTATTCTATGTCTATGAGTCTGTTTCTTTTTTGTATTTATGTTTTTTGGTTTTTTTTTTTAAGATTCCACAAATGAGCGATCTCATATGGTATTTTTCTTTCTCTTTCTAGCTTACTTCACTTAGAATGACATTCTCCAGGAACATCCATGTTGCTGCAAATGGCATTATGTTGTCATTTTTATGGCTGAATAGTATTCCATTGTATAAATATACCACCTCTTCTTTATGCAGTCATCTTTCGATGGACATTTAGGCTGTTTCCATGTCTTGGCTATAGTAAATAGTGCTGCTATGAACATTGGGGTGCAGGTGTCTTTTTGAAGTAGGGTTCCTTCTGGATAGATGCCCAGGAGCAGAATGACTGGGTCATATGGTAAGTCTATTCCTAGTGTTTTGAGGAATCTCCATACTGTTTTCCACAGTGGCTGCACCAAACTGCATTCCCACCAGCAGTGTAGGAGGGTTCCCTTTTCTCCACAGCCTCTCCAGTATTTGTCATTTGTGGACTTTTGAATGATGGCCGTTCTGACTGATGTGAGGTGATACCTCATTGTAGTTTGAATTTGCATTTCTCTGATAATTAGTGATATTGAACATTTTTTCATGTGTCTATTGATCATTTGTATTTCTTCCTTGGAGAATTGCTTGTTTAAGTCTTCTGCCCATTTTTGGATTGGATTGTTTGTTTTCTTCTTAAGTCGTATGAGCTGCTTATATGTTCTAGAGATCAAGCCTTTGTTGGTTTCGTTGTTTGCAAAAATTTTCTCCCATTCTGTAGGTTGTCATTTTGTTTTACTTACGGTTTCCTTTGCTGTGCAGAAGCTTGTAAGTTTCATTAGGTCCCATTTGTTTATTCTTGCTTTGATTTCTATTACTTGGGTAGACTGCCCTAAGGGAACATTTTTGAGATGTATGTGCGATAATGTTTTGCCAGTATTTTCTTCTGGGAGCTTTATTGTATCTTGTCTTATATTTAAGTCTTTGATCCATTTTGAGTTGATTTTTGTGTATGGTGTAAGGGAGTGTTCTAGCTTCACTGATTTACATGCTGCTGTCCAGTTTTCCCAACACCATTTGCTGAAGAGACTGTCTTTATTCCATTGTATAGTCTTGCCTCCTTTGTCGAAGATGAGTTGACCAAAAGTTTGTGGGTTCATTTCTGGGCTCTCTATTCTGTTCCATTGGTCTATATGTCTGTTTTTGTACCAGTACCATGCTGTCTTGATGACTGTAGCTCTATAGTATTGTCTGAAGTCTGGGAGAGTTATTCCTCCAGCCTCTTTCTTTTACTTCAATAATGCTTTGACAATTCTAGGTCTTTTGTGGTTTCATATAAATTTTATTATGATTTGTTCTAGTTCTGTGAAATGTGTCCTGGGTAATTTGATAGGGATTGTCTTAAATCTGTAGATTGCCTTGGGCAGTATGACCATTTTAACAATGTTAATTCTTCCAATCCAGGAGCATGGGATATCTTTCCATTTTGTAAAGTCTTCTTTAATTTCCTTCATCAGTGTTTTATAGTTCTCCACGTATAAGTTTTTCACCTCCTTGGTTAGATTTATTCCTAGATATTTTATTATTTTGGGTACTATTTTAAAAGGGATTGTTTCTTTCTTTTTTTGTTGATTCATCATTAGTATAAATAAATGCAACTGATTTTTGTACGTTAATCTTGTAAGCTGCTACCTTGCTGAATTCTTCAATTATTTCTAGTAGTTTTTGTGTGGACCTTTTAGGGTTTTCTGTATATCATGTCATCTGCATATAGTGACACTTTTACCTCTTCTTTTCCAATTTGGATCCCTTTTATTTCTCTTTCTTGCCTGATTGCTGTGGCTAGGACTTCCAAGACTGTTGAATAGGAGTGGTGATTGTGGGCAGCCTTGTCTTGTCCCAGATTATAGAGGGAAGCTTTTGAGTTTTTCACCGTTGAGTACTATGCTGGACTGTAGGTTTGTCATATATAGCTTTTATTATGTTGAGATATGTTCTCATGTACCCACTTTGGTGAGAGTTTTTATCATAAATGGGTATTGAATTTTATCAAATGCTTTTTCTGCATCTATTAGATGATCATATGCACAAAAGACTCTTAATAGCTCAAGCAATCTTGAGAAAAAACAAAACTGGAGGCATCACACTTACTGATTTCAAAGTATATTAAAAAACTATCATAATCCAAAGAGTATATAGTACTAGCATAAAAACAGACACATAAACCAAATGGGACAGAATTGGGAGTCCAAAAATATATCCACACAAATATGCTCAACTAGTATTTGAGAAAGGACCCAAGGATACTCATTGGGGAAAAGATAGTGACTTTAATAAATTGTGTTGCGAAAACTGGATAGCCACACGCAAAAGAATAAAATTATAGCTCTTATACCACTAACAAAAATTAACTTGAAATCAATTATGGACTTGAATGTAAGACCTGAAACAATAAAATTCTTAGATGAACTTAGGAATTTTGCCTCTGGAATCCACTAAGAATAAAATAAGTTCTCTTAGAATTCAAAAGTACAGTGAGTGATCAGGGTATCCTCTTTGACCCAACCAAGGCGATCACAGTGGTTCATAGTCCAGCCTCCCAAGATTTTCTCTTCTACCTTAAACATCCCTAGTTGCAGTATGTTTGGGTAAGGACCAACATTGCAGGGAAATTATGTTCTTTTAGAAAGTTGTCTTCAGTTTTTAAATGCCAGTTCTCAAAGTTGTGTTTCTTTTACATAAATAAGCAGAGCCTTTAATATCTCAGTTTGCAGAATTATGTTCAGAAGTGGTACCCCGAATCTATTTGCAGGAACAGGCAGTAGAGGTTTGTTTACCTTTGTAGTTAAATAGCTCCTGTTGGTGAACTTCCAAAAACAGATTAACAAAAACCGAGACTCCCTGGATCTAAAAATAATAATAATAATCACCAGTATCCTTTGATTAAAAAAGCATGTTAAAGTGATAACCAAACAAAAATAAGTATTTTCCTAACTAGTCAACCACACACACACTTAAGAAATAAAAATAATTTTCAAGTTGGATATAATACTGTGTGTAGATCACAAAATAATGCATCAAAAATATAAGGCAAAATGGCAGCAAAATAAGCATACTTTTAAAGGTTAAAGTGAATACAGTGTGTATTCTGGTTCCTAAACTGGATGCCATTAGGCAAGCAATTTGACCTTTTCATTTTTATTTCCTCACTTGCAAAATGGTTCTAACCATTCTTTACAATGCCACATTAAATCTTAGAGCTAGCTTTTGCAGTTCCTTAGGTTTTCAAACATATCACTATTAATATGAGAAATCATATTATCTCTTGAAAACAGTGTCTCTGAAATCTAAGAATTTTGAACAAAACAGATTCAGTTGGAAGTGGTGGAAGTTCAGGAGCAGAGTATTTGGGGCAAAGAGACAATAAATAGGTTAAGGGAAGCATGTTTGCAGGAGTCCTCCAACAACATGAGCTGAGAATCTCCTCTGAGCACTTATTCAAGATACTCCATTGAAACAGGGAACACTTAAGGAACTACACTGAAGTAAAGTGGGGAAAGAGCCCTGTTCTGTGTCCCTGAGTCTTGGCATTCAGGAAATGTTTTTAATAGCTGTGTTACAACAAACTGTGTCTTTTTTTTTTTAATTGAGGTGTAATTAATGTATAACATAGCATTAGTGTCAAGTGTACAACATAATGATTCAGTATTAGTATATATTGCAAAATGATCACCACAACATGTTTGGTTTATATTTGTCTTTATACACAGTTACTTTTGTGTGTGTGTGTAATTAAAAAGGTTTAAGCTCTACTCGTAGTAACTTTTAAATATGCAATGCGGTATTATTAACTATACTCACCATGCTCTACATCAAAGAAAGCCCTTAGTTTTCTAATTCAGTGAGTTTTCTATTCTGGCACAGTTTTTTACTTTTGAAGTGAAATAATTTAACGTTAGGATTTTTTTTCTGAAAACCTTTCTTAATCAAAACTAACAAGTTTCAAGGCTAAATTTAGATAGAAGTAATATTTTTGTCCTTTAGGATGTTTATCTTTAGAAACAGAATCAGACAAACTTCTTTGGTGTCATTGCAAAATTTTTTTACCTGAGAATTTTTGTGAAATGGAACACCACCAGATAATTAAATCCATGGCAAATATTGTCCCCTGTGATTAAAATAAGGCAGTAAATGATACCACAGAAATGTATAGAAAAATAAAGAATACTGTTGGTTTTCTGAGATTGAAAACATCAATAAGTTTATAGTATAGGACAAAATTATCTTAAAATAGTTTACAAAAAGAGAGAAGCCTCAAACATTACCAAAAGGTGAAATTTCACAGCTTGAGAATATGGCAAATGCTCCAATTTCGTAATTATTTTGGACTGACTGAAAATTTATAATTGACTTTCATGCCCTGGGAATTCCATTTTCTCATTCAACTTTAAGAACATCAGCTCTCCAATACACATTTCCTGTATGAGGGCCAACCTGCAAAAAGCAGTTAAGCGACAATAGTTTTATATTGTGCCAAATCAGCGACAGGTGAAATAATCAGATAATGAAAATATTCAGGTACTGAAAGTGAAAAGAAATGTGAAATGAACAATCAACAAAATAACTGCTGTCACTCCTGACATTTCTAATTCTTAGACTCAAGGGGGGCACCAATTAATAGCTGAAAATAAAATTTAAAAGCCCACTTAAAGGATGTTATATAGCAATGAAAAGACTTGTTGTAGAGCCCAGAGTACCAGTAGCCTTATGACCCAAAACAAGGTGAATGCCATTATCCTGATACTGTACCTCATGCAATTAGCAGAAGTACCAATTAGTCCCTAGAAATGGCAAATCAGGTATACTTTTAGCTTTTAAATGGCTGAATGAATTGGAAAAGACAGAGAAAGAAGTGACAAGTTGCAGCATAAAGCGTCATAAAGCAGGTCTGGACATAAAACTGATTCTTACTGCAATTTCATGAAAAGAGAAATAGCCTGAAAGGGCTGGTTAAACAGAATTTTTAAAAAAGTCTCTGGTAACCTATTCTATGATCCTACATTTCTGTAGTTTCCTCTTCCATGTATTCTTGGCTTCATTTTAGAAAATGACATTTAATTTCTATTACATGAGTTTGACTTCACTTTACAAGTTCTAATATAGCACTCTAAAACTAAAAAAGCGGATAAAACATGGTAAGACATTATCACTCTGTATTATAATCCTACTGGATTATAATTTTGTGAGGGTATATAAATAAAGATAGGTCAGCTGCTCTAAAACCAATCACAAATTTCAGTGGCTTAATATAATGAAAATTCATTTCTGACTCACATCATAGTCCAAGGTACAGAGAGAGGTGTGGGATGAACTACTCCAATCCATCATCAGGAATGAAGGCTTTTTAAATTTAGGGTCTCAGAGTCATCCTCATTACCCAGGCATAAAGAAAGAGAAATAGAGGAAGTCTGTTTGAGAATTTTGTAGGCTGTGCCTGAAATAACATATTTCACCTCTGTACATATCCCATTGTCCAGAACTCAGTCTCATGAGAGTTCTGATTATATGGTAGACTGGGAAGTGCACTACAGCTAATTGCTAGGAAGGAAACGAAAGGAGATTTGGGAGCACTTTGCCGTCTCTGTCATGTGCTCTATTCTATTCATCAGATGCGTACTTTACTCTGTACACCACAGCTCAGCCAAATGGTTAGCACTACTTACCTATCACTTGGTAACTGATAGGTATGCAAAATATATATGCTATAATTTACTGCGGACTTTTACATGATAGGCTCTGTGCTTAGACAATTCAGTCATTCATGTATTAATTTCTTCATTCAAAATATTTATTTGACATGTATCTGTGTGATGTGCACAAGCTAATGTGATCTGCTAAGTCACTTGGAGTTTATAGTCTGATGGGGACGATATACTTTGAAATGTGCTTTTAAATAAAATAAATACAGGCTTGTAAAGTTCTAAAAAAAATTTTAAGGTGCTGATAAAATAATTGGAGGGAAAAGCCACTTACATGAGAAAGTTCAGATAAGGTCTCTGTGGTGATGCTTAAGCAGAAAGCTGAAGGATGAGAAGAAGTAGTTTTGTGGAGAGCCAGGGAAGATTACAGCCAGGAAAGGGACCAACAAGAGCAAAGGTCTTAATGTAAGAATATGAGCTCTGTGTGACAGAGGACAAGGAAAAGACCGCTGTTGCTGAATGATGATTAACAAGGAGAAGAGTATCAAGTGATGGGGGAGATATGAAAGACCAAGCTAGGTTAAGGTAAAGAGATTGGGTTTTATATTAAGTGCAAGAAGACACAATACAAGAGTTCAGGCAAGGAATTAATCTGATTCATAATTTTTAAAAAGTCTGTTTAGAAGTTTGTAGAAAATGATTGATGGAGACACTTGGAAGTTTGGAAGTGTTAGCAGTACTTCAAGTATATTATGAAAAACATGATGGTTTGACTAGGAGTGGAGAAATGGAACAAACTAAGATATATTTTTTAGAACATAGAATTAAAAAGGCATGCTAGTTCATTCATACAGAATCCAAAGGATTGGCAATATCAGTGATCCAGGGAAGAATGAAGGGAGAAAAGGATTTAGACTTGTGCCCCTGGAAATCAAGATGGTCTCTGCAGAATTAACAAAAGACTTAACTTGGGTGTACCCGTGATCATTAATATGCTCAAAGATAGAGATTTATGGGGGATTTCCCTTTAATGGGCTTAAATCATGGAATCACATAAGGCATGATTTATTAGGGGGACTCTCAAGCATGGTACTTGATAGAGTAGGAAGTAACCTCTCTATATCTCTGGTGGCCCGAGGGATAGCTCTACCTCAGGATCTGAGTTTGCAGTCTCCTTTCCACCTTATGGAGAGCTCAAAATTAGAATAGGGGACAGATATGTTATTAACCAACAATGTGGACAATGGCAAAAGTGAAGAAAATGTTAAACTCAAGGAAGTTGGAATGGATATCTTCATTACAAGAAATCTTTGTGAACTGGACATTCAGTAGGAGTTTTTAGGGAGGGATAAAGTAGGACATATTCATACTCTAATAAAACTCTTCTGAAAACTAAGAATTATATAGACTCACTCTCTTACATTTGTTACTTTATGTCTTATTTTCCTCATTATTTTAAATAATAATCTTATTTTTTCAGTTAGTAGTCTAAGAATTGTCCATGTATGTAAGCAGTTGTTAATTGTATTGTTCACATAATATACTTAACTGATGTTTTGTCTGATCTTTCACTTACTAGTCAGATGTTTAAAATCCGTCATTATTATGATCATTTTATTTTCGCTTTGTCATTCCGCCACTTTTCCATCTATATTTTGAGTCTATACTATTAAGTATGTATACATTTCAAATTATTTTATCTTCCTGGTAAGTGGAAATACCTTTATATTTTATAGATGGCTTTTGTAAAGAGCATATACCTGGATTTTTAAGGTCCTATTTGCCTAATTTCTTTTGTAACTGGAGTATTCATTGCATTCATACACTAATAACTGATGGATTTGAATTTAACTGCACTATCTAATTTGTAGTTTTTCTTTTCTTTCTCTTAGCTTCTTTTGGTTACATAATTATTTATTATGCTATTATTTACCCTTATATATCAGTTAGTAGTATAGACTATTTTTCCTGATAACTTAGAGACTGCATCATAGTTCCTTAGTATAACTCAAAGGTTAATGAATTATCTTTGCCCTCTTTAAGAATAACGTGTCTTTAAACCACTTCAAATTCCACAACTCCCACCCAATTTGTTGCTATTGTATTTGTGATTTAATCCATTTAAAACAGAGAATTTTATTGATTAATATAGTCAATATTTACTTAGATTTACATAAAATATTATCATCTTATTTATCATTCAGTATTGCATCTCAGACCTCCATTCTATGTTGTATTTCTTTCTAATGAAATTAAATCCCTTAGAAAATTCCTCTCATGAGGAAATACGGTGAACTCTCAATTTCTGTTTGTCTGAAAAATAACTTAAGATATTTTTGTTCTGTGCAGTATTCTGGGTTGACAGTTGTCATAACAGATATTAAGTATCTTTAATAACATTAAATATATTATTACTATCTTCTGACTTTTAGAAGTTAGCTGACAGTCATTACTTTTGAGATAGTATGACTTTCATATTTTACATATTTTCCTCCACTATGCTGCATTCTTAATATTTCAGATCCATCTTCTAGGTTATTACTTCTCTTGTATAGTCCTTATGATCTGTTGTTCAGTGTCACACTATTTATAATTTTATTTATAATGTTTTAAATATCCTGAAGTAGTATAACAGATATTTTTCAAATTTGAATCCTTTTTTCCATTATCCTACTTCTGTTTTCCACTTTTAGTTCTTTAAGTAAATGAATCTTCTTTTCAAAAATTCTGAATCTGATAGTTTGCATACCTGAAGTCTTTCTTGATCTGCTGTGGGTTTCAGTTGTTTCTGCTCGTTTTACCCAGGGTGCTTTGTTTTCTTCTGCACTTAGAATGTCAATCCTGTGAACTGATATTTTTGAGGTATGAGGTGATCCAAAGGAGATCTGCATTTTCTTCTGCCAGATGCCTAGGGTCACTTTCAGACTAGTACTTCATTAACTTAAAGAAAAAAAATCACTTTGATTATGCAACAAACTTGTAGATGTAAATTCAGGCTACAAATCCTTATAAAGCCTAGATTTGAAGTGTGAATTTTAAAGCCAGATGTTTTGAGATGTGCAATTTTTCTTTCCTCCTTCTTCTCTTTTCCCTTTTTCTTCTCTTCCTCCTTGTTTTGCTTCTCTGTCTCCAGGTGTAGAAAAGCAGGATCGCTTCCAGCCCCCTAGTGAGCGTTTATACATGTATCTCCTATTAGTTACCCCATATTGGATAAATTCTCAGTTTTCTCCGATTCGTATTCCATGGTGCTTTGACAGAATACTCAAAGTTACAGGTCATTGAAAAATGTCCTCGTGATGAAAGCCCAGCTTGAATAGTTCTCTTAACTCTCTCATTTCCTGGTCTCATTTTGATTGGGGATATAAAGATTCCTTACTATATTGTCTACTTAGCAAGTAATTTTCAAAAGATAATTTTATATTTTAACCAGAATTTTCAGGATCAATTAGAGGATATAGTCTGCAATACTAACCAAAAAAAAAAAAAAAAAAAAAAAGTGAAGAACCAGACTTGCATGGTAAATTTGAATTGATTTTTTAACCAGGAGGTTTAAAGTATAGAAATTTCTCTTCTATTTTGAGTTTTACAATTCTTAAAAAGTAGAGAAAACAGTACTTAACTGGGAAAAATAGTTAACAGTAAGTGAAATATATACAGATGTGGTAGAAAAAGAAGTCTATTCATG
Source organism: Camelus ferus (assembly GCF_009834535.1). Lineage (NCBI taxonomy): Eukaryota > Metazoa > Chordata > Mammalia > Artiodactyla > Camelidae > Camelus > Camelus ferus. The sequence continues at coordinate 14,385,478 of NC_045699.1, forward strand.
TAGCTAAAAATAAAATAAACTTCAACTGAGATCCAGAGAAAGCCTGCTTATAAAAATAAGCTGAGCCTCCGATGCTTTTTGTCATTGCTTTTTCCTGTTGTTATTTTTGCTGAACTACAGAGAAAAATGCAGGACCAAGCCAGCAGCTTGAAAAATTATCAATTAAATTTTCTCATTAGCTATATTTGGTTCCTTAATTGGCCTTTTTGACTGTGTAATTTCAAGTGATAATTATTTGTGGCACTAGCCCATTCCTATATCAATGTTATCTCTTAATTAATTCAAGAAATTGACTTAACATTTTTTTCAATCTTCAGACACTGAAGTAATTTGTGAGTTACCATTCCTTAGATAGCGCAGTCAGCAGCACTTTGAAAAATGACAGTAAGGAAGTCCAATCTCACAGACTTACACCGCAAATAGCATTGATAATAATCTTGGAGAAGCTCTGCTAAAGAATTGTACATATTTGGTGTGAAATAGAAAGGCATGGAATTATAGACTACAAAAACATGAAAAAAATTGAGATGCTAATTCATCTTTAAGAGAGAACTTGCAGATCTCAAGAAGCAGAATTGTTATTGGACAAAAGTTACGTAAATAATTTGGTTTTAACAGAGAAATCTAGCAATGATTGCTTTGCATCTCCACATTTTCCATCAAAGTGTTGAATTGCTCAGGGAAGCAGAATGAAATAAGTGATGTTTCAGTGGTCAGTAATTTTCCCTACCTGAGTAGAAATCTCCATTTCTCAAAGTGAGCATGAGCTGTTGAGGAGAAAAATTATGATCATCCAAGACAAAGGTTAGGAAATTGCCATTCAGTCATCATACTTAGGGTTCTTACCTAAGAAGCTACTTCTCTTCCTAAAAGTCCTTTCTCAGGCCAAAAGAGCTATTTCCCCTGAACTTTATTCTCTTCCCTGTTTGAATCTATAACTTCCCTTTTTATATCAACTCTTAGAGGGCCTTTAAGGGCAACTCAGTATCACAGTGAACAGAGATGTTTATGCAGTTGCTAAATTGGCGGTGGGGAAGGGTGAGCCCAGAAGTTTCCTCAGAGCAATGTCTTGGAGATGGGTGTTTCAGAGTGAGTTACTCTGGTAAAGGAGGAAACACAGGCTGCTGCAGACTATCCAGAAAAAAATCTCCTCTTCAGAGCAAGATAAGTTGTCAAGAAGACTTCAGACTCCTGTTTAGGCTAGCTAACCTAAGACATAGTGAATAAGAAAAACTTTATAATAAACTTGTAATATAAGCCTACAATCGAACTCAAACATAATGTGTAAAAATGATGCTCTAGACAAGTTTTCATAAGGTCAGGAATAAAACAGAAATTGAACATTGAGCTGAAAGAAAGATCCAGAATAATAAATATAGGAAAATAACATATACTATGTCATTATTATATTGGCAAGGACCAAAACTATCAATACTAAATGAAAAAAGTGACTTTATACTGAAAACAGTACAATTAATCAAAAAATTTTAATACGGAGTTTAGCAAGGGCATTGGTATAAAGCAAAAATAAAATTGAAATAGCTGATTTATCATAGCCAGTCAGATTATTTAATTTTATGAATTAAATTTATAAGAAATGTGAAGGACCAATATGAAGACGACTTGCCTAAATGGAAATATATGCCATGTTTGGGATCTAAGATTAAATTATGTCATCACATCAGTTTTCTATAAATTAATTTGTAAGTTAAATTTAATTATAAACAATGGGGTTTTCCTTCTGTTTTTTGAATCTGAGTATAATTCTAATGTTTCATCTAATGTTTTAGTCTAATGTTAGTAGGTACACATTGTCAATAGCAGACAAGTGTATTTTGAAAAAAACAATAACAATAGACATACTTAAATCTAAACATAAATTTTTGATGTTTTAGCTGGATGGAAGAAAATACACAAGAATAGACATATTGGTCAAGAAAATAAAAGAAGGTTAGAAAGAGTCTAATATGTATAAAAATCTTACTTCAATTTAGTGAAAACATAAAAATTTAAGCAATAACTATGGGACAGTGGTTAGATTAAGAGAGAAGGAGAGAGACATTTACATTATCTGACCCTTAGTATATTCCACATGTATTGAAGCTTTGAATGTAAAAATAATAAAGCATACACAAGTATCTTAGAAGACACAGGAAAATATTTATCTGATTGTAGAACAATGAAGGCTTTTTAAGAATAAAGTATTTAGTATTTAGTGAGTATCCATAAAGACAGCTTGAATGCTTTTAACAGTATAGAAATCCAAACTCTAAAGAAAAAGCGCAAACACTATAAACAAAATAAAAATTATTACATATATACTTAATATATATTATGTGCAAAAATATACTTCTGTATGTTGCATATATTACATACAATAATGTATATATTACTTCAGTAGGAAAAAAAATGGTTCCAGAACACAGAAAACTTGTAATTGAAAATAATTAAACAGAAAATTATTTTTTAATGCTCAAGCTCAGCATTAATTAAATAAATGCATGTTTAAATAACAGTTATGTACTACTTTTTGCTGGTTAGAGTGACAAAATATTTTATTAAGTACTATCTCCACTGTTTTTGAGAGTAAAATGAGTTATTTACTACATGGCTGTTGGAAGACTTCCTGAAAGTTAAAACGACAGTGTGAAAAAGGCTTAGTGTGGAGGAATTCTGAGCTTTGAATACCCACTTTGCCGTTTACTAGTTTTGTGACTTTCGGCAAGTTACATAATCTTTCTTTGCCTTGTTTTCTCTTAAATAAAATGGTAAAAATGAAGACTAAATTACTTAATACAGGTGAAGTGCTTAGGATAGTGCCCATAATCATCCTTGATATGATTATTTTTATGTTTTTTGCAGTCATTTGGCCTCTCTGACATTGAAGCTAATTTTTTGCTGTTTGTGTGTGCTTCTTGAATTGTAAACATTAATTTTCTTTGAGTTGTTAGCTATCAAGGGGACAGAATTTGAGAACTACAAATGGCCTTATTCTACAAATGGAATTCAGACTTTCTAAAGAAATGTTACTTATCTGGATTAAGCTGTCTTCTTTCCTAGAAGGGTTAATGCTTATTCAGTGACTAGTTTCTCTGTCACCAACAAAGAGAGAAGGTTAATTCTAAATGACTGTATAGAAAGCTAATGGACGCCTATCCCTAAATACTTTGATGTACCTGAATACTCTAATAGTTTGGGCCCATCAGGAGTGTCGAATGACAGGGTTTATAATGATTGTACTGATATGATACGTGAGGAGCAATGGTGACTTTGGGATCAGAAGCATTGCTAAAGTTCCAAGTGACCTGTGGACAGCGTTCCAAATAGATTAAATTCCATAAATTATATGTATGTCGCAGGATATACAGAAAGTGAAGGACTGTAGCTTCAAGATCATGATCTTACACAGCCATTGAGAGAATACAGGAAGCTGTTTGCTTCATCAGGTGCTCTGAAGCTATTTTAGTATCTTGAGAAAGAGGTCAGGCAACAGTAGATCTGCAGAAGGCATCTGAGGCATGATGGGAAAGAACATGGGGGTTTGTTTTGTTTTATGTGTTTACTGTGAGAAAGGAATGTGTGCTAGATAAAAAGGATTTCCCCTAGTTCTTATTTTATTTGCCGTTTGATTGTAGAGAGGGAGTTAATTTGAGTTTCTGCCAAAATGCAGGGGTCCCTATTTTAGGTTGAAAATAGAAGTTAAAAAATAATATGCCCAGCATTAAAAGTATTTCCGTAGAGACCACACACAGTGACTTGTAAAATATAAAACCTGGAGTAGACCTGAGACCATCACCAAGGCCAAGTCTTTCATTTTATAGATAAGACAGTAAAATCAGAGAAAGAAAATTACTATAATTTTTTTGAAGTCTTATAGTTAGTAAGTGGCAGAGAGTAGCTTGTACTCAGATCTCTTGGTTAGAATAATTCCTAACACTGGCTACATTTTTCTAACAGTATAGATTAGGTGTAAATGTGAAGATTAAGGTACACACAGAGAAGTATTTCACTGTCAGTATTTTCAGGGTTTCTGTTTTGTTTTATTTATTTAAAAAAAATTGGAGGGGTAATTAAGTTTATTTATTATTTTTTTGAATGAGGTACTAGGGGATTGAAATCAGGACTTGTGCATGCTGAGCTGCCACTGAGCTGTACTCTCCCCCTGGTGGTTTGTTTGGTTGGTTGGTTGGTTGGTTTGTGTGCGTTTAATTGGAGTGGAAAAGGGTCTGTATTCTCACAAAGAAAACACCTCGGTTTCTTCCAAAATACTGACGAAGAGGATATTGATGTTCCTCTCAGAGCCTGTCTACAGCTTCATCTGATTCCAGGCCCCTGACCTTTCTTTTCTTTCAGTAGAATTTATACTAAGAAACTTGTAATTGTAAATTCTCTGCCCCTTTGAGAGGTAAGTCTTTAAAGAAATGTCTTGCCAATTTTACACCCAGAACTGGTTTTCTCAAGGGCCTAGGAGACAGCCCTTTGATATGTAATCATCATGGAAGATTAGGCCTCTGTCTCCCAGTCTCTGTGGAAGGGAAAGAGCCTGACTTTGGTGGGCACCTTGCTTCAAGTTATAAAACTACCTCCTGTCACGAAGAGAGGAGAGAGTGTACTTTTCCCTTGTGTAAAGCCAATTAAACACAGGGGGCTTAAAATCTTCCTATTTTACTTAGAGTTTCAGTGGAGTTGAAGTCAGAGTTCAGATCTCTTTCCCTGACTACAGTGGCGTCGAATAAAGTCTTCTCCACATGTTTAATAGGCTAGTACAATTGATAGTTATCATACCACCTCTTATTTCTACAAAACATCCTGCTCATTTTGATATAAATTATTAAATCTATCATTTGCTCTTACCTTGATTTTTTTTAAATAGAAAAGTAGTTGTTACTGTTGAACATTATTTCTTCATTACTGTTTCACTAGTCTTCCTCTTCTCATGAAAGTTCTCTCAATCCTTTTGGAGTTGCTAATTGCAAAGGCTAAATAAAATCTGATTTGCCCAGTTTTGCATCTGAAAAAACACTGTCAAATTGTCAAATTCTTTAACAGACTATTATATCTTCTTTGTTTTACTTTATTAAGGGTCTGCACAAGTTTCAGGCCTTTCAGAGCCTTAATTTTCCTCTCTGATTTGGATGTGAAGAAAAGTGGTATGAAATTAGTGGGCCAACATCCTGCAGGATTAGTCTGACCACTCTATGCACATAATTAGAACTAATTGAATTAGTCCCACTCCTAGCAAAGAAGTAAAATCAATATTATAATTAAAACTGCGTTTCTGTATAATTGGATTTTCAAATGAAACCTGAAAAAGGGGGAAGAGTAGTGAGTGTTTCTTATGTGTAAAAGTAATTAATATTTATATTAAGTTTATATCTTTAAAATAATCCTGCAGGAATTTGTGGCAGTATCCTCAATTTCATTAGCCAGAGCTGATTACAGGAGTTCCTCAGTCTAATCCTTAAAAAAAAAAAATCCTTACAATAAAAATTAAAAAGCTTCCCTCCTATCTGTTGCTGCTGAGCTGTCTTTCTTTCATATCTCAAAATATTTCAGTCAGACTCAGCATTAGGATTTTTGGGCACCACTTTACTCTGTGTATTTGTTAAATCATATCCAGTATCTCCCCCTGTCCCCCGACCCAAGATCAAAAGAAATCAATGCAAAAGAATTGGGCAGTTTAGGAGTTGATCTAGTTCTTTCCCTGGAGTTCACTGTCTTTCCTTCAAATGCTTTTGCCACAATTCCATATATAGATGAAGTTCCTTTTTATAATGTGATATTAGAAGAGACCTACCATTTATTTTTTAAAAGTGGCATGTTTGGTGCCACTTGGAGAGCACTGCTTGGCATGGCTCTTCAATCAGAACATAGTGATTCAGGAAAGTTAAAAAGAGTAACATCTGCAGTCACATTCCTATGTCAGGAAGACTGTTGGGTCCTGGGTTGGGATGGAGGCAAATGCATAGATCAATTAGATGTAGTCCTTAGACTCAGAGTTCTCTTTAGTTAGGAAAAGCATAAATTATACACACATAGAGTTGAAAACAAACATGGCAGTGTAGGTTGTATGCCAGGTAAGTGGCATAGACGTGTAAACATGTAGGTGTGATGAAGTGAGAAAATTCTTGGAAAAGATTCGAAGACCTGGTTCAAGTCATATACATACAACCTAAGCACTTAAGTCACTTGATCTCTGTAGACTACTGTTGTCTCATGTTTAAACTGAAAATGTTCAACTTGATTAGAATGTCTCATCCAGTTGTGAAATTCAGTGAAATTCAGAAGAGGGGGATCACAACTTGGGGTGGAGTGGCCATGGATGATTACACAAGGTGCGTGAAACATGAGGTAACACTGAAAGATTAAGAAGATGTTGTTAGCAAGGGGTGCAAAAAGGGGGCAAAGCATGATACAGGCAAAGACTTACTACGTCTGCTCTGTTCACATTCATGTGCTCTGGGCCGGCCACCATATTAGATGAACACCAGGAAGTGTATAATGCGTACTTATCGAATTCATGAATTAATTGTGAGATGTTCCCATTGCTTACACGTGCTATGACATCTAAAATATCACGTTTTGTATTCACTTAAAGACTCTCAAGCAAAGAAACTAAACAACCAGAGACAAATTTGTGCCGAAACCTTCTTTGGTAACTAGTAGTGGATAAAAGCGAGCATTTTCCGTCTTTATCCCAAATTTCTCTTTCTAATTTGAATGCCAAAAGCTTATTTCAAAATTTCCAAGGTCATGTGGTAAATGGCAAAATTCTGAATCAACTTATGAAATTCCCTCTCCTATGTCAGTTTCTGATCCAGGGAGAAGTCCCTAAACTGCTTCTGAACTTGTCCTGTGGCATGGACTTGCATGCTCCCTTCTTCTTTGTCATGTTCTGGACTTGGATTCTACATTCCATTGCAGTTTCTCAGCTCTTGAGCCTGTGTAACAAGTTCTCACTTAAATTTTGTATGGATCATCCTCTGAAATGCCTCCCATGCCCTAGTATTTTTTCATCTCCTATGCCACCTTTAAAACTTTGGTGCTCATTGAACATTCTCCTTTCCTCTGATGATGCCAGTCCTCTCCAGGATCCAGTTTGGATGCTGGAAGAAGGGGCACATTGTTTTGATGTCCCTGAGCCTGCTAAAGTTGGAATGCTCAAAACAGAAGTGCTCTGAGAAGACACCTTTGCTTGCTTATCACTTCTTGGCAACAGATAAATTGTTTCTCTATAGTTTTCTTTTTGAATTTTATGTTGGATCAGGTTTTAACTTAGAGACCATTCTCTTTTGAGTAATACTTTTTCAATGTGTCACATCTTGAGATTTATTGCACCAATACATCATCAGAGGGACTGCTGGCTCTGATGATGTATAGCTTAATACATCATCAAAGCAATTTCTCATTCAGGTTACATATTACCTAGGAAAGTTAGTGCTTCTATTTTTAAATGTATATATTTATATGCTTACAACAAATAAAAGAAGCTTTCAGAGAGTTTGCAAAACTCATAGATCTGTCCCAAATCTAGATAGGCAATAAAATTAGCACTGAGTCTCAATAATAATGAATGCCACACCTTTTCTTCTTAACTGTAAACATAAGTCACAAGATATCTATATAAAAAAGACAGGTATCTTCTTTATAAATTTTTATTTTTTCAATCATGAATATGTGTACTTAATAAAATTTAAAAATACAGAAGTATATACAACAAAGACTATATCCCTTCCTTCTGTCCATATCTGGCAACTTTCTAGTACTGTTTTCCAGAGGGAAAACTTATCAACTCTTTTTGAGATTATGTAAGAATGCACAGACATCTATGTGTGTATATATATATTTTCCCTTTATATGCAATTAGTAACATAATCTTCTGCATTTTGATTTTCTCCATTTAACAATATAAATTAGAAATTGTTCCATGTGTATAGACATAGACTTTTCTCATTATTTTTGATGATAGCATATATCCTCCTGTTGTTCTCTTACTGTTTTTTCTGTATTCTAAAGAGATATTTAGATCTTTATCACTCTTCTGTAGAATATTGACTATATTTCATGGACAGAGTCCAAACTAGAACAAGAATATTTTTTTCATGTCTAGAAAGAAAATGGAGTTACTTTTCATTTTTCTTCATTATGTAATACAGAACTATTGTATTCTTTTTATGACAGTATGCTATTCCACTGATCTTTTTTTAGGATTTTGACTCAAAGAGAACTCATCTTTATTAATAAGTATTTCAATTTTTATTTTACATGAAATATTAAATTAAGTGAATCTTACAAAAGATGATAAAACTATTTACATGTTTTTAGGAATAAACTAAAACTGGGGAGAGAGAAGAGGAAGAAAACAAAGAACTAAAGTGTGATTAAGGATGTAATACACTTTAAATAAGTGGAAATTCATAACAAGAATGTTCCAAATCATTACCTCAGAGTCATTACCTTCTTTATTTTTATTTATGAGCTTACTTGGGAGATTTAGCTTTAGTTTATCTCATGGACGGTCAAATTTACTATTATAGGGAAAATGGAATTTTTACTATTCTCCCAAATGAGAAAAAGTAATGAGAATATGAGAAATTCCAACATGGAAAGTTTCAGTCTCTAATCCAAATTATGTAAGTAGTTACAATTAAAGGCATTAGATAGTCATTTAAAAGGAATAAATCTCTCCTCAAAATCAGAGTTTTAAATTTTTTTAATTGTGGCAATTATGATTATTATAGTAAGTAAGTTAGCTCTTCTCCATCAGTCCTTTGTTTAGTTTTTGCCTTGAGACTCGCATGATTTATTCTGTATTATCTATTATGCATTCATCAGTTTCCTCTTTTAATATTTGCCAACTCACTTCTTTTAACATGTAACTATAAACATAAGTCCACAAAAGGCATACATTTTGAAACCACATCAGAAATTCTTATTTTTTTGGCAAAAAACCTACAAATTTTATTTCCTCCTTTCTTTTTCCCTTGATCTTCTTGACTTAACCAGTTATGAATGTGAGAGTGTACAGTCACTTACACAAAAAAAAATTTAATTTCTTCTTAAGAAGAAACTATCAAGTATTGTAGCAGGGCGAACTGAGGTCAGTGTGTGTGTGCATGCTCTTATTTTCAACCCTTACCTCTCTTTTCTGCTCCTCAGTGTTCTGTAAGAGATAAATTTCTGAGTAAAGAATTATAAAAATCTGAAGAGCTGATGCAAAGAATTTAGTTAGAAAGAACTTAACAGGAGGCTTCAAGGCTCCCGAGAGAGCAGAGAGGGTGGGGAAGGGGACGAGGTAGGGAGAGAGAGATGGGAGAATGAAATAAGATGGAGGGGTGACTGGCCATTGATGGCACTTTGTAATCCTTACATTTTTTGTAAATGTTGATTAAAATCTACTTTACAGGCAATACTTTTTGACTTGTATCTAGTTGAGTGATGATTCTGGCTATAAGGTGGAATGAGTTAAGATTAAAAGCTGTCATCAGTGCCCAGCCACACAGCATTACTTTTGAAAATAAGAAAAAAAAATTTTTTTTTGAAATATAGCCAGTTTACAATTTTATGTCAATTTCTTGTGTTCATCACAATACTTCAGTCATATAGGGACATACATATGTTCATTTTCATAATCTTTTTCACCATAAGTTACTATAAGATATTTGAATATAGTTTCCTGTGCTATATACAGTATATTGTTTATTTTATGAGTATTAGTATCTGCAAATCTAAAACTCCCAATTTATCCCTTCCCACTGCCTTCCCCTCTGGTAACCATAAGTCTGTTTTCTATGTCTGTGAATCTGTTTCTGTTTTGTAAATAAATTCTTTGGGTTTTTTATTTTTAGATTCCACATATAAGTGATACCATATGGTATTTTTCTCTCTCTTTCTGGCTTGCTTACAATGACATTCTCCAGGTCCATCCATGTTTCCACAAATGACATTATATTATTATTTTTAATGGGTGAGTAGTATTCCATTGTAAAAATATACCACAGTTTCTTTATCCATTCATCTGTTGATGGACATTTAGGTTGTCTTGGCTATTGTAAATAGTGCTGCTATGAACACTGGGGTGCGTGTGTCTTAAAAAAAATTTAATGACAAGATGAACTGCTGCTTTAAGAAGCTAAGGTTCATTCCTTCCTAATACAATCAGGTAAGCCTCAGAAACAGAATGTGTGAGACCTTTGCGATCTTATTTTCCCACCTCAGCTCATTTTTCAGTCAAATATTTCATAGTCAAGCTGAAACAGTAGACCAGAGTGTTTAATAATTCAGATTCTGGGATTCAAACTCTAGCACCAACACTTAATCACATGGACAAACTATCTAATCCCAAGAATCTCAGTTTTCTTATCTTATCTGTACCCAAATTCCTACTTTTTTTAAATAAAGGATTAAGCGAAGTATTATCTAAGTTAATAAATCAGATTTTAAGATTAACTTAATTTGTTAGTCCATCTTTAAGTTTTCTTTGTACTTTGGCAATCCATAATTGGCTAAGTAAGAAGATGACAATTGGAGAGAAGACCTTATTTTGAGTTGAATTTAAGTATTAAGCAATAATACCACTTAGGGAAAAAAAAAAGTGCTGCTTCAGATTTTGCAGGCTTTGAGAAACACTTTTTGCTTGATATACTTGCCTGTCATGTTTCTGTTTATGGACTAGGGTTTATCAACGAAAATTGCACTACGTTATTTTGTAAAGTTACTTTAGAGGAAATATTGCAATCAAGTGACCATATATCCCAATCTTCCCCTATAGTCCTTATTTCAATTATGTGTGAAAGGAATAGTTAGATTTATCAGACAATATATTTTGATTTTTGTTTTGAAAACATAGCCATGAAAATGACATAGCACACAAGCACCATTTTACATAATTTATGAAAAAAGAATAAGCAATATAATTTTAAAAATCATTCTTCAGTGCACTCAGATGCTATTCATATGTAGTTATAAGTTGAAATTTATAAAACAATGATAATTTTGACTCAGTTTAAATTGAGGCATTAAAATGTTTACTTATAAGTCTGAAAATTTAATGACAATGTATATTTTAACACAATTAAAAATAGAAGCATATCTGTTTGTAATAAAAGCATAAAATACTCACTTTCTGTATTTTGAATAAGAGAAACACTTCTAAGTATTAATGCAAAAACAAATAAATGCTTTTTTGGAAGCAGGAGACATTCTGTTTATTTCATTCACTTTATTCATCCTTTGCTTTAAAAAATGTGCCTAACATAACCAGACAAGCCATACAAATTCAGCTCATTTAATTAACTGTATCACTCATCAGTTTACCTTTATTGATGCTTATCCATTGAGAAAAGAGAAGAGGGGGAAATTGTGGGTAAGACTCTGAATTCTCTCCCTTCCTTGGTCATCTGTGAACATTAAAAATATCAAAGTGTTATGCAACAATAATGAAAAACTTTTATTGAGTCATTTCTAAACAGACACACTTTTCAGTACTTTGTGTGTTATTTAATCCTCCCAACAAGTCTATGAGAAAAGTACTATTGCTCATATTTTTACATAAGAAAAAGAGAAGTTAAACCTCATCCAAAATTATGTAGCTAGTAGGTGATATGGTCAGAATTCATAATGACACAGTCTGTCTCATGAGGCCTGGCAGTTAACCACCGAGTTCTCGTACATATCATCTCACTGTGTATCATAGTATGTCAGATTTATTATAGGACATATATTTAAGGAATTATGAAACGCTGTATTTAATATTGTTTATACTTTTTTTCATCTTTTCAAAAAATCATTAAAGTGTTTGAAAAATTAGAACACTAAAATATTTAAAATATTCCAAAGACTTTTCTAAAGTATATTTACTTGAATTGTATTAATATTTTTGTTCTCTAGAAGAAAAAGCAAACTTTTCAGTAACTCCTCATCTCTGTTTCAGTTTGGTTCTTGCTTAAGAAGAAAAAAAAAGAATGGAGAGAGAACTGTTTTCATTTCTGCAATTGCTATAAATTCTAAATATGTTTGAAATGTCACTGCACACTGTTTACCAACTTGTTGGTACCAAGTGAAGTCAGAATTATTAATGAGAGACCTTTGCCAACAAGTGCTCGGGGTAGTGAACAGTGTACTTTTCATAAGTACAAATGAATACGCATTGCTGGAGTCTCAACATGAAATAACAAATGTCCTACAATGCTGGTGGGAAGGATTAAAAATAAGGAAGATGGTGGAAAATATTATATTGCTCAACTGCTCTCTATTTGAAAGATAGAATTTTGGGAAAGGAGAGAAGATTGAGAGGTTGAGGAAAGAAAAACAATTAGAAATTAAATGGAAAAGTAGGGGGAAATACAAAGGAATAGAAGTGAACCCAAGGAAAAGAATGACTGAGAGTAAGGAAAACTAAACAGAGAAAAGAATGTGAAGAATTCCATATTCCATTCCTTAGCTTCTTGCCTCACCTTACCTGAACGTATATTTTCCAGAATCATTTCTTGGTTCTATTCTCTGTGTCTGTAATATTTGCCACTAGGATTTCACTAGAAAGTGCCTTTAGAACTTTTACATGCTGTATTAGGGATTTTGTTTTGCTATCAGAGGCATAGATAATAGAACTTGAAAAAGTTGTTAAGTAACTTCAACCTCGTGAGGAAGCATCTTTCTGGGCATTGAATGAATGATGGTTGAAAACTTGGGAAAAACGACAACAGTTTTTTCCCAAACAAAATGGACTTTATTTCAAAGCAAAAACTTAAATGCCAAAATGGAACAAGGAAACAAGGTGCTGATTTGAAAATGAAATATAAAATCTGCAGTTTTCAAAATACTTCATTCTCCATCATCAACAAAATCCTCTATATATCAACTTAATCTTGGAAAGAATTTCCCTTTTATTTTATTGCTGGTGACAATCTGGCTCCCCCAAGGACATGTTGTCACTTTATTATGTAGTGAATTTTTCCCCTCCCACATACCTTCTTACCAAGGGGCTGGAGCTGTGTTAGGTTTTCTAATTCGTTCCTGCTTCTCCCAAAGCATTCTTCCTTTCTCTTTTCTAAAACATCACAATATGACTCTCATGTCATCCGAGATTATGCCACCCATGAACTTCATTTGTTGTGATCATTCATTCATCTATTCTAGAGTGATTTGTCTTACTCTGAAGAATTTTAATCCCTGTCTCAACCTCTAGAATGACTCCTGCCTTAATTATTGATGATTATATAATTCACAAATACAGTCCTTCCTGGGCCCTAGCCTTTTGGTTCCCAGACCTCCAGCGAAATGTATTCTGTCCTTCCCTCAGGTAGACTTCATCAATATATGTAACTGAAGTTTTCTACAACTTCAGTTACAAACTTTCTTCTCTCTGACATCTCCTTTAGGATTTTCCTGAACACTTTGATTCCCTGGGCCCTAAAATCCGATGATTCTGATACATTTATACTGCCTTTCTTCCTCTTCATGTCTTCCCACCCCTTCTCACCCAATTTGAATTTATTGACCATCACTAAAACCATTCCATTATAGACACATTCTTCTTTGCCTTCCTCTCACTTTGTTTACACACTTGACAAAACATCAATCCTGGAAAGACACAGCTGCCTACTGCATATATTTGCATTCATGAAATTGACTATGGCTGGAGAAATAAATATCTAGAACCAAACTGATGGGTCTCATCTTAAATTAGTAAGTACTAACTTCAAATGAATCCTTAACACATCCACCATCATATAATCACTTATTTCATTCATTATCTCACTGTCTTATGAGACAATTTCAAATATCTCTTCTCTCTCAGATTTCCACATTTTTAGCAAATGACAAAACTTGCCAATTCACTGAGAAAATTGAAAGTTACCAGAGAAATTCCATAAGTTCTTCCCTCAAATCCTCCATCTGCATCTATGTATATATGTTCTCTCTCCCCTACTCTTCATACAGATGAACTCCCCATACCCCAATTTAAGGTTTACCTGTTCACCTGTATCCTGGATTCATCCCTTGTTTTCCCCTCAAGAGCATCACTCTAGCAAGTCTCCCTTCTCTGACTCCCGCCATCAAATTTCCCCCTCTTGCTTTCCCATCACGCTGCTGTTCCTAACAATAGCATGCTGCTTTAAAGTACAAAATAAAACAAAAACCATAAACCTCTCTTACCCTACTACCCTTGGCTATCATCCCATTTTTCTGTTCCTCCTTGTAGTAAATTCCTCAAAACAGTGGTTTACAATTTTTGACTCCTGTTCTGTTAGTCGCATTCTCTCAGCAACCCTCACTCCTCCACTGAAACTACTACTGACATGGAGTTATCAGTGTCTTCATGTTGCATATTCATGCTTTGACTCTCAAATTACTTGATTGATGATCTGTCATCCACATATGGCACAGCTAACAACTCCCTTCTCCCTAAAATGCTTTCTTCACTTGACTTCTTTAGCATCGTATTTATTCTCCTATTTTTTCTTTATTTTCTATGCTTTATTAGTCTCCTTAACAGAGATTCATTTTCATCTTTCTAACTTCTTAATGTTGGAATTTCTCAGTTCCTATGACCTTTTTCCTTTTTTGTCTGTGCTTTTTTGGGGATCTTATTAGGCTTAGTACATTAAATACCATCTATACAATGATGACTTTGTGTTTCTAGTGTGCACCTTACCCTGGTCTTCAGATTTGCCACGGTGAGTGAAAGGTGTCTAAATGTAACGGATAGTACAAACCAGAGCTCATGATTTTCTATTCCCATACAAATCAGATCCAGCTGCGATTGCCCTCATTTCAGTTACTGGTAATTTTGTATTTAAAATTGCTCAGGTCATAATATCCTGAAGTCACCCAGGTGCTTTGTTGTTGCTATTAATTTTGTTTTTGATTTTGGTCTCATAGCTGGCATTAGAAAATTATATTAGCTCTATCTTCAAAATATATCTAGAATCTTCCCATTTCTCACCACCTCTCATGATAATCACCCTAGATCTATTCACACTCATCTTGCCCGGAATTTTTTATTCTAACTGGTCTCCCTGCTTCCCTTTTTTTCTGTTTCTGTCCACTGAAGTCTATTCTCAACAAAGCATTCTGAGTTGATCTAGGAATGTATGAATTAGAAATTGCTTCACTGTTCAAATTCTCCAACAACTTGGGATTTCACTCATAATAGAAGCTAACATCTTTAAGATAGCCTAAAAAGCCTACATGATTTGTCCCCTTCACTTTTATTACCTCTCTGACTTCCTCACTCATGACATCATCTCCTTCCCACTTTTCTTCAGCTCTGGGGACCTCCAGACACTAGGCAGACTCCTGCCTCTGTAATTTTGCTCTTGTTTATACCCTCTGCCTGGGATACTATTCCCCTAAATTCAGGAATCTATCCACAGAGTGTTCCACTTCCTTTGTCTTTGCTTCAGTGTCATCTTCTTTAGAGTTCTGTGGTCACCTTATTTAAATTTTATTCTCCCCTCTAACCTGACTGAGACTCAGGTCCTCCTTCCCTGCTTTATTTTCTCAGTAGCCGTTTTACCTTCACCTTTACTGTATAGATTTATCAACTTTTACATTATATTTTCTACAGAAGCTCCATGAAGACAAGAATTTCTGACTGTTTTACTTCCTGATTATTTCTTGTACCTGGAAAGTAACTCATCCCAGAGGGCATTCAGTACATATTTTTAGCTGTTTGGTAAATGATTGGATGTTTGAATCAATGAATACTATTAACTGAAAGCTGCCTTAATTTAGAATATATGCTATACTGACCTTTCATTTTGAATTTGTGTTTCCTGGTACCATCCATGAACGATTAGGGGACAACATTACTTTTACCTAACTGCCTAATTGCTTGTGCACTCTGAGACTTCAGATAATGACATGTTTTAGAGAACTAAAATTTTAGATTAAGAATCACTCTTTTCAAGGGGGAGGATGCAACTCAAGTGGTAAAGCGCATACTTAGCATGCACAGGATCCTGGGTTCTATCCCCAGTACCTCCTCAGAAAATAAATAAATAAATCTCATCACCTCCAGCACCACAGAAAAGAATCACTCTTTTCAGTATAGATGCTGACTTTGCAGCACTTTCTTAGTCTGTTCATAACCTCACATTATTTGAAATGAGCTTTGAACTCAGTGGCAAAATATGATGGCACTACTCCTAGACACACGCACACACTCATAGTGTCATCTTTTAGTTCACTTTGATCTGTTTATGGGGTCCATAAGCACTGTTTACTACCACTCCTTTTATAGTTGTTAGGACACCTACTGTGATACCTAATGGTGGCATTTTTGGGGAGGGTATCTCTCTTGTCTCCATGCTTCAGACTTCTGAAATATACTCAAAGCACAGCTTTCTAATGTAGACCATTATCAGTGTTATATAAGGTCTTTGGCTTTCTTTTGCGTTTATACAAAAACAAGTTTTTCAAAATTCCTATTGAGGTCTTTTCCCTTACATTAGAAAATGTGGAAACCAAAAATAAATACTGTAGAAGAAAAACAGGAAGAAAAGTAAAACATGGTTGGATAGCCTGAACACAGACTTCTGAGCTAGAGAGTATGTGATATGTACACAAAAGTTCCAGTCCACATCCAGTCAATCAATGTGTCTGAAAGGGAAAGAACTTTTAGAGTTTTATTTTGAGGGAGGGAGGCTAGTTACGACGCCATTGAAAGTTCAGTGTTAGAGAGAAAATGCTGTTTGAAAAATATTCACTGGACTTGTTGAATTGCCAAATTCTGTCACCTACTCGAGTTACTTCTGATCCTTGACCATGATCCTAATACTCCTGATGTATCTCCTGAATTCCTTGACCATTTCCTCCCATCAGCTATTCTGGGGAGAGTCCTGAGCTATTTTGCACTGGTATAGATACTCATGTTTCATTTAGTTCACAGTATTTCTGACAATTATGGTGTATATTTATAAAAACATTTAATTTTTAAATATCTTTACTATACTTGATTGTTATTGGAAACCCCGCTGTTCATACAAAGTGGCTTTTATGTTTGGTTTATGATTTAGTAATTGAGTGTGCATTTTTCCAGCTTTAGGATCATGGTTCATTTTGGTTCAAAATCTTGCCTTAAACCACATTGAAAATTCAATGTAATTAATTATTGACAGATTTGCATTAACTCAAACCACGAGAGTGTTACAAGAGAGACATAGTGGCTGGGTAAGAAAAGCTGCATGTTAGCAAATGAATGCACTGCAGGTAGGGAGAATATTTTTAAACTCCTATTATGATACTTTCAGCCAAAAAATTTGCAAATGCCTGGCCTTGATGGAAATACAATAGTGAAGTAGGGCAGGAGTTTTCAGTTATTACACCTTCGTTCTGTGTATGACTTTGCGGATCTGATCTTGACTTATTCTGTCCTTAAAACAAACAAAAAATAAAAACAAGAAAAATAACCCTTTATTCACATAGGGATGCATTGCAAGGATAAATTAAACTATTTCTATTCATAATATTACACAGTTTTTGGACAAATGGTGCTATATAAATGCAAAGTGCTATTATTCCTTTTACAGAGACTGAAAATAGTGTACAGAGGGGTGAGGTTGGGGAAGAATGAAATGTTGATGTTAGCTTTATTTCTGAAGAAAAATACTTTGGAAAGATCTAAGCTTAATCATGCTTGGTTTTTCCTCCTCATAATTCAGCACACATTTATCTTTGTTCATCCACAAAGCAAAATAGTTATTTCTAGCCCTTACTCGAGATCTTGATCTCAGGCTCATGAAAATGCTTCATCTCTCTGCATCAGCAGAAGGAGCCATTTGACAAATTGTGCATTTGAGCTATCACCATCTTCTGTGATCTCCCCACAATGCTGCACACCTCTTATCTGATTCCGATAGCTCAGAGACAGCTGAACACATCGCATTTATCTTTATTGTGATTTAATTTTCAGCAGTCACGATCCTGAGTGGATGGAGAAACTGCTCGAATTTCAAAATTAGATGTTGCCCTGCTTGCAAATTACTTATTCTGCTAAATACTTGGAAAGACAACCAGCATGAGGTTTGGACACTCGCTCCACTAAAGTCTTGGCTCTCCTGACGTTCGCTACTGTTGTTGGATTCTTTGTCCTGAGTCTTCTCTCAGGTGATGCCAGTGCTTAGAACAAAGAACCCATCATGATATCAGAGTCCTGTAAACCAGGAGTAGCATGTGGCTGTGGAAATAATCCCACTGGATTTCTCATAATATTTTATGCTTACTGCTACAGGCTCTTGCCTCAGGTTCTGTGCTCCCATACCTGAGGTAAACAAGAGGGAGAATTTTTGAGCATAGCTATTGAAAGGCACTCCTTAGGCTGAAGAATAGCCTTCATATAAGGTAAAACCAAACACTGAGCAATAAAGGATCCATGTATTGGAGACTCTAGGAACGAGTGGCAGAAAATGCAGCAGGCCGAAACTCGAGATATGCCTTCCAATAGTGGCTGTCATACAAATTGGGTAGCCTTCAATAAATCGCCTTTTTATCCCCTAGAATCCTTAATATAATATGGAGATGGACTAGATAATTTTTCAGGTAGTAGTCTCTGATATCTTGTGGATAGTAAAATAAATGCATGTTTGCTGTAAAAAAAAAATTATAAATTATATAAAAGTATAATGTTCATAATAAACCTTTTTACTCTAAAACACCCAGAGATAAATGAATTCATATCTTATTCAGATTTACATTTTAAAGTCATAAATTTAAATGTGATAAATGTGCATACCCCCAATTAACCTTAATAATACCTTTAAATTGCTCATTCTCCACAAATTCAACTAAACCTGAATTTATCTAAGTACAAGGCCACTGAATTGTGTTTGACTCCTGTGGTAAAAAAGGAAAGTCATTTAAAGTATTAGATCATGTTCAGTTTGGCAAAACACTCAAGGCATGCAAGAACCAAGAAGATCAGGATTACTGTCTTACATTCCATGAACACTTGGAAAAGCGTGTGGGCTCAATGATATAAAATTGCAGTTATTTGGCAATTTTAAACTACAAAAATAGATTTCATATAGTTCAACTTAGTAGTTAAATTGTTCATATCTCATTTATGATTGTGTTTATTTGAATAAACATAAACTTAAGTGTGGGTATGATACAAATACATCTGTAATTTTTTTTAACAGTTTGATAGCAGCTTCCAGCTTTAAAATGACATTTACTGCATATCCTTACTATGAAATTATTTCATGCTAGGAAAAAAATCCATCTTAAGGGTGTCTTTACAAAACTTACGTAAGATGTTAGACTTCTCAAAAGCAAATACCTTTTTAGGAATAGTTTTATTCTGATTATTGTTAGAGAATTTTGTTGGGAAAGCTTTCACATGGTGCACCCTGATTAGATGGGATTAAGTGTTCTTATGTGCTTCATTGCCAGCCTTAAGATTCTGATTTTAGCACTTCCAAGAAGACAGAAGCATGGGATTTTTGATGCCTCTAATTGAGAGATAATGCAAGTTCACAGTTTTATAGGACAAGGCCTAGCTAAATTTCAGGTATAAGTCTGTTAGTATCTCCCTGTATGAAGTTGAGCAGATCACTTCAACATTCTGATCTTCACTTTCTTGTTTGTAAACTAAGGGAGTAGTATTTGGTGAACATGTATTTTCTTAGCTCTTAAGTTCTATGGAAATAGGAGTCTTTGAGATAGATGTGAATTTCTCATCACCAATAATTTTGTAAGCTAAAACCTCTTAGGCAAACCCTGTCTACTTTCTTTCTCCTCTATCATTTGTTGTTCTCCCAAGCAAGAGAGAGATCGATAGTAAGCCCTGTGGAATGAACTAATTTCAGTCTTCAGAGAGAACCCATAGATTAAAATGAAAATCTATTTTTCAGTGTATTTTATCCTTCATGTTCAGGTATTGACGTTACTAACCACTCACTCTCCCTCTACCAACTAGAGTGACCATTCAGAACTAAGCAGTGCAGTTGATCGGGTTTCTACCCATTTAAAAAGAAAACTTTGAACAGGCTGATTCACTTAAAGATTATAAAAATGTAATGAGAAAGATTTGTAATATGTTTCCCTGGAGAGAGATGTTTCTCTTCTGTGAGTCTCCACCTGCCAAAGTTCTTGTCTACACAATTTTAGAGAATGCCATCCTTAGCTAGTCTTGTTCTATTTTGCCCTTTCTGTTTCTCTTTTGTCTTTTTTTCTGTTTTCTCTCTTCACTAAGTTGACTAAGTCTTAACTTAGTATGAACATAGTTATTGCTTGATGAGGTGAGGCTGAATTTTGGAAAGGAAATATAATCATATTTTCTTATCTTTTCTGATACAACACTTCATTTGAAAATATGCATTTTTAATTGATTCTTGAAGAGGTTATGTATTCTCTTGCATGTGCGTGCACACATATACACACACACGAAACTCCAATCTATTAATGATGTATCTTGTTTTTCAAGAGTAAATTCACTTCAGGAAGCAAAACTATGATCGTCTTTCATAGTGGTGAGGTTTAATAAAATGTAAGTCCCTAAATTCATTCAATTTTATGCTTATTTTCATTCTCTTATTTCCTTTGGTTGCTCATCTTTGTCCCAACACAGGGAAGCCTTTAATATCAAGTAGGTTTCTAAAATGAACTGTCCATATTCTTCCATATTTAAAAATATATTCTACTTTTAGTGAACATATAAATCATCTACTAAGAATGATAGTGGTTAATAGCAAATAGTGACAAATCTATCAAAGCATAAACAGGAAAGACCCAGTGGGAACCATTACCTGTATGGAATTCGTTTAGAACTGAATGTGTTTGCTCATTTCCAAATATGAAGTTCAGGTTCAAAAGTCATTAGCATTAGTTTAGTTGCAGTCATAAATTGATATAAACTACAAAATACAAATTATGCTCTTGAGTTGCACCAAGTGATTTAATATTACCTGGATATTTAATTATTATTTCCTGTTAAGAGCAAGATATATGACGGTCAGATATGACCTTAGATTAGCATACCAGGATTATCTGGCAGAGTCCCTAGCTTTGTATTAAGAATCACAGGAAATAGGAGACAAACTGAGAGAAAATGATGAACCAGCTAATACTGACTTGTGATATGCCTGTGGATTCATTACTGGACAGAACACACACACACGAGGTACCTATTTCCCACAGAGGAAGGGGCTTCTAGTATATTTAGAGTGCTCATGTAAAAAAAAATTGTTTTAGCTGCAAGTGAGAGAAAACTAACCCAAACTGTCTTAGGGGGGGAAAAAAGGAGAGGAGAATATATTTTCTCATGTAACTAGCAAATTCGGGGCTATAACTGTATTATGAGGCTCACCTATATCCAGGAGCTCAAAAAATTTCCTTTCTTGGCTTTGACTCCCTCTAAACACTGATTTTATTCTGCAGACAGGCCCTCTTCATACTCTTCACCCTGGATTCATATTCTTTTCTCTTAAATGCATGAAAAGAAAATCGGGGCTCTATTCAAAATACCATGTGGAAAATACATTGGCTTGATTTTTCCTTTGTTTTGCTTTTTTGCCCACTCCTACTGTCTGATAGGAGACAGGCCATTGAGACAGGGAAAGTGGGTGAAATACTCCAAAGGAATGAAAAGAAGAGGATGGGAAGGTATTAATGGGCAAATAAAAACTGTGGATATCTTGGCTAGTACATTTGACTTCATTTACTACATATTAGTGTTAACCCAAACTCTGTTACATGGATCATCATTGCCCCACGAAATATTAATTAGTGTTCTGTGGGAAAAATTGTTACTGTAAACAAATAATTTTGGAAACTGATTGATAGGATATTTAAATTACTTTTTTTCCTACCTTCTTATTTACTAAGGTGGATAGATGTCTGATCCTGGAAAGAGGAAGACACATTTCCACATGCAGAATTTACACAAGAAATGTCCACAGCAAGCTCAGTGACCTTTGAGTCCTCTGACTCAATTAGAGAATATGAGCTAGTAGTAACAAGAGGGAGAATTCTGAATACATGACGCTGGCGATAACTGTTGCTGTGTTGACAGCCTCCATCCATCAAAGCTTCCATGTTGCACACTTCCATGGGGTGCTCTGTGAATGGTGCCCTTATTCCAACCCTCTGTCATTCACAAAGAAGACAGGCCATAACCACTTCCTCTTGTTATGCAGTACAGTCCTCTGCCAGTCCTACACTCACCAGTGGAGAGTGGTGGGGTGTGCTAACTTCTTAATGACAAATCTAGTCAAAAGGGCTTTTATGGGACTCTCAGAGAAATCTGGGGACTCTGAAAATTGGATTCTGACTTGTGTGAGAAAATGAAAGTGGCCTGTGGCAGCAGGGTAGAGGAGGCTGTATTAGGATTGAGTTGTACACTCAGAGTTTAACAGGCCTGGGAGTTTGCTGTAGATAGATGTGACCATGTGTGATAGAGGGTCAGAGTGGAGTAGTACTGAGCCCGGGCTAGTAAAGCCACTGGGTTGGGCAGAGGGATCCCAGCAGTAATAAGGCAGACATGATTATGGGATACCTGGACTGTGGAAGCACTTCTAAGTGGGCATCTGGAATTTAGTGGGTCTACTAAACTTTTAGCAAGATTCCCACAAACAACAAAAATGCCTATAAGACAAAGAGGTATAAACTGCTGCCAGTCTCAAGGAATATGAACCAGTGTTTGATTAAGTCCTTTCCTATGCCCTTATTAATCTTCCTCTCACAACTGAATCCCTAGAGAGATCAGACCTGGGGGAGAGGAGAGGTAGGAGAATTGTAAGTTGAAGGAAATCATCTTTTCTTTCAGTCTGCAGCAGGCTTGGGCTGGTGTTAGGAAGAAGATATATGTTAAATCAAGCTCCTGACATTGATTCATATCTTAGAGTAGAAAATCTGGTTATATATTGAAACTCTGTTTTTGACTGAAATTAACTCTAGGGCTATCTAATCATAACTTAATAGTAACAGAAAAGTGTCCTGGGCCTGCTGAAGTTTTAACTTAGGACCCAGGTACGTTAAATTCATTGAATAAATTTTAAAGGGAAATGGTGCATTTGCACTTTATTTACATCTTGAATCCTGCACATTTATCATGTCATATATATAAAATTAAAGAAGCTTTTAGCTTTTTGTTGTTTTTAATTTTGTTATTTTTCAGGGCTGTTCATATGCTATTCAGCTTAGAATTCCTAATAAGTTATAGTAGATGGTGTTTCCCAAATTATTTAACCTTGAAACCATATTTTCCCACAGTATACCCACTGACATCTCAAAAAATATAATATTCCATAGCACTGAGTTTGGGAAACTGTAACATCTTAATCTGTAAAGAATGTATAATAAGTAATGCAGATCTGAGCTTATAGAATAAAATGGTGAATAACTTCTTTTAGCATTCTCCAAAACTTACTAGGATAGGATAAGAATACAGTAATGGAAAATTATGCCCTATTCAAAAGAAACATCTGTTATATCAGAAAGTAGAGAAACTCTGAAACTCAAAACAATATATACATTCTCAGAAATCCATGAAAATTCAAGCAAGCACAGAGGATGCGACAGAAGTGATACCACTATGAAAGATTAGATTACAGTCTAATCTGTGGTATGGAGGAAGTAGAAACATTTTTTTGTGTGTGCAGAGCACACATTGGCTAAGATGCAAATTATAATATTTATTTGAGGCTTCAGCCATCTGGACATTTACTGGAAGTCTCATTCAAATACAAAAAAAAAAAAAATACACATTCTTAATTTGACTTTTAAAAACTCAATCTCCCAGAGGTAAAAGGGGAAAACTCATCAAACATTTAGAATGGAACTGATTCTTTTTGGCAGGGAACAATTGATTGCTAACGAAAAACAGTGGGAACTTTGGGACAAAGAAATTATGTCATCTTATAGTCTACATGGCACTGAAAGAATAGACTGCAGAGTGCAGTCAGATATACATCTTAGATTTTATGAAAATAGTTTTTAAAAATATAGGAATAAATAAGAAGCATGATTTTGTGGCATGAAATTCTGGAATGGATGATGACTCAAAAGTCTAAGAAATTTTCAAAAAAAAAATTAATTCTGATTTACCCCACCAATAAAATAGGAGGTACCTAAAGAAACCTGTTGGCTACTGAAGACATCCTCTAATGACCTTTAGTGTAAAGGAATCATAGATAAAATACAGTAAGAAGTGTAACTATCTAGATGTGTGTGATATTCATTCACTAGCAAAAGTTGACCCAAAAGGGCAAGGAACAAAATGATCCAAGATGATCACAAAAACTAAATACAACAAAAGATAACTTGTAAAGTTATTATCAAAGACATGAAAGCTAAATGCAACCCGTAATCCAGGGTTTTATTTTGCTATAAAGATGACTTATGTGACAGCAAAGTCTGGATAGATTCTGTAGATTGATAATAGTATTATAAAAGTGTGAATCTAAAGATTTTGATAATTGTACTGGGGTTATATCAGCAAGTATTCTTGTTAAAGCCTATTGAGCCATGTCATATGGAAAAGAAAATGTGATTCCATTTTGCTATGTCCATGCCTCTCAAATAAGAAAGAGTCATATATCAAGGTCAAGTAAATTATCATCAGTTATGCCATATTATTGTCTCAAAATCCAGGGCTTATATTAGTCTGGTTTATATTTGAACCATGACTCATTTGTATACTTTTACCCCCTGAAGTTTCTCATTTTCTTACTGTTTTCTCACCGAATAAAATAACATTCTGTTTTTCAATTTGTAATATCATATGGATTCTTAATTAGACAATTTGTTTGGAATGAAATCTGTAACCCTTTCAAGATAGCCTAATGAAGCCTTTGGACTTGACTTTTCAGTAAAGTTCAATTGTATTCTAAGGGTTTTGCAGAGTTGACAACTAGGAATTTACTTGTGTTGTTCTACTTAATTAAATAGATTATTTCTTTGGATCTATAACTTCCTCTTGTTGGATTTTGTTCCTTTTGTGAAGTACATTAATACTTCCTCCTTTCAGAGTGATCATGAAAGTTTGATCTTATAACTCTTCTGTGTTTGAAAATATATGTATTTACTCTCATTCTTGGTTGTTAGTTTTGCTGGTTAAGGAATTCTAGGTTCAAAAATCAGATGTTTCCCTCAAATTGTGAAGATACAGCTCCATTATTTTCAAGGGTATTGACTGTCTGATATCAATCTGATTCTTATTCTAATATAAGTAACCCTTCTGGCATCCTTTACCTAATCCTACCTAAGAATTTTTTTCCCCTTTTGAAACATTGAAGTTTTATAACACTATGCTTTAGTCTTATAAAGTCATTTTTGTTTTGTTCATTCATAGTGATTAGCTCTTGAGAAATACTTTTTGCCAGAAGAATTAAGTCTTTCTTTATCTTAAGTGAAGTTGAGATATTTAAGTATGTATTTTTTCTCTCCTTCTATTGTCTTTTTGCTTTTCTTCTAAAACTACTATAAGGCTATTGAATATTCTGAATTTAGTCCCTGTATCTCATCTTTTCTTTCCTTTTTTCTACCTCTTTTAGTTTCCTTGAATATATCTTCCAGGCTATTTTTAAAATGTCTATATTATGTTCTAATAACATTTTCATGTATATTATGTATACAGGCAATTATATCAGCTATGAATAATAAAATACTTTCTTAAACTTCCTTTATAATCTTTATAACTTTAAAGATGCAGTTCCATTTTTTTATTCTCAGAGTAGCAAACATTGCAATCAGGTGGTATATATTCTTTTGGGGAAGGGTTCTAGATTCATCTAATAACAATCAAGGCAGAGAGAAAAAGATACATAGAAAATACAAGTATGTTGAAGTGTTAGTACCACATGCAAAAAGTTGCCAGTCAGAGAAACATCAGAAGAGTTGAGAAACCAGAAGATGTATCCTACTCATTCCCTAGCTGTGCATTAGAAACAGAAATAGTTGTAAAACAATTGCTTCTGAAATGATGACTACATTACAGAGAGCTAAAAAATAACTGACAAACAGCATAGTAAGGTATGGAGCAGATCAAATGCACAGACAGAAGAAAATAAAACTGAAATAAAAGGAGACAAAAAGGGACCATAGGACAAAGTGATAAATACTGCAAATACAATAGTATTCAAAGAAAAGATGATACAACAAACATATAATTGACTTCTAAAAGAAAAAAACAGTGGCACAGAACAAATACTTAAAATTATAATTCAGCAGATGTCCTTAAAAGAAGATCTGAATCTACGTATTGAAAAGACATTCTTTGCCACAGAGAATTAATTCAGAATCATCAATCCCAAGCTATTTACTGATAAAATTATTGGAACTATAAGAGAAAAAAAAAAAAAGAGTACTCTTAGTAGCAAGCCAAAAATACATTTATTCAAAATTTTCTAAGTTATACTATGCAAAGTGCCCCCGAAAATATCATTATTTTCTCAGATACTTGAGTCAGAGAACATGTAGAAAGGAGGATGAAGAAATGATATATTCTAATTTTATTGTTTATCAGTTTGGGGAACCAAAAATAGTCTAAAAAAAGGAGCTAAGAGTATCATATTTTTGTGTTAATATAAAGGCTAACAATA
The DNA here is from genome assembly GCF_009834535.1 of Camelus ferus. Taxonomy (NCBI): domain Eukaryota; kingdom Metazoa; phylum Chordata; class Mammalia; order Artiodactyla; family Camelidae; genus Camelus; species Camelus ferus. Next base: position 14,412,021 of record NC_045699.1, read on the forward strand.
GAACACAATAGAATATCTTAAATATCAGAATATTGAAAGAAAAATAACAAACCGTCTACGCTAAAACAGTAAGCATAACATAAAATTATATGACAAAACTGACAAAAATGTGTCATGCCAAACAATTCAAATGAGATTAAATTGTTTAGAAGGAAAAGAAAAGATCTTTAGGTTACTCACAAAGAAGAATCCACTTATCTGCTGTATACAAGAGACACTGAAAACAAAGTAATTCAGAAAGTTTGAGGGTCAAAGACATAGTAGGTATGTGAAGAAACGGGAGGATACAAAATTCGTAAGAGACAAGGTAGAATTCGGCCACAGAAATATTAAATAAGCAAAAGAGGGCAGTTTATAATTTTAAAGGCTACTTCTTATAATGATAACATGACAGTTATAAATATTTATCCATCAAATAGCAAAGCAGAAGCTGTCATAAAGCAGAAGCTATCAGAGACCTGAGGCAAATAAGCAGAAATGCAAACATAATAAGAAACTTTAAGGACGGAGAAGATGGCGGAGTAGAAGGACGCTCGCAGGTCACCCTCTCCCACAAATACACCAAGACCCACATCTACAGACCCACTCAGCCAACCAGAGCACCTGTGGAACTCCAACAGAACATCGCCCTCTTCAAAAGATAAAGACGCCAAAAATCTGGTAGGAAAAAAGAAAGAACAAAAGGCAAAGTAGCACGGGACAGGTACCGCGGGGAGGGAGCAGCAAAGGAGGACTGGCGCTCGCTTGCTGGGTCTCCCCTCTCCAACTGAGAGGCCAGCGGGACGGAGGGGGAGCCTCCGAGGCTCGGATCTGTACAGAGCAGCCCTTGACTAACAGAACTAAGTTAAACGGGCACAGAGCGTCCCCCCGACACCCAGCCTGAGACGCGGCTGGCAGCGGCGGGCAGGGCCAGGCTGCACAGGCCTAGCGGAGGACGGGGGCGGCTGCATGGAGGCAGCCCCGGGGGAACACAAGGGGCCTGCGCGCCGTGGCTGTGGGTGCACAGGGCAGAACAACCTGAGCCCTCCATAAAACAGCAAGGTTGATGTGCTCTCGGGGGAAGGGTGCACACCCCCATCTCTGAAAACCCGTGGAAAGTTTTCGGGGGAAGAGAGGCAGGGGCTCAGGCACAGCCGCCATATCCTCCACGCTGAGCACTCAGGCGGGGGCGGGGGCGAAACCTGCATCTGCACAGAAGGGCTTAGCAGCCTCAAAGGCCAGACTGAGACTGGCCTGCAGCCCAGGGCAGATAGGATCCTTCCATCCTGGTCCCTCAGAGAACTTGCTCCACAAAGACAAACAAGGAGCTGGGTTTTGGCTCGGAGCAGGGACAGGGCTGTCCCTCAGTCTTCCCCGAGCCCACCCGCGGAGCGCCGACCAGGGCTGAGCACGCAGCCGCACAGAGAGCGGAGCTACCGGCCGCGGCGCCGGTAGAGCGAGAGCGGCCCCCTGCCTTTCGGGCAGGAACACAGCCCCTGACCGAGGTGCTGGGAGGGGGCATGACACGCCCTCCTACCCGGCCAGTCTGCAACATCTGACTGCTGCATCCGGAGGGGCAGCGACCCGCCCGCCCACAGCAGAGGAGAGCTGCACCTGACCCAGTGTTAGGAGGAGGCGCGATCTGCTTGCCGAACAGGTGCTGGGAGCAGCACAGAAGAGGGCGCCAACGGAGGGCCTCTGAAAACAGCAAGCTGAGCTTCCAAAACAGGACAAAGACAGAAAGACTTCACATTAAAAGCACACAGACTCCAGGAGAACACCGACAAACCCACCCCCCCCTTTTTTTTTTAAATCTGTTTTTACCTGTTCTATTTTCTATTACTCTCATAATCTTTACTTATTAATTAATTTCTATTTCTCTTGGGTTTTGATGTCCTGCTATTGATTAGACACAGGTTTCAAATACATCTATTCATCCCCCCCCTTTTTTTGTAAAGGTTTCAAAAGGATGTCTCAACCCGATTAATACTCTGCTTCAACTCACTCTTCTATTATTCATTATACACTGTTTTCAAACCCTCTTTCTCCCTTCTTTTAAAATTCTTTCTCTCTCTCTCTTATTTTCTTTTCTTTTTTTTCTAAGTTCTATTCCTAAATAGGTATCAGATAGATAAAATCCTTAAGGACCAAAATAAACAACTGATACTCCATAAACCACAGTGCCAAAGAGGTATGAGCAAGATGAAGAAGCAGGAAAAACCTTTCCCAATTAAAAGAACAAGAGAAATCCCCTGAAAGAAAGATCAACAAAATAGACATCGATAGCCTACTAGATCAAGATTTCAAAAAAGGAGTGATCGAATTGCTGAAGGAATTAAAAGAGATAGTGTTTAGAGATATAAAATATGTCAAAAATGAAATTGAAGCTATAAAGAAGAGCCAAGTAGAATGGGTAAACTCATTGACAGAGATGAGGAATGATCTAATAGCTGTGCAAAGCCGACTAGATAATGCAGAGGAACGAATTGGTGATGTAGAAGACAGGGCAATAGAAAGCACCCATTCAGAAGAACTACAAGAGAAGCAAATAAAAAATAATGAAAATAGCATAAGGGGCCTATGGAATAACATAAAGCGTCCCAATCTTCGCATAATAGGGGTCCCAGAAGGAGAAGAAAGATCAAAGGGGATTGAAAAGGTTTTTGAAGAAATCAGGACTGAAAACTTCCCAAACTTAAAGAAGGAATCAGATATCCAAGTACAGGAAGCTCAGAGGGTCCCAAACAGGAAGAACCCAAATAGACCCACACCAAGACATATCATAATCAAGATAGCCAGAGTCAAGGATAAAGAAAGGATTCTAAAGGCAGCAAGAGAAAAGCAAAGAGTAAGTTACAAGGGAACCCCCATAAGGCTCTCAGCTGATTTCTCTACACAAACACTACAGGCCAGAAGGGAGTGGCAAGATATATTCAAAGCCCTGAATGAAAACAAGATGCAGCCTAGGATCCTTTATTCAGCAAGGGTATCCTTGAGGATAGAAGGAGAAATAAAGAGTTTCACAGACAAAAAAAAGCTGCAGGAGTTTAGCAACAGTAAACCCATGCTAAAAGAAATATTGAAAGGGCTATTCTAAATAAAAAAGCAGCAGGATGCTACAGAAATGAGAAACTCACAACTGGAAAGGTGATAACTCATGAATTACAAATAAAGTAAACATGAAATTATAAAAGAAGACATACAAATCACTGAGAGTGGGAGAGGGAGGCAGGGAAATATAGAATTTTTTTTTTCTTTTTTAAATTTTTTTAACAGTAGGATGGGTTTGAGATCATGTTACTATCAGTTTAATAAAAACAGTTATAGTAATGGGTTGATAGATTTACAAAAAAGGGTAACCACAAGCCAAAAATTTACAAAGGAGTCACAAAAATTAAATAAAATCCATGATAATACAAAGGAAAATTACCAAACCACAAAAGGAAGAAGAAAGGAACAAAGAGGATATACCAATTCAACTGCAAAGATAAGTTCAAAATGGCAATAAACACACATCTATCATTAATTACTGTAAATGTTAATGGACTAAATGCTCCAGTCAAAAGACATAGAGTGGCAGACTGGATAATAAAGCAAGAACCTTCAATATGCTGCATACAAGAGACCCACTTTAGGGAGAAGGACACATATAGATTGAAAGTGAAAGGATGGAAAAGGATATTCCATGCAAATGGAAAAGCCAAAAAAGCAGGTGTTGCAGTACTGATTTCAGACAAAATAGACTTTAAAACAAAGGCCATAAAGAAAGATAAAGAAGGACATTTTATAATGATTAAAGGAGTGATACAAGATGAGGATATTACACTCGTTAATATATATGCACCCAATATAGGAGCACCTAAGTACATACAAGAATTACTAACAGAGATAAAGGGGGATATTGATGGGAATACAATCATAGTTGGAGATTTTAACACTGCATTAATATCACTAGGCAGATCTTCCAGACAGAAAATAAACAAGGCAACAGAGAAATTAAATACTACAATAGAAAACCTAGATTTGGTGGATATTTTCAGAGCATTACACCCCCCAAAAATAGGATATACATTCTTTTCAAGTGCACATGGAACATTTTCCAGGATCCATCATGTACTTGGGCACAAAAGAAACCTCAACACTTTTAAGAAGATAGAAATTATCTCAAGCATCTTTACTGACCACAATGCCATGAAACTGGAAATCAACAACAGAGAAACAAAGGAGAAAAAAAGGAAAGCATGGAGATTAAACAATATGTTATTGAAGAAACAATGGATCAATGAGGAAACCAAAGCTGAAATTAAAAAATACCTTGAGACAAATGATAATGAAAGCACAACCACTCAAAACCTATGGGACACAGCAAAGGCAGTGCTAAGAGGGAAGTTTATAGCGATACAGGCCTTCCTCAAAAAAGAAGAACAATCTCAAAGAAACAATTTAACCCACCACCTGAATGAATTAGAAAAAGAAGAACAAAAAGCACCAAAAAGCAGCAGAAGGAAGGAAATAATAAAGATCAGAGAGGGAATTAAATACAATAGAGATTAACAAGACCATAGAAAAAATCAACCAAACCAAAAGCTGGTTTTTTGAAAAAGTAAATAAAATCGACAAACCTCTGGCCAAACTCACAAAGAAGAAAAAAGAGAGCACAAATTAGCAAAATAAGAAAGGAAAATGGAGAAATTACAACAAACAAAGTAGAAATACAGAATATCATACGAGAATATTATGAAAAACTATATGGAACCAAACTGGATAACCTAGAGGAGATGGACAAGTTTCTGGAAACATACTGTCCACCAAAACTGAATCAAGAAGAATCTGAACACTTGAACAATCCGATCACTAGAAAGGAAATAGAAATAGCAATTAAAAAGCCTCCCTACAAATAAAAGTCCAGGACCGGACGGCTTCACCGGGGAATTCTACCAAACATACAAAGAAGAACTCATACCAGTCCTTCTCAAACTCTTCCAGACTGATTGAAAAGGAGGGAATACTCCCAAACTCATTCTATGAAGCCACCATCACCCTGATACCAAAACCAGGCAAAGACACTACAAAAAAAGAGAATTATAGGCCAATATCACTGATGAACATAGACGCCAAAATCCTCACCAAAATTTTAGCAAATAGAATCCAACAACACATAAAAAAGATTATACATCATGACCAAGTGGGGTTCATCCCAGGGACACAAGGCTGGTTCAACATACGCAAATCAATCAGTGTAATACATCACATCAACAAGAGAAAGGACAAAAACCACATGATCATCTCAATCGATGCAGAAAAAGCATTTGATAAAATTCAACACCCATTTATGATAAAAACTCTCGCCAAAGTGGGTATAGAGGGAACATATCTCAACATAATAAAAGCTATATATGACAAACCTACAGCCAGCATAGTACTCAACGGTGAAAAACTCAAAAGCTTCCCACTAAAATCTGGGACAAGACAAGGATGCCCACTATCACCACTCCTATTCAACATAGTCCTGGAAGTCCTAGCCACAGCAGTCAGGCAAGAGAAAGAAATAAAAGGGATCCAAATTGGAAAAGAAGAGGTAAAAGTGTCACTATATGCTGATGACATGTCACTATATATAGAAAACCCTAAAAGGTCCACACAAAAGCTACTAGAGCTGATTGAAGAATTCAGCAAGGTAGCAGGTTACAAAATTAACGTTCAAAAATCAGTTGCATTTCTTTACACTAACGATAAATGAACAGAAGAAGAAAGTAAAGAAACAATCCCCTTTAAAATAGCACCCAAAGTAATAAAATATCTGGGAATAAATCTAACCAAGGAGGGGAAAGAATTATACACAGAAAACTATAAACCATTGATGAAGGAAGTTAAAGAAGACTTTAAAAAATGGAAAGACATTCCATGCTCTTGGATTGGAAGAATCAACATTGTTAAAATGGTCACACTGCCCAAGGCAATGTACAGATTTAATGCAATCCCTATCCAATTACCCAGGACATATTTCACAGAACTAGAACAAATCATAATAAAATTCATATGGAACCATCAAAGACCTAGAATTGCCAAAGCATTACTGAAGAGAAAGAAAGAGGCTGGAGGAATAACTCTCCCAGACTTCAGACAATACTATAGAGCTACAGTCATCAAGACAGCATGGTACTGGTACAAAAACAGACATATAGACCAATGGAACAGAATAGAGAGCCCAGAAATGAACCCACAAACTTTTGGTCAACTCATCTTCGACAAAGGAGGCAAGAATATACAATGGAATAAAGACAGTCTCTTCAGCAAATGGTGTTGGGAAAACTGGACAGCAGCATGTAAAACAATGAAGCTAGAACACTCCCTTACACCATATACAAAAATCAACTCAAAATGGATTAAAGACTTAAACATAAGACAAGATACAATAAACCTCCTAGAGGAAAACATAGGCAAAACATTATCTGACATACATCTCAAAAATTTTCTCCTAGAAGAAATAAAAGCAAGAATAAACAAATGGGACCTAATGAAACTTACAAGCTTCTGCACAGCAAAGGAAACCAGAAATAAAACAAGAAGAAAATCTACGGAATGGGAGAAAATTTTTGCAAGTGAAACCGATAAAGGCTTGATCTCCAGAATATATAAGCAGCTCATACGACTCAATAAGAAAAAAATAAACAACCCAATCCAAAAATGGGCAGAAGACCTAAACAAGCAATTCTCCAAGGAAGACATACAAATGATCAAAAAGCACATGAAAAAATGCTCAATATCACTAATTACCAGAGAAATGCAAATCAAAACTAGAATGAGGTATCACCTCACACCAGTCAGAATGGCCGTCATTCAAAAATCCACAAATGACACATGCTGGAGAGGCTGTGGAGAAAGGGGAACCCTCCTACACTGCTGGTGGGAATGCAGTTTGGTGCAGCCACTATGGAAAACAGTGTGGAGATTCCTCAAAAGACTAGGAATAGACTTACCATATGACCCAGGAATCCCACTCATGGGCTTGTGTCCAGAAGGAAATCTACTTCAGGATGACACCTGCACCCCAATGTTCATAGCAGCACTATTTACAATAGCCAAAACATGGAAACAGCCTGAATGTCCATCAACAGGTGACTGGATAAAGAAGGTGTGGTATATTTATACAATGGAATACTACTCAGCCATAAAAACCGACAACATAATGCCATTTGCAGCAACATGGATGCTCCTGGAGAATGTCATTCTAAGTGAAGTAAGCCAGAAAGAGAAAGAAAAATACCATATGAGATCGCTCATATGTGGAATCTAAAAAAACAAAAACAAAAACAAAAACAAACAAACAAAAACAAAGCGTAAATACAGGACAGAAATAGACTCACAGACAGAGAATACAGACTTGTGGTTACCAGGGGGGTGGAGGGTGGGAAGGGATAGACTTGGATTTCAAAATTGTAGAATAGCTACACTGTATAGCACAGGGAAATATACACAAAATGTTATGATAACTCACAGAGAAAAAAATGTGACAATGAGTGTGTATATGTCCATGAATAACTGAAAAATTGTGCTGAACACTGGAATTTGACACATTGTAAAATGATTATAAATCAATAAAAAATGTTAAAAAAATAATAAGAAACTTTAATACCCTCTCTTCGCCAAATATCACATAGTTTAAAAAGCAAGAATTTTGAAGACTTAGACAACATAAATAATAAAACTACATCTTACAGATATATGATGAAGTTTGTACCCTAAAAAGGAGAATAATTAATAAATTATTTTAAAAATAAATGTAAGTAGGAAAGTAAATCCTGAGTTCTCATCAAAAGGAAAAAATATGTTTTTCTTTTTCTTTTATTTTCCTTTATATAAGATGATGGATACTCACTAAACTTATTGTGGTAAACATTTCATTGAGTGTGTGTGGGCAAATCATTAAAAAAAATAAAATAAAATTAGATTTTAAGCTAGGAAACAGTAGAACTAGTAGTATAAAAAGCAGTTTCATTAGAAAAGTTAAATAAAACAGGATGAGTAGGAATAATTATTCAAGAAGACAGTGGAGAATACACAAATACAAAACAATCAGACAGGAAGGACATAACCAACAAGTAGTGAAAGCTCTAAATATTTTACAAAACTCTGTACAATAAATTCTGTGAATTTTTTTCTGGAAGGTATAATTTACAGAAACTTACGCCAGAATAAATGGAAAGTTTTATGCCATGGAAACAAGAAAATTGACAGTTACCCTTCCAAAATGCATCATGTTCAGCTGATTCCACAAGGGAATTCTACAGATCTTAAAAAGTGAATAATCACAATGTTACTTAAATGTTTCAGAGCATATATAATGAAGGAAAGCATTCAGATTCTTTATACAAAGCAAGTAGAGCATTTATAATAAATCTCACAAAAAAAGAAAACTAAAGACCAATCTTAATTTCCCACATAGCAACATCTAATACAATTTCTCATGCAAAGCCTAAGTTAAAAAAGAAAAAAAAAGCAGAGTCCAGTATCACCTTCATCATATTAAAACAATAATAATACACTAATGTTTTATTTTAAAATGAGATGAGATTAATATCAGCTGGCATATAGACAACACACATTTGCCATCAATTAATACATGTGTTAAAAAATTAAGAGGACTTCTAATGAACTTATCTACAAATACAAAACAGAAATAGACTCAGACATAGTAAACAATCTTATGGTTACTGGGGAAAGAGGGTGAAAAGGGATAAATTTGGGAGCTTGACATTTGCAGATGTTAACCACTATATATAAAAATAGATAAAAACAAATTTCTTCTGTATAGCACAGGGAACTATATTCAGTATGTTGTAATAGCCTTTAATGAAAGAATATGAAAATGAATAGCTGTATGTATATGCATGACTGGGACACTATGCTCTACACCAGAAATGAACACATTGTAACTGACTATACTTCAAGTAAAAAAAAAAAAAAAAAAAAGTAATGCATCTTTGAGTGCTATGTTAGATAATATTCCTAATTTTTTTAAGTGAGCAGCTTTTGGAGGATTAGCAATAGTCTAATTTATCATTTTTAAACTGAAATGATTTGCAGACATTAATGTCTTTTTACATTGTTTTTACAAAAGCAGTAAGTGTACAATATGGAAAGTTAAATATAAGAAAAATATACCATATTCTTACCACCCACAGCTTGCTGCTGTTGACATTTTATGTATATCTTTCCAGATCTTTTCTAATGTGCATGTATGTGGGTTTCTGTGTGTGTGTGTGTTGTGTGTATACTTGAGCCTGTCTATTTTCTTGAAATTAAAATGTATGACTACTTTAGGTGAAATACTATATACTTGGGTGCTGTGTTTCTGGAGCTCTAACATCTAATACCTCATTAGAGCAAATCATTTTTTTCACTAGAGAAACATATATATAACAAATCAGTGAGAAGCTAAGAAATACTTATTTTATGTCTGTTTTATGCTGGTCACTGGATAATTAAATAAGAACCATTTCATTTAGTCAAAAACAATAATAGGGAGAAAAGAAATACAGTATAAAGAAGTATATAGTATTATCTCTACTTCATAGAAAATGACAGATCAAAGATCGTTTAACTTATTCAAAGGCATATTCCTAATAAGAAAGAAAATTGGGATTTTTTTAACCAATCCCAAAACCATACTGCTTCTGCTATTGCTCTTTGCCTCATATGTCCTGTCTTCCACACTTTTCTCATTGTTTCCTGAATTAAATGTGAGATAGAATCTTGGAACATATGTGACAAACATTTACCCACCAGCAAATTGTCACTTTGCAGGATACATCAGAATTATAGTACACCTTTTGTCCCTAGTATGGAAGCCTCTCTGAGTGATCACCAAACCCATTACTAGCCCTGACACTCACATATTTAACTCTTCTCAAAAATAATGCTGCTATTATTCCATATAGAAAAAAAACAAACTCTCTAGTTCTCTTCTATTTACAAAATAAGTTCACATTAAATAAAAAGATCTGACTATTCAAGTCAGCAACCTTCTTATGCCCTGAGCATCTATCCTGTCCCGGCCAGCCAGTTAGCAGCAACACCCTCGCCCTCAGTAATCAGAAAGTGTAATGTGAATTGTTCTGTTGCCGGATACCTTAATACACAGGTCTTAGGGTCAGAAAGGAAATAAATGATACAGGTTATTTTTTTTGTTTCTATGTTCTTTTACTTTACTGACCATAACTTTAAGGCCCTTGTGCCAAGTGAATAGGGGTTATGGCTCCTTTGAAAGCCCCTTGGAATTTATTTTGAAGGTTCACATTGGCCACACATGCATATTGACCCATTCTTTGCCTTCTTTCCTGTTTTAATTGAGTGTCAAAGGTTACACATTGCTATTAGAGTAAGACATGACTGGCAGTAGAGGTCAGGGACTCTCTGGCATTCTATTAGAGCCATAAAAGCAAAACAGAATGATAATTTCACCTGTTCTAACCTCAATTTTTCCAGGATGGGACAGACATTGACCTTATTGTTTGTCAGCCATTGACTCTATAAACTTCAGCTACCCTAATTCTGCTTACTAAACAATAACAGTGCTTTTACAACAAGGATGAAAAATAAAACAATGGAAAATACTCGGAGATGACTCAGAGGAGAGACATACCCAGGTGACAGAAAAGATAAAATAACTTCTTTTTCATTCCTAGGTCACATCCCTCATTTGTATAGTTTACAACAATAACGGTTTCTACCAACAACCTTCAGTTTTATCTTCTTTTGTGGAATACCTTATAACTTCCTTTATGTGAACAAGTACAAGTGATAAATCTAATAAATTGCTCATGCTACCTAAAACCTATTTGTGGCACTTGAAGGGTTTATGAGTTCCTGTGAAAGTTTTCTGCACCTTCCCTACCCTTTAAACTTTTTGACTAAAATATAGGTAGATACTTAAAGGAATAACTTATGTACTAGGAATCTTTTCTCATATCTTTTCTTAAAAAGGCAAAAAATAGCAGGAGTGAAGGAAGCTTATGTTAAATGTTTCTTTTAAAACTTTTTGAAAACTGGTAATTTAAAGAAATAAAGTTTGTAATCTGAAGATAACCTTCCTTCAATTTCAGGGTCAGATTTTATGTAGTTTTTTTCTTATAAGTAATTAGGTAAAGTTTTAAAAGCTGGATTTTTTTTAAATTGAGGTATAGTTGATTTACAATATTGTGATTCAGTTATATATATTATTTGTATATATTTATATATAAAGTGTTTCAGTTATATATATATATATATATATATATTTAGATTCTTTTCCATTTTAGGTTATTAGCAAGACATTGAATATATTTTACATGCTATACAGTAAATCCTTTTTGATATATGTATCTGTTAATCCCATACTCCTAATTTATCCCTATTCTCCTTCCCCTTTGGTAAGCATAAGTTTGTTTTCTATGTCTGTGAGTCTGTTTCTGTTTCGTCAATAAATTCATTTTATTATTTTTTAGATTTCCCATAGAAGTGATAAAAATTACTCTTTCTCTGTCTGACTTACTTCACTTACTATGATAATCTCTATGTTCATCCATATTGCTGCAAGTGGCAATATTTCATTCTTTGTATGGCTGAGTAATATTTCATTATATATATATTCGTCTGTTGATGGAACCTTAAGTTGCTTCCATGTCTTGACTGTTGTAAATAATGCTGCTATGAACATAGGTGTGCATGTATTTTTTCAAGATAGTGTTTTGTCTTTTCTGTATATATGCCCAGCAGTGGGATTGCTGGATCATATGGTAGCTCTATTTTCAGTTTCTTAAGGAACCTCCATACTATTTTAAATAGTGGCTGTACCAATTTACATTCCCACCAACAGTGTAGGGGGGTTCCCTTTTCTCCACACCCTATCCAGCATTTATCATTTGTAGACTTTTTGATGATTTGTAGACTTTCCACATACTGACTACTGTGAGGTGATAACTCACTGTAGTTATGATCTGTGTTTCTCTAATAATTAGCAATGTTAAGCATCTTTTCATATGCCTTTTGGCAATCTATATGTCTTATTTAAAGAAATGTCTATTTAGGTCTTCTTCGTATTTTTTGATTTGATTGTTTGGTTTTGTGATACTGAGTTGTGTGAGCTGTTTGCATATTTTAGGAATTAACCTCTCATCAGCCATATGGTTTGCAGATATTTTCTTCCATTCCTTAGGTTGTCTTTTTGTTTTGATTATGGTTTTCTTTGTTGTGTTAAACTTTTAAGTTTGTGAATCTTTTTGATAATAATAAATATTTGTTGTTTTTCTATAGTTTTGAAGGGAAACAATATATCCCCCTGTCCTCGCTTAAAGAAGAGTAATGCTTTTTTCTCTCAATCTACCCATTGCTTTGAAGTTACGCTATGAGTATTAACATTGAATTTTGGATTATTGGAATATTTTAGCTTATTGATAAACTTAAATTACGTGATATCATAAGAAGTATGTTTTAACCTGTATTTGACCAAAAGCCAATGTAAAAGGAACAAAAGTTGATCAACTACATTAAATTTCCTTAAAACTCAGTGGATTCAGCTGAATTTGTGATCAGCTTGGTCAGCAGTACCTTTAAGCTGAAACTGGTTTTTCCCCTCAACAACAGATGAGTTATTTAATTAATGCTGATGATCTGAACTTGGAAAATTTGTCCAAGATGAAGAGTTGTTTCTCAATTGAAAAGTTGGCTCAATTTCTTGTTTTTCTAATTCTATCCTCATTTTAGGGATCCCTTACCCTCCTCTCCATGTGAGGCTTTTCTGCACCATAGATTTATGACAAAAGTCTCAGACAGTACATAACTATTTCCTCAAGTCTGAGGACATTTACTGATAGGTCTTATAACTCCATGGAGAGGTGGTGGTATGACTCCTTTGTGAGTTCTCTGGAGAAAGTTAATATCCTCTTCATTGTAGAAGTCCCAGTGACAAGCGTATTGGCTGGTATGTTCAGATAATTAACAAATGAATCGGGTTGGGCACATTTGACACACAGTTGGGTCTTAGTAAAGAGAATTTGACATTCATTAACCATAATATTCCTGAAATGTGTAATTACAAGGGCATAATGTATACTTAAAATGAACTCACTCAAAATACAAACAGAAAGAGGAGGGGGGACTTTGTAGTGTTGTAGTGATGCAACTTCAGTTCACATTATTTAGGGAGGTTTCTAAATTTGACAAATTCTGAATTCCTTAAAAGAAATGGATAGTGTCTCTTGTTAATATGTATTCTCTAGAGTTTTATATAAAAGACATAACAAAACTCACACTCAGTAAACTCTTAGTAATTAACTGACCTCTACTCCACACACATGTTACAGCATCTCTCATAAATACCTTGGTATTTGAACCTACACATTTAAAAAGGCATTAATTACTTACTATCGGCAGTGCTTTACAAGAAGCTGACTGTAAGAAATATGAATAAAAGCAGTGACATGATCTTAGTTTTAGGAATATTTGGAGCAACAATGAGTCTGAAAAGAGGACAGTCCTATTTCATTCCCACTGATGTCCGTATCCATGGAAACTCCCTTTTAATAGCATCCACATCACACTGGAAAACAGGTATACTACCTTTTGAAAGTGAGTGCATTAAAAAAATCCAGCCCTTTGCTAAGGTCAGCTCTTGAAAGCCTTCAAGAGCTTTGGTAGCTGAGAAAGCTGGAGGGCTGTAAATCCTTCCTTTCGTTGCTAAGAAGCTTGGCTCCTGAGAATCACATCAGTGCTCTCTAACACAGAGAGTGGAATATGAATCCTTTGTTCCCTGCCTATGATGTTGCACTCCTGAGTTCTTGTTTCCTTGGCTAAGAGAACATGCAGGAGAGGTCTATTACGTGAACCTAGAGATTAATTATGAATAGACACAGACTGAGAAAGATGTACAGTGTGTACAGAATGAAGACTTACTTGCAAGAATACCAGATGGCAAATGCCATTACACAGAAATATGTGCACTGAAATAATATTCACATGGCAACATTTTAAAATATTTTGTGATCTCAGCATGTTTTGTTTTGTTTTGTTTTGTTTTTTTGCTATGAGAAATGACTGTCAAGGAAAAAGCCTTCCCCATTGGATTATTCAACACACTCCTTGAAAATAAAAAAATACAATAGTTCATTTTGCCTCTATATTAAACTGTGACATACCAGGACTACTCTTCATTTACTATATAGTAAGAGAAACACTTTAAACAACTGGGTAATAAATAATTATTCTTGTTCAACAAAAAATCAGTACAGCACATTTTGGATGCACATTTAAGGCACTGCACCAACTTTTTTCTGTTTGCACAATTAGAAACAACACAGATACTAATTACGTGATGAAGTGTTATATTTTGGAGATCACTGTGAATGCCTTTAAATACTATAATACCTGTGAAAATTGCTATCCTTTTTTTTGTACATGTTAAGTTAGAAAAACCTACATGACCATGATAAACCATAATAGTAGCATTAGATGGCTGAACAAGAAAAATGATTGTTACTAATAATGATATTAGTGTTAATAATGACTATCACTGACCTTCTGTGTATTTGAGGCACTGTTATAAGCACTTTACATACATTGATTATATCATGAATGCTTAATACAATGTTTTGAGTTAGGTACTAATTTGTATTCCATTTTACAGAAGAGACACATAGTTTGGGTCATTTGTTCAAGATCACAAAACATAAGATTAGTGGAACTGAGATATGAACTCATGCCACCATGAAGAGTATGATTTAGGGTTAGTAAATCATAAGTGTGTGTATTCTATGAGTAGGGGTCTAGACATAGAAAAAAATGATAATCATTGTATTTATTTCCTTGTATGTTACAAAACAGTACCTCATATATGAATTGTGATCTTTATAGCCCTTATGTAAGTGCAGATAACATAGTACATAGCTGAAAAGACTGATGTGCAGGGATGCTTAGTGATTTTTTCCAGCGTCATGTTTAGTGAATTGTAGAATATGGAACCAAAACCAGCTTTTAATACTCACTCTGCTCTAACACCTTCCTCTGTTCTTTATAGAGACAATAAATACTGCACCATGCATACTGTCAACTCATGTGATGATAGAGCAACAAAATAGTTCATTTACTTTCTCAAAACCTTCTCTCTTACCAGATGTCAGTCCCAACAGCATGACTCAGAAAACTTGTGGTCATTCTCACTCTCTTCTCAAGCCCAGTTCATAAATTGTGATTGTTCTTTAATTTGTAATTTAAATTTATTGCTTTTCTTTCAATTTCCACTATTAGGAAAATAATTATTCATAACCTCACATCTAGATAACTGCAAAAGCCTTTTTACATGTTGTCACCAACTCTGGGTCTCCTTATTTCAACCAAGTCTCAATAGTATGATTAATCTCTAAATTCTTGGCAAAGAATATGTCCTGAAGCTTCTTGCTGCCTAGTGTCCAAAGGTTGACTATAAAAAATAATATTATATGAGAACTCTGCAGTCCAAGATTTGAATCCTAGCGCTGCATTTGTTAGCTTTGTAATCCTTAGCAAGTAAGTAACTTAAATCTGTGCTGTGTTACAGCCTTCTTTTTAAGAGGGATGCCAGTGGTACTCTCTCATAGATTGTTATCACACCCAAATGAGTTACCACATGGAAAGTGAAATGAGGATTGTCTTGCATAGTAGTATGTGCTCAATAAATGTTATGTATTATTATTAGACCAACTTATTTTGTTCCTCTGTAGGATACTTAGAGGAGACATATGATTAAATGTGTCCTCTAGTCTGCTAGTCTTAGTTTTGAATTCTGGCTGCCTCTTTTAGTAACTGTGTGATATTTAGAAAACTGCTTGATTGAAGTCTCAGTTTCCTTACCTATAAAATGGATTTTAATAACAATACCTCTTATGAAAATTAAGTGAGGTAGTAAATGTATAGTATTCAACACTAGATGTTGGATGTGGCTGTAATAAGTGCTCAATAGTTGTTAACTTTTTTTATACTAAAACTGTTGGAGGGGTTGTTAGAAGGAGAGACCATATGAAATCATTACCAATAAAAATTTTCAGATTTATGTTACTTATTACTTGAACAAAAATCCTATGGACATAGCTAGTTTTATAAGTAACCATATTTCTCTCTTTAATTGGCTTGCTGTAACACAAACAAACAAACAAAAAAATCAAACCATTTTGGAACCTGAATACAGCAAATGAAGAGAATCTCCTAAAATACATTCATTTCCTAAACTTAGTATTACTTTCTTCCTACTTCTCTACCTTAATATGTCTGTTTTCTCAGACTGATTTGTCTACTGATAAAGCAGAAATACAAGATTTTGCTCCTTTTTCCCTCTTATGCTACTATTAGATCAGAATACAGTCAGTTTCCATTTGTAAATAGTTTAGATTCTAAAAGTTCTTTGATAATTCAAATTACATTATTTTCCATGTATTCATTTGGAAGTCATAATATTTTTCCCTCTATGGAAAAGTTAAATATGCTAATTGCTGCCCCCTTGGCAAGTTGAGAAAACTAATTTAACACATACTCTACAAATGTAATATATGATACATATGTAGTGGGTATGGTGGAAACCAATACAGAGAGGGTTACGGTGCTGATGAAGTGAAGAATGAATGCCATGTCCAGGGTATTTTCACCTGCTTTTCCAATCTTAATGTCATTCTCTCCAATCACTGGTAGCAAAATTCCGTTTTTTCCCTAAATGTGGCTCACTTATAGATACATGCAGAGTTCTGGGACTTCAATGTGAATGACAAAATAATGTTAAATGAATTTGATAAAAATTAAACTTACCATATTAAGTAAGAACCCACATGTCTTCTTTATTTTGGATGCAAGAAAATCATATTCTCCAGAAAACTCAGAAATCACCCCCCAAGAAGCTTGTGTCTTCTTGCTAGGTGGGAAATTTGACACATACTTTTTCTAAATAAACTTGTTTTTATTTCTTGTAATTTACTTGATTAATTATTCTCCTCATTACTGACACCATGACCCAGCATGTAATCTTTTCTTTTTTCTGACTTTGGCCAGATCTACAGAAAAATAATTGCTATTTGTTATCACTTTTCCTGCCATCACATTCTAGTCTGTTCCTTATTAAAAGCCAAATATTTTCATTCATGGTAACGGAAACTATTACTGTGGATGCTTCTCTTAGTTTTTTGATCTTTATCATTAAATGAAACTTAAACTTTCTTACCCTGTAGGGGAAAAACATGAGTACCTACTTAGTCACTGAACAGTCACCTTTCACTTAATGGAATGGATAAATTCTATTAAGTCTGGCTGAAATATTTCCCAGTGCATTTCCTTATAAGTCACACAGGGGAAGATGTGTACCAAATTCAACTTAGCTCAAATCAGCAAATATTTATTGAGCATTTCCTTTACCTAAGATATGGTGCTGAGCACTTCAAGACATCACAGAAGGAAAAAAAAAAAAAAGTCATTCCTGTACAGTAATTACTAATCATCCTAGAAGGGATAGTTAGTATGCCAATAAGTCTAATTTGAGGGAGAGCGCAAAAGCCTTTAAAGACATACAAACATATATTATGGGATTTATGATTTTTTGACCACAAGAGAGGAGAGGGTATTCTAGGCAGAGTAAAACTCCTAAGACGAGGCAGGAAAGTAGGAAGGTGTGGACTCCTAAGGAGTAAGGTCCCAACGAACAGAGCATGGGATATGTGTACAGGAATACTGAGACAGACAGGCAGATACTGCACAGCCTTAAGCATTAAGAAAATGGTTTTGATTAAATTAGGGTATTTGAGAACAAATGAAGACTTTCAAGCAAAAGAATAAATGCATGGAGGGGGAGGGTATAGCTCAGTGGTAGAGTGCATGCCTAGCATGCACGAGGTCCTAGATTCAACCCGCAGCGCCTCCATCAAAAAAAAAAAAAAGATACGTGAAATATATAACAAGCTTCTTTTGTATAGCATAGGGAACTATATTCAGTATCTTGTAGTAACCTATAATGAAAAGAAATATACGTATATACATGTATGACTGAAACATGCTATTCATCAGAAACTGACACAACATTGTAAACTGATTATACTTCAATTGAAAAACAATGCATAGAACTGTTAAAATTATCTTATACAGAATGATTCAGGTAAAGGGCCACTGAAATGGGATTTTATTATTATATCTGTGATAGTTCATTTTATGAGTCAGCTTGACTGGGCTAAGGGATGTCAAATAGTTGGTAAAACATCCTTCCCGGGGGTGTCTTTGAGGGAATTTCTAAAAGAGATTAGCATTTGAAGTAGTGGACTGAATAAAGACAAAAAATTCACCCTCACCAATGTGGGTGGGCATCATCCAATCATCTGAAAGCCCTTGGACATCAGACCCCTGAGCTCCTTCATACTCAGGGACCTGCATTACTGGGCCCTCTGGTTCTCAGGCCTTTGGACTTGGACTTGGACTGAGTCACACCACCAGCTTTGCTAGTTCTCTGGCTTACAGATGGCAGAACGTGGGACTTCTCAGCCTCCCTAATCTGATGAGCCAATTCCTATAATAAATCTTCCTTTTATATATCTATACACACACACACACACACACACACACACACACACACACAACCTTTTGAAACTGTTTCTCTCAAAACCTCTGACTAATACAGCATCCTTTCCAATTTTCTTTCTTCTTTGGCATGGGGGACCCCTCTTGACAGCCGCAGTAAGTAGTTAGTGAGAGATGGTAGCAAAATGGCTTCTCTGAATATTGATGAAGGGACAAAGGGCATAGCAGAATATAAAATGTTCCTGGGGGAAAAAGTAAAATGAAATTAAGAAAAATGCAAGAATAAATACACATTTGATCTCCAAGACATATTAGTAAGTGAAAAGAGCATGGTGTAGAATGATGCATGTACTCTCTCCCATCTGTGTGAAAAACAAACAAACAAGAACAACCACAACAGAAACCAAAACACTAAAGTAAAAACCTGATGGATATAACTTACACAGATAGAGAAAACTTGTGAAAGTTTTTATAGGAAACTGTCCTAGTTGAAATTTCAGGAGAAGTAGTCTCAGGTTCTTGGTTAGGAGGGAGACTATGTCTGAATTACTACCGTATTTTATCAAATTGGGAAAAATATAGAGTGTATTTTATTTGATAAAAGATGAAGTATTGGTTTTGTCCTGTACATTCATTTTCCAATAGAGAAAAAGTTACTAGCTAACAAATGAGGTAGTTTTGTGGATTCTTGCTATAAAGCCAAGCATGTTAAGGTGATTTCTTCAGGAATGAATTTATAATTAATATTTAGAAAGTCTAGCTATTTTTATTTATTTAAAGTATCATTTGGGAAGTATTGGATATTGAGACACTGTTATTTTATTTTCCCTGTCTGAATGAAGCACAGATTACAATTTACTGTGCAGCATGGAGAGAGGAGGAAGAAAAGGCAGAGTGAAGAAGAGGAGAGGCAGTGTAGCAGCAGTCAGACGGCTACTGTTGAACTTTCTCAGCAGGGCAGTGACTGAGGTTAATACAGCGGCTCACGTAACTTTGCTCCTGTAGATAATTATTTGAACATGGACAATGGTAATTCAGTTGGTCTTTCTGATTATTTTAGAATTCATCACTAAGGACAATGTTGGAAGTGGTTTAGCATGAAAGGAAGTAGTTCTTGATACTTAACAATACAATACTAATATAATAAATAAAACTAAGGTTGAATAAAAATAATGTTGAGAATCTCAGCTAGAATTATTGACCTATGTAAAACAAATGAAATTTACTTATCTAATTTCAAAACAAACAGGGGTGGTTATTAACCCATCTGACCGATTAACAAAATGAATTTCAGAGAGATGCACTTAAAGTCCCAGACCTCCCAGTCTGGCTTCAAATACATTAAACCCTAAGCAGGTTGAAAGGATGAGTTTCAAGGCCCATGTTTTAGGGGAGAGGAAGTGAAAATATAAAATGCCTACAGTACTGAGCAGGTAAAGCTGTTTCAGGTGCTTCACATTGGACTGATGGCACAATGCAGGAAGAAGCACTTCGGGCAAAAACAACAGAAGGGAATAAAAATAATACACAGTATTTTGACATCCTCAGAAACTGAGGATTTATCTTTTTAATGTAGAAAATACACCTTAGCTGGTGAGGATTAATTAGGTTTGTACAATTATTTTTTCAACTGTAGTACTTGAATTAGACTAATTTACGGTACAAAGGGCCTGGACTGTATTGTTGGTGTTCCATTTTTCAAGGTTGAAGGATCTGGAAGGCGTTGTCTTTCAAGTTACCCAGTGTTTCTGGCACTTTGAAATGTCTGGCTCCAGGTTATAAGAAAATAATGTTAACAATACCTAGCTGGCAAAAGATGTCTGGAATTGTCCTTCCTGATACCAATAGATGTTTTAGCAGAATTCAGGGAATTGTAAGATCTTTCTAGTAAAGTGTTCCACACTTGCACTCCTGACCAAGATGGTGTAATAGGGGCTGGATATACTCTCCCTCCTGAAACCAAACAGACAAATATGAGAAACAAAGGTTTTCAAGAAACTGGACATCAAATGATGAAAAACAGAGGTTCCTGCAATACGTAAAATCTGTGAAATGAGTTCTGTTATTGCCCCAGCTTGGTGCCTAGAGAGAGTTTCCATGCAGCTGCGTGGGGAGGGGGGAACCCAGGGGAAGCTTGAAGGATTCCCTGAATTGAGGAGGTGGAGCTGAGAGTCAAGGAATACCAAGGTGGTTGGAGTGTCTGTCGAGGACAGAAGACTGGGGAAGTGAAAGCTGCACAAAATAGAGAATCTGTAGATTTGCAGACAGCCACTGTCAGCTATTCAACTACTAGTTCATGGGTGTGAAGAAACCGTATGAGACCCAGAGAAAGAATCAGCCAAAATAATTAGGGGAAACATTGTCCAGAGATCGTACAGGGCCAAAAGTAGTTCCTGTTTCTAAGACTCGAACTGGAAAATCTCATTCTTCGCTGGGCTGTGGTAGACCCCTCAGAGGGGTCTTGCCCAAGCAGTGAGAAATAATTATTTTTGGTGATATCTGACACATTTTAAAAGCAAGACCCAAAGGATCAAGCTGTTTCCAAGTAATTTAATTGAGTTCCTAAAAAAAGCTCAAGCAGGTATACAGGAATACAAAATTCCCAGCACCAAAAGAAGTAGAATTTTTGTTTAAATAATCAATTATCTTTTAGAGATTTAAATAAGTTTTAATTCTTATATATTTACCCATGTGGTTGCCATTTTGTTACCATGTAGAGCTCATATCTTTGCAATGTTTAATCTCATTAACCCCTTCCAAGGTATTTTTTTTTTTTTACAATAGACACTGTAGTGTTTATCTCCAGAAGATCTATTTGTGTCTTACGTCTTTCTTGTCTCTAAATTTTTGAATGTAAGAAATGCATTCATAGTAACAATATCACTTTAAAAAGCAATATGAAAAAGAATACATCTAACAAAAGTTTTTTTCTTAGTTTTCAGTGTACAAATCTTGAACATTTAAAAATTCATTAATAACCAAATATCCTATTAAAAATTGAGGAAAATATTTCAACATTTTCCCAGAGAATATACATCTTTGGAAAGTAAGCACATGAAAGATGCTCTACAACATTAATTATGAGGAAATGCAAATTAAAAGCACAATACAATATCCCTACACACATTTTAGAATGGATAAAATTTAAAAGATTGACAATGCTGAATGTTAATGAGAATTTGAAACAATTAAAAATCTCATACACTCTTGGTAGAAATGTCAAATGATACAACCAACTGGGGGAAAAAAATGACAGTTTAAAAGAAGTTAATCACACACCTACCATATAATCCAGCCATTCCATAACTAAATATTTACGCAAATTAAGGTAAAGTACATGTCCCTAGAAAAATTTATGTATAAATGTTCATAGCAATTTTATTTGAAATAGTCAAAAATGGAAACAACCCAAATGTACATCAACAGATGAATGGATAAACAAGCTGTGGTGTGTTCATATAATGGAATATTACTCAGCAATACAAAGAACTGAATTATTGATATATACAATAATACAGATGAATCTCAAAATAATTATGCTGAGTGGAAGAACCAGACATAAAGGAATGCGTACTGTAAAATTCCATTCTTATACATTTCTAGAAAATGCAGACTAATTGATAGTGTCCGGAAACAGATCAGTAGTTACTTGGGCTTGGGAGGGTATGAGTTTCAGGGAGTAGTGATTACAAAGGGCCATGAAGAAACTTTTAGGAGTGAAGGTTACATCTACTCTCTTGATTGTGATTTTCATTTCACAGTTGTTTATCTATGTCAGACATATTTAGCTGCACAGTTTAAATATGTGTGGTTTACTGTGCATCAATTTTGTCTCAAAATATTATTAAAAAATAAGCATTTATAAGATTTTGAATTCAAATTTAAAAAAAAAAAGATCTTTCAGTGGTTTTGTATGATCAATGATGTGATATTTACGGAGATACAGAAGATAATTCTTGTTCTTACTGGTTCTTCATGCCTTTGTTTCTACTTCTCTCTGCATTTGGCAGAACCCCTTTTGCCTTCAGCTCTGTATAGCAAAATTACAAGCTGTCTAGAAGCTCATTTCAAAGGCCACTTCTTCTGTGAAGCCTTCACTGTTATCTCATGCTGGAAATTACTTCTTGTTCTTTTGAAACTCTGAAGCCTCTAGTATGCATCTTTCTGATGTTATTTATATTCTTTTCCTGTTCACGGTATTAAAAATCACGTTTTTTTCATAGCCAGGACCCTGTGAGTCACTGAGATCATTTGAAAGACATCAGTTCAACTTACAGAAATGGAGTATATTTTTTTGGTGTCTTGATGCTAAGACTCTTGGGGAGTGAGACTTTTGAATTCTCTGGCTTTCAAACTATATAGTCTAACCTAGGTATTTTCCCACAGTACATTTTTCCTAACTTCAGCCTCCTCCAAACATCACATGACAGAGAATTGAAAGCACATATAATGAAAAATCAGTGCCACTTTAATATTTTCTCAAAATTCTAGGATAGTTATTTTGAGATGTTCCTCCTAATTTGTTTCCTGTAAGCTGTTTGCCTTGTGTGACATCCTCTCATTAAATCCTCTCCACAGTCCCACGTGGGATAAACTAATTTCACAGATGATGAGAATGAGACATCTAGAGGTTTCTTAAGTTGGTCAAAGTTACCCAGCTGTTGAGTGACGAGGTAGCTACTGCCCTCTGACTCCAAAGCCTGTGTTACCCACCAGCACGTAATGTCACCTTCTCCAGCATGTCAGATGGAAAGGGAAGATCAAATAATCAAAGGCTAATGGGATCAGAGCATAATTTTGTAGTGAAGGGGTATAGGTATACTCTGTTTTAATTGACAACAAAATGCATGTTGATATTTGCAACATTATCTAATCCTTTGACCCAGACCATTGATCACTTCAATGGAGAATTCCAACTAAATCTGCCGATTCAAGTTAATTATTTTCCTTTATTAAAAAAGTGAATCACATAATTTTTATTTTCAATATTTAATATGGAGTTTGTGTTTACTTTTTTCGGATTGTCTTAAAAATATCTGCTTATAATTAGTTTGTTCAAATTAGAATCTAAATAAATTCCACAGATATTTTGACTTTTTTGTCTTTTAATTATCCATAATAACAGTTTCTACAACATTTTGATGACTTCTTTGTTTAAGAAAATGAGTCTGGAGTATTTTCCTTTTAATGCCTCTCCAGCATTTCCTAAATTTCATAACATGGCTTTTAGATTGTGTATGAATTATGCACAAAGGCTAAATCTTAAGTATCTCTGAACATATCCTAGAACTCAGCTAGGAGTTTTTCACATAATAGGAACCAAATTCTTGAGGTGCATAAACTGGAATCTAAAGAATCATTGAAAACTTGTTCCTTTAACCCAAGTGTAGATACCCCCTTTCCTGTCTCCACCTAAACACGAGGTTATGGTGTACTCTACAGTTAAGAACAAATTTTTCTACACCCTCAGCCTGTTGTTCACTTAATGCGAGCATCCTCAGGAGGCCTGAGTTTCCTGAGTTCCTAATACAGACACGCATGTGCGTACATACACACTCGCAGACAATACACACACACACAAAATCCTGAACCACTTCAGGTTGCATGTTTACCTCATTGAAATTTATGACTAATTGGTCCATCTGTTAGAAAGTACTTAATTTCCTTTTATTTTTTCCTTTGTTCAGAACTTTTCAATTTCAATGCATGTAGTAGCAAATACAGCTGTTGACTAGGTGAGAGACTAAGAATTAGATGTGGTCTGTGTAAGTAAACTAGTTTCTTTTATCCCAAAGGAAACTTAAGACATTCATGTTTCTCAACCAGTTGGTAGAGGTCATTATTTAAATTCAAATGAAGTAAAAACACGTTTGCTTTAAAATTAAATTGAACAATTCAGATCAGAGACTTTATTGTAGCACAACACCTTGATGGCTGTCTTTAAGATGGCAAAGATGTAGTTAATATGGTAACCTAGATTTTCACAATAATAAAGTGTATTAGGTTTGTCTGGAGACTGACTTCGTAATTATCCAGGCCCTAAATAATGCAAGTCGTGTTCTCCTTTATTAGCTAATATCTTTCAGAGGTTGGAAAGATGGTTGTAAAGACCAATTAAAGATACAGTTTTCTGACATACTGGCCCAGTTCATAATCTGCACAATAGGAAATGCCATGTGAGAAGGTAATTATCAGAATATTCTTCCCTAGTTTATATTAGCTTTTCATTTTTTCTTCTTTTTATGTCACATCCAATACAAAGACTTCGATGGTGTTGTTTAACTCTTGTTCAATAACCAGAAATTCTAATTCCATAAAATCTCTTGATACCACATTAACCTTGCAGCAGATAAACAAGTACAGCTGAACGTGAAAATAATGTACTGTATTTGAATAGAAAAAAGAAAAAAATGAGTACAGAAGTAGACTAAGTAATAGATAACCTTGTTACATGAAAATGCTGCTCTTTTAATACATCTATTCCATCAACAAGTATTTGTTGGAGGGAAATCTGTTGTTTTATGTACAGAAAAATGCTATGCTTTAAACAGTCCCACTTTATTAATTTAATGCTTTATATCACTCAATCCTTTGGAGGATATTTTTTTTCCATTTGATAGATAAAAGTAAATCACAGTATTCCTAGTATGGTTCAAAGACCATAGTGGTGATTTCAGAGACCATATTTAATCCCACTATGAATTTCTCAAAGTAAATTTTCTATTCATGTAATTTTAGGGAGTTAATCTGAATATAGGTGAAGATGTATGTGACAGGCTGAATAATGGCTCTCCTTATGTACCCACACTCTCATCCTGGGAACCTGTGATACCTTATGTAGCAAAAGGAACTTTGCAGATGTGATTAAATGAAGGAGTTTGAGATGGAGAGATTATTCTAGATTATCTGAGTTAGCTCAGTGTAATCACAACTGTACTTTATAAAAAGGATACAGGAGAAGTTAGAATCAGAAGAGAAGGCATTGTGATGACAACAGCAAAAAAATTAAGTCCCTGACTTTGAAGCTGGAGGAGGGGGCCATAAGCCAAGAAATACAGGCAGCCCCCAGAGCTGAAAAAGTCAAAGAGGCAGATTTTTCCCTCCAGGCTTTGAAAAAGAACTAACCCTGCTAACACTTTGATGTTAGCTCAGTCAGTCAAAATAATTTTGGACTTCTGACCTCCAAAACTAAGAGAATTAATTTGTGTTGCTTTAACCTACTAAATTTTTAGTAAATTATTACAGCTGCAATAGGATACTAATACAATGTAGTTTTAAAACATAGAATAATGCTCCCTTTAAAGCTGTCAGTGTTATACCATGTCTCGGGCACAGCAGAGGTCTGGAGTCAGGAGTATCTGGTTTAAAAGCAAGTGCTACCAATTATTAGGCCTGTAACCTTAGATACTTTATTAATATCTTTGAGTCTTATTTTCTTTATGTACAAAACAAGAAAAAATAATAGGATCTACTTCTTAAAGTCAAAGGACTATAAGGACAAAATGAGAAAATACATGCAAAAGCATTTAGTATAGAACCTGAATGCAAAATAAGCAATTTTAAAATTTGCTATTATTTTATCTTAGGCAGATGTTTAACTGTTGACTCCTTTTGATATGACTGTTAGTGTAGAAACAATAAATAAGGAACCAGTGAATAAGAGTTTACTCCTATCATTAGTGGGTAAAGCAGGGTAGTCAAAAGCCTGTGTCTCAGATTCTGGGACCAGGGACCAGGATGCCACAGGAAGGAGAAGTGGAGGCATAGAGAAAATCAAGGTGAGACATTGGTATCATCAGAAAGGGGACTAATATTTTCTGAATACCTTCTTGATGGGATACTGGACTCTATACATGTTTAATCATCACAGTGGCACTACAGGAAAAATACTGTTATGTCTATTTGATAAATGAGAAAAATGAGGCAACAGAAAATTTAAGTTGTCCAAGGTCACAAACTTAGTAAGTGACAGACTAAAAACTTGAACTACAGTCTGACAACTTAAAGCCCAGGCACTTGAACTCACCAATAACAAGACAAGTCTAGCATTATTATTAAGTGAGTTAAATCCATCATTCAGGGCAGGAATCTGTTCCAGACTGAAGAGTTATGATGCTCAGTGGAATTTTGTCATAGGACACTGGACTGTGACATCCAAGAACATAGGAGTTATTTCTTGTACGTTTGTATGTGCAAGAAATAGCTCCATGTTTGTTAGGTGCTTAATTAAGCATGACCAGGGAATTATTTTAGTGGAAGGACGAAGACATAATTTATGATAGAGACATTCATCGTTAGAATATTTTTCTGGTAAATCCAAAAAATTTATACAACAAAGTATTTCTCCTTAGGTTATTTTTTTGATTAATCAAAATGTTTATTTCGGGGGAATATTCAAGGAAAGGTTTGATTATATTCTATGCTAGAATAATAAATATTGTAAGCATGACACATTCAAGTGAAAAACAAATATAGCTCATCTAGTGATTATGGACTTTACTTGTCATGGGTGTTTTAAAGAGGATGAATTCTGAAGTTGAATGCAGGGTCTCTAAAATAAGGTAAGCTTTCAACTTTCCACTGGGACGATTCTTTGTTCATGGATTGCTGCCTACTCTCCCAGTAGCTTCACTCTGATGAACAAGGATATATATATATATTCCTGTGCCTTGTTGATTACGTCCAAAAAAATTGACCATATTTGAATTATAGAATTAAGGGACTGTGTTTTTTGTCATCCCATTATTTTATCATTTTATGAAAAAAAAAAGAGACAAAAAAATGCTGCAGACTTTCCATCTAGTTAAAACTTGCCTGTTTGATATCCAAGCAGATATCATGAATCTAACATCTGTTAGAGATTTGTACTGTTCTATTAATATGTGCTTTATTATTTTCTTTTCATTTGATTTAATAGGCAGTAATTTCCATGATGCTTTTCTATCCCTATTTAAAAATCAGAGCATCTACACTCAGGCTCTGTGATGAACAAATGAAGCCATAAAAGTGTTTCTATTTCTTTCTTGTATAATAAGGCCATTTTTCCCCAGTTTCCCAGAAAACAAACTTTAGGGTCAACTTTGTCATTTGCTTCTCTCCTTTTAATTATCTTATTTAGTGTCACTAATCCTACAATGACAATGATAGTCAAAGGTACTGTTTATTAGGCTCTTAATATATGTCAGGAACTCTTCTAGGTGCTAATACAGGTATTAAATAAAACCACTGATGTTCACAACATCCTATTAATGTAGGCACTGCTACTATCTTTATTTTATTGATAGGGAAGATAGGGAATTGGGAAGTTAAATTGCTTAATCATGTCCCTACCATGTTACATTCACCCTGAATAACCAGTAACACCTACCTAGTGCTCCCTGCATCAATTCTTATCATTGACCTATCTTTAAGGTTCTGTATAATCTGCTTCACTACACCATCCACTCTGGCTCCTCAGTCTTAGTCCTGTAAGACTAAAATGAGTGCAGATGTATAAAAAAATTAGAAAATTTTGTATCTTAGAAAGATACTAATGGAAGCATATAAGTATGTTATATAACAGCCTCAGTTGGATCTGAGGCAGCCTCTTTAAACAAAAACAACAAAACTTAACTTTTTGTTTTTTAATTGAAGTACAGTCAATTACCATGTGTAAATTTCTGGTGTACAGCACAATGTCCCAGTCATACATATACATATGTGTATTCATTTTTATACTTTTTTCCATTAAAGGTCATTACAAAATATTGAACATAGTTCCTTGTGCTACACAAAAGAAACTTCTAAAAACTATTTTTATATGTAGTGCCTAACATTTGTAAATCTCAAACTCCCAAATTTATCCTTTCCACCCCCTTTCCCCAGTAACTGTAAGATTGTTTACTAAGTCTGAGAATCTGTTTCTGTTTTGTAGATGAGTTAATTGTGTCCCCGTTTTTTTTTTTTTTAAGATTCCACATATGAGTGATATCATATGGTATTTTTTTTTTCTCTTTCTGGCTCACTTCACTTAGAATGACGATCTCTGGGTCCACCCATGTTGCTGCAAATGGCATTATTTTATTCTTTATTATGGCCGAGTAGTATTCTATTGTATAAATATACCACCACTTTATCCAGTCATCTGTTGATGGACATTTGGGTTGTTTCCTTGTCTTGGCTATTGTCTACAGTGCTGCTATGAACACTGGGGTGCATGTATCTTTTCGAATTAGGGTTCTCTCTGGATATATATGCAGAAGTGGGATTGCTGGATCATATGTTAAGTCTATTTTCAGTTTTTTGAGGAATCTCCATATTATTTTTCATATCAGCTGCACCAAACTTCATTCCCACCAGCAGTGTTGGAGGGTTCCCTTTTCTTCACACCCTCTCCAGCATTTATTATTCATGGGCTTTTGAATGATGACCATTCTGACTGGTGTGTGGTGAACTTCTCACCGTAGTATTGATTTGCATTTCTCTGATAATTAATGATATAGAGCATTTTTTCATATGCCTATTGGCCATTTGTAAGTCTTCTTTGAAGAATTTCTTATTTAGGTCTTTGGCCCATTTTTGGATTGGGTTGTTTGTTTTTTGTTATTAAGTTGTATGAGCCATTTATATATCCTGGAAATTAAGCCTTTGTCAGTTGCATCATTTGCAAATGTTTTCTTCCATTCCGTAGGTTGTCGTTTTGTTTTGTTTATGGTTTCCTTTGCTGTGTAAAACCTTATGAGTTTAATTAGGTCCCATTTGTTTATTTTTGCTTTTATTTCCATTGCCTGGAGAGACTGCCCTAGGAGAACATTGGTAAGATTTATGTCAGAGAGTGTTTTGCTTACATTTTCTTCTAGATTTATTATGTCGTGTTTTATATTTAAGTCTTTAAGCCATTTTGAGTTTATTTTTGTGTATGGAATGAGGAAGTGCTCTAACTTCATTGATTTACATGCTGCTGTCCAGTTTGCCCAACACCACTTGCTAAAGAGACTCTTTTGTATGTTCTTGCCTCTTTTGTTGAAGATTAATTGATCATAGGTCTGTGGATTTATTTCTGGGCTCTCTGTTCTTCCCCATTGATTTATATGTCTGCTTTTATGTCAATACCATGCTGTTTAGATTACTGTAGCTGTGTAATATTGTCTGAAGTCTGGGAGGGTAAAACATTACTACTTCTGCAGCTACATATATAAATTTTCATACCAAGTGGAATACATAAAGACTATTAAAATCCTTACATCATTTCAGGTCCTATTTTACCAGTAAATGAGTTACAAAAACTTTATACTCTCAGAGCTTTTTGGATTTTAGAATTAAAATGAGGAATTACAGAATTATATCATCTTCAATACCATCTTATAATGTAAAATGTAACCATAGTCCCACACTCACATGCATAAATCTTACTCTTGCTTCAAGACTCATCTTGAATCCAATGAAGGCACACAGCAGTGAAGCTCTTTCTTCTGCACTTAAAATCTGACCCACATACTTTAGCATTGGACAATTCTGTATTTCCCATGTACTCATTTTTTTTCAGCTTGATCCTAAGCATTTAGGGATTGGGGATCATATCTTATTTTATCATTCCACAAGCTGGACTCATGTTAGAGTTTAAGTTATTGTCTAAACATTTTTGTGAGTACGCCAGGAAATTACTGCATTGACTGTGTTTAACAAGGCGAATCAAGTTTATATGCAATATTGGTAAAGATATGAAAGTTTCTTAAATATTTAGTTATGTTTTCTTTCTTCATACCATGTTAAAACAACTTTTCTCATTTTCTTTATTGCATATAGAGATGTTAAAATAATTATGGCAAAATATTTTAGCATGGCTGCTGCAATGGATCCAATGATCCTGGCATTGAAAATGAAGTCATAGTTTGACCATTGATAAGTAAAGTAAGTTTTCTGAGCCTAGACTTCCCCCATGTGTAAAAGATATATTAATAATTCCTATCTCCAAGAGTACTTTTCCTGGAAGACACTTGCTAAATGCTCAATCCTGCACCCCTCCTGCTTGCTGAAGAAAAGAGAAAAGGGTCCTTTATATGTGTGAACATTGCCTTGTAATTTTGCAGACATTGCTTATTGATCTTTATAGCAATTAATTTATTTCTCCTGCATCTTCCTCTTGAATTCCTCTTCCTAATTGAATGTGCAATCATTCCTAGACAGATAAGAAACTTTCAGAGAGTGATCAGAGAGGCTTAATACTTGAAATAGGTGGAATGGAGAGTGATCTGCTACCAGTCCTATTTGATGAACAGTAGGAAACTTTAATTTGTGAACATTTTGGGAAACTTCTAACTAGAACAGAAAAACTTTTAGTTCAAATTTGTAGATAGAATGAACTAACCCATGCACTGAACTATTGTGTTGATTTCTACCAATTTATTTCTAATTTATAGGCATTCTAAAATTATATCCAAGGCCTCTTTTTTATACTGCCTAGCATGAAAAATATTGTTAAAATTAAATGAGCAGCATTTTTCTCAGTTCTGTTCAAACCACAGATGCTAGTTTTGATTTTATTTCTAACAGTGAGATTGAAATTCCATTTTAATATGCAGAACTGCAGCCCAGGGAGCCATAAAATACAGAGTGTTTTCATTAGATGATGGCCCTGCACCTCTAGTTAACAGGAAAGCTGATTCATCAAACAGCAACCATCAAGACAGCATTAACTAAGACCTGGAATGAAACACGAGATCGGAGTGAAAATTACCTGTTTTGAATCACATAATTGTAACTTTGGAAAAATTCCTAGTTTGTGGCATAAAATTGTTTCCAGGGATCCAGAAGTGTTTGCTGTAAATTTGCTGCAGATGGTCTAGAGATTGAGCACTTTCTGCACGTCAAAGGGATCTTAAATTTTATTTCAGTTGCCACAAATTTAAAGGAATGGACATTCACCCTTATTCTGTCTTCCTCCCCCGGCCCCAGAAAAGAGGAATGATTAGAACTAATTCTGCCTTTGAATTTGTCTCTAAAATATTTTTATACACAAATTAAAACATTGGAATCCGGGCCCATTTTATACTAGTGCAGTTCACAGGTAACGGATTCTAGCTGGCAGTTAGAATGTCCCCATGGACTCCAGGCAATGAATTGACATCTCTTCTGGCCATCTAATTGATAAGAGGAAAAGAAGAAAAAGAAGGATAGCTTCCCTTTTAGATAACTGTAATTGTACTCCACCCTAAAAGGAAATAGCAACAGTAATAAAAACAGCAAAAAGCTCAGTCTTCATGATACCTGTGGTCATTACAGTTTATCATCAGATGATAAAGATAGAAGAAACTTTAAAAAGCATTTAGTTTAAACTGTGTTCCATGGAGTTACTCTGAAGGCTGCTTTAAGTGAAAGGTGGGGCTTATGAGAAGATTAGGTCGACTTACTTCTTCAGAAGCTTCCAGACCCCCAGCTCTCCCTTATCAGCTTTAATCAGATCAACTTGACTTTACTTGTTTAATCTAATGGGTTCTATTTTAAGACTTTTTGGAAAATTGATTCCAGTGTTCAAGAATGTTTGAAAACTATGTCAAACTAGTCATAAATAACATAAAACTTTGCCAAAACTGGCAAAGCCAAGACTAGATCCAGGTTGCCTGACTCCTAATTCATTTTTTTTTTAAACTACTTTATGGAATCGGGGTATTGCAATGGGTTCAGTGTTAGATTCCCATAGTGTGCAGCCCTTCTGTACATTAATCAGTTGATGTGTAACTTTTAAGTAAAAGTCAATACCTAAAGAACTTTGATATCTCTGACATGTTCCTCGCATACAATGCCCTATTTAAAGTCCTCTTCTCTTTTATGGGAAAAGCAACATTAACGAAAGAAAAAAGGACTACATTTTTTACAGTGGGTAGAACTCAAAAATGACTTCCCAAGCAAATGATTGGATGGTGAAAAATGACATGTGAGAACTTAGGATAATAGAGAAAAAACTTATAACACACAATAATAATGTTCATTTGTTGACCATTTAAATTGTGTGACGTTTATGAAAGTTTTATCAAAAATTGAGTGATTTGACTGAGTAATGAATTTGGCACAGAAAAATTGTGTTTGTGCATATGTGACACCTAAACAAGTTGAATAACCAATGATAGAATCAAGGAGACAGAATTAGTGGGATTAATAGGAAAACTCTATGGACTATATTTAGGATGAGTTTTAGGTATATAGATTAATGCAAGAGTAGGGAAAAATATTCAGGGCCAGTATTAAAAGAGGAACAGAGAATGTTGACCTACAATAAATAAAATTCCAGATATTTTCCAGCAAAAATGGATTTAATCGGGATCAGCAGATAATTGCAGTTTGAGGTCTACAATCATGACATGTCGCATGCAAGTCTCCACATGGCAAGGAAAGATGAATGCTTTTATAAAGAAGAAAAGGACATTGGGAGGCTGTCTTTTGGTTGTCTTCTTTCAAAGAAAGAAGAGGTGATTTTCTTCTTCCTTTTGGACTCTGCTGTCATCATAGGGCATGAGAACTCCCTCTTTTATTCTTCCAATTTTATTTAATTCTGTTTAGTAATTGGTTCTTTTACAAAAGAGAATGAGTGCAAGTGCAAAGGCGTGGAATAGTATAAATGTGTATTGAATACCTCCTGTTTATCGGGAACTTTCTTGGTATTGAGAATAGAATCATTAACGAAGTGGTAAAAAGAATGTAGTCTAAGGTTCCAACATATATAGGTAAATAATCCAATAAATAAAGCAGAACTGCAGATAGTGAGGAATACCAGGAACACAGTAAATTTCAACAAAAATTATCCATCATTTTACAATAGCATCATGGGGCCTTATACCAGTTTTGTTGTTATTCTTGCTATTCTTGTTACATCACTGAATAGTGAAAAGAATATTTTGAAGAGAAGATTGAGACCTTCCTGTTTAAGGTTAGGGCTTCCAGTACTTCCAAGTGAGATTTGAAAAAAGGCTTTAGTTTGGGAAGACTGGGCCCACTGAGGTGATAAAGTTGAATTTTCAAGAAGAGATGGAGATGGAGATAGGTGCTCCAGTGAAAGAAGAATGTAATTAGCTATTAGAGGGTGTGATGGAATTTTGCAGAATGGTATAGTTTTCTGTAAAACTGAGCTGTGGTAGCGTTCTGTATCCTGCTCGCACTTAGCATCCAGGGTTCTTAGGACTTCTACTGTTGAATGGCTTTGTGGGTGTCTTCGGAAGTGTACCTCTTGTTCCTCAGACTTAGAAACTCAGGGAGAGTCTCTGAAGTCAGACTTATGATGAGTTGAGAGTATCCTGTAAGGTCATCTCTGTGTCTTGCCGACAAGAGTAGTCTATGATTACTGGTAGAAACCATTGCCAGACAGTGATTTCGTGTAGCAGAAATAACAAAGTGAACCAGTGGATTACAGGCCAGATCTCTTTTTAGATTTCTAATCGAAAGAAGCTGCTGAGTTCCTTTGTTATATAAAAGATGGTAGACAATCTGAAAGCTGATGGATATTAGAATCTTTGTCTATCTGGACAATAAGCTTTTTGATAAAAATACTGGAATATTGCATGTATTGTACACTGAGCCAGAGAATAATTTATTATTGTTTACATACGCATGGCTTCTTCCTTGTTTCGTCTCTCCTCCTCAACAAAGCTGAGCTTGCGTTGGACTGGGGCTGGTTTCTAAGGGGCTTGTACTGCATATCGATGTGTTTAAAAAGTAGCTCAAGATGATAGAGTGTGCAACTGAGGGAATTATCATAGGGGAATATCAACCTATTCTTCCAGTCATGGAGTAGAATGTCATCCATAGGGTAGAGGATGTGGAATCTAGCTTCCTGAAAGCTATCTAGAACCTGAGAAGGAGTCAGAGCCCTAGTGAAATGGGTGGAGGCTCACCATGGTTCTCTGGTTCCAGTTGGAAATTGGATAGCTAGATGGAAACCTGAGACCAAGGATATCTAGGATTCTGTGCAAACATGTTGGATACTAGAAAGACTAATACCAAACTCTACCCACCACCAGTGGGACTGAAGCCCTGGTCTTAGCTAAGCCCTGCAGTAGGAAAACAGCAACAACAGCAAAACCCCAGAAAGTCTAGGTGGCAGTTCTGCAGAAGACAATATCTGACAGGAAAGAAAGAGGGAAAAAGGTAGTTTAATGTATTAAATCTGTAAGTTTGGTAACACAAACAACATGACAAAAATTCAATTTTGTACTGAAATACTGTTTTCACAGAACATTAGAGTAACTTTGTTCTGGACTTTCAAGCTCTGGGCTCCTGTAGCCTGGCATTTCTTGAGTTTGCAGTTGCATGCATTTAATCAGTTCTATACTTAGCAAAATGATCAAGTGTACATTTGTAAATCTGCTCATTCATTTTGACATCCCCTGGGCAGTAAACTTTCTTGTGCTTCATCTCTTTTCATTATTTTTTCTTAGTTTTTCAGTGTATCCTCATGTCTTTATGACATTTTATTTTGCACTGGAGCATCTGATGAATAAATTTTAAGAATTTTCCATTTAAAAAATAACTTATTAGGAGGTTAAAAGTTATTTGAAATCATTATTTATATTTCCTTTTTTTTCTCTGAAATAGTGCACTATAATGATTAAGAGCAAATTTAAATTCCAGCTCTGTCACTTACTATGTATCTTTAAGCAAGTTGCATGACCATTGTCCTTCAGTTTCCTCATCTGTGAGAGAGGGACAAAATAGTTTCCACCTCACATGACTTTATGAAGATTAAAATTTGGTAATACATCTAAAGCACTCTGAATAGAACTGGGCACCCAGAAGAGATGTAGTAAATGTTGCATTTTATTTTTAAATTTTAAAAACATTAAATAATTTCTCACATTTTGATAGATAATATCAACTTTTCTCTTTTTATGAAGTTGATACACTTAATATTTAACTTAGAATGTAACATGAGGTTACTCTAACCTCAAAAGGCTGGTTTTTCCTGAGCAAAGAAAAAAAAAGTTTATCTGGAAATGTATTAGTCAGGTTTGTTAACAAATTACTAAAATGCAATACTTAACAATATTGTAACGTAATATTAAAAATAAAGTGGGATGCAAGCTTTCAGTCAGAATGTTCTCCTCTATTCAAATAAATGTGAAAAAAGGTTTAAAATAAAAAGATAAATACTATTATATAGATGGACTAAATTTGGCACTCATTCTGTGCTACGTGAGCATTTGGTTGCAGCTGTTGAAGGCAGTTGGGCAGTATTTATCAAGACCTCATAGTTTTTATTATAGTGATTCACATTCCTAGAAAATGATAGTTACAAAATTTTTAAGGGATTGAAACAGTAAGCTAACAAGGTGTTCAGCCAAAAGGGACTGGTTAGATTTATTGTGATTCATCCATGCCTTGAAACACTGCCCACACATGTGCGCGCTCACGCACACGCACACACACGAGGCCATTTAAATTTGTGTTTCTAAGGAACAATTAGGAAAATTGTAGGACGGAGAAACAGGAAGATAGAATGGTTGTAGTTTTGTAAAAATTATGTGTTTTTATAAATTTGCACAGACACTTAAGTGGATACATGCAGATACACAGACACAAACACATTTGCATGAAATACACCAAATTATCAGTATGGTTATATGTGAATGAACAGATTATATAAAATGTTTGCTTTGTCCACTATAATTCTCTGTATTACAAATTTTCTGCCATCTACATGCATAACTTTAAGTGTAAAAATATTCAAAATAAATATACTTGAAGTATTATACTTAAAATATATAAAATTTTTATCTCTGGGTTATTTTCCTGAATTAATTTAGTTTTATACTTATATAATTTTATAGTTATATATGCTTATTATATCAATGTAATATATAAGTTATATATATATATTATATAATATATATATAAACATCAATATTATGCATTAGTAAGCAGAGAGAATCCAATAGAAACAATGCTAGCACTCAATAAATATGTGGGAATAAATTAGCTTGAGTTTGAGAGAAATGAACAAAATGTTCTCAAAGTATTTCCTATCTCATAATTTATAATAAAACTACATTTAAAATCAATATAATGACTAAGAAATATTTCCATTTGGTAAAGAAAATTATTGTTACCCTCATATATAAAAAAGCATCTCTCTTTAATCCCTTACAACTAGCAAATAAAGTAGTTGAGTTAAAACCCCGATATTTTGGCATTATTAAATCAAAAAATACATTGTGAGTTTAATGCCATCCAAAATGTCTTTACAAATTTAAGATAGATTACTGGTATTTCATAAAGTACATTTTATTGTAGCAAAATTACCTATATAGAGTTATAAATCTCTAACTGTGTTATTCTTGATTAATCAAAGATTAGATTAGAAAGGGGTAAAAGTTTGACTTCAGTCTTTCCCTATATAAGCAGAGCATAAGAGCTATATTTTAAAGCTACTGTTAATTTTTTGTTTCTCTCTACAGATACTATATTTTTAGTCTTAAAATTATATATATGAAACTGTAACCTTAAATAACTATAATTATATTTATATTATATATAATGTATATGATATACAGTTAAATAGTGCCACTCAGAACTTTTGGCACATAATTAGCACATCTTTATCTTTTTTTTTTTTTAATTTTCAGAATACCAGTGCATAGACTATCCATTTTAAATGACTGGATGACTATTTGTTTAAATATTTTTGGTCTCCTTTATTTCCTTCCTGGTCTCTCCTTTTGGGACATTGAAGGCTTTATTTTAGACTGATGACAGTCATTGTGATTTTTTTTTTCAGACTTCTTTTCCCCCCTCTGCTTCAGTTTAGAGAGTTTTTATTATTAATCTTCAGGTTCATCTCTTCACTGTCTAATCTGCTGTGAAGTCTATGTAGTGATTTTTTTAAATTTCAGCTATTGTGTTATTCAGACTATAGAAGTTGGATTTTATTTTTTTTTAACAATTTCTATCCATCTCCTTATATGATGTCTTTCTGTAAAAGCTTGAATATATTTATCATATTATAATAGATTTTAAGTTCTTGTCATGATCTGTGTCTCTTTTTTTGTTCTAACACCTGAGATTTCACCAGAACATGTTTTCCTGCTTTTATACATATGTAGTGATTTGTTATTAGATGCTTGACTTCGTATTGATACACTGTTCAGTGTCTAGAGCATGTTGCCTTTTTGTAAAGAGTATTGTGTTTTGTTCTAGGTTAATTTAATCCGGTAGTTGATTTACATATGAGCATGATTCTTTTGAAGTTTATTTTAAGCTTTGTTAGGGCAAATCAAGAGTAGTGTAATTCTAGGGTCAGTTTAATCAAACTCTAAGGCATGGCCACTCTGAGGTCTAGGCTGTTTAGTGTTGTCTTTTCATTTTGGCTGGTTGGACTTCAAATATTTCCAAAATCTGTATTAGCTCCGTTAGTTGTACAGTTTATAATTCCTGGTAATTATTCTTTCCTTGGAAGCTGTTCTTTACCCAGACTTGTGGGATCTCACTCTACACACGTGCAGCTGAGTATTCAGGCAAAGACTCAATGGGTCACATATATAGACCTCTGCAGCTTTTTGTCTGTGTAGTCCCCTCCCATCTAGTACTATGCCCAGCAAATTCGAGCTGTCTGATTCCCTGACGTCTGATGTCTTTCTCTTCTGCTCAGTGAGACTGCTTTGCCTTGGTTTGGTTCTCTCTCCATGTGTTAAGGTCTGGAAGACGCCTCCAGACAGAAAGCCAGCATGATCGCAGCAACCATCTTTGTTTTACTCCCCTAATAAATCACAGTCCTGTATGATCTTTTGTCCGATGTATAAAGATGTTTTTTAATATATTAATCCAGTTTCCTAGGTTTTTTTTTTTAATGGTTGAAGTGCTGGTCTGGTACCAGTTACTTCATGATGGCCCCAAAGGCAAGTCCTTGGCTCATTTTAAATTTGCCTCCTTGTTTATATTATTAGGCAGCAGGAGAACTCAAACTTCTAAAACCTGGATGTGATCTCCCCTGTTTGTATATAGTCCTTGAGCGTCAGGATTTATAAAATTCATTTGTTATGATTTTTTTCATCAATATACCTGACACATTAATCCTATCTATTCAGTTTCCTGTCTGATACTACTATTTTATTTTTTATTGAAACTGAAGTTTAGTTTCCATAAAGAAGAAAGAACAAATCCTCTGTTCAAATAGTAACAAAGTATGCATTCATTCTTATAAAAAATTAAAACATCACCCATTCTGGCATTAGAAAGGATTGGACTTGGTAAGCGTATGATTGATATTGATCCTATTTATGTGGCTTCTTATTTTTAGGCATCATTATCTTACTGTCAAGGCAAAAACAGTACAATCTTGCTCTAAATATCAATTTTGTATCAAATGTATATTATGCTCTTGCACAGATAATGGTGCCTTCATTCATTCCATATATTCTCATGTATGCCACAGAAACAAAAAGCTATTTTAACCATGGCCATATTGGCAATTACTTTGTTTAGGAGTTGTAGATGAACAGAGTCCAGCTTCAGCATTTCCCTGAAGCCATTTATTTGTGATTATTACTTAATTGTTCCCAAAGGATAAGCCAATTTAGTAGAGTATCAGCTAAGCAACATCATTTCAAGAGCCTTTGAAGTAAAGAAGCAAGGGCCTCTGTCCTCTATTTCTTAGTGAAATTGCTTACAAAGTGGAATCATTATTTCCCCCTGCAATTTCAAAGCAGTATAACCACTGCAGCCAGACAGACCTTGATTCCATCCTCCATAGCAGACATGTGAGTTTGGGCAAATTATTTCTCCTTGATGAGTCTCACTTTCACTTTTATGAAATAAATATAATTATAGTACTGAGTTCACAGTGTTGTTTTGAGGACCAAGGACAAAGTCCTTGGCATACAGTTATGTCATAATAAATAGAATTATTAATCTGTCTTCAAAAGAGAAGTTCATTCATTGAATGGAAGATCAGAAGATGCTGAAGAAAACACACTTCGTTTGTGCTCTTGGGAAAAATAAGCCAAAACTATCAGAGGTTCAGTGGGATATTTTCTGGTTGTACGTACCCTGATGAGCTTGGATTAAAAAGGATTAGAGTTCAGGTTGAGAAAGAAAGCAAGCCCTGTTGAAGAGACTTCTTTTAGTCTCAAAAGTGCATTTTTTTTTTTGAGAGAGAATTCATTTCCCAAAAGCTTTTATTCACCTTCTGCCCTCATAACTAAAATATCCTTTCTGAATTTGCTTTGTTTTTGCCTCTCTTTATGTGTGGCTGAATTAAAAATGAGGAGAAAAGTGATATTTCTTTAAAATTGCCAGATGGTAGACACTTTATATACATTGTCATTAAACTCTCATAATAACCCTGTGAAAGATGAATTAAGGATCTCATGCTGCCAATGTGGGGCTGGAGCTTAGAAAAGTTATGCCGTTTTCAAGGTCATACAGATAATATATGGTAGGCCAAAGATTCAAATTCAAATCACAGTCACTCAAGGAATCGCTTCCATTTTAGGTCTTCAAAGTCAACCGATTTTCTGTTGCCATTCCTACAACATGTCCTACTCAAGATTGAGTATCTTGGACTCACTCCATGCCCAGTACATAATGGACGGTATATGCTTGCAGAAGGGACATGTGACATTCATCAAACCTCAGAATCTTTGCAACAAAATGTATAAACTCAACTTTGCTGGGCAAGTAGGGGAGTAAGAGAATAACGGACAGTCTTGTAGGCAGGGGATAAATCATAACTTCTTTTGTACACTTAACAATTCCTCCGACATTGTTGGGAATATACAAGGTACTCAGCAACCATTGTTGGCTGAGTAAATGTACTGTCTTCCCGTCAATACTGAGTATTTAGAATCTTGAGCTCTTTTACTGACTCTTCTTTGAAAGAAAATTGTAGGAAATGATCTTTGTTAAAACTTATGTTGAGAAATAACTGCAAAAGCAGTAATTGGATGCAAAAGCAATTTGCAGTTGAACACCATGTGATAAGACAAAAAACAGGCCTACCAAAAGAAATTAATGAAACAAAGGGCAAATATCTGCAGAAATAGTATTTTGAGGTTAAATTTTAGGAGGCAGAATAAAATGGTTCCTGGGTACATTTTCATTTATGTGGACCTTCTCAGAATAGGAAAATAGTGCCATTAACTCCCTCCTCCTGGCATTTACAGCTCCCCTCTCTACCAGCAAGGTGAATGCTCCAAAGTGTCAGTGCTCTGATTCTCCTCAGGGAAGAAGAGACCAGTGACACAATGACACTTAGAGAGAGAGCCTGGTGTCCCTCGCAAGTTCTTAGTAGTTCTGCCCTCCCCAGCTTCTTCCCCATGCTGCATCCCAGAGATGGTTATCATCTGCAGATAAGCATGCACATGTGGCTTCACTGCGAGGGGAAAGAGAAAATAGTTCATTACCTTCTCAATTAGCAATTCCTGAGAAAATTGAAAGGCAGAAGGGACAATATTTGAAATCAGACAGCCAAGTTTTACAGGGAGTTATATTTGATTACATATCCCACATGCTACTCTATTTTTCCTAATAATGTTATATGAAATATTAATATCAACTAGCACATTAAATTCATAAGGTAAATTTTATCTTTCATCATAATCCTTTCTGTTCAGTGGAATTTCATGACTGCCTAGATTCATTTTCAGTCCACTTCTTGTTTTCATATAGAGTAAATTCTTCAACATCTCTGTACCTCAGTTTTTGGATCTGTCACATATATATAATACTTCCTAATGTATCACTATGAAGATTAAATAAAATACTATACATTGAGCTTTTAGTATAACACCAAAGTGTAGATCTTCAATAATTAGATATTATTATTGGTAACCTTATTCTAGCTTCCAAAACTAGATATCTTGCTTCTTTCTGAGGAGTAAAAATAGAATTTTTCACTCCAAATCTTAGATTGGAAGCAAATAGAATTGGGACTGCCCTTTGCACTAATGGTTTCTCTGAAAGGGAGAGAGCTGTTCTAGACTCACCCTATTTCTATCTTTATCCATCAAAAGGATATCACACTTGCTCAAGATCGTTCCTCTCCCTGAAATCAGTTCTAGAAAAAATCACGTTGATGTCTTTATATTAACCAGGCCATATTTTGCTAGTAAATAGGGTCTCTATCATTAAAAAATTGAACCCGCATCCACTACGTTTCTTCCAATTTTGTTGCTCACCAGAGGTATTCATTCATTTCCTGCTTCCCGACACAAAACACACTTGGGAAGATCTTCCTTTGTTAGGTGAGGTTCACTTTTCCTCTACTGCAGTTTGTTCATCCAGACCTGTTGGCCCAGGTGTCTTTGTTTGGAGGCGAAGAGCGAGTATGAAGACCCACAGTGGCCTCAAGTCTAAGATTACGTTTACTATAAGCTGTGCGTTGTAACATTGGTAAGGTCTACCTCATCTAGTAGAAAAGGTATTCTTTCCCTCTTGTCTTCTGAGCCTTATCAGTCAGAACCCCGGGCTGGAAAATAAGGGGTGAATAGTATCTAAAATGTATTGTGACATGGAGGTTAGAAAGAAGTGGTTAAATTTGGCCATTGTGCAAAACATTCTGTACTAATGCTGGTGACTCACATATAGAGCTGAACCTGGTAGCTGTTTTACGTATGTGTCTCAATATTTGAATAGGATATTTACTAATTCTTACAAACCTCTTGTGAACCCTCATTTATTTTAAAACTCTCTTGTGCTTACAAAACATCCATCTGTTCTTAATCACCACTTCAACATTCTTGCCACATTTTTTCATAAAGATTTTTCCCCTCATTTACCATGTGCTGACTATTTGGAGGATGACATTATGATGAAAAAGAATATACTAAAAGATGGGAAAATGGCACATTTCCTAGCATCAACTTGCTAAGCATTTAAGGGAATTTTAGAAAGGCACTAGTCTTTTAAAAAAAATTATTTTCCTGTGTAATGTATATTTAAATAGAGTTATAGGAGAATTTCAGTTGCTTTCTTGCTTTATTTGTTTGTCATTTACCAGGCTGTTGGTTCTTTATGCAAGCTCAAATCACCTATAAATCATACACCTACTGGTTTTGGATATGGAAGGTACAGTTGATCATTGGAGACAGTATAATATCATGGCTAAGAACTTCTAATTCTTGATCTAGAAAATCCTGAGTTCAATTCGAGCCTCTTCCAGCTACTTTTTAATTAGGTGACCTTGGGAAAGTTATTTTGCAGTAGCCTTTTCTTTCTCCTCTGGAAAATGATCATATATGCTACTCTTAACACACACACAAATTGTTATAGGAATTAATTGAGATGGCTTATGTAAAAAACCATAGGATACTGGCAAAAATTGGCACAGAAGTCTTCAAAAATCTTAACTTTTTAGATTATTACTGAAAAATCAACACATCTCATAAAGCCCGATTCTTTACTTCCATCAATCCCATTTCTAAACTCCTACATTTGTACCTAGAATTTGATGCCTCTCTCTTTTTCTCACATACATGCATATGTACACAAACACACACACACAGACACACACAGGCACACTTTGCCTCTCAACCTGGAATCTCCTCTTACTTCATAGGATAATTCAGTGTTCAAGTATTAAACAGCCCAAATTCTATTTTAGAATGACATTTGCCAAAGTCTACTCAATCATTAAAAAGAAAACAAAAACAAACAAACAAACAAAAAAACAGAAAAAGCAAAAAAACCCCAAACATCTAAATATTGCTTGCTTTCCACTGACAAGACATAGAAAATGTGGAAAAAGTGGATGTGTACCTCTTACTAGTACAGCCACCCCAACTCTCCATTTTGCTTTAATGGTTTGGATAATTAACTTGTCATCAAACTGAAGAAACCACAGGAGCCATCCTTTTACTACAATAACAGAATATAGTTATAAATGAGAATTCTCCTTACTTCACATTCCTTCACCAATCATGGAGGTTCAAGATATGTGTACTCTTTTGAAATTTGAAATTAAAGTTGAG
The DNA here is from genome assembly GCF_009834535.1 of Camelus ferus. Lineage (NCBI taxonomy): Eukaryota > Metazoa > Chordata > Mammalia > Artiodactyla > Camelidae > Camelus > Camelus ferus. The sequence goes on from NC_045699.1 coordinate 14,455,487, forward strand.
CAGAAGTGAATCCTCAGATCTCTTCACTATTAACACATGTCCAATTCCTCAGCCAATGAGTTACATACTATATTCCTTACAGTGCATTTTTTCAGAGAAGACCAAAGAGTTCTTTACCCTGATTTCCAAGATGATGCTTGTATGGCATTATAGATTTAAGGAAAGGCTACTGAATGGTCAGGGACTGAGATTTTATCTTCAGCCTAGCCCCTCAGAAACTGCTGTTTGGGTTTTCACCTAGCATTTGTGCACCTCAATATCCTCCACTGTATAATAGGGTTGGAAAATTAAAGGATTTGTCTGTCTGTCTTATCTATTCAGTGAACCATGAGAAATAAATTTCTTGGTGAGAAATACTCATGTATCTGTGAATCATACATGGTAGTACCATTTATAAAATAACCTATAGCTAATGTCTTGATAGCTATCTGTCTATCTCGATAGGTAGATGTAGTTGTAGACAGGCATGTTTCATCTGATTTGGCAAGTCTAAGTGGAAATGATGTTACAATTAACTTCCTTCTATGTTTTTCTGCAAAACAATGGTGGCACACCCAATCCCATGTCTCTTACCACCACTGAGTAAATTTTCCTCTAAGAATTTTAAGCCTGTCATTGATTTGTGGTCAGAATTAAAAAAAAAATATATATATATATATATACACACACACACACACACACGCACATATATATATTTCCTTAGTTGTCTTTCAGATCTATTTCTAGTTCTCTCTACAGAAGAAAAGAACAAAGAAATTAATTTTTAAAAGTCCTCATCAAAAACCTAATAACTGTAGTCTTGTACAGCAGGAGAGATTTTAATTCACATTATGGTTATTATTTATTGATTCTTCATTATTAATTAATAGTTCCCAATAGATTAAAATAGTAAACTTTCTATAAAACATCAAAGCATGATTAAGTAATATAATAACATGTGTATATTAAATAATTCTACAGCTACTAAACAATGGACATTTATTTTCAGAATATCTAGAGTCATTTTTCAAATGATCATAAGCTCTCCTGCATATAGATAAAAGGAAATGCCATTTTAAAAAATAATACATTTTTCTTTTTTATTGGAGAGCAAATGGAAAAAAAACCCACAAAGTCAAATGAATAAAACCCTTTTCTGGGCGTGGTTTAAGGCTGAAACTTTGATTATAATAGTTATTCTGATCATTGCTTGGAATAGAGAAAGGTAGAGGCTTCAAAAGGTTTAACATGAGTAGAATGATCAGAGAGATAGATGTGTGTCTTGCATTTATATAACCCAAAACATATAAACCCCCCATAAAGATACACCTATCTCTCCATTCAAAATAAAAGAGCCTAAACAAAAAATTATTGCCTAAAGGGAAAGCAACCACTAGGAATTGGGAAGGGACAGAGAGGAAGGGAATGAAAAAAGGAAAAAGAAAGTACAGTCAACTGTATTGCTGCTCAAACCTTGTAGTACTTGGAGCACAAGCAGCAGCTAAATCAAACACTGAGCTGAAAGGAGAAACAGAAAGCAAACAGAGAAGAATCCAATTACTTTATGTTTGTTTTTGTAAATGGTTTTTTTGTAAGAGGAAGAAAGAAAACTATTTTGACTTGTTTTCCTCTGTACTATACTGCTGAGAGCAGTCAGTACCGTATGAGTAAGTCCAGGCGACTGCTGCTACTTCTGTTAATGCTAATTAACCTCCTGCTACAGATATCAACAAACCCACATCTGAGCTTTGTCTGCACATCATTCCACTCTTCTCCTTTTAATTTGAATTGTGATAGTCACCGTTGGTTATTAGGTGGAATCACATCAGCAGTTGAAAAACAAGATGACAGCCAGGGTCACACTGTCTGCTACTTTTCAGACAGAAAAGAAACAAAGGCTTACAAAAGGCTTCAAGAAGTCAAAACATAATTTCTATAAGTAAAGACAAATGGGAGGTTCATATTTCGGGTCTGGGGGCTGAGAGTGTTCCTGGGAGTACTTGGATTTAATGATTAGAGTCCCATCTGGTATCAGCACTCTTCGTAACATTGGAATTCGCACATCTAGGTTATTTCACACGCAGTGCATGTGCTTTTCAGAAGTATTGTGAGGGCTCTCTTAAACTCCAATAATTTGCATAAATTTTCTTGAATTCTTTGCTCAGTTCAGATAAATCTGATTGTACAGGCCAAAGAGAAAAGAAATTTTCAATCTTTCCTTCCCTTAACTACTCTCCAGGGTTAGAACAAAGTCAGTGCTGAGTCCGCTGCTGCAGGAGTCCCTTATAGCCAAGGATACATGGGAGAGATGATCTTGACATTTAAACTCTGCTACCTCACCTGGGCTTTCTCTCACCTATGCTTCCCCTACTGTGCCCCTTCTATTCCCTTTAAATTTCCAGTCTTCTCAGGACACATAGGTATCAGCCCAGGAACCCAGGAAACCTATCCCATCTCATCCCATCCCATCCCATCCCATCCCATCCCATCCCATCCCATCCCATCTCATCCCATCTGGGAATAGACTTTCTATTGGGGAAAGTTCTTCAGAGCTCTTTATTTGAATACATATATGCCTACCCTAAATGTCTACTAATATTTTACATCAATACCCTGCCAATAATGTCCTTTCAGTTGGTTGAGATTTACTTGCAGAACTTGCTGGATAACTCTGTGACATCCACTGTGTTATTCTTCTAGAAAATTCTCATTAGAGTGTTCAGTGTTCCCCCTTTCTATACACCTTCCAGATGATCTAATTCCTGATCATGTGCATGTGCTGTTACCATTAACAACGTAATATCATACTGTGGTTGATGGTAATTAAGAAATACTTGGATCAACAGTATTGCTAAAAGCACACAACGCAGAGGATTTTACTGCCGTGAAAAACTGGCCTTGCTCTCAGAGTGGCAGTTCTCTACTGGCAGATAAGACCTAGGAGTATATTAACATTAATAGCATTGGTTTCCCAAGATAAAAGGTGTTTTTCTCCATTTAATCATCTATTATCTCTGTGACATGGGAAATCTTTGAGCTCAGTTTCATTACCTGAAAAATGGGCATAATAGAGTCTGCTCTGTGTGACACGTGGGTTGGAAATAAAAACTCAGTGATATGAAGTTCATGAAATGACTTTATAAATTCAAAAGACCACAAAAGGCATCCAGATCACTGTTACTTGTAATCCTATAAAGGAGTCACAGACTTAGTCCAGAGTGGGTCGAGCACCTTGCGAGTTAGATAAGAAAAAAATTAGAAACTTCTTTCCACTGGTCCTTGTCAAAACTCTACCTCCTCTTAAGACCTGTCTTTAATGTTCTCTTTTGAAGTTTTCTGAATCCTTAAAGTGGATGCATGAGCTTCCTGTGCTCAACACACCACAGATAGTCCCCCTCTTTGTTAAGGTTTTGTTGTCAGTGCACGTCTCCTGCCCATCTGATTAGATTGTAAAATTTTTAGAGCAGCTATTATCCCCTCTCAACCCCTGTATCCTCACATCTAGAACCATGAGGGGCACACGACACTCATTGAAACTTTGTTTATCTAAATTGTAATGATTCAAGGGAAGTCTAATCAAACATTATTATTAGACAGGTATCATTTTCAAAAGGTTAGTAATGATAATGTTGTAAGGATGGATTTAGAAGTTTAGTAGTTGAAATGTTAATATGAATTCAAGGTCCAAAATGAACTACTACTTTGAATTCACTCATCCATTTATTTTTCAAGGAATTTCCACTAAGCCCTTTTTATGTGAAAGGGCTGTTTGAAGTTGTATTATATAAAATAAAATTCTCTAAGTATATCTATAAACTAAGGAAAATATATTATATTCTGTTTCACAAAATAGAAAGGAAAGATGGCATTTGACACTAGTTACATTTTGGAAGTTTCCTTGTGTCTTCTTACCTCCTGAATGTTTAGACAAAAAGTACTATTCAAGAAGACATGACGTCCATAAGATGTCAGGCCTGATAAATATCAGCAGAAGAGTGGGTCCAGCTCCCTTGTTTTACCCAGGAGCAGAGGATTGTAGTTAATTGCCCTTCATGGTCAGTGGCCATAGTGTGTGGCTGTTGTCAACCTCCCCTTTTCTCAGAAGCTCTACAATTATAGGCAGTGTTTTTGCACATTTATAGACCATGAAGCTATACTTTATACAGAATATAGCAGTTGTCTGGTGTTTGTCCTTGTGTCTGATAAAGGTATGATTTATTCAAAAGGAACTTAGGACCAGCAAAGAAATAATATGGTTCTTCAGAAAGAAAAAGAATCAAGTCCAAAGGTATTTTATGCAACATTGGCCATATTACTGCTTTCCTTTAAGAAGATATTTCTTATGATCACAGTCCAATGAAATAAAAGAGTAGTAACTTGAGCTACAAAGTGGGAACTTTGTCATTTCAAAAGTCTTTTATCATTTTCTCACAGAGACACCATGGTTAAAACAATGTATTTTTCCTTTATTTTTTTCAGGCTCAGATATGAGTTGAGCATTAAATTTAGTCAGAATCTGATTTCATTTCAGCCCTCTGTCTACAAAAAGTAGAATATTTCATAAATAGAGAAGATTCTATGCTAAGGTTTTTAGTGGTCAGTTTTAAAACTTGGAATATATTTTCTGTGATTTTGCTAGATTTCTTCTTTTCAGGCAAATTTAAATTATGGCAAAATTGAAATACAAATCTATCCATTTATTTCAGGAGCTTTGAAAACTTTATTTTTACAATTCTTAACATGGAGAACTGAAAAAAGCCTAGAGACTTACTTTTTCCTCCTATGGTTCTGCTTTCCCAGAGTCCCTGTGGTCTGATGCTAATTATTTTGGGGTTGTTTGTATTCTTGTGCCTATAAATGGCAAATCTTTACAGGGAGTAGATTTGCATCAATTAAGGACTAGAGTTTTAAAAGCTCACTCCTACCATATCTGTTTGTATTTCCACCCTCCTCAGTGGGAAGAAAATCAGAATGTAATTATGGGCTTCAGCTCTAACACCAGCCTTTATTCTACCTCGGAGTCAATCCCTCCTGTCAGCTGAACTTCAGTTTCCTTATCCTTGAAATCAAGATGGCCATACCTAGTCTCCTAATTTGGTATGAGGACTGAATGCAATAGTAAATATGAAAGAGGAGCTCAAAGCTGAGCGCCTAAGTGGGCACTTGACTGATGGTAATGCCCTTCTTTTATTACCTTTACCTTTCTACCAGTTGTCAGAAAATAAAGATAAGTTTCTGTTGAAAGATAGGACCAAGGCATTGGAAGCCAGTGCATATCTACTCTGAGGTATTCCTATAAGCATGTAGCAATCGGCTCCAGAAACTGGGCAGATCCTGCATTAAAAGTGTTCTCCTTAGAGTCGTATTAAAAAACTCAACATTAACCACAGGGGTGATCAATCCCCACTACACAGGGGTGTCCTGTGTAGCATCAGGACAATATTTGTAAAGGAATTTAATGATGTACAGAGGAATGATAGAGACCTTGTTGTCATAGGAAGTTAAAGAGCTACTTTTTAAAAAAATATGTTTGAAATTTGAACTGAGATTCAAGTGTATGGGAGGCAGAGACCAAAGATGGACTAGAATCTAGAAGTTCCATGCAGGCAAAGGCTGACGTCCCCCAAGGAGGCCAGGTCTGCTTAGAAAGCCTGTGATCTCCGTGGCATTGAGTTGCTGTCAACTTCCTGGCAGTTAACCCTTTCTCTATAGCACTTCACTATCTGACCTCAGTTTTCAGGAACAAACAAAAGGGTGGCAAGTAAAAAAGTCCTAACTTTTGGTAGTTCAGAGAGAATCTTCATTAACATACAATCCAACACCCAGTTTTTCCTTGAAATCCTTCTATGACTATAGCCCACGGCAGCTCTCAAGTGAACTTGGGCGTTCACTACTTCTTGACTTGGTAGCTGTGGATATTTCAAGGCACTTCCTTCTGTTCAAACACTTGTCTTCCTGTGGCTTATACCCTTTTCCCCCAAGTTTACTCTTGGGAGAATTGAACAATTGTCTAATTACTCTTTTCATAAAGGTCTTTTCAATTCTTAAGTTCAGGCGTGTTTCCGTTGCTTTTTCAAGCTGAGCATCTGTAACTCCTTCGTGCAGTCTCATGTCGTATGGCCTCCATCACCAGACTGCATTCCCCCAACAGTATGTCCCTGGTTCCACACTGTCCTCCAAGAGCAATCATTGATAAACATTAAAAACCGTGGTTTGACTAGAACTGAAGAGTGTGGTGCGAGCCTTTCCTTCACTGTAGGTACCGTCTTATTTTCTCCATGACCCCTGCTCTCAGATTGTCTTCACTGATGGTTGTGGTACCTGCTGGTTCACATGGGCCCCGTCTACTAATGTGATGTCTCCAACCATCCCCAGGGATGCTGCTGCTTGTCCACATCTCCAGCATGTGGACTTCTGTACTTGTCTTGAGAAACTAAGGAAAGTATAAAATCTTAGGGGTTTTTTTTTCCCCTTGTTTAATGTTACCTTTTAATATTCAGCCCTTTCCTTCAGTCTGCCAGGATATTTTTGGTTCAGGAATTCAAAGCATTTACTCTGTCTTCTAGTTTCATCTCATCTGTAAGTCAGATCATTGTGTTTTGCATATGTAAACACAAGTCATTAATAAATACTCTTAACTGTTGAGATTGAAATGAGTTTTAAGGCCTGACAACACATTTCCTTCCAAGTTAGCAAAGATCCTTTAATCCTGAGACCAGGTACAAATCTACCTGATTAAACAAGTATTCAGCACATACTTCTCCATCTCAAAAAGAGATAAAAATTATTTCCATGACATATCTCATCAAATGCTGTATTGAATTCTAGATAGACTACAGCACCATATTCTCTGAATTACTAGATTGGTAACCCTGTTAAAAAGTAACTGAAAAGCCATTGAAATGTTGTAGTTATGAGCTTTTTTGTCAGAACACCTAGATTTGAACCTTGACTGTCAGTTTCTTGCTATGAGAGTTTTAGGAATATCCATAAACTCCCTAGGCCTTGGTGTCCTCTTTAATAAAAAGGAATATTTGCACTGACCTCAGATAGTTGGGGTTTTTTTTTTTTTCTCTCTATTAAAGCATTGGTATTTTAAAATTCTGAAATAAAATAGTTCTCACTCTTCTGGGAACAGATGACTCTTTAAGTTAGATAACATAGATTTGTAATGGGAAAACTTTGGACTGGAAATTTCGATCTGCCTCAAGCAACTTTGAACAACCTGCATGAGGTACAATAAACTGATATGTGCAGTAGTGTCCACTTATCCATGGTTTTGCCTTCTGAGGTTTCAGTCACTCGTGGTCAACCGTGGTTCAAAAATATTAAATGGAAAATTCCAAAAAGAAACAATTTATAAGTTTAAATTGCAGATCATTTTGAGTAGCAGTGATGAAATCTCACACTGTCCCGCTACTTCCCACCAGGGATGTGAATCATCCCTTTGTCCAGTGCATCCTCTCATCGGTCACTTAGTGGCCTCCAGTTTACCAGATCCACGTTAGCTTATCAGATCTACTGTCTCAGTATTTCAGTGCTGGCATTTAGGTCAGTATTATTTTACTTAATAATGGCCCCAAAGCACAAGAGTAGTGATGCTGGCAATTCCGATATGCCAAAGAGAAGTGGCAAAGTGTTTCCTTCAAGTGAAAAGGTGAAAGTTACTGACTTTATAAAGAAAGAAAAAAAAATCATATGCTGAGGTTGCTGAGATCTGTGGTGATAACAAATCTTCTGTCAGTGAAATTGTGAAGAAGGAAAAAGAAATTTGTGCCAGTTTTGCTCTTGCATGTCAAGCTGCAAAAGTTACAGCCACTGTGTGTGATGAGTGCTTAGTTAAAATGGAAAAGGCATTATATTTGTACAGTATGATGTTTTAAGAGAATGAGAGAAAGATTACATTCATATAACTTTTATTACAGTATATCGTTTTAATTGTCCTATTTTATTATTGTTGTTAATCTCTTACTGTGCCCAATTTATAAATTAAACTTTACCATATGTATGTATGTATAGGAAAAAAAAACAGTATATATAGGGTTTGGTACTATTAAAGGTTTCAGGCATCCACTGGGAGTCTTGGAATATATCCTCTACAGATGAGGGGTAACTACTATAAACACAGTTTCTTAAAGCAATCCCTGCTATTCGTCCATAGCAATTTGTTATGATTTGGTATATTCTATAAAAGTATGAAAACAAGTGGACTCCTGAGAAGTTCAATATTTCTAAAAGGTCTAAAGTTTCTAAAATTTATGCCTACTTTAATTTTATTTGTTATTATTTTTTAACATTTTTTATTGAGTTATAGTCATTTTACAATGTTGTATCAAATTCCAGTGTAGAGCACAGTTTTTCAGTTACACATAAACATACATATATTCATTGTCACATTTTTTTTTTCACTGTGAGCTATACCTACTTTTAAATGGCTGTCATTGTGAAATGCTCAAGAATCTCTGAATAGTGATTGCATAACTATGGAATCAAACTCTTCTCAGTTAAATTGTCCAGTGGGAAAAGGTAAAGACAAGTATTTCCAGTGGAACATAGAAATGAACCAAATGGCAGTAAAAGTGGAAAATTTGAAGAGGTAAAGTCAGCTCAGTACACTGCATGTGAACTCACAAATGAGGATTGTAAATGCCTGTGAATTCCCAGAAATGTCCCATGAATGTAGAGATTGGTAATTTCAGTTTCCTGTAGTATACTGTGGTCAAGTAGCTGTATAACAGAGAGGGATAGTGACTCCTTTAACTGAACACTCAGATGAGCTAAAGGACCCAAGAGGCAATGAAATTCAGGGATTAAGTGTTTAGGTTTCAGACTAATAGACTTGGTTTTGTCTGTGCTTTGTCATTGGCTAACATTTCCTTACTAGTCAAGTTATTTAATCTGTCTATGGCTCTGCTTTCTCATCTAGAAAAGGAGGCTAGTATTGGGATGTAAGAAACATTCAATTAATATTTGTTAATGAAAACATCTTTTAGAATTATCTGTTTTCTCTCATTTACTTGTCATGGGAAAGCCAATAGGAGTTGAAGAATAAGAAAAAGATAATTATCTCTCTCCCACCAATTTAATCTCCTCTCCTCCTAGACTCATGGAACCCAGTGTTGAGTTAGCTTTTTCATCTGCTTTGTCCTAATCATTTTTTAAAAATATAACTCATGGTATTTCCTACAACCAAAGGAATTAGGATGAGTACTTTAAAACATTAGCAATGGGACTAAAAATTCCAAATTTATAAGCATTTTAGCTTTGATACATAGGTACAGTTTGAAGATGTTAGGTATGAAATTTCCTGAGATACCACGTTTTATATCTCTGGCAACATCTGACAATATAACATGTTTAAAAGAAACAAAATTGTTTTTCAATAGAGATCTGAGTGAAGATATGTTTGTCTATATGACCTAGAGAACAAAAGATAACTATTAGGAAGGAAACAATTATTCTAAAACTAAAAAGTGCAAAAGTATAAGCAGAGATATCAGTGTATAATATGGAAAATAGTCATTTCAGTAAGACATGAAATTTTATGACCCAGGGAAGTCAAAACTAAAAATGTTTAATAAGAGTAATCCGAATCTATGCTCATTTCCTTTAAAGTCTATGTTTAAGATATTAGCCAACTATATGATATATGACACTGTAGAGAGAAAAATGCAATATTTTAAAGTAGAAAAGGCATTTATTTTTTGGACCAGCATTTTAAAAAATGCATGCTAAAAACTCAAGTTTAATAAGGTTTTCTTCAATCTCGGAGTAAGAGGGAAATTAGATATGTGTTCAGAGCAATATCAGTACTTCACCTTAACCACAATGAGAGCACATTCAAGAGCTAATTTGTTAGGTACATCCATCTCTTCTTTTTACCAATAATCAGCTACTTTTTCATGAAATGACTTACGGTCCTATCACAATACAATGGTTGATTTCGCCAATTTAAAAAAAAATAGGCAAATAAACTTTTTCTTCTGTTTGTTCTTCATAATCCAAAGGAGGCATTTTCTGCATTGAAGACAGCTTCCCTCCACCTGAAATCAGTGCACATAATAAGGGTTTCATTCATTGCTTTAGATCCCCTTGCTCTCCAGTATATAGTAAATGTCAGTGGTTGCCAAGCAACCACGACAATTGTGTGGTTCATATACACTGGGCATGCATTCATTGCTATTATGCTGTATTGTCGTGTGTGTGTGTGTGTGTGTCTATGTGGGTGTTTAAATAAGAATACAGCTATGGGTTCAGAATGAGAGGCGTATAATAGACAAGGATTGGTAGAGACATGAAACCTTTACTAAGCATCTGTCACTGACATAAGGTACATTTAGAGGCCTTTTTATTCTGATCCTTTGAGTGAAGATTCCAAGAAAAATTGATCTTTTTATGAAATTTAGAAAATTTTATTTTTTATATCTGTAGTTAGCTTAATGGGTATGTGTATCACTACATTTTATGGGCTTGGAGGATGAAGGATTCTGAAGGATAGTGAACATGCGAGAAGGTGTTGCTAGAGAGGGCTGTCAAGACTAAGTATAACAGTGAGGGTCTGTAGATTCTCTCATCCCAGACACTCATCTTGTTTCAAGCTCATTGACTAGCTCTTCAGTAGCCATCTTCATTGTAAGCACAGGAAGAAAAAAGTTACAGTGTGAAGTGAACATGCTGAAAATCTATCCATCTGGAATGAACAGGATTGGCCGGGAATCACTGTTCTATGTGATATTTCTCTACAAAAAAGAGAGAGAGAGAGAGAGAGAGAGTTTGAAATAGAGAGAAAAAAGATCTGAGAAGTAAAATGTTTTGATTTTTTATGAGACTGTTCTCATATGAGTAGCATTTTTGCAAAATAAAAAAAAAATACTATTTTTACAATGCTGTAAAAGGGTAAAAGTTATCCAGAAGGCTTCCTCACTAAGTATAGTATCAAACTAGTTAGCTACTCACACCAAAAGCTATGACGATGTGTGACTAATTCTGTTACCACTCACTTTGATCTTTGACCTCATAGCTGGAGACGGCTGAAGACAACCCTTACATGTTAATTTTTCTTGAGTATATCTTTTCATGGCTTACTCATGAAGGAATTTATTTGTTTTAAACCATCTGGTAATTCCTAAAACTCCATTTAAATATATTTTAAAAGATATTACCTGGAAGAAATACTTAACCTCCTTTGTGTAACCACATAGAACCCTGATCAGTAAATAAATACTACAGGGATACAGATATTTGCTCATATGTATTCTCAGAGATGTCCTATTACGGAGGATAGGAGGTAAACACATGAGTGGTTTTTAAGAAGACCATTGTTTACAGTATGTATATCCTATTGTTATAAGAAAGATGACTTAGAGAGTTTGTGTTTATATGTATATAGGTATGTATACATTTATATATATATACACACGCGCAAAATGTGTTTTAATTTTATACACATATATAATTTATTTTAACACTAATTTATCTTCAAATGAATTAATATTCTATTATAACTTTGATATAGGTTATTTAAATTAGATATGTATATATTTGTTTATTCATTCATTTTAAATGAAATAATTTTATTAAAAATACTTTGTACCTAAAGAGCTAAAGATATACCTAAAATTAAAGATGATTCAGAGATTAGGGAGGAATCCCAAAGGGAGTATGGGAAACATTAAAGTTGACACACTGTTAGACTAAATGATCTTTAATAATTTACTAAAATATAAAATTCTTTTTTTCTATGAATGCCATTTAAGAATCACCTAACTTCCTAACTTGGACCTTCACACCCATCGATTATCAGAGATTGTAATATCAAGAGAATCTTGAGAGTGACAGATTTTTCTGAGATCAGGTACTTGTTACATGCATGCTACCCGTTTCAGGACATGTACCTAAAAGACGTTATACTACCAGTTCCAAGGTGGAGGAGGTCCCCTGCCACCAACAAGCAGTGTTCTGGCCATCAGCTGAGTGTCCTACAATTCAACTCAGTCCTGACACTGTCTACCCAGAGACATAATCAGATTACACAGGTTAAGAGCTCAGGCCTACAAGCCTGCCCTCCCCCCTCCTCACTTAACCTGGGCTTGTGAATGACCTTTTATCACCTATGCTTCTGATCGCCAGCTACTGATTGGAAGTTTCCAGGAACCCCCTCCTTGAGTTCAGTTAATTTCCCAGAGCAGTCACAGAACTCAGAGAAACATTTGACTTACAAGATCACTGGTTTATTACAAAAGGACCAACCAGATGGAAGAAATACACAAGGCAAGGTATGTGGGAAGGAACACGGAACTTCCATTCATTCTTTCTCTCAGCATGCCACTTTCCCCACATCTCCACATGTTCACCAACCAGGAGGCTCTATGAACAAGGTCCTTTTGGGTTTTTAATGAAGACTTCATTACATAAGCATGATTGATAAACTCACTGGCCATTGGTGATTGACCCAGCCTCTAGACCCTCTCCCCTCCCTGGAGGTCAGGGGGTTGGGACTGAAAATTCCAATCTTCCAATCATGTGTTTATCTCCTCTGGCAACCAGCCTCCATCTTTAGGTGCTTTACAAAAGTCACCTCATTGACACAACCAAAGTTACCTTCGTTGCTCTCATCACGCAGGAAATTTCAAGGGTTTTAGGAGCTCTGTGCCAGAGATCATGAACAAAAACCAAATATATATTTCTTACAAATCACAATATTGCATACCAAAATGAGTGCAGATATCCCAGTTATATCAACCTGAACCTCTAAGTACTTGGCAGAGCTTTGAGAATGCAACAGTAATTAGGACATTTCCTTTTCTTCAACTCAATAAAAAGAAATAGGAAGTATTTTTTGAAGTATACGAAAGGAAAATAACTCTCCAGATAAGCAGATACCTTGTTTTAGTTTCAGTGAGTTCATAGTAAAGCAGTGATACTTGTTATTTTATTCTGAGAGTAGTAACAACTTCAAAATATACTTTTATTTATGAGCCAGGGTGTATTTTTACATGAAAAGCTTTCCTTGAGATTTCACATATGCAAGATGTTGCCTACTAAACTTCTACTTTTTTTTTTGCTGTATAGTCTATTTAACTATCTCATTAATCACCATAATAAGCCCAAACTCAGGAAAATATATTGTACTAGAGAACAGTAAGTGGATATTTTAATAACCATGTACTTAATCTTCCATCTGTTTCCAAAGATTGCAAGTATATTTTGTTTCTATCACATATCAAAGTTTAGTGCCTGAAAAAAACAATACAATTGTGCAATTACTTAAAATATATTCACAAACATTTGTTTCCTGTTTTTCTAATGCAAGGGCCTAACTTGTTTGTAAGACTCAAGATTTAAAGATCGTTCAATAGAACAACTCTAAAATAGATATCGATTAGGAGTTTGGGATTAGCAGATACAAACTACTATATATAAAATAGGTAATCAATAAGGTCGTACACTGTAGCACAGGGAACTATATTCAGTACCTTGTAATAACCTATAATGAAAAAGAATATGAAAAGAATATGTATGTACGTGTGTGTGTGTGTGTGTGTGTGTGTGTGTGTGTGTGTATCTGAATCATGATACTATACACCAGTAACTAACACAATATTGTAAATAAAAAATCTAGATATCGATAAGGTTAAAAAATCATGTCATATCCAAAATAGGACATTTTCAAAGGGCTTATTTCTTTGATTTGGTAGTTGAAAGTAAAGAAGTCGGCATGGATGGCAATAATGAATTTCAAAAAAAAAAAAAGAAAAAATAAACGTCTCTTTCTGAAGTCCTGAAACAACTGAGAGACAAAGAGTGAGGCATATAAAGATCACATTTTAACTTTATTGCCAGTGATGGCAAAGTCAGATTGGGTTGGGGATGTGCTCCGTGAAAGATGAGGAGGCAGAGAGAAGCCAAGAGTATTAGTACACTGGCTCTCCCTCTGCTCTGAGTATATTAAGTGAGAGCTGTAAGTAACCTGTGTTACATACTGCTTCTCTTTGTTAAAAATACTTCAGTATTATTAAAACAACGTCCAAAGCACCCAGATCAATGGCCATTGTCTAAATAATTCCATTATAACAATAAATGGTATTATCTAAATATGAGATAAGAGAAAACCAGAGCATAGGCCTTTGGAATGTAACTCACGAAAGTTCGGAGAGTTCATAGCTGCAGAAGCCGGAATAAGGTTGGAACCCGACACAAGACAGACATGAGTTTGTATCTTGGCACAGCAACAGAATACCTGCGTGGCACCTAGTAGGTTCCATCGTCTCTTGGAACCTGCTTCCTGTCTTCCAAAGTGAACTGCAGCTACATTTGTCTTCAGGTTATTAGGGGGAACTAAATACAATCAGATAATATTTGTCGTAGCACTTGACGTGTGGTCAGTTATTGAACAAATTTTAGTTCTTGTTTCTTCTTCCTACCCCCAAGTCATTACTCCCAATCCTGGGCTTTCCATTGTTCTTCAGTATCTCTCTTTAGCGAAGCTATTTCTGACTTGGAATAGATTAGATAAGTAATCTGTAATAGAGCCATTAAGAGGAAAATGTAAGTACTGGCACAGATGGAGAAGTTGGTTCCCTAGTTAAACACTGGCAGGCATGGTGTGGTACGTCAGAGCTTCATAGAACTGTTTTCTAGTTCTGCCCTGCAATATCTGGTACCCCAGTTACCTACCATTATAACATTTTCTCTGCTTCTGCCTATGACATGCTTGCAAAAATATTTCAAAATGGAAGAAGTAGTGAGAATACCTTGTTTATTTTTTTCAGGGGAAATTTCCAGCTTCTGCAGATGTTTTCCCCTTCTTTGGAGACATATAAATGAGTTACCCTGGAAATAAACAATAAATAAGGTAGTAGAACCCACTTTCGTGCTACCTTGGAAAAAAGTGTCATGGCACTGAATTACTCAAGCAACCATTGCCCACTGGTATTACTATGCTCCTAGGGCAGTAATTTTTTAATAAATACTTCACATGAGTTAAAGTATAATCCTCTTATTTTCTACTATATGATTTTCAAGAGTGGCCATAATTATACTGTTGGAGCCTCCATAAAAACTTATTCATAGATGTGAAATAAATAGGTCAATACTTCAGAATTCACTCACTACTGTAAATCTCAGTGCTTCAATAACTTAAAGGGAGAAATGAAGAAGATGCTTCCTTGAGCATAGTGTGTGCATATTACTTATAGGAAAGGGGTTACAGGCAAGATACTTGATCTCTAGTCTTAAGTTTATCAATTCAGTCATTCAGTATTTCCTGTATGTATATATGTCATAAATGTTTGTCCCCTCTGTTCTAGGCATAGTGGTATATTGTGACTTATTAAAAAAGAAAGAAAGAGAACACCTGGCTTGACAGGATAGGATAAAAAAAAGGATAGGTTTAAAAAAAAAAAGATAAATACTTGAACATGTTGTTAGGAATGGCCAATTCTTACTAAATTGTTAACTTTTGGCAAATTAATTGTCATGCATAGCATTCAGTTTCTGTGCTGATTAAAAATACATATTTCCTGTTACCAGTTTGATAAAAGTGTGATGAAGATTCAAGTACTAATCTTTGAGCTCCTTCTTCTCCCACAACTAGGCAACTAAGATGATCACTTCTCATGCCATAGAAGAATAAAGATTTTAAAGATTATCATCTTTATTGTTTTTTTTTTTTCAGTGATTTTTCAGTGTTGACCTAAATCAGCGGGCTTTATTCACAAAATTCTCACTGACTCAATGTCATTTATACAGTGTCTCAGCATGTTACCAGTGTCTATTGACTTTTCTTACTTAGAACTCATCTTAACAATTTGCAATTTACTTTAAAAATGATATTGTTGCCTCCTAGAATACTATGCTTGATTACTTTTCCTCAGTCCTTTTAGAAAATTAGTCCCATTCTGATACTTTACTCTTCCTCTGAGTGTTAAATAGGAGATCATTAGCTCTAAGATTGTGTACTCCATGTCTTAGCTCTGTCCTTCATTCTCAAACACCTCAGAGAAGCCTTAGCAGAAATTTATTCGTCTGGATACATTGCCATGTACCATTCAGGAAAGCAGAAGACATACTACTGAACACTGATGGTCCCCTACAGAAACTTGTGATCTGAAAATATTTAAAGTTCAATGAAGATTCTTAGATTAAGGTAGGTATCAGGGATAAAAGGCACTATATTCTTAGGATTAAAATTGTTAGATTTCCCCAGTTTGCTAGTGTCAAAGGCTATAGACTCTGTAATTTTTTTTCAGACCCTGGATTAAAAAGGATGCCAATTATATTTTATTAGCCAGCTTTCAGTGGGGTCTTTTTGTATTCTAGGATCTTGTTTATTTTTGGAAATGCTATTTTGGTGGGGAACAGAGTGAAATGTAAGATTATTTGAAGTATCACAAGGTAGATCTTAAAGCTTCTATTTGGACTATCTTATGTCACCTCTTCTATTTCACTGGTCAAAGCAAAGTCACATGACTGATCTTTATGCAATGGAACAGGGGATAATAGTTAATTTCTCTTATAAAGAGCCAGTACAAGTAACATGATATTGAGTCAAGATGTAGATTCCTATTACAGGTAGGCAGCAATAATTGGAAATAATAATACAATTTGTCATAGACTATCCTTTGGTTACAAATTGTCATTTCCTCCCTTCAAAGCATAGAATACATCTACTAGGAAGATTAGCAAAAGACTCAACATCCAGGATTTTGTAATAATTTCTACATCTGGGTCAATATAACTTCTCTTGATCTGGGTTTTATGAAACAGAATGTCAAGTTATTTGCCCCTCGTCTTAAAAAAAAAACACAAAATAAAACATAGTAGTAGGGCAAGGACAAGATAATCTTTGCAATAAGTACTTCCATTAAGAAAGAGGAAAATAGGAGGCATACAGTAGTCACTGGTCCATAATTATTCTAAAAACTTTTTTGGTAACAGTCCTTAAAGAAGCTCCAGTAATGCTCCCCCATGTTCTTTTTCAGTCCATCCATCTCTGTGCTCCCGGCTTCACCTCCTGCCTCTAGATTCTCTTTGCTGGAATGCACACACATGGAGATAGCTGCTGCCTCTCTGTAGAAATGGGAGTCTGGGTAAAACTTACTTATTTTGTCTTGAACAGTCACAACCCTGTTTAATCCCCATTGAGCTCTTTGGGTAGTACAAGTTTCTCAAAAAACAAGTTGGCTTTTTATGTATTTGATCCCAGTAAACTCTGTCAGTGGTGACGCTCACCTTTCTTTTTAATTTCTGCCTCTTTCCGCAGACTTATTAATAGGATACATGAACATTTCAGGTTTCAGTGGCAGATTCATGCCCTTCATCTTGTTTCCTTCAGCTGTGTTATCCACTGAAGGTTCAACTGAGGATACCTTAATTAATTAAGCATCTTTTAAAGAATTTTTGAAGACTGTGCTCTTGATTTGAGCCTGAAATCGACTCTAATTAGCTCATCTTGTGTTATAAATTTGCTGTCATATCTCTATTAATTATCTCAACTTGGGCTATGAGTTTTCTGGCAATCCTAGCAATTGGTATTTGGTAGGAGAAGAACATGGCATAGACTCTTATCAGAGACCAACTAGACTCTAGGCTTCCCTCTTTCCCTGGGTACTTTTTATTCTACAATATCTGTAGGGGATTGGTTGCAGCTTGTTCCTATGGATACCAAAATCTGAAGATGCTCAGTTCTTTACATAAAATGATGAAGTGCAGCCAGCCCTCTGTTTCCATAGGTTTCGCATCTGTGTATACAAAGGACAGAATGTATAACTCTCTTTCTCCTTATAGGAAATCCCTTCTGGTTTTGCAGGTTGGAAGTAGTAGTAATGAGGAATACTGATTCTGAATAATCACACATTCCTCCAAGTCTATTATTTTATGCCTGAAACAAAAGTTTTTAAAAATATTGCACTTTTCTTTATGTTCTGTTCTGTTATCCTCTTCTTAAGACAATGATGGTGGATTTTCTTGAAAGAAGAAAATGGGTATAGGAAACTAAGGGAAAATATAGTGATTACTTTTCTAAATATTACCCTCCTACAGATGATCTTACTAAATTTTCTTCTGTATTACTTTGCCATTTTCCTTTGCCTGAGATCCAGACCTTGTTGGAGAGGGCCTGCCATGGTTCACTGTATGGCAGCTAAGTCACTGTAGTGGTATACCAGCAGAACTTGCTGGAAATCTACCCTCTAGAACTTTTAATAAATAGGTCCTCTTCGGGGTTGGGGAAGACTTTTGATGAGGAGATGTTTTATCAGAGACACTCTGCTACAAAAAGTGCAAAGGAGAAAATGCACTGCAGGGGCTGGCACTGAAGAAGCCACACATACTACAGGAACTGACTGAGCAGAGCTCACAGAAGGCAGGGAGCAAACCCTTTTCTCCTGATAATTCTCTAAGTACTTTTTATTAACAAAGTTTAAAATGTGTCTGTCAGAGAAAAATATTTAAAGGGCCCTGACCCATTTTCACAAAGCAGGCAATAAGAATGAATTGGAAGCTGAGAGACAATAAATGGGTAACTGGCACAGATAGGTACCTAACTAAATCTATAATGAAGAGCTCTAGTGAGTAAAAGCTTACTAAAGAAGCTGACACTTAAGCTAATATTTAATGAATCAGAAAGTTCCCTGAACTGGAATTTTATGCAGACAGTAGATCATGAAGAGTCTTGTCATCTGTGCTTAAGAGTACATTATTTCCAGAAGGCAAGAGAAGCCTTTACATTATGTTTATATATAGACTTCATTTTAAGTAATACAGAATTGAAGTGTTTCAGTAAATACTGCATTAAAATTGGTTATGGCTTTAAAAGTTAGTTGCTTGATGTCAACAAAATGGCTGTCTAGGGTGCTAGGGGCCCTCCGTCCCTGACAGAGACACTGAGTTAACAATAATAACAGATCAGGGAGCTGTGGCGTGCTGATCCCAGACTGACTATGGTCCATTCCCACCCTTCCTTTCTGCAGTGTATCTATGCCATCCTTAAAATAACTGCCTTGCCCCTCTTATTTTTAAACTCTAAATTTGTACTTTTTATTTAAACATCCACCCTCCTCAGAGTTTATAGTTTCTTTGCTTAAGAGCTTTGGATACTTTTTAAAGTATTAAATCTAATTAATGAATTAAATCTAATTCTTTGGCAAAACATTTTAGGGCTTTCATAACAATCTGTTCATAACGTCTACTCCCTTCACCATAGGTTCCTAAACATCTTAGATCTTATGGTCCAGAATGATCTATTAGATTTCATGTTACCATTCATTTGCAGTGTTATCTAGACTAAGCATGTAGATTCTAAAGTCAAATCATCTGAGTTCCAATTCCAACTCTTCCACCCACCAGCTGGGTGACCTTGACATATTATTTGCCTCCCTGGTCCTCAGTTTTTCCACATATGTAAAATGTATATTGGATGTGCAGTCAGTATTAGCTAGTATTTTGCTAATGTTTGGCCTTCTCATTTTCTACTCAATTTTGAAAACTCACTGTAAGTGTAATTTTTCCTATGAAATTTTTCTGGATTTCCCCCAGAAAAATATTCTTTACTTTTTTCTTTCAAAAGCACTTTCTATAAAGCTTTGTTAGAGAGCTTTTACTTATCTACCCAAATATCTGTTACTCTATTTACTTACTTCCATTGGTTTATAAATCTGCCCAAGTAGACTGAAGACTAACTTGAAAGCAGGGATGATGTAGTATTCTTTGTGCTCCCAATATCTAGCTGCTAAATGAATGTTTATTGAATAAATAAATGCATAAAATATAAAGGAACTATATTATCAAGAAGATTGTGCAAAGTAAATGGTTATATACAGTTATTACATTTATAACACTTTTGTCCCAGAAACATGAACATATAACATTAACAAATGTGAGTAATCTTTAAGAGTGCTTTAGTTTTTAATGTTTTATTGCATATTTCCTTTAGAAAAATGCAGAATATCTGCCACACTGATAAAGTGTGAATGTTACCATAGCAAGGGGATAGAGGTAGACTAAGAATTCTTACTGGTTGATTAGAAAGATGCAATACAATTAGATTTGGTCTCTTTCCAGTTTAATTTAGTTTATCCCCTTAGGAGAGATCCATTCACCATATTTAATTTAGCTGTAACTCAGTGTAGTAAATATGTTCCAAAAAAGAAATCATAATGGGTTGAAGACATGTACCAAAAGTTTCTGATTTCTCTATAAAAATGTTTTGTTTTATTGTATTAATAATGCTTCAGAAGCAAATCTAACTCCTAAAGTGATGCTGCTTTAAGAATGTCATTAAAAACACCTCAAAGTTTCAATGCCAACAGATCAAATTTAGATAGGAATTAGAACCATTAGAAATTTTAATTTTCCCCCAATTTGAATTAAAAAAAATGTAATGATAGAAAAGAAGAAAGGAAGGAAGGAAGGGAGGAAAAGAGGAAGTGAGGGAGGAAAGTGAACAAAAGGAGAAGCGGAGGGAAGGGAGGGAGGAAACCCCAGTTTTCTCTGCTAGATCAAAATGGTACAGTAGAGCACTTGGGGTAATTATTATTCAACTCAAGTCACAGTCTTTTTGCTTGAAATGCTCAGATTTTATATCGGTATTACTTACGATAATCACCACAGTTTGACAGTTTACATTTGGCATCTGCCTTTTAGCATACATCCAAAGAATAAAAGGTGTTCACCTAGTTTCATATTGGGTATTAGTGATGCATCCCCTTAAACAGAATTCTGATTTTAGTCACCTTCCTTGTCACCAGTGTACCAGACGTGGATTGAAGCCTGCTCCTACATTCCTTAGTAGGAGCTGTGCTCATTGCCGCAGGATAGCTTGTAATACCTCTGAGAGCCAATCAGAGTTCTTAATCTTCAGAAATTCAGTGGTCTTGGAAAGCTTCAAAATAGCTGCACAGCCATGAAACTTCATCAGTGCCAAAGAATCTGTGACATCAAAATTGTCTGTGATTCTAATCTGAAGGGACCTCACCAAAGAATGGCAGTGTGTAATGCAGTATTCATTCTCTTTCCCTCTCTCCCATATGCTTTCCATCAAGTTAAGAGACCATTTTTCCATGTTCCAGTCATATCTCCACTGAGGATCTAGAATCACTGCCGTGATAGTCTCCCTTTTGCATCGTTATCAGGGATGCATTATTTGAAATGAGGACTTGGCTGACAGTTTGAAAGATGCCAACAGAATCTTCCTCAACATTTATCATGATATTACCTCAGTGGTGTTCAAAGCAGCACAATCTTTATTTTGAGAAAAAACTGAGAGGATATGACTATGACTTGAAAGCACCAGGGAGGAGATAGCTTAGGGGGAAACATGTAATTTAAAAAGTCACTTTTCTGGTCTAATACATACAGAGTTAAGGGTGAACTTTGATAAGACTGACTTGGACAGTCAAGATTCAGGAATGAGAGTTTTTAGAGCTTATTTTTGAATCAAAACAAAGCAAAAATAAAACATATAGCTGCTTGGGTTCTGACTATAGTTCATCGAAAAAATAGAGAGGGAGAGTATGATAGAGAGAAAAATGTGTTTGAAACAATGTTAGAACTGAAGCACAGATTTGGCAAATACAAAAGAAATGATGAACAATAATCCCAGTGGAATCTAAATCAATATGCACAGAATAAGAAATCCACAGCTTCACTTTCTTATCATTTTGCACATTCCTTTAAAAAGGCCTTATGCTACATGCAAAGGTGAATATGAATGGCTTTATCTTTGGCCAAATTGTGCCAAGAGAGACTGGATTGTTAACTGTGCACCATACCCCTGTATGGTGAAAGGGCAGAAGTCTCAATAGCATGAAGGAATCATACTTAAACACAATCAATCTGATGGGGGTTGTAATTACCTCTTGTGAATAATTTAGAACCTGGTTGGTATGAGGGGAAATACGTAGGTTTTGGGGGCAGACATATTGGGGTTTGAATTTTGGCTTTGCTTTTAATTTTATAACCTCCAGAAAGAGTGACTGATTTCACAGCACCTATTATGGGCTAGGACCTTAAAATGGCATTTCTGATAACTTTTAATCACCCTAAAAATATTTGGTAACCGTAGCCACCTAGCTGCCTGCTTCCACATAGGTGTTTGATATGCATTAGTTACCTTTTTTCCTATAGAAACCCCAAATAAACCACAAGCTTAGCTGCCAGATCTGTATCTGCACAACTGGAATAAAAAGTGAAAAAGTCATTATTGATATATATTTTTGTTTGGTTTCTACAAATAAATGGTCTGTAACTCATGTAATAGAATTACTTTAACTTCCCTTTTTCTTCCTGGTCACTGAAATTGTTTTCTCAGCCAAAACTATATCAGCCTTTATTACTTTAAGAATCATGTGTACCTTATTTATTATTACTTCAAATCCTAAAACCTAAACTGGGCTATTTGAAAGAATAGTCACTTCTGTCGGGGAATCAGATACCAAGTCCGCATGAGACCTGCATTCACAGTTTCTGTAGAGGACAGAACTGAAGTACCTGATGAAATTAGGGAAACAATGAATGACCAGGTTCTTAAGTTAGCTGAGTATAACAGGAGCTCGGAACAGAAATAGTTGAAAGTATAGAGCTGCAGTTTTTAACAATACTGTTTCTATAAATAGGGGTTAGTGATGTATGCAGTATATGCCTTGGGTATGATGCTTTCTCAGTCTAAACTCCTCATGGTAACCTTGTTGTAAAGTCTAAACAGCATAACCCACCCTTAGCAAGTAACAGAGCTTTCCATGTGTTGGTTCTTGATACCTTATTATCTATGTAGAGTAGAAGAATAAGAGAAATTCTGATGGATAAAATATGACTTGAATTGGTCTTTGAAGATTTTATAGGATTTTCTTAAGTTACCTGAGTGTGATGATAAAGGAGAGGTATTCCAAATGGAAAGAAGAAAACAAAGGCATGGAGGCAGGAACACACATACTTCCTTAGGTGATAACAGAGAAGACTGCCTGACTAGAGTAAAAGATGCTTGGAGAGAGTAACAAATTTGGTAATAAATTTGGATGTCACATCCAGCTATTAAAGATCAAGTAAAATAATTTTACCATGTTAACTTAATCTTTTGTCAAACACAATTATAATCATAGAGTGACTAATTCTAGAGAGAGGCTTTGCATAAATTCTATTTTTACTGTTATCTGTCATGATAGGCATAACTAATGTGACAATAACAAACTATCCCAAACCTTAATGGTTAAACACAACAAAAGTCTCTTTCCATTAACACTATATGTATAATGTCTATTGGTTGAAGTCTCTGAATATCATGGCCACTCAGAGACACAAGACTGATGAGGACTCAGTCTTTTCACATGCTTCCATAATGCAAAGGCAGAAAAAGAGACATGGCAGACCACACTTCAGCTTATAAGGTTATAGCCTGGCACTGAAGCATGCCAATTCTGCGAGAGTTGAAGACTTGGTCAAAGCAGGACACAGTGGCTGCTTGACTGAAAGAGAGCGAATAAGTGCAATTATACTCAAAAGGAAAACAGAATATTTTTGATCCACCCTTAATTAATCCATAATTTTAAGTACTCATTTTGAATCACTATTAAACTAAACTAAATTTAGAATTTAAATAGGTCTTCTCATCTTGGAAAAAGTTTGTTACCTATTTATACTGCATGTTAGGTACATTCTTAGTGGCTGTCATGAGGGTAATTAACCTCTCAATTTATAACAGTGTAGTTCAGATTAATACCACCATAACTAGAACATAGAAAATTTTTCCATCCTACAAAGTTCTCTCCCTTCTTTAATTCTTTGTACTGTTATTATCATATGAATTACGTCTTTTGTACATAAGCCTATCAACACCATATGATAATTATTGCTTTATGCAGGTGTTTTTTTTTTTTTAAATCATTTAGGAAAGGAAAAAATTACAAACAAAAAATGCATCTGTACTGTGTTTTGTATTAACCTATGTATACCATTATATAATCTTCACTAGCGTTATTTCTTCCTTTAGGTGGAATCAAATTATTATCTAGTGGTCTTTCATGTCAGCCTGAAGGATTCCTTTTAGTATTTCAAGTCTGCTAGATACAGATTTACTTTGTTTATTTGAATATGCCTTAATTTCTCCTTTATTTTTTGAAGAGTAGTTTTGCTGGATATAAAATTCTTGATTGATAGTCTTTTTCCTTCAGCACATTGAATATGTAATCCCACTGGCAACTGGTTTCATGGCTTCTGATGATACATCAGTTGTTAATCTTACGGTGCCTCACTTTTATTTATCGAGTCACTTCTTTTGCTACTTTGAAGATTCTCTTTGTCTTTCCAAGTTTGATTTTGATGTGTCTAGGTATGGATTTCTGAGTTTTTCCTTCTTTAAATTTGTTGAATCTTTTTCAGTATTTTCCCCATATGTCACATATTCTTTTTGCCTCCCTCTCCTCCTTTTACTCCCTCTCCCCTGCCTCTCTCCATTATGAGTTTGTGTCTGTGCTTAATGGTGTCCCACAGGTCTCTGAGGTTCTGTTTATTTCTCATTCTTCTTTCTTTCTGTTCCTCAGACTATATTATATCAATTGACCTATCTTCAAGTTCTCTGATTCTTTCTTTTGCTGGCTTGAATTTGCTGTTGAGCCCACCTAATGAATTTCTAATTTCAGTTATTTGACTTTCAACGCCATAGTTTCTAATGGTTTATTTTTAAAAATATAATTTCTGTCTCTTTACTGGTAATATCTTGTTGGTAAGACATCATTCTTATGTTTTTTTATTTCTTTAGATATTATTTCCTTTGGTTCTTTGAACATATTTATAATAGTTTATTTAGTCTTTGTTAGTAAATCTAATGACAGGGCTACTTCAAGGACAGTTTTTATTGACTGCTTTTTATCCCCTGTACATGGGCCATACTTTTCTGTTTCTTTGCATGTCTTATTGTTTTTGTTGAACATGGGATATTAATTCAATGCTTAATTCTCTATCCTTAGAAGAATGAAAGGCTCATAATAGAAGTCTAATATTTCTTGCAAGAATCAATGTATGAATGGATAGTTTTCTGAATTTTGACTTTCTTCAGATCCCTTTTTGTCTTCTGTACTTTCTTTTATTCCATAGTTGTGAACCTGACACCATAATTTCTGATGAACCATTCCAAAGGTGACAGAGAGTTACTCAAGAGGGGAAAAATTGCTGAGCCAAAAGTCACATATCCTAAATTCTAGCCCCAGCTCTGCCCTCCTGTCTATCGTGACCTTGGAGAGTCACTTTCAGATCTCTGAGTCTCTTTTTCTCATTTATATAAAATGGCAAACAATTCTTAGATTGCAAAGTGGTAGTCAGGCTCTATAAGAGTATGCATAACCACTATGTCAGATACAAAATGGACACAACTGAAGGGCACTCCTGAGCCGGTATTACTAGTCTTTCAGTTTCTGGTGAAACTTTGATTCAGACTCACAGCAAGCAGCGACTGTTAGGATACTCACTTTCGTGAACAGTTAACAGGGCATTTTCACATTGTACCATTGGTAAATTAAATTTTATACAGATAATGCTGATATTCATGAAGAATTTAGGCTTGCTGAATTGTGCTGTTATATAAAATAAAATTGCATTAATAAAATTATTTCTGTGCTTTAATCTTCAAAAGCAGCTCCTATGAGAATTTCTTTGTATTGTACAACTGGAAGAAAATTGGACTGTGATAGCTCATCACAACCACAAAGACAGGCCATATGTAATAAAATAAAAATGCTTTCAATGTGCAAACTAAAGGAGGTGACTTTCTTTAAAAAATAACTCAAGTTAGCTGAAATTTATACAGGTTATACTGGTAATACTAAGCATTTTAAAAAGTTGTCCATATTCCTATGGATCTTTAAGATGAATCTACTAATTGTGAGATTAGTCCAGATTAATAAAACATATTTTTATAAGGCTATGTTTCTAAAATCATGATTCTCTTTGAGGTCTTTTGGCACCCAGTCCTCACATGAGTCTTTCTACTATTTGACTCTTCTCATCATTGAATTCTCACCCCTTTGATTGTGAGCTCCACCATTAAACTAATATAAGGGAGACCACAATTCACTGTGCATCTGGAACTCAGAGAGTGCTCATTTATCTGCCCCCTGGTGGGTGAGGCTGGACTAGACACTTGGGCAGATTTCCTGGCAGGAGGGGCCAGTGCCTGCCCACTGCTGGGTGGAACTGGGTCCTGGCCCTCTGGTGGGCAGGGCCATGTCTAGGGGCATGTCTAGAGGCAGCCGTGGGCTTAAGAAGTGTGCTGATAGGTGGGGTTGCATTCCCACCCAGTATATTGTTTGGCCTGAAGCTTCCAAACACTTAAACATACTGGGTGGGAAGGCATCCTGACCTATCAGCACACCTCCTAAGCCCACAGCTGCCTCTAGACGTGCCCCTAGACATGCGGATACCAGAAATATGAAAACAACAACCCGAGAGTAATGATTGTGAATAAGATCAGAGAAGTCAGGAGGAGAATAGTGCCTGACGCCAGGGTAATTGGTGGGCTTACAGTTACATAACTAAAGAAGTTTTGGAGATCAGAAGTCCAAAATGGGTATCAGTGGACTAAAATCAAGGGGTTAGCAAGGTTACGTAACTTTCTGAAATTTCTAGGGGAGAATCCATTTACTTACTTTTTCCAGTTTCCAGAGGCTGACCATAATCTTTGGCTTGTGGCCGTCTTTCTCCTTCAGGGTCAGTGTCACATCATTCCAGCCTCTACTGCCATTTTTACTTCTCTTTAGCTGGGTACTCTGCTTCATTCTCTCACTTCAAAGGATGCTTGTGATAAAACCAAGCCTACTTGGACAATCCAGAATGTCTCCTCAGCTCAAGGCCAGCTGATTCGCAACTGCAGTTCCATTTGCACCCTTAATTCCCTTTGGCCATGTAAACAGCATATTCACAGGGTCCTAGCATTAGAACAGAGATATCATTGGGAAGCAGTTAAGTTGCCTGACAAAAGCAATAATAAATTTCCCTGTTTTTTAAACTAGATAGTTACAGTTTTCTGTTATGTGTACTTAAGTAATCTTGACACATTACTCTTGATTTGCTTACAGCTGCTACTACCAATTGGTATCACTTACTGAGTCCTTTGTGGAAGTAAGCATTGTAACTCATTTAATGCACTGAATTCTTCCAATAACTCCATTAGTTAGGTCTTAACATTATCTTTTTTACAGAGGGAAAAATAGGGATAGACCGACAGGGCGACCTGTGGAAGACCCCAGAATTGGGGGTTTTAACTACTATGCTACACTGCTTTTCTTCTGAAATTTACATAAAGAAAAGGAAACAGAAATGAAATTCAAAACCTGAAGTAAAAAAATAAACTTGAAAATGTGACTTCAGTGATGTGAATCACCCTTGTCATGTTAATACATGGCCTGAGCTTATCATCACAGGAGTCCCTGGGTGCGCACTGCAGTGTGAAAATACCCGTCACAGGGTTCTCTTTGTTTTTGTTTCTGAATTGTCAAAATAGACTCCCAATTTTCAGTCAACTGGCTGAGAAGAGTTCTTGTTTGAAGATCTCATTCCTTTCCACTTTTCAGTGTGCTCCTGTGGTTCTGCTTGTCTGGCCATCCTGACTGATGGGTTATGTTTTGCATTTAGTCAACAGTATGTTTCATTTGCTATGTGTCAACTTCGCTTCCTTAGAAGATCCATTTTTTTTCCCTCAATTTGTGCTTGTTTTTCAATCTCTTTGATTATTCCTTCACTTTAGGTTTCTTAAAAATCTATTTATTCTCTGTTACTTAATATATTATAAGAGGTAAATTTATATTTGGGTGTTTTCCAACTATTAACAGAAGTCAAGAACAAAATGTAAATAATGATTGAACAAACTGAATTGCTTTCCTGTACACCTGAAACTAGCATTGTAGATCAAGTACACTTCAGTAAAAAGTAAAACTTAAATAATGATTTAACATTAGAAAAATTTACTAAATATATCAGGCTTTTAGTTTTTTATAACAGAATGCTATTGGGATTCCATTTATATTGAGCATTATGTTAACATGTTTTGTCTATTAGAAATAAGAAATAAATGAAGTTACCCTGCACTTATTTACAACTTCTCTTTTAAGCAATTGTAGCTCTTTCATTTGTTTGAGTTGAATGTGGAGAAATGACAGTGCAGAGTCAATGCAATGATTCAACTCAACGAGTACTTATTATTCGCAAAGCACTATGCTCTAGTATGGTGAATTCAAAATATGACCCAAACAAGTTTCTAACTCTCAGCAGGGAACTGTTTCATAGTGGAGGTAGACTAGACACATAAAATTGTATTTTTTAAGTAGTGTTAAAAGTGTTCTGGAGAAGACACATGACTATTGGGGGAATGTTTCTCACTGTCATTTATAGACTTCATGCAGTTCAACTTTTCCCCAAAGTGCTTGATCATAAGCTTCATCTGGAGTGCTCATTAAAAATACCTGTCTTTTCTTGGGTGTCCTGATTAGAGGACCTGAGAATATTTTTTTTTTCCACAAGAAAACCTTGTAACTCTTATGCTCAGTCAAGTTAGGAAATTACCAATATAGAAAAAAAACCTTTGCACTAACCTTGAAAGATGGGCAGTTATCCAGGGAGGTTACTGAGGGAGAAAACATTTCAAGCACAAAACTCCTTGAACAAATGAGGCCAAAATGACAAGATCACTTCAGGTAATACTCATTTATCCATCTATCCATTCATTCATCAAACAATGCAGGGTAGGGAGAACACAAACATCAGTAAGAGCTAGAAGCTCCCCTCTAAGAATCATTTGTAAATACTGAGAAAGAGACATAAGGAAATAGTTATGCAAATGTACATTCAAGTTTATAGACATCTATGAAACAGCTAAATGACCCCTTAGCTTTGGAGAATGAGAGACTAAGTGATCAATAAAATTTTGTTCATGAACTTCAAAGTAACGTATATCTTGCTGAGGGTCAGATTTCAGAGACCAGCTGCCAGTGCTACTGAAATGGAAGTTCAAAAAGACAGGCTATTGAAAATTCTGGAGATGATGATAATTTCAACATACACATCTCAGTGCCCCTGCTACAGACTCCAACAGAAATGAATATTGTCATGTAAAAATAGCTGTTGACAGGAGAAGAAAAAGACAAATGTAAAGGATAGAGCAGTCATTTCTCGCTTTCTTGGTGGCTGCAGTTGGGATTGGAATCTTTGTTGGGTAAAAAAGATTTCTTTCTTAAGATAACTGGGGTTGGTAGAGGAAAGATACTTTCCTCTTTTTTAGGAAACTGCTTGGATGAACTTTTTGATTATGAACAGCATATCTGGCCTGGTTCTGGAATGAGAAGGTTAAGACAAAGGGAGCAGTTACAGAAGTGGTACACCTGGGAGGAGGTGATGTGAGAGGGCTTTTGGTATCCTAAAGGTAGTTACCAGATTGGACTATATTCTTAGGAAATCTGAAACACGGAGAGACAGGTTTTTCTGCTGGGATTGCTTTTGCTTTGTTTCCTCTTCACCAGGCTTCTAAAGAATGCAGTTGGTAATGTGCCTGTTAATCATGAGGTCTTCTAAGGAACTGCAATGTGTCAAAGAAACACCAAAGTACATAGATTATGACAAAGTGCCTGAGGTCAAATCCCACTTGTGATGTGATCTTGATGTATGAGCCTTTTAATAGATCTCTGAATGCTCTGCACCTCAGTTTTCTCATCTAATAAAAATAGAGAATAATGACACTTGGAGACCCATTTTATAGGGTTATTGAAAGGGTTAAATTAATATGTAATGGATTTAGAAAGTTGACTATAGTTTTTGGAAATAAAATGAGAGGACCCAGGAAAAATTCACACAAGCGGTTTAGAACCAAATAGGAGGTATAGATAGCTTTTTCCCCTTATTCAAAGACAACAGATAAAACATTAGTGGGAATAAATAAATGATTCTGAAATACAAAGTAAGGAGGTGACCACCACAATGCAAAAGCCAGATAAAGAATGTACTTTTGAGTAAAAAGTTTTAGTATGGAAAACTGAAGCAACTTTAGGCATTTTGCTTAGTACTCTCCAAAAATTTTAAAACCAAAATAACACGTGGTAATGGGTAAGAAAGAATAGAATGATATGACAGTCGGCTCATGGAAAGAAGTTAACAAAGTCCAAGGGAAAATGTGAGAGAACAAGAGCAGATCCAGAAATAAAGATTTCTTTGGGGAAAGTGAAACAGAAATGGTGGTATAGGAAATGGGCTTGAAAGGTTAAGCAGCAACCGTAAGAACTAGAAGAAAATGAAAGTAAATTCTACTACCCTGGACTGCTGATGCATTTCTGAGATGGCTAGAAGAAGCAAGCAGTTTACAGGAAAACAATGATACACTTACCTGAGTGACGCTGAAAGGTGTATAATATACAAATAAGAAAGTTAAGAAGCAAATAGAGGAAAATGATGGCGTCATGTATGAGGTTGAGATTTCTTGGCACACTCCTAAAAATTTCTAGACAAATTCAGAGTCCCACCAGTCAGTCAACAACATTATTGGTTTACACAGATTCATTTCATTTTGTGGTGAGAAGACAAAGTATCAGATGTACTGGTTCCTAGGACTGCCATAACGAGTTACCACATGCTTGGTAGCTTATAAATAACAGAAATTTATTCTCACACACTTCTGGAGGCCAGAAGTCTAAAAATCGAGGTATCTGCAAGGACACGTTCTCTCTGGCAGTTCCAGGGGAGACTTCTTCTTTGACTGTTTCAGCCTCAGGTGGCTCCAGGAATTCCTTGGCTTGTGACAGCATCATTCCAATCTCTTACTCTACATTCTCCACATGGTCTTCTCTTCTTTTTCCCAGTTAATTTCTTCTCTGTGTGTCTCTTATAAGAACACTTGTTATTCAATTTAGAGCTTACCCAGATAATTCAGGATCATCTCATCTAGCGATCTTTAGCTTAACTACATCTTCAAAGGCTTTTTCAAAATTAGGTCACATTCGTAGGTTCCAGAGATGGGAACATAATTTTTGGCAGCTACCATTCAACCCATTAAACCAGAACTGTTATTTATCCAACTAGAGGTAATTTTCCCATTATGGTGGATTATTCTAGTCAAGGGAACATGAGTTTTTGAATCTTAAGCTTAGGTTATTCTACTTCTTTTTACATTCTTCTCTATGTAACTAAATTCTGTGTGTGTGTGTGTGTGTGTGTGTGTGTGTGTGTGTGTTTAGGGGAGGGGGTGGGTTCTATCAATTTTAACTACTGTAGTTGAAAATTCAGTTATTAACTCCAAAAAGATGAGTTGTGTACTTTTTGGCTCTGGCATTTATATAACTCTGTGAGTTTCCTTGTGCACTGGCATTTCTAAGAAATCTGAGTTGAATCAGGTTGGGGGTAGTGTAGCTCAGTGGTAGAGTGCGTGCTTAGCATCCATGAGGTCCTGGGTTTACTCCCCAGTACCTCCACTTTAAAAGTAAAGAAAGAAATAAACCTAGGTACCTCCCTGGCAAAAAAAAAAAAAAAAAAAAAAAAAAAAAAGTTGAATCATTTTATTCATAGCATAAAAAGCAGCACAATATTATATCGGTCAGAAATTTTGTTCATGAATTTTATCTCAAAAATATACAGACTTTAACGTTTAGATTCTCTCTCTTGCTCTGAGGATCACATGGTTGGTATCCTATATCTCATACTGTGTGTGATAATTAGACCCTGATGCAATAAAGTCGGACCTCAACTGTGCCAGAAACATAGTAAAATGTTCAGTAAATAGTTATTGAATGAGTATCAAATGAGTGGTCGCTATGTTATAGGTTTCCATAAATATTACAAAAAATGTAAGGTAAGAAGAACTTCTAAAAATTCCCTAGTTTTTTTACTCCGTGAGGAGAAATGAAGTGGGTTCTGGCATAGACCTTTAAAAGCTTAGAAATTCTAATGTGATTGCGATTGTAAGAAAGAAAAATGTCAGGGGCAGGTCACACCAACACTGTTGCAATAGTCCTATGGTAAGCTACTTAATCATTTCAGAAATTTCTAGAAATTGCCACGCAGGTGCTCCCCTCAGGTACTGCAAGCGCATTATTCTTGTACAAACCCTCTCACTTTCTACTCCTCTATCCTTTCTACCTCTAAAAATCTTAAGTCATAAGCACATAAAAAGTTTATTATATTACATATCCCCAGAGAAGTTCATTTTATTTAGAAAAGGGAAATAAGCACAGATAAATTCAGTAATTTAATTGAGACCACACAACATGCCTGCCACTGAATTGAGATTCAAAACTGTCTTTTAGTTTCCTGATAATTTCTACTGAAAGTAATAGTGAAACTAGCTATGAATGCAGTGTGAAATTATGCTGCTGCTAAGTGCTGCTTTTTTTGAAAATTCCTCTTCTTTCATAACATACAGTGTTGGTGAATGTACAGTCAGACCACAAAATATAGTATGACCAGTGATTCATTAAATGATGTAGTCGATTCACGGAAAGATCACGTTAAGGTTTATGAGAAGCTGAGATCCAAGAGGATGCACACATCTAAATTCTGGTGATGCGCAAATGTTTCAGTGCCTTATTAATCTGCTGAGCCTTTAAGACACTGTCTTTAAGACTGCAGCAAAGAAAAAAAATATGATTGATTGTGCTGCAGGATATGTGCTTTTTGCATTTCCATTAACTATAAAACAAGCAACATTTTAATTAAGCTGCTTCCAAGCAATTCAGGTGCTCTATAAAAATATAATGAAGCAACTAAGATGTGTTACAAGTAAAGATATCCTTTTCATTTGAAAATGTGAAAGTGGAAGTCAAGTTTTTTGTTTTTGTTTTTGTTTTAATCTTTCCCCACTCTCAAAGCAGAGAGGCCATTTAATCTCAAGAAAAAAGAACACTGGATTTAAGTGAAATAGAAGTTGATTTAATGCATATAATTAGCACTTCCAAAATTCAACACAGAATCAAATACAAAGGACTTACTTTTAATGTTACTTGAGGTCTGAAGAAATATGTAGGTGTTGCAAATTATATTAGGGCTATAAAATACTCCTATATTCTTCTCAAGGAAATATTAATTTGGGGGCCTCAATAGAGCATCATGAGTTTCTCTAAATCATATGTGAGAGTGAAATTTAGACAATGATCTAGAAATTATATTTACTTGAAAATTTAAAATTTTGCAGGACACAAGAGAATTGGGGCCTTTCGTATCCAGTACAAGAATTTAATTTGGGTGTATGACCTATATGCAGAATAATGTAATCTTTATTTCCATAAGAACAGATACTTTTGTTTCCATAATGAAATGATCATTTATTAGATTCTCTCCTTCATCCATTCAGTCAGGCATGATGTTAAGTTCTAGGGATATAAAGGCAATCGTTACACACTTAAATTGCCCAGGCAGAGGTTGATATTCTAGTGTACAAGAACAACCAAAAATAATAATTTTAAAAAGGGAAACAAGAAAATAATATAACAGCACACGGTGGTAAGCATTAAAAGATAAAATATGAACCTCAACACCAACTCTAGAAGGCTGGTCAGAGTGGGTCACTCTGAGAAGCTGATACTGTCTAGTCTTGAAGGAAGTATCTAGAAAGCCTGGAAGAAGGTCAGGAAAAGTTGATGTTTAGAATGACTATCTAGAAAGGAAATCATTCAACAAAAGCATAATATACAGAGAATAATGTCCAAGAATTATAGAGAGATTCAATGATTCTCTTCTATAAAGAGAATGATCCTTCATTTTGAAAATTTTACTATTGTACAATTCACCTGTTTACCTAGCCTAAATATCTTATGCTACAGGTTAGGATTATTTCCATCTCAATGGAAATAGGTACTTGTGTGTGATTTCCAAAGTATGCTATTTTCATTACAAGTCAGAGGAAATGCGAACTGAAACAAATATTTAGAACAATATAAAGCCAGAAATTAGCAACACTGCTGTCATACAGTAGATATCATCTTTGCAGATGGCAATATAGAAAATTGGAGAATTTAAATTAATAGTGTTTTAGAGGTGGAAAGTGGCAGAATCAGGCTTAAAAAACTTGAGGTATTAGGACTACAGATCTTAGGTAGGGAGATAGATAGAGAGATAGGTAGATAGATAGATAGTTTAGTTGTTACATTGTCTCCTCCCATTCTTGTTTTTTTCTTTATTTGTAGCCCGGCATGAATGACAGAACTTAAAAACTAGTTTGCACCGTTAATTGCTGTTGTTCTATAATGCTTTCCCTGGGGCATTTTCATCATGGGTGCAATTTTAGAAAATAACAACAATGAAATAAATATTACAGCCACCTTCTAGCTATCAGGCTGGTCCAGATGCAATTCAATATCATTTTCCTGAAGGATTTCTCTCTGCCCAATAGCAGGAACCTACACAAAACCAAACTGAGAGCGTAGTGGTTCCATTTCAAGAAGTCTCTAAACGATTAGCTGCAAAAACAAGATGAAGGTAGCTACCAGTGGAAAGCAACAAGGTGGTTGGCCTCCTGGAGAAGTAAAATGCCTGAACTCACAGGACCTGACCTTCCCAGCCTGGATAAATGAAAACACTGTGGAAGGGAGTGTTGTAAATTGTGGAGGACGCTAATGCTCTATTTTTTAAATTCAACTACCATGAGTTTTCACGTCCTGCTGTGATAATTTTGAGCTATTGGATGATAGAAGCTGAGGAAAGAGAAAAAATAGTTGGCAAAGAATGGTGTGTGTATGTGTGAGAGAGAGAGGGATTGGG
Source organism: Camelus ferus (assembly GCF_009834535.1). NCBI lineage: Eukaryota > Metazoa > Chordata > Mammalia > Artiodactyla > Camelidae > Camelus > Camelus ferus. The sequence continues at coordinate 14,490,182 of NC_045699.1, forward strand.
AAAAGCAAGGAGAGCCTTCATCAAGAATAACAGGAAGTAAGACTAACACTATGCTAGTCCTGTGCTACTAGTACTATAGGAAACCTGAAGAACTGGCATTTTCCTACTTAGTTTTCTGCCCTCCTGTCTTTCTGTACGATATCCCTTCTTGCTGGCTTTCTTTATTGCTCACCATTGATTGCTGATTGTGTCCATGGAACTATGCTAGTAAGTGTAAACGTGTGTATGTGAGCCAGCTCCTGAAATTACCAAGAGTCAATTTTCAAACATTAAGAAATTTTGCAAGCTGGTTGTTAAACTGTTGGCAGCTTGAAATTAGCCAAGGAGGACTATTTATATCACTAAAATAGGCAAACACAACAAAGCACTACTTTTCCTATTTTTCTTTTTGGAGAGCCAATTTTCTTGCACACCACTTGTGTATGTATTTATGTGAGAGTGAGGATGTGGTAGGTGTGGCAGGGCAGGTACATTTCCCTTACCCTTGGAGAGTGAGAACTTTGGAGGTAAACAAAGTTGAGAAAAGGGAAAACTACAGTATAAGGCAGTGTGAGGTCATTTCCATTAGGGGAAAATTATGGTTGTGGGTGTACAGCACACAGAGAATTGACATTCAGCTGGTAAATAAGATATCCAAGAGTGGTTAATATTTGAACTTGACCCTTAAAAGCTGGTAGGATTTCAGTCTGTGGAGATATAGGAAGGAAAGAGGGGTGGGAGCAGTGACTCTCAATCAAAGGAAAGACAAATCAACAGTCTCTAGGGCAGGAAAAGAAGCCTGGGGATTTATGGTAGGATGGGGAGGTGGGTGGAGGACTTAGTGAATAGTAACTATGTAACAAGGTGATAATATTTTATAGTCTTGTCTAAATCCTTCATCTTAAAAGAGAGGCACAGTGGAAATCCATGACTCCACTAAATGGCTGACCCTGGTCACTTTTTTTGAAATTTCTGAGAGTAGTTTCTTCAATTGCAAAATATAGATGATAGCACTTGCCTTGTATTCCTAAAGAATTACAAATAACATCTTAGTCTCAGTATGGAAAACAACTGGCAAGTTTTAAATACCATGATGTAGAAATGACTATGGCATTTATTAAGCACTCTGTGGGTTGTTCCAACTCTCAGGGAAGAACCTTGTGGAAATGTTAACCACCTGGCTTCTGTACTTTTTGAGGGTCTGTGATAACCTCAAGAAGGTCACTGAGTTCAAATCCCTATCCCCTCCAAAATAAAACAGCATATAGGTGTGAGAGATTGAAGGAAAAAATAAGGACAAATAATCAACAGAAATTGTGTTATTCAGTAACTTAGAGGGAAATATTCATTTGGTAGGATCTTCATGACTTCATGTAAGTTTGATGTTTTCATCCTGACATAAGATTATTCAGATTTATATAGACAGAGCTCAGTTAGGTTAAAAGATGCGTGAACTGGTAAATACTGTTAAATGAGGGAAGGTTTAATATAGGAAATTAGCTTTAATCTTGGATTTAAAGCTCTAAGTGATGTAGTTTGGAAGACAGAATGTGAGACTAATTAATTGATAAAGCCAGTGTTGTGGAAATGATAGTCCTTCAAGTGGCATTGTTAGCTCTCATTGACCCAAATTGGTTTTTAACAAAAAGTTGAAATTCCTTGATGTGTGTGTGGGGGGGTAAAATTTGTATCATGGATCTGGATGATAAGAGAAGAGTATGAAATTGCTCTGATAAATGTTCAAAAATCACCAAGTGAGTTAATTACAGACGTCTTTATTGTGGATCAGCTCACACATGTGAGTGAGCTCCCTGAGGACAGGGACAAGCAGGGCAGTTGCTCAGAGAACAGGCTTTGGAAACTGTCTCTCTGGCTTCAAGACATGGTTGGCCATTATTAGTCCACTGACCTTGGAAAAATGATTAAACATTATTTTTTCTTCATTTTCCTCTTGTGGAACAAGGAGAGGTAACAGTTTCTCCCTAGGAAGGACATCTTTGGTGCTGAGGCTACACATGAGAAACAGTGAGCACTGTGTTTGAGCTCCTAATACGTTTCAGATGTATTTTAGGCACTTCAGATACATACTTCTGTCCTAGTAGGTCTTGTATTTCACATTTTAGCTAGCATCACGGGTACTACTTCCAGTGCTACCTTTGCTTTTATAAAACCTAGCACAGTGCCTGACTAATAAGCCCTCAGAAACAGTTGCTGAATGAATGTTCAACGAAAACTAGGTTGATGGCAGATGAACAGCACATATGAGTGAGTACAAGAAAGAAAAGACTTTGAAAAGTTAGGAAATTCTAGGAAAGAGACTGAATACTGCAGAACAGTTCTTGACTGTGAAAAAAAATATACCAGAAGAATCTGTGTGTTAGAATATAAATTGTCCAAACATGCAAATCCTACCTTTAAATCTTTCTTTTTCTAATGGCAAAAAAACCAATCTAAGGGAATTTTTATATTATCTGTGAATAATTGTAATAATATGCTGGGTTTTTTTAGCTTTATTGTTCTTTTAAATCCAGCCTATTAGAGAATTAGAGGTAATAATTCAAGTATCTGATAGAGTAACAAGTGAGACATTGCTTTACTTTTCACTCAGTCACAACTGCTAGAAACAGCTAAAGATATGAAAATCCCAAATTTAAAATACATTGGCATTAGTCATCTCAAAGCAGATATTTCAGGATGTATTAAGGAATTGTAGCTCCTAGAGTTAAGTATGTCTAATACTATTAGGTGAAGGAGAGAAGCACCACTTAATGGATCAATTCCATTAGGGGAAAAAAAAAAGCCAGCAAAAATTGCAAGTGGTTTCACTTTAGAAAGATAGCTATAAAAGTCAGGTGCCTGCCTGCTGAAGTTGTCTTCCCATCTTCAAATGCTGTTTTCTGTTCTGTCAGCATTGTCAGGATATGCAGCTACTGTACTGAGGAAAGTAATTACATTATATGGCAGATAAAACAAGGGGGTATGCATCAGATTATAAATAACTTAATTTTGCAAAGGAATTTTACATCTTAATCTGCTGGACTATCACTTTCACTTAGGCTCTGAAACCAAATTATGTTATTGTTTTCTGTGATATAATTTAATAACTCACCCATAAGGAAATGTCAGGTCGCATTTGCAACAATCCAGGGGCCATTAAGCCAGATGGAAGGTCATTCTGTTTGAGGATTGTAAATGAACCTGTCCAACAAAGTTTTGGTTAGGGACAGCCAAGGACTCATTATGTAGTCAATTTACCCAACTGCTTGCAAGAACCACGCTAACGCCAAGGCTGTTCTGTCCTTTGAAGTTTGCAATGCATTTGAACATACACAAATTTTTACTTTCATCAGGCCAAAAAGGAAATTGCTTTTGCAAAAAGCAGTCATTTCCATATATTGCTTAGGACATTAGAATAAAAATTAAATGCTTTATTGAAATGCCACTCAGAGAATTTTTGCTTTTTTCATATTCACTTTCCTCTTTTCCTTCTAAATGCTGCCTTTCCTTGGTAATGAAAGACACACACACAGATGCACTCACACTCTCACACTCTTGCACAAACATAAAATACACTAAAAAACATATCAGGAATGTACAAAGAAATATATGCTTCTGAAAGTAAAAATATCCTGTTAAAATAATTAGTCTTTCTTCATTTACTTTTTGAATTCCTTTGGTCTAACATGAAGTTCACAACTTTTGATTATCCACACTATGTGATTTAATGTGAATACTCTAAAATGGATCATTCAGTACCAGTTTTCATCTAGAGTTTTAAAAAGACTTTAAAAAACTGAAAGCCTATAATGATATTTAAGTTACTCTCTAGAGCAAAGAATACACAATTTATTGTCTATTAAAACATAATTTTAAAATTAGTATATTTTCACTTTAGAAAATAAAGGATAAATAGCTAACTTATTTATCCACAATCCTATGTATGTGATAAATTTTGACTTCTGTGTGTTAGATCTTTCAAGGCATGTTTTACTGACTTAGGTTTACTGACCGTAGGTAGAGTTGGTTCTCACTATTCATGGATTCTGTATTTGTGAATTCACCTACTTGCTAACATTGACTTGTAATCCCAGAATCAATACCAGTGGGATTTCTGCAGTTGTTTGTGGACATGTGCATTGGGGTGAAACATCTGAATCAGCTGTTGCACACGTGTCCAGCTGAGGTGGACCAGAGCCTTCTGGTCTCTGCTCTCATACAAAGATGGCCAGAGGATGGAGAAGGCAGGAGGCAGCGCAGGGTAGTGCAAGGAGCTGTGGGGATGCTTGCTTAGGGCTGGAATCCCAACTCTGGTACCTGTTACTGGCTGGCCTCAGGCAGGTCACTTAACACCTCTGAACATCATAGTCTGTTTTGTAAAATAAACAAAATAGAAGCTACCAGGATGAGGTGCTTTTTAGAATTTTAGATTATAATCTATGTGAGATGTATCTCATGTACATTGTGAGAGACGTACAGACACACACTCTAGGAACAGTATTTGTGTATTCACTAATTCAGTCTTCACAGTGACTTTATAGCATATAACTGCCTTGAATAATGATAACTCTATAGGCATGTCTTTATGTGTACTATTCATATACACATATATTCGTGCTGTAAAGTGGAGTCAGGATGATCTAAATATATATTTCATATAGAACATGAATATTGTCACACATTAATAAGTATCTTTGAAAATATTCTTATGACTGTCTTCAGTATTATTCCATGCATTCATAGAGTTTTACTTAAAACTATTCTCCAGCTAGGTATTTATTTGGGTTTTCCAGTTCTTTAGCACTCTAAATGAGAGTCCATATCCATAAATTATTGTACTTTTCAATATATGTGAAGAAGCAGATACTCTTTTGGAGAGATCATAGTTACTTAGTAGTTTAGATGACATGGTTACAGTTTTTCTCTGCTTCAGAGTTACGAGTTTTGGAGTGTATTTTCCCTATAGAGCAGGAAGCACATGTGTTTGACTTTCAGAGTATTCTGCCAGAGTTAAACTGGAGTCCATGGAAATGGCGAGGACGACACTGGGGTGGTGTCTCAAACACCCGATTGTGCGAGTGTGTCTCATATCAGAGAGAGGGAGGAAAATAGTGCAGAGGCTTTCTAGTCCTGTCTCTGCAGAGCAGCAAGCCTGTGTGATGGAAGCGCTCACCTGTTGGAGATTCTAGGCTTCTGCTGCACATCAGCTGCTGGGGCTCCTTACTGTGACATACCACACAACTCTGAGTGGCCTTAGCAATCAGCTACAGTTAATGCTTAGACAGATTGTGACATCCATGGAGGACCTAGACCAGCAGTTCACACCATCAGAACTGAGACTAATACTTAAAAAGTAGAGGCACATCCACTGAACACCCTAGTAAAAGGAAAGCCAGCATGGTGCCAGAACACTGGCCAGTTGAATCTTGGGTTCTGGTCCTCATTCTGAAAATAGTTTATTGGGTGAACTTGAGCAGAATTCTTAAATATTTGGATAAATATTAGCTTTAAAGATTCTCTTTGTGTTATTTTTTTAAAGTATGTTTCTTTATAAATTGTGAAATAATGCAGAAAGCCATGCACTGCTTTTTGTCAGGGAGTGATAAAAACATAATGTCTTATTTCAGTAAGAGTTACTCAGCTATTCCATTCTGTCTCCTTTCTCTTGCTTCCGACTCCATGAGACAACTAAAGAGCAGTACCTTGCGATGCAAAAGCAGTTAAGGGTAATCTGCTTTCTTCCTTGATTGCTATTTTTTCCTCCTGGCTCCCATTTTTAGCCGTTTTGAGAGAGGTCACTCAATCATTCTGAATCAAATGCCTCCTGCAGAGTCTGCAGAGCAGAATAAAATAGAATAAGATGATTAATAGGTTGATAATGTCAGAAGGACCTTGAAAGCAACATTGGTAGATACCATGTCAGCAAAAAATGAAGATATATGTATATAATCAAATTACCATTTCCTCTGTTATGTTTTTCTTTACAATATTCAATAAGTAAATTGACAAATTCCCTCCTAAATTCACAAAATGAAACATAAGCCTGTACTTTTAGAATGTAAATAGTAACTAGAGACAATATTTCTAATTAAGACTAGATCCTATTTTGCAATAGAAATAAGCAATGAACCAAATTTATGTTGAAGCTTAGACATAATCCATAGAGAACTGTTGGGATTTTACCCTATAAGACTGAAAGATGACATCTAAAAAAAAAAAAAAATAGTAAACCTGGGTTAATAGGCTTCATGTTGTCGATGCTTTTGACTTTGTTACCCACATGGCAGCAAAGAAACCACCTGACTAGAACTAGAAAGCTTTCTTAATGTTGCTTATATTTGTCAGGATTCAGCTAGAGAAGCAGAAATCAGAAATATCAACAGGATACACACACACACACACACACACACACACACACACTCACATATATATCAAAATACATACATACATATATATATATATATATTTATTTGGTAAATTTAGGGCAGGCAATCAGAAAGGGAAATTCACAAGCAGGGTAGAGTCCCAAGCTGAAACTTACTGTCCACAGGCACTGTTCTCTTAACTCAGGAAAGGCCTAAGCCCTCTTTTAACGACCTTCAAATGATTAAATCAGGCCCACCCAGAATGATTCTCCTTTTTGATTAATTTGCAGTCAGTTAAATCACATCCACACAACCCCTTCATAGCAGCAGCTAGTCTATTGTTTGATTGATGGCATATATGCCACAAAATGACTGCTTCTTTCCTTCTGTCTTTCAGCTTTTCTAAGAGAATATTCCTTGTAGCCCATGCTAACAGGGAACATACTAGAAAGGGCAGTCTGGAAACCAAATGCAAACTAGTAAATTTGATACACTAAAAGCCATCATAGTTTACCCATACACATCTCTTAAAACCATAATTACTCTCCAAATAAGATAGTAACATGAGTTATACTTCTCATGTGATACAAATATCCCATGTTCAACCAAAAATATGCCAGTCATTCCCTGAAGAAGGGTATAAAGTCTCTGGGTGATCTTTACTCTTCTCTATTGATATCCTATATATTAAATACTGAAATAAATGATAAAGGAATAAGAGAGGATCATATACAACCATTTCTGGTCAATATATATGGAAACATATTCATATAAAAGTAAAGCAGAAATACTCATAACTGTTATAGCCCTCTTTTCTGAAACTGGTCACATGGTTGCATCCAGTATTTGTAACTGTCTTCTCCAGTCCATTCCATATTTCCTTTGCCCCCAGCAACGTCCTCAGCTGGTTGTGGTTCTCTGCCCTGTGAGGTGACTTACACACTCATAACTAACTGTCTGAGCCATTAGCACTGCTGAAGATACAGTGGAATAAAATTTTTCATTACTCAGGAGTACTCTTCTATTGTGACTAGGCAACCACTATATAACGGGGGATGATAATCTACATATTTCTTTGCTTTTATATAAACCATGGCTGAGGTCACATCTGTATTAATACAGAATAACAAGTACTGGAAACAATTGAGTTAATTCTGTTTCCTAATATTGAGTTTCATTTCTTATCATAGAGAAATGAATAAATATGATCAAGCATATACATGACAATAGAAGTCACCATTAAATCTACAGTCCACCACAGCTAACATTATACTCAATGATGGAAACCTGGAAGTTTTCCTCTAAATTCAGGAATGAGACAAGGATGCCCAATCTCAGCACTTTAATTCAACATAGCCCTGGAAGTGCTAGTCAGAACCATTAGGCAAGAAAAAGAACTGAGGCATCCAGATTGGAGAGGAAAAAGTAAAATTGTCTATATTTGCAGATGACGTGATATTATATATAGAAAACCCTAAAGACTTCAACTAAAACTGTTAGAATAAATGAATTCAGTAAAGTTGCAAGATACAAAATCAATATACAAACATTACTTATGTTTATATACACTAATAATATCAGAAAGGGAAATTAAGAAAACAGTCCCAATTAATAGTTGCATTAAAAAGAGTAAAATACTTAGGAATAAATTTAACCAAGGAGGTGAAAGATCTGTACACTGAAAATTATAAGACATTGATGAAAGAAATTGAAAAAGACACAAATGGAAAGATATTCCATGCTCACAAATTAGAAGAATTAATATTATTAAAATGTCCACACTATCCAAAGCAGTCTTCAGGTTTACTGTAATCTTAATCAAAACTCCAATGGCATGTTTCACAGAAAAATAAAAAAAAATCCTAAAATTTATATGGAAACACAAAAGATCCCTAATATCCAGAGCAACCTCAATATCATAACTATTTTCTGTGTCTCTAGGGACTTTTTGAATGCCTTTGTTTCCACCATGAGGAGATAGTATAATTTATAAAGCAAATCAATTTATAAATATGTGAACTTTAAAATAAATCTATACATGAAAAGCGTATTTGGACACATCTTTGCTATATATATATCAGGTTATTTATTAAAACTGATATCCACAAGTTAAATGTTTTTGTCTCAATATAAAAATACTTTAATGCTAAAATATAGAGAAATGGAATTTTTTATACTGTCAGCTTACTGATTTTTAAAAACCAGCAATGTTCATGAATTAAATTTTTCTGGACTTAGTTTTGTTTTTGTTTGTTTTAAATTATCCTTTTCAAATAGATCATATTCTCTACCCACTTTATTGTGAGTCCTTCAAGAACAAGAATTTTATCTTCCTCATCCATCTTTATATTCCCATATGTACGGTATATGGAAGATAACCAGGAAAATTTAATTCAATTTAGTTCTAATTTTAACCTCGATATCATTGAGTTGCAAATTCTGTGACATGAATTATTTTCCACAGCTCAGCCTGATTGCCTCTCCTCTGTCATCTTGATAAATCATTAACTTTAAAACTTAAAGCAAGTAATCTACTAAATATTATAACCTCCTTTCCATCCACATACTTCATACTCAGTTTCTTCCTCTGGAATACTGAAATTCTGAATAATCATTTTTCCAAACATATTTAAAATTATTGCTTGACTGTGATTGTCTGCAGTTGTCCAGAAATTTTCCACAGTCTTTCCCAGAATTCTATAACATTTAGGCTTATATCTAGATTCCAGCCTAGGTCCATGCTTTCCAATACAGTAGCCATTAGGCACATGTGGCTATTAAGCACTGAAAGTGAGACTAGTCCTCACTGAGATAAAATACACCTCTCTTCTTTTACTTTTTTCAAACATGGCTGCTAGAAAATTTTTAATTACACATATGGTTCATGTTATACTTCCATTTGACAGTACTACTCTAGATCAACAAATCTGCTTGATTACCTTGGGCTCCTTACTAACATTTAAAATCAGTTTTTAGACTGTTCAGCTTTGTCTAGAGGATCAAATTAAATCATGCTTATAGACACATCCTAAACATGTCTGCTATGAACATTTATTTTTTCACAGTTATTTGATTTTTTGAATCAAGAAAAATGAGTGGAGAACAGATGTGAAAAATAAGCGAGGTGAATTTTAATTGGACAAGCTAATTAATAAATTCAGTCTCTTGGTCCATGCACACCACCTGAAGCAGCACCCCGGAAGTGAGGTGATCGGTCCTGGTATCTTAGCGGAAAGTCAGGGCGAAGCCTGTCAGAGAAGTTTGGGAGGAGGCAGCTGTGACTCCAGCAGCACATACTCATTTCTCAGAGCAGCAGTAACGTCCTGGTTGACAGTTTTCCCAGGAAGTTTCTGACAAGTAGCAGACGCTGTTGTTTACATTTTTGTGATTTAACATCTCACTTAAATTACACAGGTGTGTGTAAATGTGTTCATTTGATTACGGTAATTCTGCTGCCACTAACATTAGTAAGTAGCTCAATATGAGAAACAAGCTAGCACTAAATTTATTTCACGCTGCTGCTAATGTTCTTCAATGACGCTGCAGTGATTGGTAGTTACGGTTAGTGTCACATCTTAGCCTTGCGAGAAACAAGTCGTATAACGCTTCTTTAAGTGGTTTCCTTTTATTTTTTGTTTTATTAATTTTATTCATTTTTTTCCCTTTCTACCTCTTTATCATCTTTTTACACTAAGGGCAATTCTTGCTATATCCAGTAGTTGTGCATCTATTTATTCCCCTTTCTTTGCAACACACCACAGAGGTCATGTAATTTGTTTTAAAATGATGGGCAATGATATACTTTCATAAAATATCAAACATTTATTAATGAAAAAAGATACGACACTGAATTTTGAAACCTACTGTGGTGGAAATGCATAAAAAATAATTCAAACACCTTATAATCTTTTTTTTTTTTGCTTATATCTATATAAGAATGTATAAAAATACTGGTACCTTACTGTAGCACTGTGGAATTTAAAACACACCACAAACAGGTGTTTCTAAGCTGTAAATCCATGGAGTATCAGTTACTGAAGTACTAAAGTAAATCACAGGTGGAAATTTTACCTGTATCAGTCCAGTACCTGGGGGCAAGATAGATGTTAAAAAATGAAAAAAAGAAGAAAGAAAGGAAGGATTGCTAGAATGCTGTGATCACTATATGTATTTATTGGGATCAGTGCTATTTGGATACAGCGCACAGTGTCCCACTGTTTTCATTTACGTACAAGAAGAGTAAAGCTAACACAGATGATGTAACTGGCCTATGTTTCCATGGTGAGCAGTATAAACACTTGGCTTCCAGGCATTCAAGTACTGCTCCTTTGCATTCTGTTGCCAATGTGGCAGTTTGGGAAGTGGCCCTAAAACATAAAACATAGGTAGGGCATGTTGTTTGGAGAAGCAAGAAGTCATACCACCGTAATTGGTTAGAATCACGGATGAGAAGAATACAGGAAAAACCAGAGTATTCAGTGATCTTCATTACAGGTTAGGTGCCTGTTTAGCACTTCTGAACATCCTCACAAAAGTCCTGTGGTGATATTATTATCACCATTTATTTGTAAAACAGACGCTCCTAAATTTTGAATAGTTTGCTCAAACTGCAAACAAATGGTAAATGTCACAGCAAAAAAAAATGTCTGACTTCAAAATTTGTTCTATAAACTACTATGCTATGATGTTTCCAAATTAGTGGGTTGTTATCATAAAGAATGGTAAGAACAAGCCCAAAGAATTTAACAGATATAAATAATTGCCTGACTGCCTTACTAGAAATTTGAAGAAAATACTTGGTATATGAGAGTGGGAATTATAAAATTTGTCTTTCTGAAAAAGACTGAGGCAGAAATTAACTGCGAATACTTTTTTTTCTTGGGAAGTTCAATCCCAAGGCAGCAGGAATGAAGGAAAGTAAGAAAATAAGGCAAGGAACTATAGTAAACAAAGCAAGAAGGTATCCTACCACAACAGCCACTTTTTTATATGCCACAAACAGACATGTCTACAATAACCATTCCTTAGGCAGTCTACCAGGGAGAGCAAGAACATTTATCTGCCTGGATCTCTCACCCATCCTGCTTCTGCCTCTTGTGAGAGGCACTTCTCTACATTTCAGGGTTGCATCATCCAGTGTAGCATTTCAGTGTGGTCCAGAAGTGTCAGGACAAAGGAACAGAGACTCTGGGCATGTGATCAGCGAGCTTCGGACAGAAATGTAGTTGGTTGACTGTGGCTACAGCAAGACAGAGCATGGGCTGAAGATTTGGGTAGGAGTTAAGACTGAAAGAAAAAAAAAAAAAAAGCCCTGTGAGGTACAACAAATGGTCAGGAACCTATGTGTCTAAGAAAAACAAACAGGGAGATGGATGGGGCAAGAGGGAAGAAGTTAAAATATGAGAAAATGCTGAGGAGAATGAAAATCATAAAGACAGGGCTAATTTACTTCATAATATTCTGTTTTAAATTAAAATTTATTTTGAGATAATTGTAGATTCACGTATAGTTTTAAGAAATAATACAGAGAGATCTTACTCTTTACCCAGTTTCCTCCAATGACAGAATCTTGCAAAAACTCTTGTGCCATATCACAGTGAGGATGCTGACATTGCTACAGTCAAGATACAAAGTATTTCTGTCATCACCAGGCGCTCTCATGTCTGGTGTTTTAAAGCCATACACATGCACTGTCCACCTCCCCTGTTCCCTTCTTAATGCCCAGAAATCACTCATGTGTTCTCCATTTTTATAATGTGATCATTTCAAGAATGTTTTTTAAAATGGGGTCATACAGTATGTAACCTTTTAGGACTGAATTTTTCACTCAGCATAATTGCCTGAAGATTCATCCAGCTTGGTGTGTATATTAATAGTGTGTTCCTTTCTGTTAGTGTATATGTACCACAGATTGTTGAACCAAAAATTCATCTGTAGAAGGATAATCAAGTTACTTCTAGTTTTTGCCTAATATGAATAAAGGTGCTTTAAATTTTCATGTACAGATATTTATATGAACACAAGCTTTCATTTCTCTGGAATAAATGTCCAAGGGTGCAGTTGCTGATTCATAGAGTAGTTCCACATTTAGTTTTTTTCTTAAGTGCCAAATAATTTTCCAGGATGGCAGTACCACTTACATTCCCACCAGCAACATGTGAGTGATTCTATTTCTCTGTATCATCACCAGCATTTGTTCTCTCACATTTTTTTTTTTAAATTTAGCCACTATGATAGGTATGTGATGATCTTGTGGTTTCCATTTTCATTTTCCTTATGGCAGATGATGTTTAACATCTTTCCGTGTCTTTATTTGCCATCTGTATACTCACTGCAGTGAGCTGACTGTTTTTATCTCTAGCTTATTTTCTAAATATTTTTTAATTGTTTAATTTTGAGAATACTTCTGTATTTTAGATACTAGTCCTTCATTGCATATGTGGCTTGCAAATATTTTCTCCCCATATATTGTTTGTCTTTCATTCCCTTAACAGGGTGTTTTACAGAACAGTTTTTAACTTTGATAAAGTTCAATTTATCAATATTTCCTTTTTTGGATTGTGTTTTTGGTATTGTCTAAGAATTCTTTGCTTGGCCCTAGATTCTAAAGATTTTTTTCCTATATATTTTTTCTAAACATTTTATAGTTTTACATTTCACATTTAAATCCATAGCCTGTTGTGAAATAATTTTTGTAAAATGTATACTATATGTATAAAATGTATACTACAGATATACCTTTTCAGGCAAAGTTTTTTGGCTTATGAGTGTCCAGTCTATCCAGCATCAGTTGTTCGTAAGTCTACCTTCCTTTTTGCACCTTTGTCAAACATTAGTTGGGCATTTGTGTCTGGACCTCCTCACACGTTCTCTGTTCTGTTGCAGTGATCTATTTGTCCCTCCCTCTCCCAACACCACGCAGTCCTGATTACTGTCATGATATGTGTCTTGAAATCAGGTAAACAAATTCCTCCCACTTTTTTCATCTTTTTTTCCTCAAAATTGTTTTTAACTCTTCTAGTTCCTTTGAATTTCCATATAAACTTTAGAAAAATGTTTTATGAATCTACAGAAATCTTGCTGGTATTTTGATATGAACTGTGTTAATCTAATATATCAGTTTGGGAATAACTGACATCTTTGCTGAGTCTTCCAGCGCACAAACATGAAATGTCTTTCTATTTATTTAGCTCATCTGTCATTTCTGTTGTCAGTACATTGTAGTTTTTAGAAGTCCTGTACAACTTTGTTAGATTTACACCTAAGTATTTCATGTCTTGTTGAGCAATTATTAATTGTATTATATTTTAATTTTGATGCCCACATGTTTTATGCTAGTTCATAGAAGTACAGTTAATTTCTGTATATTTCTCTTTTATCTTATGACATTGCTTTACTCACTTACTCATTTTAAGACGTTTATTTTGTAGATTCCTTGGGACATTACACATAGACAGTTGTGTCTTCTGTCAATAGCATTTTTATCGGTCTTGCACCATTAATAACAATGTTAGCTGTGTAAGTACTTTGTAGACATATTTTATCAAGTTTAGGACGTTCTCTAATCCCACTTTTCTGAAAGTTTCTATCATGAATGGATATTTTTTAAATGTTTTTTCCACTTTGATTGATATGATCGTATGATCTTTCCTCTTCAGCTTGTTAATATGGTGGTGCAATGAACTGAATGTTTGTGTCCTCTCCAAATTCATATACAGAAATCTTAACTGCTCAGTGTGATGGTATTAGGAGGTGGAGCTTTTGAGAAATAATTAGGTCACATGGGTGGAGCCCTCTTGAATGAGATTAGTGCCTTTATAATAGGGACTCCATAGAGCTCTCCTGCCCCCTCTTTCTGCTGCTTGAGGATACAGTGAGAGGTGGCAAGAGGGCCCTCATCAGAACCTGACCATACTGGCATCTAAATGGGAGACTTCCAGCCTCCAACACTGTGAGAAATAAATGTTTGTTGTTTAAACCACCTTGTCTATGGTAGTTGTGTTATAGCAGCCTGAACTGAGACAGGTGGATTTTATTGATTCATTTTCAAATGTTGAACTAGTCTTTCAAGCTTAGAATAAATCCCACTTGGTCATGGTGTATAATTCTTTTTTATATGATGTTGAATTCTATTTGCTAATATTTTCTTAAGAATATTTGCATCTATATTTATGAAAGATACCGGTTTGTAGTTTTCTTTTTTATGCTGTCCTTCTTGCTTTTGGTATCCAGATAATACTTGCTTCATAAAATGAAATGAGAAGTGGTCCCTCCTCTTCTGTTTTCTAGAAGAGATGTGTAGAATTGATGTTAATTCTTTTTTAAATATTTAGTAGAATTCTCCAGTGTAACCATTTGAGGAGTGTTTATGTTATGAATTTAATTAATAATTATAGAGCTATTAAAATGATCTATTTCATACTGGATGGTTTGTGGTAATGTGTTCTTCAAGGAATGGGCTCATTTCATCTGACTTTTCAAGTTTGTACAGAGTTGTCCATAAAACTGTATGTTTATCCTTTAGATGTCTGTGGGTTCTGTAGCAACATCCCTTATTTCCTTCCTGATACTACAGATTTATGTTTTTCTCTTTTGTTAGTCTTGTTGGAGATTTGTCAATTTTACAGATCTTTTCAAAGAACCAGCTCTTTGTTTCATTGATTTTCTCTATTTTAAAAAATTTTCATCTTCAAATGTTTCTTATTTTTCTAGTTTCTTGAGGTAAAAACCTAAGAAGCTGTTCACTGGAAAATTTTCCTCTTTTCTAATACATACTTAGGGCGATAGATGTATGTCTTAGCACTGTCCCACAAATTTTGATATAGCAAATTTTATTTTCATTCAGTTTAATGTATTTTTTTGTTTCCCTTGAGATTTTCTCTTTGACCCATGAATTATTTAGAGATGTGTTTTTAGTTTCTAAGGATTTGGAAATTTTCCTGTTATTTTTATGTTACTGCTTTTTAGTTTGATTTCATTACAATCAGAGAATAAATTTTGTATGATTTCAGTTTTTTAAAATTGGTTGAGGTTTATTTTATGGCTCAGGATATGATCTATCTTGTTGTATATTCCATAGGCACTTGTAAGGAATACGTTGCTTTTGGGTGGAGTGTTACAGCTGACTGAATGTCAGTGGTTGACCGTATTGTTGATTTCTACATCCTTGCTGATTTATGTCTCATTCCGTCTATTGTTTAAAGAGTAATGTTGAATTTCCCAAATTTAATTTTAGATTTGTCTGTTTCCCCTTTTGGTTCTATCAGTTTTTAATTTAAATAATTTGCAGCTTTACTGTTTGGTGTTTAAGCATTTAGGATTGCTGGGTCATCTTAGTAGATGGACTCTTATCAATGTATCTTGTTTCTCTGTGTGTCTCATAATTTGCTTTGTTCTCAAGTCAGTTTTACCTGGAATCAATATAGAAACTACTGGGGGTTTTTTTTGTTAATATTTATATGATACATCTTTTTCAATCCTTTTACTTCCAACTTGTCTATTTTGTTTAAATCACAATGAGTTTCTAATAGACATCTCATGTTTTTTTCCTACTCTGTCAGTATCTGTCCTTTAATTATATGTTTAGATCACTCCCATGTAGTTTAATTATGGATATGTTAGGGCTTATACCTGTTACTTTATTTACTTTTGTTTTATCTTTGTTCTCTCTGTTTTTTGTTTGTTGGTTTGTTTCTCTGTTTCTTTTTTGCCTTCTTTTTTTTAACATGTTTTAGAATTCCATTTTGACTTAACTATAGAATTTTGGGGTATATCTCTTTGTAGACCTTTTTTGATGGTTGCTCTAATACATGATAAATAACTTGTTAGTCTACTATTGTCATTCTTTTGCTAGTTTGAGTAAAGTGTATAAACCTTACCTCCATTTATTTCCCTTACTCTCCTTCATTTATAATATAATTGTCTTCAGTATGTCCTTCACATACGTTTAAAGCCACATTAGGCAACTAACCATTTTTGCTTCAACCATCAGACAATTTGGAAAACTCAAGAGCAGAATGAAAATGTATTGTATTTACCATATTTTTAATCTTTCCTCATTCTGTGGTCCTTTTTGATGTCTCATCAATCCTTTTATCTTTTCCCTTCTGTCTAGAGAAAGTCCTTTAGCTACTTTTTAGGCATATTGATAACAAACTCTTATTTTTCTTTCTCTGAGAAAGTCTTGTTTCTCCTTCATTCCTGAAGGATGCTTTCATTTGATAGGATTCTGGGTTGATTTTTTTTTTTTTTTTTTTTTTTAGCACTTGAAAAATACCGTGCCATTTCCTCTGGTCTCCATAGTTGCTGTTAAGAAATTTGCTATTATTAGGATTGTTTCTCCCCTATAAGTAAGGTTTTATTTCTCACTGCTTCCAGTGTGTTTTCAACTCTTTTGTTTTCAGAAATTTACCTATCATTTATTTTGGTGTAGATTTCTTGGCCTGCTTGTTATTAGCTGAGCTGTAGGTTTATGGTTTTGCCAAATCCACCAAATCCATTACTGCTTCCAGTGCTTGTTCAGGACTTCATTATTTTTCTTCTCTCTCTAAGAGTCCAGTGCTTTGAATGTCAGATTTTTTGGTAGTCCCACCTGTCCCTGATACTCTGCTTATTTTCCTCCCTATTGTTTACTTTGCACACTTTCTGTTGTTCTGTATTCAAGTTCACTCATTCTTCCCTCTGTCCTCTTAAATCTACTATCATGCTCATCCATTGAGTTTGTAAGTTTTGGTTATTGTATTTTTCACTTTTAAAATTCCATTTGATTGTTCTTTATCTATTCTACTTCTTTGCTGAGATTTTCTAATTATTTACTGGTGCTTTTTTTTTCATTTGCTTCAAATTCATTAATGATTGTTTCTTGAAGCATTTTTATGATGCTTATTTAAAAATTGTTGTCAGATAATTTTAATATCTCTGTCATCTTGGTGTTGACATCTATTTTTCTTTCATTCATTTTGAATTCTTCCTGATGAGTAATTTTTTAAATTGAAACTTGATATTCTAGGTTTTATGTTATAAGACTCTGAATCTTATTTAAACCTTTCATTTTAGCTGTCTTCCTCTGACACTGCTCTAGCAAGAGAAGGAGGTAGGGGTTATAGTACTGACACCTGAGGTGAGGGCTTTTTGTTACTGCTGGGTAAGGGTAGAAGTTCCAGTTCCCCCTTTACTAGGCTCCACTTATATCTCCCTATCTAGGAAGGGTAGGGGTGACACATTACTGTCCCTGTCTGGCCTCTGCTAGTAAATGGAGAATGGGAGGAAGGTGGCTTCATTATCTCTGGGCAGTTGTCAAAATCCTGACATCCCACTAGACCTCACCCAGTACCACACCACTGGGGAGGAAGAGGAGCACCTCAGTTACTGCTGGATGGGCCTGTAAATCTAGTCCACTATGGGTCCCCACTGACACTGCAGGGTCGTGTGCCTCATTACTGCCCAGGGGGGTTGAATGTTCCAGGCTCCTACTCATTCTTCTCTCACACCAATGTCAGGGGCAGGTGTGTGTATGTGTGTACGTACGTACGTATGTACATACATACATACTTGAAAAGAGAGTGATGAGAACTTTTTGAAGGTGGAAGTCCAGGATCCTCACTTGGCCTTTGCTGGCCTGGGTGGAGGGGCATCATTTTTTTTTCTTTGATGTTTGTTTGGATAAAACAGTTATTATCTTAATTTTTTCCCATCTTGCTGGGCTGCACCCTTCCAAGTCTCATGACTAGAGAGAAGAGCCTCCTACTTGGGCTTTTATTTCCCAATCCATTGGTGTTTGCAGTTTTCTGGCTTCTTTAGCTCCAATTCTGGGATATATAAAGCAAAAAGCACTAAAGGGCAACTCGTTTCTATGTAGTTTCTTGGGTTGCAGGGTCTCTAGGTGTTCTGCTTTATTTTCTCTATCTTTCAATATTCTTGTATTTGTTTTATATAATTTCCAAGGTTTTTAGTTGCACTTGGGTTTAGGAACAGGGGAAGACCTACTCAGTCTTCCCGAAGCAGAAGTCATCTTTAGCATTTTAATTTTTAGAAAATTGTAAATTAACTAATAAAATAAAACTATTAACCAGAATACTTAATTAACCAGAATTTACACTTATCATACTAGACCATGTGTTTATTACATAATGAAAGTTTAGCTACACTATATTACAAAGTAATATTAGCTAATATTTAATGAGTGTTCTTTCTGGGTTAGGTAGTCTGAAAAACACTTTTACATGAATTATTTAATTAACTTTGTACAATAACCCAGTTGGTAGGAATCATTATGTTTTTCATTTTACTGATGATGAAACTGAGGCTGATGGAAGTTGAGCAATTTCTTAAGGCCTTTCAGCTAGAAAGAGACAGAAACACCCTTGAACCCAGGCAGTCCAACTCCATAACTGATGTTTCACCATTATGCCTGTGAACACTTGCTTCCTCTGACATCCACTTAAAAGCCCATCCTTTTAGGTTCCAGCCCAAATGTTGTCCCCTTTGTGAAATCTTCCTTAAAGCCATACCTGGCTTTTTCCATCCTCTGTTCTCCTATAACTCTTTATCCACACCATTTCTGTGTTTGGATATGTCTGTGATCTGATTTATCTGTTTGTTTGTTTTTCCCATTATACTGCAGACTCTTTGAGGAGAGGCACTGTGGTTCATTCATCCTTACACACTCTGTGTAGCAATATTATAGTAGTTACTCAATGACTATTTGAACATAACAGAATAAATGAATGAATTGATAGATTCATCAATCAAAAGTTAATGTGGTACAAAATAGGCTTGTGGTATAGGAGAGGGACCTCTGGCCTGTGAACCCGGATCTGACAGTAGAATACAATAGTGTTAATGTATAATACAAATTGTCATTGCACATTAAATAAGACATTGAGAGTGGAGGCAATGTCGTGTATAAAGTATAAATTGGAATCTGAGAGCCACTTGAGAAGCATTATGGTGCAGCAGGAAACACTGGGGAGCTTTGAAATAGAAGTGCCTGGGTTCAAATCCTTCCTTCTTCCTATACTAGGGTTGTGACTGCAGCACAGTCACTTACAGCCCAGGTTCCTCGTCTGTGAAATGAGAGTAATTTCTACCTCAAGTTAAATATAAGAATTAATGAGTCCAATGTATATAAAATTATTAATGCAGAGTAATTTCTCATTTATTTCTCCAGTGACTTCCAATCCTGAATTGTTTAGATCAAAAGGCATTTTCTCTGAAACCTGATGAAAACAACACAGCAGTGATAATGGTTTGCAGTACTAAAAGCAGCAGCATTGCATTCTCTAGTGAGGTGCTCTAGTGAGAGCAACGTTGTTCTCGTTATTTGTCTCAAGCTTGTTCGTGCCCCTCTAGTTTTTAACCACTTGATTTGGATCACATTTTTGTATCCTTTAAAGTTTCTTTCTTGGGATATTTCATGCTCTCAGGATGAGGGCTCTGGAAAGATGGAAACTGAGAAGGCCAAGAGAGGCAACTGCAGACGGCTGTTTATATGCTTCTGGCTTCTACTTATAAGGGTGATACCTTAATCCCTCTAAAACTAATTGACATTTGTAATTTAAGAATCTCTGTTGACAGAGAGGACTGGCAGAAATGCTATTACACAGTTGTTTGCTTTCCCTTTTGTTTTGATTTCAGAAAGATGCTTCTTTCTAGAGGTGAATCTTCCTGCATGGATAATTATCACAGGAAATGTGGAAGAAGAAAGGTCAGACTTTAAGGCATTTTATTAACATTGTTCCTCTCTAAAACAAAATAAAACTGGTTAGAGTGAGTTAGTAACCTATGCTTGTATGCTAGCAAATGGCAGAAGGGTCAAGAATAAAATAACAGGTAGCTGCTAAGTAAATAGAAATGTATTTCCTAGAGCAGTTTCTGGGGCTGAAGCACAAATGAGTTCAGCCACTCAAACACTACTAGTTTACTTTAAAGAATGTGTGTCCTGTGGTTTTCATTCTTTTTTTTTAAGCATATAGTATAAAAATAAGGATTTCTCCTAGATACTGACTTTCATAAAGAATTTCAAATACAACCTGTGTAAAACCAAACTTGTATTTTGCACACATCTGTTCCTTCTTCAGGAATCCCCCATTTCACCTAATAATGCTGTCATAAAATCAGGTTGCAAGCCAGGCATCTTAGATGTGGCTCTTCATCATTCACAGATTCAGTTGTTCACCCAGTCTGGTTGACTTCCCTTGTAAACATCTCTTAAATCCACTGTTGTGTTCTATCTGCAGAGCTGCCTGCTGAGATCAGATATTGAGTCCCTCTCACCTAGACTGTTGCAGTAGCCTCTGCTGCAGAGTCAGAGAGTTGCCTCAAAGCCTGTTTTTTTCCTTTCCCTCTCAGCAAGAGAAATCCTGAATTTTATTGGAATGTGTGTCTTCCCAGAATAATAATTAAATTCCTTAGACTCTTTTACAACTAGATGTGGTCATCTTGAGGCTTGACCAATAAGGCATAATTTGAAATGGCATGATGAAGTTTTTTAATATATCCTTAAAAGGGGGTGGCTTGGTTTTCTCCTTTTTTTGCTTTCTTTCTGCTGGCTAGAGTACCTATGTGATAGGTGGAAATGGACCAGTCATCTTGGACCATAACATAAATGCCCAGTGTTGCAGATGGTAAAGCAACACTATAGAAAAGGTCTGGATCCTTGGCAACTGAGCAACCATTCTGATAACCTCAGACAGTGTTTAAACATCCTTTTGTTTAAGTTTCTGTTATATTAGATCTTCTTCATGTGCAGCTACACCAAATCCTGGCAGTCAGAGCCCTTAATGCTTTCCTTTTCCTCGTTGTTACTTCTTTTCTGAGGGAAACACTGCCATGTGACCGTGCTCTCTGGAATATAAATGTTAACGTGCTATTCCTGTGTTTAGCACCTGTCTACAGAAAAGTCCATCATTATTACCAAAGAGAACAATGTCCATCATAATCTGATTTCCACATCCCTTGCCAGTCCAGGACCCACCACAGCATCCTCATAACTTTTAGCCACTCTGAGCTACTTGCTTCCTAAACATACCATGTTTTTTCTTTACCACTATCTATCCTTAACTCCACAGCAAAGTGATCCGACTGAAGCCGGACTTGGGTATTGTCACTCTTTAGCTAGAACTTCCAGTGGCCTCCCGTTTTACTCAGGGTCCGAGAACTCACAAAGGCCTTGGAAGCCTTACCTGACTTGGGGCTCCTGTGCATCTTCTCCAGTTCTCTCGCTTAGTCTGCTCCAGATGCGCTTTGCCATCTTGCTGTTCTTTGGACATGCAAGATGTGGTCCAGATTCAGATCTTTTTACTGCCAGCTTTTCTACCTAGAATCCTCTTTCTTCGATACCTTTCTCCTCATGTCACCTTTTCAATGAGGTTTCCCTTGACCGCCCTACCCCAAATTGCAACCTCCCTTCCCCACACCAACCCAAACACTCCTATCTCACTTGTTGGCTTTATTGTTTCTTCACAACACTTGTCACTTTAACATATCATGTAACTTTAACTTACTTCTTTTATTATCTGACTTTCTCCACCCTACTAAATATCAGCCACATATGAAAGAGATTTTTTTTTCTCTTTTGTTTAGTGCTGCTTATCCAGAGTCTAGAACAGTGCCTATCTGTCGCATTATGGACTAATGTTCCCAAATTTATGGTGAAATCTTGCTTTGGACACCAAATGATAACTCTGTGAAGACTTCCATGACTGTGCACTCCTCTAAACACAAATTCATAGCCACAGTGCTCCCATAAGTCTTGATGTATATATATGTGTACACACACACATACACACACACACACACTTTTTCCCCCCAAGAACAAGGGCTTTTTTTAAATAAGAAAAAAATTAGAAATCATATCAAACTTAAATGTAAAATGTATAAAGAGATACCTGTTATTCCTCAATAGAGCTCAGTGAAGAATAACTTATCTTTCTGTGAGGGAGGTCACATTCATGGGGGTTATGTTTGCATAGTCACTGCTGCTGATGATTACTGAAGATGCTGAAGGTGCATTTCATTTCTTAAATTGGGAAGCCGTGGTCTGAATTCACGTAGTCTGGCGGTCTCTTACGCTGAGTCTGCGGTGGGAGCAATGTGACAGGATGGTGTTTGCCTTCTGAGCATGGGAAACATCTTCATTAATATTTGCCCGATTGTTTTGTAATTACATATATATTTTATTTGACTATTTTATGTATGTACATAAATATATATTAACACACATGCATATTCTATAATAACTATTTTACCTACATATAATAATGTATACATCTGTTTGCTCCCTTATAGTTATAAGCGTCTTGGGAGCAGAAACTACATCTTTTTATTCTGAAAATCAACAACATAGAGTAGAAAGCATGTATATCAGTTAGGATTTTTTTTTGGCTCTAAGTGACAGAAAACCTAGATGGAAACTAGTTTAGTCAAGTTGACTCCAGGTGTAGAATGTTTGGCAGCTAAATGATGTCACCTAAGACCCAAGTTCTTTCCAACTGTGTACTTTGCTTACTTTAGCAAGAGCTTTATACAGAGGCCGACTCATCCGGTAGTTGCCACACAGCTGCTAGGAACGTTCAAACGTTCAGGAGAACTGATGCACTGTGCCTGTCTTTAGAACACAGAGATAGATACACTCAGGAGGGAGGAAAAAAACCATAATACCCTCCTCTCCTAGGATAGAAAATAAACACATTCCTTCACAAGCCTGTCCCTGGACCAATGGGGATACCATAATCTGTTTGGTCAGCATATCCCCTAGAGATGTGGATAGGATAAAAACCTGGAAAAACTGGTGTTCTTGAAAGAACGGTATTACGAATATTTGAACAATCAACATTAATTAAGCATCAGCAGTGCTCATTAAGCACATAGGGGTATTCAGTTCTGTTTGTTGAATATGTGTGTTCATTGAATACTGCTTGTTCTTAGAGACTTCTAAATACTGACTTTTAAAGGCAGTACAATATTATTTATTTGCAGAAATTTGTCCAACAAATAATTTTGATACCATGTAATAACGCCTTTCAAAATAATCTCCAATTCCCTCATAATTGATATTTCTATTTATTATAATATTCTTTTGAAACTCACATAGGTTACCTTAATATTGTGTTCTCTATTTCTCATTGTTTTTGCTTAGAATATACCACATCCTATTTCTAAACATTTGAGCTACAAAATTTATATTATAATATTATCTCATTCCTTGGTGGAAAACTAAATAATGCTATCTCATTGAAAATCTTGACCTCCCCTGAACCCTTGCACAAATTCCAAATATTACCTCAGTTTCCAATGAGTCCTTATGTCTGAGCCATCTTAAATCCCAGTGCATCACTGGTATCAATTCCTCAATCCTCTCACTAAGCATCTACTTTGTCCTTGGCAACGCCTCACAGACTTCAGATTCTACCACCTACTGTGGCTAACTTGTCTGTTTTTGAGCTCTTCTTATATAAATTCAGGCATATACCATTGCATGGCTTCCAGCTAGGACCCTGAATATGTTTCACATTCTTCTGGTCCACATGGCTACATGGCTGTGACTGCCTTACCTGCCCTGAACCCACATGTCAAGATACTACCAGACTCCACTTAATTCCATGCCCTGTGAACTTCTTTAGGATCCCTTAATTCAGTTCACCTAGAGACTCTACCTGGTATTCATACTTCTTGGAATTGAATCATGAAATGGTCAACCCATTCCTTTCAGATTTATATTGCCTATAAAGGAGATTAAAATTTTAGAAAAATTTATGCATTTAGAAATAACCTCTGAATTGCCTACCACATTTCTTTTACACTAAAGGACATGTTATACCTGAACAATCAGTATTACTAAGCAAAGCATCCCTATAATATAATTTTGGAACACAGAATGGTACAATAAAACAGACACAGGTAGTTTGAGACACAGAGGCCTAGGTTTGAATCCCAATGAGGACTCCTATTACCTACGTGACCTTATGAATTATTTAACATTAGGGAGTTCCCCTTTTCTAGTATTAAAATGAGAATATAATTATTTTACAGAATGGCTGTGTTAAAGGTTAGAAGCAAATCTTTTGGAGGACGCACAGAATAGTACCTGGCACAGAGTATCGGATGAAACAATCACTAAGCTATTAGTATAGTTATTGTAATGAAGACTGTAGCAGGCTTCTCTCCGAGTTTATCCACGACAAGGCCACTGCTGGATGGATACAGCGGAGGCACTTCTCTGGCATAATGCTGTGAATCTGTCTTATAGACGTCATCCCGTGATAAACCACATAATTTTGACTCTAAGGATAAAACTATAACACACATGATTTCATTTTAAATGAAAATACTATGACTGTCACAATGTAAACTACCACGAGAGTATTTAGGATTTTTTTTTTCTGTTATGAAGAGTTCCAAAAATTCTCTAAATACTTATTCAAATGGTATTTATTAGCTGTTTGACAATCAGAATGTATATATATTTAGATATATCTCTATATCTAGCTATCTATGTCTGTCTGTCTGTCTATCTGTCTCCAGAGAATCCTTGAAATCTCAAAATGTGTAGTACGTTCTGCCATTTCAGTCACTGACTGTTCTCATTTATATGGGGGGGGGGGCACTGATACCCCAGTTCACAAGACTGGGAGGTGGTGCTAGTAAGCAGCAGAAGAAACCTTTAGTTTGGCTTATTGACTGAATAATTCACGTTCAAATTTAGGCTCATGGCCTAAATAACTCTAATGCATATCATAGAAGTATTACAAAGAGATTCACATTAAAGCTTTAGATTGCTTACAGATAATCCAAACAACAAATGTGACCTGAATGTTATATATGTACATGTAAAAGGATACTGAGAGAGAGATTTCTAAAACTGAAAATAAAATTTGAAAACTACTTTTTGTATTTTAACCTTATCACCATCTAAACGATTTGGGTTGAGGTCAGACACAGTGGTCCTTTCTTGGTTAGAAGATGATACTTAGTCCCTAAAGAACCTACAATACTCAAAGTGTATCTGTCTCTCTCTCTCTCTGTCCATCTGTCAGTCTAGTATTTAGGATGTTTTAGAAAATAAAGTTTGCAAGGTTTCAGAGTGTGGGTCAGTGAGAGGGCACAAAAACAAACAAAAAAAACTACTTTGATTATATGCACAGAATTTTAATGCTAAAGATACAACAAAAAGAAGACCTAATTTTTCATTAAGGCAGGGATGCAAGCATCAGAGAAAGCTGGTTCAGCCTAAAGCTGTGAATAAAATATCAAATCCTTAAGGACTAGGACTCAAAACAACTCCATCCATTTGGAAATAGTGACGTTAATATCAGTTGTTTATCAAGCTCCCTTTACACGCCAGACACTGTCCTGAGTCCTTTGACTCTCTGAGTCATTGAATCTAAGGTAGGTACCCAGCAGTAACTTACAGAGGAGGAACCTGAGACGTGGGAAGTTTCAGTGACTTGCAGAGGTCTAATGAGTTGCTGATACCTGGCTGGAAATCACGGATTTGTGGTTGGTCTTAGTTATTGCATCTGCTTTCTCAAGTCAGAAAACCAAACAAGCTAAACCTTTAGGACCATAAATAGGAGGGTTACACTGTTTGGATGGTCCACCAAGCCATATCAAATTTCTTAGTATTATTTATTTCATGTAATCTGTGTATAATCTATTTTTATTTGAAATTTGTATGTGTTCTTCAAAGATAAGTTTTATGATTGATAAGTAAACTGTTTTGCCTTTGGACAACATAAAGATAAAACCACAAGCATTTGTCCACCTGACTAAATTTTCTAAACTAAATCTTTATGTCTAGTTTGCTCATGATTTGTGTGTGTGTGTGTGTGTGTGTGTGTGTGTGTGCGTATGTACTGGTTTGATACAATAGCTTATTGAGTGGGTATGGTTAGGATGATAAGGCAGGAACCATTCATCAGGGATGCTTTATATCCAGAGGAATTAAGTTTTTTGAAAGGAAGTATGGGCAAACTCTTGAGGAGAAAGGGAAACTAGTTAAAAATACAATAGTATAGAATGTATCAAGGTACAGAGCTAAACCAAAACAAAGCAAAACAAATAATATAGGGACATAAGTGAGAAGAATTAGAGATCTTCTCTTCCTTTCTTTTTTCCCCCTTTCTTCACATGACTATGAAGCAGTGTATTCTTGTTCAAATTTACCATTATTCCAAAATAGCAAGTTATATTTTCACATTTATTCTTTATTATTCTCTTTGCATTAAAATAGCACATATTTCTTGAATGTCTTTTTTTAAAAACTTCTTGGAATCAAGACCAAGGGTTGACATTTACAAGTATAAGTGATCCAAGTGCTACATTAGCATCTGTTTATTAAAGATGATCTTTCATATACAATACAACTAGGGTATTTGGCCTAATTTACTATACTAACATTTCCAGTTTGGCTCTGAGTAGGGAGTTGTGCCAACAGCACTGTGTCCTGTGGTGAAATAGTGCCTAATCAGTATTTATGAATAGGGTTTTAGAAGTCACTAAAGAGCACAGGAAGAGATTTTACCTTCTTAAAGCACAAATATTGCTGAGCTCTGGGAATCCGCACAGCACATTAGAATGGAATAGCTTTCCTTTTTTTTTTTTTTTTTTTTTTTGAGTGCAGTTAAAAATGTGTAATGCAATACTGTCAGTAATTTAAATGGAGTGTACCTCTTTCTTTCAGACATTAATGCTATTTGTTAAACTTTGTAATTACTATGCAAATGAAGTGCTGTACTTAAAAAATGGCAGTGGCAAGAGTACAACAGAGAAAAACAGTTTGAAATTCAAACTAATACAAAATAACCTTCAAGTCTTGTAGAACCCAAATATTGTATTTTTTTTATTCCTTTGAATGCAGCATTTGGGTGAAACCAAGGACTTGTCTTTGTTCTTATGCGGAGACAGCAAAAGGCTTAGAGCCAGAGATTTGAAAGCTTCTGAGACATATTAGCTCCCTGATCTTCACAACAGGTGGCTGGTATTTTTATCCGTCTTTTAGAGATGAAGAAACCGAGTCCCAGAGATGCTTAACTCATTTGCTCAGGGTCACTTGAACAAGCCAGTGACAGCCAAGGAAGGGATCTGAGTACTCTCAAACTCCAGGCTGCTATGATAATCCCCAGACAGCAGTCACTTGAAAGGAACAGAATTTATGGCTCAAATTATGACTTCAGAATATTAAACACAGACTGATCCAGTGCAATCGAGTTTCATTTCATGCCAGGTAGATGTTTTAGAAGAAAATGATCAAGTTTGGTTTCCTGAGTATTAGCCCCTTACAGAGAAATATCTGTTGAACTACTGAACACCCTGTACATGAAGAAACCAAACAGTCTGAAAAACTGAGTAAGTTTTACACATTTTTATATCCCCATTAGTGAATGCTGTGCCTGCCAGCATAGACACTCAGAAATATTTGTTGGATCAAAGAATGAATGAATGCATGACCGTTTGTCATTCAGATAACTTTCTAGTCACATTGCGTTTTTCCCTTTTATTCACTTTTCCTAGCTTTACCTCCCGGATCTGCAAAGCAAACATGGAACAACAAAAATAGTTTTGATTTCTTCTATTAATTCTTCTTTTCCTGTACTCTCTTCCTACCCTTGAACCTGAGTCAACATGATTTTCATTTGTTATATCTCATCTTTTTAGGACTTTGATTTTTATTTGAAATAATCATATAAACTAGAAGGATCTAAGAGGCTGGCCTGTTGATAGCAATGTTTATCCTCCTTAGGTGATCCTCCTTATATTTTAAAAAGAAACTTTAAAATTCTGAAGCCAGAAGAAAGAGAGAGAGAAACCCAAATGTACAGTTACATATCAGGAACAGTGGGCATGTGGGAGAGCCGTCCTCTCCCATCACTACTGGGACCATAGCGTTTTTGAGTTTGGGTGAAAGGCAGCAACAATCAGTCTGTCTGTAAGGACAGAAGCTGAGGATATCAGATACTTGATTTTGCAGTACCCTTTGTGACTAAAGTGTAGGCAGGTGACATGGGCTCAACTAATCAGATACCTGCCACTCCACATTAACGCTGAATTAGGAGATGTCCGGCAGAGAACAGAGGTGTTGAAGAACTCAGGTTGAAGGAAGGCTCAGTGGAAGAGGCAACAACTGGAGTTTCCAGGGCAGCGGTGGCCATGGGCAAAGACAGTATCTGGTGCTCAGTAGCTGGTGCTGGTGGTGCTGGGGGAGAGACGTGCTGTAGCGTCTACTGGTTAATGGTGGCAGCAGCGATATCCCCACAGGACTAGTTCTGTGTCGTGACTGTGGCTATAGCCTTAGGAGCTGTTCTTGTTCGTACTGGTTTTCTAGGTCTCAATCTGCAGCCCTGCCAGCGATTCCTTGCCTTGTCTAATACCCTCTAAAATAAATTTAATGAATCAGAGTCGGTTTCTGTTGCTTACAACTAAGAGCCTATGCACCATATCAAAGCCAGCAAGGGAAGTACGATCCTGGCAGCATTACTGTGCTTGAGCTGCTCTGGACAATATAAGGAATACTGGTGTATCTGAAAAAGACTTCAGAAAGTTTAATTCAGAATATTGGCTCTAACAATTCACCAGAAGTGTAATCTTGTTGGGAAAATTACTAAACCTTTGTCTTCTTAAAAGTACAAATGGGAATAACAGTATCTATCTTGAAGGCCAATTGCAGAGACTGAAATAGATATGTCATGTGTTCAGAACCATGTTGGCCACCAGAGTTCTTTTTATCCTTACTGTTTCATCACAATTGTAATCTTCCTAGACTCTCCCACCTCGCCAGAGTGGGCTGGCCTAAAACAAAATGAATGTCTAGGAATCAAAATGAAAATGAACTGAATGTGTTTTTAAGAAGGCAAGTGGAAACCAAGAATACCTATGGGGCATCGGTCCCTGGCTAAACTTATCATTGTATACATTTACCATTCACACATGCACTAAGACACGGTATCGCACAACAGAATATCTAGAAATGAGGCTGTACACATGATAGGCTTTCCTTCACCTCAGGGGCATGACTTCAGGTGTTTGAAGAAGCTTGTATTCTTAAAAGGGTATCTAATTGACAAATTGAAGCAGCTAATGTGAAGGCCCTGGACCACTGATCCAATGACATGCTTGTGGATCTCCTGGTATGGAGGAAACAATGTTGTGTTGTTTGCTTTGCTGTATTTTCTACGAAATCCTGTTTCCACTGCCTTCGGAGACTAAATGAAAGTGTAGAAGGTTGAGAGATTCTCTAGTAAGACTGGGTATCATTGGGAAAGTCACTAACTCTTTCAGGGCCCCATTCTCTCTACTGAGAGAATGGGGACTATGCTTTCTCTCTCTTGGGTTGTGAGGATTAAATGAGATCATGCAAGCAAAGTTCTGAGCACAGTGTCTGGTTCCCTCTTTATAAAATGGCTGCATTCACAGAGATGCTCCCTCCACTTTCAGTCTAATAAAATACATATTCATAGAGAATTGGGTCACATTATTTCTGAACGACAGGTTTCTGCAGGGATGTGGGTGTGCCAGATCTACCAGCTGTCTTCACATCTTTCTATTCCCAGGAGATTTCTGCACATTTTTTCTGCCCTTTTAGTTGCTCCCCAGAGGCAGGCTCCCTTAGGAAGGAATCAGGGTGTACATGGATGCTCCATTAATTTTCTTGTTGGCATTTTACAGCCAGTGGTGTGGTTGACCGAAGGGCAGCCAGGAGAGGAGACACCCAGACAGAGCCTGCAGGCCCCTATAGAGTTCTTTCGCTGTCAGAACACTGTGAATGATAAACCTTTAAAGAGTCCTGTGAATTATAGAGAAAGCTCCCAGTGAAGACTGTGGTACTGGCTGAGTCCAGGGAATGGAAAAAAGGAAAAATAGGAGGGCAAGAGCAAAAAATTACAGTGTTCTCACATAAGTCCTAGTTATATGTTTTTTTTTAAAAATTAAAGACTATATATATAACATTATAGAATGTTTAAGAAATGTGAAGAGATAAATATCACTGAGATATTTACCCAAACACATCATTCACTTAACATTTTGCATATCTCATCCAGTATTCATGCATATGGAAAACATACGTGGATATTAGTTAAAAGGGTTCATTTCTACTCCATGTAACACTATGTGATTTTCAGTGGTGCCACGTAGATTTCATTATCATTTCTTTTACTGTGTTAATCAACTAAAGGCATTTCTATTATTTATATACTCAAATATCAATAGTTGGGATTATTTGATTGCTTTCATATATTTCTGATTACATATAATACATTAAAGAACATATTTTTTCTTTAACCATAGCATGTTTTATCTTTTGGATAATTCCTTAAGATAAATTCCTCAGAATGGTGTTAGTCAGCCTAAGTGTAGGAATATTTTTGATTTATTTTGAATATAGCATGAAGAGATTATCCTTATTTCCTACATGTTTAATTTTCTTTTGGAATGCCTTAAAATAAAATGAAATCGTACAAGTCTCTAAAGCACTCTTAGACTTGAGGTAAAGACATAGCAGGTACATAATATCTGTCTTGTACAAATGGAGAGATTCAAGTACAAAATATTTAAGTGATTTGCTTAAAGTGACACCTCCAAGCAATTCAGGCTAATGTTCCAGGACCGCAGCCAAGCTTCCATTAGTTTCAGATCAATTCATTTGCCTTGACCCCAAAAACAGCTTTGCAAACAACTTAATTTCACTGTTCACAAGTCATTCAGAGGATGTTCCGAGCTGTCCTGTCATGCACTGCAAGATCCAAAACAAAGTGGCGCATATTCTGAAAATGCTCAATGGAACACTGTGATAGGAAAACCTAACACTTTCTTCTTGGCTCCGTAAAACATGAACTAACAAAGCCTAAAAAAATTAGTCCAGAAATGACTGCTATTTAGCATCTCACATCTGGTTAGCCAATTCATATGTGTTTCTACTTCAAGTAACATTTTTCTTCTTGTCAGTGCATTACCTTAAATTTGTAAAATTAGAAGAGCAATTTAGGAATTAATAAGAAAACATGTTTTTATTTGGCGTGCTCCCGATTTGATCAATATCACGGAGATTATTTGGAATGAAACCGCTTCAATCAACATCTTGTTTCCTGTTACCTGATAGAGATTTGCAAATTATTACAGATTTTAGTCCTTTGTGACCTCCAGCAACTCCCCATGCTGCCTGTGTTTTTTTTTCCCCCTAAAACTTGTTGCTGCAGAATTTTCAAACGGAGAGGGGCCCTTAAATACAGGGCAGCCCTTTACAGAACTTTCTCCATGTTATACAAACACCTTCTGTCTCAGAAAGGTAGCATCTTTCAACTGGGCATGATTTGCATCTGTAAAAACTTGCTAATCATTTTTCTTATGGCTTCAAATTTTGGGTGACTTGTTACTAGTTTGTAGGTAAGGTCCCAGTAAACTCTTCTGGAACATGGCAGTTTGAGTTAGGCTTCCAGGAGAGCATGAGTACCCAGCTCCCAATGGATAGTTTTTACCCTGGGATAACAGAACAGTTATGTAAGGAAGAAAAAGGGTCCCTGACTGAGATTAGTTGGGTGTAATGTTCTTCATGGGCATTTAAGGGATGGTTTCTTAATTAACTGAGAACTTGTACTTTTGTTCCCCCAAGTATTCTAGCCACGATATTTAAACATGTTTCACCCAAGCCCCATCCTTTGGTGGGTACATACAGCACACCAGGAGGCTCAGTGACATCTAGATTAAGAAACTGTCCTTTGTGGTAACCTCTTGTATTGCTCTTGGTGTGCTAGGGTGACAGATGACTACCAACGATATCCAAGTCCAAGAGCATGTGAATATATCAACTTACATAGTGAGGGGGACTTGGCAGAAGTAATTTAAGTTAAGGATCTTGAAATGGTGAGACTATCCTGATTGTCTGGGTCGGCTCAGTGTTACAATAAGGGCTCTTATAAGAGGGAAGAAGGCAGAACAAAGTAGGAGAAAGCATTATGACAATGGAAGCAGGGGTTGAAGTGCTACAGGCACAAGCCAAGGTTTACCAGCAGCCTCCAGAAGCTGGAAGAGGTGAGAAATGGATTCTCCTCTGGACTCTTTAGAAGGAATCAGCCTTTCAATGCCTTGATTTTAGCTTCATAAGACTCATTTTGGAATTATGATCTCCAGTAGTGTAAGATAGTAGATATGTGTTCTTTTTAGCTACAGAGTTTGTAGTGATTTGTTATAGCAGCAATAGGAAGCTGATACAGTAGCTTTCTAGTAAGTTGGGTCAGTAACTACATGGCACTCTCCCATATGCACTGCAAATCCAAATCCTAAAGGGGTTCTTACCTTGGAAATTCTCTTAATGGATCTTCGTGAGCATCACTTGCTCTCAGAAGTAGTAAAAATACTACATTTAAATTGTGTAGAACTACACACTATTTTCTTTGTCGGGGAGGAAGTAATCAAGAAGAATTAAGAGTAAGGACTCAAAAGCCAGATTGCTGGTTTTCAAGTCCTATCTATTCCATATACAGTTCTGTAACCTGGGTAAGTTATTTAATCTCTCAGTACCCAGTTTTCCTCATCTGCAAACCAGAGGTAATAACAATAACTTCTTGTTAGGGTTGTTGTGAAGAGTAAACAAGTCAATATCTATAAATTAATTAGATTAGTGGAGTAAAATAATTTAACCTAGCATGCACTATATGAGTTGTACTGTAACTGTTACTACATTTAATCTTCCCTATATCTTTCCATAATGTTATATATTACCTAAGAATCCTGTTAGAAATACAAATTACTTAGTGATGTTCCAGACTGAAAAATTATAATCTTTAAGACAATGGTCTGGGAAGCTGTATGTTTAATAAATATTCAAGTTAATTTGTATCATCAAGGTAGTTTGGGAAAACTGCTCTATCTAGAACATTGACTTTCATCCTTTGCTGCACATCGGTTACAATTTTATCCTCAAGAAAACAATTTTATCCTCACAAAAGCGACATAGATTACAGGAGACAGCTGACCCCCTTACTTTAAGGCTTCAACAAAAACTTCATTGACAGTTATTAATCCCACAGCTCATTTCATTCATTCATTCATTCATTCATTATATATTCTTTCATTTTTCAAACATTTACTGTCTCCTATACATCAGGCTCTGTATTAAATGTGTGGGATATAGAAATAAATAAAATGGTCCTGTCCTCAGGGAATATGCAAAGCGAAGTAGACAGACAAATCAATGGAGGATTCCAATTCACTGCAGGGTAGAAAATGCCAGAGGCGAAAGGACCGTGGACAAAGGTGAAGAGAGAAGAAAGAGGGCACAGAAACACTTTAGTAGGTTTAAATGCAGGTGGTGCTAAGTTATTTTCCAAGGATTACATATCTGCATTCTCATAACAAACTTACAATATAAATATATCAGCTCTCGTTTTGCAGGCTACGAGACCAAGACTGGGGCACATATAAACCTGCCGAAATTCACGGAGAATCAGATGTGAGCGCTGGCTTTGGAAGCACATAGTTCAGAACTCCTTCCATTGTACCGTGTTGCTTGTCCTTGAAGTATTCCTAATGTGCTAGCCTCTTAGGGTTAAGAGTAGGCCCAGCTATTCCTTACCTGATTCAGACTATGCTCTTCTTACAAAGCTGTCTCAAATGACTGCTATATGGAATTCATTTTTGGGTCTCTAACACCAGCACTTGGTTTGGCATCTAGTGTGAGCACAACACATGCCACAAGGATGAATGGGTTGACCTTCGTTCGCTCACTAACAATCTTTATTGTACATCTGTACTGTATTAGGTGGTAGGCGGTGAAAACGTCATCTCCTCATGGGTTTATAGATACGGAAGGAATGAAATTTAAGTAACAGCCAAATAGGTTATTCTCTTCTAGACTAGGTTTTCTTTCACAGTTGTTCAGTTCATATGAAGTGACTTGTTTCTAGTCCTATTGAGAAGAAACTGTCAGCCTCTCTGTAGGGTACTCTGAGTCTCGTAGCAGGGAAACAAGTGCATCAGAAAAAATAACCCCAGTGAAAACGTGGGGTTGCATAGCAGTGAGTTTGTATGTCTCTTCATCAGTTACCTTGCTAACTCAATTATTATCATTTTTTCCATGAAGTATTACAAGATTCATACATGCTTGCCTTCTTTTCTATATTTCAGTCACTCATTTAACAAGCATTAGGAAGCAACTGTCATATGCCAAGGCCTGGACCTTTTCCAAATCTGCATCTCAAATGCCTATCACAACACTTGACATATAAATACTATGATTGCCATTAGTTCTGTTCAGTGATATTTGGTTTCCTGTCTCCTTCCAGGTGTGGAGTAGGCATCTGTTGAATAATTACTAGTCTAAAACGCCAATAGAAGAACTTAGTGATTAAGCCAGGCAAAGTTTCTTTGACCAGCTGCAGTAAGAGAAAATAGTGCTTTGAGAAGATTTTAATACTGTGTCAGAAGAGGAAAGTCAATGGAGAATACTTATAGGGTCTTAGGGCCTGAGCTTGGTGATTTTGAGTTGTGTCTTGCTAAATGGGGATTGGCTGAGATCAGGAAATGTTTCTGACATAATAGCTTTGTATGGTGAACACAACAAAGTAAAGGTTTTGAAGCCATTCTTGATAGTGGGATGTTAGTTTTAATCAGTAAGTTATTCGATTAGCAAATAACTCTCAGGGTCAAGTGTTTTCTGGAACAAGTAAAAGTAATTTCTGCTTGTTTTCTGTATTGTTTAAGGACAGGAAAACACGCCTAAACATGTGGATAGGAAATGAGGTTTACTGCGTTTCTCACACTGCACTCAGACTCACATTATGAGCTTTGCATTGGCCAGTGAAATGTGAGTCATGGTGACATGTGTCACTTCTGGGTAGCAGTTTTAAAAGACAGTGTGGGCCTCACTATATTCTTTTTCCATCCTACCTTAGTGTCTGGCATGATGTAGCTAGTGGATGCTTCATGAGCCCAGGTCCCAGAGGGAAGGTGATAATGAACAGAGGTCCTAGTTATCCCGTCAGTGACGTGTAACTTGTGTAGGAAATAAACCTTTTGTTTGTTTGAAGTTAGTAAGATAGTGGTTATTTGTTCCTGTAGTAAGATCTAATCTATTCAGAACAAAACAGATTCTAGGTATATGTTTGGTTAATATGTAATATACAAATGAATGAATGAATGAATGATTCATTCATTAAATCAATACATTAAACATGAACTCTTCTCAGTTTTTCCATTCAGATCTCATACAGATGTGCTTTATTTAATAAAACTTGACATCTGGAAATCTGAACTTAAAAATAAATAAGGCCATAATTATTTACAAAATAAAGCAGCCCTCCTCACTTGAATTCAAAATAATAAATCCTTGACCTTCCATTTACATGTTTATGATATAAAGCAAAGCACTACATATCTCTCTCTCTCTCTCTCTCCAGATTTATCTCCCCTCCTGTCTACATCAAAGATACGCTGCAAATCTCTTAGATAATTCCTCCTGTCTGCAAGAAGGGTATTTTTAAAGCCACATAGCTTTATGTAGCTTTTGCTGCTATGTAGGACATAGTGTTTTCTAGCTAAATTCCATGGCAGACTTTTTGGAGGGCAATTGGGGTAACCCATTCACAGATGATTAAGTTTAGAATAATGGAAACTTTTGTCTTCCCTCTTCTGGAAAAGCAATCCTAACATTTATATGACATAATATTAAAGAAAATTACTACCATTATTATGTACCTTGCTAATGTCTATGTAATTCCAGAATGAATTAATAGTAATACTGCACTTGAAGATTGAGTGAAAAATTCTGAGCATTATTCATGTCTCTGCCAGCATATTCTGTAGCTATTCATGACATAACTAGTACAATAGTTTGTCATCTATAATTGTTTGCTGAATAGCTAAGCACACCTCATAAAGAAAAGAAAAGCTAGAGAAAAAGAAAAGGTAGAGGGAAAGGAATAATTTCAGTATCGCCTTTTATTGTGCTTGGTACACATGCTGGTTAGGAGTCTCACGTGGGCCAATATGACTGTAGAAGAGGAGGATCACAGGGGCTCACTTCTCTGTAGTTCTGTATTTCTGACTCTCAAAACTTATGACTACATGAGTTTAATTTAATTCTCGAGAAATGGCCTTTTAGTGAGCCACAGAATGCATCTATGATAAAACACAGTCCATTATGCCGCTTCATCCCTTACCTATCTCCACGTTGAGCACCCACAAATCACACTTTAACTCAGATATTCTGCTGCAGTAGTAAAGATAGTTGTTAAAGACCCTGAAAGAAATAGAGCTTATGCATTTATTGCATACAAAATGTGTGTTGCAGATTTTATTACAGCCAAAATAAACCATACAAAAGTAAAGTCTTCTTGTAATATTAACAGAGAGTCATGCCCGCATGCTTGTTGCATTAAAACTTAAATACCCATAAGAAACTTGCCATATGGGAAATGTAGAGTTAGTAAATTTACTCTGAGGAGCTTACCTTTTGTAGTACCCTCACATCCACATTTAAGTACACCACATTATCCGTGTAAGATGTTGTAATTACCTTCTTTGCTTATAATTTACTTAGAATTATACATAAGCAAAACCCATTTTGAGGTATATGAAGTCATGTGATCATGCACACATCTACTGACCTGCTTTTCACATATACTTCACTGATTTTGAAGAAAATTAAAAGATTAACTCAACTCATTTATTTAGCATCAGTTTTACACATGAGGAAACAGAGATCCAGAGAGAGAATTATTTGAGGTCACAAAATGAGGTTTTGTTATTTTAGTATCCAGGTTGTTGGTTTTAATTTAAAATATTTTTGAGAAACGTTGGCTTTCTCCGTATTCTTGAGAGGACAGATTGTTCAGAGGTGGTTACGGTCTATGTGCCAAATTGTCATACCAATGCTGAGATGAACTATTCAGTGAATTTTTTGCTAAACACTCAGTTATTTTGCATACAGTCCTCACCAGGGAAGTCATCCACCATGCTGTATGCTGCCTCTTTACTCTATGGTCAGTATCCATCCTTAGAACTGGCCACTTATACTTAGGAAGTATTTTTGTTTGTTGGTTTGGTTTTTTGCCCAGTGGTTCCAAAGAGAGAGCTCAGATGCTCCTGGAGCCTTGCTCCAGCTATAGGTCAGCCCAATCATCAGAATGTAGGTGTCTTCTGCTTGCAAAGAACTAAACATTCAGGCCCATCTTCCGTTACAGAGATTTGACCAGGTTTAAGTTAAACAGTGCTTTTACTCAAAAGTTAAACAAATATCCCAAAGAGGCAGAAAAATTGGGGCTTGTGACCATCTAATGAATCTATTCCATTCTGTCCCATTGTGTGTGATGAAGCTGGTTCAGTTTGAATCTGGGATGAGAGCAAGATGAAGAGTTCTGGAGATTGCACAACAATAAGGATGTGCTGCACTTATGCTATTGAATTGGGAATACTAAAAATTATTAAGATAGGAAATTTTATTTGACCACAATGTTACCACAATTAAAAACAAAAATAGCTTAAGGGAAACAACAGAAAATAGGTGAAATCATTAAGTTATATGGATAATCAGTCTGATAGGTATCTTCATTTTATCCTTTATTATTTTGAATTTCAAGCTTGAGCTTAACTTCACATAGTTACTTGGCATTAAATGAGCCCCCTCATCATAATGTGTACCCCAGTACTACTAAGGCACCTGGAAAGAAATTAGTTATCCTTAAACCAAAAAATATTCCCGAGAAACCTCTATCTTTACCAAGATATTCTTATTCTGTGAAGATTGATGGATTTCTTTATATTAGTTTTCTATGCTGTGTAACAAATCATCACAGACTCGGTGACTTCAAACAATATGCATTTATTATCTCTGAGACTCTCTGGGTGAGTATCTGGGCACAGCTTAGTTGGGTCCTCTGCAAGGCTGTAATCAAGATAGCAGCCAGGACTGGGTTCTTATTTGGAGGATCTATACGGAAAGATGAACTCTCAAGATCACTCAGGTCGTTAGCAAAATTCATTTCCTTGTGACCCTATGACTCATATAAGCTTGCTTCTTCCAAGTCAGAAAGAAAAGCAAGATGGGTAGCAAGATAGTCTTATGTAGCATGCCTTACTCAGGGGAGTGACATCTTATCTATCACTTTGTCATATTCTGTTGTTAGAAGCAAGTCACACATCTCCCTCAAAATCAAGGGAGTGGTGGTGGGGGATAATAAAAAGGCAAGAACACAGCAGTTGAAGATGTGAAGTCTGTTCATCACATTTCTCTACCCGTGTTTTTCTCTCATATTGTTGACATAGGGTAAAGAGTATTCCTATGACTAATGCCTCTTGGTTAGATTGAAAGGTGGCTACTACTGATCTCTTGCTGACTTTGGAGATTTAAGCATGTGCATTTCCTTGTTTCCCTTTCAGTGTACAACATTTTAAAACTCTCCTTCTGAAGTTTGGGCCTTTGAATAATCCACAACGCTGCTGCTTCTTGTCCTTAGCAGTCTACATTAAACACAGAATGCTCGTTAGAAAACTAATGCTCTGTTGTCCCCCCTTTCAGCTTTCCACATCAGATAACAAACTATAATTTCTAATACAATTTGACATTAATTAATAGGCTGGACTTTAATGTTTTCCTTGAAATAATTAGGGATTAAAATTTTTAATTTAAATTTTTTCTCTCGTTATATCACCAGTGCGTCAGTTCCTTGGAACCAACTAGCACCCAAAGGGCTAGCAAGTTTTTTTTTTTTCCTTTTCTCTTCTGACAGTCCTCGCTGACACCTTTAAAACTGAAGAAACGTCTCACCAGCGTAGACACATACAGTCACAAACGTTAGGGAGTCTTCCTAGTTCTTTGGTCTTGCACCTCCTGGGTTGAAATCTCCCAGATTTATGAAAAAGTTTAATCTCTTATGAGTCAGTTTGATTTCTCTTACCATTTAATTCCTTCTTCATAGGTTTCTAAACAAATACAGTATGTTGCCACTCAACAGAAATGTGTATTTATGACAACTTTTTGGTAAGCTCAGAAAAGGCCTATTGTGTTTTCCCAAATATTCTTAGTAAGTTCTCTGGGGAGAAAATCAAGTCTTTACATTTCTTCTCTGATGTGTACTTACTACAGGCTTCTACCACCAGACATTGCTGGACCGTTTAAAATGCAATAGTTAAGGTGACTATATACCTTCTTGCAGCTCCAACTCAAAAGATTAGTTCTAATATATTTGCTCTCTAATCCAGAACACTTTTTTTAAATAAAGGCATCCTATCTATTTCTAATTAGAATGTTACCAGAATCAATTACTTTTTAAACTTAACCTTCAAAAAAATCAGATTAGGCTTTTAAAACAACATGATGAAAATCACTTTGTCATCCAGATTATCAGTGCTGAGGACCACACTCTCGGTAGAAGTGATCCCCTTGTGTGTTCTTTTAACTCAGAAATTAATCTGTTTTATTTTCATGATAGAAGATGTGAGTTTTGTCAATTTCTGATTTCCTTCTGTTTCTTACTTCCACAGGATCTTGATAAAATTTTCACATGGAGCTTCAACATAATGCTTGCCTCTGGTTCGTATGCATCATTTGTTTTAAGAGGTGAGGCTATAAAAAGTAGTATTACTTGTTTTCTATTGAGTGACTACTAAAGGTTGATCATACTACATCACAGACATGTTGTTTCATTTCACCTGAGAAGGGGTGTGGATTTTATGGGCTAGATATTTTTTAATTACTTTAATAGTTAAGAAAGGGAGGTTCTAAGATTTTAGGAAATCTATGTAAGATTATATGATTATTTACGTAGTGGTGTTGGGATTTGAATCTAAATCTATCTAACCCCATACTTTAGTGACATAGGCTCAACTGTAAGTGGGCAACAGACTGAGAGGGGATGGCAGCAGAGCAGGCCGTGCACAGGAGAGAGGGTGTAAAATAGAATGCAGCCCTTCCAACAGAGATGTCACCACAAGATTATTGAACCATTTCAGATAGTCCACTGGTCACTTTATAGGCATCACTGCATGAGCTCAGCCTCACATGTACCCTCCTTATCCTATCTGCAAGGTAGGTGGCAGCTGCCTACACAAAACACAAGGGGAGCAATCTGGAGACATACTCCGTAGATACGGCTTTAACAAGGTCAGATCAGCTCCCACCCACCTCTGTTCTCTACAACTTAAATCCTCCTGAATTTAAAGCCTCTTTATTTTCAAACAACTTGCTGTTTTAACTTGATTTGATTTTCTAATACCTTGATCTTCTAAGCCACATGATAAAGAAGAGAAGCAACCATAAAATAGAACAGCTGGTTCTGATACAATTGACCAGCACTGTGTAACGGACAGGCTGAAAATTAAGAGTGAACGGAGTTGAGTATTTTGTGTCCTAAGCCATAGATTTATATAAAAATTTTAACTTTATATTTCACGTCAGCTAAACAATTCCTTATGCACTGAGGAAAAACTGTGTGTGGGTGTTCATAGGGGGACAGGTGTGAAATTACATTTCTGAGAGCTCACTGTTCAAGAGAAACTGTACATCTACTGTAGCAATTAATTTCACACTAACTCTACAAGACATTTAATATCAGGCCCCATTTTATAGAAAATGATACTGATATTCAGGGAAGTTAAATGCATGTTCCAGGCCACAGAAGTGGTAAGTAAGCATATCTCTTTCCAAATTCTGTAGTCTTTTCCTGTCAGATATTAACCAGTTGTGATCATATCTGCAGTATTAAAATCAGGTCTTAACACAAGTTCCTTCAAACTTGCAGACAGATATATCTGTCTAAAACACTATGTAAAATTAAATGTACACTTCCAAGGAGACTCTACTCAACTTAGACTTACCAGTTAGTATGCAATTTCAACCTAATTAAAATATGTTGTCATGCAAGTAGAATAACATTTTAATAATTTATTAATAATTATCTTTAATATTTTATCTCTCTTGAGGATACTTCTACTAGGTGATTAGAAGTTAAAGTTTTTAAAGGTTAGGTGCTATTAAGAGATACACATGTAAAACTGGAACTACCTCAAAACCCCTGAGCATCTGTAACCGGGACAGATGTCACCCCAAGGTGATAACCCATTTCATACAGACCATTTGTCATGTCATAGGCATCGGCATATAATCCAGCATCACATTTATCCTCCCCCAATTACATCTGGAGTGTTTGGAGTAGGGTATCTTTAAAGCTGCCACAACGCCAGCTTCCTTTTGGTCACAAATATTCACTTCATTTCCCCATGCGAAAAATTCTCAATTCTTCTCCAAAACATACCCCTAGTCCCATTTTTTACATGACATCAGTGTCAGCCGAGTCCAGATATAATGTCTGTGGAGCAAGATAAATCGTCCGCACGTCTCCCATCCCATGCACCCAACATACAATGGTGGAACAAGGGCAGGATAGCCACAGTAAACACTTCTAACTCAGAATGGAAAGAGGAGGAGGCAAATAGCAGTCACTAGTCTACAGAAATTACAAGATCCTAATGATCCAATAATGCCAAAATCCTGTACCCTGGGGACAGAAAATGTTCCTTGACTAAAGCTTCAGTTCAGTTCAGTCAAGTGATCTCCATAGCTTTTTGACTCCACTCTCTGGGAATTTCTCCTTTGCATCACTCTCTTTGGCCATTTTTTGAAAGGGCATAGAGCAGATTGCTTGGTTAGCTTTTCTTGCTGAGTGTCTTTTAGCATCTCTGAAACCTCATAGTCTTTTAATGCAGGCAGGAGGCACCTTTGCCAGTACAACTCTCTGGAAACAATCTAAATTTCTATGTATTTGAGTCTAGTCAACTCCATGTGTCAAATGTCACCCCCAAAATTATTTTATAAAATACCCCTCTCTCTCCTTAGTTACTAGTGGTTTGTGTACATCATGATTCTATGGGTTTATGAGCCTAAGTTTTCTAGGAGTCTTATTTGGCTTAGAAAATCTACTAGATGTGTCTTACTCCTTTCAGAGATTCTAACAAAGAATGTCGCAGCCATGAGCTTGGTTTGGTCTTTGGTCTGAGGTGATGTCTTACTGTAACACTCAGAGTAATTGTCTTTTTTCTGAGGTTGTTTTCCAATAGACTGTCAAAGAAAAATTACACTGGACACAGTTAAACAGATAAGTAAGACTTAGTTAAGATTATTATAACAGAGGAAAGAGATTGAACTCAAGATGAATGTCTTTTTAAGTGCTAGGGCGAGTGATCTAGTGGAAAAAGTACTGGAAAACGTTAGGGAAGGAGATTGGTCAACAGGCTATGTCATCACATTGAGTTGTTCGTGAGTTTGCAGATGTTTTTCTCTATGATTAGGCCATCTGTGTTTGCTAATTGATGCCTGTTGAGGAAACTAGGGTCCTCCTCTCCCATAGAGAGTGCGAGGTAGGAGCACTATCTTCCTTGATGACTGTATTTCAAAGAGATGACTCCCAGGTCTTAAGAAAGACCTTTCTGGATTGTAAACCTGCCAAGAGGCTAGGAGAATATTTATATCTCAAAAGGGCAGAGAAGGAAGTTTGTTCCAAAGTAAAATGTCCTAAGAAAAGGAGGCAAGGGACCTACAGTCATGAAGAAATCACTCTAAAGTTTAGTCAACCTGAGGGGAAGATTGAGGCTGTCCTGGTTGGGATTCACCATTGATTTGAAAACAAACACTTCCTTTCTTCAGCCATGCAATCTCTGAGCTTTCTAGTCTCTTTAAGTTTTACTTGCAAACTGACAAGTTATTTTTGTTTGTTGTTTAATGAGCTCATCACTTTCTTGTAGTAGCTTAAGAAATTAACGTACCTCAAAATTTTATCTTTTAAATAACTGTAACTAAAATTTTACCAAATGTCTTGCCACTATTACATGGATCATTTTCAGCTTACCAAGAGTCTCTTTGCTCTCTACCACCTAATCCAAAATAAAACAGCACATGTTTTAGTTTTTCCAATTTGTCTGTTTTGTTTTGTCTTATGGTATAATCTCATCACCAATTTTTCATAGTCAGATTTTCCTACATAAAGTCTCAGTGGGATACAACATTAAGCGTTTTTCTTGCCATGGTCTTTGGCTCTGCTTGGGTCAGTTTGTGGGCTCAGCTAAAGGGTATTAAGATACCGGGGGTGGGGGGGGAAGGGTATAGCTCAGTGGCAGAGTGCCTGCTTAGTATGTAAGAGGTCCTGGGTTCAATCCCCAGTACCTCATTAAATAAATAAATCTATTTACCTCCATATTTTAAGCCTCTTATGACATTAAGTCACTAACACAGTATTTATTTGCCAAAGCAAGTTACATGGACAAACCTAAAGTCAAGGGGAAAGGAGGCACATTCTCTCCAGTATGGATAAAGGGAAAAGGAAGTGAATGAACATAAACAAGGACTTAATCTATAGCAGTTACTTTTCTTTCATCTTCTTGTAGTTCAGTTTTTAAATGGGAGGAAACTGTATGTTTCACAGGGCTGCTGAAGGGACTGTACAAAATAGCATATGTGAAACATCTAATAAGGACACTGGCATAACTAGAAATGTCTTAAATTTTAGTTTTTTTGTACCAAGTTAAAATGTCATTCATCAAGGAAAAATTGGATGATTTACATCTCAAATTTACACATACAACATTTTTTCTTTAACTTGTGTCTCCCTTTTCCCTCTCATAATTTGCTTTAGTAAATTTGTCAAACTGTTTTAGTCTGAAATAATGTATAGTTTGTATCTGTTAAAATTTTATTAGAATATCTTCAGATATTCTAAATCTATTCTGACTTATTTACAACCTAAGATCCAGAAC
This sequence comes from Camelus ferus, assembly GCF_009834535.1. Classification (NCBI taxonomy): domain Eukaryota; kingdom Metazoa; phylum Chordata; class Mammalia; order Artiodactyla; family Camelidae; genus Camelus; species Camelus ferus. The sequence continues at coordinate 14,534,257 of NC_045699.1, forward strand.
GAGACTTTTTTTCTCCTCTCAGAATGTATTTAGAAGAATGGCTGGAGAAGAGCCTTTTGTGGGTCCAAGTGTCAGTACAGTCTTGACGAATAATCTCACCAATAATTTTTTTTAACTAAAAATAAAATTTTATTTCACAAATATCAAATATGGAGAAAAACAGCAGTCTTGAAATATCAAGTGTTGACAAGAGCTTGGAGAAATAAGAACTTGCATGCACTGTCCTTTCCTGGTTCTGCAGCTTGCATACGGCAGATCCTGGGAATTCTCAGCCTCACAGTGAGTCAATTCCTATACTAAATTTCCCCTTACGCATGTTTATTTATATATCCAATTGGCCCTTTCTCTCTGGAGAACTCTAACTAGTGCTCTTCCTGACATTTCAGAGGGGTTCTTCCCGTTCTCCAAAAACCTTCTTCCTGGAGACGGCAGTCCCCAACTGTGTAGAAAAATACTCTGATCCTTAAACATGACTGTTCTACAACACAGAAATACTGTTGTTTGCATTGCAGCAAAAAAAGAAAAAAACCCACAGAGATTGATCCTTCCAACGTTCATTGTGGTAAGATTTACGAACTCTAATGTTCAGAAGGATCATTTGACAGGGTTTTTAAAATACAGAGTCCCAGGTCCTAGTACCAGAGAATGTGATTTTATTAAGCTTATAAAGAGGTCGAAGGGTATTAATTTTTAGCAGGAACACTCAAGTGTTTCTGATGCAGATATTCATTGTAGCATCTGGAGAGACTTTTTAGGTGATCTTAGGTTCTTCTACATACCCTGGCTTAGATGTTAATTCTCTGAGATCTTTTCTGACTATCTTTTATACATAGGATCCTTTGCTGTTTTTGAAACCTGTACTTTATTAGTTAATTTGTAATTTTACGGTTATTTTCTGATTCAGTTGTTTGCTGTTTGGGGTAATAGGCTGTAATTTTTGCAAGAGTAGGGACCAGCCTGCTACTTGTACCAATTTTCACCCAACATCCAGCATTATGTCTAGTACAAGATAGTATCAATAAATGTTTGTTCAGTAGCTGTATAACAAGGTTTCCAGGAATATTCAGTTCCTGTTTTTTTCCCAAGGAACCTTCCCCAAGGAATCTGTATCTAAAATACCAAAAACAGTGCCAGGCATGGACCTGACATTTAGTAAATACGTGTTTAATGAATGATCTCTGTTGAAGATGTTAGTATAGCATTATGAGCTTTCTAGAGATCTAGGTGATCATGTACCTCTAGTCATGGTTTAATTTTAAAAGCCATCTATGGTAGGCAGAATACTGCCCCCATTCCAACATGCCCATGTATTAATCCCCAGAATCTGTGAATATCTTCCATAGCAAGCATGGGAGGGTGGATTAGGTTGCAAATGGAATTAAGGTTGCTAATAAGGTAACCTTAGGTAAAGAGGTTACCCTAAATTTTTCCTGGTGGGCCCAATGTAATCACAAGTATGTGGGGAGAAGAGAGGCAGAAGAGTCATGACCAGAGAGATGGAACTGTGAGAAGGACTATCAGCTATTGGTGACTTTGGAGACAGAAGGGGGATAGAAGTCAAGGAATTTGAGCGACCTCTAGAAGTTGGAAAAGGCAAGAAAATGGAGGATTCTCCCCAGAGCCTCCAGAAAGGAACACAGTGCTCCCAATACCTTAATTTTAGCTCAGTGAGACTTAGTTTGGATTTTGGGACTCCCAAATTGTATTATAACATATTAGTGGAGTTTCAAGCTATTAAGGTTGCATTAATTTGTTGCAGTAGCAAAAGGAAATAAATACACTGTCCAACAACTTTAAGGATTTATAGAATATACAGGGGCAAATAAGAAGAGTAGAGAATGAAGAAGCAAACACTAACCAAGAGGATTAACATAATTAGCATAAATCTTTCCGGTAATTAAGTAAACATGAAAATTACTTAAGATATTTGGATTTCTTTATCATAAAGAAACAACAGCCAACTCTCTTTAGTAATTAGTTCAAAAGGAATTTTAAAATTGCAGGTATTAAATTGTAAAATAAAATATTTTACAATTTTACATATGTAGTCTATCTGAAAGCTATGACAACATTAACTGTAGACACTAGGGCAGTGGTGCTTGGGTTTTGGACAAAAGATCAAGGTCCAAAATCTGAATATCAGAGAGACCAGAAATAAAGTTTGGAAAAAAAATTATGTAGGTAAATCTGACATGCTATTCTTAGATAGTTGTGAATCAGTAATAAGACATTGAGAGGTATAGGTGATACCTTTTGAAATTAGAGTCATAAAAATGAACCTAATGCCTCTCATTTTAAAAAGAATACAATAAATGGTAATTCAATCAAGATGAGTCTTTAAGGAGCTAAGCTAATGTGGTCCAAGGAGGAGGCCTCATTGTGGTCAAAAATAGAAGGTAACATTTCTGATACCGAGATGAAATGCTTGTCATCTTGATAATCTTTGCTGATATTAGTTCTTTTAGTTGGGCATTTAATTACAGAGAGACGACGGTGACATCCTCTGTTGAATTATTGGGTTAGGTTTCCTTTCTCCGTTCTCACGTGACACTGCTCACGCTGCTTTTATGCTGTAAGTTTTGATTACTTGATACATGTCTGATTTCTTCACAAAGGCACCATTTCCTTGAGTAAAGCATCAAGCTTCTGATCTTTATATCTAATTGTACTGCTAGTGATAAATACCTAGTGAGTGAATGAATCCACTTTCATAAGAGAATTGAAAACCTTGAGTCACACAAACTTACCTAAAGTAGAAAGGCGATACAGTATGTATTACATTGTTTTTGTTTAATTGTTGTTGTTTAATCAACACATCACATACTTTTGTATGTATCTGAGTCAGGTAGCAAGGTTTATTTTAATAAGAATTTTTGAATGATGAAGTTACAACATTTAGAGTGTTTTTCCCTTGAAGTTTATTTTATGCAGATACTAGTTCATTGTGTTCATTGTGTCTACCCCTTTAGAGAGGTTCACAGAATTTCCTTTTGATTCTAACTGTGAAATATTCTTCAGCTAATTATTATTAAATTAAATGCCATTTTCCCCCAATATGTCTCAGTGTCTACCCCTTTAGAGAGGTTCACAGAATTTCCTTTTGATTCTAACTGTGAAATATTCTTCAGTTCATTGTGTCTACCCCTTTAGAGAGGTTCACAGAATTTCCTTTTGATTCTAACTGTGAAATATTCTTCAGCTAATTATTATTAAATTAAATGCCATTTTCCCCCAATATGTCTCAGTGGAAACTAGAAATATTTTCACCATTGGCTCAAAAAGTTAGTGAATCAGGGCTTTAAAAGGGCAGAGATGCACAGATGCACAATAAAAGTTGAAAGAGCAGGACCTGACATTTCTGGGACACCCTTAGTGAGTATTAAATCGAATTCTAAACCTAGTACTAATTCTTGTTCAGTGTTGCCTTCTCTGTTGTGACTGGTGACTCAGCAGAGCTCTCAGCTTCTCTTCATTCTGAGCGATGCTGAAGTCTGATGTTACTGACATCCACTCTCCCTGTTTACTCTTAAAACTGTTCCAAATATTTTAGAGACTGAATTAGATTGTCCAGGAAGTAATCTCATTGCTGCAGACTCTTGCATATCCAAAAAGTCCAAGCACAGGTTAATAAAGCACAAACATAATTTTAAAATGTTTTGTTTGATTTTATAAGATGGAGGTAAAGCAAGGGTAGAGAAAATTTGAGGGAACTGAACAAATTATACAGAAAGATTTCATTATCTCCAAACTAAAAGATTCTTCATATTTACACTAAAATACACAGAATAAAAATGAGGCTGAGTACAGTTAAACATTTATGGCCTTCTTTTTTCTAAAATATTTCATAAAATTTGGAAATCTGAACACCTGACATTCAATCTTTCCCTAATAAATTACGAAAATGTCTTAGTGCTTTCCCTCTTCAGACTTTACACTGCTTAGAAGCAACCTTTGGAAGTTGTTTTGATATTTACTATAAAGACATTTGAATGCATTATTTTTTTTAACTTATACTTCTGTCTCTGGTTAAAGAGTCTTGGGAAAAATTTCTCTTAGTGCCTTGAGTCAGGAATGCACATATATGCGTGTGAGTGTGTGTGTGTGTGTGTGTGTGTGTATAGTCGATCAGTCCATGCTGTTATGGAACTTGTAAATCATGTGAGACTTTGTGTTATGCTGCTTTTTCATGTTTACTTCCAGAAAGCTCAGAGCAAAATGTGTGGTTCATATCCATTAAGTACACTAGGTGTCATAGGATGAGGTTTCCTGCCTCGTTTCTTACCAAAGAAAATTTTAAAGGAAATAAAGAAGTGAACTGGTCAAGTGTTTCCTTAACTATACACTGATAAATAGAGATGAAAAAGTAGACTCTTTACAACCAGTGAAGAAATGTCCTCCAAAGTTCGTTTGGCAGATGCCGCCCAAGGCTTTACTTACACTCCTTCTAGTGATGAGAATTTCAGGAAAAGTATTTCACTTTAGTATGCATAAAAATTCAGCTCTTTTCAATCCTTACATCAAAATTCATTGAAAATGCAAAGCCTGCCATTTGAAGCTTTGAGTATTTGGAATACCTTGTATTTTCTTTTTTTCCCAGTTAATCAACTATGATTATTTTTGAGGTATAAGTGATCATTTCCAAAGTAGACCTATTTTGGGATATATGAACATTGAAAAAGTTAAAGACAAGACAAAGAAGTATGAATTAATACACATAGGAAATTTTCTGATGAGCTTGTTATAATTTTCAAAGGAAAAGAACAGCTATAGGAATAGTATGGACCATCTTAGTAAAACATAGAAGATGCCATAATCAAAGCACAGTGAAAGGAATGCTAGCATATAAACTGGCATTTGTTAAAATGAAGTGTTGGCAGATACTTAATGTATGGTAAGTAGTAGATGCTTTTGGGAGAATTGAGCTTAGCTCTGTTTCTTGGCTAAAATAATTTTACAAAAATAGTTGGTAGTTACCACATAACATATAGGCTTACATGGTTTGCTGAACTGATTTCAGGTTTAACCCATTTGTTTTTAAGGGTTTTATCTTACAGACTTAGAATTTTACAAAGAACTTAGCACTCAAAGCCGAACAGGTTAGTGATATGCAGGATACACAGACGTTTCCAGATATGCACATTTGCGGACAATAATTTCTGTATTTGCTTCAAATAGGAAATTTCATCAGCTGATGCTCAGGCTGCTTACATGACTTGGTCACCCAGAGTGGACTGTGGTATAGGTGTTATGCTTTGGATCTGTTTTCAAAGTAAATGGACATTTCTATCTGTGATAGCTTATAAAGTTAAAAAATGTATATCTCAAGATTTGCAAATATAATAATACTGAAATACGTATTTTACAATATGAAGTCTGTGGTGTATGTCAGGCTATTACTGAATTCTGGCAGGGATGGCCACGTCTTTTGCAAGGAAAGTTTGCCTAATGCTTGGTGGTTTTATCCATATATTCCCCAAGGAACTGCCACAGGGTAGGAGACTTGCTGAGAGAACAATGGGAATCAGGGAAGTGAATTACAGGTGATGGTGATTATGGACTCCTAGAGTAGTTGTTCTATAAAGAAGAAGCTTAAAAGAATAATCATCATGATTGTCATCTAGGTGGTCTGTTGTTATCTCATCTATACATAATTTGTCATTGGGTTTTGTCACTGGATCACTGAGTTATCCTCTTTGCAGCCATGTGCCCCTCGGTAGGGAGAATTTCTCTAATACTGAGGAGTTTTGAAATAAGCTGGGATTGAAAGGAAGGAAGGAAGTGAGCTAGGGCATGGCTAAACTCATTAAAGTAAAACAGAGATCACAATATTTACACTTTGGTTTATTTTGTCCATTCAGGATAAAAAAAGTAGGGAATGTTTTAAGATATTCTGTCAACCTCAAGTGAAAAACAGAAACATGAGGTGTCAGAGCCATAAAGACATTTATCTAGGACTTTTACTCTCCATCACCCCTGCCCTTGGTGATCTCACACAGGCCCATGGCTCTCGGTGCTTTTAATGTTCCTTTATCTCCCAGGCATGATCCTCCACGATGAGCATCAGGCTGCCTATGTAAGGTGGATGTGAAAAATGCATCTCAAATTTAGCATGCTCAAAACTGCACGACGTCTTCCTTCAGTCCTGTCACCAGCTCTAAATTACTCCTTCCTCTCGGTTTTATGCTCTTAGTTAAATTGCACAATCAGGTACACACTGTTCAAGCCAGAATATTACAGTCATCCTGTATCCTTCCCTCTTCCTCAAGAACAGTATTTGTCCTGATCATTCCCTTTTACTTCATTGAGACCAGCAACGACTCTTACCTGACTGTAATAAAATCCCACCAACCTCCTTATATTCTTCAATGCTTCTCTCAAGTCTTTTCCCTACATAATAGCCAGAGTTATCTTGAATAGAAAACAAACCAAAAAAACCCCAAGGAAACAAAATGAAACTTAAGTATGCCACTGTCTTGCCACAATTATTTATTTTCTTATTTCAATTAGAATTCTATTCATTTTTGATAAATGTTAAGCAATGAGCTCTCTGGGGATAAAAAAAATTCTGTTTTGTAATGATTAGCTTAACCGTTTCCTTTGTTTCAAAACTCCCACCAATTTCAGGCTAGCAGTGTGAGTGATGTCACTGGGTATGGAGTTCGAAAGAGAAGTGCAGGAGCACTCCATTGCATTGCAAGGCCACCATACAGATACAATAGATGTAAAATGTCCATTATGATAATGGGAAACCACAGCAAAATATTTTCAGAAGTGGTGAGCTTTGAGTATTGATTTCCTTTGTTTCCAACTCATTTAATTATAAGTTTAAATAATTTAACTTTTAGTGTTGATTATGTTTAAGAACAAGCACACGATATTCATGAAAATTTACTTATCAGCTCCCATGAGCCAGTTTGCTCCGAAGCTGAGCAGCCCCATAACCTCATTTAATGAAATCCAAGACCTCTTCTCTTTCATCTTCACTTGCCTTTGTCAGTGTTTTATAGTTCTCAGTATATAAGTCTTTCACCTCCTTGGTTAGGTTTACTCCTATATAGTTTATTTTTTTGATGTGATTTTAAAAGAGATGTGTAAACTTCTCTTTCTGATACTTCATTTAGTGTAAAGAAATACAACAGGTTTCTATATATTAATCTTGTATCGTTCTACTTCGCTGAATTCATTTATCAGTTCTAATCATTTCTGTGTGGAGTCCTTAGGGTTTTCTATATAGAATACCATGTTATCTGCATATCATGACGATTTTACCTCTTCCCTTCCAATTCAGATACCTTTTTTTTTTTATCTTTCTTGTGTGTGTGCTATGGCTAGGGCTTCTCGTATTATGTTGAATAGCTGGTGAGAGTGGGCTTGTCCTGGGTTTTTAGCAGGAAGGCGTTCAGCTTCTCACCATTTAGTATTATTTTGGCTGTGGGTTTGTCATAAATAGGTTTTATGATGCTGAGATATGTTCCCTCTATACCCACTTTGGTGAGAGTTTTTATCATGAATAGATGTTGAATTTTATCATATGCTTTTTCTGCATCTATTGAGATGATCCTGTGTTTTTTGTCTTTTCTTTATTGTTGATGTAGTGTATCATATTGATTGATTTGCATATGTTGAACCATCCATGTGACCCTGCAATGAATCCAACTTGCATATGAACCTTTTTATATGTTGTTGGATTCCACTTGCTAATATTTTGTAGAGTATTTTTGCATCTATATTCATTAAAATATCAGCCTATAATTTTCTTTTCTGGTAGTGTCTTTGGTTTGGGTACCAGGATGGTGGTGATTTCATAGAATGACTTGGGGAGTGTTCCCTCTTCATCATTTGTTCGGAAGAGTTTGAGAAGGATCAGTGTAAGTTCTTCTTTGGTAGAATTCCTTAGTGAAGCTGTCTGGTCCTGGACTTTGTTTGCAGGGAGGTTTTTTGTTGTTGTTGTTGTTCCAGATTCTATTTCACTTCTAGTGATCAGTCTGTTCAAATTATCTGTTTCTTCTTAAGTTTTGGCAAGCTGTATGTTTCTAGAAACATGTCCATTTTTCTAGGTTGTTCATTTTGTTGGCATGTAACTTCTCATATTTTCTTCTGGTATTTTGTATGTCTGCAGTATCTGTTATTTCTCCTCCTTCATCTCTCATTTTGTATATCTGGATCCTCTCTTTCTTCTTTTCTTGGTGAACCTGACCAGAGGCTTGTCAGTTTTGTTTATCATATCAAAAAACAACCCTTTTTAAATTTATTTTTTCTATTTTTTAATCTCTGTTTTATTCAGTTCCTCTCTTTATTATTGCCTTCCTTCAGCTGACTTTACCTTTTGTTTGTTCTTTTTCTTATTCTTTTAGGTAATAGGTTAGGTTGTCTGTGATTTCTCTTGATTTTTGAAGAAAGGCTATATTGCTGTAAACTTCCCTCTTAGAATTGCTTTTGTTGCATGCCACAGATTTTTCTACCATTGTGTTTTCATTTGTTTTTTCAAGTTTTTTTTTTAATTTCCTCTTTGATTTCATTTTTACCAACTGGTTTTTTAGTAGCATGTTGTTTAGTCTCCATGTAATCACTGTCTTGTGTTTGTTTCTCTTCCTGTGGATGATTTCTAGTTTCATGCCATTGTGGTCAGAAAAAGATGCCTGAATTGATTTCAAGTCTCTTAAAGTTGTTGAGGCTTGTTTTGTGTCCCAGCATGTGGTCTGTTCTAGAGAATGTTCCATGTGCACTTGAAAAAAATGTGTATTCTGGTTTTTTTTGGACATAGTGTCCTGTAGATAACAATTTTAACTGTTCTGTTTTGTCACTCAGGATCTCTGTTGCTTTATTGCTTTTCTCTCTGGAAGACCTAGCCATTGATGTCAGTGAGGTTTTAAAGTTTCCTACTATGATTACATTCCCATCAATTTCTCCCTTCATGTCTGTTAGTATTTGTTTTATATATTTAGGTGCTCTCCTATATTAGGTGCATATATGTTAAGGAGTGGGATATCATCTTTTTATATTGATCCTTTTTATCATTATACTAGTATCCTTCTTTGTCCTTCTTTATCGTTTTTGTTTTAAAGTCTATTTTTTTCTGATATGAGTATTGCTACCCCCACTTTCTTGTCATTTATGTTTGCATGAAATACCTTTTTCTGTCCCCTCGCTTTCAATATATATTTGTCTCCTGCCCTAAAGTGGGTCTCCTGTAGGCAGCATATTGTACGTTCCTGTTTTATTATCTAGTCTGCCGCTCTGTGTCTTTTGATTGGAGTATTTAGTCTATTAATATTTAACAAAATTATTGTTAAATATGTATTTATTGCCATTGCAAACCTTATTTTTCCATTGATTTTGCAATTCTTCTATGTTTCTTCTTTTTGTTTTTCCTTTTGTGGTGTAATGGTTTGTTTTTGTATTATGCTTGAATTCCATTATTTTTGGTTTTCGTGAATCTACTGTATCCCTATTATGTGTAGATTGGCATGCTTTATATTATCCCATAGGTCTCTTAATATTGCTTTTTTTCCCCTTTACATTTGTCTTTCTAGCTGCTGTTCTGATTGGGTGAGTTCCATTATTCTATCTTCCAGATCACTTATTCGTTCTTCTGCATTATTCAGTTTGCTATTTATTGCCTTTAGCTCAGCTTTCAAATGAAGATGCATAATAGGGGTCCCAGAAGGAGAAGAAAGAAAAGTGGATTGAAAATGTATCTGAAGAAATTATGGCTAAAAACTTCCCAAAACTAAAGAAGGAAATAGATATCCAGCTACAGAAAGCACAGGGAGCCCCAAACAAGATAAACCATAACAGACCTACTCCAAGACATGTCAGAATTAAATGCCAAAACTTAAAGAGAAGATTCTATAGGCAGCAAGAGAAAAGCAAAGATTCAGATACAAGGGAACCCCATCAGTCTATCAGCAGATTTCCCTACAGAAATTATGCAGAACAGAAAAGAGTGACAGGATATATTCAAAGCCCTGAAAAGGAAAAACCTAAACGTAGTATACTTTACCAAGCAAGATTATCATTTAGAATAGAAAGATAAAATTAGATTTTGCTTGTCTAAGAAATTCTTTAATTGGCTCCTTTTTTAGTTTCTAGTTCCTTGTTATGGTGATCTGCATTTCTATCAATAGTCTCTCTTAACCCCTTCAGTGTTTTTATTTTCTCCTTTTTGAGCTCAGGATTTGTTTCATTGTTCTTTCAGGGGATCTTTCCTATCTTTTCAATTGAGAGTTATTCCTCTGCTTTTTCATTTTTCTTTTATTTCTCTGACTTTATGAATTTAGGAGAAACACTTATCTACTATGGTCTTGAAGGGCTGTTTTTATGTGGGGGTGCTCCTGTGTAGCTTCCTTGAGCCCAGTATATTTAGTGTGAGGGCTGTTTTTGGTATGAATGCTTGCCATGTCTTTCCTCAGGGCGTGCTGGCCCTTGTCCCCTTTAAAGGGGGTGTATTTGTTGTTGTGGTGACCCGAGCCTGCACTGGATGTTGAGAGGGGCCTCTTCTTTTCTCTGTGGTTGTCACAGCCCTGTTAGGTGAGGGTCTGTTTACCAGTTGTTGGAACAGAAGTCCCCACATCCATTTGTAAGGTTCAGTGTGAGTAGGTGGGACCTGAGCTCTCCTTCTGGGAAAGGAGCCACTGAGTGATCTTCCCCAGGCGCTGCCTGCCTGAACATGCATTTTGTGATGCCACTTGCCACCTGGTGTGTGTGCCCACAAAGATCACTGTTGCTGGCATGGACCTCAGGGGCTGCCTCCAATTAGGAGCTCCAGTAATCAGCTTGGAGGTCCCTCAGGTATGCGTAGACACTCACAAAGCCGCTGGCACAAAAACCTGCCAGAGCCCTATACCCTATGCCTGGAGACAACAGGCTTAGATGGCCCTATGGCATGCGCGATACTGGTCCCAAAATCCACGGGAGTGAGCACACACTGGAACCAAGTCCTGGTGGGATTGCTTGTAATTCGTTCAGATTTCAGCCCAGCTTCCCCAAGTGCGTGCCCATAAATGTCACAGAACCCGCTGCGGCCAGAACTCTGCCTTGTTATGAGCATGCTGACAATGAGACTGCTATGGCAGATCCATGCCTTCCTTTCCTGTGTTAACACTGGGGCATATACGGTGGCCCCGCGCTCCACCCTACATGTGCCCCCAGTTGCAGCCTGGGCCATATGCCAGGCCTTTGGGTCTGTCTTTGGGCAGCCAAACTGAATTTTCCCCCCAGGTCTGTCCACTGAAGCCTGAGAGTTTCAGCACCCAGTCACTGTGCACACCAGCCAAGTGCGTATCTTGTACTGGGAAGTGTGGTAATGCGGCCAGGACCATCTGTGCTGGTCCTCTCTCTACCCTGCTCCCACACTGTCCTGTCCGGCCTCTGAAGCTCCCTATCTGTCCCAGCAGACATCCCAGCTAGTGAAGGAGGTTCCCAGGGGGAGGAAATCTTTCCTCTTTCACATCTCCCTCCCAAGAGCACAAGTCCTGCCCCAGTTCCTCTTTTTCTCCCTTTTACTTTTGTCCTACCCAGTTACATGGGGATCTTTCTTGCAGCTTTGATTATGTAAGATCTGCAAGCTTTCAGTAGGTATTCTGTGAAAACTGTTTCATGTGTAGATGTATTTTTGATGTGTCTGTGGGAGGAGGTGAGCTCCATGTCACTCTACTCCACCATCTTTCCCTCCCTTGAGTGGTTGCATTTTTGCTGAAACTGAAAAGAGCTTAGAGGACATGATTATTCCATTTATATTTATCTCAAACTTGGGATATAATTATATATATATAAAACATATATAACTTGACATTTAATCATCTGTTAGTAAGGATAAGGATACCAAATACATGAAATTACAAATCCATATATTTTTTATTCATTGTAAGAAACTCAACAATTAACAAATTCATATAGTATTACAAATACCTGACAACAGGGTGATCTGTTTTATTTCCATTATCTGAATATATTTCATCTGAGTCTTCTTAATATTAACTTTGTTTCAGATATTTACCACAAAATAATTATTCATTTGGATTAAGGAATTTTTTTTTTTGCCTTTTTCACAATAGGAAATATACCCTTTGTAGAATATATGATGCTGCCCTGCCTCCCATCCGCAGATGTTATGTCCCCTACTGGAGGAAGGTTGCAGTAACTAGTCTCCATTGAGGAACAAAGGCCCTGACCCCCTGCCTCAAATTGGGGGCCATCCCAACTAGATTGTCTGAGGAAGTTGTTGCACCTGCATTACAGTTCAGCTAATTCCTCTACCTAATTTTGATTCTTCCCAGGGTACCTGACTTAATAAAAAGGTACTAGAATAGATTATAATTTCCTTTTCTAACAGTCTACAGCCAAAACTAAGTTAAGTTTACCTGGATAATGTAGTAAAATCCTGACCGCGTATACACTCCCCTTCCCAGTAGCCTCCCACACACATACTTCTTCGGGGATAATTGTTTTACTATTTCCCAAATTCAACATTTCCTTGATCATAGTCCAGGAACGTTCAAAGCCAGTCCTGTGTTTATCCTACACTTAGCATCTTACCAGCTCTTCTGCTTCTTTTCCTAAGCACAAATGGTGGCTGGAAACTAGCTGGGAATCCCCAGAATACCTTTAACTTGGTAGGTGTTTATTATTCTGTATTTAATACCTTTCTTTTGTCTTGCTCTGGCTCTCTCAGCTGTTTAGAATTCCCCACTATATATTAACCGCTTAAGGGGACTATTGCCTTCTTCCGAAGATAATTATAAATTTAAATGAGATAATTAGGTAAAGCACCAGGCAAAACTGTTCTGGAACATACTAGGGGCTTGATAAGGGGTATTATATAGTAGGAACTATACCTTGGTCATGTAACTTCATCTGTAAGTGGCTCATAATTCAGCAACCAAAGTCTAATAGTAAAGCCATAATCCAGGGAAAACAGTGGAGAAATGCTCAATATCGCAGTGTTAAACACTTGAAACCTGTTTTTCTTAGAAATAGATTTTATCGATTTATTTGGGGGGGGAGGAGGAATGAAATTTCCATTCTCTTCTCTCATCTTTATTTACATTTTCTTAAATTGAGATATAATTTACATATAACACTGTATAAGTTTAAGGTGTACAATGTTGATTTGATATATATTGCAATATATTTATCACTCTGGGATAGCTAGCACCTCCATTACCTCACACAATTATTTCCTTTTGTGGTGAGAACATGTAAGATCTGCCTTCTTTGCAATTTTGAAGTATGTATTTCAGCATAATTAACTATAATCACAGTGCCGTGCACAGATCTTCAGAACTACTACTGATTCTTACTGCAAGTTTATATCCTTTGAACTAAGTCTCAATTCCCCCAACCCCCAGCCTCGGTAACCACCCACCATACTACTCTTTGTGTCTAAGAGTCCAGCTTTTTTAGATTCCACGTATAAGTGATAACATATGGCATTCATTTACTCAGTCCTAATATACATAAAATGGTGTCAGAATTATATAAACTACATTCACAGGTTTCTGGTATTATGGAATTTAACTTTGATACATTCCAAAAGTACTGAGAATCAACAATGTGCCAGGAAACATTCTAAGCCCATTAACATTTGTTATCTCCTATAAACGTGTATAACCATCTTGTATCTTGAAGAATTTCTGTTGTTCTTCCTAGTTTTCAGATAAATTGAGACGCGAAGAGTCTAAGAAAGACTCACATGCACACAACTGAAAGTAGATACAAGATTCAAACTTAAGTCTTGCTAACTCCAAATCCTCTTCTGTTTTCAATAACTGTCACACCCACTTATATTTAAGTGTGATAGCAATCATAATTTTAAAAGGTGTGCAAAATCACAAGAATGTACGTAAACATCAGTAACTGAGTCAGTATCTATGTACTAATCACATTACCCCTCTGTCGCCTTCCCTTTTAGTAGTAATGTTTTCTAGGTCACAGTGACAGCCCTAAAGTTTTAGATAATAAGGTTATGTGGGTTTCAAAGTAGAAAACCTCTAAACAGAAAACAAAATATTAAACAAAAATTAATCCTGGACTTTGAATTTCTAATCACAAATTTGGTTACTTTTTCAGATTTTAGTTTAATATGCTTCAAAAGACTTGGCTGACTACAATATGACATGAATACGTTTAAAACAGATTATCTTTTTGGATTTAAAAATGAAACAAGTGTAAATATTTAATATACCTTTGAGCAGCTTTTATGTCATGGGTGCCATCCAAGTATGTACATAATAAAAAATTAAGAAATCATGCTGAGATGCAATACACAGAATATGTGTTAGGAGAGAATTAAATATGGCAGAATATTAACAAGTCAAAGACAAACATATTTTCAGTTCCAAAATGATCATGAAGGTCAGTAAGTTTGGAACCCCTCTTTTTGCAGAGATTTTATAATCAAAGGTTATAACCTATTTGTCTTCAATTCTATTAAAAATAAATTGTTCTTTTGTTATGCCTTCCCCAACCCATGGTTACAAAAATAGCTATCCTAATTAGAACCAAGTAATAGTAACAACAGAGTTTTATACTTATGTGACATTTAATAGTAGAGGGATGCGTAAATTAAAAACGAAAATGCTTGTGAGATACTGGGCTATTTTATACATTATATTATTAGATTTTTCCAACAAAAATGAAAGGAACTGCTATCAGATTATCTATTTTATTTCCTCCTTTTTCTAGACATCCCCCTTGTCCACATTTTAAGCCTCTCTTGTGGTGAGGATTAGTCATGTGGCTTGCCAGTGAGCAAAAGGAATGTGCTTCTTTACTAGGTCTGGCTCAGAAGCACCTTATCTGCTGACCCTCATGGCACTTTTCCATGGAAACTATGTACTAAACAACCCCGAAAGAGCTACATATTAAAAACAGTGAAGCCCTTAGATGGAAAGAATCAAGATCTCTCAGTCTTAGCAGAGGATAAGGTTAACTCCCCACCAGTTTGAATTTGATATTGTATGAGAAATCAGGTATGATTCTAATAAGCCTTTGAAATTTGAGGACTTCATATAGCAGCTACTGTTACCCTAATAACACTATCATTCTCATTTTAACAGCCTATAAAAATTTAAAACCAGATCACAGATAATCTTTTAACCTTTGTAGATTCTACCAGATATTCTCCTTGGACTAACGAGTAAGAAAATGTCCTTCTTTTGTCTTCCATTCGCCATCCTGGATAAAATAAGGCATTAACTTACTTTCTATAGGCCTGTCATTTTAAGCTTCTCTGTGTGTGCATACATTGATGTGTTGTGTGGTTATTTTTATTTATTTTGGTCACTATAGATATACACAGCTCATAACACAGATAGTTATTAACTGTACCCCAATATTTTTCTCTTGCCTCTTGTATTTAATTTCAGTGCTAGTCCACCTGTGCATTTTGCCCTTTAACCTCTATCAACAGACTCTGATTATGCACAGTTTTATTTCCTTTCACCTCCTGATCTTTTGTCTGCCATTTTCAACTCTCTTTAATGATCTCCAGTGGCTGTTGCTCACAGATTATGAAGGTTTTATGAGTGGAAGGAATTAAAAGGCTTAAAACCATTCTTAGGATAGGTTTTATAGTTGGGATTCTGGTAATGAAGGGACAAAGAACAAATAAGGAAATAGGGTAATTGGGTATAGAAGCTGATGGTTTTATTTCTTATTGATAGACTAATAGATTGAAAACAATTGCAGAAAGTATATAGAAGGAAATGCCTTCATAAAATTATGTAACTTGACAATAAGTTAGAATGGAGGTATAATAAAGCCATACATCCTCGATTTGCTTATTTATAAACTCTGCCCCATCAGCATCTTTCTCTATCCTCTGTTCCATCAGTGGCATAGCTACTTCCCGAGTTAGGAAACCATAATGGATCTCTATATCATACAGAGTTTGGAGGACTTATTCATTTTTCCTGCAAAAGTTAAATAAAGTACAAAACTTTGAGCCCATCAATCCTTTAGCAAGCTGTCCAAGGTGACATTTCATTAGCACATTTTGTCAGTGGATAAATCGTACAGCATGCTCTGAAGGGAAGGTGGAAAACATCTAGTCCTTTTTCATTAGATCCATCTGAACTTGAACCACTGGAGATTACATACAAAAAGCACATGAGACAGAAGAAGCGCTATCCTGTCTATAAACGGCATTAATCATTCATTCCCTTCAGAGTGTCTTAAGTCAGTGCCATGTCTCTGGTTAAGCCCCAAACTGGCTATTCAATTTTGAGCTGCATGACAGATACATTTCAAGGAAAATCAGAGACATAACGACTCCTGCCAGGCTTGATAAAGTCCTCATTCATCAATTAAGAGGCTCCAATAAGCTAAGATGGATACGGAAAAATAAGGGAACTTACATGATAACACTTGCTGATTTTCTCCCCTCTTTCTCAGCTTGCTGAATTTCTGGTTATAGGGATCATGAAGGCTTACTGAGAAACCTGGATTTGCGGGGAAGTCCTATCATCATTGATCAGGCTCTATTCAGAATCAATTCATAAGGAAAAGCTTTATAGTTCTCAAATGAAGCAATTTTAATTCACATTTTTTTTCCTTTGTGAAGTAGGAGTTTATCCTTTACTCTCGTGATTTCAATTTTGTTGGACCAAATCAGAATGCTCGGAATGTTTCCCGGTTTTAAATAGCTGTAGTGTCAAAATGTTTCTGAAACATATGTTCAAATATACATTTTTGTTCTATAATTCTATCCAGGGTATATTTCAAACTAAGAATTTTTTGTGCTTATAAAATGGGGAGAATATATCTGTATAAAATGTACGGCCCTTTCATTAGGCAAATTATCAAAATGAATGAAAATGATTGTAAATGGAAGCTGTTATCCAAAAAAATTTTATCTGGTCAATTCCTAAGTGCATTGTGAGACAGTGTCGGATATCACTGAGGTCAGAATTTTTAGAAGCTAATGCTGAATCAATGAGAACTTTGAGAAAAGAAAATATAATTTGTATTGCTTCCCACAGAAGTAATCAATCAACAGATAAGTCCAAGATCTCACTGTGCCAAAGGTAACATTCAGCAATGTTCTGAAATTGCATCATGGTTAAACTTTATTTCAAATTACTTCAAAGTGCTTTGTTTTCAATAAACTAATAGTTTTCAAACTGTGCTCCTAAGAGCAACATGTGGCTATTCCTCAGGTATTTCCAAAATAAAGGGGTGGATAGGCGCTTGGGTTGGGGTCCATGAGGAGCCTTCCAACATCAGCGTAAACCACTGTACTTTTACATATAGGACCTCCTCGTCAGGTTTCCTGTGGACAAAGCTTCTCCACCTAAGAACTATTAGGAAAAAAACCACTATAATAATTAAAATTGAGGATATCTTTTTTCTTTCACTGCCACAAGATGCAATTTATTTAAAAAACACAACCAGCAATTTCCATAACTGAATCCAAGCCAACCACTGGCTCAGAAAATTTGGATGAAGTATCTTTATTGCACTGATGGAATTACTGAAATTGGTCTGACGATCAGCAGCATTGCCAACATCAACCCATTTATTAAAGTGATTAATCATGGTCTATTATTAAGCAGGCTCTCCAATTTTTTTTTCTCTTGGCATTTTGCCTTATTAAATAGAACTTAAAAGAAGTATCTTAATGATCTTTTTTTGTTCGGAGAGTAAGTAAACATATGCTCGTCTTGATCTCAGTTTCCTAGGGCTTATACCTTACATTTGTTTAGTGATTTTTATAAAATGTTTTCATGATGGTTTCATTTGATTTTCCCAATGGTCTGAATTTTATTCAGGGCCCAGTCAAGCTTTAGAGTCTTAATGCCCAAGTTCCTATGATGTATCAGGTGGCCAAGCTAGAACTTGATCTGGACTACCTGCCTCTCAGATCTTGGACCCTCCGTGTATCCCATTCCTATTTCTAAACGGGTCTAGAGCTCTAGAAGACTTGTAGGTGTGGATTGTAAATTAAGATGTTCCAGAGCCATATATATATGGATTGCAAAGATTAGTAGAAGAACGGCCCCAAGAGGAAGCTTCAGCCACACCCATACTGAAACTCTTTTAGTCCACTTGGTAAAGTCACTCCAAATAATAACAACAGAATCATCCTCCCTTGAGTTTACATTTTCTTCAAATCTCGTATATGTAAATATAAATCTCTTTGCTTGACACTCAAGGCAAAAATTGTCCCAAACAAGATGCTCATTAAATACTCTTAGTAGATTGGGCTTGTAAATACCTTGGAATATCTCATCTTTTCAGTCAGACTGCTGCTTTGAATTTTTAACTTATGGTTGATCAGAATTAATTTGATGAGAGAAGAATC
Organism: Camelus ferus; assembly: GCF_009834535.1. Taxonomy (NCBI): domain Eukaryota; kingdom Metazoa; phylum Chordata; class Mammalia; order Artiodactyla; family Camelidae; genus Camelus; species Camelus ferus. The sequence continues at coordinate 14,552,561 of NC_045699.1, forward strand.
TTACATTATTTGATGGCAGGTTATTTGCACTGATAACGGTGTTGAGAGTTTATTACTGCTGTTGTCATTGTTACTGCTTGAATGGTACATAAATATCTTATGGAGTCTGGCTGGCTAGTGTCAGAGTGAGGGCCATGTGTTATATTTTGCCTGCAACCAGGTGCCTTGGGTCAGGCTCTGTGTATTGTTTTAAATGAGTTGGGTCACTTATAGGTTGTTTTAGGAAGTATACTTTCCACTTACCACAAGTGTTCTTTCCTATTAATAAGTAAATTGTGTGTCTGCCTACTTGGTATACCTAAAAGAACCACAGTGGGGCATAAAGATTACTAGACAGGAAGTCAGGACCTACACAACTTGTTCAGTGGAAGATTTTAACTAACTTTCAATCTCGGGCTGATCTCTGGTCCTCAGTTTTCTGTAACAAGAGTTGGGTGTACTCAATGCATCTAAGGTCATTAAATCTTTAAGAATCCTGCATAAATAAATTTTCATAATTTCACAAAACATGAGAGAAAAAACAGATCTCATATTCCTCCTCTCTATGGTCAGTTCATTACATTTTCTTTGATTATGCCAGACTGTTTATGACAAAGTGTTCACAAGAGCATGGACACATAGCCTTCCTTTTGCCACATTACGAAGGTTATCACAAACCATAAACACCAGAACGAGCAGTAAATTAATTGTAAAGAAGTATCCTGAGTGAGGGTATCAAAGCAAGTGCAGGAGTCAGTGAGGGGCAGGTAAGATTTATGCGTGAAAGCCTCAGTTTATTTCTAAAACGTCTGATAGCGCCACTTGCTTCTTTTTCCTGGCTACTCCCCCAAATCACAGATGTCAGCAGTAAAACGGGCTCCTTAAGCTGTGGCTTGGGAGATCACCGTAACTGCTGAAACATGCTCAGTGCTAAGGTACCACCTTGTCTCTACAGGAAGGTAATTTTTTAAAGCTCCTACTCTGGGGAGTGTTTGTTTTACAGCTTAAAGTTAAGTTTGGCTTAAATACTTTGATGTTCATTTAAATAGCAAAAGATTAAGAAAGTATACTAAACAGACACTCCCACTCCACCCCTTTTGTTTTGCAGATGGAGATTTAAACTGCAGTAATAGTGCCCATGATAAACTCAGTGTCTGACCTGGGGGCAGCACGATGGGTGAGGAAAAACCATTTGGTTGAAAAATACAGCTCCTTAATAGCTGACACTTCAAACTAAAAGGAATATGTTAAGGTATGTTAATTAAAATATTTCATTACTGGTAATAAAACCCATTTTGATTAAGAAAACAAATCACTACAGAGAGGAAATGTTTCATTGAACCGAGGGGCTGGAATACATCTAATCTCAAGGTGGGACTGTGCTGGTCAACATACTGGGTCACTGAGTGCTCAGAGTAAACATTATTTCTGGGTGTGTCTGTGAGGCCATTTCTGGATCAGATCAGCAGTTGAATCTATGGACACAGTAAAGTGGACAGCCCTCCCCAGTGTGAGTGGGCAACATCTAATCTGTTGAGGGCTTCAGTAGAACAAAAATTAGAAGAAGGGAGGATATGTTCCATTCCTGCCTGCTTGAGACGAGGCATCTCATTTTATCTTCTCTTTCCCTTGGACTGAAATTTAAACTATCAGCTAGCTCTCTGACTTCTCAGGACTTCAAACTTGGACGGGAACTACACCACCAGCTTTCCTGGGTCCCTGATGGCAGCTCATAGGACTGGACTTCTCAGTCTCTGTGATCATGTGAGCCAGTTTCTTACAATAAACATCTTGTGTAGTATCTAGGTGGGTAGGTAGGTAGAAAGACAGACAGATAAGACACTAGATCAGACAATACACACACATATATATTCATTCTGTTGGTTCTGTCTCTCTGGAGAACTCTAATACAGGGACTAAAATCAGTCTTAAAGATCTGAGCAAATAATCCCTGTCTTTCTCTCCTTTGGACTCCTTTCTGCCCCTCTCACTTCCCTCGCTCTGGGCACTGGCTTCTCTTGTTCTCCATATCCTCCATCACGTGACTGCCCTGCAAGTTCCAGTTTATACATTAAGATTTCAGGCTCACACACAACTCTGTAGTTAGCGCTAAGTCTCATTTTCAAATTTCTAGAAGAGAATGACTAGCTCAATCTGGGGTATCCGTCAGATTGCGGACATCTAGTCAACTAGGGCTGGCGGAGCCACAGGGCTCATTTTTGTAATCACTAATGTGGCTGCCAGGAGTTTACTCCTTCACGGGGGGTTGGGGTTAGAAAGCAGCACTAGGAGAAGGAGATAGAAGATACGGTCTCAGGCTAGAGAGACTGAACAAAGTTGTCTAAAAACATTGCACACAAAGACTAGAATCTCCTTGGTGACGTATTAGGAGAACAAATACGGACTCGTTACATTGATGTAATGGCTGCTCCATCCTTATAGACTGCATTTCCTAAGGGGCTGCCACTGTGGTAGGGACACAGGAAAGAACACAGCTTGTTCGGTGGAGCAGTCAGGCTTCCAACAAGACAATGACAACAACGTGGGGTAAACTCTGCCGAAAAGGTGATCACAGGGTTCTAGTGAGGCCTTAGGAAAACCAACTGAAATAAGGAGGTTGAAACAAGTGTTTCCAGAGTGATAACCCCAAGCCTTGAGGGCATTGCAAGTACAGCCTATTAACAAGGAAAAAAGGCCCTGCTATTGGATATTAAATCATTAGCCCAGCATTCCTTTCCACTGGGTAGGCTCTAAGGAGATCTAAATGTTTGGGCTTTGGTAACTCCATAGTAACCAACGGCTTACATTTTTTACTGTGGAGCTGAGGGATTGCCTTAGATAAATAAAACTAGCACTGACTTGCTCATATATCGAAGGAATTAATGTCTTAATCTGTAAACCTGGCTCATAATTCTTCAAGTTTATTTTACTGCGTAATTACACTTTGCTTATACATGTTGCAATAAAACTGTGGCAACGCTGCCGATGCCATTCTTCTGCAATTCTTTTTTGCCTCAATCAGGTTATTATAGCTGAGTTTGAAAAGATTTATTGTAATTGTAAATATGAATAAACTACAGTGGAGTTTTATGGAAATATCTGTATTTTCACCATAATTTACTCTAAGAACTATACATTTCACTATAATAAAAAATAAAAAGTATAGTAAAACATTGTTTCAGTGTTCTCTTCCTTAAAGTAGATATATTTCATGTCATATGTACATGCTGTAAATAGAGCCTTCATTTCCAAATATGTGCTTGCTGTTTAAATATTTTTGTTAAGCAAAAATGTTTAAATGTCTTCTAGCCTCACTAAATTAAAAGACTGCATTGAAGGTAAGGTTTAACTTAAAGGGAACTTTACACAAAATATCAACGAGCTACTGGTAGAAAAACTCTGTTAAAAAAAAAAGCAGAAACCAATTAGTCATCTTCTGATTAAGTGCACATACTGAGAACTCATATGTGTCTAACATTGTGGGTGAAAAAGTACTAGAACACATGGTCTTTATTCTCATAGTGGCTCATTATACTATTGCATAGCCTTAATATTAACATTCTCCTTTCATTCTGCTTTCCTAAAATATCAGTATTTTGTTTTCAGATGTTTCTCAAACAATGTGTCAACATGTTTAGAAGCATGTGGTAGGGTAGCAGAAGGCATCCAATGCCATAGATAAAAGTGACACACAATCCTGAAATTGTACTTTCCTTGAGGTTTTGGTAATGAGAGTTAAATAATTTAACTATTAAATTCAAAACATTACTCTTTATACACAGATAGAAATTAATACTTGGGTAGAAAGAAAATTCTTTTAAAATAAAACCAGAGATTTCCTTTAAAATGTGGACTCAATGTATAATTCCAAACTCCCCACCAGTATTCATTCCTCTCTTTTCATTTTCAGGTAAATTTCACCTAGTACAGATGCTCCCTGACAGATGCTGTTTTGACTTATGATTTTTCGACTTTAGTGTGAAAATGATAGCTCATTCAGTAGAAACTGTACTTCACATCTGGAATTTTGATCTTTTCCCAGACTGGTGATAACCGGTATGATACTCTTTTTTGCTTCTTCTTCTTTTAAAAAAATCACCTTTATTGTGGTATGGTTCCGGTACAGTAGACTATACATATTTCAAATGTACAATTCGATGAATTTTGATAGATGTATGCACCAATGAAACCACTATCACAATCAAGATAGCTAACATTTCCGTCACTCCCCAAGAGGTGCAATTTTCAAATTCCCAATTTATCCCTTTCCACCTACTTTACCCCCGGTAACCATAAGTTTGTTCTCTATGTGAGTCAGTATTTGTTTTGTAGATAAGTTCATCTGAGTCCTTTTTTTTTTTTTTGATTTAGCATATAAGCGTTGTCATAACAGCATTTTTCTTTGTCTTTCTGGCTTACTTCATTTAGAATGATGATCTCCAGGTCCATCCATGTTGCTGCAAATGACAGTATTTTATTTTTTACAGATGAGTAGTATTCCATTGTGCACACACACACACGTGTGTGTGTGTATACATACCACATCTTTTTTATCCAGTCATGTGTTGATGGGCATTTTGGATTGTTTTTAGGTCGTGGCTATTGTAAATAGTGCTGCTGTGAACACTGGGGTGCATGTGTCTTTTCGAGGGGGAAGAGATAATTTATGTTTTAATTATTTACTTCAATGGAGGTACCAGGGGATTGAACCCAGGACCTTGTGCATGCTAGGCATGCACTCTGCCACTGAGCTACACCCTCCCACTGCTTGTGTCTTTTTGAATTATATATTTTCTCCAGGTACATGCCCAGGAGTGGGATTGCTGAATCATATGGTAAGTCTATTTATAGTTTTTAAAGAACCTCCATAGTGGCTGCACCAATTTACATTCCCACCAACAGTGTAGCGGGTTCCTTGTTCTCCACACCCTCTCCAACATTTACTGTTTGTAGACTTTTTAATGATGGCCATTCTGACTGGCCATTCTAAGGTGATCTCATTTTGATTTGCATTTCTCTAACAATTAGTGATGTTGAGCATCTTTTCTTGTGCTTGTTGGCCATCTTGTATGTCTTCTTTGGAGAGATACCTATTTAGGTCTTCTGCCTATTTTTTGTTGGGTTTTTTGTTTTTGTTTTTTGTTTTATGTTAAGGTGTATGAGCTGTTTGTATAGTTTGGAAATTAGTCCCTTGTCAGTTGCCTCATTAGCAAATGTTTTCTCCTATTCTGTAGGTTATCTTTTCATTTTCTTGATGATATCCTTAGCTGTGCAAAAGCTTTTAAGTTTAATTGGATCCTATTTGTTTGTTTTTGCCTTTATTTGCATTACTCCTTGAGCTGGTTCAAAAAATATTTTGCTGTGATTTATGTTTGAGTGTTCTGCCTATATGTTCTCCTCTAGGAGTTTTATAGTATCTGGTCTTATATTTAGTTCTTTAATCCATTTTGAGTTTATTTTTGTATATGGTGTTAGAGAATGTTCTAATTTCAGTCTTTTACAGGTAGCTGTCCAGTTTTTCCAGCACCACTTATTGAAGAGACTGTCTTTCCCCATTGTATATTTTTGCCTCCTTTGTTGTAGATTAATTGACCACAAGTGTGTGGGTTTATTTCTGGACTTTCTATCCTGTTGCATTGATCTATGTGTCTGCTTTTGTTCCAGTACCATACTGTAGCTTTGTAGTGTAGTATGAAGTCAGGGAGCATTATTCCCCCAGCTCTGTTCTTTTTCCAAGATTGTTATGGCTATCCAGGGTCTTTTGCTGGTATTTTGTTGAGGATTTTTGCATCTATATTCATAAGTGATATTAGCCTGTAATTTTCTTTTTTGTGTGTGGTATCTTTGTCTGGTTTTGGTATCAGGGTGATAATGGCCTCATGAAATGAGTTTGAAAGTGTTCCTCTGCAAATTTTTTTGGAATGGTTTCAGAAGGGGAGGCGTTAACTCTTCTCTAAATGTTGGGTAGATTTCACCTGTGAAGTCATCTGGTCCTAGACTTTTGTTTTGTTTGTTGGGAGTTTTTTAATTACTGGTTCAATTTCAAGTGCTGGTAATTGGTCTATTCATACTGTCTACTTCTTCCTGGTTCAGTCTTGGCAAATTGTACCTTTCTAAGAAATTGTCCATTTCTTCTCTGTTGTCCTTTTTGTTGGCTTACAGTTGATCGTAATAGCCTCTTATGATCCTTTGTATTTCTGTGGTGTCAGTTGTTACTTCTCCGTTTTCAGTTCTGATTTTATTTATTTGGCCCCCTCTCCTTTTTTCATTTCATTTACTTTTGCTCTAATGTTTATGACTTTTTCTTCTACTAACTTCCTTCTCTAGCTGCTTGAGATTTCTCTTGTTTCCTCAAGTAGGATTGTATGGCTATAAACTTCCCCCTTAGAAATGCTTTTGTTGTGTCCCAGAGGTTTTGGATCATTGTGTTTTCATTTTCATTTGTCTCAAAGTATGTTATTATTTCCTTTGATTTCTTCAGTGATCCATTGGTTGTGTAATAGCATATTGTTTAGCCTCCACGTGTTTGCAGGTTTTTTTTTCCTTGTAGTTGATTTCTAACCTAAAGCTGTGGTCAGAAAAGATTCTTGGTATGATTTTAGTTTTCTTAAATTTACTGAGGATTTCTTTCTGGGCCAGTATGTGCTCAATTCTGGAGAATGTTCCACGTGCACTTGAGAAGAATGTATATTATGTTGCTTTGGGATGGACTGCTCTACAGGTAACAATTAAGCCCATCTAATCTAATGTGCTGTTTAGGGCCTGCATTTCCTTATTGATTTCCTGTCTGGATGATCTGTCCGTTGCTGTGAGTGGGGTGTTAAGGTCCCCCACTATTATTGTGTTATTGTCAAGTTCTATCTGTGAATAAATGCCTTATATATTGAAGTGCTCCCTATGTTGGGTGCATATATATTTACAACTATTATAGCTTCCTCTTGGATTGATCCCTTGAGTATTATGTAATGTCCTTTGTCTCTTGTAACAGTCCTTATTTTAAAATCTGTTTTGTCTAATATAAGTATTGCTACTTTAGCTTTCTTTTGGTTTCTTTTTCCATGGAGTATCTTTTTCCATCTCCTTAATTTCAGCCTGCATGGGTCTCTAGCAGACAGCATATCTAGGGGTCTTGTTTTTGTAACCATTCAGCCAGTCTGTGTCTTTTGGTTAGAGCATTTAATCCATTTACATCTGAGGTAATTACTAATACATATGTTCTTATTGCCATTTTGTTCATTGTTTTAGGTTTGTTTTTGTAGGTCTTTTTTCCTCTTTTTGTTCTCTTTTTTTATGGTTTGATGACTAGAGAAGTTCCTTTGTTGTAAAGCTGGTTTGGTGATGCTGAAATCTTTTCACTTTTGTTTATTTGTGAAGCTTTTGATTTCTCCATCAAATCTGAATGAGAGCCGTGCTGGATAGAGTATTCTTGGTTGTAAATTTTTCCCTTTCCCTTTAACTATTTCATGCCACTCCCTTCTGGCCTGTAGAGTTTCTGCTGAAAAATCACCTGCTAACCTTGTGGGAGTTCCCTTGTATGTTACCTGTTGCTTTTCTCTTGCTAATTTTTAATATTTTCTCCTGATGCTTAATTCTTGTCAGTTTGATTACTGTGTGCTTTGGTGTGTTCCTCTTTGAGTTGATCCTGTGTGGGACTCTCTCATACTCTGCCTTGATGCTGGGAAGTGGCAATCAAGCAATTACAAGGGTGAACTACTAACACACAACCATTCTGTGCCAATAGAACCATTCTGTTTTTCACTCTCAGTATACTATTCAGTAAATTCCAAGATATATTTAACACTTTATTATAAAATAGAATTTGTGTTAGATGATTTTGCCTAACATAGGCTAATATAAGTGTTCTGAGCATGTTCAAGGTAGGCTAGGTGTATTAAGTACATTTTTGTCTTCTGATATTTTCTACTTCGGATAGGTTCACTGTAATCTCATCATAAATTGAGTAAAATCTGTGCTTTCAAATATCCACGTTAGGTTACATTCTTCCATATGTTCATGTTCCTGAAAGCCTTAATGTGGGAAAAAATTCAAACAAAGTACTATCAGTGATGCTCTTCTGTTTACTATGTATATATTTAAATGCTTACTTCATGCTAGTCTGTGTGTTCAGGTTAAAGCATAAATCCTGTCCACAAGAAAGCTTCAGAACTAGTTTCTTGAATATCTGACTTCAGGTAAGCTGGGCTGGACTCACTGAAAGGAAATCTAGCAGAATGTTTACTTAGTCATGACCCCAGAACAAACTATCACCATTTCCCTAATTCTCCTAGACTCTCCTCCAGAATCTCAAATTTTCGAGAAGGGCATCTCCAGTTTCTCATATTAAATGCCCCCATTAAGAATATTTCCAATATTTCATTTTTTCCACACGTTCCAGCTTAATAGCTGTGGAATCCCATCAACCTTTCTCCCATAAATTACTCTCCACAGGCCTAAGATCCATGGGAAGCTAGGACAATGGAGTTATTTTAAGTCACCATCTATTACTTAAGTACATGTATTTTTGGTATCCGTATCTTCCTTTATTATGTGATCTTAATATGTCCATTGCTAAATGTTAAGAAATTGTGCATTGATATGCATGAGGAATTTTGTTCTATGATTTTCTTTTTTTTTTATAAGGTCTTTGGGGATATATAGTAATAGGATTATGCTGGCCATTACTTTTGTTTTGTATTTTGTCAGTTTCTGCTTTTATCTGTATTATTTTCTTTCATCATTTTAGGTTCCTTTGCTCTATTTTTGGAGCTTTTATAGTGGAAACTTAGATCTTTCTTCTGTTTTCATATAAAGATTTCAAGCTATAAATTTCCTGCTGAGTATTTGTTTAGCTGCAATCTAATTTTTGATACTGTATTTTCATTCTCAGTCAGCTAAAATATTTTTAATGTCTTTTGTGAATTCTTATTTGGCCAGTGGGTTCCTTAGAAGTATATAGCTTAATTTACAAATATTTGAGGGTTTATAATTATGTTGTTATTGAATTTAAATGTAACGGTATCATGGATAGAAAACATACTGTAATGTCAGTTCTTTTAAGTTTATTTAGATTTGTGGCTCTGCATATAGTGTCTATCTTGTGAATATGCCATGTGTGTTTCAAAAAGTGTATTTTGTGCAGTTGTTGAGTTCTGTTTCTATAACTTGATTCATGGTGGTTCACAGAGTTGTTTAGTTCCTCTATTTCATTACTGGTCTTTCTGTTTTTGAGTTCTATATTAATTTCAGAAAGAAGAAATTTTCATAACATGACTCTTGGATTATCTATTTCTTTGTGTGTGTTGCAAAACTTACTGGTAAGAAGGCACTACAGATTAGGAAAAGATACTTATAAATTCCATATACAACAAGGATTTGTTTTCAGAGTACGTAGAGAATTTTCAAAACTCAACAGGAAAACAACCCAATTAAAAAGTAAGCACAAGATTTGAATAGACTCTATTAGGTAGTTTTCTCCTTACTGCAATAAGCAATGAACTCAGCTTTGCTTTATCAGCAGGTTATTTGGGGGGGTATTTATGGGGAGCCAGTATCTGATAATACCATTGGGTTATCTAACATGTCTCATGCATTTTGAAATTCTCTTACTAGGCAATGCATATTGTATTGTCTTTCTGACAACCATTTAATTGTTATGAAACATCCCTCTGTTGCTTTAATTGATACAATATACTTTGTCTACAAGTGTATTTTAGTTAATATTAATGTAGCCAGTCTGATAGTCTTATGCTTACAACTCCATTGCTATATTTTCCATCTATTTATTTTCAACCTCCATGTGTCATTATACCGAAAGTTCAATCTTATAGATGGCATACGGTTGGACTTTACATATTTACCCTTTCTGATAGTTTTTTTTGCATGTTCCTTCCATTAATACATGTTGTGATATTAATATAATTAGATTTAGGTTTATAAGTCCCCTATGTTTATTGTTTCTTTTTCTTACCTTTTTGATTACTTGGATGTTTTCAGATTTGCTGTTTATCAATTACTTTTTTAGTTACATTTCTCTGCATTAATATCTTTGTGTTTGCACTAGGAATTACACTATGCATTGTTAACTCCTCATAGTTGGTATAGAGTTAATATTGGAGAACTTCACATAAAAATGTAAAAATCTTGCAATTTTGTAGGTCCATTTACCGCCAATTCACACTTCATGCAGTTGCCGTCACATGTATCTCATCTACATACATTCTAAGCCTTTCAAAATAGTGCTTAAGATGTTTTAAACAAATGAAGATAGGAAACACATAGTAAATGGTAAGACTATTTCCAACAGTCTTCATTCATTAAAAAAGATCTGAATTTCTATCTGCTGGTATTTCCTTTCAGCCTGAAAAACTTCTCATGTTCTTGAAGTGCCAGTATGCTGACAAAAAATTCTCTTACATTTATCTGAAAATGTTTTTATTTACCTTCATTTTGAAGAATAAAATTCAGTCACTAGAGAATACTACATTGGCTGGCCTCCACTGTTTCTTATGAGAAGTCAGTGATGTATAAAGTGCATATTTGATAGCTAATTGAGTGTCAGTCACCAAGTTCAGAGAAACCACTTCAAGTCAAAAAATAGCAGGAGAAAGTGATTTTAAAAAGTGAAATCGGAGAAAATTTCTAGAATAGAGGAGTAAATACCTCCATAGTCTTCACAGCAGAACAAATGAACTGGTAAAAATTATATATACAGAAAACAACCATTCAGAGTCTTTGGAATTGTCCTAAAGATATATAGAGATTAGAGAGTCACTTACTTATTCAATAAAATTTAGCCCATCTTGGTAGGAATAGGGAGAGTCTCAGGCGTTTGGGCACTCCTTCCCTTATCCGTCTGTGTTATAAAAATCCCACGCCTGATGTGTCTAGCAAAGGAGACCAGGGTTCCCTTTCTCCCCAGCTCCCAGCATGGGCCTGGGGTTTCACCCCAGGACAGACTGCTGGCCTTTCTCATCCTCTACCAACTCTATCCTACAGAAGCCAACTTCAGTGAAGCACATCAGGCCTCCCCAACTCAGCCTCCACTTCTAGGGGAGAAGCGCCATCCAGGTCTAGGAGGCCTGCAATACTGGTGGGATTTTTAAAATGATGTAGCCACTTTGGAGAAGTCTAGTAGTTACTCAAGAGGTTATAAACTAGAGTTCCCATATGAGTCAGTAGCTGTACTCCTGCATAAATGTCCAAGAGAAATGAAAATATCCACCCAAACACTTGTATGTCAGTGTTCGTAGCAGCATTATTTACAATAGTGCAAAAGTAGAAGCAACCAAAATGTCTATCAACTGATGAATGGATAAATAAAATGTGGTATATCCATACAGTAGAAAGCTACTTGGCAATACAAATAAATAATAGTGTTACAGCATGATGAAGATGGAAAATAGTATGCCAAGTGAAAGAAAGTAGTCACAAGGGTCACATGTTTTGTGATTCCTTTTATAAGAAATATCAAACAGGCTCCTTTATATCCCAGTCTTAAGCAGATTTAATCTCAGAGCCTATGATTTTTGCTACAGGATAGCAAATATTAATCAGTGAGTACTGAGTGCCTGTTGAGTGTCCAATTCTGTCTAAGCACTGGAGAGGATACAGGGAAATCTAGATGAAAACTAAAAAGCTCATCCAACTGTACGTTTTATCTACATGATTGCAAATACTCAGCTGGTAAAAACTACTTTTGAAAACAGAATTGCTTAGAGACCAGAATGGAGGGAGAGACTTAAAGGGAGAATGATTGTATCTGTCTGTCAACATTTTACACTGACATCCAATTAACTGTGCTGCAAAAATCCCACTTGGTAAGCAAGAATGTTGACTTCATTATGTTTTCATTACATTTCCAATAGTTTCTTCTGCAACAGAAATTAAGTTTATAGTATGATCAAAGATGTTAACACACCACCTGTCCTGTGTCATAATACTTACCCTTTCTAATGGAATAAAGGTTGTGGTGGGAATTCCTTTAAACAACCAAGGGGAGATATGCTTATTATATTGCAGATTTTGAGACACTTTTCCTGTACATCTAGCTATTTGCTTTGACTTATTTAGTCTGTTGATTTTTTCATCACAATAACTATTATTTAAACCAACAGTGTAGTGAAAATATTTAACTTTAAATTTCTTATTAAAAGTGACTTAGAAAATACTGTAAAAATGCTTCAGAATATATAAAAATCATGAGTATTTTTTAACCCCCCCAAAGTAAGTTGGACATTTCAAGTATTTTGAAAATGTTATATAAAAAACTTGGTAAACTTACTGAAACCGAAGAGTTATTTTTATATATGCTTGCAGATCAATTATGTCTTAAACAGGATTCTCACTATTACAGTTACTTCTTTCCTGTAAGAAGTGCTTTTGAATGCAAATGTTTGCTGGGTCTGGTATTTTACAGAAAAATTAACTGTCATTGTGGTTAATGGATGGGGACAATATTTCATAGGATTATAGTAATCATTAGGTTAGTTAAAGGTACTGTGCTGAGAAATTCAAGTGTTTAATATAGTTTCCAGTGTTGCTTACGTTTTAGACTGTAATAATTATTTATCAACTATTTATAAATATTAGCAATTTTTGCTAAATATAAAGTTAGGCTTCCTGGAGTTGGCTGATGTCTTGCTCTTGTTCCACCACTCTCCCCTCTTACATCTATAACAGGTAACACTGATGGATCACAGCCTTTTGACTGTAAATATGTATCTTAAAATCAAGAGGTCCTATCAATACCTTTCTCAGCACTGCTAGTAGTAGCACTTACAAGGGATCTGATTTGACACATGAGGCGAAAATGACTTGTCATTCCCACTTAAAGTTGTAAGTAGACACTTCCCAGCAATGTGGCAATCTCGGGTTGCAGCAGATTTGATGATGGAAGCACCTACATGGCAGCACTATTATTTTCCTATCTGAAACTACTTCCAGAGTTTTAGGAAACTTTCTGCTTAAAAATCATTCTCACAATGACCCTTGTGGACCATTTTAAAAGTGAACATTTCCTTTTCCTTTTTACCTTTGACCTGAGGGATGCAGAACCAAATTCACTCATGGTTGAACTGAGAATCTTAAGGTTGGAAAAAAATAAAATAGACTGGGGAGTCTTCAGATTATTTTGATAATGTGTTAAAACTTTGTTTTGATGTCTGGAAGAAGAGATGACTCTTCACTGTCTGTCTACCAACCAATGGTGTAATTACAGTAAAGTCGATCTAACTTCATGATGTTGTGGCAGATACAGAGTTTCCAATCCTATATCCTGGCCTGAAAAATTCTATTTGGCAAACAAGACAAAATAAAGAAACTCTGATACGTGAGGTAGCATCCAAAGTGCTAAATGGAATTGGCTCTCCTAAATCCATCTACAATAAAATTCAAATATATCCACATCTGTAAAAATCTAAAATATTCAGGCCTAACCAAGTAGATTATGGGGCATAAGGTATCATAGGTAAATATGATGAAGAATGTCAAAAGTGTCAAGTTCTTTAGGATATTTTCATTATTATTAACTTTATAAGCCAATATTACCTTCCCCAAAGTTTATAAATAGAAGTGAAAAAGAAACATCTGAGAGAGAGTTACTTGTGTGTGTGTGTGTGTGTGTGTATGAGAGAGTGATACAATCATAGCACCCCCCCAAAAAAAGATACTGCTTAAAATGGTACACGTTGAATTATCTAATTCGTAACTCTTCCTCTGTCCATTCTTTCTCATCATCTTAACTTTGCTTCCTGTAACTACTTGTAAGTTTCCTGAATTTCTCCTAAAGATTACTTATTCTTATATAAGCAAACATGAAAATAAATTCTTATTTCCCCTTGATTTTACACAAATTGTCACTTATGACATAATTTTCTCAACTTTTCTTTTCATTATATAGTAAATAGAAATATCCTAATTCTTTTAATAGTTCATGATATGGATGCATATGATCTACATGCTATAACCAAAGTTCTATTGATGGACACTCATCCACAAAGTAGAGAACTAGCTATTGGAACATTAGATATTCTATCAAAAATGAATTCAAACAGATTTCTGGTTTCAACTGTGACATAAAAAGCTTAAATATCACCACTTGCATCCTTAAAACACAAAAAAACCAAACAAACTGAAAATCAATGATTTTCTGGGGTCTTTCAGAGAATTAAGGTCACAAGACAAACTTCTATCTAGAAATCTGGAAAGACAGGTAAATACAGAGGAACAGAGCCCAGATCTGTTTACTTGAAACAGAAGTCCCTGGAGTCATAAACTGGGAGAAACATTTACATGGCGATATTCACTCATTTCTGGAGGCTGAGTGTAGACTCCCGTGAGAGGCTCCTAAGGCCCAGTCTGAGAAGAAACCCCACATTTGCATGAGTTTCTGCTCAAAGAACTCTACCAGGTTATTACAGTAAAGAGTCAAGAAAAATTCACCTCCATTTCTGAGAGGGTAAGAAAAAGTAATCGTTTGAAATGTTCCCAAAAACAAAGGGAAACGTGTCCCTCCAAGAGAAGAGACGAGACTTACCAACCTGAGAGAAGGGTGATTACCCAGCTCCAGCCCCGTCTAGCCTTCCTGCCTCATCTAAGGTGGTGAAAGGTAAAGCCAAGAAACATTTGTGAAGGACAGCCATAAGCCCACTAAGACACAAAGACTGAATTACAGAATTGTAGCACGCTTCCCCTCCCTGACACTGCGCCACCATCTCCTCAGGGCTCCAGTGTAACAGCAGTGGGTTAAAGATAAAGGAGCTCCAAGAAGTAAGACAATACTTAAGAGACTGTTCTTATAACAACCCAAAGATAACAGAGGAAACAAAGACAAAGACTTTAGAGAAAGCCTCTGTCATCTACACCTAGAGAAAATATTAAACAGAGTCAAACTGTGGCCAGACTAACAAAAATCTTACATTGTATCTTGTTTTTCTATAAATAAAATCCAAACAGAATAAATACCAAAAACTGCACTCAGGTATATTATATTCAAACTACAGAAAACCAGACACAGAGAAAATACTGAATGAAGCTAGAAGAATAAAGCACCTTACCTACAGATGAAGAAGGAAAATAATTCTAGTGGAGTTCTCATCAGAAACCATGCCATCAAGAGGAAGTTGGAGTGACATATTTAAAATTTGGAAAGGAAAAATAAAACCACACTGGAATTCTAAAGTGAAATAATCCTTCAAAAATGAAAGAGAAGTAATGACTCTGTCAGACAAACAAAAATTGAGGTAATTCATCACCAACACACATGATCTCCAAAAATGTTAAAAGAAGTTCTTTAGAAGAAGGAAAATGATACAAGTCAGAAACTTGTATCTACATAAAATAAGGAAGAGGATGATTAAGAGAAGGACTTAATAAATGAAGGTAAAAATTAAATCTTTAATTTGTCATATTCTTCATTGATGTAAGAGATTTTTCAAAGTAATTATTTTCTTCAGAGTAGTTATAGCAAAATGTAGTCAGTGATTTTAACATATGAATAATTTAAATAAATAACAGCAATATTATAAGGGGAAGAAGGGAGGAACTGGGACTAACAGTCCTCTATAAACACCTGCACTACCTGTAAAATGATGTGATTTGCAAGCAGACTTAGATTCACTGAAAATATACTGCAAACACTAGAGACACTACTAAAAATTTTTTTAAGTATAATCTTTATGATAAGAAAAGATGGAATCATATAAAATGCTCTATTACAGTCAGAGAAGGCAGAAAAAGAGATGAAAATATAAAAATCAACAAAAAACTGCTATGATTAGACAACAACTGAAAGCATGGTAATGTTAACCCAGGTATCTAAATAATCATATTAACTGTGACTAATCTAAATACACCAATTAAAAGACAGTTTGTCAGAGGGAAAAAAAAATTAAAAGACACATTAAGGTTAAAATTAAAAGGATGGAGAAAAATATGCCAATAAAAACCAAAAGAAAGTGGAGGAAGCTATGTTAATTTCAAATAAGGCACACTTCAGAACAAGGAACATTATCAGAAATAAAGGGGTATTACATAATGAGAAAGGGCTCAATTATCCAAGAAGATATAACAGTCCTTAACATGTACACACTTAATAACAAAATGCTGAATACAAGAGACAAAAAGTGACGGAACTTTAAGGAGAAATAGACCTATTATGACAGTAGGGTACTTCCACACCTCTCTTTCAGTAGCTGATGAATCCAGCAAGCAGCAAATATGAAAGGACACATGACCCCAAATTCACTATCAATTAACTTGACTTAATTGATTACAAATTTATAGAGTACTCAATCAACAACAGTAGAATATACATTCATCTCAACCTCACATGGAATATCCTAAAAGACAGACCATAGTCTGGGTCAAGAAAACACATATTAACAACTTTAAAAGCACAGCAATCAGACAAAGTACTTTTTCAAGCCACAGTGGAAATCAAAACCAGAAAGATAGTGAGAAAACCCCCAATCTTGAGATTAAATGACACACTTGTAAATAACATGAATCCAAGAAGTCAAGAGAAGTTTTTAATTGAATTAAATGAAAGTGGAAATAGAACTCACCAAAAGTTATAGAATGCAGCAACAACAGCTATTAGAAGGAAATTTATAGCATTAAATTCACTTACTAGAAAAGATGAAAGATCTAAAACCAGTAACGTAAGCTCCTATCTTAGAACACAAGAGAAAAAGAGAAAAAGAGAAAATTAAGCCTGAAGCCAACAGAAGAAATTGTACGAAGTAGAGAAGAAATAAATGAAATTGGAAATAGGAAAACAATACAGAAAGCCAATAAAACCAAAATCAAGTTCTCTGAAAAGATAAATAAAATTAATAATCCTCTATCCAGGCTAGCCAAGGAAAAAGAAGTTAATATTACTAAAATAAAAGAATCAAGGCAAAGGTCTTACAGCTTTCTCAAAAGTTAACTGAAAATAAACCATCAACCTTAATTAAAAAAAATAACAACTATACAACTTTTAAAAAATTACATAGGAGTGTATCTAGGTAACCTTCAGTTTGGTGATTTGTTTTCAGGTACAACTTAAAACATAAAATCCATGAAAGAAAAAATGATAAGTTGGGCTTCATTAAAATTAAAATCTTCTGCTCTGCAAAGACACTGTTAAGAAAATGAAAGGACAAGGCACAGACTGGGAGAAAATATTTGCTAACATATTAGCTGATAAAGAATTTGAATCCAATATATGCAAAGAACTTTTAAAACTTAATAATAAGGAAATAACCCAACTAAAAAAAGTGTGTAAGAGCTGAACAGACAGTTCAGTAAAGAAGATATACAGATGGTAAATAAGCTTATGAAAAGATGTTCAGCATCATTTGCTATTAGGGAGTTGCAACTTGAGACAGAATGAGATACCACTACACATCTATTAGAATGGCTAAAAGCTAGAACCTGTCAATACCAAATGTTAGCAAGGGCGAGGAGCAGCAAGAACTTCCATTCACTGACAGTGGAAATACAAAATGGTACAGCCACTTTGGAAGACAACTTGGCAGCTTCTTACAAAACTAGACATAATCCTATCATATGATCCAGAAATTGTAATCATAAGTGTTTATCCAACTTACTTGAAAAATTACATATACTCAAAAACCTGATTATAATTTTTATAGAAGATTTAATCATAATTATCTTAACTGAAATCACCAAGATGTCCTTCAATAAGTGAATGGATTAATACTATGGTATATCCATACATAGGAACATTTTTCTGATCAAGAGAAATGAAATATCAAGTTATGAAAAGATACAGCAGAACTTGAAAGACATATTGATAAGTGAGAAAAGATAGTCTGAAAAACTATACACTACATGATTCCAAATATCTGACATTCTAGAAAAGGCAAAACTATAGAACCAGTAAAAATATCAATGCTGCTTAGAGGTTGGTGGGGCCGGTGGGGGTTTTAGTTGAAGCAAGAAAAAATTTTAAGGCAGTGAGAGTATTTTTTACGACACTGTCATGGGGGAAACATGTGATAGTTGTCAAAATCCATAAAACTCTACACAGGATAGAAACAAGCCAGGACTAAACTACTGGAATCTAGTATTTGACCCCTCCTGATGATTCTGACCCCAAACCTACAACTTAAGAAAGTTCAATCAAAAGAAAGCTTAACTGATAAGGTTACAAACTATAGTGGGCACATAACAAGGGTGAATTCTGAGCAGTCTTTGTCCTTGTTAAATTTTATATGACAGTGATTTGATACCAGGGTTTCAGTTATTTGAATGCTATCCTTTTGAAGAGAAACAAAAGCTTTTTTTTTCCCAAGACATGGCTTTATTATTTCCATAAGCGTGGACTGCTGTGTCTAATTACTGCCAGAAGAAGCACTATAGATCATTGATTATAAAACTAATCACGATTTTTTGGCAGCCATTCCCCAAATTTTGACTGCTTTATGGCTAATAATCTTTATATTTATAGAGCAAACAGAAGAATATAACAGCACAGAAGGCTGGAAGAAAGAGACATATGCACTCAATTGACCCTTCAGAATGTAATTCTAACACAGTATAACAAATGGGTCTCATTATAATAATAATCATGGAATGTGCAATTAAAAATTGGAAAGCAGCTAAGGAAATATATAACCCAAGCACTGACAAATAACAATCAACTTATATCCTCAACTCAAATGTACTGTTGAACAGAGTTTTGAGGCTCCGGCCCAGAAGGAAGGAGCTTTGCAGTGGATCTGACATGTCTATTAGAGGGTCTGGAAGCAGCAGCAGTGCCATGGGCTTCCTCATGCCCTGCTTGCTATCACCTAATACCTCATTTGACCAATCAGCAAACTGTGCAGACGGACTGTATTTCTTCCCTCAAGTCAGAGAGCTAGTAGAATCCCCTTTCTACAGAATGTAGTGGTTGTTATTTTAGATTCAGCTGATGAATATTGAGGGCCAAATTCTCTGATGCTTTTAAATACGTTGTTTCACATCAGTTGACTCTGATCAACTTCATACTTAAAGAGCTCAGGCTAGATAAAAGCTGAATGCACAAGTCCTAAATCCCCTCGTGGTTCAGAATATCCTTTGGTTTCTCTAAATACTAGAGTGCATGAGCCTCCATTCAATGGCTCTTTAAAAAGCAGATACATTGGCTTCAAAGTGAGGTTCAAGGAAAAGGAGGGAGTTAGCATTCATTTAACAACTACCTCTGTATATATCTCAGAAATTTCTCACAAAACTCTTAGAGAACAGTGACATTATTCACTCTGAAAGATAAAAAAAAAAAATCTGAGGTTCATGTGCTTAAATAATTTGCACAAAGTCTTACAGATAGAAAATGCCAAAATTGGATTTGGACTCAGGTGAGTTAAGTTCAAAGATTGTCCTCTTTTTCCTTCACCCTAGTGCCTCCCTGACAAAGGGCGGGGAAGTGTTACTGATTGTACACAAGTAGGATGTGAGGAGGTGAAAGGCGTGTGCTTCATTTGCTTCTGTCAACATAGTGCATGGTAATACATGGGAGCAATTCTGGGGGAAGTGACAGAAAAAAGACCAGTGAAAGAAGGGGACAGTTGTAGGGAATCTATTACACTTTTATAGTAATGTAAAAACTAATATATATATATGGAAGCATTATCATTATTCTTAAGAGATACCAGCTCAGAAGCAACAAAGAAAGACGTCATACATAATTCAGGATCAATCAGTGGAATTAATATTCACCTTTCAAATAAAGGGACATTTAACTGATCTTTCATCTACAATCTCTGGACAGTGCAAAGAGTCCTGAAGTATTGAGCTTTGAAGATACACATTTTTGGTATTATACCATCACTGAGCAATAGTAGTGGAAAGGGAATAAATGATTTATTTATAATTTCTTGTTTTATTACTAAGTTGTAAAATAAGAAGACTTGTATTGCTCAAATATGTGTTGTTTGGTTGTACAGGAAATAAAGGGAGATATCCCTTTGGCTACTTATTTATATGGTGTGAAAATATTGTCTGAAAACACGGATAAAGATACGAGAAATATCTGTGGTTTCATCTCACAACTTTGGAACTGACCATTATACCACAGACCTGGGTTAAATGGACCTATACCTCAAGGTTCCTTCTTAATAACTGGACACATGTTTCTCAGAAAAGCTTTTTATCTGCCAATGTACCACCTTGATAACATGTTAAATAAAACAAGAACTTCAGATAACCCACTTAGACTCATTTTTCCCCTGATATTTTCTTTGCCTTTTTTGGTCTATTTTGCAACCTTTCTGAACCTTTCTCATTTTCTATATACTTGATGGATTTTTAGATTTCTCTTTATAAGCATTCCATTCTCACCCATCTAGGATTTCCTCCAATAAGCTCTGGGTTGGAATTCTCTGATTCTTGGTTTCTATAATGTAAAATGGGATCAGATATTTCCTCCTTAAGGTGAATATTTAATCGAAAAGCAATGACACATCTAACACATAGTAAGTGCTCAAATGACTCACCAGTATGAGAAGCTAGAGAGGAGGGATCATGTTTTAATTACCTTTAGCTCTGGGTTTGTCCTTTTGAATTTGCTAAATGAATGCCTGTTAAATGGATAGGGACACAGAGATTGGAAATTTTAAACAAACAAAATGTAAACAAACGTCTTGCCCTCCTGGACTTTACAGAAAAAGAAGGTGCAAAAGATATATGCAATAAAATAACTTCAATACCGAGACATAAATAATGTAATTAAAATATGTGTTCAAGTGCTATGAAAACCCAGACATGGGAAGGCTTATAATAAATCACATTTGCAGTATTGCTTCATTTGGAATCTCCCATGCAGCAACACATGCAGAATGGTGACAGGGTTCTTCGGGGTCCTGTACATGCTCATGAAGCCTTGACAGTCTTACAAGGACAAGCTCTCAGTAAGGTGTGAGTCTCGGTCTGTTTGTGGAGAGTGGAGGGGATGTGGGAATTCCACCCAGGCTCTCCTCTGTCCCCAGACTTCCCCAGGATCCCTCAAATTAATTGCACTGAGAAGGCCATTCACAACAATTATATTTTTCCAAAAGTGTTATCAGGTAACTTGTTAAGGAAGCAGAGGTAGAAAGAATTAAGTGCTCTCTTTGGATATTCGTTTTCTAACCACAGGCAGAGAGAAGTATGCTCAGAGTGGAAGATGCTCTTTATTCATGAGAAACATCCTCCCTGAATTTCTCAACTCTGTTTTTAGAGGAAACACAATGGGGCCTCCTTGAAATAGAGAATAACATATCCCCTTCCTTAGGGCTAGGGTGTAAAACCTTTTAGTGTTTTTCTAAGTTCCTAGAAGGGACTTTAAAAACCTTTTCCTCCTGTGCTTTTTTTTTTAATACAATTCTCTTTCTAAAATAACTGTCATGAAGTGGTAGAACTTGGGACTTACTAAAAATTGGCTTATAAATGTTTAAGTTCTGGAAAATACCAAAAGAAGAACATGGCTTAGGGGAAAATAGAGAAAGAATGTAAAAAAGGGTAAATATGGTTTTTGGCTTTGAATAAGGAAAGCTAGAAGAGACAGAGATTCAGGATTGTAGCCTTATTAGGAATACGGAATGTCAATTTTGCCCCTGTTATCTCTTGCACTTTGTCAATATTGGACTTGATGCGGAAACTCTGAGGCTAAAGTAAGAGAAGCCAACAGTTTACTTTTACCATTACTTTTGGACCCATCTCCACAATCTTCTAAGGTGGCACAAGATAATACACTGTCAGAACTTTGGAGTCTCTGTGTTCCTAGACCCCACTCCCAAGACAGAGAATGTATATTCAGCCTCTAAAGAACTAGGTATTTATTGCTGAAAACAGAAAAAGTGGTGTCAGCCACACTGATGAAAGATGGGCAAGGACAGTCCTAGACAGAAGACCTCCATGCACCTATCTTCTGCCGTGGTAATAGCCACTGCTTTTTCTAACGCTGTATTTACTACTTGACTCTGGAGGGGGATGTTGGTTGGGGGTAATATTCTAAAATAATTCACCATTGTGATCCATGGCTTTTTCTTTCTGCTTATACTGTACTCATTTCCCATAGCATCAGTCAGATGAGTCAGAGGAACAGAAGAAAATAGAGGGAAACATTTTAACTATTCTCTTTGGACATGTGACAAAACATGTATTGTCTTTTTTAATCTTCACAGCACAATGCAAGATTTATATAACCCTTCACATTCTACAAAACAGAAAACTGAGACTCGACGATATGTAACTTAGTTTAGCTGACTCGGTCACAATTCAAAACCTGGATTCTGACTTAAAAGTTTGTGAATTTACCACTCTCTGAGATACACAGAATACTTAAGCAGTTTAGGAAGACAGATGGTCAAGGTACAAACTCTACAAAGTATGGTCTGAGGTACAGAACCTTACCTTATTTAATTTATTCTGATTTACATTACTGCCTGTTTTTACCAGGTCCTCCTAGTATTATTTCCAACTTGATGCCTCTCTTAGGTCCAAATAGTCTAAACTTGGGGATTATTATCCTGTCTTGTCTTCAACGGACACGCTCATTTGAAATCCGTATGTTCCATATCAGGGCTGTTTTTCTAAGTTCCTAGTGAAGTCATCACAGATGGAACTTTTTAATCCTGTGCATCAGTCCTTTGCTATCTCTGCTTCTAAAGTGTCTTTACTCTTTTCTGTCTTCACAAGATTCACTAAAATCCCAGAGCCAAAGCATGGTTATTTCTCTTCTTAGGTTATCAACTAAGATTGTAATTTATTCCATAAATAGAAAATGGTACTAGACATTTAAAATTTTATTAGGTCTTAGCCCTGAGCTCTTGTCAGGCATATACAGCTTTCACAGTGTACCCGTACCCCCTGTGCAGGTGGATTCCCACCAAGTCCCAAGTCTAGAAGGGCCCTGCTTCTTGGTGTGCATGAACAGTCTGCTTAAGACAATTCCCATGCCAACGATGTGTTCTGTGTTGTCCCTTGCCATTCTTCTCTGAGCTGTTCAGTGACAACTCCCAGTCTATGTCTCCCTCCTGCTCTAACTCTGAAAGCAGTGCCAACTCTACAAAAGAAAAGCCATGTACAACCCTCCTGGAAATGTCACAGAGTCTTGGAGGATTAAGTTAATGGTACTTGATATTGATTTTAATGCATCCAAATATATAACACTTTAAGCATAAACACCAAGTTTGACTGTGTTTTGTGTGACTGGCATTTTCTCTCCATAAATGATGATTATCGTAACAAGCTGTCACCCTGTGGGTATTTTTCTTTTGTAACATATGTTGATTAACAGCAGAGGGCGTAGAAAATATGCATAAATGAATGTAGATGACATAAAATGTGAGCAAATTGTAAAGAAGAGTCCACACATGGTTCTCTCTATTCCTATTACTGTTTCTAGCCAAATAAATGATAATTTGACCCAGTTTTTTTGTGCTCATACTAAATAGTATTTTACACTGCATTCTGAAAGAATGAGGAGAAGATTTGGGAACCAGGGTGCATGTGGAATTGCCATGGAAACTGCAGTCACACTCAGCCAATGAAAAGCTTCCAACATTCTCCTTCAACTTGACTCCACATCCAAATTTAGTGATTTAAAACACCTGTTCTCTAGCACATGATTACTGTGATTTAATGGGAATTTATTAGAGCTGTAAATAGGATGAATTTTTTTATCAAGGTGTTGAATATTGGTGTGCATATCTATTTTTGAAAAGGGTAAAATTCTTTCCAACTGATATTTCCATATCTATGAAATTCTTATTCTCCTATATTTGGTAACTAAAAGGCAGAACGAGGTGAAGAAAGCATCCTTCATCTTATCTTGTTGATACACAAATAAATAAGGCCACATTCAATACTAAATTCCACTAAAAAAAATCAACTTAGACTGAATCCCAAATACACCTAGTGCATTAGAGGTCCACAGTGCTGACATTCACACAGAGATGAACCCTTCAGATGTCTGCTGTGACTTCGTTTCTTATGTGTGATCTCTACCTCTACATCTGCCCCAGAGCATGTGTATGTTTTCTCAACTGTTTCACATAGCTTAAAATCAGAACTTTTAGCATGTATTTTCTCTTGTGAAATGCAAGGATCACTTTTTTTATTTTTAAATATTTGATGCTAGTTTAAATGCTAAAGTTTTGCAAAGGCCAGCTAATTGCAACTATGTGCCTTACTTTATACAACTGAACAGCATATTTATATATAAATTTACTTTTGAAAAATATTTTTAACAGAGAAATAAACCATTCCATGTGACACAAGGGGTTCAAGGATATAGACACATGGGAATATTCTGATATTAATACATTTAAATAAAGCTTTAAGATACTGGAACTATGCCCAGAAACAATGCATTAAAACATGTGATATTCATAGATATTAAGAATGTTTTCATTTTAATATTCTCAAGAAGCACTGTAATTACTGTGATTCCTCCAAAATATAGGGGGAAAAACAAGGAAAACTGCAAGCAAAAACTACAGAAATTTGGGAACTGTAGTCTATATAGTATATTATGAATGCAGTAAGACTAACTGCACTAACAATAGGACCACTGATGCTGAAAAGTGATTGCTGTTTATGTGTATTAATGATCTACTTAGCTGCATAAAATAGGATTGTCCTTTGACATTGCCTCATAAACAAATGATTGCATATATAACTAGTTCAATTTTTACCTTCGGCAGAGACTGAAAAACTAAATGTTCATGAAAAATAAATGTTAAAAAATTGAATTGCATTAATACTGTCTATGAGATGTGAGACTAATGCATTCAGTCTACTCAGATTTTCTAGAGACCAAATGCCTACTTTTCATGAATAAGAATGTTATCTAAATGTTACTTCTGTATTTTTGTGTACCATATGAAAACATACAGTAAGAACTTCCAAGCCTTAACAAACACTTTCATTGAACCCCTCTTGACAATCTGATTCTTGAGTGGAAGGAGCATGCAAATAACTTATGATTTTTTATGACTATTGTCTTCCTAGATAAAAAATAGGCTATTTCCTTCAGAGTCCCATTCTCGATCGACCCTTTTAATACATCCATTCGTGGCATCTACTCTGGAAGCCCATTTTAAACTTATTTCCATATCCTATTACTAAGAGTGTATCTTTTTAAGGGAACCCTCCTACACTGCTGGTGGGAGTGCAAGTTGGTGCAGCCACTATGGAAAACAGTATGGAGATTCCTCAAAAGACTAGAAGTACACTTACCATATGACCCAGGAATCCCACTCCTGGGCATATATCCAGAAGGAACCCCACTTCAAAATGACACCTGCACCCAAATGTTCACAGCAGCACTATTTACAATAGCCAAGACATGGAAACAGCCTAAATGTCCATCAACAGATGACTGGATAAAGAAGAGGTGGTATATTTATACAATGGAATACTATTCAGCCATAAAAATGACAACATAATGCCATTTGCAGCAACATGGATGTTTCTGGAGAATGTCATTCTAAGTGAAGTAAGACAGAAAGAGAAAGAACAATACCATATGAGATCGCTCATATGTGGAATCTAAAAAACAAAACAAAACATAAAAAACCCAAATACAAAACAGAAACAGACTCATAGACATAGAATACAAACTTGTGGTTGGAAGGGGGCAGAGGGTGAGAAGGGATAGACTGGGAGTTCAAAATTTGTAGATACTGACAGGCATATGCAGAATAGATAAATAAGATTATACTGTATAGCACAGGGAAATATATACAAGGTCTTGTGGTAGCTCAAAGCGAAAACAAATGTGACAATGAATATATGTATGTTCATGTATAACTGAAAAATTGTGCTCTACACTGGAATTTGACACAACATTGTAAAATGACTATAACTCAATAAAAAATGTTTAAAAAAAAAAGAATGTATCTTTTTAAAACTTGACAGCATACAACTAGATAACTCTTATGGACATAACAATGGGGAAGGGAAAAAAAAAAGCCTACAGGTGGTTCAAGGGAAATTGCTTTCAATGTAGTTCTAATAAAGATAAATGAGAAAGCTTTGGGCATTTTTCTGTGAGAGGCTGTATTTGTTTCAGGGTGTGATCTTGTCCTTGTACAGGTATTTCTAATGATGAAAGAATTAACAGTTCATACTGATTATGGAAAGAATATGTCTGTACACTGAAGACCTATAACAGGATGAAGCATGCATTGTACATCTCTATGTTACGTTTATATGCTCGGCAATCCTTTTGTCCTCATGCTCTAAGCTGAGAAAAGATATGATTGAATCACTGATGACTGTAGGTTATCAAACTACAGAATATCTACTTTCTTTTTGTTCTCCCACACTAAATTATGATCCTTTTAAAAATTTTACTTTACTTGCAAATGCTCTTGATATTATTTAGAAAAGTGCACTTAGATATTTAGTGATATGATGCATATATTGCTGTGAGTAGGGATAAACAAATCTGATGGTTACATTGGAATTACAGGAAGCAATAACGTTGTATATCTTATCTGCCATGTATAGCTTGTTGCTTCTTTTTTGGATAGTAAGAATTCCTCCTGGGACTCTATAGGTTTTCACCAGTTGCCAATAGATTAAAATTTTTGAATTCCTTTTAGTTTACATGAGTTTTACAGTTAGGTAATGGAGGCAGGAAAACTAGTCATTGTCAGTCATCAAATATATGCATATAAAGGTGTTGTTTAAATAGCATGTGACACAAAACCAAGCGACCTGGTGTTACTAGGTTTGCATCAACATACTCTGCTATTTGTAAAATTTGACCTGTCTCAGGCACCTTATTTGATTTTTCTCAGCCCATTTTTCTTGCCACTAAGATCATCCTTAAAAGCATCTACTAGGTAGACTGGTTCTTGAGAAATGGGATTCTGATAACCCTTTCTGTATATGAGCACTAAGGTCAATTAATTTAAGTTCTACTTTTATGCACTTGGCAGAGAAAGAAAGAAAGAGTACGATGCATTTTTGAAAGGAATGCGATAGCCATATGATGAAAACTGAACATAGTCTATATACTATTGCCTAAGGTATTAGCTTTTATAGTTTTTGAGTATTGTATATAGTAAGAAACACATTTCACAACATAATCGAAAAGACATCTATATGTGCATGTGCACACACCATACACACACACACATATATAAAAACAGCAACAAATTTCCCAAAACAATGCTTACTCTTACTATGATAAACTCTGTATTTTGATATTTTCTATTCTAAATTATCGTAATTAACATATACTTACATGAGACACCCTAAACCAATTTAATGACATAATAAAGACCCATCGTTTGAAAGGCATGGGCCTCAAGCACGACTGCTAATCAGTCTCTCTTAACTTAAGTTGCAAGTACAAACAACCCTGAGTGTGTCCTAATGTTCAGAGCAAGCCTTCACAGTGGGGTAATGCACCGTGGGTATATTGCCATGTGAGTATTTAGGGAATTAGTTTTCAAATCCTCAACTTTCATATTGTTCTTTTCTAAATTGATTTGCCTGATAATTGGTATTAGAATGGTCTCCCTTCTTCCTTTCAAAACTTTCTTTTCCCCATTTTTCAAAAAGAATCTACACATTGGCACAATGAAAGATTCCCCCACCCTCAGCCCAACACACATGCGTTGAAATACGTTGTTTTAGGGAGACTGTTTTAGTGGTCTCAATTTAGATTTATTGTAAATTGGGGGATGGGATCACTTCTTTTCAAAGAATGAATTGCTCTTAAGGGAAGGTAAGAAAAGTAAGAAAGTTTCAAACCTTAACACAGAATTTTTTTCCCACATATATGCTAGAAACACTAATTCCATTCATAAAATCCATTAAATGCTCTGCCACAATATCCATCATCTGATCCTAATTCTCTAAAACAACATGTTCATTTTTAGAATTTTCCCATGATGTAAAATACTATTAAGATAAAATTCTTGTAGCTTAAATTACCATTTCATTTACAAAGCATAGCTAGTGAATCCAAAGAATATAAATATATTACACATTTTAATATATAAATCATAAATATCAAAAGGTTTTTTGGGGGACATTTCTTTTTAATGACATATTGAGCTTTGTATATCTTCATTATTTATCAGTTTATAAATATTATTTATTGCTAGAGTGAAACAGGATCTAAATCAATTCTATCCCACTTTCCCATTTTAATACAAGCATTAAGTGTATTTGTTTTCATAAAATAGTAGAGAGGAATATTAAGAAGCACATGGAGATAGACTTTTTTATAATTGATAAGTTGCTCAGTTTTTGAAAACTGAATTACATGATAGTATGTTATGAAAATGATTTTTAATGACCTCTCACTTACTGACTAGGTTAGAAGACAATTTAAATTTTTTGAAAGCAGTGAACTGGAAATCACCTCAACTGCATAAAAATATGTCAAATCATTAAGTTCACTCAATTTCTTGATATTTGGGATATGGTCTAAAAAGGCTTAAGCAGCCTGTTATTATTAGGAGTGGCTTTTTTAAGCATGAACAGTTCAGAAAGGGTTGGAAAATATTAATAAATATGAATACATTTTCCCCATAAACCAGAGTTAGCTCTGCCATGTGCCTTCTTATAAGGGCCCCTAATCCCATCGTGAAGACTCCACCCTTATGATCTCATCTAAACCTAATCACTTCCCAAAGCTCCCACTGCCAGATACCATCATACTGAGGGCTAGGCTTTAAATGGGGGGAAAAAAATCTCCAATCATACCACCAAGTGATAACGATTATTAACAGACTAATTGCTTATGATAGATAGCATTTTCTGCACACATGTGTATACATTCCTCCTTTCAAGTACTGGCATTTACTCACAGATCCTTTATAATTTAAAATACTATGACTCTTTTCATATTATTAATATTATCCTATAGTCTGTATTGGAATAACTGCATAATGTGTCATTCCATGAATGCACCATTAATCGATCCCAACTGTTAGATATTTAGACAGCTTTAAGTGCGTGTGTGAGTGTGCGCACTGGTTTCTAATCGATTCATATTTATTTCTCCATTTAAACAGAACTTTTGGTTGTCAAATTCCACTGAGAACTAAAATTAATAATACATTGCTAGTAGGGTCTTGACTGTTTTATTGACCCACATATTCTGATTGTAACTTTCAACGACAATAGGAGTTAGTTTCTGATTGAGTACAATGAAAGAAGGTACACCATGGTACCTTCACACTCTTAAAACGACTGGGTCTTATTAAGCTGTAGTCCTTTGCATTTATTTTGCATCTATTTTTAAATAGAAAAAAATAGCGTTTCTTTCTTCCTTTTGTCAAATGAATATATTACACAGCCTCTTCAAAATTAGAGTTTTGATCAGTCACATAATATGTCCACTGTGATCAATTTCAAACAACAAAGCATTTTTCAGCTCAGTGAATATAACTGTAAGAAATGTGCAGACTTAAGGGAAAGGCTTAAAGTTCCTTGACTACAAAAAGATATCCTGATCACCACTACCACTATGTTTCAAATCAATAACTCCAGAGATGCAAATAGAAGAGTTATTAAAAATTAATCTCTTCATTAAAATGCCTGTGTGACTAATAGCAAGTAAAAAAATATATGGTGTCATAAATCTTTCTACTGGCACTAAACCCTTCTTCTCATAAAAACATTGTGATTTGCATGCACTGGTTATGACTTGGAATTTATGAACAACAAATAGCAACATGACAGGAAAAAAATATCATAATATGAAAGAAAAATGGAGAAAGCAGAAGGAATTTAAATAGCAGAATTGGCTCAAGGAGGAGATGGACTTAAGGTGGCCCTTTGATGCTCACAGTCTTACTTTCCTTGGGTGGTACGGGGGAATATTATACACATCGTAAGTAATTTAACTAGCAAATATGTCCAACAGAAAGATGTTATTGTGTATTTCTTCTTTTTCTTTTTCCAATACCTTGATATTCACAGGGGATGTCAGAGGCAGTCATTTGGTTAATTTAAGACTAAAGCATGAGTATTGCTAAAGAGAAGAAAAAATAACACAACATAGTGATGCTTTGAATGCCATATTATTGTCATGTAATGTTTTGTAGATATGATTTACTGTACATTTTCTATAAAAATCTTTTACTCCTTTTTAGAATATGCAGCTATTTAATGCATAAAAGCATAAGACAGTGAAATGATCAAATAGAGGGAATTCAGGGCAACTGTATTGATTTGAATTTACAAGAGTTTGAATTATTCAATGATTCAGTTAAGATTTGTTTATGTTAACTGTAAGTGACTCCAATCCAACTCAAATCAGGCTACACAACAATAATAGAAAATAAAATTTTTTGTTAGGCAACTAAGAAACCCATGGACAGATCAAATTTAAGATAGGCTTATCCAGGAGTTCACGTATCTAAGTTCTGTCTTTGCCTTTTTACCTTCTGCACATGACATCTCCCAAAAATTCTAGCCTCATATTCGTCCATGTTAAAAAAGTGCAAAACATTCTCAGACATAAATCTTAGCAGTGTTCTCCTAGGGCAGTCTACCCAGGCAACAGAGACAAGAGCAAAAATAAACAAATGGGACCCCATTAAACTCACACACTTTTGCACAGCAAAGGAAACCGTAAAACAAAATGACAACCTACAGAATGGGAGAAAATATTTGCAAATGATACAACTGACAGAGGTTTAATTTCCAGAATATATAAACAGCTCATACAACTTAGTAACAAAAACAAACAACCCAATCTAAAAATAGGCAGAATACCTAAACAAGCAGTTCTCCAATGAAGACATTCAAATGGCCAATAGGCACATGAAAAAAATGCTCAATATCACTAATTATCAGAGAAATGCAAATCAAAACTACAATGAGGTATCACCTCACACCAGTCAGAATGGCCATCCTTAAAAAATCCACAAACAATAAATCCTGGAGAGGGTGTGGAGAAGAGGGGAACCCTCCTATACTGCTGGTGGGAATGTAGGTTGGTGTAGCCATTTTGGAAAACAGTATGGAGATTCCCAAAAAAACTAAAAATAGACTTACCATATGATCCAGCAATCCCTTCTGGGCATATATCCAGGGGGAGCTCTAATTTAAAATACACATGCACCCCAGTGTTCATAGTGGCACTATATACAATAGCCTAAATGTCCATCAACAGATGACTGGATAAAGAAGTTGTGGTATATATATACAGACACACAATGGAATAATACTCAGCGATAAAAAAGAATACAACAATGCCATTTACAGCAACATGGATAGACTTGGAGATCATTATTCTAAGCGAAGTAAGCCAGAAAGAGAAAGAAAAATACCATATGATATCACTTATATATATGTAGAATCTAAAAAAAAAAAAGAAGAAGAAGAAGAAGAAAAGAGAAAGAAAAAAGAGGACACTAATGAACTCATCTACAAAACAGAAACAGACTCACAGACATAGTAAACAATCTTATGGTTACTGGGGAAATGGTGTGGGAAGGGATAAACTTGGGAGTTTGAGAGTTGCAAATGTTATCCACTATATATAAAAATAGATAAAAAACAAATTTCTTCTGTATAGCACAGGGAACTATTCAATATTTTATAATAACATTTAATGAAAAATAATATAAAAATGAATGTGTGTGTGTGTGTGTGTGTGTGTATATATGCATGACTGGGACAATATGCTGTGCACCAGAAATCAACACATTGTAACTGACTTTACTTAAATTAAAAAAAAAATAGCCAAAGAAAAACCAGTGAATCACCAAAAAAAAGTGCATACAACAGCTTCCAACAATCCCAGAGAAAAGGCTCTTTATCGTCTGATTCTGAGTGTGTATCACTGATGTGTATATACAAATACATATAGAAATGCAGAGAAAATGTACATTCAGAATTAATCAGGTCTGGGTTCCATGTTAGAAACATGGACCAAGAATGAAAAAGAGAGTAATTATACAGATTAAAATAACAAGAAGAATAAACATATACCAAGACTAGCCAAAAGGAGGTCCAATGTAATCCAGCCTGATGACTGTCTACCATTCTTACACTTATTTACAAACACCTTTAAAAGATACAGGCAACACATATGCAGCTAAAAATACAATAACCTCTTTTCAAAAAAAAAAAAAATCCAGCTATCAATCTGTTACTGCATCCAGCTTTAAATCTTGAACCTCTGTGGTTTATATATATTTTTCTTCAAGGGAATCAGATACAGTACCTCATTGTTTACATGAAACGATGTATCACTCCCCCTACACCCAGAATGCACTGATGGAAAAAGAACAATTAAAGTTGAAATACATGCTGATCAGTTCAAAACAGAAAAAGGAATAAGACCAACCACTCTGGGATGCGACACAACATTATATTTATTTCCCATCTAAATGCTTACCTGTTAAGAGGAAATGTGTAAGCTTCCTGTTTACCTATATCATCTATATCTCCTCTTGCTAATGCAGGTAAGAACTCAGAATATTTAATCCTACTTGTTCACTTCCATTGCTCAATGTAATAGATGCATGTGATTTGAAATCAGGGTTGAGAATTACTCCTTAAAATTAGTCAAATAAAAACTGAATTAAGGCTATGGATCTAATTTATCAACTACAAAAGAACATACCTTACTAAATATAGCCACTCTAGATAAATTAGGAATACCACACTGCTCCTTTGCTTAACGTTCTCTAGTGTTTCCCACTCACTCCCAACAAAGGCAATGTCTTTACAATAATATGTATATATATCCTCCTAAACTTTATCCTTTTTGTTTCTCTGACTTCTCTTTCACACTTCTCCAGCTAAAATACTGGTTTATTATTTAATAAACTGTGGGATATGAGAAAAACACAAGCATTGTTCTTTTAGTCTCTGCTCTTCCTTCCATGCTTCCTGACACACTCCATAGCTTTCTAATAGCTTCCTAATCATTTTCATTTATCAAGGACCAGTCTCATTTTTTAGGTTTTAAAACATCAACCAATCTTATATCAAAACTTCAGTTTCTCATTCATTTTAAAGCTTCTCCCCAATCAAATAATGATTCAGACTGTGGAAGAGAAGGAATGTGTGGCTTTTTTTCCTTCCTAACTATTTCACCTCTTGATTGTTCCAGTCTTCCTTCCATATTCACTATGCTATCTATGAGCTGTCTGTGACTGGAAAGGAGTGGTCATGAGCAAGGCAGGAAGGTAGAGGCAGGAAAGGTCATAACTGCTGCAGTTGTAACCAGGCATTGGTGTAGTTCAGGTGTGGATGAAGCCAGATTTTTTTCTCTCTCTCTATAGTAAGACTCTTAATGGTTTTCCTGCTGGACAAATAATGTATGTGGGCAACAATTATCCATAGCTGCTAAAACCACTACCTACCTAATGATTGGTTGATGGAGAATTAATGATGAATTGATCAGGCTGATAATATCCAGAGTACTGATCAAGCTTAACATCACTAAAATCAGGAAACCCAAATCATTTTATGCCTGCTGATAGGATAGAATAGAAAATACACAGTATCACCTGTGAAGTAGCCTTGAAAAAACTGAATTTAAACTTAACTCAGCTTAAACTTCTGCCTGTTTCTGCTGCATAAAGGCAGGCTTCAACCTTCCCAACCCAAAATGGGGAGATGGAAGAACAGAATATTTTTATCCGTTATGGACTGAATGTTTGTGTCTTTCAATGAACAAAATTCATCTGTTGAAGCCGTACTTCCAGATGTTACTGTATTTAAAGATAGGGCCTTTATGAAAGTGATTAAGGTTAAATAAAGTCATTTGATTAGTTTCCTTATAAGAAGAGGGTCTAGAGAGGGTGATCTCTCTCTCCCTTTGCATGAGCACAAACAGGAGTGCACAGCCAGAAGGCACCTGTCTTGCAGCAGGGAGAGAGCTCTCACCAGGAACCAAATTGACTGGCACCTTGATCTTGGACTTCCCAGCCTCTGGAACTGGGAAAGAGAAATTTCTGTTGTTTAAGGCACTCAACCTGTGGTGTTCTGTTATGGCAATGTGAGTAGACTGTGACATTCCCTACCTCTCTTACAACCAGGTTGCCACCAACACCAGCTCCTAACAGTCTTTGATCTTCCCAGTGGCTTTTTATTTTTTTATGTTCCTTTCTCAAATTCAGGCTTCATGCTTGCATTTATAGCTTCTCTCGTTTCTTTTTGCAGGAAGGGCGCCAGATGCCTAAGCTGGTTCTCCATCTTGTCAGTGCCCTTTGCTTTTTCCACATGCATAATGGTGAAGATCATATGGCCCTAATGAATTATTGAGTGTAGTGATTAAATATGCTCCCGTTCCTGTCAGAAGCAAACATTTCAGCAACCCACGGACTTCAGGCTGCTATTAAAAGCTCTGACCAGTGTGAATTTTGTACTTGTTATTATCCTGATTAGGATGGTGGTTTGTTTCTGTTTATCTTCCTCAGAAAGAGCACCTTATTTAAGAACCACCTAGGAAGAACACTCAGAAAAATATAAATTACTCTTCAAGTGTTATGTGTACAAAGAGACTATATGACTTTCCTAACATAATTGCTACACATACAATTGTGAAATTAAAAGTTGTTATTTTTGATAGTAAACTCTATAAATCTCATTTGGGGATCAAAGTGGACCACAAAACTTTGTCATATGTAGGAAATATGTTACCTCTCTAGAGTTCTTACTCATAATGTCTTGCATAATGGACACTTGGTGGGGAATATTCTGTTTTGATTTTTGAAGTCACATTCTCATTTTTGTGTATCCTTAAGTATGCATCAATGCACTCTTTGACTACTTTCTTTGGATTGCAAATAGGAGTCCTCCTCTGGTGTTATGTAATGTGAATATTTAAGCCAATACAATTGAGAACAGAGACTCATATTGTTTGAATATAAAAAAAGACACTATGTTTGGGCCAGTATTTTGGGTGATGCCAATAATCATAATTCCTCATGACTGACTGGTATTCATTTATTCATTAAGAAAGTAATGGTTGAAAGGGTACCATGTGTCACATACATTTTCAGCCAGTGTGCTGAATATGAAAATGCGTATGATATGAAATTTCATTTTCAATAGCAATACATAAGGACCCAGTCACCCTTGTCACTTGTCCTTTCATCAAGGTCTGTATGCTCTCTGATGGCCTTTTAACTGTATATATGTGTGTATGTGAAGAGCACAGGGTTTGTGTTTAAGTTATAACACCCTAACTTCACCTCCATAGACCGAATGTCCTATCTTTCACTCACTATCACAAACTAAGTTTGGTGGTTAATGCTGCCCTCCACCAATAACCACCCAGCCTCACGTGTACTCATTACCCTTCCATTACACATAAGAATACAGCTAGTTAACTAGCTAGCTAGCTAAAGCTAGCTATCTCTCTACCTATGTGGCTTTAATATGACCTTACTGTGAGCATTCTCTACATGCTTATTTTTGACATTAAAATATATAACTCTTTCCAGGTCAACAGAGATCTACATTGTCATTTTCATTATTGAGGCATATTCACTGAAATGACTATACATTTGTAGTTTTGTAAGCAATCTGATCTTGCTGAGAACTGGCTTTCAAAATTAA
This sequence comes from Camelus ferus, assembly GCF_009834535.1. NCBI lineage: Eukaryota > Metazoa > Chordata > Mammalia > Artiodactyla > Camelidae > Camelus > Camelus ferus. The sequence continues at coordinate 14,588,060 of NC_045699.1, forward strand.
ACCTTTTCAGACAGCATCACCAGAAATATTTTTGTACATATCTTTTTTATACATTTCAAATAATTTCTTTAAGGTGCGTTAAAAGACTAAGAACATTTAATAATGTGATTGGTACTGTCAATTTGCCTCCAAAAAATAGATACCAAGTTATATTTCCAACAGTAGTGGGTATTATCAATCTTTTAAATCCTTGACACGGTTGGAGCATCTTGAACTTTAAGGAAGGGACTCTGCTGGGCAATTAAAGGAAAAAGAGTGCACATATGCTATCATAAGTACAAATTCTCGTTGAGTGTCCAGGTTAATTCAGGAAATTCAAAGTTCCTGTATCAAATGTTTGGTATATATATTTAACGGAAAATTATCTGACAATAAAAGGAATGAAGTAGTGACAAATGCTACAACATAAATGAACCCTGAAAACATTGTGCTGCATGATAAAAGCCAGTCACAAAGATCACTTATCCTATTTGTAAAATGTACAGAATAGGGGCATATATTGAAACAGAAAGAAGACCAGTAGTTTCCTAGGATGAGTAGGGCAAAGTAGTCATTGGAAAGTGATTAAAAAATGGTAAAATTAGATTATAGTTTTGTTTGCCCAATTCTGTGACTATATTAAACACTACTGAACTGCACACTTTAGACAGGTAGACTTTATAGTATGCAAATTTTTATAGCTCAATAAAGCTGTCAGAAGTATCTTGCTTTGGCTAGATTATTCCTTACACTGAGTTGTGATTTTTTTTATACTTATCTCTCCTTTTAGAATGTAAAGTCTTTGAGGGCAAAGACAGTTTTCCTGTTCATTTTGATATCTCCAACATCCAGTATAGTTTTGCCATACAATATTAGCACCATGAATTTGGTTGAAAAAATTTGGTACAATTTGGTACAAAAAAAGGATTTAGTACAAAAAAAATGCGATTAACCCATTGGGTGAAACCAGATGATGGACATGACTTCAAGCAAAGTTCCAATAAAGAATACAAAATCACATAACAGAACACAGCAAAGTTTGTTTTTATATGTGTATGTGTGTATACGTGTGTGTGTGTGTGTATTTTCCCTAGTATTTACCTTCTTATTTAACTCTGCCATCCTCAAAAGACTCTTCATGGAAACAATCTCATATTATGCTCTACGTTTGATATGAGGCAGATCGTTGGTATTTTCATCAATTCCCAAAGCCCAGAAGAAGGTTTATTTCATTCTGAGTGAACAGATAACTGTACCTTCTTAAATAAGGCTAGAAAACTAGGGACTGCAGGGGGCAGGGCCCAGAGCAGCTTGGCAGTTTTGCACAGATTTTTAAAAAGCCAGTAAGTTCCTTCTGGCCTTTCTAAAAGACAAACACTTTGCAGAAAAGCTGTGCAGTAAGGGAAACTATCAAAAATCATTCTTGTAGAACAGTGAGGCAGTGAGGCAAACAGTATCTCCCTCGTGGTTTTAGAGTCTGTAATAGAAATTAACAGTGCCATCTGCAGCCCGATTATGCACTTTAAGATCCCCGCATGGTTTATAGCATGCATTATGGTATACAGCAGCAATTTTTGCTAAGCTAGTCACAGTTACATTCATTTCCACAAAATTAAAAGATCCTAAGGACATAAAAAATACCAAGACAGAGGTGGGGTAGAGGCCATGTGAGCATTAAAAAGCCTTCTTCATCTGGGTTTATCTGACATTCTCCAAACCACTGGCATCAATTCTCTCTAGTTCCTTACTGCCACCTTCACCCTCCTTTAGAAATAAATTCTGTACCACTAAACTAAATTATATTATCTGCTCCAATGGTCTAAGCTAGCAATTTATTCCATATGTTCACCATCTTTGTGTGAAATAAGTCTCCCTGAATTTTCTATTTGCTCTTAAGCACTCTAATTCTTGAAGATAGCCAAAAACTCTGCATAGCCAGAGTAGGCAGAAACAGGGTAGTAGTTCCACCAGTGATTTATATCATGATCCATGGATAGGAGAAACCTAAGGATTTTCTTTGAAACGTAGATTAAAATTAGTAAACTATTCAGTTAGTTTAGTGCACAAATTGTGCCAGAAGGTGTTTGGTCACCAGTGTTCATTTATGAGATGGAATAAAATGGGTATTTAGGAATTAAACAGAAACAGATGTGTTGAAGTGCTGCCTGTCTGACATGGGCATGTCATAAAACTTGCACTAGAAAGTCTATTTTGCTCAATATTTTCAACTCAAAAGGCAAGATAAAATGCACATTACAGAGCATATCTCTATGAACCAATCTGCTTTACTGAGAGTGAGGAAAACTAACACTTGCTGGATTCCCACCTTAGTAAGCACCTGACAGGCAGTTTCACTTTTAGTTTATTTTAGACCCATAATAATTCTCGTAGGTAAAATTATCAACCTTCGTGCTGGCGATCAACTTGGCCTCCTAGGTCTCCATTTTCCTCATTTGGAAAATGAAGGTTGATAATTTCACCTAATTGTTTGATCACCAGCATGGTTTCAATTTCTTTAAATCAGAGAAATATTGCCACTTCTCTCTCTGTATTTCAACTCTCCCCAAGCTTCAAACTCAGTTAAAGGAGATTATCTTCTGTGATGAAGATGGTTCTTTGGACAAAGCTGTATAAATGCAGGTATATGCTACCCTTTAAAACTTTCCGTGGCTAGCAAGGACTGGCCAAGATTCAGCAGGAATTGTAACCTAGCTGGAACCTACAGTAACCAGAACAATCTTGAAGCTGTTTCTTCTATACTTTCAAATGAAATACCAGAATTATGCTACAGAATTTGCAAATGCAAAGAATGAAGTAACTAGATACAGTGTTACCAACAAGTCAGAGATTTAGAATAGCAACAGCCTTTATTGCTTCTAGACAGGATCTCCAACAACCAAGTTAGTACTTTCCACCTTAACTTTTCATATCCCAGATTAACCGCACTAACATTTCTAACATTATAACATCTGTAACTAAATAAGTACTTGTTAAGTGTCTATTGAGTTAATACTTTGAGCTTCCAAGTGGGCTTAAAATGAACCAAAAAAATACAAACACCTTCTGGAATTCTATTGTAATTTTAAATTTCATAAATTCACTGTCCTGATGATATTCATTTTGGAAAAACACTGTTTTAGTTAGAAAACACTAGCTTTTGTTATGATTAAAACAAAACTCCTTTTTAGAGGCTTAGAAAAAGAAAAAAATCTTGGGTATCATATTTGCTAAGTGTCCATTACAGGTCCAGTGCTCCTCTGCTCTATGTGACTTCACATAAGCCCAGTGCTATTCATGAGCCAGATTTTCTTTAAAATGTATATTTAGGATTACGGGCTAGCACTTTAAGCATGCCTGGTCAAGAGAGGTAACTTTTCTCAGATTTCATTAGTCAGAGCAAGTGAGATATTCAAATATGAGTAAACAGAGTAGAACAATAGTTATCTTTCCCTAAGATAGGCAGCAAATATTTTAAAATCTAATCTACTAATCACTAAGTAGCTTTCAGTAGCTCAATATCATAATTATGAACATCTTACATGGTAGTACAGATGGAGGGGTTTGGGTTAATGTGTACTAAACTGTGGACAGCAAACATAAGCTGAGTCAAAGCACTCTTCTACCAGATTCCTGCAGTATCCTTTTATTCTTATAGTTATCATCTTAAGTACTCCAGTCTTAACTGGACTAAAATTTGGATTATTAGCTATCGGTAATCTCTTATTTGGATTTTTAGATATCTAATCTCATATTTATTTGTATGTGCATGGATTTAGATAAGCTGACTTAGAAATATAATTTCTTTTATCACTGAGTCATTACAGAGAGCAGAGGAGACAACCAACCAGTCCCAACTTTGGAAGTCTATGTCTGCATTGTGGTTTCCATTTCTTACATACATTATTTAAGCACTAATATCAAATAATCATATGGGACGTTAGTCTGAAATATACTTTTTCTCAGGTTAAAAACTCTAAGTAACCACAGTGATTTTGTGTTCTAATTGTCTTTTCAAAGAAGGTGATTGTTCTCTTAAAGCTAACAATGAAAAGATATGCTTTTTCAAAAACATAACATGTATTTTTAAAATCAAGACTTGTTTTTTTCCTTTTAGCAAGGCTGTAGCAGCTGTTGACATGAGCTCTCTATTGTTAGTTTTTCAGTTATTTTCATGATGAGTATCTGACCAATTATTTGGTTACATCGTGCAGTTGATCTGACTTGGATGCTAGAATGGCCAAATATTACTTTAAGTGAATGACTCTTACTACCCAGAGCCTGAACATAGCATGAACTAGTTACCACCGCAGGGTTCACATCAACACCAGACACGGAATAAGTAACCAGAACACAGCAACAGAAAGAGTTCATTTTATCTCTTACATATTTTTTAATTTTGTTCTGATCATTTAATCCAAGTCAGTTATAATGATATCCAGTTTGTATGGAGTTTGTTTGATATGCCAGGCATGATGGTAAGTGCTTTCCTGTGGTAATTCATTTCATTAATACACCCAGGAGTTAGGTGCTATTATTAGCCCCATTTTTATGCAAAAAATAATTATCAGAGAAGTTATATACCTCCTGGAAGGTCATACGGTAAACTGTAGAAGAGGAATTCAAACCCAGCTTTTCCTGACGACAAAGTCTATGCTTGAAATCAGTGCTTCTTTAACTGAAATATGCCCACAAATTACTAAGAGATCTCACTGACTGTATGATTTGGTAGGTCTAGAATATGGCATGGAATTCTCTATTTTTATCAAACTCTCAAGTGAAGTCCACGCTGTTAGTTCTCAGACTCTGTTTTAAATATCAAGGCTCTAAATCTCCAGATTGCCTCCATGTTTCTTTCACATCTACAGAGGGGAACAGCAAACAGCTTTTCTAGAAGAAAGTGAGGTGAATTAGAGTTGTCTTTCTTACGTTTTTTCACATAAACCCTTCTTCCAAAGCCCCTCCTCAGCCACCACTGTCATGTGTCTTCTTTTAATCACTCTGACCTAACATCCCTGGACTGCTAGTTTTTGTTTTTAATTTGCGTGTGTGTGTGTGTGTGTGTGTGGTTTGTTTTGCTGATAGCCTCCACTGCCTTTCCCCTGCAAAAATGTATTCTCTCTGGTCTTTTTGCATATATAAAAAACAATTGATTAGTCTGTACTTCAACATCATCAAAACACCTTTTGCTTTACCTTTGGAAAATGGATTTCCTTTAGCAACGTGGAAAAACTATCTAAATATAAATCTATTAATCTTAATTATGAATGAACAGAGGTGGAATTAAGAAGTTCATTCTCCAAGTTATGCTAGCATTTTTAAAAGTAGGCTTACAACTGAGTCTCATAAGATTTGTCCTTTTTGGAGCTGCAGGAAATGAGGTTAATCCAATCATTCTTAAGTTACAGCATGTGGGCCACCACCTGGGCTGACTCTGATCAGACTTTATCCAGGAAAACAGATTTCCCTAAAACCCAACCAGAAAAGAAGTAATAGAGAGTTTAAGCCACACTTTTAAGTTCTTAACTCATGGATATTAGCTAATCTTTTTGACTTCAATGAGGCAGCTGCTTACCTAACTTCCTTGTTTTTCTTTGTAGATTGCAGCAAACTCTCTCTGATTTTTATTTGGTCCTTAAAACCTCTGTGGACCTTTTTAAACACAGACAGATTTTAATAGAATACACTAAATCGTATTCTTTCTTCTTTTCCTGTTAGTCACTTGCTAAGTATTCCAATTTTGCTTTCCCTTGTGATAAATCCTGCATGTATCATGCTTCTGATAAGCATTCTTTAAATCACTTTGTCCTCTCTCACAGTTGGCATTTTAAAACTCTGATAATTTTGTGTTGTTTTCTTTAGAACTTGGCCTCATGAGCATTTTAAATCTAATGATGTTATGATCACTCGATCTTAGATGCTCCCAATGTGAAGCTTATTTAACATACTTGGCATTCTTTCAGGGACTAAGTCCAGAATTCATTGGAGTCATGTTGGCTGCTCAACAGACTAGAGAGAAAAGCAATCCTGCGATACAGGCCCTGAGGAAACATGGAGTCTCTACTTTCCTCAGTGCTGCCAAAGCTAGTTTCTCTAGTAATACACCAGCAATGGAAATTCTCAGGCAGGCTCTATTTTTAGCATGAATCTTGGAATATAACCCAGTTATCTTGTTCTAAAGTCTTGGGGAGAAATCAGATGAGGAAGCAAGTCTTTTGCGTCTGTTTCCTTACAGCCATCTGTTGTTCTGGCTGGCTTGATACCCTTTTCATTCCTCTTTACTTTTCAAAATCAACAGTCCTGGACTTGAAACTGCTTCTAATGCCCCTTAAACTGTTACATGACTAATGAACTGGGTTTTTGAAAGTGAACATGGAGGAAATATGACTCCATTTTTTCCCGTACAAATTCCACTGAATATATTATCTCAGTAAAAATCCAGTCCATATATTTGTATATGTAATTGATTTAAAGTAAAACTTTTTAAAATAAAGAAAAATAATGTTCAATATTTAGCAGTCATATCCTGGCATAAAAAATGCATAAAGTTTTCCTTATAATCTTCCCTTCCAGGAATGCTGATAGTATTTAGACAGGCTTTCTCCTTGACTTTCCCCTGTATCTATTAATAACATATTTTATATATTACATATTATTTTATTATATATGTTATTGTATAACCATAGCCCCTTTAAAAATTATGATTCTTTTTCTGTCAACCAAGCGGTTAATTTGGACTCTCAACAGCAATTTTGCTTTGTAATATTGTGCAATCATCTTGATTTAATAACATTATAACCAGAAGAGCAGAGTTCTGGGAATTGGACATTAAGGCTGTTTGGATATAGGAAATCAGAAAGTTCCAACTTCTTCCTTAAATAGATGTTAGTTCAGTTTCACTCAAGAGAGTATAAAAGAAAGAACAAATATCTAAGCAAATTTTCTAAACAAATGTTTCAAAAATGTAAAATTACTTAAGGCACGGCTGCTGAATTAGAGCTTACTGAGACTGGATGATAAGGTATATATGCCAAGATACACCCCAAGAACTTCCTGACATACAGGCATTATGATCAAGTTCAGTTACTATTAGCTGATATATACAGATATTTCATTGTTTTACTAGCTTGACACAACAGGTTACTTTCTCATGTTATAAAAACAAAACAAAAGAATGTGGACTTTAACATTGAGACAATTTGGGACAAAAGGGACCAGATTTTATATTACTATCTTAAATTAATAAAAATCATACAATATATGAACAGTGGTTGTTCAGATAGTGGATATCAAGCAGTGAAGAACAGTGACTTCTGAGAAGAGGGAAAGAAACCTGATGAGCCCCACATTTGCCTCAATTTATCATCTGTAGAGACTTTCCAGTTAATAGTGAAATGAGAGAAAGCCCAGAGCTTGCTGAGCCTCCTAAATTAAAAAGACAAAACTGAGGCTTTGGGAAGACCATGTGGCTAGAATTCACAAGGCAGTGTACTTGATCAAAGCAAGCAGCTTAGATTGATGGCCCCAGAAATCTGAGAATTCTTCTTAAGCTACCGTCTAAATACAGGTAAGTGCATGTATGTGAGACAACTATTTGAAGTTAGAAAGGGAATGACAGAAACGGACAAAGCAAGCAATATATGCAGCTTACACAGAACTGGATATAGCTCACTCCTCCAGCTGCTGAAGTGAAGAAGCCTCCTAACACATGGCTGTTGGGAAGAGTACTGGGAAGTAGGTTGTCTAAGCTGCAGGGTCAAGGCAGCCATTGACTGAAGGTTGCTGTGGTGCCACCTAACAATAATTTAAAACAAGCCTTGAACAATAATTTTTTTTAACGATTAACTGCATCTCAGGGCAAAGTTCAATAATAGTTATAGTAATAAGAAGATAAATAGGGACTAGCAAAGTAAATTCATAATGTCTAGCATCCAATGAAAGAATACCAGAAATGCAGAGAAGCACAAAAACACAGAACTGATGGGGGGGAGGGGATCAATCAGTCAAAACCAAGGAAAAACTGATAGAGATGGTAAAATTAGTAGATGAGTATATTAAAATAGTTGTTAAGAAATAAAATAGATAACGTAATTAAAATAGCTATAATAAACGTGTCCCATATTTTGTTAAGTTAGAGAAAAGCATGAGACCATTAAGGAGATACATGGCACACATTAAAAAGAAGGAATGAAAATTCTAGCAATAAAAACTATAATGGAGATGAAAAATGCAAGAGATTTGATAAACAGCAGAAGAAACACTGCCAAAATATTACTGCAGTTGGGGACATTAACAATAAATAGAATCCTAAATGAAAGAGAAGAAATGACTGAAAACTTGACAGAGCATCAAGAAACTCTATCTTGAAGCACCGTAATATACCTGTCATTGTAGATCCCAGAGAAGAACAGACAGAAAAAAATATGGAAGGAAAGCTAACTACAATTTTCTAGATTTGTTGGAAATGATGAATTTATAGATTGAAGAAGCTCAAATGATCCCAAGTAGAAGAAACAGGATGAAAAACATACCAAGGGAAATCATAATCAATTTGCTTAAAAGCAGAGAGAAAAATCTCACGGGAATTCAAAGTAAAAGAAACATTTTACACTGACAAACAGAGATGAAGATGACAGCTGGCTTCTTATTTGAAACAGCAAAAGCTAGAAAGCAGACCAGAAACATCATTAAAGTGCTGAAATTAAAAACAAAAAAAAAGTCCACCAACTTAGAATTCTATTTCAGGGGAAAATACCTTTTAAAAACAAAGCCAAAATATAGATTATTTGAGATATAAAGCTGCTAAAAAAAAGATCATTACTAGCAGGGCAACATGCCAAAAATATAAAATAAGAAAAATGATACCTGATAGAAATATGGACCTCCACAAAGAAAGAATACCGGAAATGGTAAATAGGGCAAGTCAATACATGTGTTTAAGATCTCATTTTAAAGATAATTGACATTTTAAGGCAAAGTAATAACTATATATATGTAATTTTTCTAGCACCTCTCTGCTCCATGTTTTTTCTTCTCAAAATCCATTTCTTTTTATATATGTTTTAATATATCTGGTGGAGAGAAACACCTGTCTTTTATTATAGATAATTTCAAAATCGGATCAATAATATACACGGCAAGAAAAGCACACTGGCTAGGAGAGGAAAAATGAAAGTATACAGCTGTAAAGTGTTTATCCCTATATAAAATGCTATAATATTATTTGAAAGTCAAGTAAGTTAATTACATATTCTATAAATCATAAAAGCATAAAAAATAAGGTATAACCATTAAATCAATGAAGGGGATGAATAAAACCTTAATACTCAATACAAAAAGAGTCAGAATAAAAGATGAAAAATGGAGCAAAAAACAGATACGACAAATATAAACCAAAGAGAAAAGTGATAGATTTGTATGCATCACAGCAATAATCATATTAAATATTAATGGTTTAAACATTCCAAGCAAAAGGAAAAGATTTTAAGACTGCCTAAAAAAGCAAGACCAAAATCTATGATGCCCGCTTTAATTATTAAGACCCAAATAGGTTAAAAACAAAAAGAATAAAAGAAAACTTTATGCAAGCTCTATTCAAAAGAAAGTCATACTGGCTATTTTGATATTAGAGAATATAGGTTTCTGAGTAAAGAGAATTATCAGGAACAAAGAAAGACTTTCATGATGTTAATCAAGAAGATGTAATTATCCTGAAAGCTAATTTTCCTAATAGAAGATGTTCTAAATATATGAAATCAAAACTCGTGGAAATAAATTTTTTAAAGAAATAGACAAATCCATAAATATAGTCAGTTAAAATAGATTTCAATACTCCTCTAGCAATAATGAACAGAACAAAATAAAGTCAGGAAGGTTACAGAATCATTAGCTTGACCAAGATGATCCCAGATACCTTATAGTCTCAAAAAGAAGGTGCTAAACAAAAACAAAAAATACAATTAATAAATAAACCCACAATAATGGTAGTGTATGAAAAAGACAAGGGGCAATGGAAAGAAATCCAAATGGCTAAGGCTGGAACATTTTCAGCAAAAAAATGAAGTAGCATGGATTATAATAAAAAGTAACCCAAATTTTAAAGTAAATATCTGTAAGTTCATACTGATATAAATTATTGAATACAATTACATGCAGGACAGAGTACAAATCTTCCGTGCAGTAAAATTCCAAATAACTTATGTAGACACTTTGCCCTAGAGGAGGTGAAGCATAACCTCCCATTCCTTAAATATGGGCTGTGCACAGTGACTTCTTTTCAGAGAATAGTATGAAAAATGCAAAAAGAGAGTAATATTACAGTGCAGAGCCCTGTCAAGAACTATCTCAGCCAGGTGACCAAGGGCAACATAAGCAGTGGTAAGTGTTGAAACGTTTGTACCCTTGGTATGTTATGATGAAAAGGCACTTCAATTCTATGATTATCCCATAGTGTTGTGTGTTTATTAGTTTTTATTGATGAGCTTATTTCATTATATGCAAATACCATAATTTAACCATTTCCACGCTGATGGACATGTGGGCAGTTTCCTATTTTGACTTTTGGGTAAATACCTAGAAGTGGAATGATCTGACCCAATGGTAGTTATATGTTTAACTTTATAAGAATCTTCAAAAATGTCTTCCAAAGGGGTTGTTATTTTGTGTATTTTGTTTTTTTCTGACATTGCTAGAGGAGTACTGAAATCCCTAATATTAAATTTTGACTGTACTTCTGAATTTTTCTATATCTTCTTTTGTTTCTGTAAGTTTGATTTCCTGTATCTGAAACTCTATTAGAAAACATTAGGTTTATATGTTCTTGATCAATTGACCCCTTTAACATTATAAAAGTCCCTCTTTGTTCCTGATACTTCTGTTTGCTCAGAAACCTATATCCCCTAATATTAATATAGCCAATAAAGGAAAGAAGTAAAGGAGATCTCCAAGTTGATGGTTTAGGATATTACCAAGATGATAAGGTGAAAGTTGTACCTCAGGAAGAAAGGACAACCAGCCTAAGCTGTTGCCATCAAATTCAGTAACAGAGAAGTGGGAGGGTTCTTGACATACATACCATGCCATACTTTAAACCTGAAAAACTACCATAGGCTACTTTCTTCCAAAACAAAGAAGAAAATCAGGAAAGAAAAAAATCCTGAATTTAGGGAATCAGGATCTCTGATCCTGAGACAAAAGAAATAGATGCTCCAGGAAGAAATGGGCTATCGCCAAAGAAGAAACAGTGAACTGATTAGCAGACGTGATGCTTTTGTGAAAATTAATAATAGGTCAAAGGAAAGTTAAATGAAAGAAAAAAAATTAACTTCAAGTGAAACAAAAAATAACAAAGGAAAAATAAAGATAATACACACTGTTCAGTTGTGAATAATATTTAGGAAGACATAATGATATAAACATGGATTACACATTGAAGCAAAAATCATAATGATATTGGGAATACTGGAGGAAATGCAGAGGACAGCAGTGCCACAATTTGTCATCTGCTATCACAGAAATTCAGTAATGTGCAAAACTGATAAACCAAAAAACCTAGCAATGTACGTTTACTGCTTAAAAATATAAAGATATATAAGTTCCAGGATATAATAGTTAAAATAGTGTTAATTATTTGCCTCTTGGGAGGGAAATAAGTTCTTTATGTCAATAAAGTTCTTCAAGACCGAACACAACTGAGAAGAATTTAGTTGCCCCCCCCCACTGCAACCCAGAAATCCTTTGTTCTTTGCAAATAGATGTCTTATTTCCATTCTTCTACTTCACATATATTAAGTAAACTAAATTGGTCACACTTTGAAAAAAAAAAGTGATGCTCTTTTTATTATATGTCTAACAAACTCTTTCAAAATAATGGAATTATTAATTCAATTAATTGCTCCAAAGAAGAAAGCATGATTTCTTGTATGTGTTCTCTGCTAAAACACAAAAAAATCAAGTCTGAAAAGGATACATTAACAAATGTTTCTCATTCCTTATTTTTATTTTTTAGAGTCATAGCCTTTAAGAAAAATAAACCATACATAATCATTGTATTATGAACAAAGTCTCCAGACTCTAAACATATACCAGTAGAGAAAACCAATGGTTGCCTTAATAAATAAAGCATTTTGGCTGATAAATTTCCACACATCCCCACCCCCCATCGCCGCCTAAGACATTTTCCCTATTTTCAAAATGTATACCTTTAATTCTTTCAAATAAAGGGTAACGCATTCTTTTTCTGTTGTTTCACATTTCTATACTAACACATCATTTGCAGAAAAATTCCTGTAGGACCTAGACATAACCTACAATTAGATGCAATCTACAGAGGGTGAATGTCTCTATTATTATTTTTATGGAAATAAGGAAGCACCTTGTAGAACTGGGGTAGAAGTTAGGAAATTGTAGCAATAGTAAATTATTTTTATCAACAGCATTTTTTAGTTGTTATGTTCTGAAATTTATAGAGATGATATAAAATCTACTTTTCAAAACAACCCCAAGTATACAAGCTAAATTGAGACCTGCTCTATTCCTTCCTCGTTACTTTGGCTCAAACATCCTGTGACACTTCTGATAAGAATCCATTTGCTGGACACAGATAGGAAGGATGATGACTTTATCAGTCCACCAGGAATCAATGAAACAGCAGCAGTTTCTGAGGTATTTTGTCAAAGAAATAACATCAAGGTTGATGTTGAACTACTTGAAGGGAAAAGCTGTCATTATGAGATGTGCATTGAGGAAAAGGGTTTCAAAAATGATAAATATGAAGTAAAAATTGCATGTTCAAGGAAAATTCAAGATGAACTAGGATGTGAAAACTTTATTGGATTTGAGGCCTTATTCCTGATAGCACTCATTTGGAAACATATTTTCCAGGCTATCTTTTGAATTATCTTATATATATACATTTTATAAATAAATGTACATATTTACATATGGAGAGAGAGATTATAATATTAAACTGTGAAAGGAAAGAAGTTTCAAGTACTGCATAATACAAATTTCTCCAAGTAAAGAATAAAGATTGAAGTAGACTTGTCTTTCTAAAAAGTATGTTCACACCAGCTAATACTTGTGTTAGTGCATTTTTACTTATTTCCTTACTTACTTATTATATATTTATTTGTCAAGCTAGATGACAAGTTTGAACTCGACCATTATTTGACATGGTAACTGTCATAGATGTAAAATGCTAAGTCTTCTGAAATAGTATTTTCTCCTTCATGTATCTATTATTTTTCCCACGGTATAAACTGATTCATTTCTCTTCCTTGGTTAAAAACCTTCTGTGCTTAATCCATGCTGACAGGGTAGACTCCAAACTACTGAGCATAGGCAGAAGAACTCTTTAGACATTGGCTAGAGTCCAACACTAAGAAATAAATTTCAGTTGCTTTCAAGTCACAATTGAATCTACTCTAGACCAGAGGTTTGTTACTTCCTTGGATATGTGGCACCTTCAAAATCAAGGGTTATTGGTAGCACATTTAAAAGTATAAAACATATTCATATTAATGATAAAAGAGCAATGATAATTTCAATCTCTAATGCAGTATAATATCTCAAACACTTTTTACAAACTATTAGGACACAAGTCACATCTGTCATCTTTTAGCAATGAGCCCCATTGAATTATCCAAATCTCCAGATATAAAGTTTGTTCTTGTTACTTATGCCATCTTTTTTTTTTTCTTCTGTTCTATAGTTGATGTCATACAGACTTAACAATTCTTATTTCCAGTGAGCTTTATCCTACTCTCAGTGAAACAAAATTGGAGATTCAACAGCCTGCCAAAAACACACTTAGTGAGAACAACCATTTTAGACAAATACAACTTCTTGCATTTGCTTAAAAATATATTGTTCCCTTTCTTTGCCTTGAGTTATTGCTTGAATATTCAATGTCCAGTCCTTTATATGTCCAGCCAATTAACAGAGACTTCTGGTTAGAATGAATGAATAAATAAAATAAATAAATTAATGAATGAATAAAGACAGCATTTTGAGTGGAATTCATACTGGAGCAATAAGTAGGAGGAAAAAAAGGAAACCACTGAAAGATAGGAAAAGGACCTGAAAGGCTGCCCTGAAAGTTAAGAAGAACTTAATTTAAACCAGAGATTGGAGGATCATGTCACTCTTTATTTTTTTCATGGAGTAGGGGGAGGAAAATGAAGTTTCAGTGGGTTCAGGAGTAGCCAGTGGCTAAAGAGAAAAAAAATGTTCTACATGGCTAAGGCTGACGCAAACTGGATTCCATTGGGAACACTTAGAATTACCTTAGTTTGATTTACTGAAGAGTCACATTCTCTTGCTGGTCTCTTTTTCAGCTTAGGGATTCATAGCTTTTTGATATATTTTTGAATTTGTCTTCACAAATAGTGTCTGTTTTTCCCACACATTATCCTTCCATGTAGCACTAAAGAGTTTGTGTGGCATCATTATTGAATGATAACTAACTCTGTACAAGTTTGGGGGAATGGCATGTGTTCTCCAGGTTGTCTTTCTCCACTTCATCATAAAATACTATATGCATGGGTTTATCAAATGACAGGCTAACTTCCAGATCTTACTCTTGCCTCTCTGACTGTTCATTCTCGTGTTCTAGTGCCGTCTGTGTTACTCTGACCTCTCTTTTCTGCTACACCTCCATACGTTTTAGGCATTTCCTCCAGGCTCAGTCCTTAGCTCTCCCCTCCTTTCTGTTGAAGTTTTTCTCATGTTGAAATTATTTCTAAGACAAGAAGCAAAAAAAAAAAAAAAAGCTCTTTTTTTTTTTTCAAAGATAAAGCCAAAGACTTATCAATTTGTAAGTATTCTTTGGATGAAAAAATATACAATTGCATCTTATTTGAGGTCACATTCTAACTTAGCAAAAAATGAAATTAAAAAAACCCTAGAATCAAGATTACCTTTGAAAATCCTTTATATAGAACATAAAATCTGTATACCTAGTTTTATATAGACAACCTTGTAATGCCTTATAAGCATATAAAGCATGAAGTGATGCTGTGTGACCTTGAGGATGTAGCTAAACACCCCATTCCTCATTTTTTATATGTAAAATAGGGATAATAATCTCAAGATTATTGTGAAAAATGAGTTAATGGGTATAAAACATGAAGAGAACAGTGCTCACAATACATCCTCAGTCTATTGTTAAATATGTATTAAAGGGCATTCAGTGTAAAATAGTTTTACACAGTATTTTTATCACCTATAAATGAGAATAATAAAGCCCACAACTGGAATTTTTGTAGGTTAACGCAAACATGAAATATTGCCACAACACCTCTCCCTTCATATGCTTAACAAATTATTCTTTCCCGGGATGGATTATCACAAGTAAGAACTGAAATTCACGACCCTGTAACTATGTTTCCCTCGGCCTGTAACTTTCTCATGGTTAGCTTCATGCATGCAGTACTCAAAAATCCAAGTTACTGCTCAGAGTAGTGAAGGCATTAGGAGTCTATGATCTGATGCTCTCTCTCACTACATTGAATGCTCCATGCATTTTTTTTTCTGTCTTGTGGGGCTTCTTCTTTTGACTTTGGTAATTTTTTCATCTGTCCAATTCCCTGTGGATTCATCACACATCATTTGCCCAGTGTTCTGGGTGCACAAAGCACAGAAGCTGCTCCTTGATAAAGTGAATGAAGTTAATCGTCTCTGCTATGGATGGTTTTCTTTATTGGAAGGAAAATATGCGCTGGTCTACTTAGCATTTAAGAAAAAAGGAAAACCGTATTCTCTAGGCTTCTTTCAGAGCCTCTACTATATTCAGCTCATTGGCAATGGGGAAGAATTCCTGTATTCCAGAACATGTCTGTAAACGCTTGGAAAGATTTATCATAATGTACATTAGATTTTCTAAGGAAATTGTTGATTGTCTATTCTTGCTTGTCTTTTGCAATCATATTTCATGATGCACACCAGAACTAAGTTGTTCTTACCATTTATACATAGCTATAAATAGATGTCATACACAAATTAAGTTTAAAATGCATAGTAACATCTAATACAGAAAGTTTAGTAAAGTTTTCAAAGATGTGGACAGGAAGAACCCAAGCACTAGTAGTGACCCAGTCTCCAAGAGCCCACAGCAATGGGGCTCTGCTCTCATCTTTAGCCTGAAGGGAAAGAAGGGAGTCATTCCAGAACCTACACACAAGGAGGTCTGAGTGGAAAAGGCCACCAGTCAGGAGCAGAGTCTCCTGGCAAGGAAGCCAAGCAGTCTAAGGCAATCCTGCAGGGAGGGGTCTAGGAGCGAGAGAGGCCACAGAATTTGCAGGGCACGTGGCAAAGTGAAAATGATGGACCCCTTGTTCAAAAATTATTATTAAGAATTTCAAGACATTGACTGCAGAGCATTAAACCAAACACCAAACCCTTCTAAGTGTGCAACTGTACATACAAATGTCACACCCATGATGCCACCCTTGGTTAGGAGAAAAAAAAAATCTCCAAGTTTCACTCTCCTCCTTTACATAGAACACTTTCTGCTGCTCCCCACTTGCTGAACTGAATGAGGAGCCAGAAGCTAAGGGAACATACTTAAAGGGACAGGTCTTCCTGGTGAGACATGGACAGAGAGGGATGAAGGCTACCTAGCCTACCCAGTCTTCCTCGTGAGCTGAAGTTGTTTACCAACTGGTTCACTAAGATTCACACTCCTACCGCAAGTAGTGAAGAATTAACCTTTATAGATTTGCTTGAAATAAATAGAAAGGAAAAATTCAACCTGATGCAAAATGCAAATTGAATGTTGAGAAGAAATGTAAATAAACAGAAGCTCATCCTGCCAAGAACAAGCTGTAAATGTTTAGAAACGTATTGTGGTATCATAACTTCATGGAGCTCAACCGCACATTTGAGTACAATAGAATCTCTTCTAACCCTGTTGCCTTCTTTTCTAACACAGGATAATAAATAATCCCTTGACATAAGCATGTTTATGTTGTGATTCCATGCTAACAAAGTAAAGACTAGAGCACTAAATAGTGGACTATTATTCTATACTATAAAGTGAGGGGGAAAACCCTATTTGCACAATTAGGAGAACTGACGACTACCATGTACTGATTTATCTCTGTATGTATTTCAACCATTAGCTTTTCCTACCTGCATAAACTCTGTCAGAAATATTCACTTTATTTCATACGGGTTTATATTTTCTTGGAATGATGTGTTCCCACACACACACACTCAGAAACATATGTAGAAGTGGAGATTCAGAAATACCCAGTTAATATTACTCGTGTTTTGTTTGAAAATTTATACTCAAGTACACAGCATTTGTAACCCTTCCCTCATCCTGAACATGTAAACTTATTATAAAATACTTTATACACAGTTGAGAGATCACCTGATATATACTTAGGAATAAGTCAGGAATTATATATTAAAAATTGAGGGGAACTTCCATGATTCTGTAGCTATCATTCATTCATTAATGCTGTTACTCAACAACTATTTATTGAATGCTTTCCCTGAGCCAGGCATTATGGAAAGTACTGAGGAAAAAGACGGATAAAATTTTCCCTGTTATGTAAGAACTGCATATTCTCCAATTATGTTAATAGGAATATTAAACAAGTAACTCAAAGAAATATAAAAAAATTAATGGAAACATTAATTTGTTATTTGTCAGCTGTCTCCACTGTTATGCAAGCTTCAGGGGCACAAGGGCAGAACTTCTCCCACGTTATTCATTGCTAAATCTCCTGTTCATCAATTGGCATCTGACACAGGGAAGGCCCTTAATAAATGTGAATGAATAAATTTTTTAAAAAAGCTATGACATCATAGTAAAGAATAGTTCTCTACGAGATTAATAAAAAATAATGAAGATATTAAGAGTGATAATAATGGTGGGTAAAAGTCACTGTTTACTAAATGCCAGGCTGTGCTAAGTATTTTACATTCAGTTACTGATTAATCCATATTATTGTTTCATAATAGTTACTGTTTGTGGTCTCACTTTATCAATAAAGAGAAAGAGCAAGAAGAAGAAATCTGCTCAAGGCCATAGATAAGGGTAGGAGTCTTATCTCAAGTAGACAACCAGATTCTTTGGTTTAAACCACTAGACGACATTGCCACTTACAGAATTCTCAGAGCATAAGGGAATTAAATATTAAAGCATGAGTGGTAGTAAGCTTGGCAGACAAGGAAACATGAGTCATTCAGAGAAACTCAAATATTTTAGGATACGGGAGACAGTGTGCCTATCAGAAAGTGTGACAGATGATAAGCCTGAAAATATAGCTTAGCCTCATTACAAAACATGTGAAGTTCATGCTAAAGATTCTTCTATGGAGATGCAGAGCTACTAAAACATGTATTGAACAAATAACATGAGAGGAGTTGCAAGTTTATTGATTAAATAAATTCTTCCAAATATTACATTTTGGATAAAATGTCAAAAATGTAGAACAGATATTTACTTATTTAAATGCAAATGTATTTATCTTATTTTAAATACAAATATCTTTATCTCTTTTAGTTTGCTTAAATACTAATTTATTTAGTACATTATGTTTTAAATATCATTAGATTATATTGCCACTAAGTCTGCACATTTCTAAGGGGCAGAGAGAACACAGGTTAAGTAATTTTTCCTATTAGAATGGTAAGTTCCAAGCTCAGAAAAACAGGGCTGAATACACGCTTACACTATGCATCTCTTCTGGGAAACTCTTTAGTGTCTTTTGATAGAATATTAAATTGAAACCTATTAAATTTATAAATTTTTACATTTAATGGAACATACTACTTATCTTCGGAGAAAGATATTTTGTAATAATAAGATTTTATAAAACTATCAAGAAAGTTCTTTGGCCATGTGCTACAAGAGAAAAATCATCTGGTGAATAGAAAAAAATCTTATCAGTATTAAATAATTCATGATTCTGTTATATCCAGGCCCACAACATCTTGGAAAGTCACTTTTTCTGTGATAGATAGATATCTTTAATAATGAAAATACACTTTTCAATGAAACTTTGTATTTTGTAATTGTATTCCCATTGTTCTTTGAGAAGTGAGAAATGTCTAGAACTACTCATTTCAACTGAAAATGACTATCACAGATTTTTTTTATATCAATCTAGTTAAACTGGAACTACATTTCCCAGAATCTCTTACCCTGCGCTGTTCCGAGTTACTGTGGGTAACAGGGCACAGCTGTGAGATTTGGAAGGCAGAGTGAAGCACAGCCACTGCTCTCTGCAGGAAATACTGGCTGGCTGTGGTGACACACAGACACAGACCTGCTGGCAGATTCTAGGTTGCACTTGTTTCCTCTCCTCTGTTTCCAGTTCTTCTTTCAAACTACTGACCCTGCTGACCAGTAAAAAGCCCAGGCTCATTACAAGATGCTTTGCTGAAGATTTACAGGCTTCACTTATAAGTTTCTTCACCACCTTCTCCTTTGCAGGTCCACTTGGCTCTCAGATTCACTGATTGTGGCCCCTTCGTCTTCCTCCTACCTCTGCAGACTTACTTCTGTAGCTTGTTTGCACATTCATGTTCAATTCCCTTACCAGATAACTCATAATGGTTCTATTTTCCTGAGTGACTACTGACTGGCACTAAAATTTAAAAAAAAAAAAAAAAAACAGTCTGAACTTCTTAGTTGGGAAAATTTATAAGGAGGAAAAAAATGGGGAAGAAAATTTAAGAACTACTGAAGGTAAATATGTAAAGATGAAAAAAATGTTAGCTCATCAGTCAGTTTAACCTCTTCTGCATGCCTTCTGGGATTCTTATCAAATCTAGTATAATTTATTCAAAATTTTATCGGTTCCCTTAAATATTGAATTTACAATGTATATACGCCATCATGAGGAAATTGTCATGCAAATCCAACCAAGGTTTTATTTGCATAATTTTAAATCTCATTAGCCTTTATGACATGTTATTTGATCCACCTTTGTCTATTCACCTTCATTCTCAAATATTTATATCCTTTTAATCAATTCCCTCTACAAATATCCAGTGGGATGGAAAGGGGTAAGAAGTAAGAAATATTTTTTCCCATACACAGCAAAATAAATGTCAATTTCTATAAGCCACAAATCTTATTTGGAAAGACTTTTATCTTTCTGTAAAAGGGTTAATGACTCAAACTCTATACCTTAATTATAATTTTATATTTGTACTATTTTTAGACGTTGGTAATGCCATTATTTTAAACTTCTTTACCAGTCTTATGGTTAAATGGGTGCTCCTTGAACAAACCTACAGATGATACCATGGATAGAACATCACGATGAAACATTGCTGTCTCTTAAACGGTTAAAAAGAAAAGAAAAGAAAAGAAAGGTCTCCAAAGACAATCCCCTTCCCCTCTTGCTTCCAAAAAAGTTTTCTGGTGACAGAGAATTGGTTGCCAATAAGGCAAGGTTTTCCTTACAGGAAAATGATAGTGGCAGAAATGCATTAGGATACCGAGTTTTGGATCAGCCAGAAAACAGAGAAGTTGACTCTGGGACCCAACACTACTCCATGAATTTTGAAGGGTCCTGAAGTGCTTTTTGTTCAGTAATGGCAACTGGATATTGGTAGAAGTAAAATTAAATCCTCTCTGGAATAAAACTTCCTTAATTTAATCCTACCATATTTACAAAGATTAGGGTCAAGCAATGAGTTCACAGCCCAGGGCCAATAAAGACACCAGAAGGTAAGCATGAGAAGCAAATAAATAATTTTTACCGTGAAGGACTACAGAAATTGGGATTATCAAATAGATAATATAGAACTATATAAGAAATGTTTAGAGAAAAAAACGCAATTAGGAAAAATCACAACAAAAGGGTATCAGAATTGAATGGGAAGATCTGAAAACAACTATATACTAACAAAGATCTTCTAGATGTAAAATAAAATCCTTGAAAAAAATTTCAGTGGCTATATTAATCTGCAGATCATAAACAACTGAAGAAAGAATCAGAAAATTGGAAGATGTATATAAAGAAATCACCCAGATTTAAGCAACTCCCAGAAAAGGAGATGAAAATTAGGAAATAATTAAGAGATACCGGGGATGGAATGAAAATGCATAATATACATTTAATCAGTGTTGTAGGGGAAGAAAATTGAAAAAAATGAATTGAGGAAAAACACTTACCAATTCCCTAGTACTAATAGAAATGCTAATATTAATGAAAAATTTATGAATCTATCTTCTAAGTAGCACAAATAAAAATAAATCAGGCCAAATTCATTATATTGAAGCTTCAGAACAAAGTAAAACAGCCTCAAAAATGAACAAAGAGAAAAATTCGGATCATTTATAAAGGAACAACAAATAGAAAGACAGCATATTTTTTATGATCAACAAATGATACCAAAACAAAGTGGAAAGCATAACCAAGGTATTGTGAAAAGTAAATGTCAGCCTAGAATTGAGTACCTAATAAAACTATCCTTCAAAAATGTGTGGAAATAAATTACATTTTACATTTACTAGATTCCATTATTGGGAAGTTTGAAAATACCAAATACTGAAAGAATATACATCAGTTATAGTTTAGTGATTGGGGGGTGAAATGTACAATTTCTTTGGGAAAATTTAGTATTACCTTCTAATATTAAATATTCACATATCTATTAATCCAGCATTTCTACAAGCACATAAAAAGATGAATATAAAAATATTTATAGCAGCACAGTATATTAAAAAACAAAATAAAACTTAAAACACTCTAATAACTATCCACAAGAGAATGGTTAAAGAAATTGTGATGGGTCACAAAGGACTATTGCACAAGAATGAAAACGACAGAACTACAGCTTTATTCCATAAGACAAATAAGCCTTTGAAACATAATTTGAGAGAAGGCGGAAGTGCCGGAAAACTATATAATTTGATCCCATTTCTGTAAAGCTCTCAAACAGGAAAAATTTCATGATATATTGCTTATGCTAACATATATGTCTGCTGAAACTAAAGAAAGAACAAGAATAACCAAAAAGGAAGTATAAACACAAAGTACAATATACTTGTTCCCTTTAGAGGGAAGAAAAGCAGGTATTATAGGAGAATGGAACATGAATAGATCCAAATTACAAATGATATTCTCATTCTTGAATTGCAGTATGGGGTTAATGAGTGTTCATTTAACTATTAAAAAAGCAATAAAATTAAAATATAATAAATTTTAGTTAAATAATTATGTGTGTGTGTGTGTGTGTATATATATATATATGATTTTAGTTCTTTCTCTCCTTTTTTTTACTCTGAAGTAATTCTCCTTTTTAGGAAGAAATGTATTTGGCAGTCAATTCAACTGCTCTTAGATTCCCTAGAAATACATTATAGTTTTTCTTGTTTCATTACTGGATCACAGTAGCCCCCTGCTACTGAGCCATAAATTCTAAGAGCATGGCTAAGGAATTTGCATTTTCTAAATACTCCAGGTAGTCGTTAAGTACATTAAATTGGATAATTATTGCTGGAAGAAATGAATGTGCAGCTCAAATGCACATTCAATGTATTTGGCCCAATTTTGGCATTTGTATTACTCAAGTGAGCTAAATGGAGACATGTGGAATCCTCAAGGATCCACTTGAACTCATTCCCTTAAAGGAGAGCTGGTACTTTTCAGGATGAGGGTTATATCTTTTCTCACACCCAAGTATGAAATAGGTTAATATCCACTAATATTATTATTTCTTAAGGAGCTTGGATATGGTGACAGAACACTCCAAACATCAGTTTCAAATAATTGTATCTGACAATATAAAATCAAAATAATTTTCTGTTCCTGCCTTAAAGCTGAGATTTGATCTAGACCTGAGAAGCTACCTCCTTGTCTTAGGCCCCAGTTAGGTCTCCGTGACCTTCCAGAAAAGAAGGCATTTACTATATTGAACGTATAGACACTTCATTTTAACATTCTTTGAGGGTGAAAAGAACATAAATGAGTTAGAGACAAGAATTTGTAACTAATTCACTGATACAATTAAAGTGAACTACCCCTGGTTCTGTGGAATATAGTTTTATTTCTCTATGGCAACTCCTTTCTGCCTATTAGGAAGTGAATAGTGGCACCTGTCTAGCACAAGGTATCTCTTTAACTGAGCACAGTTGAGTTGAACAACAGTACACAAGGAGGGGTGAAACTTCCGTAAGTCTGAGTGTGGCACACTGCTACTCCAGTGACCACAAACTGGGGATGAGTAATGGCAAGGGTGAGTCAGAGATGGGGTGTAAGGGATACAGGTAGAGTATAGGAAGTATTTGGAACCTATTAGCCTGTTCACAAAACAACATACCAACTCACTTTTCAGTTCTTAAATGTTTTTCACAGTTTTTGTGTTGCAGATACAGATGTTACCTGGGTCTACACTGGATAAAAGAAAAACAGTAACTTACCTTCTCGATGGGAAGCAGCATCTTTGCCTTGGCTCTTCCATCAAATATGTATGTTTTAGAATCCACACAATGGATAACAAGTCCCAACTCTAACTTACCTTGATTAGACATCATGGCAGCATCTGGAAATCATTTTTATCATCTATAAAATGGTAATGAATACCTAACCTGACAACATACTTGGATTGTGATGTGAGGTTTTAAGTGGTTTACTTAACACAATATAAAGCATATTTTATAAATATATATATAATATTATTAATATAAAGTATGACCTAACTTATGATTACCACTGTATGAATATTTATCACTTTGGACGGGGAGAACTCACTTTATTTGGTAACAAGATAGTACATATATTTGTAGATGGTGACCTTCATATCTGAACTCAAAACATGGTACACATTAGGGCCCATTATACCTAGAACCTGGGGAAGATCTGAGTGATCATCATTTGGACTACAATCTACAAGGTCAAATTAAAAGACTATTTCAGTAATACTTAGTTTCAAAACTATGAATAGACTGTCTCCCAGATACCTTAAGTTCCTGTAAACAAAAAAGGAACTCTAGCTAGAGCCTCAACCAGTTTGATAAAGCAATCATTCTCTTGAAGATGAAAAATGCTATTACAGGTGAGAAAGAAACCTTTAGTTGGAGACTACTGGGTTGATTTATGTCAAACTATAGAGTGATACAGACAAGCCAGGGTATGATTCTCCGTAAATAAAATGTATTACCTTGACAGCTGGGAAGCAGTCAGTGCGAGATCCTGTGGCAGCGCAGTGTAGGGGCCCTGGAGTCAGGAAGGATCTGTGTTCAGATCCGATGCTCACCTCTTAACAATATTGGGATTTGAAGCCAAGTGCTCAAACTGTGTCTTCTGTATGGTCTCTATGTATCAAGGTAGAGGTAACAACCACACTCCTTCTCTGGGTTGCTGTGAGGATAAATAAAAAGTATAAGTAACATAAGTGTTTGGTGCTTGAAATACTGGAGTTTAATGATAGCAAGCACAAGGTTTGGAGCCAGACAAGCTCTGTCTGAATCCTGGCACTGACCCTTACCAAATGGGTGACCCTTGGCTTAACCACACTTTGGCTCTATTTCTTAAATTGTAAAAAATAGCAAGGGTAATGATTATACCTACTTCATGATTAATATTTTAAAGTGTTTAAAACAGCACCTAGTACTATAGCACACAGTAAGTGCTGTAAGCTTTTTTTTAATAAAATAAAAATGTAATGAAAAATTCTTTTCTTAGCAAACCAGATTAATTTTTCTAAAAAAAAAATACATTCCCTAGTTCTTGGGGCAAAGAGTTGAGGCTGCTTTGCTTATGGTAAAGCTCCTACTCAGAAAATCAAATTGTTCAGATAACATTCTCTGAGAAATCAAGATAAGAAGTTTTCACAAAGCTGAAACCAAAGGCTATAGTCCAGCTGTGAATAATCACAGCTGGCTTTCCTTTAAAGGTTAGAGGATTAGAATGTTAATAATTTTGTATTTCTTAAGCAAATATGTTCAAACATGCAAGAGCAGCTGTTCCTATGCAAGAATGAGTCAGTGACAAGTTTCATCATTTAAAAGGAAAGCTATTTTTGGTCAAATGAGAGCGCAAAAAAAAGTGCTATTTTTAAAATGCTTTTTAATGACAGGAAACATAAATTTTTTTTGCAGCTCTTTAATTCAGAAAACAGCTTGCATAATGTTTTTGAACTTGAGAAGAGTAGATATAAAGCTTATCCCAAATGCTAGAACTAAAAATTCTTAAGCAATTCTAAGAAAAATATATATCGTTTACATTATGGTCAAAGCTGAGGTCAATATACATAGGAAACACCTTGAATAATTTAGTTTCTTAATCTTATTTTCTTTTCAATATCACCCCCTTCAATAGCCTTTTAAGATAGTTTTTCTAATTGCCTCTCGCATGTAGTTTTGATACCATAAATACAATACACGTAGGTTATGTACTGCATGTATACTTGGGATTTATACTTAAAATATTTTTTCACCCCAGGAACCAGTTTTCTTCCCACTGGGGGCAATATCACCCATGTCCTTCGAGAGTTTATGGCTTAAAGTCATAATCTGCAAAGGGAGTATCTTTGTTCCTGGCCTCTGTATGGACCAAAGTACCATTAGCTTCCTAGAAACTGTCTTCACTAGGTTCCTTAGTGAAGACTGTTTCTATTTTGTTTACTTGTTTGGTTTGTTTCAGTTTGCTTGTTTTTATTTATTTAGTATCAAAAAACCTATTTTAGACTTTCCAACTACAAGTCTAGAAAGTCTGTTTAATTGCGCATAGAGAGAGGTTTTTAATGTGTTTAAACAAATTCTGTATTGTACTTTTAATAATTTTTTATTCAACTGCCTTTTATAAAAGAGGCATAAGTTATGGGGAGATTATATAACCTCTCTAAGTTTGGTATCCTCATCTATAAATGAGAACAGTAATAATATCTACCTTTAGGGGTTGCAAAGCTTAAATGAGTTAACATGCATAAAGTTCTTAGAAGACTGCTTGGTAAAGAGTAAGTGGTAGCTCTCTTTTTTATTTTTTATTAAAAGTAGCTTAGGACCTTATAATACTTTACCTTATAAAATATCTTACTATGTACGTAAGATACAGGTTTAGGTCATGAAACCAGGTAGAAAGAGTAGAGTCAAGACACACAAGAGTTGAGGTCAAAAAAAAAAAAAAAATGCTGGGAACTAATACACACCCTCTGTCAGTTGCTACATGATCTCCTTCATGTCTAATTCATTCTTTGTAGACAAGTTATCTTACTTTCTCTCTTCTCACAACTGGTTCTCCACTCTCAAGTATACATGACGTTGTATCTATCATTTCCAATCCAGTTTCAATTTTCTTTTAGAGAGTGTCTAATAGGCTCAGCTATCCTTTCCTTATCCAAACCTCTTTGGTCAATGGAGTTGGGTCAGGTATAGCAAACTTGGTAGAGAAACCCAGATGTTGAGGACAAATGACAATTACGATATAGGACTTCCTTGAGCAGACAAATATGCAAAAGTTGTCTCCCTTAGTTGGGTAAGAGACAATGGGCATCAAATAATCACTTATGAGGTGTTAATTTCAAATTTTTTACCTGAATTAATGTTCTCAAATGTAAAGGAAATTAATAATATCAAATGAAATTGAAATATACTAACACAAGCAGTTGGAATATTTACATAGGCAATATATCACTGGCAAGACTAACAGTTTGGCTACACAATGCCCAGATATCATAAAGGGATAATCTCTCTTTTATATAAGGCAGCTGAACAATTAAAAAAAAATCAAAAGTGTTATACAGTGTTTGTTTAAAAACATTAAAATCATTCTCCATGCTCAATATAAAATAAAAAGGGCCCCCCAAATTTCACAGCTCTCTTTAAATAAATCATGATCTTATTTTGATTCAGTTGTTGTCAAGAAGTGAGGTATATATCTTTCTCTATCTTCCTTACTTTAAAATATTCTGTATAAAATATGTACTGTGGAAATAATTTTAGGAAAAATGTGACTGAATGCTACTTGATATTTTGAATCAATTAAACATGTTTACTCTTGTTGTGGTGAAAAAATTTTACACTGTGTAAGAATAACAGCATACTGTGAAAGTTCAAAATGGTAATATCTCAGAAACATATTGCGTGATAGTGTTTAAAAATAGTCTCCCAAAATGGAAATGCTTGAAAATAAAATCTTGAGAAGAGATTGCTTCTCTAATTCAGATATACTGGGCATTAAGCAGTATGACAGAGAAAAGGTATTTAGCATCTCAACAAAATCAAAGATTGCACTGGCTATTTTGTGACATTCTAGATAGCTCCAACCCTATTGGAATCAGGCTAAATTGTATAGGTTTATGGGAAGATTATATGGGCTTCACCCACCCCAACTGTCAAACTAGTCTAGTTTACCATCACAGTACTTCATATGAGAGAGAGAGATTTTATCACCCTATACACCTAATGAAATTTATTTGATTCCTGTTGAGATTATGTTGAGGGTAGAATTCCATGAAAGGATGTTCTGCTTAGAATAACTTTGCCATGGTATTTAGAAAACCAGGTGATTCAATTGTCAACACAAAAATATATGTTCAATATATAATACATATCCTTAGACAAACTAGATTAACATAATTATAAATAATATAAACTCCATTGAAACCTTTCCTTAAAAATACTCATGAAAATATTTATAACCTAAATCAGATCACTGCAGTCTGTATCGTTTCATATCAAAGATAATTAAAATAATGAAACGATTCATTTTCAGAGTCATTTATTTTAAAAACAAAATTTTGTGCAGGTGGTGATACTGTGCCCTTTTTTCATTCACAGTTAACATGTTAAAGTTCCTTTAGACTGGTATCTCATATTCGTAAATGTTTTTTGTATGTTTGTTTTAAAAAGTGGTTATTGTTAATTTATACACCAATTCTTCATTCATCCCCAAATAGGTCTACAATATGAAGTACATTGCCTAAATGTACTTTAGGGAAACAATTCAATAAAAATTGAAAAATAAAACCTTGATCATCTAAAAAATTTCATTAACAAGTGGAATAGAAACACAGCATACATTCTAGAAACAGTGTTTTACAGATAGACAATGTTTCTAGCTATTATCTGATAAATTCCTTATTTTATGTGTGAGAAAACAATTTAGAGAAGTGTTTTTGCTCAAAGATAGAAGATAGATAGCAGAACTTGAAGGAGCACAAATTACTAACTACCAGGAACAATGTTCTATACAACACATTTTGTCTTTCTTCCATTTCATACCAAATTTCATACTACTTGAAGTAAACTTCTTAAAATTTTTCTACTGAAATAAACATATTCCCATCTTGTCTCATCTCTCAAACTACCCATTTAATATCAAATCTTCTCTAGACTTTACCAAAAAAAATTGTGAAAAGTTGGCAAGAAAGTAAAGCTAGCTTCCCCTTCTATCGTGCTTCCAGTCGCTTCTGTCCAAAAACTTTTTACATTTTCTAGGAAGGTTGGATTAGGCTTTGAAGTAAGACATTTCTCAGTTTTATGTGGGGGAGGGGAAAAAAAACCAAACTGCTCCTGAATTAGCCCATCTGAGTGAGAATTAGCCTAGCCTAAGAGAAACAAAATCCCCTAAGGATGCACATGCAGCAACTAAAAAGTAAGTTATGACTAAAATACACATCATACCTCATCTTTCTGAAGTACTTCAGTGTAAGTGTGACGCTCTAGCTGGGCTTCGTATTTTAACAGCTTTACTGAGGTAAAATTCACATCCAATAACCTGCACATATGTAAAGTGCAGTAATTGATGAGTGCTCTCAACTCTCTTCCCCTGACTTATATGCATGTATTTGTACCAATACCACAGCATACTTATTACTGTGGCTTGATGGTGAGTTTTGAAATCATGTAGTATAAATCTTCCAATTTTATTCTTATTTTTTCGAAAATGTGAGGCTATTCTTGGTGTGTTGGATTTCCGTATACATTTTAGAATCAGCTTGTTGAATTCTACGAACATTCTCTGGGGACTTTTATAACAGTAGTATTGAATGTAAAAATAAATTTGAAATAAATTGCCTCCCTAACAATATTGTTTCTTACAACATTTGAACAGAAGAAGTCTCTCCACTAATATAGATGTTTAATTTCTCTCAGTGTATTTTTCGGTGTACAAATCTTGCACTGTTTTTGGTTAAATTTGTTCTTAAGTATTTCATATTTTGATGTTATTGTGAATGGAATTGTTTTCTTAATTTGTTCTTTAGGTTCTTTCTTGTTAACCAGAAATTTAATTGATTTTTGTATCGTGATCTTGTGTTTGATGGACTTGCTAAAGTTGTGTATCAGTTCTAGTAGTTTTGCTGGATATATTTCTTAGAATTTTTTTATATTAGAAACTATGTCATCTGCAAATAAAGAAATTATGTTGTCTCCCCTTCCATCATGGATATTTTTAATACCTTTTAAATTTTCTCTTTGTTGAAGTAGCTAGAATTTTCAGTAGAATGTTGAATAGAAGTAGTGCAAGCAGGCATCCTTGCTTATTCCTGATCTTAGGAAGAAGAAATTCAGTCTTTCATCCTTAATTAGGATGTTAGATGTAGGTTCTTCCTAGAGTCCCTTTATGAGGTATATGAAATTTCCTTTTTACTTTTGCTGAGAGTTTTTATTGTGAAGGAGTGCTGAGTTTTGTCAAATGCATTTGCAATTTGACATTAACTGTATGTCATTAATTGCATTGTATCAATGGAAATTAGTACATATTTTTGCCTTTTATTCTATTAATGATGTGTATTACATTAATTTTCTAATGTTAATCCTACTTCATATTTCTGGCATAAACTTTATTTGGTTGTGACATATAATCCATTTTATATATTGCTAGATTTCAGTTCTAATATTTTAGTATTTTTCTGTTTAGGTTCATGTGGACTACTGGTCTGTAGTTTTCTCTTCTTGTGATGTCTTTGGCTTTCATATCAGTATAATACTGACCTCTATAATCTGAAAGAGTCTGCTAAAGATTTGGTTTTATTTCTTTTTTACATATTTGATAGAAGTCACCAGTGAGTCATCTCTGCTGTATTTCTTGTGTGGGAAGATTTTTAATTCGTAATTCAATGCCCTTAGTTACTTTAGGTCCATTTTTATTTTTTCACCTCTGAAATAAATTTTGATATTGATGTCATTCTAGGAATTTGCCTATTTCATTTAAGCTGTACAATATAATGCCAAAAATTCCTCATAATAATCCTTTAAATCTTTTTAATTGATAGGGTCTGTAGTAATCCAGTCTCTTTCATTTTTGATATCGAAAATTTGTGTCTTCTCTCATTCTTGGTTAGTCTAGATAAGTATCTGCCAGCTTTGTTGATATTTAAATGAATCAACTTTTGGTTTCATTGATTTTCTCTATTTTTCTGTTTTATAGTTTCCTGATATCTGCTATTATTTTTATTTTCTTCCTTCTGCTTCCTTCAAATTTAATTTATTCTTTTTCTTTTTAGTTTATTAAGGTGTAACGCTAGGTTATTAATCTGAAACTTTTCTTATTTTCTGGTAAAGACATTTAAAGTTCCACATATTGTTTTAATCATTCCTTTAGCTGCTTCACATAAATTTTGATTTTTTTCAGAGTATTTACTAATTTATTTTATTATATCTTATTTGAACAGAGATTACTTAGAAGTATGCTATTTAAGTTCCAAATATTTAGGGGATTTAAAATATTTCTTTCTCTTGTTAATTTTTAATTTAATTCCATTGTTGAGAACTTACTTTGCCTGAGCTCTTAATTTATCTTGTTTTATAACCTAGTATATATTTCATGTATACTTAAAAATGATGTTTATTGTACTGTTCGATGAAGTCTTCTATAAATCACTTACATGGAGTTGGTTAATAGTATTTTTTAAAGTTTCTATACATCTACTAATTCTCTGTCTAGTTATTCTATAAATGAATGAGGGCAGGACACTGAAACATCCGATTATAGTTGCTAAATTATTTTCCTCTTTGCTTTTTTGTCAGTTTTTCTTCCTGTATTTTGGGGTTTTGATTTTAGGTGAATATACATTTATAATTGTTTTATCTCTTGAGGTATTGACCTTTTTATCATTATAAAATGCTCCTTTCTGTTTCTAATAAAATTCCATCTTAAAATCATTTTTGCATATCAATTTAATTTGCTGACTTTATTTTTACCACACTTTACTTCAGACATGACATTATAGGGTATATCTTATCATGAACTACCACCTATTAATAATTATTTCTGATAAAATACAGAATATTTGCTCAAGTTTAGCTCCATTTCCTCCCACAAACTTTATACTAATCATTGTCATTAGAATACAATCAATGCAGTGTTATAATATTGGTTTGTGCAATCTTGTGTCAATTAAAGAAGTAAAGAGACTAAATAAGAAAAATATATGTCTATTGAGTCTTTTATACTAAGGTAACATACATAGACAGTGATTTTTATTTTTTTCCTACAGGTTTGAATAACCATCTGGTGTCATTTCTGACATATGGTGTCAGTCTAAAGGAGTTCTTTTGTTTCTTCTGATAAAGCAGATCTGCCAGCAGTGAATTTCCTCATTCTTTTTTGTTTTGAGAATATCTTTGTTTCTCCTTCACTTTTGAAGGATAGTTTGGCTGGATATAGAATTCTTGGTTGACTTTTTTTCCCCCTCTTCACTACTTTCATTTTACCATTCCACTCATTTCTGGCTTCCTTGTTTCTAATGAGAAGTCAGATTTTAATTTTATTGTGAGTTTTTTTTTTCCCCCAACATATTTAGTTTTGTTTTTCTCTTAAGAATTTCAATTTTTTCTCTCTTCTTTTTTTCAACCATTTGCTTATGGTATCATGAGATCTCTTTGTACTTATTCTTTCCTTCCTCCCTTCTTCCTCCCCTCCCTTCCTCTCTTTGTTTTTTGAGCTTATTGGATGCATAGATGAATATCTACATCAAATTTGGGGACTTTTGATCATTATTTCTTTAAATGCTTTTCCTAAACTTTTTTTTCCTTGCTCTTCTCTTTCTTGGTTTCAGTTATATGTATGTTGGTGTGCTTGGTGTTGTACAGACTTCTGAGTCTGTGACCATTTAAAATATTTTTCCCATTCTGATATGCATATTAGATTACATAATTTCTATTGATCCATCAAAAATGCCACTGATCATGAGTATTAGCCACTGCTCCAAATTTAGTCTCTTTTGACCTTTGCAGAGAAGATGCTAGTTTTCATGACCTGTTCCAGTGTGGTAATCCTCCTTGCTTGCCATATTAGGTAAAATATGGGTACAGCTTCAAACAAGAGTGACAGATTCTCACTGTTCTTACTTTTAAGTTCTGCAGGTTTACAAATACAAATATTTCTCATATTCTATACTTTCCTTGATTTTCAGTGTCAAATGATTGGTTTTGTCAATTTTATAGTTTTAAAATTGCTATGGGGGAAGATTTATTTTTTGAAAATCCTGTCTCTGCTTAACTTTTTGGACATATGGGAATTGGTTTAACAACTGTTTTAATGTTCTTATTAGCTCATTTTAATATCTGTGTCAGTTTCAATTTATTGGATTTTATCCTAATTATTTTCCTGCTTCTTTGTATTCCTGCTAATTTTTTGTCTGTATAGCAGACATTATGATCTTTACCTAGTTGAGTTCTGGGTATCTTTTTATTCCTATGAATATTCTTGAGCTCTGATCTGGAAAGTAGTTACTTGGAAATAATTTGATCCTTTTGGTATTAGTTTTAACATTTTTTAGAACATAGTTGTGTGTGTAAATCTACACAAAGCCATGTGAATCATGTTTTCCAGCCTGACTTGTGGAAATATATATGCATTATTTCTAACCCAATGTCAGTGCAGACATTGTTACCTTAAATCTTTTCTGATGGTTCTTTCCCAGGCCTCTAGTGTTTCCTCACTCAGGTTTGCTGAATAGTGCTCTTCTGAATACTGAGGCAGTTGCTTTGCAGATACCCAGAGTTATTTTTCTCTATTGTTCTCTCCTCTCTAATACCTTTTCCTGTGATTTCTATACTCCTTGTTTTCCCAGACTCTCAGTCTTTGTCCTTAACTCAAGAAGTCTAAGTTTCATCTAGGCTTTTCCTCTATATGTCTTGGCCTGGAAACTCTTGTCCAGTGTCTGGAAAAGTGCTGTTCATATACATGATGTGGTGTTTTATTCTTTTTCAAACAGAAGGGTAAATCTATTTCCTATTACTCCATCATGAATGGAAAATAAGTCTCTTTTTTTTAAAAGGAATAAAAAAAATTCCTCATTAACTTAAACAAGTTTATATTGAGGGAGCTAAGAGCTCCCACCATGGTGGCCAGGGTGTGAAATTAAAATGTAAAGTGTGATCCCCCATTAAATTTGATACCAATGAACAAAAAAGAAATCAGCAGAGCAGCAGATGGTACTGTTTGCAGCTCTGGGAGAGACTTGAGGCTCATAGTCACCATCTGCCTGCACAGCATTTTCTCAAAGTTAGTATTTAGCAAAGTTTATTACTACTAAGCTTATGAGCATTATGAGACAGATTACCAAATTCCTGCATTCTACCATGCTTTAATTAAAAGAACTGTATGTCATGTGTTGGATAGTTATGGTAGCTATGTGAAATATAACTACTACTGCCTGTTACTCTTAATAGCCTCTGCTTTTTCAGTTCACTGCCAAAAAGAAACATTCAGTGTTATACAATATACCTTTAAGAGGTCTGTGGGATTGATCCATCACTGGGCTTTGTGCAAATTCTTACATAAATCCTACCCCTGAACACCTTTATTAAACCTGACTCTTCATGGTTAGTGAAGTTCTCATGAATGCAGTTTGTGTTTCCTTTTATAGATTGTAAAATGCTGATGGTTATATATTCTGTATTCCCACCAACACATGTTCAGTAAATTTCTGAGCATTCATTGGCTAAAAGCATTGTCACTATACATATTGAAGTTTAATCAACTGGTAGAGAAATTTGTTTAGATATAATGATGCATAGTTAATCTCAGCTTTTGATAGAGTTGCAAGTTCTGCATGTAAATCTATGGATATCTTCCATAGCTTATGTAATCCTTATTCACAGTACTAGGTTGAAACATAGGAAAGTATGATTTTTATAAGTCAAAAATGGCCAAATTTGGCAACTTCAGACATTTCAAACTGACATAAGGCAAGTCTACCATCTTTTGCCAACACTGAAAAGGTGCTTCTGTTAATAACTTCCAAAACTGTTACACAGGTTATCTTTTTACTATTATTGCTTTTAATATAAAGATGCACAGTGAATACCTTGGTAACTAATATTTTATTTCTGTAATATTTTTTATCATAAAATCTTAATGTGCATTGAATAAAAAATGAATTTATAGTTGCCAAAGTCTACTCAATCTTCACTAAGTTTAAAAGCTTAAAATATATATATTTCAAGTGATGTTTAGAGTTCTACAAAGGAATAAGAATGTTAAAATAATCAAAATAATTTTGGAAAAAATTGAGGGAGTGTGCTTGCTCTAGTTCAAGGCTATATTAAATAAACCATTTTTTCCACGTAGCACAATAAATAAGGACTCCCTCTGTTTTCTTCTGTATTTGTTATTTCATAGACATGTGGCACTAGGGGTGATACTTAAACATTTCTGTTTCAGTTTTTCTTATAATCAGTAAAATGAAGATAGTATTACCACATACCTCAAAAGATTGTGGCAAGGATTAAATTAAACAATCCATGTAATGTATTTCCAAGTGTCTTAAGCATAGTGAGAACTCAATAAATGTTAGCTATTGTTGTAGCTACTATTATTTCAGGTGTATATTTAGTATTCAGAAGTGAGGAAGCATGGATTTACATTCTGGCACTTAATACTCTATGATTCAACTATCTCATTATAAAAATGTAGATAAAGGTAGTACTTATTTCACAGGTTATGGGTTTAAGTGAGTTGATGAATGTAAATAACTGAAGATCTTAGTCTTTCAGACTTAAAACAAATTATTTTCTACCTGTATATAACCTATGTAATTTTCAAGAAAATTATTGTAATTCATGTCATGGAGACTATAAATTCACCACTCCACCCCTATTTCCAGCCTCTAAGCAGGTTTAAACATATAGTTCTACAAAAATCGATACATTCTCCATTACATAAATCTGTGGGAAAAAAATGTGAACCAAAACTAACACATTGATTTTTGAAACACAGAAGTTGTTTTATAGGCTATGAGGCTAAGTGTGTAGGAAACACACAATAACAAAATAAAGATTGTTGGAGAAATACTTACATTGTTTCATTTCCATTATTGTACCTGACTGTCTTTTAGAGAGACCAGATAGGTCTACTGACTACTGTGAGTCTGGACTACTTTTGGCTCCCAAAAACTCCTTGACCATTTGTCTTTTCTTTATGTTCTCTGTAAAATCTTCCTGGTTCCACTAGATACATAGCCTGACAGCTGTTCCATCATGGTAATGTGCCTCAACAAGAGCCTGTGGCAACAAGTGCAGTACAGGAGAGAGAGGATAAACAGGGATGGAGCCAGAAAGGGGCAGCAGCAGCATTTTTCAGATAACCAAAATAACTCACCACACTTTTTAGTATAGGTCATGATTTTTATGTGGATAAATGATGCTAATCTGTAAATTTTCAGGGTCACATTTTCTAAATTCAAGATAGATGAATAACGTAGTGGGGTTTTTTTCCAGTGATTAAACAGTACAGATAAAATTTTCCCTTTTGTTTACATAATTTTTGAAGGAATATCAAGCTAGATTTCTATACAATGCCTATAAATATATAAGGTATGACAGACTGATTAAGGAAAAAATAGCTTGTTTTATACAAGAGACAATTTCATTATCTAATTTATAAAATACACAGCAGCCTCTATTCTCTACATAAAGCAATCAGGATCTTGGCTATTTTACTAAATAGGCAATACAATAGAAAATGAAATTAAGAAATTTCATTTGCTTCTTGTGCAAAATCAGCACAATTTTTTTGCTTTAAAGACGTACTGAAAATATTTTAGAAAAAATGCTATAAATCTTAGAAAAAAATGCCTTAAATGAAACATAAGACCATTCCAGTTAAATCAAGCTAAAAATATTCATTCTTTGTAAAGTAATATTTAAGATTTATTTCATTCATTCTTCCATATAATAACCTTTAGGAAGTCATGATAATCCATTTCTCTGATGATTTTAATTCCTTTAGTGGATCAGCTCCTGTTATATTAGAAATAATGTATTTGCATATTGCTATTACTAGTCTCACATACACAGAGATATAAATGTGGAATAATAGTATACATGCCCTACTTTTATGCAACTAAAGAAGTTCTATGTGTTTGGTAAATTCTTTTAGGGCCCAGAATAGAAAAACAAACATAGTCTAGCATATTTTTATGTGGCTTCTGGCCTCTGGATTTTTGAATTATGAATGAGAATAAGTCTGCACAGTCTTTTTGGTGTTATAGTAATGGCTCTTTTGATGTGTTTGTACTATTCAAAGGTTATATTCAGGCAGAGAAAAACAGAGTGGTGGTTAGCATATTAACCACATATAAGTAAGCAAATGAATAAATAAATATGCTTTGACCCAGTACTTCTGCTTTAGGAATTTGTCCTATCAACAGTGTAGAGATGTAGACAAAAAAAAAAAAAAAAGCCTTTGGCAGATATCCCAGCTTTATTTGCATCTGCAGATAATTAAAACAATATATAATTTGTATACTAATAATGGGAAATTTCAAGAATAAATTATAACATACTTGTGTGTTGGAATACTAAAAATAATGGTGTATAAGTGTATTGATAGACTATACAATGTAATTGAAAAACAAACTAGAGACAAAGTGGTTTGTATAAAAGATGCTAAGAGAAAGAGAAACACAGAGACAGAAAATATTAAACTTGTTCAGAGAAAATTATTAACTGTAGTTATCCTTCACTGATGGATTACATATGATTTTTCTTTTTCCTTTTGTGCTCTTTTGTATTGTATTTAGGAATGTATATACTCTTTTAAAATTCTTCCAGAAAGGATTATGCAGTCTACCCTGAATTAGCCACATAGACCAACTACACTCAGTTTGATGTATTGCCATCATAAAACATTTGTGGAGAGCTTTGAATATGAAAGATAGTAAAACTAGACAGTCATAATTGCTCAGTTTTGGGGTTTCAATCCTTGAATAGCTAATGAAAGAGGAATCAGGGCATGACAAGTACTGATGCATTACATTTACCTATTTATCTATGTTACAAATGGGGAACTAAATAATATCCCCTTAAATAAGAATGTCTTATGATAAACTACCAGTTTGACTGTAATCCTATGACACCAGTGTTAGAACTCTTACCCACAAGTTAGTATTATTGCCCAGTTTATTGATTTTTGACAGCCATATTATAGAAACCTGTGGAGAAGACATGGGTGTTCAACCAAGTTTGATCATGTTGAAATCATTAGATTATCACTCTATGATTTTAGCTGCCTGAAAGATGAAATCTTTTTAACTGACTCAGTCATGTTTACTCTGAATGATCAGTGTGGAAACTGTCACATTTTACTGCTGCTGAAATCTACAGTCAGTCTCAAAATTACTTCAAGAAACTGAATTATTCTTGAACTTCCTGCATGTATATTCCAACTCATACCTCCTTTCAAAACTATCTCCTTTGATCAAATAAAGCCATTCTCAATTGTAATGTAGCTTTGTTTTCGTCAATTGTGTAAATCAGGGCTCAGCAAACATTTTCTGTAAAGGGCTAAATAGAAATATTTGTGGGCCATATGGTCTCTGTTGCAACTATTTAGCTCTGCCACTGCAGTGGAAAAGCAGCCATAGACAATATGTGAATAGATGAGCATGCTGTGTTCCAATAAAACTTTATTTACAAAATAGGCAGAAAGCTCTATTTGTCCTGTAGGCTATAGATTGTTGACACAATCTGGATACTTGATTCAATTGTCCCCTCTGTGACATTTGCTTAAATTCAGTTCTGAACTTAAAGTGCAGATGCCTAAATAAAACTGAGGGGACATTATGAACATTAAAGAGCAGAATGAAGAATTACACACAGTTTTATTTGAACATGGATGTTCATTCATAATTCTCCTGAATTTGGTGGAGACTAGGGTGAAGAATCAGGCAAATTTGCTGAAGGCTCTCTTCCCTCCCCTACTCAATGCCAACATATTTACATGGTTACTTTGTAGCCTGAAAGAAGATTATTTAATTTCTATCATGTGTCAGAGATATTTTCTCATTTTTAATCTCTACACCAATGCTGAGATATATTTTTTATCATTTTCATCTTATTGATAAATAATTGAAGTTCAGTGAAGGTAAGCAACTCATAGAATGGGTAGAAAATGTCAGATCTACACTGTAACTGTCAACTATAAACAAAGGCTATTTATTGCAGTATTATAGAGAAGAGTTAATCCTCAGGTTAAATGTGTGTTTGGGCCCTCTGACCTTGGTATATGTAATAGACTGTTTTATAGAATTGAGCAAATAATGATTTTAAAGCATCACAAATTATATGAATTAATGGAACATTATTTTTTTCTTTAGATCATTTCTATGATTAAGCAATAAAAACTGAAACCTGTGTAGCTAAGTCATTCATTAACTAAATATCTGCAATGACTTTGTGAATATCTTACATTGCAAGTTTGAGTTAAACATATATATATCTTAATTTTATATATATATAAAAATATAAATAAATAAATATATATATATAAAATGTGTGTGTATATATATCTCCTAAAAGTGCTATGTGAGGTAGGTATATACCTATATATTTGTGTAATCTTTATTCTTAGCTTCAAAATATTCATACACTTTACATAGGTATAAGAATTTATTTGAGCTAAGGGTTTTTTTTTTTTGCCCTTGTTCTTAGAAAAGCTACATTGTCACTGTATTTTATAAAATGAAATTTATAACATCTGTATTGCTCCTTAAGCTTTTTTTGGGGGGGTCTGTCTACCATTCTAATTCTTTTACCCAGCTCTTTTTCAAGGCCAACTAGTTAGAAAATGCAAATAGCATAAAATCTAAATATTAGAATGAGTGTGTGCTCATTCTACTTCATTAGAAGTGTAGCAAAACTACAGTTCAGTGACACCTTGTGTTACATAAGTTTTAGGGGAAATCCTCTGAAAAAACTGCATGCCATTTAAAACATTTCTGCTATGAGAAAATGCAGTACATTCAGCTCTTATATTAGCTTGACTCTTGTTTATTTATTCATTCAACACACAAGAATTGAGCCCCTAATCTTGGCTAGGAACTATGTCTTAATCTATTTTCACTTAATAACATGGTAAGTTCAATACTAGGAATTTTCAAGTAATGAAATGGAAGGCAGAAAGAAGACTTTAATTTAGATTGGGGTATCAGGGACAGTTTACTAGATGAAATGCTGCCAGAGTTCTCTGAATCAATGAGTATGCCAGCTGGATGGACTGAGAAGTGGGACACTGGGAGAGGAGAAGGCAAATGGAGCAGAATGGACGGGAGTCTATCAAGGATTTCTCCTTATTCCCTAAGAGCAGAAATGTGGGAGCTGAGGAAGGGTTGCTAGGAAAATGTGTTTTTAGTTCTATAGGCGTGTGGGAGAAGTAGCAACGGGTGGTGGTGATTCTGCATCATCACAAAGGGAGGCTGAGATTCTGGTGACAAAATAGGATGTAGAAAGGAAGTTTTGTTTTTTTATAGGATTGGAGAAAGTTCTAGCAAATCATGGACTCAATGGTCTAGGCCATTCCTATGTATGTACATTACATTACAGATACCAGATTTCAACTTTGCTTCCACTGAAGGGTCAAATACTTTCTGTACTGAGAACAGTACAAGCTGCATACTGTGGTTTTATCACTTTCTTTTTACTGTTAGTATTTGTAATTTACCTATATTATTTGAAGGTGCACTGTATTACTGACACCACCTTCACACAGAATTTGTGTTAAGTAAACACTAATGTAGAATATAATGCAAACTTTCTGACACTAAGTCTTCCTGTAATGACTAGATTCATTGGGGAGGTGTAGTAGTCAGAGATATTTATGACACTAATTTAACAGCTTCCTCAAATTTAGTGTATCACAACATAGGCACTAATTTTACATGTGACACTCTACTAGTTCATCATACAGCAACTAATTTAGCCATCACAGAATCCCTATATGGCAGGGGAAATTATATCTACTTTCCTGATGAAGAAATAGGCTCAGAAAGATTTAGTAAACTCTCTAGCCTTTTACTGCTGTTGTTTCCAGCCTTTTATAGTTAATAAATGATTAAACAATATTCAAACACTTTACCTTTTTGCTATCCCTTACTGTAGCATCTTAGCATAGATAAATTCCAGGGTAGAAATATAAGTCACAAAATTCACTTTTTATAAGGCATTAGCTCTAAATCCAATTTTTCTTATAGAAAAACTTAGTTTGCCTAAAAATAATGTATTTTGAATGTTTACAAGGAAATAAAAGTTAATAAATAATAAAGTGAAAACAACATATTTATATTAATATTTCAAGTTAGAGAACCTAAAAACACTGTTTCAAGAGTCCTTAAACTGTTCTACATATAGTTCTACACAGGGTGGACTGGATAATTCAGAAGTGAAAAGGTATGGATCATTCAGTGTCAGTGTGCCCACTGACTATTTTAAAGTACTTTTAAAATAATTTTAAAAATTAGCAGAAAGAAAGATGCACAGACGCAAACAAACAAAACTCAAAAGAGTGGGGGTATGGTCATATTTTATGTAAACTAGTCATTATGCAAATTGTTCATAAGATGATTTGGTCTGGTGTAAATTCAGTTTAGTTTGTCTAACCTGGGATCCAGCCAGGACTCAGGCTAGGACTTCAGTGGATGAGCAGCCAGAGATGGGAAAGATGTTAGAAAAAGGAAGAAAAGGGACTTCAAGGACCAACAGGATTAGAGACCTGATCTCTGAAATACGTGGTTTGTACCTTAATGCTCAACGGAAATGTTAGTTTCCTGTGGCTGCTGTAACAAATCACCACAAACCTGATGGTGTAGCCAACAGAAATTTATTCTCTTACAGTTCTGGAGGTCAGAAGTTCAAGTATCACTGGGCCAAAATCAAGGTATTGGCAGGACCTCACTTCTTGCAGTGACTCTAGAGGGAGAATCTGTCCTTGCCTCTTCTGGTTTCTAGCGGCTGCCAAAATTCCTTGGCTTGTGGCCACATCATTCCAATATTTGCCTCTGTGACCTTCTCCTCTTCTGTGTGGTCAAATCATTCTATGTCTCCCTCTTAAAAGGATACATCTGATTCCACTTACCTGAATAATGCAGATAATCTCCCTATGTCAAGATCCTTGATGTAATCATATCTTAATTTAATCAAATCTTTTTTTCTTTCCCATATAAAGTAACATTCACAGGTTGCAGGGATTAGGACATGGATATTTGGGGGGGGGCATTATTCCACCTGCTAAAGGCAGTTTAGGAAGATATTTATATCTATGTTTGGATTTTTCAGGACCCAAATACCAAACACTAATCTCTCAATTAAAAGGTAAGAGTAGGTACTGGAAAACTATTAATGTGATTCTAGAATAGAAGAAAAGGAAAAGATTTTTGGAAATGCCACGATTCTTGGGTAAGTCAGTTACCAGATGGTATAGATCCTGCAGCTCCATGTCATCCCATCCAAAGGGTGAGGGGACTAGGGCGTTTAGCCTGCAGCTCCTGTCAGTCGTTAATGAGGGCTGCTCTCACGGAGTGTGAATCCCTCGTCACACCCTGACTTGCCACACATGTGCTTAGAGAGGGTCTAGGGGCTGAGAAAGTCCAGACAGAAATGCAGGTGTTATTAGATGGAGGTTGAGCCAGTGTGAATGGAACTCGTAATGGCTAAGAGGATGTGGGTGGGGCATCAGCATTACCTACCATACTATATCCTCCAGCTATTGCCGGCTGTGGTTGTCACGTTACCTTACTTTCACAGTATTAGTGAAAGTGGCTCTTCCTCCAATTCAAATTTAAAAACTCCTAAGGAAAGAGTCTGTTATGGCTGGCATTTGTCATTTCTTAGATAATCCCTATGACTAGGGAGATGGATTCTTGAGAAAAGGAGACAACTCCAAGTCAGGCTACATGGTCTGAACTTGGGGAAAACAGTTTGAAACTAAAAGCAGGAGATACTCCCAGAATAAAACTGTTATGCTTTTGTCTGTCATTTACAGAAAATAAAAAGGAGGTCAATAAAGTGAATGGGGGACAACATTTTGGTATTAGTCTCTACGGGTGTGCCACACAACTCACTATGATCTATCTGGCTTGATCCTAGATTACAGGCAGCGTCTCAGTGCATATAAAACGGGCCATAGATTCTACAGGGAAGAGGATGACAACTAAGGGTGGTGTGAGGGTGCTAGGAAAATAACTGGGATTAAGGGCATCAGTTGAGTTCCAATGAAACTGCAGTACAGTCAGAATTTGACCCAGGGATTTAGTTATAGTGAATAAGCAAACGTGTCATTCCTGTAAACTAATCTGTAACTGAGTGCACTTGCTATCCTTGGTAGATTCACCATACATCTACACCATATAAGAGGATAAGAATAGGATTAATAGTTCCAAATTCTACCACTGGTGGGGAGAGGGCTTGCTATGTTCTGCTTCCTAGATGGGAATTGGTTTAAGGCTTTGATGAGCCTGAGCTCATCATTTGGAGGCCTCAGTCAGTTTCTCTAGCTCTGTGGGGTCAGGAGAAGTAGGAAGTAATAATCTCTATAATAATGAGTTTAAAGAATCATCTTCCTACTATACTTTTTATTAGAAACTTACTTTGATAGGCTCAACTTCAAAATTATGTGACCTTAGATAATGCTCATTTTTAAACAGACTACCATGCACTACAGAATCCGAGGCAGTTGTAGAGACTTCAAGAAACCTAATCTAGTTTAAATTATTTTGGACCCTAAGGGAAAAATTAGAACTGAATCCGTTTTCACTGACCACACTGTAAGAGCTCATGTGCAGTCTGTGGAAGGGCACATTTTTATATAGGGTTTTGCTTTTCTGTAGAAATATTGAGATCTACCACCGCTCTACTTTATTTTCATGCTTCTAGGGTTTGCTATAGAACTTTAATGTTCATGCTTTCGTTTCACAGGATTAAATATTAAACAATATCACTAACTAGATATGGTACATTTACTTTCCAAGTAATTGGATTGTGGATGAACCTGCTGCTACTGTTCATTAGTCTGTAACTTCATAAGACTTTAACTTTATTCTCTTTTTACAACACTGCAATTTGGAAACTTTCCACAGAGCTGAGAGACGCTGAAAATAGTTGGATATGGCCTTACATTGCCTTTGGGATGCAGCATTGTGCTCACCAACAAAGGTGCCATGCCATCAGTGTCAAACTATAATACACAGCGTGCCAAATCATTTGAAATTCCCCACCTCAACACAGATATCACAATTAGTCATTTAACAGTAGCTTTACTTTCTTTAAAAAATTAGCTTTAAAGTCATGTATGCTTATTGTAGAAGATATGGAAAACTGATGAAAATAAAAAAAATCACCTGTAACTTCTCTACTCAGAGATAACACTGCAAGTATTTTCTTACTTATGTTATGTTTATACATATAAAATCTGTTCTATTTTTCTTTTAACATTATAAGCATTTTCCATATTTTAAAATTCTTTCTAAGTATATGTTATGAGCTGCCTATTCTTTATTCTTATGGCTGCACCACAATATAGGCAATCACTCATTGCAGGACATTTGGACTGCTTCCAGTTGTTTGCTGCCATAAATAATGGCACGATAAAATCTTTGTACATAAATCTTTGTCCTCATTTCTGATAATTTCTTTAGGAGGGATTCCCAGAAATGGAATTGCTGGGTCAAAGAGGATAAATATGTTTAAAGTTTGGATATCTTCCCAAACTTGCTTTCCTAAAAGGCTTTATGAACATGTTTGTATACCTATCATGAATTTATGACCATGCCTCTCTCACTACAACCCACCACATTTGTATGTTAAAAGCATTTTAATTAATTTCCTAATACTAGTCTAATATTTGAATAAGTTATGATACCATGCCGAGATGGAAGAATATTCATTTCATCAAAATTAAAATTATGCATATCGTGTTGCAACATTAAGCTTATTGATGATAAGCTATTAAGTAAAACACATGATATAAAATTGAATATACTCCATCACTGCAAATATGTATGCATATGTAAATGACTGGACAAAGATGATGACCAATAAAAATAAAACCTACTAATAAGAGTGCCTCGGGGAGGCAGCAGCCTGTCAGCATGGCTCAAGCATTTGTGAACAGCAAGATCCAGCCTGGGAAGGTGGTCGTGTTCATCAAACCCACCTGCCCCTACTGCAGAAGGACCCAGGAGCTCCTCAGCCAATTGCCCTTCAAACAAGGGCTTTTGGAATTTGTTGATATCACAGCCACCGGTGACACCAACGAGATTCAAGACTATTTGCAACAGC
The DNA here is from genome assembly GCF_009834535.1 of Camelus ferus. Classification (NCBI taxonomy): domain Eukaryota; kingdom Metazoa; phylum Chordata; class Mammalia; order Artiodactyla; family Camelidae; genus Camelus; species Camelus ferus. Next base: position 14,632,506 of record NC_045699.1, read on the forward strand.
TTACAGGAGTCAGAACGGTACCTCGGGTCTTTATCGGTAAAGAGTACATACATAGGTGGATGCAATGATCTAATGAATATGCATGAGAGAGGGGAACTGCTGACGCGGCTAAAGCAAATTGGAGCTCTACAATAATTGTAGAGCAGACCCCAGGCTGATATGCCCTTGAGAGCTGGACGGCATTGCAGATAATGACAGCACGTGGCTGGTGTATGGATCCGGGGCTACTTATACCCAGCTACAACAGCTATCTACTTAAAATTCTGAAACATGTTAACCAAAAAAAGGGAGTGGGTTTTGGTGGGGCAAAAACAGCCTATTCTTCTTTTGACTCAGTATTTAAAGCGGACCAGCTTACCCCAAACCACAGGTCTGAGAAGTTTGATGGATGTCTTGGGATTCTTGTGCGTTGGCCCTTTGGGTTCCAAAAGACCATAAGCTTTGGTTTAGGATTTACTGGCTGACCCAAAAGATGTTCCTTCTCTTTGGTACATGTTTCTTTCTAACTATTCTCCATGTGCTGGGACTCTACCTCTTCACCAGTGTTTCTCAACCAAGTTTATCCCAGACTCTGTACTTAGGATGAATCTATAGTTGGTTTTCTGTCCCTGCCCGAAAATGATTTTGTTGAGTTTGACTTTATAGAGTTTGTATTATGAAATCAATAGGTATTTTGAATGTGCTCTCTCAAACTTCGTGTGTCTCCCCAGTCACCATCCCCACCCACCACATCATACCCTGAGAGTCACTGCTGTTAACTAGTGTTTTTAACCTTTACCACTCACAGACGTCATAGGAAATATTCAACAGTTCGTGAAGGATCTGAGCACCCAATCTGAGAGACATCACATGAAAAGTGAAGCATGTTGGTCCTCACTTGGTGCTACAAGGATCAGAGGTACAAGTGGAGATGCTGTGATCAAGTGGCAACACTCTGTTATGTAAGACAGTTGTCCAGGGCATCCTGAACAAGTGTGTATTAATATGTTTACATTATGAACAAAAGTAAAACAGAAAATTTTAAACACTATCATGGAAAACTTATAGCCCCCCTTCCCAAAGACTATGTCTGGGAAAGTAGCTAAATTTGGGAAACACTGTTCTAAATGATTTTCTTTCTCTCCTTCCCACCCCCACCCCATTCTACTAAAATTTAAGAATCCCTTATTATGAAGTCTGTCCTAGAATTGCAAGATTAATTTCCTTCTGTAGTCTCTATGTGAATGGTTAATTTCTTCTCTAATAGAGGTACCCATGGATCACACAGTCATTTTTGTCCAATTCTTTTCTATGTTCGCCAGACCTTAAGGGATGGTATTAATGCAAAATATACCAATTTAAAGCTTTTTTTCATGTCTGTCCCCTGCGATTATAAATAAAGGCACATGCTATTGTCTTTCATTGAAAAAAAAAAAGTGCCTCAAAAATAGATAGCTTACTATATAGTTAATAAACAACAGTGTGACTTTAAGTGCTTAAAATTCATTATTTCATTCCATTTTATAATAACCATGAGGAGGAGATTCTGAAGCTTGAAAATTTTATGCAAAGGTCTTATAATCATCCAGGATGTCAGTATGGTTCTGGAATTTAAATCCAGGTTGCTGACTTCAAATCCACAGTTAGGATAGTAAGCTTATATTTGAATCCTTTAAACATGTTTCTATTCTCTAAATTTTACAAAATGTTGCTGCATGTGTTTATGGCAGAATAATGTAAAATGTTATGTTTTTTAAAAAATCACAATAAATAAGCTTCTTATGGTTTCATAGAGAAGAAATAAATCACTAAGAATGAAATAAAAAAGGATTTGTAAGACCCAACTTTGAATAGGAAGACAAATGTTTCAAAAACCATGAAAAAATAATATTCTACCTAACCATTAATCAGTGAAATACAAGCAAAATAATAAAATAACATCCATTCAACCCAATCCAAGGATGAAGAATCAGTAAATTTTGTCCAGAATTCAATATTCATCTATTATTTTGACTCTGATATATATAATTATTTTAATATAACAGATGCTCAATTTCTTTTATTGCCATGAATGAAGATATGCATTGCTAAGATCTATGCTGATTCTTCATATAATTTATGAATTTACTTTTCTTAAACATTCAGTAAATTTAATATTTTTCATTGAAGTGATAAAATGCATTATTTAACTCTTTCAAGATTGATTACCTATCAAGTGCTAAGCATTACTGTAGGAGCTATAGATATATACTATACCCAACAAACAAAAATACTTGCCCTGCTATCTTACATTCTAATATGGAATTTAGATAATAACTGAGATAAATCATTAACCTATATAGTCTATTATATATTAATAAATATATATAAATGCCTACAATAGCTGAAAAGGAGACATGAAATGTTAGAGAGAGCATACTGAAATTTTACATAGGATGGCCAGAGAAGGCACCATTGAGAAAGTGACTTTCCTGTACAGACTTCAAGGAAGTAAAACAATGCACCACGAGGAAAAGACAGTGGAAAGCAAAGACCCGGTGGTGGAGGATTTATTAGTTTGCTCACAGGAGTGAAAAAGGCCAGAGTTACTGCAACAGCATAGTTAGGGAGAGACAGCAGAAGACCAGAGAAACAATGAGGGCCACCTAAGACATTGTAATCAAGGTGATCACACACCCCAGTTTATGCCTGTTATTTTGGGGTGATCATTAATAATATTGTATTCCCCCTCAAAAGTGTCCCAGTTCGGATAATAAGTCACCATGATTGTAGTAGGGAGTTTGAATTTTTAATAAAACTTTAATACACTTTTTCATTGGATGATCTGAACAGATGGGTGGTATAATCTGTCTTAGGCTTCACCTGAGTAACTCTGATGGCACCACTGATAGACTGAAGGGGGTCAAGAGCTGAGCTACATACATGTACTATTTACATTTATCCAAATTTAATCATGTCTTTTGAGTAAAAAAACACACACTGTCAACTATCAACAAATATTGGAAACTGTTGGTCTATATAATCAAAATAGTGGTAATCCTGGGGACTGAACTGTGATGCACATGAATAGGCATCTTTGTATTCATAGAGGCTGGAATGGCATGGCCCAGTTCACACGAAGAGAGAAAAAGACAGCCATTCATCTGCACATTTGGGGTCTCATCTGCCAAAAGTCAGTTCTTTTTTTTTTTTTTTTTTTTTGGAGGCACACTTTGAGATTTGTGCCAAACAAAAAGTGCTGCTTGCTTCATTCCTTTCTGGTTCTATGCCAACAAAGACACATTTGAGTTTCAGAGTCACAGTCAGAAGTTGTGTTTTATGTGTTTTTTTTTCTTATTCTCGCAGAAGATTCATCTCCCTCTGCTCTTCTTTAAGCCCTCTATCTGTTCTGCCAAGCTCTTGCCTTTATGTGATTCTCAGAAGTCTTTTAAGACCCAACTCTACCGTGCAGCTTCCTGTTTTACATAAGTAACTTTTGAACAGGTGCTGTATCTGAGTGGGGAAGGAAATATACTACCATGTTATTTTTGAGGGAGAAGTCAAAGATTATTAGTATCGCTAATTATATTTAGCAAAAAAGTACTACTTTTTCCTATATGTTTGCTGAAAAATAGTAACTACCCCAGGGCCAGCGACTATAAACACAGTATCTTACTATCTATTGGCAACAAAAAGAAAAGCAAACACATTTTCACTTGTAAGGATACGGGTAAATCATTGTAAAGGAATAGAGGCCATATGTTCCACACTGTGCCAAACCATCAGGATGAGCATTTTAAGAAGCAGTGAAGGAACTAAAGATTAAAAAAAAAAAAAAAAGGAAGGAAAGAAAAAAGGAAAAAATGAAGGAAGAAATAATTCAGTTTTTACCAGAATGAGTTCTAGTAATAACACTTTTTTCATTATGTCACCCCCACCTATACTTTTTTAAGATCATTTTTTTGTTTTCTCCTTTTTATTTCTCACAAATCCATGAGTATAAAGCTATGTTGATCTGTACCAGCCCCTAATATAACATTATTACGTGACAGAAATTGGGATAATGATAATACAATAGTACCAGTGCTGATGACTCAAACTGAAGTTGATTTCTCATTATCTTTAGCTTGATAAATGAAGTAAAAAGCACTTCACGCCTGGCTATTATCTCAAAACATTATAAAATATATTAAAGTTTAAATAACCTGAACCTCAATTACCTCCCAATTATCCCTGACATTAAAAACATAATTGTTGCCTGTGTTTAACCCATAAACTTCTGATTTATTCACTACTAACTTAATGATAAAATTATTTTTGCTCTCCTTGACAAATTTAAGAAGCTTTTTTTTTTTTCAATAAGTCACTTCAAGATTTCATTAGAAGCTTACAGTACAAATCACAGCTTAAAATGTGTAATTTTCAGGCATTCAATCAGGTTCAAACTTAAAAGAGTTGATGTATTTCTTACCCTACACTGCACAAATGTTCACAGTATTTGAAATATGGTATAATTACCAGTGGAGTTAAACAGGTTGAGATAACAAGGTGCTGAGATAAGAACTTATATCAAAATAAATTCTGCAGAAAATACTTTATATTATTGTAAACCAACAAACAAAATTTCTTTTTTGGCAATAGTGAAGATTGCTTTCCCTCATGTTAGTCCTCTCTAAGTTTTAAACTGATTATAATTTTTCTGACTGTCAAATCCAAATTTCAATGATTTATCACATTGTTCTTAAGTTTCTGGAAGCATACTTCATTTGTGAAGCACCACGGTTTAAGAAGTTAGCTGGTAGATTCTACTCTCTGTGACTTTTTAAAAGTATGTTTCCCTAGAAAACATATTTTTATATTAGGGAAAAAAGACTTCATACTCAAACTGAAATTGGGGGAATGAGTGAAGTTCACTTAGGAAGATAGGGTAAAAAATAATTAGAGTTGAATAAAGCTCCTTTTGACTTTGGTGAAAACTAATTAATTTGAAGGTGAGCCATATTTAAGACTTTTCTTTCAGTGCTCATACATTAAATCAAAAGAGAGAGAAACTCATTATAAATGTAATCCCAATTTCTACTGATATTCAGAAGAGATTTTTATATTGTAGTGGAACTCTAATTAGATAAGAATGTATATATGTGTATACATTTATATCTGTATATGTATATATTAATAATATGTATATATTAATATATTAATAGTATGTATTTAGTTATATATGTACCCATATACATACTATGTTTTTATATATGTGTATATATTCTAATATACATATACATATTTATTTACATATCACACTTAGATATAAACTTACATGAAATGTTATAAATGCATATGAAAACTACTTAACAAGCTTCCTGTTTCTTGAACATGGAACCGTATCTGACTTAAACCTTAAACACCTCAGCATCCTCTACTGTAGAGTGTCATACAATAACATCACATTCTTTAATGGTGCTCACAATGAATAACTGGACTGATCTTCAATTTAAAAAAAAAATTTTTGGCACAACCAGAAAATTAAGAAAGAATGTGCAAGACTGGTCAAATGATAAAAGCAATCCATTTTCTCCCCTCTTTTCTGAGTCCATTAATCAGTCTGTCATGATACTGCCTATGATATTTATGTCTGCCTAGAAACAATAAAAGTTCACTTTTCCCTTTTCCAAAAAGTTGCTCTGCTATGTTGACATTTTCACCCTGGAGGAAAGCCACATTGCACTGAACAGATGCTGCAAACTGGTTCATTCCTGCTAATTCTGCATAAATATGCTTACCTGCCGTGCTCAAAAATAGAATCACAGCAATATATTTTGAGGCATATATATGACCCACCAAAAGAGTTTAAATGTAAACGGAATTAAAAACAGAGAAAGAGTTTCCATTTGATTTGTTGGTATAATTAAAAAATAGGTATCATCATTTTTTTCCTGATATTTTTAAACTTACCTATTTATAGGGAGAAACTGAGCTTCTTGGGGACAGAGAACGTATCTTTGTAGCCTTGTATGTTATGAACCTATGGGTATGACACAAGTTGGATCCTCAACAAATATTTATTGTACTTAAAGGCTGGAAATTTAAGCCCTTAAATATAAAAACATTTTACATAATATGTAAGATATGTATTCTTTCAGAGAACATAAAGATGAAAATTTTGTGCGTAGTCAAATCTGACTGTTGTTGCTTTACTCAGAGTACTCACTGATATATTTATATATAAATTGGCCATATTACTATTAATTTTCTCTTTGTACCACCTGTTTTATATTTCCTCCTCCTTTCTTTCCATCTGTAAAATGATCAGTTGTTTCAGTTTTCCATTTACCACTCTATTAGCTTACATTCTCTCAAGTAGACATACTCTTTCTATTCCTTTAAGGGTCACCCTAGATATTACAACATGCATTCTTGAGCTTTTAAAAGCTAAATACAAAGAAGTAATTTTATCACTTAGTTAATAGAAAGATCTTACAATATCCTTAACTACATTCAACTTGCTCTGAACTGATATATAACATTATGTATTATATAAATGTATAATCTGATAATATTTATAAACACAAACATATTACATTATCTGTTTCATACAATTTTCATTTGGATTTTCCCATATAATGACCATTTTCAGAGCTCTTTATCTCTCCATTCATCTTTGACCTAGGATCTAGGAATACTTTTTTTCCTGCTCAAAGTATACCCTTTAATAATTCCAATAGTGCAGGTATGCTAGTGAAGATTTTTTCTCAGAATTGACTGTCTGAAAATGTCTTCATTTCTGAAGGCTATTTTATCTGGTTATAGAGTTCTAAGTTGGTTTTTAATTCATCACTCCATCTACCCCAATCTCCAGGCAACCACTGATATATTTTCTATCACTATTGATTAGTTTTCAATTTATAGAATTTCACACAAATGAAATCATATAGGTTCTCCTTGTCTGTTTCTTTTACTCAGCATGGTCAATTTTAGATTCATCCATGTTTTTGTGTGAAACAATAATTTTAATACTTTTTTTAGCTGAATAGTACTCCACTGAATATATGTATCAAAATGTGTTTATTCCTTTTCCTGTAGATGGAGATTTGGGTGTTTCCAGTTTAGGGATGTTACAATTAATGGTCCTGTGAACATCTTTCTATAATTGTTTGCGTGGATATATGCTTTTAACAATCTTTCATTACTTTTGAGTAATAGCTGGGCGTACGTATATGTCAAAACTCATAAAGTAGTTAAATGTTTAGCTTTTTATAATACATTTTTGCAGAGTGGTTGTATTCATTTTAAGATCCCAGCAGCAATGGGTAAGATTTTAGTAGCCCCATCCTCTTGCATCACTTGATATACTCAGACTTTTTAATTCTAACCATTTTAATGGTATCTCATTGTGATTTTTGTTAACTGAAGTACCATCAGTTACAATGTGTCAATTTCTGGTGTACAGCACAATATCCCAGTCATGCATATACATACATTTATTTGTTTCCATATTCTTTTTCATTAAAGGTTATTACAAGATCTTGAACATAGTTCCCTGTGCTATACAGCAGAAACTTTTTTTAAATCTATTTTTATATATAGTGGCTAACATTTATATATTTTAATTTTAATTTCTCTAATAACCAATGACATCGAGTACATTTCCATGTGCTTATTTGCCAAATACATAACTTTGGTGACATGCCTGTTCAAATCTTCATACTTTAAAAATGGTTTGTCCGCTGGAGGACTAACTCTCCCAGACTTCAGACAATACTATAGAGCTACAGTCATCAAGACAGCATGGTATTGGTACAAAAACAGACATATAGACCAATGGAACAGAATAGAGAGCCCAGAAATGAACCCACAAACTTTTGGTCAACTCATCTTCGACAAAGGAGGCAAGAATATACAAAGGAAAAGACAGTCTCTTCAGCAAATGGTGTTGGGAAAACTGGACAGCAGCATGTAAATCAGTGAAGCTAGAACACTCCCTTACACCATACACAAAAATCAGCTCAAAATGGATCAAAGACTTAAACATAAAACAAGATACAATAAACCTCCTAGAGGAAAATATAGGCAAAACATTATCTGACATGCATCTCAAAAATTTTCTCCTAGAAGAAATAAAAGCAATAAACAAATGGGACCTAATGAAACTTACAAGCTTCTGCACAGCAAAGGAAACCATAAGTAACACAAAAAGACAACCTGCGGAATGGGAAAAGATTTTTGCTAATGAAACCGACAAAGGCTTGATTTCCAGAATATATAAGCAGCTCATACGACCCAATAAGAAGAAAATAAACAACCCAATCCAAAAATGGGCAGAAGACCTGAACAAGCAAGTCTCCAAGGAAGACATACAAATGATCAATAGGCACATGAAAAAATGCTTAATATCACTAATTATTAGAGAAATGCAAATCAAAACTACAATGAGGTATCACCTCACACCAGTCAGAATGGCCATCATTCAAAAGTCCACAAATGACAATTGCTGGAGAGGCTGTGGAGAAAAGGGAACCCTCCTACACTGCTGGTGGGAATGCAGTTTGGTGTAGCCACTGTGGAAAACAGTATGGAGATTCCTCAAAAGACTAGGAATAGACGTACCATATGACCCAGGAATCCTGCTCCTGGGCTTATATCCAGAAGGAACCCTACTTCAGGATGACACCTGCACCCCAATGTTCATAGCAGCATTATTTACAATAGCCAAGACATGGAAACAGCCTAAATGTTCATCAACAGGTGACTGGATAAAGAAGAGGTGGTATATTTATACAATGGAATACTACTCAGTCATAAAAACCGACAACATAACGCCATTTGCAGCAACATGGATGCTCCTGGAGAATGTCATTCTAAGTTAAGTAAGCCAGAAAGAGAAATAACAATACCATATGAGATCGCTCATATATGGAATCTAAAAAACAAACAAACCATAAATACAGAACAGAAATAGACTCAAAGACATAGAATACAGACTTGGGGTTGCCATGGGGGTGGGGGGTGGGAAGAGATAGACTGGGATTTCAAAATTGTAGAATAGATAAATAAGATTATACTGTATAGCACAGGGAAATATATACAAGATCTTATGGTAGCTCACAGAGAAAGGAATGTAACAATGAATATATATATGTTCATGTATAATTGAAAAATTGTGCTGTACACTGGAATTTGACACAACATTGTAAAATGATTATAAATCAATAAAAAATGTTAAAAAAATAGATAAAAACAGGATCCCATTGTATAGCACAGGGAACTATATTCAGTATCTTGTAATAACCTATAATGAAAAAGAATCTGAAAAAGAATGTGCATGTGCATATATCTATATATACATATATATAGAATCACTATGCTGAACACCAGAAACTAACACAACTTTGTAAATCAACTATACATCAATTAAAAAAAAAAAAGAAAGAAAAAAATGGTTTGTCCGTTTTTTGGTTTTGTTTTATTACTTATGAAATTTATTGGATCTTAAGACATCTTTATATATTTTGTACACAATTCCTTTTTTGGATACATGTTTTGAAAATATTATCTCCCAATTTGTGGTTTGTCTTTTCATTTTACCTGAGTCATTTGAAGAGCAATAGATTTTAAGTTATATGATATCCAGTAAGGCATCTTTTTTAATTTTATGTTGTATTTTCAGGTTTCTGTTTAACTCAAAGAGACTAAGATTTTCTGTAATGTTTTCCCTGGAAATTGTAGAGCTTTGGCTCTTACATTTAGGTTTATGATCCATTTCAAGTTAATTTTTGCATGGAGTGTGAGATAAGGATTGAGGTTCAATTTTTTTTCTCTTTTTTCCTTGCTAGCACTCAAAGAATCTTTGTTGAATTAACATACATAAGCCAGCATACTACATTCTATAGGGAAAGCAAAGATAATGAAGTTAAGATTCTTTCCCTAAAGAAGTTACAGCTCAGTAATAAAGAAAACAATGAAGAGTCTAGATTATGCATTGTATAGTTGTGTCATAACACATATAAGCTGTCTACATATTAATGCACTCATAAATTTTAATTATTACAGTGTGTTCCTGGTAGAAATTATCTTATGTTCTAACACTGACAACTGAGTAAGAAATTTTATAACCTAGCCATTTAAATTAATGTTAACTTTAAAGAAACAGTATGTCTTTAATTTAGAATGTAATTGAAACTTTTTTTTTGCGGGTTTCCTCTGATTCCAACCAACAGTGTTTACTGGCCCTTTTCATCCTGTCTTTTGTCTTCCATTCCCCATGTCATTGCCAAAAGAGTAACATATGACTCTGAGGCAACAAGTGATGTTGGGAACTGGCACATTTCTTCACGACTGGAAATGCTGTTTCTGCCTTTGTATTTCCTAGTACTCTTGCTCATGTGGCTGTGGTAAGTTTTGTCTACTCTGTTGTTTTGCCCAGTTTTCACCAAGTTTACTTCAAAGGACTGTGTCTGGAACCTCCATTTCATTTCCATCGCTTAAACTTTATACTCAGTCAAGTGTATTTTTAGTTACTCTGTTCCTCAGTTATCCATCTCTACTTACCAATGTCTTGGCCATGTTTTCAGAATGCTTTCTTTGGTATAACTTAACCAGATAAATGTGATTTCCTACTTTTTCTACTTCAAGCTATTCTCTGAAATTGTTCTTAAAACCCTTGCCTCTTAAATCTTAGGACAACCCACAGAGACTACAGTAGCAGCACTTTTCTAGCTCCAAAGTGATCATATCAAATTGTTCTCTTGCAAATAGGATCATGGGCTCAATTCTCAACTCAATACCATAGACATATACTGAGGGACAACTATTTAGCTGCTGAAAGATATAGTGAGTAAGATGACATCTTGACATACAATATAAAAATTTTCTTTTTGTCTGCAATTGAGGTTCATTTAAAAAATTAATTTTATAATTTTAAAATAACCTTGAATTTTGGGATAATCTCACTTGGTCACAATTATAACACTTTTTATATATTTTGGGATTCCATTTGTTCATTTGGATAAAAATTTGTATAGTTATATTTATAAGTCTGTGGTTTTCTCTTCCACTAATGCCTTTGTCTGACTGTGTTATAGGGTAGTGCGTGCTGACAAGAATGAGGTGAGAAACATTTCTTCCTTTTCTGTTTTCTGGTAAAATGTACATAGATTTGATATTATTCCCTTGCAATGTGACTCAGTTAGCAAGTATAGCCATCTGATCCTGTAGTGGTATTTTTTGTTTTGTTTGTGTTTGAGTGTGCTTTGGTATTTTTTTGAAGGGAAGATATAACAATAATCTTGATTTCTTAACAAGACCTAGCAGTATTCTCTAGCACTTTGCCTAAAAATATTCTAGTTCTCTTGGCCTTTTCCAGTTACAGACTCTACTGTTCAACTCAAGAAGACTATTAGTCTCTGGGTTCCCTCCTTCAGTGCATCCTGGAAACTAGCTAGGCTATAATCTTGGCCACCATAGCGCTCACATTGTTCATTCCCTTCTTTCAGGAACCACTGTCTTCTGTTGCCTGTGGTTCAATGCCTGCAAAAACTTGTTTCACGTATTTTTCTATTTTCAAAAGTCATTTAATGTGTGGGCATTCCTATAAGTCATAACCAGAAGCAGAAGCATTATAGCATTTTTATTCTGCTAGATGTCTTCAATTAATTTTACAAAATGGTATTATCCTTTTAAATATTGAATCTGTTCCATTCTTTTCTCTTAAAATTTGGTAAGTCAAAGTATACATTAGATTTTTCACTACATTCTATAGAACACATTCGTTTCTCTGTTTTTCCTTTTAGACTTTTAATCCTTCCATTTGGATATTTTCTACTGATCAAACCTCCGGTTAACTAATTTTCTCTTTATTAACCTACTATTAAACACATCCATTTATTTCTCAATTCTTATATTTTATTTTGTACAATATCCATTTGCTATGTGTCCTTGCAGTTTCCAGTTCTCAGTCAAAATAATTCCTCCTCACATTTGACTTCTTTAATATTATCAATTACAATTATTTTAAATTTCACATCTAATAACACCATAATCTGAATTGCCTATGGGTTCGTTCTCTTGTTTCTTTTCCTCTTGGTAAAGTTTTCTTTTCCTGTATGCCTGGACATTTATTTGCTGAGCACTGAATATTGTATGTGGAAAATTATAATAAAATTTAGTGTCTGAATTATCTTTTACTCTTCAAGAAAGCATGTACTTTTGACTCTCACAAGAAGTTAGGCTAAGAGTGAATGATCTCTACAAATATATGAAATTGAACTGATTGAAAGAATCGTTTTAGCCTTTGTGAAGCCTTTTTCTTTTTACCCAAGTGTACAGAGTTCAGAGGTTATAGAGATACTAACATGTATATGTATATGTATGTGTATGTGTGTGTGTGTGTGTGTGTGTGTGTATCTACAAAGATGTCTATTCTTATTTGTATATATATATATAGAGAGAGAGAGAGAGAGAGATTTTGATTTCTATTTATTCTTAGAATGAGGATTGGTCTAGTAAAACTAGCTCCTAATAGCTAAAAGGGAAATTATAGTACTACTTCGAAATTTTTGTTATAGTTTCGCCTTTAGTTTATGCAAATAATGTATGTCATTCAAAAATGCAATGCCCTTGGTACATGGACATTCAATGTTATTCATGCTGAATGTATACGCCACTGAAGCTATGTGTACCCAAGGAATATTGTACGGCTTGTTTGTGCTATTTATCACATCATATATATACTATATATATGTATACATATATATATGTATGTATTTTAACACCTGTTTCTCTTATCATTAGCGCACAGACGCACACACATACACACACACACACCATTCAATCTATCAGTGCTGAGGTCAAGCAACTTGCTCTTACAAAGTCAGAGATACAGGGAAAAACTAGTGGTTACCAGTGAGGAAAGGGAAGAGGGGAGAGGCAATACAGGGATAGGGGAGTAAGAAGTACAAACTGTTAGGTATAAGATAAGCTATAAAGATATATTGTACAACATGGGGAAGATAGTCCCATGTAGTATAACCTTTAAAAATTGTGAAGCACTATATCGTCCACCTGTACCTCATATAATATTGTACAGCCACTATACTTCAATTAAAATAATAATAAAATTAAAAATAAGAAACTATAGAAAATAACCAACGATACTCAGTTTGAAAAGGATATATATAATTTCAGATGTTTTAAAGCATGTCATACAAACAAGTAATTAGATTTTTGTAGCTCATAATAAAACCATGTTTGAAAAGTTATGTGAAGATATATTTATAATCAAAATAAGGCTTAACTTTCTAAAAAGGTCAGTAACTAATATTTTCCAATCTTGTCATAAATAGATGATGAGTTAATTAGTCTAACCAGACACTAAACAAGCATCTATAAAGCTCACGGGAAGGGTTACTGTTGTGATTAGAAGTTGGATATGAAAACAGAGGTCATTTGGGGACCAAAGGATCTCCCAGTTGTGAGTTTCTTGGATCTAGCCCCCTCTAAGCATTAAATAAAAGATATTTCATAGCTCTCCTTTGATATCTGCCAAGCATCTATGGTGTGATGGTTACTCCACAGTTTACTAAAAAGACTAGTCAATGTCCCCTGCTACAGAGAATTTAAAATTCCTTCTCTCTGTCGAATTTTCTCTATGGTCCTTCGTTCTCTCTTCCGTTCTCTTTATCTTTATCTTCCATTCTCTACCATAGACATGTGATAAAAATAACTGTGATTCCGCCATGGTTTGTATGCTCAATATATGGAAATAACAATTTGTAGTCTTTACAAATCAAAGTTCTTGAGAAAATATTTATCTGAAGGAACAAAACAAGGGCAAAACTGACTTTTTCTATCATATCACAATCTATCAGAACCCTCAAAGTATATGTTAAATTCTCTCTCTGGTACAGGCTTTTCAAGTGAATATATCTAGTATTTTGTTAATAATTTGGGTCTAGAAAGACTTCAATCTCTTTGCATTCAAAAATTAGTGTGTTGAGATTTGTGCTTGAATTCTTAATTTTTCCTTTTATCTTCTTCCTTATTTTTAATAAAAATTGTCTGGAAGTTTGTATAGTTTTTATTACGTGCTGGAAGTAATTCTCAGACTTCAATTTTTCAAACAAGAGTGGCTTTTTGTTCCTAATCCCTTTTTTGTGTGCTGAAACAAACTAAATTATCTCTCCTCTTAGCATGGCTTTTAATCTTTATAATAAAACACTTGATACATAGTCTTTATCATTGTTCTTTTGATAATCCTCAATTTCAATTTTAATAAAATTTCTCTTGGCAGTAATGAATTATTTATTGATAGAGTCAGTGTCAGTTTTATTTTTAATACTTAACTGTGGACTAATAATTCAGTTGTTAAAATACTAAAATCTTTCTCTTCCTGTTCTCTTCCCAGAGTAAAATACCTCTAATCCTAATAATTTCTGATGTGACTAATACTGAGTTTGTTTCAGGTTTTGTTGTTGTTGCTGTTGGTTCTCTCATGAAGTAACTCTTCTCATGCCTGGCAGATGGTTGATACATGGTAGTCACTTGATATTACCAGGTAACTGTTAGCAGATAAATGTTACTCAGTCTGTTGACTGCTAGAATACTTATCTAATATTGATACTAATTTCTGATCAAGAACACTGCACCTTTTTTATACAGGGGCATAGTTAGACATCTATTTTTAGCAAAAAGGTATCTTTTGTTTTCATTTTCATTTTTCATGATTTCCTCAAGGCGACTGAAAACATCAATGCACTAATTACCTTTATGAATTCTACTAAACAACTTTAACTTCAGCTGAAAAAAATCTATTAAAAAAAACCTTAGGAAGTCTACTTGGTGAAAATTGTATTTCCAATCCTACTTTTCCAATTATATGCTAGGCCAGGCATTTGAAAAGCTTTCAGGGAAGACTTATTAGATTTACTAAGGCTGAGAAGCTATCTATGTTCATACCAAACTATATGTGTGAGGGAAATTTTGAGGTGAAACCTCCCTTCTTTCCTCTCGCTACACCTCTCAGCTCTTACGTGGTGCAAAATATTTTGCCCCTTTTGATGCCTGTTTACTTAATACTCCCTAAATAGTCAAGCTGCCCTTCACAGCATGAACTAACTCTAGTGCATTTGCAGGGTATGCCGTCCAGGAATAAAGTGTCTTATGTAATGACCCAAGAGCTTTCTGACTCTTTGCCTTTCTTCTCTGAACCTTTTCTTTCATGGTGTTGTACCGACTTCACAGTCTGGCCTACACCTGGAGTCACTGAAGCTGCGTGCAGCGTTGCCAGCAATGTCATCACAAGGACAGCAGGTGTCTCCAGGCGCCACACTGTCCATCGCAGAACAGGCCTTGGGATCACACAAATCCACTGTCACAGAACTTCTGGGAAGGTTATTCATATATTCACCTCTAGGAGTAAAAATAATTTTCTCCATATCTCTGCATCTTTTTTTAAAATTTTATTTCTTGCATTGTGCTTTGTAAATTTTACTGTGAAAGAATAGGTTCTCAAGTAGGACTAGTAACAAACGAGCACAAAACCACAAATTGCTAACAAGTGCCTGAGGTTCAGTGTCCTTTCAGGGCTAGATTATAACTCAAATCACAATTTCTGAATCAGTATGCATTGTTTTACTGTTACATTTATGGTATTTTGATGTCTAGAGAACGGGTGTGGTATCATCACAAAGAATGATTATGTGGCCTTTTATCATGCAGTCGCTTTAAATCTCCGTGAGGAAAATAATATCAAAGACAGCTTTTGTGAAAGTGGAGGGAGGGCCACTCACATTGTGACAGATAGGTAGCTCCTGAAAACAGACTGACAGAGTCAGGTGCACTTACCAACTGTAAACTGCCAACAAACTGTCAACTGCCAAACTGAGTTAGCCTCTCCTACCAAGAAGGTCTCAAATCTTAAATGTTTAAACATTCAGAAATTTCACTAAGACATCTAGTCATGCTATGTTTCCGTGGGTGTCCCTGCCACGCACCTACAGTGCTGTTCAAAAGGAAAAATAAAGATGTACTCTTCATCTTGCATGAGGATCTTCTCAGTGTGTTTCTATTCAGAAAGGGAAAAAGAGACAACTAGAGATTCCTTGGAAGACCGTCAGTGTGTCATACAGATAGATTTATCCACTTTTTCATTTTGATTATATAATTATGCTACCTTCCCTGACATTTGTTTTCAAAGTTGTATGCATCTTTTGTAATATGTCCCATTTTGTTTCCATTAGCATAACACACACCCTAGATCACGATGGGTTATTTCTGAACTTGTTAATTGAGGACGTGTAATTGTCCCCTAGGTTATTACCCCTTCCTTTCCTCCTGTGCCACAATCTTGTAATTGTTACTTCAAATTAATAATAATGTCAGACAGAGAAAGACAGACACTCTATGAATTAACTTATGTGGAATCTAAAGAAGCTGAACTCAGAAAAAAAGAACAGATCGGTGATTGTCAGAGTCATGGGGGTGGAGTGAAATGGGTGAAGATGGTTAGGGGATACAAACTTACAGGTATAAGACAACTATGTTCTGGGAATGTAACGTACAGCATGGTAATTATAGTTAACAATACTGCACTGTACATTTGAGAGAGACTAAGAGTAAATCTTTGAAGTTCCTATTGTGGTCATATTTCACAGACATATTATAAAATCATTATGTTGTACATCTTAAACTTATACAATGTTGTATGTTAATTATATGTCAATAAAACTGGAAAAAATAATGCTTTAAGTACTCCAAATCCTTGTTATTTCTTGCCTGTCTTCTTCCCATTCCTCTAATTTTCTTGTCTTTCTTTTTCTCATTTATTCCTGTAGCATTTACTGACGGCAGCTATGTGTCAGACACTCACTTCTGGAATGAGCAGTTTTGGGACACACTCATTTGGGGGCTGAACAAACAGTCTGCATTTCTTTCTTCACAGAAAATCAGCTGAATATACTAACTGGGAAAGCAGCACCATAGTTTTCTTTTTACCAAATGGCAAGAAGTATCTCTTGTGAGCTCTTGTCAACTGCTGAAGAAAAGATATCCATAAGCTTAACATGGCTGTTCTGCCATTGTGAGATGATGGACAGGCTATATTTATGCTCTAGCACCTCCATGTAAACCGTGTGGCCCTGATTCCCTTTTCAACTGGTGTTACAAGAACATTCTCCTACTTCAAGTACTGGAAAGGGTGAGCTCCTTTTCTCTGCCACACATTTAGGTTATTCATGGAGCTCTTTTATTTCTCCTTAGTGCTTTCTTTTAAACTCACAAAGATGTTGCACTACTGTTCAGTACTTGAATTTGCTACAATATTTTGAATTCCATCAGCATTATAACAATTTAAAGGAAGTATACTATAAAGAAACTATTTAATAAAATGCTAAGCTTCTAAGCACACAACTGATGACCAGGCATAAACAATAATTTTAACATATTGATATAAAGTTCATTTTACTCTTTCTGGTGGTGGACTTTGGTACAATTTCTGGCATCAAATTAGTACTCCCTAAATATTTTCATTTTACACACAAATCTGAGCTATTTGTCAGGGCATCCTCCTACAAATTTTTGAAGTCTTCAGTTTTTTCTTACTCTCCAGTTTCCTATTTTTTTCTTCTATTTACATTTCCATTGAATTGTGGAGCCTCAAGCTCCTATCATGACCTTGTTAGCTTCTTCATCTATTACATTTCCCTTATAACATGGCTCTTGTTAGGAATGTAACAGAAGGAGGGAAGAGATTTAAAGATGAGGTTAGAAACATAAGTCCCAAAGTGAGCCTTTTCAATATAAAGGAAAAATATAAAGGAAAAAAAATAAAAAGTGGTGTCTAGTGATATGAGAGGAAGATTAAAACCCTACTACCATTTAAGAATGGTTTATATCAGGATTTACGTTATTTTGTTTTGTTTGTTTTGTTTTTAGAAAAGAATACATCATCATGCCCTAAAGAGAACCAAAGATCCCTGAGGTTTCTGTAGACTTCAGGAAGGAAGGGAATGGAGATGAGCTAACACAGAGGACCAGATTGTTAAATCATTGATCCCACATAGCATCAGGTTTATTAAATAATTCCCAACATATAGAGAGCTCTAATTGACAAGGAGATTAAGTTAGGCCGCCTTCTTTTTCTTACTCCAGAGGGTACACCCACCTTCCTGTCTCCCTGCCACCCTAGAGCCTGTCTGCACAACTAGCTATCCAAATAAGCATGTTCGAGGAGACAGGAGAGAGAAGTACATATTTCACTTCATTTTCCAGAGATAAACAACAGACTTAAAAAGCAAACAACCAAACAAAGGATGTATGTGTAATGTGTGTTGAACTCAAGCCTCAGTACTTGATCTCAAACCAAGATTAAAAACTATTAAATGCTAAGGGAGACATAGACAAGGATCTGACATATTTTGTTTAAAAAAAAGTGTTAATCTTAAGACAACATATCTAAACTGAGACTTCGTATTCCAGCTCATTTTCTCTCATTCCTTGCCCTCTAAGCAAGAGATGTATTGAACAATCAAAATCCAGTCTTTTAACTAAGTTCTAATGGATACATTGCAAAATGAGAGCAAAAGAGAATACACGCAGAATTCTAAAGCAAATAGAAAGAACAGATTTCCATTCAAGAAAGAGTAACAAACAGAAACCACAATAGTCTTGCCTGGTTACTACCAAAGAGAAGAGGAAGATGAGAAGAAAAAGACAGAATGATGGTTCTAAATAAATACTAATGATTAATATACTTTGGAATTTATCAAAAATTTCAGAGAGAAAATATTTTAGATATGAACCACTCTATATAGCAAAATTGAAGATTATCTGCTACAAAATGAAGAAATTCTAAAAAAGAGCAGTTGTGTCCACATCAAGCAATGAAGTGAACAGCAGCTTTCCTTTTAAAAAAATTTTACAGTACGTAAATTTGGGGCTATCTATTAATAGAATATATCAAATTAATAGGTCAAAGCGAGTAACACATGATCATAGTTTTGGTGCTGAAATGACACTAGATAAAAATCAAACTCTACCCCTTAGTAATATCGTAATAACATACAATTAAATGTATGCTTTACCTCTCTAAGAAAGAGATAGTAGAAAGCAGAATATATTATCTTAACTAGTAGAAGGTTTGGCTGCATGTTTGGAAACCTTAAGAAGTAGCTAGAAAGCTATAAGAAAATGTAAAAAAATGTTAAAAAAATTATATGTTGGCTAGTTGTGAAAGCTATATAAAACAATACTTTTTAATGATAGATGAAAGTTTATTGCTATAATTCAGAAAGATACTATTAAGTTTTAGACAAGAAAAAGTAGTGAAAAACTTGGGAGGAAGTGCTTACAACCTATATACAGAGGGTATTAAATACTGCTGAGGTACATAAATAAGAAAATTAATAAGAAGGAAACAATACAACAGTTGTCTCAGATCAGAGAACTCATATATTAGTTTTACTGAATCTATTTAATGAAACTTCAAATAAAAATTTAAAATACATTTTGGAGCTTGAGGAAATAATTTAAAAGTCTATCTAGAAAAAACCACATACACATGACAACAGTCAGTAAAATTCTAAAATAAAGAGAAATGAAAAGTAGTTGTATCAAGTATTTGTATGTTATAAAATTAGAGTAATTAAAGATACATTATTTGCTGGTACAAGAGGAGCTCAAAAAATGTTAAAAAGAATAAGAAGAATGAGAATCCAGAGTTGAGACAACGGGATGATGAACGAGATTACAAAATTAAAGTTAGATATCTAAATTTGTCCTTACACACCCATATACAAACACACACATCATATAGAAAATGAAGGTTTTAAGTCCATGTGTATCAAATATACAAAGGTAAAAAAGTGAATCATAAGTTATTAGAATAAAACATGATGAAATATATTTGAGATTAGAAGGAAAAATCATTGAAAATAGTAACATAAAAATCAGAAATCCTTAAAGAGGGATGGATAAATCAAATACAACGAAATTAAAATTTATTTTAAGGCCTACAACTGAAAACACTTTTTTAAAAAAAGGAATTATTTGACATACATATGAAATACAGTCATCGTGCTTAATATACTGAGAATATTTTTTAAGTTTAGAGACAGGTAATATTTAAGATTTGCTGTCTTCTTTAATTATAATATTCATGTGATAAAGAATGTACTATTTTTTTTCTCACTTTACCAGTGAGGATACTGAAATTTTAAATAATTAGTTGACCAAAGGTATATGGTAAGTAACGCATCCAGGGTACACCAACACGGAGAAAATGTAACACCTCAGCAGAAAAACAGTGTAAAAGATATTTACAAAGGTATACATATGGATATTAAACATAAAATTTATGTAAAGATAGAAATACTTAAAACAATATAATATAGTAAGTTTGTCCCCCCTAACAGATTGGAAGAATGAAAACCGTATTGAACGCCAGTTTATCTTTGGAAGCAGTCACTCTAATTTATTGTGGGATACCTTTTATCTAACAATACCTAAATGTTTATTGTTCGATCAACATTGTGGGAATGAAAATCACTACAAACTTTAGAAATACAGCATGTCACTATGTATCATATTTCAAAATATGCCTGAGGTTCTTATACAACAATTTCCTTTCTAGAAATGTTTCTTTCTGAAATATACCCACAAGTGTACACAGATGTAGGTGTAAGAATATCTCAATGTTTAGATAACTATAACAGAGACCTATAATAATAGAGAACTAAAAGTAGTCTAAATGTCCATAAAAAAGAATTAGATAACATTTTCATGGTATATTAATGCAATGGAGTTTTATGCAACTTCAAAAAGAAAATTATAAATCTACATATGCTGACATATAAAGGTATCTAACACCTATAAGGGAAAAGAGCCCAAATGAGGTATTTATCGTATGTTCTCTTTCTAGAAAGCATGATAATTGCATCTTTTCTGGGACTTCATAAGTTATTTACTCCACATCATCCTCTTCCAATTTAACAACATAAGGATGTATGTAAAACTCATTTCCAAAGGTATTTGCCCTGTTCTATCAGAGAAGTTGTGAGTTATTTGTCTTTTACGTGCACACACATATAGATTTAACCACTATATATGATGCATTTGCATTGTTACAAGCACACATGGTTATATTCTAAATTAGATGTGAATCCCTGTTTGCCACTTAAAAGTTTTTTAAATGTTTCACTATATTCACCATGAGAATTGGCATGAAATTATATACCTAAAACACATCAGACAATGAAATTTAAGTCAGTAGATATTACTATATATCTTGGAAAAGGTAATAAGATTTCCAACATTCAGAAATGTTGAGATGATTGTAATTTAAAATACTTATCAAAAGTTTCCATCTGACTTCCTGTTATAATGGAGTAACTGATAACAGGCTAGTCCTCTAGTTGTAAATAACCATAATCCTGGGCAAAATATATGAGGCAAAAAAGTTTTTAGACATTGGACAAGAGACATTAGAATAGTATAATTCCTGAGAGGAAAGCAACTTTGAGTGATTTCTAAAATTGTTTTTATGCTCTGTTGGGGATGATTGTCCAACCATGGCGCAGAGTTGGAATCTAAGCAGAGATCAACATCTCTGTGGAGTGAAGGAGGAGGAATTCAGAATTTGAAGCAGCTAAAGGGGCTAAATAAAGCCACTGAGATGTGCACAGGGATGTGTCAGAGTCTGTGTAATGGTTCCCTGCAATTCCCTAGATTACAGCTGGGCTGCACACTTGCAGGATAAGATTACACAACTTCTTCCCAAAGAAGCAGCTGATAGAATTGAAAATGGAACAAGGATATGGAATGTCATGCATTAGAAGGTAACACTGGAGGTTCAGCCCTGCTAAAGTGAAGATATTTACAAAGCCCTTCATTAATGCTGCAGGCATTTATCTGAGACACCAGAAAAGCCAAGCCTTAGGAACAAAGACTAAATTGTAGAATACAATTTATCAGAAT
Organism: Camelus ferus; assembly: GCF_009834535.1. Classification (NCBI taxonomy): domain Eukaryota; kingdom Metazoa; phylum Chordata; class Mammalia; order Artiodactyla; family Camelidae; genus Camelus; species Camelus ferus. The sequence goes on from NC_045699.1 coordinate 14,654,427, forward strand.
TGGGTCTGCCCAATTGAAGCCTAAAATAAAACCTGAAGTATCAAAGAGGAACCAAGATTTACATGGTTAGTACCTCCAAATTAGAGTCCTGAAAATTTCTTTGGGCTTTCCAGAAATAGCCTTAATACAGCAAAAGACCCAGTCTGGATAAGTGAAAAGTGATCAACTGGTAAAAGAATGACTAGCTAAAACAAAAATGTTTACAGGAAGGTAACAGAACCATGAATCTCCACAATGAATTATCAGCAGGGTTAGTGCACTATGAAAACTTACAAGAAGTACAAACAGAAAAATATGACCTATACGCAAGGAAAAAAAACAGTCAACAGTAATTAACTTAAAATGGCAAAATACTGGATTTAAAAGATAAAGACTTTAAAGAAATTAAAATAAACACACTCAAGTAACTAAAAATATGCTCAAAGAATTACAGGAAATATAAGTGTAAATTTTCATGAATTTAAGTTGGGCAATTGTTTCTTAAACACAACTTAAAAGTACAAGTGACAAAAAAAATTTAAATTAGACTTGCTCAAAATTTAGTACTGCAAATAATACCATCAGGTAAGTGAAAACATAAACTGCATAATGGGAGAAATATCTGTAAACCATATATCTGATAAGGGCCTTATATTCTAGCATATACATTACACTTACAATTTGAAAATAAGACAAGTAACCCAATTAAAATATAAACAGAGAATATAAATAGACATTTCTCTCTAGAAGAAATAAAGGTCAATTAATAGATTATAAGTATCATTATTTATTAGGAAAATGCAAATCAAAATCACAAGAAAACATGACTTCACACCCACTAGAATGACTATTATCAAAAAGACAGAACATACACAAGTGTTGGTGAGAATGAGATAAAATCCTTATATCTATAGGTGGGGATGTAAAACAGAGCAGCCACTTAGGGAAACAGGCAATTCCTAAAATGTGAAACACAGAGTTACCATACGGCCCACTGTGGTATGCAGCATAACGCCCTCTCCCCAGAAGTACGCACGTCCTCATCTCCAGAATCTGTGAGTATGTTATTTTATATGGGACACTGAAGATGTAACGAAGTTAAGGAATCTGAGATTATTCTGAACTATCTAGTTGGACACAGTGTGATCATAAGGGCCTTTATAAGTGAAGTAATGAAGCAGAAGACTTACAGAGAGATTTAAACATAATACTTTGCTGGCTTTGAAGATGAAAAAAGGGCACAGAAGCTAAGGAATACAGATGACCTCCAAAATCTGGAAAAAGCAGGAATGACAGATTCTCTCCTAAAGCCTCCAGAAGGGACATAGTCCTGCTGACACCTGGGTTTTTTTTTTTCCAGTAAAACCCATGCCCTCTAGAACTCTAAGATCATAAATTTACACTGATTTAAGTCAATATGTTTGTGGCAATTTGTTACAGCAGCAATAGGGAACTGTTATATCCAGCAATTCCACTCCCATGCAAGAAAAATGAAAAATATATATAGATAAAAACCTGCACACAAATGTGCTTGGCAACATTATTCATAATAACCCAAAAGTAGAAACAACCCAAATGTCTATTAACTGATAAGTGGATAAACAAAATGTGAAATATGTATACAATGGAATATTATTTGGCACCAAAAAGGAATAAAGTAGTGATATTTGCTACAATATGGATGAAACTTAAAAATATTACACTAAGTGAAGGAAGGCACTCACTTAAAACCATATGTTGTATGATTCCATTGATGTTAAGTATCCAGAAAAGACAAATCCACAGACAAAGCAGGTAAGTGGTTGCCTGTGGGGTGGTACTGGGAAGTGGGGAGTGACTGACAATGGATAAGGGGTTTCTTTTACAAAGTTTGAAATGTTCTAAACTTGAATCGTGGTGATGGTTGCATAACTGAATTTACTTTAAAAAATGCAATTGTATATTTTAAAGTAAGAATTGTATGGCACATGAATTTTGTCTTAATAAAGGTGTTAAAAAAGTAAACTTCAAGAGTATTTACGAAGTTAAATTAAGTACAGTCTTAATGAGTAATTAGATAGGGAATCTTAACAGAGGAAAGACAATTATAAGAAGATGGAAATTCTAAGCCAGAAAATGAATGAAAAATTCTCTGAGTGGTTTTAGTAACAATTGTGAAGTGGGATATTAAAGTAGGTACTAAGAAGTATGAAGTTCTATACCCATCCCAATTCTCTCAGTCTTGTCTTTGAGACTCTTTAAAATTCATTTTTATTTTTATATTTTTTCTACAGCCAGGTTATTGTATTTCTAGATGTGGTATGTGTGTGTGTAAGGTTATATGCCCTAGAGTCTAACTGCCAAAATTAAATACTTCCTCCACCACTGGTAAACTGTGTGCCCTTGGACAAATTATGAAGTCTTTCTTGTCTGTTTTTTCTTTTGTAAAGTGAGGGCAAAAATAGCACGATCTCATAAGGTTATAGTGAGGATCAAATGAGAAATCCCCATTAAATGCTTTTCTCAATATAATAAATGTTATTAATATTTTTACTCTTATTACATAGTATTAGCACAGACATGCATGCTTATGTGTGAAACTGCGTATTATCTTTCTAGTGAGAAAATATAAACAAAGATTTATTATCTATTGATTATTATTTACTGACTACTTATTATATGCTAGGGACACCTACAGCTTATTTATTATCATAAACTTTATGAATTCAATATAATATTCTTATTTTGACCAAAATATTGAAAGAGTAAAAGGTTTCATGACCCATTTAGTAAATAGAATACGATTAAAATCTAAATCTGCTTAACTACAAAACCATTACATCACTTTACTCCCAAGAACAAATCATCTCATCCTCTATTCAAAACCAAAACTTTAAAATTATACAATTACTATATACTGAACTGTAGAAAAGTGAGTCGACTTAAACCTCACCACATCTACCTAAAGAATTTGGTGTCTCCTCAGCAACATCTATGTTTAAAGTCTTTTCTAATCATCCCAGCTTCTAAAATTTCAGTACAGTTTGGATACAAAACTTCCCTTTGTATTGGCCTCACAAATTATGAACACTCGAAAATTCAACTAAACTTCTAAATGCTAAACTTTTAAACATTATCTTCTAACATAAACTGTCTCTTAAACTGAGACACAACAAAGAGAATAATGACAGAAACAACAACAATAATATTTCAACAGCTCATGGATCCATGTTCTGGGTTACAGCATCTACACACTGAATGCAAGTTTCTTCTTTAGAAGAAAAAGACATAACTTGGGCCCAAAGTTCTGGGGAATATATTCTTTGAATATTCAGAAGATACGAATCAAGAACGGTCATGAGAACTTCACAGTGTCACGTCTCTATCGCTTATGCTGCACAGGCCACGGGGACCTCCCCCAGACAGACCTCCGTACTGTGGGAAAAGGCACTGGAGCCTTTCTGCTCTCATCAGCCCTGCTCCCCATCCTCAAGGGGCAGTGCCCTCAAATCCCAACATCCTTACACTGTCCAATGACTTCTAGGAAGCAACCTTATAAGATTTGATATTAATATAACTGCATGAGATTTGTACATGACCTGGTCATTTCCAAAACCTACTTTTCCCCCCAAACAATGGACATCAAATTGATTTCAGTTAGTCAATAATCTTTTGAGAGAAAAGGAAAGATATCTGAGATGGACCTTAAGGACTTATTTAGACATAAAGAATAAAGCTAATGGAGCCTCCTAAAACCTTTTGTTTCAATGACTTAAAACTTTATTTCTTGTCAGATAAATGAAGGATGAAGTTCACTTTCAGTATAATGTGATTGATTACTCCCCTCACCTCACCCTTACTTCGTGATCTAACCACAACTTCAATTTCTTTCAAAAAAGATTTTAAAATTCACATTCATTAGAAAAAACATCACAAAAATGTAACTTTAAAAATAAATAATTTATTTTAAGAAGGAAATCGTAAGTATTTCATTAAGTTGACCACTATCTATATAATAAAGTCACCATCATACACCTCAGGAATAACTGTGATGTTAGTATATTTTGGACCCAGCAGTTTAGAATTATGCCTTATTCCATTTCATTATCTTACCTCCCTTGCTGTTAAATCTATCTACGTGTTTTCCCTGCAATAAACAACAACAAGTCTGATTAGACTAGAGGGGAGAGACTATTATGTATGCCTTATTTAACATTTTTGGTCCAGGCTCTTCATATCTTTAAGAAAACAGTGGGGTTTAAATGAAAGACAACTGATTGAACAGAAGTGGAGTAAATAGTAAACAGTGGTTGTTTATCAATTTTAAACCAATGAAGCCTTTTGGAAACTAAAATTGAAATTAAATGTGTGTCTTGCACTAATTTTGGCACCCAGGGCCCATGGAATGTCCGACACAGCCAGTCTTGTGCCTGCTTACCCAGTACTGCTCATTTCAAAGCTTTGATAATCACATTCTCATGTTTTATGGACACATCCTCCTGTCTGTGGATCAGACATAAACATGCAGCTGCTGTGCACAGCTCGGGCTGCTGCATCGCCTCAGCAAATCATGAGCCTTCAAATTAGGCATTCTGGAGCATGAGCAGAAATAAGAGAGGAAATTTGTTTTTCAAATGTAAACTTCTAAAAGCCTCTTTTAATGGCTACATTTTGTTCTTTGATTCTATGAATAATAAAAAGTATAAGAAAAAAAATGGTGGTCACTATTTGGAGAGCAAATGAACTTTTTACATCGACATTATTTTTCGAGCTATGAAGCGAGTTCTTGGGAGAAGAAAATCACAAGACTGCCCCTCCTCATTCCTGTTAAAGGTTTACTTCACACTTTACCAAATACCCAAGGTTTTACCCTTAAGTCTTCCCCCTTTAACATCCAACGAAATTATCATACCTTGCTGGGGACCCTCCTGCTTTCCAGTTAGGCAGATCTTTTGCATGTCAGGGTAACTCATTTTTCTAGTCAACATTTATTGGATGCTTTCTTTACGTCAAGCCCTACTAAATACTGGGGCTAAGACTTAGAATAAGATTCCCTTGCTTTCAAGAAACTCATTGTCTTGTAAACCAGATTTTGTTCTGTGGTTCATCTGAGAGAGATGAAAAATTACGATGTTACTTTATTTAAATTCTGATGAACAAAATCAACAAAGTATAAATATAAAAAAACTAATTGACATATATATAGCTCTAATTTCCAAACCCAGGTAAAGTTAATTGATTGAAACAGCATACATATGTTTTAAAGTAAGGGTTTAAGGTTTGTTTGCCTGGTTTCGCAAATAACAGAAGCATGGAGAAGCTGTGTTAAGTTAAAACGATGCCTCGCCTCTATTGTTTAGAGAAGGGAAGTGTAGTACACTTCACATGTAGCTAACAAGGAGAAAAATAAACTTAGAAACAAAGGAAGCTACTTTTCTCTGGCTCCCAGGGTAACATGGTCTCCTCTTCTATTTCATTCTTAATTCTATATGCTTACTTGGCCTTTCTGCTTCACTGTGTAGTTACCATTAAAAGGTTGTCTTAATGTAGGAATTTTTTTTTTCTTCTCATTCTCAGCAAGGAAAAAAAAGCAATCAACTGATTTCTACTCCTAAACATCCTTACTAAAATTTCAAGAGAGGTAATTTGATTGATTTTGGGGTCCACACCTTGCCCAATCTTGATGGTAGTAGGAGTAAGGCAGGATTCGAGGGCAGAGACATGGTGTACAAATTGCTGGCTGGTATGGGGGTCAGTGATGACTGCTCAGCACCAACAGGCTGGGGCTTGGTAGAGAGACTAGCGTGGGTCACGGGAAAGACAGGCTGTGCTGTGATGCTGCCCCTCTCTAAAGAGTACAGACACAATTCTAGGAAGTTCATGTATGTGTAGTACCTTTTTCCTTTACCAAGAGAAATTTCCAGGCTAAGCAAAAGTGACAAAGATGTAAACAGATAAATACAATACAGTGGATTGGTGCTAGAAAGGAGGTGGATACACAGGCCAGCCATCAGGGAAACTGTGAGAAACTGCATTACACAGCAAAGACGTGCACAATTCTAAAGCTCTATTCTTTATGTTTTATTTTTGCTTTATCAACAAACTTGTGATTTATTCTATATAGGAGGTCTCTTTAGTTTTTGAGATTTTAAAGAGCCTGTGTTGAGTTACAGAAAAATGCAGAAACAATAATTATAGCGCTAGATGAAGTTTTAGCACAGCTAGAAGTCAAACATCACCAGCACCCTCCCTGGAAACCTCCCTTCTGTTTTCCCTTCCTGTCAGTATTCCTACAGGTAACCACTGTTCTCGCTTCCCTCCACATCGATTGGTGATGTCTGTTTTTAACTTGACACAAACAGAATCCTCCAGTATGTCCTTTTGTAAGCCTGACTTTTAACATTATGTTTGTGAGAGTCACCCACATTGTACTGTGGAGCCGGAGTACATGAAATGTTACTGCCATCTCTCATTTCACTGAATGAATATACCACAGTAGATTTATCCATTATACTGGTGATGGACATTTGATGGTTTCTTCCTTGAAGCTAGTATGCTAAATGCTATTAATATTCTTGTATATGTTTCTTTTAATAAATGTATGTGTACTTTTCAGTTCATTTTAGTCATTATGATAGATGAGTAGTATATCTGGTAGTGGTTTTAATTTGTATTTCTCAATGACTGATGATATTGAGCACACGTTGACAGATATATGGGCTATTTGGTTATAATTTTTGATAAAGTCACACTTTTGCCTTAAAAATGTTGTTTTTTTTTCCTTTCTGAGGAATTCATTAAGATTAAGGACTTCTGTACACCAAAGGACACAATTGTAGGATTTTAAATGAAAACACCTTATTATTTAAAATATAGAATGTTTTACCAAAAATTGATTTTCACTCACGTCTTTAGCATTATGTCTGTTATGTGAAATATGAATGCCTCCATTAGTACATATGTAACTTTACAATATGGTAATAATATTCTATAGAGAAAGATTTGACTCAAAGACATTTTTTTAAATTTGTGTAAGAGACCAGTATTAAAAAATGCAGCCCACTCACTAGTAGTTAGACATTTTGTGTATAATCTCAGCGATCAAAATCTATAAAAAACTTATTCTCTGCCTCCTCCTCATCATTTATCGTTTAGATAATTCACAGAAAAAGCTTCTTTCAAGTTGCAGAAATCAGGAAAATACATGCTGGGCAACTTGCTTGTTTTTTTCCCCTTTGGGCACTATGGGTTTGGTGGCAGACTGTGTCCCCTCTTTGCTTTGTTTCCCAACAAATGTTTATCCTAATTTATAAACTACAAAAGAATCTATGTATACATTCGCCACACTAATCCTATCCTTGCCTTTATTTTGCCATTTCTCTCACATATTTCTATTAACTTTTTATATAAAATATATAATCAATATAAAAGTAAAGTAGAAACAGAGTGACTATATATGTGTATATATGTAAATATACTATATTATATATAGTAAGCTAAATATATAGTGTATATATTTATATATATACTCAACTAAATACTTATAAACTAAAATATGTAAGGCAAAGTTATTATATATACATTTATATTACACACATACACACAAGTTTATTTTTGTGATCAGCCTTAAATTTTGTAAGAGAAACCTACATGATAGTTTTATAGTTAATGATCTTAATAATTATTTTCATTATGTCTCACGTCATAATATTCTTTTTTGCTCCAGACTTTGGCAATGTGCTTGCTTAACTTTTGTTTCATTCTACAAAGTGCAGATCAGAACTGGGATCGAAGCTGCCTAAAGTATTCTGTGCAGCATCTTATTTGTTTGCGAAGTTCTTGGACTATGAATAAGGATTAAATTTCAAAGCCAAAGCATGGGAAAAAAAAGACTGGAGAGAAGCATTTTTATGCTAATGGCCATAGCAATGATTATAAAGCAGAGTGCACACAGAATGCACCATGGAGATGCTAAATAATATTTATGGAGCATATGGGCCTTGCATAGCAGAAGCAAAAATGTTCTTTTCTCAAATTCTGTTTGCCAAATTACTTTGGGCATTAAGGAAAATGCTGAAGTTTCATTTGAACTGTGGACTGAAAACCCTGACCAAAAAACAGGGTTGGGATTTGTGAGCTGTCATTTTATTCACCACAATGCTAAATAGAACTGTGACATGCTAGAATGATTCTGGATAAATTGTCTTTTACTTGCTTGATGTATAAGGATTCTATGAAGGGGAAAAAAAAAGTGGAACAAGGAATCACAGTTAGTTTCAGAAAAGTTTAAATAGAGAAGTTTATGAAATTCTTAATGGACACAGTATGAGTCCAAGGGCTAAACAAATACCCCTTTTAATGCAACTTTATTACTCTTTATTTTATTGTAATAATCCAATGCATCAATGGATATTTTGGGGATCTGGAAAATATTTTTTAAATTTGAAAAATACGTTGACATCTGATCAGTCATTTCTTACACCTCAAAACTGTACGTTTTCATGGGTTCCTTGTAATTAAATGTTGATCTTCATTTAATTTACTCAGATAATGGTAATAAAGCACTTGGTAAGTGTCAGGTACAAGGCTGACCTCTTTACCTCTAGCACTGCAGGATAGATTCCATTCCACTGATTTTATAAATGAGAACTTTGAGACTGAGAAAGTCTAGAAAGCTTGTCCAAAGCCACAAATAGTAGTAAAACTGGAATTCAGTTCTACCTGATTGAAAGGCCCTGTCCTTTCTAATAATGCCACAAAAATCAAAACCAGAAACAAACACAGATGAATCCCGAGTGCTGTAACAGAGATGTAAAGAAACTACATTTGATATGGCAGCAGGGAGACAGAAAATCACCACCAACAGATTGTCTGTTTATAAGAGAAAGTTATCAGGATGATTCTGGATGACTGAAATGATATTCAGTTCCTAAATGTCCTTGAACATTTCTGAAGAAACCTTCATCCCTTTTAAACTATGGGTATTGTGGAAGTGGAAGTCCACTCGCCTTGGCTAAGGTTTAAAGGTCCTGATGATTCTAAACGACTTTTGGTGAGAAAGCCAGATTCTCTGGTGTAAACAAATCAGTCTGTGCATAAACAGGCTCTCAATATGGGAGTTTGGATAGTTGAAAAATATAAAATCAGACACTCTCACATTTCCACAATGTACTTTCCAAATTTGAAGGACAAAGCTCCATTCTTCCTATTCCTAATGCCCAGGCAAAGTGTTCCTGGCTGCCAGAAAATATGTAGTTATCCTCTCCTTTTGGGTAAATGAAAGATACCACTGGTTCTTGTAAGCTGCAAGCATGAGCAAAATGAGTAAAATTTTTTGAAAAAATCATGTTCAGCAGGACATATTCACCAAACTATTCTTTATATTGGTGATGATGCTTTATTTAGTTTTATTAAATTGGTTACATGAGAATTCACTCCTACTCCCTGGAAATTGAAGTCCATTATTTCTGCCAGCATAACGTATTGGGGTAAAACCCAGTTGTAGCTATTCTCTCTTGATGATGTACATAAAAAGTAACTAAGTACTATGCCTTTTCCTTGAAGTCAATATTCCTTTTATTAACAATTCTGAAAATGTACTCCTAAGTAAAACATAATTCATCACAGTTATTCTTTGTCCTATTTATTGAAAACTTCATAATAATAAATATGCTTTTGTGAACACAGTTCTTCTATCTCTTTGTCACTATCAGTTGAATACAAACATGATTTGGGGAAATATGCCTACATTGCTTTTGTTCTGGAGAATTTTCTGTTAGAGTTATTGGTCTAACATTACACCAAATGTGTATCCTTTCCATGTATACATTTCTAGCAAAGAAAAATACAAACCCAAGCAGTTCATCATTGTACTAAAGGTTTCCATCTGAACCAAAATAATGCCTGCAGGGTGACGAAGCACATATTTGTGAGGAAAGAGAAAGAGCATGGCTTTGATAAGCTTGAATAAGAAGAGAAATGTGTCAATTTTCCTCTTGCTAGTGGAAATACTCTCTGGAGACAATGGTGGCAGAGAACTCAATCCCAAATAGGACTGAACAAGGGAGAAGAGAGACTTCCTTTGGCTTTAAGAGTGAGCTCCCTTGATTCTTAATATTGGAACTATGCAAGATGATGAGAACTTCAATAGGATGCAGATGGCAACTACTACAGCAATATTTACCTCCAAGTTTTTTAATCTCTCTGGGAAAGCTTAGGTGTGTATCTAACTTTACGACCTATTTCTTAGAAGTATTTCTACAGCACCTTCAACAGAGTAGACACGTACTTTTTATTTTTTTCTGGAGAATCAAAATACAAGAGCAACAAAACACTGATACACAACTAAATAATTAAAAAGGCAATGACTAATAGTGATAGCTATAAATAGTAAATTACAGTTTTCATAGCAGCTAAACATATATAAATTCATTTTTTATCTTCATAACTACACTATAGCTTAAATAAGTCAGGGAGTTTTACCAGCCCCATTTTAAAGATGATGGAAAAAAGACTAAAAGAAGGAGAAAGAAAGACAATTAAAACTTGCTAAAATATATACCAAGGAATACTACTCAGCCATAAAAAAAAGAATAAAATAATGCCATTTGCAACAACATGCATGGAACTGGAGATCATCATTCTAATTGACCAGAAAGAGAAAGAAAAATACCATATGGTATCATTCATATGTAGAATCAAAAAAAGAGAGAACTTATTTATAAAACAGAATGGACTCACAGACATAGAGAACAAATTATGTTACTAGAGGGTAAGGGGATGGGAAGTGATAAATTAGGAGTTCGAAATTTGCAGATACTAACTACTACATATAAAATAGATAAACAAGTTTCTTCTGTGTAGCACAGGGAACTGTATTCAATACCTTGTAGTAATCTATAATGAAAAAGAATATGAAAAGGAATATATGTATGTATATGTGTGACAAACATGATCTGTACACCAGAAATTCATGCAACATTGTAAATTGACTATACTTCAATAAAACAAAGCAAAAAATCTTGCTTAACATATGCTGAGAACCAGGAACTGTGCCAAGTATTTTAGATAATTATTTCATTTAATCCTCATTGAGTCTAACGAAGTTGGAATAATTTTCTACACTTGAGAGAGGAGGGAGTAAACGGAGGTTCTAAGAAAAAGCTACAAAAGTTCAAAGTTAATCAGGAAGACACATTTTTCCCCCTACCTATAAGCAAACATATTTAATTTATTTACCCTGGGAGGATATAGTTTCTGGACTCATTAGATAATACAATTTCCAAACTCTTTGTTTCACAAGGATGTGTATAGACATACATCTTAAGCATGTTTAACCGTGTGATGACTCATGTAAGACAATGCACACTAGGTTCTGAGTATCAAAACTAATTCAACTGTGGGTTTGGTATAGATCCAATAGCAAGAAAAAAAAATCTAGGAAGATCCAGACAAGGTATTTTTATTTTCTTTAAAATTTGGGGTCAATGTTATTTAGAGAGGTACAAAACATTCTAATAGAAACTTCTGAGCTGAGGTTTTGTGACGCTGCACCTCTGCTGGTCCTTCTATCAGGCAGTGGAAAGATCATCATATCTCTCTAAGATCTTAAGCCAACAAAACAAAGTTTCATCCTTTGCTGCTTCACATACATGGTTGCAATCTCTCAGTTTTAAAAGAGAAGAACTGAAGTGAGTGTTTTCTTCCCTGGAGGCTTTGTTCTTGTATCTGTTAGTAGGCAGATTAAACCAGGTAGGTATGTCTATAAAAGTAACAGTAATATTTAATTGTTTGATAACTACAGAAATCAGTATGGATGATTGGAACCAAATGACCTAGAATTCAGGCTTCAAGGTTAGACTGCTTGAGTTTGAATCCCTATTTCAATAATTTCTGGCTAATTACCTTGTGCAGGTTCACTAATCTCTCTACATCTGTGTTTCCTCATTAAAATGGGGAAATTATAAATTTTAAATTATACCAGTGTCATCAAGTTGTTGTGAGGATTTCAAAAGTAATGCAATGATATGATTGTTTAAGATCGTGCACAGCCCATAATTAACATTCAACAAATTTTCACTATGATTATTTTTAATATTATTAGTAAATAATTTAAAAATTAAAACATAAATATTGTGGGACACAAAGAATCACAAAATCCCATGGAATTATATTCTAACTAACCTAATTCAGCAGTTGGACCTCACCAATCCACCCACCGAGCTTTACCTAAACACCTCCAACAACATGTTTCTCATTACCTCCAAAATTGGTGCAATATATTTTTAATGTTCAAGTTCTAAGAGCCTTTTCCTTGAATTGAGCCCCTAACTGCCCTTCTGTAATTTGAACACATACAGTTGGGTTCTGCCTCCCAAAACTACATAGAATAAATCTAAATCCACTTATATAAGAAAACTTTTCAAATAGTTAAAGACAGATAGCAAGTTCTTTTTGAGATTTCATTATATTACTCTAAACATTTTTCATTCCCCGTGTTCTACCAATTGACAAGTTTCATTTTGAAATCAATGCTGTTTTTCTTTAGCATACTGGAAGATTTTGTACCATTATATCAAAGAGAGAGCAAACTACAGAGCAAAGCTCTCAAGCCCAGCTGCACATTAAAATATTTGGAGGACCTTAACGATACCAACACAAGGGGTTCATATCCAGAGATTCTAATTTAATTGGTTTGCGATGCAGCTAGGTTGGAAAAACCATTAGTATAAAAGAAAAAGCCTAGAATTTATAGCTAGAAACATCTCATGTCTGTGTGGCATTGTAAACAATCACTTAACATTTTTGAGTCTCATATTCCTTTGTTTAATCAGCAAATACTATTAAATGCTTACTGTGGGACAGGCATTGTGCTAAGCAGAGGGGCTATCCAGAAATAACATACTTGCTGCTTTCTAGTGGCAAGGTAGTAATAATCAATGTCACCAATGGGAGTGTATTATACATTTAGAAAAGCGCCATAAAATGGATCATAGTTCTCTGAGATACCACAGAAACAACAAAAACAAATTTGGCTTAGTCTGCATTATAGAGGGGAAACAGCTTGTCTTAAGTCCAGAAATAAAGTGGCATTTTGGCCAGGAAAAGAGATGCTTCCGTGACTGAGTCACAGAGGTTTACAAGAAGTAAAAGACCCTTTCTTATTGAGGAAAAAAAAAAAAAAAAAAAAAAAAAACCACAACAAAATAAAACAAAACAGCCTCAAGTTTCTCTGACCTCTTCATGGAAAATGACAACTTTTCATTTCTTTAAAAATTTGAATTTTTTAGCAGTGGAGGGTCTACCTGGAGACTAGGTTTTGACATAAAAGTGCTTGAGGTGAAAAATGATGAAGCTGGCAGCCCTGTTCCCCTCCCAAAGGAAATTTCCAAATGCAAATCCTCAAAGTAGGAAACAGGGGTGGAGCAGCAGCTCTTGGCTGGAATGGCACCTTATTTGCTGGCCTCTGACCTTCAGGGGAAAATGAGATGGAGAAAAATACCTCTTCTGGAAAAAAGTGTTCTCCATGCTAAAGAAATTTGTCATGACATCCAGAAAAACTGGACATTAATTATTAGCTATTTCAGCCTGACTTTGGGAGAATAAGATTTTTTAAGTTATAAAGATTTCAAACAAATGCCTCACAAACTTTAAACTGTATACACATCTTGTTAAAAGAAGGTTTGATTCAGTAGTTCTGGGGTGGGGGTGCTTGAGATTCTGCATTTCTAACAGATCATTTTCAGATGATGCCAATAGTAGCTCATGAGTGGATCACACTTTGAGTAGAAAGGATGTAGCCACTGAATATCCTACCTCATTTTGCCCATCACAAAAGGTTTGTTTGATGTTAACTGTCAGTAAGTGTGAACTACAAGAACAAACTAGTTTCTGCCGAGGTTTAACCTGAATGCCTTTCCTGGAAATCTCTGAAGTGTTAATACACAAATCTGTCTTCCCCCAAAGAAGAAATGCTTGAACATTCACCCTATATACCCTTTTCACCTTAGTAATTTCTTTTATTGGTTCAATGGTGATACAATAGCCTAGGGATATCAAACCACTTTTAAGATTTCTAGACATTTTCTTCTGCCTACCATCTTGCTGCATGTCTTGACCATTGACTGAATATGCTTACCATACCACTGATCACTCGTTATTCAATGCACTCTGAAAACTGCATTGATTAATGTGTCTAAACGATCAAATTACTTAGCCAAAATCAATATTGCATTTTTAATATTCCACAGAAAGACTGCTTACTCCTCAATTCTGGAGAGGAGACTATAGGAATTATATTTCTGTACCTATAATTTTTGCCATAAATATGTAAGTCAGAATATTCCTTTTTATCTGAAAGCTCATATGGTACCTATTCTCCTTTAGTAGTACAGAATTCCCAATTCTTCTGCAGAAGGCATCCTTCTGGGGGCAGGGGAGCTCTTAAATTTAATCTGCAAATCTAAACTAAGAAGGCAAATAACCTTACTAGAATAGGTAGAGATGCAACCACAGAATATTTGGACCATAATTACTTTAGAAAATATATAGCTGGCCTCCATATTTTGTAGTTCAGATATGAAGGTAACAGAAGATAAAATAATTTCTATGACTTGACCAATTTGTTAGTGACAGAGCTAGTGCTACCATCCATTTCTAGACTTACAGTAGTAGTGACCAGAAATCCAGAAACGAGGGTAATTCGAACAATAATTTCTCTAAGACCCAACTTAATTTGAATATGCTCTGAATCCATGAAAACCAACAGTAAAAAAAATACACCTAACTTGTTGTGCTTATTCATTTTTACTTTTAGACCCAAGTCATACAATCTGAATAAGTAATTTTGAAGAGTAACAGAAGGCTAACATGAGTTAGTAGGATGAGTGAACTGCTACCTGAATATGACTGGATTAAATTTCAGTTTCATAATTTAATGGTTCAATTGAAAATAATAGTTTTAATATTTATCATAAATGATAGCAAATCGCACCAGATACTGAATAGTAAATTTATAACAAAAATAAAATGGTTACCTGAGATATTTAAATTCAGATTAATAAAGTCAGAAGATGTTTCCATACATTTTGAATATTTAGAACAAAAGTTGCATAAAAAATTATGACGTATATGACAGATATAATAACCATGATGATACAATGTCCACAGACATCTTTTGCCTTCATAGTGCACTGTTTCTGTCTACATTTATAGAGAATTGTGTGTGTGTGTTGGGTAGGGGAGGCAGGGTTTAGGGGAGGACCTGTTTTTATTAAGTTACAAATTCTATTTTGTATTGAATAAAAATAGAGAAATTTCCCAAGATACCAACAATACATTTCACCCCACATAAATCATTTAGGCAACAGATGGGGATGCAAAGAATCTACTTTCTCCTTGATTCTCTGGACAGGTAAGACAAGTTCAAAGGGTTTTTCAGTGAGGGGTAAAGGCTTAAGAAAACCAGTATTACCCAATGTAAATCCCCAGGCAGTAAACTGCCCAAATGAGAAAAAAGACATTTATTTTTCTCCCTTGGATTGCCTCTTCAGTCTACTCTGGGGAAGAATTGGTCTTCTTGGAGCCATAAAAACAATACGGTGTCTAGTTACCATCCCAGAAGGGAGTCAGGGACTGTTAACCAAGAAGCATGTCTGGAACATTTTTAAACAACCCCAAGTTTGTAATTTCCTACAGATCTATCTGTTTCCCTGTAAAAGAAATGGCCTGAGTGTTTGGTTCCCACAGGAATCAAGGAAGAGACTGGAGAGATGCTCTCTATACACAGCTAAACATGGAGGTTAACCCCCAAGGGCTATGTTGATAGTGAGACTATAAAATGAAGAGGAAAAACAGGTGGAATGTCATAACTTGCAGGAATGTTTAGGGAACTGTGTGGCTCCATAGTGATTACGTCCCATATCTTATCTCAACTGAGTACCTGACATAAATGCATAGTTGCTTTGAATTATTGACAAGAACTATTTACCTGTCCAGACTCACTAGAGAATTTCTACACTTTTCTCCCTATTGCACCAACAAAACTTCCTTAAAAATAAACTATATCCCCTGTAATCCCTCTGGAGTAAATAGTTCTAACTTGATCAGTTGGAGCATTGATGATAAAGCATTTTGCCAGGAAGAGGGGTAAAGGAACCTCTACCATTGTCTAATTTTGATGGTATCATTTGTTAGATAAAAGGTCCAGTTTGAAAAGAAACCCAGTAGTCAGCCTTTGCACATTTACAAAATGGAGACAATTTACAAAACCATATAATGTACAGATATGAATACACTGTCAGTGTCCAGAAGGCTCTGTTGTTATTGTTGCTTTATTTTTGTTTCTGTGCTGTTGTGACACTAAGAACTATGACCATCAAGGGAGGTGACCTAATCAGGAGGAGAGACCTCAGCTTGCTAGAGTGAAGTAGCAACCAGCTGTCAAAGCACGGGTCATGGAGAGACACATTTTCGTGGAGGGTGTTTGCTGTTTGATAATTGTCCTCTTCTTTCCAGGTTAGTCCCCATTCTGCTCTCATTCCTCAGCCTCTCTTTTCCAAACACACCCAATCAGAGGATATTTATCAAAACACTTGAAGAATCTGAACGAAGGCTGTAGAGTGTGTTTTGCATACAGACTTGAAAGAGATTGCCATTTTAATCAGCGGAGGATCTTCAGTAAGGATGATCCCCACAGGATTCCAAGTGAAGAGGAAATCACACTCGATGTATTGTATTTTCTTCCCAGTGTACTCCATCTTGATGATTAACTGCTATCTTTGGTCCATGTGAGTGTGTATGTGTGTCTCTGTCCACTGACCACCTCATGGTCTCAACTTTTAATACTTATAGAATGCTTGGAAAAATAGTTATAAGAGAATTTTGTGAAGAGCTAAGTACACAGGATGAAAATGCCATTACACAGCAGAAGCCAAGAGTCTTGTTCTGACTGGGCTTCACAAGGACAGTCACACTCTCATGAGGACTCTACCCTCATGATCTAATCACCTTCCAAGGACTTTCCCTCCTAATGCAATCACCTTGGGGGTTAGGATTTCCACACATGAATTTTGGAGAGACACAAATGTGCCGACTAAAGCACCACTGCTAACATTTATAGCAGATTTTTACTTCAAGCTTTTTCCATGTACATTTTCAAGGAAAATAAAATGACTTATATATACAATGTTGCATTTTGTCTTATTTCACTTTAACATAAGCTCAATATTTGACAAGATGCCAAAAAGCTAAATTATTAAAAATACTGAAGTCTGTGGTCGTGTTAAAATGTAAAATTGTATGAACCGTATCACTGAAAATGTAATGAAAACCTAAGCTAGTATCTTTTTGAAACACACAGAAATGATAATGACTGGTATAAAGAATATTCTTCAAAATCAAGAATAAGATGAACCTGAATCAACTTTCATTTTTGAAACAAGGTACACTGTGCTTTACTAAATGTCAGGCACACATCTGAGGTTTTACATATAACAATACTTTTATTCCTCCCAATAACCCTAGGGTTTTGTTTCTTATTTTAACCCTTATGTTGTAGATAAATTTTGAGGCACAGAGAGGTTAAGTAACTTTTTTGATGTCACTCGACTAGTATGTGGTAGAGTCCATATTCAAAAACCCAGAAAACCCGATTCTTTTTTTCATTAAAGTATAGTCAGTTTACAATGTTGTGTTAATTTCTGGTGTATAGCATAGTGATTTCGGTTATGGGTAAATATATATTCTATTTCATTATAAGTTATTACAGTATACTGAATGTAGTTTCCTGTGCCATGCAGTAGGACTTACTGTTTATCTATTTTATATATAGTAGTTAGTTTCTGCAGTTTTCAAACTCCAAATTTATCTGTCCATACCCCCTTTTCTGTCTGATAACCATAAGTTTGCTTTCTATGTCTGTGAGTTTGTCTCTGTTTTGTAAATAAATTCATGTGTCCTTGTTTTTTTTAGATACCACATAGAAGAGATATCATATGGTATTTTTCTTTCTTTCTGGCTTACTTCATTTAGTATTATGATCTTTAGATCCATCCATGTTGCTGCAATGGCATTATTTTATTCTTTTTTATGGCTGAGTAGTATTCCATTTGTGTGTATGCACATACACACACAACATTTTCTTTATCCAGTCATCTGTCAATAGTCATTAAGGTTGCTTCCATGTCTTGGCTGTTGTAAATAGTACTGTTATGAACACTGGGATGCATGTATCTTTTTGAATTAGCATTTCCTCCAGATATGTGCCCAGGAGTGGAATTGCTAGTTCTAGACCCTTTGTTTTCCTTATTGCAAACTCTGCCTTAAGTCTGTGCTCCTTAGTGCAGGTGATGTACAAATATGTTCATTAAATCCTTACTTCCTTTTCACATATCTGAGCTTTCTCATAATGTGAGATTCTAATAAAGGAGATACGAACGATAATATACAAGCCTGTATCATTAAGTTAAAGCCTTCAAAAAATCCGTCTGGACTCATGAAGAAGGAAGTGTTATTAAAAGGCAAGGTCCAGGATAGGGGTGAATCTGGGAGATTTGTGCCAAATTTGAGAATATGACATTAGGATAAATTAGAAAAGTTAATGATTCTGAGCAATGTGTGATTATTAGACCAGCTTCCTGGCCTGGATCCTAGGGAATTCAGTACAATTTTACAGTTAAAGGAGAGTTAAATCTTGCCTTTTGTGAGTCAAAAGAGTTAAAGCCACTTAAAAGTCAAGGTGTGAAATCTGTATTCTCCCACTTGTTCAGAGAAAACAGTAGTACCCAGTGGAGCAATTTCAGTAAGTAGTACAAGAAAAATACATAAGAGTAAAAATAATACACATAGAGGTGCTCATTACAATGCCTGGAGTCCCTCCATGCCTGCCCCTCCCATTCAC
The DNA here is from genome assembly GCF_009834535.1 of Camelus ferus. Taxonomy (NCBI): domain Eukaryota; kingdom Metazoa; phylum Chordata; class Mammalia; order Artiodactyla; family Camelidae; genus Camelus; species Camelus ferus. The sequence continues at coordinate 14,673,283 of NC_045699.1, forward strand.
TGCTAACTGAGATCCACCTGTATCTGGGGAGCATTCTGCAAAGAGTTGTCAAAGCAGAGGATGATGAGAGATGATGAAATTGTTCTATTCCCTTGGGCCGACAAAGAAAAGGAGGAGATGGTAAAACCATTTCCTCACCTACTGTGAACATTTGGGGACAAAGAGAAAGAGAAACTCAGTGTCACAGGGTTTGAGCAGCATTTCTTCTATTGTTTCCTCTGTGTCTACTAACAACCATCCCATTACACTACAGTCACTGTAGCACACATTTGACTTAAATGTTTACTTAGTTGCCTATTATAATTTCCTGGTTTGGCTTTCCAGTCTGTATGCTCAACAGGAACCTTTGCTTTCACATAAACGTGATTCTGTATGAATCCTTCATTGCTATGTATAATGTCAATTAAGTGTTCAGGAAAATTAAAGCATTTTTGACATTTGCATAAGAAGGGAATGCATGCACTTGCATACAAATGCTTTTTTTTTTCCTTTTAGGAAACATTTTCTAAACAGCAAAAATGTGTTTTGCTGATTTATTCTAGAAATTGGAATTAATTCTTTACAACCACTGACATGATCCTTCATTTAAAACATTATTAAAGATTTCTAATGCTAAAAATGATCTCATTTTTTTCTAATTAAAAAGTGGAGTTGAATCAAACTCTACATATCGTATTTAAGGTTTATGACTATTCAAGCAAGTGAATTATTAGCAATATTTTAATTGTATGCATAATTTATACCAAGATGGTTTAAATGTTTCTCAACATCATATGACTGCTTCTAGACTTTAAACTTTTCTGCTAAAATGACCAATGTCTGGTTGAACCTATTATTATAAAATATAGAACACATTATCTAAATAGGGAACATACACTAGAATTAGGGACAAGCCTGAAAGTGTTACCATTAAAATCTGAAATTACTAAGAATCAAAGGGGCTTGCCATTTACAAGGAGATGCTTCCCAACAAGACTGTTCGGATATGTTTTCCCAATAAGACCTGAGTGCTTTATAAAATTCCTGACATAGTTAGAGCAGGACTAAAACTTTTCTACTCATGTACCCATCCTGATGAGTAAGGACTGGCAACCTGAAACCGCCCCAGGATTGCATGCATGGGTGATGTTTGAGACATTTATCATGACCATTGGCATAGGGAGTGGTGCATCCATGATACAGAATGGTTATGTTTCAAAAAAGTATCCACAGACTCATTAAGGAGTTGTCTTATTTTTAAGGTGATAATCGTTTTTCACAACAGGAAGGCACAGGCCTACCCACTAGAGTCTAGTCAATGGAAGATAAAAGGTCTGAATATGTCAATGCCCAGAAGAGTTAGTAGATGACACCAACACTTACTCTGTTTGGCAGACATAACACTGGATAGTAAAAGTGGATACTGTGCACTATTGTAACTGTGACACTTCTCTTAGGATTTCCACTTGCTCTTTTTTACGAACTCATCAAGAGATTGCGTGACTTCCTTTTGGGTAATGAACACCTTAAAAGCCAATCTCAAGTATTCTGGTCTGCAGAAGCAGCATATTTCCTAACAGATAATTGGCACTGCTTTAGGAATTTATGATTTGAGTTACTGACGGTCCACCTTCCAAAGACTGACCACCTCAGAAATAGCAATGTAACGGTGTTTTTCAACCAGAAGATCTGACCGTGACTATTTTTGTCATTATCTTATTAGACAAATAGATCAAATCTTAGGCTGCTGCCTCCTCCCTTTACCTACTCTTACTTGAGAAGATTAATTTATTTTTCAAATTCAAAGATGACTTCAGCAGGGCAATCAATGTAATCCCACACAAAATAATCAGGGTTGAATGCTTCCTATTGACCAAATTCAGTTAATAGGCCATCAGTGATTATACAAATTCAAACTGGTCAGAAAGCTGTCAATGTGTTATGATATCGCATAGACAGGATTCATCCACTGTGATATATTAAAACAAATCTTCCTTAAAAAGTACCTGTCACCGCTTCACGTAATGCAGAACTCCTAAATGCATTATCTGTCTATCTTGAACACATTATGTTTCTCATGAATGTTTGATTATGCATGTGTTTATCTGAACTTTTGTTCTTTTGTTTGGTACTCAATCCTGACATTCACAAGCATCAATTTACACCCTAGGGGATTTGCACTAATTCTGTTAAGGACCTTCCTTTGTCTAGCCTAACCCTCTGGAGGCATTTGAGAAGCAAAATTCCGTGACTAGAAGCTGCTATGCTTTAATTTGTACCAACACATGGTATCAAAGCTCGTGAAAGCAATGTTTTCATCCAATTAAACTTGCTAGAAGCTAATGAAAACTGCCCAGAGAATTTCCCATTGTAAATTAAAGATACACAAGGACTGTCACTAGACGTGTTTTCAATTGGCTTTGTATGGCACTAATAATCTTGGTTAGCAGTAGCTGTGAGGAGTCTGCATCTGTGAAGGGCAAATCACAAAGGATGTAGAGATTAGCCAGAATTTGGCTAAGCCGTTACCAAAGTTTCAATGTTTATTCCAATCATCTTCAAACTCATTAGGTCTACAAAATTGAGTTGCAAATCTCTGGAGCACATGCTTTATTAAGAGATGGCTGGAGTTTCCCTTTTCCAGTTGGGCAGAAGCCCTGTGAGAACTGCATTTTTTTCCCTGGGAGAATGTTGGCACATCTGTCAGCAGCCCTAGCCAGAACCAAGAAGTGTATCTGAGTGTGAAAGAATGTATTATTAAAAATATTATTTTTGGACTCATGGTCTTGGAAGTTTTCTAAAATCTAATCTATCTGTTAACTTTATCTATCTCTCATTTAGAAGGCTTTAAGAAAAATACTGCATTACTGGCTGAGGCTCTTTCTTGTACACAGTGCCAAAGGTTTCCCAGTATCTGTCATTTTCCAATTTAGCTCATCACTTCCCCTCTACGAGCATATCCTTCAGCACTGGTACATGCACAGACACGCAACAGCCTCTAGAAAGAGGTGTGCGGTATTTGGCTTTACATATCTCATCACTCATAGGATTAAGACCAACAAAGGGGCCTAGAAAATGCTAGCTTCTCAAATCTTGGCTTCTGAGGGTTAAGACAGATGGAAAGGTCCAGAAAATACTAGATTGGTCCTTGATGCAGCTTGGCTTAGAGCCATGGAGTCCAAGCCCAAGGCAGGTCAGATGCCAGGATTTCAAAGGTCATGTAAAGATCAGCCAAAAACAAATTCCACTAGAAGCCAGGTCAGGTGTCAGCAGATTTCTCACGGAGAGAATTGGGAATGCTTTGTTCTAGGACTTGTCTATCTCAGAGTTACTCATATTAAAAGGGGAGAAAGGCCAAAAAACTGGTTGTACAATACAATTCATGTACAAGAAGAAATATAAAGGCGTTTTTAAAAGCCTCATTTCATAACAGTGGGGGGAAAAAGGACAAGACTCGGAAACAATTTCCCCAAAAGAAAACTAAAAAGATTTATCTCGAGGATAAAAATAATTTATGATCAGATAGTTGTACATTATCCCATTTACATAGCACCCGTGAGCCTATGTTTTAGCTGATGATGTTAATCTATATAAATTGAGAATTTTTTTTTTTAATTAGGCAGCTTGGATTGGTGTAAGTCAATATTTATTTGAAAGAAAATCTACTTCAATAAAAAGGCATATAACCCTATGGAATTTGCTGTAAATATTTTAATTCACATGCCCGAAACCTCCATATCCTGGAGACATTAATGCTATCAGTGGGGCCAAGCTGTGGTATGCCCAAAGTGCAGGGAGAAAAGAAACTAAAAAAAGGGGGAAAAACCCCAACAAAAACCTAAACAGGTTGACTAGAAAACCCAATTAATTCATAACCTTGTGCAAACGACAAACTTTCTAGACTTCAGTTTTGCTATCTCAAGGAAAACTCCCTATAGTTCTAAAGTGGTATGATTTATTTCTCAATATTGCAGTTTTCATAGAAAGGAACTGGAAAAAAAATGTCAACTTGTTTGCCCCTGGTTTTATTTCCCTAAAATTCCTCATTTCAACATTGGTCACTTGTCTAATGGCATTTCATTAAATAATAGGGAGCTAACTGTCTGTGTTCCAATGGCTATTAGCAAAACTAGTTATTTCCTAGACCTGATTAAGCTTATCCCTGAGTGAAATATGTTACATACGTTGGAGCTTGGAATCTGTAAATTTCCTTTTATATTCAGTGACCTCAGAATTTATTTGGTACAACACTGTCACAACACTTGGATGATTTTTTTTTAATAGTGAAGACCAATAGCATCTTAATTATACAATTAAAAATCTGACAAGTACAAATAATAAATAGTGGCAGAAAATGAAACCATTTACCAAAGGCATAGGCAGAAATGTATGCCTCAGGACAAGAAAACAAAAGCCATTAATGAATGTTCCATATAAAGCAAATTATAATTTGCAAAAGATACGCAGAAAGCTCTCATTCTTTATCTCCTGACAGTGGAATGGAGCAGAAAGAGTTCTGCTAGGCTGGAGTGCTTCTCCTGCCAGCTTAACTCTGGGCTAGTCACATCAGTTCCCAGGAAACAGTATCTATCCCAATCACGGGGGTAGTGAATATAATTCGTATTCTTGGGCTGTACTCAATGGAAAGAGGTAAAGAGGCTCCTGTGAAACTTGGAGAATATGTTAAAAAAAATTTAGTCTCTAGAGAGGTCCTTCATCACCTTGACAGTTTGTGTAATATTTGGTATTTAATATATATGTGATTTTTAAAATGAAACTGTTAGATTGCTTTTATGTACTTCTCAAAGTAGTCAATGCCCTCAAAATATGAAAAGCCACTATGCTAAGCATTGCACAAGGTAAAAAGGGGGAGTATGAGAAGGGGAATGGAATTTGAATTTCAGGATTACCCTGTGATAGGCATTTTATGTATATTATCTTTATTAATCATAACAATGGTTATATAAAATCATTATTTATTCTCATACTACAGGCAATCAAATCAAAGCTCCTAAGTCAGTTAAATCACCAGCTAGTGTTATAGAGCTAAAAAGTTGTAGATGTAGAGATCAGGTTCAGATCAGAAACCAAATTCAATGCCTTTCCAGTAGCATTATGTCCTTAAAAGCCAAAGAGCAATTCCCTGTTCTGTCATAAGGACGACATGGAACTTCCATTTGGGAATCGTTGATTAAAGATACTTGCACAAACCTTAAATTTTCAACAACAGGTTAGGAGCTGGCCTTTATTGTTCAAACACAATTAACTCTAGAATCCTAATTACCAAAGTCAGATGGAGGAGAGGGAGGATGTAAGCAGCCATTCTTAAGAGTAACTTAATTTCAGTAAGTAACTAGGAGCAAGCACGTCTCTCCTGATTCATACTCTCTCTTTCCCTTTCCCTCTCTCTCTCTCTCTCTCTCTCTCTCTCTCTCTCTCTCTCACACACACACACACACACACACACACACACACACACACACACTTTCACACAGTTCTATAAGAAACCATGTAAGATGTCCATTACGAAGTGTTTGCATGAACAGAGAGGACAGTTAGTAGTTATAGAAACACAACAGCTTGGATAGATTTTAAAAACACAGCATAAAGTAATTATGTAAAAAGAAAAAAGTAGCATATATGTAAATCAAAATATACAGACCCCAGAACCTCACTGCATATTTATAATCCTGTATACCAATTCAAGGTCATATATCATATACCTTAACCATTGCCCATAAGGATAGAGAAAGGAGTCGAGGATGTGGTTGAAGGGAAATAAATGAAACATGAAAGGGACTTTGGAGACCAATGTTGTAGGAATGCTATGAACTGAGGAGCTCCATTAACTCAACCTTCTTCCCCTGATTTTGGATTATATATTAAATATAATTTTGTATAATGTCTTTGTTCCCAATAGTCCAACATTTATGTGCTTGGCAGTTCTGATTTTTAAATTGTTTTTTGTTATTGACTCATGGTGACATTTTTCTTATGATTTTAGTCAGTTTTTAAAGGTAAGCCATATTTCTTGGAATTTTCTCTGTGGAAAACTTTTGAGATATGGGTTTAAGTGAGTTCCTCTATAGTAGGCTTGTGATTCCTTTGCCAGATTCTTGGAAACATCACCAATTGGGCACCAACTTTTAAGGCAGCTTAACTCTCATTTGTGTAGTATTCTGGGTAGAATTCTCAAGGTAAGCTCTGACTAAGGGGATTATATATCTTTACGTCTCCCTTCATAGATTTCATAGTGGGGGTGGGTGGAGAGGGGGGATTGGGGAGCATGTGTGACAGTATTTCTCTTACTGGAAGTGTTGTCTCTAAGGAGGCTTGGATCCTGGCTTTATGCATAAGTACAGTATTTTTAAATAAATTATTCTGCTATAGTCTAGGTTCTGTGTTGTCCCTACTGTTTAGACACACCTTTAAATATATTCAGATCCTAATACACTGAAGTTATCATCAAGTACCTCCAGGGAAACTCTAGCTACAATGCTTACTTATTTTCATTCTTGCCATCAACATTTCCTTTGTGTTCAAGAGATTAGCCATATGTTAAAATAAATGTTTGTACATTTATCTAACATTTTAGGTTTTTCTCTCAAATAGATGAAAATGTAGGTAGCCACAATGAATATCATTTTTTATTTAAAAAAACTTATCTACTAATTATTAATGGGATTCACACTGTAAGATCAAAGCAGGGTATTTTTTTCAGGTTGAGCTGACACGGAAAAAATATTTTTTGCTAGAGAGATTCAATATTTATAACAGATTTTACCAAGGGACTGCAAACTAACCAATACTACCTGGTTGTGTACTGTATGAGTTGTTCACGTGATATGGGTAATTTATGCTTAATGTGAGCATTTACTCTGCATCAGCATTTTAGAGTATGACCTCAGCTAACCAACTACCTATATCTGATGAATTCAAAGAATCATTTAAATTTTCAAAATAGATTGTGACATTTTATTTTATCTTCAAGTATATTGGAGGTATAAAAATAATACCTTTTGCCAACTTTTTCTAAAAGATTATTGCTTTCAACTTTTTCTTGTATTACTATTGATGTACTTCATATATATACACACAAACACAGAAAATTGCAAAATACATTAGAAACAGTATGACTGGCATAAGCATCAGGCAAAAAAATGTGATACTATCCTCTTGAATCTTAATACTATAACTGAGTGTGTTCTATATTACATTGTTATTAACTAATGACTAATAGCAGCAGCTACCATGTGTTCAGTGTTCAAAATGTGTCAGACATTCTGCTATACCTTTTATAGATAATTATCACAGCATCTCTTACAATGAAAACATTCCAATTTTATATATGAGAAAAAACATGGTCAGTAAATTAAGAAAATTTGCTCTGCTGTGCAATACTCACTAATAACAGAAATCCAAAATGTATATTCGCTGAAATCATTGATACCCAACTGCAGTAAATATATTAATAGATTAATATTTGTTTATATTTTGGCAGTTTAACTCTTCCATAATAGATCTTTTTAAAGTGTCTCTTTAGTTCCTCATTTCATCTCTATTTCTGGCTACAGATTATCACCCTTTTCCATTGTCAGAAAACTGATTAAATGTCACAGCTTCAAGCATGAGTTCTATACTGAGATTGCCTGAAATTAAATTCTGGCAACATCATTTATAGCTGTGTGACTTGAGGTAAGTTACATTATCTTTCTGAGTCTCAGGTTCATCATCTATGAAATGGAAAAAAATTCATGGTAATAATTTATAAAATAATTCTATTTCATGGTGGTGATACAGCACTTAGGACAAGAAATGCCACATAATAAGTGGTCAATAAGTGTTTCTATATTGATGTTATAAAACGGTCTGCCTCCAGCAGTCATTTCTATGCTATTACTTTTAATGTTGTCTGAACTGAATATCCATGTTTTGTTTGTTAGACTGGGTATTAATGTATGCATTCTGCAAGATCTCTCTGTGGCTCCGAAGATATTTTACTTACTTCTGTTTTTTTTCAGTATTGAATAACTGGAAATGACAGATTTGTGAGCTCTGAGTCTGTAAAGTAATTGTATATTGTGATTTTTGTCTTTAAAAATACCATTTTGTTTTTTTAAAACTGGAGGATTTACAAAACTGAAAGAAAGAATGGTTTGCTACCCTTTTCAGTGCATAGCTTTATGCCTTAGGAACTACAGAAAGTAGAAATTTCCAACCAAGGCTGTTAACAGAGAGGAAGACAGATCTAAAGTTGGGCTATCCCACTGTCACTCGCCAATGCCCGAAGGGAATGGTTCAGTGTGTTGGTTGTGAGACTCTTAAGATGTCAACATTCATAGATTTAGGGACTGAGTAGACCACTTTATCTGTTTTATACAGAAGGCCCAGTGGTCTCACTCTTGCAAAAACTCAGTGAAATTCCTTCCTAGTGTTTATTACAGCATCATCCCTGCATGATAGGAAATAGGAATCAACCTAAGTCTATGTATCACTCAATAGTTTGCTCTTCCGGTATTTCTGGAATTTATATTTTCACTTTTTGAGAACAAGTGTACTAATTTCTCTTTGGTTATTGTGTAAACTTTCAATGTTAAACTAAAAGGAAAAAAATAAAAAATAAATTATTTTTCCTTTCCTGTGTCAGAATATTCAGGGGAAACCAACACCAACTTGTTCAACTTTAAGACTCAGGGAAAATCAGTTTCTTTTTCTTCCCTGGTACCGTGGAATACATTAAATCAAATGGATATTAGGGAAAACGGAATCTAATCTCTTTCATTTTACAGATGAGGAAGCTGAAGTTCGGAGCCACAAACACTTACGCAGCTCACTGCACTCTCATTACGTCGTTTATGAAAACACTTTTGTTTCATTCTTATTCCCTGCATACTCTATTTATTTGTATTTCCTGAAGGGCTAGTGATTCAGTTAATCCTGTGGACAATATAAATGAAAAATATCTAGTACAGATTTGGTGATATTGAATAGAATAAATCAGACAAAAGGAAAAGCACTTCCTTCCATTAAAGAATTTCACCCACATTTCAAGTCCTTAAGACTGAACAGAATCAGTTAGGCACACCAATTAAAAGAAAATGTAAAATGTATGCTGTCTACTAATTGGCCCTCATTTTTATAGTTAGAAAATGATTTGTAGTAAAGGATGGATGTTAGAGGATGACCAGAAGCAGAGTGAGTGATCCTATATATTTTCCTCTTCTTGGTTTTCAAGAATGATAAAAGCAGGGAGCACATGGCTTATTTTCCATTACTATGCCTGTCTATGATCCTGAGATAATGCAGGCTAAGTTCTAAGCAAGATACCTGAGACATAGTATGCACTCAATACATATTTGTAATTTATATCTTCATCATGATTAAAGAAAGGAATTAGAGAACTGAAATGAATAACTTGCAAGCTCCCCAAATTCATTTCCTTTTCAATTTGCTAGACTTAGATCTCATCTGTTTCTGCTAAGTAGGAGTAAGATCATGGATCTCAAAGCACAGGGACTCTGTCACCTTTGGAATAACGTTCTTCAGAGAAGGAGGTCCGAGCAGCATGCTCTTACCCTCTAAATTAAGAGACCACATATTTTCAGCTTGTAATGAAAAAATGAAACTAGGTACTACTTCTTATAGAAGACTAACCAGTGCATACTGAATTACAGAATATTTGTATACAGCAAGGTTAACTCCAGTAAATACTTACTGAAAACTGGTGGTATTTTGCATTCTAATCCTTGCAATGTCTGTGCTCACTTTTAGGAAATTAAATTTTTTCATGATTTTTCTGAGTTACATTTAAATTCATCCATGGAACTGTGAACAATTCTTATGTGAAATTCTGGCACGTTAATCTTGCAAACTCATCCAGAGTGCCTTAAGATCTACACTGGGAGAGGAGATAAGAATGCTAATTTCATTTATTTTTCTACCTGTTTGCCTCCAATAGGGAAGTGAATTGTTTAAAAAAAATTAAGTTTTGTGCCTCATTTTTATGGCTGATACTACTTTCAGGATTGAACTGTTCTTGCAAGCAAAAGCTAAACATTAATTGGATCCAAAGGAGTGAGTACTCTTAGAGATACCTGCAATGTGAATTTTTCCAAGTAAGGAGCTGGAAAGGAGAGTTTCTGAGAGAAATTCATTTCTAAATTAGCATTCCAATATCATTCATTCAATAAATACTTAATAGATGCCTACCATGTACCAGGAACTTTCAATACAATGATGAATGAAAACCCTTCCCCTTTGCAAGGGCCTCACTGTATACATGAGGCCATCTTTGACCACACATAACATAAACACAGAGTAAAACATAAAGTACAAGAATGGGCCTAAGAATGGTACAAAAAGAAATGCTGTGAAAAATCAGGGAAAAGAAAAAGCAGTTTCACTGGATGAGTAAGAAAGGACTTCATTATGGAGAAGATAATAGGGACATTGAGCAAAGGTAACACTTTCACAGGTGTCAGTGACCGGGCAGGGGTAGGGACTTTCAGGTGAAACAGAGACAAGTGCAAACACATAACGCATGGATCTAGAATTGAAGCTCTTGAAACAATGCAACAGCCAGAGAACTAGAAATGGGTAAAGTTTCAAGGGGAGGGGTAAATGGAAGCCTACTAAAAGACAAAATGGCAACTAATTTTTCACTATTCTGAATTGAGCTGAAAATAGCCATCGCATTGTATGTTACTATTTTTAGTTTTTATGAATTAACAAATACAAATATGAGGATGACATCCCAAGATGCCCCTGTAGATATCAGGATACTTTCGACTTTAAGTGACAAATTTAAAGTGGACCATACAACATGGCTGCATTATCTCACTTATTGAGATGTTCAATGAAAGACCCCTTCCAGGGGAAGTTACTTCAGTAATTCAACTAAATTTTCATGGATGCTGGTTCCTTCCAACTTAGCAATCTGACATCGTAGCATGTTGGTTTCTCCCTCACCATTTGGGCCCCTGATTGTAAATTCTACTGAAATCTCCAGAAATCAGATTTTCAAACCAAACCACCCAAAACCCAGAAAGGGTTAGAATAACATCTAATCTTCATATATTCTTTAAAAGAAAAGAGACTTACTCTAAAACAACAAAGAAGGCTTTGCAGTACATATCCTTACCCAGAATCACATTACAGGTTTATCTGTAATACAGTGACTGGCTAGGAAAAGAGCATTACCAAGTATGGCTGAAACTAATGAAATTTCACACACTGAAGATGAAGACACCAGCTAAAACACATAGATACTGTGGGCTGAAAGTAAAACACACAATATAAGAGTTGTGAGTTTCAGTTTTATTCAGGGACCTTACTGAGGACTATAGCCCAGGGAATAGCTTCTCAGTAGCTTCTGAGAGAAATTCTCCCAAGACATATGGGGAGAAGCCAGTATTTATATGTTTTTTGGCTAGAGAATACACGCAGTCAAGTATACATCTAGGTAAAAGGTCACTGCTAGTCACAAGGAACAGATACCTTGGTTGATGATTTTAGTGCTTTTCCTATGTTTGGAAAGATGCGACAATCTTTGTTCACTAAATCTCTTCCTGAGATATACATCTCTCTATCCAAGGGGGCTGTTTTTCGAAAGCAGAGTGCTTCATCCTGTTTTTGTCCTTAATTTCTCAGTGTGCACTGTCAGTCAGTTACTGCAGTGGCTAATGAATTAATCCTCGGAGAACTGAATGGTGAGCACTAATTTTTGTTTTACAATACTCAGTAACAGATCCAAAGTGGGGTTTTGTGCTTCTGCTGACACAAACTTGGAGGGGGTGGGAGAAGGGGCGGATTTTGAGTAAGCAACAAAGATATTTACCACATTATGGCATTTATGCTGCTTTTAAACTTCCTATTTATTTGTAAGGTAGCCAGTGCTTCTAAAGATACAAGTTCATCTATCCATACACTCTAAAAGATGTTTTCTCCCTAAATAATGTATGTCTTTACTACAGAGATCTGACTGGAAATGGGAAAAAAAAACCATATATAGACACACACACACATACCTTAGAATAAATTAGGGGGCTTCTTCTGGCTATAATGGGAGAGATTTTAACAGAGTGATACTCTGATTGAGAAGACCTACAAAAGTTTAATAAAATATACAGCAAAAAATCTATATAAGCATTAATGAACTTCAAGGGCAGTCAAATCAGAGAGGCCAAAGTCCTGGGAAAAAGAAATCACTGAACTAAATCCAAATTGCATTCTCTGCTTTTCCCCTCAAGATATTTGCCAATTCTTAGGCTGCATGCAATGCCCATAGAAGATGTACAACAGAGGGTGGGTTCCATAGCCTTAGGCACTCTCATGGAGTCACAAAAAAAAAATAAAGTTCTAGTCTGCTGAAGGAACCAGGAATTGGGTGTCCTAAATCCCAAAGAGAAGGGAGGCATAAGGAAATAAGCCTGAAACTGTGCCAGATTTCTCTCGAAATCATTTCTATGTATAAAATGCCCAACACAGGAGAATTAGAAGCTCATACACATGTTGAAAAGCTGAATGGATCTTTCAGTAGATACACAGTGCGAAAGATAAGAAGAAAAAAATAGAGTAGTTTAGCACCTAACAACAACAACTAAAAAAACACCCCCCCAAAAAAAGGAGCCTTCATAAACACAATGAACAATATAGAAGTAGACTGATTCTTCCATTCTCCTAACAAACTTTGAAACACCAGCTGAGATTAGATCAGTTCCTGGTTGGATTGTGTAGGGGAGGAAAAATTAATTTCCCTCTATGCTTCAAGGTTCTTGGCTGAGAGCCCTGAATATAAAAGGGAGTTTACATTAGAAAAAGAAACAGAAGTTTAACAACATGTATACTTCCTGTATACATGGGAAATGTCTAGGAAACTCAGAAACTCCCTGAAATGGCCCAAGCCTTAAGTACCATCTCAAACCAAAGACAAAAGAAAGATGTCACGGACGTTGGGGAAAGAGGAGTAAGCCAGTGATGGCAGGTTACCAGAAAAAGCACAGTAAACAAGGGTGTGATTATTACACAGATTGAAGTCAGCACTTTCTCTATTACTAAGGGTTTTTAGAGATTTGGTCAACCTTCGACTTCCTGGTACAAAAAGGGAGACACCCTTACAAATGGGGATCCCCTTTATAAATGTAAATGTCTCCAACAAAAAGGTAACGTCTGTTCAGTTTTCAGAGCATCTCCTTTGTCTGCTGTTTCTTAAAAATAATCAAGCGAAAATTATACTTATGTCAAAGAGGCATAATTTTGGGTGACAAATGCTACTCCCCTTCAATTGAAATTATTTTTCCCATTTTTGGAACTTAGCAGAAAATAAGACCAATATTTTGGTGGAAAAACATAACATTCTGTTTTATGTCACTGAGATTTCTCTAAAGAAAAATATGAAGTTTTGCATAGTTTTGACCTTTTTCATCTCTAAAGATGTGGCCCCTAATGAACTTTGGGTAATATTTCATGCACCCAATATAAATCCCAGGTTATTCATATTAATCTAGAAAAGAAGACTGGAGATGAACAAAAAGTACAACTTTCTATAAATGTATTTTTGCTAAATATAAATTTGTACATTATTAGTATATGTCTCTATATAAATACATAAGACTATCTGTAATGAAGCAAAAATTTAAGGAAGTATAAATTTTAGGGGGTAAAAGTGACTGACTTTTCTTTGTTTCATTGCTTTAAGATTTGAAAATTTTGTTTGGAACCTGTGAATAGGTTTCCAGCTAATAACCCATGGAAAAGAAAACATATAATAAAAGGACGGAACAGAGTTTTCCCTTAAGTCTTATATTTTCCTGAAGTCTTTAAACACAATACAGAATATCTTTATTGAGAGTTTGCTATGTTCCTGGTCACAAAATCCTACATGGAAGTATTATTTAAAGTATTAAGAGTATAGACACAGATGTATCAACTGAGTTCTTGAAATAACTACAATAAAGGTGGGGAAAAGAGAGATTCCAGTAAGAAGAAATCCTCAACAGTTATGTAAGTAGCAGAACTAGGAGAGAAAAGTAACACAAAAAAATAAAGGATGACAGTATCAGTGGAAATCAGCTTTGAAATCAAGTTTATCTAAAAATTGTATTTCTAAGCATTCTAAATATTACGTCTCTAAAACACAAACAGGGTGGAGAAAAAAAAACATTGTAACATACATTCAGTTCAAATACATTAAATATTGTGTGAAGACTTAGGCAGTCTTAATATCATCCTTAGACCACTTTTTAGAAGGATATTAGTCTTTCTATTCATTCTATACTCATTCATTTGATTGGGATGTGAAACTCTCTTGCCACTAGTTCTTAAAACTAATAACGTGGTGGGATTTTTCTGTGTAATGAGGGGACACGCATTTTGAGGCTTGAGAGGAAAGGCAAGCTGGTTCATAACCCTGTACACACATTTTGACTAGAAGTGATTCTTTTAATTTCTAGTCAAAATAAATATTATAAAGTCTTCTATTGTAAAAATTAAATCAAGACTCACATTCCACCAAAAAAAAATTGATTTTTTAAAAGGACTACTTTCAGAAGTTAAGTGTGCTGAAAAAGTTGAGATATTTTGAGAATAAGAGGAAGTATCTAGATCCAGAAATTGTACCAGGAGCCACATGGCCTCATCTGTTAGTGCAGTTGCAGAGGAATAGTGAAAGGGGAAGGTAAATTACAAGTGACTCAGCCTGAATTATGAAGTGGGACAGCAGGTAGAGCCTTTCATGAAGTCTGACATCTAACACTGAACAAAATATGACAGGTTTGTTTTTTTTTTTTTGGTTGAGAGAAGTCTTGGGAACATTTCATATTGCTACATAAATTTCCAATAGCTGACACTATTATTGAATGCACAAAAATTTTGTAAGTCATGAAATTTGAATCAAAGTCAATTTTACATTTTGACAAAACACCATTTAAATTGTGTTGCAAAAAAAAGTTACAGAAAAAAATTTTCCACCTATAAGATTGGGGTCAGTTAAATTTAGGTTCTTTGGTCTGTTCATTACTTACTTTAGTATTTACTTTCTCTCATTTGCTCTGTCTTCTGATAATTGCACCATCAATTTTTCTCTGAGGAACACCTTTCTCATACTTGTAGCCACTTCCACCCACAGGTGGGGAATGGACCAAGTGTCCTGGCCCAGGCCCATCTGAGCATTCTATTAATTGAAGGGTTTTTGAGTTAATCAGAATGAATGAAACAAGATAATTCTGTTCATGGAACTTCTAGGAAAGAAACCTGCATTTGACCACCCGATTCAAACCAATGTATGCAAGATCTAAAGCTGCTATGGGTGCCCTGGAAAGAAAGGAAATCTCACAGAATATGGAGTGAATCAGGAGAAAAGCAAGGCTGAGAAAGAGTAGGGAAAAAAAGAAAGTACTGTGGTCATGAGACATAGCTGGAATGCTTCCCTCTAACTTCCTGTTGAGCTAACCTTGCACTTAATATTACAATGACATCAACCAGTAATTTCCACTTTAAGATAGTTTGGTTTGAATTTTATGCCACTTCCAAATCAGAGTATTAGCTAATATACCAACTGACCTTATTGATGCTAAAAGTTCAGTATTAGCATTTAATTCTGATGGAGAATCCTCCAGCCTCTTCCTGCAATTCTTCTAAGGTGATAATTTACATGTTAAGTCACTAACACATCAATTTCAACGTGATTGCAGATTACTTTCCATGAGAACTAGAGAACTAGAGGAGCTGCTGCATCATAAAAACAGTGGTGACCAGAGGTGAATAATGCAGCTGAAATGGTGTAGGAAGAGGAATTAGGGGAAAAAACTGGAGACAGACTTTCAGAGCATTACATTCCACCCCCCCCCCCATGGACTGAACATAACAGATCTTTTTGCAATAGTTATTTAAAAGATTATAAACTAAAATTTGACACATGATTAGTGTTCTCAGAGGTCATCTTGGTCTTAGGTTTAGTTTTCTGAAGAAAAATTTTGGGTATTGGTTTTTTCTCTGCCAAAGTATACACGAGCTTTTTTAAGCAAATAATACACCAGTCATACAAAGTCAAGGGAAACACCTGAATTAATGAATATGATTTGCTCCTTGAATAATTATAATCAAGACAGTCATGTTAATAAATCTCATCAATATCTGAACTCCTCAGCTGGACATTCAATTCACTTCTTGTACCAGTCAATGCTGACAATGCTATGTACTTCCTAAATGATTTCCCTTCTTACCATTTGCTTCTGTCAAATTTAGAGCTCATTATTTCTTGGACTAATAAGTATTTTCATCCTATAGCTGTTTTGTAATGTTTCCAGTTCTTTAAGTAATGATTTCCAAATATTTTATTTGCTACTTTTCAAATTTAACCAATTTTTCAAGAACATGTTCAAATGCCATTTCTATTACAAAATTTTCCTTCAGCCTTTAGAAATAATCGCCTTTTCCCCAAACACCCAAATGTTTTCATCTTTATCCTTACACTTACACTGTATTTGTACTTCTTCATGGTTTTATTTGCATATATATATTACCCTTTTAGACTAAGTTAGGTTTCTACACACTTTTAATTTTTAAATATGATTCAGTATCCAGAATAGTGTTTTTTATATAATAAGTGAAAAATAAAAATATGTTAAATTATTAAACAAGAAGGTCATTAGACTCAGGTGGCTTTCATGCTTTGGTAGCCTATCTACACAAACAAAAACCTAAGCTTGTAAATGCCTCAAGGTGAAGAAACTGAATCTAAGGACAGCCAATCACAAATGGCCAACAAGGCCTTAAGCTGTAGCTAATCAAATAATTTTCTTTTCTTTGTTTCTGCACCTTCTCTACAAGTCTTTCCCCTGGTTCATATTTGAGGAGTACTTATAACCACTTCCAGTTTGGCACTGCTCTACTGGAGTCAATTTTTGCTCAAATAAGCTCAACATTTTCAATATGCTTCAGTTTATCTATCAACGTATGATTGACAATTCTAGATAGTCAAATAGTGAATCAATAAAAATACTTTCTTTGCCAGCTAGTAGAGACAATTTTAGTCTCAAGTATTTAGTGCCCTAATTTTCATTTCTTACACACAGAGAATACTACAGTAGCCTCATGAATTGGTTTTATATCAAAGACATTTAGAAAATTATAGTATAATAATATTTTATAAAACTTGTAATAAAAACTATAAAGTTTCATATTCCATGAAAATTGATGTTATGCTGATATCATTTAGTCTTTCTAATTCAGGTTAAGTAGTTTTTATTAAGAATTTATTGTGCATCACCTCTATACATCCTGATTAATTCAATTGGTCTATGTCATTGAGAAGGATGTACAAGAAAAAAGGGAAAAAAAGGTTTACTACCCTGAGGAAATTTCACTATAGTTTTAATGACACATAAACTTTATTCTTCAAAAACAAAAATATCCAGGAATTATAGAGGTACCTAATATATATGATCAAAGAAGACGTCTGTCCTAATTTCAATCTTAAAATTTACTTTTGGCTGAAATTATCCAGATAAATATTTTGGTGCTTTAGTTTGCTTCATCTGTATGGGTATAGCCTAAATGATATGCCCTAAACATACTTAACTAGGCATTAAATTGAAATTTAATAGGATCATTATTGAGGTTAAATAGATATTTTAATGATTTCTTAAAAGACACTTATGAGTGTATAAAGCAACATATCCAGTATGTAGTTGTATATCCTCAACAAATACCTGTATCAGTAATACATTACTTAATAAATACAATTAAATTTCATGAAGATCTAGTTATAATAGACATGGCTTATCATTCAATGATCATTAGTGGTCTTCTTAAACACGTTTTCAGTGAAGGTAGGATATTACTATACCATAAATTAATTTGAAATTTGAACAATTATACGAAATAAAAATGCATTGTTTTGTGCTAAAATATAGATTTAAATATAATAATTAATAAATAAAAAATACAGAACCTTCAATCTTTTCCAGGGCATGCCCATGTCTGTGTACCTGTAGGTAAGAAGTTTTATTTTTTTTTCCTTGAATTTAATTAAAGAAAATTAACTGGTTATTCTAGCTTATTTGAATGTAAAAGAACTGCTGTGTATGAATTAACATTTGGAAGCATTCTATGTATAACCATTTGCTTGAGAGTTTCCAATACTTATCTCAATGTTCATAGCCTATGTTGAAACTAAAGAAGTTCTCATTCACCTTAGTTTCTGAAATATGATATAGCAATTGAACTTTGCAAAGAAGATATATTCTCAGCAATATATAATATAGCTATTCATTCTCCATAATATAATATTCAAAAGGGGCACCAAAATGTATTGACTAAATAGAGGCCATGAACTATATATTCTGAATTAGGAATCTGTTATGTCTTGAGGTGGCTATCCCTACACAATCTTCTGTTTATTAGAACTGCTTGGGAATATTAAAAACTTTCAGAAAAATAAGGAGAAAAAAAGAAGATTAGGAGGAGGAAGATTAAGAGAAAGACATAAAGCTTGAGAACCATGTCATTTCCCATCTTTGAACATATCACTCCCCATTGCTACTGAGCACCAGCTGATCACTTTAGACATCAATGCATTTGTTTCCTCTCCATAAGGACAATCTATGTGGTGTCATTTGTATTCACCTCGGGCAGACACTGAGCCTCTGCTCATTTCATCAAAGAACTATTTATGAGGCTGTAAAAAAGATGAGTTTCTCCGAATAGTCTCCAAATTAAACTTTTTAAAGTTTAATGTTGGCACACAAGAATAATTACAGTTATAAACCATTAAACATTTAGAAGAAATTTATAGGATTGGAGGGAGAAAATTTACAGCTGTGGCCTAATACAATAAATTTCCTCTGTAAAAGCAGAACCACAGAAACATTTCTATTCCAGACTCCAGAAAAAAGAAAATGCTTTATTAACACTACCCAAACATGGAGGCAATATATTCGGACATTATTTACACAGAAAGATGAATACCTTTTTAAGATACAGTTAATTAACCTTACCAGTAAAAGTCAATATTTTTTGGTTTTTTTTAACATCAGTAAATAGAGTACACTAAACTTATTTGTAAGATTAGACTATATATACTCTTTTTTACTAGAAGGCAATCCAGTGCCTTAGAGAATTTTTTATTTCTTCTAAGAGTTATTATACATCAACTATTACACTCCTGGGTGGGATGGTGCTGGTGGAGGGGGATCTCTCCAATGCTGAGAAAAAATATCCAGCCCCATAACTAGAGTTCAGTTTCTAGGAAGACGTCTTCTTTGAAATTCTCATATGCCTTCATAGTGCAGATATGCTTGGTTTGTTGTGTTTTTGTTTTTGTTTTTGTTTTTGTTTTGCTGTGTTTGCTTAAAAGAATGCTGTGTTCTAATGGTCCATTAGTGTGATGAAGAAGAGATGTCAGGCAACCACTCAGTCATTATGAGAAAATATCTGGTCACCAAACAGATTGAATGAACAGTTAAATGAAACACCGTGTGTTTAGAGCTCAGTTCTACCTGCCACTCAACTTTTGCCAGAGACACCCATGCCTTTCTGTTTTTTCAACTCTTCTTTTGTAATCTTTGGTAGCATTTAAAATTGTTCTTCCAATAGATCTCATACATTTCTTGGTATTTTCTTTTGCATGTGTAAATATATTTGTTTCATTAATTTTATTACCTTACTGGTTGGTGTTGCCTACCTCTTAATTGAATTATCATATCACTTGTAGTTTTAATTAATTCTCTTGGGTATTCGAAGTAAACAGTAATATCGCCTACAAATAAGAATAATTTTATTTCCACCTTGCTAATTTTTACCCATTTCTTTTATACGCCTTTAGAAGACTTTTAAATGATTGTGGTGATAAAGGAAATCTTTATGTTGTGCCCTGACTTTATTGGAGAAGCTGTCATAGTTTGCTCATTAGATTTGTTGCTAACATTTGTGTTGGCTGAAATAATAGGTAAATACATGATAAGTCTTATTATGCTTACAAAGTATTTTTATGAGAAAGTATTCTAATGAGACTTTTAGGAAGTGTGTGTCTCACTGAATTTTTGGAATCTAAGAAGATAATCATATATTTTCTCAAAATTTTAGTCTATTGCTATAGAGAATTATGTTAATAGAGACATTAATAAAGAGAAATCCTTACATTCCTGTAATAAGCCCCACTAGACTGTATTATGTTATTTTGATGTGCTTGTGGATGTTTTGATAAAATTATATAAAAATATAAAAATATTTTATTCCTTCTAGGAAGGATGATTCAGTAATGAAACATGAACATGTTAATGAAACAAAAGAAGACAAATAAAAGCATAAATATTCTTTTGTTAAACTTATATGGGAAATGAAACCAAATAAAGCAGCAGATCGATGTTAACTGTATAACCTATTTATTTCTGCTTTTACAAAGCCTAAAATAGCCATTAAAACTAAATGAGTTTTTAAACAAATGACTATCTAAAGATAGTCTACATTACTACCTTTTTGAAACTGACCATCTAATCATACGATTTTTAAAAATTGGTCTATTATTATGACTAATATGTTAATAAAGTTATTATTAACAAAAAACTACATTCTTGTAATAAACTGTATTTTTACTTCTAGAATGGTGCAGTGAGGAACTTGATGACATTGTCCCCAACAACGACAACAACCAACATTTAACTGGAAGTAATTACAGCAAAAAAAATTGAAATCCTTGGAAACTGTCTAAAAGATATATAGTACATAGAGAAACATTCAGTCAAGAAAATCTTCTAAATTTTAGTTAGAAAACAAGTTTGTTGCATTTGAACCACAACCTACTACCATGCTGCTCTCTAGCTCTGCACACAGGAACTACTCTGAGCGGGTGTGGCAGGGTCTAGGGCTACAATTTCACCCAGGAGAGGAAGGTCACTATTGTATCTTGTCCTCTTCAACCCCATGCTGCAGAAACACTCTTCTGGGTGAGTACTGGCAGCAGGACTGATGTTCCCTTCATTGTCAAAAACAATGAAGACCACAGGAGAGTGTAATTAAGAGGGTCTGGTATCTCCATAATACTGATAGAAGCAAGCAAAACAGCAGAGCAATGAGAAAGATAACAGAGAGCAATAGGAAAAGGTAGAAGAAACAACAAATATTGACTTTTACTAATAAGGTTAATTAACTGTATCTGAGATCATACTCAGCCCTGCGAATTATAAAAACTTTGCACATTCACTAGGCTGCACCCAATCTCAGAACAGGATGTGGAAACAATTCTTAAATCTCACACAGATCTATTAACAAAGGGCAGAACACAACTGGCACAGAAGACTTAACTACCACCTCTGATCAATGTTGGCTGAATATTTGGCTACTCTAACCAAGGAACAACTTCTAGGGGGTTTATTTGTTTAAAAATGATATTACATGACAGTCTGGAAGGCTATGTGTATGCCCAAGGCTATGCCCTCTCAGAAGTAATCCAACAGGGACATCCAGGCTTCTAGTTCCTGGACGACTGCCCCAAACTGACTGTGATAACAGCCGATAAGCTGCACACATATCTAACATTAAAGAGCATAAATCTAACTTGTCAGAAGGCTTAAACACACTCACTGATCAGTAAGTGACTTATGCTGACCAAGGTAAAACCATCGGTAGCCATGCTAAAAGATAAAAACAAGAAAAGAAATCTAAGCAGAGGCATCCAAAATTTCAAACTACAGGGAAAATAAATATCATAGTTTCAGTTCAACCAAGTCAATAGACAAATAAGCAGATAACCAATCAGACACTAAAACAACTCCCTCTAGGTGTTTGTGGGTGGGAATTAGTCTCCATAGTTTTGACCATTGTATTATCTCAACATATAATTTTGAACTGAAAAATTATGAGACATGCAAAGTTCTGGAAAGCATTCTTCAGACAAATGAAAAAAACAAAACAAACAAACAAAAAAAACAGAACAAAACATACAAGAAACTGTTTTTGTTGGTCCCAGATTTGGGACTTAGTCAAAAGACTTCCAAGCAACTAAAATTAATTTGTTCCAAGCATTAAAGGAAATCGCATATAAAGAATTAAAGGAAATAATGCTGACAATATTTCAACAAACAGTGAGTATCAATAATGAGATACAAATTATGGAAATAATCAATCTGAAGAACAGAGATAAAAATAAATAAAGCATTATAAATAGAGCCTCAGAATAATATGGGGAATCATTAAAAACACCAATATATGCATATTACCAAAAGGAGAGGAGAGATAAAAAAATGTTTGAAGAAGTAACGGCTAAAATATTCCCAATTTGATGAAAAATGTTAATCTACACATCCAAGAAATATAATGAACTTCAAGTAAGAGAATCACAATGAGATCCACACTCAAATACATTACCGCTAAATGTTGAAAGATAAATAAAATATTTTCAAAGCAGAAAGAGAAAAATATCTTGTCATATTTGAGAAAAACCTAATTAATATTTATCAGACTTATCATCAGAAACAATGGTGACCAAAAAGTAGTGGACAACATACTCAAAGTTCTAAAGGTAAAAAAACAACAATCTTTCAAGAATGAAAATTAAATAAAGATAATTTGTTGCTGTCGTATCTATAAGAAATAATCAAAGAAAATTATTCACGTTGAAAGCAAGTGACAGCAGACATAAATTTAAAGCCACATAAAAAAGAGAGTGCCTGTGAAAGAAATTAAGTAGGTAGTTACAAAAGACACAGTGAAATTACATGTTTCTTCTTCCTTCTCTTAAATAATTAAAATTTGAATAAAACAGTATGTATGCAATTGTGCTATTGCAGGCATATATATATATATATATATATATATATATATATATATATATATATATATATATATATATATAATTTATATCGTACTACACATTACATGATACAAATATATTATACAACAGCAGTGCAAAGGAGGGCAGGTGGGAATAAAGATGTATTAGACTAAAAAGGTTAAATCAGATGGTAACACAAATCCACAGGAAGAAATTAAGAGACAAAACTAGAGTGATGAAAACGTTCTACATTAGTTATTGGTAATGGTTATCCAACTGTAACTTTACTAAAAAAAAGTTGAATTATATGCTTTAAATGGGTTTCTGGAGAAAGTATTATTTAAGATATATTATTAGTCAATAGAATTCTCCTGGAGAGAACATCATGCACAAAACATGAAATATTAACTTAAAACCTAAGTATCTTTAGACATTATATGTGGTGAAGCAAATGATGAAAAGATGGGGTTCGCGAGCAGGATAATAGACAAGCAAAGGTCAGCCAATGAAAGGTTTTGTATTACATGCTACAGCACTAGGTTTTTTGTTTGTTTGTGTCTAACTGGATCTTAATTTGAAAAGACAAAGTATACTTTTATAACAGGTCATTCAAAATAAACATTTATTCATTGGTTCATTCTATAACATTTACTTAGGATATGTTAAGTAAAAGCACTTTGCTTGGTGTTGGACCTTTGAAGTTGCTTAGCTTGTCTGAGAGATTAAAGAAAAAGTGGTAGCATTAAAGTTATAACTGAGACTTAAAAAAATGTTTTAGGTTGAATTTTCTTTCGTGAACCCTTAGACATCAATGATCAGAGTAGCTTCAGCATTGTTAAGCCATAGGATGCAGATTAAGAGATACAAGGTAAGAACAGCAGCAATGAAAAAGAAATCCTATCTGTCTACACTATCCATTGAGAATACATCGTCTTCCAGTAAGAAGACAGAAAACAAAGAGGGAGGAAGAAAAAAGAAAAATAGGCAGATAAATGTGCTTATACTAAAAACAAAATTATATTCAGAGTAATATTTAGTAACAACCTCACATTACATGGGGCTAGGTTTTCTTAGAAGCTCTTTGTTGATTCAGTTCTTAAGAAGCAACACATTAATGGACATTTTTTAAAACTGTATTTCTTATTCTATTTGTATATCGAATACTGTTTGATATGGAGGAAGGAAGATGCAGAATTTTGGAATGGTAAGAATCTGAGAAAGACAACAATTTCTTTTGTAGACAAGGCTTATGTTGTTTTGTATTTCACTGCCTTCCTGCCCAGGATTTGTTGACTGGTGTAATCAAGTGAAAGAGCAGTGGTGATGGATGTCAGATGATTATAACTTCTGTGTTGTTGTTCCAGCCATCACAAGTCTGAAATATTTTCAGAATGCTGCAGCTGCAACTGATGCCATTTCTGAGCAATGATCATAACAATTTGCAAATATACATGGATTAGCGTTGTACTAATGCGAGCCTTGGAAACCAGTACACTGTGCAGCTGTTCATTTACAGTGTATAAATGTCCAGTCCTATGGGAATGATAACTTTGTACTAGGATGAGGCTTTTCAATGGATCTTAGAATGGTACAAGTATAAAATTATAAAATAAATACGTACCTGAAAAGCATATTCTCTCTCTTTACACACCAAAAAAGCAAGAAATTAAAATTGAAGTTTATATCTATAGACCAACTTCCTCTATAAAGAAGGTTCATGAAACTCTGGATTCATGGCTGCTGGGTGAGTTAAACTAATGGTAATGATGGGGATTTTTAAAAAATCATTTCTAAGCTGAAAAGCTTCCAAGAAATTTGTCCCTCCTAAAATTTAATTTTTACTCTAGAATGGAGCTGTACCTACACAGTCTATTACAACCCATTTTTTCCTTGATAAAATTCACAGAATAATTTCTGACTATTACCCATAGGAAAGCAAAATAAAGAAACAGGATAACTCTATTTTTCCTTTCAATTATATTTTGTATAAGATTTTTTCTCTCATAAAAGTTTTTTAGAAAAGATCTTTAGGGAGAACAAAGCGATATACACTGAATTTTCTTTAATAATTTCTTTTTTTGGAATAGGTCTATTTTAATGATTTGAAAGTAATTTGCTGTTCAGCATATACAGTGTTTCTTTCACTATACAGACTAGATTTCAAAGCACACCAACTATGAGAGTATCAAAAGATCTTTCATTGCTGTTACATATTTTCTTTTTGTAATATTCTAAATGTTACCCATGGAGAACGCATATGTGGAAAGAGAAGTACATATACTTACACTAATAGTGTCTTGTTAGCTACTCTGAAGAGCCTAAAAATGTTTGATGAACTGCAGGAGCCTTTTCCCTTTGATGCTTATCAACATTAAAATAAGGTAAGAAGTAATGTTTATTAGAAAATTAGATCCAAACTCAGTTGCCTCAGGTCTATAGTGTGTATAAGATTTACTGAGGCTCCTTTTCGAAAGTATTGGCCCTCACTCCCTGTTTCTCTGATTCAAGCCAGGCCAGAGGAGTCCACAATTCAATGAGCTTCTAGGTAATTCACTGTCTTTCACTAAAGAACCAAAGAATAAAAAATGCTGCACTAGTACAAGATTCAAAGAAGAATTAAATGGAACAATGCCTATTGCCTGATATATGTGTAATACAATATAATGCAGGGAACTGTTAGAGACAAAACAGAAACAGAAGTCCTGGTCATTAACCTGAAGGAACTAATGATACAGTTTGGGAAAAATTAAAAATACACAAGACAAGTAATATAAAAGGGACAATCAATTAAATAAACTATTTACGGAGGGACATTAGTATTGAAGGAGGTTAATGAATATCAGAGTTGTTGAAAATGTGTCATGAAGATAATAAAATACAATATGTGGTTGGTTCTTTAAAAATGAGAACTATGTGAATACTTAGAGGTGAGTAGATAGGGTCTGTTTGGTCAAAGCTGTAGACTGGCAAGTTATGGAGATAGTATAACTGTATGTTGAAAAGAACTGTGAAAGCATATTGAGTAAGTAGTGTGACATCCAATTATGAAGAAAGACAGAAACCAGGCAGAGTAGCAGTTTCTGCACTCATTACTACGGAAATTGGTCTCTTCCATCATCAGAATATGCAGATTATTTCATGTGATGCAAGAGTGACTCTGATAGAACTTGAGTAAACATGAATAAAACATTTATATAAAATCAAGAATGAGAATATGGAATGAATGATTCTTGCTTATTTAAGAAATCTACTCTAATCTTAATATACTACGTAGAGCAGAAGAACAAATACTTTAACTTTAAACCTAGAATTAAAAAAAAGGCCGCAGAAGGTTTCTAGTCCATTTACCTAATTTTCCAGCCCACAATTTGGACTGTACATATCATAATATCCAGTCTATTTTTTCCTTATTATATTATGATACAATATGTTGAAAAAGATTAATATTATGTATTAATACCTCCATGATGTTGAGTTATGGTTACTTTATTTAAACACACAATTATTTTTTTAATTCAATCAAAATTTGTCAGTAAAATATTTCTGTAACAAATAAATGAGATTTCTTCTCTTTTCAATAATTTTGACATACAAAATGTGCTGTTTATTGCTTAGTTAGTGGTATATGCTTTTTACTTGTACACTTTATGAAATCAGTGATTGGCTATAAATACTAGATGTAAACAGAGATGATCAAAAAGATAAATTGAAGATTTACTTTAAAAAAAAAAGGATCACTCCTTCTGCAGTAATAAAGAATAAGAGAATAGGCTAAAATTTGAGAGTAAGTGGCAGGTATGAGCTACTGGTTATAGAAGGTCTATAGGAGAAAAACTTGTCCAGCTGATAAGAGAGCAGCAGACTTACCTCTGAGGATTGAGGGGAAATGATGTTCAGTTACAACCACAAGGAGAAACAGGAAATGGTCCTAACTTGAATTTGAAGAAAACTTACACAAGTTTTAGTTCACTATGCTTTTGTGTCAAATACCCCATGTTTTGTGATAGAGCCTCAGCTAGGAATCTAAACAAGGCATGGCCTCTTTATCATCAGGCTTGACCACAGGGGTGAAAAGCTGATAGAAACATGGGTATGCTGAAGAACCAATTACTGAATTGATGTTTTTTCTTTATATGATGTTTAGCTATCTACCAGAAATGAAGGTAAAAAAGGTAGTGACAGTTTACATAGATTAGAAATTGATAGTTGGCTGGATGTGGGAATGAAAATACAAGGGACTGAAGAGTGACAAAGGCCAGTGTGGGTGTGAGAAATAGTAATATGGGGTTATGGTGGAAAAGTCAATTAATCTCCTAAATCAGTTTCCTTATTAGTAAAGTAAGAATAATGGAATTTTAGAAGGTTATTATATATGTACAATGAGATTATACATGTGAAAGAAAGTAAATACTCTACATATATACTATTTTAGGGAAGTCTGTGAAAGAGAAACAATTTCCACGTTTTCTCCTTTATTGACAAATATTTTCTAAGGTTAAAGATAACAGATTAATAAAAGGAATAATGGCAGATTTCCATGATTTCATTTTTTCTTGGTTTGATAGGCAGTATTCACTGTGTTATATAGAAATGTGTATTTATTCATAGTTTTGATGTTCTATGACCTACACTGGTTACCAGGCAATCAAGTTTATTGACCTGTGGAGAAAAATGAATAGTCTTGAGCTCTCCATAAAGGGTACAGTAAATCTAGTAGCTGTGTAATTAACTTATAATTATGTAAGCAATAAAGGCACAATTATAAGATTATTAATATGTTAAAATTATAAGGAATTTTCTGGCATTTAATTAACATTTACCAAGGCAGGCTACAGCAAATTAAATATCAATTAATAAAAATAGTGACATTTATTTAGATACTCTATTAGGTGTCACAATTATTAACTTGTTATCACTGGCTTTTAAAATTCCGATTAAGTGCCTAAATATTCCTTACAATTTTATGTGTTAAAAATCTAATTATATTAGTGTCCTGTAATTTAAAATTGATTACACAGCATCTCTCATAATAAATCTCAATACTCTCTTAACTGTCAATTGATGCATAATTGACATGTACTAGCTTATAGAGCCAAATGAACACTTCCACTGAAACTAATTCTCTCTTCCTTTAAAGTACCTAATCTTATAAACCTCAAACTTAAAAAAAAGTATAGTAAAGCTGTGGGACCGTCTACATTCAATGTGGTTCCATGCCTTTGGCTTAGATCCATGATTCAGAATATATGCTTTCAGACACATAGCTGGCTGCCTGAGAAATATCTGTGTGAATTTAGTGCATCTCGTTTAATCTTAAGCATATGGATACCCTCAGGAAGCTTATAGGTATAATATTGCTTCCCAAGCAACCACTGATGCCTATGACCAATAGATATAAAAGTATGCCTAGTTAACAGAGTTATGGTGAAAGACATCTTAACTAGTATGAAATATTCATCATTTATCACAGCCATGTTAATCCCAAACTGTCACAATTCAGTCCTTCCATCCATATTTTCCTAGTTACCAAGGTGAGATAAGAAGTTTGAGAAGTATTCTAACAGGTAATCCAGGATCTTTGTAAAATACAAATGATTACGTTAAAAAGAACTGAAGGAAGAGAATCAAGAATGCCACCAAAAGTAATACGTAAAATAGTATTTGTTTTGTAGCATCTATCATACAATGATAGAAACGATTGCTGTTGTTTTTACCCAGAATTAAGTTCAATTTTACCAACGAATAATATACAAATCCTGGCTGATAAAAATTTACTTGAAAAATTCTATATTCAAATATATTTGAAAGCCTTTTCTTCAAGGGTTAAGGTATGCACTAGCAAACAGAATAATATGAGAAATCCTGCAGTAAAGAAGTCTATTTAAATTTGTCAAACATAGCATTTAAGCACAGAACTTTTAATTCATATCATGCTTATTACCCTACCAACAAACTAGAATACAGCAAGGCTCTGTTAGAAGATATAATTATTTAAAAAATAAAAATAGTTAATTCAGTGTTCCTTGACTGTCTTAATTATTCTAGTTAGAGATATGATGTGTGTGAAATTCAGCAATAAAAGTTGCAGGGATTCTGGTTAACTTAAGAAGTTATGCGTAAATGTGTTCCTTTTAGCTAAATCTGTGACATTTGAAAGGGGCATGTGTCAAAAGTACTATTTTCAAAAACAGAATGTATTCATTCCTAGCTTCACAATAGCATAACCTGGCCCCCCCAAAAATTGTAGACTTAAATAATTGATTGTAAGCAGGTCTTCAAATATTACAGGTATTTGAAAAGATCGATGAGACATCGATGCATTCACTTTTAATTTAAAAAGTACGTCTAGAGAGTCATTTGGATACACACACACACACAACATATAAAATTACTTCTTTGGCAAACAGTGACAATTTCATTTGTTTTTTCCTAACCTTCATAATTTTATTTTATTTCCTTATATATATGGCTAGAACCAAGCTTTTGCCATGTTGAGTAAAAATTGTGACAGAGAATGTATTACTGGAATATCAAATAGAATTAGCATAAAACAGGGTTAATAAAAGGGCAAAACAATGTTCAAACCAAGTAAGAGAAAAAAATGGAAACTGATGAAAACAGTGCAAGAAATAAATGGAAAACACTGAAAAGTTCTAATAAATGTATAATTGAAGAAATACTTAAGAAGATGATGCCTGACAAGATTCCAAAACTGAAAAAAGTTATCAATTCACAAGTTGAAAACGCCTAGTAGGAGAACAAAGTAAAACACGTAGGCTAAAGAAAGCAAAAGCAAAGAAAGATCTTAAAAGCTGGTATAAGAGACTGTACTTTGAAAAATGAAAGTGACAGTGACATCCCCTCAGAAATTAAGTGACAAGAAAATGGAGCAGCATGTTTAAAATGCTGAAGTAACTTCTAAACTAGAAATCTGTATGTATTGGAAAAGCATTTCAGAATGCAAGAAAGAAATAAATAAACAATGAGGGAAATTCTAAACAGTCTGTCAAAAATGCAAAGCAAGCAGAAGAAAATAATAAAAACTAGAGCAGAAATCAAGAAAGTGAAAACAAGAAATCAAAGAAAATCAAC
The DNA here is from genome assembly GCF_009834535.1 of Camelus ferus. Lineage (NCBI taxonomy): Eukaryota > Metazoa > Chordata > Mammalia > Artiodactyla > Camelidae > Camelus > Camelus ferus. Next base: position 14,703,122 of record NC_045699.1, read on the forward strand.
AAAATCAAAAGCTGGTTCTTAGGAAAAGTCAACAAAATTGATAAACTTCTAAACCAGGTTAATTAAGAAAAAAAAAGAGAGGATACAGATTGCTAATATTGAAAATGAGAAGAGATTATCACTACTGATTCCTTAACACATTAGGAGTAATCAGAAAGTATTACGAGTAACTCCATGCCCACAAATTTGATGGATTAGACGATTTAGATGAATTCCTTGAAAGACACAAGCTACCAAAACTCATATAAGGAGAAATATGTAATATTAACACTCCTATATTTATTAAAGAAATTGAATCAATAATTAATAACCTTACATTACAGAACAGAAAGTTGTGTACAAAGTACCAGGCCCAAGTATGTTCACCGGTAAATTCTACCAAAGAACTAAAGAGGAAATTCTCTACAATCTCTCCCAGAATATAGAATTAGAGCAAATACCGCCTAACTCATCCTTTGAGGACAGCATGACTCTAATGCCAAAATTAGGCAAAGGCATTATAAGAAAAGGAAACTAAAGACCAGTAATTCTCATCAACATAGATAATAAAGATTCTCAACAAAATATTAGCAAATATTGAATCCAAAAATGTATAAAAAACTATACAACATAACCAAGTGGCATTTATCCCAGGTATGCAAGGCTGTTTTCAGTATCTGAAAATGAACTAATGTAATCCAGCACATAAACAGGCTAGAGAAGAAAACATGATCGTATCAATATACGCAGAAAAAAATCTAATAAAATTCACTACTAATAAAATTCATGATTTTAAAAAAAAATCTCAACAAGCTAGGAATAAAGAATGTCAACTTGATAAAGAACATCTACAAAAAAACCTATAGCCAACATCATGCTTAATTCGAGGAACTAGATGCTTTCCCACTGAGATCAGGAACAAGGCAAGGACATCGGCTTTTACCACCCCTATTCAACATTGTACTGGAAGTCATAGTTAATGTACTAAGACAAGGAACATGTTCAGACTGGGAAGGAAGAAACAAAGAACAAACCTGTCTTTGTTTCCAGATGATATAACTGTACATGTAGAAAACCCAGAGAATCAACAAAATAATACTGTAACTAACAAGCAATTATAGCAAGGTTACAGGATATAAGGTAAATATGCAAAAGCCAATTGCTTTCTTATATTCCAACAGTAAAATACCAAATACCATTTATATTGCCACTAAAAAACATAAAAATTTTATGTTTTTTGAAAAACATAAAAAAATAAGTACACTATCTACATTACCATCACCAAGGCAGATGGACTCTGAGGTTCCCTCCCTGAGTCTACAGCCCAGAAGTTGCCCCCAGCCTGAAACTCTGGGCAATTAGAGCTACACCCAAATTAAAGAAAAAAAAGTCACACAGATTTGTTTCCTGATAAGTTATTTTCCTCTTCCCTGCAAAAAATCATATAGCAAAGCAGTCACGCTTTCAGAAGAACCAATTGGCTGCATTTTTAGTTTTTGTATGATACAACCATTTTCACTGAATTACAGTTATAATACTATTTTGATGAAAATATTTTTCATTTTTAAATAACCAACCACACAAACAAAACAAATATACATATATACACACGTACATAAAAATAAAGCCAAACAAGATAGTAAAAACCCAACATCCTGGCTCATCTCAAGATATAAATATAAGATTTAAATCTTCTGGTCATGTTGATGATCTTTTCCATGGCAGCAGGGAATTAGGCGAGTAAGGACTAAGTGTTGTTCGTTTCACTATTTTTATTCCATAATGGTTTTACATAATTATCTGTTGAGTATCCATACAATACAGGTCCTTGAAATAATTTTTCTTTCTGGTTCAAACTGTCACTCAAAAGGTATCACTTTAGGAGCTCTAATTTTATGAATCTGTCACTTTTTCTCTCCTTAAGTCCAAGTCCTGTCTACAATTCACAGCTGGAGGTGAAGATAACCAATCTTAGCTTTCTAGGACTGAAGACACTTTGGACATAGATTTCATGCCATTTCTTCTTGTGTTCAATGCAGAAAATGCAGGAGGATTTGTGTTAAATAAGTGAGACTAGATATTCTGCAAACTTAAATATCTAATTCAGAAGATGCTAGACTAAGATAGATATGGTTTGGGAGAACACTTAAAATTTTAAGTACATCTTTGTATTTATTTTTTTATTGAAGTATAGTCAGTTTACAATGGTGTACAGCATAGTAATTCAATTATATATATATATATATATTCCTTTTCATTATAGGCTATTACAAGGTATTTAGTATAGTTCCCTATGCTATACAGTAGGACCTTACTGCTTATCTAATTTATATATAGTAGTATCTGAAAATCCTAAACTCCCAATTTATCCCTCTACCCCTTCTATTTGAATCGGTGTGGCAAATATCTAGTGTCTGGCAATGCCTCAAGACAAATAATGAAGTGCTTCTTTCCTAGATGCTTCAAAATAAATAATGAATTGTATTTCGAAGAAGGTGTCAGCAGGTTCACCTGCTTCTCTAATTGTTAACTTATCTGACACTTTAGTATGGAGAATTTTCCCTTTAAAACTGTGAAAATAGGAGAAGGGTTAAGTGTGCACGTTTTAAGAGATGTCTGTGCATACAATGCAAACGGATACAGGTGCAGTTATAAATAAGCAAGTGTTGAGCTAGGAGGCATCAAATCTGTAGAGCACTGATATTGCCAAGAAGTTGGGAAATAATTTTTCCAAAGTAATCAGGATTTGATGATGCAATCAGTAATAAAGTAGACTTGTGCTTTTTTCTAGATTATTCTAATAATTAAAAATTCATCATTCCCCCAAATTAATATTTATACATTAATCAGTTAGCTAAGGAAATCACAATTTCTGAATTATGTTTGATTAAAATCTGAATCCTAGTAATGTTACTATGATATTGTTACTCTGATAGTCTATGATAATCAATAAAATCAGAACTGAAAAAGTTACAACCAACCCTACAGAAATACAAAGGATTATAAGCTGCTACTAAGAGCAACCATACGTCAATAAAATGGACAATCTAGAAGGATTCTTAGAAAGGCACAATCTCCCAAGGCTGAACCAGGAAGAAATACAAATTATGAACAGACCAAAAACATGTACTGAAGCTGAATCAGTAATTTAAGAACTCCCAAAAAACTAAAGTCCAGGACCAGATAGTTTCATCGGTGAATTCTACCAATCATTTAGAGAAGAATTAACGCCTATCCTAAAACTATTTCAAAAAATTGCAGAGGAAGGAACACTTCCAAACTCAAATCTATGAGGCCACGCTCACCCTGATATCAAAGCAAGACAAAGTTATCACAGAAAAGAAAATTACAGGCCAATATCACTTATGAACATAAATGCAAAACTCCTCAACAAAATACTGGCTAACCGACTCCATCAATACATTAAAAGGATCGTACACCATGGTCAAGTGGGATTTATCCCAGGGATGCAAGGATTTTCAGTATCAATGTAAATCAATCAATGTGATACACCATATTGACAAACTGAAGAATAAAAACCATATGATCATCTCAAGAGATGCAGAAAAAGCTTTTGATAAAATTCAGCATCCATTTATGACAAAAATTTCCCAGGAAGTGGACATAGAGGGAACATACCTCAACATAATTAAGGCCATATATGCAAACACAAAGCTAAGATCATACTCAATGTTCTTTTTTTTTCCTTAATGGGCCAGTTAAAATTTAGAGGTAAGACAGTAAACACGTAATATATTTTTAAAAATTTCTGATTCAATTTGCAAAAGTAGAATAGTAAAAATCTCCATGTTTCCAGCATGAGTTGGTGTGTGAGGAATAGGAGTGGTAGTTATTTATGGGCTGTGCCCATTTAAAATTTTACACTGTACTGAATGCTTGTCAGGGAAACAACATGAGATGGCTTACTGATGTCCAACAATTCATTATAGATATATACAGGTGAAAATGTATGTTTTCTTTTATGACTACAGCTATTTTATATTATGTACATAAATTATTCATTACAACTTGGATATAATAGGTAATCAGAATGGAAGTTATTTTTTAGTAAAAATCTTTTAAGTCACAAACATCTATTTGTTATTCCATTTATACTTCAATAGAGAATTTTTTTTAAAGTCCTCTTACAGTATACCAATATTTTACGACCTGCACTAGGTATACAACTTGTGTGATACATAGACCAAATTCAAAGCAAACAGAAACCATGACCTTTTCAGAATGGTTTTATAACCAACCTACTTAGAGATGGTATAAAAGTCAATTTGTGTTTATTGAGGATACAGTATGCAAGCTATGACACTATCTCTTAAATATTTAAGCATTCTTTTTAAGAGTTGGCCCAGGAAACAAATCTTTTCTCATATTTTGGGAGATTAATCAGCATTTTAGCACAGGCATTCATTCTCAAAGAAATTACCAACAAGAACATATTAATTATTGTAAAAAGTTCATCTGAACTTAAGTTCTTTATATACTATATGTTTTAACCCAATATATGGTTAAAATATCAGTCTAATATTTGTATTTAGTAAGGCTGATTTTTTTTTTTTCTGGAGCAGGAGTGGGTTCCTAAGTCCTTTTATTTTCTTAGAAAGCTTTCTTGATAACTGGTATAGCAAGATGTCCCAGGCTAATCTTGTATATCTTCTGCCCTGGAATGGGAATCAGCTGTTTCCTAACAAAACTCTGGAAATGATACATCAGGGTCATTATTAGTGCCAGGGAAGCCAACTGTGCTGTGCCTGTCACAGTTTCTAAGATGTTTTTAATGGACAGAGCTAAGGATACATATACTAGCTAGAACATATATTGGCTAGATATTGAGTGTGTACTTATACATACGTATATATACATATACATGTGTACATAAGTTGTGAATAAATACTTACAGGTGAAATATCTCATGTTTTATACTGATATTTCTATTATATATGTGGGGATTTTACTTTACCTTTTTTCTACATTATATCTGAATCTCCTTAGTTGCACACTGAGAATTCTAGTTTTTTAGGACAATAGGAATGACAGAATTAAAATAATCTATAATTACATATTTTCAGTGTTTTCTTTACATATAACAGTTTTAGATTAATAATGTTAATACTTTTATCACCGAGTATTTTTACTGCATATTTTTAATTAATGTAATCTACCTAAATAACAACAGATTCTCTACATGCTATTTTCTCCCCTTTTAATTCTCATTTAGTTTAGGTTCTATGAGAACTATATATTTAATGCTCACCCTTTCTCCATGATATCTGTGTCTTTCTAGTTGTTTGGTTTTCCTGAAGCTTGTTCTTGAGTAAAATCTCCAGGGGGGTCTTACAGGAACTCTAGTCTCTGACATTTTGCCAGTTGATAATAGTTTTACAGAGTCCTTTATGAAGTCCTTTATATTTGAAAGCCAATTTTCCCGGATATAAAATCCATAGTTCTCAAGTTCTTAACTTGAAAAACTTAAGTATGTTACTCTTTTTGGTTTTTTTTGGAATAAAAATGCTATTGAAAAGTCTGATGATGATCTAATTGTACTTCCCTTCCAAGTTGCATTCTTAATTTTTTCCTCATTTTCTTTTTGGTGAAATAATTTTACTAAATAGGGCTTGTTGATCATTATAGTCAATATTCTCAGGTACACAGTGCATCTTTTAAAGTTTAAACATTTTTCTAAAGAAAATGAAATGTACATTTTCTCAATTTTCTCTTATGCTTTCTGTAGGTTCTTTAGGAACTCTAGTACCTGTACCCAATCCTTTTTTATCTTCAATATTTATTATTTTCTCTTGAAACCTGTTTATCACTTCCTTTGTTACTCTACATTTTAAAACTTTTTAATTTTTACTTTGTACTGCAATACTTTCAATAACTATAAGGATAATGTAAGACTCTACATTCTTCTTAAAATACTGTTCTATGGTATTTAACCTCGATACTTCTCTGTTGTACATTTCTATTTGAATTTAGTTTTCACAAACGGAGAGAAAAAGGGCTTGACTAAAACAGTGTTTATCACTTCCCAGAGCTCCCCCTTCTGTTATTTTAGGGTAGTGTTATAAGTCACGGTAAAATGCTGTTTTGAGATTTTCTCCTTTTGTTCCCTTCCTCCACTTTTATTTGGGCCTATTCTTGCCTCCCTCCCTGTGGTCCCTTTCCTGCTTAATTTTGACACCATCCTTGTAGAAAGGGCGCCTTAAAGAGTTCAATGGGATAGACTGCTTCAGACTTTTTAGGCCTTAGGCTAGTCATTACAGTTAAATCCTTTTGGAAGATAAAATAATAATAATCCAATTGTTCTGGATGGGGCCAAATCAGAACACTGCAACTATAGCGTTTATCACCATTTTTTAAAATAATTTACAAGGTTAAAAATAAGACATTCCAATATCAAAACGTACTTATAGGAAAGTAGTTTTTTACTCTATATCAAAAGCACATCACAGAGTACTAACCACTACACAATCACGGCAGAAAATGAAAAAGCCCAGATTTTTTCTTTTTCACTGCACATTTTTCCCTGACCTCAGCTTTCCTGCTTTACGAAAAATTCACACACAGCTCCCCAATAAAACAAACAAAAAACTAGGAATGAAGACAATCTTGGAAGAGACTCTGAGCAAAGATTACAGTATTTATTTAGATATTTAAACCCATTCCAGGATGTGAAAATTAGATGAGCTGCTGTTGTTACCTGACACTAACATAGAAAATGAAAAGAATGTCGGAAGACTAGGTTCCATAATTATAGGCTAAGTGTAAACTCCAAAAAAGTAGGAGGTGAATGTAATATCCATGGTAAGAACATTTTTGAAACATGTATTGCAGTTGTGACGTTTGAAATAACAATTATCAATTCAGCAGAAGTGAATAAAAAGAAAAATGCAAACATATAACATCCCTGTTAGGAAAAAAGTTTCTGTAAATACTAATATTGTAAATAAACTCAGCTTTTCCTTACATACATGTATCATATAATCTCCTAATGAGCACACTTGTCATAATTTTATTTTTTAAGACACTGTTTGTGCTGTGTTTTATCTGAGTATTTCATGCCTTTGATTATGCAGTATGTACATATTGCAAAATGCCAAACTATGTATCTAAATGTATATGCTTGAAGCAAAGTCTGAATAATATTATGGAAGTGAGATGCTCACTACAGTGCTTTAGGACACATTTTCAATTAAGCAACCATTTGTTTAAAAACCAGGGGACCAAAATCTTCATGTTTTATTCAAAATTAATATCTCCTTAAGGAAATCTTAAAATATCATGGTATTCTGTTTTACTTTTTTACTGTCCTTTCCCATGGGTTTGTTAGTCTTAAAGAAAAAAACTCAGTAGTTGGGATTTTCATTTCTAACCATCAGAAGTTTCCTGGAAGGGGGACCACGTTCATGTAACAGGCACTGATTCTACAGTAAGTTAGAATGGATAAATCGTATTCAGGAAATTGAATATTCATCTTTATAAAGGTAAGCAATATTTCCAAGAATGCAAACACTACGTGAAAGTGTACATAGTGTACATTTTACTTTCCCTCACACATAAATACATGCATTTGTTTTTTTCGCTCCCATATATACATAAATCTATAGTTAAATATACATAGAAATATAATTAACAAAAATGAAACACATATTTTATAACTTTATTAGTATGTAATTCACATACACATACAGTTCACCTATTTAAAGTTTACAATTCAATGGTTTTTAATATATTCACAGAGCTGTGCAATTATCACCATCATCAATTTTAGCATATTTTATTGCTTCAGAAAGAAACCCCATACATATCAGCAGTCACTCTGTTTTTCCTTACCGCTTCACTTCCTTCCCTTACCCAAGAACTAGGTAAATGCTATTTTCTGTCTGTACAGATTTGCCTATTCTGGACATTTTATGGAAATGTAACAATGTAATAGGTAGTGTTTGTGACTGACTTCTTACATATAACATAATGTCTTCAAGGATTATCCAGTTTATAGCTTTTAACAGTATTTCATTTCCTTATTTTATTCCGAAATAATATTCTGTTTAATGGATACATCATGCTTCATTACTCTATTTATCAGTTCATGGACATTTGGGTCATTTCCACTTTTTGGCTGTTGAGAAAAATACAGCTAGGAACATTGGTGTGTAAGTTTTTGTCTGGACATAGGTTTTTATTTCTTTGGGGTATCTCTAGTAGAATTGCTGGGTCAGATGATATCTTTGTGTTTTATCTTGTGACCGACTGTCAGAATAAAGTTTTCCAAACAAGCTAATATAGGTCTCATATAATGTGTTAGGAAGTATACCTTCCTCTGTTATATTTTGGAAGAATTTGTGAAAAAAAATTGTTATTAGTCACTCTTCAAACATGTGGTAGCGTTCACCAGTAAAAGCCATTCGACCCTGTACTTTTTAAGGGTAGTTTTTTAACTAACTAAATCAATCTCTACTTGTTATAGGTATTTTCAAATTTTCTATTTTTCAAGTCAGTTTCAGTGTTTTGTCACTTTCTTGGAATTTGTCTATTTCACCAAAGTGAACTAAACTGTTTTTCTGCAGCTTTAACTGCATCTCGTAAGTATTAAGTTCTCTTCATTTTTGAATACCACAAAGTATTTTCCAATTTCCCTCATGATTTCTTCCTTAGCCCACTGGTTGTTCAGATTGTGGTATTTAGTTTCCATCCATTTATGAATTTCCTTAATTTCTTTCTGGGTTTGGACTTCTAATTTAATTCCATTGTCATTACAAAATGTAGTTTGTATGATTTCAATCTCTTAAACGTATTAAGTCTTGCTTTATGGCTTAGCATACTATCTTTCACAGTGAATGTTCCATGTGCTCTTGAGAAGAATATTTATACTTCTGTCGTTGGCTGGAATGTTCTATGGAAGTTTGTTAGCTTTGGTTGCTGTATAGTGTTCTTCAAATCATGTTATCTCCCAGATGACCTTTAGCCTAGTAATTCTATCCATACCGAACGCAGAATACTGAATTCTACAACTACTGTTGAATTATCTATTTCTTCAGTTTCGTAAGTTCGTATTTCATGTAACTTAGGGCTCCGTTGTAAGATGCGTATGTTTTAAATTGCCATATTTTCCTAGTGGATCAACTTTTCCATTACAAAATGTTCTGCTTTATCTTTAATAGCATGTCTGTCATTAAAAATCTATTTTGCCTTAAGTTAAACCCAACACCTGGGCCCTCTCCCAGATAGTTTTTGTTGCTTGAATTTTTTCCTGTGTATTGGTCCCAATGTCTTGTGTTTTCACTTTTCTCAAAAGATCTTTTATTAAAATGCAGATGGTTTAGATAACATTGTAGGAACTCCCAGAATGGATTCCCAACTCACCTCAGAGCTTGTTTTGTTTTCATGTTTGTTTATTTAGTGATTTGGCTGTACTATTTTTGTAAAGTATGTTTCTCTCTCAATGTGAAACCTGTTATCTTGCTCTTTAGAAGCTCAGCCTTGGACATGTACACAAATACACTTGGATGACAGTGTTTTTTGTTTTTCTTTCAGAATTCTCTTTATTTCTTCCCCTGATCTCTCTATTAACTGTTTGCCTCTGTTGGCGCATACCTACTAGGTGTTAGGCTTCATTAGTAACAGTGGAGTGCTCTGTAATTTTTGATAATGCTTTGGAGCCTACATTACTCCATAGAGGGATCCAATTAAATTTAAGCCCTTTGCAGAGATAGTTTTTCAGTCAAGTCTTTGAGGTTTGTCCAGAACCCAAGGAGGGGCTTTCTTGGTTATAGATACTCCTGGATAGATGCTTCTTCATTTTCTATATACCCTTAGGAGAATTTCCACAGAGAAGTGACTTTTACAGTGTGTGTGTGTGTATGTGTGTGTGTGTACATATATATATTTTTTTAAACCAGTTTTAGTTTTGCTAGAGTCAGTCCGTGGGGTTTCTCACACTACCATTTAAAAGTGGAAGTGGCATATTAATTTTTCTAATAGAACTTTCTTAAATTTTGGTACTTTAATTGGTATGAGCAAATTTAGAGTCAACAAGTTGGTTTGTTTTGGGGGCCTTATGAGCATATGCAAATATTCACATGTATTAGTCCCTAAAGGTCCAGGATAACTAAATATCTAACTGTTGAATTTCTCTACTCCATGGTGTTAACTTTCTCTAGAACACCCTATCATCAAGTTCTATCTATTTACCTCATCTTGTATTCTCCTGTGATCTTTCCCACTACCAAAGTCACAAACTATTGTAAATCAGATACATGGGATGAAAATTCTGAGGCACTAAGGGATAAAGAGGCAGTAAGGACAAACACTGTTTCCTCTGATCCATATTTCCCCAGACACCAGACTTGCTCAAAAAGCATGATTATATAGAATTTCTATATATAATTCCCAGAAATAAAGACTATAAAAATACTGAAAACAGACTAATGTAGAATATAACCCATGAAGAATGTCAATACATTTGATAAGATGAAAAGTATCTTAAGGAGTGGTAAGTATAGATGTAAGAAGAAGAAAGCCATGACCTAGATTAAACACAGCTAATTAGAGACCCAAAATGTCTTGTAGGATATTAGAAAGCCTGTATATCATATGTTTGACAGAGTAAAAAGAGGGAGATATTGGTCCAAAAATCTGGGTTAACTGAAATCCAGGACATGGAACGATCACACTCCAACCAAATCCTTTATTCTTCTGCATCACTAAATGTTTTAGGTATTTCAGATAATTAGTTCCATTTCTTCAGAGAGCCCCTGGACTTTTCTCTGGGATAGACACACCAAGTCACACACTCAAAACCTATAATATCTTTCTTTTCCATTTATTCAATGAAGAATTCTTTCCTTAATCATAGTGGTTAAACTCATACATACAAGCCAAATTCTATCACCAAGCCAGAGTGACCTTCTCAAATTACTTAACTTTTGTCTGCTTTGGCCTTAGTACAAGTTAAATGGAGATAATAATAGGACAATAGAATGTGATTAATAGTTAAATAACATAATCTACATAAAGCATTACTATTTTAATTTTATAATTTCCACCATAATTACTTTTAAAAATTAAAATTTCATATATTTTCAGATTTTTATCTATTTTGGTAATAGGAGTATTAGAAATCAGGAAGCCCTTGTGTTCTGAACTGAAGAAGAAGTAAAGAGATAGCACTGAAAAGGAAAAGTAGGCATAAATAGTTTCTAGACATAATGGTTAAATTTAGGAGCATATCAACGTGAGAACAATATCTACCATTTATTAATAATTTTTGTTCGTGTTCATACAAACAGAAGGTCCTATAAATTGAGAAAATTACTTGTCTCTGTGTTAAATAACAGCAGTACCAGGCATAGTTTCCTATGTTAGACATTATTTAGGACAACTGAAAATGACTGAGCTGCCTGCTCAAGGAAACATTTGCTCCTGGAAAGCTGGACTAAGAGCCAGTTAAAACAGTGTACTCTTCAAGACTAAGAGCCTGATCATCACGACATGCCTCAAGCTTCTTCACTTGCTGTGCTAACCAATCCTAAGCTATCATATCAAAAATTCTGACCAACCCTAACCAGTATTCTTCCTTGTAAGATCCATCTTAAAATAATCCAGTCTAGGCCCTAAAACCCTACAAATGTTTTTCTCCGATACCTCCCTCTTAAGCACTGTTGAGACTCAAGGTGGGTTCTTCCTTAAGGGAGTCAGAATAATAAATTTAACTTTTTAGTCAACAGTTTCTCTGGTGGTCTCTTGAGACAAAACATGACAACATTTTTCATGGATACAATGTATCTATCAGTGGGACTCAGGCTAGTTAAATGATACAGAAAATTTTTAATTTGTAAGGTAATTTAAAAATTAAATAGGATTAATTTAAAGTTGAATATATTAATATTTTAAAGATTATTCTTTTAAAAACTGTTATTCACTATAATTTGAATATATATATTCTTACCCTTTATTAATGAAAATAAAAGATTTACTTTCCAACTGTTGAGTTTTATTAGGTATGTAAATTTACAATGAAAATGTAGGATTTGTAATAAAATTTGTTACATTTTAAAGACTTTCCTAATGACTACATAGAGAATTTGGTTGAATTCAATACCCACCCTTAACATATCTATGCCTACATGTTTCTGCCTAATGATTGGGGTTGTGAGAACGTATTTCTTATAATTTTCCAAGTGAGAGTTGAAAAATGTTGTCAAATACCTCCTAGGCATTTAATTATCTCTTTATTCTACAAAATACTCAGTTTCTGATTGTAACTTTCCTCATGAGTGTTATACTAAGTATATTCTCCTTCTATACCTGCACTTCATTTCCAGAAGAGCATTAATAATATTATGAGTCGAAGGTCTGATACAGGTCAATAATATAGGACTATGGAATGTATCTTTCTTTAAAAGAAGATTCAAGAATGCACTGTTAATGACTGAACAGAACAAATCACAATAAAAATTTGAATTGAGAGACATTTGTAAGTATACTTTCAATAATACTAAGTGTATGGGAACAATTCAAATTAAACTTTTTTGGCAGATACTCTTTCTCAATTTTCTGTATGTGATGAAGCACTAATAATCTGTTCATTATGTCTCTCACTGTGCAGGTTACAATATAATATAAATTTGTTATACAAATTTTCTCAGCAGAACCTGTGTCTATAGAATCAAAGCAATTTTTAGTACTATTTGCTTTATCATATATTCCAAACTAAATGGAGTCTGTATTAACGAGGTTTCTCTATGTTAATTATTATACACAAATGAGGCAATTTAATTTTAAGTAGAGAATAGAAAATACACAGAATACTTTTGAAAGGTACAATTTAAAATTAAACCTAAAGCCTTGAACTTTGGTTTCATTTTCCTACTATTAAGGAAAAGCACTGTCAAGCAAGTAACTATGTAATGCGATTGCTTATTATCTTTCTGGGAAGCAATAAATTCCAATTCATGTGAAGAGATGATTTGTTGTTGGTATTTTGTTTTATTCTCTTCAAAAGTGAGATGGGTTTCTTTAGGTATCAACATTGTCCCTGGTCTCATAAGCTGTTACCAAATAGAGCATATCATAAGTTCTGAGGTTTGATATTCAGTGATTATTATAGCAGCATATACGTGGAAATGCTCTTTCAAGGTTGTTTTATTTCCTATTTGCCACACTTCATACTACAGAATAGTACCTAAAAGTAAAAAGCACTTTCTTGAAATGAGCCACATGATAAAACAGCGCATAAGAAGAAGGCAATAGGGTGCAGTGCAAGTGTGCTGTGAAAATGAGTAAACCAGATGTCAGCAATGCTTGAGCTCAGTTGTGGATGTGTTAATTTTCCCCTAGATCTGCTCAGGAAGCTGGCAGGCAGAATCCCTTGCCTCACCGATCAGGGAAATCGCTCAGAGAAGCCTCAGAGGCAGAAAATGCAACTGACAGGGGAAATTCACTGAAGCCTTTTTTTTTTTTTTTTTTAAGAGAAAGTGAGATTTTTTTAAGTAGGGTTTTTTGTCGTTATTGTTTGTTTGTTTAAAAGCAGGTTTTACTACCAATCACTTTAAGACGTAGGATCTACAGAACAGAAGAGAATAGGATTTACTGAACTCTAGGTTACCTGATTGAACTGATCAACTGCTATTCTTTATTGGAAGGAACAAAAAGAAAAATGAGGTCGAGTTAGTGAAAATTATTCTGAGTCTATGGCAAAACTAAAAGTTCAACAGTGTTTAGATTTTATATACATTGTTTTTCTCTCAAGTCAAAATAAAATACTTCAATGAATATTCAGCATTCATTCTTGCTATAGTTTTCTAAGAATGTGAAACAAGATTTCTGGGCCACTATCATTAACTCCTTAAAATTGATGATATTTTAGTTTTCAGTGCGCTGGTTTTGCAATTCATAGAATGAAAACTGAATTTAAATTAGTCCTTTGTAACATAGTTTTCCTAGAAATATCACTTAGAAATGTCCCAGAGTCTGCTAGTTGTCCATCAATATCTATTTTCCCCATGTCCTATAATAATAGAGCTATGGAATTTTAGCTGTATCTGTGGCTGGTCAAAACACTTTAGTTTACAGTATCTCCTATAGTTAGGTTTGGTCATACGACTAATGGCCAGTAATGTATATTGGAGGTTTTACATGCAACTTTTGCAAAATGTCCTTATTAAGTAGAGGGGTTTGATCTTCTCTCCTCCTTTCCCATAACTGAAATACAGACATGGTGGCTGGAGAACTCGAGCTGAAGCTACAGCATTTACCTTGAAGCTAAAAGATCTGAAATTAAGAAACCTATAACCTGACAGGGGACTTCTGAGAGAGCAAAACAAGTTCCTGTTTTTAAGTCACTGCTACTTTGGATTCTGTAATTGTCAGCTAAACTGTTTTAAGTCCTTTCTGTGTACCTGGAACTGTTATAAGCAGTAGAGGAAAAAAAATTCCCTGTTTTCATGAAACTTATATTCTGGCATGGGCTAATAAAAAAGGGATAAAAGATGAACGATCCAAAATGAAGGATTTTCTCTTACATAAGGAGGATAGCAAAGTTCTATGATAAGGTGACATTTGAGCAGAAACCATAAAGAGGCATAGAAGTGAATCATGCAGAAACTTGGGGGACACAAAAGATTTAAGCCAGGAGGTATAAGTTTATTTCCCTTGGAAGGCTGGATGATAAGCAAGCAAGCCTGACTGCAGGAGCAGAAAGAGTGGCTGAGACAATGGTAGAAGATCTAAGACCTCATAAGCCATTCAAAAACTATGGCTTTTACTTTGGTTGGGATGAAAAGCTATTGGAAAGGGTCTTGTACGGAGAAGTAACACATTCTGGCATATTTACAAGGGTCACTCTGATGCTGTGTTTACCTGACTAAAAGGGAAGCTGCAGTCTTGCCAAATGCTGAAAGGATATTTAAAAATACATGAAACTGTAATGCAGTATTTTTGCTCAAGGTCAGAAAATGCAGTGACTTTTTCTGAGTATAATCCATGATTTATACATATGAATTGCTATGATCTATATGTAGAGATTTTATATTCAACAATATGTGTGCTATTTACATTTCATCTTCACTACAATCCTAAGATATTTTAAATCCTCATTTTATAAATGAGGACAAAGTTAATATTAAGTTTTCCAAGGTTACATATGAAATGATTATTAGACATGGTTTTCAAACTTGGAAAATCTAAGTCCGGATCTGCTTGCCTTTTCAGCTACTCTATTAATCATTATACAGTACTCCCTTACAATTATATTATCTTACCACATGTTTAAAGAAAGAAAACATCTGTGGAGTGACTTTTCAATTAATAAGGAAAGAAGGCATACCATACAATTGATAAAGCATATCAAACAATTTACATATTAATCACAACTTTAATGCATTTTGTGTCACCAGAATAGATACAGGTATATTTTTGTGGTTTAATTTCATTTCAACCTGTGGTAAATAAATGGGGTAGTCCAAAAAGGGTTAAAGAGTCCCAAATTCACAGTAGTTAATAAAAGCCCATTGGGGTCTTGTTTATTTCTAACTGGTGGAGAATTAATTTGTCATGCTCCAGGGGGTGCCAAGCTCCAATTAACACCCCATGTGTGGTTAGCACATTTGTAATGGATTGGCTGTTAGTAGTATGATATAACCAAGAGGCTCGGGTCCCTACACTAACAATTGCTGGTCCCAGGAAGAGATACAGGGACCTAGCTACCTCATTAGTTGCTCACTGAAGACTGGATCATCATCCCTGGCCATCCTGTGTTTGGAAGATATCCCCAAAGTCATTTGATTAGAATACCTCTAAAAGTGCTGTACTCTTTTTAAGATAAAAGGGGAAAGATATTTTTTCCCTGAAAATTTAAAGTTCAAATTCTTAAACCATATAGTTAACGGCATTCACAGTTACACAAAATGGTACCTGCTAGTTTCATCCAACTATTGGTTAACTTAGTGAACAATCAAGTTACAACTATCCATGTCATTAAGCTGTCAGAGCTTTAAAACCACTGATTTTTTTCATCCTACTGTGTTACCAGTATATTGTCATATCTGATCAAAGAAATATGTTGCCTGAGCTCTAGTTAGGATTATTTAACAATAATTTTGACTCAGGTTGTTGAAAGATAGAATTATTTCAATTTTCAATTAGTGCCTTATTAGTGTAATAAAAGAAAAGCTTCTTTTTGAACTGCAAGGTCACTTCAGTAATTGTTAATGTCCTTAAGCCTTTGTATTTTACATGGCAATGCTTGTAACCCAGAGTGAAAATGATGGAGATTTAAAATGATGGAAAAATAACTGTAAATGTAGCAAAGCAAGGTATTAATAAACTAAAATGGTGAGAAAGAACAGGAAAGTACAGTAATGTAAGTGAAATATTAATAAAGAGAATTTTTCCAAATGCAACAATCACCAGTCATATCATGGCACAATTCCCCTTGAGTGGTAACTGCAGTTCAGTCCATTTTTTTTTCAGGACTGTGGGGGTGGGAGTGGCAAATTATTACACAATGGGACATAAGCAAACATTTATAAAAGTTTCATTTCATTGAATATACTAAAATGCACATAATCCTTTTTTAGAGACAGATTTGGCAGTGTAATGAGTATGCCAAAAGGCAACTTTCACAAATAAGAATGAATTATTATTTTAAAAGCCTGCGTTTCACCTTATTCGTTATCTCAATCCAACAGTGCCTTAGATGATAATACCTACTGACCAGCAAGTGTGTTTTCTCCCATGTTTCTTCTCCCCACCATTACCCATTCTGGTCCTGTCCTTAAGTGATAGGCTTAGGGTCATTTCATTTCAACTTGGAACCATTTTTTGAATGAAAACTCTGAGAGGAAGCAACCAGAACAGAAAGTCTCTCCCCTGTCCTCGGCTGGAATACACAGGAGTATTTTTAGGAGACTGGAAAAGATGTTCATTTCTTCAGCTTTCATGGGTTTCTGTTTGTGAAAAATATGCGCAAATAACAGGGCAGCAAGAGAAAAGACTAAGAAAGTTGACAGGGAGACTTAGAGCATCCAAGCTTTTACTCCATTCAGACCATTAAATGATAGTGCTTCACTTACGATGTCAAAGAACCAAGAGGTCACTTCTCTTGTTCTTTAATTTTTTGTCTTTGAAGAGAAGAATACTTATGAAACTTTTTCTGTTTAAAAGCATCCATTACAGAAAGGAACAGAATACTAACAACAAGGCATCCAATAAAACCTTTCATTGAATAATGAAAGAAGGATGATACCAATATGTTTTTTATCTGGTCAAGAAATTTCTCTAACAGTCTTTTGGTGCACAGAGTTCTAATGGGCTTATGACTACTAATGGCTTTTTAATCTCATCGTCTGTAATGTTAGAGTTTTAAATCTATTTACTTCAATTTCCTGACATGCATCAGAGACAAAGAGGGTATTTACTGGCTTTGTGGGCTTTGTGTTACATTTTTTATTACATTAAAATGTGCACTGACTCTTGCATCAGCAACTCAACTGGATGGTTTTGGGGGAAGGGTAAACAGAAAAGTCATTAAATAGTTTCAGAACTACCATGGTAAATGATATAAAGCTTCATTTTATACCCACAGTGTGTAAATAGTTTTGTAAACCTAGAAAATTTTACCAGACTTTTCAGCTTTTGAATTTTGAACAGGCCAGATGCAATAAACATGGTTCTCTTTTATTTAATTTATATTAGATAACATTTACCCTATCTTCGGCTATTTATTCCATAATCGTTTGTTTCAAGCTCTTGCTTTGTTTTCACCTAGGTTCCATCCTGTATCTACAGCTAATATATTTTTATTTTCTCCTATTAGAATGATGTAGAGGAGGATCACGTTGGACACCTTGGGTAATTCACTGAGCTGCTACTATTTTGATCTTCCTCAGATATTAAATTAAAGGGTTTGAATAAACGTTTTCTTACCTCAAATCTTCTTAAAAGCAGATCATGAATGTCAAAATTTCTTTGTAAATGTCCACTCTTGAGACAACCAAGGTACAATCTACACGCTTGAGGAAAAAGAGAAGTAAACCAAGAATCATAAATGACAATAACATATCCATTAAAAATTCTATTTTTTAAATTCTATTCACCAGCACCTACTCTCAAAAACAGCACTATGAAAGAACTCCATAAATATGTATCACTTATTTTCAAAACATCCAGAAAGTTAACTTTTCACAATTAGAGACAAAATAAGATATATTAAAATCAGGATTAAAAAAAATTGAAAACACATATTCAAATATTAATTCATTTATTGAGCCAGTAATCACTAACCAATTTGTCCTCTCTCCTCTACTCTTTCACTACACTTTGTTTATGCTCCTTTTATGGTGCTTAATACAGTATTTTTGTTTTATTTTGATCGTGTAACATATCATTGAGTCCTACAGACTTACACATTATTTTACAAGTTTGGCAATAACCGATAGTGCCTGGCATAGAGTCTCAATTATTTTGGTTGGCTGAGTCAGTAAATCATGGCCTCAACTCTATTTCAGATTATAAATGATAAAATGGAAAATCACTATATATTTAGTAATTAGATAAGCCGATAACTATACTTGCAAAAGCTTTTTTAACAAGTACTAAAAACAAGCATTGTTTCTCATTGCCCTTCCATTAATCAGAAATTTGATCAGAAAGGAAAGGAAAAAGAAAAAAACAGGAAAAGAAAGGAAAGTAGTGACAAAAGCCGGAGTGTTGCATGGGATGGTGACACTGCCACAACCTAGAAGAGGGATCCATCATTCTCTCTCAAAATTCACTCACAAGAAGTAGTCCAAAAGCCCTGCTCAATTACAAGAAGGCTCGAGAAAGTGAGAGAACACACGGATATTCAGTGAACATTAAATGTTCTTTGCCATAGGAGAGAATAATTAGACTAGCCTATCCAAGAAGCTACTCAAGGTTACTTGGAATGGATGGTTCCAATAAGCTGGGAAACTTTAATAGACAGTGGAAAAATAGTAGCATCTAACATACCAGGCTGGAGCATATCTCAAAAATAAAATAAAGGCAACTCTAAATAAAGGCAAGAAGACATAGCCAACATTGGTCTTGATGAGCAGACTAGTGACAGCAACTATATTATTTGTTTAAAAAAATTGTTTTATAGGTGATGTGGCAGTGGTTAAAAACACTGATACTGGGACAAGATTGTGTGGGTTCAGTCTTAATTCCACCATCTACTAGCAGTGACTTTGAGCAAGATACTTAATGTCACTGTAAATCAATGTCTCCATCTACAATTGCAGAAATTAGATGTACTTAACTCACAGAGTTATGGTGAGGATTAAAGGAACTGATGTTTGTGGATATCTTAGATAGTGCCTGGCACATAAATGTAATAAATTAGTGTTTGTAAAACAACTGAAATATTTTCAAACCACTTTATCAATTTTATTGTCATATTGTAAGTAGATTTAAGGAAGCATTCTAAAAATTAAGGAATGATTTGGCTATTATAAAAAATTCCAACCCAGGCAAAGATCAAGAGTAGAAGGATGTGGAGCTCACCTCCCTGTACAAACACATCAAAATTACATCTACATGTAAAACGATTCTCACAGGAAACCAACTGAAAGCTGGCAGAGGATCTCTCTCATTCAACCAAAGCTGCAAGAAAGATTTCCACATAACTGGGTAGGAAGCAAAGGGAAAATAAAAGGAATCTGGAAGTGACTTGTGCCTCTGGGAGGGAGGTGTGAGAGAGGAAAGTGCCTTTGCCCTGGGAACCTGCTTGGCTGTCTGGGAAAGACAGAAAGCTAGAGTGGCCTGGAGTTTGCTCAAGAGGAGTATGCAGGTGCAGGCTGGCAAACAAACAGGGCACAGGGAGGCTGGCACCGTTGGATGCAACATCGTCATATTGTCTAGACCAAAATGTGTACCTGCTAATACATGCAGCAGCTAGGTGCTGAAACACAGGACATAGGGAAAGGACTAAGTGTAGCTGCATGGAGACAGGCTGAAGAGCCTGGAGTGTGGTCTGTGTTGCCACTGTTGGCACAATCAAGATGGGGCACAGGTTCACAATAAGAGCCCCACTGTCAGTGTCCTCACACAATGGGGCACAACCCCGGCAGCCACAGGCTTTGTGAGCACACACATGTGCGTTTAGAACCAGATGTGGAGGCTTATACTCCAACAACTGGGGATCAGACCTTGCCCCCAATAGAGCTGTGACAGCCAAAGAGAAAAGAGGAGACTTTGGCCAATATCCAGTGCAAGCTCAAGCTCTGGTCACCACCACATCAAATATACTTCCTTATCAAGGGAGACAATGGCCAACATGCTCTGAGGAAATATGTGGCAGGCATCCATACCAAAACAGCCCTCACACCAAAAATATTGAACTTACAGAATCTGCATAGGCATACTCCCACATAAAAACATCTCAACAAGACCACAGTAGATAAGTGCATCTCCTAAATTCATAGAGTCAGAGAAATTTAAGTAAAATGGGAAAGCAGAGAAACTATCCCCAATTAAAAGAACAAGAGAACTTCTCTGAAAGGACAAACGATAAAACAGAGCTCTCCAGCCTACCAGACCCCACGTTCAAAAGGGAGGTAATAGAAATGTTAAATTAAGAAATATTATGTATAGAATTGCAGATAAATGTAGCAAGGAAACAGAAATTACAAAGAGGAATCAAAATTAAACACAACTTCCAAGATAAAAACTGAACTAAAAGCAATGAATAACAGACTAAAGAAAGCAGAAGACTGAACAAGTGATTTGAAAGATAGAATAATGGAAATCACTCACTCAGAACAGCAAACACCAAAGACAAATAAAATAAATGAAAGAACATATGAGATCTATGGGATAATATAAAGCATCCCAAACTATGCACAACAGGGGTTCCAGAAGAAGGAAGAGAATAGGGGATTGAAAACATTTTGAGGAAATTATGGCTGAAAACTTCCCAAACCTAAAGAAGGAAACAGATATCTAGGTATAAGCAGTACAGAGGATCTCAAACAAAATAAATCCAAATAGCCTGATACCAACACATATCATAATTAAAATGGTAAAAGTTAAAGATAAAGAGAGGATTCTAACCCCAGCAAGAGAAAAAAAAAATCAGTTATAAGGAAACTTCCATAAGGCTATCAGCGATTTCTCTACAGAAACACTGACAATCAGAAGGGAGTAGCATGATAGATTCAAATTCCTGAAGGGGAAAATCCTACAACCTTGGATACTCTGCCCAGCAAGGCTATCATTCAGAATAGAAGGAGAAACTAAGAATTTCTCAGACAAGCAAAAACTAAAAGAATACAGCAATTCTAAACCTAACCTCAAAGAAATACTGACAGGACTCCTCTTAAAAGAAGTAAGGATCTAAGGGAAAGAGAATAACACAATAGGAAAGGCAAATATAAAAAGGATTGAAGATCACATAAACAAGTCAGTACATACATTAAAAAAACAATAAAAAATGCTGTAGAAGTGATTATAACTACAACAAACAGCAAAAGGATAAACATAAAGATGTTAAATAGGACATCAAAACAACAAAATGTGGAGGGGAGTAAAAAATGTAAATCTTTTAGAACGTGTCTGAATTGACAGGATATCAGCCTAAGGCAAGCAGACACTTTATGGGTTAATGTGCTTGAAAACTAGGGTAACCATAAATCAAGAACATATAATAGATTCACAAAAACCAAAATGAAAGGAACTCAGGCATAATAAAAAAAGAAAACCAAACTACAAAAGCAAAAACAGAAAAAGAAAGGAACAAAAAAGAAATGCAAAATCAACTGTAAAACAAGGGTTACAATGGCAATAAATATATATTTATCAGTAATTACTTTAAATGTCAATGAACTAAATGCTCTGATTAAAAGACATAGAATGAAAGATTGGATTAAAAAAATAGAACCTACAAAATGTTCCCTACAAAAGAACCACTTTAGGGTGAAAGACACACATAAATGTAAAGTAAGGGGATGGGAAAAGATATTTCATGAAAATGAAAATGACATGAAAGCAGGGGTAGCAATACTCATATCAGACAAAATAGACTTGAAAGCAAAGTCAATTAAGAAAGACAAAGAAGAACACTATATAATGATAAAAGGATCAATACAAGAAGAGGATATCATACTCATTAACATATTTGCACCCAATATAGGAACATTTAAATATATAAAACAAATTCTAACAGACATAAAGGGACAAATTGTTGGAAATACAATGATAGTAGGGGACTTTAATACTCACTGACATCAATGGATAGATCTTTCAGATAGGAAGTCAATAAAGCAACAGATATCCTAAATGACACAATAGCACAGTTGGACATAATTGATATCTATAGGACACTACATCCAAAGAAGACAGGATACACATTTTTTTCAAAGTGCACATGGAACATGCTCTAGGATTGACCACATACTAGAACACAAAACAAGCCTCAATAAGTTTAAGAGGATCAAAATAATTCTGAGGATATTTTGACCACAAAGTTATGAAAGTACAGATCAACCAAAGAAAGAAAAACAAGAAAAAATTATTACACTGACAATAGGCAATATGCTACTATAAAACCAGTAAGTCAATAATGACATCAAAGAGGAAATCAGAAAATACCTCAAGACAAATGAAAATACAACCTTAAAAACTATATCTGATGCAGCAAAATCAGTTCTGAAAGGGAAGTTCATTGTGATACAAGCATTCCTCAAGAAACAAGAAAAACTTCAAATTAACCTAATCTACCACCTAAAAGAATTTGAAAAAGAAGAAAAACAAAACCCAAAGTCAGCAGAAGAAAGGAAATAATAAATATTAGAGAGGAAATAAAATAGAGATTTAAAAAACAATATAAAGATCAATAAAACCAAGAGCTGGTTTTTTTTGAAAGCATAAATGAAGTTAACAAACTTCTAGCCAGGCTCACCAAGAAAGAGAGAAGACCCAAGTAAACAAAATAAGTAATGAAAGAGGAGAAATAACAACCAATACTACAGAAATACAAAGAAGTCATAAGAAAATATGATGAACAGTTATATGCCAACACAATGGACAACCTAGAAGAAATGGACAAGCTCCTAGAAACATACAGCCTGCCAAATTGAGTCAAGAAGAAACAGCTAATTTAAAAAGGTCAATAACCAGAAGTGAAAAAGTACCTTTAATAATAACAAAAACTCACGGCAAACTGAGGTCCAGGGCCAGATTGCTTCACTGGGAATTTCTACCAAAGAATTTGCACCTAAACTTTTCAAACTGTATCAAAAAAACTGAAGAGGAGGGAACACTTCCAAAGTCATTTTATGAAGCCACCATCCCCTTATACCAATACCAGACAAAGACACCACAAAAAAGAAAATTACAGGTCAATATTGTTGGTAAATATAGATGTAAAAATCCTCAACAAAATATAAATGAACCAAATCAGATAGTATGTGAGAAGGATCATACACCATGATCAAGCTGTATTCATTCCAGGTTTGCAAGGACTATTCAACATTTTCAAATAAATCAATGTAATATACCACATCAACAAAAGAAAATACAAAAACCACATGATCATCTCAATACATGTAGAAAAAAACATTTGATAAAATTCAGTATCTGTTCATGACAAAAACTCTTGCCAAAGTGGGTATAGAAGGAACATATCTTAATAAAAAACATTTATGACAAATCCACAGCCAATGTAATACTCAGTGGTGAAAAGCGGAGTGCCTTCCTGCTAAATTCAGAAACAATACAAGGATGCTCACTCTCACCACTTCTATTCCACATAGTATTGGAAGTCCTAGCCAAGGCAATCAGACAAAGAAAAAAAAAAAAGACACAAAAGATATCCAAATTGGGAGGGAAGAAGTAAAATTGTCATTATATGCAGATGATATGATACTGTATATAGAAAACCCCAAGACTCCACACAAAACCTATCAGAACACATAAATGAATTCAGCAAGGTAGCAGAATACAAAATTAATATACAGAAAATCTGTCACATTTCTTTACACTAAAAATGAAATATCAGAAAGTAAAAAATGACTCCATTAAAATTCTGTTAAAAAATAAAATACCTAGGAATAAACCTAACCAAGTAGATGAAAGTCCTATAAACTGAGAACTATAAAACATCAATAAAGGAAATTGAAGATGATTCAAAGTAATAAAAAAAATCCATAACCTTAGAGTAGAAGACACAATATTCTTAAAATGGCCATACTACCCAAAACAACCTATAGATTTAATGCAATCCCTATCAAATTATGCATGACATTCTTCATAGAACTAGAACAAAGGATCCTAAAATTTATATTGAACCAGAGAAGACTCAGAATTGCCAAAGCAATCCTGAGGGAAAAAAGCAACAAAGCTGGAGATATAGCCCTCCCAGGTTTCAGACAACACTACAAAGCTACAGTAATCAAAACAGCAGGGTACTGGCACAAAAACAGACTTAGGGAGCGATAGAATAGAGAGCCAGAAATAAACCCACACACCTATGGTCAATACATCTTTGACAAAGGAGGCAAGAATATACAATAGAGAAAAGACAGTCTTCTCAGCAAATAGTGTTGGGAAAGATGGACAGCTTCATGTAAATCAATAAAGTTAGAATACTCCCTCACACCGTAAATGACAATAAACTCAAAATGGCTTCAAGACTTAAATATAAACACAACACCATAAACCTCCTAGAGGAGAACATAAGCAAAACATTCTGACATAAATCTTAGCTATGTTCTCCTAGGGCAGTCTACCAAGGAAATAGAAATAAAAGCAAAATAAACAAATGGGACCTAATTAAACTTATTAACTTTTGCACAGCAAATGAAACTATAAATAAAAGGGAAAGACAACGTACAGAATGGGAGAAAATACTTGCAAAAGATGCGACTGACAAGGGCTTAACTTCCAGAATATACAGACAGCTCATATAATTCAATATCAAAATAACAAACCACCCAGTCAAAAACTGGACAGAAGACATAGAGACGTAACTTCAAAGGAGAAACGCAGATGACTAATAGGCACATCAACATTGCTAATTATTAGATAAATGCAAATGAAATCTACATTCAAGTATCACCTCACACCAGTAAGAATGGCTGTCATCAAAAAGTCTATAAATAATAAATTCTGGACAGGGTGTCAAGAAAAGATAACCCTCCTACACTGTTAGTGGGAATATTAATTGGTACAGCAACTACGGCAAACAATATGGTGGTTCCTTAAAAAAATAAAAAGAGTTACTATATGATCTAGCAATCCTACTCCTGACCATATGTGTCCAAGAAATATGAAAACTCGAATTTCAAAAGATACATGCACCCCAACATTCATGGCAACACTATTTATAATAGCTAAGACATGGAAGCTACTTATGTTTCCATAAACAGATGAATGTGTAAGTCAGATATTTATATATATATATATATATATATATATATATATATATATATATATATATATATATTTATATATATATATTTATATATATATATGCATATGCAATAGAATATTACTCAGCCACAAAAAATGAAAAGTTTCCATTTACAGCAACATTTCCATCTGCATCAGATTAAAAGTTACCAAAGGAAATATAGCAGACTAAGATAAATGCCTTTCCATTCTTTCAAAAAGATTAAAGTGAAACACTTGGGTAAAATGTAGACAGATTACAATATTTTTTTTTAAAAAGAAGATAAAACAGAATAAACTGAAAAATTTTAAGAGCCCAGGGAATTAATTTGAGTTAAACAATAAAGCTATTTAAAAAAAGGGTAATAGAAACAATAGGAAAAATGCTGAAAAGAGTTAACAGAAAGGAAAATGTTTAGAAAATTACACTTAAAAATTAAGAAATGTGACAAAAGGGAGTATGATGGCTAGGTAACACCAAGGATATTTAATATATACTTAGTATTACCTAAAAAGAGAAAATCTCAAAGATACCAATTGAAGACAAATACATACCTAAAATAAAGGCCTGAATTTGTACTTTTTCAAAAATATTCATTATTATGTCAATTTTGTCTTAATGCTCTCACTTTATTCTGAGTAAGGCTTATTTATTTTAATCCTGACTTTGTGTCCTTTCTTGTGACATGAATTGGATGGTTCCCATTTTTAGACTGTATACATTTGTATCTACTTCAATTCTGAGGGCCTTGTTTGTGTTTAATTGTTCAAGTGCTTACTTGGATAACTGACAGGTATTTATTCCAGATTTTCCAAATTTTAGACACTACTCCATTCTATTGGGAATAAGAAGGAAAGCAGAGCAAATTGTACACTTAGATGCCTCTACAATACAGAGGTTCATAAAAGTTGAAAAGGAAATGATAACAAAAAACCAAGACCTTGTGGCAAAAATAGACAAAAATAAAGAATGAAAGAAAAAGAAGGATTATGGAATTAGCTCCTAATAAATCTATGCTCCTGTAAATTACGGTTACAAACTCTGTACAAAACAAAACAAAAATTAATGAAAAAAACCTCTAAAAATAAGATGGATTTTGGAAGGGAGTCAAAATTTGTTGGAAGTAATCTGCACTATTGACTTCACCATTATTTGACGTTATACCCTGAAGGCCACAGCAGTTTCAGTGGTAGTGACTCAGGGTGGCCAAAACTCCCATAGTAATTAAACCCCACTGTCTTTCTAGAACCAGAGCAAAGAGGTCCGCAGCTCCACAGCAATTTTTAGCTAACTCCTGAAACATGCCAGCATAGGCTAAAACTGAAAGCAGTTCACAGTGAAGACTTAAAGGACTAAACTGAAGATACCACCCCTCTGCAGGCTTAGGCAAGGGTGTATGAATCTAACCAAGTTAACTGACTATGATTAAAAAAAAAATGTCAAAATCATGAGTATACACAACATTAATATTCACATTGTCCAGGATAAAGCAAAAATTACTAAACTTCAGATCAAACAAAATGTGACCCACTTTCAAGAGAAAATAAAATTGACACAGGGTAAACCCATGGTGACAAGATATCAGACAATGATTGAAAAGTAACTATTAGAACTCAGGTCAGTGAAGGTAAGGAAAATATTCACTGTATCTGAAAATACATTAAATCAGCATAAAGAAATAGAACACATAAAAAGGTTCAATATCTGAAATAAAACATTCACTCATTGGCTTAGTAGCAAAATACAGATGACAGAAGCCAGTGAACTTGAAGATAGATCAATAGAAATTATCCAACTGGAAGGAGATGAAAAACGTTTCACAAAACGAAGAGAGCCTCAGGGGCTTATGGAGTATAATATCAAAATGTCTGACATATGGGTCATAAGAGTTCGCTAAGGAAAGGAAAACAAGAATGGGCCAGACAAAAAACTGCTTGAAAAATGGCCCCAGACTGCCCATATTTGATGAAATACATAAATTTCCAGTCTCAGGAAGTATGGAGAACCCATGATAAATTCAGAGAACAATGCATAGTTACATCACAGCAAAACTGTTTAAAATGAAAGGTAAACAGTAAATCTTAAGAAGTCAAAGAAATGTGTCATATGACATACAAGGCAACATCTACTTTGAATTACAATGGGCTTCTCTTCTGAAACCACAAACTTAGAAGACAATAGAGCAACCTTTCAAAATCAAGAAAGAAAAGATGATTCAGAATTTATAAATAACTCTTTACAATTTAATTAACAGAAGAAAATAAGTTGACTTAAAATTGAGCACATATTTTGAAAAGATAAAAACCAAGAATATACACTTATGGAAAGTAAACATATGAAAAGATGCTCAGCATCATTATTTATCAGGGAAATGCACATTAAAACCATAATGAAACAGTGCTATTGACTCATGTGAGTGGCTAAAATTAAAAGTGTGATTATAACAAGTGTAGACTAGGATAAGGATAAGCTGAAAATTTTATATACTATCTTTTAACCACTTTACTGAAAGATTGTAAGGTTTAGAGATTGAAATGTCAGGATGGTTTGTAGCAAAAATCAAATACGGCATCAAAATACATATACAAAGCCAGCAGAAAGTAGAAGAGAGAAATTTACATAAATAGAATGATGTTAGGAAATTGTAACTCATTTATTTACACAAAAAAAGGTGAGGAGATAGACTATTACAATACACTATACCCTGGAAGCAGATCATTTTTCTCTCTTTTCAATTGGCCATGAATTTCTTTGAAAGTTATACTAGGCCATAAAAAACAATTTCAAATAAGTCAAATATTCTTTTGAGACACAATGCAATGTTATATAAATGTGTGTATTCATTTATCTTTTAAAATTACAAATATGAACACTTTAAGATATTATTTTGTGTTGACCTTGACCTTCCGTCTGATACATTGACCACTTACTGAAATTGCATTAAATTACATAGTTTAAGTCTAAGTAAGATTGACTAAAATAGGAGAAATGCAAGCATATTCTACTCAATCCAGCCCTCCCATTTCCAGATATTCTTTACAAATCATTCCATTCCTGCCTTGATCCTAGTGATCCTGCAAATGTCTCCTCTAGACTTTGTAAAATAGCATTTTATTAGAACAGTATCCTTAATTAACATAGAAATATGATTATTGAAAATGACAATACTAAGCTTGCCAACTGTATACTAATAATGAGTCATTTAAATTCTCTATTGCTATCACTTTGGGACATTCTCATAGATCTCATTCACAGTAGTAAGAAATGCAATTTGGGGAAGGAATGACTTGATAATTTTTCATCATACTTTTTGACTTGTTTCTTCATTGTGACTAATTTTCCAGTGGGGATGTAAATAGCTTTCTTCTTCAGCAGTCTCACATTAGTCTTCCATACCTATTTCTAGCACACTGGCTAACATAAAAAACTAAGCTATGGAATAAGACAGACCCTGCTTTTGATTCACAATCCATTCACTTTGTAACTTCGGGAGCTTCGGCAAATACCAGTTACCTTGAGATTTATGTCCCTCATTTGTACAACGGAAATCTCAGTACATACATCCTTTGGGGTACATACATAGTAGAAGCCAAGTAAGTGGTAGTCATTATGATGAACAACCATAATACTTGTTAGCAAAAAACAAACAAAACAAAAACACTTCCAGTTCCAGTCCATTTGACAGATTTAATATCAATAATCGTAAAACATACAACAATGGGAATATTTTATATTCTACCAAGTGCACGCCCATTCACTTCCAATCTGCCAATGCTAAGTCTCACAGCTCAAAGTGTTTGTTTTTTAATACCTATGTAAACAAAAGTTTTCCTGTCTTGAGTTTTTGCCATAAAGTAAGATTTCAGGTCCAATGTCTTAACTGTGTTAATACGTTGGGAGAAATTCCCTCAACAAAAAGTCTAGCAGTTACAAAGTGTCACAACAGAACTAATCTGCAAGCTGTAGGTCAACCTGTTACCTCAGGGTAGATTTGAGACAAGTCTTACCAAAGATGTCTCTGAAAAATATGTGGCACTGTTTTAAATGCACTTTATTATTTTCTGTTATTTATTGTTTTCTTCTCAAAAGTCATTTCAAAAACATAACAGCAAAAGAAGTATCATCTTTACCCAAAAGATAAGAAGTAGAGTTCCTGATGGAAATATTCAAATGTTTCACTTATTTTTATTTAATATTCTGTATTTTTGTTTCTCCCTGTTAAAATGCACAAGAATAAAAATCTGAATTACTCTTAATAGTCAGTGGGTTAGGGAAACTTTAAGAAAATCTGGGTAAATTATAACAAAAGTACATAGCTACATCTGTCATCCCTTTGTTATTCCTTGGAAGTAATAATTTTTAAATCTTTTCTGCTTTTAACTAACCCTACAGTTAGATATTTAGTACCATTCTCGGATTTTACAGTTTTTCAGATATTCCTACCAAATATTCTTGATAGAAATACTTTGTTAACTTTGCACAACTGCTTTTGGTGGCCTTTTTCGCATATCTCTAGATAGAAATGCCAAGGTTTAACTGATATGGACTTGTAGTTCTCTGGCTGAGTTACAAGATAACTCTCAGGCATTCCTGTGAGTTGTTCAATAAATTCTCCACTGAAACTTAAAGGCAGGTATGTTGAAGTGCTCCTGAAGATGATTTACCATATCCTACTTCCTTTCCTCATAATTTGGAGAATGTGAATCAAAGACACTTCTCTGGTTGTAAAACAACACATGGTTTGAGGTTAAAATTTAAAAGAGTTAAATAAAACATTCTCTGAACAGATAGTGGCAAAATTAACAAATTAACAAGCAGGCAGTGCAGTATCTTTATTCTTAAAGAATATTTGGCTATTTTTGAGCACCTACCCTTAGTTAAATACTCCTCAAGGCTCTTGTAAATATGGTGGAAAATAAAATAGATAAAGCTTCTGTCTCCGTTCAATTGATAAACCCCATGGAGTTAGGATTAACTTTTCATTTTAATACACCAATACACGTAATTTTGCAAAAGGTCTTTTTTAGTTTGATGTTATATTTGAAGAAAGGGAATCAAAACATTTACAATAATGAAGCTACCATCTAAAACAGTCATTTCTAAGACTTTTATAGCAGTCTTGAAACATTCATATAATCCTTTTATCTTCTAAGATTAAAAAAATGTGTATTGTGGGTTTGGCCTTTGTACATTGTATTGAATTATTGTGGGGAACTTAGAATGGGATTCTTTTTAAGCTTATTGAGGCTAAATAACAAGTCATCCATTTAGTACCTGGAAACCAAGAAAAGATGATTGAGGTCAGATCAGATTAAACACAAACACTGAACAGTTTCTATTTGATGGGCATACTTATAAAAAGCAGGATAGTTTTATCAATATCATTTTTCTACTTCATTAGCTTTATTTAGCCTGCAGGCTACAGAGCAGGACCACAGATCTCTTCACTATTAGTCCACTTCTATCAAGCTGTGAGGAAAATGGCAAGAAAACTTCATGAAGTCTCAAAGGGCAACTATGAATAGATCCAATTCCTTTTCCTGACTTCACCTCCAGAACTCTGTTGATGCTTGATGCACATTCAAAGAAGCATGCACTTTAACAGGAATATTCACTCACTCTCTATTGCATCTCTAGGAATTGTGCAAATGCCTCTTAGAATCTACTTGAAGAAAACGGGGATTTGTCTATAATCAGAGTCAACTAGGTAAGGCGATTATTTAATAGAGAAAATTATCTGGTTTATATCACCTAGACCTAACATGGAGCCAGGTATGTCAAGAAATTTTGATGCTTAAGACACAAAACCATTAAAGTAAACTTAACACTTCTCAGAAAAGCAGATTGGAGGAGAAAATGCTGTATGTCCAACATAATTCTTTAATCCTTTGTCACTACACAGGAGTTTAAAGAGCCTAAGGCTTCCCATGTTAATTCAATGAAAACCGTTACACTCTCAATCCTCAGTTTTATCATCTCCTTTTTAAAAGAGTAAAAGAAGATTCAGTTGAATATGACTTACATATTGAAACACGCTCCTCAGACTCTGGTATCACTTGCTTCAATATTTTTTAAACATTTTTTCAAGGCTTAAGAAAAATCATCATTATCATCACCTTTGATTCTAGACTTTTCATAATCATGTTTCCTTTAAGAAATTATGTATCAGGGGGTTTAGTTTAAAAACAGAGAAATTTTGACGGGGTTGGCTAAGGTTTCAGTCTTTAAGTAAAATTTGAAACGGGTTTCTTTATGTATTGTAACATTAACTCACCTGCTATATAAACTCTTCTCTGAAGGGAAGTCAGAATGAGAAATCCCAACTGGCCAACTACAGTGCTGAGCACCAGTATTAATAATATATTGCTGTTTGCCTAGAAACTCACCAGCTATTATACTTTTTAAAAGAGTAATCATATAACTCCCCTCTGGTAGCCACAATTCCCTGCTCAGTTCTTTCCCTAGAATGGCATTAGACAGAAAGTTCCCCTGGTTGAAAGCTTCTTTCTATTTGATATAGTAGCGGAGCTGACAGCACTTTGCGGGTAGCAGGGCATCTTAAAAGTTTCAGTATCTTTTCAAACAATCTTTCTTGGCTTCCCCTGCCCCTTGGCTACTAAAAATCTGAAAGGCACTCAGCAAAATCAACTTCCAATTTCAAAGAATTTGTCTGTTTTCAAGTCAACTTTGTTTAAAGAGAATTTAAATACAGTTCATCATTTGAAAAAATTGAAATTCGTACATTACAAATAACCCAAGGGCAGCCCCAGAATTTCTGGAGTGCTGAGAGAATGCGGCAGCCAGGTGTACAGACAACCCAGATGCAACGTATCTGAGGGTCAGACCACATGGTTAATTCAAAGCATTCTGCAAGACAGCAAACCTCAAAGCTACCATATCAGCTTCCTATTTCATACCGCCCAGTAAGCCTATGCCATCCCAGAAGCTATAGGTCAGCCCTGACTTTTCTCTTTCCATGTAAACAAATTATGTTGAGAATCCTGTAAAAGGACTTAACTTAGTAAGTTGTTAAGCCAATGCCAAAGTATCAGAAATTACAGGCAGGGAGTGAGCAAAACATAAGCAGAGGAAGTAGAAGGTAGTAGTCGGGGGCAACGAGGGTGAGAGGAGAGGGAGAGGAGAACAATTGTTCTACTATTTCAAAAAGACTACATCCAAATAAGCTGGATGTATAAAAGGCAGAAATTATTCCTAAAGTGTTCACTTTCAGCCATCCATTCAATTATGATTTCAAGAAGCATTTATGTATCTTATTGATGTATGTCTTGCCATGTGTAGATGCTGTCCTGTAAACTGAGGGAGAAGTGTAACAAAGAAAGAATCTAAGAATCTCCTCCTTACCTCCAAGGCTCCTATAATCTTGTGGAGGAGACATAAAATAGATGACTGGTAGACAGGCAGACAGATAGACAGACAGACAGACTGACCGACCGAAAGTTATAATTTGCACTAGTTGAGGAAGATTTGGGAGATTAGGGTAGGGGATTATTGAGGAGATGGATTTAGAGAGAGATTTAAAGTAATGCGTCAATGGAGAGGATCTGTGGCAAAGAGAAGGACAATCCTATTAGGGACAAAACCACAGTAAAAATTAGCTATATGGAGGGCAAATCATAATCTGGAAATGAAGAGAGAGAGTCTAAATTAGCAGAAATGTGGCATGCACATTCTTCAGTCTGGTGGAAGAAGAAAAATGCCAACTTGGTCCAGATTTTAGTGGAAAGGCTTTCAGCTTTTCATTGTTGAGCATTACGCTGGCTGTAGGTTTGTCACAAGTGGCTTTTATTATGTTGAAATATGTTCCCTGTATACCTACTTAATTAAGAGTTTTTTAAATCATAAATGGGTATTGAATTTTATCAAATGGTATATTTATACAGTGGAATACTACTCAGCCATAATAAATAATAAAATAATGCCATTTTCAGCAACGTGGATGGACCTGAAGATTGTCATTCTAAGTAAAATAAGCCAGAAAGAGAAAGAAAAGTATCATATGATACTACTTATACGTGGAATCTAAAAAAAAAGACAAACAAAATTACAAAACAGAAAAAGAGACTCACAGACATAGAAAACAAACTTATGGTTACCAGGTGGGGGAGGAGGTAGAAAGGGATAAATTGGGAGTTCAAGATTTGCAGATACTAATATATATATAATAGAACAAGTTTATACTGTATAGCACAGGGAACTATATTCAGTATCTTGTAACTTATGGTGAAAAAGAATATGAAAATGAATATATGAATATTCCTATATGACTGATGTATTGCAGTGTACACCAGAAATGAACACACTGTAAACTGACTATACTTCAATAAAAATATATTTTAAAACAGGCACATTGGGAACAGATTTTGCAGGGTTTTGTCACATTAAATGTATTTTCTTGTTAATCCCTTGGTAATTAAAAGGCAACAAAAACTTCTAAAATAAGTGCATTTATCAACTCTTCAACTACAGAAAGAAAATTCTGAATGTAGTACATAGCACATTTGATGGAGGAGAGATAATAAAAATCAACAACGTTCATTAGCTGTTGCATCATGTAAGAGAGAATGAAGAAAAGGGAGTGGAATGGAAGCAATACATTAGAGCACTATCTCCTCAGACCTGCCTAATGGAAAATTTGTCCAGAAATCTTATTAAATTTATCATTCCATAAGCCTATCATGGGATCTAGGTTATTTTATATTGTAGGTCTAGATGGAACATGAGAATTTGCTTAAGAAGTATTTCAGATAATTCTTACCCCAGGAGAATTTTGGGGGAAACTAAGAGGGTTTGTGATCAGGGTTACTTATTAGGGAACACAGATAAGAGATTGTGCTAAGCAGTGGCAGGGGTACGCCAAGGGGCACACAGATATGAAAAGTCCCCATATTAATATCATTTTGCATAATCTAAGTATAATTAAGAAGTCAAATGGGTTGCACGTTGTGTGGATTTATTCAGTTGCTTGTAAAATTTGATGATGGTAGTAGGGAAGGTAGCAAAGAAGCAAGCAGTTAGGTTTTGACATATATATTAAGGAACTCTAAAGCAGCACAAAATGAGTTGTCTTTTGGTATCATTTCTAATATAATGACTATATATGATGCTAACTTTAAAAAAAAAAACACATAGAGCAAAGCCAAGAAGGAATACAATTTCTGTGTTAAGATAAACGATCATTTTAATAATAATTTAAAATGCATCACTTCGTTACGTTAATGAATCTACCTTCCCCATTTATAATGGCTTCTTATGCTAGGGTTACAAATAGAGAACATAAATATTTATGTTTCCTAAATAAGAGTGAAAACCCCAGATTTAATATTTATGTGCTAGATTCTTCTTTTTGCTGGAAAAGTTCCACATTTAAAAGTTAATAAATCTCAGTGTGATACAGATATTTGCTTCTTTTCCTGGTATTAAATCCTATTCCCTCTGACTTAGCAGGATATGCAGAAAGTTGGATCTTATCAAATCTTTGAGCTATCTGCTTAGGAGAGGCTTCTTTGAGCTCACACTGTTCCCTTGTATTTGAAGCCCCAGCCTATCTGAATACTTGCTGTTCTTGCCACCACACAATGTGATGGTGACCCGGAAGGAACTGTGCTTGATAGGACAATGCGATGCTTGAGCCTCAGGCCTGCCAGTGCTGACACGGACAAGGCCTGTGGAAGGCGCTGCATCTCTTCATTTTCTTCATGACTATGACTCCAGACTGTTCATACCAAATACACTGCTTTAACTTAGTATTGCAAGAAAAACTAATATGGAAGGAGATTAAGTTTTCTGCTCAAAATAAATTCTTCAGAATTCAAACTACAAATCCAGAGGTTCACCCTTCATAAGGGAACATCCCTTAAGTCATGCATAAATCCTTCAGTTTCTAACCTCAGGCCCCTAGTCTCAGCTGCTTAGGTCAAAAGCAGAGTCCATCTAAACACCTTGCACTTTTAAGAAACTTACTTCCTTGATTGATGCCTCTTATTCTCTGAATCGCTCCTCTTTCCTATGTGTGTTTCCCAATGTTTGTTTAATTTTTAATTAAATCAAAGGCATTCTAACACTTTGCTCAGTTCTGAAGAACAACGTAGTGTCTACCCAACTGAAGAAGGATATATTTCTGTGAAATCATCCCTTGTATTTGGAAACAGCTGGTTAAGCTTAAGACTATTGTTTGATTTCTTAAGTGATTTTCATTGCAGTCTGCCAGATTAAAAATGAAGCATTCTATTTCCTTACTACATTTTATTCCAAGATGCCATTGTATTTTATAATTTTTATGAGTCTTTAGAATATGCAATTCAAGAAATGCTTGATTTAAGACAAACATTACTCTAAAATATACCATTACTATATAAATCAGTATTCTTTAAAAAAAAAAAAAAACAAAACAAGGAAGAAGAGATTGCAGATCAATCTGAAGTCTTATTTTTAACAATCTGTACTTCAAATTTGGGACTCTCCTTCATTCCTTAGGTTTAAACAATTATCAATGTTCTATGCATATTTCTGTATTTTTAAATAACTGTTTATATGTATTCATTGGAAGTAAATACAAATGAATTTATTACTTCATTACTGAGTTGACCATAACTTAAAAACAAACATAGCTGTATGTTCAAACTTTTTGTCATCTTTAGAAGAGTCACATGGAACTACACGTCAAAACAATATATCACTGGGGGAAAGGCCAATGATTTATCCATTGGATTATTCCAGACTACCATATCCCCTGCATTTCTGGTATGTCATATTGGTCCTCCAGGCAGCCACCAAGGTAGGTAGAAGTCTCTCTTGGCAAAGAGAACTCAGGTTCAGCCAGTGCTCAGTAATCCAAGTAGGGCCATGGAGACATGGACTCCACATATGAAGATCCTAGCTCTTCAATGATGGCTTTTAATACTTGATTAAATGAAATAAAATTTATCCTCAAATATGGCCAACAGGTTTTGCCTTGCTCTCATGATCAATTAGTTTAATGTTATCAATATTCTTATTGAACTTATAAAAACAATTATATTACCATGAAAAAATGGCACCTTGATAAAAGTATTTGTTTCTGAATATTGAGGAGTTAGTAAGAATTGAGTATTATTTTTTAAAGTTTCATTTCATTTTTTCAAAACTATACTTTATTAAATCGAGTGATTTAAGAGGAAAAAGAGAGGGATTACTCATACATCCATCAGAAAAGTACAATAAAAATATTACCAACAATTTCAGGTTAACCACAACCAAATTTCCATCCTAATCCCTTGAACCTGTGAATACAGCAGGTCACATGGCAAAGGAAAATTAAGCTTATGAATGGAATTAAGATGAACTTTAAGGAATCAGCTACACTAAGAGAGGATGGTATTCTGGATTATCCAGGAGGGTCTAATGTAATCAAAAGGTTTTTTTACGACAGAGGCTGCAGAATCAGTGTCAGAGAAGATGCGATAATGAAGGAAGATTAGAATGACGGGATATAATCCGGAAATGAACACAGCCCTGCCAACACCTTGATTTGAATCCAGTCAGACCCATTTTGGATTTCTGACCTCCAGAACTGTAAAATGATGTATTTGTGTTGTTTTAAGCCCTACGTTTGTGGTGATTTGTTATAGCAGAAGTAGAAAACTAGTGAAAAAAAATATGAATAAATGTGTATCAGATTGATCTCTGGTTACAACTGTATTTTAGGTGAAACTTTTGAAAGATTTTATCCTTGATAAATGGGTTGGGTCAAAGAATCCAACACACTTTCTAGCAATGGGAGGTTACAAAACATCTTGTTAACTTGGCCTCAGTTCTCATTGGTAAAAATGGCAACTTCCTCTCCCTACTCCACCACCCCCATGGAAAAAAAAATAATTTGAACACATGTAACCCCAACTCTGCCTTCATATATATTCCAGCCTTAAATTTTATGTAATCCATGTGGTTATTGAAACCACAATGTAAGAAATTAATTTAAAATGGTCTTGAGTTGGAAGTGCACCTTACAGAAACAACTGAAAACCTTTTTCCTATGAAATTATTTTCATTTGAGGGCCCTCAGAATATACATAGAATATGATACAGCAAATATAAACACAAAACTTATAAACAGATGTGGAATGTTAACATTGTAAAAAGCCAGCAAAAACAAAAATAGAATTAAATTCTAACAACTTCAGATATGGAATTATCAACTACAAAATATAAGCATATATAAAAAAGATGTAATTTAGAAAAATAAAAATCCAGTCAAGGATTAAATATTATAAAAAGGCTCTAGGACACTTACAAAGAACAAAATAAAAGTTCAAAAAAAGAAAATAATGATTATGGAATATAAAAATTCAATAACAAGACAAAATAGCACATTGAGCAAAGCTGAACAGGCAATGACAAGGAAAAAAGTCAAGAAAAAAATTTGAAGAGGTCAAAGAGAAAAGGCAGACTGGCAATCAAGGAACCCATTATTTTGACAGTGGATTATTCAAGAGCATTAACAGATCCAGAAGATGATTAGGGGTGCTTTTTTAAACTTCTGAGAAATAATAACTATCAACTTTGAACTAAATGATCATTTTCACAAATTAAAAAGAATCACCAACAGACTTGCAATTTAAAATGAAAGAAAACAAAACTGTTACTGATAAATAAACTGGGTGAACTGGATAACTTGAGACTTGGAGGAAAATTAAGGGTATGCAAAAGAACATAAAACTGTCTTTTTTATATGTTACCAAACTAATTGTTGGATCATCAATGGTTATCATGCAATGCTCTACAGCTTTTTATGTTTGAGAGACTTCATAATTTAAAAGTGATTATAACATGAGAAAATGGAAAATACAAAGTGTTAAAAATAGCAATTCAGGAATACTCTCAAGGAATTCAAATAAAAAAATAAGAAAATGTAGTAAGTTGAACTGAGTGATAGTTTCAACTGATCATTAGCACCTGGAGTATTGAAAAATAAATGAAAACAAGCAAAGGCACAATAGAATAATTAACTGAGTTTTAAGTGAGTTGAAAACCATAGTTTTATAAAACACTAGTAGACAAAAATATAAGGAAGATATCAGAGACTATAAGTGAGGCTGAAGTAATTGATATATTAGTACCAATAAATATATTAATACCAAAAGTAACACCTAATAGATATATACTATACCCTATATTTAAAGTTTCATAAAATATTTACAAAACATCCATCTACTTATCATTGTTTTATATACATATATAAAACAAATACTTATATATTATACACAAATATATAAATATATGTATCTTTTATTCCCTGGTGGCCTTTAGCTTTTTTTTTCCCCTTGATTATGCAAGACCCAGTGGACCAGACACAAAATCAGGGCCCACCCTAATGGGGTACCCTACATATAGCTAAGATTCTTCAATCAAGTATGAACTATGAAAAAACAATCCTAAAGAATATGGTAGCATGGAAACTTACAGACTTTGACATTGGGTAGAATAAAAAAATTAATCTAACCAAGGGAACTTTTAACCGCAAGTAGGCCTTCATACAACATTGTGTCCGAGTCAAACCCAGGATGAAAATTACCTGTTAGGTCTGGTAGAAGTAAACACAATTCCTCTCTGCAACCAATACCTTAAACTACAGCTCAAAAAATTCTATAGAAAAAGAATTCTAAGAAAAAAATGAACTCAGTCAAAAAAATCACAAAACAGTTGAGGACACAAAGTACTATGTGGATGAGCCAGAAGAAATAAGAGACAGTCTTTCAAGGACTCCAAGGAAAGAGATCAGAATAATAAAATAAGAAAGGCTCTCTAATCTCTGGTGGAAATTTGCTTTCAGTATGGAAATGGTGTAAAATTAATGAAGGCAACTTTATAAAGTTAAGGATTATCTAGATTTAAGTTTTTGATTCTACAGTTACATTAAATTGAATGTTGGAATCCATCTTAAGTATGTTGGATATAGTGAATTAAAAGGTCTGGAGAAGACAGAGGAGAATATAAGAATTATCTCCCACGTGTAATTCTCACTTCTTTGGAAATTCAGTAGGTCTATCCCCTTGAAGATCTAATGTTAGAGCTCTAGGACTCTGTATCCTCAAATCTGGATCAAGACTTTAAGCAAATACTCACTTGTTAGGAAGGGACCTCAAGAAGTCCAGATATATTTTATCACGAGCACATTACTTTTCTTAACAAAAAAAAAGTATCAAGTTAGTGTATTCTAGGTCCCATTTCCTAGCTAAATAATTGCTAGATAACTTTATAACTGACAAACAAAGAAAGGATATAATTTTGATGATTGCTAGATAATTTTACAGTATGACAAACAAAAAAAGGATGTAATTTTGATGATTAGTCTGACACCTTTCTGATTAACATTCACATTTTCCCTTCCAAGGGCTGCTCCCCCATATACACATACGAAAACTGGAAACGAGTGGGTGTAGGAGACCCTGCATAGACCCCTCTATTGGGACTGTGTATCTAACCCCCAGCTCCTCTCAGTGTTGTCTGCTAATGGCTCACAGCGTCCCCCACTTCTGAGAATGGCCCTGGATCTAGAGGCGCCTCTTAACCAAGAAATACCTAGGAAGTTACGCCCTCTCCTCTCACAAGGAGCAGTAACAGCTAATGGCTGACTGAGTTAGAAGTACAGAAGGCTGGTGCCTTGCCTCAAGGTACGGCAATTTTGTGGTGGTATTTATCTTGTAGAGCTCCCTCTGAACTTTAGCTGAATCCATGCCTTCACCTCGCTTCTTATCCCTTCACCCCCTTACAGGTTTTACCTGAGAGGCTTCCCTCAAAAAATCACTTGCACGAGAATCATCATCTCAGTCTCTCCAGCTAGGAAACCCACACTAAGAAAAAATGTTATGTAAAATTGTTGTAGATTATTTGTTACAACAATGTAAACTGTATGCTGCCGAACATTCAAGAGCTACTCAAGTTAATGCTCACAATATAGGCTATAACTTGTCCCTCCTCCCTCTGGGACATTCTCATGGGCTAAGTAGATACAGTATGTGTCATGTATGTAAGTGTGTTTAAAAATTCTGTATGTAAATGTATTTACAAACATGTATTAATAAACCAAATATATTAATCTTTGTGTAAAACTTCTAACAAAATCATCTAGCATATTTGGACATTTCCCAAATTACTGCGTATTTTTTGCCAAAATAAAATAGGCTCCTTTGAAACCTTAGGGCAAAACTCAGCAACAGGGGTGGGGGTGTGGGGGGCAGTGCATGTGTATGCGTGAGCACTGTCTTCAGCTAAACACTGGCTGTTTAGAGAGAAGGGTATCCTGACCTGTTTCTATATGTTGCTATTTTTATAGCCCATCATGTGAAGAACTCACCTACTAGAAGAGGCATAATCAGGATAAAAAAATAAAACAAAGACTGATTTTGTAAATTTGAGGTTACAGTAGAATAAACATTTTTATAAGGAGATATTTTTAAGTAGAAATTTCTTCAGTTAAGATGAACCACAGCAGAAAAGAATTAAGAAAGATTATTTCTTTAAAAAAAAAACTTCACTATTTCCCTATTTCTTCCTTTGAACATTGTTTATTCTGCTTTATATTGCTATATATAGTGCAATATAAAAATGATTGCACTAGTTCTTTTTAAACACTGTATCTGATCTTAATGTTCAAGAAAGAAAGTCAGGTTGGATTCAGGCCTCATCCTTGGCACTACCGTGGCCTCTGGGATGTCAGCCAGTGCAGTAGAGAAAGAGATGTCTAGGGCCAAAAAGTCATAATCACTAAGCTAAAACGGTGTATATTCTAGCTAGTTAGCCTTTTATGCACACATTCATGTAGCTATCCATTCACTAAGCACTTCCTGAATATTTAATATATGCGGAGAACTATATGAGAGTCTGAGCATTAGAGATGGACAAGGAATACTTTATATACTAAAGGAACTGGAAGTGTAGAATTGAAAGTCAAACATTTAATAATATATCACAAAGCATAATTTGCTAAGAGTCACAGAGGCAGTGTAAACAAGGCTCAAGTACTCCAGAAGGAAGAATAAAAAGAGGTTTGTTCAAAAGAAGAGTTCTTAATTTCTCTCTGCTCTGGTTAATCAGAAATGAGGAAATTTCTTTCCTAAAGAAACAGAAATTGAATATACACTTTTAAGGACTCATAAAATCACAATGAAAAAAGTTTAAAAAAAATCACAAACAAAATAGGTTAGTATATATGAAAATATTAAAAGGCAAATTTTGAGGGCAGGGGAACCGAACTTCATTTAGTTAAAAAGAAATGGAAAGGAGTATTTGAGCTATTTTAATGGACCACCGTATTTCTGTATCTTGTAATATTTTGAAGCAGCCATGTCAGATGCAGAACAAATGCTGTCAGGATTATGTTCATTTCATTTTTCAGCTTTCAAAATGAGGGTTTTTTTTTATTAAAACTGAAAACTTTTAATATTCATTTAACCTGCTCCTGTTCTGTCCTGGGACTAAGGGTCTGGGATTCAAGGACAAATACTCTAAATTGGCAAAAGCCTAATTTTTTCCAATCCATTAAATGCCCAACTATGTTCTCTTTTGCTTAGTTATCCTCAGTATACTGTTTTCACTTTTTTTCTTTTACTTTTACCCTTTGTGCAGCTTTACTGTGTTTAACTGTGCCTTTTGCATGCAGTCTCTTAGCTGTTTATTCAAACCTTTGTCTTTCCTCTCTGAGGATTCTGTTTGCTTCTACCACACACCCACATACCTGAGAGCATTATTCAGGGCTAATTTAAATTATTTTATCAGCTTGGGGTGTTCTGTGCCACACAGATAATATGAAGTTTTCTGCCAATCACCCTGAGGGCTGTATTAAGGTAACCAATGAAGATTTGAGACTAGAAAATGTTCTTGCATTCCCCTGGACAGCTTGGTAAATTTTAAGTTTAGTCTCACTCTGAGATCTCTGAGGTTTCATTTATATGGAAGGCTAGATGATACTAAATTTCAGAAGATAAATGCTCCAAAATTATCAAGACGTAGAGTCCATATTGTGCTGGTGGAATTAAAACTTCTCTTTTCAAACATTTATTGGAGATCTAACAGGTGTCTAAATAATGCAAGATGATGGAATCAAAATCTTTTTCAGGCTTTCAGTCCAGCTATTGCTTGTCTCAGTCATTTTACTACATATGCAAGTGGAGTAAGGGATTTAAATTCTTGTGATTTATCATGGCATTCCCTGGCAGATTACTTATAGAACAGGTTCAGGGGAACAACATCAGAGTGGAATAGAATGGAAAGCCTAACGTCATCTCGATGCTCCATAAAATCAAGACCCTTCAGAAATCCTTAGCAAATAGACTTTCATCATTTATCAGAAGTTCCCAGGTATTCCCATTTTCCCTTCTTGTTTCGGGCTCTTCTTACGGAGTTCAAAGTTAGTTTACTGCTTTAACTACCTTCATAGTATCTCTCTCCAAAATTTCCTTTCCCTAGTATCAAGTCTCAGGTTTCAAACTGTATTCAAATTAGTCATCCTTGAATATACACACTCACTTTCAAGTCCTCATTCACAAACTTCAATTAATGATTTTCCCCTCAAAGGTCATCTGACTTATGGTCGGTCACATGGTGTTCTGCAAATACAGAGTCCCTAGCGGAGCATGTTAAGTATACATTTTTACAATGTACAAGATATAATGTTTGCTGAATTCAAAGATACAGAAGGAAACATAGGCAAAAATTGTAATTTTTAAAAAGCTTCAGGGCTTTTTTATTAATATATATAATCCATTTTCAGTTAAATTTTGGAAGTTCTTACGTTTAATATGAATCCCAATTGATGCATCAATACTGATTTAGAAGATTATGCCTTCTCCAATGTATTGGTTATACCCTTACTGAAGGTCATTTATTCATATGTTTATTTCTAAATTTTCTCTTCTGTTGCATTTGTCTTTTTTTTTTATTAATGCCAATACTCTCATGTGTTGATTAATGTGCTTTTATATAGTAAGTCTTGAAATCAAGGTCATACACTCCAACTTTCTTTTTCAAAGTTGTTTGGCTGCTCTTTGCCCTTTGCCTTTTCATACGAATTTTAAAACCTACTTTAGAATCCAAATTCTGTGTTACAAAAAGGTTTCCTAAGATTTTGACTGGGATTGTGTTAAATCTTCAATTTAGAAAGAAATATTGTGTGACAGCCCTCTTCCTCTACCTGCTGTCCCCATGTGAGGATACAAGCCAGGAAGAAAAGTCCTCACTAGGAACCAAATTAGGTGACAACCAGATCATTGGACTTCCCAGACTCCAAAATGGTGAGAGATAAATTTCTATTATTTAAGTCACCTAGTCTATGGTATTTTGGTACAGAAGCCCAAGCAGACTAATAAGACATGGCATTTCATTTTATGTATTATCCACTCACCCAGAGTTACTTTAAAATTGTTTGCTATGATAAATAACCACGTAATAGACACTTTACGTATAAAGATTTAACTGTAACTCTGAATATTTCATATCGGTCTCATTTTTTTCTCCTTCCAAAGGAATTTCAGGCATCCAATGACGAATTCCAAACTAGAACACACTATCAACTTTGCAATATCACTGTTTAGTGCTACCTAACTGGAAGTAACTCTGGTACTTTTTCTTGTAAACTATACAAATCAATTCTTTATGACAGGCTATTTTGTATGTATCCTTTTCAGTGCCAACTCACGTTTAAATTTCTATCTTTTCACCTTTACAAATCTGTTTCTAAAAAAAAATTAAGTAGGTTCTTTAGCACAGAGCAGTATTATTTCCTTTTCCTTGCAGATCTAAAGATACAACGCAGATGTTTAATAAAGGCTTGATAAATTAAAATAAACACCGAGGAATAATATTTTCTCAATTTATCACTTTTCTTATGTTTTCTTTATATAATGTCCATATGTAACAGACAAAAAATTAGTATACATGACATGCCATTTGTGATAGTGTTTCTGGGCATGAGATAGAATAATTGTAACTGAAGATTTAGACAGTCATACAAAATTAGGAATGTTTATTTTACTTCAGTAATACTTATCACATGCTTACCTACAGGTGAGCATAGCAAAATATCTTAATAAAGTGTATTTATCCTTATCACTATGTTTTAGCATAAAGAGAAGGCTTTCTCCCTTACTGATAAAAACACTACTTTCTCACAGTCACCGTAACACAGGCCTAGACCT
The DNA here is from genome assembly GCF_009834535.1 of Camelus ferus. Classification (NCBI taxonomy): domain Eukaryota; kingdom Metazoa; phylum Chordata; class Mammalia; order Artiodactyla; family Camelidae; genus Camelus; species Camelus ferus. Next base: position 14,747,714 of record NC_045699.1, read on the forward strand.
GAATCCAAAATGCAGTACAGGATATTTAAAACTATGTATTTCCTAACTCCTTATAAAACTAATTTAACTGGCAATTTGAATCTTGGGGCAACTAGCATAAGCTGAAACTCAGATTTCCTCAAATCGTAAATGGAAAATGTATAAAATGATGAAATTTATTTTCACTTCTGAATTGTAAACTCACATGTTAATGTTTTTTTTACTACTCTCCTATAGTCTTTCCAGTAAGGAGTTAGTCTGGTTTAAATTTCACAGCCTAATGAGCAATGAGAATATAGCTACTTTTTTTATTCTTTGGAAAGTGTAAAGAGAATGTAACACCCTTGAAATATATGATGACAAATCTAATGCCTAAGTAGTAGATTTCAAAAGCTCTACTGATATTTTTTGTCATAACTCTAGGCTTTTACATTTTTATCAACCTCATCTTTATCCTAATACATTTTAATTTTTATCTCTAACCCTATAGCATCAACAGAACTGACCCCAATTCTTCACCAAACCAATTACTGACATAATTAAATGAGCTAATTTCTCTGAATTTACTTTCAACTGTTACTATGGGCTAGTAACATATTCAGTATAACTTTTTAAAAAAGCCTTCATTGTTATACTACATAATCTAAAACAAGTATTTAAAAATATTTACAATAAACTCTATTTACTAGACTATTTATTAGATATCCCAGTCTTAAAATTCTAGCCTGTCCATAAATATGATAATTTTAACATTTGCCATCTATTTCCTTCCCAGATGTAATAGTCTCAGCAGGCTCACCACTTCTGACATTTTCTTTCGTTTTACAGAGATAAGTGGCATCCTGGAAGTGCCTTCCCTTCTCCCCATTGCATTAGCATTCATAATATTAATTGCCAAAAATTACCAGCTGCAAGAAGTTTTATCTAACAAAGCTGCTCTATGGCTTTCTCAAGACAATTTAGCACCATTTATGTCCCAAGCAAACACTTAGGTATGTAAATAGGAAGAAGCCCACAGTATAATTAATATTTAAAAGGTAAAATGTCAGACTCAGCTAAGCAATTTTTTAACATCTTTCATCCCTCACCCCTTTTGCTTTAACCACATGTTCTTCCTAGAGATGAGCTCTGGGATTTTACTGAGAAAGCTACAATTGATCACAGCTAAGTGTTTTGCTATAAAGTGCCAACAATTACCCAGGCATGCAGTGCTGAATTCAGGTTTGGGAATGAATATATTTAACTCTGAAACATCTATTGCTAATTTGAATATTTCCACTGAAATAATATATTTAACCCAAGACAGCAAATTATTTGAATTAAGTTAGTACAACAAAGATATAAATCAAGGTCAAGCAAGTTAGAAGCAGCCAGCAGGGATAAAATTCTTCAGAATTTGATACATATTAATTATCTTCCAAAAAGACTGAATATTGCATTCATCTCAAAAGTACAATGAACTCAAATTACTTCTATTAACCAAGAGTCTATCTTTATTCCGATGTGTTGGGAGTCATCTTCTGTCATTCTTAGAGAAGTCACTGAAGTTAAAGGGTCTCCTCAAGTTAAAAAGATAATTTACAAGAAATAAAATATAAGCAATCATATGATGTATTTATTACAAAAGAGAGGGAACATTGTGACTTATTTAGAATTCAAATTTCTAAATCAAAATCCCAAGTTCTTCTTTTTGAAGGAGCTGGGAAATGAAATACAAGATGTCATAACAGAAAAGGAAATCAGAACTTGAAACTGAAAAAAAAAATACAGGAGAAATAATTAGGTAAAAGTAGTTTATCCTATAAAAGAAAAAAGTTTGGATTTTAGCAAGTGGCCATGCTCAGTATGAGTAAGACCAAGTTAAGGCCAACAATAAAGCGTTTGTGGGATATCTTGGGACTAGGAAGTGAGATAACAACAAAGCCTCAGAACAGAGGTCCAGGATGTTTCCAAGCTATTCAAATACATACTTGGGAATAATATGCAAAAATCAAAGTACCCAGAAAGGTTATCTTGGCCATTTCAAAAGCAAATTTATTTAAATCTCTACTTATACATAAACATATTTTATTTTCTACTATAGTCATTTTGTTGTTGTTTTAACATATTTCCACTACTACTTCAGAGTTAGTTTCCCAGTTGTCTTTAGAATCAGTATCTTATTGTAATACAAAAATTATGAAAAAAAATTCCAATGTAGTAGTCTTTTTCTTGTGTTAAGAAGACATTGTGACATTGTGAGAAAATCACCTGCAACACACAATGAACTGTGGCTCCAAAATTGCAAACTCTTAGTTTCTCCCTATCACTGCATGTAACTATGAAACAACTTTCATATTTTATATAACTTTCTCTAAGTTAATTTATACTCATTCATCTGTTAAACAGAGAATGTTAAGTCTAGTACTATTTTCAATGTTTAACATTTATCATTTGCAAAAGGTATTATCTGGTCACAGTGTAGAACTACCGAACGCATTACATGTAAGTTTCTAAGTGGGCTCACACCAAACTGCTTGCTTACAAAAAAAAAAACTATTTTATCTACTATCTTGTTCATCTCACTAAAAGATTATTGGTAATCTTCCCTTGTAACAAGCATTAAATCAGCCTTTAGCACTCTCTACCTCAATTCAAATTTCTTCTCTATGATTTAAGAACTGAAAACAAAAATTGCTAGAATTACTTGTAAAATAAGAAGTAAATTATTTCTAAGTGAGGGCCTGAGGAGTTTACATGTTTAAATGTGCCTAAATATGTGTATACATAAATACAATTTCCAATATTTTTGTTGACTTCTCAAGCATCTTTAAAATAGTTAAAGCAATTGCCTGAAGTTCTAGTTAGTTGAGTTTGCTTCATTAAGATACAATTGAACCCTTTTTTTAGATACCACCTTTTAAGAATTCTACAGTTACTAATAATAAATGGATGGTGGCTGTTTCAGTACAATCATCTCTTCAGTAATGGTTAAGTCAACCTATCTGCTCAACAGTAGCCTAAAATGAGGCATAAAGAGTCATACAGCATGGCCTTAAGTGTGACTGATCCAGAGAAATCAAGATTATGCTAAAAGGTTAAGTGATCAAGAATAAGTAAATAAGTGATCCAATTAAGAATTGGGTCAGAGATCTGAACAGACACTTAACCCAAAGAAGGCATACGGATAGCAAACACATTAAAAGGTCATCAGTGTGATTAGTCATTTTTAAAAGGCTATTTAAAATTACAAAGTATATTATTTGACCACAGTGCTATCATCAAGTTGATATGTCAAGATATAAATTAAGATCATGTAAATAAGACTCAGATGGCAGAAGCAAAATTCTTCACAATTTCATAATTATTAATTCACTACTTGCTATCCTAAAACACTATATATTTCATTCATATCAAATTTCAATTAATATTATCTCTATTAACTGAGAGATTTTTATTTATAAAAAGATTTTAAGTGAAGTATCAAGTGTTGGTGAATATGTGGAACAGTGGGAACTTCTGTGTAACACAGTGGGAATGCCAAATGCTACAGCCACTTCAGAAGATAATATGGCAGTTTCTAATGAAGTTAAACCTTCACTTATTACTGAGAAACCCTACTCCTCTGTCCAAGACAAAGACTTAACACAAAAACCCTATTTTAATATTTATAGAATAATTCATAATCACCAAAAATTGGAAACAATACAAATGTTTTTCAAGAAGTGATTAAATATAAATCCATACAATGGAATATTACTTAGCAACCAAAAGGAGTGAATACACTTAACAGTACTGAAGATTTCCCAATGCATTTTTCTAAGTGAAAGAATTCAGACCAAAAAGCTATACATCTTATAATTCATTTTGATAGCATGTTAGAAAAGGTAAAACTGTAGGAATGGAAAACAGATCAACAGTTTCTAAGAGTTAGGAGAACTGAGAAGAGTTGACCACAATGATGCAACATGAAGGAATTTGAGTGGGAGGGGAAGATGGAACTGTTCTGAATCTGGATTGCAGTAGTGAATATGACTCTGCATTTTCCAATACTCAAAGAACTGCACACAACTAGTACATTTTACTCTATTTTTACCTTTAAAAAATTTATGTAAAGGAATGACAACATGTAGAGCTTGTATTTATGTATTCAAATAACAGTTATATCAAATGGTAAGAGATTACTTAAGTTGCTATTATGCCTATTAAAATAAGGTATGTTCTCTTTTTAGACAGGAAAAAAGGAAAGAGGCAAGACCATGAGATCAGTTAAAGGAAAAATATATGTTCAGAATCAAACATGTAATATTGAAATGCACGTGCACACACACACACCTACACTATATAATATAAACACAAGAGCAGGGAACAGAGTGTAGGCACAGATAGTATATGGATTTTATTCCATTTGCCAACTTCAGTAACATGCTAGTGAATGTTGTCCAGGATAGGGCAACATGTTGAGAAAAATTCTGAGGCCAAATCCAGACCCAATGTTAAAGAATACTATGATTGATTTTGGTACCAGGGGAAAGTAGCATGCATATTTTCCATCTCTAAGGAGATTAGTGGAGTATGTAGAACAAATCAATCCATAAGAGCAGAACAAGCTAACAGAGTTAGGAGAGTTTATGAAATAGCAGCATCTTTCTCCTCCCAATATAAATTAGGACACATAACTTTTCCCCATGGGACCTTGTTGTTTCTATGCTAGTCTGTGTTCTTATACTTAGATCCTTGGTCTATGTATCTTTTCCACTTGGTTGTTCCTGAGTTGTCTCCTTCATAATAAACCAGTAATAGTAAGTAAAGCATTTTCCTGATTTCCATGAGCCACTTTAGCACATTATTAAAGCTGAGGAGGGGTTGTGGAACCCCTGATTTAAAAGCAGATTGGTCACAAGTACAGGTGACAAGCTGAGGATTGTGACTGGCATCTCAAATGGTGGCATTCTTGTGGGAATGAGCCCCTAACCTGTAGGGTCTGCAAAACTATGGAAATTAATGCCAAAGTTGAATGAAATTTTGGGACACAAAGTTGGTTTCCTGAGAGTTGGAAAATTGGCTGGCGTGGGAATAAACCTCCACACACTTGATATCAGAAGTGTTGTGAGTAAAAACAGCACATACAACCAAAGACATTTATAATTTTGGAGACAAAATTTGGGAAAAGATTTATGGTTGAGGAAGCAAACAGATGATTATTGCAGCAGAAAACATTTAAAACTAAAGAAGTAGAGCTTTCATCTCATCTTTGCACACAAAATGGGAATTCTATGTATTTAAGGACAAAGAAGGAACACCATGAACTTGATTTAAAAAAAAAAAAAAGCTCTGAAACAGAAATAAATTTAAAAAATTGACCTCAGCTTCTGAGGACCTAACAGTTCACCTTGAACTCCAGAAAGAGATATGATGGATTTTGTGTACTGCTTATGAGGGTAAAGATGATAAAATAGATGTTAATGAAAACAAATTCTGTTGTTACAACTACTTAGACAACGCAAACAGTAGACATCAATGAAGTTGCTACAAACTGGAAGCAGGCAATGTTTGAAGGAGTACTTTTTTGTATCATCATTTGAAGGTTGATACAACCTGGAGAAAATTAAAAACTGACTCATGACTGAGGAAACTTGAGTCCTTGAGTTAAAGACTTAAGTGTTTTATATCCCCCAAATTGAGACTTTATGTTATGCTCTGTTAACAGGTGGGCAATCACTGTCAATTTGAAGTTAAGATAAATGGTCAAATTTGTATCATTTTTATCCAGAGAGATTTTTTTTAACCTGTCTTGAGAGCACTGCCTTTATTAGGTAGACTCTCCTTGACAATTTAGATAGTACTATGGAGCATTTCTCTGTTTTATATAGAATGGTTCAGTTTTCTGTTGGTCTTTTTACAGATTTTGTGGAAAACATCAGCAACCCCACAGGAAGTGTTTCGACAAACTGCAAAGCACCCAGGGAATTGGATTCCAAAACAAGAGGAGCTCAAAGACCTGTAGTAAGGGATAGAGGGGTGCATCTAAATAAACCTCTTTCCTAGTTAAGGATCTTTCAAGTCGTAAGATAGAACTGTCATCTCAAACAATAGACAACAAGGAGACATGTAGAAACTTTTAAGGATTTGAGGGGAGAGGCAGGGGGACATGGCATACATCAAGTGTTAAGGGTTAAGATTCACCGAGAGAATTCTTACAACAAGTCGATGAAGGCACAATTTATTATCCCTATTTTGTTGAAGAGAGAACTAAGGCTTAGAGTGTTAAGGATTCTATCCAAAGGTCCAACAGACAGTAGAAGATAAAGCTGGGATATGAACAATTAAAAAAAAACTGATTAGTTTGTCAGTGCATCAGATAATGGCCACATACATTAACATTAGGTGTATCAACTGAGCTTCTTAGTTGTAAAGTGGCAAAGGACATGCCCATTGTTGCAGCATCTAAGATTTCAACTACTGAAAGTTATTTTTCTGTCAGTGTCACTGAACAGTCAGTCACTGGAAGAGAGAGAATAACCTCCATTGGAGGTCATTCTGATGGAGCATTTTGGAAATCAGAAGTCTAGCCAAACTACTGAAGTGAGGCTTCTAGACAGAAATGAATCTGTTCTGGTAGTTTGGTTTCACTCTTTGAAGTAAGTTGATAATACATTGGCTTGACAGGAAACCCACATGTTCATAAAGTATGAAGGCATGATTTCTTTTCAATTCAACTGCTTTCAGAGGCAGTAGAGATATTGCAGTTGAACTAAAATAGGCTGTTAAAGTCAGTATAATGATTCAATTTGTACAGCTTTTGATAATAGATTTTCAGGTCAAATGAAGATATAGTGAAGGAATCAGTACACAGGCAAATTGCCTCAATTTAAGTTCAATATGACAGTGAACAGATGGAAAACTGAATTCTCATTAAACATGTAGAAAATATGGGGAACAAAATATATATGCACATGTACAAATGTACTGCATTCATATAACAAAGGCAGAAAAAAACTTATACCTTCTGTTAAATGTATGATTTTTCAATACAATTTCAGTGATGTAGGAAAAGTTAGAATTAGTGAATATCAACAGGACTCAAAAGAAGTCACATAACAGAAGCTATACCATTAATGACAGAAAATATCCACTTGAAATAAATAATTGGCACAAATCTAAACATTTTACATGCTTGATCAAGTTTAAGTCTCAGCAAAGTCCATATTAGATCAATACCTTATCAAATTATTCTTCCTGTTGGAGAAAAGGCATAATGCAGGGAGTAAGAGTAGACTTCAGAATTTCAAATCCCAGTTCCTCTGTTAATCAGCTGTGTAACTTTGGATAAGTTACTGTTTCCTCATTTATAAATTAGGATCCACTGTAGTCATACTTATTCCTTTAGTTTATTAGGAAGTTTAAGTGACATAATGCATGAGAATTTCTTTAGAGTCTGGCCCAAGTAAGTGCTTAGTGAAAGTTAACTTTTATTCTCAAAGTTATTATTTATAGATGAAAAACTGAGGGAGAGGAAATTTGTGTAATGTCACAGCACCAGAAAGTGACAAAGCTGAGACACCTATGTTTAGAAAAACACTTCAAAATGCCATAGAAAAACACAGAATCTAATAGTATTCCATTCTAAAGGATATTCAAAAATCTGCCTATAATCCCATTTTCCTCCTCCCCAAAGTATTTAGATTTCTCTTTTATATGGATTATAAAATACAAAACAGTTCTTATGTCCAAAAAAGTACAGTAAAATAATGAGGTTTCTACAAAATTAAACTTGGAGCTACCATCCAACTCCTTGTTTTCCTTTAGAACTAAAAATGAAAGCCTTAATTCCAAGTTCCAATTGTTCCTTAATTCATTTGAATCATCCACAGGCCCCACTTTAATGAAATCCAGCATCAGTAATTTCAGCCATAGCCTACTCGAGCTCCTCACATAGATTGATTTGAATAACTGTTCCCTACTTCCTCATGGAATCCTCTCTGAACTACCTGCTATGTATCAGACTGTTCCTTCTTGGTATCCTTCATGTGAACCTCAGTCAACCTTCTTCTTAATTGTCAAAGATGCTGGGGTTTATTTTGCCCTGTCTTGGCCTTGTGTTCTCTTTCTATGTGTTCTTAATAGAAGAACTGTGTCTGAGCCCATGGTTTCAACTGCTACCTATATACTGATAAATTGGAATATATATTTTAAGCTTTCCAAATTCCCAGCTCCTACCCCTATTTCTAATTGCACACTATATATTCCTATCTTGAAGTCCTACACAAATTCTACTGTAACCTATTCATAATTGACCTCTGATATTACTAGAATTTTGCATTCTCTTTTCTATTTCACCACACACCTGATTATTCATATCAAAAAACTTACAATCACATTCAATTCCTATATTTCCCTTATTTCTCATATGTAATTTCTGAGTATCATTGATTCTGCCATAGAACTATCATACAAATGTAGCTTCACTGTTTCATCTCCTTGTGTCCAGAATCATGAGAATTGTTTGAATTACTGTGATACTTTCTAAATTCCTCACTCAAGTCCAAATTTCCATGTTAGTGGCATAGTCAACTATGAAAAAAAAAACAAATGTGCCATGCCTCTACTTGAAAACATATTGTATCTCTCCACTGATTGCAGTATTAACCACAAACACATCATATGTCATATGGTAAAGTACCCATGGTAGTTAATAGCAGTTAAATAACTGAACACAAGTTCTGAAACCAAACCTTCTGGGTTCTCTTATTGGCTCTGTCATGTACTTGCTGTGTGATCTTTGACAACTCACTTAGCCTCTTAGAATATGTGAAAAAAGCTCAACAATTGTTGGCTACTGTATATAAAATTGGAGTTAAGTAAAATGGAATGGAATAAAGACACAGGTGAAAGGAACACACAAAAATGCATTCAATATGATCTGCACATTTGTGAGGGGCAGACAGATTTGGTTTTGATGGTCCAGTGGCCAAAACAGAAAGACAACTATAATCAGATTGTGTTGTGTGCAATTACAGCAAAGTAGAAGAAAAAGATAGGAATCCAACATTTGACTCTTTGGTCAATTCTACATATTTTGACCCTCTCCCATTTTCTTTTACTCTTGTCTCTTCTTCACATTAATAGAATTAAGAGGATTTCTAAACATTACTGGATATAAGGTCAATATCTGAAAACCAAGTACATTTTTACCATACCAAATTCAAAGAGTTAGGAAATGTAATTTAAAAAAATGACATTTACAATAGTAACTGAAATATAAAGTATCTAGGCATAAATCTAACAAGCTATGTGAAAGACCTTAATGAAAATAATAAAACTTTATTGAGAGACATTAAATAAGACTCAATAATCAAAGAAATATACCATGCCTAAGGTTAGGAAGCCTCTTTGTCATAAATAGGCTGATTTTTCTCCCAAATTAACCTATAAATTTAATGCAATTTCAATCTTTTATTTCATAGAAATCAAGAAGTTAATTCTAAAATTTATAGGAAGATCAAATGTCCAAGAATAGTAAAGGTTACTTTTGTAGAAAAATAAGATACAGAAACTTAAAAAGGATTTGGGAATTAAAAGAATGTGGTGTTGAAGCAGAGGTACACAGATTAAGCAAGGAAAAAGGATATTAAATCCTTCTAATAAAAAAAATCATGTGTGCAGATTTTTGCTACACATCATGTGAGAATGAATGCACTACTAAGGATATGGTGCAGGAAATTATATAGGACATTTTGTGGGAAATTGTGTAAGAAAAATATTCATGGATTAGAATAACCAATATTATAGAGATGCCAGTTCTCCCCAAATTGACTGTAGAGTCTTTATGTAATTCCTATCAAAATACCCACAAGGTTTTTGTAGACATAGACATGCTTATTTGAAATGTACATATAAAGGTACGGGCCCTAGAATAGCTAAAAAACATTTTAGAAAAGAGAAAGTAAAGTTGGAGGAATCATTATATCAAATATTAAGTTGTTCTATATAGCTAAAGTAATCAAGACCATGTGCTACTGACAGAGGAATAGATACAAAGATCAACAGAACCAAACAGATAACTAAGAAATAACCAACGTAAGAACTGTCAAGTGATTTTTGACATTTGAAAAAGTAATTCATTGGAGGAAGGACAGCCTTTTCAACAAATGGTGCTGGAGGGACTGGAAAACCATATGCAAAATCATCATCATCTTCATCATCATCATCATCTGAATGCAAACCTTGTACCGTCTATAAAAATTAACTCAAAATGGATCATAAACTTAAATATAAAACATAAAACAAAGGACAGATCTTTGGAACTTAAGGCTCAATGAAAAGTTCTTAAACATGTAAGGTCTGTGCTTTTTATATAAGGAAAAAAATCAGTAAATTAAACTTTATCAAAATTAAAAACTTGCTTTGTTAAAGACCTTGTGAAAGGGGTGAAAAGATAAGCTACAGGCTTAGAGGAAACATTTGAAAATCAAGTATCTGTCAAAAGATTTATACCTAGAAGACAGAAAGCGCTCTCAAAACTCAATTATATATACGTATACACACAAATAATTAGATACTGTATATCTAATTATGCATCATATATGTATGTATGTATATAGATAGATAACATACATAATGAGCAAAAGACAAAAAGATGCTGTCAAAATAAATATAAAGATGACAAGTAAGCATGTGAAAAGATGTTCAAATTGCTAGTCATTAGGAAAATACAAATTAAGACCTTAAGGAGACATCTACATATCTATCAGAATAGCTGGAAAAAAAATATTAAAAATACCAAATTCTGGTAAGGATGTGGTGAAAATGAAGCCGATACATTGTTGGCAGGAATTCAAAGTGGTAGAGTTATCTGGAAACATTTTTTTCATTAAAGAAATATATATATATATGTATACACACACACAACATACATTTACCATAGAACCCAAAATTCGTATCCCCTGGCATTTATCTAAGAGAAATGAAAACATATAGCCATACAAAACCTCTGTATGACTGTTCTCGACACTAGAAACAACCAAAATGCCCTACAACTGGTGACAGTTAAGCGTATTACTACATCCATAGCATGGAATACTGAGCAATAAAAAGGAACAAATCATTGATAAATGCAACAACTTGATGGATTTACGCTGAGTGAAAAAATAAAGAGGTCATATACTATATGATTCCATTTATATAACATCCTCACTATAACAAAATTATACATATCAAGAACAAATTAGTGGTTGCCTGGAGTTAAGAATGGTAGGTAGGGGGAGTTGGCATGACTATGAACGTGCAGTATAAGGGAAATCTTTGCGGTGAAGGAATATTTCTGTATCTTGATTGTGGTGGTGGTCGCCCGAAGCTACACATGTGATAAAACGACAGAACAACAGAATTTTGACCCACAGTGTTAAATATTAAATTCCTGCTATTGTTATTATACACTTATGTAAGATATGACCAGTGAGGGAAACTGGGTAAAGAGCATAGGGGAACTCTCTGTACTCTCTGTACTATCTTCCCAATTTCCTGTGTACCTAGGATTATTTCAAAATAAATGTTTTTTTAATTAGACAAAAATATAGAAGACCGTGATTTCAGGGTAGAAAAGGTTTCTGAAAAGGCACAAAAAGCACAGACTATAAAGGAAAAGGCTGAGCAATCAAATTAAAGTAACTTCTGTCCATGAAAAATAATATAGGAAAGTGAAAGTCAATCCACAGGTTGAGAAAACATATTCATAAAACATAATATAAGGTAATATGTATTACTTTATACATATAAATATATTACATAATTACTTCAGTTTGTCTATCTTTCCCTTCTTTATAGCTTCACTTCAAATAAAGAAGGGAAAGATAGATAAACCAAAGGCAAAATAGATCAAGAATTACCTTAAGAAATTCACAGAAGAAAAGAGAATGGTCAGTAAACATAGAAAGTTCACCCCATTTCACTAGCAATCAGAGAAACGCCAGTTAAAACATCAGATGTCATTTAAGTACTCAAAAATGAAAATGTTATTTTATTTCTAGCATGGAGGCCATTTTGGTTTTCTTCTTTCCCTTCCTGGATATATTAATTACATTTACTTGAATACTCAAAGATTTCTCATAGAAATCTGCTCTCCCTGCAATCTCTATCTCATTGTTGATGATACTCTACTGATTTTTAGGAAATACGGTGGCCTCTTTCAAAATACAAATTCAAGTAGTATTTTTCTCTGTAAGTTTTTCTTCTAGATAGAATTTCTTCATACTTTTTATCTAACACTTAGCTCTCATCACTGGGGATATACGTTACAAGTATTCTGAATGACCTTTACGTACGATCCACAGCTATGGTTTTCTCTCAAATGCAGTTTAACTTTTTTTTATCTTTTACTTTGTTTTTCATGCTTTTATTCACCCCTATCTTCCACATAGCTCATTGTGTATTCAACTGAATCTATTCTCCTTTATATTGTTTCCAATGGCGCTTACAATTCTAGATAGTTTTATTTTACCATCTACTACTTTTTCTAAGCTCCAGTTCATATTTCATCTCTATTTTTCCAGAGCTGGTGCATGTCTACTTGGAGTTCTTTGGCTGATTTATTAAATTCTTTGATAATATGTTTGGAAAGAATTTTATTTGATTATCAGTGTCTCTTTTTTCCTACCAAGTGTCCCTTTATGGTTTTGTTTTAATTGATCATTTCTTCTTAATCCAGAAAGACTGTAAAAAAATGTTTTTGTGTGGGTTTGTGTGTATGTGTGTGCATATAGCAAATTCTGTGTCTTGTCTGAATGTGTGGGTGGGAGTTATGTTAGCTTTTATCTTCCCACAGCCAAAAGACATGAGCAGCTTCTGGGAAGCTAGCTATCTAGAGCCAACCGCCACTCCATTGTTTGATTTCTCATTTACCTGAAGCTCCACCACTTTCTATGGTGTCACGGTACACCCCACAATTTTCTACCATCAGACTACACAACCTTTCTCTGCATTTTCAAACAAAAAATTTATAGTTTCTCTTTCAGGATACCCTGCCTCTCCTGTAAAATCAAACACTTGTGGTTTTGTCTCAAATCTGCAGGTCCAGGCATCTTCCATTATCTCCATTTGACCTTCAGTGCATTTTAGATCCCCTACTTCATATACTGTTGCTCCAAAATTTTACTTCGAATATAGTGTGCACTTTTCTTTTTTTACAGGTTTTGATGATTTCTGAGAGAAGGAAGATAATCACTATCTTATTCTGCTATTTTAAAACTTTTAGTATCATCCAGTTATTGCATTTATAATAGGAAGAGTTTTCCTTATACATTTAAGTGATTTTTCACTAGACAAAGGGTTTAGTACTCTAAGAGAATTAATTGTTCATTCAGTTTTTTGTAGTTTAAACAATTTCCAAGGAATATTGTATTTTGCAAGGTCACATTTCATAGGGAGGCTAAACAACAACAGTAAAATGTTTCCTTTCATTTACAAAATGATGCTCTAAAAAGGCAAAAATGGTAAAATGACTTTGTGATGGGACCTGCTAATCTGTTTTATGAAAAGTATAAAACTGTTATAATGAATGTTTTTAGTGCATTATATGAGAGGGCTAATATATTACATGAAAGTAAGAATCTAAGCAGTTTTGAAATTTTGCATGTCAGGGCACAAGTATCAAAAGAGTTTTGTCACAAGAAGGAACCATTCCACATGGGAAGGCAAATATAATCAGCATTATGCATTATAATTGAGCCAACAGTCAATACAGATTAAATATTGACAGATTTCCTAACCAGTGCTAAAGTAAACAGTCCCTAAAAGGTTCAGGAAACATTATCATTATAAAAGTAAATTTGTGTGATACTCCTGCCTCCACTGGTATTACTCATTATACCATACAAGGCTCTGAAGATAGGCTGCCAAGTGAAATGTAAAAGAAAAAAAAGGCCTGAGGCTGAGGGGTGAACATACTGGATTTAGTAATAGCATTAAACACAGCTCCTTAGTAAGCATTAATCCATTGTACAGCCAAATGCCTATAGACCATTAATCCATTGTACAGCCAAATGCCTATAACTAGAACACAAAATCTTGGCTTTCCAGACTTAGGATTCTTGTGAATAATTTGGTCATCTATATTGTATTTTAGCTTTAAAAAGAAGAAAGAGGGATGAATGGAATCTTGCTCTTATTTTTAATTTTTGGTGAATTTTATTATATTGTGGTAAGAACACTAAAAACATGAAATCTACTCTCTCAAAAATTTAAATACACAACACATTATTGTTGACTATAGGTAAAATGCTGTATAGCTGACATCTAAAATTTATCTTAGCTCTTCAGGATTTGGAACAGTATTTTAGAGTTGGTAACAGTGACTGGGTAGCTTTCATATTTACAAGAACATTAACTTGAGGAAGAAATTAATGTTAATTGTTATCAGTTTAAAATAGGATATTACAAATATAAGGTATTTTATGGAAGCCTCATGGTAACCACGAAGGGAAAAAAAAAACAATAGAAGATACACAAAAGATAATGATAAAGAAGTCAAAGCATACTGCTCCTAAAAGACATCAAATAATAAAGGAAGGCAGCAACATAAGAAGCATGAAAGAAATGATCTACAAAACAGTCAGAAAACAATTAAGAAAATGGCAATAAAAAGTTTGTCTACCAATAATGACTTTAAATGTAAATGGACTAAATTCTTCAATCAAAAGACAAAGTGGCTGAATGGACAAAAATAAGATCGAACCATATTCTGCCTACAAGAGACTCACTTTGGCTTTAAAGATACATAAAGAGAGTGAAAGGATAAAAAGTTGGTATTTCAAGCAAATGGTAACCAAAAGAAAGTAGGGACAGCTACACTTACATTAAACGAAATAGACTTTAATCTAAATATGGACAAAAGAGAGGTCCTTGTATAATGAGAGAGAGGTCAAACGATCAAGAAGATGTAACAAGAACAAATATTTATGCCCCCAACATCAGACCTCTTAAATATAAAAAGCAAGTACGAATAGCAATAAACAGAAAAATAATAAAATACAATAGTTGAGGACTTTAATATCCCATTCTTAACAATGGATAAATAATCCAGACAGAATAAGAAAAATAGTGAGTTTGAATACTAGAGACCAAATCTACCCTACAGACATATACAGAATATTATGTCCAACAGCAGTAGAATATATATTCTTCACAACTAAACATGGAACATTTTCTAGGATACATATGTTAGGCCACAAGACAAGTCTCAGAAAATTCAAGAAGTTAGAAGTTATATCAAGTATCTCTTCTGACCACAACTGTATGTAGCTAGAAATCATAACAGGAGGAAAAGCAGGGAAATTCAGAAATACATGGAAATTAAACAATATACTCCTGTATAGCCAGCGGATCGAAGAAGTCAAAAGGCAAATCAAAAAATATCCTGAGACAAACAAAAATAAAAACACAATATACCAAAACTTATGGGGTGCGGCCAAACTAGTTCTAAAAGGAACATTTACAATGATAATCACATACATTAAAAAATCTTAAATAAAGTATACCTCAAGGAATAAGAAAAACTAAGCCCAAAGCAAGAAGAAGTTAGGAAAAAAATAAAGATTAGAGCAGGAATAAATGAAATACAAAATAGGGAAATAGAAAAGATTAATAAAACTAAGAACTGGCTTTTAAAAAAGAAAACAAAATCGGTAAATCCTTTAGCTTGACTAAATAAGAAAAAAAGAGGTGCTCCTTCTAGGTTCATCCTTTCTTCTCCACATAATGTAGCACTCATACCGCTGTCGTTCTGTGAAGGGTAAGTCCGAGGTGATGGTATGGTGGCTGCTCTATCAACAGTTCAAATGTAATTTTGGAACTCTCTCCACCTTGTGTAAATCCACTCTAATTTCCTGTGCTTCTCATCAGGGAAGGCTGTGTTTCTCTACATAGACTGGGAAGAGGACTTCAACTAAAAAGACACTTTTGTTAAACAATATAGAAAGAAAACAGTGTAAATTCAAACTATGATTCTATGTCACAACAACCACAAAATATTTCTATCCATAACATATACTGGTGTCTATATTTGTGAACTGTTTACTAAAACTAAGAAATGAATGGTCACACATTAGTATTTGTTTTACTTTCTGTTTTCTGAGTGGAGTGAGGGGAGGTAGCTCCTCTCGCTCACCCAATTTGGCCATAGCTTTTCCTAAATGTGGCTAAAGTAATTTTCATAGGATCTTGTAAATTCCATCCCCCTTTATCAAGTTCAGTCTATTATTTGCCACTGAAGGCACTTTGTGTTTTCTTTCTGCTCAAAAAAGTCACTTTCAGATTTTTTTTTTCTCCAAAAGGAGAAAATCACTAATCTGCTCCCTGGAGAATAAGGTTCTTTGCCTTCATGGTATGTAGCGAATAGGCTGTATCTAAGAGCAGCTGGGTTTTATTTCTCACAGAAATGACAAGTCCCCCTGGAATTAAGTTGACCTGATAATTCAAAAATGGCAGAGTTTCAGGGTCCTTCATTTCACTGAATTGAGTTGTAGATGTCACCCTTTCTACCAGGCACAACATATTTGAATTTTTACTTGTGATTCCTTTCCAGACAATAAATTTCATGTTTCATCAGTTATCACGTGCATCTGCAGCACATGTTCTATTTCTCCCTGTGGTGATTTGTAAGCATGATTTCAGCACAGTTATTTCTGTAAATAGTTATTTCTATTTTGTATCTCAGCTTAATGCTCACCAATCTCTCCCACCCCAGACTCCCTTACTGTTGTCTTCATTGTTAATTCTGGATGCCATAAAATATTGAAAGTTAGAACCTCCTAAATGATATTTAATAAGAAATATTCTCATGTATAAAGGCTATGCAAATCTCAAATTTGAATGTTTAAGTAGCATATTTTATCAACATCAAACCCACAATAGCCTATAACAACAATTTGCCAAATGGAGAAATGCTGTACTCTGTATGAGCATTATCCTTCATGCTGATAGGTGAAATTAGTGAAATAATTAAAAAGCCATAAAAGGAAAATAAAGAGTATTAGAAGACACCAACAGGATTGAAAATAAAATATTTCTGGCATAGTAATGTAACTGCCAATAAAAATATTCTCCGACCTCAAGGAGAACAAAGTTTCACTCATGAACTAGGTAATTTTCCATGTAGTTAGCACGTTTCCACTAATATTCTAGAAACAAGTAAGTGTGTCTTATGTCATAATGCAACAGTATTCCCATGGTTTGTCAGGATTAAGAAAGCTAACCAGGCACTATATATATAGGCACTTTTAAAGAAAAATTTCATTATCTTGCCATATTTTCTATGAAAGATCCAATGGCCTTTGCAACATAAAAGCTGAGAGACACCATCAGATAAAAAAGAACAAAATACCTCAAATATCACACCACATTGCAGGGACCATTGCATTTTTCTGAACTGGAAAAGACCCATAAAAGAGCATCCTTGTTGGATACGGTATTCTCCCATTTGTTATGCTTTGACACACTGTTTTCTCATCCTTTTCATAGTACAGTATCTATTAGAAAAATATAGGATAAGGATGAGAGACAATCAAATTTCACTGTTGTGACTTTTCAAGGAGAAAGAGTACTATCCAGAAATTTTTCAACTAAACAATTCCCAACAAACTGTCATCTACTTCAGAACATTTGACTTGTGCAAAAGTCAAGTGAACTTGTTCTATAATGAGCACTTACGCTATAATGAGAAAACTCATCCTATAATGCAAGAATCTTATTTGTTTACACTGTTCTTATGCCAATCAGAAGGAAGAACAACAGTTTCCTGGGGCTTGAAAACTGAAGGCAAAGAAGAGAGGGTTCTAGGAGCCCTGTTATCCCGTCATACTCTTGCATTCATTTGCTTTTTGCCCATCTTCTCTTGTTTGCACTCTGCTAAGACCTATTGGTGCTATGCACAGTTAGGGGTCATACAGACCACACGTGTGTGAAGACATTCTTTCCTTCATTTTACCCATTTTAGATTGGGGTATTATTTTTGAGTCTAATCTTGTGTTCCGAAGAGTACAGACAGAAGGAAACAATTAGGTGCTGCAATGGCCAAAATTCCAGGACGAAATGTTAAAACACTGATAATCACTACTCACAACTATCACTACTAGGCAAAGGAGCAGCAACCGTCACCAGTCTGGATGAAAGCTTCCATCTTTATTCTTTTGTGAAGGAGGAAAATGCTCTCTTCTTCTATTGCTGTGACATTATTCAATCTAGGAACTAATATATATGATGTCTGAACTTCCTGTTGCACTGAAGAAAACCACCATATCTGCGTCTACCACCTGGGATTTCTATCCACTCTACTTCTAAACATGATGAAAGATTATCTTCAATTTTTCCTTCTATACACACACAGACTTACTTGTTTAGTAGACATATGAGGATAGAGAAGTATAACCACCTTTGTTGTTTTGCTTAAGCATGGGCAGTTGCTTTAATGAAGTACTTTAGGCAACATCTAACTCAGCATCTCTTGAGAGACAAAACTATATCTAAGCTCTGAACAGACAGTAAATCAGGACTCAAGGGAGTCTGGTATTTTTGAACTGATAAACCAGCAAATATAAGCAGAAGAAATGGGTGAAGGTGTTATGTACATATATTGAGGTACTGAGGATGTTCAAATCATCACACAAGGTAGAAGTCCAGAAAGTCAACATGGTGTGCCACACTGATACCACTTTAATAATGAAGGATTTATTTCTCCAGCTGCTGGCAGTGCTACCAGGAGACAGTTCTCAGTTCCCAACCCACTTTGAGTTATTGCCTCAACTGAAGAGTGCTACCTTGTTCCAGATTATACCCCTTGTCAAAGATTTGGCATCCAATTACTGATCATTCCATGAATATAAAGAACCAGTCACCTCAACCTTTGGGACAGCTATAATTCCTCTGTGGGGTTATCTGATGTTTTCCTTAATATAAGTTGTTACTCAACTTCTTCGTCTGCCTAGTCTCCTTCCCTTACTCCTCCCTTCTTCAAGTATTGAATCTTCCCAATAAAATTCCTGCATGCTAATCTGCTTATTGGGAAAACCAACTTCCTACTGCCCGGTAATCTGGGCTTCTACCAACAACAGTCAAAAAGACGAATGCTTCTAGAGCTAGGACTATTTGTCCTTTGTATGTTTTTCTACAACCTGTGACTCTAATTCTTTAAGTGTATATTGAAGGCCAAAGGAAGAGGAGAAAAAAGGTAAATGGTAATCTTCCTACTTGATGCAGAATCAAGATGCTTGAACCCCTCAAAGTTTCTTATATACTTTCAGCTAAGAATTTTAACAGTCCTTTCTTTTTACTTTTATTCCAAAAATAAAAGTGATAGTAACTCCTGCATTTTCAGCCAACTGACAAAAACGTATTTTGTAAAAATTTATAAATAAAACTTAAACAGTCTTATGTGACTAGATCAGTAAAACAACGAAACAGATGAGAAACTCCAGTTAAAGGAAGGAAGTGGCATTTATTGGGTACCTATTTCACACATGGCACTGTGCTGGGCATCTTACATACGCCCTCACTCTTCTGAAAACGATGCTGTGGAATTCATATTCCACATTTTTCCTACAAATGAAGTAACTGAAGCTCAGAAAGATTTTATTACTTGTTCAAGGTCAGGAAATTGGAGGCAGCATTTAAATAACTATCTAAAACACAAGTCCATGTTCTTTCCCTAAGTTACACTCTCAGAGATTAGAAGAAAGTGGGAATAGTTTCAAATCAGATTACATTTTGAGAATGTAGATTTTATGAGCTGAAGAATTTAGATGGAATGAATTACAGTGTCTTCTCTGGCTAGATTATGAAATATATAAATCCCTCCTAATCATGTAATAATTTTTCAGATTTGCTAAGTCAGATCATTTTTGACCTACTCACTTGTGTTCTCCATAGTAGTATTAAGGGTTATTCAGTAAAAGATTTATTGTGGTCAAACAAAGCCTGAAAATAGCATAAAATTTTATGTGCAAAGTTATTTCTTGCAAAGAAAAATACTTACACATAATAAAGGTCATGTCTTGAACAGCAATCTGGACATTTGTATTACTGTGAGCCAGCAAAGCCCTGATATTGCAAAGTGTGAACTGCCTGTTCTTCAAATTACACTTTTACCCATTCACTGTGCAGTTTTAATACATGGTCATTATCAAAAATTAGCTACTTCTTATTATTGAGTTGAAGGTGTTTTTTGAAATCAAGTTATTTTTAACAACCACTGTAGATGCCAACAACATTGAAAATTTGAAAATTATATTTGGCCAAATTTAAAGATTATATATATAAACTAAAATGATAGTGAAAAGAAACTAAGACAAGTTTCTCAGTTCACTTAAAATTAATCTAAAATTTCTAAGCAGCAGGTGCAATAATTAAGCCAAATTAATGAAACGAGATGATATTGATTATATAATTTTAAAGAATCACATCAACTGATTAAGTCAGATTGTAAATCCTTGGAAAGTTAATTAAGATGTCAAAATTGAGGGCTTCCATGTGGTTAAGAGATCACTCCTAGAAGGTAACTGGTCACTCAGACTGAGGCAAAGGCAAGACATAATGTTTACTACTAGCAACATAACTGATTATGAAGTGAGAAGAAAGACACAATTCACAGTGAGTTTTTGCTTCTCTTAGGTTCTGTAGCCCAGCCATAGAAGGGACAAACAGAATGACTCATGAGCATCAGATCTCGTTCCTCCCTCCCTCTATCCTTCCAGAGACAGAAGTTGTACATGATGGAAACTGGAACTTACTTCACCTTGGCTAATGGACAAGGAACTATAATTGTCTAGGGAAGATGCATTAGTCTTATCTCTATGAAGTTCTCCTTTTATCATTATAAGACAATTACACTTACACTCGACTGTATAATAGACCTAGATGTCCAACAATGAATAACTTATTACAGCTCATTATAATCTCAAGTAATTTGAAGCAGTTTTTTTTTTTAATTCTGTAGAGAAATGCAGGGGTTTGTTGACTCTGTCTGTCTTTATTTGAAGCCAATCATGGATAAATACTCAAAATGTGTGATCAGACATCAGATTTCAATCAATTAGCCTACGCACATCAATTAAGCAACCAGTAAGTATAAGACACTGTCTAGCTGCTATAGCGATTTGAAAAAATAGAACCCTTGATCCTGCTTTTGTGAATTTTATAATATAAATGAGACAAAATACCAATCCTGTGACATCAACAGAAGTTTAAGAATGTAAAACCAAACCACCATCACCAACAAAAACAAAAAAGGAAATCCCACACATAACGATGTAAAAAGTTGGTACATTTCTTTTTTTTATTACCATAAATTTATTTTTTAATAATAACTAAACCAAAACTAAGTCAGTATTACTTTATAATGTGCTGACAAGAACCAAAATGTTTTAATCCCACAAAGTCATTTCTTGGTATACTGTAGCAAAGTTTGAAATGTTTGAAAATGGAATCTCTAAATTAGTTTATATTTCACTAATCTTATTGAGTTTTCTAATTAGATGTTCACTTATGATGTATTTTCAACAGGAGGCAAATATCATGTGCGTTTAGCTTTCTAAATTATTAAATACAATTCACCGTTCAATTGAAATTAGTATTTTGGAATTTAGAACTAAATATAGAAACCTTTTTACAGGAAAAATCCAGAGATATTTTAAAATTTATCAAAGGTAACTAAGCTGGTTGGTGACAGAAGTTATATTACTGGTTAAGGTCTCTTCTCAGAAGGCCAGCACTCTTTCTATCTCTCTGTCCTGGAATAAAGCTTTACATAAAAAGAAAGTATTTTCACATTTCACATCCATTATTACACTTGACCACTGTAACACTCCGATGTACTTCACTCTGTGAAGTAGTCTGATGACGTATTAGGGAAAGACGTTGATATTTACTCAGATCACTTCAAGTCAAGTATTTTCCTTGTCACTTAACTTCTCAGAAAACTGAAGCTCAAAAAAAGGTTAAGTCTCATATCTAATGTTGCATATTTAATAAGAAAACAGAGCTGGGATAGTATTCTGACACTGTTCAGTGTCCTGTCCCATTTGCCACTCTGCCCACCACTATCATTCTATCTGGTTTTCCTTACCTTAAAAGTAAAAATCATTAAACAAATATCAAGTGCTAGCAAAAGATGTTACAGCTAAAAGACAAATAAATAACACTCATACCCTGCCATTGATGAGTTCATAGTGCAGACAGTAGGTAGTATGTGTCAAATAAACCATCGTATTGCAGTGTGATGAAGTGGTATATGGGAGGTATATTCTTATCTGGTACAATGGGGACATAAAGCCACTCGGGACTCCACTCCATTCCCCTCCTTAAGTTAAAAGTATATGAGTCTTATGTCTGGCTATAGAATTTGCCATATAGTAATTTTTAAGCTGTGTATTTGCCAGTGTTTACATTTGTTACTTTTCATGGAAATATAACTCGATACACAGTATCTCAAGAATTACATTAACTGCGAAAACTTCAACTATTTAAATCCCATATACATTCAAAATCAATTATTGTTTAGTCATACTATTTATACTATTTGAAAATCACAAAACCATCAAACGTGGGTACCATAAAAGTAAAATGGAAGAATGATACTGGTTTTGTACATTCACTTTGGCCTTAGGGGGGAAAACACTCCCCACATTGAGAAATATAGTCCACCAGTAAGAAAATGGATTCCTCCCAAAGAATATATCCCTTTGACTATGAAAACAAGTCAGTCAACCCAGGTTTGAAACATGTTATATGTTAAATTGTATCTCTACAGAACATTACTAAAGTGAATTTGTGATTTCCATGTCTTTTCTGAATCAGAAATGTACACAGTGAATGACAGATCTTTAAATATGAGTAAAAAACGTGTGTTAAATTTGTGCTTTTATTACCACTGCTAATAATACTTTTAAAGCACTGTAAGATTATTAAGTTTTGATAAAACGTTTTACATATATTACTTTATTTGATTCCTGTAAGCAGCCTGTAAGTTTGACTATTGGCTTCCTATTTTAGGTAATGAAATTGTGACTCAAAGAGGTGAAGTAACTGAAGCTATTTAATTCTGCTGGTGAGAAGCCAAGATGATATACTAACCCAGGCCATTATCCTTGCCCTTTCCATTGTATTTTGTTTGTTAGTTGTATGATCTTTCATATTTCTCTGGAATTATCTATAACCATTCTTTGATAAAATGTTAATATATATTTTTATATATGTAGGTTTTTAAAAGTAAAATTTATATAGTTTATATAGAAGAATATTTCCCTTTTTAGTGGCCAGTTCTATGAATTTTGACATACACATATAATTTGGTAGCCACCATGCCTAGAAAGACAGAACAGACTGATCATCCTCATATATTCTTCTATGTCCTTTGTGGTGAACTTTTCTCTCTCCCTCTAGCCCCTGGCAATAAGTGATCTCTTTTCTCTCCCTGGAGATTTGCCTTTTGAGAATGTCATAGTAATGAAATGAAAAAGTCAGTGCCAGATTCATGGGGCTCCAACCCATGCAGTCACACAGGACCCTGTGCTTTGAAAGGCCCTGTATTAGGTTTAATGCTCTGCTGTCATTGTACTG
This sequence comes from Camelus ferus, assembly GCF_009834535.1. Classification (NCBI taxonomy): domain Eukaryota; kingdom Metazoa; phylum Chordata; class Mammalia; order Artiodactyla; family Camelidae; genus Camelus; species Camelus ferus. The sequence goes on from NC_045699.1 coordinate 14,771,276, forward strand.
AAAGTCTTAATTTTTGAGCAACAGGCTCCATATGTCCATTTTACACTAGGTCGTACAAATTATATAGCCAGACTAAACATACAGCATGTAAGTTTTTAAGACTGGCTTCTTTCCCATGGAAAAAGACATTTGAGATTATCTGTGTTATTGTATTGTATCTTGATCCTTTTTATTGCCAGGTGACTTTTTTCTACTGTAATCATCTACCACCGTTTATTCATTCACCAGTTGAATAACATTTTCATTATTTCCAGTGTTGGGCAGTTATGAATGAGATCTCTATAAATATCCACATATTTTTTGTGCGTGAACATAAATTTTCATTTTTCCTAGGTAAAGACCTAGTAGTACAAATTCTGTGTTGTGTTCATGTGTATTTGTTAGGTGTTTTGAAAATGAGTGTGTGGAAAGGGGATATTAAATGGCAGTAAAAAAGTAAAACTTATAGCTGGTGAACCCCGGAGTCTTGAATAATCTGATCTTCTCTTTCTTAAACTGGCAATATCTTGTATAATGGAAGGAAATGAAAATAATATTTATGGAAATGGAGAGGAAATTTACAAAATTTTAGGCAAGATGTGTTCCAAAATTTCATAACACATCACCTTTATTCAGATCATTTTTAAAAGAAATACAATTGTTGCCATAAATTGATTTAGCCTAAATTAAACCTCAGGGTAGCACAGGTTTCTATACAGCTAGTGTTCACTAAATTATTTTATGCCTCTAGACTCAGTTCATAAAACTAGAATGTTAATCCCAATCCATGGTTTTTTGGAAGAAAAAAAAAAAAAAGGCTGAGGGCACAATTAATGAGTTTTGTATGGGTTTATAGTATCTGCTGCATTGGCCATGTCAGGGGCTATCTAGTGGAATAACACTTAAGAGGTGTTTCTCCCCTCTGCGTTTCTCCATCTTTCAACACTTTCATTTTTTTTACTCTTATTCTTCTCACTTTTGCTTTGTTGCTCCCTTCCTTTCTTAAAATCGTAACAGTGATGAGTTTTTCTTTTTGATGCACTAGTCTATTAGTCAAGGACAAAAAGTTTATCAGTCATTTCTGTCTCCTTGGACCTGGCAAATTAAAACTATCTCCTACAAGTAAGCAAGAAATCTGAAAACCAGTGTGGTTTCAGCATTTTTTAACCAGTCTTTACACTATGCCCATGCATATTCCACTCTTGTTTTTAAAGATGTTTTCTTACAATAGAGTGTGGGGCATCCTGGAGATTACTGACATCATCAAGCCCCAAAGCCTCTTGTGGAAATCAACAGTCTGTCAAAACATTTGGCTTTTCTTATGTTTGTAGTTAACGTAGAAAATGTCTATAAAACATTATGTTTCAAAAAACTCTTAGTTAAAGCACTTTTAAATTTGTATTGTTCCTTAAATTAAAACAGAGGAAAATATATTCCATTTATAAAAAAGGAAACAAAACTCCCAGTCTGGACAAGACAGCATACACTCACCTCTATCTATTCCCTTCCCACTAAGGACAAGCAGAAATCCTGGAAGTAATTCAAGAGGCAGCCAAAGTAAAGTTCCAGAAGATGGAAAGAGGTCGGTGGAAGGTTAGGCTTGGGAACCAAGGAATGAAGGAACAGCAGAGTAGCAGGGCATCCTACTACCCTCTCCACCAACTGAGGTTCAATCCAGAATCTCCTGACCCCCAAACTAACAACAGATGATGGAAAAGGTAGGCCCATTCTTCCCAATCCAATTGGAGTCCTGCCTATAAAAGGCCAGTGTGGTTAAACAGGCCTTGAGGAAACATCAGAACTCCTGCTGACAATAATAAGCCAGGGGAAATTCACCTCTTCCCATCTGGGACTGAAACTGCCCTTCTCCTTTGACAACGTGTGGCCAAAGGCCAACAGGGGTCCAGACAACAAGTGACTAGAGGGGAGAAGCTCTCCATTCTTCTCAGGCAAAAGGGTCTCATCACAACAACTGGACAGCACAGGAAGTGCTCTTCATCCCTACAGCCTACTCCCTCCCCAACGAAAGCCAGCCTTCAACCAATGACTGAGGGAAGGTGATAAAGTTCCCTTATCCCTTGAAAGGGTAATAACTCACTGGCACAGGTATTCCACTGGTTCACAGAATTCCCCAGAAGAAATAAACTTCAGCTCCCCACACTGTTACCTTGATTATTAATACATCACTGGCTGCCTACCTTCCCCTTTCTCACCTCCCCACACCCTTACTACAATACCTTTCTAAGTAAAATACTTGCACTTGAATCTTTGCCAAAACCAACCTAAATACGCTCTCCATTTTGAATTAAGTATACAATATAGAACAAAACAAACCAGACAAACATGCAAAAAGCTCTTTCATCTTTCCCTTCTACTTGTTTGGTCTGTGTAAACGCTATTTTAGATACTTGAGAATTTATAGATGCATACTTAACAAAATGTAAGATTAATCAATATCTCAACCTCCTGAAAGAGACAATGACCTTGGGATGTTTTTTACTCCTTTCACACTCTCATGTTCTATGATATTGTTCTTTTGATTTTTACTTATGTTCTACCCTTTAAATTAGGTAGTATAATAATTATTTTATTCTCCAGTGAAGACATGAATGGCCAACAGACATACGAAAAAATGCTCAATATCACTAATTATCAGAGAAATGCAAATCAAAACTATAATGAGTTATCCACCTCACACCAGTCAGAATGGCCATCATTCAAAAGTCCACAAACAATAAATGCTGCAGAGGGTGTGGAGAAAAGGGAACCCTCCTACACTGCTGGTGGGAACATAGATGGTGCAGCCATTATGGAAAACAGTATGGAGATTCCTCAAAAAACTAGAAATAGACTTATTATATGATCCAGCAATCCCACTTCTGGGTATATATCTGAAGGGAACTCTAATGCAAAAGGATAAATGCACTCCAATGTTCACAGCAGCACTATATATAATAGCCAAGACATGGAAGCAACCCAAAGGTCCATTGACAGATGACTGGATAAAGAAGCTGTGGTATATTTATACAATAGAATATTACTCAGCGATAAAAAAGAATACAATAATGCCATTTACAGCAACATGGATGGACCTAGAGATAGTCATTCTAAGTGAAGTAAGCCTGAAAGAGAAATAAAAATACCATGTTATCACTCGTATGTAGAATCTAAAAAAAAAAGGACACTATGAACTCACCTACAAAACAGACAGACTTAGTAAACAATCTTATAGTTACCAGGAAAACAGGGTAGGAAGGGATACATTTTGGAGTTTGATATTTACAAATGTTAGCCACTATATATGAAAATAGATTTTAAAAAAAGTTTCTTTTGTATATAGCACAGGGAACTATGCTCAATATCTTGTAATAACCTTTAATGGAAAAAAATATGAAAACAAATATATGTATATATATGCAAGATGGGGACATTGTGCTGTACACCAGAAATTGATACACTGTAATTGACTGTACTTCAATAAAAAAATTTTAGAAATTTACTGATTTGATTTGCCTACATGTCACCAATTTACTGTTAAAACTCACTTCTTGCAGCTCAGACGATTCTTTAAAAAGATTCACTGTTTTCCAATGTACACACATTCCAAGTTCCTTTAGAGAAAGTCAGTTTGATACGCAATTCCCTTGAATATATGCTTTTCATAAATTCTGAAAAATTTCAAAGCATTATCACTTTGGATATAGCCATATTCTTTTCCCTTGGAATTACTGTTAGAAAAATTATAGGTCTTCCTATTTTATCCTCAAACATTTCTTAACCTCCTCTTCTTTTTTCAGACTTTTTCTTTCTATGCTTTATTGTGGGTAATTTCTTCAGAATTATTTTCTAGTTCACAAATTTTCTTCAGAATTATTTTCTAGTTCACAGTTCTGTCTAATCATCTACTGAATTTTTAAATTAAGTGTTTTATTTTTCACTTTCTAGATTTCTATTTGGCTAATTTCCCATGTGCCTTATATTTTATTTAAATCAACTTTTAATTCCTATTTAAATACCTTAATATACTAATTTCATACTTTATATTTAATACTTGAATTATTTAGATTTCTAGGAGTATGATTCTTCTACTTTAGTGAAGTTTTTATTTTTTCTCTCCTGAAAGTCATGGTGGGTTAGGGTTAGGGTTAGGGCACCACCTGGCACCACCATCCCACCTCCACCAATTTTGGATTGTGAGTTCATGTCATTGAATCATCTCACTTTTACCCCAGGGAATGCTTTGTAATCTGAGCTAAGGATAGGTCACACTTCAAAATACTTGTATTTTCTTTTGGTAGGTGGTCTGTGCCACCATAAATTCTGAGTCATCTTAATTTATGATCAGACTTAATATTTTCTATGTTAATAACATCATTTAATATCAAACTGCAAACTTAAACTAAGAAAGGCATGTGCTTAACTATTCTGAAGGGAGATCATTTTTCATCTGGAGATGATACATAGTAAGATAGAGCTTCTGATTCAATAGGTCTTAACTGGAATTGGAAACAATAGGGCTTAACTAATAAGCCCTCGGGTATGCTAAAGCTACCTATCCAGCAACAACAATTAGAGAACTACTATTCCAGAGCAACAGATGATAGAGAAAAGAGAAGGCAAATACAGGATGCAGGAGAGAAACTTTATGCTGTCACAACCATTTGCAAGTTACAGCTAACAATCTGCGGAGGATACTGAAGAATGATAGGAATGCCAATTAAAGTACAGAAGCAACAAAAAAAAATAAGTATTCCTTACCAATAAGAGTTCCATACAAAGAGGCAGAAATCTCAGATCATTCTGGGTCAAGAGTACCATGAGATGCACTGAAGAAGAACCATCAGATCACAGACACACCATTGCCCTGGACTTATTGTTTACTGAAGTCATACATTGAAACCCTTGGCATGTATTTTAGGAAAATGTATAAATAGTATGTTTATGTTATTCTCCTTGTGTATCATCCTCAATAATGACTTTTTTCCTTTTATCATAAATTATAACTCGATTCTGGTCAAGTAGTATATGATATCAATAATTGGATTGAATACACTTTGCATAAAAGTCAAAATTCTAGTGTTCAAATTACACAACCCTAGGCAGGCATCATCTCTTACAAAAGACCACCATACAAGACTGATGAGTTACTATGTTACACATTAATTTCTTCTCAATTAAATGTTATGAGTAAATGATATATTACTTTATTGATAAGGAAATTGAACCTCTAATTAAATAATTTTAAGGTTATTTATGCAGTAAGTAGAGCAAAAATTACTAAAATTTAGATCTTCTAGTGCCAAAGCACGTTTTTTTAAAACAGTTTATAATTGAAGATTCAGAGGCTGTGTGAAGACACTAGGCTATTTTACAATATTAGAAAACACAAGATTTTTTGTTGTCCCATAATTTTTTATAATTTCATAGTTTTTTCCATGTTTTTTGTGATATACAATTAAGTTTCACATTTTCTATAAAGACCTATATATTCTCTAGAAGAAAAAAGAGACAAAAATAACTACAACTATTTCTTTTTAAATGTTAATATTAATCAGAAATATGACCTAAGGATTAATCCTTGCCTATATATAATTACCAAATGTGGACAATTACATTTTCCAGAGATGGCCTCTACACTATATTCCACTCAGTATGCTCTTTATTGGGAAATTGACATTGCCCTGACATAGTAGTGGGTTCAATATTAAACCTGGGCAGACCTTTGTGCCTACCTTGATAAATGAAACAGTAGAAGGAAAGTGACATAATTAAATTTCATAATAAAAGAAATTATCCCTATAGCAGTCAGCTTTCAAAGATAGTCTTCAATAATCCCCACCTTCTGGTATTCATATACTTGTGCAATCTTCTTCCCTTGAGTCTGAGCTAGACCTAGTGATATGTGCCTAAGGAACAGAATGTGACAAATGAGACGGGAAGTAAGGTCCACGATTAGTGTACAATAGACTAATTTCTCTCATAACTGGATTTTTTCTCTACTTCCTTCTCAGTATGCACATATTGATGAAGCAAGTAACCATGCTGCAGAGGCCCACATACCAAGGTACTAAGGATGAATTTTGGTCAACAGCCAGTGAGGATCCAAGCCCTCAGTCCAACAGCTTATTGGAAAGAATCTTGCCAACAACCAAGTGAGCAAGCTTAGTAGCCGAAACGTCTCCAGTCAAATCTTAGGAAGACTAAACCTTCAGTTAACACCTTGATTACACCTTGTGAGAGCCCTTGTCACTGAAGATAGTGTTAAGACATTAGATTCCTGACCCAAAGACAAACTGTGAGGTGGTAAGCGTTGTTTCTTTCCATTAAGTTTTGGAGTGATTTGTTACACAGCAAAAGATAACTAACAAAGAGCTTCTACCTGGTTTAGTAGAATGCCTGCTCCTGGAAACCAGCTAGCATTCTATGGGGATAAGAATAGCCTTATGTAGGTGTTCTGACAGACAGTTCGAACCAAGATCCTAGCCAACTACCAAGACCAACTACAAAAATGTAAGCAAGTCTTCATGTGGTTCCAGTCTGCAGTTGTTGAGCTGCCCTAGGTGACACCTTGTGAAACAAACATGATTTATTTCCACTGAACCTTGCCCAAGATGCAGATTTTTGAGTAAAACATATGATTATTATTCACACAAAGAAATCTGTGGTCATTTGTTATGGAGTAATAAATAACTGAAACATTAGGAGACATAAAATATTTCTGTGCACTTAGTGACTGATTTATTATTAAAAGACTAACCTCATATGCAAGCCAAAGAATAAGGTTTGTTTAGAGATTAAGAGCAAAACAAAAAAATCATCCTACCAAGAGAGGCCTGTTCTCAAATAGTTACAAGAGTTGGAGATTTAATACATTTACAATGCGCTTATTATACTACAAAGGTTTGATTTTTCCTTTTAAAAATTTACAAAATATATTTCCATACTTGCATAATGGAATACACATTGTCCCACTTATCCTTCCTTAAGGTCCAATAGGACCATTAGTTTGTTATTTTGCTGAACAACTAACTGGATTTTGGTAACTTGGGACATACTGTAAAAGAGAAGAGGTAGTCAAATGTAACCTCAACTCCAATATGATTTTGGGGTTTTTTTTTACCATTTTGTTGAGCTATAATTGAAATGTATTAAATTTCACTTGTTTAAAATACACAATTGATTCTGCTTTGACATATATATAAACTTATGAAACTATTATCAAAATCAAGATAACACATCTTTCCATCACCTTCCTGCCACTTTGTAATCCATTCCTCTTCCCACTCCTATCTCCAAGAAACCACTAATCAACCTTATTTCCCTATAAATTAGTTTGCATTTTAAAATTTTATGAAATATGTAAAGCTAGCACTATTTTTTTGCCTGCTTCTTTTGCTCAGCACAATGATTGAGATTCACCTATGTTGTCTCATGTAACCGTTAATTCAGTAAATTCCTTTTTGATTGATGAGTAGTATACCAATGTATGGACATACTACAATTCATCCACTCAACTGTTGATGGACATTTAGGGTTTTTTCCAGTTAATATCTATTACTAGTCATTCTGCGAATGTTTGGTATTCATTGTCCTCTTATTAAAAAACATTATTTCTTGAGATGAAGCTACTGACTATTGTTCTTATCTAAATCAAATTCTTCTCATTAAACTTGGAGATGAGTTCTAGTATTTTTTATATGTAATTACATCCTGTTTCTATTTGTTCCACTTTTGCTGGAAAACATCCTTAAGAAACTTCCTAAGAAAAAGTGCATTATGAGTATGCTTTCTGAGCTGCATTTCTAACTGTATCATAATTAAAGTTCTGTTATGTAACACTGTTGAGGTTCAGAATGTTTTCTTACAATGTTTGTTTCCATTATCTTCTTTTATCATCAAGTTTCTAATACAAATTCTAAAACACAGATTTCAAATGACTTACCATGTGAGGTAAAATTCTAACTCTCCTTGGAAGTATTTTCTTTGGTGACCTGAAATCTCATGATGTATCTTGGTGTAGGTTTCTTTACATAAATGTTATATTGAGTTATAATTTACATATATATTTAAATTCACCAATTAGAAATATATATTTCAAGGATTATTTGTTAAATTTTAGTAAGTTTCTGAAACTGCACAATCACTACCATAACCTGTATTTCAATCATTTCTGCCACCCTCCAAAAAGTTCCTGATATCCATTTGCTACTGTCTCCCAACCCCAGGGAATTGCTGATTTGCTTTCTTTCACCATAGAGGTACTATTTTTATAAATTTTATATAAATGGATCATACTCTTTCCATGTTAGAATACATATATTTATATATTATATATGTTTACATATAGTTATAAATATATTAGGCATAATATGATTATATAATATCAATAATTTTCTTGATACATATAAACATGTATATAATAATATAAACAGCAATAGTTTTCTTTATATATATAATATACAATTATATATAAACAGTTTTTCTTTTTATTGATGATTAGTCTTTCATTATATGGATATGCTACATTTTGCTTACCCATTCACCACTTGACACATGTTTAGACAGTTCTCATTTGAGGGTTACTATAATGAAAGAATTATAGTCATTTGCATGAAGTCTTTGTGTGGACATGTGTTTTCATATGTTCTAAGTTGATATTGTTATCTATCTAGTTATGGAATTTCTGGTTTTTATGTGAAGTATATGTTTAACATTTTAATAAGGTTCTAAACTTTTCCAGAATGTCTGATTCTTTTTACATTTTCTTCAATAATGTATGAGGACTCTAGTTTCTCTACAGCTTCATCAATACTTACTAAATTACTTTATTAGTTAAAATAGTTATTGTGTAGATTCCTTAGGCTCTATTATATAAATGATCAAACTATCAACAAATAGAAACAATTGTTGATTATTTTCCAAACTCTACATTATTGACTTATTTAGTTCTATTGAAATAGCTGGAACATCCCAGAGATTACTGAACATAAGTGATGAGAGCAGGCATCCTTGTCAAGTTCCCTATCCTAAAGCATTCAGTTTTTCATCTTCAAATGTAAGGTTAGATGTATTTTTTTTAGTAGATGCCCTTTACTAAGTTAAGGAAGTTTCCTTCTGTTTGGATATGCTGGATATTATGAATAAAACCTGTTGTCTGGATTTTCTTGTCTTTAAAAAGCAATGGTTGTTGTGGCATACAGTTAATCACAAAGCAGCTTAATCTCTCTGAGGTACATATTTAAGCTTTGTTACGGTATTTGAGATATTTCTTGACTATATAGAATAGTTTATAGTTGTAGCAGTCCTCCAAAAAAACATAACCCTTCTGGAGTTTCTACTGAGTGTCTCAGGTTTCAGCAAAATCTCCCTACTCTGATTAGAGCTTAAACATTTCCTAACACTTGTATTCTTCAGTAATGTCATTTTACAGCCCTCCGATAGTTTGCTTTCTCTTGCAGTTTCCTCCCATGCATGTGCCGTCTAGCAGAAGACTCCAGGAGGCTCAACATGTACATTTTGGAAGCTCTTATTTTGCATGGCTACCTGCTGTCCACTAATCTTCCAGTGTCTCAGGCTTGCTGAACTTTGATCTCAATCTAACTCCACACCACTGTGTTCTGCTTGGTTTTCCTCTCTCTGTGGCAAGTTTCTGAAAGTGCCTCCAGATAGAAAGCCAAGGTAACAACAGTGACTGACTCGTTTGTTTCCATTCTTTGCCTGTTTGCCTGTTGTCCAATATCTAAACATAGCTATTTCATCTTTTTTGTTTTTTTTCAATTTTTAAATTTGTTTTCATGGGGGCAATTCCTCTATCAGGGAAACCATCATGAATGGAAGCACAAGTCCCTTTCATCTTTCTGTAAAATCTAAAGATTTGCTAAACTGTTGTCCTCCTGGTCTCTTTACTAATATCCTTTTCATTCTTCTACAGCTGTAATACTCTCATCATGGAGGTTAGCCAGTATCTTTGCAGACTGTCATCTTGAATGAAAAAACTTACTATAATTTTGTACAAGAATGTTTATAAAAATATCTTGAGAAAAAGAGCAATAGTTATGTTAATTGCAATAAAGTTGGTTAATCAAGAAGTATCTGGATATTTTTAGGGTGCTATGCAGACTTAAGAGGTGTGTTATTTTCCATAGTACTTGGTGCAGTCATTTGCAAATACTAGATATCAGAATGTGTCTCCAGATGCTAATGCTCTATGCGTATGATACAGACAACCCCATCCAATACTTTCAAAAAATAAATATTCACATTTCAAAAAACATAATATCACTGCCTAATATTTTAAAAATTCATTCAGAATCATAGGATGCAAGGGACAATCAGAGTCATAGAAATTCAAAGGAGAAATGGCTGGACCCCTTAGGACCAATGTATTCCTGTATAACTCATGTGGGAAAAAAAAAAAAAAAAAGACCTAGCTTGTCTTGCTCTATTTCTATCGTTAAGCCCCAGAAAGATTTTATCAATCCATTTGTCAGTACCTGAATATCACTGCTTATAAGTCACAAGAGAGTTCTATAAATGGAAGTATTCTAACATATTTAAGAGATTAATCCCACGGAATAGAATGTTTTGACAGGATTCTGATCTCCCACAGGCAAAGCTCTAGAGACATTTCCTTTCAAAGTGGCAAACCATTATGCTGTCTCAGTATTCTAGTACTAATAGAAATTTTTTGTCATGTCAAATGACTAAAAAATAAATATGGCACAGAAAGAACACACTGGCTGGCCACAGAGGTGACTATAATCACTGAGAGGCAAGGTCGGGGAAAAGGAAGGGTGTCTGTGCCTTTATTTCAAAGATTCTTTATTCTCCCAGGAATAATATGATTTCCCCCAAACAGACTACTTCTCCAAAAAAGGCAAATTACTTTTTCCAGGCACAGTTATTGAGTTCTGGATTCTGTCACAGTGTCTCCAATGATAACTGATATGTATTATAGACATTTACGAAGCATCAGGGCCTATGGGCCTAAAGCATGTAGCATTATTTCACCCACAGTGTAGGCCAGTTCTGACTCACACATAAAACTGTAACTCTCATGGGAAAAAACATACTTGTCTCCTAAGAGACATTTAAGACATGTGGCTTGTTTCAGGTTGTTCTATACCAGAAAGCTTCCAAATTTAAAACTGTACCAAATCCCACTAATAAAAAGGCAATCTGTGGGTGTACGGGAGTTTCCTGAGTGTCCTCTTCCCACCTTCCCTGCACGAATCCCTCTACTAGTTTAGGTACAATGTTCTGCCTACTTATAGTCCCATAAAGTACTGGCCGTACATGCTTACACAAATACATTCTCACATTTGATTATAATAATACTACAGCTATACCTTTGCTCTCCTTTTATTCAAAGTGCTTGGCAGAGTACTTTGTACATTGTTGAAACTCTATAAATGTTCATTAAATTATTACTTTTCTAAAAAAGACTATAACCTCCTGCTGGTCAACAACTTTTCTATGAATACTCCTAGCACACTCAACACTAGGCACCACATGAAGATTTTAAAAGGCAATTAGCCAGATGTTTCAAAGACCCTCTAGAACACTGTTCAGCTAAGATTGTCATGAAGGCCTTGGTAGATGAAGAGAGGAGTTACTACTGCCTGGAACTCATTCAGACAAGAAAATCCCTGATTAAATGACCTTTAGTTTCCCTTTCTTGGACAGTATAATTCTATTAGTATTATGTTTGTTTCTCAGATATTCAGAGTATAGGACAGGATCAAATACATAATTAGGATGTGGTCAAATAATCACTATGCTATAAAATAGAATTTCACCATCCCTATTTTAGTATCTGCTCAGATGGATTTTCTTAAACTTTGCTGCTACTATCCACAAAAGCCAAACATCAAGCTTTGATATTATTGAAAGATGATGAATGTAATACAAAAGTGACAAAGGTGATCTTTTTGAGGGTGAATAATGTCCAATTTGCAGACTTTACTGAATGAATCCTAGTAACTTTTAAATATTACTCTAAAGTGACCTATTAATTTGCTGACTTCATTAAGTATGACAAAAGTACTCAAAGACATGAAAAATCTCTAATGAAATACTTACATAACAAAAATGAAAAATCCAAATTGTCCAAGTGAAGTTTCAAAAACTGGAATAGTATTTGGAGGAAAGAAGACTCAACTGATAATAAAACTAAAGAGTCAGTTCTAGAGAATTTTTTGTGTAACACAGAATTATTTCTAGTATTTATAATGATAATAATAACAGCAACTGATACTCCTTAAGTGCTAACCATGTGCCCAGCACTGTGCTAAATACCTCACATGTATTACTGCATTGAGAGGCACAGCCCTAACTACAGAGATGAACAAACTTATACTCAGATTTAGTTGTTTTGCGCCTAAGTTTACATAGCTAATAAATGGCAGAACTTAGAGCTGAACTCAGTCTGTTTTTCAGTATCTATGGCTTTACTCTGATACAATTCTTCTTCCTTTGAAATCATTTTCTGGGAAAAGATATCATTCTGAACTCTAAATCACAGTAAAAATACTTAAATAAGTCACACATAGTATAATGCATAAATTCAACTTCCACGGTCTGTTTACACATGGATACAATCAGTCTTGAAAACTCTTAAGTTTGCAAAAGACAAATGCTGTCAACTAATCTAATGGCTCATTTTATAGACTGAGAAAGTGAAAACTAAATATTACAAGTAATTAAACAAAGTCAACCAGAACCTGGGTACTCAACAGCCAAGTCTACTCTTTACAAATTCACACTGTTGCAACTGACCAGATAAACGCTACCTAAAATCACAAATATACTTGGGTCCCTTATAAAAAGTAAATATTATTAGTTCAAGGAAATTATAAAATATTTATTGAACACTGATCAGTATCAGCAAATATGAGTGTGTCAGATGAAATATTTTTCATTCACTTACTACAACACATCTACTAACTGTTTATGATCCAGTAAACCCGCTGGTAGGTGTTAGGGAAAAGGATGATCACTGGCATCACAGAAAATGCTCAGTGAATGTGGAATGATGTAGACAGGATTCCTGCTTTTAAAAATATAGAGGCAGGCATGCAAACTCACAATAGAAACACAAAAAATTCTATGTCAATAAATGCAAGGGAAAATGCTACAAAATTAGAGAAGAAAAATAAATGAGTGGGAATGGTTTAGAACAGTCAAAAGAGTGGAAGTGTCTAAAGAGAATTAACAGAAACATAGGACTGGTTATTAAAAGGATGAGTGGCAACCAATAAGTATACTACATTGTGTGTGTGTGTGTATACACACAAAGTTTTGGCCAAAGTTTCAAAATGTAAAACAGTCTAAAAATAACTCCCAATCTCTGTGGGTTGTAGACTACAAAATGGACACAAGTGAAATCACAATGCAGAGTGATGCATAATAAATACTAAAGACATTCAAAGGTATGGACTCACATGGCTTAGAAAGGTTTCACTCAAGAGTTTGGTGAGAGTTACATAAAAGGAGTTGTCTTGTGAGTAAGCTGAAAGGATGGCTATTCCACAGGAGGAATGCATGACAAAATCAACGAGAGAAAAGATTAAGGCTTACTGGGTGAAGTTTCCTTATATCCATACAACAAATATTTGGCTTGTTAATTGGTCTCTGAACCTATTAAACTCATCACACAACTGTACACTTCTATGTAAATGCATGTCCTTTTACTAAAAAAGCAAATATAAACAAAAGTTGGTACCAATACTGATACAAATATACTTATTTCAAAGAGGAAGATCAAAAAATGATCAATCTATGTAACATAGAGGAATCATTTGCAAATGGGTTAATTTGGATTTTCTTACTTCTCATGTTCAAACTGATCATTTTCTTATATAAATTATTCTTCCTTCATTAATACAAATAAAGTTGATTAATAATTAATTTACTTGAGTTTTTACTATCTTCCCATTCCACAGCAGAGCCCCAGGCTCAGTCAACATTTTAATACACACTTTTTCTTAATTAGAGGGCTCATTCTCTCTTTAATAACAGTATAAGTAAATTTTTGTATCAAAAATTAACAGAATTTCTCTGCTGCAGATATCCAGTTCTGTTTAGCCACTAGCTATGAATGCATAATAATGAAACACACACATAAAATCACAGATTCATAGAACATACATTAACAAATATACATTTTCCAAATAATTTCTAAATAGGTATTTAAGCATTAAAATATCAACCATAGAAACATGTCAGAGCCATCTTCTTAAGACTAATATGGTACTGATCTGAGAATAGCGATGTAATACAGTCATTTTTTAACTTAAATTTATAGTTGGAAACTGTATAATGTGTAGGTTAATTTGGCATATTTCTAAAAATGAAGCCTAGACTCCTGAAGACAACATTTACACTGTAACATGGGAGTGCTGCTTCTCATAAAGCACAAACAAGGCAGGTTGCTATAAACCCCACCGGGAGAGAAAACTTCATCCCTATTCAATGATGAAGTCTGAATGTTGAACAAAAGATTAAACACTACCTCCATGAAGGACAAAACAGCAGCTGTTAGCAAAGAACACGTTCAGATCCAAGGAACCAACGCTGGTTGGTAACCACAGCATAAACCGAAATCTATTTCCAATTTGAATTGTTATCCAGAACTGTGGATGGCTTAGTGAATGAAAAGAAAAGGTCTGGAGTTAAGGCCACATACGCTGGAATAGACAGGTTTGAAAAAGGGGAACATGTTCTCTTGAAGTTGGATAGTAATTTTCTTAAGTTGAATATATTCAGATGTGACATATCACACTGATACCTATCATCTATCTCCTACAGCAGAAAGAGGCGTACTCTAATACACTGAATTCCATACTCTCCACAGATTGTTCTTTTAGGCTCCTTGGCTTCCAGAATAGACCTTCCAGTTTGACATAGTACTTTATTCTCCTATGCCTTTGAGGATAAACTGACTTTCTACTTGCTTGTGCCTGTGTGAGCATTATTGCTTGTCTGCAACTAAGTGCACATGTTCATACATGTTTTACCCAGTGCTCTACAACTCAAACAGAAAAGAACCAGCTTAATTTTTTTTGTCACAGATTAAATAGAGTAGAAGGGACATAATCTTATTTCCATCTCCTTTTTTATTTCTTATCACATGAACTCAAGAGAAGCATTATAGCAGAATGATTAATCACATGGTTATTGGAATCATTCAATAGTTCTTTAAATCACAGCCCTCCTACAATGTCATTATTAGTTAGACTTTTTCAGCTTAATTTTACTCATCTTCCACATAAAGGTAAAATTCTTTAAACATCTAGTTAACTTAAATTTATCCCTGACTTTTGTCATTAGAAGCAAAATTCTGTCAGGTTTTCCTGAGAAGATACTATGCACCAAGAGGAGAATTTCCAAAATAGTAGAACCATGAAAGACTGCACATATCTCCCTCAATTACATACAGTACTAAGAATTTTGTTGAACATTTTTCACTAATCAAAAATAAATTAAGTCATGGGGATGTAAAGTACAGCATGATGACTGCAGTTAATAATATTGTATTGTATATTTGAAAGTTGCCACAACAGCAGAGCTTCAAAGTTTTCATCATGAAAAATAAATTATAACTATGTATGGTAATGGCTATTAAGTAGTTTATCATGATGATCATTTTGCAATATATACAAATATTGAATCATTTTTGTTAACTTCAGATATTCAATGTTACATGTCAATTGTATCTAAATTATTTTTTAAATTATGCTTTTTAAGAAACGTTAATAATACTTGTATGTGTACCCAGCTACTTTAAGCATTTGCTAGTGGTCTATTAGAATGCTTAAAAATGTTGAGAGAATTACTAAAAATCAGTCTCATACTACAGCAAAAATAATAATAACTTTAAAAGATTAATGTAAAAGTAGTCAAATTCTAAGGAGTATCACCTGCTAACTTTTCCTTTCCTTCACCTATCAGATTAATTCTAGTCCTCTCTTCTTTCTAAATGGATCCTACTGGAACCAAGGATTGATACTTTGATAACTCATCCTCAGTAGTGAGTGCACCAGTAGATGGTCAGACTCTTCACTTTGTTGAACAGTTAGCAGAGGCTGAAAACTCTAGTGCCTATGTGGGTGGGTCATCAGGAAAGGTAAATGAGAACAAAAAATGGATCTATATGGTATAGTAAGGGAAAACAGATTATAGCAAAGGAAGGAATAGAGCAAATTTAAAAGGATGCACCAACAACTTAGCTCTCAAACTTTTACACACAATTCACCTGGGGATCTTGGTGCAATGAATACTCTGATTAAGTAAGTCTGAGGTGGGGTCTGGGTCTTACACGTTTCACTAAGTCATAAAGAAAAATAACTATGGCCTAAAAATATTTTCCTTAGGTATTACCTTCTACTACCTCCCAACACTGACACTCCTTGCCACTTACTCCTCACATAGCTCAGTATAAAATGGAAAACATCAAAAAATTTTTCTTTCTTACTGATATGACTGAAAAACACATGTGTACAGATATAATCCATTTTTTCTAATATTAAATCAAGACATCAATAAACTACTAAATGACCAACATCTTTTGGTCCAACACCGTTTTTTAATGTGTTTTCTTAATAAATTTTAAAATGTAGAAGTTTTAGATTTATTGAAAATTTTCCCAAATGGTACCACTCTATGTAAATCACTATGAAATTGAATAGAATAAGGAACTGCAAAAGAAGGACGTAAACTGAAGGTCCTTATCTCCAGGTGGCACCTTTTTTTCCCCCAAGACTTAGGATCCTCAAGCCCATTTACCAGCCTTTGATTTCCACCATCCCTGTTGAACTTATGTGTAATTCGTACACATAAATCCCTGCATTCACTAGAGCTAGTCTTCAATTTTCTCTTTTTCCCCCAGTTTATATTTCCACTTCTTTATTCTTGTCTCACAGTAGTTTCTCCATTATACAACAAGCTCCACAGGGCAAACAGATCCATTTAACACCCTGTCTGTAAACTACTTTCATCTTCACATCTAACTTGATCTTCCATTTCACCTTGTGAGACTTTGAATCTCAACATTCAAAGTTGATAGACTGCGAATGGGCAAATGAGAAGACAAACTAGTTAAGAGGTTATTATATTTTATCAGGTAAAAGGTGATGTGATCCTGAACTATGGCAGTCATGTGATTACTTTTTAAAGGAAAGGTGTGGGATTTAAAAGATTTGGGAAGGTCAAAGTAGACATTGTACCTGACTGGAGGTGAGCTAAAATGAAAGTCCAAGAATGTGAGGTTTCTATCTGAGATGTCTGGGTGTTAGAGTCAGTAAATGAATTTAAGAACACAGAAAAAGAAATACATTATAACATAACATAACATAACATAACATAACATAACATAACATAACATAACATAACATATAATATAATATAATATCACATATAGGTAATAAAGGGATTAAAATCTAATACTAAAATACTAAATCTACCAAATACTAAAAATATATAGAGATCCAGGAAGGTGAAAACAGAAGAAAAAAGAACAGGTGGAACAAATAGAAAATAAATATAGAACAGGTAGACTTAAAACCAATTACATCCAATAATTATATTAAATGTAAATAGGCTATGCACTCCAATTAAAATACAGGTATCAGCCTGAATTAAGTAACAAGCCCTAACTCTGTGCTGCCAATGACTGATGGGCATTAAACATAAAGAAAATTATAGCTGAGTATAAAAGGATGAAAAAGTATGCAATTAAGCGTATGCATTTGGTATGACTATATTACTATCAGACACAAAGAACATGGAGTTCAAAGCATGAAGCATTAACAGATGTAAGGGGAAAATTTGATAACATGATCAATTCATCAGGAAAATATTAAAATCCTAATTATTATTATACCTAATATCAGTGTTTCTAGTAAAAATTGACCAAACTAAGGGAGAATGAGGCAAACTCACAATCAGAGTTGGAGCTCTTAACACTCCCTATTAGTATGTGTAGAAATAGAAAAAATACTAGTAGGAATGTAAAAAATATGGAAATATTACTGTCTACCATCTTTACTAACCTGCCATTTATCATACATTAAAGCCAACAGCTGCAGAATCTAATCACTGCTCAAATGCAAGTGAAACATTCACCAAGATGTAAAACGTACACTACAAAGAAAATCTCAACTAATTTTATTTTTTGTTTTGTTTCCTTGCAGTTTTATTGAGATATAATTGACATAGAGTACTGTGTAAGTTTAAGATGTACAGCATAATGATTTGACTAACATACATCATGAAATGATTACCACAGTAAGTTTAGGGAACATTGTACGATACAAAATTAAAGAAATAGAAATTTTTTTTCCCTTGTGATGAGAACTCTTAACAGTTTTCATATATAACATACAACAGTGTCAATTATATTTATCATATTGTATATTAAATCCTTAGCACTTATTTATCTTATTATAGACATTTGTACCTTTTGACTGCCTTTATCCAAGCCCTCTCCAGCCCTGCCTCTGGTAACCACAAATCTAATCTTTTTCTATGAGTTTGTTTGAACTATTCAGATGATCCAGCAATTCCACTCTGTATTTATCCAAAGAAAATAAAAACACTAATTAGAAAAGATACATGCAATATATGTTCATTATGGCATTAATTACCATAGCCAAGATATGAAAACAACCTAAGTGCCCATAAACAGATGAATGAAGAAAATATATATACACACACAATGGATTATTACTCAGCCATAAAAAGAATGAAATCTTGCCATTTGTGACAAAATGGTTGGACCTAGATGATATCATGCTAAGTGAAATAATTCAGACAGAAAAAGACAAGTATTATATCATTTCATTTATACATGGGTTCTTAAAAAAACCAAATAAACATGATAAAAGAAACAGATTCAGAGAACAAACCAGTGGCTGCCAGAAGGAAGAGAAATAGGTAAGGGAGATTAAGATGTACCAACTACTCCAGTTGCAAAGTAAATGAGTCATGGGTATGAAATGTACAGTATGGGGAATATAGTCAATAATTATGCAATATCTTAGTATAGGGACAGATCATAACTAGACTTGTAGTGGTCATTCTGAAGTGTACAGAAATATTGAATACACACTGTTGTGTAACAGGAACTAACAGTGTTGTAGGTCAATTATACTTCAAAGACAAATCTCAACTAATTATAAAAGATAAATATTTTACAAAATCTTCAGAAAAGAACCTATTAAACAGTTTTAAGGAAACAGTGTCCACTACTCACATGGGACTAGAAATAGTACCTTTTCCCAGCAGCCAGACTAGAAACCCTGCCTCTAAAGTGATGAATAATGAGGCATGGACTTATTCTGCTCCAATCCCACTTCACAAAATTTTAAAAAATCAGGGCCCCAAAAGGGCCACACTATTCCCAAATAATCTGAATCCCTAAGCAAAGCTCAAACATTCTTATAGGAATGAAAATATATTCAACACCCTAAAAGTTAAAATTCACCATAAAGTGAAGTAGTATACTATCACTTAAAAGTAGACCTGTAATGAATTAAAGACTAAATTCTTACAGCAAGCACTAAAATACCAACAAAAAGACTTACAGCCATTAGGCTAACAAAGGAGATAAAACGGAATCTTAAGAAATCCAAAAGAAAGCAATGAGTAGAAAAGGGAAGAGAGAACAGATGATATAAAAATAAACACATAGCGTCCCTGGCAGTTATGAGAGGGGGAAGACCATCCCTATCTCCTATTTCTCAACCCTCAGAGACTGGCGGCAGATGGGGCGGGGGAAGAGGTTGGCGATGAGCCTGAGGCTGTGGCTCAGGTGTTGGCTATGGGGGTGGGGGAGGAACAGCCAGAGCCTGAGACAATTAACAGCAACTCTTCCTTCTCCTTAGAATCAAGTGAAACAGGTTTCTTTGCCTTCCCTTCCTGTTGAGCCATAATCTTACATCTTTGCACATGTTTATTCTGACAATAACATTAAAGACTGTACAAAAGGTATTTCATCCCATTTTTCTCCTATTTACAAAATAAGTCTACTTGCAAGAGTGGATTGTAATTTAAGGAGCCATTTTTAGGCTATTCTGATCCAGAATCTAAAGAATCTCCTGGTCATGCAGTGTTACAAAAAAAAAAAAACAAAACAACAACAACAACAAAACACCACCTCATTCTTTATGTTCCATGG
Organism: Camelus ferus; assembly: GCF_009834535.1. Taxonomy (NCBI): domain Eukaryota; kingdom Metazoa; phylum Chordata; class Mammalia; order Artiodactyla; family Camelidae; genus Camelus; species Camelus ferus. The sequence continues at coordinate 14,791,431 of NC_045699.1, forward strand.
ATTTATAACTGAAAGGCACCCAGTTTTGGAGAAAGCAGCCAGGAGGGCTACAAGGGAGAACTGAATTTATATTTTCCGTTTTTAAGGGGCTTTGACTCCTGGAAATGTAGCAAAGAAATCTCTCTATGGGTCCTTGGTACACGCACCGATAAACTCAACCCCCAACAGCCAGTTCTTAACAATTAAGACAATGAGACATGGGCCAACAAGACCAGAACAAACAAGCCCCCCAAACAAAGTCCTCAGCCTCTAACCCGGTACAGAGCACCTCCACGGTTGTGACCTTTTATTGCTTACCCAGATCCCACCAGGTGGGCCTCCAACCCAGAACTCTGGTCAGGATTACATTCTCTTTAATGAAGTTACTCATCCAAAACACCTTTCAAACACAAACCCCCAAAACCGTTCTTTTTTTCTTTTTGCTGCAAAACGAAACTAAATGCCAAAGGTGGGTGACACCTAACCAGGGAAATCCAGGGACAGCCCCTGGAGCAAATGGACCAGGCAGCTGCTTGGACTCGTGCACAGGCTCTCAGGACTGGCAAGGGGCCCACAAACCATGGGTGCAAACCCCTCTGGATTTACCTCCTGGATGGCTCGTCTTGCCCTACGCACAGCCAAACTGCTGAGACACCGATGCTTGCGGCAAACACGGAGCTTATTCGCAAGGCAGCCAAGCAGGAAGACGGAAGAAACAATCTCAAATCTGACTCGTTGAAAATAAAGGGGGGGGGGGATATTTATGGGCTAACCAATGAAGAGGCAGGACAGTCTGAGGTGTGGGCAACATGGGGGAAGATGATTGGGAAAAGGTGCGAGAATCGTGGTTCTGCACAGGTGTAACTAAGCTACAGGCCTATGCGCGCTCACAAGTTCACTGAGAGGAAAGCAGCACGCACCTAGTTGGAGCGTGGTGGTGCTCCCCCGTCTTAATCAGTTCAACTCAAACTAGACACAGCTGAGTCCAAGCTCCTGGACAATAACTCAGGCAAACATCTTATCCTTTAGGCTACGGCCGCTTGGAGGACATGCAAGTCTTAAAATGACCTTGATTACTGAAGGCAGGTGAAATGTATTTGACTAATCATTACACATGGTTTCAGATAGAACCAAGAAAAAAAGAGCAAGGAAATATAGAGAAAAGAATGTAAATACATTTTCAAATATTAGCCTTATCACACCATGTATTAACTTAAAAAACATTAACTGATGGTAAAATCATCACTAATTTGTGTTCAGAATTTGATATGCCATACCCATACCCCATCTTGTAATTGAGATATCTAGAGAACCATTTTAGAAGTTAAAATGTTGCTCGGCGAGCACAAAATTCCAAAAATAAAGTTGAAGAGTATATATATGGATATTCGAATCAGCTGTGGGAAAATCCCGTGCACGGTACTGATCCCATGGCTAAGCTGACTTTTCTATACTTGATTCAACTAGATTTCCTCTACAGGTGGGTTTTCTTCTCTGACCCAGTTTTTTCTCATTCAGGGCAATGGCAGACATTCACCAGACTTTTCTCACTGATGCCAGAACACACCGCTGCTTGGTCTGAATTTTTCTTTCTATACATGTAGTGTTATCAATTAAAGTATCTGCAAGGCTCTCCCCTCCGTCTTTGGACTAGTCTGTCTTTCACTATTATGAGTTGAGCTAATCAAACTAATAAATTATAAGGACACATCACATCCAACCTCAACTATAGTGGAAAGCATAATATAACAGACAAGAGAAGACTGTATTATTTCTTCCTAGCTACTGCAACCTGGGTAGATACTGCTGTCAGGTGGGTGGAATGATAGTTACATGAGTTTTCGAAGGAGAGATTGTAAATTCAATCCTATTGTAAATTCATCTATACTTGTGTGAATTTAGGGAAATTAAGTCCCCTCCAAAACAAACAAAACAACAAAAACAAAAGAATAGCAAGATAATATATTTAAATCTAACCAATATCAATAATCACACTAAAAGCAATGAGTTGAAATGCCCTAATTTAAAAGAGAGATTGCCAACTTGAATAGAAAGCACAAGACCCAACGATACATGACTTTAAAGAAATGCTTTTAAAATATAAAGACAAATACACATTAAATGTAACAGGATGGAAAAAACGTCTACCTGGCTTACACTTACGTAAAGAAAGCTACAGTGACTATACTGCTATCAAACTTTATTTCAGAACAAAGAATTTTACCAGGCAGAATATCATTTGAATATGATTACTAACGTTACAACAGTATTACCAGCACTGCCCAAGGACTACTGCAAGTGTTTGCCTGCATTGGATGACATCTCTAAGTGCCTTGGAGTGCCTTACCACCCTCCCCACTACTTTATGGCCTTTAGAAAATGAAGGACTATGCAGATGACGCAGTATTACAGCCCTACTCCCTGTCTCCAGCTGGGACAAACTTTGAAGTTTAATGCATAGTCTAGGGTTTTCCTATGAATCAGGCTGAGTCTGGAACTTTGCCTGAAATTCCCTTTTTGGCTTTTCCCCCTTCTTGTTCTGCTTTTCTCACTCCATTACAGGTTTCATTTGGAAATACTTCCTTAATAAATCATTTACATGTACACAAATCCTTTTCTTGGGATTTTACTCTCTGGAAACTGCCTTAAGACAGAGAGGTATGGTAAAGATGACAGTCCATAAGATTTCCCTGAAAAGAGGACAATGAAAAGAAAATCACCAGTCCATTTTTCAAATGTTCTCAAAGGTATAAATCCCAAGAGTTTTGAAGACTATCTCTACAGCATTTCCTCAAATCTCCATTTAAGATAGTGTTCTTAATTCCTTCTATCGATGGTAACCATGCAATTATTGGCTAAGGAATGAAGTTTTCCTGAGATTAGGGTTCTAAACCAGAGACACTGGCCATTCTGTTCATATACATTTCCATTGTTATTATAGTCATTCTTCAAATTCATCAAAAATAAGGAGAAAAAAAAAGTAAGCTGCTTCAAATGGGACAAGATCTAAAGAGAGAGGTCTGTAGTCCATCCTATGATGTTAACCTCTGCTCACTCCTTGCAACCTGTTGATGTTACCATGGAAGCCTTTCTTTTTTCCCCCACAAAGTTGTCTTAACCTAGAGTCCCTGGATGAACTTTACAAAATTCATGAATCATCTGAAATGAAATGCAAAAGTTTTTGTACAGATCATTTATATTTTCCTAGGGAGAGAGTCAACACTTTCACGAGATTCTCAGTGAGACTGGGCTCCGCGCACCCCCGTCAATTTCATCTTTTTGTTTATGAATGCAAGGTGCTGAAGCATCTGCCTCTTCCTCTCACACTGCTGATTTCCTAGAACCAATGCTCCTCCTTCCTTCTTCTTTTTACTTTTAAGAAAAATGTGCTCTCTCTGACCTCCTAATTCTCTGTTTTGATTTTTCTTATTTTCTATTTCATTTTATACTTCTAAGTACCTGTTATGCTTTCCTGTGAATTATTACATAACTGCTTTTGTTTCTCCAAGTTCCCTCAGTGAATACAAACAATCTCACTACTCCATGTCACTTCCTCTATTAGAATCACTCATCAATATTTGCCTTCAACCCTGATGTTTCTCAAAAGCCTCGTTTTCCCTCTCCCCAATATCCTATTAGCATATCTGTCCAGATGTCACATTCAAAAGATTCAAAATGTGAAATATTTCTCCTAACCATTATCTATGTCTACAGTATTACTCTCTATCACTGAGTGGAAACACTCAAAATCAAATTTGTCAAATTCAAATCAAATTTGATTCCCTGTTTTATTTACTTCTAAATTCTGAGTCCAACCAAGTTCTATAAATTCTTCAGAATTTTTCTTTAAAATACTTTTCTATTCTTAGTGTCATCATCCTGTTTCAGCCTCTTCGCATGTAATTTTCCAGTTTTATCTTTTCCAAATTACTCTGTACACACCCAGGTGTGACTTCCTACAGCTTGCCTCTGTTCATGTCCTCCTGCTACTTATACTCCTCTGTGTTAAACCACTGTTTGCTGAACAGTATCCCTAGTCCAAAAAAACAAACAAACAAAACCCTGCCATATTCTGCACATGCCAATATCTTACATGTTGTCCTTTCTCATTTTCCAAGCACCACATAAATATCAATTCAGCCATTCTAAACAAACCTTCAACTTTCTCAGCCCTATCACTTTGCTTAGAGGAATAGTTTTAATGCCATCTCCTCCACCAACAATTTCTTAATTTTCCTAACTCTAGCACTCATAAAACTTGTTTTTCCACTCCTGCCATCCTGTAGTAGAATCTCCCCAAATGTACTTTGCTTAGAATCTTGACCTTATGAGTCCTTGAATTTGATTCACCTGTTAGTATCGTATAAATAGTAGGCTCAATAATTTTTAATGGAAAAATAAATGCATTAGCCATTTTATTTCACTGGTTGGTTAAAAAAGGACTTGAATCTTAATCTTTAAAATTTGTTCTTCTCCTTGAGGAAACTGCCTATAAATTAAGTTTCAATTAATGTTAGCCATTTTGGAGCCATAGATAAACACCAGTACTGAGAAATGGTAAATAAATTGTATCCCTGTGCTCAGAAGGACAACCACTGGTCAAGTCATAACTACTAGAGGCTGAAGAAAGGCACATATCCACTAACTCTTTGAAAACTATTTAGAAGGAAGAATTGCTATTAGCAGAGTTATTTGGGTTAAATGAATATTATGCTAAATGATTTCAAATTTATAAGGTAACAATTTAAGCAGTTTTCTAGAAAATTGCTCCCAAAATTACACCCCTAGAAATAGGAGGTATTTATCACATCCTACAATAATGCATTTATTTTACAAGAGTTAAATCTTTTTGTAATTAGATACAATTGGTAATGTAACATTTTAACAGCATCAAAATATATTACATTTATAAAATACATTAATATTCTAATAAAACATCTATTATATTACAGATTTAAAAAGCAACATAAATGTAGAATCTACCCATCTAGGAAAAATGTATTATATAAAATATTTCAACAAAAATTTACATTTTGTTCAATCTGACCAATGTCTGAATGCCTATAATGTGTATAATTTATAGCTAAATAACATAGTTATTTGTACCTATAGATACACATGTATGTTTATAGCTATATAATGTACATTTTTTACTCATAGAGTTTGGTTGCAGATGTAGTAAAAAACATAATTCAATTCAATTCTAATTAACTGAGGACAAGGGAAGCATTGCCTATTGGCCTATTGGCCTTCTAGACATGAAGAGAACCTCCATGAACATTGCTATGGCCTTCTTAATTTTTCAGTTGAGATGTACGTATAAAGAATGTGAAGCTGTAAGCATTACCCTGTCAGGCTGCTGTCTGAAGGAAGAAAATCACAGAAATTGATGGTAAATATCAGTTCAGCACTCAAAAATTTAACACTTTAGCATCACAATTTGTCTTTGGAACTTTAATTTAAAATTTAGTATTTAAAAATTATTTATTTTTGCAAAGGGACATTGAACATTTTAAGGTGCATTACAAGATGCTGTAATCTGTAGGAATTTCTATCCTAGACAGTATATGTAAGGAACACATACAGCTATAGAAACCACTATAACACATTTACAACCCCAGATCACAGATGCAAGTTTGTACTTGCTTAAAGGATATAGTTTAATGCCTACTCTCTGAAGGCTGGCAAATACAAGGTAGCCTTCCCACAGTTTTTAGCAAATGGCACATCCATTACTAACCATTAAGCCCTTTTGATTCAAACTCCCATTTTGCCATTGGGCTGTAAGATAAATACAGATTTTTCCACAATTGATTGTCATAAATAAGTAATTTAAGAAACCTTATACATGCACATACAAGTTATTTGTTCACATACACTTTTTGTGCAAATTCTATTTGTAATGTCTCTAAACATGTTATTTTGTTTCAGTGAATGTTTTTGTTTGTATTTTTCATTGTTTGAGGTCTCCATTAGTTCTATAACAGGAGGACATTAATCAAGTGAAGGCACTGTAACATTTGGGAATGAGAGCCTCAGTAAAGAACCGGCAAAGCAACAAAGAACTGTGTGTCCTTCTCTTGTGTTTTAAAATAAGCTCATTTCTTTACTGCAATCCTTGAAAAGTAACATGTATATTGCTATGCCCTAGTGCAGAACTTTTTCCTCCTTAATAACAAGATTTCATCCAAATAATTCTTACACATTTTTTTTCTGAACTTAATGTTAAGTATTATTAAACAAAAGATAAATAATAAAACATAGTTTATAACACAGTCCATGAATATGTAGAGAAACATGAAGAATTTATTATTTTAATAAAAATATGAGTAACTGTAACCTCGGTAACATTGGTTGTTATTGGTATATATGGTATTAACCATAACCATATAAAATAGTTAATAAATATATTTCTCATCAAATCAGAGAATCTTCCACTGTAATAATAAAAATTGGTGTTTTTCATAAATTCAGTCAAGAAAGTATGATTGCCATACAAGTCTAGTCAAGGTATGTCACTAGGAAATATGACTTAAATTCATTTACATTTAATTTCCTAGATTAGGTGTAGATCAGAGTAGTGCCTAAGATTCTGTATTCATATATGTTGCACAGCTACAAGTAACCTTAGACCAAAAAAAAAAAAAAAAAAAAAAAAGGCTGGGGGAGAATTAGATTTTAAAACTATTCCTAGGGCCTTGTCTCCTGTAAAAACAACTGTAAATCCTATTTTCCAATATTTTTTCTTACTTTCTGGACTTTGATGTTCTTAATTTACTCTGTCTCCTAGTGACCTCCCTCTACCCTATCTCTGGGATCAGAAGCTAAACTGTTATTCATCACCATGTCTCATCGCTGTCTATCCATCACTGTATGGGCTATTTGAGAGCATTTTTACTTTTTCTGAAGGAATGGTTTGCCATATAAAAGGTTGATGGCAGAGACTACGATAGAAAAGGTAAAAATATTAAATGCATTAATGTTCTGCCAGTACTATCCCAAGGAGAAATACTTAATGTCTAACTGGAACAAGTCCTAAAGTCAGTAGAAACATTTTACTGAAATTTAGGTAAGATTTCCCTTAAGACCATCACCCCTTGCTCTTCATTAAGTATTTACTCACCAAATTTGATTCCTATGTCTAATTTATGCCAGCACAATAACAGACAGTGAAGTAATCAAAAATGAAAAAAGAAAAAAAAACCCCAACAATTCCAGCCCTTGAAGTGAATATTGTAATAGACTAGATTTGATGTAGACATAGATACAGATAGATAAGCACACAGACACACACACAGTGAGTTTTTTTTACACAAGTCACAAAATCAGCTACCACAACCAGTGTAAATTATAGCCTTCTACAGCTACTTTAATTTCCTCACATTTGATAGAAATTTTGAAGGAGGAATAATAAAATGGCCACACTTAGGCTAACAAATTCTTGCTTTATGCTTACTGCTTGCTTTTAGAACGATCAGCAAACCTGAATGGCCGGTTGCTACTCACAGCTCCAGGCCCACTGTTAAAACTAAAGCTATTGATCTTACTGTTTCTACTTTATTCCGGTGATCAAAAGTTATAATCATGCTTGGTCTCTGAGTCATTCTCCAGGGAGAAGGTCACAGGACTGTAACCTTACAAAATAGCCCGAATTACCAAGAAGACCATGCCTTGGATACTTATAAAATAAAGAGATGGAAAGAGTGACAACCACTAGCCTCTACAGACTTGGTCACCTGGAGACACCATGATGCAATTCTGAGTCTCAGGAGAAGAAAATACTTCTGTTGACTGTTATCGATGTTTTATTGTTTAAGCTATGACTATATAATCACCCTGCCCCATCCCCAACGTGGGTTCACAGTTTTGAAGGCACTAGCCTGCTGTGAGTCCCCTTTACCTGTCAAAGCAATAAAGCTGCCTCTTCTAAGTTCCAAGACCCTGTCTCTGAGTTATTTGGCTTGTCAGGGAGCCAAATCTTTTGGCAACAGTATGGGTACAAGATACATTTTGTTTTCTCCCAAGTTCTACCGTAGAGAAAAGCAGTGGGAATACAATGATAAATGGAAGTTGACCCATGCTTCAGTGCTGGGAAGACCAATGAGTAGTAGAGATATTTAAATATGGTACATGTAACAACAACAGCTACGTCTTACTATACTATCCAATTTTTCAAGAGGTGTCAGATATCACTATTTGTTTTAAACAAAAGCCACTGATGTTTAAATGTTGGTAACTAATTCATTTTTGTTTCAAATCTCAATTTGTGCCGTCAATCTGCCAGACCTACAAATGCTGAGATCCTGCCTTAGACAGGAAGCCTCTTTGTGAGGAACAAAAGTAAATTTAGCCAGCCAGACAAAAAAAAAAAAAAAAAAAACTTCCTGTCTTTCTGGTGTATTGCACCATGTGACACATGGAGTTCCTATTTCTCCCATCACAACTGAAAAACTTTGCCAAACCTCCTTAGATTTATTTGAAGGAGTGTATCTTCTCGTATAGAGACTGAGGACAGTTGAGCGAATGATGTCAATCTCTTTTAGAAACTTCAAAAATCATTTCCAGAGGAATGTTTGACCTAGGTCAGCCTTCACTGAAGTAACATTTTCTTTAAGAATCAGAACACTTACAATATTTATTCCTATTCATACTCCCTCAAGCCATTTCCTTAATTGCTATTTGCATATCTATTCTGCTGCCCTTTCTACAACATCTAAATTGCCTGTCCTCCCTACCCGCAAGCCCTTACAATCTATTTGAAGTACCAAAAATAACAACCCTTGATATGATACATTAGCAACTGCTATTGTCATTCAAATGCAGCAGGCATGAAAGGGGTTAAGCAAAAAGAGCCCTTCTGCTGTAGTTAGCATACAATTGAAGGTATAGAAAACCAACAATGAGAAATAATCCTTTTTAAAAAAAAATCTGAGAACACTTCCTGGAAATATTTAGGCAAGAAAATGCCCCTTACCCCTCCAAAGCCATGATAGAAAGCAAAGGGCATTTTCAGATGTTCACATGCAGAGGGCATATGGCTTTTGGCAATGGCTGAGTGGGTGCACATTCAACAACAGTCATCCCTCCAACACCACTCCTATGCACAAATTTCTGCAACAGCAGTTAAGGGCAGAAGTGGCGGAACTGTGAGAAGAGGTTCATAGTTAACCCTAAAATGATTATGTATTGTTTGCCCCATGTTTATTTGAATTTAATTTAACTCTTTAATAAACTACCTAGTTTGACATTTCAAAGTACAGGTTTTGTTTTTCCTCAACCAAATTTATTCTTCATGCCCTGTTGCCTGTTAATGCCAAGGTAAAGAGAACCAAGGTTAAGTCCATTCTGTGTTAATGGTCAACCTTTATATTAATGCATATAAATAAATGTGTGCTTTGTGAGGTTTAAATACTTATGCAAGTGCAAGTACCTGCACAGACTCTTGCACATAACAGGTGTTCAATAAATTTTGCTAGATTTGAGTTTAAATCTTGATAATCATACCCACAAATATTTTCCCTTGAAAAAATCAGATGAAGTTGGCCAAGTTAGCACTTCGTATAGTGGATATTCGGTAAGTCATTAGTCTTAGAAACTTGAGGATTGTTTTTATATTGCTTTATACTGAGGCAGCGCCTAACTCAGAGGGTTAAGTTTTACAACCTCTTGAACAAACCACTGTATGAGCTGTCATTGTCATATTCGGCTAACAATCATAGCTTAATCCACTTTCTACACTTTTCTTACAGTGTTTGAATATACATTAATAACTTGTAGTAAAATGAATCTAGGCATAAAGGTTTTTTTTAACCTCATTTATCCCAAGGGCCACACTGATATGTCTTTTCAGAGATCAAATAGTGAACTGTCTTATAGGTTATTATTTTGTTTATCACATAGTTTAATTTTTCTTACCGTATGAAAGAGAAGCATGCTGACACTGAGAGACTGATATTCCTTCGGGATCTGTTTAAGTCACTCAATCCTAACACTTTCGTAACCCCTTAAGAAAATCACTATAAGAATTTATCTATATTGTGACATTTTATCTCAGTTACTATCTCCTTGGTTCCTGAGAGTTCCTCAATACCAGTGAGTCACAGAGTTCACTTCATCAGAAAGTCAAGACTTTTTGCATATCTGTATGTTACCAGTGATTTACAGATGGTGCTTCCAGTTTTAAAAATACATACATTTCTGTTAAAGTACCTTGCATCTCTAACCCTTCATTATTCAATATTTTTGTCTAGATTTCCACCAGTAAAGTAAGACTGTTGACTACTATATAATTTTCTGTGAGAGGATCAATGAAATGACTAGATTAGAATCTTCCTCAATGGTGAAAAACCCCATCCTCATATCTTCTAAATAGAGTAGATTCATAGAAAGGACTCTTCTTTCCCCTTCTCTCACTTGTAATAAGCTACCTCTTATAGACACAGCTTCTTCTTAGTATATTGTTAGTATTTGCTATGGTCTGAATATTTGTGTCCTCTCCACCCCAGGTCCATATGGTGAAATCCAAACACCCAATGTGATGGTACTAATAGGTGGCGCTTTTGGAAGGTGCTTAAGGCTTGAATGAGATAAGTGCCTTATAAAGGAGGCTTCAGAAATATCCCTAGTCCTTTCTACCATATGAGGATACAACAAGAAGGTGACTGGTATCACCAAAGAAGACAGCCCCCACTAGGAGACAATGCAGTTGCCTTGATCTTGGACTTTCCAGCCTCCAGAATTGTGAGAAGTAAATTTCTGTTGTTCATAAACTACCCAGTCTGTGGTATTTTTCTATAGCAGCTTGAAAGGACTAACACTAAAGTTTAAAGTTTAATCAATCAATTCATTAATCTTATGCAAGCAGAAACTTTAAAAATAACAAACACTTAGACCTTCACTCTACTTCACTGAGAATATGCCAAAGAAATTACTTAAAGTGTGACTAGAATTTATTTGTGCACACTGGAATTGAGAATAGTTGATTCTAGCTTCAAAAACTGCAGTTCTTCCTTTCGAATTTGGACACCATTCATTCCTTTTTCTTGCCTATTTAATTGCTCTGGCTAGAACTTCTGGTACTATGTTGAATATGAATAATGAGTGGACACTCTGTCTTGTTTCTGATCTTAGAGGAAAAGCTTTCAACCTTTCACCACTAAGTATGTTAGCTGTGGGTTTGTCATATATGGCCTTTATTACACTGAGGTTAAATTGCCTCAGTTTTCTGATGACATGACCACACGTATAGAAAATTCTAAAGACTTCACCAAAAAACTTTAGATCAAACAAATTCAGTATAGTTTCAGAATAAAAATCAACATACAAAAATCAGTTACATTTCTATACATCAACAATGAACTATCTGACAAACAAAATTTAAAAACAATCCCTTTTACAATAGCATAAACAATAAAATAATTAGGGATAAATTTAACCAAGGAAGTGAAAGATCTATACACCAAAAACTAGAAGACATTAGTAAAAGAAATTGAAGAAGACACAAATAAATGGAAAAATAGCACATGTTCATGCATATCAGAAGAGTTAATATTGTTAAAATGTCCATACCTACACAAAGCCATCAGAAGATTTAATGTAACCTATTCCAAAATTCCAATGAAATTTATCACAGAAAGATAAAACAATCCTAAAATCTATAGGGAACCACCCAAGACACCAAATAGACAAAGCAATGTTGAAAAAGAACAAAACTGGAGGCATCACACTTCCTGATTTTGAACTGTATTACAGAGCCACAGTAATCAAAACACTGTGGTATTGGCATAAAACATACACACATAGATCAATGGAACAAAATCAAGAGCCCAGAAATAAACCCATATATATGTGGTCAATTAATTTATGGCAAAGGAGCCAAAAATATATATAATAGGAAAAGGATAGTCCCATCAATAAATGGTGTTGGGAAAACTGGACAGCCACATGCAAAATAATGAAACTGGACCCCTATCTTACACCACACACAATAAATCACACAAAAAAAATCAATTCAAAGTAGGCTAAAGAGTTAAATTTAAGAACTGAAACCATAAAATCCCTATAAGAAAACATAAAGTGTAACTTTTTGACATTGGTCTTGGCTATAATTTTTTGGGTTTGACACCAAAAGTAAAAGCAACACAATAAAAAATAAACAGATGAGACTATACCTAACTAAAAAGTTTCTGCATAGCAAAGGAAACCATCAGCAAAATAAAAGGCAATCCATGGAATGTGGGAAAATATTTGCAAATCATGTACCTGATAAGGGCTTAATATCCAAAAAGAACTCATGCAACTCTACAGCAAGAAACCTCAAAACTCCAATATAAGAAATGGGCAGAGAATGGAATAGACATTTTTGCAAAGAAGGCATACAAATGGTGCACAGATAGATGAAAAGGGACTCAACCTTCCTGCATCCTCAGGGAAACTGAAATCAAAACCACAGGGATATATCACCAGTTAAAATGACTATGATGAAAAAGTTAAGAGATAATAAATGCTGTTGAAGATGTGGAGAAAAGGTAAGGCTGGGCACTATTTGGGGGAATATAAATTGGCATAGCCGGTATGGAAAAAAGTATGGAGGTTTCTTGAGAAATTAAAAGTAGATCTGCCATATGATCTAGTAATTCCACTTCCAGGTATTTATCCAAAGGAAATGAAAATACTAACTTAAAAAGATATCTGTACTACCGTGTCCATTGCGGCATTATTCACAATAGCCAAGATATGGAAACAACCAAAGTGTACATTTAAAGATGAATAAAGAAAATGTGATAAAATGCAAAAGATGAATAAAGAAAATTCAACACATAAAATGCAAATGTATGCATATACACACATACATACATATGTGTCACACATATACACACAATGGAATATTATTGAGACATAAAAACAAAAGAAATCTTGCCACTTGCAACAACATGGATGGATTTTGAGGGCATTATGCTAAGTGAAACAACTCAGAGAAAGACAAATAATGTATGGTATCCCTTATATGTGGGATCTAAAAATATCTATTGCATAGAAACTGAGTAGAATATGATGGTTGCCAGGGACTGAGAGGTGGGAGAAATGGGGAGATGTTGGTCAAAAGGTACAAACTCTTGGTTATAGGATGACTAAGTTCCAGGGATCTAATGTACAGCATAGTGCCTATACTTAATATTGTACTGTATACTTGAAAGTTGCTATAAGAGTAGAGCCTTAATATTCTCACCACGGCAACAAAAAAACATGGTAATTATGTGAGGTGAGTATGTGCTAATTAACTTTATCGTGGTAAATATTTTGCAAGATGCATGGTATCACATTACCACACTGTACACCTTAAACTTGCACAATGTATTCATCAATTATGCCTCAATAATGCTGAAAAAAGACAAGAAAAATTGTAATGCACTTCACTTCCTTTCTACTGGCAAAACAAAATCAATCAAAATCATTAGAATGATATAATATTATTAAGAAAAAGCCAACATTTTCCCACTACTATAGAATATCTTCCTAAAACAAATAAACACATACTTCTGAGCTAAGCTATAAATGAAAAATTTTTGGATTGGAGGGTGATGATGACAGAAAAGCCTGATACCAAGTGTTCAAGAGTTTAGATTCTGATGATAGACAGGGTGGTCCAAATCCTGGCTCTTCCACTTAATATCTGTTTGGCTGTAGGCATACTTTTAAGTCCTCAATTATCAGTTTCATCACCTAAAAATAATATAGTACTTCATTTCTCATAAAGCTAAGTATTAAATGAGAATAATTCATTTAACATAGTATTTCACAAATAGCAGGCATTCAATAAATATTAACTAAGGTAGTTAGTCACTCTGGTAACTGTTCTAATTCCTATTGCTCCATTTATGAAAACTCAAAAGAGTAAACTTTTAATTGATTAAATATGTTTATAAATTAATTTCCTTGGTCCCCCTTAGGACAAACATAGTAAAAATAGAAGCTTTAAAAAGAGCCACTAACTTGTGGAATCTGAAAAAAAAAAAGACACAAATAAACTTATTTACAAAACAGAAATGTACTCACAGACATAGAAAACAAACTTACGGTTACTGGCGGGTAGGGGAAGGTGGAGAGATAAATTGGGAGTTAGGGATATGCAGATACTAACTACTATATATAAAATAGATATATGATAAGGTCCTATTGTATTGCATAGGGAACTATATTTAATATCTTGTAATAGCCTATAATGAAAAAGAACATGAAAAGGAATATATATACGTGTGTGTGTGTGTGTATAACTGAATCATTATGCTGTACTCCAGAAATTAACACAACATTGCAAAGCAACTATAATAAAAAAATGATCTACTAAAAGCTAATATTAGCAACATAGATGTGAACTCAGAGAATAAGTTTAAAAACAGACAGTTTACAAAGTCTGAAAGATGGGCCTAACAGTCACAGCTAGCTGGCAGAAGTTTGTGGAACTACCTGGCACAGTTGTAGATGAAAGATACCGAGCTAATAGCAACTTTCCAAGACCTCCGTATTTTATATCATTTTGATTCTTATTTTCAAGCAACATAAACTACTCTTCTGCTTTAGGCATAAAATACGTCGACTGAACAGGTTTTAGGAAGTTCACAGGATTGCGGGACATGTTTCTGAGTAAAACTTGAGACATGAGCAGGAACTCAGGGAAATCTATGTGGTTGTCGCAGCGGCATCTGTAGTCACCTTAGCCTCTGCTTCTGAAGGCTAAATGCCACCATTTTCACAGTCACAGACGTCTCCAAACTTGATGGCACCGCCACTGCTGCTGCCGCCTGCTGTCGGAATGGACTCTCCACACAATCTGTGCCTTTACATTTACCATTCTTTTTTGTTTGTTTGTTTGTTTTGTTTTGTTTTTAATTTAAAAAATTTAATTGAAGTGTAATTGACTTACAATGTTAGTTTCAAGTGTACATTAAAGTGATTCAGTTATGCATATACATACATGTATTTTTTTCTTTTCAGATTCTTTTCCATTATGTGTTATTATAAGAATTGAATATAGTTCCCTGTGCTATGCAGTAGGTCCTGGTTGTTTGTCTATTTTATATACAGTAATGTGTGACTGGAAATCCCTAATCCCTAATCCCTAATTTATCCCTCCCTGCCTTTTCCCCTTTGGTAACCATAGTTTGTTTTCTATGTCCATGAGTCTGTATTTGGTTTTTAAATAGGATTTGCATCATTTTTTTCAGACTTCACATATAATAAGTATTATCATATAATATTTGTCTTTCTTTGACTGACTTATTCAAGTGCATTTACCATTCTTATTTGAACTTTGGGACCATGTATATGATGGGTAACATCTAGACCATATGCTCACACCTTGGTTGCAAAGGAAGCTAAGCAAACAAATACTTGTCATTTTTATTGTGTACAACAGGAAGCAGCTTCTGCCACCTAGAAAGACTCATAAGGTTGTAAACCCTCCAAATAAAGAAAAAGGGTTTCGAGTCTCACAATCCCCTCCCCGCCTCCAGAAGTGTCCCTCACAGACAAGACCAAAGAAGGCCAAACATTCTTTTCCACTTTCTGTCTGAGTCTCTCCCTTTTGAACCCCCCTCCTCAGATTTGGGGGACCTATCTCTACTACAGGTGACTGATGAGACTGCATAGGTCACTCAACCTTCTAGATCCATCAGGATAATGTGTCAGTTCAATTTGATAATATTTAACTTGCATAACAGGAATTACACATAAGCCCCATTGTAAAGCAGATAACCTGTTTGTTGGTATGAATGATAGTAAATAATGATAAAGGAATGGTTGGATATGGCATTACTGAAAAGTAAAATAACTTCAGCAGATTAACCCAATATTGAGTAATTTCCCTTCCTATAGCCTAAACCCTTTTTATTCTTTAAGATGCAGTTTCTCCAAAAAACCTTCTCTACAGATTTCCCCCTTCCCATCCTATACAGACTTGTAAGCTGAGATAGGTACTGTTATATTTGCTCCCAAACATACTGGGCATATTTCTTATAGTTGCTGTAACATTTAAAAATTCTCTTTTAACTTTTATGTCCCTTTCCCTCAATTCACATTACCCCCCAATGACTACTATGGTGCTTGAATCATAATATGTTATCAAATGTATGCCATCATTCTGTTGAATAGTTTTTCTTGCAAATGTATTCCAATATCCAAAGCATAAGTAGGTACAAAGGGAAAATAAGAACACTGAATTACTCAATGGTAGCATCTTGCAAAGGTCCTAATTTAAGTAATCTTGATAAATAAACAGCTTCTAGTTGTTTGAGGCTCAGAAGAGGAATAAATATGGGAACTCCAGACAAGTGGAATCAGAACTGATAATAGAAATAGGCAGACTGTGTTCCTTCCTAGGGAATGAAGAAAGAAAGGATTGCAGACTGCCCTTGATTAATAGCAGCTCATGCTTAGTATGTGTTTATTTTGTGAACACATTATGCTTGGTATTTACTTCTTTCATTTATTTCTCACAAATATCTTGGGATGAGGTGTTATTTTCCTTCTAGAGATAACAAAACAGGTCAATTCATAGCAATGACAATTTTAAATTATTCACAATAAGCAAAAACTGGCAGATCACACCTATCTTCAAATCCTTGATGCTTTCTCAGTCTCTTTACAAAAAACAAATCCTGGTAGATAACTAATTACACATTGATACTACCCGAGTAACTGCCAGTTTTATTCATCAGTTTTCAATCAGCAGCCATTAAGTATTCATTTGCAATTCATCTATAGTTCCTTATCTGGATCACCCAAGTAATACACAGGTAGTGGGCAACCACATTCTGGATTGTCCATAAATGTATCCAGAAGCCTTTCAGTGCTCCTTCTTGACTTGAGCTATTTATGACTTCAGCACTCTCCAGCTCATGGATGTCAGTAGTATACCTGTTTGCAAGAGTTTCTTTCTGTACCAAAAAGATAGCTTATTTCCTTTGGAAAAGTGATTTTGGGGACTGAGCTTATTGTCTGTTTAAAAGCATTCCTGATTCATCAGGGAGGGCCTAGAAATCTCAGATAGATGGTTCAATCTCATCCCTTTTTCTAACCCATTTGTCAACACTTCCTTGGTGAGCATAGCTATTCCACATAATGGAAGAGAGCTAAAGACTGTGTTGACAAATATTGAAAGGGCTCATTGCCACTCATTGTACCATTCTTCTGGTCTTGGATATAGGCCTATTTTGGCAATGAATTGCTTGATTAGAAGGCCATCGACTAACTCTAGAACTCTTAAAATTTTCCACTACATGTCCCTTACAACAGAGAAAATAAACATATACAGCCCTGAGTCTAAGAATATAACTTAAAGCAGTCTAAGAATTAAACATCTTTGCAGTTATCTACCTTATGTTTACAACTCATATGAATTTTATAATTTAACTGGTAACAATGTATGTGTTTATTTTAACATTAAATTTTATAAAATTGCTGTGCAATAAAATTGATAATCCAGGAAATTATGACAGATTTACCCCCTATTCTCATATTGCCCAAGGCCAGCAACACAGTGCCTAAAATCCATGAGAGTACTCTTGTTTTCAATCAGTAGAGTTATATAAAAAGTGGAAATTCTCCCATAAAATGAATAAATCCTTTATGATCTTAGTGGTCTACCTGATGTCCCTTAAAATATATGCTTCTTGCTCCACACCTTTGTCACATGTTCCTTGAACTGACTCATTGGATAAAGCAAATTATGAATGTGGAGTGAGCTAGGCAATGGTTAAGTAATGGTAAAGCATCTGAACATCCTCATTCTCATATTGCTAGTTGCCTTGTTCTTTGTCATCTCCTAACCGGATTTTAAACCCTCACAGGAAAAGAAGTAGCACTTTAAACCTTTGTGCATCTCCCCCAGTCCTCCTCCACCTCCAGTTCAAACACAGGACTTTCACAATAAAGATATCCAACAAATGTTGATTTCCATTGTAAGATCTTACAGAATTTTTCAGTGGGGACTCTCCAGATATCTTAGGGGCATGAGATTCTCCATCATGCAAGACAGTTACATGTGGTGCAGGATGTGCATTATAACTGGGACTTTGAGATCTGAATGTCAGTAACGTTCCCAGACATGATGACAGTCAGAAATCCTTTTGCACATTATTAAATGTTATTTTAGGTATCAGCACAACTCCTTGTAGTGAAATAATAAAAATACAACCTAAGTATCTGCTGACAATGAATGGATAAAGAAAACATGGCTTATTCAGCTTAAAAGAAGTAAATTCTCCCATTTGTGATAATATGGATGAACCTGAGGGTATTATGCTAAGTGAAATAGAACAGACATAGAAAGACAAATACGACATGGTATCACTTATATGTGGAATCAAAAAAAAAAAAGTAGAACTCATAGAACCAGAGAGTAGAAAAGTGGTTGCCAGGATGAGGGTCGAAAAAATAGAGAGACTGGAAAAACAGTAAAAACTTTTAGTTATAAGATGAGTAAGGTCTGAGAATCTAATGCATAACACAGTGACTATAGCTGGTAACACTGTATTTCAATGTATAACTAAAATTCGCTGAGAGTAGAATTTAAATATTCTCACCAAAAAAAAAAAAAAGTAAGTATGTAAGGTGGTAAATGTGTTAATTAACTCAGTGTGGGGAGGGATTCTTTCACAATGTATATATGTATCAAATCATCACTTTGTACCATTGTTAACTATAATATTCTACAATTGTATTTGTCAATTACATCTCAGTAAAAATAATATAAAAATACCTTTATATATAAATCAAAAAAACACACAGAAACCAAGTGAAAAGGGAGAGAGAGAGAGAGAAAAAAAAAAAGAAAACCCAGTAAGTCAACACCAATTTAAAAAGTACAGAACAAGAAAAGCAAAAGAAAAAGAAAATTCCAAAAATGGAAACTATCAATATTCCAACTCCCTAAAAAAGTGTGAGGCACATGGGTCACTGGATAAAGATAAGAAACTATTCACTTAAAATTAAACTGCGGGCATCTCCCTACCTGTGATACAGAGACTCCAACATGACTAATCAAATACTTTTTTAAAAAGTGTCATGAAGAATATATAAGAGAAATAAAAAATTAAGCAACTCTCATCTTAAAAAGTACAATGATATTCATGCCCTCCTATTTGGTTCTTTCAAGCAAACATTATTGAACAGCCAGTATTTCCACACATGGAGTAGGATGGTGGGAATACAGGCTCCTCAAATTTGAGGGACTTACAATGAGCTAAGCAAAAACATGTAAGCATAAATATGACGACAGTAGTTTGCACAGGCAAGCTGAGAAACAAATAAAGGTGAGGTCACTTCTAAACAGGGGTTGGGGAGCGACGTAAGTGGGGAACGGCAAAGAAGCAGAGAGAAACAAATGATCTTTTCTATCTTTAAAGAACTGAAACTCTCTCAGTCAAATTGATCATTACAAATTTAATACACATAGCTCAAAAAATCTTTAAGTAACTTTTTAAAGATTTTTGTACCATTTTCTCAGAACAAGAATACAGCTCTAATATCAGAGCCTTTAGCCTCAATAAGTATCAGTTCCATTTATTGTAGAATCATGAGCCATGTTTGGGTAAGTCCGAACTATAATATAAGAACCTTAAAGGAGGGGTAGAGAGAGCATTTAGCACAGGTAGAATCAAAATTATAATCGCAAGGATAACTGGAGAGGAGCCAAAGGGAGGCTCTCTGGATAGCCAGGGAAGAGACCTTGGGAGAGGGCTTCTTTTATTAGGACAGAGGTGGAAGGCATCTGAAGTAAGTCTCAGAAGAACATGTACCGCAGTTCTTTTTATTACAGTCTTGCAGAAAAGCTATTCCTGCTAAAATAGTAACACAAACTCTGCAATGCTCTCTAGACTTGCTCACCTCTATTTATTTTAAACTTCTGCTGGGAAATAAAGGTGAAGGAGGAAGAAGGGCAATGGAATCCAGAGAAATTTAAAAAAGAAACCAAACTGAAAGGCTCTGAGGCCATGTGATGTAACAACAGAGCAGGGAGTTAACAGTGTATCAGAGAAAGCCTAAACCTCCGGAATCCAACGTAACTTGGTTCTCATCCTATTCGGTTTCTCCCTTGAGATACTGCTGGACACTCTCTAAAGCTTCTCTTGCCTTTTTAAAACCTCTACTGACTTTAAGACATCTTTTCCTAGTAAAAAGGCATTCTGTGGTTAGAAATTGCAACTTCTCTCCTCATATCTGAGTTGAATAGACTTTTCTATTAACAGACCTAACTGTGCACAACTGAATCACAAAAATGTGTTTGTACTCCCTGTAGCCTAACCAGTAAAGAGAGAAACAGGAAGGTTGTTTCAGCGGTGTAGTATGCAGGATCCATTATAATTTAAAGAGTAAAACTGCATCTTCTGTGAGGTCATTAGCCCTTTGAATTAATCACACCACGATGGTTAGTACAAATCAGTGTTTGTTTATAAAGAAAATTCAAATGTCTCAAAAAACTTTTCATCATATGAAAATGTGTGTCTGCATCTGCATTTTTGTCTTTGTATTAAGATTCACTTGGAAAAAAGATAAAGCAGTTATTTATTATATTAAAATAAAGGGATAATAAGGAAGCTAAGTATCATCCATATATATTATTCTAAGCCTTTTTGCTTGACATTTTTTTCTAACATGTTTTATCTCAGCCAGTGTATTTTATAAACCAGATACTGTTATTATTAGGGGGCTGCAGGGAGGAATTTTGTTTGGTATGAAAAAAAAGCTCCTGTGATTCTAATTTCAAATTCATTCCTGGCTTAATAATTTATCTGGTAACTTGATTCCTAAATAAAACAGAAGGAAACAACACCAACAAGCAACAACAACAAGGAAATTCCAACACAGATCGTTCTGCGGATCAGACAGATTACTCTAGACTTGCTCACCTCTATTTATTTTAAACTTCTGCTGGAAAATAAAGGTGAAGGAGGAAATTGTACATGTTTTGAAATTGTACATCTCTTGTTTTTGCAATTGTATATGTTTTTTCAAGAGATAATGTTTCCTTTATTGCTGGAACTGCTTCTCCAAACATCATACTTCAGTCCTGTTACTTAAGAATAAAACCGTATCTTTGGCTTGTATTCTAACAACTTCACTTTTTCCTATAAGATGGCAGGTGATTGTACCTTCTTTTCTCATGGTGAGAAGATCTACTTTGCAGGAATGATCATGATCCCTCTTAAGAAATTTGTTTGTGAGAAAACAGTTGTAATCCACAGAACTGCTGGGCTTCGACATTCCCAATAAAAACTCACTGAAATCCAAACACAAAACTGTACTTAAGAGAAAGCATATTAATTCATAGTAGAATATTATGCTAATTTAACATTTTCCTCTCAAAAGATGATAGAAATAATAACAAATACAAATTAAACAAGCTTAAGGTCATTGTTAAAGTAAAGGTATCCTACCTACACACCTTTAGAGAGGGTATCTTACAGTAAGGCAAAGAGCGCTCACTTTGCAGGCGGTACAAATAACTTTGCTCTTAAGAGAGAGTTTTCATAATTTTCCTTTCTGTTAAATGGCCTTTTTGCACTTGCATGTTCTCATGAAATTAAATCCATTAGAATTCTACTATAAAATAGCATTTATGTAAACACAAAAGATGTTTTATAGTCTATAATATTGTGGGCTTTTATCATTGATTACCTACCAAGAGTATTACATTTAGGCAATCCAAAAAGATATTAAGATAGTAATTAAAAAGCAAAGGAGTTATGAGAATTACTTCAGCAACAATGTCGATATACTGAGCTAATTAAGAATAGTGCATTGCCCTTTACAATAAAGTATCAGCATGCACTTGTTGGCAGTTTTGCAGGACACCATCAGTAGATTAATATACTTTAAATCAACAAACTCTTTTTAAGTATTTAATATGTGCCAGGGACTGTGCTAAGCATACAGAAAACAAATACAAAGCCAAAAAATGCCTCCCCCTTCAAAAATTTATTTTATGCTTTTGAAATTCTAAGCATGAATGCCATGATTTATTTGCTGTAGAGCCTTTTTATGCTGTGTACCATATACACTAAGGCTGCATGTGATTTCAGGACAGTTCCACATATATTGACAGGCTCTTCCAGAGGCTGTTCTATGCATTTCTGCCCCAGGGAATCTGCTTGTCCCAAAAGTTCAAAGGAGTTAAATCCTATGAGGAGGGAAACAGGTACAACTACTTCCTTGTCTTCATCTCTGCTTCAGAGGTAACCCAAACCCAGCAGGTCAAGTATATTTAGAGAAGGATAAATAGAGTACCTAGTAGGAGTCAGACACTGTGGATGTGCAATCAATGTAACAGATAGTAAACACTTATTTTGAACTGAACATAATGCAACTCATTTTATTTATATTCTTCCTAACACCAACATTTCTGTGAGGTAAACTGAGGACTATGATGTTCAGAGAGTTTAACTGATATGCCTACATTCACACAACTAATAAATGACATTTTAGGAATTTGAAACTCAATTATTTTCTAACTCAAATGTTCTTCCTCATATTAATAAACTGTGATAATTCACTTGTAAATGAATCACATTAACAGGTGATTAATGGGCATTATCCTCAAAAAGCATATAGTCTAAAAATAGAACTGGCAAGTATCACATATGATTTGAATTTAATGAGAAAGAGTAGACTTACCTAAAGACAAGAAGAGACTGGCTCTAGTAAATTGGCAACATTTTCTCCAGTAAACTTATGTATACTCTTTACTGGGTATTTAAGACATTTTACCTGACCTCAGAATATCCAAATATCCATTTTTTTTCTTATTCTCCAGTCCCTATCTCTCCAATCAGCCTCTGGCCCTAAAAAATCTGTTTTTGCCCTCAAATCATAGCAACTTATAAAATCTACTAAATCCAAAATTTAACCAAGCAATTACTATCATATTTCATGCTCTTGAACTCATCTTTCATTCCTCAGCATCAGGATTTCTCCTCTGCTTTGAGACCTTCTTTGACCCTTTATATGTGTTTACCTCCTGGCCCTGACTCCTGATGTCCAGGTCTCAGTATGCTTCTTAATTTCTGACACAACTAAATCAATTAATTTTCTCTTACATACAGAAAGACACAGCACCCACACATTTGGTTTCTGCTTCATACAAAGCCTCTGAGATACCCCACCTAACACTCTTTCCCCCTATAATTAAAACCTCTAAATATAAATAAACAATTATATAATATATAAAATTATATAGAGAATTATGTAGAGTATATATCACATATATATTCTAAATTTTATATCAATTATCAAAAAGTAATTTATATCACCAATTACCAACATTTATTTACACTACTGTTTTATATATATGTATCTTCTAGAAAATAGAAACATCTATTGTGCAAGTGAAGTGATGGGTAATATTAATATTATCAGTACATATTCTCTTTCATGTATTCCCAGTAAAATATATCTTATTCATCAACAGGGTAGAGAGAAGCATATTAATTGTGTTAAGAAAGGCATATTGACAAATTCCAAAGTTAAATGAACCTTGGAGATAATAATCCACATAGCAAAATACTGCGTCATTATCAATGCAGTTTTAAGGTTATCAATTTTGCATATTGTATATCGCTAAACAATAAAAATGCTAAGTGAATTCCCTCAAATTTCCATTTGTTCTATTATTTTTCCCTTTTATTCTTCCTTCCTTTTCCCTTCCTCTCCATATCTCTGTCTGTCTGTCTCTCTTTCTCTTTTAGATAACACAATAGTTTTGTAGTCTGTTACTAAGAATAAAGAAAGCAGGGATTGTGTTACAAAGTTTTTGATATTGTAACTATAATATTATGGTCTTGTGGGAATACTCATGATGAATTATTCACATTATGTAGGAAAAAACTTGCAAGTAAGGTGATAAATAAAGTTATAACATTAAATATAAGGATAAAATATAAATACCCAAATTAACTTGGAAGCAAATAAAATGAGAATCTACCTTCCCCTCTCTCTGAAAAAGTCTGCCTAAGATCTCACAGTTGAGAGCTTTCTGTAAATGGTAATTGGTCAATGGGGGAAAAAAAAGATCTCCTGTCTGGAAAATTTAGCACTTTTTAGAACATACTGGAGATTAAGACATTTCAAATAGAGATCCCAATGTTTACTATCCTCTCTGGAGAACAGCATTTAAATGGATAACCAAGATAATACTAACCCCTACTTTCACTGACCTGATGAAAATGACACAATTGTCATTTGATGTCTTGGGACTGTTCTTATGATGTGGACAACACAAAAAGTATTAAGTACGGTTGTCTTCCAAATGGGTTTTGACTAAACTCTATATAAGGCATACTTAGTCAATGAATTAAAACTGTTTGCAGACTGTTAGATTATCAACAAGTTTTCTGCAACATTGTAATGTCCCATCTGATAAGATTTGCTTGCCATTATCTGAGAGTGTTTTTAATGTCTTTAATTGATATATTTATTTAATACCTATTGATTAGAAGAAAATGATCACACAGATTACAAGGGCTGAATGTCATAAGGCACAGTTCCTCTCTACCAAACTGTAACAAACAGCTCACTGACTCGCATCATTTAGTTATCATTAAAGGAGGGAATTGTTGTGGCAAATATCTAAATAAAAAATCAAGTTAAGAATCTTTTAAGAACCACACTTTTCTCTGGAGTAATTCAATAAGTCATCACAATACAACAGTTTTGTGATTTCTTAAAAAAAAAAAAGGCAGCAACATCCATTGAAAAGCACAAAAATGATAGATTTCATTTCAAAAAGACTGAAGCCTCTGAAAACACTTCATTTACAGAAACTCTGATGTTGAAGTCTATACAAACTAAATAAATTAGGGGTTGGGAATAAATAAATAAGATTGGTTATGTTTAAAGGAAAAACCTGAATTAACAGTGAACAAAGTTTAAACAGCCTTTCAGCAAAATGGAGAAAGATGAGAGAAATTTGGATATAGATGTAAAACAATTTCACATCCAAGTCAAATGTGTGAGAATCCCATCTAGAAAACATCAGAAAGATAGCCATCTTGGGAGTAAAAAGAGGCATTTTAACTGTAACCAATTCCACAGTAGTAGATGGAACTTTTGGTTAAACCTTCGTAAGAAGCAGAAAAAGTAACTTAAGTGGAACTTCTGAAAACAGAAAACTTCTGCTGTCTGTGTCAGCTGCGGTAAGCAGTGTTCATTTGATTTGACTGTTCTATTCCAAACAAGTTCAACCATAGCCATGAAATTTGCTAGGGATTTCAATAGAATATTTTAAATCATCTTGTTCATATTGTTTCAGACTCGTCCTTCTTTTAAAATTGTCCCAGGTGGGGAATTTTTTTGCACCACTGAAGCCAAGATATCCTGTTGCTGTCTGTGCTGAGAGATTTTTGTCATTTTCTAAAAACTGTGCTATGGGCAAAAGTTGTTCTTAAAGGAAGGTCATGGAAAACTTCTTCAAGAATTAGTTTCTTCTCATGAATATGAAGTAAGAAGTGCCTCTTTTCCCATTTTATTTAGCTATGCAAAGGCTATCTCTCCCTGATGACCTGACACAGACCCAGCCAACACCATCCATAATGAAAATCAATGGCACCAAGTCACTAAACAATGACTCCGTCTTCCTTAAAAATGCACAAGTCTTCAAAAAACAAGGATTTAGAGACTGATTAATTTGCCATTTGTCTAGGAGATTGCACTAGTTGCATTATTTAAGAAGTGCCTTGTCTTTGCACCCTCAGAAGCTGAAACAAGATCAAAGATTTGAGAATCACCAGTTCCCAGGAAGGGCATTTGGTGACAGTATGAAAGGCAGCCAGAATTCGTGCCCTGGGTCTGAAGCACTCAGAGTCTCTCTCACACGTAAGATCACGACGAGCTGCAGCTTTTCCACATGAAATGTGGAAAGGTAATGATCATCTCTTCCCCCTTTGCTTCTATCGTTTCTATATCATCCCTTAACACAAACTCCCACTTTCATCATTCTGCTCCAGTAGACATAGTAGAAAATTCTACAAAGATACTATATTGTGTGTGTATTCCCTCCCTTTCTCCTACTCAGCCCATTCAAAGAGGGTAGCCAAATAGGTTTTAAAAATTTTTAACTCTCAGTTGTTAATTTCATTAATACAGTTATTTTCAAAGCACAAAAAAGAAATAGCTAGAAACTAATTATTTGTACCCTGGAAGTATGTAAAATATTCATGGTAGTGTCAAGTGCTAGTTTATAGAACACGGTATGAACAATGGCAGATGTAGTATTAACTACAACTCCATGCCATTCAGTGAGTACCCGCTATATGCCACACGTTTTAAATGTTTAATCCTGTGTACAATCTTAAAGGCAGGGGGTCATTATCTCCATTTCTAAGACGAGGAAGTAGGAGGCTCAAAGAAATTAAGTGCTTTGTCTCTAAGCTCATGTAGTTATAAAGTGATAGAGACGTAGAGCTGGGCTAGCTACAAAGCCAGACATTTGCTCACACTACACTGCTTCCCACATTTTGTCCATGATAAAGGAGAGAATAAGTATGCAAGGAAGAGTTTCTGAAGCCCTGGAACAAGTAAGAGGATTTGCCTAAAATGCAACAATGATATCAAGAAAGGGCTGAATTCAAACCCACACGCTCTGACTAAACCTATCCCACCTTTTTCCCTTGTGCCATGTTACCACAAAAGAGAAGCCTCAACAAGACCATGATGAGAAGAGAGACATGAGGTCCATTCTGGTCTGCACAGGCCATCAATTAACCAGACTCATGTCTATAGTTTGGCTATATTTAAACTTAATTGTGCCATCTTAATGGGATATGCTCCTTAAATAAAATTCACAGGAAAATATATTCCCAAGGATTCACTGTTTACTAATTACTCAATAATTTTTAAAGGATTTTGCTGGGGCCGTCTCTACTTACTTTCACTATTGGTCAATAGTTTAATAATTTTTGAAAAAAATATTTTCAAAAGATTTTAATGAGATATTCAGCATCAGTTACAAATCATCAAATAAATAATGGTGGTCATAGAGCCTCTAAAAATATAGCTTTATATTCTTTAACTTACATATTATTATCTTAGCATTAGAGAAACCATGGTTTTACTTACCACTGTCCACCATTTATCTATCAATTAGTGGTACTGAGTGTCTCATAACTAAGCCAGCTACCTTCTGGCTTTGGCTGTGACAATACACCATCCCAGTCTGTGGTTAAATACTGGCTAAATTTGGAATTTCCACATATCAATCTGTTTTCCCACTTGAAAATAATATATTTCTTACAATTGCCTTATTTCTCTATATTTTTACTCTTTTATACTTATGCATCTCTGAAAGCAAGTACTATACTTTGATTTTGAATAAGATTAGGTCCAACTAATGAACAACGATAAACCTAATAAATAACAGAAATGGTGAATATTTGTTGATTTATCTATACACCTTCTGTGAATTCTCTTCTTGACAAAGCCAGGGTATGCAAGGCATATATCATTAAATATTAACAGAAGAAACAGGACAAACCTAACTGAATAATTGGCATGAGGAAAACCTTAAAGAGGAAACCTGACCTCAGCGACCATGAACTAGTCTCATTCTCTAAAGACATGGTTACTCAGAGTAGGATTCTGAAGCTTATCATAGATCCAATAAACAGTAGAATTTAAATACCAGAAAAGAGATTTCCTATCATTTTCCATTTCCATATTAACATGCTGGGTGTTAAAAATAAATTTGTAACTTTTTTTAGAAATGAATTTGATTGCCATACATTTATTTTAGTTGCACTGCTATGTTGGTGGAGCCAAAAATAGTCTGTTTATCCAACAGGATGAGAGCCAGACTGCTGCTTTTCAGCACTTGGTGTCTGTATCCTCTGCTTGATCATACGCATTGGCAGATGCTCCAGTGCTACCCAGATGGAAGTCACCTAACATCTTGTATATCTTATATCTTTGCCACTGACATCTGATAAATACAGAACTGCCACTCTATGCCAATAGCAGAACTGCTACTAAAATTAATAAATACGTTGGGAGTGAAAGTGTAATAACAAATTTTTTTACTTTGTTTTGGAGCAAATGGTATATCTTTATCACGACTATGGTAAACTATATAAAATGTTCATATGGCACCAAACTATAGATAAAGTACTTACAAACATTAACCCTTTTCAACAGAGCATAGGAATATCTACTACCCATACGCTAATATCCAGCATAACAAATTAAACTGCAAAAAATGCTGATGGTTTCTAGTAAATAATATTCAGGTTGCCCTAAAAGTAAAACTATAGTTATATTACTGGCAAGAGTTTCCTAATATACTTCTGTGTAAAAGTATCTTATGTTTCTGTCTTGATTAAAAATAAAATCCATATATTTATAACATAGACAAACCATCTGATGTGAAATGAGGTTTAACATTTCTTAATTGAGACATGCTCTATAATAAGTCTGCAGTTATGGTTCTGTGTTATCACAGTGTAGAACCTCACAATACTAAATGAACTTACAGGGAAATCTAACCCATTCACACAAAGTTCCTTAACTTTTTGACAATGTCTACTGCTAGCTGTATTAACATGTTTTCAAATTTTCTCTATTTTATGATGTCTTGACATCTTGGGGCTTTGTAGACTCAGGGAGGGATTGCCCCTTTCAGGGACAGTAATTCTTAGAGACAGCAAACAACATGCCAATACACATATATTTAAAATGCAAACAAACCATTACAATCTGCCTCCTTTTGTGGCTCTTGCAGCCCCAGACACCATCCTCCTGTCCTAAATCAGCTCAAGACCAGGTACCAGACAATAGCAATCACCCATATAGTCCAAAGAACACTGGAATTATTCAGTCTATCCAATCCTAAATCTGCTCAGCTTGCCTACTTTGCTTTGCCCACTTCTTTACATGAAAACTACAGAAAATCCTCCAGCTCATGTTTTCTCATAGCTCCTCTGCCTCCTGACAAACCGTGGTGCTTTCCCACATGGCCTTGAGTGGTACAGCACATCCCTTTCTCCTAGAAACTGTGAGTAGCAAATTGTTTTTTTCAATGGCAACAGTCTCCTGGTCTGTTGGCCTCACCATAACTGAATAAAAACAAAATTCTGAGTACATTTTAACAAACTAATTAAATCTACTTCCTTTCAAAAGATTTTAAGTTCACCTCTGTTCTGTACATTGAAAAATTTGATGTACATGACGTGAAGCTTATGATTCTGTAGAAGAAAGCTAATAAGGAACAATACAGAGAACAAAGCTTTCTTGAAGGGAGAAATATTTAGGTTCTAATGCTGACTCTGAAACTTACTTGTTAATTAAATATATGACAATATCTTTAACCATATGCATTTTCTTAGATACTTTCTCTTCTGCAAAATGATAATTTCTATTTGCAAGGATAGTTGTTAATTTACAAACTGGCCAGCATACATTAAATGCTCAAAATGGTAGATTTTTATTCCCTAAGTAATTAAATAACACTTGAAATTGGAAGAAATAATCAATTTTCAGTGCCTCTTGATTTTTCATTACAATAGTTATGTGTGCTCAATTTAATGTAGAACAATACAAAATTTTATAAAGAAAAAGTAAATACTGATCTGTCCCTCCTAAAGCCCCAGTTCATCTCACCCTAATGTTAATTAATACCTGGTAACAAATCCTTCAACACTTTTTTCAAAGAAACAATTGAATAACTTAGATTTCAAAATCACAAA
The DNA here is from genome assembly GCF_009834535.1 of Camelus ferus. Taxonomy (NCBI): domain Eukaryota; kingdom Metazoa; phylum Chordata; class Mammalia; order Artiodactyla; family Camelidae; genus Camelus; species Camelus ferus. The sequence goes on from NC_045699.1 coordinate 14,821,136, forward strand.
GCATTGAACAGAAAAGGCTCTTCTTCACAGAGTAATGTCAGCTAATGAATGTAAAAATAATAATAGAATTATTAAATTATCAATTCGTAATCCCCACCATTTTGGGGGGAATTTTTTTATCAGTGCAATAAAAACTGTTGGATTAAAATGTTCTTGGGGGAAAAGATACTCCCACAGTGCCAACATATCATCCCAGAGATTATTTGTAAACCACATAGGGAATAATCAGACTTCTAAATTAAGGAAATCTATACGTTATCACTTTAAACAAGTAATTCAACTTAGCATCACTAATATCTTGACAAGCTGATATATGTGGCTCCTGATATGATAGAATTATAAAGTGTCTCCTAGGAAGAAAGTAGTATTGGGAAAAAAGTTTAACTTGAATAAAATCAAGACTTTAGGGCTATTTTTTTCTGTTTACAGAAAATAAGGTGGATAGGGTTACATATGACAGGACACCAATGGTAATCAGAAAAATCCAGACTGAGAGGAATTCTATAACTTCCTGATATCTTCAAAAGGCAATGGCATTTTCAAAAAAATCTAAAATGTTTTAGATTAAGAGATGAAAAGAAAACTAAAAAATTTATATTGGATCCAGACTCCTTGCAATTTCTGTTCAATTTTGCTATGAATCCTAAAAACTGCCTTAAAGATAAAATTTATTAACTAAAAAAAAAGTAACATGTTGTCCTTCACTGGAATCTGGTTTGTAAAATAAATCAAAGACAATTGAGAAAATTTTAATATTGTGTATATATTAGGTTATACTATGTAATTGTTAATTTTCTTAGTTTTAATAATTCTATGTTCTATACATAATTATATGCAGAAAGGTCCGTTTCCTTAGGATATGCATACTAAAGTATTTAGGGATAAAGTGTAGTTATACCTGCAATCACTTTTCAAATAGTTCAGAAACAAAAACAACTACAGCTGTGTGTGTGTGTGTGTGTGTGTGTGTACACAGAGAGAAAGAAAATAAGTAAAAAGTCTAACTACTGTTAAATCTCGGTAGGGTGTATAGGAATGTCTTTAGGGCTATTCTCTAAACTTTTCCAAATTGTTGAAAACTTTTATAATAAAGAGATGGGAAAACCACACTGCAGGCTATCCTGTGTGCCTGATAGCGGGTCATACCTCGACTACGAGGACTGTGACTCCACAGACTCCAGTCTTCAGCCTGGACCTGTATGGCAAAAATAAAAGAAAGCAACCATCCGATTTCTAAGTATTTGGGGGTTTGGGTGTTCTAAATTGTTTATTTATATTTTACTGAGTTCCTAATTCTCTTTCTTTCCACCTATTGTTCTGCAGAAAATAGAGTTAGGAGCTGTGAGGCTGACAGGATCATCTCAGAAGCATTGGGGTATGAAACAGAAGCTGTTCTCTGTCTTGTATTCCACCAAAATCTGGTTAAAGTATGATAAAGTAAATGTCACCAAGATGAAACTGTGAGCACTAAAATCTGGGGACCGTAGGTGTTTCCATCTTAATACAAGCAAGTGCTGCTCCACTAGGTTTTTCATCTGCTTTAATAGCATGTTCGTTCAGTCACTTACAAGGGCCTGATGCATTATTTTCTTTGAGCTGTGTTTTCCAAGAATGCCTATGTTTATATCCTTTAATTGTGCAGCAATCCCTTCAAATTTATGATCTCCTCTATGAAGTCAGACACTAACTGGTAGCTCTGTCAAACAATTGCTAGATTCCGCCCCCCCCCCCCACCTCTTATCGAGAGACAGCTCAGTTCTAGGCCAAGTTTGCATTCTTTGCTTCCTTTTCTTTTGTTTCTCTTGGCTCTGCATACTGCAAGCTTTAGGTCATTTGTCATTTTTACCAATTAAAACAATGAGATGTGCCAAATTAAAAGGGCTGCTACCCTTTTAAGAACATATTTAATAATTCATGCACAAAACAGAAATAGAACTTTCCTTTCTCTGGCTGGAATAAACACAGTTTCCTAAGAGATTGCTTTAGTGTTCTATCTAGATAATGCTTTAGGATTACAATCTAAATCATACTAGAATAACTGCATCAGAATTACTATGATACATCATTCTAATGTACAGGCCTACAGTATAATGTTACTGCTGGACTAATCCAATAAAACCAGTGGGTCCCAAAGCTAAAACTGTGCAAGAAAGGCCCTGAAGATTGCCAAAATACATACTGTTAGATACAGAAGAAGAACTTGCAGATTTGTAGCCACACAAATACATGGACATTCTAGGGGGTAGATGGAAATACTTTTACAATTGAGGAGAAAAGCAGACAGTAGTTTTAAGTGCATGTCCATAAAACTGCAAATAATGCAAAAATCCTCAGATGCTAAAAGCAAGTGATCTTGGCTTAATAAAACTGACATGAGTTCACTTGAATTTGAAATTTAGATCAATTACCCTTGGGTTAAATGATTAGGTTTCTGCTCATATTTAGCAGTAAGTGCTAGAATGGTCTAGATTTCAGAGTTAAAAATTTGAGTTTTATTTCTTGCTCCACCACTTTCTAACTGTGTAATCATGGACTATATACATTTACCACTCTGTAATTCAGTGTTCTTACCTATAAGGTGAAGATAACAAAAGTTAAATTATATCCTGACAAAATAGGATTAAACAAACTATTTATAATTCTCTTGACAGTAGGGTTTTAATATGTGTGTTTAAATTATTAATATGTGTGGGCACAACACTTTTTGCTCATCTAAAATAACTCCCTTAACACTCAGCTATTGCCCAAAATGCCCACTATTATTTGCTGAAAATTCTTTGTTCATATGCAAATACATTTCCTGTTGAAATTCCTTCAAGGACTGCTGATTGCCCTTAAAATGAAGTTGTATTTGGCTAGCATCTTTCATATGACTCTTTGTCACCTTTTTTATATGTCATTTTGTCATCTCTTTAGCCCTAGTTTTTGAAATTCTCTCCAGAATTATGCTAAACTTCTATTTTTTTTTTCTAATGGAGGATTCATACACTCAGCTTCTAAATCCCCCAATGACCCATGCTGTCTCTCATGGGTCCTTCTTCCTGAATACTATTCCTCAGCCTGTCCATCAGACTAGTGTCTGTTTGGCCTTCAAACCTCTGTCTAGATACAACTTAATTTGGGATCCCTTTTTTCATTCCCTAGGTCCAAATTGGGTTCTACAGCTCTGCAACCTTATAGCTCACAGAGCACATCTATACCATGATACCTCCACTATCATGCAATATTGTAAGTCTATTTATTTTCTCTAAGACTGTACCAAATGCTCCATTAACAATCCATGAAGGATTACTTCTGTTAAGTTCATATTGTATCCCCAGTGCTTAGGAACGTAATGATCACATGCTGCACAGCACGGATAACTGATGAATAAAGGAATATCACAAGTTTCACAGATACTGCATTAAATGTCAGCACCAATTGGGATATTTTAGTATCTAGTATGATTCATGATGACTAATAACAAGACAAACTTACTTTGTCTCTCACTGTCCTTTTAAATGCTATTCAGATGAAACTTTTCCACACTACTGGATGAAAATTCTGACATAGTCATTATTTCTCTGATCAGTATAAGTAATAGAAAGAGCTTATACACATGATGAGTTTTGAATACAGCCATTTTTTTGCAAATTTTACAAGATTTACTTTTCTTACCTCATTTTGGTATATGATTACTTATTATTTTGTGTCTCATTCTAAACTTAAAATTTAACATTCCATCATACTAGTTTCTCTAGCAGACAGAAGGACTCTGAGAATGTGAAGTCTAATCATTATTTGGTTCAGTTTTGGCGGATGGCTTTATGTGGGAAGAACAAGAAGAGTATCTGGGAACCCAGAGATTTGGTTCAAATCATGGAGACATCTGAGTGGAGGGACAGAGACATTATATCAGCAAAAATTCCTGTGGAGTATAGGACATTTATACTAGATGATGTCTAGTATAAACTTGTAATTTCAAGGGGCTTATATTAACCAACCAACCAACAAACAACAGAAGTCAGGAAATTGAGGATCAAACTACCAAATGGATTTGGCTGTAAAATTTTACTGAGACCTTCATTCATTTCAAATGAACTTAACACACTGAAGTTATAATTATGCAATTTATAGGTCAGGAACTTATTTCAGTAAATAGTTTATTATCTATGCTCTATAAAGCATTTTCACGGGCAAATTTACCAAATAATTCAATACCCTTTGTGCCTCATACTGGGTATTCTCATTGTTGCTTTTGTTGTTTTTTTCCACCCATGTTGCCATTCGTGTAGACTAACCTGCATCATTTCCAAACACTAGTGACATCTCGAAGCCTTTAATGACCTAGGTTCTGCATTGATTGAGTTTCTCTCATTTGCAATTAATAAGGTATGTCCTTAGAAGTATACAAAGAAAATAAATGTTTTAATCCTTAAATTTTCTGGTAATTAAAAATGTATTTCAATATCAAATATGTTTGTATTTATTTTAGGGGTGATAATATTTCCTAGAGGCACCAACAATCTTGCACTAAAAGTCAGTAGGAAATAAGGTTCTACACACAATCATTCCTTTTGCTGGAATATTTCAATAACATTCTTTATAGTAGAAACTTATTGTTTTGGCTGTCAGGACAGCCCCTTTGGGAGCCACTGCCTCCCATTTTCTGGTAACAGCCTCTCTGTCTGCAAGGCTATGGGAATACTCAGAATACTTTTCCTTTCACTTTTTTGGCCACAATTGGCCATGTATCTGACAAAAGGTATGCTAACCGAAGTTCAGTTTGGAGATTTGGCATGTGGACTTGATAATAGGTGACTGCACACTTAAAGGGGGGAAGATTTAAAAAATAATAATAAAATACTGAAAGCACCTATCTGGTCTTTATGAAGAAAGAAGTATATATATATATATATATAGATATGGTCTGTATGAAGAGAACAGAAAGGGTTGTATGAAGGAATAATGCAAATGAGAAAGACGATCGATTAACTGATTGATTTTCCTAGGTCCCAGGCTAAAATCTGTCTCTATGGCTTAACTGTATCCTGTTCATTAGATAGTTAGAGATGTCACTTCTGTCCTTCTAAGAAATTTCTCCTTTTTGTTAAACTCACTACACTGTGTCCACTTTGAAACCAAGAGAACAAACAAAAACATTCCTAAGGTGCTATATACCTACTCATTTTGGAAAGCAGATTCTAAGGTCATCTAATAATCATAGTATTAGCATGTTTCCATCCTAAGTCCCAAATTTCCAAGCACATCATATAACCAAAAAGTGGCATATAAATTCTAGCTTACTAAGTTGAGGAAATTAGAAAAATGTCTATTATTTCACTGAAAACTATAGATTTTTTTATAGATTTCCCTTTATTTGAAATTTTGAGTTGATAAAATTAGATAAAATACATTTTGCCTGATAATTCCCAGGCACAGACTCTGTGAAGCACACCCCAAGACAATGTTTTATAATTCAAGCTATTCCCATGAATCCTCATGGACAACCAAAAACCACCTGCAAAAAAAAGTAATAACTAATAATTAATGCAGTTTCCTTGTCTTCAAACATCACAATTCAGGCTGTTTTATTAATACTTTCTATCTCTCTACTCAGCATATTCTTACCAACCTCAGGGGATACTAAGTTTTACATTCACAGCTTGTTCAATACCTTTCTTCTCATCATTTTTATTTGTGGTTTTATTGTTGAAGGTATCTGTTGAGTATTTGATTCTCATCACTCAAACATGCACACTACTGCATGTATAATAAGTATGTGCAGACTGCTGACATGCTTGATTTACAAACATCTTTAGTAGGCCTCCAGGTAATCGCAGAAAGCACCACCCTCATGCCTCTGCCCTTTCATTCCTCATTACTTAATGGAGAAAACAGATTGATCTGTTGTCTGACAATTTGTCATCCACCACAGCTCGCCGGTGTCAATCAGGGCTAGGGGACAGACATTCATCAGAACAACCTGGACCCTGTCATTAAAAGTGGACGTGTATTTCCTGTAAAGTTGATCTGAAATCTGAGAACTCACAAGAAGAGCAGTAAATAGGACACCTCTGAAGGTCACTTGAAGGTAACTATTAGCTATTTAAGATTAGAAACACTATTTTGTTCAAACTCACAGCTCTGTCTCTTTTAGATGAAAGGCAGAACAGAAGGAAGAGGAGAGGAAACACAAGCGGTATCTGAGAACCATGGACTGAATAACTGCCAAATTCTTTAGGGTTTAATGTGACTGTTATGGTGACAAGCAGAGACGAATTGGCTACATTTCTAAATAAAGAAAAATCAACTATTATTAAAGGATTCATTTGAACTAACAAAATCAAAAGTACAAATATTTACAGCATTTATATATTATTTTTGTATCTATTATTTATATTTTAAAGTCAATTAAGAATACCTCATATTAGCATTTATAAGGCAAAGTCAAAGTGCATGCTTAGGTAAATATATAGATTGCAAGAAATACAGTCATGCAAATGAACAAATACACATGTGTAGCCAATGACTCTGTGAGGCATTCAGGCAGTCATTTTACATGCAATTTATACACAGTTTATTCTCAAATATGTCCCTCTATCCTTGATCTTTTCCTGAGCCCATCATCTTTACCATCTGTTCAATATTCCTCCTCGAGACACATGTCCCAAATCATATTTTTTCCCCAAAACTTTGTTTCCCAGATTTTCAGGTCAGTTGTTGACTCTGCACCGAGGCTAGAAATTTGAAGTATCAACCTTTACTCCCCCTTCTCTTTTTCATACTATATCCTATCAATTATCAAATTTAATTAATATTATCCCACAACTAAATTGAGAGTCCAGTTTCTTCTCACAACTCTTCCATTTCTCCCAACTTAATAAAAGCCACAATAATCTCCTATCTGACTGTTTGAGTTACCTCTTCATGTTACCTTTGTCTCCTGAAAATTCATTTTCTATCCTAAAGCCAAATTTATTTTGAACTCCTTTGGTGAAAAATCTGTCAATGACAGGGCTTTCCCCATACAATGAAGGCGATAATCTTGGTTTAAATGTCCATTCTTTGTCTACTATAACCTCCTTTCATATACAGCTTTTAAAATGGATGATACACTAATAGGTAGGTAATAATGTGAATAAAAATAGAAACGTGTGGTGGTGTTGATCTTCTAGGAGGCCTGGTTAGGTATGAGCAGCTAGGGCCCCCAGACTAGTTATTTCTTGTTACAAGCATTATGCCCTATCTGCCATCGTACTTTGAAAATTTGTGGAAGTACTGCTTTGGTACAGTGACTTGAATAACTCTTCTAGAGAGTTTGGAACAACGTTTCCACCATTCTCATCGTCTCTTATAGCCCACTTCTCTTCTTAAATAGATTCTAATTATCTAGATTATCTTTATTCTTCATAAGTCAATAGTAGACTCACTCCCTTGTTCTTCCCTCTCTTAGAATCAGCCCACTTGACAAAAAATCTATTCCTGATCAACCTAACTCTCCATCTACTTTATGCCTATAACCAGACAGCTGAATATGGCTAGAGATCAAACAGGTAACTATAATGACAAGTTTTACCCTAACTTCCAGACCATCAAACTTTACTACCATCCTCATTGTCTCTGTTCCCATGTAATACTCTCACTTTCCTCCAAGCTCTTATTTAAGCTCAATGTCTGTCCTTCTCACTGGTATGATCTTCTCTTCCCTAGTCAGATACTTCGTTCTCCCCTGAATTGTCATGTGTTCCCCTTTCCTACTTTATTCCCATCTCTATGTGACATGCTTTAATACTGTCCATCATAAATAAGAACAAAAAACAACCACAACAAAAACAGCACTCTAGACCATCACCATCTTCTATTTATTAGTGAATTTTCCTGCTCCAATTTACCTTAAATCTCCTCCATAATTTTATCTAAACCAGTTGTTTATGGAATACATCATGACTGCTCCCACATCAGGGCCTCCTCCTCATCCCTCCAATGTCTCCTTACCACAGAAGCACTCCTTAGCCACCCTATACCAAAACATACCGCCAACTCCACCATCTGTATCCCCTTTAGCCTGTTCTATTTTTCCCCATGGCCTAGGTATGTTTAATTTCATTTTCTTTTCCCCCAATCCCTTCTGCAACACTATATCCTTAATATGGGCAAAATTTTTTTGTTCTAGATTTCTGACACCTTGAAAAATCAATAGCATGTAGTAGGCACTCAATAAATACTTATTAAATAAGTGAATGTGCCAAGTGGCTTAAGAGGCTTATTTTTTGCCTAGTTCTTGTAATACTTTCTCCTCTCACTTAGCATACTTTCACTACATTGAAATTCTACTCCCTCACAACTTCTTCTCCTTTTTAAAGTCAGACTCTTGAATATTCTCATCTCCTTGATGATCCAGAGTTTTTCAGGTTTTATTCACTCTTCCCATATCCTTCCTTCTCTCTTTACCTGACCAACCTCATTATTCTTCAAATTTAGCTAAGTTCCTTCCCTTCCCTAACACTACAGTATCACTTAATATATGCTTTCAATTCACCCTGAGCTGCTTTATGTCATTTATCCTAATTGAAAATGTACACTTTTTTTTTTGAATGGCTTTCACACTAGTCACTCACATTAGACCATAAGCTTCTTGAGGGCTGACACCATAGACATTAAGATCTCTCTCTTCTGAGAAGTCCTCTAGAACTTTTCCATAAAGTCTTAGAATTTCTCTTCTTTAATCTCACTTTACATAATTCCACTGAAGTATTTTTTACCTCAACAATGGGGTACAAAATTGAGTAGGTATAATTCAGTGAATACTATTATGCCATAGCATAGGTCCTGGACTGATTGCCTGTTCTATACACATCTCTACCCCAATAAAGTTTTCCATATGAATAGACATAATTTATCAGCCAAATGCCAAATTGATTAACTGTAAATACAAGATGTAAGAGTGGACTCAGCACAGAAACTGACTAAAGAGAAACAGTAATACATTTTAAGATATATAATATAATTTTTGTAACCTATTTGGCTTGTTTGTTTGATTAGTGCTCTAAGAGAAATGCATCCAGTTTGAGATGCTTCATTGTATTAATGCCTCAGATTGAAGTAAAAAATTAAGCACTGAAATGGCAGCAGATAAGTCATCTGTGTGATATAGCTTTATTAGGGTCAGGTATTTTTTTTTTAAACAAATACTCTTCAAAACAGTTGATTACTGCTTGACATTCTTCAGTCAGCCATGAATTGTTTAGATTTAAGTCATTATAATTCCACTGACTTTTTCTTTTTACCATTCAATAACAAAAGCCATCACTAGCACCTATTGGACAGGGCACTTGATGATGAATTTATACAGATTTATGTCAGATACTTAATAAGCCTCATCATCTTTAAGTATGTGGTTCCCCTCCCTGATTTCCTTCACTGACCTGATTGGCATAATTTTAACACAATCTCCAACTTTCAACATCAGCATTACTTAGCTCCTTGACTACTGCATAGTTGGAAACTTTATTTTATATACAGAGTTGGAACTCTGTACACTTTCATTTTAATACTTATCATGCTCTATAGAGATGCTGTCCTGTAACTATAAACTCCTTCAGGTCAAGGAATATGTTTTCACCACTTTTTAATGCCCAGAATCCAACACAATGCTTAAAAATGCTGAGGGAATGAATAAATCCATATTTTGAAATAATAAATAATTATATACTATACTAACACAGTGTTTCCACCCTCATCAGAAAATAGGCTAGAAGAAATTAATAAATATGCATAATCTGTCATGAGCCTCTATGTTCTAGTAAATGAAAATAAAATCAAGCATTCAAAATTTAAAGATTTTCAAATAAAACAAAGAGTACTCCGTGCAAGATAGCGCTAAGTGAATGAAAAATAAGTGTTAACATCAAACGTGAATCATGGCAATTTGTGAGCTTTTGTTAACTATAAACATACTTCAGTAAAATCAGGAGGAAAATATAATTCAGAAGATAAATTTTAAAATTGTTAAAAACACATGACAGCCATTGTATTAAGCATACATAATAAATAAACATTATTTTAGATCAATTTACAGATAATATCCCCCCCAAAATATAATTTAAAAGTGCACCTGAAAGCTAGGATTATTACAGCCAAAGTGATTTATAGCAGCAATGGTGCACTTGTACAGTCACCATTTATTCTCTTAAGAATCTCTGCCACTAACTTAAAATTATCAGAAGGAAATGACAAAACTAAGATAGTATTGAAGAAAAGTACATTTCTGTTTACTTAACATGGATCTCCTTAAAATCTCTGCCTTTCTTTAAAAAATTGTCCCAGGTTACATTAATTTAGAAAAGAAATATACACATATACCTACACACACATAGACATATCTGATTTTGGCTACTAAATGGAGCCATTTCTTTTTACCAATCTAACTCCTTTTTACCATATAAAAGGGCAATTTTAAGACATATTTATTCTTCATAGTGCAAACTATAAGCTTGACTTATTGGAAAATAGTTAATTTAATGCCCTTGATTGAGCTATGTAGCTGCCTGTAATTTGACAATAAATCAGAACACCTTTTATGTTTCCTTAAAAAGAAAAAAAAAAGAAAATAGTTTAACACAGCACATTGGAATGTTAAAATGATTTCAGGGAAGATTAATAACATCCACATGGTAGTTATTCTCTTGCTTTGCAAGAAAACACATTATCTAGTCCATAACAATTGATTGCTTTTCTGAGGAATGTCCTTGATTTCAATGGTATTGTTCAGGCTTTTGATACTAATCGGTAAGGTGTTGTTAGGAAAGCATCTCACCTCATCAGACATTCTGCAAGAAACAAAAAAATCTGCACCTGATAAATCATCCTATATTCTCAAAGTGACAATTTTCACTTGAAGAATTGGTCTCCTCTGGGTACTTTCAAAATCAAAATCAGAAGTATGTTCTAGAATAATAATAATATTAAAAAAGCCACAAAAATGTATCTTCTTAAAAAAGAGAAGTTCCTATAAAAATAGGAAATCAGACTTGCCCTTTCAAGCTTACTTTGTTCCTTTCTACCTTTTTGAGATGCACTTTCCGTTTTTCACTGGCTTTAGGAATATCTGTTAATTTTTTAAAAATGGACACAGAACAATTCATTGACTATCACCAAAATCATTTAACCTACTTAGCAATCAGTATTGGAACTTTCATGGCTTCACGTAAAAAAATAATAGTTACTCAAACTTTTGCAAACTGCAATTTTTAACATTTGCATACTTTCTTCCTCCTAGGCCTTGTGCCCTTAAAGGACAATATGGTATAATGGGAGAAGTTAGTGCTACACTCAGAGATACCTGGGTGGCAATGCTGTCTGTCATTCCCTTCACAGAGTGACCTAGTGCAATTAGATAACTTGTTAGCTTGATCTGAGTCTCATTTTACTCATAGATAAAAACTGAGTTAATAATTCCTGTCAGAAAATTTGTTGTGGTGTTTAAATGAGAAACCTATAAGCATTGGTCCATATAGTTTATCAATAATATTGGTTTCCATACTTATGCAGTTATTTTGACTATTTGGAATTCTTTTTATTTTACACAGTGATTATTACATTCTTCCCTATAGAGTTGTCAATAAATGCATGGAAATTTTATTAAGTTAACAAGAATTGATTAAATACTTCTTATTGTCTTATACTATAATTGAATAAACATTAAAACTTGAAAGTCACTATTCCAGCAGATTAGTCGTACTATGTAATAGGCTGAAGTGGCTGATTGAGTAAGAGGAAATATAATTTGAAGGCACTTCAGACCCTCTGGACAATTACAAAGATTCCTCACATGTTGATTTTCAGGCATGCCCACCTAGCAACATAGCTCAGGAAATCTCAACGAGGCAGTTACCACTGCTAACAGGTTTGTATTTATCCAGCACTGTAAGGGTTACATACAGGTTAAGAAGTTCTCTCATCCTTCCAATAGCACAAAAATATTATTCTGTCCTAAATTATTGAGCATATTCAATATTGTACAAATTTTAAAGTGTAAATGACTATGCTTCACTTTATTGGCTTTGAAGACATTGCATTTTTTTTTCCCCCAAAACCAGAGGTTTGTGGCAACCTTGCTTGGAGCAATCTATCAGTGCCTTTTTCAACATCATTTGCACATTTCATGTCTCTGCATCAAATTTTGGTAATTCTTGCAATATTTCCAACTTTTTCATTATTATATTTGTTAAGGTGATCTGTGATCAATGATATTTGATGTTACTACTATGACTTACTGAAGGCTCAGATGATGTTAGCATATTTCAGCAATAGTTTTTTTTTTAAATTAAGGTATGTACATTGTTCTCTTCAGACATAATGCTATTTCACACTTAATAGACAACAGTATAGTGCAAACATCACTTTTGTATGTGCTGGAGAAAAATTTGTGTGACTCATTTTATTGCAATATTATCTTTATTGCAGTGATCTGGAACTAAATTCACAATATTTCCGAGGTATGCCTGTGTGTGTGCATAGTGTATATTATTTTTTTCATCCACAAATCTATGGAAAACTGGGACAGAATTGAAATTGTATAGCACTGATAAACTACCTGACAGAAAATTGGTTGCCTTTCCATTCTCTCAACTATTAGTCTCCCCCTCCAACTTGGATATTTTCTGAGTACGGAAAAGGATTAAGATAACAGGAAGCTTTCTGCAAAAGCAGACCACTGGGAGATTGCAGATATTGATCATATTTGTAGTATCACCAGAAGCATATGTATACAGAACAACTAAACTTAAAGATGGTTAAGATTAATAGAAAGAAAATAGAATAGATAAGTAATAAGCAACAAAAGAGGTGAAGAAAATGGAGTAAGATTTGAGAACTTGAAACATAGTAGTTTGGGGTCTAAGACTAGTCCACTGGGATTTTTACAAGTATGTGTGTGTGTTGCACACTACAGTTTTCTATGAGTCAGGATGAGTAGCATTAAGAGTTACTATGTTATCATCTTTATTTTTTTCCTTTCCTCACTTCTTTCAAAAACTTTTTATTCTTTTATTCCTATTCCTACTTTTTCCTTTCCTTCCTGTTTGCCCAGCTATCACATCTTTTTTTCCATTCCATCTTCATCTTTAGCAAGACTGATCCTTAATACCATTTTCCTGAGAATCAGTGTTAGAACTAAAACACTAATTTAAGAGTATAAACAGAATTGCTGAAAACCTCATGATTGCTGACCTTAATTTTGTAGCATGAATCACAGCTGTTCCATTGATATTGGCAATGATTAATAATAAGGGGGATGGGAGTAATTAAAGAGCATATGATGTGTTTGTTTGCATTTTGACTGACTACTATAGAGTGTATGCAGTCAAAGGCATGGTACATTAAATAAATCAAATAGCTCGATAAATCAGCACAACCTGCCAAAAATGAGCAGAAGGAGCTTGCAATGCAGCCGGCCTCCATGTCAGGCCTTAGGCAAGCTGTTTCCTCCAGGGTGAAGTCATCAAAAACAGGGCCCCAAAACCAGAAAATTGCTCACCCTTTGAAGGATTCAGAATCTAATGAGGTAAGATAAGCCTAAATGTAATGAAAATATTTTAACGTTTGTGAAATAATACATAGTTTGCAAAGCTGCTTCCTGTACGTTTTCACATTTCACCCTCTCAATAATTTTTGTGAAATGTTATTACAGATGTGAAAATAGAAGAAGCTCACAGAGAAGAGCCATTAAAGGCCACGTGGCTAAGGAGAATCCTTCTAAACGAGTCCTTCTCCATATTTCACAGCTGTTCCTCTATCCAGAACATGTCATAAAGGATAACACTTCTCGTAACATCACAACTGGGATTACATGCTTAGGTAAACCCCTTAAGAACTGGTGAGTATGTGGTAGTGGTTTAATGGATTGACAAATTAGAGAAGTTACAAAAATGAACACGAAACAGACAAATTCATTTGCAGCATAAATGTAATGATTTTAATAGGAGAAAAACACATGGCTATAATCTAAACTAAAACAAGATAAAGGAAAGTTTGTGTTACTTTGTGGTAAAAAAGTGAAATGAAATAACATGATTAGAGTAAGGCTATAAGATAACCAGTCAAGGCAAAGACTAACGTAACTGGAAAAATATAGTCTTGTCAAAATAAACATTTGCCACCGTGAGAAATGACAAAGTAAATTAATAGTTACAGTATGTACCTTAAAGATGGCTGAATTAATGAACTTTATTATGTTCTATGTGTCCTGGAAACATCTTCACTTGTTTACACCAATATAGTTATGAAATAATTTCAGCTTACATTTACCTAGTTTACCTGCTTTACAATTCAGGTTTCAACTCACACTTACTAAAGGAACATTCTGCCTATGGACAGCTAACACTAGCAGGACAATATTTTTCATATTGCTTCAGTCACGAGTGGTATTATACTGGAATATGTGGTTCTGGAATTAATAAAGTAATTTTTAAAACATTCAACTTTTGTTGCTGTGATTCATATTGGTTCTGGGATCATGCATATCTTTGAATTCATAGAGAAAGTCTTAAGACCTCTGTCCAGGAAAACACACATCCTCACTCATAAAAACAGCCTCATACTACTTCACAAAATTCAGAACCCCGTTTTGTTGACTCCTTAGGATTCCCAGGATTCCTCTCAAAAAATTTTAAGACAATAGTTTTTCCATTTGAAAATATGTAAATTTACCTTTGTCCTGCTGTCAACATTTGATTCCAAATTCACTGACCATAACCTATATAGTTTTTGCAAAACAATTAGGTTTAAAATAGTAAGCATATTATTAAACTGCAGCATATTTCTTGTTATTAACACTTTGTGATTTTAATGGGGCATATATTTGGGACAAGCAAAAAATTAGTGAGATAGTGTCAAGGAATGTTTTACATATATATACACACATACACACACATATGTATCTCAACATATGAGATGACAATATTTTACATTAAATAATAGTACACATCTCATAAACTTAGGAATTTAGTTAAAATATATTCAAAACAAAGCATCACTTATCATTCAGGTTAAACAGTTGGCGTCTTCGGTTCTCAGTTTGGCTAATCACTTGTCAGCATATACTTTTCAAAACCTTTGAAGAGCTAGTAAGGATGTAAGAATTGAAATGTTATATTGTTCTACTATATTCCTCAAAAACTAGCAAAATGTTACTGTTTAAAGTCAAAATTGATTTTAAAAAGTCACAAGGGTCTTTTCAGCTGACACTGAATTTAGAGTATTAAAAAAAATCACTTTTTGGAACTGCAAAGGATTCAAAGTGGAGATAAACAAGTAGATTTCCAATCCTAACTATAATTTTGTGCTCTGGTAGAAATGTGAATTTGTAACCCTGGGTATTGGACATCTTTAATACACATATGCATACACCCAAACACAGCCATGAGAAAACATGATATCCTGTATTTGGCTCATTTCTGTGATGAAGTTTGCAGCATTCTGTAATGGCAAGTCTAGTGACTCCGCTAGAGTCACTAGTGGCAGATATTCAAATAGAGAGGAAACATGTAACAGCAGAGAAATAGATGGAGCACCACAGAAAGCTAGGCTTGGGATAAATAACCTCCTGAAATTTGAAATCATAGAACATTCCTCTTTTTTGTATGTCCAGGGGAGAGAAGAGAGGGTCAACATTTATTTGCATGTAAATAGAGAATAGCATACTTTAACTGAATGTTTGTAACTTTTATGGGGAGAGCAATTTCTACCTTCAACAAAGCATTAAAGACTTTGAGTTCAATCTTTATTTACTTATACAACAAATACTCATTGAATATTTACCTCCCTCCAAAGTGTTGGTCCTAGAATTAAAATGAAGACTAAGATTTACTGACTATTCTACAGAATCTCAAAGTTTACTAGGAGAGCAAAATATGAATGTGTGTGTGTGTGTGTGTGTGTGAGAGAGAGAGAGAGAATAGTAGCAAAAGAATGAATAATCACCTGAGTTTAGGGGACCATTTTAAGGAGATCCTTCTTACCAAGATGACCATTGGTCATAATAAATATACAGTAGAGTCGCAGATCTGTGAAAAGGAAATCTGTACAACAGCAGGTGGAAGTGGGGCCTATAATGGAGAGAGGGAGAGGGAAGAAGGCCTGATTTTGATAACATCATTAAGTTCATTTGCTTTCAGTATCTAGTATTAGATGTGAATATATATGCCACAAATCTACCTGCTGACAGAAACTTTATTCCAAAACAGCATTGGGCTTTTGAAGGAGAAGTGACTTTATATAATACTATACTTCAGTGCAATATCCTTAGAAGTAAAAGGCAATTTTAATGTTTGTATATTTGGGGAAGAAGGAAGGATATTCAGCTAGTTGTCCAACATCTTTATGCTTTCATTTCCTCAAATTTATAATAGAGGTAATTACTAATAGCATCTGGGATTGCTGTTGAAGATTGAATGAGATCACAGCTACCAAGAAAAAAAAAAAAAAGAATGGTCAAAGGTATGTAGTAGTAATTATCAATAAATTGAACTATTACTATAACAATATAATTAATATATTTTTAAATAATTTAATACATTTATACTCTAAATGCAGTGACATTAAACTGAGCATTATAGCCACCAGAGCTCATTCTGTTATCAGTGCTTTAAAAGAAATATGAATATGAGCATCTTCAAGGTCTACCTCATTAGAAGAGTTTTATGACTGGCTTTCTAATGAAGTCATTTTCATTCGCCTTTTATTGAAAATAATCTTTATCATTCCAGGGCATTTTAAACATTAAATTCCTTTATCACTTGACATAATGAATGAAAACTAACTTTGTATTTGCTTCTACTCTTTCTGTTCATTGCCTTGTAAATTTTGCCCATGGGGTGGATAAAAATGAGGAGAACTCATCACTGTATATTTTTAAATAAGATGTAAAATACTTTTGCAATGATATCATGACATTATACAACATTTTTCAAATCTGTACACAATTTATAACTTTGAGACAGGGCCTAGAAACAAGAAATACTGCAATTACTACTTTCAATACTATGGGATTTGCAATTCTGTATAGTCTTATTTAGGAAATGGAACCAGTTATTTCATTTAATATATTGGGTTTCATTCTAGTGAGATACATTGGTGGCAGGAAAGGGGAAAGCACAAAAACAGATTCCATTAAGTCTGCATCTTTCAAGCTGGGTATTTATAAGAGTCTACTAATTGAATACTTTCCTCTCCCCAAAGAGTATAAAATATTATTATATAGGGAGGTTAAAAGTGTTACAAACATTAAGAAAAAATATTTTCCATGTATTAATTAGATTATATTCTCAAGTAACAAGTCAAGCTTGTGTGTGTGTGTGTGTGTGTGTGTGTGTGTGTGTGTGTGTGTGTTTAGGGACAGAAAGAAGGAAGTACATACGGTTTTATTTTACAAATGTAAAACATTTGGTTAAATGGGAGTTTGAAATCATTAGCATAAGTCAAAATCAAATAAGATCCCTATTTTTCACCATTAGTATTTGATTAACTGGCATGTACCAATGAATAAGTCGATAAGCACCAGGAAAAGAAGCCGGTTTTATCAGCATGGCAAAGCCGCAAATGAAATCATGTTTAGGAATCAGGTGTCTGAAAACTGTTAAACTGTTTTTTGCATTTTTCTCCATATATTTCTATCCCTCACAGATTGTGCAACAAATTTAAATTGCCAAAACCACTCTTGAAATAAATGCCACTCCATTCCAGCAGATAAATACAGTCATTATTTCATATGTTAGCTTTAATCCAGAGAGAGAAATCTTGCTGTTTTCCTCTGAGAGCAGCTCACCCAGAATGGAATCCGGCAGGCCTACCTGGTCACTTCAAACTATGACATCAGCAGTTCAACAACAGTAGTAATCCAGTGCACTGATCCACCTATGTTTCCTTTGACTCACCAGGACTAAAATCATTGATACTGCCTATCACTAGAAGATTACCACTATTCAAAAATCAAATTTGAACTTTGAAGGGATAGGAGTAAGGGTTGGAAGAGCATTCCTCAACAGTTCTCCCCATGGGCAGTGATAAAGAAAACAGACCAAAAAAGGCAAACGATAGCTCACCTATTGATATTTAGAAAACCCTGTCCTAGACTGAGCATAATAAATTCTAAATTCAATTAGATGCAATCTTGGGGTTGCGCCATCATTTTAGTCATTTGATCCCATTAGTGAAGTTTGCTGATGCTTCCTTTCCGGAGCTATGATTCATGCAGGACATCAGGAGATGAGTTAAGTGATATTTCGGGAATACTCTGTTGATCAATTATCAACAGGGGAAATCCTAGCTTGAAAGACTGGACTGCCTTCCCATACAAACCACATAGGGTAAAAGCTTACTGCTGTAGAGAAAAACCACAGCAAACTTAGAAACTTTGAACGCTAACAGAAACTGAATCATTATAGTTTGTGAAATTTTAAAATAATTCCTTCACAGTTTAATTTTTAAAAACACATGATGATATTTTTATTATTCAGGGCATTGCCACTGGTGAAGATTCAAAAAGAAAAATAATATTTAAAAAGTAATGTTCATAAATTACTCTATAACAGTAATATCCCTAAAGACTACTTAAACAACTCTACATTACAAAAGAAAGGAAAATAAATTATATACACTTACAGGAAAGTATCAAATTTGTATAACATAATCTTAAGGAAAAATGTTAGAATATCTACAAAATTAGTTTTCCATATATAATAGGTTTCAGTAAATCACTAGAAATTTTACAACTTTTGCAATAAAAAAAAGTCTCTAAGTCCTTTTTGAGTAGAAAACTTTTGTACAAGAGAAGGTCACTCAATGATTTGAGTATTAGCATTATAATTAGCTTGGTCAGTTGGTTGAGGAGTTCAGCCCCAATTTATACCAGTACAATTTAAGCCTGTTCTATGACAATTAAGTCCCCCATCATCTATCTATCCCAAATCTAATAGCGCTTGAAAATCATGCTTAACAGTTCAGACTGTTTTGTTACAACTTGTCCTTTCTCTTACTACCAGAACGCTGTTTTTAAGATTGAGTTGTAGAAATATTTAATGGACTATTTTTATGTGATGAGCATAAAAACCTCCATGTTTAGTGATTCATTGCTAGCCACCCTGATAAAAGAATGGTTCCCAATAATACTACTGCTTACCCACTATCATGACTCACTCAGCAATATGAAAAATATGACAAGGCCAGGCCTGATATAAGTGTATCCCAAAGTCTCCAACAAGTGTGTAAGTTATTGAGGAAAGACAGGGTTTGAATGTATGGAGTGAGTTACTAAACTTGAAAACATATTCAAGCATCCAATGTGTAAAATTGGAAGGGAAATATTTAGATTTAATTTACACCTAGTTCAAATACAGATGTTTTCTATCTGTTGATAATGCAGACTATACAATTATAAACGTAACTACCATATTTTAATTTCTTTGTGGATATGAACTATGTACATATGCAGAAAGGAGCCATACTATTGTAGCTGTCCATTTTTAAGTTATGCCTGCGTAAGATGTAGAACCATCTAAATACCAGGCCAGAGAATTCTCTTCTTCTGACAATTGATCACAGGGAACTTCCCATGAGGCCATAGGTACAGAATACAAAAAAAAAAAAAAAAAAAAAGCCAGTATAGCAGGATTAAGGACCACGGGAATTTGAACCACTTCTTCATGTAACTTACTTGAGGCTTCAGGGTTTACTTAGCCCAATCATGCAAATATCACTTCCGTTTGATGATAGAGTCCTGCTCTGCACACTCAACTTTGTGGCTTGGTGGGTGAGATGACACCCAGTTCATGATGGGTCACACACACAGCATGGTAACTTGGTTAAAGCATTCAGTCTCTGCCAAGTCCCAGTAGCAGTCCAAAAGCTGTTTCTCAAAAGGAAAGTAGTTATCTGTGGAGGATGGTAGGGCTTCCTGACAAAATCTTAAGCATCTGTGCTGCAATTCACCTCTAGACGCCTGTCCCTAATCCAATATGATCAATGTCCTTAAAAGAAGAGACAGTTAGGAGAGAGAAAAGACCACATGAAGACAGAGGGAGATGATGGCAGTCCACAAGCCAAGGATACAGGCCTCAGAAGAAATCAACCTTGCCAAATTCTTGATCTTGGAGTTCCAGTCTCCAGAAGTATTAGAAAATAAATTTTTGTTGTTTAAACCATCTACTTGGTGGTACTTTATTATGGTAGCCCTAGCAAAAATATATGTATTTATATGGCTTAGTATACACATATATATTCTCTTGCCCTATCACTTGAGAAGACCTAGAAGCAATGATACCTCAGCAGCAATAAATATACCTAGTACCCAGATTGTGGTTTCTAATACATTCACTTTTCAGAAGTATCAAGACTTCTTGGAAAAATGTCTGCTTCTACAGCTCTAGTAGAAAATATATAAGATGATGACCCTGAAATATCAGATAGTGCCAGAAAGCAAAGAAGTGCTCAGAAACACCACAGTGATGGAGCTATGTGGAAGGGACAAAGGAGCCGGTTGAAAGTCCACCCACACAATGGCCAAATATGGGCAGTACAGAAAAAAGAAAAACATTGGATTATAATCTAAAGTAGAAAACAAGTGTCTATTATTTCATAGTGAAATACCAATTAACATTAAAATTTAAAAAAAGGAAGAGATCAATCTTCCATAGAGATTAGTCTAAATAATTTATGTAGGTATGTAGTCCTCAAGGAGGTGGAGTATAAATCCCTATTCCTTAAGTATCCGATGTGCATAGTGACTTCCTTCCAAAATATGCAGTATGGAAAAAAAAAGGTGATTAAAAAAAGTAACTTTAAAGTGGAGAAAACTGACAAACACTATTTTAGCCAGGTGATTAAGGTCAAAATCAACAGAGATAAGCCATCTTAACAATATGTACCCTTCATATATGATGTGATGAAAAGGACATTTTATCTCTATAGTCCTCATAAAAGACTAACTGCAGTCTAACTGTAATCAAAACACAAGGGAAAAAAACTCAGAGGAACATTTTACAAAATATCTGACCAGGGGGTCATCAAAACTACCGAGGCCATTAAAAATAAAGAGAAGTGTGTGGAACTGTCACACTTTTAGAGAAGTTTAGAGAAGTCTAACAACACCTGATGACTAAATTGTAATGTAATATCCTAAATGAGATCCTAGATCAGAAAAAGAACATTAGGGAATAATTAAGGAAATCTGAGTAAGGATGGACTTCAGTTATAATAATAAATTTATACTGGTTCATTGATTGTGACAAAGTCCCATACTAATACAAGGTATTAACAATAAAAGAAACAGGGTGTTAGGTATATGGGTATTCTCTGTACTATCTTTGGAACTTTTCTATAAATCTAGAACTATTCTAAAATAAAATGCTTTAATTAAAAATTGATTCTCAAAGAATAAACAGCCAAAACACACACACAAAAATACAGTCATGCCAGACAATTAATTAATAAATGTAAATGTTGATTCACACTAATAGACAGGATTTTACCCAGGAAATCCCACCTCTATTCTTGGATTCTGCTGAGATGGTTGAGTGAATCCATATCTAGTCTCTTCACATAACTAGTCACATATCTAGTCTCTTCAAAAATTCTTCTGTGTAAGGGAATACTCTGCACTTTTAATCCTTTAGAGGTTCTAGTCAATAGTTGTCCAGACACATCCCCGACTATCTCTTCAGAGCAGGCTATCCTAACAGTGAATCTCCTAATTTGGGGATCTTTTGCAATCTGGATAGACTGAGAATTTTCCAATTTATCAAGCCCTAATTCATTTCGTTTAATAATCTTCACTTAGCTTATCTCTTTACTCTGACATTTTACTACAAGTATCAAGGAGAAATCAGTATGCACTTTCATCACTTTGCTTGTATATCTCCTCAGCTAAATACTTAAGTTCATTTCTTACAAATTCTGACTTCTACAAAACTGTAGGATATAATTCAACTAAGTTTCCTGCCACTATATAACAAGAATCACTTTTCCTCTATTTTCCAATAGCACGTTCCTCATTTCCTTCCTATCCCTCACCAAAAGCACCTTTAACATTCATATTTCTACTAACATTCTGTTTATGACAATATATCTCTTGTCTTAGATAATATAGGCTTTCTCTACCCTACTTCTCAATTCCTCACTGGCAGAGTCATTAGATTTCATATTTCTACCAATAACCTGTTAAAGCCAGTACAGACTTTTTTTTATCATGCTGCTCAAAATTCTTTCAGTCTCTGTTAGAAATTCCAAGGCCACTTCCACATTTTTAGGCATGTGTTACACCAGTATTTCATTTCTTAGTACCAAAATCTGTATTAATTTCATATAGCCACTGCAACAAATCAGAAAGCTAATTATAATATAATTTAATACATCTGACTACCATTATCATGTATTTTGTCCTTTTACAGCTTGATACTGAAATCAAAATCAAACTCTATTTCTAGTTAACTTTAGCCAGAACCACTTTCCTCAGTCGTGATGAGGACAACTTAGGAAGATTAATTTCAGAATAAACAGCAGGTCTGCACATATGCAAACTGGATACTGAGTAGGGTTTAAATAAAAATCATAGAAAGACACTTACTCCAAAATTAACTATTTACTTATCTTGTTTCAGAGCTCTCTACCCTTTCTCACTCTTTAGAGTAATTGTGATTTCTTACTAATCACATAGACTATCCCTCAGATGTGATCACTTTTTCTGTGTCCTTGAGATACAGGTGGCACAAAGGGACAGCTTAGAGTTATAGAAAGAGCACTGTATCAAGAATCCACAGACTGAGGCTCCACTGTCTGTCACTTACTCTGTGTATGTTCTTAGGGAAGTGGCAAGAGCTCTCAGACAAAACTTTTCCATCTGTGGAGTGAAGATAATAATTGTGGTGGCTATCTCCTAGGGTTATTGTGAGGGAAAAAATAAGGTAAATAATTTGAAAGAGGTTTGCCAACGTGAAAGTTACAGGTAAGTGAAACCTTAAAAAATATTAGTCATGTAAATTAGATGTTTATCTAGTAAGACCTCCTGAGAATATAAGTAAATCAGAAGAGTAAAAACACATACATTGAAAAAATATGGGTCATACAGCCTGAGAAAAGTTCTACAGTGGGACACTCAGCCAAAGAGACTTCAATGGACAAGAACCTGGAACTCCAAGACAAAACGCTCTTGACGTTGCACCATTAGGAAGCAGGAGACCTGAGTTCATAACATTCAGTGCTCTGAGATTCTATGAGAATGATTTACCCTAGCCATAAGAGTGAGAAAGGTGGTAGTTCATACAGAGGAACCTCTGTCCCGTTCAAACTCTGCACTGTCTTAAGTTCAGGGACCTTACACAGGAAGACATTGATATTTGTGGTCAGACAAAGCCCAAAATCAGACTCAATCTTGGTGCAGATCCTTTCTCAAGTTGTTAGCATTGTCTTTCTTCATGATACAGAAGAGTTTCCAGTAAGCCCAAGTATTAAGTCTCACCTGAAACCATGTGAAGTATGTTTTGAAGAATTTATCTGTACCAAGACAGCCTGACAATGTCTCTAAAACTAAAATTTTTCCCACTTTGGGCATAGCTTTCAATTCTTTACTGCTACAGTGAAGTGTGGAAAGTTGAAATGCATGTTCATAAATCCAGGTTTGTGCACATACATATTCATAAATTTCCCTGAACATTTTTATCCATTCTGAATGGTATGTATATTTCAAATTCCATGATAAGGTCTTCACTGAGATATTTTGATCCTGATTAAGACTCTAAATTGGAAGGGGTTTAAAAAAGAATTTAATGAATAATTATCGGTACTTTTCAACACATTAATAAAATGCAAGAAATAACAACAAATATTTTTGACTGAAGTTAGACCTTCTTATGCTGATTTTGTCACCTTATGCTTTGAAATTAAATTTCTACATATTCTTTTCTCGAAGTACTCCATTAAGTGGGCAACATTCACAGTGTCCAGGAAAATGAACTTTGATGAACATATAGATGTCTTGAAAGAAACCAATGAAATATAATGAAAACCATTTGACATTGATAGACATGTGCAAAGGAATTACTAATTTTGAGAACCAAATGGATATTTTTTCAAAAATATCATTTTCTAAAGATGCTGCAAGCCTGTACTTTTATAAGAATGACAATATTCTGCATCCTGGTTTACTTTATTCTTTTCAATTCATCTTTAGTTTCCTATAGAGTCCATCTCCTGTAGAAAGGCTATTTAAAAAGAAGGTTGTAACAATCCTGATTCAAATATTTCTGGCCTCCTAGGTGAGTATGAGATAGAGTAGGAGTTTATGAGAGACTTTGTTTGAATTGGATTCTTTGAAGCTGTAGCTAAACATGAGATTGAAAATGACTGGATGGCCAGTGGTAGTAACAAACTAAGAAAAAAAGTAAAATTAATATTAAAATTTTTGAGATTTGATTTATGAATTAACTGAGACTAATCATACTTGATCCCTGTCTTCCTGAATGAGGACATTCAAAAAAGAGGAGTCAGAGGGCATAAATTGGGGACAGAGTTCCTCAGTCAGAAAGTCTTGTGTATTCACAGAAAATGTAGAGAGGATATCCACAAAGAAAGGGACTCCCTGTTGTTTTTGTCTGTTAGTCTTGTGAACATGCCACACTACGAAATCCAAAACATCTGGAAGCACATTAGAAAATCCTGCCAATCATATGGAAATTAACTCAATTTCTGAAATCTTATTTCTGTAAAGTCTGTAATTGGGTGAATGTGTTGAGCTTTCATTCAAATACTTGACCTTGTTTATACTCAAAAAACATTTAACTAATTAAGCTTAGTCAGAAAGAAAGGAGGGTACCATTAATAATCTGACATCAGATATTGTTTCAATGGGGCCATCCATTCCAATTCACCCTGAAAGAATCACAAATGCTCAGTCCTATAGTACTTTCATTAGCTGATCATTATTTCAGGCAGCCTCGCTGACAAAGAAAAATCTTTACCTGTTTTATTTTACAGCCTCCAAATTTCCTCTCTGCCAGATGGGTGCTTACCTAATTGCAAAGCAGATTGTGTCTGTGTCTACAAAAGCAAATTGAATTGGAGACTTGAACATTAATCTGGAAGCCATATGTGTGTGTGTTGTCCTAAGTAAATATGACAACAGCATCCAACCATCATTAAGCTCTACTCGTCTAATGGTAGAGCTCTATTTGTACTGATTCATCCACACATCCGTATTTTCCTAAGTGTAAAGTTAGATTACCTAAATCAGAGTCCCCTGGGGTCCTTCTTAAATGCATATATGTGAGCCCCACTACATTATCAGAATCTCTAGAGTTGAACCATGGAGAATCTGAATTGTTAACACCCTCAGATGTTCTCTTGAACAGTGTTAAAGAAAAAAAGTATTTCTGTCACTTACTAAAAACTGTAAGGCAGACTATTTAGGGGACTACTGGGATGAGGTTTCTTAATAGGGGAGAGAGCTTAATTTTAATAGAATAAGGACAAGTGGAGATTTATAGCCAAGGAGCAGAGTGGAGATCACTGGATGGAAATTACCAAGAGGAAAGATCAATGGTAAGGGAGATTCTAGACAAACAAATTTGACAGGATTTTTGCTAAAGGGTGGCCAAGGCAGTAAGATACTGAGGGTGGGGAATAAGAAATTTGAACAGGTATCAAGGGCAGTCAGATACCAAGAGTGGAGGATGAGGAAATTTAAAAAATATCAAGGGTAAGGGATTCACTATACTGAACCAGCAGGATTCTTGCTAAAACTGTACTAAAGGGGCCAATGACAGAGCTCAGTGAAGTCTAGTCAAGAAAAGAACTCAGGGGAATATGAATAAAGCTTGGTTAAGGAGAGAGCCTCTATCAACAGAAAAGGCCAAAGATGATGTATTCTCTAAAACAGTGATTTTGAGTGTTCGGTGATTTTGCACTCCAGGAAATAATGTCTACAGATACTTTTGACTGTCACAACTCTGGTGTGGGGGTATGTGCTGCTGGATAGAGGACAGGGATGCTGCTGAACATCTTATAATGCACAGGACTATCTCCACAACGAAGAATTATCTAGTACAAGTACCAAAACTGCCTTGGCTGAGAAATCCTGTTCCACAGTGACCAATACTATCTAATGGCAAACCTGTAGAATACACTGAAATTTCTGGCTTATTATCTATTGAATACAGACCACTTACCTGAATGGAACAGGGAATAAATTCTGGCTTCAATTTCACCTGAAGATTATCTATAGTCTCTTTTATGTTTGAAGGATTTTACTGTAATTTTCCATTTTAATAATTCTCTTATGGGTAATGACAAGGCCAGCAGCCTGGTGTGCAAAGTGTCCAGTGCCACAGGACTCAACACTTAGAAGGGCCCATTCTTGGCTTAATGGTGTACAGCTGTTGCTAACTGCTGTCTTCATAATTACTTAGCAAGGGGTCCCATATTTTCATGTTGCACCAGACCCAGCAGATTACCTAGCTTGTTTTAGGTGATGGTAGACTTCTGTAAACATTTTTATTTGATTTTAAATGAATTATTCTAAATTAGATATAATTATATTATAAGGAAATTCTAAGGATTTATTTTGTTAAGGTAAACTTGAAATTTTTCTTAAAAGCAGTCTGGAAGTCCCTCAAAAATTTATAAAAAACTACCATATGATTCAGCAATCTTACTTCTAGGTATATGTCCAATGAAAATAAAATCACTAAATCAAAAAAAAAAAAAGTAGTCTGAAAATCAGGTAGTGCTGAGGAACAAATGATCAGTAGTTAAAGAACTCTAATTCATTTTATAGAAAATTCAGCAGACAGTTCCAAAGTGAAAGCAAAGCTAAATGAAGAGGAATGAAATAGTCAAAGAATGAGTAGTCTTCCTCATTCTTCTTCAGAAAAGAATATAAAGTAGAAAACATATTTAGATGACTCTCACTCATAACTATCTGCGTATGGAGAAAAATCGAGAAAGTTAAGAGAACTTAGGAAGAAATTGTGTCCAAAAAAAAAAAAAAAAAAGATATTGCCTTTTGTTTCCATTCTATGTCACAAGCCTTCCTCTCTCAAGCAATTGAGAGAGGCTATAAGTTACAATTTATAGCTTTCTCTATAAGAAAATGTGAGCACTTAGACCAAAAATTTGGTTCTGCAAAATTCAGAGTTTTGAAACAGAATAAGGTGTATTAGATCAACCTCAAGGGAAAAGCAGGAAAAAATAATGTGTATTAGATGAAAGTTTCCAGACTATAACTTTACTTGGAGAACATTTAATTCAAATTTACTCTATTTTTAAAATTTTTTATATATAATATTTTAGGTTTGCAATACTTAAGTGATGTCATAAATTTTAGTGTAAAAATATTTAGAGTAAGCGACATGAATTTTACAACCCAGGAATTTACAGGTTGTAATTGTATGTCCTGTCATTATTTGTGATTTGTCATTAAACTTGCTCAAACATCAAAAAGTGTGTTCCTGGTTATTGAATTACAATCAAATTTGCTTGCTGTTTTTGTTTCTATTTTTTTCTTATTGTTGTTTATTTTTCTTAGAAATATTCTTAGAAAATTCTGGCATACTGTGAGCCTGTTTCTAAAACACTTCAAGTAAAGGGTCTCTTCTTTTTTATTTTTTCTTTATAGCTGTTCTCCATTTCTACTTTGACTCTAAACTTTTTGAATCACCCCAACAAAAGCTGAATATTTTCAGGACATCAATCTGTTCTACACTCTCAGGCAATGTACCAGAGCTACAGGAATGACCATGATGATTTTCTTCACTAGGGTGCCACACTATTGCTCAGGGTGTTGCACTACTGCTGAAATAATTCAAAGACTGGAAGTTTTACTTAAAATCTGTAGGTGGTACTCACACTAGGTTTATATCTTACAACCTACAGGAAGACTGCATGCCATTAATGCTTCATTGGCAACTAGCTGCATCTGGTGCTCCATTCTGTATTCTGCTTTTCAAGTCCCGAAGAACAGGCTACTCTTCTTGAAACTCTTGCCAATTGCCTTGATAATTAGAGTCACTCAGAAGTCTGCCACTGAACAGAAATATTTAATGGGAGTTTTCAGCTTTCTATCTGAGAAAGATATTTAGGTTGCTTTTTGGAATTCCTGGGTGCAATCTAAATAGTGTATTAGTTTTAAAATCCACTCTTACTTCTGGAAAGGCCCTACCATGTTTCTTGTTATCATTTTGTCAACAGACATCTATGGAATACCTACTGGGAAAACTGGATGGCTACATGTAAAAGAATGAAATTAGAACATTTTCTAACAACATATACAAAAATACACTCTCAATGGATTAAAGATCTAAATGTAAGACCAGATACTATAAAACTCCAAGAGGAAAACACAGGCAGAACACTGTGACATAAATTACAGCAATATTTCTTTGACTCCATCTCTTAAAGTAAAAAAAAAAAAGCAAAAATCAACAAATAGGACCTAATTAAACTTAAAAGCTTCTGCACAGCAAAAGAAATCATTAACAAAATGAAAAGATAATCTACTGAAAGGGAAGAAATATTTGCAAATGATATGACCAGTAAGGGATTAATATTCAACATATATAAACAGCTCATACAAGTCAACATAAAAAAACAAACAACCTGATTAAAAAATTGGCAAAAGACCTGAATAGACATTTTTTCAAATAGAAAATGCAGGTGGCTGACAGGCAAATGAAAAGATGTTCAACATCACTAATCATCAGGAAATGCAAATCCAAACCACAGTGAGGTATCACCTCATATCTGTCAGAATGGCTATCATGAAAAAGAACAAAAATAACAAATGTTAGTGAGGATGTGGAGAAAAGTCAACTCTTGTACACTGTCGGTAGGAATGTACATTGGTGTAGCCACTGGGAAAAGCAATATGGAGGTTTCTCAAAAAACTAAAAATAGAACTACCATAGGATTCAGCAATTCTACTGCTGGGTTATATATTAAAAAAAAACACAAAAACATGAATTCAAAAAGATACACGCACCCAATGTTCATAGCAGCGTTATTTACAAAAGCCAAGATATGGAAACAATCTAACTGTTCATCAACAGAAGAATGGATAAAAGAAAATGTGATATATATAAATAATGTAATACTACTCAGCCGTAAAAAATAATAAAATTTTGCCATTCACAACAACATGGATGGACCTGAAGGGTATTAAGCTAAGTGAAATAATTCAGACAGAGAAAGACAAATACTGTATAATATCACTTACATGTGGGATCTAAAAAGCCCAACAAAATAGTGAATACAACAAGAAAGAAGCAGATCTACAAATATAGAGAACAAACTAGTGGTTACCAGTGGGGAGAGATGGAGGGGGGCGTATCGGGGTGGGGGAGTGGGGAGGTACAAACTACTGGGTGTAGGATTGGCTACAGGGATGTATTGTACAATAGGGGGAATATAGTCAACATTTCATAAGAACTGTAAATGGAGTATAATCTTTAAAAACTGCATAAAAAAGAGAAATGCCAAACTCAGAAATATTGACTTCAGTTCTCCCCACTGTGCGTCTTACTCCTCTTTCTGCTCTATTGCCCATGGGCCATATCCCAAAGCACCTTCTTCTTGGGAGTTTTCCAACCCTCTTCTCTTAGTCAGAGTTCATCAGCTCAGCGTCTCTTCCATATCTAATATGATACATAATCTGCGCTGCTGGGATGGTGTGAGCTAATGAGGTAAAGGCTTGCCAGATGGCATATTTGCATTTTAACAGGGGCCTGCTGGAAACAATGCCTTTGTACAAAGGAGCGCTATAATTGGTGAGAATGCTATCAAACAAGGTAGGCCTTTTAAGGAGAAAGACCTTGTATAATAAAAGATAAGTCAATCAGAGTTTACCAAACTGAAACTGTATTCCTATTTTGAGCTCACAATACAATGACAGGGATAAGTTGTTGTTGTTGTTGTTGTTGTTGTTGTTGTTATTGTTTAAATCCTTTAAGCATTTGAATTGTACCTGAAAAGAAAATACTTCCTTTCTGTTGGTGGCAAATTTTCACGTTTTAAATGAAGCTAGTAGATACAGAGAACTAGCTAATGTCACACTCTGATTAAAGGGTAAACACAATGCTAAGCCACTGCTAAAATAAAAGGCAATCAGTGAGTATCTCAGCTTGTTTAAAAAGACATTTTCTGCATACTGTTTCATTTTGATTCACATACTGAGGTTGGTATATAATCTGAGATGTCACTTAAAACTTTACATAAAATTAACACAAGTACAAAGGACATGGTTTGGAATTCTGGTAGTGCTTAATTTTTAGGTATTAAAATCAATCTTGCATGTATGTAAATATTATTGTTTAGTGGCAGATAGCCTCAAGTATTACAACATGAGTTAGTTATGCTCTGAATTCTTTTAGGCAATATTTCTTAGGATATGATTCTTAGGTGTACTATAGCATTACTGACTCTGAGTTGGAATAAAGATAAACAGACTACATGTGAGACAGAACATGAAAGTTCTGAATAAAATCTAATCCTTCAGTCCCTATTTTAATGTGTTCTTTCTGTGTAGGTCTTTATTCGCTTCCAAAAGGAATTCTTCATACCTATGTCATGGCATGGTATTCTAAATTTATTATGTATATGATCCATTTCTCATTCTTGATAGAGGAACACCATCTTTATGATCATTATGGTAATGGCAAAGACAATTCTGCTTTATAGAGAAAACCTCAATTAAATATAAGGACTGCGAAGGTCTTGAAAGGGGATGCATGAGTCAGTCACCACTATCTGAAGAGAAACAGCATTAACTTAAAGGCCAATACTTGAGTTCTAAGCCTTAATAAAGATCATAGGGGAGAGTAGGTCATAATGGTCTTCTCTGTCTTAAAATATGTATTTTAAGCCTTGCAAATTGCTTAGTTGCTCCTTACAATTTTTTTCAGTTATTGATTGACTGGGCTTCTAAAAATACTGAATAGTCTTTAGCATTATTAAAAATATATGTATATGACGCTCTTCTACAAAACTCATAGAAGTAGAATCTTTTCAAATGTTTACAAGGTCTTCTTAATCTGTAAATTCTCTTAATTCATGCATTGATTCATTCAATAAAATCACATTAATTTTCTTATTCATTTAATAAATATGGCCCCAATGGCCTAATCTGCGCTAGACCAGTGATTCTTAATTTTTCCTACAATTTATTTCAAAATTGTTCCTCACACCTCTTGTAAAATTTATTGATGCTGTTTTTAACTTTAAAAATTATAAATACAAAAGAAAACATTTTGAATATATTTTAGTTTTGAGGTAATATTAAAATAATACATAAAAGGTGCATGCCTTAAGCATTTTAAAAGTTAACTGGTTCAGTGGCTTTCCTACTACTTCATTGTTCAGTATATATTCAAGCAAGGAGGAACTTTCTTGGGAATTGCCATATATTTTTTATCACTCCTTTTTAGGTAGATGCTAG
Organism: Camelus ferus; assembly: GCF_009834535.1. Classification (NCBI taxonomy): domain Eukaryota; kingdom Metazoa; phylum Chordata; class Mammalia; order Artiodactyla; family Camelidae; genus Camelus; species Camelus ferus. Next base: position 14,852,592 of record NC_045699.1, read on the forward strand.
TCTTTGCACTGATGGACAATAGTGACAATTCTCCTATGTCAAATACAGATAGTATCTTGTCCAATAAGGCACAATTCTTTTTCCTCTGGAGAAAAGTATTGATCAGTATTTCTCAAATTTTCCTGAAAAGGAAGGTTGGTATATAATCTGGACTGGTTTAAAGGGGTTCCTTAGTTGGAGCCCAGAGGCCTTTTGAGAAGGAAGAAGGGAGGAACCTAATAACTCATCACAAAGATTCTCAATTATTAACAACCATCAGATTGAAGTAGGTGACCCTGACACATGGTCAAGAAAAAGTGAAATATGAAAAATCACCGTGGAGATAAAAAAGTGAGGTGTTGATCCTGCATCAAATCTAATGGTGAAAGGAAGAGAATTTCATGTCCATGAAACTACAGACTGTTTATCAGGCTCAGCCACACCCTACAAAAGGCAGGCTCTCTCTCCTTGATAAAGTGTTCATGTGGCTGAATCTAACATTCTGCTATGTAAGGAGCCCAGGACAATGTGGCAGCATAAGGAAGTGGACAGAAGAATAACGGTTTAGGGCCAGTGTTCCTTCCCAGAGCCTGAATGATCCAGGGTGGCCTGAAATGAAATCTTCAATCCCTAAAGTGGGTGAGATTTAAAAAAGCAGCTCAGCCCTCCCATCCATTCTGGGACGTGACCTTCTGGCAGTGTGATGAGCTCTTAGAACTTTGGGTTTTGTCTGCCTCTCAAGGAGATATGTCCCAACTCTTACAGGAAGGTTGTCAAAACCAGCACTACTCCCTGGACAAAATCAAACTGCTGGGTTTCATTAAGGGTGAGATGAAAGTAGTGGCAGAAATGGCTAGGACTTGGGTGAATGAAGATCTTTTGAACAGCTTAAGTTTCTGGCGCAAACGGTACTCGCCCTCTAAATGTGAGAAAGCAGTTAGGCTTGACATCTTGGGAGACAGAAATGTGTATGTACTTTGCTAGTTATCAAAACAGAGCTATCTGAACAAACCAAATACTCAAGTTTCACTAACTTAAAACTTATTCGGGTTCAGGGATAGACTGGTGTATCAAATCACCATCACTGACAAATTGTCCATCACTGAAACTGATCCAATACAGTCATACCAATTACTGTCTCAGTCCTTCATTTTCTAAAGCAAATGCTCCTTCAGGAAATAAACACTTAGTTAAAAATCTGCTTTACAGAATGCTTTATCAAAACCTGCAGTTCTTTTAAAAATAGAGCATAAAGTTTCTCTTTGTATTCTAATGTGTTCTTTCCACTTAACTGAATGTATTTACTGACTTCACTTATTTAAAAAATTATATTTGCTAGCAGAAGGATCAGCTTTTTTTTTTTTTTTTTTGCTATGTCATGGACAAAAATACAATTTTTTACCCCTTTTAAAACATGTTAGTAACTATCTCACCACAGGAGAGTAAACTCACATTTATTCGTCAAAGGATAATTTGCTTGTTATCTATTTCTCTAATAAAATCTCCAAGGAGACAAAGGTTCAGAGTATACCTATGATGTCATTTACTGTGCATAGCATCAGAGAAAATCTATACTTTAAATTCTTGCAAAGTGTAAGTAATAAGTGCATGAAAGTACAACATGCATTGTATGATCATGATACTTTCCTCACATAGATAGAAAAAAATTTCAATTGCTTTTTGTAGCCAACACAAAAGCAGCCTTGGTTATCTAGGCTTCCTAAAGAAGTCTGTGATATGATTGAACACATTGATTCCTTTTATATTAATCACATTTTTTCAAAGTACAATAACTGCTCTGTGATCACTTTCTTTTTTACTTACTTCACACATACTAGTAACTTAACAGATCATCAATATCAGTTGACTCATCACGCTGTATATATATTTTATGAGGACAAGCTTTGATAACATAGCACAACATACCCTGTTTCACTTTATGAAAGGAACAAAGGAACAAAAGAACAAAGAATCCCACTGATAAGAACAAAGGATCCCACTGAAGCTTCACTTGTGCAACAGATATCAATAAAATTTCTAATTGCATAAAGCTTTACTGATTTTGATGTATGAGATTCTGTTGCCTGAGCAGAAAAATGCATTTGACCGGCTTGATGTTAAGAGTCATTTAAATAACACAAACTCAAATGTCCCTAAGATTCTATTACCAAACCCTTCTCTTAGTCCTTAGTGTCAAGGTCATGCCCAGCTATACTACTGGGTAGTTTCTGGCACTTTTCTAGCATGTTTGATGGTTGGAGATGCATAATAACATTGTGGATTTTGAGCTGTATCAATTTTTGAAACACAAGTCCACAAGTAATAAATACAGCTCAGGTTTAATTTTAATTCTTCGATATGGTTCACAAAAGTATTCTGATTGTTGAATTTCAAAGTACTACATAAGTAATACTTACATAGCAGTTAACTCATTAATTATGTACAGTTCATGAAATATTCCAAAAAATGGTGGTGACAATTTAGACTTCAACAGAACTACTCAACATAAGCCATTCCCCACTATGTAAAATTTGATAATGTGCTTTAACTCATTGGCTTACATTTTTAATCAGCAGGTTGTACATGAGGAAACAGAAGTATGGAAAGATTAAGTTGTTTAAAGGAATATAATTGGAATTCAAAAACAGAAAGGCTAACCTACATCACTGTATCATACTGCCTCTCAATGTACTGACAAGTTACATCCTGTCAAGCTGCAAAATGGAAATTTTTTCCTTTAGGGTCATGGTTTAATTTGTGTATTTGAAGATTTGCCTTTTAAACAGTCTAGAATAACTCATCCCAGAAGAAAAATTTAGTGACTACTTTCAGGACACCTCTTCAAGGATGAACAGATACAGTCATTGACTTCAAAGAATTAACATTTTAGCAGAGAAACAGACAAATAATCAAATAATGAAAATACAGTAAGAATTAGGAGTCAGGATGTTCTTGAAGGCTTCTTCCATAACTAACAAATGATAAATCTAGACTGAAATATATTTCTACCATCTATTAAAAACTTCCTCCCAGTATCTATTACTTTATTGTGCTGCTGTCTTGTTTCTGTGAAGGGAGCGCCCTCTCTGTCTTATGTAGTTGTTCAGAACTCATCAAAGTTTCTAATTTTTCCAGTCTACGCCGTATCATCAGAGATGTTTTATAATTTGGTAAAACAGAGTAATTCCTTTATCCTTAAGGCTCTGCAGTACCTAAGATTTCCTCTGAGAGCAGAAGCAACTACTAAGTTTTAGTCATTTTAAAACCTTTCAGTCAAATCAGATATACACTGGGATCGACAGTCATCCCTTATCATAGTCATGCCAAAATCCTAGATACCAAATCCCTGCAGAGTCCAAAATCCACAGATACTCAAATTCCTCATACAATGGTATATCTGTGGATGCAGAGGGCTGACAGTAATTATAATTTGTCATTTTTTCAATTCATTACAAAAACATTTTTAAAATACTTCACACCATATTATATAATGATTTTACTCATACAAATATTTGTACCTTTACTTATCTCTTTTGCTTATAATTCAGTTTTCTATATAATCTCTTCATATTCTTAGGGTTCTGAGGAGACAATTAATTAATTAATTAACTAAAATTTGTAAAATTTTATCCATAAAATGACAACATTGCAGGATTTGTGTAAGGATAATTATTGAAATAATGTTTGTTTTCTCTCACATCTAATACAACACGGAATCTTTATTCAATGTTTTCTGATTTTGTAAGGAAGGTTTCCTAACTTCTCACTGCCTCCCTTTTCCCTTATCCTCACTAAGTACACGACTGTGATTTAATCAAAACCAAAGAAGTGATGATTTAGTGTATTTTTTTCTGAATTTAGTATAAATTTTATAGCTACATCTTTACCTTCCAAATTAAATAAACAAAAACACATCTTCTCTTTCTTATCAACTTTGCATTTGTTTAATTTATTGAGCAATATATTGTATGATAAACACTACAGAATAATCAAATGTTTTGGTTTTATAGTCCTTGGCTCATGCAAATAAAATATGCTTTAAAAAGGAAAAATATAAGAAATTACAAATACAAAGCTTTTCTCCTAGGAGTTCTTCAGGAAGAAATCATAAATATAACCATAGATAGTTCATAGATAGTTCACTTATCATTAATTAGCTTCCTTGCAGAGTTCGACTGAGTACAGAACCCACTTTAAACCCCAGTAGAACCTCTATAACAAATTTGGGAGTTTGAGATTTGCAAAGGATAACCACTATATAATAAAAATAGATAAAAAAAAACAAATTTCTTCTGTATATCCCAGGGAACTATATTCAATACATTGTAATAACCTTTAATAAAAAAGAAAATGAAAATGTGTATATACACACACCACACACACACACACACACACACACACACACACACACACACACGACTGGGACATTATGCTGTACACCAGAAAGTGACACATTATAACTGACTATACTTTAGTTAAAAAAAAAAAAAGACTCCCTTAAAAAAAATGATCCCAAGAAGGGACTTTGAAAATAAAAATATTTTAGTTCTAGGTACAAAGAGCATGCTCCCCCATTAATTTCTAATTAACTATCCCCATGCTTTTTCCAAAAAGGCATAGCAACCATCACTCCAATAGAATAGTTGTGAATTCTTTATGCAACAGCACTAAGGTAAAATGAATATGAAAAAATAAAACAGAAATTTTTTCTCTTTTTTCTTCCCTCCTTCTCTCCTTCATTCTTTTATTCCCTCATCCCTTTTTTCTTGCTTGATTCCTTTAACTTTCTTTCACTAGGTTAAATTATGACTAGAATTCAACATGAATTCAAAGATACCAGAAATAGATGTCAATAAACCTATACTGAACACTGAAATTTTAATACTTGAATGCGTTAATTTTTCAGAATACCCTAGGTTCTAGAAACAAAGTTGAGATAAATGAACTTTTACAATCATAAATATATTATATAATCTTAAGAATGACCTATGAACCAGTACTTAGGGTTACTATATATCTATAATAATCAAGAAATTTGGTTTTGGCACAAGGATAGACATTTAGATCAATGGGACAGAATAGAGAACCCAGAAAAGACTCAAACAAATATCCCCAACTAATTTTTGACAAGGATATAAAGCAATACAAGAGAGGAAAGATGGCCTTTTCAATAAATGTGTCTATTCACACAAAATCCTATACATAGATGTTCATACAGGCTTTATTATAATAACCAAATACCATAAATAACCCAAATGGCTTCCAATGGTTGAACAGATAAAATGCTACATCTATAACATGTGATACTACTCAACAACAAGGAACAAACAAACAAGCAAAAAACTATTGATATGCCCAACAATTCTGATAAGTTTCAAGGAAATTTCGCTGATGAAAAAAAGTCAATCCCAAGAGAATATATACTCTATGATTCCAATGATATCACATTCTTGAAATGACAAAATTTTAGAAATGGAGAACAGATTAGCAATTGCCATGTGTTAGGGTAGGATCAGGGACAACAACTGAATGTGCATGTAAAATGGCAACACAAGGGATTCTTGTGGTGAAGGAGCTGTTTAGTATCTTGACCGTTCTGGTGAACACATGAACCTATACTAGTAATAAAACCTCAAAGAACTAAATACACCACACAAACATATGCCCCAACATACAAACATACACACAAATGAGTACAGCTGGAGAAATCTAAATAAGGTAGCAGGTTGTATCAATGTCAATATCCCAACTGCTGTATTTTACTATGGCTTTACAAGTTATTATTATTGGAAATTGGGTAAATCTCTGTATTATTTCTTACAACGACATAGGAATCTACAATTATCTCTAAATAAATGTTTAATTTTAAAATAAATTACCTATGACCTGGTAATCCTATTTCTAGGATATATCCACAAAGGTACAAAAAAAGCATAGAATAAAATTTATTTGGCATTGTTTAAACAGCAAGAGATTTAAAAATACTTAAAAACCCATCAAAGGAGGAATAGTGCACTTATACATCTCACACAATGGAGACAATGACAAATAAAAACAATGAAGTATTTATAATGAAGGGATATGAAGCGATCTGCAAAATACTTTAAGGAACAAAAATCCTTTAGATAGTGAGCCATTTTTATTTGAGGGGAACAGATGGCCTGGAAGATAATGGAGTGACTAGGAAACTGAGGAGAAAAGATCCTTAGTTTTTTACTGTGTAATGGTGGCAGCTATGGAAATGTGCTGCTCAGACCTGCTGGTACAGAAAGCACAAATGACAGTCCTAGATGCCACCCTCTGGATACATAACTAGATTCATTCAGAGGTCATGCTTTCTTTGGATAGTTCAGAGTCAATGGCTGAGCACCACAGTGGTTCTAGTGTCATCCCCTCTAATAGGTAATGATTTAGTACTTAATAATTTTGGTTAGAGGCATTCTCATCAGTATGGCTAAAATTTTCTTAAAATTACTCCAAAACCAGAATCTCCCTACTCAATCATACTTTATTCTAGGTCTCAGCCTTGCAGAGTGGACTGAAAGCTCTCTCTTTTACTACTGTTCTCTTCTCCTTTATCTTTCATAGCTATTTTGCCTCATTCATCTTTGTTATATCTAGTCACATCTAAGTATCTGCTTTTTGGACTACCCTAATTAAAACAAATTGTTTTATACCAGAGCTATATATTAATTGTAAGACTATTAAGGTTACATATTTCACTGTAAAATAAACATACATTTATGACAGTAATTTGTTTCAGGAAGTTTTTTTTTAACACACTTGTAAAAATATTTGCAAATTCTCAAAAGGTTTTTGAGTAACTGCTCATTCCACACCTCATATAAACTTCTGGGATTGTTAGTCAAGGTGTCCCAACCAATCATCTCTGGAATTGATTGATTTGAGGATGGTATCTCAAACAGGTAAACATCTTTTTTTTTTTTTTTAACATTTTTAAATTGAGTTACAGTCATTTTACAATGTTGTGTCAAATTCCAGTTGTAGAGCACAATTTTTCAGTTATACATGAACACACATATATTCATTGTCAAATTTTTTTTTCGCTGTGAGCTACCACCAGATCTTATATATATTTCCCTGTGCTATACAGTATAATCTTGTTTACCTATTCTACATATACCTGTCAGTATCTACAAATTTTGAAATCCCAGTCTGTCCCTTCCCAACCCCCTCCCCCTTGGCAACCACAAGTTTGTATTCTATGTCTATGAGTCTGTTTCTGTTTTGTATTTATGTTCTTTTTTTTTTTTTTCACATTCCACATACGAGCAATCTCATATGGTATTTTTCTTTCTCTTTCTGGCTTATTTCACTTAGAATGACATTCTCCAGGAACATCCATATTGCTGCAAATGGCATTATGTTGTCAGTTTTTATGGCTGAATAGTATTCCACTGTATAAATATATCACCTCTTCTTTACCCAGTCATCTGTTGGTGGACATTTAGGCTGTTTCCATGTCTTGGCTATTGTAAATAGTGCTGCTATGAACATTGGGGTGCAGATGTCTTTTTGAAGTGGGGTTCCTTCTGGATAGATGCCCAGGAGCGGGATTCCTGGGTCATATGGTAAGTCTATTCCTAGTCTTTTGAGGAATCTCCATACTGTTTTCCACAGTGGCTGCACCAAACTGCATTCCCACCAGCAGTGTAGGAGGGTTCCCTTTTCTCCACAGTCTCTCCAGCATTTGTCATTTGTGGATTTTTGAATGATGGCCATTCTGACTGGTGTGAGGTGACACCTCATTATAGTTTGGATTTGCATTTCTCTGAGAATTAGTGATATTAAGTGTTTTTTCATGTGCCTATTGATCATTTGTATTTCTTGCTTGGAGAATTGCTTGTTTAAGTCTTCTGCCCATTTTTGGATTGGCTTGTTTCTTTTTTTCTTATTATGTCGTATGAGCTGCTTATATATTCTGGAGATGAAGCCTTTGTCAGTTTTATCATTTGCAAAAATTTTCTCCCATTCCATAGGTTGTCGTTTTGTTTTTACTTACGGTTTCCTTTGCTGTGCAGAAGCTTGTAAGTTTCATTAGGTCCCATTTGTTTATTCTTGCTTTTATTTCTATTGCTTGGGTAGACTTCCCTAGGAGAACATTTTTGAGATGTATGTCAGATAATGTTTTGCCAATATTTTCTTCTAGGAGGTTTAATGTACCTTGTCTTATGTTTAAGTCTTTGATCCATTTTGAGTTTATTTTTGTGTATGGTGTAAGGGAGTGTTCTAGCTTCATTGCTTTACATGCTGCTGTCCAGTTTTCCCAACACCATTTGCTGAAGAGACTGTCTTTATTCCATTGTATATTCTTGCCTCCTTTGTCGAAGATCAGTTGACCAAAAGTTTGTGGGTTCATTTCTGGGCTCTCTGTTCTGTTCCATTGGTCTATATGTCTGTTTTTGTACCAATACCATGCTGTCTTGATGACTGTAGCTCTATAGTATTGTCTGAAGTCTGGAGAGTTATTCCTCCAGCCTCTTTCTTTTTCTTCAGTAATGCTTTGGCAATTCTAGGTCTTTTGTGGTTCCATATAAATTTTATTATGATGTGTTCTAGTTCTGTGAAATATGTCCCGGGTAATTTGATAGGGATTGCATTAAATCTGTAGATTGCCTTGGGCAGTGTGACCATTTTAACAATATTGATTCTTTCACTCCAAGAGCATGAGGTATCTTTCCATTTTTTTAAGTCTTCTTTAATTTCCTTCATCAGTGTTTTATAGTTTTCTGTGTAAAAGTCTTTCACCTCCTTGGTTAGATTCATTCCTAGGTATTTCATTACTTTGGGTGCTATTTTAAAGGGGGCTGATTCTTTACTTTCTTTTTCTGTTGATTCATCATTAGTGTAAGAAATGCAGCTGATTTTTGAACATTAATCTTGTAACCTCCTACCTCGCTGAATACTTCTATCAGCTCTAGCAGTTTTTGTGTGGACCTTTTAGGATTTTCTATATATAGTATCATGTCATGTGCATATAGTGACACTTTTACCTCAGAGAAGTCAGATTTAGTTGCTTCTACTTGGACCTCAAAAGCCTCCCTGGTTCCTGGACTTCTGGAGTTTGGGCTTTCAAATTTTTCTGTTAGTCTATGAGCTGGACTCAGATCTTTCCAAAAACTTATTTTTTATTGAAAAAATATAAATTTAGAGATTAAAGTTTAATAAATACTGAAATAATACTTTTCTAGGAAGAGTAAGATATTATTGATAACTTATCTCAACCATTATGCCTGTGTACATTTTTGTGACCACTGAATGTTCTCATGACAAAGACTATGGAGTACAACCTGTGGGGAACACTGAACTCAATCTAAATTAAGCACCCTTCATTATGTTTATCATCTGAAAGCAGATTCTGCAAAACTTGTTCTTATTTCTTCTGTTTTAGGAAGCCAAGACCACACATAGTAAGTTTTTTTTAAATGCTCCACACCCTAAGATTCTTATATGTGAAACCTCTGCCAATATATGTCCATAGTCAATAAGGCATATGCCACTGTTATTCTTTCCCATATTGAGAAACACTCAGCTTAATTGATGTTTCTCCTAAATTGGACACTGAGTACAATTCTTCTATTAGAAATTTTCTCCTTTGTTTTAGCTACTTGTTAAAATTAATGAGTGCCTACTATATGCAATGTTCAAGGTGCTATGACTACATTGGTTGCAATGCTAACACTACATACACTGTATTATTTGTAGATACTACATACATTACATTATTTGTTACACTGGAAGTGAGATACTCTTAGCACTATTTTAAACAGCAGAGAATGTGGCTTATAGAAGTTTAATAACTTAGCAAAGGCCACTAGAAAATAAGAAAAAAAAATGAGATTAAAATCAGTCTTTGATTTCAAATGGCATTCTATTTCCACTCTAGTAGACCATTTATCATAGAATGTAGATACTTATGGTAAGGTTATTTATTCATTTAATCAATATTTATTGAGCACCAAGACTGTGGACAGTTCTATACTAAATGTAGTGTAAGGGACTCTATGAATCATTCCCTCTTTGATAGAACAGCCTCTGAAACTTACTAAGTAACACTCAATGAATGTGAACTATATTGAGTTATAATTTAGTTAGATTAAATAGATCATCAGTCATAAATATTTTAAATATAAGTCAACTTTATTAGATACTTTCTTCTCAATAACTAGTTTTGAGAATTAGACTAATTAGAGAGAGCCAAGTGGAACATGGTTGTTACCAAGCATGTAACAACCACTACTCTATGGTGGTCAATACTAGTGAAAGCTCTAGAAATTCAGTTGGGTAAAAACCAGGGTAGGAGATACCCACCAACTGCTTGATAATTGAGGAAAGACATAATAAGAGGAAGGAGATGGAAGAAGATAGAAATTTATGAGAATTCTAGAAACTGAAATCCCTTAAGCTAAACACATATAAGACATCTAGCCACACTAAATCTGCTTCCTAGCTGTAAAAACAGGGGCTGGTTGCTGCTACAATCTTTGAAATTCTGTGTCTAGTTCCTAAACCTCAAACTTTTTGTAACTACATAACAAGCTCCTTGAGGACATGAACCATGCTCCTTCACTGCTGTATTCTTAACATTTATCGTAGTGTTTAGCACACAGTAGTCACTCAACAAATACCTAAAGTGATTAATTTGAATGAATGAATGGACAGTTACATGTCTGACTTGCCTTCACAATTTGATAATATGGTTAAAAAAACATTCTAAAAACATACTGTTGGCATCTTAATTGCATCAATGTAAATAATGTATTCATTGATTACAGCAATCTAGACTTGATCTCCATATGTTTTTGATTGTGTGCCTCTAATAGTAAAATAGTGTTGAGCATGAACCCCCAATATATATTTATTTATTTTAATTTATATGTATGGGCTTTATTTTTATTTTAAATATTAGTAGTGTCTAGCTTTCTTATTTTTAGTTAATAGAAGTTAAATTTTTTCTTCCTGCACTTCTCTATGTCCTCTGAGTAGCACAAACTCATACACTGAAGCTACCAATATGAATTCTGGACACTAAGGCATTCAGAAAGGTCAATTAGCTTTGTAGGATTCAATGAGTGCACAACACGATTAAAAGAGCTCACTTTCCTCTTCCTAGGGCACCGCTGCTGACATCAGAAAGAATCACTATTTTGTCCCAACCCTGCAGTGTTATGCCAGTCAGTGATTGCTCCATTAGTAACAAACTGCACAGAGTAATGGAAAGTGCACAGCCTGAGAATCAGGGGACTGGGATTTACTTATGACTGATTAGTCAAGAAACCTTTGGCAAGGTCCTTATGTCTCTGGGCTCGGGTTTATGATTTTTTAAGTGACAAGAAACAATTATCAATCCTTACGCACCTTAAGGAAATAAAAAATAGCACCCTGTGACATGCCTGTGGTCAGAAGAGCACAAAGTATTTTGAGAGAGAACTTGCTACTGGAATGTATTATTTGGTCATTGTTAAGATAGCCAGATTAACGTAATTGGTTTCCTGGTGCAACCTCTTGGCTTCCCTCTTTGTAAACTATGATGCTTGGTAAATGGTTGGTAATGATTGATCCCTGCAGAGTAGTTTTTCAGAAATAAGACTGATGGCTTATACAAATAATAATTAACCACAAACATTATTAAATACCTATTTATCAATTTTAAACATTAAAAACTAAATTCCCATAATTTTGGACTTGATAAGGTTTTAAGAATCCAGGTTAATAGCTTCAGTGTTTTCGTATATAAGGATTCATTCAAAATAAAGTTTCTGAACATTAAACATCATTATGCAAATATATGCAAATATATTTATAGTCCAGTATATTCCACCAACTTGATTTAACTGTCTTTAAAAGGCTCACTATTCTTTGTTTTGTTATGACTTAAACTAACTAAAACATTATTTGATTGTATCATCACACAACAATAATATAATAACAACCACCCATATTGCACTCTAAATTTTCAAAGTGTTTTCACACAAATTATCTCAATTTTAGTGAGTTACATAGAATTAAATAATGAACAGTAGAGAATAAACCATAAACCAGGTTTTTAGACTCACTCACTGTAAAAACTCCACAGTGTCTTAAGCTGAGCTAATTTCAATCTTGAAACTGTAGACAATCTTTTATAACTGTTGGGGACTGAAAGACATTTATCCTATTATTTAACTAATTTGTTTGAAATAAGGTGTGGTCAAAAAGTAACTGAAAAGAAAATTAGAGAGATGCTTTTTTCATAGAGGTTTACATTTCCTATTTTGATGGGAGTAATTTTTTTCATGCTAAAAATCTGTGGGAGCATTAATCTTTTGCTTTATTTTATTTTTTCATCTACAAAATTCTCATCTTTACCCTTTTCATTTCCTGATGTACTTCACCTTTTCAAAACTCAGGTAATCATATGAACTATCATTCTACTTTGTTTTTGGCCCCTGATAAACCATTTTTATTTTTTCAGCCACACCTTAGCACTGCTGACAATAATTTATACTACAGTCCAGGTTGCATTATTTAAACATGGGGAGACCCTGTGTATGCGGGTGATTAAGTGGGAAACAATCATACTACATTTTCCACAAAAGGGTGGAAATTTTTTCTCTACAAAGAGAATTTTAAGTTTAAACACAAGACTTTCAGATTTAGAATTTACATACTAATATACATAGTCAGCTATAGTTATAGAGTAGATCATAAACTTAGTGATTTTTGTTCATGTCTCTCTGAACCTTCTTTTTCATTAAAGTGTTAGAATTTTCCTCAAAACTTTTTATAAGTTGACAGTTCTGTCTGATACTGTTGCCTAATGTACGAGATTGATGAAGATGCAATTTGTACACCTATTTACACCTGCTAGAGCTGGAAGCAGCATCAATAGGAGAGTAGATAGGACAAGGAAACAATTCTATTATTGTAACTCTTGACCTAGCAAATATGACAAAACTTCAGATAATCCCCATTATTTTACTTCAGAGTAAATTTCAACTTAATGCATTTCATAGAATTTAAACAAATTCATAAAACCAGAGAATGAGCACCATCATTTTTTATATAACTGGTATAAATCTTCCTAATTATAACATATTATATGCTTATTGTTGAAATAAGCAGAAAACACTTAAGCTCAAATAAGAAGTCTCCTGTACAATCATCACTCAAAGACACTGGCCCCTGCAGTAATTCTACCAACCAACACCACTGAACGTCATCCATTAAAAGGTGAATCCTCTGTTTTCTTGAGAACTTTCTTCTAATTCTGCCCTTACTCCCCTAATTTAGAGGTCCTCTAAAATTCAAGATTTTCTATGCTTGTTTCCCTTGAGCACCTGTTGCTTCCTTACACTGCCTGACATGTACTTAACATCCTTCACTAGCTCTCAATGCTGCTGTAGGCTTTCCCTTTTGTTTACTTCCTCTTAATCATTCCAACCAGGTTAGGAAGAAAGAGTCAAAATATGTTCATGTCACAGCCTTCTCTAGAAATCTGTAAAGACGCTATATTTTGAAAAATGAAAATTAAATCAATATTTTGAGCATTTTAAAGAACTAAAGAAACATTTTATGAACTAAAAAACAAAAATCTGATAATAAAAGAACTGATCAACTTAATATGTATCACAGAAATAAATGTATTAAAAAATTAAAAAGAAGTAGAACATGCCAGATAAATAAAACAAATATGCTAAATACAGGTGATAGGAATAGTTAAAAGTCAAATGAAGGACCAGAACAGAGAAAAGGGGTTAGGGTAGATCATTATATGTATATTTACTTGCTCATATATTCTCGGGAGTGGTAATGGGTCATGCAAATTCCAGTCCTTTAAAGGGAAAGAAAAAAAACACCACATATGTGATTTTTTTTTTCATTTTACACAAAAACTTTCACCAAGAGCAAAGAACAGCATTATAATCATCTATTAAAAACTTTATGTACATGTTCTCCAAAAATCTAGCTATCAAGTATGAATTATTCCTCAGCAAAAAGTCACAATGCTCTCTTTATTCACTTCATGTAAAGTTACACTCACAATGACTATTTTACAAGAAACTTCAAATTAAAATGGATGTGTACAGTTAATATGCACCTGCACATATGGGAAAAATGAACCTAAGTGGCTTGAAGAATATCTTAGCAAGGAAGTGGTAATGAAGACTAAAGGATGGAAACGAGGTAATATGTCGACAACAGCATTGTGGTGTGGTAGTCTGAGTCACTGGAAAGTCCACTGGACTAGGGGTCAGGAAACCTAGATTGTAATTTTGGCTGAGACACTAAATATCTGTGACTTAATACAAATAAGACAATTCTGATCTTAAAGTTTTCAATCAGCAAAATAAGAAGATTGGACACAAGTTCTAAGATACCATTATTTTAGCGCTAAAATACAGTTACATAAACACTGAAACCTAAAATAACAGAATAGATAATAAAGATAATAGGAAGAGGAATTCTATGTGCACCTAAAATTGAGTGGTCCTGGATCATAATCTTCAAATTAAGGTTACAACAGCATTTTATTTTTGAAAACCATTAAAGGTTTTTTTTTTCTGTTCTATGAATGGAAGTTTCTATAGCTGAACTGGTATTTTCCACATGTTTTGCATGGCAATTCTACTTGTATCCATGGAATAAACATCTTAAATCTTTCATTTTATTACATATCAGACAGATATTTAACCTAAACTTCAGACTTTTTTCTTAATATAGACAGGTGAAAGGTATATTCCCCATAAGGCTTAAATTAAAACTGTTTTTCTGATGGTAAACAACCTAACAAAATGCATGTGTTAAAATATATTTTCAGAATGATGATGTCTCATGGTTACACAGAATTTTTTGATATTGTTTTCTAAGCACAGTCAAGCATATATATATATATATATATCCCAATCTCTCTCCATCTTTTGTCATATGGATTTTCCCAAGTAACCACTAATAACGCATATTTCAGGACATATAATTCCCAGCACTCCTTGATGTAGCTAAAATAAAAGAATTATCAATATGTATTTTTAATACAGAAAATACTCTGCATCTGACAATTCAGAAACCATTTAAGTAGACCAGATATGTGAATCCCTTTGAGAACTAGCAAATAAAGACTTCAGCACCCGCATGTTTCTCCTTTAGTACTGAGCATTCCCAGGCCTAAAATATATGTGATGACCTCCATCATCTCTGTCCAAGATGGATGCATCTTTGCTGGAGTCAGTGGCTATATCCTTCCCCAGGGCCAATCCCTTATATGTTTTTTAAACCAACTACTGAAACTTGGGAGATAAAATCAGTAGCTTAGTTTCTGTCTTTCTGTACTTTCTGGGCAACCAATGGCAATTTAGTCTGTGTTGATTTCCTATCTGGTTTTCCCACCCCAGAGCTCCATGGATCCCAATCTCAATATCTGGCCAATTCTTCAATGAAAAAGACAGTTAACTTTTTTTCTTGTGATCACAAACACCTTCTTTTTTAAAAAAAAACAAAAAAACAGAACTCAAATGTCTATTTTCCACTTTCCATCTGTCTTTTTCATGGCATGTCTAATTAACACTTGGGTCCTGTTCCTTAGGTAATATTACACTCAGAGGCTGTCACTATAGTATATTTCTATATTAAATGACTATAGTGTAACAACATATGAGATATATATATATATATATATATATATATATATATATATATAATATGTAGATAATGTTTTTAAGACAGGTAGTACAAAAATATTTTAAAATACAAAACAAAACTAAAATTTACAATATATCTAGAGGAATTTAAAGTTAATTGAAAACCATGTGACCCTTACCTGCCCTCACTTCTTAGACTGTTATAAAACTAAATACTGTAATATGCATACTAAGAACACATTCATTATCTTGCTCATGTAAAGTTGTATCTCCAAATTTTTTAATAAATAGAAGGATTTACATAATACTAAAACAAATAGTTCTTCAATGCAGACATCAATTGTGATTAGCATGGAATACATCTTACTAGCTACTAGGGTGGTAGAAAGCACTGTCATTTATGAAAATAACTGTGGGGAGGAAATGAAAGGAGGCTTGGGGAAGAGAAGAAAGTAGGAAGAAATGGAAGAGAGTGGAGAAAAGAAAAAGGGAGGGGAGAACAGTAAAGAAGAAATGAGACAAGGAGAAGGGAGAGGGGGATAAAGAAAATAAGTCAGGAAGAAAACAGAAAGGAAAGAGGGAAGAAAGGAGAAGTTAAAGAGATGGGGGAAAATAGTATAATCACTGGCATAGAAAATATTTGTCTCTATTAAAAAGAAGAGGCAGATAGAAAAAGAATTGCTACACTCAAGATTAGGATCTCCATTATGTATAAGTTGAGATAGGACACTAAAAGACAAGTTAACTGCAATTCAGAGTTGGAAGCTACACAACAAATGAATATCAGATTATCTATGTAACATGGGATTGACTTCTCAGGGTAATGTAATGAAACTGAAGAATATTAAAACCAACCATTTTCAGAGTATGGTCCCCAGGATCTGAAACATCAGCATCACCAGGGAACTCCTTACAAATGCAAATTCTTAGGTCCCACAGGACATCTACTGAATCAAAAACTCGGGAGCTGGGTCCAGGAAGCCACATTCTACCAAGCCCTACAGGTGATTCAGTTACAGGCTAAAGTTAAGAAACCTCTGATTTAAACCACATCTCTTCAGGCAGAGCACTCTGCATGCTTTGTTCAGATGGTAGTGCCATCATGTTTCCTAAACTGGCACCGCAGACAAATCAACTGGTATCATTTAAAATGAATGTTAGTGAACCAACTATTCTAAGATAACAACCTGAAGCCTTAGACATATTCTTCATGTTTCCTTGCATTTTTCAATGATGCATGCATGAACTCATTTGCAGCTGTATTTTCTAATTCTTCTCTGCCCAACATGCTAAATTCTATCAAGTTCCTACAGTCAGGGTCTCTGAGGCTGAACCTTGTGGGGACTGGAGTTCCAATAGTGAGACATCTTGAGATCTTACCTCTGAGTTTCCCTATGGTTCATATTCTGAAGATTCAGGGCCATTATATCCTTAGAATACAGGACAAAAGTTTCCTACCATGAGACATAATCAAGCCTTTTTAATCTAAGGACTGCTAGGCAGCTAAAAACCTAGATAACAGGCAACCTGAGTTTCCCTAACATAAGACTGAAGATAAGTATTTAAGCTATTAGAGAAAAATTATTGATGATGTCACTTTTGATAACAACTATGAGCCAGCAGTATGCTAGATCTGAATAACACTTTTTCCTAAGAACTGATGGTTAACTCTTCAGTAATCTCACAGTCAGTTGTTAAAACACAGCTATTTCTTAAAAATTATATTAAACATAGTATTAAAAGCAAAAGTAATACATACTGAAGGATCATTACTTTGTAATTATTTTACTCAATTTTACTATTAACTGTGATTTTAAGTCATCTACATCAACTGTATCCATGTATCGTGACACTATGTAATGGGGTGTTACTGCACATTTCCTCCCAAATCCCCATTCAGTGACAACATTTTCAAGTCCACAACCACAGTAGGGGAGTATTTGGAACACAAAAATTGACAAACATGACACATCATCGTGCTTTTTTCCTCTCTCTGGAGAGTCAGCTGTTAAAGATCACCTGCATACCATCGACTATCACTGAAGATTTCTAGAAAAATTGCTTCTGAAGAACAGACAGTAGACACTGTGGAAAGTTACTATAAAGCTGAGGAAAGGTCATGTAGTTCATAAAAGTCCAAGTTACTGAATTAAAAATTTCTTATTCAACTGATTATAAAATTTTAAAAATGACATTTTAAAAATTGAATCAAAAACAGTGTGCAAAAGTAAAAGTGAATGAGTAATGTGCACACTTTATTAAAACTCTAGGTTTTTTGGTGTGTGTTTACTAAAACTCCAAACAGAATTACATTACTTTCTCTTTACAGATTTTTCATTCATTTGTTTTTCCCTTACTATGATGACACTTTCATTCACTTTAAGCTATACCTCTGCACCACCTTTTCTGAAATGTGAAATGTCCTTTTGAAAATAAACCTTTACTAGTGAGTGTGGAGTAATTGGTTTCTTTTTGTCAAGGTTTTAAACAGGGAAAATAAAACGACAGGGCACAGTGAAATTATTGAGGCAACTGAACCTGCGTGTTTCACACTTCAAATTAGTATTGTTAGGTGACTCTGTGAAGATAAAATCTCCAGCCTTGAGAAATTTGTATTGTGAAATGGTTTCCTTATCAGTGAGGTTAATGAAGATGTCAGCAAATGGGATGAGGCTTTGCCAAATGGAATTACTTTTTCCTCCAATCCAACTTGGAAAAGGTGTTAATCAGTATATTAATCTTATCAGCAGCTGAGAAGGAGGATTTGGATATGGCCATTTCTGGTCCTCATTAGAAAGCCCTGAAAAGATAATTATTCTCAAAATCTATATTATCTGTACTACGAAAAAAACCTCTTTTTTGCTAAAGTAAAGACTTTTGTAAAGCAAAGACAAAGATGGATAGATGGGTCACAAAGAGTTCTGAAAGAAGAATTTAGATAGGAACACACCTAAAACATATCTGAAGTTTTCTGGAGTATTCAAGACACAACCAAGCAAAGTATATATCAACTAAACATAGTCATGGAAATAGAGCCATCACATCATAGAAAAATAATTGAACAGGATCAATACCACAATGGAAAATGATATGATCGTTTGAAAACATCAAGGTTTAAAACAGAAGCAAAGTTTACTGCTATAAAATTCACTACCTGGGAAAATCGTGGATGAGATTTATATCGTGGATATAAAAAGTGGATGAGAACCCCTACCTCACACTATATGTAAAAATAAATTCTAGTAGGACTGAAGACCTAAATGTAAAAGGTAAAATGATAAAACTCCTAGAAAATAAAATAGCAGGATATCCTCCTGACATACGTAGTCGAAGATTTTTTTTAGTAAGATACAGAATCATCCAACCATAGAGGAAATAACTGATAATTTGAATTTTATCAAAATTAAAAACCTCTGTTCATAAATAAAATCAACATAAGAAAGTGAAAAGGTAAGACACAGAGTTGAGAAGATTTAGGAAATGCATATAAAAAATAAAGAATTAATACCAAAATATGTCCTATAAATCAACAATAAAAGACAGAAAATCTAACTTTTAAAAAATAGGCAAAAGACTTAAATATTTCCCAAAGAATGTATTCTGATCTCCAAAAAGCTTGTAAAAAAGTACTATACATGATTAGTTACTAGGTAAATGTAAATAAAAACCACAATGAGATACTATTATATAACAACCAGAATAACAATTGAACAATTAAAAGTTTGGTAAGAGCAAGTAGATGAGAATGTGGATGAACTGGAATTCTCACATATTGGTTTTATATACTTTTTTCAGATGCTTGTGATGGAAGTGCAAATTGGTACAACTATTTGGGAAAACTGGCAATATTTATTAAAGTGGAGCATAAAAATACCCTACCATCCTGCAGTTCTACTTGTAAGTAGTTGTTAATAGAAATATGCACAAATATCCTAAAAAGGCATCTACAAGTACCTTCGGTCACATTATTCATAATAGTCTTCAACTGAAAATAACTCATTGGTAGTATATCCATGCAATCAAAAACCATAAAGCTAAGTAAGATTACTTACTACTGATAAATAAATACTATAGCATGGATATTTCACAAAAGCCAGATACAAAAGATTAAGTACTTACTATTTAATTCCACATGTATCAAGTCAAGGAGAGAAAAAACTAACCCATGATAACAGAAGTCAGAATATTGCCTATTTCTGGAGTGGAAGCTTGCAATAGGTTATGGGATTGCTGGAAATTTCTATATTTTGATCTGGGAACTGCTTAAATGGGTGTGTTGGCTTTGTAAAATTTCCCTGCAGCATACACAAGATTGCAGGTGGATTATAGGGTAACTATAACGGAGAAAACTGAAGAAAAAGTTAAGAAAAAAATAAGATCATTGATATCTTCCATCTAGAATATTAATGATACAAGAGTGAAATGCAAAGTGAGCATTGAGACAGGTTAGTATGCTTTAGTGTTTTTTAATATGCTTTGGAATAGAAAAGCTGCAATATTTCCTTCTTCTAGAGACTAAATCTCAGAGTAATGTAAATTATATGAGCAATGAGGAGAAATTTTTACCATCTCAGATAATAAGAACCCTTGAGGTAGAGATATCCCAATCTTAGTTCATTTATTAGTTGAATAACAAAATAAATAACTCAGTTTTGGTTCATTTTTCCACATCCACATGTTGGTTTATGGCTAGAAGAATGAAACCACCCTCATGAGTTTAAACAAGATTCACGCTGTGGTGCTAGAGACAGATCTCGTCTCCTCTGAGGGTTCCTGTCTCATAGGAAGGGAGTGAAAAAAAAAATCTCTTAACAAGGAATATGCTTGCAATGAAAATACGGGCGCATACACCACACTCACATGTAGGGATAAACTCAAATATCCTATACAACTGTCCTATTAACAAGGCATAGGGCATGCTTTTTGAGCATCATCTTATGCCTTGCATAAACTTCTCTGTTTTCCTTTTTAGCGAAACACATTTCTTCCCTGGGAATTTCATCTCTCTACTAAAAATTAATCCCCGCTACTAAAGACAATTAAAATTAACAGGTACTAGAAGCAAATTCAAATTTAACTTTCACAAAAACCCTATGAAGCAAGGTAGATAAAACTGAAGTGAAGCTCAAAAAGACTATGTGCCTTTCCCAAGGTCACACAGCTAAATACCGATAAATCAAAAATTTAAACTCTGCCTGTCATAGATAAAATCCTAAATCAGGGGCCAGCAAACTTATCTTAAAAGTGATAAATAATTAAAATTTTAGGTTTAGTGGGCCATTTAGTCTGTGGGCCACATAATTCTATATCATAGCATGAAAATAGCAATAGCTAAAACACAGACTAATGAGTATAGCCGTGTTCAATAAAACTTAATTTACAAAAAAATAGCCATAGTTTTCACCTGATCTATTAATAAGGAAACAATAAGACAAATCCAGGTTGCAGAATATTCAACAAAAAAACTGACCTGGACTGTTCAAAAACAGTGTATTGGGCACAAGAACTGTTCTAAATTAAAGGAAACTAAACAGACATAATAACTAAAAGTAATGTATATGCTCCTTGACTGAATTCTCAATAAATGAATTTAAAGAATACTTATAAAGGACAATTTGTGTACTCCTGGGAGATATTTAATATGGACTGTATAATATATCATATTACTCTATTGGTATTAAAGTTCTTGGGTAGGATTGTAGTATTATGATGCTGTAGAAAAATGTTATTTTTCCTTGGAGACAGACTAAAGTACAGGAGGAGAAAGGGAAGGGGATGGAAGCGAAGTAGGAAAGAAAGTGGTGGGCCATGTTTGCCCTGTGGCCATAGTTTCCTGCTCCTCTCCTTAAATTTCATAATACTCTTGGTGCCCACCATGTATATTGAAGGCAATGCTGCTTCCAAGAGTTTCACTTATTTATCATCCACCACTTATGCGTGAGAAGATCAAAAGGTCTACTTCTGATCAACGGCCTCAATGTTGCCCTCAGTTGGGAATACTTCAGACAGGTTTTTTACTGATGATAAACCACTGATCTTCTTGTCCTTAGAACAGTTACTTTAGAAAACTTGCATCTGTAATTTCTTTCTCTGCCCTTTGAGATATAAACCTTCTACAATTGAAAGAATATCTTTCTCAAGGACCTGGGAGCCAGCTAATCCCTTTGAAATGTAATCATCAAGAAAGATAGCACCCCCCATCACCCAGGCTCTGTGGGAGAGTAGGAGCCTAACTTTGAAAACTCCAATTAGCAAACCCCGATGGCCTAATCACATTTACCAACTTACTCCATATTGTCCTCTAGTACTTTTCCATTAGCTCATCCAGAGCTCCAAAACTTTCCAGCCTTTTGTTTCATGGTGTGGAGTTCAATCTTTTCCCTAATGCAATAGTCTTGAATAAAGTTTTCCTTGCCATTTTTAACAAGTATGCATTGCAATTCTCTTACTTTCTATCCCAGAATATTATTGGCTACTAGGTCTCACACTATCAGGCTTGGATCAATTAGCAATTGTGATTCAAAATTAATGTAATTAATTTTACAATGTGGTCTTGTTTATGTTTGATTTCTTCATGAAACTAGGCTCTCAAGAAGGAGATCAAACAAAATAAAATAGATTTGAGTGAAACCTACCTATGCCCTGGAGTTGTGTCTAATCTGTTATACCACAAAAGCTGCATTTTCTGAATCTTTGTTCATCAACAGAAAATCATGTGGGTCACCAGCTTCCCAGATAAGTTCCCCTGGGAAACTCTGGTAAAATATTTAAGGATGATCAGGCTTTCCTTTGTTCACCACATCATGACATATCTTCCCTGATACATTGATTGGAAATCTAACTTTTGAAAAATATCCAGAAGCAAGCTATATTCTACTGGTGGGCCTTGTTTGCCAAAGATCACAAAAGCATGGTCTCAAACCAGGATAACAGAGTTCTAAATCTTTAATTACTGAGATGCTTTAATCTCAGGAAAATCAGACAACACTGACTTTCCTGTGATTGCCTTACTCTTGTGCCAGCCTCGTAGTTTTTTTGTGTGTTTTCTTTTCCCTGAAGTCTAGTTGGAGCTTTCTAAAAAGAGGAGTGGAAATAGAAAGAACAGGAAAGGTAAGGTAGAGGAGAATGAACCCATTGAATGCATCTGTACAACACACAAAAACTCAGCCAAGGGTTGAGTAGCAGCTGAAAGCCACCATCCAAGCCTTAATTCCAGGCTCTGGGTCATGTCTTTTTGTGGAGAAAGATGGCTTTTTCCTCAAACAAAGGCATCCTTCATTCTCCTAGCCTTGCTCCCTAGGAGCACAACTGTCTAGAAGGGGAACCTTTTTCAAATTTGTCCTTTTTCTAGAGAAATCTCTTTCTCTTCTTAAAAACAAAAATACTCAATATAACTCTAGACTTAGATGAGAAGCTGGCATCTCTAAACCAAACCATACTCTGAATTTATGCCATGGAGTGATTATATACAGCAAAGTTAAAAGAAAAAAATAGTAATGCGATCAGAAACCTGAGTCAGACTTTTGATTTTTCCAACAATCCCCCAAACAATATTATACTTGACTCAAACTCCTTTAGCTACAAAAGATGATAATGAAGTCAGAGGTCCCCAGCAGAAGAATTAAATGAAATGACAAATGAAAAAGTGCTTTGAAAATGTTGCAAACATTATCTAAATGCAAACCATAACTGCTAGGCAAAGGAGATTTAGTTGTTTTGTTTTGTTCTTTATGACATAATTTTTGATTCTAGTCTTTTCTTGTCTGCTTCACATCATCTTCCTTCCCTCCTCCTCCCAATACAGCATTGAGGGCTTAACAACTACAGTCACTTTTCCCAACAGTAGTCACAGTGCGTTTAAGTTTGTTGTTGATTTTTGTTTTTAATTTAATTAGAATTTCAATGAAATAATTGCAACTTTACGTACTTTGCATGGTGATTTAGAGGATTATGTTTACTTTGAGGATTTTTTTTAATCTTTGGAGGAGAGCAGACAATAAACAAAAATGAATAAAATCATCACAGAAATTTATTTAGAATAGTAAAAAGGAAAATGCTTGTGAAATTCCACTTGAACATCAATGTGTTGGGTGTTCTTAAATATCCTCAACAAAGCTATTCAGTCATTTATTCTGACAGTATTAGAGAAGGAGAAAATCTCCTGAGCCTCAGCATTTTGCTTGTCTAATCATCTATATCATATTCCTCAAAACAATGGAAAAACGTGATCACAACCTCTGAGGTACTGTTTCCCTTCACACTCTTGTTCTGTAATTTCCTCCCTTGGTTAGCAATTAATTCATTTTGTAGCTGGTACTTTAACTGAATATTCTTTTGGATTAGGAAGCATAAGTTTATATACATACACATCTAGTAGTTCTGTTAACTATAAAACACCACATAAGTTAATTTGATATACATGATGATGAAGGTCAACACAGAAGTTGTATCATTTTTAAAATAACAGATGCACATACTAATCTCTTACCTCTAACCTGCCATGCCCTAGGACGAACACTTCACCTACAATATATCATTTAATTCTCAAAGCCCTATAACACAATAAATAGTTGTCTCTATTATTTTATGCAGAAATGAGGTAAAGTGATTAAGTTGTAGATCATTGGATTAAAAAGTCTGAGCTCTTAAGTATCACTTAGCAAAGCAAACTGCACTGGCATCTTCTGCAGATTTTTCTAGTGGATGTAGCTAGCCTATGACATCAACATGTACTGGATCCCTGAGTTTTACCCGAAATCCCTCACTTCCATCTGTACCCTCTAAGGCTTACTTCACCTTGCTGGACCCCAAGTCCATGGATTTTCATGAGCTTTCAATTTCCTTCCAGTTAAAACAGTCCATAAGTCATTGGGGAATGTACCTACGGCCTATATAATCTGTTTAAAATGTTTTATTTTCCTTTTGCAAGTATCTTACAAACTACACACAAAAGTTATCATGTTATCATGTATACATTTTAAGAAATCTCCATAGACTATTTTCACAGATTGATTCTTAGTTTTCATGGAAATGAAAATGGAAAGCAGCTCATATTTGCAAGTTAGACTCCCAATTACAGACTTTGTAATGCAAATTTAAAGTTCAATCGCAGAAAAGGATAAAAAGGAAACCAAGGTTTTACAAAAGGAGGATTCCTTATTGCCATCTTGAATTCAGTGATTCCTGGAAAGCAAAATAAGTAACAGTATACTGATTTATCGTCACTTCCTTTTATCTAGATCTCTCTCAGTTTCTTTCTCTAGCATGTTGCACTTGGATACAGCAAATTCATTTTTTGCATGTTTCATTTCTAACAAGAAACATAAAAAGAGAGTTACTATATCTGTGTTGCTTTTATAGTTTATCTATGTTGTTTTTATAGAGTGGCAACCAAAACTGAGTAACAGAAGTCTACTAAAAATTCTTATATATTAAATATTTTGCTCCAAAGTGTAACTTTTTATGCAGAATGAGTAAAATCACAATGCCCCTCGCAGTAAGATAACAGGATCAAGCTCTGTCCTCTATTTATTGCTGTTTCATATGGAACCTAACGTTTAACAGTCAGCAGTCTGGGGAAGTGGAAACAGCGAACCCTATCCACTCCACATCCTCAATCTCCAAGGCTGCTCTCCAAAGGATCAGCAGTTGGCTAAATTCTGAAGGTAGACTTTTTTTTTTTTTTTTTTTTAACCCACTTCCCTCTCATTAACTTCTCTTTCATCTGGTGTCAAGGACCTTCTCTAGTTCCTAATGTCAGGAAGATACTTAGTAAGTTCTTCTTGCTCACCCATTTTCATGCAGGCAATTTCTATTTATTATTATCATACAAAACCCAGCTTAAATATTACCTCTTCTAGGAAAAATTCCTGAAACCACCAAGACAGACCTATCATCTCCCTGCCTCTTAAGCTTTTGTAATAGTCATGATCCTGTATTGTCATTTATCTGGCAAATATTTATTGAACGTGATGGTCACTGGGAATGTAGGTAAAAAGAATATAGTGCTTCCTGCAACTTGATGTATTTTAAACAAGCAATCTAAAAAAATTTATACAAAATAATACGAAGTTAGTGAATGATATGACACCAAAAAAGGAACGGTGGAATAAGTGGGCAGAGAATCTTCTTTTGAAATGGAGGGTTTCTCTGCAGAGATGACAATAATTCAGAATATATATTTAATTTTCACACAAGTCTTAGAAAACTGGAGAGGTCCTTATATATGGTCCTATTTCTACCACTTTTCAAAATCTTTAAAATATAGTAAATAAACATTGAGCAATGAAATTAATGATTCACATTTGATTGTGAAAGCTATAATATCTTATTATTGGTACATGAGGAAGCTCACTTTCTCTACTTATTAGAAGAGGGAACTTGTGTGAAATGCTCTTCCAATCTGAGCCTCTATCTTCTTATTGTTCAAATAGGAACAATAATAATTATTTTGAAGAAACTATTTTGGGAATTAAAAAGTACTGCATGTTGAAAGTATTTGACAACTACTATGTACTAAAAAAATAGGATTTTTCTAAGGTGGGGTTTCTAGTAACCAGTTCCTGGCATCGCAGATACAAATTATTGTTACATGACAACAGTAGTGTGGTCTCTTGCTTTTCCCCTGACTACATTGCTCCTGGCTTCATTGTTCCTGGTTATATGGTGCTCAGAATTGGTCCTGTAAATTCCATGAGTTTTCTAACAATTGTGAGCAACTGAGAATCCTGAATAATTAAAGTTAATTTTCTCTTTAATTATTACACCATCATGTTAAATAGGTGCTTTAAAGGGTTCCTATTTTACAGATGAGACAATTGAGGCTCAGAGCTGTGAAGTAGTGCGGCCAAGGTCCACAATTACGACATGGCAGACCCTGTACATCATCATCAATACCCTGACCTAAGAGCTTACATGAAACCTCTCCACCACACATACAGCCCATTCTTTTCCTCTGTACTCAATTTCTTACAACCATTGAATTATCATGGACAGTGGCAGCATAATAAATTGACCCCCGTTCCTAATACAATATTTGACAAATGTGAATCCAGTCTCTGTTTGAGCATTTCTAGTGACACGTTGTTTTGCTCTGGGAATGTCTGAACTGTGTATAGGTGCTTGTGTGTATAAATAATATTTATATTTATATAAATAAATATAACATATTACAGAACATAATTAATATACCATATATTTTAATTCTATTACACATAATATTAGATATTATATATTACATAATATCAATTTATCCCTTGGTATCCATGGGGGATTGGTTCCAGAAGTCCCTTCCATACCAAAATCCACAGATTGATCAATTCTTTACATAAAATGGTATAATATTTGCATATAACTTATGCTCATCCTCCTGCATATTTAAAAAATTTCTAGATTACTTGTTATACCTAATTCAATGTAATTACTATGTAAATAGTTGCAGGTACACAGCAAAATCAAGTTCTGCTTTTTGGAACTTCCTGGAATTTTTTTTCAAATTATTTTTGATCTATGGTTAGTTGAATCCATAAAAGGGGAACACATGGATACAGAGAGCTGACAGTCTATCTATAAGATGTATATACACATATGTAATCACACACATATATTTATCTTTATCATATAATAAAGATTATCCAGTATATAATAGTTTATATTATATAATATTATGTAAAGTTATAATATGTAATAGTTTATTATTATATAACATAATAATGATTTACTTTAAATATGAAGTTGACATTTAAAAAGCACCAAAGTAATTGGTTCTCACAAAAGCACTGAAGTAAAATGATGAAAATACTGAAGCTTGGAGAGCTCAAATACCTTAAGAAATACCTTATCACTCAGCTGATAGGTTAAAACAAAAACAACATTTTCAGGTTCAATGTCAAGTATTTTTTACATTTTGACATTAAACATTTCTGTTTTTACACTGAGTCAAAGTACTTCTCTTTATAATTCCTCACCTTTGATCCTAGTCCTCAGTTTAAGGGCAATCCTAGATGTTTACTCTCTGCAGTATAGCCAGGGGCCCTAAAAATACAGATTTTGAGTGTTAAATGAATACTAGTGTGAAAGCAGCTGTTCTCCAGGCTAAATAATCTCTGCTCATTCATTTTCTATATTCAACTGAACATGGTCCTTAGAAAGTCATCATTCATTGGTCTCTGAGCTGCTTGATAGGAGTAGAAGTTGCAGGAAATGTAAGAGACAGAACTGACCTCAGAATATGAAGAGAATTTTTTTTAAAGATAACTGATATCAGTATAAGTACTTCCATGTTCTTCATCTTACAAAACTGATGAAAGTGATTTAAAAAAAATTCTGCTTACAAAAATCAAACTACTTATACATCTTAGAAAAAATACTGTTTATAAAGAGTTTTCATGTATGGAATAATGGTTAATTCAAGTATTTTTAGCGATCTTAGACTAGGCTAAAGTCATGAAGGGTGGGCATTCAAAAAGCAGGAGGTAGAGAATCTTGTAATCTGTTTCAGGAAGCTCTATGTGAAAAGCTGTGTATCTGACCCCCCCAAAAAATAATAATAATAATTCTTCAGTCTTACACAGCTCTGGTCATTTGTTTCTGAGATGGCAACTAGAGGGGCTAAAAACAACAAAATCTACATAAATCTGGAAATTTCTTCCTGAATTTCCTGAGCCTAAGGAGTGCTGTGTGAAGGTACGTAAGTGTATTCTGGTCTTGCCCATGGATAAAAAACTTCCTTTTAAATTGCAGTTGCCTGTACAGCACTTTCCCTTACAATGTAGTAAATCAACCAGTCAATGAAAAAAGTGGTGGTACCCCAAACAGCATGGCCCTCATGTTCAAAGAAGTCTATTTCTCTGCTTTGTATCCTAGAGTTCCAATAGAGATTGTGACAACAGGATGATTTTGCTGACCTCACAGAAAACAAGTAACAAAAGGAAAATAATCAGACTTGTTGTGCAGGATGCCAGTAGATGCTGTGAATAAAGGCAGAACAGCAGCAGTCAGCCACGTTCTGCTACCGGCAAAGTTTAGCTAATCAATATGGGGTTTGTGTCTGGGAGTGTTTGAGTCCAGGCATGAATTGAGCAAGACACATTAGGAAATTTTCTTCCTCATTATATTTGCCCTGTTCCTGAAGCTAAGAAAGAAAATATGATCAGTAAATAATACAATTTGTGAATTTTAAATTTCACCCATTTTTGTTATTTATTGTTACTTTATTTACTGCTTTATAAAATAAAGTGACATGGAAATAACTCTGATTTTCTCCCTAGTTTTTATTACAAATTGAATAGTAATATTTCACATTCAACCCTTTGGAAGTGAAATATTTAAACGATATGTTTCTACAAAGGGTCTATACACTTCCCTTCTTTTGGAAGAATGGAATTGTGATAGTCTTTAAAAGTATATGTTGAGTGCTTCCTGATATACTTTAAAAATACACTAAATGTGCACTAAATAAATAAAGCTTTCATATATAAGTGTTTTTTTCTTCATTGGCAGGAGGAAATAGGTGTTAGAGTTAGAGACTAATTGTGATTTGGATTTAGATTTTATCTGCATAAACTGATGACGAGTATACCTCAAAAGCTTTTAGAAGAAGCATTGTATTTATATGACCCACTCTTTGGAGATGCCAGTTGAGTGGTTCCAATGTGGATACTGTTTCCCCAAATAATATTAATTTTCCCACAATACTGTTAGTGAGTATACGAAGCAATGAGAATTCTCATACATTGCTGGAGTGAGTGCAAATCAGTAAATCACTTTGGAAAACAATTGGCATTAGTAGTTACTATGAAGATTCACATAGTTCGGGTCCCAGCCATTCGACTCTTCAATGTATAATCTCAAGAAATTAGTGATTCTTGCACATGTGCAAAGGTGCTCACAGCAGTATTGTTCATAATACCCCACCCCAGAAATTACTCAAATAGTTATCACTAAAATGAATGAACTGTAATGTAGTCATGTAATGGAATACTACACATATTGAAAGGGAACAAACTAATACTAGCACATAAATAAATTTCCAAAACATAATGTTAAGCAAAAGAAATGGACACAAAACAACATACACAGTATGAAATTACATTCATATAAGG
Source organism: Camelus ferus (assembly GCF_009834535.1). Classification (NCBI taxonomy): domain Eukaryota; kingdom Metazoa; phylum Chordata; class Mammalia; order Artiodactyla; family Camelidae; genus Camelus; species Camelus ferus. The sequence goes on from NC_045699.1 coordinate 14,882,311, forward strand.
TTCAACCTCAGGTAAAACTCATTATGTGTTTTAAAATGCATATATTAATAAATAAAACAAGAAAATTATTGCCACAAAACATAGGATATGATTACACAAAAGGGGGCAATCTATTGTTTACTATTTGATTTCACCTCCTTTTACCTTAAGAGCTTTTTCTTTCTTTTCCTTTAGCTACTTTCAGCTCTACCTTCGGTTCCTATTTCCCACTATGAACCATATTCAACTGGTAAACTACTTGGTGGTCTTTACGTAATGCTCAATACTAATAACTTCTCTTTCTGTATTATTACACAGAGTCCATTGCCTTACTCACCTGCCAGGAAATGAAAAAGTAATGCTGAACCCTACAATGTGAAATCACACCAAATAGCACTTTTAGATGAAATAAACAAAACACCCACTGCTTCAGCCTCCAAATAGCCTCTCTGAATATCAGTACCTTATCCCTGTCTGAGAAATAGTGAATCAATATAAAATATACCATATGTCCCATCACCTTTCTCTCTTTAAGATCATCGTGAAGGAGATAGGAAGAAGCTAGAGTAGTTTTCTTTTTAAAGTGAGCATACATGGGGATTTGATACCTTCTTGCTGTGGGTGATTAACACACTGGGGAAGAAATGTGCAAAATAGACAATCAGTACTGTTTCCAGGGCTGCCAAGCTCTTTTTATAGAACTAAGAAGGCCTCAGAAGGTTTTTCAGTCCTAGAGTTCACTCATGACTGAGTGCTGGAAATGCTGAAGGATGGGGTACTCATTGTAAAAGTCAGTCCATATATACTAATAATCTTGTAACTCTGTTAAGGTAAATAGGTTGTAAAGAGCCACTTTTTTTTTTTTATGATATATGACAACATTACTACAATGCCACAGTATAGTAGAATTTTACAGAGAAGTTCATGGAGAAAAAAAAAACACCTGACCTTTAATCAGCACATTCTACATGATGGCAACTAGCCTTAGACTATTTGTGTACTAGGAGACATCATTATCCTTTCCCTTATTTTAACAGATGAAAAACTAAAATTCAAACAGATCAAAGTACCTTTCCCAAGACAAACACCTGAGATTTTTTTCTCCCCATTTCCCAATACAGTGCTGTATCTACCATATTAAAGACTGGCATCATGCGATCGGCCTTTGTGAGACATTTTATGGAATTTATGGAATATTACGGAATATTATGACACAATGTGTTGCTGTATAGTATTTACACTAAGGAAAATGTTCATAACATTACTTGTATCTCTTTAATGTAGACTCAACTTTGAGGGAAATTTCTACACCAATATTAGAAATGGCTGCGCTTCTTTTGAATAGTTAGTTTGGTTTTAAGTAGTGAATTCTTTGAATTGTGTAAGTGATCATGCACCCGTCTTTACAATGACCTCAAGAATGCTCAGAGTGAATGCTCAGAGGGACAGAGCTCAAGCTCTAGAGCCTGTGGTCTATATCCTGGTCCCACACAACCACTCTTATCTTCACTTTCCTTTTATGCAGTTTTTTTTTAATCCATATACTTTAAATTGTATTCCTTCTTGCTGAATCATATATATATGTATGTATGTGAGTATGTATCTATGTATTTATTCATTTATGTCAGACATGCTTCATGTTTCATCTCTTCCTAAATTTCATAATTGGATGATGATTCTTACAGTATTTGTTTCCTAACCCCATCTCTGATTTCTTCCTTCACACCTCTTTTATAAGTGTCTAATATGTTGCATTATAGAGATATCTGCTAGGGACAACTAAAAATCCATTTTGTCTTGTTATATCTTTGTCAGAAGAATGAATGCTGCTCTGTCTCAATCTGACCTTTTGAATGTTACGCTTTGACAGACTCTTTCCTTCACCTGTCAGACATCCCTGAATATAAGAGGGGAAAAACATCTAGTAAATCAATCAAGATGTATCTATATTACAGAAAAAAAATAAAATGCAGAATTGAAATATAGTGATTCTGTTTCCTTCCCAAGGAAATCAAGGGGTTGGGGAGTAACAGAAGCTTGTTCTCTACAGTTTGAGGGACATGTGGGCTCATCACATTAATTATGTTTAAATTCTCATCTTCAGCAAAAGAAGCTCTGTTCTCTTTCGTTGTTCACTTTTGTCACGCCCCTCATCAGACGCAATGGGTCATACAGGGGACAAGTCATCTTCATTACAATGCCAAGATACACTCTGTCAACAACCGTGGCCTTATGGGATCCCAGAGACATTTAGGACTGTCATCACTCAGAATGCTGGGAAATTTTGCTATTTTTCGTATTGGTTTGCCTGAACCATGTGCCAGTGATAAGCATCTCCTACTTAGTGCAACAAAACACACTGTAAACAGGACTTAGGTGTTATCAAAATTCCCCTTTTTGTTCTTTATTTCTTAGTTCCCTACCAGTTTTAATATCCCATCTCTCCCATTATCTTCTTTATTGCAATATGCAACTAATGACAAAGGCAGAGAGCTGTACCAAGAGAGGCAGGAGGAGTCATATTTAGGCCCAGCTTTGGCCTTTGAAATTTCAAATAATTTTCCATTCCCAAGTTCTCAGCACTCACTCAGAGCACTAAAAGATTTTCCTGCATAGAAACAAGTTTTACTCAGTAACATCAATGATAGCACTTGGAGTAGTCCCAGTTTTAGCCTCCATACACCAGATGAATTCCAAAATTATATAATTATTGCATAACAGCTTAGAGAAGGAGAGAATAACACAGATGAGGTCAAAGGTAGAATGCAGGATTATAGAAGCCTGTAGACGATCCCAATGCTGAAGGCAAGAAAGAATAAACAGGAATCCAAAGGTAATCCCCACTATTCACTGCTAATTGTGAATGCAAACTCCTCAGACCTATATGGAAGACACTCCTGCAGTCTTTCTCTTTCTTTCTCTCTCTCTCACACACACATGCACACAGAACTCACATACTCACACCCTTATTTTATAGATGAGGGAAGATGGCAAGAACTAAGGTTTTAATTAACTTGCTCAAGGTCATGTGATTTATAAATTGTAGACCTGGGTTTCAAAATCACTTGAAAGTAAGCTGTTTTGCTAAATTTAACTGTGACTACCTTTCGGTCAAACCAGTGAAAATTTTCAAATCATCTTGATCTATGTGCTTCACTGAATGCTTGGATCACCAGTGAAGCCATCTTCTCCCTAGAGTTAAGTGAACCTAACTTTTCTTATTTATTTACTTTACCCTTTCTTTATGCTTTTCAGCACATTTCTTCTTTTACCAGTGAACCATGTTCTTCTTGGACTTCTGAAGTGTTTTCCCCCAGGCCCTCTCTTGTAGTTTTTCTTCTTAATTTCCTGGCCATTCTCACCACATCATCACACCCCCCATCGTACCTCTGATATTTTAGTAAAGTTTAAATCTTCGTAATTTCACCTGTTCACTTCCACCCAAGCTCCAGACTCATATTCATCTCTGCAAGTTCACCTGGATGTCTCAGAGGCATTTGCTATACTTTAATATCATTGTCATTGAAACATCAGTGTTACATATTGTAGTATCTGCCACTCCCACTGGATGAATAATTTTGTAAGATTCAGTTCTTACAAATCCAGTGTCTGTGCATAGTTGGTGACCCATATATGTTTGTTGAATGTATTAATTAGGTAATGTATTACTAACCAACATGACTCTGCCCAATATTGAAATGTATTTCCTCTTTTCTCCTTAATGCTAGGCCTGAAACTCCTACTAGCTGCTCCAGAGAAGGAGGAGTCAATAAACTGATATTTACAACATTCGCCATTCATATATAGTAATTATACATAAAAAATGTAGCTACAGCTGCTATATGTATAAATCATACTGTATATCATATATGTATATATGTTCCATAATATACATAATTGCTGTATGTTCAACATGATATACTATTTATAATGTAATAAATGAATATATAAATAAATGCATATGTATCTATAAATATCTATAGATAGTTATGTATAGATTATATCCATAGATATTTAGAGATAAATATCTCTAAATTTATATCTCTATTTCTCTAAAAGTCTATATCATATAGATATTTAGAGATAGATATATCATGTATAGTACAGAATGGAAGATATATACTCAAATATAAAGGCTCAGAGAGGTGCAATATCTACCTAGAATCCTTTAACTAGTTATAAACAAAGTTAAGCACAAGGTCCCAAATTTCTATTTCCAAACTGAATGCTCTGATCTACCATAATATGCTGATCAGCTATTTGAGTAGGAGCTATACTTTGAACATCACTTGTCATTTTCTTGAAAATTACTGGAGTGTCATACAAAGAGCAGGAACTCAATACATTTGTGATGAATAAATTATAAAACAAACCTTCATCCTGATACTTAAACATACCTAAATGGATGGGTTGTCTCATACTTGGAAGCTTTTAAGTAAAATTATATCTTGAGTCAGCTAATAGCAACCCTGTATGCTAAGCCACTGAAGCCAAGAAGAGCAGGAAGCATTTCCTAAAATAGAAAAAAATGAAACTGATCTTCCAATGGAGTAAGAGACTTACTTCATCTTTGAAAATCTCACTGATTGAAAAAATATTGTGCTCTGTGGCCATCTATTCTCCCTGAGTTTTAATATAGTCATCTGATCTGCATAATAGGTACACAGAAGTGTTATCTGGAAGAATCAAGCAAGAAAGTCACTATATTAGTACAATGTTTTGGTAATATATGTATTCATGTAGGTACTATTATTGTAATTTCTATACTTCTTTAACAATGTATTGATTTAGTTTTCACATTCTCTTACCAGACAACAGAATGCTTCACCCTGAGGATACAGATTCTTTAGGCCACTGTTGTTTATTTTTTTTTTTTCTGTATATACAAAATATTCACTTCCTCCCAATTACTGCCATCATTCCAATATTGTAGGCATGTTTAAATGGCTCTGTTAATGTTTAAGTAATATATACATTATCATTAGAGTCATTTTTCCATACCCTTCACCATGTTCTTTTTGTTTTAATAATGCTAACCTATCTGTCTTTTTCCTATATCCAGTCCAGACCAACATTTATTGAATGTGCTAGATTCAAATATGGATTCAATAATAAAATTGAAATTCAGAACATTTTTTCTTTAGTTGCACTGTCCTGGGAATGAAAACACCTAAATTTTAATTCTAGTTCTGTCCCTTGCCAACTCAATGACTGATGGAAAAATATTTAATCCCTTTGTATTTCTAGTTCTTTATCTGTTAAAATTAGTGCAGTGGATTTGGCTATTTTTGCAATCTAATTATTTTTCTAATTTTACAAAAAATATAATACACAACGTAACTTTTAAGAAAACTGTGATTTCGGAGGAGAAAAGCAAGATGGCGGAGTAGAAGGACGCTTATAGCTTACCCTCTCCCACAAATACACCAAAAGTCACATGTACAGACCTACTCAGCCAACAAGAGCACTTGCAGAACTCCGATAGAATATCGCCCTCTTTGAAACGCAAAGACGCCAAAAATCTGGTAGGAGAAAAGGAAAAAAGAAAGAAGAAAAAGCAAAACAGCATGGGACAGGTCCCGCGGGGAGGGAGCAGCAAAGGATGACTGGCGCTCATTTGCTGGGTCTCCCCTCTCCAACGGAGAGGCCAGCGTGACAGAGGGGGAGCCTCCAAGGCTCATATCTGCCCCGAGCACCCCTTGACAGACAGAACTGAGTTAAACAGGCAGAAAAAGTCCCTGCGACACCCAGCCCAAGACGCGAGCCACCAGCTGGGGCTGGGACAGGCTGCCCAAGACGGGCAGAGAACTGAGGTGGCTGCACTGAGGTAGCCCCAGAGGACTGCAGGGTGTTGCGCACCGTGGCTGGGAGGGTATACAGAGCAGAACAACCTCGGTCTCCCATAAATTGCAAAGAAAGCAAAGCAACACGGCTGGTGTGCCCTTGGGGGAGGGGTGCTGTAGCGTTTGTCTCCTCAGACCTGCACCACCATTACTAGCGCTTCTCGCGAGAAGAGAGGTGGGGCTCAGCCACAGCCGCTGTATTCTCCTGTGCCCAGTGCCTGGGCAGGGGTGAGGCTGAGACCTGAATCCGTACATGGGGGCTCTGCAACCTCCTAGGCAAGACTGAGACTTGTTTACAGCCCGAGGCAGATAGGATCTTTCTGCCCTGGTGCCTCAGAGAACTTGCGCTGCCAACACAAACAAGGGGCTGAGATCTGGCACAGAGCAGGGGCGGGGCCGTTCTGCAGTCTTCCCTGAGCCTGCCCTTGGAGCGCAGACCCAAGGCAGAGTGGGCAGATGTACAGAGCAGTGGAGCGACCGGTGCTGGGAAAGGGTGGGCGGCCACCTGTCTTCCTGGCAGGAATACAGCATCTGACCACAGTGCTGGGAGGGGGCATGATCTGCCCGCCTGCCTTGCCCGAGCGCAGCATCTGACTGCGGCATTGGGAGGGGGAGTGACCTGCCTATCTGCCGGGTAAGAGCTCAGCTCCTGACCCAGTGTTAGGAGGGGGTGCGATCTGCTAGCCGACAGCCACTGGGAGCAGCACAGACGAGTGCACCAATGGAGGACCTCTGGAAATAGCAAGCTGAGTTCGTGAAACAGGGCGAAGACACAAAGACCTCTTGTTAAAATCATTAAGAGCACACCATCTCCAGGAGAACTAGATAACTGATAATCCTTAAGCCACAGTGCCAGAGGGAAATGAGCAATATGAAGAAACAGAGGAACCACTCCCAATTAAAAGATCAAGATAAATCCCCTGAAAGCACGATCAAGAAAATAGGCACTGATGGCCTACTAGATCAAGATTTCAAAAAAGGAGTGATCAAAGTACTGAAGGAACTAAAAGAAATAGTGTTTAGAGATATAAAATATGTCAAAAATGAAATAGAAGCTATAAAGAAGAACCAAGTAGAATTAGTAAACTCATCTGCTGAGATGAGAGCTGACCTAAAGGCTGTACAAAGCAGACTAGATAATGCAGAGGAACGAATAAGTGATCTAGAAGACAGGACAACAGAAAGCACCCAATCAGAACAGCTGAGAGAAAAACAAATAAAAAACAATGAAAACAATATAAGGGACCTATGGGATAATTTAAAGCGGGCCAATCTATGCATGATAGGGGTTCCAGAAGGGGAAGAAAGAACAAAGGGGATTGAAAAGGTCTTTGAAGAAATCATGACTGAAAACTTCCCAAACCTAAAGAAAGAATCAGATATCCAAGTACAGGAGGCTCAGAGGGGTCCCAAACAGGAAGAACCCAAACAGACCCACACCAAGACATATCATAATCAATATGGCCAGAATCAAGGATAAAGAAATGATCCTAAAGGCATCAAGAGAAAAACAAAGTGAGTTACAAGGGAACCCCCATAAGGCTCTCAGCTGATTTCTCTACACAAACACTATAAGCCAGAAGGGAGTGGCAAGATATATTCAAAGTCCTGAATGAAAAAAAGATGCAGCCTAGGATACTCTATCCAGCAAGGCTATATTTTAGAATAGAAGGAGAGATAAAGAACTTCACAGACAAGCAAAAACTAAGAGTTTAGCAACACTAAACCCATGCTAAAAGAAATATTGACAGGTCTACTCTAAATAGAAAAGAACCAAGATGCTACAAAAACGACAAACTCACAACTGGAAAGGAGATAACTGCCATGAATTACAAAAAGAATAAACACAAAATTGTAAAAGAAGACATCTAAATCATTAACAGTGGGAGAGGGAAGCAAGGAAAGCCACTGTGGAAAACAGTATGGAGTTTCCTCAAAAGACTAGGAATAGACTTACCATATGACCCAGGAATCTCGCTCCTGGGCATGTATCCAGAAGGAACCCTACTTCAAAATGATACCTGCACCTCAATGTTCATAGCAGCGCTATTTACAATAGCCAAGACATGGAAACAGCCTATATGTCCATCAACAGATGACTGACTAAAGAAGCTGTGGTATATTTATACGATGGAATACTATTCAGCCACAAAACCCGACAACATAACACCATTTGCAGCAATATGGATGTTCCTGGAGAATGTCATTCTAAGTGAAGTAGGCCAGAAAGAGAAAAAAATACCATATGAGACCACTCATGTGAGGAATCTAAAAAAAAAAAAACAAACAAAAAACAAACATAAATACAAAACAGAAACAGACTCACAGACATAGAATACAAACTTGTGGTTGCCAAGGGGGCGGGGGGGTGGGAAGGGACAGACTGGGATTTTAAAATGCACAATAGATAAACAAGATTATACTGTATAGCACAGGTAAATATATACAAGATCTTGTGGTAGCTCATAGCGAAAAAAAAAATGTGACAATGAATATATATATGTTCATGTATAACTGAGAAATTGTGCTCTACACTAGAATTTGACACATTATTTACTCAATAAAAAAAGTTAAAAAAAAAAAGAAAAAGAAAACTGTGATTTCGAATGAAATATTCTTCATTAAGTAATCATTATTTTTTGACAAAGTTAAAGGTAAATGTGACGAGATGGCAGTGGCACACTCACTGAGACTGCTAATGTGGTAGCAAATTGCCGCAACTTTTGCAGAAAGCAGTTTGTAAATATAAATCCAGAATCCTAAAAATATTCAGAGCCTTGATCTGCTCATTAGTAAACTCAGAGGCTATTTTAAAACTGTAACTTGTATGATAGAGAAATATTTATGCACATAATATATTCCTAGTGAATTTATGTTAACAAAAATAAACAATATACTGTAAGCAATAAAACAAATTCATACAGTGAAATATTATGTGGTCCTTAAAATCAAATGTTATTTCCACAATAAAATCCTTAATAAAATTCATCTTAGCTAATAAATTAATGAGCGTAAGATTATATACTATATAAACAATAAAAACTGCATAGAAAAATAATGGAATGAAATTGCCAAAATACTAACAATAGCTTTCTTTAGATGATAGGATTGTAAATATACTTTTCTAAACTGAGCATATTTTTCTTAGATATTCAGAAAAAAAATTTAATACAAATGGACATAGAATATCAACTGCTAACTATCAAGTTTGTCAGAATTCAGTTTTAATGTAAGAAAGAATATTCAAATATGTCTAGACTTTCATGTGTGAAGATGATTTATAGATAGCAGTTTCCCTGCTTTTTGAAGTCTTCATGCAAGATTGTTTAATCACATTGTCAGGATATTTTGTTGAGTATTAAAATTGCAAATGGCAGTTGGCCTAGAACAATTTTAGGGGATATTTTAATTCTTAAAATCCATGAGCCTAGATAACTGCAAAAGCTCTTTTCACTCTAAAATTCCCTGATTCTGTTTGAAGTTAATTTATTGGGCTAAGTTCACTAACAACTATTTAAAAAAAAAAGAAACCTAGTTTCTCTCCTCTACAATTCTAATAATATAAAATTAAAACATATATAATTTTTATATAACAATAATAGTGGTTCATATTTACTGTTCTCTGTGAGACACTCTACTCACCATACTAAGCATTTTACATGTATTATCCTGGCAACAACCTTATCAGATAGGTTATATCACTTCACTTGATAGATGAGAAACTGATGCTTATGGTGGCTATGTGACTTGCCTCAGCTCACATGAGTACATGGAATTGCTCAAAGTTACATATACAGTGATCAAGTTGAATATATTCCAGGGACAGAAAGATGACTCAATATTTGCAAATCAATCAATGTGATTCACCACATTTACAAAAGACAGAATAAAAATAACATGATCATCTCAACAGATGCAGAAAAAGCATTTGACGAAATTCAACTATTCACAATAAAAACTCTCATCAAAGATGGTATGGAGGGAACATATCTCAACATAATAAAGCCCATTTATGAAAAACCTACAGCTAACATCAAGCTCAATGGTGAAAAGCTGAGAGCCTTTCTTGCAAATTCAGGAACAAGACAAGAATGCCACTCTTACCACTTCTATTTAACATGGTATTAAAAGTCCTAGCCACACCAATCAGATAAGAAAAAGAAACAAAAGGTATCCAAATTAGAAGGCAAGAAGTAAAACACTCACTAATAGAGACAGATTACTTTATATAGAAAACCCTAAAGTCTCCACTCAAAAACTATTAGAACTAATAAATTAGTCTAGCATGCAGGACACAAGATTAATATATAGAAATCTGTTGCTTTTCTATACACTACTAATGAATTATCAGAAAAAGAAAGTAAAAAATTATAATAATAATCCTTTTAAAAACTGCATTAAAAGGAATAAAATACCTGGAAATAAACTTAACCAACACGGTGAGATACCTAGATTCTAAAAATGACAAAATACTGATAAAGAAATTGAAGATGATACAAAAAAATAGAAAGCCCATACTCTTGCACTGGAACAATTAATATTGTTAAAATGGCTATGTCATTCAAAGCAATCTACAGATTAAATGTAATCTCTATCAAAATGCCCATGACATTTTTTCACAGAGCTAGAACAAATAATCTTAAAATTCATATGGAATTACAAAAGACCTTGAGTTGCCAGAGCAATCTGGAGGGCAGGGTGGGGAAGCTGGAGGTATCATCTCCCAGATTTCAGATTATACTACAAATCAAAATAGCATTGTACTGGCACAAAAACAGACAAACAGATCAATGGAACAGAATAGAGAGCCCAAAAATAAACCTACAAACCTATGGTCAATTAATCTATGACAAAGGATGCAGAAACACATAATAGAGAAAAGACAGTCTCTTCAATAAATGGTGCTGGGAAAACTGGACAGCTACATGTAAAACAGTAAGATTAGAACATTTCTTTACACCATATAAAAATAAACTTAAAATGGATTACAGACTTACATGTAAGATCTAAAACCATAAAAGTCCTAGAAAAAAACGTGGGCAGAACACTCTTTGATGTAAATTATACCAATAATTTTTAGATCAGTCTCCTAAGGCCAGATAAATAAAAACAAAAATTAAAAATGGGACCTAATTAAACTAAAAAGGTTTCTAAAAGCAAAGGAAATCATCCAAAAAAAAAAAAAAGAAAGACAACCTATGAAATGGGATAAAATATTTGTAAATGACATCCAAACTGACATCCAAAATACATAAACAGTTCATACAACTCAATATTTTATAAAACCCCAACAATCCAATAAAAAATGGGCAGAAAACCTGAAAGACATTCTCCAAGGAAGACATACAGATGGCTAACAGGCACATGAAAAGATGTTCAGCGTCACTAATTATTAGCAAAATGCAAATCAAAACAACAATGAGATATCACCTAACACCTGTGAGAACGGCTATCATCAAAAGTCTACCAATAACCAATATTGGCACTAATGTGGAGAAATGGAACCCTCCTACACTATTGGTAGGAATGTAAATTGGTACAGCCACTACAGAAAACAGTACGAAGGTTCCTCAAAAAACAGAAAATAGAACTACCATGGACCAGCACTTTCAATCCTGGCTATATAACTGGAAAAACAAAACAAAACAAAACACTAATTCAAAAAGGTATATGTACCCCAGTGTTTCAGGCAGCACTATTTACAATAGCCAAGATACAGAAGCAACCCAAGTGTCCATCAACAGCAAATGGATAAAGAAGATGTGGTATATCTATATATATAATGGAACATTAGTCATAAAAAATAAAATTTTGCCATTTGCAGCAATGTGGATGGACCTAGAGAACATTATGCTTAGTGAGAAAGAGAAAGACAAATACTGTATGATATAATTTACATGTAGAATCTACAAAGTAATACAAATAAACATAGACAGCAAAAGAGAAACAGAGACACAGATATAGAAAACAAACTAGCTAGGTTACCAGTGGGGAGAGGGAAGGGGGAAGGGCCACAATTAGGATATGGGATCAAGACATACAGACTACTATGTATACAATATACGAACAATAAAGATACGTTGTATAGCACAGGGAATTACAGCCATTATCTTGTAATAAATTTTAATGGAGTATAAACTGTAAAAATATTTATTCACCATGGTGTATACCTTAAACTAATATAATATTATAATTCAACTATACATAAATTTAAAAAAGAAACCAACTCTTCAGGCCTAAAAGTAATATTTTAGAAAAATGTCCAGATGGTGCCATTCCATCAAACGGAGGCCTTCTGGTGTAATACGGAGAAAAAAATAGAACTCTTTATTCTGCCACTAACTAGTTATGTAGTCTCAGAGGAATTATATAAATTCTAAGAATTAATAATCTGAAAAATTCATAGTATAATTTATTCATAATGTGAGTGATTTATCTATTTTTTTCCTTTCAGTTTTACTATGAATTAAAGTTATGGAACATTTGAATCATTTCTTGATAATTCAGAATAATCTAAATGTTTTATACTGCCTTGATATTACATCTGAATATTATACTTACAACTATCATAGTATTTGCCATTTTATATGGAAGAGCACAGATCTGAAATGCTTTTGTTACAGTTTATGGTGTCACATTTATAAACACCATAAATTTTGCAACTGGACAAATGCATTCAGGGAGAAATACTTTACAAAGATACAAAAATAAAATTCTTTTAAAAAGCGAGTAAAGGTAAATGCATCTTATCTCACTGCCTTCTTCCAGTGGCAACTACCTATTAATTACTTAAATTTTCTAAAAGTCTACATATTTATAGAAGCATTTCAAGTAATTTGACAGTCAAAATAAGGAACTGCTGACTTTGTTTACTTTGCTATTCTTCAGGGTCTTTTTTTTTTTCTGAAATAGTTTTAGCACATCTGCAATTTAGTGTACTGTATAGCTTAGTTGCCTTTGTAGACCAAGGTCATTACTGTTTTAGTTATATGACATCATGGACCATGGACTACAAATATATTTTGTTTTCAGTAAAATATTATGGCATATTCCATTTTAATTTTGTGAACTATATGAGAGATATAGTGTACAGAAGAGGTCGAGAAAAGTTTTAAGTGTGGGATGGATTCTATTCTATAATTGGAGGAATATTTTGAGCTATACCCTAAGCAAGATCACTTCTCATTTGACATTTTTTGTACAACAATGGAGAAGGATGTTTGAGTCATCCATAAAAACGTAATAATGATCAGGTTGCTACCCTTTAAAGTCATGCCCTTGGGTTTTATTGAGGGTTGATGCAGGGAACAGCCATATGCAGATGGCTTCTGCATCAGCTATAAAATCATTTTTGAAGGCATTATCCATTTACATTATTCAGTGTTCCCTGTAAAAAAGACCTTGAGTGATATCCTTTCACAACATCACATCAGGAGAAAAATGTTTTCTGTAGAACTGATTTGCATCTTCTCACTGTTAATAAAAATCAAAGTTTGTTTTGTATTTTTGTCCTGGATGCCAGGAAGCTCAGAGTTGTATGTAATAATGATCCACATAACTAACTGAATTCTTATAGTTAGTATATTTGCCTCATACGTTTTATTTGAATTTCTATTTGTCTACCTTATTGTGGGTAGATTTCCATCATGATATGTCTAAAATCTCCTTGAGAATGGAAAGAGGATTGGAGGGAAGGGAGAACCATCCATATGTGCACACAATCATTTCAGTTTGGGCTTGCTGCAGCTTTTTCAAATTAGTTAACTATACTTGAAAACAAACACACTAGCTTTTTCACTCCTCAGAACCACTCTGCTGTTTCCTCCCAAACCTGTATGACCTACCGAGTGGTCTACCAAGGAGAAAGGAAAAATATGTGCTATACCAGGTGAAAAATAACAGTTTCTAGAAATATTTATTTATAAGAGCAGGATGTGGTTCCCTTTATGTATTATTCATCTAGATACTGATATCAGCCCTTCACTTCCTCTGGCTTATATCAATATAAATTATAAGAGTAAAACATTAAGGAACCAGGATTCTCACTCCAACCTTCTTTAACTGCATATCAACATCATAAAGCAGGATTTCTTGATTTTGGCTTCAAAATAAAAATGTCTGTTTTTTGAGAAATATTTACACCTGTGCTCATGCCCAGAAACCATGATAAAATTTATCTTGCATGAGAATCCAACTTTAGTTTTTTTTTTTTAAAGCTTTACAAGTGATTCTAATGTGAAGCTAAGTTTGAGAAACATCATAAAACTGGTTTGTAGGTGATTAATAAGAAATTAACTCCCCGTACTCACTTAACACCCAATCCCCTCATACTCACACAAACATACACATTACACTAACTTCTCCCTAAAATTACCTGATAGCATTGATTCCTTCTTAGCTCTTTATTCTTATCTCTTTAACTTCTATGACTCTGACTTTGAACTCTTTAAATATGCACGCAGTTTAAATCTCTCCCAAGTAGACCTCAGTCCTCATTAGAGGACTCTGTTACAGCTTTCTTCTCTAGCACGTACTTTCTCCTATTGTCTCAGACAGGAGTATCCTGCTCAAGCCTAAATTGGAATTTAATCATCTCCACTGATGACATGGCCAGCTTTGTAACTCAATGTGGAGAGGATGTAAGAAGGTGGTTGTTTACGGTAATTGTACAAAACTACAACTACTATCTAGATGAGAAGGGCAAAAGACAATCAACTCCCTAGAATTATTTTCTTACTATATCATTATGCAAACTCTGTCATAAAAATGGATTAAATGATTAACTCAACCATGGACCAAAGATTGCTACCAAGAAATACTAAGAATTCTACCCCATGCACTCATACTGCTATCTTATCATTAAAATTTAGTGTATAAAATAATGCTTGATTACTTTATTACAAACAGTGCTTCATACATAAAAGATTTCTAAAAATCTAGTTTAATATTCCTGGCAAATTTTGATAAAGTGAATAATTCCAAAAGCACAATATTATATTTTGGAACAGTTCACTCATCAAATATTACACAATGGCACCACATAACATCTCTAACTGAGTGTTTATGACAATTGCACTCAAAATAAATAGCTTCATATCAAAACTTGAATCACAGCTGGGAGCCAAATTAGACTGAAGGGCAGTTTGCAAGAATCTTTAAGTTAAATGTTCTTCCCAATTCTCTGCTAAAACTGCCTTTATCATTTTAATCCATGTAATAGTTCCACTATTATAAATTTATCAGCCAGATTATTATTCATATGCATGACATGCATAATTATAATTAATTTGCTGAAGGCTCATTTTGCTGCTTCTATTAACTATGATCCTATGGCTTTAAATAAATCAGTGAGAAGGAAGAAAACCTAAACCAGTGGAATATAGTAAACTAGACCAATTAAAGTGCATCACTCAAATGATACTCCTTGACGGTGCCAAGGAGATAACTTACTGGTATTCTGAACATCAGCACTGAATATAAAATGTAACTAGTGAGTCTAATGGTGCAAGATTTTGCCCTGTTCTCTCTTCGAGATCAATTTCTACAAAGAAATCATCAGACTGCAAGAAAGGAATAAAAGGGCTAAAATATGGCAATAAAAACACAATAAGCAATGTAAATTATGATTCCCAAGGAATTTAATTAGTTTTTTCAATTAAAATAAGATGAATTTTCCTTTCCAAAGAAATAAACAACCCCATCTCCCTCTCACCCACCAAACACAAAACAACAATAACAACAACAAAACACAATCCAAGTTATTAGATGCCCATTCTGATTAAGCAAAATGCAGTCATATACTGGAAGAAACCTGGAAATCTTACACATTTACACTGTCTCTTTCCTAACTGCTCTGTTTGAAAAGCAAAACTCAACTAAAGCAATTGTGGTGGGAAAAACCCAATATATCCTAAGAAACTGCAGGGAAGATCTTTGATAATTTATTGAAGACATTTTTGAGAGTGGATAACCTTTGATCATAAAAACAAATTTTCAAATAAATCCGTAACACTCTTCAGAGGGGAGAAAAAGTGAAGACTGTTTGGGGATATTAAGCAACACAGTGTTTCTGAACAATAGTCTCCTATTTCTGAACAAGTACCTCAGGGAGTACACCATATTATAGCCCCAAGCCATGCCTAAGTCACATTTTTAATGGTTGTTTGAATTGAAGTGTCCTCTATGAAAAAATGTTTCCTTGCATTGGAAATCAAATATAAATGGTACACGAACCAAGTTCCTCAGAAAGCTACAGGAATCCAGAGATTTTTTTTTTTTTTGGTTTGGTATGTATAGTTTAATAACTGGTTCAGAATCTTTGGACAATCTTCCTTCCAATACTATAAACCAATATCCCTGCTATCCCTATTACCTGCTACCACCCATCCCTGTTTTACCCATTGACTTGGAGTAATTAATAATAGTCCCTTAAACCATCTGAAGTGTCTTGGTTTAGAAAAAAAATTATATGGTGACCTTATTTATAGGGATCTCAATTAATTTTAAGAAGAAACAAAAACAAACTAAAAACACTTTTATCATATCTCCCTATGAGGTTTTTATCTGCTTTGTTCACTGATGTATCCAGAACCCTGAACCATTTCTGATACATAGTAGGTTCACAATAAATAACAATTGAATTAATGAATGAATCTCTAAAGGTAAAAAGCCAAACTGTGGCCCAAAGAGCTGCATTATTCATAAGAGGGCTGTCTATGAAAGGTCCTGAAAGAGTAACAATTTATGTAAGGATTTTAAAAGCTAACTGCATATTAGAAATTATAATAACATATCAACAACAATCAGAAAAGCTTAAAATTATCTTATTTCCTTTTAGAATAAATTAATACATTTCCCAGAGCAAGATTCATTTGTCCACATTTTTTTTTAAATTAAGACTTCTTTTTTTTTTGAGCAGTTTAAGATTCACAGCAAAATTAGGGAAAGGTACAGAGATTTCCAAAATATACCCTATCTCCACACATATATAGCATCCCACTTATCAACATCCCATCAGAGTGGTACACATATTACAACTGATAAATTTACACTGACGCATCATAATCACCTGAAGTCTATAATTTACATTATGGTTCACCCTGGTGGTCACACATTCCATGTGTTTCAACAAATGTATAATGAGATGTATCCATCATTATGGTATCATATAGAGTATCTTCACTGTCCTAAAAATCCTATGCTCCACATATTCATCCTTCATCCACTTAACTCCTGGTAACTACTGATCTTTTTACTGTCTCCATAGTTCTGCCTTTTCCAGGATGACATAAAGTTAAAATTATAAAGTACGTAGCCTTTTCACATTGGCTTCTTTCACTTACTAATTTGCATTTAAGTTTCCTCCATATATTTTCATGGCTTGATAGCTTATTTCTTTTCAGCACTGGATAATATTCCATTTTCTGGATGTACCACAGTTTATTTATTTACCCATTCACCTACTGAAGAACATTTTGGTTGCTTCTAAGTTTAGGCAATTATGAAAAAAGTCACTATAAACATCCCTGTGCACCTTTCTTTATTGACATTAAGTATTCAACTCCTTTGAACAAATCCAAGGAGTGCAATTGCTAGACTGTATGTTAAGGATATGCTTAGTTTTACATATTTTTTTTCAAGGCAAAGAATCAGTGAATACAATTAAAGAAGCAGATATTTAAAAGGTTAATGAGCTTTGCCTACTATAAGTCAGTTGATTTGATTACTTTAAAGTATGTCAAATAAAAGGATTATTGGGAAGGGATAGAAGCTCACAACTGGCAAAAATGAAGGATTTAAAATTTATGAATTTCCTATTTTCTTCTTCCCCCAAACCATGTTTCCATATCACTGTAAATATTTGAGATGGCAGTATTTTAAATAGCATGTTCATAAAATTAAGGGTTCCCCCTATCTTCTGTAGCAGTATCTTGATTAGAAGGACAGAAAAAAAGAAAAATAAAGTATTTGTTTATTAAGATATTTTACTGAATTGACCAAAAATGAAGGGAAATGAGATATCTCTGTTATTTTTGGAAAATTTACATACTTTGGAAAAGAAAAGATAATGGGAAATAAGGTAGTCTGTCTTTACCATGCTTCTTGGACTTTTGCTTTTCCATTGACTTCCCTTAAACTCCCAGGTTCTGAGTTGCCATTTACCCTGGCTTCCTGGGTCACTGTCTCAGTCTCCCCACAGTGGCACTCCAAAGTACAGCTTTTGTATTTGCCACCGATTTTCTCTTCTTTATAAGTATTATTATGTAAATAATGTTTATTATTATTGTTATTACTTAGAGAATATCACAGATATTAAGAATATAATTAAAATTTAACAATCTAGCAACAGTGGATTAAACTGTCACTGTGGGAGGGTAAGATGCTATTGAGTCTGCTTTTATTGCATTTCTAACTGGTGTCCTTTTTTCCACTGTTGTCTCCTTTAATCCATTCTCCACAAAGCAACCAAACTAAATGTTAGAAGCAAAAAAATTATCATGCAATTTCCTAGTTTAAAACCCTAAAACAGCTTGTCTTCCACTTACTTTGGATAAATTGCAAATATTTAACATGACTTAAAGAATTCAATTGATCTGGTCTCTGCCCACAGGAGTTTCATTCTGGGTCGCTCTCCCACATAACACCTTGCCCTCTTTCAACAAAGTTCTCTCTCCTATGTCTCCTATTTTTCCCTTCTATAGGACTAGTCTTGCCTTGAAGTTTTACTGGTACATCTTGCTGTTCATGTCTAAGCATCACTGCGACAGAGAACACCCTGACCCTGCATCCAAGCCAGATATTTCTGATACAGTTTCTTGGGATCATCTTTATTTTCCTTCACTGAATTTACCATAATGTGTAATTGCTTACTGTTAATTCTATTTACTGAGCTAAAAGTCTCATTTACTGAACTGTAAAACTCCATAAAAGTAGACACTCTCTCTATTTAATGTGTCACTATTATACCCCTTGTGCCCTGAAATAAAAGGTGATCAATATATATTTGCTGAATTAATTAATTAAACCACATGGTGCCAATGTAGGATATAAAACTATTCAATATTTCATTATTGAGCAGGGTGGATTTTCAATTTTGGGCCTGGATAATTTATAATGAATTTTCAAATAATCATAAGCCAAACAACTGACATCCTATGTACATTACGAAAAACTGGCATCTAAAGCAACAGATAAAATCAAAAGCAAAAATCTGACCAGCATTTTAATAAGGCATATATTTGCATGCATTTTGCATTTCATAAAATGAATCCTAAGGTATAAAATATGTTCAACAAAATGAATAAAGTCCAAATAAACTGCATATTAGCATTTATTTAAATATCATGAAAATTGGCCAATTTTGCACATTTCTAGTTTTCTAAAAATTGTTGCATGGTGAATTTCAAGACAGTACTCCAATAAATTCCTAATGGAACTTTTCTGCATGATAAAGTAACAAAATAAACCAAGGAGTAATACAATCTCTACAGGATATCTACCATAAAGATCATATATATGTAAATCCTTGAGAAAATATTAGTTCTAGAGAAAGTTGGCTCTTGTCTACAATTTAATGTTTAAAAATTTAATAGAGTATATTTTTAGGTGACTTTAAATAAAAATTGAAGCTAGTGTATACAAAAATAATTTTAAAGAAGAAGAAGATCATTCAATTTACTATGAAAAAGTTGTGATTTGTCATGTCCACACTAGGTACATTACTGAGCCGTCTACTGTATGATTTTTATATATATATACACACACACACACACAAACCTACATGCATATACACAAATATCACACACACACATACACACACATATATGTTCTTAAATAAATATCTAAGCTGGCAAGAACAAAAGATTTTTCGAAAAACAAACAGGGAACCTTAATTCAAAAAATACATGCACCCCAATGTTCAAAGTACCCCTATTAACAGTAGCCAAGACATAGAAACAACCTAAATGTCCATCAACAGATGACTACATAAAGAAGCTGTGGTATATTTATACAATGGAATACTACTCAGCTATAAATGATAATAAAATAATGCCATTTGTAGCAACATGGATGATCTGGAGAATATCATTCTAAATGAAGTAAGCCAGAAAGAGAAAGAAAAACATACGATATCACTTATATGTGGACTCTAAAAAAAAAAAAAAGCCAAACAAACTTATTTATAAAACAGAAACAGACTCACAGACAGAAAACAAACTTACAGTTACCAGGTGGGGAAGTGGGTAGAAAGGGATAAATTAGGAGTTTGAGATTTGCATATACTAATATACATAAAATAGATAAACAACAAGTTTATACTGTATAGCACAGGGAACTATATTCAATATCTTATAGTAACTTATGGTGAAAAAGTACATGAAAATGAATCTATGTATGTTCATGTATGACAAGCATTCTGCTGTATACCAGAAATTGACACAACATTGTAAACTGACTATACTTCAATAAAAAAATATATAAACTAAAAACAAACAAACAAAACTAAGTCAAGAAGGAAACCCAGAAAGCTCTGTTCTAAAGTTAGTTCTTGTCTTGAGATCATAGCTAAATGTCATAAATTTGATCTTCACTTTTCAGTTACTTACAGGACTCGGGAGATAAACAAGGCTTAGGTTCACTCTAGTTAAGCAGTTTAATAAGAGGAACTTCTATTAAATAAAGCATATCTATAGTTTATCTCTTATTGTAAAGGTGTAATAAGATTCTTTCCACTATCCTAGATGGACAAAATTCATCTAATAGGTTCTTACTTCTGATAGTCAGT
Organism: Camelus ferus; assembly: GCF_009834535.1. Taxonomy (NCBI): domain Eukaryota; kingdom Metazoa; phylum Chordata; class Mammalia; order Artiodactyla; family Camelidae; genus Camelus; species Camelus ferus. Next base: position 14,902,918 of record NC_045699.1, read on the forward strand.
TTTACGTGTCAACTTAACTGGGCTACAAGGTCCCCAAATATGTGGTTAAACATTAACTCTAGGTGTGCTGTGAGGATGTTTCTGGATGAGATTTACATTTGAATCAATAGATTGTTCTCTCCAGTGAGGGTGGGTCTCATCCAATCTGTTGGAAGCCTAAACAGAACAAAGGGTGGGGTAAGGAAACATTTGCCCTGTCTAACTGTTTTTGAGTTAGGACAATGGTCTACTGCACTTGGACTGAAATATACCCTACCAGATCTCTTGGCTTTCAGGCCTTTGGACTCGGACTAGAAGTTATACCATCAATTCCTTTGGTTCTCAATACTTCAGACTCAGACTGGAACTCTACCACAGGCACTTCTTGATCTCCATCATTCGAGTATGCAGATGGCAGATCGTGGAATATCCAGCCTTTATAAACACATGAGTCAATCCTTATAGTAAATCTTTATATATAAATAGGTAGATAGGCAGACATACAGATATAGCTATGTATCCAGTATAATAGGATTCCTCTTTCTCTGTGTGTGTGTGTGTGTGTGTGTGTGTGTGTGTGTGTGTGTGTGTGTGTGTATATTTTCTGCTGGTTCTATTTCTCTGACGAATGCTAACTAATACAGCACCAAATGAAAATCAGGTGCAAGTAGTTTAATTTGGAGGTGATTCCAGGAAGACAAGTGATGAGATGAGAAAAGCAAAGCAGAAAAGAGGGAAAGCCAATGTAGTTGATATTAGTAAGTAGTTCTGAGCAACTGAGGCTTCATTACACTAGTTACCTAAGAAACCCTTTGGAACATGCCTCAATATCATCTCAGTTGAGGGAAGGAATAATGTGGGATCAGTCCACTGACTCCCACCCCTAATGTTTGAAGATTTTTCTAGGGTATAAACTCTCTCACATAACTGAGTTTTACTTGCCTGACACCTAGCCAGCCCCTATGGTGTTGGGGAAAGCCTACAGCCAGAGAACAAGAGGAACCCAGTGATGTTAGCTGGGAAGCATCTAGCTGATGGAAATGGTCTTTATTGCACATGAACTAAGTTAGGCCAAGGGCATGTGGTGGGTCATGAATACAACATTGGCAAAATACTTTCTACAAAATTTACTACAAAAGTTTTTCCCAGCAGAACTGAACCTCCATCCCAAATATAAAATATGCAAATTTATAGATTAAGTTCAAAGGAATATAGTTTTCAGTAAATTTGTCAAAAAAAAAAGAACAAAATACACAATAAGCAGGTGCCTAGAAAATAAGAAGATAATATTTATAGCCTGAATATAAAAACAATGTATTTAATATATTTTTAAAAAAAAAAGAGGATGTCAAGCAAAACAAAAGTATAAGAGAAAAAAATTTCTAGGAAAATTTGAAAATGAATCAAGTATTTCCAAGCAAGAAAACAATAAAAATGAAAATTAGAAGCCCAAGGACTTGGCTTGTGATCAGATTTACCTTCTGACCTGAAACAACCAAAAAACACAATGCATGCATTAAACAACTATTAGCCAGGTATTAGACAGCAATGATAATGGACACTAATCCTTGAGAGATGAGAAACAAAAAAGGTGAGCCCTGCAATTACCCCAGCTGACTGCCTTGAACGAGTTTCCAGCCATAATGCACAAAGAGGAAAGTCAGGAAGATTCTGGCAAACTCCCTGAGTTAAAAAGTCATTTTGAGTTCAGGGGATAAAAGAGGATCGAGTTCTCAGGACAGAATACTAGAGAAGAGAGTTGCATAGAAAGGCAACCCTGGAAATCAGTAGAGCCCCTATAAAAAGAAGAAAAAGATGCACCAAGTAAATGCAAAACACTAGCAAGCTAATGTAGTTTTATTAATATCAGAGAAAATGATCTTAAAAGTGAAAGCACTACTAGAGACAGTCAGTATAAAATCATGAAAGATTCAATTTTTCAGGATGTTTTATGAGGTTAAACTTTTACGCCCCCAATACCACATACTAAAAAATATAAAGAAAAATTTACAAAACTGTAAAAAAAAAAAAAAATATATATATATATATATATACACACACTAATAAAAACAGAGATTGTAACTGATAACTTAGGACGACAAAACTTATTATAGGACATTAAAGGTTTGAAAAATTAAAGTCTTAATCTAATAGATAAAAAACTAGAAAGTACACCCAACAAGTGGATTATATATATCATTTTAAGTACAAATGAAATAATTTCAAAACGTGAAAATTTACTGTATTTTCTCACAATAAACAAATTTAAACTTCAAAAGTTTGAAATCATATAGAAAATACTATCTTGTCTGACAACAAAGTGATTAATTTAAAAACCAACAATAGATGGGGCAAAGGAGATATGTCATTGAAGATAGTTTGAATTTGAAGGCAATAAGAAAAAATTAATTAGAAGTAGATAATAAAATATATCAAAAATTATGGAATGCTGTTATGAAGAAAAGAAAAATTAACAGACAAAATGAGCAAAGCCCAAAAGTAGCTCTCTGAGTACAATGTAGACAAAACCCCAGCAAGTTTGAGCAAGTAACAACAAAAAGGCATATAAATGGGAGATTAGTAATGAAATGAGATGCATACCTACAAGTTCTGAAGGCATTAAAGAGATATCAAAAAGACATCATGAGAAAATGCATTAGAGATATCAAAAACACATCATGAGCAATTTTTTACCACTATATTTATAGATGCTGATGAAGTAGAAACATCCTGAAAAGGATTCAACAACAACAACAACAACAACAACAATAAAATTGACTTGAAAATATAGACACAGAGACCTGAATGACCATTAAAGAAACTGATCAATGAACTCAGAATGAAAAGCAAAAGCCAGAAATACTTTACTGTGTGAGTTTCATTAAGCTTCCAAGTATATACAAATTCTTCTAGGCTATAAAAAAAGAAGTAGCAGTTTTCAATTCATTTTAAGAAGTAGCCAATTATAAAATTTAGAGAAACTGCATGAGAAATGGAAACTAAAAATCAATTCAATGTAGAATCATAAATACAAAAACCTTAAATAAACTCTAGTAAACTGAACCAAGAAAGGTTTAAAAATGTCTATATCATGACAAATTGAATTTATTCTAGAACACATTTGCTCTAACTTTAGAAAATAAGTAATTTAAATTACCTTCAATTAACTTAAAAATAATAATCATATAATCTTTTAATTATAGACACAATTTCTTTGGAAAAATTGGTAACTATCCATTACAAAAGCTCTTAGCAAACTAAGAGTGAAAAGGCATTTTTTTAACTTTTTTAAATCAAGTTATAGTCATTTTACAATGTTGTGTCAAATTCCAGTTGTAGAGCAAAATTTTTCAGTTATACATGAACACACATATATTCATTGTCAAATTTTTTTTTGCTGTGAGCCACCACCAGATCTTGTATATATTTCCCTGTGCTATACAGTATAATCTTGTTTATCTGTTCTACATATGCCTGTCAGTATCTACAAATTTTGAAATCCCAGTCTGTCTCTTCCCACCCCCTGCCCCCTTGGCAACCACAGGTTTGTATTCTATGTCTATGAGACTGTTTCTGTTTTGTATTTATGTTCTTTTTTTTTTTTTTAGATTCCACATACAAGCAATCTCATATGGTATTTTTCTTTCTCTTTCTGGCTTACTTCACTTAGAATGACATTCTCCAGGAACATCCATGTTGCTGCAAATGGAGTTATGTTGTCAGTTTTTATGGCTGAATAGTATTCCATTGTATAAATATATCACCTCTTCTTTACCCAGTCATCTATTGGTGGACATTTAGGCTGTTTCCATGTCTTGGCTATTGTAAATAGTGCTGCTATGAACATTGGGGTGCAGGTGTCTTTTTGAAGTGGGGTTCCTTCTGGATAGATGCCCAGGAGCGGGATTCCTGGGTCATATGGTAAGTCTATTCCTAGTCTTTTGAGGATTCTCCATACTGTTTTCCACAGTGGCTGCACCAAACTGCATTCCCACCAGCAGTGTAGGAGAGTTCCCTTTTCTCCACAGCCTCTCCAGCATTTGTCATTTGTGGATTTTTGAATGATGGCCATTCTGACTGGTGTGAGGTGACACCTCATTGTAATTTGGATTTGCATTTCTCTGAGAATAGTGATATTGAGCATTTTTTCATGTGCCTATTGATCATTTGTATTTCTTGCTTGGAGAATTGCTTGTTTAAGTCTTCTACCCATTATTGGATTGGGTTGTTTCTTTTTTTCTTATTATGTCGCATGAGCTGCTTATATATTCTGGAGATGAAGCCTTTGTCAGTTTCATCATTTGCAAAAATATTCTCCCATTCCATAGGTTGTCTTTTTGTTTTATTTATGGTTTCCTTTGCTGTGCAGAAGCTTGTAAGTTTCATTAGGTCCCATTTGTTTATTCTTGTTTTTATTTCTATTGCTTGGGTAGACTTCCTTAGGAGAACATTTTTGAGATGTATGTCAGATAATGTTTTGCCAATATTTTCTTCTAGGAGGTTTATTGTACCTTGTCTTATGTTTAAGTCTTTGATCCATTTTGAGTTTATTTTTGTGTATGGTGTAAGAGAGTGTTCTAGCTTCATTGCTTTACATGCTGCTGTCCAGTTTTCCCAACACCATTTGCTGAAGAGACTGTCTTTATTCCATTGTATATTCTTGCCTCCTTTGTCGAAGATCAGTTGACCAAAAGTTTGTGGGTTCATTTCTGGGCTCTCTGTTCTGTTCCATTGGTCTATATGTCTGTTTTTGTACCAATACCATGCTGTCTTGATGACTGTAGCTCTATAGTATTGTCTGAAGTCTGGGAGAGTTATTCCTCCAGCCTCTTTCTTTTTCTTCAGTAATGCTTTGGCAATTCTAGGTCTTTTGTGGTTCCATATAAATTTTATTATGATTTGTTCTAGTTCTGTGAAATACGTCCTGGGTAATTTGATAGGGATTGCATCAAATCTGTAGATTGCCTTGGGCAGTGTGACCATTTTAACAATATTGATTCTTTCAATCCAAGAGTATGGGATATCTTTCCATTTTTTTAATTTCCTTCATCAGTGTTTTATAGTTTTCTGTGTATAAGTCTTTCACCTCCTTGGTTAGATTTAGTCCTAGGTATTTTACTCCTTTGAGTGCTATTTTAAAGGGGATTGTTTCTTTTCTTTCTTTTTCTGTTGATTCATCATTAATGTAAAGAAATGCAACTGATTTTTGAACGTTAATCTTGTAACCTGCTTCCTTGCTGAATTCTTCTATCAGCTCTAGTAGTTTTGTGTGGACCTTTTAGGGTTTTCTATACATAGTATCATGTCATCTGCATACAGTGACACTTTTACCTCTTCTTTTCCAATTTGGATCCCTTTTATTTCTCTCTCTTGCCTGACTGCTGTGGCTAGGACTTCCAAGACTATGTTGAATAGTGGTGGTGATAATTGGCAGCCTTGTCTTGTCCCAGATTTTAGTGGGAAGCTTTTGAGTTTTTCACCGTTGAGTTCTATGCTGGCTGTAGGTTTGTCATATATAGCTTTTATTATGTTGAGTTATGTTCCCTCTATACCCACTTTGGTGAGAGTTTTTGTCATAAATGGGTGTTGAATTTTATCAAATGCTTTTTCTGCATCTATTGAGATGATCATGTGGTTTTTGTCCTTTATCTTGTTGATGAGGCATTTTTTTTAATAAAAGCAAACTACATACTTATAGGTTAAATAATGATCATACTCATCACACTAAACACTAGATTGGAAAGGCAAGACAACATTATGATTTTAAAAATGACATGTGTGCTTACGTGGTAAATTCAAAATAAAGTATTGATTATTTTAACTAATAGGAGATTGTTATAAATTTGCTGAATAGTAAATTAGCACACAAAATCATTTGATTGTCTATATACTAATGGGACATTTAAAATATGTGTATGTATATGTATAAATATATGTATATTTAAAATACTTTTCTTAAATAGGAATAAAATATTAAATACATTGGAATAAATCTAGTAAGTCATACTAGATTATTATTAAGACTATTATGACATTTAAATTGAAATTTTATAGAAATATATTAAAGAAGACCTAAATAGGATTATGAATTACAATACATGTAATGAATCCATGTAATGTATGGGAGATTCAATACCATAATGATGTTGAATATTATAAAATTAATCAATAGATTCAATGTAATCGCAATCAAAATTCAATTTTTATTTGTTTATTTGTTCTATTTTTGTAGAACTTGGTACAAATGCAAAGTATTCCAAGATACTCCCAAAGAAGATCAAGGTGGATGTACCTGTCATTGAAATTAGGATTGTGAGGTACTGGCTTAGGGACAGGCAAACAGACTAATGGAATAAAATAGAGAGCACAGAAATACATGTATGAAAACATGATTTATAATACAAATGGTATTACCCAAAAGGGGGAAGTAGATGATCATTTCAATATATAGAGTTGTTGAAAGAATTGCTTATCCTTACGGTAAAAAGATGAAATTGTATGCTTACCTAACATTTGCGTGAAATTCCATTCCAGATCAATGAAGAACTTAAATGGGAAAGTTGAAATTAAAAATGAAATCCAATCTTCTTTTCTACTTGTCAAGAACCTCATAAACTGTACATTTTCTCTGGATACAAATATATTGCCCACTTTTTCTCAATAGGAAACCTTTTCCTCATGGTTTGTTAAGTCCATCAGTCCCACAGTGCTTCCTGAACTGTCTCCTAGAATGCTCCATTCCTTCTCTCCTATTCCCAAACCCAACCCATAATTTAATTACTAATTGTTCAAAAAACACTTTCTTAACAGGAGTCACCTTTCCCTTCTCCAAATTCAAACTGCATTTAATGCCTATACCAATATATGCCAATGCATGTACCATAAAAATCTCTGAGGGAAAATAAAGTGTCAAATAAGTATGGAAACCACTGCAAAAGTTGAGCTTCCTAGTAAAGATTCACAATGTGCATTATCACGTTTTGAAAAGCTGTGTAATTTTAAAAAACTGATTAACTTTGTAAAAGCAAACACTTGCCTAACTTATTTAGCCACAGAAACCTCTCTTTGAGGAGCACCTGGGGATCCTTCTTGGAATATATCTAATAACATGTCTCTATGCTTCTAGGGGATACACTCTGAGAACACTGCAATCCTACCAGGTAATCATAATGCTTTGTGTATATTTGGAAATTATAAAAGTTTTATAATTTCTTCATCTTCCTTATAAATCTTCTCAGAGGCAAATATCACACTAACAAATTAAAACTTCAGACAGGAAACAAAGTCATTTATATACTTTTTCAAACTGAATCTTCACACCATAATTTATGCTTTATTAAAAATTTATTTCATTGAAGAGGAGGTGAGGCCTACAACTTTTTAGAAATACCATTACCATGGTAAAGCTGGGTTCTAATAAGTATTGTTGAATTGAATGGTCTAGTTGGTCATCACTCATCAGGCCTATATAAATCCAAATCTGGAGTTATCTTAGAATCAGTAACATATATATGCATATGCAATCATAAATTGGTAGAATTCCATTGTACTAATCATTTTGGAACTCACTCTATTATTGGCCTATAATGGAAATTTGTGTCAAATATTTCTTGAGATAGGCAACTGGTATACTAAATACAGTAACCAGATATTGAAAATCTTTGTATTTACATGGAGAACTTTTTAAGAAGCAATATTTGCAGAAATGGAATTCAATAAAGAAAGATATTGAGAAACATATAAATATCAAAGATAAACATGACAACATTAAAGGTAATAGAGAAGTTAAAATTAAATCATAAATAAGTTTTGAATCATATATCTGAAGGTTGAGGCAATAGCTGTAATTGTCAGAAAACAAAGACCTCCCCCATTTTTCTTATTTCTAGTCTAGGCAAGTCCTACATATTGGAAATGTGGTTATATTCACTGTGAGAACTTAATGTCATTTTTCAAAGTCTGCAACTATCAGATATTATATGGTGTACAATGTAAACAAAGAGACTATCAGAACAGAAATCAAGAAAGATAAAACTATGTTATGCACATCTAAGCTTTTCTTCTGCTCACTATATAACTCATGAATGTATAGTTACATATTATAGGCTTATAGCCTTGTAAAGCTTTCATTATGGAGTTAAGAAATATTTATGATACTGATATATCTCTTTAACTATGTATCTACCTACCTACCTTTATTTATCATTGAGAAAAAATTCACCTACATATAATTTATTTAAGTTTGGCATTCTGGAGCTATGGAATATGTGAAAAGGATGTAAGCAAATACATAATGACACTGTATGTAGTACTGGCTTGTAACTTAGTTTCAAATCATTGACTGTCCCTTACTTTTGTATAACACTTCACAGTCTTTTTTATATTTGCATGGGCATTAGCTACTTTGATTAGTTACAAATTATTTTTAAAATGTCAAACACAGTAACTAATTACCTAAAATAATCAACAAGGTAGAGCAGAATGTCTTCCTTTAGCCGTGAAAGTGGTAAAGGAGAGACTCAGGAACATCAAGTGGCCTGTCAAATGCACAGAAATACTCTATGGTAAAGCTCCACTAGGAGACTTAGGTCCCGACAGCCAAACCCCAATTCCTCTGCATTCTGAAAAAGACATCCTGAGTAATGGAAATAAATTAATAGTAGCTAACATTTGAAGTACTGTGACAAGTGCTCTTGCTCTCTGACCCTCAGAGAGGTAAGTGTTAATCCCGTTTTGCAGAAAATGAAAACTGAAGCTCAAATATAGGGACAACTGGTTACATATACGAAAAAATTACGATAAAATAAAAATAGATCCTCTAAGAAGCAAACATGAAGATTTACCACATAAGGGATTTATTGGTGGCAACACTAGGAATGAAAAAGAGAAACTCATTGGGGGAGGTAGAGGGAGACATCAGGCTGTGATGAAGTCTGGGGAGAGCAGAGAAAGAAAGGTAGAGCTAGTAGGAAGGGTCCCCGCCTGCAGTTCAATTTTTAAAAGTTGAGCCAAGTCTATGGGGTGCCCTTGAGCTAAAGTCACAAATGGGCCTATCCTAGTATCCCTGCCATGCTAATTCATTAGGAAGTGTGTCCTCAGCACAAATGCAGTAAATTCAGAGTGTCCTCCCTTAGTTGCACTCCCAAGGTAGGAGATTTGAGTGACACATTTTCATTGTTACCACACCCTTGGCCTCACACAATACACAGAAATCATTTCATGGTTTTTGACTGAGGAAATAACAATAAAAGAAAAATAACAAAAATTTTAAAAGACAGTATAGAAAATATCTTTCTAGTTTTGGAGTAGAAAAATGTTCCTTAAATAAGGCCCACAAAATACTAACCATACAGGAAAACATGGATAAATTTGAATACCTTCAAATTAAGAATTTCTGTTCCTCAATAGATACTGTAAATGAATGAAACAACATGCTACACACTGAGCTAAGTAAGCCATGTGCAACACACACAACCAACTAAAATCTAGTACCAGGACCAATTAAAATAGCAACTACTAGGAATCTTAAATAGGAATTGCACAAAGACAAGGTTTGTGTGACCAATAGCCATATAAGATAGTTAAAACCACCTTAATAATTAAGAAGATAAAAACCAAAACCATAATGTGATGTTATAAACCTACCAGATTGGTAAAACATGACTGGCAATAAAAACACTCAAATAAAAGAAATGGGAAGGCCCACTGCTGGTGGGAGTGTAAATTGGTACATCTATTTTGGAAAGAGTCAGGCACTGATTAATGAAGTTATGGATTCACACACTATATTATCTAGCAAACTAACTCCTAGGTACTTATCTACATGCCAGTGTAGGTATATGTACAGAGCAGCTTTTTCTCCTAAGAGACAAACATGGGGTGAGGGGGTGAGGGCGCCCATCGACGAGAATACCAAATAATAAATCAGTTGTGGTATATTCATTCCACTAAGCCCAGGGCAATGAAGAAAATAAATGAACTAAAGCTATATATTCAACACAAACCAATCTGAAAAACATATTAAGCAGAAGCAGCAAATCACAGAACAAGAAGTCAACATGATTTTCATTGAAGCAAAGCAAAACTATACTGTACTGATAAGGGATTCATACATATAAGACAGAACTATAAAGAAAAAACAGAGGAATTAACACAAAATACAAAATTACTTTTGAGGGGAGGGGTTGAAAGCAGGAACTACAAAGTGGAGGGAGAAGCATATGTACAGTTTTTTTCTAAAAGGTTAATGAATACAAGTAAGTGCTTCATTATTTTTTTTCAAAATGTAAATACAAGCTTTACATTCCTATTTGTGAGTATATTTCACATAAGTAATGGTCAATAAAAAAAGTAAAACTCAGAAAAGATGAACAATTTATTCAGTATCACACAATTGATAAGGAATGATGGATTTAAATTCTCTGTGAATTGATTCCAAAACTTGGGCTCTTTCTACACAAATTGTCCATAAATTACTTTTCTCATAAATCTGCATAATTGTTGATTCCTTAACAGCACAGTCTTTGCTCAGAATGTGTATCTTAGTTACTTATAAAGGAACAAACTTGTTCTAAAGATCACATTTATTTTCTCTCCATAGCTGGAAACCACATTGCATCGAACCTCAAAGGGCAGTTGTCATTTGTAATATCTCCATCTCTACTCTCTCTTTTCCCAAAATATAGATAAACTCATGTCTCTTTCACCTTAGACAAATGTTCAACTATTTATTCTTTAAATTAAGCTAAATTGATCCTTTGCTTTTTAAGACAAACACAAAAATTTAAGAGAGAAAAACTGCAAAGAGCAAAAACAAGCCAGTCCTTCTGCTTGTAACACTCTCTCTACCAATCCCCTTCTTTTCCTATATTTCAAGTAGCCATCTCATGGTTAACCTTCAATAATTTTGCTAACATTTATTGAGCACTGAATGTGCCAAATGGTCTGTGCTAATATTCTCATTAAGTCCTCACAGAAACAATGTGAGATCATTACTTTCATACTTATTTTACAGATGGGATAATTGAGACTTTAAGGCACTGAGAGGCAGAAATGTGTCCAAGGTGCCATTGTCAGTAAATGATAAAGTCAGGATAGAAGATAGGCAGCCTGCCTCCAGAGATGTTAAACTTAACCACTATACCATGCTGCCCCCTCAATAAATCTAAGCATTCCATCTTTTCCACAGGACCTTCCTCTAGCTGCTTCCTCCAGGCTCCATCCCATTGGGTTAGCATTTCTTCCTACAGGCTCCCACACCACCCAGCAGTTATAACCATCATAGTGACAAACATAAATGTTGAAGGCATGGGCCCAGGAGTCAGACTGCCTGGAATATAATCCTTTCTTTGATATCTGCTTGATATATTTACTAAGTTTCTAGATAAACTGTGAAACAGATATACTTCAGGGCAATGGAGAGTTTTACATGAAATACAAAAACTTTAAGATACTAGTGAATGCCCAATTAAAGTTTTTCTGTTTTGTTTGTCATTCAAAAATACAATAGTCTTATGGAAAATAAAACTTATGGGTACCAGGTGGGAAAGGGGCTGAGCAGGGATAAATTGGGAGTTCAAGACTTGCAAAACTTAACTACTACAAAATAAACAAGTTTCAACTGTATAGCACAGGGAATTATATTCAACATCTTATAGTAATCTGAGTTTCTAGCCTGAAGATCTTGGAATCAAGTCTGTAATATCAACAATTCTCTAAATTTCCATATCACCAGTTTGCTCCACAGATTTTGGACTCACCAGCCCCCAAAAGTGCAAGTCAATTCCTTAAATCTCTCTGAATAGAAAGATAGATAGATACATACATACATACATAGGTACATAGATTAAATACCCTATTGGTTTCTCTGGAGAACCCTAATATAGTAGCATATAAAGAAATCATCCTAAGATAAATAGGCAGTGGACATTGTACAGCAAATAAAAGAAATCTCAATTTTCAGTGAGATATGTTCATTCAATAATTCAGTAATTCAATAAATACATAGTGAGCACTACCATTGTATACAGTATTGATTGATGAGATATAGTCATGTCCTTTAGGAGTTTATAATCTAAAGACACAGTCAAACTGCTAATCACCCAAAGGAAAGAAATTAGATAACAGAAATTATTGTAGCACAGAGAAGCATGGTCCAGGATCTGAGAAACATGTTTCAAAGAGAAGTCAAATTTGAAATGTACCAAAAGTAAGAACTGTTACACAAATGAATGGATTTATGGCAATTGACAGGGAAGAAATTAACTTAACCAAAGTGCTGAAGGTAAGAAACTGCATGGTTAGGACTGGAAACTTCTGGATCTGCTACTATAGAAACAGCTGCTCCACCAGTAACTACAAAAAAAAAAAAAAAAAAAGCAGATGAGGTCTCTAATTAAAGAGTATTGTTGACCAATTACAGAATAAAGAGTTTCTGCAGTTAGGACATCTGTTCTATTTGGTTTTGTCTTTCATCTTCGTTTCCCTGAAACTTAGCATAGATGCTGGTACACGTGAAGGCTCAATAAATCTCAATTTCATGTACAAATAAATGAAATATGTGAAAAAATAAAATGGATTTTAGTGGAAGGAGATTAGAGTAAATCTCCAAATGACAGAGACCAAGGAAAACATATGTACTGATTTAACAAGCATTTGTTAAGCGCCGAAAATGGTCTAGATACTGAATAAAGCATTCTGTGAGGGACTGGTAATTTGGTTGTAAGCAAGAGAGATGGGATCTCTATTACAAAGGAGCTTAATTTCTAATAACAATGAGGATGAGAAATGGAAAGTTTCAGGGAAGCATAAATATAGTACATTTTTCTTTAATCTCAACTGGGTAGGGATTTCCCACTTCCTTAGGAAAAAAGGGTTGGAGACACAAATTAGTTGGACAATGTATTTAGCTGTAGATTTTCGTGCTATTTAGCTACATGGTAGATTTTACAAAATTCTTTATACACTGTGATTACAGCCAAGCTCAGCTTATCTTTTTGGTGTAATTATCACTGTCTGAGATACACCACTTTTATTTATTAGTGTGGATAGAATTAGGCCACATTAACCTTAGTTGGCAGTTTTAGGCAAAAATCTGGCACCCATGGTAGACAGGTTTGACAACATATATTCCTTACAAAACGAAGGCTGAAAAAACCTCTTTCTATATGATGTGGCCCATATTTCACACACATCAGCATCTGATTTGCCTTTTATAGTGTTTTATATCCTTTGTAAGCTCAATACTCTCATGTAGACTGAGGTTCCCATGCCCTACTCTGGAAACTTAATAAGATGTACAGTCTGCCTAGATCAAAAGATACATAAGAACTGTATATTCATGATATTACAGCAGTTCTTTAATGCCTATATCTATATGTATATATTGTTTTTTCCTGGAAAAGCTAAACTTAAAAACAGTTTTGTTTTATTTTATTCCACAAACTTATTTTTACATTGCAACTTGCACGGAAAGAATGGAACTAATTACTGCAAGAAAGAAATTCTATAATGTGGTGCTTCCTTCCTGTTTCTCTCATTTAATGAACATATTTCCATTTTAATTTTTCTTCTAACATGGTTAAACAAGCACCCGCAGATCTATCACCTTATTTTTACTCCACAAAGAAATCGAGATACAGAGTGGCCAAATCAGTTTTCAAAGTCAAACAGGTTGTGTGCCTCAGAGGAAAGAAAGAAAGATCAGTGGAGCAAAGGACGCAAAAAACAAATTTTTGCCTCACATTGACCTAACAATTAGAATCTATATCAACTAATCTAACTGATGAAATATATCCTGAGCAGTAAAAGGTAAGGTTGGACAAGTTAGAAAAAGATTATTACATAATACAGTATGAGAAATTCCAAAAACAGTATTTAGGAATGTTTCTGCATTAGTATAAAGAGTCCCATGAAAGGGACATCAGTAATTCAAACACAGAATCACAAATAATTTTTTAAAAGGTTGATGAATCCATAAGAAGAAAAGAGAGTACTTGCATTTATTTAATCATATTTATTAAAAAATAGCACAAGTTCATATATAAAATTCAATTGCACTTATATATACTGGCAAAAAAGTAGAAAAATTATTTTTATCCTAAAATATCATAAAATATGTGAAATTCTTGAGGATAAATTTTAAAAAAACATGTATAGATGTACAATGAAAACTATAAAATAGTTTCAAGAGAAATGAAAGATAATCTAAATAAATGGGGAGATGTACCATGTATTTGAAGTAGAAGACTCAATATTGTTAAGATGTTATTTTCTTAAAAATTTTCTAAAGAATCATGGTAATTCCAATCAAAACTGCAAAGTCATTTCATAGAATTTGACAAGTTGATACCAAAACATATGGAAATGCCATACATCTAAAATAGCCAAAGTAATTCTGGAGGAAAAAATAAACAAAATTAAAGAACCCTAACTACCAGACTCCAAATTTACCATAGAACTACATTAATTCAGACAATGTGAATTGGAGTAAGGATGGACATGCAAATTAGTGAAACAGTAAAGAGAGGACATAAATAAATTCACACATAGATTGATTGATTTTGACAAGGTAACAAGGTATTTCAATGGAGAAAGGGGCTGGAAAACCTAGATGTATATTTGAAAAAATTGATCATTATTTTTGCTTGCAGAAAAAATTAACTTAAAATGGATTATAGACAGAAGACAATGTTTATGACCTTGCAGTGGACAAGATTTCTTGGATAGATTTTAAAAATTCATAGAGAAAAAATTATAAATTGGACTTCATCAAAATTAAAACTTCCTCATTTTTAAGAGATTTTCTGAAGATAATGAATAATAGAGACTTCAAAAAATTATATATATGCTATACATAAAATATATATAATATATAAAAGTGCTAATACCCAAAAATAAGACAATTTTGAGATGAGTAATTTGAACAGACATGTTTTAAAAGTCGATATACAAAAGGCCAAGAAACACTTAACAAGTACTCATCATCATTAATTAGCATGGAAATGCAAATTAAAACCAAAGTGACATACCATTACATATCCATTAGAATGACTAAAATTACAAATAATGTCAGTAACAACTATTGGTAAAAGAGCAGCTTGAATTCTCACAGACCAATGATGAGAATATAAAATATGTATAACAACTTTCGATAACATACTGACAGATTATTATAAAGTTCACATTTAGTTATCTAAGACTATTCAGTTTCACTCCTGAGTATTTGCAAGAGAGAAATTAAGTTACATGTCCAGAAAAAGACTTGTACAGAAGTGTTCATAACAGCTTTATTTATAAAAGCCCCAAATTGGAAACAATTCAAATCTCTTTATTTTTAGAGGCTGAAAATAAACTGTGGTGTATCTAGACATCACAGAATACTACACAGGAATATAAAGGAATAAACTACAGAATCACGTAACAATATAGATGAATCTCAAAAAGACTATGTTTAGGGAAATATGCCACACAAAAAAAGTATATCTGGAACGTATTTCTTTATATAAAATTTGAGAGCTGGCAATATTAACCTAAAGGGACAGAAAGACCTGTGCTTGCCAGAGACCTGGTCAGGATTGGGAGGATTCACCATAAAAGATTGTGAGGACAACTCACAAGGTGATTAAAAATGTGTATACCTGGTGTATTTTATACTATAAGTTGTATCTCAATAAATATTACCTCCCTCTGCCAAATAACACAGCTATTGTACACTCTTTGCTTCGTGAAAAAGGATTTCCTCCCCATGGGAGAAACAGCCTAACAGAAGACAAAGAAATTATATACACTTGTGTAGATAATTGTCTTTGAGAGATGATGCTTAAATTTTTCCCAAGCGGTATTAGAGACTAAAGTGATAGCATCCCACAGCATATTGAAAAGGAAATAGATGTTTGGCCAGTAGTTAATCACAGTTACTAATTTTAGAAGAATAGTAATCAGAGGGTTTGACCATATCTGTCATTTCAGCACATGGAGGAAGTCAAGTTCTCCTATAGTCAGAGTAGCACAGAGTGACCATGTTTAATGAAGCCAGAGAAAGCTTACTATATTTCCATGTGGTAACATAAGTGAACTTATTTAATAATTATTACTTTCTTGCCCATCATTATGAGTCAGCAGGTATATGACAGATTCAGAGGAAAAATTTCAACTTTACACTTCTATGAGCAAGCTATGCCCAAATGAGGACATGGATGCCTTGAGGAAAACCGAGTGGAAATTTTTTGTTATCCCTATGGAGAAAAATAAACAACCAGAGATGAGACTGTTGTCAAGTGTACAAAGAATCATCACCAAAAAACCATTGAAAAGAACTTTCTTGATATTCTGAGCAATGAATCAAGAGAAATCGTTTAAACTTCAGCAGCAGAATGACTTGAAAATTTTTAAAATATCGTAACAGGAGGGTTTATAAAAATTAGGAAACATTTTAGATTTTGAATAAATTCTGTTGTCATATCCTCAAGAATAAGTACTCAAGAAATTAAAATATTATGAATCATAAACTTTAAGAGATCAATAATCAGTGAATTAATCAATAAAAGAGTTTGTGAAAAATCATAACAAACTTTGGAATTTTAAGTAAATTATTTTTAGTATCTTGAAGGAAACATAGATCCCCAAGAAACTAAAATAGTTTGTCTTCACTTCAGCTTTGAGAAAAAGATCTGACTAAAATCTTTCCATATATGCTAAAGGAAAAATCAATGTCCCAGAATATTTCCCTAAATAAGCCTTTGGAAGAAAATACGGTCACTAAAGAGATGTTAAATTTCACTTCATCATGCAAATAGCTTTTTCCAGTTTCCCAAAATAAGATGGATTTCTGTGGGATAGACCTAGAAAAAAGTCAGATACCAGAGAATTTGATAAATTACTAAATCACATCATCTCCTGAAGTTGCAGTCAATCCAGGATATATATAATCACTATGGGATATTTATATATTTTTTTACTGAGAGATTTTCATGAATTAGAAGTTTTTAGTATGGAAAGGGAAGTCACCGATATATTTATAAGGGGACTGGGCACCACAGTTAGTCTCTTACATATCAAGTGGCACACATAGTTGTTAATTACTCTGTCACTAGGTGTAACTAATGCTCATCATTGCTATTAGATGCTGATTGCCTTCTGAGCCTCCCCTCAAAGTCATGTCAAGCAAAATTACAGTGGCAATGTAGCAAAACTAATTAGGCCACACTGACCTTAGCATTGGGCAGTTCTCATCGATCTCAGCCCAAGCTTGTTAGAATTTTGAAAAATGAAAACAAAATAGAAAAATATTTCTACTTGCTACTAGCCCTTTCTAATCACCTACTCATTCCAAGTGACATGAAATTAATGAGCCCTCTATCAAAAGGGGCAACATTCAGAAAAGAAATGAGAGGGAAATCCTTTGAGATAACACTTTTAATTACATGTCTGAGTCAGTTTGGGCTGCTATAACAAAATACCATAGACTGGGTGGCTTAAACAACAAACATTTATTTCCCAAAGTTCGGGAGTTTAGGAAGTGTGAGATCAAGTATTTATACTAATGCCTTACACCAGCATATTCAATGGTGAGGACCCTTTTCCTGATGTGGAGATAGTCACCTTTTTGCTTTATCCTCACATGGTAGAGAGTCTCTATCTCTATCCTCACAACATCTCTTCCTGTCTCTTCTCTTAGAAAGGCAACTAATCCCATTAATGAGGGTTCCACTCACATGACCTGATTACTTCCTAGGCCCCACCTCCAAATACCATCACCCTGGAGGTAAGGGCTTCAACATAAAAACTGTAGGGGGACACAAACATTCAGTTCATAATAATCTCCCATCTAAACATGTGTGCTGCACTATTTTTAATACATTGTATTCATTGAAGAGAAATAATTTTAGTATAAATATTCTTTTTAAAGAAGAAACAGAAATGACATAGGGCCATTAAAATGTCACAGTTGCATTAGCATGACAGTCTCAATTCAAAACAGTGTGAAATTACATGCTTATTTTAAGATTCAATATTCAATACTGAATATTTCAAGATTCAGTATTTCCTAAGGTTGCCTGTTAAGAGAAGACATACAAGATTTTGCTACAGAACAGGCATTGCCCTATTCATCTCCTGATGACAAAGAATTTCATTTATCACATCATGATTTCTGAGAGACAGTCAGGTGGCAGTTCTCTCACTTAGTCATATCTGGGCTAAGTATTAGCGCTAATATTGCTTTGCTTTTCTAAAATGTACTTTTCTTTACTGTTCTATCATCACTAAAACCAGATTCTGGAGTTCCTGTGTTACTTGTTGACCTTTTAATGTAATGTCAAATATTGAACTGATTCACATTTCACCCAATGGTGATTGTGTATGTAGAAATTCTGGCAGAAATATAAGAAATAAAATGCTAAAAATATTGATATACCTACCATCGATAATATATTTATGAATAAAGATGGAGAAAATGATTGCTTCAAATGTAACCAAATAATATCCTAGAGTAACAAAGCCTTTCAGACAATATACTTAAATTTTTTGAGCTATATAATGTCAAAATAAAAACACGACATTATATTGAATTCCTAGTGGTGCTTAGCCAGAAAAGATATTTCTCATCTAATTTATTAGTCGTATCCATGTATTGTATGATATTACCAACTTTTAAAAGAAATCAACACAGGAGCAGTTAAAGAGAAAACATGTTGTATCTGCATGTCTGCATGTGTTCCATAGGTATCCACATATAAAGAGTTACGATGTTATGATGTTTGATACCTAAATGTTCAATGATAGGTAAAAGAACAATGATAATGTTGGTATAAAGTGTATAAAGCCTCATGCAGTTTTCAAAAGAGATAATTACGTAGATTGTGTAAAAACATGATCAAAAAGTTATGCCAAGTGAAAAGTAGAATTCAAAAGTATAGCTCTACTAATAGAAGTTAATAAACTTATATTTTCATATATTTCTAATAATTGGTCATGAAGTCCTGCTGATTAAGTTTTTAAAATATCTTGCCCATCTGACACTTGTTCTCTTTTTCACTAAAGGAAGTATCACTTCCTTAGTTCAGAACTCTTTCTCTTTTTCCTGGATTATCAGAGTAGCCTGGTCTTCCTGCCACCAAACTGCTCCCCACACCACAGTGCAATGTCATTTTGCAGCAACTCTCATCAAGAGGAGGAGTTCCTTTCCTGCATCATTTAATCTGGTCCTGCCTTGTGATTTATTTTAACCAATAGAAAATAACAGAATTGACATCTTTTTCATTTTATAGTCAACTTGCCAGCATTTCAAATGGCTTTAGTGCCCAACTATTAGCCTTTGGGAAGGGCCCTGTGGAGTCCTCTTTGCTCTCCAGGCTTGCCCCAGTTTTCTGGGCCTTTGGAAGATAGCTGTCTTACTGTCTGCAAAGGCCTGGAATGTCTAAGAGGATTTCCTTCATCTCTCCTGCCTTGTCTTATATTTGGAGGGCCCTGACTCATCCTTATAGAAGGGCCCACATACTCAGAAGACATATCACTCAGATTCCCTTTCCCTTTCCAGGCTTTAGCTTAATACTGTGTTATACTAGATGACAACTCAGGTGGATGCAGACCCATGCTGTGACTGGGCTCTTCAGACTACAAGTATCTTTAGGGTTCAGCTAGTTTCTCATTACCCCAGACTATGGTATATTTCTCCTTTTCCTACTACTCCACCACGTGTAAGAAGTAGTCATGGGTCTCTTGCTCCAATAAATGGTTTGTTACTTTCTGGAATTTAGTTCATTACATTTTCTTTTCATCACCATTTCTCAGATGGGTTAAAACCAAAATATTTTCATAGAACAACAGTAACAGCAAAAACTATAATTTCCACAGTCATCCAGACGGTTCTGTCTAGGTGAGAGTGATGTCTCTTGCAAATTTTCACATTCTAATTAGAAGCTAAAGTCTGCTTTCACATATTTTTGCTCACCATCAATGAGAGAGAAGTTGAGTGAGCAGTTGTATGCTTGGGCATATACATATGTGTATCATCCCCCAACAATAATGTATCTAGCCTAGTCCCTCAATTTTATGTTTCATACAGGTCAACTTAAAAGGGTTCCTTCATAGATTTAGTTCTATTTGAAATGGAACTATTAGATTAAATGTCAATATTAAAGACTGGTCAATGTTTTTTTTACTCCAGTAAGTCAATAAATTGATAAATTCATATTAATATGTTAATATATTCATAGTTAAACTGCATAGAGACAGCAATATAATCAGAGTCAAGCTGAACCGAGCAGTGTGAGAAGATTTTTCGAAGTTATATTAAGAAAAGTAATATGTGCTTTTAAAACAATCTGTGAGAGAATAAACAAAAACTCTATGGAATATTGCTGAAATCAAGCAATTTCTTATAACTTTCATAAGAAATTTGAACTCCCAGTGGATGAAACTCATCCATTAAGAACCATCTTGAGGATCTAGGCCTGAAAAATATTGTACAAAGTCTATCACCTGATTATTCTTGTGATTTCATTCCTACCATTCTTGTCTTCATTCATTTTGTTTCAGCCACACCAGCATTTTGCCCTTTTTCTCAAACAATCCAAGTTTGCTACAATCTTAGGACATTTTCATAAACTCTTGCTCTGCTTAGAACACTTTTCCCTCAGTTATGACTATACCTCCTCAGCTCCTTCCTTCCTTAGGTCTCTGCTCAAATGACACCTTCTTAGTAAAATCATTCTCTCATGACCATATTTAACACTGTAATTGTAGAAGGAGGGATATAGCTCAGTGGTAAAGCATATGCTTAGCATGCACAAGGTCCTGGGTTCAATCCCCAGTAACTCCATTAAAAATAAAATAAATAAACCTAATTCTGTCCCCCCAAAAAACCCACCACCACCAAAAAGCAATAAATAAATAAAAAACTCAATTGTCATTCCCTGCACTTATCCTCTTTACTTGCTTAATTTTTTTCCAGAGGATTTATTACATCTAATATATTATATTGTTTTCTGACTTATTCTCTTTATTTTATTCTCTCCCAACCACCACCACAGACTTGATCATAAACTATAAAAAGGCTGAATTGAATTTTCTGTTTGTTTTTTCAGTTTTCCTCTAGTGTCAATAATAATATCTGGCCTATAGCTGATTGAGTGGGGAAATATGGAAGGAAGGAAGAGAGGGAGGGAAGAACAGGGTGAAGGAAAGAAGAGAAGAAAAAAGAAAATAAAAACTTTGAAATATGAGAACTGTGTCAGTTTGCTAAGTTTAAAAATCTCAGCTCTCTTACTTACTATAAGCTTCCTTGACCCCTACGAATTATGAATATTAATTCCATGGTGTTTAATTTGAGAGGTTTTAACATCTACCTCATAAAAGTTTCATAATATTTAAATAAGATAAAGCCTATATGAGAATACCTGGAAACTGAAGAGCTTGAGTTCTTGATAAACATTTCCATTACATATATTTTAAACAGTGAGCAAATATTTTTGAAGGAGAAGACCAAAGTCAAAAGACTGATACTAATGTCTTCCAAGACCCAGTATAAAACCACAGTCATCAAAACAATTTTTGAAAGTCTAGAAAGATCAATGGAATAGAATAAATATCCCAAAAATAGATACACATACATAATCAAGCAACAACAAACCTTTGAAAAAGGAGGAAATACAATACAATGGAGCAATCATCCTTTAAACAAATGATGCTGGAACTGAACATTCATATGCAAAAAAAAAAAAGAGAGAGAGAAGAAAACCCACTAGAATCTAAGCACAGACCTTACACTTTTTACAAAAAATAACTCAAAATGAATCAAAGATCTCAATTTCAAATACAAAATTTTAAAATTCCTGAAAAAGAACACAAGAGTACACCTAGATGATCTCAGGTATGGCAATTAGTATTTAGATACAAATCCAAAGGCACAGTCTATGAAATAAATAATTGGTAAGCTGAACTTCATTAAAATTAAAAAAAAAAAAACCTGCTCTGTTATGTGAAAGGCAACGTCAAGAGAATAAGAAGATAAGCCACAGACTGAGAGAAAATATTAGCAAAATACACAGTTGATAAAGGACTATTATCCAAAATGTACAAAGAACTCTTAAAAATCAATAATAAGAAAACAAACAACCTGATTAAAAAATGGGCAAAATATCTGAAGAAACAACTCACAAAAAAGATAGACAGATGGAAAATTAGCATATGAAAAAAATGTTCAATATTTATGTCATCAGGGAATTGCCAATGGAAACAAAACACAACTATACACTTATTAGAATGGCCAAAATCTAGAAAACTGACAACACTAAATTTTGGTGAGGATGTGGAGCATCAGGAACTCTCATTCATCACTGGTCATGATATAAACTGGTACAGTCACTTTAGAAGATAATCTGGCAGTTTCTTACAAAGCTAAATGTACTCTGACCATATAATCCAGCAATCATACTCCTTGATATTTATCCAAATGAGTTAAAAATTTGTATCCATATCAAAACTTGCAAATAGGATGTTTATAGCCACTTTATCCATAATTGCTAAACTTGGAAGCAACCAAGATACCTTTCAGTAAGGTATAAATTGTGGTACATCCAGACAATCGAATATTTTTCAGTGTTAAAACATTAGCTATCAAAACATGAAAATGCATGCAGGAAATTTAAGTGCATATTACCAAGTGAAAGAAGACAATCTGAAAACTGTTGTGTACTGTATAATTTTAACTATACGACATTCTGGAAGAGGCAAAACTATGGAGACAGTAAAAACATTAGTGGTTGCCATGGCTGAGGGGAAGGAAGGATGAATAGGCAGAGCAGAGAGGATTTTTAGGGCAATAAAACTATTCTGTATAATACTGTTATGTATTACTACATATGTCATTACACATTTGTCAAAACACACAGAATGTACAATACCAAGAGAAACCCTAATGAGCTTTCAGTGACTATGATATGTCAGTGTAGGTTCATTGATTGTAACAAATCTGTAACTCTAGTGAAGAATGTTGACGGTGTGAGAGGCTGTGCAAATGTGGGGGCAAGTTGCATATGGCAAATCTCTGTACTTTCTGCTCAGTTTTGCTGTGAACCTAAAACTCATCTGAAAAGTAAAGTTTATTAAAAAAAAAACATAAAAAAATTTTTAAAGTAGAGATTTCCACTACTGATAATGGTAGGGTAGGTAATTTGATTTAACTTCCCAAAAACATCAACTGAAAAAGCCAAAAAAAAAAAAAAAAAAAAAAAAAAAAAGCATGAAACATTTTTTCTTTCCTGTATTAAAGATCTGTAGATTTAATACTATAGTCAAGAATTACGAAGCCAAGAGTCCAGAGTAAATGGAAATCAGTATGAGACGCAAAACTTTTAGAGCCATTTTCTCTAAAGACAATTCCAAAACAGAAAATGAGAAGCTGGACAGCATTACTGTCAGCCAAATATTGGGGAAACACATTTTGGTTTAAATATAATGAATTACAAGTGTACTTTGGAGGACAAAAGCCCAATTTTGAATCTTAATCCCTAAAATTGGATTAAGTGGCATATTGCTAATACCCCAGCATCCTAACAAAAATAAACACAGTCTCTCTATAGGAATATATTATTATCTTAGTTCACAGATTTATTTTCCCATAAACAAAGTCTGTCCCTAAACCTCAAAACTGCCAAGCACATGAATAAATAAGACCACATAGATAAAAACTAGGAACAAAAGCAGGTGGTAAAAACAGACCTGTTGGAACTCCTAATAATGGTATTACCAGTCACAACTTTTCAAATAACTATGCCTGATCTCTTCTAGGAGACAAAAACTGATAATCACCAGAAGAGCAAATTAAAAATTCTAGAAGTAAAGGGGAGAGTATAGTTCAAGTGGTAGAGCACATGCTTAGCATACACAAGGTCCTGGGTTCAATCCCCAGTACCCCTTCCAAAAATAAATAAAATAAGCAAAACTAATTACCTCCCCCTTAAAAAATAAATAAATAAAAACAAATAAATACTTTTTTAAATTCTAGAACTAAAAACATATACAAAATTTTTAATTTTGAAAATTAATAGATATCATATGTTCAGAATGGAATAGCTGAATAAAGTCTGAGTGAAATGGAAGCAACACATAAAGAAAATATACATAGTAAAACGTGGAAAGATAACAGAATGGAAATTACCAATTGAGAGTAAGAAATAACAAAATGTAGCAGAAATTGGAAAGTTGGCAAATTATAGCCCCATAACCCAAATCAGACTTGTGGCCTGTTTTTTGTGACAGACACCATATGTGGCTCACAGAGCCTAAAATATATTCTCTGGCTATTTATAGAAAATTTTTATTGACATATAGAATAGAAAAACAAAACCAACCAAATTTGTGATTAGAATCCCAGACAGAAACAAGTATGATAATAGGGAAGAAGCAATTTTGAGGAGATAATGACAGAGTATTTTGAAAGTGGTGAATATAAAGACCACTATATATGGAAATAATACTTAATACAGCAGAAAAGTAAAGAAACAAGCAAATTTTAAAATTAGCTAGGAAAAAAAAAAAGACTACCTTATAGGGAGCAACATTAGACTGATAACTGATTTTGGAAACAGTGGTTGTTAGAATGAATGTATTAACTCAGAAAAAAAATAAAAGAAAAAAATTGAGACTTTTGCCTTCAACAGATTTTCACTAGAGGTGTTAGTAAGGGAATGTAGCTCAGGCAGAAGAGAAAGGATCCCAGAAAGAAGGTCAGAGATTGAGGAAGGAATGAAAGCAACAGAATTGTTTAAAATGTGGCTAAATCTAAATAAATATAGATCATAAAAAACAATCTTTTTTGTAGGTTTAAAATATTCATTGAACTGAAAAAACTGTCAACAATAGTACATAGATAGAATTTGATAAATGTTGCAAAAGTGGTTTAAGACCTTTGCATTGTTGGGAAAAAGATAACAATACATTATAGAAACCCTTGAGAGGTTTGCAGGTTTTACTTATAGGATAACTGAAAGGAAGAGTAAAAAAAGTCTATAATGCCCAAACTAATAAATGGGTAACATGCAATAATAAGATAACCAAAGTGAAGGCAATAAACAATAGACCAAGGGATGCAGAATAGAAAGGACAAATAGAAAGTAAGAATATTACAGTAGATTTAAGCTAAAACATATCAGTAATTATATTAACAGATATTGGAATAAATGTTCTGTCTATGGCCATGCCACCCTGAACACACCTGATCTCGTCTGATATTAGAATAAATGTTCTAACTGAAAGGCAATAATTATAAGACTGGGTAAAATCCAACTGTGTACCACTTGTAATGGATAATGAAACATAGGTATACAGAACACTTGAAAGAAAAACAACGGAAAAATATATTCATGGATGTTCTAACTAAAACAAAGCGTATACAGCTATATAATTGTGAGAGAATAGAACAAAATATACTGGTCTCTGCCCCTGGTTCCAGGCACAGAGCTCCTGAAACCCTTGTAATTTTCTAAATGATAAGAGCATTAGGAGCAATTTTTTTTCTAAATTTTTTTTCTAAATCCCCCCCCAATTTTTTTTTCCAGTACATACATTACACAGTTAGATATGAGGTCTTCGATCCTGGCTCCTCTCACAGGGCTCCTGAAACACCTGTATTTTCTGGGGTAAAAAAGTATCTTAAATTCTGATGGGGCAATTCTATATGGGCTACTGGATGAGCCTACTCATCTGAAAGACCAAGCCATGATTGAAGTTTTCATCCCTGCCTTGCATCTTCTTGAGAGGGGAGAAAGGCTAAAAGTGGAGTTAATGACCTATTGTGCCTACGTGATGAAGCTTCTGGGTTGGTGCTAGGAGAGTGGTGCACCTGGAGAGGACACAGAATTTTTGTGCCCCTTCCCATATACTTTTTCTTACACATCTCTTCCATCTGGATGTTCATCTGTACCCTTCAGTAATAAACTGGTAAACAATAAGTAAACTATTTTCCTGAGTTCTGTGAGCTACTCTAGCAAATTAATTGATGCCAAAGAGAGGATCATAGGAGCTTCAGAATTGCAGCCAGTCCGACAGTGTGATCAGCATCTGGAGTGGACTTAGCTCACATCAGCTTTGGAGTGTGACCGAGACCTTAACCTGTGGGACCTGAAGCTATCTTCAGGTAGATAGTGTCAGAATTCAGTTAAACTGTAAGACACCTAGCTGGTGTTGCAGAATTGCCTGGTGTGGGGAAAAACCCCACGTATCTGGTATCAAAAGTAATGTGAGTGTGGTGGTAAGTGTGAGAGTAAAGGAGACACACAGGCTTCGATTTTCCAACACAATTACTATCAATCAAAAATGGACTACAGCCAAAAGCATTACTAGAGATAGAGCTGTTTCACAATAACAAAAGTCTGTCATCAGGATGGACCACATCAGGAAGACAGAATTTTAAATTTGTATATACCCAATAACATAGTCCAAAAATGATGATGCAAAAACTAAAAACAAAACTAGAGAAACTATAAAGTTCACTTAAAATATAATTTCTCAGTAACTCGTAGAATAAAGAGATTCAAAAAATCAGGAGGGATAAAAGCTATTTAAACAATAAGATTAATATAACTGACCTAATTAAAATATATGAAACAATGCACTAAACAAATTCAGCATACACACTCTTTTTAAATGCACATGGAACGTTTACTGACTTTCAGCATAAGTGGGCTTTTAAAAAAAACCCCAAATTTTCAAAAGCTTAAACACATATTTTGTGACAAAACTAGAATTAAGATAGATAAAGAGTGAAAGACAGCAAGCAGAAATCCCTAAGTTTTGGAAAGTAAACAATGAACATCTAAATAGCTCATATATCAAGAAAATGCATATATCTCATATATCACTAAGGAAATGAGAAAATATTTGAATTAAACATAATAAAGATGATCATAAAAAATGTCAAATGTAGCCTAAGGCATGTGTAGAAGGAAATTTATGGCTTTAATTTTGTATCTTAGAACTGAAAAAGGAACATATTGAAAAGTTATCTAGGAATCATCTCATAAAATTAAAAGAAACACAGCAAATTTAACCCAAATAAAGTATAAGAAATCATATAAAAAGTAAATAATTTAATAAATTTAAAGAAACAAATACTAAATGGCTCAACAAAATCAAAGTTTTTTTAACAGTAATAAATTCTATCAAGATTGATCCAGAAAAATGAGAGAGAGAGAGAGAGAGAGAGAGAGAAGATCCAAAGGAATAATCCTGTGAATATAAAAAAGGACTTACCTACAAATTCAGTAGACACTGAATGTGATCACACTACATCATAAGTGACTTTAAGCCATTACATTTGAAAGTGTAAATAAAATATACAAATTCCTAGGAAAGCACACCAAAACTTTTACAAGAAAAAATAAAACTCAAAATAATTTATATATCTTAAATAACTTGAATCTATAATTAAAAACACCCACAAAGAAAACCTCAGCTTCAGTGGTTTAATCTTACAAATAGTATTTAAGGAATAAATAAAACCAAAACTACATATACCCTACTTTTTGCAGAACAGAGAAAGAAAACACATCCCAATCATAGTTAACGATGGAAATATTGAATGTTTTCCTTCTGATACTGGTTACTAGACAAAGATGCCTGATAATATCCTCCCAGTGAAATACTGCATGGGAGCTTCTAGATAATACAATAAAGACAAGGAAATAATATACATGAGAACTGCAAAAAAAGAAAAATTCTCATTATATTTAGATCACGTAAGTGTCTACAAACATTTGATAAATTTTAGAATCCATAAGTAATTTGAGCAAAGTTACTAGATACTAAATAAAAATCGATTTTATTACTAAATATCAAGAATAATAAGAAAGTTAAAATTTAAAATACCATTGAATTAAAAGGTTCAGTATTGTAAATATGTAAATTTTCCAAAATTGCAACATAGTTTCAACCATTAAATTATAATAAAATTTTTAGATTACCAAGTTTTTTGCTTTGTTTTCTTTTTCTGGGATAGAAGTGCAGAGATTGATGATATGATTCTAACATTGATATGACAGTGCAAGCAGCCAATAATAGCTAAGACTCACTAAGAACAAAGTAGGTAGTTTGCTCTATAGAATATCAAACTTAATATAAAGCTTCAGTAACTAAGATATTGTAGTTTTGGCCCAAAATTGAACTACAAAATCAAAGTAACAGAATGAAGGGCTGAAAATAGGTCCATATAAATATGGAGACTTGCTTTATTATAAAATGGGTAAAAGGCAGTTGTTAATAATAAATAAATTTCAAATAAATTAAAAATTGTTAATAACAATAAAAGATGGGTGCTTGGTCAATTCAATATCAATACAGAGAAAGGATATCAATCCTCAGCTTCAGATTGCACACATCCATCAACACCTGGTTAACTCTAGATCTACTTATGAAGATGATTTCAACAAAGATTCCATATTTTACAATACAGAGATTATTTCTGTGAACTTGGGTAAGGAAAGGATTTTTTAAATTAGATACAGAAGCAGTGACCATAATTGAAAGAACCGATAAATTGATCAAAATCACAACTAAGATACTGAAAAGGCAAGCCACCCAATGGGATAAGATATTTACAATACATATAACAAAGTGTTTATATTCAGAACAATGTGAAAGAACTCCTATGAACTGATAAGAAAAATACTGAAAATTTAATAGAAAAAAATGTGCAATAAAATTAAACAGAAAAAAAATACCCAGACATCTCATAAAACTTTGAAGAAGGAACCAAACTCTAGTAATCAATACATGTGAATTCCCTCACTGGTATGGCTAAAATTAAAATGACTTAAAATGAGTTGTGTTTTAAAGGATGTAGAGCAACTGGATTTGACAAACACTGCTGCTGGAGTATAGACTGGTTAAAGAGTTTTGTAAAACTCTTTGTTATTATGTACGAAGTAGAATTATATGCTGACTTTCTGACCCAGCAATTCTATTCTTAAGTATTTATGCAACAGAAATGTATGCAACCAAATGACATATCTAAGAACATTCATCTATGTTTTACTCATAGTAGCAACAACTAAAATCTTCATCAGCAGCACAACAAATAAATAAGGACATAATTAAATAAGTTAAATTTAGTGAATTAGAATTATAGCTATATGCAATAGCATAGATGGTCTTCTCAAATCTTTTGTTAATGAAGTAAGTGAAACACAAAAGACTACTTTTTGTAACATTCAAATTATCAGTCAGTCAAAACTAAGTAACAAGGTTAGAGATTGGGATGGGACAAATTTTTGTTAATAAATAATGAGAATTCTAAAATCACAGGTTCAAAAGCTTTACTTAAATAGTGGGAAATAATCTTAGGAAAACTGAATAAAAATTTGAGGAAAGATGGAAATAGACAAGGTGGATTACATGCCACAACATAATGCACTACAATGAATTCCACTTGAAATCCAACACCTGTTAGATCTACTTAAAAACGCTCTTAAAATCTAAAGAATATTTGTTAGCCATGTGCCCAAGCCATGTGGAAGATAAATAAATTTCTAAGCTTTGAAATCACAGAAGAGATCATAAAAAAGCTAATACTGACAAATTTAAATACGTAAACTTAAATTGTGTTCTTATGAAAATAAAAATTGGTAAGATGTAATAGTTCAAAAATTTATTAAGAAAAAGTAAGGGTTCCAATACAAGTATATGAAAGATTAAGGAATTTATACAAAAAGAAATAAAATTAGCAGAGTTAAACTTATGCCAGTATTCCCTTTTGCAAGGTATAGAAGAATTGCTAATAAAAGCACTTGAAGTAGGCAAAAAATTTTTATAACAAACAAAATACAAATGGTCATACCGAATGGACATAAAATTGGTCTCCTTTTCAGACATGGTGGCATTAAATTTTGTGCAGACCTTTTGAAAATTATGATAAGAATTTATAACAAATGTCTTATAATTATATATTCTTTTCCTAATTCACTCTGATTATAAGATTTTACCCTAAGGAAATAACTCAACAAGATTTCAAACAGGTATACATGAAAGCATTTGTTGCATCATTATTGGTAATACCAAAAAAATTCCTATCTTTAAGATGTTAAATAACTCCTGGTGCATCAAAATGTAAAATAAACTATAGCCATTAAAAGACTAATTAAGACCACCATTCATAATTATCAAGAATACATTTTAGGAATGAAAAGAAATATATAACATGGTATCTATACCGTGATTGTGATTATGTAAAAAAGTATTTATGCACATGGAAGAGAATACACACAATTAAAGATAGTAATATAATCATGGCTGATGTTTTAAAGTTGTTACTCTTTAAGAATTTGTCTTTAACACTATAATGCCTATTTATAAGAAAATTAATGAGCTAATTTTTATTATTCTATATTACTGCAAACTTACAAAGTACATAATAATGAACAGGATAGAAACCATTAGAATAGAGAACATCATTGACCTTCTGCTTATGGAAGGATAAAATGACCTTCAAGATAAAGGGGGAAAAAAGAAAACTATTAT
Source organism: Camelus ferus (assembly GCF_009834535.1). Classification (NCBI taxonomy): domain Eukaryota; kingdom Metazoa; phylum Chordata; class Mammalia; order Artiodactyla; family Camelidae; genus Camelus; species Camelus ferus. Next base: position 14,933,410 of record NC_045699.1, read on the forward strand.
GCATTAACTAAGTAACTTTACTAATATCTGCCAAAGAAATGAGATAGGAAATAGGCACAGTCTTCAATGACCTTCCAATTACCTATGACACTGTATAACTTTGAGGTCTCAAATAAAAACTGCAGTCTATTGTACCTGACAGCAAGCTTTGCACTTTCATTATGCATATAATATCTAATAGATCTTTTGAAATCATTACCTGTCAAGAGGGGAAAAGAAAGGCAGAGGGAAAACCTTGAAGAATAGAGTTTGTCAAGGGTCAAAGTAAATGGCAATATACTTTAATAAGCAATAAGCTCCACATTATCTCTGGGTGGCCTTATACACTCAGTGGACTGTGGTATCACATACTGAATTGCAGAATAACCTCTTAGTGGCCCAGAATACCCTTCCAGGATATCTTTCTATTCATCAGTTTATCTGTAGTCCCCCCCAAAAAAAAAAAAAAAAAAAAGGCACTGCCATCATTACCCTAAGTAACATATAATTGGTAAGACAGATTTTTAAGCACCCAAAACCTTAAGATGTATTATTGGTTTATGATTTTTATTACCTTTATATTATCTACATTACTGTTTCCTCATTATAATAGTAACACTGAGAACTAACCTTGTGTTTATCATCTTTTTAGCATTCAATATCTAAATCATGTATGTATGCCAATAATGTAGCTACAGAATAGATATTATAAAATGAAAATTTTATTTGCTAACAATGAGTGAAAATATTTTTCGGGTAAATGGCTCATACCACGGCATGTCAGCAAAACAACGGAAACTGCCTTTTCACAAACAGTTTTGGATCTAAAAACATGGACAATAATCATTCCACATTCTCCCAAACATCCCAGGCATTACAGACTAGTGGCAGAGTGATTGATAAGGAAATAGAAATGAGCGGAAGTCAGATTACTCAGATTCTAGTCTGTGAGCTATTGTAGAATACTTAGCATCTTCTCTAAGTCTTCGGATCTCCATTTTCTCATTGTATGAAAAGGAGTCAATCTCAATACATAAGACGGTCTCCAAGTTACCATCCACATTAGGCACTAATTCTATTTGGCAGCTAGGGAAACTTGTCCCCTTCTTTTTAACCATGCTTGTAAGAAGGAAGCAAAATCACGGCCTTGGTAGCTACTGAAAGTTTGGCAGGTTGTTGAAGCCATATAATCAACAAAGTTTTTAATGAAATGTACCACAAAAAAACAGTCTCCTTCCTCCCTACACTATAAAGTCTAATGTGAAAATTCCCCTTGCTGCTGGCTTGCAGTGGGGCTAAGGAAAAGTGTATGGAATTCATTACTCAATTGTGTCTTTAAACCTAAAGGAGGATACAGTGACTTTCAGGGTTTCCTTGGACTTATGCAGTCTAGCAGAACACTGTAAACTGCAGAGCACAGTATGTGGTGTATAGCTGGCTGGTTATCCTTCTTTTCCTGAACCTTCTACGGCTAAAGTTACTACTTGGTTGGTGCATACATTAGTACTCCTCAAGATCCTAAGCACAGAATGCTGGTAAGAAAAAAAAAAAAAGAAATCCTAATATTAATTTAAAATCATATGAATTTTATATTAAAAAAAAACCTCTACTGACATTGACTCACATGTGATGTTATGTTCTGAGCTGTGGCCCTGCCTATTCATCTCAGTAAACACAAAACAACAGCAAGCAAATCCATCAGGAAAATCAGCAGGAACTGCAAACATAATATACTAAAAACTAGATATGCTACAGTTCCCTGGGAAATGGACTTATCTTAATGGTTGTCTAAACTTGTAAAGAAAAAAAATATTTTGTCTATATATTACAGAAAGGTAAAGATATGTGTGTATGTATGTATATACTTGTGTGGGTGAATGTACTTACATATGCTGTATATATGTATATTTGATGTGCATGTGTGTATATATATGTGTGTATATATATATATATATGGTTTTGCAAGAAAGGATATTATTTTCTATGTATTTTGGAAATTTACAAATGGAAAAATTAGCTAAGGATTAACTTGTTTTCAAATTTAATTGTACATCTCACAAGAAGTAATGTGGAAAGCCTGGACTGCACACTTTTCTTGTTGACTCTCTTTGAAGCATACCAAGAACTTTACCACATTCTTCCAATTTCATAAAGGTCAAACAAAAAATTTTATGGACATGATTTTCTATGAAACCACCCAGTTGATTCACACCTGAGAGCTACCTAATTTGGTCTTTATTCATAGAAGAAATAAACATACAGTCTGTTCTTTCAAGATAATATCTTCAAGAAGATAAATATCCAAAAATTTTACTTCAGTTTTCCAAAAATTTTAATTCATATGATCCATATATTGCAACATATTTATGGTGTGACATTCATCCTTTCTTAGCTTTACCTTGGAAACATTTTATTTGGTTTTAGTAAGCACAGCTCGTACTCATAGCCTACCGCTCAGAGATCACAATGTACCCCTAGTGGTGGTAACATGTGGGAAGCATAAAGTCATGACCAATCACCAGATGGAATATTTGAATATTGGCAAGAATTATTTATTTTCCTGGCCACAAGCTGACAAACTCCATCTTGGTTCATATATTACTAAAGCAGAGCAGAAAATGTAAGATAGTCCTGAACACTAAGGCAGTGGACTGCTCACCAGGAAATTTCATACTCTAAGGAACTGATAGTTTATTCACTGGGTCTTAATTTTTTCCCTTAATTGACCTTATTTTATTGTTGTTGTTGACATTGCTATTTTTGATGTTGCTGTTTGGCAGCAAGGTTGAGGGGAAAAAGATTTTAGGAAGTTTAGCAGACCAAAGTTTTCATCCTGAAATTCTTAATTGCTAATCTCTTAGGGAAAACTGCTAATATGATATTTGCCACATAATTAATCTTTACAAAACTTTATTTACTCACATGTAAAACTATTGTTAAAAAATACCTTACTTGCATGAATATTAAGGACTTGAAATAACATATAAAAATTATTTGAAGTAACATATAAAATGTGCTTGACAGTGTTAAGCACATAGTAGGTTCTCAATAGGAGCTACTCATATCACTATCTTATACATAAGTTTTAGATCTTTATTTAATATCAAATAACTAGAGCAAGGGTTGGTAAACTTTTTCCTTCTTAAAGGGCAAGATAGTAAATATTTCAGGCTTTGTAGGTTAAGAGAAAAAAAATTAAGGTTATTATGTATATACTTTATATAATCATTTTAAATATAACCATTTAAAAAAGTAAACACAATTTTTATCTCATTGGCTATTAAAAACACAAGACAAAGCAAAAGAAAAAACAGAAGGTGAAGCAAGTTAGGGCCACCAGTTATTGGTGCCCACCCCTGAATGAGAAGATTAAAACCAAGAAAAGATATACATATATAGAGAGAGTCTCTGTGGGTCACCTGCAATATAATAATGGTTCAGATGTATTAAAAGAGTCTACAGTCTATTGGGAGAACTGTAATGAAATAGGAAAATACAGGAAAAAAGTTACACTGAAGAGTGATCTAATAAAATATCAAGCTATAATAAACCTTCTGTATCTTACTACTATCATTAGTTCTACTATTAAAAATGCTAATCATTATGATGATAAATTAAATGATCAACCAAAGAGCAAATGGGTGGCTTCTTGGAACAATAATTGCTACTAACTTTATGTGTGATCCAAAAGACCTCATTTTCCATTTATATAAAATTAGAAGATGTAATTCTTCTATCTGTATCTCCTCATATCTTTGAGCATTTGTAACTGTTACTGTTGGTACAATTTCACAGTAGTGTGTCCACTTTTCTAGAGGCTTGAGGATCTTTATCTTGAAACTGAAAAGAATACGAGAGTTTTTTTTTTTTAATTTCCAAGAATCATTTGCTACCAACTAGAATCAATCAAAGTGCCACAAAATTAGAATTGGCAATCAACAGCGTAAAATCATGTAGTAGTGTGGTACAGATTTCCAATGGGGTTTGTGAGAAAGGACACAGGATTAGACAAAAGGAAGAACTTAATTAAAATACTAGCTTTGTGACTTGCAGTTATTATGGACAAGCCACTTTTGTATCAAGGTAAATTTACTTCTTGTCTCATTTATTTCTTTTCTACCTAGGATGAAATTTTATCTCAAGGAAATTAACTGACCTGATCATAAAGGAAGTCAGAACTACTGGGACTTCAGTGCAACTGAACCTAGATGAGGAAGTCCTTGAAATATTGGGTGACTGCTAACCATTGCAGCTCAGAAACAAATACCATGGGCATTGGTTGATAAAAATCAAGAGTGGTATAAATGGTGAAGACTGTATAACGGCTCAGAGAATACAGAATTCACAACTAGAAGAAATGATCAGTAAAAACTTCACAGAGGAGGTTGAACATGCACATGAAAAGATATTTGAAAGAGAGATAAGGCTTAAAGAAATGGTAACAGATGGGTCATTCCAAAGAAATGGAATGGCTAGTGATCCTAGCTGATAAAACATGGCGCATAAATATAGCAGGGGAAGATGCCTGAATTTAGCTGCAGTAGAGAGCTCAGAGAAAGGAAGAAGTAACAAACTATGTGAGGAAAGGTAGCCAAATTATAGGGATTTCAAAATAGATATTTATGATTTAAAATTTTTCTTTCCAAGCAGTGAAATACTCACCTTCAATTACAAGTTTGTGTTCTTGTATTTATTATTTCTTTTAGGAAATTTTTCCACATTTGATTAGATTACATTCTACATTGAGTTTTTAGAACAACCAATATAATGGACAAAAAGATCAAATTTTAATGAATATGGCCACAAGGATTTGTAATAATGTTGTTAAAACTTTCTATAATAAAAGGTCATAGCACTTTTTTTCTATGTTCAAACTTTTCAAGTTAAGACCTTTTAGCCTAAAGTTAGAATTATGGGTTATAGTCTATTTTATACTGTAATTTTTATAACTAGCCATGTGCCTTTAAAAATGTTCCTTAAGCTCTCAGTTAAAGCTTATTTTGTAAACTTATGAATTGAATAGTTTGAATTAGATATCCTCTGAGGTCCCTTTCAAATGGAGTATTTTAAATTCTATAGTTTTGGTTTCTAAGGAAATTTTTTCATGTGCAGATTAATATTAATACAATATAGTCATGTCTAGACAACACATTAAGAAGGTTAATCAATTTACTGTGAAGTTTCTAATAACAAAACCAATCACCCTTATCATTTAAACAGTTTTCAGTCTGAACTGTTGAGAAAAGACAGACCACAGGAATAATGGGGAAAGGATTTATTTGGTAAATCGGGTACCAGATTTTTATCCTCAGTCTTAACACTCTTGTAACCTTGAAGATGTTACTTAAACTTGATGATCCTCATTTCTTTTCTCCACATAATGTGGCTAGTAATACCTGCATAAATTCTCTATGCCTATTTGCTTGTGAAGCACTGTCCTCAATCTTTACTGGTTTTGCCATTTGCCTTCTTTTTTTTCTTTTTTTGTCAGAAGCTGAAGATAAAGCTGGTGAATCAAATTTTCCTTTGTAGTTGACTTAACTTCATCTATTTAGATTGTTTTTTATATTTGTGAAGAAAGAATTTATCTCATCAGTGAATCACACATCACAGAAATAGTATGTTTGATCTGGAAAGCCAGTCTCTTCCTTTCATTTTACATGTGAGTAAACAGTCAGAAAAATTAAATGACTTGCTCAAGATTAAACAGTTGTAATATTTCCTCAGTGATTATACCCCAGGAGAGTATATGGAGTAATCCATACAGCCATTGCATTTAAACTCAATTTCTACAAGTTTACTCAAATCAGTCTTACTGGTTGATAGTGAATTAACTGTAAGAAAAACACACATACACACAAAATATTTGGAAATTTGGACTCTCTCCCAAAGATGGAGTCTCAAAGCTCAAATGTCACATTGCATTATACAAAATGTTGGTCATCTGGTAGAAGGTTTTAAAAGTAAATAATTAAGCCTGAAATGATCTAGTTACCTTTTTATCTTAGTATTTATTATAATAAGTCTGTGTCATGAGTTGAGCATGGATTAAGATCAGAAAACCCGAACAGATGTAACAAAATGGAGATATGTAAAAGAAAAATCACAAAACGTTATTTCTATAGTACTGTTCTGTATTTGTCTTTCTTCTCCCTTTATATAGTCAAGACAATTTCCCGAAAATAGAATCTTTGATTTCTGAAAACCTGTCTGCTCTTCATGTTTATACACCGTCTAATGATTGACTCTTACAGTCTTCACCACACACCCTGGACTTATTGCAAGATGTAAGTTTCAGCTTTGTTCTCACTTGACATAAACTTGCTTGACCACCTTTAAACATAGTTAGCTCCTAATAGAAGGCAACATCATTCTCTCTGCACACTCCCTAGAGTTGGTGAGTAACAAAATAAAGTCTTTTAGCCAACTTCATAACAAAAAGGGAAAAGGGGAAATCAATGGAACAATAAAAACTGCAATCTCTTTTTGTCACATTTTATGACCTCATCACCAACAAACTCCACGAGGTCATCACTCCTTGTGTTAGTCTCTTAACAGTCTGGGCACAATCACTGCTACCTTTTGAACTGGCATTTCTTTTACAATATTGCTTTTTGTTTGTTTGCTTTATTAAATGTTACTATAGGTTCCCCCCTTTTGGTTAAAATGAACCTCCAAGAAGAATGCTATCATAGATGGCAATAAACCCGTGCAAGTAAGATACATATGGTTCTCCCATACCATCATTCCAGAAAGTTTCTTGCCCACCCATAACAGTTCTTTACAGTTTACAGTCAATTCAGATATCATCAAAAGCAAGCAAAATTAGTGCACTCAATATACAGCAGATCACAATTCCTACTGTGAATTCTTGAGATGTAGTTTAAAAGAAAAAACTTCCCTAGGTGTGAAAAATACAGAGTCTAAAATATAAGTAACATAGCATGGAAATTCTCTCAATAAGTAACAGAATTTTAAATGAAAACAAAAGACTAATCCATTTTGGTTAACACCGATTTTGTTGATTACAGTCTCTGGTACTTTTTTTAATGTTATCATAGCCAACAGTATTATATTTTGATCAAGGATCAAAAAAGTTACCCATGATGATTTGTAATGTTTATTTACTGTAGAAATGAGTTTGTTAGTGACTTCAGAAATCTGTTTTAATGAAACATTGGAGAGTTAGGCAGAGGCCCTCAGCTGTATAGAACCTGACTGTCACTCACAATTGTCCTCTTTAGATTTAGCATCAAGATATTTTCTATCCTCTCAATAGCCTCTCTGGGACTTGGCTTTTCATCCCCCTGAGTCTCTCTTCTACTTCTAATTGCAACACTGACTATTTCCATCATGATGTTAAGAACATATACATCTTCCATCTATTTTGCGGTAAGTTTTTCTTACCTCTTGGCATAACTGAATCCTGGCTCCCATTCACAATTTCTATCTTTTAGGCAATCTTTAAATTTTTCCACCCTTTAGATTAGGAACAAGGACCTACTGTATAGCACAAGGAACTATATTCAATTTCTTGTAATGAGCTGTAATTGAAAAGAAATTGAAAATATATACATGTCTATGTGTATATGTGTAACTGAATTGCTTTGCTCTACACCTGAAACTAACACTGCAAATTGACTACACTTGGATAAGAAATAAGAATGAATGAATGAATGAATGAATGTGGCCAGTCATAACTGAGATGTGCTGCAAGGATTCACATGAGATTCTAAGGACTTAGTGCAAAAAAATGGACTTAGTACATTATATTAATGAGATAATGTAAATTATCTCAATAATTTTAATATTGATTACATATAAAATAATATTTTAATATAATTGGTTAAATAAAATATATTAGTAAAATTTAAAAAATAAAAAATAAATTCGTTATTATTATACCAACACATCCATATGCCTCTTATTTTAAATTTCATGAGAACTGCCTTATCTTGTATTTCTGTGCATAATTCTCACTTTATCAGTAGTTTAGCCGAGTCTCTCAATTCTTTGAGTAAATTGGTAAGTGGGAATAGTTATACTTTTCACTTTCAGCCTTTGTTTGAAATTAAGATGTGCCTTTGAAAAACTCAAACAACATCCTAGTTACAAAGCTTGCCCTCCTGTTGTATGAAGATAAGCTTCACCTCCTCTCCTCCTCAGCTATCAGTTTTCAAGTCCAAAATGGACATGAAGTGAACCTAAAGTGGACAAAATAGACTAAATATTTTAAATACAAACTCTTAAAGCTTTAATCTTTTTGCAAAGCTTCCCATTCTTCTCTCTGCCTTACCTCCCTAATTCTTAATTCCCTTCTTAACTCCTTAATTCCCATTGCCTTATCTCCTTAATCACCTGCTTCTTACCCCTTCAGTGTGATCTGTATCACCCCATTTCCCCCAGTTTCAGAAAAGAAAGAAGTATATTTTTATCCTTTTCAGAGCTGGAACCTGGTATCAGCTCTGTTTAATAACTTATGTGACCCTAGGCAAGATAAAGGTTCTCAAATTTTCAGTCTTCTAATGTGTAAAATGGGGTTATTCAACCACCATCAAATGAAATAATTAAATAAAATAATACACATGAATGCTTAGTAAATTTCCTGGCATTTCACGTATTCTAAAAGGCAGTGAATATTGTTATTTATCTCATTTGTTTAGAGGAGCAAGAAGACATGCTTGCAAAAATTTATGTCCCAAGATCGTAGAAAGATGAATGAAGGCAAATACCATAATGTCACACCGTACAAGGGACAGGCTTTGTTAGGAAAGCCTGAGAGCAAAGCAAGAGAAGAGGCAATGGTCACTGTATTATCATCATCCCAGGAAGGCACTCACGGGGACCAGTGGGATAGTGTCCTCAAGGAGGGACAGCCCCTTGACACCTTATCAATTTATAGTGTAAATTAAGAGACATACCTCAGTAGGGATAAACAGAAAGGACCTGGGAATCAGGCAATCTACATGTCAATTCTAGCTGCAAGGAGAATTTTCCTGGATTCCCAATTTAGCAGTCCAGATATTCATCAAATTCAGATTCAAGTTTCCGAGAAGAAGGCTCCACTTGGTTCTATAGGCAACTAGGTTCATTCAGACATTCCTGTTGAGGAAGAGGGAGCCCTCTCTCCTGGCAATTTGATATTCTGGGGCCAGTCACCCTACCATACTTCTTATTGTTCTATAAGAGGATATTTGGTGAATATTGTTTATAAGTATAAAATAAATCTCCCCTGGTTAATAGTTTAAATAATTCAAATTATGTGTATTTGGTAGAAAACTACAGAACCATTAAAAATGCTTCTTACCAAGAATTTAAATTTTGAAAAGGAAAATAAAACAATTCAGAATTGTATTTTTAAAAATAGCTTATAAAATGATAGATATGAGAACCTGGTAGATAGTTAAAATTTTGCAGAAATCATAATGGTTTTCTTCTAAAGGAGGAATACAACATTTAAAAATATAGGATTTAATGTGACAGAAAAATAAAAAACAGTGAGAATGATAAAAATTAACATTATATAAAATATGGGTATTGATTAAGGAGATGCAGAGTCTTCTTAAAGAGAGACTAAGATCCTGTGACTGGTATCATTTCAAATTCAAGGAAGTTCTAAAAAGAAGTTTATGCATGGTAGCAAAATTAAAACTTAATGGAAAAAAGTACATATATAAAAGTAAATAGTCTATTTAACATCACTGTCAGTCCAGTAGAATTATAACGCCTTGTAGAATTTTATTGATTTGCATGCACATTATTCTATTTCTGTTCTTAAAGCCAATCTCAAAAGCCAACATTACTGAGAAAACCACACACACCAAAACCAAGCAGCAGCAGGAGTAGCAGCATCAACAACAATGAAAGCAGGAAAGAAAAAAACCATAAACATTCATTTAGTTCACGAGAAGCCCCATTATCGTCACTGTAATCTTCAAAGTTGGTTCACTCTGTGGTAGCTTTAGATTTAATGTTAGAATCCTCTGCATCTAAATTGAAGAAATCAGCTGCTATCATCTTCTGAGCAGGAAAATTTATTCTGTGTAATTTAATGTAAAAGAGCCTTTTTATACTTGTGACCATTATGCCCTTCCACATTAGAGCAATAGCAAGACACACTGAAAAGCCAAAGGAAGTTTTACAAGCTAGACTGCTTTATTGACGCTACAAAGAAATAGAGAAACTTGCAACCCTGGACATATTGCATGCTGATGATATTTCCAAAGTACTTTTTTCTAGTTTGTATATTGCTCCAAAATTGGATTTTTATACACTGTACTGAAACTAATGTTTATGCTGATAAGGGTCGACTGTAATGGTGGATTAGAGTCTCTTAAAGAGACTTGTTTGTACTTTGAATTTGACCTTGGGTGATTTTGACTCTAATAATCTACCATTCATAAAGAAGTCTTAGAATACTTTTAATCTCACAACAAAGCCTAATGGGTAAGAACCAGTATCCCTTTATGCCTTACCTGCCATTAATCAAGTTGAATGGGACATAAAGTCCCTACAGATGTTGGATTTCATTGGCAGTAAGATAAGATCAACATCTTTAACACGCCTCTAAAATCTTGTAGGATCTGGGCTCTGTCTAATTCAAGAGCAACTTCTTGTGCTTTTCACCCCCTTCCCTTCTAATGGAAATTTGCCCATAGGAGTTCTATCAAGTTCTTGGAATTTATCGGACTTTTTCCTGACTTAGGACCTTTCCTCTTCATCTTTACCTCTGCTTTACACTGTGACTCAAGCAAGTCTCTGCTGCCTTCCAGACTGAGGTTAGATTTCCTCATTTGTTAGTTATTACACCATCTTATACTTTTCCTCTGTAGCACTTTTTACAATTTTATTTATCTCATTATGCAATTAACGCTTAGTACCTTCTATTTCTGTCTCAACCCACTGACATGAAGATTTCATGAAAATAGACGCTATACCTGTATAATTCTTTATACTTTTCCTAGTGACTAGACAATGACTCCACAAAGGCACTCCAGTATGTATCGACTGCATGAATTTGAGGATGCAGCTGCCAAGTCCTTTGCATATGCCAACTAAGGAATGTGGACATTAACCTGACAGGATTATAGGAACCAATATATGTAACTTCTGATGGACTACCAGCCCTCCATCATATTTTAGAAGAGACTTACATCTCTCTTTTATTTTTTAATTTTTTTGTCAGATGCTCTGAGGAAGGAAAAAGAAATGTCCTCCTGAACGAGTAAACTCAGAAGATTTCTATCTTCAGACTTTAGGTTTTCCTCATCTACCAGGGAAAAAGAGTGAGTATTAGTCTATCTGGAATTGTCTTGCCATTTCCCCATGTGTTTTCTCAATTCATACACTTTTACCAAATGGGTTCTCCCTCATAATCTCCCCTCCTTCAACAAGCTGAGGGTTCACACTCCACACCAAGGCAATATAAACTAGAAGCCTATACCCTTCCTAGCAGAGTTCACATTTAGGCATATAGAGGAGTTGCTAACAACTAAAATTCTTCCTTCTATGCCCACTGTGGGACCCAGGGTCAGTCATACAAATGGACATTGAGGAAAAGCTCTGAGCATAGGTTCTTAAAGATACCTAACCAACTATTTATACTAATATCCTTGGCATCTATCAGAGTGGGACAGAGCAGTGGCCTTATCAAAATCTTTTCTTTAGCCTTGGAACAAAAACTCTTTTCCCACTCAAAATCAAGAGACATAAACAACAAAACTAATTGAGAAAATGGTATTCTAGGCATTGTAAGTATATTGTAATGAAGTTAATAAAGAAATTATAAAAGTTTTTATGATATGCTGTGTTCCATGTTGACTCAATAGCAGAGAATGATGTAAAAAATGATCCATTCACCTCAAACATTTAGCTAATATACTTGTTACACTAGGCAATATCACCTTTCAATTAAAAAGGCCATACATTTTATAATTTAAAGGACAAAATAGCTAACTTCAAGCCCAATAATGTGAGAAGGACTCCAAAATTTCAAATTTCAAAAAAGCAATTTGGTTATTTCATGTACCATAAATCAATGTCCTGCATAATCAAAAAAGGAAAAATGAAAGTCTCTCTAAATTAATAACAGTTGAGCAGCCCATGTATATTAATCTAATCTAACAGGTTTTATTACTCTGCAGAAATTTTCTCAAGGCTTAATATCTCTTATATAAGAGGGAAAGGATGATTGGGAATGATTAAAAAATATAACTGAAGAAAATATTCATTTCAACCGTAAATGAAAACTGGTAATGAATGAGCAATGAATGACCATGAGTTCTGTCATTCCTCAGTAATCATATTTAACAGAGAAATATAGTTCAGATTAAAATATGTTAAAATGGATCTAGAGAGAAAATTTTTTTAAAAAACAGCTACGTATTTTAATTTCTAATTAGGTGCTTTGAAGCAGTGAGCAATTTCACTATAACTAAATTGTCCTTGCTACTTAAAGCCTTATAGCAAGATGATATGGTCTAACAACCCTAACACTGTCACAATTGTGCTACATAAGTTTCTATATGTTTTAAAATACTTGAATAAAGCTTTAAAGTACAGTAATATAACCAGTCATTATAAAAGAGACATACTATTAAGAAAAATATCAGAATATGGCTTTGTGTATATAAATGTAGATATATATGTGGTATATACTTAAAATCTATAAAAATAATACAATAAGACAGAATAAATATAATTAAAATAGGTAAGATAAACTAGGCAAAGGGAAAAACGTTCATAATAAAGGAATATAAAGCCAATAAGAAAAGCCAGTAAGAAAAGGAGAATCAGATTATGTGATTCAAAAATGTGTCAAAAATTGTATCAGATATTTAGAAGAATTAATAATATTTACAGTACTTAGTACAGCAAATTCCTCCTACAGGTTACCACAGGGCACTGTCAATCAATGAACAGTATCTACATGACTATGACACATTTGAATAAATTAAATATTTATTAATTATTCCTAGGCAGACTACTAGGTGGTAAGTATTAACAAAAAGTAATCAAAACAAAAAATTCTTCACTAGCCAGATTTTTATTATAACTTGGAATGTCATAAACCAAATTTCAACTCATTTTAGAGAAGTACCGGGGGTAGGGTATAGCTCAGTGGTAGAGTACCTGATGAGCATGCATGAAGTCCTGGGTTCAATCATTAAAAATAAATAAATAAATAAACCTAATTACCTCCTCCCTAAAAATAAAATAAAATAAAATAATAATAACAATAATAACAAAGTGCTATATTGGGGAATCACCTGTTTACTACTGGAGCACACTGTTAGCATGATCAATTTCAGAGTCTTATGCTTATAAAGATATAAATGTACTTGGTTTAGGTTAATAGCATCATACCAGACACATTTTTAATAGAAACAAGTCTTCCCTCATATAAAATTCTGTGGTAATACTGTGCATAGTTTTCTAACACTCTGATATAACCAGTGCATGTCAAGTATGAAATTGCTGGTTGGCATAATTATCCATGTTTCAGTCAGAATAGGCTAGGTTACGGTATAGTAACAAATAGCCTCCACAATTTAATAGCTTAGAACAATAATCCTTCATCTTATCCACACTACACATCAGATATGCTTGGTGTGGTACACTGTGACACCTGGATCATCACCATGGCAGAAATAAGGGAACACGGCAGTTCATATATTGGCTCCAAAATGCAGGCATCTTGACAGAATACATGTCACACATTTCTTTGACCAAAGCAGATAATGTGATTACAACTAGCGCCAAGGGAATGGACAGAATCAATCCTATCTTGAAAAGATAATCAAAAATGTTGGTAAACAATATTTATGATGACTATACTTCACGTAAGTGATGTCTACAATATCTAGAGATGCTGAGAACAGCTATAAATGAGATTCTATTTCCCAAGACAACCTGGGATATAACTCAGGACTAAAACTAAAATCTTCCTATAAAATTTAAGGAGAAACAAAGTCATGTGAGAAGAAAAATTGTCCATCAGGTCTGATAATTTCTTCATAAATTTGGAGATAATAATAATAGTAATAATAATAGAAGCCTCAAAGTTCTCAGCCATATTGTATTGCTGCACCACTTTTAGCCTGTTTTTCTTTCTTTCTTTTTTTAAATAGGTGATAACAAAAGTCTACCTGATCTACAGAAAAGCCTCAATAAAGCATACCACTGGAACTCTTGGGATGGCTGTGAAAATAAACTAGTTACAAAATCTATGCCAGAATAACTAAATAAAGAAACTCACTGAATGGATTTATTAGATATAGTTCATTTGAAAGTTCTGGAATGTGTACCCCAAATGATTGATTTTAGTTTGAGAACACATTTAAAGTCTTTCTTTCTGGCAACAGTTAGATAGCACGATCAGAAACACCTCAATAATCAACACAAATGGGATTTAGCTAATAAGTCAGTAAATTACACTTCCAACACTCTTTTCACAAATCCAAGCACACATGTATGCAAAAGCATTACACACACATGACCCTTGAGTAAAGAGAATGCACTTGGCACTCATGGAGATGTTGCTTAAAACAGATTTGACATTTGTAGATTGGCAGCTTGATCAAAAACAGAGATTTTAGGGAATAATATCAATTTTCCAAATTTACCTTCCAAGAAAGAACATAAAGGCACATTTTCATTGAGTATATGAAAGATACCAAATACTAGTCAATTGCATTTTATATAGGAGCATAATTCTCACTTTTGATTAACCAGATAACCACTCAAGATGATGAAGATCATCTTTATCCAAGCTGGAGATGAGACAAAAATGAGATACAGATTAAGGTCCAAGCTGAAATTTCATTCTTTGTCTAACTTTAAAGCCTCCATTTATTCCTCTATACCTAGGTTAGAACTTGGCACATTCTCTCACTCTGGTAACAAGTATTAGTAAATTCACTAATTAAGGTCATGTTGACACTTCTATTTTCAACTAAAACATCTGTTAATTTATACAAAGGTCTCCTTGGTTTAAACCAACTTGTCATTACTGCGTCTCAGAGAAGGATAATGTGTTTGGGTTTTACAAGTACTCTAAGTGTGAATTGAAAAGATTAACAGTTCTTGCCAATAGGTATTCTCTGTCCATATTTTTACATAATAATAGTTATCAAGAAGGCACAGGGTCTTAAGATAATAAATGATCATGCCTCACAACAGATCTATAAACAGGATCAGGATTAATGAATTTGCTGGCAGCTATTGGTTTTAATTAGCCCAAGTTCAATTGCAGCAGAATCATAGCTGTCCAAAAGATTTGGACAGTGGTAATACAGATCCCAAACAACCACTTCTGTCAATTTAATAAAGCAATTGGTCAGATTCCAATTTTAAAGTCAGCAGTTCAAGTAACTTGGCCCCCAAAAAGCTTTAAATTTCTCATCTTTCTTCTTTTCTCTTTATCTTAGTGTGGTTTACATCTTTAATCAAATCTCCTATCCTACCTGCTTGCCTTAAAAAGGTTAAAAACTTTTCAATACTATCTCATTTATCTTGTCCCTTTACTTTTATGCCTTTCTCTTGTGTGTTTACTTTTAGACTTGCCCTTAATTCCCTTATTCTCTTTCTTATCCTGGACAATTACAATCAATTCTCAATTTGTTTTCTCATCTTGGATGTCATCTCCTCCATGAAACCCTCTCTTAACCTCACACTGGATTCTAACTTTCAGTAATATTTTCTGAATATCATTCAAGAAACCATCTCAGGCTGTGAAACAACTCCAGTCTGTGAAACTGTTCATTATTCTTTCTAAGTGGTCTCTGAACCTCTTAAGAAATTAATGGAACTTAAAGGAAAGTATATTTAATAGCCCACTTTTAATGAAGTATTAGAAGTCTGGTTATCAGATTAAAAGTCTTTATAACCTTTAGTAATTGTCTACTCTTTAATTGAGAGACATAATATCTGCATCAATTAAAAAAAAAGTTTTGCTACTTTTGTGCTACTTTATATAGCTAGTTTGTGCTGACTCCACTCATGCATACTCAGCTCTCCTCAGTTCTCAAACTTCCCTCCCTAGTCTGAAGAATTAAACGCCCAGATATGTAGCAGGGATTTCAGGAAAGGTTCCTGGAGAAGTACATTGCCCCCTTGGAGGTGAGAAGTTCCAGAGGTTAAAGGAGGAAGGATGGAGAAAGAATTTGTTTATTGTTTGGGCAGTAATTGGGTCCATTTACTTGGAAAGGATAATTGAAAACAGACAATGACACGTATCATGACACCTCAGAGGTACTGAGATCTGGCTCTCTTAAGTGATCCGCAAACTCCATGCCTGTCCCCCGCAACACACAGCCAGCTCTACCTGAAGAAGGATCCCAATATACTTTTTCTTGGATTGTTGATCTGTATCCCTATTATGGTCCTCATGCTGAGGAGCTCCAATTCTCTAAGTATTTCATCGCATTACTATCAATGTTGCCAAAGTCTTGAGGCTTAGTCCTGCCATTCGAGCTATATATAACCTTAATTCCCTGTCTTGACCACAATTTGAACTTTCCAGTCTAATCTACTGCCTAAACAATAGAACTCAGATGAATTCTCATGGGAGCTAGCTTTGCTTGAGGGACCCTGGTAATGAAAGTCATAGCTACTTTTCTGTGTTGTTGTTCCTGCTGTTTCTTTTCTTTTGGTTGTTTTTCTTCTTTAACACACTGAAATGTTATTGAAATGCAAATATTAAGTAAATTGAAGACCCCACTCATTAAAACCTACTGACTCTCTACCACTTTTAGAATCTATAGTAGGTATGCAAACAGAGATGAGGTTAAGTTAATTTGTGACAGATCAGGGGTACTAATGTGTATGTTTCTGACACCAAATCTCCATTGTCTTTCACTATGCTACTCTCTTTCCCCATCCTTACCATACAAGATCATTAAAACTTGAATTTCAATGATACTTTCATCTCAAATATAATTGTCAACCTGTATTTTTGTTCCAGTCTATTGTTATACTCCTCAAATTAGTATTTGTTACATTTATTACTTAATATAATCAAAAATTTTTGGATTATCCACGTGTCTATCAATTGCTTTGTACATTCCCCTATTTTCCTCTAGGTTTTTCTACTTTCTTTAAATATGGGTCTGTGAAAGGTAATTTTGCTGAATATAGATATGTAAGTTGACAGTTATTTTCCATCATCACTTTGAGGCTATTATTCTGAATTCTTCCAGCCTCCATTGTTGCCATTGAAAAGTCATTTTTCAATGACTTTGTGCATAGTGACTCGTTCCATTCTGGTTTTCTTTCCCCCCTAGACCTTCTCTGTTCAGTTGCATCACTTGTGTCTAGATGTGTATCTATTGTTATCAATCTAATGCACATCTCATTCTGCTTCTTCACTGTGAATGTGCATGTATTTCTCTTATTTAGATATGGTCTCAGCCATAGACTCTTTAAATATTGCTTCTCCCCAATATTCTCCAATGAAAATTCTGTTCAACATATGTTGGAACTTCTCATTTAACTGTCTTAAAAGAATTCTCAATTTTTTTTCTTAAACACTTTTTGATGTATTTATATACCTACAAATATATGTACACATTTTTATATTAATATATTTTACTGAATTCTGATTTTTCTCACATTGATTTTCTAAGACTATGGTTCTTTCTTCATAGGTATAATGTGCAACTTGGCACAACTACTCCATTTTTATTTTAATCACTCTCCTTTTTTAATTAGTTTTTTGTTGTTGTTTTTTAAAACTGGATTTTCCTTTTATCATAATATATTTTTCTTCCACTATATACGTTCTTCCACAACAGATTTATTGAGATACAATTCACGTACCTTAACATTCACATTTTAAAGTGTACAATCTGGTGATTTTCAGTTTACTCATAGTTGTGCAGCTATCATCACTATCTAATTTTAAACTATTTTATCACTCCAAAAAGAAACCTCGTATTCATGTGAAATACTGCTAGCAAGAATTTGTGTTGACCACCTTGTCAAATACCAATTAACTACATAGTAAGGGTTAATTTCTGGACTCTCCATTCTCTTCCATCGACTGTATCTATATGTTTATCCCTTTGCCAGGAGTACACTGTCTTGATAAATGCGTCTTTAGCCTGACTTTTGAAATTCTCCAACTTTGTTACTCTTTTTCAAAAATGTTTGGCTATTCTCTATCCATTACATTTCCATATAAATTTTAGGATCAGCTTGCCCATTTCCTCCCAAATGCCATCTAGTATTTTGATAGGGAATGGGTAGAATCTGTATATAAATCTAGGGAGTACTGCCCTCTTAACAATAAATTTAGTATTCAAAAATACAAATATTTGAATCTATGAATGCAAAACATCAATCTCATTTATTTAGGGCTTCCCTCATTTCTTTCAATAATGCTTTTAGTTTTCAATGTACAAGCCTTTCACTTCTTTTGTTAAATTTATTCCCAATTTTTAAAATACTTTTTGGTGCTATTATAAGTGGAATAGTTTTTCAAATTCCATTTTTGAATTGTTCATCGTTAGTGTATAGAAATACAACTGATATTTGATACTACTCTTATATCCTGCCATCTTGCTCACTAGTTAGTTTAATAATTATTTGTACATAGAATTTTCAAAATAGCAAATCACTGTCCTCTGTGATTAGAGACAGTTTTCCTTCTTCTTATCAAATTTGAACATCTTTTATTTCATTTTCTTGTCCAACGGTCCTTATTAGAACCTCCTACTCAATGTTGAATAGAAGTGTCAAGAGCAGACAAGCCCACTGCTCCTGATATAGGGGGACACCATTATGGTTTTGCTTTCTTCTTTTATGTAATTATCCAATTCAATCTTACCTATATAAGTCTTTGTAAAATTATCCTATTATCTGAACATCTTGATATGATGACATTTCTGTGTGTTGTTTGCTGATTCACTAACAATTGATTATTGCTCTATTTTTTGCAGTTTCAGAATGTGATTTCGACTTTTACCTGTAATAATTCTATGTGTTCTAGGTTGAGGTTCTTGCACTTCCAGATTAATTTTTCTCTTTGCGTCTGCTAAGTTCCCAAGGAATGTCAACAATTCATCATCAGTTTCCACCTTTATTTCTCGGTTTGAAGTTCAAACTATGTAAACAGTATAAATTCAGATATGCAAATATACAAATTAGGGGGAAGGTACAGAGCTTTCTCATATGCCCCCCTGCTCCCATGTATCATATCATCCTCCAATATGTGATAAATCCTCAGAAGACATTTTTCCACTTAGAACCCAGTCAGGAAAAGACAAACTTCCATAGAGTTTTGTAATAGGTGTAACTTTTAAAATCCATTCTATCCTAAGATTAGGTCTTTTAATGCCCTAGCTATCATAGAATTTGTTTCCAGCACTCCTAGTACTTTTGTTTGTTAGACTTGCATAGGACTTAAAACTCAAAGCCACTATTTACTCTGATTGGAAATCTCCACACTTATTCTACCCCACAGCAGCTCATTTATGTATTTACCATTCTTACCATTTTGGTTTTCAGATGTTTTCATGTTTCTGGTACTTGAAGATCTGTGAGTTCAGTGTTTATGACATTTATCCTGTATTTCCAGGTGTATATAATGAGAGAGTTTTCATCATTTACTCCATTGTTTTCCAATAGATATTCTTTAATAATGGAAATTTACTTCTGCACTGTAAATATGTGAAATATGTTAGCCACTGATCATATGCAGTTTTTGAGTACCTGAAATGTGAATATTGTGACTTAGGAACTGAGTTTTAAATGTTAATTATCTCTGATGAATCTGAATTTAAATAGCCACATGTAGCTGAGAGCTATTGTTAACTGGTTGCAAATCAGAATACAGCCATTCCACTGAAGGAAATGGAAACTTTACATTCAGAAGTTTTCATGCAAAAAAGCCCCCCAGAAACAAAAACAAAAACAAAAGCTATAGAATATAATTGGAAAAAAAATCCAAAATTGATGTTTCTGGCTTTTAGAAAAAGAATTGAACACTTTGGCATTTACATTTGTAGATATACCCAACACTTAACTTCGTTAAAAGTAAAGAGTGCTTCTGTGTATTGGCCAAATATGAGCCTATGCCATTGGTCTATAATCCCAAAGGCTGAGACTTTCTCTGTGTTGCACCCAAATATAAAACAGAAATAAAAGTATATATATATATATATGTGTATATATATATTTATATATATATATGTATGTGTATATATATTAAAGAATCTTTCTTTCCCTCTCTCCCCTTCTATTTCTACATGACTATTAAGATAACATCAATTGGAGAATGTTCCCATTGCCCTGATTTCAGAATACAAAGAATTCCTTGCCTTTAGTAATGGAAAACATTCTCTGGGTTCTTGGAATTTCTTGTACTGTTGCTGGCTGGCATGTTCTGTGATCTAGATTCATCTTTTCACATTATGAGTGTAAGTTGACAGAGTAAAAAATCATTTTAGCTAAGAAACATCTATCTGAAGTTAAAGGAGTTCTCCTTGGGGTTAACTTCTGTTCACTGGATTTAATATCATTATTGGTGTCTGAGTGCAATGGCAATGACCAAAGTCAATTTAATATCATTTCTTTTCTCCAGGTGGTGCCCCGGAGGAAAGTCATTAAAGCAAGTTTAAATTTCTGATCCTTGCCATATTGTTTACATATTTATCACTACCTTTAAAACTATTTCAACATATTCTAGAATGCCTGTAGTCAATATTTATGTTTGGGTGAACAGTATCCATCTTTCCATTTTTGATTTTCCTTTGGACAATATCCTGGCCCATACTTTTAGTCCATGTTATTCAATAGACCTGCTCATTCTACTTAAGGGCAGGGCATATGACATAGACCAGGATATCAAAACTCAACTCAAGAATTTTAGTAAGAAATTCAATTTATATTAGATTTCCAGCTGTGAGTTTTCTGTAGGTCTGGAATTTTTGAATGACATAGCCAAAAGAACATAAAACTGAGCTGAGAAATAAGAGAAATGTTGACTATTTAGAGTCTCTGAGTCTAATCATTCCTAAATCCAGCTAGTCATAGACTTTTCAGTTATATAAAGCAAAAAATTCCCTCTTGCAGTTTAAGAAAGTTGGGTTTCCAACACCTGGGGAAAAAATTCAAATTCTTGAATAATAAAACTGCAGATACTCTAATGCCAAGAATCAAGCACTTCCAGAAGAGACTTTGCCCAACATTACTTCTCTTTTTCCAGAGTCACATTTTTACCCTCACCAAATTCTTTGAATGGGATTAGGGTACTTTTATTTATTTTAAAAGTTCAGGTAAAATTAGGGAGAAGGTACAGAGATTTCTCTTATGCCCCCCTGTTCCCGTATATCATATTGTCTTCCATTATCAACGTCTTTCTCCAGAGTAACATATGTGTTACAATTAATGAACCTATATTGACACATCATAATCACCCAAAGTTTACATTATGGTTCATTCTTGTTGTTGTACATTCTATAGGTTTGGACAAATGTAAAATGACATGTATCCATCATTATGGTATCATACAGAGTATTTTCACTACCTTAAAAATCTTCCGTGCTTGGACTATTCATCATTCTCCTAATCCTACCACTCAAGCCTGGTCAATCACTGAGCTTTTGAATGGTATCTGTAGTTTTGCCTTTTCCAGAATGTCATATAATTGGAGTCATACAGTAGGCTACCTTTTTACATTGGCTTCTTTCACTTGGTAATACACATTTATTTATGTTTCCTCTTTTAATGGCTTGATAACTCTTTCATTTTATTGCCTAATAGTATCACAGTTTATTTATACATTCACCTACTGAAGGATATCTTGGTTGCTTCTAAGTTTGGGTAATTATGAAGAAAGCTGCTATAAACATCTGTGTGTAAGTTTTTTGTGGTCATACATTTTCAGCTCCTCTGGATAAATGACAGGGACCATGATTGCTGGATCACATGGTAAGAGTATATTTACTTTTGTAAGAAATTGCCAAAATGTCCTCCAAAGTGGCTGTACTCATTTTGTATTTCCACCAACAATGAATGAGAGTTCCTATTGCTCCACATCCTCTCCAGCACTTGGTGTTGTCAGTGTTCTGGATTTTAGCCATTTTAGTAGATGTGTAGATGTATCCCATTGTTGTTTCAAATTGCAATACTCAGATAACATATGATGTGCCATATTTCTCATATGCTTATTTGCCATCTATGTATTTTCTTTGCTGAGGTATTTGTTTAGGTCTTTTGTCCATTTTTTTAGTCATTTGTTTCTTATTGTTAATATTTTTTTTGTATGTGGATAACAGTCTTTTATCAAATTTATCTTTTGTGAAGATTTTGTCCCAGTCTATGACTTATCTTTTCATTCTCTTGAAATTTTCTTTCACAGAGCAAAAGTTTTTACTTTTAATGAAGTCCAGTTTATCAATTAATTCTTTCATGGACTGTGCCTTTAGTGTTATATCTAAAAGTCTTGTCCATACCCAAGGTCATCTAGGTTTTCCCTATTTTATCTTCTAGATTTATAGTTTTATTTTACTGTAGGTCTTTGAATCATTTTGAGTTAATTTTTGTAAAGGGTGTAAGGTCTGTGTCTGTATGTGGAGTCTTTTTTTTTTTTTTTTGCATGTAGATGTTCAGTTTTCCCAGAATCATTTGTTGAATGGATGATCTTTGCTCTACTGTACTGTCCTTGTTTCTTTGTCAAAGATCAGTTGACCACATTCATGTGGGCTATTTCTGGGCTCTCTGTTCTGCTCTATTGATTTATTTATCTATTTTTTCAACAATATCATACTGTCTTCTCAACCAACTTTTGTTTTCATTTCAATTAGTCCCTCCAAAAACTACCAAAAACTTTCCCTTTGAATTAATATTTGTCAGCTTTGAAACTGAACTAGAGCACAAATATGCATCCCATGAGTTCATTCCCTTCCTCTTCTATAGAAAGATCAATTTGCATATGTTACATAAAAAAAGTCATTCTATTAGTCAGGAAGATAAACAGAGAATAAAACATTTATTCTACACATCATTTCAATAATCCTCTTGATATTTCTTCTTCCTTGTTAGTGTGATATACTTTTTATGATTTCCCTAAATACGCTCTTGTAAAATCCCATAGCATAGACACTCTGTAGACTTCCTATTCACCAAGCATCATTTAGGATGATTATAGGAAGCATCATTTCATCTTACTACTCTCAAAATCTTCCTTCTACCCATCTTTTTAGTATAAGCTATTAGAGATTGAATAAAGTAATTAATAATCTCAAGGTATCAACTCATTCCTTCAGGAGACACACACTATTCTCTGTATTCATATTTTCTGTATAAAATATCATCTCAAAACATTAAACAACAAGCACTTATAATTTCTGATAACTCTTTTGGTTGACTGGCCTTTTCTGATTTGGGCAAGCTCTGATGGTAATGAATGGTCTTAAAAGACCTCACTGGCATTTTTAGAAGTTGTCAGACTAGCTGGTCTAGGCTCAACTAGCATGGTTTGGCTCTCCATAGTCTCTCAATCTCCAATGGGCTAGTCTAGATTTCTTCACCAGGCTGTCCTGGGGTTCAATCAGTGAATTTGCATCCCATTAGCTAAAGCAAGTAACAGGGCCAAGCTGAGATTCAAGGGATGGAAAAAAATATTCCTTATCTTAATAAAAGAAATTAAAAAGTTATATTACAATAGGGTATGAATGCAAGGATGTACAAAATTTCTCTCTTTCTTTTTTGGCAGTATACCTTAGCCTGACATGCTATAATCCACCACCTTTACCAGTTTTACTTTCTTATTTTCTGAACCTTTACTTTTTGGCTTCTTGGTAGTAGTAGAAAGTCTCATGGAAGGTAAAAGAAAGGATTTATGATAGGCATAAGAGAATGTATAAAATTTTAAAAAATGAAAAGTACTGGAATCCCAAAGCATTATATATTTAAAATCCAAATACATACAATAAATTCATACACAAAATTCCTATAATACATACATAGAAAATTCATAATTTGCATTTTAGTAGAAAAGAATAGGAACTCTTTGAATTTGTAAAGCTCTTTATAATTTGCAGCTTGTTTTCACATCCATCAATTCATTTTAGATAGAAAATCTTATAAAATTATGGACAAAGCAATGGAAAATCTATCAAAGACTGATTATGAAAGCATGTGCATACACCCCTCTATGGCATTATTTTGAGTCACTGTAAATCATTTAGAGATAATAAAGTTTCAGAAAGAATAAACAGATCAATCATAGATTTGTTTACCGACCATCCTGATCAGAATCAGAATAAGCCATATTTTAGTATATTTCTTACTAAAAATAGATATATCATGCAGCTCTCATGACCTTGTCTGCATTTCAAAATAGAAATCAAAACGTTACCCAAATAAAAGTTGAAAATTATATCTTATACTCTTCTTCAATATGTAATATTGTCTCATATTATAAAGGTTGAGCTAAAATGTTAAGTTATAGACTATATAATAATTAGTAGCACTGCACTTTGCTTTCACCATTGGGTTGTAGGTTGAAGTACAAAACTAGTATGTATGCAGAAATACAAAATATTAGAAAACCTATGTATGTTTCAGTCTAGGCAATGGCATCATGGACCCCTCTCCAAATCCCTTTTAATTTTAGAAAAGAAAATTACAAATGAACCTAATTTCAAGACACTGATGGGGCTACCATCACCTGAACTAAATAGTGCACAATGCAGCAGTAAAAATTTGGGGTTATCTTGCTCTATCAGGACTTAAAAACCATGAAAACTTCTCTTATAGGCAGGTTCCTTTCAATCGCTTTCTTCTCTTTCAAAGGCTTCTTACAGAGGACTGATGAATTTTTAACAACAGAAAGGACATTCACTCACTTTGTCTTTTAAAAGGAGTCCTGAAGGCAATGAGGCTCTTTACCTAACTTGCATCAGAATGTACCCATTTCCATCATTTCTGTTACCTTACTACTAACCTCTCTTCTGCTTCATTTCATTTACAGATCTGACTTTCTTACATTCTTTGTTTGGTTCCTTCTGTAAACTATACCCTGAAACATATTGGATTCTGGCTCCACTTACTCTTAGATTGCATCCTGTTTTTCAAGTTTGCTGGTTGTCACTTCAGCTACCAGAGCCCAGCCTAGTTTTTAGTTTACAACGCCTGGCCTATGTATAATTCTTTTCTTCCTGCCAACTTTTCCTTAGTCACCCTTCTTTATGTCCGACTAAGATTTTTATCTGTCCTTGATATACTGATGAACTGTTTCAAACATATTTGACCCTGAATAAACACATCTTTGGGAAATATCCTAAGGATTTTATTATAAGCTATGACGTACATAAAACAAAAATAAAACAAACAAACAAAAAAACCCACATAGGCAAGCATCTGTGCCTGTGACACAAGGCAATGTAGAAGAAAAGAAGGAACCAAATGCAATGCTTAATTTTATGTCAGTCAAATTGCCTGGGGTAAAGGATGCCCAGATATCTGAGAAAACATTATATCTGGGTGTTTATGAGGATGTTCCTGGAAGAAAATAGCATTTGAATCGGTACACTGATTAAAAAAAGATCTCCCTCATCAATGAGAGTGGTTTTCATCCAATCCCTTGAGGGCCTGAATAAAACAAAAAGGTAGAGGAAGGAAGAATTTACTCCTTTCTTGAACCAGCGCATCCATTTTCTCCCACCTTTGGACATCAGCTCTCCTTACTCTTGAGCCTTTGGACTCAAACCTGGACAAACACCATCACCCTTTCTGGCCCTGATTTTTGAGTCTTTGAACTAGGACTGAGACACAATCAACTACCCTGGTTCCTACGCCTTAGGACTGAATTACACCACTGGCTTTTCTGGTTTTCTAGCTTACAGGTAACAAATCACAGGACTTTACAAATTCCATAGGTGCATGAAACAATTCCTATAATAAATAAAATATATATGGAGATCTATCCATCTACATCTCTATATTTCCAAATTTGTGCTGTTTTCTGGAGAACTCTGACCAATATACCAAACTTTACAGAATGCTTGGTTTGGACAAGGTAGTTTATCTGGCCCTTTGCATATATTGTCTTAGTTAATGTTCACCAAAAGATCAACAGGTTAATTATTATTATTTCTACTTTAAAGCTAAGAAAGCAAATCAAAAAGTTTAAATATTCTAGCCCACATTATATAGTTAGAAAATGGTAGGTCTGAATTTGAACCCAGGCCTTTTCTGACTTCATGGCTATTTTTTGCATTGGACCATGCAATATTTATTTCATAAGAACACCTAAACTTACTAGATTTTCCTGGACAATACATTATTGAAGGACTTAGATTATTGAGGCAGAAATGTAGTAATAGAAAGGAAGGTGGAAAAAGAAATAGGTTCCAAAGGGTATTAGACCATCTAACATGAAAATCATGGAAGGTCAAATGCCAACTTTTATCACATAATATAATATCCCTTCTAGAAATATTTGACTTGCATTTCTAAAAAGTCATAGAGTTCCATGTTATAACCATAGCCTATTATTTCTGAAAAACAGAGTTTATTAAAGTTACATGTTCTATACCAGAGAGATTCCAATAAAAAAGGAATTTGGTGAATTATAAAAAAGTAAATATGTCAGAGAAAGTGCCCTTCCTCTGTGAAGTAATCTACAGGTATTTTTTTTAACACTTTTTATTGATTTATAATCATTTTACAATGTTGTGTCAAATTCCAGTGTAGAGCACAATTTTTCAGTTATACATGAACATATATATATTCATTGTCACATTTTTTTCTCTGTGAGCTACCATAAGATCTTGTATATATTCCCCTGTGCTATACAGTATAATCTTGTTTATCTATTCTACAATTTTGAAATCCCAGTCTATCCTTCCCACCCCCCGCCCCCTTGGGAACCACAAGTTTGTATTCTATGTCTGTGAGTCTATTTCTGTTTTGTATTTATGCTTTAGACTACAGGTATTATGGGTGGGGATAATCACTAATTTCACTTTCTCTGAAATATATAGTTGAGTAGACCAAACCCTTAAAATCAAAGTCAGCAGTTTGAAGCTCTTTCAAAAGAAGAATTTCTACTACAGACAACTGAAGATTGGTGGATAGTTACTTTCTCTCTCTCTCTCTCTTTTTTTTTTAACATTTAAAAGCCAAAACTTATTTAATAAATGCATCTGTCTCTGAGGAAAAACCACACTTGAACTTATATCTACAACTGGGAAACAGCTATTAAGTAGTAATTATGATCCCTGTTTTATTGTCAAATAAAATTGTTTGTTTTAAATAAGTTCTTCTTAGTTATTACAGTCAATTATTATTCCTCTCAGTAAGAAGTCTTGTGCTTGCATTTCTAAAATATGAAATGTTAGAACTAGCTAATGTTAAATTCTATGAAGAAAGGATCCAAAGCAGGAAATATTTTCATAAATTACATTTATCAGTAAAGCAGACATCTTATTTAAGTTTACAAGTGATTATTATTTATTATAAATTTGCAAAGTTTTATTTTAATGGATAATTGTACGAACAGCTATTAGCAAATGATTGGCACTTGACAGACTGATGTTGAGTTTATAATGC
The DNA here is from genome assembly GCF_009834535.1 of Camelus ferus. Lineage (NCBI taxonomy): Eukaryota > Metazoa > Chordata > Mammalia > Artiodactyla > Camelidae > Camelus > Camelus ferus. The sequence goes on from NC_045699.1 coordinate 14,960,947, forward strand.
TTAGTATGCTTAGTGTATACTACTCCCAGATCTGAGAAGGAAATGTTCTAAAAAAAATTAATAAAGAAGTACAAAGGCAAAGACATATTAAGACATATCTATATTATAATAAATTATCCTTTCTTGAGTTACCTTGGTGTATTCATTATCTTAATCAGAAACTAATTAAACATAAGTAGAGTTTGTAAGAAATCGAGACTGGAGCAAAGCAGCTACAATTTTTGATAATCTCATATAGATGTCATTTTGAATGACCTAAAAAGAATTTGACAATTCATCATTATATCATGACTTCTAATCAAAATCTTTGAAAAAGATATATGTCTATTTTTCAATCTACAAGTTGAAAACGAAATACATTTTGCAAGTTGGTATGTAATATTTATAAACATCTTCTTGATGTGTTTAATGCATGTGAATGCAATTGATAACCCAGGGTTAAAAAAAAAAAAAAAAGGATCCCTGTGTAATTTGAATAGGACCTTTTTTCCGGTGGGGGCAGAAATGTATTGTGTAATCCTGTTTAGAGTAGAAAATTCTATTCATATCTGTCTTTCATAGACTGTGGACCTCTCCGAGGGAAATCCACCTAATGAAATACCATTTTAGGGAACGTACGCTTTATTTCAAGAAAGTATAAATGAATTATAGTGTTTTCAGAAGAAAAAAAATAGAACTTGGTTTAACAATAGCTCTCGAATAACTACAAATGCATTCATAACAAAATCCCTTTGATAATACCCATGAAAACAGCAACATAAACTCTTATTTTCATCAAAACCGCATAGATCAACTCTGCATTGGATATACTCTTTTCCCAATGACAATTCAAATAGGAAACTATACTTAACTTGCTGCTGAGATGGAGAACTGCAAAATGTTACTGCAAAGGCATATATTCCTTATTTACTACAAATGTTATTAACTTTTGAATATCTGCTTTAAAATGTCAGATAAAAAAAACAGATAGCCCAAATGAATGGATAATCTTGCCAATGAATTTTATTTGGCTGTGGAATGTATTCTATGTCTACATTTACAGCATATTTCTTAATATATTGCCCTTAGACAAGTACACTTACAATCTAAGCTCTACTCATATCTTTTTCATTAAGAAGCCATATTGTATTTAATTCATATTGCTTTGACTATAAACAATGAGACTTGCTCACTCTAGATCAAGTAGTATGGCTACTATCAAAAATGGTGTCAGATATTTTATGGAATTATGAAAGGGTCTATTGTACAAAACTACCTCAGAGACACTAAGACTGGGTCTCTGCCCACCAGAGTTGTTTGAATTTCCATTCATGTTATTAACACAGTTCAGCGATCTCTCAGATTCTATTTAATTCATTCACATTTTTTCTTTTACACCATATATTAAGTATCCATTGTATGCTAGGCATTCTTTTAGGCATTTGAGTTCACAGCAGTGAACTGAACAAAGTCTTTACCTTCAAATAGCTTACATTATAGTGGGAAGGGATGTAATAGGTGCTACCCGTGTGTGTGTGTGTGCGCGTGCGTGCGTGTGCGTGCCCGCGCACGCGCACACGTGTGTCTGTTACTATAAAGAAAAATAAATCTGAGGAAGGAGGATAGTGTCATGCATTGGTGGCAGTGGTGCTGAGAGTGGGTGCTTATTTAACATAGGGTTATCAGAAACATGTTATATGAAAACGTGACATTTGAGCAGAGACCTGAAAAAAGTGAAGGGATAAACTATGATGATATGTGAAAAAGAGAATTCCTGGCAGAGGGAACAGCAAAAGAAAATTTCTTGTGTTGTAAGTTTGTTGTCTTTTCCTATCCCACTATCAACTGGATTCCCCACTCTCTATGTGTACTCCTTATATAGTCTACTTAATTTAGTTATTGTTTACTCCTTATTTGTACATGTTCATAATAAGATATGACGTCTATTTTACCCCATTATCCCGTATCTCAATGCATTTTTTAGCTTCAACTCCCATTGCTTACCTATGTGCTTACCTATGTTACCTATGTGACTACTTTCCAATTCAAAGTGTAAAAGGTAAAAATCTCATCAGCATGGTTTCTCTGGCTATTTATGATCCTTGGCCAGTTTAAAAAGTGAGTAGGAGGGTTGAGAATTGGGTCATGTAATACCAAACATCAAGGACAAGCCTATCAAGGATATGCCTTATCAAGAATTAGAGGTGTCCTTAAAAGGGGCTAAACACACCACAGAATTCAAACATTCAGTAAAGTTATCTGTCTGCCTCATATTCAACATTTGTTGAATAAGTAAGTAAATTTTCAGGTTCTAAAACATTGAATAATTTCACACTCTCAATATATCTATGAGTTATTACAAAGCAGTTATACTTAGATTTTGGACCAATTTCCTCAGATGATTAAAAACTCTAATTAGTGGACTGAAGCAAGGCCCCCAAAATATATGGCCACCCAGAATCTCAAAATATAACTGTATATGGAGTAAGAGTCTTTGCAGATGAAAGGTAAAGACCTTGAGACGAGATCACTCTGGATGTAGGGTGGACTCTAAATCCAATGACTGGGGTTCTTTTTTTTTTTTTGAGTAAAGGTAGATTTAGAGAGATACATACTGCATAGAGTGTAGGCTGTTTCAGAAGGCACAATGACTGGGGTTCTTATAAGACAAAGTAGGGGAAGATTTAAAAACACAGACAGAACATACAGAGGGAAATCACGTGAAGACAGAGGTACAGACTGGAGAGATACACTTATAAATCAAGGAGTGTCAAGGATTGCCAGAGTCACCAGAAGTTAGAAGAAAGGCATAGAATAGCTTCTGCCTCAGTGCCTCCAGAAGGAACCAAAACTACCAACACCTTAATTTCATATCTCTGGCTTCCTAAAATGTGAAGTAATGAATTTGTGTTGTTTTAAACCATCAAATTTGTGTTAATTTGGTAATGAAGGCCTATGAAACTAATACATTTATATATGTCTTAGGATATCTAGATCAATGCAGATATCCAAAATAAGATCTTCAGACAATAGAAAAATCAACACATAGCAAGAATAAATTTGTCTTCAAACTTTTGCTGCACCTGGACAACCACTTCTAAGTAACAATTCTTCATCTTTTGGTTGTTTATTTTGCTTCTTTAGTTTTTGTTAACCATATGAGGCTACATTTTTTTCTGGTTGTATATGTAAGATCATATGTCTTATTTTAAAGCATGGTCTTGTTTCTAAAATAATTTCAAGTTACTGAGAGGAATATGTGTGTCTGTGTGTGTGTATAACAGTTGTATCATAAAATAAAAAATAAAGTTAAGCTATAAGAAAAGAGCAGTGGAGACAAAAATACAGCCAATATGAGTATTATGAGGATCTATACACTTGTAATTTTAGTTATATTCTACCTACAGTCATCGCGACCATTTGTATAATAAATGATATAGCACACATAAATGATTTTAAGAAAAGAATTTTTCAGGTGGGTATACATAAAGACAATAGTATATGATAAAATGGACTGCATGATTTTCCATATTGTTACAGTAGATGCTATGATAAGTTTCATAATTTTCTTTTGTAAAATCATAAAAAAGGAAACCGCAGTAAAGACAATTGTTTGAAGGGATGTGTCAAAGAAATATTAGGTAGCCTAAGAACCCAGTTATTTAGTGATCTAAATTAATATAGAATTAGCTTTGAATATCAGGAATAAGAGGATTAGACTACATGCCCTTAAAGCAAACTTCCTTGAATGATACTGTCTCAAATAAGTTTTTATACTGAGTAACAGTGCATTCAAGATTGTTGTCTCTGAATTATTACTATATTTCTACTTTTTAATCCAGTTGGGGAAAAAAAAAGGCCATACATCCTAATAAGAAAATATACTGTAGAAAAAATTGATATCCTTTTTTGAATGCAGAAGAGTCTAATGAGGAGGCTTAACTAATTATAATGCTATTTCACTTCTCTCTGAGTTGTGCCTGGAGGGAACAGGATTCTCTTCTGATGATTATTTTGGATGTGCTTCGAGCACAGATACATGCGTAATCAACACATTACGTATCAACTAAAATTCTATGCTACATAGAATGGCTGACAGAGTTAAAGCCTGAAAAAAAAATGAGGCAAATATAATTATATATGTACTTTGAATAGATTAAACTTTTAATAAAGTACTCATACCATCGCACAGCTCTGAGGTAATCTGCTTCCAGCTGTATGGTAAGATATATATTATTTATTAAGTGATAAAAGTTATTATGTGAAGTATCTTGTTTTTAAAAAATCATTACTTTAAAAACCATTTAATAACAGGGGGAAATGGTAAGTCTACCAAAAATCACAGTGCCAACTTTGGAATAGTTTAATTTTAGTTTTTCTCTGAGGCATTAATTACCCTGTATAGTCACTTGACTATTCAAATTATAAAAATATAGAATATTCATATAAATGATATTTTTTTCTATACTTAATGGAAAAGAGGAACACACCTACTTTTTAAAATATAGTATCACTTCATTCAGAAAAGTAGAATTTAAAGGAAGATTCCTATAGTAGTCATTACCAGTGACCAATCCCCATCTCTTCTGCACTCACCTATACCCTACAAAGGCTACTTACTGTGGATGTTTAGATTATACTAGGCCTCAAAGCAAGGCAAGCAAGAAATGCCAGAAAAGCAATGTATGTGAAAGTATTCCTTGATGATGAGGTTCCTGAACAAGATAAATGCATAGAAGAAAGTGGAGAAAAAAAGCAAAATAACCATTAGTAATTAGCCAGTGCAGCGTACTGAATAGAATCCTCCCCAAATCCATGTCTACCTGGAAATTCAGAATGTGACCTTATTTGGGAATAGGTTTCTTTGCAGATGTAATTTTTAAAGATGAGGTCACAATGGATTAGGGTGGGATGCAAATCTAATGACTGATGGCTTTGTAAGAAAAACACGTATCTGAAGACACAGTAAAGAAAACCATAAATCAAGGGAGGCAGAGATTGGAGTAATGAAGCTACAGCCAAGGAACACCAAGGATTCTAAGGAGCCACCAGAAGTTAGGAAGTGAAAAAGAGGCAAGGAAGGATTCTTACTTAGAGCCTTTAAAGGCAGCATGGGCCTGCCCGTACCCTGAGTTTAGACTTGTAGCCTCCAGAACTGAGAAAATAAATTTCTATTCTTCTAAGCCACCCAGTTTGTAATACTTTTTTTAATGGGAGCCGTAGGATACAAAAATACCAGGTAAACTCAGAGAAGTATGACTGAAACCTGCAGCTTCAGATTGTAATCTATAGAGTCTCCTCACCTTGTCACACCCATAAATATACCTCCTGTGCCCCTCTCCTGCCCAAATCTGAATCTAAGCACCTTCCAAAGCCTAGAAGTCTGCTTGGAAGGGTTAAAGAAGAAAAGAAAGCTTTAGGGAAAAAATTGGCCTGGACTGGCCTAAGAAGCAGATTCTAGGTCTGTTTACTAGAGCAGAAGAAAGAGAAGAAAAGCCACATCCACTTTCAGATTTTAAATGCACACTGACACTATTTAACAAGTGAATTACATCAATCACTGTTTTGGAATTTAACTGGTTAAATTAGTAACTTCTCCAAAGAGAAGGGAAAGAAAGAGGATAAATGTTTCCTTGGACACTCCTCTCCCACCAAAAGACCATTGTTCCCTGCTTTGTTCTCCTTAGTGGAGACCTTGAGCCTACTATTCAAAACTTTGGTTAACTAGAGAATAACTGGAGTATACACCCCAAGGGGAGAAGCTGGGAATATCAGGACCATCTCATTCCTGTTTTTATTCAACCATGTTAACTGTTTTCTGCAGTCCCTGCCTTCCACTTGTCAACTGAAATAAATGCGCAGCCTAAAAGTTGAGAGTTATATTTTATTTGGTGGGAGGACATGAGCTGGGATGACAGTCTCTCAGATCCCTCTAAGGGACTGCTCCTAAGAGGTAGGCGGGGAGCTAGGATATAGCTCCTTTACAACAAAGACCAGGTGGTTGGAACAATAAAAGATTAGTTGTTATCTAAAGAAAACCAGGCATCTCAAGTTAAAGAATTAAGTGCTTTTCTATTTAAGGGAGGAAGCAAACATTTGGGTTCATTGAATTCATTCCTTTGACAAGCATCTAGCTATCTAGGGCTAGTATCTTGTCCTTTCTTATTCTGAGTCCTCTCAGAGTGCACCATTGTGTGTGGCTGCAGAGGCTGGGCTGCAGGCTTGTCTTCATTGGAGGGTGGCAGCAGCCACTAATGACTTGATGGTTTCAGCATTCTTTGTTTACTGATACGGTTTGCAGTGCTTTTCACTCACACACTAAATGACCAATCTTTCTCAGAGAACATTTATAATGTTGCTCTCAAACTCTTTAAAACTTGGTTATGACAATGTATTATTTAATTGAATTTCAAACCACATTGTCAAAGAAATCACCCCTATTCAGCTCCCATAAGAAATTATGCCCAACTGTTAATGGGATCCAAACTCATCACAGACTCTTGATTGATTCTGTGAAAGGCAAAATGTCCTAATTAAGGAGACAATTTTATTCAGGCTCTGCAATAGAGAATGCTTATTAAAAAGGAATATATTAAAGAAGTGGGAGAAAACCTGGGATTTCACTGAGGCAAGTAAACAAAGGACTCATGAGGATGGGTGGACAGTTAATCCCAAACAAAAATATAGCCCACAGAACAAAACAACTCATATCCAAACCTCCAAATTAAAAAAATAATATTAACTATGATCTCCTAATATTATCAAATTGACCTCTTATCCCAACATAGGAACACAATGTCCTCAAATATATTTTCCTTTCACATTTTGTAAGCAGATAGGATAGGGGGGTCCCTGGAGAAAGAGAACCATGCATGGCTTTCTTGATAGAGGATAAACCATTTTGACCTATGCCATTTTGTGATCTAAGCCTGGCCACAATGCTTGTCCTTGAATAGGTCTCAGTAATCAATAATCTTAAGGGAACAAAGAGCAAACTGTTATCAGGCAAGAGAAGTAACAATAGCAAAGATAACAAATTAAGTTGTAAAATCTCCCAGTTCTATTTCAATGGCAGAGTCTAGCCTGAAGCATGTTCTTGAGCTGTTTTGCAGAATTTAAACTCCCAGGCACTCAGCAGGCAGATCAACTACAACCTAAGAGATGACGATGTTGACCTTTTCTGACCCTCTGTGACTTCAGTCACCTAAAGCTTGGACTGTGTAGACAATTCAAGACCGTTCATAAATATGCAGGTACACTTAGCTCAAAACTTACCCAATTTTGCTCTTTGGGAAGACTGTTTTGGGAAAGATCCCTGGTGTTCTCCCTACTTGCTGCAAATAATAAATCCTTCCTTACCCCGATCTTTAGCTTGACATCCACCAAGAGGTGAACCTAGTTTTCAGGTTAACACTTCCTCTCAAGATAACAGGGAAAAAGTAGGGCCAATAAAAACCTTAACAAAATGAGAAATTAAAGACCACATATTCCCCTCTGTAATCTTAATCCCTTCTTTTCTGGTCTAATTTGAAAATAACTAACAATGTTAAACTTTACCTAAATTCTGCATTCTTGGAAAATAGCAAAGATTGTTAAGAAATCTACCCCTACCTCTGCATACATTTTTGTGTTCCAAGAAATAGCTAACTAAAATAGACCACTCTGCTCTTGTATATCTGAAAATAAGCTTCTCACCCTTCTAATGGAGATTCTCTGTCCACCTTCCCAAATGACTCTCTCTGCTTACCTGCCTCTATAAAACCTCAGGTTTTCTCTCTCTTCATTCATACATTCCTCATGAATGAACACAATCCCTATTGCAATAGCCTGAATAAAAGCATCTCCTTAATTACTGGGAGAATTTTCTCTTTCATAGAATCACTGAAGAGCCTACTCTGAATTAGGATCCCCTTAAGAGTATAGATTGAGTCATCTCCACTGGATCTGCTATTGCTGGTTCAGCACTGAAACTTAAATCCTCCACCTGATGGTTAGTAAGTTCTCTCATGGGTTCCTCTTTCCTCTTTCTTACTTTCTAGCAGTCACTAGGATTCATAAGAATATCATAGAACCAGTTCCATAGATACAAAATCCTAGAAACATAGGCAAGACTTCTGGCACTAAAATAGTTTACATCCTAAGTACCCATGCCCCTAACAAACATATAAAACTTAAGTTTTGTAACCTAAAACAAAAGTATGCTTTCTGAATTTAATATATATTTCAACCCCTACCCACATGTTTCCAAAAGTAACTCTGTAGATCCATAATCCCAGTGTGGAAATGAACTAGAAAAGTTAATGAAGGCAGTATTTTTGAAAGAGACAGAAAAAAAGAGACTGATATGGGTCACCCAGGATTCATGACTGCACAACCTTGCTTGGTCATCCCTTCAGCGATTCTTTCCTGGAATCTCTCCTTATTGCTATATTTAATGATCACTAGAAGTTTTCCCATAAGATTCTTATTTTAGCCAAGTCTTTTTCAAGGCAATAAAAGTTATAATTATCTTTGTATTTTATTTGAGAAACCACTTGCAAATTTCATATAGAGTAACTATAACCTCAGTAAAATTTTATTATTTACCTATTAATTTATTTGGCTACCAAATACTCATCAAATTTAACATTAGAAATATGAAACAGCATTTCATTTGACATTTTAAAGCTGGATTTAAGTTAACCAAAATCCTTAAGTATGAGAAGAGAGAGAAAGCTTAAATAACTTCTCAAATAATAATAAGACGACAAATACTGAAATCAACTCATTTTACTCTCTTTGCCCTTTGCCTTTGATATATAAATAATGTATGTAAAAGGTCTCTTTAAGGAAGTTAGAAACTGGTTAAAACAAGGGAAATGATACTTTCTATGTGATTTTAAGAAAAATGACAAGTATAAATATGTGAACAGAAACACAGTCTATAAAACTGAAGAATTTTTCTCAGGTTTGTTCAATATTACTTGTAAATATCAAATGGTTTAGTCCATTGAGCTATAGAAGAGTCTTATAAATAGATAGATTTACCTCTAAAATGTTCCCTAGAGAACATAACATACCATTTTCTGTTAATTGTGCCACGTACCCCTGGTGTTCAAGCCTATGCCAATAACTAGATTGACTATGGAACATTTAAAAATAAAATGCAAAACACATTGTGATGATAGTTTCACAAGTATACACTTGTCTTCAAAGATATCAATTTTATATGTTAAATATGTACAGCCTTTTAAATGTCAATCATATCCAAATAAAGTGGCTTAAAAAAAAAACTTCAACATGAAAATATTTGTCTAAATATTCTACAGATAGGTTGCTGAGAGAAATAATTTCTATTCTACAGATAGGTTGCTGAGAGAAGTAATTTCTCTATTTAGCAGATATTTAATGGGTACTTTTGTGTGCCAGATCTTCTTCTAAGTGCTAGAATATGTTCAATGAATCACATTACAGTTGTTGGGGAATAGTGTCAAACCACCTGAAACAAATTCTGCCACATGTGTTAGGTAGCTCAAAATTTATGTTTCTTGTTATGGATAACAAGATTGAATTTTAAATTCATAACCATAAATTTCATTCATGCAATCAGCATATTTATATGACTATATTTGTAGAGGTATATATGAACATAAATGTATCATCAAATAACAATGGGTAAAATAAGTAATTGTCCTCTTATAAATTTCTTTTGATTTATTTGGAACTGAACATCCATCATTTAGTTCTCCAAAATTAAAAATTAACCATGTTAGCTTCTAGTCAACAAATTTGTCTTCTACACTTACTATATCCTAAGAATCTGATTAGTGAATATTATCATTGACATATTAATCAGGGGAACACAGAGAAATACAGCATCTCCTCTCATCCAAAATTGTATCTTGTCCTCGCCAGCATAGAGTTGTGAAATAAGCCATTCAGGCTGCAAGTATTCTATCTAAATATTAATATTCTTGTGTCTCTGTGAAACTTATTTGATTTTTCTCAAGAAAAAATTAAAAAAATAAAAGTGAAACACCTTCCCTACTAGGTGGAATAAAGCTGTAGGCCACAAACTTTAGTTATTGCAATGATAATTTAATTTTTGTAAAATGACCTCTGGGATCATATCCAATTGCTTCCCAATTTTTTTTCTCTTTTTTCACATCTTTAACATATGCAAATTAGAGGTGAGTAAAAATGCAAATGAATAAAATAAATCTCTGGAAACACTACAAGTAAAAATATTGGCATTTTTACTTTTTTCTTGACTTTTGTTCAAAGTCAACCTGGAGTCAGAAATGGGAGAAGGAAGCAGAGGCCAGACTGAGAAGTCTAGTAAAGTCAAATACTACTACTTCCCAACAGATTTAAAAAAGGATTAAGGATCAGGGTTCACAGAGCAAACAGAGTCCAGGTGGAAAGCAGAGCCTTGAATCTAGATGACTAATCAGGTCTGGAAGGTGTATGTCACTACTAGAAGTGCAACAGTGAGAAAATTAAAAAATGCATTTTTTTTTCAATTATGGAAAGGACTTTTTATATTTTCCTGTCTTTTATGGCACCTGCTGGTTATGGGGAGGTCTTCTAGGATTGAGTGTAACAGAAAGACATAAGAAGCCAAGGTGGAAATCCTAGTGACAACATCCTCCTCATCATATTATCACTACCACCATTTATAAATTTATGGCATGGACACTGTGCTAAGTGCTTCAATTCTTTAAAACTATTCACTTATGGTATTATTCAATTATTAGATACTATTATCTTCAGTTGATAGCTAAGGAAATAGATTCAATAACTTGCCACAGTTCTTATAACTAATAAATGACAAACTAGGATGAATTCAAGTTTGAATTCAAAAGCTCAGCTCTTCAAGTTTGCTATTCCATCTTCTCTTGACATTTTTAGAAGTACGGATCAGCAAATCTGTCAGCATATATGTAAAACATATTCCTCCATCAGGTCAAAATATCAAGGTAACGGTGCTACTTCCATGACTATGGCCCTGAAAAAGCATAGGTCCAGCCTAAGGGCTCACCACACTTGTAAAGAACCACTAAAGTGCACTGGGCTTTGGAAGAAATTTTCTACATTTTTCCAAGCCTCAAAGTACACTTTTATCCAAATTAAAGTTGCACATACTAAAACGACAAATTTGATTTTCATTTGCAGTTTTATCAACATATTTCATCAAAATACTTTAACAATACTGTTGGGCTCATGATGATCAAAAGTAACATTGGGGGCTTTCTAAGATTTTATTGTGTCTTTATTTTCATATTTCTTTGATTAAAAAAAGTAATAAAAATTAGAAGCAATGTGGCCTTAACACTTTCATTTTTTAAGATATGAAGCATCTGTCTTCTACCCAAATGAAGCTTAAAAAAGAAAAATCCAGAAAATCTCATCTCTAGAGGAATAATAAAGAGACATATATTTTTTAACTGATCCATTCATTTATTCTTTCCACAAAAAAATGTACTGAGTGCCATCCATATGTTATGCACTGTTCTAGTCTCTGACAACAAAGCAGTAGAAACAAAATCTGTGCTTTCATGGAGCTTGTGATAAACAAATACAAAACACTATATAATGTGAGGTAAGCTTAATTGTTATGGGCAAAAAATTAAGCACGACAAATGCTAGAGAGGAACAGAGACTGTCATTTGGATAGGATGGTCAGTGAAGGATTCTTTGAAGAGGCGTATTTGAACAGAGACAAAGAAAGTGACAAGCAGTAGTTCAATAAAGAGATCATGGTGGTTGGATATCTTTCACAAATGGTAACAGACAGTCATGGTGGTGATTTATGCAGATTTTTCATCTATTTTAAGGATATAACCTGTAAGACTTCCTGGGGGATGGCATATGGTATATGAGAGAAAGACGAGTGAAGGATAACACCAAAGTTTTGGACAGGAGCAACTGGAGGAATGCAGGTACCTTTTACTGAGATGCAGGAGACAGAAAAAGAGCAGGTGTTGAAATGTTTGGAGACTACAAATTAACAATGTAGTTCTTTTGACATGTTTCAAAAGTAAAGAACTCTTCAGAGAGATGTTATTGGGTAATGTCAAGCCATGAAACAAGGAAGGGTTGAAATAGATGGAATAATGATAATTTTAATAATAATAATTGTTATTATTATTATTATAGTAATAAAACAATGTTTGTTGACTACCCAGAATGAGTCACTTCCTATGCTAACTTATCTGTACACAGTATTTCACAATTAATTAAAATTGATAATGATCTACATGTACACAGGCCTTCACTATTGATTCACAGGTTGTACATATATTATTATACTATTTGACTTTCATAACAATTTGCCAAAGTGCCATGTATTATTATTATTCCTATTTTCCAAATGATTCAATGAGACTCAAGACTCATGGAGATTAATTCACTTCATGAAGATAACAAATAATGGATCCTCTAATGTCTACACTAGGTTCTTTTCACTATACTATACTGCCCCACAGATATGGGCAGAAGAATCTCCTTGAACTCAGGACATTTCTTATTTTATATCATGGAGTAGATCCCCTATGCGCCTGTAAGTTTTCAATGTTGTAATGACTACAAAAGACTCTTCACCACAAGCTAGTTAGGAACTAATTTTATACCCTTCAAATATTCCTCATTCACATTTTCACATCTATACATGAATAAAAAGTGGAATTCAAGGGGGTGGGTATAGCTCAGTGGTAGAGCATGTGCTTAGCATACACAAGGTCCTGGGTTCAATCTCCAGCACCACCATTAAAACACACACACACACACATACACACACAAACAAAACACATACAAAAGAAGTTAAATTCACATATTTGGCAGCTCTCCTACATCCTTAGTTATGCTGAATGCATTGTTCCTAGTTGTTTTGGTCACAACTAGGGTTTTAGTTAGTTTCCTCTTTTGTTCAGGCATAGGATACTCTTTGGAGGGCAAGTTATGGTACGTGGAACTGTTGTTACTTTTCCAGACAATGTAAGAATGAACTCATAGTAGTGATGATGACAATGGAATGCCAAAGAAGAGTAAATAAAACTCTTCCTAGTGGCATAAAAGAAATATCATCCAGTGTAAAAATGTGCAAAATTTATCCAGAAAAACATTAAACAGGAGTCAATTGTGCTTCAATGCAAACAAAAGGAAAAAAAATCCTGGGTAACTGAGCAGAAAGACATTTTATCAGACTATTGGAACATTCAGTAAATCACAAAAATGCTGCTCAATCAGGATCATAGTTCAGACAGGAACCAAGATAATCTAAGAAGCTATGAGTATGGTCATGGGGCGAGTTTGGTTATGGGAAAATTGTTTTGGGGGCTGCCACAATTGGACATTATTATCTAATGCGTCTGCTGGAAACTCAACTCCAACACTACCTCCACACTTCCCAGTTTCCAGTGAATACTAAGACCAGGGTAAATTCTAAAGGTCCCAAAAGTTGACCAACCCTTTATCATCTGCCTTCTTCAGACCAAGAAATACGGTCTTAAAATTCCTCTCAGCTTGACTAAACTTAGACGCGTTTCTTCCTGACTATAAGCCCCTGACATCCCTTTTTTAAAAGAATTTACTTTAGAAAATTGCAATTGTAAATTCTTTCTCTGCCTCTTTGAGATGTAAATCTTCTCTCAGCTTCCTGCCAGTTTCACAACTCAGAAATGTCTTTTTCAAGGACCTGAGAGTAATCCCTTTGAACATAATCATCAAAGAAGATAACACCCCAATCTTCCTGTCTTTTTGGAAAGGGAGAAGTCTAATTTTGATTAGATAAGCACTAATTAACAAATACAAATGGTCTAATTATGTTTGCTAATTGGGCCCACTCCCCTGGAACAGTCTCTAGTACGTTTCCACTAGGTCACCTCAGTATTCAAAAACGTCACTACACTTCATTTCAAGGGACTTGAATTTAATCTCTCTCCCTTATTTCAGCAGTCTCGAATAAAATCTTCCTGGTCTGTTACACTTGTCTGATACAATTTTTCTTTGATGCACCCTAGCTTCTATGAGTTTGAGAGAACAAATGTCTGGTCTTGACAATTTTCATGTGTGGAGATAGAATTACCTCTGATGAAGATTCAAACTGCAAAAAAATTCCTCAAACATAAGAAGGAAGTGTTCATGCTGGATGGTCAAAAACAGATTAATACCCACTATTTCTCTACGATATAATGTCTACAGGAAAATTGTTTTTTCTTGCACACACTGAATACTAATACACTCATAAAATGATCTTTAAGGCTGGTTCCATGTAGTAACATTGAACTTCTTGAATATCTGAAGACTGAGTTCTGTGACAGTAAGTAGCTTCCAAAAGTATCTTGGCTAGTCTGAGTTCATGTTTGCTTGGAAGTGGTTAAGTGGCTCTTATCACAATGATAACTTACATTTGCTGACTGCTTATCAGCTACTTAGAACTTTCTTTAATGAATTGTTTAAAGCTTATAACTTTTAAAAATGTTATTTCATTAAGAATAAACAGCAAACAATGAAGAGAAAAAAATCCATGTATTACTACCACCTCACATGTCTACACTTATAACCCATACTCTATAGAAATAATTCAAATGTTTAAACCTTTAACATACATCAAAACAGTGTATGGATTCGAACTTGAGTCTGTCTAACTCCAAAAGGCTTACATTTATGGCAAGAATAAAAATTATATTCAAAACATTAACAATTAAACAACAACCTATAAGAATTGTAGTGTATTCCTCTCCTAGAGAGGTCTAATGGTCATCTTACTTCAAAGAAAGGAGCACACATGAAACTCCTGGCTGAACACTTTCATTAGTCCTAATTCAGTTTAGTATATAATGCATGTAGAAAAGGCTTTGCACGATAAACACACTGCAAGCAATCTTTTCTCTCAGATATATATAGCTTTCCCTTGACCCCACAAGTCTCTGTTCTTATTTACAGCTAAACTCTTCAAAATAGTTGTCTATACTGCTTGTCTCCTCCTCTTTTGACCATCCTCTCTTGAACTCACTCTAGTTAGGATATGTTATTACCACACCAAGCAAAATTGCTCTTTACAATTTAAATTCCTAGTTGTTTATTTGATCTCTTGTTGATATTTGTTAAACTTTCCTTTTTCTTGATTTTGGGTCAATTGTTCTCTTGATTCTCATCTTACCTGTCTAACTCCCCATTCTTGTGTTCTTTTGGTGGTTACTCTCCATCATTCTGAATTCTGAATTAAATAAAAGTCTCACTGTGTCATCTTTTGATATCTTCTAATATCTATTTACATTACCTTAACTCCATAGAAGAGTTCATCCAACCCAAGGTCTTTAAACATTGTCTGAATTCTGGTAACCCTCACACAAGTACTTGTTTCCCAGACTTCTTATCTGAACTCTAAATGTACATATCCAATTGGCTACTTAATAGCTCCATTATGGGAGGCAGTTTCAGTTAGATGTACTAAAAATAGACACAAAAAAATACATAAAAATGTGGATCACATTGCCTACTCTCAATTAGAGTTGGTTTTGGTCTGGCCCGACTCACTGAGCAATACACAGTTCTATCCACTGTGCTGAGAAGCTGTAAGTAAAAGCAGGATGCCTTTATATTAATCCACTTGTTATGAGACTCCAAGTGACTAATCGATGGGATTTTTTTCATGGTTTTGTTAAGGAGGACATCTGAGAAGTATTTCATAACATTAAAATAATGACCTGTTAAACACACCAGTGGAATGTAATTGTAGTAAAACCTTTTCAGTATAGAAACGAACTTACCAACTTAAGGAGTTGATTTGTGAATAGATCTAAAGTGAATTTGATATATCAACTTCACTTATTTTTCTTTCATATTGCACAGCCAGGAAGTATTTGAAATAATTCCTAATACAATGATTGTCTTACATTTCTGGTCCCCCAAGAAACATCAATAGTCAATTCATATATTACTTTAATTAGGGTTTTTATCTTTATTGAAAACTACATACAAAGAGATCTTTTAACATGCTGTATAATAATTCTAGTGTACCTGTCTATTTTGACTCCTGTTCTAGTTTTTTAAACATGGTTCATATTTGAAAATCTAACTCTGCCTTTTAAAAACTGCTTAGCTATCTGGAAAGCTATTAGAAAATAGAAATAGTCAAAAATAAGTATTTTCTGTTATTAATTATTCAGTTTTGGCATATTCTAATAGAATTTATTAGCCATCAAAACAGTACAGAAAAGAATTATACAGCCTTGACTTTGTGGGTTAAGAAACTTTATCCAGTCGGTCAGTTGACCCTCAAGGTTCTCAAAGTCAGCCAGGTACCTTGTCCTCAAATCCTTCACTTTCTAGAGTTAGAATTTTGGACTAAGCATTACCCACTACATGAAATCCAGGTGTGTTGTCAGTTAAGAGGTATTGGAAAACCTTCCATTCATGTACAGGAGATTTGGAATCTATATCATTTGGTGTTTCAGATCGGAAGGCTGAACATTTTCTTCCATGTTCCTGTGACTAGGGCTCCACCTTTCAACTTCATTTCTGGTAACTAGATTTCTACTTTGTTCCCTTATGCATGAGCCCAGTTTTAAAAAACTGTTTGCTAGCTTTGGCTTTCTATCACTGGAGTTCCTCAATGTCCTTTCCAGTCCCTCTCTTTTCGTTAAGAAATTGAGCCCTAAGCTCCCATTCGGGAAGAATCTAGCTTACCTGCAATAGACTTCCCAGATTTTAACCACATTTTTGCATACCTAACCAGGTCTTGATCAATTTATCTGACCAAAAATAGTCACTATTTTGACAATAACTGACAGAGTTTTGTGTGATTGAGCCAAACTGATCCTGTGCTCCAAGAATCGTTATACAAGTGTTTCAGTATTGGATCAGAGTTCTTTAAAGGGGTTAACCGTACTCACCTTACATAATAATAAGTGATTAACAGAAAGCACTGTAAGAATAATGAATAGATTGTAAACATAGCATGCGAATCCAAACTGAGTTGTCATGGCAGGTATTTCAGAGCCCTCAAGAGAGGTGCTATTCAAAAAGTTTTTTCCTTCTATACTTGTTTATTGAAGAATGGCAGGCCATGATACAACTGAATATTTGACAATACCTTCATGGAGATTCCCAATTACAGTTTTCAGGTAACAGCTAAAACAGCCACAACATTTTTGCTGTACACACACACACACACACACACACACACACACTCATATAAAAAAAATTTATGTTATGTCCACAATAGAGAGAGCTAACTGAACTCCTATGAAAGCCATTTATCTTAATATCCTGTCTTAAGAACCCACAGTAGAAAAATCACTGTGAAAACTAAATTTTGGTTACGAACATGGCAATAATGGCCACACTTTCCCCAAAAGAAATGTGAAGTGCTTTCCTTTGGAAAATTTTTATCATTGAAACATTTATCTACAAATGAAAGAGACCGGAGGTGCTTTATTGGAGATTCTTTTCTATCAAGATTGTCTTTTTGGTATGGTTACATTACCAAAGAGATGCCAACTAGCTGTAACTGGGACTCACTGACCCAAAGACGTTTTGAGAGCTATAGGTACAAATCTAATTTCCTGCCCACAAAATCTCTCTTTCATTTTTATTTCATTTTAAAATTTCTTCATGATCTACCAAGTCAGCCTATCCATTGTCATCTTTTGCTTCTCCCTTTCCACCATTTTCCAACCTCTAATCATGTTTTATCCATCATACATTCAATGGATTGCATAGAAAATTCATCTCTGACACAAGAGTTAAATCCTCTCCAAATAATTCTAGAAACTTATCAACATCTGACTTTCCATGGTGCCAGGGAGGTAGTACTTGTATCCAGAAATATATGGCCATCTCCAGGAGAATTAATGAGAAACAATTTGAGAGTAAAATAAGAAAACTTAAATAGCTCATTGTTATAGAGTCAAACACACATAACAACAATAATCTAGAGATGAGCTGGATTAGAGAGTATGGAGAAACAGGAAAGTGAAGGTATCTTAACAAGTAAGGAAACAGGAAGCCAATGATATACAAGAATTGAGATTGAACTCAAAGAGATAGAAAGGGACACAAGTGAGAAGCTGGAATCTAATTATCTTTTCTCTTTATAGGCCATCTTATAATGTTTCTACTGTGCCTGGAGCAAAGTCATGAGAAAAAAAAATCAAAATTTAGAATTTGCTAACAGTAAAAGTCATAATTTTCCAATCAAGCCATTTATCTCATTAATCCACATGAACAATACCAAGATTTCTTTCCAGTCATTTTAAGGAATGTATCCAAAGGTTCATCTTTAATATACTTTCCATCTTAAACACTCCTTCAAACTCTCACAGTGCCATGTTTACATAGTTAAAATAGGTATTAAGAGGTTAAGCCATGTATTAGCTGAGCCTTTTAGGCAGTAGTAGATGGGGAAAAAAAAGTACTAACCCCCTACAGAAATTCTCCTCTAATGTAATAACTGACTAATTTCTAAAGAGTGAATTTGACCTCAGTATGTCTTTTTTTCTGATCACACTTGTTGTCGACCTCCAAATGTCAGCATGAGATTTCCCTCTTCCTGATTCAGACTAAAAGGGGTTACTCTTCTTGACCTCCATTCAGGTCTGACACTGGACTAAATACTGGACTCATAGTTCCTTTATTTTATATATTAATCTTGAATTTTCCTGAAACTGTGATTAATTCTGTGACAGTTCTTCAGTATAAAACTACACATATGCCCAGTCAAAACAATGAGCATGAATACTTTTAGTGACTTCAGACCAACAAAATAGCTATTTTAATAGCATAAAGTGTTTCACTTACGGACCAGTGTGCCAGAGCTAATATTGAAAATCTGGGAAATGGGTGCCACTTTAATAGAAACAGATATCAATTAAGCTAAATAACTTTTCTATAGTATAATTTCCTAGGATAATCAATTACTGTATCATCCATGTGAGATGAGACATAAAATGCTGCAAGCCAAACTTTACTTTTCACATGGGAGATTTCTGTTGAAGAAATATTTGATAAGATGGCTTAGGCAAGAAGTTGCATTTTGTTCAAAAGTTTCATTCAAAAAGAGAGCTATGATGTTGAGACTTGGCCATTTTGATTATACCTTGGTCTTTATCATATGATATTTTTATTAGAAAGTGGCATTTACTGATTTTAAGATAATATTTCATTTTCCCCACAATACTGCATGCACTTTTAGAAAGTGTGAGGGCCACTAGAAAACTCTTCCAACTTATTCAGAATATTTTGGACCAGTGAAAGCAATGAGCATGTGTTTGTTTAGGAGTCATTCCCAATATAAAATCTATGGCTGAATATTTCTATATTGCTTCTTTATTTGATCAAATTATTGTACCATTCCCTTTTAGCCACCTGGAAGAATTTCCCATTGTAGGACTTTTCTATCAGTATCCATTGAAAGTACCCCATCTGCCTGGCTTTGTATTTGCTATTCCACAAGAGTGTCAAAAGCAATCTGAGGGCCAGTGAGTGATGAAGTCCACTGTGTGCAGTTATGAGCTCTTCTTCATTTTCCATCCTGCCAAGTCTCTGTTTAGTTGTTTTGCATTCTCTTATTGTTCTCCTGGTATTTCTGGCTTTATTTCAGTTTATTCCACTGTGGATGTTTTTAAAAGAGTTAGATATTCAATTAAATGTTTATTTCATTCCTCATGGAATTCTCATTCTTTTAGCTATTCTTTCATATTTCAAGATTTACTTTAATGATACATATTCTCACAACTAGAACTAGATCAGCAAATTAAAATGCTGTGTTTTTTCAGTGGAATATTTTTTAATGTTTATTATTACTGTTTGAATGTTCCTTATTTCTAAGAATAAAGTACTATTTTAAAGAGTCTTTGTATAAAATGTAAAGACTGAGTTGGTAGTTTGTGAGTCTTTTGCATTAGGTAACCTCACTTCTATGGAGATAAAATTAAAGTCATGATAACATGAGCAAAGAGTTTTATTCATTTCATTTCATTCCTACCTGTTATTGAAAATCATCAACTCTCCAATAAATTTTCCATAATGTTCTAGTCCTCTCAAGTGAATTACCTCAGGTTGATTTGTGAAGATGTTGTTTTGACCACCACTACCTATCACCTAACACAAATAGTTAAAACACTGCTGGACCTATCTACTGATATTCTATAAATAATCAAGTACAAGTTCAGGTTCAGCTTAAGTTTTCAAGTTGAAGTCACATGGCAATAATAAACAAATGAAATAATCCATATATTTTTCCAAAGAGAGTGGAGAAAATTCAGAACCTTTTCCTGCATTATGTTTAACAGTGCCTCTAGTAGATTGGTGGGAATATATCTTCAACCAAGAGGCAATAAATCTCTTAAAGTCGTATCTCCAAAAGATAAATATTTTATAAAATCACTTTCACTGATCTGACTGGGCAGATACTCATTAGTGCAAACGTCAAGCTGTGTTGTGAGTAATAGTTTGCTCCTTCATGTAAGAGTTAAACATACATTTTACCCCCACTGACTATTGAGCCGAAGCACAGGCCACTCAAAATCACCAAACCATTCAAAATAAGATCAGAAAAGCAGATTCATCCTAAACTGGGCATAAAATTATTAAATTTCAGGAGTATTAGATACTGCTAAAGCATCCTTTGGAGATGAGAACTGACACGAAAGACCAAAACATATATGTTGGTTATTTTGTTTTTAGCATCTTCATTTTCAGCTCAATTTATTTCTTCACATTATGTAAGACTAGATTTTCTAAGGAAGCAGACAATCATTACAGTACCAAATAATATTCCTTAATAAGCACTTGGCATTTGGGTTTCTGAACATAGTATGTGTAAATAAATGTTCATCCTCTCAAGGAAAATCTAAGATCCTTTTAAAAAATTCAGACTTTCATTTTTAAGTGTAGAAAGTTCTTTGTTTCCTATGGAGAATAAAATGAGAGGATCTTATCCTAATTGTGCAGTGACCATCACTTCCTTAAAATAGTCTGATATCATATTGACAATGCAAAATATTGGTCATCTCTCTCCTTCAAACCTTCCTAAATAAAATAAATAATAATTATTTCAAATTTGTCCTGTAGGCTGGGCCTAGAGTTGAAACTAAATATCCTATAAATATTGCTGTCCTGGTTTGATAAAGTTTAGAATGTACAGAAACAATGATTTTCTAGCCATCAATTTACAGACTCTTGAATTGGAAGGGAGAGACTACCTTCCTCTGATATATGATGAACCTGAGGTCCTAAAACAAAAAGGTATTTCTGCTAGGACTTTGTTAGGGCAACATGAAGAAGTGAGTCTAAGTTCTCAACTAAATTCTGTTAGATTTTGGTAGGCTATATCTACTATCATCAGTTTTCTTTCACTTATAAAATGATGAAAGATGAAGGAAAACTGAGGCTAGCAAATATTAAATAGCCTTTTCCTTTGTGTTATTTTAGTATAATTGGTCTTAAATAAGCAACTGATTATACATTTTAAAACCCTATTGTTGATTTCTGTGTTTCAAGTATGGACATTATGAGAACTGAGTTATGAATTATTTTCTCTCTGTATCCTCCTTACTAAGTATCCAACTACTTATTCAGCATCTCCATGCAGACACCCTGAAAGCACTTCAACCACAATGTAAACCAAAAAGAACATACAGATTTCCCTTTGAGGGGGTGGAGTACAGCTCTTATCCATGTGACCCAAATTTCAATAAAAGATATTACTAGCACTCAATTTCTCAAAGCAGAAACTGTAACAAAATGCGGTTGGATATTTATTTGAAAGAGAAGGCTAGAATATCTATGTGTGAAAAAAAAATGTGGGCTAGGCATTTGTTTTAATCAACATAATTAAAAGACAGTATGTTCTATTCAATTTAGGATGCTGAAATTTTCCTTGAGAAGTTAGCTAAATAAATAGCTACACAGAAACCTGGTACAAGAAATTGTTCACCTCTTTTAGGAACAGGAAAAACAAGTTATTTTCAGATAAGCAAATCTCTTTCTATGAGTAATTTTTTGCCATTGTTTTTGCTTTTCTTCTATAAATTCTCTCATAACCAATTGCTATTAAATTTCCTTGACATGCAACACTACTAAATTTTAGAAAAGTAATATCCAACAGCTTTTAGATATTTTTCACCTTTCATTTTTGGAATTTGTTTGGGTGACTAAGACAAGCAGATGCTTCTTTGCATCATGTATAGACCGAAGCAGATTCAAAGTTCAATACAAATGGCTCTGCATATTCATCATCATCCCAAGTTAAAAATGGCAAAGGCAACAGTGATCGTGTTTATTAGCACTAGACATCTGGTACTGAGGATCTTTGTGAGATTATGAGAATGTTCTAGGTGTCCTTGAGTCTAGAAATATAAGAAATGGTGAAAACAGACACAAAACACCTTGTGAACAAAAAAATTCCATAAACATTAATAGCAGCATCCATATTCATCTTAATCTTCTTTCACCCACATTTTTCAGAGATGATATAAATTAATACATCTACCATGAGGTAACTGATGATTGTTAACATATTTCAACAATATTATTATGAAACAAATGTTCCCCTGTTGTAGATCAGCCAACAAAACTTTGACATGATTCATACAGATTCCTGAGCTATTGACTGCAATGTCAAATTATGAAGTCTGAAGAGAAAGCCATGGAATTAATCATTATCAAAACATATTCCATGACATCAGAATCAGACAGTAGGATTGTATCGGTACTCCCTACAGCTTTCGTATACTATAATTGGCAAAGGAAGAAAGAATTGATACCATTGCTTATTCTAGAAGACCTGGTGCATCATCAAGAAATCTCTCCAAGATTATTTAAATGAAGGAAGTTTCAGGGCAACCTGAAGTTTTCCTTTATTTAAGAAAAACAGGAATTGTATATAAAAGTGACTAAATCCATCAAAGAATATGGACATATAAATGGGAGAGTTGATGGAAGCCATGTCTATGTTTCATAGGTAAAACGGACTTTACTGCTCTTATACTCATTTTTTTAAATCAATACTGAGACCACAGCTAAATCAGTTTTGAAGGTTTCTACACTTGTTAATAGAGCAAACAGAACAGAACATACTGACTATATATCCTAAGAAGAGAGAGAACACTCTTCATATCCCCACTAATCCAGACACTGAGCATTTATCATTCAGCATTTTAAAAAAGAAGAATATATCTGTCTCTATTTTATCAAGAAATTATGAATTATAAATTTCTCTGGTTCTAATTTCAAGAAAGGAGAGCCATTTTCAAAGATGCTGAGGCTAGACCAAGGTGTTAGTGGCCCAGGAACCCTGTTTTCTCTCCACGCATACTTAATTTTGGTGACCCACCTGAACATACACCTAGCTCTGACCTTAATTTTAAGCTGTTTTCATCCTCATGTTCTCAATACCCTGATGATATTAATTCCCTCTACACTAAAAAAAATGTGAAAAAATTATGTTATTGCATATGCCAAGCACTGTGCCTTACATGGTTTTATATAATCATTACAATATCCCTGTGAGATAGGTATCATTAGATCACTTATCACAGGAAAAAATAAAAGTTCAGGGATGTTAAATAACTTAATAAATACCCTACAAACTGTAAACAGCAGGGGCTGAATCCAAACATGGGATTGTATGACTCCAGGTTCCATGCTTTATCTACTAGAGATCAAAGACAACAAGGCAACTCCCCTGTTTTACCGGGCCCAAGGTATACATCTAATATCATAAGTAAACAAACTTTTTCTGTAAAGGGTTGTATAGTAAATATTTTCAGCTTTGTGAGACAGATGGTCTTTGTTACAACTATTAAAACTGTTGTTACTGCCTGAAAGCAGCCAAAAACAAATGAACATGGCTGTGTTCCCATAAAACTTTATTAACAAAAATAAGCAATGAGTCAGATTTGGCCCATAGGGTATAGCTTTATGAATCTTGTCTCATACTTTTTTATGAAATGTTCAGCTTGATAAACAATCAACCAAAAATTATTTCATGCAATGGAGTTTTCATCCATAACATCATATATATAAAACATGTAAGAGTTTTCATTCATAATCATATAAACAGGACCAGTACCAGGGGTAAGCATGAAGGTCTCAATGCCATCTGCAGAACCAGTTTATGAACTTGTCAGAAACTAATACTCTTGGCATGGATGGGGTCAGTGGATGGAGTATACGTGAGAATCATTATAAGGCTTTCTCTTCATTAGTATAACCTTGTTTTCTTATATATAATAGTACAATCTCTTGAAATTAAAATTCTGTGTTTTAAAATCTCAAGATAGATTAATAAGTAGCATGATAACATTAGGTCTATACTAAGAGGGATGCATAATATGCAATATATGGATTGATATTAGAAGACATATGTTGTATGGCTACTAAACTAATCATTAACTGGGTAAAAAATTCATTTGAGAATTTTTAGTGATTATTTTTGTTAAATAAGAGAGGCATCTTCATTCATTGACACTTATGTAGCAGCTCTGCCTTCAGAGCTGAAATAATTTGTAGATTTAAAGAGTTACCAGCCAAATCAAGTGTTCAGCTCAAAGGGAGCTGACCTCAGAAAGAAGGCCAGAAGGCTCCTGCTTCTCTCTGATGGCCTAACTGTACATTCACCTTTGTCTGTATATTACCTAAGTGTGATACATTCTACATACTGAGTCAGGTATCACACCCAGGTAATGCCTCCAGATCTTCAGAATTTTTCTGAACTTTTCTGAATTTGGGGGTAAAATTACATGTGTTAAAAGTGAATTTGTAGATTTACAAATTTCAGAATTCTTAGGGCATATTCCTCATGCTTGTGAAAAGCCATGTGTGTATATATTCATTCCACATAGAAAGTTTCCATCGTGCTTTTCTGTCTTTTACCTCCTTACATCATTTTGTACTGATTTGTGACATACTGAGTTACCTAATGAAACAAGACATGTCTAATTAACTGTTAAATATTATTCTTCCATGATAGATTAGAAAATCCATGAAGGTAGGAACCATATTTTTCTTGTTTCCTGCTGTATCCCCAGACACAAGTACAATGTCTAAGACTTACTAACCACTTAAATAAACAATTGTTGACACAATAAATTGAATGAAGTTTTATTTAGGTGAAATGTAAAGAGAGAACTGTGTCCCAAGCACTCCTCATACAAGTAGCCTTGAATGAGTAAGGTCTATGAGAAGTTAATCTCATTTCATTTTTAAGACTGATCTTTACATTTATTTTCTAGAAGGTCTGAAAACCCAACCAGGGAGAATGAATGCACTTGTCTAGATTCTGTGCTGTGTCAAAGAGGAAAACCAGTCTTCAGCTGCCGTCAGCTTAGATGGTTGCATTAAAACTGCTCAATTAAGCCTGTGATAGAGTATCAAGTAGACTGCCACTTTGGGTTACTGGATCGATAATAATAATTCCTTGTATTTGTATACCAAGCACTTACCCTTCCAAAAAGTACTTTTACATCTATTGTCTAATTTTATCTTTACAAGAACAGTGTCAGATACAAGGGTCAGATCACCTTTTCTGTTTTGCAAATGAGGACAGTTCAGGACCAGAAAAGTTAACTAGCATTATTAGCAGAGATGGAACAAAGTATAAGACCCTAGGTTTTCTACATCTGAGTTAATTGCTCTGTTCACTGAATAACCCTACCCCAAAACATAACTACTTTTTATGATGCACACATACTTATATTTAAGTTCAGCAGCTTAACTATTTTTATCTACCATTTCTACATAAAAGACAGAAAAGATGAGGATTAAGTCCAGTAATTTAATGATCTGCTACCAGATCAGAGACAACATTGCAAGGGAAACAATGTGGTATAATGCAAGGATCACAGATTTTGGAGCCAGACAAATAGAGACTCCATCTATTCCCAGCATTAGGGCATACTAAACTTCATGGCCACATCTGAAAATAAAGCTATAATTTATGCTACTTTATAATTTATACCCTTTAGGGTTGTTTTGTTTTAAGAATCAAACATGACAATATGTGTGGGAAGTAGGCAGTATAGCATCAAATTCATTTTTCTATACCTTGTCTGAGACAACTAAATACCTCCCCAAAGTCCATTTGCCTCTTCTATATTATCCATATCAACAACAAAAATCTGATTTGATAGTGGTGACCCTGTCAAATTTAGTATTCACTAAAACTCTGTTTCCCAAATCCTGATAAACAGGGGATGATTAATAAGGTTTTGAGCAAAGAGAAGTAAAAGTAAGTTGTTTTGTAGGATTTAAATGGATGTCAGAAACAGCATGTGCCTGTTTTCCTTTGCCCTTCCACTTCTTGCCTGGCAGCTGACGGTGGAGCAGCCAACCTGTCACCACAAGGGGACACAACTATGGGTTAAGGATGGTTGAACAGACGAAGATAGAAGGATCTTAAGCCCCTGATTACATCTTAGTGCCACACACGGCATTACTCTCAACCGCCTATATTTCAGATCTTCATTCTGTGACAAAAAGTAAAGATCCTAACATCACTGGGAGAATTTCTGTAAGAGCCAAACAAAATTCCCATCTGGTACAACTTACTTCCTTTTATTCAATTTCTTTGAAGGGGTTCATAATCCATTCTAAGTAGCACTGCTAGATTAACATCAAAAAAAATAAACATGTTGTAGTGTTCTGGGTCAGCTACTACACTAAGAACATGCCTTAGTAACAAAATTAGTTACTGGTGGGGCCAGAGTTCAAATTCAGGTAAGTGTATCATCAGACCCAGACTACGGGCTGCTCCCCTTGATTTAGGGTCCAGGATAGTGTGAGTTTTGGTTTCGTGATTTACCAGCTGTGTGACAGTGCCAAACATAGATCTAAGGGCTTGATGTAACATTATATAATCAAATCCTTACAACACTTCCAAGAGGTAGGGGCAATATTATTACATATTACAGATGAGAAAGCAAGGTTTAAAGAGATGAATAAACTTCCTAGAAGCACACACCTAGTGAGGAATAGAGCCATGTATGCAGCTCAATTTGATTCCAAATCCGTATTTCTAATGACTACACTATGCTGTCTTGATTCCACATATAGAATGTCAATGTCCAACTTCGGCTACGAGAAATCTGAGTACTAAAAGCAGAAAACCTCTTCAAGAAAAACTAGAAGTTTACATGCATACAGAAGCCTTTTCTTGTTGGGGATGAGGCCACACCACATCAGATTTTCACTCTACTCAGCTGTGTTTTAGAGGTCTCATGCTGACTAAATCCATGAAGTACGATATATTCTGCTGTTAAATCACTAATAATGTGACAGATTTCACACAGCTTAAAGAGTCAAATATGTTCCTCAGCATATTCTGAGTGGTGTTTTCCATGGCCAGTATCTACAATTATAGAAAAGTCTCAGTATTAACCCTTCAACCCCCAGGGATAGAGATAAATCAGTCTCTACTACCTAGTTTAAAATAATCAGACTCCTTATTTCATTTTGTTTTGAAGTTCTCTCATGTGAAGTCAGACAGCAGCATTTCTGTTTTCCTCCTGCTAGCATCTGGAATTTCCATGATTTAGGATAGATTTCTGTGGATTCAGAGCCTAAAATGTCACCACATGCTGCTGCTAATAATAACACATAATAATAACTGCTGTGAAAGTTCGTTAGCTGTCAGCTCTATTTTTATTTCATTTAAAATATAGTAATTTCAGTGCCGGATAGTGTGTCTCTGAGTGCATTTACAAACCAAAAACGTATTTTACATTAAAAAAAAAAAAAAGAGCAACAACATCCAGCTTATTCAGATCTCAATCCTCAGGCAAAAGAGCTGCCTAGGCTGCCAGCAAAGAAAGATGGTGATTTTTAAGTGATCAAGAACTGAACTAGGGTTAGATTCATAGAATCAAAAAAGAAGGTATCCTTCAAGTTTATCTGGTTCAACTTTCATCTCTTATGTTAATATTTCTTCCTTTCCTCCTAGGACCACATGCAAAAACACGCATTTTATTCCACAAAATGACTGTCTAGCTTGGCATTTACCTCCATTGATAGGAATTTTATTCTGAGTCAGTAAATTCTATTTTAAGAGTCTTTAAGTCAATGGCAAGGTGTTTTTGTTTGTTTTGCTATTTTTTTTTTTTTAATATTAAGACTAAACCATATTCCATGAAGCTTCTATTCATTCAGTAGCTCTGTTTCTGAGCCTGGTAGCCAACAGACTACCCTGTATACAATCTTTCAAGTATTTAAAGATGGTAAGCATTTCTTTAAGTCCTAAAACTTCTGTTATGCCAAACATCCTAGATATAAATTTTAAACAACTCCAAGACATCTAGGAAAGAACATATTGAGTTGACTTTCCAAAAATGTGCCCATTTTGAAAATTAGCCAGAATTCTAGACATGGTTTAAGGACATACAGCACTGAAATGAAAGGATCATTGTAAGCCCCAGTGATCCTTCCTATGAAACCCTCCCACACAGAAGGATACCACGATGGTATGGATACCTTCAACACCAGTCATCACATAAATGCTTTATCTTACCTGATAGTACGGTAGGTGTCACACAATCAGTCCCACCCTCCTCCTCACTTCTCATCTCCTTAATTTTCACCTCCTCCCTGGAGTTACAATCAGTAGATCACTGCTAATGGACTTTGGTACCTGGTCTTTCCTATTTGGAATATACTCTTAATTCCTAATCTTCCTTCAAAAAACAACTCATTATTCAATGTTTTCCTGACCTCCTTAGTCAAATTTCATGTCATATAACCTCAAAACACCACTGATCTCTGCATCCACAATCTGTAAAACACATCAGCCATTGTGACTTTACCTTTATTCAATAACCATCTGTCTAACCATTCAGATTATAAACTGCTTAGGGAAGACAGACTGGTTTTGTCTTTGCTAATGTATCCTCAGAACTGAACTCAAATCTTAGTCCATAGTGTTCAAATCTTAGCTCAGCAAATTTTTGTTGAATAAAAAATTGCATAGATGAATGAAAGGAAAATGAAATAAATAAAATTTTCATAGAAACTGGGTGGATTGGTGGCAAAAGATTTAGTGGAATGAATAAGCTGAAATCTAATTTTGATGTGTGTGTGTGTGAGTGTGTGCACACATACACATATGCATTTGTGTATGTTTATGAGCTAAGGGGATGTGGTAAATGGGGATGGCAATTAGTAATAAGAATCAAGTTGAATCTCACTACATAATCCAGTATGTGGGGTAAAGAGATCAGTAGAATATCTGAATTAGACATTCTTAGACTCCTGGTCCCCTCCTTGACTCACAGTGAGGCCACTGTCCTTTACTCACACCTGTGGGCAGTTGGAGGTTTTACTCTCTGGAGTGTAGAACCAAAGAAGTCTACATTTAGAGACATAAGGCCATACTGAGTATGATGGTAAGGGTAGATGTGAGATGAAATGAGAAGGGGGATAAAATGAACATCTATGAAGTTGCCAGCACCTTTCTGAGAGTATGGCTGTTAGGTTTATCCAGGCCATCCAGGTCGGTAGTTGGAATATTGTTGTGTTCAGGTCCTCAGAGAAGTAAAAGTGAAGACAGGATTAGATGAGCAGGTGATTTAATGGGGAAAGCATGACAGAGTAGAGGAGAGAAAAGAGGAGTAAGTAGGGGAGCCTTCAGACCACATGCAGATGAAGGAGATGGGGCAAGAAGGATTGGTGAGGAAGAGTGGCAGATCACATAGCAGTTCTAAGAAAGTTTTGGCTAGGTCAATGGAGAGTCCTTGAACCAAAGTAGTCCATTAAAGGAATTCCACATTGTACACGAAGCAGCTGTTTTAGCACATGAATGGGGACGGCAGAGCTCAGCCACTGGCTGAGACAGTCTTGGAAAGAGTGGCCTCAACTCAGAGGTGCATCCAGAAGGCAGCTGCTGTGGCCATCAGTCCATTATGTTCTCTGTGGCAGGACATACAAGTGGAAAATTTTTGTGGCCACCACAATTCCTTTTTGGGAAAACTGAGCAGCCTCCTTAAAATATACATAGACATTTGTGTTTCTCTATAAAGGACAGTATTGTTCATGCATATTTAAATATGTAAATAAAATCCAAACACATGAATGGAATTGATATATACAACATTGAGCTCAATTTGTAATATTTTACATCTGTAACAGAAAAGAGATCTGAAAACACATATGGCAAAATGGTATCAACTGTTTAATCTCATTGGTGGGTTTGTAGGTGTGTATCACATCTTTTTCATATATTTTAAATGTTTCAAAATTTTGTGTGTTATATTAAAAATAAGACATGGAGGAATGTAAGAAACAATGTGTTTAGGGAATCCTGGAATGCTAGTAACACAACTTTAATGTGTAAAGAGAGAGAGGAGAATCAGAAGATGCATGATTAGATTTGACTATGGCCAGCAAGTAAAGGAACTTATGTAACAGGTTTAAAGCAAAATTAACAGACAACAGGAAGCTAAAGAAAAATTTTAAGTTTGAGAAAAACACTGTTCTAGACATATGCTGTCCTAGCTACCTACCAAATATCCTCTTCTTTATCAGGTAATAATGATCTAATTTTGCTTTAAAAGTACCATTCCTCCCCTACTCTTAGTCCATATGGTTTTGGTGTGGTTGATGTTCTGCCTCTGCCTAAGGTAACACATGTGACCTGGACTTGACAAATTCCATTCCCGATACAGTATCTGGTTCAGGGATAGAAGCCTGATCCAAACGATTCAACAAGATTCAAATCTCAATCTACACACTTGCTAAACTTCCATAACATAAGCCTGGAAACTTTCCCACTATAAGCAGAGAAGTAATCAGAAAATGAATCTACCACAAAGGAATGTTAAGCCTGGAGAAGGAGGAAGCTGGTGCCTGATAGTAATGTTTGGATCTAGAAGTAGCTGGACTTGAAGCTACAACTAGTCAATAAATACTTTTTTTTTTAATTGAAACTGATTTAAGCAAGAACTTGGCTAAGGTTTTAGGTTACTGAATACAAAGTGAATATTTTTGAATTCTGACAATGGTGAAATAATAGAATAAACAAAGTCAGAAGGGGAAGAGAAAAAATAGCTTATTTGTGTTAATTTCTTTGTTTTTTCCATACAAGAGATAGAATAAAATTTAAAGAAGATTAGTCAAGTAATAGAAGTGTTAAATATATCAGAAGATATAGCTGTGACTCCAAGACAGATAATAAAATATAATGTGAATATAACGTGATGATAGAAGTAAGTGAGGGGAAGGAGAAAGTTGTACATATAGAAAAAGTTAATCAATATTATAAAAACTACAGGTTGCAGATTAATACAGCAAATTCTCATTTTTTGTTCAGTAGAAGTTGCTGTTACTATAACCTCTGTGAGGGAGCAATTTGGAATTATTTTTATCTATTGAAATTAAAAAGTTATATATTCTTTGGTTCAGAAGTGATACTTCTAAGAATTTATTCTGTGCACATAATTACACAAGTATATAATGAAGTTTTCAGAAAGATATTTAATACAGCACTTTTGTAAAAAAAATGGAAACAAACTAAATATGAATCCATAGGACACACATTAAATAAATTATGTCATGAGGTTGTTACAAAGGATGAAAGTTCTAATGAAACTAGTAGACAATGATATCCAAAGTACATATTTTAAGTGAAAAAGAAGTCAAGGAGCAGAGTAATATATAGAATATGCTACTATTAGTAGAAAAACTTATATATAGATCCTTTCAAATGTATAGGGCCTCTCTGCTGAATTGCAAAAAAATTAGATTACTAGAGGACAAAGAATGGTGACATTTCACCCATTTATTCTTTTGATTCTTATTTTTTAGTATATAGAAATATGATATACTCCAAAAGTAATTTATTTTTAAAATGAGTAAAGCAGAAGCAGAGATAGAGGACAATCAAGTAAGATCAAAAAGGAACAGTCAACCAGGATGGGGTAGAAACAATATGAAGTGCTGCTGTGGATTCAAAAGAATTTTGAGGATGATGTGATAGTTTAAAAGAGGTCAAGGTAACACTTCAAATGCTTTTTTTTTTTTTAACGTTTATAATTGCAAATAATATCTAGTAATGCAAAAGGGTTTTAAAGCAAATCACAGTATAAGAACAAAGTGGCAGAGGAGAAACAGTAGTACCAATGCTGAACTATGGATTCCTGTTCATTAAGCAAGAACCCATGATCAGTTTCTCAGGAGAAGATGGGAAGGGAGGCTTTCAGGATGCTCACACAGAGTGGGTTCAGCTCAATTCAAAGCCTGGAAAGGAGTTAAATTTAATCTATACCAAAAACAAAAAATGAAAAAATGAAAGAAGAAGGAGAGGGAGAAGGAGAGGGAGGGGGAAGGGATAGGGGGAGAACAATTTTATTCCATCCCTTTACACTAAACTTTGGAAACATCCATATACTTTCAAACTAAATATGATATTTTATTTCCCTCCTCTGAAATCTGGTTCTTAGTCCTCCATGTCTTGTTCACCCATTTATCGAATGCTTGACTCCCAGATAACTCAGTAATGCCTTGTAAAAATAAAATAAAATAAAATAAAATAAAATAAAATAAAATAAAATAAAATAAAATAAAATAAAATAAAATAAAATAAAATAAAATAAAATAAAAAAGTTGATCTGGAGAAATTTTAGATCATGGTTGAAAGATCTATGCTGCAAATGTGCAAGTGCCCATGAGTACCGAAAGGTGAGTAAGCTTTGTCAGTCTTCTCCTGAGCAAGAAATAGAAATCTGCCAGTTATGCAGAGGATGTGAATATATACATATATACATTTTTAATCTAAATTTATCCCTAGAGCATCCTCTCAGGGTAACACTGGTTATTAAATCTCTGGTTACATTTTTGCAATTGAGTGAGGCTTAAAGTGAATGAGCATAAGGATCAGGAATTATGATTCCTTTCATTCTGAAAATGTAATTGCCTCCAGTGCGCTATACTCTTCACACTTGAACTGCAGGTGGAGAAACGACTGGGTGTGTGTCAAACTTTCAGCTTAATTTTGTTTTATTAGTTTTTACTATTAATACTTATTTCTGTTCATAGTCATTTGCCAAAGTTTAAAATAAATCTTTCACATCAAATATTTCATAAAATGCTTCTAAGTCATCAGGAAGATGGCAAATGTCCAGGGGAAAGGAGAACAAGCAGGGGGAGGACACCAGGTGTGTGTGCATGTGAGAAAATTCTATCTTCTACATTTTCTGTTTAGAAACTTCTATCACAGCTATATTAAAGATATCAAAATATTTAAATAATTGTTTTAAATTCTTCCAGTCCCTTCTGTTTGGCTAACACTAGAACACAAGTCACAGAAATCAAAATCTGTGTTTCATATGTAAAGAAAAAATGCTATTTGAGGAAATAAGAGAAATTACTTAAAAACTGAATATCTCTCAAATATATAACTTCTCATCATGGGGATTCTTTCACCTTATGAATCTTAGACAATTTACAGAAGTTTTGGGCTTATTACATTAGACTGCATAATAGCAAAACTCACCTCCCCATACTCTGCCCCATTGCTTGTTCCTCCATGGTCCAGTACAGAGCTGGGTTACATTTTGATTTCTGCATCATTTTTCCCTATGCCACCTTCTGTTATCCTCTCAGCTGCTGACTGGAAAAGGAAAGCTGTTGCTAGCTTACTCTTTTTTCTCAGCCACCTGGAAATACTAAAATCCTGTCATATACACTTTTTTTTTTTCTTTTTTGATGAAAGTATTCAGCAGACCCTGCTAAGATGACAGGGTCCCTCAAGAGGTTTGAGAGGAAAAAAATTTTATGTGTCACTGGCCAAGTAGAATGACCTCATAGTATGCATGCCACTAGAGAGAAAATAAATTGTGTGGCTCACTTAAAGTTGGTAATAACCAAGTTTTTCAGTTCCTTCCTCCATGTCCCAAAAGATGATCAGAAGCAAAAAACATGTAAATAAGCATCCAAATTAAATCCATGATAGTTTATATGTATAGAAAGAAAAGAAAATATGTACATTTTCTCAAGTTGCTACAAGGAAGGCATTTATTAACAGCAACAAGAATAGAAATCTTGATTATTATTTCCAACATTGGTATTAGATAGAATACATCAATAAAGGAGTTAGAAAACTTTTAATTTTTTTATAATTCTTATGTGGTAAGTACTTCAGCTACATAAATATCTATTACCTGAGTCCATAATATATAACTGATTTTTGCTTTCCTCATTGTTAAATTTGCTTTTCTCATATCTCAGAATTTTTGGTGAAATTCAATAGGATCCTGGGGTATTACATTCCAATGTGATGGCAGCCAAATGGAAAGAGGAGGAAAAAACAGCAAAAGCAAATATAACACTGGATGATCATTTGACCTAACATTTAAACATAGTTTCTATTAAAAAAATATAGTTGAGACAGTTTTCACTGAAAATAAAGAATGGTATCTCATAATAATTCTTTGCTTTTATTAGCATTAAAATTAGCCAAATATTTCTACTTAGAAAAATGTGCATGCAAGTCCTAGCTGGCCAGTTTAAATTAAATAAAAAATGACCTTTTCTTTGGTTCAACATATGTTCTAATCAAAAGACTTGTTCTTTTAATTTCAGAATTTCAATTTGTTAGCCTTTATTCTGAATATATATTTTTTCAATTGGTTTGGTATTGAGGGTCATTTGGAGTTCATTTTTCCCTAAAGTTGACTCCCTTTAGTTCTTGTGAGCCTACGCAAAGCACCTCCCTTTCCCCCAAAAAACCTAAAATAAAGGACTCAGAATTCAGCCCAGGTCTTTTCCATCTTAGTCATTTGCTCCCGAAGTTTGTAGAGAAGGTCCCTTGCCACCCTGAATGGTGGAGAAATGTTCTTAGTTAAATGCTTAGTTTACATTTTATACCAGAGCATCATTGTAGACACTAGGCCAATGAGTATGAAAATAGCAAAACAGAAAGGAAAAAAAAAAAGCCTGACCTGTGTTAGATAAGGAGAATGCTTATTAGATTTAGATTCACAAAGGATTTGATATGCTATCTGTGTTCCTATAGAGTAGAGGATCCATTTTCAGCCATATTTCACTCTGCCTATTAAGCTTGCCATGAAAATTTATCCAAAACATTTCTTGGCAAACAGGCAAGATTATTGACAGAATTTTCAATATAGTGTTAGGACTGGCCCACTATTCCCAAGGATTATCTGATTTCCTAATGTGTACCATTGTTTGACTGCAAATGTGCTGGTTAGGATATTTTACAATTCTATAATACTAGAGATTAATTTTTAGAAAACTGATAGCCATGCAGACAATTCTTGCCTAAGAGCAATGCAAATAATCCTTGTCTAAGAGTTTTGCAAATGAGTCTTCAACAATAGCAATTCAAATGATTTCTGGTCAGGAAAAAGTAACCCAAATGTTAGTGTTTCTTGTATAGCAGACATTAGCCATTAACCAGTCATGTATTCATTAGCAAATTTATTTCTGCATTTTTTAACTGACAAACTATAAAAATTCTAATTCCTCAAATTCTTCTTCAAACCAGGTTTGATATCTTACTGGTTCTTTCATTAGACTTAATAAAAACTTTGACATGTTCATTTTATATTGTTATGAGAGTCATGTTTTTAACTTTTTGAAAATTATATTTTAGCATTCTTTCTAAAAAAGGTCTTCAACTAGTAAAATAGCCCTCCTTCAACTAATAAAATAGGAACAAAAGTCTGATCACAGAAACACAGAATAAGCTGGCAGGCAAATAGAAAATACTCAAATTAGATAGCAAGTTAAAAAGCTACAGAATTAAACAAAAGAGGAAATAAGGGAATCCAAGGGTCTTAGAGCTCCACAGCACCGACATGCTGGGCAAGGCAAGCTTCTCGTGGAGGGCCCTGATAAAGATCAGCAAGGTGGCTTACTATCTACCTTCAAGTGATGTTTAAAAATAGACATAACAAAGAGCATGGAAGAGGGACATGAAAAGACTATTTGTAAGTAAATGTCAAACATTTCCCGAAAAAAGCATAATAAGAATTTAAGGGCATGGGCTCCCAGATTATAGAGAAGTGGGTTCAAAGCCTATTGTCTCATTTACCAGATATTTTACAAAATTTAAACTAGTTACTGGAATTCTCTGTGCCTGTGCTTCCTCATTTCTAAACACAGAAAAATGACACTACCTATCTGACATGAATATTTAA
Organism: Camelus ferus; assembly: GCF_009834535.1. NCBI lineage: Eukaryota > Metazoa > Chordata > Mammalia > Artiodactyla > Camelidae > Camelus > Camelus ferus. The sequence goes on from NC_045699.1 coordinate 14,997,057, forward strand.
TTTGAAAATGTACATAAAGCACTTCACACAGTGTCATACACATACTGAAGTAACTTGATAAATGCTAGTAGCCCTTATTACTTTTAATGAGTTTGGAAGATTTTGAAAGGTGATAATCAACAGTGCATGGAAGACAAGAAGCCATCAAATTTAGAATATTAATATTATGATCTTATTGTATGCAGAGGCTGGTGGATCCTGGTGATACGTGAGTTGCACTGAAGCTAAGATAAGAGACTTTGGGTGCTAAGTCTGCCCTGAGTAAGGGTATTTAACAAAGAGTAATTATGATCCAGATACAAGATTATAATACTACAATGCAATCCAGATTGGATAAGCATAGTGTGAGACATATTAGAACAGATCCAGAAAAATCTAGCCAAGCAAAAAAGAAGTAAAATTAAATAAGACCAGAAGTGAAGCATTCAGGTTGACTGAAGATATTTATTCTACCCCAAATAAATAATAAGCCTATATCTAAAACCTTCTAAATATTATTTTAAACTTTCAGCCTAAAATTATGTTTATGTTTATCATCTAGAAAGAAAATATGTCATGCTAATATGCTACTATAAGTTCAGTCATTTATTTCTAATTCTTGATATTCAAAAAAAATGCCATTCTGAATATAATTGGCTATTATAGACAGACTGGTGAAAAGAACCCATTACAGAAAAGTGCGAGAGAAGTAGCAAATACTGCAGGATATGATTTTCTGTTCTCACAATAATTCCCATCTTTTTATAAATCATAAAATAGCAATGTTGGAAGTAACCCATTTATCCCTCTAATTTCAGCCAAAATCTGACCTCAAGAACAACAGAAGGAGATCAACTGTTGACTTCTAGCTGAATGAGATTGAGGATAAAAGAAATAGTAAAATGTACTGAAAATTCTTCCTTCTGGTCTGACATCATTAGGATCTTATCGTTCCACTGTGCCAAAAATTCAGCTCCACAAAACACACCTATTTGAGCACAATGCTCCAAAGAATTAAAAAAACATGACTCACTGTCACTCTTAAATACCTTGTTCATAACCAGCGGAAACACCAAGAATCACAGCTTGGATACTTTTTCTAACCTCCTGCTTATTTTGCTTCAGATACAGTAAGAGAAAACATGTTAATCTTGGAGCTACCTGGGCCTTAAAAAAGTACTGCTATCCATTGTAGCCAAGGCATTGAATCTATAATAATTAATGTTCCTGAGAGCCAAGTGGCATGATGAGGTCTCTCTGGAACAAAAGGAGAATTTCTATGAATAATCTAAGGGATTTCTTTCCGAGGTCTTTTAGTATAAAATTGAGGAATATAAACTGTTCCTCTAACTTTCTCTTTCTCATCCCTGAATCCTGCTGGGTTTCTTTGATATTTAAACACATAATTTACAGTATTCTCTTCTTCAGGTATCTTAAATATTTCTATGTTAAAATGGGAATAAAAGTTTTATTGAGGTAAGGTAAAAAAGAAGTGTGTTAAGATCGTAAAACACTTTACTCTTATAGTAGAAACTCTCGAAATAATAAAAGTTATATATTTTGTAATCCAAAATAAACAGCACATTTGAAAAACCAACAGTTCTAATATTAGTAAAATCTAAAGAAAATACAGAAGAAAACAAAAACCTTTAAAAGAAAACTAATAACCATAAAATTAAACTGGTATAAGAAATTACATTAAATTTGATGGCTATTTATAAAACAAGTCCACACTTTATTTATATATGAGTGTTCCCTTTTATGATAGCAATTCTTGGAGAGGAAGAACTGAAAGAATTTAACTAAAAATATTCTTATTCTCAAAAACAGGTTCTGAAGTAACTGTTAGAATAATTAAAAAAAATAAATAAATAAAGCCCCCCCAATCACAATTGGACAGAAAAAAAGACACAATATGTTTTCTTACCATTTAACTACATCATATTTTTGTACTATGAGATCTGAAAGTAATACAGTTGAGTAAAAGTATCTGAGTATATTGTTCATACACAGCCACTTTTGCACAATGTTTAAGTGGCAACACCCTCTGATGTTGGTGAGTGGTTGAGGTTTTCTTTTGCCTTCTTAATGTATCTATTGAGTTTTCTTTTGAGGGTTGGAAGAAGAAAAAAAAAACCAAGGATTTAAGGGGGGTAGTGGGGCCTAATATCCAGACAGCAGCTGCAGAAGATAACGGATGGACTAACTTTTTTCATTTTTAATCACATGGACTAGATAAATAATTTAAAAACCTTAAATATATAATGCTTTCAAAGAAGGAAATGGACCAGGTTTCCAAAGATATTGACTTACAAAGTGCTATACGGAGTGGCAAAGTATTAAATTTTTAAATATTCTGATCCCAATCTTTACATTACGGACTATCTGTATTGATTGGAGCAGTGTGTTTTCTTTCTTCTACCGAAGGCCATTTACGGATATCACTAGCTGTCATTCTGGGAAATGCATTATTGCACCATCGTTATCTTCCCACATAATCAGAATTTCTCAGAGTTTGTTTTATAAATGTTTTTAAAATATATAAAGCTTGATATGTGGTCTTAATTTTCATAAAAATTTCCTGCATATTTTTCACTGGAGTTTTTAATTAAATATTATGATTACCATTCAACCCTGAATTTAAATACTGAAATTGGAAATCTGCTATTTCTAAAACTTACTTTAAGAGTACAATGCAAAAATCCGTTAATTTTTATAAGGACACAGCTGTGACTCTAAATCATTAGGTCAGCCTCCAAATGAAAGAGAGATGAGCAAATTCATAATAAGCTCTCTCTATGTGGTACTATTAGAAAGTGAGGATTTACTACGAAAGCATTTATTGATTCATCTAATAAACACTACATGCACATATGTACTTCCATTACTTAGAAACTTCATTCTTTAAGAAAAGTTCCAATTAACGTATCTTCAACTATGAATTCGTAGTATGGACTACCATATCAGGTGTAAGCCTGCTCTGTCATTAAGTATGTCTACAAATAGGAAGGTCAGTGGGTCAACTTCCTTTTTTTTCTCCTTTGCATAAAGCACACACCATGCAACATATCATATGATTTATTGCGTGATTATCAATTTAAAATAGTGGTATTAGTTCATCCTTGTCTACTGTTAAAATAAAGTGTGTTTCTGTGGGTATCAACCCTTCAAAATGCTAAAAAGTAATGATTAGATGAAAAGAAACAAAAATGAAAAGAACTATTTTTTAGTTTATTGGCACATTGAAATACTTCCATAAATTATCTTTGGAGCCAGTAAGATCACAAGGATTCTACTGTTCAAAGAATAAATGTGTTAATTTAATCTTTTATGAAATCATATTATTATAAACCAAGATTTTGTTCTTCCCTAGTCCAGCACTGACTCTAATCTTCTTACATCATTAACTCTACTTCTTATCTCAGACCTCAGCTCTAATCCTTCCTGATGATACTCACCACAGTTCCAAGGCAATGTTTACTTTTGTTATTCTTTCATTATTGTCTGTCTCACTCACTCAACAGTGAGCTGATAGCCAAAAAACCTCCCCCGACCTCCTCCTGCCCCACCCTGCCTAGTCACTGAGCCTCCAGACTAAGAGCAGTGTTTAACAGCAGTCAAGCAAAATGTGTTGGATAAATAACAAATGAATGAATGAATGAGTAAAACAATGCAATTGTGAAGCTTAAAGATTCAAAGATAATGAACAATTAAGTCTCTCTACAGGCCTTATGAAGACAGATTAAAATAATAGCTTACGTGAAAATGTTATCTCTCGGTCAACCTGTAATTTTACGGATTAGGAAACTGAGGCCTAGAAAGCTTAAGTGAATGGCTAGCAGCAAGAGTCTTTGCACACTGCCCTATACCTTGATACCAGTTTATTATTTAAGAATTTAAGATTTTACTATAAAGGATTTGTTAATTCTTGTCATAAACACTATGTGCATACCACCCTCAATTACTCAAAAGGACTTCATTTTTAAGAAGTGCTCCAATTAACACACCTCCTAAATGTTTATACTGTTGATGATAAAATAAGGTGTAAGCACATTCTGCCTTGAAGTGTGCATGCAAACTAGTGGTAAAGATACTTTTAATACTAATTTTTACCCAATGCAAATGAAGATGTTTATTCATTAACACCCTAAATGTCTGAAAGTTGTATTATCTTTGCAATCTTTCCTATATGCTACTGTGACCCATAAAGAAGAGCAGAGCACCCTGCTGACACATCTAAAAATTCCACACATTTCCATGCATGCTGCTACCTGAGGTTGTGCGTCTTACACATCTTAAATAGATGCTTAGTCTTCTCTCTCTGCTAGGAGATGATTTTTTACCTTCAAGGGGACCGTTTTATGAATTCAATAGCAAATACTATAGTAGGCCTAGAAGGGGCCTTGTGGGCTTTTCTTGATCTGTTCTTGAATCTTCAAACAGGAGAATATCTTAACCATTACATAAACAAGTATTGGCCCATGTGCTGATACCTTAATGAATTCAGAACAGGACTAATGAAAATTAAGCAGTAGATGTTAAATTTTAATCATCTCTAACTCTTTATTTTAGTTCCTCTCATTCTGATTTTTCTGTGGATGCTGAGCATGGCAGAATGCTAAAGTGATAGGTTAAGCTGATTTAGAGATATAGAGAAGGGTAAAAAGAAACATGAAAAGGTGTGATAGGAGCTCTGCCCAGTTCAGCAACCACCCTTGACCTTGGGAAGAGCAGGATGCCTGCAGGCCTACTGTGGAAGCCATTGTATACAAGGGTATTCTGGTCTCCAAATTTAAAGAGAGAGAGAAATAAATACTATATTCTCTTTCAAACACCATTAGTGTACAGACATCAGCTGCATGCCTAATCAGAATCTCATATTGCATTTTAAGGTCATTTCCCTGTCTAGTCTTTATCTGCATTTCCTGAATATCTACTTCTAATTGATTTTTCTAATTTATGTGTATTAAACCGTGACAAAGCATTTTTGGCTGTACACTCATTTTATTTAGCTTTTTCTCTTTTATACGTTGCAATTCTCATTTATAAGAAAAATTACACAAATCCTATCTTTCCTGCAGACATCTTAACAATACAGTTCAGAATTGTATGTTTTCCACTGTTAATTAAAGGAAAATTTTTATTTCTTTTTTGACTGATTTTTCATCCAAAATGGCAATTCAGTTCCCTCTCTAGATATTTAAATATAAACACAGGGAATAGGGAAGAATGCCCTTATCATCTACACAAAAAATATTTAAAACAAATTCACGTCATTAAATATAATCAGGCCTGGCTATATAATTTGAAAGGTCCAGTACAAAATGAAAACATGAAGCTTCCTATTCAAAAATTACAAACTTTAAGATGGCAACAACCAAATATTAAACCAAGCATGAGATCCCTGTAAGCACAGGACACTGTGACTTCACAGTTTGCATAACCATGTACCTGGCTCTAAATATAACTGTCATTTTATATTAATTGCTAAGGATGAATTCCTTAATACATGTTCTTTTTAAAATGGGAGTGTATTAATGACTCCAAAGGAATTCTTCTCTTTGGTTAAACTTGGCCTCTATGTGTTTGATATTTAACCTGTTCAGGTGATACTGGCTGTTTTAAGATAACATTTGATTATTAGACTGATAGATTGAAACAGGCACAAGTAGTATAAAAAAACAAAAACTCAGTAAATAACGTTTAAGATCTTTCTCAGGGAAAGTGACAGAATCCCAAAGAAGTTTGAGGCCTCACGAAACTTTTGACATGTTTTACACTGACAGACTAAGGACATTCAAAGAATTAATGAACAATAATAGCATAAATAAAATTTTTATCTTAATCTAAATAATGGATTTCCAAAAAAGAGAGATCTGAAGTACAAACAAAAGTTAAGTTAGAAGCAAAGGTTTGATGTGTACTTAGAAGCGGTTTTTCTTCTCTGTTCTTGCTGGAATAGTAATTGTGAAGTTTGATGCTAACAGGTTTGTTGCTTAAATAAACCTAAAAGTGGTGTGAGGATATTAAATGATATAGCCCAGCTCTGCCTTCTACTCAATGATGACATTAATGGACCTAAAGTTACTGTGCTTCTTCAGTGAAGCACCACAAATCTGCTGCAGACTTCAGAAGGAAACAAGTGTTATTTTCAAAGTTGAAACTGTGTCCCAGACCTTTCCTGAAAGCAGGATCTCACGTATAGTCAAAGAATTATCACAATGATAAAGCTTACTGGGGGACTTAGAGTAACAATGCATTTAAGGGTGAAGTATATTAGAACTCTAGAAAGTCTGATATTAAAGATTTTGTCATTCATTCAGGATTTTTAAAATCATTTTATATTACAGATTTGGCTTTTGATCAGAAGCATTTCAAAATTAAATACAACGGAAGATGCATCATTTGTTTTAAAAGATTACTTGTGTATAAATAAGCAGAGAACATGCCCAGGAGAAAGGAGCAAATCAATGCATTTAATCCACTTCTGGAAAAAACTATACCTGGAGGGGTGGAAGGAGGAAAGAAGTCTTACAAATGGTAACTGACTCCTTGATTGTAACAGAGCTCCATCTTGAAAACTGTAAACTTCTGTTAGGCAGAAGATGCATCTCTTAATTACTATCCTCTATCAACTTACTTATCTGACCAATGGACTCAAGCTAAACCGATGAATAATTTTCACCCAACAAACTGGTTGTGTTGCTCAAGACAGTAGTAAGTCTGTGAATTAAAACTGGATTGACTGCTAGTTACCTATTTATTCATTAAACCATTCACTATTAGATACAATAATATCCTGCCAACATTAGTTCAATTCTCCAGAACAGCTGTAATAGAAATAGTTTCAGAACTTCAATGAGCAGCACACTTCAATAGTTACTGTTATTGTGTGCTGACTTACAGCTTCCTCTCAGACCACCTTTGGCCTCCCTCAAGATACTGTAGCCATTTTATTCCTCTACATCCAGCTTATTTGCATCCTAGGGCCTTTGCATATGAGTTCACCCTGCCTCAGAGGCTCTTCTCCAGGCTGTTCAGCGGCTGGTTTCCACTAGTCACTTTTCAGCTGAAGTCATCTCTTCAGAAAAGGCTCATGTGATTACCAACCCATCTAAAACACACTTTTTCTCTAAAGCAGTAAAAATTACCATATCACCTTTGACCTATTGCTCATCATATCTTTATCATTTCAATCTGTAATTATCTTCTTTATGTATTTGTTGACTTACTTACTAACCTTCTTCTTAAGGTCAGAGAACTTCTGTTTTGGGCACTGCTATGTAACTGGAACACAGAACAACTCCTAACACGTATTTATTGAATAAATGAATAAGTTTTTTTAATTAAATCCTAACAACCATCTTGAAACAGGTATTAATATTCTCTATTTTGAGATGAGGAAAATAAGGTTCAAAGAAATTAAGTTAGTTGCTCAAGGTCCAATAAACAGAAAATGCTAGAGCTATAACTAAAAGCCACATCCAATCAAACTTTAGAGGTTGTAGAGTTAACTTCTATGCTTTCAAAACTGTCCCTCTTTCTGTAAATCAGAACTCACCTTCTTTTCTGGTTCCCCAGAAAGAACCCACTTTCACCTCATATCAGTACTGAGAAATGCACTCACTCAAAGGATAAATAGAGGAGAGGCTTTTTCTCACTAATCCCATAGTAAATGAATCAAAAATCATCATATACTATTTTCTCCCTTCTTCATTTGATGCAGTTTCTCCTTCCTCCTCCACTACCCCTTCCTTTCTCCTCCTCCCATCCTCTCCCTTCCTTCCTCCCTCCTCCTGTCCCCTTCCTCTTTCCCCTTCCTTCACTCTCCCCTCTCCCCACCTTTCTCCTTGCCCCCTCCTCCTTCCCCCTCCCTTCTGGTACTCTCAGCCAGCCCCCCTTCCCTCTTCATTCTCCTTTTCTTCACAGTAATTCAGGCCTTTCCAGCTTCTCCCTCCAAATTAATATAAATCAGCAAAAAACCCTCATAGAATCAGGATTTCTCCCAATTTGAGCCCATGTGAAGATTATAAAAGAAAAAAAAAGTGCTTTTCTTTACATCAGGTATGTCTTGCTGTGGCACCTAAAGAAATCAACTAAATCTTTCATTGCAGCATTTCCATTCTCAAGAGTGTTCTCACTAAAAGAACAAGAGAAAAGGAGTCCTATCTATAGATAAGTCCCTAATATAGAAACCTAGGGCAATACAAAGTTTGGTGAGGTAACATCTTCCCTAATTCTAGAAACATTGGGAAGTTTTATGCTGAATATGCCCTAGGGGATGCATCTTTGTGGCTTCAATGGTACAATCAGGCTTTTAATGAAATATTTCTATAGGGGCCCCTGGAGAAGTCACAGTAACTGATGATCACATTAGCTGATTCCAAAAGTATTTTCTCTTGAATAATGTAATATTTCACATATTTTGCCCTTTTTTTTCACAACCCAAAAAGGAGAGTGCCCATTGTGTGGCTGCAGCTATTTTGAATGGTTCTGCATCTTGCCTTCACATATAAATGCTACAAAATATGATTCATTTTAGACAAAATGAAACTCAATAAGAAGGAAAAAAAAAACCAAGACCAACAAAATGATACATATATTTATAACTGCACAACCAGGCTTATGGAATAATGCATTACGGTTTCACAAACAATCGATACAAATTATTGGATATAAAATTACTTTTTGATGACCACTGTGAAAATACAAGCTGTTCAAGTCATTCCTCACACTATTATTGATTTTACTCTACTTTTTATATTGCATTTTTAAAGTACTTGATGTCAATTTTTAAGTCTCTAGTCTCTAGTAAAATACTAAGCAAATTCATGTAGACTGGAATTTTCAAAAGGATAGCAAAGAAGAAGAGATTGTTGAGAAAAATTTTTCTTTGAATTTCCCATTCCAACAAGCATCTCTTTTTCTAAAGATACAAAAATGTATCCAAATCACACTACCAGTAAACATTTGAAATTGTCTCAGCATTTTAAGATTAGTAGTAATTTTATTTTTATCATTTTTTACTACAGATTTTCTTTCTCTTTTTTTAACTATAGTGTAACACTTACTGACGAAATGGTTCCCATGAAGATGGTAATGTTATCAGTCAAACATGAAATCACAGACAATTAACATATTTAAATTTCTTTATTTTAGGCTCTTATTTATCAATTTATTTAATATTAATTTAGGATCGTTAGAAATAGATGTAGTGGTCTCTGTGACCAAATGTCAGTAATACTAATAACTTTCCAACAAAACGTTTTAGGCTGGGTTTCCTAGGAAACAGACTTTGAAATTGAGATGTGCATGTACAAATTTTATCAGGGAGAGCCCTTGATTAAAACATGTGAGAAGGAGTTAAAGAAACAAGATTGGGAAAAGAAAGAATTTGCCATGTAGATGTAACAGAGGCTTCAACTAATCCCAGTGGGAGTTCTGAAGCTGGAAAGACCCTTTGGACATGGTTCAAATTAATGAAGGGAGGGCATGAATTTGTATCACTGCATCAGTCAGTCCTTAGATGCAGCTCAACCCCAGAGAGGGAGGGTATGACCTTAGGCAGGACAACTTCTTTGGCACAAAGCCAATTTCCTATAGTAACAGGTGAAGGAATGAATGCTTCCCTCTTGTAAGGGCTGCAATGATGTTGTAACACAGAGTCCACCCTAAGTAGTACAGGGGACTCTTTATATTATGAGACCATTCAGCCTAGATCGGCATATGAGAGCTTTTCAACTTTCCAATCACTCATATCTTGCCTCTCCTTCATTGCCCACTGCTCTGAAAATAATTTCTACTTGGTACTCTCATTCTGCCCATTATTTATCCCTCCTTGAGTTTCTGTTTCTATATGAACTTCTGCTTGTTTTTCTACTTATTTCAGCATTACAATTTGATTCCATGTATTGAGTAAAACTAAACCAAATGTCAGGCAAAACAGTGGTCTTTGAACATTTTGCTTGGGTAAGTGCTAAAAGAATTTCCAAAATAACCATGGACCCCTCACACATTTTAAAGTTGATTTTTACAGTTTTTTTGATGATTAAAATACATGTAAAGAATATATATGTGATGATTTTTGAACATTGCAAATTATATAAACACCATTACATTATAATTTTAAAGGTATTGCATAGGATCTAAACATAAGAAATACAAGGCACAGTTCTTGGCCTATAGTATCTTGAATTATTCTTGGACAATTGAAATATATATTTGAAAAAAAACAATTAATAATGAAAGACTATGATCCTGGGGAAATGAACTAGTGTGAATATCCAGTCAGTTGTGAAATGAGATGGCCATTCTGCTGCCTAAAAACTTTCAGTTCCTTTCCTTTGTCACTTAGGAACAAGGTGCAACTTTTCAGCCATACCTACTATACTCCCTTTCTAACTTTTTTATCCAGTTTATTTCCTTACTATTTTGATCCTAATATAATTAACTTCACTTGTCACCTCCACTTTGCCTTTGAGTTACCAAAAAAACTTTTCAGCTTCCATCTGTCCTCTTTTCCTTCTTTCCTTTCTTCCTTCTCTCTCTCTTTATTTCTCTTTCCTTCTCTCTTCCTTCTTTCTTTCCTCCACTTCTCTTTCGACATGACTTTATTATCCAAGACACCCATGGCTGTGTGAGATGCCTCTTCTCTCATCCCTCAGCACTCTGTAGGTTCTTTGGCATGGTTCTCATCACACATGGTATAATTATCTCTCTGTGTCCCATGTCAATGGCCCAAAATCTCTGAAACTAAGGACTATCTAACTTGTTCACTCTTTTATAACCAACAACTAGCACACTGCCTGGTAAATACTTCAAACATAACAAATATTTACTGAATGATGAAGTTAAGAAACGTTGCCTACTAGAGGAGGCAACCTTTGCACTTCAAAGAATGTGTGAGACTTGAACAGGAAGAGAAAAGAAAGGAAGGGATTTCTGTCTTCCTTTCTTAAAAGATGATATTTCTTGAGAAGAGGGATATTTCTTTAGAAATACATCCTAAAACCAAGCACAATATTAGGAGAACAATAGCAAGTTAAGCTTCTCTGGCAAATTTAAATAATTTATCTTCACTGACAAAATATAAAGAGTACATCTATATATCCCATTCTTCCTTATCCTCTGCAGTATGGAAATTCCAGGTGAAAATAAATTTGGCTTCTGGGAATTAAAACAAATACTTAGTAAATCAGAGTAGCAATAAGCAAATCCATTATTAACTGAGTACTTTCTATGTTAAACCTAGGCTTGTTTCAGACATTTATGGCATTTAATCCTGAAGTTAAAAAAAAATTTCTAAATTTGCTATATCGAATTGGGTTGGGTTCTGTTTATAAAATGTAAATACATCCAGTTGATTGAAGTGTCCAGATGTTTTGGTGTGATATAAAAACATCCTTAGACTACCAAGTACTTCACAGTAATAACTGTACTTTAAATAGCTAATAGAATTGTTTTTATTGTTGACAGCTTTTGAACTTAATTTGGGTGGAATATTGCTCTTTTGAAATAAAACTATCTGCAGGTTCATTTTTGTGCAGAATAAAATAAAATGCATTCATGCCTCCAGCTGCTTCTCACTGAAACTCTGTTTGGAAGGTCTGCAGATATAAAAGTTTCATATCTACACAGGCTCTGAGACAACCAGAATTCTTTTTTATCTCTGCCACTGACCAGTTGAGTGACCCTGAACAAATCATACTATGACTCTAGGCTCAGTTCTTTCATCTATAAAATTCAGATATTGGTGAGGTGATCACCCAGGCCCTTTGCAGCTCTAATATTCCAGGACATTATAATTTTAAACTCCACCTTTAAAAAAAGATAATTTTGATGTTCTTAACTGAGTAAAACATTGGTGTGGGCCATGGATTTTGATTCTCCCACAGATGAAGGGAAGGCCACTGGCCTGCTCTTAGTCTTTTATGGGCCTCGATAACTATCACAACATAACCTGTTCTAGAGCACCCAGACTTTGCTTTTCATCTTCAGCAGCTTCTTAAATTCGATTACATTAAAGGTAAAGACGAAATGGATCGTTCACATCCTTTACTGCTTTATTTTTAAAATGAAGTCCATTTATAGCACTTTTTATCTACCCCTTTTTACTCCAGCATATATCTTTTCTTCTAAGTATGACTGGAAAGCAAGAATGTAGTCACTCAAAGACACATATCTGAGCTATCATGTTGGTAACAAGAATAATGCAATAATAATTGCAATATTTATGAAGCAAAGATTAGGTGTCAGACACTTCGTAATATAACAACCCTATGAAATATGAACTATTATCTCCATTTTTTACTGACGAACAATTTAAGTCCCAGAGGACTTATACACTTAAAAAAACAGCTAAGCAACAGGTCAGTATTAGAAACTATTTGGAGACTTTTAATGTTTCTGCAATACTGTTTCTGAAAAAAGCACAGAGCCTAAGGATGATGAACAAGGACTTTTCTGTGTGAAGTTACTTAAACTTAACTTAGTTTCACAACAGAAGTCATTAGAGTAGAATCCAGCAGCAGACAAAATCCTCCTATGAGCAAACCACTTCTTTGCTACGGTCTACAAACCTTTCCCTAGAGCTCTGCCTTTGTGTTATTGACACTGCATCTAGTATTTATGATGTTATATTTTTTTCCCAGGTGTAAAAGCAAGAAGAGGAAGGGGAGTAGGAACAGAGAATTTGGGAGTTGCAGTACTATTATCAGTATAATAGCCAAAGATTTCACCTTGAATAGCTAGCAATCATTTTAAGAATGTATTTTAATTTTCTGAAGCAAAATGTTTTGATATATCCTAAATTGGACTATCATTTGCATTTCTTAAGGGCAGTTTTATTTTAGAGTGATGCTCATTTATAATAAAGGAATGTTTGAGAGTCTGCATTTGATAGGAATCTCAAAGAATAGGTAATAGGAATGGACTGGTTCCAGATTAGGGCCGGCTTTCAGACTATCTAAAACAAATAATAAGAGAGCACTAACCCAGTCCTCAAGTCCTCAGTCAAGCTCAACAATCATTCTCTCTCTCTCTCTCTCTCTTTCTCTCTCTTTTTAAAGCTGAAACGGTATTTGTCAGATTTCCTCATAAGGTAAAATATATTTATGTGATGGAAGCAAAACTGTTTTCATGAGATCACTCTACTAAAAGAGAACCAGGGGCAGGACACAGGCTGATATACTGATAGCCCTCTACTTGAGTAGAAAAAAATGAAAAAGATGTATCACACGTTAGAGAGATTTGAGGGATATCCTTTATTTTTGCCAGATTCTTTAATCAGAGATCACTTTTCTTTGAAGTATGCTTTTCCCTTGACATATTTCTCACAATTTATTATATTTTTTTCTCTGGCTTGAGGACAAGTTCTGAATAGAGTCTGTGATATCTTCATAGATTTTTTTTTTAACTGAACAAACAAAGCTTAGAGCAGGCAGTCAAAAGTCAAACATATCATCTGGCCACAGACTGAGTCTCTTGTAGCAAGAACAATTGGTCCTTAATATAGAAAACTCTGGTGGTTCAGTTCACAAAACACAACTGACTAAGGCCATTTTAAGGTCATGGCTAAAGCAATCAGGGAAAGCTAGGTCCTGCATAGTAGTTAAGGTGAGCATTGCATTTTGGCATGGCTGCCTTTATACCACATTTTAAGACCAACAGTCTGGCTCAGCCATTTTGTTTCCACATATATGATGATGTATCAAAAAACTGAACTTTTTCAACTTGTTTTCTTACCTAGCAAGGTTCAAAATAGCTAAGAGGCGAAAGACAATGTAGGCATCAGAAATTTGTGAAGTTAAGGGATGCTAGAAAGTTAATAATCGAATAAGAGTAAAAGTTGAGGTGAGAGTTAGATGAGATAGCTATGGATGGACAAAGGATATCTGATATGCACATGACTGCTTCATAAAAATAACAACACAGGGGATTAAACACCTAGCGATCTATTACTATCCATATAAACTGTGTCAAACAAGTCTCAATAAAATACACCACTTCAAGGTAAAGGATGATCTTTGGAGTCAGAAAATATGTTTAAACCCTATCACTAATAGTTTCAATGTGTGTGAATTTTCATAAACCATTTAATATCTATGAGCTTCAGGTTCTTCATCTGTGAAACAGGGATAATAATATCTACCTTGAAAGGGGAGCTTATTCTAAGGATTAAATATGATATTTGTAAAGTATGTCATATAGTGACTGACAACTAGTAAATCCCAAATTAACACTGTATATTTAGTGGGAGATATATAATAGCTTCTGTGACATGACCATCTTGTATGACTGAGACAAGGAATTGGAAGCTAGAACATGGTCCCTTCTAAGATTACTCTACAACTGGTAGCAGGAAGGGGGAAACATTGGTCAGTTTGAATGTTACTAAAATGGCCTCATAGTAATCAATCAGCTTACATTGGAAATGTTGATGTAATATGGAAAATTCATTTGGGGTCAGTCAGTACCTGTAATTTAAGCCATGGAAGAATTCAAACAACGATGATGGTAGTGGTGGTGACAGTGATAACACGATGTTGATGATAACAGCACCTAGCATTTATTAACTACTTGCTGTGCCCTGTAGACTTTGCTAAGTGTGTTATCCAAAATTACCTCATTAATCCTCACAAAAACCCTAAGAGTTACATACTAAAATCATACCTTACCTCCATATGAGAAAAGCAAAGCACTAAGAAGTTCTGTTACTGTTTCAAGGACTTATGGCTAGAAGCGATAGAGTTGGAATGTAAACCCATTAGTGTGGTAACAGAGCTTGCATTCTTAAAAAATATACACTACCTCCTACAATATCCTAAAGTCATGTGCTCTTTGTTCTTTTCCCTCATCTACATACTTAAACATAAGCAAACCCTGCTAATTTTAACCCGCACATTCAGTCTAAATCTAAGATTACTGTTGTCTGTAAGGACTCCTGAAATTGCCTCAGTTGATACCCTTACCTCTTTTCTTGTTGCTTGAAAGATGAATGTAACAAGGATTATAATTAGATTTAAAGGTCAGAAGAGGAAAATGATTCACCTTCCATGGAAATGGGAAAGAGAAATTTCACTATAAACTTGGTTGGGAAACTGATCAAAGGTCTAAGGAATGATGGGACTGAGAAAGTAGAATCAAATGAAGCAAATAATCCCTTTGCAAGCATTGTTTTCTTCAAACTTTTCCATCTTTCTCACTCTACTACCTTACTCTACATACTCTTCACTGATTCTTCCAAGATTGAATACAAGGGAAGAAGGTATTAAGGCTTAAGAAGTGTAGTGTCCCAGAGTTGGTACAGTTCGAGCCTATTACTGGATCCTTCAGATGTCAATGGACAACTGCCATCACTTACTCTAGTGGAATCTTTTTCTCCTTCAGCACTTAAGCTGCCTCAATGCAGAGCACAGCTCCTTCAATACAGCACACAGCCTCTCCTCTGAATAGCCACTATGACTCTTCCTTAGGACCAAGATTTTAATGGTCCACCAGACTTTGGAAGATTCTCTGCCCTTTCAGACAGTCATCTTTAGCAAAATTCACTTGAGGATCACCTCAGGCCAGATCCCTTTTGTGTGATTCAAATTTGGTGTAAATGGAGATTCCCCTTGAGAAAGTTTCCATGATGTGTCATCAGTCCACCAGACAGATGCACATTTTAACAGTTATTAGTTAAATACCAATGACTATATCTCTCAGACTTAGAAGTAATTGAGAAATTCTATAAATTATCTCCTTGAAGCCCCTGTAGCATAACTTGGATTGAGGTGGAAGCAAACTCTTCCACCCAAATCATTGTGAGAACAAAATAAACACAGCACAAAAATGAATTTCTGTCTAAAGACTCTTCTCAGCTGGCTTCTTCATCCTGCTTTCTTATATGGTCTTTAATTGTTCCTATGTGTTAACAGACTATTGCTAGGTTGCCACAGGGCAGAGACTGTGTATTTTGTACATTGTGGACAAGGTTTAGAAGCAAACTATAAACAAGGAAGATGTAAAGGATGCAACTATGATCACTTGCTGTATTACATGGATTTAGCTCTATCTGTAAATTCTTAATGCTTACTCCTAGTAGATTTTTGTTTTCTTTTTAGCCCTTACCTCTTAGCCCATGTTTTTGGCCTCCTTTAATTCTCTACCAAATTTTCATTAACATAAATCTTGTTTCCCTACCTGCTTTCTTGATTTGGAAAAGAAAAAATGGAAAGGAAATAGATTCAGAGTTCAAGGATTTGCTGATATCGTACTTTCTTTGGAAACATCACTTTACTTTCCTAAGTTTTAGGAGCTCCATCTATTAAAACCTACAATGCTGATAGTCTATCTAATGATTATAGTTGTCCTGTTCTCAAACTCCATTTCAGTCATTTTTCCAAGTGACAAAAGTTTACAGGTTACCAACACAATTATTCTTATATGACCAAATTACAATATTAAAAGACAGAAAGGGGCAGAAAATAGTAATGTTTTTAGATGACAGAATATAGTCTGTTTTCTCTAAAATTATAAAAAGTTGATTGATGGCTATAAACAATATAAGATAGTAGACCTGGGAAACAAACAAACAAAAATAAAACATAAACCAGACCATTTTAGCTATTTACATCATTACTATTTAATTTCTTGACTGAAACTCTCTGTCCAAAATATCAATACATAATTTCTATAAATGTCTTTTTCACTAATATTACACTGAAATGTAGCATGCATAATTTTATTCTGAGCTGAAACTTATATAGTATTGTGTAGATAAATGGTTTACATAGAAAAATCAGGGATGTTAAAATCTACTTTAAAATACATACTCTAAATAATTACATTTATTTGTAAATAAAGCAATATGCAATTTGGGTTGAGGCTTCATTTCATATTTATCGACGACCCTATATCTCTCTGAGATTTAATTACTGTTGTTATTCATCATATAGTCACAGATTACTGAACCAAGCAAATAACTGAAAAGCATACCTTTTCATTTAGCTAGCTAGAGCATTTACTTTAACATAAGCCTACCTCCCTGACTTGTGTAGAGTACAAAGATCTATCTTTCTTGTTTTTGCTACCTGTTTCATTTCATACAGAGGTTTCATGTTTGCATCCTAATTTTCTAACCTTGAGTGCTGGGGTCTTCCATATATTTAATGAAGTCGGCTAATAAATCTCAGTTCTCCTCGAGTAAGCAATCCTACTGCAGACTCAGCTCTCTCTCCCTTGACTTTCCTGGAGCCCAAATAAGATTTGTGCTCTGACAGGGTGAGCATTTACTTTATCAGAAAGCATATTAGGGCGGGCATGTCTCAGCATAATGTGCACCAGAATCAGAGAGGATGACTAATTTGTTCTGCTATTAAGCGGATAATAAAATGATTTAGGCATGTAGATATGAAACAGCCAGCACTTTAAGAATTATATGTAGCATATTTCATCTTAAATCTGGCCAAGACCAAAAACCTTTTATGTATTAAGTGACATTTACAGGAAAGACAAGGCTCTACCCAGAACTTAGAAATGTTTACCTAAGATGAGTTAAGAAGATAATAACTAAGAATTATTTAAAGTTAGTGTCAGTTATGCGCATTTTGCAAATTTTGTTTTATACTGTCCTAGGTTTGCCAATTTTTTTCATGCTTAAAGATTTTTAAAAATAGCACAGTGTCAGGGAAGACATGTAAAACAAAGAAACATAAGAATATTTGTTAGAAATTTATTCTTAATAGTAACTTGCTGATCACCAAAATAACTGTTCATGCATATGCATGCACGTGGGTTTATGTGTATTCAGAAAACATTAATTATACTTAGAAATCTGGCTTATGCTTATGAGACAGACAATCTCTGCTACGATTGTAAATCAGTATATTCTTTTTTGAAATAATTTGAAAATACACATGAAGAGCCTTAAAAAGGCAAACATCCTTTGAAGTGGCAATCCTACAAAATCCGAGTAAATATTCTGAAAAATCATCAATGATATTTAGAGTAAGATGTTCATCACAGACTAACTTATAATTAGAATAATTCTGGAAATATTCAAAATACTTAACAAAGAAAGACTGATTAAATTTTAACATTTATAGAGTATCACATTATCATTAAAAACTATATTTTCAAAGTTTAATTGCATAGAGAAAGTACATACACCACGATTTTAAATGAAAAAGTCAGATACAAAAACATATGTATCTTACGGGAGCAGTATTAAAACCACTATTTTTAAAATAATTACTTTGTTTATATTTGGTTGAGAAATTTTTATTCTCATTAAAGATTTTAGCATTTTGTGTTATAATGAAAATGTTCGTCTTTGTATTTAAAAAATAACATGTTAAAAATAACCATTAGCTGAGCTGATTAGAGTGTTCAACACTAAACATCAGATTTCATTAAATCAAAATATTTATTAAAGTTTTCAAAGAGTTTTCTGAAAACTGATCAATTATGCAGATTGTGAGAGCCATAACTAGAAAAACGGTTTTAAAAATGTAGACAATTTTGCAAACTTACTTAAAATCTTCTTAACTTTAGATGCATCTCATCTACCTATGTGGTTTATAAGACGTTTTATAAAGAGGTAGCATTTAATACGTCAGGAACAAACATATTACAGTTTGAATTTTTTCCAGTGATTCTTTTTTTTTTTTTTCAGTTTTCATACAGTTGATCATCACTGTGTAAGAAGTCATCTTATTCTGCAGGAAGCACAATGGTTTCAAAACAGTCTAAAGGGCCAGAGGATATAAGAATCAAACTTCATTAATAGGTCTAGTGGACTATTATTTTACAAAAGTAAAATCATGACTCTTGCAGAAATGTAAAATGAACCATGTCAAAGATTTTCCTCAATGTACTAACTAATAAGAGAACAAACAGGCTGTTAAGACTGGTTCAAGAGAGAATGTGACTTACAGAGATTACTATGCTGTATTGGATAAAATTCATTTTCCTTGTTATAGTCAGAAATCATTCGCATTGCCCTCAGTTTTCCACAATTTACCCTCTACTCCAAAATATTTTAAAATGAACTGGACAACAGAAAATCATTGAAAGAATCAGAAGTTCCTGTAATTAACTTTGCTCATTTCCAAGTTCTCAAGAAATAATACCTAAGGCACTCAGGATAACTGTGGAGAACTATACTCTAACACAGGAGAATAAAAGAGGAAGTGGCTCCAGATAAGCAAACAAAAAAGTAAGTTACAAGGAAAAGGAGTTTAGAATTGGTTGGAGTCATTCTAGAAGACTTTCTAGACATGGAAGAAGTGAAGGAATTTGAAAAGATACTGAAATACCATGGTAATTACAGAGTAAGGCTGATTTCAAAGGAGAATAATTTTAGACTGTCAATAAAAAAATAAAGGCTTTTGAGCCATCCAACGGAGAGAAGATTTTGTCAAGGTGATTTCAAACACGTCTGAGAGCTTTAGAAGAGAACGGAGGAAATCTGGCAGGTGAGTTTACATATGCTTGTGGTTACTAATGGAAGAATAATGGCAAGTCAACAAGTAAATAATGTAGTGCTGGTGAAAATGATGGATGAATAAACCACAAAGACAGGCAGGTTAGGGAATCAACTGACTTCAGAACCAGAATTATGAATTAAGAGAATGGAATGTGATTGTTCAGTAACAAGAAACTACAAAAGAAATATTACTTAAGATCAGAAGGAACTGAATAGGAAATCTTTAAGGGATGGAAATTTTTAAAAACTTGGGCATCTCCTAATAATTATTTCCATGTCCTATAAAAAAGGCATTATTCTAGCTATTACAAAACAGTAATACACAAGACTGACTATAATTTTTCATTCAAAGATTTTATATTGTGTGCTTTGGGGATGGGGAAGACAATGAACACTGAACTTGCAATAATGACAAAAGCTATGTTTAACCATGATTGTAAGTTAAATGATGATTAAGGTCACTGAAATTAATTTTTTGTGAATACAGTGGCTGGGAAATAAATGGCTGGGAAAAGAGGATATGTGAGATCGTTCATAGCTCTTTAACCTCTACTCTGAACTCAGGTGGTTACCAGAGACAACAAAGTGAATGATGACACTATTACAGAGAGTCTGCTAATTTTTTCTGCAAAACTTAATATAACAGATTTTCAATAGTATTTAACAGTATGTACAGCCTAGAATTAAACAGTCCTCAAGATTTTAGTATGATATGGACTATGGAAAACAGAGCTCATCCTCACCCTTTAAATAAGAAACTTGCTGAGGAAAGCAGCTTTGAATAGTCTTACTTGATTTTTTTTTCTTCCTGTAATCAGGTCTCTTATGTTTGCACTTCACTATCTATTTTCTCTCTTCTATTCATTTTCTATAGACTTATGTTGTATCCATTGCTTCCTTTACTGTCCCATATGCATTATTTGGCATTAATATTCATTAAGTTTAGATATTAAGACTCCATTGAACTTCCTCCATTCTCCAAATCTTCCTGTTCCATACAGTTTTTACAACCTACTGCAGTGGAAGCAGTAAACTGCATTTTTTAAAAGTTATTTATTATTTAAGAAAACAAAAGAAAATAAAAATAACTTTGTTTTTCCAAACAACACTTTCTCTTCAGAAGTTATAACCCTCAATTCTCACTCTGAATAGTCAAATGAAATTCCTATGAGACTTTGTAAAGCCAATATGAAAAATACCTACTGTAATAAGAACACCTAACCATGCACAAAGTCAACAACAAATTGCTATTCTGGAAGCTTTCCTCCTAGCAAGTCGAACTCCCTTTGAAGTTAATAGTTTTACATTTGCAAATATACACAATTGCATAAAGTGAGTTATCATCCTCTTGTCAATACTAGTCAACCAAATAGTTTGCTTTGGATCCACCTTGTTAACTGCCAAGACTGCTGGCAAATCACAAAAGCTGGCTAGCTAAGATGCCATGCATCTAGGTTCTGTCACAAAGGAAATGGTCCAGCCACGTAAATTTTCATGGAATCTAGTCATTACTACCATTAAACAATTGATTAATATTAATGGATTCATATTCCCCAATTAAATTATGTATACATATACAAACATACGTGACACATGAAGTATGTCCTATTAGAAAGAATGATTATTCTTCTAACAAACAAGTTCTAAAAGACATTTCTCCAAATTTTCACTAATGTCATTTCACTGTGACTAAACTGAATGTAATAGTTTTGAATTGAGCTTCTAAATAACTGATGAACCCACTGTTTTGGCTAATGGTTATTTTTCATGCGTGCAAGCATTTTATCAATTAAGAAATTAATTTGCTTCTTAAAAACTCTAAGAATATCAGCTAAAATTTGAACTGGTGTTTTCTGTAGGTAATGGAATAATCAATTTTAAATTTTTCCTTTATTATTATTTTTTTGTTTCACAGATTGTCCATAACACTATGTTACTTTTTTATAAGAAAAATATAAATGCTTTTCTTTAAAAAAATGTAATTTTACTCTCAATATAAGTTATATTGGTAGGAATATTGGCAATAAAAAAATTTTGTATCTAATCACAAATAAGATACCTTTTTTGTATCTATCTAAATAAAATTTTCATTTGCAATTTAGTTTTGAATTATCTTCCTAGTAATAAAAACATGCCCTTTTATTTAAGGTTTTAAATATTTATAAAAATAATGTATTTAAAGTAATTCTAAGTTAAATTTTAGTAAAATCTACATAGCCATTTCATTTATTCCAAATATCAATTTTAATCAACAGTGAGTAACGAGAATCAGTTACAAAGTTGAATCTGAAGAATAGATTAATGAAGTAATTCCCAGACACTGTAATAACTGAAATTTCATACACTAAAATTTCATTTTGTAAGTTACTTACAGAGAGACAAAATCTTTATTTAACCAAAAGGAGAGAGCTAGATCAAAGCAAATATATGCTAAAATTTTTTCTAACTCTAGAATATATGATTTTATCATTTGTTTAAAAACAATCAAGATTTTGCAACATTATATCAACCATTTATGGTGAATGCGGTATTTTTTTTACTGCATAGCATTTGACTGTTCAGTGATCGTGGTCTACTGTGTGAGGACACTGAAGAAGGTATGTACTTTATGATGCCAAGTAACAGATCCAACTGGCTTCTTGTTAAAATTTAGCCATTGGGAGAAGTCCATACACACAAATTCAATCTCAGACATACCAAGATAATCAGATCATGTAGTTTAATCTTGATTTCAAAGAAATTCATAGTTCTAGACACTTAAGTCCTTCATCTTGATTTCAGCGAGGTAATATTTTTCTGAACAGGGATTCTTCGTTGGTGATTATACCATTGATCAGAGTGCTTTAGCGACTAAAGACATTCAATCCAATAATTTAATTTGTTTTTTAAATTTCTGTATATTCTATATAGAATTACTCAACTTATTTTAAACATACATATAACTAAAATTACTATTGATGTTTTCAAAGTACTTTGAGGCTGCCCACTGTGATCTAACTTGCAACAGGTTTATGAACTTATCTTAAGCAATTATTTGGTTATAAATAAGATTGTCTTCTCATATACAGTTTTTAAATTAATGAATGGTTTATTGTACATTCTCCTAAGTATGCATATAGATTTTTACCCATAGGATCATAAAGTAAGGGAAAAGCTGAAATGAGAAAAACTTTTAGACATTATATAAATCTTTTGAAGGATTCACATTAGACTTCCTGTATGGTGGAAGAATATCAAAAGATTTAGTGGTTCATTTCCTTATGACATATATGATATACAAGGTTAATATATCATCTGGAAATTGAATCCATGTATATGTAAGCCCAACATTTGCATAAACATTCTCAGCCAAGGTTCCTCAATTCATTTTCAAAATATCATAAAGGAATAAAAAATGGTCTGATGTAGGTTTAGAGCATATATTTGCTACATAAAGAAGTAGAAATGATTGTGATATGTTAATGTCAAACATAAAGAAATAGTATTAATTTTAGTTACAGAATATAGAGTCATGTTTAAACAAATACTATCCTAGTCATGGATACTTAAAATTATTAAAGAAAAGAGGTAAAAATTATTTTGTTATTGATTCTTTTTAATTGTTAAGCATAAAGAAAATACAAATAAAATATGAAAATTAAAATGTTTGATTCTTCAAGATGCATTTCATTCCTCATAAGAGAAAATCTGGCCTGGGCTGTCATAAATACAAGAAGAAATTTATTTGCTTATGGAACTTAAAGAGTCAAAGAGCATCCTTGCCTCAGAAGTGCTTTAATTCTGTGTTAAATACTGTCAGTATTACCCACTTCATGACTTTGTTTAATCTGTGTCTCCTTCAACGTCAATCTGATTAAATCCATGATGGCAAGATGACAGCAGAAATTTAGAGGCTCACATCATCATAGCACTTAGCGCATTCAAAACGAAAGTCTCAAGTTCATTCTGTTTTGAGTACTTTAACATGCCTGAATTAGTCACTGTTCCTAGGGATTGTTCTCTGAATAATCTTGGGCTAGGTTAGGTCCTTTTAGAAAAAAATCACAGGGACAAAAAAGATGGGCTATGCTTCTACATAATAGAATTAAACATTAGGAACAACTAAAATAATGGGATATGTTTTACTGCCACATAAGAAAACCACAAGTAAATGATAGTATCATGAATTTATTTTTTTCTTATAGGTTGGCTACCCACTCCTCCAACACCAAATAGCTGCTAAGATTTGTTCATTATTCTTGAAATTCAAAAGTGCCACAGGTGTAAGTTTTAGACATGCATCTCTTTTCATCATATTTTTCTTGCCATTTTGATCTGACAAGTCTTCCTCAATTTAGGAAATTGTTCTTTATTATTTCATTTATTATTCTACCTCCATCTGCTCTGTTGTCAGTTTACATATAGCTATCTTGACCTTTCTATCTTTTTATTTATTGCAGTCATCTCTTTATCATCTCTTTTGAGTTCTGAGAGAATTTCTTGAGCAATTATTTTCTTTTTAATCAATTATTTGGTATTCTATGGTATTGTAACAACTGCTTGGTAACTACTTCATTTTAGAAATTTATCAATCCTGTGTTGTAACTAAAGGCAAACTTTATAGGGATCACTATGTTTCCTTTACTTGGATTCAACATCTTTTTAAATCTTATATAAACCATAAAATAACTATGTGTGTGTGCAAGAGTATGTGTGTGTATGATTTTTTTAAAAATTATCATACAATGAAATTGTTCTTTTTGTTGTACAGTTACATTAATTTTAATACATGGATATACTCATGTTGCCACCATTGAAATCAAGATTCAAAACTGTTCTATTACCCAAAAAAACTTCCTCCTGCTATTCCTTTATAGTCACATCCTCTCCCCAATCTCTGCTACTGGCACTACCAATCTGTTTACCACAGCTATACTTTTGCATTTTCTAGATTGGAACCATTAAGTATATAAGTTTTTGAGATTGGCATTTATCACTCTGGAGAAAGATCTTGCGATCTATCCAAATTGTCATGTGTCTTCTCAATAGTTTGTCCCTTTTCATTGTGTGGATGCACTACAGTTGACCCATTCACCTGTTGAAGGTGAATTCCATTTTGGGTAAGTTCCTATTGGGCAATTTTGTACAGAGCTGCTACCAACATCCACGTGTAAGTTTTAGTGTGATCAGGTGTTTCCACTTCTCTAGGATAAATATACAGGAGTGTAAATTAATCCCTGCTGATCGCATCATTTGCAAATATTTTCTCCCATTCCATAGGCAGTTTGTTGTCTTATTCTCTTTATGGTTTCCTTTGCTACGCAAAAGTTTTTAAGTTTAATTAGGTCCCATTTGTTTATTTTTGTTTTTATTTCCATTACTCTAGTAGATGGATCAAAAAAATACTGCTATACTGCTATGATTTATGTCAAACTGTGTTCTGCATGTTTTCCTCTAGAAGTTTTAGAGTATCCAGTCTTATGTTTAGGTCTTTAATCCTTTTTGAGTTTATTTTTGTACATGGTGTTAGAGAATGTTCTTATTTCATTCTCTTACATGTAGCTGTCCAGGTTTCTCATCACCACTTACTGAAAAGACTGTCTTTTCTCCATTATATATTCTTCCCTCCTTTGTCACAGCTTGACTGACCATAAGAGGGTGGGTTTATTTCAGGGTTCTCTATCCTGTTCCATTGATCTATGTGTCTGTTTTTGTGCCAGTACCAAACTGTTTTGATTACTATAGCTTTGTAGTTTAGTCTAAAGTCAAGGAACCTGATTCCTCTAGTTTTGTTCTTCTTTCTCAAGATTGTTTTGGGTATTTGGAGTCTTTCATGTTTTTGTATGCATTTTAAATATTTTTGTCCTAGTTACATAAAAAATACTGTTGGTAATTTGATAGAGATTGCAATGAATCAGTAGATTGCCTTGGGTAGTATGGTCATTTTAACAATACTGAGTCTTCCAATCCAGGAACACAGTATATCTTTCCATCTGTTTGTGACATTTTCAATTTCTTTTATTAGCATCTTACAGTTTTCAGAGTACAGGTCTTTTGCCTCCTTAGGTAGGTTTGTTCCAACATATTTTGTTCTTTTCAATGCAATGGAAAATGAGATTGTTTTCTTAATTTCTCTTTCTGATATACTGTTGTTAGAGTATAAAAATGCAACAGATTTCTTAATATTAATTTTGTATCCTGCAATTTTACCAAATTCACTGATGAGCTCTGGTAGTTTTCTGGTGGTGCCTTTAGGATTCTCTATGTACGGTATCATGCCATTTGCAAACAGTGACAGTTTTACTTCTTCTTTTACAATTTGGGTTCCTGTTATTTACTTTTCTTCTCTGACTACTATGGCTAGAACTTTCAAAACTATGTTGAATATAGGTGGCAAGAATGAGCATCCTTGTCTTGTTCCTGATCTCTAAGGAAATGCTTTCAGTTTTTCACCGTTGAGTGTGATGTTAGCTGTGGGTTTGTCAAATTTGGCCTTTATTATGTTCAGCTATGTTCCCTCTAGACCCACTTTCTGGAGAGTTTTTATCATAAATGGATGTTGAATTTTATCAAAAGATTTTTCTGCATCTACTGAGATGATCATATGGTTTTTATTCTTCAGTTTGTTAATGTGGTGTATCACAGTGATTGATTTGCAGATAATGAAAAATCCTTGCATGTCTGGGATAAATCCTACTTGATCATGGTGTATGATCCTTTTAATGTATTATTGGATTCAGTTTGCCAGTATTTTATTAAGGATTTCTGCATCTATGTTCATATATGATGTTGGCCTGTAATGTTCTTTTTTTTGTGTGTGTGATATATTTGTCTGGTTTTGGTATCAGGGTGATAATGGCCTCGTAGAATGAGTTCAGAAGTGTTCCCTCCTCTGCAACTTTTGGAATAGCGTCAGAAAAATAGGTATTAAATTCTCTCTAAATGTTTGGTAGAATTTGCATGTGATGCCATCTGATCCTGGACTTTTGTTTGTTGGGAGTTTTTAAATTACTGATTCAATTTCAGTACCAGTAATCGATCTATTCATATCTTCTATTGCTTCCTGGCTCAGTCTTGGGATATCGCACCTTTCTAAGAATTTGTCCATTTCTTCTTCGTTGTCCATTTTATTGGCATATAGGTGCTTATAGTAGTCTCTCATGATCCTTTGCATTTATGAAGTGTCAGTTGTAATTTCTCCTTTTTCATTTCTGATTTTATTGAGTTGGACCCTTTCCCTTTTTTTTTTACATATTCTTTTCAAGTACACATGGAACATTCTTTAGGATAAATTACATGCTGGGCCACAAAGCACGCCTTGGTAAATTTAAGAAAATTGAAATCATATCAAGCATCTTTTCTGATCACAGCACTATGAGATTAGAAATTAACTAAAGAAAAAATTGTAAAAAACACAAAGTCATGGAGGTTAAACAATATGCTACTTAACAAACAATGGATCACTAAAGAAATCAAAGAAGAAATAAAAAAAAAAAATACCTAGACAAAAATGAAAATAAAAACACGACGATCCAAAACCTATGGGACAGGGCAAAAACGCTTCTAAGAGGGAAGTTTATAGCAATACAAGATTACCTCAGGAAACAAGAAAAACCTCAAATAAACTACCTAACCTTATACCTAAAGCAACTAGAAAAAGAAGAACACCAAAACCCAAAGTTAGTAGAAGGAAAGACATCGTAAAGATTAGAGAAGAAATAAATGGGAGAGAGACCAAAATAATAATAATTTTGGCCTTATTGCACTGGCTAAAACTTCCAGTAATAATGATGGTAGAAAATATCAATGAAACTAAAAGCTGTCCTTGAAAACATAAACAAAACTGGTATTTAGCCAGACTCATCAACTTTATTATTTTTTAAAACTGTTTTACCTATTCTCATTTCTTTGACCTTCCGTATATCTATCAGAATCAGTTTATCTATAGCTGAAAAACACCTCTTTTTTACTGATTTTGGATTAAATCTATAGATCAATTGGGGAGAATTAACATCTTTTTCATGTTGAGTTTTCCAATTTGGTAAAATACATCTTTCCATTTCCTGAAGTTTTCTTTTTTCTTTTTCTTATCAGTAATTACTTTTTGTTTGAGTGTAAATCATATTTTATTTTATTTTTCAAACTTTTTTTATTGAGTTATAGTCATTTTACAATGTTGTATCAAATTTCAGTGTAGAGCACAATTTTTCAGTGATACATGACTGAGGTTTTCTTTTTTATCTTTCATTAATATTTTGTAGTCTTCAGTAATGAGATCCTTAAATTTTATTAAATTTATATTTAAGTATTTTGTTTTTTGTGGGAACTATTAGAAACAGTATTGTATTTTTCACTGATTTTTCAGTTATTCATTGCATTACAGAAATATGATTAAGTATTGAACTGTATCCTATAACTTTGTTAAACTTATTTATTACTAAAGTTTTGAGGTTTTTTTTTTTTTTTTTTTTTTTTTTTTTTAATAGGTGTAGATTCCTTGGGATTTTCTACAGACATTTTGTTGTCCACTAACAGGTATTGTCATTTCTTCTCTTCTAATAGTATGCCTTTAAAAAAATTTTTTTCTTCCCTTATTGCACTGGCTAAGACTTCCAGTAAAGGAATGGTAAGAATTGATATTCTTGCCTTATTTCTATTCTCAGGACAAAAACTTTATATACATGTTTTTAAACAGTTTCACTTCTCCAAGTTTCCTATAGTTCCATTTACCTTCAAGTTGTGTATGTGGTGATGACTGATCTGACTTTTCACATGAACCCCTTTCCTTTAGAAAACTGAATGAATTTATCTGTTTTTTATCATTAGACAGCAAGATTACTATCAGAGATTATGTAGACCCAACTTAAAAGCTTTTAGTTCCAGGCAAACGTTAGAAGGAAAAAGATACGGTTTCCTGTGGAGATTGTACTATTGTTTACTTCTCTGATAGATCAAAATTAGCAAAGGTCAGCTACAATCTCTAAGTCAACTAACATATGTGAACATCAACTATTTAATCTCAATAACTAAAACAAAACAACCACTAGAAAGACACCAGAAAGAACTATGCCAAATTTGATTCTTATCTGCTTATTTTAAGATCACATTGGACTGGATGTGAAAAGCCCCATCTGAGAGATACTTTTGATATCTGATCAGATATAGGAATTAAAAGGGAGTGAGAACTATGGTATTTTCTATGAGTATTTAGATTGGGTATATACCATTAATGATCCAGTGAAAGTAAAACGGATTTTCCCCATTGAAGACTTTTTAAATTTAGGAAAAACAAACAAACAAACAAACAAACAAAAAACGAGTATAACTTCTACACACAGATGAGGAGATTTCTTTTTCCTTTACATCTAATTGCATGTAAATTTTTTTTCTTTACAAGCTCAGGAAAGGAAGTGGGCTGAAAATTAGACTCTAACTCAAGACTCCTACAAATATGCTCAATAGTTTTAGAAATCACTGTATAATTCACAGTTGGACAAGGCTATAGGACAATGATTACTTTGTGTTATTTTTCTTCAGTGGTCAGCTCATCACAAATCAATTTATTTTTACAGAGCTCTTAAAAGAAATGAGAATGATACACTTATGAGAAAAATTTTAGCATCTCTCCTGAGCCACAGAAGTACTATACATATATATAAAATTTATATGACACATAATTTTAAAATATATTTCATTAATAAACAACAAAATGGTAGTTGATTTTTATAGCTGTGCATTAGGTACATAAAGTTGATTATTCTATTCTCTTTTGTGTATATTTGCTAATTTTCAAAGTAAATTAAAAAATAATTTTCATGAAATCCCAAGATCCTCATAAAATCTTTCTATAAATACCATGAGTAGACTTTTAAAAATTCTAATATGCCTGTGTAAGTGATGTAATAAACTGTTATCTAAGAAATAATTAAGACTTCATAGAAACTAAAATTGAAACTAAGAATTTCACACTCAGCCAAAAAATGGGACAAATGGGAAATTATACACCAGAAGAATATGATATAGTAAAAATAAGACTGGTATAAAATAAAATGAAGTATTAAAATGGTGAGTCAGAAAAAGTTTTAAACAATGAGCAAGATTTAAGTTGCAATATTTTAAACTCAGATTTTTTAATTCTAATTCACTTTATAAAACTGCTTTGCATATGGGTAGTAGGGACTACCTTAATTGACATAAAATGGATACAGTCTGCTTTTCATTCATAAAAAGAGCTAATACTGAACAATTTATCAATAGAACTATTTGTTAAATTTCACTCTCAATCAACTGTTTCATTGGCATAATTCGTTGTAAAGACTAATTTGTTTGGAAGGGGATCTCATATTGGTGATCAACCTCCAAATAGCCAATCTAACAGATAATATACATCATTGCTTATGCTTAGAGTCACTGTCTAATTAATAACAATAACTAAAACATATTGAATATCTACACTGAGCCAGGAACTCTACTTCATGACCAGCGCTAGAATTTCATTTAATCCTCACTAAAAAACTAAAATGTAAGTACTATTATTAACCTTTATTGCATAAATGAAGAAACCAAGGTTTAGATATCTTGCCTTGCATATAGTTTTATAAACTTACCTAAGTTTAAATGTGGAAATCAATGTTCAGAAGAGTGACAAAAAAATGTAATGAAGTTCAACACTTATTAGTAAAAACACTAACATTTTCTCATTCCTAAATTACACTGTAATCTTTGAAAGCATCACAGTAAAAAGCAAAACCCTAAAGAAGTTATTAAAAATTTAGTACTCTCTGCTCATGTGGGAGTTTAGATTCTACTTTCTGAAGAGATTATTACAGATATGCCTAAAATAAAGTGCAAATATCACACAGAGTGGGCTTGGTTAGGTTTCCCTAAAACTTATTTCCTCAAAATCAAATACAAGAGTAAATGTATATTCAAGCAAATGTACAACTCTAAAGGAAAAATCTTAATGCAAGAGAGCAGAATTATGACATGAAATAATTAGCTGGATATGGAAAAACAAGTGGTGAGATGAATATGAGGTGGTAGAAATATAAGTATAAAAGAATGGAAAAGGAATAACAAATCAGAAAAGGACAGTGCTCTTTGATAAAGGGTTTTATCTGGAAGATGCTGGGGTCTTTCATTCTACAGGAAACAAAATTCTTTCCACTTAAATTTATATTTTAAATGCAAGAATAGATAGTTTCTCATTTCTATCTACTCCAAAACCTACTTTCATTTAAGACATGCTTTGATATAAGAAATTCTACATGCCAAGCTCCATCAAGCAGCTTAGAGCATACCACACCTGATATTCCTTTAAGCACAATTTTCCTGAAATTTTAATTCAGAGAACAATTTCCAAGATAAAAATTAATGGCATAAATCAATGCCCTAAGGACAACAAAAAATTATTACTTACAGTTATATAATGATCATCTTTTTTATTAAAATGTTTTCATTTTGATGATTTCATTACTAATGGTTACTTGTTAGCTCAGGAAAGATTATGTAGGAATTATGCAAACGTTCCAAATAGTAAATTCCCTCAGCATCTGGTAATTTGTATTTTTGCTCAGCATCTCCTTTTGTAGCACAGTGTCTGGCATCAGAACTATCTTCAGACCCAGGCAAGAGGAGACCTGGCCCTGAGCCCACAGCTTAGAGGAACTAATTCTGATCTTCCTACCCACCTCCCCAGCTGTACTTTCTTTTCTCCAAGGGAATCAGTTGGATTTGCTCACTAGAAGCCCACCTCCTCTGGCTGTAGCTGAGGGTTTCCTGAATTCCACATTCTGTGCAAGATGGCACAGAAACCCCACCAAGGGTGAATGGAACCCTTCCCTGGGTCTTTATTTCTAGAGAGAACTGCACTGTTGGTACAGACAATCCTAGGTCCCAGTGGTGTACAAGGTGCCCCTCATCATGTGAGAGAACCATGACACAGAAAAAAAAAAGGAAGGTGGACTACAGACAGGGATGGCTGCTGCCAAGGACTAGCCGGAATTTAAGGGTGTTCAAAAATTCTAAATTTGAATCAAGCCCTTCTAGGAACTTCTGAAATTATGCATTATATATGTGCCTGACAGGCAAAGTCATTCTCACTTCATAAAGATATTAATGAAATTAACTGAAATAAAGAACAACTGATTATTAGTCCCTGTTTTAATTAGAATTGACAGTAAAAAGAGCCTCCAAATCTCAAAGGCTTAATACAATAAAAGTTGTTGTTTTATTGTTTTTTCATGCATGGAGCAAGTGCAACATGCATCACCAGGACAGTCGGTTCCGATCATTTGCAGAACCCACGGTAAGAGTATAAATGAAGGCTCATATACTTTATATGTGACTATTAAAATATATAAATCAAGGTAATAAACAGCTGACTATGTTTTCCTCTTATTTTGACAAATAACCTTCATAACAAGAAAACTGAAAAGTATGGATAAATGTATGGTTTTATTTGACGAAGGTGGGCTAAATATCTCAGAATAAATTTACCATTGTACTCTGGGAGGATCTGCTGATAAGCCTGTGATGTTTATACAATGTAATAAACTATAAGTATAGTAAAGTCATATACACATTATATATGAGTGTTTGCATTTTAGCAAAATCACTAATACTAACATTATAATCAAGATTTTCACACAATTTGACACATTTTTACCTAATTAGATAAAATGAGTAATTGTCAATATTAATTTATTTTTTAGTTTATTTCAACTTAAAGGAAATTTACCTAGCTGAGTCAAAAGCAACTTGAAATATTATGGAAAAATTCAAAGCAATTTCAGAATAAATGAAGAATTTTACATATAGTAGAAGATTCTTCTTATAGAAAGAAGAATCACATGATAAATTATTTCCATAAAATATTTAAAATATTTTAAAATTATCAATATAAAATCACTATCAATTATATTATGGCTTTTACTGACCTTTGAAGAAATATCTGCCATGTGTAAACTATTTCTTAATTTTAATTTTTCTCTTTCAATTTTCAATGCTATTTAAATATTTTTTAAATATTATTAAAAAAAACTTAGTTTGTTTAAAAGGTCCTCTTAATTTAAACTGTACCTGCAATCTACCTACAGTGGACAGAAATACAATAATTACAGAATTATTCATATTTTTCCTTGCATGTTCTCCTTAATTATATATTTTTGTTTCCTTGTTATAATTTCCTTATATAAATTGAATGTCACATTTTATATTTCATATAAAATTTGTTTTAACAAAATCTCTAAATGTATGTGTGTAATCGTTTAATCCTTTATAAAATGAAAAAACAAATTTTTACTGTTATAACATTTTACTAATGGCATTAAACTATGAGCAACAATTCATACCAAGTAAGTATGGATAGTACAAATTGAAAATTAATTGATTTCCTGTCAAAGAACATGATTTGCTTATTTATTTCGAGAATTTGCTGTTGTTTTCCTTAATTCTTCAATTGTATTTCATTAAGTCCAATATAAATCTAATTGTTTTGACAGTATTCATTTAGAATTCCTGTAGAGTGCCCAAGAGTAGTTATAAAGTCAAATTCGTTAAGTTTCATCAAGATATTTCAACTTTGAGAAGATCTAGAAATTACCTAATATTATCTTTCACTTGTACAAAGGATGTAATTGCTATCATAATTGAAACTCACATCTCTTAGTAAAAAAATCAATTCATGCTCTATGTAAGACATAAAACTCATGACTTTTTGGGAAGATTTCTTATACACTTTTTTCTTCACCAACCTTGTTACCTCTATTTTCATAGACTTGTCCTTGATAATGCTTTAAATCAATATTTAAAACTAAAAAACATTTCTATTGTTCACAGTAGTCTACACCTGTACTTTAAAAAAAAAAGTGTAAACCAATGAAACACTTGTTAATTTTGACATACTTTTTTTTCCTGCTTATTCAATTATAAGGGTAATGAATATTTTTTCAATATGATTTTTATCCCTGCCACACCACAGTTGAAAGACTTGGTCTTTAGTGTAATCTAGGAATTACTTACTTTTTATTTTATGTATAATTTCTTTTCACACCTTATTACCTATTAAACTAATAAGTTTATTTTGCATTTGTTCCCTTTGATAGTGATCATCTTATTATTTCTATTTATTTTATTAGTCAATTTGCTAAATCATGTCTATTTTATCTATAAATTTGAAACACCTTGCTGTTAGTACCATGAACATGTTGGTGAAATATTGAGCACACAACATTATTCTTTTAAGAAAGTCATGCCAAAGTTCTGTATCATTATTTACTTGCCTTTATTTTATTGCATTTTAAAAATATTTATTCAGTCTTTTTTTCAAATCCTATAATTAATTGCATGAGTCCTTTTTTTTTTCTGTGCAAGTAGAGAACTGCACATTACCCTTATACATGACCTCACTCCCTAGAAATATACTAATAAGTAATATGAACTTTTTAATGTTGCAAAATGTTCTTTAGTCCTCAAGAACAACTATTGCAAATATTGTGTTAATTCACTTATAGCTTGAGAACCATGAATGAGTAGAAATATGAAAGACACAGGAAAATGGATACACAGCAATACTAGAAAACGATATTTTATAATGCAGTCTTAAGAAAGAGCCACATTGAAGTATTCTTCTCCACCCTAAACTATAGCTAACTACAAACTTAATGTGGCATCCTAGTGCAGTTGTCTTTTGTTTTGAGGACATGGAACAAAGTGGAGCAGCATTCTATTGGTGCTTGAGTATTACTATCTGCAGTAGCAGAAAATTTAGGATTATAGGTGGTGTTTTGTAATCCTAAATGCAGAATTCTCAGTGATAGAGCTGCCCAGGTGTTCTTTAATAAATTTGTTTTGTATTTCTAGTATCTAGGGCATCATACTGCTTCATTCACCAACCCATATATTGTGTACAATTGTTTCCAAATATTTGGAAGATTTTTCTGTGATCTTTCTCTTACTGACTTCTATTTTAATTCCGTTGTGGTCAAAGAACATATTCATATGACTTGAATCTTTCTGAATTAATTAATTCTTACTTTATAGCTCAGAATATATTCTGCTTCGGTAAATGTTCCACGTACTCTTGAAAATGTGTATTCTGTTATATTCGGCTGAAGTGTTCTATAAATGTCAATTAGGTCAAGTTATTTGCTAGCATTCTTCAAATATTCTATACTCTTACTGATTTTCTTCCTAATTTTTTCTCAATTATTGAGAGCAGAGTATTAAAACTTCCAACTGAAATTGTGATTTTTGTCTACTCCCCTTGAAATTTTATGTTTTTGACTCATGTACTCAAAGTTCTGTTATTAGGTTCATAAATGTTTATGATTATGTCCTATTGATGATTTAACTTTGTTGTCAATATTTAATAGCCTTCTTTATCCTTGGTAATATTCTTTGTTTCAAAATGTACTTTGTATAGTGCTCCAATTTTTTTTAATGCATATTGGCATTGTGTATCCTTTTCTATCACTTTACATTTAATCTATTTGAGTCTTCATTTAAAGAGTATTTCTTATAGGAACCATGTAGTTGTCTTGCTTTTTATCCATTCTCACAAAATCTGACTTTCATTTTAATTTACTTTCACAGTTACTGTGATTATGATTTATTTGGGTCTATTTCTATTATCTCCCTACATGTTTTATATCTGTCCCATTTGTTTTCTGTTCCCTTTTGCCTCTGTCTTCTTTCTGTTTTTTTTTTTTTTTTCGATTCCATCATATCCCCTTTGGTAGCTAATTAGCTATAACCCTTTGCTTTTTACTGCTTGCTCTATTAGTTTTGTCATTCATTGTTGTTGGTGTACATCTTTTACTTAACACTGTCTATCTTTAAGCAATATATCACTTTATATGTAGTATGAGGAACTGACAATAGTACACTTCCAATTCCTGTTCCCATCATTTATGCTTTAATTGCCATTCACTATATAACATATATATATATATATATATATATATATATATATATATATATATATATATATAATAAATCCACAGTATGTAGCTATTATTTTGTTTAAATAGTTATCTTTTAAAGATATTTAAATAGGAAGTGGTTGACTTTATTGTGAGTCAGCAATCTAAAACAAAAGGGGGCAAAGTAAACCTAGCTACATACAGGTATGGCATATTTAACTGAGCATGCAATAAGCTTATTAAACTCCGAATAACTTCTAATTATTAAAGTACAGCTCTTAGTATTTTGCTTCCATATTAATATTTTAATAAAAATTCATATTTGTTTCCAATTTTCAATAGCTTGATCCCAAATTTCATGCTTTTATTTCAAGCTGTCAGATGGTTCACACTTTCAGATCTAATATTCAATTTTACCCAATAGCTTTTCTAAAGTTGATAAGTATGCAAACTGAAAAGAGAAAAATTCATCCATATGCTCTCATTTTAATTGTCTCAATGGGTTGGTTAATACAGCTTTTCCATTCATTTATTTTGATGTTTCCTGCCAGATTCTCAGTAGCTGAAATAAATCATTCACACATTCGGATCAAGAACATAATAAGGGATAAACCACTTATTTTCAAAAAAACTGTGACAAAGATTTGTTGTCAGTTTTCCAGATATACATTTCATTTTTTAAAAGGCTACAACATAGAATTTTAACTCAAGAAAAGTGAAGTCTCAATTCAAGCAACAGTTATAGCACTGAGATAAAAAAAAAAAAACAAAAAAACTTCAGATTTGATAAGAAAAGAACCTCCTAGGCAATGTAAAGGTTTATTTAAAAATCTCAATACATTAAGATGGTCAAAATATTATCTATAGTTAGAAGGCAAACCTCTATTAGAAAATGTTAAAACTTTTAACTACATAAACTGCATATTATCAATTAACATAATATTTACTAAAATAAGAAAAAGTATATAAGAGAACCCCAAAATGAAGTACTACAGCAAATGTGGCAAAAATTTAAAGTATGTAAAATCTCAGTGATATGTGTTATATGTGTATATATTTATACATCCATTATATAGTTTCCTAAAATTTTGCTTAAGTTGGAAATATTTAATAATATAAAATAAAATAAAAACAAATACGTTGTTTTGCCAAAAGAAAAAAAATATTAGGAATCCTAAAAATGTATTCTCATAATAAAGCTCTCTGCCCTTTTAAAGACTTATCATGATGAGATTGAAGGTTTTGCTTTTGAAAATTTAACTTTGCTTCAGTGAAACTCTTCTTATAGTATGATTTATAGAATATGAATTACCTGGTCTTAAGTGATAATAAAATAACCAATTAAAAATAATCCAAAGTTCAAGAGCAGCAACATAATTGCCAAATTAGGTCCTATCCCATAGGTGGAGGTCTGCAATAAATTGAGACCAAGGAAGAGAGCAGTGCTTTTTTTATGAGACCTCTGAGTCACAAAATACGAAAGTACACACCACCGTAGATGCAGACACAGAATATGCTCAGCTCTCAACATGGCCCCATAAGTAAAGTCACTATCTATCAGGTTCCAGAAATGCTCTTTCAAATTGTCTTTTCCATCCAAAATTTTGGGTCCTATCTTGTTCTTTGAGTCCTTTTCACATGCTACGTATGTTGACCTAGAGTGTTTTTAGGATTATATTCTATAACTATGAATATAAGTCTTATTTTTTAATGGATACAAGTTTGTAAGAGTTAACTCTTGGAAAGATTCAATTATAGTAAGAGATGTAACAATTTTCTAACCTTAACATAGGATATTTTGAGACACTAACACTATGACATAAACATTGCATGATTTCATAATAAGAAATAAAAATACTACGTTACATTTGTTTAGAACTACAGTTTTATGAAATGCAGTCATACATTTCAATTTCTTCATTTTTATCTTGGAAACAAGAGTATGAGAACAATAATTCATCTTATTTTTATTTTATGGAAGAGAAATTTGTAATTTGAGAGGTTAAAGGATTTGTCTGAGCAAAATTCATAAAATTCATAAGTGAAGAAAATAAACTTGAAGATGAAAATTATGGCTCAAAGACAGGTGGGGATGGTATAATCCAGAAAATATACATAAGGTGATGTTTCTGAGCTCTTAGAAGTAAGGTGGGCCCAGATATTATAAATGAGCAGCAAATTTTAAATGGATCCATAGGCCTACAGAGACCTATGGAGATAATTATGAGAACTTAGGGGCAAGATAGATGGGCAGCCAACAGTTCATACTACACAATCAGAAGAAATCAAGGACAGACAGTCAAGAGAGTAAGACAGCAATCCCAATACAAACATAGTCCTTGACCAGTTTTTAGACCTGAGCCAGAAACTATTGACTAAGGGGAAGACAGTTCACAGAAGGAACAACTCTACAAAACCTCAGCAGATGTACATGTTAGAGACTCCCCCATTCCTCTTCCAAAAGGACCTATGATCTTTTACTTGGTTAAATATATAAGTTATATTGTATGGTTAAAGGGGAATATATAGAAGTTTTGAGTGAGAGAGTGCATATCTTAATTCAAGAAAACCCAAATATGCTATCCTAGTTACTAATCCTAGGGAATCATCTTATAACCTCATCTTTCAACTGCTCCAAAGTTCAACTCCAGAGTTCAACTCTGTGCAGATCTAATACTCACTCTGTTACAGTTGCTTCTGTAGGCATTACTCAGTAAACTTTGT
Organism: Camelus ferus; assembly: GCF_009834535.1. Taxonomy (NCBI): domain Eukaryota; kingdom Metazoa; phylum Chordata; class Mammalia; order Artiodactyla; family Camelidae; genus Camelus; species Camelus ferus. The sequence continues at coordinate 15,035,130 of NC_045699.1, forward strand.
GCATGCAAATCTACATCTCAGAGTCCGTTTCCCAAGGAACACTACTGAAGACAGATGTTAAACTTGGGTATTATTTGAATGAATTCACTAAAATACAAAAGTGCTATTGTCTGTATTTATCAGATTGGCAAGGTTAAAAGATTAATGTTATCTAGTATTGTTAAGAATGTGAAAACAATCTCTCAGAAACTGTTAAGGAGAGTTTAAATTGATACTAAATTTCTATGGGCCTACTTAGAAAAATACATCTATTCCAGGTGTATACACATTGATTCTAGCAATACTTCTTTTAGGATTATTTACAGAAAAATATGAATAAGAGTACAGATAATATGTATCTTTTTTTTTCATTTCAGCATTATTCATAATAACAACAAATTAGAATTCTATAGAAAAATTAAAGATATGTTATATTCATATGCTTATTAGGTAGCAAGAATTACACAGTTACAAGGTGTATGTATATATATTTAAATGTTTATTTCAATAGCATAAATATTTTAAGTAGTTGGCTATATATACTTGGATATATTTTGAACCCAAATGTAACACAGAAAACGATCATATTTTATACATGTTATCATTTATATTGTGATTTCAGGTTTATGTGTTCTTTATATTTTATGCATTTTCTGACTTTTCAAATGAAAATTAAGAATAAAGTTATTTTATTAAAAAGAAAAAGATAAAAAATCTTGGGTGAGTGTTTTGGTAGTTGATCTAAGTGATCAATTTGTAAGTTCATCCCTATATTTCTTATGTGATATAATTTCCTAGCCTTGATAGAGTAGAAAAGAAAATCAAAGCATGTATAAAATGCATTATCCTTAAGATAACAATAAATTAAAATGTTGTTTCTACTCTGTCTTCATCCATACTTTTATTTCCCAATTAAGTTGTATAATTACAGGTAACATAAGAAATACCAAAAGGGAAACATGTCTCTCTTTTCATAATCTTTCTCTTATTCTAATCTCTTCTCTGTTTAATTTCCCTTTTTTTCTTCCACTTGAATTTGAACTTTGGTGGATTATTATCAGATCAAAGCTTCTATATTGATGGATTTACATAATTAGCACAGCACAGAAGCTGGCACATAGGAAAGTTGTAATACCTACTAATTATGTAGGTTATAAGCATCATTAGCATTGTTTAACCTGGTCGGTGGAAACAGGGTAGTCTTTTTGTCAGTAACATTTCCATGTTACTCTCCAATAATTCCCTCTGAAATAGAAGCGCAATACAGGGCTTGGTGTTCTCAGCATAATGTTCTCCTAAATCTTCCTGGCACTAACAGCGTAAGTACATACTATAAAAGTCCCAGTCACTGCCCACAGCAGTCCAGCAAGAAGACGGCTTATTGTATATATCTTTTGTGTATGTTGCTTGTCATGACAGATGGGAACAAGAAAGAGAAGGAGTTTCAACTACATCAAATTATGGCAGATATTGATAGCATAGGATACACAGATGCAGAGTTGGGGTGATGAAGAAAAAAATGCCTCAGCAGTTTTAGAAAGAAATCTACCCTCAGTCAGACAAGCAGAGGAAGAACTTGAGCACCCAGAGGTTAGGAGGGCTGAGAAGAGACAGATAGCTTGAAGAGAAAAGTGAAGTGACACAGGAAATCAAAGAATATTTTACCTGCAGAAAGAAAATCAATGAAAATGATGAACTGCTATTCAAAGGAAATAAACTGATTATTCCAGTTTCCACAAGAAGGGAGGAGCTGCAGGTAATCCATCAGGATGAGCAGGATGTTAGAATGTGAGGCAGAAGGCCTAGATGTAATTATCTGACTATCTTATTATAGTCCAAAAAAAAAAAAAAAAAAGAGTATTAGACGTTGGAAATGCAATTTAAAATTAATTTCTTCAGTGCAATAAAGCTCATTCACACATACATATTTGCTAACTCTCTTTTGTATTTTGTATTTTTCTTTTATACTTTATAAATAAAATATTCCAAAAGTATTAAAGACATAATAATGTTCAGGCAAAAGTTAAGGAATAATAATAAAACAAACCACTCATGCACCTACCAAAAAACTTAAGAAATAAAATATTACCCAGATCTTAAAGCCACCTGAATTTCCCTCCCCGATAATGTTTTCCCTTTATCCCACCAGGAGAAAATGATCACTGTCTTGATTTCTTATTTAATCATGCATCAAATCTCTATCAACTGTAAATACACACATAACCAACATATTCCACTTGTCCTCTTTTTAATTTTTCATAAATGGAATCAAACTATATACATATTCTTAACCTGTTACTTTCATTCAACTTTGTGGTTTTGAGATCTATTTACATTTAATGTATACAGTCAATTGTATGATATACCACAATTTATTCAACTGATTGTTGAAAGGTGGTTGGTTGGGTTGGTTACTACAAACAAGAACACCGTCTAATGCAGGGGCCTAGTGTATATACGTGCTCAAATGTATTACATAATAAAAGTTTTCAATAGAGGTTTTTATCAATTTTTAACTACACTGTACTGGACTTTTACCAGCCATTTTATTCTCCATCTTTGACAAAACCTGGTATCGTTCTATCTTCTAATTTTTTCCAATTAAGAATTCTCTTATATGGTTTTCAGTTATATTTTCCTCATTATTAATAAATTGAAAACTTTCTCAAAAGCTTATTCAATACCTATATTCTTTCTTTTGTGAACTTCCTTTTCGTGACTTCTGCTACTATTTGGTGTAATGTTTCCTTTTGCTTACAGTTTTGAACAAGACTTTCACATATTCTGGATACTGAAACTGTAAGTTGCTATAACTTTTTTATTGTATCTTACTTTTTTATTCTTCTGATTTTTTTGTATGTGGAGACATCCTTAATTTTAAGGTCATCAAACTTATCAAATGTTTCCTATATGGCTTATATTTGGTGGTCTTATTTTAAAAGAAATTTTAAAAAACACACCATCAGATAAAAAGAATAATTCTTTCCTGTCACGTTAAGACTTTTAAGTGGTGATGTTTGCGCACTATTGTAAATGTAACTACTACCACTGGTTATACACTTAAAAACTGGTTAAAGTGGTGAATTTTGTTATGTGTATTTTACTACAATGATACAAAAAATATCCTATAAAGAGATTCAGTCACTACTTGAGGAGATTAAGAATTCTTCATCTATTTCCAAGAGCCTAAATCAAATTTTCCAAATAAATAACAAAGCAAAGTAACACAGATTTTTGAAATGGGTAAGATTTTACCTATTTCCGTTTCTTGGAGGCAAAGTTTACTTCAGTCATACCACTAATAAGGGAATTTGTAAAACAGATGTGGGTTTAAATGAATACAAGTTTTCCCTAAACTTCTCATAAAACTACTCCAGATTGGGGAAGATCACCCAACATCAAATTGTTTTACAAGCAACAGAGCTACAAGTCCAAAGCAGATTGTGTTTCCATCCTATGCAAAGAATATATATTTTTAACAAATTCTCTCTGTATCACTGTTGAAGGTAGGAGAAAAATACTGTGTTGATGGAATGTCTAACTCAGGCAAGATATATCTCCGACTTCTTTTCCAAACCCATCTTACTTAATCCCCATAACACCATTTTACAGTTGAGGAACCTAAGGCTGGGAAGTTAAGTAATTTATTTAAGATCAATTTGTCAGTCTGTAATAGAGCAGAAATTTGAACTCAAGCTTACTCCCAAGCCTGTGCTGTTTCCATTTTCTATCCCAGTATTTCAGAAAGACCTATAAAAGTGAGAAGGGTAAATCTGTTCACTGTGCCTAGTGCTTCACTGATCTTAGTGAATACTGAAAGCCATTCTCCTAGGAAGCTAATATTAATCAAATTAAAGAGATGAGAAAACAAAGATTCTGTAAGTTAGTTGTCCAAGGGTACATCAGTGCCAGAATTGTAAACATTCTTCGTCTGACTTTAACTCCTATATACACATTTCCTGTATTTCTGCAAAAAAGTCTGGCAAGATAACGTATTGAGGTATTCATTTTTCTTTTTCTCCCCCTTCTTATATGGCACTTAACTCGCCACAAAGTCTCTCTATAGTCAAATCTTTTTTCTTCCTCTTGCCGTAGAGTGGTATTTCTTAAGGTGAGGACACTGAACCAGCTCACCAGCTTCACCTGGGACTTTGTTAGAAATGCAAACTCTCAATCCCTACCTAAGATCTAGTGAATCAGAAACTCTGATGGTACAGCCCAGCAATCTGTGTTTTATCAGGCTCTCTGGTGATTCTGATACATTTTAAGGTCTGTAAACCACTGATGTAGGGAAAGGATCAAAGAGAAGTTGATGCTAAACTGCCTTCCTGGCTTTTCACTTCCAGAAGCCTTGGCTCTTTGTTAGAACAGAAATATTCTCAACACTAAGAAATGCGTGAAGCTCTGAGGTTCTGTATTTTTGTGTCTTCTTAGAATTCCTATGTTGAAACTCTACCTCCTATAGATTGAATTAAGAGGTGGGGCCTCTAGGAGGTATTCAAGCTTAGATGAGGTCCTGGGGTGAAGCATCCATGATGGGATCAAAGTCCTTATAAGTAGGGAAAGTGAGTAGAGTTTGCTCTTTCCACCACATGAGGATTTGGTGGAAAGAGCAAACCCCACACCCATCTACAAACCTAGAAGTGTCCCCACCAGACACTGGATCTGCCAGAGCCTTGATCTTGAACTTTCTAGCCAACAGAACTTTGACTAATAAATGTGTGTCAAGTCACTCAGTCTATGATATTCCGTTATAGCACACCAAACTGAGTAGGGGAATTTCTGACTATACTCTGCATCTTTCCTCTTGCACTCAAATGCACTTTTAGAGTAGTAAGAAAGAACACAATACTTCTTACTTTATTAAGAAAATTAAATAATATTTCTACTTCAGTAATGAATATAAGACAATAATGTCTCCAGAAAGTAAAGTGGAGGTTTACTCTTTTAGCTGTATATATAATAATTTATTTTAGGAGGCATAATAAGGTAAAAAAGATCTTTCAGATTTGAAAAGTTTATAGATGGGTTGCTGTTTTCAGAAAGAAGTTCCAGAATTTCAGGATTATGTACAGAAAACGTCTTAGATATGAAAGTACTCTGCATGGCAGAATAAAAGAACCTAGATTCTTCACAGTATTACTCTCTGTAAGATAGGTTTGGGCAAATATTATATAGGATAGGTACCTGGGGTGAAAAGTACCTCTGAGGTTTGCCCAATACTATAATGTTGGTTAATATACTTATTGTTCATTCAATTTAATTCCCCAAATCATAATCACAATATCAGCAATAATGATAATAATGGCTAAAATTAGACCAATTTCTATGTGTCAAGCATCATTTTAAGTGTTTTAATATTTATTAGCATGTTTAGTACTTAAAACTAAATTATAGAGTATTAGATAGCAAAGCATATTCTTTCTTATTGAAAACAGAAATATTTCTGATAAATTTAAAAAAGCACAAAAATATTTACTAATAATTATTTCCACACTTCTGAGTCAACTATTTACTTATTTTCTCAGCCTATAACTCATATATATATGTTTAGAAAGCTAGGAAATAATTATTCAAAGTAGATATGCAAATAAACTTCAGTATATATTTAAAATTTTAGAAATTAGTATTGAACTAGTTTAAGTATAGCTTGAAATGTAAGTAAAAATACTTTTAGGCAAGACTAGAGTCAGGACAGAGCTGGCTGGTAAAAAGTAAAAGACCAGCGTCCCTCAAGTCTCCAGTTATCAAACATGACCTTGTCTCTAAGCAAAGACCCTGACGCACCGATCTTACTTAGTGACTACAACCTATAGACATATTCACTGTATTTTCTAAAACTAAAGGTTTAGGACGCCGGTAGCATAAATAATTTCCTTTTCTGATTTGTTAGCTTCTCTATATTTAATGAATAGTAGTAAATATCATCAAATTATTCACTTAAGGAATCAACTTTAAAGAATAAAACCTCTTAAAGTAAGAAATGTTCAGAAAAATGGAGACTGTAGCATTACTGTGATTATAAATCATGTTAATGAAACAACAATTTGGAATAAACCATTGGTTCTTACTAAATTTGCTGTGATCATTAAAACTAACACTGTAAAGGAAATCTGGAGAGATGGGATAGGTGGGGTGTTGTTTAACGTGTACAGAATTTCAGTTTTGCAAGATGAAAAGAGCCCTGTACACTGGTTGCACAACAATGTGAATTACTTAACACTACTGAACTGTGCCCTTAATTGACTAAGATGGTAAGTTTTATATGTGTATTTCACCACATTTTTTTTTACGTTAAAAAGAAAAGAAAAAATTTTCATTTTCCTGCATTGCCAGTAGGAGCTATCTTTCCTAACTTGGAAGAGAAAGAATTAAGGCAGTAAGTGAAAGAAGAGGACATAAGTAGGAAACTTAAGTCAACATTTGTTGACTAACTACTCACATTACTATGATAAATACTATTAGCCTCTCATTTTTAGATATAAATTTAAAGCCAGTAACATTTGTCCAATCTAATGTAACTGGTAAGTGTTAGAACTGATAAGCAAACACAATTTTGGGACGATCCAAGCTCTTTTTTATGCTAGAGTACCTTTCAAAATATCACAGTGAATGCAATTCTATCAGTCCATCAAAGGTTTATATTGAGTAGGTGCTCAAAAAGAAAATAGTATGTATCATTTAGGTGGAAATTCAATGAACTTCAAATAGCATTGATCTTACTGACCCTAATTATAAATACCATAAAGTTAAAATCTATCAAGAACTTAGATAGATAAGCAGCTTTCCTTTATTTTTCCAGGTTAGCAATTTAATTCAGTCCATCTGATTAAAATATATCCTACATCAAAAGAAGGAAATAGATCTTCAGAAATTCAAACCTTCACTGTAGTGTTTGACAAAAACTAAGATGATCGGTTTATAAGTAAAGATGGGTCTTCTCCAGAAGACTGTTTTTTCTCAACATAAGTATATATAACATTGTAGATAAGAACACAGACAGCTGTGACAACATTTGCAATGAAATAAAACGGGAAGAAAAACATCAGGGAGGGAGATTTTTTATATACACATATTATCATGTTTCCATATTACCATGGTCAGAGAGAAGAATGACTGGAGTGATTGCTGTTGCTGTTTTTTAACGTCTTCCAAGGGGAGAACAATGGCCAATAGGGCAACTTTGGATTGATATAAAATTGCAATGGAGAAGCCAGTCTTTATCCCACCTCCTAATGGAACTAAGGAGCTCTATCGACATGAGACTGATGAAGTGAAGAATTAACTTACTCACAGAACTCAGCATAGCTCTGACTCTCTGATAAATTTCAGTAAAACAGTGATTCCCACTTGCACTATGCCTGAATGACCACAGGCGGAGATTTAGAAGCAGTAGCATTCAGCTGGGTAGCATTCAGCTGGGTGACATCACTGTTTCTATAATAAACAGCTTCAGTCACTGGTTACCAATAATGATGTTTGCAAACTATGTCATTATTAAAAAACATTTAGACTCAAAGTTATTCGAATAATTCAATTCTACAAGCATCTTGTTTACCTGGCAAAGGTGGACTGAGTTGGATGAGGGAATGGTGCACCCATTAGAGAGCATGAACCTCAAGGACAAATGTCCTCAAACATTTATAGCTAAGACCTTCTCAGGTGGAATAACCTAGAAGCTGAAATACCTTCAGATTTTCTCACACTGTAGTGGAAAAAAAACTTCTTACAACAATGAAGTTTCTCACGCAAAGAGCTTTTTGGATTTTGAATATATCTGTTCCAGCTTGAGAAACGTAATCAAGGAAAACCTCATTGAAACAGTCAGGAGGCCAGAAGGGGGAACTCTCACAAACATAACACTTGAGATCAATAAAGATCCAAAGAGGAAGAGATACACTTTGCATCTCTGGCAGGAAGTGACACCACTTCACTACAACCATCAGGAGAAAGATTTTCTCCTTGCCTGGCAATAGCTCAGCCAATGAAAGACCTTCACAACTAGCCAATGAGAAGCCACTATACTTCAAACTCCTAGTTTCCTCCATGGGCCTTTTGTTTATTACAGTTTCTCCCAAATTCCCTTTCTCCTCTATAAAGGCGATTCCTCCCCCCTTGCTTTGCTGGTACTTGCACGTCATTCACCATAGTTACACATCCCGAATGCAATTCTTTGCTGATCTTGTATAAATCTGTTCTACTGGTATAACTATCTGTTTTATTGTTTTAGGTTAACAAGCCAAATGGTTACAAGTGATTTATATCTGAAGTGCTATATATATATATATAAGTACAGTAAATATACAATAATTATTGAAACTGTAGATCAAAAGTACTGTTGATGCAAAAACTTACATATAAGTTTGATAAGACTGAAGTTAATCTAACAGTAGTTAAACATTAAAAATCAAGACTAGCAGAAATAAGATCACAGTTTTAAATAAGATTGAGTATAAATTCACAAAATGGCCTTGAACTTTAATCTAGCCCTCAAATCCACAGTGGAAATGTGTTCTGGAAGAGGGGGAAACCATATATCTAGGAAAGTGTGTGTACATGCATATGTATTTATTTAGAAAATTTAGGAGAATATAAATTTCTATATGTGGATTTATACCAGAGTACAGAGTATCTCATTAATAAATTAGCAACAGTAAATGCAATTGTTTGTCTGTTAAGTTTCCAGCAAGAAAGATGACATAGTCAATATAGATGATGGAAGAGAGTGTGCTGAAGGGGCTATTTTTGAAGAGGTGGAAAGAAAAAAGCAAAGTAAAATACTATGAAGTAACATAGGGCTAATAGCCTCCTTCTCACCTACCTTTGGTGCTTCCCAGGGGCCGGCTAGAAGTCAGAGGGCAATGGAGCTTTGCTGAAGCAGTGCAGGGGGCTCAGCTTCTCAGGCATAAAGCAGGGTGGACAAAGGCAGATTATGAATCTAGAAGGGAAAAAGGAATGCTCAGCACAAATCTATATAGTGCTTTTAGACTTTCAACAACTATTCACATAAACCCAGTTAACTCATACTGTCTTGAAAGGTAAGTAGAAATTTTTTAAAAAATTGAAGTTCAAGATTTTCTGAGTTTCTCAACAATGTCCATGTATATGCGTAACAGAGCTAGTAACTAAACTGTCTTCTAGTTCCATACCCAGTACTTTTCAGGCTACTTGGGAAAATCTATATATAAAAACATCTAAATAGCTTAGAGAGATGCTTTGTAACTCCTTCTCTTCTTCCATGCTGGGTCTTGAAAACGTTAATGTGTAACCGGAGTATGTAATGGAGCTATGGAGTTCAAATAAACCTTCACTAGTGATGTTCATTTTTTTGGTGGCTTAGAAGCATCATACAGGTGCAGAGAGTTCTGTGTCAATCTTTCAAGAGACCTATTAGTCAAGTACATACTGAAGCACATGGTAAAGAATACAGCAAGAAATCTAATGAGACTCTTCCACAAGAAAGGAACTGCATAGGAATGTTAAAACCCACATTTTGCTGTGTTAATGAGAGGTGATTGAAGAAATTTACAGGACCAGAAAGCAAGCCCTGTTCATGCACAATGAGAATGCTAGCTAACCTCCTGTACACCCTTCTGCCCTTAAAAGGTTTAGAAAGTTCTTTGATTCAAAAGAAGTTACATTGGCTAAACAAAGAAAGCAAAATTAACAGATCACTGTGAATCAAAAGAGAAGGTACTATTAAATTTGGCTGCGCTGTATGTGTTTTTAAAATAGCATTAGGAGAAAGAAATGGTAATCCCAGAAAGATACCAGAGTTCAGATAAAACAAGCCCTTCAAAAGAGTTGTGATTCACTTTGATAAGGCATGGTGTGTGTGATATATAATGTTTTTAGGTGTGCATTTTAGACACAAAGTGTGAGGAGTTTGAGACAGACAAAGTTAGAGAGCTTGAATGATAAGCCAAGGCTAGTTCATAAATAATAGGAAATGAGAATTACCACCTCCCCCCTCATATATTCCCAGAGCTGAATCCAAAGAGTAAATCTCTTTGGGGACAGTTCTGCAAGCATTTTGCAACCTTAGAAACACTGAGTAGCATATACATTGCATTAACTGAAGTAAAGAAACTGCTGTTTTTTAACAGTACGAGCTGCATGCCATAAAGGTGCTGTATCATTCATATCATTTGTAATAAATCTTTTGTGTTCTTTCCTCACAATAATTTATCTGAAATAGAAGCCAACACCTTCCAGGTTACTAAGCCTAGCTATTGAATTAATTCATGAGCTGGACTGAAAAAATAAGCCATTCTTCACCACCAGGATCATGAATATTTTAATGTCTGAATAAAGTTAAAGTAACTCAACTTTGTGGAGATGACACCAAGAGAAAAACATCTGCACCAAGATGCCCAGAATTTCATTAGTTCAATAGCAAAAATATATTTAGAACAATTCATAGAGTTAGAATTCCTTAGTGTACAGGATCAGAACTGGATATGTGAAGAGACATGTGAAAAATCCCAGATAAAACAATAATCTTTTGAAACTTTAGGGCTTCTGCCAACCATAACAATCTGACAACACAGAAAGGAAATTGGAGAGTAGCTGACATAATTCTTCTCTGTTCTGCAACAACTTTGTCAGTTTATTTTTACCAAAATCAGAAAACATAAAGGAAAAGAAAAATCCACAGAAGACTTATGAAAAAGATGTATGTGTGAAAGTGTGTGCAGTATTTTAATAAACTACTGCTTGCATCATTGTTTTCCTTGATCAACACAACAAATGGGCAACTGTATCTAACCTAATTTGAACCCACCAGTGAACACTCCTCCTTTCTGTCAAATATGGTTGACAATTCCTTGCATCACTACAACCAGAAGGCCAGTGGTTAAGTTAGTCCTCTAAGTCAGTGTCTTTCAATACAGGCTGAATATGCGAATTACCTACAGGAGCTTCAGTCAGAATTTCTGGGGGTAGGAACTGGCCATCAGCAGTTTTTAAAGCTCCCTTCATGATCTAATATACAGTTAGGATTAAAGACTACTGCAAAGACGGTGCAAGGTGAACATGAGTTTCTTTGCAGTACTTTTTTCCTTTTAACTGAAGTATAGTCAGTTATAATGTGTTAATTTCTGGTGTACAACATAATGTCCCAATCTTTGCAGTACTTTTATGACTTGAAAATTGTCCCTGGTAATTGAGTTTCCTTACTTTATCAGTAGCACAAGCCATGTCCTTTTTATAAGTACATCATAGGTACTTGGAGAGAATTCTTTAGTTAAAATGAACATAAAATAAAAATTTTACCATTTTGAGATATTTTAAAGGAAATTTATATTCCTGTGGGATGATAAGCATACTAATTCTTACTGCTTATTCCTGCATTTATAAAATGAGAATGACTCTATCTACTTCCTGTGGTTATCATGAAACAAAATGGGTTAATACATCAGAAAATAGTTAATAAAATGCTTGCATAAAATTCATTACATAGTAGCCATCAACAGAAAATTATAAATTGTAATTCTAAATGTTATTGTAGTCATATTGCAATAAGTTAGGGCTTAATTTTTCACAAATTGTACTTAAAATCTATGCAAAAATATTTATTAAGCACTTACTATGGTTAGACACTATCCTGCATACTGACATACAAAAAGCAAACTAAAATCCCTGCTCCTCATTAAACTTAGTTTTCAGGAAGACACTCACAACATATTGTGTAATACAATGATAAGAATCAAGGAAGGAAAAAAAAGCAGGGTGGCATGTAGGGAGAAAATTCGTTTTACATAAAATAATACAGGTCGTTCTCACTGAGACTACATTGGATAAAGACTTGAGGAAAGTGGTGAGAGAGCTAACCATGGAGATATTTGGGGGAAAGGCATTTTAGGACAGGGTGACAGTAAGAACATATCCGGGGTGTTCAGGAAGCAGCAAGGAGGCTACTGTGGCAGAATTAAAATCAAGCAGGGGGAAGTAACAGGAGACAAGATGACAGAGGTAATGTGGATATAGGAGTAGGGTGACTATATAAGGTCTTATGGATTGTGATTCTGCCCCCTCTCCAGTACTCGTTCAGGTAGATTTGTATTTCCTTTTCCTCATGTTTCCATGTAATCACTAAAAGAGTTCTGGACAGAGAGTCATGATCAAAATGTGATGTGCAATTCTTATAGACTGGAGTAAATAATTGCCTCAGTATAGTGAGAAGCACATTTGAGAGGACTGCTTGCTCTATCAGTCTTTGTCCCTGGATGCTCATGAAGGGCAGAACTCACAGCCCCCACAATGAAAGCAGAGGCTGTGGCAGAAAGGAATGGTGGTTGTTTAAATCATTAAGATTCTGACTTGTTTGGCACTAATTATAAAATAGCCTGACTCATACACAACTCATACTAAGGACTTTTGCTTTCATTCTGAGTTGAATTGGGAAACTGGTGGAAATTTTTAAGACAGGTGTGAAATGATTTGAATATTTTTAGACAAGATCATTCCATCTACTTTGTTGAAAAAAGAATACAAGACTTGGGCAAGAGTAGAAGCTCTAGATAAAGAGATATTACTGAGGACGTGCATGCTGTGGGCTGGGGATGAAGTGGGGCAACACAAACATCTCTTTAATCAAAACAGACGGGAAGTGAGGCACCTACCTACCTAACTTCAGTGCCCACATTGTTTCCACCAGTTCCCTTTCTGTTCTCTCTTGGGATGCTTTCTTTTCAGTTCTTTTCTAAGTTCAACTGCCTATAGTTTAATTCTTACACAAACATTAATTATAACTAAAAGTACATGATTAATTTTAAAATGCAGTAACATATATTCACATCTACTATGTGATAGGTAACAGAGGTTTAAATAGATTCAAATCCTTTTTCTTGCCCTTGAAGTCTCTTAATCTAGTCGGAACCTCAAGATAAACACAATGAGAGTATATACAAGAGTAAAAGTACCAATGGTTTTTAAGAATATATGTGTCAGGATAGTTTAGAAAAGAGATAAACCATATAATTAGTGTTGACTTCATAGGGCATACAATGTGGACTTTAGGTGGAAGGTGAGACTTTCACGAATGAAGAGTTGGAAAGGCATTTTAATTTAAAAAAATGCATAAATATCAGTGAGGTATCTTATGGCAATCATTTTCAGATAAAATATATAGACTCTTTATAAAGGAATACAAAATTTATAAAATATAAATTAAAGAAAAAAGATACTTTGGAGAAGTAAAGAAGCAACAAATTATAAAAGGCCTTGAATAATAGAACGGAGAAAACACAAAATAGTCTGAAAAATTTTTTTTAGTATTATAGTTTCAACATGACCAAAAAGTATTTACATTTTTAACATGCAAAGATGAAATGGGTGATTTAAAGCATGATTGTGACAACATTCCTGACTCAATTATTCAACATACCTATATAATTTTGTCCCCACTTAAAAATACAACACGTTTGACTATTCATTTTACAACATTTTATCTAAATCTAAATCCAGGAATTATAGTTAATGCCTACAGTAATAAAAAGATTTAAAAAGCTATTACATATTTGCCAGCCAGGGAGAAAAATTAAAGAAGACACAATTGTACTGAAGGTTAACAAAAACTATTTACTTAAAAAAAATCTTACAAATAATGCTTCTAGAACATTACATTGTTCATTTAGTTAAAAATACTTCTGTATAAGAAAAGAACTTTTGAATATTTACTAATACACTCTTGTCTTCAAACAAATTTCTAAAGTCTTAGAACAAATCTTACCATTTTCATTGGCATAATGTTCAGTTATAATTCTAGTCTTCTGTAAAGGTCAAAAGGATTTCTATGGGGAAAAAAGATTTGATCTAGTAAACAATTATTCAAAGGAAAATTAAATTAGAGGATATCCTAGAAAGGAACCGATATGACCTAGCAGAGCACTAAAGGATGTGGATAAAAAGGTTTCATGTGTCCTTTGGGACCAGTTACATTGCTAATCTGAACTATAAAATATTATAATTGTGTTAGCGTAGTCATCAATGACAGGCAATATAGAATATTGTGATTCTCAAGCAAGCACTCATATTTCAGCCTGATCAATGATTGTCTGAAGTTTTCAATTGTTTACATTTGAGAATGTTTCATTCTGATGAGAAAAAATGATTTAATTTCTTTTAAACATTAAAACATTCTAGTTACTAATGATAAAATTTCAAGCCTAAAGACAGAGCACCAACTAAATCCTTTAAAGATGGGTGGTGATTTCAGTTACACCCATAAGTTCTTGAAAATGACTGTTTTACAATAAAATGTAAATAACGTTGCTCTGAGAATTCAAAATCTGTATTTTTTGATGTGAGTTGCAATTGTCCAACCTTATTTAGAAAAAAAATTGTCATTGAATAACAGAGGAGAGAAACTAAGAGATATTACGTAGACAAGCTTATGTGTTTGTTTATCACTGAGGGCTTGATCTGTTACTTGATTCTTTAACAAAGGGTAGAAGAAATAGACAGGGTAGGTGGGGAATACAAAGCGCAGTCCAGTGCTGAGCATTAAAGAAGAAAGTTTACTATTACACCAAGAGCCCCATGTTAATTAACTCAGCTCTCTGGATGGTACAGAGGACACATAAAATGACTCAAGCGAAAACTAAGTGAGGAGCTTGATGTGTGAATGTACTCTGTCAATACTGAGAGTTGGCACTTTGTCTACAATATCAGAGTGGGTGTTACCTTTATACAGTTCATCCAACTCTATTTCCTACTCAAATAATCCATTCCCCCAGATTGATGACTTTGTTTTCTAATATAAATTTTTACCCTAGGCCAGTCTGTCTTCCTACATCATGTACAATCTAGTTACATTTCATTATCCTTCTAGGTGAGTATATCCAATCTACAGTAACGGAGCCTCCTTAGTACTATAAAGAAGTAAAGGCATGCACCAATCCCCAAAACATTTCCTATGGTATACATTCTACTTAGGTCTTGGACAACTGTAGATAATTTTCGCTTTCCTCATGTATGTTCAACATATCATATTCTAACTTCCTTCTATTTTCTACATCAAGTCATAGGTTTTATATTAAGCACAAACTATCCAACATAATTTATCTTTTTAAAAAACATAGCCTTTGCTCTGTTTCCCCCTGCTTTTTTTTTTTTTTTTTACTAGATCAGATAAACTAGAGGCCTTATAGGTCTATAATTACAGTCAGTTGTAAAACCACATTCCAGAATAGGTCATTATAAGTCAGAGCTCAGCAAACATTTTCCACAAAGGGCCATGTATTAAATATTTTAAGCTTTCCAGCAATATAGCTCTGTCTTACTCTTCTTTGTTTCCTTTAACAACACTTTAAAGTGTAACAAATATTCCTAGCACACAGCCATCATAAAAGCAGAGAGTGGGATGGATTTGGCCTCTAAGTAGTGGTGGACAGGCATTTCAACTGGCAAATGTAATTTAGAAAAAAAAATTGGCATTGAATGAAGCTTGATTAACATAATTTTCTTCATCTGTGAAACTATGTGAGACTTGAATAAAATGCATAAGAAGTGTAGACCCCAGTAAGTGCTTAAAAATCGTTGGCTATTATTGATGGCAATTTTATTATTAGGATGCCTAGAAGTGATAGAGGTAGCTAGGAAAGAATAACGTATTTATTGCCATTGAAAGGGTTGGAATGCTGATAGACACACTGATAAAACTTATTTTGAGAAGGTGTTAGAGGCCCTATAAAAGTGTATCATTTGCCATAAATGAAATGCAAAACAAAACCCCATGAGATACCAACCACTTCACACCCAGTTCTGCTATATTCAAAAAGATAATAACAAATGGTTAATAGATGATAATAATGAGTGCTTACAAAGATGTGGATAAACTATAAAAAGGATAGCAAATTCATGACAATAATTTTGAAACCACCAAAGTAATGAACAAATGTATTTAAATACTAAAACTACCAAAGTTCACTGAAGAAGAAATAGATTAACTGAATAACCCAAGTTTATTTTAAAATTTTGAATTTGTACTTAAAAACTTCACAAAGAATATTCCAGGCCTATGTGGCTCCACTAGTGAAGTCCAGCAAACATTTTAAAATAATAATATCAATTCTACACAAACTCTTTCTGAAAAAATGAAGAGAGTAGAATAATTCCCAACTCATTCTGTGAGGCAAACTTATCCTGATACCAAAAGTAGACAAAGATATTACAAGTAAAGAAAATTACTGGTCAATATCTATGAACAAAGATGCAAATAGTCTGAATAAGACTTAGCAAACAGAAACCAGCCAAATACAATTCATCACATTAAACTAAACAAGAAAACTCATATGATCCTGTCAACAAATGAAGAAAAAAAAAGTGACATTATTCAACATCCATTACTAATGAAAAAAAAACAGACAAGGAGTAGAAGAGAACTACACTAACATGTTAGAGGATGCTATGAAAAATACAGATCTAATATCATAATTAATGGAGAAAACTGAATTGCTTTCCCTTTAAGATCAGCAACAAAAAACGATGTCCCTCTATCCTCTCCCAACATTAAGAATTAAGGAATTAAAACTGTCTTTATTCACAGGCAACATGGTTGACTGTGTGGAAAATCCACCAGAATCTACAAAAAAGCTGCTAGAACTAATGTTACAAAGTCAATTATATTTGTTACTAATAATGAACAATTAGACTTAATATTTCTTAAAATACAACTTTCAATAGTGTACAAATATAAAATACTTAAGAATAAATCTGCCAAACCAGGAAAAATTATAAAATAATGCTTAGAAAAAATTTTAAAGATCTAAATAAATGTAGTAATATCATGCATTTATGGATTGGAAGACTTACACTATATAGATGTCAATTCTCCCCAAACTGATTTACAGCTTTAATACAATCTCAATCAAAACACAAGTGAGCTTTTTAGTAGAAATAACAAACTTATTATAAAATGTATATGGAAATGCAAAAGATCTAGAACAGCCAAAGCAACTTTGAAAACAGAACTAAGGTAGAAGACTTAAACTGACTGATTTCAAGATTTATTTTAAAGCTACAAAGGTCAAATAATGTAGCTGGCATCAAGACAGATAAATAGATCAATGAAACATAATAGAGTCTAGAAATAGATTCACATGGTCAATTGATTTTTGCCAAAGTGTAAAATGCAAATGTTGAAACGTTTCTCTCTTCAACAAATGCCACTGGAACAACTGGAT
Source organism: Camelus ferus (assembly GCF_009834535.1). Lineage (NCBI taxonomy): Eukaryota > Metazoa > Chordata > Mammalia > Artiodactyla > Camelidae > Camelus > Camelus ferus. The sequence continues at coordinate 15,052,295 of NC_045699.1, forward strand.
ACCTATCTTGTAAAATAAGTACTTTGATCTATAACTCACAAAATACAGAAAAAAATACCTCAAAATAGACCATAGTCCAAATGTAAATTCTAAGTTTTTAAAAAACTCTAGAATAAAACAGGAGAAAATCTTTGTGACCTCGCATTATTCAAAAATTTCTTAAATACAACTTCTAAACCATGCTCCCTTAAAAATGATACACTTGACCTCAGAAAATTTAAGTTTTGCTCTTCCAAGGATATTACTAAAAGGATGAAAAGTCACAGAATGAAAATATTTATAAATTATATGTCCAATGAAATGGATAAAAGGCTTATATCCAGAGTATCTAAGACTTTTAAAAACTCAATAAGAAGGAAACAAACAACCCAAACTTAAAATTTAGCCAGAAACTGACATTTTATCCAAAGAATCTCAGAATAATTTTAGAGCTAAATTTGGATTTGAAACATACGTAAGTGTTAAAGCTACTTTATGTACTTGTTTTACAACCTGTTATTAATTTTTTGATTTTTTGCCCATACCCACTTTCTTCTAAAACCTGTTTAAGGACAGATAAAAATTAAAGCCAAACAATAAAATGTTATGACATATTCATTTACTTGATTATATCTGTATATGTACTTCAATACATATGTTTTCACATTTTAGTTATGTTTTCTCTCTCTAATATATTACATTTGGGCTCACCAGATTAAAAGAAAAGACTTAATTTATGCACCTGTCATCTAAAATATTAAAATCAGAGGCTTCTCATTCTTAAATAATTTTTAAGAAGTAAATTTCAGTGGGAAACTGATAGATCAATTTGTTAAGTACTGCAAGTAATGATACTTGATAGATAATTAAATTGTATAAAGTTACATATATCTTTTCTAGGTTTCACTTGCGTTATGTCCTCACACAGGGGCAAATTATAAGTAACTCAATCGCACTTTCTCCTGAAGTGTAAAGGTTATTCATTGAAAGAAAGAGTGTGTGCATGTACACATAATTCACTGCTTTCTGGCTTCCTGTTTTTTTCTTTTTCTTTTTCAAAAAAGGTAATGGAAAGGACTTTTTGGAGCAAAGAAGGTCTATGATCATATTCAAGATTTAATAATTTTTTAAAATAATGGGTAAGTTTCTTCATCTGTAAAAGTCTTCTTCAAATGTAGCATGAGGGTATTAACCCCTAGAGTGTTCATGAAAATTAATGTATGTAAAGCACAAACATATGCCTAATGCTCAATAAATGGTAATTATATCCCTACTTTCATTCCTTGCCTTAACTCTACTGTTGACAGCTACATTGTATATGTTCAGAAACAATATAAAAAAGTGAATGCAAATTAATATCTGTAAATATGAAATATTTTCTAAAGGTGTTCTTTTTATGCCCTGTTAATCAGTCAACATATATTAGTTGAGACACTAGGGACACTACTTTCCATAGTATTTGACTCCTTTGAGTATCTATTTTAATAACAGGCATTTGATGCATTCTCAAAGATTTTTATGCCAGAAGTCAAAAAAGAGAATGATTTCTATTCAGTAAATTATTTGTTCAAATTAATTAGTAAAGGTCTATTATTATTTTAAAAATATAATGAGGGTACCATTAATAAAAGCAATGTATTCCTACTCTACCAATGGACTTTTGTTGATGTCATTCTATTCATTTCAACCACTACTTTAATCTATGTTAGTTCAATATATATATATATATATATATACACACACACACACATATATATAGTGCAGTATGAAATAAATAATCAGGTTTTGAATAGAAAGAAGTTTTGAGGGAAAGGGTCAAGGAAAGGAAGATAAATCAGTGTTTTTATGTTCTCTGGGCCACATCTAAGATGTAACAAATTCCTAAATAAATATAAAAAATAAAACATACCTAACCAGGTAGATGTGTGTACAGACACACACAGGAGATGAAGGAAGGGAGGTAAGTAAGAAAAAAATACAAAATTTCTCTGTATTAGTCCTCCTTTAACATCACCCTCTACCTCACAGTATGGGATTTAATTTAAACATATTTTTTTCAGCCATTATAAAAATTACTTAAAACGGGGTAAAACTATGTAAACTTTTAGTCCATGTATTCAGAGTAAAGGTGTTCTTTAAAAACGACTCTGGAAGACAGTGATTTCTCTTCTTCTCGTCTGTTTACTAACAAGTATGGATTAGCAGACTGCACAGTACTACCTACCTCCAGCTCACTCTGAAGCATTATAAGCCAGTAGCATTTACCGACAGAATAGCAATTACAGCCCACACAATTCATTACCCCTTTTAACAGACTTCTTTTGTTTTGTAGTATAAAGGGAAAAGAAACCACGAACTGATACCCAGTCCTGTATTGCTAAAGCTATAAATTCTGTAGAATTATGTACCAAGCTACCATTTGGTGCTACTACTTGAGGGCTCTGTTTATTTGTTTGCTGCTCTGTTTTGACTAAGGGAATAAGGAGTCTTCCAGAGAAACAGCTTGCCTGCTTCCCTCTAAAGCTTACTTTACTCTTTGAAACCACAGACTTATTTTTGTTTGGTCATGTTTTAAAAACCATGTCAAATCTGACTTTAAATTTGGAACTAAACATGAATTTTTAGACCTTTTTTTTTCTTTCTCTTTATTCTTGGTGAAATAAATTGTTTTCTAAGAAAACTGCTAATATAAGAGCCTTTCCCAATATCTAATGTTTTAACATTTAAATAAATCAATACCATATGGATTTTCTTTCCCTTACAATATATGTTTTAAGAAATTGGTGGAAGAAAATGTCTTGAATTTTTACCTAAAACAAAATCTGTCAAGAAATGTCCTCAGCTGCTCAATACAGCACATTTACTCCCCTCTTCAGGTGTCCAGGAGCTCTTTTTGCCCTGCTATAAATCATCTCTTAAGGACAGTTGACTACCTACTCCAGATTAGGGAAATTTGGCAGCTGTGAGAATAAGGCGTCTAGAACTACCAATGACTCTGAATAAAGTTTCTGAAATACCAGAGGACACGAGGATAAAAATCAATGGTCCCTACATTATGTTTTGGTGTTTTAAAAGACTGGAAAAAAATGCTTTAATCTAGCATGTTTCTCCTGGGTATTCATCATAAATTTAAAACAGGACACAAAGCCAGGGAGATGGCATTGGATCTGGCCTCTTGAGAAATGTTTCTAGATAGAGTGAATAGGATCTTGATAAAGTTCATCTACACTCTATTTCTTTTTTGCTTATATAGAAAAATATAAAGAGATTATGGTACTTTCTTGGTTGCATGAGAAAGCCCTCTTACCTTATTGCCCAAATTACGTTTCTGCTAAAAAAAAAAAAAAAAAAAAAAAAAAAAGAATCACACTGTATTTGTGTATTGTACTTAGATATGTCTTATTTCCATTTTATTCATTGCATCTTCTATCAATTGAAAAATAAAGGTAGAAAAGTATTTCTCTATAGCAGAAAAAGCCAGTGTACAATCGGATGGTGGCAGGGTTGAGGGGAATGAAAAAAACTTGAAAAGGCATCTAACTCTAGGCTTCCTGGCCCTGTTATGCTATCCCCTATTATGGGTATTAAACAAACCCTAACCTCATTTGAGATTTAAATCAGATAATTCATGAAAAAAAACCTTGGAACAATGTCTGGTCCACAGTAACCATACATTATCATTAAATGGTAGCTACTTATTATTACTGTTATTTTGTATTTTTTGAGGCTTTTATTATTTTAGTCACAAAATCGATCTCTGGTGAAATGAAATATGTAAACAACACCTAATATCCCACTGAAGGTATCAATATAGTGGTGTAATAGAATGTAAATTAGGAAAAAAAACATTCAAGAACATATGGCGCAATTCTATCATTTTATACCTAAGGCAGCTAAGGATCAGAGTGATTAAGTGCATTGACTAATACCTTTCACACATAGTTCAAAACAGGGACACTGCATGGAAGGCTGGTGTGCGAGTGCGTGTGCAGCTCTCTTTTGCTTTATTCTACCTAGGGCTGCAGAATGCTAGTGTCTGAAAGTCTTACTGGCTCTCCAGGTAGAGAATACCTGGTTTTCTGAGCACTCTAGTTTGAAGAAGTGGCAACAATGTGTTTCCCTAAAGGCTCCTACATTTATACACAGTAAGTAACACCAATAGCAACACCATGGTTCTAGCTTCATTCCGAACTCTCCAAATTGGCTGCACTTAACGTCTGAGAATATAATCTGTTGCCACAGATCCATTCTATAGGAGAGCAGACAAAAGAAAGTAATCATAGTCTTGAACCAAAACACAGAATTCCTGAAGTCCTTCAGGTCGTAATTCTGCCCTGCTTTTGTCCCTGCTATACCAAATATGACAATATTTTTTATGTTACAACAGCCTAAGGCAAAATCTAAACAGAATTGTTAAACAGTATTTCTGACCCCAAATATCTTCTCTATGGGAACTCCCAAATACTTTTGAGAAAACTTAAATGTCATCTATGGATTAGTCTTCCAGGTTACTTCTTGAAATTTGTTTTCCTTCTCTCTTCTTCCAGCTGCTAACTTTTACACTGCTAGCACTAGGGGAAATAAGTATTGCATCTACTGCCCACCAGTGGTTCCTCAGGAACACCAGTCTGCACTGAAGCTAGCAAGATCCCACACCTCCAAAGCAGGAAAGCTGTTACCTTACAACTTCAAGATTCTTATACCACACAGCCCTTAAGTTGAAACAAACGAAATTACCAATACCTAACCAGTTGTGGCCAACTGTATATGGTTCAACCTAAAAGCTTTTCTGGCTCTTGTGCTGTGATTTCTCTCTGGTATTCAGAAATGAGTCCATGGAGGTTGGGCCAGTAGACAATCTGAATCAAGATCTAAGCTCAGAAATCACCTCTCCCTCCAATTCTGACCTCTTGTCTAAATTGCCCTCAGTCCCTTCCCTTAGGAAGAATCCTTTCCCAGAACCCTTCATCTTCCTCATATGGGCCACCTCCCTATAATGCCCCTATACATATTTAAATATAAATCGGATTATAGTTTCGAAATAAGATTTGTCTTTTGCTCTACATAGGATCTCTGTGATGGGTTACTGCACATAATGGCAGTGGTTGAGCCACTTAATGCAGAAGAGTCAGAATTCAGCCATGAGATATTACCCTCCACAACATTATCAATGCTAACATCATCAAAGATGTATTAACATCATAGGAAAATGTTTAAATAGGCCCCAAATATTTAAATCTGAATTTTTTATCTTACAGATGGGATTCCAACTCATGTCCCTCTATTCTGTCTGACTCCTCTAAGGCCTCCGCAGGCATTTTTTTCTTCTCCTCCCTGGTGTCACTGGCACCTCCCAATTTAGTAAACCAGTGAAATTAATTAATGAACTTCTCACTCTTCCTTCCAGATCATTAACAAAGGCATTAAATAAAAACAATCATAACACCTATCCCTACATCTTCTCACTGGTGGCCTCCTCCCAACAGTACACACTGCTGTACATTATCACCATTAATTTAAAATTCTTTGGCCAAAAGAAGTCACAGCTGGGCCTGCTGGTGTGAATTTACTTAAGCACACAGTAAACGCATTAGTAAATTTCCATCGCTTTGCTCTATCATCTTATGATGAAGTATAAAATTGAAAAAAAATATGTCTTATATTTAAGAACTACAGATAAATTATAAATCAATCTTCTCATTCATGGAAACCTAAGAAAATTTGCAGGGAAAGTCTTCTAGTCATCCTCTCCTTGTTGTAAAATCTTGAACCTAAACTTTATTATTAGTTTTCCCTCTCTCTTCAGTACTCTGGTGTACTAGCATGCTCTCATACTTTGCTTTTCAAAATTCAGTCCTGGAAAAAGATTTTGAAAACTTAATTTATTCAACAAATTCTATGCCTTTTAAAATGTGCCTACTACTGTTATAGACACTGGACATACAAAAGTGAACAACAGTCAAAATACTTACAGCAAAAGAACTTATGTTCTTGAAAAAAATTAGCTAGTAAATAAGTATACAGTATATCGGATCACAATGAGTGTTACATAGAAAACTAAAGCAGGGTAAGAGATGAATGGAGTGTCAGGTGAGAGAGGAGTTATCAGATATTTGGTGAAAGGGTCTTCATTGATAAGGTGACTTGAGTAGAGTGCCAAAAGAAGAGAGGGAATAAGCCCTGTCATTCCTGGGGAAAGAGCATTCAAGGCTGGGAGAAAATCAAGTACCAGTGCCTGGATTCAGAGCATGGCTGGGGTTTAAGGAAGAGCAAGGAGAAAAATGCAGCAGGAGGGCAATGAAACAGCAAATGTGTGGTAGGAGAGAAAGTCAGAAGGTTTCACAGGAAGACAGACAATGCAGGATTTTCTAAGCCTGACTAGGATTTAGGCTTTTATCCCTTGAGACAGAAATTCATTTTGAGTAAAGGAATAAATGTGACTTGAAATGTAAAAAGAATACTCTTCATGAGTGTTTCTATGACTGTCATATTAGAGAAGAATCACCCTGGTATCATGTCAAGGTGAGGATTCTGATTCCAACTTAGTCGGTCTGAGTGGAGCCTGAAATTCTGCATTTCTAACAGGCTCTCAGTCATAATCATACTGTTGGTCAGTAGACCAAACCTTGAGTAACGAAGCTCTACATCACAGGCAAAGTTCTGTATCACAGGCTCTCAAGGGATGGTCCCCAAAACATCAGCATTCACATCAGCCAGGAACTTGTTAGAAGTACAAATTCTGTGGCCCCATTTTATGGAATCACAAGCTCTGGAAGTGGAGGCCCCATATCTATATTTTAAAAAGGCTGTCAGGTGATTCTGATTCATGGTGAGATTTGAGAACCAAAACTCAATGACATATTAAAAATAATAGATCATGAATGCACTATAGGATAGCAAGGAATACATTTTATAATGTTCTCTTTAATTTCATAAAGTTATATAATTGATATTTGGAACATGCTTTAAAGTAATAAAGTATTTTCAAGTATATTGTCACATTTAACCTTCAGACATCCCTGTGACATAGGCCAGGTGAGTAACATTATCGCTACCTTAGAGCTGAGAAAAATAAGTTTCAAGGTCAGACACGTAGTTAATGAAAAAACTAAAGCTATAGTCTAGGGCTCTCAGGTCCTGGGCCAGAATGCTCCCCATCATATTCCAGTGCTTCAAATATTCTCCATGCACAAATGGGAAAACTAAAACCCAATTTGATTTTCTCCTAAAGTGTCAACAGATATGATTTAAAGTCTGTTCTTATTTTACATTGTTTTTTCACCAAAAGAACGTGATGCAATTTACATTATTTGAAGCTACAAATTTAAGAAGTAAAATACAACTGTGTTTTTAATATATAAGTACGTGATCCTAATTAATTATATCAGTATGGGGGAACAGTTCTAGCCAATTTGCCACCTCACAGGGGTGTTTTAAAGATTAATTAGAATTAATTAGATGAGTTATTTGGAGGTAAAAGGCATTATAAAAGTGCTAGACTTTGTTATCATTTCCTTAAAGATGAGTTTTGAATTAAAAGACAATCATAGCCAATAAAACATTCCTGAAAACAATTCACTCTACAGATATATGCATTTCTGATTTGTTCTTAAAGGAGAATTTCAGTGTTGATCTCTTTAACTTGATCAAATACAGTGAAAGGAAATAGATTTGATAAAATGAAATATTATAGATGGCAGTTCTGTATTGCTGAAGGATATATTTGCATGCTATTTGCTTCGTCATTCTCCTCCTCCACCTCCAACATGCAAGAATTTAATTCATATTATTATTCTCAGTATTAATTTTTCATAGTATATCAAAAATGTTATTTGACAAAATCCCTATCTACAACAGAAACAAAAAATACATTCACCACATTAGGTAGCATTTAAAATGTTTAGGCATTTTTCTTGAATGTAGTTTTCTTAAAATAGCTTTCATTTTAAAATGTCAAAACTTATCAAAAACATTTAGCATAGCTGTAGATATTTCACCTAGAGATAAGGAAAGTTGCTTTTATGTAGCACATTTCTTAATACATGTTGTTACCAGTTAAGGCAATTCTATATAAATATTTTCACATATCTTCTTTCCTTTGGCTAAATTTGTTTTCAGATCTACTTGCCTAACTTATCTGTGAGAATTCATTTTTAAACAAGTATATAAAGAAAAATAAATCAATGTTAGTGACTGTAAGATACTGACAATAATAAATCTTGAGGTAAATTTTTATTAATATAAGGGCTCTAAGAAAATATTCGATAATTTCAAGTATGAAGTTTAAAAGTCTAATCCCATACATAACTGATATGGAAGGTATAAGGAATTTCACTAGGTATAGTAAATTAAACAACTAGAATCAAGAACTTTCATGGTCAAATAAGAATTCTGTATTTCTCTAATGTCAGAATCCTCTGGTCTATCATACTGTATGAGAAACTGATCAATGGTGACTTAATTTGTTTAATAGATTTTGAATAAATGGTCTGCAGACTGATACCTGCAGAGCAGTTTTGTGGAATAGTAAATGTATTTTCAACTTTCCTTTTTAAAAAATAAAAGCTCTAATAGGGTATTTCTGGAAAAAGCAGTGCCAAGCAGTGTTTCTTCACAGAGATAAAATCAGTTCCCAAATTGGGACAATTATCTGGCATTCCTTACACATCTGTTTGTTTGTTTGTTTTTGTTTTTATCAATTCATTCCTGACCTTGCACAGTATTTAACATCGTTGCTCATAATTCCTTGAGTGGTTTTTCTAGAACAAAGTAAAGCTCAAAACTTGAAAATCTTTCTCGTGTATATTAGTTTCTATTAATTGCCATTACATAAAAATTAGGGAAATACAGTATGAAGGTTTGCAAATAAATGTCATTCTATGGGAGAGAAATAACTGATATGGAAATGGATCATTTTTTTTTAACCTTCCATATATAAGAAGCACCAGGCAATGGAAGACTGCAAACAGACTGTAGAATCATTCAACTCAAATTATAAAAACTGAGCTCTTCCTCTTACATATTTTGTAATTGAGTATTAATTTGAGTTTCCAGGTCCTTAAAGGACAGTAACAAAACTCACCTGACAAAGTTGATTTGAAGAATATGGGCAAAGCTTGCACTAAAGTACAACACTAAGTAGGCATTCAGCATACAATAGCCAGTACTCTTACTATTACCCTCTTGAAATGGGAAGTGGTATCAACTCAAGGTTCCCTTAACCTGAAAGCACACAAACTTTTCTCAAACACACCATTTATCAGCGTGCGTCGGTGATTATGGAATTGATTCTAAACATACAAGTTTCAGATGCGAGTGAATAGTTGAGCAGGAATTACTGTAAATGAACCAAGCACATGCTTAACAGGAAACACATTTACTATTTCCTATAATGTTGTCAGCCTTTTCCAAATAGATTACAGGATTATTTAAGGTCTGGGTGAATCATTATTCAACACCTCTTTTCTTGATTAATGTATTTATAAGCTTAATGCAGTATCTGGTGGCATGAGCCTGTAGAGAAGTTTAAACATCTTCAGACATTAACCTCCTTAAATTTTGCCTGTTTCTGCATCAGACAACTGCAGTTTCAGCATCATGGATCCCTTGCCAAGTGCAATACCTAAAATATTTACTATGTAGGTAATTTTATTTTCTATTTATCGCCTATCTTTTTCAAAAACAGGATTTATGGTAGCAACATATATTTGCATTTTCAGCATCTTGCTTCACCTAATGCACTTAATGAAGCAACTGTATCCCCACCATTAAGGATGAAGTCATTCACAATCTCATCTATCTCCCAGAAGCTTAGTACAACATGGTGACTCTAACATCTATGTCTTTTCTGAGACTTTTTTTTTTTTTCTGGTACACTCCAAACTATTTCCAGCTTCCAGTGGAAAAAATAAACCTGGATGAATTCCAAGTATTTACAGACAACTGTCCAGAGGTCAACTCCTTGCCTTTACCCTAACAATTCTTCTTCCGGACTTTCCTCTGTCAAGTAATATCATCACCATTTAACCAGTCACTCAAGCCAGACCTCGTTTGTGTGGCTCTTTCCTGTTCATGTAATAGTTACCAAATCAGATCAATTCTAATCCTATTCTGGGTATCTGTTAATATACCAAGAACCTATCCCAGTCTGTTGCCTTAATACAGGCCTTAATTATCTCTCACCTAGATTATTTCAAATTCCTCTAATCTCATCTATCTCTATTCTTATTATCCTTTCATAATGGGTACAATAAGTTCCTCTCTATTGTGACTTTGGATATGTACTTAGAGCAGTGTTTCCCAATGTGAATTTTAAGTTCTAATTCTAGATAATTACTACTAGGTATCACATGAAAGGCAAGTTTTGTGGTCAAATAAATTTAGATACACTCTTGGTGAAAAAAGAGGGATCTCTACTGTTAGGCTTACCATAGCATTTAACAGGGTAATATGAATTTTCAGGTAATTTTAAAACAAAAAGCTGTGTGTGTGTGTGTGTGTGTGTGTGTGTAATCTGGGGAAGGCAGATTCATAAGATTAATATTCAATGAAACATACTTTTGAAATTTTTGAAAAATACAGCCTTAGACCATACTAATTACACATTATGATGGCACTGACATGGAGTTTTTAATTTCTGCCTTCATCTCTCCATTATAACATGTTATTTCTAAATTGGCTTCTCTATCTTTATGCTGAGAGCAAGCCTCATAAGGCTTGCATAGGGTTTTTCTTTTTAAAGTTCTAAGAAAGTCACCTTCCTTAGATGCAGATAATTTAATTTAGCTCACCTAAATTATGGGGGGAAATTAAAGAATATTGACATGCAAAAAGAATTTATAAAATATCCCCTTAAACATAAGTATACTTAAAAATATAAACATAAAAATCCATAAACATAAAACAGAAACAAGTCATAGATACTGAGAACAAATGAGTGGTTGTCAGAGGAGAGGGGGTTGGGGAGGGGGTTGGGAGGATGAGTGAAATAGATGAGGAAAAAAATTTTTAAGAAAAAAATTTGTATTTACAGATCTCATCTGAAAAACTAAATGGGAAATGTAAAACTTAAATGATCAAAAACCACTGTCTATTGAAAATCAACAAAAATGTAAAATGTCATCCTACTGATACTAAAGTGGTAGTCAAGGTGAAAAAGAGAACTGAATTCAATTTGCAAGTATGCAATCTATATATAAAATGTTAGAAATGGATTTCAAGTATTAAGTGAGGCAGCCTAAAATGTAAATCACTAAGATTTTCCCAGTTTTTCTTAAGTTTCCCTGTCATGTTACCAACACAACGATTTTGTAAGCACTATAAAGGAAAGTTGATGAAGTCTGTGATCCACTTGCAAATCCACAAAGACCCTGCAGTAGAGGGAAAATGCCAAGCCTCTATGGCCAGAGAGATGTAGGTTTAAATACCAGTTGTGCCATTTCCCAGATCAGTGGACCTCTGAAATAAATTTTCCTTAGAACTAAGAAGTAATACTAATTTTACCTGAGCTTAAACAAGGCATTGGGCAAAAAGCATCCCAGCAGAGTCACTGGCACATAACAGACACTCAAAAATGTTCTTTTTCTGAATCTTCTGATATTTCTACCTTACCAATTAATTAATTAAAGAGCAGAGGGCATAGGGTAACAGACATTCAAACAACATGTTATCTCAATCCTTCCTAAATTTCACACCACTCAAAATAAAGTTAATCTCTTGCTTACTGGTGGACATTTTTTAAAGCCATCCTCAATTTTTCCACAAAAGCAATAATCAACACACTCCTCTTTAATTATTAGGCTCTTTATGGGATAATATTAGGCTCTTTATATTATGAATATTCCATTAATCCTACAACTCTAATCATGAAGAGAGAGAATTTACCTTTGAAACTATTACATTTATGCCATAATATTTATTACAAAGGAAACATTGTATTTGTCTGATTTTATAAAGGAGAAAAAAATTTTTCTTCATTCTTAAAACCAACAGTACCAATGAGTATCAATTAGACTAAAGTCTGTTGTTTTTGCTAATCAAAGTAAAAAAATTACTAGTTTCACATAATTAATATTCAACCTATTAAACATTAGTGACAAATTAAACATTCAAACATATTAAACAATTAAGTAAGGGCAAAGCAACAGAAAACAGCTGGCTTTAAAAACATAAAACAATGAAGTCCATATTGGTTTGGTAGAAAGAATATGCATTTTAGCCACAGAGAGAACTGGTCTAATTTCTGTCTGTACCACATACTAGCTTTGAGAGCTGAACCAAATTCAACAGCCTTTTAAGCCTCAGCTTTCTCAATTACAAATTGTAGATGATCGTATTTATTTCATCTTTTGTGGGTATGTGAGAATTAAATGAGGTGATGCAGAAGGTTCTCAGCACACTGCCTGGTAGATGAAACTCACTTTTACTACACACACACACACAAATATATATATATATATATATGAACTATACCTCTCAATATTTCAGGGAAAACATGAAAATAATACTCTTCATACTTCATTGATTTTTCATATACTCCCCAAATCCATTTTAGTACTTAAAATCTTAGTTTTGAAGTACAGTATTTCATTTCTATTATTCCAGCATCCCACACCCAGGATGCTGCTGCCACTGAAATACAAGAATAAGAATCTGATTCCCTGTCCCCAGGACAGATTTGATGAAGGCTTGTTTTTTCCCAGCTGGTTAAATTCAATACTTGACCTTTTTTGGCTAGAAATATGATTGACTCCTGGTTTGATATTCCTTGTGTAGGTGTAATCTAACTCTGTCTTCAGGCCTGTGGGAGGTGAGCTATATCACTTTACAGATTGAAAGAGAGTAGGACAGTACCTGGTACTCTCCAGTGAGCCTATTGGCCAACAGTCCAGTTACATACTAACGCCCTCTACAGGCGTTGCTGGCACATGTCCTACTAATAGGGCTGCATAGTCTTTTTCTGCTGTTAGTATAGTTTGTGAAAAGTTTTTTTTCTTTCATCTTTTTCCTCTTTTGTATTCCTGTTTCATGGATAAAGAACAAACTTCACTATGTTTTAATATTTGCTTGTGTAATATGGTAAATAATGTGGCTGTCTAAATAATTAAAAATTTTTAAACTTTATTGCTTAATTTTTCAAATTTAAAAATGCTGTTTTCGTATGAAAGTTGCATTTGTATTGCACGGGCAGTAACCAATATACACAGACAAACATTTACCTCAGAAATCTGAACAACCTAGGAGACGAGGCCAAGATGGTGTAGTAGGACGCTGATAGCTCACCCTCTCCCACAGAAACACCAAGACTCACATCCACGGACCCACTAAGCCAACCAGAGCACCTGCAGAACTCCGACAGAACATCGCCCTCTTCAAAAGACAAAGACGTCAAAAATCTGGTAGGAGAAAGGAAGAAAAGAAAGAAGAAAAGGCAAAACAGTGCCGGACTGGTCCCGGCGGGGAGGGAGCGGCAAAGGAGGACTGGCGCTTGTTCGCTGTGTCTCCCCTTCTCCAACGGAGAGGCCAAAGGGATGGAGGGGGAGCCTCTGAGGCTTGGATCTGTACAGAGCAGCCCTTGACCTACTAAGTTAACTAAGTTAAACAGGCATAGAGGGCCCCTGCAACACCCAGCCCGAGACCCGAGCCAGCAGCTGGGGGCGAGGACAGGCTGCCCAAGCAGGGCAGAGGACTGGAACGGCTGCGCTGAGGCAGCCCCGGAGACTGCAGGGAGCTGCGCAACGTGGATGAGTAGGTGCACAGGGCAGAACAACCTGGGCCCTCCATAAAACAGCATGGCTGATGTGCCCTGGGGGAAGGGTGCATACCCTCATCTCTGAAAACCCAGGGAAGGTTTTCAGCGAGGAGAGGCGGGGCTCAGGTGTGGCTGGCCATATCCTCTGGCGCTTGGCACCCAGGTGGGGGCGGGGGCGAAACCTGAATCCGCGCCTAGGGGCTCGGCAGCCTCAAAGGCCAGACCGTGACATGTTTGCAGCCCAAGTCAAATAGAATACTTCCGCCCTGGTGCCTAGCAAAGTTCAGGCCGCCAGGACAAACAAGGAGATGAGTTTGGGCAGGAGCAGGGGAGGGGCTGTTCCGCGGTCTTCCCAGGGCCGCCTGCGGAGTGCCAACCTGGGCAGAGTGACCAGCGCCAGGAGACGGCGGGTGGCCCCCTGCCTTTCAGGTAGGAATGCTGTGCTGGGAGGGGGCACGATCTGCTTGCCGACAGGCACTGGGAGCAGCACAGACAGGAGCGCCAACAAAGGGCCTCCGGAAACAGCAAGCTGAGTTCACGAAACAGGATGAAGACAGAAAGACTTCTCATTAAGAGCCCACAGTCTCCAGGAGAGCACCCCCTCCCCCCTTTTTTCTTTTTTTTAATCTGTTTTTACCTGTTGTATTTTCTATTACCTTTTTAATTTTTACTTTTTAAACAATTATATATCCTCCCAGTTTTAATCCCTTTAAAATTTTTCTTTTAAAATAATATTATTTTTAAAAATCCACGTCATGTCATTTTCATTTCTCTGGGTTTTGATCTCCTGTATTTGATTATACACAGGTTTCAAATATATATTTTTTCCTCTTTTCTCCTTTTTTAAAGGTTTTTAAGAGACATCTCAACCCGACTGCTATTCTGCTTCAACTTGTTCTTCAATTATTCATTATACACTGTTTTCAAACCTTTTTTTCTCCCCTTTTTCAAAATTCTCTCTTTATCATATCTTTCTCATCTGTTCTATTTTTTATTACCTTTTTAATTTCTACTTTCTAAACAATTGTATATGCTTCTAGTTTTAACTCCTTTTTAAGATTTTTCTTTCTAAACAATTGTATATGTTTCTAGTTTTAATTCCTTTTAAATTTTTATTTTAAAGTAGTTATATTATTATTTAAAAAAAAATCCACCTGATTTCATTTTCATGTCTTTTGGTTTTGATCTCCTGTTATTGATTATAAATAGGTTTCAAATATCATTTTTTGATCTTTTTTCCTTTTTTTTAAGGGTTTCTAAAAAGATGTCTCAACTAGAATGCTAGTCTGATTCAAATTGCTCTTCCATAATTGATTATACACTATTTTCAAACTTTTTTCTCCCTTCTTTTAAAAATCCCTTTCTCTCGCTCGCTCTCTCTCTTTTTTTTTTCTTCTTTAAGTTTTATTCCTACATAGGCATTAGATAGATAGATAAATAAATAAACTCCTTTAAGGACCAAAATAGGTAACTGATACTCCATAAGCCACAGTGCCAGAGAGATATGAGCAAGATGAAGAAGCAGAGAAACCATTCCCAATTAAAAGAACAAGAGAAATCCCCTGAAAGAATGATCAATGAAATAGACATTGATAGCCTACCAGATTAAGATTTCAAAAAAGGACTGATCAAAGTACTGAAGGAACTAAAAGAGATACTGTTTAGAGATATAAAATATGTCAAAAATGAAATGGAAGCTATAAAGAAGAGCCAAGTAGAATTGGTAAACTCATTGGCTGAGATGAGAAATGATCTAAAGGCTGGGCAAAGCAGACTAGATAATGCAGAGGAACAAATAAGTGATCTAGAAGACAGGACAACAGAAAGCACCCAATCAGAACAACTGCAAGATAAACCAATAAAAACAAATGAAAGCAACATAAGGGACCTATGGGATAATATAAAGCATGCCAATCTTCGCATAATATGGATCCCAGAAGGGGAAGAGAGATCAAAGGGGATTGAAAAGGTATTGGAAGAAATCATGACTGAAAACTTCCCAAACTTAAAGAAGGAATCAGATATACAAGTACAGGAAGTTCAAATGGCCCCAAATAGGAAGAACCCAAAAAGACCCACACCAAGACATATCATAATCAAGATGGCCAGAGTCAAGGATAAAGAAATGATCCTAAAGGCAGCAAGAGAAAAGCAAAGAGTGAGTTACAAGGGAACCCCCCATAAGGCTCTCAGCTGATTTCTCTGCACAAACACTACAGGCCAGAAGGGAGTGGCAAGATATATTCAAAGTTCTGAATGAAAAAAAGATGCAGCCTAGGATACTTTATCCAACAAGGCTATCCTTTAGGATAGATGGAGACATAAAGAATTTCACAGACAAGAAAAAACTACAACAGTTTAGCAACACTAAACCCATGCTAAAAGAAATATTGAAAGGTCTACTCTAAATAGAAAAGCAGCAGGATGCTACAGAAATGAGAAACTCATAACTGGAAAGGTGATAACTCACAAATTACAAATAAAATAAACACGGAATTGTAAAAGAAGACATCTAAATCATTAAGAGTGGGAGAGGGAAGCAAGAAAATATAGTTTTTTTTTTCTTTTTAAAATTTTTTGTTTTCAGTTAGGATGGGTTTGAGGTATAGTAACGGGCTAATAGACTTACAGGAAAGGGTAACCACAAGCCAAAAACTTACAAGGGAGTCACAAAAATTAAATAAAATTCATGATAATACAAAGGGAAATTACCAAACCACAAAAGGAAGAAGAAAGGAACTAAGAAGAAATACCAAGTCAACTGCAAAGCTAAGTTCAAAATGGCAATAAACACACATCTAATATTAATTACTGTAAATGTTAATAGACTAAATGCTCCAGTTAAAAGACATAGAGTGGCAGACTGGATAATAAAGCAAGAACCTTCAATATGCTGCATAGAACAGACCCACTTTAGGGAGAAGGGCACATATAGATTGAGAGTGAAAGGATGGAAAAGGATATTCCATGCAAATGGAAAAGCCAAAAAAGCTGGCTTAGCAGTACTGATTTCAGACAAAATAGACTTTAAAACAAAGGCCATAAAGAAGGACATTTTATAAAAGCAAGAATAAACAAATGGGACCTAATGAAACTTACAAGCTTATGCACAGCAAAGGAAACCATAAATAAGACAAAACAACAACCTACGGAATGGGAGAAAATTTTTGCAAATGAAACCGACAAAGGCTTGCTCTCCAGAATATACAAGCAGCTCATACGACTTAATAAGAAACAACCAAACAACCCAATCCAAAAATGGGCAAAAGACCTAAACAAGCAATTCTCCAAACAAGAAATACAAATGATCAATAGACACATGAAAAAAATGCTCAGTATCACTAATTATCAGAGAAATGCAAATCAAAACTACAATGAGGTATCACCTCACATCAGTCAGAATGGCCATCATTCAAAAATCCACAAATGACAAATGCTGGAGAGGCTGTGGAGAAAGGGGAACCCTCCTATACTGCTGGTGGGATTGCAGTTTGGTGTAGCCACTGTGGAAAACACTATGGAGATTCCTCAAAAGACTAGGAATAGACTTACCATATGACCCAGGAATCCCTGGGCATATATCCAGAAGGATCCCTACTTCAGGATGACACCTCCACCTCAGTGTTCATAGCAGCACTATTGACAATAGCCAAGACATGGAAACAGCCTAAATGTCCATCAATGGATGACAGGATAAAGAAGAAGTGGTATATTTATACAATGGAATACTACTCAGCCATAAAAACAGACAACATAACGCCATTTGCAGCAACATGGATGTTCCTGGAGAATGTCATTCTAAGTACAGTAAGCCAGAAAGAAAAAGAAAAATACCATATGAAACCACTCATATGTGGAATCTAATAAAAAAAAAACAAAAAACAAATAAAGCATAAATACAAGACAGAAACAGACTCATAGACATAAAATACAAACTTGTGGCAGCCAAGGGGGCAGAGGGTGGGAAGGGAGAGATGGGATTTCAAAATTGTAGAATAGATAAACAAGATTATACTGTATAGCACAGGGAAATATACATAAGATCTTATGGTAGCTCACAGAGAAAAAAATGTGACAATGAATATATATGTTCATGTATAACTGAAAAATTGCACTCTACACTGGAATTTGACACAACATTATAAAATGATTATAAATCAATAAAAAGCGTTTTAAAAAAAAGCTAAAAAAAAAAAAAAAAGAAATCTGAACAACCTATAAACATCAGAAGTGGTTCCCTCCTGAAAACTCAACTGCGCATGCATGCTGAGTACTTGAATTCTTGAGAAATCTTCTGTTAGTGAGTAAATTTGACTGTCTCACCCATGGGGTGAAGAAAAAGAAGACTCTCACATCCCTTTATGGAAAAGTCAGTGCCTTGATCAGTTGAGGAGACAACTTCTCTTAAGATATAAATTTGTAGGATTTTTGGCTCAAAATCACATTATTAAGAAGTGTTTAAAATTGTTTCTTTTTCTTTGTCAAATGCCAGGTAGAAAATATTTGATTGAAACGGGTAATCAAATATGTTTTGAAACAACGTGAAGAAAAAAATATGAAAAAAAAAGTGTGTATGTGTAAGATTTGATTGTTTGGAAACATATAATACAATATTTCAAAGTGCTAAAAGTTGCTCAACATAATACGAAATATCTAGTCTACTGAATGTTTCCATCAACCAACTTCCCAAAACAACTTTATCCGGTATTTATTGAGCTTGATCATCTGTCTCCCTGCCTTCAAAAGGCATCATAGACCAATTTTTACACTAGTTAAGCCAGGTGAGTGCATTCTCAGGAAAGCACAAAACTTCTAGGTACTCCAGTGCTTTGCATTCCCTCTGCCAAAGCCCTGATATGAAGCTGTAGGTTCCCAGCCTCTTTCTCTTGCTACTTCTGAAGAATAGGGGAGCTCAGCTGCCAAAAAAAGCAGTAAATAAACCCACAAACTAATTTTCGTCATATGTCAATGGGGCTTGCATCATCTAAAAGCACCAGGTCCCTCTCAGGATTTTCTCAAGTTTTTATTACATACTGTAGGTTGACATTTACGTACGAGAAAGAGGGCTCTTATTAAATCCAAGAAGAAAGACAACTTGGATTTTCCACTTCATCAGGCAACTGCTATCCCCTCTCTCATTATGTGGAGCTTTACTCATTCAAAATTCCAAGAAGTCATCTCTGTTTCATAGAATCATCAGGCCTAGATTAGCAATGTTTAGAGAAGTGTTCAGTATACTTCTACTCTTCTTTTCATGTCAAGTTGGTTCAAATACTATAATTTGAAGTCTCCTCAAATTTTTTTGCTGTTTTTTGATTGTAGTTTACTTATATATACCAAGTGGAAGACAAAATTCTCAGAAAATCAAAATAATATTAAATAGCTATCTAAATCAGATTTTTCCAAATATTGATATATTAAGAATATATTTTAGAAAGCTAATTTGTCTCCTCTACATTTCCAATTGTAGAAATGAAAATTCTAGAATCTATAATTAGTTTAATAATCCCTCATTCTAATTACTTCTGCTTTTACATGCTACCATAAAAGTTTACTTCTCCTGAAGAATTCCTAAGAAATAATAATTATATGTATTTCTAAGGAATAACACCTTATGAATGCCTTAGGATAACTCCTTAAGATTAATGTTCCTTTATTAAAATCCTTTGATAAACTCTTAAAATCCCCTAAATTTCAATGTTTCTTATTTGCATACACTTTATATTGAAATAATTCATTTCTAACTGTAAAATGTTTCACATCTACAAGTCAATTCAGGGTCTCTGATATGTTTGGATTTTAGAATTTATAATGTATTCCATATTCCAATTGAGTTAGCGCATTAGAAATTGTTCAAAACTCAGTATCTAAATCTGACCACAAACACAAGAGTGGTCAGAGTACTTTGCAGACAGCTCTTGTTAAAAAGAAACACAGAGAACTGCAGAGATTGGTTTTCAGTTCATGCTATTTTAAGGAAGAGGTCTTTCTGTCGATTTCTAGCCACATGGGGTAGAAATGCAGTTTCAAACAAGTAGATGAATTAAGGATCTAGCAGGTGATAGTTCACCTCCTACTATTTGCTGGTTCAGTAGATTGATGACAGATAAATAACCGAGTGTTACAATTTCCACTGGGATGTTTCCTAGCTATCCATTTGGATCCATATTTGTTATAATAAAAGATATGGGTTACCAGCACATGACAGCACTTTGTTCAAAGACACAGTCACTACCTTGATTTCCTAACTCAAAATCTCATCAGGAGAAGGGAGAGACACCCAACTGACTAACAGATTACAGAAAGAAAAAGGTCAAGGAATTTTCTAGCTTATAGATTTCTGCAAGATTTTTCTCCTTATTAAACCTTAGCTTCATAATCGTTTCCTTGTGCATTTGATCCAGCAAAGAGATTTTTTTAAAATTTTCCAGTTTGTGTGTTTGTGTGTGTGTCTGTGTGTCTGTGTGTCTGTGTGTTTGTTTAAAGGTTTCTTCATACAAACCAATGAATTCTCTTCTGGGATAGATATGAAAAGACTTTTTTTAACCTACTTTGTGGAGTCACTTTTATTCCCAAGTAAGTGCTGTATATGTGAAAGGCACTTTTAAACAAATTTCATTTACTAACCTCCCAAGGGTGAATGTACAAGCTTACCTTCTGCATTTTCTATAGAACTGTAGCTGAAGCAAGAATTCTTCTCTCTCTTGCCCTCTAGTGCAGCTTGTCAATATAACATTGCTTATCTCTTATGCCTCGTTTAGAGTTTACCTATTTCATACAACTATGCTGTCTTTTGTTGGGGCTTATTATTTCTACTCCACGCAAAGCAAAGGCCCAAAAGATAATGAAATGAGATTGGGAAAGAAGGGAGATTGTACAGAGTAAACGCATTGAGAGTTCAAGGGGGTGGGGAATATTGGTTGAAAGAAGTTTGTGCCACTCTTTGTTTCTAAGAATACTGCTGCCTACTTAGGAAAAAATACAAAAGGCACAAATCAAGAAATGTCTGTCTGGGGCCACTTGTAAGGATGAAGGGAACAAAGGGGCACAAACTTACAGGGGAAAAGGGCCTTATCTCCCCAAGTTGCTACATGTGTCATCACACCGCAGCAGACAAATTTCAACTGCAAAATGTTAGTTTTTTCCTTATGAAGATAATAGTCCATGTTGCAATAATATATGAGTATCTTGGAGAGTGGTGAACTTTGGAAAAAGGTAAATAAATGAATGTCACAGAATCTTTGGTTTCCTTTGATTTTCATGTTATTATCTCTGTCTATAATTTTAAGTTTGTAATCTTCAGGGCACTGCTGAAGTATATGGATATTCAATGACAACATGAAGCTAGTTTTTATCAGTCTTAAAAAAAAAACCCTATTGTCAATTTAGATGGCATTAGGTCTTTGTCTCATCTGTGTCCCCAACCTAAATCAATCATTTATAAATGCCCCTGACTACATCCCAAATTGAATTGATATGAATAAAATAATATAAACTCAAAACTAATGTTGGTAAAGAAAGTTGTGCTGAGCTAAAGTAATCATGCTTTTAGTCATCAACTGCAGCATTGATTCTCCATAATCCTTCTCATTTCCTGAAAATAGCTAAGTCAAAAGGTGGTGCGACACACAGACCACAGAATAACTAATTCAGGTCAATGGGAGCTTCAATTCTTAACTACTTGGCCAATTTGATCAGGAAGCAATTATCATCCAGACACCATATGTCTTAAAACTGGAAATTTTGAGATATTTCTACTATGTTATATTAAGGGCGAGATCATTTCCTCTAGTCTAAGACCAAGGTAAATACAATGGAAAGGATATTGAGGTCATTTGGTATAGATACATCCTCGCTTAAATTTTTGGACTCTGAAGTAGTTAACTTAAATTATAACTTTTATTTTTCCAAAGAGAGTGGTTTGACTTAAAATAATTTAAGTCAGGGGGTTTCTCAACCTAAGCATTATTGAAAATTTGGGCCAAATACTTTGTTGTGGGGGGATTGTCCTGTGTATTGTAGGATGTTTAGCAGCATCTCTGGACTCTACACAGTAAATTCCAATAACACCCTCATCCAACTTGTCACAAACAGAAACATCTCCAGATACTGACAAATGTCTCTGATGAGGTGGAGGTGTGTGTCGAAAAAAAACACAAAAAACCCTCCCCTTGGTTAAGAACCACTATCTAAACCAGTATTTTCACTTATTTAATAATAAGAAATATACTAACAGTAATAAAAGAGGCAGTTTCTTGAATAAGTACAATAGGCAAGTAATACCCTAGGCACTCTGCTCTTACTATCTCTAATCCTTTACACAATCTGATGTGAAGTTTTTATGCTCTCTTATAGATAAGCAATCTCAATAGAGTATGAGAAATTGTTTCAATAGCATATGGCAACTGGAAAAGCAAAGAACTGAATCCAGGTCAGACAGATTCCAAAGACAGTATTTTTCCACTGCCGACTTTTCAATAATTGACACTTATCAGTCCCCTAGTACCAAACATTATGATGATCTCCAACTCTAAGTGAAAAGTCAGTACCTAGTATTGTCACTATCATTTTGAAAAAAACAAGGATCTAAGCAATATCAAATGACTTATCCAAAGTCATACATAAATAGAAAGTGTAACACTTCATCCTGATTATATCCAAATACATCAACAATTACTTAATGATTTAAGGTATAACATCAATCAGGAGAGACACAGTGCTGGCTATTTAACTGATCCTATTCACTGCACTAATACCCAAAACCAGAAGCTAATGTAGGACATACACTGCAAATAAAATGATCAGTGTAAGAGGCTTAAAATAAAACATGATCCCAACAGTTTTATGTAAAAATATTCCATCACCTCTGCTTCATGACCCAGAATTTGTGATGTAAATAATTTGTAATAATATAAGTGATATATCACCTGGTGTGTGTGGATCACAGATAAATTTAGGTTCAAAAATGAGTGTCAAAACCTGTACTGAGCTGCAGAGGAGAAAGGTTATTGTAACCAAGAAAAGGCACATTCGATTTCTGACTCCTGTTTCCTTTGACTCTTCCCTATCCCCAATCAATGACAATATTTGACTGATATTCATATACAGGAAAAAGTCAGCCATCTTTTTAAGAGCCAGCCTTTTTCTTTTCAGCTCTTGCAATCACATATGACAGTATATAGGTAAGCAGCATATGCACACTGTTCATTGTTTTTTATTATGTTTGTTATAAATAATTCAGAGAATAGCAAGTCATCTCTATGTAGCATTCACCCTATGCATCGGCCCAAATATAGGATTATATATATTATTATGCATTAAATCATTTATTTATGTATCATCAAAGATTTGCTGAGCATCAACTATGGGTTATGCAGCATGTTAAGTGATCAGGCCGCAAAGAAAACTAAGACAATTTCCCACTCACAAGGAGGTTACAGTAGTTATTCAAGGCTCCTTATTTTTCAAAAGCTTTCGCTGTGTAATTGCTCTAGTCCTCACAGCAACCAAAAATGAGAAAGTCAGGAATGGGATGACTTATTGTTCAGAGATATATGGTAATGAGTATCCTTTCCATCACATTAGCCTCTATTTCCACTGTATATAGGAAAATTCATTATTTGACTACTGAATCAGAAATAAGGATCTGCTACTAGAGAATGTCTGATATAAACAGGAACACAAGTAAGACAAAGACTGAATGTCACTATAATTAATATTATTATTTTATTCTTTTTTCTAAGGGTGATAAAACTACCTTGTTTCCTTTGAGCAACTATCCATCTGCACTGACCTGAAGATTATGAACTATAAATATACAGGGATGAAGATGGCAAACATGAAATCAAAGACAAACATTAGGCCCATTACTCACATAAGGCTTAGAGATTGTGCCTGCTTTAGAAATGATTCTACTTTTTCAAAATATAGAGGCTCAAAATGACATACCTTTTAAACACACACACACACACACACACACATACCTTTAATGCAAAGGAACTTACTTTTGTTCGTTCCCATATTGTCTATTATTCAAATCGACTGCAGAACAAGTGGAGAAAAAGCTGAGTAATTGTTCCTAAATGCCATGTTTCATTTATTCTGAACATCAGAATTAGTTCATATTAAATAAGAGGCATACAAATTCATATATCATAGATTTCTCACTGAAAGAAATCTTAGCAATGATTTAGTCTGTTTTGAACAATTTTAACCATATGCACATGTATTCAAAAGAACTGTTCAAAGGAAATCCTATATGAAATGTAAATAAATACAACAATATCAAAATGGCCCTGAGAATAGTGTTCTACATTCTGCAACCTCCATCCTGTCCCCATCCACCATAGGGGGTCTACAGAAACCCTAATTCTCAAGGGAATACTGTTTGAATATTACTGATTCTAGTCCTGATCTCTCACGTTGTAAAGAAAGACACAACGATGCTCAGAAAAGTGGGGGAACTTATCCCAGGTCATTACATGCAGACCATAACTTAAGTCAACTTCTCTTAAAGATCAAGCAGCAGCAGCAGCCTCAAGAGCATAATGTTGATGTTATCTACTCTGTTGCAAACCTGCTATTGGAGATTATGTGCCTACCAAATAACTCATCAGAATGCTTTACGTCTCACTAGAGACCAAATGAGAATGGTCAGAATCATGAGATTCTTTCATTTTCCCTTATATCCAATTCCAAGTGTGTCCCAGGTCCAGAAGTGGCCTAAAAGTTTTTTCTTCAAAGTTTAAGTACTCAGTAATGGATTCAGGGATAGTACCAGCCAGAAAGATCTCAGAATATGGTTGCTTTACCTTACTTTATATCATGTCTTGTGTGGGCTATTATTTGTCTTATTATTTTAAGGTTAGTTTATCCAACTGACCTAAATATTAAGGTTACTCTCACTGGTGAGGATAAATCACTATAGAAGGATAGACATCTATATAGCTAAGGAAAAAACAAACACATACACACACAGCTAGCCAGGCAAGACACAATTTCAACACACATTCCATGATTTTGATATACTTATCTTAACCCTCTCCAAATACAATTTAAATTGCTTTCTGGTTAGCTGTTTGTTTTGTCTGGCTATAGGCAAACCTTCAAAACTGAAAATAGATGTGTAGGAAATGAATATGAAATTCAGGCTATTTCCTAAACCATTTTCTCAGAGGAAGAGAAAAAATGCTAGGAGGTTACATTCTGACAGACTATGAAACTTTTACTTTACAAATTGTTAATAACACCAAACCAAGATATGAAGTGAGTGAAAATTCAATTCTTTTTACTGCTATAGGATATTGTGAGTTGCTACTATTGTACAAAAAAGAAAGCCCTGTGCCTCTGTGTGCATGTGTGTGTCCATCTGATGCTTACGTATTTTTCCATTTAATTAAAACTCTTTTCTGTAAGTGTATTAAATTGCATAAGCAGTTACACATGCATTTTCTTTCCCAATATTATTGTGAAGAAAAGTGTTTTAAAGCCTTCTAAAAGAATAATTTTCCATCAAAGCCAGCAGATCAAACTATGACCAAATTCTTTATGAGCCAGGAAATATAGCTGTTTTAGACACAGCACTAAACTAGGGAGAAAAACAAGAGCACATTTGTTCCTTTATACCTAAGGGGGGAAACAATACGAGAGCGAGAAAGAGAGAAAAATAAAGAGAGAGAGAAGAGAGGGTAGAAGGGGGAGGAGAGGGAAAAAAAGGCAATTAAGCTAATGCAAGTTGGGTGTCACAAGGTTATAGATATTTCAAGAGCTGAGCAATTTACCGTCTGGAAAAGGAGAAGAGCTCTTGCATAAAATGTCCCCCAGTTCAGATTTATTATGCTTTTAGTTGTGTTATATGTGATACAATTAGCAGGAGGTGCCAATAAGGCGTTCTCTCAAGGACGTGGTCATCCCGTGCCATCTGTTATTAATTGCATTGTCCTTTCCACATCCAGCTAGAGGGGAAAAAGTTCTGTGAAAAACACCTGCAAATTCTCACCGCAAATGACTAGAATTTAAAAATACTTAAACAAAGAAAAAAGGATAGGTCAGATCTCTAAAATCTGCCCACCCTGAGCTGAAAAAGAAAGAAAAATATATAACGGATCTTGATGCAATAGAATTCTCAGTTACCAGGATTGTTTCTTTGTCATTGACTCTGCTACACTGATGGGTTTTCAGGCAACATACTACACTACATAAATGAAAATGAACAATTAGAACATTCTCCTAGAAATATCGCCATCCTCTAAATGGCTTGGTGAAGATTCAGATGTTTAAATATATTTTTTATAAAATCAAAAAACAAAGGTAATAAAAATTGAAAAATTGACTGGCAGGTGTTTTTTTTTTATTTTGGCATTTGGGGTGATTAATGTAAATCTTAAGAATCCAGTTCTGAAAATTAATACTTATAAATATGCATATCTTTCTCAATTTGGCACCTATTTTCATAGATAAAATTCCAAAATATGAATCATTAAAGGATGCTGCTAAAATACAAATATCTATTAAAACAATTTAAACTAATTTCAGAAACACTAACTTACTTTTAACCATCTGTGCTGCCTGTTCTTTTCTCTGATTTCCACTCGACTTGAATCTCTGAAGCAGGCAACTGCTACAGCCAGTCTTGTTTTCTGTTCTCTTATTTGAACAGGAATGAATATTCCGGATGTTACAGGGTGAAGCTCTAAAGCACTTCACGGCAATGTTTTAAAACTCCTTTATGAGCAGTAATTCAAAATATTTTAACAACAGCATTGAAATTCTTTTGAAGGGCTAAGGTGAGGAAGTATTTTGAAAGAAATGAATGCTACTTAACTGACAATTTCCTGGGGAAAAAAAGTGTTGTATAGCCCAACTACCTACAGTTTGCTTCACAGTTAAATGATCCACCTTGTCTCATGCATCGAGTTGTATCAAATTCAACTAAATTCTATTTACTAAAACTTTGCAAGGGAAAATAAAACCTGCCTTAAAATAGTCTCACATGTTATGGCTAATCCAAGTACATATAAAAATAGAAAAACATTTTCTTTACACAAGGTTTCAAATACTAAGTTAGGAAAGTGCTCTATGCCTGTAATATACTGTTATATTAAAAAATTATAGTAAAATTAATGTCATGTATCAAAAAAGTCAAACAGTGAAAGATTATCTTGAAATTTAGTTAAAGTTGATTCATTTTATTGAAAGAGGCAATTCTCTTGCACCAGCATCCTCAAAAAAGGCTCACTTTTGTGCACTAAGCATACTTTTTTGTTTGACCATATTGATTATCTTCTCTCATGTGTGGGTTCCTTTGAGATATGCTTCACTTTGCCCTCAGCTTAAACAATATCCATTTGCTGCTGTAATTCCCATCATGTATTTCATTTTCTTTAAGTTAAAGCATGTGATTTGATGGTAATATTACTAAATTAATTCCAAGATGTAGAATAACCATCTCCCAATGAATATGATAGAAGTAAAAGTTCCCATTCTCATAACCTATACCTTAGATATATTTAATTGAAATGCACACTCAAATGGCTTTATAGTGTTATTGTCTTTCTTTCAAAAAAGAATGCATCCATCCCTTATCATCATTTTAAAAGAAGAACATCAAAATAAAATATTGCATGCATGAACAAACTGCTTGAGTCAGTAACTACATTAATTCTGTCTAAATAATGATTTTTACTGGCATGAATCCTGCAACTATCAGTCAAAACATCAAACCACTCAAAGTCCTTCCTCTCTTTTTCTTTGCTTTCATGTCTGCATCCTGTTGCCATTTGGTGCTACTTTTAGTTGACAGCAGAGCCAAGCAAGTAACTTTAGGGTCCCAAAAGTGAATTAGTATAGACTGAGTATGAATCTTTCTTAGGGGGAGATTCACATTAGAGCAATGAGCTGATAAATTGTTCTCTCAAGAACCTAGCCTTTAGGTTCTTAGTCATCAAGGTACCAGATCTTAGAATGTCCACTGAATAGTTCATCTGAAAAAGATGTGTTTTAGTCAGTACTGCTTAATATGAGGTAATAATATATCATGTCAAAAATGCTAATGCAGTCTTTTTTTTTTTTCAACTGGAGTACTCACTTTATTAGTGGCTACATCTGCTCAAAAGACCCATTGAATATATGGAGACAATCGTGTCAGATAGTACACACTCACAAAGGTGGAGCAGTCCTTTAACATATGCAAATTCAATACCCTGGTATTAGTAATTCATGTGTGACCAGAAAGGTATGATATATGTTAATTTAAATGGCAATAATAAGACCTTCATCATAATTAAGAGTTAAATGAATTAATGTATTTAAAGCCCTACTCTGGTTTAGAATTCTATTTGGTATACAGGAGTCTAATCAACCACCCAAATTTTACATCTTAGGGACTTCTTTTTAACTGTTGGTAATTTTTTAAGGTTTTAGCCATATCTTTCATGAAAACAAAGATATTTTTAGCATGGTATCTAGAAAAAGGCAGAAAATGGAACAACAAAGTGAAGACGTGAACGCTCAGTTTTTCCTGTCAGAAAAGAAAGGTTTGAGATCTGTCTTTCTCAGTGACTATAAGCAAGTCCTTAGGCTGGTGTTTGACCAGGCTGGATCCCAGTTTCTAAGCAGATGACAGTAATGAAATCTGCCTTATGAGTGTTCTGGACAAAAGGAGAAGTAAATCATCTACAGCCTTTCTACAGTGTCTAGCACATAACAAGTGATAAATTCTTGTTAACTGAGGTGATAGTAAAATAAGAGTAATTACTAAAAAGCATACTGGACACAAGTCAGATCTTTCTGGAATCTCTATTATGTTCTGGCCATGGTATTTACAGGGACACATTTATAAATCAGAATGAATGAATAATGAGTTCTTGAGAAAATCGAGTCAACTGAGATCAAATGAATGTTTTACCCAGAGAATAGTCTATGTAAGACTACTGTAATTCCTGAAATCCAATGTTTGTCATGTGATAAAACCCTGTGAAGTTTCAGAGCTTCACACCAATGAGCAAAAAGCTGAGTGTATTCACATGTCATCTTACTTTAAGGAAAGTATTTTGCAAGACAAAAATATTAATCCATCTGCACAAGTTAAATAACTGCTATATTAGGTAAGAGTACACTGAATAACTTCTAATTCTAAATTTCTATAATTTCCTTGAATCTCACTCTTATGAAAATTCTGTGGACATTTTCTTTATTCATTCTTTAATTTATGGAACATATACTAAGAAATGACCCAATACTAAGCAGATGTCATATTAAATAATATTAATACTTCTACTAATATTAATCAATATTTATTGTGCATTTACTATCAGGTATGTCTAAATGTGTTACATGAATTACTTCATTAATTATCACAATATCCCTATTACTATACCCATTTTAAAGGGTTTTAGGTACTTTTGCCATACATCTTTGCTGTGGACATCTTTGCTGCAAACATTTTGCCACAAACATTTCTGCTGAATGACTAATTGACTATAAGGAAATTTTGCTGTGAAAGGTAAATAACTTGTCAACACTTTGATTTCAACTGGTTGAAATGAGTTAGCATTTCCTCCGGGTAGCCATGTTATTGATGGTGTTATTGAGTTGACAGATGACAATGATTTGCCTCAAGAGTTGGTTTCTTATTTCGAAACACACTACATTGGAGGGGAAAGAGGCCTCGGGGGCCTTGAAGGTGCAGAGTTGAATCCACATTTCCCACAGAACTTTGGAAAGTCTATCAACAAACAAGTGCCAATTTGCCAAGAACAAACAAGACAGAGGCTTTCACTATGTAATACAAACCTCAGTTACAAATATGCATCCTAGTATTTGGAAACTGATACCTCTCTTAATGAAGAAAGACATTTTAGCGAAAAAGAACAAGTGCAATACTGAATGACAAGAGAATCAACAAGCAAAAATATAATAATAATAATAATAATATTAATAATAATAATAATAAAGGTTTTAAAATCCTATGAATGAAAGACATGGAAGACAAATACTTAGGTACAACCCACAAAATAAAATCAGCCATTTGCACAGCACTGATTTGAATATATAGCATTTTAAATGTATTCAAATATTTTGTATTCTGCAGTGAACTTTCTGTTATTCATTTTCTATGTTTCATTATGTCTTTTTAAAGTCCCTCTTTTATTTTCCATTACTGTTTAATGGCAAAATTGCCCTAAGACTAATTAGTTATACGGCAAAAAAGCTTGTGGCAAAAACGTCCGTGCCAAAGATGCTTCCAGTGAAAATACCGGACATAATATTAAAGATGTGGAATCTTATGCACAAAAAGTTTAAGCAGCACCTTACTCAAGCTAAGCTCAGACTGGAATATTTTACTGAAATGAAAAAAAAAATCCTTGTCTAACACTTAATAGTGATTTGGACAGATCATAAGAAAAAGTACTATTTCTTCTGGCCCCAACCTACACTTAATACAGAATGGTCATAGCTAATTTCAATTGTCTTCTGGTTTAATTTTGCTTTCTACCACAGACCAAAGTTGTTTACTAAAGAAATATTTTTTGGTGTTAAGTAGTATCTTAACATATGAAACTGTCTTGATAAAGAAAATAGTTTTTGAAAATAAATCTTCTAAGACTGTGTTGAAGTTCCATTTTCCTGCTTTACTGCATGGGATGTCATAATCATGCTGACACAGTGGACTCGGGGACTTTACTACAAACATCAAGTAAGACCCTCAAACATCTTTGAGAAATTTTCCTGAATTTTCAAGATTTTGGTGATTTTCTACTTGATTTTTCAGTTGAAACAAAGTGGATACATAAAGGAAAGGGATTTTAATTGAGCTTTTGTTCAATACACAAGAAAGTCTCAAAATATTCTTTGAGAATAAAGTTGATGCACTTTCTCAATCTCTGTGGCTACTTCACTATTTCCCCTGTTGTTGTAGTAAGTAGCTTACAAAGTTTTCGGTGTTCCCTGTGTATAAACTATGTGCAAATCTACCTTTTACTTCTTCCACACACTAGTTAAAACTTAAAGCCAACTGAAGCCCACTGGACAAAGAGAAATAAAAGAAACAATCTCTGAATAATTTCAAAAACTTTAATAACTTCTGTTTTCTTCTTGGTTTACAGGTTTTGATTCATAAAAATTCCAGACAGCTTTGGGACAAAGCTGTATATTTTAATCTGTTCCTCTCAAAATGTAAAAAAAAAAAAAAAAAAAGAAAGAAAAAGAAAAGGAAAAAAAAACCTGGAAAAAAAAAATGCCCCTGTTACAAATGAAAAGATAGGTTAAGGACAAGGTAAGGACTAACAGAGGAGAAGAAAAAGAGATCAATCAGTCCATTAACATAGAAGGAACAACTGAAATAATGTGCCACAGTGAACGTGCCACAAGGGAATGGAGGGGAAGACCTCTCTGTTAACACAGAAGAGAGCAAGCAGCTTGACACCAGAATACACTGAGATGAACAGAAATGAAATAGATCATGTCCCTACTCCTAACCTTAATCATACACAAAACCCTAATCATAATTCCTTACACAATAACCCCTCATTCTAACCCCGACAGAAATGCCAGCTTCCTGAATTGGAACACTGACTTCCCAAACAGATGTCAGACATTAGCCACTGGCCTTAGCTGCCATCAATATTAATCAGCTAATCTTAACATTAGCAAAACATATGCATCTTAAGGTTGAACTTGTGCTACTCTTATGTGGAAGACAATTATTAGCAAATTGAAACAATTAGAGTGATGTCAGCACATATATTGTCAACAATAATAATCTTTTAAAAAAAGAAAACACAGATGTCCCACTTTGTTTTATTAAGGACACTATTGTTTCTTAGAGTTTAAATTCTTTCATACCCCAAATACATGGTAATGACATGTAAAACATTTCTTTCCCTCAATCAGTAGGAAGAGATTTTCTTAAGCTATTAATTATCTTGAATAAGCAAGAGGCTTCTAATTATTAATTTACTAATGGTTATTATTTATGTATAGAGATTTCTAAAAACTATAGCAAGAATACATTCAGTGGCATAAAATTTGCTAAACTATTTGTGTATGAATTGGACTTTATTATCTTTTGTTAGCAGTTGGACAACTAACTATGTATAAAACATTGTTCCAAAAACTTTAAAACTATTATTTTTAAAGTGAAATCATTTTGTGGTACAAAAATAGAAATTTTTATTTTTCTTAATTTTGACTTCAAAATGGCCTAAATTCTGCTTTCATCTGGTCTAGCATGTCTGAGTATACAACAGAGGTTCTGTCAAACCTATTAAATTTTGTGCTTTTTCTTCTCTTCATATGCCATTACATATTATCTCCATGGACAATTAAGCATTTACAAGCACCTTTGTGGTTATTGCTGTTAAAAACAACAACCACCATAGTAAATTATTTCCTGTCATGATGCACTATGAGTCAGATCCTGGGGCTGGACTAAAGAAATAGCCTTTGTTATTTGGAAGTTCAAAATGTAATGAAATCACAAACAGTTACACTCATTCACACAACAAATATGTACCGAATGCCCTACTATGTGCTATTCACTGTGCTAGGCTCTGGAGATACATCTTCTATTAAGACAAAGCTCCTGCCTTTAAAGGACTTAATCTATATATAGAGCACAAGTTAGACACAGATGCAGCCCTGATACCTACCATTCTGAATGTCAGTTCTATATGCTTGATGATCAGTCTCTATTTGGAATAATAAAAGAAAAAGCAGGTGTCAGGGGAGTGTGAACAAAGCTTATACACTGGAAAGCAAATAGAAAGAAAGGGGCTAACAGCTCAAACAGAAAAAAAAAAAAAGGATAGAAAAGAAGACAGTGGTAAATTAGTGTATATTCATGGATCTTTTCCAGGCACAGAGGAATCTGTTCAAATCAGAACAAGGTTTTGGAATAAAATGAAGGTCAAGTTATAAGAGAAAGGACAGAATGAGGAGGCTTGGGGTTTCTCTGCCACAGTGAAGTTTTGGGCCTCCCATGGTTTTCACTTATGCTAAAAATGCAGCCTCAATTACCAGAGTGATAATTGAGAATTGGTTTTATCCATAAGCATTGCAAGAGTCATTAGGAATGGCCATAGTCACAGGATGGTAGCAATACTAATTCTGGTCCCATGAATACAGCAAAGCTAATGGGCTATCTATAGAGTATGTCATCTACATCGGTGTACCTAAGTACAATTTTTAGAAGTGAAATAGACACTCTATGGCTTTGGTATGCTTACTCTGTTTCCCTTATGTAAGGAATTTGATTTCAAACTGGAGTACAAAGATGGTAACAGAGGGGGAACTTCGGGATTTCCTAGGCATTAAGAAAGCACAGGCTTACATAACACTGTACCAATTTATTCTACACATGCCAATAAATTTTTACTCCTGAGATATTTTCATTTGTAACATGTATAATATTTATAGAAATTTATTTACTTTTACTCCCAAACTGATAACCTTCCCTGGAGGGAAATACTTAGAATATTTGCCAGCTCTTATAAATGTTTTGATGTATTAAACATATACTAATATGTTCATACATAAAATGGAATTTTTTTAAGTCACGCTGGGCTATATATATATTAGTCAAAAGTCCTAAATCAAATTAAGATTCAGAAGTCCTTTAAAAAAAATAGAGAATAAAGTAATCTAACTTATCTTTTCTGATAAGTGCACATTTATCATACCAACATTCTCATAAAAGTGCCAGACTAAAGATGCTGAGAAATTCTAATCTTGCAGGAAGGACAAAAGGAATATTCACAGTTCTTTCTGCTTTCTGCATTCTTTATGAGGTATTTCACAACTTGTGTTATGTTTTTCAAGAATTTTTTAAAACATTTTTTATTGAGTTATAGTCATTTTACTTTCAAGAATTATTTTAAATAAAAGATTGCTATCTTTTACCAGGGCATATAGAGGGTGGCTTGTTAATTCACCACAACACATTAAAAGAATCACAGAAATAAAAATACTCTTGACTTTCCATATCTTCAGGACAGAGAAAAATAATTACTTCAAAATACCAGTAGCACCAGAATGTGATCTATACACGCTAGAAGTAGGTAAAGAAGTATTCTGAATTTGATACAACATTGTAAAATGACTATAACTCAATAAAAATAATGTTAAAAAAAAGAAGTATTCTTTGGAGAGAATGAAGTGTAAACAGCCTACCAAATCTGGTAAGTCAACTAAGAGTAAGGCCAATAGAACTGCACTGGTAGAGAACAGCTGTCCATCTGTCTGTGCCACCCTGCCACGTCAACAGAAGAGGCTGGCCTGCTGCCCACTGCACCTCTGTATTTTCTATCTTGTGGATGTGAAACTTATGGAATCTGTTCACCAGACATCCAAATACTGCATGGATATTCCATTTTGAAGCATTCATTCATAGATCTATTCAGCACTATTTAATGAGTACTAATTAGGTGCCT
Source organism: Camelus ferus (assembly GCF_009834535.1). Classification (NCBI taxonomy): domain Eukaryota; kingdom Metazoa; phylum Chordata; class Mammalia; order Artiodactyla; family Camelidae; genus Camelus; species Camelus ferus. Next base: position 15,086,453 of record NC_045699.1, read on the forward strand.
GGCACTGTGCTAGACTATAGTAGGGAACTGTGATTCAGATAGCCACAAATCCTCTCTTCTTGGAGGATACAGTCTATTCAATAGAGTTAACAAATTATACTTCCAGTAAAAACATGGTTGAATGCCTACGTGAATCTATCTCATCACTCTTCCTGAGTTTCACAAAAGTGATGGTTGATTACTATAAACCCAAAGACAGAAAATAAGAGAGTAGAAAATATCAGATAAGTTATTTTCACTTGTTGGGACCCAGGCAGAAAGGAGAGGTGATGACTGGCTTTTAAAAAGCATAATAAATAATAATATAAATGCCTATGGGGCAAGGGAAGCCAAGGGCCAGCCTCTCTTCTTGGAGGACATTGAGCTAAAGAGGTTCCAGACTCATGGTCATTGGCCCAGTTGAGGGCAGATTTCTGAAAACAGAGATAAACCATGTAGCTACATTTTGAACTGTAGTCTGTTAGTTTGTCTTTCTCTAACCTACCAGAATCCTGGCAGTCAACCCTAATTCACCCTTACTAATATCTGATTAACCTCATGAATCCAACCAACACATACCCAGGAGGTAGACTGAAAAATTATTTGACAGAAAACTAAAAGGCACATGGAAAACAAAACATAAAAACAGACTAATACTGAATTTGAGTGCCCTCAATAAAAAGGATGACTCAATAACTTGCCATTCTACCCAAAAGCTCCACCATCACAAAGAACCATTTCATCCAAACAAAGCTTCTATTTGGAAAATGCTCAAAATGAAAGAAGAACCCCTCAAATAAAACAACAAACTGAATAAATAAACCCACAACACAAAGAATAAAAATTCATAGGTGCCCACTCTCACCACTTCTATTCAACGTAGTTTTGGAAGTCCTAGCTATAGTAATCAGTCAAGAAAAAGAAAATCCATAGATAGATCCTCATTGTCCTCAGAAGAAATGAAAATAAAGCTATAAAATAAAAAATATGACCATATTTATAAGAAACATTAAAATAAGAGAGTATTGGAAAAATTAAAGATAAAATTGACTATATTAAAAAATTAGTGGCAAGTTTAGAGGATAAAGTCAAGAAAATGTTTAAAAAATAAAAGTACAATACAAAAGAAAAGAGTAAGGCAATTCCTGATAATAAAGAATTTTTATTTCCAGAATAAAAAGGCCACTCATGAACTCAATACAATAAATGAGAAAAGATTCCTAAGAATGTCCATCGTTGTGAAATTTCAAAGCCTCTAGTTTAAAGAAAAGTTTCTAAAATGTTCCAGAGAGGGGGAAAAAATGTATGTTCTCAATCAAATGAACATTCTGAGGAAAAATGATTTTTAACCCAAACTTTCTATATTTTTCAATTATTTTCACAATAATGCCCCATTACAAGCTATGGCATAATTCAGGGCCTTAAAAAAAACAAACACTTATTTTTCATCCATGCTTTTGTAGATTGTTTAGACTTAAGTTTCTTTAAGCAAGGCTCAGCTGGGGTTGACTCAAATGTCTCTCACCCAAGGCATGTTTTTCTCAAGAAAACACACAAGAAAAGTTCACACTACAAGCAAGTTTAAATCCTTTGCCTGAGTCATATCTGCAAAAACACCATCGGCCAAAGCAAGGCACATAACCAAGTCCTGCATTAGTGAGGAAAAGAAATAAACCCTGCCTCTAACAAGAGGGACTGCAAAGTCACACAACAAAAGGCTTGTGTACAGGGAGGTACAAAGAACTGTGACAATAGTGTACTTTAATTTACCATCTGAAATAGGAAGACATGAAAGTTCTCAAAAATTGACCTCCTTTCTACTCTAGAATACCAGCTTTCAAAGTGTAGTTCCACAATCAGTACCATCACCTGGGAACTGGCTGAAAAAAAGCACATTCGCTCTCCCTACCCCAGAAATACCGAATCAGAAATTCCGGGGATGGAACCTAGCAATCTGTCTTCTAACAACACCTCCATGTGAGTCTGAAACATACTAAAGATTGAGGAACACTATGCTGGAAGATGTGCTTCAGCAAACATAAAAGAGGCAGGTTTCAGAAAGGGGAGAATATAATATATGAGAGAGGCAAATAACATTCCTGCATCAGACCTAGACTCCAACCAATACAGACTGGAAATACTTGGGCAAAAACATATCTAGGAAGAGGAAATCTGGTAGACTGACAGGTATATTGATGAATATGGAGAAAAATACTCATTTAAATATAGAAAACTAATGTAAATGAAGCAATTAACTATAGTGTGGGGGGGATGAAGGGAGGTAATGGGAGAGAAAAGATCTTCAAAGTATCACATCATTTGGAAGTGAACTGTATTTACAGTTATCATAATGAGAATAGATTCTGTTTATCAACTAACAAATTTAGAGATATCTAAGTCAAAAGGACAAGAGATGGTAATCCAGAGATGTGACTGTGGATTGAGAACTAAATCTTCATCTATGGTAACAGGAAATCAATAGTTACCAAAATTAGCAAATAAAATAATGAAATGTAATCCCATTATTTAAATAATATGTAAATAAATTCTACAATCTAGGTAATTGTACACAAAACACTTTATTTGGCTTCCAGTGTCAAATTGAATTGACCACAACAGGAGTTAGGAAAAAAGGAAGTGTTTAAAAGTTTCAAGGGTAAGTCATTCAAAATTCTGAAAGCAGTTTTGGGCACATATTTGATTTACTGACTTTGAAATTCACATAACAAACACATTCACTACACTGTGCAGACCAAACTCAGGATTTCAGGTGATGTTTTGGCTTTCTTACCTCAAGAAACCTCAGTTTAGGTAAAGCTATCTTCTGGATATCAAGATTACGTTTCTAGTTCTTATATTCTCTAAGGGAGAAGGTAATTGTGCCTTAGTTTAAAGGCAAGAGATTCTGGCTGTTCTATCTAGAACATAAATAGAATTATGATATATTTAAGAGACTTTGATAATGATAATGATTTTAATTCTGAGTATTTAGAAAGACTTAAGACAAACCAATTATTTTTAATATTGAAGACTCACGATCATAAAACAAAAGGAAAAAGATTTTTAGAAGGATCAAGGTAAGCTCTATTTTAGGACTACACCAATCTCCTAACCTCAACAACCTTGCTCTTTTCAATGCTGCCTATGACCAGAACCCACTTGACTTTAATTTTAATCATTCAGAGCTGTCACACTGGTTTATTCCTTTAACATGGTATTCGGAATGACATTTCAAGCCACATAGGTCAGTGGGTCAACAAAGGCCAAAGTTAACTTCCTAAATCATTGATATCCTATGTATAATTACTTACTGGGCCCTGCACACCACCCCTCCTTATTCCTCACTCTACACAATCTGGCTTCTACTTTCTGCATTCTTAAAATTATTTTCCATAAATTCAAAAATATCTTTGAACCTGCCAAATAAAATGGACTTTTTAATTCTTATCTTACTAGACTTCCCAAATTGTCTTTTTTTTTTATTGACGTATAGTCAGTTTACAATGTTGTGTCAGTTTCTGCTGTAAAACATAATGTTTCAGTCATCCATATACATACATATATTATTTATATTCTTTTTCATTATAGGTTACTGTAAGATATTAAGAACTATAGTTCCCTGTGCTATACAGTATAAATTTATTATTTATCTATTTTATTTATAGTAGTTAGCATCTGCAAATCTTGAACTCCCAATTTATTCCTTCTTACCCGCTTCTACCCACCCCCGTTAACCATAAGTTTGTTTTCTATGACCGTGAATCTGTTTCTGTTTTGTAAATAAATTCATTTGTGTCTCTTTTTTTTAGATTCCACATATAAGTGATATCATATGGTATTTTTCTTTCTCTTTCTGGCTTACTTCACTTGGAATGATGATTTTCGGGTCCTTCCATGTTGCAGCAAATGGCATTATTTTATTCTTCTTTTATGGCTAAGTAGCATGCTGCTTTATTTATATATATATATATATATATACACCACAGCTTCTTTATACAGTCATCTGTCAATAGACATTTAGGTTGTTTCCATGTCTTGGCTATTGTAAACAGTGCTGCTATGAGCACTGGGGTACATGTATCTTGTCAATGTAGAGTTCTCTCCAAGTATATGCCCAGGAGTGGGATTGCTGGATCATATGGTAAGCCTATTTTCAGTTTTTTTTTAAAAGGAATCTCCAAACTGTTTTCCATAATGGCTACACCAAACTATATTCCCATGTTAATTAATAGTGTAGGAGGGTTCCGTTTTCTCCACACCTTTTCCAGCACTTACTGTGTACCAAATTGCCTATTTTACTTTGATCACATACTTCTTATTTAAATGCCTATCTATTCTTTTAGCTCCTGTGGCACCATATTCTTTGATGAAAATAGTTCAAATTTCTGCCACAACTGGCTGGCAATGAAGTGACAGTCAAGGAGACCAATTTGCAAGACTGAATAGAATTTTACAGAACATGGTAAACAAAGCAAAAAGATGAATTTAATTTTTCCTCATTTCACAATTATATATCATAATTGTATTTACAACTAAGCAACATATTACATTCGAGATGGTGAGGACTTCTGTCTGGAATGGATTTTGGAAGAACTGGAAGAATAACCACATTACTTGGAAATCATGGACTCTGAGAAAAGTCATCCTATGATATCAGTTTTGGATGTAATTTCTGGAAGTTACCACAAATGCCTCCTTTTGGGAGTGAAGAGAATGTGTGTGTCTTACTCATGTTAGGCAGGGCATCTTTGGAACTAAGGAGAGCATGGAATGTGTGAATCACTACAGTCATTGTGAAAGTCAGGTTTCCTGACTTGGTTTAAAAAGACAGTTTAGCATCAACTACTTAAGTTGTATAAAAACACTTTCTGACCTACCAATGCTACTTCCCCAAATATAGTACTCAAGAAAAACATATGCATGCATATGTCAAGTATGTCAAGAGATATTATAAAAATGTTCATAGCAGCATTATTTGTGACAGTTCCAAAACAGGAACCCAATGTCCATCGATATTAAAGTAAAAATATTGTAGCATACTCATACAATAGAATAGTATTCAGTGAAAATGAACTGACTTAAAGCAACATATATGAATATCAAAATATTGTGTAAAAGAAACCAGAAGAGAATTCATAATTATGCTTCCCTTTATATACTTCAAACCAGACAAAAACCATAATAAATAGAATGTTCATAGATATATACTTCAGTTGTAAAATTTGGAGGGAACGCAAGTAACTTATTGTCGCAAAAGTCAGGATGGAGATTGCCACTAGGGAGGAATAGATAGGAACAAGAAGAGGGATGAGAAGCACAATGGAGGCTTCTAGGCTCTAAAGATGTTTTATTTCTTGGCCTAGAGTTTATCTGGCTGTTCACTTAGTGAAAACTCATTAACCTGTACTTTGAGGGGAGTATTTTTCTGTAAATGTGTTATATTTCACAACCAAAAAGAAAGCTTTAAAATATGGTTCCATTTGCTCTTTTTTTCCTTATGTTTCATATAAAGATGAAAAAGAGTTGAATAAAGATAAGATTTATTCATGACTCTTAACGGAAATGCCTGAAGAATTCTATTTGAATAAGAAAAGCCAATGAAATGCAATCTTTGGTTACTTCTATGTGGTTATGTGAGACAGTCTCTGCCAATTTCTTAACAGTTATTTCTAAGTTCCAGAGGAAGACTTTTTTTTTCAAAATATTCAAATATATTGACTATTTATGAATGTTTTAGTTATTTCTAGATTTCTCAAAGTATTTTAACCATGTTTTTAAAGATGTAATAGGTTTGCAACAAATTTTTTTATCAAAATATAAGAAGCCTCACAAATAAATGCAAACTTGAGAAAAGTACAGTTTGTCACTGGAGAACACATATTTACCATATTTTAAAAGAGTATAGGTTCATTATTTAAGTTAATTAATGTGAGACTGACAGTACTTTATAACAGGCTAAACTGCATTATTTGGATATATAGGAAATTATAACAGTAGAAAATTGTCCCCTTTGGATGAACATTCCTCTAAAAATAGAAAATTTCAGATTGAATTTTAGCTAGGCTATGAGCAAGCAAAAATGCTTGTATAAAATATGAATTATTGATATTTGAGTTAATATTTTGACTCATCAAGGGATGTATTCCTTATCACCACAGGATTTGTTACAATATATATCTTAATGTAAAGAACACAATGCACAACAATGTTTTACTTGGTGCTGGTAAATGCAATTAGGAAGGAATTAACAAGTATTTCTGAATGGTAATTATCTCTGGTTAAGTAACATGGTACCTGAGTCACTATATATGTACACATAACACTCATACATGTACACTTGGGTAACTATATATATATGTAAACCATAAGCTAGAGATGGTAAGAAATTTGCCTATTTTAAGTTGATATCCCTAACTAGAAGTCATTCAATAAAAATTAACTTTTTTCTTACTAAGCTAGGAAGAAAACCTCCAACAACAAAGTGATGAATATTTTCTTGAGTAGAACTATTATTCTTGGTAATGAGCAGTGTTCTATGAAAATGAGGATTTAATATGTAACCACTTATTTAAAAACTTAAATCAATTACCAAACACAATTTTCCATGTTAAACACTAATTAAATTCTGTAGTATTTTTTAATAAGTATAATATAGAAAAATGAATTAAAAGAAAAGGGCAATTTAACATATTAATCAAAATAGTATTTATCACTTTATATAGATATATTTTTATGGAAAAGTGTTATACAAGATAAATTATGAATTATTTTAAGGACTAATTCACTTTTAAGTTTTAATCATATTTTATGCAACACAGAAATGGATTTTTTTGTAATTAATGTTTACTTGACACACAACTAAATATTATATGGAGCAATATGGTAGAAAGGTGATCACTGAAGATTGGAGCAACAACAATATTAAACCACAAGTGTTCATTCAGGTTAGTGAGAAATATGACAGAATTATAGAAATTAGGGTAAAGGCCAAAGACAATGGTTTTGGAATAATGTATATGAATATAGCCACATAAAAACATTTACATGATATTAATATGTATACAAATTCATATATATACACCCAGAAATTAGACAGCCTATGAAAATAAGTATTAAAACACTATGATTAGAATTAGTGGTTCTCAATTCTAACCATTAGAAATAATTTGGGAGTTCAACAGTATGGACCTCACTCCAATATTTCTGCTGTAATTGATCTCTAGGAGAGCCTGGTGAATTGATATGTTTTAGAAGACTCCATCTCACATTTTCTAATTCACAGGATAAAGATTATGATTGATTCATTGAGTCAGTTGCTCATCTCTAGTCCAGTAAGCTGGAGCTAAGGTCAGCCTGTCTTGGCTGCCCACTTAGCAGAAGTTGTAGGAGAAAGTATATGGATAATGCAGATACAAGAATGTCTGCTACATTACCAATAAAGACAATCACTTTACCCATGTGTGAGAAAAGCAAACACATAAAAGAAAACATTAAGAGAAACACAGACTTGATTATAAATAGCTCTAATAAACTAGAAGAATGAACCTTTATACTATCCCTGCTTTTAAAGTAACTAAACAGGTAATCTCAAAGCAACCCCTAAATGAACCTCAGTGTCCTCATGTAGAAAATGGGGCTCCAGAGATTGCTAAAGTGATCATCACCTGAGAATCCCATTGATTCTATAATCCTAGGGCAGAGAAAGATGAAAATGTTACCACACTGAAGACTTAACAAGCTCTGTGGGTTTAGAAGTGCAAGAGAATGTGAGTTCTATGAACTTGCTTTTCTACAACTTAACTGTTGCATAATAGGAATGAAAACTATTTTGGTGGAGAGAGGTCTTTTGGAAACAAAGATATTTTGTCTTACAATGTAATGATCTAAATCTTCTCCAGTAACCTTAATGTTACATGTTTGTCAATTTTAATTCCTAGCAGTGAGTTAGCTTTCAGCAGACTTGAGCCTCTTTGGAAAGTACTGGCTTCTACAGAGAGATGAATTACAATTATATTATTTTTCTCTGAGACCAAATTAATATGGAAAAATGGCTGGTTTCAGTAAAATAAATAAAAAAATTAATCTATCCAAAGTTGTATTGATTTAGTATGTGGTGGGAATGCTATTGGGGATATTCTCTTAGATGCTAATCAGCAGCATTCAAATACCATGCAGTACTTTGCTAATTAGAAACTTTAGGGACAGGAGTTAAAGTGTGATAAGATCTACCAGTTGGCATAAAGGAACATTAGAAGTAGGTAGGAGTAGGTAGACAATGGCTAGAAGCTTTTGAATCAATTAATACTGAATATTTAAATCTCACTGAAGTGCTAATACCCTGGAATGGTAAATAAATGTTTGTTTACTGAATAATAATGTGTGCATTTACAAAAGAATAATAACTTGGTAACTTAACTTTTGGAATTTAAGAACTAAGTGAGAGAGGAGTTGGTAGGGTACTGAAGAGATCATATTGTTAATTTCCTGAAGGTGTTTACTGCATACAAGACACATTCAGAATTAATAGAATTTATTGAAGATTTCCATATGGAGGCAGAAATGGGAATCAGTCAATTATGAGTTATGAAAGGCTCCACTTTTAATGATTTTGTTCCTTGTAACTCTGGATCATGTTATTATTTTCCATTTTTCATCTGTATGAAGCATAAGCTAAGGTATTTATATTAAATATCTTATTTATTCTGAGGCCAGTAAAGTTATTTTCTTTACCTTTTGTTAATTTATGCTGAATTTTCTGGTTTACCCATTTTTAGGTGTCTGGCCTTAACAATGTTTACATTTTAAAGAAACAAAAAAGCAATGAAAATCTCCAACTAAATTTCATATATATATACTTTTTTTTAAATAATCAGATACATGTATCAATTAGGTAAACTGCTACCTTTGAGTAGTGGTATAGATTTCGGTACTCAAATATAATTAAGATTAAGACTAAAAATTGTTGATACAAACCTTACTGAAGGAATTAAAACATTAGGCCAATTTGCACTATAGAAACACCTACATATGGAAAATGAGCAGGAAAACAACTTTCAAATAAAACTTGATTAAATTTTCTTTCTGCAAGTTAATTAATGGAGTATAGTTAGGAGCAAACCACTTGCTGAGCGATACACTCTTATGATCTTATTTAAAAAAAGAAAATATATAATAGACCATTCTCATCTATTTACCAGCAGACTCTAAAAGCCCATGGCCAGCCTATGGCATATAGGACAGGTGTTCTTCGCATAAGTTTGCCCTGTCAACAGGCTATGATCAAGACATACGGCAAGACAGGTTAATTCAGTGAGTAATTCGGTACAGCAGGTAAATGACTTGCATGTGCAGAATTCTGGCTGTCCGTATTCCAAGATCATGAGCATATTATTGTATATTATCTTCTAAAAGATTTAAATCTAAAAACTACCTGGATTCTTATGCTTGGTATCAGACTTCTCTGTTTTCATATAGGAATGCCATTGTCCTAATACAATTTATGAAAAAGATCCACCTTTCCCTGTTGTTCTGCAGTGCCAACAATGTAATCAAATGTCCACAAAAACATGGCTTTTCTTTTCAGGGCTTTCATTTTTTATCTATTTTCCAATATCAGTGACAATATCAGTGTCTTAACTGCAGTAGAAATAGCAGCACCTTAATAGCTGATAGAGCAAGTCCTTCTTACCTATTTTTCTAATGCCTTTGCTATTTGGGGAACTTTTATATCTACACAAATTTTATAATTAATCTCCACCCCCTAAAACAGAAGTTAGTATTTGGACTGGGAGAATAATTTAGATTTTTCCAATACTGAATCCTCCAACCCATGAACACACATATTTCTACATTTTTTAAATTTACTTCTTTACTTTCTCTAAACAATGTTTCTACAGTTGTCTATATAAAGTTCTTACACGTTTCAGTGAACTTATTCTAATACATTTCACATTATTTATGTTATTACAAACTATCATTTTATTTCATTTTCCAAATTCTTATTGTTGCTTTGTGGAAATACATTTGTTAAACTCATCTGTTAATTCTAATTGTTTATATTTAATTTTTTTGGTTTTTCTTTGTATATAATCATGTTAAATGCAAATAATCACAATTCCATAATTTTCTTACCAATACCTATATTTTTTTTATTTTAGTAAACTATGTAGACTTCCAAAACAATGTTGACTAGACAGTAAGACAGTGAATACTTGATCAGATCTAAAAAGAAAAACTTCCAATATTTCCCCTTTATCATGTTATCTGCTGAAGGTCTTTGGAAATACTGCTTACTGGATTATTGAAAATTTCCTTTAATTTCTAGTTTACTAATAGTTTTATTTTAATGAATGAAAGTTAAATTTCATTGAAAGCTTTCTTTTTCCCTGTGTCTACTGAGTAGATCATGTTATTTTTCTCCTTCATTCTATAAATGTAGTAAATTCTAATTGCATTTAGAATTCTTGTTCCAAAATTTGTGATTGACCTGTACTTAAAATATCATCAGCCTTTACTGTCAAATGTATGCTGATAGCAGAAAACAAGTTATAAAATATTCTATTTGCTAGTAAAAGTCACCCATTTGAGACTGAAATGTTTATGTACAGGTTTGAGTGTATAAAGAAAGGTAATCATATATTCAATTTCATTAGTAATTACATAGATTGTTTTCCTTTTATGTTAATTTTAACAATTTTAGTTTATTAATAATTTGTTCATTTCTTCAACATTTTCCAATACATAGTCAGAAAATACTTCATAATATCCTCCTTTTATCTTTTTAGAGTCTCCATATCTGTAGTAATGTTTCCTTTTTATATTTAGGCCATTCATGTTTTCTCTCCTTTGTTAAAAAAGTTTAACCCTGTCCATACTATTTTTATTGAAATATAGGTGATATAAAAATTATATTATAGTAAGTTACAGGTGTACAATAGAGCGATTCACAAATTTTAAAAGTTATTCTTCATTTATAGTTATTATAAAATATTGGCTATATTCCCTATGTTGTACAATATATCCTTGTAGCTTATTTTACACATAATAGTACGTACTTCTTAATCCCCTATCCCTATACTGCCCTTCCCCTTCCCTCTTCCTATTGATAATCAAGTTTGTTCTCTCTATCCTTGAGTCTGTTTCCTTTTTGTTATATTCACTAGTTTCTTGTATTTCTTAGATTCCATATATAAATTATATACATATATGTGTGTGTATATATATGTATATATATGTATATATATACACACACATATATATATATCTGTATTTCTCTTTCTGACATTTCACTTAGCATAATACCATCCAAGATGTAAGATGTGAGATACGTGTGTTTTTGTCCATTTTTTCATTGATGTGGCATATCACATCTCTCACATCTTTATCCATTCATCCGTTGATGGACACTAAGGTTGCTTCCACATCTTGGTAATTGTAAATAATGCTGCTATGAACATTGGGGTGCATGTATAAGTGGTACAGGGAAAACTAGACAGTTACATATAACAGAATGAAATTAGAACATTTCCTCACACTATATACAAAAATAAACTCAAAATGGATTAAAGACATAAATATAAGACCAGGAACCATAAAACTCAGGAAGAACACTCTTTGACATATACCATAGCAATGCTTTTTTGGATCTGTCTCCTAAAGCAAAGGAAGTAAAAACAAGAAAAAAAGAGAGACAGAGAGAGACCTAGTTAAACTTAAAAGCTTTTAAACAAAAAAAGAAACCAGTGACAAAATGAAACAATAACCTACTGAATGGGAGAATATACTTGCAAATGATATGACTGATAAAGGGTTAGTATCCAAAATATATAAACCTCTCACACAACTCAATACCAAAAAAATAGGTAAATCAATGTGATATACCACATCAAAGAAAAAAAAAGGACAAAAATCACACAATGATCTCAAAAGATGCAGATCTCAAAAAAAAATCTGATAAAATTCAACATCCATTTATGATAAAAACTCTTACCAAAGTAGGTAGAGAGGGAATATATCTCAACACAACAAAAGCTATTTACAACAAATCCACAGCCAACATAATACGCTATGGTGTAAAGTTGAAAGCCTTCCTGTTAAAATCTGGAGCAAGACAAGGATGCCCACTCTCATCACTTCTATTCAACATAGTATTGGAAGTCCTGGCCACAGCAACCAGACAAGGAAAAGAAATAAGAGGGATCCAAACTGGAAAAGAGGAGGTAAAATTGTCACTATATGTGGATGACATGATACTATATACAGAAAACCCTAAACGTGCCACACAAAAACTACTAGAGCTGATAAAGAATTTGACAAGGTAACAGGATACAAGATTAATATCCAGAAATCAGTTGCATTTCTTTATACTAACAATGAAATATCAGAAAAGGAAAGTAAAGAAACAATCCCTTTTAAAATCACATACAAAAAAATTAAAAACCTAGGAATAAACCTGAACAAGTAAAATACTTATATGTGGAGAACTATAAAATAGTGATTAAGGAAATTAAAGATGATTTAAAGAAACAGAAAGATATCCCATGCTCTTGGATTGGAAGAATTAATATTGTTAAAATGGCCATACTACCCAAAGCAATCTACAGATTTAATATGATCTCTATGAAATTACCCAGGACATTTTTTTCACAGAACTAGAACAAATAATTCTAAAATTTATATGAAATCACAAAAGACCCAGACTTGCCAAAGCAATACTGAAGAAAAAGAATGAAGCTGGAAGCATAACCCTCCCAGACTTCAGACAACACTACAGAGCTACAGTAATCAAAACAGTATGGTATTGGCACAAAAACAGACCTATGAACCTGGAACAGAATAGAGAGCTCAAAAATAAACTCACACACCTATAGTCAATTAATCTTTGACAAGGGAAGACTTACTTCTATAGTGATGCTTTTTGGAATTTCACTTCAAAGCAAAGGGGATATAATCTCAGGCCTCAAATTCACTTTGTGCCCATATATTCATGAGCTCCTCAAAAGTCCTTTTCAGACTCTCAAAAACCATGAATGTATTACCAGGACAAATTCCAGGCTCATCTTCCCAGACTTCTGTCTTCTCCCAAATCTTAGCTCTGGAATTCTTTTAATACATTGTTAGCTCTCTGATAACTTCAAACATACGTACTTTATATGGTGCCCAAACCTTCCAGCTATTCTCTGTGAGAGGTGTCTTGTGAATTTTTATAAACAGAAAATATTAAAACTATTTTTGAAGAGTCTTATTTACCAGGCTAAGGAAATTAAAGTTAATCCTCTAGGCAGTGAGGAGCCAAAATATGGCCTGTAATTTTTTTGGATAAAGTATGTAAAAAAATGATTTCAGAAATGGACCAGGGGCAGCAACTGTATTTTATAATCATCAACAGTGGTCTCCATGGTGAGTGTAAAAGAGAGGGTTGCAATCAACACTCCAGAAGGAGATCCTGTAGATTAAGGAAACGGAGTGAAATGAAACAAATTTTGAATCTTTGTGATCAGGAGACTGGGAAACCAGAATAAGTCACTAATAAGTGTGTGGGACATTAGTATTTTAACATTTATTAAAAATAACTATATTTTAATATATTATGCTTACTATACAGGTGTAAAATTCTCTGTAACTATGTAGGCAAGCAACTGGAAAAGATAACTTAAAATTTCAAAGAGAATTTTGAATTATATTCTTAGATCTGGAAATTACCACCTTAGAGGCAAGAGTTAAAATCATGGAAATAGACAAGAATCTAGTTTTAGCCCCAGCTCTGCCTCTGAACAACCACAGAACAAGTTATCTAAAGTAATGAAATCCACAAGAAAAGGAGATTCAATTATTCTCTAATTCCTATTAACTCACCTATAAAGCAGAATTTGCAACTTTAATCCACAAGAAATACACTTTCCTTAGTACACCAGAGTCAATACAAATCAATATTCCTATTGTACAGATCATAAGTAACAGGAAACATTTCTTCTTCAAATCTTATCATTAATTCAGTATTATATTGTAAGAGTATGTAGATTTGGCATCATAGATCCTCTCATGCCTTATAATGCCTTTTCCAACTACGTTTTGCTTTATAGCTTAACAACAGCATATATCAAACGAGAAATTCCTCTCTCCACCAAAAAGATTCTCTTTTTCATAGAATGGCAGCTACTATTTCAACAAAGCTACATTTTTAAATGACGCAACTGAGTTTCACCATGGTTAAGAGACTTGTTTAATGTTATTAATTGATAGAAATTTCAGCCTCTTGACCTGTAAGTTGATTACTTTCCACAATATCAACATAGAGTGATGAGAGGACGGTAAACATTAATCAAACATTTAAGATTTGCTGGGGACTTTGTACATCTTATCTCTTTTATCTTTTAAAATAATAAAATGAGGTAGCCTTGACTAACTTTTTATCTCTAAAGAAAATAAAACTTAAGAAACTTTACTAAAAGGGATCAAACAAGCTTAACTTTATATATTAGGACAGGGAGGATAATTAGCATTTAAGCTGAATGATTAAAAAGTCCAAGCTCTTCTAATAATTTATGTTAATAAAAACAGATAAAAACAGTGAAAGAAAAAGAGTCTACAAATTTCAAAAACTGTAATTGAACAGGGGGGTGAAATTTTGAAAACTGAATATGCTATTTATATAAATTAATATTTTTACATACATGCACATATATAGTATATATCACTTTTTAACTGAAGTATAGTTGATTCACAATATATATGTACACCTGAAAGTGATCCAGGTGTGTGTGTGTATATTTATATACATATTGTATTTATTTACATATTGTATATGTAAATATATTTATATATTTATAATATAATATAATTTGAGTTTACTTGAGAGGATAAATCAGTTTCTCATGCCTTATGGCAGTGTGTCATTATAAAATATTTCATACCTGATGACCTGAGGATTTCTTCTTATTCAAAGATTTATGAAAGCTTAGCATGAGGTACGTCTAATGATCTCTGTGTAAACACAATGAAAGCTCCCTCCTACAAAGGCACAGGCAGGTGGAAGACATATTTTCAACACTCTGTCTTCAATCTAAGTGTCACTGGCAGTGCCTGACAGGTCTCATTTGCTAAATAAAGTACAATGTGTCAATCTGAAATAAATGTAAATTATCACCTTTCTTCCTTGTTAATTAAGGTCTGATTAATGCAATACAGGCAGTTGTTGAGAGTACAGTAAAAGAATGGCTTTTGTTGCAAAAACAAAACAAAACCTCTCAAGTATAAATCATGGTCTGCCTCATCCATTGAACTCTGGGTTAGAAAGGTTACTTGGAATGATTTGTTCAGTTGGAACATAGGCAGATGTTCACATCTCAGCCTCTTGATAAATGAGTTCCAACAAGTGGACAGCAAAAGGCACTGATGCTTTAGAAGTAAGAGTTAGCAGTGGAATGACCTAGACTTAGGTATATCATGAAGGGCTAGATTCTACACTCTGTTTTATAAGGAAATAGCCAAGAAATGAAACTCAAGAAACATGCACATTATTTAAGGAAAATTTTGGTGGGCTAAAAGATGAATTTTCACATGGGCCCCCTTCTTCGAGATTTAAGAAATGATGTGTTGGTGAAGGGGAAAGGGTTACTGGATAGACAATGATAAAGGCTAATTTTAGAAGAAATATCATTAAATGAGACAATTTAACTCATTATAACCTAGAACTTCATTTGGTTAGTTGAGCAATCCTAAAGTAGCTAACAATATGTAAAGAATATGTTCTTTGAGTAACTGAATTTTTAGAAATAAAAGGAATATGGATATTATACAGCAAAAGTACTTGAGATGACAAAGATAAAGTTATTTTCATTTAAATTTGAAAATTTAGATTAAGTGGATCACAAATGTGGCAAATGTGTATGCGAAAACTCTACGAAAAGAAGCAAAGTAAGTCTTTCAGAGATGGAAACTGAAAATAGATTCCTTAAGTCTCACAGTGCTAGGAGACATTAAAATCCCAGCTCTGTAAGAGTAAAGTGATCCCTCTGAGCACCTTGCACACTCAGTTGAGACCTCAGAAGGTTAGAACCTAGAAGTAAGGGTCATGTCCTAGAATAAGGGCTGCACTAGCATTAAAGACAAAAGTGAAATACACTTGCTCTTATACAGAGTAAAAACCAAGCCTGACAGGATTTAAAAAAAAAAAAAAAAGCTCACACAATATTAATTTCATTTCAGAACAAAACTCAAAAACTTCTAAAGGAAGATGACATAATTCAGACTAGCTACATCAAACCATTAGCAACTGCCATTATATAATAGTTCTGGCAAAAAGCAGAGGAAAAAACCCTAAGTCAAGAAAGAAAGCAATCAATAAAAAGAGACCACAGAGAGTAAATTTGGAACAGTTAATGTAAATCTGTTTCAGGGCTTAAACAAAAAATACTCATTATGTATAAACTTATACAAATGCTTCTTTTTATACATTTTATCCTTATATGTTTATTAATAAGTGCAAGGTCAGACAGTCATTGCCAGCAGGTCTGCATTGTAAAAAGAACAATGGTTAATTCTGCAGGTTGAAATAAAATCAAATCCAGATAAAAATGTGAATCCAGAGACAAATAAACAGTAAATAAGGGAACATTTATTCTCTTAATTAATTAAAGATAACTTTAAAACAAAAAAATCAGCAACATATTTTGAAATTTATGACACACATAATAATATGACAATAAAGAAAAAAAGGATAACTGGCTAATGGAATTAAAGCACTGAAGTTTCTTAAATTTTACAAAAAGTATCACAATACAAATTGTGAGTAGAATGCAATAAATTAAGGCTGCATACTATAATGCCAAGAGTAATCCCATGTGTGCACACACACACAGAATTGTAAGTTAAAAAAGCAGAATAATCAAAATGGAGAACAAAAAGACAAATATTCCATTAATCTCAAAGAAAGCAGAAAAAAAGAGACAAATAATAGAAAAAGTAGAAAGCAACAGCCATATGGTTGACATAAACAGAAATATATAATTATTGTAAATTTAAACTGTCCAAATACATCAATGAAAAGCTAGATTATAAGATTAGATTAAAAAGTGATACCTAATCATATGCTGATTACAAAAGATTTACTTTTAAGTGTAAAGACACAGAGAGGTGGAATATAAAGAGATGGAAAACATGCCACACAGAAATGAAGTATAAGAAATCTGGAGAGACTGCAGTAATATCAAAGTAGAGTTTTCAAGAGATGGAGAAGGCAATTTCATAATGCTAAAAGGGTCAATTATGCAGGAAGACATAAAAATGACAAATGTGTATGCACCACAAACAGGGTTTCAAAATAAATGAAGCAAAATGTGACAGAACTAAATGGAGAAATAGACAAATCTTTAATCATAAGAGGTTTTAGCAAATCTCTCTCAGTAATTGACATAAAAACTAGACAAAAGTGTAGTAAGGATATAGAAGATTTGAACAATGCTGTCAATTAATTTGAACTAACAGACATTTATAGAACAACAACCTCAATAACTGACAAACACACTTTAGCTTCAAGTGCACAATGAGCATTCATCAGGATAGATCATATTCTGGACTATGTACAGGTCTAAATAAATTTTAAAAACTGAGTTCTTACGTATATGTTCTCTGAACCTCTAATGTCATGGAAGTAATTATAAAAAAATAAAAAGACTTAAAGAAAGTTCTCAAATATTTGGAAATTAAGCAACACATTTCTAAATATATAATAGGGTAAAGAGAAATCAATTTTAAATATTCCAAACTGTAATAGTTAAAACAAGACTTAGAGAAGATCTTATTATAATTTAAATTTTTATGTTAGCTAACAGAGACAAAAGGAATGATCTAATTTTTTGCATTAATATGTTTGAAAAGAAGAGCAAATCAAACCTGAATAAGGAAGAAAGAAATGATACAGATCAGTGATCAATAAAATACAAAAAGCATAAAGATAAATCAACAAAAGTGAGGTTGTTTCTTTGAAAAGATCTTTCTTAAAAAAAGTTAATTAAGTAGATAAATCACAACAGTGATCAGACAAAAGAAAAAGAAAACATATACTACAAATTGAGGAATAAAAGATTATTACTACTGAGCCTAAAGAAATTAAAAGTATAAGGCAATATTATTAACAACTTTATATCAATAAATCTGAAAATTTAGATGAAATGAGTGATTTTTTGAAAGACAGAACTTATCAAAACTGACACAGAAGAAATTTTAAACGTTAATGTTCTGTATCTGTTTTTTTTTTAATTTGTAATCAAATCCTCCCCATAAAGAAAAACCTAAGCCCAAATATATTCACAGGTGAGTCCTTCTCCACATTTAAAAAATTAAAATATGCAACTTTTTACCAAATCTTAAAAATTAGAGGCCAGAGCATATTCTTTAACTCCTTTTATGAGCTAATCAAAATTCTGATATCAAAAACTGAAAAATAAAATATCAATAAAAGCAATTATAGATTAACCTCACTCTTGAATACTGACATAAAAATCATAAAAGTATCAAAAATCATATCCAGCAATATATAAATGGAATCTAGTATCATATGAAATGAAATTTATTCCAGGTATATAAGTCTGGAGTAACATTCAAAAAATTTATTTCACCACTCTAACAGGATAAAAGAGAAAAAACATGATCATTGAAAAAGGAGTCTACAGCTAATATTATACTTAATGGTGAGATTTTGAATGCTTCCTACTAAGATCGCAACAAGACAAGATTATCTGCTCTTGCCATTTCTAATCAATAATGAATTGGAAGTCCTAACCAAGTAAATAAAGCAAGATAAAAAAAGATAAGCAATTTGAAGGAATTAAAATAGTCTCTATTTGTGAATAACACGATTATCTACATAGAACATCTTAAGGAATTTACAGAACAAAATCAAAACCAGTAAGTAAATTTATCAAGAGTAGACTACAAAAAGTTGATATTTTAAAAATGTATTATTAGATATTATCAGCAAACAATTAAATAATAAAATTTTAAATGTCACTTACTTAATTTTTTTTGAAAAAAGCTTGAACTGTTTAGGGATAACTTAATAGGACCTTTATCTAAAAACTACAAGACTAAATAAATAAATGGGGAGACACACTGTGTTCACTGATTTGAAGACATTATTAAAACTTCAATTCTCCATGAAACAATTTATAGACTCAATGTATTTCAAATTTAACTTATAAAAGATGTTTTATAGAAATAGACAAGTAGATTCTATAAATAAATATGGGAACATAAAGAAACTAAGACAGCTAAGACACTTGAAAATGAACAAAGTTGGAGAACTCACATTATCATACTTCAGTGTAAAACAATATTTACCAAAAAAAGTGTTGTATTGATTTTAAAACAGACAAACAGATTAATGGCATATAACAGAAAATTCAGAGATATACCCACATACATGTGGTCAAACAATAATCCTCATTTCCAAGATAACAGAAAGGAAAGTCTTTTAAAAATATAATGCTTTTTAACAAACAAAAAGCAAATTCTGGAACGCTAGAATAAATATATGGAAAGAAATATATTTTGACCTCTACCAAACACCAAACCCCAAGATTTATCTGAGATCAGAAAATTAAACATAAACCTAAATTTAGAGTTTTTAGAAGAAAACGCAGAGAATATTTCGATGACCTTAAAGTAGGCAAATACTTACTAAGTGGGTGACAAAAGTATCTAAAAATAATAAATTGGATTCCATTAACATTAAAAACTTTATAACAAAATATGAGCATTTAAAAAATAGAAAAGGTGGTGTACAGACTTGGAGAAAATATTTGTAATATGTACATCTGACAAAGGGTTTTAACTGGATTATATTTTAAAAATCTTACAACTCAGTAATTAAAAGAAAAATAACTCAATAGGAAAAGAAATTAACATGAATAAGAGAAGAAGCAAACAGTTTATTTCTATATATTCACAAAAGAAGATATATGAAAGGCCAATAAGTACAAGAAGAGGTATTCAGCAAAGTTAGTTGCAGGGAAATGCGAAATAAAACCACAGAGAAATACTTCACACTACCAAGGCTAAAATTCAAAAGGCTGTCAATAGTACTAGAGATGCTAAGAATCTGGAGCAAATAGCATATATCCAGGATGGGAATTAAAATTATACAAAAACTTCAGAAAAATAGATTACATGTGTTGTCATGCACCTAACCCATAACCCAGCGATTTACTGTTTTCAATATTTATTCAAGAGAAATAAAAACAAGTCTACAAAAATACATATACAAAGAAATACTCATATCAGCTTCATTCATAACTGTCACAATCTAGAAACAATCCAAATGTCCAACAATAAAATGGAGACTCAGCATGCAACAAATTAAATATTCTTCAGACAAAAAAATGACCTACTGACATATGCAACAATATATATGAATCTTAAAAATACTATGTCTAGCAAAAGAAATCAGATACAAAAAAAATATGTAATCTCTGACTGTGTTTGGATGAAGTTCAGCAGCAGGCAAAATTAACCTATGGTGGTGTAAATCAGACCAGTGGCTGCCTTGGCGTGGGAGTGGTGTACTGACTAGAAAGAACACAAAGAAATTTTCTAAAGAAATGCAAGTATTTTACATCTTGATTAAGGTATACCTACATTTGTGTAGACATGTACACTTAAGAATTATACATTTAAGATCTGTTATCTCTCCACCTCTGTGTTCAGTGATGCCATTCTGGTAGCTTGAGATTTGCCATGGTAGAATTATTTACACATGAAATTCAGGAAATGCCACAAATCAAGACTTTTTTTCACCAACAAGCCACTGCCAAGAACCCTCCCTCTCAAAGTGATTGATGTTATAACAAACAAATGTCTGAAACTATTGGTATCCATCTATCATATGAACTAAGCAAAAGAAATCCTTTCTGCAGCAAGTGAGAGAGGAGAAATGAAGAAGATAAAAAAAACCAGAGACTGAACAAGAATACCCAACAACATTGGAAGGCTAGCATCACTGACAAAAAGGGGATCAATAGGGAGTTTCCGTTCAATGACTGGCTACCTGCTTTTTCTAAACTCACTAAAATATCTCTGAAGATCCAGTAAAAGGTGAATTTGAAAAGAATGAAACAATGCTGGTAGAATAAAGCTATCAAAATGCCGTTACTTATAAATCCAAAGGAGGTAATTTCATGTTGGTCGTTTTCTTCATAGCAACTACCATTACCGGACATACTATCATTTATTTGCTCATTTTTATTGCTGTCACCCCATTATAATGAGAGCAACATCTCTGTCAAACTTTTTTACTTTAATAATGCCAGCACCTACATCATATCTTACATATTGTAGGCAGACAATAAATATTAGTTCAATGAATCAATAAATAAGACAAGACAGATTTCTTATATGAAAGATGGGGTTAAAGTTCTACTACCTTACAGATCAGTAAGGAAGGAAGGAAGTTTGGTTATTGATTAGGGACTCAATTTATTTCCTGTTGGCTTCAAGATATATGTAAGTCTGGTGCAGATACACAGAATACAGCTCACTCTCAGTTTGACTTTTCAGGGAGTCACCAGAGATGGACACATAAATTTGCAGTACAGGTGATAGTTACTGTCTAAAAGAAGTTTTAGGCCAACCTTTTGTTCGGTTATTTTGGTCTTTTTAGCCTTAAAGTGACCTTTGGGAGACCCATACCCATCCAAGCCTAAGTTTTTAATTTTATTTAATTAAAAGAGAAAACATTTTGAGCATACACTGATGTGAGAAAAGAGCTATCAAGTGATTCACTGAAGGAAATTTTTAACAACATCGAAAAGGAGAAAGCACACAAACTCACGGAATTACTTCTTTTCAGTGAACTCTGGAGAGCACAGATTACAACAGAATCAATGATGTTGCCAATTTGATCTTATGCCAAAAGTGGTAAGATCTTGTTTTAAAGTAGCCTAGAATTTTCATTAGACTCTAGTGAGACTGTTAACATTCACTTCAAGCATAACTTCACTTCTTTAAAAAAAGAGAATCAAAACCTAAGAAAAAGTGTAGTTTCCAAATTTCCAAACAATGTGGAATAAGTGCAGTATTTCCCACTACTCACTTCCAATATAATCACCTCCACAGAAAATTCCCCAATAAAAAGAAATGTACCTCCCAAAAAAGATTATCTTCACTGACCCCAAGCTATGTTTTTGCTCTTGGTATTTGTTTGTTTTCAGTAAAGATATCGATTCCTTCCTGAAGAAAAACTGACTCAAAAAAATTACAAGAAGAACTTAGAATGAAATCTTTTCATCTTGAATAAACAATCTTATATTGATAATACTGTAACTTTCCTGGGCAATACACAGATTTTATTATTTAATGGTGAGTTTGAGCTTTTCATATAAACTCAATGGAGGTGGTGCAAAAAAGTAAATCTAAGGATTCATTTCTCCCCTCAACCCCACATTCACTGGTGATAAGAGAAAGTCAGATCCTGTGTATCCTTTCCCCTAATCCCACTCAGTAGGATAGGTCAGAATGAATGGACATTCGCAACCATATCTCAGTCAATGTCTTAGGAAATTTCACATTTGATAGTTCATTCAGTCCTCACAGTAAGTATGTGAGGTAGTTGATGAGAGATCATGTCCAAATGGTGATGTCCACTGATACATTTTTTACAGAGGGAGATGGCAGATACCCAGAAGCCTTGGAACAGTTTGGTCCACAAGCAGATACCCCTAGCTCTGTCACTGGGGAAGCATAAACATAGAGTCAAGTGAACAACAAAAGAACATGTTACTTCTAGCGGGACTTTGCATATACCCTAGGGTGACCTCAACCAGTGCCATCTAGGTAGGCATTTTGCCTAAACTAGTTGCAGAGAAAGAATAAGCCAGAAGGAAAGCTTCTCTATAATCCTGAGTCATAACTGGCTTTATACTCCCCTTGGTCACTGGCGTTGTATCAGGCCCCCTTACCTACATTTCTAAGGCAAGAAAAAATGCAAAGAGCATCAAGGATGCCTGGACTTCTATCCAAAAAGAATTGGGTATTTCTCTGGCTCACCTCTCCTCCCTCTCAACAATAAGAGTAACAGAGAAGGCAATGGCTATGACATTTCTAAGAAAGAGAGACTTCTTACTCCTAGTTTCTTAAAAAAAGAGAATTAGAAATATGGCACTCACATAAGAACTAAACTTTCTTTCTATTAGCACAACTGTAAACAAAATGATTTAAGATGTATTTTCAGCTAAATAGTTTAGATGTTTTTATTTTTACTACAAGCAACACAATCGCTGGATTGCTGAAATTAAGGAAGGAGCATTTATGAATTCATTGGAAAGATATTCCAAAATTATATAACACATAGTCAAGACCCATGAAAAGATGAAATAGGTGGTTTCCCAGTACACCAGTAACACACAAGTCCACCCATGGTTGGACATGCCCACATTCAAGCTTTAATATTATTCCCCAAATACATGGAATTTCTTGTAGCACCTCAAACATTCTTTATGCACTTACAGCCATTGCACTAGTCCTTGACCTTCACTTTCCTATTTTTTATGCCTCTCCTCATTCATTTTCATCTTTCAAGCATCAAGATAGACTGTTTCTTTTTCAGAAAGTCTTCTGTGACATTCCACACCCAATGTCCTTTCTCTTGTTCAGCATCATGAGTATGACTATATTAAAAAATAATAAGCACCAATATCAACAATAATGTAGGTTAACCTATCATGGCCAGGCACTGTGATAAATACTTGATTTAATCGACATATCTAATCTTTGCAGTGTCTTTGTGTCTCAATTACTATTGGTATTCCCAAAGATGTTAAATGGTTGCCCAAGGCTAGATAGCCATAGTGATAGCATTTTGACACAGAATCCAGCTGTGGTGGATTCCAGAGCTAAGACTACTACCTACTAGATTATGTTTCCATTTTCACTGTTTATTACAATTTTCTATTTATTTATATATCCCTCCCCACTAAACTGTAAACTTGAACACATTAACTGTGTTTTTGATATCTGAATTGTCAACAGTTTGTATATTATCTTTCTGTCACATAAACAGCCCAAACATTGGACTTAGAATCACACAGTCCTTTCCCATAATTCCTCCCCATGCTCCATTCACAACTGTTTAAGGGAATGGCTGTTAAAGATCCAAAAACATATTACCATAGGGTGGTAATAATCACTGAGCATAGAAGCAGCTCTGGCTCACACCTAGCTCTGGCTCTAGTGCTCCACCATTTCCAACCTCATCTCTTACTAAGGTGATAGATGTCAACACATCCTGGGGGAAGACATTACCCACGCTCTCTTCAGATCCAGCCCTCCCACCAAAGGGCACACTTGGACTGCATAGGAAGACTCCTACACATGGACATATCTTCAAGGCCAGGCTAGGTAATGGTTTCATTTAATTTCATAGAGACAGAAAAACTTAAAATGAGAAGACAAATGAATATGTTTCAAATGAAAGGACAAGAAAGTAACACTGAAAAAGCAACTGATGAAATGGAGATAAATAATTTACCAGATAACATGTTAAAGTGTTAGAAATAAGAATGTTAGCTGAACTTTGAAAAAGAATAGATGAACACAGTGAGAACTGTAACAAGGAACTACAAAATACAAAAAAGAACCAGCCAGAGCTGAAGAATACAATAACTGAAATGAAAAACACACTAGAAGGAGTTAACAGCAGACTAGGTGAAGAGGAGTAATTCTTAAGTGATATGGAATACAGAATGGTGGAAATCACCCAAGCAAAACAGCAAAAAGAAAACAAAAATTAAATGAGGGCATTTTAAGGGAGTACTGAGACAATATCAATGGTACTAACATTCACATTATAGGGGTTCCAGAAGAAGAGAGAGAAAAAGGGGTTACAAATACACTTGATAAAATTATGACTGGAAACAACAAACATGAAGAAGAAAACAGATATCCAGGTATAAGAATAACAGAGTCCCAGACAAGATGAACCTAAAAGGACACATAACAAGACATATCAAAATTAAAATGGCAAACTTTTAAGATAAAGAGATAACTATAAAGGCAGCAAGTGAAAAACAAAGAGTTATATACAGGAACCCCCATAATACTATCAGATGATTTTTCTACAGACACAGAAACTTTGTACACCATAAGGGAGTAACAACATGGTATATTTAAAGTGCTGAAAGGGAAAAACTTACAACCTATGATACTCCGTCCAGCAAGGTTATCATTCAGAATTGAAGGAGAGATAAAGAACTTCTCAGACAAGCAAAACCCAAAAGCTAATCAATACTAAACCAACCCTAAAAGAAGTGTTAGAGTCTTCTCTAAGTGGAAAAGAAAAGGCTACAACAATAAGTAAGAATTTATAGGAAATAAAGAAAACCACTGGTAAAGGCAAATGTATGGTAAAGTCTGTGTATCACCCACTTAAATAAGCTAGCATGAAGATTAAAAGACAAAAATTATGAAACTAACTATAAATACAATAATCAAGGGATAAACACGAAGATGTAAAATATAATAGCAAAACCAAAAAAAGTAAGGGAGGGTAGTGAAAATGTAGATCTTTTAGAATGTGTTTAAACTTAAATGACTATCAGTTTAAAATAAGTACATATAGTAACAGAACAACACACATGAAGCACATGGTAAGCACAAATAAAAAATATACAGCAGATACACAAAAAATGGAGTGAAAGAAACACAAGCATATCACTAAATAAAATCATCTAAATCAAAAGGGAAGAAACTAAAAAAGAAGCAAAGGACAGAGAAGAAATACAAGAAAACAACCAAAAAACAAATAACAAAATGGCAATAAGTACTTATCTATCAATAATAACTTTAAATGTCAATGTAATTAATACTCCAAACAAAAGACACAAGGTGTCAGATTAGATAAAAAGTAAGACCCATCTATAGTCTGCCTACAAGGGACTCATTTCAGAGATAAAGATACCCACAGACTGAAAATGAGTGGATGGAAAAAGATATTTCGTGCAAATGTAGACAACAATATACAATATACGATATACAAGAAAGTGGGGGTAGTAATACTCATCAGACTAAGTAGATTTTTTTTAAAAGTCTATAACAAAAGACAAAGATAGGCATTATATTATGATAAAGGGATCAATACAAGAAAAGGATACAACATTTGTTAACATATATGGACCTGATATATGAGCACTTAAATACATAAAGCAAATATTAACAGAATCAAAGGGAGAAATGACAATAAAACAATAATAGTGGGGGTCTTTAACACTCCACCTACATCAATAGGCAGATGATCCAGACAGAAAATCAATAAGGCAACAGTGGCCTTAAATGACACATTATACCAGTGGGACTTAATAGATATCCACAGGACATTTTATTTAAAAAGAGTAGACCACATACTCTTGTCAAGGGCACATGAAACATTTCCCAAAATAGATCACATGCTAGGCCACAAAACAAGTCTCAACAAATTTAAAAGAACAGAAATTATAGCAAATACTTTTTTTCTGATCACAATGGTATAAAATGAGAAATCAGTAACAGGAAGAAAAACAGGAAAATCACAAACACCTGGAGACTAAATGACTTAGAACTAGAAAGCCAAAGGGACAATCAAGAAATCAAAGCAGAGGTCAGAAAATACCTCAATACAAATGAAAATAAGAACAAAACTTTCCAAAATCTATGGGACTCAGCAAAAGCACTTCTAAGAGAGTAATTTGTAGTGATGCAGGCCTATCTCAAGAAACAGACAAAAAAACTCAAACAACCTAACCTACCATCTAAAGGAATTAGAAAAAAGAAAAGCAAAGCCCAAAGTCAGCAAAAGGAAGTAAACAGTAAAGATGAGAGAGGGAAGAAAAGGAGGGGGGGACCAAAAACACAATAGAAAAGATCAATGAAACAAAGAGTACTGTTTTTGAATAGATAAACAAAATTGGTAAGCCTTTAGCCAGACTTATTAAGAAAAAGAGAGAACCAAAATTTTAGAAATAAGAAATGAAAGAGGAGAAATTGCAACTGGCATCACATAAATACAAAGAATTATAAGAGAAAAAGTTACATACCAACAAATTAGACAACCTAGAGGGAATGGATAAAACCCTAGAAATACATAATCTACCATGATTAATTCAGGAAAAAATAGACAGTTTGAACAGACTGATAACTTGTAGTGGAACTGAATTAGTAATCAGCAAACACAAGTCCGGGACTGAATGGCTTTATAAGGCAATTCTACCAAACACATAAAGAAGAGCTACTATCTAGCCTTCTCAAACTATTCCAGAAACTTGAAGAGAAGTGAAAATCACCAAAATCACTCTACAAGGCCACAAATACCCTGATACCAAAAACCAGACAAAGACATCCAAAAAAAAAGAGAAACTGGCAGGCCAATATGTCTGAAGAATATAGATACAAAAATCCTCAACAAAATATTAGCAAAATGAATTCAACAATTTATAAAAAGGATAATACAACTTGAACAAGTGGGACTTATTCCAGGGTTGCAAGGCTAATTCAATATCTTCAAATCAACCAATGTGATACACCACATTAACAAAAGGAAGGATAAAAATCACATGATCAACTCAAAAGATGTAGAAAAGGCAGTTAATAAGATTCAACATCCATTCAAGATAAAAACTCTCATTTAAGTTAATACAGAGGTAATGTATGTCAACATAATAAAGGTCATTTATGAAAAACCCACAGCTAAGATCATACTCAATGGTAGAAATGCTGAAAGCTTGTCCTCTAAAATCAGGAAAAGGACAAGGTTGTCCACTCTTACAACTTTTATTTAACACAGTATTGGAAGTCCTAGCTACAGCAATCAGAAAAGAAAAAGAAATAAAAACCATCCAAATCAGAAGAAAATAAGTAAAACTGTCACTGTTTACAGATGACAACTATATATTGAAAACCCTAAAGTCTCCACCAAAAAACAATTAGAACTAAAACAATGAATTCAGTAAAGTTACAGTATAAAAATTTAATATGCAGAAATCTTTTTATTTTCTATACACTAATAATAAACTATCAGAAAGAAAAGGCAAGAAATCAATCCCATTTAATATAGCATCAAAAAGAATAAAATACCTAGGAATACACATAATCAAGAATGTGAAAGATCTATACTCTGAAAACTATGAAACAGTGATGAAGGAAATTGAAGATGACACAAAGTAACAGAAAGAAATCCCATGTACATGGGTTGAAAGAATTAATACTGTTAAAATGTCCATTCTTCCCAAACCAATCTACAGATTTAATGCAATCCTTATCAAAATACTCATGACATTTTTTACAGAAATTAAATAAATAATACTAAAATTTACATGGAACCACAAAAGATCCAGAATTGCCAAAGCAATTCCTAGAACAAAGAACAAAACTAGAAGAATAACCATCCTAGACTTCAGATATAGTACAAAGCTACAGTAATCGAAACAGTGTAGTATTGC
The DNA here is from genome assembly GCF_009834535.1 of Camelus ferus. Classification (NCBI taxonomy): domain Eukaryota; kingdom Metazoa; phylum Chordata; class Mammalia; order Artiodactyla; family Camelidae; genus Camelus; species Camelus ferus. The sequence continues at coordinate 15,114,892 of NC_045699.1, forward strand.
CACAAAACAGATACATAGATAAATGAAACAAAATGGAGTGCCCAGAAATAAACCCATGCACTTATGGTCAATTAATCAACAACACAGGAAGCAAGAATATACAATGTGGAAAAGACAGTTTCTTCAATAAATGGTGCTCGGAAAACTGGACAACTATATGTGAAAGAAAGAAATTAGAGTATTTTCTCACACCATATACAAAAATAAACTAACGGATTAAAGACCTAAAGGTAAGACTGGATACTATACAATTCCTAGAAGAAAACACAGGCAGAACACTCCTTGATATAAATCATAGCAATACTTTCTGGATCTGTCTCCTAAGGCAAATGAAACAAAAATAAACAGATGGTACCTAATTAAACTTAAAAACTTTTGCACAGCAAAGGAAACCATAAACAAAATAAAAAGACAACCTACTGAATGGGAGAAAATATTTGCAAATAATCCAACCAATAAGGGGTTAATATCCATCCAAAAATATATAAACAGCTCATACAAATCAGCATCAAAAAAAAAAACAAATAAAATGAAAAGAGGTAACTCTTGAAAAAGTATAATAGAAAGGAGAGGAGAGAAATATAATTGTTATTTAGAAATATGTGAAAAGAAAAAACCTGAGGATTTTTAAGATAACATGAAAAAAACCTCAAATCAGTTCTACTAGGAAATGGACTACATATTGTAATTCTAATTAGGAATTGACAATTATAAAAAAGTAAAGTCATCAGTGTGTCCATACTGAAAAGACAGAACTCAAATATTGGCCTTATATTATGAATTTGGGTAGCTGCTGATATCTTTAAATAGGCTGCATTGCGACCAAGCACACATATGTCTGTCATGTTTAAACAGCCACACAGGTCAAGATGCTGTTCACCAGAATTATATGACTATCTTGATTTCCTACACAGGAATATATGACTCCTCTGATTCCTCGTCTTCTCCTTGGTTTCCTACTTCCTTCTACCAGTTTATCTTTAGTAGATCCTGATTGTGGAACCAGTCTTGACACTGACTCTGGCCTTTATTCTTGCAGCTCCTATCCTTTAGCTGATCATTCATTTGTTTCATACCTTCACATTTTCAGACAAGCAGGTAGTCTATTATCATATATTTATAGAGTGCCTACTGTGTTTCAGCCACTGTTCTTAGCACTAGGATAATGCAGTGATCAAAAACCAAAATCCAATCCCCTCAAGAAGGTTACTTTCTAGTGAGGAAGAAAGGTCTAGATGTTTAAAAGGACCACAAATTCAACACATCCAAAATGACTCATAATAACAGTAGTAACTTATTAAGCTCTTGCCGTGTACCACATAATGCTCTCAGTAAATTAGACAGTATTACCCTCATAATCCTCCTCATTACATAAATGAAGAAAATGAGGCACAAAGAATATAAATAAATTGCCCATGCCCATACAGATAACAAGTTTCAGACCCAAGAGTTGAATCCAGGCCTCCGGGGCACAGAGATCAATTTCTTAACCACCATACTATACAGCTTCCAAATTCTGCTGTCTAAATCTGGTCTTCTTTCAGTATTATCCGTCTCTGTGAATGGTCCTTTACTGGTAACCTATCACAGAATACAATGAGAAACAACTCCATTCTTCCTCCACCTCATTTGACTGCCAGTTCAATTACCTTCTGTAGAGACAGTTTTTTCCTTGTTCCTTTAGAAAACTTTTCAGTGTACTCCACATTTGATTAGCCCAATCAAGACAGAAAAACACCTGTTTCTACTAGTTAAAATACCAAGGCCCATGTAATAGTTACAAATTCCAAAATCCATTCACCCACTTTCATGGCCTCCGTATCCACATCCCCGGTCCAATCTAACATTTTCTTTCACCTTGACTATTATTTAATAACTTATGGCTTTCTCTCCATACAGTCTGGCACTCTTTAAGGTTTTCTAAACTGAAGTTTGAGTGATCTTCTCAAACATAAATCTGATCAGATCAGCTGCTGCTTCAACCACTTCAATGTATATTCCCTACTCTGAGGCCAAAACCAGAATCTTTAACTTGTCTCATGTCTTTTGAAGTCCAGACTTTATCTCTTTCACATCACTTTCTGCCTTGATTCAATCTTAACTTCTTTCAGTCCCTTGAAATAATTATACTCTTCTTGCTTCAGGGCCTTTGTATACACTTCCTTCTCTCTCTGGAACATTCTCTCAATTTTTACCTCAGTAAACTCCTATTCACCTTTCAGACTTCAGCTCAAATTTATTTCTATCATGAGAAAACTCCCTTCAGCACCCAATTATAAGCCAGGTTCCTGTGCTCTCCTAAAACCAGGGTCTTGTCTTTTAGGGCTTTTTCATCAGTTTTAATCATTCATTTCTTTGTATAATTAGACTGTGATGGAGGCTTTGTCTATTTCACTGATATATTCCAGCACCTAGCTTAATATTTGCTGTATTATAAGAGAGTAAATGAACATACTAGTTGAGTAAATTAACTATTTTACCAATAACTTATGCTGTTTAAGCTATGAAGCCTATTAGTATAATAACATCCTATTCATAACAACCTGTCCTTAAAATGATCCTCATAATTCAAAATTTCAGCACTGTATTAATTAGAAAGATAAAAACACTACATATTTCCATAAATATATTTAAGAAAAACGTGTATACAAATTATATTTTTTCATGCTCATAAAATTTGTTAAGGATGGGCTGATTCTTTAGGTCATAACACTTTAATAATCCTCACATGAATCAGTCAGTGGCAATATTCCATGACCTCAGATCATACCATCTGTCCCACAAACACATGACTGGGACCAGACAGAAGAGTGATTTACTTTAAATGGATTAGCACAAAATTAATTTCTATAAATTACAGAAATCTATAAATCACTGGTTAGTGTCAAATCACATCCCATTATATGGATAGTATAATAATGTTGCTTCACCTTGCAAAGAGAGGTGATACAATGACAGTATAGAACAGTGGAAAGAACATGGGCCCAGGAATCAGACAGACCTGGATTTGAATCTTGCCTCTACCATGGGCCAACTATACAGCCATAAGAAAGCATCTTAACATTCATAAGCCTAACATTTTATCTGCAAAAATGGAAAGTATAAACACTTTCTTCACAGAATTCTAAAGATTAAAGGAGATATAAAACCTAATGTTATAACCGAATCTTACAGCAAGCAAGAAATTATACATAGATTTATTAATCTTAAATCAACTAATGATTAGCTGTGACCTTGGTTTGTATATCAGCCCCTCAGTTTTTCCCATACTGGTAGTTTCCCACTTATACCTGAAGCAATAGACATTTATTTTCTATCTGACAATTCCAAAGAGTTTTGAGCCAATGGTTCCTTTTCTTTAAATAATCTTATTTTTCTCTCTCTTTGCAATATATTGCCAATTGCTAACAAAATTACTAATATCTTATGTACAACATCCTCACCAAAAAAGTACAGGAGTGTAATATTTTGTATTTGTTCCAGCAATCCTGGATATCCTCCCTCATCTGGAATTCAAAATTCAAATTAATCAGTTGGCTTCCATGAGGCAATTTTACTGTCCTTCCTGTCTGAGGAGTTTTACAGCCTGAAGTGAGGGTATATTTGAAAACTACATGTCAATACTTTACATATATATGATATGTATCTAGTGTACTAGACAGTTCAGTTATTCATATGTCAATCTAACTTTTATGTATTTCTTGTTATGGTCTTGCATTAAATTAACAGTTTCCAAGGGGTAAGTAATTACCTTCCTAAGAAGAGTTATTTTCCAAAGTAGAAGAAAATCATTTTTTCAATTCAGAACTGTGTACCAGTTTTCACTTGATGGAGTTAATTTTTTTCTTCTTTCAATCTGACTTAAAATCAGAAGCAAGATTATTCATCAGACTGAATATTTACAAAAAAAAAACTTATTTCTCAATGTAACACATATTTATGATAACCCAAAAGTTAAAGTGAGTGCAAGGAGTTAAGAACAGGCCATAAAATATGTAAACAACTTGAAACTAACAATAATTCTGCTCACTCCCAAGTGCAACTCTTTGTTCCTTTTTTTTTTTTCAAATGAAATTGTTTATTCATGAGAAGACAAATAGAGATCTACTGTGAAATGTTTTCTTGTATTATATTCTGCATAGATAAGAGTCAGGGAGAACCTACTTTTTTTAACATTTTTTTTATTGAGTTATAGTCATTTTACAATGTTGTGTCAAATTCCAGTGTACAGCACAATTTTTCAGTTATACATGAACATGTATACATTCATTGTCACATTCTCTTTTGCTGTGAGCCACCACAAGATCCTGTATATATTTCCCTGTGCTATACAGTATAATCTTGTTTATCTATTGTACATTTTGAAATCCCAGTCTGTCCCTTCCCTCCCCCATCCCCCTAGCAACCACAAGTCTGTATTCTATGTCTATAAGTCTGTTTCTGTTTTGTATTTATGTTCTTTTTTTTTTTTTTTTTTTCAGATTCCACATATGAGCAATCTCATATGGTATTTTTCTTTCTTTCTGGCTTACTTTACTTAGAATGACATTCTCCAGGAACATCCATGTTGCTGCAAATGGCGTTACGTTGTCGGTTTTTATGGCTGAATAGTATTGCATTGTATAAATATACCACATCTTCTTCATCCAGTCATCTGTGATGGACATTTAGGCTGTTTCCATGTCTTGGCTATTGTCAATAGTGCTGCTATGAACACTGGGGTGCAGGTGTCATTTTGAAGTAGTGTTCCTTCTGGATATACACCAAGGAGCGGGATTCCTGGGTCATATGGTAAGTCTATTCCTAGTCTTTTGAGGATTCTCCATACTGTTTTCCATAGTGGCTGCACCAAACTGCATTCCCACCAGCAGTGTAGGAGAGTTCCCTTTTCTCCACAGCCTCTCCAGCATTTGTCATTTGTGGACTTTTGAATGATGACCATTCTGACTGATGTGAGGTGATACCTTATTGTAGTTTGGATTCGCATTTCTCTGATAATTAGTAATATTGAGCATTTTTTTCATGTGCCTATTGATCATTTGTATTTCTTGTTTGGAGAATTGCTTGTTTAGATCTGCCCATTTTTGGATTGGTTTGTTTGTTTTTTCTTATTAATTCGTACGAGCTGTTTATATATTCTGGAGATCAAGCCTTCATTGGTTTCATTTGCAAAAATTTTCTCCCATTCCGTAGGTTGTCGTTTTGTCTTATTTATGGTTTCCTTTGCTGTGCAGAAGCTTATAAGTTTCATTAGGTCCCATTTGTTTATTCTTGCTTTGATTTCTATTTTTTGGGTAGACTGCCCTGGGAGAGCATTTTTGAGATGTATGTCAGATAATGTTTTGCCTATGTTTTCTTCTAGGAGGTTTATTGTACCTTGTCTTATGTTTAAGTCGTTGATCTATTTTGAGTTTATTTTTGTGTATGGTGTAAGGGAGTGTTCTAGCTTCACTGATTTACATGCTGCTGTCAGTTTTCCCAACACCATTTGCTGAAGAGACTGTCTTTATTCCATTGTATATTCTTGCCTCCTTTGTTGAAGATTAGTTGACTAAAGGTTTGTGGGTTCATTTCTGGGCTCTCTATTCTGTTCCATTGGTCCATATGTCTGTTTTTGTACCAATACCATGCTGTCTTGATGACTGTAGCTCTGTAGTATTGTCTGAAGTCTAGGGAGACTTATTCCTCCAGCATCTTTCTTTCTCTTCAGTAATGCCTTGGCAATTCTAGGTCTTTTGTGGTTGCATATACATTTTATTAAAATAGCACCCAAAGTAATAAAATATCTAGGAATAAATCTAACCAAGGAGGTGAAAGACTTATACACAGAAAACTATAAAACACTGATAAAGGAAATTAAAGAAGACTTAAAAAAATGGAAAGATATCCCATGCTCCTGGATTGGAAGAATCAATATTGTTAAAATGGTCATACTGCCCAAGGCAATCTACAGATTTAATGCAATCCCTATCAAATTACCCAGGACATACTGCACCTCTTTGTTCCTTTAGAAAACTTAGTATTCTACACACAATTAATGCTAAATAAATATTTTATGAAGAAGGAAGTAGATAAGGAAGAGGAAGATGCTATAAATAAAATGCCAGGATGATCTCTGCCACAACTGAGTTAGGCTGGATTTGCTTAGTTTTCCCTCTCGAGGCTATGTATTTCTCCCAAAAGCCTGTAGACATGAATTATGATAACTATCTCATTTTAATGGTGTCTGATCCTACACCTTAGTTACTTCCATATCAATATCTAGTAGAATATGGGATGGTATATAGCTTTACAAAGCTTATTCAATATACTTTGACAATCACTAAAACTTTAGTCTTTGACAAACCCCATTTGGGAAATTTCACTTCAAGATGAGGATATATGGGTCTAGGACTACGCCATAGATAAGGATTTATAAGTTAAAGTCATGATAGTAGTATAGATTAAGCAGAGTTAGAATGTAGGGGGTCAAGGGTAACCCCACAGAACATGCAATTAAGGGATCAGGAATGAAAGTATATACTGCAGAAGAAAATAAAAGGAGCTGGACAGACAGGAAAGGAGGAGATTAGCAGAAAAACAGAGAAGGGTAATTCTGGTATTTAAGCAAAAGGCTGACTTTCTCTGCCAAATGCTACAAAAGCCAAAAAGATGTGGACTGAGAAGATCTATAGAATTTTGTAGTGAGGACACTATAAAGATATCACTCCTCAATGTATATTTTATGAAGAACTTTTATATGCATTGCTCAGTTTAATACTGAAAACTCAATACTGAAAGATCAGCATGATAGTATATCAGAACAACTAGTACAAACAAAAACAAAAACAAAAACAAAAATAAAACACTAAGACTTAGGCCCAATTGCTTTGGTAAGATCTTAACAGCTACTAAATGAGAAAGCCAGGAAAAATACTTTGTATTATTTGTAATAACAGTAACATTAACAACAACATTAAGTTAATGTTTACATTTACTAAGCATCAGGTACTATTGTTAGTTCATTATTATCCCATTTAATACTCACAATGACCTTATGAGGTATATTTTCTTATCCCCATGTCCAGATGTAAAACCTTAGGCCACTAAGGATTAACTCACTTGCCCAAGGTCATACAACTAGTACTTTAAAGGCTATTTTGATGGATGAATTGTGTTTTTCCAAATTCCTCTGAGTCATCTGTCTGATGCTGTGAGACAGAAGTATTTGATTATTTCACCCTGAAAGAAAAACTCCTTATTTATTCCAGACACTAAAGATTACCTAAGTTTTGCCATGTGTTTGAGTTTTTCCTCTGCCCAATCCATATTTTCCAAGTACTAATTTACATCAAAGAACAAAATTTCAGACTCATGTTAAGCACTGTCATAAAACTGTTTTCTTTCTTATTGCAGTATAGTCAATTTACTATGTTGCATTAATTTCTGGTGCAGAGCATATTGATTCATTTATACATATATATGTGTGTGTGTGTGTGTGTGTATTCCTTTTCATATTCTTTTTTATTATAGGTCATTATAAGGTATTGAATATAGTTCCCTGTGTCATACAGTAGGATCTTCTTGTTTATCTATTTTATATATAGTAGTTAGTATCTCTAAATCCCAAACTCCAAGTTTATCCATATTGCTCCCTTTCCCCCTGGGAACCATAAGTTTGCTTTCTATGTCTGTGAATCTGTCTCTGTTTTATAAATAAGTTCACTTGTGTCTTTTTTTTTTTTTTTTTTACATTCCATATATAAGTGATACCAGATGGTATTTTTCTTTCTCTTTCTGGCTTACTTCACTTAGTATAATGATCTCCACTTCCATCCATGTTGCTGCAAATGGCATTATTTTATTCTTTTTATGGCTGAGTAGTATTCCATTGTGTGTGTGTGTGTGTGTGTGTGTGTGTGTGTGTGTGTGTGTGTATAACTTTGTTGTTTCATAACTCAACTTGGATATGGGTAAAAATTAGTTCAACCATCCCAGTGGTTTGCCCTCTGTTTCATATTCTCCATTATCTAAACAAAACTAAAAATACTTTCCCTTTTAGTTTTCATTCCTCCTGAATCTATTTATCCTTCTGATTGAAGGAAAAGAAAAGAAAAAGCCTTCATTTGTGCATTTGTGATTTCTGTGGTGTAAATACTCCCAACACAGCCATGACCATTTTAAGCTATCAATGTGATGTCACTGAATGCAGGGTGGGTTATACGATCAGTTCCCATGAGTCAGTTAAGGGCCAGCTCCAACTCAGCTCTGTCAGTTGCAGCTCAATGTTCATGTTTTTACATCACTAAGTCTTGGAGAAAATCAAAGTTTCTTTTGGTAATTCCTGAGGAAGAAGCAGGAAGGAAAATGTCATTTCCCCAAAACCTTCCACTAGTATTTGCCAGTATCTCATGAAACTTGATTGGTTTACACATTGACATAATTTCTGAGGGAATGAAATACACTAATTGGCTTACACTGGTCTAGGGTACACTGTTTGATCTGTGGACCATGCTGCCCAAATGTTTCTCTACTTGGATAGAGCAGAGCAAAATCCCCATTCAGAAACAAGGGAATTGCTAATTTTAAAAAATAGATGGGTAGATAAATGGATGGGTGGAAGAAAGGAAGGCAAGAAAGGAGGGAAGGAGAAAGGAAACCAAAAACGCCACAAAAACACATTAAAAAAAATTTAGATTAAAATATCAGCACTATACTTGATCACAAGCTCTGTAAAGGCAGAGGCATTTCTGTCCCCACTTTATTTCTGTAGATACTACTAATAAATGACCAACAAATAATTGTTGAATTGAATAATAGGTACTCAAATATTTTTGACTAGATGAATAAGAAAAATTAAAATTTCTGCACAAGTAACCTGGTTACTGGCTTTTTATTATTAAAATTCTCCTTGGATTTTGATATATGGACCAGCATCAGTGTCACTAGTTTTGTAAAAAGTCCTGCAACTTATCATAATTATACCCACCAAAATGATCCACAGCCATTATACACAGACATTATATTAAATTCTAGCCTATGACAGGTTATGCTGAGGTATTAGTATATTTTTCTGGTTTTAACTATGAAAATTGGCCTATTATCATGCACCAAACAATACTGTTATCATAAAAGAACCCATTTTAGGATGTTAATAGGCATTTCACTAACTGCACCATCCAACTAATGGAGCATGCAGTATGATTGTACAGTGGTCAGCTATACATGATGTTGGAGGAAAAAAGAACTGCCTGATAAAGATCCATCTGTGTTCAACCACAGGCACTGCTTTACCATCAGCAGGTCATTATTGATTAATTTAAGGGCTCTTTCTATCTATCTGGGGAGATCTGAAATAATTTAGGAGCAGCAAACAGACAAGCATCTTCTTTTTATTTTCTCTCCATATAGTACTTTTGCAAATGTTAAAAAAGCTACTCAATTGTTCTCTCCCTAGCGTCCTATGTATTTTGTGGACTATGTGGAGATTAATAGTAGCCTGCAATAATCTGTTGTCCTTTGTGGAAAAAACTATGCTGCTGTTTCTGGAAAGAAATAATTGGTACGTAGCTTATAGAGTCAACGTCTGAATTTAATGGAGCATAAAGGGGTGGTATTTCTCATGAAGGAGGCATATTATCCGTTTAAACAGCTTTCAGTCTTGCACATAAATTAGGCCTTCGACAAGCTTTGCAAAAAAGAGAAACCACAGAGTAATGAATTAACATGCTTGCATATTCCTAACAAAGAAACCATCTCTTTTGAAAAGAAGAGAAAGCTCCAGTGTCTCTGCTACATTTAGAAATCTGGAATTAATTATTGACTTTTCCATATTGTTTGCAGCCACTTTGTTTGCCCATTTATTGTAAAATGTATATATGGTAATTGTTTTATGGGAGCTCATAAAACTCAAGACTGTAAATGAGATAATGTATGACCAATTTATTGCATATGCCCTTCAGACACAAAGCTAAACCTGGCATAAATGAAAAGTGGTCAATGCATATTTTGTCAAGGTCTTTTCTTACCACACCAAGGAAAGAAAATGAAATGGTAAAATTCTCAAATAGCTGCAATTGAAAAACATTTTATATTTCTCTCTAAACTATTCCTCTTAAAACTCAATTCCAGTTAAAAACCAATTTGGGGTAGTTTCTAGAATCCACCTTGGTGAATATGTTTATGCTAAAAAATGATCATAATTTATAGACTATGGGACTTGACAAACTTTTTTCCCATTTACTACCTGTAACACCATAATTCCCATTCTTTGAAAAAGAAATTGAACATATATCTGTTGTTAAACTTTCAATAAGTTTAAGGAAAAATTAATGTGAAGTATATTTTTCAAGTTATCATTCTCCATATATGATAGCATCTGTATCAGCTAGAAGGAAACCCATTCAATTAAGCCCAAACCCCTAGGCAACAGTGCCAACACTGACAATGGTGACCACTAATCTCTCAGAAAGGAGATTCCACACCTTCTTCAGTAGGTCATTTCAATAGTTAAAGTCAACTCTTCCATGAAGTTCTTTCTTCCACTGAATTGAAACCTTCCTGCCTCTACCTTAACCCATTCAATTTCTTCTTATGTCATTAGGTAGTAAATAGGTAAATAGTAAATCTTGTTGAGACCCTTTTTTAGAAGACCCTGCAATACATAACAGAATTTGACTAAATTTCTGACGAACTGATTGAAAACCTAAGACAGCTGTAATATTGAAAAAAAGCATGCATTTAAGCAGAAAATATTTAATTAGCATATTAGAAAAAATTAAGAGAAAACTCAATCATTTCAAGACAAGATGACAAACAGAACTCTGTTAATAGAGAAAGGTCCAAATGTAAATTTTTTTATTAGTGAAAGAGAGTACAAAGGAATTATCAACAATAAAATTACTTATTAAAGGGTAGTAACTATGTAGGTAAATTTAAGTTTTCCCCCTTGACTCTATACTTTGAGAGAATCTGTTCCTATAAGGACCTGAGTTAGAACTGAATGTATGTTTTTAGGCCACAATGCCTCACCCACTAAGTGTCAGTTTTTCATAAATATGACAATTCATTAAGCACAGGAGCAGGGCACTTAAAAAAATATTGGCTAATAAAGGATGAGAGAGAGCTTAGTGGCTAAATGAATATAAATATGGAATCATTCAAATGGAGCTAAGAATGCAAGCTCTAGGGGCAAGGATAAGATTGCAGGGTAGAAAGACCCTGAGCTCACTTTCTCTCATGAGCATACCCAAATCATAACTATCTGCAGAACAATCACTGATGAAAAACACTAGAATCTATCAGAATAGATCTTCTACAGTTAAAGACTTAAAAAAGGAACCACAATGAGACAGGTAGGAGGGACGGACCCACAATAAAATCAACCCTCATACCACTGGGTGGGTGACCCACAAACTGGAGAATAAATATATTGCAGAGGTTCTCCTATAGGAGTGAGAGTTCTGAGTCCTGCATTGAGAGTCCCAACCCAGGGGTCCTACACCAGGAAGATGAGCCCACAGAGTTTGTAGCTTTCAAGACAAGCAGGGCTTAATTTCACGAGTCCCAAAGACCCTGCCCTGGGACCAGCTGGGCCCTGGCGCTGCCCACTGGCAGGTCAACACAAGCTTCAGGACACCCCTAACCCTAAACCCAACAGTGCCAGGGACCACCCTCCCCAACACAACAGCAATCTAACACCAGCTCTGGAATCCATGGGCCCTACAGCCAGACTCCAGGGCCTGACTCTGACTGCCAGTAGTCCAGCACTAACCACAGGACCAGGCTTCACCCACCAGTAGGTGGATAACAGCCCCAGAGTCTTTTGGACCCTAACTCCACCCACCAGTGAGCCAGCATTCTAGCCCCAGAGCCCCCTGAGTTTCTGTAGTTAGCTGCCTCATGACCAGGCCCTGACAAACAAAAGCCATGAGCCTTGGCATAAAGCAAGGTCTGGCAACCAACTGGATGAGGGGACAACCAAGCCTACCAAACTTCCCACACAGTACTCCTGCCACAACAGGAGGACCCACACAGCCTTCATTAGGGGAGCCCCTAGAGCATATAGCTCTGGTGACCAGAAGGGAGTGCACTGCTGGGACACATAGGATGTCTCCTTGAGAAGGCCATTTCTTCAAGGTTGAGAACTGTAACTAACCTGCCAGAAAAATAAAGCAACTTAGGCAAAATGAGGTGGCAGAGGAACACGTTCCAGATAAAGGAACAAGATAAAACCTCAAGAGAACTAAGTGAAGTGGAGATAGGCAATCTACTTGAGAAAGAGTTCAGGGTAATGACTGTAAAGATAATCAAAGAAATCAGAAGAATCATAGATGCACAGGTGAGAAGTTAGAAGATTCTAACTAAGAGTTAGAATTTATAAAGAACAACCAGAGACAAAGAATAAAATAACTGAAATGAAAAATACACAAGAAGGAATTAATAGTAGACTAAATGATAAAGAGGAATGAATCAACAAACTAAAAGACAGAGTAGTGGAAATTACTGCCACTTAAAATTAAAAAAAAAAAATAAAAAGAAATGAAGACAGTTTAACAGACCTCTGGGACATCAAGGGCATAGAAGCATAAGAGAGAGACAAAGAAGCTAAGAACATATTTGAACACTTAATAGCTGAAAACCTTCTTAACCTGGGAAAGGAAACAGTCCCCCAAGTCTAGGAAGCACAGAGTCCCAAAGAGGATTAATCCTAAGGGGAACACACCAACATACATTGTAACTGAAATGACAAAAATGAAAAAGAGAGAATATTAAAAGCAGCAAGGAAAGAAAAAACAAATAACATACAAGAGAACTCCCATAAAGCTATCAGCTGATTTTTCAGCATAAACTCTAGAGACCAGAAGGCAGTGGCACAATATATTTAAAGTGATGAAAGGGAAAAACCTACAACCAAGAATACTCTACCCAGCAAGGCTCTCATTCAGATTTAACGGAGAGATCAAAAACTATATAGAAAGCCAAAGTAAAAGAGTTCAGCACCACCAAACCAGCATTACAACAAATGTTAAAGGAACTTTTCTAGGTGAAAACGAAAAGGCCGCAACTAGGAAAAAGAAAATTACAAAATGAAAAAGCTCATCAGTAAAGGCAAACGTACAGTAAAAGTAGGAAATCATCCATGCACAAAGAAGTAGAAAGGTTAAAAGACAAAAGTAATAAAATCATCTATATCTCTAATAAGCAGTTAAAGAGAACACAAAACAATTAGATGTAAAATACGATAGCAAAAACTCATTGTGAGAGGAGAGTACAAATGCAGGATTTGTAAATGTATTTGAAATTAAAGAGATCAGCAACTTAAAACAATCACATATATAGTGAGATTGTTATATAAAAAAACTCACAGTAACCACAAACCAAAAATCTATGATAGATATACACAAAAAAAGAAATAGGAATCCAAGCATAACACTAAAAATAGTCATCAAATCACAAGACAAGAGAACAAAAGAAGAAGAAAGAAAAATAAAAAGACCTACAAAAACAACCCCAAAACAATTAACAAAATGGCAATATGTATTATCAATAATTACCTTAAATGTAAATGGACTAAATAATCCAATCAAAAGACACAGAGTGGCTGAATGGATACAAAAACAAGACCCTTATATATTCTGCCCATAAGAGACTCACTTCAGATGTAGAGACACATACAAACTCCAAGTAGTAGGATGGGAAAAGGTATTCCATACAAATGGAAATCAAAAGAAAGGCAGAATAGAAATATTTATATCAGACAAGGTAGACTTTAAAATAAAGACTGTTATAAAGAGAAAAAGAAGGACATTACATAATGATCAAGTGATCAATCCAAGAAGATACAGCAATTATAAATATATATATATGCACCCAACACAGGAGCACCTACATATATAAGGCAAATATTAATGATGGAAGTGGAGAAATTGATGTTAACACAATAATACTAGGGGGCTTTTAATATCCCACTTACATCAACAGACAGATAATCCAGACAGAAATCAATAAGGAAACACTGGCTTTAAATAATACATTAGACCAGATGGAATTAATTGGTATGTATAGACAGAGCATTTCAACGGAAAGCAGCAGAATACATATTTTTTTAAGCACACATGGAACATTATTCAGGATAGATCACATGTGAGGCTACAAAGCAAGGCTCAGTAAATGTAAGAAAAGTGAAAATATATCAGGCATCTTTTCTAACCACAACATTATGAGACTAGAAATCAATTAAAAGGAAAAACTGTAAAAAAAAATAATAAATAAACAAACAAATAGAATAAACACATGAAGTTTAAACAATATGCTCCTAAACAAATAATGGATAACTGAGGAAATCAAAAAATACCTACAGAAAAATGAAAACAAAAACATGACAATCCAATGCCTGAGTGATGCAGCAAAAGAGGTTCTAAGAGAATTTTTTAGCAATACAAGCTTACCTCAGGAAACAAGAAAATTTAAAAAAAAAAATCTAAACTTACACCTAAAAGAACTAGAGAAAGAAGAAAAAACAAAATCCAAACTCAGTAGAAGAAAAGAAATCATAATGTTCACAGCAGAAATAAATAAAAAGGAGACTAAAAAAATAGAATAGATCAATGAAATTAAAACCTGGTTCTCTGAAAAGCTAAATAACAGCTTTAGCCAGACTCATCAAGAAAAAAAGGGAAAGGGCCCAAATCAATGAAATCAGAAATGAAAAAGGAGGAGTTACAACTGAAACAACTGAAACCATAGAGATAAAAAAGATCATAAGACACTACTATGAACAACTATATGCCAATAAAGTGGACAACCCAGAAGAAATGGAAAAATTCTCAGAAATGCACACTTTCCCAAGACTGAGCCAAGAAGAAAAAGAAAATACGAACAGATAAATTACCAGTAATGAAACTGAATCAGTAATTTTAAAACTCCCAACAAACAAAAGTCCAGGACCAGATGGCTTCACAGGTGAATTCTACCAAACATTTAAAGAGTTAAAACCTATTCTTCTCAAACTATTCCCAAAAATTGCTGAGGAAGGAACACTTTCAAACTCATTCTATGAGGCCAGCATCACCCTGGTACCAAAACCAGACAAAGATATCACAATAAAAAAGAAACTTACAGGCCAATATCACTTATGAACATAGATGCAAACATCCTCAACAAAATATTAGCAAACCAAACCTAACAATACATTAAAATGCTAATATACCATGATCAAGTGGGATTTATCCCAGGGATGCAAGGATTTTTTAATAACCACAAACCAATCAATGCGGTAGACCACATTAAGAAACTGAAGAATCAAAAACATATGATAATCTCAATAGATGCAGAATAAGCTTTTGACAAAATTCAACATCCAATTATGATAAAAACTGTCCAGAGAGTTGGTATAGAAGGAACATTCCTCAAAATAATAAAGACCGTATATGACAACTCCATAGTTAAAAGTGGATACTCAACAGTTATAAGCTGAAACATTTCCTCTAAGATCAGGAACAAGACAAGGATGACCACTCTCACCACTTCTATTCAACACAGTTTTTGAAGTCCTAGCCACAGCAATCAGATAGAAAAAGAAATAAAAAGAATCCAAGTTGGAAAGGAAGAAGTAAAACTTTCACCGTTTGCAGATGACATGATAACTATACATAGAAAACCCTACTGAAGTGACCAGAAAACTATTAGAGCTCATCAATGAACTAATAAAGTTGCAGGATACAAAAGTAATATACAGCAATCTGTTGCATTTCTTTACACTAACAAGGAACTATCAGAAAGAGAAATTCAGGAAACAATCGCATTTACCAATTACCATACCTTGAAAAAGAATAAAATATCTAGCAATAAATCTACCTAAGGAGATAAAAGACCTGTACTCAGAAAATTATAATATACTTATGAAAGAAATTGAAGATAACACAAACAGATGAAAGATAGACCATGTTTTTGGATTGGAAGAATACTTTTAAAATGACCATACTACCCAAGGCAACCTACAGATTCAATGCAATCCCTATCAAAATACCAATGGCATTTAAATAGAACTGGAACAAATAATTCTAAAATTTGTATGGCAACCCAAAAGACCTCAAGTAGCCAAAACAATCTTAAGAAAGAAGAATATAGCTGGAAGAAGCAGGTGTTCTGACTTCAGAACATACTACAAATATAGCAATCAAAATAGCATGGTCCTGGCACAAAAAAGACACACAGACAATTGAACAGGATAGAAACCCTAGAAATAAACCCAAACACTTATGGTCAATTAATCTACAACAAAGGAGGTAAGAATATACAATGGAGAAAAGACAGCCTCTTCAATAAGTGGTGCTGGGAAAACTGGACAGTTATATGTAAAAGAATGAAATCAGAACATTCTCTAACACCATATACAAAAATAAACTTAAAATGGATTAAAGAGCTAAATGTAAAACCAGATACTATAAAACTCCTAGAGGAAAACATAGGCAGAACACTATGTGATATAAATTGTAGCAATATTTTTTCAGATGTGTCTTCTAAAGCAAAGGAAATAAAAGCAAAAATAAATAAACAGGACTTAATTAAACTTAATAGCTTTTGCACAGCAAAGGAAACCACCAAAAAAAAAAAAAAAGAAAAAATCTACTTAATGGGAGAAAATATTTGCAAAAGATATGACCTATAAGGAGTTAATATCCAAAACATATAAACTGCTTATACTACTCAACATCTAAAAAAAACCAAGCAACCTGATTAAAAAATGGGCAGAAGAACTCAACAGACATTTTACCAAAGAGGACATGCAGATGGCCAACTAGAATATGAAAAGATGCTTTATATTGCTTATCATCATGGAAATACAATTTAATACCACAAATCAGATATCACCTCACACCTGTCAGAATGGCTATTATCAAAGGGAACACAAATAACAAATGTTTGCGAGCATGTGGAGAAAAGGGAATCCCTGTACACTGTTGGTAGAAATGTAAATTGATGCAGCCACTGTTTTCCATAAAACAGTAAGGAGTTTTCTCAAAAAACTAAAAATAGAACTACCGTATCACCTAGCAATTCAGCTCCTGGGCATATATCTGAAAAAAAATCTAAAATCAAAACAATAACAACAGAAAAGTCAAAAACACTACTTTGAAAAGATGCAATCACCCCAATACTCATAGCAGCATTATTTACAATAGCCAAGATATGAAAGCAACCTAAGTGTTCATCAACAGGTGAATGAAGAAGACGTGGTATCTACATATAATGGAATACTACTCAGCCATAAAATGTATGAAATTTTGCCATTAGCAACAACATTGGTGGTTACACTAAGTGAAGTAAGTCAGACAGAGAAGGACAAATACTGTATGGTATCACTTATATGTGGAATCTAAAAAATACAACAAACTACTGAATATAACCAAAAAGAAGCAGACACAGATACAGAGGACAAATGAGTGGTTACCAGTGTGTAGAAGGAAGGGGGGAGGGGTAATAAGGGGTAGAAGATTAATAAGTACAAACTATTATGTATAAAACAAGCTACAAGGATACACTGTACAGCACAGGGAATATAGACAATATTTCATGATATCTATAAATGGAATATACTCTATAACCTTTAAAATGTGAATAACTTTTAAAAATGTGAATCACTATATTGTGCACCTGTAACTTATATAGTATTGCACAACAACTATACTTCAATAAAGAAAAAAATAGCAGAAGTGGAACGAAAGAAGACAAAGGTACTTCGAGAAAAGGTAGTCAGAGAGAACATTCTGAAGATGTGGCACTTAGCTGGGGTTTGAAGTATGAAAGGAGCCAGCTATGGAGATGTGAGATATCGGAGCTCCAAGCATATGGAACAGCAAGTGCTCAGCTGTGGGAGGAGGCCAGCTAAACTGGAGCCCAAGAGGTGCGAGGGAGAGTGGCCCAAGGTGGACATAGCCATGTGGACGTGTGTGACATCATAACATAGAAGGCCTTGCAGGCCAGCTTGGTTATTCTCAGTGCAGTGGAAAGCTGTGTGAGGGAGAGTGGCCCAAGGTGGACATAGCCATGTGGACGTGTGTGACATCATAACATAGAAGGCCTTGCAGGCCAGCTTGGTTATTCTCAGTGCAGTGGAAAGCCATTGAAGAAGCTGGGAATGATCTGATTGACATTTTTGTAAGGCCATTCTGGTTGTTGTGGAGAGAATGGATGTGTGGGGTGAGAGAGGAGACTCAGAGGCCAGTCAGGAGAGGTTATTGCAATAGTCTCCCGGTAAGAGGCAATGCCTCTTGGTGGTGGAATGTGAGACGGAAAGACATGGACAATTTCAGACTATAGTTTGTAAACAGAACCAACAGGAATGTGAACTGTGCTTCCTTAGCCTGTGGAATCAGGACCTCAGCTATAAATGGCTTTATATGTAACTGTTCTTTTGTAGAAAGAGAAATAGGTTCTTTAATGTCACACATGCAATAATAGGAGAATAAACTTAAGTGAAACAAGGGGAAAAAAGAATACAAGTTATACTAGCTCTGTGATCTGATGCAAAATAATTTACTCAGTCTCAATTCTCCCATCTCTAAGTAAGACTGATAGTACCAATCTCTTAGCATGAAGATTTTATATGGTCATACATGTAAAGAACATAAAATACTATTTGACACAGATTATTGCATTCAATGATTTCACTTCTTGTTGTTGGCTATTGTGTTCTTTTAGTTGATTATATTATTGTATTTTAATTTCACCTGAAGGGAGAAAAGGAGTAATACTACATTTGCCTAGTATTTATTAAGGGTAAACTAGATTAAAATCTATGCCTTTTATGTACAATATTAAAGAGAACTGAGTTCTTCAATTAACAAACAAAACAGCTACAGATGAACATAAATAGTCTTCAAATTCTCTATACAAGTAATTGAAAAGGAAGAAAAAGAATTGGGTGTGAGAAGAAATATTAAAAGATGGTTGGGATTATAGACTCCATTTACTTTGAAAAATTGTGGGAAATAATAATTTTTCTTTTGTCACAAAAAAAACTTTCCTTGAGGGTCTCTATTCTCACTAATTTGAGACAATGATGATGTTACCTTGAATTAAGTCTACTCAAGAGACATTTTGGCATTTTGGAAACACATGGACTTTGAAGGAAAACAAATGTGTGTTACAACTCCAAATTTCTTCTTTACTAGATGTGTGACCTCCGACAACTTCCCTTAGTGTCTCTGTATATCAGGCTCGTATTTTACAAAATGGAAATAGTAATTCATACTTGTCTTGAGAACTAAATATTATGGTGTCTGTCCTGCAAGGTCACACATTTATTTATGCTACTTTCAGATATACAAAGGACACATCGCCTCTTCATAGTCTATAACTGGCCTGAACTTTCTCTGGATACCTTCTCACTTTACTAGAGAGGAAAAAAAAGTAAAATCAGCACAATATGATAAATTTGATCCCACTCAATTTGAACACTTTCTTTAGGTAACTAAATTTCCTTTGGAAGAATTATTTTTTCACATTTCCTTCCTTTTCCCTGATTCTATCCAAAACAGGATATAGGAATGGGGAGGTGAGGAGCCTATGGTTAATTCATGAACCACTCCCCCCTCCATGGCTGAAGGGGGCCCATGGGTGTGTAACACAGTGGGAAGTTTTCCATTTACAGCAGAACCTGCCTAGGAGTTATAATAACTGTTACATTTCATGCTAGCTGGCTCAAACCTCCTGAAACTGATAAGGAACCATGAACACTGAGTAACTCTGGGATGCTAGATCTCTCTTGGGCCTAATTAAAATATCTGCCTAATCACTGAAAAATCAAACTTGTTTTAACTAACTATGGGTCCAACTACAGACTCAGTCTGTCTTACCTGGTATGTTCAAATAAACTCTCTAGTATTTAAAACCCCTGCCTTCTCCTCCTCAATGACGTATGCAGTGAATTTTGTCACAGATGTATATTCTCTCGCATGATAGCATTTTTTTAAGTTTGAGGCTATTTGTTTTATTTTTTGATAACATATTGGTATCATCTAAGGTAAGATTGGTATCACCCCATCTCTGACTCTTCTTGCAGAG
This sequence comes from Camelus ferus, assembly GCF_009834535.1. NCBI lineage: Eukaryota > Metazoa > Chordata > Mammalia > Artiodactyla > Camelidae > Camelus > Camelus ferus. The sequence goes on from NC_045699.1 coordinate 15,134,941, forward strand.
TTTGCTGGGAAACTCTGCATGTGGAGCACTTTGAATCTGTCCTCTATTTCTCAGATTCTAGTGGTCTTTTCTAACAATTTGGCCCCAGTGAGGCCCTGGGGCTTGCTGCAGACTCCATTTCCTTTCCTGGCTGGTGGTTTGCTATGAAGATGTCAGGCAAGGGACCCTTTACCTAAAACCTTGATAATCCACACTGCCAAGTTTCCCAGTCAGATTGTGCATTCACTTGCACATCCTTGCCTAGCACCCCTGGGAACATATCCCCCGCTTCCATGCCACAGGGGAACTGGCATTGTCTCAGGAGTGCCTTCTGTTAGCCAATCCTACACACTAATACTTTTCCTTAGGTACTGTTGCCCATGTGTGGGTAATGGTGTAGCTTTCAGAGCTCCTAAAGGATGCAGGGAAAGAGCTCCTCTTCATCCAGTATTTCCTTTAACCTACCTATCTTCCCTTCTGGACCCACCCAGAGAGAGGAGGTTGTGACACACATCTTCTGCTTCCATAACTTCTCTCCCCTCATTCTTCCCACAATCCTTACTGATTGGATCAACATTTCTTTTAGTTTGATTTCCTATCAGGCACAGATTTCTTCAAAGTTTTCCAGGGCCAACCTTATGACTTTTCCTAAAGGATGAGTGGAACAAGGAGAGACTGGCTTAATGACAATGGAACATAAATGAACAGGAATACAGGAAAGAGGTTAATATCACCATATTACATGAAATATCTGGATCATTTTCCAGACTTGTAGAGAATCCTGTGAAGTGATAGAAAAAGCAATTCAGCACAGCTCAGTTGGGATAAATAACCCATGAGAAAAGAGGCTGTAAGAAGTTTGAGCCACAGAGATTCATTATTATTTTTTGAATGAATCTGGGCTCTACCATAGAATATGGGCAAATTACTATAAAAAGCCTCCTCGTTTATGAAACTTGTTCTTCAGATTTTAAACCTCAGTGCATCATATGATTTGTAAGAAAGGCCAAATGTTGCAATACAACTGATTCTAGCCCTTAAAAGAGAGACTCTCTAATTGTTAGTGTTGTAGGATAAAAACATACGCAATGCTGCCCGTGAATACCTTATCTGTGAAACAACCACAAATGAGCAAATACATATTTGGTACAATATTATGAATACATGTGCTATTTTGCATCTCTTAATACTATTTTAGGCAAATGAAGGAGTTCAGTTAGCTATTTTACAGATCAACACTGACTGCAAATCATATCGCCTCGATGCCAGTCCAAACCAAATACCAACATAATCACTCTGGGATACGGGTGTTAGCCTCTTGCCTTCCAGACATATAGTATCGTTATTTTAATTAGGTAATGTGATCATTATATTATTACTGAATTTCCAGACAGCTTTTCTTTACCAAATCTCAAGCATTTCACATATATGAAATTCAAAGAACTAGCCCACAATAATTGTGAGGTTTTTTAAAATATATTACATACACCGTCATCAGTATTTTCAGGATGCTTCCCCTAAAGGCTCCTGAACATTCCTTGGTCTCACTCATGGCCATAGATTTATCGTTTCTGGTCTCCTGGATCCAGCCTCTCTGAAGAAAATTCCTCCAGATTTAGTGCTGTTCTGTCTTCCCACCAACCTCTGTGTGTACCTCTTTCTTTACTATTAGGACACACTGTTATCTGTTCACTGTTTACTGCATGAGAGTGACAGTCCCTCCACTGTTTCCCCTTTTATATGCACGTTCTAATTACATGCTCTACCTTTCTTTTTAGGAAATGGCTTGTTATTTCCAGTCTTCCCAAGACTATACAAAAGTCAAATTATTATTTTTCTTTCATCTTAAAAATTTTGGGTTGCAAACTACACTAGAAGGGTGAAGCAAGGATAAAAATAGCAAATTGGCTACTAGGTCAGGGTCAAGAATATGTGCCATGGAATGAGGAAGAACTATTCAGTAATATGACGAAGCATTCCCTTTAAGCTGTCTAATCCAAAAGTAAAGGTATGTATTGTTAACTGGAAAGTATCTCATCTAAAACATTTATTTTCTGCTAAAAAACAGCTTTTATTCACACTTGGCGACCTGCCTACCAAGTTCCTTAGCCCTCCTTGTGTCCAACTTTGGTTTCCAGCACTGATTTTAATCCCCTTTCCACAGGTACTTTCAGATCTTAGCATGTGAAAATCCTCTGGGGGTCACCTAAAGACAAGATCATTTAGCCAAAGGAACATAAAATCAGAGCAGAGAGGTACCAATTTTGGAGCATCAAAGAATTTGAATTATGCTCCCTGTCCCCTCACCATCTTCCAATTTATCAAATTCCAAGACATTGCTTTCTGTTTTACCTCAGGAAATGTTGAGAGGCAGTAAAGAATACAGAGTTTGGAGTCAGACAGACATGAGGTTGAATCTTGATTCCATAACTACTAAATTATTTTGCAGGGAAAATTGTTTCACATTTTGAGCCTCAGTTTATTATCTATAAAATGGAAATAATCTCTGAAAGTATTGTGCTATGGACTGGGGATATCTATCTGAAGTGTTTTTGGCACAAAATCAGGCACCTGGTAGGCATATAATTAGTGGTAGCTTTTTTTTAACTTCCCTCACAACCTTCTACTGCAGAACTCTCCCATACCTTAGGTCTAAAGTCTACCATTAACCTTTAAGGATCCCAGGGTTTCCCAGTTTCCAGGTGATCAAAGCCATACACTCAATATATTAAAAAAAAAAAAAAAAAAAAAGAAGATAGCTAGTGCTCTGGAAAGTCTGCAAAGCAGACTTAATTCTTCATATAACAAAGAAAATTCTTATTCAAAGAGCCTTAAACTGAAGGAAAAACATGTTTATTTGCCTGCCTTCCATGGATGTGGCCTGAGAGCACAGCCCATGATAACTGGGTTATTTTCTTATATGTTATACACTTCACTACTAGCATTTTCAAGATGTGCCCATTAAAGGACCCTGAACATTACTGGAGTCTCACTCATCACCATAATTCCTGAACTGTTGTTTCTAGTCTCCTGCCTCCAGATTCTCTATAAGAAGAGTTATATAAAAAGGTTATATAGCATAGCTGGAGAAATACAGAAATATTCCTGCAGACAAAGGTAGCCTAAATTTCTGAGAAATTAACAGTTCTATCAAAATCATTTTTATCAGTGATATCAATTATATATAGACATCCACTGTTAATTTTCAATACTGCTACCATCAGGGACTAAGACCCTCAAGCAACTCAATATTCTGGGCTTTTCTTACCTCTTCCATAAAAATAGAGTTTGAGTTATGCAATCTCTAAGGTCCTATGAGGTCTCTTTCAACATCTGCTGTTGAGATGGTACTTCAATGATCAGAAGGGGCATGGGAATTTACTAAGAACACAAGTAAGAGATTCAAAGAAACACGTTTTCTAAGCTATCTCCCTGCACTGGAACTCTGCTTGTGTGAGCTCAAGACTTCCCTCTCTCTCTTGTGTTCTACACTCAGAACTCAGGTATCTGCTCCCCAGCTGGCAGTTCCCTCTCTCTGGAATGAAGGATAAAAGTCAGAAAACAACTGAAGATCCTTACGGAAATGAGATTGCCTAGAAGTGGGACAAAAACAGAGGGGAAGGTGGAGTCAGACCATCCAGGATAAGGCTCTCATTCCTGGATTTTTGAAGGAAAGGGAATTAGGCGAACTAGTTACCAGGACAACCTGCTGTTGGGGCAAGGAAATGGGAGATCTGTGGTTGCTCCTGCTCCTGCCCCTGTGTCTGGCAGCCTTTCATGGAGTCAAAGGCTGCTTGGAATGTGACCCCAAATTCATAGAGGATATTAAGTCCTTGCTGGTAAAGCTAGTACCCTCAGAAGTCCCTGGCCAAGCTCATCTTCTTGAACGTCAGATTAAGGAGATGATCCGTTTAAGCTTCAAGGTCTCCCACAGGGACAAGATGCTTCGAGTGCTGGGTGAGGGAAGCTGAACTCCTTGAGAGTTTGGAGGATTAAAGGGAGAAGGAAAGGAGGAAAGAGAGCACCTGGGTCCACAAAATTTCCTCCAGAGATGTAATTATTCTCCTACATGTACCTTTATCCTTTCTGTCTAGCTGTTCAAAAGGTTGTCAATTTGAGAACATGGCTGAAGAATGAACTTTATAAACTGGGCAATGAACCATGGAAAGGTGAGGTACCATTTCAGTGTTATAAGATTCCCTTGCCCAAGCAAGTAAGAGAAAAATCCACTGGGGGAAAAACAGCAACATACTCAGGATTAAATTATGAAGAGAAAGGCTATCCCTATTTTCTGATGTCCCTTCCATCCCTTCTTAGGTGCCTTTATCCTTCAAGGGCAAGCTTCTCGAAGTCCGCCAAACCCTGGAATCCAAGCTGGAAGAAATGTTAAAGAACTTCTCTGAAGTTGGTAATATAAGATGTCTACCTAACAACACTGAAATTATGTGAAAGGAACAGGAAATGAAGGATGAAAGGAGGAATGTGGTTTCATATTAGAGTGATTTAGAAAAGGTGGAGGGGTGGCTATAACTTAATGGGTAGCCAAATAAATGCTACTGGCATAAAATATGGCAAAATCTAAGTTGATTCTAAGCTCATTAGATCTTTCTGATTCTCTTTTAGCTTGTTCTGAAGATTGTGGTAAGTACAGTATATGTGATGCACTGATGTGTTAGCACATATTTTCCCACCTCCTTTGCTCTGTATGACTCTCTCTCTTCTACTTGTCATACTGAGAATGCAACTCCTAGAGCTTTGGCTAAAATGGGGAATGTCAAAGATATCTAACAACAAAATGTATGAAATCTCAGATACCCCACAGACTGTTGACGTACTCAGAGGCCTTCTGTTGTATAGTTTATAACCCACAGCACCAGTATAAGCTGAGGCATCATTTTCCTCACTTCTTCCCAGAGATCTGACTTAAATTATATGAGGTTTTGGTCCACCAAGAAAATTGATGGCTATGGGAAGAAGAAATTCACAGCAGTGTAACCAATGGAGATGCCTGAGATCTAATTTGTACTTGATGTCTGACATAAGGAAACACCATGTCACAGCCCCCTTCCAACTATTTTTCTTCTCTTTATCAGTCGTGACTGAAGGTCCTATCCTGGATTGTTGGACTTGTCTTCGCATCACCACCCGGTGCTTCAAAGGAGAGTATTGTGCAGGTAACAAAGATTGTGGTGTGGCATTTTTAAAGGCCAGGGATCACAGAGCGCTTCACTGATTCAATCAACAAATATTTGTTGAGCACCTTCTATGCAGGTCATACTAATGGTACAAATAAAAGCTAAGATGATGGACAAAATTTGTACCAGTATAAATTACTGAGCATGGATAACTGAAGCACTTAGAAATGAAAAGACTGTACTAAAAGTGGAGAAATTAGGCTAGAAGCAAAAGGGGAAAAAGTTTCATAGAGCCTAGCAGTTTAAGAGTAATATGTAACCAGGGAATAGTGCTGTAAGTGGTGAACAGTGCAATTTTTACGGTTAAAAATAGTCTTCTATTATGGATAAAGTTCTCAAGTTAATAGTTTTCTCCAAAACTCACTTTCTTTTTCCCCCTTTCTTCTTCCAGAAGAGGATCCGAGGAAGGCTGAGAATCGAGAGATTGCACTATTTCTGATATTGCTAGCAGAAGGTGTAATACTGGGAGGTGCTTTGTTACTGTGAGTTTTCCTCCTTCCAAACAAATAGTGGATGAAGTATTCCTTTGGCAAAGAGACTGGCCAATCTTCCCCCTCCTTCCAATAGAAATAAGGGGAAATAAGTCATTTTAAGATTTGGGATATGATACTAACAGGAATGAAAGGGATGTAAGTTTGACAGGACAAAAGTTGGAATATAGGCAACACAGGAGGCGTGATGAAGTATGAGAAAAACTTTTGTAGAGGAATTCAGAAAGGGAAGAAAAAAACAATTATTACAATTTTTTAAAGTGTTGGACTACTAATGGTGAAGTTGGGATTATCTTATTTCTTTACTCTAGATTCCATTTTTGTATCTCTCATCGGAGGAAAATGAAGGCAATAAGAAGGTCATTAAAGAAATATTTGGAGAAGAAACTTGAAGAGTTAATGGGGAGAATAAATGAGAGGGAGAAAAAATTGGAATCAGACAATAAATACAGAGACACATCCAGGAGTTCATAATTCTCTTAAGTGTTGGTTCAGAGTAGAAAACCAGGAGTTAAGCTCTTCTGCAGTCATGAAGTCGTAGTGTTCTAAAATTGAAGTTAGATTTTCCCAAGTAAAGATCCTTACTGACATCCTAAGGTAATGGAAGCAAAGAATTTACTTGAAGTTGTACAGAAAGCAATGCTGGTATGTTGCAATGCACATAAAAGGTTACATGCTGCATGATAATAAAGAATGCCTGGTTGGTAACTCTCATTAATGTCTGTAATGAGGATAACTTAAATTTCTACGGTTGCTTTTATTCCCATCTTTTCATTTTGTTACTAGTTCCATACTTATTATTAGGTTCAATGTGGACAACTTTCTTTGACAATATATATCATTTAATCTTCATCATGATACCACAACACACAGTCCAAAATATTACTCCTGAGCTGAGATTTATCCCAATAATTTTTCCCCAAATCTATGCTCTGTAGTTGAGTTGGATATCAATGTCTGAGACTAGTTGCTCTTATTGAGCACTTTTTATGTGTATAGTACCCTAATTAGTGATTTACATCTACTGTCTAGTTGAATTCTCACAATAAACTTTTGAGTAATATTGTTATTTACCTCTATGTTAGGGATGAGGAAACAGTAAAAAACCTAACCTGAGGTCCCATAGCTATTAATCCAGGTTATAACAAACTCCTCTGATGGCTAACCTGTTCTTACCCAAACCAGCTGATTGGAATTGACATCTATAGACATGTAGTTATGACAGATAGATTAATGGATAATAGATAGATAGATGGATTAATGGATAGATAGATTAATAGACAATAAATGTGGGTTTATTGTCATAATATATTCTTGATTATGGATAGTGCTGGCAAAACCTGTAATAAAACTGAGACCTGGCTAACTCTAAAATACATGAACTTTCCACTCTATTTTGTTTCCTTTTATTCTGGAAACTTATTTCAAAAGAAAAACATTACAGTTTAGCAGCAAGGGAATAATTTTAGGAGTCCTACTTCAGTAGCCGGTAGAGGTATTTGCAAATCTTTCACCTACTGTAGATCTTTGAGTGCTTGTTTGTTGTTGCTGCTGTATTAATGAAATATTGAATGAATAAGAATATACCTGAGGAGGATCTAAACATTAATATCTCTCAGTTGCTAAGTTTGAATTTCATGTTAAAAATTCCAGGGTAAGAGTATTGCTGGCATCTACCATTTCTCAATGACTTAAGGCTTACCTCACTAAAAAAATCTTGAGACAAACTAATTTCATTCATGGTCTTTATTAAATTACCATCTTTATATTGTTCTATTTTTCATTATAGATAATTATATAAATAAGATAACATACTTGCTAGATTGTGTGTTTTTGTGTTTCTTTGTTTTAGTGTAGCCTTTTAAATTTCTTGTCCTATTGTCTTATTGTCCCCTCCCCACTCCTCTTCTACTCCATTCTCATCATTCTGTTCTAGAAAACCTAAATATGTCTTTCATTATTGGTTGTAACAGACACATAATGGTTATAACAGACACAAACACATACATACAAATACATTTACAGATGCAATATTTTGCTGTTAAAAATTATGCACTTATGCAGGTTGATTTTCGCACTTACATACTTTGTGGAAATTACTTTAAGCTAATTGGTGCCAAAGTCTATTCACTCTTTTTTGGCAGTTGCACACAAAACTATAGTGTGGTGGTACCATAATTATTCCAACACTCCTCTATTTTGGGTATTCTCTTCATTAGTTTTTTTTCAGTCACTATAAATAATGCTGCTATAAACATTTACTTATTGATTCTTCCATTTATAAGAGATACTGCTACAGAATTGGAATATCAGAAGTGAAAGTATATGTAACTTAAAATGTAATAAATGTTATAAAGGTGGTAATAATTTGCAAATATACCAGTAATAATCAATAGTTCATGTTTGCCACATCCCCACCAGCAATAGGTTGTACATATGTTTTAAATTTTGCCAGTCTGATAAATATGATAATTAATCCACTTTAATCTGCTAGTGTGTGGACATCATTTCAAATGACTCAGTGTCACTTGAATGGGCTCTACAATGAACTGCCTATTCCTATACTCGGATAATTTTAATTTGATTTGTTTTTATCTTATCAATTTAAAAGAGAAGAGAGTCTTTCACAATGAAGACATTAACTCTATCATCTTCGCCACAGACATAAGCATTGTTCTTACAAAAGCTATTCTTTCTTCAGTACTTAAGGTGTGGTTTTAGCTATTTATCTACCCATTTATTTCCACTTATAAGTCTTTAAACCTATATAACATAAAATAAATATTCTGATTTTTGGATATTCATTCTATATCCAGTCACATAACAAATTTGTTTCTTTTTATTTTTTAAACTAAAGTATCTTGTATTTTCAAGTTATTCAATTGCATTAACTATCCAAAGCAAATGTTTTGTATTTTCCTTTCTACAATTTACCCTATTTTGCTTTCTTATCCTAATGCATTGGCAAGAACTTCTAAGAAAAGGCTGAAAAATAATCAACAGTTATTATTTTAGTAAGAATGAGAATTCAATCACTATATAACTACAAGTCTTAAAACAGCAACTATCATGGAAAGTTAACACATTAACTCCTAAATAAAATGTAAATTATTATATCATTATTATTATTCCATAGCAACCTGAAACTGTATTAAAGACCCATTATGGTGGCTTCTTTGTAATTAAAAACTCTAGTTCTCTAAAGAACTCTAGTATGCAAGTGTTTTTAGATAAAACTGCTGCCTTGAAAAGGTCAAATCTCAAATTCCTCCATTAATTGGTTACATTGTTTCAAATAAGTTAGTTGAATCCTCATCAGTAATATGGAATTATTTGTCCTTCTGGTCTCAGAAAATGCAAAAGACTGTCCAGGACCCAGGAAACAAAATACCTTGGAAAATAAGAAAGAAATCCCAGGAAAATATCACAAGGAAGAAAAATTTTTTCCCCTTAACTGCCTCAGCTATTAAGGATCACATTATTTCTCTTAATGGTCTGAGAGTTTATGTAACAGAGGTAGGAAAAGGATATAAAAAGCAAAGTTTCTGAAAAAAACTGATAAAGAGATATTAATAATATAATTAAATACTGACCATAAAATAAATGAAACTATGTGTCTAAAAAGATAGAGGAATTAAATATTTCTGTTAAAAAAAGGAGAAAACAAAAAATAAGTGATAGATGGGAATAAACTGAGATAAAAGCAGTAGTTGTTAAGTGTGTATCATACATACACACACTAACTTAATGCTTTGTTATGAAATATTTGAGATTTGAGTGTTGTTCTTAAGGGATGAAAATAAAAAATCCACATTTCAAAGATAGAAAATCCATTGATTTAAAAGAATTAATAAAAAAGCAAGGTACATAGCAAATAGAAAACACAAAAATAAAAATAAAAATAAGTGAAACAAATAACATTAGTTAGAAGATCAGATTATCAGAGTGAATAATTTAAAATCTAATCATAAGCTACTTAGATAAACAGAAAACAACATGACAAGTTGAATGTGAAATAAAAAAGAAATATCAAGCAAAACCAAACCAAAATAAAGCAGGTGTTGCATTATTAACATCATTGTAAGATAATTTAAGTCAAAGATCATTAAAAAGAATAAGGAATTATATTATATAATGACAAAAATAATAAATAAACCAGAAATATACAACAATAAATTGTATGAGCCTAACAATATAACATTGATATAAAGGAAAAAAATTGACACAATTTCCACAATCAGGATGGGAAAGTTTCATACACCTGACAGAATCTAATAAAACTAAATAAAAAATGTTAATACAGTTACAAATTTGGCAAAAATACAAACTTAAAAGGACAATCTTCTAGTCTCTTTTTTCCCTGTCTAACAGTGATATGTCAATATTAGAATATTAAGATGCTTCTTATTTGGTGCATCTATTTTGTATTTTATAAAGCTTTCATTTGGAACCTTACCAAACTGCTGAGATTTTAGGATTAGCATTATGTATTTACATAATTATGTAATACATAGGTCAAAAGAAAATTTAAACAAATTCCAAAGTATCAATATTACAAAGAACAATTTTAAATTATAGGGAATAAAATTAAAAACTAACAACAAAGGATAAAAAAGTATTTTATACATTTATAAAGTAAAAACCGTATTTCTAAATAATTCATTGAATCTTTATTATTTTTTATTTTTATTTATTTTACTTTCATTTCACATATTTTATATTTATGCTTATTTTTATTTATATTTTTTATTTTTTATTATGAAACTACAAAGCATTTAGGTCCTCCACCTGACTGGCTATGGTTCACACTGGCCTATGAAGAGTGATCACAGAACTCTTCAGCAAAGCTGGGGCTTGCCTCACAAACTTATTCCTCAAAGTACTGGTGAAAAGTATGTCTTCTAGACCCCTCTCACTGACGGGTGAGTAAGCCATTTTTGCTGAGGGTAGAGAGACATTTTCAACTGACAAGAAAGACTCATCAAAATGTAAAAGTTCAATGTCCTGAGCTTCATCAGGGGCTGCCCACTTATCCCCAACTTACAAGATCCCATTCTTTTCTAATTAATGCTCTGACTTTAAAAATAGACACCTTACAAGCCTTGGATTCAACTTGTATTGTAATTCAGCAAACAGCAGGATAAAGTTCTGTGTTTAGTTGCCAGCAATTCCAACCCTGCAGCTACAGGAGTTAAGGCTCTTCCTCAGAGCATACCTAGAAGCTCCTAGGTAATATGCAGGGTTTGAGCTGGGAATTTCAATCCCTGAGCTCATTCTTTCCTTTTAGCACTTTGTCCAGCAACAGAGGAGCAACCAATCAACACCATTACATTCCTTAGTTTTCAAAAAATATTTGAAAACATCGTATACAGAATCACCTAACATGCTTCTTGTAAGTGGTTGATTTGGTGTATTCAATAGAGAGATATTTTATGTAACTCTATACAGTTCATGCCAAGAACTCTCATGGTAATCTTTACAGTAAGTCATTAGTATCTTTAAATATACTAGGACTCTAGAACCAATTCCAAAAATCCTAAACCAATTTAGTAAACTCATCTTATAAAAGTTTGTTCCTCTATAATTACTCTCAGCCAAAACACCAAAATCTGTATTAGCCGGGTTTCTTCAGAGGAATAGAACCAATAAGATAGATAGATATGAAAGAGGATATTTATTAGGGGAATCAGCTCACACTATTATGGAGACTGAAATATGCCATCATATGCAGCCTGCAAGCTGGAGAATCAGGAAAGCCAGTGATATAATTCAGAGTGAAGGCCTGAGAACCAGGGGCATCTACCTTGTGTGAAGCCTGGGGTCCAAAAGTCAAATAATCAGGAGATTCCATGTCTGAGGGCAGGAGAAAATTGATGTCACAGATCAAGAAGAGAAAGGAATGTGCCTTTCCTCCACTTTTTTGTTCTACTGGGGCCCTCAACTGATTGAATGATGCCTACACACACTGGTGAGGGCATATATTCTTTACTCTGTCTACTGATTCAAATATTAACCTCTTCCAAAAACACCCTTACAGACACACACAGAAATAATGTTTTGTCAGCTATCTGGGCAGCCCTTAGCCCAGTCAAGTTGGGCAGATAAAAATAACAATCACAAAACATTACCTATTAAATCTTGTGAAGAGTGGCTAATTATGTGCATTTGAGACTATAACCTTCTATTCATCATATATCTTAAAGATTAAAAAATGTAAAAATATTGAACAGTACAGTAGCTAGGAAAAGAACAAAAAGTAAACTCAAAACATAAACAAAGATAGAATATCAGATTGCATCATACATTAATGAAATGGAAAGCAGAAAATAAAGAGATAACATCAGTAGCTAATAAAAAAATAGTCTCTATTCACATGGGACAAAAATCTTCTAAAGATATATTTAAAAGGTGAAAATAAAAGAAACAAAATGATAGAATTTTTATAACTTTAGAGACTCTTTTAAACAACTATATGACAGTAATATTTAAGGTATGGATGATATGGGTACTTTCAATAAAAGTACCAATTACCAATATCAACACAGGAAGAAAAAAGTAACCCAGATTGCCAATGTTCTTTAAAGAAACAATGGTATGAGCACTACCGAAAATGGAGACCATGCTTAAGAAAAAGCCTGAAATTAGATACAACATGCTGACTTTAATTTTTACCTGGATGGTGAAACTATGATTTCTTCCCAACTTTAGTGCCTAGTGCTTGGCTAAAGTAAGAAATACAGACAAATAATTTTGAAGGAAAGAGCCCAATTTCAGTTTTGAAAATACTAAGTATCAATTTTGTTTGGGTATCAAAAACAGATATCCATTCAGTGTCTGGATTTACAAATATGAATATAACCAAAAGATCAAAGCTGATGAAACATGTTTCAAAAAGCATTTGAACAAAATAAGTAGTGAACAAGAAAATATGATTGAGATCATCTAGGTAAAAAGGTAGAGAAGTGATAAAGACCAAGGACAGAATACTAAAGATGCCCGCATGGTGGTAAAATTAAAATATAACTCTAAGTGGGCTGAGAGGAGAGGCCAGCAATATTATATGTTATTAAGATACCTCTATTATTAATATACCTATAATATTAAGATACCTAATAATCCAATATTTTCTACATAGTCTTACTCCCTTGACAACTTTTATTTGAGATGCTGACTTTGGGTTGAATTCCCATCAGCTTTGGACTATGTGTTTCAAATGTGTGATCCACTCACCTGCAAAATTTACTGCAGTTCCTTTATAATACAAATCGAAGGTCTGATCTTTAGCATTTCCAGAATCACCAGTAAGTCTAGGGGCTGGTTGTCTTGTGTTTTTGTTTTATAAAACAATAAAATGAAGATTACCTAATTAAACTATGTGTTCATCTACCAGGAAAGGTCTTGTGGCATTTCTGTTTTCAAATGTAAACATGATAAAAAATTAATTGCTTACAATCTTAATTTAAGCTTGAGCTAACAGTTAACATAAAAAATAAGGATATGTAAAAACACCTTTCCAACAAGCAAATCCTCAACACAAACCTCATTTATAGCTTAAACAATACAAATCATTTTATTACTGGAATAATTATATTTTAAGAACCAGTATATACTCCAACGCCCCAATGTCAACCCTGCATGAGTTTATTTCTGATATTTCCCTAGGATATACAAATCATTAGGGGAACTTATTTCCCTGACAGTCTGCAACCCTGGCATGGATGGTGAAATTTCTGAGATCCCCATCATTCTTCGGGCTACTTTATTAAGAACCAGTATTTCCTAAGGTTTTCTTCAGGAAAAAAAGAGGTCAGAGGTGAGGTTTCACTTAGCTTTTACTGAACGAAAATTTAATAATACATCCAGAGATAACATTTGAAGATGGCAGCCAATCTAATTAAGGTACTCAAAACATAAATTATTAGAACATAAAAAAAAATGAAAGTTAACAGGATAAAATAACAGCTGGGTTAACACTGGAAGCTTCTTAACTTCAAATTATTAATACTCTTTCTAACTTTACTCCTTTATGGTCTGATTCAAAGGGAGGTTATACTTTCTTCCATCTGAGGCAAATATTTTGTTTTATAATTTACATTTCCTGACTTGCAGTCTCTTCTAGAACATTCCTTCATTATTTATCTCCCATCATTTATCTCATTTCTCTTCCTCAGTACTAGGTCTTTACTCTTAGTGTCCATTGCTATAAATTAAAGTCTCTTTTTTCATCCTTTATCCACTTCTACCTACCACCCCAGCCCTCCATGCCAAAATTCTTAAAAAAGCACTGTATATCTCATGACTATTTATTCACTCCTGTGCACCCCTTAATTCACCACAATCTGCATTCTCTACCTCACCACAGTGGAAATTGCTCTACTGTTGTCAGTGATCTCTTAGTTGTTACATTCAAAGACTTCTTTTTTCCTCAAGTTACTTGTCAGTTCTAAGACTTATCAGAGTGCTAATCGTTTCCTTCTTAAAGTACCCCTCTTATACTTGGCAGGTTTTGTTATTTTCAAGATTTCGTTCCTATTTTTTAAACCATGTTTTAGTTGCTCCTGGGGGCTCTTCTTTCTCCTCTGCCTACTTATTTAGAAACTGAACACTAGAGAATTGACTTTAATTTTTTTCTTATTCTATACCTGGAATCTCATCCACTCATGTGATTTTAGCTATCACCTAATAATTATATCTCCAAATTCTTAGGCTTTTATTTATACCCTGAAATCTTCCACTTCTCTTTCTGAACACATACTAGACACACCCATCTAGACATAAAATACTAACTTTAAACTCAGCATGTCTAAAACTGAACTCATTATCTTAAACCATTTCTGATTCTATACAATTTATCCTAATCTAGAATGTCCTTCAAGCCTCATGAAGAAAATATGAGTTGAACGTAGATTAGAGACAAGGCAAATTGCTGAGCATTTTCATACTTATCTTCCCATCAATCCCACAAAATTATTTTAAGCCGTTTTTGTATAGATGAGGCTTGGCACATTTAAGTAACTGCTTCCAAGTGGTTACCTGAAAAGTGGTGGAGCCAAGATTCAAACTCCAAACCTGAAACCTTTCCACTAGCTAGAACGGGCTCCGTAGGCAACATAAATCACTCAGAAGGTAGAAATCTCCATGTATTCCGGAATCCTTTTTCTTCATCTACCCTAGCCAGTCCCTCTTCAATTAGCATTGATTTTCACTCCTAAATATCTCTTAAATCTCCCTGGCTACTGCCACAATTGAAGTCCTTCCCTCCTCTCTCAGGGTTTCTGCAAGGGCCTTCTAATCAGTCTTCAGTCCGGCCTCTCCAGGAGCCAAAGCCATCCTTCCTTTTGCACTCAGAATATTGAGTCTAAAAACACAAATCGATTTTAAACTCCTAATTAAAATTCCCCAATGACTCCTCCAGTTCTAAAAGTAAAGTACAACATATTACATGGCCTGAATTTTAGCATCCTACTCTATATAATCTCATCTTTGGCCAGATGCCTTCCTAGGCCTTCCCCTCTACTTAGGGTTTGCCAAATATAATTGGCTTCTTACTCCCAGCCATTACTTGCTATGTTCTTTTCTTGCTTACGTGGTAGTTGTCCTCAGCCTCCAAAACCCACATCTAAAGTAATCTCATAAAGCCTTTCCTGAGATGGTCAGACAAAATTAATTGCCCACAACCTTCAGGACCCACTACAATCCATTTGCTTCTACAGAGCACCTCACAGAGGACTGTTATTATTGGTTTGCATGTCACATTCCTAGACAGGAAATCCTCAGGGACATGGACAATGCCATGTTTATCTTCATATTCCCAACATCTAGCGATGTATCATAAAACTTTGTATCAACTGAAATGTCACTTAATCAAGGGATTTTATATAACTATGAATTAATTTCTCATTCCACAAGGTCAGAAGTAATGCCTGCTGTTTGTCCGTAGAGATCATTGCAATACCTGGTACAAAAAATGAGTATTAGTTGGATGGAAAAATATATATGTAAATGAAGGCATTGATGAATGCTGTTATTTGGAATTGAGGATATCCTAGATATTCCTAATACTACCACATATATTTTGTCTATCATATTCTCTACTGTGGCCTGAGTCATCATCTTTAAATCTCTGGCAGCTTGATGTCCAACACTGCCATGGAATAAGGACCACCTTAACATTGTTCAGGGCAACACATTCCATGGAGTTTAGGTCCGAATTAGAATAAGTACCAAGTGCCCAAATCAAGCACACAGGTAACTAGTATGAAACCTAGTTCAAGGGCATCTATGGGAAGTTCTCAGCAGCTTCACTTACCCCTCAGGGGAGATTGGCTGACTTTGCCCCACCAGCCTACCTTACTGACAACTAGGGTAGAAATGTGTAGAAACTTCAAACCTTCTAACAGTTCTCAAGACCTCTGGCATTGATCTAAATCCAGAAATTATCTCAGAGATCAAGACACTGCAGCACATTCCCTTGAGTTGTCCAGATTACAAGGATAAGGCAGGTGTTGGGTAAGGGTCAGTAAAGTAGAGATGTTACAATTCAGGTACCTGATGGTGTTAAAGTTAATAAACAGAAGGCTCTGGAACGTCACCTTAAGCACTTACTTTTTCCTAATTTTAAGATGCACGTTTTTAGTTTTCAACTCAACTGAAAAAAGTTTAAATACCAAGACTAAGGAGAAGAACTTTTGCTAGAGTAAAATCAGAGAATGGAAGTAAATACCTGAGGAATAGATGAAGAACACTTTGCACTCCACTTCATCTCAAGAAGCTTGCCTAACTTCAGGTTCTCGGTTTTGCATTCCCAGATCTAGCAACGCTAAAACTGTAAATGATATTGCACTGGCTTCCACATCTTCCTCTTAAACAGGAAACAAATACAAACTCCTTCCAGTCAAAGGGCAGCATTAGCAGGTAGGCACATTTGGCTGGCATCCACTTTGGACCATTACAGGGCTCTTTGTGAGACATTCCTCTCAAGCCCCTACCTAATGAGGCTTCATCAGTCTGCCTGAAAACGTGGTCCTTCATGATTTCTGCTGAAAGTACTAATAAGCACAAGCTCTTCAGATTCAGAATTCATGTTTTCTCTTTCATCCACACTGTCTTTTTCTTACTAATAGTGTCAGAAAATGCTCAACAAGATTTTCTAGTGAATAAAACACTTCTTGGTTTTATCTTTGGCACTTGGGAAACCCATGTGAAAAGTACTTTCAAGCCAACAAGACATCATTTATTAAGTTGTTGTTTCTATAACTGATAACCTCAGTCTGGGCTATGAAAACAGTCCAATGATAGTTCAAAGAAAAGGTTGAAAAATATTAAACACAGAGTTTGTGATGCAGTGCTTATTAAGACATACTGAACCCTGCCTAAAAACCAACTGCATTTCCTTGAAAGAAAATGCAAGGGAAATTTATAGTCATTATCTCTGGGTGGTATAGGTTACCAGTGATTATTATTTTCTCCTTTTTGCTTGTTGGTGCTTCTAATTTTTTAATAGTGAGTTTGCATTTTATTTATGTAGGGAGAAAGGCTATTTGACTTGAACATGAGGGCACTAGGACTTCCATAGCAAACACAGTGTAATACAATTTGTTCCATACTGTCCAATGGATTAATTTAATCCAGTCCTTAGTTTATGAAATAGATATTATATAACAAAGTAGCCTGGGGTTACTGCTTCATTAAATTTCTACGCTTGGAAATGAAATTTGATTTAACACTCTTTTTTCTTGTCCTGTACTTCTGGTATCTTTTGTTTCAAAGACTTATTGTGCCCTGTCAATGACTCTATGTAATGTACTCAATACCACGTAGGAGGCTAAGAGGAGATGAAATGCAGTAATATTTTTAAAAAATAAAACTAGTGTTAAAATATTATTACTAAAGCAACAACATATTTATCATTGATAATAAGGTACAAAAGTCATGTTTTCAATTCTAAGCCTTAAGCCAGGTCAGGCATTACATACTACTCATCTGCCAATACTAAGGTCAGCTAAGGACTTTCTCTTTTATTTGTCATCTATTCTTACTAACCTGTCATTAATTTCTCACTCTTATCACCATATCCCATTTATGATCTCAGCATCTCAAGGGTATTTCCATGGGTTTTCCTCTTTGTTTTAGATAGTGCTGTCTAATAGAAATACAATGTAAAGCACATGCATAATGTTAAATTTTCTAGCAGCCACATTAAGAAAAAGTTTAAAAATAGGTGAAATTAATTTTAATAATACATTTCAACTTAAATATCCAAATTAATAGCATTTCAGTGTATAGCTATATAAAATCATTAATGAGCTATTTTATTTATTTATTTATTTAGGTACTAAGTCTTCAAAACTTGGCTTGTATTTTATACTTCCAGCACATCTCAATTTGATTTTTTTTAAATTAGGAATATCTGATCTACATTTACATATTATAAAGCATAGAGCTGAAAAAGTAAACACAAGGTTGTTCCAAGCATGCTTAAAATTTTTCCAATCACTGAATCCACTGTCAGTTTTTAAAATCATCTTGAAGTTAAATAAAATTAAAAGTTCTATTTCTCAGTCACATTAGCTATATTCCAAGAGGTCAACAGTCCACATGCAGCCAGGGGCGACCATATTGCACAACACAACACCATCCACAAACTGTTCCTGCTTAAGACTTTTAAAAGTTGCATTTTTTCTCAAGGTCTTGAAGATTAACTCTCTTATCTTGCGCACACACCAAAGCCCAATGGTGGCCCTTACAGAAACCTTTCACGAGAGACATTTTCAGATAACAAGCACCCCCAACAAACACACACACACACACACACACACACACACACACACACACACCACTTCAGAATACATCCCCATCTGATGGTGACTCCTGGCATATGATTCCTCCCTGCTGCGGGGAATAACTACTACATTGTGAATTCATATGAAGATAATTCCTGGAAGAGGCATAGTGTTTTAAAAATATACAAACAGGGCCTAATTAAACTTACAGCTTTTGCACAGCAAAGAAAATCACTGACAAAACATAAAGACAACCTACTAAACGGGAAAAGATATTTGCAAATGATAAGACAAATGAGGGGTTAATATCTGACATATATAAACAACTCATACAACATAATATCAGAAAAACACACAGCCTGATTAAAAAACGGGCAGAAGACCTGAATAGACATTTTTCCAAAGAGGACATGCAGATGGCCAACAGGCATATGAAAAGACAATTGACATTGTTAATTACCAGGGAAATACAAATCAAAACCACAATGAGATATCACTCATACCTGTCAGAATGGCTATCACCAAAAAGACCACAAATAGCAAATATTGGTGAGGATGTGGAGAAAAGGGTACCCTCCTACACTGTTGGTGGGAATGTAAATTGGTGAACCCACTGTGGAAAACAGTACAGAGGTTTTTCAAAAACTGAAAACAGAACTACCATAGGACACAGCAATTCCACTCCTGGGTATATATCCAAAAAAATTAAAAACACTACTTTGAAAAGTTGCATTCATCCCAATGTTCATAGCAGCATTATTTACAATAGTGAAGATATGGAAGCAACATAAGTGTCCATCACAGATGAATGGATAAAGAAGATGTGGTATATATGTACCATGGAATACTACTAAGCCATAAAATAGAACAAAATTTTGCCATTTGTAGCAACATGGATGGACTTGGAGGGCATTATGCTAAGTAAAATAAGTCAGAGAAGGACAAATACTATGTGATAGAATTTATATGTGGAATCTTAAAAAATACAACAAGCTACTGAATATAACCAAAAAGAAGTAGACTCACAGATACAGAGAACAAACTACTGGTTATCAATGAGTAAAGGGATGGAGGAGGGGCGATGCAGAGGTAGGGAATTAAAAAAAAGTGTTATTTTGGGATTATATGAGATCATGTGTGTGAAAATGTTGAAAATTATAAAGCACTATAGAATTTAAAGTAATTTTCATTCAATTAAAAAATAAATTATAAGTACATATATAAATGAAGGGCTAATCTTAGAAAATGCAAATGAAAACATAAATGGCTTACTTTGGAATATACATAAATTCTTTCATGTAATAAAGATTGATTTATTAACTTATCAACCCAAAAGCAGACTACTGTAGTAGCCCAAAGCAATAAACCCTGAGTCACCCATTGTGTTCCCCTTGATTATGATTGCATTTTGGGCCTTTTCCTCCCTTAATTGATTCCAATTTTTACAAATATATACCTTAAAAAAATAAAAGAAAAGGAGCAAATGGTTTATTGGAGGGGGAGAACTCTTTTGTTTTGTTTTTGCAAAGATGGATAGAATGGATTGGGCAAAGATTCTTGTAGATTTGTATTGATTACATTAATTTAAAATTCTTCAGGAAGAAAATAAATTTTCCACAAACTTTCAAACTATGGCGAGAAAGTTTCCTTCATAATTAAATATCTATATTTATACAGTTGCAGGGACCACAGGCAGGAGCTACTTGTCAGATGAGAAATGTGTAACAAATGGCTATTTTGTGTTTTAGATTTTGCAATGTTATCTTTCCACACATATATAATTGTAATCTGTTCTTCATGTGCCTTTTTCTAATACATAATGTATTTTGAATTATACGGTTTGCATACAACCATTTACACACAACTTAAATAAGTTTTATGGTCAGAATGTGAGCCATTTTAATGTACTTCTGAAGAAGTCAAATTTCTCTGTTCAAAATTTTATTTCCTTTATCAGTGGTTTACTTCATGGATCCCACAGAACAGCACTATCCAACAGATACGTAATGTAAGTCACCAATGCAAATCACATATGAAATTTTAAATTTTCTTGTCTCCATACTAAAAAAGTGAAAAACAGGTATAATTGATATACTTTTATTAAACCTTAAATTTCTAAATGAGGTGCTGTCCAATCTCTTAATTTCATTGAAGGCTTTGAAATCTGATGTGTATTTTATACTTATAGTCCATATAAATTCAGACTAGCCATATTTCAAGTACTCAATAGCCACATGTGGCTTGAGGCTGCCATACTAAACAGGGCAAAGATAATATTCACAAAGAAATTTTGGTGTAAGTTGCTGAATATATGTCACTTTGTCAAGCAAGTTGGAAACACATATATAAATAGCTCATATAACCCAATAATGAAAAAAAAAACCCAATTCAAAAATGGGTAGAAGACCTAAACAAACATTTCTCCAGTGAAGACACAGAAATGGCCAATAGGCACATGAAAAAATGTTCAATATCACTAATTATCAGAGAAATAAAAATCAAATCTACTGAGGTATCATCTCACACCAGTCAGAATGGCCATCATTAAAAAGTCCACAAATGATAAATGCTACACAAGGTGTGGAGAAAAGGGAACTCTCCTACACTCTTGGTGGGAATGTAGTTTAGTGCAGCCATTATGGAAAACAGTATGGAGATTCCTTTAAAAATTAAAAATAGACTTACCCTAAGATCCAGTCATCCCACTCCTGGGCATATATCCAGAGGGAACTCTAATTTAAAAAGATACATGAATCCCTATATTCATAGCAGCACTATTTATAATAGCTAAGACATGGAAGTAACCAAAATGTCCATCAACAGATGACTGGATAAAGAAGTTGTGGTTTATATACAATGGAATACTACTCAGCCATAAAAAAGAATGAAATAATGCCATTTGCAGCAACATGGACTGGCGTGGAGATCATCACAGTAAGTGAAGTAAGCCAGAAAGAGAAATAAAAATATAGTATGACAACACTTATATGTGGAATCTAAAAAAAAAAAGACACAAATGAATTTATTTACAAAACAGAAACAGACTCACAGACATAGAAAACAAACTTGAGGTTATGGAGGGGAAAGAGGGTAGGGAGGGATAAACTGGAAGCTCAAAATTTATAGACACTAACAACTACTTATGAAATAAATAAACAACAAGGTCCTACTGTACAGCACAGGGAACTATATTCAATACCGTGCAATGGCCTATAATGAAAAAGAATATGAAAAGGAATATATATGTGTGTATATATACTTACATATATATATAAATGAATCACTTTGTTGTACGCTGCAAATTAATACAATGTAAATCAATCATACTACAATAAAAATTATGTTTAACAATCAGTTAAATTTTAACTTTTCATATTTACTGAAGCAAAGTTAAACAAAATCTATCATGATTTTCTATAAAAATGTATTGCCTGGCCTAGAGAATGTAGCACTTTTTGTATTCTTTCTTATTTGTGCTATCAGCAAATTTTCAGAGTAGGCTCACTAGATCCTTACAGCATAGACAGTTAAATATCCTTGATCATGGTTTAAACTAGTCTGGAAATTAGTTCACATAATTACCTGTCAGTGGAATATGTCATTGGTTTTTCTTTTTTCAAAACATTTTTTTTAACTTAACATCTTCAGAGCTCCCTTAGATAACTGAATGAAATATCAGAATGACATACTCTGAGTGAAAAACGTTAATTTCTAATTCACCCTTTCTTCTATTCAAATGTATGATTTTTTCCAGTATTGAAAAATCTGCAGCATTAATCTCTGTGACTTAAAGAATAACCTTGTTTTACAGCACAGTTCAGTAAGACACTAGAAAAGCTGCAGACATATTTACAAAAGAAATATCCACAAACTATTACGTTGTCATACATTGGTGCACTTGTCTGCCTATGTGATATTTTTCTCCAAGTTCAATGGTGCATATCAAGTTAACAACCACAATTTATTATCTAATGTATTGTGTGATTAATGGGATAGCTCATATTTTAATCAACCATAGATTTCTTCTCAATGAGGTCTACTTTCCTTAAGCACAAGAAAGTCATTCAGTATTAACTTTTCACAATAGTTTTTCTCCTACTTTCCTTTCTATTTATTTTTAACAAAAATTTCATGGGAATGTTGCTAATAGGGATAATAAATCATTTTTTGATACCCCTATATTTTTAAAGAAGACCTATTTGGCTCTGCAAAGTGCTTTGTATTTAGAGTTAGCAATAACTACTTTAAATGTAGTAACTATAGTTTCTTGATAACCTTCCACTGAGTCAAAGTTATCTCCCTTTTCTTCCTACTATCAGAGAGTTTTTTTCCTACATGATTTTGCCCATCATAATTTTAGTTACTTGTGAATAGCTAATGTATCCCTTGCTTGATTATAAGCTACTTAATAAAAGTGATATTATCTTCATTTTCCTGTTTTATAAAAACCAGCAGAGTAACATACATATAGTAGACGCTTGAAAAAAATATGTGGACTTTATATGAATCATTTTAAATCTGTGACCCCAGTATTAGTCTAACAAATGATTTAACCACTCCAAACCAAAACATGGAGTCACAAAAGCTTTATTAGCTATTATATATTATACTATCATAAGAATATTCAATGGTTATTCTGTTCTAGATATCATATACATTAGCTGCAGTACCTTAATTATCCTATCATCTTTTAAGTATCCTATATGGATAATTAAATACTAATATGAAGTACACATGATGAATAGCCCCACTGCAAAAACAGGAAAATTGAGGTTCTGAAAGAAAAGGGTACTTGTTTCAGATCAGAGTGACTGAGTCAGGTTTTGGACATTTATGTGTCTGATGGCAAAACTGGGAGTTTTCCACCACTGAACATCAAGACAGCCTCTTGAGGCCTCTGGTTCTGGGAATCTTAGATGACAAGACCTTTAAACCAAGTTCCTAATTCTGGAGAAAATTCTACTGAATGATATGCATTAGATACAACAGGCAAATACAAAACAAATGTATCACTCATAAGTATAAGAATGTTGAGACCAAAGTACTAAATAGTTGTAATCTTCTGTTACTAGTATTTGGTAACTTTGTCATTATTTTTTCTGAATAAACTATATGTACCTACCATGAAACATTCTAATTTTCTTTGAGGTTTTGATTCATTTTTTTCCCAGATTCTAACATATTTGTGTTAGACTGAAAGAGTTTCTGATTTTGAGAAGAAGTTCAAGTTTGTCGTTTTACACTATAGTCAAATGTAGAGTGGCCACTATTGATTTTTAAACTTGACTAGATAATTGAATTTTCTCACTGACCAGAGGCTATTAAGAGTGTATTTGATTAGAGGTACTTGTTTCATTTTTGTTCTGGGTTGAAAGATCATTTACTATCAACCTGCTACAACATCTGTTGAAACACATTCCTAGGGGAAACAACAAACAAATTAAAAAAAAAAAACAAGTAAGAACATACACACACACACACACACACACACACACACACACACACACACACACACACACACAAAGTAATTCTCCTATACTTTCATTTTAACACATTTCTCAAACTTATTTCCTTGGGAAATTACAGAATGTCCTCCTTTTTCTACAGTAGCATTTTTAGTTTTATAAATATATAAACTAAATATATATTTTATATATTTACTATGTGGTAATACTATAAGCAAGTAAATACAGTATATCCATGCTACAAAACTATTAAAGAACACAGGTTAAAAGTTAAGGACAGAGACCAGACCAAGATGGCAGAGCAGGAAGACCCTGAGCTCACTGCCTCCCACTGGCACAGCAAAATTAAAATTTACAGAGCAACTATTGATAAGAAAGACCAAATAAAAGATCTGCTACAACTAAAGATATAAAGAAGGAACAATAACGAGATAGGTAGTAGGGGTGGAGTTGAGGTACAGTCAAGACCAATACCCATGGGCGGGTGATCCACCAACAAGAAGATAACTGCAGTTGCAGAGGTTCTCACCAAAGAGCAATGAGTCACGCCCCACATTGGGCTCCCCAGCCCACATGTCCTGCACTGGAAAGACGAGCTCCCAGAGCATTTGGCTTTGAATGCCAGTGGGACTTATTTTCCACTGAGCCAGAGGGCTGTGGGAAACAAAAACTCCACTCTTTCAGGGCACGCACAAAACTCATATGCTCCAGGACCCAGGGCAGAGTAGTTATTTGAAATAAGACTAGGTCAGATACACCTGCTGATTTCTGAGCGCCTCCTAGAAAAGCAGGAGCCAATAGGAGATCACCTTGAGGACACAGACATTAATGGCAGCCATTTGGGGAACTTGTTCAACCACATGGACACTGGTGTTGGTAAGCACCACTTTGTAATACTCCATCTAGTTCAGCAGTACTGGGACCTGGCCCCTGCGACCATATTGTCTGTACCAATATCAGGATGCCTCAGGCCAAACAACTAGCCAGTTAGAGACAGAGGCCCACCCCCCCGAGAAGGCAAGATGCCTTAAGACCCCCTGAGCACCAAACCACCCCAGGGCATGACCCTGTCCACCAGGGTCATGTAATATATCATATTAACGAACTGAAGAATAAAAACCATATGATTATCTCAACAGACAGAAAAAAGCTTTTGACAAAATTCAACATCCATTTATGATAAAAACTCTGAAAAAAGTGGGTATAGATGGAACATAACCCAACATTATAAACTCCATATATGATAAACCCACAGTTTACATTATATTCAACAGAGAAAAGCTGAAAGCATTTCCTCCAAGATCAGGAACAAGACAAAGACGCCCACTCTCACAACTTCTATTGAACATTGTATTGGAAGGTTCAGTTACAGCAGTCGGACAAGGAGAAAAAAATAAAAGTCATCCAAATTAGAAAGAAAGAAGTAAAACTGTCACTGTTGGCTGACGACATTATACTATCCATAAAGAAACCTCAAAATGCCACCAGAAAACAACTAGAGCTCATCAATGAATTAGTAAATTTGCAGGATATAAGATTTGTAATATACAGAAGTCTGTTGCATTTCTATGTATAGAATCTATACACAACAAGGAACTACAAACTAACAGAAAGAGAAATTAAGAACCAGTCCCCAAAAGAATAAAATATCTAGGAAAAAATCTACCTAAGGTAGTAAAAGGCATGTATTTGGAATACTATAAGACACTGATACAAGAAATTGAAGATGAGACAGATGGAAAACTATAACATGTTCATAGACTGAAAGACTTAACATTGCTAAAATGATCATATTACTCAAAATAACCTGCAGATTAATATAATCTCTACAAAATTTCTGTGGCATTTTTCACAGAACTATAACAAGTAATTCTTAAATTTGAATGGAAACACCAAAGACACTAAATAGCAAAAACAATCTTGAGAAAGAAGAACACAGCTGGAGGAATCACACTCCCTAACTTCTGACTACACTACAAAGCTACAGTAATCAAAACAGCATGGGTTTGGCACAAAAACAGATACATAGATCAAAGGAACAGAACAGGAAGCCCAGAAAGAAACCCACATGCTTATGGTCAATTAATCTATGACAAAGGCATCAAGACTATACAATGGAGAAAAGACAGTCTCTTCAATAGATTGGTGCCTGGAAAACTGGACAGTTACATGTAAAAGAATGAAATTAGAACATTTTCTTATACCACATACAAAAATAAACTCAAAATGGCTTAAAGACCTACACGTAAGACTGGAAATCATAAAACTCCTATAGGAAAACAAAGACAGGACACAATGTGACAAATTACAGCACTATTTTTTTTTTTTTGGAGCTGTCTCCCAAAAGCAAAGGAAATAAAAGCAAAATTAAACAAGTGGGACCTAATTAAACTTAAAGGGTTTTGCATAGCAAAGGAAACCATTGACAAAATTAAAAGATAACCTACTGAATGGGAGAAATATTTGCAAATGATATGACCAATAGGGGTTAATGTCCAAAACATATAAAGGATTCACGTAACTCAACATCAAAAATACCAAACAATTCAATTAAAAATAGGCAGAAGAACTGAACAGATATTTTTCTATAGAGAAATGCAGATGGCCAACAGGCAAATAAGACGCTCCAACAATGCTAATCACCAGGGAGATGCAAATCAAAACCACAATGAAATATCACCTCATACCTGCCAGAATGGCTATCATCAAAAGACCATAAATAATAAATTTTGGCAAGGATGTGGAGTAAAGGGAACCCTTGTTCATTGTTGCTGGGAATATAAATTGGTGAAGCCACTATGGAATACAGCATGGAGGTTCCTCAAAAGTAAAAGTAGAACTACCACATGCCACATAATCCAGTAATTCCACTTCTGGGTATATATATATATATGAAGAAAATGACAACACTAATTCAAAAGATACATGTATCCCAATGTTCATAGCAGCATTATTTACAACAGTCAAAATATGGAAGCAATCTAAGTTTCCATTGACAGCCTAATGGTAAAGAAGTTATGGTTGAGTATCATTCACATAATGGAATGATACTGAATCATAAAAAAGAATGAAATTTGGCCATTTGCAACAACATGGATGGACCTAGAGGGCAGTATGTTTAGTAAAAGAAGTCAGAGAATCACAAACATGTATGTTATCACTTATATATGGAATCTAAAAAAATAAAACAAATAAATAAGTATAACAAAACAGAAACAAACTCACAGAAATAGAGAACAAACTAGTGGTTAACGATGGGGAGAGGCAAAGGGGGAGGGGCAAAACAGTGGTAGGGGATTAAAAATTAAAAACTACTATGTATAAAATAAATAAGCTACAAAGATACATTATACAGTACAAGGAACACAGCAATATTTTATAATAACTTTAAATGGAGTATAAAGTATAAAAATTTTGAATCACTGTGTACACCTGAAACAAATATAATACTGTAAAACAACTCTACTTCAATAAAAAAAAATTAAGGGTCATAGCAAAAGCATTCCCTACATCTCCCACTAATGTCTGGTCATCATATTTTAACTTCCCCTGTCTCTTCTGGAGATCCTAAAAGTGTGATTCTTTTAAATGCCTCAACTGGACTAGAAGAAAAATTAGAACATCCTTTTCACATTCACCTCTTTTGTCCCTCTGTGTTCCTTACCAGTTCCAAACTGCACGATACACTTGAATTCTGGAATCAAAGAGGTTTTTAATTCCCAAGTGCTTTGATTGCCTTTCCATAATGTAGAGAGAGAACTGAGTATAGAAACATATTGGCAGCTTTGTGGCTTAATCTGCTTCCACAAACTGAATGGACAAGTGGTTATAACCAAATAAACATTTCCATGCATAAAGCAGATTGCTTGGCACAATTTAAATTTCTGTCAAATGGGCTCTTGTATAAATTATTACCTATACTCTTGATGAGGCCTACAAAAAGAAAAAAGGGAAACAAAACAAAAATATTTGTGATTTATATTTCTGATTAGAAAATTCTGAAATCTCCCTTTCAGTAATGATGTCTCTAGTATGCAAGTGAAATAAGAGACTGAGGAGCGAAGGTCCAGGGGGAAAGCAAAAGCAGCATTTCCTGAGAACAATTATTTTACCAAAGTGCCATCTTCTCATTCTCTGAAGCCTTTCAGCCAGGCCCACGAATTAGTCCAGCTGCACATCCCACTTATTTCCTATCTAATGCAAAATGATCGTAGTTTGACTACACTGCACAGCACTTGAGAAGCCCTAATTGTTTCCTGTACATTCAGAGTCTCATATTTTTTAAACTGCTATTTATTTTTCTTTCCCACTGTTTATCCTTTTAATTAGACATCATCAGCAACTTCAGTGTTGAAGTATAAAGAATTCTTGGGAGAAAAAGATTCCATATGTACTTGCTTCAGTTGTCTTCTGGGTAGTTTTTCTGCTCCACTGACCCTCTTTTATTATACTGCCACTTGGAATAGTCACCACTTTTATTATACTGTCACTTGGAAGAGCACCACTGCGGTGTTCTTGGCTAGCTATCTTACATGCACTGTCTTGAGTCTCCACCAAAAATCTGTAGCAAGGAATTTAGTATGACTCTGGTTGTACAACTGAGAACAAAGGCTCACACTGTTTAACTAGTTAAATATCATGAAGTTCATGAGTGAAAACCTTAAGTTAAATGTGCCTCTAAATGTTAATACTAACATCTTTTACCCTCTTTATAATCAGATACAGAAAAGGAATTGAATATTCTAGACTTTAGATACACTTCATTGTTTTAGACTGATCCCCCTTGCTTTAGAGTGCTGGAATGTAACACTATTTGAAACACATTCCAGCATCACTCAGCAATTGCTGACTTTAAAATATATCTCAGAAAAATCAAAACCCACTTCCAAGTACAGTTTATGCTATCCCATCTTCCATGCCAGAGAATACGATGACCCACACATGATTTGTCCTATTTCCTAAAGGTGAGATTAAGTAGAGACAAAAAGGGATCCTGAAGGGAAAAATAACCACCACCACAACAAACCAAGCCACTTAATCTGAATTCAGAGGTTCTGGCTAGTTCAAACAACTAATAAAGAAAATGGGAAGAATACAATTTGCAGCAATTTCACAAAAAAGGAAAAAAATCTAACTTTACAAATAGCTCTGGCTTCATATCTAGCCAAGCAAGCAGCAAGGCAGAGGCAGATAATAATGTGATTAGTCTGGTAATGATATGCATTAGATACATTATGGGAAACAATAATGCTCCCTACTGAACGCAGTCAATCCAGTTATTGATTTTTCTTAATGTTAAAAGAGCTACTCTAAAACTGAAAAGAGATATCCTTTATTTATTCTCTTTCTCTTTCAGTTTCCAAGTCCATAGATCCTTTGATGCAGAGTAGTATACCAAGATAATGGAGTAATGTATATCTAATCTGACACCTACTGGGCCAGGCTAATGTTTCAGATAAAAACTGCTAGGATACTGCTGCTCATGGAAAAAACAATGTATGATAGGAAAAATAAATCTTAACTTTCCATTAATTTTTGTTTAGTTTTGTTTTCTAAAGCATCCTCGAAGACTAAGCATATTTTTCTTTCAAATCACAATAGTAACATATTGATTAGTCCACAAATCAGATGAAGCTGGTGGATCTACAATAAAATGTTCTCTTCAGAATATAGGTTTCACCTATTTAAGCTTCCAATATAGTATCAGTGTATATAAAACAGGTACATACGTACTTGGATATAGTTCCCTTCTTGTATCTTCTACTATAGTTTAAATCACTTTCCCTCACACACACAATACACACACACTCCTATCTTATCTTGCCCTCATTCTACACTTTACGCCTCCTCTGAAATTAACATTCAGCACCAGTAACTGCATATTTCTAGTGAATATCAAAACAAGTATTTCAATAAATACAAGACAATTTGGCAATCTCAACTTTCCTTTTCCTTTCACAAGATCTAAGTTTTTTTTTTAATTTTATTAAATATTATTTCACACTGTCTTTGTCAAGTAAATAATTAAGTAAAATAAAAGACTGATGTCAAAAGCTCCTTTTATACCTGATTTGTTCCATCAGAAAAATCACACAAATGTATTTGTATCAATCCTTTGCCTGATGCCTGATACTCATTTCCCTCATTCATCTCGTCTCCACCACCCTGCTGTCTTAAACTCTAGAGAAGATTAGGAAGCATTTCTTCTTGTCATTTTCACTTGGCCAGTTTCATTTCAACTGCCTCCAGAGGATCTGAAACATCATGTACAAGGCGTCAGACCTAAGATCAGTAACACAGAAACTAAAAAGCATCTCAATACCTTCCTCAATTTCATCAGTGGAAATCATATGTGCATTTCTAATGAATCTTTCCATATATTTTAAGAGTGGAAAGCCAAAACCAAAAGGTAATTCAATTTTATCAGTCTACCTAAAAAAAGATCTTCTCTGGGTCTTTTAAAATTATTAAGATGAGAAAATTGCTTAATTTTTAAAGATCTTTTCACATGACAAACTTTTCATTTAGCATATTGCTTACTTGGCGTGAAGCCATGTAGGTGAATGGAGTAAAATATTTGGCCTGGTATAGAAAAGCAAACAACATCAGGAATTAATTATTCAGTTTTTCTAAATGGCTCTAAGCCCAGTTAAGATTATTTCTTCCAAATTTTAATAAGAATGTGAAGTATAAAGCACTTAGGATAAGAAATAATTCCTTTTTCCTTTTCCTATTTTCCCTTTTCCACCCAATAAGTCTTTGTGAGAGACTTAATTCAGATACCTTGCTATTTAAATGGATTTCTATGGAGAATTTTTTTCATGTTTTGTCTCCCAACTTGAAAATTTTCTTCCAAAGATCTTTCTGTGACGTTGTCTTTGAATTTTAAGACCTCTTATTTGTGTACATGAATTGGCCAAAAAGGCTTCCTCCATCTTATACATTCATTAAACTTTGTGCCATAGCTATTAGAAGGCTTAAGAGTCAATATGTTTATCAAAGGTTGTTTGCACCTTGAATATAGCATATGTCCTATACATAAACGTTCTAAAATTTTTTAAATTATGCAGTAGTGTAATAAGTAGAAACTAATTTCAAAGAGCTATCAAATTAATAGTAGTATTTGGTCCTAATTTCTCCTATGTTAAAAAAAATTAAGTGAATCTGAAAAAAAATTATATTACAAAATATCTGAAATGTTTAGTGAAGAACTGCTCTCAAGTTGCCACAGATCTCTATAAGAAGTGGAAGCCATAAATCTTTCAGCAGATAGTGCCGATGGTAATATTTCCAAATGAATTATTTTTGTTTTACTTATTCCTTGACCATGCTTAAAGTTATAACAATGGAGAAACTAACCTAACTATAAATTATTTTCATCTAGAATACTATATGATGATTTTATTAAAAGTAGCTATTCATTAATTTCTTAGCTACTTTCATGAGTATAAATATATCTTGTATTAAAGACTTTTATATCTTTAACATTTATTTCACACACTTTCATTGTATCGGATTTTATAAGAGTTATAAATTTCTTTAGCCTTAGTTTCCTAATCTTTAAAATAAGAATATTAATATCTATTTATTGAGTTGATATGAGATTTAGCTAATTTACTCAAATTACTTGTAGCAACCATTAATTAGAAGGCTTTGTCAATTCTCCAACAATGATTTAAATTAGAAGTTTACAATGCTTCTCCAAATACACTACTTGTCAGTCATCACAGTGATTGTGTTGTCAATCACACTTCACAGATGAGAAAACGGAGACACTGATACAGTTTCTACAGAGCCATAACTTCATAAAGCAATATGCTTAATTTTGAAATGCCAATCCCACTGTACCATGCAGTCTCTACCCCACCATTCTACTTCTCAATATGCTCTTAGAATGAAAGCTCCATTTAGAGTCTTACGTGACAGTAGGAAGGCTTGGTTCAGAAAGCAGTAATATCTCAAAATCATGAAATGCACTTAAATGTAATATATGTGAAATATTATGTACCAAGTTGCTGAGAAGAATAGGATTTGCTCAGAGGAGACTATTTACTAGAGCTAGGTTTTCAATAGAAAAAAATTCAACTGTGACTTCTTAGTAAAAATGTAGTTCATTACATGGGTTGAATGTGGTCCTTTTTTTAAAGTTAATTTAGGGAACATGATTCCTAACTTTGTACATATACAAAGAGAGGAATAAATTATATTAAAAAATAAAACCTCCATCTAATTTTTATGTATCAAGCTTGAAATCAAACATGTTTAAAAGTACATTTTATAAAGTATCTCCAGTAACTTGACCATACATTACTATTACATCTTTCTGATCTACCGCTAATGGACATGAATCACATAATAGCAAGGCAATAAAGATAATTTGTTCCTCAATTCCAACACCTAAAGTTAGAAAAGTTTGGTGAGTGACATAAGTTAACAGGCACTTCCATAAATATTTTGTCGATAGCCAGAAATCATTCAAGTTTTGTCTACAGCAGAAATAATCTACATGCTGGCCAGACATCATACTTAATTAAATTTGTAAGGGTCACATCAAAGGTAAAGAATATTATTCAAATGGGTAATGCAATAGGAATACTAATTCACTCAGAGGGGTCTCAGTTGCCCTTTCAGCTTCCCCTTTCTTATAGAAATTCTTATTATCAGAATAAAAATACCAAGCTAAGCAGATCTACTAACTCATACGCTTGTTTAAGCTCAATTTGAATGTCTCATAAAATCATCCATTACTATGGGCAATAAGTACTTATATTGAGGCTTCATCCATCTGTTCTTATTCAAATAAAGCAGAATATTGTTTGTAAACAGGAAAAAAATTGTATCTCAAAGAATTGTGACTTTGCCATTTGCTCACCACAATAATACTCAAGAGTACAGTAATTTTTATGTGCTTCATACCTACAGGGCATAAGCTACTGATTTAAATACTACAATTAGTAATTATAAAAATGCTTATCAAAGTTCGCCACCATACTCTGGTAATTCTTTCAGGAAGGTTGCCTTTTTATGATACCTTCTTCCTGTCAACAACCTACAGACAAGTTGTTTCTTGATGTTTAAAGCTCAGATTTCACCATGGACTAAGACTGATCATGATTTTCGAATAAACAGATAAAGCTCATATGTATCTTGAAACTGTTAATATTTGCCAGTAGGTTATCAATGTACTAGAATTCTTTTGAGTTGCTTGATTTCTTAAGCAGAAAGTCGATGAAAAGGAGTACAGAACTTTAGAAATACGTAGACATCAGTTAAAATCCTGAAACTTACTGTGTGAAATCATGCGGGCTGTTTAATCTCACTGAGCCTCAGTTTCCTTAATATTAACACACTGATAATATTCCCTACCTTATAGCATTATTTCTGGAATGAGATAATGCACATAAAGTATTCAGTAAGTATAAGTATATGAGTACTTATAAGTACATAAGCATATACAAGTACTGTAAGTACATAATACTAATTTAACATATAAGTATTATTTTATATGTGTGTGTGTATGCATGCCCTTCTGTTTCCCTTGGGTATCTACTGTCTGTGAATACCACACAAAAATAACCTTATGTCCACAAACTCCAAATAAATTGATTTAATATAACTCTAAACCCTTAAAGGTAAGTCTTATCAGTGGGTTGAAAGAGTTACTGCATCTGCCAGCTATTTTCTTGTTAAGTACCACCTGCATTAAAAAAAATTTGGTTTAGTTTGATCCCTTATATTTGACCTATATCATTCATAACATTGACTTCCAAACTACATTATTCATAAAAGAACATTTCCTAGGTCCAAATTAACTTGACTCAGTATGTATGAATTGAGAATCAGTTTTGCTCAAGACAGTGCTAAGTGCTGAAGAATGGAGAAAATTTAAGAAAACATTTCAGGATGAAAGAGAAGTAACTCTTACTCTGGAATTGTTGCACACTCACCCTATTTCACATCACTACTATCAAAGGATTATGCAAACGAACAAATGCCTATCAAAATTCACCAACCAAGCTTCTTCATATTGATTTGAAAGCAGTGCTTCAATAATAAAATAAATAATACAATTACCCTGGTTTAGGAAAATGACCAATACCTTAACACAAAAGAACTGTAGGCGCTACCATTCAACTACTCTGGACCGCAATTCACCCATTTAGAAAATGATGAGCTTGGAGTATCCAACGTATCTTATTCGTTTATCATAATTATTTTACCTAAATTTTGAATAGTTCTCCAATTAAAAATGTAAATTTGTTAGCTCTTGGCAAATTAAGTGTAGTAGTTATCCCAATCAAATATGTTGCCCAGTTGTGATGTTTCCTGAAAAGATATTTTCTGGAAGTAATCATGTAGTTACTTTTGTTATAAAATTAATGAAAGCTCATAAAAAACTTAAGGAAAGCAATTAAAACACAAAACAAGAGCAATATAAGATTCTTCCTGAAAAATATTCAAGAAAAATATGTTAAAGTGTTCCCTATCCAAGTGTGTTAGGAAACATGCATGCACACTCATCCACGTACTTTTTTTTCCTAAATGGTTATCATAATAACTATACAAAAGATTTCCTAAAATTCGCTTAGTGACTATTTGATAGTGGTAGCTGAAATGAAAAATGTTTGCTGGGAATTTTCTTGGTCAGAATATATGTAGGATAAAAAACTACTGAACACATGTTACCTATAAAATAAGTCAACTTACTGGAATTTGATTTGAATTGCCATTCAGATGAAAGATGTGCTAGAATTACTCTTTCATTTTCATCTTCAGAAAAGACAATACAAAATCCTACTACAAAGTTTAGGGTAAACCTGGCCAAGATTAACTTCCATTTAAAGATACATTCTTCCCCAACTGCTAAGTATACCACACACATACCACATATACGGCTCAGAATTGTGAGAGTGAGTGTTATGTGTATGTGTGCATCTGTGTGTGTGAATGTAGGGTGTGTGTTTGGCTGGTGGTTAATATAAAGAAAAGATAAAATTGCCAGGAAAAAAGTCTTTACTCATAAGCTTTGGGTAGAATGACTATTTCATTATACTTGCAATTGTCATTTCAAAGCCCTGTCTCTAGTTTCTTATGGCTCTGCTAGCTCTGTGATATAACTAGATGGAGATCATTCTACTGTGACCAAGTTACATCTCAATACAGAACCCTCATTTTTCATGTCTCCTGCTTAAAAACAAACAGCAAGCTCCGGAGAAAGACATGGAGTTAACTGATATGAACCTACACTAAAATAGTGGCATTTTCAGAAATGAAATGAACAATTCTCAGAGGATTCATATCTTAAATTTTTATCGCAAAGAGCTTTCTAAAATCTTGCTCTTTGAGATATGAACTAGTTTTTATCTCCTAAGGCAGGTCAGCACTAAGCTGTTTGTGATGCTGGTTTCAAGCAATTTGGGAGGCATGAATTATTTTCTTCTGAACTTCTCACCTAACAGCTAAATTTCTTGCCTCTCACATGAATATTTGTGCTTAAGATTTTTGTACTCAGCAAGTAAAATTTTAGAAGCCATACATTATATAAGCTAATAATTCACATGTAATCGAAACACTGAAAAGGAATGAAGCATAGGATGTAATCAAATTGTAACTTTATTTTTTCTCCTACTGTCTGTGTAATATATATCCATTGGGGAAAGCAGTTCCCTTTACATTTTCATTTTTCATTTCTTTCTTTTTTTTTAATGGAGATACAGGGGACCGAACCAAGTACCTCACGCGTGCTCAGCATGCGCTCTACCAACTGAGCTACAGTCCCACTTCCTCCCTTTACATTTTGAAAATAGATAATTTGGCAAAAAAATCTTAGCTTAAAAAGCCCTGTCTTGCTCCAGTAATTAAATATGTCCAATTTGTGTTATCAACACTTCAGTCATTTTTTATTTGTTTTCTTTCTCTGAAGCTAAGACCTAGAGTTGGTAGCCTGCTTGCCTTCTGGGAGAGGGTATAGCTGACTGACTCCTGCTCTCTTTCTCTGCTTTTCCATCTCTTCCTCAAATCCACTGCTGCAATTTAAAGTTCACTAAAGTCAAAGAGTGGGGCAAGAGAAGTCAGAGCAGGAAAATCTTGCTTGTCCCTCTGGACTTGGCAGATGGCAGAACATCCCGGTGCCTTCAGGGGGCTCCTCAGTGGTCTACTGCTCTGCCTCTCTGGACACTCCCGCACGCTCAGCCCTGGTTCTCCAGTTGTCATCCACAACCCACACTTGCTACTGGAGTGCTCTAACCCTCCCAGGAGGTCCCCCTAGGAGAGACTAAACTTCAGTTCACATCATTCTCTATTGAGCTCAGTGGAAATTCGGCTACTCTGGGACAGCAGCCTCCTATCTCCACACTTTGCCCAGCCAGATTTGGCTTTCTCTCTCTCTCCCAGGTGTGGTCAGTCATTATCATGCAGGGTCCTTCAGCTGCTGGGAATGTATATCAAACCCTCTCTCCTCAAAAACAAAACAAAACAACAAAAAAAAAAAACCCTCCCAGAAGTCCAGTTGAGGCTCTGTACCTTTCAAGGTAGAGAGATGGTTTGCTCTCAGCCTCTCACTATAGGAAGAAATCTACAGACCAGAGCCATGGAGACAATCCTCATATATCTAATTTCACGATTTCTCTAAGGTGGTCTAAACACTTAGTAGAGGACCTGACAATTTTGTTGTTTTGAGCTGAAACTTTAATTTTATCTTGTTACAGTTACACATGTAAATTCTGTGTGACATATAGGATATGACACAATAGCTGACACATAACATATGCTTACTTAGTGGTAGTTGTCACTATTATTATTATCACCACCATCAATACAATACTTATCACAAAGGGAGAAGTGTATCCTACTTACCAATTCTTAACTGCTCATTTATACTCAAATGTTTATACTAACTTTATTTATCATAGCCAAGGACTAGAAACAATCCAAATGTCTATTAACAGGTAACTGGATGAACAAATTGTGGCATATTCCTACAATACAATACTACTTGGCAATAATAATGAACTACTGATACCAGCAACTACATAGATGAATCTTAAAATAATTATGATGAGCGACAAAACTCATATTCAAAAACAAGTCCATGGTGTATCATTCCACTTATATAAAATTCTAGAAAATGAAAAGTATTCAGAAAACAGAATACAGATTAGTAGTTGCTTGAGGAAGTGGGTGATAGCAGAGAAGGAAGGGTAAGAATTTTTACAAAAGGCATGGGGAAACTTTTGGGTTTGGTAATGTGTTTATTATCTTGACTGTGGTGATGGTTTTATTGGTGTACACATACTGGAAAACATAAAATTGTTTGCTTTAAGTATGTTCCATTTGTTTATGTTAACTATACCATAATAAAGCTATTTATAAAATATTTAAACAACAAGAGTTGGGTATCCACTGTGATTTCATTGAAGTCTTCTAAGACTGGTCTATAGTCATTATATTTATCATACGTTATATCAGGCATTTGGTCTAACTCTCCATTGATCCAGGCAGTCAAGATTTCATATCTTATAAAAGGTTTGACTTATTCAGTTTATTTCTAGCCATTATATATATTTTATTGCTTATTTAAACACAGTATTTTTTCTAAAGGTAGTTTCCATCTGATTTATGTATTATATAAATATAACTGACATCACATATTTATTTTCAAATGTGCCATTTTGCTGGAACTTTAAATAAATTCTGATAGCTTGTCAGTTGACTCTCTT
Source organism: Camelus ferus (assembly GCF_009834535.1). Classification (NCBI taxonomy): domain Eukaryota; kingdom Metazoa; phylum Chordata; class Mammalia; order Artiodactyla; family Camelidae; genus Camelus; species Camelus ferus. Next base: position 15,172,571 of record NC_045699.1, read on the forward strand.
GGTTTTCATATAATCTATTTGGAATTTTTACCTTCTAATGTAGTTTAATCGGTATCCTCACTGAAATATGGATAGAGGTATGTCTGTCATCACTGTATTGCCAAACTTTGACCAAAAATTCTTTGCCTTGTTTTTAACACCATAGTAATATTGCTATAGATAAGCCATTAGAAGAGAATAATTTGCCCCAAATGATAAATATCTGTGCCACTGTTTACTATTTTGAAGACCAAGTACAGTTCCAAGTACCTCTCTGTTAGATGGAAACTATAACATAAACATCTCCCTTGCATAAAAGCTGTGAAATTTGCAACACTGTTTTTAGGAGCTATGTATTTTTCAAAGAAATTTTGAGTAATTTTTTACTTAGTTTTTAATGGACCATACTGTGTCAAACAAGTTTGGTTAGATTTTGCTTTAACAGACTTTCTATTTCAGAGTCTGAGGACACAGCAAAACTGGGTGGAAGATACAGAGGTTTCCTATATGCCCCTTGCCCTAAAACACGCATAGCTCCCCCATGATCAACGTCCCCCACCAGAATAGTACATTTGTTAACAACTGATGAACCTACATTGACATCGTTATCAACCAAAGTTCACAGTTTACATTAGAGTTCATTCTTGGCATTCAGGCTTGGACAAATGTATAATGACAGGTACTTCATTATAGCACCATAAAGAGTAGTTACACTGCCTTTCAAATCCTCTCTACTTGTCTATTTATTTCATTTATCTCCTGAACTCACAACCACCCCTCAACCTCTGGTGATCACTGATTTTATATTGTCTCCATAGTTTTGCCTTATTAACAACTAACAATGAAGAAATTATAATTAAGAATAAATTCTATTGATTTGGATAGCATCAAAATTTTCAAAGTACTTTCACATATATTGAACAATTTTCTCCAGAGAATATCCCTATTTTATAAGTCACAGGTAACAAAATATAAAACCACAGAGACACTAAAATGATGAATTTTTAATTCTGAATTTCATCTTTTTTCTACTAATCTCTGGACGTACAGGTGCAGTAGTTAAGTGTATGCCCTGGACTCAGACTACCTAAATCTTAAACTCACGCCTGGTTATGTAATTCTAAGCAAGTTTTCTTACCTGATCAAGCCAGTTTTTATCATCCTTATAATAAGCATAATAATAGTATCTTTCTCATTAGAGTGTCATGAGCATGAAATGAGATGATGTACAGAAAGCTCTTAGCATAAAACTATAACAGAGCATGTGATCAGTAATTATTAGAATTTTTACTACTGTATTTTAAATGTATGGACAATAATAATTATTTTGTGAATCCTAAGTCAGAGATGAGAAAAAATGCAATGATAGGTGCATTCATTAGCTGTCCAACTATGATTATGGTCAATTTTTTGCAGATTTTGGTTAGCAAGCATGTGATTTTAAAATAGACTCATATTCTGTATTACTACAGAAGAAAGATTAATAGAGAGCATGAAACAGAATTTTGTTTTATGTTGCACAAAGCTTGTTATTTTTGTTATAGGTTGTTCAGCATTCCATCGATATCAGAACACATTATTTCAATAGCAAATTCAAACATCTCAATCAGAACTTAAAAAATAAAAGTTGAAATATATGATAGTGTATTAAGAGAGGTGCTATCATTGAAGCTCCTAAAAGTCTGTGTAATCCACAATGTAACTATGACATATAGATACACCAACAAACACACACTCACACACATATAACGAAAGGCAAGAAAAATAAAACTAGGTGCTCGATGTCTGAAATTGAGTAACTCAAGATAATCCTTCAGAATGCTGCATTTGGAGGAGGGCTGGTCAACTAAGCCTCAATCACTTCATTAATAAAATAGGGGTAATAATACCTACATTAAGGGTTTTATGTCAGGTACATGGCTTACAGTACATGTCCCTAAACTCAACATTCCTAACTAGTCTGAAGGTTCTGGCTCCCTCCCTGCCTATTCATGAAGTAACAGCAACTGGTGCAACACCATTTAGCATATTCCTGCCCAAGTATTACATTCCTATAAAACTCGTAATCATTTATACAGAAGATTGTATATTTCTCCTGCAGGTGTATAAAGAGAGAGGTCCTACATTTTAATTGTACGGAAACAAGACAAAAACTCAAAAAAACAAAAAAACCTGCAGCATACTAGTCTGATAATTCCACAACTTGTCACAGAACTCAAAACAATCGATGCCATGACATGCCAAATCTTGCTGAAATAGTAGGTGGGCCACTCAGACGACCTAGGCAGTGAGGCATTGTGAGTCAGAGTGAGAGAGAAAACTCTGTTCCATTGTATTCCCTCAGGGATAATATTTCCTAAGAGGAAGATTATCTTTAATCAGAAGTTACCTTCTCAATGAGGACCTCTCTGACATCCTATATAAAGTACACCTCTCTTCCCTTCCAGATATATTTTCATTCTTATAGTTATCGATTTCACTTATTTAGGTTATTATCTGTCTACTCCTACTAAAATGTGAGCTCTATTGCAGGCATGGATTTCACGTTTTGTTCACTATTGTTTTCTTACCACATACAACAATGCCTGACAGTGGAAGCTCCTCAGTATCTGTTGGATTTGCAATGAATCATAATACTGAGGATGAGCCTGAGGGACCTCAGGAAGCAGCAAAGAGGCTAGCCATGTGCTCACTCACAGCTTTCTGGATCTAGCTGTTAATTAAAAAAGAAAAATCAAATTCTGGCACTTTCCACAAAGCTGATCTCTGAGATGCTACTTCCAAGAGAAACATGCATTTGCTGCTAGATTGAAAACCACACATCCCATCAAATCTTAATCCTAACTCCACCCCCTTTCCTTTGGGCAAATCTCAAACTTATGGCAGGAGCTACACGACCGACCTACCTCTGAGGGTTGCCTGTAGAGTGCACACATGGGAGTTTCACATTATACTGCTTTAATACAAAAAGTCAGCTTTTCATTAATATTATTTTTTAAATTCTTTGTAAAAAGATACTCCAGGCTTCTAATACTTAAAGACACTAAACTCTGGAACTAGCAGTGGTTAACTACAGGCCTTAGAGTTGGGATTCCATTTTCTCTTTACTGATCTCTGGAAATGGTATTTTAATGCTGTGGCTTTCTGCAGACTTTGGATTTAGATGGCCTCAGTCTTCATTCCAGATCTGACACTTACTAGACTCACAACCTTAAGACAAGTTACTTAGTATTTCCAACCCTTAGTTATCTCACCTCTAAAATAAGCATGATATCAATATCTCCCTCCTGGAATTGCCATTAGCTTAAAATGACGTAATGCTTATGAACCTCTTAGCATGATGACTGGCAATTGTGTGTGCTCAATAAACATTAGATATTGTTGTCAAATTTTAAATGTATAAAGGTAATAATTAATTTTTTCCTCAGGCTGGGTAAACAGTGAGAAGAATGCAGTGGTAAATGTGTTAACCCATCTCTGATTGCTGGCAGTTTTCTGATAAGCCTATAATTTTAAAATGAAATAATCTGAATATTAAATTGGCCACAAGTTAAAGATGTGTCAATGGCATGAAGTCTGTTTTTGAATGCCTTTCTTCAAATGTCTACATAGAAGGGAGATAATTTTCTTTTTCCTTCCCTTTCACTCCCAAATGTGAAGAAAGTAGATGCGCAAAGCTAGAGTGTGTTTAGGAGATGGCAAGAGTGGTCAGGGGAGACTTCTCCAAGGAAGGGTTTGCCACACTGTATTCTATAAAGAATGATGGCCACATCCACCTGTGGGAGGAGGAATCCTAGGGAATGGGCAAAGGAGGAGAGGTTAAAATCTCTCAAAACACCAAAGGCAATATTGTTCCTGAGCTCAGTGGGGTGGTAGCAAAATCTTTCCTGCCTTTCTTTAATCATGTGAATTGTTCTGAAGCTCAGTCTTCACAATCATTTCCTTTGCCTGAAAGGACAATGAATTAGTGACAGATTCCCACGTTCAGGCTCCATCTCTCAAAAGTCATGCTATATAGGAGAGATGAGAGAAAGATATCACATTATGTCACTGTGTAAAATGTCATTCTATTCTTTAAAAAGGAATAGAGGTTACCTATTTCCATATTCCTCAAGGCCCTAGTCCTCCACATAAGCAAATGGTAAATATTCAGCATGGAGACTTTTACCTCTAATGCCACCAGAGTTCTCATCACCACATAAAAAAATAGCAGCCCCACCTCACACAACTATTTATTCCCACTACCCTGCTTTGTATTCCTTCATGGTACTTATAACTACCAGACATATTTTGTAATAATTTGGTTGTGTTTCTTCTCTGTTTTCCCACACTAAAAGACAGACTTCCTAAGACTGTGACTTCATCTATTTTGTTCACTGTCTTACTTCCAGCCCCTAGAAGAATACCTGGTACATAGCAGGCATTCAATAGACATACGGACATGAGTTAATAATTTCATGAAATAGGAGAAAATTACTTCAACCTCTGTCCTATAAGGAAACAATTCTTAAGCTGTTTCAGTGTTTTATCCAAAGCTAGATAGTTCTACCGAAGAATCATTGTAGTATAAAGCAGGATAAAGCCAGGAGTAATAAAAATACTTAGTTTTTAAATAATCAAAATTGCTCAACTATGGTGCATGGCTCCCCATCAGTATCATTACTCAAATCACTTGAGGATGGAATTCATTTAAAATTTCAAAGAAAATATTGAAAAAATGAATCATCTTGTTTGCTTTCTTGTAAGAACTGAAATACCAGATATTTAGAAACATCTAGAGAGTTTATTAAATCTCTCATTTTCACCTGAGTAAATGAAATCATGCAAAGACAATGTCTAGGACAACTATTAAAACATTTCTTTTAATTTGAAAAATGCATTTTCCTAAATTAGTTATGGTAGTAAATCACCACAAAAATAACACCTACATTTTTTTTTATCCCTTTCCTTCCACAAAAAACACCAATGGAAAAAAAAGGCCAATCTGTCCTGTGAAAAACCCTGGACTGACAGAAGAAACAGCAATTTTAGCAGGATCAATCCCAACTTGCTTTTCACAGAAGTCTCACACTCAACACTTGAACCTGTCCTTTGTCAGTGCAGTGGGATTTAACCATGCAGCTCCATTAGTATTACAAGTTGTTCCACAGACATCAATCCCTGGCTGTCAGTGGCAGAGTAGACCCAATAGAAGATACGCGTTGAACAGGTGAGAGGATTATGCCAAAGTTTTCCTCTATGGCATGACTGATATCCTTTAATTTATTTTCCCCTTTGTGCTTAGGAAGTCAATGGCTATTAACAGAGTCTTACTGCAACAAATATATAGTAGTAGGATCTGAGCCCATCTGACCTCTCCTAAGACACAACTCCTAGAACATTTGGGAGAGCTATGTTAGTACTTTTATAAACAATATGCTCCCAAATCATGTAAGTGTTAGATTACATGAAGCTTAATAATGGACTTTTTCAAAGGAGTCTCTAAGATACAGGCATATCTTTGATATCCTCTTTGCTCTTGTAAATAATAAACATTTCCATTGCAGATTTTACCTCAATTACATTCTTCAAAGAAACAAATAAAAATGCCACCTGCCACTCAGGAGAGCACTATCATATAGAGATGCTATGTGGAAAAGACCCAAATGCTATTCACCAGTAGCTACTAACAATAGCAAAGAAACCAACGCATGGCCTTAAAATTATGTTCCTAATATCAATCTTTTGAGGTCAAACTTACAATAAAACATGAATGTGAACCATACAAAAGAGACAAATTCCAGTAGATGAATATTACTAAAGAAAACAAGAATATGTTTGATCTCTACTTTAGCCATGAGAACCAGACTTTAACACTGTCTACATTAGAAACCTACCATATAATATGAATTCATTAAAGAACTGTTCAGCATGGAAATTTTGAGCATATGTATATATAATATTTATTTTGTAGAATATATTGAAATATACTTCAAGCATTTATCTTGAAATATATATTCAACAAGAGGAGATGCATGGCAGTATTCAAAGACTTATGACCTACGTTAAAATTCTTGGCTCTGTCATTTACAAGCTTTGTAACCTTGGAAAATTACCTCAGCTCTCTGAATCAGCTTTCTCACTAATAAAATGGAGATAATTATATTATCAAGACCTCCAGTTTCAGTGTCTGCCAGAGAGGACACTCCATACATGAGAAGTTTTAGCATTCATTACAGTCATCACTAAAGTCACTATACATAAAATTTGTGATTTAGAGAGAACAGTATGTAAACAAACTGAGTTTGTGCATAAATATCTACATATATGAACACGAAGAAATGAGTATGTGTGTGCATATGGACAAGTATAAACATGAACATATAGCATGAAAAGCCCATTTTTAAAATATTTTAAGGTCCCATTTTATTTAAAAGACCTAGATTATTAAATAAAATATGAAGAAATCATAAATAGGTATGTAAAAATCTCAAACTATGACTCCTTCAAAAACTACAGTCTAAACATTTAAGATTTTAAAAAATTAAACACCTAGTGTAGTAATTTGAAATAAGCTGTTCATTCCATGACTACAAAAAAATCACTTGGAGTCCTTAAGTATATTTTTCAATCCATACTTATTTCTATTCATCCTAGGATACTTTAAATTTGCTTTCTAGCAGCAATTTTTGGGCAGCAGGAACGGCTACTAAATCACCTTGCCAGGTAATTTCTCACTTTGTAAATTAGCCATTTAGTTCTTCATAATTCTTTGTCCTAAATTTTTTTCCCTTCTCAACCCCCATCCTGGTAAGCATTTCATTCAAAATCAATGTACTCCCAGAACTGATTTCTCAAGAAGCAATCTCATGAAAGCCATGAATCCCCAAAGTGGCTTGAACTCTGCGTATCAAAGTGCAAAATCTACTGGTGTATTTAAAGCCCCATGAATGAAGCCTGCAATCCTGACCATGGTACTGGCCACCCTTCTGTAATTAATTCGGTGTTGGCTGTTTTCCTGTGTTTGTCTTTCAACAGAGGGGATATAATGCAATCGCTTGAAAAATGAAAGACCTTCTCATTTACACATGAAAAACCATCTTATGTGGTAGCTCCACGGGGCTGTATGCAGAGCTCTGTGTATACATTGCATTTAAGGGCTTAGATCTCTCTGCACCTGCTGCGTCACTACAGACCCCCACTAGTTTGAAGCCTGTTAGAGCAGGAGACTTTTCAGGCTGTGTCTACAGGACGCCAATACAGCTGGTCAATTCAATTCATTTGATGGGGGAAAAAAAAATCAGTCACTCCAGTAGGGGAAAATTCATCAAGCCATTTCTTTGGTGTTGTGTAGACAAATAAACTGGTTACCTTCATTTTCTATTTTGCCAACTGTTCTGTAGGACTGTAGAGACCCAGCTCCAGGCTCGTTATTTGTTTTAATCACACTAAATGCAGCACTGAATCAAGTTTCCAATCTGAAAGCTGCCATCTGCTCAACTCCAGAGAAAAGATTTAGAAGATGCTACCTAGTTGCAGCCCTACAGAGGCCTGAGGCAGCTTTTCCCAATGAAAAATGGAGTGCTGGTTACCGCTTCTGTGAGACTGCCCTTAAGAGACAAAGTATTTTGTGTATTAATATATAAAGAGATTTATGTCACTGACCAGTTGTTTATAATGGGGATGTAGTGTTACTGAGCTGATAAAAGGACAGTAACCATTATCCAGTTAATAGAGTTATTAACTAGAGCCAAATTGGTTCAATAATCTGAAAGCAATAAGGAGTAGCTCAGAAACTCTTTGACCACCCACACACTGTGAAGGACTTTAAGGGTAGCCACAGAAAAGCAGAGAACATTAGTAATAAAACACACAGAATATTTACATCTTATGGATTAGTTTGTCTATGAGCCACTTGGAGTACGTATCTCTCTCAGAAGAGTTCTTCTCAGTAGCCTCCTACTAGTATCAGCTCAAAGGAGTAAGGAACTTATGCCTGGATACTAACACATTAACAAAAGTGTAACATTATTTAATATAAATGGTAAATATACATTATCATCTACATTTCATAAATTACTTGCATTATACAGAAGTATTTAATACTTGTGTAATAGAAGTATTTTATAATATATCTAAGTCTTATATTAATCATATTTTCTGTAAGAATCCATGTTTAAGCTCTAACCATTTGTTTCCAGTAAATAAGATCTTGTAAGCATCCTAAATATGCTATTGTTTATCATTATATAATTTAGGAAAGAAATCAAAGTAAATATCACATATTTAAAAACTCATGTAGCATTAAACTTTCAGTTTGGATGGTTAACAATATAGCCCCATAGTTATGGCAATGAAATAACTAAGAATTTCTAGGAAAGCCTTCTATTCGAAAGGGTAGAAGGCTAAATTAATAAGACTTTCAATATCAGTAAACAACCAAATTCTCTTCACATTTACAAGACTCAAAGGGTTGTCACGCTGCAGCATTTTCACATCAGAAGGTGACAACTGACTAAAATTGTAAGTTGTCTAAAGTTAGCTTTAAAACTATGGTCTCTTATTTTATTTTCAAGATGTGATACTATATGAAGACAGAAGTTTGTTTCCACCCTCAATTTGAAGCAACCTAGACTAAGGGGTGGCGGAGAGAGAGAAAGATAGCATTGCCCGGCTGGTATAACAAAGCATCAAAAAATAAAACTTAAATAGCAATTCAAAGGATTTAATTGAGACATAAAAGAAGAAATTCTTAGTAGCGAAGAACTATTAAGTGTTAGGATGGGTCACATGGGAAAAAAATAATTTTCTTGTAAAAAGTAGATTTTAATTTGTCTAAAATGTGTAAGTGCAATCCTGCCCGAAGGTAAGAGGATGAATTCTCAGGGTCTTGTTGACTAATTAATCTGCTTTAGCAAAAGTGGCAAGTAATTCAGAATTATAAACACCCAATATTTATTAAACATGAGATATCCTGAATTTTTAAAAATATATAATCTAAAGACCAAGTCCCTATTTTCAATAAGCACATATTCTTCAAATGTGAGGGATGTGTGGGGAAGAAATGTTACAGCACTACTGCTCTGTGATAGTCTACACTAATGACTACTTAACAAAATTAATGAATGCTTTATGCAATAAAAACACTGTGACAATTTGGTAGATGCAAAGATCTAGGCTAAATATCAAATAGAGTTGAAATCTTTAGGAGGAAAGAACCAAATACATGAATCGAGATCCTTTGTTGGACACTGAACTGCATCATATAGGCTGATATCAATTTTCAGTGTAGGAATGAATGAAGGGATCAAGAGTGGGTGAGATTAATGATTGCTGGTTTATTTAGTCCTAAATTTTTCTAGGTATCTATCCAACTCCTTTAACAGAACTGTAAAAGCTCTCCACAATATGATATTCCACCAACATAAATTCTGTCAATCCTTTTGTTTCTCAGGAGTTCTCCTTCCCAATACCCTCTGGTATTCTGGACTGATTCCTCTCCATGAGAGCTGCACACCTCTCTTCCTGAGATTTCCTCATGTTCATGTACTATTACTCATGTTTCTCAATCTAATCTGTTGTTACTGCTTACTCTGCAGTTGTGGTAGGGCTTATCTACAGTTTTATACCAAAAGATACATGGAAAGTAAATTTCCATAATCATGTATGTCTAGAAATGTCTTTATTCCATCCTCAGATTGATTGAAAGCTTGGCTGCATACAGAACTATACATGTAAAATGCTTTACTCTAAATTTAAAGAATCGTCTTCCAGCTTCCAGTATTGCTACTGAGAAGTCCTATGACAGTCTGATTATGATCCATCACATGTAAGACATTTTTCTAAGAAATCTAGATCCTTCTCTTTATTTCTAACATTTGGACATGTTATATTGCCTTGGAGTGAGTGTTTTCTCAACCACTTTGCTGAGTGAGTGTTCACGGGCTCTTTCGTTCTAAAAATTCGTATTCTCCACCTTTCTAAAAAAGTCTTGTCTTATTTCTTTGATATTTACCATCACCTGATTCTTTGCTCCTTCCCCTTTTTTCTGAACCTCCTATTAGGTGGGTGTTTTGTTCTACATCATTTTTTCTTCTTTTAACACTTCAATTTTTAACTGTTATACTTTTAATTTCAAAGAACTCTTCCTCATTACCTGATTGTTTCTTTGATTTATATAAACCTGTTTCTGTTTGATGAGTACAACACTTTCTCTTACCTAAGAACATTAATCATAGTTTTATGATGCATTCTTCCATTCTCAATAAGGACTCTGTTTTCACAGATTTTTCTTTTTTTGTCTCCTTCCTTTCAGTTTGACATTTTTACCCAAATTTCTAGTGGTCCTCAAGTATTCACATATAGAGTGAGAAGTTTAAAAACTAATCTAGAACTCTGTGTATGACCTGGGTTCATGAATTCATGATCTTCCCTGTAAATTAAGAGTTTTAAGCTGGATTATTACAAGGAGATCCTCAAATGTCTGATCCTGGCAATGACAATGCTTCCAGTATAGGAGTTAACCAAAGTAAAGAGATGGAAATTTCATCATTAGATATACAGACATTCACTGAAACCACTTGTTTTTATGAAGGAGGCTCATCCTACCTCTGCTGTGGTTGGGAATCTCTGATTCAAAACCCTTTCCAAGTCAGTTTCTCTGGATAATACACTTTACTCTGGGAAGGAAGTACATGCCTGGCTATTAGAGGTGGGAGAAGGTATCTGATGTTTCTGCTTCTTTTATAAAAATAAACAGTGTGCTTGATTTTGTCCCCACCCCTACCCCAACAAATTTCACCTTTCACAGAACCTGGTGCCTCTAACCTTTTAGAATTTGTGGGACTTTCCAAGGTCCAGTGGGGACAAAGTGACCTCTCCTCTGGTATCCCTCTCTATAGGTACCTAAGGTTCCATATCTGCTGTGCCAAATCATTTATTACTCATCCATCTGCTTTCCATCTGAATTTTGATGTCATTTATCAACTGCTATTGTCTTTCCTTCTGTATATTTTCATCCCTCCTATTCCTTTCTGTTATCTTAGTTGGATTTCAGGAGGTAGTGCATGCTTTCAATGCACCAAATGTAACCAGACCTCAACTCTGTTCAACCGTGAAATGATGAAGAGGGATGATGTCTACAGACTTTCAGATGCCAAAATATAAATCTCAGAGGTAAGAGAACCTTAAATGTAGAGAAAGCTTGAGTAGTGGTTATAGATGGGAACAGACAGAAAAGGAAAACCTATAGAAATGATCACCGTTTTCCTACCTTTGAGAAAGGAGAAGCCAAAGTCAAGAATTTTGACCTCCAGGAATGTAAGCTACTCACATAGAGACAGAATGCCAGCAGGGAGAAAGCAAGGGGAAAGATTCAAAGAAAGCCAAGAGCACAACTCTGAATGCATTAGCATTTACAGTGTTCTCTCTAGCCCAGGTTCAAGGACAAGGAAGATTCAAGAGCAGGGGAAATAAATGATCTGCCTAAAGAAAATAATAGAAATGAAGAAGTCAGAAGCAGAGACGGTTTGCAGAAATAGTTGTGGCAGGGCACTGGGACTCTGGGAAGAAAAAAAAAATAAAAACAAACAAAACTAAAGGAGACATCAGTAAAGATCAGGAACAATCAATTCTAACTATGTTAAAACCCAAAGGTTATAGAGGTAGCCATTCAATTTTTAAGAGAAAGTAAAAGAAGATTTGAAAATAATCCAAGGGTCTGCATTTGGAAGCGTTCCACACATATATTTTAATTCTATTTTCCCTTATTTTACTTTACAGAGATGCTCAATTTTGAAAACTCTAAGCAGAAGTATAAAATATTTGATATAGTCCATGTAGTCCATTTCTCTGGGAACACATGCAATAATTAACAAAGCTTTGTGGAAGCAGACTTACGTTACAAAAGATAGCTACCACCACAGATTCGGGACTGTTTTGTTAACTGATTCACTCATTCTATCACACAACTACTATTTTTGAGTGCCTACTATGTGCTAGGCACGTAGGAATTAAACCAGTAACAGGAAAGTTTCAAAAGAATTCACCATAATTTTGATAGTAGAAGAAAAAACCCACAAAAGTAAGATATTCTATGAAATGAATAGTTATTTTTAACGAAACATACAACTTGGAATGTAACATTTCTTGTACCTAAAAAATCAGGTATTACTATAAAACTCCATAAAGCACAGCTATGGTAGACACCTTACAAGGAGGTATTCTGCAGCAAAATCCTTTACAAACATTTTCAAATTGCATATAGTAGGCACTTCTGCATTTGAAAAGAGCCATGATTTTAGCAGCTCCTACACAGACACAAGTTTACACAATAGCACAGTGAAAGAGAAATAGCCAGAGAAAAACAAATTCAACAGATGAAGCTGTGTATGTCAGATCAAAAAGCTCTGGGCTTCAAAAATGGAATATTTGGCAATTGCAAACAGAGAGGAAGACTCTGTATAATTAGCACTTTATCTCTGATACAAAAAAAAGTGACGAGCACCTAGCCAACCAAATGTCTGGATCAAATATTTGTTGGGTGAATGAATGAATTAAAAACCAATGCAGTAGAAATCTGTATGGACCACAGTGGAATAAAGCAGCACATCAAGGAATCATGCAAATCCAGAAACATAAAAGATTACAGGAGCTACACCAAAGCTAGTTTTCTCTAGATTGTTACCATAACTTGGTGACTAACATTAAATCCACATTATTTATAGTTTGCTGCACATATACTTAACCAACTAAATAAATAATTTATTTGTTCAATGCTGTGAGTTCCCTTCTTTTTAATAAATTTTCTTGTCATCTTTATAACGTCTAAGTTAAAAATATTCTTTCAGTTAATGTTAAGAGGGGCCATCTAAATGGGTAAGCCTGTAGACATTTGCAGTCACAATTAGGTGGACCAGAGATTTTGATTCAGTTTGACTCTGATGGAGTCTAGGAATTTGCCCTTTATAAGGAAGGAAGAATGAGGAATAACTTTGAAGGGCAGTGCCTTATAGCAGGGCAATATCTATCTGTGTCCCTTCTTTAAACCTTACAAACTACCCCCAAATTATGACACAGAAATGCTGGCTCAGCCAATATACAAAGAAAATGGTTTTAAAAACAAATTTAGTTCCAACTTTTGTTTATACTAGCATGGAAGTATAATTGGTAGATAAAGGAAATAATAGACAATAGGATCAAACTGCTGGTTGTGAAACCAAAGCAGAATTCAATCTTAGCCATGCAAAAGGAATTTATTTTAGCATCACTCTTGCATATGTCACCATGATGTCATTCCTGTCCATTTGTACAGCAAAGTATGGGGAACTCCTGGTGAGAAGGCACAGAAAGGAAACAAGAGGTAGTAGTTTGAGTGTAGTATTTGATACTGTTTTGTTTCTGTGGGCTTGAGTTTCAGTGTTGCCATCCTGAGTAACGTAACCTCATGTTTCTTCTCTGTAAATCAGATACAGGGTGAATTAAACAACTGTGTGTGTAGAATATTTAACAGAGTGCTAATTCCAGGTTAGCTAAAAAATACTTGTTCTTCTATGTACTACTGCTAGTAGTAAATAAAGTTTCTTATCTTATGTAAGTAATATAGCAATTAATTTGTGAGAAAGAGGAAAACAAGGCCAATAAACTCATTTTAACAAAAAAGCAACAAATACGGAATGTGAAGGAAAGGGGGCTCTCTGAAATCAAAATGCTAAAGAGAAAAATTAACGTTGAAATCAGAAAAGGTGACTGGACTAGGTGATGAATATTTAGCATTTTCTTGCTAAGAGATAAAAACAATGCTGAAGTAGCTAAACAGTGTCAAGGGCCCTTTAAGTATCACTTCTGAAGTCCCACCAAGAGAAGGCCAATTTTTTAGAAAAGTATCAAAAAATGTACCACCAAAACAACCTGAACGACCTCATTTCATAGAATGATACCTCATTGCTCACCTCGTAATTGCAAACATTAAATTAGGCTTCATTTATTCATTGAATACTTATATTTCTAAGTGCTCTGCTGTTAACTGGGGATACAATGAAAAAACACATTTCTGCCTTCATGGGAGTCTAATTATAGCAAGTGATTAAACAAATGTTAATCAAAATGTGCAAATTATACAAGAATATACAAAAGTACCTAAGATGGTAAGACAAGAGACTGATGGATGGGGTGCAGAAGAGCAAGACTATATAGGATCAAAGAATTCCTCCCCAAGAAAATAATTTTGAGTTGAGAATTCAATAAGGAGAACCTACCAGATACTCTGAGAACAAGAAGAGCAGAGTATTCCAGGCCAATGCCTGTAGGACAAAAGAAAACCATAAACGTTGGAGCATAATGAGGGAGAAGGAAAGTGGTCATGAGCTGTGATTGTACAGGTAAACTAGAATCAGAATACATGGGGCCACAGAGGTCATATGAAACAATATGAATTTCATTCTAAAAGTAAGTGGAAGCCATTATATAGTACTGTTATGTATATGTGTCGTGTGGTGTTGGTGGTTATGATGTGATTAACCTTTTGGAATAAAATTACTCTAACTGCTATACGGTAACAAACAGGAGCAGCACACCAGAAGAAGCCGTTAAGAAAAGTTAAAAGCTACTTGAAATTAGCTCAGATATGAGATGGTTGTTTAAACCAAAGTAGAAGGGTGGACATCAATATAAGTAGTCAGATTCAAGTTATATATCAGAGATAGAACCAATAAAATTTTATCTTAAGCTGAATTAAGGGGATTAGGAAAAAGTAATAATCAAAGACACTTCCTATAATTTTGGTTTGATTAACTGAGTACATTGTGGTAACGTTTGCTGACATGGAAAAGATGGGGAGAAATCACTGGGGGAGGAAAGGTTTCAAATACTCCATTTTGGACCCATAAAAGTTTAAATTTTAAGTGCTTGTTAATGAAGATATCAAATTCGAAGTTAGATACATCAGTCTGATTTCAGGAGAAAGTTCTTGGCTAAAGGTATACAATGTAAGTTCACCATTTCATAGATAGTATTTAAAGCCATGTGAAGAGATGAAATCACCTAGTGAACAAGAGTGGAGAGGAAAGAAGAACCAAGACTGAGGCCTAGGACACCCCACTCTTTAGAGGATGTGCAGAGGAGGAATAGACATCAAAGGAGAGTGAGAAGGAGGGATCAGTTCAGGCCAAACCCAGAAAAGAGTGACATTTATTTTGAGACTAAGAATCTTCCCTGATACTTCCCATGGCTTTGTTTCTATGACTTAAACTTGCAAGTACATTATTTCCATTCTTCACAATCCCAAATACAGCATAAGTCTGGACTGATAGAAAAGCATGAATTTTAGTTTAGTTTTAAGACTGCACTAGAAAAAGGCAATTAAGTACTAGGACTCTTTTTCACTATGGCTGTATTCTGGCAGTCTACTTAAATTCTCTGTAGCCCAGCTCTTCACGTACAAAGTGGAGGAAAAAAAATAGATGGTTGTGAGGATTAAAACAGATAATATATTAAAAGCACTTAAAACAATGATTGGAATATGATAAGCACTATCTATCATTAAATAAATATACTGTTATTTGAATTTGTATTATTCCTCAAAAACTCTCCCCTTCACTACTGACCATAATTAGTCCAAATGTGAACACTGAAACAGAAAAAACAATGACAAAATAAAATAATCCACTGAAATAAAGTACCAAGAAGTGCAAATGAGAGAAGCATATATAAAGGTTCGGTAAAAGAATATGAAGTGGCATTTACTTATAGATCATGCATAAACCTATTAAAATGTTTCCAAAACAAAGAGGAAAAAAAGGAGGAGGAGGAGGACAAGAAGAGAAACATATCAATTCTGCAGGAACATAGGGCTGCGTCTCAAAAGAAAAATTGTAAATAAAACTCTTCTCTGATTTGTTCTGTGAAAAAATGAACATAGATAAGTAAGAATTTTAAAAATATATAAGAATTGTAGCTTTGAAATTTTAGATAAAACAATTTTTTAAATGTGTGGTATAAGTAAGTTGTAATACAACTGTAGAGTAACTAAAGAAAGATGGCACTCAAAGAATGTGACTATTATTTGGCAGAAATGGATTTATGACAGAATTTAGGTCTTAAAGGAAGACTTTGGCAACAGTTATCAATGCAATTCTACAAATTAAGAAAAAAGATGACTCAGTGACACAGGGCCTATTTATTATTGTGTTTAAGAAAGAGCAGGACAGGACTTTCAAAACTGGAAGCTCTTAACACTATTGAATTCAAACCGTAAAATATTTGAAGGGATTTTATTGCAAAGACAAATGGTTATATCCACCAGAATGATATGTGAGATCCAAACCTGTGCAATAAAAGGAAAATGGCTGAGTGCCTAGACTCTTCCATAGAATTAGTAGAACACACTAAAAGGGTAGGATGGTTTAGTTGCCTAGTAACTCTACATTAGGTAAATGCTTTTTACTAAAGACAACATGCTATATATTCAGTGATAATGTGCATATAAGGGTAGCCATCCACTGTGTGAGATATATGAGAATACTATCTAACAATATGATTAGTAATCCAATAAAAATGAGTAGAATTGGTAGGACATAAATATCAGCATGCCTCTGGCAGATACAGATGTGTGGTTGTAGGTTTCTAATGTACACAGTGTCAGCAGATAGAGAGATGTATCTTTTTACATGGCATTATCCTTAAATTATTATGGAATGCCATTGATAAAGACATCAATACTGAAGCTTTGGATAGATATTAGGCTGCCACCATTCTCTCTGCATTGTACATACTCTCTGTGACCTCAGTTGCTTATCCAAATGTGGGTTCATAACCGTTACTTGCACTTTTTAAATGCCCAGATAAATACTAGTCCAGAAAACAAGGGCCATCCCTGGCCTATAGCGTGAATTCCAATGTTTTCCTACAGTCACAAAGATCCTGGAAATTACAACACACTCTCTGGATCTTTGGATTCTAGTGAGAGGCCCTGAGAGATATGCCTCACAGGTCACTTCTAACTCAGAACTTTACCAGTTGAATTAAAGAGCCCCAAATATAGATTCCAGCACAGGAAAACAGTAGCAGACTCGAGGTTTCTACAACACACCTGAATCCAGAGAAGAAAACCTTGGCAAGAATAAAGCCTCCCAGCCCAATTCACTTCAAATGTAAACAATCAGAATCCATTTAACAAATGCTATAGAACACGTGCTTTGCTTAAGATACAATGGTGAACAAGACAGCTGTTGTCCATAGTTTAGTCCTAGTCTTGTGAAGTAAATGGAGACACAATGAAGATTCTTCAACACAATGTGAAAAGACCTATCATACAGGTGACCACAGAGTGTTTGGAATGTACAGAGGAAGAGTTCTAAACCCAGTTTTGAGGATCAGAGGAGACTTCCCTTGTGTAAAAATATCCAAACTGGAAGCAAAAGGTTGAAGAGTGAAGCAGACAAGACAACTGAAGCAGAAAAAAGAGTATTCCAAGCAGAGAAAACAGCACGTGCAAAGAACTAGAAGTGAGAAAGAGCAAGGCATATAAAGGGAAGTAGAATTTGTTCAGGACAGCTTGAGCATAGCCTCAGAGGGGAGCTGGAGTAACATAAGGACTATGAGGAGCCATGAAAGATCTCTGAATTCAAGTGAGAAATAACAGTTGATGTCAATTAAATAATTAGTTAATAAAATATATACCCTGAAAATAAATCACTTTCTGTGTCCAAATCTCTCTCTCTTCACAAAGTTTTGAAGTTGTTAATAGACTCAGAATACAACTAAGAGAGAAGCATGATATCAGATAAACATCAGAATTACAGACAGAATTTTTTAAGATAAATTTATCAACTCATGCCTATGACTACTCCCTTAAGTAAACTATTTTAAAATATTTTGAGGTACATATACCTTACTATCAACTATTAAATACCATATCTGTTTTGAGTCTGTTTTTTACAGTTTATGAAATTCAATTTAATAGACTTATTGACCATTTAATAGGGCCAGTTGTGGTGTACAAGAGGAAGAACACCTAAACCGACAACATAACGCCATTTGCAGCAACATGGATGCTCCTGGAGAATGTCATTCTAAGTGAAGTAAGCCAGAAGGAGAAAGAAAAATACATATGAGATCGCTCATATGTAGAATCTAAACAAACAAACAAACAAACAAACACAAAACATAAATATAAAACAGAAACAGATTCACAGACATAGAATACAAACTTGTGGTTGCCAAGGGGTTGGGGGGTGGGAAGGGATAGACTGGGATTTCAAAATGTAGAATAGACAAACAAGATTATACTGTATAGCACAAGGAAATATATACAAGATCATATGGTAGCTCACAGAGAAAAAAATGTGACAATGAATATACATATGTTCATGTATAATTGAAAAATTGTGCTCTACGCTGGCATTTGACACAACATAGTAAAATTATTATAAATCAATAAAAAATGCTAAAAAAAAAAGAGGAAGAACACCTGAAAATATGAAGAAGGTTGAACTGTTGTTACCCTCAGTAATGGAAGAACATTAAAATGAAGGACAAAATTTTGGCAATATTAGAAGGGATGGAACTCATAGGGTGACCAACTGTTAATGCTTTGTGGGTTGTTTTTTTTTTTAATTTTGCTTTATTTTTCTGTTTGTTTTTATGTCACAGATTCTTCAAGTTATCAGTGTATTAATAAGTACCATGAAGCTCCTAGGTGGAGTTATAGCCTGATTTGGTCATGAAATCGTGGATGCTTTCTCTATCTGTGATTATTTAATGAGGTGAATTTGCCCTAGAGTTTTGCTTCTCAAAGTATGATCCATAGTCTAAGAGCATTTGCATCATGGTAGCTTGTTAGAAACTCAGAACCATAGGCCTAACCTAAGACATACTAAATTATTAAACTTTCAAAAGCACTGGTCTAGAGAAGGAGTCAGCATGCATTATCTGTAGAAGGCCAGATAATAAAAATCTGTGGCATTCTGGGCCACATAGTCTCTGTCATAACTACTCAACTCTGCTATTTTAGCATGAAAGCAGCCAGAGACAATACATAAATGAATAAAATTGGCTACATTCCAATAAAATGTTATTAACAGAAACAGGTGGCAACACATATTTGGCTCTAGGTAATTTGCCAACTTTAGAGCATATGGTATATATAGATAAAATAAATAAAGGCCATAAGTGAAAAACTATATGGGTAATCTATTAAAGAAGCCATGGAAAGCAGCTTTTAAAGGAGCATGACCAGTGTCTCAGTCTAACGTTGCAGCAGTTAAAATGAAGAGATGCTAGAAATAGGGTGCCAGCTTGAAGGTCGTTGTAGCCACTTGGGCTGTAAGTATTGCGGCCTGAATTAGAGTGATGAAAGTGAAAACATAAAGGTGAGAATAAAGAAGAAATCTCAATAGGTTCAAGAATCTGACTGGATGTAGGGTTAAGTCAAATCATCAGATGCAGAGAGTCAAATTTCCTTTTTTAGCACCTTGGAGCACAGGAGTACCATTGCCGAGAACTGGATTACCAGAAGAAAATGCTAACACTAGAGGGAAAAACTGATGTTTTATATGTCAAGTAAAATCTGCTGATACTATATGTAAGGAAAGATTCCTTGGAGGCAGTTTGATGCTAAGTCAAGGGAACTATGTTAAAAAGAGCTGAAAATTATCCATATAAAATAGAAAATACCTACTAAGCCAGATCTACAAAAGAGTTTGGAACGGGGAAGCAAAGGAAACTTAAAAAAAGACCCTTGGGAAAGGCCTACATTTAGAAGGAGATGACAGAGAAAGAAGAGAGGTAGAAATGGTTCAGGAATGCACAAGCCAACAAAGTAGCTAAATTCAAGAAAAGGGAAAATGAATATAACCGATAATCTGAGATCCTAAAGTTCTTATATATATTTAAAATACTGAAAAATAAGTGCTGTCAAGGTTTTCCTATATACTGACCCAGGAGTAAATATTCTAACACAATAGCCCAAGGTAACTCAAGCAGGGGCCAGACAGCATGGTACATTTCACTAACAAGCAAATTCACTGTCATTTGCTCACAATGTACTGACTTTTCATGTTTTTTTTTTTTAGCAAACCTTTACCATTAGCTATATTTTGCTACTGAAGTTTATCAATATAATTCAGAATATTTAAAGAAGGAAACTTGATCAAGGGCCAGAGATGGTATGATAGACAATGGCAGGAACAACTTAGACCAACTCAGATATAAGCTATAAACATTGCTAAATAAATCTCTATGACTCTCTTCCAATCTCTAGGACCAAAAGACTTACAACATGCAATGAGTTTTTGGAATTTAAAAGAATGAGAATAAAGATGATCTTTGTTGTATTTTCTATTTTGAGTTTGAATTGAAAATGGGCATTTAATCAAGAGAGCTAACAGACAACAATTTATAAATGACATAGCCTGTTTTTTTCACTACTTCTTTTTTCTTAGCATCATACTGTGTTGTACATATCAACTAGTAAGCATTGACTAATCAATACTAAGTAAGGTTTGAGCATGAGCTTTCTTGCTTGAGATTTTCATTTGGATATTATAAATAGCTGTATTCACCTTTCCTTTGTTGTTTCATGCAGATATAGCATCACTCTCTAGTTGGCAACTGTATCCTAGTATTACTAAACAAACAGTAAAAAGAGTAATAACGATAATAGCTAATGTTAATTAAGAGCTTATTATGTGGCAAGGGCTTTGGAATAGCTCTACGTGTATTAACTCATTTAAACCTTACGAGTTTTGCAGATAGCAATTACTATCTGGAAGGTGCCTTTAAGATCATCGAGTCCCCACATGCCTTAATTTTTCTTTTCTATGCTATACTGCTATATATTGGCCTTGGTCAGTAAAACAGTTTGAGATTAGAGGCACGGCATTTGCTTGACAGGATCTGGTAAGGAATACAAATGTTGTGCTGCGTATACCTTCATCAATTCAAGCCCATGAAGCACACATGTAATTGACCAAATAAGCTTAAAAAGTGATCAGTTCATTTTCCCAGTCTGACGTGATCCAACAACTGCACCTTTTAGGGGTATGGAAAGATGCCCAGAAGCAGCCAAGTGAATGGTAGTAAATATATAGAATTTAGTTTTATTCTTACCTGTGCTAAGTTAACTGTTCTACTGAGTGCTGATAAGCTTTAGATACCTCTACAACGTAAAGTTATCGTGAGAGGTAGAGTTGAGATTAACAAATATACCTAACGCTACTTGTGTATGGAATTTCAGAAATACTAGCTAAGCCTCCCCACTATTTTAAAATTGTTTAAAAGATTTATTCTGCTTGCATTTTATGTTTGTAACTAGTCCCTACCCCAGCTCTTCTTTGTTGTCTTTTTTTCTTTTTTTGCTCAGATCAGACAGCGAGTTTTATTGCCTCTGTTCCTCAATCAGATAGTGCATACACAACTGACACTTGTTTCCTTTGCTTCTTCATGTACGTACATCAAAACCTGTAGTTGACAGAAACAGACTTTTGAAAAACATCACTGATCCCAAAATAAATGCAGGTGATTTCTGCCCCTAAGTGACCCCTTACATCTGTGATCTATCATTTCCCAGATGTCAGCTACTGACTGAAGAAATAAAAATACCATTTAAATGATGCCTTGCAGACTTAATTCATAGTGGCAAATAACAAAAAATGTATGGTTAAAAAATCAGCTCCGATTTATATAGAACTTCGCTTTTCAACCATATACAAAACAAAACAAAAACAAATGGCCTATGTATAATAAATGCAGTTTTGATCCTTCTAGATATAAAACTGTCAAGGAAATTCAATTTGCTTCATAAATCATGACAGTATGTAATGCCTATAATTTCTGGTTTTCTTTAAAGATTAAAAAAAGAGAAACCAACATTAAAATGCTGGGTGCTACACTAGGGGTATTTGCATATATCAGTTCACTTAATGCTCACATAAACCTTAGAAGGCTGGCATTATAATGCCCATTTTACAAATAAGGAGAGTGAGTTTCAAGGAAGTGAAATAACTTGCTCAAAACCACAAAGTTAGAAAATAGCATAGACAGAATGTGAACCTAAATCTCCTGGCATCATCTTTCACCTCCGCCATTCTTCCTGAAAGAAATGACTCTCTTTGTGCTGTACTTGAGAATGTAAAGGAAAGATGGAAGAGAGAAGAGTGGCAGAGAGTTAGAAATGGAAAGAAGAGAGAGACATATAAAGGGGAATTCTGTCCTTGAACAAACAATACATTCATTTTCCATTTTCTGCACTATTGAAATACAAACTAATCTCACTGGTTTCATGGGCAAAATTTAGTTTGGATGATTACAAAAATGTTTCTGTGGGGACTAAGTAAGACAGCTGCTTTAATTCTAAACTGCTTTCTACTATTTCTACTTTGTGGCAAATATTAGAGAAAAGTTAAGTATACAGCAGTCACTGACTTCAAATTAAGTGGTAATGAATGCAGATTTCCATGAAGATTCCACGAGTTAGTAATTACAGTTTTATTGCAATTCGAAATGGTGAAATAAACTCAGTCTCCACTGTCCCATACATGTAATTGATGAGTTAATTTGTCTTCAGCACTCTCGCTGTTCTAATATTTCTCCATCGATGCCATGAAAATTAATAGGATGCAAAATGTATAAAATTATACCCACTAAAAAAAAAACACTGTTCAGTACCAGGGAGGCATATTTATTTCATCTGTGGATGGTACAGGGTCACCATCTTTTTTTCCCCTTTCCCAGTGACATTTTCAGATTTGACATTCTGTGACATTTTCAGTTTAATATTGCTAATACCCTGGCTACAGAATTAAAAGTACACCCAGAGGAGGGGTTGAATGCAGACACATCAGAAAAGTATAACTACTTTTTCCCCTCTAACAAATGTTTATTTGTAAACAATATACTCTACACATTCAGAAGGATGGAACAACCCTATTTATCCTTTTTTCAGTAGGGGGGTGGGGGGATGGGTGGTCTATTCTAAGTTCCCAGGGGTTGACTGCTGATTGGAATACTGATGTTCAATGACCCAACATGAGACCATACCTGCATGTTACCCAGGGAATATATGATAAATGCCTCAAGTAAAGAGTGAATGAAAGGTGCCTGACACACAGCAAGTGAGGCATCCTCACCTAAAGACAGATGAAGGAAGGTATTTACAATAATGATTTGGGAGCCACAGGAGTCCTTACACTATATAGTCCTAACTGATGAATAAGTCACCATGTTAATTGAATGTTGATGCTCAGTGACATTTATATAGGGTCCGTTTGATGAATGAAAGGTTAGATTCATTTTTTAAAATGTAGTTGATAAGCTCTGCCTGACTGTCCCTTGGCCAAAGGATACCATTCATCTCCTCCCTGGCCCAGGCACTGCTTACTTCCCTTCATCTAAGCAGTACAGTTTTTCACTGGAAAGGGGAATAAACTTACAAGATTCAACTGTTGCAATTGAGTAAAAGAAATACAGACATTATCTGAGTTAGGATATCTGGCTTTGTTCATCATTTTCCAATGCCAAATAAGATATGCACATACAGTTAGTCCAACCTTCCTTTTCCCCATCTACCACTAGTACCCAATCTCCAAAGATGGACATTTCTATGAGTGATATTTGGACACGAGCTGGAGACAAAGGATCTGGAGTGAACCCAGGGAACAACTAGATCTACTACATCAAGGGATAAAATGAGACAGCTTTGGGTATTTTTTTTTTCAGATTTCTTGAAGTAAAATTGACAAATAAAATTGTATGTAATTAAGGTGTTCAACTTGATGATTTAATATATGTATATACTGTGAAATGATGACCACAGTCAAGCTAATTAATACATCTACTACCTCACATGGTTATCACTTTGTGTGTGTGTGGTGAGAACACTTAACATCTACTCTACTAGAAAATTTCAAGTATACAAGAATGTATTATTCACAATAGCCACCATGCTGTCCATTAGAACTTATTCACCTTATAGCTGGAAGTTTGTACCCTTTGACCAACTTTGGGAATAAAAGCTTGTACCTAAATCCACTGTGATGCTAGTTCTATGTGTCCCTGGCTTACTTGACTGCTCTGCTTTAGGGTCTTCAAATAACACCATAGAGCAGACACAAAATCCTCTCAGCAATCCCACTTCTGGATAGATATGCAAGAGAATTGAAAGCATGTACACAGATATTTGTACATCCACATTCACAGCAGAATTATTCACAAAAGCCAAAAGTTGGAAGCAACCCAAGTGTCCAGTGACAAATGAATAAGAAAAATGTGGTATATACCTACAATGAAATATTATTCAGCCTTAAAAATGAAGGAAATTATGATTCGTGCTCATTCAGAAGGAAATTATGGCAACATGGATGAACCTTGAGGACATTATGCTAAGTGAAATGAACAAATACTGTATGATTCAACTTCTCTTAGGTGCCTAAAGTAATTAAATTCATAGAGACAGAAAGAAGAAGGATGGCTGCCACAGGTTTGGGGAAATGGAGGCATGGGGAGTTATTGTTTGGTACAGAGTTTTAGTATTAAAAGATGAAAAGAGCTCTGGAAATGGACAGTAGTGATGGCTCTAAAACAATGTGAATGTAGTTAACTGTATACTTAACAGTTACAATAGTAAATTTTATGTTGTATTTCAGCACATTTAAAAAAAATTAAATGAGTGAAAAAAACGTTTAGCAAACTGAGAATGGAAATAATTCATCTTAATTTGATAAAGGGTGTAAAAAGACACCTACAAAAATGTTGCATTTAATAGTGAAATGTTGAAAGAGTCACACAGAAAAATAAATCAAATGTATTGTTTGAATTGGAAAGGGAAAAATAAAACTCTCACTGTTTGTATGACTTGTGTTTAAAGAAAAACATGCAAATTCTACACCTAAATTATTAGAATAAATTAACAAATTTATAAAAGGTACCTGATATAATGTCAATATATAAAACTGCTTGCATTTCTACACATCAACATCAAGTACTAAGAAATAAAAAATAAAAATATGTCAGCAAAAAAAACTCAATTTATTTATAAATTGATTTATAACAGCAAAAAACTCAAATAAGTAGGAATTAATCTATAAAAAGCTACACATACCTCTATGCAGAGAATTATGAAAATTATTGAGAAATAAGACATAATAAACAGGATGATGAGCTATGTTTATTGCTGGAAGATTTAATACTATAAAGATATAAATTCTCCTGCTAATTTATAGATTCTATCCCAATCAAAATCTCAATAGGCTGTGTGTGGATGTTTATATATTGGCACGTGGATTCCAAAATCCATTTGGAAATTCCAATGCCAAGAATAGTCAAGATAATCTTTAAGAAATTTGATGGACTTACTGTATCAGAGGTTGCAACTTATTTCAAAGCTATAGTAGTTCAAAAAGTATGTTATTTGGGAAGAGACATACAAAGAGAAAGAAAATTAGATTAGAGAAACAAATCCATGAAAATTTGGCTGTCGAGTGCTGATGAGAGTGAAAATTGGTACAACCACTTTGGAAAAATGTTTGGTCTCATCCAATAACGTTGAAGATAGGCAGATTCTATTACCTATCAATTATATACCCATCAGAAATTTGTGCAACTATATACCATAGGACACAAACAAGAATGTTAATTGCTGCATTGTTTGTAAGAGTCCAAAACAAGAAACATTCTAAATGTTAATCAACAGTATAAATGGCTTTTTAAATGTGTATAGTCATGAAAATGAAAATCATACATCAATGAAAATAGCTATTTGTGACATCATGGACAACCTCACAAAGGTAACATATAGCAAAAAAAGCTAGACATAAAAATACGTACTATATAATTTCATTTAAATTAAGCTCAAAAATAGGTAAAACTCAACTCTAGTGTTTAGCAATGCATATCTAGGTAATGAAATCATAAAGAACAATAAGAAAGCCATTAATACTAGTGAGGAAGAGACATAAGCTAATGATTGGGAAGAGCTGAGGGGCCTTCTGCCATCTTGTCAATGTTCTATGACAACATTATTGATGTAAAGGGTGACAGCTTTATGACAAACAAGAAGCTATACATTTGTTTAATTAATTTTGCTCTATTTCACAATAAAATGGCTAAAAATGAATTGTAGAAAAATATGGGTTATTCCAATCAAATGAAGGTCAAAAGAATGACTAAAAAGGGTCTAAATAATAGAAGGCAATGTTAGTTTCTTTTACTAAAACGCTTTGTTATGTTTTATTACTGGTTCTCCTGGCTATTAGAGAGGCTGAGAGACACTAGCAGCAATTTATTGATACCTGAAATACACTAAAGTCCTAAAATGCCATAAATTTTGCTCCAGAAATGAAGTTAGATTTCACAGTAAATAATTAGGATGGAAGATTTAAAAGACCTCCACTGTTTCCTTTCAATTTCTTAACTGTGAGCAAACATTTCTATTTCAAGGTGCAAACAGGTGATTTTGAAACCTCTTGACTCCTCTTGAGTATGCTGTAACTTTCATCCCTAAAGCCACTTGAAGTGCAAGACCCCTGTTCTTGGTTTGCAGAGGAGTTTATAGCACTGAGAGGTACACAGACTTTTGCTTACACATAAGCATGCAAGTCTTCAAGTTACACATACAACTGACAGGGATGGGACAAGCCATAAATAGCAGGGAAGTTGTCAGAAATATAGAACACTATGCTGCCACTCAGCATATCCACTTTATCACACATCTCCCCCACCAATGTGAAGAGAGTCTGGATTACAAAAAGGACATTGAGACCTACTATCCCTCCTCAGGACACATCCCTTCTGATACTGCTTACGTGAGTCATGCCCTGTTTAGTACCAGTACAAGACACCACCAGACCAGCACTCATCCTTCATGTCACAGGTCTGTTCTAAAAGATGTTCAGATACCATGCTGCTCCCAAACAAAGATAGGGCAAAGACTTATGCACAAATCAACTGACTGCCTCCAACAGAGAAAGATTCATTGATGCTATCCTAAGCTATGAAGAGAAATGGGAATGGAAAACCGCAGCTTTTAGTCAATTAGAGTAAGTTTATAAAAAACAAAAACAAAAGAAATGTGTGTGTGCAGATGCTATGTGATATGATGTGTGGTATAGTGTGGGAGGAAGCACAAAAAAAGAAGTTGATCACAGGCACCAATCACATAGAAGTCAGTGGGTTATAATAACAGAAATCATTTTAGACAAGGTAGAGTGATGTGTGACTTAAATTTACAAACCCGCGGGTCTACATGTATTCTGAAACAATAAGAGGGTAAAGTCAAGTTAAGAATGCTTTCATTTTTGTAACAACCAGAAATATGTTCCTTTCTTCAGAGCAACCCTATGGAGGTTTAAGCTGATCTGTTGTGCTGAGCAGAGGGCTGTTCACCAATAGCATCTGCTGGGGACTTGAGAAACCTGTTCCCTCCTAATAGATACCATTTTCCATTTGTATTTCTTCTGGTGTGTAAACTCTGAAAGAAATGATGCATTGCATGGAAATTCATCCACAGCTGAGAGTGCAAATAAGGGAAGAAAAACAAAATCATAAAAGACATTAAAAGGTACATTTCAGAAAGCAAGTTTACTCAGTTTCTTAGGCAATGAAGCATTCAATGTTTTCAATTTTAACAGAGAGGCAGAAAATATAAAAACAAAGTGATTCCCAGGGAGAAGGTATGCTTAACATGGCTGAGAAAAGTTGGTTATTTTTAAACTTTTCCCCTTAAGAAAAAGGGAAATTTTGTAGCTGTGGATTTCAGTTGTCTCCTGAGAGAGTTGGCATTCTTGCAGTTTGTATGCAGGAGGCAAACGTTTGCTAAACTATTTGGGATAGAAAGTGCATATTCAATAAAGCAGTAGGAAGCATATATTGTATTGTATTCACCACCTATTGTAACTGAGAGCACCTTGTTATATATACGGCAGTACTTCCACTGTCATGCTCTTGCTGATGATGGTGGAATATACTCTGAGAAACTAGCAGCTATGGGTCAAAACGAATTCTCTGAGAATCAGAATGTGTTCCTGAAACTGCACATCTTTTTAACATTTACACACATTTAGATGTCTGATGTGTAATTATAGCATGTTGGTCTTGAGAACACTCATCTTAGTGATTCTTTTTTTTCGCCAAAGGTATGAGGTTGATGAAATTTCCAAACATTAAAGCATTTTCTCTGCACCTACTAACTGATACATAATGATTTGGAATTCATTGATCTCAGCAAAGCTTAAACACAAAATGAAGAATGGTAAAATATCTCCTTCAATCTTTAGTTGTAATCTTTCAAGGACATAGGTGACCTTTTTTTTTTCAACTAAAAGCGCTTTAAAAACACACACATTCATGGCATAAAGAACTAATTAGAAATCATTGATTTTCAAATTGGTTCTACTTATATTAGATCTGAGTTATCTAGAGATATATGCTGAGGCAAACATTCATTGTAGGTAGCTTTTACAAAAGTTATACTTTGTAGATGAGTGAAGTTCGCTATTACACAAAATTGTATTGGTTTTATTTACATGAGTAATTAGCAATATATTACTTGAAGCACTTTGTTGGATTTGCTTTATTTCCCTTGATTTGTGAGCTTGGGTCATCTGAGTTAATGTTGTACTTTGTTACACATGAAAGCATCATGTATTCAAGAAATAATAATAGCTATTAACAAATGACATCTAGTGTTCACTGAAAGCTTACTTTGTGGCAGATACTGCTCTAGTAGTTATACACGCATTATTTCACATCATAATATACATACCTGCACATAATCTGCACATCAATTAGTATATTATTCCCCCACTTAGAAAGTTTAATTTTCCAAGGTCAGCATATATAGGCAGGGGTAAAGATGGGAGTTGAACCTAGATTGGTTTGATTCTAGAGCCTGTGTTCTTAAATTACACTCCCTAAGGATAACTAAGTTAAGAGAACAGAGCTTTCAGGGTAAAAACTCCCCTGCATTATGAGAACAGACTGCACTGTGAGCTCACTGGTGCTTGGACTCAAGCACCAATGTAACTGAAGCCAGCTTTAAGTCAGTCAGACAACATATGTTCACTGAGGGCACCCTCTGCTCTTAAGGAGGCCAAGGACATTTATAGTGAGGGTGTGTTTCTGTCTTCAAGAACCAACTATTTATTTCCAAAATAATTTATAATGTTTATTGTTCAAGCAACTACAGCAAGTGCCAAAGATGAGAGACTGTATTCAGGGATTTGGTGAGCAGTCCCCAAAATGTATAGTCTTGGCACAGGCACAGATTATAAAGCACTATGGAGCACATTAGAATCTTCAATGATATTCTAATTTCCTGCTTGAAACTTGAACAAAATCTCAAAAGAAAATCTGACTTACCAGAGTGATTTGATATTCCCTCCTACTCTGAAAGAAAACAATGGTAGGGAATCAAATGAATATTAGAGATACATGTTTGGCTCAATGCTCCATATCTTCTCTATCTTTTACTTTTACAGTCTTTATCAAATGAAAATTTCAAATATTCAAATAATGCTGCATTATTTGTGTATTTTTTACTTAAAGGCATGTAAAATAACTTGTCTTAGAAAAGATTCCAAGCCAATTACAAAAGCTATACAGAATTTTTCTCTTGTGGTAGTTATTGTTATTATCCTCCTCTTTAAAATTTAGTTAACCAGAATATCTCCTTTCCCATAAATGATGGTTATTATGTTAAAATTTTTATTGCTGTAAAAATACACCTAGAAAAGTGTGCAATTCATAGGTCACAGCTGAATGAAGAATCACAACAGGATTACATTCAGGTAACTACCACATCAGTCAAGAAACAGTACACCAGTAACACTCCAGAGCCGCCTCCAAAGCAACCATCATTTTGACTACTCACTCATATAACATTTTGCTTATTTTTAATATTTTATATACATATAGTCATATAATATGTATTTACTTGCTATGCCTGTCACCTTTGGCTTAACATCGTGAAATAACAATGTGGTGTTGCATGTTAATCATTCATTTGTATTGCCATGTGTTATTTCACTCTGAATTAATAAAACTAAATTGTTTTTAATGTGGTAAAAAAATATTTTCACTCTGAAATAACACAAAGTTTTTCAACTTTGGTAGATAAAGCCAAACAGTCTTTCAAAATTTGTCTATCAATTTATATTCCCACCAGAAATTCATGAACGTTCCTGTTGCTCTGTACTCTCACTTCACATTATTAGTCTTTTTTAACAGAGTTTAAATTGTATGCTATATTATTTTTAACGAGTATAAATAAAAAGATAAATTTAGGATTAGCAATTTAGTATATTAATTTATAGAGGCAATCACTATGAGAAAGAAATAAACCCTACTGCTTAGAAATACATATTTGAGAGTCCAATATTGTTTGACCAGTCCCTGATGCTTCCTATCTTTTTGCTGGTCAACATATTTTTTCACCTTTCTAAACCTCAGTTTTCTCATCAGAAAAAAAACAAATAATACATAACATAAAAGAGTTATTATTAATTAAAATAGTTAAGCTTGGCACAGTACCAGGAACACGGAAATTATACCAAATTTGATATACTACCTAGAAACATTGTGACACTGACTGAAACCATCACAAAACCATAATGTTCCCTTTTTCCACCCTATAATCTATGATTTTAAAAAAACTGGAATTCAAAGTCCTTTTGTCTTCCTCTGCTCATGACTTACAAAATCAGAGCCAAATAGAATCTAAAGGGACCTCAAGTTCCCTGGCCCTTTCCTTGTCTTTGGGTAGACAAATATCTCTATCATTGAGATACATAATTTTTTATTTCCCTCAAAACATTGTCTATAAATATACCCTTTTTTTCTATTATATCATAACTTTTTCATGTCTCTCACCCCACCTAACATGGAGACTTTAAAGAATCTTTCATACAAGAAACAATCAATTGTTAATTGAATTGCATTCATTTGTTCATATTACAAAGCTCCAAGCCACAAAATACACCCATTTTACCACACATTTTACTTTGAAACACAAGGCAAATATAAAATTCTCTATAAATGCCAATGAGAAGTATAGTGGTAACAACAGCAATCAAAATAACAACATTCAAGAACCACTAGACTGCTGAGTCTTTTACAAATCTCTCATACTTTTCCAAATTTCTTTATTTTCCTAAAAACTTGGAAATTGTGTTTTGCCTAAGATAAGCCAACATATTTGAGTCTGTTTCATAATTCTGCACACATGAATTCTAAGCAGCTAAAAACTGGCAGAACACATCCTTCTGTGTCTGATGCATCACTCCTGTTCAGTGAATAAGGATCCAAATAATCAATGGAGAGACTTGTGCTTTGCATAAAAGCAGAATGGGGAAGAAATAAACCAACATGAATAAGTTCCTTTTTCTTCAGTTTTACTCCTACCCATCTCTCTGTAATGAATATTTTTATATAATTATTACATTTTTCATGCTTTCAAAAAGCATTTAACAAGCATCTACTCTGTCCAAGATACTAAGCCAAGTAAGTACTGTAAGCATGAATCAAATGAAGTCCATGCAATCAAAAAAACTCGCATTTTAGTGGGGCGATAAGTCATGTGCCTAAATAAATCTAAGACAAGGAATATAATACACAGAAAAAAAAATCACAGTTAAGATGTTATGACAAATCAGATCATATTTTACCAAGGGGATGAAGGAAGGTTGTTTGGAGGAAAAACATTCAACCAGGGTCAAGAAATAAGAGAGAAGCTTTTATATTCACACTACACTCTTTCTCTAACAATGTGGATGACTCTACGCTTTCCCATCCAAGTTAATAAGCTGGCATTTTACTTTTCCAGCAATGATCATAAGTGATGCAATGATTTGTGTGGGATTTTAATTTGACCCCGATGCCCATTTTTCAAGGAAACCTGTATTTCACTTAATAACTAGGCTTGTGTTTGGTGACTCTGGTCACGCACGGTAAATGCACAAATGAGTGTTTGGAGCAAGACTATACTTGTGGAAAAATTACTTACTTAGCAATTAATGAGCCTATTTTCATTGATGCCTGAGGCACTTGAAAAAATGATGGAAATAAATTGAGGCAATTTATTTAGAAAATGCAAAACTGTTCACATGGATAGTATTTGTTATCTACCACCTTTTACAATGAGACTCTCAATACTTTGGAATATAGTTAGAGGTGACAATATTTATAGAATCAAAACATCATTAAAAAACTCAGGAGGAATTATTACCAAAATAAAACCCTATATGACCTCATATTCAAAACTCAGAAGCTCTGATGTGATATGTTTGAGAAAAAAAAAAACAGTCCTGCATAAAATGATATAATGAAGAAGAGACTGGGGAGAAATGGGAGAATTTGTAGGGAGAGGTTTTCCCTACACAAATTAAAATGTATAGTGAGGTACAGTGAAGAAGAATGAGTAATATATAACAACACTATTCTTAATCACAGTTTAGAAATATCCATGGATATTGACAGGATAGGTAAAGGAATGATCAAGATAAAGGAACTGAGTGAATAGCTTTGCAAACACCCTAGTAACTTTCACATGTATTTCAAAAATAAAAATAGTTTTAAGGGAATCATTCCTATTATCTAATCTAAAATCTAATATACAATTTTTCCTTTTAAGTACAGCATATTCTTCCCAGAAGTTGTCATGAGATGGCTAAATTACACAATCCAGTTCCAGGCCACAGCAGCCAGGAACAGATGTTATGGAATGCTTTTCAGGAGTGAGCCACGGTTCCTCATGTTCATGTGTTTGTTTTGATACGTTTGGTAATTAAAAATAATAACTTTCAACATTCAAAGTTGAAATCAAAAGTTGAGACTGAAGTATCCTTGCCAATCTCAAGGTATTGATAAAACTTCACTGATCGCAACAGCAGAGGCAGAAAAAGCCTACTCCCAGAAACTAGCCAAATATTCTACAGAATAATGTAAAGAAGTATTCGCTTCTTTAGAATCATATAACTATCTGATTTCCAGCATTGCATGGATCTAGGCTCTAAACAATCTGAAAAGAAATAACTGAAGCTCTAAATATAAAGTAGACAAAATCTCTTAAATCTGAAATAGTACAAGAAGATTACTTTAGAGTTCTCCTGGCTCTGATTTAAAAAACTGTTTCAACACAGATTACCAAAAAACATAGAAAAGTCTGATACACAGAAGGGAATCAATAAACAAACCTCAAAACAAGACTGCTAAAAGCAGAAAATTAAGATAAAAGTATTAAACTAACACTAGTCAAAAATATTTGTTTATTACTTCTAGATTAAGAGTTTTACCAATTCCTAAGACACACTAGTAAAATAATACTGATCACACTGTTATATTTACATATGAATTTTAATCCATTTAGTATGCACATATGCAAGTATAAAGATACACCCAAGAGACAGAGGTTTAGAAAGGAAATATCTTAGGTCCACTGTCCCAAGATTCTCAAACATTAAGTCACTGCAAGTCTATTGGGGAAAATTGTGATCATGGGTCCCTGATTCATTTGCAAGGACACTGTAAGCAAGGAAATGGTCTTCCGGTTTTCCTCTTACATAAGCAATTATCTTTGTAAGTTCTTCACGCCATTTGGTTGATGCTAAAATATTTAAACTTGTATTTTGCAACTAAGTTACATATTACTGTGTGTTAACAGGTAGGTGTGGAGGTCCAAGATTCCTAGAAATTTATCATTTCTTCTAGATACAATTATGAATCTAACATACTGCTGTCATTTATGCAAGAGCTTTTGATTCTATTTTACTGTAATGTTTTAGGAGTTACATTCCACAGTGATATTTACAGATTTGTATATTTACAAACGTTTAAATAAAGTACATACTGTTCAAAAACGTCAAAATGGTGAGAGTTCTATGAGGAGGTTATTACAGATGTATAAAATGTAAAATTGTAGTTAATATTCTGGTTCCTAGACATGGCTTACTAGGTAGGCAAGAAACCTTCAAGGGGTATGTTTAAACTAGGCTCATTTTCCGAACATTGTTCCTTACATTTTATTCAGATCTAAAACAACCTGGAGTATCTTGAACCCAACCACTTTGCAGCTAAAGAAAGGAATAGAAACCAATTCCCCTACTATTCTTTGTGCCTAAAAATCTGGCACAGATCCTTTATTCTGTGCCATGAACTCAGAACTTGCTACAAGAATGACCTGCCTCTGGAAAATAATCAGATAGTGCAGTGAAACTGTAGCTTAAAGCCTGCCTGTGCCTTTAATATGACAGATTTGAATTTCTGGATCCAGAAACAAATGATAGAGTGGAGGCATCAGGGCGAGAAATGTTGACTCTCCAACAGCTGCAGAATTCAATGGGCCATTTGAATTTTGCCCACAAGATTTACATCCAAGCTTTTCATTGTGAGAAATCTGAGCAAATGCCACATCCAGTCTATGCCACAACTACACCAAAAAAAGAGCAAAAAAAAAAAAAAAGTTAAGTTATATCTGATTTAGAAGAATTATTTTTAGAATACAGGTGATATTTACTGCGGCTGCTGACTGATACTCCTTGCTTTTCCTTCGATAGTTCTTTTTCTCTTTTACCCACTTGGTCTGTTAGAAAAAAAGAGGATGCTGGGGGTTTTTGTGTGTGTCCCCTCTGTGAAGAACTGCTCATGTACTATCCAGTGGTCACAGAAGTGGGTCCTGGCAGGGTCACTCAAAGGCAGAGTTTATTTGGGCCAATTTCCCCCCAACTAATAGTAATGGGAACCATAGTTGACAAGCAATGAGTTTCCATTCAACTCCAATATGGCTGGTGTCGAAATTTTGCATAAGCAATCAGCGTGTTCCAATTTGGTAATGTGCCTACTTAGGTTCTATAGTTATATTTCCCAGTTAGGTGTATCTGGTGTCATGCAACATAGGTCTCTGAAAGGTCAAAGACTCATTTCCAATTTCAAAAAATTGCCTATTGACTTCTAGTTACAAATGTAGGCACAGACATGTTCAAAATATGTTTGCCTTATTTTTCTTTCCTGCTGTACCAATAACATCTATTTTCTAAAGCAACTTTTTCTTTTTAGTAGCATTTGGTCCTGAAAGCATTATCAAGGAATTCCCTCCAAGCTTACATCCTGGCAGTCAATATCACTCAGAAGACTTGTCACCTAGGTACATGTGAACAGATGAAATAGAAAGCATCTGGTTTATTGCTCAGAGTCTTTTTCATAACACCTAAACAGAACAGAATGCTAGTAGATAGTTCAAATAAGCAAACGTCACAATAGACAGTTTTAACTAATTACTTTCCACATATCTCCAATAACATGAAAAACACAAAAGACAGGACATAAAAATGTAGGTACCAGCAATTTTATCTCAGTATTTATCCTACCATATTTTAAAATTACAAGCTGAAATCTTATCTGATTTTTTTGGCAAGGCTCAGAAAAGTAGTGTGTATCCACTCATATTTGTGAAACACTCAAATCTATTGGATACATGCAGTCTAACTTTCATTTTATCTGTGAGATGATCAGCCTTACAAAAAGTGATTACTTTTTTGTTTACAAAAAATTACATTAATGTATAATGAAATTTTTTCATACTAAACAGTTTTATCATTTTCAAAAAAACTATTGCTTTATTTAAGAAAGATAATAATTAAATCAATGTTAAATTATAAAATATTCTATCTTAATCCATTATCTAAATTACTTAACAGTCTACAAATGTGATAGAGTTTTAATTGTTTATAAACATATTCCTGCAAGAAGGTCTTTAATATATATTAGGATAACTTCAGTTTGTCTGCTAGTATGTCTAACTAAATAATACATGTCATGAAAGAAAATAGTTTGTAAATAAAATACTTGCTTCCAATGCATATTAACCCATCTTACCAAGGTAAACTGTATCTATGGAGGTTCAGAATATCTATTTTCTTTCATTTGAAAAGATTTACAAATAATTCTAGTTTTAATTAAGTTTACTTTATCAAAAAATTAAGACAAGTGAATAATATGTCAATCCTCAGAGAACATTTCTTAATGACAGGTAATAAATAACTATTTACATTCTAACTGACAAAGGAATTTCAGAAATATGTGCACAAAATGTCTCCAAATAGTTGAAAATAAACTTTTCCCTTAGATAAATACAATTACAGGGTATGGTGAAGAATAAAATCCAGTAACATTTCTGGCAATACAGTAGACCAGTTACACAAAGGAACCATCTCTCCCAGTACATAGCAAATAATTCCGGTTAAACATGGAAAACACTTTTTAAAGTATGGATACATTGAGGATAAAGAAAGAAAAAATCTAAGACACAAAAATGTTAAAAAGTTTGACTCTATATGAATAAGCAATCACTACAGACAGTATTTGCCATAATGGTGTATAGAAATTTCTTATGCTCTGCAACTTGACTTTAACTGGCCACAGGCATATAAGAGAAAGTTTGAGTCTTTACTGATAGTGTATAAAAGAGTAGAAACACATACATACATAAATCAAGTGAACTAGAGAGAAAAAGTCCTCTCTCAGCTTTGGTAAAAATTGAAGTAGTATTCCAGGAGAATTCCTAACCACAGGAGCACAGGTGTTTGAATAAGAAATCATATTTCTTATTTTAAGTAAAAAGCTCTAAGGTGAAAATTTAGTTTGAAGTACTCTTAGGTTGATACTGCACCCAGGTGCCCATAAGAAGTAAACATACTTCCTTGCACAAGGAAAACACAGGCCTCAAAAGCTAGAATAGATGTATTTCCAAACAATGCAGCTTAACTTTTTGTTTTTTAAATCACTAAACAAGCCCTCTATAAGTGAAAATTAGCAGAAGTTGAGTGTAAAATCAAATCCACAAAGATAATAAATAAGGAAAATATCAAATATAGAATATAAAGAAAGTATTTCTTAAAATAAGTTATTATAGAGGAATAAATGGCTTTAAAAATTGACCAGGCAGACTGGGGAAAAAACAAATAAATAGCAGTGAAAATGTAACAACTAAAAATAAAATCTCAATCTATGAGTTAAAATGGATATTAGACTTGACTGAAAAGAGAATTAGTGACCTGAAAGTTAGATCTGAAGAAATTACCCAGAAGGGAGAAAGTAAGGCATAGGGACAAAAAGACAGAAAATCTGAAGGGTCAGAACACATGAAAAACAGAATGAGGTTCCAATATACAACTCAGTGGAGTCTGAAAAAAAAAGAATATTTGAATATGCAATAGCTGAGAAGTTTCCAAAATTACTGAAAGATACCAATCCTCTGATTCAAGAAGACGAGTAAATTTCAATCAAACCACATTATAAAAATAAAATCTATACATGTCATAGTTAAACTATAAATAAATAAATGGCCAGAAGAGGAGAAAAAGGAGACTGCCTACTACAAAGGAATGACAATTTGACTGATGCTGGCTTCTCAAAAGCAAAAAATGGAATGACAGTGAAATAATAGCATCAAATACTGGGAGAAAATTTTATATCCAATGACACTGTTTTCCAATACTAAGGTCTAATTAACAATTTCTAAAGATAAGCAAAAACTAAACAACTTCAAGATTCTACCAAAAAAACAGGTAGGACAATTTGTTCTTCCAGATAGCAAAACTTAAAAATAAACAAGATTATTAAAGAGTGTGATACTAGCACAGTAATAGGTAATTATACAAATAAAACAGAAATGACAGCACAGAAACAGACCCAGTCACATATGGAATGGGGTATGCAAACAATTGTGCTGGAGTTATTTGTAATTCATATAGGACAAAAGTGAAATTTGATCCCTATTCACACCATATATAAAATCAATTTCCAATAAATACAAGACTTAAATTTACTAGGCAAAACTTTAAACTATTAAAGACACAATGTAAGAGGCAATCATTTACTGAAGGGTAGAGATATATGCCTTAAAGAAAACATAAAAATCATTAACCATAAAAGAAAAGATTTAAAATATTCAAAAAACATTCTCATTAAGAACTTCTATTCTTTAAAAGACTCCATTTAAGACAAGCCACAGAAGCAGAAAAGTTTGCAACTTATATAATGAACAAAAGTCTATTATCCTAATTGTATAAAGAACTCCTTCAATTCAATAAGATAGTAACAATCCAACAGAAAAGTGGGCACAAGGTATTTTACAGGAAAGGAAATACAAAGGCCCTACAAGCATGTCGAAAAATATTCAGTCTCTTTAGGAACCAAGGATATTCCAAAGGAAATAAAATGTAACTCACCATTATTTCACTTTGGAAGTCAAAAAAAAGTCTTATACACTCTTTTGGAGAGATTGTAGTACAAGAGGAACTCTCAAACATTGTTGATGAAAGTGCCAACTGATTCAGTCACAGTTCTGCATTGTCTAGTAGCACTGGGAATAAGCCAACTTTATGCCTAGATATATTCTTAGAGAAAACTTTAAACGTGTGTATTTGAAATATGCGCAAAAAAATTCAAAGCAACATTGATCATAATAGCAAAATCTAGAAATAACCTAATTGTTCTACCACATACAGCATGGTATAGTCATACAGTGGAATACTATACAGGCAGGGAAAATCAATGCACCACAGCTATAGGAATCAATATGGATAAATCTCAAACATGTTATGTTGAGTGAAAGAAGCAAGTTGCTGGAAAATACAAGTATTATGACACTATTTATGTCAAATTTTAAACACAGAAAAATTAAAAAATGTTATTACTTAAGGATACATTCATGCATGATTAATTTACAAAGAAGAACTAAACCATTATTATAAAATTAAGGAAGCCACTGTTTTCACTAGGGAAGAGGGAAAATAAAATTAGGACGTTCACAGGAATATCAGATTCTTTCATATTGTTTTATATCTTAAGCTGGATAGTAGATATACAGATGCTTATTATTAAATATTAAACTGTATATATATCACATATAATTTATAAGTATATTATTCTAAAATAATATTTAAAGACTGTAATATTTGTTTTGAGTTGCCCATGTCTTTTCCATTCCTTCCTATTTTGGAATTGCAAATCATGATGCAGCATCTAAAAATAGATACATTTTATATAACTTCTTAAATATATTGGCATTATGCATTTCCACTTAAATTTAAGGGATAATATTTTATAAAGCATTTAAAATACACATTGCTTGAAATGTTACTGTACCTTTAGCTATATTGCATTATTAATGATGAAGTATGCCCTAATACATGTAATTTTACATTTTCTATTCTAAAATTTTGTTCATTACACATAGTAATATACCACATACTCTTCTAATTTAAAAAAAAAGCAGAATATATTTTTGTTGCTAAAGTTAAATATGAAGAGGATTTCTTTGTAAAAATTCTTTTAGAATCACACACATCCTAAGGCATATTTAATCAGCAACCCTGAATTCTTCTCTTATGGTCTAGACTTCTCTATTTTCCTTGGCCATAATCCTGGAAGAATCACAAGCTTTCCTTTACTGGGTGCTCACATAGCCTACAGAAGTATTTCAACAAAGAGGATTTTAATAATAATAATGGAGGATTCACGCACACCAATCCAGATTTAGATATTCATGTCTATATTCATGGAAATTATCACTGAAGGAAGATTTTTGTGTTTATATGTATGCATATGCATGTGTACATGTGTCTGGGTGTATGAGTTCACTTTATATTAAACTATAAGATCTAGATCAGAGTTCAACTATTTTGTAGAGAGCTAGACAGTAAGTATTTCAGGCTTTGGGGCCATAGAGTTTCTTTCATGACTTAACTCTGCTGATGCATTACAAAGGCAATCACAGAAAACAGTAAATGAATAAGCATGGCCATCTTCTAAAAAAACATAATTTACCAAAATAGGCAATGTGCCAGATTTGACCTGAAAGCCATATATTGTCCACTCTGATCTAGATAAATATCAAATTTCTCACTTTGCTGAAAATATAAATATTTTACAGGTGAATTATGCACTGATTGGCTGCTAAATAATTTCAATTTAAGCTTCTTGGGTTAGTTGAGCCCCACACTCATTCACTCCTACAAAGATGCTGGCCTCTTTTATTTCTCAAACACAACTAGTTCTTTCCTGATCCTGGCTGTCACTCATAGATACTAACTGTTCTGCCTTGGAACATCCTTCCCCTAAATTTTTACCTAATTAACTCCGAATATTCATTCTTAAGGTTTTTGTTTGAATATTGTCTAGTTAGAGAGGGCAATACAGCTTTCATCCTATCTTTGTGTGTATATAAATCAGTTACTTATTATCTAGCATCTTTTTCACTACTAGATTGTAAGCCCCATGAGGGCAGGAGCCATGCTTATTTTCTTAACCACTGCGTGTCCCATGCATAAGATACTGCTTAGGAAAATGAGACAATAAATACTTAAAGGATGAAAAAATTAACTGCTTCCAGAATGAATTGTTCTAAAATTATATATATCACCAGTTTTCCACTTATATACTCCTTACACAATAACGTATAAATTCCTTAGTATGGCAAAGAAGACCAGTCTCCAATAATCCTTCTAGCCCCATCTCTTGAAATAATACAGTCTCCTCATTTCCCAGTCTTAACAACACACTGTACTTCCGTGTGGAAATGCTGATAGAACCCAGAGTTCCAAAAGTTCTGCAGTGCAAAAACTTACTTCTTGGCTTTTTACCCTCTTTACAATGTAAGGTCATCTCTCTACTTCCTCCAATTCCTCAAAATTTCCTCCCATACTTCTGATAAAAACTTAGCAAAATTCTCTGTCAAAACTCAGTTCCAAGAAGAGTTCTCTCATGTAGCTGACCTGTTACCCAGATCCCTTTATACCATTTCCCACTCTTTCCTATGGAATCACTTTTGAAACCATCATGGGTTGTTCTTGATTGCTCTCATATATTTGCTTTTCTGTTAATTTAGACCAGACTGTAAGTTCTTCAGGGAACTCAGACCTTGATTCACTCATCTGTGTAGCCCTAGCACATACATGGTATCTGTCACACATATAAAAGGAAAATTGTTCCAAACCTCTTTTAAGAGAGAAGCAATTTTATGATGAACTAAATGGAATGTAATTCCATTAAACAAGTCTTATAAAGACTTGTTCTGGGAGAAAAATTATCCTCCCTAATCAGTTAATTATCAGCTGACTGCCAGCCAAAAATCTAATCATCTTTGACCAAACATAAACTTATTTTTGTATTTAGCTTAAATATTACTATGTCTTTATTTTATTTTCTTAGAAAATGTTTCTAAGAACGAATCTTCGACTTGGTCCACTAGAGGCCTTTATCCCTATAGCAAGATGGCAATGATGTAATTTTAACATGTACTTATAACAAAATATTCTGAAGAGTTCCAACAGTAGGAAATCTTGGTAGGGTCACAGTAAATATTCGTTGACCAAATGAATAACATTCTTCTCACAAGTAACTTTTCTGAATTTACATATGTTCTCCCTCACCAAAACCTAGAAAACACATATAGAACTATAAAAATTCTGCTAAACCTCCAAAGCCACATTCTACACTCTCTTTCAGGATGATGAAAGGCTCTTCCTCCTAAGAGATAGAAGCATTAATTTAAAAATTGCCCATGCTCAATAGCATAAAACATTGTGCAAATATTTATGGACAAAACTGGACATGCAACTTAAATCCATAAAGCACACCAATTCCTATTCATCTATTAACTTCCTCACCTTGTGAAATTACTCCTATCAATATTTTAATTTCAGTAAGTCTGAAAGAAATGTGACTGCTTAAGCAGATGGTAGTCACAGACTGCATACCACAATTAAGAATTAGTATAGAAGCAGTATGACACAGTATAAACAGTTGCTGAATACCAATGCCACCTCAGCTTAGCCTTAAGGAATACACAAGACAAGTTCGGCAAATAATAGGTCAGCAATTTTCAATAGTCACATGAAAACCTTGCATGAGGATTCCAGATAAGAGGGAAATGTTTGCTTTCCTTGCTTTCAAGTTTTGCCCATCTGTGCTGCCTGTGCTGTTACTGACTGTGTAACAGTGTAGGGGCCCCCAAGGGTTGCCAAATGTTCTAGCATATGCAGCGACTAGTATATCCAAGGAAGGGCATTCCATTGACACAGCATGGGCTCCAATCAATATAGACAAGGTGTCCATACGATACCCCTGAACTAAACTACAATCTTAGTGAAGTACGTTTTCCTTATCACCTGAGCCACAATTCTTCACTCTTAGCCTTCCTTTCAAGGGTAAAACCTCTGCCAACATAACCTGTTTCCCTCTTCAATTAAACATGCTTACAGGAAAAGATCTGAAATCAGGCCTTAGCAAAAATATCAGCCATTGTGTCATCTCCCCTGAAGTCACCGTTTTTAAGCCTTTTCTCTAACACAAAGTGAAGGAAGGGAAAATTCCCCCATGAACGTATGATAGGATTATTTAAGGAGTAATAGAAGAATTTTTCTGGTACCCCTGATATATCATTCTGTCTAAACTAGTCAGAATAAGTTCTAAATTTTATTCTAGAATTTATTCTTTTTAAGACAAGTTAAGAAGGCTCTGAGACTCCATTTTTCTTTATGATGATTCACAAATTTCTTGAAATAGTTATATAATGCAAAAAGTGGGTTTTGGACTGCGGAAGAACTCAAAGTCTTAAATATGCAACTCTTTCTAAGGTCCCTGTTTACTCACCTACAAAATGGGAAGAAAAATACTCGTCCTAATTAATTCGTTCGGTTGTGTGGTAATGCTCAAACAGAAAATTCATGGGAGTAGATACTGAAATCAATTAAATACTAAGAAAGTACAAGATATAATTATTATAGCACCTCATTTACAGAAGAAATGAAAATTCAGGTTTGAAATTAAATGGTCATACCTCTGGTTCTCACCCTCATCTTTCTGTAAAGTGTGGTTTTCTTAAAAACCCAACTGAAAACCTTTTTTTTCCCCTTATTTTCTAGTAAGATCCATGCT
The DNA here is from genome assembly GCF_009834535.1 of Camelus ferus. Lineage (NCBI taxonomy): Eukaryota > Metazoa > Chordata > Mammalia > Artiodactyla > Camelidae > Camelus > Camelus ferus. The sequence continues at coordinate 15,215,450 of NC_045699.1, forward strand.
TTAGGGGGAAGGTGCATTTTTCTTGCTGTGACCTTATGCCACTATATTCGCTTCAGAACATAGCAACATGCCATTAGGAACATCTCAAGAAAGTGAGAGGTGGTAACAGTTTTTTGGCCCTTAACAAAATTCTTGTCTCTCTGTCACAGGTGGTGATTAGAGGTTCTTCCTTCTGCCTATACAATTTTTAACCCTGTTAAGAATCTGAGCAAGTGAGGTGGGTTTAGGTGATAGAAACAGAGATAGAAGAAAAAAAAGTTGCTAAGGAAGTACATTTTCTGGAAATAGAAAAGAAAAGAGATCTTGAGATTATAGGTTCAATAAATTGATAACCTTCAGATACTAGCTGGCTGAATAGGCTTGGATCTCCCTACTGAACACTTACAAAGGGCCCAATGTCTAAATTTAGAATTCCTGAAAGGAAAAAAATCTAATTTATAGAACTAGAAGACCTTACAGAAAGGACCTTCACAGGACATTCATTTTCTCCTCTTGGAGAAATGATCCAGTATTTAATTTCCAAACAGTTTAATAGCCGTATGTCGGGGTTGGGGTATGTTGGGAGGGATAATCTTACTCTATTACAAAACATGAGTCCCACAGACCAGGTAATCATTTGCTAAAGCCTCTCTCTGCAGGAGATGCTATTCGCAAAACTGCCTAGGCTCTCTTATCCAAATATTCGCTCTGATAGACAGCATTATCATTGTTATTTAGCATACATATTGCTCTTCACAATCATATATTGCCTAATCTTAGCAACACATCCCCAGTGAGCATTATCATCTCTATTTGCAGATGAAAAGAATACAGCACACAAAGGTTAAGTGACTTACCCATCATGAAACAACCATTCAGTGCTGAACAAGAAACAGAGCTGAGGACTGGACCATAAAACAACAGGCACGCCATCTATTAAATTGTAAACAGAGGACTCACTTCTTGAACAAATGAGGAAGGGCTCTAGTTCACTTTTTTAATGCCTTGTCTCAAAGGGAGAATTAAATCATTAAATCTTGGTTTATCCTTTCCACTTTTTCAATTTGTCTCTTTTTATCTCAGCCTGAGTACAACAGTGATGTTTTCAAATCTGCCACAAAGATTCACTTGCAGGTTTAGATCAGACCTGTTTCTGAAAGCAAAGTTTTTCTCCATTCCCTGCAAACTTATCATTCATGTCCACCTTGCGAGGCACAGTATTCTCCTTTCAGCCACCATCTCACTAAGTTGTAACTGTATAATACCAACTATATCAAATTGCTTCAGAACCCAAACACCCCTGTGTATGAGAATTACCATGAATATACCTGCATGTGTGCACTTGTTATCTCTTCCCTTCAGGGAGGGGTAAGGAGAGGAGTCCTTCTGCTCTTATTTAACTCTCCCATAAGACTATACAACAGAAAAGGCGGGAATTACACTTCTAATTCATATTAAATCCTTTTTTTAGAAGGCACATTATGAAGATGTAAATAAATAAAATTTTCCAATTTCTATTCAAGTTATTCTGAGGACTTAATTTAGTGCTTCCTTTTCAATAGTCCTTAAATAATGTCACTGACTAATAGATTCAAGCTCAGAATTAAGGTCACCATATATGGTGGGTTTCAAGTGACCTGATACATTTTAGCAAATACCAATTTCTAGCTGTTTACTCTGTTTGAAAAGTGATTCTTTGGGATCACGAGGTTAAAGGAAATTCAGAGGTCATCTAGGCTATCTGATTTGATTAAGGCAATATACAGACAAATTTTACGATCCTCGGTTTATTGCTGGGCTAGCAGAAACTTTAATCTCATAGCAGATATCCTCCAATCCCCTTAATAATCTCTGAAAAAGGAAGTAGTTCTTTAATATGTCTAGACAGTGTATAGGTCAATATATTTCACAAAATGCATTTGTGGTTTATATTTTTAAAATTCAACCAACAGTTGCTGTGATATATTATATTATCTTTCTAAATGGTTTCCACAAATACATGGCTTTGTGATTTTCCATCAAACAACCCCCATAATGCTGGTGTACTTTTAGCAGAAAGCCTTAATCCAAATCTCAGACACCATATACAAGTTTTAAAGTGGTCCCATTAGATGGAGAAGTATTATTTCCCTTTAGAAATGGCTTTTTCAATATCTATCTCTGGGTTTCAGGTAACGAGAATATAATGCTACATTAGAAAAAAGACATTGCCTTTTTTTAATTGAACGAGAGGCTCTTGAATTTTCAATAGCAATTGTGCACTATTATCCCTCTGATAATATCAAGGAAACAATTTTAGTTTGTATCTACTGATAGATTCAAGAATTAAAAGAAGAGCAAAATAAACATTTTAGGATCTGCCATTAATATAACAAGGCCACAATGTGTACATCAAGGGTCATAAAATCTCTAACATGGAACACAAGTAACGCTGTATCTTTTTGCTTCAGTTTATCATACTTAATAACAGCTGATTTACCTGATTTCAACATTTCAACTGCATCTTTGGTGAGCCTTGGAGGTTGTTTTGTGAAAGGCTCTTTTTCCTTAGGAAAAGAGTAGATGTACACAAATGGAGATTGGCCAGCAGACAAAAATGATCTGTTAAATCATACTGGCAATGCTCTCCCTACTCCCTAATTTCATAAAGGTCAAAGACACTACTTTAAACAGGGGGCTATTAAGATTCTGAAGGATGGAGCCAGCTCATCTCAAATACCTAGGTGGTGGGTGAGTGAGGGGAAAGAAGAAAAAAAAAAATCCCACCACTTTGTACAAGGTTAGATTAGGCCCTGTGTCCATATAACTATCTGAGGAAAGGATCAAGCCCTAAAGATTTTAATTTCAGAGAAGTCATACAGAGCTAATGGAGCCACTGGCGATCAATAGCTCCCACTCTCCTGTGAGAAGGAGAGATTTATTGAGCTCTTCCCACTGATCCTGCATCAGGCACAGCCAGCAGTGTTGATCACTCTGCACTTCCCAATTCCTGCCATGTGCAAATGACTAACTCCATCCCTGGTAGCAGCTCGGCTTTCATAGTTAGCATAGAGTTCTCTGATAATCTCTTAATATGGCCAATGGTAATATCTTCATGACATTTAGGCTGAGACATAAGGGAACCCATAAACCACTGAATTCTCTCCCTCCAAGTTCAGACCCAATTCAGGAAAAGATACAAGAATTAGGATATTGGCAATCAAAGTAGCAGCTTTATTCCTGGTAACCTAAACCTGTAGGCTCTCTGTCCCTTATCTAGTCCCTTGGACTATACCCTACAGTAACATTTGGTCTGCAGCACACTTACCCAGCTAGCTGCCTCATGCTCAAAAGCAAAACTTGGAACAATGGCTGTTGTACCCTCACTTCACCAATCAGATAAAGCAATTTTCTCTGAATAAAAGTGGAAAGAAAAGCCAAAACTATGTCTTCTAATACTGAAAGTTCTCACATAGAACAGGGTTCTCCCAAATACTGAAACCAAACTGATGTGGTGGTCTTACTGGACACTTTAGGAAGATTTATATTTGGAATTATTTATTTATTAAATGATATATAATCACTTAGAAGCACTAGAGAAAATAGTAAGGCTTGTTCCTGGCCAGTTCATTCAATAGAGATTATTTCTCCTGGGAGCATACACAACTGCTCTTTTATCCATTGCTTCCAAGTCAGGAACTGCCTACTGTCCTCCGCAGAGATAAGCATTACATGCTGGCAGATACTCAAATGGTGGTTACCAAGTGTTATGCACAGTTCACAAGTAACCTGGGTAGTTTGTTGCCCTCTGCACATAAAGAAGCCAGCTTGGATGTTTGTCACTCAATATAAATCAGATAACAGTTTTCAAGAGTGAGACTGGAATCTGACAGTCCCTGACTTAAAACACTACCACAACAAATGTTCATTGAGCCGCCAGAGAAGGGCAATGGAAGTGTCAGCAACCAGATGGCCTCCAGATCCAAATGTATTTGCACTATCTGTTCTCCTTCCCTTGTATATACCTTTCCCACTGCTTCTGAAGTCATACACTCAATGCTATGTAATCTACCAAATCACTTTCTAAATAATTTCTATTAGAATTTTAATCCAGCTTTTGTACACCTAGAATGCTTACTTAACTTGAATTTCATGGTGAACTAAAACCAGTGTCCCTAATTTTCTCAAAATCATAGGTCTCTGAAACAAATAATATAAACAAGTTTCTTAGGTTGCATTCAAAATGATTACATTCGTTTCTTTTTTATTTTTTGCATTTATTAAATGTGAAAGTTCAAATTGACATTTTAAAAGATCAAAGAAAGATCAGATAGTCAACTTGTGCTGTTCTTAGCAATTAAAAACATTAGATCAATGTGCTATCTATTCCTGAAATGAAATCTTCAGATCAAGGGCAAGTTCACTGAAGAGAGGACTCACAACATCCTAGGTGAGACAGGTATATGAACAAACACCATGTAATCAGGTATAGAACAGTATCCTTTTTTTGTTTGTTTCATTTACACAGAAATACATGAAACAAAGACATGAATTTTCTAGTAAAGCAGAATATAAAAAACATACTCAATTCCCAGTCCTTCTAAGAATGTGTAAAGAGAGTTTCATTAAAAATTCATAATTTAATGAGTGATTGTTCAGATTGTGTCTAGACTCTGAGGTAAGTATTATAATCTCTATTTTATAGATTTGAAAATTGAAGTCTGAAGAGGTTACATAACCTGTCATAATAGCAAGTAAGTGGTGAAACTAAGATTTAACTCCACATACACTGATTTCAAAGCCCATGTTATACTGACCATTACACAAAGCTGGTCATTATCAAGCTGTTGCATGGCTCATTAAGTCAGATTCTCTCTCTATTTAAATTACTCCAAAGGATGATTAAGAAAGACACTCTTAAAAGTGGAATAAACTGTGAAAATTAAAACATATTTGGCATGTGAGGAGGCCAAGATGGCGAAGTAGTAGGATGCTCATAGCTCACCCTCTCCCACAAATACACCAAGACTCACATCCACAGACCCACTAAGCCAACCAGAGCACCTGTGGAACTCTGACAGAACATCGTCCTCTTCAAAAGACAGAGACGCCAAAAATCTGTTTTATTCCTACATAGGCATTAGATAGATAAATAGATAAACTCCTTAAGGACCACAATAGATAACTGATACTCTATAAATCACAGTGCCAGAGAGGTATGAGCAAGATGAAGAAGCAGAGAAATCATTCCCAATTAAAAGAACAAGAGAAATCCCCTGAAAGAACGATCAATGAAATAGAGATCGATAGCCTACCAGATTAAGATTTCAAAAAAGGAGTGATCAAAGTACTGAAGGAACTAAAAGAGATAGTGTTTAGAGATACAAAATATCAAAAATGAAGTGGAAGCTGTAAAGAAGAGCCAGGTAGAATTGGCTGAGATGAGAAATGATTTAAAGGCTGTGCAAAGCAGACTAGATAATGTAGAGGAACGAATAAGTGACCTAGAAGACAGGATAACAGAAAGCACCCAATCAGAACAGCTACAAGATAAACAAATAAAAACAAATGAAAGCAACATAAGGGACCTATGGGATAATATAAAGCGTGCCAATCTTCACATAATAGGGGTCCCAGAAGTGGAAGAAAGATCAAAGGGGATTGAAAAGGTATTGGAAGAAATCATGACTGAAAACTTCCCAAACTTAAAGCAGGAATCAGATATACAAGTACAGGAAGCTCAGAAGGTCCTGAAAAGGAAGAACCCAAATAGACCCAAACCAAGACATATCATAATCAAGATGGCCAGAGTCAAGGATAAAGAAATGATCCTAAAGGCAGCAAGAGAAAAGCAAAGAGTGAGTTACAAGGGAACCCCCATAAGGCTCTCAGCTGATTTCTCTACACAAACACTACAGTGCAGAAGGGACTGGCAAGATACATTCAAAGTCCTGAATGAAAAAAAAGATGCAGCCTAGGATACTTTATCCAGCAAGGCTATCCTTTAGGATACATGGAGACATAAAGAATTTCACAGACAAAAAACTACAACAGTTTAGCAACACTAAACCCATGCTAAAAGAAATATTGAAAGGTCTACCGTAAATAGAAAAGCAGAAGGATGCTACAGAAATGAGAACACAACTGGAAAGGTGATAACTCATGAATTACAAATAAACACGAAATTATAAAAGAAGACATCTAAATCATTGAGAGAATATTTTTTTCTTTTTTAAATTTTTTGTTCTTAGTAGGATGGGTTTGAGATCATGTTACTATCAGTTTAATAAAAACAGTTATAGTAATGGGCTAATAGACTTAAAAAAAGGGTAACCACAAGCCAAAAACTTACAAGGGAGTCACAAAAACTAAATAAAATTCATGATAATACAAAGGGAAATTACCAAACCACAAAAGGAAGAAGAAAGGAACAAAGAGGAAATACCAAATCAACTGCAAAGCTAAGTTCAAAATGGCAATAAATGCACATCTATCATTAATTACTGTAAATGTTAATGGACTAAACACTCCAGTCAAAAGACATAGAGTGGCAGACTGGATAATAAAGCAAGAACCTTCAATATGCTGCATACAAGAGACCCACTTTAGGGAGAAGGACACATATAGATTGAGAGTGAAAGGATGGAAAAGGATATTCCATGCAAATGGAAAAGCCAAAAAAGCAGGTGTAGCAGTACTGATTTCAGACAAAATAGACTTTAAAACAAAGGCCATAGCACAGGGAAATATACACAAAATGTTATGATAACTCACAGAGAAAAAAATGTGACAATGAGTGCATATATGTCCATGAATAACTGAAAAATTGTGCTGAACACTGGAATTTGACACAACATTGTAAAATGATTTATGATTATAAATCAATAAAAAATGTTAAAAAAAAAACAAAGGCCATAAAGAAAGATAAAGGACATTTAATAATGATTAAAGGAGTAACACAAGATGAGGATATTACACTGGTTAATATATATGCACTCAATATAGGAGCACCTAAATACATAAAACAATTACTAACAGAGATAAAGGGGGGATATTGATGGGATACAATCATAGTTGGAGATTTTAACACCACATTAACATAACTAGACAGATCTTCCAGACAGAAAATAAATAAGGCAACAGAGAAATTAAATAATACAATAGAAAAATTAGATCTGGTGGATATTTTCAGAGCATTATACCCCCAAAAAATAGGATATACATTCTTTCCAAGTGCACATGGAACATTTTCTAGGACTGATCATGTACTTGGGCACAAAAGAAACCTCAACAATTTTAAGAAGATAGAAATTATCTCAAGCATCTTTACTGACCACAATGCCATGAAACTAGAAATCAACAACAAACAAAGGAGAAAAAAAGGGAAGCATGGAGATTAAACAATATGTTATTAAAAAACCAATGGGTCAATGAGGAAATCAAAGCTGAAATTAAAAAATACCTTGAGACAAATGAAAATGAAAGCACAACCACACAAAATTTATGGGACACAGCAAAGGCAGTGCTAAGAGGGAAGTTTATAGCGATAGAGGCCTTCCTCAAAAAACAAGAACAATCTCAAATGAACAATTTAATCCACTAGCTGAAAGAACTAGAAAAAGAAGAACAACAACAACAAAAAAAACCCAAAAGGTAGCAGAAGGAAGGAAATTATAAAGATCAGGGAGGAAATAAATAAAATAGAGATTTAAAAAAAACAGAAAAAATCAATCAAACCAAAAGCTGGTTTTTTGAAAAAGTAAATAAAAATCAACAAACCTCTGGCCAAACTCACAAAGAAGAAAAAAGAGCGCAAATTAGCAAAGTAAGAAAGGAAAATGGAGAAATTACAACAAATAACATAGAAATACAGAATATCATATGAGAATATTATGAAAAACTATATGGAGCCAAACTGGATAACCTAGAGGAGATGGACAAGTATCTGCAAACATACAGTCCACCAAGACTGAATCAAGAAGAAACTGACCACTTGAACAAACCGATCACTAGAAATGAAATCAAAATAGCAATAAAAAACCTTCCTACAAATAAAAGTCCAGGACCGGACGGCTTCACCGGGGAATTCTACCAAACATACAAAGAAGAACTCATACCAGTCCTTCTCAAACTCTTCCAGAAGATTGAAAAGGAGGGAATACTCCCAAACTCATTCTATGAAGCCACTATCACCCTGATACCAAAACCAGGCTAGGACACTACCAAAAAAGAGAATTATAGGCCAGTATCACTGATGAACATAGATGCCAAAATCCTCACCAAAATATTAGCACATAGAATCCAATAACACATAAAAAAGATTATACATCATGACCAAGTGGGGTTCATCCTAGGGACACAAGAGTGGTTCAACATAGGCAAATCAATCAATGTAATACATCACATCAACAAGAGAAAGGACAAAAACCACATAATCATCTCAATAGATGCAGAAAAAGCATTTGATAAAATTCAACACCCATTTATGATAAAAACTCTTACTAAAGTGGGTATAGAGGGAACATATCTCAACATCATAAAAGCTATATATGACAAACCTACAGCCAGCATAGTACTCAACAGTGAAAAACTCAAAAGCTTCCCACTAAAATCTGGGACAAGACAAGGATGCCCACTATCACCACTCCTATTCAACATAGTCTTGGAAGTCCTAGCCACAGCAATCAGGCAAAAGAGAGAGAGATAAAAGGGATCCAAATTGGAAAAGAAGAGATAAAAGTGTCACTGTATGCTGACGACATGTTACTATATATAGAAAACCCCAAGGTCCACACAAAAACTACTAGAACTGATAGAAGAATTCAGCAAGGTAGCAGGTTACAAGATTTACGTTCAAAAATCAGCTGCATGTCTTTACACTAATGATGAATCAACAGAAAAAGAAAGAAAAGAAACAATCCCCTTTAAAATATCACCCAAAGTAATAAAATATCTAGGAATAAATCTAACCAAGGAGGTGAAAGAATAATACACAGAAAACTATAAACCATTGATGAAGGAAGTTAAAGAAGACTTAAACAAATGGAAAGATATCCCATGCTCTTGGATTGAAAGAATCAATATTGTTAAAATGGTCACACTGCACAAGGTAATCTATAGATTTAATGCAATCCCTATCAAATTACCCAGGACATATTTCACAGAGCTAGAACAAATCATAATAAAATTTATATGGAACCATCAAAGACCTAGAATTGCCAAAGCATTACTGAAGAGAAAGAAAGAGGCTGGAGGAATAACTCTCCCAGACTACAGACAATACTATAGAGCTACAGTCATCAAGACAGCATGGTATTGGTACAAGAACAGACATATAGACCAATGGAACAGAATAGAGAGCCCTGAAATGAACCCACAAACTTTTGGTCAACTGATCTTCGACAAAGGAGGCAAGAATATACAATGGAATAAAGACAGTCTCTTCAGCAAATGGTGTTGGGAAGTCTGGACAGCAGCATGTAAAGCAATGAAGCTAGAACACTCCCTTACACCATACACAAAAATAAACTCAAAATGGGTCAAAGACTTAAACATAAGACAAGATACAATAAACCTCCTAGAGGAAAATATAGACAAAACATTATCTGACATACATCTCAAAAATGTTCTCACAGAACAGTCTACTCAAGCAATAGAAATCAAAGCAAGAATAAACAAACGGGACCTAATAAAACTTACAAGCTGCTGTACAGCAAAGGAAACCATAAATAAGACAAAATGACAATCTACAGAATGGGAGAAAATTTTTGCAAATGAAACTGACAAAGGCTTGATCTCCAGAATATATAAGCATCTCATACGACTTAATAAGAAACAACCAAACAACCCAATCCAAAAATGGGCAAAAGACCTAAACAAGCAATTCTCCAAACAAGAAATACAAATGATCAATAGGCACATAAAAAAATGCTCAATATCACTAATTATCAGAGAAATGCAAATCAAAACTACAATGAGGTATCACCTCACACGAGTCAGAAAGGCCATCATTCAAAAGTCCACAAATGACAAATGCTGGAGGCTGTGGAGAAAGGAGAACCCTCCTACACTGCTGTTGGCAATGCAGTTTGGTGCAGCCACTATGGAAAACAGTATGGAGATTCCTCAAAAGACTAGGAATAGACTTACCGAATGACCCAGGAATCCCACTCCTGGGCTTATATCCAGAAGGAATCCTACTTCAGGATGACACCGGCACCCCAATGTTCATAGCAGCACTATTTACAATAGCCAAAACATGGAAACAGCCTAAATGCCCATCAACAGGTGACTGGATAAAGAAGTGGTGTATTTATACAATGGAATACTATTCAGCCATAAAATCCAACATAATGCCATTTGCAGCAACATGGATGCTCCTGGAGAATGTCATTCTAAGTGAAGTAAGCCAGAAAGAGAAAGAAAAATACTATATGAGATCGTTCTTATGTGGAATATAAAACAAAAACAAAAACAAAAAAACAAAGCATAAATACAAAACAGAAATAGACTCATAGACATAGAATACAAACTTGTGGTTGCCAAGGGGGTGGAGGGTGGGAAGGGTATAGACTGGGATTTCAAAATTGTAGAATAGGTAAACAAGATTATACTGTATAGCACAGGGAAATATATACAAGATCTTATGGTAGCTCACAGAGAAAAAAATGTTACAATATATATATGTTCATGTATAACTGAAAAATTGTGCTCTACACTGGAATTTGACACAACATTGTAAAATGATTATAAATCAATAAAAATGTTTAAAAAACATTTTAAATATAGAACTATGCATATTGAAATATATAATAATATATGCTTAAGCAAATAATTTACAGAAGTAATTTTAATTTCTGAAAAAAGATCCATCAATTTACTTATTTTTCAATCAAGGTCAAGGAGAAAAAAGTCTACAAATGAAAATTATCAGTTATTGAAGACCCACTATGTGCCAAGAGCTTAGCATTCATTATCTTATTTAATTCTTACGTAACTTTATGCTACAATGATTATAATCTTTATTTTTAACAAAAAAGAAAACTGAGACTCAATATGATTAAACTATTTAACTAAAATTAACACAATGAGGGGGTAAAAAGAGTATTCAAACCCAGTCTATTGATTCCATAAGCTTTCTTCACTCTACCATACAAACTTTTTCTTTTATTGAGGTAAAACTGGTATGTAACATTACACAAGTTTCACGTGTACTCCAACTTATCAATTCTTAATAAGCAATAAGCACAAAATGCATAAAAACACACAAACATACATGTGTTTACTATATAACACTGTCACTGGCTTAAAGTTAAAAAAAACTTTAGCAAACAGCCAGCTTAAAATTGCTTAAAATAAGTATTTTCTGAAATACAACAGTTAACTACTTTTTACTAAATCACATTTTAATGATACAAATGATAAACAAAATTATCATATGACATTTATGCCATTTGCAAGAAAAGATAAAAGACAATAAAAATTACATCTTATTTCAAAAATATAAATAGCTCCCAAGGCAATATAACAAGCCTTGACAGCATATAATTAGTTATTAATAAGTGGCATAGCCCTGCATTATCCAAAGTATAGTACCCATACATGTTGTGACAGTAAAAATTATGCTAGTAGTACAAATGTAAACCAAGTTTTCATTTAAATTATGCTTTTATCTTATGGTTAATTTTCTAATTATGGTCAGTGATACTAGTTTTCCTTTTATAAAAGTATTAATTTCCTTTTAAAAGAAATTTATCCTTGATTAATAATTTTGGACTACTATTTAACAGTATTTACTAAACCTGAACATAATTATGAACATCTTATGACCTAGCAATTCTATTCCTAGGTCTATACCCAACAGAAACATATATACATGTACACCAAAAGATAAACATAAGAATATATTCATTGTAATAATATTTGAAATAGTCCCAAGTTAGAAACTAACCAAATGGCTATCAGCAGTTGAACAGATAAATAAATCCTGCTATATTCATACAATGAGGTACAATCTTGTAATGCAAATGACTATAAAAAAATGTGGATGAATCTCCCAAATACTGAAAGAAGCCAAACATAATACCTAATAAAATGTAAGGCTCTCATAAAACAGAAAGCACTCATTGGATATTAGTTTGTTTTGGGAGTAGTATTTTTAGTGGTATTGCTATTATTTTTATTCACTCCCGGCACTCACAGACAAACCCTTCCCTTACTTAGAAGCAGCATAATATTGTCCTCTTGGGACATTTCACTACACTCTCTAATAAGTAGGGATACTACTGTTTTGACAATCAACAGCTTTATATTAAACATTGTATTGAGTAGATGACTAAATTAGCATATATACCACTACAGCCTTTTCGAAAAATCCCATTAGACTCATAAGAAAGGCAACAAAGCCCCTCTCTTTCTCCACTATATCCTCTTTGCATTCCTTATCCTGGAGGAGTAAAATTCAATGTGCAAATGGAAATCACAAAAGATAAAATAGTTAATCCAAAGTAAGCAGAAAGAATATAACCATAAAGAAAATAAAACTGACAAAAATGTATATAAAATTAAGAAAGCCGAACATTGGTTCTTTGGAAAGATTAGCAAGATCAAATAACTCATAGGGAAGCAGCTCAAGAAAAGGAGAAACACAAATGACCACATGAGGAATGTTAGAGTAGATATCACTACAAAACCTACAGATATTTAAAAAGATAATAAGGCAATATTATCAATAAATTTATGCAATACCTCAAAACATAGATCATTAAAGAAATTAGATTCTTCATCAAAAATCTTTCACAAAGAAAATACCAGACACACATAGCTTCACTAATGAAATCAAACATTTAAGAAATAACATAAATTCTATACAAATCCAGAAATTAAAGAGAAGAAAATACTCCCAAACTAATTTTATAAAACTAAAAAAAAGCCTGACACAAAAACCTGACAAATATATTACAAGAAAAGAAAATTACAGACCAATTATGCATGTAGACTCAATAACACTTAACAAACAGTAAACTAAAATCAGCAAAGTATAACACAACATTGCCAAATGGCCTTTATCCCAAGAATGCAAGGTTGGTTTAACATTCAAAAGCCTCAATCAGAATAATTACCCGTAGCAGCAGAAGTAGGAAAACCTTATGATCGATTCAGTGCATAAAAAAGCATTTGACAAAATTAAGCTCTTATTCACAATAAAACTCTCAGCAAACCAGAAATAAAAGAAAATTTCTACAATCTGAAAAAGGATATCTATGAAAAATAGTAAAAGGCTACATACTTTCCACCTAAGACTGGGAACAAAACAAAAACATACACTCTTACCATCTTTATTCAGTATTACATTGCAGTTTCTACTTAGTGCCTTCAGCAGGGAAAATAAAATAAAGGCACAAAGCTTGAAAAGGAAGAATAAACTACTATTGTACATATAATATACAATAGTTTACACAGAGAATCCTAAAAAATATACAAACAATTACTAGAATTAAATGCAATTATAAGGGTCACAGGATACTAGGTCAGTACACAAAAGCTAATAATGTATTTCTATATAACAGTAGCAAACAACTGAAAAATGCTGACTTTTTAAACCTCATTTATAATAGTTAAATATATAAATACTTCAAAACAGAAAATATTTTAAATAAGCTTAAAAATCACAAATGAAACACTTCAACAGTGAAAATGGTACATTAATAAAAGCATTTAAAGACCTAAATAAATAAAGAGATATATCATGATTAGAGTAGACGATTCCATATTATAAATATGTCAGTATTCCCTAAATTTATGTATAGATACATTACAATTACAATCCAAATCAACAGGCTTTTTTGACAAATGGTCAAGTTAATTCTAAATTGCATATGGAAAAACAGGAATCTAAACTAGTCCAAATAAACTTGTTCAAAAACAGTGCTGGAAGGTTCACCGCCTGATTATAAGATTTTCTGTAAAGTAACAGTAATCAAGATAACATGTTAGTGACATAAAAATAGATATATAGATCAATGAAATGGAGAGTTCATGGGAAAAGCCTTGCAAAAATATTCCACTAGTTTTCAACAAATGCTCTCAGGCTATTGAAGAGGGGAAGAAATTCTTTTTAATGGTACTAAAATAACTTTAAAAATACATAGGAGAAAAATAAACTTTGAATCCTATCTCAGACCACATGTAAATATTCATTTAAGATGGATCTAAACACAAAAGGTCAAACTATAAGTTTTCTAAAAGAAAATACAGAAGATGATTGTTGTAACTGTCCGATAAGCAAGGATTTCTTAAGAAGATACCCCCCAAAAATCTCAAAAAACATGAAAAACTAAACTGTCAAATTAGAATCACTCAAAATTAAAAATTTCTGGTAATCAAAAGATACCATTAATAAAACGTAAAGGCAAACCATAGATTGGAAAAAAAATACTTGTAACAAATATATCTGAGAGAAGATTTGAATCCAACATAAATAAATTCATACAAACCAAAATGCACAATCCAATTTAAAAAAAAACAAACTGGGACTAAAATCTGAACACATATGTTACCAAAAGATTGGGCAATAAACTCATTAAAAGGCATTCAACGTAATTTTCACCAGAGGAAAACCTAATTAAAACCTCAATATGATACTATTTTATAACTGCAAGAATGGTCTTGTTTGCCTTTTTGATTATAACCAAATATTGGCAAAGACATACAAGAGACTGAAACTTTCCATTATTGCTAATGAGGTTTGAAAATGGTTCAACTACTTTGGAGAACTGTTTAGTAGTTTCTTATAAAGTTAAGCATATACCTACTCTATGACCAAGAAACTTCTTCCCTAAATATTTGTCCAAGAGAAATCAAAAGATACACCCTCAAAAAGACTTGTATAAGAATTTTCATGGCAACTTTATTCACACTAGCACCAAACTTGAAACAACTCAAACTATTTCCATCAATGGTGAAATGGGAAAGGAAATTGAAGTATTACAATTAAAAAAAATGAATGCTTTACTGATACAAGCTACAACACAGATCAATCTCAAAAACAGTATATTGAACAAAAGAAGCCAGACACAACAACATCATTCCATTTACACGAAGAATCAAGAATAGTCAAAACTAACCTATGGTGATAGGAATCAGAACAATGGTTGTCTATGTAAATAACTGGAAGAGGGCACAAGGAAACTTTCTGAGGTGACAGAAAGTGTTATATCTTGACTGGAGTAGTGGCTATACAAATACATACATTTATCACACTTTTTGAATTGTACACATTTCCTCTCAATAACTTTTTTAATTTAATAAGAAAAATATTAACCTGATTCTGAAACACTACTCAGTGAACTGAAAACAGTTCTAACCTGACAGTTCTACTCTCAGGTATATAACCCACAGAATTGACTCAAGATGTTCACCAAATATATGTACAAGAATTCTCAGAACAATATTCACAATATTCCAAACTAGAAACAATCCCTATGTCCATCAACAATAGAATGGATAAATAAATTGTGGTATATTTACATAATGGTATTCTAAACATCAATGAGAATAAATTACAGGCATACCTCAAAGACATTGCAGGTTTGGCTCCAGACCATCACTATAAGTAAATATTATGATAAAGTGACTCACATAAAGATTTCCCAGTGAATACATAAGTTACATTTACACTATACTGTAGCCTACAAAATGTGTAACAGCATTATGCCTAAAAAACAAAATATATACCTTAATTAAAAAATACTTTATTGTTAAAAATGTTAACCATCATCTGAGCCTTCTGCAAATCATTAGCAGTAACATCAAAGATCACTGATCACAGATCACTACAACAAATATAATAATAACAAAGTTTGAAATACTGTTAGAATCACCAAAATATGACACAGAGACACAAAATAAGCAAATACTGTTGGAAAAAATGGCACCAGTAGCCTTGCTCTATGCAGGGTTGCCACAAACCTTCATTTGTAAAAAAAAAAAAAAAAAAGAAAGAAAAAAAAAGTATTATCTGTGGAGTGCAATAAAGCAAAGCACAGTAAAACAAGGTGCTCCAATACTATGGATGAATCTCACAATGTTGAGTGAAAGAAGACTAAAAAGAGTACAAGTTATCTGATTCCATTTCAAAAATAGACAAAATCAATGCCAATGTTAGGAATCAGAAGTGGTTATCTTTGGAGATTAGTGACTAGGAAAGCCATGAGGGGGCCTCTTGAAGCTATGAATATTCTATTTCTTCATCTGGGTTTTGGTTACACATTTACTTGTGAAAATTTATTGAGCTCTACTCTGATGCTTCATATATTTTATGTGCGCTATACTTTAATTTTATAAGTTTATTTTTAAAAAGTCTGTGGTAAACCAGAAAAATACACTGCTTGCTTTGGTCATGACATGTCATCCAAAACTGTCATAAAACAATGTAGCATGAATTCTTTGGCCTAATGGTGAGTGAAAGTGATAGAGGAGAGGTGTGATTTTTAAAATCCTGTTTGCCATGTACTTCAGAAATAAGTTTATTGTTATTTGAGCATCTGGCTATTTCAGGTGCCCCTGAGGCAAGACCAAAATTTATAGTTCTGTGGTTATACAGGCCACTTGTTTATACAGAGAATTTTATAGCTTAGTTCCTCAGGCTTATGTCAGTAGTGCTGTTGGAATTTCCTCTGTTAATTATCCTCCGGGACTTCAGTGTGCACACAGATGTCAATTCAGATGGGCCAGCGTGTATCTTTCTGGAAGCAATGGACTCTGAGTTTTAACCAGATGGTTGAGAGAAGTTCCCTTAAGACCAACTTCATTCTAAACTTTGTCTATGGATTTAATTTGTGAAGAGGACTCCACTTTCAATATCTAATCTGATTTGCCCAGTCATTAGCTCCTTAAAATCCTTTCTTATGATGTTTCTTTTTAATTTCATGATAAATGCCTAGATATAAAAGCAAACTTTTTAAAAAGAATTTACTGTGTGCCAAGCACTAAACCTTTTATATGTAATTAATTCATCTAATCATTACAACTAATTTATGCAATGGTAGCTATTAAAATCATCCTCATTTAAAAGAAAGAAAATGAAATACAGAGAGGTAAAAAACAGTAACATGGAAGATAGAAGATTTATTGCCAGGTAGGTAAGGTTCCAGCATCTATATTCTGAACTTGTTATGTTAACTTGTTCTCAAGGCAAGGGTTAAGCATTTGTAAACATGCTCAATTCTCTATTCTCATTGATTCATCCTGATCAACTTATTTATATACATGTAAATCTCAGATTCCTTATCTATAGTTTGGATAATAACAGTACTTCAATAACAGTATCAGCTTAAAAATTACATGAGATAATGCATATAAAGCACTTCACACAGATCTGGTACATATTAATAACTTAATAAATATTAACCATAATTATTACATTATTCTCAATTATGCTATTAAATTATTGTTCCTGGGAACTAAAACCTCTGCTTTATTTATAAAGGAAGCAGCTACAAAGAAGTTTGAGTATGGCGTCCCAACAAAATGTCCTGAGGCATTAAACATGATAAACACTATGGATGTGCTTCTCATTTTCAAGTTCACCCACTGCCAGATCATCATCTGCCAACAGAAACTATGGAGCCTTTAGTTCTGTGTACCCAAGTCCTCCAACCACGAAAACTCCATACAATCACTATGACTATGTGTTAACAAACAAAATGCAAAATCTCAGGAACCTTTTTCCAGAATTCACACTTTTTTTTTAAACTTTACTTTTGTCCTTTGGATTACTCTTCCACTTCATGAGAGATTAAAACCAAAGAACTATTTGTTGTCACAACTTAAATTCTACCTTCTCTAGAAAAATAATTCAACGTGCAAATTTATGTGTAAACATGATATTCTGAATCTTCTTTCCATTAATTTTTACTTCACTGAAAAATAAACAAAAACATATGCCTCTTTTTCTTTGGATTAGAAGTAGGTGACACTGTGGATTCACTTTTACTAGCAGTAAACGATGTGCTCTGGGGAAATATCTGCCAACTTCACAGAGAATACAAACAGGACTGTTAGTAACTGGCATACTGTAGACAGAACATGGAATTTACCTTGCAGGCTCAAGAGCCCACTGGACTTGATATACATGCACCAGCTATTAAAAAGCAGTGGCAGTGTAATGGATGGTTAACATTTTTCTCCTTCTGCCTTTCCCTTCTTGTTATCTTAAATTTCACTGAAAAGGGTAATATGACAAGTAAATATATTTTGTTTCAAATAACTTCTTCAAATAGTTTCCGTGAATAATGTCAAAAATGGTATCCCTCATTCCCCCTACAGGGCTGGGGGTCAAAGAAGCACCTCACTGTTTTGGCTCTCATGATTATTATTAATACCAGCTGTTGAGAATATACAATAATCTGGAAAATTTCAGGTCTACTTTAAACATCTGTTTAATGTATCTCTACAATAATTCTAATAAAATATTAAGTAACTAATACTCAGAAAAGATGTGTGGCTTCCTCAGATTACACAGCAGTAACAGGAAGATATGGGATATGGACCTAGAACTGTCTGATTTCAAAGAGAATGTTTCCTTTTCCCACTGACAATCCTAAATTCTTTAAAACTAAAGTTTGAGTAAGTGCCAATGATGTTGTCTGCATTAGAATATGGGGCTCCAAATTCTGACCAATATGGTAAGAAACAGACTCCTGTTCTAGCTCTTAAGCTCTACTTGTCACTGTTCTGTGCTCAAAGCACCCTAAGTGCAATCCTCTTTCTTCTTTCTTATGGTCCGTAGAGAGGGTTACCAGCTTTGGGATGCCACAGCAGTACTGTACACAGCCATGAAGCAGGGAATGCCCCTCCTCCACTGGTGTCACACTTTATTACCAGAGGGTTTAATCAACGCTATTATTCTATTCTTACCCCATAGCCTATGTCTTACAGGGCTCTCCATGACAACCTACCCTCTAGAGGTTGGTTATACATCTAACCATTCTTTTCATACAGGCTCAAAAACTATACAAATTGCTCATGAGTGCAGAGACCAAACTCCATCATGTCTCTTCCTTAGGTTCTCACCCTTTCTAGGTGCTCTCCCTGAGGCCCCTGTAACAATAGCCACCATACAAATCAGCACAGTTCATCCCTTTCGGGTTCAACCAAACAAGTCTGGTAGTGTTTTAGGTTCAGCAAAAATTACCTTCATTCCATTCATGTTCCTAAAACTTAACATGGTGTCTGATGCATTCTAGACCCTCAGAATTACTTGTTTATTAATCAGTTAGCTGGGCTGATTTAAAACAGCTGCTCTGAAAGCAAAATGAAGCCATAAGTTGAGAGTTACCCTTGGGAACACAATGTAGATATGAAAGACAAGGGAAAAGTACACAAAGGATGATCACACTTTGGAATTATGTAAGTTTAGCTATGATGCCTTTAAATAAGATTGGGAATTCAGGAAAATGATCATGTTTGTGGAGAAATGGTAGGCTAGTGAGTTCAATATTCAGATATGATCATTTTACAATGGCTGTGGGACATTCAGGGAGGAAAGTACAACATACTTTGGAGCCTAAACTGCAAATCAGGTCTAGAAAAGTACATTGGGAATCATTACCTCTCAGATACTATTAAAAGCCAGGGGAGCAAATAACATGGTCCAGAAAGAGGGAAAAGCAAAAAAGTGAAGTGTGACAAAAGCAAAACTAAAATCTAGATATCTCATCTTTTGTTAGCATGCTTTTCACTAAGCCCTTGGAAGGGAAACTTAGTCCAAGACTCAGGTAAAGAAAATATAAGTATTAAATCATTAATGATTGAACCTTGGATATCATCAAGTCGTGCAGCAAGTCTTCAAAGCATATTTTCCGTCCCTGTCATGTATTCCATTGAATTGCAAGCCAGCTAATTATCCTTCCTGCTTTATTTTCCTCCATAATACTTATCACCATCTGATGAACTATATATTTTATTTAACACTTTTTGTAGTCACTATCTCCCCATCTGAATAAGATCACAGGAGAAGGGAGCTTGTTTTACTTCATTCACTGCTTAGAGGACAATAGATGCTCTTCAATTATTTGTTGTTAAAAAAAATAGAAAGAGGAAAAACAATAATAATTACTCTCTACCTTTGGTTGGTAGGTAGTACTGAAATGCTATACAAGAAGTAGCAAAACTGGTTTGCCCTGTCTCATTTCAACTAGAGTGTTAGAAAAGAGACAAGCTTGTAGAAGCAGTTAAAGCACATCTTATTAACGTTGAAACATACAGTCAAAAGTCATTCTATTACACAGTTTCTTTATTCTAATAGAGAAGCTATCAGAACATAGATAAAGAGAATTAGCTGGCTTGTAATTAGGCTTCTGGGACACTACAGGATAACTGTTTCAGTTTTGACAGCCTACTCTGAATGCATTAAATATACTGTATTGCATTGACAAAATGAGAAAAGTGGCATTAGTATGCACTTAAAGCAGTACATATTTGTTAAGAAGTTCCCTATTCAGTGGTGGTACAAGCTGTTTACATAGCACTTCTGCAAAATATCCCATCATAATGCATAGCACGGAAGGGAGACATGCCTTGAAGGAATTGGCATTCTAAAAGCAATGTTTCTAATTGGTGATTATCCAAGATATTGACCCATGTACTGAAATGTTCAGAAGCTGTTTCAGGTAATTCTAATACACTAATTTGTTGTTGATGATGCTGTCCCTAGCTCAATATGCTTTTCTTTCGAAAGGGGCTGGATATGAGGACGATCAGACTATAGACTCTGACATAGCACTCCTCAGGGTTCATTCTCTAGTCTTCTCTCCAACAACAGAGCTCCAGGACCATTCTTCCAGAAGCTTCAGGCATGTAGCTGATGACATTTCCATATTTAAAAAGTCATTCTTAGAATACCTAAAAGGGCTCTAAACACTGGATTCCTCTCAGTTGGCTGAAAAAATACTGATGTTATGCCAATAGAGTTACATTTCGAACACCTCCATAGCTGCCAACGCTGACCAAGCCTTCAGTATCTCCTTCTTGGGCCACTGTGCTTTCCAGCTTCTGTTGTCGCCTACACTCTTTTTCCCAAACATACGGAAGCCAAACACTACCATATTCTTCTACAAAGCCCTATGTGATAAAGTCTGAATCTACCTCTCCCACATAATTCTCCTACAACAGGGTCCTTATAGCACCTCTAGTCTTATTGCTATTCTTCAAATTTGGAAAAACTTATTCTTGCTTCAGGCATTTCTGCAGTTACTGTTCCTTCTTCTTGAATTAACTAGATCATCACTACTATTGTCCAAAAGACCACATTCCATAAACTACCCTTTATCCATCGCTACTGCTTTGCCTTTTATACTCTAGCTCTGAATCACTCAATCTCAGGAACAAGGTCTTTCATTTGTTGCTTCCTAGGGGCAGAGAGAGAAGGAGAAACAGAAGCAGAGAGGAAAGAGAGAAAAAAGGAGGATGGGTAGGAGGAACAAAAGAAGAGAAGAAAGAAGGAGCCATTCCCTTTTTGAGACTATGTCTTTAAATATTGTGTATTAATTCATACTTTAGGACATTAAGTTCCAACTCTCTTATACCTTCTCTAACATAGACACTTCCCATTCCCCACCTTCCCAGTATAGTTATATGGCGCTTTTTCATATGTTTTATTTTAAAATCAGGATTTGGTATCTACATAACTATGTGAATAAAATTGATTGGTGAGCCACAAGGTACATTAGGATTATACTCATTTTCTTATAAAATTCCTCCCACATCCAATCAGGCTGCTTTCTTTCCAGACCCATTATATATATTACAGCAAGATTTTCAAATTGTGTGCTAATGATATAGCTTATATGTTTTTAAAATCACCACTGTATGTGTAGTAATACTTCTTTTCTCTTCCCTAATATTACATATGTATGTTTTATCTATATTATTGAAATGATTAGGAAGAGTTCAATTTATTCTTCAAGAACTCACCCACCCTTAGATTATAATTCTATTGTTTTCCTGTTTTTAATGTTTTGCCCTGCTCTTATACTAATTACTGTTGTTTAATAGTTGTTTTTCTTATGATAGTAATAAGTTATTGAAAGTTATAAGTTAGTGTCTAATATAAAACTTTCATATTTAAAAGATAACCCTTACATAAGATAATCAATTTTATGTTTTGCTTTGAATTCCATGTTGATATTACTGTATCTCTATTCTGACCAATAATTTTTCCATTATTTTATTTTTAAGCTATCTTGGTCAATTGGTTTTAGTTCTGTATCTCCCAGACAGTATGCAATTTGATCCAGTCTGAAAGTCTTTACAGTTGGAGAATTTAACATATTCAAATTATTTGTCAAGATAAGTACATGTATTTTTCTTTTATAATATTTTATTTTCCTTTTTTAAGTGCTTTTTTGATTTCTGTATTTTATTTTCTATGTCTTAGATTCTCTGAAGAAACCCTGAGTCAAGTTTATCTGGTTGTCACAGGAAGCACAAGTGAGAAAGTGAGAGTAGGGACTGTTTCTGTTTTTTCTTTTTTAAGGCAGTAAAAGTTACATGAGTTCATACAGTATCTGTGTGAGCAACTGAGACTCAATCCCACTGAAAACCCTCTAAGGAACATATAGAATGGATCTCAATATTGTTCCTCTGAAGGACAGGGAAGCTGGCACTTTATCAGCTAATTCCCGATCCTCACTGGATAAGGGTTGTCCTCAAGGTTGTTAAATTCCTGGTACTTGTGGGCTGCCTTATGAGCAGGCTGAGAAAATACCTGTAGTTCCAGAGAAAACCATCTGGCAAAGGTGGAGGAAGGTGAGACGCAAGGTGTTTGTGGTGAAAAGCTGTCAGCATGTGTCGGGACTACTTACTGCACACATGGTGAACCTGGCAGTAGGTCAGAGGAGTATGGGACCTTAACAGCACCTGCTACACAGGATTTTGGAGGGGGCCCACATTTTACTCTACTAATATAAAATGTACAGGTCTTATCTTTAATTCTAAAGATATCTACCAACAGTATTTTAAAATACTTGACTGTGTACATTTCCAATTGTCACCATCAACAATAAAGCACCCACTTTATCAGAATATAACCAAACTATGAAGGGCTCGTATTTCAACTCTCAAAGAAAGACATAATATAACCTGAATTTTTAAACCACTTATTATTAGTATTATTTTATTTTTATAATATCTTCCTCTTTCTAATTAGTTATTTGTAGCATGGGCAACAGGTTAGATAACCATAATTACAACAATTCAACCTGATTCATTATTCTTTATCTTCATTTAGTTTTTTGGTAGGTAACAATGTACCTACAAACATTTAAAGAAAGTGGCTTATATGGTTTATAAATATCCTTAAATGTTTTAACATATAAGTAACACTTTAATTATGTATTTTATTGCTTTTGATAGTCCTATTCCTTTAATTATTTACATATTACTTGCTACTTCTTACAGTATAAAATAGTTATGAGACCAAAAATGCAACTCTAATTCTCCTTCCTTGGTTGATTCTTTTTCCTGTCTGGATGAATATCAGATTTTTTTAAACATAGAAATCTACGCTCTTCAGCAAAATAGGTCAAAGTTTAAGTACCTTTTTAAAAAATTGATATTGTTTGCCATATGATGACTACATTCAAACTCAAGGCCAGGGCTTTTTATGCTGTTTGTTTGTTTTAATTTCTGTAAAGTTTTCTTTTAATACATTTTTCTATCTTATTTCTAGTGATTTTATTTTGGCCTATTCTTCACAATATTTTTTCATATTTTGGATCTTTATTGAATGTCCTTTCCCAGTCTCTCCTTTACTTATTTCATCCCCTTTCTTCCTTTCATTTAGCGTTCTATGAAAGTTTCTTAAGGTTTTTCCACATGGAACTTGTCTGAATTTCTGATCTTTATTGTTTCCATTTCAGTAGTTCATTCTGTTTTTCCTATTATTTCTTTAACTCTACCAGCACGGAGATTTTATATAAAATGTGTGTGTGTGTGTGTGTGTGTGTGTGTGTTTTGATTTTTTGTTTTTTTGGAATCTGGGTCTGAGTTCTTTCACATAGACCATATTCCTTTGATTTTTATAAGAGCTTTACATGAATTTTTTTAAATATTTCACTCCACTAATTTTTTCCCCAAATTTCTGTCTTTCTTTATCTTAGGTGTTAACATCTATCTTCTTTTATATGGAAGAATCTTTTTAGTGTTTATTTTGCTTACACATAATTGAAAAGAAGACACATCCCAGACCAACAGCTACAAACTATTTTTGCTTTTATCATCTTACAGTTTTCTTGGAAACTATTTAAAATTCTTTACATATACCAAGCTGAAAACTCATTTCATGGAAGTTTATGTATCTCTTTTGTGATCTAACTGCCTGCCTAATTTAGAATCATAATAGCCATATTATCACTGGTCAATCTCCTGTGAGAGGAGCTAATTTTTATTTTTCTGTGGTCTGTTTTCCATATTCCACATGCTGTGATCATCCATCTTTCTGGGACTGCTGTCTTCCACCCATACTCCTACCATATATGAAAATACCCTGTAATCATTCTGTTTCTAACAGACATGCTTACTCTTGATTTTCCTAAACGACCCTGTTCTGAATTGAACTGATCTATATTCATAAAGAATTTCTAATGTATTTCATTCCAAATATATCTTCAACTGTAGTCTTAATATAACAGACTAAAGAAATATTAATGTTTCTTTCTTGACCACCTCTGTTATTTCTTGTAATCCCATATTACTTTCTCTGGAAAACGTTTGGAAGGAATTCCCCACTGCCTTCATTTAACATCCCATCTTTGATGTTTCTGGCATATGGATGGCATCCTCCCATATTTTCCATCAAAAATACTAAATTTTCCTTCTGTTTTTATATTCTTTTGTTCATTTGATGGTGATCCGGAAAAGAGAGTGAAGATTTATATACTGATGCTCAAGTCGCTTCTCATGCATGATTCCTGTCTACTCCATATTTTAGATGTCACCACGCAGATGTCTCCTTAACTCTCCATCTGCTTCTCATAAAAAGTCATTTTCAGATATCTGCTTTTTTCTCTAAATCTTCAGGAAAATGTTCTCTTTCCCTTTTGTTACTTTATGTTTTTTCTTTTTCCTTTCTAGACTCTGTCCCCATCTTTTTGAATGGGCAAACTCGCTATCAGTCTAAGGTCAGATGACCATAATGTAGGTGAAGTATCATGTATCCACTTTACTCTCCATGTGGGAAACATTCCAACAGCTTCCCCATCTCATTTCTCATCTGAACATCAGGTTGCTCTGTATAACATCTAGTGCAATTGTGAACCCCAACAAACATTCATCAACTATGTGTCCACAGGACTGAAACTGGATCTTTTATTGCTCAAAATGGCAGTTTCTCTGACTAAACTAAAGAGTAAACTGCAGTTGCTCCATCTCTCAGCAGCATAAAGCATGCAGACCTTTCCTGGCATACATAATCCCAGCCCTCTTCTGTCCCATTCCTGTTTCTGAAGCTTTTCCACATGTGACTGAGCACCCAAGTACCCAAATGGCTTTCACCTATCCCCTTCTCTATAGTTTTTGTTTAGGAAGGTCAGTCTCTGAATAGATACAGAAAGAGATGAGCCACTGATGATAATGTTAATGGACCAGAAATCTTGGTTCTAACCAAAGTTAGTTTCCATTGAATTAAAAGTTTGCCTAGTTTATCAGGTTATGGTTCCTCCACATCTTGGGATTTTCAGACCATGGAATATAGTGATAAAATAACATGGTTCCCCTATCTTCTTTTTAATTACATCATCAGGTTTTTTTTTTTAATTAAAGTATAAGCAGTTACAGTGTGTCAATTTCTGGTATAAGCATAATGCTTCATTCATACATATACATACATATATTTGTTTTCATATTCTATTCATTATAGGTTATAAGGTATTGAATATAGTTTGCTGTGCTATATAGAAGAAATTTGTTTTTTATCTATTTTATATATAGTAGTTAGAAATTGCTGCTACCATTTTTGCTTACTTGTATAATTTAGTGAAAGCCAGAGATAATTTTATCAGTCACATCTAGTCTGCTCTAGGCAACCCAGATTGTTCAACTGATTCCTTACCTTATTATTTCATAGTTTCTCCATTTAACCATTATTCCAGTTACATGAAAAATAATTATATAACTACCACATATTCTCAGTATGCTATGTTCTGGACATATTAGGGCAACTAAGATAGTGTAATTTTCTTTAAGAGAGAGTCTAGTGGGAGGAAAGTACCTGTATATAAATAAGCTGCATGCCTTTGTATGGCTGGTATGGTTAATTCATTATGCTAAATTTTCAAAAGAAATTTCAAAATTTTCAAAAGAAACAGTGGTCACTTCTTCAGGTAAGATTTAGGAAAGAGAGTGAGTTTAAAAGGAGAATTTAAAAGAGAGAGAGAGAGAAATAAGTGCTTAAACAAACACAGTGGGGACAACTGTGGTCAGAGTCAGAGAAGATATTTCAGGTAGTAAGAACAATGTCTGGCGTGAAACTGCCCTGTATACTGAAGGAACCAAGAGCAGCCTGACATAGCTGAATTATACCATGTGAGAAATACCCAGCCATTGTTAAGACTGGAAAAAAGTGGTCCATTAAGAATACGAAACTATAAGAACAGCCCAATTAAACTTAATGATGGTCTTTGTCTAGTACTATTAGAGTATTTTTATACTTCCCCTCCAAGTTTAGTCTGTTGTAATAGTTTCTACTCCCATTTTTATAATTATTATCATTTAGAAAGTATTTGCCATGTAAATCATATTTAGGAAAATTCTAAATATTCCCAGCTTGTCATTTCAGTTTGAATGACTAAAATTCACTGTTTTACACTGCCCTTCTTTTACCATATAAAAGTCTAGAAATATTAAGATGGCCTAGCTGGTTTTGCTTTAAGTAAAACAGGTCACAGATATTTAACTCAAATACACAGCCATGTATTTTCTGGGTCTAAAATAGCACAGATCAAAATTTTCTCTGCATTGAGAGATAAATGTTATGCATTGACTGAAGTGGCAAAGAACAAATGTATGGTATATGGCATACGACTGAGAAAATTAAAAGTGCTTACAATGAGAGTAGGTCATAACCTACTGGGCATAACCAGAACTTAGAGGGTTCATTCCATTACTGGAATGTCAACCAAGGGAATGGCAATAGAGTGTATTATACATCAAAGTATTTACAATGCCAGAGAGATACAATTTGACAATGAAGAGTGGAATGGTAAAGTACTTTAGCTTAAAATGCAAGGAATAAACACTAAAGAAAAAACTATGATGGTTATCTGCAATGGCCCATTAGCATGAAAGGTGAGTGATATTGAAAAACTGTAAGTCAACACTTTGTACACTCTAAATTGCTCTGTCTCATATTCAAAGGGAATTTCCAACTCTCCTATATTTTTCTGGGGTGAGGATAAATAATAGTGACAAACAAGCAGCATCAAAGTATTCCTAAATTATGTAGAATACAACTTTATGACTCATAAAGCAAAAGATCCTGGGGAAAAGAAAAGACTGCATTATATCTTTTACATACCAGAAAAATAATATTTAGGCTAGTATCCATAGGCTGCTGTAACTGAGAGTGGCTTTAACAAAAATCCACAGCACACTTTTGTTGAGTGTCTAGTAGGAACCAGACATCAACGTGGGCACTTGGCATCATACACCAATGATGAAAACAGATGAAGACTGCCCATATGGAACTTAATGTTTAGTTGGGATACGCAGAAATTAAACAAGTATAATAACTAGGTACACTATATTTTGTATTAGTAGTGATAAATGCTACATAAAAAGAAAAAAGTAGAGTAGTTTTGCCAGGTGGGTTTAGATTTTCCAGGGTGGAGGCAGGGGTAGGTTACACTATTAGATAAATTTGTCAGAGTATGTTTTATTTAAAAAAACTAGACAAGTGGAAATATTTGAAGAAAGTAAAAGAATATCAGTAATCTTAGGAGAATGGATAATGGCATAGCGAGAGAATAGCTATGGAGATTGTGTTTAGATTCTACGTATATTTTGAAGGTTGAGTCAAGATGATATGCTGGTGATTTGGAATGTAAGAGACAGAGATTAATTAGGATGACTATGAGTTTGTGGTTAGAATGACAAGAAGGATGGTGCTGCCATCACATGAAATAGGGAAGCTGCAGATAAAGCTGAACTTGGGAAAGGTTACAAATAAGTTACAAACAGGGGTTCAGGATATGTTGATTTTGAAAGAATTATTAGATATCCCAGGGGATATGTTGAATATGCAGGTAGATATAATAATATGGATTTTGAGATATTCTGGGTTGGATATGTAAATTTTGGGCATATCAATAAGTAGATAGCAATGAGATAAGATTAGATCACTAACAGAATGACTGTCCACAGAGAAGAGAAGAGGACCAAGGATTAAGCCTTGAGATACTCAAATACGAAGAACGTATAGAGAAGAGAAGAACTCAGCAAAGGAGACTGAGGGGAGCAACCAGTAAGATAAGAGAAAAAACAAACAAACAAAAAATTGTGATATCCTAGCAGATAAGGGTGCCAAGTAAGAGGAGTTATCAACTTTATCAAATGCTACTGATAGTTCAAGTAACACTAGGACAAAAAATTGAGCATTTGAATTAAAAATCTGGTTATCATTTTTCACTTTGCCTCAGTTATTTCTGTGGAGTTATCCCCATAGAGATAAAAGGTTGATTAGAATGTACTAAGAAAGAATAGATGATTTGGAGAAAGTAATTATGGATGAGTCTTTCAGGGAATTTTAACCCAAAGAAAAGCAATGAAATGTGGTGGTAGCTGATAGAGCGGGGTTTTTTCCCACCATAATATTAGAGCAAAATAATCATATGCTGCATCAGTCATTATTCAATCAGGAAAGCAAAATAATTAAGATTACTATAGAATAAGTGATTTTTAAAATAAAAATAGGAACTTTGTAGCAGTTAATTTTATTTTTCAATTTGACTGGGTTCAGGGATACCCAGATAGCTGAGAGAACATTTCTGGGTGTGTCTATGAGAGTATTTCCAGAACAGATGAACATCTGAATTGGCAGAATAAGTAAAGAAGACTGTCCTCACCAATGCAAATAAGCATCATCCAACCTGCTGAGAGCCTGAATAGAACAAAAAGAAAGAGGAAGAGTGAATTTGCTCTCTATGCTTGACCTAGGGCATCCATCTTCTGCTCTCAGACATCAGTGCTCCTTGTTGTCGGGCCTTTGAAATCAGGCTGCACTACACCACTGACTTTCCTGGTTCCCCAGCTTGCAGAAGGCAGATCGTGGGACTTCTCAGCTTCCATAATAATCTGAGCCAATTCCTATAATCTGTATATATAATATATATATACATGTGTGTATGTGTGAGTGTCAGAGAAACACAACCAACATGATACATCTGTTTTATTTATTTTATAATCTATATTTTATTCACATGTATATATTATACTATGTTTACATATAATATAACCTATAGGATACATAATATTTTATTATGTAATAATGTGTATATTGTATTACGTGTATAATATATACCCTATTATATTGGTTCTGTTTCTATGGAGAAACCTGATACAAGTTTATATATTTGTGGGAGAAGTTGAAGAAGTAACTACAAAAGGCAGAGTTGGAAGGTCAGATAAAACCTAAAACTAAATTACTAACCAGACTTCCTGAAGCACGAGGTAGTTGGATAATTGATGCTTGAAAGGAAATCTGGAAAGCCAGTCATGACCAGGTTCAGAATAGGACCATTATGAAACTAAAGGAGAAGAACATGAAATTTGCAGCTTTTACATGAAATGTTGGGCCTAATTTTACTACTGGTCAGTAGGGATAACAGCCAGGAATATGAACCAAGAAGAGATGGAAGAAAGCTGGAATCTGCAAGAACCTCTGCATCTGTTTCACATCACAAGGACTATCAAAGAAAATCTAGAACCTACTGGAACCTACGCACCTGTCTTATACCACATCTGTTCCCAATGACCTTAAGAGAATAATCTCTGCTGCTACACTTCAACCTTCCAAATCTCATGCAAATTTCTCTTTTGGCCAACTCTAACCTGAAGCTGTACAAAGAAGAGGTTTCTGGGAAACTTAGTTACAGCTTAGCCAAATTGATCCAGTGCAAAACCACACCACGCTGACCCAGTAGAGAGGAAAAAAAAACTGATGATGTAGACAACAGAGAAGAATAGATCTGTAGCTATGCCCTTGAGTAGGCGAGAGGGCACTATAGCTGGTATACAAGTAGAAGAACTACATTTAGAACAGAGCAAAGGTGTCTGGGTTTACGAAAAGTTATTTCTAGGAAATAGCAATCATCTCTGCTGAATGCTCTGATAATAAGTATTAAAATCAAACATTAAAATCATCAAGTTAGAAAATTTTTGGTATATTTTAGGAGATAATTACTACTTAGCTGAATACAAATCTTCATAGAAGCAGATTAGTCACTAAGACCAAAAAACTATGTTTGTTAGTGTAGCTCAATAATTTTATGGTGCATAAAATGAAAACGAAGGTACAAAATGAAAAAAGTAACAGATTTGTTTATTTCTAAAGATTAAATAACCTCACACTAGGCCCTAATTTCATTTGCCATCTATTAGTCTCATGAATTAAATTTGTTTTCATTGTTTTCTCTGCCATAGACCACTCTTCTGTTAAGTATACCCAATTGCCTATTTGACAGATCCACCCCTAAATTCTCAAAGGCAATTCTGATTTAATCTGGCCAAAACTTAATCCATGGTTTTCTGTATCTCATACCTTCTCCAGTTCTGGTCCTTCTCTAATTCTAATAATCAGCTTTCAAACCACAAATATAGCAACACTCCTACCTTTCTCTCTCTTACTCTTATTCAATCTCCTCTTTATTTGCCTCACCCTGTTCCTTCTACCTCTTACTCCTCTCTGGAATCTGTTCACTTAATTCACTTTCTCACATTATCACCTAGTCCATACAACCTAAAACTTTCTCCCAGATTATTAAAATAGCCTTGATGTTGGTCACCTTCATTATATTCCTTCACTCTTATCCTAGTCCATTCTTATCGCAAAATAATTTGTGTAGCATTTTGTTTAAATGATTGAATCATGCCCTTGTCAATAAATGACATTCTTTAGTGGTTTTTTATTCCTCACAAAGAATTACCACACTCTTCAACCAGAAGCAGCAGTCTATGTGTACTCTAGCTCTTCTACCTCTCCAAACAGGAACAGTGGGAGAAAAGTGTGGAGGCTATGTTTTCAACTATTTAGTAAAAAATATAACCAAGTTTTAAGGATGTGTTTTTATGTTAATAGAAGGGGGAAAACATTATCTTTTAAAATATGTACGTGAAGTCTTCAGTTTGATGATTGAGAAAATTTCTTTGCAGGACTCAAAACTAGTAGATTTCAGACTCTACAAAAGACATCATCAGATGCCTTGCGAAAAAAATTTAAATGGTTATAAAAACATTAAGCAAAGGTTTACAAAGCTAAGTTAATGGGTTTGTTGTAGGATATCTCAGATCTTATAACATGCTAACATTTGTTACAAATGTCAAACATATAAAGTATGTGTAGCACTTGACCAACTTACTGAGCTTTGAATCTTTGTGTTATCAAAGTGCATCAAAGAACAAATACTATGTCAAGCACTTTTGGGAATGTTGTCCTAATCATTTAAGGAGAAAATGGATGTCTGAAGAAGTGGGAGTTGAAGTAGTCAAGAGAATCTATCAAACAGAGCTTGAATTGCTCTGTAAGTATTAAGTGGGGGAATCCCACATGAATTATGTAGTGAAGGAAAGTTTGTTGGATGGAAGCAGGTAAGAAAAATGGGAGTGGAACTGAATGATATGGAGGGTGCAAAATCACTGACCCACTCAAAGAACAGGAAGAGAGTTAAAAGAGATCACCAAGGAGCCCCTAAGGAACTGGTACTTATGAAAAGAAAGTGAACAGTTTTGTTTCCTGGCTTAAATAGCTTGGCACTTGGTTTTATGACTTACCTATCTGTATAACTTCTAGTCCTATGTCCATTATCATATAACTTGTTTGACCAAACCCAGGTTATCCCAAGATAATTGAAACATCAGCATACTTCTTTTTTAAGAGCAATAGCAATGCAATACACATTTTTAAACGGTATGAACACTGCAAATAGCAAATTATAATACAGAAAAAAGAAAAAAGAAACTGCTTTTGAGGACCTGATTTGATATTTTTGAAAGGAAAAGACAGGAAGAGCAAAATCACTTTTTATTTAAGCAGTACATTATCAAAACATTGTTGAAAAATAATTTGAGAACTTTATGTTTTCAATCTTATGTATCTGGGACAACAAAAAATGTATGAACTTTTAAAGAGAAGTGTGGGCCTTATAAAATCCCAGCAGCCCTCCTAGAGAAATGAGTTGGATGGCCTTCTAGAACACTCTCTGATCATTTCTCCTTTTCAGTAAGAGTTTATACCATAATAATAATTATGAAAAAATGAACTTAAACAGGACAAAGGCAATTCAAAGAAAAATTTCAGAACATAGCATCCAATTTTGTGATTCAGGATCTAAACGCAAAGAAAAAAAATTGCTCCATGTTTTTGTTTCCCATATGACTCAGGTAGAAAAAATATAGGCACTGCTTTCTGCACTATTTCTTCTTAAATTATCCCATGAATCATAAATTACACCTTCCATCAGCGCTCAATTCCCATTTTCACAGCAAGTAGGAATTTACCACCTGGCCAATTATTTAAATCAGAATATGAGAAAGAGATATAGGAAGTTCCTCCCCACACTGACCAAAGGTACATGGATTTTTTTAATATTACTTAAGCATACTCTTTACATGTATACAAAATCCAAATTCACAACATATTTTATCCACATTAACTGCAAAAGGAGATGAAGACTAAGTTATAATAGGGACTTCCACAAGATGATATAAAATTCTTTGAAGCAAAAGACAAGATATTTGGATAAAAATTCCAAGAATGGCAACTCTATTTAGCTCACCATGACTCCCACAACACCCCCAAACCAGGTAGTCCTACCACAAACACTGTATTCTGTCATTTATCAAGTAGCATGAACTCAGTTGTTTCTGATATTAAAGAAACACATCTACATGTTTTAAAATTATTTTTATGAGAAAAATAGGAGACAGATTTTGTTTCTGTGAACAACTTTTTCTGTGAGCAATCTCTTAAGTGATCCAAGATAAATGACAGAAGAAACAACGAATAGCAAAAGCCACATACAGAGAGCATAGTCCAGACAGTACCCCCACTAGTTCTCACTGATCACATTTCCGATGAAATTTTTTATCAGGGCTACTAACAAGTACAAAATGACCAACCTAAGTTTCACCTTCGTTGCCTTCTCAACATACTTTTTTTTTTCCCTCCAGACACTCTAATGAGCAGTGAAATGGTGCAAAGGTAGATATCAAGAAGTAAGAAGGGAAGAGGTAATGGCCTGTATAAACTGAAAACTATAGAATCAGTTCTTGGGTAATTGAGTGTTGGTGGGACTTGGCAAAAAGAGAGCCACTGGCTATAATTCATTCAGACTTAGAAGAAACTCTCTTTCCAATACCAAAGCATAATGAAGAACTGAGTGCAAAATGCATTGCCAATTTATGATTATAGCATTCAGTGATCCATCCAAGGACTAATGCTGTATAACCATGAATATGAGGGAAGGACATATAATGGGTACAAAGAACTGTTCTAAAGGCAGATCTACAGGACACAAACAATTACAACTGGATTGTATGGACTCACATCAAAAACACTTTTGCCTTATTTTTTAATAATTATGAATCAATTCAACAGTCTCTCCTAGGGTACAAAGATGTATTTCTGCCCTTGAGATTTTAAAATGGGGGGTATGACCATACTCTTAAATAATTTCATTAAAGGGAACATTGTAGAAGTTCAGAAGAGCGAGCAATTAATTCAGAAAAACCCTTCCTACATTTGCCAGGGTTCCTCCTGAAGGTCCAAATAGCATAACACATTAAAGTCCTTGTATAAAGCAGGATAAGACCATAAGGAGGAAAATTATCAATCCATTCATTCAAGAATAATTTTAGTTGGAACCTAATCTGTACCATGTATTCTGCTAAATATGAGGATAAAAAAGGAACAAGATATCACCCCTGATATCAATGCAGTTACTGTGTAATACAAAAATGAGACAGATAGATATACATACCGCTATACAAATAAAAACATAAATCTAAAGGACTTCCCATATAGTTGGGATTTTCTACATGGATTGACAAAGATATAATTCTCTCTCCTATAAAGTGATAGAGGCATAAACTTAGAATAATTGATAAATTGTGTAGGCTAAGTGATCTGCACTGCAAATTCTCAGTAATATCTCTGTCAGTGTCCAAAAACTTCCCTGCAGTATGCAGGGAAGACTGTATGATCAATGGTTCCTAAATGTGGATGCAAATCAGAGCTGTTTAGGGAACTTTAAAAAATTACAGATACCTGACTCTTACTATAGTCACTCTGTGAACCACTTTGCAAACCACCAGCCCAGGCCATGGGAAACATCTAAATTTTGGCAAGAGCCAAGAGTCACTACTGAAAGAGGGACTGGTTTATGGGATAGAGAAGGTCAGGAATCACAGGGAAAGAAAGGATATCTTTGCGCATTATCATCTAAATTCCCTCACTCAACTCTCT
This sequence comes from Camelus ferus, assembly GCF_009834535.1. Classification (NCBI taxonomy): domain Eukaryota; kingdom Metazoa; phylum Chordata; class Mammalia; order Artiodactyla; family Camelidae; genus Camelus; species Camelus ferus. The sequence continues at coordinate 15,250,143 of NC_045699.1, forward strand.
TCCTACTGCTTCTAGTCCATTTTCTATGTCTCTAATATTTGTCTTCTCTTCTGTGAAAGATCTCAGAGCCACACTTCATCTAGAATTAAAGGGAAAAATGGCAGTATAGTTTAACATTATTTCTATACACTAAGAAATCTCCCTCAGGTGAACACACTGACTATAGAAATTCAACGGGAAAAAAAACTAGACATAAAAGATTATTCTATACCTTCACGAATTTAACTCGGAAAATCATAGACTTACTAAACATAAACAATCAAGGGGGAGAGGGATATAGAAAAACTAGTTAATTGATGAAGGGGAGAATATCAGTAATGTGATTCATGAGTTCTAGACTTTTAAAAAAATTCAATAAGTCAATAAATATTTGAGTATCTCTCTATACTGAATGAATTATTATTACAAAAATAGCAAAGGATACATCTCAGTGTGAGCATGATTATATTAATCACTCTGTATTTGATTTAATATATGATTTCATTTTCATCCCTTCATTAAACAAACAATGGGTGTTAACTACATGCCAGGTATTGTCTTGGGGATAAAATATTGAACAATGCAGGTCTAGTTCTTGCTCTCTCGGATAATACTTTCCAGTTAGAGATAAAGACAAATATGGAAACTACAACATAGTGTGACAGAAGTAGAGAACAGGATCATTACAAGGACACAAGCCAACTTCATGAGGGTGGCACTGGAGAATTTATAACCCTATACTACAGGCTCTGTGAGAGCATGAAATGAATTTAATTTCTCCATCATTGTACTAAACATTATGATTGGCACAAATTAGATGCTTGAGATACTTTTTTGAGCGATTGAACAAATAAATTAATGAATGAAGTACCTGAGGCAAAAGCTAGAATTACCTAATTTTCCATTACATGGTCTGCATAAAGTGGGGATGATGGGTTCTGGGGAAAGAATACATTGAAATGCAAAAATAAATATTAACTGATCTTCTGAGAAAACCTGAAGGATAGTTTCACACTAATTAGCAGAAATAAAAATCCTCTGTCCAACCCTTAGATGCATTCATGCATATATTATCCAGCAAAAGTATTTGGCTCACTAGACTCTATTAAGGATTAATAGAAAATATAAGAGAGCCAAAAATAACTGAACAAGTGACTAATGTGACAACAAACAAAATCAGCACCGACAAGGACAAAATAGTGCAATGTGAAAGCAAAAATTTAAATGACTCATTCATGATAATATGTTATGAATTAATGGTAGGTCCTCAGTAAATCATTTTAGTCACTTTTTTTAAGGCACTAGTTACTAACCACCACGGTGAGTGTCATCCCACTCCCTCTCCTTTTCTCTGTTACAAAACAGTAAAGATAAAACTTCTGTCACTATGACTGCAATCATTATACTCGCTTAGTTCTGTTTCTTTTACAACATACTCAATTATGTAATTTGAGTTTAGGGATATTCTGAGTGGACAGAACTACTGCCCCAGGCTATTACCAAAAACAAACTTGGAACTAAAAAGCACATCTCACCCCCTCCAGCCCATACCAACCACCCAGGTCCTCCAACCCAAAAAAATCTAATGTAAGCAACAGCAAGCACGTTGGAGGGTTCCCTAGGACAAAAATAAAACAATGCCAAAGATGAGCAAGTAGCTAGAGATGGAAGAGATACAACCCTTTCTGCCACAAGCACCAATAGTCAACTAGAGTAATTTGAACAATAAGTTAAACTATGTCCCTCAACACAAAACCAAAGGCAGGTATTTCAGGAATGGGTTCAGTGGCTTAGGGATCCAGGCTTGTTTTTTCCCCTTCTCTGCCATCCCACTGGAGTACTGCCTTAGTCCTTTGCCTCGTCTCCTCACGTTGAAATTCGGTTGCCACAATTTCAGAAATCTCATGTAGATAAAATACATCTTAAGGAATTTTTTTTCTCTCTCTCTCTTCTACTTCTTCCTCTCCCTTTTTGGGACATAAATATGCCTCAAAAGCCCTCCAAGAGACTTTTCTTCAAGTTTCATTATTCAAGGGTAGGTCACATGCCCATGCCCTATGTGCATTCTAAATTCAAGCTCCATAAGCAAAGGACAGAGGGAGATGGGAAGTGGTGGTAACCAGTAGTATCAGTCTCTTCTTTTGGACAGACTGCTCACACTCAGCATTTTCCTTCCTCAATCTCATTTCTCCCACTCAAATTTTCTAAACTGACTTCATTGCCTTTTATATAACCCTGAATAAAGGTAGTATTTTATCTCATGTTGCGTTTATATATTAATACTATTGCAATTTCCCCGTGTATAGTATTTTGTCCCATTTTAGGGTTTGTGATTGATTACATTTGCAAATAACACATCAAAATAAGAAGGTTTAATTGCATAGGCAAGAGAGTTGGAGAAAAGCTATTCTTGTACATAAAAAAAAAAATGGTATTTTTTGTTGGCTAAATGGACCATGAATATTTCCAGAGATTTTAATAACATTTAATTTACAAAGTATTAAATTTTGGGTAACATAAAGTAAAAGCTTAATGTGTTTGGAGTGTAGAAAATGAAAAATCTTATCTAGGTCTTGCTACTGTAAATTAATGATGAAAAGAACTACTCTATATTTTTGGTACATTAGCATTGCTCTCTACACTAAATATGGAGGACTCCCTCACATCTGTTCTTAAAAAAGATGCTCTCTATAAAGCAGAGAGGTTTTGTAATGCAAAAACCAACAGGATGTTAAAGGTACTCCAAAATCATATAATTTTACACCTGGAAGTGACTACTAGTCTACATCCCTTGTTTCATAGATAGGAAAATGGAAACTCTGAGATATGATGCCCAGGATGAACTCAATAACTTGAAAACTGAGCTGAGATTTTAAGAAGAAGCTGTCTAACTAAAATTTCTACTTTTCCTACTTCGGAATTGCACTTTACACTAACATTTAAGTAAATTCTCAAATTGTAATCTAAAAACTAAAATGCTCATGGACTAAGGCATTCTGGTTAACTGATGATTAATCAGAATATCTTTTTTGTTACAATTTTGACTACCAAACCTTTCTAAAATTTATTTCCTTTCTTGCCTTATTGAAAAGGTTAGACTGAGTGCTACTTAAAGCCTTCTGGACTATTTCTGATCTGGAAGATCTTGGTATCTTCATAATGATGGTGATGGCAATTTTTTATGGTTCTGTGACCACATTTTGAGTTCATAAAGTTATGCTGGATTTTTTATTACTGGCCCTAGATCATTTTTTGGACAATGTTGAGTTGATCGGTTTTATGTTCATGTAGCTACTTTGTTTCTCAAGGATATGAACTCTTTTTTTTAGATGTCTATCTTCGTGTTAAATAAGATGTCGGGCACAGGAAACTGATTGGGATTTTCTTATGTACTTTACTTTGATTTTTCCATTATTCTAATATCACCCAGTTTTAGGAAATGGTAGATCAATGATGAATGATATGAGGATATGAAAAATTTAGTCACTGTTCTAATTCTCTGACCTGATGACTCAAGATGAGCATTAATAAAGGGCATCAGGAAGACTCCCAAGGGTTTATTGAGAGGAGGAAAAGAGCCCTTCTCTTCTTTTATACAGAAAAGCACCCAGCACTTCTGCTCAGCCTCCCTTAAAATTAAGCCACTTATGTGAACCTTTGAGCATTCTTCTAGAAGTAGAACAATTATTTTTGCACACATGCCCATAATTTTCTATGCTTCTTAGTGAAGCAGTTGTGGAAGTATCTAGGCTGGTAGCTTCAAGGGGTGCAGATTTGTAATTACCTTCTCTTCCCTAACTCAACTCAGAGTTAAGGAGAATCAGGTTGGATGGGACAGGATTAAATAGGGCAGAGCAGTCCAGAATATGATAACTTGATAAACTGGTATTTTTCCAAAGTATTCCAAAACTATATTCTCCAAAATGTTGGAAAATATCTTCTCAAATGTATAATTTAGACAATAAATAATATTTAAAATAAGTATGAATACACTTATTTAAAATGTTGATTCCTTGCTAAAATTTTGCACTCAATCCTTTTGCTATGGGACTTACCTGTAGAAAAGACTGACTTGAAATGAGCTCCTCTTTCTATTTTGGTTGCAAAACATAAACAAGGTATAAGATGTATCTGTTTTAGATTAATTACAGCATAAGATGAATACTATTTAGATACAATTTAGCATATCTCAGCAAAGTGAAAATGAAGGATGATGGTATCATCATTTCCAACTACAGGTAATGTGACTCAATTTCAACTACAGGTAACGTGATTAAGTACCAATGTGGCTGAATCAGCATCATCAACTTAGATGACTGAACATCTACTGACCCCTCGATATCATTCAAGATAACATGAGTCCCACAAACTGACTTTACTTCTAAAACACTGCCTCAAATGAACTCAATAGGATTCACTGATGTAGAACTTTCACCAGCTCTGAATATTTTGGGGAAGTTTTGTTCTACCTCATAAAAGTTCTAATTTCCCATTTCTAAAAGCATTGTTAACTCAGTAGTTTTGGTGCGTTACATATATTTTCTAGCTTTGTAACTATACCTTAATCTCTCTATGTATGTATTTCTGTGTAACTTTTGCTGAACATTTCCTAAGAAATCATTGATTTTTAGATGTACATCAATAACATTACTGGTAAAAAAAAAATATGTATAAATAAATAAATACCACCTCCAATCTTAAGATTCTTTTAAAACGTTCCTTTTAACATCCTTTAAAATGCATTTAAGTGCATCTTGGGAAAAGGACATATAGTACATGTTTATGCTTTCCCACCCTATCTCCATCCCTGGAACAATTTATTTCTGAAACAATGGTGAAAGATTGGTAATCCCTAAATGAGTCTCATTTAAAAACTGTAAGTAACAACTCAGTCCCTAAAAAAGGAACAATTTCTTCTCTCATTACAGACTGATCAATAACCCAAGAATGACAACAGACTTTTATCAACAACTTGAGGAATGCCATCAGGAAGTTGGAATAAGAGGTTCTAACACTTGTTACCACACAGAAACACTTATTCTGGCAACCTCCTACAGACAAGAATACCTTATTTAATAAATGTTGGGAAAACTAGATATCCACATGTAAAAGAATAAAATTGGACCCTTATCTTACACCATGAACAAAATCAACTCAAAATAAATGCTTAAATTCAGGCTCTAGAAGGATGGATAGGGGAAAAGCTCCTTAACAGTGGTCTGGACAACAATTTTTGGATATGACACCAAAAGCCTAGGCAACAAAAGCAAAAACAAACAAGTGGGATTACATCAAACTAAAAAGCTTCTGCATGGCAAAGAAATCCATGAACAAAATGGAAAGGCAACGTACACAATGGTAGAAAATTTATTCATATATTCGTTGATATATTAATACAGCAAACCACATAGCTGATAAGGGGTTAATGTCCCAAATACATAAGGAACTCATACAACTCACTAGCAAAAAAACAAAATAAATAACCTGATTAAAACATGGGCAAAGGGACTTGAACAGACATTTTTCCAACAAGTGCCATGAAAATGTACTCACTAATCATCAGACAAGTGCAAATCAAAACTACAATGAGATATCCTCTCTTATATTAAGATGTCCATCATTTAAAAAGATAAAAAAAAATGTAACAAATCTTGGTGAGAAGGAGGAATAAAGGGAACCCTGCTACACCAGTACCTGTTAGTAAAAATATAAATTGGTACAGCCATTACAGAAAACTATATGGAGGTTCCTCAAAAAATGAAAAGTAGAACTACATTATTAACTAGCAATCCCACTTCTGAATAGTTATCCAGAGGAATGGAAATCAGTACCTCAAAGAGATATCTGCACTCCCTGATTAATTGCAGCATTATTCACATTATTCAGCATTATTCATAGCCAAGATATGTAAACAACCTCAATGACCATCATTGGGTGAATGATATAGAAAATGTGATATATACCTACAATGGAATATTATTCAACCTTTAAGAAGAAGAAAATCCTGCCATTTGTGGCTACATATATAGACCTAGAGGTCATCATGCTAAGTGAAATAAGCCAGACACAAAAGGACAGTACTGCATGATCTCAGGTTATATTTGGAATTAAAAATAGTCAGACTCATAAAAGTAGAAATTAGAATGTTAGTTGCTAGGGGCTAGGGAGAAGGGAAATGGAAAGGTGAGAGTTAAAGGATACAAAGTTTCAGTTATATAAAATAAAGAAGTTCTGGAAATTCTACAGTACGGCATTGTCTCTATAGCTAACAATACTGTCCTGTATATTTAAAATTTGCTAAGAGAGTAGATTTTATATTAAATGTTCTTAACAAACACACATACATAGTATTAAAGAAGACAGGAGGAAACTTTGGGAGGTGATGGCTATGTTTACAGCCTTGATGATAATGATAGTTTCACAGGTTTATACTTACCCCCAAATTCATCAAGTTTATATGTTAAATACATAAAGCTTTTTATATGTTGATCTTACCTCAATAAAAGTTTAAAAAATAAAAATGAAATAAAATGAGTTAGTATGGTAAAAAATATGAAAAAAAAACAATTTGATGGAATTACAAGATTTGGGAGCCAAAATTATGTGCAATCGGGGTGGTTTCCTATTCTGCACGAGCTCTGAACTGTCCTCACTACTTTTTATAGCTTAGGTTGGAGGCTAAAGAAAAAAGCCTCAGAAGCAGTGAAGTTTTATTTGCTCTGCCAATGATATTTCCTGATGGTTTTTTTCCCCCTCAAGAGGGAAAAGTCATCCATCTTCTCCATTTAATCTAAATGTGGCCATGCTTTCACTATGTTTCAAGCCATTTCCTCAAATATATTTCCTCTGTGCTGTCTTGATCTAACAAGATAGCACAAGAGAGTATTTTAATCATTGATATGGACCTTGTAGGGTGCCTCCTGTATGTAAATACTTGCAGCTTGCTCAGAGGGCTTTCATCTTTAATATTCTATTTTATTCCAGAAATGTTTTGTGATATTAGAGCTAGAATGAAATTTCAAAACCAAGAAGGCCAAACATTTCCATCTTCAGAAGAAATTCATCTGTGACCAGCTCAGTGAGTTTTACAAGGCTAATTCAGCAAATTCCTGGGACCACAGCTTTCTCACCAACTCACAGTCTGTTTTAGGACACTATACCATTTAGGGATCCTAACTACAAGCAACAAAACTCAATCCCTGGCTAATTTAACAAACAAACAGAGTTTATTGAAAGAACATGGCATAGCTGACAGAAATCCAGAAACTGAAGAGACAAAAGACCAGGTAACTAAAAGGAAGAAACAAAACTATTGCCAGGGACTGGGTAATAGAACTTAGAGACAGTATCTCTTCAGATGCTTCCCTGGTCATGAAAGACTTCCACCAATTTGTTTTAGTCTTTGTGCTTCTGTTCAAATTTCTAATTCCATTTCTTGAAGTTTGTTTTAAAAAATGTATGGGGCACATCTTTTGACAATTGGCATCACAACTGTATGTCACCAATAAAGATGTTAAACCCAAAGGGAAAGGAAAAAAAAAAAAAAAAGCAGGCGCTGATACCAGAAGAAAAAGGAATATATGCTGCTCAGTTAAAACAGTATTTGTCTAAAACAAGCGTAATAGTTCATCTTACAGTATCTATGATAGTTATTACTAAAGTTAAGGGTAAGGACACTGACTGAGGAAAAAGAAGTTAGAAAATTAGAAAAATAATCAGGAACAAAACAGAGTTGTGGCAAATTTCATTTTGAAGCGCTTCCCAGCAACAATTGGTGTTTCCACATACAATAATAATGCTTGGCACAAGTTGTGAGTGCAATTTTGATTCGTAACATAAGAACTAGAACAATGGGGAGAAACTTCATTAGTCCAGGAAAGTCTACGTTAGCTAAATGTCTATTTTAGAATATTTATTTATGTTACTGTTAAATGCATAAATTTGATCCAAATTATCATAATTAATAGAGACTTAGACTAAATTTCTCATCCAATGGTTTAACAAGGCCCAGAAATCATTTTATGCAGTATTACTAACAAATAATAGTGAGCACACCACTAACAATAATTTTCAAAAACAGCTAAAACACTGAAAGAATTGTATCTGACAGGTACTGCTTAAGCATTTTATGTGTATTAACACATTATCATTCACAATTCCTTGACTTAGGCTCCTTTAGTACCACGACTTAATGGATGAAGGAGTTGAAATACCAAGAAGTAGATACTATTATTATCAATGTTTTACAGAAGAATAAATTAAGATAGCACAGCCAATAATTAGAAAGGTACAGATATGCTCTGATAATAATGCTTTTCAGTCTAACAAATGTTTAGGTTGCCTATACATTTTCTTTCTTGACCAAAATCACTCCAGAAATCTTAAGACTTATTTTTCTTACTAAGCTATTTCTTTGGGTGACAAGAATAAGTAAACTTCAGCCAATTCTCTTTGGAAATCATTCCAAATCAAGAATCAGCAGGGCTTAGCTGATGCAACATTACTGCATTTACAATCACCACTTAAAGCACCAACAGCACCAGAAAAGATATCAGAATGGGTCACAGATAGCAATATTGTCAACTAATGTCATAAAGAAGCTCACAGAAAGCATATTCTTGCCAAGAAATTTTTTTCCAGTTTATATAGCAGAATCTATTTAAACACTACTGAATCATCTCTTTAAAAGGTTTCATTCGAATCATCCTAGCTAACAAATCACAACACCCTTAACAGAATTTAGATCCAAGTCTAAGGGCAATTGTGTGCCCTTCTGAAAACCTACGTGCAAGCAGAGCTAAGAAAGCAGCTCTGAACTGTCATCTGCTGGAGCTGACAGCGTTTGAATTAGAGGAAAAATCATAATCTTTGGTAAAAGTTCAGTAAATATGCATTTGCATAATATCTGGTTTTTAAAGTAACAAAAAAAAAGTTGTACAACTTAATGCTTCTCAAGCTATGCTTCTTAGGATATCCTCTTAGTAGGATCTTCATGGCCAACAGTTTCAGGTTTCAATCCATTAGCCAGTGAATAAAGTACCAAATACCAATTATTTACCTTGGTACTGGTGCTACTGGCGATGCACAGGACATAACTGCTTTCCACAAATAGCTTGTCTCACTCATCAGAAGTTTTCAAGTATATAACTGGGTAGGCTGATTTCACTTAGTATAACTAGTGAAGAAAATGTCCAGCATTTCGTTGAGAAGTATCCATAAAACATCTCTCACATAGGCTTCTCTGAATTCAACCTAATTTTCTTTTTGTATTAAAGACCACTAGCAAGTATTAAGAGACAGATGGAAGACACTAATAAATAGTATAGAGTATTTGTTTTGGGAGGACAACGTATTTTCTTACCAACAATCAGTCCCTGAAAATTTCTAAGTAGAAACTACCATACATTTAAAAATAATACATCATTAAAGCAATGAGGATCATTAAACCAATGATACAGTATTACAGTATTTTTCTGGTAATCCTAGCAAACTCGAAAACAAAGAATAACTTTCACTGCCAGAAGGTACTATTCTTTTGTAAATATTTAAGTGTACAAGTTGTATAATTTCTATGAGTGCCAAAAACCTAGAGACCTTGTATTTTTTTCTTTTTTCATCTTCAAGTTCTCACTCTGGTTACTGTGTTTAAGTAGGTTTTAAAAAGTATCAGTTGAATGAATGAATAAAGATAGAAATAACACAATATACACAACCGATTATGCATAGGAAAAATATTTAAACATTACAAAATTTTTATGCCTAGGTTAGCATCTAGTGCAGACATGGGATGGTTGTTTCTTAATTCCTACCCATTCCTTGATATGAGATTACTAAATGGCTAAGGAATGTGCACATGTTACTGGCACACTTCATTATAATGGCTGAACATTCTTATCTTTCTCTAATATAATCAAATTATGTAGTAGGGGATAGCAAGTTAATCTGGACATGGTAAACCCATATTATGGAGAAAAAGTCAGTGGAGACCACACCAATCTTTTCTTCTTCACTTGCAAACAGAAGCTGGAGAATTCAGACATCTAAATTAGTGGTTTCCAAACAGTGTTCCATGGACCCCTTGGGGTTGCTTCAGCAAATTAGGAAAAAACTAAATAGATGGCATATGGACTTCCCACCATCACCATTCCCTCCACCAAATTTCAGGGGAAAATGTGTGTTTTTCATATTTTATACATAATAATCTAAATAAAATAATCTTTAGGAAAACAATGAGATTCTCAAAATTGGAAATCACTTAACTAAATGAGTTCTGTTTCCTTTAAAGTAGCAAAATTGAACAGTTATACATTTATTGCAGTGTTGCAGCCATTCAAAACATTTGGACACTTCTCTGGAAAGTGCCTTTAGACGAAATGGTCCAAACCTTTTTAGCTTCTTCTGTGATGGAGAATATTCAACTCCTAAAAGCTGACTATCTTATAAAGCTAGTCAATTTATTCAGACCAGTTCTGATATTCAAGGTAGGAGTTTAAGTTGGATAATTAATATCATGTTTGATCAAATGTGACTATAGAGCAATGAGATGTTCAATTCCCATGTGGATGAGGGCCAGAGAGGTGCTGGAAGACGGAAAGGGTGTTATTCAGCTTTGCTCATATATTTATGCAGATGAAAGTCCTGGAAGGGAGAGTTTAGTTATAACGTTTACATGACCAAATTATTCTAAATCTGCTGGTTTAACGTGTGTGTGTGTGAGAGAGAGAGAGAGAAAGAGAGAGAGAGAGATGGAGAGGGAAGGATGTTCTTATTTCCTTCTAAGGAACCAGAAAGAAATTAGCAAATGTTTGTTAGCTATCCCCCACTATAGATTTCACTAATTCATACTCTTCCTTGAATGGTCCCTAAAATCCACTGCTTCCTGCCAATGGAATCTTTTAACTTCACTGTATATGGTCTAGACCATGACTAATGACCCTCAGATGTAAAAAAACAGTAAGATTTGCTATATGAGTTTGCTGCCAATCCCACACAAATTTTCAACAAATTAAAGGCAATTTTTAATAATAGTAAAGTCAGATATGTTAAATCAGTACTTTAATTATTAATTGAGGTTTATTAATAATGTGCATTAGTAATAGTCCCTACTCAAAGCCATGTAATGGGCCTTTTCACTGTCCCACTTGATCTTCACAACCAACTTTGTCCACAGTCACACAGCTTATAAGTGATAGAGACCCTAAGTGAACCCACTCATATTCTCCCTTCATTCAGGTCTCTGTTCAAATCTTGCCTTCCTAGCCTCTGACAATCTCTAACACATAACTGTGTTATCTTCATTTACAGTATTTATCTTCTCCTAATGGATTATACATAGGTTTGTCTCCTCCATTACCAAACTGTAAGAGCAGTTTTTTTTTTTTCTATTTTGTTTACTACTAAATTTCTAGTTCACTGTAACAGTTCTCAACCCATCATGGGCCCCTGATAAATATTCATTAAATAAAAATAGGTGCATGAAGAATGTTTGATAAAAGAAAAAATGTGCAAATGGACGTAGATTCCTCATTCCTTCAATCCCAAGGGTTTTTCTTTACTATTTCATACTGCTTTACAATTTCAAAGACATCTTTACTACTTCTAAAAACAGCAAACTCACTTCTACCTATCACCTTGAATTCCTTACTCCCCACTCACTGCTCACCCTGTTAATAACAAAGGGCCAGAAGGCTAGATGTCCAACTGGAGGCTGTAGGATAACATCAAGGATGTCCTGCTGACACAGAGAAACAAAACAAGGACTGGAGCAGCTTATGTCTCCCTGAGAGTCTGAGAGTCCTCCTCACACTTCCTAGGGCTGAGAAGTTACAAAAGAAGCTTGCTATCTGAGGACAAGCACAATGACTGGGTAGAGAGATTAGAAAGCACTCTATGATAGAGAAAAAAAGCGAGTGGTGAGCATAAGCCCCAGACTCACTAGTATTGTCAATTTAACCCACCCAACAGATGGCAGGCCAAGCCGTCTGTTGTTTCTTTTCTTTTCAGGAAATAAAAATTGCCCTACAGAGAATAATTAAGAGACATTTAAGGAACATGATAACTATTTTAGAAGACAACAAAGAAAAAAACTTCTAATGAAGGGAACTGAACTAAATGGAAAGGATAGTACAGATATTTAAAACAAGTTTTTTAAAGAGTAAAATATACTTAAACAGAAAAAGGAACACACTTGCAACATGCAGGAAGACAATCAGATATTTCTAAGATAGAAATACTGGACATGAAAAATAAGATTTTTGAAATAAATAATCCAGTGAAGTATCCAAATGAACACATTCAAAATTACATTACTTAACTAGACTGAGTCAGAGAACTCTCCCAAAAGGCATGAGAAAAAGATATAGAAATAGGAGAAAAAAATGAGGGAAAAAAAAAAAGACAAGAAACTTAGAGAACAGAAATAGAAGTGTCAAAATGCATTGAGCTAGAAAACCAATAGAGAAAACAAAGAGAGTAGGCAGGGGATAAAATAGTGATAAAATTATAACCAAGAATCTTTCCAAAACTGAAAAAAGGCTTTATATTAATCTTCAATTTGATAGCATTCTATGGAAGAGACAAAATCTCTGTTTGCAGCAAATTGTTTCACTGACCTCCTGGGCACAGAAGAAGACTGCATTTCCCTTCGCTTCCCCTTATATCTAGGTGGAGCTAAATGACTAATTGTACATCAAAGGAGCCAGGGTACAAATGACCATGTTGAACAACTACCTGCCAAATAGCTAACTGTGGACTGTGGTGAGAGTGAAAAACATACCTTTACTGATTTTAAAAGCCCAGATTTTGGATTTTTTTTTTTTATAGCTGTTAGCCTAGTCTGACTCAGAGCTCATCGTGTACTGGGATAGATAATCAAAAAACAAAACTCACACTTAGACAAATATCCACAAAAAGATGTCAAAAACAAATCATGTACAAAGGAATTTTAAAAAATCATTGTAATATATCTCTTCAACAGCACCATAATATGCAAATATTGAAGGAAAATAAAACTGAAGCATTATTTTAATATTTATTTGAGCTTATATATACATTTATTGGTGAAATAAGGTTTCAGCATAAAAATTATCAGAAATTTTCATACATGTATCCTCTCTAAAAGATTTTTTAAAAGATATAGTCCGGCAAAATGGATAGAAAATAAATGTTATATTGCAAATAAGAATAAATAATTTACATTATAACTAAGGGATGACAGTACAATTCTAATATTCCTTAAAATATCAACATGGGCAAAGGAATTCCTTTGGGTGGGATAATAGATATTGATAGTTAAAAACATAATTATGGGTCTCAAACATAATATGTTACTTTCTGACTGGGATAAATGTGTTACAGGTAATGGCAGAAAAAAAACTGGAAGCACGGTAAATAAAAGTCAACAAAAAGTTACAGAAACAAATCCTAGCATAACTGAAATTACAGTAAATAAAAATAGGCTAACCACATTTAATATAAGATGAGGAGTCTCAGTCTGAATTATTTAATTATATGTATGTAAATCAAACCTGAAAATATATGGAGAAACCTTAAATGAGTATTACTAAGTGAAATAAGTCAATCTGAAACAGCTACACATACTGTATAATTCCAAATACATTATATTCTGGAAAAGGCGAAACTATACTACAGAGAATAAAACAGATCAGTTATATTTCCAGGGGTTAGACTGGAGAAAGAGAGGAATAGACAGAACACGGGGTTTTTAAAGCAGTGAAAATACTTTGTATGATACTATGATGGTAGATACATGTCATTATAAATTTGTCCAAACCCATGGAACGTACACCAGAAGTGAATTCTAAGGTAAACTATGGACTTGGTTGATGTGTCAATGTAGATTCATTCTGGGTAAAAAATGTACCCTTCTGTTGAGTGATGTTGATCATGGGGGAGGGTATGCATGTGTAGGAGCAAGGGGTATATGGGAAATCTCTGCACCTTCCTCCCAACTTTGCTGTGAATCTAAAAACTACTCTTAAAACACACACACACACACACACACACACACACACACACACACACACATAAATACATAATGCTGTCCAGAAGTGATACATTTTTAAAAGGGCAGGGACATACAATTATTGGAGGAAAAGCAAGTTTTAAAAGAAATACATACACCTTTTGAATCAAAATAATATGAACCAAAAGAAAACTGGAAATTTTAATATAAGCCAAAATATGTTAGATAAAAGCAAAATCATTTCTTTATTCTACTAATATTTATTCAATGCCAAGCACTATTCTAAACAAAGCAAGAGACAAATCAAAATTTTCCTTGCCTTCATGTATTTATTTTCTAAAAGGATACAAATTAAGGAAAAGCACACACTATAAAAGAAAGCATATAAGACAGCATGTGGTAATGAGTACTGTTAAGGAAAGTAAGTTAGGATATTAGGTATTAAAAAGCAAGGTGGCATTTGAGCAGGACCCAGAGATAGAGAAATAAAACAAGCATGAAGGTATTCAAGAGAGAAGGATTCCAGGCAGGAAACAGTAATTACAAAGACCCTGAGATGGAAAGGTAACTTGTATATAAAATAACATCAGAGAGCCCAGTGTGGCTGGAATGCAGTTGGCAAGCACAGATGCATAAGTGAGATTAGAACAATTATACAGGACTTTTTTGTCATTATAAGGCTATGGATTTTAACTGTGAATGAGATGAAAAGACATAAGAGGCTTTTAAACCAAATGAAAAAACAGTGTCTGTCCAAGCAGATGGGTGTGTTAGGAGGCTACTGCAATAATCCAAGCTAGAGATGTTGGTGGCTTGGACCAGAAGGATAATGGCTGAACTAAAAAGAAGGCATCTGGATTCTGGGTATATACTGACAATAAGGCCAAGAAGACTGATGGGTGGGTGGTAAGATGTGAGAGAATTCTACAATTCAAAGAAAACTTCAAGATTGTTTAGTGTATTTAGTGAAAGGGGGAAAGACTAGTTAGGAGTAGGGCTTTTCTGGAGGGAAAGGGATCAAAAGTTCACTTCTGAACATGTAAATTTTAAGATATTTATTGAATATCCAAGAGGACACCTTAAGGAGGTAGTTGGATATAAAGAAGTCCTGCCTGAAGATATAAATTTGCAAGTCATCAGGACAAAAATGGTGCTTTCATCCAGACCGATGGTTTTAAAAACCAAAAGAGTGACTATAGATTGAGAAGAGAATATGTCCAAATACTGAGCCTTCTGACATATCAATACTTACAATTCAGGGAGATGCTAAGGAGGCAGTCAAGGGAACAGAATTACAGGCCGGTGGCTAATAACAATTACACAAAGCAATATTCAGTCTCACTAATAAGAGAAATGTAAATTAAATATAACAACGTGGTATAATTTTATATCCCTAAATAGGTAGAAATAGCATATCAAATAGCATCTTAAGTTGGTATTTGTGAAATCTTGTTAGTGGGAGTACACATGTGCACAAACATCTTGCAGTTACATAATCTATTAGTACTTAATATAGGGCATGCATATAACCTATTACACAGCAATTCAGGCTCTGAGTTATGTACCAGAGAAATACACAGATGCACAAAAGGAAGGAAATAATGGGAGAATATTAATAAATAATATGAGCTATATGCATAAAATAGGAAGTAATGAAGCAATCAAAAGGAATGAACAAGATCTACAAATAGTAATATTTTAGGAATATCTTTTCGAGGGAATGAAATTAAAAATATATCACCATTATGAAGATTAAATATATACCCAAGGAACAATTTGATCCATATTTTACATATACACATACATATATATGGAATAGAAAACTAAAAGAACACATATTAGATAAATGAGGGATAAGATACATAGAATGAAGGCTTAGTGATGAAGTGTAAAAGGACATAATGATAAAATTGTATAGAGTCTCTTGCCTAGACCAATTATGATTCTGTGCCTTGAAATAAATAACCATCTGAAATATCTTGATCCATTTACTGAACAGAAAACAGATAAATAAAATTTTCAGTAGTCAGGCAGCATTTGCTGTGTCTGAAATATAGTTTCCTATCAAAAAAAACATTTTAATGAAAAGTCAAATTACCTCTAGGAGTTCATAATCATTTAAGAACTAAAAGTTAGTAAATGAGAAATACACAATGTCTTGAAGTATGATACATATCAAACTTTTCCTGATCTTTTCTATGCCAAGGACAGTAAATAATCATAGCACCCGAAGAAAGAATCACTGAAGAAAGTGCTTTTCTTTGTGATATAAATTTTCAGGTATCTGAAAGACAACTCTCCACATAAACAAAGTTTTCTATTTTAATAATAACAGACATTGGAATATGCCTAATACATACTCTATTACTCTCTGCTTTCTTAAATAGAGGACAATGTATGGGATTTAAAGTCCATTACTAATTTGCACTCTAATAGTTGGTAAGATAACAATGGGTCCATTTGACACTGCTCCGTACAACTCTTCCTCTGTCCCACAGATTTGATCATCATTTTCTGATCACCAATGCCATTGATCACTCTGCTACCATTTATATTAGTGGTCAGATAATTATTTTGTTTCTACTTTTCTTTCTTTCATTTTTGGTCTACTTTTCTTCTAAACGTCTTCCTCTTTTGAACCCTAGATCCTGTGACTCCTTTTCATTCTCTAAATTTTCTCTTAGAATCCAGAACTTTTTTTTCAAGTGAGTCTGATTTCACAGCCAGCAACAGTCAATTTGGTCAGGAAACCAATCAGATTTTTCGGAGAGTGGCCATCAGGTTTGGGTCTTCCCTAGGGAAGCAATCATTCAGAGCACCAGATTGGAAATGGGAAAGAAATGGGCATTTCAGTTCTGCAACTTAATAGCCGGATAAAATTAATCAAACTGATTAACCACTTTAAAGGTTCAGTTTTCTTTCCTGTTTACAAAGGGACTAATAATTACACTTACCTCATAAGGCTGTTTTGAAGAGTCACTCAAATACATGTAAAACACTTACCTCAGTGCCCAATTCAAAAAAAAAACCCTAATATTCCCAATCATTTTAATATTTATTTCCAAACATAAACTACCAATTATGTTATTTTTTTCTGGATTCTATAATGTTTTAAGTTTCCAAAACAGCCGGAAATCTGTCCAACCAAAAAACTGAGATGTTCTAGTTAACTGAAATGTTGATTTTTTTTAGCCCTCAACTTTGAAATCTTTTTATATCTTTTTAATAATAATTGGAAAACGTATAGTTACCTTAACCTATCTTTCAAGTTCTCTGAAATATATTAACCAACATAAGTCCGATATTGCAAAAATGAGTAAGTAAAATAAAATATTATACTACCCAGATATCACTAGGGTGATCACTTTATAGTCTTATGAGACTATATAATTTTTAAATAGTTTAGCTTAAGAGCCTAAAAAGCTCTATTTCAGTGAAATAAATATATTTCTTCCAGTTATATACTCAGAATTATTTTCACTCATAGAATGATACCTCCTATATAACATTTGAGAAAAACTGAAATTACAAAACCCAGATCTAATCTCAACAAATCCAAGACTGAGTCTGAGTAGGAATTTGGGGTGCTCTGTAAAGTTGGCAACTGGGCCATCTCCAGCTTAAACTCTGGCTCAATTAAAGTCTATTTCCCATCTATATAATATTCTGGATTACACAGAGGAGAAAATGCAGTATGCTTTTTTACAAGACCCAATGCCATTCTGTTGTATTGGGGAGCAAATTTAACTAAATTTTTCATGAAAACTTTCAGATAACTGAAATTCAAAACATCTTTTTCCAACATTTAACTTCATAAGCTGACACTATCCAAAAGTTCCTGTCTGTGTGCCAATGGAACAAAGGTCACAGATGTACCAGCAGAGAAAAGACTGAAACAAGATAAAGATGGATGGTACAATATGCTGAACATGAAGTCTCATATATTGGGACATTCTTGGTTTCAATTTTGAGGAAACATGCCCTAATTAAATTCCAACACATTATTGATAACTTGAGTGGAAGAAACGAGTGTTATAGGTCCTGTCTTAGCTCTGGTTTCCCCTAAAAAAGCAGATGTAAGGCAAAGGTTTATGTGTGAGCAATTTATTTGGGAATATGATCACATGTAATAGAAGTGAGGGACAGTGGAATGAAACAGGGAAGAAAATAAAGAGAGCCAATACAAAGATACAGTTGTACACTACTACGGAAAACAACTCTATCCTTCAGTGTTCATCTGAGAACCTTAAGAATTGTGTCTAAGAACCACCTCCTCAGTGGGAACAAAAGGGAGGTATTTATCTTTCTACTTCCATCCCTCGTACTTAGAAGATGTGCATGTAATAGTACAAAGGAGTTCCTATAAGTCTCCCATGATGTGATATCAGAGAAGATCTGGACCAGGAAGTTAGAGACACTCAGTTCAGGTCAGAGGCTCTGAGATGTTGAGGCAAACGTGCTATTAGGTTCACCTGCATGAAGATGCTGAAAGCTTACAAACTGATTGCCTCAGTAGTGGTTGGAACAGAAAGTACAGCCAGAGGATTTAAAATGATGCATCCTCCATAGAGGAAATAGATGACTTTCCCATAAGAGAATTACTTTTCCAATCTGTCACGTCAGGAACAGCGTTATGTTTGGAGAGTTCTACAACTCAGCAGGTTGACTGGGGGTGGGTGGGGTGTGGATTCTAAGACATAACCTTTAACTCTTGCAATTTTAGTACTTATGGTCTTGGAAGAGTATCTATAGAATGGATTTAGTGCCCTAGTCTTCACGTCAACAAAGGAAAGCTTTAGGCAACTTTGTTAAACCAGCCTTCAGCCTGAGTTGATCCCATTGTTAATTTATTAAATGACATTGCATTCTCATTGAAACTCTCTTCTGTACTGTTAATTTAAATCAACATACTCAGTAGTGAATAGTCTGTGTCAATTTCATTTCTGAGTCAACCAGCAGCTTTGAGCAAAGTAATAACCAACCCCTACCAAGAGGAAGTTAAATAAATAAAAAGAAAGAAAAACAAAACCAAATAGTAATCCCAAATGCCTCAGTTTCATAATTAATATAAACAAAAACGTGTTTAATCTGCTCTCAAGTGTAAATAACACCAACAGCATATTCACAGCTCACAAATGCAATTTGTGAAAACATTTCACAACAATAAAGGAGGAGAACAAGTTTATTACAGCATACTTCATATTTCAAAAAGAGTAAGTTGCTATAACTTTAAGAAAGGCAATTCAGAAAACTTAAGTCACAATGAGAGAACTGAAATCAGTTCAGCTTTCCAAGAAAAATAATAGTGACCCTATTTATTATGTTTTATGATACATTTAAAAATCTAAAGGAATTCTAATTAAACATGTCTCCTCTCTTTCCTTCTCAGTTACGACAAAGATTGTTTCAACGGAAATAACGCATATATTCATATTAGCTTGAAAGATAAATTGAATTCTTTAATATAATGGTTACTATCATTATTACTGGTGATTGATAGCATTTACTGGAATACTTTTGGTGAGAATTCAGCACATATTACCTACTTCCAATCCAAAAGTAAACAACAGACCCAAATTCTTTGCCATTCTATTCCTGTAGACTACTCCAATTAGAAACAGTCTTAAACAAAACTTGGCTTAGGGTGAAATTATCTCTGATGCATCTCCTTCTTTTTTGTGTGCTGTTCATCATTATATGCGTCTTTCTCTAACAGAGGACAAGCCAAACATCTCTGCCTAGCCGTGCCTGCATGGCCTGTCTTGTCATGCAGTTTTTAGACAGTGGAATTGTCCTTCTCATATGCCATTTCCTCAGGCTCTAAAAAGCTAATTTATAATAAATTAAGAGATCTTTGTGATGGATTAAATATAGCCACAGATCTTCTAATTCTTCTCTTATTGAGAGATAAGGGTTATTTTCCCTCCCCTAGAATCTGTGCTGGCTTGTGACTACTTTAACCAATGGAGAACAGCAGAAGTGGCAGATGCCAAATCTAGGTCTACCAACCAAAAGGACTGCCAGTTTCTGCCTTGCGTATGAGAGCCCTAGGTCATCACGTGATGATAAACTACCACATATGTTCAACTGTTTTGTTGAAAAGACCAGAGAGAAGTCCTGAAACTATATGGAGAGAAAAAGGGGTTCATTTGTCTGCAACAAGATGCCAGGCATGAATGAAGCCGTCTTGTATACTCCCAATGAAACTAGTCTCCATTAAGTATCACCAGCTAGCCCTAATCAATCTAGATGGTGCAGAAAAATTGCCAGTAGAGACTGCTTGCATTTCTGACCCACAAAGGCATGAGATATAATAAAGATGGTGAGCCAGTAAGTGTTGTGATAGTTTGTAATTCAGCAGTAGCTAGCCGGAACAACCATACAGCTCTTTTCTTCCCATATCTGACTGATCTACAGACCAGCTATTTCAGTATAACATGGAAGAGGGAGTTGTTCTTGTTGTTATTGCTGGTGTTTTTAATGTGTATGGCTTGTCTCCATTTGGGGGATATTCTTATTCAATAGGCCTAGAAAAGAACCTAGAAAAAGAAGCACATCTTACATCCTAACATGAAAAGCTTTCCTTGAAGAAACCCCCTCTAAAACAAACTTGAAAATTGTCTGTTCTCTGCTTGAACATTCAGATGATAGGGATATATACACCTCACAAAGTAAACCCAGTCTTAATTATGGAAATGTTTTTGCTGAGGGTAGAAGAGAGTGATTTATAGGTCAAATGTCTCTGACAAATTCCATGGCAGGAATTCATGAGCTACTTATGCTCTGCTATTACAAAATTCAACTGTATCACATGCTTCTTTAGGTCCAGCTTTGAACTGAGACTTCTAATTCAAAATCATAAAAAAAAGAATCCATTTAGCTCAGTTCATCTATCTTTGAGCAGAGCACTTTATTCCAAAACCTGTCATAGGCAATTGACCAGCCTAGAATGTGCTGTCCATAAGTAAAGTGCTCACCCAGGTCCAATCAGCTGTGGCCATGGAATCAGGTCATGTGCTCCAGAACATGACTATTTATGGTGGTAGAGTAGAGGGTCAGACAATCTCCAAGAAGGAAACATAAAGAAACCAGTACTGTGATGTACAGCTAATATATTTTCGTTTACATGCAAGTCTTCAAATACTTGAAAAGTTCTATTCATTACCTATTATCCATTATCTACTCATCTCTGGTTGTAATCACCAGGGTCTAGTCAGAAGATAAAAACTACATACGTTATTTTAATATAATTTAATTAAAAGAATGGTTATCCAGGTATTAGAAAACCAAAAAGGTAAAGGGTAACACTAAGGTCTTGGCTGGTACTGATGCTTCAGGATCTTGAAAAAGAGAACTTATGAGACTAAGACACACATCTCTGACAAGGAGGTGCTTTGAGTATTGCTAAATTAGTGCACCAATGGCACTAAAGCAAGATAGAACTAACTAAATAAATCTCAATAGAACTAAAACAACAGAACTATCACCTCATTGGTTCAGGCCACTATATTCCCATCAAAGACATAACAATCATGTCATACTGTAAATTCCTTTTAGTCAACTATGGGGTCTGTTTTTTTCATATGAATTCTCACTGTGCCAGGTTTTATCCAGTATTTGCTGAGGTAGTTGAGTCTTCAAACTCAGGTGTTAGATTGCAGTTTAGCCACAAAAATGTTCAGGTTTAGTCTTGATCATTTTACTGAGTTTTTTCCTTTTATTCCTTTCTGTCATCCAGAATGTTCACTGTTTCTCTCAACTTAATTCATTTAGCGCAGCATCTCAAATAACTCCTCACAGAAAATCACTTTTTCATAACTAATCTCAAAAACTCCTTACCCTATAACCTAAGAAAAACTCAAATTCTATCCAATCAAATGATTCTAAATAAACATTTCCATCTTGGATAATTAATAAAATTTGTCACTGAGAATAATTTTCTACTAGATAAAGTATTAAAGTGGAACTATTTTTGTTATTGAAATGACTGTGTACTCTTGATTGGTTCTTTGGTTTTATTAGTCCAAAAATTAATGAGTGCCTATCTGTACTAGACACTGTATGTGTAAGTGATTTCAGTCTCAGTTCATTAATTTATGAAATAAATAAATAAGTAAACACTGAAATACAGTTGAAATGTAAGTTTCTAGTAGATGTAGAATTTCCTCTTTTGATTATTTAATACAATGGCCATATATAAAGTAACAGGAACTGCAGAAATAAAAATGGCTATGATGTGATTCTTGTCACCAAAGAATGCAGGCTTATGTGAAGTGAGACATTGCTTAAGGCTGTGCCCTGCTCTGAGCCATGTTCCCATGAGCTCCTTAGAAGCTCTCAATTTTGGCATTGTCATTAGTACTAACTGTAAAGCAGCACTAATCACCCTCCATCACCAGGACAACCACAACAACCTATTTTCCCAGTCATTTTTGGGGTGAGACTGACCACAACTGCTGTCTGACCCACACATCTGTGAAATCATTGGCATGACCCTGAGAGATGGCTGTCCAAGTTAGGACAGGAGTTCAGGAATACAACATAATCATCTGATATTTTTATATATAGCAAAATGATCACCACAATACAAACCCTCAACCCACACACCCAGGAAGAAAGAGACCCTGTACCTGAAGCCGACCCAGAGAACAATCCCTTTGATGGGTCATTATGTGAAGGTCATGCTGGACATTACTTGCAGGAACATCATCACTGGCCTACTGGGCGTCCAATAGTTCCTGGTGAAGCCATGCACCATCACCACCTTGGGGCACCTCCATAAATGCAGGTGATGAAATTCACCATGAGTGAGTGGGGTTGGGTCTCAGGATTGCTGTGGAGGCCAAGATCCTGGCTTGCTTGCCCAGCCAAGTTGGTGGAGGGGCTGAAGCAGCTGGCCAAATCAGACCCCACGGCACCTTGAGTCCTGGAAGACCATTAGGGAAGAATCAAACATGCTCTGCCAGTCCAAGTCCCTTATCAAGCACATTCAGCTGTACCTGAAAGCTTAGTCATTCCCTGATGGCCTGGAGGAAGACATGGACAAGGGCGAGGTGTCTGCCCACCAGGAGCTCAAGCAGTGGGCTGCTACCTGGTCAAGAAGTACTAGTAGGATATGGTAGAGGCCCTCAAGATGTGATGCTTTGGGCCTGCTAGCACTGGCCCGTCATCCTTACCAGGTCACCAAAGGCGTACAGTATCTCAATGAGATCAAAGCCAGGGAGGTGGCTGGCTTCCCGTGGGCCATGAAAGAGGGGGCACAGTGCGAGGAGAACACGCAGAGCATTCGCTTCGACATCCGCAATGTAACGCTCGCGCAGACACCATTCACAGCGTCCCCAATGCCGTCTCAGGCGGGCACCGACCGCCAGGCCTGGCCCGTGGGGCCGTTCTGCCTGTGGCGAGCGAGTGGGCACAACAAGAGGTTGGTGGCCTCTACAGTGTCCTGAACAGGAAGTGGGTCACGTATTGGAGGACTCCCAAGTGCCAGCACCCTCGTATTTGTCATGAAGACCCGTAAACGAGTCTTGGACTCCACTGCCGTCCTGAGGTAAACACAGGCAGCCAGGCCTCCCCACCGAGCGGCTGGATAACTGTGGCTGACCCTGCCCACAAACACCTTCCACCTCACCAGCCGCCGCAGCCACGTCTTGGTGGCAATATGCAAAAGTGCAGAGGCCTGAAGAGCAACATCCTAGCCCCAGGCAACTTCCAAGACTGATTTCACATGGCCTCCCTCAGCGCAGCCCCGCCGCCTCGTCCAGCAGGCGAATGGCGACCGGGCAGACCCCAGAGAGATCTCACAACACATCGCGAGACTGTCCCGGCGCCGGGATTCTCTGCTGGCCGCTTTCCGGAGACCACTCTGTGCCATGACTGAACGTGAACATCTGATACCATTTCTTTTAATATTTATTACAAGATTACAAAGACAACAGAAATGCCCTTGCAGCTGGGACTTATTTGGCCTGGGGAAAGGGAGGCGGGGCGGAATGAACCATCCAAAACTTTTAAAATCATATCTTCACAGAGAAACTCAAATGACCTGCCAAATTTTAGAATAAAATCATTTAAGAGGTTTTTTTGAAAAGTCCCATAGAAATGATGTCCACTTATAACAGGATTTCACCTGTATGACACTATTTTTCCTCATTTTTGTTTTAAGGTATTATTTAGCATGTTTATAAATACTTTTTTCTTTAAGATCTTAAGCCTTCTTTTGCTCTCTTTAACAATTTAAGAGACTAATAAGGTGTCATCTTCCTAAAAGCTACTTTGGTATCTATTCTTTTTTAAAAAAAAACTCTCCAACTTTGTGGGTTTTAATGATTCAGGTAACTCTTGTAAGCTCTGCCACTCATCTTCTAAAACCTTCAAATAAAATGGAGTGTGTGGTTAAAAAAAAATAACTAACCAGAGAGTTAACTTGAATATTGCCAGACTCACATCTGTTCTTGGCCTCACTAGAGCCTTACCAGCAAAATGTGAGCTCGTAAGCCTCAAACATTAAGTGTAGGAAATACCTAAAGAAACCCACAGGATGAC
The DNA here is from genome assembly GCF_009834535.1 of Camelus ferus. Classification (NCBI taxonomy): domain Eukaryota; kingdom Metazoa; phylum Chordata; class Mammalia; order Artiodactyla; family Camelidae; genus Camelus; species Camelus ferus. The sequence continues at coordinate 15,274,651 of NC_045699.1, forward strand.
CTGGAAATTTTTTAAATGCATGCTAAATGCTTCTTTATTGCTTGTGTTCCGGGAGGAGTTAGACAAAACAGGATAATAAAAGTAGCCATGAGTAGTACTTTAGCATTTACTTATTCCTCTATTAATCCAATCTTTTAGTCTTCATCATAATGAAGTGGGAATTTAAAATAGCACAGACACTTTGTAAAACAGTTCGGCAGTTTCTCTAAATGTTAAACCGAGTTACCACGTCAATGCAAAATTTCCATATGAAACAGTTCCACTCATAGGATTCTCCTCAAGAGAAATGAAAACATATGTCCACATAAAAACTTGTACACAAATGTTCACAGCAGAATTATTCATAATAGTTAAAAAGTGGAAATGATTCAAATGTCCATCAACTGATGAATGTATAAACAAAATCTAGTGTATCCATACAATGGAATATTATTTGGCTATAAGAAGGAATGAAGTATTGATGTTACAACATAGATGAACCTTGAAAACATTAGGCTAAGTAAAAGAAACTAGTCACAAGAAACCACAAGTTATATGAGTCCACTTACATGAAATTTACACCATAGGCAAATCTGTATTAAAGTATAGCACATTAGTGTTTAACTAGGGTTGGAGGTGAGAAGAGAAAAGATGGGGGTGGTGAGTAGTGACTGCTAATGGCTATGCTGTTTCTTTGGGGTAATGAAAGTGTTCTAAATTAGATTATGATCATCTTTGCACAGTACTATACATATACTAAAAACGATTCAATTGTGCACTTTAAACAATTGAACAATTAAACACCACAAACTTTAGGGTATGTATGTAAAATATACTCAAATAGAACTGTTTAAAAAGAAGAAATCTTGTTGCTGACTAAGGTGCCATTCTCTTTTACAAATTAATAAAATGGAGACTCAGAAGATAAGTGTCTGTTTAAGTTTCAGATTTTAGAATTTGCTAAAATAGAACTCAACCTCTGTGTTCAAGTCTAATAATATTTCCACTATATGAGCATTTCCCTCACAAAGTGAGAACTAAAGCTTATTTACAGAGACTACTTAGATATTGGAAGGGCTTGCAAACCATTACCTGTGAGGAAAAATTAAGGGAGTTAAAGATGATGGAACGATAACTATAGTAATATTAAATGATTTGTAGTGATATTCTGTGGAAGAAAAGGTAGAATTATTTTGTTTTACTGCAAAAGACAGAACTAGAGTCAAACAGCATAAAGCTTGGGACTGGACAGGGGAGTTAGGTTAATACCATAGGGTTTAAAAGTTGAACTTGAGAGTAATAAAAAGCTGCTTTGAAACACAGCCCCACCTAAGACTGGGAAATGTACTTAACATTTTTAATCCTCAGTGGTCTGTTATAATACAACTTTTTTACATAGGTAGAGATGGTCCTTGGATGGCCCTTAAGCAAACATCCAGTAGGTATGAAGAGTGCTTAGTGACAGGCACCGGGCTTGACGTCCCTGGACTCTAAATAAAGGATCTACATTGGAGATATCGCTAATCCCAAATATCAGAGGTCATTTTTTATTTCTGCTAATATGTTCAAAGAGCATACAGGTGATTTGACCAAAGTGATGACATGACGGTTAACTCTTACAGACATCTACACAGCACCCTCAATTAAAAAAAAAAAAAGTTAGAAGTGGCATAGGATCAAGGCAGTGGAAACTATCTTACTGTTAATATTTCAGTTGATAAAGCTTTATTAGAAAAGAGCCACACACATTAAGTCTAGGAAATACCAAGAAACCCACAGGACCTGGAGATTTCTTAAAATTCCTATTATGTATTTTGCTACCTGGTTTCCAGAAGGAGTAAGACAAAAGAAAATAATCAAAAAGGAAAGAAAACAGCAAACTTTGACCATTTGTGAAGATGACCTCACTTTCTATTTTACAAATAGAAACCATCAGATAGAAATCCCCACAAATCCCTATTCCAGGCACAAACAACCTATCCCCATACACTCCATTCTTGCCTCCCATACATATGAATAGGACTCCTTTCTCTTGTTGAAAATTAATCCTTTTATATTCTAGTTCAAATTAATTTTCATCGCAAAGGAATTCTTTAATTATTTCTTCTATTTATTTTATCTCCTTCTTCTCCTTCTGGTGACTTTTTCCCCTTAGCATACAAAAATTCTCAAGTATATTCCTCTAAGGAGGAAAAAAATTATCTTTATTTCTGTGTCCCTTCCTGGCTGGACTATGTGACAATCATCTGTACTTGTCTTCACTTCCTTCCCTTCATTTCGTTCTTCTTATTTTTGGAAGATATTCATTAAGATCACCAATAAAGTCCTAATTTTGTTAACAAATCTCTTTATTGACGTTTGTCTCAGAATCTGCAATATCTGGTTTCTTTCCTGGTTCTTGTGTATTTCTTATGTCTTCTTTTCTGGTTTTTCTTTCTCTACCAGCCTATGAGAAAGTGGTGATTGCCCACCCAGAGTTCCATCCCCACCCACCATATTGCCTCTGTTCTGTCCTCCATATACACTCCTTAGCTCTACTGACAGCACTGTCATCCACCCAGTTGCCCAAAACATCACCTTGAGCCTCACTGTGAACCCCTCTATTTCCCCTTTCCAGAAAAACGATCTTCAAGTCTTATCTTCCTCCAGCTAGCATTCTAATCTACCCCCTACAATGGTTAAGGTTATATTTCTAAAATATAAATCTGATCACATTAGCTTTCTCTTTAAAAATCCTTTCATGGTTTCGAATGCCAACAAGATCAAGTCTTAAATACTTAGTGTATCGCCAAAGGCTCTTTGTGACCTTACCCTTTACCTTTCACTACTCCTAATTATACACATGGCCCCACCAACAGTTTGCTGAGTGGGGCATACTTTCTCAAGCCTTCCTACCTTTTCAAAGGCTTTTTCTGCTACCAAGCTTAAGACCATGTTCAAGCCTCAAGTTGCAAGAGAGAAAAAATATATACATGTAAGTCTCATTTCTCCAATAAAAGCTTCCTTGGCAGCTCATGATGGAGTTCTGTACTCCCTCCTCTTAAACTATCTCTATTTTATACTTATTGTAGAGTAGTATAATATTTAGCTCTTTGTAATTCAAGTAATAATAATAATAATGTCAATAATAATTGACAAAAATACCCAGAATTTTTTGAGACGTGACTTAACAGGTATTAGCTCATTTAATACTCACATAAGTCTTGAGGTAACATTTATCACTACTCCCATTTTACAGGTGAGATCACTGAGACACAGAAAGTGAAATAATTTGTCTAACATCTAACAAGTGGTAAGGAGAAGATTCAAATGAAAGCAGATGGGTGACAAAATCCATGCTTTCAGCTGAAGCCTGTGAACTCTGGGAAGCTAGGGTCCATGTCTTACTCATCTTTGTAACCAGTGCCTAGCATATAGCTTGCCACATAGTTAGTGCCCTATTACTGCATGTTGAATTAAATGCCAAGCCCAAGGGAAGTTGCACTGAATTCCAAATATATTTTCAAGTGAAATTGATTTATGTATGTCTCCAATGAAATCAAGGAAAATATATTTTATATAAATAAATTTAAGCACTTGTAGAAATATTTTAAAAATAATTTACAGTTGCAAGAGACAAATATATATACATATAGGTATTAGTCACTGCACATCAACACAGTAAAAATGTATCACAAGACAGATGGCAACTCCAAAAAGTCATAGGATTATTGATCAGATAGGCACTGAAACAGAAACTCTGTTACTCCATTGGCCTTCAAGGACATGAAATAGGAGTTTGTGCCATGAAGCATTTCTGCAAATACACTATGAAATATGGTGTTCCTCTAAGCAGCAAGATGCTTCAATCCAGAATCATCATCTTAAATCACCCCAGGGTCTTTCCTTGCCTCTTTTTTCCCATCTTATAGGCATTAAAATTTCAGAAATGAGAAACTGTCTCAATGGACACAATATGAAAGGGGTGTTGTTCCTATAGGAAGGAGCAATAATGTTAAACAGTATTACTGCCTTTGAAGACCAGCAATAAGAAGTAAAGCAGTTGCCAGCTCTGGAAATTCTTTATGTGAAAAACAAAATTGTATAATGTTCTGTTTCATTTGCAGAAACTATACCAGAGAAAAATACATCAATTGTATAAATTTCAACTTCTAGAATTTCAGCTCACTTTGGTGGATGGCGGGGGGCATGTTTAGATTCAAAGTCCTGGCAACACTGGCTTTTCAAGCATTGTGAAAATCTCTGGAAGTCAGCTATGGTTTAAAAAAATGTATGTATACATAGAAAGACTGATACCCTCCCTCTCTGTCTTTCTTACTCAGTATATGATAGTGGAGAGGGCACAGGCAATAAGGACATATAGATTCTCATCTGCCTCTATCATTTACTAAAGTATGTGGTAAGTTGCTTTCTCTATATACGTCATTTTTTTCCATTTTAACATGAAACGAAGTATTTTTCTTACAGAATTATTGTGAAAATTAGAGATGTATATAAGGTTTCCATCCTCATACTTAATACAGCTTATACAATCTTTGGCATTATTCATTAATAAAGAATATTCAGTATTAATGTTTATGTGCATAAAGAGCTCAAACAAGTCCCCTGAAAGAAAGGTAGCTAAAAACTAAAATCACTATGACACAGTAAAAAAAAAAAAAGGAGAAGGGCAGACATAAAAATGGGGCAGAGGTGGAGTAACAATGTCTGGCAGTAGTAATAAAAGCATGTTGCAAAGGTGTGAGGCAGGAAAGCTGGCCTTACATCCCATCCCAGGCCTTTGTAGAGAGACCTGTGTCTTCCTAACCCACTTAGAGCCCTTAGTCCTTTTCCTCTATCCCTTATCACTCTGGCTTCACACAGAGATGTAAATAACTGATAAAAGGGTCTTACCTGCTTTGTGGTCTTTGCATTTTATTGTGGATCAGAGCTTTGGATCCCTGTACTAACAGTCGGAAAAACCCTTTGTGTTGGTAGTATAAAAACAGCCAAGAGTCAGGCAGCAAAGAGTGCCTTGTGATTATAATATTATTATAACTTTATAAAAATACTGCTGAGCTCACTGTAACCTGCAAAACTGTCACATACCACCCTAGGAACACAAGAACTTTATCACGTACTCCTAAGAAAACAATACCTTAAGCTCCATGACCCACTGGAGACATTACACTCAGTGAATTGAGTTTAAGACACAGCCCTATGGCCTTTTTCAAAAAATTAAATAATAAAATAGCCATTAAGTAACCCAGGCAAGGAACAGATCAATTTACTGTAAGAGATTATGTGGCAAAAAAAGAGAGGAAATCTGCACATCCAAGGTAAGTAAAAGATGGAAGGAATTACAAAGAATAAAAGCAAAGAAGTATAGTGAGGTTAAATGTTACACTGCTGATAACAATAATCATGCGTAGTCAAAAATGAAGAGAAACATTCCATCTCTCAATAAGTCTCACAAAATCAGTTATTTCCTCCAGCAGTGAAATGAATCAATGTCTATTTGGGTGAGCTTGAATTTGGGACCATGTAGTATAAAAAACGTGTGTTTTTAAACAATAGGAGGAAACTCAGTGTGGGGAGATGCTCCCAAGATGAGTCACAATAGAAGAACTCCTTGAATGGAAAGGCATGTGTAATCAGCCACGCTATTTAAACTTTTAAAACTCTTATTCATTCCCTTTCTCTCTCTCTCCTGTTGTGTATTTGTAGTTGTATTTATGTTAAGTTAAAAATTCCCATGATAGGAACACGTTACATCTAAGATAAAAACTGGAAAGAGAAGAGGAATCAGACACTCTCCAATTTACCAAAGCTTCCATGAAATCCCAGAGCACTTTGCTGTGCCTGCATTAATAGGACATATTTTAGCGTCTCTTCCATTATTATGAAAGTTTTTACTCATTTACATATGCACTAGATTATAGATCCTAGGAAAGGTACTGAGAATGATCACTTATTGAGGGAGTCCTATTAGGTGCTGACACTCTGGTAACTCATTTAACAACAGGTATTCTCCTTTTATGTGTAAGGAAACTCACTCAGAAGAAGTAACATCCCACGTTAGAGCTTACAAAGAGCAGAGCAAGAGTCAGAATCCATATCAGTCTGACTCCCAAGTGTAAACTCTTCCCACTCCCTGCATCAGTAAGGCAATGAGCCCCCAAACCAGACTCATAGCAGATACACGTAATTGAGGAAATCATTCTTTCCCTTCATCACAGATGTGGCCTTAAGAAATCTCCATGCATCCTCTAAAGGTGTAACTAAAAAGGCATAAAAAATGAAACCTGTGGGTCATGCCGACTACCATGCGGGGACAGTGCCATTCATTTTGGTGTCTCGTCATGCCTAGGGATGCTACAGATATTTGTTGAAAGAATGAATAAAGTATTAACACTGAAAGAGAGAAAAACAAGTTTGGGAATAAAAATGGAACAGAAAACTAACAATGCATACGAATAGAAAGGAACTCTTTTGTTCATTTCATGCACATTGGGATTTGCATGAAATGAATAAGCTGAATAGACTGGCAGACTGAATTTTAGCAGTAGTTTGGCTATTCACAACAGAAACATGATGAATATTTCAAACTAAAGGCTCACCACATTTACTTGGGAGATGGCTCCTTTTAGATCACCTCACTTTCATGCTAAAAAATGGAAAGGTCACAGTATTTCTGAAAACATTTTCCTCTAGGGAGACAACATTTCTTAAAATGACAGTCCAGCAAGGCTGCATAGCATCCCAAAAGTTTGGTGGCAACTGGAAGTCTCTTCTCAGCAATGGGTAATAATAATTTGCTTCCAAACAATCTCTAGAAATTTGCTTACTGAGTCAGGGTAATCTTTCTGAAAAGACACTCCTTTTATTAATTCTAACAATCTAGATTGATGCTAAATGTTCTGGAGGTTGGCAGGGGGCAGGTGGACTGAGATAAAGGATTAAAATAGCTTGGGTATAATTTTTGTGCATAATTAAAGAGAAATTAGTGTTAATTATCTATGCAACCAATAAGTATCTACGCTGTAGCTAATGTGGTGTGTATTAACACTATTGAGTTTCAGGTTCAACATGAGGTAAGTGTATACTCAGAAAAATGGAGTACACAGTAAAATTTCTTCTTTCCTTCATTAAGCAGTCTCTATTAAGTAATTCCTCCCAAAAATACATACTTCAATCTTTTGTCTTAGACAGCTTATAATAAATTATAGTCATCAGCTGTTATAAGAATCAAAAAAGCTTAATACATATTATAAAGAGCCAACTTTTCTCCTGGCCACGGGCAGGTATGGAGGACACACAAAATGCGTGCATGATGCATGAAATTTTGGTGTAGTAAACACTGCTGAATGCAATGAAAGAAAATATCCTTCTCTGTGGTTAACATCCCAAGGTATCAAGTGCAGGAACAGGAAACAGTGAGGTACGGTGTGCTGGCTCCTCCTCCTGTTTGTAACCACCTACTTGCCTGTCCAATTACCCTGTGCAATTAGCCACAACAGCACCTGTATCACCACTGTGCCTATGAGCTAATGTGTCTTTCCCACTTTATTATAAACACTTCAAAGATAAGAGCTTGTCTTAGTCACCATTTTATTCCTAACAGAGCCACTGGTTCCTAATATCTTCTCAGGAAGTGTCAGTGAAATGTTCTTTGTGGAATGGCTGCTGCACCATCCAAGTCCCTAAGCCACCTGTGAATGGAAAGGACTACATAAAAAATCTCAGGTATTCTCTGTCCTTGGATATTTATCCTGCACCAGAACCTTAGGTTCCACCTTATTCCAACCGAGCATAATCTCCCCCAAAATTCATTTCTGCTTTAGGACCTCATGAGAGGAAGAAGAGGAAGAGCACAGCAGCAGTGAAGTACACGCTCCTCTGGTGTCTGAGACGCAGGGCCGGGGCCAGGGGGTGGGGGCAATCCTAGGGCTGCCTCAGGAGGTTCCTCTTCTCTACGGCTCTATCAGGACTTAACTTTGATACCCTCCAGTGTCAGACAGCTGTGACAATAACCAGAGACAAGTCACTAAAGTCCTCTGTCTCTACCCAGGTGTTGAACAGCACTTTCTCTTCTGCTATTCATTTCTTTCTATATTCCCATCCTATACACACAGACAGCACAAAATCCAAAGATCTCATAAATTACTGTCCCATACCATCACTGCAGAGCCTTTTCACGTTGAAAATAACAACATAGTCTGACTCTTATTTACTGAAAAAAATAAATATTGTCATTAAATTTCCCTAAAACCCAAAGCATCCTATTTCCAGGGATTTATTCCCATTCATGAATATTCTATATTTATTATATCACAAATACTATATTTATATTTCAATATACAATGGCATGTTTCTTTTGAGGCTGAAAGGGAAATACTTCTGTCTTTATGGTTTTATTGTTTTTCTACCAGATGATTAGAAAGCAAAAGTATGAGCTTTAAAGATGTCAGAGGCAATCCTGTTCTGTCATTTTTTTATGCACATGCTGACTCAATGTCATAGAATAACTGTGTTGCTTTCTGCTTTCCCTGACAGTCCAAAGAAAGAGTAATGCATACAAATCATTTTACTGTTTAAAAGTTTTGAATAAAACATGCTAACCTTGTCATACTAAGTGACAGACAGAAATGTCACCATTGTTTGCCAGGGACAAATAATCCATATACTTCATGTATAATTCATCTGATCTTTAAGAATGTTTAACAATATTGAATTTAGATAAATTTCAATGTTATGATGCATCAAACTTCTTTTATCAATTTACACATGTGCCTCATCAATTTAAGTCTTCATTTGTATTACTCTATTTTTGTATTAACTATGACAGATCAAGAGGCTATTCTTATTTCCAGGAAAAATTTATAGGTGCATTGTCCATATTATAGCCTCCTCTCCACGTCCCTTGCTCCATCAGGTCTTAACTTGGAAACCTCAAATAACCCAAGGGTTGTAAATCTGCCACAGAAGCCCCAGTTCCAAGTACAGGTATCTACAAGTCTTTTGACATAGAGCCTTTGGTCTCCAAACAGAGATTGAAGAACTCAGAGAGATAAGATTTCAATCCTTTCTAAAATAAGATTTCATTGGCTTCCAAAGCCTTTCTGTCAATCAAAGCTAACCAAAGGCAGGTCTGAAAAATGAGCTGGCTTGCGGGTAAAATAGATGGACAAGAATATTTTGAACAGGCTTCAAAGTGAGCTGGAATTTCCTATGCTGTGAATCAAGAGAAATGATGTTGGCAGTCTACTGCTGAGTATGATCTCCTGAGCAGCCGCCAATGCAGATAATCTTGTGGTTTCCCTGCATCTGAAAGGACTTCTCTCTGCCGTCACCACGTAAAACCAGTGCCTCCAAGAGGAAAATAAAACATTTGGTTGACAGTGCCTTCCACATGGTTAGACAATAACATTACTACAGAATCATTTAAGAAATGACTCACTGAGCTTAGGAATGAATTGAGAAACTAAATGTAAATCAGACTGAAATCTCCAGGAGCATCTTCTGGAAGTCTGTTTCCTATTTTAGGAAGAGTAATTAATCATTTTTGTACAACTTAATTTTGCCAAGTTGTCCCTTCTCCCCTATCAGAATTTTTCCTTGTCTGTGAGCCTCAGAAAGTTCTTTCTGCCCTTGGAGATCATTTTACTTCTATTAAGAACATTTGATAAAATAACAAAAGTTGTCATGATTCAGAGGGTAAGAGTTCTGTTGTGGTGGTTGTTCTCAGAAGGCGGGATCAAGCGAAGAGCCAGCATACCCACACATTTCACATTTCGTAAGCTAACAATTCATATCGTCTCTTCAGGTTCTTATATACATGCTTATGCAGAGGCCATGTCAGCTTCTCTCAATTAACCCTAGGTGCGCACATGGGCACACACAAACATATAGTTATATATATATATATGTATATATATATATATATATATACACACACACACATACATACACATATATGTATTCTTTTCTTGGTACACTGGCAAAGGCAAACCATTTTTCACTAGTTGAGCTCTCTCCTTCGTGGCTCATTCACAGAGTAGAAGAAAATTGTATGAGAAATTCATTTAAATCTTCAGAGGGGGAAGAGTCAGTAATATAAATAGAGTTGGGTAAATAAACCCATAGGAGATTATTTATATTTATACATTGGATTTAAGAAGAGTTTCCTTTTGAGAAATGCTAAATCCATTAAGGGACTCTATAGAATGCCTCTTTCAAAAACTATTTGGAATAGGTTTGTTTTTTTTTTTTTTAACTGCTCAAATTACTTCTGATTTTTTACATAGCATCTTTTTTCTGGGTTGAGTATCTATAGTTTACATGTAATTTTCCAAGGGTCATGACATTCATCCAAAATATTTAAGAACCACTGTTTGGCACCATGTGGGCTCTTATTTCTCTAGAAGGGTTTGAACTACCTCTACTTGGAGGTAGGAAATTATATCATCTATACTACAGAAACTCAAGCTTTACTGGTCTAAAAGAGTTAACACTGGTCCTTAAATAAGTAATTTATACCAGATATCACTGACAAATTTTCACATTTCAGTCACAGTATACATATGTCCATAGATTTCCATTATTTTCCAAACAGTTCTAATTTCATTGTGGAACATTTGCCAGATGGAAAGGGGCCATTTTATGGGCTTCTGGCAGGTAAAGGTTGGATCTGCTAAATGAAAACCCCATGTTTGAGGAGCCCATGAAATTGGCAATAACTGACTTTTGAACACAAAGAGAATTTTAAACCTGCTTTTATTTGGAACAAGTCAAGAGATTCCTTTGAAGAGATTTTTATTAACCCTTAAAATATTCTTTGTTAAATGTGGACCTTTAACTAGTATCAATTTGGATGAAAGATTTGTTGAATGGGTTCCCATACTAATTCTCAATATTAAAACTACCATTATGATCATTATTTTGTTTATATTATTTAGCAAATATTTAAAGGATGGAAACTGTAATTCATTAAGTGATACTTTGGAAAACCTCTACTTCCCAGAGCAGAGAAGTGGCAAGTAGAATGCACTGATTTTGTTTATGTATATACATCCTATATGTGTAATGAATGCTTGCTAAAGTTATTCATCCCTACTTGATAGAGCTATTATTTCTTCTCACTAACTATAATTTACTTTCCTTTCCCCAGGGTCTGGGGTCTTTTAAAAATCCACTTGTCATTTTAAACTTCTTTCTTCCTCTACAGTCATTTTATCTTGGAGATTCAGTAAAATATTTAGCATTTCTTTAGGACAGATTTAGGATTAACATTGGTGTATTGACCTTATGGAATCTTCCCCCACTATTTTCTACTTACACATTTCTGCTTAGTATTTTTTTTTCCACTTAGAATGAGCAGGTGAAAGGAAAATGTGTCGGGGGGGTGGGGGAGATATTAACCCCTAAATGGATTTTTTTAAACCAAACCAATGCCAACAGTCCAGCAGCAAGTAGTACTGTGTGTAATCAACAAAGCAGTGTGGAGGAAAATGTATTATAGTTATGATTCTGATAAATATAAACAAGACTAATACTTTTTAGGACATCAGAGAGCCAGGAGGAAAAAGGGTGACAATAGATGTGCCATAGCATTCTGTTTGTTATTTTTATGGTAAAATAAATAAGTAAAAATAATGAAATTTCTCCTTTCATTTGAAGGAATAATTCCCATTAACCAAATGCCAAGAGAAATGTTCACAAGAATGGTTATAGACAGTATGCTTTTCATCCACTAAGATTAAAATAAAGTATTTTTCAAAACCATAAGCCTCATGCACCTCAACAAAATTTACAATATCAATGTTTCATTATTTAAAACTTCTCATTTTTCATGCTGTCCCAACAATGATATGATATCAACTCACTTAGTGCATTTCACAAAATTAAGGATGTTGGCCAAGAAACAGTCAGCAGGCAGCAGGCAACCCTGCTCTCTTTCTCAACTGCATTTGGAAGCCCAAATGTTGAAGCTACATTTTCTATGCTTACTTTTTTTTTGGTTGGTTCAGCAAATATTTCTTAATGAGGACTTCTGATCTTACAGATGAGAATACTTAAATAGGGTAGGAATCTGCTAGAAGGTGAATAATCAAAAGAAGGAAGAGGAGAAGGAAGAGGAGGTTTACAACTAACATAACAAAAAGTGGGCCACAGGAGACTGCCATTTCCAACATAAGCATGCAATACACTGTAGCATGATCCTGTAGCATGGAGAGGTAAAAATGTTATTTATAGAGAGCCACAAAATGAATCAAATGATGAGAAGTTATTTCAATTTCACAATAACCTCAATGAGTAATTTTGATGTGGAAAGATGAACCCCGGCAAAGAACTGAGAGATAAAGAAGAAATGACGGAGATCTGAATTACTCTGCAGATAAAAGTAAGCTTGACTTGGAGTTTGAGGCTTGGGGGAAGTTTTAGGGGTTCTTAGCCAAATAGAGGTGATTTCTCCTTGTCAATGCCCTATATAATTAGTTGATTCCTCTTACAAGGCACTGAGTAAGAGATTTAGAACTCCAATACACAGATACCAGTCAAAAACACTTTTCATTAAAATCTTTTTAATTTTCTACTCAAAAAATATTAAAGAATAATCAGATATTACCTATAATAGCTGTCCCAGTAATATGCTAATATGATTCCATCCTTTTCATTACAAAAGTCCAAATAGTGACAACCCCTGCCTTCTAAATTAAGATGGGCAAAGAGAGGTCACTCCATTGTCAAGATCCATGAACATAACTTTCCCTGGTGGTAAGGTGATTCAAGACTTTGTTTTATAACCAGGATAACTGTAGAGAGTATCTTTCAATTATACCTTTTCATTTCTCATATGGGCCACTGAGAGACTTGCATCCTGTTTCCTCAAGGAAATAATTCAAAATAGGAAGCCTACATAATTTCTTATAACCTAGAAGATGTAAACATTTTCCAGTACACTTTGTGCTGTCACTCTCTCCTCAGTTGGAACTTATGTAAGCTTATCTTCTGGAAATGGAACCATCCCAAAGCATGAATGATAGTAGATCAAATCTGTTTGTTTGTAAATGAAAGACAGGCTGTCATGTCATAAACTCACAGCCTGGTTTTTCAAGAATCCACAAATAGGACATGGAAAATAGGAGAAAAAAATTGAGAATTTGGGTAGCTGTGGCATAATATAAGAAGAAAGGACACTGCCTGCCCATCAAGCAAAAGGTTGAAGACCCTGAGATAAAGATAATCACTGAGAAATACCTATGGTAGTAATGCCTGGGAACTTTAAAAACAGGGACATCTAAAAAGCAAATGTGGTTTGTTTTCAGTGCTGGGAGGCAACACAACCAACTTCTGATGTCCCCAAACCCTCAATAAAATCTTGAAGTACAGAACTGACTTTGCTCATGTTATTTTGACAAAAGTGCAAGGATAGAAAGAAAAAGGAAAGTTGCAGGAAATGAGATACACAGGAGATATGTTAAAATTCAGAGGAAAATAAAAAATCAGGGCAAAAGTGACTAAGAGAAATTTAAGGGATGGGGGTGACATAGAATTTGCACCAAAATGTGCACATTGGCTAGTTGGTGGTGGTGGTGGCAGGATTTTTGTCTGTTGGTTTGCTTCCTTGTTTGCAACATCACAAGGGATAGCCACTCTCACCACTTTTATTCAACACAGTTTTGGAAGTCCTAGTTACAGCAATCAGAGATGAAAAAGAAATAAAAGGAATCCAAATTGGAAAAAATGAAGTAAAACCGTCACTGTTTGCAGACGACATTTTACCATGCATAGAAAATCCTAAAAACACTATCAGGAAACTACTAGAGCTCATCAGCGAATTAGGTAAAGTTGTAGGACACAAAATTAATACACAGAAAGAAATCTGGTTCATTTCTATACACTAACAATGAAGTATCAGAAAGAGAAATTAAGGGAACAATCACATTTACCATTGCATCAAAAAGAATAAAATACCTAGAAATAAACCTATCTAAGGAGGCAACAGACCTATACTCCAAAAACTGTAAGATCCTAATAAAAGAAACTGAAGACAACACAAACAGATGGAAAGATATACTGTGTTCTTGGGAGAATCAGCATTAAAATGAACATATTACCCAAGACAATCTACAGACTCAACACAATCCCTATCAAATTACCAATGGCATTTTTCACAGAACTAGAAGATAAAATGTTTAAATTTATATGGAAATACAAAAGACTCCAAATTGCCAAAATAATCTTGAGAAAGAATATAGCTGGAGGAATTATGCTCCTTAACTTCAGACTACACTACAATGCTACAGTAATCAAAATAGTATGGTACTGGCACAAAGGCAAACACATAATAAAAACAGATAATAGATCAATGGAACAGTATAGAAAGCCCAGAAATAAACCCAAGCACTCAGAGTCAATTAATTCATAACAAAGGAGGTAAGAATATACAATGGAGAAAAGACAGTCTCTTTAATAAGTGATGCTGTGGAAACTGGACAGCTACATGTAAAAGAATGAAATTAGAACATTTCTCATACCACATACAAAACTAAACTCAAAATGGATTAAAGATACCAATATAAAACTGGGTACTATAAAACTCCTAGAGGAAAACATACACAGAACACTCTTTGACATAAATTTCAGCAATATTTTTTGGGTCTGTCTCCTAGAGTAATGGAAATAAAAATAAAAATAAACAAATGGGACCTAATTAAACTTAAGTGCTTTTGCACAGCAAAGGAAACCATAAACAAAACAAAAAGACAACCTACAGACTGGGAAAAAATATTTGCAAACAATGCAACCAATAAGGGATTAATTTCCAAAATATACAAACAGCTCATACAGCTTAATATCAAAAAACAAACAACCCAGCAAAATATGAGCATAATACCTAAATAGACATTTATCCAAAGAAGACATATGGATGGCCAATAAAAACATGAAAAGATGCTCAATATCACTCATTAGAGAAATGCAAATCAGAATTCCAAGAGGTATCACTTCACAGCAGTCAGAATGGCCATCATTAAAAAGTCTACAAATAATAAATGCTAGAGATAGTGTGAAGAAAAAGGAACCCTCCTACACTGCTTGTGGGAAGGTAAATTGGTGCAGCCACTACGGAGAAGAGTATAGAGGTTCCTTAAAAAACTAAAAGCAGAGTTACCATATGATCCTGCAATCCCACTCCTAGGCATAAATCTGGAGAAAACTCTAACTCAAAAAGATACATGCACCCCAATGTTCATAGCAGCACTATTTACAATAGCCAAGACACGGAAGAAACCTAAATGTCCGTCAACAAATGAATGGATAAGGAAGGTGTTATATATATGTAATATATGTAATAAATGTGTGTGTGTATGTGTGTGTGTGTGTGTGTGTGTGTGTGTGTATATATATATATATATATATAATGTATATATATTACTCAGCCATAAAAAGAATGAAATAATGCTATTTGCAGCACTGGATGGATCAAGAGATTATCATATTAAGTGAAAAGTCAGACAGAGAAAGACAAATTTCATATATTACTTACACATGGAATCTAAAAATTATCATAGAAATGAACTTATTTACAAAATAGAAATAGACTGAGACATAGAAAACAAACTTACAGTTACCAAAGGGAAAAGTGGGGGCAGAGGAAAGTGAGGGATAAATTAGGAGTTAAGGATTAACATATACACACTACTATATATAAAATATATAAACAACAAGGACCTATTGTATAGCACAGGAAACTATATTCGATATCTTATAGTAACCCATAATGGAAAAGAATCTGAAAAAGAAGATATAAATACATGTATTACTGAATCTCTTTGATGTACACTTAAAGCTATCACAACATTGTAAATGAATTATATTTCAATTCTTTAAAAAATGGTTAACAAAATAAAAGCATAGGTTATCTGGCCAGCTGATGCTTGTGTAATGTACATAAAACAGGTGTGATGATCATAGAAGCTCAAAATGATATAAGACGGACGAGCAAATTAGAGATACTAATAGTGAATATATTACATGCCAGAAAAGAATAAATAAAGATAGATCTCTCCTGTTACACTGTTCTGACTGGACATCATACACAATGCTTGTTTATTTTGTTCGTTTGACTTTTTTGTATTTTTTGCCTGAGGTGATAGAAAAATAGTACATGGAAGTGGGAAATTCAAAAAGAAAGCCAAATGTCTAGGAGGAGATTTGTATATAGACTAAGGATGAGGGCTACAGAAAAATAAATCAAGCCACTAACAAATTTAAAGCCCTGACATCACAGCTAAATAAGATTCTTGTAGTTCTGTCCGCAACGAATATTGTCTCTGCCCATACCTTTGCTTTGTCTTAAGGAAGGAACTAAGTTGAGAGGCACCCTAGTGAGTCATGTGATCACCGATGCCCAGAACTCCATGTTTTCCTCAGAAAGCAGTTCAGTCTTTCTATCATCCATCTGTACACAAATTCTAGATCCTTTACTTCAGTCTGTTTATGAGGAAAAGCTGTTGACAGCAGGGAATCAGGAAAAGTACATTTCTAGGCTGAATCTAAACTTAGCCACTATCTAATTCTGTAATGTTGGAGCAAGTTGCAGAACCTATCTGGGCCATAGTTGCTTCATCTGTAAATGAGGAACATAACGGCCTCAACCTTGTAAAAAAATTTTTTTAAGGACTCAATGGGTCCATATATATAAAACACTTAAGAACAGTGCCTGACATGTAACAACAACTGTAAAAATGTTAGCTATTACTATGATTTGTACTAACAGCAGTGCCATATAAGGCAGAGAAATACTTGTCACACAGTAGTTACTCAGTAAAAGGGATTTCCATCCTCTCTCTCTCATCACCCCTCTCCCTCATTTTTAAACACATATGGGCATCCCTTAGCTTTCTCTTCCATTGGCACAGTGCCTGGCACATTCCTCGTCTCTGACAACCACAAGGGTAGTTATGCCACAACGCACGTGTACATCATAGAGGGGAGACAGGTGAGTAAGAAAGTATTGCAGGGTTATTGGTCTCAGTGCCTAGGGCCTTAGAATTTTAAAGATGGAAAGGGCTTCCTACATCACTGATTGGAAACCTGTTACCTTCTCTCTCTGGTCTGTAGGAACCTCTATTTAGTTTATTCCAATACCTACACTAGTCTATACTTCACCACTCCATCTAACTTACCAATTGCTACAACAGCAGTTCTCCTTCCTGGCTGCACAGTAGAGTCATGTGAAACTTTAAAAATACCAAATACATGATTATACTATCTTTTTTTAAGTGGCTGATTATTAAAATCACCCAGTAAGTTATTCAAAACTACCTATTATTCAACAGAATCAGTTTATTTGGGGTGGGGCCATGGAATTTTTTTTTCAGAAGCACCTAAAATAATTAATATTCATCTTAGTTTGGATACCACTGTTCTGCCCTTCGTCTCACCTCATCTAATCTTACCTACACTTGAACTTGGAGTTAGGGAAACGAGGAACAAAAACCCATCATACTAAGAGGGGAAAAAAGAACTTTTTTTCTTTTTTGATATCTTGATATGCTTTTTGATGTCTTAGATATCACGATCACATATTTAAACATAGGTCCCACGTACTTGGGAAGGATTTCCTTCCCTCCTGGGGCAGCTTTTGGAGTAATTCTGACTTCTCAGTAATTCTGAGTAGTCTAACTTCTACTCCTAGGATATCACCAAGTGCTCCATCTGTTGCCATCTCTCAGAAACTGATTAAACAACAAGTAGAATTCCCCTCACTCTGACAAGAACACCTATAGACAGAAAAAATGTAAAAGACTGAGTGTGAAAATTGCAAGTCAACATGCCTAGAGCCATGATAAATATGCAAACTGCTGGCATAAAAGCACATGTGACAAGCATTGAGGGATGTACCTATACCAAATGAGAACTTTTTTCTTTAGCTAGTCTCTTTCCCATCTCTCACCACCTCCTTCAGGGTTAATTTTTGTACATATCATATCCTGAAATAAAATGAATTCTCCTGCAAAACAGGTACTTGGTAGCTGGCTCATTGCCAAAAAAATTATACATTATATATATATATATATAGCTTCACTTTAAATTAGACTGGATAAGTGCAATCGGAATATCTTTCTGTGTGTATTCACATATTGTCATTTTGGGGATAGTTGGTGGGGACAGTGGTGGAAAAAATCTTACTATGAATCATTAAAGACATTATTAAATTCCGTGGCACATAGTCTCATACTGTTATTTCTCTCACCTTGCTTGTGAATATTCAACTTAGAACACAAGACAAAGGAATAAGTTTTGCTCACCTGCATTTTGTTCCAGGCATAGAGAAACTTCCTCACTAGGGTCTGAATGGGAGAGGATCAAAAGAATCTTTCCTAAGGTTTCATTTGATCTACAAACCATAGTCCATGAAGCAGCCATCTGATTTTTAAAAGTCAAAGAGCTCAGTAAAGAGAAAAGGATATAAATATGAGGCTTTGGGAATCAAAGACTGTTTAGGAAGGGTCTCTAAACCTCATATCAGGACTTCTCTAAATCACTTAATTATTACAACATCAAAAACAGAAGAAAGAAATTCCCCTTGAAAAATAAAAACACTGTTATAAAAGAAAAGTCTGAGTGAATAGGAAATATGTGTATTTGCCCACAGTGTGCTTGTGACTACTGCTACCACAGGACTCATCACAGTGCTTACCTGCCCCCCACCTCCCCTGTGATGCTGAGAGAGCCTTAAGGGCAGAGACTGCATCCTGTCTGGCACACTGACATCTAGTACAAACATTCGCTGAATCCGTGAATAATCCCCTTTTCAACTTAAAGAGAGGGAAAATAAACCAAGGTACAGTGCTTAAACACACACTTTCTATAGCCTGATTGCATGGACTCAAATTCCAGCTCCTCCACCTACTAGGTGGGTAACCTTAGACAAGATACTTAATACCTCTGTGCCTCAGTTTGCTCATTCTAAAAACAAGATTATAATAGCACTTCATAGGGTTTATTACAAGGAGTAAATGAATCAATATATACATAAGGCACCAAGAACAAGGCCAGATACATAACACATACTGAAGTTAGCCATTAGTATCTGCTACTTGTATATGCTACCTCAATTTTCCCAACAATCATCTGAGATAGACACTTTTAGCCCACTTCACAGATAGGAAAGCTGAGGCCTAATTAAACTCTTAATTAACAGACATATTATTTAAATTGGTTCTGCCTACTTCCAATGCTTTTTCTCTTTGACCTCCTCCAGAATATCTCCCTTTTGTGCTTCTGTTTACTTAAATTTAATTTATCAAGTTTCTACTAGATGTCTAAGTTATTATTTGCGATGCTGCTCAGGACATAAAAAGATGAGCCAGGCATGATGTCTCTTTTCAAACAGGACAAAGTTAACACTGGAGTAAAATGTAGATTACAACTAGTTTTAGTGCAAGGAAAACATTATAAGTAATGTAATAAAGTTTTGAGGTCCTAGGAATGAAAGACAGAAGGAAGATTCTGGTTAAGGGTGGGAAAGGCATCGTGCAAGAGGCAGTTTTTCAACTGGCCTTAGAAGACTTGTGGGTAGAAATGGCAGGCAGCAGTGGGAGCAGGGAGGGGGAGAAAGGGAAGACATATCAGATGGAAATCACAGTATGTGCAATATTAGAGGCAAAAAATAGACACATACACACACAACCTGCTTATGGAAAGCCAGACGAGTTAAGTTTGCTGCCTTGAAGGTATAACAAAGCTTGGAGAAGCAGTACATGGTCACTTTGGGGAGGGCCCTAAAAATCATGCCAAGAAATTAAAACTTTGCTTTTAAGTCCTGAGGAGTTGGTCTAGGCTTCTGAAAAAACTTACAAGAAGAGGGTGTAGAGGTTGTCATATGGCCAAAACTCTACCTTAGGATATTTCTTTGGATATGCTCTTGAGGGAAAGGAAATGAAATGCTAAAAAGCAGGGCCAGGGAAAACAATGCAAAGAAGCAAGAAGAGTGTCATGAATTAGGATAGTAACACGAAGGAAAAGAAGAAGAAAAGAAGGCTACAAGAGATTTAGAAAGCAGGAATTAGGAAACGACAAGAAGTAGAGAATAAAGAAGGCCAAATATGATTCCAAAGTTTACAGAGCATTTACTTAATGCCTGGAAATACACTACATTATCTCATTAAATTCTTACAACAACCTTGCAAGAGAATTTAATATCATTTCTCACAAAGGGAAATAGTGCTCTGAGTTTGAATATTGATTCTTCGCACTTACTGTATGAAATTAGAAGAATTACATAGCCTCTCTAAAGACTTGACTTTTTCTCATATGTAATATGTAGATAATAATAGCTATCTTGTGATGATATTGTGAAAATTAAAGTAGATAATGTTTATAACTTACTTGCCTTAAAGGAACTAGCAGAGATTTTCTAGCTATTGCTAATTTCAGCATTACCTATTGGCATTATAGTAATATTGTGAGAAAAATTTTACTGCGAAAGAGTTGTTAAATTGCCCACAATCACGTTCTTAGTAAAAATCAAAGATAAAATTCAGTATTGTATCCTTATATTTCCAAAGTCTGTCCTTTATCTAACATTCCATGTTTCACCTCTCAATGTAGAGGAATGACTGTCATGTCTTTGGAGTGAGGGAAGGGAACCAAAATAATGAAAAGGAGGATGAAATCACAGGAGTCCTCAAATGAGTCCCAAATTAACATTTAATTAGAAGATGGTTTTGTTCCAGATCTGAGCCTGAATGCCATTTATCAAATAGACTCTTTATAAATTACATACAATTCCATATGTAAAAATTGTAATTCAAATACAGTGTTAGAAAATTAGGATTCACCACCTAGTATATAACTTGCCAATGAAAGTTTCATGAATCATAGAGCACTTTGGGGAAATATTTTTAATTGGCAATACCCATTCATCAGGGGTTGCCTTGTTTTTCAACTCTATTAGCTATGTGAGATTATTTGGAAATATTTGACAAAATTTAAAACTTTTCATCCCAAGGTGTTATCAAAATATTAAGGCTGGTAGTCATTGTTTCTGTCAGGTCTTAGAAAGGGAACACCTGTCTTTTAAAGGCTGGAATGACATCTGGAATTTTCTTTTTTGCAGACATGCAACATTCAATCAGATTAATTTTTAATTTTCTAATTTCTTAAAGGGCAAATCTTAAAACTGGATTTTCTCCCTCACAATACTGAAAATGTAAAAACGTCAAGATCATTGATCAAATAGCCATAATTACAGAAGTGTAAGACTTCTGCTTTAAATCTAAATCACTTCAGGCTGAGTAATTGATGTTTGGATAACAGAACACCAGCTAACCACTCGGAAACCAGAAGGTAAGGGCAACCATAGTTTTAGGCAATTATGATTTCATTAAAAGGCATAATTTTTCTGCTTCAGCTTACTTGACCTCATTCTCATCCCAATGTTTTTTTAAAAGGTAGCTGGTTGGAGCCACAAAGTAGGGTCTGTTCTCAGCAGTATACTAAGGGTTATTAGATGGCAGGAAAGGTTCCAGAAGTAGCCAAGCAGCTCACCTATATTGTACAGTGCCCTGGGTATGCTTTCTTCCTTCACACGAGCACTGGAAATGAGGAAGATGCATGTATGAATCCAAGGGGAAAATCATTATCTCTTTTCAGATGAAGCCAAACACTAAATAAGAGTAGAAGCAAAGAAAATTCCACTCCCACAAACATAGCATCCAAGCTGACAAATCTGCCTTCAGTGGATGACAAAAAATAAATTTTTAAAAAAGGAGAAAAAATGCCAAGAAAGTGAAGCCCAGTTCTACTACTTACCTACTGTGACCTTACCCAGCCATCCTGAACCTCCCTTTCTTCATCTGAAAAGTAAGTGCAATAATAATATCTACTTCATGGGATTGTTGTGAGTATCAATTAGCATAATATAAATGAACGGCTTCCACCTTGGCATAAGTACTCAGTACGGAGTTGCTGCTGCTGCTGTTGCTATTTCTACAGATAAAGTTGATTCACCTTGTTCCAAAAAAGGGAAAATAAGAAAGACCATCAAAAGGGCATTTGGAACTATCCAACTGAATAAAGCTCTTATAGAATTATCATCTAAACACACAGTTCTTTCGAGATGATGGCAATTCAAGAAGAATAATAATGTTATTAATCTCAACACTTCAAAAGTCAAGCAGTTATAATACCACTCGGCAAACCTCTTTTAATAAAATAAATCAAAGTATCTATGCACAAAACTATTCATTACAGTGTTATTTAAAATGTTGAGGAGTTGCAAGCAGTCCAAATGCCCAACAACAGAATATGTTCAAGCAAGTTATTCCATAGGTATTAGGTAGATAATATAACACTGATACTTTGAAAATTCAAAATTCTGATGTGGGAGTACTTCTGAAACAGTGTCAAGGAAAAAATCAGTACACAAAGTTATGACTGCAACTATTTAAAAATGCATATAAAAATGATTTAGAAGAGCCCATATCAAAACAATACCAGGTGTTTTAGAGCACTAGTATAATGGTAATTTCCTTTTTCCTCTTTTTTTTTTTTTTTTTCCATTCCATTAGGCTCTCAGGTACTTCTATGCTTAAGACAATAAAATTGACACCTGTACATTATGGTCCTAACATTAAAATTTGGCAACCTGTAAGTTGGCTAAGGAATCTTCTGGACATTTGAGAGGCTAAAGAGGATGTTAATTATCTCCAACATCACTTCATCTATAGTTACTGTGATTTTCTTCTCAGCATCTATGAAAGATAAGACCAACATATTACCCAGACTTAGCTCTATGATGTCAAGGAGCAGAATAGGCTGGAAAAATCAGGTTTACACAATGAACAGATGTATTCAGTCTCCAATAAGATTCTCAAGCACACTGAATCCTTATTAGCAGAAATGCAATAGATTTGCTAGTATTCTGAAGATTAATTTTATTCTTCTTGGCATTTTATTAATTCTTAATTGACCAGAGATATTTATGCCACATTTATCAAATAAAATTCTCCCCATGAAAAAAGAAAAGGAGAGATCTCTGAACAGCCTTTTTTAGTCTACTAAGGACTTAATCTTCCTCTGATTTAACTGAGGTGGCAAGGAGAGAGTCGGGGAAGTAAGTTCAGAACACTTTGGAGCTGGAGGTGCAGAGCCGAGCAGATTTAGAAACCAAATGCATTTGTTAATTCCCAAAGTGATTTTAAGAGCAAAACCCTGGAAGGTCTGCCAAATAAAATTAATCCTTTAAAATGATAATGCAAATTTTAAATCACAATGGAGAGTTGTAAGTATGAAGAGAATGTTTCACTATTGCGTGTATCTTAACTTGAAGCTAACCAGGTCATCCATGGAAGAAGGCATTATTTTTTACAGTTATAAATTCAGATTAGGAAGTGTGTGTGTATGTGTGTGTGTGTGAGAGAGAGAGAGAGAGAGCGACAGACAGACAGACACACAGACAGACAGAGAGATGAAGTGGGGAGAAGGAAGAGGATGGAATGGAGGGAGGATAGAGAAAGAAGTAAGGAAGAGAAGGAAGATTTAGATAATGCAGGTTAATATCATCCGAAAGAAAGAAAGGAAGTTCTTATTTATCTTTGCGTGTGTGAGCACATGCATGCACTTATAAATTGATACGTAACCTCATGTTTTATCAAAAGATTAATTCTAAATACCAGTAGTTTGCAATAAACAGTGCAGACAACAGAAAGCAGTAATGACTGATTCCCATGCTTGGTCAATGATGACATTAGAAAAATCCAAACTTGAAAATTGTTCTTCAGCTGTAACATAATTAAGAATAGATTATTGCATATTTGCAGTCTTTTGCATATTTAAAAATTGTAAAAGTAAAAACAAATGTTAAAAGGTAGTAAGGTACTACAGACCATATGATTCTCAGTGCTTATGAAAAATTACCTATTTAGTCAGCCGACAAACATTGCTACTAAATGCCAAGCACTCTGTTAATTCCACAAATTTCTGTCCTTACAGATATGGTCCTTACCATCCTAAAGCTTTCAGTCTGGTGGGAAACAACTACTATATCTACATTAAAAAATCATTTCAAACTGTGATAGGTACTGGGTGGAGGAACACACAGATATACAAAATATGTAACAGGTGGATTTGTCCTCACCTCGCAATTCAGAAAAGGCTTCTCTGAGTAAGTTTGATCAGAGATATGAAGGACCAATAGAAATTCACCAGGCAAAGAAAGAGAGGAAGAGCATGGAAACAGTACACGCACCTCCTCTGTGCCTGGATGGAACTTGGCCTTAATGGATCCATCAAGATAGGTGACAGAATAAGAGTTGAGTTTGGGATAACAAGAGAGGTTATAAAGGAAAAAAATAAATAAAACCTAGCTTCTCCTTTCCCACCTTGACATAAGGACAGAGGGGCCAGAATTATTTGTACAAAGGGCTGAGTAGTCATTTTATTTCCACCTCCTTGCCCTTCCCCTACTCCCCGACTCCACCATCAGGTCCATGATGTGGTGTTAGACTAAGAAAGGGGATGAGGTGAGGGACTTGCATTGTAGCAGTCCCAGGTCTCAATTTTTCACTGCAAAATGCCTGTAGAAGGTGGACAACATGACTCATGCCAGAAGAACCACAGTGCGAGCTCCTATGGGTGTGGCCAAACACTGAGGGTATGAAGGTTGGGGCACGCAGTGAGGGCTGCTGATGGCAGCTGTGAGATCTTCACTACTTGATGGCCAGCACTGTGCTAAAAGCTTGATTAGGATTACCTTATTTAATACTTATAACTACCTGTAAATTAAAGACTATTGTTATCCCTGCTTTATACATGATGAAAGAGCATGATGCTTTGAGATATAAGTAATTTGCTGAACATCACATGTCTTGTAAACTCAGTATTTGAACTCAGATAGTCTGGCTCTGGCCTCCCTGAACTAAATACACTATACTGCCTGAGACTGAATTTTCAAAGGCCCAAGGTAGCTGAATCCCAGAACAGATTCAATTTGTTTATAGAAATAGAAGTTCCCACACTCTAGTGCTGTGGAGAAGACTCTATACTAGCTTCATTGAAAAAGCTCATTCTGAATAATAAATAGGAGAGGGGAAAGGGTAAATTAAGGAAAATCAGTTATGACGCCATTAAAAGTCCAGGGAGAGATTGGTAGCTTAGCTTAAATTTAAGCCTAAGGTTACTAACTGTGGGGCCAGAGTCAAACAGTGAGATTTTAGAGATATTTAGGGAGCAAAATCATGGAACATGTTGATGGGTTGTTATAGGAGGGTCAGAGAGAACTGTCACACATGACGTCCACCTTTTTGCTTACTCCACTCCAAATCTTCTTTCGTATTAGCATTGTATGCTCTGGAACCCAGAGGAGATATCTGGCAGAAGATACGAATTTTGAAGCTGATCATACAATGATGAATTCCCACTCATATTTTAAAATGGTCCTGCCCAACTATAAAAATATATTAGAGCCATTTCTATAAAAAACTTATTGTGAAAACCTTTTGGTGAAAGAAAGAAAATAACAGGTCATATAGTTCTAAATCTAATTTTGAGGGAAGAGTATAGAAATATCTTTTTTCACACTAAAGTTATCTATGTATTTTTCAACGCCAAGATTGAAAGTGGAACTGAATGACTCATCACTAAAGTGGGCCAATTGTCTGCAAACTGAAAGGAAAATAACACTACAGTTATGCACCCAGGGATAGCTTCAAAAATAATTTTAACCATATGAGTCTTAAATCATTTTCTTAAAAGACAAAAGACAGGTCTTCTGTGCATTTTAAGACAGGATATTTCCTGTGGTTGATAGGACTAAATTATTTACCTCCATATTAATGTTAACCATCCCAAAATAACTTACTCCAGCAATCAATATTATCCTTACCAAAAGCAAGAACAGACTGTCATCTACCTGATGTAATATCAGGAGACCAAGAAGATTCTCTACTATATTACTTCTATTTCAAATGATCTCCCTCACTTTCTTCTTCATTTTACCAATGACTGTTTAGAAAGTTTGTTGATCACTGTCTTTACATCCTCATTCTCATTCTCAAGTATCAGCTTTTCTAAATGGATTTCACCTAACCCAAGCATGGCATGGATTTCTAAAGGATGAGTAGGAACTTTCATGATAATAAGTAAATAAACAAACAAATAAGACTGGGATAAAGATCAAGAAAATATATACCTATGTCATAATCACCTGCCACATCTCAAAATCAGAAATGGTAGTTCAATTAAATTATTCCAGATCAACAAGGTGTGCTTGCATACCCTGGCTAACTAACAGGCTCAGTCCACACCCCTGGTACAAATAAGACAACTATTTTACTTGAGTACCATAGAGACAAACTCATTATTCAAAAAACACTTTTTTAACAAACACACTGTCTCAGTCAATTCAGGCTGCTATAACAAAGCACCATAGACTTATAAGCAATAGAAATGTATTTCTCACAGTTCTGCAGGCTGGAAATCCAAGATCAAGGCACCAATATGATGGAGTTTTAGTGAGTGACCTCTCCCCTTTTACAGGGGGTCATCTTTTTGCCCTGTCCTCACGTGATGGAAAGAGCAGCTGGTTAGTTCCCTGGTCTCTTCTTCTAAAAGCACTAATCCCACTTATGAGGACTCTACCCTCATGAACTGATTATCTCCCAAATGCCCCACCTGTAAGTACCATTACATTAAGGACTAGATTTCAACAAATCAATTTGGTTGAAGGAGGAGAAGCACATACAGATTTTTAGTCCATAACACCCACATTATGGTGCATTTTTGGTTTGGCAGGTATCCATTACTCATGATCCACGTCTCTGCCCACAAGCAGAGCAGACATCATTAATCAATTACTGCACTCTTACCCTCAATCCTGGAAATAGCCTAAAAATCCTTAGCACAGCACTGAAGACAGCCACTACTTATTAATCAGATTATGAAATGTGTGATGAAACTCACTTGCCACCTCTAGAAATGAGGAAAAGTACTGAAGATGTTTATTCTGAATTACATATTACCACTTAACAGAGGGGTATTTTTTTGATGACTTACATAACCTTTCTGAACTCACAGGTCCTTCCTGCCTCACAAGGTTCTTATGAGGAACAAATGAAACAATGTTTGTGAAAATGTTTTGTAAACACTTCAAAGTGTGGTATAAAATTATTTCTTCTTATCACTTTTATCTAGAGCTGCACAGGAAATGGGAACATAATGAAGTCAAATTAAAGTAACTCTACCAAAGACTTTATTCAATGTTCCTGGGACACAATCTCCTTACTTGAAAATAAATATTCTAAAATTCGGTTCCACCTGAGATGGCAGAGGTTCTGAGAGCCATCTGGGGGTTTGATGTGATGTGAACATTTCTTTCATACTATTCCTTTTTCCTATTTGCATTTAAGTGATTGACCATGTGTGCGCTAAGTAAACAAATCTTTTTGCAAGTGTGTTCCTTGATTGGTGCATGCATGCTCAAAAGGAAATGGTACTGAGTAAATAGGCATTTTAGCTTCTGCAATGAAGATACAGGAAGGAATCAAGGAGAAAAATCTCTGCTTTGAAGAGATAAAGAAAGCCTATAATCAGAGTTATCCAGGCAAAGGCATTACCTGTGGGAGGCTGCTCTACTTTGTACTCACGTAGCACCTTTCATCCAGAAAGCTCAAATCACATACTATTTATTAAGCCCCTTCATGTACACGGACCTCATTGATCCTCTCCACAGGGTTATAAAAGCACATTATGGACCCCACTACATGAATATGAAAACTAAGGCACCGGGGAGTGAAGTGCCTCATCAAAATGCACAAAAGTAAACAAATGAAAAAATTAAGAATATAAGGATAATTTTGGGTGTGATTCACTTTCTTTAGTGCCAGTCCTGATTTTTAGCTATTTATTTCCATTAAAATGCAGACATTTCCAGTGGCAGCCAGGGATGCAACAGAGTCTCTCTGTGGGTAAGGGACACCTTTTATTAAAACAATCTGTTACTTAGAACACCCCTTCCCCTCCTTTTCATCCAACTGAGAAGCATATAAAATGCCCAAGACTTTCAATCGGAAGAAAGTCTGCCAGATCCTTCACAAAAACCTGAAAATTACATTTATTTATTTATTTATTTATTTATTTATTTATTTATTTATTTATTTATTTATTTATTTATTTAAACCCAGAGGTAAAACAAGGACAAATGACCACAAAACACACTCCTGCTTTGCAAATAGCCATTGACTCTTCTGGCATAATATGCTTAAAAACCCAACAGGTGTATTAAATCAAAACACAAACAAAGCAGGCTCTGCCCTTGCTATATGTCAAACCTTTCCCACCTCAGAGCCCTGCTTCTGCTGTTTCCCAACACATTTCTGACACCTTCAATCAAGTTGATATAGTTACTCTTCTTTCACAGCAAACAAGATCTATAACACTATGACAGCCTTTTCTTAGGCAAGAAAAGAGACAAAAACACGTCTTCCTTCCGCAAAGAAACTAATAAAAGAGGATAAATGTGATTCTTACCTCTCTCCGTCAAAAGCTAAAGGTCTCAGTACTGCAAGTTGGGTGATAATAAACTTTTGAGAAGGAAAGGGAATTCAAAATTAGGGTTATTTCATGTCTATACAGACTGTTGACTTGAGGAGAAATTCACATTTTCCCTTCATTTAGTCTCCCATTGTGATCAATAACGTCAATGACAAATCCCTGAGCTAACTGTCTGTTCCTTGTACTTTAAAAACAGGGTGTACTAAAGTTTCTCATAAACATTTAATAAATCACTCTTTTTCTTCTTTCTATATACATGATTTATAAAGTAAACAACAAAAGGCACATTTATAAAACAGGCCACAAAGCCTGTTGATACACACCAGGCAATTTTTCTTCTGATACTATTTCCAATTCTGCTGAAATGTGTTTTGGCAGGATTTATAAAGTTTTCATAAATAATATATATGCAAAATAAAATTAAACACCATCACCAACGTCAACAACAAATAAGTCTGAGGTGTTATTGCTACTGATTTCCTGGGTGGCATTTTTATATATATATATAAAATTTCTTTTTTATATAAATGTACTGTAAAAACATACACAATGACATACAAAATACAGTTCGTATCCCAAAGAGGAGCCTCCACCAAACCAAAAATAACACTACAATTGCTAATTACACACATAGACACACACACACAGCCCTGGGGGAAAAAAAAAGTTTAAAAAAATCAATGAATACATCACTGGAACAAATCTCCTTATGGCAAAGTACTTTTCAAATTAAGCTAATGTTTTTCAACAATAAGACAGCATGCTTGGCTTTAAGAATGATGCTGCTAGAAATTAATAAAAGTCAGAAAGTTTATTTTGGATTAGAAGATTCACCTGAAAGCTGAAAGGCAGAAGTGGAAGGGAGGGGAAAAAAAAAGCTCCCCAATCTATTTCTGGCAATTCCCGTAGGAGGCTTGATTTCTCCACCTCGATTTATCCACTCCTACTTGTTTCTACCTAGTTATGACTCAGCACCCTACTCTCTCCATACCTCAGCGCCACGGAAGTTAAAGTTTTAGTGTTTTAAAATGTCAAAACTCAGAATTGTGTGCTTCAACACGATTATTTTATTGTACACTGGCACAGCCTTTTGTCCGGGAGACAGGAACATGGGTCAGGGTTGGAGATCAATAAAAATAGGTTATTATCCATCTGGAAGGAGCAGGGCTACTTAGAAATTTTGAGTATACACAAGGTAAAGCCACCCATGGGCAAATGAAAGTTATGAGATGGATAAGCCAAGGTCTCCAGTACTCTAGGATTATAAGAGTAATGTTTGCACGTAGATAAATGTTAAACCACTTTCCCACTTTAGAGAAACATAGAAAGCACAAGGCAAAATGCTTGAACTTCTTTAAAAAAAAAAAAAAAAGCTGAACATGTATCAATCCCTATAGCCCAATTTCAGAGTACAAAGTCAGTCACTACCAGAAAGGAAAGTGTTCCAGAGAGAGTGAGCTCTTCGTGGACTACTTAAGGCCTTTGATTATTTTTCACTTTCTCCATTAACTTTCAATACTTATTGCTTATTATCCACTCTACACAAAGGGTGAAGTACAACTTTCTCAGTAACTATAAAATTTTGATAGACTATTACATTGTTGAGGAGGTTAGAACAAAGCCAAAATATTAAGACTTCAGACTTACACAGAAATTTATTTCATCCACAGCATTATTTACTAATACATTTATTCCTTTAAAATTGTTCGCTTTTCAACTAAATACCTGTACCTTGTTATCAAACTTTTAACACCTGCAGCCCCTTCTCACTCTCAGCTATGGAACTTCCTTTTTACTTCATTGAGAGAATCAAGGCAATCAAAAGCACCTTCCTCAAGTGCTCCCTGCCACATCCAGAAACACAGATACACTTGTGCCTGCACCTACTCTTCCTTACTTTCTGTTTTATATGAACTGTCTATATACAGCCTCTCCATTTGTACATTAGACACCACTCCTTCTCTGTTAGTTAAGAACATGTTACCTTTCCAGAATCATCAGTTTATATATCTATAAAAATATAAAGAGATTCATTACAAGGAATTGGTTCACATGATTATGGAGGCTGAGAAGTTCAAAGGCCTGCATTCAGAAAGCGTGAGACCCAGGAGAGCCAATGGAGTAAGTTCCTATCCAAGTGCAAGGCAAAAGGCAAAAGCAGACTGATTGTCCCAGCTCAAAGACAATCAGGCAGAAAAAGAATGACTTCTCCCTTACTCAGCCTTTTTGTTCTATCCAGGCCTGCAATGGATTGGATGAGGCCCACCCACATTGGGGAGGACAGTCTGCTTTACTCAGTCTACAGATTCAAAGGTTAATCTCATCCAATAACACCTTTAAAGACACACTCAGAATAATGTTTAATCAAGTATCTGGACCCCACGGAACAGTCAAGTTGACACATAAAAGTAACCATCACAATCCTTCACTTGAAGGCAAAAAAACCAAAAAAAACAACAAAAAAAAACAAACCTCTCCCTGAATCTCCACCTCCTCTGCAACTACCTTTCCATTTCACTCTAATAGCAAAAGATCTGTGGATATCTACTATCTCTTTCTCCTCCCATTCTCCTCTGAAGCCTGTCCATTCAGCAGTCCAATATAAAATGCCAAACTCTGCCTCGACCCTCTTACTCTGCTTAATTTATCACCATATAAATTATCACCATCTGATATATTTACCTGTTTTTTGCCACCCACACCAGAATTTAATCATATGGTGGGATGCTCAACGTTTTCAATGAATAAATGAATAAATATAGAAAGTACATGCAGGTGCTCATGAATATATTACAGCACATAGTTATCTCAGAGCACATGGTAGGTGCTCAATGTTTCGAATGAGTAAGTGAAGAAACATAAAAATTCTTGAACAGGCATGGAACCGAACAGGACCCTGCAGGGCCTTCTGGGGCACAAAAGCCCCTCTGTGTCCCCTATTTCTTATTTGTTTAAAAAAAAAAAGAGAGAGAATGTGAAGGGATGCAGAAACAAGGGGAAAATAGTTAACCAAAACAAGTAATGACTACAGTTCAGCAATAAGACAGAGTTCTAGGTCCTCTTCAACGGATGTACATAACAGTTTGGTGGGTATCTATGAGTTGTTCTTCAGAAACTAAGACCCTCTGCACCATGTCCCCTGCTTACCTTTTATTTGCAGGAGAAGCTTGGCGTCTCTGACTCTGTATTGTATCTGTTTCTTCTGCGGCTTTAATATCTGAGTCATAAGCCTCCACTTAGCCTTATCCATAGACATGTTACTCACTAGAGAAATTTGGCCCCTAGCTTGGGGTATACGTGATAGCCACCTTTTGAAGAAACTCTACTTCCCCTGCGGTGGTAGAAACATGACCAAGAAAAATTAACATTTGTCTTATCAAGTTCTGCAGGAACATTGTGACCAGACTCATGTCAATCAAAGTCAACAGAGCAAGAACCGAAGTTTTGACAAAATTTTCACAACCTTCCCCAGACCCTGGCTGGCTCCCAGACATCTATATTCATCCGTCACTTTCTAACCTTAACCCTCTTCTGCTTTCCCCTTCCTTGGCGTAAAAGAAGCTTGAATTCTACCCAGAATTCAAATGGTTCTTTAGGACATTAGTCTGCCATCTTCTCCATTTGCTGGCTTTCTGAATAAAGTCACTTTTCCTCACCCCAAATCTTTGTCTCTTGACTCACTGGCCTGTTGTGAAGCGAGTGGTACGAGCTTGGACTCGGTAACAAGCACTCATTCATTACCTGTATTTTTATTCCTAAAATGAGCCAAGTAATAATACAGACTGCTACAGTTTCAAAACCAGTAGGTATCAGACCTCCTTGATAGGGCCTGACAGGAGCAGGCTGACCTCGGAAACAATACCAATTCACCCAGACGTTCTGGAGAACAGTAGGACCCATAGACAGAAGCCAAGCTTTGCCTCTCTGAAACTGAGGCACAGGAGAAAACCACCAGAACTGAGACAGAAAGGCCTGTGTGGGAAGTCTAGCTTTGTCACTGCCTAGCGGTAAAACTTTAATTTAGTTCATCTTCCTGAGCACTGTGTTTCTCTCTTATATGGGGTGTTACTATCTTCACAATTGTTTTACCCATTTTCCAACCCTCTGGGAATTTTTTTTTTAATGCTTTCCCCTCCTTCCTCAGTTTTCCAACACTCTGTCTCCTCACACTATCCCCAACCAATGACTTCACTTCAAATGTCGTAGAAAAAAGTAAATGCAAATGAGGAACTAGCTCACCCTTCCACCACCTCATGTACAACTTGCAGAGTTACGCACCCACCTATTTCCCATCTGTCTGCTCATAAGAACATGCTTACATGAGCTTTTGACCTCATTTCTCTTTGCCTTCTCAGGGGCTTTATTTCTACTCTTATGTCCTCTCTACTCTGTATCAAAAATTCAGCACTTTCTTTCCAATTATTTACACCAGCATACTAGCATTTTCTTATACCTCTCATCTTAAACAACAAAGCAAAACAAAGCAACAACAATGAAACCACAACAGCAACAACAGCAGTGACAATGAGAAACCTTCCATTGTATAAATATATCACAATTCATTTCATCTTCCCCATATCAATGAATATTTGGGCTACTTTCAGATTTTTGTTTTCTGTTTTTTATTTTCTTTAAGGTTTTAACCTGCTGAAAACATTTCAGGTACGTCTTCTGGTAAACACACATCAGAGGTTTCCTAGATCAAATACTCATTAGTGATATTACTGAAGCCTAGACCGTGCATATCTTCAGTTTTCCCAGATAACATCAAATCGTTTTCCTAAGTAATTGTGCCAGTTTGCAACCTATGAACAGTGTAAATTACTCCATATTCTCCCCAAAGCTTATTATTGTCAGATTTTTTAATGTTTGCCAATCTACTGAGATTCAAATGGTCACTTATTATGATTGTAATTGGCATTTCCATAATTATTAAGGAGATTAAGTAACTTTCAGTAAGTTTATAGATGACTTATGTTTTTCTCTCTGTGAAATATGCCTGTTCAGATTCTTGGCCCTTTTTTTCGGTGCAATTCTTTTTGTTTTTCTTATTGATCCTTTTAAGAGCTCTCTCTATATTCCAGCTACTAATCACTCATTGGTTTCATGTGTTATGGATATAAACTTCCAGTTTGTGGTTCATCTTTTTCTTTTACAGTAATTTTGGATGAGAAAAGTTTAATTAAATGTACTCAAGTCAACAAATATTTTGCTTGATGGAATGTGCATTTGCGGTGAAGCTTAGCCTAAGGAAGGCATGCTGGTTAAGAGCATGGTTTCCAGAGTTGGGCTGCTGGGGTTGGGTCCTGACTCCACATCTCATCAGCTGTACCACCTGGGGAACTTTGCCTTATATGCTTCAGTTACCTCATCTGTAAAGGAGTAATAATCTTATAGGATTGTTGTGAGGATTTAATGTGCTAATATACTTAACTTATTGTAACCACACTTAATATTTTAAGTTCCTAATAAAGTATTGGCTATTTTTATTTAAGAAATTCTTCTTTTCTACTCCAAGATCATAATATATTCTCTCGTATTTTCTTCTAAAGGATTTTAAGTTTGAATTTCAGATTTGAATCTTTAACCCACATAAGTTTTATATCACAAACCGGTATATCATCTTTCCTCAGTGATAAGGGCTCATCTTCTTTGCATTGTTCCAGTTTTAACATATAATAAAGTGTCAAAGTAAGTTCTCATGCAACACTTAATGCATTAACCTCTTGCTTATTTATTTACTTACTTATCTAGGCATTCACAGCCCACCCTCAATTAGACTCGCTCTCCTCATTGACCACTTCTCAGTTTTCTTGCAGACTCCATCTAGCTCCCCAGATTTGACCTAAACATGTTAAATTACATTGAAACTGAATCCTATTTCCTCTTTTTTTCGCTATACTCTAGTGCCTGGAAACTGCGGCCAGATTGCCTAGGCTCAGATGCCAATTTATTGACGAGGTATATAACTGGGCAACTTATTAACTTCTCTGTGCCTCTGCTCTCCATCAATAAATTTATAGTAACATTTCTTACCTTGGAGAGTTGTTTCGAGTATTAAATAAATGAACAAATGAACATACATCATGTTGAACAATACTTGGTATTTGGTAGGTGCCAAACACATCATTATAGCTATTATTTTCCAGACAATTTCAATTAATCTTATGATTTTAAAAGTCGCCTAATCATAGATGATCTAAAAAATGTATGTATTGAACCCTGAGATCTCTCTAAACTCAAGACTTACATAGCCAACTGCTCATTTGACTGCTTTATTTTTAGATATGTGACAGGTATCTTAAATGTCACATTACCTAAGCATTACTATCAGCCTGATCTAAATCTTCCTCCTCAGAGAAAATGACACTCTCCCACATTCACTGCTCAAGCCAAAAGCCACCACCCTTGATTTATTTTGATACTTTCCCCCCACCACCAATTTGAGTTCTGCTCCAAAAAGTTATCCCAGATCTGAATTATTCCCTAACTCCATTCTTTAAGCAACATCTTTTCTCACCTGGACCACTATCAAGATGCTCGGTTACTCTCCCTTACTCCGTTCTTACTCCTATTATGGTCTTCCCTACATTCAGAAGTCAGAATAAGTCAATGCAATCCATTACAAATCCAATCAACACCAACTCCTCCACCCAACTTGCTTAAAATTATTCTGTTTCCCCACAGAAACACAATAAAATTCAAACTCCTTTCCCTGGAGCACAGGGGCCATAGGTGATCTGGCCCCTGCTTACTTCTCTTCCTGCACTCATCCTCAGTCACTATGTTCCAGCCACATGCCTTCTGTCTGCATCTTAAATAGGTAAACTCATTCTTATCTCAGAACACTTGTGTTGTTGGCTTGGAATGACCATCTCAGATCTTTGCACAGCTGCCTCCGCATCGCTGAGGTTCCAACTCTAAAGGTCACCTCCTCAGAGATGCCCTTCCTGACCACCTTAAGTAAAACTGCCCCACTTCCAACTGATAATCATTGCATTTTCTTCACTGAACTTATCAGTATTTAAAATAATTTTTGTATGTGTCTGAATTTTCTATCTCCTACTACTAGAAGTAAGCTCTTTGAGGACAGGAGCATTGTATTATGTTCACACTCCTCAGAACACTGCCACACACACACACACACACACACACACACACACAATCAGTTCCCAATGCCAAATTACCGACTAACTGCCAGATAATATTCCAGAGCTTTATATGCAGCACTTCATTCCACTCCCCACAGGAGATACAAAATTTCAATTTTACAGATAATGAAACCCAGATACAAAACTAGTAAGTGGCAAAAGTGGAATTCAGAATTATCTCTTTCTTTTTGCTGTTTATCTCTGTTGCTTAGTACATTACTGGATGTTGAATAAATGTTTGTTTAAAGGAAAGATGTATAAAAATACCAAAGAAAAATTCAAAGAAATGTAAAAAAAAAAAAAAAAAAAGCCAGAGATTCCCATCTTTAGAGTCTCACACACCATCAAATGAACTATAGAAGATCAGAGATGGGTTTCACAATTCACACCCCAATAGGATCCATAGAAGTTGTTGCTGCTACTTCCTGCGAAGTGCCTCAGGATTCAATGGTTGTGAAAAATGCTATAAAAATGTAAAATTGTTCTTCACACCTTTACTTAGTGCTATTGTCTCTGTTTGTCAAGTTGCAGCCTACACAGACCACAAAGCTGTATGTAATTCAAGTTTAGAGAAACATAAATCTGATTTGCCAGAGAAAAATAAAGAATTTTAGCAAGAAAACCCAAAATTCAGAGATTCCATCTGTTGTGTTCTGTGCATTCATATGTCAGAAATCCACACGGTATGTCGTCCCTATGGCAGTTGGTGACTTATCTTCGTCCAGAACCTGCTCGCACCAAAGAGTACAAGTAACCCAGGTAGGAATTTCTACACAGTGAAATCCAGAAAGAGAGGACCCTCAAACTACACACAGAAGGCACCACTGCTCTGAAGGACAGAGATCTGGCCAGCTTGTAAGCAGCTCAGTTTTATTTTTGTAACTGCTAATTTTTTTTATAAAGTTACAACAATGTTCAAAAGTTTCACCAGTTATAACATATGAAATCCCTTTTCTAAGTTTCTGGTTCCTGGGTCCTACTCTTCGAAGGTTTAGTAGCCTTCTGGGAAATGGAACTGAGTCTATCAATTCTCTCACTCCCTTAGATGTGGTTGGTTCCCAAGCTGCACGGTAACTCAGCCCTGAGGTCTGTATCTGCTACGGAGCCAGGAATAATCAGAGGCAGACTAGTGTAAGGGAAACAAGAAGAGGCATAATGGGGTAGTGGAAAATGCAGCCGGGTGTTGGCATCAGAGGGGTCTCTCTCCAAACTCTGCCCTTTATAACATCACGGGCCCCACCCAGATCCCCCAGGATCCCTTTACTGTTTCTCTGCACTCCTCTTCAGCTTTGATGTTGGTTTTGTCTCCAACCTGCTCACACATGTGACTCTTCTTTCTTGGGCTGCCCTCAGGCTTCTGGAAGCCCCTGTCTCCAAGCACAGAGCTTCATAAAGTGCCTGGGAGTTTATATTCCCCCTTCTCCAAACCCTGGGGCAGCCCTGACCAAGGGTGGAGAACAGGCGGTGGAGGAAGTGCAGCTCCTGTGCCTCAGGCTGGGATAAACCCTGAGGCATGCCTTACACTCCAGAGGTTCCCTGTGGGATCAGGCTGCAGTCACTTTCGGACAGTCCTTGCCCAAATTTGCAGCCTTGCTTCACTTCTTCCCCTGCCCTGGCCTGCTTTCCCCACATGCTTATTGGTTTCTCCTGGGAATATTACCTTAATAAAAGATTTGCATCTGAATTATTACATTACAAATTCTTACACCTCTGCTTATGAGAAACCCAGCCTAAGAAAATGAACTACCTCTAAGGTTTGTGTTGAGGATGAAATGAAACAGTACTGCATCTAGGAATAGTACTGAGCTTATAAAAGTCCTCCCTAAATGGCAAATTCCATC
The DNA here is from genome assembly GCF_009834535.1 of Camelus ferus. Taxonomy (NCBI): domain Eukaryota; kingdom Metazoa; phylum Chordata; class Mammalia; order Artiodactyla; family Camelidae; genus Camelus; species Camelus ferus. Next base: position 15,312,164 of record NC_045699.1, read on the forward strand.
TTTTTTTAGGAAGGGAATTGAAAGTCTTCTCAACTTCACAGCCTTGTACGGATCTAATCTGGGGCCCTCAAATAGTATATACCTGATAAGTGCAGTTATTCTCCAGACAAACATAGTTCTGGTCATTTCTGAGCAGGCCTCTTATTGTAAATAACAGTCTCCCCACCCCCACCCCACCCCAAAAAAAACTGCGTGGAAGGAGTACAATAAATTAGAAGGTAAAATACCACTGGTTTTAGAGCCATGTTTATTTGAATTTTGATTTTATACCTGCCATTTACTAGCTTAGCTGTTTGATCCCAGGTAAATTGCTTAGCTAAAGTCTTGGGTTCCTCATCTGTAAAATGGAGAGGAAAAAAATGCCATCAACTTTGCCAAGCTGTAAAAATTTATTGAATCAGAGACACCTTAGTGTATTAGTTAAGACCATAGATGCTGAAATAAGACTGCCTGGAGTCCAAGCTCTGCCTCTTGTGTTAGTTGGAGTTCTCCAGAAAAACAAAATCAATAGGAGATAGGTAGACAGATGATAGATTAGAGAGAGAGAGAGAGATGATGATGATAGATACATAGATACATAGATACATAGATAGATGGTAGAGATTTATTATAAGGAATTGGCTCACACAATTATGGAGGCTGAGAAGTTCAGACCCAGGAGAGAAAATGCTGTAACTTCCAGTCCAAGCCCAAGTCTGAAGGCAGGAGAAGACTGATGTCCCAGCTCAAAGACAGTCAGGTGGGGAGAGAATTATTTCTTACACAGCTTTTTATTCGATTCAAGCCTTCAACAGACTGGATAAGGCCTGCCCACATTGGAGAGGGCAATCTGCTTTACTCAGTCTCTTCATCCATCTAGGCTACTTTAATGAAAATATTATGGACTGAGTAGCTTATAAACAACAGAAATTTATTCCTTACAGTTCTAGAGGCTGGGAAGTCCAAGATCTAGGTACTGGAAGATTTTAGTGTCTGGTGAGAGCCCACTTCCTAGTTAATAGTTGGCCATTTTTTGCTGTGTCCTCCCATGGTGGAAGGGGCAGAGGAGCTCTCTGGGATCTCTTTTATAAGGGCAATAATTCCATTATTGGAATCACCTAATTACCTAGTGATTAACCAAATCACTTCCCAAAAGCCCCACCTCCAAATAACATCACATTGAACATTGAGATTTAACATATGAATTTGGGGGGTGGGTACACATTTAGTTTATAGTACTCAGTCCACTGACTCAAACGTCAATCTCGTCCAACAACACCCTCACAGACACACCTAGAATTAATATTGAACCAAATATCTGGGAACCCCATGACCTAGACAAGTTAACAAATAAAATTAACTATCACACTAATTGTGCAAACCTGGGGGAGTAATCCAACCTCTGTGACTTTTATTAGGAGACTGAAGACTGAAGGTAGTTCTGGAAACTGAACAAGTTCAAATATATCAAGTACCTATAACAGTCCTTGCCATACAGTAAGTACTCAATAAATGTTAGTACAATTTCCTCTCTGGCAGAGAGTAGAAATTCAGCTAATGTTAGTTACCTTCCTCTTGGACATAGAGGATAAACATGGTGAGTATAAATTTGAAAACTATACTCTTACAGATACTTTAAAGAGAATGATGACCAGAATTTTTATTTTCATTGAATACAGAACAGTAGAGGGTTTAATCTTAAAGCAGCACATGGTACTTACTTTAGAGACAGAATTTCAGGCTGTATCAGTAGATTTTGAAATGGGTTATTGAGAAGGTTATGGAATCTCCTATTTCTGGACATCTTTAAGAAATGACATCATGTGTCTGGAATAGCTTGAATCTAATTTTGCCTAAAGGTAGGAAAAAGAAGAAAAGTACAACATACCTACCCCCACATTTCCTTCTGTTAATTTCATTTCTTCAGCTTCCTGAGAATCTGAGCAAAAACATTAGAATTCTATTTTCATAACCATGCTCTTCCTTCCTCATGGGGTTAATATTTTTTGAAACAAGTAAGAAAAACTTTTTTTTTTTTAATTAAGGGGGTTACCCTGCCTACCACCTATGAATAGAGCAAACAACACGTTAGGTTATTGCTCCAGTGCTTGCTATCACAGACACCTCCTACAGGTGTTGCATCCTCCATAACGAGGTGGTTCTTCAGGGATTTTATAATAGTTTTTTGTTATTGCAAACCGCAGTCTGGATCTTGATCCTGAGGTGTCTGAAAATGCCCTTACCTAATGTATATGTTTCTTTGATATGATAATACTGATAGAATTTAAAGTTTTTAAAATCATAAAATGGTATTGTATTGTTGCAAGGATGTTAAGAAAATGAACTTTCATTTAGAAAGTGTGCCCCCTAGCAAATATGGGACAATTTGAGCATCAAAGTAAATGATGAGAGAAACAAATTATAGATTACTGAATAAAAAAGGAAACCATTAAGTCTATAACTGACTTGCAACCTTAATCCTTAAAATAACTTTTGAAGATACAAGTTTCTCCATTTGACATAAGGCGAAACTGAGCTCAGAATGCTGAAGTGCTTTTCCCAAGCTCAACAGCTACCAACAGTCTTTTCTTCTTCTATTGAAAAAAATATATTCAAACTTACAGCAAAATTATAAGTATAGTACAAAAAATGCTTTTCTTCCTGAACCACTTGAGAGTTGTTGACTTGATGTCCTATCACACTCAAATACTTTAAAACAAGATCATTTTTCCATATAACCACAATGCAACCACCAAAATCAGTGGCTACATTAGGCAAATGGAAAGAAGCACCTGCACATAGCAGACATTCAGCTCATATTTCCACATTTTATCTGAACAAAAATAGGTAAAATATAAAGGTATCCATTCCCAAACTTAGGTATAATGAGTGATTATATTAAGAACAACAATAAAAAAATACCTCACAAAGATTTGTTCATTTAAACAGGAACATAAGTAAATTGGAAGCCTATGTGGTAAAATTGCATGTAAATATTTCATTCATTAAACCTCAAAATTAACTTCTATTTTCACAATATATAGCTATAGAAATAAATAAATGACAGTAGGGACATAACATGTTGCCATTTATTTTATGGACTATTATACTCACTGTATATATACACTATATGTAGCTTCACATATAAAACATAGTCTAAATATAAGTGATTATAAATTGTGACTATATTTTTGTCTAAAACACATAAGTAGAAAGTATGAATCTTAATATTGCTGGACATCTAACAGACCCTTCCACATTTATAGATTGATTAATATCTTACATTTATTGGGTTAGCAGTAATATTTTCATATTGTATTTTTTGTATAAATATATGAAAACATTTTGTTTTAAGATTCAATCTATAAAAAAGTAAACAAACCATCAAAACATTACCATCCAATTATACAACTGTTAAATTTTCGTAATGTTTCAGACACACAGAAACAGTTGCATAATTCCATGCTTATGAAATTCCTACTGGACATGGGCAAAAGCAATTTTTCAGACACTTATAACCTCATTATTCTTTAATATTTAAATTTATACTCAGTGAATTTCCCATATCCGAGTGTCAGCTTCATTCATGTCAATAGTGCTAGATGCTACTTCATTTCAAACACAACTGGGTTCCTGACTGGTAGTCAACAAAATCCTCTAAAGTATTTGTCTGATAATTTGTTCCTCATTAAAGCTTTTAGGTTAGATTAGTTTTCATTCTTAAACATCACACATTCTGAAAAATCTACAAAATCCAAAGTACACATGTACAGACAACCCAGAAGTTGAAGGGAGGGAGGGAGAGAGGAGATGGGTGGTGAGAGACAGAATTGCAATGCCCAGGGCATGGCTATGAATGGAAAGCTATACACAACTCAGCAGTGAGAACTAGAGATCCAGCTCTAGCACAGTGGTCTCTCAGGAGATCTTCAGAATTCACCTTGTGGCATGTCATAGATAGGGTCATCCTCAACCCCTTGAAACTGGTCAGAGAGGTAGACAATAAAATGAAAGGAAGGAGAGATGTACTGAATATCAAAGAAAAATTCTATAAACCCGATTATTTACTAGGAAAGATAAGCCAAAGTGTCAACACAATCAGTATGAAAAAATCTGTAAGAAATAAGATTCTAATTCAGAATCAGAATAAAATCTATAAATTCATCTAATTTGAGAAGTATGGATTGTACTTTAAAAGTCATATAACCTCTCTTAAATGTCTATATATGTGTATTTTTCTATATTATTAATATTTCCTATATTATTTCTAACAATTATCATTATCTGAGGGCTGAGCAGTCTAGAGCAGTATTGCCTAATGGAAACATAATTTAATCTGCATTTGTAATTTTAAATTTCTAGTAGCTACATTAAAAGAAAGCAAAAGAACACAGCCCCCCAAAAAGCAAAAGAAATCAGTGAAATTGATTTTACTAATCTATTTTATGTAGCCTGAAAATATCTAAAAAATACCATTTCAATATATAATCAACATAAAGTTATTAATGAGATTTTAATATATTATTTTAGGACTTCAAAATTCAACGTGGGCTTTTCACTTGGAGTCAGCATGTCTCCATTTCACAGTAGCCATATTAACAATATATCAAGTAAAACACTGTGTCAAGGGCCTGATCTTTTTTTAACTTTATTTTTTAGAGCAGTTTTAGGTTTACAACAACATTGAAAGGAAGATACAGAGATTGCTCATTAATCCTGCCCCTAAAAAGCATAGCCTACCCCATTATCAATATCACTCAATAGAATGATAAATTTTTTTTAACAAGGATGAACCTATATTGACACATCATACTCACCCAAAGTCCATTTACCTTATGGTTCACTCTTATTTACATCTATGAGTTCGGACAAAATATAATGATGTGCATTCATCATCATAATATCACATAGAGTATTTTAACTGCCATAAAAATCCTCCGTGTTCCACCTATTCACCAGTTCCTCCCCGTGCCCTGCCCCCAGGCCCCTGGCAACCACTAATCTTTTTATTGCCTCCTTAGTTTTACCTTTTCCAAAATGTCATATAGTTGGAATGATACAATATGTAGCCTTTTCAGACTGTCTTCTTTATATAATGTTTAAGTATAAATCTTCTTAATAAAATGTTTAAGTTTCTCCATATCTTTTCATAGCTGGATAGCTCATTTATTTTCAGCACTAAACAATATACTATTGCTTGTATGTATCATAGTTTATTCATTGATGTACTGATGGACATCTTGGTTGCTTCCAAGATTTGCACTGCCATAAACACCTGTGTGTAAATTTTTGTGTAAACATAAGTTTTCAACTCCTTTGGATAACTACCAAGGAATACAATATACATATAATATGGCAAAAGTATGTTTAGTTTTGTAAGAAACTACTAAACTGTCTTCAAAAGTTTCTGTACCATTTTGAATTACCACCAACAATGAATGAGAGTTCCCGTTGCTCCATATACTCACCACCATTTGATGTTGTCAGAGTTCTGGATTTTGGCCATTTCACTGGGTGTATAGTGGTATCTCATTTTAATTTGCATTTCTCTAAAGTCATGATATTGAGCATCTTTTCATAAACTTATTTGCCATCTGCATGTCTTCTTTGGTGAGATGTCTATTAAGGTCTTTGGCCTATTTTTATTTGGGTTGTTTGCTTTCTTATTGTTGAATTTTAAAATTTCCTTGTGTATTTTGGATAATAGTCTTTTATTAGATGTTTTATTTGCAAATATTTTCTCCCAGTCTGTGGCTTGTCTTCAAATTCTCTTGGTATTGTCTTTTTCAGAGCCAAAGTTTTTAATTTTAATGAAATATAGATTGTTGAATATTTATATCAGAAATTGTGTGTTTGGTGTTGTATCTAAAAAGGGATCACCATACCCAGGTCATCAAAATTTTCTTCCAGTATCTTCTCGAAGTTTTATAGTTTTATAGGCCTGATCTTTTTTATGGTGATAGAACTAATTGTAATTACTATTCAACTATGATGAAAGGATTGATGGATAAATGATTAAATGTGTGAATGAATAAATAAATGAAGAATACAATTACTTCCTGTTTCCAACCATTGAGACATCTTCCCTTTTTTTTTATATGATTATAGTCACCAACCCACATGACCATACCCTAATGTTTTATTTTCTGCTATTTATTATAAATCTCTTTCCCTCTCTTTATCTCTCATCCTCTCCTTCCCTGGCTCTTCTGTAGTCACCCCACCAGTGTAAACATTTAATTAAACTGGATTATCATGTGGCAAACAATATATTTTTAATAAAGTGGCATATTAAAAAGTTACTATTACAATTATTTTGAATACATGTTAGAAGCCAAATTAAGCCAATTCAATAAATAAATACATTAGGAAAGTTTTAAGATGAATCTATCTTATACCAAATGCCAATTTTTAATAAATTGGGTCAACTAATCTTTGACAAAGGAGGCAAGAATATACAGTGGAATAAAGACAGTCTCTTCAGCAAATGGTGTTGGGAATACTGGACAGCAGCATGTAAAACAATGAAGCTAGAACACTCCCTTACATCATATACAAAAATCAACTCAAAATGGATCAAAGACTTAAACATAAGACAAGATACAATAAACCTCCTAGAGGAAAACATAGGCAAAACATTATCTGACATACATTTCAAAAATTTTCTCCTAGTAGAAATAAAAGCAAGAATAAACAAATGGGACCTAATGAAACTTACAAGTTTCTGCACAGCAAAGGAAACCATAAGTAAAACAAGAAGAAAACCTACGGAATGGGAGAAAATTTTTGCAAATGAAACTGACAAAGGCTTGATCTCCAGAATATATAAGCAGCTCATACGACTTAATAAGAAAAAAATAACCCAATCCAAAAATGGGCAGAAGACCTAAACAAGCAGTTCTCCAAGGAAGACATACAAATGATCAAAAGGCACATGAAAAAATGCTCAATATCACTAATTATCAGAGAAATGCAAATCAAAACTACAATGAGGTATCACCTCACACCAGTCAGAATGGCCGTCATTCAAAAATCCACAAATGACAAATGCTGGAGAGGCTGTGGAGAAAGGGGAACCCTCCTACACTGCTGGTGGGACTGCAGTTTGGTGCAGCCACTATTGAAAACAGTGTGGAGATTCCTCAAAAGACTAGGAATAGACTTACCATATGACCCAGGAATCCCACTCCTGGGCTTGTATCCAGAAGGAACCCTACTTCAGGATGACACCTGCACCCCAATGTTCATAGCAGCACTATTTACAATAGCTAAAACATGGAAACAGCCTAAATGCCCATCAACAGGTGACTGGATAAAGAAGAAGTGGTATATTTATACAATGGAATACTACTCAGCCATAAAAACCGACAACATAACGCCATTTGCAGCAACATGGATGTTCCTGGAGAATGTCAGTCTAAGCGAAGTAAGCCAGAAAGAGAAAGAAAAATACCATATGAGATTGCTCATATGAGGAATCTAAAAAACAAATAAACAAACAAACAAACAAAAACAAAGCATAAATACAGGACAGAAGTAGACTCATAGACAGAGAATACAGACTTGTGGTTGCCAGGGGGCGGAGGGTAGGAAGGGATAGACTGGGATTTCAAAATTGTAGAATAGATAAACAAGATTATACTGTATAGCACAGGGAAATATACACAAAACGTTATGGTAGCTCACAGAGAAAAAAATGTGACAATGAGTGTGTATATGTCCATGTATGACGAAAAATTGTGCTGAACACTGGAATTTGACACAACATTGTAAAATGATTATAAATCAATAAAAAATGTTAAAAAATAAATAAATAAATTGGGGTAATAAACTTCTGAAGAGGAGCCAACAGAGTAGCAGAAGTGCAGTATGTAATGCAAATTTAGGCATTTGTACTGATGGCAATATACATTATGATAATTTATTTTTATATTTTGAAAATAATAATGATTATTATAAGTAGAAGAATCTATATGTTTCGTAGGTATCTACCTATGATCTAGATATCATATCACTATATGATTAGCTTATTTTAAAAAGTCTAGATCTCCTTGGGATATAATTTAAAATCACCAAGTTGGGACCTCTATTATATTGCAGGTATGTTCCAGACACATTAAATATGTGGTCATTAAAATTCCTTTAGCAAAATTCTTAGACTGTAACTCAACCTTAAACTTTTTTTGAGGCTTATGAAAACCGCTATTTAAAAGTCACCGTAGTTATCCATCATTGTAGAAAGAGATCTCAATTCTCCTTTGTGGAAAGGAATGGAAACCATTTGCTTTTAGTAGGTATGGAGGTGGGGGAACCTCTTGAATGAGCCATAATTCTGCAAATGTAAAGCCAGGACACACATATTTTCTTTAGGGAAACAAGTAAAATATTCACTGCCATGAATTCTATTTGGCAATGTAAATCGCCTTGCATAAAAACTGTGTTTCTGCAAACTATATTCCCAGACTGTGTGTGAATTAAGAAAATACTATTGCTCATTGGAAATCTGTGTGTGTTCATGAGCAGCTGAAACAGGATATGAAGAGCTGAGATGGAGAGGACTACGGAAAGGACATATAGATATGGTTTTCCCCTCAACCTACTGCTAAGTTGACTTAAAAATTTGGTAACTGGACTAGACTATTGATTTTCTATAGATGATGTCTATCATGTAGAGAGAATAATGCAAAGGCACTGGTATTATCTCATTCAAGCCACTGAGCAAGACTACATCTGTTTTGGTTAAGATAGACTTTCTTCAAAACTGAGTTGGTATTACTACTGTCATTCAACCTTGGGAGGAGGAAGATTCTGGGGACAGGAAATGAGGCGTTGGAAGATAAATCTTAGGCTGGGATCCAAATGGAGTATCTTCATCTCCCTGGGCTTGGGGTGGTTGGTTCTTAGATAAGGAGTACCTCAAGGGCACTCTCTTTAGAGAACGTAAACTGCCCCTTCCTACCTGCAGGGCAGCCAGTTGATTTACATCAAAATACACGTCAGGCTTTCCTTGAAAATGCTCTTGTGGAACTCCAAGAGTAGCTATATCAAAGAATAATTCTAAATTTATACTATCATTGCTTTCTTCTACCAGATCCAAGACTTCAGTAAAACTTTGTTAAAAGTTGCAGCCTGATTGTACTGTGTGTGTGCCAATTTTATGCTTGGAATGGAAAAGCCAAGGGAATAGTACCTCCCACAGTGTCTCTCAGAGCAGGGGCGGCAACAGCAGTCACCAGTAGAGATTTTGCAGTGGGAAGCATTTTCAGGAGGCCTTGAATCAACAGAGGCAAAGGCACCCCTCCTTGCTAACAGCTCTCACTTTAAATTCATTTCCTGCTTAGAGTGTACTCCAGCCTGCCTGGCAAGGCCAGTACATTTCCTTATAAGCTGTCATTCTCTCTCAGTCAATATCTCAAATCTTCTCTTCTTAACCCCTCCAAAACCCCTCTTCCTCCCTGTTCACTCTTAAATAATCTTACCTTGTACTCCACTGAGATAATGGAAGTAATCAGACGAAATTGTCTTCAGTTTCCCACAAAATGAACCTACACCCTCTGCTCTCTCTTCTACAATGGAAGACAAGTCCCTATCTATCAAATGCCAGGCAAAGCACTTGTGTTTTATAGACACCATTTCTTGCCCTCTCAAAGTTTGCACTCTGACAATGATTCCCTCTCTTTCTAGAACCATAAATTTATTTTTCTCTGGGGATTATCAACATTGCAAATATACAGGCTTTATATCTGCCATTTGGAAAACAAACAAAAAAACCTTTCATGCCCTTTCGAAGTAGCTCCTTTCTTTACTTCCTTTGATAGCCAAATGTCTCAAAATAGTTGTCTATATCCACTTCCTTAACTCCTATTTTATCTCCAACTCAGTTCAGTTGGATTTTTACTCTCTATACTCCAATGAAACAGCACTTGTCAATATCTTGTCAATGCTCTCCATGTACCAAATTCTACAATCCTTTTTCAGCCTCTTCCTGCTGTACTTCTCAGCAGTATGTTACAGTCACACACTCTTGACTTTTTGAAACAGTTTTTTTATCTTAAATTCCAGAACATCACACATTACCTCATTTTTCCCCCACTTTGTTGATTCTCTCTCTCAATCTTTACCTTCTCCTCTTTAGACAACTTCTAAATATCAGAGTATCCAAAAGATTGATTCTATAACATCTTCACCTATATTCCTCAATAACTCATCCAGAAACATTGTTTTAAATGCCACATATATTTTCATAAGTCTCAAATTTAAATCTCCCACCCTTCTATCAACCCTGAATTTCACATTGTAAATCTAACTGCTTGACATCTTCCATAGTAAGTGTAAGCACAGCTTATAAACAAACAGAATTCATACTCTATACTGTACCACCCAGTCACCACCAATACATACATACATAGATACATACATATATAATGTTATCTTTACCCTATGTCGGTAAATACTGCTAAATAACTAAACCTAGGCATCATTTCTGAATCCTCTTTGCCCCTTTATCCAATCAGTCAACAAGTCACATCAACTCTATCAAAGTAGGTATTGTAGGGGCCCAAAATTTGCCACCCTAAATGTCTCTGGTATGCAGATTATTTTGAACTGAAAACAATGAAGGCCCACAAGTCTTGGGAAGAAACTATGACCTCTCCCCTAACTGCCTAAAAAAATTTAGATGAAGGGCCTGTTCCTCAAATAGAGCTATCACCAGAGACACCTGCTAAGAATATGGGCTCGGTGTGGCGGGGGAAACTCTTAGAGATCAGAATCCACTCTGTGATCCATTGTCTCTGCCTGTCCCAGCTAACACTCCTTTACCACACATTTGCTTTTTCATCTCCATACGAATTTGCCTTCCTCCCCTTTGAAGTCCCAAACCACTACTCCCAACATTTTCCTTTGTTTTTAGCTGTAGCTGGTATTTAAGATGAGGGTTTCATTTTATCAAGTCTTTCAGTTTTCCTGGGTCTATCCCATGTGTACAGGTTATTAAACTTTTGTTTGGTTTTCTCCTGTTAATCCATCTCATGTCAATTTAATCCTTAGACCAGTCAGAAGAACCAGAAGAGTAAGAGAAAATGTCTTCCTTCCTTCTCTCTCTCTCTCTCTCCCCGCCCCTCTTCTCTCTCCACTTCTACCTCCTTAATAAAACCATCTGAAAGGGAGCAGGACCTTGTGGGCTGCCCTCCACCAACTCCTGCCTCTTGTTTATAGAAAAGCTAAAGTCTCCCAGGCCTCCCTGAATTATAGAAGAGCAGGCTCAAGGAATTTATTAGGGCCAGGCTGCAAGCATTGGGGGATGTCAGCGACCCTGACCACCTATCTCAAAGATTAACTGAGATTATTCCTTCATTCCCTTTAAATTTTCATGGCTGAACAGAATCTTTGGAGATTTGGGGGGTGGGGGTGGGTTGGGCAGGGATGCTGGGTCCACTAGGTTGCAGGCATTCTAATTAAAAGCAACTTTCTTTTTGTTACCACGGCTGTTGCCCCAGGATCATACCCCTGCCCCTCCCTCAAATAGAAACCAATTACTCTTATCTAAGTCTCAGGAGGCAGCTGCAGAGAAGAAACAAAAACTGGTTAGAATCCATGGAATCCAAGATGGTGGAGGATTTGACTTCCAGTGGACCTTGAGCCTCATTATATGCTCACTGTAATGTATTAGAACGCTAAATGACACAGCCACCAGCACCATGACAGTTGACGATTGCCATGACAACAATCAGAAAAGCTCAAACAAGGACTGAAAAGCTCCAACAAGAAATGATTGGCTCCATCACACTTGGAAGGAGGACATGTTTGCAGAAGCCCCCTATAAAAGTCCACGTGGCTTGACCTGGCCGGAGCTGTCTCTACCAGCCATTGTGGCTGACGGCTCCCTGCTCAAGGGCTTCCTTTCCTTCTCCCTGCTCAAGCACTTTCCTTCCTTTTCCTCTTTTGAGAAATAAAAGCAGTTTTCGCTCTGTCCCTCTGTCTCAGCTGTGAATTCTTTCCAGCCGGCAGAGAAGGACCCACACTTTGGTGGGCCTCCCTATCTGAAGGGTCTCACCCAACCACCATCTTCTCTTACCTGGACTACAATAATAGTCAAATTATTTTTCTTATTTCTACTATTGTACCCATATTCTCACCCACCCAGCAACCAGAGTTACCTTTAAAAAAAATAAATCAGATGATGTGGCTTATCTGCTTAAAACATGTCAGTATCTTCCAATCATTCTAATTGCCTATTGTCATACATGATCAGGCCCCTGCACTCTCATCTTGTACCATCTTATCTCTTTATCACTTTTTCTCCCTGTGATATTGTGATTTATAATACGAAATACGTGGATTTGGCCTTCCTCTCTGCTTCTGGCACAGAGTTCCTAAAACTCTTGGAATTTCCAACGTCCATGTCCTTCTTTGCGTTATAGAAATAATAAACTGTCGAGTATAACGGCAAAGCACCGTCTTTCTTGAAAACATTTATTGCTACTCATGAGCCCAAAGGGGAGTTAAAATGTGAATGTAGGAGTTGGTCCACAGGGTTAAGAGGGGAGGGAAAGAAGAAACTGTATGTATAAAAAACGCAGCTGATGGGTGTCATTTCAAATACCATGGGGTTTCAATAGGGCCTGTTGAATCACACATACACATAATCAGTATAATTCCAGGAGCAAGCCCGCTTGGCTCAGCAGTTTTAATATACAGATCAATTTTGCATTACCTCCTTCTGGCTGTGAGTGCTCATAGAGGGAGGTCATAAAACATTTATTGGGCCAAGGATGCAAATTGAGCAAAGAGTGGATCTTCAATCTGTAGACAGGCTCTTGAAAGAGACTTGTCAGGTAAGTCTGTGATGAGCGTTTGCTCTGCTCTACACCCTATGAAATTTTTATTTTCACTTCCTTTAAAGAATTCACCCCTTTAGGGGGAGGAAAAGTATATATATTTATGTATGTGTGTGTGTGTGCGTGTGTGTATAGAAAAGTATATATATATATATATATGTAATATATGCACACACATATATGACTGTAGCATAATGAATCATGTGCAATTACATTTTTAAAATAAAAGTGCATGTGACAAAGACTATTAGAAAACCGAAAACCAAAGTTGGACTATTATGACAGAATTATGACAGAAATTCTCCAATTATATCCTATGGGTAAAACAACATTTGAAGACATCAAGGCAAGTACAGAATGAGTGTTCCTTCCCACCATGAACTAGGACTCCAGGCCAAAAGTCTCTACTGTGGCACAATATCCAGGTAACCAGTTAGGTAGTCATGGGCAGAGGGGGATTTCAAGGCCTGAACTGGAGCTCAGAAGTGAAACAATCAGGATAATTTCCACACTAGCTCTGTTGCGTTTAATTTTTCCCGGGGTGGCATGATTGCTGCTGCTGCCCATCTCAATCCATCTTAACCATTTCTCCTAATTCAGCTGATGAGAAATGAACAGTGGTTCCCCCATAAGGCAGTCACCCTGGCACACAGAAGGCAGGAAGTAAGAGAAAAAGGAGCAACACCAAAGAAAGGAGGGGAAGGCATTTAATAAACCTGCTGGTTTATAGTTCAACCCTTGAAAACCCTGTATGCATGCAGGATTTTATTTCTGGGCATAATCTGAAGCTTCCTCCATGAAGCCTCCTCTCCTGCCAGTTTCAGCTAGGAATGATTGCCTCTTTTTCTAATCTCCTAAAGAATTTAGATTCGCAACATTCTTTAGAACTAACTGAGACTACCTTGTATCATTGTTTTTCTTTTTAGGATAATACCCCGACTAATAAGCTATAAAAGAGGTAAGGTTGTCTCATGTTGTTTTTAGCGTACTATAGAAAGCAAGAACTTAATATTTGTTAATGAAGGTGATACTTTGTGTTTGTATCTCTTTCTTAGCAAATGATGACAATTTTATGACGATGATCATCCTACACACAGCTGGACATCTCCTGCCATTCCAGGTAAAATAGAGTATAAATTGGAGGAAGAGAAACAGGTAAGGAAAACTGGCTAGGTTACACATATGTAAGATCATCACCACCCAGGCTTCTTGGGTATAAAAACATGGTCTTCTTTATTCAATGTCCTTAATAATTAACACAGTGTCTGATCCATAGGTAGTCACCCGATATTAATTTGTTTCATGACTGTCATCCTGCCAGCTCAAACACATAAACATAGACATACACACACACACACACACACACACACACACACACACACACACACATACCCATAGCATCTTCAGAACATTTATGGAGCTGGGGTTTATATATACAAGACTTTATGACCACCAACTCAAATTTCTTTGGGTACTTTAATAGTTTTACATGTTTAAAAATTGATCTTTGTTATTTTCTTTCATTCCACTTCATCCAAAATTATTTTCATTTCTTTCCTATTTGAAAACCTCATCTAAACCCCCAGTGCCCAGTTATTTTAGTTTTGCCTGAATTCAGCCTCATTCCCATAGAGCCCCATGGCACAGATAGTCACAAGAGCAACTACTTTAGCCTACTGTTTCTCAGCAAAGATTTCAGTAAAAGAAGACACAGGCTACCCTAATTTGTCCTCTTACTAACGAGTTCCAAAAATTAAAGGAGCTGATATGTAAAAAAACAATGTTTGTTCCTAATGGCACCACTTTCCAATCATTTCATCCAGACATACCTAGAATTAATTCTCAACCAAGCAACTAATTGTCACAGGTTGTCTTGAAAGGAACAGAGAGTCCAATATATAATAGGCAACAGTCTCCCAGGTATCTACTGTGCTCTTGGCAAAAATACCTCCTTAAGATTCAACTAGCAAAATCCAAGTATTGAGTTTAGTTTTAACAGTGAAACACCCACACAGGTTCCTTAGTTGTGACAAGTACACGACAGCAATGTAAGATGTTAACAAGAGAGAAAACTGGGTGAGGTGTATATGAGAACTCTACTACCTTTTGCAATTTTCAGTAAATCTTTCAGTAAAAAAAAAACTATTCTAAAATTGTTTTTAAATCACAGAATACAGTGAGAAACTTTATCAGATGACTAGATATCTCCCAATGTTTTCCTGAGAAACAGTTCCTATGGAAAAGACCCAAGCCCTGCTCACAACTGTAGACCAAATGGAGTCACAGCTGAAGGTCTGGCTAAGAATGGACAGCAATGGTGCTCAGTCAGATTCAGGGACACAGCACTTTAAGGAATAACCCCTGAGAGGTAAGAAATAAGATTCACTCGCCTCAGCAGGGTTTTGGGTAGAAGCAAAGTAAAATTGTACTTGAACGTAAACCACCCTATCTCCCCTCCCCAACTCCAGACTATTTATGAGCATTTGACAGGAGAGAGTCACTCCACTGAGATAATCCTATTCAAGAGAGCCGAATAATCAAATTAAATCAACTGTATTATATCCTGTAAAAGAAGCATTTCCAAGAAGGGAAAGGCTTTTCCAAAAAGGTTAAGAGGACAGATAAGTAATGGTGGTCCTCAGGACAGTAGAGAGCATGCCAGGGAAAGCAGTCGTGAAGATGGATGTCCCACACTTCAGGAAGACAGAGTGTGAGGGCGAGTCAGAATCTCAGGGGTGAGAGGCATCTGAGGCAGGCAAACTGGTCCCAGAGTGTGGGAGCTCTGGGAAATGATATGTAGGGTCTGTGCAAAGAATAGAAGAGCACTGCCATGACAGATGACGAGAGAAGCCATCTGTCTTGGTGAGAAGCTGCCCCAGTGACCTTACCTAGGAGCCCACAGCTTGTGGGGCCTAGAGGATGTTTCGGTTATTTTGAGATATTTAATAAGGATATTTTGATACATTAGGAGTCATGACATTTAGGAATAATGCTAACGGACAAGTTTTTTCAACATCAAGTGAAATTGGGCTCTTTCAAGTTACATTATATATCTGGATGAAACTGACCACAGCCAAAGCAGGATGAATAGTACTGCCTACCAGCCAAGGGGAATCCTAAAATTGTTCAGACCTGGTGGAGCCCCAGTTGATCTGTAATGGAAGAAGAAAGTGGCTAATTATTTCTTTAATTTCTTATTAATTACAGAAATAATTTCAGTCACGGTTACAGCCTACAGTAACAGAAGTGTTGGGTCCACTGAGGTTAGGCTGAGCATGAATTTGACTTCAGGGACAAAAAAAGAGTCCAGAAGGACACAGTGATGGAATTCCACACACCTGCTCCCAGGTGAGATATGGAGAAAATGGCACCCTTTTGTGAGGACACCCATCTTGCCATATTAGTTAGAGGCTAAAACCTGAATGAAGTATTGAATCTGATTTCTCTTTTAGAAGTCAAGATGTTAAAAACTGTTAAACTATAAAATACATTTTAAAAGACTGCATGTTTATTCTCCTAAAAAAAATCTGAGCTCTGCTCTCCTGGGTTTAAACTTAAGGCTTTCCACAATGCTGTTCCAATCTACAAATTAGATTCAGCTTCAGGAAGATCTTTCTCCCTTCTTTAAGGAACAAGGAAGGAGCAACACTTGGCCTATCCCTACTGTATGCCAAAAACGTTATAGTTATTTTTAGTCTACAATTAAACAAGTAGTGACCTATGAAATTTTAATACAGAACTATATAAAATAAAGAGTAAACATCTTTATTTTATTCTTGATTTTATTCTCACTCTCCACGATTTGCCACTGTTAACAATTCAGTGGCTGTGTTCCCAGGCATTTTTCATGTGATTACTATCATAAAAACAAATGTATTTTTACAAAGATGAGATTATAGTCTACATTCTACTTTGCAATCTGCTTTTGGCACTTAAAACTTTCTTTACATATAGAATCCTCCCGACTACACTGTAACAGAGGTAATATTATACCTATTTCAAGAATGAGTAAGAGTGCCTCAAGAATATTGTGTATTCTGCCCAAGTTCACACAAGCAGCAAATAGGATTCAAATCCATATCTATTGTTTCTCTAAGGCAAGTCGCATGGAATAGACTGTTATATGTTTAGATATCTTAACCTCCACTGTTTAGTTCAATAATAGGCAAACTTTTCCTGCAAATGGGCAGACTGTAAACATCTGAGGGCTTTGAGGGCCACATAAGGTCTGTCACATATTTTTCTTTGCTTTTTTTGGGGGGGGGGGGTTGTAATTGTTGGTTTGTTTACAACCCTTTAAAAATGTAAAAAAAAATCTTCATTCAGTGAGACCGCACAAAAACAGGTCTCAGATGATGGAGATTTTGTCCAAGCGGCTGTGTTTTTTTAATCCCTGATGCAGTTCCAACTGAGCAATTTAAGAATATGGACTTTTTAAATGCCAAAATTTGCTTCCTTGCCACTGAATGTATCTTCCCTTTTGGCTACACATACACATGCTTAAAAAACAAATCAAGCTTTGGAAAGTTTGGGATCACTGACTCCGTCCTTGTACATGCCACTCACCATAACATCATCCATCAGGCAGTAAGTTACAAGGCTTCACACATCCCATTCAGGTCAAACTGAAGAGGAGACTTGGTTTTCCTGAAACTCACACTTTGGGAAAGCAAAAAGACAAAAGTATAAATCCCCCACAGAGAAGCAACAGTAGAAGCCTACTTCAAAGTGTTTGTATTTTGTCTCTTTTTGTTAGTTGCTAAGAATTTGCCATTGCCAGAACCAGACCTGAATTCTTTATTTTGAGACACTAATGAGCCGGTCACCAGAAGACGGGCTGCCATTTTTATTACAATGAAGTCTTAGTGCTTCATGTTGCCAAGACACAACTCCTCCCTGCCTCATCCTCCTCCCCTGAGCAAAAGAAGAAAAATAATTTGGTGTGACATTTTTCTCTATTAAAAAAGCAGCAGGGTGTATTAGAAAACGTAAGATCTTTGGAGACAGATTTAAATTTGAATATGTGTCTTTATTTATAGTTAGTTGATATCAGGCAAGTTACTTAAACTCTCTGAGCCTCAGTCACTTTAACTCTAAATTGCAAGTTTGTTAAAAGAAAGAATTGTAGGTACATAGATCCACTATATTAAGAAAGCAATATGATATTACTTTTAATTATTATAAGGCAATAATTAAAACTGCAGATAAATATGGCAAAATAATTCTGGACAGCAATCCCTAGCTGGCCTATGAAACACAAATTACAGTGTACTTTTTACATCACAGAAACCTATCAGTTTAATTGCTTTTATAAGTCTATTAAAATTCCAGGGGAACAGGGAAAAGACTGTAGAGAATTTGTGAGATCATTCTTTACAATCCAATGTTAAGATATGCATTTTTCTCACCACAAAAATACAGGGTGACTTACTAGAAATCGTTTTCTACTTGTTAATGCACATAGTTAGAAAACTAATACAACTTCTTCTAATTACATCTAACACATTTTTTACTCCATCAACCTGACCAAGAACAAACAATGCTAACACAATGTCTGTTCTCTGTTTAATAATGGATTCAGCAAAGGAAGAATACATCCTAAAAGATTAATAAGAAGCAAATATCCAGGACAGTGAAAAGACAAACAACAGAGTAGCTGTTTTGCTTAAGCGCCTATCAGTAAATATTCATGCCTGTCTTTGGTCCTTCTCTGGGCCCATGCTGCTGAGCTTGGCCTCGGTCTCAAACTTTTGTCAATAGCCTAAAAGCTATATTCAAACAAACATTCAAATGTGCATTACTCTAGCTCTGTCAGACAAACTGACACAATGGGTTTCCATTTTAATTAGGAAGATTTCTAGAATGATTTACATCAGAACTGTCCAGGGCTCAGTAGCAAATGATAAAGATGAGAGTTTCCTTGTATATTTACTTTAATGTATTCTTAAACTGTGGGGCAGCATGGTTGAAGGGAGTCAAAAAGCAAAAGGTCAGACATTGTAGGCTTAAAGTAATATGACAATCACGTAAAGAACCCCAAATTATTCAATACAGATCAATTCTCCAAAAACAGGGTTTTTTTTTTTTAAATCAGCATCTGTCAGTCTTATCTGATTCATTAAAATTCCCCAGTTACTGGACTTTTTCCAAAAGTAAAAACAAAAACAAAAACAAAAAACAAAACAAAAAAAATCCCCCCCAAAACCCACAAAGATTATTTTTAATCAGAGGTGATATTTCTGAAACTCTTGAGCATCACCCTTTATCAGACTTGCAATGTGAGCCACTCAGTCTCCCAGTACAGAACTTTCCTCTCTAACAATCTATTTTCTCAGGTTTCTCAGAGCAATTTTACCAAATAACAGATATTTTCCCTGACACACACATACACACATACCCCCATTTCAGTGGCTCCCCCAGTACCTACCAATACTTAGCAAGACACCCCTCAACCCATAATCTGGGTGCAATCTATTTTTTCCACTCCATTCTGCCTCTCTCTCCTCCCTGCTTGAGCTTGTCATGCCCTGAGAATACTATACACATTCAGATCTCCAGTCCTTTATTCACAGTGTTCCCTTGGCAAATTTGCAAGAACAAAATAAGTAGCATTTCAAGTGACAATAGTGTTTGGCAGATATTCTCTTCTGAGGTAGTCAACTTTCATCTTTTTGCATATATGTGGAAGTTTATGCTCAGGGACCAAGAGCACATGTGATTTGCCCTGAAAAATATTAGTACGTCTTTCTTTCCATCTATTAGCACCAACTTGGAGCATAAATGAAATTTTAAAATAATGCACTGAATATCTAACTTTACTTAGTACTATGTAACAAAGAACTCTCCTTTCCTCTATTCCTATGCCACCTACCTATGCCATTAAATAGAGTAATCCTTAAAATAAAGAATATACTATCCATTCAGTATACAGGCTTGTGAGATACCTACTACATGCTGGAATTTTATTAACGTGATAATCTTGTGATGATTAGAAATTTTGTGCTACATTCAGAAAAAAAAAAAAAAGCTTTGACTCTACTTGTAACTGAAAATCACTCACCTTGCTGATTATTCAGGGTAATGATAGAAATTACATGTTACCTTAGGTAAAATTTCAACATAACAAGGCTTTGTTTGGCAACTCCCAGACAATATCTGATACCTCTGTGTTCCCACAGAGGCTGCACATTTACTTTTCAGCAATTTTCACAGTTTGTAGTTTGTATTTTTAGGTCATTTTATTAATATCTGTTCTTCCCCACAGAACTGTGTTCTCCACAGGAACAGAGATCCATGTGTGTTTTGCTCACCATTATATGTCCAGCACTTAGCACAGAACCTGGCACGGAGTTAGCATTCAATAGATATTTGCTGAATGAATGAGCAGCATATATATATCATCGAGAATCTGCTTAAGTGATGTTATCCAAGTGAATCCAACTCATTAGCTTAAGAAATAAATTAGCCTAAGAAACTGAACATGATCTTAGGCTTAAAAGGCAATATTCATGGTATCAATACTTAATTTAGAAGTCAATCTAAAATATTTTTAAATATATTTATTCATTTTAAAATTTATATATATGATAAAGACCCAGAAATTCACATGAGATGCTAAAGGGCTACCCTATAGGAAAAGAAGGAAAAACTTCCCTAAGAAAGGGTAAAACCAATGCTTGATTCTAGTACAATGACTGGTCCTTCCTTTATTTGTCTGTGAGAAGAAAACTGAATCCTTTCTGAAGACAGATAATATCCTCTAAATGCTCATACACAATGTCCAGCACTCAATCAGAAGACATGCGAGGATTAAAGACCAGGAAAAAAAAAAAAAACCCAGAAAACAGAAACAGAGCCATTGGTAAAACAGACACTGGAGACATCTGACAAAGACTTAAAATGACTATTATTAAAATGTCAAGAAAACGAAGGTAAAAAGGAAAATTTCACCAGAGAATGAGAATAATCTAAAGGAATCAAATAGACGTTCTAGAACTGAAATTAACAACTGAGATCTATAAAAAATTTAACAGATCAGTTTAGTTAGGAAATCTAAATAAAGTATGGACTTTTGTTAATAATGTATCAATATTAGTTCAGGAAGTGTATCCAACATACCATACTAATATAAGATGTTAATAATATGGGAAACTGGGTACAGAGAATATAGAAACTGTCTAAATTAACTTTGTAATTTTTCTGTTAATCTAAAGCTGTTCTAAAATGATTTTTTAAGAAAATGGCAGCCAAAAAGGGAAATAAAATGGAACAAAAAGTTAAATTATCTCCAAAGGACTAATACAGCTAACTTTTCATCAGAAACAGTGAGAGCAAACAACAAAAAAATAAAAACTAAAACATTTCTGGAAAACAATTTGAAACTTCAAAAAAAGAAACCTATTAATTTAAAATTCAATACACAGCAAGTATGTGCTTTACAAATGAAGGCAAAATAAAGACATTTTAAACATATAAATTGGAGATTATTTATTTCCAGGATACATACCCTGAAATAAAAAACTAAAGGAAGTTTTTCAGGTCCAAGAAAAATTATCCTAGATGGAATTCTGATAATGCACAAAGATATGAATGATATCAGAAAGACCAAAAGCAGTGGAGAAATGTTTAAGAAAAAAGATACATTTAAAGGGAATACACTCCTAGATATTAAGATTTCTTGTGTAGCTATAGTAATTAAAATATTGTGGTACTGATGCAAGGTTAAAAAAAAAAGAGCCATTGTAACAGAAAAGAGATCCCAGAATCATGCTCACACTTACAGTTACTTGTTTTTCCACAAATATGCCAGTATAATGCTGTGGGGGGAAAGAATGTTCATTTCAATAACCAATGCTAGAACAACTGGAATAAAGAGAATAATAAAAATAATAAAGCATCTAGAAGAAAACAAAAGAGAGTATTTTCATACCCTTGGTTTAAACAAAGATTTCTCAAGGAGATAAAAGTACTAACAATAAAGAAAAATGTTAATAAGTTAAATTGCATTAAAATTAAAATCTTCTGTCACTCAAAGACACTATTAAGAAAATGAAAATGCAAACGTCCCATAGGATAAAGACATGTGCAATACAGATACTAATAAATGACTAACATTAAGGATATATATTGAGAATACCTACAAATTAATAAGAAAAAGACTTCTACATAATGGTAAGAAAAAAGACTTTTTCTATTTAGTAGATTCAATGGAAAAATTGAAAAAAGATGATGAGGTACTTCATCAACAAAGATATCAAAATGGACAATAAGTGTATGAAAAGGTATTCTGCATTATTATTCATCAGGAAAATCTGAATGAAACTACTATGAAGTACCACTGAATCTACCAGAATAGCTAATTTAAAAAAAATAATGATAATAATGACCTCACCTAATGTATTCAAGAACGTGTAGTTGTGATTTTATCATGCTACTGGGAGTGTGACTTGATATAAACCCTCTGGAAAACTGTCAGCATCTACTAAAGTGAACATGCATGTTATGTCCAATTATACTTGAGTAATTATAATCAAGTAATTCCACCCTAGGTATAGAGCCAGCTGAAATCAGCTCACATGTGCACCAAGAATGTTCAGAGTAGGTATATTTGTAATGGCTGAAATGGGAAACAACCCAGCAGTACTGTCCTTAAACAAGCAGTGCCCTACCTAGCAATGCCTCGAGGAAACTCATGCTTTAGAGTGCCAGTCTTGAAATTTTCTGTCTCTTTCCAGTGGGTAGGATCAGCTGGAGCTAGCAATGCCATCCAGGTGATATGTCAGAGCCCAGAATGGGACTCATATGTGTCCTGGTCCCTGTTTCCTCCCTCTGGGTGATTTCCAACCCTCTAACCCACTCATGGGATTGCCCAGATGCCTTATGGAGATCCAGGACTCCTTGACGGTCAAATGTTTGTTTTTTGTTGTTTTATTATATCATATGAGATTGAGTGACCATAAAGGTGCTAATATACTGATTTTGGGTGACACATGATAGATACAAGCTCTGGGCTACCAACAGTCCACTAACCCCTGAATTTGAGCCACCTCTGTAGGCCCATGCAACAGTGCTTACCTTACCTCAGTGCCACCTCTGGTCTACTGCACTTGGCAACGGTGGGACTTGCAACACACATCCCACCATGGCACACAATACAATCTCCTACCCTCTCCACAGAATGCATATCACATATCAGCCAGTCCTCCAGGGCTGGTCATGCCTACATAGTCCATAGGCCATCCAGACTGATGCTCTGTAACGTCAGATGCTCTGGGTCCTCTTAATCTGTGTCTTTTCCTGCCACCAACAGGTGGAACAACATAATGCTTCCCTCAATTGGTCTTAAGCTGTGCTGAACAAGGCAAGGACAATCCTATGTGAGCAAGACCATCCTGTTTGCTCTGCTGACAAACTCCTAGTCTATCACCCCCAGTGGTGAGAGGATGTAGAAGGTAGGGGTTATAACCAACACTGAAAGATATCACATTCTAGGATTGTAGTGATTATGGTCAAAAGAGTTCAAGAGAAGACACAGTTATAAGATGTGTTGTTTTATATTTATCCTATAAAATTATGAATGGTAAATTTAACATGACTAGAAAATGAATTATTGTTGACTCTTTCCTGCAGATTATGGATAAGACTTGCATTTGTGGTCACAGTCAGTGAGGTGAAGTAGCATTCTTTGAGAGAGCCATTCAAAGCCAATGTTCACAGGTAGGACAATGGATGATGCAAATCACAGGTAACAGGGTAACCATCATTTAATAAAAGCTATTAGGGAAATGCAAAGGCCATCTCTTTATTTTATTTTTGTCTTACAGAAGACATGTAAAGGTAACTCACAAAAATATTTTTCAAGTTTTCAAGTCGTGGAGGTAAGACTTTGTGCACCAATCAGAAACAGTGCATTTACTATATGTTTGCTAAAAGACACATTATAAAAACACAGCGATCAACTTTCAGCAATCTCTCATGCTACGTTACATTGCAATCACATATTTGAATCTCCAAGTGAATTGATTCTCCAGTAATAGTCTATGATTTAACAGTTTGCCTTGTGAAAAAGTACTAACCTTTGCCTTTCTATATGATCCTCCCCTACATTTCTCTCTCTTCGAGACTAATATATTGCAAATTTAAAAATTGGGAGGTGGAGCAGAAAATAGGGAAGGAAAGGATGAAACATTGTAGCACTGGAAGTATTCTAGTGGCTCAGTAAACACTTGGCTCATTTTTCACCTCAGACTAATTACAATATATGAATATGCCTACTGGTATAACGTTATTTGGAATTTAATTATGTAATTTTTTACTTAATTACCTTAAAAAGGAAAACATTTTAAATCTATTGCAGTATTCACAACCGCTAAAGTTAAGGCTGTAAGTCTCCTGCAGCAATAACCCCATTTTCTATTACTTATCAGTCAGGATGAAGTTGTCCTTTTGAGGGATCAGTTGGTTCCTTATTGGCCTCAGACTCAGGGCAAATCTTTGGCAAAGTTAAAGCAGAAGACAGTCCTCTAAGTACAAATATCTTGCTTGGAAAGCAACTGAGGACATTAGGAAGTTACAGAAACCTAAAAATCAATTGGATTTTAAGAGACAAAAACTTTCCAGTTGTTCATTTCAGCGTAAGGGATAGTCTCTTAGGAATTTATGGGGGAAAAAATATGTTTTCTAAAGAGTACACCTAAAATACAACTTTAAAAAATGCAATTAGAAGTTCCCAGAGGCTATCTGTAGTTTACTTAAAGCTTCCAAACCTATCCTCCACTTCTTTGATATTCATGAACATCACAAATACATAACAGAGTCCTAAGATACCTCAAAGACTCACGTTGCCTCTGAAGCACTGGGATGGATTCGGGCAGTAGGTGCAAACTGACTGCCGTGCTCCAGGCCAGGCTTAACCACTCCAGTTGGAAAGGCAATTTCAGCTGGCTACTGTTGAATTGTCAGTAACCCTCTGCCCAAATCAATCAGATTTGTCCTACTGTTTTTTAGAAGGAAATATTTCTGCCTTGGTCATTTGATTTTTTTTCCAGGATACAACTAAAAGAAACATATAAAAAAGTCAGAGATGGGAATGTTACTGTGTTTAACATGAACAAAGCCTATGGGGCTTCACTGTTGCCTAAGTGAACTATATGAAATGGCCCTGGCTGGTCCTTCCAATGCTTTTACTGTAAAGTGGATTCAAATCCCATGAGTGTTACCTACACACTTGAGATCAAAATCAGCTTTGCTTAAACTTTCTGGGACTCAGTCTACCTACCTGTAAAATGAGAAGAATTATGATTAACAACAGAGATTGGAACTTCATTGGGATAGTGCACATAAAAATTTTAGTACAATATCAGCCACATAGTAGGTGCTAGAAATTATCAATGTGATTTATTTAAATGATTATAAGCCTATATTTATGTGTGTACACACTTAATTAAATCTCTTAATCAGATTTTAATCACTTTAAAGTTATAGCTTTCCATTTATCTCTATCAGTGGCAGTTTGATTAGCTTTTTCCAATAATCTAGACCACTTTTTTCCACTTATTTTCCTTCCAATTAACTCCAATTTGAGCACTGAACATCTCATTAATATCACCATCATTAGAAAGATCAGTAATAATAAGGAAAAGAAATGCAACTTGAGTTTGCCACTAAAATTTAATTAGATGGTATATATGAAGATGCTTCACACTGTGAATTATATGTTTTAAATATTCTTCTTGTGAGAAGGATGGTTGGTTTCTGAAAATGGTAGGCATTCAACCAAGTTTTTCTGTAAGTAGCTAAATATAAGTATTGAGGTTTTGTGGGTCCTACTGTCTCTATCACAATTACACAGACCTGCCATTCCAGCATGAATATAGCCATAGACAACGTGATAATAAATAGATGTGTGGTTTTCTCCAATAAAATTTTATTTACAAAAATAAGCATTGGGCTGAATTTGTCCCATGGACCATAGTTTGTTGGTCCCTGTCCAATCTTCCTACTGAAGACAAAAAAAATAGTTAGGTACCCCCTGTCTCCCTCCAAAATTTCTAGTAAAAACATTAAAGGGAGAGGGTAACTGCCAAGTGGAAGTCAGAGCACATTAGAACTGAGCCCTGGTTCGGCCCTGGAGATTTTACAGATTGACTGACAGCAGCTGAAAGGTGGTACTTTACTTTGAGTGGATTCACGGAGTAGAGGGTGACACACGGTACCTACCAAGACAGGAGACTTAGGGGAGTCGTCATTCCTCTTGGTTCAGGTCTGGAAGCGCTCCATCCCTACAGAGTGACTGGACTATATCCCATTGGGTGACTTAGGTGTCCCAGAAAAACTCAAGCCTTAGACCTAGCAAGGAGCCTAAGAGAAGAAAAAATACATCCACTATACTTGTTATTTCACATTTGCTCTCCAGATCTACTTTCTGCTCCTGTCTTCTCTGCTCCTTGCTACAGTGTCACTGACTCCTAATTGACTACACTACTCAGGCTCTCTTGTCCTCTGGCTTTGCTCGGTTTGGGACAAAGGGAAGCAAAGGCAGGAGGTCAGAGAAATTAGGGCATTGTCTCCTCTCCCAACCCCCCACCCCTGCTCCAGGGGCCACATCCCTAGGGCCTGCCCTAGGGACATCCCTAGATGGAGAGCTGGAATAGGGGTGGAGAAGGGGAGAAGATGCACAAAGTATAAATATGTTAACTAGAAATGTTAACCAGAAAACAACAGATATTTCATGATCATGCGAACTAGTGAACAAGGACGGAAGAATGAAATTGCTGGCACTCCTCAAAAAGATTTTTTTCTGGGGGAGGTGGTTCTTTGCGTTCTAATTATTCTAATTCTCTAATAATAACACAGGAGAAAGCATGGAAGTAAAGAATAGATAAAAGAAAGCTCATGTTTATTGCAGGAAGATTTTCACCGAATAAAATTTAAATCAGAAATTCCAGTCTTCGTATTAAAAATGAAAAATACCACACAGGATCCAGAGTAAGCCACTTGGGTCACTTTAGGTTGAAATTCTTAGTAGTTTCCCACCATTTCTCACAGTTTTTCAAGCAGTATGATGGAACCCCATGAGACAGATTCTAGTGTGATGACCAGCCATCATCCATATACTCCCTAGAAAATTCTGAGCAGTTAATGATCAATTATAGGCAGATAATTATCTCTCAGTGACTTACATAAACCATGATTTTTCTCCAAACACAGAAGAGGAATTAAAAAGGTGAGAGATAATGAATATCTAAGGAAATGAACATATAAGAAAGCTTCAACATATACAGCAAATAAATGAGATTTGACTTACAAGTTTTTTCAACTGGATCATCAAGTCAGAATGGGTAGGTAAAATGTAAACGAGCAGAAAAATATTTTAGACAAGAAAAATAGTACAGAACATTAGAGGCAGTGAGTTCTCATAGGAAGATCTAAAATTTGGAATCAGAGAGCACATCTTGGGACACTTTGGAGCTGAGCCAGGACAGACAGGTCATCTCTTGGGTATCTTTCATGGGACCACCATCTATCAAATGAAATTGTGTACGTGAAAGCATTTTGTGAACTCTTCATTTCTACAAAAAGCTAAAGGCATTTTTGTAGGCTTCCTGAATTCATTTATAGTTTATAACTTGGAAAAATGACAGTTTTTTTCTAGACTTATAAGTCTTACTTCAGAATATTTTAAATAAGAATACTAAACAATGACAACAACAAAATAAGCTTGTGAAGACAAGCCACAACTTAACAGTGTATGTGCAGCACTAGCTTTTCACCCAAAGGCATCAATCTCCACACTGAAAGCATGGGGAAAATACTGCTACTTGGGAATGTTGTGAAAATATCCCGAGCCACGAACAGGACAGAATGTTAGAGGAAAAGATAATTCCCCCAGGTGAAAACTTTTTCCTTCTCCACTAAGTGGATCATGAATCAGTTTTAGCCTCCGGTGTTCTACTCCATTGAGCCCCGAACATCCAGCAGCTTCCAGAATATGCCAAACCATCAAGCACGGCAGACAATTCCCTTTAAGCCGATTCAAGTGCTGAAAAGCAGTGGGCTAGAACCTTTCCCCCAAATCTGGAGCTCAATGATGTGTAAGCCCCATTCTTCTCAAGAAAAATAATTCAAACTCTATAGTGCTTTTACAGGGTTCAGTTAAGATGTATTTCTAATTTCGGTAGTTTTTATTCTTTTGTTTTGTTTCATTTCTAGGTGAATATAAATCATACTCTTGAAACTCTGATGGTGACATTTATTTCTTAGCTTTCTAAGTACCTTTCAACTATATATTTGTAAAACAATTTCTTTGTTATATTTGAACAAGGTAGCAGGAAATAGAAAAGAAGTAAAAAAGGTGTGAGTTGAAAGAAAGAGTTTAAATTAAGAAAACATGTCAAGTTAGATGTAGTGCCGGGCAGTAGTTATCAAATACCCAGTCATTATACATTATACCAGTGATACGCTATTTATATACAATGTGTGTGTGTGTGTGTGTGTGTGTGTGTGTGTGTGTGGTGAGTGTATGGATAAACACATAGATACATATATAGAAAGAGAGGGAGTGCTCAATACATATTCGTTGAATTTAATGGAATTCAAAAAATAATATAGGAATATAAATGTAGGATGGTTCTAATAGAATATACCATAGAGAGGGATGGTTATTAGCTGAATGGGAAGCATAACACTAGAGAGATTAGAACTTACTCTCCAGCTAGCTAAGGAAAAACAATGTTAGGGGACACACATAGAGTAATCAAGTTTTTTGGCTGATATACAATGATCACTGTTAACTACAGTCACCACTATTTCTTTTTATAATGGATATTTAAACATCAAAAATGAGATAAGACATTTCAAAGTTTTTACAAAAACTGAGTAAATTTAACTTTATAGAGAACACACCACGTTATTTTTATTTTTCTAACTTCTTGGCCAACTAGAGAAGTTTGTCAGACTCTCATTTTGGGGCTATCATTTTGGTTTTGGAACCACCATCACAGACTATATGAGATACAAAGTCTTCTTTTTTTCTTTTTCCTCTGTCTTTTTTTTAATTTTTAAAATTGGGGGGTGGTATTAGGTTTATTTATTAATTTATTTTTAATGGAAGCACTGGGGATTGAACCCACGATCTTGTACACGCTAAGCAAGTACCTTACCACTGAGCTATACCCTCCCCTCAAGATATAAAGTCTTGAAAGAGATAATCAAGCCAACTGAGATTCAAGAGTTGACCTGCAAAATAGTCCTGCCCTTTAAAATACATAGTTGGGTTGAAAAGTAGCAACAGATTAGATTCTGGAAGCATAGAGAATTTGAACTTCCCCATGAAAAGACTTCTTTTATGTTTGCCATATGCCATTTTTAATTATTAATAAGTTTACAATCACACAGTTACCTGGCTTAGTATACTCAAATTTTATTTTATATACTCCCAGCTTTCTAGAAGGGTGAACTAAGTTAAAATGGTCTAAGTCCATGAAAAAAACATATTTGGGAAATTTAAGAGTGCACTGACATGAGTAATATAGTCATAGCCTTCAAGTCAGTTTTGAGTGAGATCCACCCAACAATGCAGCTTCTTCCAACATTAATGGATATGGGTCTAGATAAAGTGGTAAATGGTGACTAAATGATTTAATATTCAAGGTGACAGTCTGGAAAAATACTAACTAGACACTGAAGAAATCTGGCAAAGCAAATGAAAATTTTCTGGTCCTCTTTGAAGAAAATCTTGCTACAAAGCCCCGACTTAATAAAACGTTATTTCCCCTTTATGTTATGAATGAAAGTACTAATGAAAGTTATAAAAATATTTCCTTCACTATAATCATCAACATAACAGTTAATACTTACAGAGCTTTTACTATGTGTTTGGCAAGTACAACTTATTTTGCCTGCATTATACAATGTAATCCTCACAACAATTCTTGTAAGGTAAATACTACTATTATCTCCATTTTATACATGAGGAAGCTGAAGACCAGAGCAGTTCAACAGCTTGCTCAAAGCATTCCAAGCATCTTTATTTTTTCCCTTAATTATTTCATTTATTCAACAAATATTTACTGACCACCTAATAAGTATAAGGCCTTGCGGTGCTGTGGATATTTCTAACAGTTTTTAAAGAAGTATCTGTCTGAAGTAGAGAATGTGTTCCTCTGCAGACCACCTGCCCCACTACCATTAATAGTAACTGAAGCATAGGGATATGTTTAAATTTTCAAAGAAATGACATTCTCTCTGAAATTTTGCTCCCAAATCAAATCAGTAAAGCCATATCACAGAAGTAAATTTTAAGGGATTCTGGAAATCCCAACCTAACAGAAAACAAATCCTTCTGACCTAACACTGAGAATCCATGAATGCCACAAAGCAATGAAATAACTTTTGTGCAGCATTAACACTGAATGTCATTTTAAAAAATCTGACCCCTATCTCTTTTCACATGATCTTCAATTTTTTTTAAGTTCAAAGTGTTTTAGATATTCGATTTATGAGGAAACATATCTGTCATATCTAAATCTACCAAATATTTATTGAAACCAATATGAATCATCAACTAATGTGCATTACTGTTAATCCAGAAACGCATCCTTCCTCTCACAACACACACATATATGACACATGGTATCTTAAAGCGTTTTCAGTGACATGATAAAGACTAAGAATAATTTGGCATTTGCAAATATGCCCAGAAAACAATAGGAGGAAAAAACGTATGTCTGAGAGCAACAACCACATAAATTTATTTCTTTGTTGATTACCAGCAACTGTTGCAATGACCTTTTTATAGCTGCAAATAATCAGCCTTCATTTCAAGAGAGCAATTTTGTCACTTCAAATTTCCCTGATACGTTGCCATTTACTTGAAGGAGTCCTAAAGGTGTTCTGCTGTAAAAATAGTAATAAAATAGTAATAAATAGCAATCAAAATAAGTGAAATTTTAGCTTAATCTAACAATTAGTATAGAAAGATCAGGTTAGAAAATTGTATTCTTGTTGATGAGGTGTAGAGAAAGAGGCAGTTTCATACACTGTTGGTAGAATTGTGAGTTGGTGCTGCATCAAGGGAGAATAATTTGACAAAATTTATCAATAATATTTTAATATACATATACTCTTAGATACAGCAGTTACATTTCCAGGAGTTCATCAGATATATTCAAAACATGTTCAATGATAGATGATTACAGATTGTACTGGCAATAATGGCTGCCTTGAGGACAGATAACCAAGTAGTGGGAAGGTTAGGGGATTGTGACTGAATTAATTTTCACTGCATCTTTCTATACTTATATTTATTTCATGTGTATGCATTACTTATTTAAAATAATTAGTTTAAATAAACAGGTAAAACTATAAACAAAACAGAAAGAAAAATTACTGTACTGACAATAATTTAGAAATTTGCCATCAACCAGTATTCCACCTCTGTCAATACATTCTCACCTATAACCAATTACCAAATGGAATCAACTGGATATATTTTTACACCATTACTCATCACTATTCCAAGTATATGCTATTAAGTAATGTTCCTAGCATTACTATTATTACTTTTTTATTATTTTGAAACTGATCAAAATTTGTATAATTGCTTATATTTATGGAATGCTTGTTTTGTACTGAAAAGTATGCTTAGACGCACATGTAACATTTAATACAATAATCCTTTAAGGAGGGTAATACTATCTATGATTTTGGATGGGGAAATTGAAGTTCATGATGCTAGGAAGTGAGGACCTGGGATTTGAATCAAGGTCACTCTGTCCACTCTGCTATATTGCCTCTGCCAGGCACATTCCATTTAGAAAATATATGCACATGACTGTGTTTCATGATTTCTATTGTAAATATCTTAAACAGTTCAACAACCATTCAATATCATGCAATTCTCAGTTCTCTAGTGTGGTGTGGAAGGCAGTAGGTAAGTGAATAAATCTGCCAAAGGCATCTCACTAGAGCAGGGTTTATTCTGCATTGACAGAGTATAAAAATACTCTAATCATTCTGAATGCAAAAATTTTATCTCTAGCCTAAACCTTACCCCTCAACTCAATATTGGCATATCCAACTACCTTGTCAACTTCTCAGCATGGATATGAAATACACATCTCAGACACTACATACCCAAAGCTCATTTTTTTCTGCTCATGCCCATCTGAACCTGTTTTACTCATAGTCCTCCTCACCTCCGTTAAGGGCAGCTAAGGCATAGCTCTCCTCTCTTATCTTCCTTTCTCTCCTTTTCTTTTCTCTCTTCTCCTCTCCCGGTCTTATATCCAATCCATTAGCAATTGCTGTTTTCTCTATTATCAAGATATACACAGAATCTAACCTTTTCTCACTAGTTCATCATTAGTTATTCCTCTGATCTCAGTCACCAGCAACTCTTGCCTGCATTACTTTAAAAGAGTTTTAAGAAATCTCCTTGCTTCCATCCATGCCCCCTACTATCTATTCTCTACTCAGCAGCCAGGGCTATGCATCTTAAATAATTCAGGTAACATGTTACTCCCATGTCCCAAAACCTGTAATGGCACAGAAAAAAACCCCAAAACTTATGGTCATCTACTTAATTTGACTCCATTATTTCTTCATTTTCTGCTCTGCAATTCACCCTTCCTCTAATACATTCTAAGCACCCTGGCCTCTTTACCAGTCTTAGAAACTCTCCAACCTCAGGGCACCTGCACTTGCTCTTTCTTTGGCTGGAAGCACTTCCCAGCACCAAAATATCTGCATGGTTTTCTCTATCACCTTATTCAAATCTCTGTTCAAACATCATTCTTTCCATGAATCTTTCCAAGACCACTTATTTCGAACTCTAGCCCTGTTCCTGGTACTCAAAGTCTCCTCCCTGGTTTATCTCACACCACAGTGCCTATTACCTCTTAATATACTTTATAATTTTCTTTATTATTGTGCTTATTGACTGTCTCCTCCAGCAAGATGTAATTTCCATGAGGGTAAGGATTTTTTTCTACTGTCTTAACTTCTGTTGTATTCCTAGTAACTGACACATAAATACTTGATAGAATGGATAAATAAATGACATTTTCCAAAACATATTCCACAGAACACTATTTCTGTTAGATGCTCTGCTACTAAACAGGGTAAGACAGGCTTTTGATGAAATAAATTTGGAAAAATCTTCATACTATATTTCCCTTTTATATGCCTGCTCCCTCTATAAATATAAGTAAATATACAAATAACAAACAGTTATAAATATTAATGGTTTATTGTATTATCCTATAATAATATAAACAAAGATGATGCTTCTACACATAAATATATCATGTATTTATTTATTTATTTATTTATTTATGTGCTAAAACTGTGTTAATGGTTAAAAAGACAGATATCTTCCTAAAGAAGTAAATGAAATTAATTATGAAAAGTAGAAAAGGAAATTAAAGATTGTGAATATGCTGACAGATTGCAAATAAAGTATTCAACTAACAGGAGAGAAAAAATGAGGAATCACTAAAGACATTAGAGATGGAAAAGGGGTATTTATCAAAATAGGGTAATCAAAAACATGATGAATATAGCCCCCAAAAGTTTGAAATTATACCATAAAAACACTTCAAGAAGAAAGGTAGAGGGAAAATACAGTTAGTAGACACCTAGAATTACAAATTTCTAGGAAATATTATAATTTTTTTTTACTTTCCAAGAAAGTTATTATTTAGTGACATATTTTAATACATTTGCTATTTAGAATGTAAAATTAGAGAAAATAGGCTTGTATACTCCATTTGTCAGTTCATGAGAATCTGCAGTTTTTAAAGTTAGACATATATAAGTGTAGAATAAGCAGGTAGATTAGCACATTATCAAGGACAATTTAGGACTTCATGTTCTTTCCAAATGATGCCATCACTTTAAGATGCTAGATAGGTGACGTGACAAAGGTCTTGCTTTAGGGCTTATCCTGAACTTAACCTGTCCTGTATGTGTTTCCATTAACACCGATCATTTTCCTTTGCCTTGAAAGAAAAGGTCTCTTTCGTAGATTGGAAACCGAAAGGCAAGACACTCTTCACTCTCCATTCCCCATTTAGTTCAGTGGAAGGCAGAAAAGTTGTCTTGCTCTTGACAGCAATCTTGACCTGATGCTAAACGCAGCCACAATATGTAACTATTCTGTTCTGTGCCTACATAAGTAATAGGTGTACAACTAGGCTAGATAAATGAGCTCTTTTCTACCACCTGGGGGTTTGACAGTTGATTTAGAAAAAAATTTCCTTTTAAAGACTAGGTAGTACTTATTAATAGAAAAGAGATTAACAAGCTAAAATCTTAGGATAGGGATGGTTTACTGCTATATTAAACTAAAAACCCATTATTTGTCATACTCATGTGTTACAGAATAAAGAGTATTAATTTTAAAAAATAAAAGAAAGATGAACCTGTGTCTGTATTTGCCAAAAATGAAAACAGAACTGTGTTAAAGAAATAAGCCAGATTTAGAGATCATAGCATTGACCACATGACTGACTTTTTTAAAGGCCCTGCAAAAAAGTGCAGAATTCAATTAGAAGGGCAATTTATTTTCCCAGTAAACCCCTAAATCATGGACTAACACCAATAGAAAGGCATATAAATTAGGTCCTGGAAACAATATCTATCAGGACTTGAGAAAAAAACACAAAAAAGAAAACCCAATACCTACAAAGTACCAATTAGCTTGAAGCCTCTACCAGTGGAAATATGTTTGGATTCATTTATTCATTGAGCATCTATGTACAGTAGTGACCTGAACAAAGTAAGGCAAATGAATGGGGAAAAAAAGTAATGACTGGTTCAAGAGAAGTAAGAGGTGGGCTGGACAAGAGCTGATAAATGGCGTACAGCATGCAGAGGAAGGATGACTCTCTGTCATGACTTGCTAGGCCAGTAGCTGACTTGTGGCCCCATTCACTGACAGAAAACCCAGCAGAAAGAGCTCCCTGAAGAGGATCAGGGAAAGATGGTGTGTTCACTTCTGGACACAGTGAGATTTGAGTTCCTGAAAGATATCCAAGTGGAGAAGTCAAGAAAACAGATATTAAGAGTCTGACCCTAACGAGACATCTGGGCTGCCAACGGTATTTGGGGGTCATCTTCATTGCGTGGTAATGAAAATCATGCAAATGGATGGGTTG
Organism: Camelus ferus; assembly: GCF_009834535.1. Classification (NCBI taxonomy): domain Eukaryota; kingdom Metazoa; phylum Chordata; class Mammalia; order Artiodactyla; family Camelidae; genus Camelus; species Camelus ferus. Next base: position 15,347,139 of record NC_045699.1, read on the forward strand.
ACTCCAAAAGTATGTTTACAGTTCAAAGAGGGCCCCAAGATAGTCGTAAGAAGTACCAATGAAAACACACAAATAGGAGAAGCCACAAAACAGAATTGAACCAACTTAACTTCCACTTGGGGATCGATGAATCATTTTTTCTGACCTTCCAAAAATAAGATCATAGAAATGATCTCCTCTCTTGTCACTATGGGTGGCCTTAAGTGTGTACTACTGAGCCAAGGGTCATTTAATCAGGGTCTTAGGTGACTTAGAGAAGTCCATGTGCACATCCTTATACCCTTTGTGAAGCAGTAGCAGATAGCTATATTGCTTTAAACCAGAGAGTTAACTGGTTGCAGGAGGGAGATTTCTCAACTTGCTCTCAGCTCTCAAGGTTAAATTATGGGAGGGCTTTCTTCATTGTACCTTCTCAAGAAGGTGAAATTCAGAAAGTTAACCTGAATAATTCACATGAAAATAAAACCATTTGGGGCTTGTCATTGCTTAATGTAGAAATCCATCATTATTTTAAACAATGGAATACACTTAGTTCTTAGCTTTTACCACAGAAACTCAGGATGCATGTAACTATATATTCATTCTCCATAAAACTCTTTGTTGCCAAGATAAAGTATAAAAGCTGAGAGGTCAGAGAAAAGAGTGTGCGTTCTCCCAGAGTGTTTCAGTTTTGAGGTGACTTCACTGAACTGCGGAATACTTAATCCCGATCACACCTGGCCTTCTTCCCAACAGCGCAGTGCGAGGCTTTAGATGTATTGAAATGATTTCCCAGAAGTATGCCGTAGTCCTCTGGGATTTGAAAGAAACCCAACTCCTTTTTTTTTTTTTTAATTGAAGTATAGTTGATTTACAATGTTGTGTAAAAGAAACCCAATTCTTGAATGAAATGAAACATCCTTTGCCAGAATATTGGCATTATAATCAGGGGTAGCATTGTGGGCATGCAGTTCAGGAACTGAAAAATACACACAGTCCCACTGGAGTTAAATGTATCTACAGTTCATCCGCAAGAGGAAAAGTTCCCCTGCAAGATCCAGGATCTACCAGAAAATGTTATTTCAAATGACTTTTTCCTTTGGTTACAAGATAGTCTTCTAATCCATTATAACTGAAGTCTATTTGAGGTTCTACATTATTAAAATTAATTTTACTTAATTAGAATTAAATAATTTGAATTTAGGCACAAATGCTATGTCTGATTCACAAGAGAATATTTTGATGGATGTGATGCAAGAGGACCCCTGGATTACCTACATGCATGTTGTCTGAAATCTCTGAAATCCCCCTCTGCTTGCAATAAAAGCAATAATTATACTCAGCTTCAGAAAGGAAAGAGCCCCTGGCCCTCTCCTGGAGCAGACTAACACAGCATAACACATTTCTGTCCTCGATGCTGCTATTGAATCTGCAGGAATGTGCTAATAGAAAAGCTGTCCCTGCCCTGCCTGAACAACGTTCTATTTAACATTGGCAGCATGTACCTGCCCAGAGTGGTGGACAGCTGAGCCCTCCTCCCTTCTGAGTGTAGGGAGATGAGAGGTTGGGGGTTATTGCTTTCTGTTTCGCTCTTATAGTGTGAGTCTCTGTTCTTTGACTCTTCATTCAGAGGAAGGACCTACTCTTAGTTTCATCTTCAGACTTAGGAAATTCTTCTTTGACCAGATCAACATGTTGGTGCCACAACAGAAGCATGTACAAAGTACACCATGGCAAAGAGGAGGCAGAGGACCTCTCTGCATGGGAGAGGCAGAGAACACTTCGTGGAGTAGGTGACTCAACTTGCTCTTAAAGAATAAGCAGATGTTTTCCATGAGGGCAAAGCAGCAGGAGAACATTTGGCAAAGGAAATAGCATGTGCAAAGGCATAAATGAAATGTCAATATTTTCTTGGATAACTACCAAAAAAAGTTCATGAAGCCTAAGGTGTTAAGAAGCTGATGATGAGCTTGGTAGATAAGGAATCCAACTGTAAGCTGTGTGCAGTGCAAACTGTACTGGATTTGATTCTCTGAAGGTGATGACTTTCAATGAAGGGTTCTAGGCAGGGAAGGGTATGATCTGTTTAGCTTTGTAGATTGACTGTGAAGAGCATCTCAATCAAAACGCTCAGGGAACAGCTTCTCACAACCTAGAGCCAACTGTGTTAAACAACTCTTTGCCTTGTCCTCTACTTTACACAGAAAAGTGCAATGATTGTATATCACTTGTAATATCAAATATGGTCTGGACTTGCATATACATGTCCTTTGGTCTCACTTCAGCAGCTAGAGAAAGAAGCAATTTACAAGAAATGCCAACAAGCATATTTTTTGGATAGAGAGGGGTGACATTTGTGCACAAGAAAATGCCAGAGTAAATATATTAGCACTATCTCCTCCTCTCAGCAGAAAATCACAGAATATCTATTCACTCTAAAGGAATAGAAGGTCAAGAGGCTTTAATTTTACACTAGGCACCGTTCTCTCCTTAGTTAACAACAGTAATAATATCACATGTTTCTTAGATCTTTATAAATTATAAATTATTTTCAAGTTTAGTATCTCATATAATCAACACAACATCCCTATAAGGAGCTAGAGAGCTAGGCAAGACCTACCCTTCTGGCTCCCCTTTTTACGTATATCAAAACTCAAGTCATACTGCCAGGAAAGGGCAGAATCCAAGTAGTAGTTCCAGGATCCAAACCCTACAGCACTGGGTTTATTACTTTTTCTACTATATTCAACACTACATATGTAGAAAATCACAGCTTTGTGCACATTTCTTGCTATAGTAACTAAGGATTCTGGAAAGTCAAGCTAATTTCTAATGGACTGGGCAAGCTCATCCTAAATTCTCCAATCTGTTGTTACTCTCAGCAATGAGGAAAGTCAGGTAAAGTAGCACTTGTCAAAGACAAATCCATAGGGCACTCCCTATGATCTCAGTAGTATTTTTTTCCACCAACCTTCCCCTTTCTACCCTATCATCTCCTCCCATGGAATTATCATTCTTTCAGCAGGCTTATTATATACTTCTGAGTTCCAGCAGAGTAATAACAACAACCTTGGATTTATATAGTTTTGTTTTCAGAAACTCAAAGTACTTTTTTAATAGCTTAAGGGGTAGGGAGGTTTTGTAGTGAGCCTGTCTTTCTCTCTATGCTAAGTTGTTTGACTCCATGGTAATTTGCCTTTCTGACCACCTGCCTCTACCAAAAGGCAGAGGATGAAATGCAAGAAAAAGAAGATGGCATATGATCATCACATAATTAAAATCCCCACCGTTTTCTTCTATCATACATGGTTCATGAAGGAGGAATGCCTAAAGAGCTGGATATTAATTCAAAAATTGAGTAAAAGCAAAGCACTGGGCAGTTCAGTTCTCTGAGTTTGCCTATGGGGAGGTAACCATCACTCTTCTGTCTGCCACTAACACCATTGTGCAGTATAAAAGAGCTGCAATAGCTAGCGTTTGAATTACACAGTAGTCAAGCTAGATAATTAAATTTCCCTTCCAGAAAGAATATGTCCCTGCTGAGGAAACCTTATTGCATACTGCTGTTCATGGTGGCCATTATTAAATTTGTAGGACATGTCTGTGTATTATAACGATTCATTTAAAAGTTATCATTACACATCCCAATATAGTCAGAAAAGGGAGCAAAAATCCCAGCATGGCTTGAAAAAGGTTCTGAAATCCCCCCAAGATTTACTCAGCAAAGTCCATCCTAGCTCTGCATCAACAGCAAAGAGAACAATTGTCCAAAGAGTCCTTGCTTTTACTTAATAGATGGTAAACAGGGAACCTTCTGCTATAGGAAAAGTACATCCAACCCCCAAGAAGGTTCTTTCCAACTGTTCTTTTAAGATACTTCTGTGTATTGAGTTGACTCGATACACGAGGAGGTGTAATGGTGATCCATCAACATGAAAACAAGTTCCTTTTTATTTTTAAGGGAATCCAGTGCTTACACTGATTCCAATTTTGTGCATGTTATTGCAAATGTTTCCTCAGATATCAAGTGAGCACATCAATGTATTTTTAATGAAATTTAAGAAAGCACTGCATAAGACACAAACACAGTTTCACTACATTCACAACAATCTCTCTTAAAATTTTTGGCTATTGTGACTATCCCTCATATTCCCTAAAGTGAGAGAGACTTTACAATTCTGTTAGGTGACCTTAAAGTGCATATGTACCTCTCAATTCTATTTGGTTTGAGTCAAGTGTAACACCTAAGAAACAGCGACTATATCTTAAGCCTTTTTTCAGCCTCCTACAGTACCTAGTTCAGAGTTAGGGCTCCAAACTTTTGTGAATAAAGAATTTGCCAATCACCAAGTAATTACGTAAAATCTTCAGTGTATCATGCATGATGCTTTTTGCTCTATGGAGGATAAAAAAGTACGTGGTAAGAGCCTTGCCTTTAAGAATCACATAATCTTGTTAGAGAGACAGTATTAATATTTTCAAACGTTCAGGTATTTTAATTGTATGATAAGTTTTAATCCTAAACTATAACCATACATGTAATATGGCTCTTTAAGGGTCTTTGCTTCTTCCTTTGAGTTAATCATGTCAAACTTATTTCTCGTTCATCCCTTCCGTACCCCTTCAGGTCCTTCTGAAAAGTAGATGCTTTCTCCCATCAAAGAGATCGACTTCAACGGGTGTGGAAAAAGTGGAAGACAGAAAAGTACTATTTGTCTAATAAATATAGGTCTTCAATAAAATTTTTTCCCAAGTATTTTTCCTGTTCTATATCCAAATATAATAAATTGATGGAAGAAAGAGTATCACATGGTTAAAGTGCTGATATATTTTACTGACAAATTTGAGGGTGGGATTTCAGACACAGTGTATTTTCAGTCACTGAGGGAGGCTTAGCTGGCTACTTCAAACAGCTGCTTTCCAGTTTTATCATAATAATTTTTCACTCCTCCAGAAATGCACCTATCAGTCCCTTCTTAAAAACTTCACCTGGCTCACTGTCAGGTAGGATAGGATCCAAACATTCTATCTTGGCAAAACAAGGCCTTTCATAAATAAGCTCTTATTTACCTTTCCAATATCATTTGGAGAGGAGGAAGATGGCAATTTTGTAGGTCAACCTTGAGAAAGCAACCAAAGAAGGTTACTCCTATTTCGGCTAAAAATCGAATCCCAACATTTTGGAAGTTTATTTAAAAGTGGGTTAGATCTGTACTAAGTTCAAAAGAGCATTTTAACAGCACAATAATAAGCAGGGAAGCTTAGATGTTATCAAGGAATCAAGAACAGAACTGAGCAAATTCTGTAGCTGATTGCTTTTTATTAGAATGCAACATATATTAAAAGAGTAGAAATCCAAGACAGCTCATTATTAAACAGAAAGATGAATAATAGCAGACTGCATTTTATCTAAGTTATCCAGCTGATCAATCAATTCAAATGGGACTTTCTAGTACAGAGATATCAGCCAAACTGGCACTCTAATTGCTGATTGATAGATGAGAGTAGGATTAATCTGGGGTCATAAGAAAAGAGTGAAACAGCCATTTCCCTTTTTATTTATAAATCTCTTAAAGAGATGATGGGTCCTTAGACAGACAAATAAGCAAGCATATCTTTTCAAAAATTCCAGACCACTGTTTGTACTATTCATGTGATAACAAGCTATCATTTAATTCTTTTAATCAACCAAGAGAATTTAAATTCCCAAAGGCCAAACTCCAATTCCAGGATTTATAATCCATGCTAGAAAAGAAGTTTGAGAACCTGGTCACCTCTGCCTTCACCTGTCATACTTGATATTCACAAACCATTTACTGGTCTTTGGGCTACCTATGTGTTTGGTTAGCTTTGTGTTTCTTTATAAGTTCTCCTGGCCCTATGACTAGCTTGAAGGTCCCAGGGATGTTATGCTGCCCTTAAGTGGGCAGTCTGAAATGTGCTGCAAGTGACAGATTATGGTCAGGAGCCAGCTGTTCACATATTTGATCAGCCAGCAGGAAATCTTTCAGCAGCTCTTAAATAAAAAATACAGGATGGTGTCGGTGTTTGGTGACACTGTTTTTAATCTTCACATTTCTCACTGACAGGAGGTAATGGTTATCCATGGGAGACCTGTCACATGACAGCAGCTTCTTTACCACCAGGAGAGGCACAATATGGCCTCCCAAACTACCTTAACAGTCACAGCACTTTGGGCTACTCTTTCTGAAAAGGCTACGTCAGGCCACAGAGGTTTTTAAAGAAAACAAAAGACTTTTATTAGTTCTAGAATTCGTTTTCTTTCTTTTTGATTTCTAAACAATTATAAAGTGCCTTTCTAATATTAGCATTGCTATAATAATATATATAATAATATATGATATATATATAATAATATATAATAATAATATATAATAATACAGCCATTGAAATTTAGGCAGAACATCAGGTTGCATTTATATTCTAATATCCTTAAAATTAGACCATAAGGTGAACTGATTTATCAATAGGCCAAATTGATCAAAGAATTAGTAGTACAAAACTGATCACTCAGTCACCACCTATGAGAAGTAAAACTTTACTTGTGCTGACAATCAGCATGAAAGAATGAGTTTCACTAGAAGGTCCTATTCCAAGGAATGTTTTATCTCCAGTTCTGGAACTGTTCCAGGAATATCTATCACCAATTTATAGAAGGTCCAGAGATGGTTTCATTGTATTCTGCAGTCAATCACTAAAAATCAATATGCATAATAGTAACACAAAGTATCCAGGCATAAGGCAAATATATAGCCAAAACTTGATCAATAATTTTTAAAAAGAAAATTTCAAAGCAAAGTATTAACTTCAGATGAGATCATAAGGGAAAATACTCCTTTTCTTTGCGACCCAAGCTTAACTTGAGTTTTGCTGATGTCTCTGTGTAGTCATGAGGGACTATAAGATACGACATAATTTTCAAAGGTCTCTGCCATGCTGACGATTGAGAAGATAATTGCAAGAGAGCTCATTTCATGGTACATGTGTGTGTGCACACACAGGCATGCATGTGCAGGTGCTCTACTATGTAATTGCAACATGCAGACTGAATGTAAAATATAGTCCTTAAAACATATACAACACAAGCTTTCCCTTACCCACATAGGAATCCCCCCAAATATCTAAAATTCAGGGTTTCTCAATCTCAGCATTATTGCTATTTTAGACCAAATAATCCTTTGTTATGAAAGGCTGTCCTGTGTACTGTAGGATGTTTAACAACAACCCTAGCCACCACCCAGTAGATACCAGTAATCCTCCTCCCCACACCCCAAGTTGTGACAGCCAAAAATGTCTCCTGTCACTGCCAAACATTTCCTGGATGGGAAAATTATCCCCAGTTGAGAATCACGAGTCTAAATGGTTAAAAATTAATTCCTTCCATTCTTCCATCAGATATAGGACAAGCCTTTTCCTTAATTCTCTATAGAACAACTGAAACTAAGACAAAATTTTTAAAGAAAAATCATTGAAAGTTTAAATTTTTAAAATCAGCTCAAGAATAATTGAGGACTATTATATGTAGCATTTCACAGTCCTCTGATTCCCTTATAGGAGACAACCTGCCAAGCTCCTGTGTGTTTCTCACAAAACAACCACCTAATCTCTCACCACTAACAGTGCTCTGAACACGTTCACTCTCAGCCTTTCAAAATGCTCAAAGAAAGGAAGAATTTCTTACCCACTCCTCGACCCCCACACCCTTTAGAGCTGCCCTTTCTTGTCAGGGCAGCTAACTGACTGCCATTAGTGTACACCAAGAAGGCAGCTGAAGACAGGGATCCTGGCCGGCAATCACTGAACTCTTCTATTAGTTTGTGAATTGAGTCCCAAGTTTAGAGACAAGGACTTGAGTTGTCTGACTTCTCACAAGTGTCTGATTAAAGATAAATATACTATAAACTGTCTATCACCATCTACCTACCCACTGAGTTATGACCTAAGTCTGTGGACAGTAATATCCAAACCATCAGTCCATCATCACTCTGTTCCGGGTTAGCCATTCTTTATTAACACAATGTGTAGGATATTAACACCTCAGCTCCTCTCTTAGTTTTTAATCCAGCATAAGTGACTGTACTCACTGTCTTTCACTAAATTGGGGCAAATGAAAAACATCCAAACCCTGCTTGGATGAGTCATGGTTTGCGTATGACAGTGCAGTCTAAATACATAGAAAGCCAACAAACTTTTTTTCACCTCCACACACACACAAAAAAATTCAGGAACCCCGAGGGAGCAGACTCACAACAGCACACTTAACCTCTTGGTCTGAAATGCAGGTATTAGTAGTGGTCCTTTCCACTTAGGATGAATTGAAGGCTTCAGTTCTGAAAGACCAAAACTGTCTGCAGCTTTGAAAAGCTGGCTTTTAGAGCCCTAACTTCTTAAGATTTCAGAAATCATAGAGGCCAGTCTCAGCCAAGTTGCCCCATTCCGTGTGTGTGTTTCAGAAGGACATCAGTCAAGCTTCACTCAAGGTATTTATCAACTATTCATGCACACTGTGCAGGCAGCAAACAAAACTTTTAGCATATCGTTAGTTGTGTAAATACCTCTGTTTCTGAGTAATAGGAAACATAAAAAATAAATGCAATGAAGGAAAGAAAGACACTGAAATTATCAGAATATTATAAATAGAGAATTGGCTTATATATTTTTTAAAACATGAAATAATATTTACCCATATTATGTGGTTGATCAACAATTCTAAGTGCAACTCTATTCTGGTTATTTTTTGTCCATAACTTTTAAATTATTTATATCTGCTAGGATTTTAAATTATTGGCTTTTAATATACCTACAGTGCTTAGAAATAGAACAATACAATTGAAGTTGAAAGTACTGGAAAATTAGAACTATTAATCATATTTGATAAATATACAAATCTTATTTTTATGTCTTTTGAACTGTATTGTGTTGTACATGGCCCAACTTTATAGATAAGTAGGTAGGTAGGCAGATAGATATATATATAGATAGACAGACAGACAGATAGATTTAAAAGATTGGTATTTTCCCATTTGAATTTCCAGGGCATGTGTTCCACTACGCTATTTGCCTTAACAAAAGGGCATTGAAAGCAAGGAAATGGTTCTGACTCATACCTCAGAAAAATCATGGACAGCTATTTCAGCAGCTGATTTTTTTAAAAAAGATGAGCCACTTCCAGTTTTTAACTTCAACATGTAAAAAGCTTGGAAGTCATGACTGTAACCTGTATAAGAAGTAAAAGTTGAAAACTGAAAATAAATGAAGCAACATCATGAGGGATGGGAGGAGGGAATTGGAAATATTTTCTTGTAAGTTACTGGTACTACACATGAAGCAAGTTAGTGTTATTTGAATATGGAGTTAGATTAGATAAAATGTATATTACAAATTCTAGGGCAACCTCTAAAAATCTTTTTTAAAGAAGTATAATTAATATGCAAAGAGAAGAGATAAATGGAATAATGTAAAATACTAATTAAAATGAGAGAAGGCACACAAAAAGAGGGAAAAAAAAAGAAACAAACAAAAAAACACAAATGCCATAAACAGAAAACAGTTTCAAATATAAGGTATATTATCTAACTAAACCAATAATCATTTTAAATGTGAATGATCTAAATATGCCAATTAAAAGACAGAGATTCTCAGAATGCTTAGAAATAAAAGACAAGATCCAAATATTTGTTGTGTAAAAGAAACCTACTTTAAATCAAAAAAAAAAAACAAAAACAAAAACAAAAAAACTCAGAGGTTGAAAGTAATAGGGCAGAGAAAGGTGTAGCATGCTAACATGAAACAAAAGAAAGCTGGGTTAACTATAATTATAGACAAAGCATATTTCAAAGCAAGAAAAATTATCAGGGATAAAGAGTGGCATTATATAGGTTAAAGGGGCCAATTATCTAAGAAAACCTAACAATCCTTAATGTATATGCATCTAACAGTGTAACAACAAAATATGTGAAGCAAAAGCTGATAGAACTGCAATGAGAAATAAACAAATCCACTATTACTGTTTGTGACTTCAACACCTCTCTTTCAAGTAATTCCTAGATCAAGCAGGCAGAAAACCAATAAGGACATAGTTGACCTAAACAGCACTATCAAACAATTTAGTCTAATTTACATTTATAGAGTAGTCTATCCAACAACAGCAGGATATACATTCTTCTCACATTGAACATTCACCAATATAGATCACATTTGAAGCCATAAAACAAATTTAAAAGAATAGAAATCATAAAAATTATGTTCACAGACCACCATGGAATTTAACTAGAATAAGAAAGACAGCTACAAAATCCAAAATATTTGGAGATTAAATAGTATACTTCTAAAAACACATGGTCAGAGAAATGCTTTTTTTAAATTGAACAAGTAAAAATAAAAATATAACTTATGAAAACTTGTAGAATACACTGAAAGTATTGCTTAGAGGGAATTTTATCACATTAAAGGCATATATTAAGAATAAACAATGATCTAAAATCAGTAATCTAAAACATCTCAGCAACATAGAGGAAAAAGTAATTTAAGCCTAAAACTAGCATAAGAAAAGAAATAATAAAAAATAGCATAAATCAATGAAACTAAAAATAGGAAAATAATAGAGAAAATCAACAGAACCAAAATATTGTTATTTGAAAATACCAATATAAATTAGCTAAACCCCTAACCAGGCTAACCAAAAAAAAAAAAAGAAAGAAAACACAAATATCAATATTAGAAATGAAAGAGGGATCATCACTACTAATCATATGGACACTAAAAGTATAATAAAGAAACGGTATAAACAACATTATAGCCCAAAATTTGATAACATAGATTAAAATGAACCAATTTCTTGAAAGACGCAATCTACTAAAACTTATACAAATAGAAACAGATAATCTGAACAAGCCTGTATCAATTTTAAAATTTGAACCAGTAATTAACAATCTTCCATAAAGAAAGGAACAATTTCAGATGGTTTTTCTTGTGAATTTTATCAAACATTTAAGGAAGAAATGATGCCAACTCTCCACAATCTCTTACAGAAAATAAAAGCAGAAGGAACACTTCCTAACTCATTCTATGAGTTATTTTACTCCAGCCACAATGGCCTCCTTGATTTGACTTAATAAACTAGGCATGTTTCTACCTCTGGGCCTTTGCAATTTCTGTGCCTTCTATTAGGACACTCTACCTCAAAATGTCCGTATGATCTATTTCTTTACCCTTCTGAAGTTTCTGCTGCAGGAGATCTGACATCTATTTAAAATAGCAACACACTTGCAACTTCACCATCACTACTTAATTCTCTTTCTTTGCTAATTTTTTTTTCCTCATTTCTTAACCTGCCATATTATATATTCTACTAGTCATTTTCTGTCTTCCCTCATGGAAAGCTCCATAAGGATAGGAGTTCTTGCATATTTTTTCCACTGTTGCATCTTCAATAAAATAGCACCTCATCATAATAGTTTCTCAATATATAACCATGATTGTTGGGTAAATGAATGGACGAATTGTGCAAAAGAACATTTGACTTTTTTCTAAGCCTGGTTTACACTGAAAAGAGTAAATCAAGAGCTATAAATAAATCCTTTTTTCTCTTTAGGAGGGAAGACACCAAATCCTATAGTAGCACTGATTCCAAATTTTCTCCTGGATTAATAGGTAATGAGAGTGTGCATGTACCTTTGGAGGAAAGGAAGGATGTAGTTTAGCATCCTATTAAAATCTTAATACTTTTTTATTTAAATCATTCATGTGCCATTCAATTATATACTTTTTATACCTAATATTATTATCTTACATTGCTGTCTAAATTTCAATATGCTATAGTGTATTAATAAATGTGATGCCATATATAAATACTTATCACAGGTTCCAGGCACATAATAATCCTTCAATAAATGTTAGCTATTATAAGTTTGCCCTCTGGGAACATGTGCCTGCTATTTGTGTCAACAGTCACCAGGTGGCATTCCAGTTCACTTTAGATGAACACAATTCATGAATTTCTTCCAGAGATTATCTAGAAAATTAATAAATCTCAGCCACCATCTTTTTCTAGTCAAGCTCTTTACTATCAAACACTAAACATCAAAATTGACATAGCTAGTCCTTTATACGTACGAGAAACAGAAATCCATGACCATCATAACCATCTCAAATGGGCACACAAAAATCCTACATTGTTCAATATGGAAATCCTGTTCAATGTTTTAAATATTATTTAAATTTCTTTAATCAGTGGATTTTGCCATCTCTAATTCTGCAAGCCAAATATGTAGAAATCATACATGACACCTCTCTCTTACCCACTAGATAGATTTTATCACCAAATTCTGTTGAGTTTATTTCCTAAATATTTCTCAAACTTATCCATTTCGCTTCCCACCCTACTGCTCTTACCATAGCAAACTAATATCAACTCTTCCCTAGAGTAAATCTGATCATACTAGATGCCTGATGGAAAACTTTCAGTTGAATGCCACAGTTCTTATAAAAAAGCCAAAAGTCTTTAACGAGGCAGTCAAGGACCTCCATGCCTACCTTCCACTCTTTTCCAGCTCTCAGTGTCCAGGAGCACTGGTATACTCTGCCATGCTCCCTTCTTGGATCCTAGAGCCTCTGACATGCTGCTGCCTCTTCCTGAAATTTGTCATTCTCAACCACATCCACCATTTCCACCTATTTAACATTCTTGGTAAATGAAATGGTCAAATAGAAAAGCACATTTTACTTCTTTGTAGAAGCCATCACAATCTTTGTCCACTTCAGGTTCTACTGTTATTTGCTATTAGAGAACTATACTCCATTTCTTTACTTTTATCAGTTTATAGTATTAATTAATTTTGGGTGTATTTGATTACAGTCTTCTCTCACTCAATAACCTAAAAATATCTTAAGAACAGACATTATGTCTGATTTTACTGTCATTTAATCCCCAGTCTCTGCTTGGTGTCTGGAACATGTAAGGCATTCAATATACATTTGTTGAGTGAACGAAAGAAGGAAACTTCTCTGTCGATTGCCATTAATATGACTCAGTTCCAACAATTCCCAGTCTCTCTTTGTCTCACATTTCCAGTTCCTAGAAGATAAAATCTGACTATCCCTGCCTGGATCATATCCAAATCATGGATCAACAAACTATGGCCAGAAGTTTAGGATTAAGGGTAGAAATATGATCACTGAGAGTTTGTATACTTTTCCTAGAAAAGGGGAGATTACTTTGAACCAGCAGCTCACTAAGAAGTATCTACTACAAAGCTCTACCTCACTGGGTTGTTAAAAGGAGTAAATTAGAAGTCATATTTGAAGCATGATGTTCTGCACACTCTGGACTATATTTTTGGCACTTCAAAGACTTGCTTTTGTTTTCAGTTACCTTTTCAAGTATTTTATACATGCAAACAAAGATTAGAGGCCTGCTCTCAAATATTTTAGTATAGATTTCTCTTTCATTGCCCTGTTCTAAGATTATGAAGTCTTCAAATAGGAGGATGCTTGACAGCATGTATCCATAATACTTAATCATCTGGCAAAAATTATAAAATGGTGACCCTTCATTAGCAATAACATATTGAAAACAAATTACCCACAAAGCATTGTCTTATGAATAAACAGTGGATTTGTAAGTTCTACAACCAAGATGTTCTCAAGCAGGGTGGTAGAAGGTTATATAATCACATGTGATGAACGTGCTTATGAGAGCTGTACCCTGAGCACCACAGAGGTACAAAGTGGGGGAAGTGCCATAAAGCACAGGCCAGAAGATTTTTGCAAGGATATTCATATGTGTACATGAAACATTCTCCTGCATAAATAATAAATAAATAAATGCTAATGGATGTTCTCCTCCTTCACAGGAAAAACGTGGAGGCTGTCATCCTTCTCACTTGAAGAGCATTACACAGGCCTATCAAATTCACAAATGCCATAGAAAACCCAGACTCCCATGAACATCTTCCTCTCCCCTACAAAAACCCATTTTCCTACAATTTAATGGTGAGAGAGCTTCCCTGCCAGTTTAAATCTTGTAAAAATCAGAAATAGGAGGCAGATGCTGACAAGTGGGGACCACACTGCTGTGTTTCATAACCCTCAAGTATCCACCATCTCTTGAATTCGTTGATTCCTGAGACTCAACAATGAAATTGAATTTTTCCTCCAAGAGACTCATATTCTAATTTTCTCAGTTTAAAGAAGAGTCAAGCTAACAAAACAGTTCACATACCAATCGAAAAGCAATCATAAAATCATGGGGCAGAGGAAGAAGGGATTTCAGCATGGTCTGGTTCCAAGTCAGCTGTTTGGGCATAAAATATTTTATATACTTGTAGGATTTCTACAGTTAGAGCTGTTTATCCATTCTCTTTTCTTTCACTGATATGGATTGGTGGAAGAAAAAAAAAAAAAAAGCTGTAGCTAATTCCACTAAGAGTGCCTACAACTTCTGAGCAGTGAGTTTTCCTTCCATTTTTTAGTATGCTGAAGTTCCCCCACATATACTTAGTTACCTTAAATTATTTAAGAATCAACTGTAAATGTGAGGTGGCTACTTCAGAGAAACTATATTATTTGTATCCATCCTCAAGACAAATTCTGTTTTTTCATTTTATCTGAACTTCTCCATGTTTCTTCTCTTCTCTCTCTCTTTTTTTTTTTTTTTTTTGTTTTGTTTTGGTTAAATCTTGCATAGTAAGCTTTTTTCCCCAATTAATTCATTTAGAATAAATCTGTTTTGTTTTTCTTTGTTAACTCATCATACAAGAGTAAGAAAGATAAAGTGTATTTTCCTTCAAAATTTTGCTTACCACAGAAATACACTACCTTCAAACTGTTAAAAAAAAAAGGCACATATCATAGAATATGATCTTAAAACAGATGTGAAGAGTATATAGTGAAAATTAAACTCAGTCAACGAACATGCTACCCTAACATAATCAAAGGCACACACTGTGGCTCAGCTCTCTGACTGAATGCCTGTTCCAAGCAGACATTCATAAATCTGCATTCTCATCTGTTGCTCCATTGTTCTTGCCTTCTGAAAATGCTTGCCTTAGAGACAAAGCAGCTCAACAATATTCAGAATTGGCAAGAAGAAATAAATGAACCACCATTATACTTCACTGGGAGAAGCAAAGATCTGGTACAATTAAAACAGTGAAGTTAACTAACACGTGTACACAGAAAGACCCAGAATAGCACGTAAGACAAACTCTAACAACCAGCACACAAGTGACACCAGTAATGGGAGTAAAGGAGATGTTCTGACAACTACATCTGTTACTAAAATAGATACCGTGACAAATAAAAATAGCAAGAACAAGCCCTGTAATGGGATTAAGACAGAGCATGGGAAACTAATGACTGCAGATAAAGACAAACCTGGTGACAATGGCAGGTAGTGTGACAAATGAAATGCTTGGATAAGCAAAATTCGGAAAACCAGACAGCTCAAAGACCCAAGACCAAGACTGAGACAAATCTGTCAGGAATACAGATAGCATCACACTGCGCCAGAAGACAGTGCTAAATTATAAATGTTAATGATAGATGGATTCAGCAAAGCCACAAGCAGAACAAAAGAAATGAAATGGAAAAACACCCTTGCTGCAGTGTTTGATGTAGGTCTTCACTTTAAGGAAGATACAATAACCATGTTCTCTTACGAAGGGGCATCTTTGATTTCTGGGAGAATGGTAGCATGCTATTAAATGCTACCAATTCTTTTCAACCACTGTCGTTTAGTCTTTAGAAAATATTCACTTGCATACAGAATTCTGAACTCAGCAGAGAAAGAGTCTTCACAAGCTAAGAGGGAAGAAGGAAGAAATGAGGTTCTCTTTCTTTAGAAAGAGAACAAAGAGGGAAAGGAGGAATAGGGACTAAAAAAAGAAGAGAGAGAAAAGGTAAAAGAAAGGGGGGGAAGTGGGAGAATTTTTTAAAAATCACGTATTCAAGTACTCACTGAGAAACTACTTTAGAACAGATATGGCACAAGGTGTCAGAGACAACATCAGGGAGAAAAGCAGCCTGGTTTCTGGCCTCACGGAGCTTATAATTTGGTAGCAGAAAAAGACAAATAGCCCAACAAATGTAAAGTTGAAATGCTGATAAGTGTCATGAAGAATGGGTAGGTGATACTCTGAGCGCACATGACAGGGATTCTAGGAAGGCCAGGGGAATCTTCTCCAAGGAATTGACAGTGAGGCTGAGCTGTGAAGGGGCGAAGGCTTGAGGGCGAGCGTAGGTGGAGAGTCACTAGGCAGTGGGACCGGTTCAGACAAAGGCCCTGTGATAAGAAGAATAGAGAGACAGAGAAAGATCCAAAGAAGTTGGGAGGTGGAAGTCATGGAGGGGCTGGAACAGGGAGAATTTGGGAGAGTAGGCATGCCTGATGAGGCTGGAGGAGTAAGTTTTCATTCAAGCTTTTGCATCTTCTTCCTAAGGGCAAAAAAAAAAAAAAAAAAAAAAAAGACATTGAAAGCGTTGGGCATCAGAGCAGCAGTCTTTGTTTACTGCACAGCTGCCACCCCCACCACAGCGGGCCGGCTCCTCTGTCCACTCACATCTCCTCACTCCCTGCACTCACTCCATCAGCCACACAAGTCTTACCTCCGTCCAGCACGCCAGGCTTGCTCTCAGCTCAGAGCCTTTCCATCTGCTGTTCACCCTGCCTGAAACCCTTCTCCCAGCATCCACAATTCACCCTTCACCTCACCTCGTGTCTCCGCTCAAATGTCTTCTCATTCAAACCTTTCATAGAAACCCAGATTAAGGCCTATGCTGTTCCCATTCTTCTTTATCCTTTTAACCTGCTTCATATAGTTTCACTCTTCTTATCAATCACAGAATCTATACTCTAAATTTGTTTATTTGTCAACTCTATAAAAGTCACATGTGCATAAACATGCAAACAGAATTTGACTCTAGGAAGACAAGGCATTTCTTGCTCACTATGCCCAGTACATGGTCGTGCTCAATAAGTACTGAGTGAATGAATGATTATTCATAAAGGATGAGTGCTGACTGCCACTTAGATTACAAGCACACAAAAGACCTGCATTCTGGCCTGGTAATTTTATTATATACATTCTCTCCACAAGGTCACTCAAACACGAGAGCCTCAAATTTAGAAAGAATGATCAATCAGAAACACCTGCTTTCCTTTCCTAGTTGCATCAGAACACAGTGATACACGGAGAAGAGTGTGTGTAGAAGATTATTCGACATCAGACATGCCAAAGAGAGCATATGTGCAACTTCACAGGTAAGACTGGTAGGATTAGAGACATTACTTGAAAACTAGTGTTGCTGCCCTAATTGAAAAGTATACAAATAGATAAAAAAGAGAGAATAATTGTATCACCAGTGTCTAAAAGGAGAAAACCAAAAATCCACAAGTACTGTCCTTATGTCACTGAAAACCAGCAATTAAATACCATGAACATTTATTAAGTGTGTATTTATTCATTGAGGCTTTATTGTACATATTAATACACAAAGCACTATAGTAGAGGCTGGGGCAAAATTAAGTCATACTGCTAGGAACATGCCATAATATTCAGGGAAGAAGAAAAATTCGAACTATGGTTTTGAAAAGGTAATTACACTGTGGAAAAAACAGAGTAAAAGATATGTGCTAGAGCTGTGCTTATACACCTGAAACTAACACAACGTTGCAAATAAACTATACTTCAATTTAAACAAAAGAATTAAAAATATATATATATGTGCTAGAGAAACAGATTGCCATGGGAGCTGGAGAGAGGAGAAAGAAAACTAAACTCTTCCCAAATTAAAATCAGAACCCACTGCTCCTATCAACTAAGAAACAAGATCATTCAACAAATGTATCATTTTTTTCTTTCAAAGGTAGATTAAACAAAACAAGCATCTTGTACAAGAGTTGTTAATGTCTATTTCTGAAGGAGGGAGAAAATGAGGGGAGGAATCCAAGAGGAAAAGGAGGTCATATGCTCATCGTTGAAATTTGTGATCAGTAAAGAATCTTTTTTTTTTTTTTTATCTTCTGGACTCTCATATTATGAGCTCAGAGTGGCTTATGTGAATGGGGACCTGATACAGAGGCAAATACCCCTTGACTCTATGTTGTGATAAAAGGACTGTCAAAAATATACCTGCTTGAAATTCCCATGTTGAGTCACTTTTTAGGTTAAAATGTTTTGGTTTTGGTTTTGGTTTTGGTTAGCATGGAAATATTTTAACTATTATAGCAATTGCCTTGTTGCTCAGAGTGTGGCCAATGGACCAGGAGCATCAGCACCAACTGACAGACAACTTAGAAATGTAGACTCTCAGGCCACTCAGATCTGTATTTCAATAAGGTCTCTGGGTGATCTACATGCACATTAAAGTTTGAGATTAGATAGATAGATAGATAGATAGATAGATAGATAGATAGATAGAGATGTGTATGTATATAGATTCATTATATATAAAATATATGTTCCCTAGGAGATAATTCATTAAAGGGGTTATTTGTCTTTAATTCCTGGAACATTTCCACACTATCTTAAGAGCAGAGAATTCCAGAGTAACTTTACAAAAAACAAATACAGCATTTGTGAATCAAGACAGAAAAGTTATGACTCTTGGGACATAGCCAAAATGGTGATTAAGCCTGAGTCTAAGAGTCAGAGTATCTATAGAACCAGGGTCTAAAAGTGAGCATGAGCTCCTCACCCACGGATTGGGATGAGCTAGGAAAGGAGGGGAGGGTGGGGGATGAAAGAGAAGTGGAAGAATATTACTTTATTATTTTCTTTATGGGTGTCCCTGCGTTTTATATGCAACTTACCAATATTTACCTTGGGGTCCCACTTTATAATATATCAGCAATTCCCTAATTTGCCCACATATTTTAGAGAAGGTAAGCAAGGCATAAATAACCCTGGCTTAAGGGTTCTCTGGCTTCTAGTCCTCTCTGGGCTACTAACTAGCTCAGTACTCCAAGAGAATGCATCTAGCCTTCTCTCACCTGTATAAAGGACGTTTGCACTGCAAGCTGTCCATGGTTTCCAGCTACATTTTCCATGATTCAAAGTGGCATCTTATCAGCGTACGCCAAATCATGTTAGAATCACACATCTCTATCCAAACAGTGTATTCAGCTGCCCCTAAGGAAACTGTACTCTTACAAAAAGTAAAGTGACTATGTACCTTAAGGAGTTGCTAGTTTATAGCAGGGCTCTCTTAAACAGTGTAGCAGTTTTGATTCTGTAATCATCTGCTCCTTCCTCTTCTTCCCTTCAAAATATTACCCACATTACCAATAGAAATTCCCTCAGAGTCAGTACCTGGCTGAAATCATGTCATAAAAGAGCTAGAATTAAATTAATGAAGGAGAAATTAAGTATGTATGTATACAACTAACAACATATATTCATATACGTGCAAATACATATTATATATAAGGTATAAATAATACTTTTTTTAGGTTTCCCTTAATATTTCATTAACTGTAATTTAACCTAGTTGCAACTATCAGTGAAAAAACCTGATAGAAAATATCTATGTGTCTACATGTGGAAAACATATTAGCCTAAGGGAAATCTCTCATCCAGAAATTGCACAAAGAATAGATTTGGCTCATCATTGGAGTGGAGCATTAACCAAAGAATAAATTGTATAATGTACAAGCATCCCGCAAGAAGTCCCCAAAATCCTGGGAAGATGATTCTGTAAAAAATAAAAACAAAAACAAAAAAACCCCAAAAACTATTGTCTTTAACAAGGCACGGTGGAGACTTAGAACTGTTCATTTGTAGGGTTAATTACAGAAAGCTTTAAAACACACACACAAAATAGCTGTTTGTTTTTTCAAGTGCTCTGGTGAAGTTTTTTCTTTGTTATTAACTTCATGTTTATCTGAGAGTAGGATTAGCAACAACTGTCTAAATTGTTTTCAACATGGTATAATGGGAGAAGATTATGCACTGAAGGGTGGAGCCCACATGATACTTAGATTGGCTGAATCGGGACCCATGTTTAACTAATGCTATCCCTGGATATACTTGCAGTGGATATAGAGATTAATCAGACCTAGATAAAATGAAAGCCTCTTCCCATTCATGCTGGAGGGAATGAATGGAACACAGGTGTTTCTCCAGGATAACCCACAAGAACTCTCCCTGGGGAAATGGTTTCGGTTTCTTTCCTTGTAGGATTCCCACTCCACAATCTAAAGTTCCCAACTGTGACGTCTGAAATATATTTCTTGTCCCGTCATTTGACAGTCCAGAGAAAATCCACCTGAGTAAGGATTCTACTACATTCTTTCCACACTTCCATTCTTTCATCAGTGTAGTTATTAAAATGGCCACAGATGATTCTTTTATTCATTTATCATTTATCACTCATTTATCATTCATTTATCATAACCAGAAGCATCAAGCTCCTGATCCACATATTTGCACGTGGTGAACCAATCATGTCATTTCATAGGCTATGCTCTCTTTTCCTTTGCTGCTCAGCCCAGTTCTACAAGAGCAAACATCTTAGGAGCAGCAGGACCTGCTGCTCGGAGCACAAGTCTGGGTGTCAGTAACTTTGAGTTCAAATCCCGACTCTGACACACGTTTGTTCTGAAGCTGTGAGCTGTCCTATAAAAGCACTCACCATGGCATTCAAACAAGCATGGAAACTACTGTGCTCATGTGCTAACACAAAGACATCTTTCTTGCAGCTGTGCTTCTGGCATTTTTGAATAGTCCGCTAATGGAGGTTCGGTCTGCCACAAAGAGCACAGAGAAAGGCAAAGAGCAAGTGGCCCAGCTTGCCCTTCGGTCAGAATGACTCTGCCTGCTCAGAGTCCAGAGGCGGCAAAAGGAAGATTTCAAGGTCAATTTCCTCACCTTTCAAACCTGTGATTTCATATTAGAGGATCAGGCTGTCAGCCTCCCTGTGTCGACAATTCTCTGTGGGAAGGTTAATGTCACTTCAAAGCTTAATAATGGCCCCAAAGTTAGGAATGTACTGTAAACATCCTGAATGTGATGAATAAGTCAAAATAAACAAGGATGATAAAAAACAAACTGTGCCTGAAATTCTTTACAGCTAATACTGGCTGTATAGAAGGAGAAAAAATATAAGCTAAGGTTGTATCTATCAAGGGTCAAATTTGTGTATGAAAAGGAAAGCATTCAATAAAAAAAATGCATATGTACCATCCTCAAACTACAGAGTCGAATGTAGCATCTTCATGCTATGAAAATGAAAATTTTCAGTTCTGTGTTTGGCAATACATAATCCAACACAAATCATCTGAGAATTACTGACTTAAGTACCTAATGAAATTAACAAAATTAATATAAAGCCTCAGCATTTTCTTCTGTAAAATGAGTATAGCACCATCTTCCTTACTCAGATCATGCTGGTTAAAATAGCATATTTACGTTAAAGAGCTGAGGTGAATTGTAAATCAGTATAGAATCATCAGATTTGGCCACTGGTCTTGAAAACTTGTTGGAAGGTATTTGTTCAGTTATTCCAAGCTACCGTGATTTTTGCTTTTCTCAGGTGCAGTGGCCCTCAACCTGGCTGCACATTAAAATCATCTAGGGAGCTTTTTAAAAATTTCCAATTCCCAGTCCCATCCTAGACCAATTAAACTAGAAGATCTAAGGTGGAACTGAGAAATTACTATTCTCAAAGGGTGCTTCTAATGTGTGGTTAGGGTAGAGAACCACTAATGGAGTGCAAGTCTGCTTACATAATAATAAACTAGAAAGCCAAAAGCTAACAAATGAAAGCTAAGCGTACTCCAGGCTGTGATGCAAACATCTTCCTAACCTTTAGACTTCTTCCTATGTGCAAGTTTAGTTTTCCAGTAAATTTCTAATTATTATCTCACCTAATAGAGCTTGGGAGACTGAAGGATCAGTGAAGAGAGAAAAACTTCAACAATTTGGACTAATTGGAAAAGTCTCTCTAAATTAACAGAAACTCAACATATTAGAATACTTTTGAAAGAAATGTAATTTTCTGCCTCCATAATACCATCTTTATTCAAACAAGGGCTTACAAGTTCAACCAATCTTTCACTCATTGAGTGAGACTTGTAGAGGTCCTTAAGATAGTTCTTCAAAGGAACAGATTTTTTAAATATATGTAATTAGAAAGTAGTTTGTATCAGTATATCATATACATAGAAGATGCTAATACATTTTCATTAATGGTTGGATGATGTGACCTTGTAATAAGGGACAAATATAAATTTGCAGTATCCCCTACTTTTCCTAATTCTTTCCAACTACCATTTCTGATACTTGCTTCTATGTGTAGACTTGGTTGAATTAACTCCACGTCTCAATTCTCATAAGAGCTTTCTCTCTTGTCTCTCTGTCTCTCTCTCTGTCTCTCCTTAGTCTCTCTCTCTCTCTCTCTCAAAAGGTAGACATATCATCAGCTCAACTCCCTAACTAGCAGAGTCTAGAATTAGTCTTCTTTTCCATGTACCTGATACCCCTGGGCTGGGGATGAGCACTGGCATTTTCATCATTGCTGAGACTACACTGTCTCATCATCATGTGACTAAACTCAGAGCTAGACTGAGGAATTTTCCAGCCAGGTACAATAAAATACTATAAGAATCATAATTATTACTGGATAAGTAACGAGAAAACTAGTTAGTCAGAGCTCTCCTCTACTATATTCCATTGGTAGTGGTAGGAATTAGCCTCCTTGGAAGGATGGAGCAATTAGACTATCAAGGAAGCTAAACTGCCTTCCAAACAGTAAGGGTCTTGCTAACTACAAGCCTCTTGAAGTGAATAAGTTTGGAACCATGGTTGACTTACTCAGAACCATATGAGCATGTCTGGGTGCTGCCACCATTATTTCTCAGTCTCCATATTCCCTGCCTGACCTTTGCTTTTCCGTTAAGTCAGTGGTTCTCAAAGTGAGACTTCCAGAGCTACAGTATCAGTGTCTCCTAACATCTTATTAGGCATGCATATCCCCAGGCCTTTCCTCAGACCTACTAAATCAAAAACTCTAGGATGGGAACCCAGAAATCTATGTTTTAACAAGTCTTCCAGGCGATGCTGATAGAATCTCTAACTTCAGAGACATCGCTCTAAGGGTTGCATAAAAACTGGAGGGTAATAAACAAAAATAATGGGTGTTAAATTATGACTCTTCCGAAGCCACCACGCTGCAGATGGTTTTTCATGCCTAATTAACATTCTGCACAATGTTCCTGTCTAGATTTCCAGTTCCTTATTAGGAATGGAACCATTTCTTCATCTCTAACCCATTGTAGCTGAGATCCTGTCACTATCTAGCCATTATCACTCCGCCATTTTCAAGGATGTAGTTCCTTTACCTTTATCCATTCCGTCACCAGCTAGAACAGAGTTATGGATGTTGTGACTGCCTCTGATAAGAACTAACTAACCTTTCTTTGCTCTTTCCATCTTATGACTATCTGAATTTTTTCTACAATACGGATTGTACTGGCTTGTTCCCACATATATAGCAGTGATTTCCTTAACCATGCCTGACAAAATGAAACCCTAGAGCTTTATATAGAAAAGGACCTGGCAACATCCTGTAGCTGAATGGGTTAGGCACCTTCCTCACCCTGCTATACATTATCCAACAATCAGGGGTGGGCTAAAATACTTAACAACCCAGTCTCTGAGGAAAAGAAGCCCTGATCTGTAGTAGTGTTTCTCAGTTTCTGAAATGTAAATACTCCCACTATGGCACCAACATGATGTCACCAAATGTAGGGTTGCAAAGAGATGTATATAATCAGCTCTGGAAAACCCCTGTAAGACAGCTATAGCTCACCACAGCCAGAAGCTCACAGGAATCCAAATAAGCCTTATGCCCAAGCCCACCCAAATTTTAAATGTAGAAATATTAAAATGAAAATATAAAAATATAGCAAGTTTGAGAAGTTAACATAGTTAATATATACAATTCATTTTCGACATACATTTATTGTGTATCTACTAGCTACCAGGTAATTACAGGCACTATGATAGAGCAGTAAACAAAATAAAAATACCATTCTGATGTTGCTTCTATTATAAAGAGCAGACCATAGGCATTACAGATCAGTACAATATATATGTTAGATGGTGATAAGTGTGATGGAGAAAAATTAAAGGAGACAGAGAATATGTATGTTCTCAATTCTAAATAGTGTGCACAGAGAGAGTCTCACTGAGAAGCAGGTATCTGAGCACAGGCCTGAAGGAACTGAGAAAAGAATTTTTCTTCAAGAGGCAACAGCAAGTACAAAGGTCCTGAGACAGAAAGGCAGTTAAAGTTCTCAAGGCACAGTAAGGGGATGACATGAGAGAATGGTGAGAACACATCATGTAGAGTGTTGTAGTCTTTTTACAGTGAGATGGGAGCCATTGGAAGGTTTTAAGCAAAGGAGTGACATGGGAGCCATTGGAGGGTTTTAAGCAAAGGAGTGACATGATTTGACATACATTTTAACAGGATCATTCTTGCTCATGTGTAGAGAATGAATTGTTCCTGTGCAAATTGAAAGAAATATGTAAATAGGGAGACTCAGGTGAGAGATGGTAGTAGACTGAGCCAGAGCAGCAGTGGGATTTAAGAGAACTGAATCAGATTTTGAATGTGTTTTGAATATAAAGGTACCAAATTTGCTTACGAATTCTGGATGTGGGGCATAGAAGAAAGAAGGAATCAATGATGATTCCAAGGTCTTTAATTTGAGCAACTGGAGGGATTCAGGTGGTATTAGATGAGATAAGGAAACTCTGCTAGGAGCAGACTGAGGAATTCAGTTTTGGACATGTTATGTTTGAAATGATTATTATTTACCTATCAGAAGCTATAAGTAGTATGTGTAAGAGCTTGGAGTTCATAGGAGAATTCTAGGCTGGAGCTGTACATTTGTTAAGAGTCAGAATATAGATAGTATTTAAAGCCCTGAAATCGAAGGATCAAAACAGTGAATTCAGGCATAAAATCGAAGAAGTCCAAGAACTCAGCCTCAGGAAAAACCAGTGAAGTTGATGAAGACAGGAACCAGAAAGGGGGGATGTCTTGGTTCACAGCTTTCTGTGACCATAACTTGGTATAGAATCAGTTTAGTAATAAACATTGAGTACTTACTAAGTGGTAGGCACTATTTCATGTAAAGTGTCAAAGTCTTATAACAGTAAATTGTACTAATAAGATTGATAAAGAAATCCTATCCTTGCTAGGTTAGGGTGATTTTATTTAAAATAACCCAGTTTCCAAGTAAAGAATGTCCAAATTAAGGAAGACTCCCTGTTCTCATTCAAATTGGAAAAGAGAAAAAGAACATTCTAAAAAGAAATCCTATATTATTTTAAACTTTTATTTCACTTACCTCAACTGCCAACCCCTCCACGAAATACATCTGGTTGTAATCTTTCAAAATTCATCTCATATTTGATCTACTACTCCATAAATTCTCCTATGTAACTTCTAACTGTATGCTAATGCTCTCTCTTCTTAACCTTCCACAATAGTGGGCTTCGCTTACTATTATAGTACTCACTTAACTTCAATTTATAACGGTTATTTACAATTTTGAAAAAAATTATTCTTCCTTCCTTCCTTCCCTCTTCCTTCATCTACTCACCATTTATTTCATCAACAATAAAGAATGTACTACATACTGTCCTCAGGACATGTGATCTTTACATATTTATATATCTCTAACCTCCTGGCAGGGAGCTTTGCAGATTTTAGGAGAACAATTGAATCTAATGCAATTGAAAGAATACATTTCTCAACAATTATTATTTAAAATGTCCTCTTTATCTTTTATCTAAAATTAAACATCTGTGCCAATCCAGAGCCCAAATAATAAAGCAATGAAAGAAAATTTGGTGGAGTGGAAAGAACACTTGGAGCCCTATTAGTGGCTCCCAATTTCAATACTTATTTGTAAAGGAGAAGGAGAAAGAGTTGCTGTGAGTCTCAAAGCAACACGCACAAATGCAGTTCTAGCAAACAATCAGAATTCATTCTTTACCTCAGTTTTATCCCCTTGCTTCTCTCCTCAAGAATCAGAAAGAGTATGTTCCTCCAGTTCGCATTTTCAGAAGTGGTAGTTCATTTCCCATTGGCTGACCTATTTCCAGGGTCTGCTCATTAGACACTGTATCCTGCCTTTTGGTTTTTTTGTTTGTTTGTTTGTTTGTCTTTTTAGCTAAAGCAACATCTACTGTGGTATACATGATCAAAAGACTACATTCTGTATCAAACATTTTTAGCTTTTTAATAATAATCTTCACTTTCCTTTTACCGAGGAAAATTATTTTTTTAAAATCTTGGGGAAATCTTTCTATAATCCCAAATTACAATGATCAGAACTTAATACTTTATTTGTGGGTAGGGCTATGTTTGTGCAAAAATATCTTGTCATATGGAAAATAAAATGTTATCAGTGAATATGGCATACTGTCTTTACATTGGATTTTACAACTAGTATATGATATAAAGATATCATAGTGGGTTTTTACATTTCTTCATTTAAACTATCAGTTTTTACTGCAAAAGATAACCTCTTCATATTTGGATTTGGAAACCATGAATACCCGGAAAGCAATAAATCTTCATTAAATTTGTGGACAAAAAAATGCCTTTTCTCTTCTGTAGACAAAATGACTTAAACAGATTTACATTCTGTTAATAAATATGTGATAAATATATTTGTTCAAAGGAGTAAAAAAACAAAAGTTTGTCAAAAATGTGTTTCATCAACCAAAGACTTCATAAAGTTCTTAATTTTATGTCTTTAGCTGTAAACTACAGTCATTGGAAGGAAAGCACTTGAAAGTATTTATTACCTTGTATTTCAGAAATTCTGCAAAAATTTACTAGGTTACTTATGCCAGAAAAATAAAAAATAAAATAAACAGGCAGTTATTATTATCCGTATTGTTCTTTATATAATTCAATATATGTCTAATTAAAATAGATTTTTAAGTGGAATGAATCACTTACGAGTACTATTAGAGGCTCATTCATTAATAAAAAGAACAAAAATAGAAAGTTCCACACCTGAAACTTTCATATATTTCTAAGAATTAGAATAATGTATACCAATGTTCCCAGTAACAAACTGAAATCCACTGTAGATTAAAAGCATATAAAATACATGACTTTGCTTTTAGTTTTTTAAATTTGTATGAAATATGTATGCAGAACAGTGCATAGAACATAGAGTTATTACACAGTTTGTAACTAATTCCTGTGTAACCATCACACAGGTCAAGAACAGAGCATTGCCAACCCTCCAACAAGTAGAGAACTGCTGAGTCATGGAAGAAAGAAAGAAAGGAAAGAAGGAAGGAAGCGAGAGAAAGACACAAACTCCACGTAAACTACCTGTGATAGTTAGAGCTATGAATACAGAAAGTGTGAACCATGAGGTACCTACAGACCACATGTCTTCTTGCCTCATAATAAGGTCAATAAGATCTTTGTCAAACAAAAGGGCTTAATCAATGTTTCCCAAAGTTTGTCCCCTAGAAACCCAAGACTCCAAAGAGGTCATCTCTCAAAAAAAAAAAAAAAAAAAATCAGTAGTCAAGAGAATTTTGGAAACACTGTATAACAGATGCACATCAGAATGATTCATAATACACGTGAGTACATTAAAGTCTCTGAAATCTTAAAGTAAAAAGATCTCTAAATTTTCTTTCATGCAACTTTCCTAAACTTCTTTGACCATAGAATCCTCTGAGTCAGAAACTCTAAATAAAGCAGTTCTGGACTAATTGAAGTTAGTATTAACAATACATTTTTTATTTCCCCAAACCTGTAAAGTATTATCTGTCTTTTTTGCTTTCACCCTATGGAATCCACAGTTGATTGAGCTTAAAGTAACTAGAGTTTTTGTGGGGGTTTTTTTGGGGGGGTGTCCATTATTAAATGAAGATTCACTTTGACATTTTTATCACTTACTATTTAAATCTTTTCAGAAGTCCTTTCATTTACTATATTGCTTTTTCAAACTCTTACATTTCACCTTTATATTTGAAACACTTTCTCAAGGACTTTTGAAGAATTGTATTTTATAATACTATGATATTTAAAAGAAATATTTCCTTCTTCCTATGAATTTATTTTGCTTTGCTAACATCATCTGACAGAACTTTACCTTTGCATTTGATGAAGACTCTTTCAAGATGTGTTGACATCTCAGTTGATGGTCTAGCAACTCTTTTAAAGATCTGTAGCTGTTAAAGTGATGCTTTTCTAAAAATGCATATACCACTTGAAAAATCAATCTAGAGAGCTCTACAGTTCAACCCTCACACCTATTTTTTAATCTCAGTTTCACTGTCAAAAATGAAGTAACTAAAACTTGGCTGACCAGAATATACCATTACCCAACCAGACTATATACCAAGGTAACACTTCACTGTCCAAAGTTGTCACTTTTCTGCTGTACCCAGTCCTGGATCTCCCAACTGTTTTAAACTCATGCTTACAACCTCCTCTATTATTGCTGGAAATAATTTGAATAATTTAAATTATTCAACTAAATACAGCTAAAATACAACTAAAAGCAAATATAAATAATCATAATGTTAAACTCACCTATTTCAAACAACACTTTTTGTGCTTCTGCTGGAAATTCTGAAAAAAACTCAAACCAAGTAGGAGGAATGGAGCTGGGGAAGGGGATGCTAGTTAAATAACAGATCTACATTATTTACAATAGCTTTTATTGATGTTAGTGCCTTCCTTTCTGGTCTTACCTCCTGCAATTTCTCTTCACTATTATTATCCATTCATTCTTTGAAGTTCTAAAGGCCATCATTTATGTTCTTGTACACTTCATAAATTTGAACAATTGTATATAAATGAAAGAAAAAATTGAAACAAACTTTGAATATTTACTAATTACTACTCCATCTAGATCAATCATCATATTCTGAACTGGTCATGTAAAACACTGGACATTAAAAGATACATTCTGCAAGAGTGTTCTGTGGTCAAATGACCTGGAGATGGTCAAAAAGGTTTAGAATTACTGGGTTAAACAGTTAAATAGATTTCCTTATCTTACGACCTCTCAGATTATTTAATATGCTAATGTTTATTGTGACTCTCTAAGAATAGCACGTAGTATACAATGATTCCCAATTGTTTGACCATGGAAACTCTTTATTTTTTCATATATATTGACACATGCCAGAAGAGGGGAGAGTGGAAAAGTGAGCCAAGCCAAAGACAATGTCTTCAAGGAACTCTATGTTAAATTACATAAAATGATACATTACTTATAAAAAGAAAAATACAAAAATCGTTTGATTATAATTTTTTAAATAAAATACATTCTTCAGTATTATAATCTGATTGTGAAATTGTCCCAGTCATCATTCTTACATTAAAAAAAAAATCACTGCAAAACTTAGTGGCATAAAACAAGTATTTTTAGGATGCTCACAGAAATTGTGGGTCATGAATTCAAATAGAGTTCAGTTTGTGTCTGCTTTTTGATATTTTGGGCCTCAGTTGTTGGTGACTCAAAGGGCTAGAACTAGGACAGCTGAGGCTGGGGAACTACTTGCAAGATGGCTTCTCCACACATATGTGTGGCACATTGGAAAGAATGGCTGGAAAGCCAGTGTATTAATGAGTCATAAAATAAATGGTATGGACAGTAAGTAATATAAGTTCGGATCATAAGGGATCGCTATGGAACTGAGCAAATGAAGACTTCAGGGAGGTGTTTTAGAGATTTTTCCTCTAAAAAGAGATAACTAATGACCAAATATTGAAATTTATTTATATCAATTATACATTTTCAAAGGTATGTGAAAATTAAGAATTGCCATATAACAAAGTACAGGAAATGTTCTATGCCTTTAAATTTATCCAAATCAAATTATATTTAGCTCCCAGTCTCCATTGGCCAAGTTTAGTGAAAAGAATAACATCAACAATGTTTTGTGTTTCATGAGTAAATTTCATTCCCCTGAACACCCATTTCTCTCTCCATCTCCCATTCTTTTCAATCATTTATTTTATTTTGTACCAAGATATCAGATCTTATGAAGTCCAAGAAAAACAGAGGAGGTTCTCAACCAGTGGTCACTGTTGGCCACTGGAAAAGCACTCATTGTCCTTGTGAACACAGTTCATTCAGAGATGTACAAGGCTGCTGTTGCTCAAGTCTATGTTGCCAAAATTGTCTCTATGGACTTTCTCCTAGTCTGTCAAGTCAATGTTGGGTGTAGTGCCCAGCCTCTTGGGCACTTCCACATAAAAAAGCTGGTATAAACTTTCCTCTAGGGTAAGGAGGGCTAGAACACAAAAACACAAAGCTGACCTTTCTGCCCAGAAAAATATATAAATTTATTTTGTTATTCTGTTGTTGGTAAATCTATTTCAACAAAAAGCCTAAGGACAAGGTAAAAATTATTAATATGTCATCCTGCCACAAGTGACAACTGCACTTTTTCTTTTATTTAAAGGTTACCAACTTCCAGAAAAGAACTACCTTGTTAAAAGGGGAGATTAAAGCACATGAATCTTGAATACCTATTGGCCACCCAAAAAGGAGAGAAAATATGTAAATAGCCTTGGTAACTAGAAAATGAAAAGGCATTTCTATTTAGTTATATGTCTAGCATACCTAATATCAATCATTTTTGCTCTAATTCTGCTATCTTTTTAAAACTATTTGGTATTCATTGCAATTTATCCAATCACAATAAATCCATTTGACATTTGGAGATTATAGCCTGAATATTATCATCTAGTTTGTATGTCTTTTAGGATCAATTGCTCACCAATACTGAGAAATTTTTTCCTAATTTGGAAACTCAGCCAAAACAATAGTTTTTTCATAATTGACAAGAAGCACATAGAAGCAATTCTGTTTTTATTTTTCTCTTTGCCTTTTTGATAAAGCCACTTTTAATGCAGCATCTCAGTATCAGATTCCCATTGCTAACATGTTGCTTCAATCTGTCTTCAATCTATACCACCAGCTGAGGGATATTAACCATATTTTACATTTCAGTAGTCAATCTGCCTATTCTATTTATTTTCTGAATAAAATAGTTAGGTGTAATTCTTGGCTGATCATATTAGCAAATGGTGTCATTACTGGTGTAAAAATAATAACACTGCATTTAAGTATGATTTCTCAGTTGAGAACCTCATTTTACAGGAAGTTAAAATCACTCCCATCAGGGATATAACAAAGTTAAGTGTTTTGCCCAATACACTGAGCTATTAAGATAATCAAAAAACTTTTTTTCCCAGGTTCCAATCTTTATGCCCACCTTCATCCCCGATTCTCGCTGAGTACGATCTATCAATGAAAAGACTTTGCACATTTTAACTACATCTACCAAAACAAGCTGCACAGACCCATGGATCTGTGGAACATTATTGCTCAAAAATTCTTCAGCAGTTTTGAAACTTGGTTGCACACTGGAACCACCTGGGGAGCTCTTAAAAATGCCGTTGTCTAGGTCACGCCACAGAGATTCTAGTTTAATTGTTACAGTGTGAGGCCTTAGCATCAGTATTTTTAAAAGCTCCCCAGGTGATTCTAACACAAAGCCAAAACTGAGAACCACTGTTCTACGCCCTTGTTTTACAGATGAAACAATTAACCCTATCAATAACACATCCAAATTTGATGTGAGAACTAAAGCTAAAACTCAAGTCTTCAGAATTCCAGTTAATAACTTTTTTCACTAACCCAGGGGTTTGTGAATGTGTTTCCTGGGCCTGGGGTTCCTTGGAGATCCTGCAGGAGTCACGGAAATGATGGAGATGAGAGAGCAGACAGAGGTCTGGTCCCATTTACCCCCTAACAAAAAAGGCTTTATCTTTTTTTATATGCTGGATGACATTGCAAGATTTGTTCTAGGGAAAAAGTTAAAAAACGGAAGAAAAAAAAATGTGTGCTTGCCTAAAGTAAAAATGTTTTAAACTTTTGCAAATAGACCCTATACATAGCAAGAGACCAGCTACTCAAAAAGAAAGAGACAGAAAGACAGGAAGGAAGGAAGGCAGGAAGGAAGGGAAGGGAAGAAGGAAGGGAGAGAAGGAAAGAGTGTTTGCTTCGACAACACATACTAAAACTGAAATGATACAGAGAGGATTAGCGTGGTCTCTACACAAGGATGACACGTGAATTCATGAAGTGTTTCATTAAAAACAAAAGAAGAAGAAATTGTGACTTTTTAAAGATCACCACAGGCCAGTGGATAAAGTTATATATGTTAAAATGTAAACCTGGGGATTTGATCAGTTTAAATCTAAGACAATGAAAAGTTCTTAGGGCCAGAGAGTAACTGCTTTTAACATCTCAAAGTGTATTTTATAATTCTTAAGGAGGACTGTGTCCTTCCACGGTGCAAGGTGGATTGAGAATACCCCTGAGGAGGCTAGTTTTGAGAACATAAGAGGACTTTTCATTAAACAGACAGGAAAAGGAAATTGGACAGAGTGAAAGGTCAGGAGAAAAAGCCAGAAAGGACTGTAGGAACAAGAACAGGAAAGTTGGATAGAAAATGTTAAGACAGGAACTCTGGTTCCTGGTAGAAACTAGATCTAGGCTTACTTTATAGGCTAAATTTTGAAAGTTATACAACCTAAGAAGAGAAAGTGGAGAACAGATGTTTCATCATCATAATCTCTGTCTGGAAAACCTCTATTCATTTTATCTTTGGAATGCGCTAGAGCAATGAAAAATTTAAGTCACAGCACTAAACTTGTCTATTCATCACCTACGATATCAGCTAAGACACAACACCTACCTAACTCCTGGAAGTTGCCACTTAACATTTTCTCCATAGTTTTATTTATTCACATATTTTTGCCTTAAGATTTCCAGGAATCATCCATTCTTTTATTTTGATATTGACAGATTTATATTTCTCATTACAACATAAAATCTGGAAATGATAATTTATAATAATAGTTACCACACATTGATCACCTACCATGTGCCAAGAAACATGTTACCCTGTAAATATTATCCTTAATCACCACAAAACATTATGACACTAATGTTGCTATCTTATTTCTATTCATGGGGAAACTTGGGCTCAATATGGTTAGTTTGTCCAAGATCACACAACTTTAATCTATTTTTGTTAAGATTTGCAAAGCCTGTGTTCTTTCCTCTACTACATGACGCTGTTTTGTTCTCTCCAAAGATTCTTGAATCAAGTGGGAATGCCACCCTTGTTTCTGATATATGTAGGCCAGCAGTATTAAGCATGTTTGAAGCTACCTTTTTCCATTAATGGGACTCCATTTACCTTTGTCCCAGAGATCCTTGGGAAACTACTACTTTACCAAGAGTTCAAGATTAAAGTAAAATTTAAAAAAGTAATTATAAAGAGCATTTCATGACATAGAAGGACATTTATTTCTAAATGAGATTTTATAAAACTTCATCAAGTTTTATGAGCTTTAAGCATTGTATATTAATGAATCCAGAAGTCTATCTCCATCTAATATATAAGACTTAATCTTCTGCTTATCTACCTGATAGTAGACAATTAAACATACTTATTTTTGAAAAGCCTCTTTTTCTTTCCTCCTGCAGAATATCTAGTAAAAATTTGACGTTGTTATCACTCTGAGTTTAAAATGCTAAATGGTTTCTTATTAAAATTCTTATAAGTATAATATAGGGGTTCCTGTTTTCTCCCATTTACCAAGGATGCATATCTTCTCTAAGATATATCTACCACAGTACAAATCTAACCCATGTAACACTAAAGTAAGATTTTGCTGGATCATTTTGTATTACAAACTATGTATGCAGGGTTTTGTTAATGGTTGAAACTGACTTGCAATAAAATAAACATTCATTTTCCACAGGTGACTTCACTTTTAGTTCTACCTACTTCCATATTTAAATCCTGTTCCAACCATCTCTGCTTGCTGAAATAAAAATAGCTAAAAGTTTCCAATTAATATATCCTAGGCATTTTAATCATCTTAAGAAAAATATCTTGATTTAACCTCATGAAAAATCTACAAGAGACATACAAATATTACCCCCATTTACAGATAAGACAACTTAACTTAAGTAATGTACCCAAGGTTATTTAGTTAACAAGTGTAGAGCACTGATCCAAATCCAAGTACTCTGACTCTAGAGCCCTTTGATGATTTGGCTACTCTTTAGCATACAACTTTCACTCCCTTCAGCCCCTTCTCTTAGTCCTCCTTAAATTATTGTTACACCTCATTGCCTGCACAAAATCAGAAACTAGAGGACAGAATCTCTGTCTCTTTTATTCCTTTTATCATCTTACTATTTCCCGAGATAAGGCCTTGGACAAAATAGGTGCCCCCAAATTTGAACTAAAGTAAACAGATTAATCATTTATTCATTCTATAAATATCTATTAAGCATGTCTCTGCACCAGTTACTGTGATATATGCTAGAGATTGAGTGGTCAACAATATAGATGAGGGTCTTCTTTGCCCTTCCAAAATGAATATTCTAACTTGGTGACATTACATTAAAAAAAAAAAATCTAAGTAGTCAGTCATTTCATTGGTACACTTTTAATTGTCAGTGAAAGAAATACAACCAAAATTAGTTTACGTTAAAAGATAATGACTTACATTCCTGAGAAATCTAAGAGGTGACTAACTTCAGACACAATTAGATCTAGAGTTTCAAAAATGCCATCAGGAAATTCTCTCTCTCTCAATTCTGCTTTTCATTCTGTTTTATCCTTAGACAGGGCTCTCTCATGTGACGGCAACAAGAGCTCCCAGAAGTTCCATCTTACATCGTAGTGACTAAGTGGTAGGAATGTACTTTTTCTTCAAAGTTCCAGCAAACACTTTTGGTGAAGCTCTCATCGGCCATGCTTGGGCCACATATCCATCTTTCAACCAATCAAAATGGCCAACTAACTGGCCTTGTCCTGGTAATATGCTCAGAGCTCATCCCTGTGGTAGGGGGTTATTCCTAGAACATTAGGGAAAGGGAGGCCTGCCAATAAATCACATGCTTATTACTGTTAAAGAAATAAAAGTGTTAGCTGCCCCATAAACTCACTGTGCAAGAAACTGTTCTTCATATCCTTCAAAGAAATGACCCCTCAAAAAATGATTACCACCACCACCACCAAGAAAGATTTTTTAAATCTTAGTTTGAATCATTTTATTGCACTGGTAACTCTACTAAACTCATTAGTTTAAAAAAAGGGATAGTCCCACCACAAAAGTAGCAGGCAAATAACCAGTTTCTAAACTAATGTATGCATTAAAATGGCTGCAATTGAGAGATATTTTTATTTTAAAAATCTAAATTTGAACAACACATTTAATTGCTTCTTTGAGATTTTTGGAATTATAATCTCTTCAGCCCATACCATGTTCACAGAAAACTTCTCCTGAGCTCAGTTTAAACAATCTTTATTTGCATACCATCAGCTGATCCCAAAAATCCTTGACAAAGACTGTTTCAAACTGGTACATAAAAAGTGAATTCAAACTGATTCACATATTAAAATTCTGAAAAACAAAATAGTACCAAAGACAACTATAATGTATAAGACACGCTGGTAAACTGAAATTAATGGGAAGGTCAGGGAATGGAAAGTAAACAGAAGTAATTGAAATACTCTTTAAGGCCTTTCACTTTGGAGGACTGAATATATAAGCACTGAAAAACAACCACCTAGTTGATTATGGGAACACAGGGAGCAATCAAAGTTTAAAAAAAAAAAAAAGGCAAAAAATCAAGGTAGCTAAAGGGAATAACTTGGAAACAGATAAGAAATAAAAATAAAGAAACAGCTGACAAACTGAAAAAGGTGACTGGGGAATCCTGAGGGAGCAATGGAGGAAAGTGGCTTTTAATAAGATGTAGGGACAGACTTTGGTCTACAATCAAAAAATTCAAGAGACATTAACATTGACCTATTAGTTAAAGTCAGAACTAAATGCAGCTCATATCATTTCAGAGCCCAGTAGATAGCATCCACCCATAAGAAAAAAAATCCATTGAGTGAAAAATGTAAAGGTACCAAATTACATATGCATACTGCAATAACTAGGCTAAGTACAGAGCAATAAACAGGGGAGTTTAAGACACTTAAGCAAACATTCAATGAAACAAAAAAATAAAACTGATGGGAGCCTCTTCCTTCTAAGGGATTTGGAAATATCCTATCAGTCAAAAGTCCTCCTTAAGACAGTGAGCTCATGTGTAAGAAAGAAATTTTCACTACAATGCTAGTAAAGGAATGGAGACCCAGATTAGGTTTCCACTAAGCAGAACAACCAATTTTTTTTTCAATTGTGACAGAAAGAATTCTATGTGTTCATCAAAGAACATCTCCTTTTCTCTGGAGCACATAATCAGACAACATTCTGTGGTTAGATGGGGACATATGAATGAGTTCTGAACAGCAGAATGTGGGAGAAAGTGACAAATAATACTTCCAGGCCTGGCCCTAAAATCTCTTGGGCTACCCTTCAAGTTGTCTTCCTCCTTTGTCCAAGGAGACAGTAGAGTCCCTACATAAAGGAGCCAGGAGCTCTGAATGACTACTACATGGAGAAGAGCCTCTCTGTGGACCCACAGCAAACTATGCCATAAATATTAAATGTTTATTTTATTAAACAATTGATATCAGCCAACCCTGGTTAATATACAACAGAGGCCCAGAACTTACTGAAGAAAATTGAATTGTTTACATGATAAAACCAGATGATTTTTTTTTTTTAAAGAGAGCTAAGGAGAGACAAGAAGGAAGAGTCCTGCAATACAACTAAACTCCAGGGATAGATGAAGGGGAACAATTAGTGAGTTCATATTATTTGAATGGCAAATGGGTACTTAAGAGGGAGGATGTCTAATATAAACTTGAATTATAGGCTGTGCTGTGCTGCATTGCACGTTAAGCCCCTTCTTGGTTGCCTAATCTTCAGTAAAATTTGCTAAATGCAAAGCCTTAAAAAACATAATCTTGATAGTGAAAAAATCTTATCAGGGTAGTGTCTGGCAGGGTAATACAAGGGAGAAAGGGAGCAGTGGGCACAGGAGGTGAAACAAAAAGCAAAGATTAAGAATTTAGTAACAGCAGTTTTCTTACTTACTTTGTGAGGACAGCATCACCCTAAAACCAAAACCAGATAAAGGCATTACCAGAAAAAATGATAGGCCAATAACTCTCATAAACATCGATGGAAAAATCAACAAAATCTTAGAAAATCAAATCTAACAATAGATAAAAGAATTATACAGCATAACCAGGTATAATTTATCCCAGGTCATTATTGGGAAAACTAAATATTCACATGCAAAAGAATGAAATGTGACCTCTATCTTACATCGTTCACAAAAAATTAACTGGAAATGGATTAAAGAGTTAAATGTAAGACCTAAAACTGTAACATTCCTAGAAGAAATATAGAGAAAAAGCCCCATGACATTGGTCTGGGCAACAATTTGGGGGATGTGACACCAAAAGTAAAAGCAAAAAAAAACCAAATGGGACTACATCAAATTTAAAAACTTCTGCTCACCATAGGAGACATCAACAAAATGAAAAAGCAACCTATAGAATGGGAGAAAATATTTCCAAACCATATATCTAATAAGAGGTTAATATACAAAATATATAAGGAACTCATACAAATGAATAGCAAAAAATAAATAATACAATTAGAAAGTGGGAAGGGGATCTGAACAGACATTTTTCCAAAGAAGACATACAAATGGCCAACAGGTACATGAAAAGATGCTCAACATCACTAATCATCAGGGAAATGCATATCAAAACACCCTTGAGATGTTTTGGCAATCACCAGAAAGACAAGAGATAAATGCTGGTGGGTGTGTGGAGAAAAGAGAACCCTAGTGCATTGTTGGTGGGAATATAACTGGTATGGAGGTTACTCAAAAACAGTAGGAGTTTCCTCAAAACATTAAAACTAAAACTACCATATGATCCAACAATCCCACTTTTGGGTATATATCCAAGGGGAACAAACCGTATCTTAAAGAGATATATGCACTCCCATATTCAATGCAGCATTACTCACAATAGCCAAGGTATGGAAATAACCTGTTAGTCAGTGGATGAATGGATCAAGAAAATGTGGCATATATACAAAATAGAATATTATTTAGCCTTGAAAAAGAAGGAAATTCTTTTGTCATTTGTGATGTGGATGAACCTGGAGGGCATTATGCTAAGTGAAATAATCCAGGCAAGCAAAGAAAGACAAATCCTGCATGGTATCACTTCCAGGTGAAATCTGAAAAATAAGTGCACTCATAGAAACAGAGAATAGAAATGTAGTTGGCAGTTACTGGAGTTGGGGAAAATAGGGAGAGGTCCGTGAGAGTGTACAAACTTTCAGTTATAAGATGATTATGGTCTCAGGATCTAATGTGTGACATGAGTGACCACAGTTGATAACACTGAACTGTATCATTGAAATTTACTAA
The DNA here is from genome assembly GCF_009834535.1 of Camelus ferus. Classification (NCBI taxonomy): domain Eukaryota; kingdom Metazoa; phylum Chordata; class Mammalia; order Artiodactyla; family Camelidae; genus Camelus; species Camelus ferus. The sequence continues at coordinate 15,385,588 of NC_045699.1, forward strand.
ATGAGTATAACTTAAATGTTCTCCCCAAAAAGAAGAGGGATAAAAGGTGTTGCATTTTGCATTCACTATAAGAAATTTTGAGAAAATACAAAATTAGAGAGCTAAAAATATTGACAGTCCATAATCCCAACACTCAGAATTCTACACAATTATAATATAAAGTTAATAATTGATATTACCTTCTATATCCCTATTTTTTTTTTTACTACTTAACCTTTTATCATCAGGTTTACCCTATGTCCTGAAAACCTCTTTGTAAATGTTATTTTAGGATGAATATGCCATACCTCTAAATACTATAAGTTACATAATTATTCCCCCAAATGGGAACTTTTTAGTTGCTCTAATTTGCTTCAGCAGTATTGCAATAACAAAAATTATATATATACATTTTTCTATAGTTTGCATTATTTCCTTAAGACAAATTCCTGGAAGATGAATTTTTAAGTCATGATGAATCATATAAAATGAAGGCTGAAAACATATGTTGAATTAGAGAACTCTAGTTACTTTCTGGAGATATCTTCTTCCAGCTGTAATTATAATATTCTCAAAGAAGCTACATAAATACTACTAAAATTAACAATGGAGTGAAGGTATTGACATACTGTAAATTAATAGTATATTCATGTAGATTGGAGTTATTTCTTAAATTTGATGGGAAGAGTCATAAAGATTGGTTCTTTATCCAGTGGACTAGATTTTGGAGCACCTGTATTATTTGGAATGACCAATTTTAAGTACCTGGCATGACACACACCTACATGCATACAAATTTGGCATCTTATTCCAAATGCCAAAGATAGCATGACCACTAGGCTTTCCTACATAAGAAAAAGACAATATTTATCAATCCAGAGAAATACTGAAAACTTGTCTCAGCAAAAGATGAAGAACAAAAAATACAAGTTCTTCCTAAATTCCTTGGTCAGAACTTGCCTCCTTTTGATAACAACTAGTTTTATATAGGGAAGTTGCCCAGCCCCAACTTTTCCTTCTACTTGAATTCCAGCTGCATTCCAGTTTGCTAACAACTGAAAGATCAACTGCATCAGAGGCTTGACTAAATGTCACTTCAAGTGGCACATTTACAAGATGGCAAAATCTATATCATAGGCCAAAACAAAGAAACTGCTGAAGTTGTTGGAATAAAGGGTGATAGATCTATGTGTGATCTTTCCAATAAAACACCAACTCTTGAGTTCACTTTGAGGCTATATTCTGGGAACACGGAAATGGGATTTAACTAACTATATTTTAAAATACAAGGCATACTTAGGCTTTTTTCCCCTAGGCAGATCATTCTGGGTGTGTGTGTGTGTGTGTGTGTGTGTGCACATTTACAAAAACAACTACCATGTTAATAAAATACTGACTTTGTGCATTGTTTACCTTGAGTTTTTTGGGGGAAGGGGAATGTCAACTTTTTAAAAACACACCATTAACAAAGTCTTAAAAGTACAAAAAGCATAATAATAATCATCCATAATCACACCTGAAGATGCATATATTGAGCATTTTAATGTGATCTCCCTCTCCATTTCCTCTATAAACATACATTCCTTTAGTAAACACACACACACCATATATACTGTATGTATTGTATCTACAGAATATATTAAACAATGTAGTACAGCAGAATTTTCTAACCTGTATTTCTCACCAAACATATCATAAGTTGGGAAAAGAGTTTTAAACAGCTTTGAAGAAAATAAAAGGATATTTTAGTATATGAGATAAGCAGTTCCAAGACCTTAAGTAAGAATGGGAGTTTGGGGGAAGGGGATTGAATTTGAATTTCTTCACAGCAATGTGTGTGCATATATTGGAAAAATCTATATTTTCTGTCCTCAGTGTTTCCTTTCCATGCAGAAAGACTTCCCCCCAAAATACCACTTCCATTTCCTTCTCATGTGAAGTCGAGTGATTTATCTGATTAAAGGGTTTGAAAACAGAACTGTCCACATGCAGCTCTGCTCTTTCAGGGCTCTCTCTGCCTCCATTCAGGAACCATTCATCTCTTAGCTCTCTGCCTTGCAAAGTTACCTGTCCCATTGGTAAGGCTTCTGTCTACCTACATCTGCCTCTGCCTGCCTGAGTGAATAAACTTAATTCTAGAGTAAAGCACTGGGAAGCACATCAAAACCGCAATCTCCAATACAGCCTTAATCTGTAATTAAGTTGCTGCTTTGATCTTGAGAGAGATGTTTGCCTCTTCTCATTTGACTTGAACTTGCAAGGTGAGGAAAGAGGCAGTATGTGTAAAACCTCAACTTTGTGTCCAGTTCGCAAAGCATTTTCATGTCCTTTACCTTTTTTGATTTTCACAGTAACCCTGAGATGTAGGGGGAAGACATTAACATCTGTTGAGCGAATGCCTACTGTTTGTCAGGAATGTGCCATAAGATTTCCGTTTTTTATTTTAATTAACCTTCACAACTTTGTAAAACAAAATTTATCCTTATATTAAAGATCAGAAAACGGAGTTTCAGAGAGGTGAAATGATTTGCGTCAGAAAGACAACTGGTAAAAGGCAAGACCAGAAGTTCAAACAGACTGCAAACACCAGGATTATGTCCCTCATTCACTTTTGTATTCCCAGGCCCTGGTCTCATATGCCACACAGAGAAGGCATTCAATCAATATGGTTCAATATGTGACTCCAGTAAATGCTCTTTCCACTGCATCACGGAGGGAGAAGAGAGAGATGTTAAACTACCAAATCAAGGAATTTACAAGCTACAATCCTTTTTCTACGGGAGTCGGAAGGGATGGGGGAAACTAAGGTTCCTTGTTGCAGGGGAGATGTTTATGGAAATCCTATGTGGTTGTGTGTGATGCAGCAGAAAACAGAATGGACTATGAAATTTGAGATCTAGTGTTTCATAGGGGCCTTGTCACTGCTAAAGCAGTGAGATCTTTGACACAGTCATTTGCTCACTCTCATCCATAACTCTCTCATCTGTAAAAAAAAAAGTAGTGTTAAACAGATTATCTTGGAAGTTGTTGTAACCCTAATAGTCTACCAGTATGTGCAGCCCGAAGCCCAACCTCAAAAAGAACAAATGCTGCTACTTTCTAAACAATAAAGACTGTGTATTGACTGTGTAGTTATATAGAGGAGTTGTAATTCAACACATGGATAAAGGCACTTACAGTTTTGAGTGTAACGTAGTTCTCACAAGTCGACAAGCCCAGGAACCCTGAGGATGGAAAGACAGAGGTGTTGTCCATAAATCAGAATATTCGGACAAGAAGTCATGGTATAGATTCTGTTGGAAAATGTACCATTCCAAAAGTCATGATTTAGAACTCATGGTTATTACTGAGCAGAAAAGAACTAACACCAAATAGGAAAACAGTTTTGTCTAAGAAAAGAAAAAGATATAGGTGTACCTTCCATGCAGGCTTCTCCCTCCTTTGTGTCTCTTACACACACACACACAAACACACACACACACACACACACACACACACACACACACACATCATAAATGACATTTTGCCATGAACACATACTACACAGTTACCTTATTTTAAAAGATAGGAAAAGGAAATTAAAAGAAGTATTCATTTTCTTTTTCCCATCTGACAATGCCCCCAGCAACAGGTGACAATGAAGGAAATCTGCAATGATATACATACATCCTGCTTTATCTCTGCTGACCCGAAACTTTAACAGTCAAAAAAAAAGCAGGTTATATCCTCCATTAGCAGAAGAAAAGCTTTAAAAATTGCTCAAGTCAACTATATTCAATGTCCTGTAGTAATTTATGGCGAAAAAGAATATGAAAACGAATCTATGTATGTTCATGTATAACTGAAGCATTATGCTGTACACCAGAAATTGACACATCGTAAACTGACTATACTTCAATTAAAAAAAATTGCTCAATTTTACCAGTATCATTATTATGCTATCTTATTTTTTTTAGATGCAGGTGTGTGACCCCAAAATGACAGCAGAATGTACATGTCAAAAAATATTCTATTTAGTGGTCTGACTTTTGAGAAAACAAAGGAGCCTGAAAATTTACTAAATCTACTTACAACAAGTTTAAGCCATAGTGTTCTAAAACACAAAACACATTAAGGGAAAAAAAAAAAACACAAAACACAGCAAGATCATCATTACCTGCATCCAGAGACATATAATAAATTGTTTATTGGTTATTAATTCTAGCCAAATCATTCCTACAAAGGAGTGTTTCTTGCTAGATAAGAACTAAGTATTGTCTTACCAATATTCAAAACAAAAAGGGGGTGGGGAAAGGTACAACAATTTTTTTTAATTTTTAATTTTTATTGAAGTATAGTTGATTTACAATGCTTCAAATGTACAGCAAAATGATTCAGTTATACATATATATATATATACACACACATATATATGTGTATATACATAGATATATTCTTTTTCAGATTCTTTGCCCTTATAGGCTATTACAAGATACTGAATATAGTTCCCGTGCTATACAGTAGATCCTTGCTGCAACCAATTATTATTGCTGGATAAGGGTGCTATATATATCTTAGAATTATTAGGGAAGTGTTTTTAAAACAAATTGGGTGAGGGTAGTCTATGTAATATTGATAAGTAAATAATTATTATTTAGCCCAGCAGAATTCTGTAGTCCTTACTCTAGATTTTTGCCTCCCTATTGAAAAAGCTAACCCTGACACCAGTTGTCTAGCATTAACATCAATAAAAGTCTCTTACTTCTGCTTCAGAAGCTTGATAGTAATAATGGAGCCAGAACTACAAAATAGTCCCTTAAAAATATCCCCTTTAGCCTTCAAAGCACTTATACAACTATTACCAAAAATTATAGAATACACGAACAAAAAGGGACACTGGGTATAATTTTCTAAAATCCCCTTAGTTGACAAATCATTTAAGTCAATAAATACCATTTGTGTACTTTCTAAGTAAGTGCTATGCTGTGGATAGGGAGGAAAACAATACATATGGAGATGCTGTCGCCACAGGGCTTACCAGTCTGTCCCAGTTCATCTAATTCATAAGAGCCTGGTCCAGGACTGTGACCAAGATCCCTTACTCATAAGCTGTCTTCAGTATCCAACACGTCCTTCTGTTCTTTCTTGGTCTTCTAAACCCCATGGCTACTATTACTCCCATTTTACAGACAACGCAATGAAGGACTAAAAAAATGTATATAATAAGCTCAAAATCATGTACCTAACAAGCTTCGAGCCTTTGTCCCATGTTTCCAGACGCCTAGTCCAGTGTTCCTACTACTATACAGAAGTGGTAAGAAGGATGCTATGAATAGATAAACTCACATAATCTGGTCATAGGAACTGTGTGGTTAGAGATAATTGTATTGGCTATATCCAAGTTTAGGGGGATGGATACCCCTAACTGATCAGTGATCTCTGCCATGGATACAAGAATGAGGATGATAGGAAGCGTGTTCAATATTTTCCCTCTGTACACAGTTTTATTACCTCAACAAAAGTCATTCATATTGTCAAACAAATAACACCATTATGATATAATTTAAAAGTTATATAATACATAATATTTCCTACCTTTGTAGCTACACAATGAGCACAATAGCTAGTATGTGGTGCTAGATATTAGTAACATAAAAATGAATAAGGTGGGAGGAGGTTATAGCTCAGTAGTGGAGCGCATGCTTAGCATGCATGAGGTCCTGGGTTCAATCTTCAGTACGTCCATTAAAAAAAAAAACAGAAAACTAATAACAAATAAATAAATAGGCCTAATGACCTCCCCCAAACAAAAATAACATTAAAAAAATTTTTTAATGAATAAGATTTGGTCTCTGTCCTAAAATAGCTCATACTCTAGCAGGAAACATAGAAATCTAAATAGCTAATTCAGCAAGATAAGCATTGTACTCATAAACAAAGCTCTAATATTCCTATGTAGCATTTTTAATTGCATAACATGGGGAAAGCAAGGCCTGGTATCTTCATATACCAACTACCAAGTGAATGTTTTAATATGACCTATAATTATCATTATAACCATAGTTAAAATGCATATGACAAATGTAAGTTTATTCATAAGTTTATTGTGCAATTAAATGGTATGATAAATTTTAAGTGTTTAATACAATATCTGAAACACAAAGAGTACTCTAATACCAATTAGTATAAATCATCCAACTGCCCCTTCCTGAATCTCTACCATAAGTTCCACTAAAATGTTCATGAAAGCACAAATACAAAAATTTACAAAACTGAAAATTGAATGAAAAATCAAAGTATTGTCAAAATCTGAAATGAATTTACACTAAATACAAAGGCTATGAAACTGGATTTTAAAATATCAACAGATTTTTGTTTCTAAGTGGATCTAGTCAGTTGTAGCTGGCAACAAGTAGAAAAAAATGGATAAATAGGAAAAAAATTTTCATAGACATATTGGAGAGCTTTCTTGAAAGCAAAGAAGACTAAATGAATTAAAATTCTAGGGGAAGAAAGGTCCTTCTAGATATTATAGGTTAAATTGTGTCCCTCAAAAATATGTTGAAGTCATAACTACCAATACCTATAAATGTAACCTTATTTGGAAATAGAGGCTTTGCAGATATAATCAAGTTAAGACGAAGTCAACAGGGTGGGCCCCAGCTTCTAGAATCATGAGAAAATAAATTTCTGTGTTTAAGCCACCTGTTTGTGGTAATTTGGTAAAGAAGACACAGGTAACTAATGTATTATGTGAGGAAACATTCCTGACCATTTTCTTCCCTGAGGGCACTTTTGGATTCTGGCCATGACTGAAGAGCAGCCTTTTCCTAGATAGAGGGACTCAACAGCAGAGCTTTCGGCAGCCCTAGGGGTTTGGCGTGGCAGATTCAAAACCAGTGAAGCTCAAAACTTAAGCCCAATTTTCCCCATGAAATATTTGCTGAGCCCTAGAGCAGAATGGGAAGCTAGAGGTTACGTCAAGAGGTGTTTAAATGCTCAGAGAAATTCCTAAAAGTCTTATGAAAAGGTAAATAAATGTAACCAATAAGTAAGAGGGAAAAAAAAAAAAGCACAGAAGCAGATCCACAAAGTAACCACATATTGGGGGAAGCAAAGAAGGACTCTAAAATCTATGATTAATAAGCCTGTAGTAGGATTGCTCAGGAAGAGAGAGGTGTCTCATATTATCAAAATCAGGATACAAGGAAACATTATTAAAAATTGTTAACATAATTTTAAAAATAGGGGAAGGTATACAATAAATAATTTTATGCCCATAAATTTGAAATTTAGATGAAATAGAAGAACTTCTTGAAAACCGTAAAACAGCAAAGCTGAAACAAGAAAAACATCTGACTAGTCATTTATCAATTAAAGAAATTTTATTTAAAATTGAAACATTTCTCACAGACGACCATTACTGCCTACCTTCATTTAATCAACCAATAAAATAACAAAATGTATGGAACAACAGTTTTCAAGACACTTTACATCAGACTGAAGGACAGTGATTACTGAGAAATACAAAACAAAACAAACAAACAAACAAAACAGGATATGATCTACTATTACCCCACTTTACTGCCTTCAGAGACTTTCTAGGTACCAACGCTGGAAGCAGAAGTCCAGATAAAGCCCAGTGGACTCCCTGAGTTGAAGAGATAATGCTGAAAGGCTGAATACACCAGGAGCAAGAGTTTGCTGGAAAGAGTACCAGAGAGGAGAAAGCAATAAAAAGAATAATTTCAGAAAAGTGTAAAGTCCTCTTCATGTATTCAGTTGAGTCTGATCAGCACAAGCATATGAGGAAACTACCTGAGGACAACAAAAGAACTGAAAGGATTAGAGATAATAATGTCTGATGCTTACATGGATCCAGGAATAATGACTCTTCCCATCAACAAGTTTATCTCAGTAGTGGGGAAAAATTAACCCTAGATGGAGCATGGCTCCAGTCCCCCCATAATAAGTCTTAAAAGCAACACCTAAAAGGATCAAACTGTTTCCAAGTAATTTAACTGCATCCCAGACAAAAGGCTAAGAATATTTATAGGGAGGAAAAAACATTCAGAAATGAAAAGGTAAAATTCACAGTATCTGACATCCAATCAAAGATTACCAGTTATGCAAAGAAGCTGGATAATATTACCCATAATGATGAGTAAAACAATCCACTGAAACAAAAATCAACTGAAACCAAATCAGAACTCCACAGTTATCAGAATTAACAGACATTAAAAGAGTAATGATAACTATATTTCATATGTTCAAAGAGTTAAGTGGAGATATAGAAGATACAAAAAACAAATCTCATTTCTAGAGATGAAAACTACAATTTGAAAGATTAAAAAGATGCAATAGGTGAAATTACTGGTAGATTTAAAGGAATAGCAACAGAAAATACCCGAAGTGTAACACAGAAAAAAAAAGAGAATCTTTTTAAATGAACAGAGCATCAAAGAACTCCAGCGTAACTTCAAGCAGCCTAATACACATATAATTTAAAAAGCCACAGACTTCCAGAAAAAATTATAAATTGCATACATGATAAAGGACTGTTATCCAGAATATATAAATAACTCTAAATATGTAATAATAAAAATAAATAACTTTTTTAAATGAGCAAAAGATCTGAATAAACATTTCATCAAATAAGATATACAGATGGTAAATGAGCACATGACAAGATGCTTAACATTATTATACATTAGGAAAATACTAACTAAAATCAGAATAAAATACTACTACACACCTGTTAAAATGGCTAAAATTAAGAAGACTGACTGTACCATGTGTTGATGAGGATATAGAGGAACTGGAACTTTCATGCACTGTTGGTAGCAACATCATTGACACAAATCTTGGGAAAAGAGTTTAGCACTTTCTAAAACTTTACATATTCGCCTACCATTTGGTCTAGTCATTCCACTCCTTGGTGTCTATCGAAGAAAAATTAAAGCAAATGATCATATAAAGACTTTCACATGAAAGTTCATGGCAAGTTTATTTTTAATACAAAAACTGGACACAACTCAACAAGAAGTAAATGGATAAATGTGGTATATCTATTCAATGAAATACTACTCATCAATCAAAAAAAGAACAAACCAGTATTACACATAACATCATGAATAACTAAACGATTATGCTGAATGAAAAAAGCCAGGCAAAAAAGAGTATATTGTATGCATCCATTTACATAAAATTCTAGAAAATAAAAACTAATATATGTATAGTTAGAGAAAACATATTAATACCTGTCTGGGGTCAGGGAAGAGGAGAGTCAGGAGGGAGGAATTTCAAAGGGTCAAGAGGAAACTTCCATAGGTGATAGTTATATTCATTATTTACATTGTGGTAATGGTTTCACTTGGGTGTACATATGTCAAAGTATCAAATTGTTTTGCAATTTCTGTAGTTTTCTATATGTCAATTATATCTCAATGAAGCTTTAAAAAAATCCCACAAAGAATACTCCAGGCTCAGATGGCTTCAGTAGTGAATTCTACCAAGCATTTAAAGAAAAAATTATAATAATATAAATTTCATGCAAACTCTTCCAAAGAATACAAAAAGAGAAAATACTTCCCATTGTCCCTGATATCTATGTACCCCAGATATCAAAACCTAGCAAAGACATCACATAAAAGGAAAATCACAAGCCAACATGTCTCATAAAAATGAACGCAAAAAGCCTACACAAGATATGAGTAAGCTGAATTCAGTAATATATGAAACATATAATTATCAAGAAGGAGTGCAATGTTGGATTAACATGTGAAAGTCAATCCCTAAATATTCACCACTTTGACAGAATTAAAGAATTATTATCTCAATATACATGTAAAAATCATTTGGTAAAATCTATCTAAAATTTATCACTTGTTACTGATAAAACCTCTTAGCATACTAGTAATAAAAGAGAATTATCTAAGTCTGAGAAAATTTAACCACAAAAGTCCTACTTTTAGCAACCTTCTTAACGGTAAAATATTGAACACTTTACACCTTTAGTTAAGAAATACGATAAGGATCCCCATATTATCACTTCTATTCAATATTATGCTTTTAATAATGCAAGAAAATGAAAGCAAAATTTTAAAATTGAAAAGGAATAAATCATATTGTCAATATTCATAGATGATATGCCTGTGTATCTAAAAGAATCCACAAACTTACCAGGATTAGTAAGTAAATTAATAATTTGGCATAGTGAATAAATGGTTTACAGATTCAATATGCAAAAGTATATTTTTATACATTTTCAAGAAATGATTGGAAAAAGTAATTTAAAAAATACCACTTACATAAGCATCAAAAACATCAAATACATAGGAATAAACCTAAGAAAATCTATACAAGATCCCTACACGAAAAAACAATGAAACATATTGACGGGAATTTTAAAAGCCTTAAATACAGAAATATGCAATATTCATGGTTTAAAAGGCTGAATGTTGTTAAAATGTTAATTCTCTTCAAATTGATCTATAGTGTCAATGCAATCCTAATCAAAATAGCAACATGTTTATTGTGTAAGAGAGAAATGGAAAGTTGATTCTAAAATTTGTATGAAAATTTGAAAGACCTAAAATAGCCAAGACAGGATCTGAGATCTTAAGCTACTGAATTTTAAGACTTAGAGGAAGTCTTATAGGAAGCAACTTGTAATTAAAACAATGTAGTATTGGCAAAAGGACACACAAACAAACGAGTGGAACAGACTACACTAGAGTCTAGGACAGATTCACACTTAAATGATCACTGATTTATTTTAAAAGTGCCTGCACCTTTTAATACAGGAAAGATGATCTTTCAAATAAATGGTGTTAGCACATTTGGATATATAAATGGGAGAGAATGAACCATGGCTATTTCACACCATACATAAATTAATTTGATACAAGTCATAGACTTAGATGTTAAACAATAAATCTTCCTGTGAAACACAGGAAAATATCATCATGACCTTGAATTAGGCAAGACTTTCTTAAAAGAGCACAGAAAGCATTAACCATTTTTTTAACTGAGAAATAAATTTCATTAAAATTAAGATATTCTGGCCATACAAAAGCATAATTAAGAAAGACAACACGTGAGCCACAGAGAGGGAGAATATATAATTGATGAAAGGGCTCACATCCAGAAAATATAAAGAACTCCTAAGAATCAATAAGAAAGGCACAGACACCGCAGTTTTTAATGGACACAATTCTTAAAGAGGTATCCACAAGAAAAGGGACAAATGACTATGTACACACATAGAAAAGTACACAATTAGTCATCAAGGAAACTGAAGTTAAAATTAATGAAATACTTCTACACATCAACCAAATAGCTAAAAGTAAAAATGATTTATCATATTAAGTGTTGATAAAGACATGGAGCAACTGGAATTCTCATATGTTGCTCAGTCAGGCCCTGATGATCTGAGAAAGTAATTTCTCCAGCACCCAAGTAGAGCTACAAGAGCAAAACGCAAGTCCCATATCCATTTTGTCAGCAAACACTGAATCTGAATAGCATTTCTCTTCACCTAAAGATGAATAAACAGAAGAATATTTTTTTAAATGAAATACTGCACAAGTAAGAAAAATGAACATCACCCAAGAGTTTCAGAGAAAGGGTATATTACTAATTGATTTATTATTGGAACTTTTGGACAATTCTTTGGATGGCATGTAAGAAGATGTATCTTTCATAAATGTGAGCAAATGCCATAAAAGTAGAAAAAGTTTAGATGATTAAACAACAGGATAAGATGAAAAGCTGTGTGTGTGTTAACTCAAAAATATAAGTTGGGTAAGTATAGAAAGTTCTAAAACCCTTCATACAAAAATAGTAATAATTATGGGTTTTGATTGGGTAGAGAGGATAGTTGGATTAAGAAAAGAATAAATTATAGGGAAAACTGAGAACACTTGGAGACCCTCAAGATCAAAGTTTAAAAACCTTTAAGAACCTGCATAAGGTTATAAGCAAAGACAGGATGTGATCAAATAATACTAAAGTTAATTTGGTCACCAACCATTTAGCAAGACAGAGGGATAATATGAAAACATACAGTAAAATTCTGCCATGAGGGTACATATCGGATCCGAAATAGTAAATTAAGTTAAGTTCAGAGATCCAGGATCTGGCTGCCCTTTAAAATTTGCTCTGGTCTAACTATGATTTGGCACCACTTACCCCTTGCTGGTAGTTATTCCTCTGGCTTAAACAGAATCAAGGCTGATTCGGGGTCCTGGAAGCTGTCTAGGTCTTCAAGAACAGGGACAAATTATTCCAGAATCTCCCAGTTAGTTGTTGTCCTTTTGCTAGCTCCGCCAGGGAGATGGGGCCAAAAGAATCCTGAGGAAGCAGGAACTCACCCTCTGTTCTCCCACTGCCTTAGTTTATTTGGGTTGCCTGCAGCTTCCCCACTTGGCCTACAAACACTTCCCCTGCCTCCAGAAGATGAGAAATTTACCCCATTCTCTTGATAGAAGAGGTGGAGGCCTAAGTGAAAGATGGTTGTCAATCAACAACTCTGTTGTATCTGATTTGCATTATCAAGGAAGACATAAACCACGTCTACTGCATTTATGTGGTATTTGTGGCCTGAACGAGTATTGTTTCTAAAGAAGTTTCTATACTATAGAACGAGTATTGCATTATCAAGGAAGACATAAACCACGTTTACTGCATTTATGTGGTATTTGGGGCCTGAATGAGTATTGTTTCTATAGAACTCTCAATACGAGAGTTCTGAGGAAAAGCATTTGAGTAGGGAAATAAGACAGCAACAGAATGGGGGGCAGGGAGCCAGAAGAAAGAAAAAGGCTTAAAAGGAGACTAAATAAGGAAAGGACATTTGTGGAAGGGAAATGATCTAAAAGAGATGAGAAAGAGAAAATTAAAAGGGAAAGCAAGAAAAGAAGAGAAGAAAGAAAGAGAAGGAGAATAGGAAGAGGGAAGAAAGAGACAGAGGGAGGGAGGGAGGGAGAATCTTACAGTATTATTCTACACTCTACAGGAATTTGCCTTGAATAAAAGTAGTAGTCATCTTGATTTCATGTTCAAGTACTTAGCAAATATGGTTTCCCAACAGCTTTCCTTTTAAAAACACTGTCCCATTGTCAAAGATACCACTGAGGCTGCTCATGGCTGCATCCTTTGGCTGAAGGCATAAAAGGATCTCATTATTCCGTGTGGAATAATGCCAATAGGATTTTTTTTTCCTTAAGAAAGAATAATCCATTGAAATCTGTGGTTTTCAGAATTCCGAGTTTCTGAATAACCTGGGGGTCATGATAAAAATGTGAAATTCTGGGCCCTAATTTTCAAATCTTACTGATTTTGTAAGTGTAGTATTAAACCATTAGAGGGAAGTGGGACGACAATGCCCTCCAAGGGATCTATCCTCTAAAAGTGGTTTTCAAATGAATTTAAACCTCTTATGTAGTGATTGGTTTTTAAAAATCGACCTGTTCCAAACCTACAAGCCTTATGGCAAAATGATGAAAAAAAATATCATTTATATTGGACTATTCTTTTCCTTTCCCCTCAAAGTTTCTATTTTTCTTTTGGTTTGTTTTTCTCAAAGGAAAGTTGGTTTAAGAGTAACTTATATCTAACAAAACTTGTAAGAAATGAGATTATACTTCTCACCTTGATGATAAATGGCCCAATTTGTACTTCTTAAGTTAAATGAGGCACATTTTTTGGCATAATGACTACTTCTTGATGTTTCAATGGAGCTAAAAATAGCCCCTCTTCCATGGATGGGTAGGTATCTTCCATACTTTGAACTACTTAATTTTCTTTTCTTGGTGCAATAGAGATGGGAAAGGGAGAGGTTATAAGGAGGCACAATGAAATATATTCCAGTTTAAAGGTCATTGATTTAAGTGAGAGCAATGAGGGAAACAGTAATAAATGCTAAGCCTAGTCGAAAGTCAAAGTGACTGACTAATTATTGCATAGCCTTCTCTTCCCAGCCTCACACTTCATGAAGCTATGTAGTTTAGTACCTTAGTACTGCCAAAACCAATTACCAAAGCCAATTTCATGCATGGACAGCACTGAGTTTTACCCTCTCTCTTCTTCCTCCTCCCTGATTAAGTCAAAGAAAATGTATTCCACAGCTATTCCAAATTCAAATTTATAAATGAGCACCAATACTAGGATCCATATTTTAGAATGGTTTGCTATCACCGTAACTCATGTTTTACCAAGCCAACCTTGATGTAAGGGATAATTGTTTATTGTGGAAATCTAACACTGAGGGCAGAAAGATTTGATAAAGGAAATTAAACATTCCCCCAAAAAAGCTTACTTTAGGAAGATGATATGGGAATGCAAATATCAAAAAGTGTTTGGAATTAGAATCTAACTTTATTTTTAGAAAGCTGGGAGAGTCTCTTTTAACATATTTATTATGCCCTTGTAACATAACTATGCAGAATTAATAGGGCAGAAAATAATTATTTCTTTGATCTCTAATAAAATATATAATTATCTTTTATTAATACAAGAAACATAAAGAAAATAAAGAGGTTCTCACTATAAGAATTTGATAGCTTTATGAATTTTTTAATTACCTTGATTCCTTTCCAAGAATAAGACAACTACTTGGCAATTTTTAACCACAGAAGATATGTCATTGCAATCTAGAAAGAAGATAGTTAGCTTTTCTAAATAGAAAATAAGGTGACCACAGGAACAAAATTAGACATGAAGGGTTTTTCATAGTTTCTTAAAATGCTATATTATACTCAGAGTTTATGCTTTCTTTCCTTTAAAGATTCTCATTGATTCTGAATGGGGAAAAAATTATGTGCTGTAAAAGAATTAGACAATGGGGATGTAAGACATGCTCTTAAAATCTGAGTCAAATAATGACTCACAGCTAAATACTGAAACAAAGAATCAAACATGGGCATCTTTCTGATACTTAAGCATATCCTCTACCCATTCCACCATGCTGCCTAGAATGTACTGCCTTCCATTCCTTCAAGTCTAATTTTTAAAATTTTTTATCACCAGGTAGAACATGGTCTCCTTGATGAGGAGAACTCACATAACTGGCATTACTCGCTCCCTCGTATAAAAACCCAACAGCAATTTAACTATGTTTCCATCTCTTTCAATAGACTCATAGTGTTTTAGTCTAGTATTTTAGCTATTTTAGGTAAATGACAGTTTCCCCAAAAGAATATAATTTTGTTTAGAGTAGGCTTTTGTCATATCTTTACAGCACCCAATGAGTTAAAAACTCTAGCATGTCCCTAGTACGTACTTAATTAATATTTTTAGAAAACTGAATACAAGGAGATGAATGAAATTCAACTTGTCTGTAGTAATATAATTGAATTAATAACATATTGACCTAATCACTATAAAGTAAGGTTTTATTAGCTAGATGTAACAACAGGTTCACAATATTGCCCCTTATAGCTAAATAATAATTACATATGCTAATAAAATTTCCATAATTTTTCATATAAAATGTCACTAATACTAGTTGTTACTGAAAATCAGGATTTTATGTTTATTGCCATTAAATTTTAGGCTGCTACTTTCACCCAAGCATCACAAACCATTTTTCTATTTCTTACAAGTCCAGTGCTCTAAACCCTGAGCTATAGGGCCTTACAGGTGGTCACACCCATTGTTCTATTTCTTTACAATGATTCTGTAACCCAATGCATGAATATGCTATTCTCATCTTGAGGCTTAAATGATCAATAATGTGCTGAATAAAAGAGTGATGAGAACAGGACTGGAAATCTCACAACTGAATCAAAGTGACTTATTAACAGGCCTTCTTTTAGTAAGTCTTTTTAAATCTAACTATGTATTAAGACCACATTTCTATATCATTTTCAAGTGCCTATTATTAGATTCAATATTAAATTACTTTCCTAAATTATGATTAGCAATGAATTTAAAAATCTATTTGTGTCACTTTATTTCCAAAAATGGAGGACTAGCCTTTTTCAAATTACCTTCCTAATGTGAATAAACAGAGAATTAAAGAAAAGATAACTTGTTAATTTTCACTTTATGTTTTTATGTATTTCCAGTTGTCTGCAATGAACATATACTGCTTGCAAAACTGGAAATACTTAACCAGAGAGATGAAAGACCTATGCTTCAAAAATACAAAACACTGATGAAGGAAACTGAAGATAATATAAAGAAATGTATTGGGTTGTTCATGGGTTGGGGAAAAAAATATTGTTAAAATGTCCATACCAGCAAAGCAATCTACAGATTTAATGCAATCCCTATCAAAATACCCATGACATTTTTCACAGAACCTGAACAAATAATCCTAAAATTTATATGGAACCACAAAAGAACCAGAATTGCCAAAGCAATCTTGAGGAAAAAAGACTAAAGCTGGAGGTATCATGTTCCCTGACTTCAGACAAAGCTACACTAATCAAAACAGCATGGTACTGGCACAAAAACAGACATATAGATTATTGTAACACAACAGAGAATCCAGAAATAAACCTACACATTTGCGGTCAATTAATCTATGACTAAAGGAGGCAAGAATATACAATAGAGAAAAAAATAGTCTCTTCAACA
Organism: Camelus ferus; assembly: GCF_009834535.1. Lineage (NCBI taxonomy): Eukaryota > Metazoa > Chordata > Mammalia > Artiodactyla > Camelidae > Camelus > Camelus ferus. Next base: position 15,402,130 of record NC_045699.1, read on the forward strand.
AGTGGTGCTGGGAAAACTGAACAGCTACATGTAAAAGAATAAAATTAGAATGTTTTCTCACACCATATACAAAAATAAACTCAAAATGTGTTGAAGACCTTAAACATAAAACTAGAAGAGAATATAGGCAGAATACTTTTGACATAAACTGTAGCAATATTTTTGGATCTATCTCCTAAGGTAAGGGAAACAAAAGCAAAAATAAACAAATGGACCTAATTAAACTAAAAAGCTTTTGCACAACAAAGCAACCCATCAACAAAATGAAAAGACAATCTACTGAATGGGAGAGAATATTTACAAATGACATGACCAGAAGGGGTTAATATCCAAAATATATAAACAGTTCATACAAATCAATATCAAAAAAGTCCAATTAAAATATGGGCAGAAGACCTGCATAGACTTTTTTCCAAAGATACACAGTGGCCAACAGGCACATGAAAAGATGCTCAACATCACTACTCATCAGAGAAATACAAATCAAAACAATGAGATAACATCTCCCACTTTTCAAAATTACTATCATTAAAAGTCTACAAACAGCAAATTGTTGGTGAGGATGTGAAGAAAAGGGAACCCTAGTATACTGTTGACAGGAATATAAACTTGTGCCACCACTATAGAAAACAATATGAAGATTTCTCAAAAAACTAAAACTAGAACTACCATATAATCTAGCAATTCCATTCCTGGGTATATATACAAAGAAAAAGAAAACACTAATTCAAAAAATATACATGCACTCCAATGTTCATAGCAGCATTATTTACAGTAGCCAAGACATGGAAGCAACCTAAGTGTCCATCAACAGATTAATGGAAAAGAAGATGTGGTGTATATGTATACTGGAATATTGCTCAGCCATTAAAAAAAAAAGAGTGAAATTCTGCATTTTGCAACAATGTGGATGGACCTAAAGGGTACTATGCTTGATGAAATAAATCAGACAAAGAAAGACAAATACTCTATGTTATCACTTATAAGTGGTATCTAAAAAATAAAATCAATGAGTGTATATAACAACACAAACAAAATCACAGTGAAAATGCAAGCCACGGAGTGGGAGAAAATGTTTAGGATATTATATAGATGTCAATTAGACAATCTAATTTTTAAAATAGTCAAAATATCTCAGCAGCACTTAGAAATGATATTCAAAAGACTAAATATGATATAAAAAGCTGCAAACTTCATTAGTTGTTAAGGCACTGCAAATTAAAACCACAATAAGATAGCACTATAGACCCATCAGATTAGTTAATACTAAGAAGATTGACATTACCAAGTGTTTGCAATGAGGTTAGCTTAGTCCTTATGGGCTGCTAGAATAAAATACCATAGAGTAGATTGCTGACTAACTGCAAACATTTATTTCTGACAGCTCTGGAGGCTGGGCATTCCAAAATCATAGAGCCAACAGGGTCACCTTTGGATGAAGGCTCTCTTTTGGGTTCATAACCAGTGCCTTCCAGAGGCATCTTCAAATGGTGGAAGGGTGGAGACAGCTGTATGGAGTCTCTTTGACAACAGCATTTGTCCCATTCATGAGGGCTCCACTTTCTTAACCTCCCAAAAGCCTACCACCTAATATCATCACATTGGACATGAGGATTTCAATATATGAATTTGACTTGGAGCCGGGGGTAGAGGGGCGGACACAAACATTCACGTCATAGCAGATGTAGAGCAACTGGAACTCTCATACACGCTGGAAGACATGTAAACTGGTAAACCACTTTGGAAGACTGGCATTATCTACTAAAGTTGAAAGTATGTAACTCAGATGCATACTAACAGAAGGTATATACATAAATATATGCACCAAAGGATGCATACAAGAATGTTCATGTCAATATTATTCATAATAACCCCAAAATGGAAGAAACCCAATATTTATTAATGAATAAATAAATAAATAGCAGCATACAATGGAATATTGTGTCCAGCAACAAAAGCTAACTAACTTCTATTATACACAAGAACATAGAAGAGTCCCACAAAAACAATGTCAAATGAAGGAAATCAGGTACAAAGGAATGCATACACTTCTTTTAAAAAACTCAAAAGCAGATAAACAGGATTATATTGTATAGCACAGGGAAATACATACAAGATCTTCTGGTAGCTTACACAGGAAAAAAATGTGACAATGAATATATGTACGTTCATGTATAACTGAAAAATTGTGCTCTACACTGGAATCTGACACAACATTGTAAAATGACTATAACTCAAAAAAAATGTTTTAAAAAAACTCAAAAGCAAGCAAAACTAATATGTATAAATCAGAAGAACAGTTAATTTTGGGGTGGAAGATGAAGATAGTGACAAAGAAGGGTTACCACCAACATTCCATTTCCAGACATGAGTATGGTTCACTCATGATAATTCAAAGATTTGTAACTTTTGCACTTTTCCACAGGTATGTTATACTTTCATTTATATATATGTGTGTGTGTGTGTGTGTATACATATATATACACAAATCCCTATTTTTAAATCTACTGAACTTTTCTATCAAACTTTTTTAAGTGAGGTAATTTTGACATGATGTTAACATGGGGTCATGCTGGTAGACATAAATCATCAACCTATTCTTCCTTAAACACATACAAAGTATCTGTTTAATAATCAGCTTCTTCAATAACAGTCAGTTTCTCCTTTAATAATCAGTTTCTTCACACCCTCCATCAGACTGGCAAAAAGTTATCAATGTTAAGTTTATCAATTAATATTATTTCTATAGTCAACTTCTTGGGTCTTTTTATAAATTATTTGCGGTTTTCTGATGCCTCTTTCAGTATTTTTGTTTTAGCAAAGATTAGTAGCAATTCAAAGAACAAAACCAATACATAGATTTAAAAAAAAATACAAGAGTGAAAACTAAAACAAGATAAAAGCAATAGTTAAAAATACAACTGGAGAAAAGTCAATAGATTAATAAAATAAATAAAAATCAGGTCTACAATTCGACCCCTGCTGGGTCACTGTATTATTGGTGGGGGGCAGGGAATTATGACAAAAATTCAAAAATACACTGACATTTTCTCATTTAAAGTATACAGGGGTAAAAAAGTTACCTAAATATCTGGGGAGATTAGTAAGGAAATTAAAAGATTATCTATAAAGGACAAAAAAATCAGGTTTGCCTCAGACTTCTAAACAACAGTAAAGGCTAGAAGACAATGGGATGATGACAGTCTTGAGGAAGGAGTGAAAAGATTATCTCCCAAAGAATCTCTTTCTATCAGGCTGTCATTTGTTTTAGAAGACAATAGAAAGATATTATTAAACACGCAAAAATTCAAAATATATTATCCAAGCACCCTTATTTGAAATGCTGAGGACACATTCATCTGACCAAGAATTAGAAGAGCTCAACCTTGAAGAATCTGGAATACGAGAGCCTACAGTGTGCAATGCTACTGTTTAAACCGACAGTGTTGTCAAAAAAACTACTAAACGTATGTAAACTCAAGTAAAAAAATTCATAAGTAATGAGAAGATAAATAATATAAAAATATTAAAGCAAAATGAAACTTTTAAAAGTTTAGTAGCAACAGTTTTTCAATCATGTACCTAATCTTATGCATCATGAATAAGAACATGAGCTTGAGGCCAAACAAGCCTGGATACTACACTCTCACTATATTAACTGAGGCAAATTATTGATCTTTCTGAGCCTTTGCCTTCTCATCTATTAAATACCCACCTTTTGTGTATTGCTGTGAGGATTAAATAAAAGAACAGACTAAAGCCCTTAAACATAATAGAGACTCTGTAAATAAGAGTCCAACTCCCCTCTCCCCAACTGCATTTACTTTTCCTAGAAAGTAATTTTTCTTAGTCAACTGACCAGAAATCATTTTCATGTCCTTTTTTAAGTCTACATCCATGGTTAATTACCACTTGGCCATTGCACTGTTCTTCCAAGTTCATCCTCAGTTGTCTGTCCTGCCTTCCATCACATCCTTCAAAAATATGAGCTATCTTAGAGGGCATCCTGTGCAGACAAATTGCTATATTAAATTGCCTCACCCTTTTCTCCTCTTATTGATAGCAGGTAGAACCTTTAACACTGATATAGTAGCATCAAGATTGCAACAAAGCATTTGCTGTGAAATGTACATCGTCAGCTAAAGTGATAGTTATTTTCCATGTCATAGATTTTTATTCTTAAAACTCCACTTTTTCTGACTTAAGTGAAGCTACATTTTTCCTAACTTAAATTTATACTTGGGGAAATTCCTCAGAGTGTATATTTGAATTAATTTAAAATTAACAAGAGCTACACATTTAGTTTAAATTTTAAAAATCAAATTATTTCTCTACTTTCAGTAAAAACATTTTTTTAACGTAAATAATGCAGAATTTTAACAAATTTTCACTGATTTGTATAAAGATCAAAAGAATCTGACCCTCACAGCCCTCCATGCTAAATAGGAAGTTTATAAAACTAAATATTCAAGTCACATTTAGGTACTTTAAGTCTCAAATATCTGTCAACTAAATAAATATTTCCACATACCTGAAGTTGTACTTAATTTGGTATATCCATTTTATCCAATTAATTGTAGAAATTGCATCAGTATCATAATTCAATATTTCATCCCGAACAATTAGAGAGCATCCTTCTTATGATTAGTAAGTCAAGAAAGTAAAAAGAAACATGTATCTAATAACATTAAATTCCTCCATGGATCCAAGTTAAACTGCTATTTTTATAACCACAAAAATGATTTTTCACTTATAGAATCTACGCCAAGCCTCTGCTATCATGAACTTCTGAAGAGGATTAGTCTTAATCTTTCAAAGTACTGCTCATACTAGAATAAAGAATCAGTCAGCATTCACACTTCCCAAAAACTCACATAATGACTCACGCCTCTTCTCTCTGAATCCTTTCTTTTTCAGCCACCTGATACACAATAAGGGATAATTCCACAGGACTTGAATATCTTCTGGAAGTAGCTTAGTCAGTTAATTTGAGCAGAAAGTGATCCTTCTCATTTTTTATAGAAAATACACTTCATGGTTTCACACTCTGGCAGTAAATGACCTAATAATGTATTCTATTGAAAAGCAATACAATTGAACAAATGATCCACATGGACATAAAATAGATACTCAAATATTTACTGTTTCCATACGTTTGTTATTAGTGCCTCTTCTTTTCAGTAGTGAAATTTCAGAAGTTTCTTTCTCCGATACTGCTAAGATCATTACTCCTATATGACCTACCTGAATCCAAAGATCCCAGCCACAGTGAATTGTCAAGCAATTTTTCTCTGCTGAGATAATTTATGGGGGAAAAAACAACTGGTTCTTCATGGGTCCACTTTACTGGCAAATGCCTGGGCAACCCCCCACCGTAGTCAGTACCATTCCACAAATATTAAGAAAGAAGAAGCAAAACACTATTTGGTCATCTTAGCATCTTATTAGCCATAAGAACTAATAATAACTACAAATCTTGAATTCAGTAATAAAACCATCACAGAGAGAAATTCCCAGGTGCCAACATTTTGAGAATGTAATATTGGAAAAAAGGAAACACATAAAATAAGTTCAGTAGTTGGGAGTAACTGGTAAAGCGACCTCAGCAAGAAAGAAATGAGTTGAGTCAATTTTAGATGTGTGTTTATACCCAAGAGGCAGAATTTTAAGTAAGCCAAAGTCAGTATAGGATATTGTCAGTGGAGGTTAATATAATATAATCATAACTTAGGGCAAATGCATGGGTTCGCATAATTTTTCTCATCACTTGTTGGATAAAAAACTAAAATAGTGATCTGGATAGAAACTCATATTTCTCCTTTTTATTATTTTTAATCACAGTCTCTTCAGAGACCTCATATAATAACAGAGTTTTCCAAAGCCTTTTCACACATTTCCATGGGGAAATGTAAATATTGGGTTTTTTTCCTAAATGGAATTAATTTTCATCTCTGCTTTGATAGTTTATTAACTAACCATAAGCAATTGATCAGATCATTTCCATGAGAATAAATGGTTATTAACACATATTACAGAGACAGAAAATGTGAGAATAAGCAGTCCAACTTCTGACACATTGGTGGCTCAGGGGAGAGGGAGCATTAATGAAGCATCTAGCCTCAGGTCACTTATCTGCATCACAAGCAAGCTAGTTCATAACTTTAGAAGTTCTTTGCCATCTGGAGATGGTCTGATGACCTGGGTGAGGTGAATTGCTCTGTCCTGTTCCCTGGACACAGGTGTCCAATCAGCCCTGACTGACACTTGGCAGGCTCTCAGGGCAGCCACAAGCTAAATGGACACAGAGAGCAGCAGAGTAGTCTTTTGCACTCCGGCAGTGAGACAGTGACTTCTTCCAGAGCAGGCTGGAGCTCTTTAGTCCCTGAAGAGTTGAATGAAAGAAGAATGACTACAAATTCAACAGAAGGAAATGTAGGGTTCATGTTAAATGGGCACTTAGGCCTCATCACTTTCACCACTTTTAAAGTAATCTCTCTCCATTAGTCAATATAGATCTTCTTGTGAAATTGTATAAAGCTTATTCGCTCTAATTGTGAGCTTAAAGGAATTCCTCAAACAGCGTAATTTGCTCTAGAAAAAGTGGAGTGATAGCCTATGTTTACATGCCTCAACATCTCTAATCCTTATATTTAGACAAAGGTTATTATAAATTCATCATTCTCTTTTCCAAACAACACAACACTCAATACACAACATTCTTTTATTTTGTAACTAAACATATACGGACACATAAATATATTAGAGTTGAGGGGAAAACAGTTCAGGATAAGTATTACCTAAATATAGTATGTTTCCCCTAAAGGTCTAATGCTACTATATAAACAAATAATGAAAGTTAATATGAGTATACGGCTCTTGGACAAATTAAGAGAAAAATATACCACATGACTTTAATGTTTCTTTTTTTTTTAATTTTGTTCAAAAATAATTAGAACAGTTTTTTAATAGCTTTCACCAAGAAAGGTCCAAAGCAATAAAATTAGTTTAACATTTTTCACTGTCCAAAAAGAGTATCTTCCACTGTTTCTTCTTCCTCAGTTTTTTAATAATAGACTATATCACGTATTTCTCCTGAATTTCAGAGGGGCAGCAGGGACTCAGTTTCTCACTTAACACATACAACCAGGCTAGATCCTTTTTTCCAATACCAGTGTTATGAGACGGGATAACAACTGTATTGCAGAGTTTCCAGGATGGGAAGATGTACCAGAAATCACAGTGTGTAAGGTGAATATAATTGGATCCAGAAAACAGCCAATTCATTCATACATTAAGGTACATTGCAAGAGGGTTCTATTTTGTAGATATATATCCACAACAGGAATCCATAATCACAGGTTTTTTTTTTAACAAAGTCTCCACTGTCTACTCAAAAGATGATTTTATAAAATGCCACTAACCATACCCTTGCCCAATCTGGATTCACATGGATTGAATCCCCTATTTAGCTTTACATTTTTCTTCCTGAAATTTATGAGCCCGATTACAAATCACTGCTGAGTGACATTCAGAAGATATTGCAAGGGCGTCTACTCTACCTCTCTTGTCAAATGTGTTTCAGCAGAAGGATTATTGATGGAAGCCTGAGACACAGATGAAGAGGAATTAGAGCTGTGAGGTATAGAATTGCAGAAATTGCGTCTGTACAAGCAGCTGAAAGCAAGATGATATTCTGTTCAAATGTTTCCTATTTCAAAGAACTCTCCAGAGTCCCATTTACTCCTGACAAGTACTAACAGTGCTTACAAGTTTTCCTCAACCTGGAGAATTGCTCAAATTAAGAAAATATTTTTAGTTAAAAAGATGGCTGCATCAGAACTTGAAAGCTGTACAATAAGACCTGAAAAGGATTTTATCAGACAATAAGATCTAGCCCTGGTGCCTTCATCTGCAAAATAAAACTATGAAATAACTGATTCTTGTTTAACACAATCGCATAGGCAAGCCTCATTTTATTGTGCTTTGCTTTATTGAGCTTCATTGCGTTTTTTACAAAGTGAAGGTCTGTGGCAACCCTCTGTCCAGCAAGACTACTGGTGCTGTTTTCCCAACAGCATTTGCTCACTTCATGTCTCTGTGTCACATTTTGGTAATTCTTGCAGTATTTCCATTTTTTTCATTATTATTGTATTTTTTTATGGTGATCTGTGAAGAACAATCTATGATGGTACTATCGTAATTATTTTGAGGTGCCAAGAACCATACTCACATAAACAGCAAACTTAATCGCTAAATGTTGTGTGTGTTCTGACTGCTCCACTGACCGGCTGTTCCCTGTCTTTCTCCCCCTCCTTAGGCCTCTCTATTCCCTGGGACACAACAAAGTTGAAATTAGGCCAACTAATCAGCCTGCAATGGCCTCTAAGTGTTCGAGTGAAAGGAAGAGTCACACATCTCTCACCTTCACTCAAAAGTTAGAAATGACTAGAATTAGTAAGAAAAACAGGACAAAAGCTGATACAGGCCAAAAGCTAGGCCTCTTGCCCCCAGCAGTTAGCCAAGTTATAAATGCAAAGAAGGAGTTCTTAAAAGAAATTAAAAGTGCTACTCCAATGAACACATAAACAATAAGAAAGCAAAACAGCATTATTGCTAATAGGGACATAGTTTTAGTGGTCTGGATAGAAGGTCAAAACAGCCACAACATTCCCTTAAGTCGAAGTCTGATCCAGAGTAAAGCCCTAACTCACTCCAATTCTCTGAAGGCTGAGAGAAGTGAGGACGCTGCAGAAGAAAAGTTTGAAGCCAGCAGAGGTTGGGTCATGCAGTTTAAGGAAAGAAGCTGTCTCCAGAACATCAACATGAGAGGTGAAGCAGCAAGTGCTGATGTAGAAGCTGCAGAGAGTTACCCAGAAGATCCAGCTCAGATCATTAATGAAGGAGGCTACACTTAACAACAGATTTTCAGTCTTCTATCAGAAGAAGCTGCCATCTAGGACTTTCATAGCTAGAGAGGCGAAGTCAATGCCTGGCTTCAAGGCTTGTTGGCTCTCTTGTTAGGGGCTAATGCAGTTCGTGACTTTAAGTTGAAGCCAATGCTCATCTACCGTTTCAAAAATCCCAGACTGTTAAGAATTATGCTAAATCTCCTCTGCCAATGGTCTCTAAATGGAATAGCAAAGCCTGGGTACAGCACATCTGTTTACATGGTTTGCTGAATATTTTCAGCCCACTGTTGAGACCTACTGCTCAGAAAAAAAAAAAAAATCCCTTTCAATATATTACTACACATTGACAAGGCACTTGCTTATCCAAGAGCTCTGATGGAGATGTACGACGAGATTAATGTTTTTACACCTGGTAACACAACGTCCATTCTGCAGCCCATGAAACAAGGAGCAATTTAGACTTTCCAATCTTATCGTTTCAGAAATACATTTCATAAGGCTATCACTGCCATAGATAGTGATTCCTCTGATGGATCTGGACAAAGTCAACTGAAAATCTTCTGGAAAGTACTCATCATTCTACATGCCATTAAGAACATTTCTGATTCATGGGAAGAGGTCAAAATGTCAGCATTAACAGGAGTTTAGAAGAAGTCGATTCCAACCCTCCTGGATGACTTGGAAGGGTTCAGATTTCAGTGGAGGAAGTAACTGCAGGTGTGGTGGAAACAGAGATAGAACTAGAATTACAAGTGGAGCCTGAAGATGTGACTGAATTACTGCATTCTCACGAGGAGTTGCTTCTTACAGATGAATAAAGAAGGTGGTTTCTTAAGATGGAATGTACTCTTGGTAAAGGTGCCCTAAAGATTGTTGAAATGACAAAAAAGATTTAGAATATAACATAAACTTAGTTGATAAAGCAGCAGCAGGGTTTGAGAGGATTGACTTCAATTTTAAAAGACGTTCTAGTGTGGGTATAATGCTACCAAACAGCATGGCGTGCTACAGAGAATTCATTCATGAAAGGGAGAGTCAATAATGTGTCAAACTTCATTGTCATCTTATTTTAAGAAATTGTCACAGCCATTGCAACCTTTAGCAACCATCACCCTGATCAGTCAGCAGCCATCAACATGAAGGCAAGACCCTTCACCAGCAAAAAGAATATGACTTACTAAAGGCTCAGATAATGGGTTAGCATTGTTTAGCCATAAAGCGTATACATTTTTTAGACATATGATGCTATTTCACACTTAATAGATGATGGGTTAGTGTAAACATAATCTTTATGTGTACTGGGACACCAAAAAAAATTCATGTGACTCACTACTGTGTTATTTGCTTCGTTATGGAAATCTGAAACTAAACTCTCAATATTTTGAGGTGTGCCTATACGAGAAAATTAGTCATAAGCCAGAACCAAAATATTACAATAGATTCTTCACAGATGACTCTAAAACATCTTCACTGAGAAAGCACAAAGAGTACAGTTCAGAAGATGTTAACTATAAATGTCTGTCTTCCTGAAACAACTCTCTTCCTCATATTACTACATGTACTTTTTTCCTGAGTATCAATTACAGAATTGCCCCAAGTATGTTTTCCAGATCACCAGCACAAAAGGATGTTAATAAAAATTTCCTGATAAAGGACTCCAGTTTAAAGTGAGGAAATGATAGAACCGTCCTCTAGTAGCTTTTTTCACTGCTGGACTTCTCAGAGTTTTTCATATGCTAGCATAGATTGTGATGATCCATGGCGGGGACATAATAGTCAGCATTTCCAAACTTATTTGATGATGGAAGCCCCCCCTTTTTTCATGGAATGCCTTTGACTACTATTTTAAGGAGTGTGTATAACAATTTTGTAGGCTTGGGGTTGAGATTATTAGCATAGAAAGTCTCTGGCTGTTCTTCCAAAGACCAACATCACTAGTTATTCGCCTTTGTGGGAAATATACAGCAGGATAAAAACATATTGTCTCGGAGACTGCAATTTTATCCCCACCTTCTCACAGCAGCACTCTCCACCCCAGTCAGTCACATTAGCAGGCTCACTGTCAGTCAGGTAATCACAGCATATTCATATAATCACAGATATTCATGCTGGCCACTCTCACCAACATGTTCCCCTGAAAACATCCCCTAGATGTGAAAAGTAACATCCTTTTCAGTTTTTATAATGGCTTCTCTTATTTTTGTTTGCAACATACTATTACTGTGCTGAAAGATTGTTACTTATGTTCCATAAATCTTCCTGCCTTCTATCAGTAGTTACCTTTCATATAATGACCAGAAAACTTTTGCCAAATTCTGTTGTACTAGGAAAAGAAAATTCTCTCACAGATTTTCTTTTTTAAAGGAGTCCAGCTTTGGGTTACTTTTTTGTTGTTGTTCACTTAATAAACAAAAGTGAGAGTGAAATACCAGCGATTTGGTAGAAAGAATTTGTTCCTTCAGGATGTATATGATAGTGCTTTGCTTGGGAAATGGAACCATCACTGAAATGACTGACGCTTTTTGCCACTTTGTACTCAGTTTTGATTTGATGATAGTGCTCCATTTAATGAGCAGTATCTCTTTATGCAAAAGATACTGCTCAGCACTTGACACACATCAGCTCAATTTATCCTCATAATATCCCATAGGGAGGAAGTCTTTATTAGCCTCATCTTATAGATTGGGAAACTGAGTCTCAGAAAAAGTAAGCTTATCACTGAAAGTCCCAGTTGTTAAGTGATGAGCTGATCTTCGAACCAGAATCTGTCTGGTTTTCAAGTCCCTGATCTTTCCAGGATACCAAGTAGACTTTTATGTCATTGTTTATAACAACCCCTTAGTAAAGCCATAATCACATGTTATCATAGCATTTGATAAGAAATGGAAGGATCTTTCCCAGTCCAGCCAGAGGTACCCTTCCTCACATCTACCAAAAAACAGGATTTAAGCTTCTATGAAAACGATTCTGCACTGATGGACAAAGAGAACGAAACAAAAACAGAACAACCCCAGGAAGAACAGAGGTGGACTCTGCATTCAGCTAATTTTAGAGCCAACTGAGGTACACTGCATCTTACTATTTATGGAACTATCTTTCTGCAAGTACGTCCTTATAAAAGCAACGAGGTTTTCATATAAAGACTCTTACCAACAAACTCTGGTTAATAAATCTGGCTGTGAAGTGAAATGCGAGAGAATTATTGTGTGAGAAATGTCCCTCTATCAGCAAATGTGCTGACTAGTCAGGTTGCATGGTATCGGTGTTAATAATTAGGCACAACTGAAAGGTCATCAGAGAGAGAAAAGCAGCTGAGGCCACTATGGCATGAGTTTGTTAAATGACTTTCTCTTTTTAAAAAAACAATGTTATCAAATATCAGATATCTTGGCTATGTGATGCCTTAATCCATTTCTCTGCTTCACTTGCTCTATCATGTCTTTGCCGTGGTATGGACAAAACCTAGGACCCTGAGAATAATTAGACTTAAACACCTGAATGTTGAGGCTCCCTATAAAAAAGACTGAGTACTAATCAGAACAAAAGGAGATGGAAACAGAAACTAACATTTATTAGGTACCTAGTATATGCCAGGAACTCTACAGTTCTTTTGATCGTGTTATAGCATTAATCCTCACAATGTTATAAAATAGGTGTTCTGCAAATGAGAACTACTAATGAAGTGATGCCCATGCTCCCTAGATCTCTCAATCTGTATGAAGTTCAGCCAGGGTTCAATCTGAGATTTGCTGGCTGCAAAGACTGTGCTCACTCCACCACTCATTCTGCATCCCTCGGGTTATTTTCATTGTCCTGAGCACCCTGTAGAATCAGAAGATGCTTTAAAAGCTAGAGGGGACTATAGGGCTTTCCTATGTAATCCCCCAGTTAACACATGAGAAAATTTAGACCCTCAGCAGATTTATCATTTAACCCAGATTGAAAGCTTCTCAGTGCCGGAATGGAAAGTTTAACCCAATCTCTTGATTCATACTTATTTTGTATTTTTACTATTTCCCATTGATTTCCTTGCTGTCTTTTTAAATGATGGCTAAAACCAGGTTTACCGCATTGCAGAAATCCAGGCAATACTGTTCATGGTATAGTATAGCATCCTAGGTCAAAGTCATTCAGCTTCTGGTTTATGCATTTGTTTTAATATAATTGTAGTAAAATATTCATCTTTTATAAGATAGCTAAAGTGAAAATGTGTTTTGTGGAAACAGCAAAGATCATTACTAAATGCGTAAGAACCTATTTAAGGTCAGAGGAATTAGACTAGGATATCCAATGGTCTTTCCTCTGTCTAAACTTGACCCCACCCTGACGCTTAACATACTCCTGGTCATCTTTCAAAATCCTGTTTGTGTATCATTCCTTCCAGGAAGTATTGTTGAGAATCACTTCATCATAGTTCCCCAACCCCCAAATCAATTATTTCATACTCTGGTTACTTCAGCATTGTGTATGTAATTTGATTATTTTACTTGTTGAGCAACATCACAATTTATTTTGTTTGCATGCTTACTCTCATTGTTAAAATGTACACAGTGAGAGTATTTTACTTATCCCTGTATACTCAGACCTAATACAGCATTTGACTGTATAGGTGCTCCATAGATGTGTTTGAAATGAGTTGAATTGAAATTAATTGGCCTGCCTTGAATGGAACTGTACCGAATTTGTTTAAATTTAACTGGCAGTTGTTACCATCTGGTTAATCTGGTTACACCAGGAACATTCCAAGTCTTGCTGAATTAGTAAAACACTTAAAGTTTTTAGAACTATTTTAAAGGGGGGAAAAACACGTGTTGACCTCTATCTGCAATGTCAGGAATGCATGGGTAAAAAGCAGGCTGGGAGGGACCCTGCACAGAGGGTCCTCATTCTGCTACAAGTTGGCTTACTCAGGTAAGAACTGAAGGTTTTCTTCACACTTTGGCCTGACACTCGAGCTGGATTACGATAAGCACTAGACACACAGTGAGGCACAGAAGCAGAAAATTAGACATGCTCACACATCTAAATACAGCACAAGAGGGAAAATCTAAGGCTCCAAAGAAAGCACTGTAAAGAAATTCTTCTCTTTAGTCTCTCACTGGGTAGATAGCCAAACATTCTTGTCAAACATCTTTGTGAAATTATTCTAAAATCAGTTTTAATGAGTTTTAATAGTTTTTGTTTCAAAATATACTTTAAAAATATATTTGATGGATAAAGTCTGCAAGCTGTTCTACTAAACCATAGGCAAGTTTTATAAGTTTGTGATGGTTATGAGGGTCAAACAGCGTGGCAAGAGGTACTCATTCTTCATATATGCAAAGTAAACATCTCATGGAGAGACGCCAGAGTCATATACTGCATGAAGAAATAGAGCATGTGACCAGCCATAGTGAAGTGAAGAGGAACCATGCAGTTAAGACAAAAACAAATTCAGAATCTTGAATGCTTATGGTATAGAGATGGTGATGGAGATGATCTCCTTTATACAGCTATAGGAGAGGAAATGCACTTCTAGAATATTTAAGGCTGGAAAGACGATTTCATGGCCTCCCTTTGCCAGTATTACTGCGAGGCTGATGGAGGATCAACAGTTCTGGTGCAGACAAGCACCTTGTAAATGAGAAAGCCCTGTTCAGAAGGATAATATTCCTTGCAGAAGTTCCAGCACCATGGATCATGTATCATTTAAAATTTATATATCATAGATAGATAGATGAAACTTTATTTTAAATCTGGGATTTGGGTAAGTCAAGGAAATACCTCAGTAAGTGTTGATATAAAACTAGAATAACTAAGTTGTAGTTTATAAAACTTAAGAATTTCTGAGATATATATATATATTTAAGATATTCAGAGCTATATAAATGTGCCTAGACATACTAATCAAAAACATGCTCTTTGAATATAAACTTTAAATGTATTACTGAACAGTCTTAATAAAGAGCTACTGTTTCGCATTCTTTAAATATTTTTTCTATCGCAATCACCTCTGTGTCTTAAATTTGACTTTAAGGGAATCATGCGATTACAGAGATGAGGATGCAAAGTTCCTGATGTAAGTACAAGTTATTTTCAGATTCAAATTTGAGGAGAGAATAAATCTCTTAAATTTTACTCTGCAGTCTCAACATTAAAGTGATATACATGTGACACTTACTCAGTGCTTTTATTTGAGAAATAAAAAGGTAAGCCAGCAAACGGCTCTGACATACCTTACTCCTAAAAAAAAGTGTCTGTCCCTGCAGTATATCTGTTAAGAATAAAAATATGAAATTCCAGTTCATAAGGTTTAATGATTTGATTTTTTGAGGAAAAAAGCAGAATAAAATGTTGTTTGTGATTTTGACTCTCTGAAAACATGCCAACTATAAGGCCAAAACAGGCACAATTTAAAAAATAAACCTTGTTTCATTGGTTTGTAGCAAGGGCTGAGGGAAATGTGACTTGAGATACAGATTTGGGGAGATAGCTGCATAGAGGTGATAGATGAAGGTATGAGTGACAATGAGAACTCCAAGGATGAGATCTGACGGAAATGGCCTTTGATTCTCAGACTAAGGAAGGGTGAGAAGCAATGAACACAGATTCATAATGAAATACTGTAGCCACTAGTTTTCACAATGGCAGGGGGCAGAGAACGAGTTTCATTAGGCAGCTGATTTCCTCTTTATCCCTACTGAGTCAGGATGCAGGGCTGCTTCCCATTCTGATGAGTGTTCTTCCATAGTTTTTCAGAGACATCAGGCTTCTATGCCACAGAAAGTGTGCACCAAACTCAGAGCCACAGAGAAACACTGTGACAATGACCCAGAAGAGAAGGACAATGCCAAACTACCTGCTAGAAGACCAGCGTCTGAGGAAAACCGTACGTCAAGATAATCTTGTTGACTCTAAATCTTTCTTGCCACACGGCTAATATTTAAAATACTCTCTCTTTTTAAATCAGCCAGGCTTTTGAAAACAATGGGCAGACATTTCAACATTTGTAATTTTGTCTTTTTTCACTCATAAGCATCGTCCCTTGAACTTGACCAAGAAAATCATCAGACATATGGAGCTTTTATGTTCTGTTAAAGCACGAGTATCAGTGTATTTCTCTTGATGCTTTACAAATATAAATACACACACACACACACACACACACACACACACGTGCATCAGTCCCTTCTCTCCAGGATCTTTCCCCACTACTAACGAATAGTCAACCAAATATCATTTGACTTTTTCTATGGCTATAAATTTCAGCATTTATTCAATCATTCATTTATCTTTGGTGAGTCATCATAGCTAGGTCCATGAAAAACACAGACAGTACCCCTGCCCTCACAGAAACTCATTCTGGAGTTTATATTCAGAACATACGTTTTTTTCTCCTAATAACAGTAGATTGTGATGAAAAATAAGAATAGAAAACAAAAAAGGAAGGGATGAAAAAGAAGGATAAAAGAAAGCTTATTGGTTTTCTATGTGGGAAGAAAACAACAGGACATTCTTTAAAATCCTGCTGCTTTAGTTTAGCAGCAGCATGTGATTATGTTTCTCTAATTCTTTAATCCTCTAATCATATGTCTGATAATTAAGTAGACATATGTCAACATATCCCTGAGAAATATGGGCAGGTTACACTATAATAGATCACACGGCTCCAAAACAGCACTGCAAACATTAATCTACGCTGTCTTCCAGCAAGTATTTTGACCATCTTCTGTGTTGCAGGCATCCTTCTCATTCTGGAGATTCAGCAGTGAATAGCACCCTGTCATCTTGAAGCATAAGGCTTGGTATTTGAGCTGTAAAGTCAGTCAATGCCCCCTGGCAGAGACTGTCTTTAGGAGACTAGCAGAACCAGTATGACCAGTAGCCTCCCTAAGTGACAGCACTTTCACTCTCTCCCTTTTTTGTCTTATCTCCAGATACGAAAGAAAAAGAATGCTGGAATTGAAAGGTATGTTAGAGTTTTTCCAGATTACCTACTCTAAAGCCTTTTATTGATAGATATGTGAATGAGGACCAGAGGTTTCAATTAACATCCAAAGATTATTCAGCAGATTATGATAATGACAAGACATCAGAAAAATATTCCTTGTCGGGATGTACGTATATGTACATGTATGTGCTGAGGGATATACCAAGACTATGCTGGCTCAAAAAGAATTAGTCCCCGACTTCCTTAAAAATTATTTTCTGCATTTTTCCCAGTAATAAACTTGCTATCTTACTGTTCAGAGGATTTCTCATTTATCACTAAATTCCCTTTGAGCTCTTAGACTTGGCAAACATTGAAAACCCTGCAAAATTTTTTCATCTCTTGATGTCCCTTCCATAAATTAATTAAGATAACTCATTTTCTCCCACATTTCCCATAATCCAGAAAATGAGAATCAAATGTAATTTTTAAAACTCAGTAAAAAACCCTTTGACTTTCTCTTTTACGATTGCCTGGTTTTGATCCTCTGAAAAATACAAGGCAAACGTCCAACACAGACAAGTTAATGTTACATCCTAACTGTATTTAAAATAACTCGATCATATTCATTAATCCAAAGATAGTGAGAAGCTCCCACATTTAGTCTCAAACAACATGAGGTCATCAGCATATGAGGGAATCATGTACTACTGGTCATTAATCTTCATTTCAGAAATTACATTTGAAGATTTAATTCTCTCTTCCTATGTCTAGACAGGCAATGAGGAATAATCTTTTCAGCTTTAATTGCATTTACTCCTATGACTTCATAAAAAGGATAATTCTAGTTGCTATTTGCAAAAGAAAAAAAAGAACATATATAATCCTCATGATCTGGTCACATTATAGTTGTCGGTAACCTCAATAGCTCGGTGTCTGTGGGAGACATAAAAGAAATATGAAACAAAGTTTCCATTCTTAATAAAAATCATAGAATTTATCCAGAAATTGTTGATCATCTGCTGTGATTACAAAGGAGTGCAAAGCGGTTTTCCCTCAAGCAGCTTAGCTTCTATTTAAAGATGGAAGGTGTATTACTTGGGCTGCCATAACAAAATACCACAAATTGGGTGGTTTAAACAGTGGAAGTTTATTTTCTCACAGTTCTGAAGGCTGGATGTCCAAGATCAAGGTGTCAGCAGGTTGTTCTCCTTGAGGTCTCTCTCCTTGCCTTGCAGGTGGCCACCTCCTCACTGTGTCCTCGCAATGTCTTTCTTCTGTGCATGTGCATCCCTGGTGTCTCTCCGTGTATCCAAATGTTCCCTTCTTATGGGGACATCAGTCAACCTGGATTAAGGCCCACCCTAAAGACCTCATTTGAACTTAACTACATTTTCAAAGGCCCTATCGCCAAATACAGTGACCTTCTGAGGTTACTGGCAGTTAGGAGTTCAACAGGTGAGCAACACAAGGCATTGTATACAAGTATAATAAAGTGTAATGTGTTATACGAAGAGAAGACGCTGGCTGGTACATTGGTAAGACGCTGCACCAGGTAACAGAACAACTGGAAAGGAAGGGAAATAACATTTACTGGTTACCCATTATGTGACCTGTGCTAGCTAATTTACATATGTTGTCATGTATAAAGCCCATGGAAATCACAATCCAACCAGGTATGTCCATTTTATGAATGAAGAAACTTAGGCTCAAAGAGAGGAAAAGACTTCCCTAGGTAATGCAGCTAGGAAATGGTGGCGCCATTTGAAGAATTTAGGTTTGTCATCAATGCTTATCTACTTGCCCCAAGAATATATTTCCTCCCTGGTGTTAGTCTTGGTTCTACTACTCACTAGTTTTTCTTGGACACTTCATTTACCAGACCTGGAACTCAACTTTCTAATCAGCAAAATAAGAAGTGTCTTCATCCACTAAGTTTTCATAATTCCTTATTATATTTTTTCCTTATTGTAAAATTATTTAACACATTACACACACTTTGGAAGTTAGGAAAAATAGAAAAAACTAAACGTAAAGTGTCACTCGAATAAAAGCACCATAAATATTTTGGTAAGATTCCTTTCTGATACCGTTCCCCTAAATATAGGAAGGTAGAGTTTCCTTCTTGCCTCACTCATTTTTGAAGAAAAGCAAGTGACCACAACATTATAGGACCCAGATCAGATTAGCAAAATAGAAAGAGAGACAAAGAGAACAATGACATTCTAAGAGCCCCTTTATCTTAGTTATTCAGAAGGTTTCTTTGTCTTGTGGATACTTACCCCTGAGGCAGGACTGAGCTGTGTCAATTTACACACACACACACACACATCACACATCGGCTTTGTCAAAAACCAAAATGAATTGAATTCTAAGGGAGAAGACGGAAAGAGCCTAACCCTGAAGGAATAGCCAAAGGGTAAAGATAAAGCAACATCTAGGGAGGGGGAGAAGAGAACAGCCCAGATGAAAAGACTCCTTGATCTCCATCCAAATGGCCTCATAATGGACCTAAAAATGACTTGAGGCAAAAAGCGAAGAACTGTATTACACTGTTCTCTGGCCACTGTGTATGCACTGGATCATTTAAGACCTTTCAGCAATGGACTGTATGCCCTTCCAAAAATTAAGGGCATGGCAAAGTGATTATATATCTTGGTGACAAGATATATATATACACACATATATATCAAACATAGAAGTGTATGTACAAATTTGTGACCTGCCTCTGCTTTTGTCATTTAGTAACTCCTAAGTGTATTTAATATCATTATATGGTCTTCATAACCTTGATTTTAATGCTTGCATAATGTCCAATTGAATAAGCATACCAACCAGTTTATTTAGTCATTATTCTATTTTTGGACCTTTGATTATTTCCACTTTGTACGCTAGTGTAGTAATGTGCTCAGTGAGGCAGTCTATAATTTTTAAGATAAAGAAAAAAATCCTATAAAAGTTGTTACTAGTTCCATCAATTATCTTAGAAAACACCTTGCTTTGAGGAGGGTAAAATGAATAACAGTTTAGTTTACAACATAAAGCAGTAAGCACCCCAATCTTATCCCAAGATTAAGGCAGATTTTTTTTTAAATACGTAAGTTTCTAGGATTTAAAATACAAGTAATTGGTGGAATTAGGCAGCACTTCTCTCCCACAAAGCCAAGTGCTCTAAAACTTTATGTAAGACCAACAGGCCTTTTAAAAGAAGAAGCTATTCCCTAGGACTTTTAACATTAACAGAATCTACCTAAAGCCAGACCATGGAAAAGTATGGATGTCCCAAGAGAAATTTCTCTACAGAGAAATGTGATATTCTGTACTAGTCAATGGGGCCAACCTCAGGCTCTAGAATGTTGTAAGGGTTGGTTCTGCAGCATTTGGCTGATGCTGGCACAGCCACTACAATGTGTCTTGAGAATAACAGCTGGATGGGTACATGCACTGAATAAGCTGGTCACTAAGAATGGTAACATCTGGGAACCAGTATCTACTTTGATGCAAAGCAGACATATTATAGGAAAAAATGTCTTCTCTCCCTGCACACAAAGAAACAACTGCCAAATCGGCAACAGCTGGGTCCCTTGTTTGCCATGGTGATTACAGCAGTGTTCAAGGCCGTGATTTTGGACTTCACGTTTTCAGAAGGAACTCCGTATCACAGTGATAGCAGTATCAGCCACAGAGAACAAGTCCTTTGAGGAGGTGAGTAGATTTTTTTATAGGTCTTTTTCAGTGAAGTTATAATAACAAATTCTTTGGACTAAATATATATTCCTGGAGACCTTGAACTTAACTAAGGCAGAAGAACTCTGGGAAGAGAAAGCAGCAGAGCAACTCAGGTCCACTGGGTGTGAAAGTTAAAAGGAAATCTGACATTATTTTGTACTCTTAACCTGGTAAAGCAGGACACAGCAGCTTCACTCTCAAAAACTGCAATGCAATGAGCATCTTCCAGAAGAGTTTGCCTAATATTTTTTAAAATTTGCCTGCATGATAAATTCCCAGAAGCTGATAAAAATAACTTACTGTCATTTCAAAATGTCAATAAAAAATGTAAACCCAAATAAGTTGTAAAGATGGTACATGCCAAGGTTCAAAGAAAGAAAACCCCTGTGAGTTAAAGAATTAGAAGAAGCATGTCTTCACAGCAAATGGGGACCCTGAATATAGGTAACAAGGGAGGATTTAGAGCTCAGTGAATGGAAATGGTGAAAATGTCCCGTCTCACTAGAACATTCATTCACTCATACAAGTAATTAGCACTATTATATGCCAGCAATTGTTCAAGGTACTGGGGGTACAAAGAATCATGCTGATTTCAATTAATTAAAAAGTTGGCCAACAAAGAGAACTTCAATTAATTAGTGTGTTCACTGGCCTTTCCTCTTGAAGGAAAAGAGCTAATCTTATTTATACATGGAATTTCAAGGGGCTTAACTCAAACCAGAGTTCATTCATTCATTTGTTCGTTCATCTAATCATTCAACATTTACCTAGCACCCTCAAGGGCCAGGCATTCTGCCAAGCTCTGGAGACCAAGAGAGAAGTGACAAAGTTCCTTTCTTCATCATTTGGAGACACACATACTGTTTATGTAAATGTATAAATACTCATTTAATATATTCCAGAGTAGGTTCATAAATTCACAAGTTTATACAGATTATGACATGCTAAAATTCCTTTCCCTTTTATCCAAGAAATGAATAGTTCTTTTATAGTTTAAACTTCATAAAAGTTGTTAGATTTACATTCTTTTTTTTTCCCCTTAAGATCCAGCCTTCATTTAAATACAATGTTAGCTCAAAAGCTGATCAATATGAATAAACTGCCTGAAGGCAGCTTTGAGAAGGACTTGCTGTCAACTTATATTAGTTGACCCTGAAGGATAAGACCAACACATTGACTTTTCTCATTTTAGTATCCAGATGGTTAGATATGTTTTGTATTGTTTAATGTGGTTATCTAAAGCATTAAGAAAATCTAAAATCAAAAGAATAGCTAAACAGATTAAGTAGCTTCAAATTACCAGTTGACTTCTTCCTCTAGAAATTGTGAAAGCAAACACCCATTTATATTTTGAAAAAGACCATTTCTTTACCCCCACACTTAGGCACAAACCCTAGAGAGGATTTAGTATCTGCGTCTTATCACTGCCAGGCTATGTTGGCCTAAAAGAAAATATGACAGTGGTTCAGAGGAGATGAAACCATCACATCAAGCCAAAGGACCTCTTTATAATACTGCTATTTATTGAGTTGTTCAGAATGTTCCACCCAGTATTTCTCAGGCAGCCTAACTTCACAGAATGTTTGCTTACTCAAACCCAACACAATCATAGGAAAATTGGGCAAAACCTCCACTTATTTTTCTCCTTTCTGGTAGCCCTAAAGCAAACACTAATCTCTTTATAAGCTTTCTTCTGTCTCTGGATCCCCTATTTCAAAAAAAAACAAAGGTTTACCTAGAATTCTCTCCAAGTAAGATTTACCCAGCATGTATGCTTTAATAATGCCTCAGGTCAGGGATCAAATTTTCTTTATTTCAATTACCCTCACTGTGCCTGACACACGGCAAGTGCTCAATGACTATTCGTTGAATTGATTTATATAGTTAAAAAATATCTGTATTGGTAATTGAATATTCCCAGCATATGCAGATTTTTAAATCACATCTAGGGAGACATCTGATCTAAAGTAATTGATTCCTGAAGGTCACCTAAACTGACTCAGATCTTAATGCAAGTTGTTTCATGTTTAAAATATGTTTTTGAGCACCTTTTAAATAATCTATAAGTGTCAGGAATAAAAAAGTTCTAGAATTGTTTGTGATGTATCTTTTACTCTAATAAGCCACCAATCTAAGAAAATGCATCTATCCATTTTATTTTCCTCCCTTCTGAAAGAGTTGACCAATACTATAATCCTTACTATTCATGTTAGTTGAGGAATGAAAGGTCATTTAGCCAAGAATTTGCTGAGATAAACATAACTCAGTACAAGATCAAAACGATAGAGGACTCCTGAGGTACAAGGTGCTTTTCAATAATGAGCCCAAATCCACCCCCACATCACTCTGAGGGAGTATTACAAACATTAGGGATTCACCACAAGCATAATGTTTAAGGGGTTGCTCCCAGGTTCTGGAGAATGGCACATCCATTATTCTCTAAAAAATGTTTCACTGCTATGATCAGAATGAATTAAGACATAAACCCGCTGGAAGAAATACAGTTATTCACTTCTTCTCTACCAGTGTTGGGAATGAACATCACTGTTACTTTTACTGGAAATTTTGTTGCATGTTAATTTACCTGTATTGCATTAGAGCAACAAGCATTCTGGAAGGCCAGCAGAGAAGCGGAATGGCCTTGCCTATTTCTTACAGGCTTCTGTCACTCTGCTTGAGAAGATTGCTAACTCAGTGTTTCAAATATATTATTCAGCATAGTAGAGCTATAAGTAGTTGGGAAAAACACATGTTTATAAGTTTATTATAAACAGGTCCATGACTTGTATATTCTGTTTCATAACAGCATCTTTGAGTCTAAAGTAGTGATGCACTCAAGGGTACAACTAGAAGAAAGTGACTTATCAACATACGAATTTAGATACTGAAAGGGAAGTAAAAACATATAGTAGGAAAGACCTATCCTGCTGTCTAATCGTCTCATATTTTACACACTGTTTCCGTGGATTTGAAAAAGTTTCCAATAGTTTAAGAGTGAATAATCTCAACTCTGAGACACAGTGTGATTTAAACTGTGTAAAAACTTTAGGAAGGTCACCAACAGAATTTATTTAGGGGTACCTTCCAATCCTTCCCACCCCAGTACACACAGATGTTCAAAAAACAGATTTACCTACACGCCTACTACTTTAGAACATTAGCTCAGGAATTCACAAGCCCAAATTGGTACAGCGCAGGATCCAAGCCCAGGTGACTGTCTCCTTTCAGAATGCATCTAATTTCAATGTGAGTGTAAATTAATTATCTTCCCCCTCCAATTGACACAGGCCAATTTGTACTGAGAGGTAAGGGTAGCAAGGCAGAAAGGGTGATCAATAGCCTGTTATACAGGCCACAGGAAATCTGGTCCCCAGGGGTTCAGAAAGCCAAAGAGGGCAAGAAGTTAATGGGGGCAAGATAGCAAATCTACACTATAATTTAATTTGCAAGTTGAAAAACTGTGACTATTTTGCCAAGAAGTCTTTTTATCCCATTTTCTCCAATAACAGAAATCTGTGATTATCAGTCTTTTATCCAATTTGAATTCAACACACATAAAGAACAGAGAACAAAAACCCAAGGGGGTTTTACTTTAATTTGACAAATATTTTAGTGACTGTAATAAAATAAATTATTGCTCCAGAAATGTACTGGCTTTGCATGATAAGAATCTCAGTATCATTTTACTTAAAAATGATCATATCATAGCCACATCTAGATATTAGATCAACCTGGACTCAACCGAGTTTCATTCAAATATTTGGAGTATAACCACATTTACTGGTCACTATTTTTACTGCCAAGGGTACACAGATACAAGATAAAAGATATTGTCTAAGCCCTCAATGAACTAACAGTTCAGAGGGGAAGACAAGTTAAAAAGATTATAAACATGTACTATGTGGATCTCAAAATTTGGAATACTTATTTATTTTACTGTAAGAATTACATGAGATAATCCATATAAATTATTTATCAAAATTCCTGGCATATAGTAATTTAAATAAATATTAGTATCAGAAGATGATGTCAACTATAGTGATGATGATGATGATGATGATGATGATGACGATGATGATATTATGATGCCACCATTCCAAGAATCTACAGGCATATCGAGGACATAGACTGGAAATTAGGAAAGGATTTTTAAGATGAAAGCTTTCCTGTTAGAGATATAAATCTGAGCTAAAATGTTAAAGATGAGTAATAAATATAATTCCAAATTAAAGAATTACGGGGAGACAGAAACATCTTACACGGATAAAATAGAAGCTCAATGCTTCACCCTCTACTCTGAGCAGTTTAGGATGCCTTCTGAGTCCTGGAGCAGCCCTGACCCAGACATCCAATACCTGAATCCTCTCTGACGTGATATCCAGGGAAGCCCCCAGACACCTTGAGGGACTCATGTCTCTGGATACAGGATCCAATTTACATGTGTCTTTAGATTTCCATCTTCTTATATTTTGGTGAGAACCTCTTGCATGATCAATTTAATAACATCAAATTTACCAATATTATGCTTTGTTTGGCCTTTCCAATTCATAGGAAATCTATTTGTCCTTGTTTGAAAATATAAATCTATCTTTTCCTATTTAAGTAAATGTCATTATATGTCTTCATGTCACACCTGCAGTGCATATTGCTGTGTTCTACTTTCTCAGAACATATATACTTCAGTATATTGCTAAGTAAAGTTATATTAGTTTACTCTGCCATCTTTTATCCTTTGTGTATGCCTAGGACATACTAGATAATTGTCTTCCACATATTTCTAAAAGGTGTTACATACAATGGGAGAAACATGGTATTTTCCCCCATACACTTTGACCTAACAATTCCACTTTCAGGATCTATCCTACAGAAATATACATGCACACAAAGATATAGTTTAGACAGATAGAAGGGAAGAAGGGAGGAAGGAAGGAGAGAGAGAGAGCAGGATGCTAGGGGAATAAGGAGACTATGGATACAGATGTTTGTTGCAGCATTTTTATAATGTATAAAAATTATAAATAGCCTAAATATAGTAACAGTTAAATAAATTGTGGTACACTCATACTAGAATGATAGGTAGATCTTAAAATGAATAGGGTAGACTGAAGTGCAGTATCATAAAAGAGTCTATAAGGCATATTAAGTGATGCAAGTTATATAACAATGAAGCTAACCACACACACACACACACACACACACACACGTGCAGATATTTATATAAGTAAATGCATAGGAAAAGCTTTCAGAAAATTGACATCAAACATGCAGAGGAGGTATGGATAGGGGCTGGGGATAGGGAGGAAATCAAAGAATAGACAGTGGATATCTTCTTTTTGACTTTACATATTTCTGAATTGTTTCAGTTTTGTAAAGTGTGTGTGTTTCTTCAAAGTTAAAATAAAAATTTACTCTAATTGGGAAAAAAAAAATGATAATCTGGATTAATGCTTCTGACTCTTTGCTTTGGTTGAATAGCCTTCTCCCATCTTGTGTGAAAGTGAAATCCTATTCACTTTTCAGGGCCCAACTCAGTCATTATATTTCTTGATGCTTAAGTCATAGCTACACTGAACCTCAAATCAGAACTCTAAACCACCTTGAGTATGGGGCACTGGGATGCTTACAAGCTTCCCACCCATCCCACAAACACCCAATGCCAGCATCTCATCTGCGCTTCTATAGGACTTAGAGAACTTTACATTATGTTACAGTTGTTTCTCAGTTCTACCGGTAAACTTATTCATCTGAGTCCTCAGTGTTTATTTAAGAGGATGCTAACAAGAAATTTGCCTGCATAAATGCAACCGAGGAGTCATCTCTGACTTGCATCCTCTTTTTCACTAAATAAGTGGTGTGGGAATGTGAGCCATTTCCATAATTCATAGGCATCCTGTGATGTACAAGGTTATTTTTGAATTTGTTTCTCCTGTAAGAAAAGATTTTCTTCCTAAAATTAGATTGTGAATCTACTTCCAAAGCCACTAATCAAACATAAGTTAAAGCTACTTAAATAAGGGAGAGAAAATTTTAGAGCTCTAAAATCATTAGAAATAGGTCACCAAGAGCTTCAACACTACTTCAGAAAAGGTTCCAATAAAAAAAAGCTATTCTCATTAAGAAGCTGTAAAGTAATCCTGCTATCAAAAAGGAAAAAAAAATCACATATGCAAAAGCAGCAAAATACAGTCTATAAAGTCATTTAATGAAGCAGAAATTTGTATCTATGCCATATCTAATGCATTTCTGGAAAAACCTCGGCATAGTCACTAATTATGAACCATATATTACACAGTTATTATGGGTATTATTCAGCAACGGAAGATTTAAAGCTGGTTGTCTCCTTCACTGTAGTTAGCAAAGAAATACTGGCACATATATGATCTACTTAAATAGGTTAGAAAATGGGAGGGAATTTACTAACTAGCCCTTTAATTATGCAAACAGAGTTTCCATAATTCTGAAACTGAATTCTATGACACCCACAGATTTCCCTATAATCCAGCTGTAAATAGTAATTACAGTGCTCATAGTAGAAACTGCTGTATTTTAGGCTGCGAAAGTCTCTATTATTATCTCCTGTATTAAGTCATTTGATAACTGTCTAAAACTTTCCTAGTAGGATGATTTTTATTTTCCTTGAAAGTCATATTTTTCTTTTCCTTCATGAAAAGTGTAATAAAAATTTGTTCAGCCATTTTCTAATTAAAAGACAATGGGGAAGGAAATTTGCCATTGAACTTTAAAACATTATATTTAGCACGTCCTCAGTGAGTTGCATAATCAGTTCAAGACTATGGATTAACAATCAAAGGGAGCTCAGACAGTGACCTACATTAGAGAAACCCTATATACACAACCCAAGAATTCACCATCTCCAGAGAACTGAAAGCCTTCCGGGTAGCCTGCTAGCTAAGCAGCACATGCCCCAATATTATAGTGCTAGGGACCAGGAAAGAATTATCCTGAAAGGCACCACATTAAAGGTGAGAAAAACAATAGCAGTCCTACATAACCCAGCGTTAGTTTTCAGACCTAGCCAATAGTACTGCAAGGCAATGATCGTTTAACTGTTTATTTTGCAGGTTTAAATCTACATCACTTTGGAAACCACATTTGATAGGGCATTATGTTCCTCCTCAGGAAGTTGAACACACAAGTTGCCAAAATTGACTGAGCCACGTCGGAGCAGGATAATTTCAACTATCTTGAGCTTCAAACGCAAATGTTTCGGTCACTTCAACCTGACATGGATTGAAAACTTAACTGATATTGTCACCAAAATCTACTCCTCCTGTGTTTCCTATCTCAGTTAATAGACCCTTTATCTACCCAACTGATTGCTCAAGCTAGAAGATTAATCCTCACCTTTGATCATTCCCTCTTGGCATCTTGCCCATCTAATCACATCTTTCAAATTTTCTCATTTGTTCATTTCTCTTCATCCTCACTACCACCAGCATAGTTCAGACCACCAGAATCACTTCTCCGGTTCTAGAGATGAATCTAGAGGAAGACTCATGAGTCTTAAGGCCCCTTCTAGAGCCTTATATCCAATTTTGTATTCAAAATGTTGTATTCTTTTTCTTAAAGAGATTCCCACAATATATAAACTGTGCAACTTAAAAAACCTGTATCTTCTGTTATCTGAATTACTGCAAAAGCTTCCAATCTCCTAAGCGATGTAGATGAAGTGGTATTTCTAAAACACAAATGTGATCATGTTCTTCAACTGCTTAAAAACCTCCAAGGGTGGCACGATTCTATTAGGATTTTGTCTCAACTCCTTAAACTTAAATTTTATGCAGTCTACATACATTTCATGATCTACATATAACTTCTCCAGCTATTATACAGCCCTTATACCGTGTTCTCCAGAAATACCAAGATGTGTTCTCCCACAACTTCCCATTCTCTCTTCTTGAGAGAGCAAAAACCAGGTCTTGGTTCCTATTAAATCGGCAGCACCTAGCACTGTTGTGTCACTTAGTAGGTATTTCATAAATATTTATTGGTGGAGTACATGAATGAATAATGATTACACTCCGCATCACTGAGCCAAATCCAGACATAGTGATCAGAAACCCATGAGGGATCAATCTAGCAAGAAACACACTGATTGATTCCTAGGACTAAATTGTAGTTGACTTCCCATATACAGGAAAGAATTTTTGATGAATCATATATCAGGGGAACAGTCATTAAATCTTGCTCTAAGTTTCTCTCTTCCTTAGAAAACTGCCTTTCTTCCCAATTTCTAAGTGCTTGGAATGTAATGACCAATATGCCAGATTTTTCCTAGCTGATATTGTCCTACCTACCAAACAATGAGAATGTACAGAAAGTATTTAATCCAGGGACTGAACATAGGTGATCCAAGCTACTATTTTCTTATAGATTTGTTTTCTACTCATTCACCAAGGTATAATGTGGCAAACTTCAAAGTTTTTTCTCATCCATACTTCCCTACCTCCTCCAAATATATTCTTAACAGGTAAGTAAGATGAAAAGTTTTCCCCAATTATCCTGACAACTACTTTCTATATATTAGTATTTATTTAGATTACATCTCATGCTGATATAAGGCTTCCAATAACTAATTACAAAATACTGCTTTTTACTATCCATTCCTTTAAGAAACATTCATTGAATATTTAGTTTTTGTGCTAGGCAGTGTATAAAAAGGTACATAAAGGAAATTTATATTGCCCTACAAGCCTTTTCCCAGGTAGGGACATAATTTAATCATGTTTTACACCACTCAATAAAATTCTTAGATCCTTCTATATGGTTCCTGCATATTTTCTTGGTAAATGTTCCAAATATACATTGAATATAGACAGAAGGATGGAGATAGATTTGAATATCAGAATTAGGATTTAGGTAGAACATTAGGTAGATAGGTTAGATAGATAGATAGATAGATAGATAGATAGATAGATAGATAGATAGATAGATATTTGAATACTACATACATGCCAATAAAAATTTCACATATTTATACAGAAATTAGATTGATTTACAACACAGTTTTTAACCACTAAATTAATATAGTTAATGGATTGAAGCTTCTGTCCTTTACTTTTTTGGTCAATATTTTCTTAGCTCTTTTTGCTTTTTCCCTCTTCCAGGTGAAATTTAGTATGACTTGATCAAGTTCCAGATAATGGTATTGAGATTTTTAGGATAATTACATCAAGTCCATACATTAATTTATGAAGAACTGGGATCACTGACTCTCCATAGTAATCCATAAGACTTGTAATAAAAATGATCAGGGATGTTCCACCATTGTTCATGTTTTTTATTAGCATATTGAAATCACCAGATTCTACAAAATGTTAACATGAACAATCTACTCATTTGATTGCCGATTAACCAAAAAACAAAGAAAAAGGAGAAAAATTACACTACGCCAAAACAACACACAAGTTAATTCGATGTCCCTACATGAAAAGCCATACCAAGTATGCAAAGGTATCAAGTGGTTAAAACAGCTCACTGGCTGGAGGAAGCCATGCCTACACAGAATTCAGCAGAAGCAGGAACTTTCCATCTGGCATTCTTTTCATGAAAGAGTGACTGAGCACACTACTCTCAATCCAATAAAAGTGGTCTAGTTCCTCATTACCAGAAGAGAAAATAGTTAAAATCTTGGATATGAGGGTGTTTTAATTCTGAGAGGTTATAAAGGAAAAGAATATATCTCACTAGTGAGAGTAAGCAGGCGTAGACAAGAATTAAAAATACCTTCTCTACGTTAGTAGCCTCAGGATTTTGATCTATGGAAAGTGAGAAAATGTAGCATATTGGCTTGTGAGCAGTTTGAGAGCAGAGATATTCTCTTTATTCTACCATAAACTTACGCCCAGCACACGCCCATACAGAGTCAGAACTGGGAGATTTTCCTGAATTGCCGGACGATCCTAAGTAGTGTTTTCTGAATATTCAAAGTAAAAACACTGTAGGTCACAGCTTATGTTTTGATTGGCATACGTATTCTACCAGAAAAGAACCTCCTTAAGGTCAGGATCCCTGTCTCACTTATCTTTCCACCACCAGCACTTAGCACTAACCACTCTTGCTCATATTGAATTAAAGAAGTGAGAACAATGGTATCATCTCTAGAAATGAAAGTAATGAGTAAATGTGTGCACGTGCATCTATGCCTGTATATACATATATGAGTTTTTAAAATTGTACCTCAATATAGAGATACATATGAGCAGTGTGAGTTTATGCTTTGAAAGTGTGAAAATAATTGGTTTGGAATTAACAAAGTTACTGACATTTTAAAAGGCCAATGCTAGAGAAAAAGCACATTATTTTTGACTAAGTTGTAGGGTGAGTCCTTAACAATTACATCTGTGCACATACTTATACAACTGTAGAAGTCAGAAGTTTTTTAAAACTAGTTAAGAAGCACTAGTTGGCCTTTCCCTAACTTCTTTGGAGTGCACCTTTATTAATGTGCCCTTCAGAAACTGCAAACTGCACAAAGACATGAAAACAGTGCTCTCCCAAAGAGTTAGAAAGGGATGTAGATCACGGATGGCTCTAGCCTTTGGCAGATTCATTCACACCTTGCTCCTTGGATAGCTCTTCCTTTATTATCAAGTCTAGGAAGCAAAGTTTAAAAAAAATTTTTAATGATATTTGTAATTTTGACCTAAATTTTAAAAACAATAAAATGTCACTGTCAGAGAAGCATAAAAATGCTAGCATTGAAATCACTAGCATTGAAATCATCATATTACCATAGTAGGGGCACAGAAGATGACAGAAGTAACAATAAGATCTATGAGAAATGGGGGCAAGACCTCAGTGCAAGCCACCATTTGTGCACTCTACACATTTTCATCACTGAACCAAAGGTTTGAGTTCATAATAGTTTTTAATTTGGAAAGTAAAGTAGCAGCATGAAAAAAAAAATTCTAAGATGCCTTTCCAAGATGGAATATCTGCTGATAATATGACCGTTGTTGTTATTATGTTTTAGCTAGCCATGGAAAAGCTCTTCACAAAATAAAAGATTCCAGCAAGCACCGAAGTGGCCATGCTCCTCTACACAGTCGAGAAGCATCGCTGTGTTTTCACAATGCCTGTCAGTTCTGCTACAGAATATAAGGAAGCCTCCTTCCTTCCTCCATATCCCATCAAATGGAAGCGATGTCATTGCTGATAAAGTTCAGGTACTGAAAGTGGTCCCTGGCATGAGAATGAATGGCAGAGAAAGTGGGAGGAATATTGAAAAGAAAAAAACAAACTGCATCTCTGTGAATAAATCACTCTACATATCTGCTGCAGCTACTCTCTTCTTTTCGAGAATGTTGTTGAAGGTTCTTGTCCTAATCTCCTTAAGAAGCTAGAGCACTAAAAAGTTATTTAAGAAACTCATCTTACATCTCAAATATGCTCAAGATAAATGGCAGGCAAGTTGGAGGAAATGTGGTGATGTATGAAAGAACAGTCGGAGAGCACAAACCTGTGAAGAGTCATATCCTTCTCAGGCCATAATCTCATTCGTTTTCCATAAAAAGGAGAGGACATGGATCAATAAAGCGTAGAAAAAGGTTGTAGGTAAACTCTTACCTCACAGCACACACAAAAATCCATTCCAGGAGGATTGTAGTTGTA
Source organism: Camelus ferus (assembly GCF_009834535.1). Classification (NCBI taxonomy): domain Eukaryota; kingdom Metazoa; phylum Chordata; class Mammalia; order Artiodactyla; family Camelidae; genus Camelus; species Camelus ferus. Next base: position 15,434,311 of record NC_045699.1, read on the forward strand.
AATACGAAAGGAAAAATAATAAGACCTCTAGAAGATAAATGCAAGTGAATATCTTCCGGTTGATTTTGAGGTTTAGAAATATTTCCCAAACAGAGGACAAAAGGCACAAACCAAAGAAAAAAATTAATAAATTAGACTACATGAAAATTAAGAATATCTTTTCATTAAAAGATACTATTAAGAAAGTGAAAAGTCAAGCCCCAGGCTGGGAGAAAATATTTGCAACACAAATAATCAACAAAGGACTCTTACAGGGAAAAAACAAAGAAATCCAAACTACCAATGAGAAAAAGCCAAAACTCAATAGAAAAGATGGGCAAGAGATTATGAACAAGAATTTAACAGGACAGGATACCCAAATGTCCAGTAAACACAGGCAAAGAGGCTCAACCTCATTAGCCACCAAGGGAAGATAAACCTCTATAAACTCATCACGATTCAAATGATTGAAAACACTAAGGGCTGCCTAGTCTTAGAAGCAACAAGCAGACACACACACTACTAGCGGAAATGGAAAACCACTTTGGATATCTGCTTGGGGTTATCTTAGGTAAAAGATAGTGACTCTATTGTTAGTGCTAATGATTCAGCAATTCAGCATGTGCACAAATGAACTAAAAGACATAGGCAAGAACACTCATAGCCACATTATTCATTAATTGCTGAAAACTGGAAATAACCCACATGCCTATCAATTGGAAAATAAAGAAAAAAACTGGCATATTCATATGAAACACACTACAGCCATCAAAATGAAAAAACTACCCCCACGTGCAATAACAGTCATGAATCTGACAAATATAATTTAGCAAAACAAGCCAGGCACAAAAGAATGCATTATCTATAACTTCACTCACACAAAGCTTTAAAAAGAAGAAAAAAAGTAGGCAAATGAAAAAGAATAAAATAATGCCACTTGCAGCAACATGAATGGACCTGGAGATAGTCATTCTAAGTGAAGTAAGCTAGAAATAGAAAAAAAAAAAATACCATATGATATGACTCATATGTGGAAACTAAATAAAGAAAAATAAGACACTAATGAATTTATCTACAAAACAGAAACAGACTCACAGAGTAAATAATCTATGATTACCGGGGGAAAGAGAGTGGGAAGGGATAAATTGAGAGTTCGAGATTTGCAAATGTTAACTAATATATATAAAATAGACACGCAACAAGTTTCTTCTCTATAGCACAGGGAACATGTTCAATATCCAGTAGTAACCTATAATGAAAAAGAATATGAAAACAAATATATGTATGTGTATGTATGACTGAATATGCTGTACACCAGAAACTGACACACTGTAAACGGACTATATTTCAATTAAAAAAAAGAAGCAATTGGCGCACACACACACACACACACACACACACACCAAATAAACTTAATACAAATGGGTCATGATAAAAAAAGAAGTAGGCAAAACCAACCTATGGTGTTAGACGTCAAAATAGTGGTTACTTCCTGGAAAGAGGGAGGGTTCAGTGACTGGGAGGGGACATGGGTAAAGCTTCTAGGGTGCTGGCAGTGTTCTATTTCTTGAGTAGGTAGGAAGCTTCACAAGTGAATTCATTTTGACATAATTAATTCAGCTGAACACATTATTTCTGCACTGTTCTATGCATGTTATACTTCAATTAAGACATTCTCTTTTGTTTTTTAAGTGACCAGATAAAGTCTATCTTTGGAGAAAGAAGAATCAAGCCATTAACTTATTCAATTCCTATCAAATGCTAACCCTTTTATCAAAATGATCTAATCTCTAAAAAAAAATTTTAAGTCTGCACAATTGTCCTCTTAAAATTAAGACTGACCCAGTTTTAAAGATTAATAAAGTAATAAACTGAGTGATATATTCAAAAAGTAAAGGTCATTAAGTTCCAGGACTGGGGTACAAGAGCCAGGTCCTTCTATTCCACACCCAGTTCTATTTGTATCATTACACAATTGCTTTGAAGTTTAAAGAGTAGGATTTTGCATTACATCTTCAATCCACCAAGAAATTGTGTTTAATAGGATAGATATGCTAGTCTCTGTTGTGCTTCCAGGGAAGTAGGCATGTTGAAAGGTGCATGCTGGTGAAAATCTCCCTCCCAAAAAGCCTCAGGGCATCTGCCATATCTACAGGGCCCTTCGGAGGGCACCCATTTACAAAAGTCTCTGGGCTTTGAATAACATGACCCTGAGACCTGGCCTCTGCCATCCAACAGTGGTTAAATGCATGGGTTTTGAAGTCAGACAGAGCTGAGTTTAAGTCCCAGCTCTGTCAGTATATAATCTTTCCAAATCTTGTTTCCATATCTATAAAACAAGGATAAGAATAAACCTTTCTTCCAGGGCTGAGATGAGCAGTAATCTGATTTCATGACATCGAGTAAGTTAAATGACATGTAGATAAGGTCCTTGGTACTGTTTTGCGATTTTGCTGTTGTTCTCATCCAAGTGACTACTTGAGGCAAAGACACATTAAGACCACAGGCCTTTAAGTTGGGGCTGGTATGAGGGCTGGAGGCAGCAGAGTTACTCTCTCCTGCGTGGTGATGGGTCCATCCAACCACACACTCTCTGTGGCAGGGGTAAATGCAGGATGTGGAGAGAGTTGGAATTCAGTGAGTGCAGAAGTTGAAAATTCATATTAAGGAGGAAGAATCCATAAAGTGACAGGAGCTAAGGAGGCAGAAGCCACAAAGAAGTGAGCAGAGAAAACTCTGTTGGCAGCACCAATCAGAGAAACTTAAAAAGAGATGATTTAGATAGCAGGCAGGGCTGGGCACAGAAGCAGTGAGGGAAGAGTTCTCAGACTCACCACAATCCATGTTGTGTGGAGAGTGCAGCATTCTGAGGCGCAGGGAATGAAGCTCAGGTTTCCTGTGAGGCCCCCTCTGTAGCTACTGTGAGCAATCTCAGTCGTCTGTCCTTACACGATTAAGCTGAGCTGGTCTCTGCATCCAAAAGCTCTTCAACACCTGAAAGACCAATTAGGAGAGAAAGTTAAATCATCTGTCTTAAAGCCAAGTAAGCCAGAGTTAGATTAAGTAGAAGGATAAAGGTCCAAGTTTATATAAGAAAGCGCTTAACTTTAACGTAGTGAATGTTATTTGTAATCTTCTTACATGTCAATCAGAGATTTATTGGTCAGTGAAAAATTATTTCTAAATCTAAAGAATAATTTATAGGATCAGCTTAGTTGTCCATACAGAATAAACTCCTGGAATTAGTCCACCCAGCTACAAACAGGCATTGCTGGTAGGTAACCCCAAGTAGAAAACACAGCGATCAGAGGAAATACATAGTCTTCAAAGTCTCTCAAAGGTAAACCCGTCTGAAAAGTGACAGTAAGTCTCTCGCATGCTAAAAGATCAAGACTTAGGTCAGAGATTTGACTTGAAGTATAATAGAACTACCACATTAAATGTTTGTGTTTTGCTTATACTAGAAAAACTCATGAAAAAATAGAAATAAATAGTTGTATACATAATGAAAACACCAAAAAATCTAAAAGCCGTTACTACCAGTTATTGTAATGCTTGAATCTCAGAGGATGAAGTTTTTAATGTTATATAGATATTTCCTTAGGCTAATATTTCAAATAATATTTAAACTACGTGAATTCCTTTGGCTTTCATCCCTCACCAGGTAGGTAATGGGAATATGGCTGGACATCCAGAAAAAGTTGACCTGCAAGGTTATTAGAATAACGGGAGGCTAAATGTATTGTCATTACTTTCAAAGAGAGTACTATAAATTCTCTTCTAGAGGTTTTCTTAGAAGTATTTTACCATTATAGACCCCATTTGATTACTGATAATTCAAGGGTCATGTGAAAAAAAATCATATCTACTAAAATTTGGGGAAAAATAGCAATAGGTTGTGGACAAGGGCTATGTTCATTTTGCTGCATTTAGAATAATGTAGGAGTGCCTGTAGTAAGTAAACAGTGGACAGCCTTTGTTCTCCTGGATTTAGATTAACATTTACAAGCAATACAGAATTAGATTATGAAAATAAATTGAAAATGGCATCTCCTTAGACTCACTTTGTACTCTGCATTTTCTTAAGCTTTTATGTGACTGTCAAATATTAGTTCAGGGCTCCATTTATATTTGTAGCATTTTATCTTTTTTTTTTTTTTCTGAAAAGATAAGCACCAGTCTTCAGAGAAAGCTTCTGACTATTGGATACAGAAAACAACTCTTTCCTGAATGGTTAATGTTTCAAATATGAGCACAGATACCAGATGGCAAAAGGAGAAAAAAAATAATTCAAGTTGTTTCATTGTTCAATGATAAGGATTTTTCCATCTGCTGGTTCAATACTAACTTGGTTTACATTCACTTAGAGTCAATACAATTAAAACTCTATTTGAAGTGAAATGTTTCAGAAAAATAAAACTAGAAACCTGAGAAATCCTTCTATGGGTTACAGTCATCCCTCAAATAGCTGAATTTTTATACGTGTACCAGTGCGAGTGCATGAAAAAACAAAGACATCAAATACATTTTGAAACACTCTAAAGCCACATGCATTTAAGTAATTCTAATGAAGTCGATATGTGATTGAAACGTAACTGGACATCTGCTAGAATTAAGAGCCACGGTGAAATGAAATGAATCTAAAGTAACAATACACTGAGGTAATCGTCACAAAGGTGAAATGGGAGGCTACTGGTGAGTGAACAATATGGCAACAGTTGACAAGGAAACAGGTTTGAATGGTGAGTCCACTGAGAGCAAAGAGCAGGTGATGAGGAAAAACAGCATAGCAATCACTAGCAACAGCATCTTAGAGGACAGCAGAGGTCTTACACACTAAAATCAGTGTAAAGAAGAAGGGAGTACCCTGAAACAACCAGAAATCATAAGACCAAGCATCAAATAAGAACCATAAACAACAAGAGAGTTCTGGGATCCTTCCTGGGAGGCAAACCCTTTACTGCACCATCCTTTGATAGAAAGAGGTTCAAAATATAATATTCATAACATTAAAAAGTGGTTTTCCAAGGTAATCTTCCCTTCTGTCCTGAAAACACTATTATAAGTAGGTATCTGTTTGGTGCTTAAAAACTCAAAGATGAGGGTCATGAATTACTTCTGTATTCCTGCTGCTTAGCACATAGCATATGAGAGATGTTCCACAATATCTGATAATCTTAATAGAATTGATCTAAGAATTCTATCTTCTAAACTGATACTGCTCTTTGCATTCTCTTCAATTAGAGTAAGCTTGTGGAGATCAAGAAGTATATATATTTGGTTTTTTATCCTTTTTCCATGAACTGCTTACAATAGTGTCAAACCTAAATTTACTCTTAATAAATGAGGACAAATATAATGGATGAAAAAGAAGCTTTTCCAAATCTGTAGCATAATTAAATTCACTTCCTTCTCTGCTCCTTAACCACTAGGACAGTGTTCTCCAAAGAGAGGGGCACAAAAAAAAGGAGGGGGCAAACTCCACCAGTTAGCAAGGTGATCCACTGAAGTCCAGGAAGAAAATAATAGAATATCTATTTCTATTTATTTTCTATCTCATCCTTTTAAAACATTTGAATTCTGTGGATGATTTATAATACATGATGTATTAACCTATCAATCCATGCATATAATTTATAAATAATTAAGCATATCTGATACACAAAGAACTGAGGGCACAATCAAGAAAGTTTGAAGACCACTGCTAGAATCCTGAATTCTTATCGTGAAGTAAGAATGAAAAAATATTTAAATAATTTAATATATATTTTTGATAATATAGTTAGATTTTGCAATTGCTACTTCAATTTCTTTCTAAATATTAAACTATAACTGTGTGATACATAATTTGAAATTCTACTTAGACACACAGCACTCAATCAATAAATTATGTGTGCCAAATAAACACTTGTTGAATGAATGAATGATGAATGAACGAATGAACATTCTGCCAATACTAGAAAACACTGTGATAAACTAAGCTACCAGTAACTTGGTAATTTCCAAAGGATGTTTTATTGAGAAGCTCTATGGAAAAAGAGATCCAAGTTCAATTTGACTAGTTATTTTGTAAATGCTACATACTGCAGTATACTCTTTCAGATTCACAGCATAGATGAGTATGCTAAAGGCTCTGGGAAATCCTGCAAAGTAAGAACCTCTTTAATTGTTTATTCCAGCATTTTCCATCTCCTCCATTTATTTGACCACAACACAGCTCTCCCATCCATAATATCCATCAATTACCAACAGGGAATAGTGTTCCTCAGAAAGCATGTGGTGAAATTCTATTTTAATGGGATTCAACCTAAAAACTGGAGGCTCAACAGAATATGGGGTCATTCTTATTGGTTGCCTATCAAGCTAAAGGACAACTCAAGCCAATTGTACGTGCAAGTCTGTACTATGCAATGTTAAAGTAACAACTTGGATTGCAGATATAAGCAAGGATGCTCATTAAGCTTCCTAGTGACATCTATAAGGATGACCTTCACAGGCATGCTATTTAGATGAACACGTTTTAATCTCAGATATTTAGATAATTTAAGTATACAGAGTCCTTATAAAAGGGTGAGAGGAAAAAGGAAAGGACCTATTTAATTTAAATATTTACTATGTATCAAGGTTCATGCTAGAAACTTTACTTTTTTAATATTTAGATTTCTAAAGAATTGTATTGTCTAGATACTGTTTTTCTCCTTTACCAACGAGGAAGGTGAGAGTCAGAGAGACACACACTAGTAATTGACAGAGCCCAAGGTGACCATTCAGGTTACCATCCAAATTAGGATACTTTTGAGAATGCGTCATAATCATTCTGGAACAACATTTTTAGCCTAACTTTCTCTCTTCCAACAGATCATACAGAGACACGGTTTGAACCCAGATCTCCCTAATCTACCTTCTTTCCATTACACCTTGTTGCTTGAGAAAATAATAGAGTTTAAACGATGGGGAGAATTCTTTCACAATGTATACATATATCAAATCATCAGGTTGTACACGTTAAATATCTCACAATTTTTTTTGGTCAATTTTACCTCAATAAAGCTTGAAAAAGAAGAATAGAGTTTAAACATTGCTTGAGAAATTATTCATCAACAATAAAAAAGAAAATAACAGGACTGCTTTAAAAATACTTTCAGGTGCATAAAAAGAAAAGGGAAAAGGATGATCAAAACATCCAAAAAAAAAAAAAAAAAGTATCTTCCACCAATGCAGAGCTGCCTTTAAAACATCCTAACATGATACTAGGCATATCCTAATAGCAGTATAATGTAAAACGGCTGAGAATAATCCTTTACACCAGGTTTAACATCACTTAGACGCCTTTAAAATTACTATGTTGCTTTTTATTTTACCGCCTATAAGGAGTATGTCAAGAAACTGGAAAGGATCCAGAAAAATAGCAAGTGAAATGGCTTAAAGGGTTGTAGCATAGAAGTCACGAGAAAAAAGATAAGTGAGATAGAATTATATGGTCTAAAGTGGAAAGTTCAAGAGTTAACTTTAAAATCGCCTTCAAGTGAATTAAAAGCTGCTGAAAAGAGGTCTTCATCCCCAAGAGGATGAAACAAGAGGGATGAACTTTAATTACAAACTGTGAGATTTAGCATGTGGAATTATGTCATGGCGGTAAAGACTATGAAATGCCACAGTAAGTTACATGCGGCCATCCCCAGACAATTTTACATCAAAGAAACAGTCACCTGCAATGCCTGTTTTAACTACTGCTTTTCCTGAAGGCACAGAAAGAAACAACGATCCCTTTATGCCACACAAGACCTACGACTCCTTGCTGCGATTTTCTTGATGTTAATCTGATATAAATCATTGGTCATTCCACCTTCCCCACCAACTACAGCATACAGTTCAATCACCTAATGATAACACAAAAATGTTTATTTGTATCTCTACCTACTCTTTGAGCGTAATTACTTGCCACTCCCTCAACACATCCTGTGCTTCTATCGTACTACCCAGAAAACCACAAAGAGCACTCCAAAACCACAAGTCCCAACACAGCTCCTGGCCTCTACACGTTATTTCCTCTGAACAGGATGCTCTTCTTCCTTCCCACCCTCCCACCCTGCCAGGCCCTGAATCCATCCTACAAACCACATTCATTCTCTAAGATTAAAACTCAAATGCCTATTCTCTGCTCTTTTAGCAGGTGATAAAATCCCTCTTGTCTGCATCCAGTTCCAACATACAAATTTAGTTTCTTCTTCTTGCGCTTTTAAAGTATATTTTTCCCACATTGATTATGGCACATATCACGTTATTCTGAAAATTCTTTACTTGCCTGGCATCCTGAATAGACTGTGAACACTCTGATGGCAGCAGGGAAGGAGAGGTGGAGCTGGGAACAGGAAACAGTTTACCCTAATTCTTTTTGCTTCTCAGCTACGTAGCACGTAGTAGGTTCCACTTTTTTGTTGCTGTTGAATTAATGAAGCCATTAACTACCTGTTACCTACAAAGAAATATTCAACATTCAAATTGCTGCTGTGAAAACCATATCTAGGTAATTCCATTGGTCTTTAAATTCAATCGGTTTAGATTTGTTTTCCAAGTTTCTTCTTTTTTTTTTTTTAATTGGGGTATAGTCAGTTTACACTGTTGTGTCAGTTTTCCAAGTTTCTTCTAAAAGCATTTTTATCTTCAAACAATAGAATCAATAATGTATGTTTAAACGCTCTGGAGCCAACATGTGTGTCTGATCTACTCTATCAAAACCACAGAAATACCCAGGGCTCTAAGGGTAAAATAGTGAAAAGTAGATCTGCATAAAAGGGTGGCTAGAATGTGTAAATTTTCTTCTCATCAAATTAGTTCCAGGAAAAGCTTCTGGGAGGTACACAGGCATCCAGATCCCCTTTCAGTTTTATTTGTATATGAATAAGGACTGCAGGGTTTTCCATGAGGAGAAATAGTGCGTAAAATATTTTATTATTAATACAGACATAAAGCAATATCAGACATCTTAAATACAACTGGTCTCCTGTTGCTGTTTGTAAGATGTTTGCTCTTTGATGTAAAGTTAATTTATTTTTCTACATTTGCAACATTTGTTAAAGCATTTACATTTTGAGGAAAATGAATAAATATAATAAGTGTAAGAATGCATACTTTAAATGTAGTGTTTACCTTCACAAGACAATATACTTTCAAAATATTTCCTTTTAATTCAAACATTTTTACTTCTAATTGGATGCATTTTAGATTAAATTATTCTTAATTGGATACTTCAAAAAGCAAGGAAGAATTACATAATGTGCACATTTTAATGCATTTGACTTTTTTTTGACTCAATGTAAATTGTCTTTTTAGAAAACTAAAAAGAGCTAAAAAGTAATAACTTAAGGTAACCATATTTTTTTCTGTGCAGCTAAAATGGCTTCAATTTCTAGTAGTAAATCAAGAAAGTAGAACTCAGTTCCCTAAATATTAGTCTCCTAAACATACTCAGTCTTTCCCCTTTGATTGCCACCTTCATGTCAGCATTTACTCCAGCCCCAATTCCTCCCGTATTTAAAAACAAACAGACTAGCACAGAAACATGTCATATTCTGGCTATTTCCCTAGTTCTCTCTACTCTCTTACAGACAGCCTTCCTGACTCCTGTTCTTTCTTCCCTCAACTCCCTGCAATCTGGCTCCTTCTGTTCCACTGAACTTCTTTTTGTCAAAGTTGCCAACAACCTGCTCATAACTAAATCTGAAGTTGTGTTTCATTATTATCTTCTTACTTCAACAGTAACTGATTACTTCTTCCTCTGGAAGTGAAATCATCTTCTGATTATGCTACTAATCTCCCTTACTTCTCACTCCTCAGTCATCTCTGTCTATGCTCATCCCTTAAATGTTGTGCCTTTCAGAGCTCTTGACTCTTCTCGCTCTCATACCTCCCCTGATTAGTTATTAGAAAATGACCCCAGTGAATTGGTGAATTCACATCTCAGGCCCCTCCCACAGTGGGCTGGGCTTACGGTTTGCTTGGACCAATGACTTAACTGGAAATGATATTGCAAATTCCAGGGCTGTGTTCGAGACCTTACAGCTTCTGCTTTCACTCTTTGGCTGCCCTGAGATGCCATGGAAGGAATTCAGGGTTATATCCTCCTTGAAGATGAAAGGCCATGTAGAGAGAAAACCCCTGGAAGATGAAAGACCATGTGACACGAGAAAGGTCTAGCCAGTTCACATCCATTCCAACAGCCTAACTCAGACATCAGGCATGTGAGTGAGGCTGTATTGAATCCTCAGTCCCAAATGCAGTGTCATCTGACTGCAAATGCATCAATGAGCTCAGCCAACACCATGTGAAACAGAGACAAGCTGCCCAATCAAACCCAGTCCAGATTAGAGAAATATGAGCAGATTTATGAATGCCTGTCTAAAACCACTAAGTTTTGAGGTGGCTTGTTATGCTATAGTAGCTAATCGATACACCATCCATAGGTAATCACAAAAATCTCTCCCACGGCTTGAATTTCTTTCATTGCTTGATGGCTTTCAAATCCAGACCCCTGGTTTGGCCTCTCCTCCAGTTCCAAATCCAAATATAAAACTGCCTACTAAATTTTCCAGCTTGAATGTCTATAGAACTCTCAAACCCCACATTTTTAAAAATTAGTTTACCTTATGCTCCAAAATACCTGTCTATGCTCTTGTATTGTATTTCTCACTGAATGACATTTCTGTTTACAGTGTGGCCCAAGTCAGAGACCTAAGATTATCTTTCACTCTTTTTTCTACTCTTTTTCCTCATCCAATTAATTATTAAATATAACATTTCTACCACCAGATATTCACTACACTCTACCTCTCTTGGAGATGCTAACTTCGTCTACTGCGTGCCTTCAGAACACTATCATCTCTCAACTGGATGATACTAACTTCTCTCAGAGCCTTCTGTTATCATTTCAAAGCATCCTCTCAGTAAAACCAGATGAACATTTTAAAATATAATCAACCTAATCAACGATGTACTCAACACTTGCCTATATGAGGATATACTGTTGTAGGTAGGACTCATGAAGGAGATCCTGTCCCACGTTCTCACCCCTAGGTGAGCAGCAAGGCATAAGAGAATTATAGCAGCCCCAGAAGGCTTCTGGGATTAGGAATAGAGAGTACGTAAATCTGGTTTCTGATTTGGTTGTCCTGGAAGTTGTCAAGCACCACAAAGTGTTCATGATAACCTGGTCCTGGAGTAGTACAGAGAAACTACACAAGTCCTCTGGCAGATGGGCAGTCTGACAGGACACAGGAAGCAGCCAAAGTTTTTCCCAAGTGACCCAGAATGGAGTGGATATGGCTCTGAATACAAGTGGACCAGTAGGCTGACGACATCACAGACATGGCATGAGTGTGCAAGATGTATTAGCTTCCTCAGACTGCCACAACAAAGTTCCACAACCCTAGTGGTTTAAAACAACAGAAATGTATTTTTTTTTCAACGTTATGGAAACTAGAAGTCCAAAAGCAAGAAGTTGCAAAACTATCCTTTTTTAAAGGCTTTAGAGGAGAATCTGTTCCATGCCTTTCTCTTAGCATCTGGTGTCATTAGCAGTCCTTTGCATTCCTTGGCTTATAGCTGCCTAACTAACTCCAAGCTCTTACCTCCATTGGCACATGGCCTTCTCTTCTCTTGTCTTCACGTTGTCTGCTTGTAAGGAAACACTAGTCATATTGGAGTAAGGGTTCACCCTACTCCATTATGTCCTCATCTTAACTCACTATACCTTCAATGACTTCCAAACAAGGTCACATTTTGAGGTACTGGGGGTCAGGACTTCCAACACATCATTTTGGAAACCACAATCCAATCTATAATAGATGCTCCAGAAGATTTCAGTGAGGAGATTTAGCTAAACTGCAGGGACCAAACAGGACTGCAGTATCTTGTGGATACCCACTTAGAAGAAAAAATAGCCCTGAACCAAATTTCTTTCCCAAATCCCACGCTCCAAAACAACTAGAACTTAGACCAATTCTTGGGAAAAGGAGAGAAGTTAGAGAAGAAAATCCCTAATTAAATGAGTTTAACAACTGAGATGCCTGGGTTTATCTTGAATCAAGATTATTTTTTATTGCTTCAATCAGGAAATAGGAAGACTGCAAAAATGAAAATAAATGGAGGAATTGAAAAAAATGTTATATTTCTGGCACAATTAAATTTGTTAAAATAAATATCACAACAGTTATAAATCTACCTATTGTAACAATCCTTGGTGGACTAGAGATGTTAGTCTCCTTAAACCAAGAAGTTTATAAAGACCACAAAGGGATTTATTAAAAGTAGCTAATGTAATGAAAACTACATATATACAATTTACTTAAACAAACTACAAATTACAAAGTAGTTCTTATATTATTTTTTAATCTCACTTCATTCAGGAATTCATGACTTCTAATGCCTAGTGTGACTAACAAAATTTCCTCTCTGCTCCTTTGCCTTCATTGTTGAGTTTCTGCCTCATCAGCTTTCTCAGTAACTCCCATTGTTCATTTTCAACAACAATGTACACCATCAAGATTCTACTTTGAAATGGTATAGTCTTTTTTTTTTTCCTTAAGGAGAAATAAGGATCATTCTTATCAGACTTTAGACAAGAATATTTGTTTTCCAATATTCTCTGAAAAATGCCTGCCACCAGCTCCTATGATCCCAGCAACGGCACATCTCTGTGTTCAGCACACACTGATCTACTCCTCCAGCTGAGTGGCTCATGGTACAGGGGTTGGAACATGACTTCGTGTATCAGTGGCCTTCATTTGAATGCCAGCTCTGCCAGTCACTAGCTGTGTGACCTTGGACACATTATTTAACCTTTTTCTGCTCTAGTTTTCTGACCTATAAAAGTGTGCCTACCTCATAAGGCTGTTGTGTGAATCAACTAGATGTGTTAATACTAATAAAGTACTCAGAGTCAGAAACAATTGAAATAGTAAGCACTCAATGCTTATTATTACTAAGAATGTAAAGAGTTGCTTCAAATTATTAAGAAAAAAATCTAAAATAAATCAAAGGAGTAGGTAAATCACAAAAGAGGAAATCAAATGACTGATAAACAATAAAAATATATCACCTCAATAGTGGTAAATAGGGAAAAGAGTAATTAAAACAAGATACCAATTTATTTTTTTGCCTACTTGATGGCAATGTAAATATTTGATAACATTCAGTACTAATGAAAACCTAAAGAAACTCTCACACTCACTTATTATTGGTGAAAGTGTATATTTTTATCTTGTGAAAACTTTAAATCGTGATATTAAATTTTCTAATATGTATACAGCCTGACTGAGTATTTTCATTTCAGGGATTCTAACAGGGGTGCAGGGAGAGGAAAGAAAGGAAAAGGAAAAATCAGCAATGTCTAATATTCTCAAAGCTTTACCCAAAAATAAACCTAAAAGGTTTATAACAACAATCTCTGTAAACAACTAGAATGCCCATATACACGGAAACGGTTGCCTAAATCATGATATATTAATACTATGACACACTAACCAGCTATTAAAACACCAATGTAGATCATTATGCACTAATTTAGGAATAGGCCCACAATACGCTATTAAGCAAGAAGAGCAACTCCCTATTTAGGACCCATGTTTCTTTTGTGTGTATATATATATTTGTTTGTATTAACAAAGGAAATAGTAGCTTCCAGTGACTATATTAGAGAATGAGATTAGAAAGAGAAAGTAAGAGACGACCAGTGTCACTTCTGACTATATATTGCTTGGATTAGTACATTAAAAAGCAGGTATTATGATTATATTTCAAGAAATTTTAAAGATTATGAAGAATGGAGAAAAATGCATGTGTAAATAAAAGTTAAAAAAATCAACTACTGTATATAGTTTTCTCATGGCACAAAGGAAGTATTCATCAGTTACATATAAAAATGTTTCCAAAATATTTAACAACAAAAAAAATTCTTATATATAAATTACAGAGTTCTTGTAAAAGTTTGGTGCTGATCCAATCAATGTGATTGAATCTCTTCATGCTTACAGCATTTATCAGCAAAGGGTTACATATCACCATGGTACAATGGAAATGAGGAATGTACACTGCTGTAAGCTGGAAGTGTAGTTGGGTTTTTCCTCCCTAAGAGGAAAAAGAAAAATTTAATTTTCTGAACATTTATAACAGGCCTTGGGGTAAATGCTAAAATGCAGCATAGAGTAGAGGAAGGAACCTATCATAGTGGATAGAGGCACAGTGCACAGAAGTATTTCTCTGCAAGATGAGAAGTATGGGGGAAGCAGTGCCTTAAGAATAAAAGAGCTGGGACCTGATCAGAATCCAAGAAGCAGAAAACAGAGGCTATCAAAAAAGCATATTCAATATTTCTTTTTTTATTTTATTAATTCTAAGAAGCACAGTTTTTCAGCTTTTAATATCTCTGAAATTGCAATGAGTCTTACTGACGTGTTTTAGCCATCATTGTCCAGGTGACAGTTTTGGCTTGGCTGTCATTGCTTTGATTAAATTTATTCATGTTGTCATCATTTCCACTGAGTTTTAAGTATTTTTGGTGCTACAAGTTTTGAGTTTAACTGCCATTTAAAATGTCTTCCATATACTATGATTCAGCATTGAAGCAGAAGTCATTATATATACAAAAATATACAGAAATAGAGCAGTAGGGAATAAATTTGGCTTAGTGAGGCAAATATTTATCATATCAGGAATGACTGGAGCCCCATATTTTCTTACAAACAATAACCATGTGTTTTACGGAACCTAAGAAAAGAAAATACCCAGAAGTCGATGAAGCTGTATTTGGTTTTGTTATTAAGATGCATACAAAAGGGATTAGCTGTCACATGCCAAGCAGAGGAACTGAAAAGAAAAGAAACTGCTAAATCCTTTGGCACTGATGAAAGAATGAGTGGCTGATGTAAATGACTCATGCGTCATGCAGGACTGTCTTCAAGGCATTATGTCATAGTTTAGTTGACAGCATTTTTTCCTTAGTAGAATATAGTCCAGTTGTATGTCTTTCAATCAATGGCATCACAGATTTAATAAAATATGGGTAAAATATGTTTTTCAACGTTGAAAATTTAAAAGAAAACTTACTGGCTTCCTGATAAGAAAGAAAGAGAAAACAAGGAAGGAAGAAAGGAAGGGTGGGAGGGAGGGAACAAAGGGAAAAGAAAGAAAGAGAGAGGGAGAGAGAGGGGGAAAAGAAACAAAGAAAGAGCAAGAAAGGAAGGAAGGAAGGAAGCCAGAAACAATCCTCTAGGATGGTAGAAATAAGGGGCAGCCTTTCACAACTAAGCACAGACAGGTAGGTATGTGGGCATTGGACTCTCTCAAGAAGAAAGAAAGAAAAAAAGTTTGAGAAGCATTGGTTTAGGATACATATATCCCACTTGTGGTTCTTCTGTTTACGTTTTATATGCCTCCGGGCAAGGTACTGAATCTCTCTCAGCCTCAGTTTCCTCCTCTGCAAAGTATCTACAAAATAGATAAAATAATGCCTGCACAAGAAACTTGTGAGCTTTAAAAGGATAGCATAAATACATAGTCTATCAGGCACTTGGTTGTAAATGTTCATTAATTGCTCATCCCTGTGTTTTTCCAAAGGAAGGTGCCACCTTTAAATGAAATCTTGCTTGGAAGGTTTATCTCATCAGTCTACGAGGAACATAAGGTGTTAAAACTCCAACCTTGAAACATCAGAATTTGACATTTAAAACTAGGTAGTGAGTTGATTTGCGTATTATCTTGATTTGATGTGATGCCTCTTTTCTGATGTGCTTTAATTTCAAATATTTTCCTGAATATAAATCTTCTCTTGGAAGAAGCTGCCACTCGCTGAGAAATAGTCACCCTCACCTGCTGTTTCCTCTAAAATAAGGAACAGGGAGGCAGCCTGGGGAAAAGAGCTCCTTTGTCAGAAGTGATAGATCAGAGTGTATTTTTTCATTGATATCTTAATTTTCATCTCTAATTATAACTTACAAAAGAGTTTGGGAGGCAAAAATCAAACCAAGAAAAGGTTCGCTTTTAGACATTTGAGAAGAGACTAGTCTCCAGGAAAATCAGAAGACATCTATTCCAAGTCCTTTAGTCTATGTTTAATTTCAACCATCACCAGAGGTGCTAATCACATAAATGCCAAAAATGTCACAACAATACAATAGATTGGTTACTTTAAAGAACATAAAGTCATAAAGTTTCTAACACTTTTCTAACTGTCCAGATGAGTGACTGAACTACTCCTTCCAAATTCTTATTGCAGAGGGATCTCTGTATAGTATTGTGGACAAGGATTATGACTCTCCTTAGGGACCATAAGAGACTATTGCCTCCATTCTCCCGTGAATCATCTTTGTCTTAGAGTTCTCCCAGGTTATTACAATCAGGAAAGGGGCAGTCAAGGATGTGCTTCTCTCTCTTTTATGCACTAGACTAAGACTGATAAAAGACAGAGAAAAAGAGATTCCACACTTTGGGTTCACTTAGAATCACTAAAACACACTAAAACTTTGAAGAAACTTTACAAATGAAAATTAGAGGAAACAAAATGTAAATAAATACAGAATCAAAGAATAATAAACTGCAAGAATAGTCCTTTCTATTTAGTTTTACAGACATGTATTGACTGTCTACTAAATGCTGTATGCACATTGCCAAGAGCTCAGAGCCTAGTAGGGGAAGAAGATAAACTTATTTTTGACGTCTAATATTGTTAGTGCTAAAAACAGATGTGTGAAAATGGTTATACTCCTGTGCAAGCATGTTTCAAGGTTCTCTGGCTTTACCTCATTCCTATTCTAATTTAAGACCTACATTTTAATTCAAGGACTGCAAAGTTTTCAGGGCATATGCCTAACTCCATCACTTTCTGAATCCCAGTCCACCTCCACATTTAAGTATCATTTCACATACAACATCAACAATCCCACTCCTAGACACATTTCTTTGCAGTCAAAGTGAAGGTTCTATTTCTATTCCAGTTTTCTCCCTACTCCATTGAGAGGAAGTAGAATATAGTAGTAAGAATACAGGCCTGGGATTGAATCCAGCTTTCATTATTTCACGGTGTGACCCTAGGTAAATTAGCTCATTTCTCTGATCCTCAGTTTTATCTTTTGCAAATGGGGTTAATCACACCTACCTCTTAGGTTTATTTGTAAGGATTAAATGAGATAATGGATTAAAATGATTTACTGAATCTATTGCACAATAGGTTTTCAATAAAAGTTTGCAATTTATTACATTGCTTTTCCCCAGTTAATTAACCCCAAAACAAGCCCATGATACAAGTAATATCTTGTTCTCCTTTCTCAGAGAATGCTATTATCTTCAGTCTCATGCAGCAGTACTACACATCAATCATACTATTCACTTAATAAGAGCTACATAACCACTGTTTCCAGGTTGTTACTTAACCCACATCAGGCATTTACTGAAAATATTCATCAGGTTTTGGAGGAAATTAGTTTGCTTAAAGACATGTAAACCCATTTAATAAGAAGAATAACAATCACCTACTGAGAAAAACTTGTGTGCCACTCCCATACAGTCTTTCAGAAATTTCCTATTTCCCCATCAAGAGGTGGACTCTTATTTCCCTTCCTTTTGAAACTGGATGTGCTTTTGTGGCTGATTCAACAAGTAGAATGTAGCAAAAAGAAAACAGCACGTGACTTTTAAGCTCTTTTCATGGAAAACAACATGGTTTTCATCTGGCCATCCTTCGGGATGCTTGCTTTTGGAACCCAGCCATTATGCTGTAATGAAGCCAAGCAGCCATGTGGAAAGATGATGTACAGGTGTACTCACAACAGCCCCAGTGAAGGTTTCAATAACAGCCAGCATCAATCCCAAACAAATGACTAAATGAACTCCAAGTTGCTTACAGTACAAGCTTTCAGACTAACCCTGCAAGATTCTACGTGAAACAGAGATGCACTGACCCCATCACACTCACTGCCCTCCCTCCCTCCATCCTTTCCTTTGCACACTAGCTGTTTCTTCCCTAAATCTAGTTTTTATCATACCTACAGCATTTCAAAAAGTTCCTATCTTCTCTGCTTCCCTCTACTTCCCTAAAACTACTCAACATGTAACTAATAACAGGTCAATTCTCCTAAATTATTAATTTTATCCTGTCACTTACCTATTTTAAAAAACTAAACAACTGCCCACAGTTGGGCACACTATGTCCAACTGCATACTCTTTAAATTCTGCCTCAACTTATCTCTTGAACCTTGTCATCATATTCTCCTGATGCAGCCAGTCGGGACCGTCGTCTGTCCCTTAATGGAGCCTCACAAATCTGAATCCTGGTTCATAACATCACATGCTATAAAGCCTTCATCCAATGGTATGTAAAATCAAGCTCAGATAGGCTCATGACAGCCAATTTTTAAGTATTTAGGAATTTTTCAAGCCAGTTGTTAAATCACTGATAGCTTGAAACTGGCCACCGTGCACAAGTATTTACACAATGGAAACTGGGAAACATTACAAACTAGAATTCAGTGGAAGGGGGAGGGGGAGCAAGTTTACCAGCACACCACTGCTCTCAAATCTCCACATCAGGTACTCAAATCTATCTGTATTTTGGATCTCAGATGAAGTGGAATCCAGACCTTCTCCGGTTGCCCACTGTGTACCTTTGTTAGCCTCTGACAGTTTCTGTAAACTTATAATTTGCCCTTAAAGTTCCACTCCTTATAGAAGGTATTTCCTCAACAATATGGCAAGATAACGGAGGAAGGTGGCTGCTTTGGGTTTGGTTTGGTCTGAGTGTGACTTGTAGCATCTAGTGGCATGCTGTGTGTGTTAACTATCCAGGGATTCAGGATGGGACTGATGTTATGGAATCCTTAAAAGGATGCTGTAGAAATTCCAGGAGTAGGTCCCAAAAGACTTTACCACAATTTTCCCAAGTAAGAAAGAGAGTTCTTCAGAGAAGATACTATAAGTCTATATAGTATCTTGACTCTTCCAAAAATAGATTTGAGATTACTGGCTTACAAATACACATACACACACAAAACAACTTAATAAAATACAAATAGAAAACTCAGATAAAAGGGAAATGTATTTGTACTAACTAGAATGTCAAATATTATATTTAACCATTACATTTTGTCCTGAGCTTCCTGGCATCCGGGGCAAAATAAATGAGAATATATTGAGTTACATTATTGGAACTAGGAATTTTTCATTATAGAAAGGGGAAGCATTCATGGAAAGATGTAAAATTTTCCTCTCTTAAATTCTAAAAGGCATATGAGGCTTCATATATGAGATAATAAGTGATGTAATGAATAAGATTTTCAATGTTTTTACAAAACAAGTCCAAAATAGGCTGTTTCTCCTAGTGGGCCTCAGTCACAACTGAGGGCATAACTGCAAAGCATAACTCCTTCAAGTTGTCTTTATAAGAGGCTGAGATAATTAATCTAGTGTATAGACACCTAGTGGTCTAATATAATCTAAGTTAAATGAAAGATATATATGTGTGTGTGTGTGTGTGTGTGTGTGTGTGTGTGTGTGTGTGTGTAGTATATAGTATATAGTAAATAATAGTAGTAGATAATAGTATAATCCTTATATAACATCTATACATATCACTCCTTTCAAGAAGGCATCAGGTAGGAAATGAAAAATTTCCAAGCCAGTGGTTTTGGCATTCTGTAACAGACTCAGATCCTCTGTCCACTCCTCTCTCTGGGAAGGGAAGTGAAGAGGCATGTGCCTTGTAAGTGGTGATTCTAATCCAGAGAGCCACAGGTCAAATACCAGAGAGCTAATCCAAGCAGAAGCTTATCCAAAAGAGGATAGAAAAATGAGGCCCAGCACAGCCCTAAAATGGATCAGTAATACAGAAAGACTGAGAGCAATAAAAAGAAATTTGTCAGAAATTATGACAAGAAGAAGGTGGAGATGAACATTAGAGCTGTAGAAGCTAAAATGTGGCTGTAATTTTGCGTGCTACCAGCATTTGTTTGAGTGGGTGAGGCAGATACATTTAAAACGATTGGATGAGATGAAGAAAACCTACATGTTTATTAAAATAAGAAGGTAGTATGGCTTCTATCTTTCCTATTAAAAATGTTGAGTCATTTAACCAGAATTCCTGCTAGAATTCTGTTCTCCATGATAACAGACAGAAAGAGCATATCTGTAAGATGTTTTTGCAAGAATTGTTCTCAGCTTTGAACTGTTAGAGCCAAGCATTTAAACAAGTGCTTGGTAGAGTCTCAAGAGTATCCACCAAGACCATGAGATAGATGGACATTTTTTTTGGTCTGAAATAATTTCTTATATGTATTATCAGTCATCTATAGTAGCATAAGAATGCCTTCATTATGCTCCAACAGAACAGTTGGCTCTAAACAAAATACACAACCATGTCAGCTGCCAGGATGAGTTAATTGCAAAAGTGACCCCCAGGTGACTAAAGGCTTTGACTTTTTCATTTATATTAACCAAGCAAATTGGTGAATGTCTGCCAAAGACAGGATCTTAACCTAGTGAATATGGAGCCATATTTTTTATCAAGAGGCAGATAATGGAACCTATTCCATTTTAAGGCCACTCCTACTGTGGGACAATAAAACCACGTCATCTGTATTTAGGAGAATACTTCTCTTTCTAGGTGCAATGACAGAAAAAAAAAAAAAGATTATTCCATGCCCCTTTCAACCATAAAATTCCACGCCTTAGTTACAACAAAGTTCATAAGATACCATAATTAGAGATTAATCAAAAGAAATAGATTCCATTCAAAGCAGGACAATTACAGATGTCCACAGACAGAATGGACATAGTAAAGAAAATGCAGAGATTTAATACATAGTGAGAGTTTCATCTCTGGAAATAGGTAGATACCACATGGAGCTGATATTGTAAAGTGATAATACTGGGAGCATGATTTAAATAATGAATGTGTGGACAGACTTGATGACATGCATGACCTCTTCCGATTCTAAAGTTCTGTGCTTTTTGATACTGTACAGTATCAAAATCCTTCCCTACATTTCTGAGCTCTTATTGCTAATTTTTCTTGGTTGGATTACTGATCTCTACAACCTACTTTATCTCCATATTTGTTCTCACTTTACCCTTCCCACACACAGAGACATGCTCCTTCCCTGCTTCTACATTCAACCACTCATGTTAGTACTAAACTTTTTGCTTATCCATCTGTGGCATCCTTGCTTCAATCTTGTACTTCAACCACAGCACACATCCCAAAATGTTCATTGTTCAGACGTGAATCTAATTAATTTTTACAATGATGCCTGACTTCAAATAACTCTAAGTGACTCACTGTTCTTTAGTAAGCAGAAATGAAATTTTCAAAGATTAATATACTTGGAGTAGAACTAAAATTCCTTCCTACTCTTAAATTCTATGTGTTGAGCTATAGTTTTCCAGATAAACATAGTCCTCCACCTGAGTTGTGAAACAAATACAAAATAGAACAACAGTTAGACAGTTGGGATAGCAATATAGCTTTTATACTGATAAACCTAATAATGAAGAATGTGATTTATATATTTGGTCAACAGGGACTCCTATTACCAGACGTCAGATTTAGACAGTTTTACCCATCCAGTCATAGGCATCCCAGACCTCCACAGGCTTTAGGACATAGAGTGGCAGAACAGAATGCATGCTCCTGTGTGTAGCTAAGCTCCAGGAGAAAAAGGAGGGCAAGGAGATGAAGTATGCATGCTTAATTCCACTCCCAAACTCATCAATCAACAACTCTTTCTTGCTCCAAGAGGAGGTACAAGAGATGAGGCAAAAGCCCAGGAATAATTGGAAGAAATCCCTCCTCTTGGAAACCAGAGGAAGAAGGAAGAAAGGCCTCCCTTCCCAATACCAAGGATTATAATTAAATCAGGAGGTGGCATGCAAAGATTTAGATGATTTATCCCTAGTCAATTGAGTGTGGTCATGTCAAGACTGGTGCAGGTGAGCAGTAAGAGGGATTCAGGGAAGAGATCTGTAAGAATATATGTGTGTCACCAACCACCTCCTATATAAACATTCTCTTTTACTGACCATCTACCAAGACTATTACCTGTCATATATTTAAAAGACATGTGCTTTTATTATTTAATTCAAGAAACTCTTATTTAGCATTTACTCTATGCCAGGCTCGGGACACAGAACAAAATATAATGGTGTCTGCCCTCAAGGAGCTTATGTTCTAGAAGGCAGGAGTTGAAAAGACAGTTGTTAAGAGATAACTCTAATAAATCAAGAAAAGAACCATAAGCACAACAAGCACCATGAGCAAAGAAGGACTCTTAAATCAGACCAGTAAAGACTTACAGTGAGGAGGTGACACATATCCTGAGGTTTAAAGGATGACTTAAAGGCACAAACTTAGGAAATGTAGACAGAGCAATATATAGAATGACAGAAAGGGCACAGGGGAGAATGGGCCATCTGAGAACAGTACTCAATTCACAGGGACATGGCAGATTTCCTTTGAAAAAAAAATCACACTGAAGAATGGGTTAGAGAACCTAAAACTGGAAGCTAAGCAGCTCCTAGTAATCTGGCAAATAGTCTAGGCAAGAAATGAGGGGAACCTAAGACAATGAAGATGCCAATGGAGAGGAAGGGATAGATTTGGATGATATTTAAGTGTTAGAATCCATGGGACTTGTGTTTCTTTGGAGGAGGCAATGTGGAGATAGAGGAGCCAAGGATTACTTCTAAATTGCTAAATCCAGTTGCCACACTGGACAGCTTTTTATCTCCTAAGGCAGGGTCTTTCCTCCAAAGCTGCTTCACTCTGTTTGCAATGTGCATTCTCTGTAACCCAAACATTCCAGAGAGATCAGCACATGTAGAGTTGTATGCCTGTGTTGTGGTGGTGTCATAGCCCTAGATTTCCAGGAAAATCAAGAGTTAATTATATTTACAAGGTTGGTATGTACTGTAACCAGCCTCCTCCCTCTTTGTGTCATTTTATAATCACTCAGCTCTTGGTAATTAACATGACAACTGACCCTTTGACAATCATATTAAATTGCATGACTCTTTCTACCTCCCATAGTACATGGTAATCACATGTATGACAGGGAGTGGGAGGCTTTCTCCTTTAATACACTGGCTAGGGTTAAAATATTCAGGATGTCAAAACAGATGGCATCGGGCACTATATTCTATATACAGTTCAACCTATTCCATACCAACAGTGCAAAGGACAACTGACAGAAAATCTATGGCTCAAGCTCCAGCACAGAAAACATTAATGCAAACATCCTCTGCCCAAAGGACTTGGCATTTACCACACTTTGTACTGGAAGCACAAGGTTCCTGTGCCAAAGGTCAGGGGCAGAGGGATTAACTTTTCCCTTGTATTTAAGCAAACTGTCCATCACACCAGAAGTACAAGCACACACACATACACATACACTTCACTTATTGTAGTTGATTATGAAAAAGGTCAGCTGAGTGATTTGCTGCCAAACACACACACACACACACACACACACACACATAAACACACACACCTGCTAACATTAAGAAAGTAGAAAAGGAATGACCAGCTCTTAGATTTCAAACAACAAAGAAAATCTAGTCATTCTTGTCAATAGATTCTGTTGCTGTCAAAGATCGAAATTCAAGGATGTTCACCTTTTTCAGTTCAACAGGTCATTTATCCCTCTAAAGACTTTGCAAAGCAAGAAAATTAAATGAACAATGGTGTGTGTGCCAAATGTCAATATATGTTACTAAATGAATTACTGGGTAAATAATGCTGGATAATCTCTTCATGTCTCCAAATATATTACAATATATTTATAAAAACCATTTAGGCAATCTCTATATGCTACTTAGCAAAAAATATGGCACTTACCAGAAAATAAAAATATTTCTTGGTTTTTCTTGGGGATCTAGAACACTGTATATGATAAAAAGTGAATACACTTACATATTGCCTATTGCATATGTTTTAAGTATTACACATGCATATGCTTATATTATATATTCCATGCTATAAATTATAAAATACATGAAATGTAATATGTTACAAATATATGTATAAGTTTATATTTCTCCAAAACAAACCTAAGGTCTTTATATTCATATTCTTCCATTTTGCACATTCACATTTCTCCCAAATTAAAATCTCTCTAGAGTGGTAAAAAAACGCATCTAGGTGGAGTATACAAGAAAGTTCTAATCATCACTCCTCCTTTCCATTTTCTCCCAAGTGTATTTTGTGAGTCCCAGGGAAGTATTTAATCACCAACCATGAGTGATGTCATCCACTTACGTGTCATCCTGCACATCCGTTACAGAGCACACACTGGGAATGTACAATATCTCACATAGGGTCAGATAAAAAGGAAAAGCTTCTTTCCTCCACTGATAGGTTTGAATGATGCAAAGCAGGTCAGGTTTTAAAAGGGGGGAAAAAAAAGAAAAGCTGCTCTGTAAAATTCAAAGCCAAAAAAGAGTTCAAATTGAATCTTTGACAGAGACTGCTTTTAAAGAGACCTCCTATCAGTAAAAAGTGCTGTTCTCCAGGTGATTTCGCATATATTTTTAATGCCAATTCGTGTCAGTATTGACACTATGTTTTGACGGTAAGAGGAATTAAAATGATTCTGAGTACCCGAGGTGGCTCTGTTGACACATCAGATTACACTTAATGTTTTAACAGCAAAGCAAAGTGGAGCAAAGCAATCATCCTACCATATCTGGCTTATTAAAGCCTTTTCCAGCCAGGACGGTGTACCTTGCAAGGAAGAGACATCTCAAACAGAATCAGTAGGCTTTGAATATAAAAAAAGACTCAGAATAACAGATTCTCAACCCTTTAAAGGTTATATTCATTCTTTTCAGTGGGAATATACAAAAACTGTCTCTTGGTCGGGCTCTCAGAATTTCCTCATCGGGAATTCCCTGACTCAAGCAGGAAAAGAAAAAGCACAGCCGCTGTGGCAAGAACTGGGCTCCAGGCCTGAAGGCTCCAAAGGTCGACCTGGCAAGCAGCAGGGTCTTTGGGTCTATGCTTTCAACAAGGTATGTTAGAGCAAAGGGTCCAAGGTGTATAGGGCATCATGAATCGTCACATTCCATGCAACTCTAAATCTTCTAATCATGCAGAAGGGGCCCGCTTCTAGAAGGTCAGTTGTGCAATTTGTTAAGAATTATCTTCACAGCTAAAGTCCACGTGGAGGAAGTACAAAGGACAAGGAAGATTAAGCTCTTATCAGGCCAACGGGGATGCCATTTCTAACATCCTCTTTCTCTTTTCAAAGATAAAAATAGCGAGAAAGTAGACCCTACCAAGAGGGCTATGTACGCTTTAAGTGAGAAAGAGCTAAAAGCCCTTTCCTTGTTATTTTCTCAAAAACCCCGTGTCTGGCACATTGGTAAGGAACACCTGATATTTCACATCAGCAGAATTACATCGTAGAATTCCTAGACTTAACAGGAATTACCATAGAACAGGTATTTGTTACCAAGAGGTAACAATTCTTGTTTATTTACAACTGAATAGTTACTTCACCTTTTTGTTTTTCAAGGTATTTTTTCTGCATCTGATTCAGTGAAACCCAGAATACAAAGTATCTGTTCACACCTAGGACTATGGGATTTCCAAAACATATTTTTTCATCAGTGTGTTTATATATGAATCTAAGTGGAAGAAAGCAGATAATTCTCCTAAAAGACATATTTTGCAGCTATCTGTGGAAAACAGGCAAGCCATTGCTCGCCTAGTGCTGGTAATCACAAAGCATTTTCCTGAAAGCTTTGTAAATGCTTTTTGCCCTACAGATAAGAGATTTAAAGTAGACAGAAATAAATGACAGGGCTCACAGTGACTTACCTCTATGGCACTGCCGCTTGCCTAGCAGGCTGAAAACTCCAGGCTTTCCACGGCTCCTGTCAGATTTGACTCTCCTGCTGCCAGCCAAAATGTGAAGGCAAGGAAGGCAGTGGGGAGAAAAGAATGTGAACAGGATCCAAGTCAGCCAGACCCAGGGCCGAACCCACTCTACCACTCACTCAGCTGGGAAGCCCAGCGTCTTCTATGATAAAACCAGGATGATAAACCTGTATCAGACTGTGTTTAGAGAGAGTAAAGTGCCTGGACTGGTGCTTGGAACATAGAAACTGGTTATTTTTCTTTCCTGGAGCGCATACAATGTTTTGTTGGGGGTTTTTTGTTTTGTTTTGTTTTTGTTTGTTTGTTTTTTGGCCACATTGTGAAAACAACCCTGCTATAACAACTTGTGTTCACACACCAAAGTGAGAATTCCCCCACAGATGATAACCTACTCATCACTTTATTGAGGCCATAGACGCCTTCAAATCCCCAGCAGTATCAGCTAGCTTTTTACGAACTCCCCACGGCAGAATTCATGATACATTTTCTTCCCTAAGCGCATTCTCTCCAATTTCAGCCCGGGAGGTTGGGCTTACAATGGAATGGATATCTAACACATTGACTGCCAATTCTTAGCACTGCTAAAGCTCCAGAGTACCAACAGAGGATAACTGAACTAGAAAAAGCTTTTGGTAATTCCCGTGTTTGTAATTAGTTCAGTACAATCGAAGAAAAAGATGTTCCCTGCGTGGATCCAGGGTAGTTTCCTAGCATCTTCCCTAAGCCAGAGGAATGCCGCTTTAGCGCTGTCCATGGTATCTCCATGCTGAGCATGTGGGAATCCAGTGCACCACTCAGCCCTGACACTTTCACCCCTTACATCCACCACTCCTTCCCTTGACCAGCAGAGGAATGAAGTCCTGAAGCCCCACGTGCTCTGCTTCTGCTTCTTCCTCTCCCCCGAGGCTGGTTTTCAAAATATATATTCTAGCTTTACCATTACTTGACTTTCCTTCTCCCTCCATAGTCCCAAACTCTCTTTTTCTGATCATTACACACAGCAACACAGAACTATTCAGCAAAAATAATTACACTGTATTTAAAAGGTTTTTTAAATTATATATGTATACACATATATTAACATAGCTACCTTAAAAAATAAAAATATATATTCTAATATGTTCATTTTACACCTCTTTTAGAAGAAGCTAGAAAGAGAAAGAGGAAGGTAGAAAGAGAAGAAGAGAGGGAGGAATTTGTCTTTCTTTAGTTTTTCATATGAGTATTACTATTCTACGGTCTTATAGCAGCCTCCAATTGTAAATTGCTGCTGGCTTTCTTAGAATCAATATGTTCCAGAAGCCCAAATCAAATCTGAATTAAGATCAAATCCTCTCACAGCAATTAAGGCTACCTATTGCCAAATCCCCCAGAACAATAGAGATCTTCTCTCCAAAGTGGTACCTCCTCATCCATCATCCCAATCAAGTTCTGCTCTTTATCTCTGCATCCTTATGTTGATTCAACAAATACACATTGAGCTTCCATCACATACCAGAGAACGTACTGCACTGGGAGTACAAAATATAAAGCACTGTTCCTGACCCTAAAAAGCTTAAATAAATAAGGGAGATAGAGAAACCAGCAACTAAACTAACATGATGGATACAATAATTAGGACTATACACATGATACTTGGAGGGCTAGAGAAATAACATAACTTGAACGAAGAAGTCATGGAGGGCTTCCCAGATGAAGAAATATATGTTCACTACAAATGGACTTGCAATCTCCAACCAGGTTCCAGAGGTCCCCAGCAATGAAAATAGCATATGCAATGACATGGAAGTATGAAACAGCACTGTACTTTTTGAAAACTGCTCTTCCTCTGGTGAAAGGGCCTCAGAGCATAGTATTAGGAAACAGGATTACAGAAGCAAGCACTGCTAGATCACCAGGAATTCGGGGCACTATATTTATCCAATGGTCAATAAAAACTGTCAAAGAATTTTAATCAAGGAAGTGATGTAATCACGTTTGCATTTAAAAAGCTATGGCCTTGGGCTAAAGGCTAAATTTAAATGGGTTGGAGGGTAGAGCCAGGGAGCTCATTCAGCCAGTAATCCAAGCAAGAGCTGCTATGAAGCGGTAGACTTGGCTATAAAAGGGTAGACAATTGCGGAGCTAAGACCTGACAAGCCATTTATAGCTATTGAGTGAGAACGAAAATGGACAAAATAATCTCAGATGACTCCCAAATTTCTATCTTTGGTCTTTGGTAAAATGGCGCTGCCTTTCCCTAAGACTGGGGACTGTGGAAGGATGAACACGTTCGGAGGGAAAATGAGCAGTTCAGATGGGACACTGAATTCAAGGTCCCCATGGAACAGAGGAGAAGAGTAGTCTGTGGACAGTTAGATGTATCGTTCTGGAAATCAGGAGAGGACTCAGGCAGGAAAAAAGAAGGCCACTGACAAGACAGGTGATACTGAGTTTCCTGGATACTCACCACTAACAGAACATCTCCCTTCTGCTTTTCCTTCTCCCTTCCTTGCCACTTCAATGTTTCTTACTCTCTTTGACCCGCAACCACTTTTAATCATAGTACAATAAATCAAATATGGCTTTCTTTGGCCCCTACTACGTACTAAGGCAAAAGAAAATAAGAAAATGAAAGTAATGATATCAAGTGAGTTTAATATAATCAATTTAGTAAATTTTTATTGTATGTAAGAGAGCAAGTGCTTCACACCAGTGAGAGAAACACTCTAAATATTAAGTTCTGGAAAACTGGTTTCATGCTTTCCACTTTGCATTATGACTAAAATGGACATTGTATTATTTTATTGTTTACTAAATTCCCATACATACTAGTAAAATAGGACTATTGGTCCTACTTTCTCCTTCTTACCTTCTCCAGAATAACTATCCAGGATAATCACTTATATTTGCAATACAGAAACAGGACATTTGGGGTTCCTGGCACATCAGCTGTGACTTTACATGACATCCATCTTTGGACTGGAATATGCACAGCTCTTTCCACTGTTTCAGGTTCAGAGCTGAAGGTGTGGAGAATCTACCCCAAACTACAAATTATTTTGAATTGGACACACATGCCACGCATTTGTGGACAGCCTAGCATTTGGTACCTGTCACGTGTCCCATCAACAAATAACAGAAGAAAATGACTTTTCCCCCCTCAGGCACTATGCTGCAGAAAAACCATGATGAAAGTTCTTCTCTGGTATTATATTTTGTGGGAGGAGAGAGGTTCATTTCAAATTAATTTATGATCTGTGAAAAGTGCTAGAAACATGCTTCACTGCACCTAGAAGCATGTATACGCCACTCCCTTGTAAAATCCATTTGAGAGGCTCTCGGGGTGGGGCTGCCAGCATTAGCTACTGATATTCAGAACCATGGAATCAATTTAAGGAGTCAAAGAGGCCTGTCATAGAGAGAGGCTTGGAAAGACAGGACTAAATATCACTGCAGTGACTGAAGGCTGAGCTTAGAGGAATTTCAGTCCAGGTATCACCTGGGCCAGTGCACATATGTTTTTGTGAAAACAAACCAAGTCCCTTTCTTTCATAAGAACCTCATTTCTCTTTATTGGAGTCTGTGCAGGGCAAAAGCCAGTTTTTCATCCAGTTTTGCACTAATGTAACGCTTGTCAATAGTCAATTGGTCCCATTTGATCCCGGGTTTACACATACCAAGGGACTTCGTTACAATCACCCAACGTGTTGAGCCCTGATTAAAGTTGTTTTTCCTGCGGGGCTTCTGGATCCATATCTATTTTGCTGCTCTCCACCTGTCTCATAACTCAACTACGAAGCTTTCTTTCAAAGCTGGCTTTTTGGTTGGCACCTGTTTTCGCACAGCAATATTATTGCTACACACAACTACAAAACAATTTTTTTCAGAGATTTATAAACTTTTCCTCAGACTCAGAGCAATTCACCCCCACCACATCTACACCAAAGCTGTATTAATTAGCTAAGCTAGAAGAGAAGACTCTTGGCATCAAACCCAAATGTTTACCCTTTGATACTCCTATTTTTTTTTTATTTTGAAGATCACTGTATTGATGGTCAGATATGGACCAACAACAAAGTAAAGAAATATTTGTTCAGGGCTTCTCGATTAGGAGGGAAGCAGTGTTATTATGAAACCCAGAAGCCCTTTCCATAGGCTTTGGTAAATATTTGTTCTGAAACTGTGGGAGGCAAGTAGATCTCAGAGACAAGAGAAGAAACAGAGAACAGATAACCTACTGTGAAGGCTAGAGCTAGGGACAGATACCAAAGTGGAATAATTCCTGGAAATCATTAGTTAAGGTAGAATCCAGGTACTCAGGAGCCAGGTAAGTCATATGTGGGGTGAAAAATGAAGTATGAAATACCCACACCAGAAATCAGGACACATCTGCATTAGAGTATGAGGTAAGGTTATAGACTAAAACAGATCAGTGATAATAATAATAATTAAAAAAAAGCAAGTACCCAGGCAGAGAGAAGTATCCAGGAATCAAACATCCAGAGCAGCACTCCAAAATCAAAGGATAAAGGAAGGCAAGATTAAAATTAAAAAATCACTGTGGTAGCCACAGGCTGCTACCAGTAAAGAAGTCTTTCAGAGAGGCAATCATCTGCTCAGCCAAGAGCCCATGCATTTCTGCAAAGGCCAAAACAATTCCACAGCAGTCCATGATTGTACCTGGACAAATGAACGGAGATGCTCAGGCAAATCCAAACAAATGAGCCATGAGACAGTCCTTCCCCTCTCAGTTTAGCCTTTTCCTTTTTGGAGCTGAATTGATTTGAAATGGAAACTGTCCATTGATTTTTCAGATCCATTCTATGGACTCCATATGAGATATTCACACATGTTTCTTTAACTCATACCATTTCCCTCAGCTTCTTTAAGTTCCAGGAAAAATTAGGAGTGTGATACAACCAAGTAGAACAGATAAGGAAAAGACCAGCGGTCAGAAAGCCCAAGTTTTAACATCTGCTGCACAATCCATTCAGACTTTGAATCTGCAGAAGTCTTTAAATTTGGAGAATTGCTTTAGACTCTTCATTTTAAAGACACCAAGATGATCTTTACTCATGAAAATCATCCATGGAGATTTTGGGTTTAATCAGGATATTAATAATCAAATTTAAGAACAGACTATCGAACAAAATCTGTTCTTTTCTCAGGATCCAGTTATTTAATAACGTATGTGGCAACAGATCTTTTAAAAATATTCTACCAATGATTAGAAATCAATTTTTAATAATATATTTTATTCAATAAACGTTGTCCAGGTGAAAAGCCTTGACTAACAGCCCTAACAAAATACTTTTTATAATTTGGGCCTTAAATACTTCTCTCTGATTATAGCAGTTTCAATTATTACTATTACAAAGGCTCAAATTGATAATAATGCTACAACAATAGCACTTCATTTTCAAAAGCTTCCTGTTGGCTTAATGTTTTTTCCCTACCATTTTTTTCAATTATGATGAGCAAACAAGAATCGAATGAGTCTTTAGGATATTTAAAAGAACTGTTAGAAACTTGAATATTGACTGTAATATTCCTCCTAGTACTGTCAAAGCAAAATTTGATTTGAATATCTATTTTCTGTGTTGTGTTTTTGGCGCTGAGAAATAAGATTTAGTATGTTTCAGAGCTCTGTTTAAGGTGAGATTAATATCAGGGAAAATAGATATTCTGGGTGAAAGAAAGGGAAATATGCTTTTTATCATATTAATTTTCCAGAGGAAAACAGTCATAAATAATGATGGAAGATCAACATTATTAGTGTTCTAACTTTTTTTATTAATAAATGAAAGTAAGAAATTATTTCTACAAAAATATCTTGAAGGCACATAAAAATCATTTTTTAATTTTGTTTTTAACCAGTCAGACATGTTCATTAAAAATGGGATGTTGCTGTCATTTCAAAACTCTGAAAGGAGTTATTTTTCAGTCTTGTTTATGAACTCATGCCAAGAGAAGCCCCTCTCTTTAACCCACTACAGATTTCTCTCTAGAGCCACAGTAGGCTTATAAAAATAAAGTGCCACCCAGTGATAGAAAGTAAGATTATTCCCTTGAATACTTCCCAGAAAACATTCTAGTATCTTGTTCCTTAGAAAGTTAAAGAGGAAGCAAACCACATCAAAAGCACCACTCCACCGTGGTCAAAGCTACTACACATCGCACTTCAGTGTGGAATACATGCCCCGAAGTAAAAACCTTCAAATACCACCTTAAGAACTGACACGGAGCACACCTCTATGCGGAGAAAAATTGTTTCCAGTTCTCCCATTGTGTTTATTAGTCAGATATTACTGAGTGCTTAGAGTTTCAAAAATGAGAGCCTACTGTGTCTAGAGAGAACTAGAAAACTATTTCATCAATAGGACAGTTTTACAATCTACTGACTGTTGTGACAGTGAGCCCTGGTGTTTTCATTTAAATAAATGAAAATTTTAATCCTGCTCCCATGAAAGAGAAAACTGCTCTGTGAATGGCAGTGTTTAGTCAGTGGCATCTACTGCTGAGGTTACACTCAGTTGAGACCAAGCAGTAGGTGTATAAAAGTAGCAAGAACTTTGTAAAATTTCCATTTGATCATATACATGTATAGATCAGTGACCAGAATTCTCAAATGTTTTATAAAATATAGGTAAGAGACAAACATTTCTGATTTAAAATATCATTCCAAGGAAGAAAAACCCCTTTCAAACCAAAAGTAAGACATAGGATGTGACCATATGTTCTGACATAAATTACCTTTTCCTCTTACGTTTCTCTTCAATTCCTTTCTGTTTTCCATTTCCCCTTATATATTTTTCCAGTTTTTGCACCGTTTTCTCTTTACCAAGCTGCTTCTTTTACTCCCTCCTCATTTCTTCACATTTTAAAGTTTCATCTCTTGGTCTTTTCCTCATTTTTATTATAGATTTTTGGTTTGCAGTTACCATGAGGTTTTTGTACAGCAAATCTATATATATACATATATGATCTATACCTATATGTCTCTATATATGACATATATATGATCGGTTTAAGTTGCTGATCTCTTCATTTCGAATGCATTTTTAAAACCCTGCATTTGTATTCTCCTCCCCTCATAAATACTGTTTGATATCACATTTTACATCCAACTGTTCTGTGTATCCCTTAACTGCTTATTGTGGACACAGATGATTTTACTACTTTTGCCTTTTAGCCTCCCTGCTAGATTTGTGTGTGTATGATTACTGCATGTTTACCAGTGAGCTTTTTCATTTCCTAACTTTCTTATTTCTAGTTGTGGCCTTTTCTTTTTCACCTAGAGAAACCCCTTTAACATCTGTTGTAAAGCTGGCTTGGTGGTGCTGAACTCTTTTAGCTTTTGCTTGTCTGTAAAGCTTCTGATTTCTCTGTCAAATCTGAACAAGAGCTTTGCTGAGTAGAATATTCTTGACTGTACGTTTTTCCCTTTCATCACTTTAAATATATCGTGCCCCTACTTTTTGGCCTGCAGAGTTTCTGCTATAAAATCAGCTGACAGCTTTATGGGAGTTCCCTTGTATGCTATTTGCTTTTCCCTTGCTGCTTTTAATATTGTCTCATCATCTTTAATTTTTGTCATTTTAATTACACTTCATCTTGGTGTGATCCTCTTTGGTTAATTCTGTATGGGCCTCTCTGTGTTTCCTGGACTTGGGTGACTGTTTCTTTCCCAGGTTAGGGAGGCTTTTGGCTATAATGTCTTCAAATATTTTCCAGGTCCTATCTCTCTTCTACTTCTGGCACCTCTATAACACAAACATCAGCGCACTTGATGTTGTATCAGAGGTCTCTTAAACTGTCCTCATTTATTTTCATTCTTTTTTTCTTTTTTCTGTTCAGCGGCAGTGATTTCCTCTCCTCTGCCTTCCAGCTCATGGGATCTGTTCCTCTGTATCATTTAGTCTAATATTGATTCCTTCTAGTGTAGTTTTCATTTCAGTTAGTACATTCTTCATCTCTCTTCGGTTGTTCTTTTCTATTTTCTAACTCTTTGTTAAAAACTCCTAACTTTTCACTCCATGCATCCATTCTTCTCCCCAGTTCTTTGATTATCTTTACAATCATTACCCTGAAATCTTTCTCAGGTAGATTATCTATCTCCACTTCACTTAGTTCTTCTGGGGTTTTATGTTGTTCCTTCATCTGGAACATGTTCCTCTGTTGCTCCATTTTGTCTAAGTTGATATTTGTATTTTAACGTATGTGGTAAGTTAGTTAAGCTTCTCAATCTTGGAGAAGTGGCCATCTGTAGGAGATGTCCTACGCATTCCAGCAGTGTGCTCCCCTCCTGTCATCTAAACTATATGATCTAGGGGTTCGCCTTAAGAGGGCTGTGTGGTCCTTCTGCTGTGGCAGGAGGACTGTGTGGGCAGTGTGGTAGGCTTGGTTGGCCCCTAGCCTGTTTGGTTGCCAGGCCCTGTCTTGTGCAGATGCTGCTGGCTGCTGTTTAGCAGGGCCTGGCCGTGAGGCACCTGGCTGCAGAACCCTAGGAGGCCCCGTGGTTAGTGCTGGCTCACCTGTGGACAGGGTCAGGGTCCTGAAGACTTTGGGGCTGTCGCCCACCCTATTGGTGGGTAAAACCAGGTCCTAGGGTTAGTGTTAGACTACTGGAAGGCAGAGACATTTCCTAGGGTCTGGTTGCAGGGCCCAGAGACACCAGAGCTCATTTCACATTGTTGGTGGGGGGCCGGTCCCTGACACAGTTGCATAAGGGATCTGGGGTGTCCTGAAGCTTGCACTGGCTGGCTAGTGGACAGGGCCAGAGCCCAGCTAGTCCCAGGGTAGGATCTGGCCTACTGTGGGCTGACTTGGTCCACAGACTGCAGGATCATGGTTTTCCTGCATCTGGTATCTGCCCTTGGGTGTGTGAGTCTAGTCTAGAGGTTTGTGCAGGCTTCCTGGAGAGCAAGGCTAGTGCCTGGCCACTGGTGGGTGGGGCTAGCTCTCAGCCCTCTGGTGGGTAGGGCTGTGTCTAGAGGCTGCTGTGAGCTCAGAAAGTCTTTAAGTAGCCTGTCTGCTGATGTGTGGGGTTGTGTTCCCACCCAGTTAGTTGCTTGGCCTTCCAGCACTGGCACCTACAGGCTGTTGAGTGGGGCCAGGTCTTGGCACTAATAAGCTAAATGGAGGGTCCCAAGACGGTAGCCACCAGCAGCAGTGTTCATGGGGCTGAATGTTCCTAAATACGGCTGCCACCAGTGTTTATGTCCCCAGACCAGGGTGAGCTACAGCTGAATCCTAACTTCCATCTCCCCAGGAGACTCTCTAAGACCAGCAGGTAGGACTGGCCCAGGATCTTATCAAATTACTGCTTTTGCCCTGGGTCCTGATGTGCGTAAGATTTAGTGTGCACTCTTTAAGAGTGAAGTCTCTAATTCCCCTAATCCTGAGTGGCTCTCAAAATTAAGCTCCACTGACCTTCAAAGCCAAATGCTCTGGGAGCTCATCTTCCCAATGCGGGCCCCTGGGCTGTGGAACCCAACGTGAGGCTAAGAATTCTTGCTCCCCTGGGAGAACCTCTGCAACATAATTCTCCAGTTTGTGGGTAACCCACCCAGGGGTATGGGACTTGATTATATCACAAGCCTGTACCCTTCTACCCATCTCACAGTGGTTCTTTAATTATGTCTTTAGTTGTAAAAGATCTTTTCTGGTAGGTTCTGGGTTTTTTCATCAATGTTTTTTTCTGCAGACAGTTGTGATTTTTGGTGTGCTTCTGAGAGAAGGTGAGCTCAGAATCTTTCTACTCCACCATCCTGGCTGATCTACTGTCTTTTCCTCAGTTTTACTCACACCTGATGTGAGTCTTCTCATAAAGCACCAGACTAGATTCAGTGCTTTTGTGCTTTCATTTAGAAATAGTATAAAACATCAAGAAAGAGGTATCTCAAATGTAGATAAGAATATGTGACATGTTTTTTTTAAAATGAGTGCTCAATTAAAGAGACCCAGCATCCAAAAAGAAAATCAGAACAAAAACTTTTCTCTCACTCAAGTACTTAAATGCTTTTCAGTACAGCTGTGATCCAGAAACAGAAACAACTACATTACCAACATTTTTGGCAGAGAGAATAAAAGAGAATTTTATAGAGAAATGGGGTGTTTCCCATTTGAAAAGGAATTAGCAGCTTAGCAGCTGCATGTCTTGACCATTCCACCAACTTTTAAATTCAGGATTTGTCTTTGTACCTCTAGCACTGAGCATAGTGACTCTTCCATAATCAGCACTAAATTATATTAAAGTCATATGTAACTTGATTCAAGTTTTCAACCACTATTAAAACTGTCTGGTTAGTTAGATTGCCTCTATTTCTTGTGGTGAGTTTTTTGTATTCATGTAACAATAATGAAAAACAATCACCTTAACACTGGCTAATTGTAATAGCTAGTGACCACTGATCATCTACTATATTTAAGTATCTCCTGTGAAGACCACTAGATTACTCCCAAATTTTCCAGTAATATTTTGAAGTAGGTATTATGATGCCCATTCTACAGATGAAGAAACAATCCCAAGAGTTTGACTAGCCCATATAATTCATCTGGTATAAGCAAAGGAGTGAAGACCTGAACATAAGCCTCCCTGGTGCTAAAGTTATGCTTTTTCATTACCCCCACAGCAACTGTAGCCTTAGGAACAGTAGAAAAGCCTTAGGAACACCATGGGGTGATGCTACAAGGAGATATTCTGAGCATTAAAACAACTGATACAACTTATAAAAATAAATACTTTTTTTCAAATTTCTATGCCAACCAGTTAGGCATTCTTGTCATTCTTTTTTTTTTTTTTTTTTTTGTATGCAGAGGGCCACACGGTTTGTAGTCATATTCAGTCGGAGATACGTTCCCCATGATCCTGCTGTCATCTCTTGCTTGATTATAGGAAAACTAAAGCATGCAGCAAAGTGTGTAAGCTTACCAGCACTGGCTACACTTCCTTCTTATTTACTGCTTGAAACTATGCCCCTTTCTTTGGCAAACAATACACACAGTTAAGAATAACTCCATTATCCTTCTGTAAACAGGACTACTGCAAAGGTGACACTCAATTTCTTCAGCAGAGGCAAGCAGATGGCTCTTCATGGCTCCCCACTGGCCAGGCCACAGAGTGGCCTTGATGGCAGCCAGTTGCCTGACCTCTCAGGGTGAGACATATGAATACAGCTGCTCTTTGGGGAGAGAACTGGGCAAGAGGGGTAGAAAAATGACTGCCTAGAGGGGAAAAAGCGAAGCAGGAGAGAGGAATCCAGGACAACAGGCTCTTTTAGAATTTGTTCATTTCACCAAATAATTGCTGCAGAGGAATAAAGACCATTGATATACAGTCTCTGTTATGTCATGGGACAAAGCATAACATTCAATCTGACGCCTGGGCTTCTTGCCCATAATAAAACATTATCGCATAATGAGACTGATTTCCTGCATAAAAAAGAGGTGAATAATCTTTATTTCCGGTGTAAATTATCACCATTAGTTCACAAAATGCTTTCCTTGTTCAGGAATTACAGGAAGGAGGAGATGTCAAAACAGAACACAAAGGAGAAGCAATTTAAATATATTACTAAATCATAACCCTTTTATGGAATCCTATAGTTTACCAAACATTTTCACCATTATTTGGCTAAACTGGACCAAGACCAAACCTTATAAAACAGGGTTTATAATCCTTCTTTTACAGGAGAGAAATCTGAGATTAATTGGGTTATGTTAACTTGTCCAAGGTACCACTGATTGTGATGGTTAATTTCACATATCAATTTGAGTGGCCATAGGGTCCCCAGATTAAACATTATTTCTGGGTGTGTCTGTGATGGTATTTCCTGATGAGATTACCATTTAAATGGATGGATCAGTAAACCAGATTGCTCTCCTCAATGTGGTAAGAATCATCTGATCCATTGAGGGCCTGGATAGAACAAAAGGCAGAAGAAGGAGAAATTCACCCTTTATATTTTCTGCCTCACTGTTTGAGCTGGGGTATCTCATCTCATCTTCTCCTGACCTTGGACTACCATTTACACCATCAGCTCTGCTGGATCTCTGGCCTTCCGACTTGACAAAATTACACCATGGGCTTTCCTGGGTTTCCAGCTTAAAGATGGTAGACTGTGGGACTTCTCAACCTCCATAATTGCATGAGCCAATTCATTATAATGAGTCTGTCTGTCTGTCTGTCTGTCTGTCTATCTATCTATCTATCTATTTATATACTGGTTCCAGTTCTGTTTCTCTGGAGAACCCTGACTAATAGAAAACAAAGAATCTAGGACTTTACCAAAGACTTCAAATCCAAACTCCAGGAACCCACTTTCCATAGACTACACAACATCCAACTGTGTGTTTTACTTTTGAAGAAGCATATATTGAGCCACCTACTTCTCTCTTGTATCTCCACAGCCAGGGCATGTGACCTGTGCAGTTGCTCAAGGTCTTGCAACCAGAGGGGCCCTGTCCTTGGTTAATACCCCGCTGTCACCATCTTCACATCTGAACAAGATGCCTCATATATTCATTCTGCACTGGGCCCCACAAGTTATGCAGCCAGGCCTGTGCACAACACCCTGTATAAGCCTACCAGCATAAATCACACTGAGTCTTGACCATGGGTTTAGTAATGCATTTTTGCCAGCAGATGGCCACTCTTTCTGAATAGGCTTCTAAGACCTTCCATGACAGGCCTTAGTTACCTCTGTTCTCATCTGGGTCCTTCACACTCTCCATTTCAGCCACATTGCCTTTTGGCTCTTTTCCTACCATGTTGAGCACCATCTCCTCTGTATAAAACACTTTTCCCCTAGATATTCCTGGGCCTCACTCCTTTTCTTCATTTCTGTGTTCAAACACTATTTCCACAAAGAGAAATTCTCTGACCACCTTGTTTACAATGCTCCCCTTTCTCACCCCATCATTTGCCCTGCTTAACTTTTCTTTATAGCACTGGGGTGCCATCTTAAGTAATCCATAGTCACTGGTTTAATTTTCATTGTTGTTCTGGGCTGAATCATCTCCCAGCTCCCAACAAAATTCATATGTTGAGGCCTTCCTTAACCTCCAGTACCTCAGAATGTGACTGTATTTGGAGATAGGCACTTTATAGAGGTGATTAAGTTAAAAGGAGGCTGTTGAGGTGGGCCCTAATCAAGGGCCCAGACACTGGGGCATACGCACACAGAGGAAACATCATGTGAGAACAGGGCAAGAAGGTGGCCATCTGCAAGCCAAGGAGAGTCTTCAGGAGAAACCAAGCCTGCTGACACCTTGATCTTGGATTTCAAGCCTCCAAAACTGTGAGAAAATAAACTTCCATTGTTTAAGCCCCAATCTGTGGTATTTTGTAATGACAACCCTAGCAAAGTAATACAATTATCTTTGCCATTGGCTAGAATGTGATGTCTCTGAGAGAAGGATTTTGTTTTGACCATTGCTAAAGGTTCAATGCCAAGAAGTAGATACAGCAGATATTTTTAAATTGTTGAATAAGCAATAAATGATTTCATAATTACTTAAGAGGAATTTGAAGAGAACCTCCAAATACTTTGTGATGTCAAAATGTTTTATTCTATGCAACTTGAATTAATTATGCCACAGAAGAAAACTTGGGAACCATTTTGTTAGACAGAAGTTTTCATTGTAATGGGTCTTGACCAACTCTGTGTTTTACCCAGGTTTGTAATGCAGCCACTAGTGGATTATGTCAGGACCAAGAGACCAAAGATCACAATACATACTAGAAGGAAGGCTACTGTCACACGATGTTTGTTATTAGAAAAATTACAAAAAACAACCTACAGCAAAAATCAATCAGGAACTAAAAGGATACCTTGCAACCTCCCTCCCATGCATTTCTTTGATAGTCAAGCTCAGTTAAAACTAATTACTTACAGCACTTCTAAAGCTACATCACCACAGCTTCATTCTAACAAACAAGACATTCAAATTGCTGCAGGTTCCTCAGGTTGTGTTAATTCTACCACAGCTTTTGTCCTCATCTTAACAGAACAAAACAGGAGAGTAGCAAATTACCAATCAGCACATTGATTGATAGTCCCACAATTCTCTTGATTCCTATGCCCAAGAGTCCTATGCTAATATTCTCTAGAAGGTGACAAATATTGAGCTTTTCAGGCATTTCTGCCTCTGATGACGTTTTTGACATTGGCAGTTAGGGTACAATAGCTTCCACTAAGTAGGTAACTGGAGCTCTTAGAAGAATATAAGAGCTCAAGTTACCCTCTTGTGCACAGGATATGTCTGCTTGCCGCCTAAAGTGGTGCAGACCTAAAGAAAATGTTACACAGATATTCATAATTTCCATTTATAAATGTATGAGATCAAAAGGAAAGTAAAATTGTGTAGAAATTTCAGAGTGACTCCTATTTTACACTTGACTTTCTCCCAAATCTTACTTCCATGCTACCAAAAACAAGGAAAGAATTAAATGCACTAAGGGTACCTAATGCTAGCAACTCTGGGAAGCTTGATAATACCTTAAGTCACTTAATTATCAACCTAAACCTATGGAGTAACTATTACTATCAACAAGAGATGATGAATCGAAGGTTCAGAAAATTCAAGAATTTATCCAAGATCATACGCTTAGAAGTGACAGTAATGACATCTTCCCAACATTCCAGTTTCTGGTGAAAGACACTATCTCCTCCTTTCAGAAGGCCAGCCGTTATCCTATTCTCGGCCTCTGAGATTTGGATGGGGCAGGCCTAACAAGTGGTTCTGAGGAATAGACATGTAACCTAGATCCATTTGTCCACAGCAAAAAGAGAACCAGGATGGCACCTGGGACTTTTGCAGGATTTGCTAAACAGGTAGGATGTTACACTGAACCTACCACATGTCATCATAGGAAAAAAACCTGGCTAGGAATGAAGCTACTACAGAGAAAAGCAAAGCAAAAAATGGAAAGAAATGGTCCACAGACGGATTGGAAGAGAGAGAGAGAGATTACAAAAGCGTAACGGGATCCCTGCATCTAGCCATACCAGAGAGACCTCACAGATCTACACTCTGGGTTTTTAATTTTGTCTGCCACTGAATTTTTTTTCCTAAAGCAAGTTTAAATATTTTATTTTATTTTACGTTTTAATTGAAGTATAATTTAAATATTTTTTGTTTTTGTTTTTGTGACACGTAATCAAGAGTCCTGAAGAATACGCAGCATAGGGATGTACACTATTTTTAAACAGTCATCTACTCATTTTACGATGTTCTTTTCCCATGATTGACTCAATA
Source organism: Camelus ferus (assembly GCF_009834535.1). NCBI lineage: Eukaryota > Metazoa > Chordata > Mammalia > Artiodactyla > Camelidae > Camelus > Camelus ferus. Next base: position 15,475,452 of record NC_045699.1, read on the forward strand.
GTTTAGGCTTTATTTATTTAGTTAGTTTTAATATTGAAAATTATAATAGTCATCGGAATCTCTAACTGCATTATACATCATAATGTCATGAAATGAGATAGTAAGTATTTACCATGAGGTCAATATCTTCTTATCCTTGCTCCACCTCCTAAGGTATGGCCAGAGGAGACTAAGGCTCGGAGAGCTTAAGGGACTTAAGGGACGTAAGGGACTTGACCAAGAGCACTCGGCTAGTTAGTGGCAGAGATAAGTAGACCACTCATTACTCTCCTGTTACAAATACTTTTTGGTATTACAAAGGCAAATAACCAGAATGACAGATACCCTTTCTTGTAACTTGCAAAGCACTTCAATCATTTTAAGATGTGTGAAAAAGCTTCAGTGCTACTAAAGATCTTAAGAAGGGGGGGGGGCTCATTTTTTTTTTAAGTTAAATAGCCAATTAAAATTTATCCTATATCCATGGTTTTCAACTTTCTTTTGAGGACCCAAAGGGCTAATACTCAGGGCAGGCTTATAATAATCAAAATATTTTTAAATAAAATTTTATCAAATTTATTTTTTTCACTTATTTTTTTTGAGGGGGAGGTAATTTATTTATTTTTAATGGAGGTACCAAGGATTGAACACAGAACCTCGTGCATGCTAAGCACATGCTCTACCACTTGAGCTATACTCTCCCCCAAATTTTATCAAATTTACACATGAACTTCTTAAAACATCTCCACAGATTCTAGGGGAAACTGTTTTAAAATTACTATCCTAGACTAAATATAAAATATACTTGATTGTCTGCTTTTGGAACCAGAGAATAGTCTATAAATGGGCAGAACAAGCCAAAAGAGGCTGAGAACCAGCAATAAAATCCAGCTACCTGTATGGAATAGTACTGAATCTCTCAGGAAGCAGAGTACACCTGGAGGCAGCTGGATTGTCTAAGAGGCCCCGTAGCACACAGCACAGCCCCACAGAGAGGACCCCACAGAGAGTTCTAGGCAGTCCTACAGTCAGAGTAAGATCTGTCCAAAGACCTTAATACAGGTACTCCCAAGCTATCTGTCTAAGCCTTCTTCATTTTTCCAGAACAGAAGCAGGATTACCTCTAGAACCTAAAGCTGGACTAAACTTTCAATTGGGAAACTTAATAGATCCATGTATAGAAATGCTATATTGACAGAGGCTTTCCATATACTATGGCACATTTTCCAAAATCTGTTGAGTGAATGTTTACATGCTGAATCATATTCTGACATTAAAAATTTAGCCCTAATTGCATAATAAAACAACAACCTTAAGAACCTTGACGTTTACACAAATTCTGTCAAAGGCAGCCTATCTGAACCCTTTTATTCAACCTTTCCAAAAGTTAATCAGATAGGCAATTATTCCATATCTTCTCTGCATACTCAAATAAAAGTCATGCTATATTACAATATAGTAGACTATTCATTCCTTTCCATATTCACTATCTTCACGAATTTGAAATAGGCCCAGAGCAAACCCCAGACAGACAGTACTGCTACTTAGTAAATGTTCAGCCACAATCTACCAAGACAGTTTTCAGTGGGCTAGCAGACATTTCTAGTCTGGCTTATGAGTGAAAGACAACTAGCTTCTCCCCTCTCGTCTTGACCATTTCCAGTCCTCCAAAATGATGCCAAAGTCACCTTCCTGAGACAAAGAAAAAATTATGCCATTCTTTTGTTTAAATCTTTTCATGGCTCCTAACATCTCACATAATAAAATTTAAACTCATAAGCAAAGTGTAAAAGATTCTCTACCACTGATCCCTGCCTACCTCCAGTACTTTGTGCTTCAGACCCCAAACCACTCACTCTTCCCAAACATGGGTTATTTTGTGTGTTTGCATTACTGTTTCCTCTGCCTCGAATGGTCTCTCCCCATCAAACCTGCAATCCAGTGAATTTCAACTCATCTTCAAAGCCAAATTAAAATGTCTTCGTCTGTGACCTTGTTTCTGTTTTCTCTCCTACATTATGCTTTAAACATAATTTTATTAGAGCCCATTATCCTGTAATCTCAGTGTCTTATTCTTTGTGTCTTACGATTTAGCACAGTGCTAATTAAGCTCCCCTAGTTTCCTTCATGTATCTGAGAATAGAGCAGTTTAAAAAGAAGTATATCTGACCATCTTCTGTGTAGGACCTTAGACAAGGTCAGACATCTCTCACATAAAATCCCAGAAGATCCATTAGATAATTATGGTCATCTTTTAAATTGCAGATTATGTAATCAGTATATTTGAGAAACAGTGGTGGCTTCTACCAATGTGCTGCTGCGTGTTACTATAGGGTTTCATACATTAGTCTAAAATTCAGACTTGTTAAAGTGCAGTCATTTTAATTCTGGTTCACTCCACAGTCTCCTGTATTGAAGAAGAACAAATAGAATAACACAAAAGTACTAAAAGCCATTGATTTACTTCTACTTATTACTACTATTTACTATTTACTACTACTGTGTGCTCCTAGAATTTCACTACACCAAACTGTGTAATGCAACTGCCTCCTTATTTGGAAAAACTCATATTTGTATGGTTCTGACCTTCACTTTTCTGCTCTAAAAAGTGTTCCCAGGTATTCTTGGAGGTGCCCAGAGACCATCAAACACAAACTCAAAAATAAACATGTTCCCACCAGCCTGAACTTGTGCCTGCTGGAATTATTGTTGGAAACTATTATTTCCTGCCTTATCTGAGACACTGCAATAAAGATATGAAAGCTACTCAGTTATTCAGCTGCAAAGTAGGAGAATGCTGCTCTTTCCTTTGGGTTTCTCTCTGCTGGAGGAGGTGGCAACGCAGAGCCACTTGTCTCACAGCAACTTCAATACTGACTTCCAATCCCACTGCTTTCTTTGGGGTTCACATATAATTCAAGGAGGGCTGGGCTTAGGGAACCGATCTGAATGGGAGGCGCTACACCTGCCTCTCTCCTCCAATTGTGAAGGCTTTCACTTTCCTTCAAACTTACCTCCTCTTAGCATGAAACTTTCCAAAAGTCTGAAGTTCTCACACAATTGTTTTCTACCAGCCTTACCCCACACATTTGCCAGGCCTGCCCAGGCAAGCCTAATTCTTACTTAGACTCAAGCTGCACTACTAGCTAAATATATAATATTCCATTCCTGGCACATATTAGACGTGCAATAACTATGTGCCAAATAAATACATAAGAATGAAGTCAGATTGATCCATAACTCATTAAGTCAATCAACAGGCTCCAGCTCTTGATTTCTTCCCTACAGCATGAATCCTTTGGTATCTCTGTCTTTTCCTGATGACCTCCAAAGTCATTCCCTCTTTCATTGCTGGAAAATATTCACTCCACAGGCACACAGTGACTATATTAGTACTGTACTCCTACTGTTTCTGCTAAAGACCAGTTCAGGGTGGACTATGGCTCTCAATTCATGAGATTTGGATGAGGCCAACCACAGCCTCTAGCTCTATGGTTGCAAACCTAATTTAAGCTTTGCTAATGAGAGCCATAACCACTGAGAGGTGATTCACAGTCTCTTTTTCAGAGTCCAGCCCAGTGAGTCTCAGTATTCTGAACTACAGCTGAGAGAATTGGGAAAGAGACACTCTATTTCAATAGGAGTTGGTAAGCTGAAAAGATATAAGTCTAGAATTACTGCTGGCTTCTTTTTCTGACTTAAGAAAAGCCAGCCTAAGAAATAAACACTGAAAAATGAAGCTGAAACATGGAGAGACACTGACTCCTGACAGCATCATTTGAGGCCTTTATCCAGTTGTACTCACAGTCAGTATCATCTCTCCACATTTTTCAGTTGTAGAAGTCAATAAATTCCCATTTTCGATGAATCCAATCTGAGTTCAGTTTTTGTCACTTGCAATAAGAGTGCACCACCAATATGACAAAAAAAAATTATTGCTCATGTTTTCTGAATTCTTTGGAAAATATTCTAATTAATGCCTTCCCCCTAGAATCAACATTATGGGTACTATCCAACACTATTAATCATATTCATTACTTAGGCCACAAATCAAAAAATTCCATATAAGTACATATTTTAAAAAATCTAACAAGTCTAGAAATGCAATGTGATCATGATTACTCCTGCTCTATGGTGACAGATTATGTTTTCCAAAATTGACCATTGCAGTATTTCTGGTTCCACACGTGCTTCTAGCACGTTGTCATTCCCCAATAAGAGACTGATTCTATTTCCCCACCCCGAGCCACTGGGAAGAACTTTGTGAATGCATTCATGAATGCAAGGCAGCAGAAGTGATAATGCATGACTTCAGAAGCTTGGTCACAAACAGCAATATAACTTTCTTCTCTCTCTCTGTCTCTCTCTCTCTACCTCTACCTCTACTTCTCTACCTCTCCTTTTGTCTGTATCCTTGGAATCTAGCCACCATTTTGTGAGGAAGACCAGGCCACAGGTATGGGTATTCTGACCAACAATCCCTACTAGATGTCCTGGCATCAACCATGTAAATGAATCATCCTTCAAATTATCTGAGCCCCTACTCTCAGTTCTTCCAGATGAGGCTCCACACAGGACAGAGCAGAGACAAGCCATCCTATTATGCTCTGTCTAAATTCCTGACACATAAGAGAAAATAAATAATTATTATTGTTTTGAGCCACTGCATTTTGGGATAATTTTTGTACAGAGCAATAGATAAGCAATACATGCTTTCCTCACATAACTGTCTTAATTCATATGATTTTCATGAGACCTACTTTTTATTACTATATTGGCTACCTCAGATTTTAAAGCAGTTAACACAGCCCTCAATCTTTCAACTCTTACCATAGAACTCCTTTTACCTTTTCTTTCCATGGACCTCATTCTATGAAAGTTTATCTACTTAATAAGCTATAATATATACCCATCAATTTGCTTTTATTTTTCTCATTAATCAAATATAAGTTAATACTTATAATTTTAATGACTAATTCATTGGTAAAATGAAATTTTAACCATCCAAAATACTTTTGGAACATACCAACAGTAATCCTTGAAAGGTTGTCTAATGTGAACCAGTGATAAGAAAGTATTGTCAAACTGACATTGACTGGCACACTGTACTTTTATTTTGCCTACACATCCATAATTTGCCCCACTTTTTTGGCCAAACAACTAATTGGTTCAGACAAATAATGACTAGCTTAACTTCAAAAAATCAAATGGTTTTGTTTGCCTGGACTGAGCAGTTGTTTAAATAACTAATCTAGTCAAAACTGTCAACAGAGCATGAGTCTTTCAATTTCATTCTCCATTTGCCCTTTCCACAATCTCTTTTCCCTGAGAGTGTTTTTATATCCAATTTAATTCAATAAATATTTATGTAACAGTGGAAAAAGTGCTGGGGATACAGAAAAATATAAGCCAGCCAAGGTCCTTGCCTCAGAGAGCTTATAGCTTAGAGGGTGATACAGATAAGGAAAGGCTATCCCAAAGGACAAAGGAAAGACACTTTGGTACACTGCACAGATGGTCAAAATTCTCCCCATCCTGTATCCCTTTTACAATGTGACTTTGCCAATCCTCCCATCAGGAAGTGACACCAATGTCTCAATCACCTGAATCTGGATTTGCCCACATGTCCTCCTTTGGCCTCTGGAATATTTGCAAACATAATAGTACAAGCAGAGAATTGAAAGTGCTTACACCCTCTCCTAGCTGTGGTTGCATCTCTGAAACCTCTATGTGAATAAGTCTAAGCTACTCTACTGGAGAGGCCACACAGAGAAAGAAGATTCAAGGATTTGACAACCAGTCAAACACCAGATATGTGAGTAAGGTCATCTTAGACCATTCAGCCCTATCTGAGCTGTCAGATAGATGACTTGAGTTTCATATGTGACTCCAGGCGAGACAAAAAAAAAAAAAACAACCTATTATTGCCCAACTTAGCCTAGTCCAAACTGCTGATCCACATGATTATAAGTGAACAAATGGTTGTTAGCCATTAGGGTTTGGTGTGGTTTGTTCTGCAGTGACAATCAATACAGCCACCAAATTTAGACCTAGGGTGGAGGGATAGAAAGGGGTCAAAAAGAAAACATTTCTTAAAACCTACACACTAAAGAAAGGGAAAATAAATGACAAAGCATAGGCAGCAAAGGAACTTACACTCTGAAAGAGAAGAGAGACAGCCCTCATTACAACAAGAGTGGGTGTTGATCACTGCCATGATTCTGGGTAGATAAAGCAGGAGCGTACGGTAACCACCTTCTAAAATGACCCCTTGCGACCTTTGCTTCTTACGACCCTGTGTGACTCCAACAGAGTATGTACGTAAGAAAAGACAGGGTATAACTTCTGAGGCCAGGTCAGGGTATTGCAGCTTCTGTCTTTTGGTTTCTTGAGATTGCTCATTTTGATAGAAGCCAGCCACAGCACCATGAGGATACTCCAGCAGTCTCATAAAGAGTCCCATGTAGAGGTGAACTGAAGTCTCCAACCCACAACCAGCACCAACTGGACAGCCATGTGAGGGAGCCACCTTATAAGTGGATCCTCCAGCCTCAGTCAACCCCTCAAATGACTATAGCTACAACCAACATTTGACTGCAACCTCATGAAAAGTCCTGAGCCAGAACCTCCCAGAAACTTTAACCCACAGAAACCATGTGAAATAGTATATAAGTATTACTATTATAAGCCACTAAGATGTGAGGTGATTTTTTTATGCAGCCATAGTAATTAATACAAGTAATCTGGCCATTTCACTGACAAGTCCTGAGACAAGGGGGTATACAGAGAAATTATGTCCCCGTTCATCATAACCCTGCCCTATTTCTTCAGAACATATGATCATAGATCAATCTCCAAGAAATCCTCCAGGAAAGCTGGTATTCTGATGAGTTCAACTAATAGAAACTAGTTAAATGAATTATTTTTGGCATAATTTTAATACCCAACTCTAAAACACACTGTCTTTTTTTTTCACTTATGAATAATTCAGAAAGTGTCAAGTAAGTAGCTGGGGGAGACAGCACGAAGTAGAGAAGTTCTGGGACTTACATCTTACAACAATATTGTCATGTCATTATAAGTCATTTCTGTTCTCTTCTACTGCTTAAAAGCTCTACATCTTAGGAGTAGTTTATATTGGTAGAGTCTCTAAGGAAAATAAAATTCTTACAACATTGATAACCGTTATGTGATGTGATGAAATCTCTTTCCCTAGAGTGTTTGAAAATCAAATAGGTTAGTATCTGTCTGAGAAAAGGGAAGTTCCTCCTGAGGCCAGGAAATACAGAGGGGCACCTTTCAAGGTCTGACTGAACCCAATAAGTTTCCATAGGGCTTCCTGACATATGATTCCTAATCCTCAAATTTATCATCCTTGGTAAGGCAGGAAAGGACAAAGTACAGGCCATGGAGAACCACAGATTTACAACCTTCTTCTAGCTTTGCCACTTCTCTTACCTCTGCCATTGTACTAGATTATAGGATCTAGGTTATTGAGTCTGCACCTCAGTTTTTTGTAAGCAGGACGGTAATAGAGAAGTGGTGCTCCTATTGGGCATCATTATGTAATCATAAAATGGTAAATACATACTTAAATATTTTACTTTAATTTGACATGTATAAATAGCCATCCATTGACCAATCTTTTGAATTAGAACCAAGGTCTTCTCTTTGAGATCTTGGAATTTCTTTAAAGTGAAGTGAAATTTAAGTACAAATGCAAAGCAACTGTTGGCAAAGAATTTTTCTGGGATTTTATTGTTTTCCCCCAATTCTCTACAATGGCATCACTCACACTTAATTTAGGTAAAAAAAAAAAAAATTCAACTTGCCTTTATTAACTCTTTCCATCCAGTTTAGTTTTCATGGAAATAATCATTCTAATTCCACAGTCATATTTCATTTGTTTACATAGTCATTAAAATAACTGTATACCTACAGCAACAAGGTCAACTGGCATAACAGGTTTGGAAACCGTACAACTATAAACACACAACTGAACTATTGAAAGCAGAAATGTGCAAGCACACTATAAAGTAACCCATAAGTCATGAATACTGAAGATGAAGTGAGTACCAGTCTGTATGTCTTAGAGAAGTGATAGAGCATAACAATTACTTAACCTTGGAGTTAGAAGAGCACCTCGGGTTACAGTCTAGCCTTCTGTTTACCAGGTGTATGACCTTGCAAATTATTTAATTTCTCTAAACTTCAGTTTTCTCATTTATAAAATGGTACTAAGAATTCTGAATTCTGCCTACTTTCTAGAGTTGTTTTAAAGATTTAATGAGAAAACATACATAAAGCAATAAACTCAGGAACTGGTAATCTATAAACACTAAATAAATATTAGCTGCTGTCACTTTTGCTAGAAGTGGGAAAATTAAATTAGGCATGGATTTAAAGTGCCTCATAAAGTTTCTAGCCCATAGTAGTCACTCAATAACTGGTGGTTATTAATATTAAATTAATATTAATACATGTTAATTTGATAATAGTTGAAGAATAACTACTATTATCATTCTTTTCATGGATGATATATTATAGAAGCTTGGTAACTTATTAAGGACACAAATTTAGCCTTAGAAATAATCTCTATGTTTGGAATACCAATTAAACTCTCTATTTTAAAATGTATGCCAGCTAGAGAATTCATTTTAGAGAAATAAGTCACTGTCTTAACAGTTGAAAGACACATTTCATCCTAAAAGTCATACATGACAATATTTAACCTAGAAAAAATTTTAAGGCCAGGGGTATATTTCAGTGTCCTTAACAGGGAAAAATCGGGGGGGGGGGGTTTGTTTTAAATTATTTAAAAAATATTTTACAATTCTATGTATAAATTTAATACATTTTATTGATTCATTATACTATCATCACTATCTGCAAAAGAGCTAACGGAGCCTACCTATTGCCAGCTTATTTGCAAGGAGTGACTACTACTCTAATGTTCCTTCTAAAATACACAGTACTATAAAATGGTTAATAAACATTTAATAAACAACTTTTGAAAACAGCAATATAAAGACTCTCTGCATCTCTTGTGCTTAAGGTATTTACAGTAACTCCACAAATGCTTATCCACCTGCACTCATACAAAACCATACCAAATAAAGAAAAGAAAAGGAATGTCTCATTTGAACGCTTCTGGTGTTGTTACTAGACCATATTTTAGACAACAGCATCTCCTCGGCCTCAACTTTTAACAATAACCTCTAAAAGAGAAAAGGAATCAAAACTGTAACTATAATTTTCAGGCCAGGGAGTTGAGAATGCTCATCCTCAAATATTCACCTTGCAGCTCTTTGCTGAACGTAAGATTGATCCACCTGCGCCAGTTGTCTTCTCATTATTTCTCATAAATTGCTTACATTCAAATTTGCCAAATAGACACTGTACCTGAAACCATTAAACACTGAAAGCAAAATATATAACTAAGGTCTACCCTCCCTACTTCCATTTCCACTGTGAAAGCGCTCCCCAGCATTTGGTGAAATTGTTGCTTTTAAGTTTGCTTTCTGAAGAAGGATTTAGTGACTCCTGACCCTCGAGGGTTGTTCTTTGACCCATCACTTTTCTCCACCATCTGGCATGTTTACTTGAAGCAAACGCCTTGGGTCAGAGGGCAGAGTAGACATGTGGAGGGACAGCTTTGTCATAAAAGCAATAAAGAATGAGTAGGTGCTTCAGAATATAGCACTGCGCATTTTGCTCAGCTGCTGAGCAGAATGAGGTGATGTTAGTCATATGGCTAAAAACAAAATAAATAAAATGTCAGTTACCACACAGCCCAGCAGACGGGTAAAATGCAAGATGCCTAAGTTCAAAATCTGAGCGCTGCCTCCTTTTCCGCTTCTGGGAGAGTTACTCTTTATGCTTTACTGGGCACATTACTAAACAATATGTTACACCAGACACAAGGGGGAACGTGGTTTATAGGCTAAATTAACCAGATTGATTATTCAGGAAGAGAGTTGATAGTCCAATAATCCCCAAGCAACAAAATCAGAGATAGAAAAGCGTAAGGAACGAAAGATCAGGTAATCAATTTTTTCATATCCAGGGCCCATAGTATAATGGGATAATAATGACAATTTTATTTTTGATAAATTGAAGCTTTTTTGAAAAGAGCAACTCAGATGTGAACACGAATATCAATTGTGTACACCCACTTTACACCCCAAGACAAAGAGCTCTGTGCAGTAATCCCACCCCTGCCTTTATTTCGGCATTTGTCCAAAAAATTAGGACACGTCAATGAAGCTTGAAAAATCTTCAGCACAGAAGCGCCTTACTAAAAATCTTAAGTTTCATTTATAAATAACTAGCTCTGGTTCCCTTTATACAACTTCCCTGGGCTCTGAAAATCTTTCAAAAGTCTATTTCTTCTCTCTAGTTCATAAAGATTATAAATGATCTTTGATTGATTCAGATTGCTTTCCTGTTGCCACAAGAGAGGTTTTTCTCCATGACTAGAAATGCACGGAGAGAGAAGAGGAGACGGTAAACCTCCCATTTCACTGAGGTCTTAGTGCTATTCTCACTTCAACTTTCTGTGGCTGACCTTTGAGCAATTCAGGAGAAAAACAATGCCCTGACATAGAAACTCAAAAATGATTTGCCTTTATATTCATTCTTAGTGTAAAGGGGGGGGGGAATTGATATGAGTTATGAGATAAAAATGATTAAAGGGAAGAGTTTCTTTTTCAGCAAAAGAAAATGAAAAAGAAATTTCCCTCTCAGAAAAAAAATAATAATAAAACAAAGGAAAAAAAGATTAAAGGAAACCTCCCTCTTCCAGTCTTATTGTCAGGGGATAGTTCTTCACATTGCGAATACGCTTTGATCCTAGAAACTCTGCATTTTTAGTCTTTGCCAACTTGGTAAAAGGGATGTCCCTTGTGGAAGATTTTCTCATATGGAGCTGTTCAAAAAAAAATCATATCTATCAAGACTTCCATCCCTTGCAACATTTCTCTTGAAAAATTCATGGCACAGAGTATAGTCATTCTCTTTCCAATTCCAGACTTTCTATAAAGAGCAGCTATTTGCCCAAGTTTGTCCTTGCCAGTTTCAGAATTGATCACACTAGAAAATTTATAGATGGACACGGAGATCATACTAATGTGTCCACTTACAAGCAGAGAAGAGATTCCCAGACTTGTTTGGAGGAAAAAGCCTTCTAGTGATGTCTCCCTCATTCATATTTAATAAATGGTTTATGCAAGAAGGAGCAGGGGCTTTGAAAACAGACAGACTAGGACGTGAGTACTAGCACTTACACTTGCTACAGGAGTGATGCTGGGCAAAGTACTCAATCACTTTGAGCTCCAGTTTCCTTTCTGCAAAGGGAAAGATAATTTCCCCCTTTCAGAATTATCATGAAGACGAATTGGGATATGTGGGTCAAAATACCTAGCACAGTATACTCAACAAACGTGGCTTTCATTTTATATTAGCTTTACAAAATAAGCTGTAGCTCTTTCAAATGATGACTAAACTCACATTTGTCCCTTGACAAAATGGCCTTTTGCTTAAGAAAGACAACTACAAGCACAAGACAATTTGTTCTGTTAACTGTCTTTTACTCTGACGCCCTAATAGGACAGTATTTTTCCCCTATATCTTTTACCTTTTAAGCAACCTCTCTGTGGTTCCCAGAGCAGATGCATTACCAAAATTTCCCCTAAGCCATGTGTAATCCTTTCTACACATTACTCTTTCTTGAGCAGTAACCACGTTGCTTTCAAGGTAGAGAATTTAAAAAAAGGACAGACATAGAGGGACTGATGGGGACTGAGAACACTGATGTGGTGCAGGAAGAAATGACTTCTAGTTGGAGGAAGCAGGATTTGTAGTGGAAAAATAAAACACAGTAGTGGGATTCTGAAGGGTGAGAACAGAATCACAAGCTGTATGATTCTATATTAAGAAACCAGTATTTTAAATTCTGATAAGGGACTTTAACAGGGAAAAATGATAGATAGATAAAAAATTATTTCTCTTTAAAAACCATAGCATGTTCACGCCAACTTGCAAACCATTACTCCTGCAACCTGTGTGAGGGCTCTCCCCACCTGGTTCAAGGCATCATTCTGCTGCCATTTAATCATCTCCTTGACATTAGCCCACACTCACAGGAGACCTGAGCATCTGATTCTATGCTCATCACCCCAGCTCCTGCTACAAACATCAGAGTTGTGTCCTGGGAGGAACTTGGACTTCAGACTTGGTATGGAATGCTAGTCTTTCTTCATGCCAGCTGTGTGACCCTGGACAAGTCGTTTCACCTCTCTAAGCCTCAGTATCCATGTTATAAAATGGTGAAAATAATGTCTGTAGTACAGGGCTTTGTGAAGACAAGATAAGTAACATAAGTAAAGCTCAGGTCTGGGTCCATGGTGGGTGAGTCAGGGGTGAAGGGAATGACAATTACTCTATGTACCCAAAGCCACCTCTCCCTTCTAACCGTGGTCCACTGACCTAAAACAAAACTTCCTTTCTTTTCCAAAATTTTTTCTCAGTGCTTTTGTACATGTAAACTCATTTAAGCCTAGGAAAAAAAACCCATGAGGAAGGAAAATTATGTCGTATGTCATAACTGAAGAATCTGAGGCATGGACTGGTGAAGTAACTTGCCCATGGTTACACATAAACAAAGACACTGAAGATTAGAAAAGTATCTGGGTCCATCTTCTAAGAGTTATGGAAGGTCAACAGATAATCTTTCTTTCTATGCCTAAATGTATAACAACCTGAGAGACAGACATTAGAGTCAGACAGATTGACTCCTGACAAAGAGCTGAACAGGAGAAAGTGACTCAAATACTAGGAAACAGGTTGACTTCAGCGTCCCTGAATTGTATTTATCTCCCCACCCCATAAAAAACCATTGGTTGTACCCACAAAGACAGAACCTGCACTGCCAGGGAGCAGCTGAGAAAGCATTTTTTCTCCACGTAGGCAGATCACAAATAAAGGGAAGGAAAGAAAGGGCTAAGGCAATGATGACCAGCTTACACTTCCCTACAAACGGGATGTCAGTTTCCTCTACATGAGGAGGAGAGAATGAAGTGACAGTAAGTAACCAGAACTAAAAGTCCCTCCATGTGAAAGGGCACATGAGGCATGGGGAATAAGTATATCCCCCCATAGATCTGATTCCAAAATCTGGGCTCCTACTACCACATTAAAGAGAAGCAGAAAAAAATTTACTAGGTATAAAGTAAATAAGCAACAAAGATGTAATGTACAGCACAGGGAACATACTTGATATTTTATAACAACTTTAACTGGAGTATAATCTATAAAAATAACAAATCACTATGTTGTACACCTGAAACTAACATAACACTGAAAATCAACTATACTTCAATTAAAATAATAATAATAATATTTTTAAATATTCTGTTGCTTGGGAAAAAAAAAGAGAAGCAGACTAGCTCAGTGCATATTATAGAATCATTCCCTAATTTTTAACTTAATCCTAACTCTATCACTCTACCATGAGCTCTGGGCATATTTCTTAATACTGAATGCTCTGATTTCCTCATTTATAAATAATAGTGCCACATTTCTGGGTTGTTGTGAGGTTTAAATGGAGAAACATATGTATACATGTATATATATATATATATATATATATATATATATATATATATATATACACACACACACACACACACACATATATACACACACACACATATATATCCTTAATATAATACTTGGTATATAACAATAGCTCAATAAATGTTAATGATTGTTAATATTAATACTGCCTCACTGAAAAAGAATATTCAGAGTGTTTGTGAGATCAGAATCTGTGATTACAAACCTATTCTTTGTATACAGATTCATCACTCGGTATAAGTTTCATAAGCCAAGAAAAACATTAAATTAATCTTATTACCAATGTTTTATCAATGTGGTGATATAAGACCACAGGTTTAAATATTATGTCTATGGGTTTTGAAATTGTAAGCTATGTTTTTAATCTCTTCATGCTTTTATGTTTTCAAATTTTATACAATAAATACTACTTTTAACGAATAAATGAAAGAAGTGAAATGTGAGTTAGGCAGTGGTCAATAAATATCTATTGATCATCTATTCAATATCAGGCACTACGTTAAATGACATTCAATTCAATGGGACTCTCTTCCTGGAACCTATTATAAATGGTTACGGGAAAGCCATCTTTACAATAACAGAAAAATAAGAGGCTATTGATATTTTATTCATAATTATAAAGACTGCCTCTTTTCTCTCATTTTTAAAGTTTTCTTGCTCATGAATATAGGCACACATGACATTTTCAATTTTTAATGATTGGATAAGTATCTCAAATGGGAATTTTCATAAATAATAAAATGCATTATCATGTATTAAGCATCTACAAGACTTGAGTCTTTGAACACAGTCTACTGACACTAATTCTAATGTTCACAACAGACTTGCACAACAGAGTAATGTGGACACTATTTTCCCATTTTGTGGAGGAGGAAACTGAGACCCAGAGAGAGGTAGTGACTCTCTCAGGAGTCTGAAATATCAAGTGCTCAAGGTGTACTTTAAAGCATATCTCAATTTACACAAACTAATGTGGAGGCATCCATCTATTTCATAAAGCAAGGTACACCTATAAACCCATACATGCTGTTTGGTAGACCACAAGGTTTTTTAACAGCATCCCATATTTCTGTTTTGAGTCTCTTGCCGCTTGGGTAAACATTGTACTTTTCATTGGATATACTGTAAGTCATTAAAGTCAGTAAATAGCAGAAATGAATAAAACAGCAACTTAGATATTTTTAACACCTCTGAGTTAAAACCACTTTGCAGTGGGGAAGAAGAACAGATGCCCGCTTCTAAATGTGAGAGCCACCAACTGGGAATTTGCTAGTTGTAACTGCTGCCATCTGTTTTCCACTGTTCTTTTTACCTGCCTCTCTTAGATTTAGGATTTGAATTCTGGGCCATGGATGCTTAGTATAAGCAGGGGAGGAGTGGGAGGGAGTCCAATTTGAAATTTTCCCAGGTGCTCTCTCCTGCATTAAATCAAAGGTAACTTCTCAGGGTAAAAAAAATATATATCATGAGGGCAATTATTTAACAACTGCATTTTTATTCTTCAATGCATACTTTGTACTCCTATTTCCATGTGCATTTTTTCTATTTAATCAACTTCCTGCTTTTCCTAAGGGCATTACGGAAATGCCTCTCTGATGCCAATTAGGGCACTGCTGTGTGAATTAGTTTCTTCCCTGACTGAATAAATAATTTTTGTCAAGCCATACATATATTCAGAACTCACTTAATCAGCACTTAACTAGCGTTCAGCACTAGCATGGTGAGCTTTTCCCCTTAAAGTCAACATGTTGAGGGAGATATTATTTGTGCCAAAGGGAAGCAAAAGAAATAGACAGGTTAATGGGACTATAAAGGATAATAAGAGATTGTTTCAGTTCACTCTTCTGCCTTCAAGTTGAATTGCTCCTAAACCACACTAGAGAGAGAAAATCTGCCCTTTTCTTTTAGGAACATCTGTAGGGGAGGTTTCTCAATGTTTGATTTTAATTCTGAATGACACATGGGCATGTGCGTATAACTTCTGGCTAAAGGCCAACAAAGGCAAGAATAATCTTCCAACCTGTAAATAAGCTTCCTCTTTAAATCTACACCATAAAGGTGTACTGCCCATTTTTATAGAAGAGGAAGACGTTCAGAGAAGTTATGTATTTTGGTCAGAGTAACACAGCTAGTTAGTGACATATTAAGATTTAGTTCCAACTCTGCTGAATTCTGTCTTTCACCCAAGCTAAGAGAGGAGCACGTCAGAAGGCAGGGAGTTTCTTCTTCTGCTTTCTTTTCATACTTTGAGTTAGTCTGGAATCTTACAAGAAACAGATAAAGTGGAAAGATCTCTTATATGTGCAACTGAAATGCCAGACCAGGACTCTCCAAACCAAACCTGGACACTAATTCCCAAACTCTAGTATCACAGACAGAGAAGCCTATTCAGGAAAAGACACAGTCAATAATACAACTTTGGTTTATTTGGATATTTCTTCAACAAATGTATAGTAAGTGTGTCAAAAACACCTATAGAAAAATAAGGGCTATCAAAAATGACGAAAGGTCAGAGAAGATTATTACCTTCTTGAGACTGAGGTTACGGGGATAAGCCACCTAATTCCCAATCCGAACTAGCAAAGTGTATGTCTAATACAGAAGATCTTCACTGAACATACAAATACCACTGGGAGACTCAGGTGAGTGATCCAGAGCAATTCTTTTCACCAAATAGTCATTGTTCATATATCTGTGCTCATGTGTCCCACTAGGCACCGTGGTGCCTGAGCTAACATCCAGGACTGGACTGTCAAATCAGGCTCACCCAAATCAGAGATCTCGTTCGGAATCAAGCTTTACTAAAGGTTTCAAGGATACAGGCAATCAAGGTGAGACAGAGCAGAGGGAGATTTGGGACTTTAAGGATGGTTCCTCGGGCCCTTCCTCCCACCCTGGACACGGGCCTTTGTTCGGGAACAATAGCTGTGTTCTATAAGTATGGCTTGCAGGTTTACCCCACACAGCAGAGAGCATTTAAGTTGCAAAGCATCTCTGTTTTATACCCTAGATCAAAGGATGGCAAACTACAGCCCATAAGCCAAACATTCTTTTTTTTTTATTGAGATGCAATTGACATATAACATATTAGTTTCAGGTGTACAACATGATGATTTAATATATGCATATGTTGCAAAATGGTCACCACAGTAAGTCTAAAGAGTTAACATTCATCACCACACATAGGTAAAAAATGTGTTTTCTTGTGAGGAGAACTTTCAAGGTCTACTGTCTTAACAACTTTCAAATACAAAACATAGTATTATTAACTATAGTCACCATGCTGTACATTACATCTCCAGGACTTATTCAGTTTGTAATTGAAATTCTGTACTTTTTGACCTCCTTTACCCATTTCTCCAACCCCCTACCCCCTGCCTCTGGCAACCACTAATCTGTTCTCTGTATCTATGAATTCAGGTTTTGTTTTGGCTTCTTTTAGAGTCCACATATAAATGAGATCATATGTTATTTGTCTTCCTCTGTCTGACTTATTTCCCTTAGCATAATGCCCTCAAGATCTACTCATATCATCATAAATGACAAGATTTCCTTCCTTTTTATGACTAAATAATATTCCAGTGTGTTCTTCCATCAGTGGACACTTAGGTTGCTTCCATGCTTTGGCTATTGTAAATAAAGCTGGAATGATCACAGGGGTGCAGATATATTTTTGAGTTAGTGTTTTCATTTCCTTCAGATACAACCACCTGTTTTCATAAAGTTTCACTGGAACACTGTCAAACCTAATTGTTACATATGGTCTATGGCTGCTTTCCCATGACAAAGCAGAACTGAGAAGCTGCAACAGAGACCATGTGACCCACATGCCTAAAATATTTACTACTTTTAAGAAAAAGTTCATCAACCCCTGTCCTCAATTACTATATAGTTCAAGTGACATTTTCCAGGGTGCTAAGCCTCATATTTCCTGGGACCTATTTACTTACTATAAATAATCTTTGGCCAGGGACACACTACTATGGGCAGGCTACAGATCATGTCTCTTCCTCCCAGCAAATATCACTATCCTATTTACCTGGAGGTCGAGCTAACAAGGAGATTAGACTAGGACAACTGCCTTCTTTTCTTCCCCTGGGGGTATCTCTTATCCCACCCTTACCCCTAGTAAAGGGAGTAAATAGATCTCAAGCCAGATGGCGAGAACTCCTTCCTCCCTAGTGCTGAAATGTCAATAAAACCTGATGTGCCCTCATGGAAAGGAAGAATAAAAACAGACAAATTACAAATGGCAATAACATGGAGTAAATATCATAATACAGATGTGTACTAAACATATGAGAACAAAGAAGGAATCCATAATTCCAAGTTGAGAGAAGCAAGGTAATAAAGAGAAAGTAGGTATTTAGAGAATAAAAGTGAGCTTAAGGAAAGTAGAATCTGACAAGTGGATCTAAGAAAGGAACAGCAGAGGACATAGAAGTACTTAAATATATGTGTGTGTGTGTGTTTATTTGCATTCGATGGGTAAGGAGAAGACAGTAAATCTGAAAAGCCATGGTGCCTGGACTCTGAAGTTCTGGGGACAGGAACCAAGAAGGCAAAGATTAAGAGGCAACTGAGGTCATGAGTTCTGATTATATGTAGAGAAGAAAATTTTCTGACTGCAAACTTAGTTTGAGGAGTTTTGGCCCTTTATTAAAAAAAATCCTTCTTGTCTTACATTTACTTACTCTTGGTCACTGCATGACTCCACTGAAAACTGATATAATACTTAAAGGTTAAGCGCCACAAACAAATTTGCCTCATGATGGGAGAAATGTCAGGAAAAGGAATTAATTAAAACAGAAAATGATGTCCCTCAGTAACCAAAGTCCTCATCTGCAGTGAAATCAAGATCTTACCATTCTAAAATGTCAAATTTATCTTTCAACTACACCGCATTTTTTTAAAGACTTATTAACTCAATACAAATTAATAACAAAATTTCTGTGAGAAATGATCTTTGCTTTTTAAGTAAAGGGTTTCTATCACAAGCCAAATGTCACAAGAAATAGTTGGATTCATTTCTTTACACATATATATTTACATAGATATAAAGCAAAAAAATTATAATCCAAAAGCTTGTGTCTATGAACAGAAATCAAACAACAAACATTCTTTTTCTTTTTTTTTTTTTAGCCCTATAGCATCTTCCAAGGAGGAAAAAAAATTTTTTTAAGTCCAAATTCAGTCAGCATTTCTTGGTCTAAAAATGATCTGTTTTATGACATTGAATTCAAAAAGAATTTTTTAATCTAAAATTATTTTGACTCTAAGGTGGCAAAAAGTATAGTAAAGCTTTTCAATCAACAAAGAGAATACATTCTAGGGACATGAACTCTATTGTCAGAAACAACTGGAGAAAGATACAATGAAATCCTGAGTACTGTTAGGGGATTCCCTTTCCAACCAACAGAACATTCCTCTAATCAGGGCCCCAGCCACTCCGAGTGTCTGTTCTCTCTGTCCACCATGACCGCTCAGGTTCCTCAGGGCACCCCTCCCTATTCTCTACTTCCAGGATGGCTCTGTTATGGAAAAGCTTTTATTCAGTCTCCTAGATCCTTATGTTGATGAGAAAAGGCTGTAACAGGCCAAGCAAACCAGAAGTCTCCCTTGAGGTTCTACAACTATCCTAACACACATCAAACAGAAACCGCATTTAGGGGGAAACAACATTTAGTTGACAAAAGCAAATTATAGGACATGTTACTCCCTTTAAAGAGCATGTTGTTTGAAGCTATGTGACCTAAATCAAAAATGCCTCCACCCCATCCACTAAAATGCCTGCTGGGATCCAAAGGCCCAAGATGACTACATCAGCAGCAGTCAAATTTCTGTGATGTTTTATATGGTGGCCAGAAAAACCATAGAAAAGCTCTTGATAAATTCCTCCTAAACTTACAGAAAAATGAAATAACTGTAGGAAAAGGGATTGCAGAACTTTTGTAAATGGTTTTTCTCCATCCAAAGGGGAACTAAAGCAAACTTTATTTGTAATAAAAGATAGTTTGGCAATAAGAACAAAGTCAGTAAATATAGGGTCTCCAGATATAGCATTTGGGGCCCAAGAATTGCTATCTTTGGCATAAATATTACAGGTCTGTCATTTCTTACCTTGGCAGCGAGATTTTCTGTAGGTGGCAGGAGGTTGTTCTTGCTCACTGATTCGGAAGGTCTCTGTTTTAATCTTTTCAAGGCAGAAGATTCTTATATAACCCCAAAAGGCTTTAGTAAATTGATAGAGATCTTTTTCATAAAACACAGAAAATTAGCATTTAACAGAATAATCTAAGTCTGGGGACATATTAAATCAATATAACATGACATCTTTTTTTTTGTGAGAAATTCTCTGACTTGATGTTTTGTTGTTGTTATTGGGGTGGGGTGGGGGCTGTTTCTTTGTTTTACCTTGCATCGTTCTTTTATCCAGAATCAGGCAAGATACACTCGGCAGTCCCACTTTGGCCATATTCTCATTATGAATAAATCTCTAAAAGGGGAATTCTAAGAACTTAAGGCAAGTTGGTGGGAAGATAATAAAGAAGCCCTAGTTTCATATCCCATGTGATTCCTTATAGCATTAAATGTATTTATCACTCTGGTCACTGCTTTATTTCCAAGACCAAGGGTGAAACTTACTCTCCATTAAGACTCAATTAGGACTCTTTATTTTCTTCTTTTCATATATTTAATTATTTATTCATTCATTGAATATTGGTCTTATGCAACAATATGGTGAACTCTGGAGCTGGAATAACCCATCATCGTTATCCCAAATTAAGGCAAGAGGACCAAGTTTTTAAACTTCTACTAGAGTAAATACCGGGTGCAGGCTGCTTACAAAGATGGGATGTGATCTTGGTAAACATGACAGTCTTAGTTGAGGGGTAATTCTCAGACAGGGACTCAGCTGAGACCCTTCAGTCACCAACATTTCTAACAGCTTGGGAATGAATGCCTCAGTCCTAAAAGGGAATCCGGGAAGTGCACCACCACACTCACTATTGCAAGTTACTTAAATTTTTCACTAGTAAGTAAGCTCGTATAGTATAGCACTATTCAGATCAAGGGAAGATCATGTTAAATTACAGAAAATATGCTGAAATATTATTAAATATATTTCATTATTTAAACAGATTCTCTTTTAAGGTAAAAACAAGAGATTTCAATGTTAAAGACTTCAAAATTTGGTGTGTATGTAGGCATGTGTATATCCTGCAATCTTAACTATGCTTATTTCTCTGGTAAATTTCTTTTTAGATATAGCATAAATTTCAGCTCAGTGCGGGCAAAACTGTTAAAAATTCACCCTTACTGGAGATTATTTCAATAAAATTTCATTGCTTTCTCATTATAGAAAAAGTGCAAGTACTTTTTCTGCAATGAGAGAAAAGAGAAACTTTCCTCCCTAGCTGGTAGGAGAAAACTTCTTGGAGAAAGTCACATTTTAGCAGTGGGAATAGTGAAACTTGAAAAGGTACAGAAATTCTTAACATTGATGTAAATTGAGTGAATTTCAAAAATTCTGAGGATGGGTGATAATCAGACACGTAGGAGAGTGAATCAGTTTGCCTCAGTGGCTATTTTAAGAAAGCCTGATTAACAGATTGAAACCAGTTTTGTTCTTGTGCCTAAGGTAATTAGAGCTTCCCCAAGAAATGTTAAAAAAAAAAAAAACCTTATTATGGTAGAAGCAGTGTTCAGACAAAAGAAGTGTGACTACAGCATTCAGTACTAACTATAGGACAGTATGCTGGGACTTGGAAAATGATGAGAATAGAAGCATTCCATTAGGAAGTGACCAATGCATGGGATATGGGTATACTTAAAGGAAAAGTTTAAAAGACAAGATATAAGACAGGGCATATATATTCAAATTCAATCTAACTGTGAAGGATATTAAATTAAGAGAAGTCAAAATTGTTTAACGTCTGAAAAAAATGTAGTTGAGACTGAAACATTCTCAATTCAAAAGAGAAATAAAGTTGACAAAAGAGATCAGAGGAAGAAATAGCTCTTGTTAGTTTTTATCTAAATAACTGCATTTATTTTTGCACTAAATGGAGAGGAGGAAAAAAGGAGCCACAACTGGAGTTCAAATACTGGAAAATCCAGCAATTCAGAAGGATGCACGGAACCAACCATAAGTCATAAAATTTTAGCATTAGAAGTTACTTTAGATACATCTAGGCAAAGGGATTTTAAACTACTTTTAATTAACAAACATTTTCTTTTTTCAAAGGAAATCTTTCTCAGTACTTCTTATATAAAAAAAGGTAAATGCTCAGCTTTCTTACTGAAGTATGGACAGGGACTCCAAAGCACCACCCATCAGTCATCTTCTCAACTTTGAAATAAAATTTAATAACACCCACTCTAGTTCAACAGTCTTCAGTTTATGTATAGAGATACAAGGAACTAAGAAAGTCAACTGACTTTTCCAAAGTCAAAGCAAATGCATGGCAGAGCCAAGACCAGGACCCAGTTACTAAACTCCTTCTGAGTAACTTGCCTTCTTACAAAATGTTCCATATAGACCATAATTTTACGATCACTGAAAGGGAAATATTGATCATATAAGAAATAATATAACACAATGTTTAAATAGGTTAATATTAGTAAAATACAAAAGTCTAGAAACAATCTTTATGTTTTCTAGTATCATTTAAATGTATCAGAAAACATTTACAAAAAACTTACAAAATGCTATTCACCCAGCAATTTCACTTTTAGAAATGCATCCTACAAGTATATACTGATACAAGTTCATAGAGATTTAAGCATAATGATGCTTATTGCATACCACGTGAAATAGCTAACAACTGGGAATAGTCTTTATGCCTCTAAGTAGGGGTGTAAATTTAAAATATGTTATGTCTTTAACATATAATAATATGCAAACTTTACAAAGATGGAGGTGCATTTATATGAGTGGATACAAAAATATTACAAAATATATTATTGAAGACTTGTGCTCAACATTTGGGCTAAATATTCTGAAAGGTCCTACTGTTACCAAACAACTAGATGCTGCATAAAACATATTATATTGATAGACTCCCAACATGTAAGAAATATCTAAGGGAAAGAAAAAATCCTGTGAGTTGAAACCTGATTAGTGATGGTAAATACACACAAAAGGGAAGCATATCAGTGGATTCATGCTATTAATATCGCAATTGAGAGACAAATGCCTTAACTCAAAGGTCATAGATATGAACTAGACACTGTTAGATTAAGCTGGAGATTCTGAAAGTGGGTAAAGTAAAACCAGGTTAGTAGTAGCTCTTGGCTTCTGAAAGAAGTAAATGCAAACCATTTATGAAGGATAGCACTTATAAGTTCAAACTTCCCCAACCCCCATAAATTAAAAGCAATCCAATATGGCATCACACAGATCACAAATACACAATTCTTAAAAACATATTGTAAGGCAGATTTGAATAAGAAAAAAAGTAGAACACTTTTCATAAAAGTTCGACTCATTTCCTGTCTCTCTAAAATAGGGTGAAGGGTAGACAAACAACCTAGGCCCCAGCACACCCAATTAATTTTGGATTGAATTACGTCCCCTGTTATAGGCTGAATTTTTTCCTCCCCAAATTCAAATGTTGAATCCCTAATCCTCGTACCTCAGAATGTGACTTTACTTAGAGACAGGACCATTAAAGACGTGAACAAGTTAAAATAACTTAAGATGGGCCCTAATCCAATCTGACTGGTATCCTTGCAGGAAGAGGAGATTAGGACACACAGAGAGACACCAGGGATGTGTGTACACAGAGGGACAACTATGTGAAGGGGCAGTAGGAGGGAGCCATCTGCAAGCCAAGAAGAAATTAATTCTACCAACACCCTGACCTTGGACGTTCAGCCTCCAAAACTGAGAGAAAATAAATTTCTGTTATTTAAGCCACCCATCTGTAGTACTTTGTTACGGTAGCCCTAGCAAACTAACATATCTCCCCTAAAACACATGCTGAGGTTCTAATTCCTGGTATTGTGAATGTGACTTTATTTGGAAATAGGGTCTTACCAAATGTAATCAACTTAAGATAAGGTCATGTTGGATTAGGCTAGGTACTAAATCCAATCACTGGTGTCCTTATAAGAAGACCATGTGAAGACACAGAAACTCAAAGGGCAGTGTGTCACATGAAGATGGAGGCAGAAATTGAAGTGGTTCATCTATAACCTAAAGAAGGTCAAGGATTTCTGGGTATCACCAGACGTTAGGACAGAGACATGGAACAGATTCTCTCCCAGAGTTCCTAAAAGGAACCAAACCTGACAATATCTTGATCCAATATCTAGCCTGAAGAACTGTAAGAGAATAAACTTCTATTATTTTAAGCCATCCAGATTATGGTAATTTTTTTACAGCAAACCAAGGAAAGTAAGACATCTACAGTTGGAGGAGGAACAATGGGAAGACTCTACAATCAAGACCTAGGAACACAACACATGCCTACAACTGAGGATGAATCAAAGTATGAGAAAGCACTCTTCCCTTTTGCCCCCTCCCCACCACCACCACCACACACACACAACCAGGAAAGTAAGAACCAAGTGAAAAAATGATAGTATTCCACTTCTAGAGGACAGGCAAGAGCATAGAAAGAGAGCCTTCCTGACATATAATTTTGACAGAGAGCATCAAAAGTTGAGTGTGGAACAAGTACCTTGAGAAAAACTCCATCAAAATCAATTCCTACCCTAAGCACAAAGTACTGCTAGAAGAATTTGAAACTTTGGCACACTGGGAAATTACAGTCAAAAGAAAACACAAACCTAGGTCAATTCCTGAACAGGCTGACTCAAGGTCCAGCAAAAAGAAGAGGCATGCCCATGTCCATTTACTAACATTAATACTATTAACTTCAGTCTAGCATCCTATACAATATGTCCAATTTTCAACCAAAATTACAAGACACACAAAGAAGGATTAAAAAAAAAGGAAATACAATGTCAGGGTTGCATTTAACACACTAGATTCACATATGACAGATGTTGGTACTATCAGACAGGGAATTTGATATAATTATAATTAATATTTTAAAGGCCCTGTGGAAAAAGGGGACAACTTGCATGAATAGATGGAGAATTTCAGCACAAAGATAAAAACTATAAGAAAAAATCAAATTGAAATGATATAAATGAAAAAGTTGGTAGCAGAGATGAATAATGTTTGTGACAGGCTCATAAATAGATTTGAACTAGCTACGGAATAAATTTATGAACTTGAATAAATGTCAAGAGAAATTACCCAAACTGAATCAAATTTTTAAAAAGGGAAAACAAAGAAAAGTGGTTGGGTTGGGGGGATGATCGTTTAAGAATTGTAGGATAACAAAAATGATCTAACATGTTTAACTGTAATACAAGAAGGAAAAAATGGACAGAAGAAAAAATTGAAGCGAAACAACCAAGAAAATTCTACAATTAATGAAAGACAGCAAACCCCAGGTCCAAGAGAATGCCAAGGTGAATAAATACTACATAAAATCACATCCATATCATATCATATTTAAACTTAAAAATCAAGATAAAGAGAAAATTTTGAAGGAAACTAGGGAAAAAATATAATTTCGACACTAAACTACAGCAAATTCTTGTCAGAAATTATTCAAGCCAACTCTAATGTTCATAGCAGCACTATTTACAATTGCCAAGACATGGAAACAGCCTAAATGTCCATCAACAGATGACTGGATAAAGAAGTTGTAATATATTTAAACAATGGAATACTACTCAGCCATAAAAAAAACTTTGCAGCAACATGGATGGACCTAGAGATCATCATTCTAAATGAAGTGTGCCAGAAAGAAAAAAAAATCCATGTATCAGTTATATGTGGAATCTTAAAAAAAAAAGACACAAATGAACTTATTTACAAAGCAGAAACAGACTCACAGACATGGAAAACAAACACAATTATCAAGGGGGTAAGGTGGTAGGAAGGGATAAATTGGGAGTTCAAGATTTGCAGATTCTAACTAATACATATAAAATAAACAACAAGTTTCTTCTGTATAGCACAGGGAACTATATTCAATAACTTGTTGTAACCTTTAATGAAAAACAACATGAAAACAGATATATATATCTATATATATGACTGAAACATCATGCTGTACACCAGAAACTGACACAACATTGTAAACTGACTATACTTCAATTTAAAAAATATTTAAAGCAATATTTATAGCATTAAAATGCTTATATTGGAAAAAATAAAGTTCCAAATAAATGATTTAAAAATACACTTTAAGAAACTATAAAAAGAAGGTCAAATTATACCCAAAGTAAACAGAAGGAATAAAATAATAAAGATAAGAACAGAAATCAATTAAACTGAGAACAACAAAAAAAAAAGAGAGAGAGAAAAATTCAATGAAACCATAGCTGCTTCTCTGGGGGAAAAAAAGTAATCTTTTAGTCAAATAGACCAACACAGTAAGAGAGAATACAATATTTACAAATATAAAGAATTCAAAAGAGAAGACATCACTACAGACATTACAGACATTTAAAGACAAACTATGAAAACCCATTCAAGTGACAAATGCCATGAATAATCCTATATTTATTAATTAAAATGTATTCCTAGATTAAAAGTTTCCAACAAAGAACACTTCAGGCCCAGATGGTTACATGGGCAAATTCTTCCAAATATTTCATAAAGAAATAGTACAAATTTGACACAATATCTTCTAGAATATAAAGGACCAGGAACAGTTCCTGACTCATCTTGTGAGTCCAAAAATACCAATATCAAAACCAGAGAAAGATAACATGTGGGGAGGTGGGGGCGATGGACTACAGATTAATATTCCTCGTGAATACACAGACAAAAATCCACAACAAAATACCAGTAAACTGAATCAAGAAATGTGTAAAAAAAATAATGCATCATGACCAAGTGAATATTCAAAAAATGCTGGACTACTTCAACATTTGAAAAGCAATCAATATATTCATCATATTCATGGAATATAAAAGAAAAGCCCAATAACATGTCAATAGATGCAGAAAATTTGGCAAAACTGATTTATAGTTTTAAAAAACCTTCAGCAAACTAGGAACAGAAGGGCATCTACAAAAGATCTGCAGTTAACATCATACTCATCAATGAAAAACTGAATGCTTCCCACCCAAGATCAGAACAAGACAAGGATCTCTGCTTTCATACTCATCTCATACCAGGCATCCAAGACAATACAATAGAGACAGTGTCTCTTTTCAAAGAAAAAAAAAAGATTGTGTAGGTTTTTTTAACCCCAAAATCTATTTTTAAAAAGTAACTATAACTAATAAGTGACTTAATCAAGTTTTCAGATATAAAGTCTAAATACAAAAATCAATAGTATTTCTATATATTAGCAATAAACAATTGGAAATTCAAAACTACCATCTATAATAGCATCCAAAACATTAAATACCTGGCTATAAGTCTAACAAAAAATGTGCAAGATCTGTATGCTGAAAACTACATAACACTGATAAAAGAAATAAAAAAGATGTAAGTAAATGAGGAGATAAGCCACTTTCAATGGACTGGAGGACTCAAAATATTTTAGATGTCATTTCTCCTCATAATGATCTATGCAGTCAATCTAATTTCAATCAAAATCCCAGTAAGTTTTTTGTAGAAACAGACAAGCTAGTTCTAAAATTTATACGGAAAAATAAAGAAACAAATAGCCAAGATAAGTTTTTTAAATGAATCCCCCAATTTCACATTGTTTGTTTTCAAGACTTATTTTAAAGTTATACCATCAAGACAATATGGTATTGGTAAATGGGTGGACATACAAATGAATGTTTTTTTCAAAAATAGAGACTCCAGAAGTAGACCACACATTTGTATTCACTTGATTTTCAACAAAGATGCAAAGGCAATTCAATTGAGAAAAAATGGTCTTTTCAACAAATGATGCTGAAACAATCAGCTATCCATATGCAAAAAAATATGAATCACACAATGCAGTAAAATTAATTGCAAATGGATCACTGATCTAAATGTAAGATCTGCAGCAATAAAATTCGTAAAAGAAAACATAGGAAAGGATCTTTGTGACTCTGGGTTAAACAAAAATTCTTGGATACAACACCAAAAGCATGATACATAAAAGAAAAAATTGATAAACTGGACATTAACAAAATTAAAAATTTCTGCTCTTCGAAAGACTATTCAAAGAATGAAAAGATAAGTCACAGACTGAAAGAAGATGTTTGTAAATCACATATTTGATAAGGACTTGTGTCTTGCAAAAAAATTCTCAAAACTCAATGAGAAAATTAGCAATCCATTTTTTTAAAGGGCCAAAAAATTAGACATTTCACCAAAGGAGATATATAAATGGCAAATAAGCACATGAAAGACGCTCAAATCATTAGTCACTCAGGAAGTGTAAATTAAAAAACAAGTGAGATAGCACTAACCAAAAAAATGACTAAATTTGAAAACAAATAAATTAAACAACTGACAATATTAAGTGCTGAGGAGGAGGCAGAGCAACTGTAACTTTGATAAATTGTTTGTGAAAATGCAAAATAATAAAGCTTCTTTAGAAATATTTGATATATCTTATAAAGTTTCTTACAAAATTAACATACACTTGCCATATGACCCAGAAATCTTACTTTAAGGTATTTACTCAGGTGAAATGAAAATTTATGTTCACACAAAAACGTGTATATAAATGTTTATAGGTGATACATCTGTAGTTGTCAAAAACTGGAAACAACTTCAAATATTCTTAAGCTGGTGAGTCAACAAATGATAGTAAGTATATTCCTATAACAGAATACCACTCATTCATAAAAAGAAATGAACTTCTGATATATATAAAAACATGGATGAACCTCAAATGCATTATGCAGAGTGAAAGAAAACAGACTAAAAAGACCACATAATGTATGATTTCACTTAAATAACATTCTGGAAAAGACGAAACTATTTAGACAGAAAGCAGATCAGTGACTTCCAAGGGCTGAGATCAGGGTGAGAGACTGACTACGAAAGAGCATGGGAGGATTTGGAGAGGTAATAAAACAGTTCTACATCTTGACTATTGTGGTGTTCATGTTTGCCAAAACCCACAGAATTGTACACCACATTGGGTGAAATTTACTGTATATAAATTATACCTTAATTTTGAAAAACAAAATAAAAAGAATACACTACGTGATAAAATAATTTTAGACAAGGACATGACAAAAGTTAGGTTATTGGGTATCTATAGAGAGGTTAAAAGACAGGATAGGAAAGAAACACAGTCATACAAGTAATGGTCTAGTACTAACTGGATGGGCGATTCACTAGTGCTTAGTTATTATTATGCTTCATTACCTACATATCTGTAATATGTATATTCTTTTATATCTGTCAAATGTTTTATAATTTCAATAGGGAACAAAAGAAAGTGCCTTTTAATTGAAAAAAAACGAACAGCAAAGAGGACATATTCTTTAAGTAAAACAAGCAGGTAAGCATCACTTATTCCTTGATATGAAAATATCAGGTCAAAGTATGTGCACATCTTAAATGTTTGAGATATAAATTAGCAGATTTATTTAAGTAACCAGTTTCCTTTCTATGAAAATTAGTACATTTATGCATTAATTTTTAATGACATAATACTTTGTTCCAGTTCACCAATTTAGAGAGCAATAATCCTCCAAAACAAAACATTCTTTTTTGCTTCTTTTCTGTTCCATCACTATCAATTTGAATTTTAACAAATCTAGCCGAATTTCAATATCATGTGCTACTACAGCATTTCTAAAACTTGACTTTCTTCCTCTGAGGTATGTGTGTGAATTGCATATGTAATATTCAATATCTTTACACAGCCACACCAACCCAAGAATTACGATTCTTCATTGATCATGTGTATATTTTAAAAGAAGAACATTGCTCAGTCATACAAGAATTCACATTGGGATCTCTAAACCCTCTAAGTTTTTGACGAAATATTTCATATACTCTTTAGTAAGGGTAATACAAGCGTGAATCACTTTCTCCTCAATCGTCAATGTATGACTGCTCAAGATATACAGGCAATTGACATTCTGCTCTGCCATTTGCTGCTCAGAGGGTTGGAAAAGCAGCTGTCACCCTGATACTAGTGATCAGATCAGGGGAGCAATCAGGCCAGGCATGTAGATTCCATTATCTTCTCAGCCTCAACCCTAATCCTGCCATCCCACTGAGAAGGGCTGTGAGAGGAGGATCCAGCAAGCACACTAGCTGCAAGTTTTCCATTAGTTCTCCGTTAGGAGCCACCAGCAACACTCCTCTGTGGAGTCTCATGAGAAATACTAGTCCACAGCTTTCATCTACAAACATTAAATCAAGCAATTATTTTTTTCAAGTGTTTACAAATCTTCTCTCTCTCCCCTTCCCACCGCTATATCCCTAATGTGACTTATTTATATTTTTAAAAGCTTTGCAGACAGTCTTTCCAGTTTTTATCATGGACTAAAATTCATCTGAGTTAAAATCATTCAAGACTTTATGCATGATGGGGGAAAGGGACTGTGCAAATTAATGTATTCATTTCAGATTGTATTTAGCTAACATCTTTCTTCACTTCAGACTAAGAGCTCGAGGGATTGCAAAATTATTGCATCAGCTTGACTGTGATGCTTTGTTCATTTAAGAAAAAATAAATCTTTAGGCTCTGGTATCACCCTACCTTAAAATGCTATTATAGTTTCCTAGTGGCTACATAGTCAAAGGGACTGTGTAGTTTCATTTAATCTCTGACTCTTCTGAGATCTGCATACCCTACCCGCTTCCATTACCTCAGGAATTATGATTGGATTTAATCTTCTGCTCATTGAATTAGTGTCAGCTATCATTCTTAGTGTACATTTGTTAAATTCAATCTCTCCTATAGGGGAATGCCAGGCAGAGAAACTGGTAAGTGTATTAAATAGTAAGAGAGACAAGACTGCGGAAATTGGGACTTAGAATCACTGTGCAGATAAAGGGAACTAAGTTCATGTTGCTGCTTCGTTTCTTTCAAGGAGGATACAATTGCAGCAGGAAGTGTAAGCCTTTATAGTCAGCCTTCCAGAGTGTAAGGAATACTAAGTGACTGGGGACTTTCTTTTCCCTAAAGTGAAGAGGTGCTTTTCTTCCCTCAAGTCAATGTTAGTGCAACTGGGAGAGCAACCAGATGCAAAACTCTAAAAATTCAGGTCTTCTATTAATCCTACAAGAAAAAAAAAATTACAACACAGGCAGTCGCTGTGAACACTTCCCTCCAGCAAAGCACAGCATCTTCAACTGCTGGGTCAGAAATGAGGCAATTACATTCTGCTTAGCCACATGGCCCCCAATATGGAACCACCCCTGATTTGCAGAGGTCCACAAGGCGGGTTAGAACCCACATTCATCATGCTTTCATGGGAAAGCCCCATGTCTGTTCCAGGGCTGCACCCAAAATAAATAAATTAACAAAATACTAATAAAATATGTCAAAACAATCCAAGCCCAAATGAATAACCAAAAATTCAAAAACTGGTCAAGAGAAGTAAGACATCTTATTATTAAAGTCAAAAATGAGCAAGTCAAATAAGGTTTAACAGAAAAAAAAATCTAAGCCAACACACTTGCTAAAAAATATCCCATTTGACCTACTAACGCTCCTAAAAAGTGAGAGCTGGCTCATTTGAGATGACTCTAGAACAGAAACTTTCATAAGGCCCATAGATAGGATGAAATATGAAAGTGATCAAACACAGAGAAACGTTATCCTGCATGCTGAGGACCTAAAAGGAATCTAGGGGTCCAGAACATAAATTAAACAATAGGCTTAAATGAAATTTAATATAGGCTGCCTTTCATTTCATTTCCTTTTTAGCTTGGTTTTCTAAAGAATTGGTTCCTCAGGGTAAAACTGTATGTGTTTTAGCTTCAGGGAGAGAAAGATTTTGGCATTCTAATACAATGTTTCTCTAACACTTTTCTCCCCAGTATTTCTTAATACAGCAAAACAGCCTGAACCTTTAAAAAAACAAAGTAAATTAAGAAAAAAACTAAAAAAAAAACCCAAAAAACAAACAAAAAAAAACCTAGGAAGGATTTCATAATCAAACTACTAGAGTAATGTAAAGCCACATGGCCAACATGTCAATGCAGAAAGCAACTGTCTAGGGACTCTGGGGAGAGTAAGGAAGGGAGGATGCATAAAGGTTTTATGAGGGGGAATAAGCTAAGGACTAGGGGCAGGGATAAACCTGTCTCAGCTCATACCACTAGGGCAGGAAACCAGGTTTTTTTTCTGACTAATTTTTATGAAGGGAGGAGTGGCTAGAGAAATGAGGACATCAAAAAATAATACAAACTCTGTATAAAGTTTTCATTGTTTTCTTTCCCCACCCTCCTGCTAGAAGATCATGAGTAATTCTAAGAATGAATGGTTTAGCAAAGGACCTGAAAAGAAATACTGTATTTCATGATGGAAGAATTAAAGTTAGAAAACAAATATATAGACATATTTATATACATATTTCTTTATTTTCTAACTCATATATATTAATCATGTTTATACATTACATATAATAATCACTAATAAAAATAGCCTATATTGAACACAGTATCATCACTTTTCATTTATCAAAATAGCAAAGATTAATACAAAAAGAGAGGCTGGCATTGTGATAAATCTCTGGCAGGAATAAAAATTGGTATGACTCCTTTGGAAAGCAATTTGTCAACAAGAATCAAGAGACTTAAAAAGTGTGAGGTGCTTGAGCCCAGTAATATTCTTCTGGGACTCCATTCTAAAGACTTGACCATGAAAGTAGAAAAAGTTTTATGTTAAAAAATGTTCAACACAGTATTTATTATGAATGAAACTGTGTCACAAAATAGAGAAATCATTAAATAAATCCATGTTGTATATTCTGCAGTCATGAAAATGTACATGCAGACTGTAACATTTTAAAAGTTTATAATATAATGTTATCTAAAAAAGCAGCATATAAAATTTTATATATGGTAGTATCTCAACAATGTTTTTACAGTTGTACATTAAGAAAGATCAAAAGAAGAAAACTTAAACTATTTACATCGAGTATCTTCAATGTCCACAATTCTTTCTTCATTTTTTTTTTCAGTATCTAAAATTTTTTCTAATAAATATTTTATAATAAAAAAAACACTGACCTAAGAAACAATGTAGGGGTAAAAATTTAAGATGGGAAATAGGTGGTAGTTGTAAATGTGAGCCACATCAATCATATTTTTTGCCTGATTTTTTAAAAATTACTTTGCATACCTGATACAAAATAATTGATAAAGATAAAGCTGTTTTGCATGTTAGCATTTAACTGTGAAGCAAGCAGGCAAGAAGCCACCTTTCTATACAAAATCCACTAGTCACCTAAGGTGAATATCTTTAGGATGGATCAGAACACAGTAAGTGAAGGAAATAAGATAAAGTAAGTGATTACGGGAATAATAATTAAACTTTTAAAACTCACATAAAGATGGAGTGCCAACTGTGATGCAAAGAGGAATTTATTTCCTACATTAACTTACACTCAGAAGAGATTTAGTAGAGCACATGCGATAGGACTACTATCTGTTAGGCATTTTTATTATTTCATTAAATCCTTATATTATATCTGCAAGATAGGCATTATCCCCTTTTAACAAATGAATAAACTAAGACAGACAGATTTTAAAATATGGCCAAGGTCACAATGAGTTCATGAGATAAAGAACTCTTGTCATTTTTCTCTGAAGTCCAAGCCAAAGAGCAGAGGAGTAAGGCTTGAATGCCATGTCAGGAATCTGAGGTACAATTTAAAACAGGATGATAAACCCTGGTAACCCCTTAGGCCCCAAATTAGACAAAAACTGAAAATATTTTAAGACTTTTATACAAGATGCAAGAACCCAAAAACATGTAAAGGGTAACCTATAACTTTTTAAAAAAATTATATAATTCAGCATGTATTTTATGCCTGAACCTGAGACTCCTGCTACATAACTGCATATTTAAATCTTGGAATTTTAGAAGTAGTCCTTTATCTCGGCAATTCCTTTCCCAGCCTTATCAAGGAAGTTCCCGCTTCCTGGCCCACAGAGGTAAAATGAACCAGAATCTTGCAGTGAGATGTGACCAGCTATATTTTGTAGACAAGATCAGAGAGGGTACCACAAGTATGAGCACAGCAGGCAGAGAAATATACGAAGATTCTACATCAGGCCCAGCCTCATGGGTGTGCAGCCTGTGCAGTAGCACTGGCCCTGGAGCTTGGTTTAATGCTTTTTTGTCATCATCTTAAAACCTTAATAATTTTATCATTACACTTGTGCAGTGTAAGTGAAGTCCACTGGGACAATCAACCCGAACAGAGGAGACAGGTGCCACGTGAGTGTCTGCATTCCTTACCATCCTTTCACATACAGAGTTCAGATGCCCCATGGGCACAGAAATCTGGTGGACCCAAAATGCATGAGAATTCATCAAGATTCAAAGTGAGTACTAAGTAAGAGAACTGTATTTGTTACTGAGTGAGCAGAGGTACTGAAAGCCCTGAGAAGCCAAACTTTCCATTCAAACCAGAATTTGACTCAAACACAGAGAGAAGGCAATGGTATTTTAAAAAACACAAATGTTTTTTAACACAAAGGAACTCGATTTATCCTTTCTTACTCGTGTTACTTCCCTGGATTAGCCAATCTCTTATTCTGAAAATGATAGCGTTGAAGGAAAGCGAAAGAGCCATAATTTTTTTTTTCCTTTCAGTCCTTTCTTACTCATCAATAAGCCAAAGACTGGAAGTATTAGTCGACTGTGTGCACATCAAGAAGTAAAATAAGAATATATGAGTGAGTTTTGTGCAGAGTTTCCACTTCTCTAGTAAGAAGGAAATACATATGCATGTATGAGCTACAAAAATATAAACTGCATAGTTTTGGTGATTCCACATATGAACTAAATGTTCACAAAATGCATTCTAAAACTGGCATTACACAATATAAAAATTAACAATACAATTTATGCTGATAATTTAAATTTTTAATTTTTGTTTTCTTAGAATGGCATTAAATAGCAAATAAAAAACACATGACAAGTCCAGAAAGAGACCATGGAAGAATGGAAAAAGCTTTACATCTTAGTACCTTTAACAGCATTTTTTTCCTGCTTTATGAACAAGAGGCTCCACATTTTCTTTTTGCGGGTGGGCCTCGCAAATTATGTAGCTGGCCCTCTGTTACACCAGGGCAGCACTGCTTCAAAATTTCAGGACAGAACCACACGTAGGGAAAGAAGAGGAACATTTGGGGGTACACCTGTAAGAAATGGATGATTCTATTTAAAACCAAACTGTTCCAGGCCTGATGGCCTGTGCTCTAGCACAAAGAATGACAGATTCAGGGTAGCAAGAGTTCACTTACTTGTTTGCTTAGACATGCCTTCAGGGATGTACAGAACACAAATAGCCTTTGAGATTTTGAATGCAAAGAACAAGTGCTTCATCATGGCAAAGGTCGTTTAAAATTCATACCCTGCACTACAATGTGCAAGTCACCTCTTGCAGTCTAATGTCTTTCCTAAAGTTAATTAACAGGCCTGCTATTTCTCTTCCATTATCTTGGTCATTCATGAAGATGTTAAATAGATTGGTTCTTGGACTGACCCCTTGAAGATGAGCACCGGTGATGTCAGCCCAAGCTAATACAGTTTAGAAGTCCTTTTTAAGCCCGGCACTCTAATAAGCTGAGAAATTACTTAATAGGGTGTCTCTCCATTTATAGACAGCATGGCATGCAAAAAGGAAAAATCTTACTAAGTCAAAATAAATTACAACTGGTGTCTTCCCTCAGTTATCACTCCTTCTCTTCACCCACCCCCACGCTGTCTCTTAAGCCCACATGCCTTGTCTCAGAAAGAAATTAGATCCATTTGCTTTAGATCAGACAGAAAACAAAGTCTCAATGGTCTGACTTGTTTCAGTTTTGATTATAATTTGAAACATAAAGCAGAGGCAAGAAGATATTTACCTTCAGCAGAAGGGAGAGTGTTAAGAAAGAGAGAAAAGGCCACATTACCTACTTCTGCACTTCTGATCCATCCTCCATTCTCCTTGGATTCTTTAAGGTTTCCCTCTAAGGTTTCCTTCAGCTTTGATCTGTTATTGATGTGTCCTAACCCACAGGACATCATCATTAGGCTAACTGGTTAAGACTTTGAAGGATTCGTTTTATAAAAATGTCTAATACCCAGGATACTTCAGCAATCTAACTGCACATTTGAATGGGAAATTTTAGTAATTCATCTTTAACCAATACATTGAAGAACTTCCTTCTTCATACTGCTGTAAATATGGTTGCTACTGTTACATGAATGTGTCCTTTAACTCCTTGTAAAATCTTACTTGCTCCCCTAACACTACTCTTTCCTCCAAGCATTCTACTTTAAAAAGATTGGACTTGCATTGGAAGAATTACCTAGGAAATAAAACAAGGAGCTGCTGTTTAATTATAAAACTTGACAGGCAAGAACAACATGGACTCACTGTTTGCTGAATTCTTTCAAAATGTTTTATTTTTCCCTATCAGTCATAGACCATCTTGGGTATGTGGTAACAATAACTAGTCATTTCTAGACCTGACAGATGAACTCCTGGACAAAAATTTAA
Organism: Camelus ferus; assembly: GCF_009834535.1. Taxonomy (NCBI): domain Eukaryota; kingdom Metazoa; phylum Chordata; class Mammalia; order Artiodactyla; family Camelidae; genus Camelus; species Camelus ferus. The sequence goes on from NC_045699.1 coordinate 15,511,743, forward strand.
TAAGAGACTTGTTTTCTGCCTTCCCAAGATTTTCACTATAAGCATAGAAGATACCATCTTTCCTTTGACTGTTATAAATAAGCTGAGAAAATGGCAGATTAATAAGATAGTATCCACATATTCCCTGTGAGAATGGCTCAAAATGAAATTAAACCTGTCAACAGCTGCAAAATAGAGTGACCCTTTTTCCATCCACCAAAATCCCTAAACTTTTCCTTTAGCTACATCATCATTAATAGAACAATGCAGAGGATAATATTTCCAGCTGATAAATTACCAGATGCAAGTATCCTCTCTCTGTTCTAATGTTCTGATGTGCTAGTAGATTTCCCCTCTGGGATATTATAGAAGTATTTGTATATCTTCATCTTCTAAACAGAGTCATGAGTTTTGTGCTTGCGTAGGCAGGCACAATTGTTAATTGAAAAAATTAACAGAGGGATCCCAGAACACCATGACTGATATTATGCCTCTTCCTATAATCTAGAATTCAAGATAAAAGAAATAACACCAAATTATTAGTATTATCTACATTGCAAAGAAAAACAGCTACCAATTTTTTTAACTCTTGAAAATATAAATTCTTCAAGCATCTTAAACTGTAGAAATGTAAAATGGATGTATTAAATACAGTAAATAAAGGGAGATTTTTACGGCTCATGCCTTATATAAACCTCCAACTCTTGTATCTTTTTATTTCTTTTTCCTTAGGGTTCACTATTACTTCCCAATAATTTCTTTTGATTCTTATTATTATTGAAAATATATTTTAACATGAAAATATTAAACTTAGAGATTAAAACATGGTCTAGACCAATCGTGTCCAACAGAACTTTGTGTAATGATGGAAATGTTCTATATAAGGGCTGCCCAATAAGGACAAGTAGCCACTTTCCACATGAAGCTATTAAGCAATTAAAATGTGCTAGTGCAACTCAGGAACTGAATTTTAAACTTAATATTTAGTTTTAACTGATTTGAATTTAACAGCTGCATGTGGCTTAGTGGCTGCCATATGAGATAGCACAGACCTAGAACAATCAAACATCAGATGGTTGAGACCATTTTGCAATATCCCTCCCAAGCCTCTGTCAATGATTTCTAATAAATATCCTCAAGTCCATTTTGAATTATATTAAATAATTCTTTTAAAAAATGCTCAGATTTGATTACTCTAACATGTCAATGGTGTGTGGGTATGTGTTTGGGGGGGGTACAGTTTGAAAGTTTTCTATTTGCTCAGATTTGTATTTCATGTAATGGGGGCTGTAAGAAGAATAAGCATGTGCCTATTCCTTGCCAAACAGCTTAAGACAAATACGTACAAAAACAACCCTGAACAATATAGAGCAGTGTGTGATTGTATATACACATCTGTAAGTGCTAAAAGTCTTGGAAGGAGAAAGACAGGAAGGAGTTTTTTTTTCACTAACTCTAACCAGTATGACTTCCTCAGGAGGATAATAAGACACTACAGTTACACCATGTGCAAAATTGGTCATCTATTCTCTGAAGAGGGCCTGGCTTTCATTAAAAAAAATATTTGGATGGCCATTTTAATAGCAATACATTATCAGGAAAAATTCTACCAATAACCAGGTGGTTAATTAACAGCAAATCATTAACTTCTGAGTACAGCATTTCAAATGTTTTATTGGTTAAATGGTGATAAAAATATCATTGTTTAAATTTAACTTCATGTATTATCATAAGGGTAAAAATATCTAAAAATGCTTTTGAAATCAACTATATAAAATAAGGGCAGTGAACTCTTTTAGAGATTAAGATCCAGCAAAAAAAAAAAAAAAAAAAAAAGGTACAACAAACTACAAAGTAAAACTATTTGGTTACTGGCTAAATTTTGGAATTCTAGAGGAAAAGAAATGTAACTCAAAATAAAAAAGTTACCCTAGGCAAGAAAGTACACAACACTTTGGATGATCTACCAGACAAACACCACTTTCTCTGAACAATAAAAAAGCAACCCAGGTATTAATGAAGATCTGGCAGCTTGTCTGCACAGGCTACTCAACAAGGCAGACAATCTTCAGAAAGAAGATACAAGCTGTCAGGTTCATCCAGCTATAATTGGAGTATATATTGGCTTTGGTCAGTTTAGCAAAGAGAATATCAACTTTCAAAGTGCTAGCTATGATGGAGATGTGATAACTGAAGATCACTGTTAATATGTCTGCCACTATCAAAAAGATTTGTCTTCAGAAGTTAATAGGAATTTTAAATGGCTGCAACAATTGCATGTCAACATGAGCTATTTCTTGAATTATTAAACATAAATTTATAATATATTACTTTGTTTTGAACATATTCTTTCTGTCATTTAATTCAATTAAAATTGAATAACTGTAAACATATAAATCATTAGAGCCTAAAGTAACTAATTTTCAAGTAAAAATAAATTAAGAAGATAAAAATTATTCATTTTCAATCACATTTTGCCATCGAGCTTATTTTTCTGGTGAAATATTTTCAACAAATAAAAACTTACAATAAGGTGCTGTAATTCAGTCATTAATAGATCCTTAACTCCATATAAAATGATTAATGTTTCATTTACACATATTATATATTGTTTTGGTTAAATATATCATGGTATTTAGTTAAGAGTTCAGTTGGTCTGTTTTCTCTTAAAGCAAATTGTTTCACAAAGAAATATATATTTCAGAAATATATAGGACCATAAAAAATGGATATATTTGGAAGCATGAAATTGATAATGCCTTGGTTTGATAGACCCCAGAACTGAAACTTAAATTACAGTCAGTCTGGATAAACTACCTATTGTTGTATACAGTTTTGTTTCAAGCTCAAACATTATGAGAAAGAAAAAGAAAACTAATTAAATTATTTTCACTGAAGCAGCAAAACATTACATCATAACCTGAAATTCAAAGCTTACAGTGGTCTGAAAAAACTTGACCTGGCTTACTTAGCTCAAAGAGAATTCCTAGACCCCAACTTTTGCTAATTTAATAACAGGAAAATTTTAAAATTCTGTCTTTCATTATCATTTAAATTCAAAATATGATTTTTTTTAAGTAACTCAGAAAACAGTAACAGAAGCTCAGTTGTCCTGATCATGTAATAAAAACTATCTTTAGTCCAGCATTAAGAACCATCCCTTTCCCCTCAATCTAGTTCCTAGTTCATGAAGTGAAATTTCATATACTAGGATAAATGAAAAATTCCATTTCCACCGTACTAAATCGGACTACTGTCCTCACTAGAATTTCATGAAACAGTTTCAATAACATAATGCAATTACAGTAGAATATTCTGAATCGTATTAGCATGATCACCTTAGTCTCATATAGAAAATATTGAGAATATTTAATTTTTTTAATTTTAAGCATTTTAGCTTAGTAAATCCTATCATGTTTGCCATTAAAATACTACCAATGCTAAAAGGTGCACAATACTTCTTCACTTTAGGCTCCATGTGACTAGAGACTTGGCACTTGATGGCTCCAGGGGAACCACTAATGAGCTACAAAGCCTTTACACCTCTGGGTCACGAGTTTGGATTAGACCTAGGTTGGGAGTGACAGAAAGTCGTTACCATCTCATGATAGTTCAATGGTTTATGTGAAGGGAATTCATTGTTTCAGGCCACTTTCTAATGAACAAGCATCCACCTTACAAAAAGTCACCACTGCTTCTGACAGTAATTGGCAGAGACCTAGAGAATGAAAAATTCAACCATGAATGTGTTCCCTCCATGTTATGACCACCATAACCAAGTTAGGAAATGTTTTTAATGAAAAAAGACACAGTGCTATGCAGATACGTCTATAAAAAGTACACCTAGGAGAGAAAGGAAAAAGGAGAAAAAGGAGAAAGAGAGCCATCCAGAATAGAGTAAATCAAAATGCAGTAAGACTCATCATCAAAAGCTTTACTTGGTACTTACAGGACAAAGGTATTTAGTTCAGAAAAGGCTTTTATCTGTTAATCTGTTTCTTTCCTGGTAAGAAGCAATAAAATTTTAATGTTACTTGAGGCCTATAGATTAGGGAGTCAAAAAGATGATAAACGCCTTACAACAGTGTTCCCTTAGTAGAAAGCTGTCACTACACATGTCACTGTTTTCCTCTCTAGGAAGGCATATTGGCTAAAGTTAGTGAAAGAAACCTTCCCAAACTTTCTCCTTCTAAGTCATTTAGCACTTACAAATATAGAAACACTGTCACACATTGCTCTGGATGTGTTTATCTTAAGCTATTTGGCAAGGAATAGGTACATACTTATTCTTCTTAAAGACCTCATTACATGAAATGCAAATCTCAGCAAAAAGAAAACATTTAATTCACACATGGACACACATGCATGCCACTGACATTTCAGTTTAATCCCATATAAGATTTGTTTTGTTTTAGAATTCTATGATATATTCAAAATAGAATTTAGAATAGTTATTAATGATCTCTTGGAGAGAGAAGCTTTGGAGGAATTTTGCAGAGAGTTCTGAACCATCTGAAGGTTGATTGGTCTAGATTTGTGCTACCTCTTGTGGTAGTTCCAGTTCTTTGGGATTCCTTCATTCTTCTTTCCTCTGAATTGGTTTCATGTTTAACATATCTTTCTTCATGCCAGAAAAATGGTTATGATAATTCCCTGTTTCACATCTATATATCCTGAAATCTAAAGGAAGAGAGAAGATCTCTTTTGATCTCTTCTGGGTCAGAAAACTTTGTTCCTTGAAGTTCCAAACAACCCTGTATTCTTGCATTTCACTGACCCAAACTGGGTTCCATGGGTCTTCCTGAAGAAGACACTGACTTAGACCCATATTCCTGAACAATAATTGAGAAAAGTGTAAGATTGATGAGGCTTAAACCAACCAGGAGTTACTCCTTGGAGTCAGGGTGTGGTCAACTTTCTCTTGGACAACACAGCAGAAGGGCAGTTAAGTGAAAATTTGGGGGAACCTTTATGAGAAAGAAAGGGTGAAATGAAAGGAAGGGTAGGCAAACAATAGGGGCTACTATCAGTAGATTAAAATGTTTTCTTTTACAATTTTTATAAATTCACTTAGACTTCCTTTGGAATGTAACACTTCAGCAGTCACTATTTCCACCCACTTGCCCCAAAACACCCAAACATAAAAATAAATAGCACAAACATCTCTATTTTTAAGTTACATGAGGCTTTGACATTTGAGTAGGTAGAAAAAAGTGAGGCAAGTGACAAGGGTCTGCTACCATGGAAGATAATTAAAATATAATATAAAAAGAAAGAACTTCTCATCTGGGTGGGAGGCTAGAGAGAGTAATCCAAATTAACATACCTTTTAAAAAATGCTCTATCCCAAGGCAGATCTTTAACAATTTTCCCAACCATAATCTAATTTTGGTGCTCTAGAGTTAAAAAAAAAAAAAACTGCGATATTAAACAAATATCTAGAGAGGGTCAGAGGCAGAGCCAGAACTCAAACTGAATCTAACTCTAAAGCTCACTCCAAGATCCCTTCACCAAAAGCCAGTGTATCTGAGTCAAAGCCTATATGCCACATATTTTCCCCAGATCACATGTACTAGGGAGCAAGGCATGATGGGCAAAGAACTGTGCTATGTGCTGTTAGGCAAAGGACATATAAACTTAAAATACATCATCGGTGTTTGAAAGCATATGCTAAGTGCTCAATCAGTCATTCAGATAGGAAGCTCCACCAGAGTAGAGATGGAGAGAAAGGAAGAGAAACCAGCAACTACAGTCCCAAAATAAACTAAAGGGAAAGAACACTGTGCATCTTGGTGAAGGCTGGGCATTATAAAATCTAAAGAGGATTAACATGAAAAGTTTTCAGAAAAAGGAGAATCCTAATTTTTCATTTATAAAGCACTGTAAATTTTAAAATACTGTCACAGGAGGAGGGTATAGCTCAGTGGTAGAGCACATGCGTAGCATGCACAAGGTCCTGGGTTTGATTTCCCCGTACCTCCATTAAATATTTAAAATAATAATAATAATAATAATAATAATAATAATAATAATAATAATAATAATAATAATAATAATAATAAATAAACCTAATTATCCCCCCAAAAATAAAAAACAAAAATACTTTCACATCTGTACATTTTAATAACAGCTATCATGTAGTAAGTCAGATATTTCTACAGTACTCTATCAATCCTAACTGTAGCTGGTATAGACAGGTCATACGATTTGACCATAGTCACAGTCAAAAAACAGATAAGGAACCCAAACCCAGGTACGTCTGACTTTAAACACTGCACTCTTCTCGCTATTTTGTTATTTCTCTATTTTATCCTACCTTCAAGCTGATATTTAGAGGTAGATAGGGTATGAAATTTTATAGCATTTAACCAAGTTGGGTTGAGAGTTATATAGTAGAGAGATGGATAAATGGAGAGAGTACATTCAATAAAATTTTATCTGTAGGAAATAGAAAAAAATGATTTTTATTTTTGTAAGTCACAGGCAGTCAAGGTAGACTGTACATTCCTGGGTGACAAAAAGGCTAAAAAAATCAACATTGATCTTCTATGGGAATTCCAGAATCCCTTCTGGAAAGTATGGAAAACATATGATTTTATGATTGCTTACAACTGCTCTTCTTCCAGCCAGCATGAGATTCATTCATATAAGTGGACACATCACCCCCAAAGAAAATGTTGATTAACAAAATACCGAAGGAATTATACTAGGATACCAGAGGTACAGGATTGAGTCTGAAAAGACAGAAGAAGAAAGAGGAAGAAAACTTTCAGAGAAAACTAAATTACATTTGTGAGTTTTACATTATGTAAAGCTGACTATCAAGTCTTAGGAATGGACAGATAGCCAGGGTTTGAGAGCTTGGAAAGAGACTTGCTATCAACACCAGAACTTTCCCCACTGAGATGTGGCAGCATACATTTGCCCTACTATTATGGCTTGCATTTCCCTTACATTCCCATCCTAGAGCAACTACATCCCTGCTAATATGAAGAAAATTAAGGGAAGACACTAACAGGAAACCTCTTCCAAACAGAGTTCTATTGGTTATACTATCACAGTTGATGGTTCTTAACCCCCCAAAATCAAAAATACCCAACAATGTATATCTTTGCATGTGTGAAGGTAGTTGAAAGCAGGAAATACAAAGAGAGGTTCAACCAGAATCACCAATTCAAAGACAAGGGTAAACAATCAAAATCCCCATAAGTAAACATGCTAATATCAAAGTCTAGCAGAGTATTATTTTAATGACTATTTTAAGTATTTTCATTGTTTCTATTATTAAAATTATTTTGCTGATTTTAAAAAATCAGAAATGACAGATACATACATAAGATATATATCTTATATAATCAGAAATACATATAAAAATATATATACATAAAGATAACTACTGTTAATATTTTACTGCATACCCTTCCAAAATATTTGGAATATTCTGGGAGATATGTATATCTCCTGAGATTTACATCATAATTTATAATTACTGGCAAAAAAGGCTTATCTATTAAATATAAGTTTGGGAATCACTGACGTGATTAAAAATCACTTAAAAATCACTTAAAAGCACTTAACTAAAATCAGTCAGGTCAAGTTCCATTTGTCATAAACATTAAAAAATACTATGTGAATTTTTTAAAAGTCTAAAGGAAAAAATTGATGACAGGGAGGGTAAAACTCAAAAATGTGGCAAAAATGCCTTTATGATTGTATTTACAAACTAAATTGAAAATTTTTCACTAATCTACTGTACATATTTTTAATCTAATGACAAATTTAAACCCTTTTAAGATAATTTTTTAACTTTTGAGATTTTTTCAAGAACATCAATAAAATCAATTTTCTTCTAAAATGCAAAGTACAACGCTACATTAGCTCTGTGAGATCAAGCTGAAGTGATATTTTCTCTCTCCTCTAGACTCCTATGTGTTTATTTTCTATCTGCTAAGTTTTTACTGAATCATTGTCTAATGATATATCTTCAATGGCTCAACTGAAATTTTAATAAAAGTTAAAGAACATTAGATTTAAAGCATAAAACAGTATTGCTTTCTCCAAAATCCTTTTGTTTCATCCCTCAATATATCTGCAAAGTTCTTAAAAGCATAGAGGTTTCTCATCCAAGATGCCCCAAATTGGGTAAAATGAACCAAGAAAGGACAGGTAGTTATAGTATGTATACAAAGCCATAGTATAAACATTGTTCAACATTCTTGTCAATTTTACTCAAAGACTTTTTGAGGGACCAATTAAGCATTCTTTACCTTTAATATTACTAAGAATTTTAAAATGTGTTTACATTACTTAAAGTCCAATGCAAAAATCACAAGTAAAATTAAAAGGAAATTTCAAAACTTTAAAGAAATGTGTTGGTGGTTTGTTTTGGGCCATTTCCCTAGAACCATGAAGGTAAGAAGTTTTACAGTCTGCATTTGGAACTTGGGGTAGAAAGGTCTGAGAAGTGTCTCACAATTGTCAACAAGTGCCTTGCATATAATGGAAGTTCAGTAAATAATTATGTTGATTTGATTTGAGTTGCCATCAGATGTAACTTGGAAATCTTGGAAAGTTTACTTTCTGACACTATAGAGAGTATATCAGAGGGAAGAGAAAGAAAAAAATGGGAAAAAAAGAATAAATTCTGCAAAATGACTTCTTAATATCTCTCACAAGACAACTGGAATTCTCCGTGGAACACTGAATTCTCCAATGGCTGCATTAGGGCCATGGATTTCTCAACTATCTGTGGAATAAAATCCAAATTCCTTAACCTGTCATGCATCCAAAATCTCAACACATCCTGTTTCACTTTGTCTCCCCACTTTATTATTCTGTTTCAAGCCATACTGTACTACTCCCAGTTCTCCACATGCATCCAAAATTTTCCTGTGTATGTTTTCAGCCCGTCAATTCCCTCTAACTTGAATGCCTTTCCCTGTCCTGACATTACAACCTATTTGGCATGTCCATATGCCACCACCTCTACAAAGCCTCCCATGATCTTTGAGCCTGAGAAGATATGCTTCTCACTGAATTGGATAAGAAATTTATATATGCTTCTCTCACTGAATTTATTTTCTGTCTTATGTTATACTTAACATACTTATGTCTTACTTTTCCTACTAAATTAAAAATTGTATGATAGAAAGTAAAATATGTGTATAAATGCCTACTACGTAATAAGTGTGTATATTCAAATGTCTCCCAAAAGCCAGAAATATCATTAATTTACCTTGATGATTTCAAAATATGTTTGAAATGTATTTAACCTTCTAACCACATAGGTAATTCATGGATCAATTTCCACGATCTCCTGTAACAGTGGTTTCACTGCCTAGAGAAAGCAGAAAGGGAAGGAAACACCCTTTAATAAAACCTGGAAAAATAATATTTGTTCAAAGTCTATGCTAGTCTATGCCAAGTTCCTTTTGGATTCTGTCAGCAGACATTCAACCATTTTAATTTAAATGAATCATCCAAAAAGTTTACAGCATTTAATACACCCACTTCTCAGAGATATTAAATTCAGCTTTTCCTTATATAATTTAATTGATGATGCCAGATAATGTAAAAAAACCCAAAAAACAAAAAACAACTACTGATTAATAGCCATCTAAGGTTTGGTGGAAATAACCAAAACAAAAGTTGGATAAATTATTTTTTACAGAGATGTTTGGTCTAAGTGCTGAACCAGACTCAGTAGATAATGGTTGGAGGCCCTACTCAGGAGTGCTTAGAACTATCATCGACGGTAAGATGCACTTTGAACTGGTTTAAATGAGGGTATTGTTATAGCAAAATATATATATTTATATTTTCCCAATCATACACAAACAAAAAAAAATGTTTGCTGTTGCTTCAGAAAGAGTTGGAAGCATCTGAGGAAACAACATAAAAATAAAAAATAAAAGCACCACTACCACATCTTTCTATGCAGAGATGCCAACAGAAAAATCTTATTTTACTTCAGCTTAAGCTTTGGAAACTAATCAAATGCTGAGAAGTCTACAGAACTTATTTTATGAAATCAGTTTCTTCCATTAGTTGAAGTGAATATACTATAATGTAAAAAACAAATGGACACTATTATGTATGATTTCAATAGCTTTTTCTTTATTACCAGCTTTACTGAGATATAACTAAGGAGTTGCTTTTGGAGTTACTTCCAGAGCTCTACCAGGTAACTCTAAAAGGAAATCCTCAGTCTGATTGGCTAGATTTATGCAAAACCAGTATTTGTTGGAGGTTGCTCTTTGAATTGCTTATTTTCCTTAATTGGAAATTATCATTTTCAAGGACCCTTGACTCTAGCCTTTCCTCCTCTTAGAATTCCTCAGCTACTTCATCCTTATCCATCATTCATAATATGCAAGTATTTCTATTGCAAAAAAGCAAATGAGTAAGATTTTTTCAAAAGAAATAAATGATACTAACTTACTCTACTTTTCCAATAACACGCTGTTCAGAAGTATAAGTAATCTTATATCCTTCAGAGCTGGAAATTCCAAATAAGGTGAATTAAACTGAAATATACCCAATATCAAAATATACTACCAACAACTTCAGAGAGTAACTTGAATATTCATCTATTATCAAGAAGTAGATTTTGCTAAATTCTGTTTTTCCTTTTTCTTAAAAGTCAGCTTTATTGAAATACAATTATATACAATAAAATTCACACTTTTAAATGTCGTTTGATGAGTTTTGACAAATGTATGCAGTCATGTAAACACCACCACTATCAAGAATCAGAACATTTCCACAGAGTTCCTTTATTCCTCTTTAGGGTCAATCACCCTGCTCAACCCCCATCCCCAAGCAACCACTGATTTGTTTCTGTCCCAATAGGTTTGCCTTTTCTAGCATGTAATATATATAGAATCCTACAGTATTTAGTCTTTTGCCTCTGACTTCATTCACTTAGCATAATGCTTTTGAGATTCACCCATGTTATCAGGTATGTGTAGTTCATTCCTTTTTATTGCTAAATAGCATTCCATTATATGAATATAACACAATTTATTTATCCACTCATTCAATGAACAATAGGCTTGTTTCCATTTTTTAGTTATTATGAATAAAGCTTCTATGAACATTTGAGCACAGATGGGCTTTTGTGTGTACCTGTTTATACTTCTTTTGGTTAAATACCTAGAAGCAAGATTGCTAAATCATACGATGTGTGTTTATCTTTATAAAAAAACTGCCAAAGCTGTTTTCCAAAGTGGCTGCAACATTTTGTATTTCCATCAGCAACATATGAGATTTTCAGTTGTTTCACAACCTCATCTTCATGTTATTGTCAATCTTTTTAATTTTAGTCACTATATTAGTGAGTCTATAGTGGCATCTCAATATGATTTTAACTTGCATTTCCCTAATAACTAATGGTGTTGAACATCTTTTCATGTGTCTATTCAGTGGAATGTCTATTTAAAACTTTTGTCCATTTTAAAAATTAGATTGTTTGTCTTCTTATTAAGGTAAAAGTTTTTTTATAAACTTCAAGTCCCTTATCAGATACACGTGTGGTTTTGCTGAATACTGTAGTACATATGTTTTCAAACACTCCTCTAATGATTTTGCAGATCAAATTAGATAGGACTGTACCACTCAAGATCAAATTCCCTAAGAATTACATCATCCAAAGGTCAATTTCCATAAAGACTGTATCACCCAGTGGTCAACTTCCAAAGAATTTACCACTTAAAATTCAAACTCTATAAAGGCAATCAAATGGCAAATTCTATATATCATTCAATGTCTTAGGGAAAAAATAGCTCTCATTTATCACATTCTGAAATCAATTATTGTGTGTTTACATCTAAGATGATCCAAATCTGTCATTCCATCAGCTTGTGTCCTATACCTTGAGAATAAAAATCCTTGGAATTTATACTAAGGGAGATTTTTTTAAATAGTTAGCTTTACTCTACCAAATGTATACTTTTGAAGATTCAATAAACCTAACTTCATTTTCTCTTTTCCATGTCCACACTCATTATTGAGGCACTTGGCTATATTAATTTGTATTTGTTTATCCATTGCATATGTTCTGGTGTCTCTTTTTTGTTTGTTGGTAGTATCTCTCCCAAGTTAAGAATCACCCTCTGTTCTATCTAGAGTACAGAGGCTAATACATGGCTCAGTACTTAAGTTGTGTATCAGCTCGGCTCCCAGGAGGAAGCAGACTTCATATTCAAAGGGACTAATAAAGGGACTATTTACAAAATTGTAGACAGGTGTAAGGGAAACCAGCAAGCCATAATTGCTATTACTCCTAGGTCTGAAGAAAAATGGAGACGGAGAAGTTGCTGGCACCTGAACAGAGTTACACTAGCTACAGGAGCAGCAATCTGTTGTAGGTAGATTCAAGTAAACTTATGGAATCAGAAAGAAAATATACTTCAATCTTAGTTTCTTTTCAGCCCTCCAGTCTTCAGATGGTGACTGCCACTGGGAAATCCCAACAGGAAGGCTGAGAGCTGGAGATCACACTGTTGTACCTCCTAACAGTCAGCCTCTCAGGACATAGCACTAGAGAGAGGAAAGTGAAGAGTGGATCTGGATGGGCCACAGAAATTACTAAACACAAGAAGATGATAAATGTGCCCTAATCACTGAATAGTTACTCCAAGTACAACTCTAAAGGTATAGAGGAAATAAAGTATAAAATAATAAGAATTATCAGTATCTTCATGAAAAAAATAAATGACTTATTAAGTCAAATGTTAAACCGCTCTTTATGTTTGGAAACACAGCCATTCTAGATGGCAGAAATAGGACATATATTTAGGTTTATTTGTTTTGTTTTATGACTAAAAATTAAATTCAACTCTTACAAGAGGAGGGACGCTGGGGGAAGGATGATGAGGGAAAGTAACATTGCCTAACATTTATTTCCTTACCATCAACATCTGGGAAAGACACTGCTGCCATTTTTGAATCATCTTCTGCTATCCTAAGAGTTACATAAATGTTCTCTTTAACATTTTTCATCTCATAAAAATGTTCAATTTACCTCCTGATTCTAAGTATTTACACTATTCTTCAAGAAAACATATTGAAAATGGTATGGAATTTAGGTATTTGGTAGACCTAAGTTGGTATTTTGGCTCCATCTTTACTAGTGGTACGACCTCTGGCAAAATATTTAACATTTCTAAGCAAAAATTTCTTAATCTGAAAAAAAAAGAAAAATAGCGATGACTGTTCCTCAGGACTGGAGTAAATTTTAAGTAATGTGTGAAAAACTTATCACTACATCAGGATCATCGCAATCAATCTATAAACATTAACTTTTATCCAGTTTTTACTTGGGGTCAAAATCCCTTTGGATCCTAAAGAAAGCATTATAGATTCCACTTGTCATATAATTCTAGATCCATTTTACTATATTAAAAAAAAGATAGCCAAGCGATGTAGATGACTATGGGAACACTATTATCTATAATGTTTGAGTTTGGTACTCTATTTCAATTACCTTTTTTTCTACACATACAGTGGGCTCATTGTCTAATTTCATTCAGCCTTGAAAAAAAACAGTAACATTTTGGATTTCACAAAACTCTTCAAATCACTTATAAAATATGCTAGAAATTATTTCCTTAAATCTCTAATTAAATGGAGGTGGGAAGTAAAGAAAGAACATAGAGAAACTGATAAGCCCTGAAACTGGTCAGTGAACTGAATGAACAAGTCACACGTATGAATAGCATAGATGATCATCACCAAAACCCAACAAGAAGTACAGGATTAGATTAAGGAGATGCCCTGATCCTTGGGAAGAACAATCACATTTGGATTGACAAAACTCACACACTTTCTGAAGCAACTGATATTCTCTATGTATTCTACTTCTAATAAACTTTGTATGTGGCAAACCAAAAGCAAGATAGTGTGGAATGTTTTTTATTCTACTTATTGAGAAAACTATTTAAATAAATGTTTACATATGTGTGTACTTAATTTAAATGTTGTTATTCATTATGTGTGTGGATACTACTGATTTTAATTTTTTGTTACTCATTATTTAAGTGGTACTGAAAATTATAAAAGTGGTATCTTTTTATTTTATCTATTGGATAAATTTAATACCTACTACTTAGTAATGGCATAATCTGATATTGAAAAATACAAAAGCAAGTAATATCTTGACATTTGGATACTATTGCTACCTAGGACTGGCTATATATACTTAACTAATAAAGACAGATAACATTCTGTGAAACATCTGTGTTTATCACTGGCTTGCCAGTTATATACTTAAAATTATTTTATCATATGAACTGTTAAGGCTACTACTGTTCAACCTACTGTGCAGTCTGGATAAAAAGTAAACTCTAGCCAGTTTCCTAGCCCTCAGGTGGATGATTACTGCAATTGATGAGAACACGATCAGAGAAAGGACTCTCCTGTGCTTTGGAACTAAAATATATAACTGAGATCCCCCCAAAAATCACATCAGAAAAGTAGTATGGAAAATTTCAAAGTAACCAAATGAAAGATGTAGGAGGATGTTAAATTTCTGACAATGAATAAACCATCCCACCTGCTAATTTCCTCAACTGAAATTATATCTAAACCACCAGCTTCAATTTTAAATAATAATAGGTACCATTTATTGAAGAAAGAGCTTTACATATATCCTGTCATTCAATCTTCAACATAACCCAATGAAGTATATATTATGGTTCCTATTTTATAGTGATAAGATTGAAAGTCAGAGCTATTACCAATACGTCTAAAGTCATATACTTACAAGAAAACAAAGATTAAACCTTGTTTTTCCGAAAAAAAGCCTGTGCTCATAGTCATGATTCTAGGTTGTCAATTACAACAAGTGCTTCTCAACATAGAAAATTCCTTAGGACATAAACAGCCAAATAATCAAACCATGACATTTTTGTACTACTGACAGATTCCAAAAGATTACAACAATGAAAAAACAGTTATCAGAACTAGGTATAGTGTTACATTTATGACAATCTCTATATTACTCTGTATTAGTGTAACAAAACCACCAAATTAGAAAACAGATTAACATTCAGTACATCAGAACACTTCCAAAATGGCAGTTATTTAGGACTTCTGAAAGTCTGTCTCTCTATAAAAGCAATGAGAAAGAACACTGGCAAAAATCATCAAAATCAATTTTCCACAACTCTGAAATAAACTGAAAACTTGCAACAAACCAGTAAGAGTTTATTAAAAAATAAAAATGAAACTTGATAACAACAAATCCAGTGGCATTTTAACTTGCCCTAATCCTCTCTTCCCAAACTTGCAGTAGCCTTGAAAACTAACAGCTTCACAACAGTGGTAGCTATGAAACCCCTGAGCCTGGAGAGGGCAGAATGAGTTTGGAACTCTCTCAAAAGCCATAAGCCCACAGAATACCACTATTTGACTTAACAGCTCCTTAAATATCACTATTCTCAAGGTTTGTCCAGAGGGGACCCTATGAAAACTGACCTATCCCCTGGGCATTTGTCAGAAACAATCAAGAATGTTTAATGTTAATTAATGTGGCAATTGTTTAATGTAGCAGTTGCCTGAAGAGGTTTTATCAGTTAGAGCTAAGCTGAGGACAAGCAAAAAAGCTTAAAAAGAAAAACTAGGGAATGGAGTGTCCATAAGGGACTTTGAAAAGCTCTGACATATTACTGGAATCTAGAAGGCCACATCATGTTCAGGGTTGTGTACATGCCCTAGAAGACCTAAGAACATACTAATCTCTCACCTCGGGCTGACCTTGAGGCTCTGCACAAGCAGAAAGTTAAAGCAAAGGCAGAGTTATAAGCTGCCCATTAGCACATTCAAGCCATGACCCAACGCACATACAGCTCCTCAGCAAAGGTTGAGAGACTTCTCCATATAAAGCACTTAAGGAAATCTCTGTCTACTCATGAGCTGACCATGGGGCTAACCAAGTAGAGATATCAGTTCTAAGACACAACAAAGAAGACAAACTTTATATAATTATTCCAGCAAAGTCACAAACAAACAAATGGCAACAAATAGCAGTAACAGCAAACCCTGGAGGTGGTAGGAATCTATTATTCAAAATTACCACATTGTATTATTTTAAACGTCCACTTTTCAACAAAAACTTATAAGACATTCAAAGAATCAGGCAACTATGGCCAATACACAGGGGGGAAAAACAATCAATAAAAATGTATCTTGGGAAGCACAGATTATGGATTTACTAAACACAGACTGTAAATCAGCTATTATAATTACATTAAAAGAATTTGTAAAAAACCATATCTAAAGCACCAAGGGAAATTATTAGAAAAATGTCCCTATCTCACAACACATACAAAAGTTAATCTAATTAAATCCCAGACCTAAATTTAAGAACCAAAATTATAAAATACTTGGAAGAAAACATACAGGAGTAAATCTGTGTGACCTTGTATCAGGCAATGGTTTCTTAGATAAGACATGAAAACTAGAAGCAATAACAACAACAAAAAATAGATAAGTGGGCTTCCTGAATACTAAAAATGTTCATACTCAAAAGAACACCTCAAGAAAATGAAGACAACCCATACAATGGAAGAAAATATTTGCAAAGTATATATACATACATATATGTATGTGTATATATATATGTGTGTGTGTGTGTGTGTATATATATATATCAAGAGATTTGTAGAACACTTGCAACTCAATAATAAAAAAATAAATTCCCAATTTAAAAATGGCCAAGAATCACTAGATAAAGAAGTTGTGGTATATTAATACATGGGAATGCTACTCAGCCATAAAAAAGAATTAAAATATTGCCATTTACAGCAACATGGATGGACCTGGAGATCACCATTATAAGTGAAGTAAGCCAGAAAGAGAAAAAAATACCATATCATATTACTTATATGTGGAATCTAAAAAAAAAAAAAAAGACACAAATGAATTTATTTACAAAACAGAGGCTGACAGACTTAGAAAACAAACTTATGTATAATCAGGAGGGAAAGGGGTTGGGAAGGAATAAATTGGGAGTTTGAAGTTTGCAGATACTACTATATATAAAAAGAAAACAAGTTTCTAGTATATAGAACAGGGAACTGTATTCAGTATCTTGTGGTAACCTATTATGAAAAGGAATATATGTATGTAAATGCATGACTGAAACATTATGCTGTACACCAGAAATTGACACAGCATTGCAAACCGACTTACTTCAATAAAAATAAATAAATTAATAACATTTTTAAAGGGACAAGAATCTAAACAGACGTTTCTTTGAAGATTTATAAAGGGCCAACAGGCACATGAAAAAATGTTCAATAAAATTAGTTATCAGATAAACACAAATTAAAACCACAGTGAGATACTGCTTCACACTCACTGGAATGGCTGTAATCAAAGCAGATGTATAATAACAAGTATCGGAAAGTGTATGGAGAAACTGGAAGCCTCATACGTACCTAGGGGGAATGCAAAACGGTGTAGTCACTTTGTAAAACAATTTGGCAGTTTCTCAAAAGTTAAACATAGAGTTATATGAGCCAATAATTCCCCTATATTCCCCAAAGAATTGAAAATATGTCCAAACAAAAACTTGAATATGAGTATTTATAGTAGCGTTATTCATAAAAGGTTGAAATATTCTGAATGTCCATCCATTGCTGAATGGATAAACAAATGTGGTATATCCATGTGCCACAACACTATTCAACCATAAAAAAGAATGAAGTACTCACAACATTGTAAAATGATTATAAATCAATAAAAAATGTTTAAAAAAATCTTATAACTGGGAAAAAAAAAAAAAGAATGAAGTACTGACACAAGTACAACACTGATGACCCTTGAACACTTCATGATAAGCATAAAAAGCCCAATATAAAATACTACATACCGCATGATTCCTTTTATGTGAAATTTCCAAAATAGACGAATCCATCAAGACAGAAAGTAAATTATTGTTACCAGAGGCTGAGGCGAGGGAGGAACCGAAAGTGCCAATGTAAGGGGTTTCTTTTTGGTGTGATAAAACGTGAAAATTCTTCTGGAATTAGTTAAGGACGGTACACAGCTTTTACGTATACTAAAAACCACTGAACTGTACAGTTTAAATGGGTGAATTGTATGCTATGCGAATTATATCTCCAAAAAAAGGGCTGTTGTTTTTACAAGTACAAAACGCATTCTGGTGCCTGTGGCCTTGCACCTCGGTAGAGGACCAATCCCCAGGGTTCCGAGCCAGAAGCGGGTGTCGCTGCCCCCGCCACCCCCTAACCGCCCCGGCCCCTCTGGGCTCCTGGTAGGCTCTAGTTCGGAGCCCGTCCACGTGCAGTTCACTCCCAAGCACAGCATTTGGCCCAGAGCTCGCTGCATGTACCTGTTCGGGGCTCGGGGGTGAGGCGCCACTGCACTGTGACTCTGACTGAAGAGAGTAAAGGAGTTCCCAGCACTGGGGATTGTGTGATAAGATGGTGTGAGCCCAACTACATAGGGACAAATCCAAATCCGAAGGGATGAACCCTGGCCACCAGAGAACCCAGGTGTCTCTCACCGCAGAGCTATCCTGACGCTCCTCAGTAGGTCTCCCGAGATCTCGCGAGATCAGGCTTCCTGTGGGAAGTGTGTCTGCAGTCGCCGCACTGACGCGCCTGAGTCCACGATTCTCTGAACCGTTCCTGACGCTCAGTGCGTCCCAGCCTTTCCCGCCCCACTGTCAGGACCCTCACTTACTCCCCCCACACACCCGAAGTCACCTACCACACCCTGCAGGCTCCAACTGTGCCCTGTATGCCTTTCTGGGGAACTCCACACTCCACCCACCCGGACTTGGCTCTGGCTCCAGCCCCGGCCAGGCGCTCGAGCACCCTACGTGGAATTTAAACAATATTTCCCGACAGAGGGGCTGAGGTGAAGGAGCCAGCTCCCCCATCACCGGGTGCTGATGGGTGGGCTGGGTCAGAAAGAGAGAGCAACGCCCTGAGGCTGCTCTTCAGGGTAAGCGCTGGAACACAGAGATGGTCTCCCGAGATGAATTTTAGACCCTTCACAGCTGCCAGGAGGAACAAATAGCCCTGAGGATAAGCGTAAGTGCCTGGGACTTTTTTGTATTTCTGTATGAGAGGGTGTGTGCGCGTTTCTTTTTTCATTCCTCCTGCTGTGTGAAGTGCACTCATTTGACTGAACATCTTGCTCTTTCTCCAGCAGTGTCCAGACAGGGAGTCCAAGGTGCCTTAGGACCAGCCTTAGACTGTGTACTCCTTAGTAGTCACCTTGGGTTCAGGGAATAAGGGCTGTTTTTCCGCCGTTTCATTCCAGGGATTAGCCGCCCGGGGTCTAGTTATGAGAATGTCTCCTCTGCCGTAGTTCAGGGCATCAGGCTGTTGTTTTGGAAGGTTGGTGTGTGTGAGTGAAACACAGGCGTCCTGTGGGCTGTGGAGATTGTAGAGGGACTTTCTCGTGGGGGTGGGGTGGGATGTACCACCAGTACCCTATGGGCCATCCCAGAGCTTCGACGTGTGTTCAGACCATCCCAGAGCTTCGACGCCCCACCCCTTCAGCTATCAGTGGCACTAGGCAGGCAAGGGTGACACAGTCTGTGATTTGCATGGATATTGAAGTGGTCTTTGGAGGGCACTGTACTCAAGTCTGCAGGAAGAGGGGAAAGATGAAAAAAGCTGACAGCACGGGGTATTATCAGGCGTGCTCGCATTCGGGTCCAACCATATAGAACTTTGTACCCAACAGTGAATTTGCATTATTTTCAAATAAAAATGGAATATTTACATACACTAGGAGCCAGTCAGGGTCAAGTCAGGAGACAGAACCCACACAAGCACACTAGGCTTCAAAGGAAATATAGACAAAATTTTAAAATAAGAACTTAGGCCACATTTCCTAATCACAATTCAGAAAACACTATAAACTGAAAACAAAATGTTCCACCTCACTGCATATTAGCGAAGAAGAATTCAAGCATCAGTGTATTCATTTTCTATTTCTACTGTAACAAATTATCACAATTTAGTAGCTTAAAACAACACAAATTTATTACTTTACAATTCTATAGGTCAAAAGTCTGACAGATCTCAACTGGCTAAAAATCAAGCTGATACCTTCCTTTCTGGAGGCTCTAGAGAAGCATGTTTTCTATTTATTCAGGCTGTTTGCAGAATTCAGTTCCTGTGATTATAGGACTGTGGTCCTGGTTTTCTCAATGGCTGTAAACTGAGAGCAGTACACAGCTTCTAGAAGCTGCCATACTCCCCACTCATAGGCAACAGTTGGTCAAGTCCTCATACTGCATTTCTCTGACCTTCTCTTCTTCCTCCCTCTTCCACTTAAGAGCTTGTGCAATTATATTGGACCAACCCGGATAGGATAATGATGATAATCTCCCCATCTCAAGATCCATAACTTCAACCGTATCTGCAAAGTACAATTTGTCAGTTTCTCAGAACTGGGACATGGGCATCTTTGGGGTTCATTATTCTACCTACCACAGTCATATTGGCATACACACAAAAGAGATTAACCACATTGAATGATGGTGAGGATGAAGTAAACATGCATCATTGTGTATATACATTAATAACGCCCTTTAAAGCCCAGTTGGATGGTATCTGTCTAATATAAAATATGTTTTGGTCTAATTTAAAATATAAATATATAAAAACATGAGTCCAACTCTAGAGTGTTCTGAAGAAATGCTGACACATATGCACAGAGATACCAGATGTTTTTGTAGCACTTTTTCAAGAGCAAAAATTCTAAAGAATCTAAATTTCCACCTAAATGGTAATGATTAAATAAATCATGATAACATCCATAAAACTTAATGCAATGTAACTTTTAGGAGAATGAGGCAGAAGTTACTGAATGTACTGACTTGGGGAAAAAGTAGAAATATATTATGCATTGAAAAACAAGTTGTTCAATGTGTGATGAAAAATAGTTAAAATAAAATCTGTTTCTTTGAAATTTAAAAATACTCTCCTAAATTACTTACTTAATTAATGAGGAAATAGAAAATGAAATTAGAGATTATTAAGAAATTACCGACAAATCTATATGACAAACAAGTGCTTAGCAAAAAAATCATAGATTTAAATGCATGTATTAGCTGACAAGAATTGAAAATAAATGAACTAAGCGTGTAATAAAGGAGTCAAATTATAATAACAAAATCAACCTATAATAAGTAGTTGGTGTTTATAAAGATGATAGAAAAATTAATGAATTAAAAATAGCAGGAATAATTTTAAAACTAGTTCTTTAGAAACAGAGATTTTAGAAAATCCTTTTTAGAAAAAAGGAATCAGTAAATAAAATTAGGAACAAGAAAACGAACACTGTAAGATATTTTAAAGACAATAATATAGAGATTGATTACAATAGGTTGGAGGTGGGAGGAGTGAGATGAAATGGACATTTATAGAAAATTTTCCAGAAAGACTTAAGCTATAAAATTTGAGTTTAAAAATAGATAGGCAACCCAAATTAAACAGTAATGAAGAAAGTGTACTGAAAGCATAGTCAATATCTGTCCTTCCCCCCAAATTCACAAGGCCCAATTTTGCTGGTCAGTTCTACCAAATTTAGAAAGAACAGATAACTCTTATGTTATTTAAACTTATTCAGAGCATTGGAATAAAAAGGAAAAGCTATCAAACGTTGTATAAAAATTATTGTTTACAAAGAAACAATAGATTTCTATTGGAATGTATAGAATAAAATGGATTCCTCTTACTCATGAATAGATTTTTTTTCTAATGATAAATACTGGCAAATCAGGCCCAGGATTGCTTCATGTTAAGGTTCATCACAAGAAAGAAAAGTCCTTCATTAAAATATTCATTAATATAATTCAAATCACTAACAGATTGGCTTTAAAAATAAGACAGTCTTGATCAGTACTAAAACATTTTATATAATTTCCCTACGTGGTGGATACAACTGAAGCATTGTCTGTACCCACAAAGTTCAAGATGAATTCTATAATGTCACACAGTATAGTTTAAGGAATACACTTTTGGGGGGAAAGGGGAAACTGGTATGCTAGTAGTTAGCAACGGGAGAGATGACATAGATGGACACCCCTAATCCTTCCAACATGTCACAGGGAGGCCAACCAAGCCAGGGCACTGCTAGCCCAGAGTATATTTAAGCTGTTCCAGTGGAGGCACACCAACCCCCACCCCTGCCACCACCTCTGCATCCTCATGTCTCTTCCTTATAATTCAAGCGTGAGAGCCGGGCTTTTGGGAGGGGAGAATACTCAGACTGCTTAGCATCAGGCTCTCTGGATTTGGAGTGAAAGCAGTTAACAAGAATTACCTGGGAAATTCGTCTGTCTTACTGAAGACTCGGGGCAGTAGGATGCTGCAGTTACCTCTCACAAAGGGACAGTAGCGAGGGGGTGAAAGTTGAGTTCTCTCCTCCTGAAGTAGGGAAGGTGTCCTCAGCCCAGCTAGCCTGATGTTCATATAAGGCCACATAAACAACAAGGTCACTTTTGCAAATTCTGCTTGTTGCCTCACAAAAATTAAATTCCAATGCATGACTTTACAAATCTTCATAAACTTGAATAGAAAAAAAAATTTTTTTTGTTACTTTATCAGGGAGAATCTATCAGGAACCTGAAGAAAGTCTCATTTAATAATGAAAGATCAAAGGTATTCCCAATTAAAGCATGAATAAGACAAAGAGATCTTTGCTTTTAATATTTCTGGAGACTTTCCTAATACAGTAAGAGCAAAAGAAAGGTACTTTTTTAAAAGACAGTGTTGTCAATATTTGAAGATATGGTTGACTACCTAGAAAATAGAGATTTCTGAAATAGTGATAATTTTATTTCTTGACCTAGCTGATGGTTACATGGTGTGTTTGCTTTGTAAAAATCATCAAGCTTTTTATTTACGATTTGCATGATTTTTGTGTATACCATATACTTCAGTTTTGTTTCAAAGAGAAAGAATAAAAATCAAGAAATAACCATGCATATATATGGATATTTGGTATAAGATAAACTCAACATTTCAATCAGTGATTTCAAATCAATGATGGAAAATTGACAACTCAGTAAATAATACTGAGAAAGTTAGCTATCTACTAAGGGAAAATTTGATTTAGATCACTTATAGTTAGATAAAATTATAGATAGATAAATGATCTGATCATTAAAAATCTGTAAAACTACTAGAAGAAACTATTAGGGAAATATTTTTATAATTTTTGATTGAAGAAATTCTTTATTGGCAAGTCACAAAATGTAAGAGCCACAAAATAAAAATTGATAGATTTAGCTACAAGATACCAGAAGCAAAGTTAAAAAATAAGTGACAAATGGGAAATATTTATAACATATATGAGAAAAATTAATAATGTCAGAATTTTCAAAAGACCACATAAAAATCAATAAAAAGACAATTCAGTTATTTGTTTAAGAGCAGTGATGTGAACTGGCAATTTACAAAAAAAGCAATACAGATGCCCAGCTCATATAAGTAAATACGTTTGATCTCATATATTGAATGAAAAAATTAAAACTAGTAATGTCATATCATGTTTTCATGTTATCAGTTTGATCCTAATGAAAAATTTGGCAATATCCATTGTTGCTAAGATATGGGGAAACAAGAGCTACTAAGAAGCACAGAAATTTGTAGAGCTCTTTAGAAATTAGACAATGCCTATCAAATTTAAAATAGGTATACTCTTTGAGATAACATTCACATTTAATAGTAGTCTATAGAAAATACATGTTTAGATGAACTAAAGAACAAAATATTTATTGCATCATTGTTTGTAATAATAAAATATTAGATATACCACCCCACTGGTAATTGTTATATCATACATATTAGAGTTATTAAAAAATAAGGGAACCAATATATACAAACAGGGTAAGATGAACAGAGAAAGAAGATCAAATAAGATATAAAGTGTAGTCCCATCTTCAGTGTAAAAAAAATCTATACATGTTGCTGGGGGTTTTGAGCAGAGCCTATCAACACCAACTCTTCTCCATTTAGAGTACATTAGAAACAGAGATAAGATCAAATAGATGTAGATAGAGGAAAAGTATCATCTTTATGCTGCAACTGTAACTGACAAAATATCAGATGGAGTTTCTACTGTAATAGAATAGTCAAGTGGCAGAGAAACTGATAATAAATAGGTGAAAAATACACACGATACTCTTAGATGCTATTGAGTGGTTTGAGAAAAAAACATAACAATGGAAAGCTTAAGGGGTGGGATTAGGACAGGAGGAACTACTTTAGATTGGGTGGTATGAATGAGAAGATCTCTAGCAGAGCTGAAAATGCCAGGGCTTAGTTTGCAAGATCTGGGAGATATATACATGCAAAGGACCTAAGGCACAACAGAGCTTGTTGGGTTGAAGGGATAAAACTAAGACAGTATAAAGCAAAATGAATAAGGGACTGAAAGTCAAGAGATGAAATGTTTAAAAGTAGACAGGAAAGGCACCCTATAGGGCATTTAGGTGTAGGTAGGTATTTGGATTTTATTGTAAGTACAGGGGCAGAGTTTTTAACTCGGGCTTGATATGATCAGATTTAACATTCCAAAAGGACCACTTGGCTGCTGTGTGCTAAGTACAAGGGAATAAGAAGGAAAACTCTAAGGACCAGGGACAGAAAAGCCCCATTTAGTGGCTTCCATATTGTGGAGGCAAGAGTTGATGGAGGCTTGGTCTACGATGTGTGGAAATAAATAATCAAAAATAATCAAGAAAAGCAAAGGCTGTTTATTCAGAGTAAGGGAATCAACCACCATCAATCACTTTTTGGCAGAGACTCAAAAGCAGGCAGAGGAATGGGAAAGCTTTGTGTCAGGAGAAAGGGAAGGCTTCAGGAATCCCGTGATCGGAGGCTGCTGGCGTGGGGAAGCTGTAGGCAGGCTAACAAGACGTAAGTTATCCTATGTGGTTGGTGCATATCTGGCATTCTCTGGTTAGTCCTAAAGGGAAAGCAGGAATAAAAATTAGGGAACGTCTCAGTTAGTGAAGTACTGGCCATTTGGGGTTGATTGTCACAGAAGTTATTGATCTTCTTGGATTGTTTCTAGAGATAGCATTCTGGCAAGTCTGAATTACAGATGGCTTACAGGGCTGTTTATGGTAGATAAGGGGGTTAGTTTCCTGGGCAGGTTGCTCAAGGTTGTGGGTCAAAGTTCTATTTTTATATTTGGTCTGGCCATTCACCATTTTTATATTCAGTCTCTGAAGTGGTAGTAGGGGAAGAGGGAAATGACTGGACTTATGACATTATCTGGCCATGGACCTGTGAAGACTTGGTAACAGATTGGATGTAGGAGGGTTAGGAAAAAAAGAAGAACCTGGAATGACTCCTACTCTGTAGCCCTAACAATCAGGCATCATAGATAGTTACACTTAGAATCAAAAAAGCAGAATATAGCTTGGGCCACAAAGCTGAGCACTTATATTCAGAGCAGAGGTCAGCAAAGTTTTTCTGTAAAAGGCTAGATAGTAAAGCTTCAGCTTTATGGCCGTATGGCCTGTTATAACTCAACTCTGCCGTTGCAGGACGAAACAGCCATAGACAAAATATAAATGAGAGCGGCTGTGTTCCAATAAAACTTTATATATGAGCAATAAAATTTGAATTTCATATAATGTTCTTTTGGTTTTTTTCAACCATTTAAAATGTGAAGACCATTCTTAGCTCACATGCCTTACAAAAATAGATAACACACAGGGTTTGGCCCGAAGGCCATCATCTGCTGACCCCTGATCTAGACTTAAGAATTGTTAGGTGCATGTGCTAACCATCATGTGATGACAATACAGATTATTTTATAATTCTCACAACTCTGTGAGGTCACAACTCATTTTATACCCATTTTGATAATTAGGTAATTTCAAAATTTTACATTTTAGTGATGAAGACAGTCTCATTCACATTTTCTTTAAAGATTGTAAAAGAAATCCAGAAAATCTATTCTGTTAGTTACTTTTCCCTTTCAGTCATAACCCAGAGATTCATTACATAATCATTTCTTCCTATTGTACCTAGAAGAATTTATTATTTATTATTATCTAAGTATAATATATACTTAGATATCTGAGAATAGAACTTGATCTGTAAACTGATGCTGTCTAAAAGAGAAACTAAACAGCAGCAGATTTATCACTGTCCTGTTTGAAATTTTCGAATGGGTAATGCTATAGTTTGAAACAATTGAGAAGCTGCATTCTCTGAAAGTATTAACTAAGTTAGAATATTACTGAAAAACCTAATGCTCAAAGTTAAAAATTCATGAAAAGCTATAATGGCTGTAATAACTTTAAGAAAGCCCCCTCCAATCATGGAAATAAAGAGCAATAGAAGTGTAAATATAGCTCAAATTAATAATTTTTATTTTCCTAACATTCACTCCCTTAATATGTACATCATCGCAAGTCATCCTATGTGCTTGTATGTACACTTAGGTTTGTTTTAAAAGGACAGCTACAAAATAAACGAAACCTGATAGCTTCACAATAAAAGAAGTGTAGCAAATGTATTAATCTTAGTCCCACTTATAGATATCTTGGGAAGAATAATAATTTATTGACTTTATCGAAGTCTTATGCCTATTATCAAGATGGGACAATATGGCAAACAATGGATGCTTGCCCAAAATTCAATTTTTGTTATTTTAAACTTTTTATCATTTGCTGATAGTCTCTAACATGAAAAAAGACATGATTTTCAACAGCATGCTACAGGATATAGGCAGATTAATATTTGTTTCCTGTCCTTTTTGATGCTTCCAAGGCAAAGTGAAAACTCTCCCTTCATTATATTCGTCTTCAGGTTGACCTCATTCAGTCAATTGGAGCTACCACTGACCAATATTACTCTTAAAAAAAAAAAAAAACAAATAAATAGAAAATTGGAGAATTCTAGTTGTTTCAGCAATAGCTTATCTTTGTCAGTACTTATTTTTTGTCTTCTGAGCTCAGACTTTTGATTTTCAATCATTGCTTTAAGTAATTTCACAGCTGCTCTTTCTGATGCAATTAAAAAGTATTTGTCCATAGATTCACTTAGAAAACATTTATTGGGAGGATACTTTATGCTAGGTTTTAAATATATAGAGGTGAATTTTAATGTTTCTGGCCACAAGAATTATGCAGTGAGAGTTGTGTGTGTGTGTGTGTGTGTGTGTGTTTGTGTGTGTGTGTGTGTGTGTGTGTGTGTGTGTTTGATAATAGCAATACAACACCATGTGGTAAATGACAGCCATGGGAACAGTAGGGAACAAAAGATGTTTTTACTTGCTTTGGCAGAATTGGGAAGGCCCTTCACAATAAAGGTAAAATTTCATATTGCCAGGCAAATAATATTGTAGAAGCTGTAGGGGAGGAAAGAAGTCCAGACAGGAGAAACAGCATGGTCAGGCATAGAAATGTATGGGCAACAAAGAAGTCAGTGGGTTTCATGGTTGGAGATGGCAGAAAATTCAGAAAGAATGTTCCATAAAGGACTCAAAATTTGGGAGGAAGGTTGAATTATAAGATCTCTTTCCACTCTATAATAATGTCACCTTAATTATAATACAATAATATTACTGATGTGGCATAATATATTGTTCTTGCCTCAATGAGCTATTTGTAAAGTGAATGATCAGCTTCTAATTTACTTGTTAGTAATTCACAAGTTCACATGAAGAGTTTGATAACACTTTATGTCCCTATATTCACAATAATTGAAAACCTGCTACTATCTATTAATGAATCATTCTTGTAAACTGTTGAAAGCTATTTCCTTTAAGATGTTCTTGGAAGGAACACACAGCTTGGTTATCATTTGCCTTAACAAAGTGTCTTATGGGTATGTGAGTTGAAAAGTTCTACAATGGCTATACTAAATAGATGAAAGTGATTGCTTTTATTGTTATAGTCAAATAAGTGATGCAATATAATATTAATAGCAGATTTCTCTAGAAAAAAAGTCATGATCATGATTACAAGAAGCCCAAATATTTTATTTGGACACTTTCAGTTTCAAATTATTTTATTCACAAAATTAAGTGTCCCTGAGAAACCCAAATATTCATAAAGATATTTTTAATGGTATCACAGAGCTCAACATCTCTGTTTTTAAGAATTAGTGTTTGTAATATTCACCAACCATTTTGTGAAAATAATTTCAGTGTACTCTGCTCAGTTTATACAAAAATTAAATTTATAACACTATGTATTTCATTGGCAAATTGAATAACTTAGCATTTGATCCCAACATCTTGGGAAAAGAAACTCTAAGTAACAGTGGTCCTGCCAGAGCTTTTCCAGTCTAGCCAGCTCTCCAAGACCTGCCAAGTTCTAAGTGTAGTAGAATAAACACAGACACACTTTCATGGAGAGAATGTGCCAGTTTTTAATCATCCCTTTAATCACCTCCAACATCTGCCAGCTTTTCTCTTTCTGAAAGTGCTGCCACTTTTAGCATGACCCCCAAGAGGCAGGTGCAGTATACAAAAAGCATGGTGCGGTGCTTTCCAATTGAGTCCCTCTTGACTTTCAATTGAATGATGTCCCAGCCTGGTTTGGCTGAGATCGGATGGGTAACTCCCCTCCTCCACCATTCAATATGACAACACCACAGGAGTACTGGAGTCCTGAAGGCTTTCTAGCAGTTCTTGAAATAAAATAACATAAAGGAGAAACATCTGAACAGGAAGTTCATAATTCAAAATGAAAAAAATAGTGTGAGATAGGTGGACACTAACAGATACATGAACAAAAATAAACTCATTGCAAAAACAATGTAAGATTCATCAACAAATCAGATGCCTTCATTTAAAATAGCAATTCTGATTGCAAATGAACAGGATAGGATGAAGTATTGGAGACAGTTTACAAATCAGATAGATTCAAAGCATGCTCCTACTGTGGCTTGGCTTAGAATAAATCCTGCCTGAGTACCCTGAAATTCTGAGTTTAAATAATCAATTACTATTGATTTTTCACTTTTGTTCTGCCAACATTTGGTTATTCCCTGGGTCACGTAGCCTTGCCATTTGAGCCAAAGTCAATAAAGAATTTACTCATTCATTAGGATCTGTAGAGGAAGAGTGTAATGCTGAAAAATTACATTTAAGATTTTCTACAGTTAATATCAATCATCTTGTATGGGATTTTAATATCCATGACAAATCTGTATTATGGACACCAACAAGATAAACTTATGCCTTGTGGGGGATTGATTTTGATTAATTGAATTGCATTACTGCAAGAGAAAAGTAACTTAAAAAGAGTCCAACAGTAATTTTTTGGACCTTGTAGCAGGATTGTGAATATTAATTTGCTCATATATTAACAATCAGGAACTATTACCTTTATCTTCTTTACAATTCTTGGGGGCACCAGATACAATAAGAGTATTATGGTCTGACTTACACTGGCCAAGTCCATTTCAATGATAAGCTGTTGGTAAGTGCATAGAAGTTAAGATTTCTGTAGCAGTATGAAAGTATGATAGCTCCCAGTTTGTCTAATGGTTACAACTGGTGCTCGTGGAAACATGCATATTAACTAGGAAAAGTTTATTCATTTCTTACTTATTACATTTGCTCTGAGTATCCTCTTCAATTTTTATGCAAAACACCAAAATGCCTTACAGTAAGCAGAAAACTATAGTTCTGTCAGTCATTTCCAATAGTAATATCAAATTAGTTTTTTTAGTATATAAAGATGATAAATGTTGCTCAGAGTATTTTAGTTAATAAGGTTCCATTTCATCATATCATTTAGCAATTATTTTTAAGACACTTATTTTTATTTATTTATTTTTATTGAAGTATATAGTCAGTTACAATGTGTCAATTTCTGGTGTACAGCACAGTGTCCCAGTCATGCATACACATACATATATTCATTTTCATATTCTCTTTCAATAAAGGTTATTACAAGATATTGAATATAGTTCCCTGTGCTATGCAGAAGAAAAAATTTTAAACTATTTTTGTATATAGTGGCTAACGTTTGTAAATCTCAAACTCCCAAATTTATCCCTTCCCACCCCTTTTCCCCCAATAACCATAAGATCATTTACTATGTCTGTGAGTCTGTTTCTGTTTTATAGATGAGTTCATTAGTGTCCTCTTTTTTTCTTTTTTTCAGATATATGATATTTTTCATTCTCCTTCTGGCTTACTTCACTTAGGATGATGATCTCTAAGGCCATCCATGTTGCTGAAAAACGCATTATTTTATTATTTTTTATGTCTGAGTCATATTGCATTGTATAAATACACCACAGCTTCTTTATCCAGTCATCTGTCAATGGACATTTAGGTTGTTTCCCTATCTTGGCTATTGTATATAGTGCTGCTGTGAATTGGAGTGCATTGGAGTGCATGTATCTTTTTGAATTAGAATTCTCTCTGGATATACACCCAGGAGTGGGATTGCTGGATCATATGGTAAATCTATTTTTAGTCTTTTGAGGAATCTCCATACTGTTTTCTGCTACAGCTGCACCAAACTACAGTCCCACCAGCAGTGTAGGAGGGTTCTCTTTTCTCCACAGCCTCTCCAGCATTTATTGTTTGTGGACTTTTGAATGATGGCCATTCTGACTGGTGTGAGGTGATACCTCATTGTGGTTTTGATTTGCACTTCTCTGATAATTAGCGATATTGAGCATTTTTTCATGTACCTATTGGCCATTTGTATGTGTTCATTGGAGAATTGCTTATTTAGGTCTTCTGTCCATTTTTGGATTGAATTGTTTGTTTTTTATTATTAAGTTGTATGAGCTGTTTATATATTCTGGAAATTAAACCTTTGTCAGTCACATCATTTGCAAACATTTTCTCCCATTCCATAGGTTGTCGTTTTGTTTTGCTTATGGTTTCCTTTGCTGTGTAAAAGCTTGTAAGTTTAATTAGGTCCCATTTGTTAATTTTTGCTTCTATTTAAGACATTTATATTTAGAGTCATTTGTTAACTTCTATCTGGAAACCTCGTTGAAGGTAACCAGTGGTATACAGTCTTAACCACATTCTTGCTTCTTTCCATGATTCAGTATGTAAGCTCTCAAATTTTATGATTATGGAGTCTTCCTGGATCTTCCATATCTTCCCTAATATTAGTTTTTGTATAGTGCTTTTACATTTACAGAATTTTTCCCATCCATTTTCCATTCTGTCCTCACATCAGGCACTTCCTCTGTTTTACTCATGAGGAAACAGATTAAAAAGATGTAAAACAAAGATGTAACAAAGATGTAAAAGCACTATTTGTAGAATTCAAATTAGAACCCATCATTTTCTCCACTAGATCACAGTCTCCTTTTGTCTTGCTTGAGTTAATCTTTGAGGATAATTGCTCCTATAAACTCATGAATTCCAAACAATGTTCCATAAAGTCAATGAAATTTTAGGTATACAATCTCAATCCAGGACAATGAAGATAATGCCATTATGCTCAACTTTAAAAAATTATCTTATGAATATTAATTTATAAAATTAACAAAATGATAGATTATATGAACAAGATTTGCTTCTCCCAGCTAAACTAATATATTAATGTAAAATTGAATTTTCCAAAAATGACCATAGATCTTACATTTCCACTGCAAGTATTTTAAAGGATTTTAAGTTGTGGGGAACATGTTAAGCCTTGAAGAAAATACATTAAACAAATATTTGCTTTAAGTTTCTTTCCATTAAAAACCATTAGTAACCCACATGTGGATTTTCCAAATCCATACCTATCACCCAAAGTACATATTTTAAACAATTCTTTAGATTCTTATATATTTTTGTTCTTTTTCATTCCAAGTAATTCATTCTTATATTAAGACTGACATTTTGAATCATAAGATATTTTTATCAAATAAAAACTAAATGATTGACTATCTCAACATTTTCATTTTACAAATACAAAACGTAGATTTCAAAGATAGATTCAACAGTGTTTTTTGTGACTCTAAATGGTATTTTCTTTCTGCTTTTTCAAAACAGGAAAAAAAATTAAGTGAGGGTTTGTGTGGCATACAAGTGAACACAATTAAGGAAACCCTCATTGTTGTCTTCTGAATAGACTTGTCACATTACTATTCACAGCTTTGTCTAGTGACAGTGGAATATCAAAAAGATACTGAATAATATAGCAAAAATCTATTGTGCCACTGAGATCTAATCTTTGTCTGAATGTAATTGCCTTATTAAAAGATTTGCAAGCTTACTCTTTCTGTGATTCTAAAATAAGCTAAGAAAAACCGTGCTGTAAAACTGCGACTGTAGTCTCTATGATATGACAACAGCATGTAAGTCAAACTGAAAATTAAAACCCCATTCCATGGTTCCCCAGCAATAGTGTGGATGCTTCCAGTCCCACAATTATCCCTGGTGGTATACATGGCCTTCGGAAGACTTTCTTCCCATGAACTTAGCTTAGAGTACATGAGGAACTGCTATGTAAATAGGAATATCTCATTTAGATTGTAACTTACGTTATGTGGCAGTGTCTGCTTCGTCACACCTGTTCATTATAGCTAATAGGTTCAGGATACACTCTTTTGTCTTTTTTCCCCACGCCCAACCCTGAAACACCTTGCTCTAAGCCTTCCTAGGGGGAGAACAGGTTCACTGTTCAGTGGAAGTAAAGAAGTAATTGCACATACTGATGCCAATACCCATTGCAAATTGTCAGCTTTAGTACATAGCGTAAGTGAATGAATCTTCTTCTACTTTTTTTTTTTTTTGCCCTTCAGCCTATTCCTTTTTTATATATTGTAATGTTTTACTTTTATGATTTTGTGAAAAGCATCGCTTCCCACTGCCCTCACTCCCTTCACTGCAGGTATAATAAGACATAATACATACTCCACAGTAATAACAGCATTAATTCACTTCAGTTGTGGCCTCAAGTCCTTATTCTTAATAGAGAAAAGAACAACAAGCCATTTCAATTTTCTATAATACAGCCATCTCATTTAGGAAACAGTAGCCCGTTAACACAGCTCCTTCAATAAAAGTGGATTGGGGTAGGGAAGGGGATAAAGATTCATGTGTATTTTAACAATGCGTCAGTCAGAAGAATTATTTGTTATGCATCCAAGCTTGGTGGGGTTTGGTATATATTAGATATTTATAAAATATGACATATGTAAAATTAGACAAAGTTTTTATTCAGTGTTCTTTTTGCACTTCAATAGCATGGGAGCCATCTAGTCACATAATTATGAATCTATAACTGTTTGTGAAAATGAAAGTATCAAGCTAAGTCTGCTCAGAAACTATGACCCATCACTATGACCACCTGGAAACATCAATTTAACACTGAAAATCATATTTGAGCTCATCGTAAAAACATAAAAATTTGATATATCGACTACATAAAATGGAATTTATTTAGTGAGAGTATTAACAAAATTCCAAGAATGGAAACATATTTATCATAGTAAGCTTCTTATAAAATCCAGACTTTGGTTAGCTGTTATGGAGGTTGGGACTACATAACTGTCCTTAAAAGTTTTTGATTCTGATTATAGGTATATGAAATAAGATTATAGGTATATGAAAATCATGTGCCAATTTATCTGTGCCTTCTCTTCTAATTAGTAACAATTTGAACATAATTATCACTTCCCAATAGAAGGCCATCTCTTTTTCCTCAAATCCTCAATAGATCTTCTAACTTTACAGATTATATGGGCAGTTAGAAGACAGAAACAGAAGACTAAAATGTATAGTATTAGTATCCTTGAGCAAGAATGAGATAAATGCTGCCTTTCAATAAGATTAACCCAAGTTTGTCAAGTACATGGTACACAATTGTCCAATTGAAGCAAAATTAATGTGATAAAGTGTTGGGCCTTTAACTTTATGCAGTACTGGCAAAGTCATTCATTCATCCACTCCACCTTATCCTATCAGCATAGTTTAACCAAATTAAACACTTGGATAGTTAAACCAAATATCCTGGGATTTCCAAACTTACATGGGCAATTTTGAGTGTAAAAGTGGGAGCTATTAATAATTACATCAAGACAACAAGCGTAAACAGAAGTGTCTCATGAAAACTAGGAAGTATGTGTACTCTATTCATTTCCAGGGTGGGATACACTCACACGCTATTCTATTAGGACAGAGACAGTGGGTAATAGACATGATGTTATTCCTATATCTCAGATGACAAAGACTTGACTGCACCTGGAGACATCCTTTTGTAGTCAAAGAGGAGTAAACTGAAAAGTTTTATCCTTTTGGGAATCTCAATTTTTCATCTGTAAATTGAAGATACTGGAATAGGTAGTTTCTAAGATCTCTTTCCTGTTAATACCTTGGATTTCCTACATGAACCTGAAGTTCTGAGTTGTTTGAAAGAGGAAAACACAGCAAATGTTTTGCTCCTTGTTTTAAAAATGCTAGTCAGATGTTAAAGATTAGAAAATACCACTTTTTTTCCTCTTAAATGTGAAATCCTTGAGTACCTGTTTTTAGAGATGGTACATAAGCTTGGGTTCCAATATCTTCAAGGGAAAAAAGCATTTCTTTTACTAAAATCT
Source organism: Camelus ferus (assembly GCF_009834535.1). Classification (NCBI taxonomy): domain Eukaryota; kingdom Metazoa; phylum Chordata; class Mammalia; order Artiodactyla; family Camelidae; genus Camelus; species Camelus ferus. The sequence continues at coordinate 15,546,251 of NC_045699.1, forward strand.
AAGTATAAAGCAAAATTTAAAAATATAAGTGATACAAATACTGTCATAAACATAACATTTCAAATATTTTATAAGACAAATAATGATAAATAAATATTATATATGGTAATTTCAATCTCTTCAAATTATACCAGCATCTCTCCTCTTCTGAGTTTATCTTACAGCCTCCTACACCTTCAGTGGAGATAATTTTCTCTCTCCCATTTCTGAAACAAATAATCTTTGAGATATTGAATACTCATTCGTTTCTCACCAGACAGGAATTTTCCTTAAGTCTCATAGGTTCCTTACAAGCAAGATTAGTTATATTAAAGTTTCATTTAAAGACAATTACTTCAAGTATATATGGATGCTTTTAAAATTAAACCATTAAAATGCATTCAGTACAACATTTATTATAAGTTTTCCGCTTACTGGCGGCAGATGATTATATATATTTTGCCCATCTTTTATGTTTCAACTTTAGCTTTCATAATAAAAGTTAGCCTAAATGTTTGTAGAATTTGTGCAGAAGATATAAAATGCCAAATATCAATATTTTATTTAGATTATTTTAGAAATAATTTTCTGAATCAAGCCATGATTCTTAGCTATAAAGAATTGGAAAATGTATATTTGTGGGTATGATCAATGTAAATATTTTCAAGAAACAATATTTTTATTTCTGTGATATGACATTATGATGCTTTAAGTCTTGAAGATACTCTACTGACAATATTTTCATTATTGTCATAACTAGTATGACATAGGTATCTCACCAAAAACCTCCAATTTCCAGCTAATGTTTTTAAAGTATTCATACCAAATATATATCTTTCATTAGTATTTCTTTAAAATGTAAATTGCTAACATATAAATTTAAAAAATAGTATATGCTTCTTTGAAATTCCTGAAATATGATTTTTTATATTGCATTTACACATACCATAATTCACATTTTCTTTGCTTTTGTTTTAACAGAAGCAAGTCTTTTGAATTATATGTGCATACTGGTTACAATACAATGTAGATACAATCAGAGAAAATCTACTATTCAACTTTAAGCTTACCATAAGCATTAAATATTCTCTGACAGATCTTATAATGTATGTTTGTGTTGTCATAAAAAAATCTAGTAATTCTTGTTTTGAGAAATCAATATGGGTTAAATATGAACACCACATACACATTTCTTAATTAACTTGCTCATATTATCAACAATGTTTTCAACTTTATGGTTAAATGAAAAGCTGTAAATAGAGTTCTATTAAAATAACTTTTACTGTAACTTTTTGTTTTAAATTATTAAATTTTATCATATTTTATTATAAAATTAACACATAACTATTACCTAAATTTTGTTAAGTAGAGAAAAATAAGAGGAACAAAATACATTCACTATCTCAACATCTAAAGACAGTCTTTATTACCCTTCTGGTAATTTTCCTTCTGGTCTTTATCCGTAGTTTTTTTTTTAAATTGGTTCTCATTCCACTATGTAAAACTGTGTATCCTGAATTTAACATTTCACATCATAAAATGTTTCCTATAGTAATATAAACTATCCATGAATGTCAACTTAAAGGATGTAATGAGAATTACATGAGGTAAGGCTTAAAAAGGACTTAGTGTAGTTTATGATACACCTTAACTATATATTACCATATGTCAGCTACCATATTCATCATTATATTTATTGTTATAGAATACCCAACCATAAGGCTCTACCATAATATACATAACCATCTAATTATTAAAAGATGTTTAAGTTCCTTACACTTTTTAGCTTTGAACATAATGCTGGATTTCACATATTTTGTACATAACACTGTTTCTACATTTCCTTTTGTTTCCTTGGAAGGGAATTACTGAATAAAATGGTTGTTCATTGCCAAAGCCTTTTCATATACATCACCAAATATTTTGCAAAGGGTTATCCCACCTTCTACTACCATGAGCAATGTATAAGTTTGGCCCCATCTTGGCACCCTCCCTAACATTTAATTTTCTCTATTTTTTTTTTCCTTGGTATACATTCATCTACTTTAATCATGTTTTTAGCTGTATCTGTCTCTAATACCATATCACCTTTTTTTATTTTTGAAGAATGAACTTATTGACATAATTTAAGAGTAACAGAAAAGACAGAAGAATAGTACAAAGAATTCTCCAATATCTTTTACCAGATTTCCTAAATGTTAGCATTTTATTACATTTGCTTTATCCTTTTCTCTTTCCCTTTCTCTCTCTGTAAATATAGATACTACTTTTTCTGAAAAGTATAAAAATTGCATAAATGACACTTCTTTACCTCTAAATATTTATTTTCCATGAACACAGTACAATTATCAATATCAGTGAATTAACATTGATACAATAACATCTAGTCAACAGATTAGACTTAAAAGCATTTATACTATCTCAGGATTGGTTTATATTTTTGGCTTTTTTTTTTTTTTTTTTTTTTTTCTGGACTGGAGGTCACATTTTCCTGTTTCTTTGCATGGCTAGAGAAACATTGTATTATATACCGGACATTGTGGCTGACACATTTAGAGACTGAATGTTGTTACCTTCCTTTGAAGAGTTTTCAGATTTTGTTCTAGAGTAAAAGTTAACCTGGTAGTACTCAGACTCCAAACTGTCTCCCCTCTGGTAGGCAGCAGTTGAAATCTCTGCTCATCTTTTTAAGCTTTCCAAGTTAATATCTCCTCAGCACCTTAGAGTCTTCCTCATGCATTAGGGGTTAACCAAAGATCGGAGGATATATTATATATAGATTTAAGGACTTCCCACACTGTGGACCCTCTTTTATGGATTTACACCTTCAATTTTAAGCTGCTTTGAGGGCCCAAAACACCATACTTTGATACCACAAGCCAATAATTGCAGTCTAGGAAGGGTCTTCAGGGAAGTCTCCAATAAATATGAATGTCACTCAGTGCAATCTTCTTTCAAGAATCAAATTCTTTTAGCATTTTTTTTCCTGCTTTTGGTTAAACTCCATACTTTCTTTTTTTTTTTTTTTTTTTTTTTTACTTAATCCATAGTTTACAATTGTCAAATCTAGGGTGATTATTCTAATGTAAGATCCTTAGCTATTACTGGAACCAGAATTTTTAATGGTTTCATAGTCTATATCAGAATCCAACAGATTCAAAACAGCATCTCCCAAAGTATGTTCTCTAGAACTCAAGTAGTTATTTAAAGCAATCAAGAGGGGTTGTTACGTGGTCAAATATTCAGGAAACCTACCTAGTCTTTCATACACTGTGCCTTTCAGATATTTATAATTACATAAGCATATTGAAGGATATTCTAAGTCCTTAAGTAAATAAACCTATTAAACTTTAATAGTGTTTCATTGATTTAATAAATATTTATTAAGTGACATTTTAGTGTTTTTTTCTCCAGACATATCTCATTGTGGAACTCTTATTTTCTTTTAACACTTTTATATTCCATAACCCAGTGTTCTTTGTAGCATATTTTTAAAATGTTGCGTTGAAAATATGGCCCTTACCTAGAACTTTAATTTTAAAATCTCTCTGTTCCAGAAAACTGGTGTATTACCACATAAACACTTCACATATGTTTTCTACCTCCATGGTTTTATTTACATGGGGTGTAGCACATATTACAGAACATGCAGAATAAAAATGAAAGCAGAATTACAACACATAAGGCAAAATGTCTTTTATTGTTTGGTTTTCTATTAGTTGATACCCCGAAACTTAGTGCCTAACTAAAACTAAAATACCCCAAAACTTGGTGCCTAAAATGGTGAACAACTTCATGCTAAAACATTTGAAAATTTGGATGAAAATGAAGAATTTCTGGAAAGTATAACCTATACAACTAATTTAGGCAGAAATAGAATTATCTAAGTAGTCCTATAGTATTGAAGAAACTGAGCCCAAATCAAAAATCTTACCACATGGAACACTCCAGGCCCAAATGATATCTCTAATGAAGATTTCAAAACATGCAAGGAATAAACCATTCCAGTCATATTCACGTCTTGCAAAGAATAGGAACAGAGGTCATAATCCCTAAGTAATTTTATGAGGCTAGCATAATCTCATGTGTGAGCTGTTTTGTTAGAGAGATCAGCCTGTAACTCCCTTTTCTTGTGCTGTCCTTCTCAGCATGTCAATGGTTCTAGTTTGTCATTATGTAAATATGTAAAATGTAGCCTATATTATACATTCAATATTAACTCACATTTCTGAGGAAGATTAAGAGGTACAAACTTTAATTGCAAAATAAATGAATCACAGGCATGAAGTGTACAGTGTGGGGAATATAGTCAATAACTATGTAATGTCTTAGTAGGTGACAGATCATTACTAGACTTACTGTGGTGATCATCTGGAAATGTATAGAAACAGCAAATCACTATGTTGTATAACAGGAACTAACATAGTGTTGTAGGTCAATTATACTTCAAAAATCGACAAACTCATAGAAAAAGAGATCAGAGTTTTGGTTACCAGAGGCGGGGGGCTGGGTGGTGGGGGGTGGATTTTTCAGAAAGTTCCAAAAAGCAAAACTTAAATTTGCTGGATGCCAGCAACTATTTATGTAGCATTTACATTGTATTTACAACTATTTACATATCATTTACATTATATTAGGTATTGTAAGTAATTTGGAGATGATATAAAGTATATGGAAGAATGTGCATAGGTGATATGCAAATACATTTTATATAAAGGACTTGAGCATCCTCGGATTTTGTTATCCTGGGGCGGATGGGGTGGTCGTGGAACCAGTGCCCATAGATACCAAGGGACAACTGTAACACGGAAAGGAACAAAAAGGTTTTTAATGTGTGTTCAGTTTTCTTCTCATTCTCCCTACCACTACTAAAGTTAATTTTGTCTTTGCCCCTTTAGATTCTCTCCCTTCCTGCTTTCTGGTGAGAACTCCTACTTTGCAGGACCTGTTCTTTTGCGATGCAAAGTATAACAATGAGGGACTGGGGGAGAGAAGGAGAGAATCCTTAGCCACAAAGGTCACATCTATTTACGTAACAAAGAACTAGGAGAGCCTGGACAGAGGGGTTGAAAGACCTGGGTATCTGGGAGAGTTTGGGGAAGTCTCTAAGTATGATCCTTCAGAGAAATTACAAGATGAGTAAGGTGTATTTTAGGGAGTATAGTCTGGTTTTATATATTTGATCCACTTTTTTGTTCTATAGATGCAGTTGAAGATTGAAATTACTTCTTAGTGAACATTGTAGTAGTAACTAATGTTACAGTATTAGTCTTTGCTTATTTACAACACTCTTCAAAGAGTAAGCAACATGGAGCACTACCATGAGCATGTTCCATTTTTCAAAATCTTAAAAGAAAAAAAATGACTCATTTAATCCAGGTGTAACCTGGAGAATCCCCATGTTTGTGACTTGAGCGAACTTGGCTTGATCTGATTTACGAAATACAAAACTCTCTTCTCAAAATTACAACAAATTACTGAGGGGTTCATGTTCTCGGAACTTTTTTTGCCACCTTGGTTCTTGCTGCCATGTATACTATCTCTATAATGCAGAGCTTGAACCTGGACTTGAAACTTAACCCTCACTCCGGTGTACACACTCATGAGTTTGTCATGAGTTTAGTAGACATTACTGACTTTGGAGGGGAGGAAGGGAAATAGGTTTATTTCTCAGCAAGTCAAACATTTTCCCATGTAATATTAAGTCTGAACTATCTTTAAATGCCCTTCTGCCATCCTACTATTGTAATATAGTCGCAGGTTTTCCCCAGCTTTCTGGAACACCTGCCCTTTTCTTCCTTTCTTTCTCCATGCTTCATGCAGAGCAACTGTCCCTCTTCTGATGCTGAAAATGATAATAGGTGACATTTATTTCATATATTTCAGACACTGTGCTAAGTGTTTTATATATATAAAACTATGCCTATTCTTCACCACAGTCATAGAAGATAACTATTAATATTAATATTCTTTTTACAGAAACTGGAAGGTCTAGTAATTTTTCCAAGTCCACACAGCTAATTAGTAGTAGAGATGAAATTTGAACAAATGCAGTCTTAATTCTAAAGTCTATGCTTTAAACCATTGTACCATACTGCCTCCAACTATAATATGTGACCTTGGCAACTGCCACAACTTGCAACAAAATACAGTTTATCCCGTGGGAGCTTTTTACTCAAAACCCTTCTCATCATGAGAGGAATTCTGAGGCCAGTTACAAAGATGATAAAACATTTTCTTATCTCATTACACTCATATTTTTAAAGCTTGAGACAAAAATTTGGCATGAAACAAGATAACAAAAATTATTATTTGATCACACTAAAGATATTTGTATTAACAAATCAATACTTAGACTCAAAGCATGATGATCTTCTTGGGAAAACAGAAGACAAGAGGGAACGATGGGGGATGAGTTGGGAGCAGAGAGCATCTGAAATGAAACATATCCTAAATCAAGTTAGGCCCCAGGGAAACTGTCCTGGTTGTAAAAGCAGAGCCATGTAAATTATGTTGTATCCTATGTGTATAGCTTTGGCATTCTCAGCCCACTAATTGGATATCAGAGTCAGGAAATACAGGAAGCAAACAATAAATAATTAGGCATTAGGTGAGCTAGATGGTAGGAAGGCAGGAATTCATTGTTCAGTATAAGGCTGTATCCTAGAGGCCAGCTGAGTGGAGGAAACTGGTAATATAAGGTCTAAGACAGAAGTTAGCTTTATTGACTATACAAACACAGAGTGGAGAGAGCTACAAAGGTAGTTCCGAGAACATTAGCCCCTGAACATGAGAGTTACATGGGCATCTGGAGGTATTTGTACCTGATCTGTGTTCTTCTAAGAATCAGAACTAATAGGAGACTAAATAGTTGGATAGATAGATAGATAGATGATAGATAAACAGACATTTATACAGATATTATTTGTATTATCCATATATGTTGATAGAGATACTATACACATACTATAATATACACATACATATATACATGCACATAGTATTTCTGTCTATGTATGTACGTGGAATTGCCTTATGTAATTGTGGGTACTGGCAGTTCTGAATTTTGAAATCTATAGGGCAGATAAGCAGGCCAGAAACTCAGGCAGGATTTCTTTATCACAGTCTTCAAACAGAATTTCTTCTTCCTGGGAAACATCAATATTTGGTCTTAAGGCAACTGATTAGATGAAGTCCATCCGTATTATCTAGGGCAGTCTCCTTAACTTAAAGTCAATTGATTTTGGATGTTAATTACACCTACAAAATACTTGCACGGCAACAGGGAGGCTATTGGTTAACCAAACAACTGGGCACCATGGCATAGGCAAGTTGACACAAAATTTAGCTATCACAGCTAAATTTAGCTATTCTTTTCAAACGTTAGATTCTACATCTAGTTACCAGGGGAAAAATCCATGGAAAAAACAAGAGAGATTTGCCTCAGTCAAGAAAGACTCAGGACTGAGAGAAGGGAGCCAGACTGGTGTAAGAATAGTGGACCTTTCTTTGAGAAGCTAATGAAATGGGAGGCAATACAGATTAACTGGGAAGATCATGGTTTTAAATGTTAGGTTAGATGGGACTCACCTAGGAAAATTTGTTAATTCCTGAATTTTTTATTCTGTAAATTTCTGCTGGAATCTAATTTTAACAATCATCTCAGGTGATGCTGATTGTTCACACAAAGATGACACTTGAAGAAAAATTAAAGTTAATAACAACATTCATCCCCTGACTAAAGAGAAAGTGAATCCTTAAACATAATACAATCTCAGTGAGGACAAGCTTCATGAACCCACCAAAATGATAGAATGACCAGCTAGACCTGAATCTTGTCATCCCACTGAATGAAGATAAGCCCTCTAAAACAAAAGAAAATGATAGCCTACATATGCCAAATGAATTTAATTTCAGAATAACCATTTTCGAATGTACAAATGGAATCAGAACAAGTCGCAATTGAAAGCCAATTCAGGATATGGCCTGTACCCTACTTCCTATCCCTACGCCTTTCATTTGTTTGTGGTAATAAAATTAGAGCATATCACAGAGAAATAGAACAAAGTAACTGCAGTGCTAAGTGAACAGTGTGTTCTCTGTACCCAGTTTTCCAAACTGCTGTTTTGAAAAAACAACTGCAATCTTCTTGCCAAATGAGATGCTCACCAGTTTGAATGACTTACATAGGGTATATTAGACTGCAAGTGTACCAAAGTTGAAGCTTCTGATATAAGATGAGCCTGAAATAAAATTTTAATTGAATTACTGTTGGTAATAGAGAATGGAAAGTGGAATCAAACTTTCATCTTTATAAGACAAAGCACTGTTATTATCATGTGTTTTAAACCATTTTCATAGCCATACAAGTGGAAAAATAAAAACCTCTCCCCCTTTAGACTCAGTCTAACTCATAGTTGTCATCCAAGGACCACTAAACAGTTCCCTATCATTTAGAATCATGGATTTCTAGAATCTTCTATATACAAGTGGGCTTGATACAAGGCATACCTTGTATGTATTGCAGGTTTCATTCCAGACCACTACAGTAAAGCAAATATCAAAATAAAGCTGGTCACATGATTTTTTTTTTTTGGTTTCCCAGTGCATATGAAAGTTATGTTTGTACTATACTGTAGTCTATTATGTGTGCTGTAGCAGTATGTCTAAAAAATAATGTGCATATCTTAATTTATAAATACTTTTCTTTTGCTTTTTGTTTTCCTTTTTGTGGTTTGATAATTTTCTTTTGTATTAGCTTGGTTTCTTCGTGACTCTATTGTATGGTTTTGATTTGTGGTTACCCTTACTGTATCTGTTTACTTTAGACTGGTAGTCATGTAGGCTCAAACTCATCCTAAGAAGAATGAAAAAAAAGAAAGAGAGAAAAATCTATATTTTCTTGTTCCCCTCTCCCACCTTTTGTGATTTTGATGTCCTTTTTTTTTTTCTTTTTTGCATCTTCATGTTTATTCTCTTGCAACTCATTATAGTTATTGCATTTCCATTTACGGTTTTCTCGTTTCTATAGCTTCCTGCTTCTTTTCTTCTATTTCGGGTAGGCATTTCAATATTTCTTTTAGCATAGGCTTAGTATTGCTAAATTCTTTTAGTTTTTGCTTATCTGTAAAAATCTGTATCTCTCCTTCTACTCGAAAGGATAGTCTTGCTGGATAGAGTATCCTAGGTTGCTGCTTTTTCTCATTCAGGACATTGAATATATTTTGCCACTCCCTTCTGGCCAGCACTGTTTGTGTAGAGAAATCAGCTGAAAATCCCTTGTAACTAACTCTTTGTTTTTCTCTTGCTGCCTTTAGAGTAATTTCTTTATCTTTAACCTTAGTCGTCTTAATTATAATATGTCTTGATGTAGGTCTGTTTGGGTTCTTCTTGTTGGGGACCCTCTGTGATTCCTGTACTTGGATATCTGATTCCTTCTTTAGGCTGGGAAGTTTTCAGTCATGATTTCTTCAAATACCTTTTCAATCCCCTTTGCTCTTTCTTCTCTTTGTGGGATCCCTATTATGTGTAGGTTGACATGCTTTGTATTATCCCGTAGGTCCCTTATATTGCTTTCATTGGTTTTTATTTGCTTTTCTGTCTTCTCTTCTGATTAGGTGACTTCTGTTATCCTGTCTTCTAAGTCACTTATTTGTTCCTCTGCATTGTCAAGTCTGCACCTTTAGCTAGGCTCGTATCTCAGCCATTGAGTTTTATGTTTTTAATCAGCTCCCCTTATGGTTTCAATTTCCTTTTTGAGTATTCTCTGTCTCTGTTTATAGTCTCTTTTAATTCCTTCTGTGCTTTGATCACACCCCTTTTGAAGTCACGATCTAGTAGACTATCGAGGTCTATTTCATTGATCGTTCTTTCAGGGGATTTCTCTTGTTCTTTTAATTGGGAGTAGTTTCTCTGCTTTTTCATTTTACTTATATTTCTCTGACTCTATGGATTTAGGAGTATCAGTTATATACTTTGGTCTTGAAGGGCTGTTTTATTTTTTGTTTGTTTTTATTTAAAGTGAGAACATTCCTATGTAGACTGTGTGTGTCTAATAGTTTTGTTGCGAGGGCTGTTCTTAGTATGGGTTGTTCCCCTCTCCCACCTTTTGTGATTTTGATGTTCTTTTTTTTTTTCTTTTCTTTTCTTTTTACATCTTCATGTTTATTCTCTTGCAATTCGTCTCAGAGGTGCAGGTCCACCAAGGGTCCAGAGAGAGCAAATCCACCCTCTCAGCCTGCGATAGTAAACAAATCTCATTCTGGCCTGGGGGCCACTGGGTATGGATTCAGCTTTCAGCCCTGCCTCCACACAGCAACAATGACTATGACGGAGTCCCACCTCTCTTCTTGCGAGAACACACCAACAATGGAGCCAAGCAGAGAAAGCAGCTATGGCATGGCTGCATTGTGCCCCTCCCCATAAGCACACCAGCAGGGGTGATTTTTTATGGGGCTCCCAGGCTGTTCTGTTCCTCACACACCCCCAGTCAGAGCTCAAACCACCCTCCAGTCTCCTGAGGCTGCCTGGGTTCCTCACTTATATCCAGCAGCCAGTCCTGGCTTATTCTTCCTGGCTTACGTCTAGGGCTGGGGATCTCAGGGACTTTCAGTGTCAGTTTTCCCTAGTTTTGTTTACCAAGCAGCTGCTACTTTCTCCTCCGAGCCTTGGAAGCTCTGCTTCTTTCCCCACTAACATCCCATCTGAAAAGGGGGCATCCCAGCATGGGGGTGCCTTCTTCCTATGCCACTCCCTCCCTGCAGGACCGGACCTGCACCAATTTTTTCTTTTTTCTTTTTTTTCCCTCTGTATTTTGAAGCGAGACACATTCTGCCAGAGTTCAGTAGGTGTTCTGTGTGATTCAGTGGGTTTGTAGATGTAATTCTCGGTCTATTTGTGGGAGAGAGCGAGCTGTGAATCTCTCTACTCACCATCTTGGCCTAAATACTTAATTGCTAAAAGATACTAACCATCATCTGAGCCATTCAGCAAGTTCTAACCTTTTTGCTGGTAGAAGGTCTGCCTCGATGTTGATGGCTGCTGACTGATCAGGGTGATGGTTGTTGAAGATTGGGGTATCTGTGGCAATGTCTTAAAATAAGGCAATAATAAAGTTTGCCCCATGGATTGACTTTTTCTTTCACAAAAGATTACTCTGTGGCATGCAATGCTATTTGATAGCATTTTATACACAAGAGAACTTCTGTCAAAATTGGAGTCAGTTTTCTCAAATCCAGCTGCTGCTTTGTCAACTAAGTTTATATAATATTCTAAATCCTTTGTTGTCATTTCAACAGTTCACAGTGTATTCATCAGGAGCAGATTCCATCTCAAGAAATCACTTTCTTTGCTCATCCAAAGAAGCAGCTCCTTATAGGTTCAACTTTTTATCATGAGATTGCAGCAGATCAGTCACATCTTCAGGCTTCACTTCTAATTCTAGTTCTTATGCTATTTTCACCACATTTGCAAGTACTTTGTCCACTGAAGTCTTGAACCCTTCACAATCACTTGTGAGGGTTACAATCAACTTCCTTCAAACTCATGTTAATTTTTTACTGTAATCTCTTTTCATGAATCATGAATATTCTTAATGGCATCTAGAACAATGAATCCTTTCCAGAAGGTTTTCAGTTGACTTCATCCAGATCCATCAGAGGAATCACTGTCTATGGCAGCAATAGCCTTATGAAATATATTTCTGAAATAGTAAGACTTGAAAGTCTAAATTACTCTTTGTTTCATGGGCTTCAGAATGGATATTGTGTTGTCAGATGTATAAACATTAATCTCATTGCATATCTCTATCAGAGCTCTTGGGTAAGCAGGTGCCTTGTCAATGAGCAGTAATATATTGAAAAGAATGTTTTTTTCTGAGCATTACACAGTGGGCTGAAAATATTCAGTAAACCATGTTGTAAACAGATAACTGTCAACCAGGCTTTGTTGCTCCAGAGCATAGGCAGAGTAGATTTAGCATAATTCTTAAAGACTGTAAGGTTTTCATAATGGTAAATGAGCTTTGGCTTCAACTTAAAGTCACAAGCCACATTAACCCCAACAAGAGTCAGTCTGGCCTTTGAAGCTTTGAACCTAGGCATTGACTTCTCCTCTCTAGCTATGAAAGTCCTAGATGGCAGCTTATTCCAGTAGAAGGCTGCTTTGCCTACAGTGAAAACCTAGTGTTTAGTGTAGTCTCCTCCACTAATGATCTGAGCTAGAACTTCTGGGTTACTTGCTGCAGCTTCTCCATTAGCACTTGCTGCTTCATCTTGCACTATTATGTTCCAAAGACAGCTTCTTTCCTTAAACATCATGGCTCAACCTCTGCTCACTTCAAACTCTTCTTCTGTAGCTTCCTTACCTCTCTCAGCCTTCAGAGAATTGAAGAAAGTTACGGCCTTGCTCTGGATTAGGCTTTGGCTTAAGGGAATGTTGTGGCTGGTTTGATCTTCTATCCAGAACCTTTTCTATATCAGCAGTAAGGCTGTTTGGCTTTCTTTTTATTCATGTGTTCACTAGAGTAGCACATTTAATTTCCTTCAAGAACTTTTCCTTTGCATCCACAACTTGGCTGACTGAGGCAAGAGGTCTAGCTTTCAGTCTGTCTTGGCTTTTGACATGCCTTCTTCACTAAGCTTAATCATTTCTAGCTTTTCATTTAAAGTGAGAGACGTGTGACTCTTCCCTTCACTTGAACATTTCGAGTCAACTGTAGAGTTATTAGTTGGTGTAATATCAACATTGTTGTATCTCAGGAAATAGGGAAGCCTGAGAAGAGGGAGAGAGTTAGGAATATGGCCATTTGATGATGCAGTCAAAACACACACATTTATCTTAATTTCGTCATCTTATATGGGCACAGTTCATGGCACCCTGAAATAATTACAATAGTAACATCAAAACAGATCACCATAAGAAATATAATAATAATGGAAAACTCTGGAATATTGCAAGAATTACCAAAATATGACATAGACACAAAGTAAGCAAATGCTGTTGGAAAATGGCACCAATAGACTTGCTCACAGGATTGCCACAAACCTTCAATTTATTAAAAAAAAAAAAAGTAATGTCTGCAAAGTACAGTAAAACAAAGTGCAATAAAATGAGGCATACCTGATTAGATCCCAATATCCAAATACCCAGTGCAGTATATTGGGCAGAGGTCTTCCATCCTCTATTTAAAAACCTCTGATGATGGTAAAGTATTACCTCAAAATTAATACCCCCATATACTTAGCAACACTAATTTGAAAGTTTCTCTCTTTGATGTGTTCTGTTTTCCTCCCCCTACTTTCTGTCACTCCCACTCTATCCTACTTGTTACATCCCTGGAGGTAGAAGTAGTCACACACCCCATACATCCCACATACCACACACACTCCAATCTCCTGGGATCTTTACAAACATTGACCATGACAAGGAAGCAGACAAGCAAGGCTAGAAAATATTTCTGATTCCCACAAGGAATACTATTGATGACCTATGGCAATCATTTAGTAAGTTTAGAATACTAATATTTTATTTAACACATGGAAGTAACTGACCTTCAGTCTACTAGTTATCTCAGTCTTTAATCAGAAAAGAGACTAGAGCTATAACTATATGAGGCAAATGTTTTCAGGCATTGCAAATTGTCCCATCCAAAATTCTTACTTCATTCTTTATATTCAAGGCCTCTAAGATGGAGAGAAGGATGAAATATAATTTGATATTAGTCTGACAAGGAGGTACATAAATAGCTGGTAATGTGATTTCTGAATAATCAGATTACATGGCTCTTCATTACAGAAGCAAACATTTTGCAACAGAACTTTTAAAGATACTTTTCTTTAAAATGAATGCCTGGATCCTGTAGATTATTAGTCCCACAAAAAATGTGGCCTGGCCACAGTGAAGGTTCTTAGTGCCCTCTGTGCGTCAAATTAATGTCCCCACACATCACAATAGATGAGTTAATGTTAGATATGGTTTAACTGGTTATTTTTCAATTTTGGCATCTATATTTAAGAGTTATAAACTTATAAAACTGGGTTTCTAAAATATACAAATTTTGTATACAATATGAAAATTTCCTAAATTGTTCAAGGCTCTATTTATAAACACTAATAGAAAAAATATTAATTTTTTACAACCTGATACCCCATGAGGCTGGTAAAATAGCATCATTTACTGAACCACATAGAGCTCACAATTCTGTTTGCACAGATGCCTTAGCAATATAAAGTGACTTTACATTGTATCAAGGAAATCTTGACTCTGTTGAAAAAAAGAAAAGAGAATTGGAATCCTGCCTCTATTACTTACTAGCTATGTGACAATGAAAAAAAATTATCTAACTTCTCTGAGCCTCAGTCTCTTCATTTGTAAAATAAACATACATTATTATCTGTTATTAACAAATCATAGCTGAAGTAGTTGTTGCTTTCGTTGTTTTGAGTGACCAAAAATTAAATTTAAAAAAATTCAAAACAAAAGCAGAAAGATTAGTTTCTACTGTGTAAATGCCAATTTTTTTATTTCAGAATTTATAAGTATTAAAATATTTTGATATAAGAATTCTTATATTTTGTGAGTTTCTAGGAAAACCTATTATGATAAATATTATAATTATTTTAAAATGAATATGAAAAAAGGTGGAAATTATCACTATATGACTGGTCCTCAGAGAAGTCACTGCTTGATCAGGGTCACACAGCTAGTGCATTGGGAAATCAGAACTTGAGGCAAGGTCTTTTGACACAAGGTTCAGTCTTTAGAGGGGTTAAAAAAAGGAAAATCAGAGCCAGAAAAGAAATAAATTTTCTATAAAATAGGAATGGTCCAATCTGAGAACATGAACCAAAAGTATATAAGCAAACACATTCTGAATTACTATTTGATCATTATTGTATGTCCCGGATAAAAAAGACCACATCTTTCAGTTGATATTATGTTCCTAAAATAATGAAATGAAATGATCTGTTTGTTAAAATATCCCCTTGAATGTTTTCATTATTAAATATTAATTGTTTTAACTATAATAATTATATATTAATTTTATCAATATATTAATAGAATTAATTTTAATTGATATTACTATATAACAATTATGTTTTTATAATATATAAATATGTGTAGTATGTATAATAACAAATTTATATACTATATAATTATTATATGATTATATTGACTACTATTTTGTTTGGGGGGTCTGGTGTTTCTTAACTTTTTTATTAATATTATTAATTACTCTAAACATTTGTTGGAGATCACATACATGTAACATTCACTGCACTTAGAAAAAGTCATTAAAGTTAGTATTCATTAAAGTAACCTCCACAGTCCATTTTGTTTATGAGGTGAATTATTACTTTATGATACCTAATATAAATAATTCAATAACTAATGATTTCTCAAAAAGAATTATTTTCTCCCCTTAAATTCCAGTCAGTCAGTCAGTGAGTATGTGAGTTAGACTACTGCCAAACAGGTGAGTCAGGAGATCCACCAAGAAAACCTGAATGAATGCTGGTTGATTATTTGACTCATCTATCAAATTTAAAGAAAACTGCCAAATTAGGCATATTGCAAGTTCAGTATTTTCAGCTCACTATCTTCAAAAGCTATGCTGAAGAAAGGGAATTTTCCCATCTAAAAATGTACTGAAAAATAAGTAAAAAGATAAAAATGTACTGAAAATAGATTTTAATTAACAAGGCATCAGATGATAACAAGCAATCATGATTATGTGAGAAAATGCCCATACTTTTAAGAGATGAATACTAAAGTATGCTGAAGTAGGTAAAGGTAAAATGACAATGTCTAGAATTTGCTTTAAAATACTTCAACAAACGTGTACACAACAGAAATGCACACATGTTCACCAAAAGACATGTACAAGAATATTAATGGTAGCACTATTTCTAATACCAAAGACTGGAAACAACCCAAATGTTCAACAGTAAAATGGGGAAATAATGGCTTACTCATAATACTGAGTACCATACAAAAACAAAAATGAACAAACTCCTGCAAAATGCGACAACGTGGGTGAATCTCATAAACATAATGTTGAGCAAATCAAAAGGGCCCATAATATATTACTTGATTTATATAAAATTCCAAAAAGAGGCAAAACTAATCTATGGTGTTACAGGTCATAATACTGGTTCCCCTTCAAGTTGAGAGTAGTAAAAAAAGGAGACATGAGATTTTGGGGGTCTGCTGATGATCTGCTTCTTGATATGGATAATTATAGGGTTAAAGTCTTATGGTTTATGCACTTTTCTGTAGTTGGTTACTAATCAAAAAAAGTTTATGTAAACTACTTCTACAAAGTAAAAATTATGAAGCAATCATGATAACGTCTTGATAACTTGAATTTAGATGATCGATATAGAAGGATTCATTTTACTTTTCTTTCTACATTTGTGTCTGAAATTTTTCATATTAAAAAATTTAAATGTAATCTAAAAAATACTGTATCATCAGGTGGGGACCTAAGAATTAAAAATTTATGAACCCTTAAGAGGCACAGATTGAAGAAGATTTAAGGTGTTGGTTTATAAATATATAGTACATTGAATCATATGAAAAATAGTCAAGATTCTGCCCTCAATGCCCCTCCCCTATACACCTAACAGCCTATTGTTAAATTAAATTGAGTCACTCACCCTAGAGAAATTACCTGGCTAATGCAGGAATAATCACATTGGACTCTGACGTTTCCTTATTAAAGAGCCTGAAGAAATATAAGCCAGTTGCCAACACTGTAAGAAAGATTGACATCTTCTCTGACATCTGAAGAAAATAACTGTGCCTAAGTGATACCTATTAATGTTTATTATATATATTCTAAAGTCTAGTTCAGAGACATTTGGATGAGGTGGGAAGGGAAGTGACTAGGGATGGTGAGTACCTTGACCACGGTCTGCCTATAATTTTCAACAAAAACAGCTTCAAATTTAGATGCAGAGTTGGACAAAATATCATTAGGCTATTGATTTAGGGAGGTAAAGAAAAATTTAGCCTATTAGGAATAGTACAATATTTCATTATGCTAACATGATACCTCAAGAGTTTTCTAAATGGAACCTATTGGGTATGCGTGGCCAACACTCTGTCTTTCAAATTAGGCCATTTTTATCCCCACTATGAAAAGTGCTCTTTCTGAATGTATTATTAGTTAAACTTTGCAAGCCTAAAAAGGTATTCTCATGGTATATGAAGAAATCACTGATTTCTCCCTCTTCTTCATTTTACTTCTATGAATATGCTTTTTATATTGTATATAATCAGAAAACTCAATGTCTGAGGTGAGGCTGGAAATTAACAACTTTAAGTATTGATTGATTTGTTTTTCATTTTGTGACCATTTGCTAGATTATTCCTACTTTTTTTAACCTAACTTGAAAAATAAATGTTTTACAACAGAAGTCAGTTTCTTTCTAAACAAACTAGCACTGCTTGTTGCTTCTTTTTTTAACATTTTTCTATTGAGTTATAGTCATTTTACAATGTTATATCAAATTCCAGTGTAGAGCACAATTTTTCAGTTATATATGAACATACATATATTCATTGTCACTTTTTTTTTTTTTTTGCTGTGTTCTGTTGCTTTTTTATGTTAAAGCTGAAAAGGAATTCCCACCTAGTCATAGGGTATATGAATTGTAGTTAATAAACCATTACTCTCTGTGAATATTATGATTCTGGGTTCATACTATTGTATATTCCTTAAATTAAAAAATTTAAAAATCTCTTTCTATTCAGTGCAAGTAAAATAGGCTTAACAGTAAGTAATTACTGATTATTTTTGCCAGATATTTTTATTAGAACTGCATGGTAACAGTTAAAATGGGTTTGCATTTTCTTCAGGAACATTCATTTTCAGATTAAATAAAATACATTGTCTTATTTTAAAGCAGGATCATTTTATACAATAGACTGATTTTTAAAATGAGCTACCCTACACTTAATGTCATTAGTAAACAATGCACTTATTCACACAGGAATACCAGGCTCATACATTTAAAACACTTCAGCATCTTGTTATGCCAGCTGAACCCCCTGCACAGTGATGTAACCTAACAATAGCTACTTATATAATCAAAGGACTATAGGAGACCAGATTTTCCAGCACAGATGCTGCCTCTTATCTAACCTCTCTAGGCTAATATCAAAATAGTGATCATTATTTATATATGTTGAATCTCTATTTGGTATTTTTCTGGGATGAGTGAAAAATTGTTACCCACATCCTTTCACAGAATTCCATGGAAAGTCTACCAAGGAGATTTTCTAAAAGACTGTTCTAACCTCTAGAGATTATTTTCATATGTCATAGGAGCCAGAGTGGGTTATACCTCTTACACATGAGGGTAACAGTCTACAGTGTTAACATCGTTCAGTCATTAATAGCCAACAGTTATTAAGCATTTACAGGGAAATGTGCTAAATCCTTCATATGCTTAATCTCATTAAATACTCACAAAAGCCCTATGGTAGATTCTATTTCCCCATTTTTATTCCCTATTTTACAGGTAAACAAACTGAAACTCCAAAGGGATAAAGTAAACAATGTGCTAATGATTATACAGCTAAAAAAATGGCAAACTCAGGATTCAAACTAAGTCTACCTGACTCTACAGAAAATCACCTCAGCCAACTTCCTTGCTTTCTAAAATAGTGACTTCTGTGTTTTTGGTCTTACTTTATGCCTTCTGTTTTTCTTTAAAACAAAAGCATTAGCATTTGCTGGTTAACAAAAAGCTTTGGCGTTAACTCCAACACAGTTCAAGCACCTATATATTTGCAAATAAATGACTTATTTTCTTTATTTTAAACAATTGTAAAATTGTGATATTTCTATAAGAGGTAAAATAATAAAAATTAGTAGATACTCACCAATTTTATTAAATTCAATTTCTTAGTTGCTATTGTCATAAAGACAATAGTTCAGATTTTTTAAAATAATAATATAAAAATGTAATAGGCTTATAAATAAGGAAGGTATTTTGTAATATTTGAATGATAAATACTCTCGGGTAAAAATCTGCAAGAATCATCTGGTCCCCTTCTGCCACACCATGCCCAGATCCAATCCACTCTCGGTCATATACTCACACAAACACACACTCATCAGAGACTTCAGTACCCTCCAATAGCATTATCATAAAGAACATTCCATCTCTGCTTAATTGTCCTCCAATGATGAGAAAATCGCTATCTTATGAGGAAGCTTATTCCATTTTTCAGGTAACTCCAACTGCTTCATTTCTTCCAAAAAGAATGGTTGCCCTCTGGTCTCACTAAGTTAGGTTAACTAAAATTCAAAATAATTGGTCAGAATAACGACTGCAACATTAACAAATGTTGTCTCCTTTGTCATTGTATATGTCCTTGAGAATTTTTATCTTTAACTCCTTGGCTGTGGTTTTAGTGTAATTTCAGGAGGGAACACAGGCAAGTACATATCTTCAATGGGTGTATTTGGAAGCTCTTCAAAATGTTCACCTCTATAGCTGTCTCAAGAAAAGGTCTTGTGATTTATTCACTCTCAGAAGTTTTAACTAAATGCATATAGTGTATAAGTTCAACACATTAAGTATTTTACAATTTCCTTATAAGATACTCAAATTTACATAAAATGTATTTGCATGTAAGCATAGAGTTACACCCACAATTATAACGCTTCAGTTTACAGCAGAGTGGAGAATTTTGTTTTATGAGAATAGGTAATGAGAAGGAAAAATAACTCTTCATGATTTTAAGTTAATTTCCATTGTGTGAATATATACATATTTAACATGAATTAATTTATAGATTCATATTATGACTCAATAAGAAAGAAATTAGAAAAAGTCCCTTTACCTGTGTTGCAATCTCAAAATAAATCACCCAATAGCAATTACATCTGAAAGACTAACCTTCCATCCACAAAAACAGCTTGCTGTTTTTTTCATTTCAAAATTCAGTAGTATAATAATAAATGATTGCTTTGTTATTCACTTCTAAGTATTCTGCAGGTGTGAGGATGATGAGTAACTTTGTTTTCATTTGTATTTGAAACATACTTCACAACTATTAAGTTATGGATGAATGCTATCACTATTGCTAAAGTCAATTTGATATTTAAGAGAGGTCTGATTTTTGTACCTTTGTTCATTTGAGATAATAGAACATCTTCATCCCAGATTGTCTATAGATTAAACTTGAGAACAAGTCCAATTACATTTTTTAAAAACCTGGAGCCAGCCAATCAAAACTAGCAGTTTCCCATTAATTTACTACAGAAAATGGTTCCAACAAATTTTCATCAGACAGAGTCTCATTTTTAAAACAAAAGTGAGCAATGCTATTAGTAGAATCAGAAGGTTAATTAAGATGTTTGTTGTGGATAATATCTTAATGTTTATATTTAGGTTAACACCTCGAAATATTCCTGCTATTAAAAGATAGCAATACCAAAATTTATCACAAAATTTGAGAGAATATTTGAAGTTAATGTCACTTAAATGGCACAAGTATTTTGAATTATTTATTTTCAGTGTAAGTTTTAATAAAAAAATAATGTAAGACATCCCCCTAAAAGAATAGCTCAATTTTTGTGAATCATATCTTTAAGTATCTAATTATACTTATTTAAATAAGATACATTTGTTTTCTATATTGCTTTAATTTTCCTACATCATCAAAAATAATTTTTATTAAATACTTTGATGGACACACTTCAAACTTTGAAGAATTAAGCTAAAAATAACTAACCCATGTCTCTTAAACATAAAGTCATAGATAAACACCATTCCAAATGTAAGATATTTCTGTAAACAGTGCATTTTCAACAAATTAAAAAATATGATGAGGTATCACCTCATACCAGTCAGAATGGCCAGATTTCAAAAGTCCACAAATGACAAATGGTGGAGAGGCTGTGGAGAAAGGGGAACCCTCAAACACTGCTGGTGGAAATGCAGTTTGGTGCAGCCACTGTGGAAAACAGTATGGAGATTCCTCAAAACACTAGGAATAGACTTACCATATGACCCAGTCATCCTGCTCCTGGGCATATATCCAGAAGGAACCATACTTCAAAAAGACACCTGCACCCCAGTGTTCATAGCAGCATTATTTACAATAGCCAAGACATGGAAACAGCCTAAATGTCCATCAACAGATGAGTGGATAAAGAAGAGGTGGTATATTTATACAGTGGAATACTATTCAGCCATAAAAACCAACAACATAACGCCATTTGCTGCAACATGGATGTCCCTGGAGAATGTCATTCTAAGTGAAGTAAGCCAGAAAGAGAAAGAAAAATGCCATATAAGATCGCTCATATGTGGACTCTAAAAAAAAAAAAAAAAAAAAAAAAAGAACATAAATACAAAACAGAAACAGACTCATAGACATAGAATACAAACTTGTGGTTGCTAAGGGGGTGAGGGGTGGGAAGGGACAGACTGGGATTTCAAAATTTGTAGATACTGACAGGCATATGCAGAATAGATAAACAAGATTATACTCTATAGCACAGGGAAATGCATACAAGATCTTATGGTAGCTCACAGTGAAAAAAAATGTGACAATGAATATATGTATGTTCATGTACAACTGAAAAATTGTGCTCTACACTGGAATTTGACACAACATTGTAAAATGACTAAAACTCAATAAAAATGTTTAAAAAAATAATAAAAGTTCACAGTTCATCTGTATGATTCTTTAGCTTGTGATTGCTGTATTTTTTCCTTTGTCATATTATTTTGCATTAGATGGTGGAGAGGAGAGTGGGTTCAGGAGAAAAGAAAAAAAAAGAATGGAACAAGGACAGGGTGATTAAGAACAGAAAGGCTAAGGAAAAATAGAGGTTTTGAAAAGTCATGAATAAAAGAAAGGTCAGAGGCAACTATAGTGTTTAGCAGTAGAAAAGGAGCCAGAAAACTCTTTAAGGGGATATAAAAAGGAGGAAACAGGACATTACAATTATCCCTGTTTGGGGTGCAGGGAGAGGGGATTAGGAAGTCTGGAAGTAGCATAATCCCACAGTGAAATGTAATAAACTATAAAAATGGACAAACTACATCTATAAGTAACAACGTGGATAGATTTTACAATATTTAACAAAAGAACACAAGGAAAAGAATATATATTGTATTATTTCATCTATATAAAGTAAAAAGCAAATATACCTAAATTACAATGTTAGAAGTCAGAATAGTAGGCAAATAGTAGGTAGGGCCAACACAGATTGGGAAGAGGCACAATCCAACTTCTGATGTTTAAATGCTGTTCCATTTTTGACATGGAAAGTGCTTTCATAGGTTTTACTTTGTGTTAAGTCGTTGAGCTATACTTCTGCATTTTTCTGCACTTCTCTGTGTAGGTGTTAAATTCAAAGTGGAGCTAAACAAAGAAGTATTGAGAAAAAAAGCAATGAGACAGTGACAAGATGCAAAGCTAAACACTCAGCTTCAGTCATACAATTATTAAGGCTGAAATACTTACACTATTTCATCTGCATCAACCTAACTGCCCAGAAAAAACTTTTTTAATTAAAAAGAAATTAAACCAGTGAACTAAAAAAAAATTTTAAAGGTCAATTTTTTAAAATCCTTTCACTGTGTGAAACAAAACACGTTCTAAATAACCTTTCAATACCAGCTACACAGCATTGAGCTTAATGGGGAAACAATAAAAGCATTTCCATTAAATCAGGGACAAGCCAAAGACATTCTTTACCATTATTATTGTTGAACACGCATTCATTCATTCAACAAACATTTATTTGGAGTCAGCTGGTGCTGGGGACTATTCTCAGCAGCCAGGACAAATCTTCTGCAGAGCAGCTAAATACCCTGCCTTCATAAAGCTTACAGTATTAGGGAAAACCAGTAAACATGCAAACAAACAAGTATTAGACAAGGATAACTGCCATGGGCAAAAAATAAAGGAAGGTGAGAAAGAGAGTGAGGTAGGTTGTAGTGATGGGTGGGGCATTGCTATTTTATGCATGTAGAGTAATCAGAGAAACCTCTTTAGGGCGACATTTGAGCACGGACTTGAAGGAAGTGAGGGAGCAAATAATATGCAGAGGGAAATTATTGTTGCAGAGACATTAGTCAATGGAAGTGGATATCAGAAAGAGTGAGAGGTATAAAAATTAGAAGAAAATCAATTATCATTATCAGTCGGTAGTAAAACGTTTACCTAGAAACCCCAAGAAAATCAGCTAAAAAGCTATTCCAAATATGAGTAAGAAGACCAGGTATAATATTAATATTTTATCAATAGACTTCATATATGCAAACAACTTAGAAGATGTAATGAAAAAGGATCCAATTAAAATTGCAAGAAAAAAGATAAAACATCAGGAATAAAATTAACAAGTAATGTATAAATTTTTTTTAATTTAAAAAAATTAACAAGTAATGTATTAGCTCTATATAAAGAAAACATTAAAATGTTATTAATGGACACAGAAGAGGAGGTAAATATGTAGAAAGTCATAATATGTTCTTAGATAATAAAATTTAAGTTCATAAATAGTTTAATACTCTAATTTGATTTTTAACTTTTAATTTTATCCAAATAAAAAAAGTTAGACAATATTTTTGGAACTTTACAAAAAGCTTATAAAGATCATTGAAAATAATCAAGCAAGAATGACCAGAAAATTCTGAAAAATAAAGATATTGAAAAGTCTTACTCATTGCAAGTATTAAGGTATTCCAGGTGGAAATCCCTCCCCATTCTAGGTATTAAAACATTGAAAAACTACATTAATTAAAAGAGTATATATTGGTCCATGAATGTGTGTGTGTGTGTGTGTGTGTGTGTGTGTGTGTATGTATCTATGTGTATATATCAATGAAACATTAATAGACCCATATATACATGGGGATATAATAAATGATAAAGGAGGCATAACAAATGAGTGAGAAAAACAATTAGATTATTCAGGAAATAGTGTGGAAATAAATGCCTAGAAAACACAACTTTGAATCTGTACTACATACCTGATTTTGAAGTAAATTCTAGATGGGTTAAAATGTACTGTGAAAAAAAGGAAGCCATAAAAGTTCTCAGAGTAGGAAAAGCCTATTTTAAAGTATGATTTTTGAAAAGAGATACATAAAAATATGTAAATTAACAATTTATATAAACTCAAAATTTTCTGAATAACAAAAAAAGCATAAACCAAGTCAGATACGCAAATTCAAGAAAAATATTTGCTACTCATACTAATCATTTAATTTCCTTAATATAGTTAATGATAGAAATCTTTAATTCCTATCATTTAATTTTTTAAAAGTCTCCCCAAATGAGCAAAAGACATAGAAATTTCAAAGAAAGAAAAAACAAATAGCCCTTAAAATATGAAAGGATTTTACTTTTCCTTATAGTAAAAGAATTGCAATTTAAAATGACAATAAGATACAATTTTTAAAATTTATCACAATGCCAGATTAGGGAATTTGTTTACATGCTGTAGTATATTGTCCTGTGTGTCAGAAAACAGGTACTTTCATAAATTGCTGGTAGGGGTATATAATGATATATGTTATCAAATAATTTAAAGTGTAAGTCATTTTATTCAGCAGTTCCACTTCTAGGCATTTTTGCTACCAATCCACACTGAACAACATAACAAAATTTTAAATAAAGGTAAATATTTGTTTGTTTGTTTGATGACCTTGCATTATTGTGCAATGGAAGAGACATTTCCAAACAAGCCCTTGTTCCAGGCCAGCACAGCCAAGTGTGTTCTTCCCTCTGGGCATGTTGAAATGGGTTGGCAAAGGTGTGCAAATACACTGGACAAAAGTGAGGCTTTCTATATTGTCATGGGTGGGAGAGCTTTTAACTTCCTTTTATTTGGTCCGAAGTATAGGAGGATATTTTCGTAAGTAAGTGTATATAGGGGTACATATTTTCCTTTTGCCTTGGACATCACTGAAGTTCAGCAAATTACTAGAAAGGAACTTTCATTGGGGCCAGAGAGCTTGAGATGTGTTCCCTGAAGAGGACCCCGTGGGAGCTGAGAAGTCCAGAGAGTAAAAAAGGGGGCTAACCAACCCCTTGATGATAAAGCCACACACTCTGCTGTGTTGAGAGTGGCCTACGGTCCCCAAATGGTCAGGGGAAAAGATAATTTTCTAGGGACCAACTATGGACAGAAGAGAAGGAATCAGGCTGGGGCCATCTTTAGGGTGTCCTAAGAGGGCATCTAGAAACTGGAAGAGCGTGAGGGATTACTGAGCGACTGTGGAAGGTGGACTGCCTGCCAGGGAAATGGAAGTTATGGCAGGATACGAAGGGGTTTGCTGAAGGAAAAGGTACATGGCCCATGTCAAGAGGGTCATATTCAGTGGGACACAGCAGGGAACCTCTGAAAAGCCCACTAGAGAGTCCACTTTAAACATACACCTGGTCTAGAGGGCGTGAAGAAACAGCTTGAAAGGGATCAGTCCAAATGTCTTGCCCTTCCCTATCTTCCCAGCTCTGAACCTGGAGGGCTCAGAAACTAGCAAATTTCAAGTTGTTAGGGGCAGGGATTGGAGGGGCTCCATAAGGAAGAAGAGTTTCACATCGAAACAACCCTGTTTCCCTTAACCTTGGTGTGTTAAATCAATTTTGAATTGGTTATCTCTGAATTTTAAATAATCTCTAAGACAGTGCATTCTGATTTCTGAATTCAGTTTGTGTTTGTGACAAAGTGACTATAGGACTATATCATTTTCTAAAAGGGAGCAAAAAAAGTCATGGGGATCTGCCCAAATTTTTACCTAGGGACAGGGGAAGATTATGCCCACTAATTACATCTTGTGAGTCTGAGTTACATAGTGATGCATGGATATAAAATAAAATATTATGCACAATTAAAAAGAATGCAGCAGTTATATATATTCATGTATGGAACTACCTTCAAGATATAATGTTTTAAAAAGTAAATAATTGTGTATGCTGTATGCTAGTATTTTTATTAAAAAACTAAAAATAATATATATGCATACATGTATATATAAGCATTATATGTGTGTGTGTGTGTGTATGTATGTATTCCATATACACAGAAGCCATTTCTGGAGATTTATACTAGAAACTAGTAACAGCAATTGCCTTGAGAGACAGGAGCCATATCGATGGAACACAAGAGTAGGTAGGATAACTTACTTCTCACTGTACACGCATTTACATGTTTTGCATTGTGTACTGTGTATTGCCTATTTTAAAAATTGAAGAAGTTAATTAAAAAGAAAAAAATGACTTCAGACTTACAAGTAAGGATAACGAAATGAAAGTAAGTTACAGAATAGACTACAAAAAGTAAAAACCAGATGAAAAAAATCACACACACAAAAGGGGCATAGCCCAAGGCCATTAAAAAAAAAAAAGGGAGCCAACAAAATTTGTGGAGGATTTTGGAAGACAATATGATGAGTCTCCCAAAGCAACCTCCAACCTGCCTCACTCCCTCCATCCCAAAACTATACTGTTGAGGTCTCTGAGGGGATGTTTCTGTCCTACCTGTTTTCTGAAGGGGAAAAATGAGAAATAACACAAGGTGTAGTCAGATGAGAGACATAAATATTACACCTCTAGCTGAAAGAAGTTAAGTTGATGACAGTGTAGAGTAAGAACAAAATGGGCCACCAGCTAAACCGCAGAATTAAACAGATTTATCTACCAAGTCAGAGGCATCATTACCCATCAGAGAAGTTACTCCATCACCTTTGGCACTAACAGAGTTAACAAATAGCAGAATACAGTGGTAACGGAGCTCATTTAATAGGAAAAGTATCATGAGAAGTAGTCAACTTTCTCTTTTCCTTCTCCTAACGGGAGTAGTGGAAATGGTTGCTGTGGAAAAGAAGATGATACAAAGAAAGGGAACAGTGGTGTGGCCTCTCTCTTTGAAAGAAGTGAGGCCTACACTCAGAATTAAGAGGCCATCCTAATTCCAAGTAAATTCCCCAATGAGAGTGAGAGATACTACCATTGCCCAAGCAGGAGCAACAAACCCTGGTTAGAAGACCTTTAATAAAATGTGTGAAGTGATAGCAGAACCCAGATATTCACATAATCTTAACTTATTCTCCCACTTCCCTACTTTGCCTTCTTGGTCCAGCAGAAAAAATCTAGAACTCTAAATTCCTAGCCATCAAACTCTTTATAAGATGAGAAAGCAAACTGGTCTTATTTAAGGCAGCAAGGTGTCAAAACATTCCTTTAATTACAAGAAAACAAATTCAGGTCTGGACAAATCCCCATGCACATGCATGATAAAAATAAATTATCAAGGCAATAATGCAAACACATTAGGGATGGAGAAAAAATATATAAAAGACGACCCTGAACCAAGCCCAGAAAAAACATAATGCAAGAAAGTGAATTAATCTCTCTGCAAGGGCTTTGACGTTTAGAATAACTTGAGAAGAATAAAACACAAATTGAAAAATGAGTTTTAAAACAGCAGAATGAAGGAAAGAGGGATTGCAAACCTAAGGAAGTAGAGAACTGAAACAGTATCATTAAAGAAATGTCAAAAGCAAGAAAGAAAGACCTAAGATAATCATAGTAAACACAAATGAAAAAAAGGAAATTAAGAAATTAGAAAGAGGATCATAGAAGTGGAAGACTGACAAATTCCATGCAACATAGCAGTGTCTCTCAGGTAGAAAACGCAGAGGAACCCAGCACCGTACCCGAAGGTAGAATTATTTTTTTTAATCAAGAAGAAACTTTCTCTGAAATGAAGAAAAAGTTTAATCTACAGGTTGAGAAGTAACATATATATTGATTGGAAAAACTCATCTCTGAGATAGTTAAATTATCAGTCCTCAAGGATAAAGAATTCTTCAGGCAGCCAAAAAATCAGAGCAAATCACCATCTAAGGGAGATATCCACACTGGTCTCATATTATTCCACAGTAACATTCAGTAACAGAAGTCATTGGAAAATAAGCAATTTTGAAGTAAAGAAATATAATCTAACAATAATATAAACATCCAAAATATACAAAGTATACACGTATACAAGATATACAACAGGCCAATATTTTCAAACATGAAAGAAGTCTGAAGAATACAACACCCATGCACACTTCTTCATCAAAACAAAAAAGATAAGCCAAAAACAAACACACACTACTTCCTAATGAAATCCAGCTACTTAAAAGGTGATGGAAAAATAAAAGAGGAAACATAAAAAGTCTTGGGCGAACATTGAATCAATTTAAAATATGTCTAATTATAGGACAGAATATAAATGTAGAAGTGTTGGCAATATATAAATAACACATAACTAACAAGATCAAGAGGTGGGAAGAGGGGAGAAGAGAGCAGCTAGTGTCTTCATGTTTCAGAGCAGGGCAACAACGGATGCTGTCTGCAGTTGAAATGTGCAGGTTTTAAAGCTATAATTTCAACATTTAATCTTTTTAGTAATCTCTCCTTAATGTTAGAGGGATCTCTTTAGAAATAACATACACTGTACTGGATACAACATTTATTTGAAGTTTAGCAATCCATTCCAATTCATTTCAGCTTCATTTGACTTCTTTCTAATTCATTACTTATTTATAAAAATAGCAAGTATTATGTGTTAATAATGGTAAAAAAGGGATTTGAGATGATTTTTTTTTAAAAAGCTCTTTTTACTTTTCTGCATGACTTGAACTCATTATAACCAGCAAGTGTTACATTTACAAAATCAGTAAAGTAATTTTTCTTTTTTAAAAATGAACAGGAAAGATAAAAAGAAGGAGACATTTAAATTTTTTTTAATAAATTGATGTTGGGCTCAATAGAAACAGTGTTGTAATTTAATTATTTCTCAGACTTAAGATTTCTGTACACTCAGATAGATCTCATCTCCAAATTCCAGATAAGCACTTCCATTTGAAAACTCTTTGATTCTGTAAACAGAATTTAGCATGCAGAATAAATCCTAACACTTAAATTACTAACTTGGCTGCTAAATCAACAGCATAGATGGGATCCAGGGTTGGAGCCAGAGAAAATGATGAAGATTGGAGACTGGAATTACTACTTTATAATAAAAATGCAAAAAACTGCTTCTCCTTTTACAAAGCCATCTTTTGTTCTGTTCCTTCTTACCCCTGTACCCATTTGAATTGGTCCCCATTTCTTTTGAGGGACCTGGTTTTTATAAATGCTCCCCTCCTATACATAGATATGATGCTCTCAGGTTAGAAACAGTACTTACAGAACATGAACTACAGAACCACATCGGCTTTTAAAAAGATACATCCCTACAGGTTACTTACTGTGTAACAAGTTCCTTCTTAGTCTTCTTAGGAATTTTCAGTATATTACATGAATTCTCTAAAGTCACAGAGCCTGCCACATTCTTATTTGTATTTTGTCTTAGTAAATCCTGGAGAATGGATGTTGTTACAGGTACTTGTTTACCATGAGAAATTTGTTTCTTCACTACATAAATGTGGTAGGCAGAATAATGGTCCTCCCCTAAAATGTCCATGTTGTAATCCCCCACATTTGTAAATATATAGCAAAGGGGAATTAAGGTTGCAAATGGAATTAAGGTTGCTAATTAGATGACCTTGAGATGGGGAGGGTATCCTGGATTATCCAGTAGGCTCAATGAAATCATAACAGTTCTTATAAGAGGGAAACAGGAGAGTTAGTGTCAAGAAGGATACAGCATGAGAAAGACTCCACCACATCAGCTCTGAAGGCAGAGAGGAGCCACCAGCTGAGGAATGTAGGCAGCCTCAAGAAGCTAGACAAGACAATGAAACAGATTCTTCCCTAGAACCTCCAGAAGGAATGCCGCCCTCCCAACCTTGATCTTAGCCCAGTAAGACCTGGGCGCGTGACCTGCAAAGTTTTGTGTCATTCTGTTGTGTTGTTTTAAGCCACTGTTTATAGTGATTTATTACAGTAACAATAGACAGCTAGTTCAGTAAATTAAAGATGGCACAACTTTCCTCGCTGGACCGCACTTCTGAACGCCCATGGATACAGGGTAGGCCTTAGGCAAAACATAAAGTAGCTGTCTAGAGCAACTTGCTACCTGCCAGCATCTTACTGCTCCTTTTGGGTAACTTTGCCTCATAAAACCATAGGATTTTAAAAATGAAAAAGGCACTGTCTGTTGTATAACCTATACTGCACTGCTTTTCCAGGACCAGACAAGTAACTCATGTTTCACTTTCCTTTCCCTACCATCCATGTCTAAGACCTGGGTTGGGGGTGAAACAGCTGCAGTGCGAGAGCCTATGGTGCATAGAAAGACTGGGTGTCTGAACATAGAAACAAAGCAAGAGGTTCATTATTTCGAAGATAGGCATTCCAGGGGTTGGGGGGCAGCTATATAGCTCAGTGGTAGAGTGTGTGCTTAGCATGCATGAGGTCCTGGTTTCAATCCCCAGTACCTCCACTAAAAATAAATAAAATAAATGAATAAACCTAATCCCTCCCACCCAAAATAATTTTTTAAGACAAAGATAGGCATTCCAAGGAAAGGTCTCCATCTTTTTTCTTCTTTGGGTGAACATAAGGGGGATAAAGGAGTGGAACAGACAGGATACAAGCAAGTAAATCCTATAGCAAAAAAATTAGCAGATACTTAGGCAAGCAGATAGTTGTTTAATATCAAGGAAGTTGAAAGGCAGGTATTGAGCACTAGGACAGGTGATGATTAAAATCTGTGCACAGGCATACAAGTCAGTCAATTGTATAAGGATCCAATAATACCCATTAGCAAAGAAAATGGAGAACAAAGCAGGAGATCTCTAACTATAAAATTGGAGTCAAAATAGAAAAACTTTTAGACTGAATCAATGCTAAGCTAAAAACTTCAAACACAGAGATCCATATACTGCCCTTACCCTGACAAAGGTGTCATCTGAATGTGGGATTGGAGTCGGTTACATGCCATTATCAAGAGATGGTATACAGCTGTATGAGCAGGACCCAAGCTCGTCATTTTATACTTACTGTGTTCAAATCATAATACATCTGAGTCCTATTCTCACTGAAGCTTTTATTCATTAGATATCACTGTGTGAGTAAATTTAACCAGATAAAATAATTGAGGCAGCACAATGCAGTGCAGTAGTACTTCTCAACCTTTCTTGTTGTTAACCGCTGTACACCTGTACACCTGTAACATAAACCCATCAGTGACTGTATTACTGTAGCAGGGGTTCTCATTTAGGAGAGTGGGGAGAGAGTTTGTCAGGTGGTCTGAAAAAGCCCTTTAGAGCGATTCTGTTACAAACTGCCTTCTACCCACCCTGCACCACCAGAGGGAACCCTCCCTATCTTTTGAATATCATTGGTGTAGTTTAAAGACCTCACTTGAGTCCTGGCTCCACGACTAATTTGACTCAGCCTTTCTCAGATAACTCATGGCCCATCTGCAGCAGAATCATGCTCATTTAAAAATGAAGATTCCTCTGCCCAGGTCCAAACAACTCAGGTTGTTGCTCAGGGTCCCCATTTCTGCAGTCAGAAGTATTTGGCATTATAAAGAGTGAAAACTTTATGCTGTGAATCACTTTAGCCAAGTTATTGCACTTCATTGGTTTCTTTACCTGAAAATAAGAGGTTTGGGCTGGGAGATATAGTCCCTCCAGTTCCTACAGTGTAGCAGAGTAGAAAGACAGGTGCTTAAAAGACACGGGTTCCAGTATCAACTCCCTACTTACTGTGTGACATTTAATGGATGATGCAACCTACCTTACTCTATGTCTTCATCTGTAAAATGGAATTAATAATAATATCCACTTTGCAGGGTTGTTGTAAGAATTAGCAAAGGTGTTTATAAATTGCTTGGCAATTCTTAAAATGATCTTTATAAAGCGAATGTTAACACCTCACAAATAATGTGATGCCTTAACCTTAAAGTGTTAACAATGTAAAACTTCTTAAGGAAACAGTATGTATTCTATACATTGGGTAGGCATTAGAATACTGCTGCACAAAGAACCACCCCAAAACTCAGTGGCTTAAAGCAATAAGCCCTTATCTTATTTATGAGTCTGTGGGTTCGCTGGGCAGTTCTGCTCTTAGCTGGCCTTCCTCACGCACTGGCTGTGGGTCTTATAGGCAGCTCTCCTGCCTTTGGCTGGACTCTTTCATATGTCTACCAGTTGGCTGACTGTAGGCTGGCCTGGATGCCTTCAGCTAGGACACCTGGGCTCTCCTCCATGTGCTCTTTTATGTTTGAATAGGCTACTCTGGGACTGTTCACATGGCAGTGCCAGGGTGCCAAGGGAGAGGAAAAGCACAAGGATTCTTGAGGCCTGGGTACAGACCTGGCACGCTGTTGACACTACCACGTTCTGCGGGTCAAAGCACTTCACAAAACCAGCTCATATTCCAAGGGTGTTGATATGGACTCCTCTTGATGGGAGAAACTGCAAAGTCACATTATAGAGGACATAGTCATTTGCTCAAGCCCGCAGCAGTGGTTCTCAAATTTTCACATGCATCAGAATCTCCTGGAAAGCTTCTTAAAACTTAGATTACTAGGTCCACATGAGTTTCTGATTCAGCAAGTCTGAGATGAGGCCCCATAATTTTGCCTTTCCAACAATTTCCTAGGTGATGATGATGATGTCTGTAGATCACACTTTGAGAACTGCAGCAGAGTCCTCTCTATTAAAAAATTAGAATTTGACATCTATGTAATTTTATTTTTGAAAAAACAATTTCCTGTGTAGCATAACACATATTCATGATATATTTCTCTTCCAGTAAAATAAAAAACATTTAAATAGAAAGTGTTTTTTAGAGGACTATGATTTTCCCTTTTTTTCTGAAAAATGTAATTTCCTTTTTGAAATGGTACCCTAAACACATAAGCTCTAGTCAATCAAAAAATATTGAAAGATTTTATTTCATCTCTACTGTGTCTGTCTCTACCCCTTCTATATTCTCTCCTTCACACAACTAGAGTTAGGTCAGTGAGGGGAAGGTCTTATTGAGTCAAATGAGAACATTGCGTTTTATATTTTGTTAAAATTAACTAGAAGGAAATAACTGAATAACTGAAAAGTATATTCTTATTTCACTTTCTTATTTAAAGATGAGGGAACAGGCTCAGAGGAGTTAACTTGCCCCCAAACCTGATTTTTGTTTAATCACTTCTGCTTGATTGGTCATAGACACACGTGATCCAAATTCACAGTAATCTACTTTCTTCTTCCATCTCAGATCTCCAAGTAATGAAATTCCTCTGGAGATCTTTTGTTAACTCCAAGTTAACTGTGACAACCTGGTTCTTAGCAAATGCATCCAGTTTTCTATTCTTTATTAACGAGGAGTATAGAAGTAATTACTGGATTCTTACCTATTTTTTGAGAACATTTCCCTGGGAAGACAGGTGTTAGTTACATTATACTGAAGAAATGAGAGGTAGGTTAAGTGTTAATCTAGAATCATACACTGAAACCATCAAATAAAATAATAAAATATCCAGATTAGTCTAGATTAACTATCCGTGATTAACTCATAATCAACTCATAATAAATGTATGAGTACATTTCTTTAGTCTGTTTTTCAAAGTGCCAAGGAAAACACCTTTATTCCATTAGTTAGCATACCCATTCCTTCCATTTTTCCTTTTCTAATAGATGTAGTTCTAGGTTGGAGGACCTGAATGGGAGAACAGAAGAAAGTGAACTTAGTGAAATGTATATTTTTCAGAATGCCTTCAAAACTGTAGAGTTGTAGAGTTGAATGCAGTTCTTGGTAGCAACTCCTATAAATGGCCTAATACTATTTATCTTTTCAGTATGTCAAAGACTTCACTATTTGCCCAACACGATTTTATCCCTAAGTGATGCTTGGGGATCACTTACTATATGCCAATCATTACACACAAAGCCTGTGTGTATTATCTTATTTAATAATCACAACTCTCTAAGATAGGTACTGTTTTTATCTTCATTTTACTGATAAAAGATAGGTCTAAATGATTAAATAATCACTCAAATTACAGAGTGAGTAGTAAAGTTGGAGCTCAAATGAAATTGCTTCAGAATCTTATTGGTGACATTATTTTGTTTTGCTGTTTATACTTAAAAAAAACAACTAAAGTAAGATGATAGTACAAAAATGGCTTGAATCAATTGAACACTGAGCCTGTTTCAGAATAAATTTATGACTGAATGGAATGGGAAAGGTGGAAGTGAAACATGTTTTAGTCAAAGAAATTGCAACTGAACATAGCTGTGAAATTGATGAGTTTAGCTAACATGGGTGACCAAGTGTGTGGCCCTCCAAACAGTCATCTTGAGAAGATAATATGCTTATTTAAACCATACTATCATTGCTGCAACACATTGTATATCTGATTATTTGTGTACATACCTAGTTGTTTGTGTTTTTTTTTTAACAATAACAAAAATGTGTATTATCCACTTTGTAAGTGATTGCTTACTTAATTTACTAGATTTGACTCTGAAGTTTTTGGATATTTTCCAAAATCAAATTCAATCTTCAGAGTACATATTTTTTGACGTTGCTGATGTTCCCTAAAATTGTGATTCAGATTCTGAACATAGTTCATAAAAAAGGGTATTTAAAATTGTTTTGGCTATGGCAGTAAACTAGAGCCATCAATTAAATAAGTGTTTACAGTTTTCCAAGGTGAGTATTCTGAATATTTCAATATGAATAACTTCCAAGGTGACTATGCCTATATATTTGAAAATAAAAGCAAAGAGAAATTTTATTATGAAAGGAAAGGGGAAGACATTTGTATTAGACCAACTTGAAGCTCAATTTATTGTAATTATGAGACTTTCTCAAAAAGAATTGTCAGATTACAAGATTTCCTCAGCTAGATGGTCCTTACAAACCCACTCCTGGTTCAGTAATTTGAGCAGATCATTCCACCCCCTACCCCCACCCAGTGCCAGTGACCTGCTTATGGGTGAAGTCTCAGGAGAAATCATTTACCCAGAATTCTTCAAAATGGCTGACATCCAGAGTTATTTGAATAATCAAGCAGATTTCATTTATAAGCAGGAAACCAGAACACCAGTAGTGGATATATCCATTAGGAAAGCTTTGAGTTACAGAATATTCAGCTAAATATAGATTAAATAAAGAAATTTATTTTTTCATTTAAAACAAAAAGTGCAAAGTTCAGCAGTTCACGAATAATTGAGCAGCTCAAATATGCCATCAGGAATCCAAGTTCTTCTCACCTTTCTTCTCCACCTTCTTTCAGGGATTGGCCTTCAATTTACTACTTTGTAATTGCAAGATGGTTGCTCCACCTCCAGATGTCACACAGTACTCGGGTAGGAAGAAGGGAATAGGGCACAGGGGCAGAAAAAAGAAAAAAGTGGTGGAAGCTGTGTCTATTTCTCTTTCATCAAGAAAGCAAGTTTTTCCATAAGACCCCTCAGCAAATATGTATTCACATTTAATTTTCCAGAAAGGTGTCAAGCAGCCACAATTACCTGCAAGGAAAATTGGAAAATTCAACTTTCTAGTCTCTAAATTAGAATAAGACAAGGAGGGAAGAGTTTGAGAATTTGTGTTGAGTGAGCCCAATTTCAATGTTTGTCTCAATAGAGCTTATATTTTACTAAGCGATATGTTTTCACAATTTGTGTCATTAAATCATCACAACAGTAGGAGTTGGTCCTAGCTCTTTTAATTTTACTAAACAGGGAAGTGTAGTCTAGCAGTGGTAAAGAGAATTGTCCAAGTCATCAAGCTTATAAGCACTGGAACCAATTTCTATATGACTCCAGAAACCCTGCTATCTAACATGGACAAAGAAATCACAACAGCACAAAATTAATGCTTTCCCAAAGACTGAGTATTACACTTGCCCTTAAAAAGGCAATATGCAGGAGATCCTTTAGATTCCTTATTGGATTGTTGCACAACCATCTTGTTGTTACCTGTAACAAAACTTACTGAGAAGTTCCTAAAAGGGAAGAGCCAAGGTCACTTGAGATTAACCACTGTATTCCATTAGTCATGGAAGCCTTAGCATGACTCTCCACATTTACCCACTGGTGGGAGATTTATAGGCAGTAAGTTACTTATGTAATAGCTAGCTTATATATTTTCCAGACTTGGTTTGCTTTTATTGATTATAATCTAGTTCTTGATGTATGCCAAAGAAACTATGTTGTCCTCTATTTTTCCCTGCCACACATAGCAGGGAAAATAAATTAGGCCTCTAATCGTAATAAAATACATTTAATAAAAATAGAAAGTAGAACGTATTACCTTCTTCAGGTATTAAACATTCTCTTTTCAGAGTGTACTAATGCTTTCATATAGGTTATTATGGAATGGCTAGAAAATTTTGGTAGGATACACACTTTTGCAGAATGGTACATTTTTTAAAAAAACATATCTACAGTTTTTCTTTGAGCTTGACATCTGCTTCTCTCCTAGAAAAATTTCAATTTACATTTATGTATATGATTCTTGCTAATTTAGTACAACTGTGTTCCACACTAGGCTCAAGTTCTCCTCATTAATGCTGAGTGAGTTGATATGTCTTAATAATCTCCAACTGTGTTAACTTGTCCCAGGTGCAATCTTATGTTTCACAAGGTTAATACATTTAATGCATACATTTACTGGAGCTGTTTTTATCACATCTTAAAATTTTCATTTGTTAAAAGAGCCAGTTTCCAAATTTATTGTTCGTTTCCTTAGAGTGTTTTTCAAAGGGTCAAGGAAAACACCTCTATTCCATTAGTTAGCATTCCCATTCCTTCCATCTTTCCTCTCCTAACAGTTGTAGTTCTAGGTTGGAGAAGCAGGGAGGGAGGTCAGAGAAAAGTGAACTTAGTATATATATTCCAGAATGTCTTCAAAACTGTTGAAAAGGTCATGGGGGTGTAGGGAGAACTTACCCAGCCAGCTAATGAGCTATTCTTTTTAAAACACCCTGTAGTTTTCAATGAGGAGAATACTTCAGGCAAAAATACTTAGTATCTTGCCCATCTAGGTCTTGAAGAAATGGAGAGCTTTAATAACAATATAAACTTTTACTCTTTATTATTACACATAAAATTAATTACATACTACAAAAGCCATTCGAGCTGTCTCCATTCACAACTGTTTTTATGAACTAACCCTTTTTACACTATGTAAAGTATTAGTAAAACAATGTAGGAGGAAATGTCTTTTTAAAAAGTTGTTGATTCTCTTAAAAGTTATTTAAATAGAAAAATTATTTTATTAAATATATATTACTTCTTATTCTTATTCACTAAGGTATATCTGTAAGGAGTTTTTCTAAGCGTGCTTTAAGTCGGTGTTACTGTTATTCAATAAATTAATTTAATCGTTTAATTTACATTTCTCACTTATTCCAACTGGTCTTTTCTCCTCAACCTCCCCCCTTTATTTAATTATAAGAAATAAATGAACATAAGTCGGAACTATCTTCAAATCACAGAATTGAAAAAAAGTTGTGAAAAGTAATTGGTTATAAAAAGAGGAAGGTTCTGTGCCCTCGAAGGCTTATAAGAACTGAAAGAACCACATAAAGTCAACACTACACCTTTTTAAAGTTCCCCCCTCTATGCTGAAAGTCTCTGACAAGATTTCTGCTTCCTATCGCTAAAAGTTGTTTCTTATTAGAAGCAATTAAAAGCTTCGGTTCTTTTACCTTCCCTATGGATCAGAAGCTCTTTGAAGAGTGGCATAAAAATCTTCTGTAGTGCTCTCTCACGGCCCAGAACAGGCTGTACAACCTATATATACAAATTTTAAGTGGTTAATAAATAAATAGCTGGCATAAAAAGAGAGAGATGCTTCATTAGACATAAATGTCCTGTTTTCTCTCTGCTTCTTGTTTTCTCTTAGCTCCTATAAATGAATCAGAAAATACAGAAGTCGATTACAGAGTATCAGAGAGTGGTGCTCCATAAACTCTGATAAGCATAAACATCCACGCGGTTCCAGAGAAATAGCTCAAGGATGTTTGGAACAGGTGCTTTGTAGCCACATCAAGAGTAGATAGCATCACAGTTAGTTGGAAATGCAAAGTTGAGTGTAAAATAACAGTCTGTCTGTCCCCGTAGAGAAATAAAGTACCCTGTAAGGCTTTCATATACTTGAAAAAACAGTCCCTGTCAACTGGATTCTTCCGACCATTAACACAATTGGAAGAAGAAAAAAAAAAGTATCCGCGAACATTTTCAATGGGGGCAATGGGGCGGTAGCGAAGCAAAGATTGAAGACTCTCCCCAAAGGGGGCTAAAGGAGAGACTTTTTACTTGCTTTTTGCCTTCCGGGAGCAGCACGGGCTAGAGGGAGAAAGGAGTGTGACTGGTAGGGGGTGTCAGGTCTGGAGGGAGGGGAGAGGAAGAGGCGGGGTCGAGTTCCCGAAATCCGTGACTTCGCCGCGCACCTGCGGTGGCGGCGTTCGCCGAGGAGGGAGCAGCCCAGAACTAGCCGGCGGGACCAGGCGTTGGTCCGAGGGGTACCCAACGGCCGGGGACGGAACCCCAGGCCCGCCCCGCCCGTCTCGGATCCGGAACGCTCTCCAGCTCCCCGGCAGCCCCTCCCCGGCCGATCGGGCTTTCGGTCTGAGTGCAGGGTTCTTCCCCCAGTGGCCCCGCGGTCAGGGTGCAGGACCCCTCCTGCGTTCTTCTCCCGGGCTGGGGCCCCTCGGGTTGCCTTTATTCGCCTTCCTCACCCTGCGGCCCACCCCTCAGTTGGTCCCGGGCCCTTCCGAGGAACGCGGCGCGCAGGGTGAGCCCGTCCCGCGCCTCTCGGAGCGGCGCAGAGGCGGTGGTGCGAGTTGACCGCCAGTTGTAAACTACTGGCCGGTTAACGTCCCGCTCGCTCCCCCACCCACCCCATCCCACTCTTCTCGTCTCCCTCTTCCGCCTGGATTTTTCAATTTTACGATCTTCTCTTTCCTGAAGGATAAATTCGCTATCCGTAATCTGTTCAGATGAAAATGGCCCGCTGGTTTTCATACTTTTTTGAACGCTGACTGCAGAAAATCCCATAGGGAGGTGGGGAAAGAAGAAACTGCGCGTTTGTGTGTGTGTGTGTGTGTGTGTGTGTGTGTGTGTGTGTGTGTGTGTGTGTGTATGAGAGGGGCAGAGAGAGAGAGAAAGAAAGAATGACTGAGACTACCCGACCTAGGGGGAGGGCAGGGGGCTTCCCTCTCCTGGAGGACAGACAGAATGATACATACTGTCATTAACAGTTTTGACCCACCCAGACCCCACCCTTCGGTTGCATCCATCACACAGTCATTACAAAGGGGCAGCGCTGTCATACTGCTTGCCCTGCTCCTGGGGCTCTCGGGCTGGCTTAATGAGGTGCACCCAGCCGGGGCTATTGTGCAGCGCGAATGAGGCAAGAACGAGACGGCAACGATCCTAGCAGCTGCTCGCAGCAGCCCCGCAGCAGCAGCCAAATCCAGACCTCAAGTGGATGGATGCCTCTGGAAGTGTTTTCCTGAACGAACCCATCAGGCAGTGGACGACTGTGGCAGGGCTAGTGAACTTAGATGGGGCATCCTCTTCTGCAGTTGAGCTGGCTGGAGGCAAGTGCAGTCACTCGGGTAATCGCGGGGGTGCTGGGGACGGGGGAGGTGATGGTGGTGATTTTAAGCCCATCCTCAGTCAAAAGACGGATCAATTTCCCTTACAACCACTCAACTCTCCCCTTTACCTTTTGTTAGCTTGGCTTTTTGCACCCCCACCCCCTCCCTCGTGTGGTCTGAACCTTGCGTCTTGCTCTGGGGTTTGTGCATTTTAATGTAATTCTGATTGGTGCATGTTCTCTCCTTTTTGTTGTGATTACTAGAGATACTTTAGTCCTGCCTTCCCAGTTCTGCGCCCTGCACAAGCAGTTTTGAAAAATTAAGTGCAAAAAGCATGACAAAGCAATATGAGGTTGCCGTGGTAAGTGAACTTTTAAACAAAAAATTACCATTTCTTCTCGTGTGTTCGGTCTGTGGGAGGTTTGAAGGGGTTTCATCACACACAAAGGGCTGGGAGTTGGGAGGAGGGGTCAGTGAAACAAAAAATACTACTTTTACTTTTTTCTTTACTGTGGTCAGTAGACATGTTCCATGTTTATCTGTTTGATACTCCTGGAATCGCAATGGGCTTGATGCATTTAAAGTGGGTGAAAGTTGGCAGTGGAGGTGCAGGGGAGGGAAGAGAAAGGAACTAGGTTATTGTCTAGTTTCAAAACAGCCGAGCAGTTCTGATTTCCTGAACTGAGCACAGTAGCTGGGTCATTCCTGATCAAAATCCTTAAGGAGAGAAGGAACAGTGGGGTCACTCCAAGTTACTGCAACTATCTCTGTGCCCTCGCCTGCACTGTTAGACCTCTTCCTTTCTTCCTCACATTTCCTGAGGTAGCAACTTTAGAAACCATCATTCTTAGACAAATTTTAAACGCTAAGTGATAGTCAGATAATACATTTGGAAAGTTTTGGTCTTAAAAGGTTTGAGGCTGGAGAAAGGGCTTGCTTGCTATCCTCCTTCCCACTTCTCCCTTCTCCCTGCCTCCACCCTCCCCTCTTTTTAAACTAAAAGGAACAGATTCATTTAAGGGTCCTTTCTCAATGTCCTCTCCGAATACCTTTTATTTGTTTTAAAATTGGAGGTATATTTTAGGGAAGGATATCTCAGTTTTGCCCCTTTGTCTCATCAACTTTCTGAGAATAACTATCCAGACTTAATATTTGTGGTAAAATAAACAATTTGAAGTTTGGTAAAAGGTTCAGCCTTTCCTCTGGAAAATTCTAAATTGTTTGGCCAGCTCTGCACTTAAGAACAAAACAAAAACAGAAACAGTAAATGCTCAGTAGTCTTAACTTTTTCTGTGTGTGAATCTAGTTGCCTTTTAACTTGTCAAGGGCTGTTGCCATGGAGATGACTTGGATGCCCTTTGTTAGAATGGACCTGCACATTCTCTGATGAGCAAGGCCATCTAAGTTTTCTCATTTGAAGGATGGGTTGGAAGCCAAAATGTTTCCTTGAAAGGAATTCTTCACATGTTTTGTTGAAACCATTCTTAACTTTCATTTACCTATGTGCAGATATAATTGTATGTGCTTGCATTTCTTAAAATCTATTCTGAAATAGATTTTTTAAGTTATAAATGTTTGATCATAAGAAACATAGGTAAAAATTTTTAACCAATAAAGACTAATATATTTTATTGGACATATACTTTAATAACGTATTTTAACAACTGGCTTATTTTTTGTCTATTATACATGAAGTTACAGTTCCTATTACAGGGAAATGATACCTTATACAGTTAACTTCCAAAGCCATCACTATTGCTTTTAGTCTTGCTATTTGCAATCACCATCCGTCCTTAAAACAGTTTTCAGTTTGAGAGCTTAAACACCAAATGACTAAACTGTTGATACAAGAGCAATAAATCCAGTAAAACTGTGAAAAAGAATCTCACAAGTGTTTATATTATAATATAGTATTTTATATATTTTTAGAATATAAATTTAAATCCCATTTCAGTTTGAAAGTTTGCTTTTCTTGTGTACTGATATTCTTAGAGTACAGATAGTCAACTAACAGTGTTTTGTTTTTAACTGTATAATTTATTTTGGACCATACTATTCAACTCTCATACTTGTTTAATTTAAATATGTGGCCTCTACATATGTAAAATAAAATTGCCGTGATACTTGAATTGAGAACATGTTTAATCAGAGTTATTTCATCATACTCATAGTCTTAAACAAACCCTCAACTTCACTTTTCATTTATATATTAAAACTACTGTTTCATTTGAAGACAATCATAACAATTATTATGTAAAATAAGTTGTATAATTGAAAGTTGTCTTCTAAATGAAAATTAATGATGGTGCATATGTTTAGTTTTCTATAAAAGTACTTAGACTAAAGCTGTATCTTCCTGGCACTTTCACTTACTAATACCATAATTCTGTGCCAACTGTAGGTTTGCTAAATAGTCTCAATATGGAAATTGCATTATATCAGAATGTAATACTATAATAATCCATTTCTTTCTCCAGTGTTCTAATTATATGTTATTGGCACGTTAGAAATACAGGGGCCATGTTCTGATATATTTCCCTAAACCTCAGTCCATTGGAATAAATTTTACAAATAACAGAAAGCTTATAATGTTCATAAGAACAAAATTCTAAGTGTTTTCAATTAAGTAGTATTTCTGTACTCTCATAGAAATATTCAATGCTTTCCTTAACGATGACTCATTTAAAATGAATAGGTATCATAAATAAAAAAAAGAAAAATGGATGAGATGTAGAGAGTGGAGGTAAGTGGTAATGTTACATTGTAGGTTTTACCTCTTATACTCTATCTTGGGCATGAGAAGTGCCTGCAAGCAAAAAACGGAAAAAAAGGAATGGCTGAATTGATACTATGATTTTAAAAATTCAAAAATAACTTTCATTTATTCCTTCTATTTAGTACTAAACTTACTAAGTATCTTTTATCAGATACAGATACACAATGTGAAATAGCTAAGAAGTTAACTTTAATAGTTAACATTTCTTGTCTACCTACCATGATCCAGGTCATGTATGTAAGTGCTTTGCATATATTATCTCAGTTAATCTTCAGAACACTGTAGGCAGTAGGCTTTAGTATGGTTAGAAACTGAGTAGTTAAGGTCACACAGCTCACAAACTATTAAGTGAGGTTTTGAATCTAAATCTGTTTGATGCTAAACTTGGGTCCAAAATCAGGCAAAATGAGAATCAAATAATAGAAAATGGGAGATAATTTACTAAATTGGGGGACATTGTCCATATAAAACCTACATAATCTCTGCAAATTCCAAACATAGGAATGACTACCTGTTAATCTTGGCACTTTCCTTAATAAAACCTTTTGAAGAAAAGAAATCTTACTGAAATATTCCTAACTATATCCCCAAATTAGGTTTGGATACATTAGGCTGGATTCACCGGTTGTTTCTTTTGGGGGAGAATAATAAAGAATTTGTTGTGTTCTCCATCCTAGTGCAAAAATAAACAAAAGGAGAGGAGGATTAAATAAATTTTAAAGACAGAAGTGTTTTCAAACATGTTTCAACATATTTGAAACATATGCAACATATACAAGTATGTACCAACAGTTTAATATAAGGAAAGACAAACTGAAAACCCAGGTTCCCTTAAAAATAAGGGACTTAAAATCAAATAAGCAGAGTGACTTTTTTCATTTTACCAACTCAAATGGGATTTAATTTTTCATTTTAAAGACTTTAAAAATTCAGTTACAATAAGATTTGTTAAAGTAATGAAATATATGATCTGACAAATAGCAAATCATTTCATGATTTTTTTTGCCATACATTCATTTTCTAAGTTAAAGTTTAATCAGTTAACCTTTATCCCTAATTATTCAGTGAATAGGAGCCTCCGTTTTTTAACTGCCTTTATTTAGTGAACAAAAGAGACGTAAAGATAGAAGTGACACAGAAAACAAAAAGTTTCAAATGGGGCCTTGTTTTAGATTCTTTTTTAAATATGAAAGGTGATAGACTCTGAAATACTAGGGGAAATCCTTTCCCTTTAAAAAGTTCTAATTTTGTTCTCTTTTATTTATAAAATCTTTGAATGTGAGAGATTGAAACATATTATTACATCTACTCAGGTTTATTTATTATTAACTTCAATCTGCAAAAATAGAGATATTAAGATTTTATCAAGATAATCCTTTCAAGTCCCCCTAAGTACCAATAAAAAAATGTTTAAGGACATCATTTACATTCAACAGAAAATTGCTCAGTTTTTCACTTTCACCTGAGAAGAAATGAAAGCACTTAGAATAACTCTATCTGCCCTTTATGCAATAGATGGGCTCCTCAGTTGCTTTGTGTAGACCTTTTTTTTTTTCTTTAAATTGGGTTACTTTTTTTTTTTAATGCAGAGAGGAAAGGGCATTTGAATTAATGTTCCTGTTAAATGAGGAACTTTTAAAAAATTGATTTATCCACTTTGTAAGTTGATTTTTTAAAAGTGAAATTATCCAGATCTACTATGTTTAAACCC
The DNA here is from genome assembly GCF_009834535.1 of Camelus ferus. Taxonomy (NCBI): domain Eukaryota; kingdom Metazoa; phylum Chordata; class Mammalia; order Artiodactyla; family Camelidae; genus Camelus; species Camelus ferus. Next base: position 15,590,252 of record NC_045699.1, read on the forward strand.
CATTACTGTGAGAATTCCAATAGCTTTTTTAAAAGTCTGAGAATTGTGGACTTTTAAGAACCATGTTTTAAAGGGGAGAATTGTGAGGCTTAAACATTTGAAATCCCCAAATAGTCTAGCAGTCAGTCACATATAACTCAATTGTACTTCGCTTTGATCTTGGAGATCATACCTTGATATACCCTCAGATTTTTACCCCCAAACCTAATTCTAGTTACTTGCCTCATTAAGTAAAATTCAGACTGAGTTTTTATCATAGTTCATAAAATATTTGTGTAATTTTATATTTTATCCTTGATTTGGAAATTTACATCACATTATCATGTACTAAAATCCAAGGATTGTATCTAGACAACTTTCTTTCCCTTCAAATTCATCAAAGTACACAAGTCTGTATATATAAATAATAAGTATAAATAAATATGCATATATAAAAAGTGATGGTTATATTAGTATGTAGCAAAAAAAGTTATTAAAGCAGTTTTTTAGTTTTAAATTTATGGTATAATGCCACAAAACTGAATTTTATCTAATGGCAAGAATATTGACATTTATTATTAACTAAAAAGAAAAAAAGAAATATAAAGCAAATGAAACCTGAAGTCAATACCATTAAAGAAATGAGAACTCAACTTTTTGAGTGTTTCCAGTAAAAATAACCATTGGACACATTATGGGTATTTAATAAAATCTAAAAAAAAAAAAAGTTGGTATCCTTTGTTAAAGATAAGGAGAATGAAGATTGGTATACAAATCTAGACTTTGGATTTCTAATTTCTCGGTGCTTAATTTATCACCATTAAATCTGATATTATGGCAGAGATAGTATTTAATGTATGTTTGATTCTCATCATAGGCACCATAACATTTTGATATGTCTTAGAATACAAAAATGATATACTTCACTCAACAAACATTATTGTATGCTTACGAGGTTTAAGGTACAATGCTAGAGCCCAGGGATACCCTGCTGGAAAAGATGGTTTTGCTGTCAAGTAACACAGTCTGTGTAGGAGACAGACATGTCAAGAAATGGTTATAATGCAGTGAGATAATTGCTATCAGAGGTGTGTACAAAGTGCTTTTAGAAAGACAGAGTAAGCTATTGCCAATATGCCTGCAATTGGCTTTAGTGTGTATATTCAGGAAGTGCTTCCCATTGGAGGTGAAGTTTTGCGTACTGACTTTATTTCCATTAAAAAATGTAATAGCGCAACTACAAATAATATAAAGAAAGGTGGAAGTATATATTTTCCTAGTCTTTACATTTTGATATGTACTTATGATGAGGGACAGCAAGTTTTCTGTTTAGGATACTGAATTTTTCAAGATTCATTAGTGTAATTTCTCAGATACACTGCCTTTGACAAATGTGCACAGCCGGGAAAGCCTTTAATATATTGATTATGTTAGTGTTTTGTTGCCAGTAGAATAATAGATAAAGCAGAGGCTCCATTTTTATTCTTCTGTGCTGTACCAAAAAAAAAAAAAAAAGTATCTTGTAAACCGTGAAAGGCACACAAAAGCAAAAGTAATTAAATAACATAAATGGTGAGAGAGATTGCCTGTGATCTGGGCTAGAATTAGAAAGGGGGATGTAAGAAAGAGGTTATTTGAGAGGAGATGATATGAAAATGTTTTAAAATAGGAAAGAGTTCTGCTTCATAACAATAGGTTATCAACTTTAGCGATTTCACTTTCCTTTGTAGTGCTTTCACATTTACAGTGGAGGAGGAAAGTACTATTAATCTCAAATTTTCCTTATTTATGATTAAATTTCATCATTGATCAGACTAAAACCACCCTATTTCTTTTTTACACTTCCAAATGCATGAAAAATCTTCACTTCAGAGTGATTAGTACTTCATGTGAATACCATTTTGCATTTTGCTCTCTGATATCTTGACAATACAATTTAGCCCATTCCTGCTGGGATTCTCTCCTGGCAACATTTTTTTACTTCCTTGTGTTCATTTGTAGGAAAATCCTCTCAACATTGTCACATGTATTATTTTATAGGAAGGAAGCATGTAAAATACTCTTGAACTCATTTTACTTGTGAGTTTGAATAGCATTCAGATTAGAATGATTTTCCCAGAATTTTATAGGCTTGCCCAATCCAGCTGTATATTTTATATGCTAATGTAAATTCTATTTTTGTTCCCCTTGGGGGTTTAAGTGATTATAATTGTTGCTCTTCAAAAGCCAAACAGATGATGATTGCTGCTTCAGGAGTATACCAAAAGAAACTGGCTTTCATTAAACCTGCTCATCCACTTCATAATTATCTCCATTTTATCTAGCTAAGAAGCAGGAAAAAATGGCAAGTACAGTTCATTGAAGCCAGTTCAGTTATTTAAACATCGCTTTATTGAACTAGCAGGAGGTGTTAAAGTAGGGGGAATGTTTTCATTCTAGCACTGATATGTAGCCAGTGGCCCAACTCAAGAGTTAGTTGAGCATCAAATGCCAGAGGCCACAGGGAATGAGAGGGGAGATATTTTGAGCCATTCTGAGAGGTGTCCTCTAGTGGATACAGTAAATAGTACTGCAGTGGCAGCTATTCTGAAAGTCTTTTTTGCTTGTTCTTCTTTCTCTGCATTCAAAATGGAGTTGGTTATTTAGTATCCATTAAGAAATACTCAAAAATATACCCTAAGTGAAAATGAAATTTCCTATAAAATGTAAAGAAAAGGGAGTAGGTCTGTATAAAGTCTAAAAGGATGCCAAATCCTGAGACTGACCACATCCAAAGTCCTTCAGGGAATTCTTATGATCACATGAGCCTTGTCATTCTCACCCTGGATCAGAAAGCAGATTTTTATGGAGGTGGGTTTTCCTCAACTGAGAGACTGTTTCCTCCATTCAGGTGACACAGGGGCTCTGAGTTAAATGTGCCCCAGTCAGAGGGAGAAGGTGGAGGGGTGGGATTGGAATTGGGCTGCACTGGGACATATTTCTGACCACATATATTGCTGGCTGTCCTCCTATTGGATCATTGAGGGTCCTTGAACCCTCACTCAGAGGAGTAGAAAAGTGCCAGGGTCAACAGCTGTTCAAGCTTCCAGCTGTGAAAAAGCAATTCTCTGCTAGTTAAATGAAAAATTCTGCAAGGGCTCTCTCCTCTAAAATTTCAAAGAGCCACATTTTAGAAACCAATTGTCTAAGTCTAGACTTAGATAAAACATTACATTCACAAACAAACAAAAACAATGGAAGGTTTCACTTTTTCTACAGATTTTCATTTTCATGTTCTGTGATAGTTCAATTTCAGGCAATTTCACTCTTTGAAGTTTTAACATAGAACTATTATCTTACAACTTGATTTTGAAACTTTTGGGGAATCATGTTGAAAAAGAAAAAAAGGAAAGTTTTCTTAATAAGAAAAAGAAAATATATTCCTAAAAGTCTTTGGATAATTTGTTAGAAAGTTGTGTATGTTAAAAAAAATTATTTTTTCTCTCAATTCTTATGCCACAGCAATAAGCATTTTTTCTAGTTTTTATATATGTAATCTTATTTTGGCTTCACAGTAACCTCATAAAGTAAGAACAGCAAATACTATTATTTCATTTTATATTTAGAAACATAGAGATTTATAAATGGTTTTAAAACTAGAATTTGAGCATACCAGCTTTTGGAACAACCTCTTAAACAACATCCCCTTTATCTGTCAACAGCTTGACAATTCACTATGTTGAATTTGAGCTAGACTATAGAGTCATTTCTAAACCCCGAGGTGGGGTGGAGCATAGAATGTTCCTAGATCATATGTATTTTCCCAATGAACTTTTAGGTGAATTTGCATTCTTAGGTCCAAGGAGAGGGTCTATCAATGGACAGCTCTCTACAAACTCTCTAAATTCAAAATTCTATCTGGTGGTATGGCAGTATTGGAATTTTCTTGGATTCCTGTATAGAGATATGCCAGGGTATGAATAACTCTGATTGCCTACCAACAAGGAAGGCCTATAAAAGCCAGAAGTCTGAAAATATACCAGCTGCATCTAGAGCTGCCCTAAGCAAAAATGGGGAATGATTGGTTATCTCACATTCCCATCACCTTCTCTTGATGCCTCTAGGACCTGGTTATCCTTTATTCCTCTAGGCTTGTACCACCCCTTTACTGACATTGCCAAAACCCAAGGTCTACGAGGACAGTCTCTTCCTTCCAAGGTGACAGACAGGTTGTTAATGTAATAAGTTAATTGTCACTAATGGGAAGATATTAAGGAGAGTCCTGGTTTCAGTTAATATTTAAAAGTTGCTCCCAGGGAATGTTAAACAATCATGGTGAGTAATTCACAGTGTGGTCATGTCAGGTCAAAATATATGTTTCTGGTAGTTGCTTTTCTTAACCATGTGGCACTCCTTGATCTCTATCACTGAGGAGACTGCTTACTTATCTTGAAATAGGACAGTCAGAAATGTACTTAACTTGAAAATATATGGGGCTGAAAAAAAATTGATTTGATAGTATTGGCTTATCTGCCTATGTTTATTAAATAGAAGCAAAAGCTGCAAGACATAGTAAACACTAAAATAAATCCATGCCAATAAAATGACTCTGTAATTTCCCAGGGTTATCTCACATGTCTGTTCTTTCATCATAATAATGGGAACTTGTGGAAAATCATGCTTACTCTGTGACCTCACAGACATATGAATGTAAATATAATCTTTTAAAAGTTTCCCAGTTAAGTCTCTTTCCACATAACACTAAGTACATATTTGGCAATTATTCCAATGAATCTGCTCAACAGAGATTGCCAAACCAAAATAGTTCAAGCCAGTCTACTTTAACTCCGTATTAACTGAGCAACTGAAAAAAATCTGTACCTTATTTGCTTTAAATGAATGGTTCATCAGAATCATCCATGGAGGTTTTCATAAACACGTCTGTTTAGACCTCAGCTCAGAATTACTGAGTAGAATTACTCCTGGATGAGACCAGGCATCTGTACTTTCCAAGAAAAACTCCCATGCTTGGGTTGAGGCATTGGTGCACAGCCATGTGTGAGAACCACTGGGCTTTTGTCTCAACCAGTTCACTGAAGAGCCACTCTGTGCCAGGTACTCTCCTAAACACTTGACAAGTACTTTCTTACTCAGTGCTCACAACATCCCTAAAAGGTGGCTATTACTTTTATACTCACTTTACCAATGAGAAAGCTGAGTCTTGGAGAGGTCAGACAACATGCCTAGAGCCATAGATCAAGGACAGGGAGAAGCAGGACCAGAATCCAGGTCTGCTCGAATACTCTGAACTGCTTGTACAGCCCTGAAAAGGTCTTTTTAATATACAGATTGAAAATGTATGGCTGCATTTTATAGCTGTAATTTCCAACCTAGAAGCCTCTATTTTGCTGCTTTGATTACCCTAAGATTATCCAGAACGTACTGGGATTGTTTCATTTTGTGGCCTTAAAAGAGAGCTGTTATATTCATGTGAGAGGACACGTGGTCTGATAGGTAAAAGATACTTTAAAATATTGGTAAAATGTTTTGCTTTCTTTGTATAAAGGTCACAGATGACTTTCTACCTTAGTTCTTTTTTTTTTTTTTTAATTTAAGTACAGTCAGTTACAATGTGTCAATTTCTGGTCTACCTTAGTTCTTAATTTAGAAACTCAGGAGCTGCCATAAGCTACCTTTTGATTTTGTGGCTAAAAGGTATTCAGAAATGAGACAATGTTAGAAGAGCATGATTTTTCTGCCAGGTTCATTCTTATCAAAAAGAAGATTTTAAAATTGTGTAATATCATTGCTGAGAAATGCAGTTTCCAGTGTGGAATATGTCATTTTAGGATATGTTCTTTCTGATTTGGGTCTGACGCCATTATTTAGAGTAGTGATGACTCATGTCTAGAACTGAAATCTGTTTTTCATGGGTTTATACATTTTTTCCCCTTGAATTGCACCAAAAATGGTTTTTTAATTGGCTTTAACTCATGCCCAATAAATTGGATGAAAATTGATTGCCGCAGTCATGTTTGGTTTAAAATTATTCAAGACTGCACCACGAGTCAAACGAGTGCGTGAGCCAGGGCGGCCGCACTTTATGTCCTCTGTTTATGACGAATGACTTTTTCTGGAAATGGTCATAATTCATATCTAAAACTTAATATATGTTCCCAATTTATAAAGCCTAAAAAGATAGTAACCGAGTCATGTTAAAACACATTATATTAAAAAATAAAGTTCTCTTATTTTGATATTATTTTTTAGTACCTTCTTTTCCACTCCTGTCAATAATACAAGTATAGTCATGATATTCCTTTAAAAATAAATAATACCTGCATGTAGCTCTCGTTAGATGCTTGGTCATAATATTAGACTGTTTTGACATGGCAAAGTTAAATAAATGAGGATGTTAGGACCATACCATCCTCTGGAGTTGAAACTGTGAGCCAGTTTCCCATTCTCTGAAGAGTGATTTTAAAGACAACAATTCAACAATATGAAAATTGAATTAACTCAGGTGACTGTTTAGGGCATTGAAACAGCAATTCACTAAATGGTATCTGTCAGGAAGCCAGTTTTTGTTCAATCTCATTATAATTATTTACTGTATTACGGTTTTCATTTATTTATATGCCATAGAAATACAAGCAAATCACTTTAAGGGCTTTGCTAGTTGGGAATAAAGGTTCATTTTATGAGATTCTCTAGCAACTGCAGCAAAGGGTATAATAGGGGAGAATACATGATTAATTAAGGAAAAGAACAACCCTTAGTCATAATATAGATAGGTAGTAAGTGAAGGAAATAGTTGATGTTTTTGTGTATAATTAATATTAGGCAATTCTAATTGGACAAGATAGTTACATCTGATACTGAATTACTCTAAGAAATGGGTAGAGCAGTTTCTGAGATTTTTCAACTTGCTCTATTCTATTTATTTTTCTTATGTATTAAATCCCAAGATTTGTCTTTATAAGTAAATATTATTTTGTTTATAGACTGTAAAACTCCAGGGCTTTTCATCTGTCCTGTCTCTAAATCTAAGTCATCTTTTAAGAGGTCCCCATTCCTCACCACTCAGTATCTACCACCTGCTCCCGCTCGGTGGCTACAAGGCTGAAGCTTGAGCTCTCGAGGTGTAGAGTTTTTGTCCTCAAAACACAAAACTGCCAGTTTTTCTGATTTATAAACAAGAAAGCACGCTGAGAACTTTTACAAACTCAATGCAGAAAATGAGAAAAAACTAAAAGTCCAAATCCTATTACCTCAAAATAGGCTCTGTTTAATGTTCTAGGAACCATTCTTTATATAATGTTTAATACTCTCAACAATATTTCATGAAAGTCTTTACCAGATCACTAATAGATACTATCCTTTGACATGATTTTATAACTGTTTACTATATGGTTATGAAGTAGACTTCTGAAAATTAAAATTTGCAAAAGCTAAATAATTAAAATTTCTTCAAACTGCCCCAGATTACTGGTGGTTAGTTCCTCCTAGGACATATTATGTAATTTTTCTCAAAATCTTATTGTATTTGACCTGAATCATTTTAAAGAAGCAAATCATTCTATTATCACTTTAATCTCTTTTCCACTTGTCAGCAGTAGCTAGCATGGCAAGGCATGAGTGTAATTATTTTCATTATAAAAAGTAGAGTTTTGTTTGTTTGTGTTAACTGTAATGCCTTTTGCTTTTGTTTTCTTGCAAGTATTATGTCATCTTTCATTTCTGCTACATTTCTTTAGAATTGCTGAATTTCACTTCTGGCAAGTATCTTACAGATTATCTAATAAATAGTGATTAAGGACTTGGGCCATAAAAATGGACTACTTAAGGTCAAATCCCAGCTCTGGGAACTTCTAGTTGTGTAATTTGGGGCAAATTACTTAACTTCCTCAGTTTCATCACCTTTAAAATGATAGTATTATTATGAGGATTAAATGACTTAATACACATAAAACATTAGAATACTGCTAAGCACATAGTGCATACTCAATGCCTGTTACCCCTTACTATTTTTTGCCCAATCCAGTCTTGTGGGAATCAGGAGGTTTAGTCAGAGTGACTTGCTGAGGGGAATTAGCTAGTCTGTGAGAGAAATAATAACTAGGACTTATGTCTCCTTTCTTCAAGCCTAGCTCAGTTCAGTGCATCCTTTCCTAGCATTGTTTTTAAAGCCCCCTCTCAGGCCTGAAGGTGTCTTAGAGGGATCCACAGCTAAGCAGGGTGCTGGGTGATAGCTCTGGTTCCTAGTTTCTCTTCCTCACAGCTTTCTTGGGCCTTTTGTTTCAAAACTATTATTTCTTCAACCCAATCATTTACCCAATGCCTGCTATACATATTTTGGCCATCAAAACATTTTCATTATGATTGGTGTGAACTCCTCTTTTATACCTGTCAGTCTTCCCCCATCTCTATCCCCTGACCTTGCCACCTCATTCCAAGGAGTCTTAGAGCTTTAGGCAAAAAGCTTAACCCTTCTTCTGTCTTGATTCTGGTTCCAATACCATTGAATCTCTTCCTGTTTGGCATGTCCAAAATTTACGCTTGTCAATAAATATATCTTGTATCCAGTGGTTTTATGTCAGTACTCCCCTCTGCTGGCTTTCAAAGTGCTCTATGATGTGAGTCCGCAAAACCTAATCAACCTGATATCTGATTGCTCTCTAGCACATGACCTCCATTACAGTGTCTTCCACCAAGTCTTGCAATTTTCACCTCTGAAACTCATTTCATTTGCTTTGAACACCCCCCCCCAATAAAGTAGATTTACATAAAGATCTTTTAAAACTAAGGCCTAAAACACCTTAATATATATTTCTATAAAAACCTTGTAAGGTGACACAATTTTTCATGTATAATTTGATATGACTAATATAGAGACATGCCTCTCTTTTAGTATTCATTCTACATCTGGGAAATATTAGTATTCTATAAAACATCAGTGCTCTATGAGTTAAATAATGAGCACTGACATAAAAGAAAGACTTTTTATTGTCTGCACAAGAAATCTGGAAATATCGGCAAGAGGAAAAAAAGGGAATTTCACAGTAAACTATGTCAAAATAATTCAAGGAAATGTCTGTTTGTTGCTCAAACAGCTTAAACAGTCTGCAACACTATTCATTTATGTTACGTCTCCCAACTCATGTTTACAGAAACTGACATTTCAAACAACCTATTCTCTAATTTCTCATACCAGAATGACAGTGACCAAAGGAACAGAACATTATTTCTATTACAATAGTATTCTCAGCCTGAAAATGCATATACATATACTCAATCAGAAAAAATAGATTTTCCATTTAGTCACAGCAACATGAAGGGTTAAAAGAGGTTGGTGTTACGTGGCTGTAGAGTCACTCTGGCTATTCTATGTGGATGCTTGTGTTTCTTCTCGGGGGCTCATCACACTTCCTCCTAGAAGTCTGGCAGTCACATGACTGGGCTTGACAAGAGCGGGTCAATCTTATCAAATTATAAGATAGCATTTAAGGCACAGACAGATGCCTACTGAAGTTTAAAATAAAGAACATTAAGTCTGTTTTTCCACTGTAACCCATGAACTTAGACATCCAAAAGTTTCAAGTTCATTCTTTTAGCAGGCTGCAAAGTTTTGTTTCCTTCCATTCTACTGACTCCCCGCAAGTCCAGCTCTGTAGCTGCATCTATATCAATCTTTGGCAAAGTAAGCCCAGGAGGGAACTGCAAAACTGTAAACCATACACCAGCCTTAGGATTCCTTTGACATTCTGTGTTTTACAATGTCAAGTGGACATTATTTCTCCATTTTGTTTCATTCAAAACAAACAAACTATTATAAAAAGCATATCCTCTTGTGCCCTTTACACAGTCTACCTTTATGTTCCTTTAGATATTTATTTTGATAGGTATTTCAAGCACAGAAAACCTAAGAAATAGAAAAATAGAGTAGAAAGTACTGTTAGCCTATGTAAATTGAATAAATATAATAGACTATAAAAATATATGTGGAGAGTGGGAATGAGCCCAGGGAGAGGTGAGTGATAAGGAGACTGAAAGTGATTTCTTTCAAGGCCATAAATGACTAGTAACTTTAAAAATCTTGCCACAGAGTTAACATAGAATGGTAAACAAGAATGGATCATATATGCATATATATTTTATATATTTGAATAATAAAAGTGTCTTGGCATAAAATTAAAATATTTTAATTTAATTAGATTATGATGGTATGTATTTGATACCAACTTGATTACAGTGAGTAATTAACTGAATTATAACCTATACTTAATGCCAAACACTAACATTTTGAGCCTAATGAAAGGAACAATGGTCGTAATTAATGCCAAAGAGAGTAGCACATTGCACAAAGACTGACATTCAAGAAACCTGTTCTGTATTCCTATTAATCTTAAAAATGTTACCTAAATTCCTAACGCTTCTCTTATGCCCCTGAAAATGAGAAGTAATTTATGTCCTTCCATACCTCCTGGGTTACAATGATAAATATGTAAAAGTGCATTGAGTTTTTTGTGATAAAAGGTACTATAAAAATCTAAGGTGTTTTTATTATTGTATCAATCACATGGAATCTCAGACTAAGTTCCTTTTTGAAGACCCACAACTGTTTATGGGTGAATCATGAAATTGTTTTGGGATATATACTGAAGCCACGTAACAGAGAAGACAGAAGATTTTATGCCTTTGGGGGCCCTTTAAACTTGGTTACAATTAGAAATGTGAGAAGATATTTATCATAAGATATATCAGTTAGGACATTAGTGACATCAAGTGTTAATATTTAAGAGACAGTATATAAAAGGTGGAATTCTAATTCTGGCTTCATCACGTAGTGTGCTAAGTCACTGTTTTGTTCCCAAAATCATAGTTATTGTGTATTGACTACTTCCCCCTTGCCAGGAAGCTTGAATATTTTACACTCATGACTACATTTAACCTCACGGTGACCCTAAATTAAACAGTGTTATTGCCATTTTATAGATCAGGAAATTAAGACTTACAAGAGATAAAATTAACTTGTCCAAGACCCCACAGCGTTGAAGTCAGGTTCAAATCTAGATGTGTCTAAAGTAAAAACCCAAGCTCTTACAATTTTCAAAACTGTAGCTCCTAATAAAGTAACATTACAATTTCTATCTAAAGGACTAATTTTTGACAAACTATACTATTAAAAAACTTGTAGAGAGATACTGTATAAACACAGGCACTCAAAAGATCCTTGAATCAAATTGAGATGGGTCTTTTGTCAAAGATCAGGAATAAATATTTAGACATAGGAACTGATTATGTAACACTCCTTTGACCTTCACCTGAAGGTAAATGTTATATCTGGAAGGACACAATTAGTTACATGATTTTTTTCTTTGGTAATAAATGGCAGTCAGTTTAAAACAAAAACCTTGGAACTTTTAGATATTTACAAAGCTTCCAATATTTTTGCCTTTATACATTAATAGATTGTTTACCTTAAAAATCTATGATCTGATTTCCCATAGAGAAGAATTAATAATGGGGAATCACTTTAAAAATAATTTTACATTTTTTGACTTTTAATTACTTCTCATCATTCATAATGAACTGCCATGCCTGTAGAAACCATATATATCATTTATTTGTGAGAAAAATTAGACAGGAGTGTTTTTAATAATTTCATGCCAAAACATTTTTCTGTTCAATAATGAAATTTTTTACTTTTAAAATTAGCTTTCAGTTTTGAAATGTTGTAATAATTTATATTTATAAAATACCTTTTTCTCACATTTCAAACTTAGTGAGAGTGCATCTTTTAAGCCTTATGCAAATTCTCATCTTTAAAAAGTCCTGCCTGTGGTGACAAAGAGTAGGTTAAGCTGTCCATCTTATGCAAATTTTCAATTTAATTAGGAAAAATAAAAACCATAGCTTAAGAGACTCACTAAAGCTAGCAATTCAAACTTGTTTGAATGTTTGTAACAAGCAGAAAAATATCTTACTATATGATTATCTGAAGATAATATGATATTGCCTAAAAGGCTAGAATTTATTAAAAGAATACCTTTTAAAATGCTTATATAGCAGCCATTATTTAAAACAGTATGATAGCATTATGGAAAATGGTGTTAATGGAGGGGAAAGGTTAACTAACATGAACAAATTTCTCTCTCATTGACGGATCCATACAGCACTCATTCATTCATACAGCTGAATATTTTTTAAGACCTTGCTGTGATACAGGCGTGAAGGACTTTTGCAAAAAGTGTTTAACAGAAACATATTTGAGATTCCATCACTGATACATATTTGTTTACTTCCCTAGATAACAACTTCAGAATTTAAAAGAATTATTTTAATGTATCCAAATAGTTTAATAACTACTGATACATATACTAGCATCTTAAATTTTTTCTCATCATTTTCCCCAACAAATTCATTTTTAATTCTTCCTCACCCCACTGTGATTTAAGCAGCCTTTGTATTGTCAATTAAGTGCACTTTGACAGTGATTAAAGTTTGGAGGTTAAACAAAATAAAAACTGATTGATTTTCTAAAACTGCATTAACCATTTGCTATCAGCCAAAGGTACCTTTTCAGAAATATTGCTAAAAGTTAAAATATAAATGCTGCTGTGGAAAATATACTGCATCCTCTCATAAATGCACACTAGTAAATTTACAATCCACTGAACCACACAAAGAACAAGATACAGTGCATGGTCATTAGTGAATCAAGACAACAAGGTCAGTGGCTATAATCTGGTCATCATACATTTTAAACTTTTTGTGAAATATTTATTCAAATAATGCGTAGACTTTAATGCCTCATATCCATGAAAGCAGACAGAAGAGTGTAGATAGGAAGTGTGCTGTAAAAATCAGGTGCTATCAAAATAGACATGTGGAATTCCTTGAGCTTCTTGAAATACCCCATAGTTACTATGTGAGTGTAGGGGGAGGGGATGAAATATAACTCTTCTTATAAATGGCTAAAGCAGATTCTTTTCAGTGGTTGACAACTTCTTTGGCTATTCTAAAAACCACCCTGGAATCTCTCCTGTGACCCTATCACTTCAACAGAAAGGTCAGGTTTACCACAGTTTTTGGTTAACTCCTCTGTATCTGGTAGATCTACTTTTCTTACAACAAAAAAGAAAACTTTAGAGATCATTTGGAATCTTTTTTTTTTAACACTGTAGCCTGAGAGTTTCCTCTACCCTATGCACTGATAAAGACAGAATTCTGTTTTATATCAGATTGGTTTAAATTGTTCCTTAATCTCTATTATATCAGACTTCACACAACTTGGTATGTTTCAGATTGTTTCTGCATTTTAGCTATGACTGGGAATCATGACCAAGAGGCTGTGCCCCTTTGCAACTTTTCCTCACAGCTTCCCCATCCCAAATAATTTTTAAAACCGGTGGACTTCCTCTCTCACAGCTCCCCTCCCCTATTAAGAAATATATCCCATTCCAGGCGCCCCCTCTCTGCCTGCCGAAAGCATTTTAATGACAGTTTACTTTAGCGGTCTATCAGCCGACTGCTGCCTCTGCCACCTGAATTTCAATTTCTTAATTTACAGCCCAGATAAAACAGAATGGAGCAGGATCTGGGCTGCTCTCTACATTGGGTTGGCCTTATCAAGCGTGAAGTTTGGCGCATTGCAAACCTATTCAAGTGATTATCTGTTGAGGACCTCTCGAGCCATCTCCATCTCTGCAGCGGGCTGATAAGACAGCTGTTTCTCTAGCCGCTGTGTCTCCCCGGGCCTCAGTCTTTTTCTGATACAAACTCCGCCTTTGTCACTGTGACCCGTTGCGGTCACTTGCTCTATGGGGCAAGGGTTTGATCTGAACACACGTGAGGGAAAAGTGTGAGTGTGTGAGAGAGCAGAGGAGAGAGGAAATAGGAGGGGGAGAGCAAGGAGAGAGAGAGGGGGAGGAGGGAAAGAGGGTTAGAGACCGGAGGGACGTGGGGGCAGGGCTGCGTGCAGAGCGCAGTTGATAGATCTGATTGACTGGTTGCTCAGCCCGGCTTTATTATTTCAAATTAGACGTGCATCGCACACAAGTGGAAACATAAATCTTCAATATAAGAAAGACCCTCCAAGCATCGGAAGAAGAAAAACCGTTTCTTCCCAGGTCCCGTTAAAGGGGCCGGCGAAAAGACTGCCACCAGCTGAGACAGATGGTTTCCTTTAACTTTGGGAACTGCTATTTTTAATTACTTGTATTAATTTTGCATGAGATGTATCGGCTCTAGGAGGAAGCTTAGAGAAGGCTGTTAGCATCCCTGGGAGAAACGGACACAAAGCTTTGATTTGCCCTTTCTCACCTCCAATTTTTCTTACCTCACCCTCGCCTGGTCGCCTAGATCACCCTTTGCATGCTCAGGAAGGACGTGAGTTTATTCTTGCTAAAAGTTGATACTGAGTAAAAGAGGAGGAAAGAAACCTGAAGACATTTGGGGGAGCGTTTACATGAATGATCGTCGAGACGAAGCTGCAAATAAATTTTCCGAGACACTCTGGGGCACGTGCAACAGATTTTAGTTTGACTATCTGCAGGCAAATCACCTAAAGGAGAATGAACCTCATACAAATTTTGCCGAGAAAACAAAAACAAAAACAAAAAACAAGGCAGAAGTGGTAGAGAGGAAGAACAATATAGGCTGGGCTTAAAGATTTACCGTGACACTAGATTACATTTAATTTTTAAAAAACGTTTATACAATTCACGTGTCTTTAAGTGTAAACAGTAACCTCAGAATTTAGGGTAAATTCTCGCCGACCCTACTCCCTTTCCAGCCTTTTCCCTCGAACAGGAGTTTAGAGACAAAATATAAAGGGAAAGTAAAGGATGTTTGTGATCCTGCGCACTGCCGTCTCTGGCACAGTCCCTAATGGAAAGTGTTGGCAATATATAAAGGGTTCTTTGCAAAATAGTCTGGAAGGTCACTCACCTTCGGATAAAAGGCTTTAGCCCCTTTGCCAGGAGATGGAGAGAGCCGAAGGAAGAACTGGGGGAGGGGAGAGGGGCTGAGCCGGTAGGCGTTTTTGTTGCAATTCCCTCCGGGAATTTCGAGGATTAAAAACTCTGGAGTGGGTTTAGCAGACTTTTCGGTGACTACCTGGATTTGCATTTATTTTGCATGGCCACTTTGATGACTGGCAGGCTCACCAGGGGAAGGGAGTGTCTGAAAATAGAACAGTGGAGGGTCTGCAGCGAGTTCGGGGCACCAACCTTCCTGGTGGTTTGTCACGATGACTGGGTCTTAGCAAAAGCCAGCCTAATTCAAAATAAACGTGTTTCTATGGAGTAGGGCAGCCCCTTCCCTAAAGTCTTTAGAAATGAAATGTTCCCAAGAATTGCAGTTTCCGTGTTTCACTGAGAGGGACAGTCCTATCAAGCTTTGCAAACCTTTATTCAGGATCGGCTTGTCTCTGTCCATGGTGCTAATTCTTGCCTCATTCTTTTGCCTGGTTGCCACGTTGGAATCAATTTTCTCGACTTTTTGTTTTTTTTCCTCTTTTCTAAACTGTGGAAGTAAGGTTGACATACTTCTTTAAGAATAATTAAAATAGTAATCTTCAAGTTATATAATATCTATATTTCTCAGGCAGACACACTTCTAACATGAACCACAGACACCACCCCCACCCCAAAACAGCCCAGTAAATTAACACAGAATAATATTTTTATCCATCTAAGAGGGTATAGTGTTTGGAACTATCACCCTAAGCCAAACGTGGTAAACTCATTTAAATAGCTGAACTGCTTTATTTACTTTTTTAAAAAGTTACAACTGTAGTTTACAGCCACATTTATCATAAAATCCTGAAAGTATCCCTTCCTCTCCCCAACCCCGCAGAATGAGTATAAGGGGGTTATTTATCCTAAAAGACATTGCCCACAATAGTTTATGAGTATTCCTGTGAATGGCTGTTCCTTCATAAAGATATTTTAGTAAAATAATTAATTGAATTTATTACTTTTTTGGCTTTGAGAACCATTCTTTTTGCAGCTTTCCCCACATCAAACTTTTTCTCCAAGCTCTCAGTGATTCTCTATATCTCTCCCTTCTCTGCTGCAGCTTAAAATAATGCCAAAGACTTTGAAGATATATCAGAGCTAACAAGACAATCATAATTCAGATGTCTTTTAAATGCTTTTCTAATGCACGTTCAGATGCTGTGGATACTTCTTTACCTAACTATGAATGAAGAGGGACTGATTACACTTGCTTAATGTGGAATGTGATGTTTACACATAATCTTTATTAATTGCAAGACAGACTATGTTAATATTTCAGGCTATGACAACATGAATTTAAAAGTGAAATCGACATCTAGATATCATTTATTTTAAAGTGATTGTATTCAGTTTTTATTTTTAACAGTTGGAGAAGTACATGTTACTTATGCTGTATCTATCCATTTAAAAGTTTTTAAAATTTAAAAACATCTGTTTTATTGAGGAAGTAAGTTAGTATTTTAAATATTTTTCAATTTCTTAAATAACTTAACTCCATTTTATCTACATAGAAAAAACATGTTGAAAATGACATGAAAAATATTTGCTCCTCTGAACAAACTGAAAAAAAAAACATATATACTGAATGTGCAGAATTTTCTATTTTGCATTTGAATGGACAAGTTTACCTTTTTTTTTTCAGGTAATTTCTTTACCTATATAGACACATGCTGGATTTTCAACACTCCACACCATAGACAGCTTTCCATATCCACCCTCTCCCAATCTTTGGAATAATATATTACTGTAATCCACAAAATCTTTCCTGTGGATGCAAACAAATACTAAAAATTAAAAGAAAAATTAGTTTCCACACAGTCAGAGGAGACTTATGTACTTGTAAGTTAATGATAAAGATTTTCTTCAGAGTGCTGAGAATATTACATGGACAAATGCAACTAATTCAATACTAATTTAAGAATATGTTAACAAGGAGAAAAGACAATTCACTCCATCGGTAATTCTGACTAAATAGTATTATATTTTTACCCAAATTGTATTTATTATTTTATTCTCTGTACTGATCTAGGGTGAAAGGAGGAGTTGAAGGAGGATGACAACAAACCCAATTTTCCAACTGTTTATTCATACAGTGATTAATCTATTGTAAATGAGGTAGAGTTTTTCTGTTTTTTCCCTTGATATGTCCTTCCCTCAGCCCCTTGACTCCATTTCTTCAAATGGCTTTTCTTTCTTCTTCCCATGAGTTTCAACCAGGTCTAGATAATAATTTGAAGTTGAAACCAGGACCCCAGGCCTGTCGTTGAACAAAAAGTAGGGGTGGGGACTAGGGCATGATAATTATAAATGGCAGTTATAACACATAGATTCAAGCCTTCTTTCCCAACTCCCAGTATTGTCATCCAAAGTATAGAACTCACATGTTATACAGGCTATATGGGAGATAAACAGGTCTATTCTTTCTCTTTAATCATTTATTAACACTCAAGGACAATTCCAAGGAAACATATGGACACTATGATTTACTTCAACCCTTATTTTCTAGTCATTTTGTTTTGTGACTGTCTGTCCCTTTTCCCTCCATCCCACCCCACCCTCCTGCAAACTCTGACTCTTACCTGTGCCTCTTCTTTGCGGCATTCTCAAAGATAGTGGTTAGTAGTAAATAAACAGGTAAAAGGATTCCTTTTAGAAAGGCATGAGCTTCCAGAGAAGATGGTTCATTGTGTAAGAATTGTAAGTACTGTCTAGGAAGCTGGTGGTGTCTTTGAATATTAAAAGAAGAAATTCAAGCTGGAAAAGAACCTAGGTCAAGTGACTGTGGTCTCTATTTATACATCAAGTCAATGCTGAGGACCACATTTTCACTTGGAGGAAGAAATAAACACCATGCATAAAACTATATTCCAGCCTCCTGAATGTTTTTAAAATAATGGGGTTTAATAAAGTAGTCTTCATCTATAAAGCAGAAGCGTTGACAACACTTGGTCTTCTGGTTAAACTTTCTAAATCCTCAGAGAAAGAGTGCAGATAAAGGCTTGCCTATCTTTACAGTCAGCAATACATGTGTGGTCCAAGAACTGTACCGCCAGCAAGTGCAGAGGAGTGGCTTGTTCTCCTTCTATGTACAGCTGCTCTTTTTGAGAGTCATCATTTACCTCAAAGTGAAGGACCTTAGCTCCACTTAGTACCTTTTTCCCTGGATAGGATGTTTATCCTGCACTTTTCTATTCTAACATTAAGTGAAAGGTAATTCAAACCGGGCAGCTTTATTTGAAAGCATTTCTGACTTCATTCTTACCCTAAAAAGACGCTTAAAAAATAAACAGAGCTGCAATATGCATATGTTAAAATAGAGAAAGACATAAAATTGCCTGATAATATCTAATCTCGAATACTGGAACACAAATTGAAAAAGGCATGCGTACAAGTAATGGATGTACATTCATCCCTTGCACACAGATCAAAGAGAGGTAGATCTCAATGACTCATACATACCGGACAGTTTAATGTTATAAAGAAACGTGCCATAGATGCGGCAGTGATGGCAAAGGAAGTGAGTCTTTCGGAAGCAGAAAGATTTAAGAGGAAAGTAGATCTTGCCATATCGCAAACTCTGATAGTACAGTTCCAACCCTCCCACGTTGCTCTTTCCCCATCCCTTTTTGCTTCTTGCATTTCCCTTCGCGGCCAGCGTTATGTGTGTACCTCCCCGCACAACTTACCTTGAAACGGGACTCCATTGAGCTCTCGAGAGTGACACAAGCACTTAACCAACCATATCGCGCGGCCTCGCCTGGGCGGCCTCAACAGAAACGTCTAGGCCAATCAGAGTCCTGGGGAGATAAGCAAGTTGCGTTGTGGCGCGACTCAGCGTATACTTCCGCGCGTGCTGCTCGGGATAGGAGCCTGGCAGAGCAGCTGCACACACGGCAGTGCGGAGGCAGAGAAGGGGTTGGTGATACGGTGCTATAAATCTGTGGTCCAGTCCACCTCCCTTTTAAGACGTCCTCCCCCCTTATTTCTGTTCTCAGTTAGAGATGCAGCAGCTTACTCCTGTAGCGACCTACTAAAAAGCAACAAGGAGAAAGACATCGTCTTTTTGAAAAAACGTTCTTTCGTCTCTTTTCTTTGTTCCTTCGTTTGTTTTTCTTGCCCCTTTTTTGTTTAGTTAAACGGCAATAGGAGGGTAGTCTCTCCGTCTTTTAAAACTCTTTTTTAAGTTTCCCCTCCCCTTTCATATTTTTTTTTCGCCGTTTCTTTTAGCGTTGGACTTTGGGGTCGAAAGCATTTCTTTTTATTTGCTTCTTTTAAGCCGAGCACAGTTTAGGTTTCGTGCTGTCTTAAGAGAACTATCCAGCAGCTTCTTGCTCATCCTTATTGGGAGAACTGCACCGTTACTTTAAAAACACACATACACAAAAACCTTAAGGGAGAAAGGTAAGTTTCGGTTTGGTTTCTTTAATCATTAGTTGCAGCGATGCGCTGGCAAACCCAGAAAACCTGTAAGTGAGCGGAATACAGAATACGAAGTTAATTGCACATGTTTGTCTCATTTCAAAGCTACTGCTCTGCTTTTTAATTCTAGAGAGCTAAACTAAAAGACCGTGGACGCATGCTTGACGTACTGAATATTCTCAAATGTCAATGGCAGAAACTTGTGGCAAATGTAACTAGTGTAGAGCAAGATGTTGAGTGAGCTTCGGGATTTAGATTGGAAGTTCATTTCGTGGGAAGAGAGAGATAAGTTGGGGGGGGGGGATGAAATGCATGCCTCTACTTTCGCAAAGCAATGGAAGGACCGGAGAGGCTTTAATACCATTAACTGGAATCAGAAGCCTGGACTCGTAGATTAGAACAGCGAAAACCCCAGACTTAATTGCATTAACTAGATAACATGTGCTGGGAAGATGGGATTGCCAGATGGAATTTAGATGCTGCACGAGGCAACGAGTTGTAGTTGACTGGAAAAAGTACATGCTGCCTGAGAGCTGGGGCTGGGCTGGGGCTGGGGTGGGTAGAAGCTGTCAAAACTCATCATTGCGAGGTGTGCGGGCTCCAATTCACTACCGCCAATTATCGTGGTTCTGTTCTAAAAGAAGATAGCCAATTTAGGGCCGAATTCTTAAGCCTGTACCGGATATGAGATTCCCTTTGTTCAGAAAAGCGTAAATAAGATCCTTGGAGCTGTGTCTGTGGAGGGGCGGCTGCCTGGGAGCCTCGCTACGCTGGGCGCTGGCAAGTGGATTCCAAGCTCTGTCCTTGGTCCTACGCGTCTGACTTCGCCTTCTGGACGAGGGGGAATCCTTCGCAGCCGTGAGGCTTCGCAGCCACCCCAGTAGCCAACTCGGCTACGTAGTCCTCATCCCCTTCCTTGCCGCCCTACCCCCCACCCCTTTTCTCGAATAGCTATTGTTAAACTGACGCCTGGAGAAAGATGGTTGGGGATGAGACGCTGGGCAGACACTTGCTTCATTTTAACTTTTGTGATTTCTCAGGGCTTAGAAGAAACCAGCTGGCTTTCTACTGCGAAAAAGAGAATCTAGGGTAGATGTGGGAAAGGGGGAGGATATTCTTGAGGTGAAGAGGGGTGGAGGCGGTGGTGGTGGCGGTGAACGAGGTGCTGCCTTTGCCTAATAGAAGTTTAAATCATTGGCACGAGAGGGTGTGGATGAGTGTGTGCGTGAGAGCGCCCGCGTAGTGCTTGAGAGGGAAAGGATGGGGAAAAGGTACAAAGCCGGCTGGGGTTAATTTCTCTTTGCTTCCACCCCACCCACCCTCTGGGTTCGAAAAAGCCAACGCGCGGCCGGCCTCCTCCGGACTCGACTCTGTCATCTCAGGGGCGGTGGGGGCTGGGGATGGCAAGTGGCAGTGCCCACCACGGGAGCTCAGCGGCGAACAGGACTTTGCATGGCCATTGTTGCTTAATTTATGCCCAGCACGTTGCCACGTACCCACCTATTTCACGTCTGTGAAGAATTAATATGAGAGCTATACAACTGAGGCAAATTGGAGGTTGGATACATTCCCCATTTTCCATTTTCAAGTACGGGTTCGCAAAACTGATGTCGAGACTGGGTATTTTCTCACGTAATTACTAGCTGCAGATCTGGCTTTACTGTGGCCAGAGTGAGAGAAATAGTCAACCATTTAGTATTTACTCTTAACACTGCTGGGCCGGAATGGATGTCTCTGCACTTTCTCCCCGAAATACCTGGGTTCTCTCCCCTCCCCTATTCATGTACAAACACTCTTCAGCCCTTCCCACATCCCTGTTTATTGTACCCATCCTCTAGGAGGGAGATGGAGGTGATTTATTTCTTAGGCCTATACTGCAACCTATAAATTTAGGCTTAAAATGGGGCGGGGGGGGGGCGGAATACAGAGCAGACAATGGTAAATTAAGAGATTATTTCCCTAATTGGAAATCAATTCCTAAAGATCAGGGAAAAAGGTGTGAGTGTCTTGGGAATGGAAAGGTAGGAAATCTGTTTGTGCCCCATAAAATTTCCTTGGTAAAATGGCTTCTTAAAATGGGACACCTGAAAAATTTTTTAGAATTTGAACAAATAAGTCTGCAAAATAGAAAATGTTGAATGTTTAAAAGTTGCCTTTTGGGTGATTAAAAAAAAACCTCAGTTATCCCTGGGTCTGTCCTACAGCAGGCACTACTGGGTTCCCCTTTTTTAACCAAGTGCTTGAGCACCTCACTTTAAAGCTTATCCCTGATCTGGAGTTCCCCAAGAAAAAGCAATGTTTGCGAGTAGAAGTGGTTTGGGAGACTTGCGGAACTCTGTTGAGAGAGGTCTCCCTTAACTTGAAGAAATCAGTTTCAGGAAGTAGGGCGTAGGGCATTCTAAGAGTTTTAGGCTTGGATCAGCACATTTGGTAGGCCCAGTTTTGCCTAACTTTTGGCAACAGGAATTCTTAGGAATCCCACCTGCCTGGGATGGGAATGTTATAATTAACTATTTAGAAGGTTGAAGAGGCGCAGGCGCTTTGAGCCGTTTTCCCAGAAACCCATACAAAGTCAATTAAGGTCGTTTAATTACAAATCATATTTGAGGTGATAGCAGAAACGCTAATAAAGAATCAAGTAGCTGACTTTGGTGTCCCTAGTCTGGGTCCCCCAAATTGAGAGGTGGACTGTCTCCATTTCTAACGTGGTTAAGCCCCCTACTTTACTATGCCGGATTTGACTTGGCCCAAGAGGGCAATTTTGTCTCTTCTGCCTAACCTCCATCCCAGCACTGGGTTAGCGGTGTCCTTCCCTCCAGGTCCCCCAGCCCCGCCCGTCGTGTGGGGGCGGGGAGCATTGGGCGCCCTTAGCGGACCTTGCTGCATCAAACCCGCATCATGCCCTTGAAGCTGTAACCTCGGTCACGTTCTTGCGGCGACTCAGTCGCCCACTGCTCAGTTCCTTTCCTTTACCTCTTGCGATTTCAGGTAGGTTTGACAGGTGATATTTTTAAATGCAGTTTTTTAGGGGTAAGAGTTAAAACGGAAGCCTTTGCAATGGGGGAAAAAAAAACCCAACACGACAGGTGCTCTCATAATTAAGCTTATGGGCAGGTGTAAAAACGTGCTCCCGCCGCATGGCTCAGGGTCGGTTTTGACTCCCAGTCTTGGGTTTGGGTCTGAAGACAGGCACAGGTTTTTCTGGGGAAAAGCGATTGAGCTGGGCGTAGGGGCGGGCCAAGGCAAGGCAGCCATGGGACGCCCCCTCTGTGAATAGTTGGCCATTTCGGGGCTTCTGTGGGGGGCGTTGGAAGGATGCGGCGAGCGGCAGGCGCTTATCTAGTCGAGTACAAGATTTCCTACTTTGCGTTTGAAGCAGAGTATAGCACCTCGCACAGGTACTCAGGGCTTATTTAAACGCCAGATTCCCTCTAGAAAGGTACAGAGGGGCATCGGGGGCAAGCTTTTAGTTTTCCGCAGAGGGACCGGACTCTTAAGCTGTGAAGTGGGGAAAAAGCCTTTTAACTCTGCTTGCAATATATGTACGTATATATATATCAAAGTAACCCCCGAGCGAATCGCTCTGGCTGCCCGTTAGCGCTCGAGCCTCGGGGTTTGCAAACGTGCACCTGGAATCTGCCGCCTCTGGGCGCCCGAAGCTCCCCGCGCCGCCAGGGGAACCTGGTCAGGGAGCCTGCTCGGAATCGGAAGCCGAGAGGGAAGGAGCCGTGCGGCCGCAGTCGGGCGTCTGCTCCCAGGCCCCGACCCTCGGGGCGGCTGGGCTGGGCACGCGCCGGCGGCAGAAGCCGCGGCGCCGCGAACTCGCCGTCGGCCCCGCCTCCTGGCGCTCTTCCAAGCAAGCCCCTCCTCCCCGCCCCGCTACAAACGGCGGGACCGCGGCGCCCGAGCGTCACTGAGGCAGCTGCCGGCCGGGTGAGGAGGCCGGTCGCCGGCGCGACGCGGGTGGGGCGGGGGTTCCGCCGGGTTCCAGTACGCCTTCCCGCCACCGCCAGCACTGGGGACGCCACTGCCTCTCCGCGGAGCCTGCCCGGAGCGACTCTCCGCGGCTGTGCTGACTGCCGGCGGCGCGAGCCGTAGTAGGTGCAGCTCCGAGTCGTAGCAGGCAAGTGCGGGGAGCGTGGGGCGTGGGGCGGGGGCGGGCACGCCTCGCCCGGCCGCGAGTCTGTTCTGGACGCTAAGGCTCAGGGTTGTGCGCGCCGCCGCGGCGCTGTGTTGCGGAGCCCGGCGTTGGCTCAGCGGGAGCTCTCCGGGCTCAGGGCGGGAACGCCAGTGGGGGCGGCGGAGGTTGTGCACGGGAAGTTCCTAGAGCTCGGCCCCTGGCGGCGGGAGTCGAGGGAATTGGGCGCCTCGGGAGGTGGCACCGCCCCTCCTGTGGGCACAAGCTGGTTGGGGGCGGCGGGAGCCGAGCCGGGCCAGTAGCGCCAGGCAGCGTGCACAGGCGTGGACGTACCCGGGGACGGCCGCGTGTAGCGCGAGAAGAACTGCGCCGAGACGCAGGTGAGTGTACTGGAGCGAAAGTGGGGGAAGGGGCTTTTCTAGGAAAAGGGCAGGATTCCTGTGGTGGATTGGCAACCCCGCCTTGTGAGAGACTGTGTGTTCACTGGTTTCTCCAGCCAGGTGGTGTTTGGTGGCTTGTCCACTTGGTACGGCGCCTCGCGCGTGGTCCTTGGCGCTCCCAGGGCATCTAGAGACTTGTAGCGGCCACGCGGTGTGCGGAGGTGGTTTGGGGATCCTGGGCGCCCGGAGGCAGAGTAGAGAGGATCCCCGGACCACTCTCCCCCTTGCGCCACATTAGGTGAGGTTGGGCGTAGTCGCGCGAGGTCGCAGCTCGAGGTCGCATCCCGGGTTTGTGCGCGAGCAGTGCGCTGGGCGGGAACCGCGGGGCGGGGCGGGCGGCCGGGCGAGGCAGGCTCTGGGCTCCGCTCGCTCGCGGTGGTTGCGGCAGCTGCCTCCGGCTCGGCCGGGAGGGCCAGCCAGCTGCGCCCCCGTGCACGGACGCGTGTGCGTGCACTGGTGAGGTTGGTGGACTCTCGTGCAGACCTGAATCGGTTCATCAGCAGGTGCTCCTCCAGTGGTCGTGACGGTGACCAACAAACAGTCTTTCCACGGCGTTTCCTTAAAATCCTACTTGTTATCCTAGAGGGCCGGGGCGCAAAACCTTGCCTCTAGATATGAACCAAGCACGGAGTCGTAGCTATCCAGATGGTCATTTAAACTAGTGTGCATTTTAAAAGATAATTTTTACGATTAAATTTTCATCTCTTCTCTTTACATGTTCTGAAAATATTAGAAAAGGAAGATTTGTTACCGGCTATCTACTCTCCTTTATTCCCTCCCCGAAGAGGGGTGCTTAACAATGCAAAATGAAATGCCTTCGACAAGGACAAAGAGCTTTTTAAAACTTAAATTTTTGGTAGACCTACCAATAATAATAAAGTCTTCATAAAAATGTAGTTCAACCCCCAAACTTACGACAAATAGTCCATTAAACAACACTAATACCAGTGGGGGTGTAATTTCCCCATTTCCTTAAGTAAAGTCGGTTTATTTGAAATACTGTGTAGTTGTTTTTGAAGACAACACTGTCAAGAATCGTTTTTCCCAGAGTCGTTTGAATTTTTCATTTGTGCAGAGGTCGCTCTTTTTTGCTGAAGCTGACCTGGAGTCTCCATTTTGGTGAGCGAATGGAAATGCTTTCCTGGATCTCCTATTTCATCTGGACCTCTGGGTCTAGAAATGGTGGCTATTTTGCTGGATGGACTGCGGAATTACCGCATTTGTTTTTGAGCCATTCTTTATAATAGGTGTGTAAGAATGTTGATTTAACACCGCTCAGGTAGGGGGTACGTGTTTAAGAGAAAGTTCTCTTGGAAATGGGGGAGGAGTGGAGAAGAGAGGGCAAGAAGGAAACATTTCTGGAAGGTAATGGCTGGGGTGGGGTAGAAAAAAATACATTATGAAGAAGCACATTACATCCAGTTTTCTGTGCTTTCTCTGCCTTTTCCTTTTTGAGAGAATATTTTTGTGTGATCAAAACTGACCCCACGTTGCCTTTTTGGGTAACTTTGTGCTGCCACCTTTCGGGAATAAGGTTTTTTCCTTTTCAAAGACAGAGCCTTGGGCTTTAAAGGCCCCCTTTCTCCCTGTTTTTAGATGCTTCCTTCACTGTATCTTGTTTGCATTTTGGAATCATGTCAGGTCAGCTGTTTTAAGCTGCACACACTCCTTCCTCATGGTTCAAGAGAATTTTAGTTTTAGGATATCTCCTAGAACAGAACAGGTACCCCAAACTGGTCATTGTCCGCCAGGTCCAACTGTTGTTTCCTATAGAACCTTATTTTCCTTTTCTAGGCTCAGGTTGTATTTATTAGTTGTTAGAATTCCTTTTTTGGTTTTGGTTGGTTGGTTCTGGTAAATGCTTCTTCCCTAGAGAAGCAAGGTCCTTCTCTGTCTGGTTTGGCGTTTTTAGTTAAGATGCAGCTCCCAGCGGGTTATAGAAGAACAGTGCTCTAAGGGGCATTTATACTACCTCAGTTCTTAATCCAGCCTTTTGATTCTTTTTATTATACAGACAGATGTTCATGGCTGAATCCTTGTTACCACTTTCAGCCATTCTAGCTTTCTGTTAATGTGATTATAATTTTTAAAAATAGTTCTTTTCCCTCCTCAAATCTCTTTCTCTTCTCTTCTAGAAAGAAGTCCCAAATTCTCTTCAAGGACACAACACAGCCATCCAGAATACCCCCAGCTTCTAAGCTGGGATCAAGCATTTCCTCTTTCTTTGGTTGGAAAATTTTTTTTTTAAATTTTAACATAGGACGCTTTTCAGGCATTAGCTGGCACAAGAGCACCACAGTGCAAATCACTCTTCATGTTCTTTTACCCCAGAGGGCTGGATACTCTGAAATAGCATCTCATCAAGACTGACTTTACCATTGCCTTTTTGATCTCTTGGTCTGCATGGTAGAGTCAATTCTTTTGTGCTCATTTGAAATCTTATTAAGTCTATTGCAGAATCACATTCTTATTGCCACCTTTGTCACTAACGATGTTTATCTGGCATAAGGGAGGCTGGAGATCCACGTTGCTTAGCCTGGTCTGGTTAATTTTTTTGATGGTGTTGAGGGTCAGGTGGTATGGGGCCTGGATGGTGTGCCACCCTGTGGAAAACCTGCCCGTAGCAGTCCATCCCAGCTCTTTCTGATTCTTTGGAAAAGCCACTGTACAGGCCCGTGATCGTGGTAAGCTACTACATTAAAGATTTTTTTTTTTGTTTTTAAAGCATGGATATTTGGTTGGAGGCAAAGCTGCTTAATGGGTATGTGACCTGTGCAGTCCTAACTTGTCCCCCTTGAAAATCTTGATTTTTTTGAACAAGGGGACCAGTACTTTCATTTTGTACTGGGACCCACTGATCACGTAGCTTATTCTGGTTAGAGGCCTTCTTGATTGTTAATGTTTAGCTGCCAGCATTGCTGCTTTATGCTTGTACTGTATTCTAGAATTGTTGGAAAACTAAGGCTTTATGCACTGGTGATGCCACACCCAACTCTTGAATTAACTCTGTGGAGGACATTGGGTGCCTAGAATGTTTACTTGCTTTGGCCAGTTTCATTTTACAGGTGTGGCAGTCTTCACTGGTTCTGGTTAATCACAGAACCACATGTGTACTCTAATGCTAAATCCATTGTTCTGTTTCTAATTTGGAAAGAACACTTAACGTCTATTTGTTTGATTCTAGATACTAGTTGGTTTGCGATGCTTGTTGATTTTTCTTTGATTTCAAGTGCTAAGTAGACACAGAAGGCTCTTAAACTTGAAAGGCAATAATTTGTTTTAAAGCTTTTGTGTATTAAAAGGTATGCTTTATGGTTTAAGTAGGATTGGTAACTTGAAACTTGAACTAAAAATTACAGTAAAATCCCATAGCGGTTTTATGGTGTAGTTAGAAAAAATTTCACTAACAGGAAACAGACTTGGCTTTTATTATGCAAGATATATATATCATGACAGTAATTTTAGTAAGGTCACGGGAGAATTTTTTTTTTAAGGAGAGACAACTTTCTGTATCTATAGCCTTGAAATCTGTCGTATAGTAAAAAATTAAAGGCGAGTCTTCCGTAAGCATTTTCAAAGCCATCCTCACCTTTAATACTAACGCTATGTTTACAGAGATTGGTCTACATAAAAATAATCTATTTTTGGTAAAGATGTTATTTTTTCAGAGCTGTGGATTAGGCTTTGAGTGCATTAATTTCATTGATATTCTTAGCTGTATGTTTGCCTTTCAAATGTTGCTCAGTAGTTTTGTGTGATGACGGGTTTTCCTTGTAAGCAGTCTTCATAGGTGCTTTGGCAAGGAGTGGAATCGGTAAAATTAACAAGAAGGTCATAGGAATTGATGGGCATGGGGTTAAAACCAAACCAATTTGGAAGTTGCCTGATTAATTGCAAGTAACTTGTATTTTTTTTCTTTTAATTTGCACTTGACTAGTATTTGTCCATATAACTGATTTCTCTTTTGTCAATTTCTGACTGAAAACGAATAGCAAATAAGGTTTGACAGGCAAGACCCTCTTTCCTGCTCTTAGAAATTGTAGATTTGAAAAAACGTGGTTTTTCTCAATAGCCTTATTTATCACGAGACACTTTTAGTAAAATGTTAGTTGTTTTACAACATGAAGGTTTTGCTTTTGCGTTGTAAGTATTGAACTCTTGGGTTGAGGTATTTGTGTATTTTTCCCTTGTCTAATCTAATAGTGATAGATTTATACCAGCCTTTTCTCCTTGACTTAAAAAAGGAATCTGTCTCAGGCAATTTATATTCTTCATGAGCAGCTTTTCTTTTTCTCCAGAATTTTTGTTACTGTGGGCCATTCATTTCTGGAGATTATTTCAGCAGCTTTAAAGACTATTACGGAATATCACAAAAATCCCTATTTTCATAAACATCAAACTGTTTGTTCTTTCAGGATGGATTTTCTTTTTATTTCAGTTTGCTTTTAGTTAGCAGTGGTCAGACTCACTTGAAGCTCAGTACACTTTGATTCGTTTTATCTCCTTATGAGAATATGGGCAATAGTTGTTTCAGAATTCTTAGCTTTCCTGTATTTCGTTATTATAGAGTCACTGTAAAATTGAGATTTCTTGTTAAGATAGAGGAGTTCTGAGTCTCTTTGAGCATCTGAAAAAAGCTGTGGGCCATCTCTCCCTGGAGAAATTCACATACACAGAAATTTCCGTACAATTTTTTATCATTTTGCCCCCTGAAGTAAAGACTGTTAAAATAAGGTTGTATTTGGGAGCAAGGACTTTGAAAATTGGGGTTGTTTTATACTGATGAGACCGGGAAGAAGTCAGTCAAATCAGCTCTTGTGTGCTGGGAATGTTAGCAATGTGGGCTTTCAGCTTTCATCCACGGTGGACTCTAAGCTTCCTGTCTCCTCACAGGTTTGTTTTAAAATCCATTCTGATTTTTGTAAACAAATACTATATGTGTAAGGTCGTCTTGTGAGCACACTGCTGCCAGTTTAGCTCCTGAGTGGTCTTGCCTCAGTAGGTTTTGTCACTTCGTTTGAAATTCTTAATTTAGAGCCAGGTGGAAAATACTAACCTGAAAGTCTGAAATTTCTGTCCTCTGGTTTTGGCTCAGTTACTTTTGTCCTTGGTTTCTTAACCTTCCTTTAAGTATGAAACCTCGCCCTCCACGTCTCAGAGACAGGGTGACGATGAGCATATTTAAAAAAGAGATTTCTGGGAGTGGGATGACCATGTTTCCTGAATAGAAAGATGGTCCTCATAGATCAGTTTTATGTATTTGGCCTTCAATGTGTTATTTTTGAACCATTGTTTTTATAATATACCGTCTTTATAATATACCATTTTATAATGTATGTTTCTGCCACGGAGAAAGAGAAAATTCCCAGACTGCAGGGAGGTTTGGAGAGAATTGTGACTTTGAACATTTCAATATGGGAATACATATAAATATATCAATGGAATTTGGAAGGGAATTTTAAAATACAATTTTTTCATTGAAAATATAAATAATGCTAAGAGATTACATGTGAACTTACGAGAATTTAGCCAGCTAACATTCCAGGAATATAAATGTCTTAATTTAAATTTTTCATCTTTTTTCAATGAGAAATCAAATTTTAAAATTTAAGCATTTACATTAAAATAATCAGTCCATATTTTTCTGATTTGAATTTTGTTTAATCTCTTACCAAGGATCTTTTCCTATACATCAAAAAATAAAGTTGACACAGAAATAACATTTTTTCCCCTGCTTGTTTTGAATACTCTCTCACTACCCCAAGTGAAAAGTCATTGATGGATGCCCTGTCAAGTAAGTTATTGAAAATTGCTCACTTGTTCAGTTTTTAAAAGACATTTAGCACTTTTTTTTTATTCTTTAGGCATCATTTGTGCATTTCAGAAGTGCAGGACGTATTTTTCAAAACAAATAAATCACAGTGTATTTGAAAATAAATTCACCGAATTTGGTAAGGTGGGGAAAATATTCCTGGAACTGTTGGTCCTTGATCTTAAATTTCCTCTGAACTACTTTTCAGAAGTGAGGTTTTTCTGTTTTCACTGATGCTGCTACTTTACTGGAGGTACCTCTGGTGATGTGAGGATCACCCACCTTTATTGCAGAGCCATCTACAGTATTTTAAATATACAAAGTTTATTATAGAGTGAGCAAGTTTTTATAACCTCTTCGCAGTAAGGCCTATTTCTATATGAGTTTACTCAACACCACTTTCTCTCCCCTGGGTGCTACTTACTGGTCGAAGCTTTATTTTGTTTAAACCCTTGGGGTCCTTTCTAGCCTGTGGCTGTGAATGACTCATGGACTTTTCCCAAATACGGGGTCATCAGTGCTTCTGGCTTTCATCCCTTCCTAGCCATTGTCTCTGCAAAGAACTTGAACCGCCCACAGCCTTCCTCTCTTCTCTGACACCTCTGTGCTAGCCCTCTGTCCCTTCCTCACCTGTCTGTGCATCTGAGCCCTGTGCTAGTTCTGCTTCTAGCCTGGCAATTCTGGGTCAGGCGTAACCTACTCACTTGTCCCTTTATTTTCTTACTTGGCTTGCACTTTTGTGTTGGCTTTTAAGCATTTTGTTAGATTTTACTCACTGAAGACAATCTTCTGTGACCAAGACAACTGCCGCTTTTAGAGGATGAAAGAGAAATGGGTGTCAGTGGAAAAATGGATTCTGCCCTGGGTCCCAAATGGTGGCCCCTGGACTGCATATGGTCTGTAGCTCTTCTATTTGGCCCAAACTATGTTTAAAAAAAGTGAGTTGTTAATTAGGTGTTGGGAGGTATCATATAAAAATATAGAGCCATATTTTGTCTCTCTTGAAAATGTCTGAAGGTGGAACAACACCAAACCTGTATTTGTCAACTGCACCCTTAATGTGGAGCATGGTTTATTTCACTTCATAATAAATTACTGCCTGGCCTTTGTGGGTATTTGAGTTTGCATTTCTAATGGTATAATTTCTAAAGCAATGGGAATTTAAGAAAATTTTTCAAGTATCTAGGAAGGCAGTAGTTCTAAAGATTTCTATTCTTTTGATTTTCTTTATGTTTGCAAATAATGTTAGAATTACATTAGATTACTCCTTATAAACCTACATCTTGAAGTCTCCTTTATTTTAGGTAGAGCAGTCTCGTCTAGGACCTGTTCTTCCTTAATGCCTGGTTGCAAGACAATTTCTCCTTCCTTTATAAGATACGCTTCCATCAGTTCATCTTACCTTTTCTCACCTTCCCCTGGAATTTTAGACCAGCGCACACTGGGAGCAGGGATTTCTTTCTGCCTGTTGCCTGCTTATATTTGTTCAGATGCTTTGAGGTCAGCAAAAGTTGCTTGGTGCTTTGAAAACTAATAGGATGTTATGAGCTGTTTAAAAGAGGCTCGTGGCCCACCTGCTAACCTCATTGCTGATGGTGTCCACTTAGAAAAGGCATTCTCCCCTAAGAATGCTGTTTAAAAAAAAAAAAAAAAGAAGAGCTGATATGAGAGGTTGGCAGGTGTGGGGTTTATAAGTGTGTTGTTTTTCTCTCCTCTCCCCCTGCCCCCGACCCTTTTTTTCCCCCAGTCTTCAGCCTTTTCTCCCCCTTTCTGGAAACAGCAGGGCAGCTCAGCAGAGCTTTCTCCCAGGTGTGCAATAGAGCAAGCTGATGTGCCAGCAGAAGTAGAGAGAGGCTCCACATGTCATGTTTGGACCAATGCTGTAATTTTATTTTACAATAAGGAAGGTGGATATTATTAATCTACTCCTGAGCATAATAGCACAATTTGAATAGCAGAGAGCAACTTTGGTGTGTATTACTGTCTAGTGAGATGAATACAGATGAGTGCTAAGTAGGTAGAAAATGTCAGTGTAGAGCTTTCTTTTGGTGACTTTAAGCACTTAAGTTTTTAGTTAACTTTTTGTTCAGCCTGGCAAACAGATATGAAGATCTATTTTATCAACCCAGCATTAATGTAGCTTCTGAGGACGGAACAATGCCTATAAAACCCTGCTTTCCTAGCAGCCAGTTGAGCTGGGCCAGTCGTAACGAGGAATTAGAATATGTCCATGTACTGAACATCTTTGCAAAACCCTTCAGAATAATAGGAGCTTAATGCTGGCAGTTCTAAAAATTGGTGCAGTCTCTAGCCTAGCCAGATTTTTTTTAGATATCTGAGGTGTGAGTAAAAGTGTTTGCTTATTGTGAAAAAAACCTAATTTTGAATTAACTGTGTGTATGGTTTAAAATATACTGTAAGTTTCAGGAGGCACTTAAAAAGAGTTCTTGATACCAAGCATCTTCCATGATTATATGATTCTTTTAGAATCTTGCTTATTTTGACGTGCCCCGGAGCATCTGGTTGAGGGGTTTCCAGGGTGTCTCCATTGTGGGGTGGGTTTTTTTTTTCTTTAATTGTGTTTTTATCTGTCAGAAGCTTAAGAATCATTGTCATGGAGCTTTTACTGTGCTGTTAGAAATGCTTTGGTATACATGGGCTGGTGGTTACCTTGGAATCTAGACTTTTATCCAGATTCATCTAAAATCTTTTCTTCTAATTTTTTAAAGGATTTTAAGAGATGTCTTCCAAGTTTTCTGTATTGGGACCGTGCTCAGAAGCCTGGAAGCTTGTGTAATACTTATTGTTTTATCACACATTATTGCTGAGTGCTGGGTACTGGGTAAAGGAGAGCTTTAGAGAAGTTTATAAAACATCCGTGTTCTTATATTCCTTGGTCTGTATGCTTAAGGAGCTGAGGCAGAAAACGATAATTTAAAAGATACCACAAGCCTCCTCCTCCAAGCTTAATAGTAGTTTGAGGACTTGAGAAAAGGGACATAACTCTGTAGTCTGAGCGTTAAGGATATGGCCAGGATGCTGCATATTGTTTTGAGGACAGTAGTGTGGCTTTCCTTCGTCGTTTTGTGTATGTATTTATTTTGCTTAGTTTTTGTGTCTTCCCTCTTCCACTCTCTCGCATATGTCCTTGTTGTCCCTTTTGGGTCTCTCTTTTGTCGTGTGAATAACTACTTCCTGGTTTGCCAGGAGCCCAGTCACAGGCGAAGAATATTTATGTAATGCAGAACCTGCCAAGTTTAAATTGCGGCTGGAGAGAGACACCACTGTGACTGTCTTAATTCTGCTCTTGTCCAAGGAAGAACAGATCCCAGGCATGTGTGTGTGGAACCACTTGAAGCCCTCAGATTTTCCCTGTGGTTGTAATCTCTTGACAGCATGATGTGCCAGGAGCCTCCTCTGGGTGTAACATTTATTTTTCAAAACATCCAGGAAAAAGTCGTAAGGATGATAAGGTTTCTTTGGCTCCTTCTCCCTGAGTATAGTTCGAGTAGGAGGAAGCGAATGACAGATCGAAAGCTGGGATGCTTCTGAGAGCACTGATCTGTCCCTTCTCCTTGAGACTTCTTCATGCCTAAAAGCACGTCCGCCAGGAGCATGAAGGCTGCTGATGGTAGCTTGCTCATGTCAGTTCTTGGTGTTCTTAGGTCTGCCCGGAGCTTCTCTCCACTAATGGCATTTACATTATTTTTCTTCCTTCTGAAAGATAGTTGGACATCTTACACGCTGCTTCATCTTGTTGTTTTGCTAGAGAGGATCATTCCTTCAGTTGGAAATGGTTGTTTGGGAATATGTATTCTTGTTCCCTGGACTTTTTAAAAAGTTTGGCTAATCTACCAGTATTGTTTGTGGACAGTAGGGGGCAAAGTCTGATTTCATGGTGAACAACATAGTTTGTGATCCAGAGAAGAAAAGTGAAGAGATGGGTTTTTCCTCTTTTGTACAACTTCTAAAACTAAATTCTAAATTATTGTCTCATAAGAATTCGATTAGAGTAAGAAATTTTCTGTTGGACTGTCAAATTGGCAGTGTATCGGGAGGGGCAGCAAGGAGCTAGCTGCCTGTTTTCAGTGACTCAAAGTCTTGGCTATTAGGATGGAAAAACAGGTGGAATCAGTAACTGAAGGTGATGCATCACCCAAAATGTTGGAACCAGGAGACACTTCTTCTAGTGACAGGTGACACTCAGTGTTTCCATTCTTCCAGAACCTTACCTTATAGTTCCCTGGGATAATGAATTTATAGATGAGGGAAATAAGCCTCAGAGGTCAGGTGGTTTGTCAAGGATTCAACGTGTTGAGTGGGGATGTGGGATTTGGGTTTGTGGCTCCTAGTTCACTACCGGTTAACCTGGACTCCAGACTGATGTTCTTTCTACCTCTGGTCGTTATGTTGGTTGTAGTTTAAGGTGGCAGAGGCCAGAGACAGAGCCAAGAGCATATCAGCTGTGTCTCATCTACAGGCCTTATTGCTCCTCAGCGGTGGAGCGGTTGTTAACAGGTTTTTGTTTTTAAAGGTTCACTCTAGCCCCTGAAGCACTTCTGATAGAATGCCCACCACCTGTTTCCCTGGGGCCAGGATTCTGACCTTAAATTATTTTAGGTCTGTGACCAGGTGACTTCTGGAAGGATTCCATCACAGGCACCAGTCTTCTTGATGCCAGCTGGCAGCCTTGATTGCAGGATTACTGCTTGGAACCATATGAAGTATGGATCCAAAAGGGAGGAAGTGAAAACACATTCTTCAGACTTATTTTAGGATTCTGTTAAAATCAAGAGATTGTGTTGCTGTGTGTCCTATTCCCAGTGAAAGTGACATTCCGATAACCTTAGCTCATTGTAGTGGAAAATCTGTAAGGGCTATTCTTTAAACTTGTTTTAGGTTTCTGAAACTAGTAAGTTCCAAATCTGGTGGTGTTTTAGAAATGCAACTGTTTTTATTCCGAGGAGAAAATTGCAGGTCACGTGCTCCATAGCATGTATGATCTCCAAACGTGAATCAACAAAATATCCATCCAGTAAAGATTGTTACTGATTCATCTTGTTTATCTAGCTTAACTGTCAGAAAAATTGGTTGGAGGGAGGGTGGATGGGAAGAGTACAGATTCAAGATAATCTTGTTCTTCCCTAGAAAGGGGACATCTGTCTTGTTTATTATTGTATCTCTTGCATCCAGGGTGCTCGTTTGTAGTAGAAATTCAGGAAATACTTGTTTAATTTATTTGAATTCAGAGTTTGGGAATTTAGATAACGCAGTTCTTAAAACTTACTGTCAACTGAGAAAGTTTTATTTGCATCTGTAGGTAAACCATGAATGATAGGTGATCTTATTAAAATTTTAATCACTACAAGGAAATTTTAGCAAAAAATACTGCTTTAACTAATGCCATATTTCCTCAACTCTTAGTTGTGCAGTTTTTACATTCTTTTTGAATCTCATAAATACATTCACTTAATGTAATGATTTTTATTTTTCTCACAGCTGGGAAGTTAGTGGTGCTTTCAATTCATGTTAACTTAGAATAGAGAAGCTGAAGTAGCTGCTTGCTAACATGGCCTTTGGTTTTTCATCCTCATGTATATTTTACTCTTTCAAGCCTGTGAATTTAATCCTTATGCTCTGTGAAGCTGGTACAAACCTAAAAAAATAAAATTGTCTTTACTTATTTCAGGCCAATGTCTCTGGTATAAAATTGGCCCGACAGGCTATGCACACAGCAAAGAGTAGAGCATAGCCGTCAAAGGGAGTCCTGCCAAGGGTGCTCCACACTGTTAAGCCAGATTTAGGACATCAGAAGATGAAGCAGAAGTCAAGAGAGGTGTTGAGATTTCAAAGCTGAATAGCTTGTTATGTCATTTCATCTCACAGGACACCACAAGCCTAAATTCTGACTTTAATAAATATCCCCCACTTCTTTTTAATTTCTCTAAATTTTTTTAAAGTTGGCCTCCACTTCCAAAAATTTTGAGTGAAATGTTTCTGTACTTCCCCTGTTCTCTAAGGAATTCAGAAACAGAAAGAAATCAGGAGACTTGCTGTCAAGTCATGGGTGTCTTGTTTTATTTGAGTTTCCCTAAAGAGTTTTATGGAACTTTATCCACAACAAATTTTTTGTTGTGGCTGGCTTTTTATTCCCCCTCTTCCCCATTCCTCATGATGATTCTGTGTTTGTAACTGTCTAAAGAAATGAAGTAAATTTGCTGACAGTTTATTAAATAGCCCATGAATATTTGAAAATATGCACTTACCTTTTAAAGTTTTTATTTGTGGCTCCTTAAAACTTTAAACTTTCCTCTAGACCTGCTCCTTTATAGAATTTAAATTATTGTGATTGTGTTGTGCCTCCTGACCTTACTGATATTTTGCTCTCTTTTTGATTTCTTACCTGTTCACTTTGTTTTTGATTTTTGCAGTAGTTTAAAAACAATTATTTTTCCAGTTTATATGTGAAAATGCCTTAGTTTTTTTCTGTGCAAAAGTTCATTCATTTAGTGAACATTTGTGTTCATGCTATATGCCACACAGTCTTAGGTATTGAGACATAGTGGTGAATGTGAGCTAGTCCTTGCTGACATAAAGCTTAGAGTATTGGAGGAAGCACATGTTCAAGGTCTACAAGTTATTACTTATAATTGTGATTTGTGCTATGTGGGGAAAGTCTTTGGGGCTCCTAACTTATGTGGGGGTCAGGGAAGTTAATTTGTTAACGTATCTTTCTCCCATCTACCCTCACCCTTCCCTACTCATACCAAGGCAGACTTTTGGTTTTTAATTTGATAGGCATTAGAATCTTAGAATAGAAAGGGAGTCCTGAAGTTGAACTCTCCTCTCCTTGATAAATTTATGGTGAACTTTAAATCCTGGTTCTGATGTTTGCCATCTAGTTTGTATCTCACCATAGATGTGGCTTTTTTTTTTTAAACAGCCAAGAAATCAATTTTAATGTTCTCAAGTATAACAGTAACTAGGCAGCTTTCACTACTAAAAAGTATACAGTCACTGCCAGGATCAGCAGTGTGATCTGCATAGTCTTCATCCTTTATTCTCTTCAGTCATGGCTTTGAAAATGTGCTGTCTCCACCTGATTTTGAAGTGTAAGTTACGAACTTTTTTTTTTTGGTAGCACTTTTCCAGTGTATGGATGGAGGTTATAAAAGACTATAAAGAGGAGTATCTGTTAAGCTTTTTTGCTTGGCCTGGAGTACTTTACCAACTTGGCCAAAATTATAGTTTGTCATTGATTGAATTATTTGGTTAGCTTATGAATAACCTTTTATAGAACCTAGATCTGCCAGATTGTGGCACCCAGCCTCGTTTCTTCACAATACTGTGTTCCAGTATTTGTTTAAATTTAAGCTAAAATCAGATACTGTATTAATTTGGAATTGTCTTTGAAGCATTTCTTGGAATGGAAGAGGCTTAGGCAGTTTTCTTTGTAGAAACCTTGAAAGACATCTATAGAAAAATATTTTTTTTTCTTAAAATGACCTGGATGCCTTTTGGGCAGTCCTTTAATCCTAAAGGGCTCTGTATATTTGTAAAAGATTGGTAAAGTCTGGTAAATTGCTCTAAGTACTCAAAAAGAAAAAAAAAAAAAAAAGACAAGAAGGAGAAAGAGTTTAAAGAAAATGAGGAAGTGAATTCTCCTAGTGGTTTGTCCCCCCCCCCCCAAACATCCCACATCATCAGAACTATACAGGATGGTGAAGTTATGGCATGATATTTTAAAATACTATCTTGCCTACTTTTTAGATCACTGCATTTACTAGAGTATATTCTTAACTCACTGGTTTCCTCTGAGAGGTGGACTCTGTTGGCTAAAACAATTTTTCTCTCTTGTTTTTAATATTATATGGTCCTTTGGAAGGTAATCAGAACTTTGACTCCCTTTTACTGTATGTCATGGAGAATTTTTTTTTTCTAGTTCTTACTTCATCACAGCTTTTAGATCTTGGTCCCTTTTTCCTTAGGTGCCAAATGAAGCCATTGAAAATAGACAGTAATAACCTCTATTCTTGATAGAGGGGAACTTGGAGAGAAGTAAAACCAAGTGTTAGTCAGGAGAGAATTGTAATGTTACTTCCCACATTATATGGACAGCAGGGGTGAGAGTTAAGGGGCTGGTGAGGGAAATGGGTTTTGAGGTAACAACTTCCCACTGCCTTCGGTGTCTGGCCTGTTCTTAATGGCTGTTTAAATTAGTTGGCATTTTTAGGACACTTATTAAATGTTTTCAACTACATTGCAAGCTCCTTGATCTTAGTGATCCTGTTTTATAGCTTTGTTCCTTGAACGTAGTCGGCCCTGTCTTTTTAAAGTAAAGTTTAAAATGATAAAATTACGCATGTGGAAGATTAACACTGTATGTAAGTTTTTTTTTTTTTTAATAGCATACTCAGCCTGGGTACTCAGGTTACTGAGAAGATGCTGTGTGTAACATACATATTTGATCAGTCAGAGTTAATCAAAATTCTTCATATCTAAACTGAGCATTTTGAGATTTCTCTATGAACTTTTAATTACTGTACGATAGTATTTAAGTGCTGGATAGTAGATAATACAGAAAATCATCTTAAAATAATAACAGTGCTGTTTTTCTTCATGCATCGTTGTGAATAATTAAGATGTTACCGTATCTATTTGCAGTCTGCTTGCTGGCGAGTTTAACAGTTTCCTTGGACCACACAGGAAAAGATCTGGTGTGATGCTTCTGTAACCACTTTGTACAGCTTCAAAGCATGCTATATTTAAAAAAAAAAAAAAATCACTGCTTCAGGACTGGGCTGAAGTGGCTGTGTTTGCCAGGCAGGCTCCAGGGGTGACCGCCAGCCCTGTCTAAGAGCAGTGTGAATCCATGGGCTTTGGGGAGAATGGCTGCTTTCTGCTCAACACTGAGTCTTTTTGGAAGCAGAGAAGTTGAGGTGTAAGGTGGATGCTCTGATCACGGAAGGCTAACCTTAAGAAGGGTGATGGGCTGAGTACTCCTGTGGTAGATGCCTAGTCCCTACACACACAGACACACACAGACACACACACACACACACACAGACACACACACACACACACACACACACACACCAGGGTACAGCAGCAGCTCCATCTGGTATGTTGCAGGCCTGCCATGACATAGAACTGTTTGTTCTAAAGCAACTCATTTTAAA
The DNA here is from genome assembly GCF_009834535.1 of Camelus ferus. NCBI lineage: Eukaryota > Metazoa > Chordata > Mammalia > Artiodactyla > Camelidae > Camelus > Camelus ferus. The sequence continues at coordinate 15,629,221 of NC_045699.1, forward strand.
GCTGCAATATGTTAAATGGGCAGCCCTTCATTGAAGGCCCTGGGTATGTTGGCAGTTTATCAGCAGCAGGGTTGTGATCCTGTCACTTCTTGTTAATGAAAGCTTTTATTTAGCTTAGCAAATCATATCTCCTGTTAACATCCACTCTTTCAAATGGTAAACCTGAAAGGGATGTTTGTGACTTTTTATTAATTAGTAGCCATCAGGGTGCTTTGGTCCTCGCTGGTGATAGCCATTTAGCTGTATTTCTTCTACTGAGATGCAGCTTGTCTTATGCTAGGAAAACCCCCAGATGACTAAAGTGATCCTTTCTTTGTTATTTTTGTAATGGGTTTTTATCTTTCCTCTTAGGTGGCCATTTCTTCTACTCTCAATTTCGCTTCCATTTTTAAATTCCTAGCAGGGGTTTTATCAGAGCATTTACTTTCCCAGTGCAGCAGTTTGACTTTCCCAGCATTTGTTTATTTCTGGGCAGCCCGAGAGAATAAGTATTTTGTCTTCAGATTTAATGTGTGTTTCTTATATACACAGCAAATTCAAGGACATCAGAGAATGTCAGAGCTGGAGGGGCCCTTATCCACAGTGTTGACTACCACCTTCATTTTATACAGGTGGATCTGTGGTAAAGGTGGTGCCTAATGTCTTATACATAGGGACGGACATTGGCTGCTGTCATGAGACCCATGGCTGGTTCCTGACTTACTTTTCCTTCTCCCAATACCCGCACCTCTTACTACTGTATTATTTCTATTTCATTTTTTAAAATGCAGGCTATGTCTTGGTGGGATTATAAATAGGTTTTTAGAGGGCTTTTGGCAGCAACTAACATAATTAAAAATGTAAATTGACTATGAATCAAAAATTTCTATCTTTAAATGTCTATTTTTGCTTTCTTGTATAAGGTATTTATTGCAAACATTATTAGAAATAGTAAAACCTTAGATATTTATCACTAGGGGTTCAGTTTTATTAATTTGGGCATATCTCTATTATAGTCAGCCCTCTGTCTGTGAAGGGGTTCTGCATCTGTGCATTCAGCCAACCTCGGACCGAATACCGTGTTTACAATCCGTGGAATCCACCAAACCTGTGGATACCAAGGGCTGATTTAAGGCCTTAAGAATCCTTGGGATTTTGGTATCTGTGGGGTCCCTAGAGCCAGTCCCCCATGGATACCAAGGGACGATGGTGTAGCCATCTATAGAGAAAGAATTCTCTATGTGCTGATATTTAAATGTAAAAAGCAAGGTGCAGAGATCATCACAGAAAGATCTCTGTGTGTATACTGAAGTATTTGCTTTCCTCACCTGTGTTTGTACATGTTTGTACTGCCTTTGAAAATGTTCGCATTGTTTATGAAACTGTTAACCTCTGGTGTGTGCATTGGAAGAATCAGACTTCTCTCTCATTTTACAGTGTTCAGTAGTTATGATCTTTTTGCATCACATGTATTTTTTAATTTGCAAAAACATTAACATATAGTTACTAATTACTTCAAAAGATAATAGAATTCCAGTATTCTCCCCATCTAAACTGTTGAGTAGTGTTCAGTGCCTTTGTAAAGTCCAGCATTGTGCCAGGTCTTTGGGAATTCAGAAGCAGGAGGATCTGGATGCTGTCCTTAAGTTGTTCAAGTCCAGTTGACAGCTGATAGACAGGAAGTGCAGTGAGTTAATGGTGGGACAGGGGTTTTGGTGAGGGCTGCTGCTTAGTTGGGAAAAGGTTCATGGAACTAGGTAGATATGGGTGGCACTTTGGGAGAGGTTTTATAGAGGTAGAAGGAGATTTTTTAAATTACTTCAACTTCCTTTGACATAGAATTTTTATAAAACCACGATGGGCATAAGAAGTAGTTTACACAGTCCCAGGGCTGGAGAACCTTCTCTTTGAAGGTAAGGAAAACCATAGGAAGCCATTCTAAGTTTTATCCCTTTGTGTTAAAGGAATTCATGAAAGAAAAGTTACTTAGCACTGAGTTAGACCAGCATTTCTTAAAATTTTTCTTAAGACCCCTTTTTACACTTAAATTACTGAAGATTCAAAAGACCTTTTGTTTATATGTTTATCAACATTTTATTTAATCAGCGATTAAGATAAGAAAGTTAAAAATATATTTAGCTCAAAAGTAATCCCATAGCATTAACAAAAATAACATTTTAAAAATGAAGGATGAGGGGGAGGGTATAGCTCAAGTGGTAGAGTGCATGCTGAGTGTGTATGAGATCCTGGGTTCAATCCCCAGTACCTCCTCTAAAAAAACAAACCTAATTACTTTGATCCCTCTGCCAAAATAAAATAATTAAATAATACAAAAATAAATAAAATATTAAAAAATGAAGGATATGTATGATTTTCTAAAACAAAAATAATGGTAAGAGTGGCACACTCTTACATTTTTTCGTGTCTTTAATGTACAACTTAAAGTTTGCTGTATTCCCGTATTACACCAGACTGAATGCAGAAGTAGATAGCACACATCATAAAACCTTTGGAAAGCTCTACATTTATGAAAGAAAAAAGAGAAAAAGGTGGTGGTTTGACCTCTGGATCTATGAAAAGGTCTCAGGGACCTACAGCAGTTCCCAGATCACACTTGAGAACTGCTGAATTGGACTAATGGCTTCCTGAAAGAAAGAGAGCGAGGCTCATTTGAACCTTAAAAGAAAATTTAGAATCTGTATTATAAGGAGGAGTGGACAGTCACGTTTCCAGTGAAAGTGCAAATTTAAGAATAAACACATGGAATTAGAATTATTGAAGGTGAGGTTGTGCTGGGAGTTGAAGACTCGAATGTTGTGACGAGGTTGCATCACTGGCAAGTTTTACCTTGGTCCAAATCTTGGTTCTTAAATTTCCTTACCTAAAAATTGAAGCTGTGATTAGCTCTCAGAAGTCCCTTATAGGACTAACTTTCTGTGATTTATTCATTTTTTTTATAGTGCTCTCAACACTTTCTATAAATACACCCGTGCCCACACATCTACGCACACACACTTGGAGCTCTTTGGAAGGTCACATGAGCTAAAAATGCACCTTGGAGTAGTTCACCTAAGCGCTTTTTTTCCTACATTGGTTTCATTGTCCTAGTTTGTTTCTTAAATAGAAGTTGACTAAATGATACTGTGGGTGTATATAGAATCTTAACCTTTTTTGTCAGCTGTTGAACACACCTGCACTTTTTTTTTTTCAAAGCCTTTCACTGCGTTTATTTACCCCTGCACCCCTCACCCTTCAGTCATAGAATTGGGTGGATAAGGAGGAAGAAAGTGAGATGTTATTCAAACCACTTTGTCGCAGGACTTTGCTTGTCCATTCCAGGGTGCTGAGGTCCTTGGGAGAAGAAAATGGCACAGCAGTCCCTTCCTTTGAAATGCAAAACGAGGTTGTTGGTGGTAAGGGGGTGTCCATTTATTTTTCTTTGTGTGATTCACGTTTCTTTAATATTCTTATAGAATTAATTTCTTTCGAGTTTCAAATTTGCTCATTTAGACAGTTCCTGGATTTTAATTTGGATAACAAATTCCTGAACACTGTGTTGTCCTATATTGAGACCTTCATATGTTCTGGCCTGATCAAAAAATATCCATACCAGCAGTGTCGAGCATTCTTTAAAAAAAAAACAAAAAACAAAAAACTTGTGGTCAAGGAGACATTTTTATATTCTGATATATCCATATATACAGAGCTTAATATTTATTGAATGAATGACAGTGAAGCTTTTATTTCCTTTCAAACACAAAATTCAAAGTAAGAAACATTAATCAATTTTTTATTTGGAGATCCCTGTAGCTGTAAAGATACCTCCAACCTGAGAAAATTCCTGCCTAGTTCAAAAGATACAAGGCAGCAGTTTTAAAAAATGTGTATATTAAATATGAGAATGTTTCCAACAGTGCTGCTTTTTGTGTGTCTTCTGGGCTTTTATATTTCGTAACTGGAGGTGTCTTGGGGTAAGAGTGTCTCTAAAGGTAAAGAGCTGTTTTGAGAAAAAGTCTGGAGGTCAACTGTGTCTGTGTTACACAGCTGCAAATGGACATGATGAAAAGTAAAATTGGAAGGAAAAGATTGCCATACTATTCACAATATTTGGGGTTGAAGCTAGGTCCGACTGCAAGGTTTATTGGTATATAATGTGTTCTTGATCTGAAAAGCCTAAGTGAGGTACTCTGTCTTTGGAAGAGCAGGAAGAGGATGTTAAGGCCAGTTTTCCTGTAGTCTCTATTTAATAAATGAGAGTGAGATCCTCTGAGGAGATTTAAAAAGCATGTTCATGGCCCTTGAAAGCATCCATATCGAACGAAGCTAGGTCTGAATTAGTGTTGGAATAAGAATTTCAAACATCATGTGCTTCCCCAAACTAAATTTAAAAAATAGTTTTCAACTTTTACTGTGACATTATTTGAAATAAGTAGCTTTTCATTCTCACACTACATAGATCACAACGAGTTACTGTTAGTGAAGATGGGAACCTCGGTTCTTTGAAAGGTGATTGAAATTTTTTTTTCTTTTTTTTTTTTAAGAAAGCAGATGGCGGCTGCAGTCCATTTCAAGTTACCCTTGAATGAGAGGAGCAGGGCCGGGGAGAAGGTGCCCTGCAGGTTGCCGAGGGGCTTTTGGTGTGGAAGCATGCTGCCATTTTTGCTCATGCTGGTTTAGCAGAGATGCTCTCTGTCTGCAACTTATGGGGTGTGAGGTGACCCTGGTATGAGCTGACAACCTGGTTACTTCTGCCAGTGTTAGGTAAACTTGAGAGTAAAGAATAGGAACCCTTCCATTTTAGGGCTTGATTATTAAACCTGAGGTTAAGAATTCAGGGTCCTTACCCAAGTCACCCAGCCTCTCCAAGCCTTATAAAGTTCTTGACCTACAAAAATGGGTACAGTCATCATACCTAGGATGAAAGGTTAATTGGGATGCTGTAGTAAAGCTCTCAAAAACAGTAGCTGTTTTCTTTTCTCATTCTTGAGTTGAATTCTTTTTAAGACTGAAGGTAATGAGATTGTTGTAGGAGAAATGATTTGACTCTAAGGCTTTATTTCGACAATACTTAGAATCCCTCGAATCCTGCATGAAGATCAGACCTGCCCTCTCCACTACAGAGCTCTTGGACAGCGCTAAATTAAAAGGTGTGGTCTTGGTTTAGATATGCTCTCAGAGCTTTTGAGAAAGGAAGAATCATGGAAAATGGAGACGATTATAGATTTCTCTTTTCAGTGATAAATAAAGCCCTTTCAGGATTTTCTAATTCTTAATAGATTTTTTGCCCAAGTGTGTTTATCTCTTGTATTAGGTTTGTAAAGAAGCTTAGTCTAGCCAGAAGGGACTTGGGTGTGGTAAGGCAATTACAGGCTCTCAATAGATGATGCACTAATTAGTGATCTGCATCCCTTTCAAACTAGGGTGTTGGCTGCTGGGAGTAGCAGGAGTTACTATTAACCATCAGTGACTAAGAATTAATCTTATTTAGCTGGAAATGGGGATAGATATTGTAATTAGATGTGAGAGAGACAGTGATCAGACGTGAAAATGTAGGCCCTCAGAATTATTTCCGTTCTCCCCACTCACATGGTGGAGCAGAGGTGGAGTACAAAATCTTGTGTTTTACTGGAGGAGACCTGGCTTCTAGTCCGGATGTGACTCTGAGTGTCTTAGAAGAGCACGTCACTTCACAGGGTCCCTGTTTCTTATGTCTAAAATGTGGGATGGGAAACAAGCATAGGGTTGCTTTTCTCCTTTAAATATCTGGTTTGCTGATGTCAGAACTAGGGAAGGGTTGGATGCTGATAGCAATGACTGTGTTTTCTTGTTTAGAAGTAGTAGGTCAGACTTAAATAGTACTTTGTGTTTTGGGCTTTCTGTGGGCAGTTGTTTAGAGATGGAAGTGAAAAAATTAAAAAAAAACTGCTATGAGATTGCATTACGTTGTGTTAGACTCTCTACTCTAAGATTATGTCTGTCATAATTGGGTAATAATTAACACTTTAGAAGGCCATTATGATAAGGGTTTTAATAGTTCTTCCGCCCTTCACTTTACATGACCACCACCTGAGAGAAAATTTTGTACACCTATCAAGGAAGAAAATGATCAAATTTTGGATTCAAGAACCTAATTGTTACATCTTGATTAAATGATGCCTATTAGGTTGTAATTATATCTACCCATAAAAAAGGATGATAGCAGATTTGATTGCTGGGTTTCCTAAAGCACTCTTTTAAGATAATGAATTTTAATTACATATGTGTGCCTGGGAACCATTTTAAGCCATTGAGAGAGGGAAAATGGACAAGGCATATTGAAAAAGAGCAGTGTTCACCTAGGTATATAGCTTTGTGTTTGTGGTTTTGGAAGGATAGGAAGAGAAAAACCTGACTCCTCCCTTTGTGCCCACGCACAAACACCTCTACAAAGGCTCCTGAATCAACATTCCTTCTGTAGGAAATGTTGCATAATGTCGATCAGGTATCAGAGGGATGTGACATAGTCGAAGTGGTCATCTCAGCATTACTCGGAATCTTTTTCTCTGTGCCAGGCACTGTTGTAAGTAGTCTGCGTTCTTTCACGCAAGTTCTCAGAACTCTCAGGTGTACATAGTGAAATTTTGCCAGTTTTACGTGTGAGAAACAACAGCACAGAGAGGCTTAAGTTCTTGGCCTGAGGACGCAGTAAGTGGCAGAGCTGGAATTAGAACTCACGCCATCTGGCTCCGGAGTTGCATGATTGAAATCACACTAGAATTCCCGGGGCCCAGGTATTGGACCTACATTGTGGATCAATTGGAGTACTGTTTGTCCTTTGTAACCTTTTTAGCACTGATTTTTATGAACCATTTGCTTGGATAAAAATAGCCTTGTTGGATTTAGACACATTTGAGTTTGAACCTCGTAAAAGACGGGTAGAGAAGAGCTCTGGTCCTGGCACTCCTGCCTGAAACCTTCATTGGCTCCTTATGGCTTTCAGAACAGATTTCAAGTACTTTAAGGCATTCAGAGTTCTCCAGTCTTTCCCAGATGCAATGTTCACTTTATGAACTAGCTGAATATTTTTTCCCCTTGAACATGGTCGATGAATTCTTAGCCCATGCGTCTTATTCATTCACATATCTTATTATGGCAACTCTAAATCCTACACATGATGCCTTTTTTCATCTCTTTTCAGCCCCTTTTATTCTGTCATTATCTATCGCCCCTTCCCTGTCCCCTACCCCCAGCACCTTAACTTTCAGTTTTCAATCCCCCAATGCCTGGCATCCATGTCTCATTTAAGTGTGTATTACATGGAATTTACCTTATAACACGAAGATGACTTACAGATTCCTTCACTCAGCTTATGTTTATATTTACACTGCCCCTGTGATGTATGAGGGACTTACTCAGGGATCACACATTTAGTTTGGGCTGCTTGTATTTTAAAATCCAATTAATGATTTTTAGAAAATAGTTGTCTTTTTGAAATGCTTTTGTTGGTTTGCATTTTGGGAAAACTTTTTTTTTTTTTTTTAAGTAGAATGAAGATTCACTTTTGGTTTTAAAGTAGGATTCATTCTGGATTTTGGTTCATTTTTGTCTCAAATCTTAATGCATTTAAATCTTACTGTTAGCAGCTCAGGGCCCAGGTGGGCAGATAGTATCCATTGTATCAATTAGGAAATTGAAGCATAAAAGTCAGGTTAATTCAGCCTGTGTCCACTTACCTAAATGGGCTAACATGTCACACTTATGGGTTGGACTCCACATCAACCAGCTTTGCTTTCCATCATCCCATTCCTCATCCTTTATGGGTTCTTATCCATCAGATGCATCCTTGTTATCGGCCACTAGGGGAATGGGGTTAAAGTGAGTGGATAAGCACACCTAAATTTAGTCTCCTTTGTATTCCATGATCGTGAAACTGAATCAGTAGGGTGATCTGTACAAAGGACATAGGCAAGTGTAGTTGTTCTCAGAATACCTCTTGCATTATTTGGGATATTCCTCTTTGTTTTGAAGAGGCTTAATTATAGACTAAACACCTTTTGTTCAGGGAACCAAATCTGTACATAGATTTGTCAGTGGTAGTGTCAAGGCTCCCTGCAAGGATAGTAAACCCTGAATGCCTTACTTACGGAAAATCATTGCCCCAGTGAGATAAGTCACAGATCTTTGGACCGTGATGACTGTATAGCAGAATTATCATCTAGCAACTTTGTGGGTTTACCGTTAGCGTGTGAAGCTGTTTGCCTTTTGGCAGTATTTTGCTTTCATCAAGATGATCTCAGCTTTCATTAAGTTTTCATCTAATTGAAAAGATTGATTTCTGAGTAGGTGAGAGTCCTTTTATGTGATGTCTCAAAGGACAGAGTATGGGTCAAATCACTCTTCAAATGGATGGTAATTGTGAAGAAGAGGCTTTTAAAATGGAGATAGCAAGTTATCCAGAGTTTATTGGAACTAAGAGCTTTTATGTGTAATAAGCTTCCACATTTGTAAATAACTGGAACCTTAATAACCCACTGAAAACCCTGAGACCAAGGCTTGAACCAGAGTTATGCTTTCCCTTTTACCACCCTTCCAACACTTGCATTTTGTATTAGGTACTCCTGTAGTAGGACCTGGAAAGTTCGTCATTGTTCCTTGGATTGCTGAAGTATTTTACTCTTTGTACTTTTGCTTCTTGTAAAATTAAGACTTCAGTAGAAAAATCCGAGGACCAAAATGAATACACTTCCCTTTGTATGATATGCCACAGCCTTGTGGGATAAAATATTGAGAGCAAGTAAGTCATCTAAGCATCCATTTAAGCCTTTTCCCTGATCTGAAAGGAGGTGGTGGTGCCACAGAGCAGGTTGTGAAGAGGAGTCAGTATTAAAAACTATTGCTTAGCTCTTGGAAATACTTCCCTAGAAATGGTAAATAGCAGTAAATCGGCTTTCAGGGAGGAGACACGTTGCCATTAAATGTCTTGATTTTGTGTCAGCTTTGTAATGAACAAAGGAGCGTTCTTTCTTACACACGTGGAATCTTGTGCTTTTAAATTTCTTCCAAATACTGGCAATTAAAAACTTCCCGGTGTAAGTAAGGTGTTCTGTATTTTATAAGCGCCCCTTTCTCTTTGGGGTAATTTTATATGCTATTAATGACTATGAACATACTATTACTGTTGCATACTTAAAATTCTATCTTCTCAGGGTCTTAAATAGTCACTGGTAGGATCTTGAACTCTTTGGGGATCTCTATATAAAATGTGAATAAATAAATTACCCACTTAATCATGAGCATATTACTCTTACGGTCTATGAAGGTAGGGGCTTAATTTGATTTTCAAGGTTGTTGGCTTTGGAAATATTGCTTAGAAATGTGTTCTAATGTCTAAAGAGCAATAATGTTATTTTACTCTTGTAGTTTGATAGGTATTGATACATAAGATGTGTATGTGTGTTATATATATATGTTTTATATATAATACACACATACATATATTTATATAAATGTGTGTATATGTGTGTGTGTATAAGACAAGAAGGAAAATTTGACTAAAGAGAAGATTGGACTAAAGATTTGACTAATCTTTTTCGCTTTCTTTAAATGTTATTTTTCTAGGAGTTACCTGCACCTACCAATATGCTCCTAGCTCTCTGCTTACCACTGAGACAATAGAGGGTGGAAATATTAATGCTTACTTTGTGATATTTTATCTGTATGTCATTGGTCAATAAATCTTCCCAGATTTTAGAGAGCAATGCCAAGTGGTTGGTGTACTGGCTGTGAAAAAATTAGGTTGCATTTAACCACATGAATTTTAAAGTGATTCCCTGAACACTAGGGATTGATTGTACAAGCTTTGTGTAATTTTAATAATTCGTCTTGTTTGACTAATGTAACTATTTGATCTAAAAAGGGTTGGTATTTTGGAATTCTCAAATTGTAGGAAGTTTTAAAACTGAAGGGTATCTTATTAAGTCCTGAATTTGAGAAAGGCTGCTGTCTATCCAGTATGGTTTAGAATATATCTTTTCACCTCTTAAAAAAATTGTTGTCCTTGGAAGCTTTTAAGAACTCTGGCAGGACAGCTTGCCTTTTCTCCTTCGAGAGGCCTGCTGTACATGTGTTCAACAGTCAATCTGTCTTAGAAAGTGGGTGGTTCTTTCCCCCTTTTGATGGGAGGCTGATGGCCCAGCCCTGTTGGGCACTCAGTGTTCCAGGAAACAAGAAAACGTGAAATAGTCACTGGAGTCCCTGAATGTTACACTATCAATTTGCTTCTGATTCTGGATGCATTTTGTAGATCTGCTTGGTATCATTTCTCTGTCCTTCGACTCCTAGTTTAGAATGGGAAAGGTTAAGCTCATCAAGCAGTTTGAGTGCACTTGGTGTGCTAATCAGTGATGTTGAGGTATCTCTGGGTGCTACCGACTGCAGGGTACTTTGGTTTGGGTTGGAGCAGTAGAGCTGAGGCTCTTCTAATTTAAGTTTCTACTCTGACCAGAGTTTTACATGAAAATGACCACTTATGAGTGGAGTAATTGGTGGTGTCTTAAAAGCGTGTGATATAGTGCACAGTAAGTTAACAGGAAAAAATCTCTTGGAAGATAATTTTTAAAGGGAAGGAGGGATTTGAAGGTGGGTATGCATGAAGTTTTTATAGTGATGAGTGTGTGTGTGAATTGGAATTAGGGGAGGGAAGATGCCAAGAAGAAAAAGTAACAGTTACGAAAGTATGGAGGTGGAAAGTTCAGTGAGTGGGACAAAGGCTACTTTGGGGCATATCAAATTAAGAGCCAGGCATTCCATTTTTGGAATTCTTGGCGTGTTACTGTTTTTTTTTTTTTTTTTTTCGTCACCCACATGATAAACATCAATAAGGATATAATGTAGGTTATGAAGCTTAGGTATGTCCTCAGGAAAAGGGTTGATGAGGCTTGGGAAGTTCTTTGGAGAATCGATAGGGGAAGGGATCATGGAAAATCGGGAAAACCTGAGAGACTTCGTTAGTTTGAAGTTTTAAGTGCTGGGATATCAGTAGTGGCTTTGAGAATAAAGCAGTGGGTTTGAGAGAGGAACTGGCTGAACTCGGAGATCAAGTTCATGGGTGCTTCCTGCTCTCTCTAGACTTTATTAGATGCTTAGGATGGTAAGATTTAGGAAGAGGTAAGAGTCTCTGGAAACTTTCTAAACTTTATGTATGATCCCCTGCATTTCCTGTTCACACGGAGCTGAAATTTTCTGTATTGGGGAACTTAAACATCATAAGTAGAGCATCTAGTCTGTCTTCAAGTGGTTGTTCTCAGGGACCCTTTGAAACTTCATGAATTTTCTCCTCCCCACTCCCAAAACAGAAATAGTTGGGACATGTTATGGGTTGCATGGATGTGATTTGAGGTTTCAACTCTTGTTTCCCTTTTACTAGATGGTACCATGTTTTATATCTTGTGTAAGACCTTGGCAGACTGCCTTGGTGGGGCTGAAAGCCTCTTCGAATGGAGTAAATTATGTGGCAGAGCAGCATTTTGGAGTAGAAGGTTTTGACATAGACCCTAGTATGTTTTCCAATAATTTCTCTCTTCTAGCCACCATTCAGAAAGAGGAAATAGAGGAGAGAGGACATTCTATGCTGTTGTAACAGTGAGAATAAAAGCAAGGAAATAGGAAAATTTCAGAGAGATACACAGGATGGCTCTAGGTCATTTTGACCTTGTGCAGGGTTTTTGCATGAGAAGTTAGAAGAAAATGTTAGAGCGGGTAGGCGATAGAATGAGATGTTCTGGGGAGGTTGAAACTAGCCACGATGGGGTGAAATGTAGGTGATGGGGGAGAGAGACAGGAAGCAATGTATTTGGTGATAAAGGCTTGCCCTTGTGTCATGGGAATTGGAAGATAGAAGGGTGGATGTTGGTTGTAGTGAGGTGAAAATGAACGGTTGTGGACTTCAAAAGTAAGGAGGTATGGTTTAGTGGATATGTACCCAAGGTTCAGATCCCAGGTCTGAAGGTTGGGTAGCAGCATTAGGAAGAAAAAGATAATGGAGAGGAAGAGTTGGTTTGGGGGTTGTATCAGTCTCCATGGGCTGCCATAGCAGAATACCACAGACTGAGTTACTTAAACTAAAGTGATGTATTTTCTCATAGTTCCGGAGGCTAGAAGGCCAAGATTTAGGGCTGGCAGGGTTGATTTCTGGTATGGCCTTGCTTCTTAACTTGTAGGGAGCCGCCTTCTCACTGTATCCTCCTGTGGTGTTTACACCTGCATGCTCCTGGTGAATCTTCCCCCTCTAGTATGAGCACCAGTCCTGTCGATGACAGCCCACCCTTATGTTCTCATTAACCCAGTGTGCTTAAGGGCTTTGTTTCCATATCCAGTCACACTGGGGGTTGGGACCTCAACGCGTGGATTTTAGGAGAGACATTCAGTCCATGACAGGGGTAAATGTATTTAATTCCTCCAGGGGTGAAGAGAAATTAATCTCTTTTTCCTGGGTTTCTGATCTATAGTTTGCATTTTTTTTTTTTTCGGTGCAGAAGAGAAATGCTTTCTGATCTTTATAACTAGTCAAAGTCTTCTTTTCTTGTTCCTACCCCAGGGATTGGGCATTTCCAGTGTGGAGAGTTTCTGCCCCTCTTTCACCTTGTGCAACACTTTCTGACCAACTCTACCTTTTTAAAGTTTGGTTTTGACAATTGATACACAATTGATTTTCTTGTCTCTTCAGTTTTATAGCCTGACCTCTTGTTACAAACCGCTTTTAAAGGCATGGTGCTCATGCTTTAAAAGCCACTTAAACAGAACACGTATTTAAAAGACATGATGTTTTTGCCACAGGTGTCAAGAGGGTCTTGGCAGTGTTTTTCCCTGAATGTCTGCTGAAGTGTGTGCGCAGCTCGGAGACCCTGGACCCCATTTGCTTGGAGAAAGTCAAGTGCTCATCCTGGAATTCTTGATACTTCTGTTAGAAATGCTAAGAGATGTGAACTTTGGGGTGTTTTCTGTTTCTTTTGCTTTGTGTGCTTAGGCAGAGCACACATCTACAAGTCACCAGGGCCTTCGTGAGGCCCTGGATTTCAAGTTTAAAAAGAAAATTAGCGATGGAATCCTAATATAGAAAAAATAAAATCAAAGCTGTGGGATAAATGGCTAACACCTAGTTATGTTATTAGCTAGTCAGTTTGTAGTTATTGGCCTCGACCCAGCTTAACTATTGCTTTCCTGTCTCTTCAGGGTACCTATCAGAGATGCACACCTTTAACTTTCTTTTCTTGGGGGAAGGCAGCAAGACTATGAGCTCTCTTCAGGCTGAGGTTTATAGATGTTGGTGAGGTTGAGTTGTGAGAAGGGGATGGAGCCTGAAATAGATACTATCCCATTTCCTTCGGTCAGGTTTTTAGTATGGCCTCATTTTATTTGAAAGTGAACTCCCAGGGCAGCTGATATGCTTGTAATTAATCCTAAGTAGAAAATCCTTTCCAGAGCCCAAACTCTATTTTTACTTTACCTGTCCAGGCTCAGAATGGGGAAGGGCATGTGTGGGTCTGAGAATGTGGATTCAAAGGGTTTGGTGAAAATGTCCACTGTCCTTTCATCCAAGCAGGCATTTCAGTGTATTTTTGTGCCCTTTCTCTCCTACCCTTGCCACCAGAAAAAGTTGTCAATTTCAGGATTCCCTCCCTGAACTCTCCCTGGGATTCATTTATAGCTGTTAGATCTATTTAGTTTCCAGTACAAAACAGGAGAACAGCAATAGGACACTTCACTTGTTTGAGAGTGGCTCTCTAGCCAAAGAATGATTTAGGAGAACATTTCTCACTTGCTGAAAGGCTTTTTTTCCCTTCTTACCAGCAGCTACAATTTTATGTATGTCTTAAAGCGTTATCCAGACATTGTAGTATTGCCCTGTGAAAACTAGTTTCAAGAGTTAGAAATTAATGTAATTACTTCACTCTAGGAGCATGAGTTCCTCTGAGTGCCCTACCTCTACACAGTCAAGAGAGGGTTAAAAGAAAAGAGCTTTTTGAAAAACACCTTCAAATATCTTTTTCTCATTTGTAAGCTATACTTGGTAAGGACCTGAATGATAGAAGAAGGTAATAACTTTTTGTATGTTTATACTCTATATTTTTCCCCTGATTGGCGCCCCTCCCCTGTTTTCTTGGGGAAGGAAGCCAAGTCCTTCCTAGTTACCAACTCAGGGTTCCATCATAATGGTGGGACGTGATAACTTGTATAACAGATTATTAAGGAAGCAATTGCTTGCCAGATGGTGGGTTTGAAGATGACTTAGCTAAAGGATTACCTGCTAACGGCAGAAAATCATCTTATGACAAATTAAAGGTATATGAAAAATGAAAGTTAAATGGGAAATCGTTAGGCAGGTGTCAGATTTTAAGTTGTGTAGGTTATTTTGATGAATAATTGAAAATTTAACCAATCTTATTATTAGATTTGTTTCCTAAATAGTACTTGTTCCCAAGAATTCAGTTGAGGCCATAAAGGGTATGTTTTAATATATAATTTTGTGTATAAGTTATAGAAAGTATATTGCTTAATACATAAATTCACTAACCATCTGTAAAATGACAGTTGCAGGAAGGGGGTACATTTCCTCCTAACCATTTAGGGAAAAATTACCTTTTTTGTTTTTAAATGGTTGTGTCTTAGCTCCTTGGGTACTGGCCTGGACTGATGCAGAAGGCAATTGAAAATAGAAACTAAATAGGTAGGCCAAACTTCTCTTCTTCTATACTGAGTCTTTAAAATTACCAAGGCCATTTAAGATGTATTGGTAACAAGGGAAAAATTGGGGTACTTTTTTCTTTTAGAGTATAGAAGCTCTGAGCCTGTTTTCTTTTATTTGATTTATTTTCTCATTTATTCCTTCCAGTAAGCAGGCAAGATAATGTGATCATTTTCTCCAAGTTCTCGATGAGGAAATCAAGGCTTAGAATGGTGCATGCTGGAAAGAATCTCTGCAGAGCTTGCGGTTGTAACCACCACCCTATGTCTGATTGCTCAGCAAGCCCTGCTCAGTATCTATTCCTTCCTGTATTTTGTGTCTCTGCCCATTTACTTTAGGCAACTATCATTTCTTATCTTCCTAACATTCATATCCCCTTTGTCATGCTAGTTATAAAAATCATGTTGTGCCCCCTTCTTACTATAGTCTTGTAAGCACACATTGCCTGGCCTGTACCCTGTGCTGTCAGCAGAAAGATTCCAGTTGAGTTTCGCTGCCTTTTTAGTTACTGCTCTGGTGACACTCTCCCTGGATGTGCTCTGGTCTGTTCCTGCCTCCGAAACTTCACTGATGCTCACAGTCCTGTTTCCCACCAAGAGCTGGATTCCTTTCCCTATCTGTTTACTTGACTGTTGTCTGTTCTGCACGTTCCAGCTGATACCCCACTTGTCTTATGAAGGCCTTTGCAGTGGCTCTCAACCTTGGCTGCACATTAGAATCAAATTGGGATGCTTTTAGAAATCCCAGGGTCTGGGCGCTTATGAGAGATTCTTATTTAATTGGTCTGGAGTGAAGCCAGGCATTGGTTGTTTTAACTGCTTTACTGAAGTGGTACAAAGAGCATGTGCTTTACAGCCTGTCTGATAGACCTGGATTTGCAAGTTTTATAGTTCAGGAAAGTTAATCTTCCCTAAGCCCATTTCCTCATCCAAAAAATAGGAATAAAATGACCTGTTTCCTTAGATGGTTAGGATTGCATGGGGACAGCACCCCTCAAAAGGGTATAGTGCATTTCCCAACACACCCTGAGCAGATAGCAGCTAGTGTCTTTCTCACCCCTTCCAGCCTTCCTTTTCCCAGTGCACATATTCTTTCTTACATTTGCCATTTATATATTGCCTTTTCCCCCATGCTTGAATTTGTCTTTCCACTAAAATTTGTTTACAGGTCCAAGGTCCTCAGGTGATGTTTTATTCCATTGTATGCCTAAGTAAAAGCATACCTTTTACGTCTTAAAATATATTAGACATGAAAAGCTTCCAAAGAAAAATAGATACATAGCATCAAAATTCTTTGAATAGAAAAGTAAACTGGGTCATGTGGGTGTCATCTTAAAATTTCAGCGGCTTAGATTTTTAAAAGGTTTTCTTCTTTTCCCTTGTCACTAAAGAGTGTTATTGAAGCCACTGCAAGTTTCCTGCTAATTTACTTTTTAAACACTTATGTCTTACTTTTTTGTCTTAATAGGTTCCTAGTCCTATCCTTACCCAAAGTCTATAATTTTTTTACCCCCTAAGCTCCTTATAGCTTCAGGGTGACTTTCTGAGTGGTATATTCTATCTCCAGTGATAAAGGGCAGATCAACTCCAGTTGAAAGGGATAACTGGCTTTCTATTTTTAAAAGATGGGTTTTTATTGAACTGCTTTTTTTTTTTTTTTCCCCTTTTCTGAGAGTGAAAGAGTCTCCCTTTAAACTCCCATTGTTATTCTCCTGATGTCAGTAATCACCGCTGGGTTGTCACCATTTTAGTAACTAAGGATCCATGTATATTTCTAAATCATTCATGTCTTAGAAATCTTGGAATGAAATAAGCATCCATCTGAGTTCCTTGCCTAGAAAAGTCTTAGCTATATAGTTTGTCTTGATATGAATTAGATCTTTATTGCCTACATTATTTTGATACAATTAGGTATGAAGGCTTGAATTCTTTAAGTTCACCTTGACTTTTCTTATATATAATGGAAGAGTCTGTCTAAACTACCTTTCCTGTTCTATGTTACTTTTTTATTAGTGCGCATGATGTGGGCTTTCACAGCAACTCTCTGGAAGGTGACTTTTTTTTTCAGTAACAGAGAAATGCTCTGGTACAGACACAAATGTTTCTGATGTCCTTGGAAAGATTTAGAAATCTCTCAAGTTCAGCTACCTTGAGATAGTCAGTGTCCAAAATAGAGCACAGCATCAGTGAAGACCAGCCAGGCTGTTCTTCCACTAGGTCATCCACATTCTGGGAGACTTCCTCTTCAGGGTGACCTCATCTGGTGACCTTCAGGGCACAGAGATCTAGAATGCCTACTTAGGTCACTGTTTCTTCTTTGGGACTGTAAATTGAACTGAAAAGATTGAGACAAACTTTTTTTCAAGTGGGACCTAGTATCTCGCCAGCTCTTTGCAGAGTTCCTTAAACTGATGAACTATTTTTCCAATTTCTTTCCCCTGCAGTTTTAACCTGTTGTTCTGCTCAAGCAGGCTGAACCTGGTCACACGCTTCAGATGTGCCTCTTGGCAGGTTGACCTGGACCTTGAGCAGCTGTTAACTGGCAGAATAGATCCAGGTTTCTAGCTGGCTAGTGTTGTGGTGGGAGTTTTGGGTTAACCAGACGTGACGCAATGAGGGGTGAGTTACACAGTGGTTCCCATTTGAAGGGCATTTTCCCTCTCGCTATTTTTGTTTCCACATTGTCCTTAAAGTATAACGTAAGGGTTGGAAAATATGTGATTAAAAATTTACATTGGAAGACCATCTGACTGAATCTCTATTATCACCATTTCCTGGATGCTTAGGTATCGCAAAGTGTAGGATGCATGTAACTTTAGAAGAGAACGTGAAAACATTTCACTGTACGACAAACTGGTTCCATTTTTCATTTTGTTCTGACTAGGGAAGATTATTCCATGATGTCTAGTGTATTGCTTGGTATTTAGGACTGAGTCTGCTTGTTTTCCCTACAGATATTAGATATTCCTTGTATGTGACTAATTTACTGAGCTCTGATTTTTCCAAATGAGTTTTCTGATTAAAAAACCAGTGGGCATTGTGGAGCAATAAGCTTTTGTAGGCTGGTGGCCTGACCTCTGGCCCTGCCAAGTTGAAGGATCCTGAGCCAATCTCTGGGCTTCCTTTGAAAAAACAAATGGTCGAGCTGGATGGGTTTCAAGATCTCCCTAGGTTCTTAGGGTTCCTTACTGGTAAAAATCCTGCTTACTGGGCTTCCACATTGTGCATGTGACTGCTCCCCTAGGATGAGATTCCTCAGGACACAGGTTGTATCTTACCATTTCCTCTCGTTCTCCTCCTCAATGCCTAGCATGTAGTGACGCCCCTCACTCCCTCCAGAGAGACAAGTATTACATACATCTAAACGTGGTCCTTACCTTTAGGCCTCGGTTTCAGTGTCATTGCTCTAGAGAGGCCTTTCCTGATTACCTTCCCCATTTTGTTCCCATAGATTTTTTTTTTTTTTTTTTTTGGTAGCATGGGTTGCAGTTTAAAACAATAGTTTTTGTCCTTCTGCTTGTTTAATCTCTCTCCCACCAGGTTCCCTGCGTGCCTGTCTTGTGGATTTTCATAGCAGGCATTTATTAAGTGGCTGAATCCAGTGCATGTCTCATCCTTTTTGTGAACTAGGACAAAGGATGGCCTGATATATATGTCCTTTCTCTGTCCTCTGAACCTTGTTGTTGTTGTCCCCTCTGTCATCCAGGTGTAATCCCTGCACAGGTTATGTCCTGTGCTGTGGTTCTGTGTGTGTTATGTCCTTTGCTAGACATTGGGTGGGAACTCCGTACGTGAGCCATCTTGAGTGTCCAGCACAGTGTCCTGCGTGTTGCAGGATTTGCATATTAGAATGAATGTGAATGTCTTTGTGTGTTAAATAGTTGAGGCACTTCTGGTTTTTTTTCTGTGTCATTTTATTTTATTTTATTTTTATATGTATGTATGTATGTATTTATATTAAAGTACAGTCAATTATAATGTGTCAATTTCTGGTGTACAGCAAAATGTCCCAGTCATGCATACACATACATATATTCATTTTCTTTTTTTTTTACATTTTTTATAGAGTTATAGTCATTTTACAATGTGTCAGTTTCCAGTGTAGAGCACAATTTTTCAGTTATACATGAACATACATATATTCATTGTTGTATTCTTTTCCCCTGTAAGCTACCACAAGATCTTGTATATATTTCCCTGTGCTATACAGTATAATCTTGTTTATTCTACATATACCTGTCAGTGTCTACAAACTTTGAACTCCCAGTCTGTCCCTTCTCACCGCCTCCCCCTTAGCAACCACAAGTTTGTATTCTATGTCTATGAGTCTGTTTCTGTTTTGTATTTATGTTTTCTGTGTCCTTTTAGTTGTGACTTGAGCCTTATTCGAAAGCTCCATCTCAAAGGATCCCTGATGCTTTTCTTCCTAACAAAGCTCCTTATTTTCCGGCTGATGCATGGCCACTTTGTTCAGGTTTGTCATGCTACCTGAAGTGATGTGTTATTCTTCAGTTTAACATCTTTGGTTTTGCTTGCAGTCGCTCCATGTAAGTGGCTCCTGGAGTGTAAGCTGGGATCTTGCCGTCTTCCATCCATGGCCCTTTGAGCATTTCCTTTGATGTTCACTTTGGCTGTTTCCATTTGAGTAGTAAAGGTTAACAGATGAGGTAAGGGCAGTTCTGCCCAGCAAACCATCTGGGAGTGGGATGTCTCCTCTAGAGAGTAGAGGTTTGGCTGCCTTGCACAAGTATTGGAATGCTTTTCCAGGTATTTCCTGCCCTTTTGCGGTCTGAGTTTGTTGGATGCCAGAAAATGAGATGGACTCCCTCTCTCACGTCAAACATTTACCAGATAGTATGTTGGGCATCCAGCTGAGCTCTCAAATGGGAGAAGGGTTGAGGGCCCATTGAGCAGCTGAGATGGAAGCTAGGAGGGAAGTAAAGGGCTGGTAAGATACGTACCAGAGTGTCAAAGAAATTTGGCCTCCTTCCTGCTTTTCTTCCTATTACCCCCACCCCCTCTGCCTTCAGCACTCTGGGGTTTTCCTCTTCAGGTATTCTGTCCCCTTGTACCCAAGTCTGTTTGGTAGGCTTGAAAGTAGTTTCTTTACCAGCATGTTAAGGTAGGATTGCCTCATCAGCAGACTATACCAGAAAGTGTTTCTGTAAAGTGGCTTTCTTGGTGTGGTGTGGTACATACTAACCATCTTCAGGCTTAATTTTAGTTCATAACTCTAGCTCTCTAAAATGGCCTAATCTCTTGTATGTTTTTAAGAGTGCAGAGCGTTTAACATTAATTACAGGTAACTGTCAATTTGTTGACCAAAGACCCCGTATTAAGCACTATGCTAGGATCCGAGCAAATGCACACCATGTACTTTAATTATTATTTATCACAGAATATCTATAGCTGCATGGTTCTTAAATCGACATCTGAACATCACCATCAGCTTTTTAGCAAGAAAGTGTTCTGACTTGGTATCTGCTTAAACATTTTCATGTTACTATATTACTCAAATAATCTTGTTTTGTCTGTTGTGGTAGTTTAAATATTTGGTACTTGGAACTTAGTATATGAGAGTTCTTGATCTGCTTGCTTGTAAATTTAAGGCAGAAGCTGGCTCATTTTCTTTCTTTCTTTCTTTCCTGCACAGCCTTGTCCATATGCAGGATCTTTGTGTGTATATCTCTGTTAATTTGAATATTCTGAGTTACAGTGATTGTGACAGCTTGACCTTAGTACAAATTAGAAAAGTGCTGTTAGAAAGAACAAGAGGCTAGAAAACAATTAGAAGGTTAGTGTTTTAAGAGCAATATTCTACTTTGCATAGTGTCTTACCACAATTTTTATAAGCCATTGTTTTATCCATTAACTTACTTCTTAGGAAAGCCCTGTCTGCTAGGCAGACTGGCAAAAATCTATACTTTATAAATGAGGAAAGTCACAGAGGTTAAAAGTGTGTCGAAGATCACAAACTACCAAGAAATACAATTAAGACTCAGCAGCTGCCAACTTCTTTTCTTCATGTGGGCTTTTACTTTTATTCTCCTCTGTTTCAACATCCTCATTAGTTGTCTGTTAGACTTGGACCTGGAAGCGAGATATTTGCCTCCCAAGGTCAATTCCCAGCCCTAACTTTGGTTGATGGCGGAAGCTTAAACTCCAGATTCCCCCCTTTCCCCCCCATGCGATGTAGAACTGAAGCTTGTCTTCTCTTGACCTTGATTGACCCGGCTATCTCTTAAATAGTGAAGAACTAAATTGAAGCCTTCATTTTAATACAAATGGATGCAGTTCATTCTGATACTTTAGATAAGGAAAACAGTAGCTTTTACCTGGGAGTTGCTATGTATTATAATGATAATTTTAATTTGAATACCGACTGATCCAATGCGCTCATTTCTGTAACCTTAGCCCTTAATGAAGAATATAATAAGAATCTTGGTGTGGCCCAACATAAGGAATGTGAGCTAAGAGGTGTACTTCTTGTCTGAAAGTCATGTATTCTAGAGTTTTTTTTATAAGGTCATAGTAAATTGACCAAAAATATAATGAGAAACTGATAATACAAAGATCCATAAGGACTCAATACTGAATACTTTGTCCAATTGTGGAGGTGTTTTAGTCCTTGGAAAGCCATTCATCCAAGTTTATTAGGCTGAAAGCGTATCTTAAGAGATAGTAACAATCAGGTGTCAAGGGGAGAACACAAATACTTGTCAGCGTTTAAATAAAGTGTGAGCATTTCTGTTTAGTAAGTTATCTGTTGTTTGACTACTTTCTTGTTTTGGAATCTCATCCTAGATTAGTAAACAAATAGAAAATACTTAATGTCAAATGTTGGTCTGTTCCCAGTTCATGTTTTATAGTACAGCCCTGGAAGAGAAGAGATTGACATTGACCCAGGTTACATCTGAGGGTTACCAGAATGGGCAGTATGCTTTGTGCTTTGAGGAACTCATACCTCCCTACCTTATTATAGAGATTGGACTGGAAGTTCATGGGAATTTTTTTTTTTTTTTAAGGAAAATTACTGTGGATTCTGGGGGAAAAAAATCAATAGCATTAAAGTAATACTTTGCAACCATAAAGATTCGCAGTTGATAGAGGAAATTTAACATGTCCTATAAAGCCCTGAATTCTTAAGTTCTTCTGGCTTTTTATTTTTAGCTGTGGCTTTTAGTTAACAAGAAGAGGTGGAAAGTGTATTTTCTCTTGTCTCTGTCTTTCAGTGCTCTGCTACTGCTTTCAGTGCTGAGAGACCTCTCATCTCAGTTATGGAGATCCTTGGGAGACCATGCATTGGAAGGTGGTATCCCTTGCTCTTTTTAGACCTCTTTTTCCAGAGAATTCTTTATTTCTAGGGCATTGGAAAGAATGGTGAGTCAGTTACCTTAGGATTTTAACCAAATTCTGCTTGCTCTGATATTGCCAAATGGACCTAGGAACACTTCTGCAGTTCTTTGAAAACTTACACCAGAAACAAAATAGCACTTTTGGGGTCATGGAAGAATGCATTCAGCCTACCCTGTAGTGGTTCCTCCCATCAGCCACCTCCCAACTGGGGCGTTTACTGCACTGGTAAAGCAGCCAGTCTTCAGGCCCAGGGGTCGCCTTGTCCTACTGCCTGCCCAGCTCTGCAGGTTTGAAACACATTTTCACGGGAATCTATTTGGATGAAGCTGAAGGCGGCAGGAAAAGTGTGAAGTAAGACCTCTTTACGCTTGTATTCTGTCCCTATTTACCCTCTGTTCTAACTCCAAAATGTAATTGGTGGTATGTCATGAGACAGTGTTAAGAGAAGACGACCTTGACAATTTTTAACACTAACTCAAGGACTTGTGGTACAATGCAAGGTAATTTTTATCTTTTTGTGTGTAGATCACCCTCTCCCCCACCCTCACCTCCCCCAAATCCTGCAGATAAAGCACTTATGTTCCCCTCCCCTTTTCTCTGGTATCAGAATATTTTCGTTAGGTCTGAATTAACTTTCTCCTCAGTCCCTAGGAGGGACAGGATGCACTTAATTCTGTATGGACAGGATGGCTTTCTAGTTAGTCCCAGTCCAGAGTAGTATAACCTTCCAAAATAGATCTCCTTTTAAGAGTGCTTTGAAGATATATGATGTCATATTAGGATGTATAGCAACACAGAATTGATGCTTTTTTGTTTTTTTTTTTGGTACGCTTATTTCTTGGAATATTTCATAGACAGTTAGGTCTAACATTAAAGATCTAGAGTTTAAATGAAGATGATATGTCAAAATGAGTTAAGATTAATTCACCCCACTCCAGCCCATCCTTAGTATATCTCTGTGCTGCGTCTGCTGTGACATTTTCAAGCATTTTACACCCGGGATGCTTGTCATTTCTATCCTCCCACCCACTTGCCAATATTTTGGTCTTCTGAACCTCTCTGTCATCATGGTAGAAAAGCTGTACACCCGTCAGCGTGTTTGACCTTTATGCTGTGATGTTTTACTTGAGATCCTGCCCTTGCAGGGACCAGTAC
This sequence comes from Camelus ferus, assembly GCF_009834535.1. NCBI lineage: Eukaryota > Metazoa > Chordata > Mammalia > Artiodactyla > Camelidae > Camelus > Camelus ferus. Next base: position 15,652,432 of record NC_045699.1, read on the forward strand.
ATTCAGGCCAAAGAGTAGTGCCGGTGGTGGGAGAACCGCAGAGAACACGGTCCATTTGAAGGGCAGCCTGCTGGCTAATAGCTCTGTGGGAATGTGTCCTCTGTTGCCAATCTCTGTGTTTGTTTTTTAAAAGGGAAGTCAGGAGTTTTTTTTTCATAAGTGTGAACTTGCTAAATTGGTAAGTTTTAAATGTAGAATACTACTAATTGAAAAAAAAAAAAAAAGATACCGGGTCGACCAAATAACACACATTTGCAGATTAAACCCACCCCCTGGTGTCCAGTTGTGATTCTGGCCTGGAGATCTTGAGGAGCGTTCATTGCCTGACTGCTTGTTTCCATCTATCTCTTGGCTTTCCTCCAAGAGGCATGTGCATGATCGTATGTGGTAACTAAGGACTAGTTTTTGGCACCTTTCTTTATTCCTTCTTTTAGACGTGATCCTGTAACGTCTTTTTGACTTGGTGTATGAATTAATCAAGTCTGTTGCTGTCTTTTACTTTTGGTTTTATTAACTCTGATGATCTGACTTGGCCATTTATTTGAATGCATAATACTTTAATTAGGAAGACTTTTTCACTCCCTCCCCCCAGATTTTCTTCCTGCTGCTCAGAGCCACTGTTGGGTCTTGTTCACAATGCCATTTGGTGTATGATGAACTCTATACCACAAAGTATGTCAGAAGTGGCCACCTGGCTGTTGTCACTTATGTTGGCCACATTGAGTAGGTCTTCGTTAACATGTAGCCAACCTTGACAGATAAGTTAGAGGATTCATTTGTTTGCATTTTGGTCAGTTCTTAATATAGGAAGCCAGTCGTCTTTGATCTCAGCAAGTCAAGATATGGGTCATTTTCAATTAGAAGAAGAAGTTACTTTGGCAAAATACTGCTGTCTTGGCCAGTGATGCATAGTAATTGTTCTTTCTTCATCTGATGGCAGTGAAATTTACTCCAGTAAGTGTTCTCACGCAGTGGAAGTTTTCTCCTTCCACTTAATTTGCTACTCCTGCTTCTGTCACCACGATTGCCTTCCCCCTCGTGCTTGCTCTTCTTGAAATACAGAATGAAGAATAGTATCCTGATTCCTCAACTCAGTTCCAAGGCCCGCATTCCCGCGATCTTCGTTGTGACTCCTGGGCTTAAGCCTGACACAAGATGGCTTGAAGAAGCTTGCTCCAGTGGGGCTGAGGGTATAGAAAATCACATTTTGAAGCTGTTCTACTTACAGTGATGATCTCGACCAGAGATTGGCAATCAAAATCAAGACAAGGAACTCTTTAAAATATGTCTGAGGGTATCCTTGAGTAGATCTCCACTCTCTTTACAGAAAAAGAGGGGAACATTTGGGTTTGGGGCCTTATCTTCAAAGAATGATTTGATTCTTTTTGTTTGAATCCATCTGAGATTAAAGTAGTAGATGATGGTAAAAATTTCTTACCTTTTAGACTGATCTGAAAGAGATCGCAGTCATAAGTGCTCTGGGCTAGAATATTGCTTATTACATAGTAGGTACTTTCTGAAAGTCTTGTCAGTGGTAAAATACTGTGTATTTACTACCAAGAAAAGTACATAATAAATCTACTTTACTGGGAGGGTTCTTTAAAGAAACTTACTCTTTATGTGGGATAAAAGTAGAGCAGAAAATAGGTACCAATAAACTCTTAGCAGCCCTAAATCAGAAAAACTTTACAACTTGTGCTGCTTCTTTGTAATTTCAAATTTTCATAATCGGGCAGGAATCTATTTTAATGTTTAAACGGGAAAGCTGTGTGCAATCTCCTATTATCCTCTAGTGTTTTAAGCATTGGGAAGCAAAATGCTTCATTTCTGCTCAAATAAATATCCAAGCTCACATGTTTAAGTTAGTGGTGGTAGTTTCCATGGCAGCAGTGACTTTGCCCTTTTATCTTTTTCTTAGATAGCACAATATTTAGCATAGGTCATCCGGAGAGATTATTATTCCTGGCTGTGGGTTCTTAAAGACTGCATTACGGGCCTTTGACTTCTCTGGGTGCAGGTGTGTTCCAGAGATGCTCCAAGGGGTCCGGGGTGGGAGGTGTAAGTCTTTGTGTACTCTTATGTTCCTAGCATCTAGTGCAGTGTGCCTGTCACATCCAGTGAATTATAGATGTTGCTTTTCTGGCCCTGGGAGGTTTCTTCTGGACTCCAGCTTCCTGAGACCTGGGCTGGGCTTGAAGAGAAGTATTAACTCCTGATGTGGTCTTGGTTTTTCACATTGGTGGTAAGGTTTGCTTATTTTAAACTCTGATGTGATGACAATGGACCACTCTTATCTTTGTCTCTCTTTCCCTTCCTGAGGATTGTGTTGTTCTAACAAAGGCTTGCAGCTAGAAATTTTTTTTTCTGAAAAGCTGATTCAACTTGATGCTTGGGCTTGTATTATAATACATGAATTAGTAGGTGTATCTGGAAGGGGTGGGTGTGTGTGTGGGTGTGTGTGTGTGTGGTGGGGAATGACAGCTAATATAAGTATATACCGTCCTTCCCCTTTATTAACAACCTGAGGTCACTTCGGCTCCCCTGGGTATATAGATTTGCAATGGAAGGTTTCCAACTTGGCAGGGAATGTAAAACCACATGATAAATCCCATATATATATATATATATATATTTTTTTTTTTTTTTTTTACTCGCCACCTTGAATTGCACTTCACGGCATTGATGCTCTTTCTTTTATGGCTTTCTGCGCATTTATTGCTGAAGAGACAAAGGTGAGTGTGGGCTAATAGAAGCTCAAAGGAGGAGTATCTGGCTCAACTCAGCGGTTCACAGAAGGCTTCCTGGAGGCGTTGTGCCTCCTTTTCATGTGCTGAGGATGTTTCCATTACCAGAAGAAAGGTAGTGAGGCTTTTTCAGGCAGAAAAGAGAGCGTGAGTAACAGTGGGAAGCAGCCTGGGTGTGGGAGGAACCGCTGGGAGATTGTTAGAGCCTCGTGCGTGTGGTGAGCAGTGGTGGGCATGCCCGTGGCAGGCAATTGGGAGCCAGGTCAAGTCCGATGATGCCTCGCTGTGGAGCTGAGATGTTACTTTGTAGGCAGTGTGGGGTCAGCAAAGGCCTGAAAAAGAGAAATGGTTGTTTTTAGGTAGATCACTATAGCAGTGGGATGGAGGCTGGATTGGACAAGGGACAAGCCTGGAAGCAGAGATCATGTGGGAGGCTTCAGATGGAGTCTCAGCACTGGTTTCAAATCCCAGTGTCTCTATTTAATAGCTGTATAGACTCCTTGAGGTTTTGAAATCCTCATTGGTAGATGGAGGATAACGTATACAAGTCATAGTGCATGAGAGGGTTAAATGTGATTTTTGTTTGTAAAATATGTAGCTTCAGGCCTTGCCCAGAATAAGGAATCCATAAGTGCTATTTTTCTTTCTCTTTTCCTTACCCTCTTGGCAGTCATAGTATTCACTGAATTCTACTACAAGAGGCAGTCAGGTCATCCAAACCACTTTCTTGTAGCAAAAGATACCCAAGTTGTGTAGAGAATTCAGGAAGATAACGTACTTATTTTTATTTTCTTTTTATTAAATATGGTCTTAAAAGTTAGTGCAGGCTTAGAAAATGCTTAAATTCAGGTCATTTTGAAAATCATAATAGGAGAAAGACAGTGGGAGTCTGTACAGTTGTGTATGGATGTATATGGATGATTTCCCTGGTCTCTGAGTTGCAGAGACTGACAGCGTGTGATACAGCTCAGTGTGCAGATTATCAGTCTAGATTGCCTTGCACAATCACAGATGAGACTTCTGCCTTCCCTTTCTGCCTTGAATTGTAAATAATAAATCTGTATGTAAGTAGAAGATGCTTGTGTTATCCTTGGAGTTCCTAGCAAAAGGAATAGTGAGGTAGCAGTTTCTTAAGAATTAAAATTCCAAGAGGCTGAGCAGGAGATCAGGAGAAGACGGAGTTGGGGAAAATGGAAGTCATGTGTGCTCTCGGGGTGGGGAGCAAGGTTCCTGTCCATGTTAAAGTAAGGTAAAGTGAAATAGACAGGGCTGCAATGCTGATATGAAACATTTAGGCTCTTGGTACCATATGTACTTAAATATGGAATATATGGAGGTCAGGGGTTTGAAAATTGCAGATTTGTAAGTAAAAATTCTAATTCTCCTTGGTCACTATTTGTGACCACGTGCTACATGTTTAATGCAGCATGTGCTTCAGAGGCCTTGCACACAATTCAGTCATGATTGGGCAGTCTGCATACTTGTCTTCCTGTCCACAGTGTTCCTTCTTCATGTTAAGAGGCTCCCAACACAGCTCTGCATCCTTGTTGCTCATTTAAATAAGAAAAACAAAAACAAAAGCAACTGTGCCTTAACCTGAAAGACAGGTAAGCAAATTCTCTGTGCTAACACTTTAAGATGCATCTTCCTTTGTCCAACAGTAATGATAATAGCTCCTAATATTCACTTAGCACTTCAGATTTTGTAAAGTGCATTGAAACATTATTTGTCTAAATTATATGTATATAATTGAAGCTTTTAAAGAAAACAGACCCCACCCTCTACCCTCTCTCCTTCTTACTAGAGTGGAAATAATTCAATGGCTGGACGTGTGTATGTGTGCGTGTTCCTGTTTAAAATCTAGTCTGTGATTACACGTGTCCCCTTTCCCCACTTCAACCCATGGGAGGTGGATATTGCTTCTCTTTAACTTTTGGAGATACCTATGTACATACATAAATAGGTTCTATATACACGTAAATGCTCATGCACTTGCTTCATTGTTTACTTATTCTGTGTGTGTGGCGGGGTGGGAGTGGAGGTGGTTAGCCCCAGTGTACTTCTAGAAATCCTGAAGCATTTATTTAAAATATACTTTACTTAGTGGTAACTTGCGAAGTGGGACGTCTGAGAGAAGTTGAAGTGACAGCCCTTGGCAGGGAACACAATCACCTTGACTCCTTTTCCTTTTAGATAGGTATTCCACTGGGGGTGTGTGTCCACAGTGGATACAATAAGCAGGTTCTTAGTCAGCGGGTTAACCAGAAGTTTCCTTGCCATTCTCTTCTTTGGGTTCCCTCCCCCAAGTAGAATCACTAGAAGTAAAAATAACACTTTAATTGAATGCCAATTCTTGTTCCCTCTTGAAACTGTAGTAAATAACCAGGAGCTTAATTACCATAAGAAGTCACAATTGTAGGAAGCTTGTTTTTCTAACTTTTAGAGAAAGCTGCCTTCTGGGGAGGGAGGGGAAGAGGGTGAACCAAAGGAAATAGTGTCTTTCTTAGTGTGAATCTTGTTTTTTAAGATGCTCCAACTGTCCATACTAAATAATTCACAGTCGAGTTTCTAAATCAAAAGTACATCTCTCTTGGGAGTCTTAGGACTTTAAACATCAGCTGAAAAGAAGAACACATTTTGTAGGCGAATACCAGTGAGATGTTCCACTTTTCAGAGAAGGCAGGAGCTGGCCATCTGTGTTGATCAAGGTTCACACTCTCAGCCCTACAGTGAGTGGACAGTAGGAGAGCCTCTTGTTCCAGTCTCCACACGCATTAATGAACTATAAGATTTCAAATGTCTGAGGGTAGCTTCTCTTTATTTTCAGTTTCTTTGAAGTTCAATAAAAATATCCGTAGTCTCCCAGCACTATGAAGGAAATATACCTTGCCCTATTTTTTTTTTTTTATTGAAGTACCATCAGTTACAATGTGTCAATTTCTGGTGTACAGCACAATGTCCCAGTCATGCATATACATATGTATTCATTTTCATATTTTACCTTGTTCTATTGACATTTTATTTTGTTATAACCAACTGTAGTTTTTGGTTTTCTGTATGTAGTAAATCTTGCTAGATGACAGTGAAGAGTAAAATAACCTTAGTGGTCAGATGGAGTATTGTGGCCCTTTATAACACTTGAGCATTAAAAAACAGTGTTTGTGACTCTAAACTTCCTGTGTCTTTTATATTCCCTTTAAGACAGTCACACTTTTCTGTTTTGGAGCTCGAATATGACAGTATTTTACTGTCTGTATCCTACAGAGGAGCTATGTTTTTAACCTACCTAATGAAAACGCTCAACTACTGGGATTAATTTGAGAATTTCTAATCAGCCTTTCACAATTTGTGCTACCCGGAGGGGGTTCCCGTTAGCTGTGACTTTTGTTGAAGAATGCAAAGTTAATCCAATTTCTTTGTTGATGACTATGTTAACTGTCTTAGTTTAGCAATTCAAATTTATCTGCCAATACCAAACAAGAACTCTGCTACAAAACTGTGGGGGTAGGTGATTTTATTCTTATTATATTCATATCCTTCTTTAGGTTCTGTAGCCAAATAATGGCCTGGAAATTAATAATGGTTATTATTCCTAAGGTTGGAATGATTCATCACTAGAAGGTAGTGTATTCCAGCCTGTCACCAAGATAGTTAACCCCTGATTTAACCTTCATTATCGTGGAGGTGCATAAATGTCCCCTTTGAAGAACATAGGTTTTAATGTTTAATTTTATTTAACAAAATTAATTTATTCTCATTACCTTCATCTACTTTGTTTTTCAACTTTGGCAGAGGTGGGGGGAACTTTTGAGATTTTATTTTGAATTCTGACAGCTTTAAGGGAGCTCTCATATGTTACAAATCAATTTCTGATGTACTTGTACTCTTAATAGTTGCATCTTTCCAGTTACTGATTTTTAAAAATTTTGAATTTGCTGTGAAATGAATAACTTGCTGAATTCTCTAAAGAATCCATACATAAAGTGAATAACTCTTCATTTAATATTTATAAACTCAGATTTTCATATGTGGGGTTTTCTTAAGGAGATCTTCCCTGCCCCCATAAGACAAAACTTCTCTATAGAAGCTAATCCTTCATCATCTTGTATTAGTGTCCAGAAGTTAATAATGAGTTAGTGGTTTGTTTGAATGTGAGCAGTTAGAATCTAAACCAGTTTCTTGATAATGGATTTAAATAGTTTACTGATGTAATTAAAGTTGCACATTAGTAACATGTTTACGTGGGTGTGTCGGTGTGTCTACTTTTTCCCTGATGTCACCGTGATTGGAGTCACCTGTTATCCTATACCTTGGTCGCTGCAGTTGTTTTGTGACTGATCCTCTGGTTTCCAAAGTTGCTGAGTCTTCCCACACAAATGTATCCAATTTATTTTCACAATAGCCATGTACTGTTTTCCTCAAAACCTTTCTATGGTTTCTTTTATTCTTATGGTGGCCTCTGGTGGGGTTTAGGACACACTACCCAAAATATGGCACCTTGGCATATTGAATGTCACAAGCCAAAGGAGTTTGAGAAAACAGCAGAAGCAGAATGGTCATTCTGACCTTCTCCCTCTCCCTTCTTCCCTGAAGCAGGTAGTAAAAAATCCCTTGTGAACAGTGCCTCCTCCTTATGGCCAGTACAGGGATTTGGGGCCGAGAAATCTGTACAAGCAAGCCTTGTTTAATCCTTACCTTCCTAGTTTACTTCCTCATCCCTTAATCACTTAGTACCCCCAGCCCAAACCCCTTTGTCTTGTCAATTCTTCACAATTTTATTGTTTCTTTATCTAAAAGGTATGAAAACTTACTGTTCGGGTCACTTCTTTAGGTCTTCGTTCTCTGGCGAAGGCTCCCATGTACATGTACAAATTCAATAAAATTTGAACACTTTTCTCCTGTTGATTTGTCTTTGACAGTTCAATTTATGAACCCAGCCAGGACCCTCAAGAGTGCTGAAGAAAAAGTTTTCTCCCCTGCACCTCCCAGTTTCTGTGTGGTCTGGCCTTACTCTGCTTAGACTCATCTCCCTCTAGCTCCTCCTCGATTGACCCCGGCTGGTCTCTGCCTGGAATGCTGCTCTTCCTGATGTCCCTGTGGGGACGTATTTGTTTACTTTTAAATCTGTAACAAATAATCATAAACTTGGTGCTTATTTCATATCTTATAGTTCTGAAGGTCAGAGTCCCCTGCCGTGGCTCTCCTTGGGCTACCATCAGAGTTTTGGCAGGGCTGCATTCCTTCTGGAGGTGCTACGTGAGAATCTTGTTTCTTGCCTTCTCCAGCTCCTGGAGGCTTCTCACATTCCATGGTTGATGTCTCCCTTCCATCTTCCAAGCTGGTGACTCTGGGTCTTTCTCAGGTTGCATCCTGAGGACGCTGACTCTCTAGCCTCCCCCTCTTCCATTTATATGGACTACCCTGATTACATTGGGCCCACCTGGGTAATCCAGGGTACTCTCCCCATCTCAAGGTCATCTGATGAGCAACCTTAATTCCATCTGTATCTTACTTCACTTGTCATGTAACATAACATAGTCACAGAGTTCAGGGATTAGGATGTGGACATCTCAGGTGAGCCATTATTCTACCTCCTGCAGGGATTGGCTCACATCTGCTTCAGACCTTGGCTCAGAGCCCACCTTCTTAGTAAGGCCTGCTGTTTGATACACTGGAAAGTGTCCATCCTCCATGTCCACACTCTCAACCCCCTTACTCTGCTCCACATGCTCTTTTATTTCAAGCACACTTATTTTTAGATAATACAGTGTTTTCCTGTATGTGTTCATTCTTGGTCTGCTATGCACCCCTCCCATTGCAGATGTACACTTCAGGATACTTCTTCACTGCTGTCTCTCAAGTACCTAGGACAGTCCTTCGTTGATGGGAGTTGCAGACAAATGTCTGTTGGATGACTAGATGAATGAACAATGTGTGAAACTTAAGCACATCTTTTTCACTAGATCTTTACTTTCCTGTTTCCCAGCATGGATGCCTAAAATGGACCTGTGAGGAAGGAAAGGACCCCTAGACTCAACTTGCTTTATTGTCTAACCTCAAAGCTTTTTTTCTGCCAGCTCTAGAACTACAAAACTTCAAAAAGATTGGCGTCAGGAAGACTCTGTAGTTTGTAGGAGTTGTAAAGGACCAAGAGACAGAGAAATGTTTGCATTCACTGCCAAAGAACATTCCCTGTGACTTCTGCAGCTGTTGGGCGCGTTGTCTCTGGCAGCTCTTGGACCCTTATTAGCCCCAAGGCCAAAAATCTGAGCTTCACATGGCTGAGGAGTTCATGGAGCCAGTGAGGCAGCTAAAATTGTGTAAGGGTGGTGCAGGGAGTTGACAGGAATTCCAGGAGGAGGAGATCCCTGAAGTTTAAAGCCACAAACGTTTATTACTTGAGGAACCACAAAGCAAAGTGAAGAGGTTTAAAGAAAACAGACCAATGGCTCATTCCTGTAGCCCCATGATTTTAGTTCTTGGTTGACCCTTCTGTTGCTTTCATTCAGTAAAGCCGAAGTGTATCCTGAAAATGCCATTTTAGTGACTTGAATGGGAAAGAGAAAACATTTTGTAGGAATGGTGTCTGCTAGAGAGATGACCCCATCGGCTGCTTACCCAGCTCTCATCTGTAAACTCTCATTACTCACGTCACTGATTATTTTGAGAGCTTTAGCTCCTCACCTTGAGTTCCTCAAAGGAAGGTAGATTTTAGCCAAGACTGCTGTCTTTGTCTTAGTGGGTTCTGCTCTTAAACTTAGGACAGATTACTTCAGTTCACCTCATGACTTGGCCTTCAGAGAGATCTGTTGTCATCCAAGGAAAGGCTTTGTACCAAACCATTTCTGCCCTGGTACTGTGTTACCCTAGGTATTGAGAACCCTGGAGCTGCACGTAAGTATCCAGACCAAGGTCACTTTATCCAAGCCAGGCCTTTTGAGAGGGAGAGATGCTTGCCCTTGGCCCTAGCTGTGATTTTTTTTTTTTTTTTTTAGAGATACTACCTTTTATGTTTGCTTATACTTTCTAACCTCTATCAAATTAAAACCATTTGAGATCCATAGCTTAATCATGATATGTAAACACCTTCGAGTTAAAATTTAATTTTTTCACATTTACCTATGCTTCTGCCATTTTCCTGGAGTTGGACCTTAATTCTAGGATGCCACATCTCCATAACGCTGCTGGCCAGAGGCGTGGAGCATATTTGTACCATGTGTTTGGATTTATCTTGGTTTCTAGCTTTTTTATGGTTGGCAAATTGTTGTAATGGGCGCTTGAAATAAGAGTACACAACTGATCATTCAAAAGATAATTTCCTTTTTTTGTGCCATTTAACAAGAATTTGGATTTCACTGGTGAGGGTGGCTGATGGAAACTGATGGAGTGTGCCAAAAATGGAAAATATGCTTTCATAATTATTTATGGTTTGAAATAACTTGAAGTGGGAAAGGAAAACAAGCTACCAAGTTTCCATGTATTTAGAGAGGTGATTGCCCTTTCATGCACCAGGGGGTTGGTTTTTGTTTGTTTGTTTTTGTTTTTAAAGGAACTGTTCTTGCCCTTAACTGTGTTTTTTGAATGATTAGTCTGTGCAAACCCCTGAAATGGATGTGAGGTAAAGTATGGCTGGGGGCTTTCCAGGCAGATGGAACTGCAGGAGCAAAGCCAGAACAGTGTACAACTTTGAATGTACTATGACTGAAGGGCAAGGAGCAGTTCAGATTTTTAGATGCTGAATGAGTGGGCTGGTACCAGTAGTTGTAGAGGATCTCAAATGTTTATACTCTTAATGCAAGTAGTTTGTAGTTCATTTGATAGGTAGGAGAGAGCCACTGAGAGTTTAGGACAATTTGGGCATAGTGTTAGCGTGGATTCAGATGAAGGAGCGACCTTTTGGGAGGCTGTAATTCGGTGGTCCACACGAGAGGTGAGGGCCAAAATCAGGATGGCATCTGTCACAATGGAGAGGCTGGTACAGATGGACAGGCCTCACCAAGGAATGTACAGTGGTCCTTTAGGCAGTCCTGCTGTGACTTTAAACTGCAGCAATCTGGTCCCCAGATCAGGTGTGTTCTAGGTCTTGGAAACCTGTTTTTTCCCTCTTGCAGACACTGTCCTTAATGAGAATTCTCACACTATATTTAGTATGTTTTTGGTTAGCAATGTGTCTTGTTTGGTGGCTGTCTGAAGGAGGTTTGAAAATAGGCGAGAAGCTGATTACTTTAGTTCTCAGGTTTTTTTTTTGTTAGGAAGTTTGGAAAATAGGGACTTTTCTTTTTCCTTCATGTGACCAGAAAACCCTTAGTCCCAGGAAGGAGCAGTCAGGCAGTAGCATTAGTTTCCTAAAATCCACTATCGTAAGATACTTAAGATATTAAAGTACATAGAGGACTGTTTAACTAAAAGGGGGAAAATTTAAGTCTTCATAGAAATTTAGAAGTAAGAGTATAAAGGCCACGCCCCACTCACCTTCAAAGTTCATGCTCCCACCAAACTAACACCTCATTATTATCTTTGGAGCCCAGGGAAAGCTTAGAATATTCTAGATTGATCTATGGTAAAGTGTCTTTTTACAGATTATTTCATGGAGAACAACAGGATAAAAAGTAGTCTCAGTTGGCACAATTGATGTCTAAATTAAGAGGCAAACATATATTGAAGGATTTTTTTTAAGCCTTAAAATTAATGGTTCTATGTTGCTGGAAGATGGCCTTTTTTTTTTTTTTTTTTTTTCCCTTCCAAAGAGTTTCAGAGCCAGTCAAATCTATAAATAGTGCACAGCCTGGTTGTCTGTGGTAGATTGAGTAGAGCAGAATCGCCTGTCCTTAAGTGAAGGGGAAGTAGCTTTACATTTTTAGTAACAATTTTTGGCCCGCATACAGGTAAGGGCCATGTGAGCAACTTATTTATAACTTCCCATAAAGGTATGTGTCTGCCTCAAGCAGAGAAACTGTCTGGGGTGCTTGAAATGTAAAAGTGCAGGAGAATCATTTTCCATACACAGCCTTCCTAGCTAGTTGGTGCCATACAGTGACTGTTCGCCTCCCTGGGGCTTTCAGAAGGAGGGGTGTCAATAGATTAGCTCATTAGTGTCCGCCTCCTATGGAATAGGAGGGATGAGGCCATTACATTTGAATCTGTGGTTTTAGGTCGCGAAGAATGTTTAGATATGAACTCCTGAGGGTGTTGAGGACATAAGTTTATCCTTGGTTTAACCTGTTGGGTGTGGTCCTCCTAACCGTAGTCTAACTGCAATTAGTTTCTTGTCAAGATACTTCATGGCTATAAAAGGACTTCATTTCTTCACAGGTTCAGTTCAACTATAAGTCGGGGTTTTTGTTTTTGTTTTTGTTTCTTGCTTTTTAAAATAAGGAACATAGAATCAGACTGAATTCTCTGGTAACAGTGGGAGAAGGGAAGAAGAGTAGAACATTTTCATGGCATCCCATAAAGAGTATGTTAAACCCTTCTGGTAGATGCCAGAAAATGGAATCCATTGTCACATGTTATAAATGTCATCACACTTGCATCAAGAGTAAATCATGTACAGCCAGGTTTAACTCTAAGCATGAAATTTTTATAATCATAAATATGCAAGTAAAAGACATTTTTAGCCCTCCTTTGCTACTCATTTATTTTCATAGACTCAAGTTTTTCCTGAATATTATATTGACCATTTAAAGCATCTGCATATATGGCTAAAATGTAAACTTTGGCTTTTGTGCCAGTATTGTGGTTCTGTTTCGTATTCGGGCAAGTTGTAATAAGTGGTAAATGGCCCATTAACTATATTGGAGGCCTCATAGCAGCACTAATTTCGAATCGTGCTGGGTTTACAATTTACATATTAAAAAATGTTCACTTGATTTCGTTCAGGGACAAAGCTGACATCCTGTATAAGCATTATTCCAAACAATCCTATTTATTGGTCCAATTATTTCAATTGAAAGATGCTGGTTTACTGCCTCTTAGTATATGCGAACAATTCTCAGTGTAACTGTTAGAGATCAGTTTGACTATAGTGGCAGAATAACCTCACAGGGTTTTGATTCACTTTTAATTTTAAGCCCCAGGATTAAGGATCATTTATAGTATAATGTAACTGTGGGCAAATACAGCATCTCTTAATGCCCTTCTAATATTTTAGGGAAAGAGTGCTTTTATGTAAAGCATTCACTTATGAATTACATGACTGCCTTTTTTCACTGTAAATATAATTTCATTCACATTTCCTCCCTTCTCCCACCTCAAGAGACAGGACAGCATGCAGTGTTTTGTTTCACTTTATTGTTTTTTTAAAAAATTCTGAGATGTGGTTAAGGTAGTCCTTTAGGATAGATGCCAAGGTAACTAGTTAATACTGTCTTAAAATCAGGCTCTTAATTAAAAATGCTTAATTTGTGCAAGAAAACTACATGTTAAAATGAATTTGGAAAGATTAGATTGGAATTGCCTCAAATTCAATTAAGCCACACTGCATGGACGTGCTGGGAATATCAATACAATCACTGTAAATTTTGTACAAACTGATTTGTTGCATTATCTTGCTCATCTAACATACGGTACTTTTTGTGTCCATATTGCAGACGGCAACTCCAAACTAACATGGCAGTCAGACTGTGTGATGTGGCTTCTCTGCTTAGAAGTGGTTCGTGGGCAGCAGAGCCTTGGACCGGGGTCTGTGGGATTTTTCTTAAATTCTGTAGGCTACTTTTTTTTTAGCATGTTGCAGGAGTGCTGAGGCCATACCAAACACTTGAACTTTTCATTTGGCATACTGATTATTCTTACATTTAACCTACTGTGGTATGGCCATCATTAGGACGTAAAGCACATGGCAATTATAGTGGTATATGTAGCACCAGAACCATGCTTTTGGATGTAACTTTTTATTATCTAAATTAGGATTTAGTGCAGACTCAAAAGAGTGACAAGCTTTTTTTAAAAAAACAAAAACAAAAACAAAAGTTTTGGTATGGTCTGAATACTAAGTTACCATAATCCTTTACATTTCTGTTTACTATGTATTTTTTTGGTTACTAAATTTTGAAGTTATTTATAATTCCTGATGCTCAAGAAAAAATGTTGAAATTGTAAATCTGGCTGAAAATTATTTGCCCAGTAACTGTTGAAAGAGTTTGCATTCTGTGAACAGTTGTGTTGAGCCTATCAATGGAATATGCATTATTTGTAAAATATAGCACATTAGTATCATTTTATTCTGAGCAGATGGTCCTATAGCTGAGAGATGCTGTAATTTTCAGCGCACACAGCCTACTGCAGCTGTTCACTTGAATGTTGGCTTAGGAGCTCATTCTTGCCACCTGAACATGGAAATAAATGTGCAATTAAGTGAGGAGTGTTTGTTGTCCTTGCTAAATCCTGCTAATTTCAGTCAGTGAACACTTTATATTTCAAATACCATCCCAATGAGCTTTAGTCCGAAATCTCCTTGGGCCTCATAGTCTCTATGTATACGCCCTAACTTTTTGAATAGCGATTTGTTTTAATTGGCCTTGGCCACTCTCATCTTGTAGCTCATTGTTGTCATAACTGCTGGGCAAAAGGTTAATCCTACAAGAATTTTGCTGTGGAAAGAGTGACCCACAGCTAATACTCTGCAAACTGGAACAGTTATGCTTTATTAGGAAATCTGAAACCTCCTTTCTCCATTTAAGATAAATTGGTTAATTATAATAAAATGCATAGCTTGAATTGTTTCAGGCTTTTTTTTTATAAAGATTTCCAAAGGTTTCCTTATTTCCCTTTACCTCTTAAAGTATTCTCTGAAAACACCCAAGAGAGGTAGCTTGCAGCTTAGAGTAAATAACCCATTTCTTTGAAACGGAAATGAAGTTATGGAAGGGTTTTAGGTGATTTGATATGTCATAGGTAGCCTGGATTTTTTGTCTCCTATTGTTGATCCTGATAGCACTGATTCTCGTCCAACCTGACCAGTCTCAGTCTATCGTATGCTGCCTTCTTTTATAAACATTTCTTGGCAGTAGAGATTTCTTCCTGTTTGCTTATTCACTATTGTGCCCTTTTATTTTTCTTAGGCAATGTGCTTTTTAAAAGACTTTTTTTTCTCTTTTCTTGTAACATTCTTTGCCTCTACTTTGCTTTTTTGTTTTAAATTTTACCTCAGAGTCTTTGACTTTTATATGTTAAAACCTGCCTAAAACTAGCATCCTGTCAATTCAGAATTGTCAATTTTGAGATGTAGTTCTTTGTGGAGCTGAGCGATGGATGAAATATGAAGGATAATCCTCTCAGTGTTGCTTTGATTTTTGGATTCCCCCACGGTCTTGGCTGTCCAAAGTAGATAACTATTGGAAGATGGTTTTAGAAAATTTGGGGCTGTGGTTTTGTAATTCTTTTGCTCAAAGAGTATAGGATTGATTTTTAGGAAACTAGGTCCAAATTTGTGGAATAAGTGATTTTTAGAGTAGCCTGAACAGGTTGAGGCGATTTCCCCCAAGTCAGTGACTGGACTTGACAGATACCTTATTACTTGCATTTTCAACAGGCTTATGTGCTCAGATGCAGATTTCTTGGGCTGGTCTGTTTGCAGAAGTTTATATATTTACATTGTTGTTTTGGTGGACTGGATAGGGTTTTGTTTTGTGTTGTTTTTTTCTTCAGAGTCAGAGTCAAGGCAAAAGTACCATATTGAGTTTGAGGATTTTATTTTGATGCTGTGGATCAGCTACCTTGTTGGTGATCTTTAGCTGCCAAGGTTGACAAGAATGGCTTGTTAGATGCTACACGGTACACTAAGTACTTACTCAGCTTATTTCCCAAGTTATCTTAGAAATGCTTTTCACTGCCCTAACAAAACATCTGCTGTTTTCTTATTTCTTACCAATGGTAGAGGTATAAGATATTGTCAATTAAAAACATTTTCAATATGTAACCAAAACAGTACATGTTGACAAATTTACATTTTTTAAAGTACTCTTGCTCCTTGATTTTAAGTTAATGGATGGATGTCAGTTTCAGAATACTGAAACTCCTAGGCTAACTGAATATCTTTGCAAAGTTGGGTAGACCATTTTTTTTTGGTTTGTTTTTGGTAGCATGTTAAGCATTTTTATTTTCTAGTATGATTTTTAGTCAGGGTTCGATTCTGTACCCTTTTTGGTACTAAATTTCCTCATATCTGTGGACATGGCAGGTGAGTAAGGGTATGTGAGTAGATCCCAAATGCGGTTCTAGAGAATGTTAAAGATTTAAATTGTGCTTATGTGCATGTATGGAATATGTATGTGAAAGTATAATTGTAATCTTAAATTGAATAGCTTAATATGAATAAAAATTAGCATAGGTGTTGTACTTTTTGAAGCTTTGTTGTTATTTCAGCAGAACGCCTTGTGTTTAGGGACAAGTGTTGAAATTCTTGGATGGAATCTCTAATACTTTGTGAAATATGAATTCTGACATTTCTTATTTTCTCTTTTTTTAGCAGGTAATTGCTGCCATGGAAACACAACTGTCTAATGGGCCAACTTGCAATAACACAGCCAACGGTCCAACCACCATAAACAACAACTGCTCATCACCAGTTGACTCTGGGAACACAGAGGACAGCAAGACCAACTTAATAGTCAACTACCTTCCTCAGAACATGACACAGGAGGAACTAAAGAGTCTTTTTGGGAGCATTGGTGAGATAGAGTCCTGTAAGCTTGTACGAGACAAAATAACAGGTATGCAATTTTATATAAAGTTTCTCAGATGTAAAGGATTGTGTTTCAAGGTGTGAGAAGATAAATTTACTGCTTGTAAATCATTCAGTGCTGAAATTTTACACATGTAGATTTTCTATTTCTGGCTATATCAGCAATATAAAACTTAGAGAGTTTTAAGTTTTCCTTTTAAAGTATGAAATTTTTTTATGGGTGGTATATATTACAGCTACACTTCTATGTATTCTGAACTATATGATAACATTAAAAAAATGTTCTAAAAGTGTGCGTGTGCCTGAAGTAGCATGTGTCATATTAACCTGTAGTTTTCATTTCTCTAAGCTCACATGATTTAGCATTTCTACCGTGAGATACAAGGAGAATATTTCTTTAGGAAAGGAAAAAGCCTTAAAATGTCTTTTTCCTTAAGTCTCAATATCTGCTTATATATGACCAAGTTAACGGTACTGTTCACATTGTCAATGTGTAAATATTTGCACTGATATAATTTGAGTGTAGCAATGCAAGATCTTAGGTTCTGATTCTTAACAAGGAAAGAAAAATGTGATGTGTGAGTATTCCTCTTATTATATGAAAGGATGAGTAATTTGGCCTTTAATGATGGTACATTTTGAGTATTAAGTAGTGGGATACTTTGTTGATATTTTGTAAGATTTGACTAAATTTTTAGAATAAGGCAAAACCTAATAAAAGGGGCATGTTCTTGGCATAGAAGGGTTAGTGTTTCCTGAAGAAGTTGTTTTCGAACACTGAAAATGTATGAATTATAGACAGACTCTGTAGCTTTTTCATGTGATGGCTAAATTTGAGTGATGGTGTGAATCAAAAGGCCTAGAACCAAGAATATAAAACTAAGTATTTGAAATGAGTGGAGGATACCTTAAGGCAGTTTGAGGAGTCAGACCAGGAGTCTGAACTTGGATCATCTGACTTTGGACCAGTCAGCCCTTGGCTTCAGCTTCAGGTTTCCCTTGGTGTAAAATGAGGTAGAAGACGGAGGTGGGGGCGGGGGGCTGTCCCTAGCTCATTTCTGAGGCCAATTTTTACTTTTTCTGAGATAGTACCTTTAGCTATTCTTTTATCAAGACAGCAGCAGGGCTTGTCTCCAAGGGGACTTCGAGCTGTCACCTGGGCTTGGTGGTCTTACAGTCATATTTCCTTGAGGTACAGATTGAGGTTCATAGAGAGAGACTATTCATTAAAATCAAATAAATCAAGTAAAAACACCAAGTAAAACCTGGCTGTCATCAATCCATACATAATTATACTTCAGCTAATTATGTTACTTAGATGTTCAACATGATATCATCAGGAGTGTTTTTGTCTTTTGTTTTTGAATACTGATAATCAGATGGGTGAGGTTTTCCCATTTCTTTTTCCAAAATCAGTGTGAGCCGTATACGTGAAATTTATACATGACATTTATTAAAGAAACAGTTTTTGAAAATTGGGAAAAGGGAGAGAACAAAAGGCTTTTATTACATGTCTGTCCTGATACTGATAATTTTATTTTACTTTTTTAGCTAAACAGTATCCTTTTATATGTGAATTTTACAGTTTCTTTGACATAAATGTGATAAATGGAATGAAGGGTTTGACATAAATGATGTGATTTCAGGTTTGATTGCTTAGTAGTTATCTCTACCACATTAAAAAAAGAAAGGTTCTTGAACAAGGCATAAAAGTCCCATTTTTTTTGTTGGGATACTGGGAGTAGATGAAAATATCAAACAAATTATATATCCTTTGTGTTAGGCATTTTCCTGAGGAAACATCTCATAGATTTTGATCTCTCATCGCTGGTCAGTTTATTATCTTACTGTTCTGTAAACCTTTTTTATTTTTTTAACTGGACCTATTATGTGGCAAAACTGAATAAATTTGACTTCTTTATTTTTATATCCTTTGCCTCTCTGGCTTTATGTGGTAGATGGTGGTAGCAGAACCGTAGTGCATAGGTAATCTAAATGAGTACATGGCTGGGTACTTAGATACTGGCAAACTGCATTATTATTTGTTGTGTATTTCTTGACTCTCCCACTGCCACCTTTGCAGTGAGAGGGGGATAATGGAGGTTTCCACCACAGTAAAATTTCTGCTAAAACCTCTTGTAAGTAAGCAGAGTACCCAAGAAAATGCATAGTGGGCACAAGGGTTGAAAGATGTTTTCTAAAAAGCTCTGTTCCATGAGATACAGTCATGAGTATTCCTCGAAATAAGTGTTTCACTGATGGACAAGTTTAAGAATTGTTGCACTCCATAGTTTCATACTTAAGAATCATATTGCAGACCATTAACACATTAAAAACTATTAAAATCCTGCAGTAAAGAAACCAGTTTGACTTACAGTTCCTCAGTCTTATTTGATCACATAACTCACTGTGAGGGGATATCTCCCTGATGCCAGATTTCCAGTAAACGTGTTGGTATAAAAGCTCTTGTAGTCATTTGTTAACTGGTTATCAGATGGTCTGAAGTTCTTGTGTAGAACCTGTTCACATCAGTAAAATATGAGCATGTTTCATAAAATGAACGTCCATGTTAACTATAAATTAAAAAGTTGAATAGCCACATCTGAATGCTAAAGACCTCTTCTAGTTTTGATTTGGCCTACTAACATTTTATTCTTAGTATTTGGGTTAATAAGGTGTTCTGTAGTGTCTGACTCCTTTAGCTTCAAGCATAAAGTTGAGTTTTTTTTTTTTTAAATTCTGAGTTTCTTAGTAAATAAATTATATTGAACCAAGTGGTTCAATAAATAGTAGATTCCTAAAATTGGGTTTTGATTGGTTGCACTTTGCAATGTAGGCATATCTTCTGAAGAAGCTACTGCTGAAAAGGTTTTGGAAGAATTTTGGGGATTCGGACGCTGTCCTGTGGTGTTCAGCATTAGTCATCTTGAGCAGTTTCCCAGTATAGATTTTTAGGGTTGGGTCGGAGTTGCTCAGACCCTCTCTAATTACCCAACTTACTCTACCTCCTGGGGAGTTATTGGACCAGCTCTTTGTGTTCTGATTTTGTAAGAGTGTGAGCATTAATTGAGTGGGTTGTAAGAAAATTTAAACCTCTCATTTTCATTTTTCTTTAATCTTTATCTTTCTTAAATAGCGCTAAAGTTAGGAAACTAAATCTCAGGTGCAAGATAATCTACTGAGGAAAGTGTGTGCCTCTTAAAGAAAAAAAAAAAAAAAAGGAAAACAACAGTCCTAAAAGAGAGTATATAATCTTTAGATCCTGTCAGTGTTAGCAAATTAATGTTACTATTTTGATAGAAGGAGGATTGGGGAAATACAGTAGGAAACATCTTTAGTTTCAAATCTTCTCTCTAGTCAAAATTAAATTTATTATGTTGTTTGTCGGACCCTCGCTTTGGGCTCGTGCCAGCTTTATGCTTCACCCTGTTCCTGTCCATAGGCATTCATCACATTCATCAGGAGAAGCTACTGCTGCTTGTACTGCTTAGCTGACGTTGGTCCATCCCTTTGAGTGCTCAGATGCACTTCAGAGTCCTTGACACCTGCTGATGCTGCATTCTGGAGGAGTGAAATGGATTTCATGATACAAGGAATGAGCAATAGAGTGTTAGAGTCAGAAAAACTCTTGAGGTGACCTTAGCCAGCTCTCTTGCTTACAGGTGATGAGAGGCCTGGATTTGTTGAAATGACTAGTCCAAGACCACGCGTCTATAAAATGGTAGAGCATGGACCCTAATTTCTGGTTTTCTGATTCTTTCCTAGCGTTTTTCCTCCTCGCCTTTCATTGGAAGGCCAGAACTCACTCTTTAAAAACTAGGCGCAGGCGAGGAGGGTGTAGCTCAGTGGTAGAGCACATGCTTAGCATGCATGAGGTCCTGGGTTCAATCCCCATTACCTCCTCTAAAAATAAATAAACCTAATTACCCCCCCCCCCCAAAAAAAAACCCACAAAGACCAAACAAAAAAACCTAGGCCCAGGATGAGTTGATGAATTTCTAGTGAGACATACAATTTGTACAGGGTCACTAAGAGGCATCTTCTGGTGAATGTGTTTTCTACAGGAGGAGAGGGGAAGATTTCTGAGGGTCAGAGACTGAGGGATACATGAGACACCCGAGAGCATCTGTGCTTCTCTGGAAAGTTTATAATCTACGGCTGTCAATTCAGGTAGTCTGGCCCAGTGGTTCCCAAATCTGGCTACACATCCTCACCTGAGGGAGTTTTAAAAATAGATAAATTTCAGAGGCCTTGGGAATCTGTTGTCAAGAAAACTCCTCATGTGATTTGATGGGCAGGCAAGCAGTTTTGGGAATCACAATCTTTCAAGTGTGGTCAGTGGAGTCCTGCATTGGAATCACTTGGGATGACTGCCGGAAGTGCTGGTTCCTGGGCCCTGCCCAGACCTGAATCAGAGCTTCTGTAGGTAGGGTCCACAATGTACCAATTGCCTGGGAGTTCCCACTTCTTTTCCGGAACATGTTGCAGAGGGTTAGAACCAGAGATTTCCAGGTTGATCTGCATTCTGGCCGGAAGTGGGTGGAGAGGTGAATATAACTGCAGTCCCTAATTCTATGGCAAACTAAGTTTCAAGTGCTGTTCCCTCCCAGCTTTTGATTTCCTGGAGTTACGGACTAGAAATGTTGAATTTAAGAGTCACTGGGCAGTGTCTTTACTGAATGCCTGACCTGTCTGTGAAAGAGTGTGTATATGTGTGTGTGCATGTGTATCTGTAAATGTGCAATTAGCTTTTTGAATTACAGGAGAGCTTGTGCTGTAGCTGTTACTTTTCCTTCTAAAAGAGGAGATAAGAGAATTACAGTGAGTTGGAGACCTCAGATAATGAGTGTTGCTCTTTTTTATCTTGATGTGATAGCTTCAGTCTTACTTTAAGACTTATTTGAGACAGGTCCTGTGCTGACCCTATCGGCTGCGAAGCTTTCAGGCAAGAGGGAAAAACAAAGATCAAAAAGAACGTTAAAAAATACAAACTACAGGGGCCCAGAGGAGGGGCTTTGCAGTTTTAGATGATGTCCAAGCAAGCAGTGACTTGGATGGTAACACAGACCTCCCCCGCCCCCTTTTTAAGGGTCTGTGTGGTTAAATCTCATGAAATATGAGGGTTCTTGACTAGATTTAATTTATGTCTATGTTGCTTCCTGAGAACTGCTAAGTTAGTTTTGATGCTGGTTTATTTTATCAGAATAATACGATTTTAAAACTATTTTAATGGTATGGTATTCCCCCCTCTTTTTAAAAGCAGGTGCAGTCTTAGCTCTTTAGGAGTGAAGCAGTTAAGTAGTATTTTATTAGTTTAATGCATACATTCAAATTTAATAGCATTTATTTACTGTGATGAAGTCAGTCAGCCACAGTGAGCACAAGGCTGT
The DNA here is from genome assembly GCF_009834535.1 of Camelus ferus. Taxonomy (NCBI): domain Eukaryota; kingdom Metazoa; phylum Chordata; class Mammalia; order Artiodactyla; family Camelidae; genus Camelus; species Camelus ferus. The sequence continues at coordinate 15,674,250 of NC_045699.1, forward strand.
TTTGATGAACATTAATTTGAAAATGTGATAGTGTGCATCAGTAAGGTTAGCCGTTAGATGTACCTAAACACGACATCAAGAGATTAGGAATTGTGATTCTTGCAGACAAGTAGTTGGAAAGAACAGGATGGTTGGGTGGATGAGTGAAGGTAGCTTACTTTAATAAATGCCTCATTTTGCTGACTCAGTGCTGATTAATTACAATTTGGCAGGAAAGTTGGGTGTGTATGCCCAGGTCTTGATAGAACAAGATAACTTGGTAGCATAGGGTAAATGCATTGATACCTCGTGTATTAACTGGAATATAATACATTTGAATATAGCTATCTTTAGATTTTAGTTTCTAAATTTTTATGAAATGAGATGAAACTTTTGGTGGTATTGAAGAACACTATTTGCATATTTATCAGTATATCTTTAAACCTAGTTATTTTTCCACGAACCTTTGTTTTTTCCAAAGGTCATGGCTAACCAGTCATTTCAAAAATTTGATGTTACCACTTTAGAAGCTTTTTATAAAGTTCAAGAGAAAACTTTAAAATTTATCCTTTTGGGTTTTTTTTCTCTTTATAATACTCTAACTTGAGTGTTTCATAGAACAATTTTCAAAGTGTCGGTGTTGATTAGTTTAGATGAAGGATTTTGGGCTGATGAAATTAGAAATTTATGATTGAAAAAGCCAAATAGAGTTTTGGAGTTAAAATTATATGTGTTAGTTTTAGAATTATATGAATTAATTTTATAATTACACAGTTTTACTGAACTTAACAGGACAGATTATACATTATATGGCCATTATATCTCAGTAAAACCGGGATGGGGTAGGATTTAATAGGAGAAAAGGCCCACAGTTTTTAATTAATATTTCACATGCACTGGAGTTCTCAGAAAAGAAGTGGGTAGATGCTGGGGCTTATGTACCATTTTAATGAAGCAAAGGGAGTTTGGGTTCTGAGAGTAGATAAATTGTAGGAAAGTGACCAAGAAAATGTATGGAGGCTCACAGCGAGAAAAAAAAAATGTGGCAATGAATATTTGTATGTTCATGTATAACTGAAAAATTGTACTCTACACTGGAATTTGACACAACACTGTAAAATGACTATAGCTCAATAAAAAAATTCTTAAAGAAAAATAAATGTATGGAGGAAACTAATGGAAGATGAGAGCTATTTTAGCAAGGTGTGTTTATGCAGATTCATCTTGGTGCTGACACTCCACCTCCAGTGGTAAGAGTTACTCTCCTCTCCCTGGTACACAAGAGGGGCACAGCTTTGCAAGGGAAATTTATAACCTGCTTCTAAGCAGAAGTGGGTAGGGCAGAGAACTCTTCATCTGTTGATTCCAAATTGCCTTTAACTCAAGATAATCGTTATGCCTGTAAGTGACATACTTGGAAGGAGGACGTATTCTGACCTTTTCACCATGAAGTAAGTTAACTTTCAGTTAGCAGACTTTAGACAGAAAAATTCCTCCTTCTGATGGCCTGTGGCAAAGAAAACTTGAATGGCTAGTTTTGGGGAAGAAAAACATCTATTGTGAGGATATGGAAAAGTCTGAGGCAGAACCATTCCTAATAAATCTGTAAATCACCTGGAATTTTGTTTCTCTGATTTCTTGATGTTGATCTTTGTATTACTTTACGTTTTACTTGATTAGAAGGAAATGAAGAGGAGTATTGCAACTCCCAAGATCTGGTTACACAGTTTTCCGAGAACTTTTGAAGAATATTGACTGTGAAGATGAGGTTGAATCTGTTGGTTTAAATGAGGTTTAGCAGTTTTGATTCTGTGCTTTCTTGGCCCTTGACACTGGGACCTCTAGAATGACCGTGTGTGTCATGCCGGTAGATGAGGAGCATAGTGTTTTCAGTGCCCTTGATTTTATTTCTCTATTAGTTTGATACAAAACACAAACTTAATTAATATATTCAAATTCATAGGAAATAAAATACGGTTGAACAACTTCTGTAAGGATATCCCCCCTTAAAATTTAGCAAGGTAGGAGTGCTTGTGTCCCTTCTCCTTTTCCAGACCTTTTCAGTGTTTCTGACCGAACTCGGGTCTGGCTGTTTGCCACTCAGAACTCAGTACCGAGAAGTAGTTGTTGGTAGAAAGGAAAGTTGCTTTCAATCAGAATGCCTGCTGTCTGGGGGAGAAGATGGACTCGTGTCCCCCCAAAACCAACTCCAAAGATTCTGCCTAGCCATGAAAGTTTTAAAGGAAAAAGGGAAGGAAGGAATCTCAGTTAGTAATTGAGATAGGGAATCAGATGCATAGCCTTCTCCCACCACGTGCAGGCTTGTTGGCTCCTTGTGGTCTTTCTTTAGATTCTGTCTGGTTCACACAGTCTGTTTGTGAGATTACTGATGAGGAAACTAGGGAAGAGATCTGGTCATCTGCTAATTACTTACTGTTTTTTTTTTTTAATTGAAGTATAGTTGAATTACAGTATTGTGTTAGTTTCTAGTGTACAGCATAGTAATTGTTATACATTAATATATTTTTCATAATCTTTCTTAATAGGTTATTACAACATATTGAATATAGTTCCCCGTGCTATACAGTAAGACCTTGTCGTTCATAATTAGTTACCCTTCTTTTCTCCTTGTTTGATTTATGGAGAGAACCAACAGGTTAGGCAAGGTATTGTGTGATTAGACATTTTGAAAGGTGTGGTAGGACCAGAGATGAGTGGAGCATGGGAGCGCCTGATTTAAAAGTTAGTTACATCTATTTGAGTTAGACTTCCCTCCGGATATATACCCAAGAGTGGGATTGCTGGATCATATGGTAAGTCTATTTTTAGTCTTTTGAGGAATCTCTGTACTGTTTTCCGTAACAGCTGCACCAAAATGCACTCACACCAGCAGTGTAGGAGGGTTCCCTTTTCTCCACACCCTCTCCAGCATTTATCGTTTGTGAACTTTTGAATGATGGCCATTCTGACTGGTGTGAGGTGATACCTCATTGTAGTTTAGATTTGCATTTCTCTGATAATTAGCGATATTGAGGATTTTGTCATGTGCCTATTGGCCATTTGTATGTCTTCGTTGGGAGAATGTTTGTTTTAGGTCTTCTGTCAATTTTTTTGATTGAGTTATTTGTTTTCATGTTACTGAGTTGTATAAGCAGTTCACCCCAATGTTCGTCGCAGCACTATTTATAATAGTCAAGACATGGAAGCAACCTAAATGTCCATCAACAGCTGATTGGATAAAGAAGTTGTGATGTATATATACACAATAGAATACAACTCAGCCATAGGAAATAATTAATGCCTTTTGCAGCAACATGGATGGACCTGGAGATTGTCATACTGAGTGAAGTAAGCCAGAAAAAGAAGGAAAAATACCATATAATATCACTTACATGTGGAATCTAGAAAAAGGACACAAATGAACTTACTTACAAAATGGAAACAGATAGACATAGAAAACAAACTTATGGCTACCATGGGGTAAACGGGAGGGTGGAGAGATAAATTGGGAGTTTGGGACTTTCAGATGCTAACTACCATATATAAAATAGGTAAACAACTACCAACCATATATTACATGGATAAACAACAAGGTCCAGCTGTATAGCACAGGGAACTATATTCAACATCTTGTAATAGCCAATAATAAAGAGTGAAAAGGAATATGTGTGTGTGTGTGTGTGTGTGTGTATATACACGCATAACAGAATCACCATGCTGTGCACAAGAAATTAACACAACATTGTAAATAGAATGTACTTCAGTAAAGAAAAAAAATTTTTTAAAGTTAGTTACACTAGCTTTGCTAAAGTGACAAGGCCAAAGGGGTTTCCTGCTGAGGGTGGTTTCCTGCAAAGAGCTGCTTACATTTCTTCTAGTGTTGATTTATTTTTGCATCAGATTGATGGTATAAAATTGAACCATTTTTAATTTATTACTTAGTGGCTCTCATCCTAATGGTGGGAAAACATAGATGAAGAAGAAGATGGTCAATTAAATGGAAGAGCATAAAGAACAATTAAATTCTGTTCCAGGAAACCTTCCTCCTCTTGTAATCCATAGAATGTTAAAATCTGATTTCTCCTCGGGAATTCGATTAACTTACCAACCTGCTTTTCTTTTGATGGTTTTTATTCTATTTTACTACCATATCTTATAACACTACTTTAGCACCAGCTTTTTTTTTTTTTTTTTTTTAACTTTCTGAACTGTGAAGAGAGCAAAAGCATTTCATTTTGTACTTACAAGAGTATTTCCTTTCGAATGTTTCTTCAGCGGAATAGTTGATCATTGAAACAAAAGCTGTGCTTGAGAATTGGGCACCCTCTTTTGAGCTTGTTTTAAGTTATTTGACTTGCACTGGAGTCCACTGGTGCTACTGAATTTTGAGAGCTAGAGAAACCCTCAGTGTGCCTTTCCAGCCAAAAAGGCCAACTTTAAAAAACAGTTTCTGTCATTTTACTTGTGTCTTTTGATCTTTCAGGCCTGTGGCAGTGGCTTATTTAACATGTTTTACTTAATGTATTTGCTTTTGTTTCTTAAAGTTTCAGAATGTCAATATTTTCACACCACTGGATATCCCTATTTTTGGTGATGGTATCTGTCATTTTTTTTAAGGGCCTTTAAGCTGTAAAGCAGCATTGATGGCTCTTTAAGAATTGTGAAGAAAATGGAGCCTCAGTTAAAACTATCTTTTTTGTGATCTCACTACTCAGTAATCTCTGGTGTCATACATGACTGTAGCTTATTCAGAGGTGATGGCAGAGGCCACAGTCCAGGACCTGCTGTCTTCCCTGCTGAAGGATCCCCGCTCTTCCCAGCGGCTCTTAGACACAGCCCCCTGTCCCAGCCCTGCCAGATGGCTCGGCCTAAACCAGCCCTGCGCTGCAGCACAGGGCGAGTCTGATCAACCAGAAGAACCAGGAGGACTTTCCTGTCTTCACATCAGGCCTGTGATCCACTTCTAACCTGCAGTGCCTGTGTTGTGCAGATCTTTGGAATCCAAACAGCAAAAGTTGCACAGGGTCCCTAAAGCCTAGCGCCTTGAGGTAGGCTGAATGGCAGGAAGGGAGACACCATCTCCACCTCTTCCAGAGCCTGGGAGACTCCTGGCCATTTAAAAAGAAGAAGAAGGAAACAACAACAACAACAAAAGCAGTACTCAGTGTAGTTGATGAGGGTTCCGTCCCATCTTTCCATGTGAAATGGACTTTGAATGCAGCACTAATAGGATTTACCAAACCCCTGTGTACACTAGGGTTGTTATTAGCTTAGCTTGGAATAAGGTTCTTGGGATTAACATTGAAACGAAATGCCTGCTATCTTCTATTCCCCTGCTAGGGGGGTGGCCTAATGAGCCCTATATTTGAAGGTTTTAGCCCAGAAAGAACATGTTACACTTAAGTTCAAACCCCATCCTAGCCACTTACTTGTAATGTGGCCTTGTATGAACTGTTTGACTCTGAACTTGAGCTTCTTCCATGAAGTGCCTGGCACACAGGGAAGTCTCCCCTGGCCCCTTCTTAGCAGTTAATATTCGTTCAGTTAGAAGATGGTTGCAGACATTTTTTTCCCCTTGAGTAAACTGATTTTTGAAAAACGTTTCCAAATACATACATTGTCTTAGAATTCTTAAGGTTTCTCATATACGGGAAGTATGCAAAGCTCATTTCCTGTTTGCTTTCTCAGTGATTTGAGCCACAAAATGGATTTTCTAGGGGTGGCACAAAGTGGGAATAGGAGCTACAAGGCAGGACTTGGGAGCCGAGAAAGCTGATTGATGGTATTATGCCAGCCTCTGTAATCTAGAGCCCTGGAGTCTGGGCTTGCTGCTCTGTGTGGTATTGTGTGAATGTTACTCAGAATGAATTAGCTGGACTTAAAATATGAAGGTACTCTCAGCCCGGCTTCCCTGAAGGACTGTTACTGGCCTGGAAGGTTAGCAAGTTGTTCAATTGAGCCGTTAGTTAGGTATCAGTTAGATAAAAACTGAGTCTTGTTTTCACTGTTACTGACAACTTCTTCCTTAAGATTAATACCCCTTTAATATAAATTGTAAATGCCGTTACTAAATATTATTTCATAAAGTAAGGTTTTCAAGTAGAGAAATACAGAGATCTGTGTGTTGGGTTGTTAAGAAGCACAGTGTTCCTGTAGTGTTAGCAGATCAGAGGACTTAGGAAAGCAATTGCTGTCCCTTTGTTTTCTTTCTGTTGAAATATTCATTGAAAACATTTAAAGCGTTGCTTTATTCAGTCATCACAGGCTTCACAGATTCCAGTTTGTGTAAACGGGGGGGTGGCGATTTCCATGAGGGCATGGTTAACTTAGCAGATGCAATTTTACATCTTGTTTTCCTTTTTTTGTTAAATCCTTATGCATATTGTGAATTAGAGTTTATTTTTAGCTCTTAATGAGTTCTTTTCTCATCATTGTACTTTTTGTTGGAACTCTGTTTCCTGCATATGCTTGGATTTTGAAGGGGGATTGAAAATGGCTCACAAGTCCTGTGTCTACCCCTAGTCCCCCTCCAGCTCAACTAAACTTTGCATAACCATAATAGATCTGGTTATCTGTTACCTTGGGATGTAGATGTGGTGATGCCCTTGACTCTTTACCACCTGTTGGAGCTTCAGGCTTTAATCCTGAGGAAGTCAGATTCTCGTTTTAAAGTAAGGTTTAAAGAAGGCATAGCTGCATGAACACAGGTAAACCAGAATCATTTCATTGTACTGAAGGTCACTGGAGCCTGAGGGAACAACTTCTTTCCTCACATTTTGATGCTTTAAATTCAGTCTTAAGGAGTCACTGGGTCATTAACAAAGTGGCCTCCAAAATACTGTATTCAGAATCCTTCTTCCTAAGCCTGGTGCTAGTCCCTGAGAGCTTTTCATACCACTGAAATGAGTTGCAGTTTGCTTTTAGTCCATTTTAAAATGTGTCTGAATAGCCTGGTTGTGGTGTGTCAAATCAATTGACATCTTTCCTCCTCTAAAATAAAGGAGCTTTCTTAAATGATCTGAAGTCTTACCTAGCTCTAGAATTCTACGACTTTTCTCTTTTGTGAACAAGCTCTTCCTTAAGCATGGTGCCAAGGGATTCTAATCTGTGTGGTGCAGACAGCATATTAGCTTCTCAAGCAAAATGATTTGGGTTCTAACATTTAATCTCAAGGTACTAAACCTGGCTTGTTTTTAGATCCTTATATTCTTAGTATTTCTGGGGCTTTATTTCAGGGGTAAGTTGCTTCATTCATGTTACAATCATATTAAAATACAGAACTGGCAATACTGATTTGATACTGTGTTTTTTAAGTAATGTTTTTCTTTTTGTAAGCTCTGGATATCAGAAGCTTTTGCAAAATAGCATGATAATGTTCAGTGTATTATATAGCCCAATTCCATATTCAGGGACATTAAAAACAGGCCTAATGAGCTGTTTAAAAGCAGAATGTGGAATCTTACTAGCGCTCATTACGCTAACAAATAACTAGCTTAAGGAGCAAAAACCAGTTTTGACATTGATTATACTAATTAGCGGAGAATTGGTTGTTTATATAGATGTGGATAGTAGAGAATCTTATAACTAGTGACTTTTGGAGGTTGGCCCTTGTATGATGCTAGTTTATTACTCCTGGACTTTGTGTACATTCATGATAGTGTCCTTAGGTGACCACTCCTAGAATTAAAGCTTATCCAAGCTTCTACTGTTTGCTGCAGGGGAGAAAAAAAAAGCTTAAACAACTGGCATCACACGGATTCATAGCAATTAAAATTTTTTAAATCGTGGTAAAATATACATAACAAAGTTTACCGTTTTAACCATTTTAAGTGTGTATCTCCATGGCATTAAGTATATTCACAATGCCATGCAGCTGTCACCACTGTCCATGCCTAGAATCATTTCATCATTTCCAAACAGAAACTCTGTACCCAGTAAACAGTAACTCCCCACCCTAATAGCCACCATCTACATTCTATCTCTCAGTGCCTATCCTGGGTACTTCCGTGTAAATAAAAAGTAAAATCAGGTAATATTCATTACACCAACGTATTTTAGAAGTGAATTATTGGCAGTTGTTTCCAGAGATGGTGGGTTTCTTTCTTGCGCTGTGGGCTTTTCTGTGTATTTTACTTCTTTTTATTTCAAACTGACTTTAGGAACCATACCTCCACCCCTCCAACTGAAATAATTTGCTTGCCTTTAAACTTAGCAAGAATACTTTCCCCATAAAAGGAATATCCAAGTAAAGTAGTGAATTTGTGCAGTATTTCACAAGATTGCTGACTGCTTGCAGGGCTCCATCTCACCCCTTTGCAGTAGGTCAGCCTGCTTCTGCCTTGTTTTCTTCTTTGGGAAGTTGCCTGCAGTCTTGCACGCACAGTAGGTTCAGAAGGAACCAAAGCAGTTTAGCTCCCAGCGGTCTTCTCTGCCTCCTCTTCTCCCAGGGAGTCACGGCAACCAGAGAAGACCATCTGTGTGGGGTCCTGGGACACAGGGCAATAGCCCCAGACTTCTGCACCTCGCTTCATCCTCTCTGCTGCTGAGAACCTGATGGAAATCTTGGCAGAAAGCTGTTTGTCAATAGAAGGAGCCAAAGAGAGAGAAGTAGAAATTCTGCCCTGTAGTTCTAGCTTTTCCTTTCATTGTTTTCCTCCTTCCTCAATACTTCTTCCACCCACTCCATCCCATCCCACCTCCCTCTGCCCAGAAAACACCAAAAAATCGTTTAACCAACCAAACAAAAAACCCCCACAGGGCAGAACCTTTTTTTTTTTTTTTTTTTTAAAAAAAAGACCACAGGAATAACTATCCTAGTAAAGGAAGACTTAAGCATCTTCCTGCAGCAACTCTAGGAGACAGATGCTGATGCAGGCTGAGTTTAGAAGCAGGTGGTTTGTGGCCTATTTCTGCCTTTCCATTTTTTTCAGTCTGTGTTACTGAGCAGAGCAGTCTCGCTTTAAGATTTTAGGTCTCATCTTGGCCTCCTGCCTTCTCTGTCAGCATCAGCCAAATGCCTGCTGGCTGCAGGAACATCATTCTACCCTTGGTGACTGTATTTGTTCTCAAACTCTGGCTGTTGACGACTGAAGGGCAGTTCCATGAGTGGACACTTAGCAGAAAGCCTCTCCTAGGTGGTCGAGACTTTAATAAAATAATAAAAAAGATAAAACGACCTGTGGTTTAAAGTCGTAGTTCAAGCTTCATACCGACTTCTCCTGCTGCCTGCTGTGCATCTGTCTTTGTGGGGAGCTTCCGAAGCCCTCTTACCGGGATAAGGAAGATCTACTTCTGGATCTTGTAAGGTCTTGTCCAGTAATAGTGGTGACGGTGACTGGGGTTGGCCAGTTGTTCAGCGGCCTTTGTCTAAGCACCTTGGCATGCTGGAGAACGTCAGCCAGTGTTGGGTACGTGATTTGAAGGTGGTGACTAGTTGTTAAAGAATCCCGGGTCCCAGCTTACTCTGATAATGTAACTTCTTACAGTGGCACCTTACTAAGGTGAAGTGGGGGTGGAGGAAACTGGTGTAGTTTGGAGAGAGGTATGCAGAATGTTCTAAACTGGCAACTTTGTTTTGTTTCTAAGCTAAAATTTAGAAGCAGTGCTTCTTGCGTGCAGGGGACGGTCTGGTCCACTGGAATTTGCTGGTTATTTTTTGATGCAGTCTTTAATTTGAACAGAAATGAGAGCTGTTTCTTTTGAGCTTGGAGAAATTCATAAGGTCCTTCATGGATCCAAGAGAAAATTGTCTCACTCTTTCATTTCATTAGGACCATTCAATATTGGGGGTTTCTTTTTCCTAGCGTGTACCTGGTGGGAGGAAATGACAGAAGCCAAAGAGGCAGGTTCTCTCTGTCCCTGCCTTAATATAGACGAGAGGCCAGTACGGGACCTAAGTAAAATCAACTAGGCATTTTCTCCCAGAACCTGGACTCGCAGGGAAGTGATGGAAGGAGATGGTGATACTGACTGACCTCATCAGACCCGCCTCTTCTAGCTCTGAGATGATGGTTGTTCTTTCCCCTGCTTTGCTCATCGGAGTCTGGTTCCCAGCCCTTCTTGATTCTGAACACTTCTGTGCCCCTTGCAGTAAATTCCTGTGTGCTAGTTAGCTATAGTCAGTTTATATTATTTATAAATTAGAACTCCAGTGAAGCATTTTTGTGTAATTCGTTTTTCTGTCTCTTTATGTCAGAGTTTACTTTTCAACATACCCAAAAGTAAGCTTATTGATTTTTTTTTCTTTTGGTTGATACCACTTTAACCCACAATAAACTAACTTCTGTAATGGCTGGAAATCCCTGTTATGAACTTGCCATCTTTCCACACAGAGCTTTCAAAGAAGGTGCAGGTTCCAGGCATGACCTTCTAGAAAACTTTTGGAAGTCATTGCTGGAGTTGCCAACATCTTGTTCATACCAGAAAGTTTTCCACTGGGAAGTTACTTGAATCAAAATGGAGACTGAGCCCTTTTCTGGTTCAGGTCATAAGACATTTCCAGTTGTATACTTTTCACACCTCTCTCATTCTAACCTGAACTCTTAATCCTTGAATGTACCATGTGTGTTCAGCTAGAGTTTCTAAACCATCTGTGGTGTGGAAGAAGTTAAGCTGCAACCTAGAGTCATCAAATACTCAGATATACTGCTGCTGAACAGGGACAGTGTTGTGATTTTTTTTATCTTTTTGGTTTGTTTGGAACAGCTTTTACCTCTGCTGATGAAGTCTGAGGGTTGTTGTTTCTTTAAGGACTATCTTTCACATCTAACAAAACAGTTACCCCCTTTTGTAGAGTACTCTGCGTTGCCTGTAGCCCTCCAGGGTTGGCATCCTGACCACTTCCCCAGTGTCTGTAAGGTCACAGTTTTCCTTCCTTTAAACCTGTTGCATTTGTCATAACTATAATGGATGAACTGCCCAAATGGATTGCTAATTTAACTTGGGACTTTTAGCTCTGAGAAAGACAAAAGCTGTTGGTAAAGACGTTTGTGTTTTGAGAGGTGTGTACATTGTGTATTTTATTAAGTCACTTGCTTCTGTATTCCAGATAGTTGACTCATACTTGATTCATATTGTGATTGTTGGGGGAAACCCAGGTCCTGATAGAATTATGCAAAAATTGTACGTGTGATGAAGATACTGATATTCCCACCCAAGTAGCATCTTGTGACTTCTTCTCCATTTCATTATGTTTCATGGTCACTGTTCTCCTCCTTGAGTGTGACCAAGAACAACCTGAAGAATGACTGAGATGACCAGTAGTTTGGGCCATCTCTGATCACTCAGCAGGTCTTTCTGGCTGTTTCATCTCTAGCTTGTAATCTTCAGAGGTCAGTAATGTTTGGTGGTTTCTGCTTATAGCAGCTAATGAGAGGCATATACCTTGGAGAAAAACTAGCTTGCTTGTGAATGAGCTTCATTTATTTATTCCCTCTGCTTACTTAGTCGTCATTTAATTAAAAGCCTTTGGTGTCTACCCATGTGGGGACATAGGTGTGCTTACAGGCATTAAATTTCAGTGTCCCATGGAGTCAAAGATACATCGTCAGCATCAATATATGTTTTTTGGTCAGTCTTCAGTTCTCTTTGAAAAGATTTAAATTCTAGGTGTATCTTTACAATATTTTTTTATTTCTAACTAATCGTTGCTGCAGAATCATAACTGTAATTGTTTGAAACAACATGCAGTCAATTTTATGTTCTTACCTTGCAACCTGTTAAGATATTTATGTAAGCTTTAGGTTTATGTAAGGTTTAGAATGGGATATCTGTTCAAGTAACTTTAAGTAAAAACACAGCATGGGGGTGGGGAGAAGGATGGCCTGGCCAGCATATCACCAGGTTTTAGGAAATGATACAGAAAATCTTCAAATAACACCTTAATTAGGCTGTTGGTTCTGCATTCAGAAAATAAAATTCCTGTGGAGATTGTAAAAATCTCCCTTGGCTCTTGGTCACTTGATATGAATTTCCTTAGAACTTTTCTTGCCTTTTTTTTTCCTAGATGAAATGAGAGGAAATTAAAATGAAGGAACAGCTTAGCTTTGTAAGGAAGGATGAAATCAGAGTTATTGGGGGTACCAGTCAAGATTGGGAAGTAATTGTATCTTATGGTAAGATTTAAAATTTGACCAAGGATAATCATGTGATGAAATTTGATAACTAATATAGTCATCACTATGATTAACCTTTAGTTTTTTGTTTCTGGATATTCAACCAGAAGTCATGAATTGCTAGGAAAGAAATTCTGGGTTAATTTCCATGTTTTAAGATGGAAAGGACTATACGATGACCAAGCAGCATAGAACAAATACAAATTAATTAAGTATTTAATGAATTTTTCATATTCTGGAAGCATAAAAAAAAAATTTGCCCCTCTTCCTTGCTTCAAAACAATGCTGTTTAGAGCCAGTCAACCTTTAGCTGAATCTTAACTAAATCTCAGAGATAACTGAGGTTTTTACACTTATGCAAGTCACAACTGTAAGATGATAAAGCTTTTAAACCATAGTGCCAGCTTTTTTTTTTTTTTTTTTTTAAAGCGAGGAGGGGAGGATCAAGGACCCAAATAAAGTATGGAAGGCTTTGGATTACGGAGATGGATTTCAGAGTATATGTGTGTTTTCTTGCTAGGAAATATTCTTGCTTGAGGAGAATAAGAGTGGTGATTTATGTATAAATGGAATACCTTAATAATGTTAGTGTTCATTAAGAGAACTGAAATAAGCATTATATTTGGAAATAGGGCTTGACTAGTAAGTGATCTGGCAGCATACGTAAGATTTTTCAAGTTTTTCCCAAAATAATGGAGATCAGTTTGTAATATATAACTATTTATCGTGCCATGCTCCTTTGTTAACAGCAAGGAGGAAATTGTCAGCAACAAAATAGGAAAACTCCTCAAGGCTATTGAGTTACTGGAATGAGCTAAAGACTAGTGTTTACTAAAATCTTCACTCGAGTGGCGTACTTGTAGATGAATACCTAGCATTTTTATAGAACATTCTGCAGCGTAGGAAGCTCTTTAACATGACTGATTGTAATGCACAGGTTGGAATTTATTTGTGAAATAACACTACGTTATTTGACAAGGGCAAGGTAGATGGTGGAATCACAGGGGTGAGTATTAGCGCTTTTAGTCCAGCTTTTCTCATTGATGAGGTATCATTTAATGGATCTAGGTCTTCGGTTTAGAAGGATAATTATCAGGAGGCCATAAACCCCTTGCCCCCATTTCTTTGGGAGACACTTGGTGGCCAAAAGATGGATTCTTCTGAATGAGAGCTCTTTTGCCACATGTCTTGAAGTGTGTTTGTAGAGTTGCAATGTGTTAGGTAATACAGTCCCAATACCCTGGAAGCTCTGTCTGTAGACATTACTTCCCATATCACATGGTGCATAATTCTCATCTGGTGCTGTGGAAACACGCAGCACTGTCGCCAAGAGTGAGCCTCAGATACGGGAACAAACAAGTAATCATGTAAGTTCAGCAAATGAAAGACAGCATCATTTTAAAAGTTGCTAAGATGAATTAAAGTTGAGAAGCTCTTCTTGATTAAAATTCTTTTTACGTGCTCCTGCTGTTAGATTCATGGGTTCTTGAGACAATAAAATGGTAGGAAGTTAAAAAGATTATTTTTGTGTTTAGTTTTTCTTTTCCCCCCCTTTTGTCTCAAGGGGAGAAGGTATCCAAAAGTTAGCAGCAGTGGTCAGATGTACTAAGTTGTGGAGTATATGATTAGAATATTGCATTTTTAATGTACTTTTTAGTCAATGAGGAAAGACAAGCCCCTGCTTCTCCAGTTCAGCATGACGGTGCAGTTACTGTGGTGCTGATGTGGACAGTGCCACGTCAGCTTTGTGGGCTCAGCGAGTCCTGGTCTAGGCCAAATCTTTAAAGCCTTTGCTTTTTTTGTCTTTGTGTTTCTGTGGATTTTTCAATTTGGAGGATTATAAGACTTAATCTTCTCAACTTCAAAACTAGGTGGTGGTGGAAGAAATGCTTCTGTGTGATGTGAACGTGCGGTTGTAGAAGCTAGGTCCTTTTGTGTTTCTGTGTAGAAGCCATCCGTTAGTTGGTGGAGACATTGTGCAGGAGTCTCAAGAGTGGTTTGCTGTAACATTAGCTGTCCCTTAGCAGGAAACAAAACGGACATGTGTTTCTGTCAGGGCACCTCTTTGACTTAATTATGGCCATGGCTCCTGTCTGACCTGCAGCCCTTACAACTTCACCCAGTCCTGCTTGGCTTCCTCTAGTGATGGTGTTCCATTGGGATTCTTTCCTCTTTACTGCTTCAGAAAGAGTTTTTTTAAGGTCCTTGAAGCTGTATCTGCACTATCTAAATAGTTTCCTTTATAGTCAGCATTTATACCCCTCTCCTGCACAAACACAATTGTCTGTTTGTACAATTGTCCTAAGTACAAAACTCAGTGCTTTTGTGTGACTAATTTAAACTGAGGGGGAGGAAAAAACCATGCTCTTCATACCATCTTGGAAATGTAACTGCCTTTCTTTATTAAATGTAGACTAAACAAAATGTCCTGTACACACAGAAGGAAAATCTAATATTATTTATACCTAAATCTCTGTCGACTGGGGACAGTGGGTGTCCTCTGGAATTTTACTTCCTTTGCTGTTAAGAAAAATAGCACTAATTTCATTCTGGTCTTTGTTTTTGAAATAAAATGAACTGAACTGGAGAGTTGTCCCCAGACGGAAGCCTAGTTCTTTGTGTGGAGGATACTTTATCGATGATGCAGAAAAGAGGATGAAATAAATGATAAGTGGTTTTACTTTATTTGAAACTTTTTTCTTGATGATGTGATGCTGGCCACCTGTCTGCTTCTTAAATGACCCAGCTTCCCTGCCTCCCGCTCTTTTTTGACTTGGTATCACCATATTTTATGTGAAGGACGTAGGTATGTGGGTGCATTCAGAAGTCACGTATAACCTTGTGATTGCTGTACAAAATGTCAGAGTAAGGTTTGTCGATGCTTTGTTCCCACTTCCGGTAGTTATTAACACTTTCTGTTCACTCATAATAGCAGCTTAACTTGGAGGATTCAGGTACCCATGTTCTTACAGCTTCGTAAAAAGGGTCTCAGAAAATCATAAGCCTTCCCTGGGGCAGTCATTTGAGTTTTGCTCTTTGGTGGGTGGAGGTAACCCAAACCTGTTAGATCCATAGTGAATAAATATTTGAGAGGCTGTTAGGTGGGGGTGTTCTGTATTAATCTCTGGGTATTAACCTAAGGTTCAAAAGGTTTCTTAAGTCTTTTTACTCTTATGAGGGTGAGAAGTTATCATGCCAAGCAAACAGATCTTCCTGGGGCTTGAGGGGTTGCCTTCGATCCCACCCTGGCCCTTATTGTGGAAGGCCTTCTGAATGGAAAGAGTGCTTGTTCCAAAAGTTCAGTTTTGTAGAAAAGGGGACTTGGGTCGAGTTAACTGTGCTCACTCTAAGCTAAGAATGTACTTGGCAGAGACTCAGCGTAGTGGTAGCATGAGCAAAAGTTTTTTTGTGGAGTAGGTGAAGAAAGAATAGAAGATTTGGGCTGGGATGTGTCCAGATGAGAGGTTGGCCATTTAGGATTGGGAAAACTTGGAGGGACATGTGAAAGAGATAATGGGTTTTTATCCACTAATTTTTGTTGTTGTTAGAGATGTCTGCGGACTTTATTGAAAGGGATTTGGGTCAGATGTCCTTCCTGGGTTGTCAAAACTTCTTCCTCTGTGGCGTCCTTGATCCTGGATCTGCATCTCCTCAGTGATTGTTCCAAGCAGTCAGAGTTAACCTCCCTAGGTTTCCCTGTTTCGATGCCCCTCCCTGCTCAGTGCATCCTGCAGTATGACGGACTTAAGCCTTCCTCATGGGGCACTCCTCTTCTCAGGGTGGAGGGTCTGCCTCTGACCTGTGCACAGACCACTTGTTGCTCCGTGTGCCTTTGGTCTGACCAGCTCTTCTGTACTTCTCTACACATTAGCTCTTCTCCATATGCCTGTTTCCATAATTTCTCTGCCAAGAAACTCCTAAATTTCGTCTGCTCTGTTTCAACCAGCTAAAAACTTCTCTTCAAGTTCATTCTGGTTAAGCATGAAATCACACCAGTGATTAATTGTAGGTATCTCGTGTTCATTAGGTGCCTGCATCTCTCTTGTTTATTATCCTGCTTAAAATTTTTGAGCTTAGACCTTAGAGGGGCAGAGACCATGTGGTATTGATCCCACCTGCTTTTCTAGAGCTAGGAAACCACGCTGTGCGTATGAAAGCATTTTAATGCAATCTGCTGACGAGGAAAGTGTCTTGTGTGGGAGACAATTTTGGCAGTAGCAAACATGTTTGGCTTTAGCCATAAGAATTGCTTTCTGAGTTTCTGTAAAAAGAGTATGTAAATCAAGTCCTGTTTTAAATGAATATTTTTATAGTACGGAGATCTCTAATCTATCTGTATTGTAATGTTGGAATTTGTTTTGAGGGTTTAAGTGGTTTGTGCACCTGGGATGCTGAATCTTTTTTTTTTTTTTCCTCCTTCTTTTATACATTGTGTCTTAATGGATTGAGAAAAAATAGTGAAGTTCCAGCCAATCAGTTACATGATGAAGAACAAGAAAAACAATGCAGGTGTATTTGGAGATTATTAATATCCTGATTGTTTACACTTTTTATAGAAAAGGTGTTTACTTTGGATTCACAGGACTCTGCCTCAATATAATTCCCAAACTGGCCAACGGCAGTGAAATGTATGCTGGAAAGATTGGGTTTGGAAAGGTTAATTCTGATTTCAAAACCTAGCTACCATTTACCAGCTACCTTTGTGGCTTTGAGCAAGTTAGTTAATATCTACGGACTTCCATGTTTATATCTGTAAAATGGGTACATGTGTACTTATTCAGAGCTTTATTGTGAGAATTAAATGTGATGACTGTATGTAACATAAGGCTCCTAAGTTGCTTGATGGAAGTGTGTAATTAGCTAGTGGTACTGTGTGTTCTCAGAAAGCCAGATATAAACATTAATGGGCAATGGGAATAGACTTTTTCCCCAGGCCTACCAAGCTTTTCATATTAGAGGGTTTTGGCTGATAAACCTTTAACTTCTGGGTGAGAGTTGTTTTTTTTTTTTTAAATAACCATTATGTGTTCAAGGAGAAAACTGATCATCTGTAACAATTCTTCATCATGTGGACCTGGTGGGGTTTGCATAGTCTGACTAATGTTTCCTCTTCTTCTGGACAAAACACAGAGCCCTCCACAGTGGTTTGCAAGACTTTTTGATACAGTTTTTTAAAGGGCACTGGGCTAATTATAGTGCTCAGGGCCTTAAAATTGTTTTTCTTGGAATATCTGAATAAAAATGATCTCTTACAAAGAGAGAAGCACATTAAGAAGCTGTACTGCTTTTTGATGGACTGCTTACTGGTTTCCGTGTGCGTGTGGATTACCACCAGCTGGTAGTGCAAGCAGCAGCAGATGCCCCTTTCACTACTACAGTTGTTAACTGGTTTCCTTCTTTACAACAATAATATTTTGAGGAATATGGTTCCTTGGCCTTCATCTCAAATGATATTTTCTTGAACAACTCCATTGCTTTTTAAGTAAGCAACAGATAAAGCAGATAACACAAGCTCCTGTGTGTGTGTGTGTGGTGGGGAAATCTATATAGAGTTGATTATATTGGAGCAGACTCAGATCTTTAACTGAAAGATGATTTTGCCTTAGCTCGGAGTATGTTAATGTCCTAAGGTTTTCTGAACTCAGGGTCTGACTTTCAGGCCAGCTAACAGTTTTTTGGCTTTTGTTCTCGTCATGGGGGCAGCAGCTCCAGTGTTTGCAGGTAGGCCTGCTGATTTTTCTTTTAGAGCAACTACCTGGATTAATAAGTAATGAGACTCGCTTTTGTTTTAACAATGGTCTTGAGACAGTATCTCATTTTTCTCAAGCTTGAGAACCTAGTCCAAGTTAAAGTCTTATTCTAAGGTATATGTCCTAGAGGAATTGGTTTATTTTCCCACTTTAGATAAAGATCCTTTTTCCTAATCTTCCTAGTCTTAGATGCAAGACATCTTAGTACCCCTGTGTACTGCTCGAGAATTTAGAGGATTTAATATGCTGTTGCAGTTCTTGGTAGCCTAAAACTGAATTGTGTGGGAGTTCTTAATGTTGTCTGAAACTGTGATGTATTAAGAACCCACAGTTTCGCCAACTTAAGCAAGGTCACGCTGCATTGCCAGCAGATTCACAATTACTGGGACTGGAACTGTAGGAAAAATGGAGCCTTACCAGTTGCATAATTGGGGAACAAATATGACCATTAAAAGTAACTTGAAAGGAGAATGCTCTGGTACCAAGGACAGTAACTGCTCCCTCTTGAATTAGGCTACTTAGATAGTATAGCCCAGATGATCATGATTTACAGCTTTGGTTGCAGCAGAAAAGTTGCAATTTAAACTCTTCTATATTATCTCAATGTATCTGTGAAGTCCTGAAAACTATTTTAAAATACTGGGGCATTTTAGTCTCAGGCCACCTTTATTAGCATTTGGGTGGAAGAAGAGTCTTCGAGTGAGCCATCTGTTTTCTGTATTATGTGAGTGTCTAGGTTGAATTCTCCATTCCTGGTTGATCATCCCTGGTAATGTTCTTTGGGAAGCTGATAGAAATGCTCCAAGCTTTGAGGGAGGCTGGCTTGGTCTATAGTAAAGTAATAGAATCTCACTAGTACAGTAATAGGATCTCACCAGTTCTCTGCCTCCCAGTTTGCCTCATTAAAGGGTGGTGAGGAGGACCCTTTTAATTTGATCTGAGGTAGTTGAGTGTTCAAATGGAAGAACCTGCTGCATCTGGCATGCCGCATCTGAGGAGACTTAGGCTATATCAGGAATTAAAATTTGGAGAGAATCGTGACTGGAGAAGATGGCAACCCTCTGTTCTAAGATTCTCTCTGATGTGTGGTACCCACATGGTTTTGTTACATATCAGATCTAAGGAAGCTCCTTTGCAAAGTCTGGTGCACGTTGCTTTGTTGCCAGAGTTGCAGTGCACAGCCTGTCTGAACAGACACACAAAACAAGTGCCCAGGAACAGAAAGTCCATCTGAAGAAATACAACACGTCAACACATTTGCAACTTCATTGTGTGTTTGGGGGAGGAGGAAAAAAGGGGGTTATAATGAGGGAAGGGGTGGGTCTGTCTTTATAAACAAAACTTGTCCCCTTCCTCTTGGAGGAGTGAAAATTTGTTTTCCTAAGTCAAATTATTTGCTTTTGTTTTCGTTAAGGGATGCAGTTTTATATAGGGACTATGTTTTAGAGGCATGTATCTTTTAAGTTTGCTTTTTTCCTCCCCCAAGTGTTACATTATTAGACCTCAGCTTGCAAATAATCTTGCTTGTCAGAGAGGCCCATAGTAACCTGTTTCTGCTCACTCGGGCACTTAGTAAAGAGTCATGCTGCTTTTGTCGTTTTTTATTTCATAAAATGTTACTACTGCTCTAAATAAAATAATAGATACACATCAATCAGCATAGTCACCTTTTATTGTTGATTCAACTACCAGGTTTTTACAGAACTCACTCTGCATTTTATTTGACTTGTACATGAATAGTCTTGGCAGACTTAATTATATTAGTGAAAAAGCACTTTCAACAAAATTATATGCTGACATCCCATAATTCATACTTACAGATTTGTGAAACATTTATGTAAATCTATCAAATTACTCTAAATGACATTATTTTTTAAAATTGAGATTTCATTTAAATGGCATTTGTAGAAAATTTTCATATGAAAAATTTTACGTGAAATGTGTATAAAAAATTGTATCTCACATCACACCCTTATAAAGACGGAATACTGTAACATTTGAGCATCTTGTCTCCTTTTGTTCTGTAACCATCTGGTGCAATGTAGGGACATGGGGAGCATGTTTATAAGGGCATCTCTCTTCTAAACCATAAGTTCCTGGAAGGCAGACGGCTGTTTGTTCGTTTGTTCCTTCTTTTTTCATTAGCTTGTTTGTTCATTCATTCTTTGAATGAACATGTTAATAGTCTGTGTAGGGTCTTCTGTGTCAGGGACTATGCTCAGCTTGTCCTCGCTCAGCAGTCTAAGGAGGGGACATCCAAATTGACTGAATACCCTGAGCACTAAGATAAAGGTATAATGTAAGGGATGTGGAAGGACAGGGGAGGGGCGTTGAACAGTGAGCATTGGGAATGGGACAAGTTGTGGGACAGGAAAGGGTCTCAGAGACCCTGTGACGTGTTGAACAAATGAATGCTAAATGTTGGTGAGAAATATGTAGGATGACTTTTTTATTTTTAAATACAGAATTTTATTTTCTACAATTCCATGTTGAGAGGAATCTCACTTAATATTGGCTGGATAAAATTAAATTAATGTACCAGGTTTATAGTCAGGAATTAACGGTGATCTATTGCCTTTACCTCTAAACCTGAGGGGGTAATTTGATATTTGGAACATTGGTAGTAATTTGAAATAGAAAAGACTAAATAAAGTGACCTTTGAATTAAAATGGGTCCAGAAGATTGTGTATTTTTAATTAAAATATACAATTAAAATTTTAATTATAGTATGCTATTAAAAGCCATGTAGGTGGCAAGGGAACGGCTGCTGCTTTGAATTAATGCACGGTTTGGGATAAATTGGAGTTTACTGTGTGTTTCCCATGAGCACTTTGTCACTAAACAGATTCTATTCTTGTTTTCTTCTCCCAGCTCTGACCCCAACACGGCTCTCGATGGGCCTCAGTCCCATTCAGAGGGCCCTTGGAGTGTTTCAGCTCTGTGCTTTAGATCACTTGACCATGGTGCTAAGCAGCTTGTTTATAACTGTTCTCCTTATGCCAGGAGCAGTTTATAAGTGATTTTTCTGTCTCTTGTGGAGAAGCTATCCTCTTCTGCAGCAGATAGTTAGATTTAAAATAGGAGGGTGCAAAACAAAAGGCATTCATACACATGCTGTACAGAATACTGCGTGCTGAAGTGTGGTGTTGACCTGGAGTTTTCAGTACCTGCGTGAAGGTGTTAGGCCGTGTGACTGTTCAGATAGCTTCCTCCATAGTGAATTTCTGGAATCCCTGCTATGGCTGTGAGGACCAAGGCTGTGATTAATGGTTCCGAAATCCCTAAGAGCATGGCCCCACAGATAGCTTGTGAGGATAGCTGGGGACGAGTGGTCTTGACCTTATTCTTGATGTTGAGTTACCAGAGGAATTTTTTGACTTGAAAAGACAGAATTTATTTGTCTTGAAGGCTTTTTTGGGTGAGCCTTAGCTTTGTCACTTTCTTCAGAATTTTCTTTTGATCATGATGCTTTCCATAATTGTTACACTTGGAATTTAAATGTAGAGCTTTATAAGCTTTTTAAAGATGGGATTCTTGGTTTTGGGATTGTCAGTATGCACATGCTAAATTCAGAATAGCTTAAAAAATAGATTTGGAGGATATGGATCAATGATGCTTGGTTTCCAAGCCTTTCCTGGTGGTTTATGACTGTTACTAGCTGATGAATACAAAAGCAGGAAAAAGCAGGCTAAATCAAGGCTAAATATTTTTTCTTGATGTTTGATTTGCTACTACTTTAAAAAAAATCTGCACTCACTTATCAGAACCTGAAATAGACAGTATATAAATAAGGTGCCTTTACGTTGTCATAGGAATGAATAGTAGCATAGAAATTCATGTATAGTGAAACTGACATTTGCACAAGAATTCCATTTGTCTCAAAACAACTTTTTGTGGTAGAGCCCTGTTAGAAAATACCTGGTTTACATTCTCAGGCGTCCTGAGAATGGTCTGGGTTTAGATATAAACTAGTTGTCAATTGAATGGGGAAGAGCATAGCATTCAAGATTCCTGGATTCACGTGTGACCTCTACTTCCTGCCTGCTTTTTTGATTTGAGGAAGCTAATTGACCTTGCCCAGCTTTTAGGGAACATTTCATTTTCAAGGGAGAAGAATGTGAGTATGTCCCATGATCAGTGTGAGGCTGAAATTAAATAGTAAAACACTACACAGCTGAAAGGTGAGAATGAGGAGAGTCTTGTCCATCTTGGTATCAACCGTGATGCCTTTATATATTCTAAGCTTCTGATACTTTTGCTGACTTGACTAACTCTCTTTAAAATGGAAACCTGTGAAGTTCTGAACTCCCTTGTAGTTCAAAATGCCAACACGTGAATGCATCTACTACGGTGGATTTAGGAATGCATCAAATACCTCCTTTCATATTACTTTGCTTGGGATAGTAGTAACAGTTTGCTTACCTTAAACACTAATTGATGGGTGTTGCTCTTCCTAATAATTCCACTAAGCAAATTAGTACCTTTGTGGCAGAGAGTTCATTTGGGGATAAATATTGTTTGAGTGTTCTCAATTTCCAGTAGTTGACATCAGGCTGATTCATCGTCACAGCTAGCTGTATTTGCCTGAGGGGGTCAGGTCAGAGACCCATTCAGTGGATGGACCATCTGATGGTGACATGGTTGATTACAACTTTGGTTAAATGGATAACACTGCTGCTTCTCTCATTCGTTCATTTAGGAAACTTTTGAGAACCGACAGTGTGCTAGGAATGAGAGCTCAGAGGCCAGCGCAGGAGATGTCTAAGCAGGGACTCGGCAGGACAGGCTCTTCACTTTACCTGGTGACCCAACTTCAGCGGGCTCTGCTGTGCTGGAGAGTGACCTCAAGAGGCAATAGACTGTTTCTGTGTAGAAGAAAGACATCCACTTACACGTTAAAAATACATCTGTAAAAAGGCAGTCTTCCCTTGCAGAGTCACTTCGTATGCATTTGGTCGCTCTCAGGGTTCCTGGAAGCCTTATTTGTAGCCTCACTTTATCTCTCACCATTAAAACTGTGATTCTCAACCTTGGCTCCATGTTAGAGTAACCAGGGTTTAAAAAACCTGTTATCAGTGCTTCTAAATAGACTGAAAAAAGAAAAATCTTTGGGAAAGGAATTCAGACATCCGTTCTTGTTTTTGTTTTTTCCTAAGCCCTGTAGATGATTCCATGGTGTACCAGGGTTGAGAAAGGACTTTGATTAGAAGCTGCTAGAATACAGGTGTGAGGGTAGTGCGACTAGATAGGAGAAATGGACCAGAGCTAGTACAACTGATAATTGGATTTATTTTGTTATAGAATAGCAGCGTGACAGAACTACTCAATGTCCGGTTTACCATTCCTCCTCCCCTTATATTGTCGTGTTTCTGGTTTAATTTTAAACGAACACATGTAAACTTTTTAGCATGGAGTATAGATGTATGTTACTTTCCCTCACTTTATTTTTTGCCTAGAATGATCTACCTCCATCAATAGTGAGTGTTCTCATCACTGCCTCAGCAACCTCATTGGGTAGGAGTTATCCACATTTTAGAAATAAGGAAGTTAACATCTCAGAGAGGTTACGTAGCTTCTTCCAAGTCACGTAACTGGTAAACAGCAGAGCCAGGATTAGAACTCTTGTGTCTATCTCCACAGCCTGAATTTTTTTTGCATCATTAACTGCTTCCTTGAGCAGATTTTTTTTTAATGGTCATCCAATTTGAATCCTGCTCAGTGACAGTGGAACTGCAGCACATTTCATAAGAGGGCCCTATTCATGCAGAAGACACATGATAAATGTCGAATTAGGAAAAAGCTGAATGCTTAAAAATACAGTGGTTTCACATATAACTTTTTAAAAATAGAACTGTGAGTAAAACAAAATCTCTGAATAGTGTGAGAAAAAATAATGAACTGAGTTAGTTTTAGCTCTCCCCTCACCCTCCTTAAAAAAAAAAACAAAGCAAAACAGGAAAAGAAATGCAATGTGATAAAAGGTATAAGTTAGCAATGATTATCCTGAATAATGACAGTGGTGTTTCCATAACAAAATAACAAGTTTTCATGGTTATGGGTATTGTGTTTAACCTTCTCTCGTTCTTTTTTCTTTTTGTTTGTTTTGATAGTTACAAGGAACCACATCAGGGTAACCAGAGTGGCCATTCTAAGTACCTGTATTCATAAGCACTTGGATCCTAGGTGCCCCTTAAAAGGAAAAAATCCTTCCCTTGGCTATGAACTTGATGCATAAGTGGTATTTAATAAAAAGAATTTGGAGCTTTAATGGGAATCTTCCAGGAGACCCTCAGTTGGTTTGGTTTGACTTTTGGTTAGGGACTGAACATTTTTAATGTCCATTTTTATCACCATCTCTGTAGTGTATCTCGCCTTTTCAAACTGAGAAACTTTCCCTTAGTTGGAAAACTGAGACCTTTAGGATTACCTTTACTTATGTGTGCATTCCATTGATTCCCATCTCTTGTGACTTCCTGTTTCTTGAGAGTCGGGACATCAGTGAGCCAACTCCACATTTTTTCAGTTTTGTTGTTTTTGTTTATGCTCTTTTTATTTCCTTCCCATGTGTTCTCATGGGCTTGGGCATCCTCAGTGTAAATCTTAGTGTTTATATTTCCCTGTATTCCTTATCTAGGTTATTAGACCCCTTTTAGAAAATTGGATTCCGTTTATAAGAAGCTCTCCTCTAAAATGAATATACATGTATGCCTGCACACATGTAATTTACACGTACACACAGACACAACACCCAGGATTCTTCACCATTTTAAACTCTGAAATAATTACTTGGGTAAAGGCTGTACATTTGTCAGGGTACTATGTACAGAACACTGACAGATTTTTGGTTGATGCTTTTTGCCTTCCAATTTTATGGGTAAGGAAGCTGAAGCTGAAAAAGTCGTGCCCGTGAAGCCCACACAGCAGCTTGGCGGAGACTTGCACCCACAGATTCTGAAGCTGAATGTTGTATTGCTGTTGGGTGCACTGACTCAGGCAGGACATGCACGATGAACACTCTTGGGAGGTGTGTTTTTTAAAACGGCACAGCTTTGCTGAGTTCTAACTGATGTTTAAACTTGCAGATGTGGTAGACAGGAGATGAAATGGGGCACATGCATATTTCTAGGAGAATTAATGTAGACTTCTTTTTACTCTTGAGAAAGTGTGCTGGTGTTAATAACAAGACCATATGCCAGAATGAAAGTGGATGTCTGTCATCAGTGGTGTAGAACTAATGTATGCCTTTTTCCCCTTCCCTTTCATTAGGGCAGAGCTTGGGATATGGCTTTGTGAACTACATTGACCCTAAGGATGCAGAGAAAGCTATCAACACCCTGAATGGATTGAGACTTCAAACCAAAACAATAAAAGTATGTTAAAATTTTTTTTCTATCTACTTCCAGAACAGAGGTTAAAAAAATTAAGGTCTGCTTGTAGTTCTTTCCTTCATTCATTTTATGCCCGTGTAGACATTTCCACTGGGAGGCATAGCAGAATTCTTTTGTTTGTTGCATGGTGGAAGAAACTTGATTCATGAATACTACATATGATCACTTGTGTATAAAAAAGGGACAGAGCAGCAACGTTCTTAGATAAGTACTTTATGAAGCCTACTGAATTAAATCTCCTACCTTTATAGAGAGTTAACTTGCCCTATAACTTGAGGAAATCTTACACCATTTCTTCTTGTGCAAGGATCGACACTCTTTTTCTGTAAAGGACCAGGTAGTAAATGTGTTAGGCTTTGCAGGTCATATGGTCTCTGTCACAGCTTCTCAGCTCTGCCCTTAGAGCATGAAAGCAGACAGCCACCACATGAAGCAATAGATGTGGCTGTGATCCTATAAAACTTTATTAATGGACACTGAAATTTGAATTTCGTGTAATCTTCATGTGTCACAAAAATAAAAATTTTGTCTCAATTACTTAAAAATGTAAAAATCATCATTAGCTCTCAGGTCATAGAAAAACAGGTCCTTGGGCTATAATTTGACTATTCTAGCAGATTCAGCTTACTGATGTAACTTACTTGTAAGAGCATACACGCCACACAGGTTATTTTTCCTGTTACGTTTTTCTTTTTCAAGACAAATGGTAAATAATTTGGGGGATGTTTTTCCACTCGTGTGTTTTCAAAATTTTGATATAGATTCTCTGGGACAATTGGATTAATCCAGTCTGCAGTGTAGGTTTCTTTACCTTTAGAAAATAAAAGGGATATAGCTTCTGGCAAACTCTTAGTACACATGCCATCAATTTCCGCTCTGTTGCCCAGTGCAGACACTGCCTATGAATCATGGCAGTCTTTCTCACCGAGCTTGGATGTGGCTTCCAAATATTTTTCAAAATAGTGTTGCAGACAACCTCTATCAATTGACTCAAGTTGCAACCTATTTTCCACCCTTGATTTAAGAAGTCAGCTCAGACTATAGCCTGAAGTGGTGAGAGGAAGTTAGTCAAGGCTGACTGTGGCATCCATCTTGCTTAGAGACTTGTCAAGAAGATTTCTGCTCATTTTTCCAGTTATCTGGAAATGCAGTGTCATCTGTGTGTTTAGAAGTTACTTCTTTCAGATTTGTCAGTTAAGGTAATTCATTAGCCCTGGGTAGTTTTGACATCTCATTCTTTATGTTTATTGGCCCGGAGGAAAAATGCTTCCCACCTCTGTCTTATCTGAAGGAAGCTGTACGCAGAGGCCCCCAAATGTACTTCGATGTGAGATGTCCAAGATTCTACATGTTTCTTGGTCAAGAAAATGCCGTACGAAATGTCTGATTCACCCTCTAATCAGAAAATTAACTGGTTACTAGGCTGTCAAAGTTTGAAGAAAAGATTTCTAACACATTCTAAGATCACAAAGACTTAAGTTTGTTTTGCCCTTGGTTTTTCAACCTGAGCTATTTACTCTGTCTGTACTTCTCTGCATACTCTGCACCACATAGATAAACCTTTTTATAATACTGTTAAAGTGTAATAATCAAGTGTTCTTAAAAAGAAGACATCTCATGTCCAGTTACCTTCAGATTGTTTTTTTTGGGGGTGCTCTTTCCTCCTGCAGATTTTCATGAGCCTCCCCAACTTAAACTGATTTCAGGATTGCTACTTATCTTATTTTTGAGGTCCTGCATTATGGTTGAGGAGAAAATGGAATAGATGGTTGGACTGACGGACCCTTTTCTACATTCCAGAAATAACCACCCTCATTTCATTCTAGTGAGTCAGTTCTTTTCAGTAAGGTCCACAAGGAGGGAAGAAGTGCAGGGAAAGCAGGTCACCATAGAGGAAAGGTCCAAGGCCCACAGAGAGACCATTGGTGACAGCTGCTCCTCACTGTCCCTCACCCCACCTTCTCTTCAGGGCCCAGCTGCTCGGGCAGAGTACATGGAAGAAAGGACAGTAACGCCTCGTGGCTTTTACACTGTGACATCTGCTACTTCTTTTTGGATTTTCTAAGATAGGGGTGAGGACAGTGGGTAAGCAGCAGGCTACTTCTTTCCCTGCCCCCATTCGGTTCCTGTAAAAATACCGGATAACAGCTGGTATCCTCAATTTGGCCCAGTTTCTCTGAGGCAAAGCAGACCATTTTCCAAAACTACGCAGCACCGTTTTTGTCTGTCAGTTCTTTGTGTGTGTGTGTGTGTGTGTGTGTTTTCTTATTTTCAATCAGACTTGTGTTCTTATGCCACATCTTGAGCTAGGTTATTCCTAGTGTTCACTGCGTTACAGTACCTTTGGGAAGCTGTATCTAAGCCTTTCCATTCCCTGTTCTGTTGATTAGTCTCTTTTTTCCTTCCTCGAGTCCATCCAAGCTAATCTTACAAAAGCACCACTTTCCTCATATTCCTTCTCCCTCAAAATTCTCTCATAGTGCCCTACAGTTTGACATCATTTGGCTCAACTTCTGGGTGACCCAGTGTTACTACCGTTCTCCACAGCAGTCAGACTGGCTCTTCACTTGCAAGCTGATCTTATTCCCGGCCTCTGCACGTATGCTCACGTGGTTTCTACTTCCCGGCGTATTCTTTCCCACTCAGTTTAATAGCGGCCATCCCATGTCTTCTGGAACCCATGTGTAGTTCTTCCTTCAGCTGCTGCCTTCCTGGGTTGTTCTAACTCGGGTTGGGTTCCCCTCTTCTTTGAAATACATTCTCCTTTACCCATGAGGAACTATGGAAGTTTCAGGGTTGAAGAGACCTGTATATGATTCAGATTTAAGCACTGCTGTCTGCTCCCAGTGGAAGACTGAGACCCGGGTGGTGATCATAGAGTTTAGCTTAGGCCAGGCAGTTGAGGACAGAGCTGTGACTCAGATCCTTGCCTTTTGACACCTGCCCTAAAACTCTTGCTGTGACACCTTGCTTTCCTTCAGAAAGCTGCAGTAGGTGAATTCACATGTATGTCATAAACCAGTGTACAGGTGTTTGTGCACTCCTCAAGTTCAGGTTTCTGTTATGTCTTCAGAGCCACCTAGCATTTAATAGGCATTTGGTAGAATTGCTAGTCAGTGGCATATTGAAACAGTGAATCAAGTGCTGTGAAAGGTGGTTTATTTAGCAATTTCTCCTGGGGCTTCCTAATAGCATTACCCCAGTAGAGTTTTGTGCAGTAGATGGATGGTATGTTGAATAAATGACGAATACTCAGTATTTCTGCAGTGAGTGAGGCGGAGCCCCTCAGGCACTGTGAAATCTTAAAGCAGGTATTCCCAAACTTGGTGGCATCAAAATCACAAGATGAGTGGGTTAGAAATACAGGTTCTAGGTCCCACTTCATACCTACTCGATCAGGGTTTAGAGGTGAGGCACAGGAGTCTCTTTTTCAATGTGCTTCCCAGATAATTTTGACAGCGAGTCTAAGACTTAGCACTTAGGAACCACCAAAATGTATGCTTTTTGAACAGGTGGGTTTTCTAAATACTTGATATTTTTGCATCATTGCATTTTGGTTTGTTTTCATCTTTTACCTTTGGTAATCTTCTGATGGGTAATTCTCTGAGCTGGAATATATCATGGTTTTTTGTTTTGTGTTGTTTGTTTTTTTGAGCATGAAAAATGACAGTTTAGCATTTGGAGTAAAAAGTAGTTCATCCAGGCTTCACTTTTTAAAAGGTGTGTCTTAGAAATTAGAAAAACTTAGTATGTTCACTTCATGTTATAAAGGGATTTATTGATTATTAGTACTAGCATTCACAGGTTAAAGTTTCATGGTGATTATTCTTTTCTTTCAAGGATCACTTCTTTTCCTGGTTGGGTCCAATGTCCCAGCAGCTCACGTTGCTGATGGTGATGTCATACCAGCCTTGAACTGCACGGGAGGCAGTCCTAATGGAAAAAGCCTGCCTGTGTTGTCCTGAGTAATCAGCTGGTGAATAAACTGAATATTACAAGATGTTTGTAACTTCTGATGTTAGAGAGGGTAGTAAAATGATAGTATATGCACAGTTCTTTCCACTCCTTAAGGAAGATGTATTTTGTTGCTTAGGTTAATGGTATCAGACTTAAATTCATGATTAGCAGAGTAAAATCATTTATTTCCAAAAGTACTTACAGACTCCCCTGCCCCACCCCACATCAAGTACTGTGAGTTGGTAATTATCACATACACAGTAAAAGGGAAATCTCTCAACTTCTCCCCCTCCTACAGTGGACCTAGAAAGCTTTATTATTCCAGAAAGTGGGCTTGCTTTATCTGAAAGTAGTAGGAGTTGTTATCTCGAGGAATGGAACTTTTCATTACTATTGATAGGTACTATCCCTAGAAATCCGTGTCTTCTCTCCCCTGCAAAAGAAAAAAACTGCCTGGAAATACTGCCACCATAGAAAAACTGCCTAAATTTGGTTTAGATTAAGTAATTTTTTTCTTAATCATTCAGACATAGGAGGAAATCTTACCTTTGCTTAAAAATTATTGATATACATTAATGTGAAATGTCTCATATTAAAATAAACTGCCATTTAAGCCCGTATGGAGAAACTTGTAAAAAATTGGAATATTAATTATAAATAGTAGTATCTATCCCTGAAAGTGTTGACTTTGTTAGAGAGCAGTTAAATAAAGCTTCATAAATCTTTATTCTAAGCTACCGTATTGCTTTTAATTTTTTGTTAAATTTATACGTTTTCCTAACTAGCTTATCCTTTTCTCAGTAAATGTCACATTTGCAGACTTTTTTCAGTGTGGCTTGATTTATATCCTTAATATAGGAGGAGTATAGAACCACAGTTCTGAAATCTTACCGTCCCCAATGTTGTATAGGTGATTTAACTGGCTCTGTAATCTTGGACTTGTTTTTTAACCCTTTAAGTTTCTATTTACATCTGTAAAATCTTTGAAATTAATTAACTTACTCATCACTGAGTGTTTATTACCTTACTCTTTTTTTTTTTTTTAACCTTTCTGTAGTTTGCCCAATTGCTTACTAAGGAAAGGTGTAATTGTTTTCTTTTTTTTTTTTTAATGGGCTCATGGTTATCATATGGAAGGGTTTCATTTAGAATGCATTTACAACAAACGCAGCATGCTGTCCAGAGGAGATAACACTTTGAACCATTTCCCTTTCCCACTGTTGAACATGTGGCAGCCACAGCCAAATTTGTACTGGGAAACACTTTTCTTGATCACCCTTCCTTTTGTTTGGTTCAGGATTATCTGGGATGGGCCTGGTTTTTATTTCTCATTGTAAGCTGTTCTTTCATACAACCTTGTTCTGATCGTTTGCAAACAGCCTTTGAGTGCTGCATAAATCGGCTCCCCACTGTAGAAAAGGAAAGGGCATGGAAGCAGGGATGCAGTGAGGCTTGATGGCAGGTTGCCCCTTGGTGGGTGCCCCATTGAGAGTATCCGCAGCACCATTCTGGGGCGTAGGTTTTATAATTGCAGGAATGCCGAGAGTTCATGGGTATGTCCGGGGAGTTTGAAAGCAGATGTTAGGGAGATCGTGTAGAGTTAGCTGGAACAGAAAGCAGGTTGGGGGAGTAATGTGGAAATGAGCCTGAGAGCAGATAGGGATCCTGAAAGGGATGTGTACCCTGCGGAGGAGTCCTGGCTTCATATTGGAGGTGAGGGAGAGCCACCAAAGAGATTTGAGCAGAGCAGTGACAGAATTGGCCCTGAGTGTTTATAAGGAGAGGAAGGTCTGCTTTGCCTTTAAAGGCCATGTCTCTCATCTCAAGTCACCCTGGTGTTCTTTTGGCTTATGTAGCTGATGTTGTTCATTAAAGTGCAAAGTGTAGATGGATATAGAAGTGTGGGCTTCACAAATTTATAAAGCGTCTCCTATGAAGATGCTTCCGTCATTTCAACACTGGAGTATAGATCCTCATTTATCATTTACCTTTTATCTTGTGATCAGACGTGGAAAATTTGGAAGTAACAGTCTGAAGGACAGACCTCAAATTAACTGGCAGCTTGTGAGATGTTAGCCTAAATTGTTATTTAGCTGGTCAGATCTCTGTATGGGGATAAGAAAGTTGATAATGTACTAAATAGGAGTGGAGGCAAAAATGGAAACTTGACATAAATGGTTTCTGTATCTTTTAAAAAATACAGACTGAGTGTGTGTTTTGCTAACCTCATTTTTACCCCATGGTCTGGAACTTTCTAGAACCACGTGCCAGATGTTAACGGCACATTGCTACATCTGATTATCAGAAACTCTTCCATGTATTTAAACAAAATTTTTCTATCTATATTCAGTCCAGTTTCACAGTCCTTACATGCAATGAGGAATGACAGATTTTTTTTTTTGAGCAGTGTGGTATTTGTGTCATGCCCATCATGTGTTTTGTGGAATGCTTTATTGTCAGCTTTGAATTTTTTTATGAACACAAAACGCCCCAGAGGTGGTTTCTTTTTGGAGTGTCCTAGAGTGTGTGGGTAGGCAGCCTAACAGGGTCCAGAACTTGATTGTCTCGACTTCAGGCCTGCTGTGTTCTGTGCCTTCCAGGCTCCTTCCAGACTGGGACTCAGACGTCGGAAGTTTGCAGAGGGAGATAACTTGACATTCTCTGAACAGCTATTCAGTAGATATTTTTCCACAGTCGTTGGAGCAGAGACTGAGTCTGAACAGAGGGAAGGGTGAGGAGGAGGCTTCCTGGTGGCAGCGTCCTTGCTCGCTTCTTTTCTGTCCCTGCTTGTGAGCCACGGAGGGTGCTGATGGGAGAGCGTCTTAGCTGTTGGCCTAACCTATCTTCCTTAGGAGGGACTTGACAGATCATGTGATTACCCAAGCCTGCCCCTACCTTTCCTGTTTCATAAAGGTGCATCAGTAAAGGTGTTTCTGTGAGGCAGTGTTAGCATTTGTCTGCTTACCTTTCCTGGTGCTCTTTTGGGGAAGGATCGGGAGAAATAGTACTTGGTTGGTTTGGTGACCTTTGTCTGTTATACCAAGCTAGCTTGAGAGGTTAAGATAGATACGCTACCTTCTGAAAAAGAGTCCCTTAATACCTCTCTGTGTCTGCTTTGTGGAGTATTTTCACAGGACTCTTAACCTTGCACTTGTCTGGATTCATGCAAAAACAGTAGTCTCTTGCAGCCAAGTACTCCCTTTGACTGATGAAATGAAGCTCAGGTTAAGGCATTTATTCAAAAACAATATATCTAACAGTACTACTAGGACCAGAAATAGGTCATGTTGGCTGGTGCTGGCAGCTTTCTACAGTTTTCTTTCCATGTCACATTATTGATATTTAAGTGTTTTGCTTGGAACCAGGTTGTAGATACCACTATAGACAAACTGAGTATTGGCTTGGGTGCCTTCTTCTGGGGCTTTAAGCACCATGAGACATTCCAGACCAGATCTATGCCTGGTGGTGGGAAAACTGCTGTCTTTCAGACTGGCCAGACCTCCAACTTGAGAAGAAAACTGGTATCTGGAGGTCCTATTTAGCAGATAGGCGAGTTAACATCGGTTTAAGCATGGCTTTGGTAATTGGACAGTAAAAGAATCATTATGGTAACTTTCTGAATCTCTGTTTTATAGGAGACCACTCATTCTTCAAGAATATTTTTCCTGGCGGGTTCCCCTGAGTACTAGATGCTAGTTTAAAAATGATAGGGAAGTGTGTTTGTCTCTCTCTAAATTTATGTGGGCTCTAGAAAAGCATGTGTGATACCTTTTCTTTTATTTCCACCTGTGCAAGATTCTCCTTTAGCAGCAGCCACAAGTACTACATCAGAATTCCTTGCGGAGATTTTGCTTTGGGAAGTTTCTTGGCATGCTATTTATGGGCAAGTAAGAGAGGCAGCTATATTTTGAAAACAACACAAGAATTCTGTTACTTAACCCCACACCCACCCCCATGAAGAACTTGAAATGTACATTAGGACTTGGAGTCACAAGTCCTGGATTTGTGTTTTGGGTCTGTTATGGTCTAGTTTTCTCATTTATAAGTAAAGATGATACCAGGCTACATAGTTGCTCTGAGACATTTTGCTTGACATCTGGAGGTAGAACCTGCTTGTGCTGGCCTGTTGTTTTTGGAGACAGAAGATCAAGAATGTTCTATTGTTCAGCCTTTGTTTTTTTATATTTAAATGGTATTCTGGAAGTCTAGTTGGGGACAAATTTAAAAATCTACTTTTACTCTGAAGAAAGTAGTCACATTTATTAATTCTTTGGTTTAATTTTGTTGGATATTTTAAAAACGACTATAGTTACCGTGTGTTACAGAAAAGTGGACTTTGAAAAAAATAAATCATGCTAATACGCTCTTTTTTGGGTCATTAGTACCAGGTTACCTCCTCCTAGGGGAATGAGAAATTTAATCCTTCCTGCAGAGGTTCTGGCGTTGCTAATGAGTCTTGAAATGACCCTTAGGTGAGCCACGGGAAGGATGAGCAGGGCACCTGCCTGGCCCTGGAAACTGGTACTAATTCAGAAAAAACTTTAGTTTCTACATGTTTTGTTAGTTGACTCTAGAAATTTGACCATTTCTGCTTGCTTTACCCAAACAACCCTGTTCATACTCCTGGAAAGATTCCAGAGTCACAGAGAGTGGCTCCAACCCCGGAGATAGAAGCGCAGCAGCGCAGAGACTGGCCAGGCTGACGGCCTCCCTAACCCAGCTGAGCCAGATCCAGCCAGTTCCATTCTTGGAAGTACCTTTGGTTAATGGGTTTTATGGGCTTGGTTATACTTTTACGTTTTTGTATTTGTTGGTGATTTATAGTCACATATACTTTACTTTCATGCTACCTGAGAATGTGTACTTACCATCTGGAAACCAACCCGGGTGGGTGGCAAGGAGGGGGGCTTGACAGGTGTGATTTTTGTGAGCTTTCCGGGAAACCTGAACATGCCCCAGAGTTTGAGGATTACCTCCTTAAAATCCCTCTCCATAAGGGACTGCTAAAACTTTTTAATGTTCATCAGAATCACTAGGGTGGGCTGGTTCGTAAAGTGGGCATTTCTAGACCTCAGTCAAGACTTTGTGAATATGATTATCTGCAGAGTGAGGCCCAGAAAATTGTAGTTTAACAGCCACCAGAGGAGATTCTTAACAGGTTATGTACTGACCTGAGAACCATTGTTTAGTGGACCTTGATGGTTTACAGATCTACCGTGTAAATTAGATTTCCATTTGTGCGTTCCATCGTAACCTATCTGGAGTGCTTCTGATTAACAGATGTAATTTTAATGACTTTTATGCCATTCTTAAACCCCGACCCCCTTTGTCTCTCTTTCTCTCTTTCACACACACACACACACACACGCTCATTTTCAGAGCATTTGAATGTCATCAAATGCTACTGTCATTGCAAGCACATAAACATCTTTTAATATTTGATTCTGAGAGTGGGGAATTTACAGGATGGTTCTTCTGGGGGCCATTCATTTAAAAGGGTTATTTCATAGTATCGAGATGGGGAGTTGAATTATGTGATCCAAGACGGTTGAGAATCCTTAGATTATGAAAGTTGCTTTTACAGTACAATTAAAGTTTGTCTCATGTTTATAAGCTTCTAACCATACCCCTCACCCACCCTACCCAGTATCTGGACACTTGAACTTTCTAGTCAGGATCTGAACAGATGGGAATTTGCTCTGTTTTCACAAGGACTCCCCTACATAGCATGTTACAGGTATTTAAAAAAAAATTTACTGTATCTCGCCTTAATTTATAAACCTTTTGACCTATAAGCTGAATTTTGTCCCAAAGCTATGTGGAAGCAGCATGTGCATACTGTTGCCAAGAGGCTTAGCATGTCTCTTTTCTGCTCAGATTTGCAAAAATGGGTTTAAAAGTACTTGTCACCAACTTGCGGAATTTTCCTTAGTGTTCTTCATTAAGCAGTGTCTTGGGGGAATTGTGAAATATGCATTATCTGCAAACTGCTCTGGAGTACAAAGTCAAATGAACTGTGAAGGTGAGGGCTAAAAACACCCCTCTCACCTTTGTACTTTGTTCTCTGAGTATTAAAGAACATTGATCTGCCAAGTGGCAAAGGGGATACTGTTTGGCGGTTTAATTACAGCCAGTGAATGTTACTGATGCTATCAATCAGCGAGACCCAAGGAAAGGGCATGGTGCCAGACCATTCTGTGCTCCCGACAGTGTAATTAAATACCGCAGGACTGGATTCTCAAGGTAGAGTGAGGTGCTTCCGCACATCTGAAGTAGCAGAGCACTTTGTCTTGCAGCAAAGGTAAAAAAGGTGCTTATCCCCTCCTTCCTGCCACTCTGCATTTCTGGAGGAGTTCAGTGAATGGCAGTGATAGTCTCTTCTTTGTGTACAGTTAAGGTTGTCAATGTTTTCCTTGAGAAGCCTTTCTCTTGCAACATCTTCACAACTGTCATACAAAAGGCTTTAGGAATACAGTAATTACTTTCTGTTAAAGGTGTTTGGGGGAATATACAGCCCCGGTGTCTAATAGATGGAGAATGAGAGATTGTCTTCGAATGAGACTATTAGGCCTGCAAATCAGCTCATTTAAAAAAGCTTTCCCCGTGATTATTCTCTAATGTCTGATCATGTTGAAAGAAAAATATCTTGGTAGTTTTAAAGTTATAAAACATTCAGTAATATTTCAGAGGTTATTCCTTTTGACTTACCTACCGAGCAGCACATTTTTCATAGTTGTATAACTTATGTCAGGTCCACAAAATATATGTAGGTAAAACTATCTTTGGCTCTGGGGAAGGCTTGTAATAGCATTTCTATTATCCTTTTCCCCTTTTATCATATGTTTGTATGTACACATACACACACACACATATATGTATCTCACACACAAATCTCCATCTAGGCCTGTTTGAGAGAGAAATGCCATAGGCAGTCCAAAATGTTTCCTGTTACTACCCCCCCCCTTTTTTTTTTAATTACTGTGTGGTTTGTACTGATTGAGGCTTACCAAAGACAATCTACCCTTGAAAGAAAGTGGATTGATTTCCTAACTTCCTAAAGAGTACACATGTGTACACATACGCAGACACTAGATCCTGACAGATGGGTCACGTTGGGCCTGAAAACAATAAATCTTGGCTATTGAGGGAAACGTGCGGTACAGGTATGGGCTGCAGACTGTTAGCATTTACAACAGATGTTTGAAGTGGGATTACTGAAATAAACTGTCTTATCCTTTGTTTAAAAGAAGGTTGTTAGAAATTTTCCTTCAGAAGTTTGAGGAATAATTAACAGTTTAATTTTTAAACCATGTAAAAGTTTTAGTAAAAGTGATTATTTCATCTTCAGGAGTCCCATCCCCACAGGTTCTTTTTACATTCTGTGGAGCCCTAACAAGACCAGCGGTCAATCTCCAAGTTTATAGGGGAGGTCATGTGCTTGGAGAGTTTTTAATGTCCATTGTATTTTTCCCCTCCCAGGGCAAAGATATCAATCATAGTATTAAAAATATTTTATTGCAGCTTGTTTTAAGACTGTACAATGGTAGTTACGCAGTCCTGGATAGGAAATATCTGTAATTAAATAATTCTGTAAGCATTTTGAGTGCCTAGTATGTACCAGTCAGCTTTGCTAAATGTTGGAGCAGTGCTAAAATACAACAAGATATGGTCTTGTCTTTGCTGTCATTGTGTAGCAGAGGAGCATTGGAAATGGGTGTGTCCCTGACTGTCCAGAGAGAGGTCTCTGCAGTCATTTCAGAGGTGGTAGGGTTTACAGAACAGGGTTTATCAGACAGAGAGGGAAGAAAGGTGCCACATAGGAAGGAATGTCTCATCCAAAGGCTCAGAGACCTTTATATGTGACATGGACTTTTTGGAGGAAACTTACATCTGAGAAATATAGAGTGTGCTTATTCTTTTAGTAATAAGCTACAAAAATGGTTGGAAAATTTGATCCAACCTGGCCCCACATTTTTACATTTATCCTTGTTTAGTGAACACCTAATTTATTAGAGGAACTATAGGATTACATTTGGGGCAGGTTAATTCATTTGTTCATAGCCTGTCTCCCTTCTTCCAAAAAGATCCGTTGTGACCTGTGAGACTCATTTAAGATATTTACACATGGCACCAAGATGACATTTCTCTGTGGAATATTTAATCTACACACAGAGATGAGATCATTATATTTTCATTACTGTATGTATAAGTAGATCAGAGAAGACTTAGATATCTGAACTAATATTATAGTGAAGAAGTTTTTCTTTTAGCTATAGAATAAAAGGAAACTTACTGTAGATGGTATTCAAATTAACTTTTTTTTATTGACACAGATTTTTGACTATTCTCCTCACCTAGCTTATGATGGGAAAGCCATCTCCATATTGTATGTGTGTACGACGTACACATGTGCATTTTCGTAGACTGTTACTCTCCTGCTTATAAAAGCTTCACTTTGACATTTAAGGGCTCTAGAATGACTATTCTAGTGTTGTCATTGTCCTATAGAATGAACCCAGGCTCGGCTGGGTTCTTCATCCTTGAAGATGGAAAGAAGTCTGGTTCTTAACCTCCTGCCTTGGATCGTCCCTGCCTATATTGCCGTATACCACTGTCATTGCTTTCCAAGTTATATTTGACCATAAAAGCATTTATTTTTCACTGCACACTACCTTTCTCTCCTATTTGATGGTCTCCTCTCTGAGGGCAGGCACCTTCGTCTTCAGGGCACCTCATAGAATATTTAAGTTTTTATGTATAATTTCTGAATGATGCAACTTCTAACTGTTGCTCACAAGAAAGAGGGAAGACCTGCTCTATGTACTCAAAGATGGGAAAATTCACAATTTAGGTGAAATTAAATGTGAAACTCTCATTTCCTGGTAGGTATTACAATTCAGTGAAGATGCTGTCAGATGAAGGGTGTGTATAGGATTTACCAGTTTTTTTTCTTTTCTACAGTAAATGAAAATGTAACTGTTAGTATTCCTTTATGTGCAATATTCTGCACAGTATCCATCAGCCTGTGTCTTTGCCTGTCATCTGTCCCTCTTACTATCTATTCTCTTTCGTTCTCAAACCTTGGAATAAAGTATGTGAAAGTCCTAGGAAGTGTAGCCCACCACAGTTGGCTTGCTGCAAACCTTTTTCTTTTTCCACATGTTACCAACTAGTACAAGTCAGTTTTTATTCTTAAACAGCTCCAGGTTATTTATATCAGGTGGTATGTAGTCCTTCTACAGATTTAACTTTCTAACTTAGCTCTTTACTATGTTGACAGTTCCTTAGATACACTAGATGCTCAGATAGTACATCAGTTGTATTTTAAGTTTATTTTTGGAGGTAAAATTTTAATGTATATCTTGATAAGTATGGTTTTTGTTGGAGATTGCGTCTGATCAAGTTCCAGAATCTTAAAAGATCCTTTAACAAGCTATTACTGCAGAATAGCTTTCTAAGCTTTAGATGAACACATCTATTTTTCTTTGAGCCAATTTAACTTGTGTTCTTTCCAGTGAAGCACAAAAAGCCAGATTGTTTGGACAGGCATCACACCTTCCAGTCATCTTGTCTGAGAGGTCCTTCATAAATAGCCCGTGCAGGAGGCCGCGGAGTAGGTTGGCTCAGCACGCACTCCTTGGTGGGTGGGGCTGTTCACACGGACTGTACACACGGTCAGCCCTCGTGTTCGCATCTGTGAACATGGAAAGCTGACTGGATTCGCTGTACTGCACCATTTCACATAAAGGCCTTGAGCATCTGCAGACTCTGGTATCCATGACGGCTCTGTGGATACTGAGGCACAGCTGTTCACACAAGAGTATACGTTTCACCCCTCTGGGAGCTTTAAGCCTAGTACTGTCAAAGCTCTGTAAGTGAATTGCAGTGCTCCCAGTTACCCGGGAGGGGCTCTGAGGCAGTCTGCTGCTTTGGCAGGGCTGAAGAAGCCCAAGCATATCTGAGGATCGAGTCCTAAGTACTGAGGTTCCCCTTCTCTAAGTCTAACATCCTCATGGTATATTTAGTGCAAGTGTCTGAAGTAAAAAATTTGCATGGCTGCCTGCTAGTGTAGCATTCTTAGTGTTTTTTTTTTTATACTGTGAGTTCACAATGAATGATTAGGCACCGGTTGTATGGTGACTGGTAACCCATCCCACGCTCTGAGACATACACGGACCCTAATCTTACCTGAAGTTAGGCTTTGTTTCATGAAGTCTGTTTATCATGTCTGTCACTGTCTCCCCCCAAAAACCTCCTATTTCTCATTTTGCATTTCACGTTAAGCTCTGCAGATCTCTGTAAGAGGGAATGCAAAAAGGGGAGGTTTTAACATGTGGTACTTCGCTTGGAGAAATTAAGTTGGCCTATCTTATCGGCCCATTTAACGATGCTGGATGTTCATCCTTGGAGTGACAGTGGGGTGGTCCTTTCATCATGCTTGGCTTCAGCCAGACTTCCGGCTTTCCAATCCACTCATCTGCCACTGTCTTTAAAAGAATACTTATGTTCTATAAAAATGTAGTTACAAATTTGTAATTACAAATTTTAACACTGTAAGAATTAATTTAATAAATAACTGCCATTAATTTGGA
Organism: Camelus ferus; assembly: GCF_009834535.1. NCBI lineage: Eukaryota > Metazoa > Chordata > Mammalia > Artiodactyla > Camelidae > Camelus > Camelus ferus. The sequence continues at coordinate 15,714,030 of NC_045699.1, forward strand.
AGAAGCCTTACTTACTTACTCTTTGAACTGTTTTTCTGTTTAAGTACATCTTCCTTGGGCCATATCTCCCTCTCTGTGTCATCTTGTCTGATCTCAGAGACAATGGAAGTATGAGGTTTTTTTCTTCCATGAACTCGGGATGCTGATATTAATATACCCAATTCACTCCCTTGTTAGGATCATTTAAGTCAATACATGTCATGTACTCAGAACTACCTGGCATGTGATAAGCACTGAATAAATGTTAGGGCCTATTATCTGTGTTGTTACATGGTTTTATATATATGAAATCATTATATTATGATGGAAACATTACTGTTGTCCAGCTCTATGCTAATAGTTTTATTATTCCATTTAATCCTTGTAAGGTCACTGTGAGGTGAGGACTAACATTAATATCAAATTACAAATAAAGAAATAGAGGCTTCAAAGGACCTAAGGAAATTATTCCCAGGTTATGTAACTGGTAAGCAACAGAGCCATGACCTGAACTTAGCTCTGTGCAGGTCCATGCCTGTGTTTTTACTCCTTCACTTTGGACAGCTCTGGTACAAGCATCAATTTCAGGCCATTAGTTCATAGCATGCTCTCTTGTGGCCTGAATTTCACCAGTAATAACTGCATTCTGTTTTGCCTTTGTAAGTTTTTTGACCTAGTACTAAACTAACTCATGTTTGCCTTGATTCCATCTTGTTCATGTTACTTGATATTCCTAAAGATTATGTGGCCAAATAAACACAGGCTCATTTCTCATTTTTAACATTAAATATAAAGGAGTCTGCTCTCTTAACCACTGTTGAAAACACCCTAAAGCAGAGAGGGTAGGAATGGACTCTCGTGGTTACAATTGAAACTCTTTTTATTTACTTCCGTGCCACTTCAGTGTAATCACTTTCTACATGGAATATGGAACATTTTGATTGACAGATTCCTGCTTAGACCTGGGAATGACTGATCCACCACCACTGCAGTAGTGGGTATGATTTAACCACCCCACCCACTTCAGATGCCGTATCCACTGTCATTGCTGTACTTGTGTTTTATTTTTTGTTCAATTCTTTGCATGCTGACATCTTTAGGAGTTGGGAAGGCATTTGTGGCCTCTCCTGGTTGCATTTCAGGAGTATCTTCATGGACTTCTGTTTGCCTTTACCAGCTATGAGAGTCCTTTCTGAACCAACTGAGAACTACAGCTGAGCAGAAGCAACCTTAATAAATGGACAGATATCTGCCAACCAGTATACTCTAATTAATAAAGATGTCTGTCAGGACAGCCTATTTGGGCCCTCATTTAATTGATACACATGGATGAAACTGTTTTGGGTAACTTAATAAACTCTGCTCAGTGTAGTTTTTCAGAGGCTGTTTATGGTGTGTGAAAAAAGAAATTAATTTGTCAAGTCCTTTGTTCATGATTAGTTGCTAATACAAATTTTGCAACCAACATACTTTTGTTTCTCTGTGGCTATTCAGTAATTTTAGTATTGTTTTTAATGCCATTTGTGATCACTCATTCTTATGGCATTACTTATTCTTAGCTTCATCTTTAAGTTGGATATCAGAATCGCCTGCTTTGATTTTTATTTAATGATGTTACACTAAAACTTGGAAATGACATGAAGCTGGGAAAGTCTCTTCAGTGTAAAACAACCAATTGCTGTTTCCCTTTCTGTTAAAGGGTATGTAATTAAACAACACAGAATGAAAAGGGGGAAAGCATTGGTCTCAGGATTCTTAGTTTGATTTTTCTCTTTTCAACTCACCTCACCCCTGATAGATTTTTTTCTCAAACATCTCCTAAATAATTCTGAGGTACTGCTTCTACTACTAGTGGAAAAAATATAGTAACTGTCCTAAGAGAAAGACTCATTTGATGTATTTCAGATTTTCTTATGTACATATAAGAAAAAATTTAGCAAAGCAGTTAAGATTCTTTCCTTTGTGCATATCTTGTCTCCTTGTAAATGTCTGGTCATCTTCCCAGGAACTGTCATTTCACTAGAAACTTGGATGATTTCAGACTCTGTGTTTCAGCCAATGGTATAATGAAAAACCTCTTGACAAAAAGTCAGGACTCCAGAATTCTACACCCACCTCTTTTTAGCTCTTTGTCTTTGGACAAGTCACTTCACTTTTATGAAGTCTCTTTTTTTCCCCCCCTAAATATAAAGAGATTGAACTTAAATGATCTCTGTGTTTTTGCTCCAAAATTAAGATACCTTCATCCCTGCAACATATTACTCTGCTTAAGATTTTATTGCCTCTAGGGATTCGAATCTCCAGTTTGTGAAATGAAACTTGATTTATTAAACTGTTTAATGGAATCTACAGTCTAGTCTATGCACAAAGTACCATCACACAGGATTTTTGGTATAGTATTAGATTATGGCCTCTCAACTTTTTGGACAGTATTTCAAAAATAAAGTATCCCCAATTAGCATGTGATGATAAATCATCTTCATTACAATAAATGTGTGGTACAAAGTAGGGTAAAGACGAAGTTTCATATTTCAAGGAGTTTAGCCAGTCACAAGCTAGGGTAACAGATGAAGTACATCTTGGTTTCCTCAGTATGTAAGAGAACAAGGCAGGTAATGCAATGTGGGCACAGGTGAGGGGTACCCGACTCAGACTAGAGTGGAGAGGATGGGTGAGAATTAACTTTAGAGACTAGGTGATCCCCATGCAGAGTTTGAAGTGATGAGAATTTAGATATTTGGAAAGAGTAGCTTATAACACGGGGAAGTGACAGAGCAGGAAGCTTTGGGAAACTTCTGCGGATTGTGTGTGTTTACCCAGAAAAGGTAGTCAGTGCCCTGAGCATAAATGACTAAGAAACTTGAAATTAATCTTTCAGCATTAGGGAGTCCCTGAGAGATTTTAAACAAAGAATAACACGATCAAATGTGTTTTGTAGTATCTCTAAACTTCTTGTTTGAATCAAAACAATCTTTACACAGACTGAAAGCATTCACCCAACCCAGTCTCAGTAAGACTTGAGGTTCTGTGTGTGTTTTCCACTGATGTAGTATTCTACATTCTATGTCGTGGATTATCTCTTAAAGGCAACTGCTCTAATCTGTAATACCTTTTCTAAGCCTTCCTGTTAGCTGTGATTATTCCTTTTAGCTCTAACGCCTTTGCTAGAGCTAATCTTTAATTTCTTACAGACTTATTTCTTATGCTTTGTTCTCTCGAGTTTACTCATTTGCAACCCTCTGTGAAACATGGTCTTCCCTATGTAAAACCTAATCTTGGACTGACATGTATATGTCTTGGTGTGTGTTTGAGACCTGTTCCTGATAAGGTTTTGCATTTAGAAGTAGATCAAAGGACATTGTTTCCTTTTCGGTAGGTTTTGAGGTCCGTGGCCTGAATTGTGGTTAGACGTCATGTCTTTCTGTGTGTTTCTGAACTCTCTTGGAGGGTTGGATGTAGCCCCCTGCCTACAAAGCCTTGATACTGTCACAAGACCTTTGCTCCTACCTGCCAGAGCTAATTGTTATTTAGCCATAGTATCATTTTTCTCAGTCTCATCAAGACTCCAAGTTTTTTTTTTTGATATGAACAGCAATTAACTCAGATTAAATACTCATAACTATGACCTTGTCCACTCCTTTCAGCTGAAGAGATTGAATGGAGCTTTTAAAAAAAAAAATAGTCTGAAGGGGCAAGTATCTAATTTTCAAGTTTAATGTTTGTAGTCCTAGGTCAGTAATTGACAAGTGATAGAAGTTGTTCAGTTGTTCAGTGGTGATCTTGCCAATGGGAGATTTTTCAGAGGTCCTTAGTTTAATAAAGAAGGGATTTCTTTGTTCATTTATAGTCCTTATCACTTTAATCTGTTGGTATTAATGTCCACTGTCCCTGATCTTTCCATTGATGAAGCAGAGAGAATTGAGAGCAGTTGTATTTTTGGACAAAAGCATTTGGATGGACTTCTGTTAAAGTGATATACAGGGATGTTAAACTTCACTATGTACATGTAATAAAGTGCCAGTTCTTCTCCTTAAGAGAATTTCATTCCTTTTCATTCTGTGTATTTTGATTAACTTGTGTTTTGATAGCCCATTCTTAGTATATGTGTTACTTGTCCTTGAATGTTTAATGTATAATTAGTTTTAGTTGCTAATGAAGAAATTAGTTTTTAATTACAAGGAATATACTGTGTCTCAAACTATTCCATTTTCAAGACCTAGTTCCTTTGATAAATGTATTTTTATCTCTATTTTGTCCAGTCTGATCTCATTTGTGAAGAACAGTTTAAGAAGTCACTGGTTAGAGCATTTATTTGCCTGGTTCTCTGGACTGCCTCCCTTCTTTTTTCTTTAAATAATCTCACTATTGCTTGTCTTTGTTTATTATGTCACTTGTACGGTTGTGAGGAATTTCAGAATAAACCTGAGTTTTAGATTGCTATCTTTGGAGTAGATTGGTGTTGAGTGTTGTACTCTCTGTTTCATCTTTAAATATTTAAATTGCAGGCTCTCTGGCTCCCTCTTAAATTAGATCCTTCACTTAGTAGTTTTGACATTTCATAACCTTGCTCCTCAGGCATTAAATATTCACCTGTTTAAATGACTGAAAATGTAAAACACAAGCCTACCTATTAATCCAGTAAATGTAGATTGGAGAGCAGCTTGCATTTGGTGAACGAAGAAGCTATTTTGACTCTACTGAAACTTATGCTGGGGGTTCCTTGTTTTGAAGTATTTGTAACACAGAATTTGCTGTAAAACAAAACCATCCCTTGGCTCTTCTCCAAGGAATTGTATTTTAGTCTTGAAGAACCTCAGAAATAGACTTAATACTTTGAAGTTTCCAATAACCCAAGAGTGGTTTCTCTAGGTAAGTATTAAAGCAGGGCACCAGTGTGAGCTCCAAATCCACAGAAAAAACATGGTCAAGAATTGCTGATAATCGCCAGATACAGCATTTGGTCTGGAAACTGATTGAATCTCTAAGGTACAAGTCCTTATTCCACTGTGAGTCTTCTTCCCACTTTGGTCTAAGTACATTTTCTGTTTATAATCCTTTGAGGTAGAAGAGGAAGAAATATTTTCTTTTTCCTGGAAGGGAGGATGTTCCTGACAGTGCTCTCCTTGATTGAGCAGGGGAAGGGGGTGCTTTAATCCAAAGAAACAATAAAGGCACAGGGGCAGACATAGCACATGGGTCTGAGGCGGGAGGGCGGTGGCCCTTCCTTCATCTCTTTTTCCTGGAAGTGGGCAGAGGGAGGTGGTGGCGCCTTCCTCATTTAATGACATTCTAAGAATTGGAAAGTAATAAAGCTAATTTCGGAATCCTAATTATGATGCATACTTTCTCCAGTTAATCACAATTAGTGGCCACTCATCCTTTCTTGGGAAAAAGTTACTTTAAAAAAAATACTAATGGGAAAATGAAATAAAATAAGTTTAACTGATTTGTAGCGCCATCCTGTTTGGCTGTCTCTGCTCAGTTTTACTGTGTGTGTTTAAGAAACAAGATTCGTTTGATTTTTCCAAACTCTCAAGACAAGTGCACTGATAAGCTCGCTGCTGTGGTGTGGTATCCTGACAGGAAAACTGGACAAGTAGACAAGGACATGGGTTCAGAAGCTCAGAATTTGGATTCAGACTTCAACACTTGTGCATGACCTTAGGGATGTTATTTATCTTGTCTGTACATGTTTCCCCAGCTGTAAAACACTAATGTGTGCCCTACCTACCTCATGGGGTTGTTGCATGGCATAAACAAAATAATGTGTTTGAAAGCGTTTTGGCAATGATGGAGTCCTATACACCCCTAAATGTAGGTTAAGTGGAAATACTGTTACCATCTTGCATTTCTGTGCAGTTTAGTCCCCTCTGTCCTGCCTATGATGATAAGAATGAGTTCTTTGACAAAGCTACTGAAAAAACAATGTTTTGAGAAGGTTTTGTTATTGGTTCTTAGAACTCTTTTAATGTAACTGGATTCTAAAAATGTACCCAGGATTTGTTATAAGTAGGTATGGTAAGACATGCAGACACATAAATGATTGTTATGAAGGAGGAAGTTTATATTTATAGATCTGTAGAAACAGGAGACGCGGCATACCACGCAGGGCCACGTGAGGAAGCACCAGGATGGTCAGGAGGCAGAGGGGAGAGGGCAGAGCATGGCTCAGAGCCTTTATTGGGGTCCTAGTGGAAAGGAAAGGGCAAGGTAGGGTAGGTACACTAGGTCATTTTAACATTGGATAGTGTGAATAATGTTGGAGGGATCTGGGCTGTAGGGTGGTCAGTGATTGTCTGGTACCTGGCCTTAAGCTGATTTAGAGCAGGAGGAATATTGGTTTGGTGTGAGAGTTTGATAAAGGAGACAAGGGGTGGCCTCTGGATTGGCTGGTGTGTATTTCAAAGGTATGTTCACTGGGGAGTCATTTACTGCCCTGGGAGGGGCAGTCTCTCCAGGATCAAGGCTCTAAATGCCAGAGCATTGAGAATACAGAAAATAAGATGTAGTCCATACTGGTTGGAAATTAAAGCAGCCGTGTGAACTGAAGACTGGACATGGAAGGGGGAGAAAAATGCAGATAACATAACTGACCCAAGTATGTTTTCAAAGCTTTTACATAAGCACTAAGTATAAAACCGGTTTCCTAAATATATTTTAGGATAACTTTTAAAACACTCCACCCACACTCCTCTGAAATGCACAAAGCAGTGAATGTCACTGCATGAGTAAATTATTCTGGAAAACAGTAATGGACTCAGGTTACTCTCAACTTTAATCGTCTGGGTCTTTGTCTACACTCTCAGGTGCGTGTAGAGCTGAGTATTTATAGTGTAGTCACCTCTGACTTTTTAGGCTCTGTGCTAATAGCATTTTATGTGGATTAGAGATTATTTTATTACTCCTATTAACCATACAAAGAAGGCACAATTACGTAGTAATAGAAGAAAGAATTTGCCTTAAGTTCGAGTCCTTAATGAATGAAACCTAGTTGTGAGCCCAAGCACATTGGTTAGAGAAGTGTCACCTTTCACTCCTGTTACCCTGCCTCATGCCATGCTTGAGCGCGTGTTGAGGATGCCTGCTTCATCGGTCTTGGAAGTTATCGATGCTTCCCCTGTTGGGCACGGGAAGGGGCTCTTCACAAAGGGAACACTTCAGTCACATGGTCTGGAGCAGACTACCAGCTGACTTGCTGAGAGATCCCTGCCACTGAAATAAAGCCTTGAAGTCCTAGATTCTAACAGAGTCTGAGTGGTCAGATTTTTAGCTTACCCAGATAATTGAGGATTGTACTTGAGAAAATAAATCGGTTATTTGTGTATTCACATCACTGAATGTATGTGTAATTCATTTGCTTTGTTTTTATTATTTTATAGCGGTCCCGAGACTAGATTCTATTTGAATTATTTTGATCGCTTGGAATTTTCCTTAATTTCTTAATTTTCACTTGCATTTAAGTTCCCCAATCTTCATTGCTTTTGAGTATTTAAGCATAAAGAAAAAAAGAGTAGTATGTGATTAGTGAACTATCTTCTCTTCACCACTATTCCCAATTCCTTGAATCTGTAGTGCAGGATGGTGCTAGTGTGACTTCCAAATAGAGCTTTTGGAACAAATGTATTTACACTTGTTAATGAGCAAACTTGTGGAATAAATGATAAAGAGTATTAAATGTTAACACCATGGGGTAAGGGTGAAAGACAGCAAGACCTTTATAAAAACCTGTCTTCTTTTTTTTTTTTTTCCTTTCTGGAAAGCAAAAATAAAAATAAAAAATAAAAAGTGGTAACACAGAGAACTATGGACAAAATTGAAAATATGGAGAAAATATTTGGTGTTTCTACCAAATACCAAAAACTGTTTAAATTCAGCAGGCATTTTTTCATTTGTGTTTGCAGTAAGCAGTGGGCCAGGATTGGGGGGGATACTGATGGATACAGCGAACAGGCAGAAGTTACTCCGTGCTGATATCCCAGCAAATTAGGCTCACTGGCCAGAGCTAGACCCTCTGGCCATTTTTTTTGAGTGATCCTGTAGATGGAATATATTGTGAAGTTTCTGTCCTTGTAGTCGGTTCTTCCAGAAGAGCTTACCACTAAACCAAAGGGAATGTAGTGAGGAATAGTGCATGAGACTCAGGGCTGTCTAAAAATTGTCAGAGATGGGTTGTTAAAGGCAAAGAGCTGTCCATTAACAATTTGGGCAAGACTGAGATGACTTGATGAACCATCCCTTGAATGCCATGCCCCTTGTAAGCTGTTGTGGACCCACGGGATCAGTGGGTTACCAGAGTGGCTTTACTCAGCAAATGTTCTAGCATGCAGGATATACAAGGTACTGACTGTATGGTGGTGAGAGTGACAGATACAGCTCCTTCCCTCCTGGAGTGTCTGTAAAGAATGTTGATGATAAATACAAGCAGACTTACTTTATCTTTACGTCCTTGTACAGTTTTGGACACGCTATCTCAAAGATGGGAAGCTTTTTTAAAGGGTACGAAAAACAACAGGGAAAGTCAATAAAGGAGCCTAAGACCTTTTGAAAATGAAGATTAAAGAGATTTGTGGACAACAAGACAGTAGGCAGGGGATAATGGGAGATGTAGTTCATTCATACTTAAACTTCTGGGAATTTAAGGATGATAGATAGCTATTTTGGAATAAATCAAAAGAGTATGCTTAAAATGATTTCTTTTAGTAACTTTGTACCACCACCCCCACAGATGGGAGAGGCGCAAAAACAGGTCACACAAACATGTCAGATGAATTTAGAATCCTTAAGCTTCGTCGTTCGGTTGAGCTTAAATCCCTAGTTTAGGGGGGGTCGGCCTCCTTGAGGGCGGTTTATTACTGTGAGTAGTACTCTGCTGTGGGCACCAGTGGTTTCTTTTGAATACTTTAACAAACCTGGGAGTAAATACTCTCTTCTCTCTGCCCAAGGGAATGGCATTTCCCGTTTGTTGAGAATTTCTCCAGAAATGAGTAAAACAGTTAAAATTAATGCTGGGCTTGGTTCAGCTTCAGTGTTTGTTGTATGCTCCTTAGGGAAAAGCTCCTACCCAGCTTAAGCTTTCTTGAGTTTCTGAAGGGAGGTGACTGAGTACGCACGTATGTTTCATTTCCCTTTTCCAGGTTTCCTATGCCCGCCCAAGCTCCGCTTCTATCAGAGATGCAAATTTGTATGTCAGTGGACTTCCGAAAACAATGACCCAGAAGGAGTTGGAACAACTTTTTTCACAATATGGACGCATAATTACTTCTCGTATTCTTGTTGACCAGGTCACTGGTAAGTAGGCAGCTGCTCTGGACAATCTTTTACCCTTTCTGATTGGCGGATTGTGAAATATTCTGCCTCCCCATACCGCAGTCTTGCCTCTAGAACACATCACAGGCATACGTGGGCCAAAAAATGCAGTTTTCTGCTGGAATCGTTCATAAATATGCATGAATGAGAATAGATTGTGGAGTGCAGTGAGTGAGCCTGAGTCACTTTCTCCTTGAAGGTGCAGGCTCAGAACCTGTTTCATGGCTTATAATAAATCTACCAATACTACTATATACAAGTTATTATACGTAATTATTACAAATTAATGATCGTCGTTTCAAAGCTGCTGCATAAAAAAGATCTCCAGCCTCCTTATAAACTACTAATAAACAATCTTATATTTGTAAAAGGTGTAGTTCAGTGCAGCTAGTTCTCCAGGGGAGAGTTATACCACATTTACACTAGTAATTGCTGTTAAGGCTGTTTTCCAGGTCCATGCTGTGTTATATAGGCATGTGTAAGAGTTTGAAATTTTGAATGTTAAAAATGTATTTTATGCTTAATGTAACTTTTAACCAAACTAATAAGTTTATTAAAAATTTTGTTTATAAGAGAGCTGTTCTGCTAAAGCTTTTAGTTAATCACATCTGTATTGCTAGTTTTTCTTTACAGATTTAAAAAATAAACTACAAGCATATTTTTCTATTATAAAAACAATATTTACTCTTTTTAAGACTTACTGGAAATAGGGAAAACCGGTAAGGAGGTGGAAAAAAAAATCACCTGCTGTGTCATATACTCAAGCAGTCACATGAAGATTTTGTGGGACTTAAAAAAATTTTTTTTTAAAAGGAAATAGGTTTTCCTCTTTTCTGTGTGTTTCTCTCTCCCCTGTTTCCAGAGTAAAAGAGAACTCACCCTGTTCTCTTCCTCTGTCTTTTTCCTTCTTTCTCTCTCTTACATAATGATAGTACTAATGAAGATACATTGTGCATTGCTGTATATGATTTTTTTAAGAAAGCAATGGACCACAGAATAAAATCAGGCCAAGTTACTAATTCTTCAAGTGAAAATCAGTTTAGTTGATCTGAATTTGATCAGAAGCAGCCTATGTTCTCTGCCTCTGTGCTGTTAATTAGTCTCTTATAGGATCTAAACACTGTACTTCTGAGGTCTGAGTAAAGAAAAATGTCTACCATCATTCACATGCTTAGAACGGCCTATGGGTCTCACTGTGTGGAGAAAGCTTAGTCCAGTGAGGGTATATAAAAATGTGATCTCTTCTTCCTAGCTGCATTTCATAATTCTCATTCATTCTATCACAATGTGTTGCATCACACAGACTGCTAATGGGGTCAAATAGAAATCCAGGCCTAGCAATCCAGATATATTTGTGTAGAGCAACCAAAAAGACCTTTTATTTTGTTATTATTTGTGCTTTTTAATTCTTCTACTCTCAGTGAGGACTTGAATCAAAAGTAAATTTCACCTGTGATGCAGAAAGCCCCTCTCCTATCTGCAGGTCCATCCTGAGTACGTAGGCTGACAGGTGGACTTGTCTCGCCACCTCCTGGTTTAGTCAGAGGTTCTCAAGTGAGGTTCTGCGCCCGCAGCATCAGCATCCTCCTGGACCCTTGTTAGAAATGCACATTTTGCCCCCCCCCCCCAAACCTAATGAATAACCTCTCAGTGTGCATTTTACCATCTGTTTGGATCTGCTCAGTTTTGAGTACCATAACTTTAGACAACTTATCCTTTATAGAGACCATTCCCTTTCCTGTCTAATGCTTTCCTTGTGCATGAAAAAGTGAAGTCCTAGGGGTTGTTAAATCTCAGCAGGAGCTAATAGATAATTAAAAGGATAGATTGGCTGTCATTTCACTGTTTCATCTTTATACTTATTGCTTTCAACATGAAATTACCCATTTTACCTTAAATGAAAAATCCTACAATTTTGTTATTCAGCCATCAGGTGGTAATAATGTGCAGCAGATAGAATTTAAATAGGAAAGGTAAAGTGATAGGGGCTGTCTGAGATAAGTGTTTATGGGAAAAAAATGCCCAATCTACCTTGGAATAAAATTCTAAGCCATTCAACTTACATGGTACTAATTGTAAAGCCAGTAGACCTTCATTCTTTAATTTTAAAGTTCCTGTAAATCATGATGGTCTGTTGCATTTTCTCAGCCTATCTTTCTTAATGACCTCTCATTCTTTTCTACTTCAGTGACATACTCTGAATCATCTGGGCTTTTCTAGCTAGTGGTCCCAAGCTGGGAGTGCTAGTACCAGTTTGCTTGCCAAGAAAAATCTCCCTGCAACTGCTTATCTCATGATGGCCAGCTATGGCCACCCCAAATAGCCTGTTAAACTAATTAAATGGAATGAGTTGGGTTTCCCGCTACTGTTTCTCAAAAGCTGGACAGGTATTTGGCCATCCTTCTACTTTCCCGTTCTTGTCTCTCAAAGTAGGGAGAGCGTGAGCCAGAGAATGGCATTCCGCTGTCAGAAGCAATGCTGCCAAGGAAAGAAAGCTTTGTAGCTTTACTTCTGTCTTATTTATTTTTAAACTCCAGGTCCTCTTTTACCTCTTCTTTTTTCTGCATATATCATTTCTCTAATAAAGAGCAGCCAGTTAAAAGCAGTAGGGGAGCTTCAGGGAACCAGAAAAGGCCTTTTCAGGCATTTTTCTTAAAAGATCGGTATCCTATACAATGTTATTAAGTAGAATTTTATTATTTAAAAATTTAGCTGAAATTTATCTCTGCTGCTGTGCTGCATGTATTTTTAGCATAGCTTTAGCATTTTTAGCAAATGCCTAGGTCTGTTTTTGTTGCAAGAAAAGGAGCTGCTGTGCTCTTTGTTCTGAACTGCTTGTCCAGTAGCATAATTGGAAGAACACAAGGCAGGTGTACTGTTGACATGAAAGAGTGTAAGTGTATGAGAGGGAGAGAAGAAGGTGGGGAAAGGAAACGTGCATATGCTTGTGTGCTTTCTTTTCTCCTTGGCTTATTGGTAGGCATGTGATAATGGACTTAATGCATTAATTTAATAAATTGAATGCATTTCATGCATTAAAAAAATGCAAAATTGTGTTGCTAGACTGAATTGCTACTAAGTTAAAGGTAAAACTTTCCTCCTCCTGTAATTTTGTGGCAGATGTTATATGTGGGTGAAAATATGTTCTTGAGAAGGAAAAATTAATGTATCCTTTCTTCTCTCCTGTCTCCTTCCACTCCCTCCTTCCCAAATCCTTACCCACATCTACCATAGGCATATCAAGGGGTGTAGGGTTTATTCGATTTGACAAGCGGATTGAGGCAGAAGAAGCTATCAAAGGCCTAAATGGCCAGAAACCTCCTGGTGCCACAGAGCCAATCACTGTAAAGTTTGCTAATAATCCAAGCCAAAAAACCAATCAGGCCATCCTTTCCCAGCTGTACCAGTCTCCAAACAGAAGGTATCCAGGACCACTAGCTCAGCAGGCACAGCGTTTTAGGTAAGTCTGGTCTGGTTCTTATGCCCAGCTACTCAACTCAGAACTGTCAGGTTCGCTGTCCAGTCCTTTTATTGACAGAATCTCTGGTTTTCTATAGTTGTTGTTGTTGTTTTTCTTTTTTTCTTATGGGCACAGAGAAAACCTACTTGGGAAATAGTGTCTTTTGCTATTATCCAAGGTGGGGTCAAAACAGTGATGACCTACAGGTGTGGTTTCAGCCGGGCGTAATCTGGCCCCTCTGGGGACATGGACAGTGTCTGGAGACATTTATGCTGGCATAACCGGGGTGTGGGTGCTGCTAGCGTCTAGTGGGTAGAGGCCAGGGATGCTGCTGATCATTCTGCAGCGCACAGTACAGCCTCCGACAACAGGCCCTCCGGCCCCAGCATCACTGGTGCCCAGGTTGGGAAACCCTGACCTGCAGAATGCTGGGGGCCTTCTTAGCTGTTTGCAGTGCTTCCAGTGTCCCCTTTTTGTTTTTTAGCTTGATGAGATTTTATTCTTGTGTTTCAATTTTCAGGTCAAGCTCTTTCAGTTACTTAGTTTTAGAATACGCGTACCACTAAGGATATGTAACTTACATGAATACATTAAGTATAAGTAAGTCTGTCTGCTCTTTTTCAGTTTTTATTTTTTATAGTTTAGGGATTGGAAGACCCCTGGAATGGCCCAGATAGTAAATATTTAAGGCTTTGTAGGCCATGGTCTCTGATGTACTTTTTTTTTCTTTTAAAACAACTCTTTAAAAATGTAAAAACCATTCTTAGCTCCAGGGCTGTAGAGGAACAGATGGCATTCTGGATTTGGCCTGTGGGTGGTAGTTCTCTAACCTCTGTGTAGTCCATAGAATGACCATGCATTTTTCGCCCAAAGAAAATGTATCTTACAGACAGGGATAAATAGTTCAATTTTTAAAGTTTGATTCTAATACTGGGGCAACATCCAGATCGAGTCATTTAGAAAAATCCCTAATCCGCATGTGAAGAGAACAGTGACTTCTACATGTTAAACAACAAAGAGACATAAACAGTTTTTATTTTCTGGAACATTTTTGATACCCTTTTTGGCCATATGTTACACTGTAGCATAATGCCTTGTAACCTCCAGGCTAGTATTTTTGTTGTTGTTGTTCTGTGTATTTTTTTTTTTTTAATCACAAGTTATATCAGTTTTATTTTCTTGCTGGGACAGAATAGTTAATTACTTAAAATTTAGCTTAATAAAGGGATATGTGTTCTCTAGCTTAAATCACAAGCTTTTTTCTTTTCAATTTGGATGTTTAGAGTGCTGGCAAGAGTGAAGATAAAATCAGTCTAGTATCTCCTTTTAACAAACTCAGTTATGTCACCTGAGGTATGAGAGAGAACTTTTCCATAAATACCATGTTCATTTCCTACTTGGGATGGCTTTTGCCTTGGCAGAAGAGGCTGTACTGTCAAAAGGCTCCATTTGGAACTGGATGACTCGGTACCCAGTTGACTGAGCCTTGTGTTCACTTTCTGCTTTAACTTTGCAAAGTTTAAAAGAAGTGTTCGCAGGAAGGAGACCCGGCCACCTTTGACTCTGGTGGCTAGTAGTGGTGACCGGGCTGGGGAAAGGGATGTGTGGGGCTGCTGCTGCTGGCTCTTGTGGAGAAAGAAATTTCACAAAGCCGTTTCTTGGCTCTGCCTGTAGGTTTCCTCTGTGGCATCTTAAGTGAGTAATGTTTTTTTGCAAATTTAGCACAGACATGCTTGAAGGAATTTTAGAGGTGTTTCCTAGGCAGCCTGTCTCGTTAACTTCAGAGCTCTTTGCGGCCCAGACAGTAATTTTTGAGCTTAGGTAGAGAATAGTTCTTTGAAATGTACCTATTGATTTTTAACACTGTGGAAGTACGAGATGTTTGATGTTAGTGGAAAGCTGTGTTAATTTGTTATTTTTGGTGTTTCCCAGTTTAAGCTCTGGTTTTTGTCTTATGGTAGTTATTAAGGAAAACAGCGCTCTTAGGATCAAGATTGGCTTCTGAGAAAGACTGGGCAGCAGGACTGAAATGACAGGGTCTTCAGGGGAATGCTCGTTTATTAAAATAGCATGTAAGTGACGCGGATATCAGGTTGCCAGTAGATACTGTATCTGCTGTCAACTTCATCCACTCCCCCTCTTCACATGCTGTGTGCTTTTTTTGAGGGGGATTGGGTAAAGCTGTACCGGGTATTCTTATGGTCAAGTCTGATATTTTTAAAAAATACCTTCTGCCCAGTCTATGCTTTTATCTTTCAGTTCTGTAGGTAATTAACTTTAGCAGTTCTTCCCTTCCTTGCCTCCTATAATAAGAAATTTTGGATAAAAGGAGTAAAAGTCATTTGTTGTGAGGGAAACTTGGTTTCAGAAAATGAAGATTTTCATTGTCCTTTTCAGAGTCTTCACTCTTGTTTCTGTCACCCCACTTTCCATTCCTCTCATAATCCAGCTTTAGATAATAAATGTTGAACACGTCTTTGAGCTCAGTGAGGGTGTTTGGTCTACACTGAGTGTTAGAAGAAATGGAGAGCCTTTATTCCTGGAGTTCAGGTTTAACCTGATGGGTGTTTGGTTGCTTTTCTTTAATGTTTTTGAAACTGAGCTGTCATTACGTTGATTTTTTTTGTTTTCCATTCTTCTGTTGAATTAAGGTTGAATCTTTCCTTTCATAAAAATACTTGAGTTAAGGACTGACTTGCTTTGTTGGTATTTTGCTCTTCCGTGAGTTCAGATCTAGATCATTACCTTGGTCTTTTGTCCCTAATATCTGTCCTAATGCTTTTAGCCTTGAGTTTTTCACCTTTCAGCAGGCACTTAGAATATTTCACACTGTGTGTTTTTTATGTTGTCATAGGACCTTGGGAGTGGAGAGAGATTGGTGAATACAAGTTATAAATATTAATAGTCAAGGATGCTTTTAATGTTTATGAAATGCATCCATATCTTTTAAGGTAAAAGAAAATTAAAATCCATGTAATAAAGGTTAAGTTTAAAAGTGGGCTTGTGAGGTTTATGACTCAGTCAACCCATATGAATAATTGGAAAGAGAATTATTTTAACATGAGCACTGCTAATCTAATATGCTCATCTAATTGACTACAGTTTTCAGAATCAGACTAGCCTTATTTATTTGGATGGATAGTGTAATTCAAGCCCCTTAAGTATATTCTTGGGACGTGGTATGTGAATTAAGCTTAAAGCCAAATTTTTTTAATCTCTCTTCTTGAGGAGCAGCCTTAATTTTATTAAAGATGATCTAGTCTAATGGCCTGTGTGCCTGCGTCCATAAGCCTTTATGCATTTTTAAAGGAGCCTTTTAGATCAGCACTTGAATTTCACTTAAGACACGTGCTGGTTGCACTATCACAGTTTCCTTTTAGAAGAAACTGGTATCAATCCTTCTGAATAATTTTTTTCTCTCTTAGAGGACAGATGATACCATCGAATTGGATAAGGGCATGAGTGGATGATCTTGGTCAAAGCAGATCTTGGCTGGTGCTTTGGAGAAGTTTTGAGAACCATTATTTGTAGAGTTCAGAGTTTTTATTTTCTTATCCACTAATAATCTCTCTTTATATTTTTATTTCTGACTTTGACTTTAGGTTTCCCCCTTTACCCATCCGTGGGCCCTCATTGTCAGCCAAATTTCTTGGAAACTAAGCATATACCTTCTTTTTATTCTTTATTGATAAACATCTAGCTTTGAAGTGGGAATATGTTTCTATTCAAAATACTGTCTAGTTATAATCTGAAACTAGGCATACAGTCATAAATTATATGCACATAGGCTTGTGCTATTATGTTCATTAATTCGTAAGCCCTAATCAAACATAGAAAATAAAAATAAGAAATAAACGGCTTATCAGTGTCTTCCTAATTACCATGCTAACTAGATTCATATTTTATTTACATAATATAGTAGTAAGTGATACGCCTTTAAAACAAGATTTATAAAATTACGATCTTGATAATTTGGAATTTCTTATGTGACGTCATGTGAGACATGTTCCATGATTTCGTGTCTAAGCTCAAGTGTAGCTTGTACTAGGAGTAGGAGAAATAATCAGCTCTCCCTTTTCTTACATGCTTGGGCTTCCCTGACTGGTACCATCCTCACTCTGATGATGGTAATTTCTTACTTGTTTGCAGGAATCTTGTAAACTATTTCTTCTTTGAGGGTTATTTTAATTAAAGCTAGGTTTCTCAGTCTAATCCTTGAAATCCAGTTAACATGTTGTTTGTAAAGTGGATCACGTCCACACTGAAGAACAGGTGAGAATGTCACTGTCCCTTTGAGGATTTCTCAGTCTTCCCTCAGGAAAATATGTGGGACCGAGTATAAGGGTATTGGGTGCGGTGTATTTGATTCAGTATGAGTAAAGAATACTTTATTTTTAAATTGAAGAATATTTTTAATGGGCACTTCAATATTTATTTGCCACACTGTTATACATCATTATCCCCCACCCCCCCGCCACGCACGCGCTCCCCTCAGGTCATTCTGGAGGCTACTAACTTGGTCTCCATTAAAAATTTGCTTCCATCTTTAAATGACCACATATAAAATAAGGCTGTCCTTGAGCTCTGGACAGACCTAGAGAAGATGGATAGTTCTAGAGAGTAGATGTGGTCCTTGTGTCTGAGCTAACTGCCCAGTTTACAGTTTTCCAGCTTCTATGAGACTTGGGGTGCATGGTTCCCCACTGCGGAGTGCACTCTCTTCTCCCAGCTCCTGTGTGTGTGTGGCACGGAGAGCAGGAAAAGTGCTAGGCCCTGCTGTGTGCAGACAGGGTTGTTCGGCATTGCCTATGTTCTGTTTCTTAGGAGCCATGTTCCTCCCAGCTCTCTTATTGATGGGGGAGAAGAAGGAAGGGGAAGAGGGAGAGGCAGAGGCAGATAATTTGGATTAAATTCCAAAGAACTGGGTGTTTTTCTCAGATGGGTATTGAGTGAAGAAATCAGTGGTCAGGATCATGGTACCATGCAGGATTTTACATGTAGGGCAAACAGTGAGGCCCATTGAGAGGGTCTTCAGAGATCCTAGTATAAAAGTCCTAGGCCTCCTTCCTGAAGCATCCTGGGATGGGGAGTGACAAATGAGATGTATTTTCCTTCACACATGTAATTCCCACTTCTGGGGCAGTTTGTTTCCACCCTGCCTTGAAAAAGCTGAAAACGTGCTTAGGAGATTGTATCTCTGGACTTCAGGTTGGTATCCTAAGCTGGTAGTGACAGAGTACGTCTAGTTAATGGGCAGAGATGTTGCAGCTGTATTTTAAGTGAATGTATATGGTGTCTCTGCATCTGGGCCTTTCAGTATTTTGGAAGGAGACCTCAGTATGCTCTTCTATTCTATGGGTGTCATACTCCAAATGCATTCTGTATTGACCATTCCAGCAATTTCATCTGTATCAGATTACTTTGTGGTTGGTGATACCCACTTGTTTGCATCCTTACTTCTGTTATCTGGGGCCTTTATTTTGGAGTATAAAGGCATGGCATCTTTGACCATACTCATCACTTCTGCACAAAACAAAACCCTCCCACCCATGTGCTTTTCCCACACATGTGCCCTTCACTTCTGTGTGCAAACAGGCTCCCCAACCAGCCCGCCTGATAGTTCTTACTCTCCATTAACTAGTTATGGATAATGCTAGTAACCTCATTGCTTTTATTCAGTCAGCAGATAGTTACTGTAAACCTTCAGTGATCCAGGCCGTGCTCCATGCTTAAGTGTTTCAATGAATAATGAACTTGTCCCTGCTTCCCAGAGGCTAGAGGGACATGACGGACAGATGCAGATGAAGATCCTTTGTCATTGTGATTCGTTCTTTTCTTTATTTTTTTGAATACTTAGTATTACATCAGCTCAGTTCTCTTCTTCCATTTTTACTAAACACACAAAATACCCAGAGGTGATTGGGAATTGGAATGTGTGAAGATTCTTTTTCCATTTCTGAAAGACCAGAAGCAGATTATTTTTTCTTTTTTCTTTTTCTTTTTTTAAATAAAACTAAAAGGAGTTGCTTTCTCGTGTTGTGCTCTGGCCTCACTTGAGGCCGCAGGTTAGAAAATAAAGTTGAAACATTCTTCAAACTTAACCTTTCTTAGGTGTTGAAAGAAAGAAAAAATGGTTCCTCCCTGACCCAGGATCCTGGGTGGAGACTGTTGAACATTGTTGCAGTTGAGGTTATAGGGCAATGAACTAAGTTGTGCCTACCTCCTCTGTACACATGTAGTAAATTGGTACGCATCGCGGAAATTTGGAACATCAGAATGGTCTCTGAAATTGATAAAATGAAAAGAATCAAGCACTATAGAATTAGTTTAACTTTTGAAATAGGGAAGGGGTAGAGTTTTAAAGACTGCTCACCCACCCCCATCTACTTTCTTTTAAGAATTTTAAGAGAAGCTCAGGTTGTTTGCTTTGTTTCTATCTAGCTGGCTTCTTACACCTCGAGGAAGGCGACATCTCTTGTAGCACAGGCACAGTAGGCATCAGGCTCTGGGTCAGAACTCCTGGCTTTGTCGCTCGGCGAGTCTGCCGTCTGACTTTCTACGGACCTTCGCTGAGTACATTAAGAAATGGGAGGTTCAGCTGTGAAGTTCAGTTTAACTGTAATAACACCACTTTGATTCTAAGAAATGAAAGTCCTTCATATTTGGGAGGTTGAAGGGAAATTTACGGAATTCTTTGTAAGAGTTTGAATATTGGTGCCATCATTTAATAACCTCTTGGTTTTGAACAAGTCCCTTAATCTGTGTGCCTTCGTATACCCAGGAACCATTAGTTACAGAAATTAAAAGCAGTGTAAAGAACATGTAGGTGTATGTGGAGTGCTTAGAACTTAACTTGTTGGCAAAAGGTGAGAACCCAAATGTCAAGCTATTCCAGAGCCTCCGCATTGCCTCTCTGAGTGGTTTCCTCAGATGACCACCAGCATTTTCCCTGCACGCACTGACCCCTGTAGTGATAAACTGTATCCATTGGAAGAGCTAGTGTCTTACTGGAAGTGGGTGCTCATTCACTCAGGAATGTAAAAAGACTCTGTTTTGAGACTTCACATACAATTAATATCTAAAAATCCCCTTGGAAGATGGCAGTAATGAGCCCAGCTTTCTTGAACATCAAGGGGAAAAATTAAAAACTGAAGTTTGCTAAATGTGTGTTTTGCAGGTTGGACAATCTGCTCAATATGGCTTATGGAGTAAAGAGGTAATGATAGAGGTTCATGATACGCGTAATCCCTTCCCATAATTAAGTTTCTTTGATTTGGGGAGTGACACCCTTCATAAGTTTGTGTTGGGTTTTCTTTTGCATGTACAACTGAATGAAAAGCTGCTTTTTGAAGCACGGTTGACTTCAAGGAACATTTTTATACCACTGGATGCCACCTGGTCTTTAGAAACCCCATTGTTTGTTTTATATTGCATTGCGACGTTACAGCATGTTTCCGTATGTGTTGGTCCCTCTTGCCCCTGATCCTGCTCAATTCATGAAGCCTGTTCTAAATATATTTCTTTGGTATTGTGGATAGTATTATTTCAGTACAGCATTTAATGGCCATTTCATAACGTGTTAATACCTTGATAATACAGCATGCCACTGCCAGCCACACAGACTTTGGTTGAAACCTCAAATAGTTGTACGTATGTGTTGTGGGGAAGGGATTTACTGAAACTCTGGGGATGGGAAAGGGGAAAAGAATAAATCCATTGCTGTAACCAACCTCTGTTTCTATTGTGTGGTGTGTGTGTGTGTGTGTGTGTGTGTGTGTGTGTGTGTGTGTGTGTGTGTGTGTGTTTCCTATTTTGTTTAGTAGGTTTTCTCCAATGACCATTGATGGAATGACCAGTTTGGCTGGAATTAATATCCCTGGGCACCCAGGAACAGGGTGGTGTATTTTTGTGTACAACCTGGCTCCTGACGCAGATGAGAGTATCCTGTGGCAAATGTTTGGGCCTTTTGGAGCTGTCACCAACGTGAAGGTCATCCGTGACTTTAACACCAATAAATGCAAAGGTTTTGGATTTGTGACTATGACAAACTATGATGAGGCCGCCATGGCGATAGCTAGCCTCAATGGATACCGTCTGGGGGACAGAGTACTGCAGGTCTCCTTTAAGACAAACAAAACGCACAAAGCCTAATGAGCTCTTGTCCTCAGTCCATTTATATATGAAAACTATACAACAAAGGCAAGTTAAGAGAAACTTTATACATTAGTAAATGTCTTTGTAAGTCAGTGTTGAGATGGGGATAAAACGACTACTTAGCATCCTAAGAAATATGTGAGATTTTTTATTGCTAGTATTTGAATTAAAACTTCTTAAATATCTTTTATGTTTGAATATGGACAAGAGGTACAGGGTTTTTACCTGTCACATTGCATTCTATTGCCTTCTTTGAAGAAGGTGGACCTTTTAAAGTGTTTCAGCTAAGGGAAGACATTTCTTTTCTTTTTACATAACTGCCTTGAACCTGTGAGTAAATATTAAGGCTTTGTGTTGTATTTCTTCAGTTGGTTGTGTCTTTTTTTTTTCCCCCTTTTTTTCTTTTTCTGATTAGCTTTGTGTTTGGTTTACATTTAAAGCATTGCTGTTATGTCTAAGAAAAGTATTTTGAAGTTTACATTTTTATTTATGAAGTTAAAAACAGTATTTATTTTGTAATTATGATTTGGGTTGGGGAAGGGGGGGGCTACATTATAAACGCTTATTGTAAGAATACTGGAGAACTTTTCGTAAAGCAGTACCTTGCCAAAGAGATAAGAGCCTCTTTGATGTGGGTTTAAAAAAAGCATCTATTTTTATAAAAAAGAAAATTTGGAGAAACTTTTTACTGGTCCTGGAACAAATATTTTGACTTGAATACTTTGAGAAATCTCTTCATATGACACCTAGTGAGCTTTTAAAATTTACCAGGAAATTTGCAGCGGTTGGAAAATTTAGAAAGATTTATGATGTAGAAAATACTTTTGAGATCTTTGTATGAAAGGAGTAGAATCATTGGGGGAAACTGCTGGTTTCGTTTTTGTAATCACCAGTGGAGCGTCTGATCATCCTGGTTATTATGTGATAGGTGGCTCACATTGATTTGTGATTTTGAAACAAATAAAAAAAATTTACAAAAGAATATATAAGAGCAGGCAAGAAATTTAAATTACCAAGAGATGGGGGAAAAAAAAATCTGTTCTTCCTAAAGAAATCCCTTCAGATAGAGCTCATGGTGTTTAGTGATGTACTTGCAGTATTGTTTAAAGAATTGTTTTGTCTTAAGGAAAAAAGATGTTGCACATGATTTGTACTGCAGCAAATCAGCAAAAGTGATCTGAGTTGGATATATTTGAAGGTATTTTGAAAGTTATGTTCAAGGCTAACACCTGAGCTTTGTGTAATGTAAATAAGACCTTGTGTTTATGAACCTTTCAGCTAATTTGATTTTTTTTTTCCCTTACATGCCAAGTGATGTTCAGGTTTTGAATGTTTTTGTATCAGTTTTTTCCTTTGTAAATGGCATTAACATTGTTACTTGAGGTCTTGCTTAATCACTTTTGTTGTCCTGAGGACTTGAATTTACAGTGCATCAGATTTGTTGCTAATTTTGTCTGTAGATAGTCTAGCTTCAGCTGTTTATGGTGATGCTACATTTTCGTTTATAAATATGTTTGTGGTAAAAAAAAAATGAGTATAACCATAGGTTTTGAACAAATTTCCTTACATTTTTCATACAAAAATCATAAATATCTGTATGCTATTGAAATTTAACTTTGTATGATGCTTAAACCACTATTTGGGGAAATAATAAAATAAGTCTTTACCATGTATGAAAGAAATTTTAAAAAATACAAAATATTTTCTGATTAGCATCTAGCTTATAATAAATTTTCAAAAAAGCTGAAGGCAAAAATGCCTTCATCAGGATGCACTGAGAACTATATAGTTACGTCCTGCTTTTTGTATAAACTGAGATGCTCACATGCTTCCCCTTAGAACAGGCAATGTGCTATGCATAACATAGTTGTACATTATCTTTGCGGTTGCGTTGAGTTTTATTTTTTATTATTTAAAATTGTAGTTATAAAATCTTTCAGTATAGTACAGTACATATACTGTGAGGCGCGTGCTAAAGTGAATAAGCGAGTTTTCATGCTGACCCACTCAATGCTATTCAGAAATCAATTGGCTTAGCACTTTCTCATATCCTTAGGTGCATTTAGATGGTCAGAGTTAACCTGCGTTAAAAAAAAAAAAAAACTAAAAAACTAAATACATGTATATACTTTAAAAAAAAAAATAAGATTTCCCTCACGGGAAAACAGCAGCTACATGCTTCTTTCCTATACTATTGTAGCAAACCAAGGCATTGATGAGAGGGCATGCAAATTGTGCTTCACTTTACAGTGTTTATCAGAGCACTTAATAAAATGTAAGGCTGGTATTTATTTGAAGTTGTACAGTATGACTTAATTCACATCTGTTGGAATAGAAAATATATTCTGTTGAGTATTTAAGAGGCTGTACATGTTTTCTTTTGTGTTTGGATTCTTTGTACTTTTTCATGTTCAGTACATCAATAAACAAAGTTGAAGGGAAAGAACAGTGTGGTGAGTAGGTCTTTATACACACCTTGGGGGGCTCCTGTGTTCAGACTCATAAACTTGCTCTCTCGAGTTGAAAGAGGTTCCCTCAGAGCTTTAGTTGAAAGCGGTGTTATCTAAATAAGATTTCCAAAAGGCATGTTAATTGAAGTAGAATGTGCCAAAAAAAATGTTTTTTGAGTGAACACCTGATTAGCTAGCTTTCCAATATTACTTGATGAGTAATTTTTATAGGAATATGTGGTTTCCTCAGCTAGTTGTAAAGATGCTGACATCATTCTATATCTCTGATTTAATAACCATCAACTTTTTTTTTTTTTTTTTTTTCTTTTTAACAAATGGAAACTGTCCTCACACATTCACTGAGGCTAAAGAAAAACCAAATGGAAGGAAGGTAACTTACTCTGCTGCCACTGGCAAGATTGAATTAACCCATGGGATTAACTGTTGTTGAATGAAATTTAACTTTTGTTGCCCAAATGCCAAATTGTCAAGAGACTCTTCTCTAAAATCCGAAACTCAGTTTGCCATTAGGTTAGGGTTGATGTGTGTCATACACACGTACAAATCGTGAAGGCTGCCAACTCTGTGTTCCACATGGATGTTTAACACTTGTAACACATCCTTAACAAATCTGTGGAGGGAGAAAAATATTTCTTGATGATCTTTTATGCAAAGATTCTACTTCTATAGAACTTAAGAAAATTTGATAAGATAATGAAGTACTTTTTTTCTTTTCTTTTCCCAAAGTATACTAAATGACTTCTTTTAGTTTGATTGTATCTGTCAGCCTTTTTTTGGTGAAAAGCCATTCTAAAAGTAATTGTCCTGAATTCACAACTTAGTAGTCAAGAGCTTAGCTGAGTGACAAGACAATTCCTTTTCTTCCAACATGCAATTAATCTCAAATCTCCATGCTCCCTTTTTATTATATGAATTTAATACTCTAATTTTGTGATGTTGGAACAGCCTCCCCTCACCTCTCTCTTCTTGCATGCTTATCAGTATTTTGACTGGTTTGCATATAAGCAGTTCTTTTATATTTGAGCAGATAGTGAAAAATTTCTCAGTAAAGGCCTGTGAAACTACTGGTGTGCTTGAGGAAAAAAGTTTTCATTCTTAGAATCCCTTCTCACTTTATGCTTCCAAATCATCTCGGGTATCACAATTTATAGTGTTAGAGTAGCCAATATACATTTTTAATCTAAACATCAGTTTATGTTATTTGAGGAGATGTGTTAGCAATTTAACTTTCCTGTTTTTTTGTTTTTGTTTTTAAATAAACAGATTGAAAGTTCTAGCGTTAACATTATAAAATGACTAGAAATGTAGTGGATATTTGTAACTTCCCACTCAAAGGGTTACCTGGAAATAAGAAGATGCATATACCTTAATAATAAGTATGTTGAAATTTTAATATGCTTTCAGAACAGTATGTGTATACCTTGTATTGGGTAGAAGAAACAAAAGAAGAGATAGTGGCTTTGATTATGCCTCTGTTACCGTATTGGAACCTGCAACACTGGAAGCAAGCAAAAAAACCTGGTAAAATCATAACAATTTATTAATGTTTGACGAGCACTGATAGCCTCAGTTATTGCAGCAAATGGTTCATTTTTATTTTCCTACTCTTGTTGGTACTCTTTCTCTGAAAAAATTTCAAAAGTGGGCTCAGTTCCCTTCACGTTGGAGGGAGTAAAACATCTACACCATTAGTACAGGCAGCCTGGGCAGCAAGTTCAGTACTGTGTTACTGAACCTTTCCAGAATTCTGGTTCATAGAAGTAAACAGAAGTATTTTTTGGTTGTTCAGCACAGGTTTATTAGTTACCTGTGTACTGTTCTGTGTCCCGGGTCTATAAAAGTAAGCGAGAGATGGCTTTTACCTTCTTTGAAACTACCACCTAGAAGGGAGAACAGACACGCCACTCTGCCGTGGCTGCAATGTCTTAAGTGCCTTGAAAGCCCAGAAGCAGGCATCTGGCCAGCTTGCTGTAGTTGTTACAAACCTCGTTACAGCTCACAAAAGTGGACCTGCTCTGCCCTACTTATAGATACTGCTTTTCCTTTCGTGACTATTCGCTCTTTTTTTTTTTTTTTTTTGTAATTTTCGACCTGCCATCGGTATCATTTAGTGTTAGTGAATCATAAGATGCTCTCTTACTCATTAAGTTATCCATATCCTTTGTGAAGCAGAAGTCTTTATATGCAGTCAAGATACTGCCTATCTGAACAGTTGGGTTGATGGAGGAATTGACTGGGTGGTCTTGCTCTCTTCAAACACGTTAACATATGAAGTGACAATTTGCAAAGCACTCATATGGTAAAATACCCTGAATATTAAAAGTGCTGACTAGCTTTACTCTGCTTGGAATTGACGTGTCACAATTTTAGGATCTCAAACCCCTTATTAATACTACTTTTAGTTTAACCTAAAGATGTAGATGACGATATAGTAGTTGATACTAATCCCCAGAAATACTCATGGATGTTACATTTTCAGATACCTCCTAGCACTCAAGCATGAATTCCTGCTTGGGAGACGTGTGCCTCTCTGTCCTGACACAGCTTGGCTTGTTCTCCAGAAGCTTTGTCCACACCCACAAGTAACTGTACAGTACAAACAAAGTGAAGAGTGCTGTGCACACAGGACGAGAGTGGTGTGTGTGTGTGTTGGGGAGGGTAGTTCGTGGGGTGGGGATGGGCAGCCGCACAGAAGGGGCAGCAGTTGAGCTACATCATTAAGAGTAGATGGGATTTAAAAGAGATTGGGACAGGGAACTCAAGAGAGCACTGATCTAAGAGTGTAGGTAAGCTTCTGTCTACTTGAAAAATAGACAACTATTTTCTGGACAATTAAGTCTTATTCAGTACAGACCTATGAGCTCATTAAACATTTTTGTGTGCATGACTAGATAATCTCAGATTAGTCAGAAATTTTAGTCCATAATGAGATACAGAGTATCTAAACATCGAGAGTTTGTTCTTATTACCTTGCCTGTTTCTACTGTAACACTAAAAATATTTAGAATGCATGTGATTTTTTTTGGAGTTGAATAGAACTTGCTAGGTAGGCCATTGCCGCCTTTTCAAAGACAGCATTTATATTTGTAGCATGTTGTTCAGTATATACAAAAAGACCGAATAAAACTCAGTCTCCCCAGTAATAGACTATTGGACCAATCTATTTCTCACAGTGTATATCTTTCAGACTCAATGATTTAAGATGATAAAGTGGTCGTTCCTTAGTATTTATACTATTTCTAGTTCATACGACTTGGTTCACTCTGAAACACTGGATTTGTGTGTCAGTTTTCTTACCCGCATCACTCAGGTATCACCTGCATAGAAGCTGAGGGGAAGGTGATAAAATCGCAGATATTTCCAAGATGAAGCTTTAGTTGGACAGCTTTTTACCTCTCCATTGTTGTTTTAGAAGCTTAGTTGATAGCAACACCTTGCATTTTAATGAAGAACCACCGGCAAGAAAGGCAATCCATTTAAATAGCCCTTCAGGGGGAAAGGTTTGTCAGTTTGTTCTGAAGGGCCTTTTGAGCTAGATTGTGTGTAGTCCCCATGCCATCTCTAACTCTGATTTTTATTGTGCACTCCTTCCGAGAATCTTCCCTGTCCAGTTTGAGAAGCAGCCAGCCCCACTGTGGACCTCTGAGCAGATGTGAAGAACTGGCCACCCCCTTCAGGGTGAGACACCCTGTGGAATGAAGCACAGCTGACAAGGTAGCTTTGTTCTCTGGATTGTGACAAAGGTGTGGCAGCTATGGTGAGGATGGGTAGGGGGAGGCTGTGGCCCTCAAATGCAGGTGGTCAGACACCCAGAAAACGCACAGCTTTTATTTCTCAGACCTGAAAGTACCATTAAGCACCATATGTCTACAGGCATGTTCTAGGTTTTTACCTTTCGCAAAACATAGGTTTTGTGAAGTTGCAGGTAGTAACAATTACAAAAAATAATGCAAATTTTCACTCCCCAAAATCCTTGAGTTACTATCAAAAAAGGTAAGCAGCTATTGCTTTAAATGTCAAAGTAAAATCCCAGTTGTTACTGTATTACTTAAATATTCTTTAGCAGAATTTCGTCTCTTGAGGGTGGTTGCTGCTCTGTGTTCACCATATGTACCCAAGTGTATGTTGAAAGTATTCTGGTTTTCAGGAATTATTCTTGGAGAAAGTACCTGTTTTACACCCGTCCGTTGTGTCAGGAAAGCCTCTTTACTTCTTCAAGTACATTGCTGCTCACATTCTTGCCTTAAGATTAAATAGCCTGAGTGCCAGGTTATTGATAAGGCAGACATTCTGGCTTTCCTAAAGGAAGGGTGATGAGAACTTCTTAAAAGTGTATCTGACACTTACCGTGTTAAAAGTGATTTGTTTTTTTTGGTGCGATGGTAGTGTAAGTTGTGCTTCTCAAACTTTTTCACATCCTGGGCTGCAGTCCTGGGGAGATCACTATCTCTACACACCCATAACCCTCTTGTGATGTGGCATCACACCGTGCCGCACAGGTTGGGAAACTATTTTAAGTACATTACTTACTAAAAATTTCCCTTCTGCGTGCTTGCTTCGGCAGCACATATACTAAAAAATTCCTTTCTGGTAGTTCTTTCACCAAATGTGCATTGAGCACCGGCTCTATACCAGCTGCTGTGCTGAGATTTAATTTATGTCTGATGTTTACTCTGCTCATACTGGTTTTGAGCTGGAGGACACCTCAGGGGCCCTGATCAACACCTTATTTGCAGAGGTGAGTCAGGCCCAGAGAAGCTAAGGTTCTCCATTCTCGAAGTTTCTTTTGCTAACATGAGACTTGGCAGTTGAACCCATTTCTAATTGTTGGAACTCTGCCCTCTGCTATCGTTCAAGTCCTAAAACACACACTGAATTAACTTTTGTGAACTCTATCCTTTGGTGGGATCAGATTTCTTGATTCCTGCTGGATATGTCAGGTATCTAGAAGTTGGATGTAGGTAAGAGCATGTAGTATTTTATTAGGGTGCACTCAGTATAGTTTACATGTTGGTGGATAATTTTAATCAGTAAAACTATAGTCACTGTAGAAAATTTGTAAATTACAAGAAGTAACACGTCAAAATTTGCTCAATCCTCTCCTGAAAAAGATGACCCTTTTCCCCCTGGTCCTTTTTTGTTTGAAGTTATGATTATATATGTCATCTTCTTCATAAAGATTTTCAACATTCAAATTTTTTTCCTCGATAAAGATGTTTTCCCTCTTTTTGATTTTGTTCATGAATGTATAGAAAAAATTTTAAGAGCTATAATGCATTTTTTAATTTTGGTTTAAGATATGGTACATGAAAGCTGTTTTCTGGTTTTGATTGTATTGATTGCTGCTGGCATGTCAGGGAGGCATAAAACTCGGGAATTCAACATGGTTTCCCATTACAACTCCATTCCTCTAGACTTTTGTAAAGACTGAAGACAAATTAAAGTCCAGAAACTGGGCCGATATCGCCAAGTCTCAGTTTGGAGAGATGCCTAAGTGCCTCATTGCCACTGTGTAATGTGGGTAGTTTGGTTGTAGGCTTCAACTAAGCATCAGGGGCCCGAATAGGGAGGGAGAAGGGTGAAGCTGGTTTTTCTCCTTCTGGGCAGAGGACACACAGATATCCCAGCATACTGGTAAGTGAATGGCTTCTATCCTTTCTTTCTTTAGAAAAAGGAAATGCTCCCTTCCTGAATAGAGACTAGGAGGAAAGGAGGACGACGGACCCAATTGCGGGTGAGTAATTTTTCCTTCTCCTTCCATGGGTCTCTGATTGCAGTGATGCTCTGTCGCGCTAGGGTCTGGGTAAATACTGACTCCTTACTGCATGTGCTCAGAGAAATAGCTGATGGTAGAAGAGCACTTTTAAAAGGATTGAGGAGGCTGAAAGACGCTCGTTAGAGTGCACCTGGATACTGCTGTGACATCACAGGCGGACCATAAATGGCTCTCCAGAAAGTACGACAGCCTTTTTTCACCCCTTCCTTAACAATGAGACGTAGATTGGGCTTGTTCTCTATTCAAGCATCCTTATGAGTAAATGTCTATTTTTATGGTAGAGCTGCACTTTAAAAATAGCTCCAATCAGTGCGACTCTTTTCCCCCATATGTTAAAAAGCTATACATGAGTTAAAATATCTCAGATTGCTTAAATTCTTCCAGACACACGGCACTTTCCTTTTTTCTTTTCTTTCTTTCTTTCTTTTTTTTTTTTCTTGTGGGGGAGGAGAGGAACAGGGAAGGATTAAATAGAAAATAAGGACTTTGATTCTGGGCCTCCTCAGCCCTATGTTTGTTCTTTGAAACTTTTTAAACCAGTAGCAAGGCCTTTAAACCAAGATTTGAGATTTCTGACTGTTAAAAAATTCATTAATATTTGGCCGGTACAGTCTTCTTCCTGGAGCGATTGTTTATTTTTGTTGCTGAGAGCAATTAGCTAGAACAGTCACAGTTGCAGCTGTTAGATACTCTGAGCTCCAGCGGAGATCACAAAAGGCTTTATGCACATTTAGAGTCTGTATTTGGATTGTTTCTAATGGGTGATCCTTCTGGAGTCTACTGTGTTAGCAAATTCGATTGGGTGATCCCGAGCCAAGTCAGATGTAACGATGGGATCACGAGCCTGCTTGTTGATCTGAGTCACCTAAACACCTTCCTTTGTAGAGGCCTGGGCGGCTGTGGCTGCTGTGTGCAGGAGGAGCCTGGGCCGTTCCTTTCTCTCTGCATCCTTCCCGTGCAAACCTGAGTCTGGCACATCCCCAAACCCTGTGTTTTCATAGGAGTTTGTCCTTTTGTAGTTACTCCTTGTTTGTTGCTTTTTACTTGTTGGGGCTTTTGTGGGATAATCTGCATGTACACACAAATGTGTTAGAAGGAGATTCACAGATACAATCTGGTGCCCATTGACTTATCTCTTTAGGAAAGACTGGCTTCTTAGAATATCTTGGCTCCAGCTGAATGCCTGACACTTCAGAAACAGCAACTCAGATGAAGGGATTGTTTCACTATTTTTATAGTGTCTGTACTTTCGCCTTTGAATATAGTTTTGCTAGAGAAGTATTTAATAATCATACTGCTTCAGGGTTCACAATATGCTTTTTTTTAATTGAAGTCTAGTTGATTTACACTGTTGTGTTAGTTTCTGGTGTACAGCAGAGTGATTCAGTTATATATGTGTGTATATATATATTCCTTTTCATATTCTTTTTCATTATAGGCTATTACAAGATATAGTTCCCTGTGCTATACAGTAGCACCTTGTTGTTTATCTATTTTATATATAGTAGTTAGTATCTGCAAATCCCAAACTCCCAATTTGCCTCTCCATCCCCCCCTTCCCCCTTGAAAACTGTGAGTTTGTTTTCTATGTCTGTGAGTTTGTCTCTGTTTTGTATGTAAGTTCATTTGTGTCATTTTTTAAAGATTTCACATATAAGTGATACAGTATTTTTCTCTCTTTCTGGCTTAACTCCATTTAGTATGGAGATCTTAAGGTCTCTCCGTGTTGCTGCGAATGGCATTATTTTTTCAATAGCTGAGTAGTAGTCCATTGTATATGTATACCACAACTTCAGAATACTTTTAAATACATGTTCTCGTGTGAATATCACTGTAACCTGTGAGGCAGGGAATTCTGCGTTGTCCCTATTTTACAGAAGACTAGATAGTTTCAGAATTGGTAGGTAGCCAGCCACCTGCTTGCTTTTCTGCACTGTGGCCATTTACTATGTATAAATTTTAAAAATATATATCTTGTGTGTTTTATTGCTGGTGTACTGAGCTGAGGCAGGTTTGATGGATTCAGCATTATTTTAAAGGCTGCTGGAGATTGCTCTCATGCCCAAAGCTAGTTAGACTGGCTGCCCAGTATAGTGATGTAGAATCAGGATATGTTACTTCGTCTTTATTTGGGGGAATTTGGGAATATTGGAAGTTTTTGGTAGTCATATTACAAGTAGGAATCTAAAATGTACAGTGCAAGTTTGTTTCCTGCTAGCTAGCATAAATTAAATTAGAAGTCATTACATTTTGATGAGATTTAGATACTTATATGAAGATATTTTTAGAACATCCTTCCAAATGGCAGTTGATTGACCAGATGGCAATTTGTTTGATCAGCCAGCTTGTATCTATTACTAAGTCAGGTGGAGTAGTTCTTCTTTATTCAACCCCCCCATAAAATTTTTCATATAATTAGAGAGGTATGAACACTGGTGAATTCAAAATTAATCTAGTAATTAAAAATTTTTTTTGAATAAAAATTTTATGTGAATATTTTATATCTCCTTGGATTAATCTAGTAATTTTAATGAAATTTTCATACATATTTCATCTCCTTCATATTTTAAATGACACTGAAGTGCCATGATTTGAACACACAAAAACTACAAGCAAAACATGAGACTTCTTTCCCTCTTCCCTTCTGAAGATTAGATGATGGTGGCAATATGAATTGTCGATGGTTTTCTTGTTTCTTCAAACTTGTAAAAATAATTTATGTTTTTAAATCTTTTGGAATCCTAATCAGTAGCTACTAGGGCACCACAAACATTAAAGTTGACATGTGTTTATTAGACAAGTTTTTTTTCTTTTAATACTCAGAGTCAACTATAGGTATGTTTGAAAACTAGAGACATAGATGTGGCAACATCATCCTGGATAAGTTAGTTAAGGACTCAGCGGTGATGGGAATGAGTGAGATGAGGAGGATGTGGAAACATGAGGATGGATGGGTTGTCCAGAACACCTTAGTGGAGGAGTGAGGGCATCTCTCCTTTCCATCCTGTGAATGGAAGCCTGGGGTCAGGTGCTGATAAATCACTGAGAATCCTGGGAGTCTTCTGTATAGAATTTTGGACAGTGATCCTGAGATTTTTGAAGACTGGGCAGCTCTGTTAGCCTCCAAGTAAAGCATCAGATCTTAGCTGCAGTGTGCCTAAAACAAATACTGAAACAGTTACAAAATATTTTGTCATCCACAGCCCTTCTCATACTTGGGTATGCGTGATCCTCACCTGTGACGCTTATTCATATAGGTGCTTGAAGCTCACCCCAGGTTCTGATTCCGTGGCTCTAGGGCGAGTCCCAGATAGGCTCCAGAATAGATGGAGGGGGGGGGGTGGTTTCGGCCAGGGTGAAGACATATTGGTCTGGTGTATATTGGAATGAGCTACTGAGAGTATAGGAATTCAGAGTGTTCCTCCTCTGCCTGCCTCCTCTTCGTTCTCTGTTGGAGTCTCTTCAGTTTCCAGGAAGCTGGCAAGTTACCTGTTCCAACCCCAGTCTTCACTTTGAAACCTTATATTTGACTGTATATTTTGGGGTCAAGCAACATGATAAACACTCTCTCTGCAGCATCTCAATCTTAACATTGCAAGAGAGGTACTGTAATAATGCCTGTTTTACAGAGGGATAAAACGAGACCTAAAAAGGTGAAGAAACTTGTCCAGGGACTACATGTAGTCCGTTGCTGAGCTGGAGCTGCAGCTCGCTGTCTGACTTCAGAGCTGTGGTCCTAACTAACATACAGTCCATTGTAGCGGTTAACAGTGGGCAGACGTAGTGGAAAGACTCGATTTTACTCTAAAATGAGGTAGTTTGGTTTTATTGCTGCAAATATATCTCAGATTGGAAGAGTCCAGCTGTTGGTCATGTGTAAAGTTTATAATATAAAGAGACGTATGTTTGTGTTTCAGCTCACTTTCTAGACTGGGAAGTTCCTTAGGGTAGGATCTTCCTGTGATTCATCTCAGTGTTTCTTTTCCCTGTGTGTCCACCATGGTGCCTTGTACATGCACTGCCAGTGCTCAGAGGTTGTAGAATACATGAAGGGGAGGGATGAAGCTGAAATTAGGGTTGGTGTGAGCCCTAGTTTATTCTTACCTTTATTTTCTCCATCAGGAAATCAGTGCTGGCACTATCCATGCTGCCTAAACATTCCGAGTGTGCTTGCTTGTTTTGAGGATGAGTCAGATTGAAAATAGACCAGATTATAAACTGACG
Organism: Camelus ferus; assembly: GCF_009834535.1. Taxonomy (NCBI): domain Eukaryota; kingdom Metazoa; phylum Chordata; class Mammalia; order Artiodactyla; family Camelidae; genus Camelus; species Camelus ferus. The sequence continues at coordinate 15,747,400 of NC_045699.1, forward strand.
CCAGGAAAAGTGTGGAAAAGGAATTACTGTGCTCCGGGAGAAAGTGCAGGCCTATTCACCCAGGAACTGTTGCCGTACATTCTGCTTTCTAGTCTCCATAGGTAAAAATGTCTTCTAAGTGTGAATGTTAGGGATATGAACAGTTTCTTTTGTCTTGGACGATGTTTAAGCTGGTCCTGTGACTGAATAGCATATAAGAAGACATGTAAAGAAAAGTTGAAATGTCTTCGGTTTCATTTCTCAGGGGTCCCAGGTAACCCAGTATTTGGGGGTGCATTTATAGATAAAAGATGTCACAGCTCTTTCCTTTTTTTATGGCGATGTTATGGTGTTAATAGCCAGAAAGTAGCTGTTCTTTTTGGGTTTACTCTGAGTGATAAAACATCCTCTGCTTAGAGTTTGTAGCTTGACTAATGCCATTTCTAGACCAAATCCAAGTACTTAGAGTCATAGAAGAATGTCAGGATGTTAAGTACAGTGTATTACTCAATTCAGGCTGCTGAAACGAATCCCATAGACTGGTAGGCTTTTAAACAACAGAAATTTATTTCCATAGTTGTAGAGAACTGAGGACGTCTGAGATTAGGGGGTCAGTGTGATTGGATTCCGCTGAGCATCCTCTTCCGGGTCACAAACTGCCCACTTCTCACCATCAGCTCACAGGGTAGAAAGAGAACACATCAGCTCTCTGGCCTCTTCCTATAAGAACACTCATCCCATTCGTGAGTCTTCCTTCATGACCCAGTTACCTCCCGGAGATTCCACTCCAGATAACGTCACATTGGGGATTAGATTTTAACTTATGAATTCTGGGGACACCAACGTTGTCTGTTAACATACAGTGTGGAGTTCGAGGGTATATTTGGGCAGACATCTCTCTGACTCACTCTGAGACCCTCATCATATAAAACTGTTCTCGTCATAATGGCTTTCTTCTGTTGACCCAGTCATAAGGTTGGGCATTTCACATGGGTTGTTGCTAATTTTCATGATGATTCTGAAAGGTACATAATATTATTCCCATTTTACAGATAGGAGAACCTGAGGCTTGGAGAGACTGCTGATGAAATAAAAAGTGACTTAGCTTCATTCATCATTGCTAAGTAAAATGGGAAAGACAGATCTCCGTTTCCAGTTAGGTTGATGATAAACAGTGTATTTGGTCACTGAAGCATGGTCAGGGGAATGTATTTTGGGACTGGAATTCAAACGACTCCCTTTGTGTCTTATGGTACATGCGTCTCTTAAGAGATCAGAAAGCTTGCAGGTTTTAATGGAACCTAGTTCAGATGAAGTGTAGTTTCTGACTTTAGAGACAAGAGGGCATTTGTTCTTTTGGTGGTAAGGTACTCAGTTATCTTACTGCTTTCTTACCTCAGGAACAGTTGTGGCTGTTCCTGTTTTTACTGTTTCCTGTTGGTCATGCATGTTACTGTACCCATAAGGAGCACATATGTCTTGAATTAATTGTCGTAAGTGCCTTCATGAGGCAGGTGAAAAACTCGAGTAAAGGAAAAGCAGTTGACTTGACTAATGTTGAGCACTCTTTGTGTGATTAGAACTGCAGACCTCCAGGTAACAGGCTGTGATTTAGAAACTGAGCTTTATCCTGTGAAATGATACCTGGAGACACATTTGGTAGGAACACTCACGGTCTAGACTGAAGTGCATACAGGTGGAAGCTGTGGGCTTTTCTAAAATGCACACTGTTTCAGGGAGTGGACCTCTTACCTACCATGACCACCTCTCCGCATTCAACATCACATAATCCTGGTTCCCAAATTAGGTTGCCAATACACAGACTAAGAGCATTGGACTCTGTTCTCTAAGGTCTTGCTCTTGGAAGTGGGGTCCATGGATCAGCAGCATTGACAGCACCTGGGATCTGGTTAGAAATGCAAACTCACTATGTCTTCAACCCCCAACCTACTCAACTATAATCTGCGTTTTAGCAGATTTCCTGGATTGATCCATATGCACGTGAAAGTTTAAAAAGAAGTGCTCCGAGGCAGTGTTTGTCAAACTTGAGCATGCTTAAGATTGACCCAGGGGAGCTCATTAAAACACAGATTCCTGAGCCCACAGATTAACTTGGTAGGTCTGAGGTGTGTGCACTGGGAGTCCAATCCCTGGACACCTTGCAGCATTGATTGGATGGCCCCTGGTGTCTAGGATCTTCTACCAAATTTGGGTGGTTGAATTCAATGACATTCAGATTCTGTGCTGCCAGTTCTGGGAACTTTTTCCCAGGGCTGAAGATGGAGTCCATGCTAGTTCCACGTTTATTTATTGAAAAGTTACCCTGCAGAGGACTAAGGTTGATGGAGAACTGTTCTGTGGTCACTAAGGAAGGGAAAACCTATATATATAAATAAAGATAAATACAACAGGAGAATGATGTCTGAACAATTTCCAGTAAACCATTTAATGGGTTGACCAGAAGCATTGCCCTCTTGATCCATCAAAAAGGAAAAATTGCACATCTCAGCTTTTCTAAGATTCCACTTCCTTCTAAGAACTCTGGCCCCCTTGCCAAGTACAGCAAACACAGATCAGAACTCAGCAGCTGACATGGCCATCCTGTCTGCCCTTTTAAAATTGATTTAGGGCAGTTCTTGTGCAGCTGAGGGTTGGCTGCCTACTGCTTTGCCTCAGGGCATTTTTATGTTTATATATTGAGAGAATAGGCACCTTTGAGGACTGCAGACAATTCTATTTCTCCAAGTGGTCAGAAAGTACTGAATTCCACCCTTGGAAGACTGCTCAGTCTGCAGGGTGGTAGATATTGGATGGTTTTTAGTAGATGTTTGTGTTCATGTCAAAATGAAAACTCTTGAAGTTTTAGGTATGTTCTTATTTGTATCAGGAAATTTTGAAACAGCAGTAGCACTGGGAAATTCACACATACCCCAAAAGTACATTTTTTTAAGAGGGTTTTTTTCCTACCACGTTTAAAACTGTTCTGTATCTTCTGTGATTGACATTAAATAATTGACATCTTAATGAACGACAAAAAAAGTTGCTTCACTACTTGTGGTGGGTGTGAAACTCAGCAAACTCTGCTTTTGTAAGTTTGCAGGTGAAACTTAGGGTATGTGAGGTTTTACTCATTTGCTGTTTTTTCAACTCACTCCTTTAATTATACTAAGTAACTTATTCACAGATGTATAAAGTAACTTAAAATGGAAAATTCCTATATGACGGATGTCAGAATTTTAAAAGTGAATTTTTTTGTTTCAACTTTTTTTTTTTTTTTTTTTTTTTTTTTTTTTTTGGCATTTGGAACAATCTACGTTGAAAAAAATTGGAAGAATATTTTCTGGAAAATATGCCCCAGGAAAAAAAGTTTAGTGTTCAGTGTGGGCATGGCATGTGTATATATTTACTCTATTGAATAGATGAGATATGTATATCATATATATTAAGATCACCAAGCTGATAGATAAGTTTGGAAGTTTTATTTGGAAGAGACGATGGGATTAGGGATTAGAAGGGAAAAATCAGTGTTTCACGCAGTAGCCACTGTTAGCCTAGCACTCACTGTGAGGCACCTCCCAATTCTGTAAAGTGAGTTGTATGTTCCATTCTTGTAGCTGATGAGACAGGCTTAAATCCATTCCCAATGTTTATTTTTAGGGCTGAAATTTAAATTTGGTTTTGAACATGAACTCTGGAGTCTGTTCTCAACGTGTGCCTTATTTTGTTGAAAGCCAGGTAGAAGAGACTTGAGTCCATGCAGTACAAAAAAACCCAAAAAAACAAAACAAAAAAATAACGCCTGCCTCAGGATTTCTAAGTTTTAAATAAGTATTTCAGTTTGATCCTCAAAATCTTGTGGAATAGACAGGACAGGTGCTAATGTGCTCATTTGCAGGTGAGAGCAGTGGGGGTGGGTGGGGATCTGAAACTCAAAGATTGAAGGACTTGCTGAATTGAGCAAGTCTGGTAAACGACACAGCCTCTGGTCCGACACTCAGGTTGACTCCACACCTCGTGTGCCTGCTCACGCCTGCCCTCCCAGTTTGCTAACAGTGTAGAAAAGAGGCTGGAGGAGTTGTTAGGTAGATTATCTCAGGATTGTAACATTTCATATAAAGGCTTGTAAAGCACACCTTTCCTTCTGTGGCACCCCCCCACCCCCCGCCGCCACCTGGCATCCTTTGTAGAAGCTGGGTGCTGCCAAGGGCCCCCTGGACGAACTGTGTTCATAGTTGGGGTCTAATCTAATCATATTTAATACCCATATCTTCAAAGCTTAACTTTCTTAGGAAAAAGTTTTTCAATGCCCTGCTGCCTTTTAAAAATATTCTCTCCAGTGGATCGATCATGCTTGCTATAAAAGTCTGTTGATCTTTTGGCTTCTGTTGCAACTTAATGGTCACGTCATGAATGTTCATTTGCATGAAAAGGAGGTTTTACTTACCATAGGAAGATTTTTAACATCTGCATCCCCAGAGACATGTGGAGTTTGAAGGTAGTGTCCAGTGTGAACACGTGGGGTTTTGGTCAGGAATGTGGCAGGGGTGGGCTTTTAATTCCTGCAGAGTTACTTTGCCTTTTACTGACCCATCAGACCCACATGTCTGGCTCTATCTAGTCGTTTGTGTGGGTCTGTTCTTTCTGTCTGGTCAGCCCAGGCTTGGGAAGTGACTTGCCGACCCTGCCCTGGGAGCCTGCTTGAGAGGGTTGGCAGACTCTCCTGGTCCTGCTGTGAATCCCTCAGGCTTGTGAGGGACGACAGATGGTCGAGCTAAACTCGGAGCCACCCCTCTACATAATGATGAAAAATGACCAGCCTCCTGGTAAGTGGAAATCAGAACCCATGCACCTTTTAATTCTGATAAACAGGACATTGAAACAAACACAAAGGGAAGAAAGAGGGGGAAAGACCTTTTGTGAGCTACCAGTCTGTCTTTGTTGGTACTTCTTACATTTATAAGTAGGTAACTCTTCACATACGTACCTTTTTTTATCTGTATAGTCACTATGCATAGATGACTGGAACTGAGAAATTATCCTTTGTGCCCTTTTGGGTATAAATAGTCTCTGTAAATGCCAAAAAATGTGAGGCAGGATCCAAATAAGGATGCAGAGTTGCTTTCCGAACTGGGTGAGCAGTGGGGAGCCTGCCGAGCTTAGAGCCCCTTCTCCCTTGCCTGCCTCTCCTGTAATTTGTGCTGAAGACGTGGCCTGACTCAAGGACAGCCGGTCTGTAGGCTAGCTGGTGAGTGACTGGGGCCAGTTACAGAGTGGAGGCGGGCTAGTGGAAGGCAGAGAAGCAGATGGGCAGAGTGGCTGAGTCCCAGTAATCCCAGCACACTGGAGGGAGGATTGTTGAACTTGTGCTGCCTGGAGTCCCTCTGGTTACTTTGGCTCCACAGAGCATGTTGGTGGACTCTTGTAAGGCCCCTGTCTTCCTCATTGCCGCTCACATCCTTCTGGTGAGACTCCTTTACTGAAACTGGTCTCTGGGAGGACCTGTCCTTGTAGCACAGTGGCTACGAGTACAGTTGGACAGCTTGGCTTCAGTACCAGCTCTGCCTGTCCCTAGCTGGTGAGTTCCTGGATGCTTGTTCTCTATAAGCATCAGTTTTTTCCCCTCTGTAAAATGAAATAAAACAGTACCTGCCTCAGAGTGTTGGGAGAATGAGTATGTCATAGATGAGCCCTGTAACATACAGTGCCTGATACAGGGTGTGTGCTCACAAGACGTTAGCTGCTGCCATTACTATTACTGTTGTTGTTGTTGTTGTTGGAGGCTGCATAGATACGCTTCTGTTTTCTGAGAGTATACAGAGTCCCAAGGTTACGGTCCAGAATTGACCACTGGTGTTGGGGCCCTGTGACAGTGGTGTTAAATCACACGAGGCTTTCCTTTCCTTTCTCTAAGCCCCTTGGAAATCCATTGGCCTGACCTTTGTCCACCAACTTTGAGGCTGTTTTGGACTGCTCCTGTTTGGGAGAGAAACATCTAGCGTACAAAGGGAGCCCCGAATCTCCCAAGTCTCAGGCTACTGAAGGATCATCATACTAGAGTAAAATCGCATGGTGTCTTCCTTAAGTATATATGCACTTTAAATGTCTCTGCCAACCGGTTATAAAAAAGGGCTTTTAATGACACTTCTGTATACTTTCTCAAATAACTGTTGTTCACTGGAAAACACAGAGTGTATCTCTCCTCCTTCGATGATCAGGTGCCTGGACCAGGAGAAGAAGGTAAGTGGAGATAGTCTTTTATCCCTGGACCGTTCACCTTTGGCTCAGTGCCCCGCTGCTTGTGTACAGGAAAGAGAAGTAAAAAGTAATTATTAAAGAGAACTTCCCCCTGCCAGTGCTGTGACCTCCTCTGGCAGCCAACTTTTTAAACAAGCATCTTAATATTTCAGCAGATGGTGCTGAGGTTTGTGAAAGCAGCCTGCGGTATTCCCAGTTCATGCCCACATTCTGGATGCTTTGTAATTAGCTTGCAGCATGGGCGAAAGTGAGCTCAGATGTAACCCAAACCCGTGGAGCTTGGAAAGAGAGAAGCATCTGATGTGAGGACTGGATCACCTCGCTTTGCGTCCAGGGAGCTGCCCCAGAGGCAAGCTCTGTGAGATTAAAGGCAGCCAGAGGTCATTGCAGCTGTGTGCCGTAGTCTGTCCCAACTGCCCATTTCCTTCCAGATCCGATTCAAGTATTGATTTTCATTTATCAAGCCCTTTGTCATTTTCATCCCCAGTCTGGTTTTCTTGAAAATTGACCCTTGCTCTGCGGTTTATTACTTGTTCATTGTCTGTATCCTTGAAGTTTTGTACCTGTGTCTGGGGATCTCCTGCAGAAGGTGTTACAATTGTAGAAAAACACTGAGTTACATACTGTAAGCAAGTAAATAACCTGTTCTTAGGACAATCTCATAAGACTGAATTCAAGAGAAGTGCTTCACTGCATCAGGCTCAGTGATAGCATTTTCCTCATGTTACAGCTACTTACACTTTGTCAAAGGAGCTCTTTTCTTTAGAACCCACTCTGCCTAAATAATGCTGGGCACGTAACTATTTCTGGATGAATTTACGTGCTGTAGCATCGTCTGCAGAGACCGCCAGTAATTTCCCCTTGTCCTTGCACCCAGGGGAGGTCGTGTCGGACAGCCGTGTCAGGCTCTCAAGTAACCCCACGGAGGGTTTTGGGACCAAAAGCCCTTTAAAGGTGGGAGTTGTTTTAGTGTCACTATTGATAGGAGTAATGGAGGTAGAATGTAAGAATATCCTTTCTACTGAGTATTTGCCTTTGTCTCCAAGTATATCACTTAGAAGAAGGTCAAGAAAGGTACCTTCCCCTTTTAATTTCTTTCCTAGGCCACCTGTGTTTCTGTTTCTAACACCCACTGTGCTCTTAGTAGGAACTTGGCTCAGTAAGAGTTTCTAAGTATATATTAAGGGCTTACCATGACCGAGGCACTGTTTTATGACTTATATGCATTTTTGTTCATTTCTTCTAGAGATAGCTCCACAGGCAACTAGGTTATTATTTTGTTTTTATAGAAGAGGACCCTGAGATTATCCAAATAGTAACTGGTAGGACTAGGACTTGAACCATCAGACTTCAAAAGCCTGCCACCTAAGACTGAATGGCAGTAATTTGTTTGCAGTTTTTTTCTTAATGCTTCTGTTTCTTTGTCAGTTCTTAATTTTGTCTCCTCCTCTCATAGGAGCAAAACAGACCCAACGTATACTCCACGCTGTGGAATAGAATTAGGAACAAAATGGGGAGAAAAGTTCAGTTAATCAACTTTGTGTTAATTAACTTTGCAAATGGTTTGTTACTCAGGGAGAAAAACTCTTTAGAACAACAAGGCCAGTAACAAAGGTGAGTTAGAGCGGCAGTGAGAGGCAAATCATTGTTGTGTCCAGGGGAGAGCAGCTGTTAGCGGATCAGATGGTAAATAGTGTTCTTCCTACTTTCTGCATGTGGCACAAATATCTGGGAGTCATTTTCCCTCCCCCAGGGGATTATTTACTGCCACAGGAGTGACCACATTCTTTGAAATGGGGTCCCTAAATGAGTTTTTGCTGCTCTTGCCTTCATCGTTGTCTTCCACCCTTATAACTTTTTTGAGATATCCTTTGCCTAGGGCAGAGTCGGGATGCGTGACTGACGTTTTGACAGAGAGCAAAAGTACCTGCAGTTTGAGCCTTGGTACCTAGGGCTTCCCTCCTGAATGTTAAGCAAATTCAAATAGCAAAGGTACTCCTAAGGAATCCTTTCTGGCCAGATGGATCAGAGATACATTTCCAAAATTAGTGCTGCACAGAGAATTCTCTCTCGTGGGCTAATTCTTCTCCCCTCTGAGAACCATCTGTCTCATGGGCAGAGGAAAATAGGCATCTGTTCAGATCTGCAGGGTTGCCACCTGGACCCGTTCCTGCAGTGCTTCCAAGTGGAGGGTTGGGCTGTCTTGGGGCCAACCCAAAGCCTTAAGTACTGGTTCTTCAGTGAGGAATTAGAGAATCAAGACAAAAGAGTTTTGATCCAGGACCTAGTTTTGCAGAGCAGGGGTTGGTGTGTGGTCCATCACTTTAGACCAAGGATGGGCAAACTTTTTCTGTAAGGGCCCAGGTAATACAACTTTGCAGGCCATATGATCTCTGTCACAACTATTCGGCCTCTCTGTTGTAACACAAAAGCAGCCATAGATAATTCATTAAAGAGTGATCAGGGCCATGTCCCAGTAAAACTTTATTCACAAAAAGAAGCGGCTAGGAAGATTTGCCCGCAGTAGTTTGTTGACCCTATTCTAGACCACAAGAATCCAGTATATATGGGAGGTTTTTCCATCAAAGGGTTTGGATCCATGATGTTTACTGGTCAAGGCAGATGTGAAATCTGTTCCCTTGGATTTGTAGATTTTTTTTTCCAGGCAGTTTTTGCCCTCCACTTCCACGGTGTTCACTGTTTAGTCAGTTCTATTCATTTAGAAGTAATTTCATCCGCAACACAAGATGACACCAAGGAGGTTCTGTGTTGTTGTTGGACTCCTGGAAGAACACTAGATGCTTTTGAATGTCTGTCTGAACACATCCACGTAGATACGCTGCTTCTAAACAGAGTTGTGACCAGCTCAGTCCTAGACATCGTTGGGTATAGTGAATAAAGTCCGTCATGTTGAATAGACTGTTCTTTTTTCTAGATTTAGCCTCCATGTGGGTTGGAGTTCTTCGTCATGAAACTAATAACTTCCTTCTAAAGATGCTGTGGGTGGTGCAGCTTATCACAATTACAGCGATGGATTTAGGCCCAGTCACTCTGTTCCCTGCCCCATTTTGGTTCTGAAAGGATACATTGAAGGGGGAAAAGCTGCAGATGTGAGCCACCAAAATAAACACACTTGTGACAAAACTGATGCTTCCTGTTTCTTGCTTGGGTTTAAATTCTTTACATGCAGACTGATGGCTAACTATCTAGGCAAGTGAATTAGAAATTGTTTACAAGCTAGAATGTGAATGCCAGTCAAATATTTCCACATTATTTTGTATCATTTCCTCTCTCTTCATTCTCCAAAGGGAAGGGTGGTAATTGTGCCCATCTGAAAGTTCTGCTTATACTGCCTGATTTAAAGAGACAATGCCTTATTAGACACGTGCAATGTTAGCTTTTTTATTTGTGATCAAGAAATATGTAGTAGGGAGAGTTAGCGCCCTCTTTGCTAGGTGACTGAAAGGCAATATTTATGTTTAGGCGTTGGTTTTAAGACTTGGTTTTCTTTGATTGGGTGAGTCAAACAATTGGGCAACAACTTGTATCTCACTTAAACTTTGCATTCTTGGAGGTACATGGAAACCTTCAAATGAGCATACTGTCTCATGCACTCAAGAGCTCGTTTTCCCTTGGAAACTTCACTGTGAAACAACAAAAAGAGTGAATGAGAAAAGAGGAAAGTAAGGGGCTGTAGTGAGACAAAGTGCTGAAGACTGGTCTGTATTCTCCCATCTCACTCCTTGTCCAGTGAACTATAAGCTTCCAGACACCACTAACTGATGTTAGTAGAGTTGATATCATAGTGTCATGAAAAATAGCCCTTGAGTCATCACTTGTGAGACTCTCGTTTTTGTATTATGTTAATTCACTTAGTGTATCTTGTATGGACAGATGTTTGTGACATTCTTTAAGAGACCAGTACCTAAGGTTGCTGTCTAAAAACAGGAAGGAAGAGGAAGAGAATGGAGAATATATGTGAATAGTTTTTTTTTCCTTTAGTATTTTATTCAACATTGGAGAAAGAGTTGTGAAAATGAGTAATGAGTAATTAATACACAAATATGAGTAAATACAGTAGTATTGGCTTCTTGTGGAAAATCGTTGACTTTTTCATGTGTGAGATTGCAGGGATTTAATGAGATCTTCCACTGCTTCTTAAGATAATGAGTGAGAAAGACAAAAAGGACAATTGCAATACAAAATATGATGAGTGTATCAGGATGTTGTCGAGGAAGAGAAGAGACAGATCTGTCTTCTGGACAGAAGCAACATACAAGCTGAGACACTGGAAGGTGAGGGAAGTTAGCTGGGGGCAAGTGGAAAGCAGGAAGAGGCATGCTGTGTGCAGAGCCTGGCCTGTTCAGAGATGAGAAAGGATGTATGTGAGTTTAGGAACTTTCCAGTAGTTGATTTTAACTAGCATGTAGGCACAAGGGTCAGAAGAAGAGTGTGTGAGAGGCAAGGCCTACAGATAAGAACAGGGGCCAGATCTTGATAGGTCTTACACGGTGTGTTAAAAAGATGAAGGTTCCATCCCCCCCAGGGCCAGTGGGATACCCTGAAGAGTTTTTTAGCAGGGGAGTAATTTGATGAAATTTGATCATTATGGAAAACGTGGATGATGGGTTGGGAAGAGGATAAGACTGGAAGCAAGAACGTTGATTAAATCATTGCTATAAAGCAAATGAGATGATGGTATTGATTTCTGAAATCTGTCCAGCTGGGGATTAGTGGCTGTAGACTCCTGAAGAAAATTATGTACAAAATCAAAGCAAGGGGAAGGTAGGAGTTTGGGTTGATGGTGAGATTCTAACTTGGTCTGCCCATACATTCATTTGCTCATTTATTGAGATGGGGAGCAGTGGGAGAGAAACGGGGTTGGGAGGGAGGAGACAAGTTAAGGGTGTATTACCAAAGCCTTTGGGGAAGAGGCCTAAGCTGAATAGGTTTAAAGGGAGAGGGAGCAAAAGAGCAGGCTTGGGACCAAGTCAGGAGGAGCCATGAATGCTCTACTTGAAGCCAGGTTTGGAGATGAGGAATGGTGGCACAATTTGAAGTGTATTTGTAGAACTGAAGAGGGATAGAAAAGGCCTTGGCTTTAGGCCAAGTAAGAGGAAATGGAAGAAGAGGCTTGCAACAAAGTTCAGGGATGGATGTCGATGGAATTTGGCAGTGGTATGGGAGCGCTCGACACAGTTCCAAAGCATGTCTGATTTGTACAACTGGCCTCATCCTACCCCCCTTATACTTCCTTTCTTGGACTTGGATAGTTTGCAATTTCATGAACACGTGAGCTTCATTTTTTGTGTTTTCTCCCTACATTTTTCCTTCACCTTAAATGCTCTTGTCCCACTTATCAAACTCGGATAAGCCTGGAAGGAAGAGTAGGATTTCAGTAAGAAAAGGGAACTTTTTCCCTCTTCCCCAGCTTCACTGCAAAAGCCACCTGCTGCATCCTCCCACCTTGTCCTGAAATCTGTTGTGGTGCATCATGGTCCCTCGTCCTCACATCTGGCCCCACTACACTTTAAGCTCATTGACGACATGTCTTGATTCACTCTTGTCTGTTTTCCTTCCACTGTACCTGGTAGTCTCTCAGTACACAAGCTGGGATTGAATCTGTACCTGGAGCAGTTTATTTCACCCCTTGAACCTCAACTTTCTCCTTTGTAAAATAAGCATTAAAAAACCTACCTTATAGATTTACCATTAAGGGTAGGTTCCGTCACGCATACCACAGTTGCCATTACTGAGCGCTGCTATTATTACCATGTGAATATTGGGTTATGAGGGGCACGTCACATGATGAGTTCTTGTAACGATGAGAGGACGCCTATACTAAGGGATGTCCCCAGGTGTATGAATGAGGCTGTGTCCAAGTGATGGATTCTAATCATTTTCGTGTACTTCTAGAAGAACTAACAGATACCTGAAACTTACCAGCAGGAGTCTTACGGAAAAGAAATCTTCAACCATCATAAACCTGTCATGTCTTAACTTGGGACTAAAGCATTTAAAAAATTCCCCCACCCCGTGCTGTCCACCTTTTAACCTACTAACTTCCAGATGGAATTCTATTCCCCTAGATCTGGAAAAATCTGGTTCCATATCAAAAAGGGCCTTGATTCCTCCATCTCATTTTGGAATGTCAGGATTGCTCAGGAAACCTCTTAGAGGTGCCCTCTTAAGTAATATGCCATAAAATGTAGTAAATCTGATGATGAATGGTCTCATCTGAATTTGTCTCATTTAAAGATTAACAGCTTATTTCTCATATTTATACACAGCAATGCTGATTCTTAAAAGGTTTTTACTTTACTTTCTATTTTCTTCCTTAGAAGAGGTTGATTGCATGACTTCTATAGACTTTTTTTTTTCCTTTCATGTTCCACTTGTGTGTTTTGTTAGAAAAGGTGGACTTTGCTGTACTTGAGTAACTGTTAAACTGGCCATTTTAGGGTCTGGGTTACAAAACCCTGTTTTCCTCAGTTCATGCAATAGGCAGGGCGGTTTCGTGGATGTAGTGAGTCTATGGTCTGTCTCTTCCTCCCTGTGGATTTTTTGTGTGGCTCACAGTCTGTAGATATTCTCCCTATCCTGAAAGTTTGGCATCTCACACAATTATCTTGACATGAAATCCATTTGTGTTTTTAATCCACACAGGCCGTTTCCCATTATAATACAGCTTTCACAGTTGAGTACTACTGATCCCTTGTGTTCTTGAAAATGATTGGTGATTAAAATCACCCTTTTTGCAAGCAGTTACCCACTGCTGCTCTCCACAGAGAGTAATAAGCTACCATATACAGAAATATTAAGATACCAGTTAGCCTATTAGAGTTCTAACCACTTCATGTGGCTGAGGCACAGGGCCCTTTTCCGCCTCAGTGCTAGTGATCTCAAAACGGGTGACGGGCCTCGCTTAACTCGGTGCTCCCCTGGGGCCCGGGCCGCCTCCTGCGGTGCAGTGTGCAACTTAACTGTAATTTGTTGTGACTGATCCCCAGTGCAAGTGTTAACAGTGGCCACTTGCCATGAGGAGCAAAGGGAGAGTAAGTGTTGTTGATCCAGACAAGAAGTGATACCACAGTGAGACTGGAGGTGTGATTCTAATTTGCACCTCCCTTTCATTTGCCCGGAGGAACTACATTTCTTTGTCATTATTTCTGAATATATATATAGTGATGGGGAAGGCTTACCAAATGCACTGCTAACAGATGTGGCAGTCACACTTCTGAGCAGCCCCTCACTTCATTCATCCATGCTTTCTTCAAAACGCCGTGTGCTTTGGAGAAAAGGCCCCTAGCAGAATTACCCCAAGTCTCAGCCAAGTAGGAAGTATGCCAGGGGGCATTTTGGAACATACTCCTTGTCCTCCATCTTTTCTGTATTGTGATACTGTATTTTAGATGGCTCTCTGCAGAATATCCTGTTACAAAAGTTAGAAATAGTAAAGAGTGTATGCACAGTAGAAAAGGTAGTAGAGTATTCCTGACACTTTTGAGTGACCAATTCCAGAGAGTCCAAGAGTTCGTTCCAGGGAATGCTCACTCTACAAAATGTGACACTTTTGAAAGACAATTCAGTTGTGAAAACTTTAAGGAGATTCAGAATACATCTCAAAATATTAAAGGCTCAGAGAAATTCTGCAGAAGAGTATCCCAGTTAACTTTTATTTAACTCTGAACTTTGTGTACTTATTCTGGTACTTTATTTGCCCAGAGAAAACTTATTTCCTCTTTAATGAAGTACAGTTTTGGAAATGTCATCCTGTTCTGATTGTCAGGATATGCATTTCTTGTTACATTAACTGGTTTTTGTAGCTCTGTGTTCTTGGACAGACCACTAGTAGTATATTCAGCGTCTACGCAAAGTACAGTAGTTTTTCAATAAGAATATTCATGACATTGCTGCTGTTTTGTTTTTTTTTTTTTTAACTGTTGCAATCAACTTTTAAACAGCTGTGTGCTAAAGAAAACCAAAGTGTAAGTTCAGGGAATAAAGTATAGTTGGAATCAAGCTGTGAGACCATTGTGTTTCTCACTCATGCAATTGCGGCGAGAGGGAAGAGTCCTTCTAGAAACCTAATCTTAGCAGCGGTGGGAGGCCTCACGAGTCAAACACTGAGGAATGCTTTTACCCTGCAGTCGTACTTATTAGAAAGCCATGTTGAAAGTTTTCAGGCAAATTGAGACATTCCTTCATTTCTAGCACTTACCGTGTATTGTGGAAATAAAGCTTTAGGAGATGTACGATCGATTAATGCCCTCCTTCCTTTTGTGACTTTCAGCAGTAGCTTACAAATACGTACTTTGAGTCAAATAAAGAAGTATTGTATAAAAAGAGCTGCAGTACAAACTGAACTGCATCGCCTTGTGAAAATGCAGGGCTGGAAGATGTATTTCTGGTGAATCAAAAGCAGCTCTGGCTTCTCCGGCCAGCACTTAATCACTTCAGAGTGTGACCCACATAATTGGTTTTCTTACTGTCATATGACAGACCTATCACCCCAACATTATATCAGAGAGCTGGAAAATAAACAGCCTGCATAGTAACGTCAGCAGCTCGGAAAGAATAACGCCTGCAGTTTCGCTCTGGTTGCTGTTTTGAAGTTTGCACCTCAAGGATCTGCTTTGTGACGGGATTTAAATTCAAAGGGGAAGTGCCCAGATGTAAGTCACCATTAAATCAAGGATCTTTTTCAAGAGATCTTGGGCAGGCATCACCGCTGATACTCCCGTTTGCCTATGTGAATGGAAAGTTGGGCAGGTATAAAAATAACTGCCTTATCTTTCTCAAACTTAGCCCCTTTGCAGCATGAAATTCACACTGGAAAAGTGAAAGGATTAAGCGTGTCTCAGTAGAGCAAGAACAAGGGTCTTCTTGGAAGGAAAATTGTTGCACAGGAAATGAACACATTTCACAGTCCAATCTCATGCATGTCCTACATTAAAGAATTAGGTGAGCAGGCTGCTGTCCCAGGCACACAAGCCCAAAGATCTTTTAGGGTCTGATTTTCCCCATGATAGAGCAGTTCTGGGGACAGAAGATTTCCCAGGGCCCTGTTCACAGAGTGGCCGGCAGGTTTCAGATAATCGTGTCTGGCCTTACTTGGGGACTCTGAGATGCAGGGAGGCAAGGTTGCATGACTAGTGCCGACAGGTTATTTTATCTTCAGGTAAGTTGTCGCAAGCCGTGAGATAACACTGTTCTACTTAAGTTAAAGATGATCTTTCTGTTGCAGTTTGTGAAGCAGGAGAGAGGCTCAGAGAGTGAGTCGGACCACAGCAGTTAGAGCACACCAGCTTCACCCCTCACCAACCACACACAAATCAGTGCATCGTTCGTCCCACTTTCGCTTTGCTTTCCGTGCTCTCCTCGCAGGCCCGCGTGAGGAATAGGAAGCAGGCACTGGCGGCTGGGACCTGCCAGAAGTAGCTTAAGTCATACGGAAAAAAGAATGTTTAGTTCAGTAAAAGATGGTAGTAAGCCAATGGGCGCTCAAATTCTGCTTTTCAAAGCAAAGACTTTCCTACTCTTAGGCGGTATGCACTGCTCAGGGTCCTGGGTACCTCCAGTTCCCAGCATGTGGCAGGTAATTAGAGGTTTGCTAAATGAGTTGACTTATATAGTTAGTTTCCTCATTCACTTGGTAGCTTCTCCTGAACTAGCAAGACCCCGAGTAACAGTGTTGAGTCAGACTGGCTGGGGAGAAGATGATAGGGTATGAGCTGGGACACCAGTCTCCTGCCCTTGGATGGGACTTAGGTGTTGGGATTCCCCAGTCTTCATAATCCACGAGCCCATCTCCTATAGATTCTGCTTCCCTGCAGAACCCTGCCTAATACAGAGGGCAGTCTGCTTTACTCAGGCAGCTGATTCAAATGTGAATCTTACCCAAAAACACCATCATCATAGACTTACCCAGAATAATATTTGTCCCAATGTCTGGACCCTATGGCCCAGTCAAATTCACGTGTAAAATTTAAACGTCACACAGGGTCAAAGGCGAAGAGCAGAGTACAAATGAGATTGGAGAGAAAGGTAAGAAGTTTGGACTTTATTCTGAAAGTACTGGGGGGTTATTGAAGGTGCTGACACAGGGAATGGCTTGGATACACCTCCTTCAAGTGTGGTGGACACTTCTTCAAAGGGGTGGGAGAGTTGTGAAGGTGAGATGGGAGCAGGGACAAGGGAGGTGGAGACAGGTGGACCCACTGGAGGAATGGTTTGAAGGTATGGGTTTGGGGAAGGAAAGGGGTAAATCGGGTACCACAAAGCCTAAGAAGCAAGGTCCTGCTTGTTGCATCCTTGGGGGTAGGATGCTGAATATGACAGTTGTCTCATTCTCTGAGTCAGGTATCCACAGACTACAGCCCACCTGTTTCTATATGGCCGGCAAGTTAGGAAAGCAATTCACGTTTTTATATTGTTGGAAAAAAAATCAAAGGAAGAATACAGTTGACCCTTGAATAAAGTATGGGTGAGGGGTGCTAACCCTCCATGCAGTCAAAAATCTGCATGTAACTTTACGTATTTTGTGAACTGTAAAAATTAGTGAAATTCACATTTCAGTGCCCGTAAATAGTTTTATGGGAACGTTTGCATAGTGTCTGTAGATGCCTTGCCCTACATCAGCAGAGTTGAGTAGCTGCAGTGCACACCTGTGGCCTGCAAAACCTAAACTCTTTGTTATCTGGACTCTTACAGAAAGTTTACTGGCCCCGTGCTAACAGTCTCTGGAAAAACATGTTGGTGTTCACCCGTCCATCTTATCTAACCCTGAGATACCCCTTGGCAGGGGCATTGTCAGAGCATGAATGTTTCTGTCTTTGACGTCTGTAAACTGAAGAAAGCCAACATTAAAGAGGCATTTTGTTCGCCAGCATTAGGACCTTGACCTGTTCGAACAACCAATTAAGGCAGCTTTGGAAATGGAAGAGACTTCAGAGGTGGTGAGCAAGGAGCAGGGATCAGGAACACAGCCCCTTCTGTCCTGGAAGGGACCCGCTGAGCAGTGTCCCAGGGAAAGCAAACCAGAGGGCACTGGCTGCCCTGCAGGTGTGGAGGGACCAGCTGTCAGAGACAAGACAGGAAAGGTGCCTGACAGTGGCTCACACCTAACCCTTTACTTTTTGAAATTGAAATTCTGCAGTTGGCCTTCTAGCTTGATTCAGCTATCCTGGCCTCTGAGAGGTGAAATTCTGTGTTAGGCATCCAGCTCTGGCTTCCATACATGGCTGGAGGTTGTTCTGCAGATCTTGATGGGGCTGAGTTTTTAAACAGATACAGGCTCCTTAGCAGGGATCCTCCGGGGTCTGATGGCAAGTTAAAATCAAAGGCCACCCAGCCTGCTTTTCAGATACAGATGGCAGTACTCTGAGTTCTTTGGAAACTATGCCTGTGTGGTAAATAAGCTCTCATAGGTATGAATTTGATACATCTGAGGGTTTTTCATTTGCAGAAAAATAGATGAACGTCTATGGTTGGGACACAGTTTCCTAAAACTGACACTGTTCAAAATTCACATCGTTGGAGTGTATTTATATCAGTGTGAATGTGACCTCATAATTTAAGATCACAGAAGCATAGAATGGCTCTTTGGTGGCGGTAGGGGAGGGATCTTTCCCTAACTTGTTCCTTCTACTAAGGCTCAGAGGATGAGGGAGTTGACAAGGCTGTGGCCCCGTCAGCCCAGGGCCAAAGGGCGCTCCCGAGTCCATGGGCATGCTCCATCTACACGGCCTTCACTCTCTGCACGATCATCTCAGAGACACTTCTCCAGGCTCCGTGTGTGCAAGCTAAGCTGATTCACTTTCAGTGAAGTGAGAGGAAGAGTCCTGCTGTCAGAGAAATGGCATTATTGATGGCTGAGGTCGTCTAAGCAGGACTCAGGCTTAACACTGAAGCTGGAGATGGGAGGCTTCCCTGTACAGCTCTCGACCCTGATCCATGGAGATGAAGATTCTCGGACTTGGCAAAATTTCTAGCTCGGCGCCACAGCTTCAGTAAGGAAGTGCTCCTTTCTCATCTTTGTGTGCTTCCTATTTCTATCTTGTTGACCTGATGTTCCATCTCGCCATTGCTTATACCTCCTGGAGAAGTCTGAAAAGAATATTGAACAGGAAACATCCTTTAAAAAGAGAAAAAAAAAATTCTGCTGTTCCAGCATTATTTTTTCATACTATGCTAATCATTTTTCAATACGTTGTGCAGATGGTAGGTTGTATTTTTGCGGAGGGTTTTTTCAAGCCAAGTTCATAGACGTGATCTTGAATTCGTAATGCTGTATTCCTAAGTGTCTTTTTTTGGCTGTCAAAATAGTGCTGTCTTTAAAAAGTACAATGTGGATACTCTGGGTGAGGCTGATTATATCTGCTTTCTTTCTTTATAGAAAATGAAGAATTTTTCCCTTATTACAAAAGTAGCATTTATTATAGAAAATGGGAAAAGGAGAAAAGTCAACAGAGGGACAGTAATTTGGTTTAAGGATCACCCTCAAAAACAACCGTGTCCTCTTTCTTATCCCTTCACCCTTTTTTTGATGATACAGTGAGCAACGTGATACACATTCATTCAGTTGCATGCTGTCTATATGTGTCAGAAATGCGGAGAACAGGATACCTAGCTTGGAGAACAGATTAATTGTATGGAGTTTGCATGACAGACAGGAAGACCATAGGTTTTAGGGACATAGCGATCTGGATTTTGATTCAAGAATTAGTGTTAAGGTCTGTGTTCCTGGGAAGTGGCTTTGCCTGCATTTCAATTGTAAATTAGGCAAGTGGTTCTTTGGGGAGGTATTGCATGAAGAGCCTGAGGCATGTCCAGCTGGAGACCCCCCTCTTCCACGTGATGATAGAGGGCAGCCATGGCTCTCACCCCCCGAGCATCTGCTGTGTGTAGACCTGCTTCAGTGACGAACTTTCCTTATAAAGGGTCATGTGGTAAATACTTGAGGCTTTGCGGACTAAGGGCAAAATCAAGGATATAATGCAGGTACTTAGATGACCGTTAAAGTGTAACCATTTAAGAACGTAGAAAGGAAACATTCCTAGGTCCCACACCACATGAGAACAGGCAGTGGGCCTGTTACGGTGTCTTCACGTGTTGTAATCTTCGTCACCCTGTGAGGTGGTCAGACTTCCAAGGAGTGGTGGTGCCCAGATTCTCATTGAGGCAGCCAGAGCCCAGGGTCCAGTCTGCACCACTGCCACTCCTGCCTGACAGGTGGTCACTGTCATTGTGTAACCACCAGGACCACATTTCCCTCATTCTGTCCCCTCAGCTTTGTCCCTTCCTCTGCTGCCAGTACCTTCTTCCTCTCCCTCAGCCCTGCTCTCATCCTTGAACCCGCCAAGCTCTATTCCTCCTCGGGCCCTTTTCGTTGCACCTCTCTCTTTATGGGATGCCCTGCACCTGGGTGCTTGGCAGACTCCTTATCCTTCAGGTCTCAGGTCAGATGTTCTCTTATTTGGAGAATCCTGCTTAACAGACTTGTCTGGGTGCCCCGGGCCTTCGGTCAACATGATCCTTCACTTCTCAGAGTCTTGGCTTCCTTTCCTCCACTCCTGAGCATTCATTACACGCTGTAACCGGGTAGTGTGATCTCTGTTCACAGGTTTGTCTGCCTCTGCCCAGTGGGACATGAGCCTGTCCTGAAGGACAGGGTCAGGGCAGTGTCCTTTTCATTGATACGTTCCCAGGGCCAGGAGAGCATGGAGCATAATAGGTGCTTAGGAACTGTTGGACATATGCCTTTATTTCTTTAGCTGATTGTCCCCCATTTTTCAGAAATGAGCTTAAATTTTTAGTGTGGGCTTTCCTGATTCCACGTGCAGGTAGTAGGTCTCCTGTTACTTTCCTCTGTGGCTGGAAGAGACAGCTATTATTTGGTAGGCCCAGCACCTGAGGAAGAGAGTCAGTGCCTTTCCTGTGGAAAGTGGTGTGAGGTGCGAGCCTCAGGAACCCACGGCAGGCCGGGTCCCTGCGTGAAGCAGAGCGTCGTCCGCCGCGGGAGAAGGGGAATCACACAGGGCTTGCCTGGCAAAGGCATCACCGGACTCCAGTTGTGGCTGGAGCTGTGGGTTGTGCTTCGCAGACCATGATGTGCTTAGGAGACACCCAGGATCTTGTGCAGGTTCTGATTTCTGTAATCTGGGCTTGGGACCACGGTTATGAATTTCTGACCTGCCTTTAGGTGCTGCTGAGACCTGCTGGTCAACAGACTGCACGTATAGTAACAAAGGCCCCAGGTCAGGGTTTCTCAGCCTTGGCACTATTGACATCTTGGACCAAATTATTCTTTGTTGTGAGAGGCTGTCATGTACACTGTAGAATATCTAGCACCATCCCTGGCTTCTGTCGACTGTGCCACTAGCATTCTCCCAATTGTGACAACCAAAAATGTTATCATGTTACCAGATGCCCCCGGGGTGGAGGTGGGGCAGGAATCCGCTCCCATGAGAACTCTGGCCTAGATGCTTCTCTGCTCTTAATCTGCTTGTCAGTGCCTCGTTTTAGTCTCTGAGTTGCCTTTTGCTTAAGCTAGTTTGGTTGATTATTTTTGAACTTGTAGATTTTGCCACTTATATACATGTTAGTACGTTCTTGTGTGATTTTATATGTAGTGCCTGCGTACGCCACAAAGCTCTGTAAATGTTCGTTCTGTGTCTCCTTAATTTTAATACCTAGCGTGGAGTCCAGTCTGTGGGAGGTAGTTGATTAATGCCAACTGAATGAATGACATTCTATAAGGGATGGTGTGTTCATGCTTTTTTCTTCCCTTTTGGGTGCTATAATCTTTTTTTAAAAATGTCTTATTGAAGTATAATATATATATATACACTCATAAGTGTATATACAGTTTGATAAGTTTTCACGTATGAAGTATTTGTGTGTTAAAGGCCCCCAGGTCAGGAGCAGAACATGACCAGCATCCCAGAAGCCTCCTCTCATGCTCCCTTCTACTCACTCTGTATCCTTAAAATATTTCTTCCTTTTCAGTAACAAAGGGCATTCATGTTCCACGTTGAAAATTTTAAAAGTACAGAGAAGCAAAAAGAAAGAAACATTATACTCTTTTAATATGTAAATTTTAACAGTCTGATATATATCCTTCCATTTTTTTTCAGTGCCTATGTATGCACAGAAATGTACTTTTAAACTAAAATGGGATCATGGGATTTATCTTGTTCTGGGACTGGCTTTTCTCACTCAATAGCACATCGTGTCCACATGAGTAAGTGCACATCTAATCCTTGTTGTAATGGCAGTGTGGGATTCCATTGAATGGATATATTGCAGTTTGTATAATCTATCCCCTTTTCTTGGTCATTTCTTGGAAAACTGGTCATTTCAGTGGTGTCCACTTTTCACTCTGAGAAATAGTCTTATTTTAATACTCAATAATTCTCTTAAGATGACATTCTTACCATTACAAGCGCAGAGTTGAATAAAATAAATCTCATTAAGACCTCAAATTCACATAAATTTGGTTGCCAAAATATTTTTAATGAGCTAATTAAAAAATATGTGTGTATGCATACATATATAGAGAGAAATTGAGTTTAACACATGATCTTGCTAAAATAGTCAAAATGAACAAAGGCTATAGTAAAGAGTAGCTGTTCCTTTCCCAGCCCTCCAGTCCTTCTCAAAGCAAGTGCCATTATCAGTTTCTTGAGCATACAAGACTGTTGGTATTAGCAGTCAAACAGGGTCTTGTAAAAGAAAGTGAGTGTTTTTTAAAACTTGAAATTTCCCAAAGACAACAAAAAGAGTTACTGGATAACTAAATGTATACTCTGCATCAGGAGTCAGCAAGCGTTTCCTTTGTAAAGGGCCAGATAATAAATGCCTTGTAGACTTTACAGGCAGTGTGGTCTGTGTTCACGGCTCCTCCGCTCTGCTGTTGTAGCACTGAAACAGCCACAGGCAGTACGTAAACAAAGAAGCGTGACAATAAAACTTTATTTACAATAATAGCTGGATGTGGACTGCTCACATTGCCGTTTGTTATAAGTATTAATATGTGAATATTCATGATGAATATGCAGTTTAGAGGATGGGGTGTGGTGTGAACTTTGAGGCCTTGCTTCCACAGGGCCTGACAGGGACCGTAGCGCACGGCTAAGAGTCATCTCCCTTTGGGCCAGTCTGGTTACCCCTTCTGTCCTCTGCTAGTTGTTCCTGGCCTGTTCTCGTCCCTCCCAAAGAGTCTGTTCTGGAATCGGTTGTCTTCATTGCAGGGGTTTCTCAGTCTCATGATAAAATCAATCAAGACTTCGTTCAGGTACAAAATCTTGCCAGTTGCTTTGAGTCCTGCTTTCCTCCACAGAGTACATGCAGCGAGTCAGTGGCTGTCAAGGGACTGCTGTCGCTGTGCTGTGGGGTGGTGGCTCTGCCTGTTTTCTGCTCCGATTTCCTGCCTGTGCTTTCAGCCTCTGTGCTGCGGTGGGAAAAATCACATTGGGTGGTAAGGTTTTCCTGCCTAATTGAGCTTCAACTAAAAATGATTTCTTTACTGGCTACAGACACCCTGAAAGCTCTGAAATACTACTCTTAAGAGCCTTATCTTTGTCAAAGCTGAGGAGTTCACTTCCTCCTTGAAAGGGCCATCTTTAATGTTATGTGACTACACTTGGAGGAGTGTTAGTTTTAATACTGGTTTGTTTGGTTCTTGATGCAGGATTCGGAGATCAAAAATGGTTCCCTTCATTACAGTTGTGAAAAGTTTTCCCAGTCCCAGGTTCTGTGCCTTTGTGAGGGCTCTGCCCAGTAGTCCCCACTCTGGGATCCAAGCTGACTGACCATCTGGGCTTCTCCTAGGTGCTCTAGTCTCCGGGTTAGTGAGTGTGTGTAGTGAGTTGCCCATGAATCCTTTGGATGGTGGGTCTTGTTTTCCCCTTTTAAAAGTTAACAGTCGAAAAGTCACCACCTAACCTCGACTTACTGTAAAGCTACAGTAATCAAGACAGTGTTGTATTGGTGAAAGAATAAACAAGCAGATCAGTGGCTCAGAACAGAGAGCCTAGAAATCGAGCCACACAAACACAGTCAGCTGATTTTGACTCTAGGAACAAGGGCAACACAAGGGTAGTCTCTTCCACAAATGGACACAGCTGGATGTCCTCATGTAAAAAAATGAATCTAGACACAAACCTTGCACCCGTCACAAAAATTATCTCAAAACAGATCACAGACCTAAATGTAAACTGTAAAAATCCTAAAAGACAACTTAGGAGAAAATCTAGTGACCTTGGGTTTGGTGATGATTTTAGATACAGCACCAAAAGCATGAGCCATGAAAGAAAATAATGGACAAGCCATTTATTTTCCATTAAAATTAAAAACTTCTGCTCTACAACAGACAGTGGTAGAGAATGAAAAGACAAGCCATGGACTGGTAGAAAAATCTTTGCAGAACTTCATATCTGATAATGGTTGTGTGTTCAAAAAATACCAAAAAACCCCACAGCTCAACAATAAGGAAACAACCCAATTAAACAATGTGTACTGTGGAGAACGGCACCACGTCTTTGGTCAGTGGGCAGCGTGAGGTCTCTCTTCATCTTCGAGGACTTTTCACTTTGGAACGGTTCTCAGGAGTGTGGTTGCTTGACAGTCGAACTCTGTATAAATGGGATGTTACTTTGTTCTTACTGTCCCTTCTGATGGAAGTTCTCTGTGATAGGTGCATGTGAAAACTGGTAAAACTTCCATTTAGGAAGGAGGCATTTGCCTAACTGAATGTATGCATTTTGGGAAATGTAATCTTGGTAAGTTTTAGAAAGTGGATTAAAAGTCATACATGCAGAACCTTTGACTTGTGATCTAAGAATTTAGTAGCTTGTAAACATTAACTCCCTAATGCCAGTTCCTGTCCTTCATTAACTGTCCCATCCCTTAAAGGAAAAAAACACCCTCTCCTCTACTTAGTACATGGGTGCTTTTCCCCCAAACCGCGTTTTTAACTCTCTGTGCCTACCACAGAAACCTTCAATGACTGCATTGCCTTGAGGATGAAGTCCACTCGCCGTAGCAGAGTGTCACCAGTATTTAGTCAGTGGTACTAATGTTGAGGGTTTTGCCAAGAACACCAGGCCTCTGGTTTTCACTTCCCTGCCTGTATGTGAAGCCTCATCTTTACTACATTCCTCTGTTTCATTATCCACGGAACCCACAATCTGGCCCCTTACTGCTTTTGCACATGGGTTTTCCTGGGATGGGAAAAGCTCTTGCCATTCGTGTGCTTCAGGACTCAACTTGGAAATCATGGCCCATATTCCCCCAGCACCACTCTCCAGTTTGCACGCACACTTCCAGAACTCTGCATGTATTTCATTCATAGAACTTTGGACCGTGCATCACTGGATCTCTGTCTACTTGCGTTCTTTCTTTGATCAGTGAGTTTTCTGGGTTGAGTCATTTGTTTCCTTATTTTCTGGCATGTGTGGAGTAGCCAGTGTATTGTTGTTTTAACTGAGTCAACATAGAAGTCAAAAGATCAAGCAAAACCATTGAATGAAGCTCATGTTAGCTGCTTTAAGAAATAATGGCAGTAGTTTATTCCTCCAGGCTCCTTTCATGGTGCTGCTCTGCTAGCCTTGATTGACACGTGGCTCCAAAGAAGGATAAGGAATGCTCACCTCCTTGGGGGTTTTTGAGCCAAACAAAAACACATCACTGTACCTGAACCCCGTCCTGTATTCAACCCTAACTGCTCTAGAGGCTGGGAAACTTCATCCAGCTAGACTTCCACGAGGAAGATGGAGATGGTCTGAATAGCCAGCAAGTCTCTGCCATAAACAAAGCTTATGGAGAATTGATACACATTCAGATCTGACATCCCATTACTTTCTGTTGAGATACTCAGCCACTTGTATGTAGAGTGTGGTGTGGAGTGAGTAGTAGGAAAGGGGGTTTAAATTCCTCTTGAAGAAAAAAGTGAGTTGATTAGGTAGTTATCTCTGTGTTCTAGGAGTCCTATATCATTGTTTCCATGTTTAAGATACGTTAATAACGCTGTCAATACTTCGCCATTTTGCAAAACCGGATTTTCTAGAGGACCTTGTGAAAAAAATACACCATGTCTCATACTCCTTGGATGTGGTACCACTACTTTCATCTCTGTGTGGCAGTATCTCTGTCTCGTTCAGTTAGATGTTGTATAAATTCCATTATTTTTGGAGGATGAAGGAGTTCCTGTAAGTGTGGTATGTGTCTCAGTGGTACTAATGTTTCAAGGAAATGGCTTTCTGGAATCCAACCTAGTCAGAGAATTAGAATTCAATCAGAGTGATAAATCATTGAACTTACTGTTGAAGGGCCTAAATTTAAATTAAATCTTTAAAAGCAATAACCTCTTTCCAGTTTGGGTACTACTAGGAGATAATGGAGCTCTTAAGTGGAATGAATTTGATTTACAAGTACAGCAATTCTTTCTTCAGTTGCTGATGTTTCCCACAGTATATGTTTTATTCTTTCGAAGTTTAATCAATAACTAATGTAAGTGAAATGTCTCTTTCTCGCCTGTTTCCTATTGAAAATATTCTCTGGTTTCTAGATTTGTGGAGCTTTTTGTTGGACATCAAGGTTGTAGGTGTGTATATAATTGTGCCAGGCGTATGTTTTAATACTACTGTCCTGGCCAGAGAGATGATGTTAAACATGTACTAAAAATGTCAGGGGATAATGTATTTCCTGATAAATGCACATTACCCCCAGGTAGTCTTCACATGACTGGGCTCCTGTCTGCTCATTAATTCACTTTAACGGTGTTGACTCAAAGGTGCTACATCCAGAGCTTGCAAGGCGGTGTCCCGGTCATCCCTGAACCAAGGCCACCGGACAATCACCCAAGGTGGGGACTGCCTTCGGGAACCAGCTGGTCGGCCAGAGGATGAATCCCCTGCGGCCTGGTATAAATCGAGACCACTTGCCTACTTGATGCAGGGCGTCGCAGTCGCTTCCAGGGGCTGCTGTAGCAAATGTCCACATGTTTGGTGGCTTAAAACAACTGAAACTGAGCTCACATTTCTGGAGACCAGAAGTATGAAACCAGTTCCCCTGAGCTGAAATCAGGCATTGGCAGAGCTGTCCTCCTCCCTGGAAGCTCTGAGGCAAAATCCTTCTGTGTCTCGTCCAGCTTCTGATGGCTGCCGGCCCTCTTTGGCTTGTCGCCACATCTCTCTGGTCTCTGTCTCTGTGGCCACAGGAGTTTTCCTCATCTGTCACTACCACTTCTCCCTCCCTCTTTCCCCCTCTTGTGAGGGCCCATGAGACTGCACTGAGGGCCCACCCAGATAAGACAGGATGATCTCCCATCTCAAGATCCTTATATCACATCTGAAAAATCCTTTTTTACCACGTAAGGAACTTTCACAGGCTCCAGAGATTAGGACCTGAGTATCTTTGTGGGGAGGGAGGTGCAGTGTTCAGGCTACCACAGACATGTAGGTGTCTGGAAGTGAGTGCTGGAATTGACCTACCTACTATAATGCTGAACTCGTAAAAAAAATTTTGAATTCTGTATAGGCAAAAATACATCCTTCTGGTGGAATGCTGTGTACCTCTTGCAAAAATGAAGGTTCTCCCTTCTAATGAAGGGTGGCTCCTATTTCTTGACAGAGAAAACACTTTTAGGGTGTTTTTCATGTTTTAGTTTTAATTTCTGATCTAGGTTTAATTGGATATGAAGATGAAAACGATGACATCATAAATAGTTCTGTTATAAAAGCTCCCCTGAGAAGCAGATACATTAGACTACCTTTTAAAATGATATTTAACATTTATCTTATGATTAGAAAAGGATAGCTCATTTTAGGAAATTTATAAAACCCAGAACAGCATGAAGAAGGAAAAAACTGCTGTAATTTAACAACCTAGAAATGATGACTATTGACATTCTGGCTTCTTTTATGACGTTACATTAGTTCTCTCCCTAGAGTGGTTAGCGGTTGTTACACCATTTGTCTGCCCTGGGTTGAAACACCATCATTGTTGTTATCGGGAAGTAGGATTTTCTGAAATGCTGGAAAACTGAAGAAGCAATGCTGTTGTTCAGCTTAGACTCTGCTTTCTTCCTACAGTTGGAGAGTTGGCTTTACCGCCCCTGAGTTTGATTGAGGTACAGGGAGATCTGGATATTTGCAAGCATTTCCTTAAACAGGGAATCCGTCAGTGAGGGTGAGTTCTTCCTGAAAGCATGGTTAAGCTGACTCCTAGCATGTTTTAGTAGAACCCCAATCCTGAGAGATGCCCTGAGGGGGAAACAAAAGTCGTTCAGGAACAAGTAAGTTTGGGAAACCGTGCGTGCACATGTGTGTTTTAATAGTCACAATGCATAGTAACATTTAAAAAAACCAGAGACCTTCTAGAATAAAGGAATGTGTTTAACCTAGAGTTTCCCTTCAGCTGATTGATTTTTTTCTAAAGCTTATTACAAAAAAGTATGTGGAGGATAATTTGTGAAACACAGTATTTATTAATGAACTTAGAGAAGGGATATCCAAATGTTTTTGGTGTGGTATGATTTTGGTCAAAAAAAAAAGTGTGTGTGTATCTATAGCTCTTATAAGTAGTATTGTTGTCATCCTTGGCAAAATCGAGTTTTTAGAAGTGATATATTTGATTCTAGTATTATAAAACGTTTTTTTAAACTAAAAATGTCTTACATTATAATACGTTAGATGACTTTTCTCTACCCTTTGGGGAGTTAGGAATTAAACTCTAGGAATAGTATCAAGCAGAGTGAAAGTTCAAGGGAAGAGTGAAAGAAATTTATATGTTTAAAAAAAAAAATGTGTGAAAGCTTCCCAACCTGTCCCACCAAGTGTCATTTTGGCCTGAAGCTGAATTAGTTCTCATCTGATTAAATCAGAATCGAATTCTGCTATTTCCTAACTGCTGTGAAGTGCAGATTTTTTAAATGTGTCAAAAAAAAGCAAGAATTTAATCCTAGTAGGAAACAACTCTTAAAAGAGAATAATTAGCATTTCATTTATATCATCATTTTACAACTTTTCAACATACAAAATTTTTCATTCTGTTTATATAACAGTGTAATTATTAAGTGCTTGGTCAGAACACCAGCATTAATTTTGAATTTTAGGTTTCTAAATTTAGATTTTTTTCCAGAGCTTGAAAAATCTTAGGAGAGAGGATTGAAAACCACACTAACTTTGTTTTAATGTCCACATCATCAAATGAACATGGTTTTCTCAGGACCATAATTAAATGTTTGATTTTTATACTTGGAGGATCAAGAAATGGCCCAGGTAATGTAAACAAGTGGCTAATCCAGAAATTGCTTATTTGAATTTAGGAAGTAACCACAAATGTACACTTTTACACATAGTCTTTCTACACAGACATACTCTGAAGTATCTGGGAAATGAAACCCTCATTTCCCTGGTTAATTAAAAATCAAAAGGCCTGTAAAGGAAGAGGAGAGGTCTTCTCACTTATCTTCACCCCAGTCCTGTAGGGCAGTGGCTCTGAGAGGACCCCAGGACTTCCGCATCACCTGGCATCATGGTTAATTTTTAGCATCAACTCACCTAGACTATGGTACCCTGTTGTTTGGCCAAACACAGTCTAGATGTTGTTGTGGAGGTCTTTATATCAGTAGACTTTGAGTAAAGCAGGTTACCCTCCATAACCTGGGTGAGCCTCATCCAATCCATTGAAGACCTTAAAAGATTGAGGTTCCTAGAAGAGGGAAGGATTGTGTTCTAGACTGCCTTCGTACTCAAGACGACAGCATGGACTCCCAGTGGGATTTCTAGCCTGCTGACCTGCCCTACTTTATGCTTGCCAGGGCCACAATCATGTGATCTGATCCCTTAAAATAAATCGGTGTGTAGTGTGTGTGATAACATGTACACTGTACACCATATTGGTTCTGTTTCTCTGGAGAACAGTAATACACCTGGATGCTTGTTAGAAATGCTGACCTCAGGCCCCTCCCCAGACCTGCTAAATCAGAAACAACAGGGGTGGGATTCAGCAGTCTTCCTCAACCAGAGGATGCTGATGACCCCTCTCCCACCCCCAAGCTTCAGAGCCCCTGCAGGTAAATAGAAGCAGTCTCCCAGAGCAGTTGAAGAAATTGAGATTCAGAAAGGTTAAGTAATGTGCCCAAAGTCATCCAGTTTTGATGTGGCTCAGGTTTATTCTTGACACTTTGAGAAGGATAAAATAATATTCATTGATAGATTAGCAGTCTTGGCATCTGCTTTTCAAGTGCCCTGTTGGGATGCCCATTTTCTGGGGGAAAAAAAAAAAAAAGAACATGCAGGGAACCAACTGTTCATATGTAGTTGATGAGAGCAGTGGTTCAAGGTCTTTATACCATCAAGTATCCTTGTATTATTTCATGTGGTGAAAGATTTTGTTGATTAAAGAAGCTCTGTCTTAAAGTAACAGTTATTTTGCCATAACAGCCACGCAGACTTCCTGATTGGCCTGAGATCACCAGTACTGCTGGATGCAGGTGATGTATCCCAGGCAAAAGCAAAGGTGTTTGATGTTTTTAATTAGCTTATAAACCTAAATGTAGAACTTCCATTAAGCATTTCACACTGGAAACAGCCAAGGATTTTCATTATTGTAGGACAGTTTTCCAGAGCATCTGGAGACTCCCTGTTGGATGTGTTGGCATTGCAGGACACTTTCAGATACAGTTACCAAACAATGCCATGCAGCAACTAGGCTGTATTAGCAGGGTATAAAAGATAAACACCCAAATCTTAGTAGTGCCTTACTTTTTCACTCAGCAAAATTGATTTACCAGTTTGGGTGTGGCTCTCCTCTAAGCAGTAGACCAGAGACCCAGGGTCTGTCTTTTCTGAGGCTCTACTTTAGTTCACCCATGATTCCCAAGGTTGCTGTGCAAGGGGGAGAGCATGGAGGTTTCTAGTGGGCCGGCTGGGAAATGGTGTCATTATTTCCATCCATATTCTGTTGTCTGGAACTCTGTCACATAGCTGCACTGGAATGCAAGGGAGGCTGGGGAATAGGGTCTGACTGTGTGCCTGGGAACAAGCAGAAATGAGCTTGGTGATCAGCTGGCAGTCTCTGCCGCCTGGGCCCTGAGTGCTCAGATGTTTGTAGTTTAGTGCTTCTCCCGTGATGGATTTCTGTTCCCTACTAATGAAAGTGGGTGTGAGGGGTTGGAATTGAGTTGTTACTGATGCCGCTCAACCCTTCCCAGGTCCTTACTGGCCTGTGGGGAAAGATAGAGCCTGAAAAAATAAGTCACATTGTACCAGCTCTTGCCCACAGCTTCAGCAGGGACCTTCCACCACCTCTAGGTTTTCATCCAGTTACAGCTTATAGGTCAGTCTATTAGCAGTACTTGTAATACACTGTCTTCTGCCATTTTTGTCTCCCATCTCATATGCACTCCCTACCCCATATCCCTGAGGGCATGATCGTGCTGCTACTGTGCCAAGAATGCTGACTCAGTCTCCATAAACCACTGACCCCTGAGAGTGGTCTTATATTCAGGGCAGAAGTGAGGAGAATACCTGTTGTCCTAGTTATCTGTTGCTGTGAAGCAAGCGACTCCATGAAACTATTAATTTTTTTCTTCCCCACAAGTCTTTGGGTTGATTGGGCTCAGCTGGGCAGCTCTTCTGTCCCATGTGCCACTGCCTGGGGCTACTTGGGCGGCTGCATTCAGCTGGGAGCTCAGCTGAAACTGGTAAATTTGAGATGGGCTCCCGTTCTCTGGGGCCCTGTCCACATGGCTCTCGTCTTTTAGGAGTTGCTCTTGGACAGCTTAGCGGCGAGGCTCCGAGAAGGTGGAAATTGCCAGGTCTCTTATGGTCATGGAAGACTCAGAACTGGACTTCTGCTGCATTTTATTGGTCAAAGCAAGACACAAAACCAGCGCAGATTCTAAGAGAAGGGAAATAGGTCTGCGTGTTAGGGGATGAGAGGAATTGTTGGTGGCACATGTGGAGATTATCACCGTGTCTTTATACACTTTGTCACCTATTACTTCAAGGTCCTGCTACTTGTATTTTGCTGTATCAGTCACCCGTGAAATTATTCCACCACCAGTATAACTTTCCTCCAGAGGTTTCAGGCTACTGATGTCATTGCTGTAAGCTTGGGCAGGGAGGCCCTGATTCTGGGAATGTGTGAGGTGTACACAGGAAATAATGAATGAACTAGTTTGCTTGGTGATGAGGGTTTGTGTTTTGAAGGTAGTGAGTTTGAAGAATTAAGCAGTGCCCTGAATTCTAGACTAAAGGGTCAGGGAGCCTGGATTAATGGTGGCAAATCACAAAGCAAGGTTTTCAGAAGACGAATCTCCTAATTGTGTAAAGGAGATTGAAGGACGGTGTCACTGACCATGGCCACCATATTGGTGGAATGAAATGAGCAAGGCTCGGAATACAGGCAGAATAGTGGGGCCTAAAAGAAATAGTCATGAAAGACAGACATAGTCAACATAACTAAAGGAGGCTGTGCAGAGGCGGAAAGGAGGAATGGAAGGCTGGGTGCAATCAGCTCTGCCACAAGTAACAGTTTGAAAATACTGTTAACAGGGAGGTTTGTGCTAAACAGGAGACTCTAGAACTAATCAGAGACGGGTAGCTGAGAGGCTCGTACATTTAAATCTTAGTTTGGTCTTGTTTGGGGCTGATAGTAAAAATGCATGTATCAGTCAGCTTGGAATTTACTGTGCTATGGCAACAGACAGCTCCAGAATCTCAATGGCTTCTTACATCCCAGGACTCATTTCCCACTCATGTTCTGCCTGTTGCAAGTCATCTCAAATCTGCCTCACATCTTCTCCATTTTGTGATCAGGCAGAAGCAGCAGCCTGTCTGGAACAGTCCTGTCTCAGATTGGAGGGAAAACAAAACTTGGTGGATGCACATGATAGCTTTCAAAGTTTCTGCTTAGAGTTGCATATATCCCTTCCATGTTTTATTTTATCTTTATTGTATTAGCCAAAGCAGGTCACAGAGTTAAGCCTGCTGCCTATGGGGACAAGAATTACATTCCTCTCACAAGAATAGAGAAAGGGCCCCTTTGGGGCAGCAAATATTTTTGAATAAATAATGCAATCAGCTACATTTCCCCCTATTTTTAATTACACAGATAATGAAAATCATCATAGAAAATATGGGAAAGGACACAGGCGAACGTTTCCAATCACCCAAATTTCCCCTCAGTGGAAATAACTGCTACTGTTAGTGTTTTGATGTAAAAATCTTTGGATGTTTTTCCTGGGAAATTTTTACAAGGGCATCAAATGATACATGCTGTCCTGTCACTTGGTACCGACTGAAAAGTACACAGTAGCCAAGCACCCATGTAAGTAAATACACACCTACGTCCTAACTCATAATGGCTCTCTGGTATTCCTCTGTACAGATACACCATAATTTACTTAATTGTTGGACATTTAGATGTTTCCAGTTTCACTGTTTAATAAAATGCTACCATAAGTCTCTTCTATGTACGTATTTGCACATTTCTCAGACTGTTTCTCTTGGATAAATTCCTCGCAGTGGCATCATTAGAGGGATTTCTTTTTAAAGTCCTCTTTGATACACCATTGACAAGTTTTATAGCTTAGTTTATAAGGCCCACTCTTCCTTTTCCCTCTTCTAAAATGGAGTGGTGTTACCATGGCAATAGAAAAAAAATCAGTATTCACTGAAGGGCCTAATTTGTCTCTGTCTTCATTTTAGCTCAAAAGTTAGATTTTTGTGCCGAGGTTGGCATGTAAAATACCTGTCCAGGGTCTCTTCTGGGTTAGGAAGTCAGCACCCCCTGGAGGTGACCTCTGCATCCCTGCTCATCCTGTTTCATAAATTGGCTCCCCCGTTGTCTGCTGGAAAGGCTTTGTCAGGCACTGCTGGTCTTGTAAGTTGCTCTGTCTAGGGAGACTCAGTGACTGATGGGTGTCCTGTCAGCTTGTAGTTTGGAAAGCGGTCGGTCATAAACAAGGCAGTTTATATAAAGATGATGAATTTAAAAACTCATTATGGTAGATTTATTTGGGGATCTGATTCATTACTGAAGACCAGTTGAAGGCATGATACAAGCTACCTATTGTCTGGATTTTCTTGAAGAGAGGAAGAAGCTGAGTGCATGATGAAATGGTTAGTTTAGCCCACCTTTCAGGGAGGCGCTGCTGTTTTGGAGACAGCTTGAAGTCTGGATTCTCAAACTGGTGGTTGAATTGAAAGATGGTCAGAGATGGTGCAAGTGTAACTTCGAGGCCTCCACGTGAGGTGAGTGAGGTGCTCGTGGGGTGAAGGGCAGAACTGTTCTTGGTGGGTGGGGGAGGCGAGATGAGCAGCAGGAACACAGCCTTTCAGTGCCCAGCAGCTGGGACGGGGCTGGGGAGCCCTAAAGCTAGACTTGAACAGCTCTGCAGTGGTGCTCACTGATACACCGGGTTGCTTATTCTGTGTGGCAGAAAGTAAATGTACCTTCACGTTGTCAAACGATGCAGAGTCTCAAGTGGACCCAGAGCAAGCGCCATTGTGTGGCATTCTCATCTTGTTCGTTTGTTTGTTTTTCTTTAAAGAAGGCAGGGAGCAGTTAAGAGGGGCGCTTTGGAGGAAGACGGCGTGGGGCCTGAGCGCTGACCGGGCCGCTTTCTGGCTGCGTGGCCAGGCTTGCGCCTGTTACCTCCCCTCGGGTTGTGCATTCTCGTTTATGAAGAGAGACAGTAGCAGTATCTAGCTCAGAGGAGATTTATAAGATTGAAATACATAACGTACGTAGTGGAACCCCTGCCTGGCACATCGAGGTCTGTAAATGGTGTCTGGTTTTCAATACGATATACAGTATAATTATCATTATTTTCCAAGAGCAGAAGCATACTTGACAGGTTTGAGTCATGTAATCAGGGGCAGTACCCTGGCCCTCATAATCGTGCACTTGAAGGTGGCTTTAACTATATAACCTTATATGGTTCTTCCTGCTTTTTGTGCTGTTATAAAGGAAACTGCAGTGTTTCAGTGGCTTAGTGCAATAGCGTTCATTTCTTAATGTACCAGTTGAATGGGATGTTGCAGGATGGAGGATAACTTTCCTTCACATGGTGACTGAGATTCCCAGCTTCTTCTGTTTTGTGTCCCTGCCATCCCTTAAGACCTTAGATTTTATTGCTATCACAGAGAAGGGAGAAGCATAAAGGAACACTGTGAGAGGGTTTTCCATGGTTCTGACCTAGAGGTGGTGCATATCACTTCTGCTCACATTGCATGGTCTAGAACTAATTCACGTCTTCACACCTTACTGCTGAACTTGACGTAGTGAATCTACCTTGGTTGGTGATCATACCTTGTAGGAAGTAGGGTTTGGGCGCAGGTACCTTTGTGGGAAAAAGACCAACGAGTGGTGTTTGGGGCAACTGTGAGGTGTACCAGGGACATCATCTTTAGGCACCTGGAAAAACGGACCTAGAGCTTCAGTGTGGCCATCCATCCTAAATGAGGATACGTTTGCCTGTATCCGTCTTAGATACTGAGCTGTCAGATGAGGATGCTCAGGGTTAACCTTTCCTTTATGATAAATGCCCAACCCAATTGGAGGGAAAAGACTAGGCATTTTTTTTTTTGGTATCTTTTTTCAATATACATTTTCTAGAAAACCATGCCTCGTATACATTGGGACTGGATATACCATCACATGATTTATGAATAGTTCCACTGCTGCCCCAAAAAGAGATGAGCTCCTCTTGAATACAAGAGATCTCTGAAGGAGTGCAGATCCAGCAGAACCAGGCAGGCCATCAAGCATTCCATGTTCCTTATATCATCATAGATCTGGTGCCTGCAAGCTTTTTATGGTGTTTTGGTTTAAGCTGGCCTCAGTGGAGGACTGGAGGACTGGGTGCTTGTGCTTAAACGAAGTTTGTCAACCTCACATCGCAGGGAAGGAGTTTTCTCACGGTCCTCCGAGTCTATAAAAAAGTGTTTATTATCTGCAGCAGTAAAATTATCTTGCTTTGATAGGAGCTCTTGTAGGGTGCAAGGGGACCCACTAAAGGGTCCTTCTGCCTAAAGATATGAGGGAGGGCATCCTGTCAAAGGGTCTTGTGAGCAATGGTGGGGGTCAGGCCTAGAGGACAAGGGCGTTTGGCTGAGGAATCAGTGTGGGCAGATTTAGATAGCTCTGAATGACCCAGTGTGTGTATGGAAAAGCAAATAGTTCAGCTGATGAAGTGTGGGTTTTAAGTGAGGACTGAACTGGAGATGCAGGTGATTCGTAAGCAGGTGCCTTAGGCAGGAGGACCCTGTCCTCTTTGCTAAAGATTTTGGACTTATCTTTTGGGTATTGGGGAATCATTGAAGGGAATTCAGCTTGGGAATGACATTGACTTCTTCTGCATTTTAGGAAGATCACTGGCAGAAGATAAAGAACCAACCTAGAAATTCATGTTACATTTTATTTCTGGGCCTCGGAAGTTGGGACATTTCTTTTCGTGGGTTTCAATTATTACCAAACATCTTTGGAGGATCAGTGTGACACAGGTCTAGAAGTACATTTTTGAGAACGTGTGGGAGAGACGTGAATTCCTTTGCTCAGCAACTCTGCTTTATACTCTGACCTGAAGAAGATTGAGATCACCAGCCATTCCATCCCAGGGCACTGACACCACCTGGAAAAGGTCACTGGTGCAACCGCCCTGAAAGCTGCCCTCATGTTCTACTGCTTTGACCTCATATTGTCAGGTAATGTACCTTAGATGAGAAAATACAGTGCTGGCCCAAGACAGGTAGTGGGACTTTTTTTTTTAAGAAGTTTGAGCGGGATGTTTAACCTTTCAGAGTCAATTTCCTTACTGACTGCAGAACTGGAGTTAATACCACCTGGCCTGCATAATATAATCAGTTCTGCTGTAATTACTTTGAACCCACTTATTTATTTTGAAACCATTAATTTGTTCTAATATGATCAATATATTAGGGGAAAATTTGATCATGACATGGATTTTGTATTTGACGTTGTCTGCAAGAAACATTAGGTGAACGCAGAAAACTAGCCAGCTGACCCAGACCACGTGGGAATACACAGGTCACAAACCCACACCCCAGAAATCTGGCTACTTCACTTTTCTGCAAGGGTTGTCAGCCACAGCCACCCACATCTGGGGGTATGGCTGTCCTTCTGCTCTCAGGTAACCCTCCCTCCATCGTGTCACAGTAACTCATGAGCTGCAGCCCGGCTGATGCCCATTTCCATGAGCAAACTTTATGCCTTTTTCAAGGTGAAGGTCCATAAAATTCCATACATCTTTATTGTAGTATTTATGTATCTCTTTATCATTTAATATGTGTAAAATGGTTCTACTCTTTTTATTAGGGTTCTCTATGTCACTGTCAAAATTTTGTGAGCGTTGCATCCCCAGCTCCAATTTTCCCATGAGCCCTGTGGTTTTTATTGTGCGATTTTTTTCTGCAGCACAGTGATTTTTAAGAATGCTTGGGTTGAGTTACAGCAAAGCTGACTGTTCTGTAAAAATTGTTAGGATGCATACGATAAAATTCTTGGTACAATACTCATAGTGTGGGCATCCACGCAGGCGGATTTTCTTCCATTCATAAAGCTGTTGGGTGGGGGCCAGATCAGATGGAAAGAATGTTTCCAATTGGCTTGATTATGGGTCACACGTCATTGTCATGTGAGGGGACGGGAGCAGTGGTGACGAGCGTTGCAGCCAGCTCTGCCTGCTCCGTTTACCGGTGCCCCTGATGTGTGATGCATGTGATTTAGCACTTAAGCTTCGTCTCCAGCTAACCCGCCCTTCTATACCTGACATGGTGTTTGGACTGGGAGTCAGTCCTTGAAGCTGGCTCCCAGTTAGATCCTGCCCAGGGGTTCCTACAGGGAGACTGGAGGGCTGGAAGAGTGGAGAAGGGTGTGTTCCCTCCTGTGTGTGTGTGTGTGTGTGTGTGTTCTGTTTTCACCCTGGCTGTACTCCTGAGGCTCAGCTTCCAGTTTGTTTGTTGTTTTGACACAGTCAGCACCAGCCAGGCAGCACCTGCTCCTCAGAAGTCTACACCCAGCTCACAGAGCCCCTTCTCCAAGCTCCTAAATATCTTCCCTTTCTTCCCAAGGGGTGATGATTGCTTCCTTTGGTTTGTGTTTCTGCATTAGCTCAGTGCTCTCTGTTCACTATGTCGATTCCACAGCACCTGTTTCACCAATTTCTCATATCAGAGTCTCTCTGATAAGGTATTTGATAGGATTTCTGTTTTCCTCCCAGAATCCCAGCTGATACAGGATAGAAGATCTGGTGATGCCAATGTCAGTTGGAGCAGTGGTACAGGAGCAGAAGGTAGGATGGGCGGTTGATAGGCTTGACTGAGAAGCAGTAGCCCAGAGGTCCCATGATGAGGATGCTGGTCCCTTGCCATTGGGGCGGAGAACTTGGGCCTGAAGCCTCAGCTCTGCCATTTAACCAGTTGTTTCTTCAGCAGTTTATTTAATCCCCTTAAATCTGAATTTGCTTACCTAAAAAGAAAAAAGGGGGTGATAATAATATCGGTGGATGGGGGTTGGGACTAAATGAGACGATGCTTGTGAAGTGCTTAGGGCCATGGCTGGCACGCGAGGAAGCTGAGAGTTGGGGGCTTTCCACTTCCTTGCCGCAGCTCTGCTGCCTGGGGAGTCACCCTGGGGAGCGCCTTTTGTTGTCGGTGGCTGCAGTTACTCAAGTTCTTTTGTTTTGAAAGGCGACAAAAGAGGCATTTCATGCCTGTGTTTTCAGCATTGAAGCAAGTGACCATCCCCTTTCTTTCTGCACAGATAACTGACGGTGAGGAAGAGTGACTCACCTCTTTGAAGCTCATTTTAAGCGAAAAGCTTTCTGTGATGACTTGAATTTAGAACGGTGAGTTGGTGAGTTGCTTTGCAGGGGAGTTGCCACGCATCTGTTGAGGAAGTTGGTGACCGCGTCCCAGTGCTTTGTCACACTGATTGGATGTTGGAATGTACTGTGACCTTGAAGGAGCGATGCCACATGCTGAAGACGCCATGATGTCACTAATAAAAGGACGCAGCCACTGCCTTACACTCAGAGAAAATCCTGCATTTGAGTGATGGGTATGAATGTGTTCTTTTATAATTGGATGCATGAATGCTGTATTTCCTCGTTTAAATTAAATCTGAGACTAAGCCCCTACCTGCCAAAGTAGAGAGATGCCCAGCGCCAGTTACTGGGGTGAGGATTTTCCTAAGGTTTCCCATGAGTTCCAGAGCCCTGACACAGTTCTGAAATGCTGTGAACGTGTCCTTGTTCTTACCTGTATTGGTTGCCGCTGACTCATTATTTAAGGCAACATGATCCATTTTAAAGGCAAATTGGGCGCAGCAATCATTTGTCAGGGCTCTGAGCTGCAGGATTTGGTTCACCCTTTCCAGGTAAAAATGCACTTGGGCATCCTCTTTGCCTTCTCATTTGAAGGAAGGCTAACCCACCCCTCTTCCCTTGCCACCTGCTGCCCCTTTCAACCCCCATGTAAAGTGTTAGAACTCTGATCACAAAGACATGGCTGCATTCTTATAATAGGGAAAATACTGTTCATGATTTTGCTTCTTAGAGTTGTAAGTAAAATGCAAATGGTCACTTCCATAGACGTCATGCCACCGTCCTGCATGCCAGATATCACGCTCAAAACTTTGTATCCAGTACCTCTAAACCTCGATCATTTTGCATGGTCTTGACCTTGTTTCATAAATGAGAAAACCAAGCCCCCAGGAATATCAGTCACCTGTCCAAGGACATACGGCTGTGTAAAGAGCTTGGATTAGAGGATTGAATTTTTAATATCTGAGACTTCAGTACATATTTCTTGGTAGATGACTTGATGATTGACTCAGAATGAGAGAGAAAAGGCACTTGGCTGGCTATTTGAAGAACTTCACACCTTGTCATTCTATTTATATTTTAGAGTATTCAGCTTAAGTGTTTTTGCATTTTGCCTTTGAAGAGGAGGACAAGGTGAACGTTAAATACAGATGAAATTGTGACTGCGGCTAAGTGACTCCTCCGGCATGAAGGGTGGTCTCCTGCAGGAAGCCTGCTTGTTTACGTGAATGTCTCAAGACCTGCTTTTGATTTCTGGGCCAGGCCATGTTTGTACGGGCGCAGGTATTTTGGTACATTGGCATTTTTAAGTTGTGGGCCTAGAGCTGTTAAATGTGAAATACGAGAATCACTGATTGTGAGGATGTGAGCTGCATTGCCAGGACCCCCTTTCTCTTATACCCACGTGGTGATTTGATGACCTTTTCTTTTTTCCCTCTTGATACATAAAGTGCAGTTAATCCTTGTTTTATGAGCACCCGGCAGCGACAAATAAGGGCTTCTAATTAGGAAGTGAATGTATGTTTTTTTTTAAATGGAAGAATTCATCTCATCAAAAAAAAAAAAAAATTCCACTGTTGTGTGCTTTAAGTGCTTGGGTCATATGACTGAACAAAATTAAGATTTCTACATTCGGCAGATCTTACAGTGTTTTGAGGGGAAATAGGCCATAAATATTATGCATAATCTATACACGTATACACATGCATTTAGAAGAAGGAAGACAAGTGTTGTGGATAAAAAAGAATACAGTGATGGACATGAGGAATCAGGATGAGGAGTGTTGAATCATTAAATACATTGGTCCAAAGGATTAGAGTTACATGTACTTACAATAGATGTTGCTAAATTTGAATACAACTCAACAAAGGATTTGCAAAATGAATTGAGTGCTAGGCCTACTTATTTGACCTGTCATTTCTGTGAGGGATGGTGGCACCTGATAATGGCAGTGGAAATCCATTCTTTCCAGCCAAAGGTAGACCAATCTTGTTTTCTGTCTGTGACAGTCCATGGAATTGCCCACAGATAATGGTTTCTCCACAGATATGTTAGATCTAGAAATAAACATTAATTTTTTATAATATATTATGACTTACGCAGCTTTTGAGCTGATACATTTAATTAATTGGAAAGATTTGGAATAAATTTACTAATATGCTAGATATAATAGCATATAGCACATCTACAAATTAATTCTCCATAAATTAATGGTTGTTTCTTTATTTTTATTATTTTTCAAATGTGTTTCCTAGGGACAGTTTTTCAAGCCCTAACACATAATCTTTTTAATGGTGAGTGGGAAAAGCCTATTAAATTCGTATTTGGGCAAATGTAAGTAAGCAGTGGTAGGATTAAGTTTGCAAATCTGATTTGAAATCAGTTTCTTTACTCTTTCCTCACCTGCACTGATAAAGGGACCCATCTTCAACAACTTGAGCAAAGATCTGGCAGTCAGTATTCAATGAGTGTTA
Source organism: Camelus ferus (assembly GCF_009834535.1). Lineage (NCBI taxonomy): Eukaryota > Metazoa > Chordata > Mammalia > Artiodactyla > Camelidae > Camelus > Camelus ferus. Next base: position 15,787,966 of record NC_045699.1, read on the forward strand.
GAATTTATTCATCAAATATATGTTTGGAGCATTTTATCCATTTCACAGAAGTTACTATTTTTGCATTGGAAAATTTTATCATTCAACTTTTTGACAGTCATCGACCCATCTAAATCAAAGTCAAGTCCCTTGATAGCAATACCATTGCAAAGGATTCTGTTTAACACAACTGTTAATTTTTTTCTGATTTTTTAAAATGGAAATCGGAAGTTTTTGTTTTGACCACAAAAAATTCTGTGTAGGAAATAATCAGGTGCCTTTGAAAGTTGCTTTCTATTTCTTCATTGTTGCATGAATTCTAACCACATGTGTGGAAAGGACGAAGAGAAAAGGCTGAATTGGAACTCTGCTCCTTCCTTTGGTTCAGAAAGAACTCTCTGGCTTCCCCCAACCCCGCCGTTCCTCCAGTGTAACACACCCTGCAAAGCACTGCTTGGGAACACAGACGTGCATGTTCACAGCCACTCTGTGCCGTCAATAAGGGAGATGGAAAAGAAAACAAAACTGATTTCAACTAAGGAATTGCCTGGAGGTGGCAGACACGGTGTCCCGTACGGTGATGAGAATGATTCCGCCGATGCCGTGTTCCCTGTTTGAGCTCTCTGCACAGCACAGCGCATCACTGTTGCGTGTGGAACACGTTTAATCATCTGATCCCTGGTTTACAGGTGAGGAAACTGAAGCCTCGGGTGTCTAAGTCTGCCTAAGAACGTGAGTTTCAACTAGTGTGGCTGAGTTTTTTTCTGTGCTTTTTCTCTCTAGGGTGAAGGTGGATGTGAACGCAGGAGTGTGATAGTGTTTCTTGCTCCTTCCCGTGTCCCGGAAATGCTGTCTGTGTCCTTGGAGAAAACTTTCTGGAGCAGCCTTATGATCATGACTCATTTATTCTTCTGTCCTTTCTCACACGTGGCACTTGGCACGGTCTAATGTACATTTATTTGTTCGGAATGGTGTGTTTTTAGTGGTGGCAGAAACTCTGTTTAATTTGCTGCTGATTCCCAGCACCTGGAACAATAATACCTGGCTTGCAAGAGTCATTAAATAAATATTTACTGAGCGAATGTCTGAGTCCACTCGACCCCAGTTCAGTCTGCTCAAGCCTGTGCTCTGCATTGCTGCAGATTCTGAGATTGAAAGGCTTAACCCTGACCTATCCAGGACAGACTTTGCATCCCTCGCCCACTGACTGCCCACTTCACAGAACTGGTCTGGGGCTGCGAAGCTCTCATCACCCGTAGTATACCATTTCTAGCTACGAACAACTTTCAACCACCATGAACTTCATCTGGGATGTCCTTGTGTCTTGAAATTATTCTAAGTCCTTGACATGCTGAATAAAAGCCAGGTTAAGAAACCTTCATTTTATCTATAAAACTAATCAGGAGACTCAGATCATTCAGTCCTAACATCTGTGAAAGTCAGTCATTTTGAGAAGCAGAGAAAACTCAACCAGCCAATTTATTTTGATAAACAAGACTGAATAGGTATTCAATGCAAACTGTTAGGGAGTGCCACATGCCCCATAAATCCTTTAAAGAAAAAAATCCCAAAATACCAAAACTAGGTCTTTTTTATTTCTCTTCCTTAGAAATCTTGAACCTAGTATTAAGTTTGCTTTGAGAAAAGAAAAGAAAACGTAAAAGGCATTTCTATCCTAGGCCAGCTCGTGTGCTTCTCCAGGGCCTTCTGGGTTAGAGCAGTCTTTCAGGTGCCTAAGTTCTAGCGGGGCTTCTGCTAGGTTGTACTTGTTGAGATGATCTCCCAAATCCTGGCCTTAAAACTTTGATCAGATGATACAAACCGTTGGTCTCTCAGCTGCATCTGGCCCCAGGTCTATTTTGTTTGGATGTGTTTTACATCTGTCACCAACATTCCAAAATTGGGGCAGTTCATGTTAAAACTTCTATTTCCACTTCTCTTGAAATACCCGAAGATTTGTCCGTCCTGGACCTACACGCTGTTATGACACGACATTGGGCTGAAGTTGAACAGTGGCCGTCCTGGAGATAGATCCTGAACTCTCCAGTTTGCCATAGTCCTCTCCACCCTCTCGTAGTGTCCATGCTTGCTTCCTTCCATTGCTTGTCCAGTTCCTGCAGAATTGAGGCAATAACTGATTCAAGGTGGGCTTAGAAAAACTAAACTCTTGGTCATCGCTTCATGCCTTTGCGCTCTCTTCCTGCAAGTGTTGTGAGTCGGTGCTTTCTGCAGAAATGCTCAAGTTTCACGAGGATGGCAAAACTGATCAAAGCCCTTGGGAAATGCTCAAAGAACTGTTTTTTCATTTTCGTTTTTGTTTTTTCTTTTTTTTTTTTTAAGTGGAAGTCCTGGGGATTAAACCAAGTACCTCATGCATGCTCAGCATGTGCTCTACCAAGTGAGCTACACCTCCACCCCCAAAGAACTGTTCTGAAGACTGGCTTGTTTTTCTGTTTCTACTGAGATGGGAATATCCAACTCAGTGCCTGTGAGATCAAAGAAGATAGACTGTAGCCGTCTCCTCCTTCCTGAGCTTTCCCCCGTCAGGAGGAGGCTCAGTGGACACTCTCGGTAGACCTCCGACAGGCTGTGCTAATCACTAGAGCCGGCACCAGCCATCGTGTGTGTGCAGCGGCCTAAGCACGTTGACATTCCGTCTTCCGCCCTCCCACTCCTTTAGATTTTCAACACTCTTCTCCTTTTGCAGCCCATTTTAGTTGACTTTTATGAGACACAGTGAATAGAAACCTTAATGTCAGCGCCATTAAATCAGTACCTACAGAAATAATCTGGAAATGCTAAACCCTGGCAGGAAGCGTGTTCCAATTAGTACTGATAAAAGTACAGTGAGCTGAAAACAAAAGTGACTTCAGCAAGGAGGAAGGAGAAAGGGTACAACTCCTCCAGCTCACTTGGAATAGGCAGAGAATCTCAAGAACTAATCTTCCTCGTTAAGTGTTTCAACTATTTTGAAAAGACAGTCTCCCTTGTTTTCTTAATTTACTTCACCCATTGAAAAGGACACGAATGGTCCTTTGCAAGGATAGGGCTTTAGGATTTTGAGACTCTGAAGATTTGTGTGGTTGTGTGCATGCACGCTGTATGAGAGAGATGGGATTCGAATTTTAGCTGCTGTGTTCTAGCTGCATGTCTTTGAGACACCACAGAGTTTGCACTGTTTCCATTGGGCCATCACTGGGACTTGTGTTGGGAAAAATCATGCCAACTTTCCATGATCTTCAGAGAGATCATTTGATTGGCTATGTGCAGATCAGATCTGAATCTTACATGGTTATAATAAACTTGGAAAACTCTTACCTACTTGGGAGTATGTTTTATCTGTGAAGAAACTGTTAGGTTGAAAATACTATTACCTTTTTTACCTAGGTAGCTCCTTCTTACCCTTTAAAACTATTTATTCAAGAATCCTTTAAAGCTCCCACCCCCTCTCTGTCTGAGCTAGTGTGCCTTCTCTTGGCTCCCAGAACAGCTTCTGTAATCCTCTAATACACTATTGTATGATCAACGTCTTGTCTCCGCCAGATTCCAGGCAGTGTCTCCTTGAAACAGTGTCTGTTTCTTTCATCTTTTTACCATCAGTACTTGTCACATGACAGGCACTTAGTGTGTGATGACTGAATAAATGAATGAGTGGATAATTGGATGAATGGTTAGATGAATAAATTTTTTTCTTTTTTAGCGATTACCGAGTTAGCATCATTTCTGGATTTTTTTATATAATTGGACTAAAATGTATCTTCCAGCATATCTTCACTTGTCATTTTGCTTTCATTTTGTGGGTTTGTGTATCCTGATTTTAGGTTCTAATATATGATATGTTTTACTTCAACATAAATATGAAGCCTTTTTTTTTTCAAATTGTTAATTGATTCTTTGAAAAATATGCAGTGTTGAAAGAGGGACTTGGCCTTAAAGGAAGTGAGGGTAAAAAGGAAGCATTTACTGAGATATTGACAGGTTTAGCTAAAACAGTGTAGAGGAAGCTGATAGAAGTTGTTTTTCTCTGGGCCACTTTTCCTGCAGGGAGAAGATTTGCCAGCTTCTTCATTGATCAGAAATGTCTGTGCAGGAGGGAACAAAAGCACCTCAGACTCTGAATCCTTGAGTTTAGCCCACCTCATGGACATCTCTTCTACTGCATTAAAAAAAAAAATCAAATTCTAATCCTCTCTCCAGAGCCAGAGGCTTATGGTAGCTGTCCAAATCCTGATGTTTTACTCCCTCCATTCTCCCTGTCTCTGTCTTACTTTTACTCCATCTCTGCCATAGAGGTTAAAGCACTGACTTGCCCAAGGTTGCAGAGTTCAAGCCTCCTGCCTTTCAGTTTGCTACAGCCTCATCATTTTGTAGGCATGTTGGTGATTCCCATCTGTACCAACAAAAGTAAAGGTGTTTTTTTAAGACGTGATTTAAAATGAGAGCTTTCGAGTGAAAAAGTCTCCAAAAGCAAAGACCTTTTTCCAGAAGGAAAACATTTACTGAACTGAAACTTTAAAGAAAGCATGTTGCTTTTGTTGACGGTCTCATGCATCAGAGCTTTGTTTTCTGCATTACTCTAAAAAGCAGGCAGCTTGAACCTAAGTCTTAAGTATGTTCAACGCAGGAGTCCTGGTTCTGGGGGCTATACAGATATAAAACAGTTTCAAAAACACACCACACCTCTAAAAATACTCCAGAAGGTAAAACCAGGTTAGAAGTTTCCCTTGAGCTTTTAGCACATAGGGGACACAATGAAAGTCAAAGGTAGCTGTAAATCTTTCTTTAAACTTGAGCTGTCAACGTGGAATTTTAACTGAACAGAACTGACATTACTAGATAAAAATGTAGGTGCTAAAAACATGTCATATGATGTAGAAGTATCTCTATGTAGTAAATATTTTGGAAAACTGCATGATCTCTGTCATGTATCTCAAATTATGGGTTTGGAAGGACTATAAAGGCTTCATTCATTCATTCTCAAAACATGTAGCTCTTCCTCATGCTGTTCAATAATCCTTAATTATCCTGGACAGAAGAGGAAGACTGGAGGTCATGACTCTCAGAGTTGTTGTTTTTGTCTTCATTAACTTCATTAAAGGGAAAAAAACCAAACAAACAAAAATGTAACCAAAAACTTCCTATATTTTAAAATTACAGGAAAGATGAAGGAAGCTTATTACCTGCTGATGCATAAAAGCTTTTCACCTACTTGAAAGTCTCATCATAAAATTTTTCCTCACTGCTGCTTCTGAAGGCTGATGAAATAATTTTTTTTAACCTTGTAGTTTAATTTTTTCACTACACCTTACTTCTGACATGCATGTTTAATGAAAATTAGAAGAGACTACAAAATTTTTTAAGAAAATGAGTCTATCCAGTCTCCATGGAACTCTGTTCTGCTTTGTGTGATGAGCTCTCTAGATTAGTCATTTTGAAAAAATCAATCCTCTGAACCAGATTTCTGGTATCTCCTCTAATATTGACAGATTATGCTTTCAAGACCATATTGGAAAAGGACTTTAAAGATTCATCTAATCCAGGTGTTTGCTTGTTTTTTTCTTTTTAACTTGGTATTTATTGATGACTATCAGAAAATTTGAAATCTTAAAAATTATTACCTAAAGGGTTTGTGTGTTGTGTGTCTAAGCAGAGGTTCTGAAACTTACCAGATTCTCTGAAGGGTTGGGGATTCCTAAAAAATTAAGAATAATTAAACCATACATCCCTCTCTTCTCCATCATTTTAACTTGAGCACTTTTACAGCTTGCCTAAGATCCGTTGTTACCTGTCCTGGGATTTCCAACTTTGTAGGCATAGCTCACATTTGGCCAAAGTGAATACCTACCAGTAACAGATGAGTAGCGGGGCCTGGTTTAGTCTTCCACCTAGCACTGTCAGTAGAACTGTCTTGGACATTGTGACCAGATAGACAGAAGCATACCTGGAATGTCCAGAATCCATTTGGATATAATTTGAATGTCCATAGAGTACTGGGGCAGAGGTAGGAAATACAGGAAAAGAACAAGTATCTGCTGTGAGGACTTATGAGGTCGTTAAGACTTAGAAGATAGCAAGATCCAAAGGAATATGTAATTCATTCCAAGTGGTATAACCAGCTGAGTGGCAGTTGCAGACTCTGATCTAATTTGAAATTTGGAAATGATGTGACTAAAATCTAGGGAACCTGGTTACGTGACTACTTACTTTTTAATTTGAAGTCCCTCATGTAAACTATAAATAAGACTCAGGATTCCCCATGAGTGTAGCCAACAAGAATCCAATGAGTGTCCTGGACAAAAGTCAACAGTGGTGTTTATTAGCTGGAAAAGTTGTTGCTGGAAAAGTTACGCTCTTCTTTTTCAGCCAGACAGGTTTTAAATACAGAAATATTTAAGAGAATCAAAGCTAACACAACATGCTTTTGTGTCAAAAAGGAATCTGTGTGTGTTTGGCATTTAAAGTTTTTCTAATGCTTAAGAGAACTTGGTCTGGTAGAGTAACAGATCAGTTTCATAGTTCCCATTTAAAATGCATAATTGAATAATTGATTTAGACTTGTGGTTTTAGGTTGAAATATTACTAAATTAATCTACTGTGTTGGAATATTTAAAAGAACTTGATTCACTATATTTATAAATTTAATTTATTTGATTTAAGAGATTTATTTAATTACTGAGGAAGGTTTTAAGTCAGACAATTGAAGTACTTAAAGGAAATCAAATACATTAAATTTATAAATGAATTTTAAAATATTTGAAGAGCTTTAATTAACTGTTTATAAATGGAGCTAAATGTTCCTCTAAGTCCTCTTAAAAGCAGTTGCTGAAATTTACTAGATTATAAATAGAATTAAATTTGTAAGCTGAAATGAGAAGCTTAAGGAAGAACTAGGCTTTTAAATTTGTAACTTGAATAAATCAAACATTAATATTTAAAACCAAAGTGCCAGCAGATTGATCTTTTCTGAGCACAAAGGTCACCCTCAAGGACTACAGAAACCTCATGTTTAATGCGCACTTTTTGTTTTAAACATAGGATTGTTCTTCAGTTCCATAGAGAAGTATGCATTTCTTTTTTCCCAGAATCATGCAGTACTTTAGGTAGTTTTCCTTTTGCCATTTTTGATAGATTTTTGCTGGGAAAGGGAAAATCAGTGCAAATGTGATGTTTGGGGAGCAGTTAAGAGCAGTAGGGATTGTGACCATCTAAATAAATGCATACTGTTTGGCTCATTATCGCTCAGTGGTGATCTCAGTGTATATTAACTTACGATTTTTTTGTTTTCCAGGAGAAGCTGGAAATTTAACTTCAAATCTGTCAAAGGAAAAATGTTGCTACCGACTTGTTAGAATAGCTGGGCATGGGGAGGGGTGGCAAAAGTCTACATCTGAGACTGAATTAGCCTGCAGGTCACTTGTTCTAGGACTTTGGTATATAAGAAAGTGCTATGAGCAGTGATGTAACCTGATGTCAGCTGTCCCCTTATCATTCTGTGCCCCAGAGAGACAAGAACTCCGTGACTTTCTGAGCATCCCTAGAATCAACTCAGACCAAAGCACTGGCAAATAATGTAGTTTCTATGAAGATTTTGAAAAACAGAAGAAGAGGGAGTTTCTTGTATGTATGCTCATGCCACATTAAAAAAAACAAAAATTGTATTAAAAATCCCCCACTATATATTTCTTTTCTCCAGTTTTTTCTATCCAGCTACTGTGCTTGGGGTGGGGAGCAGAATGAATTTTCTTTCTCCTCCTCAACCTTCACACCATACCCAGGAACCTAGGCTTCTGTCTCCTCCGCTGAGTCTATCACAATACTTCAAATTCCCCTCCCCTTTATTAGGCCGAGCAGTCTCGTTTTGTCCCACACTTCAGCATCCTGTGCACTCAGCGGTGGTGGTGGTGCTGATGCTGAGCTGGATAAAAGTACAGTGACTTCTTTCTGGATGTTTGCAACCAACAAATATCTGAATGTTGAGAACTCAGAGCCCGTGCTTTCTAGGTGACTGTAGTCCACCTTGTGGTGCTGGCGCTTGCCCCCTTTCTTTCTGACTTACTCTTGTAGCAGCAGCTGTAACTGCTCCCCTCCCTACATCCCCTCGGCCTGTGCCATTTCAGTGCATGCTGGGCCTGACTTCCAGGGTTGGTACCTGCTTCTCTGCCTGCTGGAGCCCCTTCCTCAGCCCCGCTGCAGACACGCCGCAGACCGCCACAGGCTGGAGATGCTGGGTGAGTAACGGCCTTCCCTGACCCACAGCAGCACGTGGTGGGACCTCCTTCCTCAGCTGGGGTAAGGCACATGTGCTAGGCTGCATCTCAGAATTCCTCAGTGGGGCATGAGTTCCAGTTGCCCATTCCAGGTAACCAGTTGATAATGTCCCCTTTATTAGATTTCTTCCCTGTCCCTGTCTAATGTTTTCGTGAATCACTGGCCACTTACATTCTAATATCTACCTCTATATCTGCTTCTGGGGGAACCTAAACTATAAACTCTCCTCATACCAAACACCATTGTGATGAAATTGACTAGGCGTGGAATTTAGCCCTTGGTAGTCTTAAGGGAAGGCATGCACTTCCTGCAGGTCTTTACCCAAAACGTGCTCTGAGGGGAGCCTGGCCTTGATAATGGGGACTGGGTATTAGAGAAGGACGTTCTTCTCTCTCAAACTTTGATTCAACCATTTGAATTTCAATAAGTCTTGCCGACAGCTGTACCTGGCTGTTTTCTGACAAAATCAGTTCCCAGGAATCCCATCCCAACTTCACGTAGAAGATAATAATGGTCTGGGCCAGGAGAGGGTTTACCCTTTAAGCCCTTCCACAGTTGTCTTCAACCAGCTTCAAAACGGGGCTGCACTAATGATTTTCTGCGCAACTCTGTTCAGAGGCCGAGTATCCTCTTGGGCCTAGTGGATGCTTATGAAGTTGTTCATTATTCCACCGCTAAAGGTTTTCTGTCTGCCTCAAAATCACCTTATTGGTGACTCAGCTGCCCCCAGGAAGTTTGCTTCAGGGAAGACATTTAAAATTTCTAACCACAGACCGGGGGAGTGGCTTACTCACGCAAAGGCTGCAATCTATTCCTGCTGACTAGGCTCTAATGGAAACATTATAAAGTATTCATAAGCTTCCCCCGGCCTCAAAATAGAACCCATTTCTCCACTTGGATAAGGTATTAGAGCTTTAAATGCCCCCACAATGAATCTGCTCACTCCTGGGTTCTAATTGTTTCTCTCTCTCCCTTGGAAGGTGACTGTTGGGCTCTGCTTTTCTTAGCCATCTGTCCCTTTTCATTTGCTCCCGCCTCATCTCCCTGTCTCCCTCTTCCCTTCAGCCTTGTTTACAGTTCTTTTTCTGGAGGGATGGTTGCGGAGTTGACTTCCCAGGGGGAAAAAAAAATTAAATATTCATGAGAAAGATAGTGTGGGCTGATGGGATCTGGAAGAAGGCAAACTGAATATATAGTAAATGAAAAAAATTGAACATGTTAATTTTAATACTCGAACAAGCACTGGCATGTCTGTCGCCCCTCACAAGATGTAGTCTTCTGGGTAGTCTATATTATAGTTATTTTAGTCAGGCATGATTTTTTCCCCCTCTCTCATTAAATTAGAATATGATTACCTCCCACAGCCAAAATAGCTCGCTTGTGTACGAGGTAATATAATTTATTTCATAAATAGGATCAAAACACCTTTATTAGATGGTGGTGACTGGGGAAAAACAGCATTTTATTAACATTTTAGTATTGACTCTATTTTATTACATTTAATCAGAGTGGGATTTTGACAGCTACCCAGAGATGTACTCTAAACTTTTATTCATGCCTCAGCTACCTTGCTTGAAAAGATGTTGTTTTTTTCTTTCAGCGTAAAAACCAAACCATTTTGTGATGGATTCTTCTGAAAACCACAAGGGGTGCATGTTGGGTTTGTCTGCGATCTGGGCTCCTAGGGGTTTCTTCCTCTTGGTGGGTACAAGTGAACAGGGCCACAAAGAGGGTGATGTCCGGAGCCCAGGGTAGAGGACTGGTGAAGATACTGACTTTCTTCCTTCCTCCCATCTTTTCATTTCTTTGCTATTTTCCACAATATTTATTTAACACCTGAGGATCCAGCAGTCAACAAAACAAATCCCTTCCCTTGTGGGTCTGGAATGTTGGAGAAGACAGACCATAGAAATAAAGACACACGGGCTATCACGGGGGCAAGTCCTGCTTTCACCTCATGGGTGCCCTGGATCTGCGTTCTGTGCACGAGCTGTGTTAGGTACCACCTACAGTCTTCCCCGCGTGGGGCCTGGCAGTCCTATTTAGACATTCTGTGATGTTTTTCTGTGGGGATGATAAGAATAAGACATCAACTCATTTCTAGTTAAGGCATAAGAAGAGTTACTGTGAAACGTAGAGGAGACATTAAAGGTCATTAAAAAAAAAAAAAAAAAAAAAAAGCTGGCTCTGCCACTTACCAGAGAAGTCATCTTGGTCAGCTTCCTGACTTCACCACATGCTTGTTCTCCTGTAAGATGATAACAGCACCTGCGTCCCCAGCTTGCTGTAAGGGTTAAATGAGTTGTTGCATTTGCTGTACCTTCAGCAGTGCTGCTAGTGTGCAGTAAGGACAGGCAGTAAGTGTCAGGCAGTCTTAGTTACTTGGTGTCCTCTCCTGCCCAAGGCTTCAGCCTTCTGTCTCTGTTGGGCTAGTTGGCCAACTTCTGCTGAACGACTCCACTGATGGAAGTCTGAACCTCCTGAAGGGCCCTCCTGAACGGTGACCGTCACTTAGCCTGGTTTTGCCCTTTCTCGTGTAGAGCTGCAATCTCTCTCTCTTTCGTGTAGCTTCTACCCTGTGGTCTTGGATCGAGTCAGAGTAATTCCGGTTTATCCCAGGCTACTGGAAGGGCACACACCAGTTCCTCCTTCATATAATGTGGCTTGAGGTGTCCTGATGATCCCAGGGGCTTTCCTCTGATCTGTTTTTTCCTTATCTGTTAAAGGATGGGATGTCCAGTTGTGAATACGTAGCCTACTGAATACTAGCACCACAAAATGCAAGTAGCAAGACGGAGGAGGCCCTGTGCTCAAAGAACTACATTCTAGTGATGAAGACAGACAGTAATCAAGTATAGGAGTAAGAAAGATACTGCTTTTTCACATTGGATGGACAGGGAAGTCCTCTTTGAGGAGGTGGTACTGAGATGAGATCTCACTTTGTGTGAAGGAGTGTTTCAGGCAGCGGGGAGAGCATGTACAAATACCCAGAGGTGGGAACCAGCTTAGCCATAAGGTCAGGCAGCAGAAAGCAAGCCATGTCACTGGAGCAGAGTGGATGGGTGGAAGGAGGCAAGTGCAGTGAGATATGACGGTCTAGGTCTCTGCTTATCGTAGGGGATCCTGGCAACAACTCTCCTCTTGTATCTGGAAAGTTTCAAGGGTTCTCAGGGTTGGAAGGGACATTTCCCAAATGCCCCAGTCTCTTTTCTCGGCAGTACTCATACTCAGCCTTCACTCAGGCTGTAGTTAGGTTCTCACAGTGCCATCTGTGAGTAAGTGTTTAAAACTTAATCCAGGTGCTCAAATGTAACTATTGTGAAAAGATTTTTTTTAAATGAATCACTTCCCTAGAATTCTGGTGCCACATTCTCTCACACTTCCGTTCCTTTACACATGCTGTTTACTCCACCTGAAATTCCTTCCTCCAATTTGTGAATTCCTGTGGATATTCTGTAAAACCCAACTTGAAGGTACCACCACCTCTGAGAGGCCTTCCCCACTCTTTGAACGGCCCCACCCGCGCTCCAGTAGTCAGAGGGACAGGCGGCTCCCGCAGCACCCTTTCAGGTTTCTAGATGAGCCATGTGTCACTCTCTTGAAACTGGTTTACTTATTTCCTTTTCTTTCTCCACTACTCTCAAACCTCTTGCAAGAGGAAGCTTCGTCTTGGGCATCTAACTCTGGAGTTTAGCAAGGTGCTTGAAACTTAGTTGTGCAACAGAATACTGGCTGCATGCTTCACTATTGAACATTAACTAAAATTAGCCCCCCAGGATTTGTCTAACGCACTCAGTGGGAGCACAGTTTGCATGTTGGTTAGTGGTGTTACTGAGTCCAAACTTGTTCTGCTTACCACACAGGCCAGCAAATCAGGAGACGAGGTGTTGGGGCAAGGAATAACTATTTGGAGAGGAAGCAGACCCGAGAAGATGGGGGAGAACCAAGTCAGAGTTCAGGCACCTTTTATACTAAAAAGGGGAGGAGGCTGTGGTTGGTTGGTGCAAGCTTCTTGGTGTCAGAATCCTTTGTTCTTGGAGCTGTCCACATAGCTCTGATCGTGGTGACTCTGTAAACCTCTAACAAGACAAATGTTATTTTCTCTTCTGCAGCTTTTTTTTTTAATCTTTATATGAATGCAGAAGTGTTATAACCTTAAAGGTCAGAGCCTTGAGAATGGGCTATCCTGTGTATTTCAGGCTATAAGCAGCAGTCTTTTACAAAAGGTGCAGAACCAGCATGACCCAGCACGGGAAACAGAGCCCAGGGTTAGAACTAAAGGAACAGATCTAATATGGAGTCAGATTTGTTCCTCCCTACTATAGTAGAGTTAGTTGTTGTGTGAGGACATCCCTTGCCTTGCATCCCACCCCCTTCACTGAGTGCCTCAGTGAATTTCCATATGCCCCCTAGGGGCAGTAGTGGCCCCAGATGAGAACCATGCTGGTCCATTAACTTATTTACTCATGTAAAAACTTTGAGTCAATACTCCGTGCCAAGCCCTGTGACCAGTCTACATGTAAAACACTGGAGCAGAATTCACTGCTTCTCATTCTGTCCATCTTGTAGGACATCCCCGTAGGACACTTCTTCCTCATTATATCAAAATGTGCCTTCTCTAACATCTAAGAGCAGTGATTCCGGTCTTACTGTCTAGTGCAATACAGGACATATCTAATCTTTTCTGTTTGTGATAACCTTTCAACTGTTTGAAGACGTTTGATGCCCTCTGCCATCTACAATTTTCCTTTCTTTCAGTGAAACATTACTGATATTTTTTTTCTTGACTGCTCCCAATGGTATGAATTTGAGTGATCTCGGCTCTTTGTGTCAGTATGCATTCACTTTGACTGTCAAGCTGTCATATTTTTACTCTACTTTCATGTTTGGCATTTTCCCCATTGTTTACAACTCAAGCAGTGATAAACGACCTGCAAGGTTTTTGTGGGGGGTATATTTTTAAACGCATCAGGTCACGTAGATGTAGCCATCAGAGACTCTTCTCTGTGGAATGATTGCCTCTTTCCAGGCTTCTAGCAAGTGGCAACATGTTTAGCACCTACTGTGTATGCAGTGTGATATCGAACAGCACACAGGACAAAGAGAAATGTGCAGCACCACTATTGTCAAAGAACGAATGAACTCATTAGAGCAGTTTACACACGTGAAAACATTAAAACCAGCATGCCCAGAAATGCTTAGCAACGGGCTCTGTGGGTGGAGAGTGGAGGCAGAGCCCTAATTTGCGTTTACTAATTTCTGTGGTGTAAATCGTGACCGACTGCAGTCCACCAACAGGATGTCACTGCATGTGGAGTTGAACCCTCCGTGTTACTCTGTTTCCTCCATATACCAGACATAAATAACCTTAAAGGCATCGATCATAGTAAAATGTAACACAAATAACTAGGAAGTGTTATGTTTTGAGTATTTGTTACCTTCACCTTTAATATAATTTATTTAATTGTAATTTTATGTAATTTAAACTTCAGTAATGGCTGTATGTAACAACTGCCTCTCAGAATTCCTGAGACTGGAACAGTTGGCTCACAGGCTAATGTGAGCAGACCCCAGCCCTCTCCTGGAAATTCGGCTCATGACAAAGACATGATGGGGCACTAGACACACATACAGAATAAATGGCTTTGCAATTTAGATAAGAAAATAATCACTACGTTATGTGGTGAAGTAATCAAGGAAGATTTTCCTGGAGGAGGTGGTAAGACTTGAAGAATGCACAGGATTTACATTAAGGAAGGGAGAGGCGCTGTGGCTCTATACTGTAGACAGCGTCTTACTTAGTAACCACAATTCAACAACCAGGATTTCTTGAGGGCCAGTTCTGTGCCCACCATTGTACTACAGACCACAGTGTGCGGTTTGCTGTACCAAGAAGTAGGTACTATTACTAGCCTCCTTTTAAAATGAGGAAACTGGGACTTAAGTCAGAAAATCTTGCCTCAAGTCACACAGCTGATAAGAGTTATTTTGTTCCTTGTGTTCCTCTTGTCTGAGATTCATTTCAGACATGTTTAGTAGAAGGGACCACGCCTGTGAGCATTCTCCGGCTTGTCTGTTCATACACCAGCATTCATGATTATGGAAGTCACCTAGTAGTTTCAGACACTCTTAGCATTTAAACATTTCCACCTGTCTTTCACTGATGGCCAAACCACCAAATAATGTTTCCCTCTGGATGTCACTGGGTCTTCCTGGGGGAGAGATGGCAAGTGACAAAAACCCAGATGAAACTGACTTAATGAAAAGTGACATTTATTGGTCCACCAACTGAAAATACAGAGATGGGTCTAAGTTCAGGCACGTCTGGACTCAAGAGTTCCACACGCAATTGCTCTGTCTGTCCCCTGTGCTCTTCAGTTCATGCTTACATTCTCACCACTCTAAGGCAGGCAGAAAAGGGAAAACTGCTCTTTCTCTGCAGTCTGAAGAAACTAGGACTCAGACCATATTCTCATGGGCCCTGGTTGGGCTGTACCTTCATTGGTGAATGGCAGAGAGGGTATTCTTTTCCAGGCAAGAGTGAGTCATGCGCCCTTCTTCCCCTCACAGTACGTGCTGAGAGTCAGGGAAGGACATTCCTCAGGGAAATGAAGATGCTGTTAACAGAAGTCCATAGTACGTGTGTAAGGAAGAGAAACGGGGGGTGGGGGGGACAGAGGAAGCCACAGTCATACAGGAGATGACACAGTGAACACAGAAACCAGAAACTTTTATGAAGACTAAATGTAGAACATGTATCACCCAAATCCTTTTGAATTATAAGACAGAGCACAGCTCCGTGCACACGTGTAGAACCCAGGTAGCACTTCTAGACCCTCAGCTCCAGTGTGGGGAGAGGGACTGTGCCCACGAGAGGTCATTCAGCATTTTTAGAGCACCTAACTATCTACTAGGCATTATGACAGTTCACATTCTCATACTTATTTTTGTCTTTATACTGAATTGAAAAACAATAAGCTGCACATATTTAAAGTGTACAATTTAGATTTGACATATGTTTACACCTGTGAAACCATCACCACATCTGGACAACAAACATTTCTGTTTCCCCTACAAGTGTCCCAGTGCCCCCCATTTACTCCCTCCCCAGGCACCCTCTCTGATCTGCTCTCTGCCAGTATGGATTAGTGATTTGCATTTTCTAAAATTTCATGTAAACAGGGGAATACAGTACGTACGTTTTTTGATATAACTTCTCTCACATAGTGTAATGATTTCAAGAGTCATCCGTGTTGCATATATCAGTAACGCCTTTTTTGTGGCTGAGTAGCATTCCAGTTGTATGCATATACTATAATTTGTTTATCCATTCACTTGTTGATGGATAGTTGGGTTGTTTCTATTTTTTTCCTTGCTGTTAAACATAAAGCTGCAATGAATATTCATGCACTTCTTTGTGTGAGTATTGTTTCAATTTCTCTTTAGTAAGCACCTAGGACTGGAATACCTGGGTCATATGGCAGGTATATGCTTAACTCTGTAGGAAATTGCCGAATCGTTTTCCAAAGTGGTGGTGCCGTTTTACATTCCCACTCTCAGTACGTAGGTGTTCCATTTCTTCTACTTCTTGGCTAATTGTATGGTCAGTTTTTCTTTAATTTTATTCCTTCTCATGTGTGTGTAGTGGAATCACAGGTTTAATTTGCATTTTCCTCATAACTAATAACATAGTCCCATTTTGATATTATTTCTTACCTAGAGATGATGGGGTTTTTCTACTGGGTAGAATTTCTCTGTATATATAAACTCTTTTGAACTCCCTGTGCACAAAAGTTTAGTTATTTCTATGTGGAATAATGACAATTCACTCATTCAGCATCTCCCTTGACTTTATTGTATCTGTGAAACTTTTCTAAAACTAGCTGCAAAGAATCCTCTCAAAGTTTTTTGACTCTTTAAACCATTGCTTGAAACCAGTGTAGTTTAAAATAATGTAATTTTAGCAGACCGTAGCTGGCCTTTACTTTTTCTTTATGTGACTGAAAATTTGCATCTAGAAATTTATTAGGAAATCTATCTTTAGAAATAGTCAAGGCAAAATCTCTCTCAGTATCTTCTCTGGAAAATTCTAGCCTCAACAGCTGGTGATCCAGTGACATAGTAAGGGAAAGAAAATTTGCATTACTATCAAATGGTGCAATTATCTTTCTTTCCGGAGTTGCTCATATCCACACATCAGCAGTACCGAGCGTTGCCCCGAGGTTGGACTTTTTAGAAATAACCACTTAATCACTGTGCTTGCTTCAGTTCTGATGCTGTATTTTACTTTTTCTAATCTTAATTGAACACCTCTGAGTAAGTCAGTATTTACTGGTGCACATGCATGCACACAGAGCTGTAGTTGGAAGGAGGAAATTGGATTATTTATCTTTGTGTTCGGGTTTCCAACTTCCTGACGTTCAAGTCAAAGGCCTGCTCTTGAATGGGGTTCTTGGGTTTCCAAGGAGATCATCAGCCAGCGTTCTGCCCAGCAGTCTGTCTGCTCACCTTGAGAATCAGTGCTAGTTCTGCTGCGGTTGTCCTAGTCGTGGAAGGAAGGAGGAAGAGAAAGAAGGAGTGGAGTAAGGGTTATTTTTAAGCAAAGGCTTCCAGGGCTATGCTGGTAGCACATTTTAAAGAACGCTGTTATAATCAAGTTATAGTAATCACTTTCTAATGCTTATTAAGCCTTTGGTGTGCGGCAAATACTGCGCTAAGGTATTCACTGGCATGTTCTGTTGGAATGAGTGTGAGCAGTGTTCGTATCCCCCCATTTGTGGATGTGGACATTGAGGTGCAAATAACTGAACTAATTTGCTGAAGGTCACTGTGTGTGTCTTGGCAGAGCCTGGGTTTGAATCCAGGCCTGTGTGTTCCAGAAATCATTTTAATCACTTCATTGTACTAACTTGACTGGCTTATCAGAAAATATGGAAGAAGATTAATTTTTAGAGCCTTGGAAAATTTTGCCATCCATGTCTCTAAAACGTGTGTTGTATGCTGGACGATGGCGAGAATTTCACTACCAGAAGTGTGCTAAGCACTTCACTCCCTACCTGCGTGCTCCGCTGAGGGTAGACGCAGGCTGGCTACACCGAAATAGTCCTACAAAGAATCGTCAACTGACAGCAAGATGAGGCAAACATAGGCTTAACAACCCCCTGCCACACACACACACACACATACACGTTCCGGAAAGGTCCTTAAATATCATTGAGACCCTGTGTTGGTTAATCTTAGGCTTTATCCTGACTTGGTGACACGAGTTAGTGCCCAGATTGTCTTCAAATACTATTCTAGGTGTGTCCGTGAGGGTACTTCTGGGTGACAATATTTAAATAGGTAGGTTGCCAGCCTTTGGACTGAAACTCTACTCATCCTGCAGAAACTGAGACTTGTTTTCTCCATAATGGTGTGAGCCAGTTCTTTATAATAAATCTTTTTTTCCATTCTTTTTTTAAAAATATTGAAATATATAGTCAGTTTACAATGTTGTGTCAATTTCTGGTGTACAGCACAATGCTTCAGTCATATAGGAACATACATATATTCTTTTTCATATTCTTTTTCACCATAAGTTTTTACAAGATACTGACCATAGTTGCCTGTGCTATACAGTATAAATCTGCTGTTTATCTATTTTATGTATATTAGTATCTGCAAATCTATACACATACTCTGCTGATTGCTTCTCTGGAGAACCCTGGCTAATACAGCCACTTAATGGGATTTCCTCTCTGTAACTCATGCCAAGTGATCGATCTGTATGCGTATAATCAAAATGTTTCCCACTGTCCTGGCTCAGGGAGAAGTGGGGTTGGTCCTGTCCAACTCTGCCAAAGGCTAGTGGTTAGACCTTCCCTTTCCAGCCTCTTCCGGTTCATCCCTAGCACTGAAAGCATCTGGGACATTGTAAGGCTGTAATGGGAGCAAGTTTTCTCATGGCGGGCTGTGTCTTCTGGGGCTGAGCAGACTCTGGCCTGAGTGGCCTCCTCTCCTACTGGGCATCGCTGTGCTTGTGGCGCTGGTGCTGGGGGGTCCTGGCAACAGGCAGCACCCTGAGGCGCAGGCAGTGTGTCTGCTGCACCTTGTTCTGGGGGAACTTGGACCATCTGCTAAGGTGGGCTGGGTTCTTACCTGCAGGGTCTCTCCAGGCGAGGGGCTGTCATCCTGGCTGCCCAGACTCTGTATTCACAAATGTTTGTCTCCAGCTTCTGCTGTGAACAGGGTTTTGTTTTCTAATGTGGTAGCCTTTTTTTGTTTGTTTGTTTTGACTCCTCCTCAATCCCTGAGGTTCTAGACTTTTGGAATGCAAATACAAGGAAGGGCGTCATTTTTCTTTGCTCCCTGTTCCTCCCTTCCCCGAGGCATTGAGCACTGGCAACCTGGCCTAAAGGATGCAGAGAAGGAAGGGTTAAAAAGAAAAAAGAGATCTCTCTGAGGTGGATGGAGGGAGTTCATTAACATTTCAAAAATGCTATCATTACATGGGCTTCTAGGGGTAACATAACTCCTTTTCCTCTTCCAACTCAGGGAAAACCCTTTCAATTTTTGGACTGTGTTGTTAGCATTAACTTGGTTTCCTCCAGGTTTAGCATCTCCAGTTCCTTCCTTCCCTCCTTCCACTCTTCATTACTCATGTGACATCCATTTAAGTCTCTCTTATGTCCTACTTTCTTTGTGCTTTTTAAAGATTCGTGGTGGAGACTGGGCACCACCTGTGGTCTGACTGGGGCACATGCATAATTTCAGGTGGTCTCTGTTTTAATGATAAAAACCACCCAACCCGGGACACACAGACACACTCACTCACACCCTCCTGCTGTAAGTTAGAGCAAAACCTGATGCAGGATATCTCCTGCAGCTTCTCTTGGCCCCCAGAGCCTCTAACAAGTGAGGAGGGGGCTTGCAGCTACCAGTAACATTGTCCACTTACAGTAAGGTCTTGCAGGATCCAAGAAGCTAAATTTTGTGCTGGGCCAGAGTCACTTTATAACATGCCTTTCATCACCATTTAGAACGAATGTTCACATTCAATCAAATCTCTGTGCTGAATTCTTCCACTTAAGAGGGTATTTGCAAACTCCAGGCTCTGCTGGTTGCTGAACCAGACTCATGTCACAGAATTCCACTGTCACCTGGGGAAAACAGCAGTCCGTCTGCAGGCTTTCTGAGCTGTGTCTCCCTGCCCTCAGCTCTCCAGCGTCCTGGAAAGCCCTTTCGTTCCCAGCAATGTGGAGCACATTACTACTCTGTAATAGTGGCTTCACCCGACTGTGGAGAGGTTTGCGTGACACAGGATGATGTACTGGTAGACCTCACTTTGCCAAACAGCACAGAATTTACACTGTTTTCTTGTATTTTTCCCACCCCATATCCCGTAATGCCCAGGATTTAAGAAACTGATTGAAGTTTTTCCAGAGGAGTATACACCTGGGCATCTCTATCCATGTGGAAGGAGATCCACCATCTAGTTTGGAATAATAATAGCTCATGTGAGACTGAACACACAAAAGGACAGTGGCTGGATCATGTATGAGAACTCTGACCCACATCTTCCACAGCAACTGGCCCATTAAGGTTAGGACTTGGTCAGTGACTGTCAGCTCCTCTATTTTTTGCCCACTTTTAATTCAGGATCAAGCAGGGAAAGTCAAGCACGCTTTTCAAACCAATCAGTTAAGATGCTTTGCTTCTAGGTAGCCCACCTCCAGCCTCCCCATGCCCATAGCCTCCTATCAAAGCACACCTGAAGCCTTCCCTTTTTTTATTATAAGGCGCTCTCACTCCCTGCCTGCCTTTGAGTCTCGGCCAAACGCAAGCGATGGTGTGTGACTCTTTGCTATATGGAGCCTTATGTGCGTTCTCATTTGGGTGGTCTTTATTGATGTACATTTCATCATTTAATCCTCGCTACAACCCTATGAATAAAATATTACTATTGTCTCCATTGTTCTGATGAGGCAGAGAGGGGTGAAATTCTCTGCACAAGGTCAAACCACTGCTCAGTGATGCATCAGGAATTGAATCTAGGTTTGTCTGCCTCCTAAGTGCACGTATTTAAACTGGTACCTTCTATTGTCTCACTGTGAGCCCTTAGGAGCCAAGCATTGGTACCTGCTGTTGGACTGGTAAGAGCTGAATTTTGGTAGAAGATCATGTGGTTTTTAAATTTATGTATACTTTAGGTTCTTAGGCCAGAGATGGACAGCTGGTCACTGGCCAGGTGCTCCCCTCCATGACGCAGACTTGTGAAGTGCCGTCCAGCAGGGATTGTGTTTCCCAAGGCTCTTGTATCCAGCTGCGGGCATGTGGCTACTTCTGGCTAATAAAGTGTGAGCCTGAATGTTACGTGTTCTTTTGGAAGGTGTAGCTCAGTTTCTGGTGGGCCATGTCCACTCTCTCTTACCCGTCCACGAGTATTGTGTGGGGTCATGTCGCAGGTGCCAGCAACAAAAGTTGCAAGGATACTGAATTGCTCAGTTTGTACTTAGAGCAGAGCCACCCAGGAGAGCTGCCAGGCCAGGAATATCCTCCCTGGACTTGGTACAAATGTGAAGTAAATGTTTATTATGTTCAGTCATTGAAGTTCTGGGGTTCTTTCAGCAGCCAGCGTATCCTAATACAGTTCTCTTCAAAAAAATATTTTAAGGGGGAGAGTTGGGCCCTCAGATCACTGTCTAGAAACAATTAGATTTTCATCTGGATAACTAAAATGTTCATGCTGATGTTTCTGTAAAAGAATTTGTATACTTTTAGCTTGTAGAGTTTGAAGTGCAGACACAGTAGACTGTTGTAGTAGGAGCTGACATTGAATGCAATTGATTGCAGCCACACCGGGAACAAGACAGACAAGGTAAATAAATTATGAATTCCAGGGGAAAGGAGCTGGCAGGAACTGCTGTTTCATTTCCCTCTTAACCCCCTGTGACTATAAACACGCTTATAGATATATTTTATTAATAATTGTTTTGATGTATTTGGATTTTGCAAGTAGCTACTGTAGCAAAGGGATTTCTGGACACCCCTCTAGCTAATCAGATTATGGACATGAATGCTGGGGTGACAAACTAGCGAATGTATGAAAAGACAAATGGAGAAGCTCTCCCTTACCAGCAATTGTAACTAGCTGTTTGTTTAAAATAACAGCTTTAGACCTCTTTCCAGTTGTGCTGTCCTCACTTCTGGCTACAAATGATGGACTTGAGACTGAAAATTGTATGAGAGCTACTTAACAAATTGATATCTTTCAAGGGACATCAGCAGAATAAAGCACTTTAAAATTCACTTCATGCCGTTTGAAGAAAGCATTGATATTTATATTGAAAGAGCCAGAGCTACCAGCAGTTTAAAAGCCCTGTTCATCTTATACAGAAGGAAAGGCAAAGCATGTATATCGTTAATGGCACAGCAGGCTAAATCTTACACGGACAAGGGAGGCTTTGTACGAACTCCAAACGTACCCACAGGAAGTGCGTGCCCGAGCGCGTGCGTGCGTGCCCGGGCGCGTGCGTGCCCGAGCGCGTGCGTGCCCGGGCGCGTGCGTGCGTGCGGAAACTCCTGGTTTATTTTTATCTCGTACTTCACAGGGTGCAGCCAGCGGCAGCTAGTATTATCCAACTTTGGTTCTTTAAAAAAAAAAAAAAAAAAAAAACACAGTGGAGTCTGACCCAGGATCCCAGGAAACTTGGTGAGGCCACATTTCATTACAAAAGTCATTCCTAGACGGTAATTTTGTGATTGGACCTTTTGCTGTGGAAATACCGTTTTAATTTTTCCGTGCTTTTTGCTCTGCCTTCTTTACCACGTGTCTGTTTTATTCCCTGTTAAACCTAGCACCCTGCCTGCCACAGAGAGTACGTTCAGTATTTGTGGACTATATACAGGTTGAGCAGGGTGGCTGGAGATGACAGTCTTGGGGGACGCCTTATCATTTAAACATAAGATGGGACTTGGGATAAAATGGGAAGGGTGGGTAAGTTGTGAGTGTGTAAAGAGGAGCAGAAGTATTGTAGGCAGGGAATGGAGCACAGCATGGGCCAAATCTAGGAGTGGGGAGTGATTTTAGCGTGTTTCTTCGGAGCAGTCAGGAGAAGTTAGGAGACAGTAGCAATATGGAGGATGTGTTTCATGACTGAGTACTGCTCTCGGAGGCCAAGTCTGACTATAAGTACGGAAAATTCTCCATCTGAAGTTTTAGGGTAGCCTTGTTTTAACTCACAAGTTGTAAAATGTCTTTTATGGTCTAGCTGTACTAGTTAAAGCCACACACTTTAATTCCTCTTAGCCTTTGTGGTTCACCTGCATTAAACTCTTTAATACTACACAGGTGAAACCGAAATATAAGGGCATTTATTAGTTTCACGTTCCCAAGGGAAAGAGTAGGAATTCCTTTGTTACTCAGCCATCGTACTTTCCCATTCCTAGCCCCAGGATGAAGATTCTTATGAGTCAGGAAGTATTTCCTGGGCTGGATGTGGTTGTGTCAGACATAGTGTAAGTGTTGCTTCGTGAACCAGTGTTCAGTTGCTTGGATTATGAGGTGTCCCATCCTGGGAAGAGCTGGAGGAGCAGGGCTGGGTCTCAGGCCTCATTCTGATGGCTGTAAAGCCAAATGCAGCGGCCCCAGTCTGTATGGGGACTCAGATATTTTGTGGTCCCATCTGCCTGCTGCCCACCAGCTCCTTATGGTCAGAGAAGAAGCTTGTCATTGGCCACTCTCCCATAAGGCTTGTCCTTGTGAAACGGGGGCCTTAACTCTCTGACTTACTTCATCCTTATGCAGAAGCAGAGGAGTAGGTAGTCTAACTGCCTCAGCTCAGCTATCTTGGCTCACTTAGGGAGGCTAATTTAATCAGTCAGAACCTTCTTCTGGTTCAGACCTGTTTTCCAGCAATAATAACAATAATTACTATTATATATTTAGTCATTACCAAATACTTAGAAGGACACTAAATACTTTACCTATGTCATTTAATTTATTTTCCAAGAAGCAAATAATTTTATGATCCTGAGATCCAGAAACTGTGCCCTGAGAGCTGAGAGAACACCCCTAATGTTACAGAGCCAATGAGTGACAAAGTTATCTGTGGACTCATGGTATGTTTAGATCCCAAAGATAGTTCTTAGCTAATGCTAACCTTTGCCTCCATTTTAAAAGGGAACGATTCTCATATTTAGGCTCAAATCGTCTTCACAGTTTGCTGTTGGATCTGCAAGTTTAGACAGTCACAAACCCATCTTTAAGCTGTCCTTTGCAGGGATTACTCAGGTAGAACTAGGAACACAGTTAAGAATGTGGTGATCTCAGTACCGACTTATCCGATGGCCTAGGCTCAGATCCCAGTGTACTGTTTACTAGCTCTGTGGCTTAAACTTGTTTCTTCATCTGTAAAAAATTGGGGTAATACTGACTTCTCCAGGGATGTGAGGCTTAATTAAGATACTGTGTGTCACCTGCATAGCACTGCACCTGGCACAGGTAAGAGCTCTGCAGTGTCTACTAATAATTTCCTCCCAAGTGTACACAGTTTAATTGAGGATGGTGGAACCGTTTTTCTAGTTCAGGGATGTGCACTGCCTCACCTTTTCTTCTCTCAGAGAGTGTGTGTTGGAGCACTCTGCTCGGTGGTCTCGGTTGAAGGGATGAAGCAGAGTAAGCAGGAGCTTTTAACTTGGAGAAGAGACTGTAGAGCTGACTCAATAAATGTACCATAATATATTTTTGTGAGAAAATTTAAAAACAAAGTATATTTGGAAACTGAGGTTGAAAGAGAGATTGTAAAGTGCTGAGGGGGCTTCTGTTTGGACCCCAACGTCCTCTAGCAATGTGCTTAAACATTTAGAGTCACAGACCAACTGCTAATTGTGGGAAAACCGGGAGCATCTCCCCCTCCCAGTGCTCCTATACACAGAGATATGCATGCAGTTCTGGGGTTCCCAGAAACATCCTCTAAAGCCCGTCCGTGTGTTCACTCTCAGGCTAAGAGCACCTGTCTGTTATGAAGGCCTGTGGGACACACATGATTTTTTTCTGTCAGGAGCTTTCCTCAGCGGTGATGAGGGAATTGGAGGTTGAAGACTGAGGAGGGATTTTGTAGATAGAAGAGAAGTGTTGAAACCTGTATCTGGGCCCAAGATGGAGCCGCTCTTGCCCAAGCGCCACTTGAGCCAACTGACGCTTAGATCTAATCCCCATGTCCCTGTGACTGCTCCGCTGGACCAGAGACACAGTAGATCCAGTCAGCTGAGCCCCAATGCCAAGCCAGCTCTGGGCCCTATACTCCCTCCCTTGTTCCTTACTTTTCATCCTGTGAAAGCTTCCTGCCTCCTGCCCCATTTAGCAGTTCTCTGGACCCTTGCGGACGGGAACTACCCGCTTGACGAAGTCTTAAAGTTTGTTTCTGTCACCTAAATTGTCGACTTTAATCACTTTGAACAGAAGGAAGGATATAGCAGTAAAGGGGGTCTCATGGATAAACTTGAAGAGGAAAGTGAGTGGCGGGGTGTCCCCAGGGAGAGCACATGGGCTGGGCCTACGTGAAGAAGGTTTTTTACTTCATGCTAAGGAATTTTGTCTCATCCTTGTAGACTGGCCATCCTCAGAGCACTACAGGCCTGGGGTGGGGCATATCGGGGCAGGGAGCGGGGAGGTCATCTCAATGTCCATCTTTAGCTACAACTGGAGTAGCCATGTGTTATGATTTATATATAAGGTTTGGTTTGAATTGATTTTATAACTTTAAAGTATTGCAACAAAATCTGTT
This sequence comes from Camelus ferus, assembly GCF_009834535.1. Classification (NCBI taxonomy): domain Eukaryota; kingdom Metazoa; phylum Chordata; class Mammalia; order Artiodactyla; family Camelidae; genus Camelus; species Camelus ferus. The sequence continues at coordinate 15,812,979 of NC_045699.1, forward strand.
ACAGGCAGTAGAGACCAAAGAACAGTTTAAGACACGGAACTGATGCAAGGCAGTCTGTATTTGAGAAGAAGATGCTGGCGACAAAGCTCAACCAGGACACCAGTTTTAGGAGGCCGGGATGGGTCTCACCTCTGGACCTGCACTGTCCAGGTGAACTTTCTGCAGTGATGAAAATGTCTTGTAACTGTGTTGTCCAGTAAAGAAGGTACTAGCCACATGTGGCTGTTGAACACTTGAAATGTGGCTGCTGTTATGAAGGAACTAGATTTGTAATATTACTTTAATCAGCGTAAATTTAAATAGTATACGGCTAATGACTACCCCTGTTGGACAGTCCAGCTCTGGGTGGGTGGTCCCCTCCCTCTCGAAGGGTGTGCAGCCCTGTACACCCGTGATTTTAGCCCAGGGAGACCCATGTCAAACTTAGGACCTGTGGAGCTGTAAGATAATAATTTCTATTGTTTTAAGCCACTAAGTTTGTGGTAATTTGTTATGGCAGCAGAAGAAAAGTAACAGTTATGAACTCAAATGGCATCATTACAGGGACTTTTGGACAAAAAATATTTCAGGCTCTAAGTCACCATCTGAAATGTTTTCTTTCTTTTTGGAAGTGTATTCTTTTTCTGGTCATCTGAGTCATCTCTGGTCATTACAAAAAAATTTGCAGAACATGCAGGATATTATAATGAGGAAGAAAGTGGGTATCTTTATCTTTTTTCTAGAGGTGGATACTAATAATAATTGGATATATTTCCTCCTAGCTTTTAATTCATATTTTTATGATGGTGGAGATGAGAATGAGCTTTGAGTTACTGAATGACTACTATGTGCCAGGCCCTGTTGTAAGCATTTTACTAACACTGAATCATTTAATCCTCATTATAGTCTGAGCTAGGCTGTCTTCCCATTGTGCAGTTAAAGAAACTGAGGCAGGAGGATACAGACAAATGTATGATACATTGTGTATCTATACGGGACATCTCAGAGCAGCGCATCTGTCTCAGGCACTGATTTTCAGAGCACAGCTTAATCTTGTGCTACCTTGGATGCATTCTGAATATACCATTTTTTAATCTTGATTTTTTTCACTTAACCCTGTAAAGATTTTCTCATGTTGTTAACACCTCCTAAGTGTAAACATGGGTAGAGTAAGTATCACCCTTTTAGGGCTAGATTTATGCCAGAATAATTACAGTGACTTTGTTTAGTGTTGAAGAGAAGCATATTGGAAATAGAAACCCTCCTGCGTAAAGGTGCAGTGAGTGGGATGTTATTTTGGAATGAAGGCGACGGCTGGGGGCAAGTGTCAAACAAATGTATAAAGTCCTTTACTTGGAACTTGGCGTTAGTTTTCCTTTAAAATAATGTGATACATTATTGAATTTTTCACCAGCACCCTCTTCCCACATGACTATTTTTCATATAATAGAACATATAAATGTTGTCAGTCCATTGAGGTTTACCCTAAGAGCTTGTGTGTGAGGGAAGGAAAATGTACCCCAGGGAGTATTGCTGCAGAGTTAGTGTAAAGTTGATCGGAACAGACGTACACAAAGTTATCTTTTAAAAAAATCAATAGAGAATCTGGGTCTCTAAGATGTCAGAAACTTCTTCACCAGCCCTGGGAGAACTGAGGGAGGAGGGTCTGGGACATCCACTGGCAGAGCCCCAGGCAGCATTGCACATGGTAGAGGGGGCTTTATTTAACCAGTGACCTCTGAAGGGACTGGCCTCTTTGCAAGACAGATGCATCAGATTATTTTAGGCGATGCAGTTAACATCAGCTAACTCTTATTTGCATATCCACCCAACAATTTCTGGTTAACATTTGTCTTCTTCAATAGGTCTTCCAACGGAGAGATTTCTCCGGTCATGCTGCCACAAGTTTTATCATCCAGTCACAGTTAGATTTATCATTGTAAATTAGAAGATAAGGATTGCAGTTCTGTAAACGTTTCCCAAGTTTGGTTAAATCAAATATACCTCTCAGATACAGATCCATCCTTGGCAAGCTGGCAGAGTCAGATCTCTGGAAGCACCTGTGAGGCTGATGGTTAATCCCTGAACCAGGGACTCTCCAGGTAGCCTGGGTTTTCCCCTTGCTTCATTCACCTCCTTTGACATTATCATTGGCCAGACTTAGGCACTGGTGTTCTTTAAGAATTGCTTTGTATATTTGTCATAAAACAACAGGAAAAATACACTTGTGATCTTAGTAATTACTGTAAAAGGATGGTGAGGTCAAATAAGAACAGTTTAGTTAGGGAAGGATGTAGATGCTACTGCTCATAACCATGAATAACATTAATCAGGACTTAAAATGTGTCAGGCATTGTGTTGCTTTTCTTTTTTTTTTAATTTTCTGTTGGGGGGAGGTAATTAGGTGTATATATTTATTTATTTATATAACTTTTTTTTAATGGAGGTACTGGAGGTTGCTAGGCATGCACTCTACCATTGAGCTCTACCTTCCCCCCATGTTATGTACTTTAAATGAATTATCTCATTCACTCCTCACAACCCCGTAGGGTACGTACATTACTATATACAGTTTACCACTGGGGGAACTGAGGCTCCAGAAGTCCAGTGACTCACCCAGGGCCAGACATTCAGTAAGCATAGAGCCAGGATTACAGTCCAGGCAGCAAAAGTCTTTGCTCAAATTCTTAAGCACAATGCTACATGCTGGGGCTGAAAGGAAGCTGTGGGAGAGAAGCAAAGGTGATGTGCGTTTCAGCTTCAAGAAATGATGTAACTTGTTTCTGGTTAAACTTTCTTCTTTGTGATCTAGGTTCAGGCAGACCTTGGAGATATTGCAGGTTGAATTCCAGACCTCTGCAATAAATAAATATCACAATAAAGCGAGTCACATGAATTTTTGGGTTTCTAAATGCAAATTAAAGTTATGTTTACCCTAACTGTAGTCTATTAAGTGTAGCATTATGTCTTAAGAAAACAATGTACATGCCTTACTTAAAATAAAGATACTCTTATTGCTAAAAAAAAAAAAAAGTAACCATCGTCTGAGCCTTCATGATCTTTGTGCAACTGTAACATCAAAGATCGCTGATCACAGGTCACCATGACAAATATAATGAAAAATTTTGAAATTTTGCGAGAATTACCAGAATGTGACACAGAGACAGGAAATGAGCAGATAACATTGGAAAAATGGTGCCGATAGACTTACTCAACGGGGTTGTCACAAACCTTCAATCTGTAAAAAGTGCAACATCGGCAAAGTGCAATGAAACGAGTTATGCATATGTATCATTAACCTTTCACACTGACCAACCAGGGTTCCATTCCATTCTTGGCTCACCACTTAGAGAGGAGAGAGTCTTCCAAGAGAACTAGATAAGAATTAGATATTGAGGGCTGGGACAGAGTGATGAGGAAGGGGTCAGAGGTGATCCATGTGAATGGAAAAGATTGCCAGATAAAAAATTAAATAAGCTGTGAACATAGGTGAAAAGGGGAAGGCAGGTATGATACTCCATTGCAGCCTTTTGGAGGGAGAGGAAAAGAGCGGGTCAGATGTCAATTCCTAGAAGAATCTTTGTGTGTGGAGAGGAGGTGAAGCAGGCTTGGCTGCTTGTCGGTCTGTATGTTGCCTGTTTGTAACTGAGAGTCCTTGCGATTGCCTTTGAGCTCTGGAACTGTTTTACTGCTTTTATAAACTACTAGCTATCTTCTTTTAGGGGGAGATAACAGATGGTCATGCTGGAACTGAGCTTTTTATCTGGATCTTCAAAACCTTTTTGTGCACAATTTATGAGGTGCACTTCTTTGCAAATTCAGTGCTTTCTTGGAGCTTTTCCTTTTGAGACGAGCCACAAGAGCCTCATTTTTTGTTGGGCATTGCCTATTAGTGGCAAAACTCCTTTCTTATTTAATCAGCTTCTCCAAAAGAATAAGGCTGAGTCCAGATTCATTCTGTTTATGAGGGTGAAAAGATTTTGGCGGTCAGACTAAAAATAACACGTGGAATCTGCCACCTGGGTCTCCCTTCCATATTCATCTTGTATTTTATGCTTTTTGCTTGTGGAGTTCAAGCTAACAGGTCAGCCCCTGTGAGCATGGAGGAAATTTGCCTGGGTCAAGTGTTTGTGGCCAGGGTGTGGAGATGGCGGCTTTGCTGCCCAGAGGCTGACCCAGACCTGGCTGCATGGTTGGGAGACAAAGCTGGTGTCGCCCCACATCTTGATCCTCTTGGATTCATAATGTACAGAGGACTGTTGCACACACTCTATGCTGAGTGGAAAAAATATCAGTAAAATAGTATTGCCTCTGAAAAAACCCTAGGAAATGGGCTACTTTTTCATAATGACTAAAAATCTGCAAGATAGTTGGATATACTCGAGGCTCGGAAAACAAGCAGCTGAACCAAACCAAAATCAACTTTGCAGAGTTAGGCATATTCAGAGTTAATTTTGTTCTACAGGCTTATTTCCCAAATCACTTGATATTAATAATGTTCTGATTTATTATTCAGATCTCTGAGTCCACCAGAGATACTCGTCACCAGCTTTTGTGCAAACCCTGAATACTGCTTAGACTTCTGGATGGCAGGATAGTTTAGTGGCTGAGCACACAGGCTCTGGAGTGGAAGTCTGGCTACAATCTGAGGTCTGTCACTTAGAAGCTGTGTGACTTTGGGTTAATTATCCAGGTTCTTGAAGCCCTAGAGTTTTCCTCAACTGCAAAATAGATGTAATAACAAGTATCACCAGTGTTGTTATGAGATGAAGTCATAACATAAACATGCATATCTGCACCCACACAGAATTAACATTTGAACAACTCAGGGGTTAGGGGCGCCAACCCTCCATGCAATCGAAAATCTGCATATAACTTTACAGTCTGCCCTCTTTATACGCAGTTCCGCATCCACAGATCCAGCCAACCACAGATCATATAGTGATCTGTATTTAGTGAAAAAATCTTTGTATAAGTGGACCCACGGAGTTTAAGCTTGTGTTAGTCAAGGGTCAACTGCATATGTATATAGTTAATAAGTATTGGCCGATTAAATAAATTATTGATGAATGAATGAATGAAAGAATGAATGAGTGAGTATCTTTTCCCCTCATTGCTGCTTCTGGCGAATGGGAATAATGCAGCCTACCTCCTGCTAATAGGATTAAATACGAATGTGCACAGGGTGGTACTTAACATAGTGCTTTGTGTGTTGGTGGTGGTCCAGAAATGCAAGTAAATCTGAATCTAGCTGAATGTGAATGGGAAATGGTAATTCATGTGGGGGTTTTAGGGGACTAATGTTAACTTCTGTGCCAGAGTTTTCTAATACTACAAGGAGAATGCTAAATACTGTGATGTCGTTTATCGAGTGGTAATTTTGCAAACAATATTAATGAAACAACAGTCACATTCCTTTTTTTAAATAGAGTGTATGTTTAATCAGAGACCAAGATAATGGTTCTTCATCCTGTGGTTCTTCGTATTACAGGACAATCTCATGAGAAGACCTTAGGTACTGGAGGCCCACCATCTGAGCTTGAATTCTGGCACTGCCCTTGGTGTTGGGGGTGGCTTCAGGTAAGTCACTTACCCTCTTTTTGAGCCTTCGTTTCTTCCTTTGTAGGAAAACATCATTATAGATAGCTAGATCTCAGATTTGATATAAGAGTTTCATGTGCTCCTCTTATAAAAGAATGAGTGTTAAACTGCTGTTCATTTTGCTACTGTTCCCAGCACTGTCACCATCACTGCTGCCAACACCTCTCCCAAGCAACCTCTCCTGGGAATTTCCAAGCCAACATATAAGGAGGAAGTGTTACCCACTATTTATTTCTTTCATAAATGTTTAGCAGATCTCAGAGTCCAAAGGGAAGCTGGAACCAGGGCAGATTGCATTAGCTGATTATCTGCACTGGCAGAACCCAGAAGCTGCTGTTGCCACCAGTTGGCTGTCCTTTGGGTCCTGTAACTCTGATCTCCACGTCCCCTTAGGATTCTCCTGCTACCTCAGGGAGGTTCCAACACAGTCTGACAAGTCTTTAGGCCAGCATCCCTTAGTCAACAAGAAGGTCGTTGACTTGCACGTGAAGATGTGCACACGTTGCTGGTTGCTGGTTTATTAATGCTCTGTTTCTTTGTTGCCCATTTTATGTGTTTTGCAGACAATAAGCAAGCAACTTTGCATAAATCAGTCTTTCCTATTGACCCAAGACCATTTCAAGAAAAAGTCTAGAGGTAAGCAGCACCTCTTGGAAGGGGGAGTCGGTAAGACAATGGGACCCTGACCACGAAGCAGAGGCCAAGGAGCTGTTCTTGAAAAGGCATCCTGAATTTTTAAGTTTATTTGAAGATTACATAGAGAAAAAAGGTGTATTTATTTATGCTCTGTTTTCCTGAGGGCTTGAAAAGAGCTAACAGCTTCCCTTGGGTGCTTTTTCTTGCCCACCTCTGCCCCCTTTCTTGTAATATTTCTTCATTTCTCTTTGGAGAGATCACAGCAAATGCTGTGTGTGTGTGTGTCTGTGTTCTCAGTAAGCACTGGAAAGAAAAGATAGCCCCCTTAAAATAGAATTACTGCGAACATATCTCCTTAAATAAGCTGAGATAACAGATTTCATTAAAATTGTGCTTTAATGGAATTGAAGGGAACTCTGTCATTAAGATGTGTTTGCAGAAGGTAAGTAGAAAGTGATTTTAATTATTGAATGTTTCTAAATATATCCACCTACTCCTCCCCAAGCAAGTAATACATATTGGTAGTTCCAGGAGAAACTATATAAATACTGTTGAAGGGTGACTGGAAGTATTCAAACTGACCATGATTTGGTAAGGTCTCTCCTTAATTAACCAAGACAGAGACAAAGCTAGAATTTTCAACCTGTATAGTGGAATAGTATTTTGGAATATTGTAAGTATACTTCTCTTCTGCTGAATTGATCATGTTCCCTTTCAGGCACTAGTGGAGTATTCATGTATGTGGAAATGTAGAATAAACAGTGTTCATATTTGGGGTTTCATAGTTGAATTCTGAAACTTGAGGCACAAATACATCTCCAAACAGTTTTGGGGGCTTTATTTTCTGGGCATCCTGCTTTCTAGGAAGTCAGGCCCTGGAGGTAGGAAATCTCATAGAGGAGCCACAGTGGCCAGAATGGCTGGGGTAGATGCTTAGCGTGGCTACAGGAGATGCCAGACAGACGTGGGCAGTTTTAGAGTTCCTACCCCTCGTGGTCTGGTGTGCACAGCAGCAGAACTGCGGCCTGTGTGGCCTACAGTGGTGCAGATGTGACCCAAGAGCTCGGGGCTGGAGGCTCTTCACAGTTGGAACAAGGAAGATGATGGTGTGTGGCAGATGGGAACATGCGTGTCTTAGCAGATGTATGGCCACCACATGGCATGATCTTGGCTTAATAAAGCTCCCTTTAAAAAACGAGGTCCTCCTCACATGCGTGTGTGACAGTTGTGAGCATTGTTTGGGGAAGCATGGATGATGATTAGGTAAGTTGGTTTTGGTAAGTTAACAGCAGAACCTGAAATGCCTGGCATGAAGTGTTGACTTGATACAATTGACAATTAGGAATGATCATAGTTTTTCTGGAAGGGGATTGACAAGGCAAAAACTGCTTACAGAATGCAAAAAATATTAGGAGGAACAAAAAGACATTTCCATTTTTAAGGATGAGGGCTGGGGCTTACTCATTTGGAGACCAAGTTCTGGCACACAACTAGTGTTCAGTAAATGCTTGTTGAATGAGAAAAAGAACAATTCTGTCTCATGGAAATCCAAATGGATTCCTGAAATTTAGGGTAGATATGAGGAAGGTTTTTTTCTGATGGGAACTTATTACCCTATAAAATAGAAACTGAGGGAAAATGGGCAACATTGTAAAGAGATCTCTATGGTTGAGACTTGTTATAGCCTAAATATCAGAGGTAATTTTGCTGACTTTTCAACTCTTAGGACTTAACAAGACTTACTCAACTCTATTATGCAGATGGAGAGAGCTGAAAAAAAAAAAAAACTAACCATGAAAAGACATGGAGGAACGTAAAATACTTATTGCTAACTGAAGGGAACCAGTCTAATTATACGTGATAGTTCCAACTATATGACATTATGGAAAAGGCAAACATAAAGAGATAATTTAAAACGATATGAGAAGTTGGATGGGGAGGGAAGGAAGGTTAAATATGTGGAACACAGAGGATTTTTAGGCCAGTGGAATTATTCTGTATGATGTTTGATACTGCATTGGTGGATTCATGGTATTATACCATGGTATTTGCCAAAACCCATAAAACTACAAACACAAAGAGTGAACTCTAATGTAAACTGTGGACTTCATTTAATAATAATGTATCTGTTGGTTCATCAGTTGTAACAAATGTATTGCACTAATGCAAGGTAATGATAGAGGAAGCCACTGAGGGGAGGAGAGACAGGGTGGGGCAGTAGGGGAACTCTGTACTTCTACTCAATTTTTCTATAAGCCTAAAACAGCTCTAAAAAATATTCTAACAATTATTTTATTTAAAAAACTGTAAAAATCATTAAGACATAGAGGAATGGGGATTCCCTTAACTTGGGGGACCATTTTTTCTTTACTAAAATGTCAGAACTGGTGCACCTCTCTTTCTTTACTAGTTAGAAAGGACTAGGAGGAATTGAGGAGATGCCCATTATTCTCCTCTATTGGACAAAAGTGAAAGGGAATGGTAGCCATCAGTTCCTTTCTGCATACACCAAGCTGGGCGACACAGGAGGAAAAAGATCCTTCTTTGACTTTTCTCCTGGGTAATTGATGGCTTATGTTCTTGGCAGTTAAAAACAGCAGACATGTGAGTGGGCATATGGAAATCAAAGGGCAAGATGTAGTGGATTCCAGTCCTCATTCAGCATTTTACAAAAGCAAGTCCAGTATTCAGGAGAAAACAGTAAATCCCATTCCTGTTTTTGATCGTGCTGCCTTCTCCAGCATTTCCCTGGGGTTCGTCCCAGGTTCCTCTCACTTTGGGGCACACATTGGCTCTCTTGGTGTCACCCCAGCCCGCATTATTATGCCAAATGGTATTTCTGGTTTGTATTTCTTTCTTATCCAGCTATTAGAGCAGACCTAGCCGTCTGTTGATTTTTTTTTTTTAACTTTGTCGGAAATTGAGCAGATGGATTTGAATTCCTAATTTTCTTCAAAAATGTGCCAAGTACTTGTTCCTTTGTTCCTCATTTTCCCCTTGACCAATTCCTTGTGGCTTTGCATTTTTCTTCTTTAAATGAATCTCACTGATTAGTCTTGTCTCGCTGTGTTCTAGGCATCTCACTGGGAGCTCTTTTCTCTAGAATCCGCTCCCCTTCTGTTTTGAGGTGTTATCTGCCTAGTTTCACACACCTCGTATATGTGGATATACACACAGATACTACCATTGAAATAATAGAAAGTCATATTAAAATGCTAAAATATAATTTATACTTCTTGAGATTGCATAAGAAAAAAAAGATGTGTCCAGTGTTTTATTGAATACTGTGAACCAGTTAATTTGCAGAGCTTTTAAGATAAATTATCTTAATTTAATCTCATTGAATACCCTCTAATAATCCTATTTTACAGAATAGGGTAGTGAGACTGCAGGAGTGGACTTGCCCAAGGTCAGTTACCCAGTAAGCAGTAGAACCAGGAGGCAAAATCAAATTTATTTTACACTATCATCTACTTTTTTTTTCCCTATTGTTTTTGTTGTTGTTTCATCTTTTTTTCTGGGTGGGGAGGTAATTAGGTTTACTTATTTATTTGTTAAATGGAGGTACTGAGGATCGAACTCAGGACCTCATGCATGCTAAGCATGTGCTCTACCACTGAGCTATACCCTCCCCACCGCTATCATCTACTTTTAATTAAAGGAGCATCAGCTCACATGAAGGGTTTAGGTGGAGTCCTTCCTTTTGGGGAGAGGGGACAAGCAGGACAGTTCCTTAAGATGTTTAAACCTTAAGCATTTTTGTCTCTAAAATGGGGATGATATTAATGTACTTTCAGTATTTCTCTGAGAATTAAGAGATCATGAAGGTAATTTCCTTGCACAGGGCCTGATATGCAGTGATTTGGAAAGTGTCCAATATTTTTTTCCATTAAAGTTATTATTTTGATTGATGGTGATATTATAATTTCATCTTGGGACAGAAAAGTAAACTGTGCTAAGACATATAAATTACCATGTGTTACTAGATCTGTATCCTTTACTAAGCCCAGTGACTGCCACCAGCTCTTGTGTTGTGGTCCGTGTTGTCCTCTCCTGACATCTGCCCTGCAGCAGAAAGTTATTTGGAGACCTGATTTTTTGGCTCCCTTTTCTCAGAGGCCATGTTTCCCTGGTCAGCAGCTGCCTGTACAGTTTAATGCCAGATTTCCTTCTCCCATCAGCACAGCTGTATGAAACCTTCCTGGACTGATCTGTTTTCCATCCTTGGTGAGACTGTAGATTAAAGGTCAGCCATCCACATCTTCAGCCGCCTATGCGAATAGCGCGGTTCCATTGCCTTGTCTTGCTGTCTTCCTCCTGCCTCCCTTGCTACCAGTCAGAAGGGCAAGCCTTCCCTTGGCTGGCTGCTTACTTGCCTCCGCCTCCAGTTTTCGGAGTTGAAATGCAGACCTGAAATTATCAAAGTAAAACAAAGGAAAGTAATAATGAACCACACAAACAAGCTACCAGTGACCTTTTTTGCTCTATAACAAATGGCATATATGGTATTTTCAATTAAACACATCTTGAAATTCCATTTTTTGCTGCTGTGTAGAGTTGCTTTTCTTTCTGTTTTCTTTGAAACATCTGTTTGCGACCTTGGGAAGTCTTCCTTGTTTCTAAGAAACAGAATCCAATTTGGTCTGTAACAGCCTAGTAGTGCCTGTTTGTGTGATGGGCTGGAGGGGGTGGGTGTTGCTGGTAGTTTCCTGTATCTTGGTACTTCATTAATATACATGGAGCTAATATCTGAATGTCTGTGATAAAATGAAACTTGCATGTCTCTGGGCATGAATTAGCTGAACAGAAAAGCTCCAGGGAGCTGTGGGTGGGTGGGCATGAAAGAAAAAATGTAAGGATGCTACACTGCTGCCCAATGGAAGGGCAACTTCTAGTTCTGTTACAACCAGGAAGCTCTGGTTCCCACTAAAGAGCTAGCAAGTGAAGACCACCCTGCCCCCGGCAACCTCTGTGGCCCAGAGAACCCAAGGGTAGCCCAGGAGAGAATGCTGAGAGAGGGGGATGAGACAGGCATGTTGCAGATGGTATCGACGGAGAGCAGTCTCCTTAGTGGTGTTATTGGCTTGTGTTGTTGATTTAAAATCTGAACGTTGGTCACTTACAGACAGAGACATAGTTCTGCGATTAGAAATCTGAACTCAGATACACAATGAAGCAGCGTCCTGGTGTGCCCTGTAAAGGGTGAGAACAGGGAGGGAGTGCGAGAGACCATCGGCATCCAGACTGCACCAGCCAGATATCCTGCTCAGGTACGCTGGGTGAAGGCTTCAACAGCTTCTTACTAAGAAGGAGTTAGGAGTTGATACCAGAATCCTACTGTCTGGAAATTGAATTTTGCTATATATTAGCTATCTTTAAGCTAACCATCATGAACTATAAATAAAAATCCCCAAATGAGAGCAGTCTTCTGGGTTTTGTGACAGACGGCTGTTTGGACCTGGTGGTCCAGCCTGGCCACTGCAGTCAAGGGCCCACAGAGGGCAATACCAGATACATGCAGATGTTTACCCAATGTGGTTTGTCAAAGTGAGCTTCTGTTTTCTGTACCATCTGGCACAGTAGCATTGTGAAGAAAATGAAAGACCAGATCCCTTACTTGGAAGAGCTTGCAGTCTAGGGGAAAGGCAGGATTCGTTACAGTGTAACAAATACACAGAATTTTTTAATTTATATTTTGTTATCATAGTAATGCATGTGCATGGTAAAAGCAAGACATATTAAAAAAACAGAGCAGACAGTAATTAAAAAATACAGTCCCCTGACCTGCCACTTCCAGCCTCACTGTCAGCATAAACCTCTTTTAACTGCTTCTGTTTTAGGATCTTCTGGTTGTTAGGATCACAGCACTAAAAACTATGTGTAAGCTACTTTATTGATAAACTTCATATATTTTCTATTCCTCCCCGTGGCAAAAGGATTTTACACAACTCCCCTTTTCTTTCTAAATTCACAATTATATTACTCTATGTTTATCTTTTCTCCTGATTACTTTTATAACTCATTGCAGCTGTATTTTTCTACTCCATCAACTTGTGGTGGAATCTTCTTTCTTTCCTTCTCTCTTTAGAGCCTCTTTCATCCCTTGCCCAATTCCACTGTCAGCCCAAATTTTTAGTGTCAAGGGTGATACTATTTTACTTTGTGTTCTGTAAGGAGACTTGTCTCCCTGGCTCTGTATTTAAGTTATTTAAACAGCAAGTTCTTTACAATGAAGCACAATATGCATAGTCTAGTTTCTTCTAGTTAGTATGCCAGTTCTGAGACCTGAGAAACCAGTAGAGGTGAAATGGATGGAGAGCAATTCACGGAGGCTTGAGGACACATCCTGAGTCTTGAAAAATGTGGAAGAGTCAGATGGGTAGAGAGAGGTCGAAGGTGTGGAGTGGAGAGAACACAGGATATGTGAAATGAGTCTGGTGTAGTCAGGTGATAGACAAGTGACAAGGCTCTCGGGAGAAAATTTTCTTGGAGCACAATGGTGGATAAAGTTGGAAAGGTAATGTGGAACCAGATGGTTGGCTCTGAGCCTCAGGCTGTCTGCTTCTCCCAAGTTGTAGCCTACACTTTCCCTGCCTCCACTTCCTGCTCTCTGTCTCCGCAACCTCGTCCAATCTGGTGCAAGCCCACACAGCTCTCTTCAAATTGCTCTCAAGAGACCACCAGACTTACCTAATGGTTTAGCCCTAACCTGCATCCTCCTTTATGTCTTTGCAGGATTTGATCCAGTGGGCCGGCATCTGCTTCTAGACCCTTCCACTCCCTTTATCCTCTGGCCTTGTAGTCTCCGTGTTCCTCTCCTGGCCCTCTTCATGTTGCTCCCTTGTCTCTTCCAGTGTGTTTTCTCGGAGGCTGTGTTGAGTTTTCTTCCCTTGACCCACTGTTTCTCCATCGGCTGTTCTCTTCATGTCTGTCTGCCTCGTGCGTTGATTCCAGCTTTGATTTCCTTCCCAGATCTACTTTCCATCACTGATCGTTGGTGAACTTCTCAATCTGCCTGATCAGTCAGAACGTTCACTCAGCATGTTCAGGACTTACCCTGTTCCCTTCCACAGCAGTGCCCCTTCCTGTTTGTCTTCCTTAGTTGTGTCATTATCCTTAAAGTCAGCTGGATTCAGACGCTCCTGATAGCTCTTGATCTCAACCCCCCACTCACAGTCACTGGGTTCTGTCAGTGTCCTGCCTCTGTCATTTTCCTAGCACTTCACGCCACCTTTCCACTCCCAGTTCTGCAACCCTGCAGGGCCCCTTTTAGGCTTACCTGTATGGATGCAAATTCTCCTAAGTGTTTTCTAATCTCTCCCCATTTCAGTCAGCCCTTCTCAAGAAACTAGGCTAGGATAGATCTGATCATGTTATCTCCTATCCGCATCATTGACAGAATAAAGGCCTCATGCTTTGATCTATCTTAGCCGTTTAAGATCACCCATATCCACGTTTTCAGCACAGGCTTCCACTGTTTCCTCTTATGCAACCAACCTATAGTCGGGCAATATCAGATTTCTCAGTTTTCCCCCAACCTGCCGTTGTTTGCTCCTCTACCTGATTCCTGATTTAAACTCTTGACATCTTCCCACAAAACTCAATTCAGTTGCTACCTGTATCATAGCCTTTCCTGTGTATCACCCCTCCCCTCCCTGCCACCCCACTTTCCTCCCATTGGGGTAAATGATTTGTTTTTATTTCCTCTATAGTAGATACAGCATTTTGCCTTATACTACCGAAGACCTATTCAGGGTAAGACAGTGGCTTAATTTTATAATACCTCTCCCCTTTTCTTATATCTGGTAGGAGTTTGTTATCTGAGTTAATTAGAAAGCGGATATTTTGGTAAGAAAGACATGCCTTTTGAGGTCAGAATACCTTGTCAAAGCATGGTTCGTAGTACCCATTTTATCTTAAGCAAGTTGGTGAACTTTCTGTGCTTCTTTAAAATAGAGATGATATTGGTATTTCCAGTTCCTTAAGAACCAAAGAGTTAATATCTATGGAAAATGTATGGCTCTGTTTCTCTTCCTTTTAAAAGAATTAATGGTTATATTTTATTTTCTGAAATACTCTCTACCAGCCTGTGATACTATGAGATGGACATTACTCACTAATTCTGTTTTACAGAGAGAAGGACCATGAGAAAGTGACAAATTGAGACTTAACATCTATTGAAATAGATACCCTGTCTCTTAAAACGATTCATATCCCCAAAGAATGCCTTGCCCTAAACATTATTGTGAAGCACACTGTAGTACTTAGAACCACTGACGCAGGCCCAGAAATCCCCAACTGCCCCAGTGTCCTTTTCAAACCTAGGCAGACTCCTGGCTCATTTAACCATAAAGATAGGGGACCGGGCTCTTCAGGGTCTCTATAGGGGAGAAGGGTCTAGGGACGACCTTCAGGCTAGACGTGCCCCTGACCACCAGAGGGCGCTCTCTGCAGCGGCAGGGAACCGTGGCAATGGAAAGACATGGAGTAGATTTTGGAGCCCTAGGTTTGAATCTCTACGCTTTTTTTTTTTTTTTTTTTTTTTTTTTGGTTTAGCCAAGTTGCCCATCATATTAGAACATGAAAGCTGGATAAGACCTGCTTTGTATAATTTCCAGGATGAAATTAGGTCTGTAAATTAGAGCGCCGAGCTCTAGCACTGCACAGAGTTGGTTCTCCATGAGTTCCATCTTCTCCCCATCCTCTCACCACCTTCCCTCCAACACTACGTTTATTCTCTTGGCCTGGGTTGGGGGAGGCTTCCTACAAGGTGACTGTTGATCGGAGCAGAACCATATCCCTTGACCTGTTTCATGGTCCCCTAGATCTCCAGGGGTTGTCACTCTAAATATAGCTTGAGGATGAACAAGGAAATGCAGCCAGTCAGCAGCTCCTAGTGGCTTCACAAAGCAGTTATTGGCAGGGAGCCCACAGTTCGGGAGCAGGGTGACAGGAATAGTACTCAAGGCTAGTTCAGGGCTCTTTCTGCTAGTTTCTGCTGCTGCTGCATCTGTGGGTGCAACTGGGGATTAACTCTTCCCTTCTTTCTGCAGCACAGCCACAGTGTCTAAGCAGGAGCTGAATTTCAGGTCCCTCTAGAGAAATTATTTTCCTTTGCTTAATAAAGTGGCACATTGAACCCATCTTATGTACAATACCTTTGTTTACCATTCCCGAATTAGAAAGATCGATTGCAGGCTTTTCAAGTTGATGACCAGGTTGACCTTGTGTATCCGCTCAAGTGGGTTTTGTGTAAATTACCACCAAGCGGAGACTTAGACCTCTTGAAAAAGCACAGATTCTATTTTAGCAGACACTTGCTCAGTTATTCTTCTGGTTCCTTTTAGGCATGATTATTGCCTCGCCATGCTTTCCCCAGCCAGTTACCTTTATTGTAACTGATTGCACAGACCCAAGATAGCAGATTTCACTGGTTCTGTTTCAGGTCTAATTCATTAGTCTCTCCTTGACAGAAAAGGGGAAGTATCTGTTCCCTCACCCTGATGGCGAGTAGCAGTTGATATAGGTCACTGGCTTTTTGTATCCATGTAACCTTCCAAACAACCTTGTGAGGCAGGCATGAGAACCCTATTTCACAGATGAGGAAATTGAAGTGTAGAGAGACTTAAGTCACTTGACCAAGGTCATCCAGCAGTAAATTCAAGGCTCCATTAAAGTTATAGCATAAGTCACTTTACCAATTAAGAATATAAGAAAGTATATTTTGCTTGTCACCTGTTTGAAGTAGAATCAAGCATGTTGATTCAGTGCCTGCTACTCAAAAAGGTGCCCTACTCCCTGACCAGACTCAGTTCTGGATTTACCTTAAGAAAGGCTTCTGTTATCCACATAAGCCTAGTGGGCAGCCCCACCACGGGCTCCGTGCCACCTTGTACTTCGGCCTTCTCCGCACGCACTGGGATTGCCTGCTTGTCAGGCAGCCCTTCAGACTGAGAGCACTTGACCGCCGGGGTGGCCCTGGGTCCTGTTCATCTGTCTCTCCCAACGCTGGGCACAAGGCTGATAATACAGTAGCTGCTCAGCAAGTATTTTCTGGCTGAAAACAAAAGGCGCAGAGAGCCAGCCAGCTAAGCCTTAGGGTGAATGAATTCCAGATGCATGTAAGTGCAGATGGGCCAACAGGAATTTAGCAAAAAGTATTAGGAGACAGAAATCTCTCTTAAATTTTATGAACCATAATAGACACCCACATGTCCATACAGAAAAGATTGTTGAATTTATTTTAAATGGAGTTTTATATTTGAACACAAAGTTCACATTGTGTCATTTTTTTATCTGACGCCTTCTCTGAGGGAATGTTGGTATGTAACACCAAAGGGTAAGCGTTGTATGCTGGACCATTCTTGAGGGATACCAGAAAGGAGAAGGAAGGGTGTGCTAGTCCTCAAGATGTATGCTAGGATGGCATCTTGGTCTCTTTGGGCTGCTATAACAAAATACCCATAGACCAGATGGCTTATAAACAACAGAGTTTTTGCTCACAGTTCTGGAGGCTGGAAGTCCAAGATTAGAATGCCAGTGTGGTTGGGTTCTGGTGTGGACCCATTTCTGGGTTGCACAGTGCCAACTTCTCCTTATATCCTCACACAGCAAAGAGACAAGGGATCTCTCTGGGCTTTTTAATAAGGGCACTAATCGCATTCATGGGGGATGCACCCCTTGTGACCTAATCACCGCCCCAAGGCCCCACCTCCTAATACCATCACCTTGGGAGCTAGGATCTCAGCATATGAATTTGGGAAGGAAACATTCAGACCATAGGCGATGTATTTTCCAAAGCTCTGTCTCAAAATGACTAAAATCATTCCCATCAGTCAGAAAGGGACCTGAAGAAAAGATGTTCTATGGGTTTATACAACTGCCCTGGGATTGGGTTTTCAGTATCAACGTAAACCTGGCCAGATTCTGAAGAGGGACTCATGTGAAGGTTTTTGTTCACCATTTGTCATTCGAGTGTCTACATCCTGTCTGTCACCTTGGTTTTAGAAATAGACATGGAAGCCTCAGGAAATGGAGTATCAAAAAATCATTTATGGTGATAGAGTGTGATTTCATCCTCCTCATTATTTTTTGCCAGATATCTACTGTAGTTGGGTGGAAACAGAAGTAGACACCATTCCACTGTTTGGCACAGGATCCTGCCATATATCTTTTTGCAGAGGTGTGGGCTTAGAATGTTTCATTATCATTGAGCATTTCAGGATTTGAAGTTTATGTCCTGTTAGGTTAAAATGTTTAGGACCAAGATCAACTGCCTTGCTCAGAGGCCACAGGAAGAGTCTCTCATTTATCCCAGTGGTCTTAAAGTAGAGTTTGCTATGGTCTGTGTGTAGACAAGCACCATGTAAAATAAAGAGCCTTCAGTGCTTGTTGTTGGCAGAGTCATATTCTGTCTCTTTATTCTCTTTACAGATAGACTGATTAGAGAAGACGACTGGTTTATGCGGGAGTCTGACCATCACATGCTGGGGCTGAAGACGTCTGTCCTCGAGGCATTACTGTGGAAGCCTGCTGTTCCATGCATTTCTACTCTTGGCCCAGCCAGACTGTGAGTTCCATAAAGGTGACAACTTATCTTTGATTGCCTGTGTATTTCCCCACCAATTACAGCATTCTGAATACAGAGAGGTGCTCAGTAAATATGGTGGCCAAATGACTGAGACATTTGGAAACACATTTTGAGTGGAGACACATGGTCAGTACGGCCGTTGTTTTCTGATGAGGAAAGGACAGAACTGAGCTATTGTTTCCCCAGATACCCTGGTTGGAGTAGTTGTTTTGCCCCGCCTGCCATTCCCTTCCCTGTCTCTTCTTCCCTTTCCCCTCCCTTTCCTCTTCCTATCTTTCCTCGCCTGCCCTCCTTCCAATCCTTTCCTTTCCTTGTTAAGAAAGTATATTTATATTGATCTAGAAAGAGTTCTTAAGGAAATAAGTATTGGGAGTTTAGAATAGCGAGATGCGGTAAAAAGAGCCAGTTCCACGTTGTTTGCTTGTCAGGCATTGAGTTTGTTACTGAGTTTGTTTTGTTACTTATAAAAAGGGGATATGACATCTATCTTGTGAAGTTGCCTGCAAGAATTAGAGATTTGAAAAGTGCCTGCCAGTCTTAGTAATTGGCATCAAAGGAACTCAATAAATGGTATGAATTACATTGTTGCTGAAAAACTTGGAATGGAAATTTATGAACCGTTTTTGTTAGTAAACTGAATAGTATGTTAGTCATTTTACCAAACTCTTAAAAAAAAGGGAGTAGAGTATCATAGAAGGGCCCCAGTCCCCGTCCCGAGAATGTCTTCCATGCAGTTGGATAGCAGGGACGGACCCGGAAGAGCACACTGTACTTTTCGGTGCGCAAGTCGCGCAGACTTTAACCATCTGTTTTCTCACAACATGATTCATTAAGTGTTTAAAAATTTTTGAGTGTGATAAACTGACTTCTTTTTGCTTTTGAATAAGTGTTTGGAAAGCGCAAGATTTAAATCTCCAGTGTTTGAGTGTTTGTGGGTGGGTCTCTGGGGAAATGACAAATGTGCAAGTCCTTGTGACATATTAGCTGGGTCCTTAATCAGCAGTTAGTAACAAACACTTGATGGAGAACAAAGGCCTTACCTCTTTGACATGCTTTAGCCCGTTGAAGGGTAAATGTGACAATGGAAGCGCCGAGCATGATTATTCAGAGTAAGAAAAACAAATTTCTCAAGCCTCATTTTCTTGATTACCAGTTTTCAGACGATACGACTTTGACACAGAATATTTCTACTTGGTGCACATCTCAAAATATCTTGGACTGATATAGCCTTTCATTCAAAGTTTTTAGAAGATTTGATTCATCAGGAGGAAGTTTATTATAGGAGAAGGATTTGGAATTCAGCAGTAGGCAGACCTGAGTTAGAAATACGGCGACCCCCTTGGTAACAGTGTGATCTTGTGTTAGGATAAAAAATAAATATTTGGTCTTTGCTCACTGTTCCTATGGCAGAGCTGCTTAAACCCGTGGAATTTACTGTCTTTTGTATGCTAATGAGATGACTTGTGGGAGAGGGGATGTCCTAGAGGGTTAAACTTTCATCCTCACTCCTTCAACTTTCTGGGAGGGGAAGGGAGCTAGAGATTGGGCTCCATTACCAATG
This sequence comes from Camelus ferus, assembly GCF_009834535.1. Lineage (NCBI taxonomy): Eukaryota > Metazoa > Chordata > Mammalia > Artiodactyla > Camelidae > Camelus > Camelus ferus. Next base: position 15,832,346 of record NC_045699.1, read on the forward strand.
GCTGGTCATTTAATCAATCAGTTTTACAGAGGTAATAAATCTCCATAGAAACCTCTGAACAGTGGGGTTCAGGGAGCTTCCGGGTGGTGAACACAGTGATGTACTGGGAAGGTGGTGTGCCTGGAGAGGGCGTGGGGACTCCTCACCACCTTCTCCCTCTCCCTGGACCGTGTCCTATGCGTCTTTTCTATACGGCCGTCCCTGAGTGGTATCCTTTATGTGTAACATTACCCCAAGTTCTATGAGTCATTCTAGGGAATTATCAAAGTGGACAAGGAGGTAATGGGAACCCTTGAATTTGTAATTGACCAGGCGGAAGTGTGGTTGCCTCAGTGCCCCATTTGCAGCTGGCGTCTGAAGTGAGGGCAGTCTTCTAGGACTGAGCCCTCAACCAGTGGGTTGTACACTAACTCTGAGTAGTCTGTGTCGGAATTGAATTGACTGTTGGACACGTAGTTGGTGTTGGAGAATTGGTGTGGAAAAACAACATGTGTTTGGTATCAGAAAAAGCTTCTCAGGTCTCAAGGAAGTTTTGTTTTGTTTTGTTTTTTTCAATGAACTTTGTTTTGTAATCTCTCTAAAAACAGGAAGGGGGCATTATAAAACCTGAGTGTGGTCAGGAGGAATGAGGGGGATGACATATATAAATGTAGCACCGTGTTTATTATTTAGTAATTGTACATAAGTGTTAACTCGCTTCCTTCACTTTTCCGCCTGATTTTTACGGGCATGCCAGACACCTGTGATGTACTGTTTAGAATGTGGTGGAGAACTTGGCAAATAAGTGACTTAGGATGGCCCTAAATTACCTAGTGCAGATATGGAAAGAAAAATTTCAGGAACTCCACGTGAAATGGAGAAATGTAGTTATCCTTCTAAGACTATTAATAGATGGTTTAACAATAGGTTCACCCAAATATTAATGGCTTGAAAACCTGAAGGGAAAGTTACCATTGCATTTTATCCCAGTCTTGTTGAACTTTTTTTTTTCCTCTCTTTTTCTAATGACTTGGATGAAATTACACAAACACATCAGGAGAGAGAACTTGTGTGTTTGATCAGTAAGGATACCAAATAATTCTTCTTAGGCCTAGAGCCATGGACCAAGACCAAAAGGGAAACATGTCCCAGACAAAATTCTAATGCATGTGTTGACACCAAGATTGGTTTTAGATTCCAACTCTGGAGTGGTCAGACCCCATCCAAAATATTTTCTTATTGCAAGGGCTATACACACTGCCTGGAGTGGGGCAGCTAGTTTGAAGAAAGGGTGGAGGACGGGGGCTACAGAAGCTGTTCCCACTAAGGAGGAGTCCTAGGGCCTGAATTGTTTGACTAGGAGAACACCTATCTTACCTTGTTGGTTTAAAGGCTGTCATTTGCAAGGCAAGACCAGCTAATTCTGGTCACTCTAGAAAATAGTATTACAACCAATGGGTTTATAATATTGAGAGGTAAAATAAAATCCAGTTCCAATTAGGAAAGACTTCTGGTAATTAGATGAATTCAAAAGTTAACTAGGCCACCTCACAGAATAGAAAGCTCCTCATTGCTGAAAATTTCCAGCAGAGGATGCATGATACCAAAAAAAAAAAAAGAAAAGAAAAAAGGTTAAACAGGGTCTCCTCCAATTCCCACTCTATAAATCCTCTGAATTATTTTTAAAATACTGAACTACATTAACAAAGACATTCATAATTCAGCTAACTTGGGCAAATCCAGTTGGTTTAAGTTCTATGCTATATTAGATCCCCTTCCAGACAGAGGATATCCTGACATATGATAGGTTAAGTGTACCATTCAAGACATGTGCATTCTCAGGTTTCTTGATTGCCCTCTCTCATGAACTACTCATTACCTCGAATTCACCAAATCACTGTCATCATTGTTTTAACATAGCAAGAAGTTTAGAGAAAGGGGGAGGTTGAAAGAATTTTAGGGACATCTGCCCTGGCATTGCTGAGCCATTGTGTAAACATCACCAGCTGCCTTTCTCTGGGCTTCCTGCTATGTAAAAACAGTGAACACCTATTTGTTTGTTTAAATCAATGATTTTGTGTTTTCTGCTGCTTGTAATTGTAACTGACTGATCGTTTGCCCATGACCTTTATTCAGCAGTCAACAAAGACTCATAGACCTCTGTCAGAGTGCCATGTGAGGTGCTAGTCACTGGATTCAAAGGGGAGTGACCCCTGGGCCCTTCAGAGAGTGCTCAGCCTCAGTCTTAAAGTCTTAAAGAACCTTGGGCTGCAGCCTAGTGGGAAAAGTTAAATGCTCCTGTTTCTCCCTTCCGTTTCTTTTCCTGGGGGCTAGAACTCTGAGGTGGAGCCACGGGAATGACGGGAGGACAGCTGGCTCAGGAGGAGCATCCTGGGGTAACTTAACGCCTGAATACTGCGCTCCTCCTGCGCTGCTCTGAGGGTGTGGTGCTGGGATCTTGGTGGCATCTCTACTTGCTGATTTAGCTGCTGAGAGAGAAGAGGTGTAGGTAGTGTTTACATTGCTTTGTTGAGAATGTTAAACAGCATTAATTTTCTGAGTACTTAATTTAGCTTTATTTATTTAAAAGGTACACCGCCACTGTAAACTGTGACTCAGATATTTAGAGATTTCTATTTAAAAACCATGTTCATGCTTTTTTTTAAGATGCATATTTGAAGTGGGAGTTAATTCCCAAATACCTTTATGATCATATATTAATATTTTCAGGGAAGATGATACATATATTCTTTCCAAAACTATATGTAAACTGTATGCTTAAAAAAAACCTCTGTAAAATAAAAATTTTAAGAGAAATCCCTAAAGGAAATACACCAAATGATTATCTAATGGCATTGGATGTGGAAGTTTTGTGTGATCAAATCTTCTTTCTACTTTTTTGACTTTATTCTAATTTTATTGTAATTAGGAAGTATTTTTACACTCTAAGAAGAACGAGGGTAAGGAATTGCGTACCGAGTCATGACAAATGAATTGACATAGAAGCAGCAGAACCATTTTTAATGTGTTTATATAAATAGATCTGTATAATTATCATTAAGCATCATATGCAGATACTGCTAAAAAGTACAGTTCTGTTTACTTAAATTGAAGTTGAATTTTATTACAATATATAACACAGTAAGTTAGATCATATTCTAGAGAGAATGAGATAACAAGTGGCATTAAAGCACGTCTATGTATTATGTATCTGTGCATTAATACCTGTCTGTTTATTAAGCAGATGGTGCTACATATCCAAAGCTTTGGTATCAGTAACCGAAAAATGCTGATACCTTGTTTCTGGGACCTTGAACAGGGAGAAAAGACTATATTCTCCACTTACTCTTTTTATGTAATAGATTGCAGAATCTTCTATTGAGTGACCCTTTCCCTGCATCTGATTCCTGAATTGAATTTTCGATTCTTGAATCCAGAAAGCCACTCCAAGAAGATCATGCAGTCATGTCTTTGAGAGTTTGAAGTCCCAGCTTTTAATTTGAAAAGATAAAGATACAGATGCTTTGTGATAAAAGGATTTTATTCAACTATTTCATAAATAGTGCTTACGCTCTTACTTGAGGTTACAAAGAGGATTAAGTGATGGGTCCTGTGTTTCCAAAATGTAGTGCTGGGGATTGGTTCCAGTGGAGGAACAACAGGCAAACTCAGTTCATGGGAAACCAAGGGTGGGAACGGGTCCCCTGTGAAGACTGAAAATACCCACTGATGGCAGCTGGGGCAGAAAGGAGTCATTGGTGATCTTCACTCGGGTAGATTTTTTCTGAAGGATGGGAACAGAAATCAGTACGTTGAGGGTGCAGAGAGGTGAGGAGGGGCCAGCACTGAATATGAGAGTCTTCTGCAAGGGTGAACCAGGCGCTGGGACCAGAATTCGTCTCCCGACACCCCGGTTATTACTCATTCTACTAAAGCATGTTGAAAGTTCATTGAATGCAGAGTTCCAGCAGTGTTAAAGTTTAGTCATGCCATTTTATAGTCCCCAGGAAGAGTAGCATGTTCAGCCTTTATAGCCCCTTGGTAGAGTTTGTGGACCCCGTTCCCTAACCGTGTGCCAGGCTCCCTGCAGCAGGCGTGGAAGGGCTCAGTGGAAACAGGGACTCTAGTTTTATGTACTACTTTTGTGTTGATGTGCCTGGTCACCTCCTTCCAACCCCAACCCCTGTGTTATTGTCTCTGAGAGTAAACCACAGATCCTGCCAATGCCCCTGCCAATGCCTACGCTTGCCAGTGCCTGGCAGTTCCCACTCTTTCTCTCAAACTTTGGAAAGTTCACTGGCCAGAGTTAGGCCAGTTAAGCCTCGTTACTTCCAGCAAGCTGTGCCCTTCCATTCCTGTCAAATTGTCGTCTCTACATCCCAAATTCCCTGACTCCTCCGCAATTCCTCACCTCTGGTTCCTCCAAATATTAACGCCCCCTGGATTTTTTCCATTGTGCGCTCAGAAACCTTCCTTGCTTTGTTAACGATTACTGACACCCTCAACCTTTTATCAAAATGCAATTCAGCCAGAATTTACAATCTGTCTTCCTCAGGATACTGTTTCCCCTGATTGCTCTGTAGTGAAGGCTGATCTTCCCCTAAACCCCATGTTTTCTGGGACCTGGAAGGAGACTTGTCACTCCCCTAAATTCCTAAAGAATTCCCAGGCCATTAGCCATTCTTTCGCATTTTAAACACCTCCTACTTTGAGGATCAAGTTTCTGGGTTCTGTCCCCTTGACCCTTCTACTTCACTGTTGTCCACTGGCATGCCTCTTTCTTCCATTGAAATGTTGCTGGAAAATGGGGCATGAAAGAATAGTCATGTCCCAGGTCTTGTGCGAGTCTCTGGGACATGCCCTGCCAAGTGAGGGTCCTGGGCTTCATGCTGGAAAGAATTCAAGAGCGAGCCATAGTAAAGTGAAAGCAAGTTTATTCAGGGAGATACACACTCCGTAGACAGAGTGCAGGCCATCTCAGAGCTCAGGAGGGAGAGAGGCTGTGGGGTGTGGGTGGTTAGTTTTTATGGGCTCGGTAATTTCATATGCTAACATGTGGGAGGGTTATTCCAGCTATTTTGGGGGAGGGGCTGGGATTTTCATGAATTGGGTCACTGCCCACTTTTGGACCTTTTCTGGCCAGCCTCAGAACTGTCAGGGCACCTGTGGGAGTGTCATTTAGCATGCTGATACAATACAATGAGCATGTAAGGAGGCTCAAGGTCCACTGGAAGTCAGATGCTCTGCCATCTTGGGCCAAGTAGGTTCTAACCAGTTTCTGTATCCTCAGTTGCTGTATCATTCTTTAAATGGTTGTGACCTACCCTCTTTCCTCCTGTCTCAGAAACTTTTACTGGTGTAGATTTTTTTTTTCCATTGTGTGAACTCTGAGCCTCACTCTGTCTTCAGCTGCCAGAGAAGCTTACAGGGTGGGGCGTATGCTTCAGTTGGTCACACAGGCATTTCCACTCCCATTTTCAGCTGGACTGTGAGAAGGAAGCCAATGCTGGGCCAGCGATGTGTGCTTCCAACAGCACATTGGATGCCAAATGGCAGATTCCAGGTCACTTTCTCTCTAAAACAGCTCTGGGGCTCCAGGGAAACAGAAGACTTTTCAAACAACTCCAGCTCTATTCATGGAGGCTCTTCAACTCCTGGACTATGATGAGAAAAACAAGCTGTTTGTTCCAGGCTGCCCCCGGGGCTCAGATGGAGCCCTGTAGTATGACAGCAGGCTTTAAAAAGACCAAGGGTATTCCAGCTAATCAGGGAATAGTTTGTTAGCAAGTGGGAAAAAAAAAATCTTTCAGTAATAATGATATTCTTAATAAAGAAAAGCCAGAGAGTTCCAGGAGGCTCTGATAACAAAGCACGAATATGTTACTGTTTTTGGTGAAAGGAACTCAAAATAGTTTTCAACTGGTTGTGAGTCTGCCTTTCCTCTCCCAGCTCAGCATTATCTGTGTTGTGTCAGTGAGACCTGACCTGAGAGGGGAGATCTTCACTTTTCATTTCTGCCAGCTGCAGGAGTTTCTTGCTGGGCAGTGCTTTTACTTCATCCCTTGTAATGGTTAAAGAGATAAGTGTTGGAGTTGAAAGAGGGAATCATCTTATTCAGAAACCAGAATAATTCTGAGAGTGCACTGAATGGAGAGGCTGGTCTAAGTCTGCCTTGGACCTTCCCTATCCTGGCTTTTATTATCCTGGACTGGACTGAGGGAGGGGGGAAAAAAAGCAGAGAAGAGGCAGAATGTTTTTCTCTCCTGAATGTTGACTCTATCTCTCAGGCACATACAGTGCATCCAACGAGAAAACAGCTATTTAAAATGTCCTAAGCAGACAGCTAAAAATCTTGAACTCTGAGTTCTAATTTTAGCTGTGATTTAATTCATCAGTGTTACAGCCAGAAAGACACCTAGGGATGCTCATGTTGCTGAACCCCTCCATTTTACAGACGAGCAAACCGAGACCCCAAGAGAGTATAGCAATTTGCTCAAAGCAGTGCAGCTACACTCTTATCTCATCAGCATCATCTTTGTAGCCTTTTCCTTCCCAAAACAAACCCCAAATCTCTAAGATCCATCCCATTTGAATGGTAAAGTTCTTTTGTCCCTACTAAAACTCTTAAAAATTTTATAGACTGATTTTTCTGAGAAGTCAGGACACCTTGTAGACCTTATCTCTCATTTCATATCACTCTTATTGAGTTAGGGGCATTGGCTCCTGGGTTAGTACTCAGAAGGTGCGGTACGATTTGTTCAAGATATAAAGCACTTGAGAACAAGAGCTGAAAGTAACTTAGAAACCAAATCTAGATTTAATAGAAGGAGTGACTTTCCAGAGTATACGCAGCAAGGAAAAGGCTTTAGATGTGGGAAATACTATTATGAATCACAGAGTATGTAGGTTATCAGAAATGATGACCTATTTGACTCTGTGAAACTTAGAGCCAGTTTATTCTCTTACCCCAGTCCTCCTCCTTCCAGGTCAAGTCAAGGCTAAACTCTGCCACATCCATCTTTGCTTTTAAATGATTTCAGTGTTGTGCTTAATCATTGTTTGCCATCTTGTGTTACATGAACAAACCAACCAGCAAATAGATAAATGAAAGGCTGACCTCTAATTCTCTTCTCTTTTCCAATGATGTACATCCTTTCTTCTGTTCTGTCTTCTATTGAACAGGAAGCAGGGTCTCCATAAGCCATCTGGTCATTCCCTGTCCTGGCCAGAGGGAGAGAATGCAGCTTCTCTTCTCAGAGACCGAGCATTTGCTTCTTTGTGCTTTTCTTGACTGTTCCTTGATGAACTATATTTGGTAAATCTGTTTTACCCCATATCTTAGCATTTGACCCTAAAAGCTAATATTCTGCTGTCTTTGTTTTACGATTCCTCTAAACAGTTTCCCCTTGGTCTGAATGGAGACTTTCATGGGATTAAAAACAATGAGGATGGGGACCAAACAACAGTTGTAGGACCTGGAAGATTTATAATCTTTGGTAGAAAGTAACAGGAAGACCATGCTGAAGAAAAAAACACAAAAAAACCCAAAATTTTTCCCAGAAAAGTCATACAGTGGTTTGAGATTTGTGAAACTGTAGCAGTGTGAGTGGACATTACGCTTTTGAAAAGGTTATTGACAAGAAGATATGAATGGTGGATAATCCTTCACTTTAGACTTTAACTCTGATTTCCTCTAGCATGCAAGTCAGAGTGGTCATGTGCTGCTGGTGGTTTTTGTTGAGGGAGCAGTTTTGGTTTCTCCTCACTTTGTTCTTATGTGAAAAGGTCATTTCCTGCCACTAGAGGTGAGGCTGTGTAGATGGTCTTTTTTCCTTTATTTTCAGTAGTTAATCTATGACCTTTCCAAATGATTCATGAAAAGTAAAACATTAACATTATGGGGTGGGGAATTTTCTTTCGTTTCATAAAGAGTTTTTCAGTAGCAGTGGCTCCCAGTTCTGCCGTGTGACTTTGGGTGGATAATTACTATAGAAGAGTGCAGACCCTTTTTTTTTTCCTCCTGTAGGGTGATTGATTTTAACCTTTCTCCTCTGCCAGACCTTTGTTGTGTGCATGACATTTCAACCCCCACCACTTCCTATGTTCTATTTTGCTAAAGAAAATTGCATTTTCTATTTCTGGATAAAGCATGGTTGTTTGTGTCAGTCAATTTAACACAATACACCAGTTCTTATTTGTGCAGAGGAAGCACTAATAAGATTCCAGCAGGAGATGGGTCCTGAGCCCATGACCAAGCCTCCCATTGGGCCCGGAAGACAGAAGCCACAATAATCCATTACCGACAGGGCTGCTTAATGGTGATGTAGCACCTTTTTGTCCCAGAGACCTCGGGTGGCATGAAGCCCCACTTCCTGCCCCACACACTCATTCTGCAAATGATACCTGGGCATGAAAGAAAATGGTTGTGTGGTAGAGTGGAAAGGGCCAGCGTTTTGGAGTGTGTGACCTAGCTTTTGACCCCTGCTCTGCTGTTTACCAGCTCCGAACCCTGAAACGTACTACACATCCTTTCTGAGCCTCTGGTTCCTCGTGGAAGATGGGGTTAAAGATACAGTTTCTGACTTGCAGGGTTGGTAGGAGAGTGAAATAAGGGATGAACTTGAGACTCCTGGCACAGGGCACCTTCCATCGCAGGTACCCGTTAAGCCACAGTGTAGTGAAAGGTCTCCTGTCAGAAAGAATCTGCTCCAGGTAAGCAGTTGTCACTCTGAGATGTCATTTGGTTAAAAACATGGCCTGGACCTCCCACCTTTTAGTTCCATAGAGTAGATCAGCTGTGGGAAAAGTTTAAAATAATCTGATTTCACTGCTGCACATGCCTTAATTCATTCAGTCATTTCATGACTGCATACTGGATGCTGTGCGCTGTTCTGGATGCCTGAGTCTAGAAGGAAAAACAGAAAGCAAAGAGGCAGTGTGCTGGAGAGGAGAGTGTGTGGGGCCTGGCATAGGCAGACGTGGCGTCCTGTTCGGGCTCTGCTGTTGACGAATGCTCTGGGATTTGGGCATGTTATTTAACATTTCGGCGCCTAGTTTCTGGATCTCTAAAATGTGCATAATAATACATGCTTCACAAGGCTGTGATAACAGATATAGAGCAGTTGTCATCTGGGAGGATATTCACAACATTTACTCATCAGTGTGGGGAGGGCATGGACTCATCAGAAAGAGCCAGCTGTAGGAAGCCGGTGAGCCTAGTACACATCGGGGTGCCAGGGGAGCATGAGCTCTGTCAGAGGCTGTGCTGGAGCAGGGCCCAGCATGCGACAAGGGGGAGCCCAGGTTTTAGTTTGGGGGTTCGGAATTGCACTGTTTATATTTTTAATTTTATGTATATTTATATTTTGGTATCTTAAAACCTTTCTGACTGGAGAGAGACTGGCCCTTCAGGGACTGACCAGTCCTTAGAGATAGCAGAGGGCTCAGCCAGGAGCATGCCTTTGTCAAAGCCAACTAGCCAATCCAGAGCCACACCTCCTCCCTCTGGCCTGCACACCCCAGGATGCAGTATTCCCCTGCCATCACCCCGGAGCCCCGTACCAGATGGCTAAGGCCATCTCACAGCTTAAAGCCTGAAGACACTATTCACACTAGCCAATCCTAATGTGTCTGCCCTGCCTTGCCTTTCCTGGGGAAACCTCAGTTCAGACTCGTCTTAGACTTCCCTCCTCCTGTCTTCTGTCTTCTGCCTCCTGATCGAAACCTGGCATTCCTTCCGAGACCCAGTGTGGTGTGCGGTGCCTCCTGTTTGTAGGACTTGCAAGTGTAATCACCTTTGTACTCCTGAGCTTCTCCTGACTGACCGTCATGTAAAGAACATAGGACAGGAGTGGACTTGTAAACGATGGCCTCGCAGTATGAAACATGCCATCATGAAAGTATGTCAACAGACCAAGAGCACAGGGCAGGGAGCCGCTAAACCTAACTAGGGGAACCCAGAAACGATAAAGAAAAGAAAATACGAGTGTTGAAGGATGAGTGGGAGGGTGCGTCACGGCTGAGAGAACTCCACGCAGAGGGAAAAGGACGCACTACAGCAGGAAAGTACACACACGTGTGCCATGTTTCTGGATGAACAGGGTGTGGTGAGCTGGGAGGGGGCTCTGGAGCTGAGCAAAGGATAAAACTGGACATGTACGTAGGGGCTTGCTCTTGAAGGACCTTCGAAGCAATGCTGTTGCAGTGTGAGAAGCAGTTGCAGAGAGGGGACACGGGATGTAGGAAAACCAGTGAGGGATGTGGTTCTGTTGGTCGGTGGTGAGAGAGGAAGGCCTGAACGGTGGAGGGTATCCCACAGGCAAAGAGAGCACAGATTCCCGAGATGTGTTGAACGTGGTCTAGATGGAATTAAACCAGTGACTGGGTACAGGGGTGAGGGAAGGAAGCAGCTGAGGACACTCCTGGATCTTTGGCATCCGTGATGGGTGCACGTAGGCACCCCAGGAGAGAGAACAGTTTTGGGGTGAAGCACGGGTTTCCTGTTTGTGTAACTGCATCGTCCCCCTGCCTACCAGGTCAAGTAAGGCTATTTTCTTTTTCTTTTTTTTTGGTCTCACAGCTGTAAATATTTCATGCCAGTGGCCATGTTTCTGTTTTATTTTGGGAATCGCAGTTTAACTGGTTTTTCAGTTTAAACGACTCAGGAACTGAAGGGCCATTTTTGTCTTCAGGGATATGTTTGGTGCCGAAGATGGTAGACAGTTGGGTGTGGGTGAGGACAGATAGCGCCTGAGGTCTTGCAGCTTAGAAGTAACATCTTGTCGTCTGAGGATAACGCTGCCTAAGGTGTGTGGGTGTATCTTGGAAGAAACAAAACAAAACAAAAAAAAGCATGACCAGCAATCTGATCTATGCTAGGTGTCTATAAAAATCATTCTTTTATTTATTGCCTTAACTCTTCTGGAACTGCCTTATTGGCTTCAAAGAGGACCCTTTGTTAAAGTAACCTGCCCCAATGCTCTCAGGGTGTGCGTGGGGCTAATTAGGTCAGCCTATCGGTTGATGGGGTTTTGCAGGGGCAGGTTGAGGGGGATCACTGTCCTCTTATATCGATTCATTTAAAAATGTGTTTTTTGTATCCTCTCTTCACCATCCTTGGCAGCAGCTAGTGATCACCCACTCCTGGGGCTGAGATATGCAGAGGGCCCCTGGTTTGGGTCCCGCAGCCGTCGTTCGGAACAGGAGGCTGCCCGCAGGCCAGGCCGTGGGAAGACAGATTTATAAGAGGATCTCTTTCTTGTAATGGGTGCCTGTCCAACTTTTTGATTCTAAAGAGGTTGGTGCCTCGGGAGTTTTCTGGTCAGTACTTTTCAGTTGTTTAAAGTTTCTATTAAAAAAAAAAAAAAACCTACTAAGAGCAGGGCTTCTCACGGCCATCATATCATTTACCCCTTCTGCAGTGATTCCTGTGGGGCATGTTTGTTGAGCTCTTCCACGTTTCGGCCCCTTGCTAAGACCTGCACATAGATCGCCTGACCTCATCTCACAGCACCTCCGTGACGTAGGACACTGATCACTTCCAGCCCTCAGATGAGGACAGTGGGGCTTAGGGAAGTAAAGCCATTTTTTCAGATTCACTTGGCCCTATGAGGGTGGCTCAGGAGTCCAACCCAGATCCTCTTAACTGCAGAGTTTGCACCCCTAGTCATCACATTCTACAGCCTTGCAAGGTACATAAGTACACATGTTACCAGTTTTTTTTTTAATTGATGTAATTTTTTTAAGTGAGACCTTTTGTCTCCTTTTTCTTTCCTTTTTGTATGTGTGTGTGTGTTGGGGTAATTAGGTATGTATCTTTGTATTTATTTATTTATGTATTTATTTATTTTAATGAAGGTACTGAGGATTGAACCCAAGACCTCCTGTGTGTGAAGCACACACTCTACCACTGAGCTGTACTCTCTCTTCCTTAGTTTTAAAGAAGATGAAACTGAGGCTTAGAAAGGCTTAGAATCCAAAACCCAGGTTCCCCCTGACCTTAAAACCACGATGTTGTCCCAGGTCGCTTGTTGGCCCTGCTCACACCCTGTAAACAAAGCAGCACTTTATACAGACTGGCCCCGAGTCCCGGGATCCTCAGAGAGAGCTCATGAAAGTGGTATCTGTTTGTGACGTGGTGATGCTTCTGGTCTTGCCTCTGACTGCGTCCTTCTTTCTCATCCTTCATGGTAGAAAGTAGCATCAAGTGAGAATGTTTGTATCATAAATGACTGACTGTTAAATCCCAAAGTCAGCGTGGGCCACAAGACTGATCACTGTATATACCAAGTGCTATGCCGTTAAGATCATTGTACGGGGAGATTGCTGCCTCTTTCTTTGGAGTTTACAACCTTCGGAGAAACACAGGGCAGCTATTCATTTTTGTATTTATGCAAATTATATACATATACAGAGTGTTAAAACATAAAAACAACATATGGTTTAGAAGAATTTCCGTCAGAGCTCCAGGCATCTCCAGATACAGAAATAGCATGACTGCTAATAACACGGGTTCCTGAGCGAACAGAGATCACAGCCTCAGCCGCTCTCAGAATGTGTGAGATGAGGAGCTCTTCTCGGGGTGGGTACCATTCTGTACTCACACTCTGGCTTTCCCTTCATTCATGGTGAACAACAGTTGCTGTTTTAAAGACGGTTGATCTGGTGGATAAGGGGAGAAATCTGCGGTGACAACAGGACAGAGCAACTCACTGGTAGGATCCAGCCAGTCCTTTTGAGTTGAAACTAGCCCAAAACACTGACCTGTATCATATAGAAAATGGGACACTTGGCAGAAGTTGAGGCTGAAGCTCCAACATCAGAACTATTTAGAGGACTGCATAGAACCAGCTCCTAGTGAGCCTTATCACCTCTCTTGCTAAATTAGGCAGAACAGATAAACAAATTACAGAAAACTGAAGAGGGGAGATAAGAAGGAAGAATGAACTGAGAGTTATCAGACTCCATCTACCTGCCAGGGGTGTGGTTTCATACCATTTTCTTAACAAGCAGGGGGAAGAGATACTAGTCTTAGTTTCATGTCATAGATGGGGAAACTGAGGCTTTAGGGTTTAAGGGATTGCCCAAGATCATGGCACTAGGAAGTGGTACATTCAGAATCCATATCTGCCTCCTTCTGACACAAGGACAAACTTACCCTGACACTACTCTAGGTGGAAAGCTTTCCTGAAAGACTCCAAATCACTGCCAAATGGCCTTTGTGGTCTCTGGGTACACCTTGCATTGATACTTAGTGGAAACCGAAGGTGAGCAGTGTGGCCAGCGCCCAACTGGGGACTTCAGCCCTCCCTCCTCGCTGGCTGCCAGGTGATAAGCACCGTCCTGGCTTTACACCTCAGGCTTATCTGTTCCTTGCCCCACAGTGCAGCCCCAGTGTCTATAGTGCAGAAGGCAATTAATTCTCCCAATACTCTCTAATTTTTGGCATGTACTGAATGCAGCCGGAGAGACTAAGCCAGGATTGTATCAAGCACTTATGCCTGTGTCTGTGTGGAGGGATGTGCAGTTGCCATAGCAGCAATCAATCTGCTAAATAACTGATAACATAAACTGATTCAAAGGCAAAGACTGATTTGGGTCAGGGAATTGCACTCTATAAAAAACAACTCTGTGACTTCTAAGGATTCTTTAGCCTTTATGGATAGCCCTAGAAATGCATAAAGTGAATGCTCAAATGCACGATGGATGTGTGTGCCTCCAGAGGTGAGTGGTGTCCTGCTCCCAGGCGGTTAGAACAGGGAAGTCCATGGAGCGCGCTGTCCAACTGCTCTTCTGCTACATGTCAATTCCCAGAGGCTTAGGACCGGTAACAAAAATTACAATGTACAGTTACTGAGTTCTCCCCATGTCCTGGGATGCCTCTTGGTACATTACATGCACTTGGTCAGCAGTGTTGGAAAGTGAGATTTATCATCACCCATCCACAGTTGTTAACACTGATGTTAATATGCCCAGATTTCGTGTAACCAGCCAGGGGTGGATTCGAGATTTAATCTGAGATCTGCTTGATGCAGAATCGAGGCCCTCCCAACCCTGCAATGCAGCTTCTTTTCCTTGGACTTCCTCAGAAGGAAAGGACATTTCTACTTGGTCACTCACATAGCAGGATTGCAGTGTTCTGATTCTGCTTGGTATATTGTAGAATGTGTATTGCTAATTATTTTTAATCCAATGTGAAAACTAAGTCTTAGGGTAAGAGGACTTGGCGTTCCCAGAGTTAGTGCTCACCAGTTTGGGTGATTCTGATTGCTATGCTAAAAGGGGAAAAAAAAAAGCTATTTTTCTTTTACTTTGGTTTTTAGAACAGTACCAGGTAGTCTACTGTCTTTGTTTTGATCTAGCTTAGCTCTTGAGCAAACCTGGGCTAGGGAGAAAGCATTTCTGAACCATAGTGGAGGTGGCATGTTGAGAAGCAGAAAGCATTAACTTGGTGTCTATGTTGTTATGGATTCTTCCACTTTCTAGCTGCATGATCTTGGGTATTTTACTTTTATGCTTTGGCCTCAGTTCTCCACTCCGTAAAATGGAGATGCTGATGGTGGTGGTGGTGGTGGTGGTGATGATGATGATGAGGATAGTGATGATGATGATGATGTCGTGGTGATGATGTGGTGGTGGTGATGAAAACCTAACTCTCAGTTGCCTAGAATGCTCTTTGGAGTGAGACAAAGGTGAAAATTGCCTCAGAAGCTTAAGGAGTAAAGATACCTATAGATTCCTTTGCTGTATAATCAGGGATTATGTTTCCTCATCCATGCATCCTAGTTTTTTGTTTTTGTTCTTTTGCTTAGTGGCTCTGAATTAAATGTTTGTGCAATGAATGAAGTCTAGGAAAGCACTAAACAGAGTGCACATCACATGGTTAAGATTTAATAAATACTAGTTTCCTATTTAAACAAAGCCTAAAAATCATTAGATAATCCTTCATCTGTAAATCTAGTTTGTAAGTGCTGGTTAGACTTGGTACTACAGAGGCATTTGAGCCCCAGGAGCCTGGAAGATGGAGATTTAGACTTGCCTTTGTGTTTTCTGTTCCTATTTCTGATTCTGTGACTGCAAGTCGGGAGGTAAGGCAAGTGTTGTGAACTGAATTCCCGTCTGGAAGTCTCACTTTTCCAGGGTCCGCAGCCGTATAGCTGGGTCAAGAACTCTGGAAGTGAACTTTATGCAGGGTGCAGTTTGACTCAGCTGTGCCAGCTGGAATACACCTTTAGGAGCTGAGTAGGTGAGTTCATTTAGGGGATCCTACTGTTTTTCAGCCTCTCAGCTGAATGACGACTTCTGGCAAAAATGTAGTCTTGGAGCCAGCTCTTTTCACATAGACTGTCATTGGGTTATAAACAACATACAGGCAGGGCTGGGCTGCATTTTGAGCTTGTGGCCCGGAGGTGAAAGTTTTGCCCATTCCTTTTAATCATTTTTCCCCATGAGGTGGTAGTTTTGCATTGACCTATAGCCCCTTTACTGGTTTTTTTGCACGGCACTGCTGCAATTTGT
Source organism: Camelus ferus (assembly GCF_009834535.1). Taxonomy (NCBI): domain Eukaryota; kingdom Metazoa; phylum Chordata; class Mammalia; order Artiodactyla; family Camelidae; genus Camelus; species Camelus ferus. The sequence continues at coordinate 15,847,841 of NC_045699.1, forward strand.
GGCTTCAAAATAAGTGCTCAGTTTTCTTCCTGTGTCTGAACATTGATTTTTTTTTTAAACCTGGATTGCAGACGGACCCTGGGCCCGCTATCTGAATGTCTCTAATTAGACGACTTGCGTAGATCTACCAGTTGACTTTCACAGATTGAATCCAAGTCTGCCACTGCGTCAGAGGGGAAATGAGATTTCCTTGCCTCCTAAATTATCTTCAGCCTTTATCTGAATGCAGCCGAATTTCCCAAATCCAAGATACAATGGTGGGTAGGCAAGAGTCGCTGAGAGCCTGGAGGCAGGTGTAACCATCACACGGGTAAACTCTCTCTGCTGGGAGAAAACAGAGCAGTAAATGAACCCTGCGTCTCCTTCGCCGGGGGGTCACGTCTGTTACGGTGCCGCTCCAACCTGCTTCTCTGGTTAGAGTCAGACTGCCATCCAAGCCTCCCCCCCCTTTTTTTTTTTGTTCTTTTCCTCTTTATAGCCTACTGAGCTTTGTTTTACTTCAGCTTCTCTGTATTCTACCAATTAAGCCGAAAATTGGCAGCTAAGACAAAATACGAATGAAAGGGAGGGGGCGGTGAGGAAATGGACAGAGGCAAATGAGAATAAAGATGAAAATTGCTCCCATCTCCCTTCCCACGTTGTTCCTATCCTGGCGGCTGCATTGAGCAAAGGAGAGACTGAGCTTTGCGTGGCAGGGAACCAGTACAGTAACTTCCCAGGTTTGAATCCCTGGGCAGTCTTGGAGAAAATGGTGCGGGGGGCAATGTTTATTATTTTGAGCATGTCTTCCCATCTCACCAGTTCCAGAGCTCAACTGGGCTCCTCCCCTGCAACAGGGTTGAATAACACTGATCAAGACCTTTGTGCCCCCTACTGCTCTAAGTGCTTTATACAGAGTATCTCATGATTATCTTATAAAACCCCTGAAAAGAAAATAATTGGTCTCCTTTATAAATGAGTAAGTGGAAGCCACAGAGAAGGCTAGTTCTTGTCTGTAGGTCACACAGTCACAAAGGAGGGGCAATAAGATTGTCTGACTTGAACACATTCTTGCATTATTTTCTGATTATAAAATAATCCTGTATTAACTGTAGAAGACCTAGAAAATATTTTTTCAAAAAGAGCAGACAGAAGAAAACCATCCACTCTCTCTATTATTCTGATAAATCCACAGTTCTAACGTTATATTGCATTTCATTTCATCATTTTATCTAAACATACAAATGTGCCTTAAATATATATATATAGTTGAGGTCATACATCAGATAGAACATCTTGCTCGTTTTCAGTCAGTATGTTTCCCCATGTTGGTATTATGAGTTCTTCCTTTATGTAGTGCGTGATGTAATTAACCATCCCTCTATGGTTGGACATGTAGGGTACTTCTAATATTTATATTTTAACAGAATAAAGGCTTGTTTTGTTTAAGGGGAAAAATGGATTTTTTTTTACGATATGAAAGTGAGAAGGAGTGGCATTTTGGGGGTCAGAAAGTCCTTTGATCTGGATTTATTTTCCTTTTTGGATTGTCATTTTCACTCTTATCTGTATATATTCTCTAAAGCTTCTGCTCCTCAAGCCTGCTTTTACATCTGTACTTACAGACAAGTATAATTCAGCCAAGTGTAATGTTAGACTGAATGACAGTCTGCAAGGCAAATAACATTCAAGGCTGCAGTGGATTTCTTTTGATGGCATATTTCTTGGGTTTTCTGGAGAACCTTTATAGTGTTCCCCTGTCTCCAGCTCCACTTGTACTGTACACCCCAGGAGGCACCAAGCTTGTGTTCAACTCAATCATGCATCTGTTGTTTGACTCCGTGTGTGTGTGTGTGTGTGTGTGTGTGTGTGTGTGTGTGTTTGCGTGTTTGCCAGGCTGTCAACTGGTGAGGGGAGTGGAGAGCCGGATCACACACGGTTCTCATCATCAAGGACCTACAAGTCCAGCTGAGGACAAGAGTGAGCAATGGTTATGACTTTAATGATAGTGTTACAATACCTCTGGTCAATGGTTGTAAAGGTTATGGGCACCCAGCTTAAGAAGCATCTTTCCCAGGGAGAACAGATTTCAGGCTTAGCTTAGAAGAACATTTGTGAATTGTGGAAGCAGATAAGGGGGGCAGGGCAGGCCTTATGCAGGAAGACTATGCATAAAGGCATAGAGGTGGGGCTTGTTTAGATACCCATGCAGTGCAGCATGGTTCCGACAGAGGATAGATTGTGGCTGAAGATGAAGTTAGGGAGGTAGGCAGGAATGACACTGGAGAGTCAGGGGCCGATTTTACAGGTTTTGGACTTTATTCTGTTGACACTGGTATGTGCACGACGTTATCAGTGTCTAGTGAGACCATGTGGGGCATATGCAGCTAACCCATTCATAGCCTATAAAATTATAGTCTACCCTGGAGGACCCTGTTTCATTTCTCTCTTTGGTGTGTATCACTTCAGGTTGGTCCACTACTCTAAAAACAACACCCAAAGCTCAGTCACTGTGTTTGTTTGCTCCCTCTCATTTCAGTGTAATGCAGGTCAGAAATGTGTGCGGGGTGTTGGGATGACTGGGCTTCTTGCAGCCATTCAGGGTCCCAGACTACCCTAGGGATTCCACTCATTTCATTGGCCAGAATTTGGTTTCATGTCCTCACTTGATTCACGATGGGCTGGGAACATGAGCGGGGAGGTGGCACCAGAAAGAAAAGAAAATGAGGTCTGGTGAAGACCCAGCTTCAGTGGACATGCATATGAGTATAGTTACAAAAGACTTTCACTTTTAAGGGAGACATCATCAAAACCACAAGTTGGGCTTTCTGGTTTGGGGACATCCCCTTGTCACAACTATTTCATCATTTAGGAAATTCAGCTAATTCAGTTTGGGTTTATAGTCTGGCTTAATTGACTCGTTTTTCTATTTCTGCTCCTTATGCAGAGTTTATTTTTTCTTCTCTGTCCTTTCCCTACTTCATAAAGCTGTTATAGAGTAAAAGGGTTTCTTCCTTCTGCTTTCACTCTGTTGTAGAAATGGTGATTGTGAATCAGCCTTCTGATTGTAAATGCAAACTTGAATATTCTATCAAAATAGTTTTCTCTATTAATCTAGTGGAATCACAAATAGAAGGTAAATCAGAAGCCCGTGAAAGGCTGAAAAACAGTAAGACGTTTATGATAGAGAAAAAATGCAAAAATTATTTCAGTTTGATTTTATTTATCTTTATAAAAGTGTAATTATGCTGTGACTGGTCCTAATGTCCATATATGACATTTGCTGTTTTTCACTCTGTGCCCAAGCAACTGATCAGTCTGTCATATAAGTCATATATTTGGTTTTGTTCTGTCACCTCCACACCTGCTTTGTTTAATTCTGTGCAATCAGGAATGTGTTATGGAGAATATAATTAGTACTGCTAACAGACCAGCAATGAGAGTGCATCTCTGTGCATGTGTGGAAGGAAACAGATGCTGCCAGGTGAGGAAATAGATTCTAGTTTCAAATTACACAGGAACCGTTGTAAACCCAAAGGATAGAATTGTTAAAATACAACATATATTTGGTAATATTGTTGGACAATTAATAGGTTTTTCTGGTTAAGCAGGTTGTTAACTCCTGTTCACCCTTCAGATCTCAACTGAAATGACACCGCCTTGGGAAGGGCCTCCTGGACCAATGAGGCTCAGCGTGGGGCTCCTGCAGGTGGCTTCCTTAGCATTCAGGTCCCCGTCCAGTACTGTACACACTGCATTGTACCATAGTGCTCTTCAAATTGTCTTCCAGTAAGTTCTCCATTGTAATCCCAGTACCTAGCACAATTCCTGGCACATGGTTGCCTCACCATGTATGTTTGAACAAATGAGTGAGTGAGTGAGTGAATGAATGAATGAATGGAGGCATAGTGTAAACAGAAGAGACTTTAGAAACAGGCACACCTGAGGTTCTCTTTTTACTCTGCTGGTTCCTAGCTTCAGGTTAGTGGGTCATTTAGTTAATCTTTTCATGACTCAGTCCCCATAGCTGCAAGATAAAAATGGTAGGTCCTCATTGCATGGTCGTTCTGAGGATTAAGTGAGACAATGGATGTGCGGCTCCTCTGACGATTCCTATCACAGGCATGTGAATTAAATGTCAGGTCTGTAGTCCGTGGGGAACGGTGGAGGATGAGCAGGGAAGTGACAGGATGAAAGTTGTGCTTTGTGAGGTGAATCTGGTGGCCTCGTGCAGAAGAGCTGAGAAAGAGGGTGAAGAAATTGCTGTCTTATTCTTAGTTGTCTCAACTTGTCACAGTCTGAGATGCCATCTCTGGGTGGAGCGGGTCATTTTGTCAAGCTCTTTAAGTGGCATGTGAATGTGGCAACCACTCAATGAGCCGCCTTCCTGAGCTGTTGGCCATTTTGCCAACAGGTGCTGGCTTGGGTTATTCAGGCTCCTAACCCAATGAGGAACATTGACTCATTTGGACTGTCTTAAAAGATATGTTTATTTTCAGGCTATCCTGCAAATGAAACGGGGAGACTGTGAGCATCCAAAGCAGTTACTCCCTCTGTAGACCCTCCCCACCTCAGGGTCATGGTGTGCCTGCTTCTCTCTGTAGATTTACTTTTTTTTCCCCCTTTATATATATTTTTTTAATTGAAATATTGTAGGTTTACAATGTTGTATCAATTTCTGGTGTACAGCATAATGCTTCAGTCATTCATAAACATATATTCATTTTCATATTCTTTTTCACTGTAAGTTACTACAAGATACTGAATATAGTTCCCTGTGCTATGTAGTATAAACATGTTGTTTATCTATTTTATGTATAGTATTTAGTATCTGCAAATCTCAAACTCCCAATTTATCCCTTCCCACCCCGTCCCCCACCCCGTAACTGTAAGTTTGTTTTCTATGTTTGTGATGAGTCTGTTTCTGTTTTGTGAATAAATTCGTTTGTCTTTTTTTTTTTTTTTTTTTTTAGATTCCACATATAAGTGATATCATACAGTATTTTTCTTTCTCTTTCTGGCTTACTTCACTTAGAATGACATTCTCCAGATCCATCCATGTTGCTGCAAATGACATTATTTTAGTATTTTTTTTATGTCTGAGTAGTATTCCATTATATAAGTATACCACAGCTTTTTTATCCAGTCATCTGTTGATGGACATTTATGTTGTTTCCATGTCTTGGCTATTGTAAATAGTGTTGCTATGAACATTGGGGTGCATGTGTCTTTTTAAATTAAGGTTCCAGCCTCTGGATATATACCCAGGAGTGGGATTGCTGGATCATGTGGTAAGTCTGTTTTTACTCTTTTGAGGAATCTCCATACTGTTTTCCATAACGGCTGCATCAAACTACATTCCCACCATCAGTGTAGGAGGGTTCCCTTTTCTCCACAACCTTCCCAGTATTTATTGTTTGTGGACTTTTAAATGGTGGCCATTCTGACTGGTGTGAGGTGATGATACCTCATTGTAGTTTTGATTTGTATTTCTCTGATAACTAGCAATGTTGAGCATTTCTGTAAATTTACTCTTTTATTTCTTGCCAATGACTTTTCCAGTTCCTCTGGTGCAAATCCCACAGGGTAATTATCTGTTTGTCTTCGTTACCATCACCCCATTTTGTGCTAGACCAGCTCATGGGGCCTTAGCCTGGCAGAGAGTGAACATCCTTTGGGCGTTTTCTTCTTCCTTGCAAAGAAGGCCACTAGGGTGAACTAGAAATGGACACTGGGGATGAAGACAGCGTGACCGGCAGTTGAGAGGACAACCATCTTCCCTAGTGTTCTGGGAAAAACTGGTCCTGTCTGTGGGCATAAACATAGGCTGGCAGGGGCCCAGTGACATAAACAAGAAAAGGGACATAGCTTCAGGAACATCTCACAGAGAGGTAAATTAGATCATTAGACAGAGTACCCTGTAAAAAATGCATTTAGGAATTTAAGAAGTAACTCTCGGTGCCTTCTGTGTGCTGAGCACTGGGCTAGGTGCTGAAGATGTAGTGGTGGACAAGACAGTCCCTGCCCTTGTGAAGCTTACACTCTAGTGCTGAAAGGCAATGAAAAGGTAAGCAAATAACTGTGTGTTACAGTATCAGGTAGAGATGAGCCTATGAAGATAAATATGGTAGCATAAGGGGTCGCTGGGTGAGGGTGATCACCAGCCCCATTTATTTTTTCACATGAACACAAAGATAGACTGTGTTTCCCAACCTTCCTTGCTGTTCAGCTGTGACCATTTGAGTGAGTCTGGTTATTGAAACGTGGGAGGAAATGATGTTTGCCACTTCCAGGTCTGGCCTATAAATGCTTCCCACTTGTAGTCCTCTGTGATCTTTTCTGTTTTGGCTGGCTTGGATGGAGACAGCTTCCAGGACAACCTTGGGCATCCTTCGTTAAAAATCGTGGGGCCACAGTACGGGATCCCTGAATCAGTGCATGGAGGAAAGCTGCCTGGCTAGGAATGCCTACATTTTGTGGTTAAATGAGTGAGAAATCAACTTTAATTTCGTTAAACCAGTGGTTTTCAAACTTGAGTCCTTTGACCAACAGCGTTGGCATCACTTGGAATTTACGTTATGAACGCAAATTCTTGGGCCCCTCCCTAGACATACTGAGTCAGCAGCTTGGAGGAGGGGTGGGTCCTGCTATCTGTGGTTTAATAAGCCCTGCAGGTGATTCTGATACATACAATTAGGACTGTTCTAAACCATGGAGTTTCTGGGGTTTATCTGTTATATCAGCTAGTATTGTTTTTTTCTAATACAGAGAGTAATTTGAGTGGTGGGGTAGGGTTAGCAACTTGAAATGGAATGGTCATGAAAAGTAATTCTGAGGCCTTGACATTTTAATTAAGGGTGGGGGAGGGAGCCACCTGAAGATAATGGGGAAGATCAATTTGAGCAATGGAAAGCAATTGCAGTGAATTTGAGGGAACAAGTCTGGGTATTTGCATAAAAATGGAGACCAATATGGTCAGAATAGAATGATTATTGGGAATGGGTGAGAGATGAAATGAGAGTGGAAACCTGAGGCCAGGTCACATAGGTTCCAAGAGGCCAGGGGTTGGGCTCTTTTAAGTGCAATGTGGTTTATTTACTGAATACACATTTCTCTGTGTTTTTGTTCTTTTTTTTTCATTTCGGTAAAGTATACACAACATAAAACTTAACATTTTAACCATTTTTAAATGTACAGTTTAATGACATTTAGTACATTTGTGATGTTGTACATCACCACTCTGCATTTCCAGAACTTTTGCATCATCCCAAACAAATTATGTACACATTAGACAGTAACCCCCCATTCTCCAGTCCCTCCTAGCCCCTGGTAACCCCTATTACTGTTTCTGTCTCTGTGCATTTGCCTCTTCTAGGCACTTCATCTGAGTGGAATCATATAATGTTTGCTCTTTTGTGTCTGGCTTATTTCACTTAGCATTACTGTTTGTAAGGTTCATCCGTGGTATGGCATGTGTCAGAATTTCTCTCTTTAAGGTTGAATTATATTCCATTACATGTTCTGTTTATTCACTCCTCTGTTGATGGAAATTGGGTTGCCTCCCCCTTCTGGCTGTTGTGAATAGTGCTGCTATGAACAGGGGTGCACATGTAGCTCTGTGAGTCTGTGCTGTTAATTCTTCTGGGCCAACATACTTTGTAAGTCCTCGGGTGCTGTCCTGAGGATGAGGTGTGTAGCATCTGAGCTGGTCAAGGCACTCACTCCAGTGAGGGAGGAGACAAGTAAAGATCACCTGTGATGGACTGGAGAGAGGGGTCTGCTCATGAAGCGCACCTAGGAGAACCACTAGGTGGTGTCAGAAAAGGTTTCCTTCCTGGAGGAGGCGGTTCTGAGCTCAGTCTGAAAGAAAAAGTAGAAATTAGTCAGGTGAAGATGAGAGGGAGGAGCATTCTGGGTGGATGGTGGTGCACCAGAGCAAAGAGGCAGGAGTGTATAATCCTCTGTAGAAGCTCACGCTGGCCTGGGATGGCTGACGCACTCCAAGGGGAGACAGGGAGCGGGTAAGAACTGAGGCTAAAGAAAGAAGCAAGGACCTGGCTGCGGAGAACCTGGTAAGAGATGTTACAGAGCCTGACCCTGATTCCTTAGGGCAGTGGTTCTTCGTCTTGACTGCAGTTGAGAATTTCTCCATCGCTTTCAAAAGAACACCAGTGTGGAGCCTGAATTCCACCCCCGTGGATTCTGGCTTACTTGGGCTGTGTGGGGCCAGGTCATTGGCATTTGTGAAATTTCGCCAGGTGTTTTCAGGGTGAGGCCAGGGTTGAGGAGTACTGCCTCAGGCACTGGGGAGGGTTTCAGAAGCCTTTAAGCAGGAGAGTAACAAGCTCAGACTCTTTCTTAACCACTTGTACCTATTTCAGTGTAAAGTGAATTTTACGATTGATGAGGCCTGTGGGGAAAGAGGCTCTTCTGTGTTCTCTGAGACTCAGTTTGTTCCACTATAAAATGAAGATACGACTTGCATCCCTCAAGGGGTGTTGTAAGGATTGGGTTTCTTCCCCACCCAGGGCACATGGGGAGAAGAAGGTGACCGTAATGGAGGAACCCCAGGTAGGAGCTCTCATATACAGCATTGCGTTCACCTGAGAAAGACAACGCAGCCTCGCTTGCTTGGATTTCCCTGAGTCAGTGATGGAGGAATCTGTCAGAATCAGTGACTGAATCCGTCGCTGGTTTCCCCCGGGGAAGAGGAGAGAGCCGGCTGGGTCTCCAGAGCTTCTCTGGCCTTGGCCCTCTGCATGTGGAGGTGGGGGGATTAGTCAGACTCGCGTTTCCTTAACGGGAAACTTCCTGATGAGCAGGTTACAGTTGAGGTTTGTTAGACCGGAATGAGAGGTAAAAGCTGACGCAGCTGTGCGAGGGCGCGGCGGCGCGTGCCGGCTGACTCACTGCGGCTGCGCGCTGCGCAGGCGCTAGTGCGGTGTTCGCTTGTTTCCCTTTCGATCTGGAGCAAAACTCCTTGCGCAGAGCCCTTCACCCGCAGCCTTCCCAGGAGGGAGGCCTATACCTGGGTTCCAGCAACAGAGTAAGAGGCCCAAATCTGGTTTGTGTCTTTTTTAGGATCCAGCAACCCTTAATTTTCTGGGAGGGGGGCTGCTGTTTTTTCTTCACCTTTACCACCCCCCCACCCCCGAGGGCCTGAACCATACCTTTGGTCGCTTTGTGCTTTGACCACATTAGGTGGACAGAAGAATGTGTGTTCAGTTGGCCAAGGATAAGTTAGGGTTGATTGTGCGAGAAAGGGGGCAGGGATAACTTTCGTGACCTTGAAAGAAACGGGATGGGGTGGGTTCTCAGTGTGTCTGTCTCTCACTAATGCAAGTTGATACAACGATCCGGCCCTGTCCTAGGTTTGTGATCGCTATGTGCTCCCAGAGTAGTGAAATCCCAAACCTCTCCTACCTGCTGAGGGTAGAGCTAAGCTTGCTGTGAGAGTGTCCGGCGGTGGGACGCCCAGAGACCAGAGCGGGGTTACACCTAAATCTTGCATATCCTTGAGGCTCTTTGCCTTCTGAGGTCGCGGGTAAAATCTAAATCATTGCATACCTCTGCTCTCTTCCGCTCATCTAGCTGATTGAGTAGTTGATGGCCATTTGGGGGGATCCTAGATCCAATGGCCTGAATGCTAAAAAGGGCAGTGTTTCTGCTCCCTCACCTTGTTAGCTGGATTTATTTTGAGGTTTGGTACTATCCTTTCCCAATAAATTGGTTCTCCATTATTTTAAAATAACGTCATGGGGTTAACAGCACATTCAGGGCAAGCGTTTCAACCTGTGGCTGTCTGTGGGGCGTCCTGGAGGCCTGGCCCGGCAGGGGGCCCCGTGATTCCTCATCTCAGTACCGGGGCCTGGGCATGCACGCATGCTCAGATGATGGCCCATCTGCCCTGCCTGGCGCCGGCTCACAAAGTACCTCACTTGACAAATTAAGGGTGAGGAAGCCTTAGGCTTCCTGGCTTCTTATGAATGTGGGAATCAGTCCCTTTTAAGTCAGGCCAGCGGGAGGAAATAAGAGAAAGAACTCTACTGAAAATATACCAGAAAGGTTTTGTATATTACTTCATTGAACTCTGACCTCGTGAGGCAGGTATTTTTATCCTTATTTTACAGATGGAGACATTGAAATTCCTAATGACTGAGCAACCTGCTCCAAATCACACAGCTAGACTGGTGGTGCCCAGAATTCGAAACCAGGCATGTTGTGTTGGGCTCCATGCCTGAGTTTCTCAAAATGTCAACTGTTGGCATTTTGGGATGATGATTTTTCATGATGGGGGGTTGCCCTGTGCCTTGTAGGAGGTCCAGCAGTGTCCCTGGTTTCTGTTCTAGATGACAGCAGTACCCCTCCCCCCCACTTGAGACAACCAAAAATGTCTCCAGGCATTGCCATTCGTCCCCCTGGTGGGCAAAATCACTCCAACCCCAGCTGAAAACCACTGTCCTATGTTAATACATGTGTTTTCTTGATTCTTAGAACAACCTTATACACTGGATACCATTATCATCCTCCATTTGCAGATAAATTTACAGAACCTAGAGAAACTGTGAGTTGACCTGTGTCATACAGCTTGTAAATAAGTTGGGAATACATGACATCTCTGAGTGTCTTGTTTTTCCCCCAGGTACAAAGTGGTGGATCTTGTATTAAGACCAGGCAAGTGCAACACTAGCGTCCTTTTTCTTTGCCACTATACCAGGAATTTGAAAAATTTCATGTTTGTGAGAATAACCAGGGGGCACTTGTTAAAATTCATATTCCTGATAGAGTCAAATCCAGTACACCTGTAAGGGGTGCAGGAATGTGTTTTATAAAATATACCCACAGCGATTGGGGGTGCCATGGTTCAGGGAACCTAAGTTGAGAAACACTGTGCTTTGCTGTGTGTGAAGTGACCCAAAGGTAAAAATTCAGGAGAAAGAATGGAGATGATGGGTGAAAATGCAAGGAGTTTGGTATGAGACCTCACGTGAAACTGCTAGTAGAATTCAGTTTAATTACCAGATGAAGAGGGTGCCAAACATTTGTTGTACTGAGTGACCTGCAGGGCTGGGATGAAGGGTCTCCTCTAGACCTTGGGATGACACGTTGAGTGCATTCAAATCACTGTCCACCTCCAGCTAAGGTTGAGTGGGCTGCCTGGTTTGGAAGCTTAGTGCATCCTGAAATTCTAAAAATGGTTACAGTTAAACCAAAACAGCTGTGTCAATTTCCAATTTCCGCTCTATTCAGATTCACACCCTGCCTCCTCTCTCCTTTTAGAGGCACTGGGAGGGACACTCATACATGCACGTGCATGTGCGCGCGCTCTCACCCACACCCACACCCGGCCTCCTCTCACTCTCACTTGAGTTCATTCCTCCATGGAGAGGGAATGTTTCTAGTTTTCCAAAAGGAATCACAAACAAAAGAAGCCACAAGAGCCCAGACTACAATAAAATGCTACAATATGCTTTCAAGCTGGAGCGACTAAAAAGCTGGGAAGAGAAAGTGGCAGTATAAGGCCTATTTTTATCTTCAACTATAATCTACCCACTTGGAGTTTCATAGCTGTCAGGAGGCAGAGAAGGACACGTAATCAGCCTACCGTTCTCGGCTCTCGTCCTCCACCCGTGTGACACGGATGTGGGTGTGTGTGCACATACCCAGATATTTTAAAACAACTGTCAAGGGGTTCGATTGAATTGAACTCACACCTGAAGCCAGGTTCTTTTTTTTTTTAAAGAACCCATCCTTCTGTCCATTTCTTGACAACTAACCAGAAGGTGAAAAGCAGGTGATTAAAACCCATTTTCTGGATGCCTAAGAATAATGGTTACCATTGGATGATTGGAAATAACAGTTGTACTCCTATCAGTCTTTTCCAGCCTTGGCTAGACTGGGCTAAGGGCATGTCCTCACCTCCTGTGTGTTCACTGACCTGGTGAGTGCCTGTCCCCTTTAGAGGAGGCAAACGTGGGCCAGTGGAAATAGCACCGCCTGGAGGTCCAGAGACCTGGGCGTCTAGCCTTGTTCTGCCTTACACAAGCTCTGTGTGTAAGACCCAGCCAGTTCCTCTACCTCTCTAGCCCTCAGGATCCTCATCTGTAGGAAGAAGATAGAAATGCTTCTGATGGGTCATTGAGAAAATTCAACAATGAATGTAAACACTAAGTGTCACCACATGACAGAGGCTAAGGAAGTGCTACCCATTAATAGTTGTATTTCTCTTATTGATGTTTTATTTGTGTTATGCTTGTAGTGATGGCAGCAGCAGCTGCAGTAGAAGTATTTTGGGGTTTGATTTCTACATCTGTTGTATACTCTTTGTTGTTTTCAGTGCTCACACTCTGGTGCTAGTAGCAGAGGGTTGTAACACAGTATTCCAGCAGCATCGCCACAAGCAAGTCAGGAGTGGCTTCCTTTATGGTGTGATGGTAGGATTTTAGAAAAGTCCCCGATGCCCTAGTGTTTTCCCATAACTTGCTGGCAGATCAGGGACTTAAAATCTTAATGGAAAAGCTAGGTCCCTCAAAAGCTCCTTCTCCCAAAAGCTGCCTCTTGAGCTGTTGCAGGGACATCTCAGTGTAAATAGAGGCACTGAGAGTAAGTCTGGTGATGGTTCTTCCGAAAGTTGTCACATTGGAGCCACACAGAGCTTGATTTGAGCACCACCCTGCCTTTTATTAGCCACTTGTACACGTTGCTGAACCTTTCAAGGACTCAATCTCTTCATCTGTAAAATAATACCTTTATAGGGTTATAGTGAGGTTCGAAGTGTAAAAACGCTCTGTAAACTCTTAGCACCAGATAACTATTAGTGAGTTCTCATAATCATTAAAGACAGCAGAGGGAATGAGCCATCTTTTTCAAGATCTGAAGTCTCAGGATACATACTAGCTCATTTGGGCCCCCAACTAGTTTTTGTAAATGAAGTAATACGGTTTTCGAGTGTAGCTTTCGCTCTGTGTGCTCTGCCCCCAGCTGCACGTGGATGCCGGCCATCCACCGCACAGTCAGTCCTTTGTCTGCAAGCTCATTGATGCAGCCTCAGCTTCCACAGAGGAGCGGCTGTTTGGTGGTGTCTGCCTCACAGAGAGGGACACACAGGCACCGCAGCTGCTGTGAAGCCTCTGCACAAGGACAGATCGCCTCCACGGAGTGCCTGTGTGTTTCTCCGTTAGCATGCCTCAGTTCGGGGAAAAAAAGCCCGGACCCACCAAAAAGCTTCCACAGATTGGAATGTGTACAGTTTGGGGGTGTTTAGCACTTCAGCACATGCTCTGTGACTGTGCATTCGAGGCAACATTTCAGAAGAAATTAGTGTGCAGCAGGTCACATATGTCCACCAGCCGGTGGGAGCATGTGCCTGACACCCGAGCTCAGGACTCAAGGAAAGGCTGCTTCCCTGCAGATCCCCTCGAGTTTAGCAAGCTGGCGAGGTTGTCCAGCCTCTTAGGCTCGGGTCAGGGACTGCCAAGGAGAAGCGTGAGTGTGGATGAGGAGGAAGTCACCAGGTGGTGCTAAGAAAAAATGGAACCTCGTGTCGTTTACTCTGAATCAGGCAGAGATGTGCGTTGTGCACACTGTTGCACCTCCTACAGCAGCCCTCCCAAGTGGGGACTATGAGTATCTGAATTTACAGATGGGGAGATCAAAGCTCAGAGAGGTGCTGGGGCTTGAAAGTCATCAAAATCAGAGGATCTCCAAAAGAGCTCTGAGAATTTAAAGTGGACCGACACCCCTCCCCGTCCATCGAGCACGTGCCTCTAAGGTGTTAGGGTTGATTCTCTTTCTCAGCACACATACCAGCATTTACATATTTCACTGTCATCTTCAAAGAAGAAACTCTGGCAGGCCCTGTTCAACACGCAGTGTTTGTGTCGGACCTTGGTGGACGCCTGCTGGGAATTCCCTTCATTGTTTTGAAGAGTCGGTAACGGTGAGTCAGGGCCTCTTGCAGGTGGGTCCGACACGTGGTTAGGAGTCTGTTGTCAGAGTCTAGGCAGGAGATGAGCTGAGGTCGAGGGCAGCAGGGCTGGCTGCAGGAGCAGACGGGAGAGAATTGAAAGCACCAATGAACAATTGAAGAGGGAGGGGAGGGGAAGAGGCTACTGGCTCGGGAGTTGTATTGAGAGAAGTACAGCAGCTTCCTAGCTGAATGTGCCAGGAGGAGGAAGGATTTTCTTAAGGGAGTGGGGAAGGAATGGACAGAATGTGCTCCTGTTAAGACCTAAGGCAAGCGGCTCAGGCCTTTAGAAGTTAAGAGGGACTTTGGAGCTGCTGTTAAAGAGTTGGGAGTCGGTGGTGAGTGATCAGAGGAACCCTGTGTGATGGTTGATTTTATGTTTCATCCTGACTGGGCTGAGGGATGCCCAGAAAGCTGGTAAAGCTTTATTTCTGGATTCATCTGTGAAGGAGTGTCTGGTAGAGATTAGCATTTGAATTGGGAGACTGAGTAAAGAAGATCACCCCCACCAGTGTGGGTGGCATCGTCTGGCCCACTGAGGGTCTGGATAGAACCAAAGGTGGTGAATCCTCCCTCTCTTCTTGAGCTGGGACACCAGCTTCTCCTGCCCGTGGACATTGGAGCCCTGGCACTTTGGCCATTTGGGCTCCATGACATATACCATATGCCTGTCCACTCCTCACTTGTCCCCCCATCCAGGTTGCCAGTCTTTGGCCTCAGGCTGGGAGTTACAGTGTCAGCAATCCTGGTTCTCAAGCCTTCAGGCTCGGGCTGAATTAACACCACTATCTTTGCTAGTCTCTATCTTGCAGATGGCAGAACTTGGGACTTCTTGCCTCCATAATCATGTGAGCCAGCTCCTTTAATACACCTGTCTGTCTGTCTGTCTGTCTGTGTATCTGTCTATCCGGTCCCCTGTTGGTTCAGTTTCTCTGGAATATCCTAGTCCACCATGAGGGGAAATACAGTAGATGGCAGAGTGAAAAGTGAACGGGAAAGAAAACAAGCTTAATGATGTGTAAAGGCGTTTAAAGAAGGGGCGGGATGTTGGGAAGCCTTGAGTGGCATCACCTCTGTTCCCAGCATATCCTTGAAGAGAGCACATTCACAGTGACTGAGCCTTTGAGCAGCGGGAGGAGAGCAGGACCATGTTGCTCAGGCTAGTCATCTCATCCAGGCTTGGCCTTACTAACATTGTCACAGAAGGCTGGCTGATGCTAAGTGAAAACCAGATGCTAGCAGGCCTGTGTGTGCAAGTGTACGCACACACGCGCCCACACACACATGCACAGCACCCCTCAGCCACACAGATGATTTGGGTCAGACAGGCTGGACTCTGCTTTGAAGGGTAAATTTGGGAGAGAAAGATTCAAGCAAATATTCAACTCTGCTTTGCCTACTGATGGGATCTCTGATTTCTGGGACTCTGTGTTGTCGGCCAGTTTCCGAATAGCCTCAGAGCATGGGAGGAGGTACCGGTGTGGTGTAGAGCAAAGGAATAAAAGGCTCGCCGTGGCAGTCTTAGCTTCAGTGGCACTGAGACAGCAGCTCAAGTCTCCCTTAGGCTTGGTTGTCTCTCTCTCCCTGGGCTGCATGTGTCATACACCACACTGAGTGGACTGAGCGTGTTAATCAGGAGCCAGTGCTGCGTCCTGAAGGGTCTCAGATGGCGGGAAACCAAGGCAGAGCTAGACCTCGACTCCTAAACGCCTGCACCCTGAGGCAAAGGACTTCAGTTCTCCGGGCCTTAGTTTTCTCCATGTAAAATGGTGTGACTCCAGGTTTGTCCCCACTGAGGCATCAGAGAGTATCTGTAAGGCTCGACAGCGTATGTTTACATCTGCACTCACAACAGTGAACGTGCAGACCTCCTCGTACATTTCACAAATACCCCGTTCTCCGTAATCTGAGATCACCTCAACAAGGTTACACTGATTTCTTCAATAGCTGGGTCGCAGAGGCTCTCACCTCAGCTGTTTTCTTCCCCAGATTTCCCTGTAGTCCTTCAGGGTGGCAGCACTTGTACAGGGGAGTTCTCCTTGCTTATTTGCCACCTCTTTGCAGGAGAATGAAAAGTTGCTGCAGCCTTTAAGGCTGCTCGTCGTAAACATGAACATCTGATCCAGTAATGACATTCATGCGGAGACCCTGGACATCCCACTGACATTGAGATTGACCAGGCCTCAAACTCTTCCCTTCCTGGGGGCTTGCTGGATTCTCCTGAGACCTGAGTGTTAGCCTCCACCCCACAGCTCCTCTCTAGGGATCTGGCTCTGCTAGTCACCTGGCATCATTTTCTGCCTGTTCTGTCTGTGTACCCTACTTCAGCCACCCTGGCCCCCATGCTGTTCCTGGACCACATTCTCACCACAGGGCCTTTGTACTTGTGGTTTATCCCGCCTGGAGCAGTATCAACTCTCGTCTGGTATCCCACCGTATGTTCCTCATTTCTTGTGGGCCTCTGGTTATGTGTCACTTCCTTTAAGAAGCCTTTGCTGAACACCCCATATAAAATACCAACTTAAGCATCTTTTCTTCATACCCAGCTTTATTTTTCTTCATAGTCTACTTGACATTGTTATATTTGTTTATTGGCTATCTCTGCATACTAGAATGTCGACTCCAGGAAAACAGGGATTTTGTTCATTGCTCTATCCCCAGCACCTAGAATGCTGCCCAGCACAGATTTTTCAAATGAATGAAAAATAAATGATCAAATAGTTAAGGATGCATGTGTTGTTCCAAGAGTTGTTCCTCTTGGTGTGTGTACTTTAAACTCATTCATCACTGAGAAAGAGAAGATCATCATTTTCGTGGAGTTTGTGTTCTAGTGGTAGGCACAGATTTAAAAAGTGTGTACATGCTTTAATTTCAGATGTTGGTAAGTGCTCTGAAGAAAATACAGGAGAGAGGCGGGAAAGAAAGTGGCTGGGCTGAGGCGATGGAAATTCTCTTATTGAGGGTGGTTAGGAAAGGTCCCTGGCTGTTCCAGCAGAGCTGGGCAAGTGAAGAATTGAGGAAATAGCAGGTGTTAAGCCTCTGAGGCTGGAGTAAGTTGAGTGCATTTGAGCAACACTGAGAAACTGAATGTGGCTGGAGCTTGGGGAATAGGAATAGAAGGTCTGGGAGCCTGGTGTGGTGAGTGGAGGTCCAATCGTTGAGGATCTTGCAGGCCATCGTGAGGAGCCTACATATTCTAAGGGTAATGAGAAGTCTTCCATGGAACCAGGGTCAGAGGTGGTCCAGGTTTCAGGATCCACTGTGTATACTCTGCCTGTAACTCCACTGAACTTGACCTCACTGTTGAGTCCTGGTCACACCTTCAGGAGAAGAGTCTGTTCTTTGGAGAGTTTCCTTTCTGAGGGCACATCATGTCCTCTTTCATCATTTGGTTTTGGTTACAGCAAGACAGGCCATCACACAAGTTTTAAAATACATAATTGACATTGGGAAGAGTCAAGATCCCATTCACATATTTTCCAGAGGGCTTCCCTACGTAGCCCTGGGTGAGTTTTGAGATTCTTAGGAGAGGGGCTCTACCTCATTTCTCCCTTAACACCAATAGTGAAGTCAAGGAAGGAGATGATAGTTCAGAGTCTAAGCTCCAAGCCATGTCCTTGAACCGCAGGCTTGTGTAGATGTTCTGTCTGCCTCTCCCTCCCTCAGCTCTAAATGTCTATACTTTTTCTGCTTTTCTGGTAGAAGACCCCTTTTTACTTCCCTCATTGGGTTTCTCGTGTATGGTTGGTAGCATTTGTCTACTAGTTCAGCACATTTCCATGATTTCAAGCTACTTACAAGAACTTTCTGGCACGAGATTTGTGGAGACATGCAGTCCATAGCATCTCAGGTTTGGAAAAATCCTTAGAGTTCCACCTTTAAATGTCATTCCTAGTAGGAGCAGGTTGTTGGGGTAATTGGGTGACAAGTTATTACTGTTCCTTTGCCTTTTAAAATTCTGTTAGGCAGTCCTTTAATAAGTCTTTCAGGTAGTTGATCTAAATCCGTTGCATTATAACAAACTGCCAGTGGAACACTGGGTTGGAGTGGCCAGAGGTTAGTGCAGAATAGCAGGAATGCTTTCAAAATTTGCAGGGGGTTAAAAACCTTGTCATTTTAAAGAAGACAATTTTGTTTAAAATCTTCCCCCAAATTCTTAAACTTTGATGCCTGCTACCACTTGTCTGGTAGCAAGCACTAACAGACGACCAAAGAAATGAACAAGCAGCAAATGAATATTAACGGAAAAATTCTGAAACAGTTGGTCATACTTGTTTGACAGCTTGTTTCTTTGTGGACATGTGGATTCCCAGTTCTACATATAGAATTTTTCTCCTAGTAAAATTTTTGGTGCTTCATCTGATGGAGTTCACTGTGGTGATATTTTAAGGTGTTTGGCAGAGTGTGGCATTTTGCAAAGAGCATCATTTCTACCAGACTCTTCTTTCTCATAATTTGAGAACCATTGAGTTTTAGGGATCCGCTGACCTCCCTCTCTTAGAAAGTCCACAAGTAAGTCTGTCTCTCAGCCACCAGAACATTAGAATGTTTCTGACTAGTTTTTAAAAGCCTATATGAAGTTGTGGTTGCTTCAGAGTATTCAGGGGTGGAAGTTCAAATTCACGTACTCGTGTATTCAGCAAGCATGACTTACTGTGATAAGCTGAGTTGTCTGGTGTCGGCTTGAAATTGCAACCATCCACATAGAAGTTCTTACAGAGGAGGAGCTAGGAACCTTATTTCCCAGGGCCCCCTTCCCTGAGCAGTTCCACACTACAGTCTGTCCATGAGGGTTAGAAGGTGGATAGGGAAAGGCCATTATACTCCAGAGGCAGTTTAGGTGGGTGTGTGGACAGATAGCAGTCTCAGGCCTTGCAGGGTCTTCTGGCAAGTTCCTGTGAGTCACCTGCTTTGTGCTCTGGGCAGTGGAGATGGTCAGTAGGGCTGTTTCTGAGTCTTTGATTGTGTGTTGCTGGTCCATGGAGGCAGCGGGAGCTTCTTGACCTTTGCAGTGGCTTCTTTGGAGCCACTGCTGCAGGCGGAGATCTTCAGCACCGGCTTGCATGTTCCTTGTTGCCCCAGCCCTTTGTGGTGCAAGCCTCCAAATCCCTGTACTCAGACCTTTCATATTTGCAGTACTTGGAGGCTGGAGGTTTAGACACCGTGGTGTGGGGTTCGTCCTCTCAGACATTTTGACCACAGCTAACTTCCCCAGTCCCATAGTACATCATCAGATGGGTCCGATTCATCCTTCACCCAGCCTAGTAATCCCCTTTGACAGCACCATCTTTCTGAAGGACAGTATCTCTCTATCACATAAATCTCAAAGGACTGAAGAAGACACTAATCTGCTCAGATTTGACATCCTTGGACTTCTCAAACCCTCCTTGAACCTGTTAACATTTTCAGCGCTACCAACACTTGGGAAATAATTCCACTTGTCTTTTTTTATTTTTTCTTATGACTCAAATTTAATGGAGAACTTGGCTGCTATCACTCTAATAGTTCTTTCAAGACTTTCCAAATTAAATGTATGAGGCATGGGGAAATTAAACTTTTCCTAGGAATATAGTCTTGCCCAATACCTGTGTCCATTATTGGACTTTAACCTGATCAGGGAAGGCTGCTGAAAGCACTGATGATACAGACATCTACTCCTTCCTCCAAGTTAGCTCAGCATGCACTTGACTGTATAAAAATGTTTTCATCACAGCACAGAAGTTCAAACAAAATATATTTTAAAATAGATATGGAAATAGAGTGAGACTGGTTATGCAGCTTGAATGTTTACTGGATGTAGGCTCAGAGAGCAGGCAGGGTCAGTCTCCACCATAGTCTGTATTCTGTGACTTACCAAACTCCTTTTGATCAGCGCACTCCTCTTGAGGGTTAAAACATGGAATCAGGTTGTAGTCAAGTCATGTTACTGGAAGCATGTCCAGGGTTGATGTTCTGTTGTTGTACCATGTTTGTGGCCCTACCAGTTGTGAAAATATTGAAAACCTTCTTACTCGTGGGTCAAGTTACTGCTCTGAGTCTTCCCACTGTACCCCACCCGCCAACCACATTTCCCCACAGTCCAGCAGGCCACGGGTGCACGAGGTCTGGCACAGCAGGGGAGCTTCCAGGACCTGCTCATTCTCGTTGGTTGATACCTGTTTCATACCTGCTATTAGTAGTGTTGGTGTCACTCCAGAATGCCTTTGTTGCCTGAAGAGGTGAAATCTCAGACAGTGATACTATTTCCATTTCACTGTCTCCTCCTCCCACCAGTGAACCTATCAGTAATGTATGTGTAATGAAATCATGTCTACTTCTGGCTTTAAACAACCAAAAAGAGACCCCACGAGTGAGGCTTTTGACAGCCTGGTTGGGTAGTTCCTGGATCGGGGAGTGAAACCTCAGAAGAATTCTTTTCTGTTGGAGAGTGTGAAACTGTAGGGAGGAACCTTCTCTGTTGTTTGATTACCACACCCAGACATGGCACCCAGAACAGTCAGGGTTGGCCAGGGATGAAGAAGACCCTCTAAACATCAGGCAGAGAGAGGGAAGGAAGGGGCATACATGGTCCTAAAAGTATTCTGGGTGCACGGGTTATGTACCCCTGAGGCAGATTTATCTTCTGTGGGGAAAGAACATTGGCTTTGTTGGGACAGACCTGATCTGAATACTGATTTGGCCACTTCAGGCTCTGTGACTGTGGACACTTTAATCCCCTTGAGTCTTCATGTACTCATTTTAAAATGGGGATAATTCATAGGGTGGTTGTGGGGCTCAGATGAGGCCTTTCCTGTATGCAAAACACATAACAACTGAGAGCTAAAGCAAGAACCACAAAACAACTTGCTCTTCAAGTTTCTTATTCTAGGCAGTGAAGAAAAGACTGAGATGATGCTTGTGGCCAGTGGCCCTCTTGTGTTGTGGTATTTTTCTGTTAGTTTCTCAGATGGACTTCTTTATGTGTGAGCACACAGACTGAGGGCCTTCGCGTGTTTGATGGTCACATCCCAGGGGAAAGGAAATGAGGCCCAGTGCTTTCCCGCATCACTTCTAAGAAGAGATAGCCAAAGAGAAAGGATTTCCTCCTCTTCTTCTGTGACCTGCTAATCCTGAGAAACCACCTGCTTGGAAATTGTCCGAGGCCTCCTCAGTTTGTCCAGTGCAGCTCAGTACTCCCCAGTGCCCCAGAGACACATACTGTGGCACGTGCAAGTTTACCAGGTTGCCCCCTGAGTGAGCTCTTCCTCCTGTGATGACCGCTGCCCAAGCCCACAGGCTGTAGACTGTGGATTCTTGTGGAAACCAGCAATGGTAGATAGTGTTCTTTTAATAATAAAGGCTGCATCATGGGGTCTTCTCAGTACCTCCTAGCATTGAAGCTCATTTCCTATGCTTTAATGTTTGGAATATATGATGATATCTTTAAAGTGAAGATGACAAATAGGAGTAACCTCAAATACCAGCACAAATTGCTTGATAGAGGCTGCTTGTATACTGTGCTTTATCAAGATTCAAAGGCTACAATCAATGCGTTGATTGATTAGCAATGTCTGTAATGGTTATGGGAAGGGATGATGGCAGTGTGTCTATAATGCATTTGCCGATCCAGTTTTACAGTTTTCTTGGTTCTTGTTCAAACAATAACCTTTTTAAAGGTACAAAACTGCAGACTGAATGGATTAGAGGAGCTTTCTTTGAAAATGATCAAACACAATCTAAAGCGAGACTCATCCCTATGAAGAGTGTTTTATGGTTTCAGATTGGAGGGTGCATTGTTATATGTGCAAGACTGATTTTCTGGTGCTATGTCCACATGCAGTGAAAGGAAAGAGATATATTTAAGTGTGCATAATCAATATGTCCTAGCTTTTACTTCTGTCTGCTAAAGCAGGGTATATAGGCTTCAAATTTTCAATCTTTTTTTTATAACTTCCCTTGGGGGTGTTTGCACAGTATTCTCTCCTCCAGTGAGATGCATCCATTTCTTCCATTTCTTTTCTTTCCAGCTGCTCACCTACTAGGAAGTATAGGTGATGTCTAGAAAGCCACTTTGATGGTGTCTTGCTGCTACAGGTACCCATGGAGAAACTTCGATGTCAGTGCCAAGGATGCCATCTCCAGATGCTCTGAAAGCTGTAAATCCCTCAAGGGCCTGTGGTAGTGCTGTTCAGTGGGGAGATGGACACACTTTGTATCCTCGGCACCAAGGCAGCACTACATATAGGGAATCCCCAACTTCTGCTTCTGTGCTGCAGCCCCTGTCTGCTGAGGGCTCACACAGCGGCCTGGGTGGGGTCCACAGGCCACACTAAGCTCCTGTCCCGTCTCCCACAGGTGTTTCCACGGTACTTCTTGCAAAACTACTCCTGCAAGTTGCCAGTTGGTGGGCCTCTCTCCATGGGACATTAGCGCTTGGACAGTTAGCACTTGTTCTTTGATAGTTTGGGCCATGAGTATTTAGTGATTTCAGGTTTTCTTTCTAATTCCTCACAGCCATTTACTTCCAAGTAAAACATGGTCTTTACTGTAGTATACAAGAATATCCAGAGTAGTTGGGGTATAGAGGAAATGTCTGACATTTAGTTTAGACAGTCTTGTCTCATAGTTCATTATATTCCTTTTTGTTAATTTCTACCACTTGTTAATTTCTTTTATTCAACATTTATTGCACTGCTTGCATGTACCAGGGAATAATAGTAAATCCTGAACTGATAAATATGAATACCACAACCTCTGCCTTCACAGCTTTCACAATTTTAGGGAGAAGGGGAGGTAAATATGAAACTGAAATTCTATTGCTGAGTGCAAAATGAAACATTAAAGCATTTGTGTCTAGAGAATAGCCTCGGGGAGGAAAAGATTAATCCCAGGCAGGTTGGGGGGAATAAATGGTGTTTCTGACTTGATTTTTGCCGCTCAACCCTATACACCAGTCTGCTGGGCTTATGTTGACTCCGTTCAGCTCAGAGACATCATTAGCAAGCACCAGGCTGTCAGTATCGTTTAAAAAGTAAAACAAATTTAACATCCTGAGCTGGAGGAAATCTTAACTGAGAACTGCAAGGAATAGCTGCCTTGGCATAAACTGTGTGGAATCTTAAAAGGGAGCAGGTTTTGAGACCAAGATTTATGTTCAATAGCTAATGCTTTAGAGACAGGAGTCATAGGTACAAAAGCTCGTGTTTGTCCCTTACGGATGCAGATAAGTGTTGTATCTGTAACCTATGGTTGCATTTATTTATTTATTAGACCTTGATATATTATGGAAGGTGAGCATCAGCCCAAACCAAAGGACAGGAAGGTCTGTCGGCTGACCCCCACTGCAAGACTGAAATAAAAGGAGGAAGGAAAACGATGAAAGTCAGTACCGCATCTCCCTAACTGTAGGGGTTGGTTAGCTGGAAATGTCAATAGTCCTAATGAGGACTGTGGAGTAATTTGTTAAATAACCGAGTGAGCATGCCAGTCAGAAGCCGCTGTATGAGAGCTCGGCATCAATTAGAGACAAAGGAAATCGCTCGCTTTTCTCTGCGTTGAGTGGGCCCTCGGAGGCTCAGAACTAGCTGGTCCAGAAAAAGCGGAGAAGCAGAAGGAAAGAGTTGGGGGAGGAGGAGGCAACTCAGCCTCATGGAAAAGTGAGGGGCGATACAGAGAGAGCCCCCTCGCTCACACTGAGAAAGCACACACGACCTGGGCGGAGAGCGGAAAGCAAGCCCCGCGGTCCCCCGGGAACTTGACAGAAAGCGTGTGACAGCCACACTGAGTGACCAGCCTCACCATCTGCTTCCACACTTCTCTCCCCAACAATGGGGGCTGCTGCAGACCTTCTGCCCTGCCCCTCCCCCGCCTTTAGCACATTTCAGTGAGGCCCGTGACGGGGTGGGGGGGCACCGCGTGCGCGGGGATCTCACACCCACACCCGGAGCCGGCCCAGCATCCCGAGTAGGAGGCCCCGAGGGGAGAGGTTTAAGTCTCAGCTGCCCAGAGAGATGATTGCGGAGCTGCTCCCAAATGAAGCTGCTTCGCTGCTGGTACTTGGGCATGTGTCGGGAAAATGGTGCTTGAATGCTTAATGCTTGATTGACTTGGCTGTTTTGTGTTTGACCATATTTTGAAATGCGATCTCACTGTTGGGGTAGGCAATTAGCATTGAGCCCACAGGGTTGGAAAGAGTGAAATGGAGTTGCTTCTGTGGTGATTTCTGCTTCTTTCCTGGATTCAGCACAGAAAACTGAGTGTTCTACTGGGGCTCGTTTGCCTATATTTGGATCATCTGGAATTTTGATCTTAAAGAGGAAGTCTCTCAATCCTGAACTTCAGTGTAGCTGCGGACTTTGATCTTTGTGCCTTTGGTTACAGCTGAGTTTTACTTCCATTCCAAGTGACCCTTTGTTCCTGTTCAACCAATAGGAGAGGAGAGGTCAGGGCTGAGAAAAGGAAAATTCGTGCCAAATATGAGAAAGGCTAAGGCAGAATGTGAGTGATAAGTTCTGACACAGAAGCCAGAATTTCGAGATGACAGTCAGCTGAGTGGCTCTGGTGCCCTGTCTGGTTCAGTTCCTTGCTGCTATGTCTTAATTATCCTTGCGTCTCCAGTGCCTAGCACACGGCTGGGCTTTTAGTAAGTACTTGTTATTTGTATTTGTGAAACATATATATTATAGCTAGCACAACTTCTAGGAAAAGAGAAGGGGAATTAGCTAATTTTAAAGAATCTTTTAAATTTCATTTTCAGATGGTGAACTTGAGCATCTCTTAGACTCTGTCTCATATTATTGGGATGAAATGTTCCAGTTAAGAATTAAGAAAGGCAGGTGATGGATCTCACAGATTTAGGATCACTTTGGTGATATTTCAGACTACTGACTCTATAATAAAGGATGGCCAGGTTTCTATTCATTTAGTCTCATTAAAAGCAGCACAAACAAGAACTGATTTATTTAAAGAGAAGAGGAAGGTTAACTATGAAATAGTCAGATGATTGTGTGTGTCACTAATTCCATAAATGAAGGTATCATAACCCATTTGTTAAGTTTTATAAGAAAAATAAGAATCAAGTGCTAATGAAACATATTGTGAAACCTAGGTGGTGGGTCTTACAAAGGTCTAAGACCAAATGTTGATAATGTGCGTGTAGTTGAGATTTCTGTATTGCCTTGGACCCATGAGGACTGAATCTTAGCAAAGTGAAAGAGTTTGATGACTTTGGTTCAGTGATGTGAAGTTCAGCATGTCTGGAATAAACAAATTTGATTTATTTGTAAATTGATCATTAATGTCCCTCAATCAAGGCAGAACTCCTATGTTGTCCTTGTTATCAATTAAAAATGAAGAATGATTCTAGGTTTGCATCTGTTCTGTGTTCTTCACTTATTAAAGACTTTTTCCTGTCCTGGATGTTTAATCAACTCTTTCAAAATTAGTTATTTATAATTCTTCTTAGTTTCCTCATCTACAAATTGGGAATTTTAGTAATACCTACTTGGTAGAATTATTGTAAGCCTTAAATATATATGTAGGATGCTTATAATTGTGAGTATTTGCATGTATATTTGCCATGACAATATTTGTAATTATTTGAGCACCTTCTTGAGGATACATTCTCATTCATACTTCTTTGCTGTTTAAGTATGTGTGACTCTCCTTAAGAATGTAGACTTCTCCAAAAGATAGTGCAGACACATTTATTATAGTAAATACTTTTGTAAGGTCACATAATGAAGCATAATAATTCAGTCACTGCCCTAAATTTGAAATTCTAATTATATAATTATCATAAATTTTTAGCAACTGGGGAGTCTGGGTTAAGTATTAACAAGGCTAAGTATCTTAGTGTATCACGTAAAATGGAGTAGAGCAGTGAATAAGCAGGTGGGTTTGAATCTTGGCTCTTTCAGTTATTAACCTCTCTGAGCCTTGAGACTCTTATCTTTTAATGGAGTAATAATGCCTACCTGACAAAATTGATGAAAAGATTAAATAAGATATTACATGTAAAGGACACAGTACAGTGCTTGACTTATATAGAAAGGACCCAATAAATAAATAAGTAGTCAGTACTAATATTATTCCTGTTGTTGTTCATGTTGTTACAGCTATGATCATCATTTTCTCTCCCTAAAATTGGAAGATGGGCCTTTTTTCACTCTTCATGGGGGAACAGCATTCAGGAGAAGCTCATGGAGGGTTAGTCCGGTGTCTTAGAGGGGAAGCTGTGGTCTGCCGCAAAGAAGCCAGAGGACATGGATTGACATTCTCGAAATGAATGGCAGGCTTCCGGTCCCTCTTGGAAGGCTCTACACAGCTGATGACTTTGCTGCTGCAGGAACCAAGGATCACCTCCTCCTTCAGTGCTCTCTCTCTTGCCCAGTGATCGCAAGTATCATCATAATGGAGGTACCATTTACTGACTTCCTTCCTTAAATGTGCAAGGACTCTATTTGCATTATTTTTAATGACCATTAAAAAGTCTGATCTGCAAGCTGGATGTTGTCCCAGTTTACAGCTGTGTAAAAGTCACTTAGCTAGTGGGTAGCAGAACTGAGGATTCACCCTGGGTCTTTCTGACCACTGAACCTGCTCGTTTCCTGTGGTTCTCTGGCACGGTTTACCACCGTAGCACCATCTCAAATGCTGACCTTAACAAAGGGCTCTAAAAACAGTTACAAAGAAACATTTCTGAGGATATTTTTTTTTTCTCAACTTGCGTTGTGTTTTTCTTCCTCCCCCTACTGAGTACAAAATTATCAGAATCCACACATATACATACTTGCGAAACTGTAGTGCGAGTCACTACTCTTGAGTGATGTTACATATAGTTTGGCTGCAAGAAAATTAAACTCTTCCTCAGGAGATAGTTCCCAAGACCAGTAACTTTTGGGGGGTGGTGGGGAGGTATAAAAATAGATGCCAGCAAAAGAGTGAAGCAAATTAGAAAAAAGTCTCCAAACCACAGTCAGTAACTAAGTACAGTATTTAGTTGAGTGTTCTACAGAGGTTGAGGCGTGCTCAGGGTCGGTCACACAGGAAGTTAGTAATGGAATCAAATTAGAATCCAGCCTTTGGATGCTCATTCCAGTACTTCTTCCTGATACCTTTGCGGCCTTGCAGGTATCTGTTCTCTGCAGAACAGAGAACAACTTTTTAACAGAAATGAATGGTAGAGGAAAAGGTGTTTAACACACTCCAGGAACAGTACTAACTGAAGAGAGTTTCTAATTTTTGAGCCCTTTGGGAAGATGCCCACAGCCCTGAATTCATGTATCATGTACATAAACAGCGTATTTTGCTCCAGGCCTCCTCAGTCCCAAGTGCACACTCCCCTGGACCTGGTACGAGGACCACTCATTCCACCTAAACACCTCTGTCAGGGCAACTTGAGATCTATCCAGATGTCTCTGGCAACCTCCCTCTTTCCCTCTCTAACTCCTTTTGATACACCTACTAGCCCTCTGGCAGCCCCTAACATCCTCATCATATGTTTTATTACTGACCATTTTGTTACAATGTGTTAACTAATTTCTATAAAATTCTACAAAAGATGACTTGCTCATAGTAATCACTTGTATTTGTATAGCTCATTACATCATGTAAGTACCCACATGGGCACACTGTTTCATTTTTCTTGTTAACTCTATCAAGTGGAACAGACAAGTAGTAATAATAATACAGGGCTAGAGAGATTAAAAGTCTTGTCCAAAGTCACAATGGGCAGTGAGCAGTGGGGTCAGATGGACATGAGTCTCCTGAGACCGAACAGGGCATTTCTCACAGAGATGCATTTCCTTCTAGAGTCATTTCACTTCGAGAGAAGACACACCTGAAGATGGGAAAGTGTTTAATGCACAAGGACTGACCATGTAATCTCAGGTTTCGTGGCCACAGTTAGGCAAAGGTATACTTCGGGGGCACCTCTTCATTTGTACCATGGAAGCTGAAAACCTTCCTGAGGGAAGGTCATCAGAAGCATTTCTCTCTCTAAGGTCTTATCCCACAATAAACATCTGACACATTTTTTTCTTCAGAAAAGTATATTTTTATCAGTTTTGGGGTAAAACAGAAGCAGACTTGTAGACATAGTAAACAGTTGGTTACCGGGGGGAAATGGGTGGAAATGGATAAATTTGGGAGTTTGAGATTTGCAAATGTTAGCCACTATATATAAAAACAGATTAAAAAACAAATTTCTTCTGTATAGCACAGGGAGCTATATTGAATATCTTGCAATACCTTTAATGAAAAAGAGTATGAAAGCAAATATATGTATGTATGTGCATGACCGGGACATTGTGCTGCACGCCGGAAATTGACACATTATAACTGACTACTTCAATTTTAAAAAAAGAAGGAACCTGGAAAAAAAGGTCAGTGACAAGTCAGCGTACTATTTCTTTTATTGACCATGTTCTAATGCATTTTTATTGGAGGTTTTAAAGTTTTGAGATAGATGTTAAGCCAGTAAATACATGGCATGAAATGTATGGGAAACTGGTGAGCAGCTAACATGAAAATGAAATTAATTACTGGGCATTTATTGTGCATCTGTTGATTTAAAAACTCAGGAATTTCCCAGGTGAAATGTGAAAATGGCCCCTGTACACAGAGGGCAAGGAGAGGCAGAAGAAAGAGGCAGACCACTCCAGAATGGTAGGTGGCAGTTTTAAAAGCAAGGCACCTTACCTATGAGGCTTGTCTTGGGCGGCCATAAAACAGGGCGATCCTCTCATCCACCTGCCAGAATCTTAAAAGTTTATGTACACTGTCACTTGTTCAGTCCAGATGGTCTTAACACCTGACTCTCTCTCGACTGTGGCCTTGAAACAGCTCCTACTGTGGTAATGGTGGGTGCAGTGTAGGTTCCGAGGACAGGGGAGGGAGTGAGGGGCCTTGGGTTTCCCGAGTCCAGCTTGTGGGAAAACTGGTGGTCACATTCTCTCAGTGACCTCCTCCAACAACATCGTGTTGGCTGTGGATTCTTTAGAAGATTCAACTGCATAATAATTTCTCAGGTTCTCTGAAAATGAGGGCTAGCCCTATAAATATTTTCAGTTGGGTACAACATCCTTATTGTTACAGAGCGAACAACTTGTGTACCTGGAGGAAGGAAAGATGGCATAGTCATAGTTGCCAGTTATATAAACTTAGCAACATAAACAATTAAGAGTAGTTTCTAGTTTTGTTCATTTGTCTCAAGAGAATTTGTAATTGCTGTGGAAGCATCTTTATGATGGTTGCTTTAAAATCCTTGTCAAATAATTCCAATATCTGGTTAATTTCAGTGTTGGTGGCTGGGGATTGTCTCTCCTCATTTACACTGTGATTTTCCTGGTTCTTAGTATCATGAGTGACTTTTGATTGTATCCTGGACATTCTGGATATTATTTGATGAGACTTTGGATCCTACTTAATATTTTTTTTTTCAGTAGGTAGTTCGCCTGTTGAGGTGTAGACTGAGTGAGGGCTGGATGTGTGTGTACATCCAGCTTCCTAGTGGGCTTTGCCAGTGCCAAAAGTAGAGAGCTGGCTCACACTGCTTCCTTGCAACCGGATGGGGTGGAAGTTCAGCTCCCTACCTGGTCTTAGTGGTGCCTTCCTGGTGAAAGTGGGGCATCAACTCCTACTGACTCGTTGCCTCCAAGTGGTATAAGATTGTGCCTTGCTCACTCCAGGCAGGGGAAGAGCAGGGGGCTGGCTCAGCTGCTTCGTTGCTGCAGAGTAGGGAGGAAGCTCAGCACCCTGCCGGGCATCCCTGACACCGGAGGGAAGGAAAATGGGTGAGTGCCAACTATCCCCACCTCACACCTCCTCACTGACACCAGGTGGGCACGGAGGTTTGGCTCTCCACGGGGCATCACCAACCTGGGTGCAGAGGGAAGGCAAAGTGCTGACTAGATGTGGCTCACTGCCGAGTGTTTGGTACCTAGGAGGGGTGGGAGGCTCCGCCTGCCACTGGACCTCACTGATGCTCTTCTGATGGGGGAACCTGAGTGTTACTAGGTTGCTTCTGTGGGGGCAGGAGAGGGATGAGGTGGAGTGGAAGATCAGCTTCCTGCTCAGCTCCCCTAAAACCATGGGATGCGGGAAATGCCTGGAGCAAGGCAGTATTGCCAAATAGGTTTTCGGTCGATAGGTCACCTTTTTCCTAGTATTTTGGCTAGGGAGAAAAGGCTTTTCTTAGAGTAATTTTTTTTTTTTTTTGGTCTGTACATGTTGGTGTTTTCTGGTTTGAGGCTTCTGTCATGTCTGGTATATGTGTTCATGAATTCTTATTTGTAAGAGGCAGGAACTCTGCCCCTGAAAGAATGAGAAATGGCACTACTCCATCCTGTGATCACAGAAGCCTGTAACCACGTTTCAAGAATTCTGTGGCATCCAGTTTGGTCAGAAAATTTCCATGGGCCTTGCTGTAGGAGTATAATTTGTGTCTGCATGTGTGCATGTACACACAAAGGCAAATTTGATTTAAATTTTCCTTCCCCTAATGCCCATTTATCATATTCTGCCTTCCTTTCTTACACATAAACACACACACTTGTTTTGTGGTGGTGTTGCTACCCTGCAAGTTTATTTGAACTTTTCTCCTAGCCCCAACTCCAACAAGTTTACTCCAAATCTTGCCCTGTAATTCCTTGCCTTAGGATGGATGTAAAAAATCAAGAGCATTAAACTCTTTTTTTCTTTCTGCAAAAAGCGTTGTTTCCATGTGGTCCCTGGCATGGGAGAGGGCTCCAGGGTGGTTATAAAGCTACCTGGTGGAGGCAGAGAGAGGCTTCAGGCGGAAGCCCTGCCACCAGTGGGATACCAGGGGGCTGGGGGGGGGGGACCTCCACAAAGGCAGCTGGGCTCTGGAGGCTCCTAGGCGTGCTTGAGGGCGAGCCTGTTGAAGAGACTTGGGATTGTATCCTGGACATTCTGGATATTATTTTATGAGACTTTGGATCTGCCCAGCTAAGCCCATGGAGACCAGTCAGGTCCATCCAGTCAGAGCTGCATCGTCAGGTGGAAACAAAAGCCCAGAGAGAGGTAGGTGTAGGAGGCCCGCATATGCATGTTGACCAGGCAGTTGATGGCAGCCTCCACCTCGGTGGAATAATTCTGTGAATCTGGGGAGCTCATGGTTGATTAACAATAAGGAGCTAAGCTCAAAAAAATGGTGTTGGCTGGTCCTGGAGGCCTAGGATGGCTGAGTGGTTGGTTTGGAAGACTGCGATTGGAGAAGAGGTTGGGGGGTGGTTGGAGGCTGGAAGGAGGAGCATCCCTGGGTCTGTGCCAATCCAAACACTGCTGAAGCAAGAGACAGATCTTTGTGACCACTGGGTCCACTGCCAAGAGTATTAACTTTTTTTTTTGTCATTTAATATTTTTATTGAAATATAGTCAATTTACAATATTGTGTCAATTTCTAGTGTACAGCACAATACTTCGGTCATATAGGAACATACATATACTTGTTTTCATACTCTTTCACCGTAAGTTACAACAAGATAATGAATACAGTTCCCTGTGCTATACAGTATAAACTTATTCTTTGTCTATTTTATATATAGTAGTTAGTATCTGCAAATCTCAAACTCCCAATTTATCACTTCCCACCCCCGTCCCCCCCGGTGACCGTAAGTTTGTTTTCTATGTCTGTGAGTCTATTTCTTTTTTGTAAGTAAGTTTGTCTTTTTTTTTTTTTTTTTAAGATTCCACATGTAAGTGATATCCTGTGGTATTTTTCTTTCTCTTTCTGACCTATTTCAATTAGAATGACATTCTCCAGGTCCATGCTTATTGCTGCAAATGGCATTGTTTTATTCTTTTTTATGGCTGAGTAGTATTCCATTGTATAAATATACCACCACTTCTTTATCCAGTCATCTTTCAGTGGACACTAGGTTGTTTCCATGTATTGGGTGTTGTAAATAGTGCTGCTATGAACATTGGGGTGCATGTATCTTTTTGAATTAAGGTTCCCTCTGGATATATGCCCAGGAGTGGGATTGCTCAATCATATGGTAAGTCTATTTTTACTCTTTTGAGGAATCTCCATACTGTTTTCCATAATGGATGCACCAAACTACATTCCCACCAGCAGTGTAGGAGGATTCCCTTTTCTCCACACCCTCTCCAGCATTTATTGCTTGTGGACTTTTGAATGATGGCCATTCTGACTGGTGTGAGGTGATACCTCATTGTGCATTTTGATTTGCATTTCTCTGATAATGAGCAATATTGAGCCTTTTTTTAAGTGCCTGTGTCTTCATTGGAGAATTGCTTGTTTAGGTCTTCTGCCCATTTTTGGATTGGGTTGTTTGTTTTTTGGTTATTAAGTTGTATGAGCTGTTTATATATTCTGGAAATTAAGCCTTTGTCAGTCTCATCTTTTGCAAATATTGTCTCCCATTCCGTAGGTTGTCTTTTTGTTTTGCTTATGGTTTCCTTTGCTGTGCAAGAGCTTATAGGTTTAATTAGGCCCCATTTATTTATTTTTGCTTTTATTTCTATTGCTTGTGTAGACTGCCCTAGGAGAACATTGCTGAGATTATGTCGGATAATGTTTTGTCAGATAATGTTTTCTTCTAGGAGATTTATTGTGTCTTGTCTTATGTTTAAGTCTTTAAGCCATTTTGAGTTTATTTTTGTGTATGGAGTGAGGGACTGTTCTAACTTCATTGATTTACATGCAGCTGTCCAGTTTCCCCAGTACCATTTGCTGAAGAGACTGTCTTTACTCCATTGTATGTTTTTGCCTCCTTTATCAAAGATTAACTGACCAAAAGTTTGTGGGTTTATTTCTGGGCTAAGAGTATTAACTTTTTAACTCAGGCTCCCTAATCAAGTGATCCCAAACATCTATGCGTCATTTTGCATCAACGTGATCATTTCCTATGGTACTGAAATTTTGTTTTGCATGGAGAATTTCTTGACCTCAGGACTCTGACGATTCACCTTTTTATCTGTACCATCCAGGCTCAGTCCCTGGAACCTCACAGGTTCTCAGTGACTGTTGATAGAAGTGTCCATGTAAGCACTTTTTCTATTCACCCCTGCCTCTAATTGGAATCCTTTCTTTGCACATTCTCACATGCAGCTTAATTTATATGAGAAAGAACGTATGGTGTCCCTGACTTGACTATCTTGGTATGTACTCTTGCATACTTCAGTGTTTTAGTTATCTTTTGCTGTGTTATAAGCCAACTCAAATCTTGGTAGCTTAAATCAACAGTGATTTTGCAATTTGGATAGGGTTTGGTAGAGCTTATCTCTGTTCCATGTGCTACCAGCTGGGGTGTTTTAACTGGGGCTGGAGGATATACTTCCAAGATGGCTTACTTACATGACTGGCCACTTGGTACTGGCTGTTGGCTGGGAGCTTAACTGAAACTGTGAACCAAGGGTCTTGATTATTCCCACAAGAGCCTCTCCACATGGCTGCTTGAGCTTCCTCACAACATGGTGGCTAGATTTCAAGATGTAGAAACTGCTTGGCCTTCTTAATACCTGGCTTCTAATTCTCATATTTGTTTCTCTGCATTTTATTGGCCAAATTAGTCTTAGACTCAGCAGATTCAAGGGGAGATAATTTAAGTTCCACTTATTAATGGGATGAGCAGCTTGTACATATAAGGAGGGGCAGAATTATTGGGGGCCATCTTTGGAAAGTAACTCTCTGTAATACAATTTCCTTTTTTAAAAATATATACTTTTTTTTTATTGACTTATATAGTCAGTTTACAAGGTGTCAATTTCTGGTGTACAGCATAATGCTTCATTCATGAACATACATGTATTCGTTTTCATACTCTTTTTCACCATAAGTTACAAGATATTGAATATAGTTCCCTGTGTTATATTTATACAGTATGAATTTTTTGTTCATCTATTTTGTATGTGTTAGTTAGTATCTGCAAATCTGGATCTCCCAATTTATCCCTCTCCCCCCTCCCCCCCAGAAACCATAAGTTTGTTTTCTATGTCTGTGAGTCTGCTTCTGTTTTATAAATAAGTTTGTCTTTTTTTTTTTTTTTGGACTCCTCATATAAGTGATATCATATGGTATTTTTCTTTCTCTTTCTGGCTCATGTCACTTAGAATGACATTCTCCAGGTTCATCCATGTTGCTGCAGATGGCATTATTTTAGTATTTTTTATGGCTGAGTAGTATTCCATTGTATAAATATACCACAGCTTCTTTACTCAGTCATCTGTCAATGGACATGCCATACGATTCCTTTATCAATAAAATATGAAACTGGGAGAGGGCAGCAATAACACATACATCAAGTAGAGTTGCTATAAAAATTATGGTAGATAATGTATGTATCGAGTTTAGGATGATTCCTGGCACATAAAAGTAGTTAATACGTTTTAATTAATTTAGCTAATTTTTCTTGCTATGAGAATGAAAAATTCCTGCAAAAAGACTAAGTTGGAGAAGAATGTACTTTTTCCTCCATAGAAGTTATGATACCTCTTCATAAAGTCCAGTTAGACAATTTTATTGGTTAATATTTCTTTTGACAGCTTTAATTACCATATTCTCTTTGATTTGCTTCTTTTCAACTGACAAATTTTTTTTTTAAAGATCTCAAATCGGTAGCTCTCAAATGAAAGGGAATAACCCACAGTTTTGTTGTATAATGACTTTTGGTGGCTCTGTTAGAATCCTTTGTCTTTTCATACTTAGACTTGCAGGTATTTTTCTTCTTGATATCATTTTCAGTCCCTCCACATTGTGCTCTGAAAAAGCAGTCCTCTGTGGAGATGTAATGAATGATATTTGAATGACATGCCCTTGGAAGCTGCCCTTGGTCGTCTCTTTGGAAACACTCACGTGCAGAGTTAATCCTTTAGGAAATTTACAGGTCAGCAGAGGTCATCAAGCAGATAAATCCAAAGAATAGCTAGTGGGGTCAGATAAATTTCAAGTCAGGTAGTCTCTACCTTTTTTTTTTTTTTTAGCAATTTCAACAAGATAGTTTCTTGTTTCTACACCAGAGATGGGGACTGATGCCAAACAATATGCAACTACAATTATGTAAATTCATTACTTTTAGCCATTGAAATGTTAGCCAGGTCACACTTTTCATTTACCAGTGCATGGTGTATTTGCAACCATCTTAATTTTATATCTATAACAGAGCAATCAGGTGTGTGCCTTATTCTCATAGCACTGCTAATTTGCATTCTCCTTTTGATTCTGTGTCCATACCTATAATTTCTCTGAGTGATTAAGACCACAAGTTATTCCTTCTGCAGCTGACATTTCCTTTCTATGATTATTCATCTCTTTGGTTCTTTTAACAGCCACATTTTATTAATGATCGTTTACCGTGCAGTAATAAACTCTGTGTCATTTAGTCCTTCCGGAATTTTCTGATCCTTGATTACAGTGTAACATATTGCCTGATTAATTGCTAATCATTGCTGTTTTCAGCTTCTGCATGCACTAGTTAAGATTATTTCTTCCCTTTTTGGCTCTACTGTCCCTTGAATATTTTCATTTACGACAACCTTGTTAGTTGTTGCTAACTTCTCTCACTTCCTTTTTTGCATTCCCTGATAGCTCAGAGCATATACTGAATCCCTGTAAATGGTTACCACTTACTGTTGTTTCAGTCTAGCACAGAAGTTCTCAGATTGTAGTGTGACTTAGAAGCACCTAGAAGGCTTTTAAAAACATAGATGGCTGGGCCCCTCTCCCAGAGTAGGTCTGGGTGTTCACAGAGAATTCACATTTCTGACAAGTTCCCAGGAATGCTGATGCTGCCTGCCCAGGACCAAGCTTTGAGAACCACTGGCAGAGAGATTAGCATGGTGGTTAAGAGCCTAGGCTGTGGGTTTTGCTGACATGGGTTCAGATCACAGCTCTGCCAGTTAGCTTTCCCAAGGTCACAGGATTGGGAAAGTTAACGTCTTTGAGCTTAATCTTTGTAAACTGCAGTTTCCACATTTGTAAAAGAGAAAGAGGATCAACCCTCTCAAGTTGTAAGAATTAGGTGAATTGGTCCATGTACAGCACTTAACAGTAGCAGGATGCAAATGCTCACTAAAATGTTAGCTATTGGTATTTTTTAACAAGATGTGAGAAACTAATGTTCCAGCTCAATTACCAAGATAAAGAAAATGTGCCTCCTCCAGGAAATTGGTCACTTTTATCTGGATTTTGATTTTCTTTTTTATATTGCTGAAGTAGAAATGCTATTCCTTTTTTTTTTTTTTTAGATTGGCCACATGGACAAAAAGGTTCGGTAGCAAGACCATGAGATTTGAAATCAGGAAAATGCTTGAGTTCCAGTCTAGACTCTGCTATTCCTAGCGTTGTGAGTCACAGCCATTTTCTTCCTCTCTGATCCACGTTTTCTGTAAATATCTTCTAAAGTGGTGATATAAGTGGTCGGGACTGTTACATGGATCAGATGAGCTAGATCATTTGAAAGTTTTTTCTTTTAATATTCAATACGAGGATAGTTATTACTGTTATTTTTATTGAGAGTAAGTGTCTAGAGCAATTTTTGTATTGTACTTTACTCATTATCATCATGAAACATTGTTTCTCTGGCATGTCAGTTATGGGAAAACTTCCATGCGAATTATTTTGAGATAGTAGTGACTCTAACTCGGAATTGCCAAACACTTAAATACCTGGATGTGTTACTTCCCATTAATAATCCAGCTAGATTCCTTTCCTGTTGGCTGAAATGCTGGCTCCCCTTTCAGACATTTTAACTAAAAGGAATTAACATCTGATTGACCATATTTCAAAATGATGCAAAGAGAAAGATAAAAAGTTATGTTATATCTGATAATTATTGGACCAAAAGTATATTTAAGAAAACTTTGCCCCCATGGTGTGAGTTGCCCAGTTTTAATAATAGGTTCTGGATGAAAACTAGGGGCTTATTTTCAGTTGGGTACTATAGGATTCTTTCAGAAAAGGAAAGAAACTCCATTTAATCAATTTTGTTTTTTTAATAAAACACTAAACACTTGTTGGGTACTGTGGGAAGTGTCAGAATGAACCACACATACTTCATGTTTTAGATGCATTTTCTCTTGCAGAAAGCAGAACAGAATATGAAAATCACGATATATGTCCCAAAGACAGTTGAGTCAGAGGGCTGAGGGAGTGTAAAGGAGGAAGAGGTGCTTTTCTGGCGGGAGGATCAGCACTGTCCCATTTTCCAGCCATGCACTGAGCCACGTTAAGCCCGTGCATCTGAGTATCATAAGGAGCCTGGAAAGGACTTGGTGAGTCCAATTTATTGACCTTCAAAAAGGATTCTATTTAAACCATCTCAAACAGATAAGAATCTATCTTCTGTTGGGGGAAGACATCCTTCCCTTGAAAGAGATTCTATTACCTTTATTAACTCATTTCAGTATTCCAGCTGCCTTTGCTGGCTGCTGAGCCTGCTTTAACTCCCACAGACATCAGAATTTGTCCTCTCTGGACGGGCTGAACAGAGACTTGCATCTTTATTTTATGGGGCCATCATCATTTCTCCAGGGACCTTCAGGTCATTGCTTCATTAGTTGACTAAACAATTAAATCAATAATCTGGGAGTCAGGATGCAGCCCTGGTTAAGAGCATGAGAGGAGATGCAGTCTGGGATTACAGTCCTGGCTTCTTCACTTTCTTATTCTAGAACCTTAGGCAAAGTTACTTAAAACCTGAGCCTCAATTTTCTTACCCACAGAATGGGGCTAATATATTTACAAAGGTTGTTGTGAAGATTAAATTGAAAAGATGCATGTTCTGGGGTGAAGTATTTGAAATCACCCATATGTGACCATTTTGACTAATAAAAAATAGCAATTTTATATGGTTCAATCTAATAAATGGCTTAGCCAAGTACCTAGAATCTACCAGAGAATCGACATTACTAGGATTTTTTAGAAACAAAAGGAAGGATTTATTGTTATTATTGCTGGTTATTACATTGTTCTTATTTTTCTTATCAT
Source organism: Camelus ferus (assembly GCF_009834535.1). Taxonomy (NCBI): domain Eukaryota; kingdom Metazoa; phylum Chordata; class Mammalia; order Artiodactyla; family Camelidae; genus Camelus; species Camelus ferus. Next base: position 15,885,736 of record NC_045699.1, read on the forward strand.
GGTTTACAATATCCAGGCTCCAGGCTGGAGGAGAGTCCTGCACACAGACCAGTACAGAGTGGAGAGAACACTGGTGATGGAGTTACGTGTGATGCCATAAATGTGTGGAAGACAGCGCATGGCTCAGCCTGCGGAAGGTGAGAAGACTCCAGAGAGGCGGCAGTTTGACACTGGGCCTTGTCGGAGGAGTTGGAGATTTCTAGGTAGGAAAACGGATGGGGGAATCCCACGCAGAAGAAGGAGCATGCGCCCCAGGCACAGAGGTGGGGGAGAATGTGAGAGATTGTGGAACCTGTATTGATTCCATATGGCGAGTGTGAAATAGGACCGTGGGAGTAGAAGGAATTTAGAGTGGAGCACGGAGGAGAGATGCGGCGTGAGGAACTATAGATTTTACTGGGGAAGTGGCATGATTGGTTTTGCACGTTTGAAGGGTTCCTCTGGAGGTTTTGACGAGAACGGCTGGCCTGGACAGAGGGTAGAGGCAGAGACAGGTAAGAAGGCACCTGCAGTAGTGTGTGTGCAGACAGTGAATGAAAACGATGGACTTCCAAGGTCCTCGTGATGGGTGGGCTAAGGTGGGAGGGTGACCTGGAAGTTGACTGCTGGGTGTATATATAGTATATATATATACAATATATATATATATTGTATAGAAAAGAGGAGTATGGGGGCATGGGGAACGGGCTGGGAGGGGTGAGAAGAAAAGGGGTTGAGTTTGGGGTCTGCTGCGTTCAGGCCGTGGGAGCGCTTCCCATTCCCGACTCCCCAGATCCCTGTGTCTCTCTTGACGGCAGCCTGCGCTGTTGGCTGTAGTGGGCCCCACAGTGATGAAGGGGACCCTTCCCTGGTCTGACATTTTGATGGCAAATTACACGTTGCTTTTCTGATTTCACCAGGGCCTTGCCTCCCCAAGGACATTGGTCATGTACCTGTGCTGACACAATGGTTAGTTAACAAATTTAAAAAAAAAAAGTAATGTTGATAAAGAAATGGAGTGCTTACTGTGTTTTAGGCACTATTCCAAGTGCTTTCTATCTAAACGTCATTTAATTTTAGCACCAGCTCTGAGAGGTGGGTAGTACTATTAACCCCAATTTATAAATGAGGAATTGGAGGCTTATGAGTTTAACTGTCATGTCCAAGGTCATATAACTAATGAGTGGTGAAGCCAGGATGCAAATCGAGGTGGAGGGCGCCAGGGCCCATGTTCTTTTAGCGTTAGGCTGGGCTGTGTCATTTGGCCTAGGCTGGAACTAAGTTCCCTGTCCATCGGGGTGCTTTCTAATGGGATTTTATTGGTTTTAAAATTAGTGATTTAGTTATATATATATATTTTTTCATTGTAAGTTACTACAAGATACTGAATTTAGTTCCCTGTGCTATACAGTAGGACCTTGTTTATCTATTTCATATATAGTTAGTATCTGTCTGCAAATCCCAAACTCCCAATTTATCCCTCCCCTTCCTCCTTCGGTAACCATAAGCTTGTTTTCTATGTCTATGAGTCTGTTTTGTAAATAAGTGCATTTGGGTGTTTTTTGGGATTCCACATAAAACTGATATATTTGTCTTTGTCTGTCTGATGTACTTCATTTAGTGTGATCATCTCTAGGTCCTTTCATGGTGCTGTGATTCAAATTATTTTATAGAGTGAGCTGAGAGGTTTACAGATTGAAAATGACTAATTTTTAATCCACACATTAAAAATTCTTCTGTCTAATCTGTGTTCTCCAATGGCATTGATTCTGGATTTTGGTTCTTCATAATCATATTGTACTTGGCCTGTTATTTTGTTTCACTTTTTAGTTTGGGACCCACCTCTGCCTTAGGAGGAGTCCGAAGGGAGTCACAATTGCAAGTGAAATTTTCTCTCTAAGGTAAAGTAAGTTTATTGCTTACTTTTGACTGAAATCGAGTTTTGTGTTTTCTGGGTTTGTTTTTTTTTTTTTTCATCTCACCTATATGATGTGCTGGTATCTGGCATTCTTCTCATCCCTCCATTCATCCTTGCTATGGACGGAATCCTTGTCTCTCCCCCAAATTCAAATGTTGAAGCCCTAATCCTCATGCGACAGTATTTGGAGGTGGGGGGCCTTTGGGGAAATAACTGGGTTTAGATATCGGTGGAGCCCTGGGGGGACACAGCGCCCTTGAAGCCACCCAGTCTTTGGTGTTTTGTTAAAGCAGCCCGAGCTGACTAACGCAGTCCCCCTGGGGGTCTCGAGTAAGCTGTCCCCTGCCCTGTGGGGGACCCTGACAGTGGGGCGACAGTCCTCACTGTAAGGCAGTCCCTTACCTGGGTAGCAGCCTGGTCACTGATGGATGGAACCAAGCTGAAGTTTTCTTTCTGTAGTTGTGTTTTTAGTAACTGGGCTTTGTCCCTCCCTCTGTTTAATCTCACTCACTGAGGAGTGCTGTGGAGTGCTGGCAGTAAGAACCCTCTCAAAGACAAAGCAGTTGATTATTCTTATCATCAAAATAGGTACTCACATCGGTGCACAAAGAAGCCCTGCACAGAAATAGCTCCTTGGCACAACTGCACTCTCAAGGGCTGAGATCTTCAAGCCATCCTTGACTCCAGAGCAGAAAGACAACCACGTACGATGCCAAGAATTGGGGGAAATGCTGAACTGAAGGCAGAGGATCTCCCGGGAAATTGTGAGTGGCCTTCAGCGATGGCTGTCAAAGAAAACATTCTGAAGTGCATCGCTTTCCTTCCTGGTGATGGAGCTCCTATGCCCCGCTCTCTTCCTGGCTCAGGTAAAAAGATTATTATGTCCATTCAAAGCATTACTTAATACCTATTTGTCTTCGTGTGTGCTGTTCCCGCTGTAAGGAAGGCTTCCCCCCGACCCCTCCCACTTCTGGAGAATTTCTACGTGGTGTCCTTACCTAAATAATCACAGTGATACCAGCAAGCCTTTATATAGTACTTACTGTGCATCTGGTAGTAAGAGGGTGAAGGGTGGGAATGTCTGCTCCAGTTGCAGGCAGAAACGAGTTGCATTGTCTACAGAGAATTACAAAACCATGTTAAAATCAATAACCAATCTATGTTGGCAAATTCTGAACAATGTCAGTAATAAAAAAAACTCCCCACTGAGGCAGACGTTTCCTGAGCCCCAGCCCCCCTCCATCCTTGGTACCCACTCTGTGTGCCCAGCCCCTTCCTAAGCGTGTACATGTGTTACCGTCTCTCCTGTGACTGCAGCCCTCAGCCTCGGTCACAGGGCGGCGCTAGCTGAAAGGTGTAAACTCTAGTCTGGCTTCAAGTACACGTGTCTGCCGCAGAGAAGGAACGCAACAAAATAATTTGTTTTGTAATTGGGACCAAAATTCAGCACCCATTACTTAGCTGCAAACTCTTTCCTCATTGTGAATGATTCACTTAACTCATATCTATCGACAGCTACTCCAAAATCTTTAATTCTCCTGAAATCTGCATTATTATTTGATAAATGACTCCCTACTCTTTTAATTAGCAACTTCGGAGTTCCCTTTCTTCATTCTAGCACAATTTTAACCTTCGAGTTTTTCCTTCTTCCTCTCTTCAGCTGAAGGAATCTGTGTCCTTATTTTTCTCTAAAGCCAGATCCCACGTGAGAGATACTGTTGCTATATTTACTCCCTCTCTCTGGCATCTTCAGACTTTCCCTCTGTATAGACTTCCAGCCCAACCTGTTTATTTCTCCTTCACCTTGAAAGAAAATCTTAGTCTGATTTTGGTGTTGGCTCCAGCTACCATCTTAGGTCCTTTTCCTTTGCTGACACATTTCTTAAGTAGGAGCTCAAGGATGTATTGATGACCTGTGTTGAGTCCTCTCCCCATTTCCAAGGGAAGTCGTTCTACTTCCGTGCTTGATCTCTGTCCCCGCCCCTGGCTTTTCTCCTTCCTGTTCTCTAACTCCGAGCATTTCTAAAAGTTTAGCCCGATTGCTGGGCTCTTTCTCCTGCTGCAAATGTTCTGTGGGCTTCCCGGATAATGCTGGCGCAGATGACACCCACATCTATTCCGTCAACCTTGTTTGCTCACCTGAGTTTCAGCTATGTTGTTTCAAATGCCTGCCTAACGTTCCCACACAGCTATTCCGTTTTCTCCCCAGACCAGCACTGGCCAAAATGAGCTAATCCTTCTTCCAGCCCCACTGGGCTCAGCATGCTGAATGCCTTTCCTTCATCAGTAACACCAGCATCTCCCCACTTAGGCAGGCTGGAAAACTCCCATCATTATTGACGTTCCCCATCTCTCATTGCACATGGTCATCAGTCACCATGACTCACGGAGCCTGTTCTTTGACAAGATCCTGGCAGCCCGGCCTTGTTCCCTTCCTGCTCCCGCACCGAGCCATGAGTTCTGTTAGCTGATGCTGTTATGTGGCGTCTTCCTTTTCCTATGTTTACCCTTCTTGATGCACCTATAAATTCATCTTGCTCTGAGGGAAGATTATATTTTTAGCGTGAAGCTATTTTAAGAACCAGGATTACTGATCAGAATGAATTCCAGGAATGAGCAAGTCTTCCTGTGCCTAACTCTGGTGGCTGGTGTCCTATCTGCTCTGTACAACTTCTTGCTTAGACTGTCCCAAAGGGGTGGGATATTCTAAAATTGGAATTTTAGAAAATCAAAATTTACCTGAAATCCATTTAGCAACAGCCATCACTCTCATCTAGAAAAGCAGAGATGGTTCCCACACATCCTTATTTCGTAGAAATATTGAATATTTCTTTTCTCTGGGGGAAGGGGTGTAGGGGCTGGGTTACCATTCTGCAGTACCTAGCTCAGGGCTCTATGTCGTAGGAATTTAAAAATTTCTCATGAATGGATGAATGAGAGGGCTATGTAACTACCTCAGTAATACGTATTTATAAAAACTTTATAATTTAAAATTTTTAGGAACCTAAGAGTCAGCCTTCAGGTAGAGAGAACATATGTTATTTTGGCAGTTTTCTGCTGAGGAATCTGAGGTAGAAAGAGATGATGGGTTGTCCAGACATACATGTATGTGGCAACATGACCAGGCCCAGAAACTGATGTGTTTTCTGCAAACCAGTAACTGAGCAGGAAACTAGGCTCTCTGGGGAAGTCAGTAAGCCAGGTTTCGAAATGAATAATAGTCAGAATTGAAATCTCCAAATGTGACTTTTCTCTTTCAGGATATTCAGTAGTTTCATAAATACCAGCAAGATGTATTTTGTTGTTGGAAGTCAGTTCAGTTATTTCCATATGAACTTTGATTGTTCCTCAATGTATGACAGGAAAACAACTTACCTAAATTTGGATATTTTAGTTGCTGTAATTTCATGATGTTTCATTTGGAATATTGGAAACTAGATCTGGAAGGAAGGTCTAGAAGAATGTCTCAATATGGGATTCCTTTCTGTAAGAGGGAGATACGGAAAGGACTTGAGAGAGAGAGCGCAGTGCAGTAACAGGGGAGTCGCCTGAATGAGATGAGATGTGCCCCGAGACGCTGCACTTCCTTGGCTGGTGGTCTCTCTATACTGCACTGTGTTTATTCCTGTTACTTCGGTCTGGCATTTCATATTTCCTCACTACGGGTTATAGCACCTGGGAATTACCTGAATTTCTGTTTGTCTTAGGAAAAGTTGGTGGTGATCCAGTCCCTTCTGTTCATTCTAGACAGTCTTCAAAATCCCTGGTCCAGGACTGCCACTTCACTCTCATGGATGGGGTTTCTGTTCCTTGGATGAGCCCAGCTCAGATCCCCTCTAGGCCTTTGAACTTGCTGCTTCCTCTCTGGGGAATATTCTATCCCAGAGATACTGCAAGTCTGGTTCTTTGGCTCACTCAGGTTTCACCTCACATATTACCTCCTCTAAAAGGGCGCCCTGAGTGTGACAGGTCAGACAGCCCCCCGCCCCCTCCTACCACTCACTCTCACTCACAGTATTCTGTTTAATTCTATAGTCTACACCATTATCTATAGTTATCTTGGTAGTTACCTGTTTGCTTGGTTATTGTATTTTTTTCCTTCTGCCCTCCCTGCCTTGACTAGAATGTAATCTTCTGGAGATCAGGAACCTTGCTTGGCATAGTAGCACCTAGAGCACAGCAGGAGGGCAATATATATTTTTCAAATGAAGGAAGGACTAATTCTTATAAAAATTTTTTTCGGTCACTTCAGTGGATTTTGGATATTGGGAGATAAACTTGTATACTCAGTCTATCAAATTAATTCAGTTTCTTTGCTTATTAGTATGTACGGTTTTGAACTCTCAACAAACTAAGCACAGGGAGAATGTACCTTAACATAGTAAAGACCATATATACAAGCCCTTGGCTCACATCTTACTCAGTGATGAAAAGCTGAAAGCTCTTCCGAAATCAGAATGCCCACTCTCACTTTTTTCTTTAATTGAAGTAATCAGTTACAGTGTGTTAGTCTCTGGTGTACATCACAATGTCCCAGTCTTGCAAATACATACATATATTTGTTTTCATATTTTTTCCATTAAAGGGTATTACAAGATACTGAGCACAGTTCCCTGTGCTGTACAAAAGAAACTTTTTAAAATCTATTTTTATGTATAGTGGCTAACATTTGTAAATCTCAAACTCCCAAATATATCCCTTCCCACACCCCTTCCCTGGTAACCATAAGATTTATTGAGTCTGAGAGTGTTTCACATGGTATTTTTCTTTCTCTTTCTGACTTACTTGGAATGACATTCTCCAGGTCCATGCATATTGCTGCAAATGGCATTGTTTTATTCTTTTTTATGGCTGAGTAGTATTCCACTGTGTACATATACCACCACTTCTTTATCCAGTCATTTGTTGATGGACATGTAGGTTGTTTCCATGTCTTGGCTGCTGTGAACATTAGGGTGCGTGTATCTTTTTGAATTAAGGTTCCCTCCAGATATATACCAAGAAGTGAGATTGCTGGATCATATGGTAAGTCTATTTTTAGTTTTTTGAGGAATCTCTGTGCTGTTTTCCATAATGGCTGCACCAAACTACAGTCCCACCAGCAATGTAGGAGAGTTCCCTTTTCTCCACACCCTCTCCAGCTTTTACTGTTTGTGGACTTTTGAATGGTGGCCATTCTGACTGGTGTGAGGTGATACCTCATTGTAGTTATGATTTACATTTCTCTGATAATGAGCAATATTGAACAATTTTTCAAGTGCCTATTGGCCATTTGTATGTCTTCACTAGAGAATTGCTTGTTTAGGTCTTCTGCCCATTTTTAGATTGGTTTTTTTGTTTGTTATTAAGTTGTATGAGCTGTTTATATATTCTGGATATTAAGCCTTTATAGCGGCATCATTTGCAAATATTTTCTCCCATTCTGTAGGTTGTCATTTTGTTTTGCTTATGGTTTCCTTTGCTGTGCAAAAGCGTATAGGTTTAATTAGGTCCCATTTGTTTATTCTTGCTTTTATTTCTGTTGTATGGGTAGACTACCCTAGGAGAACATCGCTAAGATTTATGTCAGAGAGTGTTTTGCCTATGTTTTCTTTTAGGAGATTTACTGTGTCTTGTCTTATGTTTAAGTCTTTAAGCCATTTTGAGTTTATTTCTGTTAATGGAGTGAGGGAGTGTTCTAACTACACTGATTTACATGCTGCTGTCCAGTTTTCCCAACACAACTTGCTGAAGAGACTGACAAAGGAGGCAAAAACATACAATGGAGTAAAGACCAAGATTAACTGACCAAAAGTTTGTGGGTTCATTTCTGGGCTTTCTATTCTGTTCCATTGATCAATATGTCTGTTTTTGTACCAATACTATACTGTTTTGATTAATGTTGCTTGGTAGTATTGTCTGAAGTCTGGGAGGGTTATTCCTCCAGCTTCATTCTTTTTCTTCAGTACTGCTTTGGCAATTTTGGGTCTTCTGCAATTCCATATAAATTTTAGGATTATTTGTTCTAATTCTGTGAAAAATGTCCTGGGTAATTTGATAGGGATCACATTAAATCTGTAGGTTGCTTTGGGTAGTATGGACATTTTGACAATAATAATTCTTCCAATCCGAGAACATGGGATATCTTTCCATTTCTTTAAGTCACGTTTAATCTCTTTAATCAGTGGTTTGTAGTTCTCCGTGTGTAAGTCTTTCACCTCCTTGGTCAGATTTATTCCTAAGTATTTTATTGTTATGGGTGCAATTTTAAAACGGATTGTTTCTTTACTTTCTTTTCCTGTTGATTCATTATGATTCATTATTAGTGTAAAGAAATGCAACTGATTTTTGTACATTAATCTTGTACCCTGCTACCTTGCCAAATTCTTTTTATTAGCTCTAGTAGTTTTTGTGCCCACTCTTACCACTTTTATTCAACATAATAATGGAAATCCTTGCCAAAGCAATTCAGCAAATAAATAAATAAATAAAAAGCATCCAGATTGGAAAAGCAGCAGAACTGTCTCTATTTGCAGATGACATCATATTATTTATAGAAAACCCTGAAGACTTCGCCCAAAAACTGTTAGATCTAATAAATGAATTCAGTAAAGTTGTAGGAACAAAATCAATATTTATAAGTCAGTTGCATTTTCTATATTACTAGCAATGAACTATCAGAAAGAGAAATTAAGAAACCAATCCCAATAGCATCAAAAAGACTAAAACATTTAGGAATAAATTTAACCAAGGAGGTGAAATATCTGTATACTGAAAACTGTAAGACACTGATGAAAGAAACTGAAGACACAAATAGATGGAAAGATATTCTGTGTTCATGGATTGAAAGAATTAATATTGTTAAACCATCCATACTAGCTGAAGTGATAGCATTTTTCACAGAAATAGAAAAAAATTCCTAAATTTTGTAGTGAACTGCAAGATTCCAAATAGCCAAAATAATCTTGAGAAGGAAGAACGAAGTTAGAAACATCACACATCCTGATTTCAAACTATAAAACAAGCTATAGTAATCAAAACAGTATAGTACTGGCATAAAAACAGACACACACATCAATGTAACAGAACAGAGTGCCCACAAATAAACCCATGCATATATGGTTAATTCCTATATGACAAAGTTGCCAAGAACATACAATTGGGGAAGGGTAAGTCTTTCAATGAATAAACTACACCATACACAAAAATTGAGTCAAAATGGATTACAGACTTGAACATAAAAGACCTGAAATTATAAATCTCCTAGAAGAAAACATGGGAGTTACTCCTTGGCAATGATTCTTTGAATTTGACACCAAAAATAGAGGCAACAGAAAGCAAAAGTGAGTGAGACTACATCAAGTTAAAAATGCTTCTGCACAGCAAAAGCAACCATCAACAAAATAAAGGTAACCTATAAAATGGGAGAAAATATTGGCAAAATCATTTCTCTAGGAAGAGGTTAATATCCAAAATATATAAGAACAGCAAATACACACAAACAGTTGGATTAAAAATGGGCAGTGGAACCTGCCTTTTCTCCTAGTTCCTATATAGTATGTCTGACTCCATGTTGGATTTGTTACAGCGGGGGACCATTGGGCCAAATGGAGGCTTGTTTTGTCCCTAAAACTCCCAGTCACTCCCTGGGTCTGATGTCTTAACCTAACACAGACCAAGATGGGGAGCACAGGGTGTTCTAGTGTGCTAGTCCCTTTCCTCAGCTGCTGATTCCACATGACAACCATACCTTCCTGGAGCAGTGTTCTGAGGCATTGCAGAGCATCACCTTGAGACAGGACAGAGCAGGGACCTGCCACCCCTTCCCTTCCTCCACAGCTCAGGATTTGGGGACCACAAAGAAAAAAAAATCTATTGGGGGGAGGGAGTAGAGAAGAAAGGAGCCCCTATACTGAGCCTTCCTCAGTGGCAGCTTCTTGTTCCATAGGGTTAAGGAAGACTCTGAGGAAATAAAAGTTGTCTGGAAAAAAAGTGGGCAGAGACTATGAATAGACATTCTTCCGAAGAAAATATACAAATGGCCAATGAGCACATGAAAAGGTGCTCAGCATCACTTATCAGGGAAATGCAAACAAAACCACAATGAGGTATCACTTCACACCTATTAAAACAGCTGTCATCCAAAAGACAACAGATATCAAGAATTGGTGAGGATGTGGAGAAAATGGAACTCTTTTTCGCTGTTACTGGGAATGTAAATTGGTGCAGCCACTATGGAAAACAGTATAGCGGTTCCTCAAGAAGTTAAGGGTAGAACTACCATGTTGTGCAGCAATCCCTCTGCTGGGTATATATCCAAACAAAATGCAAACACGATTTCAAAGAGAGATCAGCACCCCCATGTCCACTGCAGAATTAGTCACAGTCACCAAAATATGGAAACAACCTAAGTGTCTGTCAATGGATGAATGGATAAAAAAGATGGGTATATACATACAATGGAGTATTATTCAGTCATGAGAAAGAAGGACATTATGCCATTTGTGACGACATGGATGGAACTTGTGGGCTTTATGCTAGGTTAAATAAGTCAGATAAAGAAAGGCAAATACTGTATCACTTAAATAGAGAATCTAAAGCCATACTTGTAGAAACAGAGACTAGAATTGTGGTTACCAATGACTGGATGTTGGGGGAAAGGGTCTTGAGATGTTGGTCACAGTGTACACATTTCCAGTTATAAAATGAGTAAGTAAGTTCTGGGATCTAATGTACAGCATTTTGATTATAGTTAATAATACTGTATTATATACCTGAAAGTTGCTGAGAGTGTGGATCTTAAATGTTCTCGCTACAAAAAAGGAATGGCAATTAGGTGACGTGATGCAGGTGTTAGCTAATGCAATGGTGGTAATTGTTTTGCAATATAGAAGTGTATCAAGTCACTAGTACTACTAAGATGCACACAATGTTATTACATATGCCAAATCTCAAATCTGGAAAAAATGTGTCGGATTTTGGTAATATTGGTAGTCACTTTGACATAGTGATAATAGATGTTACAAACAACGCTATTATTCCAAATAATTGGTACAGGGCATCTGAGTGTACCTGCAAGTTTTCATAACATCTAAAGGATTATGCTAGCTAAAAAGATGCCTAAAGCCTACAAGAATAAAAGACAAACAGATCTGGAAAGGAAGCAAAGTCTCACTTGCATAATGTCTTCTCATTCCTTCTGAGAAGTGCCCCTGCTCTCCAGTCATGGGCTGTGGGATATTATGGTAGGGGTGGCTCCTAGTGGGAGGACGTTGAGTGTTGCAAGTGTAAGAAGGGGTTTTTGTCTTTAAAAGTCTATGTCAGAATACTCTCCTCTGAGCTGGGCTTTGGCTGTTGTCTTGCCAGATTCTGAGGTCCTGGCAGGCATTGTGATGCCCCTACATTTTCCTAAGGCTTTATGAGCCCTAATGGTCTCTGTCCTTACCCTATTATCTGGGTCCCCAGGGAAGCCAAGGCAGTATTTTTTTTTTTTTTTGTAGTAGAGTCAGGGAGGTTCTTACAACATTTAATTTTCAGAAAAGACTTATTTTCACACTAAGGGAACAGACTTGGGTTATGCAGCTTGGCCAAGGTCTCGCCCCTAGAAAGTGGCAGAACCAGGATTTGAACTTCAAGCTTCAGATATGCTGTTCTGTGGCAGCATTCAGCAGTGTCCCATATTGTGGAGATGAGGAGTTTGCTGTTTCTAATCTATTCTTGATTAGCTTAAATTGTTGGAAAGCTATTACAGATACTGAACCAAATTCTGTTTCTTTTCTTACTGACGTAAAATTGCCCTTTGGGAACAGCACAGAATGTCCCTTTTTCTGACAATAACTTTCAAAGAGCTGAGTAAAACTGCCCAACATGAGAGCTGGGCATGGATTCATAACAAGGTGACACCTCCAGAAGAGTCACAGCCTTTGGACTGTTGGAAATGAGAGGAACAGACATTATCGTAAGTTACAATAATCTGATGTGATGATAATAGAATGACTCACTGAGCACTTACTGTGTCCAGCACTGTGCTAGTCACTTTCTATGCATCATCTCACGTGTTAAGTAATTCTCACAATGGTTATGCAGTAGGGGAATGATGTAGGATGATGTTCTTATTTTATAGATGTAAGAAATGGATTATCTCACATCTCTAGAGTCTATTTGACCCAGGTGGTAAGTGACAGAGATTTGAAACCAGACTTATGTGACTCCAAAGGATCTGTTTTTTTGCACTAAACAAGACGTCATCTTGGCTACATAAATTACAGCAGAATAACCTGTTGATCAGTCTGATTTCAGGGGAGCACAAGCTAAAAGGCCTTATTTTTTAGTCAATGTCTTAAATATGCAAGGCCTTGTGTACTCCATTTTTGTCCTCTATTAACATTTTAAGATTCCATTGCTTTTTCAGCCTTACTAGGACAAAGCCCAACCAGTTTAAGTCTACAAGTCCAGTCTCACTTCTTTCCCTCTCCAGCTCAGACCCAGAAACCTAAGCCCAAGTGACCTGAAGTGAAGAAGGCCATGTTCTACTCATTTAATTTTTTTTCCCTTTGTCCGCCCCCCCTTTTCTCAGGCATTTAAGGCAGGGAACGGGGAAATAGAGAAGGTCAAGTGACCCTTAACTGATGCTGCTGTAAGCCTTTCCCGACTCTTGCTACTTCGTTGGGTAACTCTGATCAGCTGGCTACCGATGCTGTCTGTGAGGCTGGCATCCACCACTGGGCTAGGTTTGGGGAAATGAAAAAGAAAGGGGAGGCAATGTGAAGGTTTGGATGCCAGGAAAGATGACATTTATGGAAATGGGAAAACTGGAAGAAAGTAGCTGGTTCAGGACAGGCATAATCCAACAGGCACAATAGAAGCTCTTGCATGAGACTTAAAATGGGAAGATAGCTATTGCTTTATGGAGCTGACGTATTCCAGCTATTGGTTCTAAAATGAACTCAATTTTCCTTCTTAACTGACATTATAAAAATCAAGGATGAACATTGCTAAGATTTATGTCAGAGAATGTTTTGCCTATGTTTTCTTCTAGGAGATTTATTGTGTCTTCTCGTATGTTTATGTCTTTAAGCCATTTTGAGTTTATTGTTGTGTATGAAGTGAGGAAGTGTTCTAACTTCATTGATATACATGCTGCTGTCCAGTTTTCCCGACAACACTTGCTGAAGAGACTCTTCTCCATTGTATAAATCTTAGCAATGTTCTCCTAGGGCAATAGAAATAAAAGCAAAAATAAATAAATGGGACCTAATTAAACTCAAGCTTTTGCACAGCAGAGGAAACTATAAGCAAAACAAAGTGACAACCTACAGAATGGGAGAAAATATTTGCAAATGCGATTGACAAGGGCTTAACATCCAGAAGATATAAACAGCTCATACAACTTAAAAAAAAAAACAAAACCCAATCTAAAAATGGGCAGAAGACCTAAACAAGCAATTCCCCAGTGAAGACATAGAAATGGCCAATAGGCATATGAAAAAATGCTCAACATCACTAATTATCAGAGAAATGCAAATCAAAACTACAATAAGGTATCACCTCACACCAGTCAGAATGGCCATCATTCAAAAGTCCACAAATGATAAATACTCGAGCGGTTGTGGAGAAAAGGGAACTCTCCTACACTGCTGGTGGGACTGCAGTTTGGTGCAGCCATTATGGAAAACAGCATGGAGATTCCTCAAAAGACTAAAAATAGACCTACCATATATGATCCAGCAATCCCACTTCTCAGTATATATCCAGAGGGAACTCTAATTTGAAAAGATACATGCACCCCAATGTTCATGGCAGCACTATATACAATAGCCAAGACATGGAAGCAACCTAAATATCCATTGACAGATGACTGGATAAAGAAATTGTGTGTGTGTACACACGTACACACACACACTACTCTGCCATAAAAAAGAATAGTGCCATTTGCAGCAACATGGATGGACCTAGAGATCATCATTCTAAGTGAAGCCAGAAAGAGAAAGAAAAATACCGTATGATACCACTCATGTGGAATCTAGAAAAAAAAAAAAAAGACACAATGAACTCACCTACAAAACATAAACAGACTTTCAGACATAGTAAACAATCTTAGTTACCGGGGAAAGGGAGTGGGGAAGGGATAAATTTGGGAGTTTGACATTTACAAATGTTAACCACTATATATAAAAATAGATTTTAAAAAATTTCTTCTATATAATACAGGGAACTATGTTCAATACTTTGTAATAACCTTTAATGAAAAAAATATGAAAATGAATATATGGATGTATATATATGACTAGGACATTGTGCTGTACACCAGAGACTGACACATGGTAATTGACTGTACTTCACAATTAAAAAAAATTTCTAAATAAAAATCAAGGATGCATCCCCACGAGGAAAAAAGAAAATCCTCAATAGACTCAATTAAAAACTTTTGGTGAAGATGCAGTTGAAAGGGTGGCCAGCTTCCTAGGTCCTGGGGGACTGCTGTCCCACTTAGTGGCTCACTCTCCTTTGTTGTGATTGTTTTTACTCCGTGGTCTCCCCTAGGCTGTCAGGCCTGTTCTGGCTCCCTTTGGGATAGAATGTTCGTGGGTATCTGTTATTAGAGAAATGACTGCACAGTCCTGGAACGCTGGGAGTTTTCTGGCTGTCTGTAGATGTCACATATTTGCATTCAGGGTTTACATGCTTAATCCACTGCCATGTCTCACCTTTGGAACATTTCTAAAAATAAGACAACCTATTTAAAGCTTCTTTGAGGGGTAACCGTGACCTGCATCTCTTTATCTTTACATGAACAAAAATCCTCCAAAAAATTGTCTGTAGATATGGCTTCTTATATTTCATCAGACTCTTAGTTGTCCTGTAGAGTTGACATTCTCTGTCTGTATAAAGTCTGTTGGTTTGTCTGTTATAAAAAAGCTCTCTTTTGAACCAGTTATCAGAAAATTCAATTGGGCAATGGTAAGTTATGTCCCCAACTCTGTCCCCTGGGTAATTTGATCCTGGGCACCACAGGAAGTTTCTAAGGTTTGGAAAGAGAATATGCACAGAAGACACCAGGAGACTGAAGAACATAGGGACACGTTGGGAAAGAGAGGCAGCATGAGGGAGGAAAGGGCTACCGGTAACGATGAAATTGCTTTAGAAATAGTTTCTGTGCAGGAAACCTGTAGTACCAATCCCACTGAAAAGACTGGGTCAGGAGCGTCACTTCCTGAACTCTCCATTTACAGCACCAACTAGTTCTCTGACTTTGTCACAGCTGAAGTAAGGAGTCACGTTGATACAAAACACTGTTACAGCTCTTTTTGAAAATAAAAAGATTTTCATAAATGCTTCCCTTCTCATTTATTGCCACTACCATTTTTTCCCCTAGACTAACTCATTCTCGGCCCACATACAATATCAGAAGATAATTTAAAATTAAGTGATGACGGCGCAGAGCCCAACTCACTTTAAAAAAAAAAAGAGGAAAGAAAAGCGTCACAGCTTGACAGGGCTGGGCGTGATGCTTGGAAGCTTGCCAGGAAAGCCCAGACAAGCTGTTGGCAAGTGGGCTCATGGTCCTCTATGTGACCATAGAGGACCCCCCAGACATTATCCTTCTGCAGGCCTTGGGATAGTGACTAAGATCATGGAAATCTAGGGGAGAGTTGAGAAAGAAGGCTCAGACAGATTTCATGAGTTAGGAAAATTAGGTTGAATCCTTAATTTACTAATTACTATTTTGTAATATAATCCTTCCAAGAATTTCTTTCTGTGCCTATAAAAATACCTTAATAAAGTATCAGAAGTATACATCCACACACATACACATACGTGCATATAGGTGCATATATAGGTATAGATATGTGTACATACATGTATCAAATACCACACCACAAAATCAGCACTGGGATCAACATATAAAAAGTTCCCTATAAAAAGTATAAACTACTTTTATTATAAGGTATAAAGCCAGCTCTTCAGTTTATCTTTACCTTCACATGCTCTGTATGATCATGTACAAATCACTAAAAAGGGCCTTCTATTTCCTTCCAAGGTTCCCTGTCAGGAGTCAGAAAGGCGTAGGTGTCAGGGTCCCGCAAATCAGAATTCAGATTTGCGCTCTGTCACTTACGGGACAGGTTACCTTGCTGATCTCAGAGTTCATATCTGGATAATGATACTATTTATTATTTCACAGTGTGGTTGGGAAATTTAATGAGGGGGAAGGTATATAACTGTGTTGCGCTTACTGCCCAGTGTATAACACATACTAAATCGGGGTTGGCAAACTACTACTGTCAAAGGCCAGGTTCTAAGTATTTTAGGCTTTGCAGGCCTAACTACTCAAATTAGTCATGCAGCATGACAGCAGCCAGAGGCAATATATAAAGGAATAAGCATGGCTGTGTTCTAATAAGACTTTATTTAAAAAGACAAGAGGGCCAGTTTGGTCTATGATCTGTAGGTTGCCAATCCCAGTACTTAACCAATACTAGCTTCTTCCTGTTTCCCCAACCTAGCTTCCCTGAGAATGAGCTTTTCATGTGCATAACGTTGAAAATAGCACCTACCTGAAGTTTAATATTAATTTATTGAGCATCTGTTGTGTACAAAGGACTGGGTCAAGTGAAATGAACAGCGGAGTGAATAAAGTTTGCTTCTACCCTTGTAGAAATTAAAGGGGAACAGAAAATGATTACCTTATCGAGGCTTGGACTTCTTAGCCAGAAAGTGATTTAAGAGTATTTTTTTGAGTTGGAGGATGAAATAAAGCAGTATATTTAGCTGTCGATGCCGTGCCAACCATTATGGAGAAATGGCTATTGGACTTAACTTGTTTTTGCTACGTAAAACTGTAAAACTGGACAAAATATGTGAAAAAACTATTTTCAGACATTGGACAACAGGAAGCACAGGTCTGCGATGCTTGAGACAAGGAAAGCACCTTATTTCATTCTAGCTTTCTGCCTGTGACCACTATCCAAACATCAGCACGAAAAAGTAGAGCCCAATTTTTTAAAATTGTTTTCATTTCTTTTTAAAGCAGCAGTTTCACTGGGTAGAGGTAAGAGAGATTCAAGTTTGGGGTGGCTGCTGTAGCTGGAAGTTACAGATCATGTTACAGATAAGATGGCTTCAGAAATCTGCATAAAGGTCCCCTTGAGCTTTTTGAGTGAATGGAAAGCTGGGTATGCACAGATCAAGATCTAGTGAGATTAGGCAGAGAAGAGCTACTGGGGAGCTGTGAACGGAACAGAATCGTGGAGGTTGCACAGGGCAGGACAATGGAGTTACCACAAAGTAGAGGGACCCCATAAACACCCAGGACATTCATTTGAGACCCCAGAAAAAATTACAGTTTAAAAGGAGGGCTGAGGGAGGAATTAAGATGGTTGAATTAAGAGGATATGGAGCTCACCTCCCCATAAACACATCAGAAATATATCTACACGTGGAACAATATTCACAGAAAGCCAAATGGAAACTGGCAGATGTTCTATACAACCAAAGCTGCAAGGAAGATCACCACGTAACCATGTAGAATTAAAAGGCATCAGGATGGTACCAGTGACTCTGGGAGGGATCTATAAGGGAGCAAAGATCCAGACACGCAGACCCTCATCCTGGGAGCCCCCGTGCCTACCAGGAAATCCGCTGAGACAGATGAAGAAGCTGGACAAACCTAGGCTCTAATTGCAAGGAGTGTGCACGTGCTGGCTTGCCAACAATCAGGGTGCAGAGAGACCGGCGCTGGTGGCTGCCACCTTATCACACTTCCCAATCCAAAGGGGCAAATGGCCCAGCCCTGCTCATTCTACACTGGTGCCCCAAATACGTGCAGTGCCTAAATGCTGAATTTCAGGCAGACCGGCCTTGGGAAAAGACTTGATTTAGCTGCACAGAGACAGCCTGGAGGGCCTGGGGTATGTTCTAGGTGGAACCACCGAACCCACTGTCAGCATGTGTACAGCAGGTCCACACTGTGGGGCAGGCCCAGCTGTGGAGCCCATGGTCAGCACTTGCATGACAGTTGGCTGCGGTGAACATTGTTGGCGTGCCCACAGAAACGCACAACCGCCGAGTGCTGAGTCTCAGGACAGGCCTTGAGCAGAAGTACACGGTGGTTCATTTCCAACACTCCAGCTCCACTAACTCCACACTGCAGCTTGGAGCTGGGTCTGAAGGGGAACGTGTCCTGGGAGAGGGCCACCATGGAGGCAGCCTCCATCCCAGGCAGCAGCACAGCCACTTCCTGAAGCCACAGCGCCCATGGGTTAGGTACCCACAAATCAGAAACATACAATGGATTCCCAAAAACCAGAAAGAGGAAATCATTCATACTACAAAAGAAAACCACCAAACAACAAAAGGAAAAACAAAAAGAAGGAATGAACAAAGAAGAACTAAAAAAATTAAAAACCTAGAAGACAAGGTTTAAAATGACAGTAAGTACCTCCCTATCGATAATTACTTTAAATGTCAGTGGACTAAATGCTTCCATCAAAAGACACAGAGTGGCAGTTTGGATTAAAAAAAAAAGAACCTACAATATGCTGATTATAAGAGACTCCCTTCAGGGTGAAAGACACAGACTGAAAGTGAGAGGCTGGAAGAAGATATTTCATGCAAATGGGAACTACAAGAAAGTTAGAGTAGCAACACTCATATCAGACAAAACAGAATTTAAAAGTCCATAACAAAGAAGGAAAACTCACTATTTTCAAATTACTTGATACTGTATACAGAGAACCCTCAAGTCTCTACACAAAAACTATTAGAATAAATTTATTCAGCAAAGTAGCAGTATACATGATTAATACACAGAAATCTGTCACATTTCTGTACACAAACAATGGAATATCAGAAAGAGAAAGTTAAAAAAAAACCTCATTTAAAATCACATCAAAAAAATACCTAGGAATAAACTTATCCAAGGAGGTGAAAGACCTATATGCTGAGAGCAATAAAACACTGATGAAGGAAATTGAAGATGATTTAAAAAATGGAAAGATAACCCATGCTGTTAGATTGGAAAAATTAATATTGTTAAATTGGCCATACTACCAAAAGCACTCTACAGATTTACTGCACTCCCTATTGAAATACCCATGACATTTTTCACAGAACTAGAGCAAATAATCCTAAAATTTATATGAAACCACAGAAGACACAGAATTGCCAGAGCAATCCTGAGGGAAAAGAACAAAGCTGGAGGCATAACTCTTCCAGACTTAGACAATACTACAAAGCTGCATAATCAAAACACTGTGGTACCAGCACAAAAACACACATATAGATAAATCGAACAGAATAGAGAGCCTAGAAATAAACCCACACACCAATGGTCAACTAAACCAAAATAAAGGAGGCAAGAATGTACAACAAACATTGTAAAATGATTATAAATCAATAAAAAATGTTAAAAAATAAAAAGATACTAAAATTAAAAAAAAACAACAACAACAATGTACAACAGAGAAAAGACAGTTTCTTCGACAAGTGGTGTTGGGAATGCTGGGCAGCCTTAGGTAAATCAGTGACATTAGAATGCTCCCTCACACCATGCACAAAAATAAACTCAAAATAGCATAAAGACTTAAATATAAGGCATGACACCGTAAAACTAGAAAAGAACATAGGCAAAATTCTCTGACAAACTGTAGCAATATTTTTAGATCAGTTTCCTAAGGCAATAGAAATAAAAGCAAAATAAACAAATGAGACCTAGTTCAACTTACAAGCTTTTGCACAGCAAAAGAAACCATAAATATAACAAAAAGACAATTAGGGACAGGAGAAAATTTTGCAAATGATGAGACTGACAAGGGCTTCATTTCAAAAATCTGTGAACAGTATATACAACTCTAACAAAAAAGCAAATGGCCCTATCAAAAAATGGGCAGAAGACCTAAATAGACATTTTTCCCAACAAGACGTACAGATGGCCATCAGACACATAAAAAGATGCTCGACATAGCTAATTATTAGAGAAATGCAAATCAAAACTACAATGAGGTATGACCTCACACTGGTCAGAAGGCCATCATCAAAGTCTACTAATAATAAATGCTTGAGAGGGAATGGAGCAAAGAGGACCCTCCTACACTGCTGGTGGGAATGTAAATTGGTGCAGCCACTATGGAAAACAGTATGGTCGTTCCTTAAAAAAATGAAAACAGATACCATGTGATCCAGCAATCCCACTCTTGGGTATGTATGTGGACAAGATGAAAACTCTTAACTTGAAAAGATAGGTGCACCCTAGTGTTCACAGCACTACTGTATGTACGATAGCCAAGACACAGAAGCAACCCAAGTGCCCATCAGCAAATGATAAGCTTAAGAAAATGTGGTGTATATATATATTACTCAGTCATAAAGAAGAATCAAATATTGCCATTTGCATAAAATGGATGGACCTAGAGAATATTATACTTGGTGAAGTCAGACAAAGACAAATATTACATGCTACCACTAATGAGTGGACTCTAAAAAGTAATACAAATGAATCTATATACAAAACAGATACAGACTCACACACATAGAAAACAAATTTATGGTTACCAAAGGGGAAATGGCGGGGGTGGGAGGGAGAATTAGGAGCATGAGATTAACAGACACAACTACTATATATAAAATATATAAGCAACAAGGTCCTACTGTATAGCCCAGGGAACTATATTCAGTTATCTTGTAATAACCTACAATGGAAAATGATCTGAAAGAATATATATAGCTATGACTGAATCACTTGTGCTGTATGTTTGAAACTAACAATATTGTGAATCAACTATACTTCAATTAAAGAAAAAAACAAAATAATAGGATATGAAAATGTGATAAAAAATGAAGGGTAAAAATAAAGAAGAGAAAGACATAGACATTGAGGGAGTTGGTATGAATTCAAAGGATCCACCGAGGGGATGTTGGAGTCAGGAGCAGAGAGAGGGAAGCGTCATGCTCTGTCTAGGACAAGGGTTTTCCAGGCTGAGCGGGTAGCAATTGCAAAGACCTAAGACAGTTCCTGCTTTTGATGTTTAAAGACTGAGACCGGTTTATTGGATCAAAATATAAAGGGGAGGATGTGGCAAAGAAAGAAGTCTGAGAGGCTGGAACAGGTCGGTCTTGTGAAACCTACACTCTTATGACAAGAACTTTGCTTTTACCTTGTGTAAGATGGGAAGGCAGCAGAGAGTTCTGAGCAGGGGAAAGATGCATGTGACTGTCGAGAGTACCTTGAAGAGAGAGCAAAGTGAAAGATGGAGCAACAAATACGAAGCAATTGCAAGGATTCAGTGACAGATGACGACTTAGAAAGCCGTGCAAGCATTAGCAGTTATTGCAGAGACCACCAGTGCCCTGCCCACATTCCCTGGATCTTATATTTCAGTCGATGCCATCCAACTTCTAACTGCCGTCATCTACATTTCTTTGTTGGAGGGCTTTCTGAGGTTGAAGCTAACTTTTCCCACACAGGCAGAAGGCCAGAAATACCCAGTCTGTCTTCTTGGATAAACCCTCAGCCAGTGACAGGAGTTGGTTTCTAAATACCATAGCTTTCTCAGTGGAGTCGGATGAATCTGAGGCATGTGTTACACAAGGGCTCCCGAGTTCCCCGGTGTAATTTAGAACCAGTCGCTGACTGTGGACACCTGCTTGATAATGCGCCTTTTATTAGCTGTCTTTCCTTTCTTATTTCTCCACTCCCTACTGAAGTTTCCTCAAGTTGCATCCAAAATAAGCTGCTAGCACTCAAATCATTATCTCGGGATCTGATTCTGGAAGGAATCCAAACTTGGAAGTTGTCCTGGGAAGCAGAACTCCAGGATGGAATTCTGGAATTTGATAACTCTCTGGTTGGCAGCAAGGATCCTGATGCTGGCAGTAAGTGGGCTGGTGAGAAACCCCAGATTGGTGTAGCATAAGGGTCACTGAGGCTCTCCCTTGCAGTGAATTGGGAAGGGAAGGGAAAGCGGATGTACTTGCTTTTGCAGTAATGCCAGCGTTACAGATGTGGGGTCAATGCTAATTATAAGCTCTAGGTAGCTGATTGGTTATTAAGTGAACCAGGCCTAAAAGAAGAACAGCTGGCTTATGTCGATTGACTGTTAATTCAGGCACCACATGTAAGCCAGAGGACCTCTATAAAAGCATTTAAGTGACTTTCATCTCCCACAGCTGATGGTAGACTGTGCTGAAAATCAGCAGCAAGGCCTGATTATGAGAGTAGTGAAATTACAAAGTAGGCTGAAATTACAGCTCCAACAAATCTCTGTCCTGGAAGCAGGATCCTAATAGGGAGAAGAATTTGTACTCTGATGCTAGGAATGCAAACATCTGAGAGAATGCATTTACAAACCCAGAAAACTCAGCTTCTCATGAATGTCCTGGACTAGTAGAAGTGGCCTACAAAAATGGGTGAGCAAAAAGCAGATGATGTTAGACCAGCAGCAGAGAATCACGATCCTTTGCTCAATTTTCAGTCTCGAGCCTGTTCCAGACAGTAAATCCACCAACTAAAAGGGAGGGTAGTACCACTTGAGGAAGGATTTTGCAATGCCACTGCAAGTAGACAGTAATGATTGCCCCCAATTCCTTCCTAAAGAACTGTGGCCATCTATCAGAGCAGTTGTACACTGTAGTGAAAAGAATATCCAAATCATGTAGGGGAGGTGAGATATACTGAGGACAACAAGCGCAGATCACCCACTCTTGTTAGAATGGAGATGTGCAGAAGCCAACTGGAAAATGAAGTCCTGGTCCAGATTTACCTAGTGGGACCAGTGGGTCCCTGAACTCAACTTATTTCCCCAGTCCATGAGTACCCAGCCAAGATAGACATACTTGGCAGGTCTTATTTTGTGGCAGGTTAGATTACCATTCAAAATAATTCACCACTTCCCTTCGTCACCTCCATAGCAAAGTATACGTGCCTTTGCCATAAACTTGCTTTGGCCAGTGGGATATTAGTCAACAAGATATAAACAGAGACTTGAAATGTTACGCAGTTTGGATTGTTCTCTTGCACTTTGCCATCCCCCTGAAAAGAGGTTTTCCTATGTTGCTTCTACCATTTCAGAAAGAAAGAACACATATGGAATGGACCCAACACAGCCCAGTCTAAATCAGCTGACCCCCCAGCCAACTCAGATAAATAAGCAAAAATAAATAATGGCTATTTTAAGGTACTCAATTTTGTGGTGCTTTGTTGGATAGCGAATTGGGCAGTGAATAAACTGCTGGGAAAATGGTGATGAAACTGTCATATTAGGCTCAAAAATGGTGACCATGTTACGTGGTAGCAATACTGAACACTGTTGTCTGCAAAATATGTGTACAAGAAACTAGTAGAATTAGGAGAAATCAATGGAAATTGATTTCTTGAAATACTACTACAATTGGAATATTACTACAATGACGTAGTAGCTGTTGCACATCTGGTAAGGCACTATAAGAATGAGGCATACTTAGAAAGAAATTGGCTACTTTGCAAACCCATTTTAGGAAGGATACTGAAGCCCATAAACTGCAGCATTGACAAATTTAACTATTTTTGACTAAATGAAAGATCCTTTTTAACACAACTTCACCAAGTCCAGGAGTTTCCAGACAGACATACTTTCAGAGTAGGACCCTTTGTTAAGATTTGTGACAGAATTAAATTGGACCCTTGTTGTTTCTTTCAGCTAAACAAAAGAATTCCTAGAATGATTTAGGGCACAGTCTTGTAGAATCTGGACATGTCTAATAAATACATAATTAACTCTAGAAGGAGACTTATGTCCCAAAACAGAAGCATATGACTCAGTGTAACTCAAATATATAAAGTACAAAATTCTTGAGAAACCTGCACTTATAAAAACACTGCCGACATGGACTAAGAGTGATTCAGAATGCTTGAAATGTAAAAAGACCTTTCAATGTACAATTTTCTGTAGTCCAAGAAGGAGATTAGATGGAGGCGGAGGATTAAAAGGTACAAACTATCAGGTATAAAATAAGCTACAAGGATGTACTGTACAACATGGGGAATACAGCCAATATTTTATAATAACTATAAATGGAGTATAACATTTAAAAATTGTGAATTACTATATTGTATACCTCTAACATATAATATTGTACATCAACTATACTTCAATTTTAAAAATATGTTATAAAATAAATACATAAAATTTTTTAAAGGAGGCTGAGAAAGTTGCCTAGCCACAAAGAAGGGAGAGAAGAGAAAACAGCTTCAGAAATAAGAGCTAATAAGAGCCATGGAAAATTACAGACTTTGAGGAAATAAAATGCGCTTCCAGGAAATAAAATCAGGGACTAAACAAGCCACATTCTTATATCCTGGGAAAGGGTTCCAACAGATACTGCTCGGACAGATACCAGAAATGCTATGAGCTAGTTATTGTCTTACTGTTTTTCCCTTTTCAAGCAGAGATGTTTCTGGTCTCCCCTCCCCCATTTCACCACTGTGTACTGAGTATGTGTGGGTCGGGTAATTTTTTGGTTCATGGTTCTCCTGATCAAGAGGAGCCACATCTGGACCACAAATTCCTGGTGACCCTATTGCCAGCATTAACCAAGAGTCTGGGGAGTATTAAGTGGGGTGACCGTTTTTAGCAGTTGGGGAGGAGGTAACCAGTGCTTACAAACAAGAGAACAGACTGTGGCTGATTCAGCTGCTCTACCCCTGGACTTGTGGCACAGCTGTGTGACTTACGTGGCCAATGGGATGTTACCAAACATGACACTAGTAGAGGGAGAAAGTGTGCTTGCACGGCTGAGCTTCCCCTCTTGTTTTTGTGCTTCTGCCACGGCCACGAGAGGAGGCCTCCTTAGGGAAGCTGCAGCCCCTTAGCCTGGGCCCAGGTTCAAAAGACAGTGAAACAGATCTCGGCCCAACCAGCAGTGAGGAGCTAGCAACCCCATCCAAGTGCTCAATGTCTGCTTTATTTTCATCGGCTCTCTCGTAACCTCTCATAATATTGCCTCTGATAAGCCCCTCACTTTTTGGTGAAGGAAGTTCAACAACAGGGAAATGAACACAGAGTCCAATGCTTGTTCTACAAGGAAAACAAAAGCCGCCACCTGACAGAAATTCTGAATAGTCGCATACGGGATTAAGGGATTAGACAGGGCCTAACACCTTGTAAGGTTCTGGTGCTGTTCTTCAAGATGCATGTATGCTTCGAACTACGAGTCACTGAGGCATCTCTGAAAATTAAGAACCAGCGGGTAGAAGTAGGACTGTACTTGTCACCATCATCTTGGAGACCCAGTAGGGGACATACACTTCCATGCCCACAAATTTGTCTATTCTACGTCAGAGATCCCTGTTGCCGGCAAGAGATGCGAAGGGATTTTTATCAGGGAACAGAATAAGAATTCCACTAACTTTAGAGCTATGACTACCACATGGTCATTTGGGAAACCTCCATGCTAGTGGAGCAGCAGTTTAAAAAAAGGAAGTACTACACTGGATAGTTAACCCTGATTATCATCAGGAGATAGGGTCATGGTTAAGTGAGGTGGGAGGGGTAGGCTCACACTTGGGAAACTTACTATGGTGACTCAAAGTGCTTTCATGCCTCGGTGTAACTTTAAGTGGGCATTTTCAGAAACAGTGGCTCCAAGATAACACACTAACTAAGGTATTTCTCTCTTGGATGAAGGTCTGCAGCACCTTCCTTATCAGACAACTAAGCTGACTGAGACTGAGATGAATATAGAATGATTATGAGAAAAGGGATAACTATACATTATTTATAATTATTATACATGGAAGCACACATATATACATACATTTATATACTTAAATATACACTTATTTCTAAGTATTTTATTTGTTTTGGTGCTATTAGAAATGGAATTGTTTTTTTTTAATTTCCTTTTCAAATAGTTTGTTGTTAGTGTATAGAAATATAACTGATTTTTGTGTGTTGATTTTGTATCCTACAAATTTGTTTAATTTGTTTATTAGTTTTAACAGTTTTTTGGTGGAGTCTTTAGGGTTTTGTATGCATAAGATCATGATATCTGCAAAGAGAGGCAGTTTTACTTCTTCCTCTTTGATTTGGACGTCATTTCTTTCTTTTTGTTGCCTAATTGCTCTGGCTAGAACTTTCAGTAAGTACTACGATGAATAGAAGTGACAAGAGTGGTCATCCTTGTTATGTTAAAAGTCAGAGATTGTGTGGTAGCTAGCCTTCAAGATGGTCCCCAGTGATTCTTATTTCTGGTATTCACATCCCTTGAGTGTGGGCTGATTTAGTGATTCACTTTAAGCCCCCAGTGATTCACATCCTTCCCACTGCAAAATGCACTTATCTCCTCCCAGCGCTCTTAAAAGTCTTGTATCATTAGCTCAGAGTCCCCTGTCTTTCATCTAACTTGGGTTCAGGTTCAGGTGAGGTAGCCAAAGTATAGGTCCTTAGTATGTGGAGCTGTTAAACTAAAAAGACAAACTATCTTCCCCACATACACTCAACATCCAATAGCAAGACAGGCGTAGGATAACTGCTGTGTTAGTTTCCTATCGCTGTGTAGCAAATTACCACAGCTTAGCTACTTAAAATAACACACATTTAGTATTTCAGCCTCTGCAGGTGAGAAGCCAGGCATGGCTTAGTGGGATCCTCTGCAAGGCTGCCAACAGGTATTGAACAGTTGAGTTCTCATCCAGAAGGTCAACTAGGGAAGGATCTGCTACCAGGCTCACTCAGTTGCTGGCACGATACATTTCCTTGCAGCTGTATGACCTTAGGACTCACTGTTCTCTGGTTATCAGCAGGAGGTCACCCTCAGCTCCTAGAGATTACCCACTATTTCCTTCTACATGGCCCTCTGTATATAGACAGCTCACAGCATGACAGGCTGCTTCTTCAAAGCCAGATAAAGGGCAAGAGATAATCTACTAGCAATAGAGACTTTTAAAAATGTAACTTAATCATGGGAGTGACATCCCATAAATTTTTCATATTCTATTGGTTGGAAGCTAGTCCCAAGTTCTTCTCAAACTCTAGGGTGGAGTTTACAAAAATGTATAAATACCTGGGAGGTGGGATCATGGGACCACTTTTGAGTCTGTTCACTACAACTGCTATAGACATTTCTGTTCAAAAAATGGGGGAAATAGGAGCTTAAAGGAACCATTGGTTCATAGCAATTCCAAGGCTAGCTTGGAAAATGCTGGTAGTTCCTTGGTTAGGTCTCATGGCCTGGAAATAACCCTCTGTGGAGTTCACCTCCACTCTCTGGGCTCTTGGGTCTACACTCTGAGTCATCCTTCCTTTTTAATGAAAGGTATGACTTGTCTGCAGCTGAGTAATTTTCTGTCTTCCTCCTACCAGTAGAATTCCGAGATCCAATGGCCTTTCTCTTACACTGTTTCACATTGTCTTGGTCCCTTTTAGTCCAAGCTGGCAACATTCCTGCAGATGTAATTTTCTCAGAAACATTGTGGGCATCATACAAAAGTTATTCGGGTTCACTGCATTGCAAAACAGCCACATCCCACCCCAAATCTCTAAGTCTGAAATAATTCAAACATAAAGCTAAGTTCCATAGGCCTTATTTTCATTTGATATATGGGTTAGTGACCTGGACTAGCAGAATTATTAGATCTTGGATCACATGGATTCTTCCATGTATTTACCCACAGTTCTGGACTACCTCAAAGGTAGAAGGATTATGGAATAACCAGAATTTCAAGAATTTGTATATCAGAGTAAGAATAGGACAATGTCTCAACACTGGTATATGACAGTTTGTTCATCTTAATTTGTGGAATCATCTATTCCTAATCTTACTCAAATGTGTTTATGATTAGAACAAAGACAATCTTGGTCATAGGGGAAAGGAAAGAACTGCAGATATACAATTGATCTTTGAATAATGTGGGTTTGAATGGCATCGGTCCACTTATATGTATGTGCATATTTCTCAACAGTAAATACTACAGTACTACATGGTCCATGGTTCACTGGACCACAGATGCAGAGGAACCACAGATATAGAGGGCTGAGTCTAAGTTATATGCAGATTAACCCCAGCATTGTTCAAAGGTCAACTGTAGTGTGTTACAGAGTTAGGCTTGGGCTCAAGATGCTTTAAGCTTTCATCAGTAACCTTGATACCATAATCTGGTCATGATATTTGGATCAGGATTTGAAACTGGTCTAAAGGTGGCTCTAAGGAGAGAGCACAGAATGAAATTCATCAGGGTTGAGCCTGAGGACAGAATAATTTAATTACGAGGTAAAGTCAATTGGTAATCAAAGTTAGGTTCACTTGTATTAGGAATGATCTAGTATCATCCTACCTGAAGGCAGGGACTCTGAATCTTTTCCAGTTCTCTGATACTAAGATCTAATAGGAAAGGGAAACCTTGAAAAAAAAATTGTATGACTTGAAAAACTGTATATTTGGACTGATATAAAATTTTACCAATTCATTTCAGATGCACAAGTCTTTTAAAATGTAGTATTCATAGGATTTGTGAATATCTAAATTCTCAAATCCCTTTAAATTCATTTTATAATATAGTCTTTCGTGTAAGTTAAAAATTTCTAAGGAATACAAGGAAATTTTGGAGATGAAGGATGTATTTTTCTTTGTGGTGATGGTATCATGCATGTATATATATGTCCAAACTCAGCAAATTGTAGGCATTAAAGACGTGTAGTTTTTGTCTGTATCAATTATACCTCAATAAACCTGTTAGAATGTTTCTGATGAATCCACATAAACTACTTGCTCATAAAATTTCCTCTATTCTTCATGCACTTCCTTCTTCCTTCCTGAATGTCACAGACTTTGAATCAGGGATCAGGGAAGTGGGAAAACCATGGCATGCTAAACATGATCACTGTTCAATGATCTACTTTAAATTTTTGGATATGTTACATAAGCCAAATAAATATTTATCTTTTCCAGTTTATTTTATCTGGAGGGCTTTGATCCAAGTAAGTTCAGTTTAGTCCATTTCACCATGCATAACTGATCGGTTAGGCCCTGGTGAAAATCGTAAGGACTGGAAGTTCCCTGTCCTCAGAAAGCTCAAAGTTCAGAAAAAAATGTTATTTTTTAAAAAAAGTTATATTTCTTCTTTGATGCCATATAAGTAATTTCAGATGAATTAGAAAATACAAACATAAAAGAGTCACATTTAAAACCCCACCACCCAGAGAAACTACCATATCAATTTGTTATGCCTTTCTCATTTTTTCTATGCATACTTAGATACATATTTACATAAAGTCATTTTGTAGACCCTATTATGTAACCTGCCTATGTCACTATGTTGGAACCATCTTTTCCTATCAGTAACTATATCTCTACTCTATTGATTTTACTGGATGCATGCTATTTCATGCTGCATTATTATGAATGAGCCTGAATCTGTGGAACTGTTATTTATTTTTTTGAAATCTACCTACGGTCACCATTTTACTATCATAAGCATCCTTCATTAGTCCCAATTTTTAATAAAAGTAAAATCCTCATTTTTAAACAAAAATGTATCATGTTTTAAAAACTTCTACTACACTTTCCCAAACTGCACTGTTTTTCTAGTAATATTTATAGAAGTATCCAATTCTAACATACACATCATAACAAAGAAGAAGTGGTCAGAGTAGTATTTCCTGTAGGGTGTGGGGCAGATCTCTTCTGCTTTCCCTTAAAGCCGCCCAGGAAAAGAGTTTGGTTCAAAGAAGTTTGGGGAACATGATATTATTTTCCACACTGATATTCACAGTTCGTATTAGCATTTCAAAGACTCTAAGAAGTCCAGCACTAAGGAAACACAGTTAGTTTCTGTTTAAGCCAGCATTATTAGCCTGGGCACACTGTTTGGTGTCGTATTAACTGGCATGCTTTAGAATATCCCATGATGCTTTAGAAAATAATTTGAAAGTGCCCAAGTTTAAACAAAATGAAAAAAAATTGAGATTTTTACTCAAAACAAGCATAATTTATATGATTTACTTAGTGATTAGCATTTGAAAGACAATTTAAGATAACTATAACCACCAAGATATAAAACGGTAACCTTGAACAACACTATTATTGGAATGTCTTAGTCTGATACTGCTCTTTCACATTGTATTGTCTGCTCTACTTCAGAACAGCATTTTGTTTTTACTACGCCTGAATCCATACAGTAGCAAGTGGTATTACAATGAGATTCCATAGTGTTTCTAAAAATTAGATTGGGATCAAGGTTGGCAGCATATATACTTCAATGGCTAAGTAGAGTTCTCATGTATGATACTTAGAAGATGCTCTAAAATAAATCCTGAAGTTAATTTCATAACCATTATATATTAATCAAAAGAAAGAAGTAAGACTTCAATGCATAATCAAATGCTTGCTGACCATCTTTCACTTTGCTTTTGGATAATATCAACTTTTAGATGGATATATAAGGATCTTTTTCATATGTCAATCAAATATGTAGGTTATACATGAGTGTAACATCCCATCTGTTTAAAAACTGCCTTGCCAATCAATGTCTTGTAATACACAGGTCTGACATCAGATTTATGTATAAAAGATATAAAACTGACAACTAATTGTGAAAAATAAATTACCCTTTTTTTTTTTAAAATGAGACAGTTCATAGTTTTTCATTCACTCATTGCTAGTCCAATTTGTAAATGATGCCATAGTTCCCTTTAATTTTTTATGCCATTTTTCTTACTTTTATTTGGCATGTAAATATATGTAATCTACATTGATGATTATATGGTACTAAATAAAGGTCAAGTATCATTGGATATACAGTTGTATCGAGAATTTTTAAGAATGAAAAAGGTAGTGCGTCACAGATTATCCTGAGGAATAACAGTAATAACCAAAGAAAGTGAACATCAGAAGAATACACACACTTTGAATTTTTGACATTTACTACTAAAACCCACAGCAGTCCCATGTGCCAACAAACATCACAAACTCTTATACTTTATCTTTCAGGATATAGGACTTTCCTGGCTCCAGCAGGATGGATCTCATCTACACTGAAACTTAGTGCCTGTTGTGGCTTACAACTGGCCCAGCAGTAAGACCTAGCAAAGGAACACCTGTGTAGTCGCTCACCTCAGTTTAGCAATTCTGTGATTGTGAGTCATCGGTGACAGTTCTTTAGGACTGAATAACTTTTGAGCTAAGTTCAGGAATCTGGGAAGAGATCAAAACTGTCCCATCACCTTGGTCTTATGGCATTCCCAGGATTTAAAGACAGCCATCAGGGGCTTTTCTAGAGACAGAAGCCTTAAGTGATATGAACTCAGTGTCATGGATATAGGACTGAGTTAGGGCAGTTTAATTCAAATAGAAATGTCTGGAGTTCTCTCCTAATGCAAGGCACAGTGCTAGCCAAAGAAGATAAAAATAACAGTTGGCAAGATACAATGCCTGACTTGTAACTGTTGAACACAAGTTTGGGATAAGAAATGAAGGAATTATTAAAAAAAAAAAAAACACCTCAACATTACATATGCCTTCAGAGAGGCACCACAAATATTATGAGAGATTGAAGAAGGAAGAGTCCATATATATTTATGGCAGATCATGAAGATTTGTCACCTGAGTTAGGCCTTGGAAGGAAGAGTATATATAATTTTGACTCAGAAAAAAGGGGAAGACAAAATATCATGGTTTGGAAATTCCAACGTACTGATTTGGGGGGGGGAACAGGAAGAAGTTCAGTTATAGAGAAGAGGAGCTGAAAAACTGAAAGGTAAGTTGTTTTTCCCTTGTAAAGGGACTGCATGAAAGCTGAAGTTTTACCCAGTTCCATAGGTATTCAGTAAGAAAGTGAAAGGGTATTTTTCCCATTGCTTTTAGTTTGTTTTGTTTGGGTAAAGACAATAAAAGAGAGCAAGACCATCTGGGTGCATCATTCTCAGCAAATGGTAATGAAAATATAAATTAGAACAGCCAAAAGGAAAGTCAAGGAGAGAAGAGAGATGAAAGGCATTGCAGAGATATATTGCACTAAACTCAGCAAATTATTTGTTGTGGGAAGTGGAAGAGGGAGACACCAAAGATCGTCTTAACCTAGTATAGTGAATAATAGAAAATGAATGTTGAATGGAGAACTGGAGAAGGAGTGTGGAGACAAGACGAGAAGAGGGAGAATTCAAAAATAGGAGAGAGAAGGAGATTGTTCAGGTGATGAAACAGAAACTTAGAATGGTTCAGAGACAGACTGGAGACCAAAAAGTTGGAAAGAAAGCAAGCAAAATACAATGTATGATTGCAAATATCCTATATGATGGATAGAGCAGTGACAGAGAAATGGAACAGAAATGAAACTCTCCACAATCAACTAGCATTTCTTTGCACCTCTTGCTCAGGCACCATAAGCCTTCATCTAGGGGTAAATGGTTGCCTGCGGATAAAGGTGCCTCCCAGTTTCGTCAAAGGAATTACACTCTGCCATCCGTGTCCTTTTTTCCCCTCTCTTTTTAAGTTCTGAATGCAAACCCACAGTGTGTGAATGGCAGAACCAATCCCTCAATTCAGCCATATTCATTTTCCTCCGGCAAGATTTTTAAGTTGAAAATAGAAGTTTTCAATGGAATCGTGGAATAAAAAGCTAATCTCTGTGGCATCTCATGAGCATGACACCCAGATTGTATTATGGTCATCAAAGACCTTTTCACATTGAACAAAGGTATGTTTTCTCAGCTCAGCCAAACTTACGGTGACATCCTGAGACTGCATCTCACAAGAATATTTTTTAGTAGAGTCTAATCATTTTTCAACAGCTGTGTGCTCTGAACACTCTGCTTTGATGCTTAGTACCTACAAAAAAAGCTTTTACTTAAGTCTGGTAAACATTACATTTTAGCAAAGATACCTTTAAATCTACATAATCATTTATTACAGTTTATCCTGTATTAATCTTTCCTCAAACTAGGTGACATTCCTTAAAATAAAAAACTATTTATTAGACTTTAGATAAATGCATGAAAGAGTCAGGTAGGGTTATTCTGACAATATAAATATGGAGAAAGAGACAGAACTGAAAACTGGCAGAAAGCAATAATCTATTCTGACATGTGACCTTATCAAGTTTGTAAGTGTCATCATTGTCATTTACATGTTCTGTGGGAGAGACGGTCTGTTATTTTAGGAGGCTGATTCTATTTATTAATTGAAAAAGCTTTTGATGGACTAGTAGAAAAGATAATTTACAGAAATAGGAAAGGGACACACAGAGAGGTATTTCAACAAAGCTACAAACTGAATCTTGAAATCCAAGTGCTTAATTGCTGTTTAGTCTACTTGAATACAAATTGAAGGCATGTAATCATCAAACGTAATTCTAGTTTCAAGAAACTGTCTATCCAAATGTTAAACATATACTCCCATTTACTTCTTTATATTTTTTTACACTAGCCTTTTTGTTAAGTAGCAAGATGAAAATAAATTATTTCTCCTTTTTAATCAAAAGTAAAAACATTGCCTTTTCTGTATTATTATACATGCTAAGTAATATTACATACAGGTTAAAATAAGCCATTTGCCTAAGGCTTCACAAAACACATTCTGCCTATGTGAGAATAAAGTTAATTCAATATTTGCATTTACTCAAAAATGCTATTATTACATGGAACTTTATAATTCTGGTAAAAAGTCCCTAAAATTCCACCCACTGTTTCTTGGTATTTTTCAACTGAAGGCATTTCAGTGTTATAAACCAACATTGGTAAGATAAATACTTTGATAAGCTGAGCTGAAGAAGTTCTGCTGAGGTCCATCAAATAACAGTACGTCTGTTTTGTATGCATGGAATACAAATTTTTAATACACATCTATCTAGCAAATGTATTTGGCGGTATTATGGGATATACATCAAATGGTCTAGTTTCAGACTTATACAAGTATTCATGGAATACGTATCTGCCAGACCCTCTTCCGGGCAATGGGAATACATCTGTGAAGAAAATAATCTAAAATTTGAATCCTCATTGAAGACGACAGAGTGTCAAGGTGGAGGGGAGGAACAGAAGTCAGGGAATTAGACATGTGGGGTTGGGGCTTGGAGAGTTCTATTTTAAAGAAAGTGGTGGGGATCACCTTGAGCAGGTTATTGTTGGATACAGACCTGAAGATGGTTAGCCAATGCAAAATTCCTGTAAGAGGAACATGCCTGGCATGTTCAATAGACAGTAGCAAGTGGTCAAAGGAGAGTTAGGAAGAGAGGGAGAAATGGGAGAAGACAGGGAGGGAGTGGGGTTCCAGATCCTGCAGAACCTTCTAAGCTGTGGGATTCTAAATAAAATGGGGGGCATGGCAGAGTGCTAGGAGAGGGGTGACACGATGTGACTTACATTTTTAAAGTTTCACTCTGACTACTGTCTGGAGAATTGTGTGGAAGCAAGAAGGCTAGTTTGGAGACAATTATTCTAATGTGGGTAAAAGATGATGGGCACTTAGAAGAAGGTAGAATCAATGGCAGGGTAAGGATGGGTTTGTGGATCCATTTGGATGGCAGAACGTGCTGATGGATTGAGAGGGAGCTGTTGGGGAAACAGAAGCTTTAAGGATGATAGCAAGGCTTCTGTCCTTGCACCCCGGAAGGATGTAGTTGCCATTTACTTTCTTCGGGAAGATCTGCTTGCAGTACATGCATGACAAAAACAAGTTTAATATGCAGGAAAATGACACTTCTTTGGGGCTGTTCGTTGAAAATATATTCAGGCTCAACTAAGTCAGAATTTATGGTGACCTCTTCCCTCCCCAGATTACACTGGTCAGAGACTTCCTTTGTATCTTCCATAAAGGAAAGATTTGCAAAAATATTAATACAGCCGATAAAATTTTAGGAAAGGAAGAAGGAAACATTAAATTAGCCTAGGAAAAGAACTCTGTTTTTACAAGTACCCATTTATGTAGGAAGGTTTTTGTCTGAATGCAGTTACTTCAAGAAAGGCTCTGTGAAACCTGAGCTTGGCAACACATGTTTTTGTGTAGCTGCGAACAGCTGCTTTGCCTGAATCAGACATGGAGCCAGTCTGCCTCCCCCAAAGTCGAAGTCATACATGGGAAGACTGAATTAATAAACAATGTTCAGCCTCCCTAGTTAATCAAAGCCATGAGAATTTAATCAATAATGAGATTCCATTTGACCTCCTTCAAATTAGTGAAAGTTTGAATTGATCAAAAGAACATCTGATTTTCAGGTTCAAGATTGAGTGCCTACATCTGTCTATCCTCTCAGCCAAAATCCCAATGAAATTAGAGTTGAGACACACGCAGAGATAGATAATGGTAATAGCAAAGGTAGTACCATAAGCCAATAAGAGATTTGATAAACTAAGAGGGTACATTTCAGATGGGATCATTTTAAAGGATACTTCATAATAAAGCAAGCAAAAGTTCAGAATGTGCACATGAGAAGACTTCATCGAAGGTGAAAGTCACCATTTCCATCAATGCCCTGGAGAGGTGCCAGCCTCGTAGCTGGCAGATTTGTAGAGCAGCCGTGAGCTGTGGAGCTGACATCAGTATAATTAGTAATGAGGCTGTCTGCAAACAGCTGGAAGATCTCTGTCCATAGCATCACCCTGTGAGTGTGCAGAATGCTAGCCCGATGGCATTTGGCCTCTGAGCAGAAACTAGAGAACTCTTCTCCAGAAATGTGACAATATTAGGAGACAGTGGGAAGAGGGAGTATGAATAAATTTAAAATAAGGTCATATTATTCAGTGAGAAATGGCATCCATGAGGTTTTTAATTAAACAGTATATACTTATCTCAGAAATATTTAACCTAGTGGTCATCAGACTTAATATTCATAAAAAAAATTAGAAGACTGAAGATTCTCAAACTTCATAAGATTACTGAAGGATCAAATTTAAAAGTTAAGTATAAGCTCCAGAAAGTCTAGTCTGGTAGGTAGGCCGTGGGATCTGGGAATATGGATTTTGAACAAATACTCCTAGTTGAGTATGATGTAGAGAGTGGAAAATAGAGTAAAAGGAAAACAAGTAGCAGAGACGTTTTCTGTATGCTTTGTATTAGCATCTTTGTCCTCTTTATTCTCTCTTTATGGGCGCTCCCTGTTCCCTGTGTTTATTCATCTCTTACCGATACACAATACATCAAAGTACAACTAAAAGTCTTCACCTGCCTCCACTGAAATCTCTGTCCTCTGAAAGCCTACACTGCTTTGTTTTCTTTCCATTCATGCAACAACTATGCACTTTTTAAAAACATTGCCTGTATTATATCATTGAAATGTTATCGACACATTTCATCATTATTAATACAGTCCATGTTTTTCTCTTGCTTGCTATATAGTGTAACATAGCCAAGTGCTTTGAATACATTAGTGGTGTCAATATTATTCACAGATGATGAACTTATTGTCCTTATAGTATAAATCAAGTTGTTACTTCACCCTTCCCATGCTTTCCATCATGTTGCTTCACCCCCCCCTCCAAAAAAAAGTGGAGGAAGGAATAGGAAAGAAAAGATAAGGAAGCAAATTCTGGAACCATGTCAGAATTTTAAAATACATCATTTTTAACATCTCCATTTATCATTTTTAAATGAATTTCAAATTAAATAGCAAAGATACTGAAAGATAAATCCTTGGAATCCATGAACCTATATTGGTCCACATGTTTTTCCAAAGAACCTATTATGTATAGATATGCAGAATACAATGTATTACTTATGCCCCTGAAAATTTACAATCCAGTATGATAAAAAAAAAATCAAAAGACAAATTCAATATTAAGCTCACTAATTAGAATTCAGAAACCTAAAGAAAAGCATTGGCATATTTATAATACAAATCTAATCTTAAGAAGCTTGCTTTATTAGATTTTTAGATCATTTATAATCATGATCGTGAAGTTGAAAATGTTTTATTTTGATTTTTTTCAAAAAAATTTTTTAAATTGCAAAAGCAAAACATACTCATGCTAGTAAACAGAGGCATTGAAGTCTAGTAAGTCAGTGTTCCTCAATTCCTCATCCTTTTCTACTCATTATACTCTCTTACCAGGGCAGACTACTATTAATCGTTCATGTAAATTATCCCAGAGTAGGTTTCTATACAGTCACAAAATAATCATGATGACATTTATGGAGTGTTCTCCTTGTTCAGAACACCTGGCTATGTGTTGTACTTGAACTATCTCATCGATTCTCAAAACCACCCTGTGAAATATAGACCATTGATATATCCATTTTACCAATGAAGAAACTGAGACTTGGAGAAATTAAATAACTTGTCCATAGGCATGAAGCTAATTAACTAGTGGCCAAGATTCAAACCAAAGTTGGACGGCTCCAACCTCTGACATCTCCACACCATTATGTAACTGCCAACATATATATATATATATATATTGGATCATAAATAGGAAACACGTTAATGAAATGTGCTTAAAAGTATGTAACTTTTGTTACATAAATAAGATCATGTTATATGTATTTTGCCATGATTATGAAGATTAAATGGATGGGCTAAATGCCAAGCACAGTACCTGATTTATAGTCTTCATTAGTCTCCCTCTGACTTCTAAATACAAGGAGGCATTTGACCTACAGCGCCTGTCACTTACTAAGTGCTCAATAAATATTTCTTTCAGCTTTGCTTTCCTTTTTAGACAGTCTTCAATTTAGGGTTTAAGAATTTTTCCTTCCCACTTCTATGGCAAACAGATTGATTTTGTTTGTATACATTTGTTTTTAGAAAATAAGTTAATCCAGGATCTCATGATCTGAGTGTTAGCCTTGAAGCCAATTAACCACACACAACACACAAAAATATGGCAAGGAACTTGATGGTAACATCAAGAAATAAGAACTCATGGAACCATGGCACCATACTTTTGATATACACTTTTTAGCAAATATATGTATATATACATATGAATGAATGTAGGAAGTTAAATGCCCATATATTCTGACAGGCTTTATTTTTTAAAGAAGGAATAGGTGAGGAAAAGGTACAAATATTGGAAATGGATCAGATTATTAAGTGAGCTACAGGAATGGTTTCTATTTTTAGTACACAAATAATTTGTAATTTTGAACAAAATGAAACAAATATTGGTGACCATGCTGTGATATTATATCTTTTTCAAACAAATTTTGGTTTAGAAAAATGTTTATATGAATTAAGAGAAGACTGATCTGATCAAAGCTACAGTAAACGGTGGGAAGATGGGTGGTAAGAACCTAACCGCCCCTGTAGATACATCTCCAGTGGAAGCTCTAGAGGTTTCTGGAAGGAACACTTCTAACCCATTTTCAGGAGGTCCCTTTAAATAGTAGCCACTACTAGAATTGCGGGACCATCGGGTATTTAGTAAAGGATGTTTTTCCCCCCAAGCAGATCAGACCCAGTTGTCTTAAATGTATTTACATGGTTACAGGGAATTTAGTCTGTCTCAAAGTGTGGTTCATGCACAACCTACAGCAGAATTACCTGCAGGGGTTGTTAAAAAGTGTCATTTCCTGGGCAGATGCAGAATAGCTCAAGTGCGATCTAAAAACTTGCATTTTTAATAAGCATTCCACTTGAAGCTTATGTTTCTGAAATTTTAAGAACCACTGATTCAGATTTTACAGTAGAATTATGTTGCTAGAAGCCTCAAAATACATGGGAAAAATGTTTAAATTAGGCCAAATTTTTCTAATTTTTAATGCAAATAATAGAAATATGACTTTTGCCAGGAATCTTCTTTCTGAATGAATGACTTCATCTAAATGGCTTTGTGTATGGATATAAAAGGGCGTTAATATACATTTTGATGCAACATGTCACAACTCCTCATGTCTGGATAATTTTGCCAGCAACAGCAAGTATAGCCTTCCCTTGAGGAATTAAATGTTAGATTTTTCACACTTTGTTTTGGTTTCCATAACAGGCATCTTCTCTGCGCGGGGCAAATTATCAAGTCTTCACTGGTTTGTGTTTTCCTCTATGATAAAAAATTGCAGTTTTTGCCTCTCTTACTTTAGAATGTGTTAAATCAAGTCCAATTTTTTTGAGGAAACAGTACACAGAATGAATCTGAACTGAGTCTGTGAGCAGGGACGAAGCCCAAATTGAATCAGAAGTGAAATTATCCTTTGATTTGGTTATCTCACTCTCCCCAGAACAAGTATTCCACAAGTGGTGAGAAACAATGCTTCTAACTGAATTTTATTTCCTTTTTAAGTTTTGGTTTTTTGGCATATGGGTCCACTGAAGGCAAGAGGGGCAGATGAACTACATTAAATATCAATGTTAATTCCAAGTATACAAACACTGCTGGACCATGTGCAGGGGATAAGGCATGACCTCTGCTCTCTAGGGGTCAACAATCTGTAAGTGGAGGAGAAGCATGGCACCGTGTAAGAAGTGGAAGGTTATAAAGGGGGCATAGGTAGAATGAGAGAGGGTTTCCTAGAAAGGCAAGATTATTTATGAATGCAAAAGGATTATGGAAGTCTTCAGGTCAAGTTGATATTTGAAATTTATTTCGAACAATTAGAAAAGGGAATGAGAATCAGAGTATATAGGGTTTTAACAATTCTACCTCTCTGACATTATTGGTTGTGCCATTGTATCCTTGGTGGAAGCAAAGAGCCAAGCAAACAGAAAATTGCCACATTGTTTTGCAAATCAAGGCAGTTACAAAAATTCTTCCATTAGGAGAATAAATTATATTATTGCCCAGTCATGGGGCCTCTTCCCATGCATCACTAGGCAGTAAGTAGACGAGGTGAGGCAACAGAGGTACAGCAACATTGACAGAAAATCTACACGCTCAGAGGCAATCAGCATTACAGACAAACTACAACCATTCTGCTGTGAGCTCATCCTTTGCCTAATACAGTCCTTTCCTGGAGTCTTCCCAGACTTTTACTGAAGACAGGGCTTGTTAGATCATGTGTTTCTCCTCCCTGATTACAGTTTACTTTATATACATATGGTTTAGGTCATTATAAAAAACAAAAACAAAAAAAGTAACCTGTAAAGGGGTCCTGTTCCCAGATAATGTTTGTGCAACTCAGTTTAGATTGTATCCTATCCTGTTTGGTCAAAGTCCAACTATGTCTTGGGCCATCAGACTCCCTTGGTTATATGAATGTAAACATTCTTCACACTCCCCTTCCAGATCTTGTCTTGTTTCCTACAGCGTCTTTCTGATGTTACATCATCTCCCCAACTCATTGATTTAGCTTAATACTGCTAAATAACAACCAACCATAAAGCCATAGTAACACAGTACAATCTGCATTTATTTAGCTCATGCATCTGTGGGTCAACTAGGTGTTGGCTGATCTAGGCTGGGCTCAGTTGAGTAGCCTGGTTTTAGCCAGACGGGGCCATGCATCTATCATCATCCTCCTGGAACCAGCAGGCCTAACTAGCATTACATATGGAACAGCGGAGGTACACGAGAGCAAGCAGAAACATGCAAGACTCCTTAAGGCTGAGACTTGAAACTGGCATACTGGCACTTCTAGCTAATTCTGTCATCGAAAATACATCACAAGTCTCATTCTGTTATGCAAAGCAAATTACAAGGCCAAACCCAAATCCAAGAGGTGAAGAAATATGCACTGCCCCTTTGGTAAGAGGAACCGTAAATTCACACGGCAGAAAGCACAGATACACTGCGCACATGATTTAGGCATTTCACTTGTGTACTTCCTTAACATGCCATGCTTACTGCTAACCTAGCAGCACAACATAGGACAGTTTGCTTTCCCCCAAAGAGGATGATCTTCAGGGCAAGTACTCTGCCATATTCATCATCGCAGTATCTCTACAACCTCAGGTAAAGTCTGACATGTAGACACTAACATTTCCTGAGAGACAGATGGCAGGGAGGATGGAAGCTAGACTATCCCAAGCACAAGATCGAATTGCCATTGAACAGCTACCCTACAAATATAACCTGATTCTATTTGCCAAGTTGTTTAGGTCTGGTACCACTTATTTTTTTGTTTTTTACTTCAAGAATATCTGAAAACAAATTCTTAATAATACCTGAAATGATCAGAGATGAGCAGAATATACACTTCTTTTTTTTCCCTCTTTATTTCCTCCACAAGAACTTGGATTAAAATACTCCCTCACTCTGTAAGTCTTTTCCAGATCTTGGAAGGAGTAATATTGAAGTCACTGCCAATGTTATTGGATATGCAGCACGGCGAGGAAAGGCACTCACTCTATCACTTGGCAGTGGTAAGAAGTTATGTATTTTTAAAGGCCACTAATGTAACTAGGTCTGGTGTACTCAAAGGTCAGGATTTGTTAAAAGAATAGGACTTTAGGATTAAGAAATGCAGATTTCTTTACAGGTCTATCTGGGTAAGATTCTTAAAATTAAGCCTCCTTAAAGCTCCTCCAAGCTTCAGTTGATTCCATAGGTATAGATTTTATAACGAATCATGGTCAGTTCTTTGTATTTGTAGGGTGTTTTTTTAACCCCAAGAGTTCCAATTA
Source organism: Camelus ferus (assembly GCF_009834535.1). Taxonomy (NCBI): domain Eukaryota; kingdom Metazoa; phylum Chordata; class Mammalia; order Artiodactyla; family Camelidae; genus Camelus; species Camelus ferus. Next base: position 15,927,072 of record NC_045699.1, read on the forward strand.
CTTAACATCAGTAGTAATTACCGGATAATTAATACTACTACTACTTAAGTTTAGAGTGCTGATGGTGTACCTGGCAAAGTGCTAGGGGATTTACATACATTATTGTTTAATCCTTAAAATAACCCACTGAAGAAACATCTTTTATCCTTCTTTATGAAAAAGGAAACTGAGGCTTAGAGAATTTATGACATGCTCAAAGTAACAGAAAGAAATACTAGAGCCAGAATTTACACACAGATTAATAAGATTCTCAAGTTTGTAGGTTTTCTTTATAATACTTGGTTATATTCTACATTTTAAAGCATTATCACTTATTTTAAAAATAAATGCCTTTTTTTAGCCTAAAGCCTTGAAGTTGCAGGTAATGCCTAAGTTTCCAACTTGCTTTCCTGCCTGACAACCTGGGTTGCTAAGCTCACATATAGTTGTTAGTATTTAAACAAAACGCTAACTGCTTCAATGCCCAGGATTTGGAGTGAGCCGTGCTGGAAAGGCAAAGTGCCCTGACAACAAAAATACTCTCAAGTGTATGTAATGGACAACATACACTTTAGACACAATCTCAGGATTTCAGGTCACGTTTTTTCATCCCTTTCTTTTTGAAGTTCTATTAATGTTTATTAGGAAACTATTATGGTGTAACAGAGTGAAACAGATCTGGAGAATATGAGTTTATTTTAGATGGCAGGTTAAGAAATCAAACGGATCATGACTCATCAATTCCCAGAGTTCCCAGATGTCAAAAAAAAAAAATTCCCTTTTCTTTTTCTGTCACTCCCTGTCCCCTTCCTTCCTTCTTTATTTTTGAGAGGAAAGATGAGCAATCATTTGCGTTTTTTAAAGTTCATTTATTTTAACAGCATTCATGGAGTTTTAAATAAATGCTGAAAATCATCAACACAATCCCTTTTTTCCTCTCTGAATCTCTATCAAAGGTGAGGAGAAAATGATATGACACAGGCAGACTGGAATAAACACCAAATAATTATCTCTGTAATGAACTGTTAAAAGTGTACAGAAAGGACAGTCTAAGTCCATGAATGTGTCTTATCAACACAGTATAAAGGCATTCAAAAGTGAGCTGTGATCTTCAGCCACTATTGCTTCAGAATTGCAAACAGCAAGATCAAAAACGCAGGGCAGGGAATGGCATTACACTGGAATAAAGAGAAAGATTGGCACCAACTGTTTTTGTTTGTTTGTTTTTACTTGAATCAGGGCTGCCCTGGTAAGCATTTAATTTGTGTAAATATACACATTGGATTCAAAAGAGGATTAATTAACATGTAATCAATGGTATTACAAATGCCTAAGCCCACACATAAAATCAGGAATCCCACATAGAACTGAAACTGGAAAGGACCCAGATGGAAGTCTGAGTGGCAGCGCAGTCAGTGACAAGACAAAGGCTGCTTTGCTACACAGTGATGGGGCGGTCACCAGGCACCATGAAGATGGAGAACAGGTCCAAGCTGCAAATAGGCACGTAATTTTTTCATCTGTGTTCATTTAATCCTAAATCCTAAATTTTTTGTGTTAGTTTAATCCTAAACTCCCAATGACACATGTTACTCAGCAATATATATATTTCCCCCTCCAAAGAGACAGTGAATACGCAGCAAAGACAGGATTCTAGCTCTATCTGACAGGCCACCGAACCTCTCCAAGAACATCACTCTTTTGAAACTTTATTCTCATCTGCCATTATGTCAGCAACCCCTTGAAATATGAAAAATTTGATGGTTGAAGTCTTAATTCCTTTATCTAGAATCCTATTGTGGAAACTGCATACGATGAATTTCCGACGAGAATATGCAGTGTCATCACTGGTTATACTAATGCTCCTGGTTGCCTGATTTGCTTCCTATAATTGCTACCCTTATGATGCCTATAAAGGAGGAGTGCAGTCAGCATTATACTTCTTGAACGTGAAATTAGAAAACAGAATGGAACCTGAGACACACACAAAAAAGATTCTTAATGGGTGTGTTATAGGAATAATGATGAAAAAGATAACAGAAGAAGAAATATAATACTTGAATGCATGGCACGAGAGACACAGGTTGCACTTGCCTGAAATTCAACGGGTAACTTGTTCCTTTACAAGGAGAAAATAAAACTGTGTCAGGAATTCCTCAGGATACAAAAACACTCCCTTAGGGGATTCATCTGTCCCCCACAGCTCTGAGTAGAAGGTGGTATTATCCCCAGTCAGTAGACGAGGAAAATGAGCATGAGGGAGGTTAGTGAAGTTGCCAAGGTCATGGAGCTGATTAGATGGAGAATGGGGATTCCTGAAACAAAACAGCATGTACCCTCAACACCACAAGCTGCCTCCCAACCAGCCACTTCTGATGCCGAAATACAGGTTTCTTTTCATCTCGAATGCTATACTCAGATATGAAAATTTAAATATGGCCACACCAAAATGAGAAAATAGCTTCTCACACCCAAAGTAAAAATCACAGACACAAATATGGAAGTTGAGATAATCATACTCTCTGTGATACCTTTCTTTAATCTCCGAACTGGATTGATACCCCTCCTCCATTTATTCCTTCATTACAGCATTTACCACTTTATACGGATATTATCTGTTATTTTGCCTTTCTCACTTTACCGAACTGTAGGAAGCTAGAGACCAGTGAATTTAGGATCTTATTCATCTAAAGTTGTTTCTAGTAAATGAGCATCACTTCATAAGTGTTCATTGACTGAACTAGCTGAAACACCACCATTGGGATCTGCAATTTTGCCAGGATTTTAAGAGATTTCAACACTTTTAGTCCATGACGAGCTGGAGAGCCTGTGAGATACCATCCACCTAGCTGTAGGGTAGCAATCTGTCCACTGGTTGCAGCATCCCGTGGTAGTGGAAGTATACACTGATCCCCTCAAAAATAAACAAAAAATCAGCTCCCTTCTCTTTCTTCCATGGTTAGCCTCTCAATTAAAAAAAAAAAACAGCAATGAAGTTCAAGAACAGAGATTGTCATGCATACTAAGGCACCTTCACCAGAACAAAAGGGTCTCTCTGCACTGCTCTCGGACAGTGGGGCATGGGTACCCTGTGCCTGCAGTCATCAGAGCACATCTCACATTATCTCTGCAAAGGCTCTTTGAAATCCAAAGAAGATACAGAGCCTCAAGGCTCACCATCACATCGCAGACAGATGTGAAATATAACTACCAGCCTCCTGAAATAAGTTCATCAGCTCAGAAAAGAACAAACGAGACTTGACAACATTCTTGTCAAGAGAATTGATAGGAAAGGCCAGGGCTTTGCCACATGAGTACACACTGATTGTTGCTCGGGGCTTAGAGAATGATGAGCAAGTGCAGGGAGGCTCTGTGCCGGGAATCTTAGCCATGAACATTGAGGAAGACAGGGTGATTAGAGGAGAAAAGCTGTGCGCTTGTGGATGCCATTGTACCTGAGAACAAACTAACTTTTCTGATTTTTTTTTTTTTTGATGCTGTTCTAAGACTAAAAGAAAAAGAAAAAGAAAAAACCTGCACATTTTTTTTCTTTCATTCGTGATAATGTTTCAATGCCAAAGAGAAAATGTGATGAAAATGCCAAAGAAAAGAACTGTGGAATCTATAGCATTCATTGTGTTTATATAGAGATTATGCTTCTGGTTGTTAACAGCCTCCAGAAGGTAAGCAAGTGCTGTATCTCGCATTTAAAATCGAGGAGAGCAGGCTCAGTTCCCACTTCCCAGTAGAGCAAAATGATTTGGGGGACGAATATCATTTCCTTTTCCATATAATAAAAGCTTTAGAAGTTACTCTCTGAGTTCCTTTCAGTTTTTATCTCTTTCCTTTCTAAAAAGTCTTTATGACAAAAAGCCAAAGCAAGCAGTTTTGATATTTCACTGCAAGATTTTAACCTGAAACTGTGATGCAATTAGAATCTTGGAAAAGATTAGCAGAAATATATTCTTGCTCTTGTCTGTCTGCTCCAATTACAGTTACAAGTTACTCCAAACCTCTCCCTGGCCCTCACTCCCACAGCACCCATGTGCACATATTGGACCCTCACTCCCACTGCACACATGTGCACACACAGACAAATTTCAGGCTTGAGTATAAATGTATGCTTGATGCACTCAGAGCAAAACATAATGTGTTCCATTTCTCAGGGTTGCAAATAACTCAAGTGGAGACACAGAGGAAATGCAGATATGAATAAATTATTTCAAGTAACTCCTTTTACAATACCCCCAATATTATTGCATCAAGAATGTGCCAACTGTACTGGGTAAATGAATTAGGGCACAGTCATGCAATAGGCTACTATTGAGGCCATTAATAATAGTGTCTTCAAAGAATATATAGTGACTTTCAAAGATGTCCATGATATATTGTTAGCTGAATAAATCAAGACTACAAATCACCACCTACAGTTTATTCTCAATTTTGAAACCACAAAATGTGATTATTTCATTACTAGTCTCATCTGCATCTAAAAGCAAATAAAAAAAATAGTCTAACCTAAAGCTCTAGAAAGCATGTATTTTGAAAAAAGTTTGAAAAGGAAGGATATTCACAAAAATGTTAAGTGATTTTTTTTTAGGTGGTAGAATTTTCTTGTTTTTGCTTATCCAGTTAAATAAGAAATGACAAACGGGAAACAGATGACAGACAGTGAGACCGCCTTTTACTGAAATCAACGAGTTTGAAGATTTTTGAAAATAACCTCACAACAAATAAGCTATCAGTTGGATATTTTAAAATCGTGCTATCTTTCAGTTACTCAATAGAAGTTCCTTATAGATCTCATCTGCCTTAAATAGCAAAGTGATAAAAATGTAACCTAGCCTAAATCTTACTAGTCACCATCAATACAACTGTTAAAATAGACAACTGAAAATGCAGAACTTTCTATAATTTGGTGCAGTGAGAAATAAAAAGGGAAATATGAGGCAAATGGAAATCGGTAAAAAATTCATCCTCCTACAACCTCTTTTCCATGTTTCAACTTCACTGTGGCTATTTTAAAATGACATTATTTCAAAATTACATGAAAGACAACACGTAAAGATAAACCATTTATGGTTCATAATGTTCCTACTTTCATCTTCTGTAAGCAGGCGGGATTCTCACCTGCTGTGCTTTTCCACTGTCCACCCGAGAATAACTGAAAATGATTAATATAGCTAGAGGGGAGTATGCTCTGACACTAAACTCTCTATTTTTTTTCCTTCAGTAAACCTGAGTCTGGATTTAAGTTAGTGCTCATGCTTATTTAGTATTCAATGGGCATTAAAAGCCAACTATGTAATAATGATAAACCATCAAAACAACAAGAATAATCAATGCATTTGCTCTGGGCTAGACACTTTATATAATAGATGATACATATATATTATAGATATATACATACAGATAGATGCATACGTGCACCTAAGTATGTGTAACTATATATATACATATATATGCATCCATGAGTATAGATAATTTTCATAATACCCCTCAGGTATTTTTATCCCCAGTAAAGAATAAAAAAAAAATCCTGAAGCGGAGACGCATCCCAGTTCACCCAAGTTCAACCAGCAACCCAGCAGTGGAACCTGAATCAAGTGCAGGTTTGTCTAACTCAGAATCCGGGCCCTAAACGCTGATTTTATACTTCACTTCAATTTAGGTGTTTGAAAACAGAGACCTGGTCAGTCACTAATCCTCCAAGTGTCCTTTAATTGTTGATTCTCCTTTAATGTGAAGATGAAGTTATACAGAAGATGCGATTGGATGTACATTCAATTTATAATAAATAGGCCTAAAACTACAACTAAACTTGAGGAGGTCACAGTGATCAGCAACCTAATTTTCCTGTCCTGATCCATCATAACTTGGTTCAGAATAAGCCCAATAGTCCTGTCTTGGAAATGGAATACATGGCACAGGTGGATACTAAATGAAGGCATTCTAATTAGCAATTTAAACTGCGTCTCCGTGAACATTTGCATTTAAGGTGGTTGAAATATAGATACAGCTGTTTATGCTTTGGGAGGAAGTGAAACAGAAAAAAAAAAGATGAGGCAGCAGAGAAAAGAAAAGAGGGAGATTCATTTTTTATTGTCTCTGTTTACAGCATCCAATTCATTAATTTAAAGTTTCTGAGATGTGATCAGTTTTTTTTAAGAAATTCAGATTGTCAAAAGTGCAAAATAAATCAACACTGATGTAACAAAACAAGTCAGAAAATGAGAAAAAGATGACATCTTTCAAGATCAACTGTTCCACAGAGTACAGAACAAGCTGGCAGTCTGCAGAACATCATACATTAACTAGCATAAGCAGTCAAAGAAATATCTGTCAGTCAATGCACATCAGAGTTCGGAGGCAAAAGAATCAGTCCTCCCTGGGGAATGATGTGTTGTGAAACCTCTGACGGTAGGAATTTCATAACCACATCCAAAGGTCTTATTTTATTGTATCTATCATAGTACACATTTTGCATATATCTCTAGAATATAATCCACAGCTATGACCTCCCAAAAATCACATAGAAGAGGATGAATAAGAGTTTCAGGTATCCAGAAACCCTGAAAGTGCATATCACTTGTCCATTTATAGATACTTTACAGAATGATTCAACAGTGTGTACGGTAGACGGGGAAAAAAAAATTCTTGGGTACTAGATAAAACTCAAGGAATAACAATCACTTACATAATGTTTACTCAAAAGGCCATCATTTATTTTTTCCCTACTATACATACCTTCTTTGCATTAGTTCATTCTTTTGTTGTTGTATCAACCATCTACTAAATGTTAAACATTTTTATAGGCTTTAAAGCACTAGTGATGCAGTGATAAACTAGATTTTACCTCCAAGGGACTCAGGCAAGTAAGATTTTTGATGTAAAACACTGCTTAATCTGATAATAAAAAAGATGTCTGAGAAATTTGGGGTCAGTAGCTACTGAATGAGAGTCAAGAAGAAAGAGCGAAAAAAAAAAAAAAAAAAAAGAAAAGAAATGGGAACCAGAGAACTTTGGAACAAGAGGTAAGGGAAGAAGAAAATAAGGAATGAGAAATAATATACAGAGGACTAGGAGGAGCCTAGCACATTAAGAGAAAAATCACATATTAGAAACTAAAACAAGGGACACAAGAACACACATCAGTGAGAAATAAAGGAAAGATTTTAGGAATGAAACAACAGAAGAGGCAAGAGAGGGTACCAGAAAGACACTTAAGGGAATAAAAGAGGCATGGTAAATATGGTGGAAGAAATTAAGAAGAAAGACAAGAGTGTGAAATAAAGGAAAAGCTGCAGAAAAGGAACGTTTGATGGAGAATGAGACATGACACAAAAAAAAATCCCTACAAAGATGTTGAACTAGCAGAAATTACTGGCTCCTGTTTCCAGTATTAACTGTAGAGAAATATAGAGGGAAATCCAATTTAGGAAGAAAAATTTTAGAAGTCTTATGGAGGGTAGAGGTGAGTTGGGAGGATGGGATAGTTGTATTCATTGTTTTTCTGAAGCTGTGACTCAGGGTTGGAGCAAAGGCAGCCCAGCATGGATATGGGAGGATAAAATAGGAGTTGTTGACATTCTTTCTTGCTTTTCGTCCACCATTGCCTTGAGACAACTAGTACTTGTTTCTACCAATAGAATTTGAGGCTAATAGTGCAAATGTCAGCAGGAGAAAAGTCAGGGAGAATAAGAGCCATATAATATTAAAGAGTTGAGGGAATGATGGGGCAGACTGGGCAGTTGCCTAGGGCAAACTAGGGCACTTGCTACCCCATTCTGTCTTCTTTTAAATCCCCAGAAGTGAGAATTCCCACTTAAAAACCATTTCCTTCTAATCATGCTTCTGCTTGATGGGGCTCAGGATAAAGTCCTAACCTGAGGAATAGTTCTGTGGGAAGAGAAATGATGGAAAATGTTTTTCAAGGCTCTGTCTCTCGTAGAATCTCTTTCCAAGGTCCTAAGTCTCTCTTAGGGCATATTTGATACCTTCCCCCTCCCAGCTCATCTGGTTGAAAAACAAGCCCCCAGTTTCCCCCCAAACACATTGCCCACCAAAGGGGATAATGATCCCAGGAGAAGATGAGCTCACAGAACTAAAAGCTAAGACATTTTAGGGAACAACTGTTTTGAAATAAAAACCATAAACTGGATTAAAGATTCTATCAAAGGCTAAAATTAGAACAGGTGCACCAGAATTTAAAATCAGCTTAATAAGCTGCTAAAAATGAGAAAAGATATTAAAATTATGAAGAACAATATAACATATTTTAACAGAACCAGGTAGAAATGTTAGAGCAGGGAGGTAGCTAGGTACAAGCAGAGAAAGGGGGACACAGGCCAAATGGCAGGAATTGGGCAGAAAGGCAGGGCACAGGCCAAAAGCAGGAAACCCTACATCATGTAAGCACTAGGGGTCCCTGGGCAGAGAAAGAAAAGCAAAAACCTCTGGGTTGATAAGTGGTTACACCTTTTGGAGTGATGAACAGCCTGGAGAATCTCCAGTGTCCAAATGTAACCTTTTGCTCATCATGGCTTCATTTCAATAGAATTAGCCTTGCAGATTAGAAGTACCCATCATGCACTGGTGCCACAACACTTATGATCCAAACTAAATAAGGACAAAAATCCCTCTTCCCTTTGGGAAGGTAGAGTTGGGATGAAAATCAGGGAATATGAACCCCAAACCCTTCCTTCCCCAATGAATAGTCCACCCATTCATTTTTACACTCTATGTAACCAACTTGACAAAAAAACTCAGGGCAGCCGCTCACCTGAGCTTGCCCGCTCTCCCCTTGAGAGTGTACTATCTATCCCTTAATAAATCCTCACTTTTTTTTTTTTTAAACTTCTGTGTCTTGTCTCCAAATTCTTTCTGGGACGGGACAAGAACCTGGACACCGGTTACATCTACCAGCAACAGAAATACTTGGTGTGAAAAAAATATTGTTGATGCAAGTAATACAAACAGATAGGATAAATAGTAAAATGCTACAAATGAGGAACAAATTAGCAATTTGAAGATAAAATTGTTGAACTCTCCAAGAAGGAAAATGTGAAAGAAAAAGAAATAGAGGATATAAAAAATAAGGTTAAGAGACAAAGAAGACAGAACAAAAGTGCTAGTATCCAGAAGACAGGAGATTCAGAAATATATACATATAAACAGAAAGATATATTTGAGAAAATAATAAATTTCTCATAATTAAAAAAATATGAAAAATTTTAATGGACCCACAGAGCGCCAAAGCATAAATAAATTATTTTTTAAACTCACATGTAGACTGTAGATAATATAAGACTGACAAAATTTAGAATTAACTTAGTAATTTCAAGAATGAAAGAGAAGAACATATACAAATGAATCAAAACACTGGATGCAATAAGACAATGGGGTAATGTTTCAAAATATTGAGAATAAAGAATTTGAATCAAGAATTTTGTATCTGGCCGAACTGTCATTCAGAGGGTAATGATAAAAAAAAATTCTCAACCATAGACGCCTTCAGAATTCTGCCACATATTTACCCACTTCTAAAACAGTATTGGATAAAGTATTAAAGTAGGAGGAAAAAGAAATACAAAGTCTGCTGGAGATAAATGAAACAAAGTGAATAAACATCTAGGTACAGTTTGTCGTAGTCTTTTAAAAGTAGCTAAGACCAAAGTAAGGAAAAAAATAGAAAATGTAGTCATAAAAATCCCAAATTAAAACATAATTATTAATACAACAGAGTGGGAAAGAAGTCCAAGAAATGTGAGCACTTTTGAAAATTCTTCTCTTACTGGGAGGTTATAGATTTTAGTTTTTTAATGGGGGTGTGTGTGGAGATTTAAAAGAAATAAAGTGAGTCACCTCCTCTAAAAGTTGACTAGGAAAGGTGAAGTGATGTCTTGTTGAGAACCACCAAAGAACCTGGACAAAATATTTTTAAAACCTGTTAAAGGATACTGCAGAGTTAAAAGGCAGTTAGGGATTATAGGACCAAGATCTAGGGGAAGAAAGAAACCAGAAAGGTGAACTAGGCATTCGGCACCAGTTTCACCTCTAGAAGCATCTGTCGACTTGAGAAGAGAGCATGGAGAGTCTGAGAAGCACAGCATTCATTAAATGCTCATTCAATAAATTTGGGCTCACGAAACCAAAGACTATGGAGTGCAGAACCCACCAAGGAAGGTAAGGTGGCAAGTAAAACCCCATTTTTTTTTTGTTTTTTGTTTTAAAGCCTTCACAGTGTGCATGACTCCAACAAACTAAATTAGCACTTACCCAAACCACTATTATACCTGTCACAGTGTAACATGAGTGTTTTTGTTTGTAAGGCCATCACTGTAGAAGAATTTTAGAGAACAGGGACCATGTCCTTCCTATCTATTCATTGACTCTTCCCTGCTTCAAAAACCCCATGCTTTGAGTTGGGAACCAAAAGAGCTTGATTCTAGGTGTAGGAGTGAACTGAAATAGACTGGACAACATGGGGACCAAAGTCCGCAAATACTTTTCAACACCTACCTGAAATAAGGTAATCGCTGCTTGAAATAACATAATCCCAACTGGAAAAAAGAACTAATTCCTAGTCTCCTCTGCCTCTGGCCAAAAGCAAACTTAAATTTCTCTAATGAAAGATAAAATGAACGTAGGATTTAAATTGCCTCTACATTTTTTTATATACAATATCCAGCACACAGTATAAATAATCAAGCCCGTGAAATTAAGAGGTCAATAAGATCCTAAAACAAGAGGAACACTAGACAACGAAAAATCCACCAGAGGGGATCCAGACTATTGTATGACACAGGATCATTAAAATATATCTAAAAGAATGTTTTATGTATAATGCTGTAATAATAATAAATAATATGTGTGATTAAAACATAAATAAAATATACAAAAACAGAATAGAATAGAGTTCTAGTATTTTTAAGTCCTTATGTTTTCTGGGGAGATATAAAAATATTCGTTTATATTAAGTTAAGTATGCAGGCTGTAATTACTGGAAAAATTTAAAAGAGTACTAATTATGAAGATAATAAAGGAAATTGGAATAATAAAACAAATCAACCCAGAAGAGAGTATGAAAAGAGGCAAAGTAACAAAAAAGAAGTGAAACAAAAAGGTAGGTAATAATGAGATGATTTAAACCCATTACTCACATTGATAATGGTGATTACATTACATGTAAATGAACTAAATGCTCCAAAGGGAAGGAAATGTCTGATTTTTTTTTTTAAAAAGAAAACAATTTCTAATTACAGGAAAACATTTAAATCTAAAATTTAGAAAGGAAAACTCTACATACCATACAATCATTACTCAAAAGAAAAATGTTATCATTGTATTAACATTATAAGATACAGTCTTTAAAGGAAAAATTATTACTAGAGATAAAGTGATAAACTTGACTGAATACAACTCTAAACTTCTTTGTACTTAATTATGTAGCCTTGAAATATATTAAGCAAAAAGCTACCAAATTAAAAGGGAAAACAGGTAAATACACAATGTGTAAATGTGAATTTAGATCAGAGATACATAGAATGTGAAATGTGTAAACACATAATTCCAATGGGAGATTTAAAAACACATCTGTCAGTAACTGCAATTATAAGCAGACAAAACATCAGTATGGATATGAAAGATTTGAACAATATAATTAACAAAATTGACCTAATCAACTTAAGTAAAACATTGTACCCAGTAACTACAGAATATATAATTCTTTTCAAGCACAAGTGAAACATTTACCAAAATTAACTACCTACTGGTCCATAAAGCAAGTCTCAGTGACATTAAAAAAATCAAATCATGAACATTATGTTCTCTTCACAATAGATCAAATGTAGAAACCAGTATCAAAAAGATTGGTAGAAAATTTTGCCAAATGTTTAGAAGAATACATTTTAAAATAACCAACCAAAGTGGAACTCACACTGGAAATCAGAAAAAAAAAAATTTAACTGAATGAAAATGATGGTGACACATAAAATTTTTGAGATGGAATTACAGAAATAGAAGAAAATATTAATGTTCAGACATACATAAATAAATATCAGTTTCTGAAAAATGTCCCTTATCAATGTAATTAAGTTCACGTCTATTAATTTGCTAGGAGATTTTTAATGGAAACATTGCTGAATGTCAAAATTTTTCAGCATCTATACACATAATTCTATTTTCACCATTCTATTGATTCTATTAACAAATTGCTTAATGCTGACGACTGTATTCCCAGCATAAAAACTAAGTGTTCAAGATGTAATCATTTTAATGTATTTTATATTTGATTTTTCAACGTTTTATTTAAAATTTCTTATAATTGAGACTAGCCTACAATATTGTTTCCTGTTTGTGGATTTTTATTTATTTATTTAAACTTGCCCTTTCAGTAGTTTGTGCTTAAGATGACAATGTTCTGTTAGAATGACTTAGGGAAGTTTCTTATTTTTTCTGCTTTGAAGTAGCTCTGGAGCATTTCAATCTCTTCTTTCAAGGGTTCTTACAACTTTTACACCGACTGCCTTTGGTGACAGTGAGGGGTGTCATAGATCAAGGGTCATCATTTATCTATGTCTGTTCCAGACTCTACATTGTTCTTTTGGTCTATTTGCATACTCTTGTGTAACTATTTTATTGTCTTAAGTCACCTGACTCAAATACAATCTTCCAATCCATGAACATGATATGAACACACTATCTTTCCATTTATTTAGACTTTTGTTTTTGCCTAATAATGTGGAGTCTCACACATCTTTCATTAATTCCTAGACATTAGCTATTTTTGATAATGTTTTAAATGGCATCACTAGCTACTATTTCATTTCTGATTCTATATTCCTGGTATATAAAGAAATAATTGATTTTTTTATATTGGCCTTATATATAGCAATCTAAATTAGTTAATTCTAGTATTTTATTAGATTTTCAATGTGCGCAATTACATTTTTTGCAAATAAAAATGATTTTGATTCTCTCATGGTTATAACTTCCTTCCTTCTCTGTCTCCTCTCTCCCTCTGTTTCTCTGTCTTTCTTAAACTACTTCCTCAGATCTTCAGTATAATATTGAATAAAAGGGGTCATATTGGATATCTTTATCTTATTAGTGACCTCAGAGGTGAAAGTGCTCAGTATTTCACACTCACTGTGATGTTAGCTACCAGGATTTCTTTTTAAATAGAAACCCCTTATTAGATCATTTCCTAGTTTACTGGGAGTTTTAACCATGAATGGATACTGAATTTTATCAGATGCCTTTTTAGCCTCTATTGAGATGGCATTTTCTCCCCTTTATTCTATTAATGTGGTGAATTACATTGGTTAATTTTTACATGTTAAACCAAACTTGCATTCCTGGATAAACCCCAATTTGTCATGATGTAGTCTCCTCTGTATGTATCTCAGGATTTAATTTTGTAATATTTGATTTAGAGAGTTTTTATATTCATAAAAGACACTGGTTTATAATTTTTCTTGTAATGTTGGGAAGAATTAATCAGTAAAATCATCTGGGTCTGATGATTTCCTTGAGCAGAAGTTTTAAGTTGCAAATATTGTATTTTCCTTTCATCAGATATAATACAATTCAGATTCTTCCTTTGTGTCAGTTCTGATACCTTTGTTCAAAAAATTTACTCACTTCTCTTCACCTAAGTTGTGAAATGTATTTTTATTTATATGATCTTAAGGGATGCCACATTTTCATGTAATTTGTGTTTTCTTTTGCTTTCTTCTGAGCAATCTTGCTAAGTTTATCAATTTTATTAACTTACTTAATGAACCAACTTGAGGAAATTTAAGATTTTAAGTTGTGTATGCTTCTATTTTGTTGAGTCCTGATTTTATTTTTACAATTTCCTTCCTTACAGTTTTTTGATTTTAATTTGCTTCTTAAAAAGTAAGTTAAATAATTAGTTTTCAATCTTTCTTCTTTTTAATATATATCCACTGAAAGCTATATATTTTCTTTAAATACTGGTATAGGTACATCCACAAATATTGATTTGAAATATTTCACCACTCATTCAAAATAGTATTTACACTTCCACTGTGATTTCTTCCTTGAGCCATGACTTGTTTAGAAATATATTTCTTAACTTTCAAACATTTAAGAACTTTTTATTTCTCTTCTTTCCCAAATACTGGGGGATTTCCCATCATCCTTCAGTTGTTATTTCCAGCTTAATTGTTCTGTAAGCAAAGATCACATTCTGTAACTTCTAAGCCTTTGAAATTAAGACTTGCTTCATTGCCACATATGAGATATTCAAAATTTTTTTCAACTGTGCTATTAAAAAACCCTATATATCCTGTAGTTGAGCAATATTTTGTATATACAACTATGTATACTTTATTATTCATCATTTCTATGGTTTCTTTATATTTACTGATTTTTATCTGATTATTCTTTCAGTCTCTGGGTGTATATAAATGTATATGTATATATATAAAACAATAAAGTCAACTTAATCATATTTTTCAAATCTTATACATCTTTCCTGAATTTTGTCTGTTTATTAGTGTGTGCAAAGATAAATCTCTGACTGTGCTTCTGGATTTATCTATTTTCCTTATGTTCTGTCAAGTTCTGTTTTATATATTTTAAGACTATGTTATTAGCTGCATACATATTTGCGATTTCTTTCAGGAGACACTGTTACCATGATGATACATCCCTCTTTGTCTCTACTTGCCTCATCTATGAAATACACTCTGATAACTGAGAGGTATTAACTTTCTTTTGTTTGGTGTTTTCATGGTGTGTCTTTATTACATTTATTGATCCTTGTACTTGAAATGGGTCTCATAAGAAGCAAGTGAGTTTTTTCTTTTATATCTGGGCTGACAAAGTTTCATTTTTAAATGAATCTTTTTTTTTTTTACATTTAATGTAATTATTAATATATTTTTGTTTAAATTTACCATCTTACTATTTGTCCCATTAGTTTAGTTTTCTTTATTTTTTCTTTTCTTCTACCTTCAATATTAATCAAGTATTCCTTTAATTATAACTTTTGCCCTGCTGCTACTAGCCTATTGGAAAAAATATCTATATCTGTGTCAATATATTCAATCTATTAGGAGTACCCTAGAGACTACAATATGAATGCCTGACTTAATTTCTGTCTAATATAAACAGTACAACAATAACACTTTTCTTTTTTGGAAATGCTGAATTTATCTATGGTAGTTTTAGTTCTGAGTATCTTAGCATTTTGTTTTAGTTTGATTTGATTTTCTCTTTATTCTTTCACAGTAACCATTGGGCCCTTTTGACAGTTACTAAAGGTTTCCCTTTGAATAAAACAACCAAAGATTTGTACCTGGAGATTTAAATAATCTGCTTAAAAATATTAAAAATACTGAAAATGTATATAGCATTTCCATAGAATGGAGTATTATCCAGCTATTAATAGTATGAGTCCTAATTAACATAGGAAACATTTTGTAATAGTAAGTAAAAATAAAGAATGTATATATGTGTATTTGCATGTATATGTATAGATAGATATTTGTAATAAAGTGAAAATCGGAAGTAAATACCAAAAACAGGAACATTATTATGTCTGCAGAGTGTATATTTTCTTGTTAAAACTTTTCCATATTTTTCTTTCTGGGACTATTACGTTTACATAGATAGGAAGACAGATAGACACAGAGGGAGAGAGAGAGGGAGGGAGGGAGAGAGAGAGGGAGGGAGGGAGGGAGAGAGAGAGGGAGAGAGGGAGAGAGGCGGGGAGAGAGGGAGAGAGAAACAGAGAATGAGAATGCAAGGAAATATTTTCTAGTACCTAGCACTGAATCCACTACATTTTTCTAAATTAGCAACACTATCTGTTCTAAACTTTGCCCTTGTACCCACAAACATGGGGTTAGTTTTGTGGCATTTTTACACATACCCAGAACATTGGCTAAGACATCTTTGTGTGGCCATCATAGTCTAGCCTATTAATTGTCTTTCATAAGATCAAATGCACTATTCGTCCCAGAAAAATCTCTCATAAAATAAATGAAGCATTTACTGCAATGCCCTTTTTCTCAGTAGCACTGGGAATGAGGTCTATGTAAGACCACCTATTCAGCAGTGCCAGCAAGGGGGAGCAGCCCTGGAACTACAGCAGGCAGAGCTGAGATTTACATAAGAGATTTAATCACATTCCAAACTCGTGAGAAAAGGTGAGGTGAGTACAGAGTTATAAGAAGAAATACTGTATTTTAAAAAGTATCAATCTTTCCATTCTACAGAAGAATCAGAACACCAGTCAAGGAATAAACAACTGGTTCAAAACACCTAAAATGTAAAACAATCAAACTATCATTTCCATTTAATAATTCAAGCTACATATTCTGACTCTTGGAAGTTAAGCCATAATCAAAGGGTTATTTGTTGTTACTTTATTTATACCTTTCTTGGAAATAAATCTCAGAAATATCTACATAACCCAAAATCGACATCATAAACTTTAGTTCTCCTACAGCCTCTGCACATAGCTTGACAGTTCTTCAACTTGTAAATTTGCAGCACCAGCACTTCAAAATGATAGGTAAATAGAGCCACCAGTGACACTTTGTGACAAGCCCATCCTTCACCCAAAACATAGCCAAGGGAAGTATCATTGTGACCCAAAGCTTATGTATGCCAGTCTAGACATACATCAGAAACAAATGACTGTCTCACATACTGGTTTTACAAGAACAAGTATCTATTTCAAATCAAAGAAAAGCAAGAAATGAAGCAACCATTCAACTAAGCTCAGTAAAAAAGCTATTTGGGGATAATTTTTTTTTTAGTTTACACTTGCATTTTCTTTAGCATGGGTTTTTCAGGTGATTATGCACTCACCTATTATAATGATAGTGCTAAATTAAAACCCAATTAGGAAAGGACCCATTAATACAAGATAAACAGACAAACCAATGAAAGATAATAATGAAAATATGGAAATGTACAAAATACAAGTGGCATGAATTAGCTCTGAAAAGACATACTATTCACACAATAGGGAGGAGACAACTGGATAACTATTTGGAAAACAAACGAATTCTTGCTCTATAAAATATTTTACAATGAGTTCTAGATGAATAAAATATCTAATTATGAAATATATAAAGTATTAAAAGAAAATGGAGATTACTAGTCTTATATTTTGACATAAAAGAGACCTATCTAAACATGACACCACACATTTAATGATAAAATATTGGTAGGTTTGACTACACAAAAATATACAGTATTTTCTAGAATAAAATCCCCTTCGTAAATAAACAAATCTACTTAGTAAGTTAGCTAGCTAACTATTCAGTTAGAAGTATCTTTCTACCAAATAAAATTTAAGGTGACTCAAAAATACATAAACATCTATTAATATTTCACTATTTTAAAAACACATGCATAAAAAATTATAGAGATAAGAAAACAAAGGTTGAAAATACGATTTAGCAGTCGCACAACACACCAACAGATGCTAACTCACGATGGGCTAGGTGTCCTGCGCTGTCCTAAGCCCTCCATTACTTGAACATCTACTCCTGTATATTTTAAATGATCCCAAATTTCTATTGTGACTTGAAAGAACTCACACTTAAAGGACGTCCAAGATGACACATAGCTAAAACACTTATGTTTACATCCTTACATTGAGTAGATTTTGGCTGAGATAGTACTACCCTTTTAGAACATATTTCACGTAGGCTGAGATCTATACTGAGTGCTTCTAAAACTAATATCTGCTTGGAAAAGTGTTTATCATCTGTTTTGAGAAAAATCAGTGTAATATTTTCAACCATATGATGTGAGGAAGAAAAATTGCTATGATAGAACAGTTTTCAATTCTATTTCATTTGTCTACAAAAAACTGGATAGTCCAAAGAAGCTTAAAAATACCCAAAAGGTTCCACGTATTTTGTTTTTTTTTAAATGTGTGTTCACTATAAAATAATATAAACACATTATATAAAAATAGGGAAAATAAGGGGGAATTACATATAATTCCACCACATAAACACAACCAATGTCAGACATTTCAATTATTCTCTTCCAATATTTTTCTCCTTTTTATCTGCTTGGGTCTAAGAATTCCAAAATCCACTTTACAACCTTTATGACAGAAAGGATTTTCTGGGTTAGCACCAGCCCCATTAGAGTGCTCACCAATTCTAAATCAGGAGAAGTCCAAGGTAATAGGGTCTTACAATATCATAGAGACAATCTTGCCCCCTCAAAGGGTAATACTTCTGTATACAAATGCCTTTTAGGATATGCTGAACTTACGACATAGAGGTTAAAATAGTTAACAAAACACATAATTAAGGTTGCCTATTACGTGGCTTTCCACCCTCTTCTGCATATTAGTGCTATCTTGACTCATTTTAAAGAAACTTAGTTTTTCATCAGGTACTGTCACAGATAAGCCACTTAGCCAGGGCCAATCCAAAAAATAATTTTTGTTTTGAGCTCAGTTTCTTCTTCCTATTTGCCTAGTTTGGGTGATGTGATATGTGAAGGAGGTGAACCTTTTAAGAATGTGTATAGGCAGGAAAATCCAAGATACTTAACTACAAAGCTTCTGAAACTTTTGGGCACTTAAACAGAATTCAGTCATCTGTGTGTGAGATCTGCATATAACTAGTAGTGACATTTTACAAATGCAACATGGTCCAAATGTTATAAAAACTGATGGTAAGGCTGTGTTAGTAAAATATTCAACTTGGTGTGAGTGAAATAACATGTTTTTCCCCACATAAAAATATAGTTATACTTTTTCCAATACATGAGAAACTATCTGAAATTTCTGACTTTGAAAAGAAAAATGTGTATTTCATATAAAATTGCTACTATCTTTTACCTTTCCATCATGATTTCACATGCACATACACATGGGAATTGGGCAAACTTAATTTGTATCACTATTCCCTAGAAATTGGACCCCCAAATTTTACATTAATTTCTTAGTGTTATCAACTAATTAGTTGTAATTTTTATTTTTCTATTAAGAATAAACAATTATAAAACATAGCTGGTATTTCATAGTAACTATAAATGGAGCATAACCTTTAAAATTTGTGAATCACTGTATTGTACACCTGTATCTTATATAATATTGAACATCAACTATACTTCAATAAAAAATGAACAGTTCATTCTTAAATTCCTGTCATACCTTAGACATCAACCCTGATTGATGTGAAAACTCAATCAAGTGAAAACCCAAAGACTGAATTAGAATACCAAGCCATGCATAAGTATGCAAATACGAAGATGTCTTGCTGACATCCTCTCATAATTCGTTATTCATAATCACTGGGAACCTGGCATCAAAGGGTACAGAGAAGCCCTGGCAAAGCTGTACTCACACTTCACACAGAGCTGCTGGGAAAAAGACATCAGTACATTGTGGCAATGGTGTCACCGGACTTAGCCCTGGTTCCACCACTGACTATCTCTAAATCTGATCTGGGACTAGTTCTTTCACTTTCTGAGCTGTGAGTCTATGGAAAAGCGCTAATGCTACAACAGACTCAGGAACCACTCAAGTAAAAGAAAAAAAAATCAAATATTAATGTCATCAAAGCTTTGAAAAATGAAAAGTCTATGGTTTCAAATGCTTTGGGAGTAAGTTCTTTCTCAAGTAATAGATGAAGCTTGCTATTTTCTGATTTGTGCGCAGTCTTAAAGCGAAATGGCTCGTCAGTATTTTTCTGGGGTTGGGGAAGGGAAGGGCTTAACCGTCTTCCAGTTTCAAGAAGGTGAAAATCTTTCTAGAAATTACTTCCATAGCTCTTCTTTATCTTAACCCAGATCCTTTTCTGCATTTTCCTTTTCTCTTTTTAGAAATCACTTTTACTTCAATCTTTTTTTTCTCTAATTCTTCTTAGTAAAAACATCTATTAAATCCCTATTTTTCCTCAAGCCTGATCTTGCGCCCCTGTGCCACCTTATCCTATATGATGAGGGGCTCAAGTTCTAAGTGTGACCCATGTGGAGTAACAGAGGAGGTGGGAGCGTGAGTGTGGGATAGAGACAGTGAATCCTTCTAGGATGATCCCTACCCCTTAAGTACTGTCTGGATATTTTCCTGATATTTCCATGTTATTCTACTTGACAAGCAACTACTCTTCCCCATCCCCTCCCTCCCTCCCTCAAAAAAAAAAACCAAAAAAAAAAACAAACCCGTGAAGTAGTCAGTCAGACCTTGAATTATCAGTGACAGAAACGGAGAAGCCAACTATCCAATTTTCTATTTTTCTTTCACTGAGATTCTGTGGGCAGTGGTGTCTCTCAGAACGCACTTCAGAAAACATGCAGGTAATTTCTTCACATTCAATACCATCAATTAGCTCCTATTTCAAAATGGATTTTTCCTGCCTACCAAAAAAAGTCAATGCTCATTTACTTTGATCTCTTTATAGTTGTCCTTCCTCCTTAGCTAGAAAGTCTTTCCTTGCTGTTAAGTATCTGCCAACTTGGAAAGCTAAAGTACCCAAAACTGGCAGAGATACGTTATTGTCATCCCTATATTTCATTTTCCCAGAACCCAGCACAGAAGAAAAAAATAAAAAAAAATAAAAACCTATTTTCACATGCAAGTGACACTAGCTCAGTTGCTGAGATTAGCTCAGGAGGGTGGGGGAAACGTGTACCAGTTCCCTTTCATATATGTATCCTTTTTATCCTCTTCCATCTGCAACTCAATGGATAGAACATGTGATGGGTTGGAGAAATCTGTTCGTTCTGGTAAACTGTTTGGAGGTGTCAAGGCTAAGAATAGTCATGGGCTGACATTAAATAGTAGGGACACATGCTGAGCTGGCTCACCCAAAGCTGGTGTCTACAGCAGCACACCAAATTAGAATTTAGATGGGAAACCTTTTTTAGAACATTCTTGGATCTGATCACTCAGACATTTTAGAGATGCAATGTGACCCTTGGGGGCATGAATTTCCAAGGACGAGACTGATTCAGGTGCTCTTAAAAAATGCTTTAGGCCAGAAGAGAGAGGAGAAGACTATCACAACAACCTCTCCTCTATCACTGAGGAGAATTTCCCCTGATCACAGAGACAGAGGGGCGAGGAGGTGAAGCAGGAAAGCCAATCTAGAAGAAATTATTATGCTTTCTAAAATTATGGAACAATCCTGTCCTTTGACGTTACCAACTTGCAGATCTGTCTGAAAGCTTAGCTGATTCACATCTTGGCAACATCCATATTCAGCCTAGGTTAAATATATGTCTAAATCTATGTCACTATAAATGTCACAATCATGGCAAAAATACCTGTTTCCTTTGGAAACCATGTTTCCCTTCCAGTCATTGCTCCTTTAAATCACTTGCGCATGTTTAGATTTGGGTGGCAAAGTGGTTAAACTGGTCGATTAAGAAAAGAACAGGTCACTCTTTAGATTAGATTTGGCAAACAGTTTGGCTGTGGATATAACTGTTCTTCTAACTCTGGAGAGTTTCCTGAGTTCTCTATTAAAAAATGGATCTTTCACATGCTTTCCGATTTTACCAAACGACTCTTTTTTTTCACAAACGATCAAACAAGTTTGTTCAGAGAGATGTGTTAATTCACAGACTCGCAGGACAAGGAGCCTTGGGCTTGAGAGCTCATGTGGTATCAAGTACATAACCTCCCTCTGGGCAGGACCCTGCTGGAAACCTACCAAGGGAACCAGAAGTGTAAGTCCCCTTCCAGAGCTGGAGGGAAGACACATTCAGCGATTCCAGTGTTCAGACACGCCATGCCACCTACCTATGTGCTTCAAAGGGATCCCCCATCTTGTCACTGAAAACTATTTCTTCACATTTTGTTCACCACAGGGTTAGAACATGTGTGCTCACAAACCTTTGATAATCATGCTGTTTCACAGACACTAGGTCAAACAACCCCCACTGCTCTTTCCTGTTCCTCAGAGCTCGGTATAATAGTATTTCAGTCAACATCATTGCTTTGTGCCCTAGCACTTCTATGGCCAGACTCAGAAAAACACCACATTCCTCTAGGCACACAAAGTACATTTTGGGTTCATCTATTCATTCCACAAACATTCACTGAAAGCTCCTATAAGCTGGACCTGTTTCAGGGACTGGTATTACAGAGGTAAACAGAACAGGTAAAATTCCTGCCCTCTTGAAATGCACAGACAATTTAGGGAAGGGAGACAGTTAACAAAGTATGAAAGTAAGAGGAAAGAGACATAAAGATTATAGCTCTTCTTAATGAGAAGGGATAGCCCACGGCAAGTGCAGGTTTAGGAGGCAAAATGAGGATTTGGAGTTTGGACATATTATTTGTGATGCCTGTTAGATTTCCATTAGATTTGTCAAGTAAACAGGCAGATTTAGGAATCCAGAGTTGAGGAGAAGCTGTCAAGGAGATACAACTTTTGCAGTCAATTATTGACTCAAATTTCACTTACAATTCATCCATATCATTTACTTTTGTAATAAAGAGTTTGTCATTTCCATTTTAACCAATCTCCTATTCCACAGTTTCTTTATCTTTCAATCAGAACAACTACAACAATTTCATCAAGCTTTATTCTAATTTTCTAATACAACTTGACAAGCATCTATTAACTATATTTAATTTCTAACCTTAATTAGAAATTTCACCTTCTCCTCAATTATATTTTTACCAGAATATATTTTTTTACACTTTTTTTATTGAAAAGTTATTAAGGGTTGACTTTGTGCAAGCATTTCCTATGCATCATGTCATTTAATTCTCTGAAACCTTTATAAAATAAGTATTACTATGATCTATGTTTTGTTAATGAAGAAATTGAAAAGAAGGGACATTAAGCAAGTTGCCTCTGGTGACATGGCCAGTGTCTTAAACACAATACTATACCAGCTACATAGCCTCCCCAAAAGTGGAAATGTTATTCCACTCCTTAGAGATATGTATTTCAAGTCTACAAATATCCACTGAGGGCTCTTCGAGTGCAATGCAACATCTATAGAACTGAGCTCAAGATGAGCAGGCATCCAAAAAAAGAACTTCATTAATGTCTACTGAAATGAAGAGGGGTGAAAAATCATGCATTTCCTAGTGTCTTTGCAGAATTATCTTACATCAAACTAGAAGGAGAGGTAGTATTATCTGAAGCCTCAAATAAATCAACTATCCCAATTCTTAGAAAATGTAAAAGCCTGGATTTGACCCTCAGCATATTATTTCCACTGTGATGAGATGCTGCACCACTGAATTAACTGTGGGCCTTTTTAATCTTTTGCTGGAAGAATCTGAACACTGAAGATGGTTGAGTGTGAAGATTACAATGTTTTCCCCCACTGCTATCATGAATTTATAATTAGCACCCATGAGATAATAGAAACTATTGGTCTCTGTCCTTGGTTCCTGGCACAGAACTCTTAAAACCCTTGTAATTCTCAAAGTGATAAGAGCATCTTTTGTTCTAATATTTGGTCTTTGACCCTGAACCTGAGACAAGGCTGCAAAACCTCTGTAAATTCCTAAGTGTTAAGAGTACTAGGAACATCTTCGGTTTTATTGAGGTGACTCTGGTTGTGTTCTTGGATGGGAGCTGCTCACCAGAAACACCAAACCCTGATTGGAACTTGGAATTTTCAGCCCCTACCTCCTTCTCTTTGAGAAGAGAGGAGAGGAGCTGGAAATGAAGTTAATAACTGATCATGTCTACATGAGGAAGCTTCCATAAAACCCCAACAGTATGGTGAGCTCCCAAGTGGGTGAACACATCCACATACCTGGAGGGTGATGCATCCCACTCCATGAAGACAGAAACTCCTGCACTTGGGACCCTCCCAGACCTCAACTTATTTATCTTTTTATCTGAATTCTTTAACATATACTTTAATAAACTGCAAACATGTTTTCCTGAGTTCTCTGAGCACTCTAGCAGATTTAATCAAATCTGAGGAAGGAGCCATGGCAACCTCAGATTCATAGTCAATCAGTCAGAAGCACAGGTGATGACCTGGATTTGCAGTTGGCAGCGCAAGTGGAATGGCGGCAGTCTGGTGGGACTGAGCCCTTAACCAGACGGATCTGACACTGTCTCTAGGTGAGTAGCTCCAGAACTGTGTTAAACTGTAAGACAACATGCTGGTTGCAGACCTGCATGGCGTGGGAAAAAAATCCACCTATCTGTTGACTAGGTGTATCAGAAGTGAAACTGTATTAGTAGTACAGGAGACACACAGGAGAAAACTTAGGTTTTCCTATTCAGCATCATTTCTCTGTGAATGATGGGAAATAACTATCACTTACTGAGGAGATAAAATATATACACACAACTGGAAAGCAATCTCAAATGAAGAGCAATTAAGTGATTGACCTAAAGTTGTACAGTAAATTAAGGGCAGGACTCAGAATGAACACAGGTGTTTTGCCTTTGATCCTGTCTTCTAGGCTGCCGTATATGTATATAATAGAGCCATTTAACTCAGGTTGTGCAGTGAGACAGAAAACAGTAAGAACTAAATTAACCTTATACTCTCAAGGCCAACATTAGCCTCTCCACTCCTTGTCTCAATTTGGTCCTGAAAGAGGCTTAGAAAACAGGTTCATTTCTAAAATGGATTAATTTAGAAATTTGTTAGACCATGTAACAAAATTATTTGGAGTGTAAAGTAACTGCTTCTTTTCCCCCACTTCTTACATGCTCTTCCTAAAATAAATACACACATTAATTCCCCTAAATTATTATAATGTTTAGAATTGCTCTATTGCTGGGCTTTCTACTGAGAGGACAACTTCTAGGGGGGTTTACTAATAATGGAGTCATTCTGAAGTGTCAGTAGCTAATCCTCTTGGATGGATTCCGAGAAATACCTGTCTGATGATGAATTTATCTCTCTCATGAATAGAATCCCAGGATATAGCAAGGTTGGGTCTAATACTTCCCTATTTCAAAATATAGAAACAGATGAATTGATATTGAACTTTCATATGATAACTAGGACCAAAATTTTTTTCTCCAAGCTGTGAGAAAAAGAAAGGAAACGGATGATAGGAACAAAGTCTCTTGTAGAGGAAAGAAGCTATGAAAATAGTCTACAGTAATTTAAAGCAATATGTAAGTGTAGTGCTTTTATTACACATTCAAATATTGGGTCCTAACAATAACCTGGTGAGATAAGCAGGTGAGATACCATTATGTTCATACTGCAAACGAGGAAACTGAAGCTAGAAGAGATTAAGTGGTTTACGAAGAAGACCCCAAGAAAGGATTAGAATTTGTAAGAGATTTTATGGCAAAGAACGCAGGAGAAGTGAAGAGAGACATCAGACTGCAATGTAGCTCTGGCACTTAGGAAAAGAGAATGCAGAAAGGAGAGTCGTGTAGATAGACTCTTGGGTTATAGCATAATTACAAGAAAGTTTCAGCCAAAGACCTTCACTGGAAGAGCAAGTCCACTGTCTTGGGAGGATGGGTTGCCTCAGTAGCCTCGCCTTGCTCTGTCTTAGGCTGACAGCAGCCCATAGGAAGCATGGCCTCAAAGGGAACACAGCTGTGGGTCCAGAGGGACAAGAGCTGGGAATATTAATCAAGTATCCTCCTCACAGCTGGAGAACTGACCAACACATTTTCCTGTCTGCCATAATCTCCTACGATCACCCCAACAACAAACAGAAATGGCGGTCCTGGAAGTCTAACATCTAGCAGATTATTTTATACAGTCTTTTTCTTTTTGAAATTGAAGTATAACTGATTTATAATATTGCATTAGTTTCTGGTCTACCACATAATGATTTGTTATTTCAGACATTACACAATGATCAACGAGTCTAGTTACGATACAAAAGTATTACAATATTATTTACCCTATTCCCTATGCTGCGCATTAAATCCCCAGGACATTAATTTTGTAACTGGAAGTTCGTTCTTAACTTCCATCACCTTAATAGGTGATGGACTCATTCCCTGACTGCTTCCCATTGGGCAGCCACCAGTTTGTTTCCTGTATCTATGAGTCTATGTATCTGTGTTGGAACTCAGAGCATGTGAGGTTTTGTGTGTGCCCTTTAAGAGCTGCATCTCTGTTTTCCTGTAGCTTCCCAGCTCTCCTGAACACAAGCCATGCTGATTATCAAAGACAAGACATTCTGGGGGCTCATCCTCTTGGTATAGGTCTCCTGGGCTCAGGACCCTGATATGGGCCTAAGACCCCTGTTCCTTGGGGAGAACTCCTACAATTGTGATCGTCCTATTTGCGGGTTTCCTATCCAGGGGTGTAGGTCTTGACTACAGTGTGTCTCCACCTCTCCCACCCATCTCATTGTGGTTCCTTATTTATATCTTTAGTTATGGAAAACCTTTTATGCTAGCCTTCAAGTCATTCTTATAGATAGCTGCTCCGTAAATAGTTCTAATTCTGGTGTGTCCATGGGAGGATGTGAGCTCAGAGTCTTCCTACTCCACTGTCTTGGCCACACCTCTATCTATAAAGTCTTTAATATGCAAAGATACATGATACTAATAAACAGTTTCCAACTACAATCATATGATTATGAGTACAGTTATATAAGTTGTCAGATTCTGTTATTTTTTTAAAGCCAAATCAGTAACAGTTATGCAAGGAAGAATTAAGTTGTAGAGTGAATCTCCTGAAAAGTTTCGGAGGCACAAAAACTATCTTGAACACAAGGGAGAACAAACATCTCCTGTAATTTTTCTTTTTTAAAAAGACTACAGTAGATTAGTTTTGCCACTACGCACCACCCACTATCAATTGTGATTCAAATATACTTTACTCACTAGGTGAAATTTTGATGGATACCGAACACTCTAGAGCCTATTTACGTTCACTCAGATATCTGTTCAAGTGAATAAATGTAAATGAGCTACTTAAAATGAAAATCCTTTCCTCATAAGAAATAAAAGATATGTATATTTATCAAGTAACACCTGTTTTGACATGGGAGGGAAACCCTCATTCTGTCCTGAAAACAAGTCTGTAGATATACATCATTCCTTCAAAGTGCATACGAAGAAATTGAGGCCTAGAGACATAAACAACTTACTGAAGGTTTAACAGAGAATGCCAAAGGCTTGATTTGCACTTGACTCCATTGCCTATCAAAAAGAGGGGGTAACACAGCCCATAAAATTGCATATTAAAATACTATACCTTCAGACACATCATTTGATTGTTCAACGTTCCTTATTATCTGACTGACACACAAATTTTCTTTTCAGTGGACCATCAAGAGATGAAAATTGTTTAGAAGTGATACGTTACCATGACTGTCTTTATAACAGGGAAGAATGGTTCTCCCTTCCCCACCTACTCCTCTCACTCATAAAATGGCCTGATAGGAATTCTTCTTGGTATTATGGATCATAAAGAAGCCTACTGAATTATATTTTTGTTTGGACCTGGTTTTTGGAGATTTAAGAAGAAATCAGATAAACAGTTTTTACTCCAAAGGAATACAAATTACCCACAAACATGTTAAAAAGTTGGTCAAAAGAAATCAAATGTAATTTTCACTTTTTCTCCCATGTCACAATATTCATGTCATTGGATATGCTTACTTTTGTGCCTAAAATACTCTTTTCAATTTCTCCTTCACTAAAATCAGTCTTTAAAATTCAGTTTAAATCTTTTTATTTTCCTGTGAAGCCTCTGCACCACCCCTCAGTGCACCTGGGAAATGGTTGCACTTTCTTATTACACCTTTCTTTCACACCTGGAAGATGGTTGACTCTTTCTGTGTACAATATCCTCTCTGTACAATACCTCCCATATAGCTGTCATCATACCACTGCGCAATTATTTGTCTGCCTTCAGTGGCAGCCAAAGAATTCCTTGAGGACTAAAACTCACTTTTGCTCAATTTTGTGTCTTTGGTACCTAACACTGAACAAGTATTTGTTCAGTGAAGGTAAGACTACATGGTAGAAAGCAAACAGCACGGAAAAATTAACTGTAGATCTTAAGAATCTTAATAAAATGATGCCCATTTATAGCTAATCTTCTAATTTCCTTTTTCCAAGTGTAATCCTACGATTCTTGCAAGGAAAAAACTGGTGTTAAACTTTTGTTCATTTTTATATTATCATTATCCAAACAAACCATAGATAATAAATTATAATTACATTATATTCTCAAAAGGACATTCAATATAATACATAGATGATAGAATGGTAGGTATTTAGATGGATAAATTATGCAAAAAGTAAAGTAAGAAAGTTATTTTAGTTAATTTATAACACCCCCCAAAATAACCAAAATTTTGAAAAATAATGACTCATATTTCATGTAAACAGAAATAACAGAAATGACATACTGAGCATGCCTTTTAGTATTAGGTAAACTCTCCTATTTGCACTATCTTGAACTTGTGTTGTCTTAATGTGTCTAAATATAACACGCACAAAACTGAAAAATGCATCATGTCTTCTTTAAATTATAATACAGTGGTTTTAATTTTGCAGAAGTTGCAGTAGAACAATGTAAATAATTGTGTTTCTTTCATCTTAGTACTATATAGTTTATGTATCAGTTTTTCTTCCTAGAATTTAAATTTCTTTATCTTAGCCCTTCTTATAAAGTTGTTAACAAACTTCAATTATAGAAAAAATGAAAACTGAAATAGAAAATAAATATCTTGAAAACAAATGAAGAAAAATCAATTTGTGGGTTCTCTTTTGTCAAATAAAAGCCACTGTAAGTCTTAACATAGCCATACAATGGTTTCCTCATTTTTGTCCATCACCAAAAAGCCTTCATTTATAGAGCATTAAGCTCATCTCATCTGAGTATTACATTACAAACACAGAGACAAAGCATAG
Organism: Camelus ferus; assembly: GCF_009834535.1. NCBI lineage: Eukaryota > Metazoa > Chordata > Mammalia > Artiodactyla > Camelidae > Camelus > Camelus ferus. Next base: position 15,955,844 of record NC_045699.1, read on the forward strand.
AAAATTGTTGTGTCTTGCATTCTGATAATATCTTTGCAGAAGAATGTAACAACCTGGTCATCAGGAAAAGTGTAATCACAAATCCTTCTGGGAATAAAAAGAAAGAAAATGTTGTATATTAATTCTTGAGAAAACATGATTCAGTGCAGTTATAAGTTTATGTATTCTAAATGTGTTTGTATGGAAAACAGATTGTTATATAATAGAAAAGCAACACAGAGTTGGCTAAGACCAGTCTATCCATCATTATTTACTTATGTGACCTCGCACATGTCCCTTGATCCCTCAGGTCCAGTTTCCTTTTCCATGGAAATCTACTTCAGAGTTTTTATATGGAACAAGTGAGATAATGCATATTAAACTCGTGTGAACTTGAAACTAGAATATTCAGACACTACTATTATATCGTGTTTATAAATCCCACATAAACACACAGACACACAGTATTTGTAGAGAATTAAAATATATCCACTGCATGAGCATATGTGCATTCCACAAGTAGCACAGTGTCCTAACAGATTGCTGTTACATTGCATTTGTATCTGTAAGCATTAGTGCCATTTTCACATACCTGTTAAGCAATCTTCTGTTATTACTTTCCAACACATCATTTATGTCTCTCTCTTTACTAACATAAGACCATTATCTTGCCATTCAGCAATGACAGATGATTCATCCAAGATTCCAAACGACACCTTCTTGATATAAGGGCGAGGGGTCGGGGGAGAACAACTTTGCTGCTGCTTCTCTTTTTTTTTTTTTAAACAGATACATTCTACATGTGCCTTGTATTCAGTTTGCGGGGAAAAGCCACAAAACATATTTGGTAGCGTGAACTACCAGAGATTAATTATGTCTTTTCAAAGGGCAGAGGACAGAAGAGATACTGTCTTCAGCAACTGTAAATTTTAACAATAGAAACTATTCTGCACGGAGAATTCAAAATGGTAGAAGTTGCACAGGGGAGGAATTGGAGAAGAGTGAAAAATTTATTAATTCAGTAGCACAAAATAAATCCAGGGTCCATTTTTCCTTGTCTTTAGGATTGGAATGCCGAAGAGGCAAAAGACATTTTCCTACAGTCTTTGATCCGGTGGTTTTATTTTCTGTCTTAAGTCAATATTCGCTAAGTGTTTTTTTCTTTGATTTGTAAATTTCTGTGCTAACTAAAATACGTCACTTGTCATCTGCCTCTACAAGGCTTAGGTCACTAGTCACTGCAGTCACTGGTCTTCAACACACCCTGCAAGGAGTCAGGGCAGAGATCAGGAAAGAGGCACCCTGTGCTCTGGGAAAACTGGCAGAACTGGCAGAATTGAGATAATTGGCTATTTTCAGAAGATGTTATAAGCCCAATTTCTTACACCTTCTTATATCTAGAAAGGCACTAACATCATTAAAGGAGACATCTGCTCCTCCTAACTAGTTGCAAGTTTCTTGTGACTGGCAGCAACCCTCTGCCAAAACGTGTGCTGGACCGCACGACCCCCTTCACCAGCAACACATATATACTGACCATCTCCCCTTGCCTCTTCGGAGCAGTTCCTCCGAGCTGTCTGAGAGGCTGTCTTCTGGCTGTAGTCCTCACTTTGCCCCATATAAAACTTGACTCACAACTCTCACACTGTTCATTTTTTTCCCAGTAGACCCAAGATGATTTTATTACCCGTTATAGCTAACTTGTATCGAATGCTTAGTATGTACTCACCATTGCATCATTTCATTTTATCATTAAAATGACTTTACACAGCAAGTGAATAGAAGTAAACAAGTCTTAGAGAATTAGTGAAAGAGCATCGATTTGAATCCCTGTATTTGAATCCAAAACCTCTGCTCTTAACAACTACTTCGGCTTGTCAGGGCAAAATGAAAAGATTAAGCCACAGAAAACATGAAATTAATCAATACTTAAGGATACAATAATCAAATACCTCTTATTGAAGAGTTTCTTTTAAAAAAAAAAAGTGGAGAGGGATGCTTGTGATTGCCATCCCTTTGCAAACAATGACCTCCTAAGTACTCTTAAATGCTGTGGATGCAAGGAAGGTCACCACCTATTAGCATATCTGCATAGGAAGAACCAAGTGTGAACAATACAACAATACGACAATACAACACAGTCTGATACAGGGACTGAGGAGAGCTAGCTCAGACGGCCCCACTGCCTGGTGGGGTGAAGGACAAACTTTCCCAAGAAAGCCAAAGCAGAACAGAAGTTTGAAGGGAAATTTTTCTAGAGATGTGCAGCAGGAAAGGGAGGTCTGAGAAGGGAGAGAGTATTTAAGGCAGAAGGAACAGAACATGAGGGGAGTGGAGGTATGAAAAAGCAAGGTGCTTTTAGGAAGCATAAAGCTCCCTCAAAACGGAATGAATGCAGATGAGATTTAAAGGTAGGTGGAGCCAAGTTCATGGTCTTGTATGTCTGGAAAGCATTTGGAATTTTGGTTTTAGGCAAGGTAGAGTTATTGAAAGATTTTAAATAGGGCAATGAATTGAACATATTTGCACTGTAGACAGATTGTTTAAGTCAGTCTAAAATTAGATGTAATGGGATCAAAGCCTTAGACAAGGAGATAAAGTGGCCAAAGTTGCTCAAAACAGACTAGATTTTAAAAGCAAATAAATTCTTAAATAGCTGAGAGATGTGAAAGTAAAACTCATTTTTTAGTTTTCTGAGTATAGGAAGGACAATCTTATAATCAATGATTGCCTTGGAACCCTGTTGTTGCATTTCTATTTTTAATGCCAAAATGACAACAATAGTCTCAGGTATAATCCCAAATTCATGCTATTCTTTTACCAGTTAATAAGATAATATTCTCTATTGCCATTGTAATGTGCAATTGAAAAACTTATGTTGTGGAATAAGGCATTAGTTTCTTAAGTTATTTAATAAAATGAGACTTAGAATTGATATCATGAGAATGATGCAATAGACAAAAATTACCTATGTACTTTCTAATTGTTTAAGGGAAATAATAAAATGAAGACAGATTTCTAAATGATGAACTTTCAAATGAGAAAAAGTGATGAGAAATTTGATTATCCTGTAGCATACAGTAGTATGAATATAATAAATTCAAAAGAAGCAGTGCTGAAGCATCAAAAGTACAATTCCTATTATCATGCATACCAGTTAGAAGGTTATCAGTAAACACATAATAAAATTACATTTTGATAGTAATACCATGATACATCATTAAGTTGATAGACTCATTAAAATAATTTAGTCAGTAAAGCACCATTGTTAAAAAGGAAAAGTACCTAAAATGATCATGATGAGAGTGACTATGGTATAAAAGATGGTTTATTAAATTTAGAGTCAAAAGAATTAAGTGGACAATAAATAAAACATGGAACTTGATAATACATTTTCAGTAGTAAATCTAACTTTGGCACCTTGGTTTCAGCAGGAAAAAAAGAGACACTAAATAAATGTTATCTAAAATGTTACTGTTTTGCTGTTTTGTTTGTATTTAATTTCTACAGTTGTTTTGATTTGAGGTTTAATTAGAAATTATAAGCATGCGGGGATTATACTTAGTGTTATTTAATATGATAAAATTTAAATAAACTCCAGATTGTTTGCTGGATTTTTGTTTTTTCTAAAAGGAGACACATACTATTGAAGTTTAAGAAATGCTGCCTTGCATGAGAAATCATGAGGGTTTCAATTAAGATACTTAGGGAAAAGTTGGTAATGATTCCGTATGATTACTTGAGAAATTGAATAGATAAATTCATTCTTTCATTTCCAGCAAAAAATCTCTCTCTTTGGCCACCCAGAATATATCAGCCACTGTTTTCAACATGAAGGATACAGAGATAAAAGCCACGGTCCTGCCCTGGAGGAACAGAGAAGTTCCACATACCGAGTGATCACAGTACGAAGCTCTGCCCATATTGCTCCAGGATTTTATCCCAAGGTTGCTTCAAAAATCCCAGGTGATAAGAAGCTCAAGAGAGTATTTTCATCGTTTCTCTCTAAATCAGTGAAAAATTTTACCTCCTAGTCACTACTTCCCTTCTAATATTAAAAATACAAGAGGCGATAGCCTAAAACAGCCTTCAGGCAAGCTGAAATATTTACCAAGCTCTACCACTTTCTCCAATCAAGAGTATTCCTCGGAGATACACAGGTAGCCAAGTACAGAAAATCACGGCTCTTTCTTACTCACTTGGCAAAACTGATGACTGTGCTCTGATAAATGGAGATTTGTCTCAAAAACTGATTTAGTTTATGCTCATATGTAATTTATGTTATGTTTATGCTAAATAATCTTTACAAATAAATATATGTGTTAATGTATTTAGATAAGAACTATTTTCCATTTCTATTTACTAAATGTGTGCTTTGATAAACTTTTTAATCATAACGAAGAAAGAAGAGAGGGAAAAAAAGAAAAAGGCTAAGTAAGAAGGGCAAGGAGAAAAGGGAAGGAGGGAGAAGGAGAGGGGAGAGAAGAAGAGACAGAAAGAAATGATGAAGCAGATCAGGAAGGGGAAGTTCTTCTGATGCAGGAAAAATGAAGGGCACAAGAGGATGGCTGTGTCCTGGGCCTCAGCTGAGTCCCCGGGATGTGCCCCGCCAAGTAAGGGTCCTTGGCTTTGCGCAGGAAAGAATTCAAGGGCGAGCCATAGCTGAACAAAGGCACACAGACAGAGAGTGGCTGTCACAAAAGGTAAGAGAAAGGCCTAGGAGATACACATTCCATAGGCAGAATTCAGGCCATCTTACTCAGAAGGGAGAGCAGCTGACGCAGAGCATGGGACCAGACAGGAAAAATGAGATCGACTGCGAGGTGTGGAGGTAATTAGTTTTGGGAGGCTTGGTAACTTCATACGCTAACAATTGGGAGGATTACTCCAACTACTTTGGGGAAGGGGCTGGGAGTCTCAGGAACTGGGTCATCACCCACTTTTTAACCTTCTGTGGTCAGCCTCAAAACTGTCATGGCACCTGTGGGAATGCCACTTAGCATGCTGTTGTATTTTAATGGGCCTATACTAAAGCTCAAGGTCTACTGGGAGTTGAATCTTCTACCATCTTGCTGCTAACTGCTGTGTCATTCTTTTAATGGCTGTGCCCTGCCCCTTCCCTCCTGTCTCACTTCTTCTAGACAGACATATCTTGAAAGAGTAATAATATAAAATCCTCATCATCTTCATCTTTGGATTGGCAGAGTAAAGAAGCACAGTTATTTGCTTCAATATATCACTTGAGACGTTTTCTTGGAGCTCATATCCAATCTTATCCCAGTGCTGGTACTTATTACTTGCTCTCAACATCTCTGTTTTCAGTTTCCTGATGAGAAAAATGGGCATGAAAAGGACTAACTCATAGGAAGGATGAGAGGATTAAGAGTTAATGCATGTAGAGCATTTAGACCACCATCTGGCATGCATGTGGTGAGTGCTAAATTTGTGCTTATTCTTATCATTATATTATTTGCTGGGTGGCCATTATGAACAGAACACCATCCTGGTACCTAAACTGAGCTACTAGAAAACTGGCAGTCAAACCTTCTACTCTCCAGGGACAAGACACACTGTTTTGGAACCAACAATGTGATGAAATGTTTTACAGGGTAGCTCTAGTTGAACTAATTACCACCTGCACCCATCTGTGCCATTTGGTTCCTGGCCAAAATATTATGTATTATTGGGTGATATGGACATATTCTTTCATAGATTTGATTTAAAATAGTCATCCCAGAGGCTTATCTGAAGAGTAACTGCATCACAATCTCCTGGGGGACTTTTGAAAAATATAAATTCTTAAGTCCCACCCCAAATATATAGATCTCGAATCTTTAAAGACTGCACAAAAATGCCGTTTATGTGCTTAGTACTCATCCTCAGACACAGAGAACGCAGCATAGTGGAAAGAAGTTCAATTTACATACCAAAGAAAACCTAGAACATACATTAACACGTTTAACTGGAAAGGAATGACCCTGTATCGCTGTAAGACTCACAGGGCACAGCCTGGCCCAGGTATTAAGAGGCAGCTGGTGGCAGTGAAAGTTCTGCATCCAGATAGACTAGGTTAAATCTGGCTCCTTCACTTAGCAGCTGTGTGAACTTGGGCAAGTTACCTATCTCTCTGGGCCTCAGACTCTTCATATGTAAGAGAGGTATTCTTACTGGTTCTTGTGAAAATTAAGTACAATAGACATAAAATACCTGAAACATTACTTGGCACATAGTAGATCCTCAATAAATGTCAGTTTTCATTATTAACCTCAGGAATTATTATTCTTAATCTAAGTCCACAATACTTAGTCAGTGTGTCCCTGAGAATTAAGGGGTTTTCCCCTCTTCTATTTATATTTTCAATCACTTATTATATTAGAAGTCTTTCTTTTGAAGCTGTTCCTGAAAATAAGGTCTGAAAGTAAGCTTTCAAAAGAAAGAGTTAACATGGAAAATAACATCTCATTAGCTCTGGAATTAGTCTTTCCCAACACTACAAATATTATTTTTAATTTGGCACATTTTAAAGCAACACGAGGAGAGAGAATTGCTTAGTAAATACTGAGCATATATTATGGGCAATTTCAAAAAATCCAAAGAAGAACACAAAAAGAAATGTATCTAAAGGGGTGAAAGTAGAGGCAAAAATCAGTGGAAAGGAAAAGAAATTAATTAATAACCTTTTACTTAGGAATAAATCTGACCAAGGAGGTGAAAGACTTACACATGCAGAACTACAAAACACTGAGGAAATTAAAGAAGACTTAAAGAAATGGAAAGATATCCCATGCTCTTGGATTGGAAGAATCAATATCGTTAAAATGGCCATACTGCCCAAGGCAATCTACAGATTTAATGGGGTCCTGATCAAATTACCCAGGACATTTATTTACAGAACTGGAACAAATGATTCTAAGATTTATATGGAATCACAAAAGACCTAGACTTGCCAAAGCAATATTGAATATTGAATATGAATATTGAAATATGAAGAAAAAGAAGATGGAAGAACAACCCTCCCAGACCTCAGACAATATCACAGAGCTACAGTAATCAAAACAGTGTGGTATTGGCATAAAAACAGACATATGTATCAATGGAATAGAATAGAGAGCCCAGAAATAAATCTGCAGACCTAGACTCAATCTTCATCAAAGGAGGCAAGAATATACAGTGGAGTAAAGACAGTCTCTTCAGCAAATGGTGTTGGGAAAACTGGACAGCAGCAAGTAAATCAATGAAGTTAGAACACTCCCTCACTCCATACACAGAAATAAACTCAAAATGGCTTAGACTTAAATGTAAGACAAGACACAATAAATCTCCTAGAGGAATACATAGGCAAAACATTCTCTGACAAATCTTAGCAATGTTCTCCTAGGGCAGTCTACCCAGGCAATGGAAATAAAAGCAAAAATAAACAAATAGGACCTAATTAAACCTATAAGCTTTTGCACAGTAAACGAAACCATAAGCAAAACAAAATGACAACCTACAGAATGGGAGAAAATATTTGCAAATGATGCAACTGACAAAGGCTTAATTACGAGAATACATAAACAGCTCATATAACTTAATAACAAAAAACCAAACAACCCAATCTAAAAATGGGCAGAGGACCTAAACAAGCAATTCTCCAATGAAGACATACAAATGGCCAACAGGCATATGAAAAAATGCTCAGTATCACTAATTATCAGAGAAATGCAAATCAAAACTACAAGTGAGGTATCATCTCACACCAGTCAGAATAGCCATCATTCAAAAGTCCATGAATGATAAATGCTGAAGCGGGTGTGGAGAAAAGGGAACTCTCCTACACTGCTGGTGGGAATGTTATCTGGTGTAGCTGTTATGGAAAACAGCATGGAGATTCCTCAAAAGACTAAAAATAGACCTATAATATATGATCCAGCAATCCCACTTCTCAGTATATATCCAGAGGGAACTCTAATTCAAAAAGATAAAGACACTGCCATGTTCATAGCAGCAATATTTACAACAGCCAAGACATGGAAACAACCTAAATGTCCATCGACAGATGACTGGATAAAGAAGCTATGGTATATTTATGCAATGGAATACTACTCAGCCACAAAAATGCCATTTGCAGCAACATGCATGGACCTAGAGGTCATTATCCTAAGTGAATTAAGCCAGAAAAAGAAAGAAAAATATCATATGAAATCTAAAAAAGAAAAAAAAAAGACACTATGAATTCATCTACAAAACAGAAACAGACTTGCAGACATAGTAAACAATCTTATGGTTACCAGGGAAAGGGGGTGGGAGGGGATAAATTTGGGAGTTTGAGATTTACAAATGTTAGCCACTATATATAAAAACAGATTTTAAAAACGTTTCTTCCTTATAGCACAGGGAACCATGTTCAATATCTTGTAATAACCTTTAATTAAAAAATATGAAAATGAATATATGTATGTATATACATGACTGGGACATTGTGCTGTACACCAGAAATTGACACACTGTAATTGACTATACTTCAATAAAAATAAATAAATAAATGACCCTTTAGAGTGAATTCTGTTGTCTCTATATAGAATTGTATTAAAAACAAAAAACCGAAAACAATCTGTTAAAAGTACATAATGAAGTCCTACTTATCCCTGCCTAATAGACTCCAAAGAATTCGCATGTACTCTTTACTAATATAGAAAATTCACATTAGTTAATTTAGACTGAGACTAACTGATGAATCAGAAATCTAGGGATTAATTTTGTGAGATCATACACAATGTGAAATGCTCCTTCACAAATGCCCTCCACACTTCAAGCTCATAAATTATTAATGTGTGTTATGGTTGTTAGGGGCAATATATGGAAATGTACCCAGATTCCAAAATCTGAAATAAAAGTAAATGGTTAAAAATGAAAGAGAGCAGGGAGGAGATAATTATATTGGTTTGGTGAGAGGTGACACATTTCTACTACTCCATCAGCATTGATTTTAAAGATCTGAAAGACATACACACTGATGAATAATTCAGATTTCATTTATTAGTTCACTGACCCTACACATGGCTTCATAAAAATGAAAATAATGTTATTCTCCCACTTCATCCTGTGTAGAATGGAATGAGTACGTAGCTTAGTAAAATTGTTTTGATGTAGTTTGCTCCAGCACATTGTATACACATATATTTGCATGTCATACATTTGATAGAAATGTTGAGATAAACAATTTCAGTAACATGTAGAAAGGAGACCATTTTGCCCCCTACTGGCAGATGACTTACATCGATAAAAAACAATGCTGATTATCATGGAACAACTGGTTACCTGGCAACTAGAAATGAGACAATGTAGCAATACAGTTTTATGTCCTTAGTCTAGGACTGTCACAAAGAGAACTGTCACCAATGCATCTGCAGGGTTGCATCCTAGAAAATTATGAGTTTTCTCCCTGGTGTGTTCCAAAAGTTTAAATCCTTCACACTAAATTTTCTAGTTCGGGAAACAGAGTAGTTGGTGATGCTATTTACCAACACATTTGTTCAGGGTGAGAAAGACTGAATAAGATCATTCTTTGAACAGGTTGAATCTGGGATCTCTTTGGGGCACCAGTAAGAAGACTATTAGGAAGCTGGAAAATTTGCTATAATGGGGGTAAAAATATTAACTGTTTATATTGCTGCAACCATTCATTTGAAGGTCATTTATCTACAGTAATATTAGGTAATCTGTTATTTTCTTTATTAGTAGGTACTGTCTAACTATCTTCTTTGGGTTAGTTCCTCTTAGCCAGTGTTCAATAACTGTTTTCCAGTAAATTATATAACAGTATTAAAACTGAAGTTTTGGCTTTGACCCTATGACAGTAGCTACTAGATATCAAAGGCACTTGTAATGCAGCGTTTCTTGTCAGAAACAGGTATGTGAAAAATATATCTAGGACTCATGGTATAAGAGAATTCTTATCTTCCATTACAGTTGTATAAAAGGGTCCAAAAAATTGCCAAAGAATTGTGCATGTTGTACTTTTTTGAGAGGGTGCTCTAATCTCCATTGACTTCAAGTGGGTGGGAGTATTGCCCTACAATGTGAGTGGAGAGTTTAATATGTGTCTCCAACAGACCAATGAGCTATTAATTAGGCGGCTGATCTAATGAGCTAGTGATAGACTAGAAGACCAAGACTTATAAATAAGAATAATAACAAGAATTTATAACTTATAAATAACAAATAACAAGAACAAACAAGAAGCTGAAGATGATTTTATCACCCTCAAAAGAGCAATGCAAGTGAGAATTTCTTCAAGATCAACCATGTGACTGTGGGACACCTAATTTAGAAAGTGTTAAAACTAGATTACCATAACCATATCAGTCAGATAACTATGTTCCAGATCTCTTTACCTCATCACACTCTCAGCTTCACCCCAAAAAAGTCAGAAATCTTGATTCAGAAGATTGGTGAGGAGAGGTAGAATGGTGAGCTAAAGGAAAGATATCTGACATCTTTCCCCTATAGCAGGCTTCCATTTGCGACAGACCCAACATAGACTGAAAAGAGGAAAAGTCCTCAACCTTGTATCATGTTTGGAGTTATACTGTAACATGGCAGAGAACATTGTAACTAGGTAATTAGAAGTTCTTTTCTGCAACTTAAAATGACTGCACACGTTTTTATTTCCTCAAAAAAAGTCTTACAGTCTGCCCATATTTTCATCCAGGGTCAGGAGTAAAACTAACCCCAGTGAGCAGACATAAAGGAACTTTCGAAGACCAAGTAAGTTGCTTTCTGATTGTTTCCCATGAACAGTGTTTGTGCAACGTCCTTGTTACCATGACAATCTCCTAACATGATGAGAAGTCAGAGGAGTCTTGCGTGATCTGGTCCCCTGCCCATCCCACGTCACATCTTCTGCTCTAGCTTTCCTGATTTACCCAGCCTCTGCCCACATACAAATGGTACAAGATGAGGATTTTGCAAGTGTGCCCTTTCTATTTTTTCCAGTTCTAATTAAAAAAAAAATTCTTTAGTGAATTTAAATCTACTTCCCTGAATCTTCTATCATGTTGCCCTAATTCTGCCTTTTTCTAGTTACATACAATAAATTAAGTGCCTCTTTCATATGATAGCTCTTAAGGTTCTTGAAAAGAGCCATCGTTATACACATTTTTTTTCCAGTCTGCTATTCTCCACACTAAACAATTTCAGTTTCCCCTGTTTTTGCTGTTCTTTTCACCACTTCCACAGATAAATGTCTACAGGTTAGGAAGCATTCCACCTCTCCCTGAGAAATATGAACAATCCTTTTTCTGCAACTATGAGCTAGAATGAACATTTTCATAATAATATATTGATATACTTCACAAATATAAGAGTTTTGATAAAGTGGTAAATCTTTGGAGTTAACAGTAAAAAATGTGACTTATTTACGAGCACTAACTGCCATTCCTTCTTTTCTCATGTTTCTGTGCGGGACTTCCTAGAGTAAACGCTCTTGGCCTCATGCCCATCCCTTACTTATCATCCCCAAAGGACGTGAGTTGCCAAATTCATGAATGATGATTATTGCTTCAGTTTTTATAACAGTAATCTATTAACAGGTCATAAGCATAGTGGGGATTAAATCTCTTCTCTCTGCCTAATACCAGGAAAAGACAATGACTTAGAGAGAACAAAGTTTTTCCTGGAGTAAACTGTCCCAAGAAGTAGACTGACAATGAGGCAAGATATGAAGGAATAGTAGGTGAGGAGGAGAGACTGGAAATAACATATTAATGGTCCTTTTTCTAAGCCATATTCTCCAAACAGAATTGACTGTGATATTTCCATCAAATTTTATCAGTTACTGGTGGAGAACGAATGGGTATAATTAGCCCCTGAAACCTCAGTACTTGGTCCTCTGACTTGGTGTCTAGGACAGAAGATAATGAATTGTATTTGGAGAGTGCTTAAGGACTCAGCCTCAGTAAACTTGGGCCACATGGGACTTTGACATTGATTGGCCATAGTAGCTAACTGTGGCTAGTATTTATTAATTGAGGTTATTTTTTAACGGGTTGGGGTGCTTTGAAAATTCAAGATAATAAGGCAGTGATGTGTGGTCCTCAGCAACTGACCCTGAAATATACAGGTACAGCTTTTATCTAAGCAGGCACAGCTGAAGCAGATTTAATCTTATAGAAAAGCGAATCTTTGTGTAGACAGGTTTCTTAAGAATTAGGAGAAGAATAATTTTTTTTACTGTTTTTTTTTTCTCAGTGTGACTTGCCAACAGGGAGCCCAGAACTGCAAAGGCAGCTGAGTTCTACTCATGCCGTAGATACCTAACAATGCTCAGGTTCAAACCGCTAGTGCCAGACTTAGATAGACAGAACACCGTATCTACTGTCCCAGAGCCCTCCCACTGAGATAAAGTTGAATAATTAGCAAGAATGAATTTTATAGTTTAATTCATTTTGTCTTTTAATGTCAATTTCAAGAATATTTGATTTGGAACTTTAAAGACTTGGACTCCAGCTTCTAAGGGTTGAAACTCACAACTTTTTGAACTTCAATTTCTCTGTGGAAAATTTATAAGAGTGAATTTGTATTTAAATTTGGGGAACCTCTATAGGGTTGGCCTTAAATTATTAGTGTAACTTAAAATTAATGTTGCCATAAACTTATGGTAAAACCTATGTTGACATATTCTGAACTACATGTCTGGGAATTTTTCAATGATAACTGATGAGGGAGTGAATTTTCATTTCTAAGTATAGTGAGGTCTAGGTAGATGTAATCAATATGCTGTTCCCCATTTCTGAGATTTCTGGAGGCAAAATCCACATCATTAATCAGCAGGTTAAGGAGAATCTTCAGGAGAAGAATTGTTAGTATTAGGAAAGGTAACTCATGCAAATGGAAGCATAACTTACTACACTGGTTTAATATTTCAGACAAATGGGGTTAAGGAAACCAAAAGCTATGAATGTGGAAAATAGCTCAGGGGAGGACCACTTATCTCCTCATTCCTCAAGTTTCCATGCTGAGTCAATTTACTGAAGCAACACTCATGACCACTTTCCAACATCTTTTTACTATGTTACACCAGAGGAGTAAGTTACCTGGTTGGTAAAAGACAGCCATACGTCCACCTTTCTTAGTTCCTGGGATTTAACCTACTAAAAAGCCCATACATCAATGCCTTGGTCTTTTTATTCCCTTCCTGCCTGTCACCACAAGGATGTGATACCTGCTAAATGTATCTTCTCTGCAAAATCAAAACTTCTCTCAGATGTATGGTTTCTACAGCAAGATGGAAAGTAGAAGGGGATAAAGGATTAATACTAACATCATCTTATCCTTTCATCTAATTCAAAACGAGGGCAAAATAAACATCCCCAAATGAGGAAAGCCTGTCCTCACCAGACACACAGTAAGAAAATGATAAAGAGAGTTATTTAGACAGAATAAGAATAACCACTAGCTGGAAACATGGAAATTCAAGGAAGAAATAACAAGCAATGGAAATGGTAACCACATGGGATAAATTAATATATCAACTAAATAATGTACAATATAATTAATATGTATAATTAAAATACATGACAACACAAATTGTAGGCAGCAGGTGGTAAATGAAATTAAAATGTGTCAAGGTCCTAAAATTATCAAAGAAGTGGGTAAAATAATCATTTTCATTAGACTGGCACTAATCTGGCGTGAATTTTGTAATCTCCAGGTTAACCAGTAAAATACCAGGAAAAGAGCAAAACCAAAAAAATTTGCAAATTGCTAACAAATTGGTCAAGGAGAAAGCAGATTGATAAAAACATTTAAATACTAAAAAAAAGAAGGCAAGAAAGGACAAAAAAGATAACATAAATGTGTAGCCTAACTAGAGATAAGTAGTAAGATTATAGGAACAATAAACACAAATATAAGTAAATACTCAAGCAAAAGTATATCAGACTGAATAAAAAAGGAAAAACTCAATTACATGCTAGTTATAAGAAAATCACCTTAAATATACAAATACCAAAAAGCTGAAAATAAAAGGGTGTACATTAACCAACAATAAGCTTGTGTAACTACAGTAATATCAAAAACAGATTTGAGGCAATAAATGAGATAAAGACATTTCTCAGTGGTAAAGAGGAATGGTAGACCAGGAAGATATCACATTCAGTAGCATCAGATAAATCAAATACGTGGGAAGAGATCCAACAATAGACTCAGAAGATCTCTTCAGTGAAAAATCTAATTATTGGGAAGAAAAATTTTAATCTAAACAAGTAAAGAAACATAGGCTGCCATGGAGAAGGCAGCTCAATATTATAGAGATATTAATTCTTCCCAATATCACCTCCTGAAATAATTTTTTTGTAGAAATTGACAAGTTGATGCTAAAACTTACATGGAAAATTAAAGAGCCAAGAATAGCCAACAAAATGTTGGAAAAGAACATAGTTGCAAGATTTATCCAAATATCGAGGCTTATAATGAAAAATAATACGAAAACTAATATATGTATGTATATGCATGACTGAGACCTTGTGCTGTACACCAGAAATTGACACATTGCAACTGACTATACTTCAATTTAAAAAGAAAAAGAAAAAAATGATAGCAGTTTAAACAGTATGCTATTGCTAAACAGAGATTAAAAAACAAAAATGGAATAGAATAGGAAGATAAACAGACACACATGATAGAAGATACAGCATGAACACAAACCCACATAAATAAGGTACTCTTATCTATGACATAGGTGATGCTACAACTCAGTGGAGAAAAAAATGGTCATTTTAATAAATGATCTGGGTCAGTTGGTTACCCACATACCGATAATTAAATAGACCCTCACACTATACACAATTATTAATTCCAGACAGATTATAGATCTAACTATGAAACATAAGATAAACATTTTAGAAAAAATATTTTCAAGAACTTGCATAGGCTAAAATTACTTAAAAAGGACACAAAGCACCTAACTATAAAGAAAACATGATAAACTGGACTACATTAAATTTTTGAAGATTTATTAAGATACCATTAAGAGAATCAAAATCATGCCACAGAGAAAGAGTATTTGTAAGACATATACTGACAAAGGATTAATATACAAAAATACATAGAGTTCCTATAAATCAGTTAAGGCAATGGCAGAAATGTGCAAAAGACTTTCAAAAGAATATCTCTAAATGGCAATAAGCATGTAGAACAATGCTAAACATGATTATTTATAAGGAAAAAATAACTGCAAAACACCCAAACATTCATGGTCAATTTATTTTTCACAAGGGTGCCAAGACAATTCACTGGGGAAAAAGCAGTCTGGTGAATAAACTGTGCTGTACCAATTGCATATCCACATGCAAAAGAATAAAGTTGGAACCATACCTCACACTGTATACAAAAATTAGCTCAAACTGGATCAAAGACCTTAATGGACAAGCTAAAACTATACAATTCTTAGGACAAAAACACAGGTGCAAGGGAGGATTGATTAAGATGGCAGAGTAGGAAGAGACAGAACTCAACTCCCCCCATGAACATATCAAAAATATATCTACATGTGGAACAATTCTCACTGAAAACTAACTGGAAACTGACAGAAGGACTTCTGTACAACCAAGGCTGGAAGAAAGATTCACACAGAATCAGATAGGAATGGAAGAGAAGTGATCAGGTTGGTATCTGTGCCCCTGGGAGGGGACTAAGAGGAACAGGGAGAATACACAGGCAGAGATCTGCCCTGGGGAGTGAGTAGTGAGAGCCACAGATTGGGTATGCCAGTCCTGAGGTCCAGTACAGGGGAGATGAGCCCTTTTGGTTGGTAGGAGGGCTGCTGTGACTAACAGAAGGCTGTAGGAAGCCTGGACTTTATTTATGAAGAGGGTATGAGTGCTGGCTTGCTCCTGAGGCAGGGCAGAGAGGGTGGATTGGGGACTACTCCAATGGTTGCCCAGTTTCCCATGACTGCCCTGGCACACACCAGCTTGAGCTAAGCGATTGCTCCAGGCCTACTTACTTCACCTTACAGCTTTGCACCAGAGAGAGGGTTGCCATGACTGAGGAGAGAGCTCTGCTGTGGGACACAGAGGTGACTTGGACACAGGATGGCATCTGAGCATGTCAGGGGTGGCCATTGCTGCCACTTCCACAGGCAGTACATCAGGGTCAGTCTAGATCTCTGAGGGTGTCTCAGTCACCACAGCCTGCACCCAGATACACACCAAAAGCCCACACAGGCCCCACCTGCCTGGTGGCATAGCTCTAAACAGCAAGAGGGCAGCAGTGGCCAGGGGCAGTGATCAGCTGTGAGAAGCAAAGGAGACTCAGGTGCAGCAGGGGCTGCCACTGCTGGCAGTGGCACAGGCGGCACATGGAAGCAGCCCGGACCCCTGTCTGTGGCCAGCTTGCTGCAGCCTATATCCCCTCATAAGCCAAGAGCTTGCATGGGCCTCTCTTGCTCCAGCAGTGTTCCTCTCTGGGACAAGGGTGCTGTGACTGAGAGAGGGGAGATCCCACACTTAAAGGGAACAGATCCACAGAGCTTCTACTCCATCAACTTGGGATCTGACCTCATCCCCATAGGGCTATAATGGCTCCTGGGTAGAGTGGAAGCAACATCTCACAGCTGACTCCAGCCCTAGCTAATCCAACTCTAGCCCTATCTCATAACAAGGAAAAGCTGCCAGTATACCCTAAGGAAAGATGTGACTTCTGTTCACATCAAATACAGCTCTCCCACCAAAGGCACTGGGCACAAGCAGACTGTAAAGGAACACTCCCATAGAAGGACACTGCTTAAATCTGCAATAGGTAACTGTTTCACCTAATTTCATAGAGACAGAGAAAGGTAAGCAAAATGAGAAGACAAAGGACTTGATCTCAATTGAAAGAGCTCTGAAAAGATAAATAATGAAACAAATAACTTACCAGATAGAGTCCAAAGCATTAGTGATAAGAATCTTAACTAAATTGGGGAAAAGAAGAGAGAAAACAGTGAGAATTTTAACAAGGAACTAGAAAATATAAAAAAGCAGTAAAAACTGACGAATACACTAACTGAAATTTAAAAAAAAACCCAAACACTAGAAGGAATGAATACCGGACTAAATGACACAGAAGAACACATAAGGGATTTTGAAGGTAGAATAATGAAATAACTCACTCAGAACAACAAAAAAGAGAACAGTTTAAGAGATCTCTGGGATAACATCAAGCATACGAACATTTCCATTATCAAGCTCCCAAAGGAAGGAGAGAGAGAAGAGGGTCAAAAATGTACGTGAAGAAATTATGGCTGAAAACTTCCCAAACCTGAAGAAGGAAACAGATATCCAGGTACAAGAAGCACAGAGAGTCCCAAAGAGATGAATCCAGACAGATCCATACCAAGACATATCATAATTAAAATGGCAAAAGTTAAAAAGACATAGAGAGAATACTACAGGCAGCAAGAGGAAAACAAGAGTCATATATAAGGGAACCCCCATAAGGCTATAGTTGATTTTTCAGCAGAAACTTTGCAGGCCAGAGGGAGTAGTATGATATAGTCAATGTGCTTCAAAAGAAAAGCCTTGTAGCCTTGGATACTTCACCCAGCAAGATTATCATTTAAACTGAAGGAGAGATAAAGAACGTCTTAGACAAGCAAAAACTAAGAGTTAAACACATAGTAAAGGCAGAGAATCAACCACTTAAATAAGCTAGTATGAAGATTAAGAGACAAAAAATTGTGAAAGCAACCAAAACTACAATAAAGAGTAGAGATAAGGATGACAGTATAAAATATGACATCAAAAACAAAAAATGTGGGTGACGGGAGTAAAAACTAGGTATTTTAGAATGTGTTTGAATTCAAATGACTATCAGTTTAAAACAAGTAGATATAGTTATAGGTGAGCATATATGAACTCCATGGTAATCACAAATTAAAAACATACAGTCAGTTCACAAAAAACTAAAAAGAGAGGAACACAAGCATACTACTAAAGAAAATCAACAAACCACAAGGGAATAAACAAAAAGAAGAAACGAAGAGAGAAGAATTATAAAAACAATCAGAAACAAGGAATAAAATGGCAGTAAGTACATATCTACCAATAAATACTTTAAATATCATTAGACTAAATGCTCCAATGAAAAGTCTTAGGGTAGCTGATTGGAAAAAAAAGGACCCTTCTATATGCTGCCCACAATAGACTCTCTTCAGAAATAGAGACCCACAGACAGAAAGTAACAGGATGGAGAAAGATATTTCATGCAAATGGAAATGAAAATAAAGCAGGAGTAGCAATAATCATATCAGACAAAACAGACTTCAAAACAAGGCTATAATAAAAGATATAGAAGGGCATTATATAATGATAAATGGATCAATACAGGAAGATATTATACTTGTTAACATATATGCACCCAATACAGGAGCACCTAAATATATAAAGCAAATACTAACAGAGAATTTGACAATACTACTATAATAGTAGAGAACTTTAACACCCCACTTTCATCAATGCAAAGATAATCCAGACAGAAAATCAATAAGGCAACAGGACATATTATGTCTTATTTAAGATATATGTCTTAAATGGCATAATAATCCAGTTGGACTTAATAGATAACTACAGGACATTCCATCGAAAGACAGCAGAATACACTTTTTTTTTTAAGTGCACATGGAACATTCTCCAGAATAGATCACATGCTAGGCCACAAAACAAGTCTCAACCAATTTAAGAGGCTATAAATTTTATCAGGCATTTTTTCCCAACCACAATGGTGTGAAACTAGAAATCAATTACAGGAAGAAAAATAAGCATTAACACAAGGCAACTAAACACTATGCTACTAAAAATACCATTGAATCAATGAAGAAATCAAATGGGAAATCAGAAAATGCCTTAAGACAAATGAAAATGGAACCATATCTTTCCAAAATCTATAGGATGTAGCAAAAAGAGTTCTAAGAGCAAATCTTATAGTGATACAGGCCTTCCTCAAGGAACAGGAAAAATCTCAATCTAACCTACCACCCTAAAGGAACTGGAAAAAGAACAAATCCCAAAGTCAGCAGAAGAGAGGGAAGTAATAAAGGTCAGAAACAGAGACAACCCCCCAATCCCCACCCCTAAACAACCCGCTCCCAAAAAACCCCAGAAAAGATCAATGAAACCAAGAGGTAGCTTTCTGAAAAGATAAACAAAATTGATAAACCTTTAACTAAGCTCATCAAGAAGAAAAGAGAGAGGACCCAAATAAAGTAAGAATTGGAAGAAGAACTGAACCACAGAAATACAAAAACCAGTAAGAGACTACTAATGCTAAAGAAAACTACTCCTGGATCTTGGCTCTCTCTGTCAGTATTTTGTGCACTCTGTATCAGCTTTGGTTGTGATAGTCCAGTTATCCTAGTAACTTTGTTAATGTGCTATGAAAGACTGAAAATTTGAGTATGCAGTGTATATGATATTAAACTGTGAGTTAGTGTGACTTGTGATATATTAGTGTATCAACATATGGAGACATTGGTATATGATATCCTCTTAAGGAAAATTTGCTTCCAAGTTTTATGCTGGAAAGTCACTAGGAATAACTGTTCAGAAAACAATCACAACTACAAGATTTTTTAGGTTTTTGGTATGTACATTAAGAATTGTGTACAAATTGAAATGTTTATATAATGATCCTCAAAACAACCAATAACTCTCAGTTATAAAAGAGAAAAACCAACCACAGATACAAATCTTCATGATCCTGGATTA
The DNA here is from genome assembly GCF_009834535.1 of Camelus ferus. Lineage (NCBI taxonomy): Eukaryota > Metazoa > Chordata > Mammalia > Artiodactyla > Camelidae > Camelus > Camelus ferus. The sequence goes on from NC_045699.1 coordinate 15,975,550, forward strand.
CACAACATTTTCTCAGACACCAACAGCATAAGCAACCACTGAAGTTTGATAAATTGGAACTTCATCAAAATTAAAGATGTGTGCTAAAGGATACCATCAAGAAAGTTGAGAGACAACTCAGAAAATTAAGAGAAAATATTTGCAAACCATATATCCACTAAATATCTAAAATACAGAATAAATAGAGAACTATTACAACTCAGTAAAAAGACAAATAACTCAATTAGTAAATGGGCAAAGGAGATATACAGATGAGAAATAAGCATAGGAGAAGATATTCAATAGTATTAGCCATTAGGAAACTGCAAGTCAAAACCACAGTGTTACTACCACTTCACATCCACTAATCCTAGCCATCTGGCTATAATCAAAATAAGGAAAATAAAAAGTATTAGTGAGGATCTGAGAAATTGGTACCTTTATACATCTATGGGGAGAATGTAAAATAGTTGAACCATTTTGGAAAGCAGTTTGGAAGCTCCTCAAAAAGTTAAACACAACATAACCATATGACTCAGCAATTCTACTCCTAGGTATATACTCAAGAGAACTAAAAACATATTCCACACAAAAATTGGTACACGAATGTTTATTCACAATAAACCCAAACTGAAAGAAACCAAAGTTCCAACAACTGATGAATGGATAAACACATTTGGTATATCCATACTACGAACTATTATTCATCCATATAGAGGAATAAAATACTGATTCACACTACAACATGGAAGAACCTTGGAAACATGCTAAGTGACATACCCACAAATTATATGGTTCCATTTACACAAAATGCCTAGAACAGGTAAGTCCACGAAGACAGAATATAGATTACTGTTTCCAGAGCCTGGGGGCAGAGGAAAATGGGGGTAGATATATGAGGTTTCCTTTTGGAGAGATGAAAATATTCTAAAATCAGATGATTGTTGCACAACATTGTGAATATAATAAGAATCACTGAATTGTACATTTTTATAGCATTTTAATTATATCTCAATTAAAAAAAAATAAAACCGCAATCAATGCCTCAACACACCCACCAGAATAACTCAAATTCAAAGAAGTGACTACCAAAGTTGATCAAAACGTGTAACAACTGAGCTTCTCATACACTTCTGGTTGAAGTATACATTTTAACAACCCTAATGAAAACTCTTAACCTGCTTCAACTAAAGCTGAAAAAAAGAATGCATACTCTATGACCATGCAATTCTCTCAGCTACAAAAATGCTGCATAGCTACAAAATAGGGACGTATGTTCACACAATTCACACAATCTATATTGCAAGGATGTTCATATCATATATAGTATTCTCAAACTGGAAAAAACCCAAGTAACCATCAACAGTAGAATGGATTTAATATATTTTGTGGCAATGTTCATGCACTGAAGCACTCTACACAGCTATGAAGATGAACAAACTATTGTTATATACAACAGCATGAATGAAATCTCACAAATATACTATGAGCAAATAAGCCATGTGTAGAAGAATACTGACTACATGATTCCATGAATACAAACATGATAAATAGGCCAGACTCACTTAAGGCATTAGAAATCAGGATATCTCTTAAGGGGCATATGATAATGAGCAAAGTATAGAACGAGAGGCCTTCCACAATTCTGGCAATGTTCTCTTTTTTGATTTGGGTGCTGGCTGCAAGGATGGGTTAACTTTATGAAAATCATTGAGGTACCTATTTATGTGTGAGGCACTTATCTGTGTGTATGTTATAATTCAATTTACAAAGTTCATGTTAAAAGAATAGAGTCAAGAGAAAAGTCACATATACATGAATATTTAATACACATTAAAGTAGAATTTCAAATCTTTTGATGACATGTTTGGACTAGAGATCATAACAGTAAGACTTTATGGGGAAACCCATTAAAGACTTTCATCCAAACTGAAGAACAATTTAAGAATATACTCTTACAAGAGTTGGCAATTTCAAGTGTTTGTGAATATCGGCCATATCTTCCTATTTCCCATTTGATTCTTTCATTGCTATGACCATCACTGGCCTTCTCCTGCTACAAATTTACCAAGTCCCCAGACTGGAAATGAGAATAAAGAGACTTGATTTTTCTTAGGGACAACATGCTGGCTCCTGGGGATTATCCCAGTCTTTCCTAGGTTTTCTCATACAGCTCAAAAGATTAAGGAGACTGCCATCAAGGTTATTTGCCTACAGTTTAAAGAATCTTTATTACCCCATTTGAAAAATTGGAAAAGAATTTACTCATCTCCAGTTTTGAAGATGTTTCCATGATTTCTCAAATAGTAATAATCAGTAGGATTCCATGTTAATTTATCCATGTGCAGAGGAATTTAAAATTCCATTTAATCCCAGTCTTTATCATCAGCTGCTGCTTCTGATCATTCATGCTTAGAGTAAAATAAATAATTTTGATATTTGTAATGTTACAAGCTGCGCATCTCCTTATGGGGATTAAAAAAATCTTTTTTATTAGCTACTAAATTTTTTTACGGTTGTAAGAGTCCACAATATTTTTCAAGGCTGAATTCAGTTCCAATTCCCTGCCTTCACATTAAAGCCTACATAAACTGCTCCATATGAATAGTTATTTAATATTTTATTAGAGCTTTTAATTTTACTATCCCCTCAGTAACTTATTCCCCTGCTTATGAATATTATGGTCAAGAAATTCTTCCCGAGAGCTAATACGAATTTTCCGTTCTGTGTTTCCTACTATTCTAAAACACTTGGTAAATCTTCCCTATGCACCTGCCCATTCTTCTCTAACACAGTGCCTTTAGGTTCTCCCTCCCATTTCTAACTGTTGCCATATATTAGCTATCATACGCTGCCCTAAATCAGCATAGCATATATCTAAGATTATCAATGTAAGAATCAGAAAACTGAGTTTAGCTTAACTTCTATTTCTGAGGATAATCTTAAATTACTTAATTCCGTCAGCCTCAGTTTCCTAATCTTATAACAGAAATAATAGTATCTATTCTAAGGTTATTGTGTAGACTATATGATACAGAATATCAAGTAAGCCAATGCTTGCATCTACTATAAGCTCAATAGTGTTACAATTATTGTTGCAGTAATTAAAATGTTTTTGGTTGCAAGTCAATAAAATGGTGAGATGAACTCAAAAAGAGGAGAGCAGGGCAGAGTATCTGAGTGACTCTTCGGAGATACATAGCAATTAGGGTCACTCAAGGGCCATAGTTGCAGGGGTCTAGTGTCATCAGCATTAATGGCACACAACCCCAAATATGTTCTAGGTATTCATTCCAAGTTTCGAATTCAAGGAGAGAGCATCTTATTATTCCAACATGGTTCAGAATATTTGCTATTCCTGCATCCATGAGCCAAGAGCAGGCATCCAGACAGCACCAATAGAGAACCTCTCCTATGTATGAAGCTAGCATCAAGAGGGGCACTGGGCAGTCACTCCTCCAGGCACTGTCTTCTACTATTAGAACAGCTCCTACTATTCTTACAACTCCTGCAACGGCTGTTGCTGCTGTGCTATTACTACTGCTGCTACATCTCCTTTTATTATTAATGGCAAGCCACTCTCACACTTCATCTGGAATCAATGAAAAGCCAGATAGTGAGTAAAACAAAAATCCTTGCCCCACATATCATGCAGGGTTGTAAATTGTCATTGCTCTCCCTCGTGGTATCATAAAGCAAGAAAAACATCCCATTAAAAGATATTTATTTGGAAGAATTTAACTGTATCAATTTAGAGAAGACATAATTCTAGTCACAGAATTGAGTGAGGCTAACTCACAAAGCCTGAAAAAATAATGCGTAACAATGATAAACAGTTTTCAGAGACTTTGTTATGCCCTCTAATTTGCACATTATTTCTGACTTTACCTAGCACACTCTAAACAACATTAAATTTATACATCATTTCTGCTGCCTCTACCTGGCACAGTGTTGCAAATACATGTTTATAAAGTAAGATTCAATTAAAGTACATTTAAATTATCCAATTTTCACTAATTTATTTAAATCACTATTTACTTAACCAAGTAAATTGCTATGGTTATTGTATTTCTTTGGATAAATATTGCCAAGCACATTCAGGCAATATTTACCTGAATAAATATTGATAAATAAACATTTACCTGAATAAATAATTATATGGTATACTTTGAAAACTATAATTATGAAATATGAAATTAACATGATTGATCTAGTATTGTCTTTACTATTTCCTCTAATTGAAGGGTATCTTGCTGGTACACTAGTGAAAAATCTTTTTTTGATGGATTAATTCTATTAAGAGCAGCAGCTAAAATAAGGAGAAAAGCATTAAGAGGTGAATAAGAAATTATCCACAATTAAGTACATAAATCTTCCTCGACTTATGATGAGGTTATGTCCTCAAAACATCCATTGTAAGTTGAAAATATTATAATTTTTAAAAGCTTTAATACATCAACCTACTGAATATCATGGCTTTGCCAACCCTACCTTAAATGTGCTCAAAACACTTGCATTAGTGTAAGTTTAGGTAAAATCATCTAATACAAAGCCTATTTTATAATAAAATGTTGAGTGTCTCATATAATTTATTAAATACTGCAGTGAAGCTGAAAAACAGAATGGTTGGATGGATACAGATGTATGATAAATGAAATCAGTGTTCACCCTCAAGACTGTGTGGCTGACCAGAACCATACTGTTTTCTCACCATAATCAAGTTGAAAAATCCTGAGTCAAACCATTGTTAAGACACGGGCTGTCTATATACATGTTGGTAATGGAAAAAGCATTGACTTTGAATTCCAATAACCCTCAAGTTCAGTCCTACCTCTGCTAATCATTTGTTGTGAATTAATGAATCAGTTCCAAAACTTCTTTGAGCCCCAATTTCTTCATCTGGAGATCAGGCACAAGAGAACCTACTTCAAGTCATTCCTCTGAGAAAACGATGCCTACACAGTGGCCAGGGTCTAGCATGGAGCACGGCCCACATGCATTGTCAGGTCACTTCTTTCTCAAAAGGAAAGTGGAAACCAAACTATTCTGCAATTGATAGAAGGTCAAATAACATGTACACTTTAACCCTTACAGAAGCACAAAACGAGTTATGTTAAAAATAGCAGTCAAGTTTTTTATTCAGAAGTAGGCATAGCATCTCGTTTGTTTCCATAATGAGAATGCAAATTAGATAAAGCCCAATTTAAAGACACAGATGAGTCAAGACATTTGCTCAAAGCCAAAGTCTGTGGTCAAGTCAGAACAAAAGTCCAAGTTTCCTGACTTGAGCTGTGTCCTAAAATGCCCTCTGCCTTAGCTGCAGGTGGCATGCCATGAATTACCCAGTCCTATCAGTACTCAGAACAGCAGCAAACACAAGTAGGTAGAACATCAAAGATATTCACTGTGTTCAGAGTAGACACAATGAGTTGCTTGTTGTAAAAAACAAAGTTAAAACTGTAAGCAAAGAGAACAAACACCATACTGAATAAAAGAATCTCAACAGGGGAAATTTACCTCGGTTTCAGGAGAAGAAAAAAAAAAGATTGTGTATATGAAGAAAAAAAAACCCACTGGTGTAGCTTACCCTATCAGTATAGCATTGGCCAATCACTTCTCTATTCTGGTGCCTTTTTAACCATCCCATCCCATCCAGACTCAGCTAAAGAAGCCAACAGACTCAGGGCATGTTCTAGTTGAAAAAATACAAAATGGGTAAATGAAGGAAAAAACTAGGCTATTTTCCTCAAAATATTTATGGAAATCATGTTGCAAAGCTTCTAAAGAAAAAAATAAAAGGATTATTCTGAGGTGAAAGGAATCAGGATGAGGATGAAAGAAAAGTAAGTGTAGAAAAGAAAGGCCTTTCACAGGATTTGTACTGCATATGTGCACTTATTTTATTCAGAAGAGTTTTGCTGCAGAACTCAGCAGGGGTAAACCATTATTTATCTCTGGTTATTTGCCAGGTCTAAATTGTGTAACAAAAATAACAAAAGATTTTCTTTACATCTAATTAGACATAAAGGCTAGAACAATGTTCTTGTGAAAGGATGCTTTTAAGATGCTTTTTTGGAATTGAAATAGTAACAACATTTGTTTTGTGTGGTAAACAGAAACCTTTTGGCAGTGCAGTTGCTTTCATTTTGAAACTGCCAAGAATTATTTGCTTATCTATGGAATTTTAACTACTTTCCCTGCCTGTGAGTCATATGGATGCCTAAGTCAACAGGGTTGCATTGGAGGACACTGGGGTTCACTGTGGCCATCAGGTAACTCCCCACTACACACACCCACACACACACGCATGCACACACATACACAAGTCAGGTATTACATCACCCCAGTAGGAGCAGAGGGTAGAAGAAAAGAAGAGTGTAAAAGAAGAGAAAGACGTAGAAATATCACTAAGAAAAGAAATGCAATGAAGGAGGGAAGGATATGAGAGGAAAGGAAGGATAAGTAATGTCAGAGAGAATGGCAGAATTCCTAGATGCAAAATTGAGGCAGAAGTGAAAAGTGTCAGAATTAAAATGGAAGAAGGAAAGGGAGAAAGGAGAGAGGGCTGGGTAGACCAAGTAGGACATAGGAAGTGAAGGGAGTAACAGTGGAAAAAGTAGGAAAAGGCTTGGAAAGAACTTCTTGAGGCAAGGATAGCCTAATATAATCTGGAAGGGACTGCAGAGTTGTCTAAATGATAATGGTATTTAACAGTTTGATATGTATTTACAGCTGTTTCCAGCTCTCTCTGAATACTATGTAGGATTATCCAGATTTTCTGGGGTTTATCACCCCCAGCTTGCAGGATTAACAGCCTGATGAAGTAAAGAATTATTTCTCCAATCCAATTCTTCGGCTGGTATAGCACTCTTTCCAGGTTCCCTGAGCATGGTACGTAGAATGCAGTAACTGACGGAAACAAAGGGTGTCTATGTGTGTATAGACATTCTCTGCCTTAGAGTGGTTCAACTTATGCTTTTTTGACTTTACAATGGTGCAAAATTGATATGCCTTCAGTAGAAATCATACTTCAGATTTTAAATTTTGATCTTTTCCCAGGCTATCAATATGTGGTGATAATTCTCGGAGCAGCTCCCCATCAGATACTAGATTCTGTGGGTAAACAACTGATATATTTACAATCATTCTGCACCCACATAACCATTCTGTTCTTCATTTTCAGTACAGTATTCACTCAATTATATGAGATATTCAGCACTTCATTATAAAATAGGTTTTGTGTTAGATGATTTTGCCCGGCACATTTAAGGTAAGTTAGCCTAAGCTGTAACATTCAGGAGGTTAGGTGTATTAAAGGAATTTTCGACTTAATGGTGTTTTCAACTTAGGATGGGTCTATTGGACTTCCCACTGCAAGTTGAGGAAGATCTGCATATATGTTTATCTACGTTTATCTAAAATTCTTCAATCTAGGTTTGAAAAGGAAATAAGTACTAGGTTCAGAGAAATTCATTAAATTAGCAAATATTATTTAGCACTTACTATGTGTCAGACAGTAGGAATTCAGTGAGAAAAAAAAATGTAGACACAGCCTTTGCCTCACAGAGCTGAGAGCCCAGAGTGTGAGGTGTGGTAAAGGGTACATCAGAGCAAGTGCAGAGCTGTAGGGAGCAGGTAACCAGAGACCCAACTCTGTTCAAGAGGAAAGTAATATCTGAATTGAAAACTTAAAGATGTTTGAAACCTAACCAGGCAAAGACTAAGAGGAAGGAAGTGGTAGTGCAAGGAAACAAATGGAATGTTCAAGGCAGAAGGAATAACAAACAGAACAATAGAATGGTCCTTTTGGTTTATGAGAAGTCTCCTCTAAGCCCATGAGCACAAAATATGATGCAAGCATTGAGACAGGATGATGCAGGAAGCAGAGCCAGGTTGTGAAGGAACTTATTTGTTTGCTGTGGATTTAGGGCTTTATAATAAGGACAATAAAAATCTACTGAAATGTTGTCCAGTGGGGATTAACACTACAAAAATCTTTACTTTCTAAATATCACTCTTTGGAAAGTGGATGAAAAGTGGGAAAGACTAGTGCCAAGAAGTTCAGTTAATAAGCTCTTAGAATAACCCATGTAACAGGAGATGGTGGTCTGGACCAAGGCAGTAACAACGAGATGAGAGAAGGATCTGCAGAGTCAATTAAATTTGGTAACTGACTAGATTTGGAGAGACTAAGGTGATACCCAGAGTCAGTCTGAACAGCTTAGTAGATGGTGTTGCTTTTCACTAATCTAGGAGTAAGGGGTCAAAAAGAGTTGTAAGAAAAGAAGTTAAAGGTACAAATTTCTTGGCATCAAGAGGCATTAATCCTTAGCGATAGTTGTGCTGACTGAACTGAACAGTCCTATGTTTTCTGAGTAACTCCTTACAGAGACATATATTCATTAACCAAATTCAATTAAGGTTTATTAAACAAATTCAATGAATAATTGAATTCTAGAATGGATGTGAGCGAATAAACAAATGAGCAAATGAAGAATAAACGGAAGAAGGAAAACTCATGGAGGGAGGAAGGCACTGAACACATGAAAAGACTTGTCTTCCTTGTCATCAAGGGTGGTAAACCATACGCTCAAAATGGACTCAATCTCCCAATTTCAGGGAGCCTAAAACTCCAGATGGTTACTGCAGAGCAAAAACAAAATCCACAAAAGAAACAGTACTGAGGCCTGATGACGCGTCATTTAAGAATGCAGAGGTCTGCATCCTTTCTAGGTATTGAGTTTCCCAAGGAGATGAACAGTTAAATGGTATCCTTGTTAATGTTTTAAAAGAAGCCCAATTTAGAAAAATGGTTTCATTTAATCCCTGGAATCAGAGTTCTCTGGGAGTTTTAAGATCAAAACGGTAAAAACAAACTGCAAGATCTAACAAAAATTAACTCTTGACTTGCTGCATTTTACCACATCTCCGGCTACACATATATGCGCACACATACAACTGAGGGTGGAGAAGCAGCCACCAGCTGGCATATGATAAAGTATCACATCATCACTGCAATGAGCTCTTCCACTGTTACACGGTGCTTTCAGTGCAACTTAGAAAAACTCATTTCTCACTCAGAAACTCAATCATCAGCATATTTAACAATTCACAATGGAGACAGCTCTAGAACTAAAGAATAGGATGCTTCAGCCGATAGCAATATCAATATGTGAAGTAAGAGCTTCTAAATCTGTCAGAATGGTGCAAAATCTTAGGAGCTCACTATGGAATGTGGCTATAGTCAAAGCATAACGGATATGATTGTTCTTAAGCTTAAATTATCTTGTTAATTTCTATATAGGAAGTAATTTTTATTAACAGGGCTAAAATGTCATTCTCTGTTGTTCAAAACTCCCAGAAAATAAAAATTTTAGTTCCTAAATTGCCAGCTACTAGAAAAAATAGTCACAACACAAGAACCTAGAAAGGATTTACCTTTATTTCATCATGACACATTACTTAACCTTTACAAACCTTATTCTCATTTTTAAATGGGAATGATAATTCTCATTTGGGGGTACTATTGAAATGGTTAAATGACTGAGTGCATGTAAACATTTAACATGATACAGACCTATACGAGATATGCAATACAGACCTTTTTTTTTTTTTTTTTTTAAATTCAGGCTGAATTCTATGAGAAACAAGCCAGAGACACTTTTTCCTTCAGCTAGTTCCTTCAAGCACTCCATACTGGATCTCTTTTCTGGACTACACAACACCTTAAGTGATTCCTTCAGCTTTCTGGTCATTTTGTTTTAGGAGAAAAAAACATCACACGTGGGCAATTCGAGAATTCACTTTCAGATACTACACAGCCTAGTCTGGTCTAAACCAAAACTGCAAGTCCATGTCCAATTCAGCCTCTCCTCATGTCAATTTACATATGACCCGGGCTTAGAAACCTCTATGGACAGGCTTTTATTCCTCCTTGTTCTTTCATTTTCTTCTTCCCTATTTCTTTGACTTGTTCCTCCTTTCCTCTGAGGGTACATGGTCCTCTTCCTCCTCCACTGTATTAGGACTCAGGAGGGGTGGGAAACAGGGACAAAGTGCTGTTGTCACGTGACCATTTGTTCCCCCTGTGAGGCAGGTGCCTAACTGCCAGCTTCTTGTAGGGCACACTCCCAGCTCTTTCCTAAGCCCTGTGGTGACCCTCCTACCATACAACTTGCTCAGGCAAAACAATAACCACCCAGTTAGGTAGTTAGGTAAGTGGAGGAACCGGGCAGATAGGTGGAGGAGAGGGAGGATGGTCCGAAAGATGGTATTACAGCCGCCTCCAGCATAAAGGGGCTTTACTTCTAAATGAGTTACAGCTGGTAAAAACCCAACAGCCACAACTGCGCAGTAGCAGAAAGGACCTAACCAGACACGAACCAATGTTCATTGTATTATAATTACATTGCGGTTAGCTGCTCCCCCACCATGAGTTTTCCTGTGTGCATGCGCAAAGGGCCCAACCGTGACTAAGCACTCCAGGGACAAGCGCCGACTATCAATCAAGAGACCACCTCTAAGCCAGGGTAGAAGAGAAAGGGGAGACAAAAAAACGCCGCTTTTCTCCCTTGGATAAGCCAGCCTCCCATTCTTGGGGGTGTACTTTTCTTTTCCTTTTAAATAAATCTTTGAAATCTTTCGCTACACAATGCACCGTCTCCCGACTGCAAACTTGTCTTTCAGGTATGACAAGAACTGAGGTCTTTACGTTTTGGGGTAACAACCCAAACTCCTGCAACACCCCACTGTTTATCTCCTGCTTCCAGAAGTTACTCTGTAGCTTCATACTGCTAAAGACCCCTTGCATGAGCAGGCTATCCTTATGGCATGGTTCCATCAGGGTATCTTGAGCCTACTTACCTTTTTAAGGTAGAAAACTCATGTTTTCTTGTCAAACAAAAAAATCGAAGTTTCCATCTGCTTCTTGCTGCCCTACTCCCTTGGCTGCGGTCACAGACACTCCACTCACTCTCCCAACGTAAGAACGTTCCAGGCAGGAGCCAGGCGCTGGTATTTTTATTCACGAACACGCTACAACTCTTAGAATGCACGTCAAGCACTTCTAAGAACTGCCTCCCTTACTCTACTCCTGTCTCAGGAAAAAATGACTAGTTTCTGAAGCTCAGCAGAAATCCAGCTCAGCTGTGAGATGCCCTTTTTCCATCTCGCCGCTGTAACGGAGCAGGACCTGTGGGCCTTCCTGGGACGGCCCTTCCCCCTCATCCTCTGCTCCAGCCCCTCTCTGAAGTACCTAGATAATAATACCTCACGCATATTTCCTGAGTTTTTCTGATACTAAAAGCCAGCACCAAATGGAAGAAATTAACTACTTGATGATCATGAGCACGTGGCCCCCAGACCTACTGGCGCCTAAGGCTCAATCACCATCAAGCAATCAAGGGTATTGTGCACAAGCTGATCACATACCCTGGGATGCCCTTCCCTCACCTAGCTTTTAAAAATGCTTTTCTGCAACCCTTTGGGGGATTTGGGCAGGGCGCAAGCCATCTGTTTTCCTTGCTCAGCTGTGCAATAAACCTTTCCCGGCTCCAAACTCCAATGGTTCAGTTTGTTTCGCCTCACTGTGCATTGGGCACATGAACTTGTGTTCAGAATACAACCACCCTCAAAACCCTGAGAGAGTTTTTGGAGACTCCCTCACTTGACTTGAAGGTGAAGGAGAAGAGAAAAACAAACATACTTCATCCCCTAAATATTACTCCTTACTCTTACGAATTTTTTTCTTGATTTTTTAATCTTCTGACTATATAGCTGAATAATGAGTGAGAAGAATTCAAAGGAACTTTTTAAATCCTAGAGGTGGCTTCTCATCCACAGCATTGTTAGCAGTATGGATAAGATCTTTTTCTGTCTGAGGAGGTGCAGCTGTATAGTGTAGGATATTTAACAGTGTCCCTGCCCCCCACCCACTAGATGCCAGAAGTCCCCGTGAGGTATGACAACCAAATATGTCTTCAGACATTGCCAAACAGTCTACAGGGGGACAAAAATCCCCCCCGTCCAGGTGAAAACCATAGAGGTATGGTAACTAGTTGCAGCTGGGTGTTCTCTTTAGCATGTGGAGATGTTTTTGTTTGCAGTCTTGAGCTTTTTAGGGGTTTTACCTGAAATTTTGCAACAACAGAAAAAGTCCAAATAGTTATACTAGTTCCCCAACCCCTATCTCCGTTAATTTAGTGGACATTCACCCCTCATTCACTAAATAAATATTCATGTTCTGCTAGGTACCACTGTCACAGGCATTAACTGGGACAAGACCTTTCCTTCTGAGAACTTACAGGTTAGTGATACTAGACATCATAGAGCATTCAGCAGACAGTTTGATCAAAGTGGTGATGGAAGATGATGACCTGGGTATCACTGTATGTGATGAAAACAAAGGGAAATTGTAAAGCCAGGTAAACCAGTTAGGAGGAAGTTACCTATAATAGAACAAAAATTTTAAAGAGACTAATGATCTATGACTATGACTATGACTATGACTATGACTATGACTATGACTCCAGGTAATGCAGAGGAAAAAAATAAAACTGAGAATGAATTTGAAAAAAAAGTGATGGAATTTTCTAACTGGCTGGATAGATGGAAGTAAAAGAAAGAGATAAATATCTTTTCCAGTTTTGCTTAATGGGAAATTATCACAGTTTTCCTAGAGGATATGGGATTGCTGAGATTAAAGAAAAAAGCAAACACTGTTAGGCAGATGATTATGGTAAAAACAGGAGTTTTCAGGACTTGGGTTTTTGGATATTCACATGTGGTAATTTTGACTTGAGGATTAATTATTCAAGGCTATTCTGAATACAGAAATCCAAGGTGAGGACTTCTGTAGAGAAGACGTGCTGGTCTTCACCTCATTTTCCTCTGAAACCCTTAAGACATGCACAAGCTGAAATGGTTGGACTCCCAGTTGTGTTTTCTGAAAAACAGCTTATTACCGATTCAGATTCTCAAACTAGCATCTAGCCTATCCAACAACAAAACACCAAATTTAAACTGCTTTTGGTGACTTTACCCAAGCAGAATCAGCCTAAAGAAAGAAAATCTTTTATCCCCACAGATAGGGGACGTACATCTTCATAGGCCCTTAAGATGACAGATATTTTTAAAATAAAGACTAATTAGAAATGTAAGAAGCCTTTCTTTTAAATAATATGGCAATTGGATAGCATGTGTAAAAATAATCAGGTTCCAAAGAGTGTAAAAATATAACTCAAGTGGCCATAGAATTGCTCAGCTAAAAAATTTTTTTAAATGCAGTAACACTAGAATTTGAACTATTTCTTCTTCCTCCCATTTCTCTTTTTGTTCAATTGCATTTTCTCCAATTTTACATTAGGAAGGTTAAACTGAGGAAATTTGCTCTCTGGAAATGAATCCATTACCTCAATCCTCTCACCCTCTGCCCACCACTCTACAATCTCCATGCTGGCGCCTTCATTCTTTTCTCTCTGTCTCTTGTCTCTCTCTCTCGCTTCTGTTGAGGAGTAGAAGAACCTTTTCAGGAGTCCTATAGTCCTGGGATGAATTTCAAGTACATCCTTATAAGGTTGGTCTATAAACTCAGGCAAGTCTTTCTCTAAGATTTCATTTCTTTAAAGTCAAAAGAACATTTTCTTTGCATGGTTTTATATTAACTAGATGAATTTTCTTAAAGAAGCACATGACAAGTACAGAATTCATTTTAGTTGTTTCTCCCTTTCCCTTCTCCTTCTGGTAAAGGATTTGGTAACAAGAGATATGGAAGGCATGATACACTTATTTTGTATTGCTATTATTTATGTTAAACAATAGTAAAAAAAAGATACATATTTTTGTGTACTATAAACTGAACAATGTCAAACCTATCAAACAATAAAAAATACATAAATATGTAGAGAAAAATGCAAGAATACACATAGTTATTAACAGTGATTATTTTGGATGATGAAAAAACAGATGTTTATCTGTCACTGTTGTTTCCCAATTTTTATATAATATTTAACTTCCTAATGAGAAACATAAATAGAGTTTCTGGAAAAAAGAAAAAAAAACTTTCTAGAGTAAAAAATTCCAATGTTCTCATTAATGAAATCAAAGTTACTGGATTCACTAGTAGATTCGAGCTCTCTAATGCAAGGGGACCAAACAACACTGGTGCCCATAGAATATACCCTTGGTCTCTGTCTACGGCACTGACCTTGGGGGCTTTTTTAATTTAAATAAAAAAAAGGTATTTTCCAAATGACTCTAGCCATTATCATGATAAAGTCATTAATCTAATCAGACTTTAATAAGTCAATTATACTTATACAAACTAATACTAAATAGTATGAAAATTACTGTGGCTTAGACATGTCTTTTCTTCTGGACAAACTACAGAACAAATAACAAGTCAGGGATTTATACTGACCACTCTCTAGCTCAGTTTTGCCTTCATTTTGCTGAATTCTTAACAGCTGCAGCAATGGACGTCTAATCCATATACTACTTCATATTTTTAATTCAGAATCACATGGACCCTACTTAAACTATTGCCTCTCTCCTCTGCTACTGCTAGCAGTGACATTCAATGGGAAAATGAAAACTTCAATTAAAAACTTTCTTACTACATTGTGATTAGTCATTTATTCATCTACTTTCTTATTACAGTCTGTTCTCCTTTAAGATAAGCAGTTTAAGAAGTTTCAATATTTTTTGTATCACTAAATCAGTTGCTGGAACATAAGATATGATCAATCAAATACATGATGAATGAATGAATGAATATTTTAAATGGAAAAATCTTAAAGATCATATAGCCCTAGTTCCCACTGACTTTTAGAACACTTTTCATAGCATAACCAACAAATAATCTGACTTTCTTTGGTTCTCATTATCCTGTGACAGGACATTCAGGACTATAATCCCTCTTCACCTAATTTCAGAATCCAGGTGCATCTTAAGCCTGCTTTTAACTGAAATGTGTGATTTGTTGATTATTTTTCACTGGGGCCTCTTTTATTTGCCTGCCTTCTGTTTTTCTTAAATTGAACACATCACACTAGGGTAGCTCTCTCTGAACCCTCTTCCAGACCATGATTCTAAAGAGCACCACTTCCAACATATCTCATCCCTATTTGCACTGGTTTTAACTGCTCACAAGGGAATGTCCAAATAGCTCGGTCTGCAAATTAGGAGAAAACTGCCAGTTTCCATCCCCGTGGCTTGCCATGTATTAATTTATTCTTATAATCGTTCAGTATTTGTTGTACATCTGCTCTATTCCTGACACTATGCTGGATCCTGGGGCGTAAAGGATAATTCTGACCTGCCCAGAGTACAGAGCCTAAAGGACAACATGTAAAACAGTGTTTTGGAACAGTGCTCTTCCTGACTTCACTTTCAACTCAGAAACCAAGCAGATATGAGCTTAATCAACGTAAGTGTGTAACAGATACTCCAGCATATGCTGAAATTATGAAGAGGCTTAAGATAAAAAAAGTTTTAAAATTCAATTTTCCACTTCTGGCCGTGATAAAGTAAGGGGTACCTGACTTGCCCTTCTACCATAAACAACCAGAAAACTGGAAAGAAAAAAAAACTATATGAAATGACTATATTCAGATGGTGGACAAAGAGCACAGGGCTATTAAGCCTGAGAGAAGAGAAATAGACAAAGGGAGCCCTAGGATCACATCAGCCCTAGAAAGCCTGGAGGCATTCCTAGATTGCAGTCTAGGGAGGAGGATCCCAAGGGGAGCACTGTGACCTTGCTGAATTAAGGAGACAAAGATTGGAGTCTGGAGAAGCTGAGGTGGCTAGAATTTGCAGGGCAAAAAACCAGCGAGGAGGTAACTATGCAGAGAAAGAGCACCAGATGTCTACATAGGGATCCTCTTGAGTCTTGGCTGAATACTATGCTGTGCTTATTATATAAGGTAAAGGTCTATGAGGCAGGAGAGGAACAGTCACCAGGGAGATCTGAGCTGAACAATCCTCAGAACTCACATGGGGCTGGGAGATGCTAGAGCTCTGACTAGCCAAAGTAAAGAAAATTTGTTGAAAACTAAGACATTTAATAGAAACTCCAGAAGGGTCCTGTCTTAATAGTGAACTAGTCCTCCCTAGAATACAGGCTACTCTAGGAATACCAGGAAGAAACCTTGAAAAAAAAAAAAAAGCAAGATTCAAAATAATCAAGCTGTGCCGTAAGTTCCTGAACTGCCAGAGAAGCTAATTTCAACACTTCTGAAACGAAGACCACAAATAATAAAATCAACAGTGTGAGATTCACAATGTACAGCATTCATAAACAAATAACATTAGGACTTCTGCTTCCGCCCATGAAGGAGTAACTGCTATAGGAATGACCTCCCACAGTAAACAGCTACAAACTGTGAAAAAATATATGAAACAACTGCTTTTCAGGATTTTTAGATAAATTACCAAATGCTAAGTTAAACTGAATTTCAGACAGTTGTAATATAAGTATGTCCTGTGCAACATTTAAGACACATACTGATACTAAAAAAGTATTTGTTGTTTTTCTGAAATACAAATTTAACTAGATGTCCTGTATTTTTTTTTCTTCTAAATTTGGCAATCCTATGTATGTTGGAAAACAATCACAAGTCTATAGAATATTGAGAGGGGTGAAAATTATGACGTCAGCCCAATGACAGTCCCAGCTTTCAGATTAGCGATAATCCTATACTATGGTTCAGGGTAAGGGAACCCAAACAGAACCCAGAAAATCTGAACCAAAGTGAACTGCAGACAAAAATAGGGAGTTCATGGAGGCCAAGGTGGCTAAACTTCATTGAATAAGTATCATAATAAAAAGAGCTATGTGGAATCAGAACTCTGCAAATCCAGTATCCAATGAGTCCTCGGCTGTGATTCCTTAGGATAAAATTTCTTGTGGCAAGGAATACAACAACTGCCTAAAAATAAAAAATAATCAAGTGACTGTAAGCTAAGTAATTCTCAGAGCTCACACAAGACCAGTTTTTGCCAGTCAGAGTGGAAAGATTCCAAAAAGTACATAGGACTTTTAAGTAAAGACTCCAGAAGGATGAACTCTTAATAGTGAGGATAAACTAACACTAGACTAAAATCTACTCTAGATATACCACAAAATGATAAATGAAAAAAAAAAAAAGATAAATGACAAGGCTCAAAAGAATCAAACTCATATACAAGTATCTTAATTGCTGGTCATACTGAAGACCAACACGGAGTATCACAAAGTTTACCACTCAGCAATGTAAAATTAATAATCTTGAGCATCCAGTCAAATATTCTTAAACATGAAAGAAGCAGGAAAATATCTATTACCAAGAGAAAAAGTAATCAGAAGAAACAGACTGAAAAATGACAGAGGTAATACAATTAGCAGGCAAGGGCTTTTACAAAGCTATTGTACATATGCTCCACATGCACAATGCTGTAATATTAATATGATAAAAGAAATGCAAGATATTTTTAAAAAGAACCCATGGAACTTCCAAAGCTGAAAAGTATAATGCATGAAAAAAATTCTTAGATGTGCTTAACAAATTAACTACAACAGCAGGATTAAAAAGATGAATGAACTTGAAGACTTAGCAATAGAAAATATCTAAAAAGCCACAGTGTGTATGTGTAGAGGGGGTGGGGGTGGAGGAGAATAGAAAAGAGATTCAGTGACATGTGTGGCAATATCCAGCATTCTAACATGTAAGTAATTGGATTTCCGGAAAGAGAGAAGTTACAGGGTTACAGAAAAAAAAGATTTAAAAAAATTGTGACTAAAATTGTTCAAACTTTATGAAAAATATAAACCTATAGATCCAAGGAGATCAACAACAAACTAAAAAGAGCAAAACCACCAAGAAAACCGTATTTAGGCACATTATAATCAAATTGCTGACAATTCAGAATGGCCATCATCCAAAAGTCCGTAAATGATTAATGCTGAAGACGGTGTGGAGTAAAGAGAACTCTTCTACACTGCTGGTGGGAAGGTAGTTTGGTGCAGCCATTATGGAAAACAGTATGGAGATACCTCAAAAGACTAAAAATAGACCTACTATATGATTCAGCAATCCCACTCCTGGGTATATATCCAGAGGGAATTCAAATTTGAAAAGATACATGCACCTCAATGTTCATAGCAGCACTATATACAATAGGCAAGACATGGAAGCAACCTAAATGTCCACTGACAGATGACTGGATAAAGAAGCTGTGGTATATTTATACAATAGAATACTATTCAGCCATAAAAAGAATAAAAATAATACCATTTGCAGCAACATGAATGGACCTAGAGATCATTATTCTAAGTGAAGTAAGCCAGAAGGAGAAAGAAAAATACCATATGGTATCACTCATATGTGGAATCTAAAAAAAAAAAAAAAAAAAAAAGGACACTATGAACTCATCTACCAAACAGAAACAGACTTTCAGACATAGTAAACAATCTTATGGTTACTGGGGAAAGGGGGTGGGGAGGGCTAAATTCAGGAGTTTGAGATTTACAAATGTTAACCACTATATATAAAAAAAGATTTGAAAAAGTTTCTTTTATATAGCACAAGGAACTATGTTCAATCTCTTATAATAACCTGTAATGAAAAAGAATACAAAAACAAATATATGTTGTATATGCATGACTGGGACATTGCAGTGTACACCAGAAACTGACAAATTGTAATTGACTATGCTTCAATTAAAAAAATTGCTAACAATTAGTGATAAATAAAAGATATTAAAATCAGCCAGAGGAAAAAGAAATGTAGTACACAGGGAAAAACAGATAAGAGTTTTCCTTGTTTTTTTGTTACCAAAATGAAAATCATAAGACAATGGAGCAACAACTTCAACAGGCTGCGAGGAAATACAAAACTTTCAACTTCTATCAAAAAGAAATCCTTCACAAATATAGATAACTGAAGACTTTTTCAGAAACACAAAAGATGAGAGAATTCAGTATCAAGCAAACTTGAAACAGGAGAACTGTTCAAGTTCTTCAGGTAGAAAATGTAGTATACCCGATATAAACTCAGACCTACAGAAAGGAATGAAGAGCACGAAAATGGAAAATACATGGGTAAATACAGACAATGTCTTTTCATATTTTAATTTCCTTAAAAGATTAATTGGGAAAGCAAAACTTCCAAAATGGCAGAATATCAAATCCTCTCCCCAGTAAGCAATGAAGTTGTCAAAAATACCAGAATTTCAGGGCTCAGGAAATCAACTACAAGCATGAAAGTAATTTAGAAGTGTTACTCAAGAAAAGCTACTGAACTTTGGGTAAGAACAATAGAGTTTGTGGTATTTTAGCCTAGGAGACTATCATACAGCCCCCTCCCCTGGCTTTATCAGAATGGTGATTCCACTACAAGAGAGTAAGCTCTGAAAAACAGAAGCTTTGCTGCCAGAGGGAGCTGAATTAACGTTTAAGTAGACTGTGGGAAAACAACATGTTCCTCAATGTAGTTGGTGGCCAAATGGGAAGGTCGTGTCATACCTAATCTAAAATTGCAATCCTGATTTTGGCAAGCAACAGACCAGCTGAATAGCTAGAAATATAACAGGAAGATCCGTGGAATAGGAAAGTCATTGTAGGCTCTGAGGAGTTCCCACATACTTTGGTGGCCCGAAAAGCTGTGTGCATTTGTAAGGTTGTGCACAGGATCAGGAGAGGGTGTAGGGGGAACTAGCCAGCTACACATCCTCTGAATGAACGTGACAATTTACACATGCACAGAAGAGACATGAGAGAGCAGAAAGTAAAAGATGGGTCAAATTTATAAACTGCCCAAACTTTCAATGCATCCCCTCAATTAAATACAGATCCATAGGCAAAGGGTAGAATCCTTACTGATCCAATTGAGGTTCTATTTGAGTACAACCTTTGACTAATTAATGGCTGATCACTAAGTTATGTTGACACAGGGATGAACCCCTCCCCCTCCCAGGTAACCAGGATTAACAATTAAAACAATTTAAAAAAAATCTTAGCAGACATAGTGGTCATAGACCATCACACACCATGGAGGGAGAGCATGACCACAGAATTAGTGAAGGCAAGTCACTAAACAAAAAAGGCAAACAGCAATAAAAACATCTCTGGGAGGATTCAGATGTAGAGTTGCTACAAAATACTATCTAAAATATCCAGCTTTAAGAAAAAAGTATAAGACATACACAGAAATAGGGACTATGACCATACTCAGGGAAAAAAAAGCAGTCAACAGAAATGGTCTCTGAGAGGTCACAGATGTTGGACTAAGCAGACAGAGACTTCAGAAGAGCTATCATAAATTTGGTCCAGGTACTTAGGGAAGCTACCATGGAAACAATTAAAGGAAAGTATGACAACAGTGATATAATAGAAAATATCAATAGAGATATAAATAATTTGGAAAACTCAAGGTACACAGTAGATTTTATATTTATTTAGATCTTCCTTAATTTCTTTTATTAGTATTTTGTGGTTTTCCACCTACAGATCCTATACACATTTTGTTGGACTTATACTAATATTTCATTTTTTCAAACTGTTATAAAGGTGATTTTTTTAAAGTCTCAAATTCTACATGCTAATTGGTGGTATACAGGGTCACAGATGACTTTTATACATGGACTTTATAACCTGTGACTCTGCTAAACTCACTTATTAGCTTTGGAAATTTTTAATAGGTTCTTACGATTCCCGACATCCTAAAAACATCTGAGCATGTGCACTTTCATCTTTAAATTATAGTTTTGCTGAATATAGAGTTGTTGGTTTACTTTTTCTTTCTTTTAGCACCTACTACCCTTTGAACTTCATCATTTCTGGTGAGAAGTCTGCTGTTAATTGTATCATTCAACCTGTATGTGATGAGTTGTTTTTCTCTTGCTGTTTTCAAGATGTTCTTGTTGTCTTTGGCTTTGAACATTTTGCCTATGACATTCCAGAGTGTGAACTTCTTTGTGACTATCCTACCTCAAGTTGGTTGATCTTCTTGGAAGTCTAAATTAATATTTTCTTCAAATTTGGGAAGTTTTTACCTAGTATTTCTTTAAATATTTTTCTCCCATAAAACCTCTTCTGGTAGTTCATTAAAATATATTTATGGTTTCCCACAGGTCTCTGGCTCTGGGGTTTTTTCCTTTATTCTTTCCTTTCTGTTCTATTTTGTTTTTCTCTAAGTTTGCTGATTTTTCCCTCTATCATCTCAAATCTGTTGTTGAGCACCCTAGTAAATTTTTCATTTGAGGTATATATTTTATCTTCAAAGTTTCCATTTGGCTTTTTGGAATAATTTGTATCTCTATTGATAATTTTAACTTACTACATTAATAGAATGACAAAAACACAATCATTTCACTAGACACATACACAAAATATTTGAAAAAACTCAGTACACATGGTAGATAAAAAACTCTGAACAAACTAGGGATAGAAGGTATTTCACTCAACCTGATAAAACATCTATGAAAAATCTACAGTTAATATTGTATTTTACATGAAAGGCTGAATGTTTTCCTCTAGAGTTGGAGATGAGGCAAGCTGTTCACTTTTATCATTTTATTCAACAACATACTGTAGGTCCTAGCCAGTGTAATAAGACAATATAAATAAATAAATCTATATTAGAAAAGAAAACCATCCTTATTTGTAAGTAACATGACCTTATATGTAGAAAATACTAAGGAAAAAACCCACACTAGAATACATGAGTTCAAAGGAGCCAAGATAAACATAGAAACATCAGTTAATTGTCTATGTATCAGCAATGAACAACCCACGTATTTAGAGTAGGACAACCAGCTGTATAGCAAAACCTGTAAGACATTGCTAAGAGACATGAAAGAAGATATAAAGAAACAATTCATATTCATGTTCAATATTGTTAATATGGCATTTTTCCTCAAATTGATCTATAGATTCAAAGTAATTTCTATTACAACACCATCAGGCTTTTTTTTTTTTTTTCAGATATTGACACCTTGTCTTCAAAACTTATGGTGAAATGCAAAGGACTGAAAATAGCCAAAACCATTTCGAAAAGTGAAAGACATACACTCTCAATTCAAAACTTACTATAATCATACTGTAATCAAAATAGTGTGGCACTGGCAAAAGAAAAGATGTATACATCAAAGGAGAACAGTTCGGAGTCCATAAGTAAATCTTACATTTATGGTTAATTGTTCTTTAACAAATGTGTCAAGGCAAATTCAACAGTGTAAAATAGTCTTTTTAACAAATACTGCTGAAACCATTGGATATCCACACATTAAACATGAATTTAGACCCTTACCTCATAGCATACACAAATTTAACTTAAAATGGATATTATACCTAAGTGTAAAAGCTGACACTATTAAAATTTTAAAAGAATATGTAGGAAAGATATCCTCATGATCTTTGGTTATGAGATACAATACCCAGAGCATGATATATAAAAGCAAAAAATTGATAAACTGGACATGAACAAACTCAAGCTTTTGTGCTATCAAGAAAATAAAAATAGCCACAGACTGGGAGAAAATATTTGCAAATATATTTTATAAACACCTTGTGTCCATAATACATAAATAATACAAATCAGTAATAAAAAGATAAACAACCCAATGAAAGAAAATGGTAAAGTTGAACAGACATTGTACAAAAAAATACATGAATAACTAATAAACTCTTACCACTTTTGTAAGTGTGAACACCACACCCCTCAAGGATCTCTTCTTCTTCAAACTCTTGTTTTATATTTATTTCCTATATTAGTCACTAGAACTTACTATCTATCACGTGTTGTTAGCTGTCCTTATATTTGCATGCCCTACTACTAAACTGGTCTATAGATTTTGAAAGATCAGTAAACAGTATGTTACAAATCTTGGAGGGAGCAGAGTCTGGTATAGGACATTGCACAAAATAGATACTAAATAGTGATGATTAGGGAATCAAAAGACTGCAAAGGACCTTTAATACAGATTCTTCTGTGGGAGATCAAATGTAAAAACTTAACTCATACCTATTTTTTCTCTTCATATCTATAAAGAGGAAGTTTTCAGAGCTTCCTTTATAAGTTCTTGTTAGTGTTAACAACTCTTACTATCGACCAGAATTATACACAGTTGGTCTGGTACTTGTAGGTTTTATTCCAGTTAATGTAGGTTCCTCTTTAAAAAGAGCAGTTTAATTTGGTCACTTGAACAAGGTTAAGAATCAACCTCAAATTTCATTTGACCATGCTGAACCAGCTGAGACGGCCTCCATGAAATTCAGAGAGCCTTGAGAAATACTAGACAAGAACTAGATATTCTTTAAATCCCATATCTCAAAAATAATATGAAATCCTAGGAATTCTACTGGGATGCCTACATGTGTGGTCTAGCAAATTAATAATTATTTTTTAATCAAACAGGAAAAAACACTGCCTCCCTGAACTGAGTACAAATACGAAGTAAATATCTAAGCATTAATTGTACACAACATAATGTAACAATTATTTGTGAAGAAGCCTGTGAGTGTT
This sequence comes from Camelus ferus, assembly GCF_009834535.1. NCBI lineage: Eukaryota > Metazoa > Chordata > Mammalia > Artiodactyla > Camelidae > Camelus > Camelus ferus. Next base: position 15,999,030 of record NC_045699.1, read on the forward strand.
ATAAATATAATCTCATTAGTTGTCTCGAATTTCCCATAAGCTTGAGAGATAGTCATTATTATCTCTACACTTAACACATTGCTATATTAGTAAAAACGATAGGCTCCTTTACAGTTTAAAAAACACAATTACATTTATCATTCCACTTTCCCTTTTGTGAAAGAGAATTATCATCTTATTTTCAAACAAGAAAATAAGTTTAATCACTTCCCAAGATCTCTGTAATCATTAATATTGACAAAAGCTAATCTTTACCTCTGAGGAAGTGTCACTGATACAAAGGATCATCCTAATATAAAAATGACTTGGAGTACCTAGTTTGATATTAAATCATAAGGGGCAGAAAGGGAATCTTTAGAGACCAAGGCTAAGTGATATTAATCAACTGCAAAGCAGTCAAGGCCCAAAACTTGTTTTGCTAGTGCTGTCTTTGTTCCTGGGCCTTCCCATCAAAATTTGAACCCATACACTTAATCCTTGAGAGAACATTCTAGAATAGAAAAAAGTAGGAGTGAAACAGCGATGCTGCCGCAAATCGTTCTTGACTATAGGGCCCAAACAGCAAGGATTACAGCCCTCAAGCTTCGTAAGACTCTGTCTTCCTCTAAGTAGCTAAAACAGCTTTTGTATTTGCCATTAAAAAATCTAAAGGCTACTGTCATATATGGGCTGCCTCCTAGTGGCAAATATGAACAGATGCTACAGAATGCCACGGGAGCGAACAGCTGGGCTGAACCAGCTCCTAGTAACTAGTGCATTCATCAGTATGAGTCAGCTTCCTCTTTATGTTGCTGACTTTTACACTGAGCATCCTAGCACTGCTGTCGCATTATAACAGTGCTTTTTGGGGGTTTTAATATATATATTGGGGGCTTAGTAGTTTAGGCAAATGGTAATTATTATATCTTGAAAAAAGGCAAAAAAAAAAAATCGAGGTTAAAATCTGATAGCATGGCATCTTTTGGCCAAAAATAGCCTCTGGTTATACAATTTTACAAGAACCCTTGTCAAAGGAAGGAACTGAGAAAGTCAAGAGAGGTAGTATATAAACAGCTCTGCTCTCAATAACTGGTGAGGTTGGACAAGCCACAATTTCTTAATCTGTACAGCAGGAATACTATTGTTATCTATTGAATAAATTTAAGATATTTTGCATATAAGCTCACCAAAAATTCTGATTGCAATGATGACAGGAAAAGGTCTATGGTTAAGCTTCAGATCTTTACTCTGAAGGTAAAGATGTAAAGGTACTTACTCATCATACTGTGAGCTTTCTGAATTTCAATTTTCTCAGATGAAAAGTGAATCTAGTCATGTCTACCTGCCTCAGTTATCTGATTGTTTTTATTAAGAGAAGCAACAGAGACAATGCTGGCAAAAGAACTATATTGATAATTATAAAAAAAAAATCTGACTATGGAATTATAGGAACTTGGTAATCTCTAGGTATCTGATGGACTCTCTCATCACCCTCACATCCGACCAGAACACTAGGCTTACTTCACCGTTTTGCCACCATCCTCTCAGTGCCATCCCTGTTGCCATCATTTTAAAGAGGAGGTGTACTGTTCTCTTTAAATCAGGGACAGAAGTCCTAAGAAGTCCATCTTATACTACAAAGGAGGCATGGAGGAACAGGAAAGCAGGGAAGCATGTGTATTAGAGGATGTACTTTGAATCAATTATTTTCCACACACTGTACTGCATCCTTAACAATCCATTTAGGTGACCACCATGCCTTTGTCTATATTCTTGTATACTTTTAGCATTAACCACCTATACTCATTGTTGAAGCATAAAAGATTTGTAAATGGGTGAATGTATTTTATGGGATTTTGTAAAGCACTGCCCAAATACATGCTAGTATTACTATCTCTAATAATTTCATCAAAATGTTTATACCATGATTGCAAGTCACATTTAGCAATCAAGGCTGGGGATGGGGGGACTTTCATTTGTTCTTTCATTCACTCTATTTTTAAAATGCCCATTGTGTTACGCATTTGGTTAAATCTCTAAATACTCATCAATGAATCAACAAGCATGGTTCCTGCTCTTACAAATTTAATAGTCTAGTGGGAGAAGATAATTAAGAATTGCTGCCAGCAAGTTAGTGTATGCATTGGTCAGGATGTGTGATTATTCTGTGGTAATGAGCAACCCCCAAATTTTAATGACTGGACACCAGCAAAGCTTTTTTTCTTTGCTCATGCAATTTCCTCAGCACAAGTCTATAGGAAGGGTCTGTACATCTTTTTCACTCAGGGACTCAGGCTGACAGTGGCTTTATCTTATCATGTGCTTCCTACAATCTCCACAGCAGTGAGAAATGAGTGTGGCAAATCCCACAGTGGTCTTAAAATTTCTTTTCATGAATGGCTCATATACCTCCTGCTTATGTTTCATTGTGCAAAGCCAGTCACACAGCCATACTTAAATTCAAAGAGCAAAGGAATACAATGTGCTCAGATGGAAAAAAGTAAAAAATACTCAGTGAAAAGCTGTAATGACTTCCATAATATAAAACTTCAAATGAACAGGGTCTAGAGAAAGAGACTATAGCAGTAATATTGGAAGAAAAGCCCTTACATGGACTGTCTGAACATTCTTTTGAGACTCAAGTTGGTAAGAATTCATCCCAATAATAAGCAGAAGAAAGAATTCCTGTAAGAATAAACATGGGTAAAAATTCTGAGGTTGGCAAGAGCTAGACAATTATAAGGAACAGAAAAAGGGTCAGCATGATTGAAGTATGGTGGGTAAGGAAGGTATTGGAAAAAGGAGCTGGTATGAGATCTTTTAGAGCTTCATATGCCACAGTTAGGCGTGTGAAGCCAAGGGGGGCTCTAAGCCAGGGAGCATCATCTGGTTTATGACTGCCATGTGGAATGTAATACTGCAGGTTCACAGTAGGAACTATGATGGTACAGCATTATCAAAAGGGAGAGTAGCCTACAGAAACTGTGGCCCATCCACATTAGGTGGCCACACGTAGCTCACACAGGGAATATCCCTGGAGCATATGGATCAGGGGGACTTACACCCCCGGGCCCAAAAGGACATCATCTACCTAAGGCCACTGATTCATGAACAGGAGACGTAGCTGATATACTAATACACAGAAACAAACAATTCGGCAAAATGAGGAGACAAAGGAATACCCTCCAGATGAAAGAATAAAACAAAACCTCAGAAAAAGAACTAAATGAAATGGAGGTAGGTAATTTATTGGATAATGAGTTCAAAGTAATTGTCATAGGATACTCACTGAACTCAGGAGAAGAATGAATGAAAACAGTGAGAATTTCAACAAAAAGGAAGAAAATATATAAAAGAACCAATCAACAACAACAACAAAAAGACAAAAAAAAAAAAAAAAAAAAGCCCCAGTATGTGTGAAATGCAATAGAATAAGGTAAACCTGTTGTTACATACAAGGGAAGCCCCATAAGATTATCAGCTGATTTTTCAGCAGAAACTTTATAGCCAGAAAGGACTGGCATGATATATTTGAAGTACTGAAAGGAAAACACACACACACACACACACACAAACTTACAAGAATTCTCCATCTAGCAAGTTTATCACTTGGATTTGAAGGAGAGAGAGTTTCCCAGACAAGCAAAAGCTAAAGGAGTTCATTACTACTAAATTGACCCTACAGAAAATGTTATAATAACATCTTTAAATGAAAAAAAAAAAAAAGCAATAACCAGAAACAAAACAACTATGAAAGAAAAAAATCTCACTGCTGAAATCAAACATGTAGTAAAGGTCATATATCAAACCCTACACAGGTAGTATGAAGGTTAACAGACAAGAGTAGTAAAACCATCCATATCTAAAATGATTAGTTAAGTGATACATACAATTTTTAAATGTAAAATATGATGTCAAAAACATAAAACATGGGGGTGTATGAAAATGCAGTACTTTTACAGTTGAAACATAAGCAACCATCCACTTAAAATGAACTGCTATATACACAGGTTGCTATATATGAACCTCACAGTAACCACAAATAAAAAATCTATGACAGATACATAAACAAGAAAGAGAAAATAATACAAGCATAACACTAAAAAAGTCACCAAATAACAAAAGATAGAAAAAAAAGAAAATATCAATGAAATTCAAAAAGTTCTTTGAAAAGAAAAACAAAATTGATAAACTTTCAGCCAGACTTACAAAGAAAAAAGAGAGTCCAAATAAATAAGATAAAAAATGAAAAGAAGTTACAACTGACACCAAAGAACTACAAAGGATCATCAAAGAGTAGTATGAAAGAGTACATGCCAACAAATTGGATACCTAGAGGATATGGATAAATTCCTAGAAATATAAAATCTTCCAAGACTGAATTAAGAAGAAACAGAAAATCTGAACACACTGATCACTAGTAATAAAGTTAAATCAGTAATCAAAAAAAAAAAAAAAAAAAAAAGCCCAACAATCAAAAGTCCAGGACCAGATGACTTCACAGGTTAATTGTATCAAACACTTATAGAGATAATACCTATCCTTCTCAAACTCTTCCAAAAAACTGAAGAGGAAGGAATGCTTCCAGACTCATTCTATGAGGCCAGCATTACCCTGAGAGCAAAATAAGGAAAAAAAAAAAAATCACACACAAAACAGAAAACTACAGGCTAGCATCTTATGAATACAGATGTAGAAGTCCTCAACAAAATATTAGCAAGCTAAATTCAACAATACATTAAAAGGATTATACACCAATCAAATGGGATTTATTCCAGGGACTGAAAGATGGTTTAATATCAACAAATTAATCAACATGATGAACTATATTAGTTAAATGAAGGATTAAAAATCATATGATCATCTCAACCAATGCAGACATATCATTTGAAAAATTCAACATCCATTTATAATAAAAATTCTCAACAAAGTGTGCATAGAGGAAACATCTCAATATAATAAAAGCCACATATGACAAACCCTCAGCTAATGTAATACTCAATGGTGAAAAGCTGACAGCTTTTCCTCTAAGATGAGGAACAAGACAAAGGTGACCACTCTCACCACTTTTATTCAACATAGTATTGGAAGTTCTTGCTAGCAATCAGACAAGAAAAAGAAATCAAAGGCATCTAAATTGGAAAGAAGTAAACCTGTCACTATTTGCAGATAACGGTAGTATGTATAGAAAACCCTAACAACATCACCAAAAACTACTCCAATTGAGAGAGGAATTCAGTGAAGTTGTAGAATACATAATCAATATACAGAAACCTTTTGCATTTCTACAGACTAATAAATTATTAGAAAAGATAAATTAACAAAAAAATCCCATTCACAATTGCATCAAAAAGAAAATATCTAGGAACAAATTTAAATAAGATGGTGAATGACTTGTACCTTGAAAACTATGACATTGATGAAAGAAATTGAAGATGACACTACTGGAGGACAGAGGGAACAAAGTGCCCAATGAACTGAGAAGCCATCTTTAGACTGCAAATCAAGGTGGGCAACTCCGTATAATCAGTGGATCAGATTATAGGGTAACTTACTCACAAGGTGGGATCAGGTGGACAACAATCCAGAAGCATTCACAACTGCACTCCAGACTGCCAAGGGACCACTGAGACCGTTTTATAGCTAACCCAGAGTATGGCAATAGCAGCTGGAATCAGGATGTGCATTCCTAAGTCAATATTCATGAATGGGTAACTGGTTGCATGGGCACTGAGAATACTTCAGTGAAGGTTTTCATCATTTTGGGGAGACTAACAGAGCACAGAGTCCACCTGGTCCTAATGATTATTAAACAATAGCTATTAACTACAAAGCTCTTCACAAGAGAGTCGTAATTTACTGCGCAGTACAGTCCTGGGTAGGATCAGCAGGATAGGAGAAACTGTAAGGGCTCAAGCTAGCACAAGTTATGCTAACAGCCCTACAAAACACAAACTAATGTAAAGTTATACTGTGCTCATGGATGGAAGAACTGGAGCAAATAATCCCAAAATTTATACAGAACTACAAAAGATCCCAAATAGCCAAAGCAATCTTGAGAAAGAAGAAGAAAGCTAGAGGTATCACACTCCATACAGTTTGATTTTCAAACTACACTACAAAGCTATAGCAATCAAAACTTTATGGTACTGACACAAGGGATATATGAATCAATGGAAAAGAATGGAGAGCCCAGAAATAAACCCATTATGTATGTGATCAATTAATTTATAACAAAGGAGCCAAGAATATACAGTGGAGAAAACACAGTGTCCAATAAATGGTGTTGGGGAAATGAACTGCTACAAGCAGAAGAATGAAACTGGATCACTTTCTTACAACATATATGAAAATAAACTCCAAATGGATCAAAGACTTAAATGTAAGACCTAAAACCATACAACTCCTAGAAGGAAACATTGGCAGTACATCTTTGACACTGATCTTAATAATTTTTTTGGATATGTCTCCTCAGCCAAGGGCAACAAAAGCAAAATTAAGCAAATGGGTCTACAACAAACTAAAAAGCTCCTGTACAGTGAAGGAAATCATCAAAAAAATGAAAAGGCGACCTACTCAATGGGAAAAGATATTTGCAAATTACATATCTGATGAGGGGTTAATATCCAAAATAAATAACTCACACAACCCAAATAATCAGATTAAAAGATAGGCAAAATTCCTGACTAGACATTTTCCAAGGAAGACACACAGATGGCCGATGGACAAATGAAAAGATGCTCAACATCACAAATCATCAGGGAAATGCAAATCAAAAATATAGTAAGACATCACCTCACACCTGTCAGAACGGCTGTTATCAAAAAGACAGCAAATAATAAGTGTTGTTGAGGTTGTGGGGAAAAGGAAACCCTTGTGTGCTGTGAGTGGGAATGTGTACTGTCACTATGGACAGCAGTACAGAGCTTCCTTCAAAATTTTAAAAAAGAATTACTATTCAAATCAGCAATTCCACTTCTGAGTATTTATCAAAAAAAAAAAAAACAAAAACAAAAAAACCCACAACCACTACTTTGAAAAGATAAAGCAAGCTAAGGGTCCATCTATGGATGAATGGATAAACAAGATATGATACACACACAGTCCCACAGAAATATTACTCAGTTATAAAAAGAATGAAATCTTGCCATTTATGACAACATGGATGGACCTAGAACATATTATGTCAAGAGCACTTAGAAAGAATAGGTAAGACAAAACAGCGTCTTATCACAGAATCCAAGGGCAGTGTGTGCTTCCTTATGGAAGGAATGATGAATTATTTCAAGAGCTCCTGGAGAGTCAAATCAGATTAGGACAGAAACAATAGCATTGGTTTTATTCACTCATTTATCTATTCAGTCAGAGAGAGAAAGACAAATACTGTATGATTTCACTTGTATGTGGCATCTAGAAACAAAACAAACAGAACAAAACAGAAACAGATTCAGATTCAGAGAACAAAGTGGTGGCCGCCAGAGGGAATAGGGGTGGGAAGCTGGGCAAAATACGTATAGAGGATTAAGAGGTACAAACTTCCAGTTATAAAATAAATAAGTCATGGGGATGTAATGTACAGCATGGAGAATAGAGCTGAAAATATTTTAATAACTTTGTATGGTGACAGATGGCTACAGACTTACCATGGTGATCAATTCATAATGTATATAAATGACAAATCACTATGTTGTGCATGTGAAACTAATATAGTGTTGTATGTCAACTATACTTCAATTTTAAAAAATGTTCTTGGTTAAAAAAATAAGCAAGAGTGGAAGGAAATCCACCAGCAGTAGAGAAAGGAAAGATAAGAACATTTTCAGATACTTTTTGGTGGTAGAAACAATAGGACATTCAGATAAGTAGCTATGTGAATTAAGGAAAGGATGACTCAAGAGTGATTCTTAGGTTTCTGATATGAGCTACTGTGTGGGAGCTGGTCTCATTTACAAAGTTGATTAAGACAGGGAAAGGTGGAATTCATATACTGTTTTGTTTGTTCATTGTTTCATTTTACTGTTTTGTTTGTTCATTGTTTCATTCACTCGTTGGTTATGAGAGTGGCTGCATGATAGTTTAAGCGTTTGATTTAAAAGTTAATTTTAGGAAAGCTGTGAGACATTCAAATGCAGATCAAGCAGGAAGTTGCATATTCAAGTCTGAAGTCCATAGGAAACATCCTGACTGGTTGTATATAGTTGGAAGTCGTCAGCACATACGGGGTAATTAAAGGCAAGGAAATGGATTTCTCACAGAGAGTGAATTTAAGACAGAGGGCTCAGGACAGAGTTCAGGAGAGCTCAGTATTTAAAGGTCAGTTAGAGGAAGCACTGGCAGAAGAGTCTGAGGAGACAAAACAAGGTCTTAGCATAGAATCCAAGGGCAGTGTGTGCTTCCTTATGGAAGGAATGATAAATTATTTCAAGAGCTCCTGGCAAGTCAAATCAGATTAGGACAGAAATAGTAGCATCGGATTTATTAATTCATTTATCTATTCAGTGCAGGACAATTTTTCTAGCTTTGTTTCTTCCGTTCTTTCATTTGAACAAATTTTATTCTGTGCCCACTATGGACCAAAGACTGTTCTAGGTTCTTAGAATATGGTGGCAAGTAAGACAGCCATGCTTTCTGCCTCCACAAAGCTTGCATTCTTTTAGAACATAAAAGCAATAATCAAGGAGGTGAAAAAAGTAGGTAACTTCAGAGACTGCAAGTGTCATGAAGAAAGGTAAATGTTATAAAATATTATTAGGCCAGCTGACTTAGGTCTAGGAATGGACAAGGGACATCAAAATGTATTGTTACATGTAATTATAAACAAAGTCTGTTTCTCCTTGAGTTGGATGCTAGCAAATATGATTTGGTTCAAAACTTGAAAAAAAAAAAAAGGGGGTGAGCAAATACAATAGTGGGAGGTTTTTTCATTAACTGGAAGTAATGGCAACACTTCTAACGATCCTAGCACTGGTGCTGGCTCTGTGAGGAAAAGAAAGGAAGGTGTCAGAAGGCAGTTCAAAGCACACAGCAGAACTCTCTGGACACTACTAATTCTACTAGCTCCACGGGATACTTCCACGATGTCACAAGAACTCTGGGATTTTTCAGATTGACGTTAACATGATTTCTATCAAGTATTTCCTAAGAGAAGCAAATATATTTTCTGTGTCATCTATAGCTGTGCTCTGTATAATTTAGATGTGTGACAACTGTCTATATCTGTGTGTTTCAAGGAGGGAGGGCGATCTAAGGAAGAAAACATCATTTGTCATGTGTTCTATACTCTGATCATACCCCTTCTCCCAAATTCACTATTTCTGTCCTTGCTCTAGAGAAGGCCATTCAGTTCACAGAAAGACCTGCAGATCAGGGGGAGGGAGATACTACAGCGAAGGAGGCTGTACTTTCTCCTTTGGTGAAGCAAATCTGCAAAACTTTTCCCATGACCACCAGATGTGAGCAAGTTTTCCAGGAACCTCAAGTTATGCAAGTGCTTTTCTTATGGAACAAAGCTAGTTTTCCTGGATCCATCTGTGCTATAGCAGAGGGTAGGTCAGCCAAATTATTTTAGAAACTCTATTCTACACTACAACCTGAAAGTAGCTGGGGTTTGAATTCAAATCTGTACCAGCCAAAGTTATTTCCCGTTTTGTTCAGAATTGGGCAACATCAACATCTCTGCCATCTAGCCTCAAGAAATTTCAGGTCTTTGATTTTCTTCATTTACTCAACAGCATTAAGTCATGATCACCTCAGATGACTTTTACTTCCCTGGAGTACATGACTAAGGTCTAAGCCATTCTGGTGTTCATCGGACTTGTTACCACTGCTTTAAGGTAAAATACAAACTATACAACTACTGCCAAGATACTAAGGAACACCTATTCCTTATGGGTAAGGGTTGAACATTAGAAGGTACTTCGAGCTCACAAGGAGAGCATGAGTGGAGACTTGCTAGGATATACATGTTCCAGGCAAAGTGAAAGTCTGGCTCTCCATGTCTCTCTTGTAAATATCTTCCTTCTTACCACACCCTCTCAAAGGTGAAATATTATCTGGAGGCTGAAATATTTCCATAAGACAAGTTTCAGAAGTGTTCTTTATTCAACATGTATAGCTTTTAAATACTCTTAAGATATCATGCCTGTCTCCCAGGAGGCTTGTTGGCTTCACAAACATAATAGATTTTCTCAAGTTCCTGGAAACCAAACTGCTCTTTTTCTTTATTAAGCTACCCCAGAAACTCAAAGGAAATGTGAACAATGAACTGAAATCCTAAGTACTAGACACCAAAATTTCCCCATTTTACCTAAGACCAAATCTGCATGTCCCTGTGGGGGAAATATGATAGGAGTGAAATGTGCCATCAGACTTCCTTTCTTCCATCTCCCATTGTTGACAGCTCTCAACCAGCTCCTTTGAATGTATGCTGTCATCCTGTCCCAGCTGTGAGAAAATCATAGCCCAGGATTATTTTATATCTCTTTCCTATAAAATCTAAGTCAAAGTGACTGATATCCCCAACTCAGCCACATACCAGGAGAGAGGGAGAGAAAACCACTGCTAAACAACAGAAGTTATGTCCACTCATTTTATAACCTCTAGCGACCTACAGTTTGAACTTACGAGCAAGGTGAGAAGGGTACCAATCAGGGCAGAGAACACTTATGAGTACCTTAAAGTCCAAACAAATGAATCTGCCTTATAAGATGCCTGATTGGCTCTGAGTTGGGAACCAGATCAACAAGTCAGATGCTTCTTATTCAGTCTTCATCTATATCATCTCAAAATTATCTATTTGAATTGATCAATTTTCTACAGGGCAGTAATGACAAAATTATAAACAATTTGATTAGCATTTGCAGTTATCTAACCTCATGTATAAGTACATCTGATAAAACAAGGATGAACGGATCCTACCACCTTGAAATCTCATCTACACACTGCCTAAATATGGCTCACTCCCTCTTCTCAGGTGTGAAAATCTACCAAATCAAGATTCATTTTGGTTAACAAGCCCATTTTGAAAGGTAAATAACTTAAACAGAATTAGTTTCACAATTAAGTCTTTATAGAGAGTGCACTGGCTGCCTTAAATTACTTCCCTCCTAAACGCCAGTTGAGATATCCCCAGAGGAATGAGTACTTTTACAGCAGAGGCTTGGAACACAGAAGAGTAGTTTTGGAATAGGAGAAGGGCTTTAGGTAAAGACATGTTTAGGTCCAACTTAAAAACGTCGGGTTAGAATGGCCAGAGGCATGAGGAAGTAAGGAGAGGAGGTAAGAAAAAGAATCAGGAAGGCTCCCAAAACAAAGGATAAATATTTCAAAAATTTGGCCTGAACTTGACCTACTCCCAGTTTTCAGGGTAATACTGCCTCTTGACTATTCAGATATGAGAACATAACAGTAACAGTCCACACCAATGATAAAAGTCAAAAGCAGCCTTCATCTCCTCACTCCACAGAAACAGACAGATCTTAAAATTCATCAATGAAGTGATTTAAAAAATCTCCATGTAACTTTATATTCCAAATTTTGATAACAGCTAAGAGGAATAAAAAACCTTTTCTGATATTTTTCAGTAGCCTTACTGATTAAAAAAAAAGTAAGTCAAACGGCCTATCAGTGTACACAGCTGGGTTGTCAGATAACAAAGAGATATGGGCCGTTGTCCTGTTTCATGCTCACTCTCCTGTTTCATGCTTACATTTCTCAGACAATGATTCTCATCAGCCAAGGCCAGAAATGAACATACTTTCACTCAGATACAACCATCTTTCCTTGAATATTCTAGAGGTTGACAGGCCTCCAGAGAAGTTGTACACTGAGTCCAGGGGAGGCTTAAGAAAATCAGTTTTTACCAGACTCAAGAGTCAAATGAAGGCACATTTAACTCTACTACTTACTCTGCAGCTCAAATATATTTTGCCAAGAGATTATTTATAGTTGTGGACATGAAATAGATGATCTGTGAACTGCCTGTGGCGAGAGTCACTTTAAGAATCACAAACGTCACTGGAGGGAGCAGTGTGGTGACTCTCAACAGCACAGGGACTCCATGGGCTGAGAGAGGACCCCAGGGATTTCTGTTTTCATACCAGCTCTGTCCTCACCGCCTGGCCACATAACCCTGGGCAGTCTGTTAACCTGTTTCGGCTGTACTATCCTCCATAGTTGGTGAGTTAATCAGAAGCCTTTGGGAGGAAAAAGTAATTTAAATGATTTGTCAACAAAAGCTTTTATAGAGTACAGTGAATAATAAACAGTGAGGCTTTAAGCCCCAGATTGCACAAGTATATCAGTTCCCAACCACTTATCCCACTCTATCAGTGGCCATCATATGGCAGTTTTTACAAAATGCTCACATCTGCTTTCAAACCTAGCTCTGCACAGCTATAAAATCTGAGGATTTTTAAATGATCACCTGGGTCCATATCCCACACCCACCCAAGAAGTGAAGTCTGGAACTAACAACTTTTTTAGAACCTAATGACAGTGGCCACTTGCCAGCTTCTTGAACAAGACACAGAGCCAACAAGAGCCAAATCCAGCAGCCGATTGGGAATGCCTGCTCAGACCAAGTGAGATCTGAAAACAGTTTCAGAGCTGATGTTTCAGGGATGAAGCATCAATATATCCATTAGTGTCCTGAGAGAGCCCTGGAAACACATCTGAAAGCCAGTACAGCCTTCACTGTATCTGCCCAATATGACAGACTCAACCTGCAATCCACTCTCTTGACCCACACCCTGATCTATGCTAGTCATTCCATCTACCTTCACAGGAACCCAGCTTTGGTGCTGGGACAATTGCTGTGTTTGGTAGCTCTGTGTTTCTAATGTGTATCAACCGAGAAAGAAGTGAGCTGAGTGGCTGTTAGAGCCCATCTAGTTTATCCCACTGAGATCCAGATCCTTGATTTCCACCATCAGTCAAGTTTGCTCAAATCCAATTCCCATCTACATCAATACCAGAGGTGATTATTGGTTTTTTTGTGCCTGTTGTTGTCTATAACTAAGACTTTCTGAAAATGAAGGAATTTCTTTAAAATATTACTTCCATGGAATGAACACTATACACAATTTATTGCACAGCTAACTTGAGCATACTCACCTGCAATTATTAGGCTGAGAGGTCTAGAATACACATTCAGCTCTGTCTACTAAAGGTTAATCAAATCCTTTGCCAGGGTGTTAAAAGTAGTCTTAGTTCTAATCCAGCCTGGTTTCCTCTCCTTGCAACATTCAAACTCTGCTAAACTTCTTTCGTGGGCCCCACGCTGTGTTTATTCATACCAGTCTGGGCTGAAAAAGTGTTTTCTTTTATCACAGTACTTATTCACAGTGTCTTTATGAAACTGGCTCAGAGTTAAATTTAAGTGCTAGCTTTAATAATTATGTCTCTAGGAAGCCCTCACTTCTCTCAACATGCGCTGAAGACTACCTGCCACTAATTGGTCCTCATATTGTTTTCCTGATGCTGTAGCTCATCCCCCACATCTGGGTGTCCCAATGTGGCTGGTGTCAGGCAAGAGTTCCACATGTTGCTGTGACAGGAACCATGACCAAATCTGATCCTTTTAACAGAAACAATAGTTTCTGGAAACGGGTTAAAAAAAAAAACGTACTCACTCACTTTGCAGAAATAGGGACGTGATGATTGCGTCTCTGGAACACCATAAATATCCATTCCAATTCTCCTTCTGGCTCACTCCAACAATAGAACCAACGCTCCAGCTTCTCCCTGGAAGGAGATTGTCCACACATGTAGCACCCCAGCTTTTGTGGCTTATATCCAAGGGATAGGCCCTCAAGTCATCTAGCTCTGATAGCCAGCAGGGCTCAGCATTCACAAGTCCCACAGGACCATATTAAACAAAAAAAGTAGTTTTCAAATGGGCAGGCAGAACTGCATGCAGCTGTCTCCCCTTGGCTCAGCACAGAGGGATCTCCACACTGGGTAACACCGCTTGTGAATTTCAGACTTGGGTGTACTAGACTATTGGTCATTCCTAGGATGTTCAGCCTTTGACTTTTCAGTTCCTGTCCAAGTTTGTTTCTTTCTTGAGGGAGGTAATGCATAGACTATTAGAAATTAAGGACTTTTAGAAATAGTCCTGATTGTTCACAATTAAAAGCAGCTTTATCAGCTTTATCAAAACCTCACAGATGTTTACCTACTCAGTTTTCTGTTAAGTATGTCTTTCTTTCTGACCCAGGCTATTACGCCATCCTTTCATCTTCCTTTAACCCTGAAGCTTCCCATTTGCTTTCTGGCAGAAAAAGACTTTTTCCTCACATCCATCTCTTCGGCTTCAGGTCAAAATTACTAACATCATAGCTGCCTACCATCTGAAGCCCACGTTGCCCTCAGCTCTAAGCAATTCTAGCATCCCTGATGCCTGTCCCTAGAGACTAGATTCACCATTCTTGCTTCAGGCCAAAATTGCTAAGTTATAATTTCCTTACATTCCTCAAGCTTAACTTAGCTCCAGCCTTAGGGATCTCCTGCCTCTCCTCTCTCTCTCATTTGTACTAAACTCATTAAAAATATCTTAGGTTTGCTAGCCTTCCTTCTAGCATTTGCCTGAACTAGAAAGGAAAATAATCTGTACAGTGCCCAGAAAGAGAACATGAAGGGGAACATTTATAAACACGTCCTTGGCTTCCTTCAGGGAAGAGCACACCCTAAAGGGCCAGCCAGCCTCACTGGGTATTTTCAATCCATCTGTATTGCCTGTGAACCAGAAGACATCATCACCTTAAGACTCCAGTTATTTGCATAATACCACTTATTCTTGTTCCTTTTCCAGCTTACTCAGAAGTCTTCTGATTATAGGTTGCCTTCCTACATAGCTTTTTCACACTGAGTGCATCAGCTGACACAAATAAACCAATCTGCTTGAAAGTTAAATTTCTCTTTATAAGTTTATGTATACTCTGGTTTGCTCATCACTCTTGTATGAGTCTAGTTAGTGCAGCTCATCTGGAGAGATCACTTCTGAAAATATAAACGTTCAAGTTTTTGGATATGAATTTTTTTGTTCCCAATCTCAGACTTTAAAGACTTATAAAAGTATACAGTAACCAAGATGAAATGCTCAATTCAGCTATATTTTTGGGAATTCCTTAGCGCACATCTGGGCACCTAAGTTCCTTGTCTTATTTTCAAGTTTAATTAACACAAAATTACACACACACACACACACACACGAATTTTCTCTCATTTCTTTGGCACTTGTGAATGAGATTGAGTCTTTGAGTTCATCCTTTGCCAAAGGCTTTCCTGAATCTACAGCCATGGTAGTCCTTGCTTTGTGCTCCCAATCTACTTTATAGAGACTTATCAGGACTCCCTATTATATTCATTATATACCTCTTTGTAAGTCTCTAGGCTCCTTGAAGCCTCCACAGATGCATGCAAGTCATATTTTACCCAGAATGCATGACAGAATATTATTGGATATAGACATGTTGCTCCAGGAAATCACATTTGTTAACATTATCCTATAAGGCAAATATCATTCTACCAATCCCCAAGCATGAATTTGGAATTTGTTCTTGAGCAATGTAGAATTTTCCTATCTTATAACAATCTTTGTTCAATTCCCTCAGTGATTAAAAATATTCATTAGTAAGGTAATTAGCAAGGATTATGATGTGGTCAAGAGGCAATGAGCTTCCAAGTGGTGCACATGACACACAATCCAACAATAAACCCTATGTTCTCACCAGTGGAGCAGGGTGATGCAGCACAGTCAACACACTAACAGGTATCACTCATGCACACGCACGTATGCACATGCTTGCACACGTGCATATGCTTGCACACGTGCATACACACTTTCTAGCTCTGGTTGCAGATTTGTCTATAGGCTGACATCAAAGTACAAAGGGTTTATGGCATAATGTTTATCAAAGTTGGATTCCTAAATTTAGCTACAACTTTCTCAAAATAGCAAAGGGATATTTGCCTGGCAAACCCCAAGTTAAAAATTGTTTAACAGTCTGACTCTCTGGTGGTCTAGATAGAGACGATTAAGACTGATGTATTGCTTTTTGTAATCTCCTCTAAGTAGTCAGAAATCATGGAAATTTTGCCCCAAATTATCTTTTGCACTACCCAACTCTCAGTTAAATTCAAGCTTGACTATAACCTTTTAAAAATCTGTTTTTATTCTCTTGGAAATTACTGGAATAGTGTGATTTTTAAAAGTAAAGCCAGTCTTGTTTCTACCTTTGACTCCCACAGAATTAGTAGTATCCTTGTATATTATATCACATTCAATATATATTTATTGACTAAGTACATAAAACATCTCATTATCACTTTCTGTTCCATAAATATAGGTAAGAAGTGGCATAGATGTGTATGCTTCTAAGTGAAATATAGACACACACTGATAAAAATTCAACTGGAAGAGAACACCAAAAAAAGACAAAGGAAGCTACATTTAAACACATTTTCTTCTTTACTATTTCGAATGTCTTTTCAAGTATCAGAATTCTATGAGAATTTAGTATAGTTTAGTCAGTATAGATCATATTCCTTAGGGGTTTATTATTTAGGCTTTCTTTGTATTCATGGCATTTTACCCTTAAATGGGGTATTGTCATAATATTCTTTTTTATTCCTTTTCTTCCTAAAAATTATCTCTGACTCAAATTAGTAATTTGATTGTAGAAATTATCTAACTATTTAAATTATTTGGAGACCATCAATATAAATTGAGTAATTAAATTAACTATTATGATTTAATAAAGATAATTTTTGCCAATCTCCAAATGGAATATGTCTGACTACTGGAACATGATAGCTGAAAGAAGTCCCTGATCCAATGTAAATATAAATATATAAACAAATAACATAGTTTAAATGGTCAGTTGTAAAAGCAGGGGAATTTCTCCAGGCCTTTCAAAGAAGGAATTCAGCAGAGGGACAGTGCTTGCAGAACTGATGGAAGGGCTGGGGGAAAAAGACAGGAGAAAAGACTGCTGGGTTTTAGGAAATTAGAATATTCTACACGATTAAGGAAATTGTCACTAATGAACTTGGCTGACTGCAGCACTGAAGCAGAGATCTTGCCATGTGCCGCCGCTGCCAGCTAATAAAAATGACCTCTCTTCTCTCTTTCAAATATCATGTAGGTATCTTGCCAGCAGATTCTAACCTAGAACCCTATTAGCCAGGACTTATTACTAGTAATAGTCAAAGGGTCAGAAACAACGCATAATCATTCCTCTGAGCAAGTACGGAAAGTGTTACTTAATAAAAATACCATCTTTAGTTTGTTTTTTAATGTACACATGGGCTGGCCATTTTTTCATGGCTGAAAATTATTTGGCACCTGTCTTATCTAGAGGTGTGTTCTATGTTCTCTCCCTCCCCTAGAGTCTTGGGGTCCTTACGGCTGCTCTGAAGATAAGACTATAGGAAAAGTGAAGACATGAGACTTGTGGGTTTGGTCCATAAGACCATATAACCTGCTTGGCTCTTTCAGAATGCTTGGTCTCAAGAATATCCTTCTCGGCACCCAGCCACAATGCTCAGAGAAGCTCTAGAGACAGTCCCAGAGGAGCCCAGCTTTGAGTCACCCCAACTCAGACATTTCAGACATGTAAGGAAACCTCCAGATACTTGTCCCCACCATTCTGCTCACTCTCAACAATGTGAAGCTTGAGATATTACAAAACAGAGACAAGCCATTCCTGTAGTCTGAATTTCTTGTTTGAATTTCTAACCCAACAAATTTGTAAACATTGTAAAATAGTTGTTTTACACTACTAAGTTTGGGATAGTCTATTACTCAGCAACGGTTACTTGAACAACTCCTGAAAACATGAGAGATAAGAAAAGATAATGAAGTGGATGGAGACTTAGAGACTGGAATTCATCTCGAGTATGCAAATTTGAAAGTTGTCCCAGTAGCATAGCAGGTAAGGTTTATGCACAAAACTATGCAATTAGGCTTGCAATCATCTGTTATAAATCTGTAGTATTTGTCTTTCTCCATTTTATTTTTTCTCCGGTTATATAATCTTAAGTCTGGGGCCTGAAACCTCCGAGGGAACCGATCTAGTAGGTCTGGGTCTTCTTTACCCATTCCCGTACCATCACCCAAATCACACAGATGTGGTGCAGTTCAGGTCTTTAACAAGTTACAAATTTCAAAGATATGGCACGATTTTACCACATTAATTAACTCGCATCCACACGCTCCCAGAGGAGAAGAAGGAACAAAAATTCCAATTACCAAATCCATTTGCTAAAGAAAACTAACTTCCCTCTAAGTGGAGCCTATCATATTGTTCTAAACCTTTCCCTTGAGCTTGACAATTCAGTTACTGAACATTCTTATGACTAAGTTTCTCTTCTGTTGCTTCCTCTCACTTTTTATCCAGATGTTCTCTTTGATTTTTATCTCTGCTCCTTTTGCTTTGCTATCAAGAGTGTATTATAAGCTTTTATGTGACATTGTATACTACCAAGCACCTCAAGGATTATACCTCTTCACTTCTCTATTCTGCACTCATTACCACCTCTTTCTCTACGTTTGAGTGTCCAGTGTGTCTAAGACTGTATCTTGGTCCAACAGCAAGTGAAAGAAGTACTGGAAGATACAGGTCTTTGCTGCAAGGTACTTACTTCCGGTGGAGATAGAAAATACAAAATAGTATGAGAAAAAATTTTACTGACAAACCCAAGTAAAAGAAAACAAATCTGTTGTAATTATGACACAGTAAGAATAATTTTATAGTCTGAACAGGCTCAGCTTCAGGGCACAGTGGGACCTCTGTGGCTTCAATGACTGGCCCAGGAAGGACTGAGCTTGAGTTTCCCACTATTGTCTATCCACTTACATGCCAAGCAGTATGCTAGTTAGTCTTCATTCTTATTTATCTGACTCAGTGTTTAGGTGTCACTTACAATATTGGCCAGTTATCTAAAAGATCAAGCCAAGACAACAAATTTGAGTGTTTGTTCAAGGCAAGGGAGGAGGGGTAGTTCAAAGGGGTCAACTGTGGAGTGGCAGCACTATAGTCATGGGTGATCAATCCACTAAAAGCAGAACCCTAGTCAAGTCTTTCGTATACTGGCCACCTACCATATAATAAAACTGTGCTAAACCTGGAGAGAAAGGATGGTTAAGACATACTCTCTGCCTACAAAGAGTACTGGTATCACAGGAGAGGTATACATAGGTCCAGTGGAGACACAAAGAGAAGAAAAATCTAACCCCAGAAGGGAGGTAAGCAAGTAAGACAGGGATTTAAGGTATCCAACGACCCAAGAAACTGGGTTATAGTTTGGAATAGTTACATTCCCTTAAAATAAGCTAGCCAATCTAAAACCTAAACAGATATTGATCCAAATGATAATATGGATATCCAAAATATTATGTTTAATAAAATAAGACATAAATGAGTAAATGTTTTATGATTCTATTATAAGAAGTTCAAGAACAGGCAAAACTAATCTATGGTGAAAGAAATCCTAACAGTAGCTGCTTTCTGCAGAGTACTGACTGGAAAGAAGCACAAAAGAATTTTCTAGGGTGATGAAATTTTCAAAATCTTGTCTGAGTGTTGGTTACAAGACAGGATACATTTGTCAAAATTCATTAAATTGCGGGCTCAGGATCTCAGTCTTTTAGCCTACTTTATGCTTGGCTTTCTGGCCTCTCAGCCCTGGGCACTTATACATCATCAAATTCCTCAAGGGTAAGGACAACAATGAAAATCTGGTTCAGCTCAATGCACCACCCTGCTCTCCAGTAACTGGGCCCGTCAAGTCCTGAAGGACATGATAGATCAGCAGTACCTATAAACAACTCATTCTGTATATTATTACTATCATTTTTATTCTACTGTTTTTATTTTGTCTTATCAAGGCATAAGCTAGTCCATTCCACCCCGAAGTGAAGGTCTAAAATAGATTTTTTTAATAAACAGTGTTGTGCCAACTGAGGAGCCATATGGAAAAAGATAAAACTGAATCTGTTCTTCACACTATACACCTGTATGAATATTATGTGGATCAGAATAAGAAACCATATACATAGTAGGAAAAAACATGAATGCATTCCTTCATAAGCCAAAGGTAGATGAAACTTTCCTCTCACTCAAAATCTAGAAGCAATACAGGAACAACTTGATAAATTTAACTCCATAAAAATTAAAAACAAAACATTGCATTATGAAACATATACAAAGTAGAAAATAAATGAACTTTTCCCCCCATAATCATAGTGCTCCAATAAACCTGGTAAATGTTCCTAAAACCTGCTGGACCTTCTGTGAGAAGTAAGGCAAGAACCAACCCCACAACATGGCACAGTACAAAAATGGCAAAGATATTCTGTATGCCCAGGCAATGAGGCTTAATGTCAGGAAGCCAAATGGTTATTATAGGCAGACTAAGGCAATTTTCCAGGAAAAGGCTAAAACTACAAAGAAGATTGTGCCGAGGCTTGAATGTGCTGAGCTCAATTGCAGATATAAGAGAGAGGGAAATATTTTGAACTGGGAGGAGATAAGAGAACAAAGGGCCAAGTGATCCAATTCTAAGCTTCCTCTCTTATTTTATTATAAAGACAATAAGATTTTGAGGTTATGTTCACTCCAAAAAATGATTGATGATAAACTGAGAATGATGTTTGCAACCTGTAGTTTTGATATCCCTAGTTTTTAAAACACTCCTCTTCATTGAGAAGAAAACGATCAAGTTCTTAACACAAAAACTAACAAAAGATATGAAGAGAGCGCAGAAAAAGAAATTAAGATGTGAGTGTGAGAGATCTTAAGTGGAGATTTTGAACTATATTCTGTAGACTTAATTTTAGTACTAATATTAGTTTTTATATGTTTAAACTATTATAGATATGTTGTAGGATAAATTGGGTAACTGTTTTAATATCAGTGAGGAAAAAGAATTTTCAGTTTGAGAGAAAAAATTCCCAGAAATAAAAAACCTTACATCTTAAAATTGAATTAGAAATATTAGTGTAAATTTAGTTCATTTCTGTCATTTAAAGAATATGTATTGACAGGTTCTATCTACTGAAAAGACCTGAAAGCAGTGACAAGTTAGGAGCAATGAGCAACTGTAGAATCCAGACTATGATCTCTAATTCCCATTCCCCTAAAAAAGGAAGTTCTTTGGGAAAAGGTTGAAACCAAGTCTACTGTAGCTCATACCCTCTTGACTGAGCAGATGACTGGCAGTTTTTTATGCAGAATAATTATAACTATCAAATGCATGAGGAATGTTAGAATTAGAAACTCACCATTTTGCCAGGCCTACCGAAAAAACATTTTCCAACAACTGCCATGAATGCACAGTAAAACTATTAAGAGAAAAGGTGAAGTGACCAATAATCATTAAGCATTACCAAACATTAGAAAACTGGCTACCACATGCCTCCAGATGTGCATTTGAAGTACATAGCATCATCTATGAGGTGCAGGGGGAAAATGTGATGTGATTCAATCATGCCTTTGTACCTATATTCTGCAATAATGTGGAATATGTAGGAGCAAGTAAAATAATGCCACTAGAAACAAATCCAGAATATAGGAGATTGTACAAGACAAGTGGGAAAATTTCAACAAGTCAATGGCATGTGAGAAAAAAGAAGGAAACTATTTCAGACTAATATTTAAGAAGATGCCTAAGAGCCATACCAACCATATACAATGAGTAGACTTTTTTTGAGGAAATCAACTCTAAAAATCTGTTTTATACCAGTAAAGAAATTTTAACATGGGCTAGGCAGTCTAAGTTATTAGGGAATTATACTTAATTTTTTTTTTGGTACAATGACAGTATTATGGCTATGTGAGAAAATACCTGTTTAAAAAATATATACATACACAAGTGGGTTAAAATGGCATGATATATTTATTATCAGTGTTAAATATTATCTTTGTTTCATTACATCATTTGTATAAACTAAATTTTTAGATGTTTTAAATCATGTGTTAATAACAATATTTAAGTATAGTTCTTTTTATGACTTATTTACTTATACTGCCTCAATTTCTAGCTACCTTGAGATGGGGTAGTTCATATTTCTGAATAATTCACAGGAGGCAGGAAACAGATTTACAACTAACTCTTGTTAGAGTACGAGACATTATCACTTTTTATATCGTATTCCCATTAAATAATTCATCTCTAGTAACTCTTCTATCCGTGAATCACTGTATAATAGAAAAACTTTTCTCTTCCTAAGAAAAGGGGCAGTGGAGTATGCTATCTTTAAACCAATAAAAAATGGACAGTTTTCAATGGATGGAATCAGAACTCTGGGATAAATGCAACAGTCCCCAAGGATGGTCAAATGTGATTCTCTGCAGATGGCTGCACAGGATGACATTTCATAATACATCGTTTCTCTGCTAAGCTGCACAGCATCTCTGGTGCTTCAAGCATATTGTTTATCTCATCAAAAGGAGCAGGTTCTAAAGGTAAGAACTGAGCAAGTGCCACTGCGGAGGAAATGGAGCAGATGGCCCATCTATGATGGTCTGCCTTTACTTGATGAGATGCTGATTCAATCCCAAGCAGACCAGTTGCCAATTAAAAGAGGTCTTGGCTGAGGGCATGTGCACTTTCCTGTAACAGAATCAGCTTATCCACTTCCTCCGACTCTGCCCCCTATCCAGTTCCGTCACCCCCTCTCCGGAAATGAAGCCCTTATGACCAGTTCTGTGAAATATTTCACTTATACTTACTAATCAATGCCTGGATTTCACCAAGACTTCTTACCCCAGTTCTAGGCCCATTTTGTTTTCAGACCCCTTCTAGCTTGATCACTAACAAGGAAATGTGTCTAAGCTTTGTGAAAGAACTTCAAAGACATGTATTAAACATCTGAGATTTGGCCACAAAAATGGGCTTTATTAACTGCTCTTTCTAAACACATTTTAGGATTGCAACATTTTGGATGCATAGAATCCATTTAAATTTTCATAAAATAGATGTAAAAGATACAACAATTCGCAGGCATATTTTAACTTTCAAGGTTCAGGATCCTCAGCTCCAGTTTTATTTAAGGAAAACAATATGAGTCTGAAGAAGACCACTGGGATCACATACTTAGTACCAAGAACCAGGAGTCTACATAGAGGGACGAGAAGGGGTTCTCCTGATTATAAGGGGATCCTTTGACCAGGTCAGTTAGCTATGATAGTTAATAGACAGCCTGACACATCTTGCAGCAAGGTGGGAGCTACACAGCAAAGTAATGGGCCAAAAACTTGTCATGTCTGAAGAAAAACTGAAGGAAATAGTAAATCAGAAGAAGAGAGCAGTGGCTGGACACAAAGAGTAGTCAACAAGTAAGGTATGCTTGCAGGATTAGATCAGCCCCCAAAAGAATCAAACCAAAAGGAATTTTGGCCCTGTGTTTCTTTTCAACTTTGGTATGCTTCTTTTCTCAGTTAAACGGAATTTCTTCTCACTTTCCTACCATACCCCAAGTATGTTAGATAATAAATCCTCTGGAAGCAGCCTCCATATCTGTACTGCTCACCATCCTTTCTCGAAGGCCTACCATCATACTTACTCAATCACATTCCTTGAATAAAGGAATACCTAGCACAGCATAGAAATGGAATAATTTTGCAGATGATAAATGAATGTTGACTATTACCCCAGGCACGACTAAGTTGGAGTCCTTTTGTTTGTTTTTCTTTCTGTGTTAAATTCAGAAGAAACAGGAGGAATTCTCTCTAGAATTCAGAACACTGAGCTTGGGATTAATTCTTCTTGTAACTCAGACATTAAACCCATTTCAACTTATAGTTGAGTAACTGAATTGTGAGAAATCTCAGAAGATTCAAAATTATTTTTCTTGTAAAGGAACTTAAAATATTCTGATCGTGCATATAGAAATTTTTTTTTTTACTTTTTTTTTTCACTTATTAAGAATTAGGTCTTTAACTTTTCCCCCCTGTATTTCATAACAGCTTTCAAAATGATCTCCCTGCCTCCAGGCTTGCTTCCCTGCACTTCATCTTCCACAAGCCTCCAGCATAACCTTGCTAAAACTCTGATTTGATCAGGTCACTAACTCCTGTGTTCCGAAATCCCTTCATGGTTCATAATTCATGCCTTAGCATGGCAGCCAATGCCCTTCATCTTCTGCTATTTTCAGCCCCATCCAGGTCAGGTCTCTTTACCTACAGATTCCATCCATGTGCCACACTCGTGCCATACCACAGGTTTCACCAATCCTGCACTCTTTCATACCTCTTCTCTTGCTCTTTCTTCTGCCTTACATGCTTCTTTCTTCCTTTGCATCCTGGCAGTATCCAACTCCTCTGTCAAAATCTAGTTTAAATGCTACCTTCTCTGTGAGGCTTTTCTTGTCTCATCCAGATAGAATTAATCACACTTAGTGTTCCCATACCTTGATGTAAAGTGAACAGATGGAAGTGAAAGCTTTGGAGCCAGAAAGATCTCATTTCCAATGCTGATTCCTCTATTCACTGTGACCTTGGGCAAAACACTTAAGAAATATGAAGATCAGAGTCCTTATCTATAAAGTGGGTATAATAATATCAGCACACCAGGGTCGCTGTACAGATTGTGATCATGGATGTAAGATTCTTAGTATAGGTCTTGGCTATATGGTGAGAACTCAAAAGAAGGTGTTTATATTGCTTTTATCATTATTTTCTCATTAATCATAATCCAGTTAATAATATAGATAAGTGCATGCCTGCCTAATCATTGATAAAATGATTTCCTGAGCTTTGTGAAGAAAATGCACCACTATATCAGAACTGTTGATTCATGTATATGAAATCATGTATGCTACTTCAACAATGTAAACATATGGTGTTAAAAGTTGTCCTCTTTATAGCTTTGCAGATAATAATCCCTGCAAAAGCAGAACAGGGACTATCCCTTTCTGTGTCCTTCTCACCCAAAAGTATGACATTAACATGACTTTCGTAGGGCTTTTAGAAAATTATATATAAATCCAGCTCTAACCTATATTTCTAACAACATAGCTGCAGGAGATAGCTTGGGCTGAAATTGCATTGAAACTCCTGAATGATTTAGCTCACTCAGTTCAATTGCTATTTAAGTATGTGCTATGCCCAGTTCATTGGGAAAGCAGTGTAGAACAGAACACAAAACGCTTCCTTTCTAGTTCAAGAAAACAGTGACATATGCCCTGCTGAAGTAACAACAATAGCATTAAATGCACCCGAGACACCTAAATGGGACAAGTTTGTGTCACTCACAAACTTGTGTAAGTCTCACCAGATTGTGTCTGTGCCTCTGTTTCCCAGGAGAAGCACTCCTACTTTACCAGCAGTGTGTCACTCCCCAGTCAAAACTCCAGTGGGTTCACATTTCTGACCTGTAGCATATAGTTCAGACTTCCAGCATGGCACAAAAACGCTTGGAGAAGTATGATGACACATATTTTCCTAGCCTTGCCTCCCTTGCTTATTCATACCTGCTATGTTCCAGCCTCATGAAAATTGCCTCCCTGGACTTTCAGTTTCAACTTTAACAGAGTTTAAAGAGCTTAGAAGCTATCAATTCTGTCCTTTTAACAATTAAAACTTGGAAAAACTGAAAATTACTTTTCCTGGAACCATCAGAGAGAACTGAGGTTACAGGACAAACTATAATACTAAAAGCTGGAGAAACAGACTCATCTAGAGACACACAGCCAAGATCATCTGATCTGGAGCAGAAACTCACTGGAGCCATAAGCTGGTAGGAATACTTAATTGGTAATTTTGATGAATTGCTGGAGGTGAGGGCTGACTATCTGGAGAGTGAGAAAGCCTGAAGATGTGGTCTTGGGGAACATACTTTCATGGGCTTTATCACCTAGAAACTCACCAGGTTCTCATGGTAAATATCTGAGAAAGATCCTCTCATGGCTCTGGTCAGTGGTGGGTAGGGGGTGGAATAATTATTGTGAAATATGTCCAGAGATTTCTCTATAAAAAATATCTGCACTCCAGGTGACAAGAGTTGTCCAGAACCTTTTTTTCCTGCTGGGGAAGGGCATTCCTCCCACTCCAGCCACCTCTGGTCTCATCTAAGAAGACGAAAACATAGTGAACACAAGTCCAAGCCTCAAAGAAATAGATTGGGAATACTGCAGCCAAGAGAAGAGTAGAAAGTAGGGTACGGAGGAAAGCTATACCAATGGAGAAACACTTGTGAAAGTCATAGCCCCAAGGCACAGGCTGTGTAAAAAGAGATTTAATCAAAGAATTATAGAACGTCCCCCCTCCCCATGAAATAACACCAGACCAACTGGGCTCCAGTACAGTAACACTAGATTGCAGCTGAAAGAGCAGCAGGACGCATATTCTGTAAGGAGTACTTAGGGAAGCCCGAAGTCCAATAGGGAGACGAAAACACAGACACTAGAGGAATTTGAAGACTTCAGCACCTACAGACAGAGCAGATACTAAACACAACCAAACTTGTAGCCCGCTTACATCAATCCTCAAACACTTATGAAACTCAGTTCCTATTACCTACTATTTATGTTTTAACATAAAATAAATCTGGCTATCAACAGCAACAAAAAATTACAAGATATGTGAGAGAAAAAATAGTCTCAAGAGGTAAAGCAATCATCAGAACCAGAGTTAGATATGGCACGGATTGAGGATGATCAAAAAGGAAATTTAAAATAACTATTATTCATGCATTAAAGTATTTAAGGACAATATGCAAGAACATATGGGTAATATAAGCAAAAGGAAGTCAAATCCAAGAAAGAATCAGAAGGAAATTCTAGAAATCAAATAAAGTACAACAGAAATGAATACATTTGATGGACTTGTCAATAAACTTGACACAACTGAAAAGATTTAGTGATTTTTGTACGTATGTCAAAAGAAATTATAAACTAAAATGCAAAGAGAAGAATTTTAAAAACAGAATGGAACATGCAGAAACTTGGACAATTTCAACAGGTGTAATAAACACAATTGGAAGATTAGAATGAGAAGAAAGATACTGGAAAATTTTCCAAGTACTTTGAAAACTGATGACATAACAACCTACAGGTCCAAAAAGCTCAACAAACACAAAGTAAAATAATCTCCCCTCCCACCATACACAGTCAACTAGGTATATCATATTAAAACTGCAGAAAACCAAAGGCAGTAAGAAAATCTTACAAGATGCCAGAGAGAAACAAAGTAGTAACTTACCAATAGAGGACAAGTTTAATAGTGACAGAGAACTTCTCATCAGAAATCATGTAATGAAGAAGAGACTGGTGTGAAATATTCAAAGTGTTGAAAGAAAAAAAATCTCCTACCTAGAATTCTATACTAAGTGAAATCATTTTTTACAAGTGAAGGAGAAACAAAGAATTTCCCAGACAAGCAGAGGGAATTCATTACCATCAGACTTGCTCTGAAATCCAAAAAGAGATTTTCATGCAGAAAGATGATATAGGTCAGAAACTTGGATCTACCTAAAGATAAGAGAGTGAGAGAAGGAATAAATAATTTTACTTTTCTTATTCTTAACTGATTTAAAAGATAACCTGTTTAAAGTCAATAGCAACCATGTATTGGATGACTACAGCCTATGGCTAAGTAAAATAAATGACAATAATATCACAAAGGATGCAAGGGAAGATTAGGGAATGCTCTGTTATAAAATACCTGTAATACTTGTGAATCAGTACAGTATTATTTGAAGGTAGAGTTAGATTGCTACAAAGGTGTATGTAAATTCTAGGTCAATAAACAATTTGAAAAGAAGTATAATTGCAATGCTGAGAGGAGATAAAGTAGAATCACGTAAAATATTCAGTTAAGACCAGAGAAAACACAAAAAAATGGAGGACACAGACCAGTGACGAGGGTAATGAATAGTCAAGAGATATAAACACAGTAGATATTAATCTAAATATATCAATAATTACTTTAAATGTGAATGGTCTAAATACACCAATTAAAAGCATATATTGTCAAATTGGATAAACAACACAAGACCTAACCATGTATTGTGTATTAGAAAGCCACATTAAATGTGTAGTTTTCTAATAGACAATATAAAGAGACATAGCTAAGATAAAAGTAAAGAAGCTGAGGAAAAACACATGATGCTAACATTAATTCAAGAAAGCCGAACTAGGTATACTAATTTCTGACAAATCTACATTCAGCAAAAGGAAGACTATCAGGGATAAATAGAGGCATTACATATGAGGAAGTAATCAATTCTCTAAGACTACATAACAATCCTAAACATGTATGTACCTAACAAGAAAGTAATAAAACATGTGAGGCAAAAATTCATAGAACTGCAAGGAGAAAGAGGTAAATCCACTCTTAGAGTTAGATACTTCAATATACTTCTGTCAGTAATAGATTAGCAGGCAGTACATTAGTAATGTTATAGTTGACCTTAATATCACCGGGCTGTAAAACATCTAATAAAAATAGAAGAATAGAAAACATATAAAATATGTTCTCAGACCACAATGGAATTAAACTAGAAATTAGTAACAGAAATATAGCCCCCAAATCCCAGCCATTTAGAACAACAGACTTCTAAATAACACATGGGTCAATGAATTCTAAAGAGACATTTTTATATAATTGAACTAGATCGAAAATGAAAATACAATTTATCAGAATTTATCAAAGTAACTGCACATATTAGAAGAGAATAAACAAAAAAATCAGTAACTTAATCTTTTTCCTTAGGAAACTAGAATATTTTAAGCATAAAGCAAAAAGAAAGAAATACAAATTAGGTCATAAATCAATAAAATTAAAACACGTAAACAATATAGGAAAACCAGTAAACCCAAAAGCTGGTTCTCTGAGAAGTTCAATAAAATTGATAACAAAGTAAAAAGAAGAAGACATAAATTAACACTGTCAGAAACAAAAGAGTGCTCATCTCATGGACATTAGAATCATAATAAAGGAACATTATGAACAATTCTGTGCTCACAAATTGGATAACAGATGAAATGGACCAATTCCTCAGAAAGTACAAACTAAAATTCACATGTGGGGAAAAGTTTGGAAAAACCTATATATTAAAGAAATTATATCAGCAATTAGTAAGTGTTCACAAAAAAAAAAGGACTGAGCCCAAATGGTTTTACTGGTAAATTCTATCATTTAAGAAAGAAATAATACTGTATTCTATAATGTATTCCAGACAATAAAAGCAGAGGGAAGACTTTCTAATTTACTTTATAAGGCCAACGTTGCTCCAATAACAAAACCAGGTAAAAAAAAAATTACAAAAAGAAAATGACAGACAATAACACATAAACTAAGAGGCAAAATCCTCCATAAAATATTAGAAAAGCAAATCCAATAATGTTTAAAATGAATTAAATGTTACAACCAAGTGGAATTTATTTCAGGTATGCAAGGGGGATTCAACATTTATCAATCAATGAATGCAATCCATCCATAGCCAACAGGCTAAAGAAAAATCACAAGATTATATCAGTTGATACCAAAAAAGAATGACAAAATCTAACATCCACTCATGATTTTTAAAAAAGTCAGAAACTACGAATTATGGAAGAGAAATATCAACTTGACAAAGAAAAACTACAAAAAACCTAAGGTATATTGGTGAGAGGCTGGATGCTTCCTTCCCAAGATTAGGAACAAGGCACAGATGTCCTCTTCCACCTCTCCTAGTCAATATCTTAATGGAAGTTTCAGCTAGTGCAATTAAACAAGAAAAATATAAAAGTTATACATATTGGAAAGGAAGAAGTCAAATTGTTGTTGGTTGACACAACTGTCTATGTCAAAAATTCCAAAGAATCTACCAGAAGAAAAAGCTAGAATGATTCATGTTGTAGTGGATTGGAGTTTGGCACATCAGTATGAATTCATGCTTAGCTCAATATTGCTAAGATGGTTACATATAAAAGTATTTATAAATATGTCTATCTACAATGGGTTAATTTATACATGTATTTTTTTTCTTTGTCAGCCAAAAGCCTGACAGCAATGATTTCCCAGTAGCAATGACCATACATAGCACCCAAATCTTGATTTCTAACACCATTCTCCAAGAAGAAGAATCAGGGCTCCTTGGAGAAATGGCTGATTCTAGGATACAAATAGGAAACACACGGAATATACAAAATGGGTCTGGAGCATTTATTAGTGTCAAAAAGGAAATATAGGGGGAAAACACAATGAAAGGAGTAAATCAAAGGGATACAACTTAAGGAACTCTCAATGGCAAAGCTGGAACAATTTAAGCAGCAAAATAAAGGAGTATTATATTATAATCCAAAGTATAAAATAAATATCCATGGGTTCATACTGATTTTATGTATGTGATTGAATAAATGGGAGTAACAGACAAATCATCTATGCAAAATAATTCCAAATTAGTTATGTAGCTACTTCACCCTTAAGGAGGTGGAGTACAATTCCTCACTCCTTGAGTAGGGTTGTGCATAGTGAATTTCTTCTAAAAGTACAGTATGAAAAAGGGAGGAAAGAAAAAAATTACATTATAGTAGAGAAACATGACAAACACTGCCTAAGCCAGGTGACCAAGGTTAATAAAAAAATGACAGACATATAGATAATGTCTATCAAAGAAACATTAGACAAATCCCAAATGAGGGACATTCTAATAATTACCTAACTAGTACTCCTGAAAACTTTTAAGGTCATCAAAAATAAGGAAACACACTGTCACAGCTAAAAGGAGCCTAACGGCATA
This sequence comes from Camelus ferus, assembly GCF_009834535.1. Lineage (NCBI taxonomy): Eukaryota > Metazoa > Chordata > Mammalia > Artiodactyla > Camelidae > Camelus > Camelus ferus. The sequence continues at coordinate 16,029,738 of NC_045699.1, forward strand.
TTATGACTAAATGCAACGCAGTATCCTGGATTGGATCCCAGAAGAGAAAAAAGGCGTTGGGTAAAAATTATGGAAGTAGGACCAAAGCATTAACTTTATTTAACAATGTGTCAACATTGTTTCATTAATTGTGATGATTTTATCATACTAATATATTAATAAGGGAATCTGGGCATAGGAGATATATGAGAACTGTACTTTTCCCCACAATTTTCCTGTAAATTAAAATGAAAAGCTTATTTTAAAATATCTTTGAAATTGTCTTTATCCTGACACACCAAATTCTTCTCATCTCTTCTTCTCATGTTTTCTTGGCCAGACAGGAGCCTGCTTCTCCATTTGACGAAAATGTGAGGCATTACTTCTTCTATAAAGTCATCTTCAACTTCTCAGGAAAGTGCTGTTCCTTCTTCTCTTGATGCCATGATTATCTCAATAAAATGTAATCATGTGCTTGTCTCTTTTCACAGTAGGCTGGGTTCTCTGTGGCCTCCACCATGTCTTATTCTAACACTACACTAGCAAAATGCTGAACACAATGGGAGCATTCAACTCATGTCTGTTGCCTAAATGGAAGATAGTGTTAGTAAGGCTTTTGAATTTTTAAAGCAAGTTCACATACATTATTTTGTATGTTCATGCCAACTATCTTGTGTGTTGACAGCCCACTGTTTCTGCCACTTGAAATGAGTAAATTGAGACTCAAGAGAGTGGAAAAGACTTGTCCTAGTTTATATAACTTCTAAGTGCTGGGAAGGGCATTTATCTCAGTTCTTATGACTCTACATCTACTTTCCCCTCCCACTTAGAGATAAGCTGAGGCTTGTCGCCTGGGTTTAAATCCCAGTTCTATCAACTGCTGTCTCTGATCCTGGGCAAGTCATGAAATCTGAACTTTAAAACCTTAATATATTTTAATGGAAGCTAATGATAGTATTTACCTTATATAGTTTTCTAAGGATTAATGATATAGTGCTTATCAAGTAACTGACTTGGTAAGAGCTCCATACATTGCCAATATTGTACTATTACTAATATTAGTGAAAAAGTAGTAAAACTATTTTAGAATCAATTAATCCACTTCACTGAAACACAGACAAAAAAAGGGCTACATTCTATTTGCACTATTTAGGCCAACAAATAGGCTCTTATTTTTTAAGTGATCCTCTTTAAAATGCAAGTACAAATGGCTAGGAACCAGCCTTCTATCTGAGATGGTCATTTGGACTGCATGATCTCTAAGTTCTTTTCTGTACATATTCTTTATTTCCTTTGCATTCCCCCAAGAGCTGCAGCACACAATATCAGAGGTTCAATAAAGGATGGCTGACTGAGGCTTTTAAACTCCCAACACAATCACTTTCATGCTGCCAATTTTGATTCAGTTTGTGATTTATGGGCATATGGAATGTTTTGCATCCCAGAGTTTCCTCTTTTGAGTCATGATTTACAAATGGATATAATAACCCATAAACTGATATCAGCATCAAAACAGAGCCATCCAACTCTAGTAATAAATGGCCTTTGGAGGGAAAAGACACTAGCCCATTAGGAAGGGCACAAACAACCAGCAAGGGAGTGTGAACAACAGTCTTCACAAAATCAGGATTTCTCAGTTCATTCCACACATTCTGTCCATTTTAAGACATTGTGTGTGATGAGTGCCTAATGCAATTGGACTCTCACTCTCCTTTGGCCGAGGCAGGCTTGCAACAATAGACTAAATCCCGGCCATGCCAGCCCCAAACAGGCGTGCCAGTCTGCCTCATTCCAGATTTGTGGCTTGTCTCCACAAAGTAATAGTGATTCTCTTGTCTATACCAATTGCAGGCTGCAGATGGGTAGCCTAATGCTGTAATGTCGGGCTAAATTCTCCACAGATGAACTGGAAAATTTCCTCATTCATTCAGAAATCTGTCAGCCAGCTGTCAGGTCTCCAGGACTCCCTCACTTGCCCAGATCACCAGTGAACAGACGGTGTTCACCACAATGATTAGGCTGTGTTTTCAGTTTAAACCCTTTTCTCCTATCTAATGATTTAATCCATTCTTTCTTCAAAGACTGGAAAGTGGTCATTGAAAATTTCTTAACCAGAAGGATTCTTCAAGAAGGTAACTGAGAAAAGTGCCAAAGCTACCTTGGAGTGAGGGATGAAAAGTATAACTTTATGAGCTATTCATTGACCATGACCTCACTCCACGTCTAATCATTCTTCCAAGGTGTCCAGTGAAGGACTCCCTTTCGTGCCAATAGAGATGGGAAATTGGGAAGCAGATGCCAGCTCACTAGGTACATGACTGTCACCATCAATAAAAGACACAACATAATTTTAGCAGACTCAAAAGCCAAGATACAACATTGAAATAGAACAGGAAATACCTGGCAAGTGGACTACAAAGGAAAAAGGAGGGAAGATGCTATTTCATTTTGCATCTATAAAATGTGAGAACATTGCTCAGTCTAAAGATGTCTTTCTTGCCTTCATATATTTAAGTGAATAAAGAGAACTTTGAGATTATCTGTGTGTGGATTTTGGGGGTGGTTTTTGCTGGTTTTGTTTTGTTGTCAAGTTTGTTCTCCCTTTAGCTTTGATCTTGGTATAATCACTTCGCAAACATCTAAGGGTGTGCATTCAGTGTCTTTCTCTATAGAGTGGGGATTTTGAAAAATGCAGAAGTTTTCTGAATATGTTTTTCTCAGGGCTCTTCCTTGTCTATCATTAGTCTAAGTGATTCTCTCACAGATACCTTTCCAATGAGCATGAGCTTTGGGGTTATACAGATAGAGGTCCAAAAGCTGTCTCTGTCATTTACAGTGTGCAAGACATTTAGAAATCTATTTAATTTTTCATAGCCTCAATTTCCTCATCTTTCAGAGTTACTGTGAGGTTTCTGTGCACATTATCAAGTCACCTGTTAAAATCTCCCTAATGACTGGCTATATAGAGTTTACCATGCCTGCTAAACCTGGTGCCTGCTTTCCTCTTCATTTCCATTGCATGATACCCTCCTCCTAACACACCATGCTCAGGAACTCTGACCTCCTTTCAGTTCCTTACATCTATCAAGGTGTATCCCCTCCCTCTCAAGGTTGTATCATGCCTTCTCAGGTCCTTTTATCTCCACCTGAATCAGCTTCCTCCCTGCTATTTTCATAACCAGTTCCTCCTCGCTCTTCAGATTTCACCTCAAGTATCACTTCCTCAAAGAGGTCTTCTTAGACCACTGTATCAAACAGGTCCTCCCGCCATGGTGTTCACTGGTTTTCTTTGTAACTTTTTCTACAGTTGGCGTTTATGTATTTGTATTTCTTACTACCTTTCACCTGCATGAAGGTTGTGGGTATGTCTGCCTGGAAGGTTCCCTTCCTCACAACTCTACTGCTTTGATGAATTAATATCCATCCTTCCTTGCTGACACAACCCAGACTTTCCAGACTAGGTTAAATTTCCTCTGTGTGTATTCCTTAGAGACTTGTACTTTCCCTCTGAAACTCTCAAAACACTTCTAATTCCTTGGCCATTGCCTCTCTTTCCTAATAGGAAATACCTGAAGACAGAGTCAAGTTGTTTTGTACCATGTCCATATTGTTCAAAATAGTGCCTGGCACCTAAAAGATGCTAAATAAATGTTAACTCCTATTTGTTCCTATGTTCCTATTAATCCTAAATCCCATGAACACCTTAACTTTCCCCTAGAGTCTTCATGTTTATGCCCCCCTTTTACCTGGGGATTAAACACACGCACAATCTCTGTGTTTTCTCTTTCTTTACTTCATTTCTCTCTTCCACTTCAGAAGTATTGTGAGAAAACCTAGAACTACTCATTCACACACTTTCCTGGGGTATTTGATTCAAAGAATGTGTAAGAATAGAACAAATCATAATGAGTAGAATATGAGGTGAAGGTGCCAACTGGATTTTGCTTTTTATTTGGTTTAGGGGAGGTGAGCAATTAGACACATAAGCAATTACTTAGTAAATAAGGCCCCAATAGTTTGTGAGAAGCCTCTAATAATATCTTTCCTAATTCTGCAGTTCCATCTTGTCTTTTTTAGCATTTAGATTTTCTTCCTTTCTTCTCCCCAACCTCTACACAGCGTCTAGTTTTCATTTTCTGTGTCTTCTAGAAGTGGGTATATTTCCCAAACACCAAATCCAAGATGGGTACATTGGTTTACACTTCTCTGTTGGAAATCCTTTGCTTGGAAAATCCCCAACTGGGAAGACTATACCCAATATTGTACTAAATCCAATGTCATCTTTTTGCTACTTATGAGGAAGCAAAATAAAATGGGCAATTAAAGATCTATGAAAAAATACATCTATATATGGAACAATTCTCACTTAAAATAACTGGAAACTGACAGAAAGACTCCTATACAACCAAGGCTGTAAGAAAGATCTGCATGTAATTAGGTAGGAGAGGAAGAAAAACAATTGGGCTGGGACCTGTGTCCCTGGGAGGGGACTCAGAGGAAAAGGGAGATTACACAGGCAGAACCCCACTCTTGGAAATGAGCAGTGAAAGCCACCAAGTAGGCACCCCAATCCTGGGGTTCTAAGATGAGCCTGCTGGGCTGGTTGGTGGACCACTGGGATTAACAAGGGGGCTGGGTAAAGCCTGTACTCGACCTGTGAGGAGAGTGTGCATACTAGCTTGTCCCCAAGGCAGAGCAGAGTGAAGTCTGCTCTAGTTGCGGTATTCATATCAGACAAAATAGACTTTAAAACAAAGACTATAACAAAAGTCAAATAAAGGCAGTGTATAATGATAAAGCGATCAGTACAAGAATAGGATATTATACTCAGTAACATATTTACCCAATACAGGAGCACCTAAATATATAAGTCGAAGGATAACAATTATAAATGAAGAAACTGACAATAATAAAATAAATTTAAGGGATTTTAACACCTCAATTACATCAATTGACAGATCATCCAGACAGAAATCAGTAAGGCAACAGTGGTCTTAAATGACACAATAAACCAGTTAGATTTAATAGATATATATAGGATATTCCAACCCCGAATAGCAGAATACATATTCTTTTTAAGTACACAGTGAACATTCTCCGAGATGGATCACATACTGGGCCACAAAACAAGTCTCCACAAATTTAAGAGGATAGGAATTATATCAAGCATTTTTTCTGATTGTTAACAGTATGAAACAAGAAATCAACTACAGAAAGAAAAATGAGAAAAGAATTAACACATGGAGACTAAACAGCAGGCTACTAAAAAACTAATGGATCAATGACTAAATCAAAGAATAAATCAGAAAATACCTTGAGATAAATGAAAATAGAAATGCAAGACTCAAAAATTATGGGATGAAGCGAAAGCAGTTCCAAGAGGGAAGTTTATAGTGATATAGGCCTTCCTCAAGAAACAAGAAAAATCTCAAATAACCTAACTTACCACCTAAAGAATTAGAAAAACAAGAACTAAGACCAAAGTCAGCAGAAGGAAGTTAATAATAAAGATTAGAGAGGAAATAAATGTAACAGATTTTCTATTTAAAAAATAGAAAAGATGAAACCAAGGGTTGACTTTTTTTTGAAAAAAAAATTGATAAAACTTTAGCTGGGCTCACCAAGAAGAAAAGAGAAGACCCAAACAAACAAGTAGGAAATGAAAGAGGAGAAATTATAGCTGATACTACAGAGTTAAAAAAAAAATAGTATGACAAACAGTTAAATGCCAACAAATTGGACAACCTAGAAACTTCCAAGAAGATTCAATCAAGAAGAAACAGACAATTTGATCAGATCAATCACTAGAAGTGATATTCAATTTGTAATTTAAAAACTCCTAGCAAACAAAAGCTCAGGACCAGACAGATTCACAGGGGTATTCAAACTAAGGGAGAATAACTAATGCTTGTCTTTCTCAAGCTATTCCAAAAAAACTGAAGAGAATGGAATACTCCAAAATTCATTTTACAAGGTCAGCATTACCCTGATACCAAAACTAAAGTCACTACAAGAAAAGAAAATTACAGGCCAATATACTTTATAAATATAGATGCAAAATCCTCAACAAAATATTAGCAAACTGAAACTAACAGTATATAAAAAGGATCATACACCATGATCAAGTTGAATTTATTCAAGGATGGTTTGATACTTGGAAAGCAACCAATATGATACACCACATTAACAAGAAGAAAGATAAAAGTTACATGATCATCTCAATAAACACAGAAACTGAATAGCACAGGGAATTATATTTAATATCTTATAGTAACCTATAATAAAGAGAATATGAAAATGAATATATGTATGTATATATGGCTGAAACATTATGCTGTACTCCAGAAATTGACCAATAATGTAAACTGACTACACTTCAGTAAAAAAAAAGACACAGAAAAAGCATTTGACAAAATTCAGTATCTATCCATGATAAAAACTCTCCACAAAATGTGTACACAGGGAACATATCTCAACATAATGGCCATTTTTGACAAACCCACAGCTAACAAACTCAGTGATAAAAAGCTGAAAACCTTTCCTCTAAGTTCGGGAACAAGACAAGGATGCCCACTCTCACCACTCCTATGTACATGGTATTGAAGTCCACAGCAATCAGAAAAGAAATAAAAGGCACCCAAATTGGAAGGGAAGAAGTAAAACTGTCACTATTTGCAGATAACATGATACTTTATATACAAAAACCTTAATGTCTCCACCCAAAACTATTAGAATAAATGAATTCAACAAAGTTGCAGGATACAAGATTAACGGACAAAAAGCTTTTGCTTTTCTATAAATAGTAAACTAACAGAATGAGAAAGTAAAAAAAAAAAATCTTGTTTAAAATCACATGAAAAAGAATATAATATCTAGAAGGAAAATTAACCAAGGAGGTGAAAGATCTATACTCTAAAGTATAAAACATTAATAAAAGAAACTGAAAATGATACAAAGAAATGGAAAGATACTTGTGCTTTCGGATAGGAAGAATTAATATTTGTTAAAATGCCCATACTATCCAAAGCAATCTACAGGTTTAATGCAATCCCTATCAAAATATCCATGACATTGTCATAGAACTAGAACAAATAATCCTAAAATTCACATGGAACCACAAAAGACCCCAAATAGCCAAAGCAATCCTGAGAAAAAAAGAACAAAGCTGCAAGTTATGACCTGTCTAGACTTCAGATTATACTACAAAGCAACAGTTAAAAAACAAGCAAGCAAGCAAGCATGGTACTGGCACAAAAACAGACTCAGAGATCCATGGAACAGAAAAGAGAGCCCATAAATAAATCCACACAATTGTATTGAACTAATTTATGACAGAGGAGGCAAGAAAACACAACGGAGAAAAGACAATCTTTACTAAAGATGTAAATGTAAGGCCTGAAACAATACAATTCCTAGAAGAGAATATAGGCAGAACACTCTTTATATAAATCATTTCAATATTTTTGGCTCTGTCTCCTAGGGCAAAAGAAAGAAAAGAAAAAAAATAAGACAAATGGGCCCTAATTAAACTTAAAAGCTTTTGCATAACAAAGGAAACCATCAACAAAATGTAAAGACAACCTATAGAATGGTAGAAAATATTTGAAATGATATGACCAACAAGGGGTTAATATCCAAAATATAGAAATATTCCATACAAGTCAGATATCAAAAAACAAACAACCCAATCAAAAAATTAGAAGAATACCTTAATAGACATTTTCCCAAAGAGAACATACAGATGGCCAGCAGGCATATGAAAAGATGACCAGTATTGCTAATTATTAGAGAAATGTAAATCAAAACAATGAGGTTATCACCTCACACCTGTCAGAATGGCTATCATGAAAAAGTCTACAAATAAATATTGGCAAGGATGTGGAGAAAAGGGAACTCTTGTGCACTGTTGGTGAGAATGTAAATTGGTGCAGCCACTATGGAAAACAGTATGGAGATTCCTCAAAAAATTTAAAAAACAACTACCATATGACCCAGCAATTCCACTCCTGGGTATATATCCAGAAAAAAATAAAAACATTAATTCGAAAAGATACATGCACCCCAGTGTTCCTAGCAGTACTATTTATAGTAGCCAAGATATGGAAGCAACCCAAGTCACCCTTAATAGATGGATAAAGAAGATGTATATACACACAATGGAATACTATTCAGCCATAAAATGAATGAAATTCTGCCATTTATAGCAACATGGATGGACTTGGAAGGCATTATGCCAAGTGAAATAAGTAAGAGAAAAACAAATACTGTATGGTATCACTTATTTGTGGAATCTAAAAATCATAATGAATGTTTATAGTCAAACAGAAACAGACTCACAGATAGAGAAAACAAACTAGTTGATACTAGTGGGAAGAGGGAAGGGAGGAGGGGCAAGAAAGAGGCATAGGATTAAGAAATAGAAACTACTATCTATTAAATTGATACATAACAAGGATATATTGCACAGCACAGGGAATTATAGCCATTATTTTGTAATAAACTCTCCGAACCTTCACTCCTCTTCATCAAAATAGGGTTAATAGTGGTTTTATACTGTTTATGGATGAAGGAAAGTATGCTAAATTCCTGGCATAAAGAGTGGCATATACGCTCAGTGCTCAATAAGTATCTTAACACCTTCATTTTCAGAGAATAGAAAACATGCATCTCTTGTTACCTTATGGCTCTAAGGGTGCCCTCTTGGTCAATCCTCATGGCACTCTGTTCAGTAGATCTCAAACAAATTTCATTATACCAAGTCCAAAATGTTTTGCAGCAGTTGTCAAAACTGAGACATAAACAGCCACCATTTAAAAGAGATGGGTGGGGACTATCATGAATGAACTAAAATACAACTGTGGTCATTTGAGCACTTAAGCTACAGAAATACAGTACCAAAAGTAAAATGCTGCCTCTTTTGGCCACCACTTGCAGCAATGCTATTTCAAAGACAATTGCAAATCTGGTCACAAATCAAGTGGAAGTTTAAAAACCTGGTCATCCAGCTAGGCCAGGTTATGTTTGTACTGATTTTTAAAATCATTTTGAAAATTAAAACATGAAACTTTCCAGTCCTCAAAGCTCTTATGAATTCTCTGAAAAGATGTCATCATAGATACCAGTTTGAAAACAAAGTTTCATAGTAACAGAATTTTCTATTTTTTAAAAAGCAGATTCAAGCCCTCTGGGATTAAAGGTGAAACTGAACTGTATCACATTTTACCATTAGTGTCTTTTTCCCTATTTAAAATGCATTTTAATGAAAGTGAAAATCGTTGCTGTGAAGAAAGCAGGGTAACAGGAATTATGAAAACACAATTCATTTTTATACTTTATTTCATAGATGTCTTTTTTCATTGTTTGGGAGTTTGGGTAATCCAGGATTATAATCAAACCTCTGTAGCTAAGCCAGGAATATGATAGACTGTATCCCTGCATATAAGGAATAAGGAAGGGTAGAAACTGCTGTGAGCTAAAGAGGGGGCAACCTCCATCCAATTCCCAGTTACTGTTAAACATAGAAAACTAGTGAATCTAATGTTCAAAATCTTCTAATTCTTCAATAAGCCAGAAAACTAGCATTTTACTTAAAACCTCATTTTTAATGATGCAATAATTTCAATTAAAAAATAAAACACCATGCAAGCTAAATAAAACATCTGTGAATCAAATTCACCTCCAAACCCAATGGTAACCACCAATATTTAGGGACAATTGAGGCACGTGGGATGGAGAAGCATAATGGAAGTTGAAGGGGATTTATGGACAGCTTAATTTAAAACTTCTCTCTTCCCTACACCCCATCCATCCTGAAAATATTAAGCTAAATGTATTCTCTGCAGCAATTTCTTCCATATTGGCATTGGTTTCATTTATTATAATATGATAAAATTCATGAAGATTATTTTATTTGATTGGCAAGTAGTATGCTTACCAATTTCCATATTTCTAAGTTGAGGAAATTAAAAATCTCTGAAGCTAAGTAGCTTTGAAAATGTTTCTTTTTAAAAAAGACAACAGTCCAGTTGGACCTAAGTCCCCAAAGCTAGAGTTTTAGTCAAAGGCCTTTCAATGCCATCACTGTAGCATCTGATTTAACCACATCACCCGAACACCACTCCCTGGGCCCTCCACTAAGGAGATAACAGTGACTTGACTTTGTAAGTTGCCAATTATTCTCCACCTTCAACACAGTACCATTACTGATATTAACTTGATTGCTGACAACTTTGTAATTTATATCTTAAGTGCATTTATCATAACTTAATTCTATATATTTATATCCAATTGTTTGACTAGACATTTCCACTTAGATATCCAACAAAATTTTCAAACTCAGTAATCCAAAAGTGGGTTTTGTGGTTTCCATCACCTTGATATGTTCCAAATCCATAATAGTCTTTTTTTTTTTTTTTTTTGTATTGTCACTGTTCTGGTTAGTTTTTTTTTTTCATTTTCACCTGCCCTACTAGGAGGACTTCTTGCTACACTTTAATCTGCTCCCACCACATCTCAAGTTTTATCCAAGAGGTCAGTTGACTCTTGCCACTCCCTTATTTAAGATCCCACAATTACCAACTGACCTCAAGTTAAGTCCAAACTTGTGACCACAGCCTACAGGATTATTCATGGTCTGGCCTCAGCTTACTGCTCCAGCTTCATCAATTCCTTGTCTTCCCCCTTAATCCTTGATGCCCTCATCATTCTGAATACAAGTGGAGGTGGCCAGGGCATACCAGGTTCCTCAGGGTAGCTAGCCATAGAGCAGTGAGTCAATGCCATCTCAACTACAGTGAGAGTGGAGTGAGAAAAATTTTCAAATAAAAATAGGAGATATAATTACCAAAAGAAGATAGTGATTTCTCTCCTACTTGGAATGTACTTGGACACGTAGACTCCATCACCTACCTATACCCTGGCAGTGAGACTTATCTACTTAATTTAAACATTACTACTTGTGCAGATACAAGTGGGAAGTTTTAACATTGATGGTGTCTGCTTTACAGTATCTGCTCGCAAAACATGTTAGTTCTCTCTAGTTTCTTGGCCATTTGTAATGCAGCTCCCTCTTTCTGTAACACACTTCTTTCTCTCTGTTTTCTTTGGGGGGGGAGGTAATTAGTTTTATTTATTCATTTATTTTTTAATGGAGGTACTGGGGATCGAACCTAGGACCTTATACATGCTAAGCATGCACTCTACCACTGAGCTATACCCTCCCCCACTTCTTTCTCTTTTCTGATGATCCCCCAGAGCTTCAAGATTTGACTCAGTGTCATCTTCTCAAGGGAAACTTTTCCTTCCTCTGATCTTAGTTACATGTTCCTCATGTGAGCTTCCCCAGCACACCTATCAGGGCGTTAATATGAGCACAAGAACTAACCGTTATTATGTAACTCTGGCACAGGGCTTAAAGGTTCAATAAACATTCAAAGAATAAAGGAACAGCCAATTTATATTAGTAAAAGCTAGCCATCAATCCAGTTTATCCCATCTAATGCCATATCATTCTTCTAACAAAGAATGTCTACTTTCTGGCCCCCTCTCCACACACACACAGGCACATATGTACACATACACACGCTCCCTGATATACCATATCTCCTCAGCTTACCAGGGGCCAACAAAACCAAACTGCTGGATGGCCCACAGAACCTACATAGGTTGGGAAATTGAAGTGTTTGAGATCCTAGCACAGTAGCATAAATATCCATCGTCTCAACAATGATATCTAGTAGTTTATTTTGATCGAAGGTTATTTACTTTAAATTGGATAAGGGTTAAACTTAGAGTTAAGTGGCTCAGTGATCACTGCCTAGAGTAATCCTTATGTCCCAATGTCTACCAACACATACAAACCGCCAATCAAGTTGCTAATTGTCATGCTCTGTAGAAGTCTCTAGAGGGAAGCTAAGTAACTTTGCACTTTCTAGCTTCACTGTCCTCTTGAAGCATGTTTCCCCTGGAGATCAGAGCTGTCAAAGGGCACCGTGGTCAGGGGAGACCATCAAGGCTCCACCTCACTTTTCATATGTCAGGATTTTAACAGAAACCCAATATTGTACTAAATCCAATGTCATCTTTTCACTACTTATGAGGAAGCAAAATAAAATGGGCAATTAAAGATCTATGAAGTTGGATTGATTTTCTCTGCTGGCAATTATGCCTTATAATTGTTTTCTGAAAGAGGAATTGGCATTTTACAAAGCGAACGATTGGCTGGGATTTTGTGCTTACTGAACCTCCGGGGGTTTGGGGTTGGGGTTTGAATAAAAACCAAAAGGTGAGCAGCATTTGAGAAACCGCTCCAAAGCCTTTCATCTAGAAGCTCGCTGGTGAGCTCACGAGGTTTCTGACATTTCCCCCCTTCCAACCAGGCTGGAACCCCACTGTAGTCAAAATTCACAATGTTCCAGAACCTAGACTTTGGTCCTCATTAAAAACCCTACAGACAAAAAAGTCCAGGAGGCCTGCAAGCCAAACCTTTTTCACACGGCAGGGAAGGTTTGCATTCGGTTTTATTTTTAAGTTAGAGGACTAGGTCGGGACTCATTTTGAAGGCTGATGAAAGACTGAGAGCCCACGTTTCATCTTCTGATTAATCCAAAATTAAACAATTCAGAGATTTTGATCGCTTAGTCTTTTTTTTAAACAAATGTGACAGATAATAAATAGCCTTCTTTAGTACACACAGAAGGACACATTGTGTTTGCTGGCAGGGTCCTGATGGACCGTTCTCAGGCTTAGTCTAAGATCAGATAGCAAATCACAATTTCCTTCTAAAGCACTGCTACAACTTTCACCTCTTATTGAAACCAAAGTGTGTTTTCTACTACTTAGATATTACTTACCTGCTGCTCATATTCCCAGTAATAACCCACCTTACTTTTAAAAAATGTTTTTGATGAAGCGGGCATGTGATTTATGCCAGCCTTGTAGTACATGAGAGGGGAAAGGAATTAGGCATCTATTGCAAGGCTCATTAGTCGCATTTGAGTTAAACATAAATCTTTGGAGAATAACAAAGTATTTTGCATTTTCCAAGTTTTTTTTCCCCTAAATGAAGACTTGAACATTGAAAGTTTTTAAAAATAATAAATAATCAATCTCATAGCGGATGAAAGGGAACTCCAATACACCAAGCAAGATCCCGAATGTTTCAGGGAGACATGAGTAGCCCTCTACATCAGGTGCTTGTGACCACCTTGATAGCCCCACCTTCTGTGACCACCCCAGTCCTCTTTACCTCTGGTCCCTCTGACCACCCACCTCCAAGCTCAGTAAGAAACTGCATTGCTCAGGTCCCCACAGGACTTTGTCTATTTCTTCTTTGTAACTCATCCCAGTGCACTGTGGTTATGTGCTTCTTTGAATGTCTTCCTCAGTCTGTGATCTCCCCAAGGACTCAGACTTAACTGTCTTTTTTCCCAACATATTGCAGAGCACCTGGCACATTTATTTGCATATGCATTTGTTGATTTACACCTTGACTCTCTGCAAAAGAATATGTTGAAATGCTTTATAGAACAGAGGTATCTGTAATTCGAAGGAATAAAAGATTCATAAATAAGAGAGTGGGGTAAAAATAAAAGGCAATTCGTCGGTGACCAGCACAGTTACTAGAACCAGTCAGTCAGGGTCTCAGCAGGAATCTGATGGCACATTCAGACTGAACCATTAAGGAGAGTTTAATAAAGGGACTGTTTGCAAAGGTGTTGCAAAGGTTTAAGAAATGGAGTAAGTGGATAGTGGGGTAGTGGAGTGTCTCTGGGAAAGTAATAGAATAAACTCCACCAGTTTTTACTACTCTAGACCTGAAGGGCAAGGAGAGGAGTGGTTACCAGAACCCGGAGAAAGAACTCTACAGAAAGGCTGCCTGATAGGGACTGTGGACTTAAGAAGTAGCTAACCTGCAGTCCTAACTGGCAGAGAGCTCATGAATCACGTCCCTAGTCTCTCTCTCTCTTCTCACTTTTATGTCTCTCTTTGGTACCTCTCATGGACCAAATCTAATGGAAGCCCAAGGACAGAGTTTCTTTAATATTGTCCATGGGTCAGGTCCTGGAGCCCAGAGAAGTATGCAGCCAAGAGGGGTAGGGAGGAGACCTCCTACACGTAGCATAAGCTTGTAATTTCAGTTATAGATATAAGAGTGACCAGCCAGAACAAAATGAAAAAGAATTAGCTCCAAAAATCAGAGCATTTATCACCAATAGTATGTCAATGGTTTGTGAAAAGGCACAGAGGCCTGAGATAAAAATTGCCCATGGGAACTCCTAAGAGTGACTTTCACACAGTTTCTTCTTGTAGCATGCCTCAAGGCACACAGAGGGCCCTGTGACAGAGCAGTTGAGAATTAATTCCATGAGGTTACAATAATAGCTTACAAACCTATCAGTTTCATCGCCTGATGATCTAGGGGTAAATTTTAAAGAACTCAGAGGAAATGTCAAACTGATGATCTTTTATGTAATTCTCCAAGACTGTTACTTTCTTTCCAGTCAAGATTTTGATAACAGTTGAACAACAGACAATTAATATTCCCTGGCAAAAACAGGATTACATATGAGTGATAAAGCCACGGGCTTCATTAATCAAATGAATGGAAGAAAGGGCCAGTTCCTTTTGTGAAATGTAAGGTGCCTAACTCAGATGTGCATCTGAATGGATGCCCATCATGCACGAGCGCGCACACACACACACCACACACACAGTCAAGCTGGTACTAGACTGTCTGAAAAGACTCCAACATTTTTTAAACACATGGAAACATGCAGAAAATGGGGTATACTCCCAATTTGTGCTTTCTTCATCTTTGCCATCAAATACACCCCATTCTCTTCTCCTCAGCATATATTCTGACAGAAAATGGCTACTTTATTTCATTACAGTAAAAAGAACTAATGTCTTTCCTGACGTTCTAAACATCATCATCATTACTAACAGTTTTAAATTGCTTACTAACTGCTAGATACTCTATGCATTAACTCATTTAACTCTCACGTAACTATCACCATCTACATTTTACAGGTGAGAACACTGAGACACAGAGAGCTTCAGTAACTCATGTGTGTTAGGATTCTCCAGAGACACAGAACCAGAAGGATATTACATATTAGAATATATTATAAGATTTATTATACAAATTGGCTTACTTTGTTATTGAGGTGAGAAGTTCCATGATCTGCCATCTGCAGGCTGGAGAAGCTCCCATGTCCAAGGGCAGGAGAAGATGAAGATCCTAGTTCAAGAAGACAGAATTTGTCCTTCCTCTGCCTTTTTGTTCTATTCCTGCCCTCCAGTGATTGGATGATGCTGCCACATTGGTGAGGTCAGATCATCTTTATTTAGTCTACTGATTCAAATGCTAATCTCTACCGGAAACTCCCAGAAACAATGTTTTACCAGCTATCTGAACATCCCTTAGCCCTAATGTATGAAGTTAAGTTGATACATAAAATTAATCATCACGTTGCTCAAGGTATCCAAGAGGATTTAAACTTTTTAAGTCTGGCTTCAGAGACCTCTCAACCACAAGAAATTCTAACAGTCTAGTGGAATATTAGACATGGGAAGTAGATGGAAAGCCATCTTGTTAAATGGGAAACTTGACAGAACCAAAAATTGTTGCCCAAGTAAGAATTCCAGCTCACTGCCCAAACTGAGGTTTTATAGGATGGCTTGTCACTCAAGATGCACCAGGAAAAGAATTCCAAGGACAGGAAAGTTGGAAAATACTGCGTACTAGTATCCTACTTAGTGTGAGTCATGATAAACATCCCTTTTACTATCTAGATTCTACTACATTTATTCTACCAATGAATTCATTCATTGCTTTATTATTACTACAGTCAGCAATGACCTCTGTGTCAATACGGCCAAAGGATTTCTTAGCAGCTCTAGACACAACAGACTTTGATTTCCTTTTGAAACATGTTCTTCATGTGGCTTGTGCAATATTGGTTTCCTTCCTTCTATATGTTTCTATCTTATTTCTTTATTATTTCTTTATGGTTCATTGACCATCTGCCAGTCAACAATTGTTGGAGTCCTCAGAACTCAGCCCCAGGCCCTTTCCTCTTCTGCTTGAGGTTCTCTTCCTAGTTTATTGCACCCACATCCATTGCTTTATATCCACCTATTTTCTGACGATGCCTAGATTTTTATCAATATCTCAGACTTCAGCTCAGTTCCAGAATCATTTTCCAGCTTCCTATTTGATATCATATCTACAATGTCCCTAAACCCTCTCAAGTTCAACATGTCCAAAATAAACCTTGTTCTTTTCTCCAAACCTTGTCTTCTTGCTGTAGTCTGCTCTCAGGAAGTGATGGAAAGAACCATACATCTGCTTACCAATACCAGGATCTCATTTTGTGACTCCCTCTTCCTTACTACTCGTATTCTGTCATCATCAAATCCTGGTAATATTGTAGTTAAACATCTCTCATATCCATCTATTTTTTTCCATCTTAACAACTACAAGCTCAGTTCACGTGACCATAATTTTTTCTTGGACTTTTTGCAACAACATATAACTTGGTCCTATGTACTTCTACTCTTCAACTGCTATGATCACCTTATCTATTCTCCGTCATACAGACATGTCCAAATGGGTGATATATTTTAAATACCAATATACTCATACCCACTTTGTACTTAAAGCTTATCCACGGCTTCTCATCTAACTTATGATAGATAAAAATGTCTTAAGATGACCTTTAGCACCTTCCATGCATGGCCCTTGTCTATCTCTCTAGCTCTATTGAGCACTTCTCTTGTCCTCAGTATCTCCACTTGGAAGACACAGATCTTTTTTAGTTTATCACAGCTGCAGATTTCATACCAAGGACATTGGCACAAGCTATTTGCCCCACCTGGATTGTGTTTTTCTGTTTTCCTCTTCTACTTAGTATCCACTCATCCTTCAGATTTTATCCGAGCATCACTTCTTCAGGGATGTTTACTTCAATTCCCCAATGAAACCAAATGCCCCTATTTAAGACTCCTATGAAACTACATATTTTGCCTTTGTAGCATCTGTTTTATCTGCATTTTTATATTTTCTGCATAACTAATGGCTCAACACCTCCCTTCTAGGTTGAAAGCTACATGAGGGTGAGCAATGTCTTTTCTGTTCACTAGTGTATGTTTGGCACCTAGTACTGTACTTCAAACAGTGCAGGCATTCCTAGAGCCAGGCCCTATTTACTAGTGATATACTAGGTGCTGTAGATAGAACATGAAAAAAAAAAAAATAGAATGCATCTCTTTGTTCATAGAGTGTTTAGTCTAGTGTAAAAGAAAGTTAATCAACAAGTAAGTGCAATGCAACGTGTGGTGGGGGTTTAAACAGAGGAGGTTCCAGGGAAAACCAAGATGTGGAAGGTTCAAGGCGGCTTCCCAGAAACAAGAGACCTAAATAATAGTGACCACTATGTAGGTACTTTATGTACAGTGATTTCCACTGATGTGATCTAAGAGGGAGGTAAATAAAGAAATTGAGGAGCAAGACACATATATAACTTGTCAAGTTTGCTCAGCTAATTAGAAGGGGATTGAGTCAAACCTAGACAGTCTGGCTCCCACTTCTATGTTTGTAGCTCCACACTGCATTGAGACTGAGTTGCCTAGGCAAAACAGAGTCCAGAGACAGGCAGGGTTCCAAACAAAGGGTAGAGCAAAATTCTGAGTAAAATTCTGGATTCTGAGTGAAAAAGGACTATAAACTTTTAAGAAATTAATTGCTCAGATTGCATTTTTAGAAAGAAAAACCAAAAACCAAAAACCACTAGCTATAATGTAGAGATTAGATTGGAGCAAGGAACGCCCATGATAGGTTACCCTTTTCTCCCATCCCCCATTGTAATCTTTTGGGATCTGTGGTCCTTGGAGTACTGTGAGTGAACTCTGCTCTCCACAAACCGGAGACAGGATTAAGGTTTGGTTTCTAAATGGGTCATCACTCCTTTTCCAGACCACAAACAGAAGAGTACACTGACCTAAACACTTTACAAATATACATGCTTTGGCCACAAAAATGGCCCCCAAAGGCAATCTGACTTGGTTCAAAACAAATCCATTTCCAGAAAGTTCATACAACCTCAGTGTTTTAGAACTGAAAGAAATTTAATTTTATCAAGTCTGTGAGAAACAATGAGGAAAAAATAAAAGGACATTATTACTACTATTTCCCCTAAAAAAAAAATTCAAAGAGGATATAGTTAAAAAAAAACAAACAAACACCAAAAAACCAAACAGTGAGCTGGTTTTTCATCCTCACATCTTTGAAGAACTGTGCAGGGATGGAGGGTGGCATTGCTGGATCAGGCATTTTTGCACATATTACCCACAGGGAAATCTAAATCTATAACCATCATCATAAAATAAAACAAGAAGCAAATCAGAAAGGAATGAATGAAGGGCAAGTGATAGCCAAGGGGTTTACAATAATCAATTATTAAAATGTCTTAAAAGAGCAAAGAAAATGCTTATCAGATCAGCAAAGCACCTTTTAATAAATAATATGATTTGGGTTTAATTAATGGCCTAATTACAGTTTTACCCAATAGGCTTAAATGCTCCAAAGGAACAGTTTGAGTCTCTTTGGTAGATAATCTGTGTTTTAAAAAATGTTCTAATTACATACTTGCTTGAGTAAATAATGTGAATTTTACAAAACTGCCTAATGATATATTTATGTGACTGTATTTACCCAAATGGCCTCTCATTCTGTACTAATGGAGTTGGGATTACAGTTCCTGGGAGACACAGGAAAGTGGGATGGCTCCCGCTTTCACCCTAACACCCCTGTTATTTTCACACTGTTCTCATTTTCTCTCACCCCAAACACACGACTGAAAGCATGTGACCCACTTATTCATCATCAATTTAAATAGGAAAAAAAAAATCTTCCTCAGGCTTTTGTGTAAACACATTTTGCAGAGAGGGCACAGACTTGAAAAATGAGCATGAATACTGTATAATGCTCCATTAAAAGTGGATAATGAGACTGTGACCAAGACAAGACATTCAAGGTTTAAGTAGCTGCATAATTTATTCTGTTCTTTATATAGTATCTTACAATGCATGACAAAAAAAATCAGACTCTATCTACTGGAATCAGATTGCTGTGACTTAAAGCCTCATAATGGTCTGTATTAGGTAACAGAGGTCATAGAAAAGTTGAACATCCCAGCTTTGTGGTGGCATGTGTCCATTCAAGAGTTTTAACTCATTTTCTCATGTTTTAGAGACATAAACCTAGAAAAAGTGAAGGACTATCTATTAATAAGACTGCATAAAGGAACTGAGAGTTTCATTTCACAGTTCTCATAAAAATCTAACTCTTAGCAGATGTTCACTGTTTAAAATTAGGTGATGCTCCATTCACAAAATGGCATGGATCAGGGATGGAAACATAGCATTTACATTGCTAGTCATTCCACAGACAAGGTGAGATAATTTATCAAAACACGTTAAAAAAAAAAAAAGGATAAAGTAAATGGTTGCGAGAAGATGGGAATAAGGAAAACTAGGTGATAGAATAAAATTGAGGAATAAGATTTGCACCCTATCCCATGCATTCAGTAATAGCCTACAGACACTAAGCTTCCAAGAGGCCAAAGCAGGAAACAACACAGTTTATGCAAGTAAATAAAGTCAGCAAGATCTAAAATAATTTCTCCTCTGATCTTCATGAACCAGACACTGCGCACACAATACTTCCAACAACATCCCAACAGAAGATACAAGAGTAAGTTTCACACAATTGTGAATGACCAGTAGTTAAGGACAGAGTTCCATACTTTCAAAAATGGAATACATAATAAATGTAACATTAACTGTGCTGGTCACAGTGGTATCTTTCTCGGACGATTCAGAAGGCATTCCAATAATTGCAGGGACTCAGGGCCCTCATTATAGGCACTAATTGTGTTTTACTGTAATTGGGCAAAATTGCTACTTAATTGAGAGTTCAAGCTGATAGAGTGCCAGATTAAGTAATTTTCATCTTAACAAATGAGTAAGTATTTATTAAAATTTTGAATTCCATTGCTAACGCTCTTGAAATTTCTTCTTATTCTGGGCACTATCTCACAGAGCTCACATGATCCCATTGCTCAGACAAAAAGCCCTGTGATTCTGATTTGTGGAGTAAAGATGTCTACAGTGGGGACCCCAAAACTCTTACCACCTGAGCATTCCTTTCTTCTAATCCAACAGCTTCTGAGGCTGCCTGCCTGCAGGAGGGCAGAGGCAGTACCATGTGTTTATTCTGGCCTCCTTTGCCTGGGATCAAGTAGGAAACTGAAGGCACTAAGGTGAATTTTTCAGCAACTTTGAAGTAATTGAAAACAGAGAGTGATAAAGAGGGGGAGAAAGCTGTTTGGCAACTTAATTACACTGGTCACTCCGTGGGCTGCATAATAAAGCTAAGACGTATTTTTGAAATAGCACCAAGCTAAGAGCAAACCGTTAACTCTCAGCACTTTGAAGAGGAGCCCATCCACTCAAGTTGGTCATTTATAATTAGGGTGCGAAACTCAGCCTTGTAGTCATTTATTATTGAAATTGCCTTAAGGTGATCTCCACAACAACTTCATCTCTTCATTTACCTCCTCCTCCCCTTTCTAAAAGTAGCAAATGGAATTCATGGGATTAGCCTCTTAGGAGCCAACAGGAAGAAATGAAATGCAGCCAGGAGCTAATGCTTGGCAGGACCCAGAAGGGAGGCGCCATGAGGACTTGGGTGGATCATTGGAGAACTGATTGGAAAGAGCCTCTGTTCCCAGAAGAGAGCAGGATTCAATGGATTCTCTCAAGTTTTATTGCACATTAACAGAACCATATGCTCTGCTCATGTGGGCAGCACCTGGGGGGAGAGCATCAGCTTCAGACTAAGTGGAGAGTTGGGAAGATTCCCTTTAGAAAATGAGACGTAGTATGACTGCAGAAGCGGCACCTGTCCTATACTTCTACATAATATATTTCTTTGGGTTTTCTCATTTTCTGTCCAGCAAAAGAAGAAAAAAACATTACAACTTTCCATCACTCTGAAACATGAAGGAGAAAAGAATCTGTCTTTTTAAGAGGATGGCAGGTAGCTGGAGGGAGGGCAAAAAGGAGAGAAGAGAAAGTTCATTTCCAGACTTGAAATCAATATGTCTTATCAAACCCAAATCAAATTGTATATGCCAAAGTCATTAGACCCAGAGTCTACTTGTTAGGAATAAATATTCTGCCCTAGGATTAAATCCCATCATGTCACAGAGGCTGAGTTTCTTCAGCCAACCAGAAATACCGTGACAGGTAAAACTTGATAGCATCTATAGAGTGGGAGATGCAGGAACTACAGAACCTGCAAGTTTAAATGAGAAATCCTGCGGTTCGCTGTGTCCCAGATCAGAACTACGCCTTTTGGGGCAGCCCTGGATTGTCAACCTTACATGTGGGATCAGCCCAATTTGCCCCTGCCCATCCTTCTGCGTGTCTCCCCACTGCTGCGCTGTGCTGTCATAAAGCTGCTCACCGCTCACCAGTTTTGAAGCCCATCCTCTTAAACTGATTGTCCTAGCATTGTCCCATTCTCTAGTCGTTGCTGGCTTATTTCTTATCATCAAACCATGCTGTTACATTGCTATTTTCTCAGGAACTTGGTGGTACACTAGAGTTTTATTAAATACTGAGATAAATCGTGAATGTGTTACACCCTGCAGCAGATTTATCATTAACAGCAGCCTTGATGCCTCAACCTCCAGAAGAGCCTATTGGAAACATGGCTATATGGAAAGAAAACTCTCTGAAATGTCTTTTAGCCTACACCAGCCAACAGCATTTCATCAGTTAGGATGGTTTTGGCTGCAAGTAATAAAATCTGACTTGAATGGTCAAACAACAGGGGTATTTGCTATGCTGAATGAGAAGCCTCAACTACTGAGTAGGTGCTAGGCTGCCCCATCTCTCTACTCTGCCCAACTCAACCTGTCCCAGCTAAATTTTCTTATGTTGCCAAGACGCCCACCAGAGAGGCATCCCACAGCGACACAAATAATTTCCGAAGAAAAGAAGATACCTCATCCTGCTTACCTCTATCAGAGAGAAAACATTTTATAATCATCACCGGCAATATTCTCACATGTCACTACTTAGAGAGTAAGTTCATATGCTTGCTCCTTCCTAACCTAGTAATTGTCAAGGGCAGTGTGTAAATTATGCCTGACTTAGACTACTCACGCTACTATTTAGTCACTTAGGAGAGGGCAGGCCTCCCCAACAAAAATCAAGATTCTTTACATATTGAACCCAATAAACTTCAATGTCAATCTGATCTTATGTCTTCAATGTACTTTGGTTTAAGTTCAGTAATCATATCCTTCCTTCTGCAAAAGGTTTTGCCACACAATGAGCTGTAGGAATTTTAGTACAAGAAAAGGAAGAGAAGGAAAAGAGAAATTAGAAGACAAGATTAATAGTTTTGTAGAGTCTAAGTTTCATAGTCTGAAAGATTTTAATACACGATTGCCAGTTTTCTGTAGCCATTGGGCTTTTCACAATAACTCAAAACTTAGAAGCAAGTGGGTGTCTTAGACCACAAAAATCATGTCAGGAGCAAGTGAGAACAAACTTACAAGGCATTGCCCATGGTCCATTACGTTGGCGATGTTTGAGTTGGAAATAATATTTTAGAGTGCTGACAAGTCAAAGCACCAATTACAATGAAGATGGTATTTTTCTAGAAGTTGAAAAAGCTATAAAAAATATACCTTAAGCCTTTCTTTCATTGATCCAGAGTGAACAAGATCAACCATGTCCACTGCTCCAAATGTCAGAGGTACCTTCAAGTGGATTCCAATGAATAAAAAGTGAACTGAAACCCGAAGTTTTTCTGAAAATTAAGTTCTATGTGCACAGTTGCCTAGATGCAGGGTCTGTGGTCTGCATCTCTTTATTGGCTAATGAAGCTCACAGCACTATGACCTCACAGCTCTCTTACCTCCATTCCACAGCTTTCCACAGACAAGCTTCTACTATGAAAACTACTGCCCACACTTATATTAATAGGGATAAGATCTTTCTCATCTCTACAGCACTCCTAGTGCTTGGAATAGTGCTAATTAACAGCTATTAATCTAAGTTTATTAAATGCCACAGTAAAGGTGTTTTAAAAAATCTAAGTTTATTGAAAAACAACTGCTTAGTTTGAAATACTATAAGAAGTACCTGAATTGTTTATAGTGTGCCCTTTTTAACAATATAGAGAAAGGAGCTGTCTAGGAAGTTTCTTTGAAATATGTTACAACATAAAGTTTAAACTCTCAATATTTAATCCTTTACTAATTGAAAAACCAATATTACCATAATAAAAGTTGTAAAGTAGTCATGTATTTACTGCAGTGAAAAAAAATCGATACATTAGGATATTAGCAATTCCAGATGAAACGTTCACTTCCACAAATGAAGTTTCTTGTATAGACACATCTCAATACACTAGTATAAGTCGAGTGGGGTCTTCCTCAAGAACCAACACTCAGGTTCTGGCTTGATAGCTCTTTACAAAAGTCAAGAGCCAAAAGGGCCAAGAGAAACTCCTGTGCTATTCTCAGAGCATCACTTCTTGTCCAGTTAATACCACATGATATAAAGCAATACCAGTGGCCCTAAGAACACATTTTACTCAGTGGATTCCTGAACAATTACATCCACTGGCTGGGGAAGTATTCACCATTTCCTACTCATTTTGACCAGCAATTTTATCTCCTACAAAATCCAGGTATAAGACTGATTTTTAATGCTATCACTGTAAGCGATCACCACCAAGCTAGCTAAGACCTGACTTTAGCTTTCCTTGAAAAACTGCCTTACTTAACTATGTGCCCTTCATGTAATCCATGGATGGCATCCACGTGAATTAAAGAGTCTGTGAGGCAAGAAATGCTACCTTTGCTTCAGCATGTCATAGCACCTGGAATTCTAATCATAGCACCTGGAATTCTAATCATTAGTATCATTCAAATTACTCAATTAAACAACTATTGAGAACTCACTATATGAGGAAAATACATTGATTAGTTGTGAGAAAGTTAAAAAAAATTAGACACAATCTTAATTTTATAGAGTAACCCACTGAAGGAAAGGATGAATAAATAAATAATTATATTATATTACAATTCATTATATGCCAAAAGAAGAGCAAAAAAATACTAGGGAGGATCAAAGCTAAAAGAAATAAAATAAGTTTGGAAAATCAGTTGGAAAAGCAATAGGGAAAATCTTTCAAGAAAATATGTGCAAAGAATCTTAGAAGACACATTTTTAACAGAAATGATAGTGAAAGCATACAAGAAAAACAGGCATCTGAGCAAAAGCAGAGAGACCTCTCCTTGGTTGATGTGTTTCTTTCAAACTGGGCAATCCAAAATGATTAAAATTCAACCCAAGGACTCTGCAGTGAACTGATGACAGACAACGGGATTCAGAGGAAATAAGGTAATTGACAGGGAGGTTCTGATGGTCAAGAGAAGCCCTTGAAAGGTCCAGAGCATGAAGTACAATAGGAAGATCCTGAAGCTTCCGGGGGCAGCGTGAGGTCACCGGTCAATAAGATGGAGATCCCAAAATGAGTTTTGCCTTCTCTACCATTTATTCTCAGGCAGTCTCTAACCTCAGTGTGCATTAATCGGCTTTGACAAAGCAAAAAGGAAATAAATCCAATGATGCACTTTGCTTGAGAATGTGGAATCTATATTGAGGCCAACCTTAGGGAAACAGGAAAATCAGAGTGAGGGTTACAGCTCTGACAGCGACCTGGGCTGGCTGTGCTTTCATTCCTTTCTAGGTCACACTGACATGAGGCCCAGAGACAGCTTTGAAATCTGCCAAAGAAGTCAGCACATGCCAGGATGGAATGGGATTCCACACCCCTTTGCTTTTAGTAGCAAAGAACTCTCATCAGAAATGGTCTAGTGCTTTGAACAAAGTGCCACTGAGCTTGATCGTTCTTAGCCTTTTTAAAAGCGTGTTAAGAGCCACAAATGGCACAAATGGTTAAGAAAATAACGGATAAATGTATGAAGCATATAGTACATTCTTACAGTACTAAGGAAAATTGCAAATAGGCTAAAAGTTCTACTCACTAATAATCAATAAAAAGCAAATCAGAAAAACTGAACACCATTTTTCACTTATTAAATTAGCCATTTTAAAGTTATAATATTCATATGATCAAGCAAGTTCTTTGCCATAGAGCAGAACTATTAGATACTGGCATAAGGCTTTGATTCAGTAATTCAATCTTTGGAAATTTTTCTATGAAAATACATTCTATCTATTCTCTATACATCATATCCACATTATAATTATTTCCAATAGTGTAAAATGAAAGAATTTTAGTATAAACCAAGGAGAATGATCAAATGCTATGTTTTATAACTACTTAAAACAGTGACACAAAAACTAGGTAGATCATGGAAAATGCTTATGAAGTAAATCAGGATAGAAAACTAGGTATTATGGTCACAGAGTGTATAGCATGCCTAGTGACTGTATCTACAATAAAATATGAAACAATGTTTGTCTTATTTGAATATAGGAATCACAAATAACTTTTCCTTGTCTCTTTTCATCCATTTTCTAAAGGACTGACCCATTGCTCTAATAATTTTAAAAAGCTACTTCTTTTCTAAACTCACTCATTGATGAATTTCTACCATTTGATTAAGAAAATGATTTCATCACAATATTTAAAGTACTGAAAGCTTATATTTGGTCCCTTTCAGTTTTGCCAAGAAGCTACTGCATAAGAAATTAGCACTTGGGATGAGCCCTATTTCCCAGCGTTCACCGAGAAGGACCCAGTAGTTACTCACTGTGCCTGTTTCCCCTCTGAGCAACAGCCCGCTTCAAGCACCAGACACTTTCCCCTCTTAGTTCATTAAGCTGACTGTGCTCCAACAAATAAGATTTGTAAATCTTGGGCTTCGTAGAGCACCTATTCTTCACTGAAAAAGGCACAGTTTTCTGAGTTGTCTCAACTCTGCCATTCTATAAACTTGATTGAGTCACCTAATTTCTGATTCATCACCTGCAAAAAATACACAAGATTATTTCATGTTAAGTGACACACGTCACGAGAAAAACTTTACTATAATAACACCTGACAGCAGAATTCTTTGTTTTATTAGAATACTTCCTGGTGATAGAAAGTGAGACCTTGAACATATTAAAGTGCTCTCTGTAAGAAAACTAGAGGAGTTGGTGTTTTGTTTTGAGTTTGCCAGTTACAAGGAAAGGAAAGGGCAAGAAGAGAAGGAGAAAGGGGAAGCAATCAGATGGCAAAGGGCTGCAGTATTAAAGGAGGGAAAGGGCAGTGCTCAAGGAGAATCCCTGGCGATGACGTGGCAACCAGGTGGTGGCCAGGCGTGGCTGGAAGAGCTGAGCCACATGCGGTATGACCACTCCAACACCGACAGACACCTAGCGGTTGTGCTCTCTGTAGCAGCCCTGTGCTTGTGACTGCTGTGAGTGGCCCTCATTTAGCTGGACATGAGATTTAGCAGTGGCAGAAAATTGAGGCTAAGGTGACCATCAAAGCAGAAGATCCCAGGGAACCTAAAGAAATCCTGGGAAAGGCTTCAGACTGCCACAACTTTTGAAACAGGGTATTAATTAATGTTAAAATTACATAGACCTCCAGCTGACCTCCACTGTAGATGAGTTAATGGCAGAGAAAAGACTCAAACTTTAGACCCTAGGTCAGTTTCTGTGCCCCAATTTCATGCTCCCTCCAAATGCTGTTTCCTATTAATATCTGTTCTAAGAGGCTATATAAAACTTAACTATCATAGAACAAAAGACATGGAGAGTACAGAGAGAAGAAAAAGAAATGGTCTTTACACTTTTTTAGGTACTGAAAGATCCCTTCAAACACCTACTATAGAATGAAATATTAAATAGAAATTGAAATGGCAAAGATAAAAGATCAAATAGTCTTTTCTATCGCTTTTGTTTTTCCTTCCTTTTTCTCTTTCTCACTTTCTTCCTGCCTCTCTTTTCTGTATTTGTTCACTGCTGCTATGTGAGATGCTGAGTTTCCCAAACCCCAAATCCATTATTAGAAGATGGGGACCTTAGATAATTCACTGCTTCCTGAACCACAAGCGAAGAGCCAGGACATACAAGAGAGCACCTGGGAGACTGAGAAGCCATTGCAGCACTTTGTATATGTTTTCACTGGGGTTTCACTCCATCCCTGAGATTCTACCGTCCCCCGGGCTCCCCAATAGTCTGGACTGGGAAGGAAGCATTTGGAAGGAAGGAAATCATTATATATCTCCAACTCAAGAGTTTTATGTTGGGGGGGAAAGCTTTGACAAAAGTCTAGATCACCAGGAATGACAAAAATGAACGGAGATTTTTCTATGTGGTCCTTCTGACCTAACAGCCAGCTAAATCAGTGAACCAGTATTGAGAAATGAACAATAACACAGCACGCCAAAGGCAGTTACTGCTGACGGAGGATATGACAGACAAATCTTCACTTTATTTCTTTCCTGTTTTTTTTCTCACGGTGTCATCAATCTCTCCTGCCCCTGTAAGCCAGCATATCTTAAAAAGCAGCACCAAGCATGACAACGGCTACTTTTTCTCCCCCTAAGGTCTGGCACTGCTGTTGTTTGGGAACAGTTTGTACCTCATCTTACCTATCACAGTGGAGATGAACTTCAGCAGTCTCTAATGCCTTTGAGTCAAGTGTAGTCCATAAAGCAGCAGCAGGGCCATCACCTAGGGCCTTGCTAGAAATTCGGAAACTTGAGTCTCACACTGAATCACAAGTTGCCTGTCAACAAGAGCCCCCAATGATTTTGATGCACATTAAAGTTTTAGATATGCTTTAGGGAAAATTGGAAGGTCGCACCTCTTATCAATCCATAAATAACCTGTGAATATCACTACTTTGAGTGACATAATGGGCTATGAAGTAGGTGCCCCCAAGGTTGATACCTGTGCTCCCCACTTAGCAGCTGTGTGCCATAGGGCAAATTACCTAACATCTCCTGGTTCTCAGTTTTCTCACATGTTAAATAATAAATAAATCCTACATCCTACAACATTGTGAGGATTCAATGAAACAATGTATCAGAAATACATAATTTAAGACTGGCCACAGTAGATAGGTATTTTAAATTGTCCACTCCAAGGATGAGAAGAGGTTTTCGTTAAATGCCCATCTTGCCTCAGTGAGCTCAGCTTCAACCAGTATTTGAAGGTGATGAACATGGTCTCACGTGCATTCCTTTACTTAAGAGCTCACTTTCCATTGCATAAAATGATTCACTACCCAAAAACATTTCTTCTATCAGATTTCCACTGATCCTGAGATTCATTCCTAGTATTTTGCTACCTTACTGTGTTTTGTTTGTGTTGTTTTGCTCTGCTTGCTTTGCTCTATTTTTAGTAAAGAATTATCAAGAACAAAATTACTGCAGCACTAGAATGGGGATGTCCCAAACTAATAAACCATTCAGTAGTGATATGCACTCAAGACCCAATAAAAGATAAAAATATATTAGCTCAGTAGCCCTGAAGCAGAAAAGAAATTAATTCTTAATTCAGACAACATGGACTAAGCACTGATTTCGTGGTCAGTATTATAAGAAATGGAGATAAAACAGTCTTTGCCCTCAAAAAACTTAGTCTGCTAAGAAGGTAACACAAAAAAATGCTATGAAAAAGGAAACATACAGAATTTGGGGAGCTTAAAGAAGGGGGCATCTAGGCTATAGTTCTAGGGTTGAGAAGGGAGTGTTTTGGTGAAGCATCATTTGAAGTGCAAAATTATAAGCGAATTATTTACAAGTCTATCGGCTCACTCAGGAATATGGAAAACCTGGCTGGGTTTAAACCCTAATCGGGAATTTGAACAAATTATTAAGCTTTCTATGCTTCCCTTTATATATGAGCATAATAGAAAAAAAACATTAGTGCACACATCATATATACCTTTTAAGAATGGAATAAAAAATATATCTATAGCTGGTGCTCAAGAGATACTTGCTGTTTCCGTTCTTTCTTTCTGCATAAATTGGTGTAAGAATAGCTATTATCCTATCTCTTACCAGAACTTCTATGTGAAGCAAGTGGGTTCAGATTGATGGATGACTTACAGTCCCCAAAGGGATAATATCTCATGTGTGTGTATGTGTGTACACACATTTATACACATCAACATTTATACATACACACGCACACATACATTTATTATGTGTATGGAAATTACTTAAATTAAGAAGAGGAAGAAATGCTGAGGAAGGTAGTGAGCAAAAGCCTGAGACTAGCAAACCTCAAAGATGCCTCAAAGTCAGTCCATCCAACATTAAATCATAAGTTCCCCCTAAACATGCTCTTCCAGCATCTTTCAGCTCAGTGAGTGACAGCACTCCCCAGACACTGTCAAGTCAGACACAGGAGTCATCCTTGATATCACCTTCTCCTTCAGGCCCTTATCACACCCACCACCGAGTCTTGATGCCTTGATCTCCTAAGGACCTCAGAAACAAGCATCCCCTCTTAAACTTATCCATCACAATGTGCTTCAGGTCCTGCAGATCTCAGTACTGGACACAGCATTGGTATCTAGTAAACTTACTAACCCCTGCTTTAGAAAATCAGAAAAGGCCTGTGTCACTTTTAAAGAAGGTATATACTTATGTAAATAACATGAATTGTGACAGAAAATAACATACAACGTATCTGAAAAACTTGTGAAAAAGAGGTAAGAAGGAGAGAGAGACAGTGACAGTGTTTACACTGAGGCTCATAGTGGGCTGATTGATGGCCCCAAAGATAATCAGGTCCCAATCCCTTAAACCTATAAATTTTACCTTATTTGCAAAGAGAGGCTTTGAAGATGTCACTTAATTCAGGGTTTTAAGATAAGATTATCCTAGAAGATCTGGATGGGCCCTAAATGCTACCAAAAGTATTTTGTCAAAGACAAGTAGGAGGAGATTCCATACCCACACAGAGGGGAATGTCATGTGAAGACAGGGGCAGAGACTGGAGTGACGCAGTCATAAACCAAGGAACACTGAGGACTACCAGCAGACACCAGGGACCAGAGAAGCCAAGTTATAGATGCTCCCCATCAAAGCCTCCAGAGTGAGCTCAGCCCTGATGACACCTTGATTTTGAAATTCTGCCTTCCAGAAGTTTAAGAGGATACATTTTTATTGTTTTATGTTTACCATTTATGTGGTCATTTCTCATAGATGCCACAGGAAACTAATACAGGCAACACCTCATTTTAGTGCTTTTCACTTTATTGTGCTTGGCTGATACTGTGGATTTTTTTTTTTAAACAAATTGAAGGATTTTGGTACCCTGCATTGAGCAAGTCTATCAGGCACCGTTTCCAACAGCGTTTGCTCACTTTGTGTCTGTCACACTGTTAATCTCACAATATTCAAACTTTTCAGGATTATTTTATGGTGAGAAGTGATGTTTCTATTATAACTGCTTTGGGGTGCCACAATCCACACCCATATCAGACAATGAACTTCACTGATAAACACTATGTGTTCTGACTGCTCCTCCAACCTGCCATTCCCTGTCTCTCTCCCTCTCCTTTGGCATCCCTTTTCCCTGAGAGACAACAATACTGAAATTAGGCCAATTAATAATCCTATATGGCCTCTAAGTGTTCAAAGGAAGAGTCAAATGTCTCTCATAATAAATCAAAAGTTAAAATGATTAAGCTTAGGGAAGAAGCATGTTGAAAGCTCAAATAGGCCTTAAGGTAGGCCTCTTGCCCCAAACAGCCAAGTTGTGAATGCAGAGGAAAAATTCTTGAAGTAATTAAGAACTATTCCAATAAACACATGAATGGTAAGAAAGCAAAACAGTCTTATTGCTGATAGGGAGACAGGGTTCCTTGTCTGGATCTAAGGTCAAACCAGCCACAACATTCCCTTAAGCCACAGCCTAACCCATAGCAAGGCTGTAACTCTCGTCAATTCTCTGAAGACTGAGAGAGGTGAGGAAGTGCAGAAGTTTGAAGTAAGCAGAGATTGGGTCATGAGGTTTAAGGAAAGAAACTGTCTCCAGAACATCCAAGTGCCAGGTGAAGCAGCAAGTGCTGATGTAGAAGCTGCAGAGAGTTACCCAAAAGATCCAGCTCAGATCATTAATGAAGGACGCTGCACTTAACAACGGGTCTTCAGAGTAGACACACAGTCTTCTACTGGAAGAGGATGCCATCTAGGACTTTCATAGCTACAGAGAAGAAGTTAATGTCTAGCTTAAAAAAAATAAGCTAGCTCTCTTGTTAGGGTCTAACGCAGCTGGTGACTAAGTTGAACCCAATGCTCATTTACCATTCTGAAAA
Source organism: Camelus ferus (assembly GCF_009834535.1). NCBI lineage: Eukaryota > Metazoa > Chordata > Mammalia > Artiodactyla > Camelidae > Camelus > Camelus ferus. The sequence continues at coordinate 16,061,101 of NC_045699.1, forward strand.
TCCTATGGCCCTTAAAAATTATGCTGAATCTACTCTGCCTGCACTCTACAAATGGAACAAAACCTGAATGATACCAATCAGTTTACAACATGATTTGCTGAATATCCTAAGCCCACTGCTGACTGCTCAGGAAAAAAAAGATTCCATTCAAAATATTACTGCTCACTGACAGTGCACCTGAACATCCAAGAAGTCTAAAGGATACGTACATCAAGATTAATGTTTTCGCGCCTGCCAACACAACATCCATTCTTCAGCCCATGGATCAAAGAGTAATTTCAACTTTCAAGTGTTAGTTCTGACATTTCTTAAGGCTACGGTTACCATAGATAGTGATACCTCTGATGGATCTGGGCAAAGTCAACTGAAAAACTTCTGCAAAGGATTCACCATTTTAGACGCCATTAAGAACATTTGCAATTCACAGGAAGAGGTCAAAACATCAACATTAAAAGAAGTATGGAAGAAGTTGATTCCAACCCTTAAGGAAGATTTTGAGGAATTCAAGACTTCACTGGAGGAAGTTACTGCAGACGTGGTAGAAATCACAAGAGAATTATAAGTACAGCCTGAAGATTTGACTGAATTGATGCAATCTGATGATAAATTTTTAATGGATGAGTTGCTTCTTATGGATGAGCAAAGGAAGTGATTTCTTGAGACGGAATCTACTCCTGGTGAGGATGCTGTGAAGACTGCTGAAATGACAACAAAGGATTTAGAATATTACATAAACTCAGTTGATAAAGCAGAGGCAGGGTTTGAGAGGACTGACTCCAGTTTTGGTAAGTTCTACTGTGGGTAAAGTGCTGTCAAACTGCATTGCATGCTACAGATAAATCTTCCACGATAGGAAGAGTCAATCAATGCATCTAAATTCTTTGTTGTCTTATTTTAATAAGTTGCCATATCTACCTCAAACCTTCAGAAACCACTACCTTGACCGGTCAGCAGCCATCAACACCAAGGCAAGACCCTTCACCAGCAAGAAGTTTATAACTCACTGAAGGCTTAGCTGATGTTTAACATTATTTAGCAATAAAGTATTTTAAATTAAGGTATGTGCATTGCTTTTCAAGACATAATGATTTTGCATATGTAATAGACCATAGCACAGAATAAACATAACTTTAAGTACACTGGAAACCAAAAAATCTGTGTTACTTGCTTTCTTGCAGTGGTCTGGAACTGAACCCACAGTGTGTCTGAGGTTTGCCTGTAGAAACCTGGAGAAGTAAAACTGGGGCCATCTATGCACAGTTAAAGAAATTGGGAGTGAGATGTCATTTCAACCCAAAATAGAAAGTCCCTGGAAGTTTGTATTTGGTCCCATTCAGGTTTTTCAAATAAAGAAGAAACTGTTGCAGTTAAAAAAAAAGTAGCACTTAGAAATGAGTTCAGTATTCCAGTGTTGGTTGAGCAGGCTTCAATATTTAGTCATCATGACTTCAAATCTCAGAATTACACCTTCAAGTCACTTTCCTGTCTTAATTCGATCTTAACCTGACTGCGCCCACCACTCCGTGATTGGTGGATCTCTGGCTTTGCAGAGCATCTATTCCTAACTGAAGACGGCACATGAAGGCAGAAAGGAATTTCTATGTTAACTTTGCCACAGAACAATTTTATGAACTTAGTTAAGATTCGTAATTTCTGAGTCAGGAAGGGAAGGAGATTATTTCATTTAGGTGACACACATAATGAGATTATAAAAAATTACTATGTTAATGCCTGGTATCAGAATCCTTCTTTGTGAGCAAACTACTTTTGCTTGAGGGAAAAAAAAAAAAAAACCTCACTGTGAAAGAAAGTGAGACCCTAAAGTTATCAGAGACAGTGAACCTGTTCGACCTAGGACAAAGAGAAAAATTTAGGTTGCATTTTTGATCTAGTGAGTGAGAAGGAATGAAAATAAACAAGAAGGAAGAGATGGAAAGGGGAGCAGAGGGTGGAGATGTGCGCAGTTGAAGGGAAAGGATCTTCCGGCCAATGATGTGAGTCCCTTCTTCCCTGAGAGCAGCAACACTCAGCCTCCGGCTGCCCTATTCCAGGTCATCTGCTCACAGAAACAAGGCACCCCAGGTGTATTCTTCTGACCCTTGTCCCATCACACTAAAAACATGAAATTAGGATTGCTTCTAGGTCCACCTATGGAGTGGCCATTGTGACTTAGCGACCAAACTTAAAAGATAAGAAGCATTAGTTGTTAAAATTAGGGCAGCTGGGCTCCAAGACTATATTTCTCCTTTCACACCAGTGATGCCTGAAGGAAGGAAAAGGAAGAACACACATTATATGTTCAACAATTCAAGTTGTAAAGGCTGGAAATGCAAATGAATTTCAAACCATAATCCTACGATAAGTGCTGTTGTTCCATATGGAAGGAGGTGTAGGGGACATAACACACTCAGAAGAGAGGCAGGGTCTTGGCAGAAGAAGGTATCGAACGTCAAGAGAGGAGTCTGGGTGCAAAAGGCAGAGTCCAGTGACTTCACAATGTGCCTAAATGTGCCCCTACCAATAATCAGGCAAGACAGAAAGCAGCCATCAGACGTGAATTTGGAAAATATTCGCGTAACTGAGTAGTTCTTACCACCTCCACTACCCTTATCCTGCTGCAAGCCACCATCACCTCTAGCCTGGACTCAGCTGTAGCCTCACCCGGGCCTGAAGACTTGTAGCTTTTCTGCACTAGGATCCATGCTCAGCATTGCCACCAGAGGGAGAGTGACCTCTGTCAAATCATGTTTTTCTTCTATTCCAAATCTTGCAGAGGCATCCCATTTCACTCTTAGCAAAAGCTAAAGTCCTTATAGTGACATATGAGACTCTACCTGACTATACCCCTACTCTGACACCATCTCCTACTGCTTTCCCCCTCCATTTTCTCACCATCAGCCACACTGGCCTCTTTACTACTGTTCAAACCTCCTGCCTTGCCCGATGCCCAGCTATCTCCTCTCCCTGGAGCACTCCCCACCCCTTTCCATCCCACCATGTCCACAGGAGATGTTCGCTATTTCACCTCCTTCAAGCTCTAGGACTAAATCTCACCTAGTGGGCGAGACTTCCCTGACCACCCAAATCAGTGCTTCTGTGCCTTCCTCCCCCCTACCCATCCCTGGCACCTCTGATTCATTTCACTTTATTTATTGCCTGGTTGACCATCTCCTTCCACCTCAGTCCCTGGGAATATGAAACTCTCTGAGGTCTTGATTTTATTCACTGATGTATACAATGCCTGGCATTTGGTAGGTGATCAAAAAGTACCAAATAATGAATAGTGAAGATGCACCAGGAAACTGTTTTCCATAATTAGCAGATTTAACACAGAAGAAGGTGATGTTCTAAGGCATCACTGTGCATCCTTGTGCTATGAAACCAGCTTTAAGAAGAATTACTACCGCTCAGTCATGTATTTAATAAATATTTGATGAGGGCCTACTTTATGCCAGGTCCTGTTCTCAGTTCTGACAATTTAACAGTTGGCAAAAAATAGCCTCCAGGAGATTGAATTCTAGTGGGTAAGACAGACAATTAAAATAAACAGGCAAAATACTTAGAATGTTAGATGGTGGTAAGTGCTAAGAAGTTAAAGCAGGCAAGGAGGCTAAAAGTGATGAATAGACTTTCTAAGAACCAAATGAGACAGTATACAATAATAAAAGTGCTTAGAGGAGTATAAGGCAATGGTTGAAAATCCTATACTGTCTAAAAGCTGCATCTTTCCTATGTTTTGGTTTTACTTGAAGTTTTAGATGTGTCATATGCCTCTCACCGATTCACTGTCTAAGTGGCTGTTGCATTGCCTCATGCTCACTGCACTCTTGCCTCAAACCAAGAGAGAGTGATGTCCTTCCTACAGGCAGATAGCACATGCTCAACCAGGCACGGCCTTGCATGCATTCAATGATGCACAGTCTAGGGTAATCCCTTGATGGTGGCAGAGGCCCAGCAGAGTGGCCCCACTCCAGCCCCTCCTGGGACCTTGCACGCTCTTACAGTCAAGTTCCAAATAGCTTTACCTCCGCAAGAGCATCCTTTAGTTCCAGAACTTGTGCTTACTGATTTCAGTTTCTTTAGGCTCCCTTGAAAGAAGTGATAAACGCCATAAGCAGAAAATCAGTTGTGGGAACGCTGGGTTTATCATGTATACCTTCCAAATCACTCAAACCTCTTCCCAATCTACTTGCTGGCTAAGCCCCCAGCCCCTCGCTTCCAGAACTCACTAAGATTTCTATTCAAAGGCTTTCTTGGGCCAATGAAAGTGAACAGAAGTGACATGTCTCACTTCCAGGGGAAGCATCTGAAAGCTGCATTCACTTTTCTCTTACCCCACTGCAGTAAACCCTGAACATCACAGTGAAACGGAGGCTTCATAAGGTAACAGTCTCATCAGTTTGAGCCTCTAAGTAACTACAATACAATTATCTCCAGACATGTATTATGGGCAAAAAAATGACCTTTGGTTTTAAGCCATTGAGATTTTAGGGTTTTGTGTTACGAGGGTGTGACATAGGTTCAGCCTGAATAAAGCCACAACAAATCCTTTTGTGTGCACCTGGTAGTTTTCCTTCCCTCCTTAGGAAGAACAGCATTAAGAAATTTTGTGTGTCTAATGAGAGGTTCAGACATTTATAAAAGATGAAGGAGTTTATATTGGTGTATCAAAGAGCTGAAGCGCCCAGTATCTATCCTGGGACCTTGATTATTACAGGTTACTTGAGGGGCAATGTAGAAATATGCCTTTGAAATCTCTTCTGATACATCCCAAGAGAATTTAAGAAAGAATTTAAGAAAGGCTAACCCAAAAGTTTAATTTTTAAAAAATAGGTGTAACAACAGAAACCTTCTGAGTAATGGAGCAGAAAATGAAAACAGGAAAATTTACTGGTGCACCTCTGCTGCTTCAGCAGTTCTTAAAGTGACCAGGGAAGCAAGGGCAAAGACTAGGAGACGAGGAGTTCCCACCACAACAGCAAGAGCAATGGTGCTCAAGCAGCGAGCTGCAGCAAGGATGGCAGCTGTGAATGCCTTCGATGGCTGAGCAGAAGATTATAACCCCAGAGCCTACAGTAGAATTGTATCTTCTCCAACAAGAGCTGATAATCCAAGGGGAAGGAGTGGGGGCCTGCCAGAAATTCCACCATGGAGGTTTAGACCCCAAATAGCATTTTATTTTCACAGTGATTGCTACCCAGATTCTTGACCATCTTCACTTAGACTGGACTGGGAGATTAAGAATTCCTGTAAAAAATGGATAAATGTTTATAGAACCATCCAGAAGGATCTGGAATCTGTTGTAGTAACTGGCCACAAAAGCTTCCATTAGACCTTAATGAGACTACGAATACACTGGGTCTTTAAATCACAGCCTTTAATGACAACTGCTTGGAAACAAACCCATCCTCCCCCAAATAGGAGGTATCAGCAGCAAAATAACTTAAAAACTGAAGCCATGGGATGCCACACCAAAAACACATTTTTCAGGACACAGTATTTTTTATTTTCACAGTATCTTCTACGAAGTTTATATTATAGCACATGGAAGTGATCATCCAAACACCATGCGTACACTGCAGACAGCTCTAGACGTCTCAACCCCCTCAGCCTGTAAGTTGCTTCAGGCTAGAAATGGGTGCAATGTCTAGAACAGTCATTCCAGGAAACGTCTGAGCTATGGCTCCCATCACAGCTCACAGGCAGCAGCCTGAATCTGCTTCACTTTAATCAGAAAAGATAGATGGAATGGAGCCCACTTAGCTCACGGCTGCCAGCCCTGTGCGTCTCCCTCCCACAGACACGCACACAGGAAACCTGGCAGCTCCCTTCTCCCTTCCTGTCATCCTCATTCGGCTAAGGAGGAGGCAGATGCAGGAGGGAGGGGGAAGCAAAGGCTGCCAGAGCACTTGTCACCTTCAGACTTGCCAATACAAGCCCACCTCCCTACCTCCCCCTGCCCAGTGCCCAGCGTTCCTCTGGGGTTCTTGGCGGGGTCAAGGCTGAGAAATCAGTCTGTACTGCCTGAGCAAGGTGTCCTGAAGGACAGGCTGGCCCCCACAACCGGGGCTTTGTTTGAAGCAACAAATAAATGAGATGATTTCACCTTGATTAAATCCTCTTATCTTTGAAATAGAGAATTGGGAGTCAGGCAACATTTTGCACTAAACACAGAAAATCTGCCTGAACTAATTCAGAGATAATCAATGAAGAGATAGGCAAAGAGAGTATGAGAGAAGCAAATGGAGAAAATAAACTTAAACACCAATGGACTTTTCCAGTGTCCCTAACGGGAAGAATCCCACTGGGGGAAAGTGACACATGCCCAGGCAGGCAGTTTTAATTGGCAAGACAACAGACAAACTTGGGATCATGGTCTACTTCCCTTACTAATAAACGTCCCAAATGCTCCCAGCACAGACTGTCAAAACAAATCTAGCTTCACTCTGACTTTCACTGATAGGTGGTAACACTCAACTCAACCAAACAAATTATGAGGCTGCTATATCAATGTAACCTCCATTCCCCCAATAATCAAAAATGTCAGGAAAGATCTAGAGCCAAATCCTCAACCTTGAACACATACTCTACATAGAGTGAGGAAGACAGCCCCTCAGTCAAGTGACACAAGGCAGGCGAGATGAGCAGTTCAAAGTTCTCACCTAGAGCTACAGAGCTGCCTTCTTTAATTTATTCATTCACAAGGTTCTCACATGAGTGTGCTATGCTTGATATAACAGCTAACAAGACATATATGCTTTATACACTTACAGAGTTTACAAAATGGCAGAAGAGACAATTATACTGCAAGGTGCTATGTTCTCTGATAACAGGTTCCTAGTGCAGTCTAAAACCATAAAGTCAGGGCAGTATTATTCAATATAGACAACAAGCAGAAACAACACAAAGTGAACTGATGAGTTAATAAACAAAAAATGTGGTATATCCACACAAAGGAGCATTATCCACCCATAAAAAGAAGCACTGATACTTTACTACAACATGGATGAACATTAAAAACATTACGCTAAAGAAGCCACACACAAAAGCTCACATATTGTACTATTCAATTTATATAAAATGCCCACAATAGGCAAATTCAGGGAGACTGAAAGCAAATGAGTGGCTGCCAGGGGTTGGAGGATGGGAGGAACTGAAGAATTACTGCTAATGGGTACAAGGTTTCTTTGGGGGATGATAAAAATGTTGTCAAATTATCTAATGTAAGGGTTGTGCAACCTTGCAAATACACGAAAAACCACTCAACTGTACAATTTAAAAGGGAGAATTTTATGGTACGTGAATTTTATCAACATTTAAAAATAGTTAAAAGGAGAAAAATCTACAAAGCCTTTTGCCTTTTGTGAAGAAAGCCCAGCCTTCTGCACAGAATCCATGTTCCTTGAGAGGGTGTGTGTGATGTAGGAACAAGAGCATTAGCTTCAAGGAAAGAAGGACCATTATTTAGCTTCCACTGGCCATGATTTCCTAATCTGAAAATTAGGGCACCTTCAATGTTATGAAATTTAGAAATAACATGTGTAAAGCATCCATTGTAAAGTCAATTCTCAATCAACAATTGCCCAGGAATATTATGGAATTTACATTGAGAGGTTCACAGCTAAGATGAGATTTCTCTAATCCTCTAGGCTACCGAAATACTTTCCAGAGATGTGTCCAGTGGCATGATTACTGTCAAACCAAGATGAAAAAACAGAACTGTGAAAGCAAGAGGAAGTACACAGAACCTACCAAACAAGGACCACTACCTCCCTACCATCATACGGCAGCAATAAAACGTTTTTTTCCTAGTTTATGAGTATCTGTGCACCACCTCAGAAACTCCGTAACTTGTATACCACTGTGATTTAAAGTCTCCTACCTTTCCTTCTACGTTTTGGAGTTTTTATGATTTGGCCAATTAACTGAAAAGTAGAATTACAAGAACACTTTAAAGATGCTTCATATTGAAACAGACTCACAGACATAGAAAACAAACTTGTGTTTACCAGGGGGGAAAGGAAGTGGGTGAAGGGATAAATTGGGAGTTTGGGATTTGCAGATGCTAACAACAATATATAAAACAGATTAACAGCAAAAACCTACTGTATAGCACAGAGAACTATATTCAATACCTTGTAATAGCCTATAGTGAAAAAGAATTATGAAAAGGAATATATATGTAACTAAATCACTATGCTGTTCACCAGAAATTAACACACTGTTAACAAACTATACTTCAATTAAAAAAAAGAAAGATAAGGGGAACCGGCAAGATGATGGAGTAGAAGGATGCTCGTAGCTCACCCTCTCCTACAAATATACCAAAACTCATATCTAGGGAGCCACTCAGCCAACCAGAGAACCTGCGGAACTCCGACAGAACATCGCCCTCTTCGAAAGACAAAGACGTCAAAAATCTGGTAGGAGAAAAGGAAAAAAAGAAGAAAAAGCAAAACAGTGGGGGACAGGTCCCGTTGGGAGGGAGCAGGAAAGGAGGACTAGCACTCGCTCGCTGGGTCTCCCCCTCTCCAATAGAGAGGCCAGCAGGATGGAGGGGGAGGCCTCCGAGGCTCAGATCTGCCCGGAGCACTCCTTCACCGACAGAACTAAGTTAAACGGGCACAGACACCCAGCCCGAGAAGCGAGCCGGCAGCTGGGGCCGGGATAGGCTGCCCGAGCCAGGCGGAGGACTGGGGCGGCTGCACTGAGGCAGCCCCAAAGGACTACATGGGGCTGTGTGCCATGCTGGTGGGGGATACAGAGCAGAACAACCTCAGTCCCCCATAAATTGCGAAAAAAAAAACCAAAGCAACATGGCAGGTGTGCCCTGGGGGGAGGGGCACCGTAGCCTTTGTCTCCACAGACCCGCAGCACCATTACTGGTGCTTCTCCTTAGAAGTGAGGCAGAGCGCAGCCACAGCCACCATATCCTCCTGTGCGCAGCGCCCGGGCAGGAGTGAGGCTGAGATCTGAATCCGCACCTCGGGGTTCCGCAACCTCCTAGGCAGGACCCAGACTTGTTAACAGCCCCAGGCAGGATCTTTCTGTCCTGGTACCTCAGAGAACTCGTGCCACCAAGACAAACAAGCTGAGTTTTGGAACAGAGCTGGGAAGGGGCGGTTCCTCGGTCTTCCACAGCCTGCCTACGGAGCGCCAACCTGAGGCAGAGGTGGCAGCTGCACAGAGCAGCGGTGCGACCAGCGCTGGGAGAGGGCGGGCAGCCAGCCCCCCTTCCTGGCAGGAACGCAGCATCTGACCACAGTGCTGGGAGGAGGCGCCATCCATCCGCCTGCCTCCCCCTGAGAGCAGCATCTCACTGCAGCATTGGGAGAGGGAGTGACCCGCCTGCCCACTGCGAAGGACAGCAGCATCTAACCCAGTGTTGGGAGGGAGCGCGATCTTCTTGCTGACAGGCACTGGGAGCAGCACAGACAAGGGCGCCAACAGAGGGCCTCTGGAAACAGCAAGCTGACTTTGCGAAACAGGGCGAAGACAGAAAGACTTCTAGATAAAATCAGTAAGAGAGCACAATCTCCAGGAGAACACATCCTTTTTTTTCCTTTTTTAAAAATCTTTTTTATATCTGTTTTATTTTCTATTACCTTTTTTAATCTTTACTTTTTATTTAAACAGTTGTATATGTTTACAGTTTTAATCCCTTTTAAATCTTTTTTTTAAATCTTTTTATTATTATTTTTAAAAATCTACCTCATTTCATTTTTAATTCTTTTGGTTTTGATCTCCTGTTATTGATTATTCACAGGTTTCAAATATCGTTTTCTGATTTTTTCTCCTTTTTATTAAGGTTTATAAAAGACGTCTCAACGTGATTGCTATTCTGCCTCCACCTGCTCTTCTATTATAGAATATACACTGTTTTCAAACCTTTTTTTCTGCCTTCTTTTAAAATTTTCTTTTATCTTTTGTTAAAATCTGTTCTATTTTCTATTACATTTTAAAAATTTACTTTTTAAACAATTGTATATGACTCTGGTTTTAATCCCTTTAAAATTTTTCTTTTAAAATATATTTTATTTTTTAGTTTTACTACTTTTAAAAATCCATTTCATTTCATTTTTATTTCTCTTGGTTTTGATCTCCTGTTATTGATTATACACAGGTCTCAAATATTGTTTTCTGATCTTTTCTCCTTTTTTTTTTTAAGATTTTTTAAAAGATGTCTCAACTCAATTGCTTATCTGCTTCAACTTGTTCTTCTATTATTGATTATACACTGTTTCCAAACCTTTTGTTTTTCTCCTTTCTTTTCAAATTCTCTTTTTTTAAGTTTTATTCCTGCATAGGCTTTAGATAGATAAATAAACTCCTTAAGGACCACAATAGATAACTGATACTCCATATGCCACAGTGCCAGAGAGATATGACTAACATGAAGAAGCAGAGGAACCACTCCCAATTAAAAGAGCAAGAGAAATCCCCTGAAAGCACGATCAATGAAATAGACATTGATGGCCTACTAGATCAAGATTTCAAAAAAGGAGTGATCCAAGTACTGAAGGAACTAAAAGAAATAGTGTAGAGATATAAAATACATCAAAAACGAAATTGAAGCTATAAAGAAGAGCCAAGTAGAACTGGTAAACTCATTAGCTGAAGTGAGAACTGATCTAAAGGCTGTACAAAGCAGGCTAGATAATGCAAAGGAACGAATAAGTGACCTAGAAGACAGGACAACAGAAAGCACCCAAACAGAACAGCTGAGAGAAAAACAAAAAACAATGAAAACAATATAAGGGACCTATGGGATAACATAAAACATGCCGATCTACGCATAATAGGGATTCCAGAAGGGGAAGAAAGATCAAAGGGGATTGAAAAGGTCTTTGAAGAAATCATGACTGAAAACTTTCCAAACATAAAAAAGGAATCAGATATCCAAGTACAGGAGGCTCAGAGGGTCCCAAACAGGAAGAACCCAAACAGATGCACACCAAGACATATCATAATCAAGATGGCCAGAGTCAAGGATAAAGAAAGGACCCTAAAGGCAGCAAGAGAAAAGCAAAGAGTGAGTTACAAGGGAACCCCCATAAGGCTCTCAGCTGATTTCTCTACACAAACACTACAGGCCAGAAGGGAGTGGCAAGATATATTCAAAGTCCTGAATGAAAAAAAGACGCAGCCTAGGATACTCCATCCAGCAAGGCTATTCATTAGAATAGAAGGAGAGATAAAGAACTTCACAGGCAAGCAAACACTAAAAGAGTTTAGCAACACTAAACCCATGCTAAAAGAAATATTGACAGGTCTAGTCTAAATAGAAAAGAAGCAGGATGCTACAAAAATGAGAAACTCATAACTGGAAAGGTGATAACTGCCATGAATTCCAAATAGAATAAACACAAAATTGTAAAAGAAGACATCTAAATCATTAAGAGTGGAAGAAGGAAGCAAGAAAATACAGAGTATTTTTTTTTCTTTCTATATTAAATTTTTTGTTCTTGGTAGGATGAGTTTGAGATTACATTACTATCTGTTTAGTACAAACAGTTATAGTAATAGGTTAATAGAGTTACAAAAAAGGGTAACCACAAGCCAAAAACTTACAAGGGAGTCACAAAAACTAAATAAAATCCAAGATAATACAGAGGAAAATTTCCAAACCACAAAAGGAAGAAGAAAGGAACAAAGAGGAAATACCAAATCAACTGCAAAGATAAGTTCAAAATGGGAATAAAAAACACATCTGTCATTAATTACTGTAAATATTAATGGACTAAATGCTCCAGTCAAAAGACATAGAGTGGCAGACTGGATAATAAAGCAAGAACCTTCAATATGCTGCATACAAGAGACCCACTTTAGGGAGAAGGACACATATAGATTGAGAGTGAAAGGATGGAAAAGGATATTCCATGCAAATGGAAAAGCCAAAAAAGCAGGTGTAGCAGTACTGATTTCAGACAAAATAGACTTTAAAACAAAGGTCATAAAGAAAGATAAAGAAGGACATTTTATAATGATTAAAGGAGTGATACAAGATGAGGATATTACAATCATTAATATGTATGCACCCAACATAGGAGCACCTAAGTACATAAAACAACTACTAACAGAGATAAAGGCTGAAATTGATGGGAATACAATCATTGTCAGAGATTTTAACACCACATTAACATCACTAGATAGATCTTCCAGACAGAAAATAAATAAGGCAACAGAGAAACTAAATAATACAATAGAAAAATTAGATCTGGTGGATATTTTCAGAGCATTACACCTCCCAAAAATAGGATACACATTCTTTTCAAGTGCACATGGAACATTTTCTAGGATTGATCATGTACTTGGGCACAAAAGAAGCCTCAACAATTTTAAGAAGATAGAAATTATCTCAAGCATCTTTACTGACCACAATGCCATGAAACTGGAAATCAATCTAGAGAAACAAAGGAGAAAGAAAGGAAAGCATGGGGATTAAACAACATGCTATTAAAAAACCAATGGGTCAATGATGAAATCAAAGTTGAAATTAAAAAATACCTTGAGATAAATGAAAATGAAAACACAACCACACAGAACTTATGGGACGCAGCAAAGGCAGTGCTAAGTCGGAAGTTTATAGCGATACAAGCCTTCCTCAAAAAAGAAAAACAATCTCAAATAAACAATCTAACCCACCAGCTAAAAGAACTAGAAAAGGAAGAGCAAAAACACCCAAAAGTCAGCAGAAGGAAGGAAATAATAAAGATCAGAGAGGAAATAAATAAAATAGAGATTAAAAAAAACAATAGAAAAAAATCAATCAAACCAAAAGCTGGTTTTTTGAAAAAGTAAATAAAATCGACAAACCTCTGGCCAAACTCACAAAGAAGAAAAAAGAGAGCACAAATAAGCAAAATAAGTAAGAAAATGGAGAAATTACAACAAATAACATAGAAATATAGAATATCATATAAGAATATTATGGAAAACTATATGGAACCAAACTGGATAACCTAGAGGAGATGGACAAGCTTCTGGAGACACAGAGTCCACCAAGACTGAATCAAGAAGAAACTGACCACTTGAACAAACTGATCACTAGAAATGAAATCAAATTAGCAATAAAAAACCACCCTACAAATAAAAGTCCAGGAACAGATGGCTTCAAGGGGGAATTCTACCAAACATACAAAGAAGAACTCATACCAGTCCTCCTCAAACTCTTCCAGAAGATTGAAAATGAAGCAGTACTCCCAAACTCATTCTATGAAGCCACCATCACCCTGATACCAAAACCAGGCTAGGACACCACCAAAAAAGAGAATTACAGACCAATATCACTGATGAACATAGATGCAAAAATCATTACCAAAATACTAGGAAATAGAATCCAACAGCACATAGAAAAGATTACACATCATGATCAAGTGGTGTTCATCCCAGGGACACAAGGATGGTTCAACATATGCAAATCAATGTAATACATCACATCAACAAGAGAAAGGACAAAAACCACATGATGATCTCAATAGATGCAGAAAAAGCATTTGATAAAATTCAACACCCATTTATGATTAAAAACTCTCACCAAAGTGGGTACAGAGGGAACATATCTCAACATAATAAAAGCTATATATGACAAACCTACAGCCAGCATAGTACTCAACGGTGAAAAACTCAAAAGCTTCCCACTAAAATCTGGGACAAGACAAGGATGCCCACTATCACCACTCCTATTCAACATAGTCTTGGAAGTTCTAGCCACAGCAATCAGGTAAGAGAAATAAAAGGAATCCAAATTGGAAAAGAAGAGGTAAAAGTGTCAACTATATGCTGATGACATGATACTACATATAGAAAAACCTAAAAGGTCTACACAAAAACTACTAGAGGTGATTGAAGAATTCAGCAAGGTAGCAGGTTACAAGACTAACATTCAAAAATCAGTTGCATCTGTTTACACTAACGATGAATCAACAGAAAAAGAAAGTAAAGAAATAATCCCCTTTAAAATAGCACCCAAAGTAATAAAATACCTAGGAGTAAATCTAACCAAGGAGGTGAAAGATTTATACACAGAAAACTATAAAAGACTGATGAAGGAAATTAAAGAAGACTTAAACAAATGGAAAGATATCCCATGCTCCTGGATTGGAAGAATCAATATTGTTAAAATGGTCACACTGCCCAAGGCAATCTACAGATTTAATGCAAACCCTATCAAATTACCCAGGACATATTTCACAGAACTAGAAAAAATCAGAATAAAATTTATATGGAACCACAAAAGACCCAGAATTGCCAAAGCATTACTGAAGAAAAAGAAAGAGGCTGGAGGAATAACTCTCCCAGACTTCAGACAATACTGTAGAGCTACAGTCATCAGTACAGCATGGTATTGGTACAAAAACAGACATATAGAGCAATGGAACAGAACAGAGAGCCCAGAAATGAACCCACAAACTTTTGGTCAACTCATCTTCGACAAAGGAGGCAAGAATATACAATGGAATAAAGACAGTCTCTTCAGCCAACAGTGCTGGGAAAACTGGACAGCAGCAGGTAAATCAATGAAGCTAGAACACTTCCTTACACCATACACAAAAATAAACTCAAAACGGATCAAAGATTTAAACATAAGACGAGATACAATAAACCTCCTAGAAGAAAATATAGGCAAAACATCTGACATTCATCTCAAAAATGTTCTCCTAGAATAGTCTACTCAAGCAATAGAAATCAAAGCAAGACTAAACAAATGGGACCTAATGAAAATTACAAGCTTCTGCACAGCAAAGGAATCCGTAAGTAAAACAAAATGACAACCTACAGTATAGGAGAAAATTTTTGCAAATGAAACCAACAAAGGCTTGATCTCCAGAATATATAAGCAGCTCACATGATTCAATAAGAAAAAAAAAATAACCCAATCCAAAAATGGGCAGAAGACCTAAACAAGCAATTCTCCAAGGAAGACATACAAATGATCAATAGGCACAAGAAAAAAAGCTTATTATCACTAATTATCAGAGAAATGAAAATCAAAACTACAATGAGGTATCACCTCACACCAGTTAGAATGGCCATCATTCAGAAGCCCACAAATGACAAATGCTGGAGAGGCTGTGGAGAAAAGGGAACCCTCCTACACCGCTGGTGGGAATGTAGTTTGGTGCAGCCACTGTGGAAAACAGTATGGAGATTCCTCAAAAGACTAGGAATAGACTTACCATATGACCCAGGAATCCCACTCCTGGGCATATATCCAGAAGGGACCCTACTTCAAAATGACACCTGCACCCCAATGTTCATAGCAGCACTACTTACAATAGCCAAGACATGGAAACAGCCTAAATGTCCATCAACAGATGACTGGATAAAGAAGTGGTATGTTTACACAATGGAATACTATTCAGCCATAAAAACCGACAACATAACACCATTTGCAGCAACATGGATGTTACTGGAGAATGTCATTCTAAGTGAAGTAAGCCAAAAAGAGAAAGAAAAATACCATATGAGATCGCTCACATGCTGAATCTAAAACAAAATACAAAACTACAAAACAGAAACAGACTCATAGACATAGAATACAAACTTGTGGTTGCCAGGAGGACAGGGGGTGAGAAGGGACTGGGATTTTAAAATGTATAACAGATAAACAAGATTGTATGGTGTAGCACTGGGAAATATATACAGGATTTTGTGGTGGATCACAGCAAAAGAGAATGTGACAATGAATGTATGTACATTCATGTGTAACTGAAAAACTGTGCTCTACGCTGGAATTTGACACAACATTGTAAAATGACTATAACTCAATAAAAAAAGTATATATATAATAAAAAAAGAAAGATAAAGATCAATTATAATGCTTCCTAAAAATTAAAAATAAGATGCTTCATATTGAAAGACAGTGATCAGTTTTAATAAAGACCTGTAAATGATTGATAGAAAATAGATTTTGCTTAAAAATATAGAACATGTAGTTAGGAAAAAGATGTTTATTCTTTACCAGCTATGGTTTCCTAATCTTTGTTATACATCACAAAGTTAAACTGAAATAATAACTTCATTTGAGACCTCTTTGTAGCAAATATATTCACCACAGGGCAGAGCAGAATTCTAGGCGTACAGTGGGAGCGCAGTAAACACTTACTGCAACGAAAAAGTGTTTTATAACAGACTAGCTCCTGGGCAAAAAACTGAAATGCGTGTTGTATGCATTGTTCTTTCCTACTAAGGAAGAGAAATCTTGCCTCTCTCTTCTACATTATCTCTTCCATTTTTTCTCTACTACGCCTTAGTTTACGATCACTCTAAACACTCTCCACACTACACAGCCTATAATCACGGTCATATATGAAGTGCTCTAAATAAACCATGTCCTTTCTTGCTTCCATGCCCTTAATGATGCTGTTTCCTTGCCTGCATCTCCGCTTTCCCTGTTTCTCTATATGATTAAATCTTACCCATCACCTAAGATTCAGCTCCAGTGAAATCTAATTCAGGAGGCCACTCAGTGTGGCTGAGGAGGCCCCTCACACAGCTTTACCTAGTAACCTGCCACGTTGTGTTATAATTATCAGCTTACTTATGTCTCTCGTCCTAGACTGCTAGTTCCTAGACTGTGAAGCCATGGCTTTTTCATACTTCTAATAGAGTATCAGGCACTGAATAAGTGTTAACTGAGTACCTAAGTAAGTGAATGGATGAATAAATAAATTCATAGTTTGGTCATAATTGTATTCAGTGTTTCATTGCAACAATTTTGATTATTACCAACTTCTGAAATCTCAATTTTAAAACTTCAAGTCAAATAATTACATGTGATGAGAAACACCATTAATTTCATTTAAATAAAACTCAGCACTATTATCACATGTAATTTATAACAAAGTTAATCCAACTCCTACTTAATGATATGAATAATTGTTATAGTGTCTAAGCTCATTGGGCATAAAAGTCAAACAGTTGACATAAACAAATGTAAGCAATGTTGCTTTTATTTAAGCCAAGAAAATAATTCTTGGAACTCACTGAGGAAAGACAAAAGAAACTGGGCCAACCGGGAGGCTACTCTGCCTGATTCCTTAATCAAGAGCTGAAGTTCTTTCTGAAGCAGAAGCATCCAATATCCTGCATTTTCAGGAGCTAAGGGCCACTTAATGTCACTCTTATCCATTTGCTGGTTCACTCTTTAACCCTAACACTTGCCCAAAGGAAGAATAGGAAGATGTTGGCAATTGCTTTAAATGTCTCTCCCTAATCAATTTCTTCAGTGGTTTTTTCTTTTTGAAGCTCAAAGCCTGAGAGTACCTGGGTAGCATTCCATAGTTCAAGAAGGGTTCCAGCATCAATAATTGGGTAGGGACTTAGTGCTTTGATCTCTGCAGAAGTAGATTAACCTCTCAACTAGAGAATTCTAGAGCAATTAAGCCATGGGAATTCTGTACTGAAAGAAGGCCTTAACATCCAACTGCCCAAGCAAGAAACTCAGGAATTAAGAGAGAAAACAACGTATCATTTCCTCTGTCCCAATTCTCCCTCTTTCCCTCCCAGATAAAGATCACAATCATATGTGGACTTCAATTCCATGTGTCATTCATTTACTACAATCACAGAACTTACTACCATAGAGAATCTACAATGCAGAATGTGCTCACGGTTATACTCCTAGCACCAGCTGCTTCCCAAGGAAGGAGTACATGGTCACATTGGGTTGCAGAGATTCAGCTGGATCAAAAAAGATAAGAGGATTGAAGTTGGTGCTTTGTATAGTCAAAGCAAAAGGATGGCTCACTAAGTGCTTGAAGGGCAAAATGCAGAAATTAAAATTTGGGAGAGAAGGAGAGAAACGGAGGGAGAAAGCAAGGAGAAAAGCACGGACATTTCCCTTCCGTGTTCAGGTTTCACAAACAGAAAGTGCCCATCCACCACTGTTTACACAGAATCCTAAAGGGACCAATTTACGTGTCACACTCGTTACTTGGGGGGAAAAATCGTGTTACTTTCAGAAATATGTTGGTCATTAAAATGAATCAAATCAATACGTAATGTTTACTCTGTCCAGTAATACACATATAATAGTTTACATTAAGTGTAGATAATTCATTTTTTCATACTTCAAGTTGATTTCAACTTCAGCAAGATCCCTTGTTGAAATACAAGTTTAATAATTATGATTTGATGTGAATGAAATTCTCTTCAACATATTCATTTAAATATTTTGCATTCTTTCTATTAGTAAGAGACAGTCATTCTATTTAGTTTGTTTAAATTATTTTTAAATTGGCTTTATTGCAGACTTGGTATGTGGGGTATAATTTGGACTCCCACACATATTAATTCATTTGGGATCCAATTACATTATTTTGATATTCCAGAATGCTTAGCTCCCACTCACTTTTCTCCCATCCCAACAGTTCATCTCCTATTTATAACTATTTTGTAGGAGAGGAAGTCAGGTCAGTTAAATAAGGCATCGGAAGTGCAGTCAAATCAATCTGTTCTGTTCCCAGCTGACATTATACTCTGCATGAACTTGGACTCATCAGTAATCCATCTGTGTGTTTGTGTCCTCATTTGATAAAAACAAAGACTGGTATCGGTCGTCTTATTATTCCCTTGCATCAAAAGGAAGATACTTAATACAAGTCTTATCAAGATGGGAAACTCCTTGAGGGCCACAGTCATTCTTCAACACTAATGGCTAGTTCTTTTTCCTTCCCATGCATACCACCTGATCCAATACTCTAGAGGGCAGAACAGAGTTGACTAATTTTTGGGGGGTTTGCGTGGTTTGCTTTTTAAGACAAGCAAGGGTAAAGCTCCCCAGAGAGAACTACTGACACAAGTTAGTCTTGCACAGTGCTTCTAGAGTAAATTGTGCTCAATTAGGCACATATAACTCTGATTGTTGTTTTGTTTTGCAAACAGCAACAACATGCGAATTTGACTGAACAAGAGAAGATGCTATAGTCTACATTCTCCTGTTGGAGCTTCACTCCTTATATTTATTAAAAATTTCAAGAAATCTTGCATTAAAAAAGTCACATTAAATTGTTTTATTCCTCATTTCCCAAACTTATTCAACCACAAAAGCTTTTTTACAAGGAATAATAAATAATATCCTAAAGAATGAACTTTGGGAAACCTTATCATAAAGCAGATAGTTGAAGACTGACTATGCCATTGAAAATTTGGGCTTTTTCTGGTAGCTTGGTAAAAGTTATACACATTTTAAATTTTTTTTTACCTAAAAGAGCAAGCTTTATTTTATTTTGCAAAAGTAATAAAACTCTTTAGAATTGCAAATAAGGAAAAAAAAAACCCTAAAAGTCATCAAAATCACACTTCTTAAAAAAAACATACTTAGTATTTTCATCTATATCCTTTGTACACACATGTGTATGTGTGTATAAATTTCTTAATCTGACAAATGATAGAAAGTTTCCATTAGAAATCTATAGCAAATACCATATACAAAGGTAAATCATTGAAGCATTCTCATTATAAACAGGCATATAAAACATATTCTCTGCTATTATAGATACCATTGGAAATTGTTGGGAAAAGATATAAAGTTTAATTTAAGAGATGAAACTATAATGATTATCTATTTATAAATATCAATAAACCAACTGATGAATTATTTAAAAATTAATTAAGTAAAAAGACAGTATTAAGATCAATATATAAAAATCAAAGATCTTGATAATAATTGGAAAATGTAGAAAAAGTAAAGTAGAAAAAATTTTAAAGTATTTAGGAATAAAAATGTTCAAATAATCATGGAGAAAATAAAACTATTATATAACATACAACAAAACTTGAATAGTGAAGCATTTCATGTTCTTGGGTAGGAAGATTCAATACTATAGAGTTCTCAAGTTTTCACAAATTAATCTTTAAATTCATGTAAATTACAATCACTATCTCAATATGATTTTTCAAATATAGTCCCATACCTATTTTAAATTTCATATGTGAGATTAATTTAAGAATAGTCAAGAAATTTTTAAAGAAGAATAAAAAGGGTAATATTTCCTTGCCAAGTATCAAGACATAGTATATAACTACTGTAATTCAAACACTGTCATTTGGGCTATAAATTAAAAGTAACTAAGTCAAGAACCCAAAACCCAACCTATGAATATATGGGAAAATATATTTAAAATACATTCAAAGACTTTTTATATTACATGATTTAACATTTCAAATCAGTGGAGAAAAAATAAATACTGAATACAATTATGGAAATAATTGGCTATCTATACGAGAGTAGAGCGACGTTTTCACCTTTCACCAGGAGAAAACTACGAAATAAAGTAAATATTGAAGACTATCTTAATCCCTTAGGCTGTGATACACCATCTTAAGTCAAATATCAAGGGAAAATCATGAAGGGAAAAGCTAAAAAATTTGGCAACATCAAAACTAAAATCTTCAAGAATGCAGATACCACAATAAATTAAAAAGTAATTTACCACAAGAAATATTTGCATCTGTGTAACAGAAAAAGAACTCAAGCATTATATACAAATAGCTTATATGATATAAAAATAAAACAAATAAATCAACAGAATTAAATGTCAAAGGAGAAAAAACAGGTAATTCAAAGATGACATGCAAATACCCAATATAGATATAAAAAAATAGATGCAACACAAACATAGACTTGTTAGATAAGATGTAATAATACGGATTCCAGTCCATATAATGGATAGTGTTGGGAGTAATACTATGGGTTTCTAATATAATTCCTGAATGATGTTAGACAGGACTACTATGAAGAAATGTATACCAAAAAATTAATTAACAGATGAAATGGAAAAAGTCCAAGAAAGAAACAAACTATGGAAACTCACTAAAGAAAAAATTAGAAATCTGAGTATGCCTATAACAAGTAAAGCCCAGTCCTAGATGGCTTCAATGGTGAATTCTACCAAATGTTGGAAAAATCAATGCCAACTCTTCACAAACATTTCAAAGACATAGAAAATGAGAGAATACGTCCCAACCCATTCTAAGAGGCCAGTATTACCCGAGTTCCAAAATCAGACAAAGACATCACAAGATAAGAAAACTGGAGACCTATATCTCTTATGAATTAGTTGCAAAAATCCTCAACAAAATACTAGCAATCTGAATCTAGCAATGTATATAAAGGATTATAAACCATAACCAAGTGGCACTAATCCCAGAAATGCAAGGTAGCTTTAACATTCAAAAATCAATGTAATATACTGTATCAAGAGAATAAAAGACAACACCCACATAATCATCTCAATAGATGACACAGAAAAAGTATTTGGCAAAGTCCAAATCCTTTTCATAATAACACTTAAAGTATGAGTAGAAGGGAACTTCAACATGATAAAGAACATCTACAAAAAATTCCACAAACATCATACTTAATGAATGACTGTATGCTTTTCCCCTAAGATCAAGAAAGAGACAAGAATGTCTGGTTGCATCACTTTCCTTCAACATTGCACTGGATGTTCTAGCTATGGCAATTAGGCAAGAAAATGAAAAAAGAAAAAAAAAAAGCACTCAGATTGGAAAGGAAGTAGCAAAGTTATCATTTGCAGATAACATGATTTTGTACATATCAAATCCTAAGTCTCTAAGTCACTAAAAATCTTTTAGAACTAATAAATTCAGCAAGTTTTTAAAAGTCAATATACAAAAATCAGCTGTATTTCTACAGACTTGCAATAAAAATCTGACAATGAAATTGAGAAAACAATTTAAGTTATAATAGGATCAAAAAATATAAAGTACTGAGGAATAAATTTAATAAAACAAGTGCAAAATGTGTATTCTAAAAACTAAAATACATTGAATACATTGAAAGAAATTAAAGTTCTATACAGAGATTAAAAACAATCCAGTTTCATGGAATAAAAAGACTAATATTGTTAAGATGGCACATTCCCCAGATCTTTTTATCTATAGAGTTAACACAATCCTCATCAAAATCCCAGCTGACTTCTTTTCAGAAATTGACAAACTGATCCTAAAATTCATATGGATGAATCACCAAAAACAATATTAAAGAAAAAGAACAAAGCTGGGAATAAGAAAGGGAAGATGGAAGTGTAGGAAGATCCTTAACTCACCTCCTCCCACAGACACCCCAAATCTACAGCTACATATGGATTATTTTCCTCTGAAAAAGATGTGAGAACTAGATGAGCTGCTCTCCACAAAGGATAAAAGGAGTAGCTGAGATGGGTAGGAGAGACAGAGACTTAGGTACCAATCTTTATGACTTTGGATTAGGCAGCTGTTTCTTAGATATGTCACTAAATGCTCAAGCAACCAAACATACATAAACTGTACTTAAAAATTTTTGCAGGTCAAAGAACATTATGAAAACAGTGAAAAGAACCTACAATCCACAGAATGGGAAAAATACTTGTAAATCATACATGTGATAAGGAGTTGTATCTGGACTGTATTAAGAACTCTTAAAACTCAACAGTAAGGAGACAAATTATCAAATTTAAACATGGACAAAGCTCAGAACAGACATTTCTGAAAAAAGATATACACATGACCAATTAGTAACTAAAAAGATGCTGCATTTCATTAGTCATGATATTAATGCAAATAAAAACCACAATGAGAAACCACTGTTCACCCACTTGGATGACTAATCAAAACGACAGCTAATAACAAGTGTTTGCAAGGATCTGAAGAAATTGTAACTTTCATATGCTGCTGGTAGGAATATAAGAGAGTACTGTCTCTTGGAAAACAGTCTGGCAGTTACTTAAAAGTTTAAATATATTTACCTTATGACCTAGGAATTCCACTCTTGAACAATAATTCCAGAGAATAATAGTAATTCAAGAGAAATGGAGACATGTTCATGTAAAATCTTGCACGTGAATGTTCATAGCAGCATTATTCATAATAGCCAAAAGATGCAAAAACTTTAATGTCCATCAAATGGTGAATTATGGATAAACAAAATGTGGTATATCCATACAAGTAAGTGTCACTCATTCAAAAAAAGAAATAAAGTGCTGATTTATGTCACAACATGGAAGAATCTTGAAAACATAAGGCAAGTGAAAGAAGGCAGATGAAAAAAGCCACATACTATATGATTCCATTTATAGGAATTTTCTGGAACAGGCAAATCTATAGAAACAAAAAGCAAATTAATGACTGCCTAGGGCTTTTGGAGTTAGGAAGAAACAAGGAGTACTGCTTAGGAATATAGATCTCTCTGGGATAAAATATTCCAAAATTGACTGCAGTCATGTTTCACAACTCTGAATATATTAAAAAAAAACCAATGGTTGTTACACTTTTAATGAGTATGCTACATTGTATATGAATTATAGCTCAACAAAGTTGTTTTTAAAAAGGATAAGACTGCACAATGAACCACATTTACTATCTTCTTAGGTGCAACTAGCTTTAAAGCAATTTTCTACTATACTTCCTTCATGATTTCTTGAGCATATGTATTTTTTGTTTATATGTAAGAACCTATAGTCCTCATTTACCTATTAATGCAGGTAATCTGAGTTCTTTATGTATCTGATTATAAAAAATTAGAATAAATAACAATACATGTCTATTACTGGAAGCTCTGTTCTGTTCCATAGAGATTACTCTGGGAAAAAAACTGGTCAAGAACAGAAGAAATAGGCTGAAATTGGGATATATTATTGCTTCCAAGGACAAAGAAATCACCCTCTGTAAGACACAACTTTATTTAGCAATAAAGAAATTGCTCCTAAGAGGAAAATACCTCTTGAGCTAAACCAAATAGGCCCCTCCACTAGGAGAGGAGATTTGGCCTTCCACTTGACTCCCCGGAAGTGGATTTCACAAGTCTACATGCAACCCAGAATTGAGCCACATTATCTACTCACAATAAAATTGTGGGCCTTAAGTACCCCATTTTTATTCCTTCATCTTGCCTGCCAGAGATTCTACTGATGAACCAAATAATAGAGGAAAATGTGACCTATGGCTACTTCCTTGTCAAAAAAAGAGGAAAAAAGAGAAAAAGGGTCTCCAATTATACACATTAGCCTTAATTTTGGCCTTTGGATGATCAGATAATGTTTTTGCCCATGAAATGAATTCTTGTGGCGGGCTTATGCTTTTCAACGTCAAAAATAAAAGCTTCCAATTAACTGTCAAAAGCTTTTCCAGCATCTGGAGACAGGAGTAAATTGGAGTCTTTTATATTAGTAGCTTTTGACATTGTATTAAACAATCTTCTAGGGTTGTCATAATCCATTCTCCTTTGTATACATCTACATTGGTTTGTGTTCATCAATCATTTTATTAAGCAGTCTTATCTTTTAGCTCAATTTCTACATTTCTCATAGTTGAGTGAAATCAAGGGACACTTGTGCTACTTTGCAAGGCCATGGGTATTTTTTAGAGTGCACAAAGGTCTTTGCCTTTCCTTCCTCTGGAGTCACTCCTGCATAGGGTTATGTGCCGCTCTCTCAGCACTGGCAACCATAGAGGGTGCTATGTAGACAACTAACTGGATACTGTAGATTGCTGTAATCTTTTCTACAAGCAAAAGTAAATATCACAGCTATTGATCCATGCTTATATACTGCTCTTTGCTTCTAAGAGATTTTTTCTTTAAAAGAGAAAATGCTGCATGGAACCATTTTCCATTTCCCATTTATCTTCTCTCCTCTCAAGAATTTTCTTTGTTTTACATTTGAAAAGGTAATCAAGTCACATAAATGAGCTAAGGATTTTTCCTTTGCTCCCAACTTTGAGAAAAGTTGGAAGCAGAGAAGCTTTTTTATTTCTTCATATGTTAATATCTGGGGCTATTTTCTCATTTGATTTCTGTTTTCTTTGTTCCTCTTTCTTAAGAATGTCTGCATTTACCAAATTTAACTTGTGTTCCTTTTGGATGTATAAAAGCTGACTTTTCTTTAACCAAACTCTGCTCCCTCTGGGAAACTAAATATTATTCCATGCTGAGCATATTCTGTATTTATTTTTTAAAGTATTTCTCAGCCCAGTTTAGAATGCCTTTACCTTTACTGGATTTGTTCATTTGAATTTCTTTTTATCATTAGTCTAATTCAAATATACAGATGACCAACCATATAGATGTGAGAAGAACTGGAGCAATCGTATCTGGTTGAGAGAGGGATGGCTGATTCATTTGGAAAAGATGAGTAAAGAAAAGCAGTGGGATGACATCAGTTTCATGATGCCCTTCTTACTGGTCATCAGGCACTTTTTGGCTGAGACAGATTTAAAGCTTTTATCTGTCCTAGTCCTTGTAGGATCTTAACAAACCCTTTAGGTATATATATATATTAACCACTCACTTATACCAAGTTACCAGGTCCCATGGGAACCAGGGTGGACAAGGTCATGTGTCAACTAAGGAGGTGCTCATTGGCAGCCTAAAGAACTTACAGGGCCAATAGCAAAGACAAGTCTTAAGCACATATCAGAATAATGTAGCTGAAACCTGAGAAAAATGGAAATTGTTCAGGAACTGAGTGCAAAACAGGTCAGAATTAGCAGATGACTAGAAAGGCCATGAAAAAGTTGAGGTGACACCTGTATCTGTACTGGACTCTAGCTACATGTTCTCAAGGGAGATGGGAGGGTTTAAAGGAACAAGGCAGGATCAGCCACTACCTTTTCGTGGACTTCTCAATCCAAAGAGTCAATGAAACCCCCTCAGAAGCTTGGCTCCAAAGGGTAGAGCAATCGCAGGTGTGGTGGCTTACTCTGTCTTCCCATCTTGCTCCAAAAAAGAGCACCCACATACCCTTTTGTAGCCAATGTTCAAAGATTCTAACCCCTAACTCGAATTTCCCCTCCTCAGTCATCTGCACATTTATGTCCATGAGACGCTGCTTGTAAACTATCCACACTTTAAATTCTGACTTTGATTCTGCCCTGGAGCTTTTCTTTATCGTGCATTCTAACAGAGACTGTGCTGGTTGAAGGTCTAATTCAGTCTTTTATAACCCTCTCTCCACCCTTATCCTGCCCCAAGTCCCTTGCTACCCAAGATGCAATCTCCTTTCTCCTTAAAAAGTAAAACAAAAGTGTTAATTACGGGTATGGGAAAGGTTGACATGATTTAATATCTCAATAATTATAGCTCCTCCTCTAGCCCTTTGGGTAGAAATATGCAGCATTTTGCTCTAGCAATTAAAGTTATATTTCAGAAGGTTAGTTAATTTCCTATCAGCTGTGTTCCTCAATTATTCTTAACCCTAAAGTACATGTAATCAGGTGGGAACATGAATCCCATCTTTCTTTATATTTTATATATATGTAGATACACATATATTTATATTATATTCTTTCTATATATTTAAATATAAGACAGATTTTGGGGAAAATCTTTATACTTACTAATTTTAGTTATGCCAGAATGCCAGAATGCTATAGATGTCTTTAACATGGGACAGGGTTGTTGAAAACTAAGAAAGTGAAATAATAGCTAACATTTATTGGATACTTACTATATGGATCAAACACTGTGGTAAGTTCTGTATTCAGTGGAGTATCCCACTGAAGCCCCACAAGAACTATTATTCTCATTTAAACATGAGGAAACTAAGGTTCATAGAAATTAATTAACCTGCCCAAGAAAGTGGGGTAGCCAAAATTCAGGGACAGAAAATTAAGGGAAAATTAAAAGAAACAATTCCTGTGAAAGGATATTACTACTAATAATGGTAAACGGCATAATGTGCTTGAGGTTCTCATGTTAGGAAACTGGTAGCCTAGAAACCTCTCTGCATAGACGTAAAGTATGTCCCTTGATTTAAGAATGTCACAATACTGGGTCAAGGCATTGGCAGGCTTCCTTGTGGGTGGAGAAAATGAATGAGACCTGAAGGGCTTCTGGCAGCAGGAAGAACTTCAGAGAATAGAAATGTGCTTTTCTGCAAGACCCACTTCCACCCCTGAATGCTCCACGCCCTGGATATGGACCATACACTCAAAGGAATTGTAGCTGCAGTCAGGAGCACTGACCTGGTTTATCACTTTAATATAAGATTGGAGGTCTTGTTGAAAGAGCGCGTGTGACTGAGCTGCCGTGACTTGATTAATCAAGAGGGGAGTTCACGTGTGGGTCTTCAGCACAGGGTATCATGGAGGAGTCCACAATATTTGTTCTTAATACCACTATCATTATGATTACTACGGAACAGTGCTTAAGAGTATAGACTCTGGGTCCACACTGCCCGTGGCCTGAATCCAGTACTACTTACTTGAGTGCATTCCTGGGTAAATTATTTTACATTTATCTGCCTCCACTTATTTTTCTGAAAAAAACAGGTAATGACAGCACCAATTTTGTCAGATTGCTCCAAGGAATTAACATAAGTAAACTAACACTTGCACTGGGCACATGGCAGGCACTCCTTAAGTATTAGCTGGTATCATTATGACCATCATCCCTATTGATTGTCATCTCTGTCCCAGGATCTAGAGGTCACGTGAAGTGACTGGGTGAGGATACATTAAGTTCTAGCAGCAAAGATGGATATTCATGTACACAAATCACTCACCAAACTCCATACTTCGACGTTGACACAAGGGGTTCATCCACCTCCTTCATCTCCTTTTCCTTTGTCTCCATCCTACAGCAGGCCCCCGTTATTTCCTGCCTGTGCTATCCCAAGCCCAATCTCTACCTTCTCAAGTCAGTCATTGATATTTCTTAGCAGATCACTCTTTCTGCTTGAGGCCAGAGTTTCTATCTTCTACCCTTCCTAAACCTTGATACCCATGGTACTAGACTACCTAATACAGAGCTGCAGTGAATGTTTTCTGAGATCACATTTCCCTGTATATGGTGGGAAATGATGCCAGATATATATATATATATATATATAAATGGTTACCAGCAATAGTGATAGCGGTGGCACATTAGTCATGGTAAATTCCACTGACTCTGTGCTTTACTATTTCCAAAGCACCTTCATGCGCCCTAGGAGGGAGGCAATGTAGGTGATAACCCCATTGAAACTAAAGATTGATTACAGAGGTAACACAATTCAGCCAAGGTAAGACTTCATTACATAGTTGGGCCTCAGCCTGGGCTAGCTACACATTGTCTCTTTTCAGTAACTATTCAGAAGGTAGGGCCATCTTACATTTCCTAATGAATTGTACCTAGAGTGATAAGAATGCTAATGATAACAAACATTGATTGAGTACTTTCTAAGTGTCAAGAACTGTGCTGAACATTCTACATGGCTTATATAATTCAATTCTCTCAACAGCCTTATCTGCCTATTTTTCAGATGAAGAAATATGAGATCTGCAGGTATTAAAACACCAGCCCAGGGTAACTCAGCTATAGCAAGTAAACAGAGAAGGTGGCCAGCACTGTTTCTGGCTGACCCTTAAACCCGTAATCTGAGGTCACCCCAGAAGATGATTTGAGCGTTTCCTACATTAGGCATATCTGACCCAAGAATTTAGAAACGTATCTAAATTATGCTTTGCAGTTTAAAAATGAGTTTAACCAAATTTATCTTTTTCATACTCAGATTTTTACTTCTAGATTTTCACCTGGGAACTCCTTAACTAAAAGTAAGAAATATAATTTCACTCCAAGGAAACATTTTATATTGAGTGGTTTTGTTTGCAAACTTTTTGTAAAGATTTTGATTCCTAACTCTTATCTGGGGTTTGATATCATAGTTTCAGGGTGTTCTTGCCTAGATCATAGTTTTTTCTTCTTATTTTAAAAGCTGTTAGAGTGTTCCCATAGTATTTTTATTCATTGTATTTCTTCTTTATTTTTTCATTTGGATGTATTTTATACATCAAGGATATTAACCCAGTTTCTTGTCTGTGGTACCTTTTTAAAACCAGTTTGTTGCTTGACATTGAATTTTGATACTGCTGGGTTTGTAGGTACACAATATTTAATGTTGATGGAGTAAAATCAATTGATATTCTGCTTTGTGCTTTTCATGACTGCCTTTGTGCTTAGAAAGTCCTTTCTCTCTCAGAGATAATCTGCCCACACTGTCTTCAGTTATTCCTATATTCTCTCTATATCTTTCCTTCCCCGCACCTTCCTTGATTTCCTTTCTCTCTCACTATCTATCTATCTATCTATCCATCACCTCTCTCTCCTTCCCTAATTCTTTTTCTATTCTTCTACCATTTAACTCTTATCTGCTTTGGACATAAATCATGAAATAAAGATCAAAACATCGTTTACGAAATTGTTAACCAATAGTATATATTATTTCTTAAAAAACTCCTCTCCCCCTCTCACTGATTTATCACCTTTAGTGCACACCAAGTTTTGGTATATGTTTAGATACATTTCTAGATCATAGTTTGGGGCCATTATTCTTACTATCAGTACATTTTATTATTTTTACAATAAATTCCATTTGGCCATAATCTATTCTTATAATGATATCCACCTATATGATGATTTACTAGTGTTTCAGTTAGGTTGTCTTTGAGTGAAATGATGTGCAGTTCAGTTTGTTTGTGTGGGAAGAGGTATCTTTATCAAGTTGAATTATTAGTGACAAAGAATAAGTAAACAGCAAAACTTTTCTTTCTAAAATAGTTCAAAGACCTAGAAATTATATGGTCCTTAAAAGTCAGAATTTTGTTCTTAAAATTTAGCCAGAATTTCTCCAATTTAGTCATAGCTTTTCAAGTCAGCTTAAATCTGCTACCTTATCAACCATCATTTTCATAATTCCTAGTTTCTCTGAATATATGATTGATACATGTGTTTTTCTATGCATACTTGTTTCCAGTTTTATGTGCAGTATTTGTGTTTTGTCTCAATTGTTATACTGAAAATGCTATTCATCCATTAAGCTATTTAATAGATGTATTTTCCGCACAAGGACCAGATTTTGAAATCATCAGTAAGTTCTACTGTTTTGTGTTCCCTAATGTATTGATTTCTGAGTTTACTTTTACGATTGTCTTACTTTCTTTGGGTTTATGTTTTTTCCTAATTTCTTTGTTTAATGCTTATCCATTTAATTTTTTCTTACTTAACCATGATAGCATGAAGGATCTATCTGTAAGTATGGATATGACCATACCCTCATGTTTTGATATGTATTATTTTTAATACTTTATAATGATAGTTTTGATTTCCCTTTTAATCCAGTAGTTATATAGAAACATTCTCCTTTTATAATTTCCAAAGGAACTGTTTTCCTTAAACTGTTGTGGTTAGAAATTTGACCAGTAAATTTTCACATATGAAATTAATTTTTGTAAATTTTCTATGATACATGAAAAAAGTGTACTCTCTGTAAGCTACTAAGTTTGATACAAATATTAATCTTATAGCAGTGATCAAATTCTCTATTTCCATATTGATCAATCATTTTGCCTACTTGATATGTGAAAGCTCAAAGGGATCTAATAGATCCAGTAACATTTTGTACAACACTTGTGCTACTGATGATTTCTTCTGGTGCTTTCAACACACTACATTTGTGTTGAATCATACATTTCAATTCATTTCACCACTGACTGTACATTTTTTATCAGTGTTAAGTTACTGTCTTCCTTTTAAATACTTTTTACTTAATTTCTGCTTTGTCAACTTTGCCATTTCTACTTGCTTTTGGTTTCATTTGACAGGGTGAGTCCTTGCTCAAACTGTTACCTTCTACCTTTCTAAGTTCATTTATTTTAGATGTATCATTAATATCATGTAATTGCTCCTGTAGTAGGTTTCCCCCCATAGTTTTTAACAAGTATGTTTAGCATTACTACATTATCTTTTATTCACTTTCTTTCTTGCTAAGTCCAATATTTTCTAAAAAAAAAATGTGGTAAAATGAATTTGTTAAATATACTTAAGATTAAACTAATTACTAACCCATATTTCTTTATGATAATAAAATTCAAGATAGAAATGCTGTCTTTTGATTCCTCTTTAGGTAAGGAAAGAAGTTTTGTAAGCTTTCAAGTTTTCCTTACCACTACCCACATCTTTCCACAAATTACTACTATTATGTGAGAATTTTGAGCTAAGTTGTTGCCATTAAGTTATTTCTATGTTAGTTAATCTCTATTTCAAAAATTATTTTGATGTTTTCCTTCAGCTTAAAAAAAATTTGTCTGTTAAGTGACAATCATATTCATAGATACGTATTTTTTTCATGTCACACTACCATTTTCCAAATATCTATAATGTGTCAGAAACTGTGATATCCCTTTTACAGGCATTACGATTAATCCTTACAATAACCTTATGAAATAGATACTATTCTCCTGTTCTGTAGATGAGGAAAGTGAGGCTCAAATAACTGAGAGTCATGACTGCATGGAGACAAAACAACACGCTACTGGAAAACCAGTAAGTCAACAATGAAATCAAAGAAAAAATTTTAAAAAATGCCTTGAGACAAATGACAATCACAATCGCTAAAAATCTATGGGATACAGCAAAAGCAGCCCTAAGAGAGAAGTTCACAGAGATATAGGTCTTCCTCAAAAAACAAGAACAATCTCAAACAATCTAATCTACCATCTAGAAGAATTAGAAAAAGAAGAACTAACAAAACCTAAAGTCAGTGGAAGGAAAGAAATAATAAAGATCAGGGAGGAAATAAAGAGAGATTAAAAAAATAGAAAAAAAATCAAACCTGAAGCTAGTTATTTGAAAGAGTAAACAAAATTGACAAACCTCTGGCCAGGCTCACAAAGAAGAAAAGGGAGAGGACAAAAATCAATAAAATACTAAAGGAAAATGAAGAAATTACAACCTACATCACAGAAATACAAAAAAACCATAAGAATACTATGAACAACTATGTGGCAACAAATTGGACAACCTAGAAGAAATGAACAAATTTCTAGAAACAAGGCCCATCAAAACTGAATCAAAATGAAATAGGTAATTTGAACAGACTGATCACTAGAAGTGAAATAGAATCAGCAGTATAAAATCTCCCTGCAAACAAAAGCACAGGACCACATGGCCTCACTGGGGAATTCTACCAAACATACAAAGAAGCATTCATACTGATCCTTCTCAAACTCTTCCAAAAGATTGAAGAGGAGGGAATACTCCCAAACTCATTCTTTGAAGCCACCATCACCTTAAAGACACTACCAAAAGAGAAAATTGCAGGCCAACATTGCTGATAAACACAGATGTAAAAATCCTCAACAAAATTATTAGCTTAACAGGCTCCAAAAACACATTAAAAAGATCATACACTATGATCAAGTTGGATTCATCCCAAGGACACAAGGGTGGTTCAATATATGCAAATCAATGTGACACCACATCAACAAAAGAAAGGACAAAAATCATATGATCACCTCAAAAAGATGCAGAAAAAACATTTGATAAAATTCAACACCCATTTATGATAAAAACTCTTACCAAAGTGGGTATAGACGGAACATCTCTCAACATAATAAAAGCTACTTAACACAAACCCACAGCCAGCATATTACTCAATGGTGAAAAATTAAAAGCCTTTCCACTAAAATCCAGAACAAGTCAAGGATGCCCACCCTCATCACTTCTATTCAACATAGTATTGGAAGTCCTAGCCATAACAATCAGACAAAAAAAAAAAAAAAAAAAAAAAAAAAGAAGAAGAAAAGGGATCCAAATTGGAAGAGAAGAAGTAAAATTGTCACTAAATGCAGATGACATGATACTATATAAAGAAAACCTTACAGGTTCCACACAAAAACATCTAGAGCTGATAAAAGAATTTGGCAAGGTAGCAGGATACAAGATTAACACACAGAAATCAATAGCATTTCTTTACACTAACAATGAAATATCAGAAAAGGAAAGAAACAATCCCTTTCAAAATAGCATTAAAAAAACAAAACAAAACAAAAAAACACCTAGGAATAAACCTGATGAAGGAGGTGAAAGACTTATACACAAAGAACTACATAACACTGATTAAGGAAATTAAAGATAATTTAAGGAAATGGAAAGATATCCCATACTCTTGGATTCGAAGAATTAATACTGTTAAAATGGTCATACCACACAAAGTAATCTACAGATTTAATGCAATCCCTATCAAATTACTCATGACATTTTTCACAGAACTAGAACAAGTAATTCTAAAACTCACTTGGAATCACAAAAGACCCAGAACTGGCAAAGCAATACTGAAGGAAAAAAACAAAGCTGGAGGATTAACCCTCCCAGACTTTAGACAATGCTACAGTGCTACAGTAAGCAAAACAGTGTAATACTGGCAAAAAAACCCAAAAACAAAAAACAAAAAACCAGAAAGCAGACATATGGATCAATGGAAAAGAATAGAGACCTCAGAAATAAACCCACAAACTTAGTCAATTAATCTTCGACAAAGGAGGCAACAACATACAATGAAGTAAGTCTCTTCAGCAAATAGTGTTGGGAAAACTGGACAGCTGCATGTACATCAATGAAATCAGAGTGGCCTCATACCACACCTAAAAATAAACTCAAAATGGCTTAAAAACTTAAACATAAGACAAGACACTATAAACCTCTGAGAAGAAAACATAGGCAAAACATTTTCTGACATAAATCTTAGCAATGTTCTCCTAGGGCAATCTACCCAAGCAATAGAAATAAAAGCAAAAATAAAACAAACAGGACCTAACTTAGAAGCTTTTGCACAGCAAAGGAAGCCATAAGCAAAACAAAAAGACAACCTACAGAATGGCAGAAAACATTTGCAAATGATGCTTCTGATGAGGGCTTAATTTCCAGAAGATATAAGCAGCTCATACAACTTAATGACAAAAATCAAACAACCCCAAAATGTGCGGAAGTCCTAAACAAGCAATTATCTGATGGGGATATACAAATGGTCAACATACACATGAAAAAAATCAATTATCAGAGAAATGCATATCAAAACTACATTGAGGTATCATCTCACACCATCATTTAAAAGTCCACAAATGAAATGCTGGAGAGGATGTGGAGAAAAGGGAATCCTCCTACAACTGCTGATGTAGTTTGGTGCAGCCATTATGGAAAACAGTATGGAGATTTCTCAAAAGACTAAAAATAGATTTACCATATGATCCAACAATACCACTCCTGGGCATATATCCAGAGGGAACTTTAATTCAAAAAGATACATGCACCCCAATGTTCATAGCAGTACTATTTACAATGGCCAAGACATGGAAACAACCTAAATGCCCACTGACAAAGGACTGGATAAAGAAGCTGTGGTGTATTTATACAATAGAATACTACTCAGCCATAAAAAGGAATAAAATAATGCCATTTGCAGTAACATGGATGGACCTGGAGATTGTCATTCTAAGTGAAGTAAGCCAGAAAGAGAAAGAAAAATACCGTATGATATCACTTGTATGTGGAAACAGGAAAAAAAAAAAAAAGAAGACACAAATGAACTTATTTACAAAACAGAAACAGAGTCACAGACATAGGAAAACTCATGGTTACTGGGGAGAAAGTGGGTGGAAAGGGATAAATTGAGAGTTTGAGATTTGCACATAATAACTGGCATAGATAAAACAGATGTAAACAAGTTTCTGTTGTACAGCACAGGGAATAATATTCAGTATCTTGTAGTAACTTATGGTGAAAAAGAATATGAAAACTAGTATATGTATGTTTCTATATGACTTAAGTATTGTGCTGTACACCAGAAATTGACACAACATTGTAAACTGATTAAATTTCATTTAAAAAAAAAGTACTTTGTAACTGAACACAATTCAAACTTAGAGCTGACATTTCCCACTTAATTCTGCCTCCATTTATTCCATACTGATTGAAACTGTAATGCAGGCATTTGCTCTTCTAATATTAACTGAGGACTTGGATATGCCAGTTACAGTGCTACATTCTGAGGATCCAAATTTGAATGCAAATAGTCCTATTTTCAATGAGTTCACCATTTAGTGGGAGTGACTGATATGTAGGGCCAGTGATTTTGCTGCATTATCTACCTACTGCAATTGAATAAGGGACAAGAGATAGGACCATAGAACACAGAAAGAAGTGACTTACTCTCCCCACAGGGGATGGGTAGAAGGGTGATAAGGGAAAGAGCTTTCACCAGAGAGAATATCTTTAGGCTGGACTGTGGTACAGGAACCATTCCCCAAGAGGAAAAGAAGGAAAAGCCATTCTAGGCCCAGGAACAAACACCTGTAAATGATACAATAATCAAAAGGGATTTGAGAGAACTGCAAGTATGCAAGTGGATTCTAGGTGCTTTTGCATAATGGCAGGAGGTGAAATCTGGAAATAGAAACAGGGGTCAGACTTTTAAAGAGCTTTTGTGTCATGTTGAGGAGCTTGAAACTCATCCTGTAAGTGATGGGGAGCTACTGAAGGATATTAAGCCTGAGAAGATGACAAAATTCAGTTTAACTGTTGAAAGATCACTCTGTGCAATAAATATAAAGATTGGACTTGTGGGGGCCTATAATTCAGGGCAAACAGGTCTATGAGGAGATTATAAATGGGCACACAGGTCCCCATTAAAGCAATTGTGACAGGAATGTTTTGAACTCTCACAGATCAAATAAAATTGTCATCCACTGTTTCCCTTTCTGCTTTGACTGCCAAGAAGTTCAAAGCCATATTTAATCCTTATTCAGAGTAACTGTGTTAGCCCTTTGAATCAGCGTATTTTTGTTCACCTCCATTTCATGGTGTATTAGGTTTCTATTGCTGCTATAACAAATTACAACCTAATTTAGAAGCTTAAAACAACAAATTTATCTCACAGTTTCCATGTGTCAGAAGCCTAGCACTGGGCTAAAATTCAGGCGTTGCAGAGCTATGCTCTTTATTAGGGACGCTGGGGAGTAATCTACTTCCAAACTCATACAGGTTATTGGCAGAATTCAGTTACACCCAATTGTAGAACTGAGGTCCCAGTTTCCTTGTTACATGTGAGCCAGAGGCTGTTGTCAGCTTCAAGAACCTACCTGTATTCCTTTATGTGTGGTCCCCTTCCTCCACCTACAAAACCATCCATGGTGGGTTCGGTCCTACCCATGCTTTGCGTACTTCCGGCTTCTCGGTCCGCATCTCTCTGACTCTTATACACGCCTCTTCCGGCTTTAAGGGGTCATGTGATTACATTGGGCGCACCTGGCAATGCCGTCTACTCTCCCTGTTTAAAGGTCAGCTGATTGCAAACCTTAATTCCATCCTTAAAGTCCCCTCACAGCATACTTAGATTAGTGTTCAATTAAATACCAGGTGATGGGAATCTTAGAAGGACATCTTTAAAATTTTGCCCACCAAATGTGGTTTTAATTTTCGATTTCCATTTTACATTTTAGTAACAGGCCTTAAAAAAAAGGTATCATAAGTCCTTTTTAGAAAGAAGTCTGTTTTTTATTTCCCTTTATTATGTTTACTGTTTTGGACATAAAAGTAAATATTGTTACTGTAGAAACTTGGAAAATAAAAATGGGAAAAAAACCCAATCATAACTAGTCAATCCCATCACTCAAATACAGCCACAATTAGTATTTGTATTTTTCTTTCAGTCATTTTCTCTACATATATTCATAAAAGTTGAAGTTAAAACTGCATGTGCAGTATTATATTCCACTTATTAAATAAACACCAAGCTTGGAGCAATTTCTGGCATTTAGTATTTCTATAATTGCCACATAATATTATAGTGAATGAATGTACTGTATTCCACCCTATTTAAGAGTGTATAGGATTTTGTAAATTTTTCATTATAAATAGCACTGAATTACACATTTTTACAATGTTGGCATTTTGGATTTCTTTCTGGATATATACCTAGGTGTTGCATTGGGGTATTGTGTCGGTCTTTTTTAAAAAGTATGTCTTATATTCTCAAATGTACTTGCAAACTAATAAGCTTTTAAAATATGAACTTAAAATAAGCATTGGTTATGACTACAAGTGTCTATCACTAACAACTCCATTATAAACATGCAAAAATTATTTCTGCAGAGTTGTCTTTTCCCAGGGTATGGTACTCATTTCTGAAAACACTCAATACTATAGTAGCTGTAGCCTGCTATGATAAATCTCAATTTACAAAAATAACTAAAGGGTGTGGGTAGTCATTATTGCTATTCATCAAATATTTCCCATTCCTTTACAGGCATATCATAGGATGGTACTTCTCTGCTCCCTTGGAGTTTGATGTTGCTGTGTTATTTGATTTGGGCAAAGTAATGTAACTGAACACGTGGATGTCATTTATCTGTGAAGGCACAGGGGCCAGCATGTGATTAACCCTAAACTTTTTCCCTCTGCCTTAGAGACTGGCTATGATCCAGACTGTGGTCACTCTACTCGCTTAGGTTCTGGAGTTAGGATGAAGCAGAGCAGAGCCCCCAAGATAGACATAGTATGAGTGAGAAATGAACCTTTCTTCTCTAAAAACACTTAAGATTTTAGGATTATTTGTTATATAGCATAATCTCTCCCATCCTGTGTAGACTGGATACATATTTTAACCAACAGAAATTTCTACAGAGAACTGGGCTCCTACCATAACAAAAACTGTAGCATTGATTAAAAAACGAGGTGACAATACTGTCCATGGTACTGGAAGAATGGTGATCCGTGCTCAGCAGGAGCAAAATATTTGGTAAAATTCTGTGTGCTATGTAACTTGGAAGGCATACTACATATCTAATAAACTTGGGGAACTAGGGGAGCAAGTCGGAAAACAATGTTAGTAATGTGTTGGCTGCTACTGACTCTATATGACAAGGTATCATAGTACAGAGATGCTGAAGAAAGAACGAGTTGGTTTACAAGCCATAATAAAAAGGAAAGTTCACAAATTCTGGGGCTTGTAGTGTTAGAAGAACTGACTATTTCTCACAATTAAACAGTAAAATATGTAATTGAAAAAGTGGATTTTGAGCCACACAGGCTGATTAAAACACAGCCTTGCAGCTAACACTAAATTAAAGATATGGCAACAAAACAGTGTTAAAAGCTCTGAACAGATTCAAGATGTGTTTTAGTGTCCTGTTGCTCTGTAACAAATTACTACAAACTTGCTCGCTTAAAAATAATGTAAATTTACTCTCCTAGTTCTCATTGTCTTAAATGGGTCTTTCTGGGCTAAAATCCAGATACTTCTTTCTGGAGGCCCTAGAGGGTAATCCACTTTCTTTCCTTTTCCAGCTTCAAAAGGCTGCCCACATTTCTTGGCTCATGGACTCCTTCCGTTTCCAAAGGCAGGAATGGCCAGTCAAATCTTTCTCATATTGCATCACTTTAACTCTGACCTGGACTCTACTTCTGCCTCTCACTTTTCAGCACTTGTGATTACATTGGACTTACCTGGATAATTTAGGCTCCTCTCCTTGTTTTAAGGTCAGCTGATTAGCAAACTTAATCCATCTGCAACCTTAATTCTCCTTTGCCACACCACAGCGCATTCACAAGTCCAGGGATTAGGATGTGGACATCTTTAGGGGACAACTGATTACATACAACGAGTCCTAGAAAATTCTTTAAAATTGGCAAAAATTGTTTAGGGGAAACAGGTGAGAAGTGTGGTTCTGGACACCTGACAGACACAAAATACTCAAGTTAAACTCAAGAGAGTGAGAGTAAGAGAGAAATAGAATACTCAAAAAATACGAGTATTATATCTAGAAAAGAACTGTCATGCATTTTTGGTACATAAAGCTGACTGAAATCAAAGAGATAGAAATCCAGTGAAGTTTCTGAGAGAATTATACTGCCAAAGGAATCAGCCTGAACTAAAAGAAAATATGATAGTTCATGACTTAAAATCACACAAAGGCTTCAACCATTACTGGATCAGATGTAAGCTAAGAAGTCGGCCTAACCCCCAAGGGAGGTATATTTCCTGACACCCACTTCACGTGTGGCCAAGGAAGATTACAGAGAGGGAGACTCTCCCAGAGGGCAGAGTCAAAGACCAGGGAGGTTATGAACCAGGGAGGCCCTCTTGCTCCAGAAGAGGAGACCGTGATAACATCCACCTGGCGGGGAGTCTGAGTTGTAACAAACTAGAGATGTGGTGTGCCTCCCATCTGTACAGTTTCCAAATAGGAATGTTTATTAAAATTATCCAGGCCCTGTTTTACCACCACCTATTGGGGGTGGGAAGGTGGGTGAGTAGGAAGTTGGTAACTTTGCCTTTTTTAGTTATAGGTCCCTGGATCATCAGGAGTCATACCTGGGCCCAATACAAACGTCTTGCTCATTCCTGCTGTAAGATTACAAGAAATTCTGGACTTCGTGTTTGATGCTATGACTGGTGAAATTTGGGTTGTCTCTCTTAGGGATCAGAGGGAAAGAGTGTATTTTACCTAGAGGAGGGAGAGAGGAGCAAAAATGTAGTAACAAAACAGGCAGACTGTGGTCGTCGTTAGTGCTGCTCACTAATATCTTGTTTTTCTTTTTTTCTACCCACACAGAAAACTGATCTTTGCCCCTTTTTGGCTGGGTAGGACAATGGGAGTAGATCTAGACATTGGTCTAACATTTCCAAGTCAGAACACTTAACTGCTGGAGCAAGGTGCTCCTGAGTTCCTGTTCCCCCACTGGAGTGATCCTAGAGCGTGTGTGAAGATGGAGCTTCCATCAGCCTCCCAGAGCTTCCTGACCAGCCCACCTTGGACGAACAGTATGAGGAATAAATATGTTATGACTGGGGGGTTATTTGTTACTAGGGCATAAAACACAGGGTTTTTCTTTTTTCACTTTGTAAAGGTTTACCTGAGAGTTCTTTAAACATCCTGTAAGATATTTTAACAAGAGTTCATGCACAGGCCTTCTATTTACACATGTTTTCAGGAATACATCTACAGAAGTAAACTATATCTTAGCTGCCTTCTTCACTTATACGGATTTCAATAAATTTAAATAAATATTTAACAGTGAGATAGAAGTAAAGAATTTGTAAGAAAATCAGATTAATTATATCTGGGGTAATCCTACCCTTCATTACATCAATCAGGCTTCATTGCATCAATCAAGGATTTATTGAACACTGACTTTTGGCTCTATTTAACTGTGATAAAGGGGTTTAAGGCTTGGGTCTGACAATTAAGCGCTTCTTGAAGGCTGGGGTAGGTGTGATGGAAAACCAACCTCTTCAAGCAGTTCTGGGGTTGGGTCACAAGGGTCAGGACTTATGTTATTTACAGAGAGAAAATAAAAAATTACCAAATATCACAAAAACTGAATCTACTAACAGACCCAATGTGTAAATCTAAAATCAAAAATAGGGAAAAAATTATAAAACATAAGTAATTGAACAATTGCGGCTAAAAAAATGTGGAGCAGCAAGATGAGAAGTTGTAAGATTCTTCTCATGAACAGAGCTGGAGCAACTGAACCCTATTATTGGGTGATAGGCACCTGGCCCAGAGACGGACTAGTCCAGGTTATACACACGGGTTTCAGACCCACAGTATCCAAGCTTGGGATGTCACTGAAAAAACAATTTTACCCTCTAGTAAAACAGACATATTTCTACAGTGATTGCCTCAGACTGTCAACTAAGATCCTGAAGACCTCTACGATTTCATGAGAAAACACTGGTCTTAATCTAAAATGAAAATTCAATCACAGAGAAACAGAAAGGAGAAACTAAGGATTGTCATAAAGAGGAAGGGAAAAGGAGAAGGAAGAAAGGGAGGAACAGGATCGGAAAAAAGGGGAGATGCAAAAGGGAAAGAAATGAGCATTAAAAATACTGAATGAAAGGAAAAAGCTTCATTAGGCTTGGAGAGTCTAAGGACCACAATGCATATGCTGCTGGGAGAGCCAAGTGGAAGGACCCAACATGGACTGAAGCAACTGGAAACATAAGAGAGTGCAGATTTCTTGGCGACGCAGGCAGTGAGATCTGATCTGGGTAGGGGATAACTGTAGGTGGTCCCATCAGAGTAGCCAGTGCAGAGAAAGCTCAGTAAGTAATATCTCCCAGCTGAGCCAGTAAGCAATTTGTCTTTTGGCTCCTATTTTTTCACAGACAAGAAAATCTCTGGGTGCCTGGGAGTAGTCAGGCACCCCTTCCCACGGATGGGAGGAGGTTTATTACATTTGACACAAAAAGTAACCAAAATGCTCTAAAGAAAACTGAAAAAAAGAATGTTTAGTCCTTTCCAAAGGAGCCAAATCAATATCGCCTTGAGAGAGCAGGGTAAAATTTAAAAATAAAAACCATTCATCTTATGCTTATTCTAGGTAGGAATTTGAAAGAATGCCTCGCAACTGGAAAAATCAAAAGTTTGCCTCATCACTGAAGAGTACAGCAGTCTTAGGACTACACCTGAGGATTTATTCCAAAGCTGGCATAAAACATCTCATTCCAAACCACCATTTGAAATAAAATTCATTTCAGTTCAAAAACTGAAGCAATGCAAACACAAAGTTGGCATTCCTTTAACATTTTCAAAGATAATAAAAGTATATAGTGACTGCTTTCACCTAAATAAGCCTGTCAAAACGTAGGCGATACTGCTTTCAGCTGTTTTCTAGCAGTATCTCTAATTTGAAATATTTTTCTCAATTAATTTTTTCTGTTTAATAAAAGATTTTAGCATCAAAATCCCTCAAGGCAGGAAGACATGTTCTTAGAGCCATAAAGCTAATATTAAACCTTTCCTGATGACTCAACAAATCTTCAAAACAGCAGCCACGTTTTGTTGTAATTGTATTTTCACTTGCCCTAAACTTAGTTTTTACTTGATTTGGTTTGTGCCGTGAAAGAAGAACTGAAGTCAAAAGATGTGCCAGGTATGCTCTCTGGGAACTAGTTTCATCACTCTGAGCCTCAGTGTAACAGAGAAGAACCAATCTGACTCCATATTGAATCTGTTCCCATAGCTCTAATCCTCATGCTTTATTGCCTGTACTTAGTCATGCTGGCTCTGCACTTTTGTAAAAGAATGTTGCCTACAGTCTGAAATATACAAGATAGCCCATCTCAAGGCTCTGACCGTTAAAGGTATAACATTTTTTCATTCATATAGAGATAAAAAGTTGAACAGAAAACAGTTGTCTTGTTGGAGGTTTATGGGAACATAGTGACTGCATCTATGTGGACAGCTGCAAGAATAAAGGATTCCTGCACCAAGAAGTTTGCAAGGACCAGCAACACCCCCTCCTCTTTTAGTATAAAGGAAGCCTGAATTCTAACTCAGGTAAGATGGTTCTTTGGTACACTAGTCCACCTCTTCTTGATCTGAATAAAGCTGTCTGAATAATAGCTATTCCTTGACCCAACACCTCGTCACTCCATTCATTGGCCTGTCATGCTGTGAGCAGTATGAGCTTGGACTCGGTAACATCAGCTCTTCATCTGCACAAGAGTTATTAGAATACCAGTTCTACCCTCTTCACAGAGTTGTTTAGGAAACACAGTGAATATAGTAAATCCAAATACTTCAAAAAAGAGAAAAGCATAATGGAAATTGAAGGCATGTATTATTATTGCTGTTACTATGATTTCTCTTTTTTAAGTATAATATGTGACAGAAACTCCAATATGAGTTTGTGCATACCTGGGAAACTTTGAGGCAGGAGCCACCAGGGACTTATGGCTGTCCAGAGAACCAAGACCTTTAAGGCAACCACTGAGGCAAGAGGGACTGGTTGGTGTTTAAAAAGCTAATTTGGTGACATTCAGCAGGGATAAAGTGGGAAAAATTGCTCTAATCATCTATCAATGCTTCTTAGACTTCAATGTGCTACATATCACCTAAGAACCACATTAAAATACAGATTCTGATTTGGCAGGACTGAGGCAGAACATGAGAGCCTGCATTTCTAGTAAGCTCTCATATGATGCCTATACCGTTGGTCCATGAACTACATTTTAAGTGACAAAGACCTATTCTAGACTCATCCTAAAGGAAATTTTCACCAGGGTCCTAGGGATGAGTTAGAGGACTAAAAATTTCCTTAATCATTTTAAAGGGCTGAGAGCACAATTTAGAGCTACATTTCTGTAACATGTCAGAGTTGGTGGGACATTCTCTTCCAGAGCACATGCATGGGGGACCAGAGGAAAAGAAAAGATTGATTTGCTAATTCCAGAAAGGGTTGACATTTCTTGACGTCTGATGTCAAGATTGATGATGACAAGTAGGAATTGCTTGGATTGTCACGGGGAAAATATGACTATTCGTGAGGTCGAAACAAGTGACTGCCATGGCCAGTCAAGAGCAAGTGAGACGTTCCAGTGATACCCTGAGGACCATCGTAAAGAGGCTTAGGCTGAGGTTCCAATGATATTGATGAAGGGCACTGAAGACTTTTCTGGCTGTTATTGTGCGGCTGGTGTTCTCAGGCTGATGACATTTCAGGAAACGTGGGTTATTAGAGCATCTACATTTTACTGTTGTTACAGTCACCCTTAGTATCAACATTCTCATTATATGAGAATGCTATCCCTGAATCAGTCATTGGAAATAAAGCATTCCCCGAGCCACTCCATTTTTCTGGGCAGGTGCACTCTCTCATGTTTCCTTAGTATGGGTAAAGCTGGAGAGTCAAGTGGGGCACACTTTTTAAATATAAAAATCTTGCTTAAGTAGGAAAAACAATATCCAGCAAGCAGAATATTCAAAAATTAGCCTGACAGAGAATTTCAGCATTCCTATAGCAAGAAACAATTGAGAGAGGGAGGGAGGGAGAAACAGAGAAAGAGAGACAGAGAGAGAGATAGAGACAGAGAGGCAAGGAGACAGAGAAAGAGAGAGAGAAATGAAGAATTCAGATGACCAAGAAATCTAAAGCAGTAAGCCTCATGTTATCAATAAAAGTGCTTTCCAGTCACATACTCACCTTCCCAAATGGGATATTCTGTCCTAAAATGCATGTTCCCCTTTCTATTCCTTTGTAAATCATACATTATATCCAAGTGGTTTTCTACCATGGTAGTCTCAATACACCAAACTGCTAATCAGTGAAAAAAAAGATGTGGAGTTTTATCTTGTGCATAGGAAATTACGCACAATTTCACTATAAATATAAATATATATTTATATATATATGAAATCACTATATACATATATTGCAATCTGATAGTAAATTTTACTAATGAGTGTGTCCTATGCATGAGCATTATTTATTCCTTTAACCAATATTTATTGTTTTCTATGTATCCAGCACCGTGCTAGGCACTGGAGTTGCAGGAGTGGACATTAAAGACATATGCCTGCCACCATGAAGATTACAATACAGCAGATGGGGGGACAAGATGAAAAGAAATAATAAGATATTATATATACTAGTATGGAAAGAAAGGACCTGAGCTGCTAGTAGCAGACATGGTGTTCAGAAAAGTTCTCTCTGATGAGGTAATGGTGACAGAAGACAGACTAGAGAAGGAGAACAAGGAGAATTTTCTTGGAAACAGAGGTATTTGTAAAAGCCTGAGGCAACAAAGAGACTGGCATGCTCAAAAAAGCAGAGAAGCCAACGTGCTTAGAGATACCCAATTATATAAGCCAAGTGTATCACAATAGAGGATATAAAGGTTTATTCATTTGCTCTTTAGTTCACTGAATACTTATTTACCAACTCCACCATCAAATACTCTATTAGAACAAGATAAATAAGCTCCCATGCAGCTTATGTGAAGGAGAAAAACTGTCATGATGTACCATCATACGTTGATATAGGAGAAGTACTGGAAGCCATTA
Source organism: Camelus ferus (assembly GCF_009834535.1). NCBI lineage: Eukaryota > Metazoa > Chordata > Mammalia > Artiodactyla > Camelidae > Camelus > Camelus ferus. The sequence continues at coordinate 16,105,711 of NC_045699.1, forward strand.
GAACATATAAGGGGTGGGGGAGGTACTTTCAAGTGAAGGAGAAAAACTGTCATGATGTACCATCATACGTTGATACAGGAGAAGTACTGGAAGCCATTAGAACATATAAGGGGTGGGGGAGGTACTTTCCAGGGCACTTCTTTTGACAGATAATCAACAGATTATAAGCTTATTGAGGGCAAGGATTCAGTATTCTCACCTTCCATATCACTCCAGACAATGTTTGTAATAATGTCCGAATAATTTGATTCATTAAGATTTATAAAACATTTCAAACTATCTCCAAGGTCCTGATAGATCAAAATGTGTGATTAGCTTGAAAGAACTTTCATTATTTTCTTTTCAAGTTAGGGTTTCAGACCCTGGCTATGTTTTTAGAGAGTGACCTCCTCACCACCCACTCTCCCCGAGACTTGCAGGACTAAAAGCCAAACAGTGAAGCGTCCTCCACCAGAAAGTTTGACACTAAATCACTCTTTTTTCCATCACCAACGAATTCAGTCATTTCATTCCAATACAATTAAATAAAGGCCCTTCAACACCACTTGGCACACAAATTCTGTGATTCCAGTTAAAAATCAAATCCATACACAGAAACTCTTTTGGGGCAAATCTATTTTTAGGAGATATTTTTTAAATATTTGCATTCTTTTTAACTGAATTATAGTCAGTTTACAATGTTGTGTCAATTTCTGGTTTTATTGTTAATAATTTTATCACGTAATTTTACCCTTGTATCTGAAGATTTTTTAAAGAATCTGAGACCAAGGATGATTTTTGTTTTCCTCTAAATTTTGGTCAGAGTAATTCATATACGCACGAGAGCAGGATTGTTCTTGTATTATTATAAGCAGCATGAACACTCAGTTGGACATTGACTGGTCTGAATAACATAAATAATATCCTTCATCTTTTGAACTTATTTTTCACTAAATATTGTAACTTTTTGCTTAAGCAGTTGCATCTTAAAACTTCCATGTAGCCACAGGCAAACTCCCCACTGAAGTTAAAATGTTTTATACTTCAGAAGAAATTATTTTTTTTAAAGGAAGAAATGTGCATGCAAATTGGGGCCACTATATATTGACGCTGCTTTTTTAGCCACCAATCAAAGTGAACAACTTTTGGCAAGTATTCTGGCATTCTGACACCACTCATTTGAATTTTGCCATGTTCAATATAGGTCCTGACTTTCAACTTTGTGAGTAGCATTTCACAAGATAATGCATATAAAATCTTCAAAACTTGACTTTTAGAGACTCTCACAGATTTTAGGTCAATTCCATAGATGCTGCAGAAACCATGACCATGGGAAGTAAAAGGGCTGTGTGGCAGTTGTCCTCTCCTCCCCCAGCCATTTGAGTTTGCAAAGCCTATTCTTGTGCTCAGGGCTAGCAAGCTTAATTTGTCAACTGAGGCAACATGGTTGCAGTCTCAGGTCAGTAGTCATGCTCCAATTAGAGCAGCAATCACTCTGAAACCCTCCTAGCTCAGCAGCTGGCTCATGTTCCAAAAAGAACTTCAGTATTAACACCAGCCCTGGAATTATCTATTAAAAACTCTCAGTCCCCATTCATTCATTTATTCATTCACTATTTACTGAGCATCTACCATGTGCCAAAGAGTGAGTGTAAAACACACAAATAAAAACTGATGATTCCTTCTCCCAAGAGGCATCCACTACAATGGGAAAAAATGGTCTATTAATTATCTCATCAATTCAATAAATATTTATTAAGCATCTATTCTTTACCAGGCTTAATTCTAGACTCTGAAAATACACCAGTGAATAATATCAAAGCCCCTATCTCAGGCAGCTTACTTGTTAATCAAGGTGGACACAGATAGCAAACAAATAAATGAACTAGACACTCAAATATAGAAAAGTGCCATGAGGAAAATACGATAGAATGATGTGATGGTGAATGTGGATGGGGTTGCCACTTTAGACCTGAAAAGGGAAGACATCTCTGAATTGGTGATTAATTGAGCTGATATCCAATAAAGAGTGAAGTCAATCTAAAATCCTACGGTAGCAACTTCTTGGAAGCAGGTGGACAAAAGAGGGTAGAATGAAAGAAGAGAGGATATCAAGTAGCGGAAACAATGTATACAATGAAATGAACATGTAAACTAACAAGAAGTGTTCTGGGAAACACCAATGGGCATTGAGATGAATGATGAAATGAAATGAAATGAAATGATGAGCCTTGCAGATCAGGTGAAGAAGTTATATGGCAGGTGATGGAGAGCCCCTGACTCAAGCATTTTTATAATGGCTTTCTTTGATGCCTTGTCAGTCTGTCCTAGTTTTCTGAGGCTATAGGTAGACTGACCATATACACATTTCAGTTCCTCAAGCTAATCACTCACATACTTTCTTCCCTACTATTATGTCACATACATATCTTGAAATAAGCACTTTTGCACTAAATTGTAACTATCTGCGCCTATATTTTCTTCATTTATTTCCTTGAGGTTAGCGGCAATGACTATTTCATTCTGTATCCCCAATATATGGCACAGCATTAAGCATATAATATAAGCTTTGCAAATATTTAATGAGAGGTGGATAGATTAATGGGTGGGTGGCTGAAAGTTCATAAAAATCTTTGAATCAGTCTCAGTCTCCAGGGCGAAATTAAGATTTTTTAGCACAATCGTATGAGCAAATAGTATTAAGATGGCTCTGATATTATACTGGGAGTTTGCTATGCTTTTTAAGTCCACAGGTTTAGGATTAATTGCTCAGCCTCACTCAATCTTGTGATACTGCCTACATGGTTCAAAACCTCCTCCTAGATTTTGACCAACCTCAGCTGTTGGTCTTCTCTAGCCTGACCATCAGCTCCCTCTAGAGGAAAGTCTGGAATTAGTACTTAGCCCTATTCATCCTCCTCCTGCTTATTTTAATCTCTTTACAGAGGCTGACCAGAGCATCTCTTGCAACCCTTCAATGACTGGTTTGATTCTATGTACCATTCTTCAAGACTGATACTTTCTCAACCTGTAACACATCAGTGTTACCCACAAATTACTAGTCATTTCTCAGAGTGCCCCCTTTCTGCAGATTGGCCAGATGTGAGAAGGGGAGGGAGGGAAGAGGAGGGAGAAGACAGAGACAAACAAGGATGGACGAAGGGAGGGAAGGGTGGATAGAGGGAAGAACAAAGAACATAAAGATTATGTTTTCCTGTTCAGAAGACACAGTTATGTTCATTTATTCACATGTTCATATTGAGGTATCATTTTACATGACACAGTGTTATATAACTTGTATGCAGCAAAGCTCCCAGATCATAGGCATCAGGAATAAACTCACAGCACATCTGGGTATGCCATATTGGCCACTTCTGGACAGACCAGCAGGGCAGCAAAGATGGCATAATGAACTTCAGAGGAGAGGCAATACTTGAAGAAGTGGACAATAATTCCTAAAGTTCAGACTGCAAATTAGTATTGAGGAATGGCTATTTTTTTTTTAATCTTTGGAGGGAACTGGATGGAGGAGTTCTAGATAGGAAAGGAACATACTTTCAGAGAGAGATAATTGGGTACCAATCTATTTGTGGAATATTAGTTGGAGGTTGAAAAGAAGGAAAGATTTAGTGTGTGACCCTGAGCAATATTTAACAAAACTATCTTTCTGTGCAGCCTCCAGGGACTTGCGATGGGTTCCCAGGGAAATAAAAGAGTGAATGAGATGGAAAAACTGTGCAATACGGCAACTTAGAAATATGAGAGGTCAAAGCCATTCTGGTTTTAGCTTAATAGCCTAGTTTAACATAAAAGAAAAGAAATGTCTGCTTATCAGGTAAAAAATGATATGAGGATAAGAGAGCCAGGTAAGAGTGTTCAAAAAAAAAGTTAATATCCTTCCTCTCACCATCCCTACCTCACTGCCATCTGGAGGCTAGAGTAGCTCCCCCTCCCCGCCCCGCCCACACACCATCAAGAACAAGACCCTGAAGTGAACAACTATTGCATCTTTGACCTCATAGAAGCAAACCTGACCCATGGCAACTTCTCAGTTGCTTCTCTTAAAGTTAACATTGAACAACTGAATATATGAATGAAAGAAAGAATGAATATATGAACAATTTAGTCAATTTATATTTGAATATGTGCATGATACTCTAAGGCATTTTACTTATTTAATCCTCTATGAAAAGGAATTCTCTTCATTTAGAGTTGAGGAAACTGAAGCTTATAAAAGTAAATGGCTTGCTTAAGATCATAGCATAGGAACTACAGAGTTGAGATTTAAACCCAGATGATTTGATTTTAAGTCCATTTCCTTTTCCTTTATAACAAAGCTTCAACTTATAGCTGATTTCACTCAGACACAACATCTAAGTCTAGCAGTTAAAATACAAATTTGGTTGCAAGAATTATCAGGCACTGTTGGATGGCTAACCTAAGACCCATTCCCAAACACCTAAATACTCAGTCTCAGATTCTTTGAAAGGAATGGCCATATGCCAGAATTCTTACCAATGATTTGTAACTGGAAGTTAGCTGGGAAATCTGGAGAACTCTGCTTTGTGATAAAAGAAGCAAACTTCTCCAGCACCATATTTGCCCCTCTACATCCTGCACGAATATAGGCAAAATGCCTGGAGCAGCAACAACCGTTTTGTGACTAACAGGAAAAGGTAAAGAAACTTGCAAAGATGCTGCCTCTGACACTGAGCTGGAACAACAAAGAGTAGCCACAAACATCCTGATTCCTTACTATGTGAGAAAAACAATTTGTTTAAGGCACTGTTAGTTGTTATTCTTGTAATTATAGATTAAAAAAAAAACCTGATATAGGAGAATGTCTAAAACAATGCCTCAAGTATCCAGATTAGTGAGATAACAGAGAAAAACAACTTTCATCTTATTATAATAAGTAACTATTCTTACATAAAAGCGTATTTCCCAAGTCATAATTTCCTCCTCTTGAAAAGGTCAAATATGTTTACTTGATCCTAAAACCTAATTAATACTGAATGACAAAAGAAAATTTTCATGAAAATTGAATTATTATGATAAAAACAGTGACTCTGATTTTTCTAAACAGCATCTAGTACATGGCTGGTGCTCAGTAACTACTGAGAGATAAAAACCACACATCTTATTAGCAACACATCTCTGTACTATTATTTGAAAAAGTTTTTTTCTCTCAAAAATCAGTATGATGAAGAATCAGGCAGCAGGTGGAAGATGTAAAAATGAATCATTTTTCAATAACTTCTTTCAGTGTGGAAGGTTTCACACATCTAGACATATTTTGCTATTGAATCCCACTCTGATATTTAAGGGGTTGTTTTTTCCCCATTGCATACAGAATTACACTAATTATAGCAAAGCATTTTGCTCACATACTGTCAATCCCAGGCAAAGAGTGAGATCTATCAGTGTCCCTCCCTGTAGCTCCAGCCAGTGGACCCAGCATCCCACCTCAGTCATCAGGTATGGGTTGAGCAATAAGCTGCTTTCTCTCTGGTTTGAAAATAAACATCATAGTAAGTTCTTTTATTTTTAGAATTGAGTGGAAACATTACAGATTTCCCAAATGGCATTTCATTAAATGTTTAACCTATTACTTAGTAATAAAAATGTGAAGAATAACAAGTAACAAAACTTTGACTTAAAAATTGGTATTTACTAAGACAAGAATTAGACAGCACTTTTGTGTCTGTGGTTTCTTTATCATTCTCAGATAACTGGGTGTCAGTGACTTGCAGACTTACATCCATGTCCTGTCTGAGAAGCTTTCAGAATGACAACCAAGCAGGATGACAAGGCCCTGCTGCATTATTGTACCAGGGATGCATCTGGAGCTTAGATGAGACAAAGGAAGAAAGAACAAAGATGGCTAGAAGATCTACTTGGCTTGGATGACAAAAATCACTGGGATAGGACCTATCATAATTGCTTAGATCAAATGATTTCTGAAAATGCCTTTAAGGATGTTTGATACAGTTTATGAGGTGTTCCCCAATACACAAGCTCACCATCCTGATATATGCAAAAAGATAATCTTCATTAACAAAAAGGAAGGAATGATGATTTTAAACTTTCCAACAGATCACAACATTGCTATTGAACACCCAGTATCGCTTTACTTTTCTCCATCACATTTCATTTAACTTGCTCTTGATCCACACTTGCAATTGCTTCAATAAGGACAGAACTCTATTCTGGGTTGTTTGTAGGTGAATAGGCTGTCTTATCTTTTCCGTGATGGGTACTGGGATTAGGAATTTGATTTGACTTGTCCAAGCAGTATTTCATGCAAGTCTCTGCTCCTTTCCTAACCTAATCATTGCCAACTCTCATTTGAGACAATGTATTCCAATGACTCTGACGGCCAAGAGGGCAGTCATTTCATTGGTGTAGCCCATTTACATTTAGGCTAGTCTGCACTACCTTTCCTACAGAAAAGATTTTCTGGAATAATAGAGAGTGTTTGGATCTTAATATTATTATATGCCATGGGTTTAAATCCTAACTCTGCAATTTACCAGGTATATTAATACAGAGAAAGTATTCCACCTCCTTGAATGTCAGTCTCCCATTTATAACTGGGATCTTGATACCTAACTCAGGGGACTGTTAAAACGTTGAATGAGACGGTTTGTTTGAGAGTACCTGGCTCATAGTGGCTCCAAAATAAACTTTCACTGAATCTGAACAGTTTAGCTTTCCAGTAACATGGAAACAAATACCAGGAACCCAGTAACTTCCCAGCATGCAGAGAGTTAAGTGTACCATGTACGAGAATACAGATGCTTTATCTCTATAAAGGCACTGCTACAAACAAACAAACAAAACAACACCAGAAAACCAAATGCCACATATCCACCTAATAGGACTGGAATGATTGACAGATAGCACTGATCTTCTCCCAGGAAATCCCAGATTTTCAAAACAAGCACTTCTTAAAGTTACGTAAGTATGCAGCATGAATCACAAAAGCACGAGGTGGTGTTTGCTGTTTTATCAATACTTATTTTCCATAGCTTCCATCTTCCTTTTATTGCTGGGCCAGCTATTTCCCACCATAGGAGAGGAAGGCTATTGGGATGTTTGTTATAATCGTCTGCTTAAGGTTCGTTGGCAGATCACATGTTTTACTTAATTAAATAATGTCCCAATTAATTGATTTGTTTGTAGACATTCTTAATTTAGTAAACGCTGAGCTGAATGCTAAAAATACCATTATATTTCTGACAGAGGCACCACTAAAGTCTGATAATTGATAGCTTTGCTGTTTTCTCTGATGGCCTGAAAAGCTTTTAAAGCTAAATTCGGTAATCATGTTCATCTTTGGAAATTAGTTTTGTGAAACCACACATTTAGTTCTTGCTGAGAAATCTCATTTTAGTCATTTTAACATAATTTATAATGCATAAACTAAATTAGCTTTTGTAGCTAAGCCAGCACATTTTTCTTTAATTTTTATCTCATCCTAATATATTTTTGACCTTGAAAACTGTAATGTCTGTTGGATATTGAAGCCTCTGAACAAAGAAAATCATTTCCATTCCATCACTATGGTTACACTTTCTTCGCTCTCCGGCACTGAACAGCGCAGAAAGTGTTGAGTCTGGATTCCTCAGGAGGGCAACGGGAACTTCGTGTAATATCATTTAGTTCTTATTAAATAAACACATATACATAATGGAACCCAGGAAAGTAGCAAATTCCTTCACTCTGTTTACACTGCATACGATATGACTGATGGTCAGAGGCCATATATCACTCGGTGTTGTTCGCCTCAGGTTCTACTGTGTGTGGTTTTTTCCCCAGGCAGTCACACATACATATTCGTCTCAAAAAACACAGTCAAAATGCCAGGCAGCTCCTAACACCTCCAGTACTCCTGAAGTCAAAGCAGTTTCATCCCTTTCTGACAACAGAGAAATTCAAGTGTGAATCACAGTTCCCTGTCCACCAGAGACACGTTTCAAATGAACTTGTGACATCTCCCACCATCCTAAAACGTCTTTGGCTGCCCTACAAAAGCAAGACAAGGAACTGGTCATTCAAATAAATGCTATACCTGCTGCCTCTAATAGGAAAAAATATCTTTTTACATGTGACACCATTTGGTAAAATGTTGCTTGAATTGCTTTTATTACACAGCTGGTTCACCATGTTAACTCCAAAAGGTTTTGTTATTTTACTTTCCTTAGTAGTTCATGTGTCAAAGGTATCCTGAAGAAACTTGTTGGCAATAGTATCTTCAAGTGGCCATAACATTTAAAAGAGTGTGTCCAATCATAATTGTGGCAAGTTAAATCCATAGAAACTCAAATGGAATGTCTCATTCCTAAAATTCATATGCACACAGGTTTCCAGCTACCTTGATTAGGTTGTGCAAAAGCAACGCAGAGTTATTAATTTCAGCAGTGCATGATAGGAAAAAAAGGCGGGGTGAGGAAGAAAACACTTGACCATGTGCTAAAGCTCAGGAAGAGAAGAAGTCTTCATCCTCAACAGCCTTCAGATACAGGGACCACAGTAATCACCTGTGGCCTGGCACAAGGCTTGCCCAAAGTGAATATGTGTTAAATGTGGTGTGGAAGGAGAGGTAGATGGATGAAAGGGCTCACCATTTTACGAGATTTAAAGATTCTTTGATGGCGGGACACAACACACTGACACTCTGATAGATGAAAGGCAGAAAGAACCTCATAAAACTTACAGTTCCAAATGAGAGAAGGCTATCAGGAAGGTCACACAGGGGGCTGCACTGAGGACAGGATACCAGCAAGCTGGAGCTAGAGGGGGCACCTTATGTATGTATGGCAAATGCAGTGTAGTTCTCTAGCTTTCCTGGACTCCCTGTGGATTGGCTAATTTGAATGATTCTGTGGACTCCAGGGCACAGGGGTCTGATACCTGGCACCTGGGTAATTATGGCTGGCGTAGAGTGGCCTAGTAGCCCTGGAGTGTAAAAACCTGATAAGGAAAGCTGATTAATCAGCTGCTCAAGGAGAGGAACTGATTAGCCTGTAGCCAAAACCTCAAGACTGGGTCAAGACAGTATTTTTCTCTTTAAACTTTTTGACACTCACCTGCCTATAGAGGAGAGAACCCGGTCAAAATTCAGGAAAGCATTTCTTGGCATTTAAAAGCAACTAAAATGTCAATGAAGCGTGAGAAGAAATGTTGAACAAAAGCTAACCTGACTCTTACTTGCACTAACTATAAACATAATTATAAAGTAATTTATTAGAAGTCTTTTGGCAGGATAATCAAGTTTTTACAACTTAGTTTTGGGGAATAAAAGATAAAAAAAGGCAACTCCCAAGTGTTTTCCCATGTGTTAGGGTCAATTCTGCACATGGGCTGGAACATGTGTATATTTAAAGCAGATATAACTGGCACTGTCTGAGTTCAGGAGAGACTGCCATCATATCGCACACTGCACCATACAGCATCACAGGCCAAAATCAAAGGCCAGTGGTGGCAGGCAGAATAACCATCCCCCAGGGATGTCCCTGCTTTAATCCCTATGGCAAAGGGGAACTTAAGGTTGCAGTTAGAATTAAGGTTGCTAATCAACTGAATTTAAAATAGAGATTTTATCCTGGTGGGCCCAATGTAATCACAAGGGTTCTTAAAAGTAGACAAAGGAAGGAGAAGGCGAGGTCAAAGTGATGAGACGTGAGGAATGAACCGCCATTGCTGGCTTTGAAGAAGGAAGGAGGGGCCACGGTCTAAGGATTATGGGCAGCTGCTAGATGCTGAAAATGCAGGGGAATGGGTTTTCCCCTAGAGCCTCCAGAATGGAGCACTGCCCTACAGACACCTTGATTTTAACCCAGTGAGAGTCATGTTGGACTTCTGGCCTACAGAACTATAAGATAATAAATCTGTGGTTTTGGAAGCCACTGTATTTGTGATAATTTGTTACAGTAGCAAATAGAAAACAAATGACCACCCCAACTCCCAAAGCATAAAACCATTACTCAAAATTTTGTTTACGGAGGAAGAAAATCCTCAGGGACAACAAATTTTTGCTTTTGTCGAATGATTTGCATGATACACACACACACACACAACACACACATATATATATATATACGTCTCTCAGTATCTATGGGAAATTGGTTTAAGACCACCTGAAAACACCAAAATCCATGGATGCTCAAGTCTCTTATTTGAAATGGCATAGTATTTGCATATAACCTACACACATCCTCCTGTATACTTTAAATCATCTCTAGATTACTTATAATACCAATACAATGTAAATACTACATTGCCAACACAAGGCAAATTCAAGTTTGATTCAAGATTAGTTGAATCCCAGATGCGAAATCTGCAGATATGGTTATGTAGGGCCAAATGTAATTCATGACAACCTTGTTCTGAAGGCATTTCTGTTCATGTACCATCCTTTCTCTCAAATATCAACTCTCTTTGAATATTCATATTTAAAAATAAGATCTAACCTATTTTTATTTTTCAGAAGGTGACACTGGGACAGAAGAAACTTGCTTCTCAGACTACATTAACTGACTCTGAGGACTTCAATTCAATTTTTTTTTTTTTTACAAATTGAAGGTTTGTGGCAACTCTGCATTGAGCAGATGTATCACTGCCGTTTTTACAACAGCATTTGCTCACTTCCTGTCTCTGTGTCACATTTTGGTAATCCTTGCAATATTTCAAACCCTCTAACAGCAAAAAGATTATGACTCACTGAAGGTTCAATGATGGTTAGCATTTTTCAGCAATAAAGTATTTTTAAGTTAAGGTGTGCACATTTTTAGACATAATGCCATTGCATACTTAATAGACTGCAGTATCGCATAAACATCACTTTTACATGCATTGGGAGAGCAAAAGAATTTGTGTGACTCACTTTACTGCAATATTTGTTTTACTGCAGTGGTCTGGAACTGAACCCGTAATAGCTCTAAGAAATGCCTGTAATAATTATTCTACTTTTCTTCTTCATATTCATTCTTGTACACTCAAAAGAATGCAACTCAGACTAAAAGCCTTCGTTAGAAGCTGGAGGACGCCAGAATTTACAGTGTGTTTTGAATGGAACACACTGAACAGTAAAGAAGAAGTGGTTTCAAGATCAGGGTTAAAGAGTCGGATGGGACATGATGGTGACTAGAAATATACTAGATGGCTGTGTTGTCATAGCATGGATCCTTCGTGGGCAGGCATTTCTCTAAACTGGTTATCACGTTTATAGGTAAATATCAAGAGGTGCATAACCTCGAGAGCAGATCATGGAGTGAAGAGTGAGGTCAAACTGCATGTCGATGGCAGCCTCACTCCTGAGAAGCCATGGGCAGTATTCAGGTAACCTCCCTGTGTTTCTGTGTGACCTTCCTCTGTTTCTACAGCTAAATCAAAATGCTTCTACAGCTGACAGGGAAACTCTAGTCCCTTTACTTTCCACTTGTTTCCCATAATGGAGTTTTGATTCTTTGATCTGTCTCTCCTGCTTTTCTCCTTCCTGAGTTCACAAAGCTTGAATATCTGATTTCCCTCTCCTGTTTCTCTCTTATCCTCCCAATCTGGTTTCTAAACGTCAGTTTTAGTCAAGGATATTTCCGTTTTCATACTGGGCTTGTCTTCATTTCCTTTGTTCTTGAGAGGAAAAGCTCTTTAAAAATCTACTTTATAACTGTTGCTTACTTTTGTTGTTTCTTTTAATAACAAAACTTCATGGCTCACAGTAAGTAGCGATAATAAAACCTCTGCACGTAAGTTTACTCCTTTCAGAATCTTTTCACTGAATGCCTACTTTACTTCACGATAAACTTCAGAGAGGAAAGAAGAAAAAGATGAATAAGGCAGTCCCCCTTCTCAAGAAATTTACCAACTAATAAATACGAAAACAAGTACATTACAGAAAATAAATAAATGAATGTGATGACCGATTTCTGAAGGACCTGATATGATGTAATATGACATATGATGGGACATCCTGCTTTCCCTTTCCTTTCTTACCTTCATTTGCAGACACTCAAAATCCTGTACATCCACCCCAGTTCCCTCAGTTGAAATACAACCTAAGAGAAGAGTAAATAAGCAGGTACCCATCCCATCAGTGACCCACAAATACCTGAACTTCAAATCTTTCAGGAGAAAGGAGAACAAGGATGTTTAGCAGTTTCCTCAAAGGCCATACCCAGTACTCTCACAGTGCTTCAGCACCTTCGAAGCCACTGAAAATTCTGCAGGAATAAAAAACACAAAGGGGTTGAGATAGGGAGACTGGAAGCGCCAATCAGTAGAGAAAGTTTATCTATTTCACACAGAAACGTTTATTCTTAAGTAGGTATTACAGAATCATCACCTATACCCTCAGTCCCACCCCTAAGCCTCTTCTTCTCCCTGTGTATTCATTTCTTCAATTTCTCTCCTAGACAAGTAGGCTAACCATCTTAAGTATATCTTTAGTTCCTCTCCTCATCTCAGTCACTCTTTCAATTAGTCACTAACTGGCAATGATTCTACCCTAGTAATGTCCAAATTTATCCCCTCCTTTTAACTGCTGAGTACAGTTTCACTGTATGGATAGAACGCAATTTATCCATCTCTTGTTGGTGGCCATTTGAGTTGTTTCAGTTTTTGGCAGTTAGTAATAGAGCTTCTATGAATAACTTTTTACAAATTGTATGCAAGTCTTTTTGTTGACATGCGTTTTTATCTTGGGTAAATACCTAGGAGCAATTTGATCATAAAGTAAATACTATGCTTTGATTTATTAGAAACTGCCAGATTCCTAAATTGGTAGAACCATTTTTCACTCCCATTAGCAATGCATGAAAATTCTTCTTGCTTCACATCCTGGCTAACATACAGTTGTGAAGTTTTTACAATTTAAGCAATTTTATTCATTCATTCATTCATTCATTCATTCATTCATTCATTTATTTAAAGTATAGTGATATTTTAATATTAATTTGCATTCCCCTTATGACTAATAATGTACAATTTTTCAAGTGTTTCTTGGTCATCTACATGTTTTCCTTTGTGAAATTTCTAATTTGCCTATTTGTTACTGAGATGTTCTCTTTTTGTTGAATTGAAGGGGTTCTTTATGTTCTCTGGATACAAGTCCTTTTTCATAATTTGTATTGAGAATATTTGTTCCCATGTTTATGTATTCATTTTCTCAATGAACACTTTCAGTGAGATGAAGTTTATAATTTTGAGTAGCAACGCATCAATTTTTTTCTTTTATGGTCAGTGTTTTCTAAGATCAATTTACTTATCCCAGGGTTATGAAGACACTGCCTTAAGCTTCTGAATCAGATTCACAACTGTGACTTTGCTCTAATGTTTCCTGACTTTATTATTGTGTATTTATTTCATTCTCAAATTTCCCATTCTTTTTCTCATAACTTTGTTTTTCCCATTTTGCAAAACTACTCATGCCTGTTTTAAAAGGAAAATAACATGAAAATGTGTAGAATAAAAAGCAGCAATTGCTCTTCTGCCTACTCCACAAAGAAAATGGTTAACCACTTAGTACGTGTATTTATTTATATTTTTACTTTATATGATCTACTTCTAGACACATATAAACATGTCCTGTTGATATTATTTGATATTTTCACATAGGTATGTGTACCTTGATGGACATGGTACTATTTATTTATGAACAGTTAATATGGTACCTACCCTTTTCACATATTTTGAAGTGCACAATACAGTGTGGTTAAGGATAGACACAGCATTGCACAGCAGATCTCTGGAACTTATTTATCTTGTATAACTGACTTTAGTGCTATATAATTTCAAAGTAATAATAAATATCACATTGAAGGATTGAAGGTCTCCTTGATTTTGGTTACTAGCATTGGACCTGGATGCCATTTTGAATTTTACAGATATTTATTTTTATTTGTGTATGATTTTGTATGTAAAATATTAAACTATGGTTGTACGTCCACTCAGGGCTAAGGCCTAAACAGTAGCACATATGTTGAAGGGCACTTTGATACCTGTGAAAAAAGTAAGCTGTTAAAATAAATTGCCCTGTAGTATCTGGAAACTGATAACTATAAAAACCATGAAGACTAAAGAGAGATAGCTGGTAAAAAATGTAAGGAAATCTTAACCTTTCTTATAACAAGTGTCTTTCTAACAGAGTGAGAAAAAAGAACTTATAAATGATATAGCCATGAGCAAGTCATGCCATCTTTACTTTCATAGAAATAAATGTCATAATAGATCAGTGCTCTGCCTCTATTTTATATATTCAATGTATATATTTTTTTCCTCCTCTATTCTTTGGGACTGAAATTACTTTAGAGAGTAGTTAGAGAAAATTGAAATTGTTTTGGAATGTATAAGAATAGGAAGTTCAGACTGCAGTGAAATCTTTAATAACTTATGAATTATGTCATCTGTGAAGTAACAATAGATGACAAACTCAGCTTTGAGAATAAAAGCATCCTTTCCTTAAAAAAACAAAAAGCCACTTTCCCTCTACAATCATGATCGCCTTTATATTTTCAATGTTCTTTGTGCAAAGTTTTAGTGCACCATGAAATATATCTTAGATACAATAAAGACGATATTGTTAATAGAGTCTGGGGTTCAAGTACCAGTTTCTAAAGTGTTAAACCTGTTTGGGTGGTCTCTTGTTTGGAAGAAATTCAGATTGTACATACCTAGATTGTTTTACTAATTTATTAATTGATTATCTCTGCCATATGTATACCAGATTTTCTGATAAACAAAGAGGTTTCTTATCAGAAATTCACCAGGTATTACTGCTAATACTGCCCACTTCATATTTATTTTCTCTTGCATGACTAATAAGCATCTCATACTTGAAATCTCCAAAACAGATCTCCTTACATCCCAAATCACCTTGCAGCAGAATCTAGTGGATCTCCCAACATTTTGTTTTCAGTAATGTTTCCCTTTATTGATTGTACAATTAAACTTTAAAAAATCATGTACATGGAAAATTCTTTGCTAAGGGATTCTCATCTTCTTTAAGATTTTAATAATCACAAATTCTTACTTCTTAAAAGTATCTGTTTTGTTGGTTTATAGGTCTATGCTCAGTTTAACAGTCAGATTGCACATATTTATTAGTAATACCCAGAGAATAAAACATCTCAGTGACATTTTAGATTAGAAGCAATTCATTTGCATCATGTGATACAGTAAAACATTTAACTTAAATGTAGCAGAATGTTGTCTGTTACACATTCATCACAAACCTGTGTGAGCTTGATTTTTTTTTGGAAATCTCAATCTCTGAGTCCTATATATTTTCTCCTTGGGAAGAATGACCCCTTTTCTTCTTTCTTTCATGAAACAAGAGTTTATGGTCTGTGATTTAAGTTATAGCTTCTACTCTACAATCTTATGAACAATTTCCCAAATTCAGTAATTTCTCTTGTTTATCTTAAGGTAGCCATCTATAAGATCTTAAAGAATGGTTCATAAAGAGGTATATTATTTAGAAAAGAGAAATTTTATCTGTAATCCTAATTAATCAAGTTTATAAAGTGACATTTATTTTTATACATTCCCTTCTTGTCTTTTTAGTATGAATATATTTATATATTGCCACATTTGTATCAAGTTTTCAGTGGGCAATATTAAATCAGCGTTATACTATAATCTTTATAATGATCATTTAAAATTTTAATAACTTCCTTTTGACTTAGCATTATCTAGTAAGCCTCAACTTGACAATAATCACTTTAAACATTCTAATTCCTGTTTAGTATTTCATATAGTGGATATTCTGTAATTTAAGGAACCATTTCCTTGATGCTTGTCATTTAGATATCTTCGAATTTCCTCCATTATGCATTATGCTCCAATAAATAGCTTTTAATGTCTACAGAGACAATCAGACACAGTCAGCAAGAATGAAAATGTAGTAAAATGTTAACATATGGGTAACTTGGGTGAAGGATACACAGGAATTCTTTGAACTATTTATGCAACTCTTCCACAACTCTGAATTTATCTCAGAATAATTTAAAAGAGTGCATGTAAATAGGTCGAATTATTGGATCAAATGCTATACATGTTTTGAAAGCTTTCTTTTTACATTGTCATTTTACACCAATAAGTGGTACAGCAGTATGTGAGTATCTGTTTCATTGCTCAGTTAGCAAGTGATCTATGAATAATCCATTTAGAGAAGAGATTTCTACTCTTTGCTAAATTCATCAGCAAGTTCTGAACTGAAGATGGGAGACTGGAAATGTGAATAGTGTACAGATAAGGGAGAGAGGGAAGCAACACTGCATTGAGAGGAACAGCCATGTCAAAAATTTTGTCCAGTTATCTTCAGAAGTATTCACATCACAGAACAAGAGTGGAATGACAATAGATTGTTATTGTTTTGCTGCGTTTTTCGTCCCTCATTGATGAGTTTCTATCTGGCATATATACTCTGTAGAGTAACTCCATATTGTTGGTAAGATTTATAATATTGGTACATGCAAAGTGATAGAACTGAATATTTAAAGCTAGAAGGAAACTTAAGGATTTCCCAACCCAAATCCTGCAATTTTACAGATAAAAATATAGAAATGCAGGATTAAAGACCATGGTTAATTAACAAAACTAATCAGCAATAGACCCATTTCTACAACAAAGTTGTCTTTTTTAATACCCCTGAGCTTTTTCCAAAAACATCATAATCTTAGTAAGTATACAGAATGAAAACAGATCCTACCATTTTCATATAAACCTAAGTGCCGGTTACTGCAATGTTCTAGTTCTTGTTACTTCTTAGTCTTTAAATTAGCGGACTACCCAAATTACCCAAAGTTCTTAAGATAAATATGTGAGAGTATTCACAGACCAGTATGAGTCTTGGACAAAAATTATAATTACTTTACTTATTGTTATTTAATTATTTTGTAGAACAGTGTAGTTCACATCAGAAATATTTACAACTTAAGAATTTCATCAGAGGCACCTTACTGATTTTTCAGCAAATATATATTGCCTGTTTATTATGTGTCACT
Organism: Camelus ferus; assembly: GCF_009834535.1. Lineage (NCBI taxonomy): Eukaryota > Metazoa > Chordata > Mammalia > Artiodactyla > Camelidae > Camelus > Camelus ferus. Next base: position 16,122,696 of record NC_045699.1, read on the forward strand.
TATTCTTTCTCTAGGTTCTAGGGATAGGGATGAAACCTTAAATAAAACAAAGTCTAGCTTTCATGAAACTTGCATTTCATAGAGAAATTTGCATTCAATTGAGTATCAGTTTAACGTGAGCTAGATAAGTTGCTTTCATATGTAAAGATAATTCCCCTGATCTTTGTCCTGAGAAGACTATCAATCTGTAGGGATCATAGTGCTTGGGATCATGATTTGTAAAATGTAAGCATGAGAAGGAGAGATGAAAATAGCCTTTCATGGCAGCATTTATAGCTTTAAGTTCACCAGTTCAGCACCAAAGAAATGCTAATTCATTCATTCATTCATTTCTCATATAATGCATTTTCCCTTCCAGCTGATGGTAGGAATGTGGCTCACTGTCTCTTCCCCCAAATAGGAGGATATTCTCCTTTGAGATCTTTCTGGTGACTGAATGCTTAACCCAACCAAGTTTATATTCACACATTTTTTCACTGGGTGATAGTTTCTCCTGGAGACTCCAGTGTTCTACTATTACAAACAAATGTGGCAACTGTCATTTTCCTGTTCACATACACAAGTATATTCACAGAATAAATTCTCACACCAAAGATTCTGACTTGAAGGGTGTGTACATTATTAATTTGACTGATACTGTCAAGAAGCCCTCCCAAGCAGTTGCACCAATCTACATACTGACCAAAAATACATGAAAGTGCCAGTTTCTCCATACACTTGCCAATATCGCATGAGTTAAAACCTTATCCTTACAATTGAAAATGGTTTTCTAATATTGTTTCAATTTTAATTTATACAATTACAAATAAGAATAAGTGTCTTTCACTTGATATTTAAAGAGATTGAAAATTTATAGTTCTGGATAGTTGGGCAGGTTCTGAAAAGTGTAGTTTTTAGCTTCTGAACTTGGAGCTCCTATTTCCAGTTACTTTTGCAAAAGAAACATTGAGAAATAAAAAAAAAAATACAGTTATTCATGTTAAGGATACTTTTAGCACATCTCTTCTCTCTTTGACAAAACTCTTTATTTTGGATATGTGGATACTTCTGTTGAAACCAATTTCATAAAAGTGTGTGGGTGTTTTCCTTCCATGAATAAGAATGAGATGAGTTCATTTAAAAGTATTGAAAGAAAGACGGTGTCTTCCATACACAAAACTGATCTTTTAATTTTCTTGCTGTCTTTTGCTGACTCAGTGCACAAGACCTATGGAACAATGTATTAAACTTATCCCCTTGGGATTTCCTGGAGGTGATTATTTTCTGAGATAATTGTATTCTACTTGGCACATACCTTATTTTTGGGGAAAGGGACTTAGAATTCTTTTGATTTTCTGTGAATTAGATAGTTGTCTTACTTTTATGAAATATGAAGCTTCATCTACAAGTAATGACATCTGTTTAATTCTACCATATGTTATTTTGGTGGCAGACAGCAAGTTACCTAGAGAGTAGCTAAAATGCACAGGATAAAGATGTCAGTGGGTTAAACGGTAAATCTTTTAACAAAACAATTACAATTTAATATAGTTCATCACAACATTCTTAAAAGATAAACATTTATGTCTTAAATGTACTGATTAGATTTTATGTCTATTTATGGACTTCATGAATTATAATGAAAACCGTATTACATTATTCATTAGCTTTGGGTGGCAACTGTACTATGAAGGCTGCTTTCCAATAAAATCTAATGGGGCTCATAGCAAAATTCAGTGACAAGAACTATTAAGATTAAAGGTAACATTTGGATTGACAGGTGGAAATCAAATGCAAATCCTCACTGTGGCAAAGTATCTCACTCTGATATTCTGAGGTGTCATATGGATGGCATAGCATTTTGTTGTACTATCAGTGATTGTAGAGGAAAACATTTTTCTTCTGAGCCAGGAGGTTTGGGGATTATTTGCCATTTGCTAATTCATGTTTACCTAATTAATACCTTTATCTTCTCTTTTGATCAATGCCCTGTGTTTAACCCCCCCCCACCTTTTTTTTGCTGATTAACAGGAATTTTCAAACTCTACACATTAGTTGATTTTTTTCTTTGAAAGTAAGAAACTTTGGAGAAAACATACGCTTATTCGTTGTATACTACTTACAACGGAAGGCACTGTACCCCGCACTTAACTCATCTTGTAGGTGAGATAACTAGATCTCAGACAGTAAGAGTAACTTGTAAATGATTCAGTATATAGGTGGTGGATTCATGATTTGAACTCACAACTGTTGGACTTTAAAAGCCAACCTCTAAAACAGACTCACAGGCCTAGAGAACAAATGTATGGTTACCAGGGGTTCAAGGGCGTGGGAAGGGATAAATTGGGAATTCGAAAGTTGCACCTCTTGGGGAATGATGGAAATGTTAGCTATCTTGATTGTAGTAGTGGTTTCACTGGTGTGTACATCTATCAAAATTCATTAACGTATACATCTGAAATATGTGTAGTTTTCTGTACAGAAACCGTACTACAATAGAGGTGTTTAAAAAAGCCAACCTCTAAACATTATCCTATGTTACTTCAATCAGGTTAGTTAGTGGGGAAGAGGGGCCAAATGCTCACTGAACAGATGAACGCAACTGTCTAAACCTACTGCATCTTGCAGTACATTCTCGGAATCTATTACTTTGAGGTTGTGGCAGAGAAACACAGTGATTCTCTCTTTTATTAACAGTCTGGGTGATGATGTCCTTGTAATCTTTTCACAAAGTGAACTGGAATTTGCATTGGCTGAGGTTCTTCTACATAATGGTCATGCTATACATGATTACTATATTTTAATCCTCATTTTAAATCTCTAAAGTAAAGATGGAGAAATTGAGGCTTACTGGCTTGCCCAAAGGTGACAAGTGGTCTCAGTGTAGTTCTAAAATTCAGAGGTACCTGTCATGCCCATGGACAATGTAAGGTTAAGCAAAACATTACCATTTTGTTCTATAGAGAGAACATTATAAAAGAGTTTGACTGTTTTTGTGCTTGACCCAAATCTAAAACACAATAAAGTTTTTCAGTACTTGCCTCAAATATAAAAAAAAATTAAAGTTTTCACTATTTTCTATTCTTGAAGACATTTTAACTGGAGTTCTCAAGTGGGAAAAATGTGACATTTTTATGGTATCTTAAGATTTTAGGAAATACAGAAACAATGATCTTATGACTCTGCCTTTTCCCACCAGAGTGGACCTACTTTTCAGAACCAAAATATCATTATTTTACCAGTGGGAGATTTGGGGGAATGTTTTAGGTAACAGAATAGCTTATTTTGACTCATGTCTCCATTATTCCATTTCAGATATGCCTCAGGTCAAACACTTTCTTTCGAAACACTCTTTCTCAAATAAAAGTCCTTTGTAGAATGCCAAAGAATAATGTGATGCCATGTTTCCCCAAAACCAATACCGTGAGACATTATATTTTGGTTAGAATATGTGTTCATGAATTGAAATAGGCTGAAACCATTTCAATGCACTGAGCTTGAACATTAATCATATTATTTTGAGAATTACCAAAAACTACAAGAAAAGGGATCAAAAATTTTCAGGCAATTAGAACTTGAGATTAATTTAGTTTTATGAATTTAAAAGAAAGAGATATTTGGAGATTTTTAAAATGACCCTTTCATTCACATTAAAATAGTGGATTAAACAGCCACTTTCAACATGATAAGCCTTGGAGATGGGGAATCATGACCTTTCTGTTACTTAGTGCTATAAATATAAATATAGCTTTTTCTGTACCGCCTCAGTCTATCTCCTTTAATGAGTATTAAGTGCTCTGTACTTGTTATGATGTGGTTTCCCTTTTTTTGTATAATGATTCCTAGTCATCTTGTGTGAAATTCACCAGATTTAAGCTACGTTAAGCTATGTTAAGTAGTACAAAATGGAGTCACAGTGGCCAATGTGAACTTCCATACTAGTTTGAAACATCCAATGTAATGCTGTGAGTATCTTAGAGTGATAAAGTAAGAACTTTCTTTAAGTAAGCGATGGGCCATATAAGTCTGGAACAGAAAGAGCAATGACAGAGTCAAGACCCCCTCCCTTGGGGTAACCATTACTCCTTAAAAAGAGACAATCAAGGTGAGTGACTTGAAGACTCTTGGCTAGAGGAAACCAGACTCCTGGCTGCTGAGAAGTATTCCAGAAGTTTGTTGCCAGAGGCCCTACAGTAGCCTAAGGCGACTTCCCTACTCAAGCTTGCTGTGAGACAGGCTGCCAAACTGGGGACCACTGCTTGTACTGACGCCCTCTTCCCAGACCTCTCCTTGGAGTGATTGCTGTCCTCTTTTCCCTACTTTGACTAACCTGTGTTGTGCGCTAACTGTGTGTAATGAACTGAGTGATTCATGAATTGAATATTGGCTACCGTTTTGTGTATCTCCAATTCCATGATTCTTACTTGCCCTTAATGTTGGGCCCTGCAACAGACAGTACTTATTTGGCTACACCAGGTATTTCGATTTGCTTAGAAGTGTGCTTTATTTTACTCTATTTGTTACATGTTGTCTCACAGATGGGACAATTATTCAGAAACACTCTCCTATCATAAGATTTCTTAAAATAGAAGAAGCTGTGCCCAGAGATATAAAAACTAGAAAATGATAACTTTTGGGAGATGTCAATTTAACATGTCCTATGTAGGTAAGAATTTTATTACGTGAGGCTTTTAGTATTAAGGGGGCTTCTTTATTCAGGATTACTACATTAGAAAACTCCTGTCCTCTCCTTCCTTACAAAAGAAAGGAAAAGTTAATTCAATAAGTATTTTACATGATTTATTTTCTTTCTTCATTAAATAATACCATGAGATATGAATTATTATCCTTGGTTCACAAATGAATAAGCTGAGGCTTGGTGAAGTTCAGTAACTTGCTCAAGGTCATAAATATAATAAGTAGCAGAGTTAGAATTCCAAAATACTGACTAAATGCTTAGTGAGATAAATGGATAAACAAAAATGCTGGGTCATGCTTATTCCATACTATATCCAAATCCAAGACACAAGTGTATATTGTGAAATGGTAATATAATTTGATCCCTAGGACCTTCATTCAGTCTAAGAATATGCACATGAACAGAAGAGAGACAAATCTGGATTACTCTAGACAATCATCCTCCACCTGTTTATAGTAGTTTAGAAAAGACCTGGCTTAGCTAATCAGGTTTAGTTTAGTAGCAGAATGAGCTGATACCCGACGCTGAGCTCCAGAGCCCTTCCCGAGCACCCTCGCCATTTCTGTCCTAGACTCAGGAACTTCCACTAGCACAGAGTTGCATACCTTCTCCCTGCTCCCAGTTCCTTACACATACGTGAAAATTTCAAAGGGCAGGGCCCCCCTCCTCAATGAGAAAGCATCCAGCCCAGCTATGCTCCTCTTAGCATGAACTGGGCAGCATGCTATCTAGCAGAGCTTCAAAGAGCTGCAGAAAAGGAAAGGTTTTTAAAGGCAGAAAGTAGGAGGGATAAGGAAGTCACAAACAAAAGTGAGGATTATTTCAGATAAGGTCATCTTTCTTTGTGGGAAGGCAAGAGACTATCAGGTGGATTACCTTTTTAGTGCTGGCCAGGAAATGACAGACTGACTGGTTAAGATTATATTCCTAGGAGAGGCTGAAACTGTAATTAAGTTAGGTATTAAGTCTTGGTTTGCTGACATGGGGCTTAGCCCAAGTAACTCCATTTTGGCCTGTTGTTTTTAAAAAACACGTGTATATCCATGTTCCCTTTGCACAACACTAGAGTATCCTGCATTGTTCAAAACAAAACTAATGGTGTATAAACCTTAGTTCATTTCATAGGTGATCACTTCAGATAAGAATTCTATGAAGCTGAATTGTTTAAAGTATATTCTGTTGTCTTCCATTCTCTTCTTAGCATTTTGTTTCCTGCTGACTTACACCTGATAATTCCCTAAATGTGAACCTAGTCTACTCAGGGATCAGCTTCATCAAAATCAACCCAAAATTCAGAACACAACACTATGCATGGGCATTATTCAGCATGAATCTTCTATGTCAGAAAGAAGTATCTGTGGGTAAGTAATGGAAATCCCACAAGGAAATGAAAACAGGCCATTTCACACCCTTATTTCTCTCTTTCTATCCTCTGCTTTTACTTACTGACACCTTTTCCTCTTCTCTCCCTTCATGACCCTTCTTTCTCCTTGATTCTTCTTTCTCCAGTGAATATGCTGTCCAAAAAAAGTACAAATGTACAACAAAAATTATTTTCTAAACTAAATATAATAAAAGCTTCATGTCAATGAAATACATCTTCTGATGTGATAAAATGTATTTCTTAACTTGTAAATTCATTTAACTATTCTTAGTGACTACGTCATTTTTCTTTTCTAAGACAAATATTCAATTTTCCAGAAAATTCAATATTTGGGGTTCTTATATAATTCCATGCTGATTTATTAAAGGAGATGTAGAAAATACACAATTCATAATAGGAGGAAAGCCTATCTTCTTTTATTTAATTTTTGAAAGAATTAAAAGTGGTTTTTTTCTCTCACTTTTTAAATATCCCAGTATCATATTGGGAAAAAACACAATTAATCTATGAAGCATAAAACCATAATTTGAAAATAATGAACAAACCTGGTATACTCATCTCTTACTATTATTTTCATTATGTTCAAAGCCTCTTATTTCTGCCATTTATTATGAATAATATTTATTATCACATTGTAATGTTTTTATCAGTTAAATAAGAGCCTTAAAGGTTAACAATATCAGGTCTGGAGAGGAAAGAGGGACTCATCTGGTTCCAATTTCAACAACAGTGTATGAACCTCTGGTGAAATGAGAACCTATTCTCAAATGAAAATGGCAATATTTACCATTTGAAATATATAATAAAATGCACCAAGATATTAGTAGAATAATGTTATTATAGCTCCCTTTGTAAGAACAAACATGATCACAGTAAGTCAGTGTAAACAGGGGGCTTGTTAAGCGCATATGGCACGTCCACATGACATAGCTATATAGCTGAAATGGAGTAGATGGGTATATGTTGATTTGAATAAAAAGCTTCAGGGTGCATTAAGTAAGTAGTTTGGTATAGAAAAGTGAGTACAGTGTGATCATTTTTTATGGTTTAAAATTGAGATATGCATGGAAACTATTTCTGGACTTACAGACAAGTAACTTACTAGCGGCTTCCTTTGGGAAGAGACACTCAGGGGTATGCGGTTGTGGGAGGCTTTGACTTCTCATTATATCCTTTTCTGAGCATTTATCATATCTAATTATGTATATGTATAACTTTAGTATCTTTTAAATATCAAAGAGGCTACTGAAATTATAAGGCCAAATAAGTATAATCTGGGAAATCTTAACTTGTGGCTGGTAATAGTAAAATGTTGCAGTGTAAATCCAGGATTTATTCTGTATTCTCTACAGAAAGAAATCCTGATTTCAAACTAGATGCTCAGGATTTCTGGAGCAAGTTTTAGATGACTGACTATATGGATATGCAGAGCTCAGAAAAATTGCTTGGTGACAGGAAAGAATGCACAATTACTAATATGTGTTTGCTCAGGCCCCAGCAGCCAGCGGCTGTTCAGTCAGGTACATGGGATCATGGAAAGAAGCCATCTCCTGTTCTCCCTGCCATTACTGATACAGACTCTAAGCCTCCTTTGCCTCTGGGCCTCTTGGCAGGACCCTACTGACTCTTTCCCTGGCACAGCCATCAGTGGTCCCTTGGTCCCTGTTGCTCACTGCATGGATGTGTGCACCCATTGTCCCCTGGTGCTCACTGTATGGATGAGTAGACCCACTGTTACCACACCATGGGCCCTGGTCCTTGCCAGAGTTGCGGCTCCAGCTTCACCACCTGCCGGCACCAGTATCAGGGATGTAGTGGCTGGATTTCTCAATATCCCCATTGAAATGGGAGGAAATGCTCCTTTGTCATGTTTTGAGTTTCTCATGTTAGGTCCAGAACAGAGTTCACAAAACAATTCAGATGATACCAAGCATAAAGCACTCACAATCTTTCTTTTCTCTGACATGACCCCTTTTCTTCCCTCTACACTATAACCGAACCAATATACCAAGAAGCTCTTTATTCTCAGCTTAAATTACAACTACGTGAGAGGTTAGAGATGAACTTGAATTCCTGGTGTGTCAACTCTGGAAATCTGCCTTCAGCTTTAGTATGTCTCGTTACACTTATAGTACTTTCCTAAAAATAAGATGGCAGCTCTTTTTGTCTATACTAACAGAATGGCACGTGTCAGTAATTAATATAGCTTCAGTGACTACCTGGCTGCTGATAGTCCCAAATACTGTGTAACTGTTTTTTGAGGTCCAAAGTAGAAGACTATCTAGATAACAAAAAGACATCCCACATTCAGTGTAGCTTGACTTGGAGTCACTATTTTTCCTTAACATAGTACTTAAAAGTGCAAGACTTTGGAGTCATGGGTCTGAATTCTGGCTGTTTCATTTGCTAGCTGCGTAATATACTGAAAGTAAGTTATACAATATCTTTGTGTCTCACTTCTTTCATATCTAAGAGTTGGTGTGAAAAAAAGATGATTGTGAACTGCTTAGAACACACTACACGGCATTTACTAAGAGTTTCACAAACTTGTAGAACTTGGATGTTTATTAATTTTTCTTAAACTTATTAATGGTACCACCCTACACATTCTCGAATTCCTTCCTTCCACCTTCTAAACTCACAACAGACCCTAGAGCCAGCTCTCTCTTACTACCTGTGTGAGGTTAGGCAAGGTGATTAACTTCTTGGTTCTTTAATTTCTTCATTGGTAAAGTGGAGATAATAACACCCAGCCCACAGGACTGTTGTAGTAAATGAGATGATATATGTAAAATATCTGATACAAAACAAACATTATATAAGCAATAATAAACCTGTAACATAATACATAAAATCATACTTTTTAATAGTAGCAATTATGTAAAACTAATTTATTAATTTCATCCTCTAAATTATTTTATGATTAACACATAACTTTATTGTAGAACTAATAATTATAATTATATAATATAAAACAATAAATATTACATGTCTTTTCTATAATAATATTACTATTATAGAAAATATTAACATCAGTTTGGTGGTTAAGGTTTATTTTAATAACAAATTCAATTTATCTCACTGATAGCGATAGGGTTTGTGTTTCATCTTGTGAAAACCAAAACAGCAAATTATATAGAAGAAAAACAAAGTAAGCATGAACAAGAGTTGCAATAAGACTGTGTAGAGACAGATCTTGCAGGGGTAAAGCAATTAATAGCCATATAGTCAGAAAGTTACCTTTCTAGTCCGCAGAGGTACAGAAATGGAAACCACAGAGATCATTTCAGATGCATGAATGGAACAAAATGTTAAAATAAATCATAAGAATAAGAAACTAAAATTAAAAGGTTCTATCCTTCACTAGATGTTGGAATATAGGAGGGTAATGGTATAAAACCTGAGAAAAAGAGAAAATGTAAAACTTTATATGCCAACAGATAGGGAGTATATGAAAAGCAGTTCAAAGGAAATCTTTGGAGGACTAAGCAAAATAATAAAAGTGTAATGTCCTAGAAATAGAAATTATAGAGCATTGGCATGAGGAAAACCTGTAGGGAAACTTATTATCCAAGAACTGCTTGCATTTGTGGCTTGTAATAATGGTAAATAATGGGAAAATAGACAGGGGTGGATTTATGTTTAATTTATAAAATATTATAAAATATATGAAATTTATATGAGAAGATACATTAGCATAAGTATGATTTGGGGAGGGGATACAAGGGTTTTTATAATAGTCTACCCCCAGAGTGTTTGTACCAAATTAATTAGCACTAACAAATGATGATTCATTGATGTTATTTATAACAGGCAAATTTTGTGAAAATAAAACTAACAGAAATAAATATAAGTTCCTGCACATCCAAAGACCAAATATAGATACACAGGACACTGGAAAAGGCTTAGTAGCAACTTACATAAAAAGAACAGTAGTATTGTAGTGAGTGGACTTTAGGAGATATTGGCATGTTATGGAATGGATCACTTTTATAATCACTTCTATTTGTGATCCAAATTTAAATTAAGAGAAAGCCTGAAAACTGAAAAAAGTATTGACCTCCCTGTATCACTCATTCTCAGGCTTTCTATTCATATGGGAATTTATTTCTAATAATGGTTTAGATTTATGGTGGATCATGCCTTCTTAGTAACAGTTGAAGCAGCATAGGTGTTTTTACTAATATCAGTCCAAATATTTCCTAAAAAAGCTCACATACATCATTGTATCATAAGAAAATTCAGTATTAGTCCCTGCCTTAGATATACTGGCATAGCTATTAATTCAGTCCTTCAAATTGTCAGGACTCTTGATGGTGTTCAGCTATGATGCACTGTGGCTCTCTCCACGCAGAGGAGAGCTGAGTTTGCTAGGATTGGTGCTGGTCCATCTCCATCACAAAGGACAGATTCTCTCATTCCCTTTTGACTTTGCCTCTCATCCTTGTAATTAAGACTCTTTTGATTTTGTTTGGCAACTCACCATCCACAAAAAAAGGAGGGCAAGCCCAGAAAACTGGCGCTCTCACAATTTCACAGGGTCCTTGATTAAACTCCGTTTAATTCGGAGAATCTTAATCAAGGTAATTATCTGACTGAGGGTGTCTGCATCTGCACTTGCTCCTCTGGTGGGTTTCTCTAACAGCTGGAGGTGTTTGGGATGTGGCAGCCCTCCACAATGGGCCCACTGCGGAGGAGTGGTGTGTGTATCAGCAGCTCTCTTTAGCATAGTCCTGAGTGTATGGCTGTATTGATTTGTTTTTAAAACCTTCCAAATGTGTACAAAGCAAGCTGCTTATTTTGTGCCAGAAGACTAGATTAGCTAATTTGCAGTAATGCTGAATTCAACCCTTTAAAATATTTCTCCATAATTCTCATACTAAAGTGCACTAATTACTTACCTAGCACAATCACTACCTTCCCCAAAATGCAACAGAAAATTCAATCCAGAAAAAGGCCAGGGGGCACCAGTCATTTCATGCCATTTCAGGTTTCCCAAATGCCAAACATTTTGACTTTGTTAACTAGCCAACATTGCAGAAAACACAAATTAAAATAAATTGTGATATGAGAAATGTTTCTCTCAGGAAAACTGAAAGTTCTGTTAGTCAAAATAGTTTTGAGAACTAGTGCTATGTATAACTACTGAGCTTAGCATTTTGTCGTGTTACAGTGTTTTATCCAAGAAAGTTCATCTGGGGCTGGGGGTACATAGATTTTCTTAAAAACAATCCAGTTTCTTCCCTTTGATTTATACTCCATGAGTGAATCTATCTAACTAAAGCCATTATATATCTTCCCTTTTCCATTTCTTTCCGTCAAGGCCTTCAGTTTGTGGGTGGAGGAAAGATGAGAATCCTCTAATCACGCCACTGCAGGGTAGGAAGGCCTTGGACAGCCTCCAATCCAGCATTTCTCACTTTTTTTTTTCTAGTTTTTGATTTTTGTTTTTTAAATTGCTGAACATTTTAATAATAATATAAATCTAGTGAACCCTTGTGGAAGTTTCTTATTAAAATTTTTGGTATGGCTTATATAGATTATAAGCCAAATATTTTAATTCATATCCTATAATACTGAATATTATACTGTTAATACAATATCCAACATATCTACAACATATACAATTATATTATCTCTTCCATTTGTCAATTCAAATTAAATAAATGAAAAGCAAAATAGTTTTTGATGACAAAGAAATGTAAAAGGCTGTATTTTATATTTTGTGTGTTTCAGCTAAAAATCTTCTTAGCAAAATAGATAAAAATTGTCTTTATATCTGCATGCTTAGAATTCTTCAGCAATTAAAAAAAGTAATGTCCATATGTTATTTTAGATAATAAAGTAATAGAGACAATGCTAGATACTTAGTGCAAGCATTTTTCCTCTAAAAACATATTACCAATGTGAATCATTTTGAATTCTAATTTCTGATACTATTTATAATGTATTTCTCATAAATAAAAATCCCAATGAATCAGAAATGTTGCTATATATTTTTGTAAATATTAAAGTTATCCTGATGTGCCATATAGAAATTTGCTAATATGAATTTAATTTATGAATCTTCTGATTTGGTTTGCTTTGAAAATCTATCTTACAACTTTTTGTCATTCTTGACTATGAGAAAATAGTCATGTTACTTAACATCTCTGTGTTTCAATGTATGGCTCTGCTTTGTAGAATAATTTTCAAGATTAAGTGAGATAATATTTGGAAAGGGCCCAGCACAGTGCCTGGCCCAAGAAGCAAATTAAAATATTAGTTTCTTGTCCTCCTCCTGTTTGACGCTCCTTTCACTATAATGTTTAAATTTTCTAAATCTCTGGCTTTTTTAATCCTCCAGTTCCCTCATATGGCTTTTGCTATCTCCCTGTTACTAGTCCACAGTCCATTCCAGGTGGGTGCTAATTATCTTCCACTCATCACTTCGACACTCTCTTCTCTGTGAGCAGTCCAGTGGTGACTGTAAAACCCACTTTCTCAATACAGAGTTCAGTGAATCAGAGTGCTTTGAAGACTAGTGGGTGTTTTTGTCCAAAAATAAAAAAAGAAACTATAATTCAGAAGTTGGTCTTTATGTGTTCCAAGCCAACAATTCTTCAAGTGTACAGCCATTTAACTTGGCTTTTTTTCCTTTCTACAACAGACAGTATTGGTAATGCTCAGGGAACTGAACCAGGAAAATACAAGAATGCTCATGGAAAAAGGGGAGTTTTCTTCAGAGTCAATGTAACACTAGGATGATTTTTTTCCCTTACTATCCAAAATTATGGTTTATGTAATTACTTAAAAATAAACCAGTACACTCTATTCTGTATACATTTTTCTTATAATTATATTTAATAATATACAAAACAAAAATCTGTACTGCAACTACTAGAAAGAAACACTCCTCTGTTTCAGCAGTGGTCTCAGAAACGATATTCTCCTTCTCCCACATTTGTGAATTTTCAATTTTCTATAATTAAGCACTTATGACTTTTGTACAAGAAAAATTATGTGACTATTTAGCCTAAGAAAATGAGCATTTAAGCACATTTGTGCAATAAATTGAGGTGTCACTTATGAAAAAATAGTGGGGGGACTTAGTACAGTGAATATAGATGAACTTGGGTGCCACTGTCAGCAAGTTTTGCTAGAGACTCCCCACAAATCTATGAGGCATGCAGTGACGATTCTTAGAACAAGCAATCAAGGTTATTTCAGCAAGCAGCTGTCTCACAAACACCTCCAGGATGCTTTTGAAGGTTGAAGGATGTTGATCAAAGCAAAGTCTCTCATGAAACTTCAGAGACGTTTCAGCAGGACATTAAAACAAAACAAGGGAGCTGACATCAACTTAACTCCCCACCCTGATGTGGTTTGTCCTGTTGGCACCGTGCCTCTGATGTTATGCATGCACAAGGATTTAGATGACAGTGCACTGCTGTCACCATAGCAAAAACAGAATAATAGCTATTAGTGTATACTCTACGGTCCACCAATGTTTAGGAAAGAAAGCACCACATCTTCTAGGATTAATTTCTCTTTCATGGGGTAAAATGAAATTTAGAATCACCTAGATGGGTACTTTTGAAACTTTGCCTTTCCCCAAGAAACGGCTAAGGACAGGTTATCCAGTAGCACTACAGAATTAATTCTGCTCTGTATCAGCTTTGCACACAGGGACAAACAAACAGGAGACCCCCAAATTGCCCACTCCTATCATGGCCTCCTGAAGAAAAAAACATCACTCCGTGTTAACTGGTAGGACTCAGCAAGGCAGAAAGACATTGATTTTAAAAGGCAAAGTCTTCAAGTTCCCTAATGAATAGATTTGCCAGGGTAAAAACCATTTTCCTATCCACATTCCATTGGACACATTTAAACTATTCAGAAATTCTGTGAACAGAGTCTAATATAGATAAACATTACAAAGTTCTACCGAAGTCATAGTGAGACCTGCAGTGCTTACCCCTGGACAAATGTCTCCTCGAGTAACAGAGTAAAAAGAAACTAAAAGGGACTGAAAATAACAGTACACGTGCACAGTTGGGGCAAATTATGAAGAAGATACAAAAAGACCCAAAACTCAACTGCCACTTCTGAGGTGTCAGGAGCAAAAGCAGGGGACTGTGCAAGACCCCTGCACACAGCACCACCCAGGGGGTAGGCACACTACCTAAGCCACCCCTTCAGCCTGACCCATAGAGTCGCCCCACACTCACCCCGTTCCTCAGGGAGCGAGCAAAGGAACCTGTTGACCAGTTTTCACTCCCTCGTGCTGCAGCACGAGTCCCAATAAACTGAATTTCTCATCTGGCCTCTTATCAATTTCTATTGATTAAGGAGTCCAAGAACCCTGGCCAGTAATGACAGCATTCCCAAACAGCCAAGAACAGGAATCTATCTGAAGAATGCACAACCAGAAACTTTAATGAGTTATTTCAAGACACGTATAGTAAAATACATAGTTTTAAAACTAAATTTCTGTTACCTCTTCTCTTGCCATGTTATTGTTTCTCTGAATAAAAAGGCTGACTCAAAGTCTTCACTAAAAGAGGGAAAAGCTGGCAATCCTATTATTATAGACATACTTAGCATACTTACATAATACAGGAGCAACAGAACCATGTCCGCTTGTACTCGCTCGCTCTCACACACACATGCATACACACACGAGCATTTACGTGTACCAGAGAACTCTTTGGTATATCTAGCCCTCCTTCATTTTTGCCCCCTTTTTATCCTTCAACATATGAGAACGGACACATAAGGCTGAAGGAGCTTGGTTTCAGTTCTTGTCCACGTAATCCTCAAAGGAAACTGGACATTGTCTCAACCACCAATAATACAACCTAACCTTTGAAACTCAGGGAAGTAGGAGAGTACTGTTGTGGTGTGTACACCTCATGACCTCAATTATTACCTATTTCACGGATTTTAGTGAAATCCAGTCTCAACTAGATAGAGGAAAAAAGATACACAAAATAGAAATTCATAAACCCTGGTGGTCTTAATTAATAGACAGTGTACACACTGATGTGAGAAACTGGATTAAAGTTTGAGTTTTCCTTAGTGTTCATGTCTGGAAACCACCACATGCTAATATTTTCTAACTGTGATGGTAAAATCCAAAACACTTCTTGACTTGGCTTCAACCCATATTTCCAAACATATTTCACACTCAACTTAACATGCTTTCCCTAGAGTGAAATCTATGCTGTCCCAAACCTGCCCTTGCACTTTCTTGCATCTGACACTTAGCCTGTTATTTCAGTGTTCACTCCACATGGAATATCATGACAGTCCCATCTCTGCCTGAAGGACCTGGAGCAATTCCACTGTCCAATGAAAAGTTCAAAATGTGCAATTATTTCCATCTGTCTTTGTTAATGGACCTTGATCATGCCATTATTATAGCACTTAATGCATATTGATTTTCTTAAATTGAGCTCTTTGCGTCTCTAAACTGTAAACTTCTTGAAGGCCAGAACCATTTGTTACTAGACTTAAGAGAATGAATCCTGGAGTCATGCAGACCAGAGATGATATCTAGTCTTTGCAACCTAGAGATTGTTTGGGGTTATGGAAAATTCTTAATCTCCCTGAGCCTCAGTTTCCTAATTCATAACTCAGCGATGTTTCTGTAGTGAGGATTAAACATGATGGTGAATTAAAGTGCTATTACAGTGGCAAACACTTAAATATGGTTGTTAATATTTCACTCCAGGATGTCTAGCATAGGGTTAAGCTAATATTGAATCCTCAATAAAAATGTATTAATTGTTGAATGAATGAATGAATGAATGAAACTGTCTTCTTTCAAAAATCACTGAAATTTCTTACTCTTTTGAAAAAATTTGTGAGAATTCTTTTCTCACAAGAAAGGGGAAGTAATAAAAGGAGTCAGTTCTGTGTGTAACAATGAAATCTGCAGAAACATTGACAGACCAACGGGGAGCACTGTAAGTGGTGAGCTGGATGCACTTTCTCTTGGAGGTACTTTTTTAGAAGAAAAAGGAAATGCAAAGATATGCACAGAATATCTATCATCCAGCTGAGACGGCTTATTAGTGCTCTCATTGACACCACCAGCAAAGCCCACCTGTTAAAGTTCTACCCAGGAATCCCTGGGACTCAGGTGGCTCCAGGTGCACAGTGACAGCCAGAGTACACAGTAAACCAGGTCATCAGCCTGGGAATGGTCTTCATTTAACCAACCTGTCCTTGTCCTAGCTATGGTGCACACATGTGAGAAAGGAAAATTTTGGCTTCATAGATGAAGAAAATGATCTACTTACGCCCCATGGAAATAGATCTTTACAATAAAGCATGCACAGCCTAATGGCTGAAAAGTAAACTGGAATGGGAATTGCTTATCCAATGTAAACTGAGTTGTCCACAGATAAAGGAAAAATCTTTGAAAGTATTCCCCCAATTTATTGTGGAGAAAATGAAATAATTTTCTTAACTTAAAATGAACACAAGTGTAAGTTGCAAACTCCTTTCTTCTTGAGATATAGAAAAAGTTATTTGAACTACACTTCCACAGCCTGCAAGTCCAAAGCCTGATTCAAGATTTCTGACATTACCTGGGATTATGATCTACTGATTACCTCTATTTCTGGGCTCTTGCTTTTTGTTTTTTGTGGGGTGTTTTGGTTTTTTTCCCCTATTTTAATATCTGTTCTGTACAACTTTAACATGGGTGTAAAACTCTGCCCCTTTGCAGTTTTTTGTAAGACATTCTGATTTTAGATTTGTTGTTGATTTGGGCATCACGGGGAGGGGGCACAATATGCAATGCAGTGTAAAAGAATGCAACATTTCAGATTAAACACTCCTTTTCTTAAAAGCCTTTCAGTCATACCTCCTCTGAAAGCAGGGTCTGGACCTCAGCATCCTCCAGCTTTCTGCCGTCTCTCTGGTTCATTTCTCTTCCTGCTTCTTTCCCCCCGAGCCATTTCTCCTTTCTTTTTCCTAGAACACACAAACAACAAAATTCTTCTTTATTAGATGAAGTCAGCACTGCATAGTGCTGAGGCATGGACTGTGGATTAAGGCTTCCTTGGTTCAAATTCCAGCACTGCCACCTACAATGGCATGACCTTGGATAAGTCACTTAACCTCTGTACTTCACTCTCATCACCTGTAAAGTAGAGAATAAAAGAATTCATACCTCATAAAAGTAGGTATGATTCACTGAGTTAATATGCAGTTCTTGGCACACAATAAGTAACAAAAATGTTTACTTAAAAATCATCTCCTCTGATATTGCTGCTCAGACACCTTCAGTACCTTATCTTCAATCTCCAGTGATTTATCAAGATAGTTTCCAACAAAACACCTATTTTCTTCTTAAGAGGAATTCTGGTATCAAACGTTTAGGGGATGCTGGTTTCATATTAGAAATGGTTCCATCCTAGAAATCATTTGCAAAACACTGGTGTCTGCTATCATTTTTTTTGGTGACAGTGCTAAAATACTATAAGGAACAGATATTTACAGATAAAATGGTAACCAACCTAAGCACTTTATAGTTTTAAACCCGTGGAACATGATTCCGTAGGACCTATGATAATTAGAAAATGGATATTGTATAGTCTTTTAACAAGTTTATTAAGAGAACAAAGCTTTTCAAGTTCAAAGGAAACATCAGGAGAAATAATTTTATCTTGGACAGTATCACATTATTACCCAAAGCAAAAAATTTTCTTGAGATGCTGATATGAAGCTGTTTTAATTCCAGCAATGTATGGGGCAATGACCAAGATCCATAGGCCATTTAAACTTGCCTCTATAATAGTGTTTCATTCAATGAAATGATAAGCAGAACTGTCTAAGGTCATCTCTAGGGTAAAGGAATAGCATGCGAACAGAAGCTCCCAGGACATTTAAAAATAAAAACTGACATAAAAGGAGGCGTTATTAAAAGTAGGGGAGAGTAGTGCGAAGGGGGAAAATGATTAGGGAAAGATTAGTGCCAAATTATCTAAGGACTAAGACAAATTCAACTGGGAATGCTGACTTTTAGCTGCTCCAGCTGGCCATGAGCACTACTTGGAAACTTGTTCCAAATGCAAATTCCGGAATCCCTCCCACGTGTACTCAATCCAACTTAGACTCTTTGTAGAGGAACGAGGAATCTGTTTTAACAGGCTTTCCTGATGATTCTTATGGTGTTCAAGTTTGAGAAGCACTGAGGAGTATGCATTTGGGGATTGCCCACCATCTCTAAAATAATTTAAGTGAAAAATTCAAGAAAGAGAGCAGGCTTAATTTGGCATTTTTATTTTATTTAAAATTTGCTGTTTAATCTTTTTGATAAGCCAAGCATCTCCTTTAATTTACCAGCATTTGAAGTAAATCGGTTGCACAAAAGAGAGTAATTTCATGTGGAATTTTAGGATTATCTTAGTAGACTGCTTACTTGAATAAATAAATTTGTCAAATTTCACATTTAATTGTCAGGAAGTCCTGAGCAACTGGATGTCAATTTCTGTAAAATGATGCTATAACTTCTTTATTTATCTGTGATAAAAATTTTTGGCAATCTACATGGTATCAGGATGTTTAAGAGGACTGAGAAGACAGGGTCATTTTACCAAGGATTCTATAGATGCCGGTCTTCATTCAGGCTGACAGTCAATGATAGTCTGTTAAGGGCTGAAGTGGAATCTGAGTTTCCAATATTGAAAGAGATGGAGAGATTTTTATATGTTGAATGACAAAATAGGAGTACACCAGAAGCAGGGGTTTCAAAATTTCTTATTAGAATCTTAGCTTAAATAAAATGTTATAGAAGTCTTTATTTAAAAAAGGAAAAGGTTTTGAAATAAATAATTTTGAAGATGTGAATGCTTAGCATTTGTCAGGCACTAAAATAATGAATGTATACATGATAAATATAATTTACTTGTAATGAAATAGTACAGGTTATTGATTTCAAATTTAAAAGCTAAACTGTTTCATATACTAAAGTTTTCCATTTTTTCACAAATTTCATTATACATTAGATCTTTGCTAGTCTGATATAGTACTGTGCTTATATTACAGTGGATGTAGATTAGATTTTACTTCAGAATGTAACTTCAAAATATCTATCAATCACTCGTAAGATTAAAAAATGCAGAAAAGTAACCTCATACAATTTCCTAAGCCAGTTTTTTCAGTCCTAAAATGGTTCCATCTTTGGCCAGTGGGAATCTTTTGAGTTGCCTCTTGTGTCCTTCTGACATGATTCTAGTAGTCTTTGATAAACTTGCTTTCTGGTGTGACAAATTTTCCCTTCCCACACCTGGAATTAGCCATTTTTTCCCCTTCAATAGACCTCATATTTTTAATGGTGAATTGTTTTGAGAGACTATAACTCTGGTTATAGATTACTATGAACAACTTTTTTTTGTCAGTATTTATTTAAATGTTCAAAAAGGGATTTTTTTTTCAGTTATATAGGATTGGTATCAATTTGCTCTTCTTTGCTCACATACAAACTGGTTATTGTCATTCTTAAAAATTTTAATTTTATAAGGAAAAATAAAGTATTTGCATTGTTTTATAAACATTTATTTATTTATTAGCAAGATGGTATGTTTTCTTATTGTTCATATTTGTGAATTTTCTGTTTGTGCTCAGTTGGTTTGCTATATTCTTTCTCCATATATCAAGAATAAAACCTTTTGTCTCTCATAAATGTTTTTTAAAAAGTCTTATGTTTGATCAGCATTCTGTCTTTCTAAAAGTCAATTATTTATCAAAAGAGAAATTAAACAAATATTTATTGAATACCTATTCTGTGCCACACGACAAATATTTATTTAGCACCTATTAGGTCCTGGTGATACAGAGGTGAA
Organism: Camelus ferus; assembly: GCF_009834535.1. Classification (NCBI taxonomy): domain Eukaryota; kingdom Metazoa; phylum Chordata; class Mammalia; order Artiodactyla; family Camelidae; genus Camelus; species Camelus ferus. The sequence goes on from NC_045699.1 coordinate 16,142,596, forward strand.
TAAAGCAGAACATAGTTCTTGTTCCTCTTGGGATTCAATTCTAATGGAAATATTAAAACCTTTATTATCTCAAAACTATTTGTGTAGAAAGGCAATTATTAGATACAATTTTAAAAATAAGTAAGAATAAAAATCTTCACTGTGGTTAATATCTGTTTCTTATCTTTGTTTTACGATGGCTAACACCTAAATCTCAACATGATGTGATCTGGGATCCTTAATATTTTTAAGTGCTTACAACTAGTTCCAGAAATTCAAGTATTAGAATTTCAATCTTTTAGTGAAATACTACTTACTGTTTTTAACACATATCAGATAGGTTTAGCTATTATTATATAAATATTATTACTCAGTTATTATGGTGACATAATAATGATGAATATAATATTACTATGCATTGCCATACATACATGCTATTTTATTTTGTAAATATTTAATATATTATTTGAAATTGTTTTATTAACACTAGCAGAAATAAAACATATGAAGTAGCATTTACTGAGAAAAAAGCTTTGCTTAATCTAAAAGGAACTTAAAAATGCATTTGTACGTTTATACCAAGCAATCAAAGCATACATCTTGAATTTTCTTAGATAGTCTTGATTTTTAATATCCTATTCCATTGATTCTAAAATTATATTCAGAATTGTCAAAAATCATGGATCCAATCTTTAGTCATAAAATATTAGCATTATTTATATTTAAAAACCATTATGTGGATACTTTGGAAATTATGAATGTTTTATGGAAATAGATGCTTTCACTAAAAATGATAATTGACTGAATGTACTTCAGTATTAAATACATTCATAGTAGAAATATTTTGTTTAAAAGACAGCCGTATACTTGTCATAAAGAGACCTGGACCATAAAAGAGTATGCTAAGAATTTAAGTATTATTTGTCCATCCCCACTATCACAGAGTGACCGCCATGAGCTACATGCGATGTACATTACAGGGTCATTTTCACTTCCAAATGAGCTTTAATAATGTGTACAAATCAGCAGAGAATTACTATCTGTATATAATAGAAGCTTTTTGTCCATTGAAAGCATGTAAAATAATCCCCATCATATAGGTATTAGCAGATCATTTTTTTCTGGTTTTACTGTTTGATTTAATAACATGCAAGTTGAATTTATGCTTGAACCAAAAACATCTTCAAACCCTCCAAGAAGTGATGGAAAAAACTAAATATGACCCATTGTCATGAAGAACACACAATGCTGTATACACTAAAATGACAGAATGGGATTATCCTAAATATTGAGCTTTTACTACTTTCTGTGCAGTCATCAATTAAGATCTACTCTCACCTGTGAGACTGCACAAATCCATTATTTATAGTAAAAGATAAGTGATGTTTCCTTCTCCAAATCTTCAGGCTAACAAAAATGTGTTTTCAACGGTGTTTTCTTAATGTTATTCAGTTGCTTCAGGAACTTTGTTGCTTTCAATACTATCCCCTACTTCCAATCCCCCTAAAGCACAAATCTACTATATTAAAAATAAAGATGTAAAAACGTCACTTACTTTTTGAAAGTTCCCTGAAACTGTAAAGATCTATGCCATCTAATACCTAAAAGAGACAATAAAGTGTCCAAGGAGAAGCAAACATAAATATACCAATGATTAACTATTTTTATAATGCCTTAGTCATGTTCATATTATCAAAAGTACAGCAAGTGAAAAACACTAACAGGCAGGATCTGAATTATCACTAACTAGAGCAGAGCTATGAAGAAAGGTCTTGGAGATATGGATTAGTCAGTAGAACGCTGCAACTGCCTAGGCAAGTGCTGATAAGGAGAAGAGAGACAGCAACTGTACTCTGAAGAGAGAAAGGCACAAGTTAACACGAGCAGTGTAGGCAGATGGCATTACTGTCAGTCTGCTCACCCTGGTTTAGAAATACTGAAACCCTTCCACAGCCTTTGGTTAACAGCTACTGGCCCAAGCCCGACTTTTCCACTCAGCCCATTTCCTGAAACCTGATTTCTCTGTGAACCAAAAAAAACTGAAGTTCTAAGAAACTTCAGTGAGGGCATGCTGAGTCCTGCTTTAGCACTAAGGCTCACACCCCCTCTGATGCGATGGTGCCTGTGTCACTCAGATTGTTAAATATTTTTAGTATGACTTTTGTCTTTAAGAAATAGATGTGAACTTTTTTATTTATCCTGCACAGCACTTGATGTGCACTTTCAATATGAGGATTCTTGTCTCTCTTCTGTTCAGGAAGATTCTGCACTAATATCTCTTCAATGATATTTTCCCCCCATTTCGTCTATCTTCTTCTGTGATCCCTACTGGACTACTTTTGAACCTATGGGTCTTCTCTACATGTCTCTTAGCATGATTTTCCTATTTTTAGTATACCATCATTTTATATTATTTCTATAGCATTGTTTAATATGCACATTTAAAAGTGATTTTATTATGCTATGATTTTCATTTTTCCTAGAGAATCCATCTTCTGTTTCATTTCATTGCTTCACCTGCAATGAGTTTTAGTCATGTTTTGAATTGCTTATCACAAAGGACACCTTCTACTCTCCCTTTCTCTTCTGCTTCCTCCCTGTTTTTCTCAAACTCTGCAACGTTTAACAGTTTTGTAAATGATTCACTTGTCTTCCTAGGGGTCCCAATCCCAATCCACTGACACCTCGGTAGCGCAGAGATCTTGATGAGGTGATAATGTGGGACATTGCAGCCACTGAGAGTTACCAGCTTGTCTAAATCTTTCTCTGTCAGGATATGTCCACTACCTTCTCCCCCCGGTTTGTGGCTTCATGTAGGCAGCACAGCTCAGGGTATGGTGGAGAGGTTAGTTTTCTGCCTCCTTCAGTAGGAAGAGAAGGGAAGCTGCAGCCACACATTTCATGCAGGGAGCCAGGCCCAGTCAGCTTTATCCTCCTTACGTGAAGAACTTTTAACCCTCATTATATATACAAGGAATACAGCTCCTTACTTCCAAGCTTGAGGTTCTGTAAATCTGCTTTTCAGGACAGATTATTATCTTTGTTTCCCTCTTTCCCTGTGAGACCACTGCAGTGCTTGTCTTCCCATTTGGGCACCAATATTTCATTTCACTTCTATCATTTTATACTTTATTATTTCTGTGGGCTTAGAAGAAGGGAAAATGGTGCTTTTATCAGTCACGGTTCCAGCAGGAAACAGATGGTATGCTCAAATTAGGATAATTCAAGGCAAGTTTTAAAAAGGGACCACTGAAAAAGATGTTTTCAGGGTATAGGGAATCAAAATTGATACTGTCATATTCTAGTATGGAGTAGAACCTGTAGATAAGACGAAAGGGAATGGTAAGACAGGAAGAAAGAGGAGGAGACTGTCCTTTGTGTAGACAAACAAAAAAATCCAACTATATCCCCTCTCCTTCATACACACACACAAATTTATGGGACATTCATCTGGGATTATTTTTGCAATTTGCTTCTTACCTTACTGTTGGGCTGCATCCCGCAGGCTTGTAAGCCTTGTAGTTGCCCAGCCTAGAGACAGAAGAAAGAGCCCAGAGTCAGCAACAGAGACATCAATGTCATATCGGACAGGGGAATCTTACACAAAGGGTCCTGGAGAGACACCCCACCGTCTGCGGCAGAAAGTGGGGAGGACGCAGCAACAATCTTCGCTACTCTCGGGAGGAGGCGGCTACCATTTATAAGGGGAATTGACATCAGGTGGGCTTGTCAGTTACTAGGGACTAATTAAGCCCAATAATCAAGATGATTGGATACTCCTGTGAGTGAAGCAGGGCCTCGTGGAGCAGAGAGCAAGAAAACAGCCATCCTAAATTACTCATCATAAAGGAGGCCTTCTACTTTCCCTTCCTCTTCTTCCTCTCTGTTTTCTCAAACTCTGCAACGTCTATCCTAAATGTCATTCTAAATGGCTAACCATATACTTACCCCTAACACTGGCTTATGAATAGGTCACATTTATGTATCCCTTATGTGATGAAATTTGAGAAAGAGATAAACTGTGTAAGCTTATACAACTTTATCATTGTGAAGACTCAGAACAACCTAAAAAGGTTGAAACAATAAATATACAATATGCATTCCAGAGAATGCATGGAGACTTTTAGTCAAGATGATATTGTACATTTATGTTTTTGTACATTGGGCTAGATAACGTCTGTTTGCCACTGCTATGGCAGAAAGTAAGGTAAAGAAGTATGGAGAAAGGTTTGAGTTTTCATAAATATGGATCTGTGTGTGTGTGTGTGTGTGTGTGTGTGTGTGTGTAGGAAATAGCTGCAGTTGGATTTGTGTGTGTGTGTGTGTGTGTGTGCGTGTGTGGCAGTAATGTGATATCCATACCCAAATGGTGACACAACAGGTGCTGCTTTTCACCCAAATTTTTTTAATGTCAGCTTCCTCTCTTTCTCTGGTTTCTATCATGTTCTGTTCTCTTCTTCACCTCCCAAAGTAGAGAGTTGACTAGGTTTTCTTCGGTAATAGAAAATCCAAGGCATAACAGACAGAGACAGAAAGACCATTGGGCTTGGAGTGAAAGATTTGCTGTTTGACTTTGTCCATCTGATTTAAGGAATTAAACTCCCTAAATATCAGGATATTCATGTTTGCCTCCCCCCTCCATGGGGATGTTTATGTCCACCTTTACTCAGAGGTTCAAAACCAAAAGGGAAACTTCAGATTATCATTAAAATGGGTTTTACTTTTAGGGAGGACCCAGGGAAAGAGAGTGTGCCCTAGACCCTGAAAGTGGGCCAGAAAGGGAAATTTGAGCTGGCACTCACTCTGGCTAGGGAAGAAGAAGGACCCCTGAAGGCAAACTGTCTCCAGCAAAATGTTTTCCTTCCATTTACTCAACCTGCCAGACATCCTCTCACATTAGGTTCTTTGCACTGGCTGTTCCCTGTGCCTCAAATGCACTTCCCACAGATACTTGCCAGGTAAACTCCCTTAACTCTTTGAAGTTTTTGCTCAAAAATCATCTTACTGAGGCTTACACTAATGGCCTTATTTGACATTGCAACCTATAGCCCCCAGCACTCCTAATCACCTTCGCCTGGCTCCATTTTTTTCCATACCACTTATCACATTCTAATATATTCTATAATTTACTTGTTTACTACATCTATTGTTTTTTCTGTTGTGTGACAACACCACATCGTCCGTACAACACCCACACTAGAATGCAAGATCTATGTTGACAGGGATTCTGTCTGTTTGTTCATGGATGTATCCCAAGCACATGGCTTAGTGCTTGGGATAGAGAGTGTGTTTCAGAACTATTTGCAGGATGAATAAATGTGTCACTCTAATATTTTAAAGCAACCACATGCAGATTTCCCTGGTCACTGGCTGAAGAATGGCATACGCCACCATGAGAAGACTAGATGGAACTTGACAATAGGGACTGACCATAGGGCTTTGGGAGACTTCAGTGACTTAGAACCAAGTTAGGAAAATTCTGTTTGTTGCTCTACTATACCCTGCTTCTTCTAACCCGCTATCAAGGCAGTTATACCCATTGTCTGAGTGTGCAGTGGAGAAGTTCTTACAAAGTACTACCATTCTGACAGGCAGTCAGATCATATCCCCTGAGGAAGATAAACACACATAATTTTACATTCCAGTAGGCAGCGGCAGTTCACTTACTGTTTCATCTTTTTTAGGTTGGTCTGAATCCTCAAAGTGATAAAGTTGTATGAGCTCACAGTTATCTTCCTCATGTTTCATCACATCAAGGATTCATACATGTGATCTAGTCATAAGCTCGTGTTCGAGGATGTTTTATGTGAGCTATTATTTAAGCATGCTTAAAATTAATTTAAAAAATACAGAAATGTTAAACATGTTCAATGTAAGATGCCAACTGCAAAAAATGTGTGTGTGTATGTGTGTGTGTGTATGTGTGTGTTGGGGGTGGGGTAATAGAGTTAGCCATTAAACCACTGTGCAGAAAGCCTTCCAAGCAGAAAACTAAGGCAAAGTCTTGAGACTATAGAAAAAAACTTTCTCCAAATTCAAGTAAGCTGCATTGGGCAACAGACATCTTGGGCTGCAGCCACAATATAAAAGCCATAGAGGAAGATCCCCTAAGCTGAGAAGGTCCCAGTAGCGCCAGAAAGATAGGAGTTTGTGATTCCATCAGTTGTGTTTATTTTTCAAACTCTCAGTGTATTCGGACACTACTTTAAATAAGAAGTTGTTCCTCCAACTTCACAAGACCCCTTTTTCTTCAAAGGAAGGAATAAATTTAGACTTCCACTATAGAAATGTGGAAATTTGTAAATAATGCTGCCATGTACGTCCATTTGAGACAGGAGGGAAGGGGGCAGGGCACAACCATTGGAATGACACAGGAATACAGGACAAACTAGAGGTTAGAACCAAGATTACAGAAGATTCTACTGCTAATAGACCTTCAGCCTCACGGCACACCCACAGGTGCCATGACAGTTCCCACGCTGACTAAAAAACGCCAAAAAGTGGGTGGGGCCAATTCCTGGAAATTCCCATCCCCTCCCCAACATAGTTGTAATAATCCTCCTACTTGTTAGCACATGAAATTACCAAGCCCATACAAACTAACAACTCGGTGGTCATTCTCTCTTGCCTTCTCAGATGGCCCGCTCTCTGTCTATGAAGTGTGTATCTACTTTTACTTTAAACTAAACACCCCCACACTGCAGGGCTTCTCTCCCTCTCGCCTTTTGAGATGGCCCACATTCTGCCTATGGAGTGTGTGTCTCCTAAGCTGCTTCCCTTCTAAGTGAGATGGGCCCCACTCTATCTATGGAGTGTGTTATCTCTCTAAATAAACTTACTTTCACTTTACTATGCCTTGCCCTTGAATTCTTTCCTGCTCAAGGCAAGAACCTATTCTCAGGCAACACATTCAAGATATACCCTCCATCCCTCCAGAGCATACATTCGCTTAGACTGGATGTGAAAACCTGTTCCTTCAGTGCAGTGGAATCTATATAGTGGTACAGGGTAGGTACCTGATACTCAGGTCCTTCTGACTGACCGAGACTTCAACCCTGGGTGCTAAAATGCATTTGTCTTATGTCTACTTATTACCTCCACTAATTATGGGAAATATGGCTTCTTAACTTTTCTTTCCACCTCTGAACTGCAATGTTTATAATCATCATTTAATCTAATTATCACCTATTATTTTAATTCAAAGTCACATGTTTTGTTTTCAAATATGTATCTCTGCCTCATCTTACTCAATTCTTTTGTCTGCTGCAATTGTGGAGGGCATATGAGTCAAAGACCCACAAGGGGCTGTCTATCATGGTCTATTTGGAAATTCACAACTGTGCCTTGAGTGATACAGTGACAAAGCTGGCTTCTTTCAAACCAATTATTTGGTTTCCAAATTTTAATGAACCATATAGAAAGAGCTGTAATCTACTAGTTTTCTCCTTCTGGCTGAATTTTGAGTTATTTAATGTCAGTTATACTGAGGCAAAGACAAGGACCTTGGAATGAGTTATCCTGAGTTCTAGATCTGTGTAGTAGCTACGAGCATCAAGTGATCTAACATTCTAGAAGATACACATTATAGAAAGGTGATTTTTTACACGGGTTGTGAAAGGCTATGCACTTGGACCCTTTTATTCGCTTTAAGAGACAGGAGAAAAAGGGGATCCCTTTTGACTGCTATATTGCTCAGGCATTCAAATTTGTCATGTATTACATCACACTAAGATTAGTCAGAGATATTTTTAAATATGATATTCTTCACAAAAATTCTCTGTAGTTTTTCTTCTTTCCAACGTACTTATGCTTTGATCTGTTATTAAATTCATTTTCCTTCAGGCTTCATCTCATGATTCTTTTTCTATAGTAAATAGTTACATAATTCATTTAGTTCATTTTTTCTTTCAAAATATATTAATCTATACATATTTATACATAAATGTTTATATGCACATGTATACAAATATAATGTGTGCACATATGTGTATATATACATACATACAACAAGGTTTATCACAAATGACTGAAGTCTTCTTATTTTTTTTCCCACCTCTTCACACCTCCCATCACTCCAATACCAGTCTCATTGCTTTTACATATTTCTTCTTATATTTACTTGTATTTTATTTCACTACTTCTCTCTGTTTTGAGTATGATATCTCATTCCTGCCTTCTGTTGCGGCTGGTTCCCTGTGCTTTATTCTTTACCAAATAAATATACGCACTTTTTATTTGTCAATTCTATCTCAATAAAACTTGAAAAAATGTTGGAAGTTTTGGAGAATGAGAGGGCTCTTACAGACATGGGCAGTGCATGCTACCTTATGCCGTTGGCAGAGAAAACAGAAGGGTTGTGTATGTGGGTACAGCTCTTATACTCTGCAGCCTTCTAAAGTCTTAAGACTCCATTAAGCCATGTAAGTTAGTATACAAACTCCTACTTATGAGTGTTTAGTGGGGCTTTTACTTTCTATGTTGTTCATTTTGGAAAGACAAAAGACCTATATTTCTATCTTCTAAGAACATTATCTGCTCATGGTAAATAAACCCTGGTGTCCTAAATCATTTTTACTGACGGACTAAGGTAAGAAGAAAATCTTTCAGTAATAAAGAAAGTAATTTTAGTTTTGTTTTCATAAAGGATTAATGTTATCAGCTAAGGGGAAATAACTAGCTATAGGTAGAAGGGATCCAAAGTAAAAATAATTCCAACTCACCAGGCACCTCACTCAGTTACTTTGATGTAGACCTTACAGTTACTTTATTTCGGAAATTTTACTATAAATGAACATTGCTCAAAAGTTAGCCATTCTATGAGGTGGTGGTGGTGGTTGTTACTGTTGTTTGTATGCAGACATCTTGGTTATACTTGCTTTAAACTTCTGTAGACTAAAGGTGTTATCACTACGCTTATGACATAAACCCTTGGGCACCTATATAAAATAATCAAATGTATTGACTTAACTAGGGATACAGATTAAGATTTTTATGTATAGAACATGTGGTTATATTTTCTCTATCTAGGTAACTAACCCCATTGGCAAATTATCATAGAAAGAGTGACTGCTGCTCTAAAGGCAACATTACTTGGGCTATATATTCAGGTTTACAGTCCCTGAGCTTGTGGGATCTGTGTAGAACCAACAGGAAATAGGCCACAGACTGGTACACAAGAGATTTGGGGAAGTTGAATTGAATCTGAGGGGAGTTGCTAGGAAGTTAGAGGCTGAGTTGGGCGCCCTCAGTACAACCTTGATTTACTAGAAGGATTTACAACACTCAACATATAGTTGTACTCATGGTTAAACCTATTACAATGAAAATGAAATCATCAAAGGGAAAAGGTACATGGGGGAAATACTGGAGAAAACCAAATGCACTCTTCTAAGAGTTCTCTCCCTTTAGGGTCACAAAGGACATGCTTAATCTCTCTAGAATTAAATTATGATATGTTATCTATCAGGAAGGCTCATTATAGACTCAGTGCTCAGGGTTTTACTGGGGCTTGGTCAGATAAGCACTCTCTGCCTAGTATGGATGAAAATTTGAGACTCTTAGAAGAAAAGTGGTTGTTCAGCATAAACTGTATAGTTTGCACAGTTTAGGCACAGTAAGTCGATATTATCAGTTAGGGAATGGTGAGAACCCACATGAAATCCAAATTCCCAGATGCCAGCCAAGGACTGACCTTGCAAGCAGGATTTCATAGTAGTCTCAGGCTTGCTCTGTTAACTCTTTTCTGGAAAAAAACTAAGAGGCAAAATAAGGGAACTACATTTTATCTAGTATCTCTGTTAAAATCTTTGCTAGGCATTTTTTATATCCAGTAGCCCATTTAATTTTCATGACGTCTCCATAAGGTACAATGGCAGGGGTGCTGAAGCTGAGGGGTGAGGAGATGTAATAATGAGCCCCCTTTGTCCCAGCCCTTGATGCCTAAGGACTCTGCTTTATATATCGTGGCAATTACAGAAGTCTAGAATTGCCACTCATTCCCATCCTGTGGGTTTCAGGACTCATATTCTGATTTGAGGATTCCTCTTCACTCATGGACTGCATTGAGTCACAACAATCTTTCTTTGAAAAGTTAAAATTGGTTTCTATACAGTCTCCACCCAGTACAGAGGGCACATATACTCTGTACAGGATTTCTAAGGTTTCTTTATTATTTCTTGGCTTTTGGACTTCCCACAGAGAATGTAAGCACACAGAGAGATTTTTCTACTTTTCCATGGAATTGGGTGCATTTGGTAAATGGCAGAGAAAACAAACACATATGAATGTGTTTCATTTGATTAATTTTCTCAATTACAGCCGCCTGCTCATGGCATAGGATGTAGCAGGGATCAATGGCTTTTGTCATCCCCACTTCCTTACCATTTTTTTGATATCCACACACCCTCATCACTGTTCCTGCCCAACCAGCACCTGTGGGGAAACTCTTTCTCCTTACTTTCTACATGTGGTTCAAGGAGAGTCTGACATTTAGAATACATCATTCACTGATGATAGTTGTTGAGTCTGTGCTCAAGCTAAGCCAATCAGATTCTATTACTATCTCCCCTGAATGTGTTGAAAGTGCAGTTGGGAAGGAAGAGTCCTTTTGTCTCTGGAGGGTTAGTGAAGGCATGTGAGCTTAGCAGCTGTTGGTGGCATGGAGTGGGGAAGGAAGGCAACTGGTGGAGAAAAGCAGGGATAAGAAATAATACGCTGTTCCTGGTCTCAGGTCTGTCCCCACCTTCCCATGTTCATGAGCCTTTTTTATTGGCCTAATTCAAGTTACATTTCTGCCTCCACAGACCACAATAGCCCTGGCCACTAGGAGGGTCTATTAACCTAAAAAACATTTGGGGAGAGAAAAATTAAACTTGGAATTCAGACTCTCCTGGTGAAGTAATAAGGAAGGTTATTCTAGAAACACATATCCATGAAGAGAACAGAGAACAAGACCATAGGATCAGGCCTCCTCTATCTAAAATATCTCGGGACAATTTCTTTTGTTTGGAAGTCTAGATCAGGAACTTCGCTGCAGGCCTGCCTGAACAGGTCCTGAGACTGAGAAGTGGGTCAGGCCCCACACCAGCTCTCACCCTGAGGTGGCTCTGAGGCCCAGGCTTTCCTATCAGAACTCTATATCCTTGGTAGAAGCTTCTGAGTATATGCCTTAAAAATCATAAAAATGCTTGTCAAACAAGATGAATGTCTATTATACTTTTATTCTGTTACCTTTATGATTTTTTTTTTTTAGTATTTATCTCTATAATAAATCTGAAATAGGCTGTGTTGCCTGGTGCAGGACTCTAACTACTAAAAGGCAAAAAATCTGTATACAAACATACAGAAAAAAGTATTCTAAATATTTGCTTTTAGAAGTATCTTAAAATATGATTTCATGTATTCTCTCCAGACAATCTGAAAAAGAATTCTGTACAACTCTTTTCTAAGTAATAAGAAGAAATTACCCCCATTTTGTTTTCATATCAGACAACAAGTGTGTCTACCTCTGGGAACATATTGAAGATGATTATTTCCAAATAATACTTGTTTGTGCCAAAGTGAGTAGATATCTTTTGCTCTATTTTCTAACAAAAAGAGCTAGTAAATGCAAATTGTGTTTAGGTTGACATCAATATTTTGCTGGGATAAATGCTGGCAGATTTAATTTCTCTTGGAAAATGGCAATCATATGACATCTCAAAGTGATTAAATATAAATTTGATTATTTGGAAGTAACAGCAAAAATCCACCTTTAACTTCATGCATTTTGGTGAGGAGTCATGCAGTTTCCATGCCAGGTTAATGGGAGTTTTCTCATCTGAATGACAAATCTAAAAAGACATCTCATCATGTAATCAGAATGGTGAAGGTAGCTTTCCATTCACAAACTCAGATGTTCAGGTGGTTGAAGTGAATTCTAAAACTGCATTCAGCAAGTAAATAATTCATAACTAGCCATGAATTTTGCCTTTGCTTTTATTTTGTTATACATTAGTGTGTGTTTTTTTCCCAATTTCCTAACCCAAATTACTCTCCTTACTATTAGTTTCTTTGGGCATAATGGATCACTATCAGCCAATCTGTGAGTGATTTATAAATAATTACATTTTCACAGATACATGTGTACCAAGTCACAGAATAATGCAATGAGATTATGAGCTTTAAGAGTTCATTTCCAAACTCCTTTGACCTCCGTGTCATCCTAGATGCCACTCTGTGGTTGTACCCTTTCCTAAGTAACTTGGAGAATTACCCTTTCTCGCTAATGTTCAGGAAAGCAATTTCCCCTCTAATGTGCTACTGCAAAGTAGCTGGAGCTGGTTGCGGTGGGATGTTTGTGTTTGCATGGTGCACATTTTTCCCCTGACGACTGCTGTCATATCGACTCACTTTGATAGTCAAAATAAGCCTTTAAAAATGTTTCTCTATACACTCCAGATTAATCCAAACCTAAAACAATCAAGCTGACTTTGTTTGCCTCTTGCAGCACCAGCGACATCAAGATAGCAGACAACACTTCCAGCTTCAAGAATGATTATCGTTGTCGAAGATGTGAGAGCCTGATAGAAGGAAGTTTGACTTTCATAAAAGAAATTGTCTCTGGAGGACTTAGAGTGGCTCAGAAAGAGCCTGCCTGGGGAATCAGGAAGACGCTATCAATGGCATAGATTTGAGATGCCATTTCACACAGAGCTTCTTTCTCTCTCTCTCTCTCTCTTTTTTTTTTTCTACTCTCTCCACCCCCATCAATGTTGGCAGAAATTCTTGCAAAGTTATAGAATGAAGGTGAACAGGACAAAATTAGTAGATTCCTGTGAGTCATAACAGTCTCAACACAACCCCTAGCTGTACTTCATGTTAAATCATAGTGTGGGGTATTTTGCAGATATGGGGATGATTAACCACGGGGAAGGCTCACCTCCAAAGGTGGTAATTTATGTCACTGTGCAACATAAATTGAAAGAGAAATAGAGACCAGGTAGGGGGCCAAATGATTTGAATTTGTACCATTTTCATCTCATTATCTTAATGTATGGTACAGACAGCAGACTTAGTAATGTCAAGCCTTCCTATTAACAAAAGAGATCTATAATGAGACCTAAGTTTCACAATGCCAGTGCTCAAATGGCCCCAAAGACCTTTGTCAAAGACCTGATATTAACTATTGGGGTTCTGACATGGCATTTAAAACAAAACAAAACAAAAAGAAGTGTCTTTCCAGAATGAAGTATCAAAATGATCTCTTATAACCAATGCAGTTACAGAAGAAAGGATAATATCTTCACTACTTAAGACAGAGCTGCATTCAGACAGGAAGGAATAATTTTTGTCTCAGTTATATTGGAGCAGAGTGGGATGACTGCAGTAGCAGTAGCTAACAATTGTTGAGCTCTTACTGCATGCCAGACATCATGCTAACTGTTTATAACCGCGTGTAATAGACTCACATCCACTCTGAATGAAGTATGTACTTATTAGCCCCTTTTATAGATGGGGAAACTGAGGCTTAGAGAGATCAATTTCTTTGACTAAGGCCACATTGCTAGTCAATGGTGAGACTTTGTAGGGTTTTCCCCCTCTTAGTGGGGAACAAAAAGTGAGAGCTGTCCTAACTTTGGAAATGTAAAATCATTGCTATAACTGGGAGGCAGAACTCCATGGTTCATTTTGCAGCATTTAGTGTCCTAACTAAAATGGGGACCTGGTTTTTTTAGGCAAGCTCACCAATATCAAACACCAGTTTTGTTTGACTGCAGATGAGAAATACGAATGCATTTGTTTCTGTTTGCACCCTTTTCCAGCTGAAAACCTCTCTTGTTAGCTGTCAACAATGTCACTTCCACATTTTCATGTGATGGGTTTCTACTGCTGCTTATTTTGAAACAGAGGTGATAATTAATCTTCCCACATTCAAGCACTGCAAACATATTTCAATTTCAAATGAGGTAAGACCCAAGCTGAAACACCCACACTTGTATTTTAGATAGCTTTGTGCCAGGCATTGTAACTGGCCTGAATTTTCTCTGTGGCAGTCACACTATTGATGATGAGTGTAGAAATATTTCTAATGGACAGTGTCAGCAGAAAAGGGAGCTGATACATTAGCAAAAGTTGGAAGGAAGAAAGGAAATGGGAATAAGGTTAATGTTAGTCATTTCGCTGACCCTATACATTTCCCTGCTTTATCTACTTGTCTTTAAGTAGCAGCATAATTTTGAAACTTACCTGTAGCACCAGGTAAATACATCTCTTTCTGTATTCACTGTCACTGATTTTGAAATTGGGTCTGGTCACAGTATAGAATCAGAACTGGAAGAGATCTGTCAGTCATATAGTTTGTATTTACATGTATGTGTTTGGATACTGATCTCTGGACTAGGACTTTAGTAAACACTTTTTACAGGGGATTTAGTATCTTTAGTTGGGATACTTTCATCTCAAGACTGTAAGAGTAGAAATAAAAGAAGGGGTTACATTCTAATAACTTCTGTATATGTATGTTACACATGGTTAACTTTTTTTCCTTGAAGTTTCTCTTGAAGAAATCACACTTAGAACTCTAAATAACATGAGTAATATTATAGGTACATATTCCCAAAGAGGCCAGTGCAGGGTCTTGCATGCATAACACATGGTTCTTAACAGACACACATTCTGGGTTCTCATATTTCACAGGCAACCATGAGAAATCTATCCCTCTTTTTCTCACTTCCTTTTGTTTCCTCTGATCTTTTATGTACCTCTTAGCTGGAAGGATGAAAATCTAGTGAGGTCCATCAGCTCAGGTGATCAGGCAGTACCGTCTCTGCAGGAGAGCTGCTTCCAGGATATCTGCGCCACTCACGAGTCATGAAGGCTGTGTGGTGATGACTGAGGGCCCAGCAACTTCCAAGTACCTGTAACAGGAAGGGTACCACTTTCTCACTCTGAATGTTGTGATTATTAGAAATTCTTGAGATTTTTCTGGTAAATACATTTCTCTTCATTTTATAGATATGTACGCATACATATATAGATTGACAATTATCTATTTACAAAAGCAAAGATGTTAATTTACTTCAGCAACCATAACTGAGTGAAACAAAACAAAAATATTAAGCAAAGGAAAAGGTAAATAAAGGCAAAATAAATGTCATGGGCTGCCTTTCCTTACTTGTCTGATGACCCAGTATTTCATCTGTCATGTCCTGCTTCTAGATTGAGTTTTAAGATATTTTAATATAAAATAATACTAATTATTATCTACTTAGGTATTAAGTTTTTAATTTTATTTTAAAATAAATGAGACAATTCTGAAGAAAAACAATCCTAAATGGCATATTCTGACTTTGACTTTTTCCCTCTATATCTAGAAAATAGTATAAGAAAAAAGAATGATGTGATGGGCCAAGAAACAAGAAAGGAGTGATTTGGAGGAGGATAAATAGTGACGTTTGGGACAAGGTCATTTGAGATTTTGTTTTTGATCTATAAAGACCTTCTCGACATAAATTAAGTCATGTGAAGGTAAATCTTAGAACAGAATTGAAAACTTGAAATATTAATTTAAAAATCTGTAATCGACAAGAGGTGACATTTAAGGACTAATAACAAAAGTAATAAGTCACATTGAGCACAATTTGTATTCCAGGATTGTCCTAAATGCTTTGCATAAATTAACTCATTTAATCCACACAACTCTGGAAGGTAGATGTTATTACTGTCCTTATCTGACAGGTGAGGGAAGAGAAGAACAAAATGTTAAGTAAATTACACAATATCACTCAGCGAGGAAGTGTCAGAGTCAGGGTTTCAAGCCCAGGCAAATCTATCCACAAAGCCTAAATTTCAGGCAATACAGAGGATGGTAGAGAATGAAGAGAGGTAGCTCACAGAACACTGTGAGATAATTTGCATTGATGGACCAAATGAAGTCAGGAAACTGAAGAAGAAAGCAAAATAGAGCATGGCTTAAAGAACTTCCAGGAAAATTGAAATTGTGTAGTTTCTAAATATCCAAGATAGAAGAGCATTTCAGAAAACGTGAGACCAGCAGTGGTGGGGAGATCAAGGAGAATGAAGACTCAGTAAGGTCCATCAGCTCAGGTGATTATGAAGTAAGGTCTCTGCAAAAGAGCTACTTCTGGAGCATCTTGGATTAGAGGATCGTGGCCTTCTCTGTGGCTACACTGTCCATGGCACAAAGTTTACATTAGTTTCATGGAATTGAAAATTCTAATGGTTGTAAGCAATAAAAAAAAAAAAAAGGCTGGTTTGGTGGGAAACTCCTGACAAGGAGTGAGGAGATAGGTTCATGGCCCACTTCTTCAAGTTTTCTACTTAAATGTTAGTGAGGCCATCCCTGAAGACACTATATAAAATAACAACTGTCCCCTACCTCCTTATCTCCCTGTTCCCTATCCATCACTTTTTCATCATTGCACTAATCTCTCTCATATATACAATATAATATACTCGTGTATTTGTCTCTTCCCCCTGCTCAAAGCAAGGCAAACTGGGGAAAAATGTTTTGTTTTCTGTTTTATCCCCAGAACCTAGAATAATGCCTGGCATAGAGCAAGACACTTAATATCTCTTCACTAAATGAATGAACCACGTAATAATTAGGCCCTGACTTAATGGTGTGGCTCAGGTCAGATCACTCATTGATTTCACATCTGTTTTTTCACAATCTATAAGATAAGGGGGATATCTGAGGTCATTTTTAAGCTTCTTCACTCAATATAGTCATGATTCTAAAATCCCCTACCTCCTCCTCCCCACCTCATTTTATTTCAGAAATGAGAGGCTGTATTCTATTTCAGTAAAGACCTAGAGCCCGTGGGCTAAATTTGAATCTCTTCAAGATGGCAGGATGCCAGGATGCCAGGATATGATCTCCTGTCCCTTTGATGGTCCACTCTGAATCGTTCTGCACAACAGGAAGAGCTGTCTTCGGCCAGCTTCTCAGGCATTTTCTTTCAGCACAATTTATTCAAGCACAATTCTTTGAGGTTGAGGATGTGATTCCTCTTCAGAAACTATTCATCATTTGTTCACAGTCATATTTGTAGAGTATAATTTTATTTTTGAAGCAGAATTTTCATTAGCAGGTGACAAATTCACTAACTCAAAGTAGCTGCGTACCTCTAAGCTCCCAAGTTCCAAAACCTGAGTCGGCAAACTTATGAAGTGCACAAGATTAAGGTGCTGGATTTTCTGGGACATGTGCATGGGGAGCCAAAAAAGCTATTTTTTGTTCTTAAGGGGTTACAGGTAATTATATCATGAATGGTTTCCAGAGTTTCTTAAACAAATAGACCCTCCAAAGCAACCGAGTTTCAATTTCCAGGACTTCCTGGATATTGTCTGGATAGCCTTTCTCTCTACTTATGTGACTGAACTTTAAACAGCTGAGTTTGCTTTTTAGGGAAGGAACAAAAAGAGAGGGAAGTAACAGAACTGTTTTCTGAAAAGATATGTAACAGGTCTATCATTATTTTCTGGGGGATGATGACTGTGATATCTCCAGGTATGTTAATGTTCCTTGTGCAGCACAGAGGAAAATGGGTTAGTCTAGGTCTTCTGTGTCTGCAGCAAGTTTATTCATCTTCCTTGATCCATTGACATGATGTATCATGATTCTGGCAGGATATTTTAGAAACATTTTACTGATTAGTTAAGGACAAAATGGAATAGTGTGGACTAGGGTTTGAGGCAATCAAGAGGCTCTCTGCAAGTTAAAAAATTCACCCCAGAATGTTTTTGAATAAATTAAGTCACTCAAATTCAAAAGCAGGGTAATAAACAAATGAAGAAAGGATTCATGTCACCCTAGAGGAGGCTTTCAGTACTATATTCCTTAAGCCATTTTTTAAACTTTACTTTTGTGCCTAAAACCACGAATACTTAGAGAACTATATTGTAATTATCTCCCCCACTGGATGGACAATTGTTCAATAGATGAGGCTGTTTCTTCTTCACATTGAAATGCCTGGTACTTAATATGAGTGATTTTCACGAAACTACCCCCACATACAGTCTGTAAAGAATGTGGAGCTCATCCTTCAACAGCAACTCATTTTAAGAGGGATGCCAAGCTATTGTCCATGACATCAGGAGCATCTTCGTAGTCAGTATACCCCTTCATAAACTCCCAGCAATTTCTGAAATGTATATCTGTGCAAATATGAAAATATGAGGGAAATACAGCAAAGGAGAGAAAGGAAAGAACAGGCAATTCAATTTATAACTTCAATTCTTACGAGAATACTGGGGAAAATGACTATGTCTATTTGTAAAAGTCAGAAAAACAATATGATTCACTATCTTAACCTTTTTCACTAAAATAGAATGTTTTCTCCTTGTATTTGTGTTCATCATAAATCAGAGAAAATTAATCTGAATGTCAAAATGCAACAACATGTCTTGCACTAAAATAGCATTGCTTATCAATAATGTACCTTCAAAGGCATGCTCTAAAAGGTGTTTTATTTCCACCACAATCTCCTTAGAAACATTTTCTGCTGACCAAACACCTCATTTGGACCTTTTTTTTGTCTTTCTGTAAACAAAATTAGAAAACACAAGAATAGAATGTGAAGGGAGACTGTTATGAGAACAAGGGTAAGCAGTATTAGGCAAAGTAGAAGGGAAAATTTTAAATCAGTTAGTGGAGGGGTATAGATGATTTATCCTTTCAGAATATACCTATTTGATTTGCATGAGAGTCCTGTTTGAACTCTATTACAACCAGTAAATAATTTCTTGCCTCAGATACTTATAATATATGGTCAAAGCAGCTAGAAAATAAGGATATTCTCCTTCACACACAGTTACTCACATGCTATCACTTTCTCCAGTTAAGTCCTCAGGGTAGCACCTGTAAGCTTCCAAAAATCACAGCCCTTCCTCAGAAAGAACCCACAAAAAATATAAATTATATTTTAAGAACTTTAAATGGTAAGAAGTGAATCATTCATTCAGTTCACTTCTAGGTGGCTGTGACTTTGACCTACCTAAGATTTTCTGGGTAGATATAAGCAAGTTGCTATATATATAAGGAGAAATAATAATATTTTGGTAGTGTTAATTACAGAGCGTACAGAACTTAACAAAATTTTACCTGGGAAAAAAATGAGGCTGTTGTTTTGCTTTTTCTGGAGCTTTTCAACAATCAATTTTGGATCACTTCTGAAACCTTTTCAAAACATTAAACACAGGAAAGAAAAACACTGGTAAGATGGAAATGGCTATCACAGTTTCTCTGAGAGTTCATGTATTAATTTGCTACTAGATTTCCTAGAGATCATTCTGAAACCCTTAATTTATAGTATTTGTTTACAAATACATTGGAAAACAATAAATGTCTCAAACACTATCTGCCTGTATTTTCCCTGAAGGGCTTTGCACACTTTCAGCAAGAAACAAGTCTAAATGTCTTATAATTTTCACTAAAATGTTTCATAATTTCATAGCAGCCCTGCTAATGAAGTACAGTACAAGCCCTTACAACAAGACAAAATGATTCCAAATTGCAGACAGTGCCTCCTAATATTGTGAAAACAGCAAGAACTGCTGGGGAGTAGGAGAGTTCTTTCCTGCTTTGGGCAGAGAAGAAGGCTGAAAGGAAATTTCATTTTGAAAGGAGAATAAGGAAGACTGACATGTGTATCCACCTTAGATGAAGTTCAAGGAACTCAGAAACTTAGAGAAATGAGTCTGAGAGGACCCAATATTAGCTGTGAGCACTGAGATCTAGCAACAATTTTCAGGATAGATACTAGATCATTTCCTCATATGTGGTATATGAACATCAGTGTAGAAAATCAACATTTAGATACCTGAAGAAAGGAACACTGGAGATTGCAAAATTGAATCTGAAATTAATTTCCTGGTTTGTCACAGTCATAAATCTGAGCTTTCAACACGAATGGGAGATAGGACAGCACACGAAGGCTAACTTAAGTAAGACTGGATTCATGGCATCAATATTAAAAAGTTCCTCTGACCAAGTGGAAATGCAAACACAAGGACACTAATAGTTATAGCAGCTAGTGGCTCTAATTTATCGAGTACCTACTATGCATCTAACGGTGAGGTAGTCCCTCCATAGTGTCAAGTTCTCATAACTCTCCTTTAGGGTGAGTATTACAATCTTCACTTTGCAGTGAAATCTGAAGTTTAGAGAATGTGAGTTATTTGTTCAACAACTTAAAGCTAGTATGTGACAGAGGTAAGAGAAAGATCTCTGACACATCTCTGTGGGTTCGTCACCAGTTGTGGGTTCTGGTCAGCAGAAGTCCCACCAAGACGGAATGAATTACTCAAGACTGTGGAAACGTCAAGAGAGCGAGAGCGAGTCGGGAGCCAACCCCAGGAGCCTCTCAGATCTCCCATATTTACTGGGTACAATCAAAGGCGGAATGCAGGAATTTAGGGTGGGATCACAATGAGTACAAAGGCTTGTTTATTGTTGGTGTTTGGCTCAAGGTCGGAAGACCCTTTTTGGTGAATCATGTTCCTATTGAGCCTTTCAGCTTATCAGGTCGGAACATATGAGAATCAGCTGCTTAACAGCTTGGACTCAGGCAGCTGTGACTGCCTTAGGTTGCCCCCCTCAGGGGATCTTACCTGTCACTGGCTAACCAGCCTTCTCTCCTCTGAGTCTGCAGCTTTTTATAAGTTGTTACCATTCCAGCCCAAGGCTGTTTTGGGGATAGAAGACTAACAAGCAGGCACACCCAGCGTTTATAGCTGGGGGCCTGGATCATTGCTAAAACCTCAAGGCAGTTACTAAGCATGTCTTCTTTAAGGAGATAAGCAGCTGGGATCTGTTACAATTTGTTAACCCAATCATGGGCTCCCACACATCTCCTGTTCATGGTACACACCTGCTTCTGTGATCATCAAGCCAAATGGGCATTTAGTGTTAATTACTCTGAGTATGGACTGGAATATGTGTACTGAGAGTGAATGAGAATATTTTAGAAGGTCTTGGCTTCAAATTATATTATTTTTACATATTTATCTTAATATGTGTTATACAAATGCCAATAGTATACTATAACTCATATCTAGCTATATCATTTTTTAGGACAAAGTGAAAAATAAGGTGGGGGCATTCAAACCCAGTTTACATAGAACACACAAATTACTGGTGTGGTACTGAGGATGAATGTTGCAAGCATAAATTAAATAAACTAGCCGAAATTCTTCTGAGAAAGACGGTGATCTAGATCTATCTATTTATCAATCCATCCATCTTTCTATCCATTCATCCATCCACCCACCCATCCATCTATCATTCATATATCTATCTATTGTCTCTCTAGTGGATTTTCAATTTCTGAATTTCTAAGCCCTTCACTGTGTCCTTTTCAACAGTGTATTAAAATTACCTTTAGTGGTAGTCAAATATAGCAAAATTCATGAATTAGTATGTGAGGGACTGAAGTCTGAGCAAAACTAATCTAATCCAATGTATTCCAGAATTTGTTGAGGTACCAACTGAGAAATTAAATTAATATAAATCTATATAAATATATTATATGTAATACAAGGCATATAAAAGTAGACAACATAGTAGAGGGTAATAATAAAAAGAAAATGTGAAAATTGTAATTTTTTTCTAACCCAAAGGAATCTCTTTTCACCATCACTCCGCCAAAGGTATGCATATACTGCTTTCAATACCATTAACTCTTATCTCTTTTATAATTAAGGATAGAAGATACTAATACTTCTTCGTAACTAGAATGTGTCACATAACATCATATACTTTATTATTTAAAAATACAACAACAAAATTATCATCAAATCTCTCTCTCTATCACAAATAAAGTCACAATTGAAAAAATTTCTACCTACCTCACTATTGTGTTGAATATTCTATGTTCTCATAGGTGATGGGTTAGGGGTAATAATCATTCTATAGACTGGACAAAGGAGACATTACAGTTGAAGTTGGAAAAAAAATAACAGCAGGAGATGCTATAGTTTGGATCACTACAGAAGGAAGCCTAAAGTAATAAGGGTAAGTCACTTGGAATGTGTAAGAAATACATACATCCCTATAATGAAATCATAAAAACAGAGCCGTTTGAAATAGCGATTAGAGCATTTCAACTGAACTTCCAAAAGGTGAAACATCTGTCCAAATTGTGGCAAAACCTACTAATCCTATATTGGTTGGATGAGTAATTTAATAACAAATAAAACAATCTTAAAAAATATTACCACTATCTTCAACTAATTACTGATAATCATCTCCATATATGGATTCATATGTGCTTCCAAAACTAGGAAAATTCAGTTAGCAGTTTCAAACATGTGAACATGTGAGCTGTTATTCCATAAATATTGTATCAAATCAGAATGTTAAAATTCAAAGTGATTTTGTAGTGTGCAGGATTTCTTAAGAGTTTTAAATACAAAAACTTCAGAGCTAAATGATTTACTTTTTAATAGGCAAAGTTAGTAAAATGTGCTGCCTGAGTTTGTGATGGAAATTTTGCCCATGCCATTCTCCAAAATCACTGCAAACTCTAAATAAAGGATTAAGTACATGCCAGCTGCAGACTGAAGTGATAAAAGAATCAAAAGCCCAAACAAAGGGAAAATGTTTGGTTGGAAATGCATATACAAAACAATCACTGTCATAAATAAAAAAGTAGGCAGCACAAGGCAGAGAGCTCAATTGTAATTATGTTGGGGGAAGTAAATCTCTTCCATCTTTTACTAATGCAAACTTTACTTTCCACATTCTTGAAGCTAGCTCACTATTAAGTGATGGTGATGAAAATAATGGTATTGTATGTTGGATATGAAATTCAATGAATAATGGTGTCTAAAAGAATAAATTTAGTTCGATATTGTTGATGAAGATGAGCATAAAATTGAGTCTAAGGAAGAGTTTTTTTTTTCTGTGTCCGGATCTTATATCAGGACATGACTCCCTGAAGCCAGAGCAATTTTGTCATCTTTGTATCTGTAATACACAGCATAGAGACAAATACACAGGAGAGTGATAAATACTGCATCAGTGTTGGGGGAAACAGTCAACAACCTTTTGCTGCTAAAACTTCAATGTATACTTGTTCAACGCATGAAATGATTTCCCCAAATATATTTTGAAGAACTGAGAACTTAAGAGAAGGGGCTGGTGTCAATTCATCTGGAACTAACTTTTGTACTAAATCACTTAAAGCTTATAAATAAAATTTTAAAGTTTTGCTCTAGAGGGAAAGAGACTGACTTGAATAATGTAATCAAACAAAGTGTCTAGACCATCATTTTTGGTGGTTTAATACAGTTTGGCTGTTTCTGTCATCCAAAGGAATTTTGTTTGAATACAGAGAACTGAGAGGAGATAGACTAAACAAAGGTTTACAAAAGTTGCTCAAAGTTCATGTTAAATTAAGACTGATCTAAAAGAGCAAGGGTATGAAATAAATAAACAAGAAACAGAACTCCTCATCTTAAATATGATCAAAACTCCCAGGTTAGATGATAAGAAGCAAGTTTAAGTGTTTAAGGGGACTTGAGTTGCAATGTCTCAGACTGAGGAACCAGCCAAAAACCACAACTTCCTCCTGAATTAAGTAAAAGAAAACTAAAGCTAGTTATAAAGGGTAAAAGTACTACCTAGAAATTAGTTATATTATACCAATACCAAAAGAAGTCACTCCACTGTAACAAAATATAAGCTATCATAAAAATGAAATCTTAACTGTCAAACTCCAGTAAATATAAAATTGTCATATGTTAAGTGCTATACCGGAACAAAAAAGAGTAAAAAGGCTGATTTAGATTTTAGATATTCACAGTGTGCCTGGATGCTATACCATGTCTTCTCAAAGTATTTTCATCATAAATGATTAAAGTCTTTATATATCATCCTATATAAAATTTTAATATAGTAATTATATAAAAATGGTTAATGTTAAATTGCCAATATTTCTGATCACAAAAGTAATATATACTCTTTTTAGAAATAAAAAGTTGAAATGTGTAAAGAATAATACAAACCTCTTGGAAGAAAACATAGGCAAAATATTATCTGACATAAATCTCAGCAACATTCTCCTACGGCAGTCTACCCAGGCAATAGAAGTAAAAGCAAAACTAAACAAATGAAGTAAACAAATGGGACCTAATTAAACTTATAAGCTTTTGCACAGTAAAGGAAACCATAAGTAAAACAAAAAGACAACCTTCGGAATGGGAGAAAATATTTGCAAAAGATGAGACTGACAGGGGCTTAATTTCCAGAATGTATAAACAGCTCATACAACTTAATAACAAAAAAACCAAACAACCCATTCCAAAAATGGGCAGAGGACCTAAACAAGCAATTCTACAATGAAGACATACATATAGCCAATAGGCACATGAAAAAATGCTCAGTATCACTAATTATCACAGAAATGCAAATCAAAACTACAATGAGGTGTCACCTCACACCAGTCAGAATGGCCATCATTCAAAAGTCCACAAACGATAAATGCTGGAGAGAGTGTGGAGAATAGGGAATTCTCTTACACTGTTGATGGGAATGTAGTTTGGAGCAGCCGTTGTAAAACAGTATGGAGATTCCTCAAAAGACTGAAAACAGACTTACCATAATGATCTAGCAATCCCATTCCTGGGCATATATCCATATATCCAGAGGGAACCTTAATTCAAAAAGATACATGCACCCCAGTGTTCATAGCAGCACCATTTACAATAGCAGACATGGAAACAGCCTCAATGCTCATCAAACAGATGATGGGATAAAGAAGCTATGGTATATTTATACAATGGAATACTACTCAGTCATAAAAAATAATAAAATAATGCCATTTGCAGCAACATGGATGGACCTGGAGAATGTCATTCTAAGTGAAGTAAGCCAGAAAGATAAAGAAAAGTACCACAGGATATCACTTATATGTGGAATCTAAAAAAAAAAGACAAGCAAACTTATTCACAAAATAGAACAGACTCACAGACATAGAAAACAAACATAGTTACGGAGGCAGGTGGAAGGGGGTGAAAAGTGATAAACAGGGAGTTTGAGATTTGCAGATACTAACTACTATATATAAAACAGATAAGTTTATATTGTATAGCACAGGGAACTATATTCAATATCTTGTAGCAACTTATGGTGAAAAAGAATATGAAAACAAATCTATGTATGTTCATGTATGACTGAAGCAATAAGCTGTACACCAGAAATGGGCACAACATTGTAGACTGACTATACTTCAATGAAAAAAATATATATACAAAAAGAAAAAGAATAATGTATACTCACTAAAATTCTATTAACCATGGAAATTTCCATTAACATTTTGTTAACATTTATATTATCTTTCATAATGCATATCTTGGCAATTGTAAATATGCTGCTAAGAACATTGAAGTGTATGTATCTTTTTGAATTAGTGTTCTAGTTTTTTTGGATATATATATCCAGGAGTGGAATTGCCAGGTCATATGGTAGTTCAAATTTTAGGGGTTTTTTGAGAAACTTCCATACGTACTGTTTTCCATAGTGACTGCACCAATTTACTTTCCCACCAACAGTGTGTAAGGGCTCCCTTTTCTCCACATCCTGTCCAACATTTGTTATTTGTAGGCTTTTTGATGATAGCCATTCTGACAAGTATAAGGTGATATTTCATTGTTTTGATTTGCATTTCCCCAATGTTCAGCGATGTTGAGTATCTTTTCATTTGCTTGTTGGCCATCTGCATTTCCTCTTTGGAAAAATATCTATTCAGTTCATCTGCCCTTTTTTTTTAATAAAGTTGTTTATTTTTGTAATGTTGAATGGTATGAGCTGTTTATGTATGTTAGATATCAACCTCTTATCAATCATATCATGTGCAAATATTTTCTCTCATTCAGCAGGCCATCTTTTTGTTTTGGAAAATATTTTTTATAGGTTATTTAAGCCTTATTTGCATTTTTAAATGTGACCAATATATTTGGTCTTGGCTCATATTATTTTAAAATTACTAAATGCATTGTTATATTTACTATTTCTATCGTTGTCTGCTTTCTTTTGGTTTTGTATTTTATTTTTATTTTACATTTCTTTTGGTATTTATAAACTTTTGTATTTGCTCTAGTATTAATTTTCAGATTAATAACTTTATAAAATAAATACAGTCACTCTTCTTAACTTGGGCTTCTACTATTTGCTTGTGGAGTAGGTATTAGCTATGATTATCTAACTGTTCCTGTAGCCTCGCCCTGTACCACGTAATTTTGTAGTATGTGTACACTATATTGGGGCATACAAGCATTCTTCCCTGCATTTTGACTAACAATCATTTCACTATTGTTTTTCCAGTTTCTGTCTTGGTTGGGTGAAACTTTCCCTCTAGGATATTTATCAGGAGGTGCTCATGAGGGCAAAGTTTCTGAGGTTTTTCATGTTTAAACTGTATTTTTATAACTGTGAATTACAGTTTGACTGAACTGTATTTTTTTCACTGATTCTTCTTTGATTTTCTTAAAAATATTGCTCCACTCTTCTCCTGCTTCTTATGTTTCTGTTGAAAAGTTAGATGTCACCCATTTTTTTTTTTTTTTTTTTGCTTGGTAATTGCTTCATATTTGACTGTAGCCTAAAGGGCTTTTTCTTTAAGTATAATAGTTTTACTATGATATAGTTTATAGTTGATGGTTCTAGACTGATTTTTTCCCACATGCTTGATGGGAACTTTCAATATGAGATTCAAGTCTTCTTTTATTTTATTAAAATTTCTTAAGTTAAGGTTTTTTAAAAAATATTAAACATTTCAATTATTTTGTTTCTCTCCCTCAGGGACTCCCATCAGGTAATTTAAAAATCTTCTTTACTTGTCTTTTGTATCTATCACTTTCTTTCTGATCCCTTACTGCAAGTGCAGTCATATGTCCCTTGTAATTTTGGTCATATGTATTCTCTCTTGGATCTTGTAATTTATTTTTCCTTTCTGAAATGATTTTGTTTTATTCTTTAATTTCCCTTTTAGGTTTGGTCAGCTCTGATTTCACATCCTTTAATGTCTTGCTTTAATGTCTTAATTGCTATTCTGAGTTTTTAAATTCTGGATTTGTGATGTTCATGTATGTCTATAATTGCTTGTTCAATGTTACTTAATTCCTTTTGGAACATTATGTAATAGTTTTCCACTGATTCCTAGCTATTTTTAGTGTTTTCACCTATAGAACACATTTAATTCTATTTTCTGTTTTCTTCTTATATGGACTTTCATAGAAACTGGATTCCTTTTTGTTTATCTGTGTTTATATTAAATCTTTTTTAGACAGGCAATAATGTGTAATTCAATGGGTGTCATAAGGGCTTAGGGCAGTTTCTTTGGTTCTTAGCACCCTCTTCTGAGCTACAATGAAATTAATTAAATAAAAATAAAAGGTATGTTTTTACCTGCCTTTTTCTAATTTTTGATACTATCTTTTCTCAACATCTTTATAATATTTTTACTCATATTTTTTTCTCTGCATCAACAAGCCTGTAAACACTTTCCTTTTCAAATTGCCTCTGTCCTCTGTCTTTCCTCAGTAAACTGCCTTTCCAAGACTGCCACCAAGTTCCTTTCCTTTAGCCCCTAGTGGCCAGTGGTTTCAACTACCAAGTTTCAGGGCTCTTTTCAATATTTTCCCACTAAAGACAGAATCCAGTCTTCTAGGTGTCATACATTTGAGGTATTATCTTTGATGGGTGACCACCATAACCCCACTGCATACCCTGTGCAAAATTCCCTGCTTTGTTCTGCTACTATGGGCTCTGGATCCAGTTCTGTTGGTTTTAAGCAATCTTGTAATCATGTGCAGTGGTGTTTCCTAGACTTGGTTAGACATGGGTCTTAGCTGTCGTTTTGTTCTACCTGTAGTTTTATAGCATTTTTGGAAAATGTATGGAGGGATTAAAATATAGGTAGCCACTTTTGTCTTACAGAGAATACCCACATACATTTTAATTACAATAAAATTCTTTTATGGTTATTTTCAACATTTAATAGTTTTTGCAGCTGATCTTAGTAAACTATGAAATATGGCTTGTGCCACAGATGTTATTCAGTTGAACTGTGAGAAGACATTTTAAACATGTTAGAAATGTACTTGGTTTTGACTTTTTTCTCAAATATGATATTTTCTAGGTGGTATACTATCATACTGTTAACTTGTGAAAGTACATTCTATATGTCACCTGTGGTGCTTTAGTTTATGCAGAGTGAGCTGCTAATTGTGTAGTGGTGAAGAAAATGGTGGTAATTCCTTTAAAAAATAAAAATTCTGCCAAGTAACATTCTGTGAGGCAAGCCTTAAATAATATGGTAAACTACCCTCACAAAACATTTTGAAGAAACTTTTAGTCTGTGAGGGATTGAAATTTAATTCAGGAGTGCATCACAGACTCCTATTTTCTGTATTCAGTATTCTAGACCTTCTTCGAGAGCAAAGGGCAAATTAAAGTTGTTAGAATATTTAGGGAAACGTACATGGTAATTTAATTACCTGTACCAGTTCTCATTCAGTTCATCATTTCACACAGGGAGAAATTCGATTGTTGCTTCTCGCTTGGGCTGATGACAATGTTAAAGAGGTTGAGTTTGCTTTCCAAGAATATTTTTGTCACTGTCATTTGGTGACAATGGAAGTTGAGGTGGAAACTCAAACAAGTGAAAAACTGTGATGGTTCCTTTAAGTTTTGTAGTATTAATAGACCAAGATGTTTTTAAGAGTTCTGTGATGTTAATGTGTTCTATACAGTGTGCCTTCCATCAAGGGGCTAATTTCCTTGCCTTCAGTAAAAAGAAAAAAGAGAATAAAAGTGGCATTCTCTTATATTCAACTGTTAGGCTATCAAAGGAAGCAAAATAAAAGGAAGAAATAAAGTACAGTATATAAAGAGGAAAACACACAGAATGATAATGAAATGACAAATTATACACCAACTTGGAAATTAGCAAGGAAAAAAAGATGAAAGCTACAATTCATGTGAGCTTTGTGAGTCTCTGTCAAGGCACCATAAACAATGATTATGGTTGGAGAAATGTTATACTTAACCACTAAGCCCAGTTCTATCAAGAAATATAGATGTAACATCAAAGCCACAGTATAACGGAGATTGTCTAGCAAGCAACAACCCTAGATGTAGGTGCTTAATGCATTTTTTTCCCTCTATAATATTCCTAAAACCAGATATAATTCCCAAGGAGTAACACTAAATTCCTCAATATTTTATGGTAAACGTGATAAATTATGAAATTCGGAATAGTAAGAAACAGATACTGTTCAATTAAATATTTTTAAAACATCATATTACTGGCTTAAAAGAAACAGCAGAACTATGCCAACATAAAACAATTTATAATTCAAATGATTAGCGATAATCATTATATTTCCATAAAATCAAGGTAAATGAGTGATTCAAAAGAACATTTACCCCTCTTTACAGACATTTTTTAATTCTATTCAATAAGGATACTATATTGAGTACTTATCAGTATCCCATATTTTAGGAACCAGTCAATAGGGACAGCCTAAGCAGACTTGCTTCTTAGAAACACTCGCTGAAAAATTTACAGAAAATGAAGAAAATGTACACACCAAGAATAGATAAACCAAGAATATCCCCATATGAGGATACTGGAGTAAGCAAAGTAGACTGTTATGGGAAAATTGCCATTAAATCTTTATTACATTCATGGAGAGTAATTTTAAGATTACCTAGAGTTTTAATTCCTCACTGTCTAGTTCTAAGAAGATATTTTTCTTAGGATGCAATTCAGAGAGTATGGACTTTGAAATCAAATAATCACGCATTCAAATTTTGACTTTGCTCTATCTAATAGTTATTTTTAGAAATCTGTTCAGTTATATTGAGCCACATTTTCCCCACTGTATAAAATTTATTAGTATGTTTTGAGTATTAGGTTACTATTAGGAATTAAAAAAGCCTAAAGGGTCTAGTAGAATAACTGATTCTTAGTAAGTCTTTATTGTTAGCTCCCTTCCCTTTGTTGTTGAAGACAAGAATTCTAGCAGAAGAAAATACATGATGTTCTGTTTCTTCCATCCAATTTGTTTCATCGATGGAATTAAAATGCTTTCATGGTAAATATTACATGTTTTAAGAATTACCTTTCAAAAGATCAGGATAG
Organism: Camelus ferus; assembly: GCF_009834535.1. Lineage (NCBI taxonomy): Eukaryota > Metazoa > Chordata > Mammalia > Artiodactyla > Camelidae > Camelus > Camelus ferus. Next base: position 16,172,724 of record NC_045699.1, read on the forward strand.
CAGGATTTTATCAAGTAAGGTTGGAGTTTCAATAATAGAGGTATCTGTAATACATTAAATTCAACAAGTTTCAATATTCTATGCAAATAATCCTAATTCTCCAAATTCCACATCAGTCATAACTATTCCCTTGAAGTTGTGAGGTACTAAAGATCAGGGACCATATTACTTTTTGCTGTATCACTAAGTGGCACCTAGAATATATCCAAGATAATGAAACACAATATTATTCTCTTTTCTCTCTCATTATATATATGCATCTAGATTTACACATCATTGATTACACTGCATTTTTTCCATATACGCCAGCAATGTGTCTATGCATGTTAATAAAAACCTAAAAGAAAGTTTGGGAGAGAGAAAAACTACTTTACTTGTAGTTTTACAGTAAGTTATTAGCAAACCAGACATCTGAATTCAGAGCCATCGTGTCAGTATTATAACACAATGGTAAAGCCAAGCGACAGGGCTGGAAACTTAGCCTAGAAGGACGTGTAGACATTCCAGATTTGTTACCCTAGGCTTCAGTAAAGCCTAGAAAGCTTTACCAGGAAGACCTTTAAAGCATTTCAGATAGTTTAGGAAGGGGCAGTCAGCTGAAACAAAGCTGACAGAATAGACCACCAAGTCCAAAGTAAGGGTGAGTTAAAAGCCAGGCAAGCAGGTGAGGACAGAAGTAGTTAAGAATCTGGATGAAGGACGTTCATAGATATTAAACATCCAGTGGACAGCATGCAGTAAACATACCAAGTAGTGATCATGCAGATCCTGGTACACAGGAAACATGTTATCTCAACCAAGAGGAGTTCTGCTGGGGCAGGAAAAAGGGTCTGGGCAAGGTGACAATTTACTTCTATAAGAGGGGGCTTTGTGGTGTGTATCTTGCTAGGGAAGCCAAATGTTCAGACACAACTGGGATACTTTGAGCTTGCTTCAGGAACAAAGCAATTATGAAACTTGCCTAAGTTCTCTTAACTTTATTTTCTGTGCCAGAAGTGCCTAAGGTGAAAAGATCATTTGCAAGATTAGTTCCATTTCCAGGATCTTGTGGACTTTCCTCTAGTTTCTTTATTTTCCTTGTTAAAGGAGGTTTGCTTGACTGAAATCTCCATAATGGCATAGACTGAAATTCCCATTCTCACTTTTTACTATGAGTGTCTTGTATGATGATGCCTAATATAGTGGTTGCTCAAAACATATTGTTAAATAGAATAGTTATTTTTGACGGGGAAAATGCCCTCTCATCTCTCATATTTTCTGCATCTAAATAGAGGTGTTTAGGGGTAGGGTATAGTTCAAGTGGTAGAGCACATGCTTAGCATGCACAAGGTCCTAGGTTCAATCCCCGGTACCTCCTTTAAAAATAAACAAACTTACTTACCTCCTCCCACCACCAAAATAAGATAATTTGGTAATACAATAATAAATAAATAAAATATAAAAAAATAAAATTTAATTTAAAAAATAACTAGAGGTGTTTGATTGGCTTGAAGGAGTTCAAAGTAGTTTTTTTTTTTTAATTTGTTCAGATTATTATAACATACCAAATCTCTACAGTCATTTTTACATTTATGTAGCATCAGTGCTAGTGCTTTTTGACCTATGAAAACTGGATATTGGTATTCTGATGCATAGAAAAGGCCAGGTCATTTATATCCTAATTAGTAACAACAGAAATATTGAGATGCTAAATGCTGACACACGAAAAAGATAAAAAATCCTAAAAGAGAAATTCTAAAAGAAGTCTTAAAAGATTTCTATTCTGCCTTGCTTAGAGAAAGGTGCTGTTTATTATGTTTGTGAATTGTTCTGGTGATGAAAGTACAAAGAGTTGGGAAAAGGACAGGGCAATGTACAACACAGTGTCATCCTTTCCTATGATTTATTTTCTTACAGGGGCAGGGAGAAGACAGGAGGGCAAATCATACAAATATTACAGTAATAATAAAATATAATTTATTTCAATCTCTTTTTAATATGCCATTCCACTTCAGAGAGTGAGATGGTCATGCAAACAAATTAAGAACCAGACAATAAAACTTTTCAAAAAGAAATGATTACCACAGGATAAATAAGTACACAACCTCATAACATAAGCTGTCTTGTGTTTTCTCTAGTTATGCATATAGAAGTGTGTGGTGGGTGCTCTGCACATTCTGGACTTGCCAGCCTGTTTCAGAATGCAGTGACACATTTGAAAGTCACTCACAAACTTTTCTGCTATCATTGTTTCTTGGTTACGAAACCTCCCATTTGTTAAACTGACTCATTGTCATTCAGGACTCCTTCTTTCCTTTAGTGCTTTTGGAAATTCTGACTGTGAGCTCATCTTCAGCAGGAGTTATTTTTTTGATGGGGATTCCTTATACCTTGTAATTTCACATTCAAAATACCATTACAAGGCATTTTCCAAGTTTTCCTTTCAGAACCTAAGCATTTTACTGGTTACAGACCAGTTTTTACTTTAAGCTTTATCCTAGGATGAATAGTGTCAATTCAGACTTCATATTGAGGCATACCCTTGGCATTTAGATTTTTCTCAGGTGACCCTATTTCCATCTCTGTATGTGTAGGATTCAGCCAATCTCTCTTATAAAACTTGCATTCAAATGGTGCCCAGATAATAAGGTGACACACCACTCTATATATTTCTTTTTGATAAGGGACATCTGAGAAGAAGGGAGAAGGGAAAATTATCATGCAGATACCTGGCATTAGATCTCTAAGGCAGAGGGCAGTACAAGTGTAATATGTTTGGGGTGTGGGAGGAGCAGCAAGGAGCTAAGCGTGGCTAGAGCACAGCGGGAATGAATCTGACATCGGTGAGATGATGTCAGAAAGGTAGTAGCAGCCAGTCCACACAAGGTCTTGTATGCCATCCTTGAATATAAGGATGAAAGCAGACAGAAGACAGTGGCTTAGAGGAAGGAGGGTGGTAACAGCGGAAATGGTGACAAGTTTTCAGATAGCAGATATATTTCAAAGTGGGAACTTGCTTTTGGGTTGATTATGAATTTTGAAAGAAAAGAGAGGGTTAATTTTAGAAGCCTTATAGCTATGTGACCTTGGGTTACTAACTTTAACTTTTGTAGTTATATTTTCTCATATATAAAATCCATTTTATAGTAGTCACTAGCTACATGTAAATATGATTATTTTCATTAAAATTAAAACTAATTAAGTAAAATTAAAATTCAGTTCATGAGTAGCATTAGGCACATTTCCAGTGTTCAGTAGCCACATGTATAGAATGTTTCCATCCCTGCACCAAACTTTACTGGAATGTGCTGGACTATATTTCTAGATGTCCTTCTACTCAAAATTTAGTAACTGAGCAATCCTAGTGGAAACACAGTGAACTTACATTGTTGCTATTTGTCAGTTAATTTATTTTGGCCAATATGCAGGCTTGTTTAAGTTGTCAGTAAGTGCTTACTGAATAACTGAACTGAGACCAGCACAGAAAACCATAACGATATCTCGGACTTGAACTGAAGGCCAGTAGCTACGACAGAACAAAAGGGGTGGGAGGATGTGAGACATTGAAAAGAATGGTCAGATCTTGAAAACTGATTAGTTTGGAAGTTGAGAAAGAAGTTTAGAGGACAACTGGAAGTGTACAACTGTTGTGCAAAGGAGGAAAATGGGTCAGAAGAAAGAGCAGCAGTGGGCCAGATGGGGAGTTGTATGTAGCCCGTATTGTGCAGGCATGTACTCTAAATGCTAAAATCCAGTCTTCAGGTTTCACTGCTCTGAAGGAGACCAGGAAGAATAGAGACAAAGAGAAATGAAGTACAGTAATTGATTGATTTTATGGAAATCATCATAATTATGTCAAATTGCTTTTACTCTAATACAGTTACTAGGATATACATTTCATCCTGTAATGGGACATTTGACAACCTACAGGAAGAAAATGTTGAGGTCAGCTTGCAGATCTCATGTCATTTAACCAAGTCGCAGTTCTGGCCTTAGTAATGACATTTGTACTAACATTTTCTATTATTAGCAAATAATTACCATTTTTTTCCCTGTTGGTGGAGGGATAACTTACCAACTATATAAGTGATTCCTCTCACTTCTGTTTTTGTTACACCACTCACCTCCATATTAAGTTACAGCCCTATTACTTATTCTGGCCCAGCCTTAACTCCTTATGATCAAATTCTACCTTGAAACTACAAATAAGAGGACTGAATTCAATGCAGGGAATTTCTGCCTGCACAGTAAAAAATGAGACTAAGAGATAAAAGAAACTTTAGCAAAGATGTTTTCCATTTTACCTTTCATTTTACAGATGGGGATCCTGAGACTCAGGAAGTGCAACATTTTACCCAAGTTAAAAGCTATCTGGTGGCAGAACAGAAGCTAAAACTAAATTCTCTCAACACCCACCCACTCAAGTAATATGCTACCAAACGACTTTACCAAGGAGCTTACAGATATCATCATCATCATCATCATCATCATCATCATCATCATCATCATCATCATCATCATCATCATCACCGTTTCTGAGTGCTTACTGTGTGTTAGTACCACTCCCTTCCAAGCTTTAACTCTTCAGCTAGTTCCAGATCATGTTTTGAATTAATTTCTTACACATTAGCTCATTTCATTCTCATAAAGTGTTATAGGGTAAATCCTATTATTATGCCTTTATTAGAGATGGGGAAGCCAAGGTACAGGGGGTGAACGCTAAATTTTAACAATCTCCATTCTGCACTTTCTTCTACATATATTCATAATCTCATGATTTCCTTCACTCTGTTTCATACACTGCTTACTATTTCAATAATAATAATAATAACAACAACAACAACAACAATAATAATAATAACCCTATCCATTTCTTGAGCAGAATAAGACATCTTCCCTGAGCCTGACACCTACATTCTGGTAGCTGACACTTTTACCTAAACCAGTAATTACTACACTTTGATATGTTTTATAATACATTTTTATCAAGTGCATATATGAAATGCAGTAAATGAATCAGCTCACCAGCTGGGGAGGAGGGGAAAGTTCCTTTGAATTTTGCCTTGAAGGAAACATGTACAGAGCTGAGAAATAGGGGGAAGCATTCCAGGTCTCAGAATTGTGAAGATGAAGCCAAAATAAACTCATCAAGGTGAGCATAAGATAAATTGGTGAAAGAGACAAGTCTGGTAACATTTTTTGGTATTTACATATTTTTCTTCTTTAAATTCCTGTGTATTCAGTTACTTTTGTACTACTCAAAACACATAAGAAAATGTATACATTGTATAAATAGTTGCTGAACTAAATTGAAGACTGATTGATTGAATGCAACTATTTCTGCACTTTTCCCTCAAATGTACATGAAGTTATGTGTAGAAATAGTTTAATCTAACAAACAAGGAAAACCTTGGAATCCTCAAACTAGCTATGCATATTAGCAATAAATTATGCATTTCCACTTGGCATCTGTTTATTAAATAATTCACTTAGTCTAAATTTTGTCTAAGTATCTTTCCCCAGTAATTTATGAAATCTCCTGACAGTTGATGAAACACACTAAATTCATTTCTTTTTTCCCCCTCCTTCCCTCCCTTTTTCTCTATTCCTCTCTCCTTTCCTTCTGCCCACCTCTCTGTCCTCCAAGAAATGATAATAGGTGAGGTTTGAGATCTACCAAAGACGTTATGAATTTACGCTGCGTTATGTAAGTGTCAGAATTGACAGAACATTTTAGATGAGTGAAATACATGATTCATATGTTTAAGAGCCCTGGGAAGTTTTTTAATAGAGCTCTAATTACAAAAAAGAATATAGCTCGCCTTCTTTCCTTTTTCTGCCATCTGCTCCCCAGTTCTTTCTACTGATACTGCTGCAAAAATTGAGGGAAACACTTTCTCACTGAGATCAACCTGCGCTCTCTTGTAGTCCACTTTTACTGTCTTGATAACACAATTCTAGAGTTTACCATGTGTTTTTGGTCTTCCGTTCCTTTGCAGGGAGGCACATTTGGTGAATTGGCTGTCAAGTGGTTTTCAAAGGAGCCACTGTTTGTACCCTGATAGGGATTAGAGTGCAGGACCCAAATGGTAAATATTTAACAAGGGGAATTCTCCTTCCCTTGATTGTACTGTGGCACAGACTTGTAATACTAATAATCAGCCTTAATTAATAGGTGGCTGTGCCTGAAGTCACAAGCTTCCCAACAGCAACAAATTACACACACATCTTGTTAAACCTTTTCTTGCAGATGTCTCTTTTGCTGCAATAATGCACTCATCCTTCAATATGAGCACCAAAAACATTCCCTGGTCCATCACAGATGCTAAAAAAAATTGTTGAATGAACAAATAAATGAAGGTTGAACTTTGCTATATCTTTCTGAGTGACTGTATTCCATTGTTTATGTAATACTACTACTGCCAGGTTTGATGAGGGTGATAATAATAACAAAGCAAAACCCCCTGCATTTTAGGGTGCTTTGCAATTTGCAGAATATTTTCACATACATTGACTCAACCAATTTTCATAGAGAAATGAAAGAGGAGTTGAATTCACTTACATTTTTACAGGTGGTTACTACTGGTAACTCCCATCCAGGTAAGTCTCTTTGTCATCAATTCTAGGGCTTCTTTAATTATATTGAACTGTGACCGTAACGGTTTGTCTTAAACTGGGAGGTACTGAGGAGCAAGGAGGTTTCTTGATGTTAAACATGTAAGGTTTTTATCTAAAAGAGGCAGAAATTATAACAATAATTAGGAGAAAAGGGAATATTGTCATAAAAAATATTAACTGTCCTGCTTCTATGATGCTGGGTAAATACTATGCCAAGCAAATATACTCACAAGGATCATACCATCAGTGGCAGACACAGAAGAGTAAAATAAAAGTTACTTGTGAAAGCAATAATCGTATACTTCAGTGTTCTGTCTCTGGCAGTTTAATTAATATTTGGTTTGAGAGATAGCTTGTTTGTTTGCTCTCGAAAGTTTAAAGCATCATTTCCCTGAATGTATTATGCAGGATGGAAATTGGTGTAACCAAATGCAATCACCATGGGGATATGCTCTCTTCCAGGAAGGACTTGTGTCTGGGCTACAGGAAGTATGCAGTGCAGCCAGCGGTCATCAGATGGCCTCCAGCTCTCAGCTCCTTCATGGTGGGTCTCAGCTGCAGAGAACTGCCTTCTGGTCTCCCTTATCTGGTGACTGAGGCAAGACATTTCTCCAGCACCCTGAACTCCATCTCAACGTCCACATCAGAGAGCACCACCCAGAACACCAGAAAAATGGCTGTTTATTAAACTTTTCAGAAATCATCTAAGTTCTTACTTCTGAAACTCTTAGAGCCTATAACACGCCCTTATGTATCATGAATCTCTGAGACCAGACTCCGCGATGCAGCATTTCCCAAGCTTGACAGTAGCTTTTTCCCCACAAGGAACATTTCACAGGCGATTGTTCTGCAGAAAATGGGTTAGAGAATCAGCATAGCAATTCCCCCGGTCCACTGTAGGCTGATTTCCCAGCCATGAACTCAGATAAATATTTTTGAACATATTACATTTTTCTATACCACCTGTTGGGGAATAATGAGTTTTCTTTCTGCCCATTAAAAAATTGTATCTGATTTTTCACCTATATTTATCTTCTAAAAGCCACAAGGGGATCTTTTTCATCTTATACCTCTCCTATTTCCCCAGGATGAATTCTGATTCTCCATAGGTGCTTCTTTGCATTCCAAACGCCCCCTAACTCCCTTTCCAATCCTTGGTTCCAGTACTGCTGAACCATAGCTATATTGACATAAGTCTTTACTACTATAATTATTTTAGTTTTTACTTGTGAGTTTTAATTTCAAACTTACAGAAAAGTTACAAGAATAATATAAAAAAATCCATATACCTTTTGCCAGATTCACCTATTGCTAATCTATTGCCCTCATTTGTATGCCACATGCCAGGGTTTCTTTCTTTCCATTTGTATACATGTATGTATGTAAGTATACATACACGTTTGTGCATAATTTCTGAATCACTTGAGAATACATTGTTTACACTATGATCCTTTACCTTAAATATTTCAGTGTGTATTTCCTGACAGTATTTCCTTAGATACCTATGGTATAGTTCCCAACTTCAGTAAATTTACCATTGATCCAATAACTTTATTTACCACCTGTATTCCAATTTTGTCAACTGATTCAGTAATGTCCTTTATAGCATTCTTTCTCAGTGAGAAGGCCCTTCTCGATCATGGAAATATTAACAGAGACAGGGATAATAATTTCACTGTAACTGTTTTTTTTTTTTTTTTAACGTTGAATCTGGAATGAAATCATCACCAACTAATATTCCTTATACAGTTAGCATGTGCTTGGCACTTTAACATAGATAATCTCATTTAATCCTCTCAATAAGGCTATAAACTAGTAGTATTCCCATTCAGTAAGTGCTAGAACTAGAGCTCAAGGAGTGCAAGTGACTTGGCTAGGCTTAAAGAGCAAATAAGAGATGACTAATCCGTTAAGCTAGTCCTCAGGAACTTTTTGTCTTTTCATCTTTGCCTGTGACACAGGCTCCACAGATACTAAAAAAAAAATTGGTGTTATTTGTTAAATCAACTGACTGAACGGACAACTGGATGAAGAGACAGTATCAAGGTGAGGTAACAGATTCTCTAAGTCCAAACTCAGCAAAGACATGCAGTTAGAGGAAGCTTGTAGGCCATCTTCTGTGTGTGTTCTAGTATTCTGGGATATAATGATGATAATTTGCTGGGAAAAATATTTTAATCCTTGAAAATTCTCTATGAAATTGTGTTTCTTCAGCTGCCTTTTATTTTATGAAAAATTACATTTCTTGGCTACTAGGTTACTTTAACGTAATTGTTATGTTTTTGTTAGGACAGGCTCCAGTTCTATGGGAAATGAAAGCTCACTAAAGAATTCAAAAAATAGAAAATACTAAAATAAAATAAATTGGAACAGGGATTAAGAAGGAAAAACTAGTGAGACTATTATAGGGGGTATAACTCCTCAAAATAGAGAGGCTTTTATTTCTGTATGGAGGCATCATTACTTATTCTAATCATGTGTACTCAAAGAATATCTAAGAATCTTTTAAAGGAGGGTTCAAGCAAGTTTATGTTATTTTTTTTCCCTAAAGAATCCAGAAATTTCATAATCACCAGCTCTTAAAGTGTGTGTGTGTGTGTGTGTGTGTGTGTGTGTGTGTGTGTAAGGCAGCTTGCACAAAGCACCATCATCATTATTGAGGAGGTGACAATGTTAGCTCTGTCTCAGCAACGCATTAGTTTATCAATGGAAACTATCTGAATTTCCAGAAATCCCCTTTCTGCTCCTAGATCCAATCTGGCTACATATTTCCTTAAATGAGTCAGAAGCTTTGTATTTTCTTCCTATTCCAACCTGGAGTTCTGTATGAAAGTGGAAATACAGTCATTTCTCTTTCACTGCTCTGAATATGAGTAAATTGAATTCATAAACCCCCACTGCTGTACATCTCTGTGGCCTTGCCCCTTAGAAACGGCACTCAGGAGCTCTTGTTTTTGAGATTGTTCTTCCTGCATTCAGATTCAGGTACAGCAGGGGATGGAAGAAGCAATTTTCAGATTTCATGGTGGGCTGGATTAAATTACTCCACAGGCCATATGTCTCACAGATCTACTAGAGTGGATTAAGTGTTTTGGTTCCTCTTTGCATTTGAATATGTTTTTCCATAAAAGAAAGAAAACGTTAATGCAGACCTAGTAGGGGAGAGAGAGACAAACAAACAAACAAATTCAGTTAGCAGAGAAGTGTCCTGGATACTTCCTGTTGGTGCAGGTCAGCCAGGACTAGATGGATTTGAAGATGAAAAGGTTGAAGCAGGCCATTCTGGGTGGACTTCATTAACAATTAATATATGTTCCATCAAGGACCAAGAGTAACCAGCAGGTTTGGGCTTCTTTATTTGTTTGTTTTAAATCCCTTTCTATGGTTTTGTGACCTAGTTTAATAGAACTTAAAAATAAAGAATGTAATATACCTATAATTGCCCATGAAAGAAAAATACACTTTCGAGTTAGAAAAACACGGGTTGTGATTCACCAGCCATATGAACAATGACATGGTATTTAACACTCTCAACCTTTATTTTTCCACAGTAAATTGGGAATAAGAATATCTGCTGTAATAAACTTTTGTCGATAACAATAATAGATTTATTGTGTGGTACTATATGCATAGTACCTTGCTTGCCATTTCATCCTCAAGCAGCTCTCTGAAGCTTGTTATATTCTATTAGAGACAAAAGAAACTGAAATTAAATAATGTTTCCAGGGTTAAATGGTGAGGCTGAATTTGAATCCTGTTTCGTTAATTCTTGAACACAGGCTCTCAACTACAATCCTGTATTTCCATTTCTGTAGAGAAATTTTAAAAAAATCTTTAGACCTAAGGATGTTAGCTTCCTTCCTTTTATCAGATTTAAAATGGTAGGATTCTGCAGGTGTGGGAGAAGGAAGGAAGTTAATAAAACAGAAAGATTTTGAGATTTCTGGATGTTTCCGTTATTCTTTTTTTTAAAACCCAAGAAAAGGCAGTAAAAATGAGTTCATAATTTACAAAGAAATAAATCTCAAATCACAGCAAAGCATTTTCTCTGTGGCCCTTAAGCCTTTCTAAGGTAATTGAGTCTAAAGACAAAAACAGAAGCATATTATAAATAGAAACTAATAGAATAAATAGAAATAGAGTTTGGATTTTTTTAAGAAAAAGGCATATTTATGGCATAATTGATGTGTTAATGAGTGCTTACGTTCTTCTGGAGGAAAGTCAACCAACCCATTAAAGATGGGCTCCTTCAATATTAGCACTGTATTTATTAGCGCATCAAGTTTCAAAAATGAACCTGATGGTGTCACATAGACACATTCTCCTTGTGATCACCAAACCCTTTGGTGGGACAAATATGTCTATTTTTTGGATCCAGAGAATGAGAGGGCTTCTTAAGATTATGTAAACAGACAGGATATTTGTACATCCCAGATACCCTGTCTGGGGCTTCACTTTCGACTCTTATACTAGCTCTCAGAGAGTATTATGTCAAAAAATGGAATATTTCTCTTCGGGTTCCTCTGAAGAGATTAGCAAGCTCAAATACACACACCTAATTAGTGGGATGTGAAATAAACATTCTTTGAAGTCTCATAGCCCTATGACGGGGTAGGCTGCCAGCCAGAGCAGTGTATGACTAAAGACACAACTAAACAGAGCATTTAGACAACTGTGTGCACTAGGTTTTGCTCAGCAGCAACTTAAGTACTAAATGAATTGAATTTTAAGTCATCTGCAGATTAGACCATTAGTCAAAGAGGCAGCCAAGTGGGCAGACATTGACTCTGCATATTTAATAATTTTTACTTTAGTACCAAATATTCTAAATCTTCTTCATTTGCTTTAAATTCTCATAATTAGGTTGAATTTAGAGGATGGCAAAATGCTATCTGGTTAGCCTACTGCTTCCCAGTCTTCTTAATATCTCGGCAAACACAAATATGGTGCAATAAAAATAGCACATATTGTTCCAGATGTCACTCAAGAAGCAAGTCTGGATGCCACTGAAAGAGATCATCAGCTTCAAAATGAAGCACATTATTTTAAGTGGAAATTTGTGCTTGACACGGGGCATGTTAAGAGCCCTGACTGGCCTCTTTCTGTTCCCTACACCTGAACCCAACTATGCGTAACTGGGATTGAGCACAGTCCTCCTTTGTTTGGAACACAGCTTCCTTTAGCAAAGTCTTGACTGCCTTGTTTGATGGAAGATGGTTCACCTTCGGCACTGAGCTGCTGCAGCAGAGTCATGCTGTGCGACCCTGAAGGAACAGTGAGTGCTGTGCATGGCTTAGGATATTCTACCGCCTGTGAGGACAGCAGGGCACTGGGTCCTTCCATACTCCAAGAGTTTCTTGGTGAGGTTTTTTGTAACAGGCCTTTACCAACCTCGGGTTTCTGCCTGCCCCACCTGGCAGTTCCAAAAATGCACTGGCTCAATATCACCTACCCTTTAAAGCATTTGCAGAGCACCACCATGAACATGGATCCCTTTCACAAAGCATCTGTTTTGCATCCTTCTAATGTCACCAAAAAGCCAGAGTAACAATGTCGATAATTAGCAAGTAAAATAAGCTCTCCACTATCTGGTCTGTTCCATAAAAGGATCTCTTGTACCAAACATTCTGTGTGGAACAAGAACAATGGCAGCTGCAAAGACACAGAACTTGAAACAGGTTCAGGTGAAGGAATATTTTATGAATTGTTCTTTTACATTATAGTAGGCAGTATGTCACCAGAACCTGACAAGGTTAGGAATAATCTCATAATTTACACTTCAGGAGAACTCACAAAAGCATTTTGAGGTTGAGAGTTCACTGGAACAGAGAAATAGCTTCAGTTATAGTGATCTGAGTTAGAGGGTTATAAATCATTATAGAAGTTAGAAGATTATTTTCCAGAGTATGTCAGTTCACTCAGATAACATTAATAATATTTTTCCTAATTATAGGAAGTTGTGAAAATAGAAATTAAAGTTAACTAGATATTACTCATAATTCAACTACCTAAAAGCAACTATCATAAATATATTGAAGCACATCTTTCTAGTCATTTTTCTATGAATATATTTATATATAAAATATTAAGATACATTGTTTTTAAGTAAAAATATTTAGCCAACTATTCCAACCTGTAGTGGGGAGGGTTTCCACACCACTGAGCAATTCTCCAACACCAGCTGGGTGTTCCACAATCCAACTCAATTGAGTTGACACTATCCACCCAGAGAAAGCATCAGATCCCACAAAGTTAAGGGCTCAGTAAGACATGACCCCTCCCCTGCTTCAGACACCAGTCACAAGTCCAGGTTATCACCTCTGCTTCTGACAGATGAGCTGTAGTTTGGAAGTTCCAATGACCTCCCCACATTGGTTTCCATTAATGTGCTAGAGAGACTCACAGAACTCAAAGGAACATTTTACTTACTAGGTTACTGGTTTACTATAAAAGCATAAAACTCAGAAGAGTCAGATGGAAGAGATGCAGAGGCCAAGATATGGGGAAAGGGCACAGAGCTTCCATGCTCTCTCCAAGTGCCCCCTCTCCTCAAATCTCCATGTGTTTACCAGCCCAGAAGCTCTCCAAATACTGTCCTTTGGTTTTATACAGAGGCTTCATCTTATAGGCAAGACTGATGAAATCATTGGCCATTGGGGATTGAACTCAATCTCTAGCCCCACTTCCCTCCACAAAGGTTGGGAGATAGGACTGAATGTTCCAACCCCTCAATCACATGGTTGATTCTCTGGCAATCAGCCCCCAAGCTTAGGTCACCCAGGAGCTTTCTAAAAGTCGCCTCATTAACGTAACAAAAGCCACCTTATGAAATTCCAAAGGTTTTAAGAGCTCTGTTCCAGAACAGTGGACAAAGACCAAATATGTATTTCTTATTATAAATCACAAAATCAGTCAGCTGTTGCTTTAAACTAATACATGTTGCAGATATCTTACCTCCTTAATACTTATATTAGTGCTATGGATTTGTGCTCTCCCCTCAAAATTCACATGTTGAAGCCCTAACCCACAATGTATCTACAGATAGATAGGTCATTAGGAGGTAATTAACATTAAATTAAGCCATAATCGTGAGACTCTAATCTAGTAAAACTACGGCCTTGTAAGAAGAATAGATCTCTCTCTCTGCCATGTGAGGGCACAGTGAGGTGGCTGTCAGCGAGTCAGGAAGACAGCTCACCAGACTTGTGATCCAGACTTGCAGCCTCCAGGACTGTGAGAAAAATGTGTTTCTGTGGTTTAAGCCATTCAGTTTATGGTATTTTGTTATGGCACCCCAAACTGATGAAGACAAATAGAGCTAATTTATATATAGTTTCTAGTTATCTGTGGTCATCTCTTTCCTTCTCTAGTTACTTTTCTTCCCTTCATGCCTGACTACCACACTCTGGCCTGATACTCAGGTATTGCAGACATTCTTTTTCTCAAAGAAAGAACCTTCCCAAACTGCCTAAGGTGTTGAAAAGGTAATCTTGGTACTTTCTTGAAAATGACTTGTGAGTATCTACCAGATATGTTATAGCACCTAAAATACGAGAATGAGTCTCCTAAATCATAGATAATCTGTTCTTTTTGCTTTTAGCAGCATACTTGACGGATAAAAGGAAGGTGTTTATATGTCAACTTTAAGCTTATTTATTAGTTGAAGTATGGAGATATTTAAAAAATATTATGGAACCTGTGAGAAAAGAAATGAGACTGACTTCTGATGGGAAATCTGTAGGACACAAATGATAGTTCCTTGTAAAATTTTTGCTAATGCTTGTAAAGCCAAGAGTAAACCTAAAATATTTTATTTATTTATGATTTGCTTCTTAACAGACTATTTTCATATTTGTATACTAAATAGCAAAATGAATTTGCTTTTCTCAGTTTACATCAAATGGCTTTAAAGGAGAGCAATTTCCAAAATGAGCTGAGAGAATGAGCAAAGGAAAATCATGTTAAGATTTAAAAATACTCCAAATAAGTTACAAAGTAAAATGTCTCCTTAGGATAGTAGATGCATTAGCAGTAGGCACATTAAAGGGTCTGTTCCTAGTGACAGTGTCTGTTTCTCAGGTTTATGTAGTGAAAAATAGGAAACAGAATGAACGTTGAAGGAAGTATGGAGAGAAGAACTGACTGTCTATAGTCTATAGCTTATGAGGAGCCTTTACTCTGGAATTAAGGCTCCCGAGTGGGATATCAGGCCAGAGTCTGCAATCCTCAGAAGTTAAAATGAAAGAAACAGAGTTCCAGGTTGCTAAACAAGTTTTCCACGGTCACTCAACTAGGAACTAACCCAGAATCGGAATTAAACTCTACAGATGCCTAAGTTTAGTTTTCTTTTCACTCCACACAGTGACAACCATAACATTCCCTATTTGCAAGTGTGACAGTGTTCATTTGTAGGATTTCAAGTCTACATTTACTGAATACACCTAGTCCTTAAATCAAAATAGGAAGAAAAATCTAAAAATAAAACTGACATTATTTCTTATTTTCACTCTCCCTTCCTTCTTTTTCTCTTTGGTCCCTATTTTTTATGCTAAAGACATTTATAGAGAATGTAACTTTCTGGGGAAAAATATAATACCTCCAAATCCCTTAGTGAATATTCTTCATCAATTAATTTGGTTTCATAAGCTCTCCAGAAGGAATACAAATAGCACCTGTATTTAGAATTGATTTTCTTTTCCTGCAGTGCCTTGGCAGGGAGGGGGAAGTCGAAAGAGTGGGACCATTTGGTAAAACTCTTTGCCCTTTTCTTTTTGTAAATGTTGTCTTTTTTGTAAATGTCAAGTCCAAATTATAGGTGAGTATTGGCAGAGTTGCACAGACTATCTGAGACCCATTACAGCCTCTGGCATTTGTGCTGCTAAATTTGTAATGAGTTGCAGGTGTTTGTGATTGAATTTTGTGTTGCCTTTGTGATTGGCTCACTGTTTCACAGTCCATTAAAGCTATGCTTTTTTTTTTTTTTTTTTTGGTGGGTGTTAAAATTGTGGTGATGCAAAAACTCCAGTTAAAAGATAAGGTAGATGGTAATAGTTTTAACATAGAGAGAAAGGTCTGTATATTTTAGACCAGTGTCGATTTTCACAGTAATCCACTGGGGCAGTTGCCAGTTCAAGAATATACTTCAAATGTATAATGATAACAGTTTGACATTTCATTGACAATTGAGGTTGGAAGATATCAGTAAGACCATCTTCTACCCAAGCAGTTCTCAGCGCTTAAATGTAGAAAAGTATAGAAATTACCTGGAAGAGATCCTTTTTCTAAAAAAAGATAGTTCTGTTTCCTCCTTTTCTTTCTCCAAGATTCAGACTCAAGTAGCTGTGGGTGTGGAGGCCAATAACCTGTGTATTGAAAAGCAAGATCTCAGGTCATTCCTAAACAACTGTTTCATATAGACCTCTTTGAAAAGCACTGGATCTGGTTTACTTTCTTTGCTTTATAGGGGAGAGACGAAGACCAGTGATGATAGAAAGAAAGATCTATTCGTATTTCCTGAAGACTTCATGGAAGAGGAAAGTTCACTCAGATAGCTTCTTTCCCACTTCAGAATGGTTGTTGTTTTTCTACTAGTTTAGATTATCCACAGACTTCATTGGGGGCTGCAGAGCTTATTATCCTGGATTAGTACAGAGGTAATATCTACAATACTTGGTCAACCAAGTGCCTACATACAATCTGAAATTAATATTTATATATTTTACAGGTGTGTGTGTACAGTCTACAAGGAAAATAAAATGATAATACAGAACAGTTTGTAGAATGTCTGATACAGACAAGATAGCAAGTGTCTTATGCCATGGTAACTATGAAGAATCTACAACTAAATGTTGTTCTGTGCATATCTTTCAGAATCTTACCCCATTCCAGGAGCATCACTAATAACACTCACCTAAGTAGTAAGTACTTTACAAAAATTTACCATGCTCTTTTGAGGAGCATTTGGCATATATTATTTCAGTTTATTTTCACAACAGCCTTATGAAGCTGGTACAATTATTTATTTAATCCATTTTTGACAGGTGATAAAATTGAGATTTGGAGAGTTTAACTTACTTGTCCAAGGTCAGAGAGCTAGTAAGATGTGAAGCTGGGACTGAACCTAAGAACTATGATTCCAGACTCGAAGTCCTTGAGAATCAGTGTCCCACTGCCAAATTGCCATGGATATGTAGGAGCATCACTACAGTATGGACCAACAGGGAGCTGATTACCAGGGAGTACTGCTTGATGAAGTGAGAATTAAAAAAGCACTATTATATTTGCCACATCTCATTCAATACTGCATTTGTAGATTATGCTTGTATATAAGCTCATACCTGCAGTTTGATAAGTTACAGCTCTGAGTAAGGATCAAGCATAAGTAGATCTATTTATGTATGTATGTATGCATGTATGTATCAATTTTCTATTTCCAGGATACACGTATGAAATCAATGGTAACACTAACAGCAACATACCAGAACACAAATCATTTGCTACATTTTCTCAATGCATATTTTGATGGTGCTTTAGTTTGAGTTTTAACTTTGCCTAAACCCTTGCTATCTTATTTAAGTGAAATATTTACATAAGATTCTTAGGTATATATGTCAGATACAAATAGTGTTGACTGAGTGTCTGCTTAGTGCCTGATATGCAGCAGGCACTCAATATTTGTTGAAATAAAGTATGTGCTAGGCAGCATAGAAAATGCCTGTGTACAGTATCTGTGTTAGTCATGGTCCTTGCAGGAAACAAATACTCACCGAAGGTTTTAGCTAAAGTTACTTAAGGAAAAGACTATTCACACAAGTTTGGGCTGTGAGGTATTCAGGCACTAGAAACAGGGGCAAGATGCTACGACCTGTGAAAGGGCAAGAGAAAGTAATGGAGTTACCAGTGCCTGATAAGTCTAGGGCTAGAAAGAGAAGAGAGCTGCCAGGCAGTTCCGTAGTCAGCTAGCAAAGAAACCACAGCCAGGTAGGAAAAGGATGGGGGCCTGCCAGGAAGAGGAAGTTCCTCTCATTGTAGGATCTCAAAGAGAAGCTCAAGGGAAAATGAATCTAGATGATATGTTATCACGGATGCCGGGCAAGGCAAAGAGTGGAGAAGGGTACAAAATGGGCCTGGGGTGGAGGCAAAGAGAGAATAAGCTTCATATGATTTTGTGTCATTTTTTCAACAGTAATGAAGCTTAGTCATTGTCTCTATTACAAGGACAGGGAAAACGACTCAGGGATATAAAATGAGTAACTAAAGTTCATTCAGAAATGGGAGGAGCTGTAATTTGTCAATCTTTGTCCTACAAGGACAGTGGTCTACATTCCACTATGAATAATATTTTTACTCATTTATATTATTAAAAAAAATATGTCTTATGTCAGCTAGTATCTAGACACCGGGGATAAATTCACTTAACAGGAAGGTCAAAGTCCCTGCTCTCTCTAAGATTACTTTCTAGAAAATAAGAGAGAAAATAAAACAAATGAATAGAACAAAACCATTTCAGACAGTGATTAAGTGCTGTAAAGACAATACAACATGCTTTTCCTACAACAGTTACTGGGAGAGAGATGACTTTAGATTGGGTAAGATGGAAAGGACTCTCGGAGGAGATACTATTTAAGCAAAGACCTGTAGGATATGAAGAGACTATGAAGAGGGAAGCCTTTTAAAATCTGACAAAAGAGAGCTCCAGGAACAGGGAACAGAAAGCACAAACGTATAAGACAGGAACAAGCTTGGTGGGTTATGTGAAGAACAGCGTAACAATGGCAAACAGCCATGCATTTGGTGAATAGGGAGAATAACACAGGAGGAGGTGGAGGGCAAGATAACACAGGGCTCAGGAATGAGTTTGGGTTGTATTTAAAGGACAATATAAATCCCTTGGAGGATTCTGAGCAGGGAAAAAGCTGCTATCTGATTTATGTTTTTAAAAGATCACTCAGGTTGTTGCACTAAGAATAGACTATAAAAGGGCAGGAGAACAGGCGTAGAGACCCATTAGATCCTTAGCAGTGGCTATGATGAGGAGTCCATAGAAATGAGATGTACTTTTCTCTTCTCACACCAACAGTCTTATGTGAACAGTAAAGAAGAGAGAGAGAGAGAGGGAGAGAGAGAAAGAGAGGATGACAAGCAAAATAACCACCATGGCTTTGTTTTGAGTAACTGGGTGAATGACAGTGTCACTTCTTGGGAAAGGGAGAAAGATGGTCATGGGTGAGAAAATGAGGAATTCTGATTGGTGCTTTTTATGTTTGAGATGCATATGAGATATCCACGTGGATATTGTATGCACGCAGAGAGGTCAGTGCGAGAGATAACATCTAGATACCTGGCTTATCAATGGAGTTTAAAGCCACGGGGCTGGAGCTGGGCTGGATTATCTAGGGAGTGTGTAGACAGAAATGAGAAAGTTAAGCACACAACTGTCTCAAAATTAAAATGCTTTTTATATATGGCATTCTTTTGGATGCCTTAACTTAAATTGATGGCTAAGAAAGATTTTATTTTTTGCTAGAATGTACTTAGCCTGTAAGACAGTGGTTTTCAGTTATTTATTTAGCATAAAAAAACCCTTTGCAAGCCAAATCTTGTGAAAAAAAAAAACACTACATGAAAGATACTGTAATATTAATTATGTAAAGCTGGGTGATGGGTACATGGGGGTTTATTACAATGTTCTCACTATTTTTGAATGTGTTTAAAACTCTCCATTTAAAAAAAAAAGCATAAAAGAAGTTAAGAGTGGAACTGGCCTATCTGAAGCCGAGGATGGAGAATCTCAGGACAGTCTCCTCATCTCTTTAGCTGCTCTTGTATGGAATCCTTACAATTCCTCAGAATAAACTTTAAAGTTCCTGCCATTGATGAATATTTTTGAAATCTCTATGGTAGATTAATTATGAGTAGGAAATATTGCACAATTACTATGGAAAACACTTTACAATTGTTATATTGTTAATGTTTATGACCATCTTATTAATGGGTACCACTGGCATCCCCCTTTTAAAATTGAAGCAAGTGTGGCTTAGAGAGGTCATGTAACTGGCTCAAGTTCAAGTAGCTAGTAATTGGAGGAGCTGTGATTCAAGCTCATGTTGCCCGACTTCACATTAATAACTGCATTAATTACAGCAGCTGACACTCAAATTAACTTCAACAAAAAACAACAATCACAAATTCAATCAGTCCTTTACTTACGATGAGAATTTTCCAATTAAGAACAGTAAAGATGTTAAATCCTGTCTCTGCATTTCTTTACATCATGAACATTCTCTGCATTGAATTTCTCAGAGCCAAATTTTTACTCTTTTCTCTTTCTAGTTACAAAATATTATCACAGAAAATGAATGTCAAATAAAAGGAATAGTGACTGGCATTTACTCCTAACTTAGTGACAGCAGAATATGGAAGTTCAAAGAAATGATTAATTAACTCAGTAATGCACCAACCATATATAGTAACACCAATTGAAAGGCATTTGTACCAGGTTGCTTTTTCTTGATTAGACTATTATCACTTTATTTTAGCTGAGATTTATGTCTAAATCAGAAAACTTTGATCTTGATATTTTTTTGGAGATCAAAGTTTCACAAGTAACACTGTGCTTTACAAGGTCTCAATGCAATGCATACTGTTGTAAAGTATTAAATTAAGACAAAAGAATAATTTACATTGGTGCCGGAAAATGTAACTTAGATATATACAGGTTCTCCAACACTCTATTATAAACAATAATTAAGTTGAAATATGGGAGGAAAAGTGAATCTTCTATAACAACATACTTCAATCAATTTCCTTTTTCTCTTAGCTTTTTGATTCTAGATTTTAAAAGATCAGTTTGTGTGTTTGTGTGAGACAGAGAAAGTGTGTCTGTGGGTGTAAGCAAATTTGTTTGTGCATTTCATTGTTTTTTCCTAGTTTTTAATGGGGAAAGGGGAATGTCAAAGCTATTTTCATAGTCTTTCTTGTTTCTTCTTGTTCTTTCGATTGCTAAATGATGCAGAATATATATATTATTTTTAACATAGGCTCAATTCGTATGTAAGACATCCAAGCAAATGCTATAAACATCATGTCACTTCCAACCTCATAGTTTCAGCCGGCAGAATGACTTTAAAATCATGGTGATTACAGCAGAATTTTGATTCTTCAGTTGTGAAATGAGGTAGAGAAGCTCTTCCCATCTAAAATAATTGTATTATAAATCTGTCAGAACATTGAACATTATCTCTCTCCCTCTCTCTTTCTATTTCTATCCCTCTTTCCCTTTTCTTCACTCTGTTTCTTCCTCTCCCTTGTCCTCCTATTTCCATCACCCTCTATCTTTCCATCATTTCCCCTTTTTATATCTCTCTTTTCTTCATTGTTGGGTAAGTACTAGAGAAGGATAGATTTAATGAGTCACAGTAATGACTCAAAATTACTCAACGGTAAAACTATGTTTCTGTTACTCATTTTGAATAACAGTATTTAATATAGTTTGGTTCTACAGCTTTTACTGACTAGGTCTATGCTTGGAAGAATATCACATTAAAATAATAAGTAACGTTAAAATTTTAGAGTTTACACTTTTGAATGTAAACTACACCAAGACAGTAGATCTGAAATTCTACTCCTTCCAACCTGGAAGCCTAGACAAAGTAAATTAAAACTAGCAAAGAGTATCAATACGTATCAAACCAAACTTAGGTTACAACTTTACCCCAAAATCTTTAAAAGTTTTCCTTGTGAAAAAAAATGGAATTAATGTACAAAAACCCACAGAAATTTCTGCATAGTTTGGTGAGAATATTCTGCATGCTTCCAAGACATAGTCAGATGGGGAAATGTGAGCTCTCTAAATCAAGAAAAAATGAACCAATCCCTTTCAATTTGGAGAGAGATAGATTTGGAGAATGGGTAGATTAGGGCCCCCTTAACTTATTAGGAATAGTTTGGACATGACTGCTTGGGAGAAGTAATGAAATGAAGAACATTAATACTCAGTGCAGTCTTTTGTCAGACACAAAACATGTAGTCTATTCTGGATGACAGGAAAAATGTAAAACTTAAGGAAACCTCACAGAATGACAGTGCTCTCATCACAGAAAGTCAACCATTAATATTGTAGGGAATAGAGTAGAGGTCAGGTCCTCCAAACAAGTGTCTCCATAGTTAAACTCTTCTCTTCTAAAGTTCTCCCACGGCAGTCTACCCAAGCAATAGAAATAAAAGCAAAAACAAACAAATGAGACCTGATTAAACTTATAACCTTTTGCACAGTAAAGGAAACCATAAGCAAAACAAAAAGACAACCTAAGGAATGGGAGAAAATATATGCAAAAAATGAGACTGACAAGGGCTTAATTTCCAGAATAAATAAACAGCTTATACAACTTAATAAGAAAAAAAACAACCCAATCCAAAAATGGGCAGAAGACCTAAATAAGCAATTCTCCAATGAAGACATACAAATGGCCTATAGGCACAGGAAAAATTGCTCAATGTCACTAATTATTACAGAAATGCAAATCAAAACTACAATGAGGTTTCACCTCACACCAGTCAGAATGGCCATCATTCAAAAGTCCACAAACAATAAATGCTGGAGAAGGTGTTAAGAAAAGAGAACCCTCCTATACCGTTGGTGGGAATGTAGTTTGGTGCAGCCATTATGTAAAACAGAATGGAGATTTCTCAAAAGACTAAAAATAGACTTACCATAATGATCCAGCAATCCCACTCCTGAGCATATATCCAGAAGGAACCTTAATTCAAAAAGACACATGCACCCCAATGTTCATAGCAGCACTATTTACAATAGCGAAGACACGGAAACAACCTAAATGTCCATTGACAGATGACTAGATAAAGAAACTGTGGTGTATTTATACAATGGAACACTACTCAGCCACAAAAAGAAGAAAATAATGTCATTTGCAGCAACATGGATTGCCCTGGAGAATGTCATTTTAAGTGAAGTAAGCCAGAAAGAGAAAAAAGAAATACCATATGATATCACTTATACGTGAAACTGAAAAAAAAAAAAAGACAACTAATCTAGACAGAATCTTAAAAAAAAAAAAAAAGAACAAACTTATTCACAAAACAGAAACAGACTCACAGACACAGAAAACAAACTTATGATTACCAGAAGTGGAAGCGGGTGGGAAGGGATAAAGTGAGAGTTTGAGATTTGCCGATACTAACTGCTATATATAAAAAAGATAAAGTTTATACTTTACAGCATAGGGAACTATAGTCAGTATCTTGTAGTAACTTATGAAAAAGAATATGGAAAGGAATCTATGTATGTTCCTGTATAACTGAAGCATTATGATGTACATCAGAAATTGACACATTGTAAACTGACTATACTTCAATAAAAAATATATATACAAAAATGTATTGCCATTAAGTTATGTATAATGTCATATTGTACTAGTTTTAATACCTATAGCATTTTTAGTAATGTCCTTTAAAAATTCTCAATATCTGTCATTTGTACATTCTCTTTATTTTCATTCATCAGTAGTCTGGAAGCAAGTCCATTTTATTATGCTTTTCAAATATCCCAAACTTGTATTCATTGATTTTGCACTATATACTCATTTTCTTTTATCAGTATTTTAATCTTGTTTCTTTCTAATTTCTTTGTATTTGATTTGTTCTGTATTTCCAGCTTCTTGAGTTGGATGCTTAGCTTATATTTCTGCCTTTTCTCTTTTTTAATGTATAGATTTAAGGCTATAATTTCCTTCTGAACATATATTTATGTGCACTTTGATTATCATTTAGTCAAAAGTATTTTCTAAGTTTCATTTTGATTACCAGTATTGTCCTAGATTACTTGGAAATGTAGCTTCTGATTTCTGATATATGGGCATCTGCTGGTTATCTATTTACATTGATTGTAACTTAATGCATTTGGGTCAAACAGCATTTTCTGAACAATTTCAATTTACTGGAATTTGTCACTGGAATTTTTGACTTAGCAAATTTTAATATTTGGAGATATTTCATATGTACTTGAAAATGATATGTATTCTGCAGTTGTGATCTGCGTTCTATGTATATCAAGTAGATCAGCTTTATTAATTGTAATGACCTAATAATCAAAATCTTAAAGAAAAAAATTGGAAGGTCTGTGACCTTTACTCTTATCATTAGGAACACATGAAGATGTCGCCCTTGGTGGACTCCTACTTGTAACACTAAGTCAAAGACTTTACAGAAGTGTATCAGGCCCAAGATAAATTGAAACTCATTATTGAATTAGTTTATTGAGTAATTTGTAATTGACAAGTAGACAGTAGTTAATGTGAAATAGTGGACCCTGAGGAGTTTACATGAAATTAGTTTTTATTTTGTTCAAGTACATTAGTAATTATTTCTGAAAGTCTCCATAAAGAATAAACCATCTCCAAGGGGCATCGCCTTGATTCTTAAGCACAGTTGCCCATACTTACAGGCAAATGCTTCTGCTGCCCACTCCTTAAGAGGCCAAACTTCTAGGATGTTCTAAATGCCATTTCTTAAATTACAAACCTGTACATTTTCCCAGGGATTCTGATTATACCGTTTATCCTGTACTTTCTGAGTTTACAATATTTATGGAAAATTCCCACCTTTTCAGAACAATTCTTCTAAGTTTTTGGCTATAGGTACTTTTATAAATCTGATCCATATCTTTCCATATTTTAGGGATTTCTAATATTATAGGCCCACAAATAGTATTCTCTTTTTCTCAGCTCTAAGCATTTACTAATTTTAAATAAATATTCTTAATATTAAGAATTTTGGATATAAGGATAGGTCTGAGTACTCAGGCATCCATCTTGATCCATCCTTTAGCTTTTTTCTTCTTCTGAGTCTTTCCCAGCATCTCTTTTAATGAGAAGTGGAGAATTTTCCCTACTTATAAAGACTCATTATCCAGGCTAACGTGCAGCACAGATGTGCTCTCACAATGATTCAAAGTGGATCATAATTTGCCACTCCCAAAGTACCACTTTCACAGATACATTTTTTTGAGCTGAAGGCCTCTGAGAACCAACAGATGCAGAAAGAAGCCTTCTCAGAGCGTCCCTTTTCTGACTGACATCAGAAACTTCTGAGACATGAGGACTATCATAAATCCCCTCACCCAGGGGAGTTTTATTGCTATGAAAAAATGTAAAATCAGCACCAAGATGGACCTGCATGAACTTGACTAGATAACCCTTATCTTCCATTGGTTTCTCCCATATATTTGTTTTCCCACAATTTACTGTCCTTAGAAGTTCAAAATCCTTTTTCTTTCTCTTGTCACTTCTTCACAGATTTATTGTCCTTTATTAAAATGGTATATAAAACTCCAGACCTGATTGCCCCTTTGGTGTTTTTTTTAATATCCTTCTTATTAGCCCCATATATACATGAAATAACCATTTGCCTCCTGTTAATCTGTCTTTTGTCAGTTCAATTTGCAGGGCCCCAGGTACTGAACCTAGGAGGACAGAGGAAAAAGTTTTCTCCCTCTCTATCAGTGATGTATCCATAGTATGTGAAGGTAGCCCCTGATTTCTGAAAGTTCACTTTAAGCCACTTCTCTTTTAGGACAGACCTACATTAGTACTTGTTTCCACTAATCAAAAGAAATCTGAGGAGGATTTTTGCTTTTATAAAAAAAGACAAAAACGAAAAACAGTGTTCCGTGTTAGTTTTGCATGGAACCGTTAGAGAAAGAGCATGCCCTGAGCAGTGAGAGTGGCATCCCCAAGTCCTTCCAGGGAACTCCACTCAGCATCTCAGCATCGAACTACCATAGCTTTTGAACTGTGTCTGTGAGCAGCTGTGCTTATCTTGATTTATTTTATTCATTTACTAGCAAGATGAGTCCTAAAGTAATTGCTTCTTTGCTTTACACCATTTTGGCTTATGAAATGTTTCATAAGGTTTCAGAAAGTAGGCGAAAAGTTTATCAGGGTGCTAAGTACTTACAACCTCACAGAAGATGGCATAGTTACATTTCCAAATAGAGGTTTTTGGGAAAGAAATGTGGATAATTTTAAGCAAAGAAGATGATGGAGGTAAGGGAAATAAGATAGGAAACTGAGGACCCCTGAGATTTTTCACAGAACTAGAACAAATAACCCTAAAATTCATGTGGAACCATGAAAGACACTGAATAGCCAAAAAATCTTAGAAAAAATAACAAAGCTGAAAGGATAACCCTTCCAGACATCAGACTATACTACAAAGTTATAATAATCAATACAGCATGGTATTGGCACACACACACACACACACACACACACACACACACACAAACAGACACAGATCAACAGAACAAAATAGACAGCTCAGAAACAAGCCCACACACCTATGGTTAATTGATCTATGAAAAAAGAGGCAAGAATATACAATGGAGAAAAGACAGTCTCTTCAACAAGTGGTGCTGGGAAAACTGGACAACTACATGTAAAACAATGAGATCAGAACATTTCCTCATTATCATATGCAAAAATAAACTCAAAATGGTTTAAAGACCTAAATATAGGACCTGAAACCATAAAACTCCTAGAAGAAAATGTGGCAGAACATGCTTTGACATAAATAATCATAGCAATATTTTCTTAGATCAGTCTCCTAAAGAAAAAGAAATAAAAGAAAAAATAAACAAGTGAGACATAACTAAACTTCAAAGCTTTTGCACAGCCAATGAAACTACTGACAAAACAAAAAGACAACCTACTGAATGGAAGAAAATATTTGCAAATGATGCAACCAACAAGGGGTTAATATCTAAAAATACAAACAGTTCATACAACTTAATGTAAAAAACCACTACCTAATCATAAAAAGGGCAAAGGACCTGAATAGATATTTTTCGAAAGAAGACACACAGATGGCCAACAGTCACAAGAAAAGATGCTCAACACCACTAATTATTAGAGAAATGCAAATCAAAACAACGAGAATTCACCTCGCACCTGTCAAATGGTTATCATCAAAAACTCTAAAAATTACAAATGTTGGAGAGAATGTGAAGAAAAGGGAGCCCTTGTATGATGTTGGTGGGAATGTAAATTGGTGCAGCCACTATGGAAAATAGTATGTAGGTTCCTCAAAAAGTAAAAATAGAACTATCATATGACCCAGCATTTCCTGGGAATATACCTGGAAAAAATGAAAACACTAATTAGAAAATATACATGTACCGCAATGTTCATAGCAGCACTATTTACAACAGCGAAGAAATGGACGCAAACTAAATGCCCATCAACGTGACTGGATTAGGAAGATATGGTATATGTACACAATGGAATATTACTCAGCCATAAGAAGACTGAAATATTGCCATTTGCAGCAACATGGATGGACCTAGAAAATATTATGCTAGGTGAAATAAATCAGAGAAAGACAAATACTCTATAATATCACATATATATAGAATTCAAAAATTAATATAAGTGAATATTAATGAAAAACAGAAACACTGATGGATATAGAAAACAAATGTGTGTGGGGACACATTAGAGGTATGGGATTAACAGATACAAACTAATATATATAAAATAAATAAGCAATGAGGATATACCACAGAGTACAGGGAATTATAGCCATTATCTTTTAATAACCTATAGTGGAGTATTATCTGCAAAAATACAGAATCACTATGCTATGAAATTAAATCACTATGCTATGAAATTAACATAATATTGTAAATTAACTATACTTCAATTAAAAAAAAAAAGAAGAAGTAATGGCTAGGTCAGTTTAGCTAGAATAAAGATTCAAGGAACAAAGGAGTACAAGTTGAGGCTAGTCAACTGGGACCGAGCTATGTAAATTGAACAATGTCACTCCCTTGCATAAAACAGCAAAAGCCTTAACCTGTCCTTATAAGGACCTGATAACCTGGTCTCTACTAACTGCATGAGGCTGAACTCCTGATGTTTTCTCCTTTTATTATATGGGCTCTAGCTCACTGGCCTTGTTTAGGTTCCTCAAACACGCTTTGCCACTACAAAATACCTTCATGACTTTGTATATGGTGTTTCCTTGGCCAAATCCTACTTTATTACTTTTTTTAAATCAAAGCTAATTCTTTAGATCTCACCTACATTTTTATCTTCCTAAAAACAGTTTCTGATTCTTCCCTTTAGTAACTTTGGGGAAACCCTTTTATCCTCTCCAATAACCACCTGTGAAACTCTGTTTCATAGTACTTAACACACAATAACTGAATAATTGCCTCTGTAACAGTTCTTTAAGTTGTTTTCCCCTGACAGAAGAACAGAAGCTTTGCCAGGCAGGAACTGTGGCTGTCTTACTCAGTTTAGCAAGAGATTACAGAGAAGAATTTGAATTCCAACTGAAAGGAGTTTTTGAAGCATCAAACTCAGGGACATACTGATAACTAAGACAATAAAAGCAAACATAAAGATTTGAAAACTCAGCCTCCTGTTTACACATTTATCTTAAAATATCTATAAAATTTTAAGTTAATTGATAGAGGTGATTCTTATTTTATTTTCAACTATAAATCTGAAAACCCCCACACATATGTTGTAGCTTTGTGTAGTAAAAGACTATGAATTAGAAATCAGAAAATCTCTAACTCCTGTCTTTATTAACTGATGACTTCTCTTACCTCTTTCATGCACCTATATCATTGACAGCATGTGAGGTTGAATAAAATAATGTATATAAGCTGATTTGAAATATTTTAAATTTTAGCTGTTATTGTTATTATCTCAACATAATGAAGTATCTAAGAAATTGTAATCATCATATTAACAACTGGAATTTGTTATCAGAAATTTCCTCAAACATTTCTGATTTGCGTATACCCTCTGGAGGCCAATATAACCTTTGGTTAATAAATTAATAGGCTTTTATATTATTTTTTTACATTTTTGATTCTTACATAAAAACTTAGTCTCCCCCCTTGACACTTTTCAAAGAATGCTATCGTGTTGTTATTTTTGTCTGTTTGGGGTTATTTTTGGAGACTTGGGTATATGTTTCTTTGGTGGATTATGGCATACTCAGCTCTGAATGTGACTGAGATCAACCCTAGGCATCCCTGTATCAGGGTCCTCTTTCACAGAACCAGGTGCTATTGGGATATGTACAGTACATCCAGACTATACTTCTAGTAAAGACACTGTCTTTCGATAAATGGATGTTGATTAAGGTGAGTGTTGACCTGGGTCAACAATATTATTTTCAGCTAAATTTTTCAGTTATTTGCACAAGATAAGGAGTGTGTCTCCACACATCAACAATAGCCAGAAGGAAAAAGATATGTTCTGTTTCTCACTAGAGTCCCTTCAATGAGATGTCAATCAAAGTATGTTAGTGGAGCTGTCAGTACCCACATTAACACTGAAATAAGCGTTAAGCTTTACAAAACAATAAAGACAAGCTGGAGATGCACCAGCAAGTCACTGATTTTAATCTCAGTCAGATTAAATATTCATTTTGACAAACTTAAAAAAATGCATGTTAAAAAGAAAAAAACATAAAAGCTCTTGCTTTTCAGGTCATTCCTCTAAAGGGTCAAGGGAGAAGGGACTGGCAACTATTTTCCTTAAATGCTACTTTAGTGTTGGTAGTTTGCAAATATGGAGCATTTATTGTTTGATTTTTGTGACTTCTTACAACCTAAGTTTGGCAGAAACACTACAGTATTCTTAGGGAAAAAAGAAAAAAAAAAACTTAGACATTTCAACCATCTGCCAGATATACCTATCAAATTATTCATTTCTCAGGCTGCTTAAGGTTATTTAAATTCATAGCTTTTCAAACTACTGACAAGGTTTGCACACTGTGAAGAAAATGAATATTGTTAAGGGTTAAATGGACAGCTTCACACTTTAAATGCATTATATATTCACCCCAGGCACTCTCCTACTGATTTTTCTTTTTATTATTTTATTTTACAGAGACTCTTTGTAATTGTGGACCATGCTGACAATCTGCATGACAACGTAAAGATTCAAACAAAACTGACCCAGGTATAGGAGAACAGCTGCATTATACCTCCAAGGAAACAAGTTTTCACATAAATTTTAGATATATAAACAGTGCTTACAGAAAGAAAGATACACAAAGGTGAATCCACATCTGCCGTGCTGGCTGGGCATATATAACCTACTCTATGCAATTTGCATGACTTGACATGAAAACAGGCAAGATCACCTTTAGAAGTGGTCATCATTAAAATGCAGGCTGTCTATCAAGAGAAATGGTCTCCCAGAAATCAATACCTTAAAAACCCTTGTGGCTAACCGCTCTGCCAGACACTTTCAAATTTTTATAACACTGAAAATAGTGTAGAGTAAGTAGAGGTTTCACTTCTTTGATTTCTTTTTATCACATTCTGTCAGTCCTCGATCAAGTTTCATAACTCAAAGACATACATTTACCACCAGGGGTAGTTCAAAGGGATGTTGACCTTTGATTTACAAAACCCCTCAGATTTACTCTATGCTTTTCCTGAGAGGTTTTCCCTTTCCACATACCATCACAGTTACACAAACAAGAAAAGGCCTGCTGAGTTCAGAACATGACTAATGACTGTGCTGGACCTTGCTCCCCCTGGTGGCCAAGGGGGTCATACTTCACCGTTCTTTTTGTTGATTGGTTTGCAAAACTGGTTTAGAGAGAGATTACAAAGTATTTTAATAAACTTTGTTACAAAGGGGCAATCATGCTGTGAGTGTCTGACAAGTATTGTGTGTTTGTAAATAATTACAATTGGACCATATGATTTGGATTATGAGGCCCCTAACATAAAACCTTGCTCTTTCTTGTTAAGACAAACTTGGCAAAAGATATTCTGATCCTGCTTCAGAACTAAATAAGGCAGCTTAAGCCAGTTACTTAACTTTTCTGAGTCTTGATTTTTCTCATCTGTAAAACATGGCTAATAATTCTCTCCAGGTCATAGAATTCATAGGTGCAATAAATGAGACAGTGTATTATAAGGACTTAGATCTATGATTTTGTAGTGCTGGAAAAATTACTGCTGAAAATGAAGAATTGTGATATGATAGTTGATATGATGATATCATTACATCAAAATAATTGCTATAATGATAACTGATAGTTTTAAGGATAGTCCTCACCAGTTTTATGTAAAACAGAACTAGATTCTTAATTTATAGATTATGAATATTATTCATTTATTAGCAGTCCTCAAGTTCAGAAGTATGGAAGGTGGGAAATATTTTCCCCCCTATCAATAGAAACGAGATCACAATTATTTTGCAGGCAGGTCTAGGCAAGCTCACACAAGCCTGAAACTAAAACACTGTCATTTTGCGCTGAAAACAATAGAAAATTGTGCAGTTATAATAGCATTAATTAAATCAAAATATTTAAATTATATATAAAAATGTAGTGCTGGATTAGATATTGTTGTTTTAGTAAAATTTTCATTATCTAGAGGATGATAAGTAAATAAAAAAAAAAAAAGACTTCTACAAAGATTGGGGACATTTGGCTCCTGGCATAGGTCCTGGAGTTCAGAGGCAGTAGAGCATACATGGGTTCTGGTGTCAGATGTCCGGACTGTGGATTCTGTCTCCATCACTTGAAGGTGACTGTGACCATAAGATGATTCCTAAATATCTGTTTCTACGGATCTGCACTACAGGAATAATAATGGCTTCCATCTCATGAAGTTTTATAGAGGATTACATAAATTTATACATGTAAGTGTTATGCAAGATAACTGACAGCCAATAATAATAATACTAGCTAACCCTATATGTACTTCTCCGTATGCATTGCCTGATGGATGTTTAATGACCTATTTAAAACTTAAAGAATACATCAGTTGAATATTCTTAAAATGCTTAGACCTGGAATTATGTTTAATGATCAATCATTGAACAAATAGATCTTCTCTTTCACCCTTGAGCCTTAATAATAATCTTAATGTAAAGCAATAAAGCTTCAATAAGGTTAGATACAAATAGGATTTCCTAACCTTGGACTATCCTGTACACTGAAGTGAATTATTGAAGAAGGTAGTAGAATATATCTCTTTTAAGAACTTTAAAAATGAGATTTTTAACAGGTGAGAAGGATGCTTTGGAAGCTGATTATATCCAAAGACTTATGGATGAAAGATTAGACTATCTTACTTTGCTTTTTATAAGTCATCTTCAGCAATACAGACCAGAACGAGAAGACTTAGACCCGAGACTATACTCCCCCGTATCCTAGGGTGCATACTGTGGGCACACCCCTATGTATAGGTTCTGAAAACCAGCAGTCAGAGGAGAATGTCAGGACAGTGTGGACTGGGGCACTTTCTCCCTGATGTAACGGTCATTACATGGTTTGCAGGCTGGAACAGGAAGCAGTGTTTCTGTAGTACTTATCCATTTTATCCCTCCTTTATCCTCTCCAAAACTATAGACAGCTTATAAAAATACACTTTATTCAGCAAGATATAAACAAACTGAAAATAATTAGGTGAGCCTTTCTGGACTTTGGGGAGATGAACTCGGTAGAGAGCACCAGGGATGAGATTACTGCGAACAAATATTGGTTGTGTGGTCCTGCATAATTGATAGAAGTAGATGCTAAATTTTTCTAACAGCTATCAAAAGGTGGAAAATATAGCCGGTAACATAATTCAGGTGTCCAAAAAATACAGACAGATAAGCCAATAAACAAAAAAATAATGAGTTTCAGGTAAAGTATGATTCCTCTTTCTAGGTTCAAACAGCAGCCTTTTAGTGCTCACACAAATGGATTTCACAGAGCTGGCTGATTCTTACAATACCCTTCAGTGCTGGCTCATGGTGGACAAAACAAGCCAGTGAAACATGGTAAAGATAACATAAAACACGAGGCAAGGGTTGGTCTGTCAGCCGGTAGCAGGGCTCCAGTATTTGGCTAGGAGCCAGATGAATTTCTCAGATGATGAAAACAGGGACTAAAGTAAAGAGAAGAAACCCAGTTACCCAAAGTGAAGCACAAAATAAAGATGGTGTCTGAGGAACACTGCCTAATTTCACTTATAGACTTGAAAGACAAGCTCAGAGTCAAATCAAAAGCCAGAGACTCAGGATATGTAGTTCCCAAACAGCTGGTTGGGAAGGATCTATTAAGTCCATTCTGATTATACTGAGAGTGGAGCTAGAAACAACTTAAAGGTTGAAGCATTATGCTGTACATCAGAAACTGACACAACTATACTTCAATAAAAATAAACATATATTGGAAAAAAAAAACAACCTTAAAGGTTGAGGTCCAGCAACCTTAGCTGGAAGGAGTGACAGTATATTACTATATGATATTATGAGAGTATTTTATCTGCTTTTCTATCAAAACAATTTAAAATCTCAGCAGACTCAAATAGAGAATATTGTAAATGGATATGAACACATTAAAATTTTTCAGAAGGAATTTCAAAGTTATTCCTCTGTTATTAAACTTGTTTTGACTACTTGTTTTGAGGCTCTAATAGCTTTGATATAACTCCAAGATGTGCCACTATTTCAGAAATGCCATAGCGTCCTCATATCTACATTTCTATTATGATTTCAATTTGCCTTTTAAAGCCCTTTAGACTTTCTTTTTGCTCCTTCATTGCTTCTCTTCCCTATGACTTTTTCTATAAATTATTGCTTTTTCACACTTCGACCATATTATTCTTGCTTACAATATAGGACAACAAAATTTATTTATTTAACCCAGATGAAAATATTACTTCATCTGTATTCTTACTATTCTATATAGTCATCCTTAATATTTTAATTATTCCCAGGTGCTTCAGTGCATTGTGGCAGGCTGTGCAGAAATTAAGTAATATAACTGAATAGATAAATAAAGAAAGATAAATTTATCTAACATATTGAAAAACTATTTACCTCTTCTGAGGACTGATTTAACAAAAACAAAATGGAAAACTAAAATATCTGTTTTGAAATTGTTGTCATCGCATAGGTGACACTTGTAG
The DNA here is from genome assembly GCF_009834535.1 of Camelus ferus. Classification (NCBI taxonomy): domain Eukaryota; kingdom Metazoa; phylum Chordata; class Mammalia; order Artiodactyla; family Camelidae; genus Camelus; species Camelus ferus. The sequence goes on from NC_045699.1 coordinate 16,206,280, forward strand.
CAAGGGAAATCATTTTGTGCTTTAGAAAACAATTGTCTGCTGCTACTTTTTCTTTCTTGTGCAAGAAAATTCCCCTGAAGGTATACATATGAGGGTGAAGTTCAATAACATTTGGAGTTGCCTGACTTGGTGTCAGTTTGAAACTTAGGATTTCTAAATAAAATTGACAGTCATTTATAGAAACTTCACATTTTTATCCTTGGGACTAATAGCGGCAGGGAATAGAAGCATCTAACCAGCAAGATAGAAAGAAAGGTCCCCTGATGCTTTGTGATTTTTTAAATGAAAATAATGGAAGATGAAAGCAAATCTTCATTTTGTCTTGTTTGTGATGCCTAATAATTATGCTTGAGGAGACAAACATACTCATTGAAGAAAACATTTAAAAACTCCATAGGCTAATCCACACTCATCCAGGCTTGCCTACAATTCTTTGTTAAATCTTTTAGAAAAGGACTTTTCTCTCAGACATCTCCCGGAAAATGGCCTGAGACTGGGTTATTTTTATTTCTATTTTTATTTTCTGGTAATTCATTTATTTCAATATTGAACAACATTTTATAATTACTATTACTATATTCAAGGACAGCACTGTGGAAGATACAAGAAAAAGATATGGTGAGATATGGTGTCTATTTCACCCATAAATAAGAGACAATAACTTCTTACCTTTGCAACCTAAGTACTTAGCATGCTACTTGTCATAATGTAGGCATCAAAATTTTGTTGAATTTTAATGAAAAATCTCAGTCTGGTAACGGAAAGGAATAGTTATAGTATGCTAAGGAAATTCTGTAATAGTATGTGTGAAACACAATGGGGACACAGAAAGAAGTTCACACTCTAACTCAGAGAATTCAGGTAAGCAGCCCAGGTAGGATGATAGTTGAGCTGAATTTTAAAGAAAGTGTAGGTGTTTACCTGTGAGATAAGGGAAGGGAAAGGCAGGCCAGGAGGGGACCATGATATACAAGATGCTTGTACTGTAAACTCACCTTGTGTTATATATATCATTGACTTTTAAAATTTAGAAGGTTATCTTCTAGAATAAAGTGAAGACAAATGACAGCCTTATCATATTTGGAAAAGATGAAAGAAGTTTAGAGAAAATAAATGTGCTTAACAAGCAATACAACATTCGAGGCAGCAGGAAAAACACAAACCAAAACAAATGAGATGGCATTTGCAAGTACTGACAAGAATTTTTAAATTATAAATCCAAGATTGGTTGAAAAAGGCAATAAAATGTAAAATATTTCTGGAAGACATTTTGTCAAACTGATTCACAAACTTCAAACATTTTTGACCCAGCAATCCTACTTCTGGGGATTTCTATAACCCAAGCATGCAGCAATATTTATATAACAATAGCATCTTGAATACTTATAAAAAAAAAAGTAAAAGCATGCAAAATATCTAACTAACAATGGTCAAGAAATCTTAATACTTCATCCAGAACCTAAACATCATGTTTCGGAAAACATCTGATGACAGAGGGGCTTGCTCAAAATATAATATTAAGCAAATGAAATGCTATACCAGCATATACGTGCCGACATCAATGTATTCAAGAAAATATATCTACTACAACACCCAATCTATTCAGCCAACAGCAATGGTCTTGGTTTTGCATTGGCAACCAGATTCATAGGATAAGATTTGGTTCCTCCAGCACCAAGATTACCCTGTGTAAGACAGGACACAAAGCAGGCAATGTAGTAAACACTGTCTACTGAGAAACCAAAGATTCTCCTCTCACCCCCCAAATTATTTCCTTCCCTCTATGTACATCCCTCCAGTCAAGAGGTGGAGCCATATACTTTCTCCCTGAATTGGGCTGAACTTTTAACTGCTTACTGATGTTCTGGGTTTTTGAATCTAAGCATCATAAAAACTTGGCAGCTTATGCTTTTGCCTTACTGCAACCCAATGCTAAGGAGCTGCATGGATAGCTTCATATAGTGAGTTAAGGTGCCAAGGTCACAGCCCCAGCTGAGTTTCCTGGGAACATTAGCATCAGCCATGAGAAAGTCAATACTCCAGCCCCAGTAGAGCTGTCCAGGCTGATGCCACAAGGAGAAAAGTTGGGCTTTCTTCCTACCCGGTCCAGACAGCAAACAAATGGTACTGACCTAAACCACTAAATTTTGTACACAGCAATATAAAACCAAAACAAGGGATAACTCCATAATGGAGTTGAGGTCTAATTCTCTTCCATGAGACTTCCGCATGTCCCATCCACTTCATCCACCTTGCATTTGCAATCTGCATAGGCACAAATTCTAGACTGTTTGGGTATCAACTGCCTCAGTTCAGGGATGCTAAGAGATCTGTGGTGCCTTCAGCTTTTGTGCCTTATAGTTACGTAGTCTCTTGAGGGAGACATGATTAACTTCACTTACTAGTATAACCACATTTCATAAATATCAGTACCCAATAAACAATCTGGGCAACAAGTTTCAGGTGCTTGGTCCTGTATGTACTACCTTGGCCGGACCCTCATTTATCTGGGATCCTGTTAGATTCCAAAAAGTCCCCTGAATTATCATCAAAATAGGCATTAAATCAAAGGACAAATCCTCAAGTGGTTTTAGGTAAAGGAAGGTACACACCTACAGTTTATCCTTTCTTTCCATCTATCTAACTGTATTTATATTGAAAAAAGACCAGAAGGATACACACACACACAGACACACACAGACACACATACACACATATTGTAGTCACTGGATTGTTAGTGATTTTTATTTTATGTTTCCAAATTTTCCATTTCTTCAATATAGTAATATAATAAAACTTAGGTCACATTGGAAAATGCAATGGGAGCCAACTTTTAGGCTCCTTCAGGCTTTTACCAAGTGACCTAAGACAGAAAGCCAGATTCATTTTTTCAGGAGGCAGTCACTTCTTTCCTTGACCTTGTGTTTCTACATTACCATCCAATAGTAGAACACACCTGAGCTGTTGCCCAAGCTTTTACTTCTACCTATAGATGGTGAATGAGTTACCAGATTGGTAGGTTAGGGGAGCATGTCAGGCATGCATCACACAGCCTTTCTGCCCCATTTCTGTAAAGGGCCAGGAGGACAGCAGGAAGCATTGTGCTCTGCTCCTCCTTGCTGGAAGTGGTCAGAATGAGCCCCACTACCTGGGAAGACCTGTGGTGATACAGGACTGCCTATGACTGGATAGATATGTCTGCTTAATTGTGGCATTTCTTATTAGAAAGTCAAATAATGTCCCATATCTAGGTGACATTCACCCATGTGAATTTCAGCTGGGGTGACGGTATATTTTGTTGTCCATACTCAGAAACTTTTGAGAATGAAAGACGGTACCAAATAGAATAAACAAGTGTTTATTGTTTAGGCAATACCAACTTTGACACCAAAAAAGCTGATGTATGGATTCTGACTGATTTACTCTTGTGGTTTATTATTCAGTTGAATCAATCCCTATGATGGGAAGAGTAGTGCTATTTTTGAATCCCCCTGAAATCCCAACATTAATAATTTCTTAAAATTTTCTACCCTTCAGAGCAATGCCTTCCAAAAGTGAATTACTTAAACTAGTCAGTGTGCAAAAAATAAATCTGGGAAACTATACACAAAACTGTCAATACTGCTTTTCTTTAAAGGGTAAGATTTTAGGCTAATTTCAAGGTATATATAGTTCATATATAAACATATGAGAGATTCTGTTTTGAATTTTTACAAGTATTTCTTTTTTTTTTTTACAAGTATTCCTTTGATAATCAGGAAAAAGAAATTAAAGAAAAAAGTCTCATATTAACCAGTGAGTATGTTTATTATGTAACAAGCCTTAGAATTATCTCACTTAATCCTATTAAGAACATATGAACTAGACCTTATTTCTCTGTCTTATTAGTAAGGACACTGAGATTCAAAGATACTGTGCCCAGGTAATGGTGGAACCAGAATCTGAATTTAGGCTTATTTGGGCCCACAGTCCACATGGTTAATTGCGGTATTATGCTGCCTTACTGTTCAGCTCATGATGGTTGATAATTGAGTTGGGAATTGATAGCTCATTTCTCATTTTACTCTGTGTTATATAGCTGGTTCATGTGTGAAGATAAGTGCACCTGAGCTCAGTTCTCAGATCAGCAGTGAGCATTCATTTCTAATTACCAAGAATATCTAGTATCCTATTTTCATAGTCATAGAACTATTCCTTCACATCTAACAGTCACACTCCTGTCTCTGAGGAAATTTTACTACCTGGTTTGGATGTCTTGTTTTTTATTTAGTTCTCATATGATTGATTTACATGTCTTGAATATAGCATTCTATACTTTTAGCCATCTCTCAATTTTGCACATTTTCTGCTATTTTTGTTTTGTTTCATAACTTACTGTAGAATCAACAAATGTGTGGATGCACATGAGTACAAGGCTGATTGAGGACAATGTACTCCATTCAATTGTGTGTGCTGACAATTGGAATTAAATTTCACACCAAATCTTGTTTCCTATGTAATAGCTCACTTATCTTTTTACGGGAAAATTTACTTATGCTGAAAAATCACCTGTGAATTAACTGGATTTAAAGAGGCCAGAATGAAGCCCTGTAAGAATGACTGCATGATCTTTTACCTATACTACAGGTTCTTCATTCAACCCTAAATGTACCCTTCTTCTTAAAAATATGTTTTATTGAAAACAAAATGAACGCATGCTAGAAAAATATGTCTTGATTTTTAAACATTAGTATTTTAATTGAGATTGGAATACTTTTTGTTTTGCACTCAAAATAGAAAATTAATTTTACTCTGAAGAGGTGCTGTGTAGTGATCAGCTCTGGAAGAAAGTGGTGAAAATCAAGAGAAGTCACTATGAAGAATCAGGTTGAATGATGGCAATATCAATGTTAACACAAATGCTGTCTATTGGAAGGAGAACATTTGGGAGACCTTTTTAGTTTACCTACTCAAATTCTTAATCAATCCATACCTTGAATTTTATTCATTATAAAGATGATAATAAAGAAGACATCCCATAAGAAACTTTTAAAGAAAACACAATTGTTTTGAGAGTTCCTATGACCACATACAGCACAAGTCTTTATGAATATATTGATGTTAATTTCTGAAACAGAAATAATATGATAATAGCCAACAAAAGATTGAGTACCTTTAACTAATTTGTCTAGTAGGTTTAAGTATGGCCAGGTGTTAGATACAAAAATAAGTTCTGATAAATTTCCACCAGAGATTATGGGTAGCATACTTTGAAATAGTATTTTTCTTTCAGTGGCAACTTATTTCTCTATTTAGTAAACAGACATTCAATGGAAGACAGAGTACAGATAAAGAGAGTTACTGCTTACCCATCAGAGTTCATTTTCTTGTTGGGAGTATAAACATCAACCTGTCAGGGAAAAAAAATGGATTCCTTATGAATAAAAACTGTTTAGATTTCTCTACGTTGAAGTAAACTGAAACTCTTACATCTAGACTGATTAGGCAACTTGAGAAAAATTAATAATAAGGTTTTCCTCTTGTGCAATTCCTATTAGCAAAAAACCTAAGTTGCCTATATTCAATAAAAAACATCATATATTAAAGTAATAAAAGTTTGTCTAGTGCCAAACATTTAAAGATTTACAAATATTTTGGCATTTGAGCTAGGGAGTATAGATGGTTCACAGTAAGTGGTCAATACATTTTTTTCCCCTTGTACTCAAACTGCATTGGTATTATTGATAGCGTAGAATGTTCTAAAAAATATGACAAAAAATGAAAGCATTCTTTTTCCCAGAGCATTTTACTTTAGCCTTGGATCTCAACTTTAAAAAAGAATCTTGACATAAAAATTGTATTAATAATTCATGGACTATATTAATGGCTGAGTTAAAACTTTAACAAGTTGGTGTTACAAAACTGTCAAAAACGTAACAGCCCTGCCTTCTTTAATTTCAACTGCTTCCAATGAAGCGTAGGGAAATGCCTTATTGGTGTGCAGTGTTACCAATTATCTGACAGAGCCAGAGTGTATTTCTAGCTAATCAGAAATAAGAGTGCAGAATTAAATCTCCCGTGTGAAACTCATCATTTACATATTTATGATTCAGAAATGATAATAAGGCTAATGAGAAACTCACATACTGCCTTTAAAAGTCAAGTCAATCTTACAGTTAATTTTCAACAGATAAAGCTCCTGATACATGGTTGTCGAAAGATGATGTCTGTTGATAACAATTTATTTTAATTAAACATTACAAGTTATTTGTATGGACTTATCCATACATTATATAAGAAGGTTTGTTTTAAACTGCCACCTTTGGGCTAAGAATGAGATACAAGGTTAATGGAAATGGGATGATACACGAGGAGGTTTTACAAATAAAATGTGTTGGGGAAAATGGTGATAAAATATGCATGCATGCACACACCTAACCCCAGCATACTTTATACGTGTCTGGGAGGATCAGAGATGAGGTGACCAGCTGTAGTTTGTGAGGGCTCTTTAAAGCTATTAAGAACTTCAGGTTGTGTGTTGCATATGCATTCCTGAGTTGAGGCAATATGTTGTGTGCCATGATTACACTCATTAAGTGGCACTATCTTCAGAGCCAAGACATTTGAATATGCTCACTGCTCAACATTATTAACTAAAAAGGTGACATGCTCCCATCCCCACATCCACTCTCACTAAGAAATGCCCTATATAAGCCATCAATTTGCTGATGCTGGCAGACGACCCTTTCTGTATATAATACAGGTGTTACTTTTCTGTGGGTTTCTTATTTGTCCAACTATTTGGGGCACTCTCGCACTGTCACAGACTGTGTTTTCAAAGTACACTTTTTTCCTCTTAGGTACCTTTAAGATAAACTTGAATTCAAAAGTTTTAGTGCCATAAAGTGTGTTTATTTCTATTTTGCTTTCTTTTTAACTCATTTCCTAAGAATTTTTGCACTGAAAAACATATGGCTGTGTGAAAAAGAATAGAGAATTAGTGTCTTTCAGCTTTGTTATAGGACTGTTTAATGCCTTATTGTTATTAACATCATTATGATGATAATAATGTAACAATAACAATAAAAATAGTGAAAGAAATAAAAGCTCATACGGTGATAGGAACAATGGAAGGCAAATACAGCCTAGAAGAGGAAAGCGTCATTACATGCACATTGCTGTATTCGTTTTCCATTGCTGCATTAGAAATTACCACAAATAGTGGTTTAAGCAATACACATCTGTTATTTCACAGTTTCTTTGGGTCAGAAGTCTGGGCACAGCTTAACTTGGTTCATTGCTTAGGGTCTAATAGGCTGCACTCAAGGTGTTCCTGGACACCTCTAAAGCTCATTGTCTCTTTCAAGATAAAATAGTTGTTTGCAGAATTTAGTTCCTTTTGGTTGTAGAACTGAGGCCATAAATTCCTAGATGTTATCTACAGTCTCCTTCCATGTGGAGCTTCTCCATAGACAGTTCACATCATACCAGCTTACTTACTTGAAGTCTACAAAGGAGTCTCTTGCTCCAGTTGCTAAGACAGTGTCTTATGTAATGCAACATCATCATGGGAGTGACATCCTATCACTGCTGTCATTTTCTATTGATTAGAAGCAAGTCACAGTCTTGTGCTCATGAAAGAGGATTATATAAGTTTACGAATCATTGTGGATGAACTTTATAATGTGTCTACTTGTCTACCACAGTCACTGAAGGGCAGCATACAACACTAGTTAAGAATAAGGGGGTGAGAAGGGATAAGTTGGGAGTTTGAGATTTGCAGATACTAACTACTATATGCAACATAGATAAACAAGTTTCTACTGTATAGCACAGGGAACTATATTCAATATCTTGCAGTAACCTGTAATGAAAAAGAATATGAAAAGGAATAGTGTATGTATATGTATGACTGAAACATTATGCTGTACACCAGAAATTGATACAATATTGTAAACTGACTGTATTTCAATTAAAAAAAATAGATTCTAGCTCACACAAGCTCAAATATCAGCTCTATCATTTACTGGCTACGCTACATTTGGAAGGTATTTAACCATTCTTTGTCTTAGTTTTTCATGTTTAAAGTAAGACTAATGATGGGATCTATGCCTAATACTTTTCTGAGGATTCAGTGCATTAATTTATTTTAAACATTAGAACAGTGCCTGGTACATAGTAAATTCTTGATAAATATTACTATTGTTGACTACTACAGTGAAATAAGCAATTCTTATTTCCATATTCTTTAGAGAAGAGGTAACAGTATATCCACCTAGATAGATAGATAGATGAAGATTTTCCAGTGAAATGGCAGAAGTCATACTTTACTACTAGATTACTTTCCTTGTACCTACCAGGATATCTGTGACTTAAACCATTGAGATAATTTGTATAATGCCCTTGCATTTTGACTTTTGGAGAAGGTGACTCAGTGAATAAAGTTTATGCCTTGAACCCTCCTTTGCTCTAAACATAGCAATGCTAGATAAAATTTAAAAAAAAATCAAAAACCAAAATGATCTAAGTAGAGTTGAAAAAAATTCATGCTTAAGACCAAGAAACTGAATAGATTCGAAAAATGTTAAGCATCTGTGAAGGAAGAAGTGATTCTACAACTAGAAGCAGGGAGGGATGTTTAGAGTCCAGCTCACATGGACCAAATATGACCAAAAACATTCTATGGAAAACATAGGGCTGATGCTATGCTTAGGTTCTCGAGACTTGGAACTGACTTTGGACTTCTCCCGCCACCTTCAACTATGACAGCAGGTGAGGGAAAACAAATCTATTTTCTGTATGGGAAATGAACTAAAACATATGTACATACACATACACACATATGAGCTAATCAGTCAAAAGGAAATACGGAGAGTCCCTTTTCATCAGAATCTAAGGAAAAAACAAAACAAAAAAACCTTGCTTGATGGCTGTGTGCTTGGATCTGCAACCTTTCTAAGAGCCCACAAAGCAGTAGAGAACCTGAACTGTAACTTTAAGGTCTGGTTATGGAAAAGCAACCCGGAAGAACTGTGGAATCTTTGGCAGAATCATCTGGTGTTGTGCATAAATACAGAGGGAAAGGGAAAAACAAATTATAAATAAAAACAAAAGCAAATAGCCTCCACCTAAAATGAATTTACAAATAAAAATGTTAAAATACACATATAAATATAATGCCAAATGATAAACAGAATGTGAATTTACTGTAGTGGAAATTAATTTCATGAAAATATTTTTTAAAGTAAAAAGTAAGTATTTTATTATGGCCAGCGAAATAAAAGGAAGATACGACTTTCATAAAAAATACAAAAATTTGAAAAAATACAGATAGAAATTAGACTAGAAAAGATTAATAGGATATGAGTTAATCTAAAATATTTTTTAAAAATATTTATTTATATAAAAAATAAAAACAATAAAATTTAGAGTGAATACGTAACAAAGAAATAAGTGAACTGGAAGGTATATTATGGCTTTTTAAAGAAAAAACATAAAGAGATTTAAGAATGCATAGAAACATTTTTAAAAATACAAATGAACATTTAAGAGATGTATAAGATAGACTGAGAAACACCAGAATTTGTCTTAAAAGGAGATTTGAAAATAATAAATGGCAGAAGTAATAACAGCATATATTTGAAGAAGTAATTATTGAGAGTCATCTAGACTTAAAGGGAGACATGAATTTCCAGTTTAAAAGTTCATTACAAGTACCAAGCTCCATTTTTTTAAGTAAAAGCATATCCACACTAAGAAACATTATAGTAAAATTATACAAAGTCAAGACAAAAGAAACAATCTTAAAATTGACTAGAAAGGAAGAAACAAAAACAGGTATGTGTAAACAAACAGATATCATTATCAACACTATTTTCTTGAAGAAAATGATGTTTCTTTCATTAATTATTTGAATGCTTCAAGTAATAATGAAATTTAACTGTTACTTTGGATTTAGCCTGTATTCTAAGTAAACTGTATATATTTTGATAAGACTACTATTATTATTATTCCCATTTTACAAATAGGCCCTAAGAAGTTAAAATTTAGCACCCTAAGTCACTCAAGTAACTCTTGGAAACTGCACTTGATTAAGAGGATGAATGAACGCAGAGAAAATGTGCAGAAAATAAGAAAGAACAGAAGCACAGTCTGACAAATGAAGTCAGTAAATTTGATTTTCAAATTTTTTGACTATAAAAATGACACCTATTTTCTGAGTTTAAAAAAGTAAAATGAAAACTGTTAAAATATTATGATGTGTTGATTGCGATGGTAGTTGTAATGGGTAAAGCATGGCAAGTTTTACTGACATTTTGGGAGGAAGACAAAAATACTGAATAACGATTTTATTAGATCAGTAAGTCAATAATTTATATTAAAATTATATTCTAAAATATATGTATTATAACTTACATATATTATATACTATAACTTCCAATGTAGTAAATGGTTAAAAGAAGATTGTGAGTTGTAGAAAATAATATTAACTTAATAGTGGCAGAGAAGAAAAAAAAAGGCTAAACATAAAATGCAGAATAAAATGGTGGTAAATGTTAAATTATATCATCACAATAAACATAAATGTATTATATACACCCATTAAAGCACAACGACCTTTTAATATGAAAAAACTTATCTAGCTTTGTTTGCTCTCAAAATATACATCACAAATAAAACCACAATGAAATGTTCCAAATAAAAAAACCCAAAAAGTATATTGAAACAAAACTGTTCAGAAGAATGCTATTTTTCCAATACCATAATAAACAGGATTAAAATTAAAATTAGGGCAGAAGTATTAACACAGATAAATAGGTATATGGCATAAAAGGCAAAACAACATTTGCATAAACAAGAAATTAATAAAGTGAAAACTGCAAGCATTGCAATTTCACCAGACACTGATAAACCAAGCAGATAAAGAAGAAATCCTTAAACTTAATATATTTTTATACAAAACTGACTATAATTTCAAAGAAATGATTACCCCAAACACACAATTTAATCATAAAGCATTTAAAATAGAAATCAACACTTAAAAGATCAATTTAAAATTAAAGCATGCTTCAAAAGTTTAAAAGCTTTCAGAGATACTTAAAGTTTCTCTGAAACTTTGATTTTTTATAAATTTAAATGCAGTATTTTATATTCTTTTTAAAAAATTTCATCTTGTTAAGCACTTTGCCTGACAAGATCATCTTAGATATTAACTTTGTACTTTTTATTCCTCTATGATTGGTGTCAGTTTTTACATTAATAAACATATATTCCATACATTTCTTTGAGTCATTTACAAAAATGCTAAATCTGTTAACATGGACAGAGACTTAAACTCCTAATGTATCTATTTAGTAATAGAATAATGTATTAATCCTTCCAAGATTATAAAGATTTGTATTTTAATTATCTCTTTTTTACTCTCTGATACTGTATTAGATAGTAATAATACTGCTTCCCTTTTAAAACTATGCTCAATTGAGGACCTAAATTTTTTTTTTTTACTTACCAATACCATGACCAAGAAAACATCAGTACATTAAAAAAGGAGAAATGTTTTGCTAAAGGCTTAAGGGAGCAAAGAAGAATATAAAGAAATAAACAATAATACATGCACCTTGTGACTGGCATATTTAACTTGTTTTTTGAGGCATGCAGATTTTTTTGAGAAAATTTTCCAGCATACCGACTCTAGTTCCTTATTTCTCTACTTATAGGATGAATACTAAACATAAATTTCACCATTAAGGAGTGTCCTCAGACAGCTAGATCCATTAGTAAAGATCAAGAAAAAGGAGAATTTTATCCCTCACACAATTTTGTGACTGATCTCTTCAATTTTGTATACCTCATCAAGATAGCTGTACCTTTGTTTCCCATTAAAAAAAAAAATTGAAGCATAGTTGATTTATAATGTTGTGTCAGTTTCTGGTGTACTGCATAGTGATTCAGATGTGTATACACACACACACACACACACACACACACACACACACACACAGATATATTCTTTTTCATTACAGGTTACTACAAATCATTGAATATACTTCCCTGTAGCTACATTTTGTATGAGATCAAAATAACAGTAATATTCGTATCAAAGGAGTTCTACTCATGTGGTTGTGGAGGAAACTACTGCAGAAATACAGTGCATTATTTAGGTGTTAAGGAGCCTGGGTACCAACCCTCACTGGTTAAACACTGGAGTGTGAGTTACAGTAAAAGATCTTCTCTCTGTGCCTAAGTTTTCTCATCTCCAAAACATGGGGTTGGACTAATTTAGGTATAAGGCTTCTGTTCTGATCTTTTGCTGGGCTGTGATCTCCTCCAATCTGTTCAAAGCTTGGCTCCCCATAAAACTCAAAAACATTCTCTCTAGGCAGGAGGGTATAGTTCCCTAGAGAGCCACTAAAAGCTTAGGTCTCCCTTTTCATGGATGTCCCAATTGTGTATCTGGTTTCTCTGTGGCTATGTTTAGCCAGTTGGCTTTTTTATTTTTCTGATAGAGAATTAATTCTCTAGCCTCTCAGTCCTTCTGAGGCAAATCAAGATTTCCTTTCATTACTTGAATCTTCATGTAGGATGGTTTCTGCTATTTCCCTAAGCCTACTGAAGGTAAGTGTTCAGCCAAATGCAATTATTCCCCAGTTCAACCAACTACATGACCTCAATTTTCTTCAAGCATATCCTTAGCCTACAGTGCTCTGCTGACCTTGCAAAGTGGTTTATAATCCCTTCTCTTAAATATGCATTTCAGAGTGAAGTCATTAATTTTCCACTTAAATTGCTGTATCAACAACTTTTGTTCATAGACATTAAAAGAACATCAACTATCTGACATAAGTTTTCAGATCCTTGTTGCAGTAAGGTGATATCCTGTGACATTCCGTGGAATTTTACTGCCTGGTCAATCTCACTCTTTAATATGCTATGAATTAAGGAGGCCAAGATGGCGGAGTAGTAGGACGCTCACAGCTCACCCTCTCCCACAGATACACCAAGACTCACATCCACGGACCCACTCAGCCAATCAGAGCACCTGCAGAACTCCGACAGAACACTGTCCTCTTCAAAAGACAAAGATGCGAAAAATCTGTTTTATTCCTACATAGGCATTCGATACATAAATAAATAAATTCCTTTAAGGACCACAATAGATAACTGATACTCCATAAGCCACAGTGCCAGAGAGATATGAGCAAGATGAAGAAGCAGAGAAACCATTCCCAATTAAAAGAACAAGAGAAATTCCCTAAAAGAACGATCAATGAAATAGACATCGATAGCCTACTAGATCAAGATTTCAAAAACGGAATGATCAAAGTATTGAAGGTACTAAAAGTAATAGTGTTTAGAGATATAAAATATGTCAAAAATGAAATCGAGGCTATAAAGTAGAGCCAAGTAGAACTGGTAAACTCTTTGGCTGAGATAAGAACGGATCTAAAGGCTGTGCAAAGAGATAATGCAGAGGAACGAATTAGTCACCTAGAAGACAGGACAACAGAAAGCACCCAATCAGAACAACTGCAAGATAAACAAATAAAAACAAATGAAAGCAACATAAGGGACCTATGGGATAATATAAAGCATGCCAATCTTCGCATAATATGGATCCCAGAAGGGGAAGAGAGATCAAAGGGGATTGAAAAGGTATTGGAAGAAATCATGACTGAAAACTTCCCAAACTTAAAGAAGGAATCAGATATCCAAGTACAGGAAGTTCAAAGGGCCCCAAACAGGAAGAATCCAAACAGACCCACACCAAGACATATCATAATCAAGATAGCCAGAGTCAAGGACAAAGAAATGACCTCAAAGGAAGCAAGAGAAAAGCAAAGAGTGAGTTACAAGGGAACCCCCATAAGGCTCTCAGCTGATTTCTCTACACAAACACTACAGGCCAGAAGGGAGTGGCAAGATATATTCAAAGTCCTGAATGAAAAAAGATGCAGCCTAGGATACTCCATCCAGCAAGGCTATTCATTAGAATAGAAGGAGAGATAAAGAACTTCACAGGCAAGCAAACACTAAAAGAGTTTAGCAACACTAAACCCATGCTAAAAGAAATATTGACAGGTCTAGTCTAAATAGAAAAGAAGCAGGATGCTACAAAAATGAGAAACTCATAACTGGAAAGGTGATAACTGCCATGAATTCCAAATAGAATAAACACAAAATTGTAAAAGAAGACATCTAAATCATTAAGAGTGGAAGAAGGAAGCAAGAAAATACAGAGTATTTTTTTTTTCTTTCTATATTAAATTTTGTGTTTTTGGTAGGATGAGTTTGAGATTACATTACTATCTGTTTAGTACAAACAGTTATAGTAATAGGTTAATAGAGTTACAAAAAAGGGTAACCACAAGCCAAAAACTTACAAGGGAGTCACAAAAACTAAATAAAATCCAAGATAATACAGAGGAAAATTTCCAAACCACAAAAGGAAGAAGAAAGGAACAAAGAGGAAATACCAAATCAACTGCAAAGATAAGTTCAAAATGGGAATAAAAAACACATCTGTCATTAATTACTGTAAATATTAATGGACTAAATGCTCCAGTCAAAAGACATAGAGTGGCAGACTGGATAATAAAGCAAGAACCTTCAATATGCTGCATACAAGAGACCCACTTTAGGGAGAAGGACACATATAGATTGAGAGTGAAAGGATGGAAAAGGATATTCCATGCAAATGGAAAAGCCAAAAAAGCAGGTGTAGCAGTACTGATTTCAGACAAAATAGACTTTAAAGCAAAGGTCATAAAGAAAGATAAAGAAGGACATTTTTTAATGATTAAAGGAGTGATAAAAGATGAGGATATTACACTTGTTAATATATATGCACCCAATATAGGAGCACCTAAATACATAAAACAATTACTAACAGAGATAAAGGGGGATATTGATGGGAATACAATCATAGTTGGAGATTTTAACACCACATTAACAACACTAGACAGATCTTCCAGATAGAAAATAAATAAAGCAACAGAGAAACTAAATAATACAATAGAAAAATTAGATTTCGTGGATATTTTCAGAGCATTACACCCATCAAAAATACGATATACATTCTTTTCAAGTGCACATGGAACATTTTCTAGGATTGATTATGTACTTGAGAACAAAAGAAACCTCAGCGATTTTAAGAAGATAGAAATTATCTCAAGCATCTTTACTGACCACAATGCCATGAAACTAGAAACCAACAACAGAGAAACAAAGAAGAAAAAAAGGAAAGCATGGAGATTAATCAATACGCTATTAAAAAACCAATGGGTCAATGAAGAAATCAAAGCTGATTAAAAAATACCTTGAGACAAATGAAAATGAAAGCACAACCACACAAAACTTATGGGACACAGCAAAGGCCATGCTAAGAGGGAAGTTTATAGCTATACAGGCCTTCCTCAAACAAGAAGAACAATCTCAAATAAACAATTTAACCCACCAACTAAAAGAACTAGAAAAAGAAGAACAAAAACCCCACAAGGCAGCAGAAGGAAGGAAATTATAAAGATCAGGGAGGAAATAAATACAATAGAGATTTTAAAAAAACACAGAAAAAAATCAATCAAACCAAAAGCTGGTTTTTTGAAAAAGTAAATAAAATCGACAAACCTCTGGCCAAACTCACAAAGAAGAAAAAAGAGAGAGCACAAATTACCAAAGTAAGAAAGGAAAATGAAGAAATTACAACAAATAAAATAGAAATACAGAATATCATACGGGAATATTATGAAAAGCTAAATGGAACCAAACTGGATAAACTAGAGGAGATGGACAAGTTTCTGGAAACATACAGTCCACCAAGACTGAATCAAGAAGAAACTGGAAGGTAGAGGTGCTGGGGCGGGGGCCGCGGGGCTGGCGGCTGGGGTGTCCCAGAGGCCGTGGCAGTGAGGAGTCAGCTTTGCGGGGTCCAGGGCTCTGGGCCGCGAGCTCTCCTTCCTCCCCGACCGCGGAGGCTGTGCACCAGCGCTGGGACCCGTGCTGCATAACATCCCGATGGCTGCCCAAGGAGAACCTCAAGTTCAGTTCAAACTTGTATTGGTGGGAGATGGTGGCACTGGAAAAACTACATTCGTGAAACATCATCTGACTGGTGAATTTGAGAAGAAGTATGTGCCTACCTTGGCTGTTGAGGTCCATCCCCTTGTGTTCCATACCAACAGAGGGCCTATTAAGTTCAACGTATGGGACACAGCTGGTCAGGAGAAATTTGGTGGACTGAGAGACAGCTATTATATCCAAGCTCCGTGTGCCATTATAATGTTTGATGTAACATCGAGAGTTACTTACAAGAATGTACCGAACTGGCATAGAGACCTGGTGCGAGTGTGTGAAAACATCCCCATTGTGTTGTGCGGCAACAAAGTGGATATAAAGGACAGAAAATTTAAGGCAAAGTCAATTGTCTTTCACCAAAAGAAGAATCTTCAGTACTATGACATTTCTGCCAAAAGTAACTACAACTTTGAAAAGCTCTTCCTCTGGCTTGCTAGAAAACTGGTCGGAGAGCCGAACTTGGAGTTCGTCGCCATGCCTGCTCTGGCCCTGCCAGAGGTGGTCATGGACCCAGCCCTGGCTGCACAGTATGAGCACGATCTAGAGGTTGTGCAGACAACTGCTCTCCCGGATGAAGATGATGACCTGTGAGAAAGTGAAGCTGGAGCCCAGTGTCAGAAGTCTAGTTTTATAGGCAACTGTCCTGTGATGTCAGTGGTGCAGCGTGTTTGCCACTTTATTATATAGCTAAGCAGAACATGTGCTTAATCTTTGGGATGCTGAAGGAGATGAATGGGCTTCGGAGTGAATGTGGCAGTTAAAAAAAAAAACAAGCTTCATTTTTTTGGACCAGCATATTTAGCTGTTTTCGAACGCAGTTGTTTCCTCCCTGAGTTTCAAATATAAGACTGCTACAGTCACATCACAATATTCAGTGGTGAAATCTTGTTTATTACTGTCATTCTCATTCCTTTTCATTTAGAATCAGAATAAAGTTGTATTTCAAATATCTAAAAAAAAAATATTTAAAAAAAAGAAGAAACTGACCACTTGAACAAATCGATCACTAGAAATGAAATCGAAATAGCAATAAAAAACCACCCTACAAATAAAAGTCCAGGACCAGACGGCTTCACGGGGGAATTCTACTAAACATACAAAGAAGAACTCATACCAGTCCTTCTCAAACTCTTCCAGAAGACTGAAAAGGAGGGAATACTCCCAAACTCATTCTATGAAGCCACCATCACCCTGATACCAAAACCAGGCAAAGACACTACAAAAAAAGAGAATTATAGGCCAATATCACTGATGAACATAGACGCCAAAATCCTCACTAAAATATTAGCAAATAGAATCCAACAACACAAAAAAGATTATACATCATGACCAAGTGGGGTTCATCCCAAGGACACAAGGGTGGTTCAATATATGCAAATCAATCAATGTAATACATCACATCAACAAGAGAAAAGACAAAAACCACGTGATCATCTCAATAGATGCAGAAAAAGCATTTGATAAAATTCAACACCCATTTATGATAAAAACTCTCGCCAAAGAGGGTATAGAGGGAACATATCTCAACATAATAAAAGCTATATATGACAAACCTACAGCCAGCATAGTACTCAACGGTGAAAAACTCAAAAGCTTCCCACTAAAATCTGGGACAAGACAAGGATGCCCACTATCACCACTCCTATTCAACATAGTCTTGGAAGTCCTAGCCACAGCAATCAGGCAAGAGAGAGAGATAAAACGGATCCAAATTGGAAAAGAAGAGGTAAAAGTGTCACTATATGCTGATGACATGATACTAAATATAGAAAACCCTAAAAGGTCCACACAAAAACTACTAGAGCTGATTGAAGAATTCAGCAAGGTAGCAGGTTACAAGATTAACGTTCAAAAATCAGTGGCATTTCTTTACACTAATGATGAATCAACAGAAAAAGAAAATAAAGAAACAATCCCCTTTAAAATAGCACCCAAAGTAATAAAATACCTAGGAATAAATCTAACCAAGGAGGTGAAAGAATTATACACAGAAAACTATAAACCACTGATGAAGAAAATTAAAGAAGACTTTAAAAGATGGAAAGATATCCCATGCTCTTGGATTGAAAGAATCAATATTGTTAAAATGGTCACACTGCCCAAGGCAATCTACAGATTTAATGCAATCCCTATCAAATTACCCAGGACATATTTCACAGAACTAGAACAAATCACAATAAAATTTATATGGAACCATCAAAGACCTAGAATTGCCAAAGTATTACTGAAGAGAAAGAAAGGGGCTGGAGGAATAACTCTCCCAGACTTCGGACAATACTATAGAGCTACAGTCATCAAGACAGCATGGTATTGGTACAAAAACAGACATATAGAGCAATGGAACAGAACAGAGAGCCCAGAAATGAACCCACAAACTTTTGGTCAACTCATCTTTGACAAAGGAGGCAAGATTATACAACGGAATAAAGACAGTCTCTTCAGCAAATGGTGCTGGGAAAACTGGACAGCAGCATGTAAACCAATGAAGCTAGAACACTCCCTTACACCATACACAAAAATAAACTCAAAAAGGATCAAAGACTTAAACATAAGACAAGATACAATAAACCTCCTAGAAGAAAATACAGGCAAAACATTATCTGACATACATCTCAAAAATGTTCTCCTAGAAAAGTCTACTCCAGCAATAGAAATAAAAGCAAGAATAAACAAATGGGACCCAGTGAAACTTATAAGCTTCTGCACAGCAAAGGAAACCATAAGTAAAACAAAAAGACAACCTACAGAATAGGAGAAAATTTTTGCAGATGAAACTGACAAAGGCTTGATATCCAGAATATATAAGCAGCTCATATGACTTAATAAGAAACAACCAAACAACCAAATCCAAAAATGGGCAGAAGACCTAAACAAGCAATTCTCTAAGGAAGACATACAAATGATCAATAGGCACATGAAAAAAAGCTCAATATCACTAATAATCAGAGAAATGCAAATCAAAACTACAATGAGGTATCAACTTGAACCAGCCAGAATGGCCATCATTCAAAAGTCCACAAATGACAAATGCTGGAGAGGCTGTGGAGAGAGGGGAACCCTCCTACACTGCTGGTGGGAATGCAGTTTGGTGCAGCCACTGTGGAAAACAGTGTGGAGATTCCTCAAAAGACTAGGAATAGACTTACCATATAACCCAGGAATCCCACTCTGGGCATATATCCAGAAGGGACCCTACTTCAAAATGACACCTGCACCCCAATGTTCATAGCAGCATTATTTACAATAGCCAAGACACAGAAACAGGCTAAATGTCCATCAACAGATAACCGGATAAAGAAGAAGTGGAATATCTATACAATGGAATACTACTCAGCCATAAAAGCCAACAACAAAACGCCATTTGCAGCAACATGGATGCTCCTGGAGAATGTCATTCTAAGTGAAGTAAGCCAGAAAGAGAAAGAAAAATACCGTATGAGATCGCTCATATGTGGAATCTCAAAAACAGAAACAAAAACAGACAAAGCATAAATATGAAACAGAAATAGACTCATAGACATAGAATACAAACTTGTGGTTACCCAGGGGGTGAAGGGTGGGAAGAGACAGATGGGAATTCAAAATTGTAGAATAGGTAAACAAGATTATACTGGGAAATATACACAAGATCTTATGGTAGCTCACAGAGAAAAAAATGTGACAATGAATATATATATATGTTCATGTATAACTGAAAAATTGTGCTCTACACTGGAATTTTTGACACAACATTGTAAAATGATTATAAATCAATAAAAAATGTTTAAAAAATATGCTATGAATTCATGTAAAACATAACTAAATCTAAAGTAGCTTGTCATTTGGGAGATCTGTATACTCTAACAGATTCTAAGTTAATATAGTAATCAGTAGCAGCTATTTTTTTATTTGCTAGTGAAACAGATATCTTGTTTTAGAGGGGTAGTATAATTTTAACTCAGCATTTAAGAATAAGTAGAAATTACACAGTAAAGGGAGAAAAGAATATCAGGGTGTAGTATGAAAATAAGAATAAATACGTTGTGCTTAGAATGTTTAGAGAGGTATTATATGATGATATTATAATATATTAAAGTAATAGGTTGGTAAATATTATCAAAAATATAATCTTACACTGTTTTTCTTAATATTATAGTGAAAGGCAAGCTTTTCTTTGATAAGAATAACAATCAGGTTTGTGTTCTAATATGATCATGAAAAGGATATACTGGAGGTGAGATAAAGTTAGGAAGTATGAGCCTAGGTAGTGGCAAAGGAGAGCAGAAACAGATACTTTAGGACTTGATAATCACCTGATATGGAGATGATACAAATGGCTAGAGGAATAGAGAGAATGAGGCCATGTTTTACAGTTTAGTAATGAGTAAATGATGACATTATTAGCATAATTAGAAAACTGAAAAGAGGTGCAAGCTTACGGGAATCAGAGAAGATATGATTTCAACTTTAACTGTGTTGACTTTAAAGCTATAAATAAAAATTTGAATCTTAGGAGAAAGCTGAGATGTAAAGTTACAGAGTTTGAAAGGTGACTGGAAAACAAAGACATTGATTGTGTCTATAAAATGAAGAATAGTCTTTATGGATAGAGTTTAGATGCCACTATTATTTGTAGTCACTTACATTTACTTACTAATACTAAAGACAACTAAGTCTGCAAATACAACAATGGTATGTTCATTTGACTCCTAGAATGTAAACATTTCTTTAAGATCCATATTATTAAAGTGTCCTCAGCAAGCTCTAGTAACACATTTCCATGCTTATGTTTAACCACATGGCTTAAAATCAATTAATGGGAGACTCTAAAAATACACTGAGTGAGGAAAAATTATGTATTAAAGCTCTTAGACACCACAGAAGACCAAGGTAGTCTTAGTTGCTTATTATCTTTTAACAAAGACATTTTGTCTTTAGAAATTTTGATTAAATTTGACTGAAACTTCTTAAGTGAAAGATTTAGTGTTTCTTCCAATATCAGAAGGTTTATTTATTTATTTATGTTTAGAGTGGCAGGGGGTTGTTTCTGCAGGGTACCTCTTTTTCAAATCAGTCTTGATGAATTCTTTGAACCTGTGCCTGTTTTATTTTCCACATTTCTTCATTCTATTAGATCCCAATTTTTCCCTTTTATAAAGAGTAGTAGCATAAGACTTGCTGTGAGGTAATTATCTACCGATTTTTTGACATAACAGAACTAACATCACATTGCTAGACATGCAGCATAGTAACATTACTAGTATCATTAATTCATAGTCTTAAAAATTCCTTTGTCATTTCTTTCCTCAAAAGTTTTACGCAACTCATTCCTTCATGTAAAATCCTGGCCTACTGCACACTTTTAGTTCATCTTCTATCATCCCAGGCTTGCTAAATAAATCACAGCTACTCACCCAAAATCATATTCATCATATTTGTATATTAGCCCCCCAAAATACATTTTATCTACTTTTTTTTGTCTCATCTCAGTCTTTTAGGATATACTCAGCCTCAAGTTCACACCAAATAGATCCACTAAAATACATCCAAAAAAGACAAATTTTCTCCCTGAGAAAATCTGGAAGTGACTTCTTAAAAATAACAATCAGTTCTAATACTATAAATTATCCATCAATTTCATCATGTGGCAAATTATAGTGAATAAAAATTCTTTCAATCTATAAAATTGTATTAGGTATTTTTCCCTTTGAATAAGCTCCAAAATGAAAACAAAATAAAACATGGGCCACTTAAATGATTCATTGTGTGGGAATGAAGTATATTGCAAGAAGCATTCTCTAAGCAAATGGTAACAAAAATATAAAAGTGGTTATCTCCTTCCAAGAAAAAATTCTAGGTTCCTTAAAATTGCAATAAATGATAAAAATATTTTGGAGTTGTGACAGAGACGCTCATTTAGGGAATAACACACAAACAGAAATTATCTCTTAGAAAGCATAGAGCCCAAGAATAGAGCAGATGTGAGAAATGGTGAAGAAGAATGCACTGAAAAGGGAATAATCTTGCCTAAAATGAGTAGTGCTATTGCACACTGAAGGTGTTGTGGCTTAACGTTGTCTCATCCACTTGAAGTATTTTGTGGTAGAAGGAATCAGGATTCTATCCTAACACAATACTATTTCATCCAGGAAAGATGGGGACGTCATGGATGAGCTTCCTCAGTACAAAAATGTTCTGCACCTTGGACAATCTTGTCAATCTATCAAAGAAAAAGAAAACTAA
This sequence comes from Camelus ferus, assembly GCF_009834535.1. Lineage (NCBI taxonomy): Eukaryota > Metazoa > Chordata > Mammalia > Artiodactyla > Camelidae > Camelus > Camelus ferus. The sequence continues at coordinate 16,228,552 of NC_045699.1, forward strand.
AGAAGACAAAATTGATGAAGACCAAAAGCTCTAGAGGGAAATATAACTCTACAAACCCATAGGAAAAGGTCTTCTAAAAAAAAAAAAAAAAAAAAAAAAAAAAAGAGGGAACCCATTCTTAAAGGAGAGCAGCTCTAAACATGAAGCCCAAATAGAAATGGAGTGTCTGAAAACCATTTTCTTAAAAGGAGATATCCATGCCAAAATCTCTTAGGATTAGAGGAGATCTTAACTGTCTCTCTGATGCGGTTATAACTTGCTTTGCCTTGGCAGAATAGAGGGCTGGGATATAAAATAAAGGAAAAATGCACTAAGCTATTCATAAATTTTAAGGCCAATTAAGACTTTCTATTATGTAACATTTACATTATTTTTCACTCTTAAGTATCACAGAGGAGATACTCTGGGCAGGGATTCATGCATATGTTTAGGGTCACACTGAGCTATTGCTTTATCCAGCACTTAAGTAGAGGAGATAGTCCACTGAAGAATGGAGAAAGGGAGACACTTTGGGGAGTGAAGTGTAAGTTCAAATACATGTAAGAATGAAACCATACAGATTCGATGACAGCAGCGGTACCAGACACTTTTAAAGGGGAAGAGTAATGGTTTGCTTAGTTGTTTATGACATACTTGCTCTCATCTGAAGACATTTTTAATGGGACTTCAACTATTTCCTTACTTGAAACCTACAGTGGCTAAATCAATGAGATCAAAAAGTGTATTTTTACTTTATAGTTTACATGCATATGCAATCACTACATATCTAAAAAGTCCAGAAATCTGCATAGGTCCCACTGAACCTTCGCTTGGATACAAGTTTGTACAACCAGAGGGTAAAATACAACTTTGTTGGATAAGAATAACTTATGAGGAAAGAATACTTAATAGGGTTCCTGTATGGAAACAATTCCCAGAGCAAACACAGAGGTAGGAATCATTTATGTTCCCACCAAGCTAGAGTGGAGAACCCTCACCGATTTTACAGAATTAGGTAGAGACTACAGAAGGCCACATGAAAAAGTGGGGATAAATTATCTCTAAGATGAAGACTACATTTGATCTCCCCAAAAGAAAACATTTCAAAATTTGTGAAATGTAGCTAAGTAAGTGTTTAGAAGGAAATTTATAGCATTTAAAGCTTAAATTAGAAAATAATCATCTAAAGATGACTGATCTAAACTTTCACCTTAGGAAACTACTAAATAAACGTATTTTAACTACAAAGAAATCAAAGAAGTAGAAAATACAATTCAGTAGGAAAAAAAAAAAATCCATGACATCAGGAAGTTGATTCTTAGAAAAGATCAATAAAACTGATAAATCTCTAGTCATATTAATCTGGAGAGAATTTTTAAAAAACACAAAATTTAAAAATCAGCAATGAAATAAGAGACATAAACATAGATTCTACAGATATGTAAGAATAAATAAGGGAAGGGGGATTTGAGAGGGGCATATAGAAACTTTTGGGGATGATGCATTTGTTCTGATTACTGCAAATATTTCACACATGTATACATGTGCTACAAAATTTATCAAATTGTAAACATAATATGTATAGCTTATTTTATGTCAATGACATCACAATACAGATGTTAGCAGTTTTAGTTATTATTATATATAAAAAATTACTGGACATATGTTGTGGTATGTGTGTATATGCATTCACATGTGTATGTGAGTTGTGTTTGTCAATAAATATAAATTGTGGTTTCACTAAGAATTACTTGTAGCATTTACTTATGAAAATCATCAACATAATAAATACTGTAGCATATATATGATTAAGATTTTAAGTTTATCTTCAGCAAATAAAAATTTTATAACTGCATATAGCTGTTGCAGGGAGTAATTTGTATTTATTATGCATTATATGACACAATGCTCATTTAATTAATGAAACATACTTTGATGTATATATTTTTATTATTTGATTTTATAATTAAGAATTCTGAGACTTAGAAAAGTGAAGCAATTAATTGTATGAGTAGTTACACATAGCAGGTAAATTTTAGCAACTAAGTCTGGTTGACTCTGGGCTTGCATCTTTATCTAGCAGACTATACTGCCATTACTGCCATGGTAGGTGCCTGCAGTTGGGGATTTTAGCTGCGGTTGTAACATGTGGGGAGAAATTAAAACCATGGAATATTAATGGAAATTGATCACATTTAAAAAACATTTACAGAATGTCTGCTATATTCCATATATTGTGCTAGACCAGAGAACCCTGAAACATGTTTTCATCTGGTAAGGCACAGAGTGATAAAATGTCTAATACACATATGTACAAAATCTTTGTTATTACTTTATTAGTAAATATAATTAGAAGTCCATGTTTGGGCTCAATAGTATGAGGAAGCTTGATTTAATTTTCTCTTGTTGCTGGGTTTTTTTTTTTTTTTTTTGGTTGCCCATTTTCACTGCACATGTTTTATTTAAAATTAGTTGATGTATAAATGTATCTATAATAAAAAGGCTTCATTTCTTTTGTATATTGCTGTTTTTACCTCTTGGTACTTATAAATTCCATCATAGTTGTGATGGTCATTTATTTATGAATGTAGTTTCTACACTGTCCTCTGATTTCTGCTGTTTCTCCTCTTCCATACAGAGAACTCACCAGAGGGTAAAAGCATGCTTGAATCAGAGGAAGCATTTTTCAAAGTCAGTCTCTGAAGTCTGCGTAAACCTGTCTTAGGATGAACACTAAAATGGAGATCCCTGGCTATCCTCAAACGGACTGAATCAGAATCTCTTCAATGGCCAAGGAAACTGCATTTTACCAACCTCTGCAGGTAATCCTACAGAGAGTTCAGGTCAGAGAATTGGACTCAGAAACCAAAAACTACTAATATCAAAATCCACTGTTATGAACAACTCTCTTATTTCTAAAAGCTACTTCCATGATGGTAGCTTTTACATCTTGTTTCTAGAAATGTCTTCTTGCTTTCTTTTTTAATATTTATATCATCTAGATGTAACCCAGTCACTTTCCAGTATGCTAACACAGTCTAATGGTTTTTGTCACTGCCCAGAAATAAAAAGCATTGTCATTCAGTTATGGGTTATTTTTAAAGGCCAAGAGAAAACAAATAAGTTTATTCTCTGAAATCAAGCATTTCCCTTCATCACCAGCCCTCCCCTCTAAAAGGACTTTTCTTTGTGAAATTTCACAACTGTGACAGAGAGCCATGAGATCTCAGATTCACTTTGAACAAGAAACTTTTCCTGCAGCTCTAATTAAAAGGAAGCTTCAGATCTACAAATTAACAGTTTTAGTATGCTATTCCTGGTGATTAACTGCTTCATTTTAACAGGCATTCACTGTTAGCACTGAAATTGTTAATTTTAACGGCTTGATTTTTAAATTCCAAGAGGAGTAAAACTAGTTCAAAATGATTCCTATAATCTTTACCATTGGTCTAACAATCTTTATTTAGAAAATCTTCTTGAATAACCTTATTCTCCTTTCAAGAAATTTATCTCTTTTACCTAGAATAGAATACTTAGAAACAACCCCTTTCTCTCTCTTTTTCTTTTTTTAGCTATACCTCAAAACTACCTTTGTGTGTTACTATGCCTCTGAAGACTGGGTGAGAAGAAAATGTTTTAATGAAAATCTCCTTTTAAAATCAAACATTTATATATATATTTAACATATTGCAGTTTTTAGAAATAAACTTTAAAAATTAAGCTACAATATAACAAATTTATAACAGTAGATACAAGAACATGTGATAAATCAAATTTCTCATAAAATCTAAAATAAATATGTAAGGCCACATTTACAGAAGCTGACTCCTGACTTACAGAGTTTTGCTTGTTCATCTGTATCCCAAGAAGACACAGAGTTCCTGATTATCAAGGATAATATCAAATCCACAGGCAATCCAAAAAATTCCCTGTAGTCTCTAGTTTTAAAGATTTCTTTAAAGAAATCCTTTTTCAAAGCTGCTAATCAGCAGCTAGAGTGACTGATTAAAAATGCATCTCAGATAATTGTATCTTATGAATTCATATCAAATGTCACTTTCTAGCATCCAATCTTTCCCATTTTAATGTTTCTGTCATTTTTAACCTATTTCCCCCCATATCCTACAGGAAACCCAATCTCATTCATTTCTGGCCTATTCTTTCTGTTTACCCTTTCTGTTCACTTCTTTATTAAAAAAAAAAGATCAAATAGAAACATATTTACATATTTGATACATACTATAATATACATATATATGTTTATACATATATTATACATATTTATACCTTAAATACTATATATACATATATTTTCTTATTTCTTTCTTATGAAAAATATAGCCATATAGATATCCTTTCACCTTTTGCATTCTTCCTCCTAAGAATATGTATCTTGAAAATCCCTTTGTATCAGTTCACAGACCTATGCCTTAAATTTTTATATAGTTGCATTGCATTTTGTTTTGTGTACTAGAGTTGATTCAATTACTTTTCTATGTATGGTCATTCATTTCATTTTCAATCTTTTGCAATTACAAATAATGCTGTAATCGGTTACCTTTTGCATACATATGTGGAAGTATATATTCAGAGTAAATTCAAAAAGTGAAAATGTAGAATCAAAAGTAAATGTATGAGAGAGTCCTTGTACTCTGCAACTACTGTAACAGAAAATTACTAATTTTAGTGACTTTATCAGGAATTTACTAATACGCATTTTAACTTTTGCCAAAGCGGTATCTTATAAATATATCCCTACAGTGTTTATTTACATATCCAACTATGACTAAGATTAAACATTTTTTCATATGTTATATAAATATATAGTGAATGGTTTGTTAATGTCTTTGCCCATTTTTTTCTGTTGGAAAGGTCTATTTCTCCTCACCATGTAAATGTTCTTCATATAGTAATGATATTAGCTCTTTCACATGATATATACTGCCAAAAATTTCCCCTAGTCTTTCTATTTCCTTTTGCCTTACTTGTCTGTGGTTTTTGCTATGGAAGCTTTCAAAGAAATATTTTTATACAGTCAAATTTGTCAGTCTTTTCATTCATTGCATCTGGATTTTGAGTCATAAAAAGCCATCTTCTACATCTATGTCATCAAATAATTCATCCATGTTTTCTTCTAGCATTGGCATAATTTCATTACTAATATTATTTTACCTTTAGATCCCTGATACATTTAAAGTTTATTCTTTTGTATGATATGAGGTACAGATCTAATTTCATTTTTTTTCAGTGGCTAACCATTTGCCACGGTTCTAGTTGTATTTTTGGTTTTTTATTTGTTTGTTTTTTAAGTTCATCTTTGCCCCAGTGACTTGAGATGTCAACTTCATTATATATTAATTATCTGTATGTACTTGCGTTTATTTGTGGACTTCTTATTCAGTTCTACTCTTTTCCGTCTACTCAGGCACAAGTAACATACTGTTTGAATGACGGAGGTTTTATTGCATATTTTAATGTTTGGGAGGCTAGTACACTACCACAGCTTTTTGTTTTTAGCATTTTCATGACTATTCTTGAAGGTTAGTTTTTCTATGTAAATTTTAGTATCAAATTCTCTAGTCTGATTGAAAAATCAAACTTGTTAGTATTTTAATTTGGATTGAATTCAATTTATAATTAACATAAGGATGACTGCATTTATCTCCGTGTCTTTCAATCATGTTTTGTCATAACTTTTTTGCACTCTTACTATTAAGTTTATCTTGAAATACTTAATATTTTGTACTGCTCTTATAGATTTATGATTGAACTCTAAAGTGGGGGACAGTTTTGTGGGACTGAGCCTCTAACCTTTGGGGTCTGCATTAATTGGTAATTAGCGACAGAATGAATTAAATTGCAGGATACCCAGCTGATGTCTGCTAAGAGATGAAGAATTTCTTGGTGTGAAAGCCCCACATATTCGGTCTCAGAAGCGTTATGTGAGTAGACAAATATAGATTTTCTTTTACTCATATACATGGCAAGTCTAAAAAGCTTTGTAGTGCTTCATTTTTAAGGATGAATACGAAGCACAGACCAAAATTCACGTTGAAAAAGCCTCACATAAACATGACAATAACAAAAATAAATGAAACGATGCAAAAACAATGGGGGCAGAAGAATTTTGCAAATAATTATCATTAAAATTCTCATCAAGACAGGAAGATATTGTATCCATGCAATAAGAACAGAAGTTATTGCGAAGGAACAAACAGAGAGTAAACTATAGCCTTGGAAATTTTAAGTAAGTAATTTTAATTTTAAGCAGAAGTATAAAAACTTAATGAAAAGCTCAAACTGTGTAGCTAAGAAATAATCCTAAAGTGGACTACCAGAAAGGTAAGGGCTGCAAAACATAGCAGAAAAGTAAAATTCAGTCATTGCAGGGAGCACAATTTCTGATTAATTGGCACTAGAGAAGGAGAAAACAATGGACCTGTTAAGAGGTAAATTATCCTAGGAAAGAAAATTCCATACTTAAACACCGTGGGTTTTCAAAATAGAGAACCATTAAAATGAATGAACTTTCAGGACACTGTAGAAAAAGATATCTTTAAAAATTTCAGAGAGACATTGGATTCATTGCTTTTGGTTGCTTTGTTTTGTTTTGTTTGAGTAAAAGGAAATGAGATTATTATGCAACACTGGTGCTCTTGTGACTGCTCTGTATATATATATATGGGTTCAATTTCAGGTAGTTCTTACTGTTTGCAGTCCCATGAAGATCCCTCAAATACCTATTACTGCTGTGTCCTTTGCCACCTTTGCTCCTAGAATAAGAATTTGAAGCTGCGGGTGTGTCCTGAGTACCATTAACACGTACATATTAAGCTTCCCAAACACAATAGCAAATGTATGGGAACATATGGCATTGTGATGGAAGGTGGGCTTAGATATGAATCTCTGCCCCAATTCTTGCTGGGCCAATTACTTTCACAAATTTCAGAATAACAATACTTCCCTTGCTTTAACTCAGAGATCTCTCAAAAGAACTGATGACTATGAAAGCATTGTAACAGAATTCTATATAAATATTATTATTCAAATAATATAGCAGATATTAATTCATCTTAAAAATATCTTCCCCTTAAAAGATCAATCCACAATAGATAAGGCAAGGGACTGCCCTTCCTAAATCACCCTCTTCCCAAACCAGAAGATAATATTTATACATATGATGCTTTATCAGCCTGAGTTATTAGGAAATTGTTTGAGTCATCACACTGATTGTTCTTGCATTTTCCATTGTTTTCTGTTCTGTTAACCATTTTGGTAAAATTTGGTTATGCTGGTGCTTCCTTTTTGATGCTATATATACCCCTACCCACACTGAGAGGATTTTATCTCATTGTCCCTGACAAGCACTAATATTATGCCTCTTCTTCACTTTGCCAAATTCTGACCCATTAAAAACAATGAAAAAGGGAAACACTGTAACATTTTGTTAAGATGAGTCGATTCTAATATTGGAAATGATTTTATGTTAGATAACAGAAAGGCTATATATTGGCCTCTGCCCCCAGTTCTTGGCACAGAGCCTCTGAAACCCTTGAAATTTCCTAAGTGATAACACTAGGAGCATCTTTTGCTCTTTTGAGTGACTCTGGGTGGGCTTCTGAATGGCTCCTGAATGAGGACTCGTCATCAGAAAGACCAAGCCATGATAAGAAGCTGGGAATTTTCAGCCCCACCCCCCATTCTCCAGAGAGGGGAGAGAGGCTGGAAATGGAGTTAACAGTTGATCATTCCTAATTAAGGAGCCTCCATAAAATCTCAAAAAGCATGGTGTTTGGAGAACTTGCAGGTTAGTAGAAGTATCCACACCAGGAGGATGAGGCACTCCAACTCCATGGGAACCGAATCTCTATCCTTCCAGACCTTGCCTTATGCATCTCTTTCTCTGGCTGTTCATCTGTATTCTTTATCATATCCCTTAATAAACTGGTAAACATAACTAAGTGCTTCCCTGAATTCTGTGAGCCTCTCTAACAAATTAATGAAACACAAGAAGGGGTTACTGGAACCTTGTCAGAACTGCCGATCTATATAGCTGGTTGGTCAGAAGTGCAGGTAACAACCTGGACTTTTGACTGGTGTCTGAAGGGATTGGGGGTAGCATTGGGGGAGGAAAAATTTGTGGTACTGAGTCCTTAACATGTGTAATCTGATGCTAACTCCAGGTGGATAGAGTCAGAAGTGAGTTAAATTCTTGGACACTCTGCTGCTGACACAGAATTTCTCATTGTGGGGAAAAACCTCCACACTTGTGGAGACCAGAAGTGTCAGAAGTGAAGTGTTCTGTGTGCTCAGGAAAGGAGACAGACAGAGAAGAAATGCACAATGGGGAAGAACTAGGTTTTCCCCTACATAGGAAGGAAAAAGACTGGGTTGTTTTCTATTACATTTTGTTGGTAGTCTATCCATAAGCCAAAAATATCCTGACACTCTTACAAAAGATTCAATATAATACAGCTTTAATTTCCAGAATATCTCAACACTGTCACTGGTTTGGACCTGTGAAGTAGACTTTGGCAGCCTGGGTGTTTATTTTCTTTTTCTCACTATGGAACTTATTTCTGTATAGTTGAGGACAGTTTCTGTTTTTGATGGTTACATTTACTTGGTCAATAATTATCAGTGTTACTTTTGAAAGTGAATGTCTCATATATTGTATTGGCACTTTCTACACAACAGTGTTGACATATACCTGATCTAATAAATTAGCATAAGCATACAGCAGGCATATCTGTCAATAAAATGAATTCATACTGTAAGGTATGGGCTGACATAATTTTTGTGGAAATTATCATGTATTATATTTTTAATAGTTAAAACATTAAGCCTAAATATTTTCTGATTTTCTTATAGAAATAATCCTGATCTATACTAGAAATTGCCATTCAATGCGGAAGAAGGAAAGAGTCACAGGAAAATGAAAGAAACAGAACAGGAATATCTTTACAATGAGTAAAATAATCTTATATATTTGACCCAGTTAGGTACAGAAAATTATGACTCTACATACCTTACTCAAGTTAAGTTCAAATGATATTTGTTCTTCCTTCTGTGAAAACTGAAGTCCATTCTTCCAGAGTCAGTCCTCCAAAAACTATTCAAATGATCAAAGCATCAAACACAAAGAAAATCTTACATTAGCACTATAAATATATAAAAGCATAATAAACATTAATATGGCTAAGAGTTTACTGCTAGTTATAGGACAGCTGGGGCAAGACTAAAGGCCATAATTTAGAGTTGACTTGTAACTCTCTTTCATGAGAAAGTAAGTCAATATTCCTATCAGAAAGCAAGTACTCAAGAGTAGGGGTTTGGTCTGTTTTGTTCACTACTGCACCTCCAGTGCCCAGAATACTACATAAACATAGTAATCACTCAATTAATAATTGTTGATTTACTAAATCACTTACTAAATAAATAAAATACTTGGATTAATAAGTGAAATTCATGGATTACAGATCAAAACAATAGCAGAATTTACCAAGTACGCTATAATTTGGAAGATCAAGACTGAAGTCTGATTGAGTTAAAAGTGAGGGCTTTTTCATTTGCACCCCCTTTCAGTGGGGGTTAACAACACTATACCTGACCTATACCTGAAATTGAAAGCCAATTATAACTCCATTGAACCCAAAGTCCTTGAGTTACAGAGTCCCTGTAAATGCAGCTTTTTCACTCTGAATGGCTGCATTTTGGATTTTCCCAATGGAGCATAATCTGGAGCATAGTCCTCTGTTAATGGAGCAGGCATTCTTCAGTTAAAGAGGCAAAAGCACTAGGGAGAATGCCAGTCTCAGACACAGTGGGACCCAGCACAGATCCCAGGTCACACAGAAAGGTAAACATGGAAAGCTGGTCACTGACTCAGCAGTTTAGACTATCAGATAAATAACACAGTACATTTTAATAGTATGAGATTTTCACTCTCAAGGAAATGGATGACAACATAGACAATAAGACCTGAAAGATTAAATAATGAGCCAGCATACCAATATGATAGGGACGTATCAGATTTACAGACATATGTACTTGTATGCATTTTTTATGCATATATGCAGGGTTCTTAGAAATCCTTTTCCTTCTTCCTATACTTGCAAATACTTGATTAGGTAAGGTATTTCTTTTCTTCAAACCTCAATGGTTTACTGATAAATTTCTGTAGTGAAAACTGTTCTGTGCTGGTTTAAAAACAAAGCTATATAGCCTGTTCTTGGTGTCTGGGAGCCTGTGTCTGAGAGAAAGCAATTTAAAATTAAGAGTCTAGCAAACCACTTTTGGGAATTGACTTTACTTCACATTACTTCATATGTCTGATAAAATATGATGAAACAAATAATTCTAAAGCATAAGTATTGCATTGGCAAAGTAACATTGTTTGAGTCAGGTTCATGAATCTACTTGGTAAATCAGGGATCCATCATTTTACATATGTGCCCTCCAAATTATGAGCCATTTAATATGTAAGCATATTAGTGCAAATGGGACTAAATGGCAAGGGGCTTTCGAAGCGGAAAGTCTGTTTGAAAGAAATGTATTTTATGTGATATAGGTGAACTATTTTTAATGTGACAAATGGCCTGACATGAAAATATGGCTTTTTCTGTGGACATGAATGCAAAATTGGAGGTGCTGTGAAGTTCACCAATAAGCATCTGTAACTATATTGCTGAAACTTTCTAAATATTTCCCATGTCAATTTTTATATTTTTTCCTTTATTGTCCAAATTCATCACTCTGACAAGAGTCAAATAACTTTCTTTATCACTGTCTTTCCAATCTCAAGCAATATATGCATTTGGAAAAGTCAGTCATCCTCACAGATCTATATTCTTAAAAAAAAAAAATCTTCTTTCACAATGAGGTTGACATTCCCAGTACGGATTTCGTAACTACTGTGTAATCTCTGCAACTCTTCCCTGTGAGTACCAAAGGAGATGTTCATTTATAAGCAATCTTCAAAATGAACAAGCGTTAGGTTAAATAATAACTTATGTAGATAATTATGGCAAAGTAGTGAATTCTTTTGAGAGCTTGACCTGAAAGTGAGAATAATTTAACTTTGTAAATGCATTTAGAAACATACACACACACACACACACACACACACAAAGTTACACACATACTCTCTCTTTTAAATAGATTCTCAGAAATCACCAAGACCTATTTAAACAACTCAGTATATCCATGACAACTCAGGAAATAATGGAGTCATTTGAGTATTATTTCTTTAAAAAAAATTTTAACTCAATGACCCTTAAGGAGTCTTGTCCAACTGCAGAAAGAAATCAATCAGAAAATAAGGATAGAACTAATTGAACTACATACACACTAAAATTTAAGATGGCTTATTCTGTCAAGAAACTATAACTAGGTTTTATTTTGAGTTTTTTTTTCACTGTGACAATTGTCCAGCACTCCTGTGAAACAATACACACACTCTGTGTTCAAAGTCAAAAAAAGACTCAAGGAAATTATAACCACATAGGCCAGATTCAAGGAAACATCTATAACTAACTCTGAAGCCTTATAAAACTGATTCATAGCAAAAGAAGAGCAAGCAATTGGAGTTGGTATGATTCATTCACCAGTTTAATTCCTTTTGTGAAGATAAAACTATTCCTTTCCATTACCATGCTTTTTAATCGTAAATATAGACCATTTAAATTCAGTAAGTATTTACTGTGTTTATCACTTATCAGGTATTGCTCCTGGAGCTGGTGATACATTAGTGAAGCAAACAGATAAAAGATATCAGCCCTTGTGAAATTTTATATTTTCACAAAAGGAGGCAAACAATAAAAAAATACATTGAACATAGTGAAAATGGACGTGCCAATGGCTTGGTGCAGTGTTGAATCCACTTTTAAACATAGGTATGATTAGGTTACTATCACATTGCTAAATTCACTTATTAGTTCTAGTAGAATTATTATTATTGTTGTTGTTGTTGTTATTATTATTATTGTTGGTTTTGTTAGGATTTTCTATGTAAACAATGCTGTTATACATGAATGAAGACAATTTTACTTCTTCCTCCTTAATAGTTATACCTTTTATTTCATCTCCTTCTTTATTGCACTGGCTAGAGCCTCCATTATGAGGCTGATTAGAAATGATCAAGAGTGGTTATCCTTGCCTTGTTCTTGTAAGGGATAAAGTTTCAATATTTCACCGTTAACTAACTTGTTGACTCTGTTTTCTGAAGTTTCCCCTCTATATCTGGAAAACAATCATGCCATTTTCTGAACTTTGTTACATCATTCTTATGCATCTAGTATGTTAAATTCAAATATTAAACCAACTTTGCATTCCTAAGGTAAATCCACTTGATCATTATGTTCTTTATTTGTATGTGTTTCTGAGTTCTGTTTACCAATACCCTGTTAACAAATTGTGGATCCATGTACATCAGGGATGTTGGTCTCTAATTTTCTTTTCTTGTAATATATTTGCTAGATTTTAGTGTCATGGTTGTGTTTGATTCACAAAAACAGGTTGAAAATTCCTTTTATATTTTTGTAAGAGTTTTTGTGAGATTGGTACTATTTCTTAGAAGTTTGAGAGAATTCACCAATGAAATTATATGACTTTGTAATATTATTTATTTAAAGTTTTCATAATGAATTCAATTTTTAAATTACATACAGGAACATATGTCTTTTTATTACTTTTTATTTCTCCTCCCCTCTAGGGCTTAGGCATTAGCTAAGTTTCCAAAGTCCTAAATTGGATTGTCTGAGAGAAAAGAAAAAAGAGAGATATAGAAATCATTTTGCTGGTTAGGGGCATACTCTGTGGTAACCTTGACCTTGGATCTCTACTGCCCACCAGCAATTGGAAATAGTTTCTTGGAGAACTAGTTCTAAAATCCCAGGAGATGAGTCTAATCAGCCCAGCATGGCTTTACAAGTGGAATTCTAAACTTACTTTACAAAACTAATTTTAATCACTAGGGTATTGCAGTATTTTGGTTATTCAAGACATACAGAAGACTAGATAATAAGTTTGCTTTCTGTAAAGAAGGGACTCAAGGGAGCTACAAGAGGTAAGACAGACTCTCACAGACATTTTAATATTTATCTATGACTTATCTTAAAAAATTCAGCATATTTAAAACAATGAACCAAGGAAAACAAGCCATCCTAATGGAGATTTAGGTCATAATAGCTGAGGAACTTCACGGAAAATAATCAAACAAGGCTCAACCACATCATGTGCTTTCTGCCTGCCTCTTGGGTCTTACTCAAAGCTGGCAGTGCAGTTTTTCTCTTCCAGGCTTGACCCACTTGTGCATGGTGCTGATAATTATTTCAGTCTAAATTCAGTATTTTAAAAAGCCTCCCACATTTTGCATAGTGCTGCATAAGGCAGTTATTAAAAGAGATACGAGTTTAAGTATAAACTTTTTACGAGGAATCAAACATTATGACAAAATATCTGTGTTTGAAGCCTGCACTTAAGCTGTCTAGGGGATCCATCATTTGAAGTGTATGGCCCTTTTCTTTTCTTGGATTAGCTACTAAGCCAGGAAAAAGCTATGTACTATATTGATTTTTCTTGCAAAACTAGCAAAAATCATTTCTTATAGAGAGTCATTTATTTTTAAATGGGGCAGAACAGTTGTTGCAAAAGGCAAAAATTGACTTTGAAAAATGAATAAATGAAAGAAAAAGAATTAAAACTTCCAAAAGCACAGAACTTAAACTGCAATTCAGAAACTAAATTTTCCAAGTAAGTAATTAAAAAATTATCTACATAGCCCCATATAGTCTTTTAAAATCAATATGCTCCTAATTCAACAGATTTATAAGAACACTGAAAAAGGCTTATTTTATGTTAGTCGAAGTTATTTTGTTTATAACTCAGTGATTATAAATATTACATAAGAATATAGAGCTGTACCAATAAAATCTAGAGAGAAAAAACATGATACCCATTATTGAGGTAGCAACATAGTGAGTCAAGTAATGCATATTAAAATTGATTATGGGTTATTGGCCAAAAGTTCAATAATTTCATTAATTTAATCCTTTGCTGTTAGGAAAAACTATGCTAAATATTGCAAAATACTCCAACTTAGGAAAGTGTCATTAACTCAAAAGTTATCCACATGATGATTATTAGAAAAAAGCTACTTTATGAATCCTGAGACATTTTAATTAAATCCTTTGAAAAGTAGAAATGAGGGATATAAATAATTTAGTAGTAGGTAGATGAACCAAGATAAAGTCTATGAAAAAAAAGAATGAAATACGGTTATTAAGAGTTGTGTTCTTGACTGACAGGGACAGTCAACACTAAAAGCTGATTAGTGCTTTTAAAATTAATAAAACATATTCCCTAAAAACACTAACAAAGGGAATATAAGTGCATGCTTCATTGTCCATCATTCCATAAAATTATTTTTGGGAAAAATAACAATTATGTATATAGTGCTATTTATACATATATGTATGTGTATGTGTGTGTGTGTGTGTGTGTGTGTGTGTATACACATGTAGGATACATAAAATTAAGATTGAAATTCTATATTCAAAAAGTTAAGATATATGTCAAGAAAAAAATAAAATCTCTACTAGCCTACAAAAGCTCTTAGATACATTTTTTAGGATAATAACTAATAAACTATTATTTAAGTAATAGTTATAAAATTCCACAATTTTAGAAGTTAAGGCTGTAAAACTTTCATGAAATCCATAATTTCTATGACATACTTATTATTCCAGATGGTAACATATGAACATTTCCCCAAAATTAGTAAAATTATGAAAATATAGGCAAAATTGTACAAATTTGCAAATAAAGAACTTCCATTCTCAGGTTTTTCGTTTTATAAAATATCTTAATGTAAAAATAAAACAAAGTCAGCAATAAATTAAAATTATAGTCATGACCAAAGAAATTTTATTAAACTTTTGAAAAATAATTTTTATTAAGAAAGGTAGTAATATAGCTTATATAGCTATACTTCATAAGAGAAATAATGGTCTTTATAGAGGCTGGACAAACTTCCTGATTAAAAAGCAAAACAAAAACAAATGAAATAAATTGTACTAAACCAGAAATGGAAAGTTCTTAAACAAAATGAAAGTTATCCTTAAAAAGATCCAACTAAGCTCTTGATAATGAATCAATAGGAATCTTTCTGTTGAACCAGGATCTAGGAAACATTAAAACCCATATAATGATGACTATGGAGGAAAAAAGAGAGATTTTGTTTACTACAGGGAAAAGTATAATATTATCAATCTATAGATAATATAATTTTTTACTTAGAAAACTCAAGAGGATCAACTGAAAGCAAGTTAGAAATATGATAAAATTAAGTAAGACACATACTACAAAGAGGTGAATAAAGCAACAAACAAAATGCTGAAAAATAATATTTTATGTATGGGTATTAGTTATTTTATATAGTTATAATAATTTAAGGAATAGATCATCAGTGTAAGAATAAGGATACATATAACTTCAATAGAAAAGAATTCCCTCCCCAAATGCATGGTATTTTAAAACATAGTAAATACTAAAATTATCACTTCAAATCAGTGAATAAGTCTGGACTATATTTTCAATCAATAGTTGAGAAAATGAATTAATGATTAGGCAAAATAAAGTGATAGTCTTATTGACACCATATAATGCATTTTCTTGGTTTACTAAGTTTTTTTATGTAGAAGTGTAAAAAATTAATCCATGAAATATGTATAAGAAATACAGTTTTTATTCATTTACTATCAAACTAGTTAAAGATTTTGACATTAAAAAAACTATAAATAACATATTTCATATTTTAAAATATATTTTATAGACTTGAAGAGACATAATTTAAAAAAATTGTATCCAAAATACCAAAATCAATTAGATGGCAGTGGAAAGTGGGTATTTTTTTTCACAAATTAGTGGATAATAGCCTTAGAAAATAAAGCAAAGGATATGTTTGCCAGTTCGCAAAATAACTTTTTAAAGAGCCCATTATTTGCTAAAAAAAGAGACATTAAAATATGCTGGCACTGTTCACCTATCAATTTGCAAAGATAAAAAGTAATGAAAGCCAATGTTTTCAAAGTGTGTGAAACCAGTACTCTCACATTCTGTTTTGTCAGAGACTATAATTGTTAATTTATACATTTATCTTACATATTCCTCTCATAAATCCTACCTCTAAAATAGTAATATCCTCATTTTAGATGAAGAGAAACTGGATTTGGTAGAGTTTAAATGACCTGCTCATGGTCACACAGAAAACTGCAGAACAACATTAGGCTCATACCTAAGTCTGAAGTCCTTACTTTTCCATATGCTTCCCCTGATTCCCATATTGGTTCTCTTAATGAAAGCACAAAAGATGCAAAAATAAAATGGTAGGGGTTTCTAATCTGAACTCCTAACCATAAACTTTTCTACTTCTCCTTCATTCTAAAATTTTCTTTAGAAAAATTAAAATAACAAATTTTTAAAAAGGGAGTAAATTCATCACGTGGAAAAACCATGAAGAATGCCACCAGCTGATCAGAACCATGAGGAATTTCTGGAACCTATGACAGCTAATTAGATTTAATCAAAATCCTATGGAACTGAAGAGTCTCCAACATGATAGAAATGAAATTGGGAATTAAATGAAATAAATACAATAAAGTAAAATAGTGAGTTTAAGAAGAAAAGCAGGATATCTTCAGGACTAAAGGTAGCAGGGAATGGGAGAGGAAACAGGGTCCACAGAGAGTCATCAGCTTAAGGGTACACGTCCAAAACAGATTAATCCTACATGTATCTACTAGATGTTAAAACATTGAGCACAGCGTTTCAAATTAAAGTGGGAATCCTGACTCAAATCACTTCCTGAGGTTCTGCAGAGTAGACAAATGTTAGGTCCAGAGTTAAACAACAGCTACCACAAAAGACTGAGAGTTCCTTCACTCCCCAAAACCAGCTAATCTGACACCCTGAAGACTATTCCTTTGGCCATATATTATATACTTGCCCCTTAACTTTGAAACCACAAGAATGGGGACCAGAATACCTCTTACAGAGTAGCCCTCACTGAGATTGAACCAGAGTATTTCATGTGATCTTGGGGAAATAAGCGCAAACAATGAACATTGATCAATATAGATCTTTACTTTTAAACATGGTACCACAACAAAGGATCACGAAGTATTTGAGGAAATCAGAATCATGAAAAGGAGAGAGAACCAATCACAAAAAAAGAGAAAAATTAGTATACGAAATAAGACTGTATATTAAAGAAATAAAAGATAAATGCATGGAATTAAAATCCATTGATATTATTGAAAGGTTGTGATACCCACAAAATTAAAGATTACTGTTATACAAAAATGAAACAATAAGAGCATTGAAAATTAAAAATTATAGAGGTGACATTTTAAGAGCAAATAGATAATAAACAAAAAAATTGAACAGGTTGACTATTAGAATAAACATAGCCAAAGACTTAATTCTTTGCTTTGGTACATGGAATCAATAGATTATCTCATAACATAGTGTGAAAGATAAAGGGATAAGAACACTATGACAGCATGAGAAGTTGGACAATCTGTTTAAAAGGAGTTGTAGAACAAATGAATAAAGGAAATGGAGAAGAGAAACTAGAAAAATAAGTAATTTTCCTGAGCTGAATAAAACCTCAAGCATGGATGGTTGTGTTCAAGGAGACCTAGTGACCCAGTATAGACATTTAAGAATTTCAAAGTTAGAAAGCTTCATAATAGCTTACTACAAAGAAAGCAGGCAAAAAAGGTGCCTATTGTCAAAGGAATTAGAATTAGACTGGCATCAGATTTACATTTTGTAACTCAGGGTTTTTGGGAAAAATAGAGAAATATTTTTAATGTCCAAAAGAAAAATTATAAATGTAAAATTTAACATACTTCAAAAATATTCACTTTTAGAGGCAAGAAAAGTACATTTTCCAACTTACAGGATGGTGAGAAAGTCTTTCAGAAACAGTGAATGATTTACTCAAAAATATATATCTTTTTAAGTTGAGGTCAAGAACCATTGAACTCATAAAATTTTTAAAAACAAGGTTGATCAAAGAAGCTAGCAAAAATTAAAGTTACATATATAAGAGGGTTGAGAGTGTGAGTATAAGCCTTAAGATAATCAATAAAATTTATATCTATAAAAGTAGAAGCATATTGAAAATATAATTAAAAACGAGAAATTAAAACTCCAGAAGACTTCAACAAAATATGGGTTATTGGAAGGAAATGGAGAAAATGACAGCTTGCAGAAAGTATTTTTATTTGGAAGGAAATGTTATAGTTGCTGATTGGTTCACCATGTTGATAGAGAAATATGTTTAAATACTAAACAAATGTTTAATATAAATTTTACATAAATAATTATGGAGTCACCATATTAGCACTGGATCACCAACCTTAAGATTTTTTTTTAATATGTGAAAAAAATAAAGATCTGTCTTTTAAAATTACTTATTGCTATATGCAGTGGAATCTTGTTCTGACCAATGTACCTTCTACTTGAGTGAAAAAAATAAACTTACCATGGTTTTTTTTTAAACACTTGAGATTTTAGTTTCAAGCATCTATTTATTTTTTACAATTACCTTGCTAAAATGTATCCTTAATAATACTTCAATATCCATTGTCTTTGTATTTCTGAAGATGATACATATTTTCTCCCTCACTATTAATGATAGTTTAGTTATCATTATTTCTGTAAGTGTATAAAATTTTAAGTCAAAAATTTTTTTTTTAACCACAGTACTTTGAAGACAATGTCTAAATTCAATGTAGCAAATAGTAAAGTTAAGGTCAATTATGATTTCCGTTATTTAAATAGTCTGTTACTTCTCATTAGGAAGTTTTCATTAATTTTCTCTTTCACTTCAGAGTTCTAAAATTTTGCTATGATATGTGTAAGAGTAATCTTTGATTATTTATCTGGCTTGAGACTTATGTGTCTTTCTATTTGAGAATTATGGCTTTTAAATAACACATTCTTTTTTTAAAATTTATCTTTTATTTTTGGTAAGAACATTTAAGTTCTACTCTCAGCAGATTTCAATTATGTAATACAGTGCTATTAATTATAATTGATAGCTATAAATAATACATTTTTATGATATTTATGTTGGGAGAGGGATAACCAATTCACCCAATTATTCTTGAACTGGAATTGCATAATCTATATTTTCAACAAGTAGATAGGTGTCATAAAACTTCCATCTGAAAAGTGCTGCAGTTTGACTTTTGTCCCAATGTAACTTGAGTTGATGTGACAAGCAGCCCAAATGTATAAACATAGAAATTCTGGATAATACAACAATTTTCAAAAGAAATAACTTCCTTAAAATAAAGTGAAATTTCAAGTGCTAGAAACAAAGAGAAAAATCAAAACCAGTTCAGAAAGTGAGAGCTGGTAGTGCCAATGGCACTCAGGGGCTTTGGACTTAGATATGGACCCTAGTACCTCGGGGCTGACATTTTGCCCTGGATCCCTAGAAAGCAAGAGATCCAAAGGGAATCCTTTACATAAAACCTGCAGCTCCGAAGAGCTGGAGCACCTGTGAAGAGGGACTGGAAATCTTGTTCTCTTCCTCGCGAATCAGCAAAACACCTTCTATCTTTGGGTCATGAAAGTTGCCTGTGAGCAATCAAGTTGAACCTATTAATATGTGGGAGGAATTGGAAGGTTAAAAACTAAAGTATAAGTGAAGCCAGGGTCATTGACTCCTTCACTGTCAAGGTAAACAAAGGAAGTGCACTTTCAATTTCTGGGCAATATTCACTTGTATTAATAGAAAATAAAGATGACCTCACAATAACAATATTAGAGTTTACACAGGAACAGCAATTAACAGCTGAAAAGTTCAGTAAATACAACAAACAAAAAGGAATGGAATATCAGAGAGTTCTGAAAAAAATCTAAAGGATTAAAATGATCTTAATAGCTAATCATCTAATGTTAACAGTATTTTATACTCTTTAGTGTTCAATAACTGTAGATCTTCCCTGTGACAAAATTAAATATAGTTTTGATTTATCTAGAGAAAAGAAGATAAATTTTCACAGCTATTACTTTTTAGAATAATATAAAAATTATAAAAAATAATACTAAGACACTGGCCATACTAACCAGAGAAATCTATAGATTTAATGAGATCCCTATCAAATTACCCATGACATTTTTCACAGAACTTGAACAAATAATCCTGAAATTCACATGAAATTACAAAAGACCCAGAATTGCCAAAGCAATACTGAGGGAAAAAACAAAGCTGGAGGCATAACCCTACCAGACTTCAGACAATACTACAAAGCCACAGTAATCAAAACAGTGTATTATCAGCACAAAAAAGAGACATAAAGATCCATGGAACAGAATAGAGAGCCCAGAAATAAACACACACACCTACAGTCAATTAATCTTCGACAAATGAGGCAAGGATATACAATGGAATAAAGACAGCCTCTTCAGCAAATGGCATTGGGAAAGCTGGACTGCCTCATGTAAATCAATTAAATTAGAACACTCCTTCATACCATATACAAAAACAAACTCAAATTGGATTAAAAATCTAAATATGACATTACACCATAAAACTCACAGAAGAGAACAACAGGCAAAACACTCTCAGACATAAATTGTAGCAAATATTGCTAGATGCTTAGATCCATCTCTCAAGGCAAAAGAGATAAAAACAAAAGTAAACAAATGGGACCTAATCAAACTTAAACACTTTGCCCAGCAAGGGAAACCATCAACAAAACAAAAAGTAACATAAAGGATGGGGAAAATATTTGCAACCCACGTTAGTAACAAGGACTTACCTTTCAAAATATACAAATAGCTCATACAGCTCTCTCTCTCTCATATATATACATGCATATCTCAAACAAACAACCAAATCAAAAAATGGGCAGAAGACTTTTCTCCAAAGAAGATATACAGATGGCCAGTAGGCACATTTTATGAAAATCCATCAGGTTTTTACAAAGAAAGGATTTTCTCAAACATATAATCACTTTGTGTTTTCCTATTTGGTATGTCATATTTTTGTATATGTATGATAAGTTTAAAACATTTAATGATAAAGTGAATTGATGTATGAGCAGAGTGGCTTGTATAACATTAGAAGGTATTTAATAAATAGAGAGTCAATCAGGCAATATATTCAAATCAAATTTTATTTTCTGTCTATAAATTAGTTAAAATAGAGATTTCTAAGCTGGGTGTCTCTGTTTTTTGTTTTTTTTTTTTTGTAAAATGAATGAAGCAAAAATGAATTTGACTAATTAAAACAGCTAGAATATTTAAATCAGAATTGGCCAAATTTGGAGGATAGCTGGTTGGGTGCATCTCTTTTAAAAAAAATCAATAGTAAAGGCATGCTTTATCATGGTGTAGTACACACACTGACAAACACACATGAATCGGAAACTCATTTTCATAATAATTTACTTATCATTATATGTATGATACCCTATAAAAATCTTTCTTCTATTTCATTTCATAAATCCTTAAATGCTGACTGTAACCACCTAATTGATTTTATGATATATTAAAACAAGCCTGAAATATCAGTTTTAAAAACCACTAAATTATTCATCTTACAGATAGAAGAGTAAGATATTTGACAAATTAACTCACTTTTTTGAGCATTCATACCAGAATTTGGTAAAATCCAGATTTTTTATTGTTAGTCCCTTTATCTTTCCTGTAAGATACTATCCTGCTCTATTTGAAAGCATAATCATAAAAAAAAAATATAATTTAATTTGCTCATTATGGTGAGAAATTTCATAATGCATTTTTTAAATATAAGGGGCTGGCTGACCTCTTGCAGGTTAATACCATGAAACTTCATTTTGTGGAAAAATTAAATCTGATGCATTTTGAAGTCTAGTCATTCTTTCAGAAGAGGGTTAAATACACTGTAAGTTGTATTCCAGGAAGACTACAAGGTCAGAGAAGGTCAAGCTATTTGCTTTTTGCAGTTTAAGATTGTCTTTGACTCATTTCCACAGCTGAGGTAAGACAAGCTTAGTTTTGACATACTAAATGGACCACCTCTTTCTTGCTCATAAATGTATTCAACATTTAATGAATTCTTATTGTGTGTTAAGGCAAGTACTTCAAAGATAGCAATCACCAAGGCATGGGCCCTGTCCTACAGTAGTTCACTAAATTTTGGCAGGAGTCTTGAATTTCTTAGATCAGGTTGCTTGTAGAGAACATTTCCCAAGCCCCTGTCTCCTCCAAATGATCCTCTCATGTGCCTTACTCTCCTTGTGTGACATAGTTTGTCTCTGTGTTAGCTACTCTCCAGGATTTACTTGAAGAAAACATGAGATAAATGATTATGATTATATGTATATTTCATAAACGGACTGGGAATGTTTAACCTGAAAGGAAAATACCATTTTGATGACACAGTGCACTGTACCTAAAGCAGGATTATAGAGGCTGTTTTTTATGTCTACCTCTCTTAGATTACTCATCTTAAGGAATTTAAAATCAGATGACTCATTTTTGAGAGGAGTGTAGAAATCAAGAGAAGGAGGTTGACAGATTCTGCGCAGCTTTATTTGTAAAGAAAATGCATCCAGTAACCCTCAGGGCATGGACAATCACCATCACTGCTTCTATTCCAAAATGGTTTTTATATTTGATACTAACAAAAAAGAATGACAAAAGAATTTATAAGATACAGGTAAAATTAGCAATGGGGATATTATTGGAGATAAAATACTGAACCATTCATACAAAAAGTAAAATAAAATGACAAAATAAAACTTCAGGATACATAAAATATAATGGTACAGATATAGTAGGAAATCTAAATTGAGAAAAAAGATAAAACAATCAAAAACAACAAATAAAACCTATAAATAGGTTGATATCACCTAAGACAAAGAGCGATATAAAAAGAAACGAACAAAAAAGAAAAAACACAATGGGAAAAAAAAATGTTAAAAAGTTATATAACCAAACCAGCTAACTGAGCAAATTAAAAGAGAATCAAGGACAGGAGGACAAATACAGAAGCAGAGGACCCTAGGTGTTTACAAAGTTAAGGACCAAGAGCAGTAGTGTAATTGTCTTCTAAACCTGATTACTTGTGATAGATTTTCTCTGAGGACTCTAATGAAGGAAATCCTACTCATTTAACTTTTCCTTTTCCTTTTTTAATTATAAAATATTACAAGCAAAGACCTTTCAGTTTTCCTGATAATTATAATGTTTCAAATATTAAAATGTTATATAACAGCAAGCAAGTTTTTGTTTATTGATATATCAAATCTTACTATTATCCATATTTGCTTCAGATAAGTATTATAAAAAGTTATAAAACATTAGAGTTAAGGCTAGTGGTATGCCTAAGAGATCTCATTTGCTTTACTCAAACCCTAGAAATAACTACTATTTTATGATGGTTATATACTTCATTACAAAGTACGCTTTCAACTTTACTATAGTGACATAGACATCAATAATATGTAATATTGGGATCTGTTGTAGCATTATGAAAATGTGTATAAATATAACCATATGCTATTCATTATTTTGTAACTTGTAACATTGAGTTTTGAAATCTATCCATGGTCTACATATCTAGGGCTTTCACTTTAATAGGAGTCTTTGATCTTGATATCTGAATATGTTATTTACCAATTTCCCTATTTAAATCATCTAAATTATCTAAGATAATATATTATATATACATACATATATCCATATACATTCATACCTATATAAAAACAATGCAATTAACCTTCTTTTCTTTTTTGGATTATTTTCTCTTTCTCATTCAAAAGAAATTCTTTTGATGCATAAGTACATATGGAATTGCTGGATCTAAAGAATTTTCCTCTTCCTAGACACCACCAAAAATTTATATACAATTCTCACCAATTTACATACTCTGACTAACAATCTGAATATTCCCAGTTTCTCACATCTTTAATGATAGTTAGTATTACCCATCTTTTCTATTTATGCCAGTCTGCTAGATCTGACATAGTAAATTATTTTTTTAACTTGCACTTTCCTAATTATTAGCAAAGTTGAGCATCTTTTCATATGTTTATGATCATTTAGAGTTCCCTTTCTGTGAATGGAGTGTTCAAACTTTTTTCCCATTTTAAAAATTGTGTTGCTTGCCTTTTCTTATGATTTGAACAAACTTCTTAATACAGTCTAAATTTTAATCTATTGTCAATTAGAGGTGTTATACTTATCTTACATATATTTTGCCAGTATATATGTGGGCAGTCTTCTGCATTTTTGTGAATATATATATATATATATACATACATAAATATATATAACATATGACTTTGTAATTAAATATTTTTTAATTTTAAAAAATATATTTATATACATTACCACTATAAAGAATTATTTCATATTATCTAATAGTTTTAAACTTTCAGTTTTAATATTAATATTTTATTGCATATGGAATTGATGTTTATGTATGTTCAGATGAGAATGTAATTTTATTTTTCTATTTTAATTTTTCTTGTTTTTTTAGGTTTGTCCATTTTTTTCTTCCTAACTTCTTGATTTGAATATTTAGATCACTTTCCCCAATATTTCTTATTTTCTGATAAATGATAAGAAGAATAAGAATTATTTATGCTTTATTTAAGCCACTGTATTTTGTAGTTTATTTCTACAGTTGTGTAATATGAATGCTAGAGAACAGCATTTCTATTATTGATAAACTTCCCTGGGTGTTGTAGTCTGATCATTTCCAATGCTTCTTACTTGAGAGAGAAATATTCTTGACAGTTTATCTTGATTTTTTCTTTATTATTTCCATGCTTTTAAACTATAAACTATGTATTTTTGTGTGTGTGAGCATCTGACAAGCGTATGAAATCATGTGGAACAAGATACGTTAAATTCTTTATTATTGTATTATATGTATTATATTATATTACACTATTCCTTTGGTACTTTGGTAAGTACAGAGTGTGCTATCTATTTGATACATGCCTGTCTCTCATTAGTCTTTGTCTGTGATTTTAGTCAGTTTCTGATGGAAATGACTGAACTATCACCAACTGAATTAATTCTAGGAGAAAAGTCAACTCTAGTTGTATAATTTGGTCATAAGTAAGGACCATATTTATTTTGCCATTATTAAATATATGTACTTTTATTATGACAGTGAAATACATTTTTCCTTCACCTAAGGAGAAGTGGTGGAGCAGCCCAAATTTCTAGGTACCTTGAATTTCCTGACCTACAATCTTTGATGTCAATTCAGTGGTTCTGTCATCCTAGGCATTAAGCTGGCGCCATCGTAAGGTGTACTTTTTTTTTTTTTTCTTTGTTAAGGATCACAATCCTCCACTGTTTCACTGCCAAATGAGTGGAATTTTTTGTGTATATTTTAGTTGCTTCATATGTCTTATTTAGTTGCTTCATGTGTCCTGTTTAAGAATCTTTTATTAACCAATGGTCATGAAGATGATCTTTTATGTTTTTTCAGATGCTTTATTGTTTTATAATTTTCATTTGTGTCTATGATTAATCATAAATAAATTTTCATGTATTGTGTGAGGTAATTTTTTCCCAAATTGGTATCTAGCTAACCTAACATCATTCATTGAAAAGATACTGTTTATCCACTGAATTGCAGTAATGCCTTTGGCATAACACAGGTGACTGAGTATACGATCCTGGGCTCTCTCTGCTGAGCATTGGTCCATTTGTCTATCCTCGCACCAGAAAGAGACTATTTTAATATAAGTATTTAACCTGACAATGTGAGTCCTCCAATTTTGTTCTTTAAAAAAAAAAAAACTGTATTACCTATCCTAGATTTCTTATGTTCCAAATTTACATTAGAATCAGCTTGTCAATTTATGCACACATTCCTGCAATGAACCTATAGGTAGGTAAATTTGCAGAGACTGGCATTTTAACAATATTGACTTTACCAATACATAAACCTAGTATATTTGTCTACTTATTTATTTATTTCTTCTTTTAATTTAGCTTACAGTATGTTTTTAATCACTTGCTCCATCCCTTGCATTTCTATAAACTAGTAGTTTTATCTAAAACCTTGATTATCTTCAAGGTAAATTTTACTACCTTAATTTGAAGAACAATTTTTATAATTCTTACAAAAATTACAGAATATACATTTGCTGTGATCCATTAAACATGAGGAAAACAGGTTTTGCAGGAACACTCATTCCTGTTGCAGAAAAACAACATTTATCATAATGTGCAAATCTCTGGTGTCCATTCTCATACAAATTTAGACTATATGTTCATTCTCTGTTGTCTTTTTTCACATGAATAGTATCATGTTAATCACATTACTATTGAATTTGCTTTTGTTACTGAAAAAAAATGAGTATTTCTGTAAGTCAAGAGATTAGAGCTATGGCAGTTTTTTCTTGTATACCTGAAAAATTCTACTTTATAATGAAGTTATTCAACATAATCAAACATTTTCCTACTATCACTTCTCAGCCTTTTGGCTAAGAGCAAGTGAAACATTTTCCTACCGATGGACATTATGCATGTTTACAGTTCAAACATAATGTGCATGTCAGGCTGATTCTTTCCACATCCATTATGGGTGGACACAATAAGTCATCTTATGTGGTTGCATCAGAGAACTACAATTCCATACTGTTTACAAAGAGTTCATTTTCACAGTTTCTGTTTATAAATGGTTACCTAATTCTTTGATTTGAGTAAATGGAATCCTGAAACACCACCAAAATCTCAGCTACTTTATTTCACTGCTTGGCTGCATTTTGTATTTCTTTGTGTCTCTGAAGACATTTTAATATATTTCAATTTGGCTCTGAGACAGCTTAATGCTTCCATTCAGACCCTTAAATCATTATTTTCTCTAATTTGAATAAACAAGGGTCTTCACTCCATTGCACATGTTACTAAGGTTGTAGCTAAGATGTTCATCAATCTCTTTATAACTCGATTGAGGAATATATTTTCTCCATGTTCTTCCTTCTTGTCGAATATGTAGATCTTCCAACTGAATACGTTTTGTGAATTTAAGGTCAGAAAAATAGTTTTACTTGGAGCTTACTCAAATAAAACGTTTGCTACTTCATTCCTTGAAATGGGAAGATAGCTTGGCCTCAGTGATTTGTCTTAGTTACTATGAAATCAGCTTATCTATAAAACATTTATTGTTCTTAAGATTTAAAATTTTTATTCTTGAACAACAAAAAATAAGAACAGAAGTAAAAAAAAAGCAAATATGTAATATCTGTGAACTAGTAAATCTAGCTTTTGAATGAGAGAAGCCATTTGCAAAGACGTAATGAACTGTGTTACTTAACATATATTGATGTAACTTAGTCAATTTTGTAATAAAATAAAAAGTCTTTTTATAATTGTGGCTTTATATAATGATAAACTTTAGGTTTTTGCTGCTTAAATAGGAATGATCATTATAATAACTATTGTTTTCATACACACTCAGAACCTCCAAATAGTTTATTATATTTATTTATAATAGGTATACAATGAGTGCTGAGCTGTCTAAATCTGTTTTCAGTGCAAATGAATCCAACAGGAAATTCATAAAAATAATGAGCTATTTTCTTTAATTACTATTACAAAATAGTTTTGGGGTAGTTTTATATGTGTCTCACTTAGATTCCATTCCTTTAGTGGTATATGAAAGATGAATTTCTAGGGTATGGGAACATAAAAACTTCTTAAAGTAAAAACTAGGGAGTTAAGTCTTGGATTCATAATTCTTAGTTGAAAAACACCATCTCTATAACTTCTATAATAATGAGAGATCTAAAACTGAAAATCTCTCAAGATTCTCCAGAAACTGATGGTGTTATGAAGGAGACAGCTTTCCCAAGGACCTAGGATCAATCAAAAAACTACCAGATACATACAGGTTTAAACCAAAACCTTCAGATCAAGACCTCTCAATGCCAGAAGGCAATGACAGCCACATTCTTCCTTGTCTCTTTCTCTTCCTTTTTTTTTTTTGTTTATATATATTTTTAATCATTCTCATGGTTTAAGGTTTGTTATTAAAAACTTCCCTTTGGGAGCAGGAATCAGGGGCGATTGACATATATTTATTTGGTGCCTGTCACTTTATAAACTGGGATCACATTAAAATGCAGATTCGGATTCAGTTTGTCTGGCATCATACCTGAGGTTCTGTGTTTTAACTAGCTTCTAGGCTGTACAGATGCGCCTGGTCCATGGACCACTTTGCAGAGCAAGACTCTAGAG
The DNA here is from genome assembly GCF_009834535.1 of Camelus ferus. Classification (NCBI taxonomy): domain Eukaryota; kingdom Metazoa; phylum Chordata; class Mammalia; order Artiodactyla; family Camelidae; genus Camelus; species Camelus ferus. The sequence continues at coordinate 16,256,803 of NC_045699.1, forward strand.
AGGGTTATGCATTTGGTATTTTAAGTGTGAATTGCAAAAACAGTGAAAATTAGAGTTAGTACAGCTTGAAGTTCCTATATTAAAATTTCCTCTCCTATCCTAATACTATTCAGGCAAAATATAGCAAATATAAAAAGGAAACTAAAAACCCAGACATGAAAGTGTTCCTTTAACTAACTAGAATTACATCACGATTCCACATAATAAGAGTTACTCTTATACCACAGAACCTTGCCCTTGACATGTTCCTAATTATTGTATTAATCAAAAGAGTGACTAATTTCTTGCCAGAAAATATCGCTTCTTCATGAAGCCCTCTTAATGTAATTATCTTGCAATGCAGTAAACTTTGTCTTTCAATAGGGGATAGCATATTAATGACCAAAAAGGAAATAGCTCCAAAATTTAATTACATTTCAGAATTCTCTGACTGCTGATTCTGGTTAGGTTTGTAAAACAGACGCAAAATATCGTTAAATAAATTGTACAAGAATGAAAAAAAATTGAGAGAACGAATTCAACACAAAGTTATGAAATTAAATATGGTATTATCTGGCTAAGCATTAATTCTACGGAGATGTAGAGATCTCTGATCTGTTTGACGATATCCTAGAAAGTTAACCATTCATTATATGCCATAATTGAGTCCACAAGGCCAGCTAAAGAATGAAAAAAGGAAAATATCAGGCAAATTCATAAACACTCTGTTTATAGTTCCAACCACAGACACATTCTTTGTTTAACTAATAGGGTATGCATGTATAGGCCATTAGTGATCATTAATCTATGAAACAGTTCTTGAATTTCACAAGTATGTTTGAATTTCATGAGCTGCAGCATCAGGGAGTCAAGATTATTCACCACTTTCATATGCTAACACCTGTGATCAAGGCATAAAGGCTGATAAACTAGCATTTAGATCTTTGTATAAACACATGAGCAGAAGGATAAGTCAGGAATTTGCCAATTGCTTTCCCCTGCTGAGAGTATTAGCTGATATTCATAACACATGCACACGAAGGCTTGAAAACGTATCCTCCCTCATAGCAAAAGAGTATTAAAATGCTGGTGTGCATGATCAAACTCAAAAGAAGAAACTGAACTCAATATTTAGGATAGCATTACTTTCTTCACTGTTCTTTATTATGTGTGGTACAGTGGAGGCTCTGAGGTAAGCAGACATTCAAGTTTGGCAAGTTAACTACTATGCTTTTTTTGAATTAAAAGAAACAATGTTCATCAATTTCGTATAATTTTAAAATAGATGAGACCCTGGTATGCATAAACATGGAAGGTATGGTTTTTGTTCCCTTATTTCATGGAAAATGAGGGTTTTATTTGTTTTTACCAAAACTAATATCTTTAAACCTCCATTGCTTGTTTCATGTTTTAAATAAGACTCTAAGTAGAAATAATATCATAGGATGCATCCTATTAATAAATGTGGGAATCTTTAATAATGGATATAGAGTTTTTTGTGGCACATGTCAAATAAAACCCCCACTTGCTTGACTGCAAAATTGAAACTCTTTCATTCTATAAGTCCCTAATTATGTATCAAACAGAATAATTAAGTCAATTAAATATGAATGGTACATTTAAAATCATAGATTGCTTATATTATTACTTATATTTATTGCTTACATTATCTTATAATACTTATATTACTGGGATAACTTGAATATATTGTATATAAATTTAACCAGTTAATTCAGTATACTTTTCTCTGATTCAAATGTTTACAATACCAACGAACATTGCATATTCACTTAAATTGAGGGAATCTGATCCCAGCTGATCCTGCCTTTTCCCAGCCATAGAGGTGACCAAACTTCATATTTAAGTATTGCTTCACTGGTAGATGTTTTAAGAGGATATTGGTTATTCTAGGACTATGGAAACTCCCAGGGGCGTAAAAGAGCTTGATGCCAAGGTTACACAATGGGGAAAGGATGGTCTCTTAAACCAAAGAAGCTGGGAAAACTGGCTATCCATATGCAAATGAATCAAGATGAACTCTTGTCTTATATCACATACAAAAACTAACTCAAGCTGAATGAAAGCCTGAGACTAAGACTAAAACTATAAACTCCTAGAAGAAAACAGAGGAAAAGCATCATGTTAATGGATTTGGCAATGAGTTCTTGGATATGACACCAAAAGCACATGCAATAAAAGCAAAAATAGACAAATGGAACTAGATCATACTTAAAAATTTCTGCACAACAAAGGACACAACCAAAAGAGTGAAAGGAAACCTACAGAACTGGGAAAAATTTGCAAACCATGTATCAGATAGGGGATTAATATTCAGAATTTATAAAGAACTTCTATAACTCAATAACAAAAAACCAAATAATCCAATTTAAAAATGGGCAAAGGACTTGAATAGATATTCCTTCAAAGAATATATACAAATAAATGGCTAATAAGTACATGAAAAGATGTTCAATATCACTAATCATCTAGGAAATCCAAGTCAAAACCACAGTGGGTTACCACCTCACACCCAATAGGATGACCAATAACAAAAAAGGGGAAAATATCGAAGGTTGACTTAGATGTGGGGAATTTGGAACCCTTGTGCACTGTCAGTGAGAATGTAAATTGTACAGCCATTATATAAACTGTATGGAAGTTCCTCAAAAAGAATTAAAAACAGAATTATCATATGATCCAGCAATTTCATTTCTGGTTACATATTTACAAAAATGGAAACAAGATCTTGAAAAGATATTTTTACACTCATGTTTGTTGAAATATTTGCAATTAATATGTCTACTAATCAACATTAACATCACTGAGATGAATAGGTAAAGAAATGTAGGATAAACATACAACTGAATATTATTTATCCTTAAATGATGGCCATACTGTGATACGTCACAATGTGGATGAAACTTGAGGACGTCATGCTAAGTGAAATAAGCCAGTCACAGAAAGAAACTACTGCATGATTGTATTTATGTGAATTATCTGCAGGTATTCAAATTTTTAGAAACAGAAAGTAGAATGGTAGTTGCCAGTGGCTAAGGGAAGGTAAAAAGGGGGAGTTGTTTAATGTGTATAGAGTTTCAGTTTTGCAAGATGAAAATGTTCTAGAGATCTATTGCACAATAAGGTGTATATACTTTACTGTACATTTAAAATGATAAAGATGGTGAATATTACGTTGTGTTTCCTACATTAAAAAATAGAAAGGAAAAATTCTTTTACTATTATACATAAGGGTAGTCATTAGAGGGACTAATTGGGGAAATGAAGGAAATAAATGTTAACCTCTAAGAAGCAGACCAATGTCTCAAATGGAGAAAAGAATAAACCTTCTATTTATACATCTATATTTTCTAATTAAATAAATAAAAATGCAAAATAATAAATACTATATAAAACAATGAATGAGGTTGGATTTCATAGAAAACCAAATGAAAGGTTATGCAGAAAAATACTAAACTAAATATTGGACATGCCATTAATACATCTGTGTGTACTGAATAATTAGGGTGATAATAGAGTTTTATAAATTTGAAGAAATTTGAATACATTATTTTTATGGTACACTAAATTCCTATGTTAGCAAAGAGATTAATGGCAATTATTTAGACAATACAAGCTTTTCCTTTTTGATGATTTTTCACTTAGCTTAGCTCAAAGTGAGTATTTGAAAGATATAAAGAAATTGAATTATTCATTTTCCCCTAAAATGCTGTGAGAATAAGAGAGACTTTTAAAAATGATTTAAACAATGAATATAAAAATTAATAGATTTAAATTAATAGCATATAATTATAGAATGGCATATGTAAATTTTAAGTAATAGGGTACACATTTATTAAAATTATTTAAGATTCCAGTGATATTCAATTAATGGCCCTTTAATGCTCCATTTCATCAGACTAGGAAGACAGGAAGAGATAGGAAATAAATGATAAATTCTACTTTCTTAATTCTTATTTCATTTGACTTCTGTATTTTCTTTGTCACTATTTTATTCCTTTGATCAGTAGGAATCTGAGTTTTATAACGATTATCACTATAAATTAATATGTGAGAGTGTATATTTTTTTCTTTGGAATAAAAACCAAATTTGCTTTGATATTAAAACATTTCAAAATTAATTTTATATGTAGTGAAAAGAGATGACTTTATATTTTCCCAAACTGCTAACTGCACTTAATTGAACATACTGTATAATAATAGTTGAATGTATATATTTTTGACATTAGTAAATCTTAATTTATGGTAATTGTTTATATTTGTAAAGTGGAGAGGATTCAGCTTCCATGAAATATTTATTTTGTAGTATTTTTAAAATAATTGATTAATGCATTTTGCAAAGTGTTGTTATATATTTACAGAAACACCGTATTTATCCCCTTGCTATAGAATGAACTATTTTATGTGTAAACTTTCTTGATACAATTTTCATATAATGGGATGATGCAAGAAGAGGTAAGAGGATTTTAGTAAAAGACAACATGGAGAGAAAACATTAAAGAAACTTATATTGTAGTTTGTTTTTATCTTTCTTTATGGAATTAAATGTTTTGTGATCTTTGAAAAGGATTTATACCACAGGTAAGTGTGTTTGGGTCTTTTTTTTTAAATGAAAGAATTGGGGAAGAAGGGCTACTTGCCATCCATGAAATCATATTCTAAGGTAAATCTGCTTTTGTTGCTTTCTGTGGCCCTGTCAGAAGGGATGGATATATATAAAGGTCAGCTCCCTTCTTCACACTTGATCATTTTTTGTTATCACTGTTTTCCTTTCCTATTCCTCTGTCCCCATGTCCTTCATTCAGGGAACAGGAGTTCATATTTTAGGTGATATACCCCCTTTTCTGGTAAAAATGAATAGTAGGTGAAGAATTCCTACTATTGTTCACCTTGAGATCTTGAGTGTTTGTAACGTAAACAGGATGGTAATGGTTATGATTAAATATTTCAGGTCTATCTGATCAAATTAATGGTAATGATAAATACTAGACTACTGGTATTTTATCTACTACAGAATAAACTTCTAGAAAAAGAAGAATTGAGAAATCTTTTCCCAAGAAAGGAAGGCCAGAAGGGAAAATGATAAATTTTACTGCATCAATAATTACTAAAATTTCCTATAATTTACATAATGTATTCACTACAATAATAAATATGCGCTTACCTAAATGTATCAGGTAAACATTACATTTAAAAAACTTTCATAGTAAATTCTATAACCCTATTGCCAATTTTTAGATTTTTTTTTTTGGCTCCTGTAGAATAGCTGTTATTTATTATTGGTGGTAGTAGCACTATTATTGTTAGCATTGTCATCTAGCGTTATTAGTTACCAATCTCCATTTCAAGCTCTGGCTTTGTCATCGTGTACCTTCTTAAAGAGGTTCATCTAAATACTAGACTGAAGTGACCCTTGGACCATTTATCTTGGTTCTTCTTTAGTGCTAGCATCTCACACATTCCTTCTCTTACTTTTTTTCAACACCTGCTGATACATCTATGGGTTAATTCCTGACCATGTGTCAGGGCTTTGTATGTATCACTTTGTTTCCTGGTATATGCATCCTTTGGTTCTTGTTCAGCTGACATTTTGATCTGCTGCTCTAACCTAGCCTTGTTTTTGATATATTCCTTGATTCTGGCTTCCCTACCTGCATTGATTCAAAGCTTGTTTTTTCACAAATCAAATCCCTTCCTCAAGGATTTCTCAATTCTTCTTTTTCTAGAAGCTTATTCTGTAGTAGATAAAATGAACTATATTGATTAAGCGCCTACTGTGTGCCCAATAATGAGATAAATTATATGTACATAAAAATGAAAAGTTTACAGTATTCTGCTGCCACCCTCAGCATGACAGACTCCCTGGTTCTAATGAGCTATGTGTTAGGTAACAGATTTCATCATTTCACTAGTTGCCAAGCATCTTATGCTTCTACCCACCAACAAACCAGTTTTTCTTTACTATATGCTAGCAATAATTGTCTTCAGTGTCAATCACTCTCTCCTGAATCACTAAATACATGGTATTGTTATTACTATAATTATTGCTATTATTGCTATTGTACGTCATTTCTGAATGCAGAGGGGAATTCTGAAGACGGAATATTTTGAAAAGGATGGTACTGACACTTTCACTAAAAGGAAATGAATTATGCTAAATGTGAGTCAGAAATTTTGAGTCACAAAAAAGGAACAAATTGTGTGTGCCTTGTTAGAATTTTTCTTGCTAGTAATTATAGTATCATTCCTTTTCTGAGCTGCCTCAGAATCAGTAAGATGAACCTGTTAGGCCCCTTGGAAATACAGTCCTCTCTGTTCTTGGCCAGGTACATCGAGGAGATCAGGGTAAACAACAGTCAGTCATGCACAAACCAGACGCTAGACCCTTAAATTTCCAGGGTCCACTAGGAGCTAAAATAGCTGAAGAGAACTCATTTCAGGTTTTAATATTTCGCCATTTGTCAAGATGCACACTCTCTAGGAACACAATCTTCAATTAAGACCTTCGTACTTGATAATACGAAAATGACAGCGAGAGAGAGAGGGAGAGAGGAAGAAACCATATTAACTTCTAGGTGTTTTTAGGAACATTTATGGCTCACCCGGTACTAATTATAATATGATTTCAAATGTGCTAAGTTAACATTTCATGAAGTCCTTTTCATATGCCAGCCTTAGCAGGTCTTATTTTTGCTTCCTGCATATTTTCAGGCATTGAGATAAGTAGTTCATATTGCTTCTTTTCCTTTTATAACTTTTTAAATATGTGTGCACTCAAACATTATTTCTTAACTGGATCTGTATTGCTCCCCTTCCCTCTTCAGGCTCAGATATTTTAACTGTACCATATCCAATATATTCATAATACAAATAGCATATGAAATGTGTCAGTCTTCACATTGAATTTATAAATAAGTCTGGTCACAGTCAAATAATTTCACACATTGCCCAGTGTAAACGTCAATTTAAAATATGAAGCTCATAAATAAAATGAAAACTGTTATCCAGTGGATCTAAAAACAGTTATTGTGTCAGAGTTAATCTTTGCATCAACTCATGGTCTTCCTACACACTGCTTTAAATGTGAACCTCTAAATACCAAGGGTCCTGCGTAATAAATCTTAATATGTTAGCTCATCTGCAAATTTAAATTGGTAAAACATCATCATCTACCTGAATGAAATTTAACTTGTAGAAAAGAAGACAATTGTATATTCGTAAAGGATAAATAAAATAACATGAGATGATGCATTTTTAACTGAAAAATAAGAATGTCATGAAGTCTTAAGAGTGCTCTGCAAAAGTCATGAAAGCATAACCACAGCCCAATCTTCCTTGCAGCATAACCACAGCCAATGACTCTTTTCAAGGATTGGGAAACAGTTCTGGCAGGTCCCACTTTGAACCGAACTACTGGCACCTGACCATTCACTGTACAAAGATCATATAAAACACAGGTGGAAAACAGAATTATATCAGTAGATGTTCAGCTTACAAAGGGATCTGTAGGATAAGTACATATTTTCAAGAAGAAAGCACTATTCTACATTCTCCCAAGGAACAGTAGAAATAAATATATTTTATTGTCACCATGGGGTTTACATTCCCTATGCAGGAACAAAGGGAATAATTTTTAAATGTGCTGTTAAGGAGTTGCCTACATGACAACCCAGAGTGGCCCCACATAATATATGTCTATATAATTATTTTTCATCAAAAATCTTTTTGTTGGTCTTTTTTGTTTATTTATATAATAAGAATTAGATTTTGTAAATTATATCAACAGTGAATTTTCTATCTGTGGTTGCTCCAATGATGTCTGCAAATGGTCTATATTTTGTCATTGTTTGGAAACGCATGAATGTCTCTCGTAACTTTTCAAATGATTATAGCTTGATTAGTTGCAACAATTTTTGTTACGCAAACTTCCAAAGCCACTTTGATTTCAGCAGCTATTGTGGATTGGTTGTGATGGTGACTTCTCTTTGAGCAATTTATCCTAAATGAGTAGCGTATATTAATGTCTCTCTTAAGTATTTGTCATCTTCTGTCATTTATTGAGATTTCTATGCATCAGATTCTTAGGCAGTTTGCGTAAGTTTTTATCTTTATTTTCTCAATGGTCATAACAAGTAGGTATAATTTCCATTTTACTGAGATGGAAATTTTAAGTAATGGAGACATTAACTTTTCTGAGCTTAAATGATTAGTAAGTGGTAGAGCCACAATTCAAGTCAAGGTCTAGCTGATCTCACAGCACAGGTTCCAGATTCTAGGTGTGTATATTTATCATCATTTCATCTTTCTTTAGTGTGTGTGTGTGCGTGTGTGTGTGTGTGTACATACTTTGAGTCTATTATTTGTTTCACGGAACTAGATTTCTTCAGGGCTGGTTTTACTATCCAGTGTTTGCACTGATGATCATATTTATTCCATAAATGAAAAATCTCTGCTTTTGTTTCATAGAAATGGTGTTTTTTTCCTTTTCCAGAGAATACATGGCAGCTATTTTCTAAAATCTTGCTTTCCACAACTGTTACTAAAACGATGCAACTCATTTTTCTTCTGCCTTTGCGTTTTTATATGGCTGAACATATACATGATTGGTGCTAGATTTTGCTGCTTCTACTCACTCAAGTTTCCTTAAAAAATAGGCTCTGAGGGACATGGCTCTACAATCCTGTAGGCAGTACCCATGACAGTATAAGTTCTCAGTGCTAACGCTGGGTGAAAGGGTTAGGGTTACTGGAGGTATTTCTGAACGTACAAGTTAAATTTAATCCTACAGTTGGTAAGAAAGGTTGAAGGTTGGAGGAGAGCCCCAATGATTTAGCCTCCAAATAATGACCCAATGCTCAAATCCAGTCAGTCAGGCAAGAATCATCAATAGTATTTTCCCCAGATTTGTGATTGAGGAATATGAATGTTCACATGTCCAGAGCATTTAGTGCCCTGGATATCAGACATTTGATTTTCAACAGACTTCTCTCCTAACATTTAAGATGAAAGCAGAATAGTCTTCAAGAATCACTGTGGTTGGAGTCATATGGACTGTGAATAACACTTGATTGATTCTAAGCCAACCATTCTAAAAATGGTAGGATTCTTAAAGCAATGATTCTCAAATTCTACATCTTAAAATCCTGGCCTCAGAATCACCTCAGGAGATACTTCTATGGAATCAGAATTTCTTGGGTTGAGCTAAAAAAATCTTTTCAATTACCCTGAGTAATTTTATGGCACACTGAAGTTCAGGGGGGTAAAATGTCCTTTAAGAATATGGAATATACTCAATTGTTTTCTCTAAAGTTATTACAATTTTTTTCAAGTATTTAAGGGGTTTAGAAAAAATGATTCCAGAAATTCTACTTACTCTTTTATTTTCCAGAAAATCTCAACAGGAAAATTTTATAGCAAAATGTTGTATGAGAAAATAGTGTTCAATACTCGAAATGGAGTCTTCTCATTTGCCAGTAATAATCACTTTTAGAAATAAACTGACTTCTTTGACTTCACTCAAAAGAATTCATTTCTCGTAATGTCTCCTTCCATCTGCCAGGTAGGAAGAGAAAATGAGAACTAAAAGAGTTATTAATCTTTTTGCCATATTCATTATCATTCAAACAATAAAAAGCAATTAAGATCTTCAGTTTAAAAACAATTGACCTATCAGAATCTTAACAGCTTCTTTTATGCTTTTCTAAAAAAAGAGTAGGTGCTTTTTTATGTGGAAATGCAATTACACTGTGTTCTAGAACATCTTTGCTTTAAGATACACTTCTCTGATAAATTATGTGAATATAAAATTCTATTCTAGAATGTTTCCCACATTTTGAAAGGTAAGTATGTTTTTCTGTGGCTTTTGTGTTAACAATTTCATTAGAAACCAAAGTCCTTTAACAGTCCTGATTTTAGAAAATATACATGCATGTATATGTATACATGTATACATATATGCAGTTATGTTACACATTATATAATGATATGAGAATAATTTATAATAGTCACAGAATGACATAATACAGGGAGATGAAAGCAAAATTAAATAGCTTTTGTTTCTAAATTTAGGCTTTAATTAATTAAAGGACAGAAATTTGACTTATTTAGTAATGATTATAGGCTTTATATAGCTTTTTATATGATTTTTAACACAACTTTTGAACATCACTATTCAATAAAAGATAATGTAGAGTTTTAGATTGAGTACTATGCTAGAAATCAGAAAACAGATCTTCGCCTCACTCTATCACTCAGGCAAAATGACTTTAGGTAGGTCACTTTAAATGTTCAAATTCCATGTTAAATAAAATTAAAGAACTTTCAATTAATGATGTCTAAGGCTCAAACCAGCTTAAAACTGAGACATCCTTCATTCTAATTATGATTTTCTATTGTGAGATACAGGGTGACAATTTTGGCATAGTGAAGAAATACACATCTTATGACAATAAATATTAAACATGCAAGGAAACTAATAACAGCCATCATATCCTATTGAGTATTCATTTAAATCTTTTAAAGTATTTTTCATGGTTCTTTTCACTACCACATATTTTTATATTTGTCTAATGCCTTAAGCTGAAAAACTAAATAAAGAAAAAATTTCTTGCTATGTTAGGTCTAGGTCATGATGAACATTCATCTTTATTTAATACAGAGCTGCCTTCATTGTTTTTATTTTATATGTACATCTTCCCCAAAATGTGCTATTAAAACTTTCAAACACTCACAAAGTGAAAGAATTGTACAATAAACATTCTTATACCTACTACCTAGATTCTATAATTAATTGTCACAGTATTTATCTTATTATATAGCTCTCCATTTATCCATCTCTCTATACATCATTCTGTCAATATTTGTCTTATAGTTTTTATGGACATGTCAAAGTAATATGCAGTCACTGATACACTGCTGGGGTTCAGGACATGCTACCCCAAAATATGGCACCTTGGCATAGTGAATATCTTAAGCTGAAAGAGTTTAAGAAAATGGCAGAAGCAGGAAAGTCACTCTGACCTTCCCCTTTCTCCCCTTTCTTCCATGAAAGCAGGAGAGATATCTCCTATGTGAGATGTACCAGGAGGAAGAGAGATATCCTTATCACCATAGACAGGGCCACAAAGATTATATAAACAACCTTTTTACTTTTCCATTATTTCCTACCAATGGCCCAAACCCCTTTGTCTTGTTAATTCTTTACATATTCATTGTTTTTATTGTTTCTTTGTCTAAAAGGTATAAAGCTTCCTGCTCTGGTTACTTCCTGGGAGGGTCTTCATTCTCCTGTGAAGGCTTCCATGTACATTTAAAAATTCACAAGAATTTACCTGCTCTTCTACTCTTAATCTGTCTTAAGTTAGTTTAATTCTTAGTCCCAGATAGAGACCCAAATAGGGTAGAGAAGAATTTTTCCTCCCCTACAACACTTTTCAACACTTCAGCATCTATAGTATTAATTAATTTAATTTTTTTTTTTACTGTTCTTTGTTTTTTTTTCTTTTGAGACGGGGGAAAATATATGTGTGAGTATTTGCATGTGTGTTTATTTCCCTGATTATATTCTCTAAGTGCTGTTTTGTTCAATATAACTCTTAATGTGTTTGCCCATAAAGGAAATAACTTATAATTATCATGTTTTTTGCTTTTGTTTCAAAAAACATGGGTGACTATTGGTTCTCTTCTCTCCTTCCTCTGACTTTAAAGTAGAACTTTCCAGACTATTCCAGATTTGAAAATGATGGAAATTCTTTAGCATGGGTAGATGGGATAAGGAAGAGAAAGAGGACTATGGGAGAAAAACAGCAAGCCACAGACATTGTTGACATAAAGAAGAAGAAAGACCAGTTGGAAATGAACAGGTATTTGAACCCCTAGTTCAAAAATAGATAATCAAGACATTCTCTACACAGTTTGTGAGAAATACTGTATGATCCTTGTCTTATTCAGAGAACTTACATACAGACCACAAAACCCCCTCTAACTTATTAAAACATAAAATTGATTTATTATCAGGTGTTAAATGTTTCAAAGCTTTTCTAGGAACACAGCACCAGAGAATCAACATTCAAAGTTACACAACCAAGACGAACACACAAATATTGTATTGCCTGACAATTTTCAGACATAACGGCACTGCCATTGAGTATTGGCACTGCAGCTTACATAGTGGACAGTGAGCATAAAAATCTAAATATGGCACAATTTATAGCACAATCTCTGCCACTGTTAGTTTTGAAAGCTTGAGTTTATTGACCATACACTGCCACCCATATAACACAATGAATTTGTCACATTGATCTCTTTGAAATCAATGTCTCTTTTGGGTGTAGCTGATTGGCAAAACCTAGGTCACATGCTATGCCCCAAGGGTAAGAATACCCGGGACAAAGAGTTACCTAGCTCCTACATTGGGAAGATGAAATTTATAATATGGGAAATAGCCATGATGTGAAAAGGTTGTTCAAAAAACATAAGGCAAATATTCATTAGAATCTTATTTTTTCATTTCTTTGAATCCTCTTCAATTTCCTTTATCAAAGTTTTATAGTTCTCAGTGAGATATCCCTTGTTCTTGTATTGGAATATTAATATTGTTAAAAATGGCCATACTATGCAAAGAAATCTACAGATTGAATGTGAGCCTTAACAAATTGTCCATGACATTTTCCACAGAACTAGAACAAATAATCCTAAAATTTATGTGAGACTGCAGAAGACCCAGAATTGCCAAAGCAATCCTGAGGAAAAAGAACAAAGCTACAGGCATAACCCTACTGGACTTTAGACAACACTACAAAGCTATAGTAACCCAAACAGCATGGTACTGGGGAAAAAAAAGACATATAGATCAACGGAACAGAATAGAGAGCCCAGAAATAAATACACAAACTTTTGGTCAATTAATCTTTGACAAAGGAGGCAAGAATATACAGTGGAGAAAAGACAGCCACTTCAGTAAGTGGTGCTGGGAAAGCTGGACTGCCTCATGTAAATCAATGAAGTTAGAATAACCCCTCACACTGTACACAAAAATAAACTCAAAATGGCTTAAAGACTTAAATATAAGACATGACACCATAAAACTCCTAGAAGAGAACATAAACAAAACATTCTCTGACATAAATCATACCAATACGTTCTTAGATCAGTCTCCCAAGACAAAAGAAATAAAAGCAAAAATAAACAAATGGGACCTAATCAAATTGAAAAGCTTTTGCACAGGAAAGGAAATCATAAACAAAATGAAAAGACAACCTACAGAACGGGGAAAAATATTTGCAAATGATGCAATCCACAAGGGCTTAGTTTCCAAAATATACAAATAGCTCATAGAACTCAGTATCAAAAAAACAATCCAGTCAAAAAATGAGTAGAAGACATAAAAAGACATTTCTCCAAAGAAGACATATAGACAGCCAACAGACTTGAAAAGATGCTCAACATCATTAATTATTAGAGAAATGCAAATCAAAACCATAATGAGGCATCACCTTGTGTGGGGTCAGAATAGCTATCATCAAAAAGTCTACAAATAATACATACTGGAGAGGGTATGGAGAAAAGGGAACCCTTCCTGTTCCCTCCCTGTCCCTACCCTGTTGGAGGGAATGTAAATTGGTGCAGCCACTATGGAGAATAGTATAGAGGTTCCTAAAAAACTATAAATAGAGCTACCATATGATCCAGTGGGTTTATCTGGAAAAGTTGAAAATTAGAATTCAAAAAGATACATGCACCCCAATATTCATAGTGGCACTATTTACAATAGGCAAGACATGGAAGTAACCTAAGTGTCCATCAACAGATGAATGGATAAAGAAGATGTGGTATATATATATACAGTGGAACATTACTCAGCTATAAAAAGAATGAAATATTGCCATTTTCAGCAACATGGATGGTCCTAGAGATTATCATGCTAAGTGAAGTAAGTCAGGGAAAGACAAATATTATATGTCACTTATATATGTGGAATCTAAAAAGCAGTACAAATTAATTCATTTATAAGACCAAAACAGACTCACAGACATAGCAAACAAATTTATGGTTACCAAAGGGGGAAGGAGGGAGGAGGGATAAATTAAGAGTGTGGGAGTAACAGACACAGACTACTATATATGAAAGGATTTACTGTATAGCACAGGGAACTATATTCAATATCTTATAATAACCTATAATGGAAAAGAATCTGAAAAACAATATGTCTGTCAACCTATATCCATATCTATGCGTGTGGATATATATATACACACGCATATATACATAACTGAATCACTTTGCTATACATCTGAAACCTGAAATTAACATCATATTAAAAATCAACTATACTTCAATTAAAAAGAAGAATCTTATCATCTGGATATTACTTTGTCCACAAGTGTTTTCTTGAAGGAATTCCTTTTTTTTCCCTGAAATCAATGTATGTTATGCCAGTGTCTTTCTGCTTATCTAGCAATTTGCTAATTCTCTTATAATCCTGCATGCCTAGGTTGTCTCACAAAATCCTATGTTCCTCGTTTATTTTCTTTTTGAAGTTATGTTTGAGATCTATTTTAATTGGAATCAAATATCATTATACTATTCTAAAATTCTCAGTTCCCAGTTTATTTCACTAATTCATATAATTATAACAAATAGAACAGATCAGTTTCTTATAGTGTTTCTGTAATTGTATAATCAATCTTTCTTTTTCTTTCTCTCTCTTTCTTTTCCTCCCCTGCTTCAATAATAGGTTTGGGGTTTACCACATAATTATAATATTATTATTATTATTATTATTATTATTATTATTATTATTATTATATATATATATAATAATAATAATAATAATAAACAATACAGCTGATATCATCCTTGGAATTAGTCATATTTCCTTTACCCCCTTGAATAAATATGATAAAATTAGATAACCTGACATATCTAAACAGTGAAACAGGGTTTTATGGTTATTATGAAATAATAGCCTAAAAATATTGATGTTTCAATTTTATTCAGAGCTTAGTAGCTGTAAAGAATGACCGAAATGCTTCTCCACCTAGGGTGCAGTGGATTATCTTCATGGAGTATGGTGAGATGTCTCATTTTTATAAGAAGAAAGATCTAGTCATTGGATAAAATAGGGGATTTACTTATTTTTGTGAGGCTTGGAAATAATGCACCATGTTTACAAAGGTTCAGTATTTGAAACGAATGAAAAAAACAGAAGTGCTAGTCTAAACATTTCATATTTTAGAAAAATAAATAAGTACACTGGAGCCAAGAAGCAAAATATCAAAATTAATTGCTCAAAGGATTGGATGAATAGGCATGTACTTTTTTTCATAGAGTAGCTAGATCAATGATTGGCCCATTTTCCCTCAGCTTATAGAATTTAAAAAGGAGAACAGAATGATAGTTATTAATCTCACTGAAAGTGAGTAGTTCAAAGATTATGAAAGACTAAAGGTAACATCAATTTAAAAAGAAAACTATTAAAGGTATTTGTCATAGAGCCAAACAAACTCAGATCACATCATAAGATCTTAAAGACACTGATCAATGGAAAATCAAGCTAAAAGTCTTCTTGATATGAAAGGAAAAAGTTTATGTTGAACATCTGAGACTTAAAAAGTGGTGAGAGTGCTTGACTCTCAATAGGTACCTGCTAAAGGGACAAATTATCTTGAAGCATATATTTTATCTATTGAAATTATTTATTCCAGAACATAAGAGACGTTTTATAGCTCTGACTAGAGAATAGTTTACTCATTACCTGTCCATTTTGTGTATATTTATTCCTTTTTCATAGTTCAGTTATATGCTTATAATCAAAGGTAAAAGCTATTGATTTATGGAAAATGAGAAATAATAGTTATTATATTTTCTTAAGTAATCAGATTTCTGCTTCCTACCCTATAAAATTATTAAAACTGTGTTAGATATATTTTAATGGTCACTAACTTTTGAAAAACAATCCATTTCAATAACAGCTAAGAAATCAATGGGAACATACGGTATTAGATTTAACTCGTGCATATGTTTCTAAGAAATTTACATGTTTTGTTTCTGTTCATTAAAAGAAGTCTCTGAACATCAACCTCAAATGCTTTTAATTTTTTTATTAGAACATCAACCATGTTAAAAGACTGATATATCAACTTATTTTGACTTAGGATACACTGGAAAGCTATACACTGCTTTCAGAAGCATTTGCCCAGTGGTCCCTTATGAAATTAAAAGAAGACACAGACTAATTTGGTGGGCAGTCACTTGGGATATACGATCATCCTCAAGCTACCAAAAAGTCACGGGAGAGACAGGTAATACGGTACCCAAAGAAATACCATCCACTAACATCTCCTAATGTCAGCTTATTTCATCATCATATTTACTACCCCCGTTAACTTGGACAGCAGAAAGGGAACTAGCATGACCTTTACTGGGGCTGTTTTTCTTCTCTTTCCTTTCCTGTTGAGAGGGTACTTCCCATACTGTCAGAAAGAAATGTTAAATATCATTTTGATATTGCGGTCTTTGCCCTGAAAAGGCTTCTCCATGGTGCTTGATACTACTGATCTTTTGCTATTGGAATCTGATGAACACCCACCTGTGTTCTACATGGACCTTCTTTTCTTGGATCCTCCATGGAAAAACTGAAAAATATCCTAGGATACTCTAAGCGGCGGTTCTGACTGGCTCTGTTTATCAAACAAAGAATAGTTCAAAACAATAAAATAGCTTAGTGCAGACAAAAGAAGTTGTTGAATCTTACACAATTCTGGAGCAGGAAAAACTTCAGACACCGATTCTTCAGTGGGGAACTGTGACTCCTCCTTTTATCTCTTCCAAATCCTCATGGTTCTGTTTGTTGAGTCTTAAAAAATGTAAAGTGAAACAAACTGACTATATATGCTGTAGCTGATCTAAATTATATTATTTTTAAGGAAGTGTCATGCTTATATCTCCACTAAAACTGTAATCATTAGGAATGAGGAATTCCTTATCCCTGGTCAGGGAGTCTGGTGTTCTGGGTTCTGTTAATTACAAGTTTTAACACTTTTGAACATTCTACTTGGGACTTCAGAATCTAATCTGTCAGAAAAGAATTAATTTTGATCCTTAGATCTCTAAGTTTCTTTCTTGATTAAACACTGTTTATTTGCTTCCACACAACCATTAATTCACTAAATATTTACTGAGCACTTACTATACACCAAGTATTCTTCTAACATCTAGGGATACAACAGTGGATAAAAGAGATACTTCTGCTCTAAAGAAGCATAAGTTGTAGTTGGAAAAAAATATCCTATTTATGTTTTTATAGTCAGTAACTTTTAAAAACACTGCCTTAAGCTCCATATGTGTAAAAGAAAGTTATTTTTCCATTTCCATTTTTATTTGCAAAGTATCTTCAATTTTTATCATAACTATGATAATAAAAATGTGAGATACAGCAATGTTTCAGAACCTCAGCATATTTGGTACCTCTCCTCCCTGCCCTATATATCAATTTGATACCTGTTTCTAAACTGTGTCATCCTAGCCCTGAAGTGTTTCTTCATCCTGAAACTAGTTACAGAACTTTAGTCTTGTACCATCACTGTTTATGACTTCAAACCTTTTTCATTTTTGCTGTTTTTAACCTCTACTAATCTAATAATGTTCCAATTGGTCTCCTTACCATCCCACACACTATAACTTGAAGAACATTCTTAATGTTTAATCTTAATTATGTTGTTCTTTAATTTAGAAAGCACTAGGTTTCTTAATTTCCTTCAAGACACAGCTTAAAATTCTTATGTTGGTAAAGAAAATTCACCCTATCTGGAAGTCACTGTGCTATCAGCATAACACATTATCTCTGTTGGAAGGCTAGAGTTCACTTTATGAATAAAAGAAGGAACAAAATGATATATTTACTTGATGAATCATATGTAGGAACTAGTGTAGAAGCAGTATTTCTTTTGGGGAATATGCTAGAAACATGGTTCTAAAAATTTTGTTGTCATAATCCCTTTAGATTCTTGAAACTTATTGAGAGCTTTGGATTATGTTGGTTATATCTATCAGGTATTTAAAGTATTAGAAATTAAAACCTAGTACATTTAAATATTTAGTTATTAAATCATTTAAAAATGACAATAATAAATCCATTACATATCAATGTAAATGACATTATTATTTATTTAGCTATATTTCCCTAACAAATAATAAAGAAGACTGACATTGTTTTACATTTTTTTTCAGAGCTCTAAATGTCTGGCTTAATAAATGACACCTAAATTTTCGTATCTGTTCTACATTTAATCCTTCATGATACATTGTTTTGGCTGAAGATTGTTAAAAAACTCTGGTCATAAAGATATGTAGTTGGAAAAGAGAGGAGTATTCTATCCTTTTTCAGGTAATCAAGAATATTCCTTTTTAATACTTCATTAAAACTCAATTATTAGTAAGTTCTTACAGATTAGTACCATGGAATCTAAAACCGTTGTTTATAAACTTTTTGTATAAAAGTGAGTCTCAAAGAACGCCAACATTATTATGAAACTCATTTTTACATGATGAACTTCCTGAAAGAGCCTTGAGAACCACTACGTAGGAAACAAGAAATAAACTCTTGCATCCATAATATTGATTTGATACTACAGACTCAGTTTCAGAAAAAGTCCTACTTCCTCCACTTACATGCTATATGAGCTACAGTGGCTTATGATACCTATCTAGGCAAGATTTTCTCCCTCTAAAATAGGGATTATAATAATAATATTAATTTTAAAATATTTTATGATATTTAAATGATGAAGTCATTCATATAAAATGTGTGACACAGTGCTTGGTCTATTGAAGAGTCTCAGTAAATGTGACCTATTATCATTACTAGTGGGTTCATAATATGGGACAGAAGTCAAAAATCTACAAATGATTAAAAATTAGTAAGAATGTAAGTTAAACAAGCTTATGTGTATGATCTATATTTTTGAGAAGAAGTTTTCAGCCTATTTGGCCAAGAACTCTGAGCTCCAGGGCATATTTGGGATAAATAAAGCTTCCAGAGCATCCATATGGCCCAGAGTAGGACTGAATTATCACAATAAAAAAGGCTCAGTGAAATAAAAGTATCAGGATGCCTACAAAGAAGATTCTGCCACGAGTAGAAACAAAACAAAGCAAAACATGTTTATGCAGTTATAAGAGGAACTAACCAAGAGAATGAAAAAAAAACCTCAACTGAACCAATCACAACAGAATTGAGTTGGACAGTGTTTGCCTTATTTGAGAAAAACATTTTTCTATCCTTTCATTACTGCATCCAGTATATAGTCCCATGTGATTAACAAAATCATCTTGAAACACTAGCATGCCTTGGCCACAGATGAAAAATTAAATGGCAAATTTAAATTCCCGCCCCCTCATCTAAGAGAGAATGTTGTTGCACTTGGATTCCAGGCTGTCTAATCAGGCAGCACATTTCCTATCATGTCTAACACCTGGCTGACTCCCGTGTGCCAACTGTGCCCAGTGCAATGATATGTCTGGAAGTAATTATTTCTATCACCCACATAAGGGCAGTATGAGACTCATCACATGCTTACTTTGTACACAGACTTCATTTTTCATTTTAAATGTGTGAGTTCGCCAATGTAGACTCACCTGAGTCCCTAAAAGAGAAATTTCCCTTCAAATTGCAATTGTAATGAGAAGTATCAGATAAGGAAAGTACCCTCACCAGTTATTCAATGCTCCCTAGAAAGCAAATATACATACATAACTTTGATACTGACATTTTTTTCTAAGTGAATTAAGATCAAGAACAGCTGTCTTCGTGCCACAATGATTTGCCATATTTATGTGTTTTGAAATGACATTTAGAATGTCCTGTGAACAAGAAGCCACCCATGACATTGGTCTATGATTAATATGATCAAATTTTGGTGGATGTGTGAATTTTCTCTTTCTTTCTCCAGTCTGTACATTATAGAAAGATAATGGATAAAATAAGATTTTTGGAATCAATATAATTGTACAAACTTAAATCCTTCACATTGATATTATAATGTTCAAATACTTTTCCTTTTGCTAAACCTTTGTGCTACAGACATTGATTAAATCATCTCTTTCAAGACCCTTGCGTATTTAGATTACAGTATCTTTGGAGCCTTGTTCTGGCATTCAATCAATGCATGCAAGAGAATATGTTGTATCATATTTAGCAGACTAAGCTCTCTGAGGAAAGGATTAGTGAATAGTTACTGAGTACATTTTAAAGGCAGATTTTCTCTGTAATATCCATGTCTATTCTTAGAACATATAACTGGGTATGTTCAAAATACAGATGCAAAAAGGAGAGATGCCCTAAATAAAGTGTATTCATCTGAGCTGCATATTTTGAAAGACCCGATTCTTCTCTGC
This sequence comes from Camelus ferus, assembly GCF_009834535.1. Taxonomy (NCBI): domain Eukaryota; kingdom Metazoa; phylum Chordata; class Mammalia; order Artiodactyla; family Camelidae; genus Camelus; species Camelus ferus. Next base: position 16,277,194 of record NC_045699.1, read on the forward strand.
TTTCACATTTTATTTTTATATTTTAATTGGAGCTTTGCATAATTTAAAAGTGAGATGATAATCAATACAAAGATCAATTCAGCACTAAATCTATGCATGAGATCACTAAGGTTTTCTTGGCAAAACTCTGCGTATAACTAGTTCAGTGTCTCCAATTAAGGTAATCTACTAAAATATCTTTTAATAATAATACATAAGGAAGTACAACTATATTATACAGAAGGAAAATCAGAGGAAGAACAATACAATCAAATACGAAATTAAAAAGTGATAATTTTATATAGTTATATTAAATCATATGTATACTGATAAATTGAAATTCCAGTAAATAAAATACAAGTCCCTTGTAGCCTCCTACCATATCCCATTTCTCACCTGGTGTTCTCTGAATCCTTCAGCTACAGAGCCACTCATCCAAAAACACTTTCACCTTGATTCATTTTTAAAGAGAGAAAGTGGCCTCCTGTTTGAGGCAGACATATAATAGGGGGAGGCCATTTTGACATTAGCTACTGTCTTCTCTGACCATTAGAATTCTTATATTCACTGTCAGAAGAAGGAATTCCATGATAACAAATGGCATCAGCTGACTTTCATCTCAAGAATCATATCTCAAGAAACTGAGATAGCATTCTAATTTGAAGTAGATGCCCCTTCTTTTCATATATTACACAGAAAAATATAATTAATGAAATTTCATGTTTCTATTTATAAAATCATGGTATACAAGGAGAATTTGCTTACTTATATTCTAATATTGTTGGACTTGCATACAAAAAATATAAGTTCAATGCATCAAAAAAATGTAATAGCTGTAGAAATGGAAATTAATTAGTGGTTTCCAGGGGCTAAATGGGATATGGTGGGAGGAAAGTGGATGTAGTAATTAAGGGGCAATAAGAGGGATTCTTGTTGTGTTGGAAGTACCGTACTTTATCTTGACTGGAGTGGTAGATGTAATACACATGTAATAAAAATGCATAGAGCTCAACCTACACACACATGTACAAACACAAATGAGTGCAAGCAAAACTGAGGCAATCTGAACAAGATCAGTGGATAGTATCAATGTCAATATCCTGCTAGTGAAATTCTGTAGTTTTGCAAGATGTTATTTCTGAAGGAAACCAGGGAAAGAGTCCACAGGATATCTGTGCATTATTTATTACTCCTACATACGAATCTACAATATCTCAAAATTAAAGTTTTTAAAAACTATATATATGTTCTGGTTTCTGGTCCAGGATGTAAAGAGCTTGGAAAAACTTCATCTTCACAACAAGAAAAGAGCTGAGTAAACTGAATATTAACCCCTCTTCTTAGATCCTTTTGAGAACAGAGATCTCATGGCAAACTGCTGTGCCACCCTCCCTCCCCAAACTGGAGAGATGGACAAGCAGATAGAGAATCACAACTTACCAGAGTAGAAGTCCAGGGGCAGAAAACATTGCTGGAGCCAGTACAGGGTTAAAAAAACTTAAATTGTAACTGATGAATTGCTGGGGGTCTATGTGGACAAGCTTGAGAATTATAATTTCAGGGGGGACCCAGTCATAGAGGGGCCCTACACTTTCCTAAAGTTTACTTTAAGGAATCCTATCACAATTAAGATCAATGAAAAAATGCCTTTATAATTCCAGCTGAGGGAAGATGAAAATAGCCATTTTGAAATACGCCCAGGACATTATGTTCTCCTTAACAGGGCCTGTCCACAAGGGAAGTATTTTACTAATTCTAACTGAAGGGGGTCTTACCAACCTGTTTGAAGGGAAATAAACAATTCTAGAATGCTGTAGTCTTCCATGTGGGGAAGGAAAATACCAGCTCTAGCTATGTCTGTCTTACTTGTAGGGGAAAATAAAATAAGACAAGGCTGAGAAGCACTTAGGAAGTAACAGTCCAGGGACAGAGACTCACTAAAAGAATAAGACATGACCACAAGACTACAGAACACTTCTCTTACCCATACGCCTTACCACCACCTCAATGACACTCCTGGATTTAAGAGGGGGGATACAATTGAACACTAAGCATCTCAGACATCATTTAATAAATCTCTAGGGAAATACAAAAACAAAAAAGACAACAAAAACAGTGACACCAGAGGTGCCTCTGACACTACAGCTACAAAAGACAGTGAACACAGCTTAACTCCTAGCCAGATAAATGCAAAACCTCACACTAAAGACCTTTACACCTCAGTTCATTTAACCTGCTACATCATGTCTGTCTTTCTACAAAAACTATAAGGCATATTAAGAGACAAAAAATACAGTGTGAAGAGACAAACTAATCATCAGAACTAGATTCAGGTATAAAAGTATTTTGGAACGATCAAACTGGGGATTTAAAACAACTATAAGTAATATGGAAAGGGCTCTAATAGAAAAAGCACACACATGAGAGAATACATGGGTAATGTAAGGAGAGAGATGAACATTCTAAGAAACAATTAAAAGGACATGGTAGAAATAAAAAACACTGCAACAGAAATTTCATGGCCTTATCGATAGACCGCGCATGACTGAGAAAAGCATCAGTAGGTTTGAAGAAATGTCAACAGAATGTCAAGAAATGCAAAGAAAAAAGTATGAAAAAATGGAACAAAATATCCAACAATCATGGGATAACCATGAAATGTGCAACATATGTTAATAGGAATACCAGAAGTAGAAGAAAGATTTAAAGGAACAGAGAAAATGTTTGAACTAATAATGGCAGAACATTTTCCAAAATTAATGATAGACACCAAACCAAAGATCCAGGAAGGTCAGTAAACATCAAGCAGGATAAAAAAAAAAATCTATCCTTAGGCATACTACATTTAGAATATGTAGAAAATCCTGTAGAAAATCAAAGACTAGGAAAATTTTGAAAGAAGCTAGAGGAGGAAAAACATATATAATATTTAAGGGCAAGGATAAGAATTAAACTGTATGTCTCTTAAGAAACCATGTAAATAAGAAGGGAGTAGAGTGAAATATTTAAAGTGTTGAAAGAAAAAACTACCAACCTAGAAATCTGTATCCTGTGAAATCACCATTCAAAAATAAAAGAGCAATAAAAACTATCTCAGACCAACAAAAATTGAGGAAATTTGTCACCAGTAAACCTAGCTTGAAAGAAAAGTTAAAGAACTTCTTCACAGAGAAGGAAAATGATATAGATCAGAAACTTGAATCTACATAAAGAAAGGAGTTAGAAAAGAAATACATAAAGGCAAAATATAATATTTTTTCTTATTCTTAACTTATCTTGCAAATAACCATTTATTAAAATTAGTAATAGCAATTTTCAGTGATTGTAACACATGAATAATTGTGAATGACAGTAATGGTCTAAGGAAGGAATTGGGAATACTCTGTTATTTACTTGCACTACATATGAAGCAGTATGATGAAAGTGGGTTTGGACTAGCTGTTAATGTATAATACAAATTTTAGGGGGATCATTAAAAATTAAAAAAATATTGTAGATATGCCAAGAAAGGAAAGAAAATGAAATCCTATAAAATGCACAGATACAGCCTCAATGAACACAGATGAAAAGATCCTCAAGAAAATACTAGCAAACCAAATTCAACAATACATTAAAAAGATCATACACTACTACTATATATAAAATAGATAAACAACAAGAACCTACTGTATAGCTCAGGGAACTATATTCAATTTCTTGTAATAACATATAATGGAAAAGAATCTGAAAAGAAAAATATATATGTATGTATATGTATAACTAAATTACTTTGCTATATACCTGAAACTAACATTATAAATCAATTACACTTCAATATTTTTTTTAAAATATCATACAACATAAGCAAGTGAGATTTATTCCAGGAATGAAAGGATGACCCACAAATCAATCAAAGTGGTACACCACATAAAAAATCCATTTTAAAAATGTATAATTAAAAAAGAGGAGGCAGAAAAGAATGGAAAACACATAACAAAATAAAAGAAGTAAGAAAAAAATAAAATAAGTAAGAACAATGAATAGAAAACAGTAACAATTATGGCAGTAATAAATACAGTAGAATATTAATCACTTTATATGTCAATAGTTTAAATACACCAATTAAAAGACAGGTTGTCAGAGTAGATTAACAAAAAGAACCAACTATATGTTGTCTACAAGAAACCTACTTTAAAAATAAAGACACAGATAGTAAAGGGATGGAGAAGACAGATCATGCCAATACTAATCAAAAGACTTAGAGTAGCTATATTAATTTCAAGAGAAGCAGAATTCAGAGCAGGGGAAACTATCAGAGATAAAGAGGGATATTACATAATAATAAAGGGGTTGATTCTTCAAAAAGACATAATAATTTTTAAGGTATACGCATCTAGCAACAGTGTCCAAATATATGAGGTAAAACTGAAAATTGCAAGGAGAAAGAGGCAAATTTGGAGACAAATGCAGCAGCAAAAAATCCCCAAAACACAGTTGACCTTAACAGTGCCATTGATCCAGTCGCCACTTTAGAATACTTAATCTAAAACTAGCAAAGTATATATTCTTTTCAAGCTCACATGGAATATTTAATGAGAGAGACCACATTTTAGGCCATAAAAAAAACTTAAGAATGCCTCTAACAACTGAAAACATTTAATAGACTAGAAATAATGCAAAGTATGCTCGCAGATCACAATGGATTTAACTAGAAATCAACCCCAGAAAAAAATCTAAAAACAATAAAATAATTGGGGATTAATAACACATCAAAATAACACAAGGACAAAAAAGAAGTCTCAAGAGATGTCCAAAAATATTTAAATAAATGAAAACACAACTTATCAACATTTGTGGAGTGTAGAAAAAGCATTGTTTTGAGGGAAATTTGAATCATTGAATGCATATATTAGAAAATAACAAAGTTCTAAAATCAATAATCTAAGCTCCCAGCTAGGAAACTAGAAAAAGAAGAGCAAATTACATCCAATGTAAGCAGATAAAAATAAATAATAAAAATTAAAACATAAAGTAATGAAATTGAAAGCAGTATATAAACAGATAAAACAGACATAACCAAAAGTTGTTTTTCTGAAAACATTTACATTAAATTAAAAACCTTAAAACTACAAGCCATGCTAGGAATAAACAAGAAAAAACACAAATCACTAACATTAGAAATAAGTGAATGGTGATCATTACTGATTCCATGTATATTAAAAGGGTAATAAAGTAATATTATGGGCAACTCTATGCCCACAAATTTGATAACTTAGATGAAATGGACCAACTCCTTGAAAGACATGACTAAAACTCATACAAGGATAAATAAATAATCTGAATAGTCCTATACCCTTTAAAGACATCGAATCAACTACTAACAGCCTTCTAAACCTACCAAATACCAGGCACAAATTGTCTCACAGGTGAATTTTCCCAAATATTTACAGGAAAAATTATATAAATTTCCTACAGTCTCTTCTGGAAGACAGAATCAGAAGGAATATTTCTTAATTCATTCTTAGCCAGAATTATCTTGATATCAACACCAAAAAAGACATTACAAGAAAAGAATACTACAGAACAATATCTCTCATAAATATAGATGCAAAAATCCTTAAAAGCTGTTAACAAATTTAACAACAATGTATAAAAAGAATTGGACACCACATAGTAGAATTTATCCCACATATGCAAAGCTGGCTCAATATTTAAAAATAAATTCATGTAATCCAACAAATAAACAGCCAGAAGAAGGAAAATCACCTGATCATACAGCAATATGACTGGTGCAGAAAAAGCATTTGGCAAAATCCAACACCCATTCATGACAAAAACTATCAGTAATCTAGGAATAGAGGAGAGCTTTCTCAGCTTGATGAAGAATATGTACAAAACACCTAAAGCCAGCATCTCACTGAACAGTAGAAACTAAAAGCTTTCCTGCTAAGATCAGGAATAAACCAAGTATGTCCCCTACACCACTGCATTTCAACATTGAAGTGGAAGTCCTAGCAAGTAAGACAAGAAAAAGAAATAAATCGAACACAGATTGGGAAGAAAGTAATAAAACTGTTTTTATTTACAGACGACATAATTTCTCTGTAGAAGATCACAAAGAAGGAACGTTTTAAAAACTTCCTAAAACTAAAAAGTGATCACATCAAGTTTGCAGACTATGGGTTAATTTAAAAAAGATAGTTGCTTTCTTATATACCAGCAATAAACAAATGGAATTTGAAATTAAAAACACAGTGCCATTTAAATTACCATCAAAATATGAACTACTTAGGTATAAATCTAAGAAAATATTTATAAGTTCTATAAAGGAAAACTATGAAATTCTGCTAAAAGAAATTTTAAAAATCTAAATAAATGGAAAGATACTCTGTACAGATGGATAGGATCAACACTGTCAAGATACGAGTTTTTCCCAACTTCATCTATAGTTTCAATATAATCTTAGTCAAAGTCCCAGTAATTTACGGGTATCAATAGGTTCTGAAGTTCATATGGATAGGCAAACAGCTCAGAGCAGTCAACAGCCAGTATTGAAGGGCAAGAACAAAGTCAGATGACTGACATTATCCAACTCCAAAATTTATTATACAGCAAAATAAACAAGAGAGTATGGCATTGGTGAAAGAATAGCCAAATAGATCAATGGAATGGAATAGAAAGCCTAGAAATAGATCCATCCAAATATAGCTAACTGATCATTAACAAAGGAGCAAAGGCAATTTAAGGGAGAAGGACAGTCTTTTCAACAAAAGGTGCTGAATCAACTTCCCTTGCCAAAAAATAAATCTAGTCATAGATTTTACAGAAGTTTTACATTTTACATTTCAGAAAAGTTAACTGAAAATGGATCACCGACCTAAATGTGCAACACAGAACTATGAAACTCTTAGAAGATAACACAGAAAATATCTAGATGACTTTGAGTTGATAAGATTTTAGATAGAACACTAAAAGCATGACTTATGAAAAAATGGTAAGTTGGACTTTATAAAATTGAAAACTTTTGCTCTGTGGAAGAAAATGAAAGCACAACTAACAGACTGGGAGAAAATCTTTATTAAACACATATCTGATAAATGACTGGTATCCAAAATATACAAAGAACTCTTAAACTCAGCAGTAAGAAAACAGTCCAATTAATAACTGGACAAAAGATGAACAGATACATTACCAAAAATACAGATGGCAAATAAACGTATGAAAAGATGCTCAGTATCATATGCCAAATTAAAACACCAATGATACATCACTATACACCTACTAGATTGGCTAAAACACTGACAGTACCAAATGCCAGTAAGAATAAGAAATATCAGGAACTTGCCTTCATTTCTAGTAGGAAGAGCCACTTTGGATGGCAGTTTGGCAGTTTCTTGCAAAGAATTACATTCCTTGGTGTTTACCCAAATGAGCTGAAAATATATGTATATACCAGAAGCAACATATGAGTGTCTATAGCAGCTCTATTCAGAATTGCCCAAACTTGGAACTAACCAAATCCTTCACTATACGAATGGATAGACAAATAATGGTACATCCATACAATGGAGTATTATTTGGTGATAAAAAGAAATGAGCTATCAAGCTATGAAAAACATGCAAGAACCTTAAAAGCATATTGCTAAGTTTGAAAGAAGCCATTCTGAAAAGGTTATATACTATATGGTTCCAACTGTATGATATTCTAGAAAATGCAAAACAGAGACAGTAAAAAAAAAAAGTCAGTGGTTGCTTGTGCTTTGGATGGAGGGAGGGATGAATAAATAGGTGGAGCACGGGGGGTTTGTAAACTACTCTGTATGGTAGTATAATGGTGAATGCATGTCCCTAAACTTTGTCGAAATCCATAGATTGTGCAACACAAAGGGAATACACATCTCAGCTATGCACTTTAGTTAATAATAATGTGTCAAAATTGCCTCATCAATTTTAACAAAATGTACCACACTGATACAAGATGTTAATAATAGGGGAAACTACCTATGTGTGTGGAGTGGGGAATATTTGTGAATTCCCTGTACTTTCTGATGAATTTTTCTATAAATCTAATATGGCTCTAAAATACAAAGTCTATTTATAAAAAGTGTAGTAGGCTTAAATGTCACATTAATTAAGTTGTTAAAGGATTATACCCCAGCAAATACTTTATTATATATTCCAGAGTTCTTTGTAACAGAATATGAGATCCTGAGGAAAACATTATTTTTTCATGTAACATCTTTATATACATAAACCGATTAAGCTTAACTATAAATCAAACTACTGCCAAAAAAGTAAAGACTTGATATTTACTATTGAGAATACAGAAGAAAAGGGCACAGTTTTTCAAAATATACATCACAATATTTAAAAATTATTACTATGATTTATGGTGAAACATTTTCTCAGAACATGTTGAGTTTGATAATTTTAAAAATTGGGAAAATGGAGTTACAAACATTACATATGGTGTAAAGAAAAGGATTTACAAACACATTTAGTCTCATAAAGTAAGATAGACATTTTTACCCCTAAATCATTCATGAAAATGCAGGGATCTGTTTTAAAGAAGCAGCAGGTAAAAGGGTATAGATTCAAGTCTAACACATTTTCTCACAAACTACTTAGTTTCTTTTCTATCTTTTGTGGGCCAAGAGAGATGCCATTTACTAAGAATTTAATTTATTCAAGTCTGTAATGCTAATTAATTTAATATGATTGTTTCACTATCACAAAAATGTTGAAACATAAATTTAGTTCTTTCCTTTTAAGGAGATGAAAAAGTTTAGTGAATTTGTGAGTCAGAAATTTGATTCTAATTTATTTGACTCCTAAGAGGTTATATTTAACCATTATCCCTGCCTTGTTAGTAATTTATTTATTTAACTAATAATGACTAATCTTAGATGATTTATGTCTAAGAAATTATAGTTTTGGAATTTGCCATGGGTTTAATTTTTTTGTACAAATCTAAAAGTCAATGAAGCTCTAAATCAGATTAGAAGATTCTAGAAACAACCACTATATATAAATAAAAATAACAAGATTTACAAGAAACTTGGTTTTGTATTGTTAATCTTATTACAGATATAAAATTGGGTCTGTAACTTTACCATACACAAAAATCAATTGCAGGTGGATTAAGGTTTTAGATACTGAATTTTTTTTAATGTCAACTTTTAGAAGAATATAAAGCAAATATATCTAATTTTTGTACTTATTCTAGTCTTAAGACTATTGTCTAATTATCTATTGTTATACGACAAAGTACTCTGAATCATAGCGATTTAAAATAGCAATTTATTATTATCTCTCACAGTTGGGCAGTTCTCACTTGGGGTCTCATATCGTTATAGTGGACGGGCAGATAGAGCACAGGTTGAAGTTTTCTGAAGGCTTGACTTGGCTGGACACCTACGATGGCTCACTGACCGGAACAGCAGCCAATTCTGACCTTGGTAGGAAGTTCAGTAGAAGCTGTCTCCCAGAGTGCCTAGTGCCTCAGAGCCTAGCGGCTAGGACCTGAAAGTGTGTATCCCAAGTAGGAATGTTCCAAGAGACTCATTCTGTGTCCTAGCCACAGAAGTTCTAGATTGCCACTTCTGCTCAGAAAGTCACTAAAGCTAGCCTAGATTAAAGGACAGGGGAATTATATTCCACCTCTTGACAGGAGAAAGATGGGATCACGTTAACAGAAGAGTACATGGAATAAGACTTCTTGTCATGCTCATTGGAAAATGCAATATGCAACAGACAGAGAAGAGCCCTTAACTTAGGTAAAATAAATACACTAACCATAAAATAAAAAATACAACCAACCACATTAAAATGAAAATTTTATGTTCATTATGGTACAATCAGATTGGAAAATAATTGGTTATTATCTTGAAAATGTGAACTTTCCCACATACCTATCCTGCAACTCAGCAATTCTTTACTAAAGTATATAAACTTTCAAAAGATACTTGCATATTATTAACTAGGACATGTGTCCAAGAAATTAAAAAGGAACCTTTTTCATAATTGCAAAAACTTTGGGAAAAACTGAACGCCAGCTATTAAAAATGGACAAATGATTTGTGATACATTCATTCACACAATGAAATGCTATAGTGGAATGGAGGAACAGTCACATTATTATAGTATTAAAAAAAAAATGAAGTTAGTCCCAGAAGACTACATAGTATAATCTCAATTAGAAAAGTTCAAAAACAAGCAAAATTAAGGAAAATCTTGCTAAAACCTTTAATAAAATTGTAGTGTAAAAATTTTAAAATAAAAATCATTATAAAAAGTCAATGATAAACAAAATAGCAAAGATTTAAATACAAAAAATCATATTATGCAGTAGCATATCTAGCCATACTAAAACCTAAAGCAAAGAAGAATCTTTAAATTGGTAAATTATATCCTAAATTGGTAAATCTCACCTCTTCCTTTTAAAACACAATTCAGTAGTATCAAGCAAATTTTAAACTGTGCATTAACTTTTGATACAGCAAACTTGTTCCTAGGAGTCTATCATTAAAAAAAGTTTGCTTATGTACACAAAGGTAGATGTACACTGACATTGTCAACATATGTAGAAATAAGGAAAGGAGGCCAGAGAACAAATGAAAAGGTTTGGAAACATTTCCTTTGATCTGATTCACCGTATTTGGAGTGAAGTTTATGTTGATAACATTTACTTCAACAGCAAAGAATGTTTTGTTTCTTCTTGCTCAATTGTTACGTTACACTTCGAACGAAAAGGGGAAAGACAATACCTCTTACTTCTTTCCAGACCATCAAAGCTTCAACAAAGTCTAAGCACTCATAGGTGTAGATCTGGGGTTGGCCAGCTGTTCCCTGCATGTGGATACTTGTAATGACTCCCTGGGTTCCCTCAACTGAAATATAACACACTTAAGAAAATGCTGTCAGATGAATGTGGCACTTGCCCTGTCACATATGTCTCCAGCCATCTGGAATGTAATATAACCACATCCTTGACTCAATATTTCACTTACTCCAGTTTTGCTGCAAGGAGCTTAAAAAATAAACACGCAAAAAGACTTTCCTAAAAAGCAGTACATATTTTCATTTGTGGAAACTACGAGATGCCATCAAAGATGTCATGACCCATAAAAAAATGTTTAAAATAACACTTTTATCTTAATAACACTAAATATATAAGTAATAGTTGTGATGTTTCCCAGAGAGTAGATACTATATATTTTTCAAGGGTATTCTAGGCTCTGACAGTTTTTTATTATCTCTTTGCATAATTTTTCTTTATTTTCACTAAACATGTCTAAGTGTACTTCAGATAAACTTCTTGACTTCTCAAGAAAATATCAGTTTCTACCTATAAAAAGTACAGATATTAATTATTTTAACATTTCATAAAATATAATTTTTGAGGAAAGGGAGGGCTTATAGAGACAGATAATATGGAAGTTTACTAGTTCTAGCTTATGTAATTATATTTTTATTAGTCAAGTATTCAGTTAGGATATCAGCATTTATGTGCAAATTAAACAGTACAAATTTCTGATATACTCTTGTTATTTTTGTAGCACAGAGCATACTACATCATTTTACCACAGGAAAATTTAAGGGAAGTATAGCTTTACTTCTTTGAGCTTAAATAAGAAAAAAATAGATAACTGAAAACAAGATTAATTTATTGGTCACATTACTTGAAAAAATAAAAACCTCAAAATTATCCTAAAATGTCTTGCATTTGTAATGTACAAATTTCCCATTTCAAAAATAAATTCTGAAAATTATATTTCTGATTATGTGTTAATAAAACTTTTCTTTTGGTTCAAAGGAAACACTGGTAGCAGCATAAACATCTGGAGGTACAGCGGACATTATAATGAGGGGGATGCTGCTGCTACAGTTGTAGTTAAAACGGGTGCTTGTCAGCTTCATACTAATCAATTAGCAATAAATACCATGTATTATACCTCAAGGGACAAATATACTATTGTCTAGTATAGATACATACATGTAATATAAACTGTGTGCCTGTGCCTGAGACAAAAAAAAAAATACTGCCAATCACACCTACTATGTAGTTATACAATCTTGGCAGTAATATCATAACTGGAGAACAATATGTATTTTAAAAGTTACCTTCAGTGAAGCACTCCTACTTCCATCAGTTTTATCTCAACCAATCATCATATTCTGTGGATGGCTGTGCTGATATTAGAATCCTTTTTCTTCCTCTAGTCAAAATGTTTTATATATTTTTTGTCATTTTATTAATTTCCTGCTTTGGGAGTAATTTTGCTGTCAATTCATAAGAACTTTGAAATGTCATGAAACTTTTGGAAAGTATAGTACTAATAATTAAACTTTAACTAGAAGTACCTCTGATAGTATCATCTGAATGTGCAATTTCTTCATATAACGAAAATGAAGGCAAGGGGGAAAATCTGTAAAATGAATAGACTGCAAATATATAGACTATATAGTACATACTTAATATATGTCATAGTGGTAGCTTCTGTAACATACAAATATATTGGAAAATGAAATGCACAGGGACATGAAGCTATTAGGTAGTGCAGACTGTCATTTTTCATGTTAACAGAGTATTTTGTCAACCTTATCCAGCAAAAACTCTGATGTATAAAACAACATTGCTAACAGATCTGTCACCCTTTGTCCTTTCTTTTTACTTTGCATACACACCTCACAATTCTCTAAAGGGACATCTCACAATTCTCTAAAGGGCTTGTCTCCCCTTTTAGCCCTTCACAAAATCCCTGAGCTGCCTTTTTCATCTGGAGCCTCTGTGCACAACTGTGAATATAGCATCTTTCATCTCACCTGATAGGTGAGAGCTCCCCAAATCCCACGTAACTGTTAGAGGACTTGAGAAATGCTCTGTGAGAAGGAAATCATAAGAGCTCTGCTCTCAAGGGAAGTCACTGAAGAAAAAAATCAATCACGTGAATTAAGAGCTTTGGATGAATAAATAATTCATGTACACTAAATTAATTAACCAATTTCCAAGTCAGGCTTAGTATAGCATTCTCAAGTTAGCTAGCATTGCATCAATCGAAATATAATCATTCGGTTTTGCTTCACATGATTTTCAAATACAAAATGACTGTGCGATTGAAGGCTACCATTTAAGAGAATACAACAGCCAAAACTAGGTGGTTGGGCACTCACTTTCCAATGTACAAACCAAAGACTAAAACAAGTATTTCTTCAAAATACTGACCACTGTATTTAATAGTGTTGACATTTACATAAATGGATTGCAGTGTAGTTGTCGAACATATACTGGGATGATTCCATAATCCTGTTTTAATTAGATGGATGTTGTGAGCATAGAAAAATCACAAGCTGCACTCCCTGTGGTGATGCCATACTGGCAAGGAATCAATCACCACGGCTGTGGTTGCCATAGAAACTGATAGCTCCTGCACCACCATCTAAGTGGCAAATGATTGGTGGTGTACTCATAACACAGGGAGAGCAATGAGTTTTTCTATCCTGTCCAGCAGCTGTGCCAGAGAGTTAATTAAAAGGAGAGAACATGAAATAAATCTAAATCTGTGAAGAAATGAAATGTACAGTACAAATTGAATTCCCGTGTCGAACAGAAATTAATATGCAGCGCAAACCACAGAGCTGCCTGAGCAAGCAGCAGCTGGGAATCTTGGGAAATGTTGCCTCTGAGGCGGTTAGAGCTGAAATGTGGAGAGGGCACCTCCTTATCTTATTACCTAAACAAGCACTTTGTTCAGCCTTTGTGTTGACTGATGTATGCAAATTGCCTCAAATGTTAAGAGTTCCCGTTTCTAAGCAGGCAGGACAAAGCTTAACTAAGATTTAATTAACAAACTGTTAGCAACTGCAGTTTATCAGCTGTGAACACAATGTAAGTAAATGTTTCTACTCCTGTACTAGAATTCACCAGATAACCTCTGTGAAAGTCAATATGTTTTTATTGATAAGCCACAAATCCAGAATTCATATTTCAAATATTGCAAGCTGAGGAGCAAGTACCTGAAATGCTTTTCCGAGAAATAAGAGAACCTCCATATGGAAATAAAGTTTATTTTCTTTTTTCCATAAAGCAAGCTACAACAGATCAGGCATGAAATATTTACTAGAGAGAACCATGACTTCTTGGTTCAGTCCACCCCCATTCTAGGATTTCAGTGTTATCCTTTGGAAAAGTTGGTGTTCCATCATCCTGTCTGTGTGAAGCCAACCACTCCCTTTGGACAAGTAGCACAACCCAGGGACCACACTATGTATCTGTGTATATATCTGCCAAATATATGTGCTTATAGGAATGAGAGGAAAGAATAACATCTTAGGTCATGCAATTTACCCTTTTCCCCCAACCAGGACAAAATCAGGTCACCAGGGAGTGAGCATGGATGACTATGGAAGAGCAAAACTGTTGGTAGAACTTGGGAGTTTATATCACTTACACATTCATATGCACTTAATGCCTAACTAATAAACTGCTAGAGTTGTTTTTTTTTTATCAAGATGCATTTTCATTTGGTGAGCCCTCTATTTCTAACAGAAATTGAACTTTTCATCTAAGGAGAATTTACACAATTCTTCCAATCACCCATTTTAAGTATATCCGCCAGTGTGATAAAACAAGAGAGCAAATACGTTTCCATATACTTGTTTATGATGATACAGTTGTATGACTCCAATTTTCCTAAGTAGTTAAGAACTCTTTGAAAAAATATATATGTCCCTACCATATGGAGCAAAGTTCTGAAGCAGCTTTTTTCAAGAGTAATTTTGTACACTTTCCAAACCATGAATAGGTTTCTGATGACTGGTAGAATTAATGCTATTGTAGGAGAAAGATATCAATTTTATATAAGGTGGGAGGAACAAATGAAAATATTATTGAAATAAAGGGGGGAGGAGTTTCCAATATTATTTGAACTGGACCATATTAGACTTTAAACAACATCAAGTTAATTATACAACATCTGTTACCATCTCTGAGTAGAATCACTAATAATCATTAGTAGGAAAACCATCTGATATCTTGATGGGATTGAATATCTCAGTCCACGAAAAGATTTTTTTTAAAGTATGCAGTGTCAAGAAAGACAAATATGGTGTCACCGAATGTAAAAAATAACAAAGTTTATATAGTTAATGTTTAAGGCTAGAAATTTATACAGTAGATATATCTTTAAGTAGACATCTCAAAATGGATTTCAAAATTTTTTTCATGCCACTCAAAATATTCCTTTAAATTCATAGATGTAGTAAGTTTCAAGGTAAATGTATATTTTCAAATATTCTATATAGTTAGAACCTATTAGCTCTGACATTAGGGTCATATAATGGGATCTTATGGATCATGAAATATTAATCTCTGTGGTTAATAACACTATAGATAAAAATCTTGAATCCATATCCTTCTTCCCACTGTCATTATCCTGACTTATGTCCCTATAATCTCTGATTTGGATTCTTATTATTGTCACCTAACAGATCTCCTTGGAATGTCATTTTCATCTTTACGTGGGGAGAAAGGGATTGATATATATAGCCTGATAAAGCTCTGTAGGTGTTTTGAGAATTGCTTGCTTTTCCTTTTACCCACTCTACTCAGTTGAGAACCAGGGCTCTAAAGGAGTTGTTCTCAAACCAGTGTATTTATCAAAATCAACTAGACAACTTGAAAGAGAGAGAGAGAGAAAGAGAGAGACAGAGTGCACAAGGGAGGGTAGACTCCCAGATTACTGTAGTGGTTCTGCATAGCACTGAGCATTTAAAATTTTAATAACTTTCACAAGTGAATCTGAAGTACAAAATCACGTTAGAAAAAGAGGCAAAAATTCAGCCCCAGCCAATTCTGACATCTACTGATCTTTCGACCATTTTTATTAATGACCACTTCATCTGGGGGAGAATTATGGTTAGGTTCCATAATTTGCATAAGCAATAATGACTATGTCACCCTCTTAGTCAATGTTTTTAACCATCTTGGTGAGACTGACTTCATGAGAATTACAATAAGCAAAGGAAATTTTCCTCAGAAAAATACACATATGCCTTTACATACAAAATTCGCAAAGAATTCACAAGATTTTACTGACTTCCCAGGATCATCCTTTATTAGCTGGCCTTATATTTTACATAGTTGGCCTTCTCAGAATTTCTTCTGATTTTCACTTTTCCATTATGTACTTGGTTAAATGTTAGCTATTATTGTCATTGTTATCATTATTTATTATAAGAAAGATCTTTTACATAAAGACTTAAGCTATAAATATCTTTAGAACTAAGTATCAGGGAAAAAAACCTTTGTTCCTCATGAAAAATAAATCATGCATTTGTAAAAGAATGTTAAAGTGCAACCACTTTATTCTGTTTCAAGTGAAGTCCCAAAGTGATATGTCATATATTAAATTAAAGTACAAGATCACTATGAACGACTGGCAAAATATATTTGTAGAAAACTTGTTCTGTAACTCTTAGCCTCCTCACCACAATAAGGATATAAGTTAGCTGGGAAGTAGGATGTTAAAGGATGATTCTTTGGAGAAAACTGGTTATGTGTGACCCCACCACATAAGCAGATTTCTCCCTCCACCTTCAATTAAAAATAGAAAACCTGTAAGAGGACCTCTTGGAGAAATTATCATGTTTCCCCTGAAATGTGGAAGCAAAAGTCAACTGATCTCCTACCAACCCTAGAAAGTCTCAAGGATAAGAGACTGGAAGGCTAATCTCTCTCACCATAGAACAACAGAGAGACGGCCATGTCAGGCCACATGTCAGAGCAGTGTGTATGAAAGTTTCCTGTGGACCAGATGTAGACAACATACAATAGAGAGCTGGTATGGGGCTGTCTTGGAGACTGACCCAGAATATTGTCTAGACGGGCAAGGGGCAAGGTAACCCAGATATTTCTTAAATTAAATAATAAATATACTCACCATAATACATATATCCTTTCTGCAGTAATGCAAGAGTTTTGAAAGCCCACAAAATTTTCCACAAGAAAATGCATCATCTTGAAATCATATGAGACTCAGAGAGCTTGACACATAATTCCAGTTTAGTGAATAAATTCTTTGTCCTTCTCCCCTTTTGTATAGCATCCCTACCTCAACTGATCCCATAGCCAGATTCAGCTCTAATATCTGAGGGACTCACGTAACATCATATGTCTAAAGAGATATCTATGAATTAAAGTAAAAAAAAATTCTTAAATAAAATAAAATGCTCTGTTATTTTACCTGAAAAATATATTTTCCTAAATATCTGAGAGACCAGAGTTGAATTTAGACTTCTTACCATCCTTTTAGTCCATTGCTAGAAATTTGCAACATACAGAGAGCCCACCATCAGTCTACTGATGTTCTGGGAAAGCCTGCAGCCCATCTTTCTCCTCTTTCTACTCTAGCTCCTTTCAGCACCACGAGGAATCTCACAAACTCAAGTACAGATACCGTAGACCAAATGTCTAACTTTCATCTACACTGCTACAGACAGGTGGCCCTTGGCCACTCCCTAATCCAAGGCAGGCTCACACCAGCAGAACAACCGTCTTAGGAGGGCAAACCTAGGAAGAGCCCTGCACAGACGATGGCATTTCAGGGTTGGCATTTCACAGGCAAAGCATGACATGGTCCTGTACACTTTAAGCATAGGGAGACTGCTAGTTCTTAAAAAGTGTCCTTTCTTGTTCTGGATAATCTCTCTGTCCCATGTAACAGGGCAAGACTAGGAGACAGTCAACAGAGGACTCTCTAAAGCATAGAATCCTGACTGAGTAAGAGCTCTCGTACCTGGGTCTAAGGGTAAAACTGTCTGAATAATCAGTGACCATTATCATTAGTTTGATGAAGAATAGAGACACATACACACACAAATACACACAAGGCAGAGAAATGGAACAAAAGCCAACCTACGTCCATTTTTCCTACTCTATGGCGCTGGCCTATGGTGGGTGCAAACTGGTAAGAGGAATAGCTATAATTTTGAGAAAGTTTGAAATATTGATCCTTTAAGCTTTTACATTACTTGATTAGACATTTAAATTACTGACTGGAGGACCTTTTTATCACCTGGTAGTGGTACAAAATTAATGAGACTTGTCCCAAATCCCATTTAGGGGAAGAGAAAGAAATTGCCACACACACAAAAAAAAAAAAAAACAACATGTTGTATACAACTGAACTTAACAAGTTCCACTTATTCCATAAATTTATTACAATGTTGTTTCTGTGAACAATGAGAATTTTTTAGCTCATCATACCTTTCTGTTTTTTGCTTTTAGGGAATCTGTCAATTATGTATACTGGTTATTTACTACATGGGCTCTTCTGGCCTGTATATTGCCCTTTTCTCTGGTCTTATGTTTCCATTTATATTATTCTAATTCTAAGGTTGTTAATGTTTCTATTTTATTTTGTAGTGATGCATTTTCATAAACTGACCAAAATACTCTGGGATAGTCATATGTAAACATACATAATTATATATATAATATATTTATAATTATAATATTATAATATTTATAATTATATATAATATATATATATATTTTTTTTTCTGAGTTGGCTAAACAATGCAAGATCAGACCAGACTGGAACCAGGGGAACTAGAGGGCCACCTGCATTGTCTAAAGCACCATTGAAAATTCAGGCTGATGTTACTATCTAAAGAGATCCCCTTTCACTTGTAGGTTGTATGTGACAGGTAAAATTGAAATTATAGTCAGTATTTTAATTTATTCATTACAAAATATTCATTGAGTGCTTATTCTGTATCAGTCACAGCATGTTAGCAAAATGCACCTGGCCTCTCCACCACTGACTGAGAAAGATAGTGGCAATGGTCTTTTATAGGCTTGTTATCTGTGCACTGCACTGGAACCATGCTCAGAAGGACCTTACATTTGGTTTGATGTTTATCCTGTTGCTGTCATGGAATCCTAACCATTTTTGAACATGAAGCATTTTCATTTTGTACTGGTCCTGGACAGTGGCTGTATATCCTAAATCTTTGCCAATCTACAGATTCACCCTAACACTCCTATGTCTCATGTGGATCTGGCAATCAGTTTTTTTTTATGTCTGTGAATGGATTGTGACTTCTTTGTTAAGACAATGCTGGCCCATTAGCATGTCTTACCAAGAATAAAAAAGAACAGTTTGAAAATGTACACAAATACTCTCCTATGTCAGCAAGACTCCAGAGCAACTTATTTAAATGATTAATTTATACTGTGCTTATGTTTGAGAACAAGACTCATGGGAAAAAGAATTGTGTAAATTGAAGAAACTGTGAAGTCTGTTCTTAGTCGTCTGCAGAGATGACACTGTGTATTGTTATTATCCTGTTTTGACTTCTGCTGGGTGGTGCTCTCTAGCTATAACCTTGAGCACAGAAACTCGAAAACTTAGGGGACACGAAACCCTCCTTCACAAGTTCTCCTATTCAGATTTGTTTGTTTGCTTATTTCTTTATTTGTTATTCAGTTTTAACTAACACATACTGGGCAGCCAGAAAACTTTTAGTCTTGTTACCTGTTGATGATTCCTTCTTGGTGGGGCCTGGCATTTATCTTTGCATCCTAAGTACCTGCTGTAGGCAAAGCCTGTAACACAGAGATTATTTACTGAGTGAATGAAATAACCTCATGTTCAGGATTCAGATGCATGCTTTACATGTGCCATTTTATGGAATTAGACAAGATTATTTCATCCCACTCTGTAAGTTTTTATAAAATCCAGAAATCTATATTTGGTCCTTGTAATGCTCTCTTTGATGTCTTTGCAATGGGTATTTTCTTAGTGATGCAATTTTAGTATATCAAGGCCCTTGAGGTACTTCAGAAACTGCTCCTTCTGTATGGAGTTCCAGACATCCATTTTAGACTGCTGGGTCATGTTAAAATGTTCACTTAAAACTGTCCCAGGTTGAGTTCTCTGGAAGCATAGATGAGATGGAGATTTGGGAGGGAGATGTTTATAGGGGATCAACACTTGTGAAGGGCACGGGAAGATGTGGGACTGATGAGAAGAAGTCAAACTGAAATGTGTCTCGGCCAACCCTACAGAGAGCTCAGGAGAGAGTCTCATGTCTGGTTGAAATAGCAGGGCCTGTATATCCTCACTTCAGTCAGTCACTGGAGGCAGGTTACCTTGGGTTGGGCTTGACCTTGAGCAAAGAGGTTTTTGCAGCTGAGGCAGACCCTGCAGTTGCGTAATCTGAAGGTTATCTCCTGACTGCCCTCTGTATAGCTGGGGAGCAAGTTCTTCCTTGAAATGAGACCTGGGTAGTAAATCCCCATGTCTACCACAGATCCTCACCAAAATACCTCCTGGTCTCACTTCCTAGATTAAACAATCAGAATAATTAAATTCTGAAAAAATAAAATTCTATTTGTATAGTCAAGGGAGGTGTTCAAAACAAAATTAAAGCAACAGTTATATTCTGTAAAGCACTGCAAAAAAAGGTTTCACATTATATATCTTGATTCTAATTATGGGTCTTTAAAATATTATATTGTTTATTTACCAACAGTCTGAGTGAGGAATCTGTGAATAAAATATTATTGTATCACTGACAATATCATTATTCTCATGATCCTGGGTGGTTTCTGTTAGACCTTATAGACTCTAGATAATCTTTTCTGTATCTAAATACAACTGTTGTTGGCTTTGTTAGTCACAAGGAGATGTAATGTTTCATCATCAATTTTATTAGTATTTCTATTATTCTATTATTTTTTCTTAACCTACAAAGGGCATTGTTTGTTATCTGCTATAATTAATTTTTAAAATTGCTTATTTGAGTAACTTTTACACGAAATGTCCAAACACTTTAACAGAATTAACTTTTTTTATAGCTATACCCCCAGTAGATAGAAAAGTTCCCAGTACAAGTTAGGAGGTAAACAAATTTTTAAGTGACTAAAAAAATGAGTAAGTGAATGAAAGAGTTGGCAACACCCTGGGAAATTCTGAAATAAAGACGTGAAATAAGCACAGAAATGACATTCCAGAACAAAATTGAACATTTAAAAAGCCTTAAATTCTCCAGCCCTCTAAACAGGGAAGACACCCAATAAATGAAGTTCATACAATGTTAATACACATGAAAAAGGCCAGTGTGTGTGCTGGGAGATATTAACCTTATGCTAGATATGATTAATTAACATGCCATTGTTTTAAGAACTAATGGCACAATCTAGGAGCTTTCTAATAAAAGCACAGAACTCCAAAAAAAGATAACGATTAGCATCATATTTCCTTTCATTAGTTTGATCATATCTGAGGTCAGCTGCTTTAGGATTTGACAAACAGGAATCAGTTTCTAGGATAGGAGAGTGATAATACAATGAGGGAGATTTAAAAACAGATTTCATCTGAAATATCATCTTCTTCAAAGAAAAGCCCTATAATATATATGTTGGCCTTATAATTCCAGAAGAAGTCCAAAGGAAATATAAGATTCAAATAAAATTCAGGTAAATCACTGTACATAGGTTTTCATCCTAGGAATACACAATTTAAAAAATAAAACAATTTATGGGGATTATGATAGGAGTGTTCAGTAAGCTAGGATGAGATGCACTCACTAAAAGCAATGTTTTAAAAAGTTTTCCAGGCTTTTGAGAAGGCTTGTGATATAAGCCAACGAAAAGTAATCAGGTTTCAAACTGTTACTAACAATATAAGTTCAAAATACACATCTCTCTCTTTCTCTCCATAACCAGAAGGAAATACACTAAAAATATTAGAAATGGTATTACTTTTCTTCCTTTTTTATTATATTTTCCACAGTGGGTTTTTTTTGTTTGCTTGTTTGCTTTTTGGTTTTTATAATTAAGAAAAAAAGCTTATGTAGAAGTCAATTATTTCTATCTTTGCTCCCCTCTCCTCATGGAAAAACTAAAATTTATATCTTATTTCTTGACAAAAAAAGAAAATATGCTTGGGGATTTAACACTATGTACTAATTCAATGTTTCTATTGTCTACTATCTGAGTTTCCTAAAATAATTACTGATTTGAACATACTTGCTTTCAAAATGTTTTCAATGCAGCTAACTTAAATAAATGCAAGAAGGATAAGACCAAAATCATACAATAAAGGACAAAAGGGGGAAAAAAGCCAAGAAGTAAATAGGGTGAAAAAAAATAAAAAGCTTGAAAGGAAATATTATTATGCAAATTGCAGCAGTTGAACCAAAATGCCAGTGTAAGCTTCCTGATAGCTTGTGTGAAAAAGGCAACACATTATTCTAATTAATCATTTGGAAAGTATTAGCTTCTCACGAGGGACTGGACATACACTTTGAAATTTTTTTTTTTCATATTAACTAAGTCATTCATGTATTTAACAAAAGTTCATTGACCACATACCACACGGTAAGGAATTATAATAGTAGCTTAGGCAGGGAAAAGAAGTATAGGCAATGCAATTGCAAGTGAGGGTGGGGTTATGGCAGATGAGGGAGAAAAATCCAGGCCTCATTAACTTTGACTCTGAAGTGCTGGTTTTTGTTGCACCAGTGTGCATGTTTATAAGACTTATGTTAAAAACTACTTGAAGTCTGCTTGATATACACTTCTTGATATTGAAGTTTATGTTGATGACATATCTAGTTATTATAAGGACTCTCTGATTAATGTCTGTCTTCCCCACTTTTCAACGTTCAGCCTTCTCTCCTCACACAACCTAACCTCTACAAAGTCGGCAGTTGCATATTGGCTCATGCTCTGTCTCTAGAGCATAGTGCAGCAACTTGTTCCCCAATAAGACTCAATAAATATTCCATTAGGTATTGATAAATTGATTGAATAAATGACTACTATCTTCTCTCTAAGGCTCAGACTTCAGCATGATGTCTCTAGTTTATAGTTATAACTGCTGTTTCCTTTTAATAACATTGATTTTAATAACATCGATTTCCCTAACCACAGTCAGCTGGATACTAACATGCACAGGGCTTTTGAGGGGTATTTTCTACTGACTGCTCAAATTTAAAATTTGTACAGGCCATCTCTATATTGGTTAATGCAATTTCAAAACGAAGGCTGTATATTTTCACACACAAAAAAACTTCCCTCATAAGACCTCCCATTTTCATTATAATCTGCAGATTGAATCCTCTTTGATCCCTATGATCTCTAGATCTATACAAATGATACACATGTTTTAAGATGTCAGCATAAAATGTAAAAAATATACCTCAGTATGCACTCTTAGATTTCAAATATTTTCTGAGCATAGGAGTTCTTTAACAAAAGCAATCCAACAGGAAACTCTCATATCTAAAGCTTCAAGAGTGTCTCTCATTGAAAGGGTATAAGGAGAAAATATGTGATCTCTTATCCCTTATTCTCTTCTTTTTCTTCCTCTCTTCCCCTCACGCAACTTGATAGCCTTTGGTGTGTCTATTCAGAAATCTATGGCTTCTAAGAGTTAGAAAACCACTGTAGAATGTAAATTTTAACAGTTAATGTTAAATGTTTCTTCTGGTTTGAAGGTTGTAGCAACATATCTGGCGTTAAAATCTGTCCCCCGTCCCTGGCACACTCCCTACCGAAGCCCAGCAGGTTCTAACTTAATTACTATTGTATTTAGAGATGTGTGTAAATAACTCATTTCAGATGTTAAAGAGAAGAGTTTGGCTCAGAACGTTAAGCAATTGGGTGTCGATTCATGGGCTCAGGGTTTTCAAGTTGTCCTTTTGCTGACATGTTTGACATTGGGAAAAATCACTGCTTCTCTTACCTTGGCTTACTCATCAATGAAGTAGCACATAATTATGCTGATTAACCTCACTGTCACAGAGTATTCATTCTCTAGCAATGATAATGCACTATTCCTTTTAAGAAACCAATGAAAAATGTTCCAAGGAGCAGGTAAAATTGGTCACACTCGTAGCAAAATAATAATTTAAAGGAAACATACATGCTGAAGGGCTTTGTGTATACACTAAGAACAAAAACTGGCTAATTTAGGTAAGATTTCACAGTAAAAATAATTTTTAGTGAAAATGCATGAAGTAGCTTGAAATAGTTTTCATTTTACTGTAAATTGGAGAGATGGCCAGAGTTAGGGTGGGGCAGGAGGTGGGAGTAGCGGTTGAGATATGTGCTATAATTCTGACAAGTGTACACTGCTTGTAAGACCTTGAAAAGGAAGAGGATGTTTTCGATTTGTTCTAAGTTTGATTAAGAGTCTTGCTAGTTCTGCCTGCTGGAATGCAAAAGTTCGTAAGAAAAAGTCTATCATGTTAAATCTTACATTAGGATGTTGTTTTTGACTACTAGTAAATTCAGCCCCTTAATTCTCTGCTGGAGAATGAATAGCTATCCCAGCTATAACAGAGGTCGTCGTCGTCGTCATCATCATCATCATCACTACTAAGTAAAATGGCCATTCTTTATCTCATATTTAAGGCAATCACATTGCATGCCCTAAGCAACAGTTTAGTGCCTTGTGCTTAGTCATATGAACAACAATTTTAGATTAATAGCAGAATCCTCTTAAGAGAAGAACTTGAGCTTCATGAAAGGTCACTCTCTAATTCAGGGTGTTTTTCTTACATTTCAGTCACTTTGCATTCTCATCAATTCTCCCACTGAGTGGCTCAAATCATTTCACCAAATGATCTTTTCAGCTGAGGTGAGTCAACCATCTTTGGGAAATTCATTAAAATGGAGGCCACTAGGGCACCACTAGCTCAGTTGAAGTACTCCTCACACAGGCTCAAGGAGTTAATGTGCTTACTAAAGTGCTGGCAAAATAGTTTATTCACCCAAAAAACTCTCTCCCCAAAACTCATTAAATCCTTTAACATGCTAGCAAAGCAGGGATTTAAAGATTTGACTCCTAATCCACTGGTTAAATTACAGATTGTTCAAAGTGACACTTTTTTACATTAAGAGCAAGGTCTTGGAAGACACTGATTAGAAGGGGAAAATACAAAATCTCAAAAGCAGCAGTGATGGATTAAAGTCTTGACCTCGGTCAACATCAGTCATTCTACACACATATGTGCTAGAATGAAGATGCAAAAGTAACCAAGACAGAGTGCTTGCCTTGAAGTAGTCCACAAGAAAGTGGGAAAGACACTAACCTTGGACAAGCAGCTCAATTTTCTTCTTCATAAAATGGAGAAAACAGTATACAGCACAAGTTACTATAGTGTAATGATGAAGAATGCAGGTGCTAGCTGGAGTCAGATAGTTCTGAACTTGAATCCAGATTCCACCCATATCTTGACTCAGTACGACCATGGGCAAGTTATTTAACTCACCTAAGCATGAGTTTCCTTGTCTTTAAATTGTGTGATAGCATTACTTAGCTGAAATGGTTGTTCTGTAAATTTGATTTGTTAATACACAAAGTACTTAACACTGTGCCAGACACACAGGAAGCTACCTAATCTTTTACACAGATGCTTACACTTAAACACACATTGATGTTTAGATATTTAAATCTTTAAGTCATGATGAAATAGTATTGTCCCTCTTGCACTTAACACACAGACAAACTATCAATGGATAATCACATGAACATACTTATAAAAGACATTTTGAAAGATAAAAATGTTATTAACATTCAAAATTTGCAGATACTGACTGGTACATATAAAATAGATAAACAAGTTTATACGGTGTAGCACAGGGAAATATATTCAGTATCTTGTAGTAGCTCGCAGTAAAAAAGAATATGAAAATGAATATATGTATGTTCATGTATGACTGAAGCATTGTGCTGTACATCAGAAATTGACACAACATTGTAAACTGACTACACCTCAATAAAAAAAAAGAAATAATAGTAATTACCAACTCTAAAAAAATGTTATATAAAATGAAACGTTCATAATATGGACAAAAAAGCGACAATATTTTAAAGGACACCAGTTACCTCAGTTAAGTATTTCAGTTAGCTTCTAAAGCCTTATGAACTGGAGGAAAAGCAAAGATTACCTGCCATTTCCCTACATGGCTGACACACAAGCTTCAATCTTGCACAAGATAATTACAATCATTTCCTCCCATAAAGCAGCATAGCAGTTTGTAAACAGGTCAATAATGAGCACTCATCTGACATACACATGGAATGGGAATACTCCTTATGACAGATAAACTCTAAGGTTCCTCCAGTAAGCCTCAGTTTCCCAGATCATGATGTCCACACCTTTGTCTAATCCCACACCCTTGAGTGTAGACAGGAATTGTGACTTGTTTCTGCCCCACAGAATATGGCAAAGGTGAAGAAATTATGAAGATATAGTTATGGCCCCAAATCAGGTGATTTTGAATTAATAAAAAAGAAGGTTACCTTGGGTGTGTGTGATAATTTTTTTTTGAGAGAGAGAGAGTTGGAAGCTCTCAAAAATGGGATTGGGGGCTCCTTGAGGTCAGAGACTCTCTCTCTACCTCTTGGCTTGAAGAAGTAAGCTACTATGGTGTAAGAGGCCCTATACAGAGCGTCCTGTAACAAGGGAACTGCAGGTAGCTTCTAGGAACTCAGAGCAGCCCAGTCAACAGCCAGATAAAAAGTGGGGCTCTTAGTCCTACAGCCACAAGGGGATGAATCCTGCCAAGAACCGAAGAGGGATTAGAAGCATATCTTTCCCCAGTTGAGCTCTTGATGAGGCTGCAGTGCCAGTCAATACATAGATTGCAGCCTGACAAGACCCTGAATCAGAGAACCAAGCTAAGCTGTGCCTTCTTTTCTGATACAGAAACTGTGAGATAACACATGTGTGTCGTTTTAAGCCACTGAGTTTGTAGCCTTTTTTATACAATATAGAAAACTAATATACTCTGTAGACAGAAAAGTTTTGACTTCAGGGCTCAGAAAGATGATACAAGAGTAAATGATGGTTTCTTCATGTACTGGTATCACTTTCTCCCTGTTGTAAGTAGGATTCTTTCTAGTATAGAATGGGAGATAAACCGTAATGAGTTTCACCTCTCTGTAATTTCCTGGATAAGGAAATTATCCACTTGAGATAAGGATCACTGGAGTAGTCAAGTGTTTTATTTGTATACTATTTACTAACTATATCATCGGGAAAAAATGCCACTAATTTTGGAGAAAGTGTCCTTTACTGGCTACTTTGGTTTTGAAGGAGGAAAAATTTTATTAATTTCTCCCTTAGGAAAAAAAGAGCAGAGAGAGAATTTCTAGATATCATCTTAAAATAATGAATGATTTCCTGTCGGTCTAGGGGAAGGACTATAGGAACATAATTGGAGTTTCAGATGGATCTAGGGGCCTAACTGGCCACACACCACACTGAACCATTTTTGAATCTGTAGAACACAGCGAAATACAACTACTTCTCTTGCAGTTCACATGTGGAAATTTTACCATTTACAAAAAATATAGACTCATGAGAAAATTAGAGATGAAAGGGAGCCTAAGGTTCCTTGAGCCTATTTCTTTCTTTTGCTGGTGAGAAAACTAAGGACAAGAGGTGGTAAATGACTGACTGCCTTATTGTCATTCAGCAAGTTATTACTGGAGCTGGGAATGGAACAAATATTTATATATACATGTATATAATAGGTATATATTTAATATACATATGATGTATGGACTAGATGAATTAAATATATTTGAAATAAATATATATAATTTAATTTTATATATTAATTTATATAATAAATCATTATATAAATAAATATATATATTTAATGCAAAAGGTACTTTTTTCAAAAATTGAAGAACAGTTGATTTACAAGTTTCAGATGCACAGCAAAGGGATTCAATCTCAAAAGGTACTTGAAACATTATTTAGCACAGGAGTTCAGTGCTCTGATTGGGAAAACTAAGGAGTTACAGGACAAAGCCCCTGTTCCCAGACATATAACAAAGAATTTTGCAAAATGAATCAGAAGCAATTCATTTGGGCTGCTGTTTCATTACTCCATTCTACTTCTTTCTGGTATTTCTAGTAGACAACACAAATATTCTCAGGAATTCAAGCATATTTAGACTCTTTTGCAGAAATTCTGATTTCTCCTGCTCCATCTATGAAATTCCTGTTGTATGAGGTCATCCTTTAGCTCATCAATATTCTTCCCCTCACCTGACAAATCAAAGCTTAACTGCCTCCCTATCCTTTCTAAACCTTTTGTCAAATCATTGTTTTTAATCTCTGATGGAATCACTCTAAAGTGTTAAAGGATTAATATCCTCCCAGAGATACATCCATTTTCAAAGCAATCATGAATATGCCATGTCTCAATTTCCTGAAATATGTCCAAATTAGAAATTTTACATTGTTGGGAAAGTGTTTCTGGAAAATGTATTAGAAGCTTTTGGACAACACCATTAAATGACTTAGAAATTCAGAGAGAGCTAGTTGCTAGGAAGTTACTTCAATAAATTGTAAGTAAACTAAGCACATGGTAATAACATCTTTTTAAAATGTCAATGTGTAAATAGGCACAGATACCTTCTGGACCCTTCTATTTTCAATGCAGAATCCAAACTAAATCTAAAGTGCTTAGCCTGGCCATGGAAGTTCCCAGAGTACATGTTGTTTAAAATGTTTTGTTGGTTCCCCCATATTTTTAATGATATTTTTTTCCCTACCTGAACAACCCAGAGGCTGAGCAAACGCAACCCAAATCCTGTGGTTCTTTTTAAACTCAGCTCCATTCCCACCTTTCTCACTCTGCTTCTTCCCACCCCCTACTCAGTTGCCATGTTCAACAACACTTCAAAGGTGTGGCTGGCTTCATTTCTGGGCTTAGATTCTGTTTAAAGAAGAAGCTAAATTGGAATCAGTTTATCACCCTTGGCTAGGATTTTTAACAGAATTTAAAACTGGAGAGGAACCCCAGCCACATCTAAAATGATACCAAGTGTATCAGCTGGATGCTTGACTTCAAACAAAGCTATAACTCTGGATAAAGCTCACTTGTCACTGCTAGTGCTGCATCTTGAGCCCTCAGATGTACAGCTTCATGGACACCCAGGATATTTTCAGTATTTTTATTTTATTTTTCTTTGAAAAGGGAGAAATAAGGCTTATTTTACATATTTTTCTTTTATATGAAGTTGCTTCTATTAAAATTAAAGCAAACAGAGAGAAATAAGTACTGAAAGATACACAAGCACAAGAGACCCCCAAATCAATCTTCTCTCCTTTACTTCGAATCAGTTCAGCAGTGGTAGTACTGGGAGCATAAACCCTAACCGTGAAATAATCTTACAGGTTAGAAAAAGCACGAACCACCACAGAGCTCCTTCACCTACTTGGCTGTGGTACTGGTAACTGGATGCGGTTAGTTGAAAGCAGAACCATTGTTTTGAAAAAAACACAAGTCCTATTTTATATCTTCTTATTTTATCTCTGGTTTCAAGCTTTGCTTAACATGTATCTTATATTTAACAAAGGCGTCATATGCCCTACAATCAGTGGCTTCAGTATAATACTTTGTCCTCTGTAAGTGCCATATGTTTTAATAGACTTTTCACTTAGATGAATGCTGAATGATAGACAAGGTGTTCTCCATAGGATAGGGCTGGAAAACTCCAAGCAAAGATAGTAGCATGAACAAAAGCACAATGAAATGAAATAATGGGGCATTTTTGTGGAACTGTATGCATTTCAGAATGGCTGATGTGTAGGATGGAGGCAGAGGTGACCTACTAGGAAATAAGGCTAAGGAGCAGGGAGAAGGATCTTATTTCTCACTTCAGACTGGCTGACTGTGCAGAATGAATACAGGTAAGGGCAGCATATAGAAAAGAGACACTTAGGGACACGAGAGCAGTCTGAGGGCATAGCAGGCCAGAAGAAAATGCAGCTAAGAGAACAGAGAACAAAAAATTCAGGAGACACTTGAAGGCAAACCAAGTTGAAGGGATGATTGAAGAATACGATACAACAGACAGTTATGTCAGTATTCAGGGATATGAGAAAGTGAAACAAAGAGAGAAGCACTGAATAGGTAAAGTCTGCCATTTTAGGAAATTAAAGATAAAAACATGGAAATTATACCAGGATGATCCATTTATTTAGAGCCTAACACATGGAAGATTGGAAAGCTCCTCAAATACGCATTTGATAGACTACAGGGTTCAGTGGAAAGCCCATGGGTTTTGAAGCCTGACAACCCATGTTGATTTTCCATCCGTACCTCTGTTATCTGTGGGATGTTGGAAAGTTATTTAACCTCTCAAGCACTGGTTTTCAAGTGTATGAGTTAAATAACAATACCACTTACCCTACAGAACATTTTGACTATTAAGTACATTTATGTAAAGTATCTGGCACAATTTTTGGCACATATAGGATGTACAGTAAATGTTAATTTATCTTATTGTAGAAAATCTATTTGAGGTATGTTTGCATTCTGCAGAGCTTAAAAAAGGCTTTTGTAGTAAAACAAGATTCAACATGATGGGCAGTAATGTATAAATACCACAAAAGAAAAAAGACCCTGGGGCCGCATTAAGGGAAAAAACCAATGGTGGCCCAGCAGGATAGAATTTAGCAACATTACGTCTTAGGACCATCTTGAGAGAGACATGAGTAGAGAAACTGTCTCCTTGGTAATTAGGGCCTATGATCCTTCTAGACTGGGCATAAAAAATGTTTTTATGAGCTTATCGTTCTATCTTTATAACATGGTGCTATTTGAAAAACTACTTCCTGTTTAACCCAGTTATAACCAATTCCAGTAATGATTTTGGCCATCAAAATGTTGCACTAAAATGTTTTGTAATACATTTTGCAGAGCTTAATCTGTGAAAGTAATTAGTAAAACAGTTCTATTTTAATGCCATTCAATTAAATCTAGATCTCATTATTTGTGTTCCTATTATGTACTAAACACCATGTGGGGTGCTATGGATAAAGGATGCATAAGGTATATCATATTCCCTCAGAGATCTCACATTTTAGTTGCCTATCTCTATGCATGTGGATTTTTCTCATCAAGGATCCATGGACTATAGTAATTTTATATATCACTGAGGCTCATACTAGTGCAAAGGTAGGGTTTATAAAAATGAACAAAATGTCCTAGCCTTTTATGTTATTTTTTTCAAAATCAGCCAATGTCCTTTCCTACTGGAAGTTTATCTTGTCTTGAACTATATCTGAGTGTCAAAATAAGACAGAATGTCAACTTCTAGAATCAATACTTATTTTCAGGGCAAGAAATTATTTTACTTAGTCTCCAAACATTCTTAGTATTCTCCAAACTTTGTTTCAGCAATATAATATGGTCTTCAAAGGTAGGTATTATTTCTGCTCTACTTTTTCAAGTGCAGGGCTTGACTTTCCAAGGTATCTTACTAACCTTTACTCAGTAACTTCTCCAAGGCTAGTAGGTAGAGTGATAAAACTCTCTCTTACTTCTAAATGTATACTTTTTCTTCTGGCAATTACCCTTGACTTCTTATTTTTACTTTCATTTCCCACACCCAAATTGATGTCTAATGATGCTAATTACCAAATATTTATTTCCTTTCTTTTTTTAAATGTATTTTTTAAATTATTGAAGTATTTAAATATTTCTTGAATCTATATGTCTTCTATCTCTACCCTGTTTAACTCAGGCACTTATTTATCATTTAAATCATTGCAATAGCCTCCTAAACCAACTTTTCCTCCCTGATCCTGCTCTATTGGCAAAGTAACCATTCAAATAAGAAATTCTGGCCATGGAGTTCATTTACTAAAAAACTTCAGTGGAGCCTTACTGTCTACAAGATAAAATCAAGTCTCTTTGTATAGAATAAAACATCTTCAATAAACTGACCATAAACTGTTCCCTGCCTACATGTTTGCATTTCTTCATGGCACTCCCTGCTTCGCTGTTGCTGCAACACTGAAAAACTCCATGCCTGGTGCTATTTAACTCCTCTCTCTCTGTGAAAACTCAGTTTGAAATATTTATTCCTCATCTGCTATTTGCTGCACTTGACTACCTTTTACTCATACTTTGAGAATAAGTTCATGTGTCATTTCTTTCAGGAAGCATTCTCTGATAACCTTCCACCACATAGGGTCAAACCCTGTTCCTCTGAACCTGAAGAGCTCTCCGTGTATCATTTTATCACAGCACTTATTATTGAACTTACCTGCATAGATTCCGAGCTTCTTCATGTCAAAAGCCATACGTCCTCAGTCTTTGTGTTATTATCTTAAGTTGCACCTAAAATATGATCATCAAATAAGTATTTCATGAAGCATACCATACCTTCTTTTCTAAAATATCTACAACATATTCACTATGGTTGCCATTTTCCTATGAACACATCTCTCCACTCAATCCTACCTAATAAATTTGACAACTTTAACCCTGAAACAAATGATATTTTATGAATGTTGGTGTTAGCTTTCCAGCTGGCTCAGACTTGGTCATTCATAACTACTCTCTGTTTCCTAGCCTTTAATTACTTTTATAATTTATTATTGAATTTTATTCCAGGGTTATCAGGTTTCTTTAGTAGCCCGTGGAGAGAGATTCAACAAAAGCCACTCAAAATCTAACTTAATTACAATCTCTGTCTTAATTACAGACACTCTATGCATTTTATTAACACCTTCAAAGAATTTTAAGTATATGAAAAAAGTAAAACTTACTTCTGTAATAATTACACTAATGTGATCCTGATAAATTAATCTATACTACCCTGGATCCTAATAGCTAAAATCTTTGTTGCAAAATAATCAGGGACCAGATGTTATGTGTTTTGCTATTGGTTTACCTCTTTTGAAATTGTTGCTGAAAATGAACTTAAGCACAAAAAGTTAGGAATAAATTCACAGTAAACAATTTTCTTAATTTCAACTACGTGTCAGCTCTCTAATAACAGACTATACCAGTTTTTTCTTATACCCCTAACAAATCTTCTGTAATACAGAAAGACAGACAGTACCAATAAATACTGACTGTTTTTCTTTGGCAACACACTCTTTGATAATCTAAGTGGAAAGTAAACTTCATTTGAAATGCAATAATGCAGCTTCTACAAAAACTAATTAAAAATAAATTAAGGTAATCAATATTTGTGGTTAGATCTCATGGGAGATTTCTTAAGTAAATGCACCTAAATTTAAGAGTGAGTATAAGAGAGGGACATCTGGAAAAAACTATCCCATACTGATTTCTAACATAAAATGAAAACATGTTTCAAAATATTCTTGTCTGCAACCTGCCTACTATCACCACTCCTATTCAACACAGTCTTAGAAGTTCTAGCTACAGCAATCAGGCAAGAGAGAGAAATAAAAGGGATCCAAATTGGAAAAGAAGAGGTAAGAGTGTCACTATATGCAGATGACATGATACTATATATAGAAAACCCTAAAAGGTCCACACAAAAACTACTAGAAATAATCGAAGAATTCAGCAAGGTAGCAGGTTACAAGATTAATGTTCAAAAATCAGTTGCATTTCTTTACACTAATGATGAATCAACAGGAAAAGAAAGTAAAGAAACAATCCCCTTTAAAATAGCACCCAAAGTAATAAAATACCTAGGAATAAATACAACCACTGAGGTGAAAGACTTATACATGCAGAACTATAAAACTTGATTAAAAAAATTGAAGAAGACTTTAAAAAATGGAAAGATATCCCATGCTCCTGGATTGGAAGAATCAATATTGTTAAAATGGTCATATTGCCTAAGGCAATCTACAGATTAAATGCAATCCCTATCAAATTACTCAGGACATATTTCACAGAACTAGAACAACTCATAAAAAATTTATATGGAACCACAAAAGACCTAGAATTGCCAAAAAATTACTAAAGAAAAAGAAAGAGGCTGGAGGACTAACTCCCAGACTTCAGACAATACTATAGAGCTACAGTAATCAAAACATCATGGTATTGGCACAAAAACAGATATATGGACCAATGGAACAGAATAGAGAGCCCAGAAATGAACCCACAAACTTTTGGTCAACTCATCTTCGACAAAGGAGCAATACAATGGAATAAAGACAGTTTCTTCAGCAAATGCTGTTTGGAAAACTGGACAGCAGCATGTAAATCAATGAAGCTAAAACACTCCCTTATCCCACACACAAAAATAAATTCAAAAAGGATCAAAGACTTAAACATAAGACAAGATACAATAAACCTCCTAGAAGAAAACATAGGCAAAACATTACCTCACATACATCTCAAAAATCTTCTCCTATGGTAGTCTACCCAAGAAATAGAAATAAAAGCAAGAATAAACAAATGGGACCTAATTAAACTTACAAGCTTCTGTACAGCAAAGGAAACCATAAGCAAAACAAAACAACCACCTACGGAATGCAAGAAAATTTTTGCAAAAGATGAAACTAACATAGGCTTGATCTCCAGAATATATAAGCAGCTCATATGACTTAATAAGAAACAACCAAACAACCCAATACAAAAATGGGCAGAAGACCTAAACAAGCAGTTCTCCAAGGAAGACATACAAATGATCAAAAGGCACATGAAAAAATGCTCAATATCACTAATTCTCAGAGAAATGCAAATCAAAACTACAGTGAGGTATCACCTAGCACCAGCCAGAACAGGCCATCATTTAAAAGTCCACAAATAACAAATGCTGGAGAGGCTGTGGAGAAAAGGGAACCCTCCTATACAGCTGGTGGGAATGTAGTTTGGTGCAGCCACTGTGGAAAACAGTATGGAGATTCCTCAAAAGACTAGGAATAGACTTACCATATGACCCAGTCATCCTGCTCCTGGGCATATATCCAGAAGGAACTCTACTTCAGGATGACACCTGCACCCCAGTGTTCATAGCAGCACTGTTTACAATGGCCAAGACATGGAAACAGCCTAAATGTCCATCAACAGATGACTGGATAAAGAAGATGTGGTATATTTATACAATGGAATACTATTCAGCCATAAAAACAACAACATAACGCCATTTGCAGCAACATGGATGCCCCTGGAGAATGTCATTCTAAGTGAAGGAAGCCAGAAAGAGAAAGAAAAGTACCATATGAGATCACTCATATGTGGAATTAAAAAAAAAAAAAGAATATAAATACAAAACAGAAACAGACTCATAGACATAGAATACAAACTTGTGATTGACAGGGGGCAGGGGGGTGGGAAAGGACAGACTGAGAGTTTGAAATTTGTAGATACTGACAGGCATATGTAGAATAGATAAACAAGATTATACTTATAGCACAGGGAAATATATACAAGATCTTGTGGTAGCTCACAGGAAAAAAGAATGTGACAACAAATCTATGTATGTTCATATATAACTGAAAAATTGTGCTCTATGCTGGAAATCGACACAACATTTTAAACTAACTATAACTCAATAAAAAAATATTCTTGTATGCTAGACAAAAGCATAAACATGTTACAATATGACTCCTGTAACTTAGGGGATTTGGATTTTTCATGTCTACTATCTCCATTATCAAGTGGAACTGTCTTTTCATGTAAGATGGTCACAGACATCAGAAGTGGTATTTATTCATCAATTTTCCTGGCAATAAGTTATTTCAACTTAAAGCTTATCTGTCTGACCTAAGTTTTTAATCCAATCATTGCTGTGGGACAAAAATGTTAGGAATATACTACCAGTAACTTAATATTTTACAAGTATTCTCCCTCTCAAAAAGAATTTGATCAAAGAAGGTGCTTCTGAGTTAGACACTCAAGTTGAATAACAGTATTTAAAACTACTGGAAAGCAGGAAAAATTGAGCTGAAAATGTAATAGGTAATTATATTCACAGGGAGACAATGATTTTACCCCAACTTTGTGGCCTTCATCTATAGACCTAATTCTAAGTCACTGAGGAAAAATAATTCCCTGGCCGTATAACAACGTACATTCCAATAATGACATCAGTGAAGAGGAGAGAACAGTAAGGTAACACAAGCAAAAACTTACAAATAAACTGGTTGTCGCCAGAGGAGACAGAGGTTGAGGGGTGAGCAAAATAGGTGAAGGGGATTAAGAGGTACAAACTTCTAGTTATAAAATAAAAAAGTCTTGGAGATGTAATGTACAGCATAGGTAATATGGTGAATAATATTGCAACTTTGTATGGTGATGAATGGTTACTAGACAACAGGGTGGTCAATTTATAATGTATATAAACGTTGAATCATTATGTTGTATACATGAAATTAATATAATATATCAACTATACTTCAGTTAAAAATCATTGGACATGATGATGGTAAAAAAGAAAAGAGTCTAAGGAAAGAAACTTTGGGGGAAATTCTAGCCAGCTGTACACCGGAATAACAAATAAGCATCCTAGAAAACAATTCATACACAATTTTGACAGATGGATAAAACAGAATAAATAACCCGCAGACTAATGACAATGACAATTAATAGATGGCTTGCTTAGTTGAATCTCTGTGACTCGGGATTTGGCACACCATATTCCACTGCTGTATAGTTATGGGACACTCATGTTTCTTTGGGTGGTATTGACAGCATGATGGGAAAATTCAGAAGATGATAGCTGCCCCTACTTTATTATTTATTAAAACTTACCACACATTTCAGTTAAGTAGGCTTATGCATCTGGACACAAGAAAAGGACTTGAAATCTCCAAAGGACACCTAAAACCAAATGGATAAAAACAAGTTGGAATGTGTATTAGGTTTGATTTTATATGGACTGACACATGAATAAACAAAAATTCAAACTAAGCTACATTTCTCATGTCCTTGGATTTACGAGACATACGTTGTGCTGTTGATAGTCTGTGCTAAAACACATATTTATTGAAGAAAATTTGTTTTACATAAAAAATTAGAAAATAGTAATCTCTTATAATCCACTCTCAACCAATAACTGATACTAACCACAGATTTCACA
The DNA here is from genome assembly GCF_009834535.1 of Camelus ferus. Lineage (NCBI taxonomy): Eukaryota > Metazoa > Chordata > Mammalia > Artiodactyla > Camelidae > Camelus > Camelus ferus. The sequence goes on from NC_045699.1 coordinate 16,313,988, forward strand.
GCTCCCTCATTTCTTGGTAAGGGGACAGGAATAACTCTAAAGGATGTGTTTATACTGGTTCCTGAAGTGTTTCCAGTAGAATTAATTATCACCCACAGCTTCATAACAGATACTTATTTGACTATCCTCCTTTTACTCTTTTTACTCCTGCAATGGTGCTTCCTCATCTTTCAGATTAACTACGAACATTTGAAACCTTGTATCGAGATGTGATTAATCCAAAACTAAGACAAATTAATACAGAAAATTTAAAAACTATATACTGTCTCTATGAGAAGATTAACAAAACTGATGTATGAATTGAAAGATGAACGAAAAGGATAGAAGCTATAAATATGAGTATCATGAATTTAAAAGAGGATGTTTCTATAAATATTACAGATATTAAAAAGATAATAATGCAATAACATAAAAAACTTTTGACGGAAAAGTTGTCATTTAGATGAAATGGATAATATCCTAGAAAAATAAACTTAATGAAATTAACACTTGAGTAAATAATCTGAATAGTCTTGTGTCTGTTAAAGTGATTGAGTACATATATAAAAACCTTTCTCCCCTAAAAAAACTAGCTTTGTATAGCTTCACCAATAAAATTTTACTAATTTATATTTTTTAAATTGTAAGTTTCAGAAAATACAAAAGTAATATCTTTCTAATAATAATAATAATAATAATAATAATAATAATAATAATAATAATAACAACAACAACATAAAAATCTGACTAGGGCATTTCCATAAAGAAAAATTACAGGTGAATCACTTCATAAACATTGTATAAAATATCTCATCCAAAATTCAATGAGATTTAAAAAGCATATAATGAGTAAACTGGATTTTCTCCAGGAATGCAAAGCTACCTTAGTATTTAAAAATCTATCAATGTAAATTACCCTACTAAGAATGTAAGGGGAAAAAATCAGTTATCTGAAGAGGCAGAAAAACAACGGCTTAGTTCTAGGATATGGCTTAGTCACACACATCCTGTGGAAGGCAGAATATGAGACATATGGACCCATGTTCCAAGGAGTTCTATTTCATTAAAAATCCCCTGCAAAATGAGTTATATAATTTTATGCTATGTATCCAATGTTTGTAACCTTCAGCAAGTTACGTCATCTCTTTTTTTCTTAGTAAAGTTGCAAACCACAAAATTTGCCACTCCCTGAACACATCATTTTAAGGATCCAAATTTCATAAAATATATGTTAAGACATTTAAAAATATATACTTGCTATATCTTTTTTCTGTATCTAATTTTTATTAAGGTCTTGATTATGATGCATAGAGATTAATGACACTGTACAAAATATGGTATCAGATAGTGCAATATTATTTGGAAAACAGTGATAGCTAGAGATATAATGGTTCAGTTCTTGAGTTCCATGAGAGCTTAAGGGTTCAATCAGGAAATTTAAATTCAGCCAATAAGAATCATCTTTATTAGTGTCTTAAATTTCTTCCTTTGCCAATTGGAAGCAAGCTAGAGGAAGATGACTAAAAATGAATCAGCATATGTAACATGCATTTTACAAAATCTGATTTGGTTCTCCTTTATATTTGACATAATAAATCCTAGGAGTATTGCAGTATTTTAAAATACTTATACATAATCCAAACAACTAGACTTCCTATAGGTATAGTTAGACTCTCAACAGGAAAGGATTTCAAGATTTCTTCTTTTGTTTTAAAACATGTGTATATGATAAAACTTATAAATATAATTAAGAAATCTGCATGTACTATTTGCAAGTCTTCTAAGTTCATAGCAGTGTAGGCGGGATAAAAAGTAAACACAATATTCTCCACCAGACACTGTTATTTATCTCCTTGGTTTTCACAGTATTCTAGTCATATGTCTATAATAACATACATCTTCTATGATTTATTCATCTATTGACATGCCATCTCCCCCTTTAACCTGGGGATACTTTAGAGATACAGTGAATTAATGCTGTTGCTCTTAACTGCTCTTGACTATCTACTTAGTACAGAGTAAGTACCAACATACTTATTTTGAATGAACAAGTGAAGCAAGGATTTTTTTTTTATATGTAAAAAATATTACACCAGATGTTCTCTCTTTTACAATGCAATGGGGCCAGTATTATGGTCTAATTCAAATGAGGTCTCCAAATAATTATTAAGTAAACTACATTTAATTAAAAATTACTGTGTCCTCCTCTTTTAACAAGAAGAGCAACAGAAACAAAACAAGAACTCTGGAAAAACTTTGTTTTCTTTTGCTTTTGGATTGTGTACCATCAAGAAAATTTTAAGAAGTTAAGCATTCAATAACCATATTTAAGTGAAACGGCCTAAATGTCCATCAACGGATGACTGGATAAAGAAGATGTGTTATATTTATACAATGGAATATGATTCAGCCATAAAAACTGACAACATAACGCCATTTGCAGCAACATGGATGCTCCTGGAAAATGTCATTCTAAGTGAAGTAAGCCAGAAAGAGAAAGAAAAATACCATATGAGATCGCTCATATGTGGAATCTAAAAAACAAAAAAAGCATAAATACAAAACAGAAATAGACTCATAGACATAGAAATCAAATTTGTGGTTGCCAAGGGGGTGGAGGGTGGGAAGGGATAGACGGGATTTCAAAATTGTAGAATAGATAAACAAGATTATACTGTATAGCACAGGGAAATATACACAAGATCTTACGGTAGCTCACAGAGGAAAAAATGTGACAATGAATATATATATGTTCATGTATAACTGAAAAATTGTGCTCTACACTGGAATTTGACACAACATTGTAAAATGATTATAAATCAATAAAAATGTTAAAAAAGAAAAAAGAAAAAGAAAAAAAGCAAAAAAAATCATATTTAAGTAACTAATCTTGCAACTTGTTTCAATAACTCAAGCAGTGGAATAATAAATGTGTGGATTTGAGCTGAGGTTGTAGATACTTACCGCAAATATGGATGTATCTAAAAGGTAGGTGAGAACACAGACAAAACATACAGATGGGAAAGACTGAAAATTTGGGGGATATTGAGCAGAACAATTAAGAGGAGTAGACTGATTAAGTAATCAAATTGGAACAGTGAGTTGGGTCATTTTTGAATGCTATCATAGGAAATGACAAAGCCATAAAAATTTTGAGCTAGTGATACATATAAAGCTGAATTTAATAACATTAATATGGAGAATGTGTACAATTTGTACTGCATATAGAATCTGAGAGGAGAAAAAAGTTATTTAAATCTTAAGGTGGTTCTGAACTGATTTAAAATATGGATACTACAACAGTAATGAAGAAGTAGTAGATATGGGACAAAGAAAAATTGAGTAGGCATGGCCAAAGGGGAAAAAGAAAAGAGATGCTGTATCTATTTAACTATATTAAAACATTTGAGTAAAGCATTATAAGATGCTCCTTTTATGATTTAATACATAATAACCAAGGTGTATATTTTGGTATGATTATGATCTAGTCACTACTGCATATTATCTGTCAGAATATTCAGTCATTTCTGTTTCCACTTGAGAGCTTTCCAATAAAAATATTTTTCAATATTTTACTATTAAGTATTCAGATATGTGGTAGACTTTGTATAAACTATTTGTTGTGGTCACCTATCACAATCTTTTCTTTACTTAGTTGCTATAAAGAACAAAACTTTTGGGAAAAAGGAAAGCCTTGACAGTCTTCTGGCTTTAGAATTACTCAACCTAGAAAATTACTCCTGGCATTCACCTACTTTGTAGTCTATTTCTGAAGTAATTCCCTAAAGATTTCTTTCCTTTCTGAACTCTGCACATACCATTTCATTTCCTGTCTTCCTATATGACAGGCAAAGCATCCTTTGCTTTTAAAAAGAGCTATTTAACACCATACTTCATCCAAAGATAGTGTGTGTATTTGTAGTGTGCTGCACACATAAGTAGGGGGGAAAGTCTGGAAAATCCTTGTATAAGGGAATCTGTTCCTCTAGTCTGCCTAACTTGTGCACTGGAAACTTACCATAAGTTTCAACTGGACCCAACATATCAGCAATTCATCCTCTCCCATTCTTATTTCTTACTGTCCCGTGAAGGAAAAGAAACAGATTGCTAAACACATAATACCCAATGAGACTTGGCTATTGGAAGTCGGCCTCCTGGATGAAGGGGTGATTGCTAAGGCAGCATGAGCTCTTCCCTTACCTGCTACACTGATTTTCCTTGACTCAGGAAATTTTAATGCTAACAAAAATGCTTTACTGATTATAGCTGAATCCTCTGTAAAAGTTTTATAAATACTATGTATGAATTAAGGAAACGTATGTAAAACAAACTTCCAATATTGTGGAGTTAATATTGGTGAAATCTCAAGCAGAAGAAAATCCTATCCTGACCCCAGTGAGACCTTCTGTCTTGTGTTATTTATCTATTTCTGTGTTGTTGCTTTAGTTTCTATGGCCCATCCTGAGCCACAATATGACCTGATCCGCACTAGAAGAACTATCTATGGGTATCATAGCACTTATAAATATTTTTGTGACTTATCACTTTCTGGCTATAATTCTGCAATGTTTGTACTGTATATACACAGTTTTCAACAAATGCATCTCTAAAATTTTAGCCATTTTTGTTGCAATTTTCCTATTTGACAGATCTTTATAACGCTTATAGATTCCTTCAGTGGCTTGTACTTCCTTCAGTGGCTGTTTTTTATTGTGCCACTTGACTTGTGATTTAAAAGTGTTTTTTTTTTTTCCTGACCTTCACTGTCCTTTACTTATTTTTTGCAACAGTAGCAGATTTTAGTAACATATCTGATCTCCTCATGGTAAAATAACTACTTAGATAATCAGTACTTTAAAAACTTCTTCCAGAGTGCAGAAATAATTGACTCTGATTATTCTGGTGTGCTGCTTTCTCTTCTAGATTATGAACTCTTTGAGAACAGGGTGTGGGTCCTTCCTTTATATCCCTGGCATAAATGCACTGCCTAGCAAGTAATAGGTATTCAGTAAAGATTTTTTGAGTCAATGAATTAATTTATTTCTAATAAATGTTATATGTTGTGAGTTTCATAATCATCCAACTAGAGGGGGAGAGTTGAGTCAGATAACCTTTTCGGGATTTCTTTTTCTCCTTTTCTGATTCCATGATACCATGTGTAACATCTTAATCAATAATATGCATACAAATATTCTGTTTAGCTTGGTGCAAAATCATTGTAAACTGATTCAAAAGGTTCTGTCTTTCTGAATCATAAAGATTGTATTTTCACTTCAGAATGACCTTTTTTGGCAGCTATACACAGTTTTGGTTATGGTCTTAAATGTCTCCTAATGGCAAATCATAAGTTGTTATTTTTTCAGAAAATACAATCCTACTACAGTGACAGAATCATAAATATATTGCATTTACAGTTAAGAGTCTGAAGCTTTTAGTGTGAATGGACTCTAAAATAGCCACGGGTGACCAGTTTGATATTTAGAGTCTGTGGCATTTCCAAAGAGACGAATCTTTGTTTACTGACTGTCTGACAGTATTGCTTCTTCAGATGAAGTAAACATCATTTGTGGTTCAGCAGGAAGCACACACCACACACAGTGCCTAAGCAACTGCTTTTCCGTGATCACTGATTATAATTTATGTATTTTCAAGGTCAAAGAAAAGTCTGGTTAGGAGTATAGAGTAGATATCCAACTACATTCTCAGTAGAAAGGTCTTTGAAAGCCTTTTCTAGCTTTGGCAGTGATGTACTATATGCTGTAGGCTTACCATGTCTCTTTAGCAGGTCATATATCTTCTTTTATGCTCAGCTGAGTAGAGCTAAATTAATTTCTAAATCTCATTGCCATATTATATGTCTCCAAAATTTGAGTATATGTGGATAATTTCTGGCTATTTTTAAAAAAGCCTTTCAGTTATACAACTTGGGAGGGAAGAAGAGGTAACTCTCTCTGCTTTATAACCCTGAAATCTTGGGGTGTAAATTAAAATTAAATCACATTATGTGTGTAAAAACTTTACACTCTAGAGAAAAAGATCTATTTTATATTTGTAGGAGTATGTAAAAGGAAAAAGATAAATAGAATAACAATAAATAATGCCTATTGAAAAATCAACTCTAGAAGAACAAGCAGCTTTTCTGTTTTAATGCAAAACCAAAATGGTATAAAACCATCTGACACGTATGAAATGAGGAAAGAATATACTAAAAGAAGAGCATTTGCTATTATTATTATTATTGTTGCTATTAAATTTCCTGCTTAATTTTTTTTTTTTTTTTGGATAAAATGTAACCAGCAGTGTAAACTGAGTGAAGGATACACGGGATTTTTCTGTACTATTTTGCAACTTTCAGTGAATCCACAATTTTATCAGAATAAAAAGTTCCCCCCCAAAATCACATTTGTGGATATCAAAAGGCAAAATATAACATTTATTATATCATGTATTTTGCTTATTCATATTCTGACGAGTTTCTTAGTTTGCACTTTTTACACAGGGTAAAACTGAACTTTTTGGGAATTCACTGAACAAACATCAGGTATTTAACGTAAATTGGTAATGATGCTGAGTAAGTAAGTTAAAGTGATGTTTTTTCCTTCTTAACAATGGGAAAGACTCTAATATTAGTGGTCTACATTGAATAAAATTGTGAAAGAAAGTAAATGCTTTTCACAATTCCTCTAAAAATGAGAAAAATGAAGTATAAATTGAAACTTGTAAATATCTGAAGGAATTAATGGGGAGAAGTTCTCAGGAAAATCAGAAGCTATTGTGAGAGTGTATTCACTTAATGTTGGAGTCAGTTTGCTTGACAAATGGTTCAGATAAGCATGTTTAGAAAAATTACCCTTTATACATCTTCAAATATATTTCACAGCCTTAATGTTTAAATTATAAAATAAGAAAAAAATTATTATATATTTAAATTCAAAGAGGTAGAAAAAAATGACAATGTAAAACTAAGAATAATAAAAGTTATGAGTTTATAAAGAGAAGGAAAATTAAATTCACAAATTTGAATGCAGAAACACAGTATAATTAATAATTACAATCAATAAGATGTTCTTAAAGTAAACACACAGTTAAATGGCTAACTTACTAAAAAATATCAATCATTTTTTAAACAGACATGGTGGTTGTAAAGAACATTTGGAAAAATGATACGTGGAAATAGTAGAAAAACTCTGAAAAAGAATATTAGCTATTGGCGAGCTCATATATTAAGAAATAACAGAATATTGCAGTAGTTCAAAAACTTGGTCTTGTTGCACTAAAAAATTTTTACTGAAGTAAATAGAAAATCCAGTGACATATTTTTGAAAGAATTTAATATATGATAAAGTTGGCTTTATAAAGTGGTGAAAAGTTAGTTTACTAAAAAGAAAAAAAATGTATGTATCTATATATGTATATATTCTTGGGACAACTGGTTAGCCATGTGAGGGAAAAAAACCACATCTTTATCTCACTATGTATGCCAAAATATAAGCCAAGTGTATCAAAAATTTAAAGTAGTGGAACCATGAAAGTAGTTTAAAGAAAAAAAGGCTGTTTAATATTCTCAGAATGCAATTTCTGAAGTTATAAACAAACAATAAAATGGAGTAATACTGACTAGGTAAAAAATGAACACTCCTCTATAGCAAAATTGTTGAAAGACAAAGTCAAAAGGCCAAAGAAGAACTAGAAAAATAATTTGTAATATATCTTGCAGACAAAAAGCTCATATGCTGAAAAGAATATCTTTCATTATCTGATCCACAGTTTTTCTGACCAACATCAATTTCTAACACACTTACCCTTGCTCCCTCCTTTCTGACCCCACCTACTCCTTATTTTCCTTAAACAGTCCAAACAGTCTCTTATCTCAAGGCATTTGAATTGTAGTCATCCCTTGATATCTCCAGGGGAATGGTTCCAGGACACCATGCAGATATCTAAATCCATGATGGTCAAGTCCCTTACATAAACTGACATAGTACGAAGAATACAGCTGGCCTCCTTTCCACAGATGCTGAACCCATGGATAGAGGACCAACTGTACTGTTGCCTCCAACTGGAATGTGCTTCTTTCAGATATCCACATAGCAGGTACCCACATATCTTTAAGTTTCTGTTTGCATATCCCCTCCTCAGATAGTCTCCTGATTATTATAGCCACATTAGCACCCTTGTTTCCTTCTGTTATTTCTTTTCACAGCACTATTATGTGTATGTATCTATATATGTATAAATTTACTGCTTTAAATTAGTTTATATATGTATATATGTGTGGTCAGTCTTCCTATTCTCAAAGTTCTTGCAAATAGGAACATCATGCTTTTATTTATCATATTGGCTTAAAATTCTGGTAGCACACAGAGTTTTAGAAAATATGGGGAAACATAACATTTCTTAGGGAATGATGTTGAGCACTTTATCAAAATGCATTCTTTACCTTTCACTGAGAAATTACAGGTCTAAGAATTCATACAACTAATAGAATCACAGGTATATATAAATATATGTTGATTTTAGTATTATTAAGAATAATAATATAAAAGGAAACAATCAAAATGTCTACTTGGGGCCAACAGAACAAATGACTAAGCATCAAAAATGGTATCTCACACAGCACTTATAAATAATGAAGCAGATTCATAATTCTGTTAGCAAAAAAAAAAAGGCAAAACAAGGAATACAACATAAAATACAATATGTATAATTTGGTTCCATTTATGTAAGAAACCAATAAATGAAGTTGATAATTACCATATAGGGAGTGGAACAAGTTGTCTGGGGTAAGAGTAAGACCTAATTTTAAAAGACCCTACAGCACCCTAAGTTCATAGCAATGCAGGCCTTCCTCAAAAAAGAAGAACAATCTCAAATAAACAATCTAACTTACCATTTAAAAGAATAAGAAAAAGAAGAGCAAACAAAACCTAAAGTCAGCAGAAGGAAGGAAATAATAAACATCAGGGAGGAAATAAATAAAATGGAGATTAAAAAAAAAAAAACCAGAAAAACTCAATCAAACCAAGAGCTGGTTTTTTGGAAGAGTAATAAAAATTGACAAACCTCTGGCCAGGCTCACCAAGAAAAAAATAGAGAGAACATAAATAAATAAAATATGAAAGGAAAATGGAGAAATCATAACCAATACCACAGAAACACAAAATATCATAAGAGAATACTATGAACAACTATACAGAAACAAATTGGACAACCTAGAAGAAATGTAGAAATTCCTGGAAACATACAGTCCAGCAAGAAGAAAGAGACTGCTTGAACAGACCGATCACTAGAAATGAAGTAGAATTAGAAGAAAAAAAAAAAAAACAAAACCAACTCCCTGCAAACAAAAGTCCAGGACCAGATGGCTTCACTGAGAAATTCTACCAAACATACAAAGAACTCACACTGGTCCTTCTCAAACTCTTCCAAAAGACTGAAAAAGAGGGAGAACTCCCAAACTGATTCTATGAAGCCAACAGCATATAAAAAAGATTATGCACCATGATTAAGTTGGATTCATCCCAGGGACACAAGGATGGTTCAACATATGCAAATCGATCAATGTGATACACCACATCCACAAGAGAAAGGACAAAAACCACATGATCATCTCGATACATGCAGAAAATGCATTTGATAAAATTCAACACCCATTGACGATAAAAACTCTTACCAAAGTGGGTATACAGGGAACATATCTTAACATAATAATAGCTATTTATGAGAAACCTACAGCCAGCATAATACTCAAAAATGAAAAACTGAAAACCCTCCCACTAAAATCTGGAAGAAGACAAGGATACCCACTCTTACCACTTCTATTCAACATAGTCTTGGAAGTCCTAGCCACAACAATCAGGCAAGCAAAAGAAATAAAAGGGACCCAAATAGGAACAAAAGAGGTAAAACTGTCATTATATGCAGATGACATGATACTATAAATAGAAAACCCTAAAGGCTCTGCAAAAAAACTACTAGAGCTAATAAAAGAATTTGGCAAGTTAGCAGGATACAAGATTAACATAATAAAATCAGTTGCATTTCTTTACAATAACAATTAATTAACAGGAAAAGAAAGTAAAGAAAAATCCCTTTTAAAACTGCATCCAAAACAATAAAGTACTTAGGAATAAATCTGACCAAGGAAGTGGAAGATTTATACATAGAGAACTACAAAACATTGATTAAGGAAATTAAAATAACTTAAAGAAATGGAAAGATATCCCATGTTCTTGGATTGGAAGAACTGATACTATTAAAATGGCCATACAGCCCAAGGCAACCTATAGATTTAATGCAACCCCTATCAAATTAACCAGGATATTTTTTAAAGAATGAGAACAAACAATCCTAAAATTTATATGGAACCACAAAAGACCCAGAATTTTCAAAGAAACATTGAAGAAAAAGAACAAAGCTGGAGGTATAACCCTCCCAGACTTTAGACGATACTGCAGAGCTACAGTATAAAAAAAAAAACCAAACAAAACCAGCGTGGTATTGGCATAAAAACAGACATATGCATCAATGGAAAAGAACAGAGAGCCCAGAAATAAATCCATAAACATTTTGTTAATTAATCTTTGACAAAGGAGGCAAGAACATACAGTGGAGAAAAGACAGTCTCTTCAGCAAGTGGTGTTGGGGAAACAGGACAGCAGCATGTAAATCAATGAAGTTAGGACACTCCCTCACACCATACACAAAAATAAACTCAAAATGTTGCTTAAAGACTTATATATAAGACAGGACACAATGAATCTCCTAGAAGAAAACATAGGCAAAACATTTTCTGACATAAATCTTACCAACGTTCTCCTAGGGCAGTCTACCCAAACAATGGAAATGAAAGCAAAAATAAACAAATGGGACCTAATTAAACTCATAAGCTTTTGCACAGCAAAGGAAACCATAAGCAAAACAAAATGACAACCTATGGAAAGGGAGAAAATACTTGCAAATGATGTCACTGACAAAGGCTTAATTTCCAGAAGATATAAAACAGCTCAAACAACTTAATAACAACAACAATGACAAAAAAAACCCCAACTCAAAAATGGGCAGAGGACCTAAAGAAGCAATTCTCCAATGAAGATATACAAATGGCCAATATGCACATTAAAAAATGCTCAATATCACTAATTATCAGAGAAATGCAAATCAAAACTACAATGAAGTGTCACCTCACACCAGTCAGAATCTCCATCATTAAAAAGTTCACAAATGATAAATGCTGGAGAGGGTGTGGAGAAAAGGGAATCCTCCTACACTGCTGGTGGGAATGTAGTTTCGTGCAGACATTATGGAAAACAGTATAGAGATTCCTCAAAAAACTAAAAATAGATTTACCATATGATCCAGCAATCCCATTTCTGGGTGTATACCTGGAAGGAACTCTAATTCAAAAAGATACATGTTCATAACAGCACTATATACAAAGCCAAGACATGGAACCAATCTAAATGTCCACTGACAGACGACTAGATAATGAAATTGTGCTATATTTTAATACAATGGAATACCACTCAGCCATAAAAAGAATAACATAATGCCATTTGCAGCAACATGGATGGCCATGAAGAATGTCATTCTAAGTGAAGTAAGCCAGAAAGAGAAAGAAAAATACCATATAATATCACTCATAAATCACTCACATGTGGAATCTAAAAAAAAAAAAAAAAAAAAGGACACTATGAACTCATCTACAAAACAGAAACAGACTTGCAGACATAGTAAACAATCTTATGGTTACTGGGGAAAAGGGGTGAGAAGGGATACATTTGGGAGTTTGAGGTTTACAAATGCTAGCCACTATACATAAAAAGAGATTTAAAAAGTTTTATTCTATATAGCACAGGGAACTATGTTCAATATCTTGTAATAACCTTTAATTAAAAATATGAAAATGAATATATATATGTATATGCATGACTGTACACCAGAAATTGACACATTGTAATTGTACTTCAATAAAAAATTAAATAACAATAAAACAATCTTGAAAAAATTAAAAAAATAAAAGACCCTACTGTACCCTTTATTTTATCACTTTATGAGTCATTTGAACATCAACAACCACAACGAGAGAGACAGAAAAAGGATAGTAGGGTGCAAGCTAAGCTATGCAGTGATCAGGCTGGTGAAAGGGCAGAAGTTTGACAATAAAGAACCTCAGAGGTCATGATAAGATGTTTGTTTATGTAAAGGATGGGAAATCCCTGAAGGGACTGAGTTTGACAGAAACCTCCTAGCCAAATGTTGCAAAGTCAGAGTTTGAAACTAGTTTTGTCTAATTCTTCTCTACATTCCAAATAAGATTGTTTACAGGGATTGAACAATATGATTTGAGAACTCTGTAAATAAACTGATTTACCTAACTTTACATAGGCATGCTATATTGGGTTTACCTGGTGCTATCATATATACAATGGACAGCAGATTTTCTGAGAAGTGAAATGAATCCTTTGCACTTAAATGTATAAAACAGATTATGTGCCTAAGTTACAGATATCTTTAAAAGTTAAGTACAATTATATAACCATTTTTTTTCTCTCAGATGGGGAGTTATATTTGTAACTCCTCTATAACTTGAACACAAGGAGGTATATATTTATACAATATATTCATTTCTGTTTCTAGTTTTATTAGGAACTTTGTCTAAAATGCGTTGTAATTGGTACTGCTGGTACTAACCTGAAGACTTCAATTTTTCTGTGTATGCTGAAAATATTATAAATATAAATGGAAAATGTGTGTTAACACAGTAACTGTTTAAAGGTGAATGAATGAATGAATGAATGGTTCCAAGATAGCTGTTATGGGAAATTCTAGCATTTTTCTTTGGGAAACTCTAGTGTTTCCTTTATTAAAATTAAGAAAGTAGTAGGTAGAGCTTCAAAGAAAACCATTAGCTTTTTCTTTTTTGAAGTAATTTAATTCTATTACTACATTTTATTATGTTACACGTTTACTGATTTTTGAATAAAGGTGATGCTATTAGATAATTTTTTCCAAAATTATTTCTCCATCAAAGATATTTTGAAATATCTTTGATGTTCATATACTTACAATTACTATTTGTCATCTTCCTAAAGTTAACATTTAGATTATTAAAACACCTTTCTAGTGGGCATCTTTGCTTCTGGTCCATTCAACTCATCTGAGCCAGCTAAAGCTCTATTTTATTTCTCTGCTAAAGTATCTGAAATGACGCCTTACTGTTCAAAGGGTAGTGTCTCAAATCTTTTGTCTGCCACATAAAACCTTTAAGATTGTGAGTTTCAGTATAAATGGGTTACCCTACATAAAAATAATTAGAGGAAAATAGTCCTAAGTTGTGGGATCTGAGTCCTGGAGCTAGATCTTGCCATTGAGAATGGGGCAAAAACTGAGGGAATGAACTAGAAGCAGGCATATAAGAAATTTAGACCAGAATGATAAACTTGTTATTCCTCTTCCTCCTAAAAAAATCAATAGACACCATGCCAGGCGTCAAAGTAGAAGCATGGAGGCAAAGTAGGAGTAGTTAATTAATATAAATTGTTTGTTAAGAAGGTAAGGATGGAGGCAACTTTCAATACATTTAATGGGATTCTTCCAATAGTTGAGTGGAGGGTTCCAATGGAAATTCAGAAATATTAGCAGATGGTCAGAGACAAAATCATTTTAAAAATAAATACTGTATTTCAGTAGCACTTAAAAGATTTGTATTTTATTTGCCTTTCTATATTTATATGCAATAAAATGATAGCTAATATTTATGTAAAAGTTAAGATATATTAGATGCTTTGCATGCATTATCATTTCCATTCTTAAAATAATAAATACTACAAGGTAAGAACTATTATTATCATTACCAGTTCATAAATTATAGAACAGAAAAAGTAAATGACATGCCAAAGATGACAGTAAATGACACTTAGGATTGGAAGCCAAGCTTTGCTGACACATACTCACAGAGTGTATGCTTTGGGCTACTCCACTGCTTTTCCCACCAGTAATTGTTGCATATTCCCAATGCTATACAGCTACAAATATATTGATAGAAAAAGAGAATCCTGAAAAACAATATATTGATTATCTATAGAGCTGCAGTTGCCCTTCTGAATAGGAACTGAGATTAGGTCTGTATTTTTCAGAAAATGTCCAACTCTGAGAAACGGTTTATATTGTGAACTCTCCTTTGCCCTCAGTCCAGCTGGTGCCCTAGGGTAGACATTTTCCTCCAGAGTATGCTGTTGGGCAGGCTGAATCATGCCCATTTAGTCCATTTCTCTGTGACTGGTCTCCTTAACACATGCTAATATTTTAACAATGATTTTTTGTTGTTGTTGCTTGAGACACCTTAGCTATCTTACAGAGCAATCTATTTTAGGTAATGAACAATAAAGATGTTTACAAAGTAACTTTACATCTGGCTCTTAACTAAGGAAATCTGAAATACTAATTTTCATTTCAGTTTGTGATCACAAAACACTTAAAATAGAAAAAAAAGGTAGTTTAGTAATCTTCTTTTATTTGCTCTTATTTAATACTCTAATAGGAAATATTCTACTTATAATATTAAGGTCTTTGTGTTTTAAAGTTGTTTCCAGTGCTTACCTTATAGATGGGGAAATATTTTAGCTATAATTTATACTCCTTACAATTGCAATCCATTAAGATCCCAACCTAATCATTTCATTATACTAGATTATTTGGTTTTAGTCTGCTGAGCATTAATGCAGCTTTTAATGCTGTTGATTTTTATATGCTTATAATGAGCTGCTTTGTTTTACTACCCAAAATTATCTTTTTATTGATGTGCTGAGGTAGATACCTAAAATAGAAGATCATCAAAATAAAATGAGATTTTGTGATTCTAACTCATGTTTTGATTTCTTCAGTGATTTTGTTATCTCCCTCTCTGGCTGAAGGTGTTTTTGTAGATAAACAATTGGATTAATTCAGAAGCCTTAGCCTCACCTAAGTCTCACATATTACACATTCACAAGTCAATAGTGTCAACAAGGTACATTATAAGGACTCATTCTCTTTTAGGCAGCAAAGTATAATTTAAGAAAACACTAACTTAACCAAGAAATTCTGTTTCACAGATCAAAAAGACAACCGAATGAAAAAAGATATGTCAGTGAGGAAACATATTAGAAACTAAGAGCTGTGTAGAATTAAACCCCAAAATGAAAAGTTTGAAACTGGTCTAATGGGCCTTGAGGAACACTTTGGAAAAGAAAAGGAGATTTTTGAGAGAGGATAAAAGAAATGACTTGAGCGGCAGTGCACGATTTTATGTATCACCAAAACGTTCTCCTAAGGACAACAAGAATGGACTGTGAATAAATGCTGATGCACTTCCCCTACTATAGTATCCTATTTAGTCAAATGTATGCAGATTTGGAGGCCAGCCAGAATCATTCTCATACCCATTCTCCAAAATGAAAATACTTGTTCCTAATCAGTTTACCACACAGACTTGTTGTGCCCTTTTCCTTCCTACTCTTGTGACAGACGACCCTGAGATTTAGTGCTCAAAGAGAGGAATTAATAAGAAGATGAGTTACAGTTTTTACATGGAAAGAAGCAATACGGGTTATGTGTAGGGAAATATAAATTGTTGCTTGAAGGGTAATGAGGAATCTTGTGAAAATTCCCAAAAGGTGGTTTCTACTTTCTTCCAAAAAATAGAAAATGCTCAAATGTATGAGAAAGTGACTATAAAGATATAGAAGAGTGGTAAAAATTTGGGAAAACATCTAAGCCAAAGTGACTGGGATGGGGGAAGCAATCAAGGAAAGGTAAACAGGTTTTCTGGCTGAACTGAGGGCTCATGAAATCTGTAATTATATCTATACAGTGACACTAAAATCTAGGTTTTAGTGGTTTTCCACAGCAGTGATCTGGAATGGAGAGGCAGAAAATGTAGATAAACAGAGAAATATGAGAATTGATATTATTGGATATAATCTAGTTAAAATGATGAAATAATTTTAGGATGAAAAGATACAGGAGTAAAATGGAGGTGAAGAGGAGAAGGAAGGCAACACAATACTGGAAGAAAATGTGAGGTCAAAATGAGATCTCTAAAAATCCTCTACTCCATAACAGCAATGATAAAATTGGCCAAAACCCCCCAAAAGGCCAGAATCTACTATTTCAGAACTCTAAAAATTAACCAAAGTCTCCTAGTACCCAGAGGAACAATTATTCAAGAAAAATGGCTGTATAAGAATTGCCAGCTTTGTGGCATTTTAACTTTCTCTACTCCATCTCTTACTCTCCCAATCTTTGCTTGAAAATCAACAGGGCAGCTATTGGAGGGTGCAGAAGAGGGCTAGATCTATTTCAAAGACTCATTCTCAAAGAACTGCCATTATTTGCTTTGTTTGGTGCTCCCCTAGAAGATCCCACTTGGAAAGCTATTTACACTTACATGACTTGGGAGCTTATCCAGTGGTGAACAACTGTTTCCCTGGGAGAATGGTGAGGGAGAGTCTTGAATCTTTCCATACATAGAAAAGCACTAAAATCATTGACTTGAGATATCTGTTCTTTGTGATTAGCAGTAATCTTTTACCAAGATATATGCTTGATTGCAGGTATTCCCTAGCAAAAAAAATCTTACATAAACTGGCTTCTCTCCTACCTCTACAGACCATTTTCTTCAAAGCTATCTAGATGACTGTCTCTTGGCCTCTGGTCCTCACCGGAACCCCAAATAAAACTTAAGCTCACAATTATTATGTTTTGTGCTCTTCTTTGTCGACAAATCTCTATGTCTGCCTTTACATAGATACCACACTGTTCTGATTACTATAGATTTATTTTTTCTTCTTTCACAAGGATTGTTTTGTTGCTGCTGTTGTTACATGGGTATTTTTCATTTCCGTATGAATTTAGAATAAGCTTTATTCTATAAGATAATCTTTTTTTTCCCAAAGAAACTGCATTACAAATACAGTTCTATCTGTAGAAAACTGGTAACAGGGTTGAGCCTTCCCATCAATAAAAAAGTGATTTATCTACATTTATTTAGGTTTTAAAATTTTTCTCAGAAATGTTTTGTATTTTTCATTGTCTAAATCATTCACATATTTTATCAGATTTATCCTTAAACATTTAAAATTTTGTTAATTTAAATGGTATTTTAAAAATTTCAATCTCATATTGTGCATAAATACAACTGATTAATGCAAAGTAAGTGATCTTATCGATTTGCATCCTGCAGATCTTGTTAAATTCATATATTGGTTCTAGCAGCTTTTTTTTGGTATTATATTGATTGATTTTTGAATACTGAACCAGCCTCACACTTTTAGGATAAACTTCACTTTGCTGCAAAATATTATCTTTTTGTATATATCTGGCTTTGACTGGCTAGTATTTTGATGAGCATTTTGTTGTCTATGTCCAAGGAATAATGTTCTATATTTTCCTTCTCTTGTAATCTCTTGCTGGTTTTGGTAATTGACAATGCTGGCCATAAAGAATAAGATGAGAGAAACTCCCATATTTTCAATTTTCTGTAAGAGTTATATAGAATTGCTATAATTTCTTCACTAAATATTTGGTAGAATGTAGAAAATATAAATTTTATCCAAATAAAGAAACTACTGGAATTTTAGGGTCCCAGGACTAAACGGTCTGTATGCATATCATTATCACAGTACTCCCAACTTCTGAATTTATTTTTCTCAGTGGCATGTCAAATATAGAGACCAGATCCACGGAAAACTATACAGTTTAAAAAATAAAAAGTAGAGTATACTGTAAGAGACTCTGAAAATTGATAGCCACTGAAATGAGTATCATTTCTAATAAGCATAAAAATTCTCATTTGCTTATATCATTGGTGTTATTATTGGTATTGAGCATATCACTTTGGTAAGGGAAGGACAGTGAATAGCAACAACAGAAAATTTGCTGGTTGAGAAGCCCTGGGCAAGTTATGTGGCCTCTGTACCCAAATTTCCCAACTTGCAAAATAGGATTAGATGAATTAAAACTAATATTTTCCTAAAAACGGTGCCTGGCACATAGTGTTATGTATATCAATCAATAAATATTAGTTCTTAAAGCTTAGCATTTTTACAATTTATGTATAGACTAGAAACCAAAGATTAAATATTTATTCTAAACAACTTAAAAAATTATAAGCTAACAGGGGATAATGTTTATCTATATTCAACTCTCTGAGAGATTTTTTTTTCAGAATTTTTTTATACATTAGATTTCAAACATCATACCATCTCTTAGGAAGAAAGAAAATATTAGTTTGGGAATCAGGAGGCCAGATTTCAAAACTGGACTAAATCTTCAGTTGTTTCCAGATTTAAAGTTCTATGTTCTCTATTCTTTGATGCAAAGAAATAAAATATTCCTTTCCCCAACCACTGAAAAAGTCATCTCCAGGACCTGAGAGAAGAAAGAGCAGGTGGCACAAAACCAGTGCGGAGGGTGTGCGCAAATTCTGTGCATTAGACCCAGGGGGTCTGCAGGACTCTGAGAGATATTTTTGATGAAGATTTCCCCAAACAAATGAAAAATACAGTTACAGACTAGCATGGGCCAATTGCTTTGGTCAGAATAGTCTATGTATACTATAATACCAAACATTTTTACATGTGGTGCTAAAAATCTCAAAGGCTGATTTCTGAATTACATTTCATCTCTAGGTTTCCAAGGGCCATCTGCTCACCATAACCACTTAGGGACCTGATCTAATGAAGCAGGTATCATCTTAAATATTGTTGGTTGCTGTGACAGAGGTAAAGAAAGTTCTGGAAGGTTTTACCCTGTCACATCATTCAACTCAACTCATTGGCAAAAATTAGGGGAACTGGGAGTTCAGTCATCCATGTTCCCCAAGTGAATGAGAATCAAATATCCGTGAACAAGCATTAATAAAAATCACAGATGCCTGGTGTGTAGACTGTCGGGTAGGACTGGGAATAAGGGAAGGAAGTAGCCAATATGATTAAGCAAAATGATCACTTTAGTTCTGGATTTTTACAGTCTTCCTTTTCCTACTCCTGTACTCCGCCTACCCACCCCCACCCTTCGCCAGCACACACACTCACAGGTACTTGATGCAAGGCAAGCATTTTTACTCAATTTCTATGCTACTTTTTAGAGAGACAGAAAAAAGGAAATCCTCGTTTTAATCTGGCATTTATTTGTGCTCCTAGATCAGCCAGTTTGTAGCCCTGTGGACTGAAATTATTATCACAGCAGTTTACAGCATAGAATCATCAGTTAATCCTTGATTTATCTAACAAATAAAACCTACAGAATCTTTGTCTAATAGACCAAGATGTGACTACTGGAGTGTCAAACTGCCTTTGCATTAAAAAAAACCAAACTAACATAAAGGAGAAAGGAAGTAGTTTCTTGGAACTGAGCTTTAAAAAAGGAAGGTTCTATGCATGTTTTATTCTTGTCTCCCATAACCAGTCCAAGCATGAGGCCTCACACCTCCTCAGGACCCCTAATTACCCTGATCAGGAGCATATGGCTCTCTGCTGAAGTTGTGCCTTTTTCAGACAACTCTTCCTTACTTCACTTTGTTTCAGTTGTGTAAAAGCTTTAGAGAACAGAGAAGGAATTTCTCATCTGTCTAGGATTCTGAATCCACTTAGGGCCAGGACCCAATTACTAACACACTTAGGGAACATGTAACAATGGATTGGTCACTATCGCATAAGCACAGATGTGCTGCTTTATCTCAAACGTTGCCCTTAGTAACAAAGACACTTTTTTTCCCCCAAGCATCTTTCATGAAAACAACTATTGGAGGCAGAATTGGTCCTATTTAATTAACTTCTTACTTCCAACCCTCAGGCATAGGAGAAAATAATGAAAAATCACCATGAAACACTTGGTGACCACCTACTGATTTTTTTGCAGTATTTCTAAATGTTTTGTTTCTATGTAACAGCATTTTTCCCTTAGCATTTCAGTTATCACAGAAATTCAATTCTATTAAAATAAAGGAAAAGAGGAGAAAAGTGTTACATCATTTACTTTTTCATTGAATTGCCTACTTCTGTTTATTTTCATGCTTCCCATTCACGGTAATTCTATTTGATTCAGTTGCATATGTTTCCTATTTTCTATAACATTCTGAATCCTGCTCTTCCCCATTTAATTTTCATGCTTTTATCTTTCCTCTCCAAATAGCCATACTATATCATTAACAAAAGACAGCAGAGTGAACAAAGTTGATGTTTTTACCTCTCCTCTTAATATCAGAACACAACTTGTGTTCAGTTTATTTATATTTGTTCATTTTTCATATTTACCCAATGGAATTTGAACAGAACACTAATACTTAAAGAGCTGAAAACTGATTTTAAAAATGCTTACACTGAAACAATACATAGTTGCATGACAATATTGGTGTGGCAATATCTATCATACATTACTAGTGTTTTTATTTGTTTGTCTATTACATTGATACATTAATATGTTGTATATGCCCTTGACAGAAATCCTCCTTTTCATCTGTCATTTTTCTCTGTTTTAGAAATTTTAATGAATAACAAGAGATGAAGATCAACACTTTAAAGAAATGAAAGCAGATAACCTTTTGTTAGTGCTGTTTATTACTTTGAATTTATAATTTTTAGAAAATAAAATAGCAAGTATTTCACAAAAACTTCCAATACTTGATATTTTTTCCCACAAATTCCTCCAACTATTGGTACTTCAAGCTGTATCTAAAAACAAAAAACAAGCTATACCTCCATGTGTAGTGTAATGTCAAAAGACAAGAGTGATATCAAAGTAAACCAACCATTTAAAGCAAGAGGGTTGCCATGGATATACTGTACATGGGGACAAACTTTCATAATTTCCCATAGACAGGAGCTAAGTAACTATTTCTGTGTCTGCAAAATGTGGAGCAAGTAGCAGATCATTACAGATAATTGTGTACAAATTTCCCCATGACATCAATACAAATTGAGGGAAGGGAAACGGGAATAAAATTAAGGTGGCCACACAGAAACTTAACAAAAGATTCAGGTAGTGTTTAAATGGTTAATATCAGAATATGAATGTGACTCAGAATTAAGGTACCAGAAGGCAGTGTCAATAGTTTTGGGGAAAACTCTGCAAATGTAGCTACAGAACACAGTTGTAAGCGTATTAAAGAGAATGTGTTTTTATCACATCAACTGAAATTGATCTTGCTGTTTCATGCATCCATGACTGTCTATAAACTATCCCTCTGTCTAGATTCTCTTCCCTGATTTATCCACGAAGGGAATTTATGTTCAACAGGAACTTATATTCACCTTCAAAATCAGTTCAAGTATCAATTCTTCTTTGGAACTTCCTTGAGCTCAGGTTAGCATAGATTTCTTCTGAAGTTATGCTCTCACTGAAGTAAACTTATTTGTTTACATTCCTTGCTTGTCAAACACTGAACTCCTAACTTGAGAGCAAGGACTTTTTCCATTTTCTTAGTACATAATACTGGTCCTACTAGATATTAGGTATAATGTGAGTGCTAAATCAGTGATTTACATGATTTTAGTCATTATAACTCATGATATCTTCTTTTCTGGTGGGAAGTAACAATCAGGACCAACTGTCACCTTTTACTGCTTCTGAGTTTAAGATGCTACAAGCAATATTTTACATTTTGTGTTGGCAGGAGGACACACAATCCAGGTCATTTAAGACACTTTGAAAAGACAATGGAATAAGATTGGTGGTGGAAACAGATGACATGAGGTTAATGGAAGAAGGTGATGAGAAGAAAAAAAAAAAAAAAAAAACCCAGCACAAACCTTTAACCAGTTGTAGATGTTTAGTTCTACATGGAAGAAGACAATTAGGAGAGCAAGTTAAAGAAACAGCAGGCTTGGTTAAAGTTTTGCACAACAAAGAGAAATCTATTGTTTTTGATAGACCAAAGAGAAATATTTGGACTTCAACTTAATCTGCTTCCTATTTTAAGTGTGATTGCTGACAAAATTGAGAAAGTTTGCTCTCAGTGACTTTTTTAAGTAAGCTTTCTGGACACTACTTTCTACCAAATAACCCACTATCATCACTGCTCTGTAATTACTTCTCCCAATAGTCTGAGTTACTGGAAGTCAGTAACCTGGCTTTATTTATCTCTTCTTTTTCCTTGCAAGAGAATCATAATTTATTTGAGAAAATATGCAGAGTTTTGATCATTTTTAGATAAATATTCTTTTTTGTATTAGCTAAGTGGGGACTGGTTCTATTTATATGAAAATCTATGCAGAGCACTATAATGCTAACAAATTCTGTTGGTTTCGTGTTAAGAGTAACCAGTGGTAATGAAATAACTTGAGAAAAACAGAAGACCTACTTATAAGATATGACTGTGAAAGCTTTAGAAATATTTATAAATATTATTGCTGTAATCGTCTAAGAACTCATCTTAGGGAAATAAGTCAGATAAGAAATAAGAAAAAAAGCTATATTCTCAAAGATGTTCCTTGAAATTAATAGTGGAAGTTATCAACAAACTAAACCTCAACAGAAGAATAAGTTGATCAATTATTCCACAGCAACACAATGAAACACTTATACAGTCATTAAAATGATACTTATAAAGATTTTACAGACACATAGGCAAGAGTTATAAAATGTAAAAGGGAAAAAAAGTGAACTAACTGATAATTGCAAATGCTATATGATTGTAATTATGCTGAATATATACGTACTAAATGGAAAAATGGATGGAATAAAACATTATAGTAATATTTTTATAGTGGTAAGATAATGACTGCTTTTAATTTTAAAAAATTATCTTTAATGTTAATAGTATTTAAAATAAAGAGAGAAAATTTGAGGTGATTTGAGGTTTTTTTTCCCCCTCTTGGGAAAGTAAGATGACTTTAAAGGACAAAAAGCAGTTCTCCTTATAAAAAGCTCCCTGTATAACTCATGTATTCAACATTTCTTAAATATTTGCTAGAGACTACTGTGTCCCTTAAGCATTTCTACTTTTTTATACCAACAGTGTTTAAATATAACACAAATCTAACAATTTTGTAGGTGAGAAGTTCAATACCTCAATATCTCAGTACCCCACCAGCTCAGCATCATCCAGGGCTTCAGAAAATCGATGATACACGTATATTGTCAATGGCTGACTGAAATATGTTGTGGTGGCAGTGACCACAACAGGCAGCTGCTGTCATCATCACTGACATTTTCAACAGAGGTGCCAAGGATTGAAACAGCTTGGAAGATTTAAGTGCATTGGCTTCTGAAAAGAATGCTTCACAATGAAGGCTTATGGCGAGGTCAGGGTTAAGTAGCAAGTACTTGGCAGTTATAAATAGTGAACAATGAGGCAGTACCTAATGGACTAGATTGTAACATTAAAAAGCTGATGAAAATGGCAATTTGGGAATTTGGTAGTGCAGAGACTAGTGAATGCAGTTAAAGGACACTCACCCATTTAAAAGCAGCCTCTTGCATCAAAGACTTACTTCACCTTCAAGGCCATTCCAATGCTAGTATTTTCCCCTGAAAAATGTCTTCTGTAAATGTTGAGGAATCTGCCATTTCTGTAAGCCAGTCAAAACTCTAAGTAAAAACCAAAATGTTTTTCATCTTTAAATGATTTTCATAATCATGCAAAAAATAGATTTTTGGAAAATTCTTCTACAAGGCAATATGAAAAAATAATCAAATGTGAAAGATTAGGCTGCAATATTTGAACTCTATCTTTAAATTGGACTCAGAGATCTAGGTGATGAGTAATTTATTGGTCTCTATTTTATACCTTTCCTCTAATTAGACAGAAACAAGGCACACAGGTTGTTTGGTGGTGGTGGTGGTGGGTGTCTACCTATGTCTGCACCTGCAGGCCTCTGCTTTAATAAGCAGAACCTATCTAGACAAGAGAGGGGCCAGCACTACTATTTTTGCTTTTAAAAGTTCCCGATTCTCCTTCCTAGCTGCCAGGATCCCATTCCTTTACATTTAAAACAAATGTTCCACACTTTTAGCCTCTCATCAGACCAACCCCTCCTTCATATCACCTGCTGCAGTAATTGCTGGCACTACCATGCTTTTATTTATTAGAAGGAAACCTGGGGTTGCGCCCATGGAGAAGAAATCGTAAGAAATGTGATAAAAAAAAAAGGGAAAAATTAGAATCTTCCAAGCACCCTGGAAAGTAAGACATTTGGAGAAACATTGTACCCAAATCATTGCGGGCACCAACCTAATTATAAAGACATGGAGGACCCTGGGGCAGCAGTGGGTCAGATTCTCAAGAGCAGCAGGAGCCTTTGGCTGTGAGCAGCCCTGTGTGGTCTCACAGTTCAAAAAGGAGGATGAATGAAAAAACAAAAAAGGCCACACATGTGGGAATCTGTAGAAAGAGTGAGCTTTAGTACTTTGTCTTTGAACACTTAGAGTAAGGACAAGGACTTACATGGCAACCAAATGTATTTTCTCTGCTGATCTCTTTTCAGGCTGATCAGTGCCTACTGTCTTAATTAGGTCCTTCACTCCATACAGAAAAGATGGCACAGCAGTGCTGCTTCATGTTTATATATTCTGCTCAGTCCCCTTTGAGTAGTAAGAGCTATTTTTGATACTAAAACTGATTTGTATCTTTTTCTTTTTCTTAACCTTGGCTCTACAGTCTGCTACAAGTCTGCAGCAGTACTCGCCTCACCAGAGGGGCCGTACCTCACTAGCCAGACAACTCTTTACACTTGCTGTACCAGGAATAAAAACAATTGGGATTTAGCTCTTTCACCATAACCCTATAAAACCTGACAGCCAGATGGTCAAACAAATTCAAATGAGTGTAGCTAAACACAGAGGGGAAAAAAGTACATATATAGGTGTGAGGTAGACCTTTTCATTCAAATTTTAAAACGCAGCTGGAAAATCCCCTCAAAACCTGTGAAAACACTGCAATGACAAAATCCTTCCCACACTGTAATAAGATCGACCTTCAAGGACAGTTCTTAGGTAAGAAAAAGAAGGAAATGAACTTGTTTTTGATGTACATTTGTTCTGATCTGAAATATCTTGACATATACTTGACAGCTCTGGCTATCTTTGGCTTTTGGGTCACATTCTTATCTTAATTCCTCATGCCATTCACTATTTTGCAAGGGAAAGCATTCATAATTTCAGATTGCATTAGAGAATGCCAGGCCTCTAGTGTGTGTACAATGCAACACTTCCCCTTTGACTTTTGCAGATTGCATCACATTTTAGAGTTGACGGTAATTTGCAGGAAGCAGCAGAGAGATTGGAATGGAATGGAATAAGGAATGAATTGTGCCAGTTTAAAGTTATCCAAATAGTTTCAAAATGAGCCACTCTTCTTCCTGACAGGTGTTAAACATGTTATCATGAGAAAGCTGTTAAAGCTGTAAATAGCAGTTAAATCTCAACTAATCATTTCCATAAGAGCTAAATTGTAATGACAGAAAACAAAAGAGGGCTAAATATAATTGTAGACAATGTTATGTTGTATCTCTTTATGTTTCAGAATTTTATTCATCCAAAGTAATTCACGGGTTCCCAAGCTTTTAGTACAATCCACTTCAGGCATTGATACACAAGGATAAAGCCATCTTTCACGATAAACTTCATAGATGTTCCAGATTAATGCTTTAAAAATGACTTGAATGTTTTAAAGCAACTACCTAGTGATCAGATGTTGTGTTTATGTGTTTTGAGGGCTGTATTTATACATTTATATCTGGTACTGTGTGTTAGGAGTGAAAATTAATTGGCCTAGGTGGGAAAGGAGTAGTAAGATGAAAATTTATAGTCAGTTCTAGTGGGAGAGGAAACAGAATAGAAAACTGGTCCAGGGGAGTACCTATGAGTGACTTGGTTATAGTAGAACCTCTTATCACTCTTGCCAAGGATTATCTTAGAATCACTGTTTGCTCTTTGAACTGATTTGAGGAAATCTTCCTTTTCATTTGGATACTTATTTACCTGTAGGCACTTGAATAAGTTTCTAAGAAGCTAGGAGAAGGCAAATGCTTCTGGTGTTCTGATGGTGATGACTTACTGACTGACTGTTAAGCCATCTAATAGCTACATGAATCTGCCATGGTATCATGATGGTCAATGTTTTATCTATACTCTTGTCCCTTCCTTGGTTCATAAAAGTTGATTTCATGAATGTTGACGGTTAAGAGCAGTAGAGTATAGACACTGAATACAAATTTGGAGCCAGACTTTCTTGTTTCCAATTCTAATTCTGCTAATTACTAGCTGTGTGACCTTGGGACAATTATTTAGTTTTCTTTTGTCCCAAGTTTCTTGCCTTAAAGGAACTATATTCATTGTACCTACTTTACAATTGCTGTGAGGATTGAACGGTAATTTATAAAATTAGCACACAGGAACAACTATATATCTGTTAGTTTTAATTTTTCTTCAAAGTTTGGGGTGGAGCTATAACTTCTGAGACCAAAGAATTCATTCCATTTAGCTTTGTACTGTGCCAGCCTCATCTGCGATACTACTTACTTTTCCAAATCATGAAAAACATTAATTACTGCTTTTAAAAAATGCAGATGATTTTAGAGGTGGTACAAATTTTACTTTTAGAAAAAAGAAGTGAAAATTGTGTATGCTTATATTAAACTTGTATTTCAATTTTACATATGGTATTACTATGTACATATATGCATCAAAACTCAGCAAGATGGTATTTTATAACCAAACTATGATTTGTCATTGGATGTTAATCTTTGTCCAAAAATGTTATGAGAACCTGGATAAGGGTAGATAAGGAGCAATACAGTCATATTTGTTTGCAAGAGGAAACTAATTTTTATAGAAAATATTTCAGAATTTTCAAAATATCCTGAGGTACACTTACTAAAGTATTTTTTAAAGTTCAATGCTAGAAGCAAATGGCCTAAAATCATAACCAAAATAATTTTTCGAGTAAAGGAGCATGAATTGATATACAGGAGTTATAGTATCTCATGAGGGCAGGAAGATGGCATAATTGTAAGAAATAAGACAACCAATCAAAGCAACTGACCACTGGCTGTTATATCTGCTGATGCTTACTTATGGAGGAAACTAACTTAAAAACATCAGAAATAGAGAGATAACTAAGAAAGTAAGAAGTAGACTTCTGAAACTTGGAAAAGAAAACATGATGAAGCAAAAGAAAAAATGAATAGCTAACATACACATGATAATCCATGATCACTCCATAACTTTAATTAGGAGAATAATTAATTAGGCCAATAATTCAAGCTAACTAGATTTCCCTACTGAAACTTGAAATATATGCAAGCAAAATAAAACTTCAAGCTTATTCATCAATGATTTTGCCAGTTAAGGAGTGTTAAAAGGTGAGATACTGAGCAATTTCAAGAAAGTCTTGAACAATACTTAGGAATCATTAAATAACATTTGCCTTCCTCCTTCCCTCCCTCCTCCTCCCTTCTTCTTTCTCTTTCTTCCTTTCTTTCTCTTTCTTTTCTTTCTCCTTCTCTCTCTCTTTTCCTTTCTATTTGTATTGTCTTCTCCTCCCATGCCTCCCTCCCTCCTTTCCTCCTTCCTTCCTTCCTTCCTTTTTTCCTTCCCTTTTCTTTTTCCAAAAAGTAGAGGAAATTATCCTGGGGTAAAAAGACATTATCAATAGACTACAGATTTCCAGAAACCATAACCACTGGAGGTTCCACAAAAGTAGACACTAAGTTCGCTAAAGACACTTTTTTTTCATGTGCAAGTCCTTAGGACTCTGATGAGACTATAAATAGGTTTTATTTGGAATCACACAGCAGGAAGTAGGCTTTTGCAACCACTGAAAAATAAATATGAAAAAGTAGGAGGAAATCTGAAGTCATTTTTCTGGTTCATAAATAAGGATGTTGAATTTCAAGTTTTAAAAATAATATTAATTCTGCCAAGAGTCTCCTAAGTAATTTAAAATTTTTAAAATAGTATAGCAAACTTGTGCTTGTTTTAGATCTTTTGCACTGCAATTCTCTTCACCTCAGGCTCTCCAAAGGCTTTTTATTCATTTCATTCGTTTCAAATTGAGTATCATCTTCTCCCACAATCCTTTCTGACCTTACAACCTAAGGGTGTGTACCCTATCCATAGCAAGCTAAAAAAAATAGGGAACTCCTGATTTGCCCTTAATTTTTTATTAGTAATATGACCCTTTAAATAATAGAACTAAAATTTGTTAAAAAAAATTGAAAAAGGTCACTTGATTGTGTATTTCACCATATGCTTAATGAAGTTGGCCTGTTTTACTTTTTTACTGGTGTAAATATTTCAGAAAGGCAAAGATTGAAAAATGAAAGAAAAATATTAATTTCACATCATTCCTAGTTTAAAAACAAGAAATGTTCCAGACAGTTTAACCCCATAATATCATGAAAAGCTGCCCCTTCTTAATGTCAATCAAATGAATGTAAAACTGAAAACAGAAAAAAGAATCTGTAACTTCATTTTGGGTAGATTAGCTGAAACTTACTTGTTTTCCACTGCAGAGTAATACATGAGAAAAAAAAATCACAATAGTCTTTATACATACATATAAATATATATACATACTTACACACACACATACCTACTTATATATGTGTGTATATATATATATTCATTATATATACTCTATTCACTCTGTACAAGCAACTCTGCTTCAGTTGTAAATAGCCTGTTATGTGATTTGAAGATTTCAGAGATAATGGTCAGCTTGGAATATAAATTTTGGTATGCTTTTATGTCAAGAGAAAAGAAATGAGGTTTTTATCTGAGGTTACAATATATTGGGTTCTTTTTTCATTAAGTGTCTGGAAGCAGTTGTCTTTCACTCTAATATAATGAATGTTTTCTTTAACAGGCTGTCCATAATATTAAATCCCTGGGTTTGAGGAACAACCATGTTAAATGTCTGAAATATACTCAATAACGAAATGAGTTTCCTGTGTAGAATAAATAATGTTTGATTAAATCCATTTTTTGCTTACAGGATAAAATATTGTGTCTGACAAAATTAAATTTCCTCCATAGCCCACACATTAGAGTAATGTGGATTTTCCAAGCTACCTTTATACATGATATAATATAAGCTGTAATGAACGAAAGTAAGTACAGGTTATTTCAGCAGCAATTCTCCAGTGCTTTCCAGAAGTTTTGATGGTAGGTCAGCTCTTTGCAGCTAAAAAATATTGTTGATAAACCAGTGGATTGTTATGATATATTCTCTCAGATGAAAAAGTGACCACAGAAAGCTCCAATTTATCATATCTATAAGGGCACCAAGATACTAAGTTAATTTCCTCTAAGATAGGACCCATGAAGAAAGTTGCTATTAATACAAATCAATCAGGGTCTAGAGGTAGGAAAAAAAGAAGGAAGGGTGGACAGATCTCAAGAAGATGGGGGGAATAAAGAACCTCATAACAAATTTAGTGTCAGAATAAATTGCAGGGTAGATCCACGGAAATCAAAGTTGAATATTTATGTTTTCACCATATTTAATTATAGTCAGCAATATATCTATTTCCTGGAAGCCTATATTTTAAAATTTGTTTTTCTGAGGTATAATACATAGGGAGTAAAATTCAATCTTTTTGTGTTTCATTTAAATTTTGACAAATAATCATAGTTCTGTTATGACCACTACAATCAAGAAGTAAAAGATTCTTGTTATTCCAAAAATATTGCTCTGAAGTAAATCCCTTCTAGAATGTCACATAAACATAATTATAGAGTATAAAGCTTTCTGAGTCTGGTGTCTTACACTTATTATTATTCACTTCATGGACATCATGTAGTTGCATGTATCGGTAGTTCATTGTCTTTGGTGCTAATGTGAGTTTATTCCATTGTATAGATGCACTACAATTCATTAATCCATTCACCAGTCAACAAACAATTGGATGTTTCCAATTTGGGGGGGTTATAAAGGTGCCATGCACATTTGCATAGAGATTTTTTTTGACATGCGTTTTCATTTCTCTTAGGTAACTACTTAGATACTGGGCTTTTGATTTGTATGGTAAGCACATCTTTTACTTTATAAGACAGTATCAAACTTTTTTCCAAAGTGTTTGGAAAAAACATATGAATTCCAGTTGCTCCACATTCTCATAATCATTGATATTTTCAGATTTTATTTTAGTCATTCAACAGTATATCCTTGTAATTTTAGTTTCATTTCCCTAATGACTTTAGGAGTATCTTTTTTATGTGCTTATTTATTTTGTGTGTGTGTTTATTTGAAGCATGTGTTAAACTTTTTTACCCATTTCTATTTTGTCATATGTCTTCTTCTTGTTGAGATGTAATCATTCTTAATATATCTTAGATGCCAAAATTTTTTTTTTATCAATTATATGTTTCACAAACATTTTTCCTGGTCATTGATTTGTCTCTTCATTTCCTTATTAGTGTCTCTCAAAGATCAGAAGTTTTGATTTGATGAAGTCCAATTTATCATTCTCTTTTTCATGTTTCTTACTTTTTTATATTACATCTAAGAAATTTTTGTCTAACCTGATGTGAACAAAGATTTTCTATGCTTTCTTCTAGAACTTTTATAGTCATGTTTTACATTTAGGTTTGTTTATAATCCATTTGAGTTAAATTTTAGTATAAGGTACAAGATATGGATTATAGTTCATGTGGCCACAATGGCTCCAGAGTTCTCCCCAGGGATTGTCAAGGCCTTAACAAATGCAATGAAGAAAACAAAGTATTTTAAAAAGATGTAAAAATGCTCCATGATGTATAAAATTCTCATCAAGTGGCTACAAAATGGCAAATTCAGATAGATATAAAATTGATGCATGAGGAATTAGATATATTCTGTTAACCCAGTTCCTAATGTATCTTTTTCCTTAATTTTATTTTGATTCCTATTTATATTCTCTTGGAAGAAATACTCAAGGTCAAAAATTCCGAACTCTGTATCAACGAATTGAATCCACAATTTGCATTGTTTTTGACACAATCTGTCATAGTGGTTATAGAAACTTCAAATCCTGCTGGATTTTCAGTCAGGACACATCTGAAACATAAAGTAGGCCTAGTATGGACTCTACCTCACCTGATCGTTTGGCTGCTTCAGTGAGAGCATATGAATTAAAGTGCTTGCAAACTCTTTTAAGGACAGTATACACATTATTTATTTTATAGAATTTCTTTAGTTCTTTTTTCTGATTTCAAAAGTAATTCATGTTAATACACTTCCATTATCCAGAGGTAACTTGTGTTTGCTTTTTGTGTATATTTTTCCAGTATTTTCTTCAGTATATATATGAATATATGTATTTCTCATAGTAGAATATGATCCTGTTTGTTAAATAAAAGTAAATATATCTATGTATGTTCAATGTGAATCAACCTTATATTTGATATTAATGTACTATATTGTTTCCTGTTTGTTTTTATAATTTACAACCTTTAGTTGTTAGCACTCCTACATATGAAAAATCCATGTAATGTAAATTCACAAAGAACCAGATGTTATGAAGCTCTTTAGTCCTGCAGACTCCAAATATGTGATTTTTTCCTTCTTAGTAAAAAAAATTGATTTAGAGAATGTTTTGATTACTCTTCCACCAGTTTCTAACCCATAATGTAGTTAGAATTTCTAACTAAATCAAAAACTTACATAAATAAAAATACTTCAATAAAAAATACTCTGTGTGAGATGGCCCTTACTCTTTGCTTTAGAAATAACTCTTGGTGTCTTTAAGTATGAGTTCATAATAGAGTGGCTGGCCTTATAGACTGTCTGGAAAGAAGACAGGAAATCCTATGGCTACAGGTAATCTACAATCTGTTCATATACATATTTCCAATTCATTTTGCCAACAGAAGGAGACTAATGCTTGGTCTAGAGTAATGCAGATGGTTACATTTCCTCATGGAGATAAAGCGCTGTATGTATTCTAGTGGACCAGTATGTATTCTAGTGGAACATGACTGAAATACATACTCAGCAAGCTGAAAATATTTGTTGTTTTATTCTTGATTATTTAGTCACATTGATATTTGTGAAATTTTATCATAGACACAAAGAATGTCCAGTTTTTACACTGAGATGACAAGGTTGAAATGGATCAAATATTACTTTAATTCAGTGTAACAGTCTGCTAATAACATCTCCACTTTGTTTTCTTTTATAACTCTGATCAACACAAAAAGTTCTCATAGTAAAATATTTTATTTCATTGTTTAATAAAAGCAAATATACGTATATGTTTATATATAAGCATATATATGTTAAATCACTGTAAAACTGCAGTATGGGTTGTAAAATTATAGAATATGTGGATTGTACATAGGTGAATTGTTATGGTGAATTAAGAAATTCATAGAACAGTTTGGAATCAATATCTTTTAGAATCAGTATAAGTGTCTTTTTTTTTTCTCAATTATGGACCTAATTTAAATTTTAAAAATGAATATTAGTTTTGTTTTCTGACTCACTATGAAACAATATATTTCAGTGACTGCTGAATTTCAATTTGCCAGTCTTTCAAAGAAACAGGTATTAACATTACATTTATCATGAATAAATACCATAGAGCTAAGAGATGAGAAAAAGCATTCAATTATGTACTTAATTTTAGTTAAGTTTACCAATGGGACTTTTTTTCATAATAACTACTCTATTCAGAAACCCAGCAATCCATATGTCTGTTTTTGCACCAATACCAGGCTGTTTGATTACTGTAGCTCTGTAGTATTATCTTAAGTCTGGGAGGGTTATTCTTCCAGCTTCATTTGGAACAGAATAAAGAGCTCAGAAATAAACCCACAAACTTTTAGTCAAGTAATCTTTGACAAAGGAGGCAAGAATATGGAGTAAAGACAGTCTCTTCAGCAAATGGTGCTGGGAAAACTAGACATGTAAATCAATGAAGTTAGAACATTCCCTCACACCATACACTAAAGTAAACTCAAAATGGCTTAAAGACTAAAACGTAAGACAAGACACTATAAACCTCTTAGAAGAAACCATAGGCAAAACATTATCCAACGTAAATCTCAGCAATGTTCTCCTAGAGCAGTCTACACAAGCAATATAAGCAAAAATAAACAAATGGGACCTAGTTAAACCTATAAGCTTTTGCACAGCAAAGGAAACTGTAAGCAAAACAAAAAGACAACCTATGGAATGGGAGAAAATATACCCAAAAGATGAGACTGACAAGGGCTTAATTTTCACAATATATAAACAACTCATACAACTTAATAACAAAAAACAAACAACCCAATCCAAAATGGGCAGAAGACCTAAACAAGCAATTCTCCAAAGAAGACATACAAATGGCCAATAGGCACATGAAAAAATGCTCAATATCGCTAATTATCAGAGAAATGCAAATCAAAGCTACAATGAGGTATCACCTCATGCCAGTCAGAATGGCCATCATTAAAAAGTCCACAATTGATAAATGCTGGAGAGGGTGTGGAGAAAAGGGAACCCTCCTACACTATTGGTGGGAATGTAGTTTGGTGTATCCATTATGGAAAACAGTATGGAGATTCCGCAAAAGACTAAAAGTAGACTTACCATACGATTCAGCAATTCCACTGCTGGGCATATATCCAAAGGGAGACTTAATTCAAAAAAATGCACCCCAATGTTCATAGCAGCACTATTTACAATAGCTAAGACATGGAAACAACCTAAATGTCTATTGACAGATGATTGGATAAAGAAACTGTGGTGTACTTACACAATGGAATACTACTCAGCCATAAAAAGAATAAAATAATGCCATTTGCAGCAACATGGATGGACCTGGAGAATGCCATTCTAAGTGAAGTAAGCTAGAAAAAGAAAGAAAATACCACATGACATCACTTATATGTGGAATCTGAAAAAAAAAAAAAGACGAACTTATTTATAAAACAGAAACAGACTCACAGACATAGAAAACAAACTTACGGTTACCAAGGGGGAAGGGGGTGGGAAGGGATAAATTGGCAGTTCGAGATTTGCAGATACTAACTACTATATATAAAATAGATTAAACAAGCTTACACTGTATAGCATAGGGAACTGTATTCAATATCTTATAGTAACTTATGGTGAAAAAGAATATGAATATGAATATATGTATGTTCCTATATGACTGAAGCACTGTGCTATAAACCAGAAATTGACACAACATTGTAAACTCAGTATACTACAATAAAAATAAAAAATGAAAACTAGTAAAATCAGAACATTCCTAAAAATTTCTTTAGTGAGACAATCATATTTTGTGATTCATATAAATGTTAATTTTTACCCAAAGTAGCCTTCTTCAAAAAATAATAATTTTACCATCACTGTATAGAAAATATTGTTTTTATGAAAAAGAGAGTGCAGTGACTGGGAATGTAAGCTGTGGCTACCTGTGACCAGTTTTTAAGGAGTCCTGAATTAAAGTCAAACAATTAAACAGCCATTTACTCAGCCAAAGCTCTGATGAAGGAAAAGGGCTACAAGTAAGCACCAAAACAGATGATAGGACTGCAGCCACTGGAAAGCTAGCTGGAAGAAGCAGGGAACCACATACAAACTCTGTAGACTGGGGACATGTCTATGCATGAATTCATTCATTCATTTATTTGTTTCGGTATGTTCCACAAATGCTTCTCAAGTGTCTGATATATACATTGGAATGTGTTTGGTGCCAGGAATTCAGAGATAAATACAACACAGCTCAAGGCTTCAGAAGTCACGCCATGCAGTTTGGGATACCATAAGTGCAGTGATCAAAATAAGACAGCTATGGAAGCATGGAGGATATGAATCACCATTCATTTGTGTCAAGAATATCAGACCTCCTAGTTCTAATAGAAAATTGCACATATACATTTGTACCTATTACTGCACATATGCATTTTTCATTATTACTTACAGAATAGTACCTATTGCTTTTAATCATCATAATTTTTTGAATCTTCAGAATATAGGATTCCAGCTACTACATTCCATTTGCCTACAGTTAAGCGGAGCCATTCAGGGATAAGGACTCAAAATGGTAAGATTTCACTGGAAAACCAGTGAGATAAAGGTTAATAAAAGATCTTGAATCCAGATTGTATTTAGTAGAAATCATAGTATTCTCAATATGGTTTCAGTATTAAGGAGATTAGAGTGTTGTGGTTCCTTATTATAGTATTGCTCATGACGTTGAAAATATTAGAAATTATTAATACAGAAGTATTAAATAGTGTAATCTTACTCCCTAAAACTATCTTTCTCACTCTAATTTGCATTCTCTCTTCACATAAACATGCCCAAATTGCCTGAAATGTATGGAAAATTATGAAAGAAAAAATAATTCAGAAATTAATAAAACTTAAAATTGTAGTACAGCATAATTTCAGCAAAGGTCATTTCTTGGAAAAACAATTATGAGGACTCAGAGATGTATAGGGAACAATAATAACAACAAAAAAGCCTTGGGCAGACCCAGTTCTTGGAGGAAGTTCAGTGCAATGACATATATAGTACCTACTGTGTGTCAGTTACGTTTTTTTAGACATGGGAGACATAAATATATGTAAGCAAACCTAGAAACCTCAAGGACAGAAGACATCAAAAGGAGAGAGTAAATGAAAATAAGAAAACTGGTATATATTATAAACGTAAAAAAAAGTAAAGGAGGCAAATGAGATTGCAAAGCAAAATCAACAATTAGTACCTAATAATTTAGGCAATGTACTAGATAATTTCACAAAAATTTTGTATATCTTGTAAAGAACAATAATCAAATGTTTTCTTCTAAAAATTTTATGTTAACTATAAAAGCTTTAAGCAATATAAAATGAATTTCCAAATCCATAATCCATCAAATGATGATATTCTCCCCAGGTAATTCGGGTGCTTATGTTTGTTTGCATGTATTTAAAGTTAGTCAAAAATAATGATAAACATAGTTTTAGAGAATAAAATTATAATATAATTAACATTTTTCAAATAAAAAATTACCTTTTAGTATTTCAACAAGAAAAAGGAATAATTTTACCTGAAAAAATTGCTGTATTTTGGAATTATTTTTATGAATGGAAATATTAATTACTATAAAATTAGAGAAATTTAAAATAAATAATTTTCTTCATTAAAATGAAGAAACTATTATTTTAAAACTAAGAATTTTTTCCTGATTTTAACTACATCTTTCCATCTGTACAGTTTCTATTTCTTACTTTAAATGATCAAAGTTAGTACACTTAACCTATTTTCCAAAGTCCACTTTCACTAGAATTTCAAGTTTTATTATTATTGATTTTACAATGTCAGAAATTCCAACATTTATATTCATTTCTTTTACTCTAATTCTTCTAGTTTTTTCTTTGTTATATATCTAAATAAGTCAGCCACCAAGATTTTAATACTGCTTTTTCATTCTTGAGTTTTTAATTTTTATTATTATGCTGATTTTTCAAGATAGACTCATGAGTACTTTATATGCCAAACTTAAACAATGTTTAATAATATTATCTGCTATCTTGAAGAATCTTCACTAAGTATAAAGTCACAGGATCACTATTTACATCAGAACACTGCATATTATTGTCCACTAAATTTTGATATTGAATGCTACTGTGAAGAATTTAGAACAATTTTTCTTCTTTCTTATAATTAATTTTTAAAAAATCTTTTTCTCCCCATTAATGAAGTTTATTCATTATATTAAGATATGTTTTACTGTAAGATTAATTTAGTTTTTATTTTCCTATCTTTATGTCAAGAAAACTTTTTTCCAGGGGCTATTTTAGCTTTTTTTTTTTTTTCCTGTTTCACATTTTCTATCGAGGCACAATTATGCAAATATTAGATCTCCTCCTTTTTGTCTCCCACACTTATCATCTTCTCTATAATAAATTACTTTCATTTACTTTCCTATTTGTTTTGCATGATTTTCTTCAACATATTCATCTTTATCTTGGTGTGCATGTGTGTATGCGTGTGTGTGTGTGTGTGTGTGTGTGTGATAGCTGGGAGAAATAGTAAGGAGTAGAATGTATTCGGAGTGGTACTTCACTGTAAAAGAGGACATTTCATTTTCTTATCCTAAGGACACATCTCTCTTCAGCTGGGATTTATTACCAAAAAGATATCGACAAATTCTCTATGTTATGATAAATTCTCTATGTTGCCAATGCTTCATCTCTGTCTTTCACCTCTTCACCTCTACCATCTCTGCTGGCTGAGAAGCCAGACAGAAGCACTAGAAATGATTTATTGGCATGGCAATTTCCTTACCTCCCTTGTCTTTGCTGTTCTGCTAATCTGTCTCTTCAAGGTTAATTTCTACCTCTTTCAAAGTAGATCTTATCACCTCAACTCACCTCCATTTTTTTCTCAGTTCACTGCAGTTTGACTTTTCTCACTCTTCCACTTGAAAGTGTTTTCATCAAATTATAATTCTAGACTCAAAAATCTAATGGGCAATCTTTAATCTGACTCATTTGCCTCATGCACCTTTAAATAAGAAGATAAAACAAAGCAAAAACATCTTTACCCTATTTTTCTGATCTTAATAGCACAAATACCCTCTAATCATGTAAAACTAAAACTTAAAATTTATTTTTGATTCCTAGCTTTCTTCTGTTCTTCACATTCAAAACCTATTTTCCCAATTCTACCCGTTCTAAAGATTTCCTGTGAGCGCTTACCCAATAGGCAGACTATCTTTAAAGCAACAGTTAAAAGTAAATGTGTATGCATTCAAGCGTGCATGACTGAACGTGTGTCCATGTGCACAGGAGCATGCATGCGTGTGCATGCACCCACACACACGCAGAGCAAAGTTCAGGGTTGATCAATGTGTCCAGATCTTTGCAATCAGGAAACCTAGAAAGTTAAAATTCAGCCAAAAAAAAAAAAAAAAAAAAAGGTTCTTGCTTCATAGTTGAGAATAGGCTGATTTGTTTCTTATGTGTAGGGAGGAAGATGGTGCATCATGATCTTTTCAGTTTTTATTGTCTTAGATTGCTTCTCTCAATCTTCCTGAAAGATGCTTTAGTACCTCTACATTTCTCACCTGGAAAGCTCCAGCAGAATTTAATCTATTTCAGCCATTGTCCAGATGGCTTCCAGAGTCCATAATTGTAGCACTGTTGTGCTGATGTTTAAAATCTTTCAATTCTATCCACTTAATGATAAAATAAGAGCAAAATATATAATTTGACCTTTGTCTCCTTTCCCAGCCTTATTTGCATGCATATCATGCCTCTGCTAATCAGATTACTTACAATTCTCCAAAAGTGCCCTGCTTGTTCTTTCCTCCAACTTTTTGTAAAATTTTCCCCTATCTGCAATGTGTTTGCATTATTTCCTGAAACTCTCCCAAGATTTAATATTTTCAATTTATTGATTTGAAATTTCTTAGTTTCATTCATCCTACTCATGCAAAACAAGTTTCTTGAGTTCTCTGAAATCAGGGTGAAGAATTCCCTTCTCCATAATTCCATTTTGCTTTATATCTATCTATCCATCCATCCTTATATAGTGTATTGGTTTACCATTGCTACTGTAACAGATTATGACAAACTCAGTGGTTTAAAACAGCACAAATTTATTATCTTTCAGTTCTGGAGGTCATAAGTCTGAAATGGGTTTCACTGTGCCAAAACCAAGATGTTGGTAAGCATATGTGCCCTCTGGAGGCTATGGGGAGGAATCTATCTTTCCCAGCTTTTTAGGGGCCACTTGCAATCTTGGCTCCAGGCTCCCTCCTCCACCATCAAAGCCAGAAGTGCAGCATCTTCAAACTCTTCGCTGACTCTGACTTTCAGCTTCTGTCATCAAACCTTTCCTCTTCTGACTCCAACATTATCATCTCTCACTGATAAGTCACAAACAGCCAACTAGACTATAAGCTATAGTCAACCAATAATTTCCATTCTTTGCTTCCAAATTTTCTTTATGTAAGTCTTTCCGCTATGGAGGAGCACTCCTAACCGTTTCTGGTTTGTCACTCCCTGATTTGAACCTATTTTTGCTTGAATAAACCTTTAAAATTTTTAATATGCCTCAGGTTATCTTTTAACATCTCTGAGAGCTACATTCATCAAAATTCCTTGGAGTGCTTCTAAAAAATTACAAAGTCATATGTCAAATCTCAGACTTACTAAATAAAAATCTTTGGACTTGCAGCCCAGGAATCTTCATTTTAACAGATTCTGTAATTATAATAATATTTACATAATATATAATATATAATAATAATTGTAAAATAATTATTATACAAGCTACAGTGTAAAAATCTCTACTAGAAGTCAGAGGCTGTGTACTATTCTTCATCACTTTATCTCGAGTTTCTAGCATAGTATCTGATGCACACCAGAACCTAATAAATATATGATTAGATGATTGAATGAATGTATGTTAGATAAACTTAAAAATTACTTTCAACTACAAAACACATTTTTATAGGGTGAAAAGGAAGAAACATAACATTTTTAAAAGAACATAGACTAGGCAATTTCTAAATTACCTTCCAGCTAAAATTTGCTTTTATGTGTAATTCATATAAAAGGAATCTTCAGAATAATCCAATTTGATAACGAAGGCAGGGATATGGCAAAGAAATACTCTAAATAAGATTGAGCCATCTCCAGACATTGTCACCCTCCCTGCTGGGAAATTTAGAAGAGAGTCACAGAGCCAACTCAGACTGATACATTTCCTTTTAAACACTTTGGCAAACACTAATTTTATAATGAAGCTAGAGCTATGAATATGAAAGTGATTTGAAAATCATAAAGTAGTGGATTGATATAAGGGGTTTTTCATTAGAGTTGAAACAAGGTTTCAGCTTGAATTCCTTCCTGAATTCTTCCTGTTTAGAAGAGTAGTGATGCTGCTCAGATCACCTTTCAACACAGAACTTGCTGTTCAGCTATAAGGAGTGCAGTTAGTTGACAGCTTCCAACTACAGCACATTTAGTATCCACCACATCTTTAAGAGTGGAAGCCATGTTCTTCCTGGAAAGCCCCAGTCAACAGCTAAACATGGTAGAATGACTAAGCCTTGGCTATCTCCAACCAACTTGGGATTCCTCTAATAAGCTATCTGCTTGGGAGTTCTCCATTGGTTTGGCTGAGACTTTGCCAGATCTGAATTATAGTGTGAAGCTGTTCTTGCTCAATTTTTCTTTCTCTTTTCTTTCCCTTCCATAGGTGTCCAATCTTTTACATAATCTGAAGGATTTCCCTGATCAATCCTGCTTTTTCAAAGTTTATCCTTCATAGGCATTATCTCTGCCTCCGCCACCCTGTGCAAAACTCCTGTGCATTTAACTTTGTCTCAGTATTTGCTTCCTGAAGGATCCAAACTGACACAGTCCCCTACCTGAAATACCCATTCCACTTTCTACTCTAGCTAATCAAGCCTAATCTTAATTTCTGAATTCTGCTTAATGCTGGGCTTGCTTTGTGTGTGGGAGACATGTGCAGTTGGATAGAACCCTGTGCTCAGAGGGTTTGGTTTAATGCTTTTCTGTTGCCATCTTGAAATTCTTAATATTTTTGAACATGGGATTCAAAGTGTTCATTTTGTACTGGGACCCCAAATGTATGTAGCCAGTCCTGCATCACTTTCTGCATTAAAAATTTTTCTTTAATACGACTAAAACCTAGTGTTCAGTATTTTCTCAGGAATACTTAGTTCTTTGAAACATTGTCTCATGTTGGTTTTTGATATTGATGTGTCTTTCATATTAAAATTATATCCTTTCCATTTACACTTTAATTTGAGTGGGAAAATGTGTGCATGTCATATTCTCTAACTGAAATGTAACCTCTGAGATCACACTTAAGCTTACTTTTTATTGCACATAGAATTGTCAAGTAAGCACACAGAAATATCTGTAAATATTTTCTGAATCAATGACAGAAAATCCCCTTTATGTAAAAGAAGAGGGACAGTTTAAA
The DNA here is from genome assembly GCF_009834535.1 of Camelus ferus. NCBI lineage: Eukaryota > Metazoa > Chordata > Mammalia > Artiodactyla > Camelidae > Camelus > Camelus ferus. The sequence continues at coordinate 16,354,873 of NC_045699.1, forward strand.
CAGTGACAAGCTTGGATATGCTAATAAAATAAAACTTGATGCTCTCTAACTCATCTTCTTCCCTACTACCTCATGGAGTAGTAATGAAAACCTCATGAAAACCTGTTATCCAACTAACTAAAACTCAGTTTCTTCTTATTTAAACAGTAACTTCAGTTTAAAACAGCTCATGTTAGATAAGCTCTCAATCATCAAAAATTGTTCAATGTCTTTGTCTCCCGCTCTGGGGGGGTTTACTTTGTCCTTCTGGAGGTAAGAGAACAGCCCTAATAAACCCAAGCAACAAAACAACACAAAACTCTAAGGTCCAGTTACTATACTAATCATTTTATATTTATAATTTCATTTATTCTTCATATAAATTCTATGAAGGTGTTACTATTCCTAATCTCTCAAGGGAATAAAAAATTAGCAAATAGAGTTGGGAAACTGCAACCCAAGTCTAACTGCCCCCAAACCACAGTTTAATACAGTCTACTTTTATCTCAAACACAAATATTTACCTGCTATTCATCTAGCAAAAGGTACAGCTTTCTCTACAGATGTGTTTCTTTCCAAACACAACTGGGAAAAACATCTTGAACTGCCCACTGGAGTCCATACATGTGAGACCATAAGACAAATCTCAAATAGGAATTTGAAAAGAAAGGCATTAATTAATTGGGGAAGAGATATTTCCAACTTTCAAACCATCAAAAGCACTACATTTTCCCCTTCTACTTCAGATTACCTGAGAGACTTATCGACCACACACAGACCTAATCTGAACAAATGGCAATAGCCCTCGGAACTTCCAAGGCTGATACGTAAAGATGGCTGGTATTCAAAGCAGTCAAGGAAGAATGTGCTTCAGGAAGCTTTCAATGTACAAATTAACCCATTTATTATGTCTGTGATAATCAAAGTAGTATGTTTTGTCTTGTATAACATTTCTCATGTTTTCCATAAACCATGGCTTAGCATCCTTTTGGAAGGTTAAAACTAGAAGTAGTTTCTAGTGCTAACAAGCATTTTGGTTGAGTGGTATAACTGTTCTATTGGGTCTCACAATTTGGCAGCTAGTCTCTTCAATTACACTTCTTAAGTAGGACAAAACTCTGAATGAAAGCAAACCCTTGATCCTGAGTCCTGTAGTGGGATTGGATATGCTGTGGTATCTCCCCAAGTCACATTTCCTTAAGCAAAAGTGTGTTTTTACAAATGGTTACTTCTGTCACTTGGTGCTACCACTAAACAATTACATTCTCTTTTCCTGTAACTATTGGCCAGCTATCTAAAATTAAGTTAGAATGTACACATTTTGGGAAGGAGAACAGATTTGATTTAAATAGACCATGATAACTAATCATTCCTTCTGAGAAACATGATGTGGTTGGCATGGTCTCAGTGAAACTTCAGCAAGGGTGTTTCAAGTGTCATGATTTTAGTTTTACTGTTATATATTTTTAAAAATCCCAAAATAGAATTGTTTCTTTTCTTTTTTTTTTTTTTTTTACATAATAGGGGAAAACAGTGGCTCACGTCTTCTTGAATTATACATTTTCCTCTCTATTTTGAATAGCTGTGGACTGTTTTTGCCTCTGCTTTCCCACTCCCTACGGGCCAGAATCAAAGGTACTCTCTGTATGCAGGCTTAGCTCTATACAGTATCCAGTGTATGGAACTGAAGGCCAAAGTTTGTCAAATGTCAGTGATATCTAATGGTTCAACCTACTAGTATTCAAGGTACTGCTGAACAATGCCGTCTACAATCAAGTAGACTCTTGAATTAGTCTGCATGTCAAAGATCCAGATCTGATATTTTCAGAATGAGCTATGTGTGGATGTATGTCCAACAAGTTAGTTTTTACTCATCTGAGTGTCATGTTCTTAAGTGATTTTGGATTAAATTTTCCCAAATTCTTTACTTATGCTTTTTAGTTTCTTCCTTGATTATAACTCTTACATCATAAATTATACCTCTTACATCATAAATTATACTTAATAGCAGACATCATGCATTTGCTAGTGATCCAGAGGTGTCCCAGAACATTTTTTTTTGCCAGAACTAATGAATATGAACATTTTCACAAAGCAAGCAGCTAATTTTTATGGCAATCCCTGGAACTAGAAATTGGATCCAAAATGCAATCTGATATTTTTCACTAATTTATAAAGTTCTAATAAAAATCAATTAAGAAGCAACAATTGAAAACCCTAAAAGCTCCACACAAAAACCACTAGACCTTATAAAAGAATTCAACAAGGTATCAGGATACAAGATTAACATACAGAAATCAGTTGCATTTCTTTACACTAAGAATGAAATAGCAGGAAAAGAAAGTAAAGAAACAATCCCTTCAAAAATTGCATCCAAAACAATAACATACTTAGGAATAAATCTGACCAAGGAGGTGAAAGATTTGTATATGGAGAACTACAAAATACTGATTAAGGAAATTAAAGATGACTTAAAGAAATGGAAAGATATCCTATGCTCTTGGATTGGAAGAATCAATTTTGTTAAAATGGCCATACTGACGAAGGCAACCTACAGATCTAATGTGATCGCTTTCAAATTACCCAAGACATTTTTCACAGAATTCATCTACAAAACAGAAACAGACTCAAAGACATGGTAAACAATCTTATGGTTACTGGGGGAAATAGGAATGGGAAGAGATAAATTTGGGAGTTTGAGATTTGCAAATGATAGCCACTGTATATAAAAATAGATTTAAAAAACCCCAAAATTTCTTCTGTATAGTACAAGGAACTATATTCAAAGCTCATAATAACATTTAATGAAAAAGAATGTGAAAACAAATAGATGTATGTATATACATGACTGTAACACTGTGCTGTACACCAGAAACTGACACATTGTAACTGACTATGCTTCCAAAAAAAGAAAAGGAAAAAAACCCCAGAAAATAAGCAACACTTCGGTTTAATGAGGGACTGTATTCAATACATGTAAAAGAATCAGTTGATTCTATTTTTCTATAATGTCGTATTTTTCTTTTCTCATGTGTAGTCATTATCCTAATACATTCTTTGAAGCATAAGACCCTGAATCCACTATTTAGACCTTCATCAAGTTATCAAAACTTCCTAAAAATGAGGGAGAAAAGGAAAATGAGTCTTATATACAATTTGTCCCTATCCTTATAACTTTCACAGTCAGTTTTAAAGTCTAAAAGCATTTTAAGCTTCTGAAAACAAAATCAAAAGAGATGTAACTTTTTTGCCCCAGCTTCAGTTGTTTTGATCCACCTACATATTTGCTCTCTCTCTTTCATTTTTCAAATAATTTTTTTCCTTCCATTCTTATTCTACTCCCTCTACCTCTCCTTCCTGCTGGATGTGCTTCCTGTGTCTTATTTCCCTTAGTTTTAACAGTAAGTGTCAAACAAAATGCCTAAATGTTGGGAAGTGCTGGGAAACAAATCCCACAAAATTTCTGGGTTAGAAGCACACTGACAATTTATGAAATCCTTAAAAAAAATCTTTTCCTCTTTGAATTCATTATGTTTTATTATTACTCAAGATGTAAAGTGAGAAAAATCCAATTCTTCTAAAAAGTATTTTAAGAAAAAAATAGTTAACTTTAATGGGCAAAATTTTATTCCAGTTTATTCTTGAAAATTTTTCTCAAAGTGAAGTTCAACACCATAGTCTTTTCCTAATTCTGCCCCAGAGCAGCGGTAGATTACTTGTGCAAAGAGCAGGGATCTGTGTGCAAATTCTGAGTCTTTCCCTTCCGATGTGATTAAATTTGGCAAATGATCTTGTCTAGGTGGACCATACAGACCTGGCAACATTCTTGTGAGTATTAAGTGAGATGACACAAATACTGTTTCATAGAATATAAATGCTAAACACATGTTCATTTCCCCCTACTCTTAGGTAGTCAACTTGTTTGTATGATTATTACTGATAGGGTTACAACAATTAATGAGGAAATGAGGGCTATTTATTTATTTACTTATTATCTGGATTGAATAACTTTGATTTCATGGTTGCAAACACAAAAATTCATTATATGGATATTGCTTTAAAAGTCACAAAAATCACTTCACATACCATCGCTTGTATTTTATTTAAATAGAATTATAAAGGTGAGTCAATATCATTATAATTTATAAATTGAGAAGGTAGATAAACAGTGGTTACTGTTATATCTAGTGATCGACAAGCTGACTCCAAAAGCCAGGTCTCTTGACCTCTATTCAATCCTATTTCTAACATATTATTTACAATTAAAGTTAGAGACAACGTCACCGTAACAGATGGTAGATAGCACTGTTTCATGGTTGCCCACATAACAGTAATTAAGGGTATGGACTCTAGATTTAGATTTTGAATGTGCAAGTCTCAGCTCTGCCACCTACCAGTTGAGTAAACTTGAAAAATAAACCTATGCTTTTGTGCTTCTAGTTTTTTCATTTGCAAAATGGGTATAATAATAGTTACCACTTCATTGGGTTATGAGGATTAAGTGACTTAATGTATAAAAATTGCTTAGCATAGTGATTGCTATATGTGTTTCCTATTATCATTATTACCAGGTATAAGGTGGAAACAGTTATAAGAGCAAATCTGATGGTGAATCATGGGAATCCATCAGGTAAGAGACATAATCAGATACTTCATTTTTACTTAATTTTCTCAATGATAGGTGTATATTAACCAGGTGTTACATGAGTAGATTTTTGCTCAAAAAAGTAAAAAACTCATTCAAGTTCATGCAAATAGTACATGTTAGGAAAGAGTTTAAATGCAAATCTCTCTTCAATGCCTATGCACCTTCCACTATAACACATGATGTCTCCTAATTGAGTATTTTACTTCTCATAAGAGCAAAGGAAGGACAAGAGAGAATACCTAAGAGTCCTAGGAATGATATCTAGTTAGTAACTGTCCTAAACTAGGACCCAGAACTCCTTAATCAGAGTTCAGTGTTTACTTGAAACCAGGCTATGACTTAAATAACTGTGTTTATTTTAATCGTCCATGATCTCATGTTACTGTCACTGCTTTACATATTAAAAACTTATTGTGGACAGTAAGGAAAGAGAAGCATGTTTTAAAATTAATGAGGCATTTGTTCTCTGTATCTACAAATCCTAATAAAACAGCAGGAAGGCTGATACATAATTCATAGAAGCTAACAAATTACAGTGCATTTGCAAAAATGACCTGCTCTTTCCTACTTACTTCTGTGTGGTACATTAATGTCAGAAATAACATGGGGTAAATATAGACAGTGCAGTACAACAAACAGTATTGAAATAATGTATTGATATAACCCATGCCAGAAATGCTAGCAGAGCAATTAGAGGGTTCATACAGTTTGAAAATGAAGTCAAAAGGTCAACCAAGCTTTTATTTCAGCAAATATTATTTTATGCTTTATATTCTTTCTACAGCAAGAATTCAATTCTTTATTACTAGAAAGACCATTCAGATATCACAAATTCAATTCTGAAATCCCAGCAAATGGATGTTGTTTAGGCTTCTGAGAATCTCATGAACACATTAAATATATAGACTTACACCACTAAGCTATGCCTCCATAAGAACTGAAAATTATTGTAATCCCATATATAACATTCAAAATGATGGATTTCCAGATCTGTCTCTGGAAAAGACTGTGTTAGCTGTGAGGGAGAAGATTGCAGATGAGGAGAAAAGCCTTTGATTCTAGAATGAGAACCCATTAACGGCCTGGCTAACTAGATAGATTATGGGTACCTCAAACAAAATTACGAGCTCTTAGACACTGGGGAAAACAACAACAACAACAAAAACACAGATAAAAACAGTAAGAGAGTAAAGAAAATGAATTTTAATGTTTAGCTATTCGGAGTCTTTGGAAGCAGAAAATAAAGCTTATAGTAAAGAGAAAAATGCAAAAATTTTTATCTTTTTCATATAATATTAGCCTGCATAACATGTGGTTGGAGAAATGTCTATTGATATTTTAAGTTGTAAACCAGGATCCTTTCATATGTATGGCACTCGCCACATATGGATATTCATTTCACTGTTACTCTTCTCTATAAGTGGTGCTTATCTCATGAATGTTCTTCTTTTTATTTAACATAATAGTCTGCACACAGATCAGAACTAAGAGCCTCCTGGCATTACAAAGACAGGATGGCCATAGATTAAATCAGAATTCAAATACTTAAATGAACAATCACTATACACGTCTGCATTAAATGATGGTAATTGTTAGACATATTAAAAATGCTTTCAAAATAACAAAGACAAAGATTTCTAAATTCAAAACTCTAGAGTTTGTTTGTTCATATCCATGTTCATAAACATGCACTGCCTGAGAGTGTATGAGTGCCTTCTGAGGCAAAGTCACACAAACAGAATCAATCAATCAATATTAATTGGTATTTTTGATAGTCAAGAGAAAGGGCTAGATGATGTGAGTAAATAATGAGGTAAGTTTTCTCCCCTTCTCTTGAGGCTGTACCAGTTCTTTGGGAAGGTATAGCATATGTGTTAAAAATAGTCTAGTGAAACCAGAAACAGCAATGAGAAGTCCTACTGCTAGATCCTCTAAGGAAAAGAGAATGCTGTTTTGGAAATTAAGGGTAGCCTCCAGAATGTTTAGCTTAGCATTTCCAAACAATAGGGTAATATACAATGGGGGGGGGCTGTTCTTTGGGTGAGACAGTGTGCTATTTTCCTATTCTTCTGCAAAAAAAACTTACCACAAATAGACTGGCTTAAAAATGATATAAATTTATTTTCTTACATTTTCAAAGATCAGAAGTCCAAAATCGGCTAAAATGTGGGTGTTGGCAGGGATAGTTCCTTCTGGAGGGTCTAGGGGGAGAATCCATTTCATTGCCTTTTCCAGCTTCTGGAGGCTGCCTGACTTTCTTATCCCATGGCTCCTTCCTCCATCTTTAAGGCATATCACTACAACCTCTGCTCTACAATCACAGCTCCTCTCTGACTTTGATCCTCTTGCCTTCCTTTTGTAAGAACCTTTGTGATTATATGGTTTTACCTGATCTTTCATTTTTCTATCCCAAGATCCTTAACTTAATCATATCTGCAAAGTTCCTTTTGCCATGGAAGGTAATATATTCACAGGTTCTGGGGATTAGGATGTGGACATATTTAGGGGAGCATTTTTCTATATACCACAGATAAAAAACATGCACAGCAGTATAAAATTACGCTTTTTGAGGGACAGTCATTTTAATAATAAATATTTTTCAGCAACAAATACATGTCTTACAAAGCTCCATATAAGAGATTTAAAATTGTGTAGATTCAGTTATTTTTAAAGAAATTTCAGTCTAGTATGGATTTCTAAACCTTTTGACCATGATCATTGTATAAAATACATTTTTCTTTACAATGCAGTTCATATATATTTCATGTGTATGTGGGTGTGGTGAAACAAAATTTCATAAAACAATTCACAGCCTAGTAAGAATCTAGTATTTTCTATTCCATCCTTTTTATTTAAAGAAAAATATGTTGATCATCACCCTCTAATTTGCTTTTATTGATAAAATGGACAGGTAATTAAATGTATAAAATATTTACTGATTTTATGGACAATAAAGTATTAAGTGCATTATATAAGGTGAAACTTAAAAGCTGAGTAAACACTGGCAGTCAGAGCCAATGGGTAGACTAGTCCAAGCAACAGAGGCAAAACCTAAAAGTATTACCCAACGTGGCATATTCAGGAAACTGGAGTCCTGATAGTTCAAAATGGCTGGACAATAGGGTATAATTGGAAGCTTATAAAGAGATGAATCAGACAAGTAAGTCAGACAGATGAAACAATCATGGGTCTATTTGAAGGCTTTCATTCATTCAGGTTCTACCATCTGTGATGTCCAGTTAGATCAAGATTGGGAATAAATGATGAATGAAAAGATAAGGAATTTGCTCTCCTGGAGTTTATAGTCTAGTATTTGACATCTTTTAAACAATGATAAGAAACTCAAACTATCATATGGGCAAAGGCCATGTCACTAAAAATTTTTACACAGAAATAAACAATGAGATTTGTGTTTAAAAATAAACCTATATTTGAGAATGGATTTGGTAAGTACAGGTAAAAATTTCAAATCTACTGAGAAATTAGGACTAAAGCTATTAGTGGCATGATATCTTAGAGGGGATAATTTTTAAAATATTGATAGAGTTTTTAGGATTTGGAGTTCAAATGAAAGCTGTAGAAAAGGAGAAATGGAGGATAATTTCTGTATTTTTAATGTTTGTGATTGGGTGTAAAGATTCACCATTCAATGAAGAAGGACATACACATTAAAAGTAATTTTAGGATAATGGATAGTAAGTTGATAATGAAAAATTAAATGGATACATATAGGAAATGGAAGAATATGTCGATCCAGGCCACAGGAGAGCAGTTGGGGCTCAGATGCATGTTAGACTACAGGTGGCATTTTAACCTAAGAAATTCGGATAAATCACCCAGGAAATGCATATAAAGGAGAGAAGAAAGGATAGATTCCTATAGATAGCAGCATTTAAAGGGTGATCAGACTGGGATATCACACAGAGAATTTTGTAATGGAAGTAGAACTATAATACATAATATAGCTGTGATCAAAAATAGAGTTTTGAGATTATAAGGAGTGGTTAAAAGTGGATCTAAGAGGTCACAGAAGGTAGGAAGTGAGGAATGTCAGTCCAGCTTGGTTATCAGGATATCTCTGGTAGCATTAGCTGAAGTGAAATCTCAGAATTGTAAAGTTGTTGGACAAATTCTAGTGGGCTGAGGAATGAAGGAGAAAAGAGTGTGAAGAGTGTGAAGATGGTCATTGCAGTCTTTCTAATACTGCTTTGGACGAAAGATAAGAGGGGGTTGCTACAAAGGGAACAGGGTTATAGAGGTTTCTGTTTTCAAGAGAGGAGCAATTTACAAACATTTTTGTTTGTTTTAGGAAGAAAAACGTGGGAGTCAGATGAGAGGCTTTTATGTTGTTATTTTGTGGTTTATATATATATATTTACTGAAGTACGGTCAGTTTACAGTGTTGTGTCAATTTCTGCATTGATTAGAGGTTTTTAATGAAGTGGATAAATAGGTACAATGAGAGAAGGAAGGACAAAATGTGTATTGTGGCCGAAATGGCCTCTTGGCCTTCAGGTTATAGTGTTTGCTATTTGTAAAATAAAAACAAAATCTCTTAAATGACTCTTACATTTGTAAAACATGAGTCCAACTGATTGTTCATAGTAGAACTCAAGAGCTTTCCACATTAATTTTTGGTTCTCTTCTCCTTCTCACTTGTAAAAACCATCATGAGCAATGAACATAAACAGGCCTGTGATAATCCTGACTTTGCAAGGTAATTAACACAGCAGGAAATGCATTTTAGGGCAGACATTTCCTAGAAGAGTGGGTGGAATCTTACTGGGAGACTGAGGAAGAGTAAGCACGTTAATAATCCCAAACTGTATACAGCTCTCACATTTTTAAGTCGCAGTTATTTTTAAAAGGCCAACAACCTGGAAAGAAATTTTTACCTTTCCTTCAGTTTCATCAGTGGCCTGGACTTTCATTGCTATTGTTTCTGTCTGATATTGGTGTTTATATAGATTTTCCAAAATAGTCTAATAGCCAACCTAAATTGCTAGCCTTGCATAATTTCCCAAGTTGTTATTTAAGCAATAATAACCTTCAGACTGAACATCTTCATGGCATTAAGTACCAACAGAAAGCTTCGGTGGTCTCAGGAAAAGCTAGGGGCCTTTAATAGAGACTGTCATTAATGGTCACAAAAATGCCTGAGAGGTCATTCGTGTGATTATAAATATAACAATGTAAAGGAAAAGGCAAAGTATTCAGAAGTTATAAGTTGAACATCAAGTTGCCATGGATACTGCGTTTTCCTAGATACAGCAACCCAGACAACAAACAGAAGGAAGACAATGATCAATTCTTATTATTCTGTTTAGGGTTAGAATTGCTGTTTGAGTATGAATATTGGTCCATAGAATCTGAAACAACTAACATTCTTACCTTATAGAGGTTAAGAAGAATCTATGGACTAAAGGGGGCCAAGGGGGAGATTATTCATTCCAATTTCTACTATGACAATTATGACAGGCTGAACTATATTAACATCTTCTTATGTTTACAGGTATCCAAAGAAGAAAAGTATAGACATCTTAAGTAGGGGTGAATCCAGCTTTTGTGGAGCCTGAAGTTCACAGAATTTGAGAATTCCTTTTAAAAGAAAAATCCAAATTACTAATATAGAACATCCATGTTGCCAGTGCTTCTGACACAAGGAGAAATGTGACAGAGGCAAATATTTTACTGATTGCAATTAAAATGACTTACCCTTGCAAAATGTAAAATATCATATGACTATTTAAGATATTGCAAGCGTCCTCCTAAATGTAGAAGATGAGGGGCTTTTTCAATTTTAGGTTTCATTTGCTTCACAATAAATTCTCCCCTGTCAAGAATCCTAGAAGTTTAGATAAAGAAAGAGGCCAATAGATTATCCAGTGCAATACCCACACTGTAGATGAGGAAACTGAAAAATGTTCAAGTGAGGAGGCTTAAGCTAACCAAGTCATCTAACTCATACTTTTCCGCACCCAAAAGTCTTACTGGCTTTTACAGGAAGGTGACTGGTTGAAACCTAAGTGATATTCTTTGGGAATTTTTCATGGATCTGTGAGACATATTAAAGAGAATGTATTTGCATGAAGCTTTTTGAGGAAATAAATTATTCTGGAAAAAAGAAATCAGCTAATTGTTAATTTTAAAAACACATTGTGTGGTGGAAACCACGTTAAACTAAATTTCTTCTACCCTTCTTTCATGGTGAATGAATTATTAGTTGGAACATCTCCTCTCAAGTAGACCTGCATATCCCAGCCCCCTCTTGCATCTAGGTTTTGTTCTGATTGCTGAGGGTTAATGCAAAGAAAAAATAATGAACTTCTCTTTCAATTTTAATGCATTGTGACATGCTAGTGTAACTACCTGATTTGGAAGAGGAGAATCTGGATACTTATTATACTAAATATTTAAACACTATCTATTTCTTGTTTAAAACTGCTAATCAATAGATGTTTTTCTTGGCCATTTCAAAACATATTAGTAAATGAAATCTTAGAGTAATAATGTCTCAGAGAAGATCAATTATAAAGGCATGAGTGCCCAATAAAAACCAACCTATGACACTACAAACAGTTTATTAAATCTTTCTAATTAATAATATTTCTTTTTGAAGATGTTGGTTTTAATTTTTAGATTAACATACTGGTCCTGCTATAATTTATTAAGAAAAGGAGTAAAAGAGCTGGAAGTACTTCCAAATAACACTATCAAATCATCTCTTCTTCCAGTTAGGTATAAAAGATACATGCATTTATGTAATCATTTCACTATTATCCTCAGAATTAATTTTATCATATAAATTTGTATCAGATATATACATACAGATATAAATATAAAATTTATTGATTTTCACTTCTTGATCAAAACTGAATTGTTTGAACAGCATTTCTTGTTTAAATAAATTTTGATACTGACTTTGAGAGAAGAAAGTTAGTAACTGCATAATATACCTCCAACCATAGAAACCAAATATTCAGACTTCTATCTGTCAGTAGAACATCATCAGATGAGCATGGATGCCCATGAGATTGGCAGTTTTGCAGGGCTTGTCTAAAGGGAAAGAGGTTATATAGACTATGAACAATCTCAGGAGAAAATGAGAATTAAAATGTGAAAGCTGATTCTCAGATATCTGTGTAGATCTCCTAATGACTAAAGAAACCATTGTGAGTTCCAAAAGGAGGATTTCCACAAATGTCAAGTTTCTGCTCCCTTCTTTTCTGCAGCCTGATTCCTGAAGTTATTGAAACTTTCATTTCTGAAAGTGACTTTTTCTGAGATCACACTTTTAGAGAAATTATTATACTGTACCTTCTCGGTTTTACATTCCAACCTAATTTATTATCCATTCTAACTAACTCTTTTTAGATAGGAGGTAACAACCACTGAACTCAGATCAAAAAGAATATTTTTCACCCACAAATTCATCAGACTTAAAAGTCAAGAAATGTACAGAATAGTCCCTTTGAACATGATGTTCTTTACTTATTTTGGATTAGTGGAAAACTAGAACTGGCTCCTGGTGATATGAGGTAGTTACTTTTGATCACCGTTGCTTAAGCTGTGATGACATTTTCTAAAGTTCTAACTCCAAGGACGCTAACTTGAAACTGCTGGGTTCTGTCTGAGAAAGCACAATATAGGACATCAATAGAAGTAAACACACAGGGGCCAGTTAATGTGGAGGGTAATACTGTCTTGACACCCTAAGGATCTGGGTTTAGAACCAGCTGAGCTCATTGCTTCAAGGAGGCTAAGGTCAGTCCCTGTCTGTTTTCGACACATTGAAAACCATGCCACTATTCAGTATAACTGACAAGTTACTTCTCCAAGGGGACTGTTTACTAAAATAGAATTTTCTCTGCATTTTTTAAACAATAATATCCAAATACCCACACAATTCTGATAGTTTCTGGGTGCTGACTGTATTATAAAGCCTCTGAATTTTATTTCAAGCTTGACTTGGCTTCTTAAACTTTTCCACAGCATTCAAAACAATTAAAAATATTTGGCATGTTTCTGGTATTGCATCTGGTGATTTGTGAATATTCTCAGACACTTGATCACATTGTCTTTTGGGCCCCTCAAACAAGATACTAAATCATAAAATTTTCTTTTGGTTTGTGGGGTCATTTACTGGATCCTGGTAAGAAATATGTGTATACTATTTGCATGATGCTAAAAGAAAACTGAAATATTGAAAATAATAATAATATATTTCCAAAACAGCAGGTCATAATATAAAATATATATTCAGACTGGAAAAATCTAGATGCTTAATTTTGGAATACAGTGTTCAACCAAGCCAGCTTTTCATAGTGGTAATTGCAAAAATTATGTTTCTAAATATAATTTCTACACTAGTCTCTTTGGGGAAGATACCTTATATGTGTGTACATTAAATTCAGTGCTTAAATAATTCATTTTGGATGGCTTTTCTTAAATGACAACACTCTATTGATAATATTTCATCATTTGCCTCATATCTTTATGAATATTTTTATCATTATTTTCACTATTGCTTTCTTTAAAGACTCCCCCTACCACCTACCATTTATATCTTCATGTTCATCTGAACTTGTCTTTATGCTCAAACAGTAAAATATGTAGTATGCTCTTAATAAATAATAGCAATAAAAAAGCTTCCTGTGGTTTTAGAAACATGACATCTTATCTCATTCCTGTGTAGCTTAGGACAGCATTTCTCATGTTTGGCAATACAGATCTCCCTGGAATTATGATGGGGCTATGTTCCAATAAACCCATCATAAGTTGAAAATAGGGTAAGTTGAAAATGCATTTAAAACACCTAATCTATCGAAAAACATAACTTAGCCTGACTCACCTTAAATGTGCTCAGAACACTTGCATGAGCCTACAGTTGGGCAAAATCATCTAACGCAAAACCTATTTTATAATAAAGTGTTGGATATGTCATTTAATTTATTGAATGCTGTACTGAAAGTGAAAACAGAATAGCTGTGTGGGTACAGAAGGGTTGTAAGTGTATCAGTTGTTTACCCTCCCGATCGCACGCACGCACGCACGGCTGACTGGGAGCTGCAGCTCCTTGTCACTGCCCAGCATCATGAAGAGTACTGTACCACATAACACTAGCCTGGGAAAAGATCAAAATTCAAAATTTAAAGTACAGTTTCTACTGAATACGTAGCACTTTAGCACCATCATGAAGTCGAAAAGTAGTAAGTCGAAGAAGTATCATCAATCGGGGACCATCTGTATTGACGTTATAAGCTAATTTTTTGCTGTAGGGGCTGTTCTGTACATTGTAGGAGTTCCCTGGTCTCAACCCCCTAGATGTTAGTAGCATTCTTTCCTGCCACCCCTACAGTGATAGTCACAGACGTCTCCAGATATTGATAAATGTTCCTTGGGGGAAAACTGCTCCCTGCTGAGAACCACTGGCTTAGCAAATGCTGTTCTCTGTGTCAAGGTTTCCTTGACCTTCCCGAGGTACATATTACTGTCTAAGCATTGTGGAGTTATCTTGAAGTGTCACCTCTTCCTTGAGGCCTTAGTTGAATTACCCAGGAGGAGGAAAGTGCTTCTATTATTCTGTTTTCACTAAAATAGCTTCATATCTTTCCATATCTCAAAATTCTTAGCACAATACATTTGTATTTACAATGTATTTGTATTAGTGTTTTTCTCCCTAATTTCTTATGCAACTTGAATAAAAGATTTAGGGTAAGTATGTTGCCTTTTATATAATATATCCCCACATTCTGCCATAATTTCTGGTACATAATAGACAGTCACTAATTGCTTATGAAAAAAATTATAAGATAAATTAATAAACCAGCACAGGAACTTTATAATAAGACAACTCATGAGTATATTTTGACCTCTGTGTAAAACACTGGACTAGGAGGAAATATTTCTTAATATTTTTTCCCAAATTATATACTAATGGGGCATTTGAGGTTATGAAGAAATTTTACTGGGTGGAGTTGCAGGTAGAGGTATAAAAAGTCATTAAAATTTTTGTAAATGGAAACTCGATCCTATACATCAATTTTTTTTAAGTACTAGAAAAAAAAGTAATATTTGATGGGATTATCACTTACACAAAGACACTGGTAGCTGACATGAGACCACAGTTCCTTTATTTTCCACAGCTGAAGTGCTAATTAATATTTGTTAGTGATGATGAAATGCAAATTTTTGACAGAAATATTTTCTGTTTTCACAAAGACATTGATCAAACGTTTTGGAGAATATTTTTCTCTTCAATACGAAAATTTCAACACTTTTGTAGCCAATATAATCTAGTATATCAAACGTCCACGTCCTAATCCCTGAAACCTGTGGATATGTTACCTTATATGACAAAAGGGACTTTGTGGATGTGACAAACCATTCTGTACCCATAAAGCCATTCAATTTTTAACTTTCAGTACAGTATTCAATACATTACATGAGATATCCAACTCTGTATTATAAAACAGGCTTTGTGTTAAATGGTTTTGCCCAACTGTAAGCTAATGTCAGTGTTTTTACATTAAGATGGGAAGATTACCCTGGATTATCCTGGATTATCCAGGTGGGCCCAATGTAATCAAAGAGGGCCTTATAGAAGGTAGTCATGAGATCAGAGAGACAGAAGGTAACATGATACAGAAGCAGAGAGAAATCTGAAAATGCTATGCTGCTAGTTTTGAAGATGGAGGAAGGGACCATGAGCCAAGGATATTGGTAACCTTCAGAAGTAGAAAAGGAGAAGAACCTATGCAAGCTGCCAACTTGATTTTAATCCAGTGATACTGATTTCAGACTTGTGACCTTAGAAATGGTAAGGTAATAAATTTGCATTGTTTTAAACTACTAAACTTGTAGTAATCTGATAAACAGTGGTAATATAGAACTAATGCAATCATCATGAGAATTTAACACACTCTTGGTGAAAATTTTATATCGAATGTTACTATATATGTCTGTATGTCATTCTTCGATTTTCTAGCAGTAAACTTTGTTCATTGTTACATACAACTTTATGAATATGCTAAAAGTATTTATTCATCCATTCTATAGGTGAAGTATACCCGAGTTGTTGTCAGGGTTCAGTTATTCCACCAACAGTTCTGTGAATATTCTTACAAGTGGATCTTGATGCACATGCGCAAGGGTGTCCATTTGTGCCAGAACTATAACTACACTCTCATAATCTGTCTGAAGTTTAAAAGATATCTATCTATCCATCCTTCCATCCATCCATCCATCTACCCATCCATCTATTTAGAGATTTATTATGAAGAATTGGCTCTCAAAATTATGGAGGCTGAGAAATCCCACAATCTGCCACCTGCAAACTAAAGACTTCAGGAGAGCCAGTGGTGTAATTCAGTCCAGAGAACCTAAAGTCAGAGAACCAAGGAGGTCAATATGTGCATTGGTGTAAATCCCAGTCCAAGGGCAAAAGAATATGAGATGAACTGTCTCAGCTCAAGCAGCAAAGCAAGCAAAAAGAGGGTGCATTTCTCAGCCTTTTGTTCTTTTCAGTCCCTCAAGGAATTAGATGATGCCTACCCACATTGGGGAGGGCAATATACTTTGATGAGTCCACTCTTTGAAATGCTAATCTTATCTGAAAACACTTTTACAGGCACACCCAGAAAAAAGGCTTAACCTGGGCACCCCATGGCCAGTCAAACTGACACATAAAATTAATTATTACATAGTGTTTCAATAGATCTATATTAAAATGGAATGAAATGACACCTTTATAACATTGACTATTTGGATCTCTTTTATTGTACCTAATAATCTTTTATAAATTTCTAGAAAGCATTTGTATATCTTTTGTTAGATTTATTCTTAGGTCTTTTTATTTTTGATGTAAATAATATATATATCTTTCTAACTTTGTTCCTAGTGTGTATAAACATAATGGAGTTTGAAACCAGCAACATAGATAAACTTTCTTATAAATCCTAATAATTTATTAGCAGTTTATTTAGGAGTTTCTAAATATACAAGTATATAGTCTATGAATCTGTGTCTTTTTTCCCCTTACTTGTTATTCTTGCCTTAAAAAGCTGGCTCAGAAAAGACATGGTGAAAACAAGAAACCATATCTTGTTCCTGATCTCAAAGGGAAAGCTCTGAATACTTCAATTTACATATGATGGTATTGAAATAGCTTTCATTTTGTTGTGGAATAATTTGAATGTAGAGCAAACAGGATTTTATGATAGATTTGTTGTGATAGTGGGTGAAACAAGTCTAGTAAAACATGACTATTTAGGTTGGTGGAATGCAATTACTAAGCTAGGAAGATTGGAGGAAGGTATAAAATCAAGAATTGAGTTCAGGGCATGCAAAATTTGAGATATATATTAGATAGACAAGTGGAAATGTAGCATAATCAGTTAAATATATAGGCCCTGGTTATAGTGAATAACAAGTAACAGAGAGAAGAAGGTGAATCATTAATATTTAAAGGCTACTAAAGTCATAAGACAGCTAGAAATACCAAGACATAAATATCAGATCAAGAAAAGGCTGATGGAAGTTTGGCCTGAAGCACTCCACCATTAAGAGTCTGAGGTGATGAAGAGAAGCAAAAAGGTCTGGAAGGAGTTGTTAAGTAGCAGGAAAACCAGAAGAAGGAAGAGAGTATCCTTGAAACCAAGAGTAGAAAATATTACAAGAAGGAAATCTGCTTAATCTCCAATTACTACTATGCAAACAACACTTCAATAAACATCCTTACATCTATATCATAGCTCATCTATAACAGCTTTCGTGGTAGAAAAAAATCCTATAAATGGAATTTTGAGGAAAAAGCTACATTGGTTTAAAACATTGATGGATATTTTATAATTGCTACTAAAAATGTATCATACATATTTTCATTCCTATCCCTGGTATAAGAGAACAGACAGGGAAATACACACCTTCCCTCGGATGACTTTAAATAGAAGAGAAACTTTGGGAGTTAATCAAAGACAGAGGCTCAAGTGGTTTGTCCGTTTACAATCCCTGGTTAGTCCGTTTACAATCCCTGGTTAGTCAGATGTCTCTGCTGACAAATGAGCCCAAGAAAAGCACGATTAAACAATCAACTCCAAAATTCAACTTGTTGGCTTTCAGTGAAATAGACATTTTATAGCTAGAGAAAGAATCATTTTGGAAGCCAAGTGAGAGAAGGTTATTATGATTATCTAAGACATTAGACACGGTCAAGAGAGCTTTGGATGAATCACATCCACTTCCAAAACTGTGAGTTTCTAATCTTCAGACATCTAATTATCACTTTCACTATTTTTATTTTATCCACATATGACCTGTAATTCTAGCAATTTAATATGTTTAAAGACAGTTCACTTTCTCTTTCGCTTACATCTACATTAGAAAGGAATTGTATATCATTATCGTAAAAGTATCACTTGCCATTAAAGGTAACGGCAAGAATAAATATAGTCAACATACACAATGTTATTAAGTTTGTATTGCTTGCCAAAGGCTTTGAACCTATGGCCCATAAAAAGGAAATTGCAAAAGATTAGAGAAGAGTTAAAGGTATGTTTCTTTCTATATGGTATACTTAAAAATTGTAAAGGCATGAATTGAAAAGTTAAAGTATGAATTGTAACTTGCCATCGATTGCACAATTTTTTCAGAGGAGTACCCCAGTCCATTAAAAAAGGCAAAGTAAGTTTTAACTCTTTTTTTCCATTAGAATTGTAATTGCTGTTGGATATGAATGTTAGTCCACAGAACTTGAAGCAAACAGTGTCCATCTTATGAAACTATAATAACAAAAATTTTGGTCTAAAAAGAGCACTGGGAGTCAGACATTTTTAACTCTCCTCTTATATTTCTAGGAAGGGTTATGCATATGTTATTGTCAAAGGCCTCTAGAAAAGTACTTTTAAAAATTCATAATTACATAAGCAGTTTCAGAATAATTTCATAGCTGAGAAGGGAGTCCAGAAATCATCTGGTGCTTCACTTTTCAGGTGAGGAAACCAAATCTGTGGACATGCTAGTGGATGTCTGAGAATAGAAAAGCTTCATGCAGTGTGGTAGTGAGAAAGGAAGGGGGCAGGGAACAGCCATTCAAGGAATGCTACAGCAATTAACATCAAAATGGTGAAAGATTCAACCCCTCAGTAGGCCTTGAGGCTCAAGAGGATGGGAGATTTAACTTTTAGCAGAACTTGAGCTGCATTATATGCTTATTGTAATATATTAGCATGATGAATAACATGCCTACAGGTGCCACGGCTGTCCCAAGGCTAGCCACAAAAGGTCAAAGAGTGGGAAATGACCAACTTCCTGGGAATCCCAGCCCCTTCCCCAGACTAATTAGACTGGTCCTTCCACTTATTAGCATATGAAGCCATCAAGCCCATAAAAACTGGCAACACGGTGAAGAATCATCTAAACCACTGTAATCATTTAAGTCAATAAATGAATTGGTGCAGGTTTGATTTGCTAATGATGCTTAGAGGACAAGGAAATGAACGGATGCAGTATAGTATAAAAGAGCTTTGGTTAAAGTCTCATAATACTCATATCTCACGTTCTACACGTTTGTTTCTTTTACCTTAGCCTTATGTCCAACTGAGAAACTGCTTCTGCTAGGATGGAACTGCATTAGCCATTATGACTTCTGCCTCTAGCTAGTCCCATAAATCTTTCAAATTTCACATCTAGTAAATGCAGCTAAAACCAAGTAAACAAAACAATGCCCATGAGAACTGTTTGTTTTGTAACTTTAAGAATAAAAATGTCTCTTTTGAAGCCTGACCTATTTTTAAAGGGTAAGAATATGTAGTCTTCACATTTAGTATTGCAAACAAATCTCCAAATTCCCCTACTGGAGAGAATCAGCATTTTAATACTGATGAAGCTTTGCACTGAGATGCAATCTTCATCTGATAACTGCTTTATCTGGAGACTATTTGTCTTTTATTTACAGTTACACTACCTATTCAAAGTAAATAGTTTTGCTCCAGAACACAAATGTAATAAAAATAAAAGAATCCCAATTTTTTTTCTTATATCTCTATTGCTTTTTAGTTTTCAATTAAAAGTTATATATTTGTGGACAATTCTTAAAGTTCTTAGTAAATTCATTCCTGAGGAAAATAGCACAGATACTCTCAACTGAAGTTAAAAGTAGTATAGAAAACAGGCATGACACAAAATAAAAATCAATTTACTAAAAACATTACAAATTGACAACTTCTACATAGATCAGAGTCACACATGAACACTCAATTATTGTGTGTGTGTGTGTGTGTGTGTGTGTTGTGTGTGTGTGTATTTTCACTGCAAATTGCTTATTGTCAGAACCAAAAGACAGCTAAGAAGCACTAACTCCACACCCTCCTTGAGGTTTACTCTACCAGTGAAAAATAATTTATTATTTTTATTTATTTATTTATTTATTTATTTATTTATTTATTTATTTATTTATTTATTTATTTATTTATTTATTTTTGGTGGCAGCCAATCTGTTAATGGTTGATTCAGGGAGGATATTGTGATTCCTGCCTTTATGTTGTAAATATTAAAAATTCAGTTTCAATACTAAATAAATAAAGCCTACAAATATTCCGAGATTCCTAAATACAGATTATAAAATATATTCTGCTTTATGATATTAACTGCATTCATGTATATATAACATATTAATACAACAATTGCATGAATATATACAGATATATAAAAATATAAATAATGGTTTTTATTGAGTCCTACATTGTGAGTGCTTTTTTTCCTTTACAACTTTTATTTGCCAATTGTAAACAATGGACATGTTTAATTCTTATTATCGTATTAAAATATGTATTTTATATTTTTATTGTCTCTCGTGAAAGAGCATAATTTAACTCAAAAAGGACCAATTTGTCTCAAAAAGGCAAGATTAAAGATCCACTTTAACAAGAATTTATAGACTGCCTCAATAATGCTCAAATATAGGTGACTATGTAAAGTGAGAGACTCATAATCATAGCTGATGTTTTTCAAGTCCAAGAATAGCCAATATTACATTGTCATTGAACATGGCAGTGTATGAGACCTGGGTTTCTTCTAGAGGTTTTGCCATAAACCCCCTGGTATGATTTATACATCCAGTTAGCAATTAGAAATCTCTTACCTAGAATGAGGCTTAGCACTTTGTAACTTAAAGAGCTTTGTTACTCTTTCCTTCTAGAAAACATTTTATTCCCCTGACATTTCTGATACTTTGTATTTTCCAACTTTCACAATTATGCTTCTAAGGTTCTGTTCATTAAGTGTAGGAGTTTCTTGAGGTTTTGTCCTAAATCCTTTCCATGTCCTTCCTAGGGCAACTCATCCCTTTCCATGGATCACTGTTATATTTCTTAATTTTCTTCTTTGGTTCAGACTATCGGTGCATTATGTATAACTGTCCATTCAGTCTTTCTGGGAATCTCAAAAGAATATATTTCAAATCAATATCTTCTTCGAAAACTTCTAAACCTCCATTCACCTAGTTGCTCAATATATAATCCCATTAATTATCCTTAGCTCCTTCCACATTTTACTCACTCAGCAAATGCTCTGATACCTTTGATCCTACTTCCTGAAGAATCCTCAATCCATCTATTGCTTTCCATTCTCACTGACACACCCCAAGTCTCTAATTCAATATTTTATTTCTTAGACTTCACAAATGGGCTCTGATACCTTCACATCTATTCAACTACTTTGACTACTTCCGAGTCTTTACATATCAAGTCTCCTCAACAATGCTAAAACTATCTTTTAAAATTGCAAAATAATCTTATAATTCCCCTGATACAAACTAACCAATGACTTCCCATTGCCTTGAAATAATTTCAGAATCTTAAACCTTGATTATAATATCCTGTACAGTACAGAGTCTACCTTCTTTCCAGCCTGATCTTTAACATTCTACATGTTGTTTTTTCCATCTTAGCTCTATTGGGTTTTTCTCAGGTTCTTGAACATACCATACTCTCTCAAGGTCCTAGGCTTTTACACCTGTAAGATTTTTCTCCTGGATAAATACTTATCCTCTATTTAACTAACTCATATCATTTGACAGAATTCAATTCAAGTATTCATCTGCTTATTCATGCAAAAATTGATGAGCATATTTATGTACCAGGCACAGTTATAGAGCTGGGAAAATATTTTGTTTTTTACTTTCTTATTGAACCATTTCCTATCGAGAAATTGCCAAACTATCATATGGAGTGTCTATGTCACTTTTATTCCCACCAGCTATATATGAGTGGCCCAGTTTTTCAATAATCTTACCAGAATTTGCTATTTTCACTATTTTTTAGCCATTATAAATGTGTTATGATATATCATTGAGGTTTTAATTTGCATGAATATGTCTGTTTTAGTGAAATGGTGTTCATATCTTTTGCTTATTTTCTAATTGGTTTGTTTGGTTTTCTTACTATTGAGTTTTTGAGTTCTTCCTATTCCAGCACTAGTGCTTTGTCAAATATGTGGTTAATAAATATTTTCTCTCGGTCTGTAGCTTCTATCTCCATCTCCTTTACAGAGTTATTTTCAGAGTGAAATTTTTAGTTTTGATGAGGCCAAATTTTAATTTCTTCCTTTTATGAATATTACTTTTGGTGCCAAGTTTAAGAACTTTATCTAGTCCTAGATTTTGAATGCTTTTCCTAATTTTTTCCAAAAGGTTTATAGTTCTACATTCTACATTTAAGTTCATGATCAATTCTGAGTTGAGGCCTGAGGTTTATATTGAGGTTCATTAAGTTTTTTTGTCTATGAATTTCCTATTGCTCCATTTATTAAAATGGCTATCCTTCCTCCATTAAATTGTTTTTCTTTCTGTTGTCAAAATCTGCTGGGAATATTTGAGTGGGCTCTCTGCAGGGTCCCAGTAACAACTGCAGGAAAGAAGTGAAGTATACTACTGATTAGCCACATCTTCTCACACTAACACATCGTCTCATTTCTAACACATGGAGGTGGAGGCTCAGCTCACCTCATATCCTGCTGGCATATTACTCTGATGGAGGAATCAAAGCATTACTTGCTTCTGCTGCAGACGGTACAGAAGACCAGCTCCCTGCATGTTCTGTCAACATCACCCAACTGGGGAAATCAGAATGACACTTTTGCTTTTATGGAGAGGATAAAATATCTACTTCCCATTTCCCTCACTGAAGTCATGAGTGAGTGCAGTTTTCCCATTTGAGTTTGGGTAGAATAGGGTAATCATTGTCCAAATGTTTTCCCTTCTGCTGGCTACCCTTTCTCCCTTCCATTGATTAGGAGGAGCAGGATTTTCTTGGAGCTTTTTCTCTCTGTGCCTATTGGTGATTATGCTAAAGTATTCTGGGATAGATGGAAGGCAATAAGGAAACCCAGGGAACTCATAGCCTTGTTGCTAGTCAAGTCCTGAAGTCCCTAGGAAGTCTGCCTTCTTCTTTCCACCATCAAGAGTCTTTGCTTGTTTGTGCTGTTATGACTAGGATTTTTCAGTCATAAGAGCTCTGGAGGATCTGGGGAGTATGGTGCTACTCCATCTCGGTCAGAACTAAAGTCCTCCAAATATTTTTGAAATATCAGAAAACATTTATATTGTCAATATGTACTATGTGTATATGCATTCAATATTTGTAAATTTTTGAAATTTAACATATGAGTGTATTTGTCTTTACAGAAAAACAGGTATTTGAAAGGGATACTTTGGCTCTGTCTTTTTTTAATTGTTGAACTATTATGTTCAGAAATTAGTGACTAAAACTGTAATTTTATCAACTCTATATAAAATGTATTTCACAATGTGGTAAGTTTTACCTTTTATTATGAGACTCCAAATACTGAGTCTATGAGGGTATTGATTGTACATGCACTTCCATTATAAATATATGACTCCTCTAAAACATGCAACTATCTCTGGCTATCTTAAATTTATATTACCTCCACGTTACACAACGTATGATAAAATTACATAACTAAAAGTCATAGATTTTATTTGAATATACATTTTAAATTATCCCCTGCTCCTTACTTTGTTGAAATGCTTTGGGAAACAGTTTTATGCATACAAATAGGAGAATTAGATCCAATTTTTCCATATTAGTGTTTTAAAAATGTAGATTTATTTACCCATTTTAAACTTTACATTTATACCAAATTAATGTTTTGAAGTTTTCCTGATCTTTTTAACGAATTTTAACCATGATATTTCTTATCCTGTAGGGTTAAGGATACATACATCTGTTACATAATTGTTTTTTCACTAGCTGTTATTCTATTTATAGTACATTCCCCCAAATTGGCAATTCTTAAAATAATCTTTAACATTTGAATTTTCAGTGATACATTTGCAATGATGCCATTCTATATAACTATAAAAATAATAAATTTAGTAAGTTATGAATGATTATAAAGTCTACAGATCTCTTAAGTAATCTCCTAGGTCTCATTCTGGAACCCAGACTGGCTTCTTATTCACTTCCTTATTTTCTAATTTCAGGTTACAGATGTTGAAACTTATTTCTCTTCTATAGAACTACCTTTCTTCCTCCTTGAAGCTCTTGAAAATAAGCTCTTTTCAATATAAGGGTATTATCACTAACCACCAGTGGAAAACAGGGAATAACAAAAAGCGGTAAACACGGGACAAATTCAAGAATCTTACCTAGCCTTTCCCCCTTTGTTGTTTCTTCCTTATGTTCCTCTTTGAAAAAGCACAGGAATCATTTGTTTCTTGTTTTCTACATTCTATTTCACTGGGAAAAATCAACTTCTCTTCTGAGTCCCTCACTGCTTAAATTCCTCTGACACAACCAAAAGTTACTGTAGAAATCTACTATTGTAGCCCTTTGCTTAGACCCTACTAGAATTATAGAAGTGTTTTCACAAAATGCTGTAAAATGGGGCAGCAATCCTGGTAAAGAGGACGCTAGCTTCTTATAAAACTAAATGTTTGCATATGACTTAGCAATTGCATAGCTGGGCATTTATTTCAAATAAATCTAAAGTTATGTTCATGCAAATACTTTCACAAAAATGTTTATACAAGCTATATTTGTAATAGCCAAATACTGGAAACAACTCAGATGTACTTTAGTGGTTAAACAGTTAAACTGTGGCACATTCATGCCATGGATTAATACTCAGAAATAAAACAAAACAGTTGACACACAGCAACTTGGAAAAGTCTCAAGGGAATTATACTGAGTGACATAAACCCAATCTCAGCAAGTGACATCCTTTATGATTCCATTCATATAACATTCTTGAAATGACAAAATTATTCAGACTGAAAAGAGATTAGTGGTTGCCAGGGAGGGAGGGGTATAGCTGTGCCTGAACCTTGACTGTGGTGAATTTAATTGTACGGAAGTAAGACACACACACACATGCACACATACACACAGAGATGCATGTAAAACTGGTAAAATCTAAATAGCACTGGTAGATTGTATCAATGTCAATTTCCTGGTTGTGATATTGCCCTCTAGTTATGCAAGATGTTACCTCTGAGGGAAACTGCGAAAAGGGTATACAGGATCTCTCTGTACCATTTCACCAACTGAATATAAATCTACATAATCACAAAATTTTAAAAAAGTCATCAATGTGTAAAATTACATACTATTTTGGGTAGGGGGTAAAAGACTAGAAATAAATTCAATAGAAATCAATAGTTATCTGTAGGAAAAAATATCCATACCTTTTAAATGTCCCCCATCCAAATTTTTCCTGGCTTATCTGGATTGGATACCATGCTCCATAATTATAATACACCCTTGCTTACACTTTCACCTTCCTGGCACATTCCCCTCATCATTCTCACCTGCAAAAATTCTAGTCTTGCTTATATCCAGCGTTTCAAACACTTCAATATACTTCACTCCTACACTTGAAAAAAAGATAGTGACTGGGTGAAAATACACAGCCTTAATTATTGGATTCACTTTATATTTATGACCAAAAATTCACATGGGTCTGCAGTGCTGCCTATACATCCTTCTATAGCTCCACTGTTAATTTACTCTCCTGGTCTTCTAGTTATAAATTTCATTATCTTTGCTTCTCTTCTCAAAAGTCAATAGCCTCTTCTCTGCTCCTAATTTGGTGATCTTCTTTCTTATTTCCCTTAGAAAACAAAAGCAATAAGGAGAGAAGTTCCACACATTCCCAAACCTGCTGACATGTCTACATTTGTTTCTATTTATTCTTATGATAGAATATATGATCATATTTCCAAGTCCAGCATTCCACTTGGGCACAGTTGCATTCCCTTTTGAGCACTCAGGCTCTAGCTCAAAGTTTCCCAACTACTGGATGATACAAACATGTCATATTATCTTCCACAGAGAAAATTCTCTTTTTTGACCTCTACATTCTCTTCCAATTATTGACCTATTTCACTACTGTCATTTAGAGAAGTACTTCTCACAAAGTCATTCCTTCTTCTCCAGTTGTTCTCATTTAAACCCACTCTCATTAGACATTCTTACCCATCACACGTCCAAAACTGCTCTTGTTCAGATTATCAATGTCCTCCATATTTCCAAATCCAGTGATTGGGCCTCATTTTGAACTAGCCACAGCATTTGATATTATTGACACCATAATTTAAAAATATATATATTCTTATTTTGACTTCATAGAAAATAATCTCTATTGGCTTTCTTTCTACACCACAAACCATTTCTTAGCCTTCTTTGCTGTTTCTTCTTCCCGTTCTGTTAACACGAACTGTTGGAATTTCCCAGGTCTCAGTTCTGGGATCTCTTTCCTTTCTCTATCTATATGCACTTCTCAGTGACCTGTTCTTGGCCTCTGTATGAGTTCCAAATACTATGTATATGGCTCCCTATTTACATCTTCAGTCCTGATTTCTCTCTTAATTCCAGACATATAAATACAATTTCCTCCTTTACATCTTCATTTGGATATTTATTAAACACCTCAAGCTTAACATGTACACTAGTCATTTTCTGATTTCCTCCAAAAGTCCTGTTTCTTTTTAGTCTCTCCCATATAAGTAAATGGCATCTCCACTCAATCCTGTTTAGAACAAAACTTCAGAGGCATCATTGGTTCCTTTCCTTCTCTCATACTCCACATGGAATCCATAATCAAATTCTAAACTTTCTACTTTCAAAATGTATCTGGAATCTGATCATAATCTACCAATTCCAATTCTTCTTCTAAAATTCTCTTCCAGGCCCACCATCATCTTTTATCTGCTTATACAATAACCTCCAAACTTGTTTCCCTGTTCTTTTCTTTGCTACTATAACCAATTCTCCACAACACAGATAGAATGATCCTTTTAAAATGTAATCACATTATCTTTATTCTCAGGATAAGAGTTGACCAAGATTCATGCAGACCTTCAGCCTGGTTTCACATTATATCATTGAGATTTTAAGTTTATCTCATCCAGCTGCATCACTTAGCCTGACTAGAATAAATAGCAAGTTTCTCTATAATTAATCAAATAAGCAGACACAAATTTAGTAACACTGTGGATTCAAATAACAAAATTAACTAAATGGAACTAGGTAGAACACTTTATCCCAAAACTGAAAAATATACTTTTTTTCTTTCAATCATATATTAAATATTTATTGGTCTGAAAATTACAAAAGAAAAAATTTTAAAAGATGACTAGAAAATACCCAAGTATTTGGAAATTAAGAAGCATATTTCTAAGTACACAAAGAAGAAATAGTAATAACAACTAGAAAATATTTTGAGTTCAATTATAATGAAAATATTATATGTAAAAACTGGTAAGGACTGACATCATTGAAATTAGAGAAGTAGGGCTCAGGGCTGTGACCCTTTGCAGACACACACAAAAACTAATAAGCTGGAAAAAACTATCAGAATCAACCTTTTTGGAGTTCGGGAATTTAGTCAGCTATTTCCAACAATCATGACAAAGCTTTAAGGAAGAAAGAAGCTACTGCATTGTGGTAAGAAACCACTGTGGCATTTTAAATTGCCTATCCACCATCTCCCACTTACCAGATAGGTGGCAACCATCAGATAGCAGTCCACAGATGTGGTGCAGGTTGCTAGTGCCAGAGGGAGAAATATGGGCTCTGTTCTCAAATAACTGATTTTGTGTATTTTGAACTACCCGGTAGTTCCCTCTCAGACTGGCATAATGGCTTGACTTTGTTTCAACTACCTGGAGTCTTCCCAGGACTAGGGTGGCTTCTCTGGTGATTTTTGTCAGAAGAAAATCAAGGCAAAAGCACTGGCTACAGCAGCCTGGGACAAGAAATAACAGTCAGGACAAGAAATACACAGATTCCAACATAAGAGCCTGAAAAGGAAGAGGCTGGGTAAAGAAATGTGTGACGGAGTAAGGGCTTTCACTTACTGGGGAAAAGAGAAGTCTATGGGCAATAAATAGGACTGAATGCATGCTCAGAAAAGGTTTGAGAAGACCCTAAGCTTACATGCAGATAGAAAGTAACACTAAGGCAGAATTTCAAAAGGCCTGGCTAAGTGTTAAAGAAATGAACCAAGACAGAGCCAATCTGTAAAGACTGGGAGAGGAATTTTTCTTTTATTGTCTCTATTTTTTCTGTTCTTGGCTCCAAGCATTTAGAGAAATTGAAGAACACTAACTGACCACTAAGCTAACAGAACACAGACTTCAGTGATTGCACAAGACAAAGACTACAAGGTTTGTAATAAATTGTTTAGAAAAGATACTAAACAAACAACAAAACCAGCAACCTGCCACATATCATGTACAAAAATTATTCCCAGTTGTATTGTAGTCCTAGATATGAAAGGTAAAAGTGAAAAACATTTAGAAGTTAATGCACAAAACATCTTTATTACCTTGGAGTAAAAAGGATATTTATTAGACAAGATACAGATACTAACAGAAGGGGAAAAACCATAAATTAACTCATTTGAGGTTAAGTACTCTTGGTCACCAAAATGCAACATCAAAGAATGAAAATGCAAGCCACAAAGTGAGAGAAGATACATGCAACACTTGTAATTGAAACATATTCATATCCAGACAAAAATTTTTAAAAAAATCAATAACAAACTCCTGTAAACAAACAAAACCAGTGGAAAAAAAATGGGCAACATACTAACTTGGCACTTTACAAAAGGGGAATGAATCTAAGTGAACAATCAATATAAAGAAAGGTATTCAACAGTATTAATAATAGAAATTATAACAATAATATGGTATACCTACACACCCACAAATTCAGCATAGTTTACCAATTAATGTCAAAGATATAGATCATCCCAACAGTTTTAAATAGGTGTAAATCCGAAAACAGTTTGCCACTATGCAGTAAGTTCATGTGAGCATATCACACAACCCAGGCATCTGCACGTACACAAGGATCCTTGTACACAATTTTCACAGAGCATTGATAGTGACAACTTAATGTTGGAATCAATCTGCATGTTCATCAACAGTTCAACAGATAAATAAACTACTATATTTTGACACAGAACTACTTTTCAGCAGTGAAAATGAGCTATATCCAGTAACAATGGATGAAACTTATCAATATAAAATTGAATAATAGAACCATCACATAAAATGAATATGCCAATGATTTTATAAATGTCAAAAAGAGGTAAACTTAACTGAATTATATAGGAGGGCATACAGATGTTAAAACTCTACAGATAAGTAAAGAAATGACTGCTAATAATGACTGGATAGTGTACGGTGATTATTCAGAGTTCACTATTGTACTATTAGCTTAAGTGTATACAGTAAGTTCTAAGTTTCTGTTATATAGTTTATATTGTAGGTTAAGAAATATACATGTAATATATTTAAAGCCATTATCAAAATGCAAGACTGGCTCTTAATGTTAAGAATGGAACATTCTGCTCTTGCAGGCAGGTATTAACATGGAAGTGAATGGAACATAATGCAGCACACACATCCTCGGGCAGCTGTGCTGGCAGTGCTCAACTACACAATGCAGGTGCATATAGAACACCTGGAAACTAAGAGATGCATGAGCCTTTGAGAAAAGTTGTGCTTCCTAAGGACTCCCAGGTATAAGGGATTTATTATTATCTTGTAGGTAAACCATACCCCAGGCTTCTGTGGTCTGGGGATATACCTAACATAATAATGTTAGTTAAATAAATGTAAGCCTTGCTGTTTCATATTTGGCATTTATCCAATCCATCTCTCTATCCATAATTGGAGGAAAAATTATTTTAAAAATGACTCAAGATATTGTTTTTAATAATATTTATTGTACTATGTATGGGAAGTAACATGTTCAGGAAAGAAAATTAGGAAAATAGTGAAACTTAAATGACAAAGTAGTCCCAGCTTCCAGATTATTAGTCAAGTAGTGTGTAATGAATATATCATGGATATGTATTTATATATTATTATTATGTAAAAAGTATCTGTATATAAAAGTGTTAACTCCCTGGCATTGATATTTTTAAAAAAATCCTGACTCATGATTTTTCCTTCACTTGTATAGTGTTTTCAATTAAACATTTTTACCTAACCATTTCTATCAACATTTTTAATATAGTCTTTATCTTTGGTGTCAAGGGTTTTGAGAACCCTTGCTACCTCTAATTTACAAAGCTATCCATAGTTTCATCTGGGATGTTTATGGGTTACATTTTTATGTTTATATCCAATATACTCGGAATTTATTTTTATTTATTTTTTATGGAAAGGACATGATTTTATTTTTAACTAAAAATAGTGACCAATGATCCTAACACCATTATTTAAGTAACTTATCCATTTCCTACTCATTTCAAATTCTATCTTTATTAGAGTATAAATGATGATGTTTACCTTTGCCTCTGTGTGAGCCTTACACATTTTTCCATTAATAAAACTCTATTGTTGCTTGAATACAATAAAGCTTCAATTATTAAAAGGCTAGAGTACTTTTAAAAATATGACATGTCATCTTATTAAATTTTTCAGTTCTTCCCTGACTATTCTCATTCAATAGGTTTAACAAAAGTATTCTATAAATATTACCAAGTTCTGAAAAAATGCCTTTTGATTATGTTTGCAATTATATTTACATTTATGATTTTTTAAAAGAGGATCACTTTCTTTTTGATTTTTGTCATCTTTCCTTGATAATGTATGTCTCTCCTTTTATTCAAATACCTTACTAAATATCTTATTTTTTTCTAATATCAACTTTAAATATTTCTTGATGAGCTTATTGGTGTTATTTTATTTTTGTTTATTTTTAGATATTAGATCTCTTATCCTTTTAATTTTTTTGATTTTCTAACAAATTATTGCTTTGATATTTCCTTTTATGAACACAATTTTTTGAATGTTTATTTTCTTTATAGCACTCACATAATTTAGTATTTTATTTAGTCAAGATATATTTGGGCATATATATTTTTCCATTAAATTTACAGTTTCTGGGTGGATACTTTCAAGAAAAAAATTCAGCTTTTTCCTCAATCTAAACTGCTTTCTTTTCTATTCTATGTATATATAGTCCATGTATTATCTATTATATATTATTATATTTTGCAATATTATTCATTTTCTATCAGTTAATAACAGAAATCTGTATCTTGGCCTTGATAATCTGTTCCCCACATTTATCATTTTCTGAGTTTTGCTTTAATCTCTTTATTCTTTTCCAGCAACTTTTTTACAGAAAAAAAAAATCTATCAACAATTACATTATCCACGTATTTACCTCCTTGTCTCTCCTTAATTCACTGCAGTCAGGCTTTCATATGCTGTGCTTCACCAAGATTGTCCTCTTCAAGAAGTCAGTGAGCTTTTTGCTACTAAATTTTATGGAAACTTTTTTGTTTATCTTACTATTTCTCTCAGCATCATTTGAATTTTAACCTTATCCTTCTTGAGAGCCATTTTTATGATCATTATTATTATCTCTCTGACTCTACCTTCCTAATTGTCTTACTTTGTGATTACTCTATATGAATTTACTTTAGCTTTTAAAATTTTTTTAAGTTAAATGTTAATCTTAGCCTGAATTTTCTCTAGAAAGCAAACACTGGGTTTGCATGCAAGTAGTTTATTTTGAGAAGTAATCTTGGGAAACAGGAATGAGGAACTGGGATTAGTTAAATAAAGAGGGAAAGAAAGCCAATATAAGGATACAGTATTGAGCTGCTCAGCCCTGTGAGCAAGTGAGGAGTAATCTTTTTAGAATCCTTCAAGGTGCTCAAGCAAAAGAAGCCTCAAAATTCTAACACGCAGGGAACAGAAGAGGGGAAGTTTATCCATTAGTTCTCTTCTTGGTGAATGACTGCCATATGGGTTATAACTTGGTTGAACTTTCAGTTTTGTTCCTCTATGTAAGGGCTGAGCATTTCCACAGGCAGTCCATTCTCCTTACTCAAAGAAGTCTTAGGACAGAAAGGAAGAGAGGAGTACGTATTGTTGAGCTGAGGTGCTGCCATGTGACACTTCCAGGAGCTAGCTGTGGCAGCAATGCCAATAGCTTATAGAAAAGGTGGACTGAAAGCATGTGAAATGGGACAAAGAAGGGCATGATACAGTGTTTTAGTGCCTCTTCTCTTCTTGTTCCATACACTCTCCTTTGAAAACTCTTAGTTGACCCTTTCTGCTAATTAGTATTTCCTTCTTTATTCTTTCATAAGTTCTAGAACTTATGCCACTTCTTAGTGTACATCTGTTTATAAATATTTCACAGACACATGAAACTAGTATTTAAAATTGAACTCACCATCAATTAGTTGAATACTAAGTGCCAGGCACTGTTCTAGATTTTGCTAAGAAGACATGAATAAAACAGACAATCTTTGCCTGCAACAGTGTATATTTTAGTGGAAAAGATATTCAATTAAAACAGTAATTAAAGTATGGGGATGCAAACTGTTAGGAAGGATAACTAGGAGAAAGGGTGAGATGAGACAGACTACAATATTTTATACTGAAAGTATAAATAAGTGAAGAGCCAATGTCAGCAAAACTACTGCAATTGTTCAATAGGTGAATAGTAGTGTGAGCAGTGGGTGTGGGTAAAAGTGAACAGACCTGACACTTATTAGTAGGTCTGACCTGGCTACTCTCCATTATGTATATAAGCTCTGTGATCAGTGATTATAATATTTTCATTAATTTTTGGCAAACTCTAGAATAGTGCACGATAGCAGGCTTAAAATAGTTGTTAAATGTTTTTGAATGAATGAGCTTCTCAGTGTTGTTCCTCACACCACTTGTTAATTTTCTGAAATATTGATTTAGGAAGTTAGGCTTGAGAATGCATTTGGAAATTGTCAGAGAATGCTTATTTTATTATGTTCTTCCTTTTTATCATTTATGCCCAACAGGGTATTTTTGGCCTCTCAGCAAAGCTCTTTTCATCTTAATATTTCCTGTACTTTATTTTTTGTCCATACTGACAATCTTACATTAATTTTTTTTACTATATGGAAAAATCACTATAATTAGTATCAAACAAACAAATGACAAACTCAGAAAAGCATATTTAAAACTCAATCAAGAGTTTTCTGCAAATCAGTGAGAAAATACTTAAGAAACCAGTTAAAAATAGGCAGAGAATCTGAGGATTTAACTCAGAGAAAAGTAAA
Source organism: Camelus ferus (assembly GCF_009834535.1). Classification (NCBI taxonomy): domain Eukaryota; kingdom Metazoa; phylum Chordata; class Mammalia; order Artiodactyla; family Camelidae; genus Camelus; species Camelus ferus. The sequence goes on from NC_045699.1 coordinate 16,388,090, forward strand.
TATAAATGATTTTCAATGTATGGGAAAATACCTTATATGATTCATAATGGGGAATTGCAAATTAAGAATACAAACAGTAACATCTTTTCACCTATCAGATTATCAAAAATAATTTTTATTTGTGGAAAAACATAACTTTATTTCTTAAGGTTTATTTGGTAGTAATAGCCATAAAAATATTAATGTACATATTCTTTGAATTACAATGCCATCAGAAGTTGGAATACCTAGTCTGAAACCATTAACCTAAAATATACCACAGAAACCCATCTAATATTTTACATTATTAAAATAAAATGTTAGTCCAATAGTATTCTATATGAAATAGGGATTGAGACTCTTAAAATATATCTATGTCCACAATCAAGATAATCCATCTGAAAAATTTTCCTCATGCCTCTTTCTAATTCTTTCCCGCTCAATCTTCTCAATATCCCCAAGAAACTACCGGTCTGCATTCTGTCTCTAGGTTAGTTTTCATTTTCTAGAATTTTATTTAAATGGAATTATATATATATATATACACACACACACACACACACACACACATATATATACACACACATATATATATACACACACACATATATATATACACACACATATATATACACACACATATATACACACATATATATATATACACACATACACACACACACGTACACATACACACACTCTTTTTTGCTTGGCATATTTTTAAAAGATATTTCGATGATGCTACATGTATCAATAACCAGTTTCTTTTATTGCTTTTTAAAAATTTTATTGTATTTATATACCAAAATGTGTTTATCCATTCACCTGCTGAAGGACATTTGAGTTGTTTGTAGTTTTTATGTAATATTTAGCAACTGAATCAATGTATGTCAGACACAGTAGGTAATTTGCATAAAGGCAAAGGGCTAGAAAATAATAGGGTAGGACTCAATCCCAGGTCTTGTAACTTTAAACATTCCAGACATGCATTAAAATGAATTATCACAGGGAAACTTCAAACACAGTTTAAATGTAATTTTGATTTTTTCATTCATGTTTAGACTATTGTACCTGTTTTAAATAATTCATTATGTCATGTATTTCTTTTGTTATTAAAAACAACAGCATATAAATTTTAAGCAGCACATAAATGAATATCAGAATCTTTTTAGGGAAACAATAATTACTTTTGTGTAACAATTTAGCCCCAAACTTAGTATATCTCATATGATTCATAGTGATTATCTAAAACAACAATCATTTTATTTGCTCATGAATACACTGATTGGCTGGGCAGGGCTTAGCTGGGAGCTTAATTCGTCTCCATGTTGTGTCAGCTGAGCTCACTTACTCATGTAGCTACATTTGGGCTGAAGGATTCAAGATGGCCTCATTCATGTGTCTGACTCCTTAACTGGTCTGGTTTAGAGCCACACCCTCTTGCCTTGTTCTTTCATTCTCCAGAGCCTCATTTTCCAAATGTCTTTCAACTTCCAGACCTTTGTCCATGTGGACTCTCCAATAGTCTCCAATGGTATGATAACAGAGGTTTATGTGAATTTTAAGGCCTAAGCCCAGAACCAGCATAATCTTAGTCCAACTACACGTATTGTTCAAAGCAAGTTACAAATCCAGTGAGGTTCAAGGGAAGGGAGAGAGAAATTCAACCTCTCAATTAAAGGAATGTCATGTATCACTTTGATGGTCATCTTTATACATAATTTATAGGAGAACTGATGGAGTTCTACCAGCAAGGAAATGGATGCATGGATTGTATTATATTAACAAACACAGGTGAGAAATACATCTAAATGAGCACTCTTCCTTTTAAGGTACTCAATTTGATTGCAATACTTAAAATTTTAGGATCATATCAATTCTCAAAATACTGAGAATTACAAGGTTGGGTATAAAGTGTCTTTAATAGGACCCTTCACTGTGGGATTAAATCAAAGTAAGCAATTAAAACATAAGACTCTCCAAAATAAGCAATGTGAAGAATGCGCTTCTAAGAAAAAGATTCAGGAGAAATGTGATGGTATTTATTCCTTTTAAAAATCAATTTTTAAAATTATTTTATCATTATTATTTTTGCTAGAGGGAGTAAATGTGAGATTTGGGGATTTTTGTTGAAAGCCTCTAGCAATAAGTATAGTCTTCTCTCACTTAATCCTGTCTAACGAGGAGTAAAAACAAGATGGTGACACTGAGAAAAAAATCACCATTCATTTCCCTCTACACTCTTGCTCTTCCAAGTATGTAGTTTCTGCCTTTGTTCTGTGGTTTAAAGACAAATTAAAGAGTTAGCACCCAAATAAAGACAACCAGAAGAAAAGAGTCAAAATGCTGGGAGTAAAGAACATAACCAGATACAGCCAGAAATGTTTAGGAAAATCAGAACATGGTAGCAGAGGGCAGCAGTAGAGAGATGTTGCAAAGCCATAACAGAAGGAATACATATACTTCTGCCATTTTTTTCTTAAGGTGAAAGAGGACCTTTTACATATTTGCAACTGATAGCATTTTCAGTTTTTTAAAAAACATTTTCAGTTTTTATGTTTTTATGCTGTTGAACTAACACTTGTTTTTTTTTTTAATTAACTTTTTTTTTTCCTGGAAACCTTATGTTAAAATACTAACAAGGGATAGTACCAATTCCTACTCATCCCTTATGGCAATCATTCTCTGCAGTCCTATGTAATGGAAATACGCTGGTAAAGGCAATTTCTCCAGAAGAGCTCTAGGACCTATGGAACTGAGAAAATTACTCAAACACCTGAAATGTGGAACTGAAGAAATACATCTCAAACTAAATTTAACTCAAGCCATCTGTATTTTGAACCATTTGGGTAAAATTTTTATTGAAAATTTATTTTATATGTATGTACATATACATATAAATAAATACATACATATATGTATTGTTTTTTATATTCAAGCAGGATTCTATGATCCTGAAAGAAGTAAAATCTCTCAAGCTAAGGATAATGGTCTTAAGTATACTTCTCAAAATATATAGAGAGCCCTGAACTGATTTGATTCTCCCCCTAGTTTGGGTCAAAATGCTGTATGCAAAAGAGATTCATAAGCTTCATTTATTCTTAGGGTGAGCTTTTGAACCAAAATCAAATTTAAAACCCTTGGAGATATGCTCATCCATACCAACGGCAAAAATATTGGCATATAGAAGATAAAAATTTGCAAGATGGCACAATGCCTACAGAAAAACATTAGAAAATCTGGGCTCATCCCCAGCTTCATTGCTGACTTTTGGCATAACCTTGAAACTCCTCATTTAACTCTTTCAGTCTTGTTTTCCTGAACTTTATAATGTGATACTTAAACTAATTCATTTCATTCATATATAACTGTACACAGAATGTACACAGAATTTCTTATAATGATACACAAGAACTTGGCAATACTGGCTTCTTCTAGGGAGGGCTTACTGGTTGCTGAGTAATAGGGATGTAAAGGAAAAATTTCCCACTACATGTTCTTTTATTGCTTTTGCATTTTGTACCCTGTGCATGAGTTAATGAAAAGGAGAGAGAGAGAGAACTAGAGGGAAAAGAAGAGAAGAAGAGGGGAGAGGAAGAGAGAAATGGAGAGAAGAGAGGGTGAAGAAGAAAGGGAGAGAGGGAGGGATAAACTTTTGGACCTATTTATATTCATAGATAATCCCAAGGCTTTGGCTAACTGATACTCATTTTATTCATAAAATATTCATCTTATTTTGAAAAAAAAGATATTTATAATATGTCTTCTCCTTAATATCATTTGGTACGTGTGACTTTTTCATCTTATACTTTAAGTGGATAAGCAAGTGCACAGTAGTCCCTGGAGTGATGACCATAAAATGAATAGGAATGATGTCTGAGGGACTATTACCTATTAAAATAGAAATATTTATTCTCTGTTCATACAATGTATAGAGATTCCTTGGAATCCTGCACAAGCTTGAATAGGGAATTACACCTGCATTATTTCTTAGCTCTCAACTTTCTGATTATGCCATTCCACTTTCAAGTACAAGCTCACTCAAGACCACTCATTTAAGGGTAGAAAGGAAGGATAGATGGACAAGGCATATTTAAAACTTGACAATATACAAAACAGAAAGAGAGGTGAATCAAGAGTGCATTTGATGTTTAGATGCCAAGAGGAAAGAACAGTGGAGCCTCTAGCAATAAGGAAAAGTAGGAAACATTTTATCAAGGTTACTGATTCAGCCTGTAGCCTCTCAATTCAACTGGGTATAAGAGATGTATAGTTACTTGGAAGGAAAGAGCGCAAGGAAAAAGTCTTTTGGGGGAAAGAATTTTAATGTGTACAAGCCACTACACTTCAAAGACAAGAACCAAATTTGAAATGTTGCTGCACTGAGGTTCACATGTGTCTGTGAGATACAAGCTGAGTCACCCTCAAGCTTTTGAAGAGGAAGCAAGAGGGGGCAAATCAAAAAACACATCAAAGTGCCTTCCCTGAACTGCTGGGGAAAGGTGAAACTGCAAGTGGCTCTGTTAATAGTGCTCTGGGCGCTGAGGCCACAGCCAGTGGATTGCTTTGGAACACAAAGGGCTCTTCTCATTAACTTTCTGCTTCTCCTTTTGAAACCTCCCAGTGGGCAGCAGAGTTCTGTCAATGAGTCTGCACCCTTATCCCTTAACTGAGAATCACTGGCTGTGCAGTGACTGCAATCTGATGTGTTGATGCCTTACTAGGAGGAAACATATTGTGTTTTCATGAACTTTCTTAAGAAATTTTCAAGATGCTTTAGACAATCCCTGCATCCCATGTCCTGAGGAAGACTCCAACCCTTTCTTGAACTATCACCCATGATTGTTGTGATGGTTCATGCAGTTTTGTTATTTCCAGGCTCTTAGTCTGTGCAGTGCACGTTTAAAAGTGCACTGAAACTTGGAGAAGTTCTGCAATGTTAATTACCTCCCCATCATTCCAACTGACAAGAAGGTTGCATGCTTTCTAAATATTCCAAAGGCATTAGTAACATTTCCCTGATGTTTATATCTCTAGTTTATCCTTCTCTCAAATAATCCATCTTACCACTCCCCTCACATCAGACTTAAACATTTGTGATCATGTCATGCCCCAAGCTACAAAGAAAAAAATCAGTAAGTTCTCACTGGCTACAAGGGAAAAAAAAAAGCAAACGCTTTAGTTTTGCCCACAAACTAATGGGCTCATGGATTTTAAACTCAAGTTTTCTCACTTTATGCTCTAGAGGCAATGGGATATTTTGTTTTCTTTCCTTTCATCTCCTTTATTAGTAACATGTCTCCTTCTGGAATGACCTTACATATGTGTCCTTATGACAGAAACCTCCTTAATCATCTGTTCAACCTCAATTTAATCATGCTCTCCTCTTTACAGCTTTCCAAATGCTTCTTCCTTCCCCACCTGAGAGTATTTGCTCCTGTATCTGTATTCTCATTTCACTTTAAAAGATAAACTCACATCAATGTTTTATAGTTATTTTTCTGCCAGTCTTCACCATTGTCTACCAAGTACCTTGTGGTCACAGTTGCAATAGCTTACTCTTGTTTACAAAATTTATATTAGATTAATTCAATGTATTTGTGCTTTATGGACTTGATTATGTTTTCAAAAATCAATCTGGATCATTATCAATTATTTCCCAAACCTGTTTTACTTATATTGGCATAAACTACATATAGTAAAATAGAATAAACCAATATATTTAAGAAGCTATTGTACAAAAAGTGAGCACTGTTAGTTGTTCAAAGAAAGTCTATTTCTTAAGTGTTTCAACCATTCCTCAATTTCAAAGCAGAAACCTTTTGTTGCTCTCTGAACATTATTTCTTTCAGAAATAAATTTAAAAATCTTCCTTTCTCAAATTCAGCAATTAAAATTCAACATAAAACTGATTCTACTGTTCCTGTAATATGGAACACTTTTGCCCTTGTTCTGCTGACTTCTTAGATTTCCCTGAGGTATTTCCTGAGTTCTACTTCAGTTGAAGGCTAATTCTACAGACTATACTGCAGTTTCAATTGACTAACCAATAGGAATAGATAAACTTCACTGTTTTTATGCATGAAATCTCTCTAGTCTACAGTTCTAGGAGTATATAACATACACATGGTTCCTTTAAATGAGAGAATCTGATAAAAATGTGATAACCTATATTTACTCAATTGTTAATTACCTATACTGATATAGGGGAGTCAACAAATTTTAAAATGTGATTGGCTTTGACATTCAACTTATAAATTATATCTAATTCTATATAAAACATAGTATACACATGGATAGGCTGGTTTGCTTTCCCCAGTAGAAAGTTTATAAATAATTGCTAAACTGATAGAAAATGCATATTGCTTTGACTTTAATAAGATTGTTTTATTTAATTTTATCACATTAAATTTGGTAATATTTTAAAATTGGTCTGCAGTTGAATATATAAAAGTCTTCACTATCAATAAACTTATGTTGTTTATTTAGATTTAATATTCAGTGATTTCAAATTTTTTAATAGAAAAATAGTAATGTCTCTAGCATACTTGATATTACCTAGGCACAAGGGGAGTGGCAAAATCTAATGAATCTCTATACTATAAAGCTAGTAGTACACTGCAATGACTTAAAATACCAGGAAGTGTTTGAGTATGTCTTTGTGAGAGAAAGGATCTGTACTACAGTTAGTTCTCAGCACTTACTTTTCATATCTTCCTATTAGATTTTCTGCATTTTATTTTCATCCATACCATATCAATCTTGATGAATGTCAATGAAGTTAGTTGTTTCCTAGTCAATCACAAGAATTTTTGAGAGAGGTGTTAACAAAAATGCCAACCCACACTTCTTAAAACATATATATACATATATATATACACATAGTGGATTGGGTCACCTATTTGCCATAGTATTTTGATGGTAACCATGACTACACTGTGTGATTTCAACTGTCCAATATCTGTTCATCTCATCTCATTCTCTTCCTATTTACTTCAAGGAGATGCAAACAGCCATTCTGATATAAAACTGAAAATAACAAAATACTATAGTCAGAGGGATTATAAAAATAAAGGGCTCTCTTCAATTCCCTGTATCCTAGGGATTGTATGAAGAATAATAAAAAACTCAAGACTTTCAAAAAGGTTATAAAATATTACCATAAGACTGTGCCTAAACCAAATGATGAATAAGTTGACATATTCAAGTTACAAATCAAGTATAAAAGCAACCAATCAGGAAACAAAGCAAAAGAAAACTAGTATTTTCAACAGATTAGAGCTCTTTTGGAGCCTATCAACACAAAGGAATCAACTAATTTTTTTAAAGCATAAAAACAGCCAAAATAACAAGCAAAAGCAAATTTCAGATAAACCAGTATGCAACAGACTGCATATCACAGAAAGAGCTCCTGAAGGAATGATACAATTTTAAAGCAGAATCCCTTGAACATCTCATAGTTTAGTTAAACAATGAAAGTGAAGTCAAAGTAGCATCAGGTTTAATAACCATTCATATAATGGTCGAACAACTTCACATCCTAAACGAGCTCACACCTGCTTTTACAGCCCTGTAAATACCACCAAACAACATACTGTCTTGAAACATTATTCACTAATCCACTGGGTTCAAATTCTGTATCTTTTACTGGTTTTGTGACTGTGGGTACATAATTTTAACTATTTTTACCTCAGTTTCTAGACAGCTATATCTCTTTATATGTTCTACCTACCTATGATTATAAAATCAAAGTGTGAATCTGTTCAGGATGGCACAATTATCTTATATTTGACTCATATTACCTTCTTCAAACATTTAGAAAAGATAAAATTTAGTTCAAAAAGAAAGAAAGAAACACACACTTAGATCTATGGTTGCCAGAGTTAGCAAGTAAAATTACAGGATGCCAAGTCACATTTGAATTTCATATAAACAACAACTAATTTTTTAGATATAAATATGTCCCAAATATTACATGGGACAACCCTACCTACTAACCCTACTTAGACCAGAAATGGAGCAAGAATGTAAAGCAGTTGAATGGAATGAAGCCCTGGGTCTGCTGGCCACTATTGTCTGGAAATATGTGGTATCAGGGACGTTAGTGCCCATGGAATAAAGGTGAATGAAAATTTCAGGTAAAAGCAAGATCAAATTCACTTAGAATAAAGAGGGAAAAACAGAGCTCAAAAATAATAAGCCAATATGATCCCCACCACAATTAGCCTCCAATTACAAAGTAAGTAAAGAGATATGATGTTGAGATAAAAAGACCACTGGGTAAAGAGTTGGCATATGAATTCTAACAGAATGAAATTAATTTAGTTTAACAGTCCAAAATATTCTAAACTATTTTAGAATAACTCTGTTTCTTAAATACGTATACACATACATACATACATAAATTCTATTAAAGATGAATAGTAAAGTATTAAAAACAAAGATAAAGTAAAAAATAAATGTTAGAAAGAATCCATTATAAATATACTGAAATCATTGAATTATATACTTTAAATAAGTTGTACTGCATACGAATTAATAGCTCTATAAAGCTGTTAATTGAAATAATTCAGAATCTTTCTAGATATATGGAAAATACTATGATGTACACAAACTGTGTGTACAGTGTGTGTGCATGTATATATACATATGCGTACTAAATAGAGAAGTGAAAAAATGTTATACTGATAAAGTGTCTACAAAAAACGCCTACACTATAAATACCAAGTGATGAGACACCAAAATCATCTCCCTTAAATAACAAGATAAAAATGCCTGCTGCCTCTTCCTATTCAGCATTCTACTACAGTTGCTATTAGTTCAGAAAAATAAGAAATAAAAAATATAACAATAGGAAAGAAAAAATTGTTGCTTGCAGACAATATGTATTTTTATGTAGCATATTTAACATAACTCATAGATAAGCTTAAAAGAATATTTAACAAAGTTTTTGGATATAAAAATCAATAAAAAAGGTCAGTTGACGTTTTATAATGAAATAAAATCAGCCTAAAATTTATTTAAATAATAAAAAATTCTATATTTTTAAGTAGCATCCAAAACTGTAAATTATAAAGGAATATACTAAAAAAAGATGTTCAAGCTCTTTATCAAGATAATTATAATGAAAAGATGTTAGGGAAAACCTAAATTAATAAATAAGAAACATATTGTTAGACAAAAAGCCTCCATATTGTAAAGCTGTCATTTCTTTTCAAATTATTCAAAAGGTTCAATGTGCTTCAAAGAAAAATCCTAACATGTGTTTTATGGTACTTAATAAGCTGATTGTGAAAATGGATGGAAGAGGAATAGAGAAACTAACAGAGAAACTTCTGAAGTAGGACAACTCCTACTTAAATAACTTAGTATATTATTAGGTGATGATGATGATGATGATGATTAAAGAGTCCAAAGAGTCAACAGGTGAAATGGAATAGAGACCCTATAGTCAAAACCATTAACTTATGAGAAGTTTGATTTTGACACAGAAGCCTTTGCAAAACAGTGGGGGAAATGATGTACCATTTACTAAGTGGCAATTGAAAATTGTGTGTGTGTGTGTGCGTGTGTGTGTAAATGCACAGTGTTACCTCACAGCATACTTGAAAACCTTTTCTATATAGATAAATATTTACGTGTGAATGGACAAAAGTATATAAATTTAGAAGACTTTGTATGTTACACATATACGTACATATTCATAACCTCATGATCTCATAAATCTCATAAGGATTTCTTAAAAAGGAAACAAAAAAGAAATCATTAAGTAAATAGTCAACACCTTCCATTAATTTAGATGTTCTTGAATGTTTCTGAATTATTATTTTCTTGACAAAGAACTTGAAAAACTTCTACTATATTTATTCTAGGGTATTTATTGCTATTGGAAAATACAGTTTATATTTTCTTTTCTATAAGTATAATTTCTATTATTTGCTGTGATACAATGGAAACTAGAAAAAGGAGCATAAAGTAAATACAAAATAATCAAAATAAGGGAAATTACAAAAAACAGAGCAGAAATCAAATATACAGGAAAAAGCATAATAACAGAGATAATTTTTTAAAAATTTGAAGCTACTTCTTTGAGATGAATATCTCCAAAAGTTGATAGACCTTTAGACAGACTAATCAGGATAAGGAGAGAGAAAATACAAATTCCCAACATCAGGAATGATAAAAAGCTTATTATTGTTAATATGTCTGTCAATTCGATACATATCTCAATTGACATGTACTTTCAATTCAGTTCAAACAAATCTAGTGGATTTACAACAATTATACATCTATGTGTAGGCAACAATATAATTTTAAAATACATAAGACAAAGATCAACTAAAAGGATAACTAGAGAAATTTACAATTGGAGTGTGATTAATTTACATTCATGGATGGTTGACATAATAGACAGAAAGCAAACCAGTAGGAATACAGAAGACATAAAATTAAAACCACTGATGAAATTAACCAACATAAAAATTCAACTGATGAAAGCACAAAGACATTGAAATTAAAATTTTAAAGATTTACAGTAGCATAAGAATATCCAGTACCTTTCACTAAATCTATCAGAGTGAAAATTACAAATTTTATGAAAGATATTTAGAAAGACTCAAATAAGTCAAGAAATAAATTATCTTCATGGATTAGAAGATTCAATATTATAAAGATTTCAGTTATTCCCAAATTGGTTTGTAAGTTCAATACAGATGGCTTTGACTGCTATTTGAGAAATAACATTCATAATATTAAGGGCCAAAAGGATATAAAGTAAGAGTGAGAAGAATGTACTGAGATGACTTTTAAATTCAGGTGGCTAAGAGGGTAGAATCTCATTGCCTGTTATCATATGCCTCTCTTCAGACTTTAGGTAACAAAATGCTGGTAAATACAATTATTCATATACTTTCTTTTGAGGTTTCCATACAAATGTTAGAATTATTCTGAAAGATTTTGGATTAGGACAAGGATTTTTATGTAAAATCTCCAAAAACTGCTGTCCCATTGACAAGTTAATAGAATCTGGTTACAAGTCCAATCCATACTTTGTCAGATTTTGGGTTATAAAACATACTATTAATCTAAGCTGGCTACTTCATTTTATTAACACATTAAATAAGGCATTGAATACTTCATGAGGACTTTGCTAACAAAAGACACACAATCTGGTTGTATTGAGGAATTTAGAATTGTCAAATATTACAACATCTGTGAACAGGCAATAAATTTTTTAAAAATTAATCAAGAAAACAACAGTTGTCTGTCCAAAATGTAGATGGCCAACAGGCACATGAAGATGCTCAACATCACTAATCATTAGGAATATGCAAATCAAAACCACAATGATATATCATCACCTCACACCTGTCAGAATGGCTATCATCAAAAAGTACACAAACAATCAATTTTGGTGAAAATGTGGAGAAAAGGGAACCCTCCTACACTGTTGATGGGCATGTAAATTGTTGCAGCTACAGTGGAAAACAGTATGGTAATTCCTTAAAAAAACTAAAAATTGAGCCACCATATGACCCAGCACTTCAAACCTTGGGTATATTCCGGAATAAAACAGAAACACTAATTTGAAATGCACCCCAATGTTCACAGCACATCATTTACAATTATCAAGATATGGAAGCAACCTAAGTGTCCATCAATTGATGAACAGATATAGATGATGTGGTATATAGATACAGTGACTACTACTCAGTCACAAAAAAAAGAATGAAATTTTGCCATTTACAGCAACATGGGTAGACTTGGAGGTCTACATGGTAAGTGAAATAAGTCAGACAGAGAAATACAAATATTGTATGATATAATTTATATGCGGTATCTAATAAATACAACAAACTAGTGACTATTACAAAAAAGAAGCTTACTCACAGATACAGAGGACAAACTAGTGGTTACCAGTACAGAAAGGGAAGGGGGAAGGACAATATAGCAGTATAAAATTGAGAGGTACAAACTATTATACATAAAATAAGCTATAAGGATACATTGTACAACACCGGGAATATAGCCAAAATTTTACAATAACTATAAACTGAGTATAACCATTAAAATTTGTGAATCACTGTATTGTATACCTGTAACTTACATTGTACATCAACAACACTTTAATTAAAAATAATAGTTGATAGGATCCAAACAACATTGGCCCTATTACCAAGTTATGGGAGGACTTGGTAGTTGTTAAAAATTAGGGAAGTTGTTAAAAATTGGAGTTAGGCTGATAGATTTTTGGAATCTATTTATGTGTATATGATATCCATCTAGCACTGTTGTCTTTGACCTCTAAGTAGCAAGTATACCTGAGCAACTGTGGCTTTATTGCTCACAAATCCTTTCGATCCATCATTTATGGAGATATATCTGTATATGTATATGTTTATGTATATGATATCTATATCCACAACTGATGTTTTCCTGTTTATCCAATATATATTCATGCTATTTCAATTAAAATGCTTTATAATTCCCTATTACTAAATTCATAGTACTTTGTGTCATTATGCATTTTCTCTGTCAATGATATTATAAGGGTTAATCCACAATAAAATTTCATATCATTACAATTGATTTTTCATGGTTGAAAATGCTGGGAACCACAATCTAGAATATGATAATAATTGATCACATTAATGAGAAAATTGTTTTATAATGGATGATAATTGCAAGTTTTATATTAATATGTAAACACTTAATGATTAATGTGCAATTTCTTAGGTTTTATATTCTACAAAATTCTTTTCCATATGCTTTCTCATTAGATTTCCAGACAGTATACCTGGTATGCCTTATTATAATTTTATAAATTTTATTATACATAAATGCAGAAAACAAAGTTAAGAGATTAAATGGCTTATAAAATATCATATATTTTCTAAGTCTCTGATTTAAAGCCAGGTTTCGTACTAGATATTCACTGTATGAGTACTTTTTTTTTACTGTTTCTATGACATAATGAAGACACTAAACAGTTCTTTAAATTTTATCTGCTGTCACATCATGATATCTGGATCCTTTAAATTTAATTTTAACCCAAAAACAGGGTTGCAGAGGGTAAATTAGATTGGTTGGTAATAGTGACATATTCTGGTCATTTTGTCATTTTAACAATCACCACTAGCTCTGGTTTTCTTTTGGTCTTCTCTCCACACTAAAATATCTGAGGCTCTTCAGATGCAGTAAAATTTTAATGTAGAGAGAAAAAGGATGTGTGGGTATGTGTGTGTATTTGTTACTCACAATGCTCTATACAAAAATATCCTTAATGAAAGAGGATCAGAGTTTTTCACATCAATACAACAAAATACAGCATTTATGCAAGTATCTCCATTGAGTGTTTCCATTATCAGAGTATTCTTCATTGATTCATGCAACAATATAAACTTGATACCATAATGACTCGAAAAGAACAGCTTTCAAGTATGCTTTTCCTTTAGCAAACAGAATTCAGTGACTTGCTTTTTTTATTACAAAAAGATACTCCTAGACCCTCTAAATATCCTACAGCTGCTTCCATTCATAAAAATAAAGGAAAGTAAACTAGGCCAAAGGTAGAGAAGATACAGAATATATTCTCTTGCTTCATTCAGTATATGTCAGCAGATAAATGGATGCAATATCAGTTCTATAGCTGGCATAAACATAAGCTCAGTTATTTTATGGTGAAATTCTTAGATTTATTTTAATCCATTTATTGAGGTGCAAGACACTGTGAGCTATAAAGACTTCATAAGATATAAAGGACAGTAAGCAAGTGGTTGGATTTTGGTATAGTAAATCTTATAATAGAAAATGGTGCAGCACACAAAGTGGAGTGATCAAAGTTATTTAAGGGGTGGGGATCAGTGTTTCTCAAAAGAAGGTATATATAGGTTGTGTCATGAAAGGTCAGAAAGAGGAAGGAGCATGAGCTTGGAGGCATTGAGGTTAAAAACATAATCTAAATCGGTTGTGTTCTGGGAACTATACATAATTCACTAAGCCTGGTGTGTATGTGTGGCCATGACAAGAGGCCAAGTTAAAGAGATCAGTAGAGGTCAGATCACAGAGTTGTATGGTGGGCTTATGAGTTTAGAGAGGACAGAGCATATTTTGAAACTAGGCATTTTAGAGCCAATGTGGAGAATGGAACAGAGATAAGGAGAAAACAGAAACAGTGAGAAAAAAAATTGACTATTTCAACAACACAGGTAAAACATATCGTAGGCCTGAACTAAGGCAGTAGCCATGGGTATGGGAAGAGTGGAAGGAGACAGAAATGTAAGGACTTAGAATAATGAAATCATTCAAATGTTTATGTAAGTGGTTTTCACAGATTTGAGTTTAAATGAATTTTGAGTTTTCTTTGTTGTTGTTGTTGTTGTTGTTATTGGTTTTATGGTATGCTGTGGACAAAATTCTAAACAAGGTAAAGTTTGACCTCACATCTCCTCCCAATTTCCAATTATCTAACTTTATTTTGACTTGCTGCATACTTACTTTACCCCTATAAACTCAAGACTACCACCAAGGACCTGAACAGTAACCTAAGCTTATAACCGTCTCCCCTCTAATTATTTTTAACTATTTTTTCCCAAATGGCTGCTCTTTGATACATGGAAATGATTAAAAAGCTAAATCAGATTTCCAAGATTGACTTCAGATTAGAATCACCTGGGTTACTATCACAGAATAAAAGTTAGAGCTAGAAAACGGGACATATAACCAAGAGTAGGACTTACTTATAAAAATCTTTAAATATTAATTCCCCAGTGGGTCCATGTGTTTTTAAATATAATTATCACCACAAAAGTAAATGCAGACTCATAAATGAGTTTAAAACTTCGATTACTACTATATTTCCCCCTTAAAAGAGCCTATTCCATTTTAGTCCATTATTATTATTATTATGTGTCAAGGAATACATACTTTATAAGAAATGTTTTGTAAACTGAGGGAAAGCATATTATTAAGTGTAAAGTATCAGACATGGAAGCACTTTACTGCCAGGCATTTTTTTTCCTGTGGGAGTAGAAAGGGTCTGTTGGATTCTGCCTCATTTGTACTTCATTGTTGTTTCCATCTGTTTTTAGTGTTAAGATCCTTATTGTGTAGGCTTCTTTTATACAGATCACCTGGAGTGTCCTCCATTCTTAACCTCAACTGGCCTCCATCTGGAGCCCTTTGTGTAAGAGGCTGGATATCGACAATTGTGATATGGAATACAGAATCACAGTTTCCTTTGTTTCCAGAACAGATAATATAAATGCTGAGGATAATTTCTTAGGGAAAAGCCTAAACTGTTGCTATATTCAGTTGAAGTGTCACAACAATAAGATTCTAGTATTTTTAAACAATGTCAATATGCTTTGAGGGAAATAGGCATATGTTACGATTATCATGTTTGTTCCAACCCCCACCAGCCTACAAAAGGATCTACTTACTCTTCAGTTGTCCACTATATGTATTTTCTCAGTGTAAGTCAGTCACTGGTAATAATCAAAACTAAATTTGGTCTGTACAGTCAAGTCAGTTTTTGCAATAAATACTAATAGACTCAAAGCTCCATATCTTTTCACTTTACATTGGAGAGAAAGAAAAGAGAAGGGTCTACTATATTCCTACCATATTCATTAAAAAAAAAAAAAAACTTGGGTAATACCATTATTCTCAGATTATCAAAGGGGAAATTGAGGCCTACAGGATTTTTTTCCCTAAAGTTGTGCAAATAATAAAGCAGTGAGATTTGAAGCTTCTTCAGGGGCAAAGCCATGCCCTTTTCATCAAATGTCTGTGTGGAAATTCAATGTATACACTAGCCCTGTGGCACTGCGCTCTTAGTTGCTTTTTTCCATTTCCCACCTCCAGGCTATTCTTGGGCTCATCTGGCTCATGACATCTCCATTCTGATTTTTTCAATCTGCTCCTTCAATTCCCCCAACCCCACAATCAGATGACCTTCTATCTAGGAATTGCAATGTTTGCTTCTCACAGTTCTGGGGGCGGGGGGTGGGGGAGTTGGTACAAAATGAGAAGGAGAGAATGCTATCATACTATGCCACCATTACCCATATTCCTCCAAGATTCCCTCTGACTCCCCTTGCTCCAGCCCAGTATCTTTTCTGCTGATAAAGTAGTGTTACATTACAATCTGTACACCAATCACCCACTTTCAACTATCCATGACAATGCCTAAGACAAAATAAGTATGAAGCCTTGAACACAAGGCTCAGACATGAAAGAAATTAGTCAATCTATTACTATAATGGAGACTCAAATAATTGGAATACTGAGTAATAGGCATTAGGATAGGGTTATGCATATGATCAGGCAAACACTCATAAGAGGAATACCTCATTGAGAATGAGAGGAATGGGATCCCTTATGAGCTTTCAGAATGAAGAGTAGTAATTAGTCATATATGGAAACTTAACAAGAGGCACAAAGGTAAGGCAAGGCACAGTATAGTGAACTATAGCACAAGTGCTACTTATGTAATTGGCAAGTAGCACAACTGGAGAGTTAGGTAGAGTCAAAAAAGAGTAAGAGTCTGTGAGTTTGTGATTGTGGATGCCAGATGTTATTGGTCTTGCTATATAATCAGAGTTGTAGCATTTGTGTTCTAATACATGGGTCCCAGAAGGCAACTTAAAGATAGGGTTTTCACAATCACTCTGAATTCCCTAGCATATTTAGTCTTATTAGACACTCACCTTGGTGTAGCAGAGATTTCAGTGCAGAGGTACAAAGAAAGCATTTGCTAGTTCTTTTCCTTGCATGCAACAGCTCCTTACTGCCACCATGTGGAAATCTTTAAGTTTATTTAACATGAATATCTAACATGTCCTAACATGCAGTTTCTAAAGAGATAAGGGGAAATCCAGTGGGTTTTTCAACGAGGATCATCTCAGTGAGGATTATCTGTTTTCTTGGTGAACCTTAGATTTAAATTTTTATTAGATCATATATTAGGCTATTGCTAAGTCTGCATTATAGTGTGTTGTAAATGAATTTGTGATTAAAGCTGAATTTCTCATGCTAATTATTAATTCTTATTTTCCTATCATTTTATATTACTTAAATTCTTTTATTTTTTAACCATGTTTTAATTGAAGTATACTTAATTTACAATGTTGTGTTAATTTCAGGTGTATAGCAAAGTGATTCAGAGATATATATACACACACACACATATACATACATATATATATATATATTATATATAACTTTCAGATTCTTTTCTATTATAGGTTATTACAAGATACTGAACATAGTACCCTGTGCTATACAGTAGGTCGTTGTTTATCAATTTTATATATAGGGATGTGTACATGTTAATCCCAAATTCCTAATTTATCTCTCCTCCCAACCCCCCACTTTCCTCTTTGGTAACCATAAGTTTGTTTACTATGTCTATGAGTCTCTTTCTGTTTTGTAAATAAGTTCATTAGTATCATTTTTTAGATTCCACATATAAGTGATAACATATGGCATTTTTCCTTTTTTTTTTTTTTACAGCTTACTTCACTTAGAATGACAATCTCCAGGTCCATCCATGTTGCTGCAAATGACATTATTTCATTCTTTTTTATGGCTGAGTAGTATTCCAGTATATATATATTTGAATCATCTTCTTTATCCAGTCATCTATCAATGGACATTTAGGTTGATTCCATTTCATACCTATCATAAATAGTATTGCTATGAACACTGAGGTGCATGAGTTTTTCAAATTGGAGTTTTCTCCAGATGTATGACCAGGAGTGGGATTGCAGGATCACATGGTAACTCTATTTTTAGTTTTTTAAGAAACCTCCATACATTCCCCCAACAGTGTAGGAGAGTTTCTTTTTCTCCATACCCTCTCCAGCATTTATTTTTGTAGACTTTTTAATGGTGCCCATTCTGACTGGTATGAGGTGATATCTCATTGTAGTTTTGATTTACATTTCTCTAATAATAAAAAAATATTGAGCATCTTTTCATGTACCTATTGGCCATTGGATATCTTCTTTGGAGAAATGTCTATTTAGGTCTTCTGCCCATTTTTTGATTGGGTTGTTTGTTTTTTTGCTATTAAGCTGTATGAGCTGTTTGTATATTTTGGAAATTAATCTCTTGTTGGTAGCATCATTTGCAAATATTTTGTCCAACTCCATAGGTTGTCTTTTCCTTTTGTTTATGTTGCTTTGCTGTGCAAAAGTTTTTAAATTTAATTAGGTCCCATTTGCTTATTTTTGTTTTTTGTTTCCATTACACTATGAGACAGCAAAAAAAATATCGCTGTGATTTACGTCAAAGAGGGTTCTGACTATGTTTTCCCCTAGGAGTTTTAGAATATCCACTCTTACATTTATGTCTTTGATCCATTTTGAGTTTATTTGTTATATGGTGTTAGAAAATGTTCTGATTTCATCCTTTTACATGTAGCTGTACAGTTTTCCCAGAGCTACTTATTGAAAAGATTGTCTTTTCTCCATTGTATATTCTTGCCTCCCTTGGTAGATTAATTGACCATAAGTGCATGGGTTTATTTCTGGGCTTTCTATTCTGTTCAGTTGATCTATGGGTCTGTTTTTGTGCCAGTACCATACTATTTTGATTGTACCTTTGTAGTATAGTCTGAAGTCAGGGAAATTGATTCTTCCAGCTTTGTTCTTTCTCAAGATTGTTTTGGCTATTTGGGGTCTTTTGTGTTTCCATACAAATTTAAAAAAATTTTGTTCTAGTTTTATGAAAACTTTCATTGGCAATTTGATAGTGATTGAACTAAATCTGTAGATTGCCTTGGGTAGTATGGTCACTTTAACAATATTAATTCTTCCAATCCAAATACATGGTATACCTTTCCATCTGTTTGTGTTGTCTTCTGTTTCTTTCATCAGTGTCTTACAGTTTTTGGAGTACAGGTTTTTGACTCCTTAGGTAGGTTTATTCCTAGATATTTCATTATTTTTGCAATGGAAAATGGGATTGTTTCATTAATTTCTCTTTCTGATATTTCACTGTTAGTTATAGAAATACAAAATATTTCTGTATATTAATTTTGTATCCAGCAACTTTACAGACTTTATTGATGAGCTCTAGTAGTTTTTCTGGTAGCATCTTTAGGATTTTCTATGTGCAGTATCAGGTCATCTGCCAACAGTGACAGTTTTACACCTTCTGGGACCCCTATAATGCAAACATTAGCATGCTTGATATTTTCCCATGATCTCTTAAATTCACTTCATTTTTTTTTTCTTTTTTCTGTTCAGTGGCAGTGATTTCCAATACTCTGTCTTCCAGCACACTGATCTGTTGTTCTGCCTCATTTAGTCTACTATTGATTCCTTATAGTGTATAAAGTGTATTTTTCATTTCAGCTATTACATTCTTCAATTCTGCTGTTCTTTAAATTTTCTAATTCTTTGTTTAAAATGTCTAACTTCTTGCTCTGTGAATCCATTTTCCTCTTGAGTTGTTTGATAATCTTTATGATCATTACTCTGAACTCTTCTTTGGGTAGATTGCCTATCTCCACGCCACTTAGTTCTTCTTCTGGGGTTTTATCTTGTTCCTTCATCTGAAGAATATTCTTCTCCTGTCTCATTTTGTCTAAATTGGTATTTGGATTTTTATGTATGTGATAGGTTAGTTACATTTCTCAACCTTGGAGAAGTGGCCCTCTGTAGGAAATTTCCTATGCATCCCAGCAGTGTACTCCCCTCTTGTTATCCAAGGGCCAGGGTCCAGGTGGTCCCAGGTTAGTGCCTGGCCTGCATTTGCAAACTTGGTCTGCAGACTGCAGGTCTTTAGTTTGCTTGCTTTTGCTGTCTGTCCCCTGGTGGATGAGACTGGTTTAGAGGCTTGTGGCAGGCTTCCTGGCAAGAAGGGCCAGTGCCTGCCCACTGGTGGGTGGAGCTGGGTCTTGGCCTTCTGGTGGGCAGGGCTGTGTCCAGGGGCATGTCTGGAGGCAGGTGTGGGCTTTGGAAGTATTTAGGCAGCCTGTCTGCTTTTGGGTTGGGCTGTGCCAATGCCTAGTTCGTTGTTTGGCCTGAAGCTTCCCGGCACTGGAACCTATAGGCTGTTGAGTGGGGCCAGGTCTTGGGGCCAATATGTCAGCTTCCAGGAGAGCTCATGCAGATGAATGTTCCCTGATATGATTGAACACCAGTGTCTATGTCCCCAGGATGACACACAGTTCACAGCTTTCCCGATCTCCCCATTAGATCCTCTTAAGACCAGCAGGTAGCTCAGGCCCAGGCTCCTATCAAATTACTGCTTTTGTCTTTGGTTCTGGTGCAGATGACACGTCTGCATCCTTTAAAAGTGAAGTCTTTATTTCCCCCAATCCTGTGGAGTTCCTGCAGTCCATCTCTGCTTGCCTTGAAAGTCAAATGTCTGGTGGCTCCTCCTCCTGCTGGACTCCCAGGCTGGGGGCGCCTAATGTGGGGCTCAGAACTCTTACTCCTGTGGGAGAATCTCTGTAATAAAATCATTCTTAAGCTTCTAGATTGCCCACCCAGGGGATATGGGGTTTGATTATGACAAGAGCCTACCCCTCCTTTGTTTGGTTCCTTCTTTACGTCTTTGGCTGTAGAAGATCTTTTCTGGTAGGTTCCAGTCTTTTTAATCAGTTGTTATGCAATTAGTTGTGATTTTGGTGTCCTCATGAGAGGAGCTGAGCCATCTTGGTCACTCTCAGGGTGACTTTCTGTCTCAGAATGGCTAGTCCAGAGCCCAGTTATTTGAGTCACCCAGAACCAGCGCAGCTGGGAACCTGGGCATCCATAGTGGTTGTACTGCTCTTGCTGCAAAAAATCTTGAAACATGTCCTCTTTCACCTGGTATCTTCCATTCAAGGGTGTCAAGATTCTCTTGAAATTTCTTTCTGATGCTGGCTTCAGGATAAACTCTTGCAGTGGCAGTGACCGGACTC
Source organism: Camelus ferus (assembly GCF_009834535.1). Classification (NCBI taxonomy): domain Eukaryota; kingdom Metazoa; phylum Chordata; class Mammalia; order Artiodactyla; family Camelidae; genus Camelus; species Camelus ferus. Next base: position 16,408,986 of record NC_045699.1, read on the forward strand.
CTGCTAGCTCCCACCGGTAGCCACAAGGAAAACCTTTCCCTGGGTGGAGAGGCAAGCTTGCAACCTGCTTGGTACAGGCTGCCTTCCTGGTGATAATAGCAGAGGCATGACTGGGACCAGCTGGCATGAGACTGCAGTGGGGCTTGCCCCAGGCTGAGGTGGCTGGCCAGCTGGGGCTGGGGCAAGGCTGGCCTTGTGGGGCTCCACAGTGGATTGCTGGCAACTGTGAGACTGCCCCATAGCCTAGTGTCCCCTAGACAAGGGCAGGAGCTGCAGACACACCCCTACACGCTGCCCCACCTCCCCACCACCCTTACCTACATTCTTCTATATTCTCTAACATTGTATTCTTAGCCACTCCCCATTCCAATATTCTGTCTCTCTCTCGTTTTTCAAATAAGAACCGATTTCTTGAAAATCTTTCTTGAGTGCTATCTCCTCTAATATAATTTAATCCTGTTTTCTTTCCTACACAGACTAAACTGTTTAATCCTAAACTCCCTTTGTCACATCCTGTGTTATTTACAATCCCTGTTGCGGGGGACATATTATTAGCTGAATCTAAGGTTGTCTATGACCATGGGTTTAATGTCTTAAAGATTACCAGCCCTAGCTGCAACTTTAAAAACTCAAAGATAAAAAATAAAACCATTTAAAGCCTAATACTGTAAGTTTATATGGTCTGTTTATTCTATGACCTGATTCTTAAAACTGCAATTCGATTAAATCTGCCTTGTCTGGGAATCCCTCTGTATCAGTGCAGCCATGGCACACTAGAGTCACTGGAAGCATTCTGGTGTAGGCACTGGTGAGTTCTAAACATTCCCCAGGTGATTCTAATACACAGTTAGAGTTACGAACTACTGCTCTATATCAAAAAGGACATTATAAAAACAACAAAATACTTGATTGAGATAACTGGGCTCAAAATATTGAATGACACTACATATGTCTCCATAGTTAATGAAAATCTATAAATATAAGATGTAATAAAATATGAATTTCCTACTTTTCTTTCCAAGAAAGTGGAGAAACCCCTTAGGTAAATGTAGTTAAGAGAACTGATTCATTTTTAAATATATTTCAAATTTATCTTATGATTATATTATTCAGATTCTACCATATTTCTTCATTGAGTTTCAGGATACTACAGTATCTCAGAAGTTCACAGTGGAGAATTAGTTCAGTTTATCAAGGCTCTCATTTATACTTAAAATTTTATCTTTCTGCAATAATTTCAAGTTTGTCTTTAGCTAACAGAGGGTTCATCTACTAGTAAGGTCTGCTTTCTCCAAAATAAACTTCAAATATGTTAGTTCCTCCTCTTATATAATTGAGACATCTTTGCGCATACCTTGCATGTACATTTCACATTCAGTGCCCTTGGCCATACATGGGGGGAAGGATCTTATAATAATTATTCCTTTTGCAAATCATAACTTTTAAATTTCATGCTGAAAATGAATTTTCTTCTCTTTCCCATAGGATGAAACATACTGGACATATACTGTCTTAACAATTTTCTCTCGTGTATGGCTGCAAATATGCAAATTCTCACTTTGTAACTATGGGCAGTCTGATTGAGATAACCACTAGACTTTTCCATTTCTAATGGAATATTATCACCAAGTAGCACGTCATTTATCCTTGGATATTTACTTCTCTTCTTTCAGTCCTCTAATTCTTCCTCCCATCTATTTATGTCATTCCAGCTTGATCTTGATATTTTTAAAAAGTTCTGGTAACCTAATTCACATAAAATATTAGCAGATAACTAGAGCACTCCTCCTTCTAGTGGCGTAATGGACTTGTATAAACCAATGAAACTTTGACTATTAAAAGAATGAATTCTTGAGAGTAGAGTGTACTTTAGAATGAGAGTTTGTTAGGAGCAGGGAGAGTAAATATTTTGTAATGAGATTTCATCCCCCAAACTTCTCAGATCACTTTACTTAGAAGACTTACCTTGCTCTAACTCAAAGTTGAATTCTTATACAATTATAGATCATCTAAAATAGACGTATGCTGAGAATCCATAGCATACAGCCACGCTTTTATGGACATATGTGTATAAAGATAGCTCAAAAACCGTGACAGAGATATGACTTAGATTTATAGGGGTACATGTAAACACACAGGTATGCCATCTAGAGTTAGGGAAAGATTTTAGGAGATTACGTCTAAAGTAGATTTTAAGAGACAAACAGAAATTACTCCAAAGAGGAGAAAGAATACCCAAGTGGATGAATCTATACAGAAAAAGCAGTAATAGGGAAGTCTGAAACGACATGCTACCTTTCAGGAGCTGTAAGTTCTCTGGCATTACTGAAATATAAATTGCAAGACAGGAAGCTGCTAAAGATGAGATTACCTACTCAAGAGCTTAAAAATGTCACTGGCCATATTAAAGATTTTGAAATTTAATCTCTTGCCAAATTATGCCTGTAGTAACCTCTCCAAAGACATCAGCAAAATAGTGAATTGTGTTCTAGTTCCACCTCTTTTTCAACGAGAGCGGCTCAGTTTCTGTTTGTTGGTATTTATTTATATTGACACCTAGTATTTTACTTAATCAATGCCTTGTGAAGCTAAAACCAAAATTTCAAACCTATGCTATACAAAATAAGGAGCCAGATTTTTTTAAACCAGAGGATTATCATGATCAGATTTAAGTTTTAAATAGAACTCTGGTAATCCTTGTGTATTTTGAATTCAAGGTCAAGACAAATGATTGGGAGATCAATTAGTAGGTATTAGAAGATTAAGTGACTTGTCTAAGTGGCGAAAGTTACAACAAAAAGTTAAGACTAATTTACTGATTAATTATTTGATTATGTTCCTAAAATATCTCCTTTTCTTTATTTAATAAGGAATATGCCCCTAGTGAAATCATATTTAGAGCAAGATAATACACATTTTAATACAGTATGTTTCTGTTTTATAGTTCTCAAATCAACAAATCCCCTAACCAGTGCCTATATTTTCTTTTACAGAGTCATTGGGGTACTATTTGGTTCTATTCAGAGTTGTGGGGCAATGTGAGATACTGGGCATGTATTTCCAGCACTTATTAGGCTGGCTCTGGTTCTTCATCTGGCTTGGAGGTTCCTAACAGCAACAGAAAATAGCCCCAATGTGCAAGAGCTTTTTAAGCTTCTCTTTGTGTCAAGTTCATGTTTGTTAATGTCCCATTGACCAAAGCCAAGTCATATAATCAAGCCCAGATTCAACAGGTAGAGAAAAGATTCCAGTTTTACAAGAAGAAAAACAATGTCACATTGCAAAGGGAATGCATTCAGAAATGAGAGGATCTTGAGGCCATTTTTTTTTGCATTCTGCCACAGAGTATGTTTTGTCCAAATATTTCATTTGAAATTATGTCTTTGCAAATTCTCATAGAATTGTTTCTTTGATGTGTCTGCGAAGTCCCTTAATATCACATGATATGCAGGTAGTAATATTACTAGTATGGAGACACCGATATTCACAGACTTTTTGTTCTGACTTGAAATGCCTTGCATTGATTTCTTCACATCTTGTCCAGTCACTGTGTGGTTTCCACAGTGGCTGCCCCTAAATCAAGGACCATCAACAGGCAGAAAGGAAAACTTACTATTTTTGAAACTAATTGGGTTTTATTTAGATTGAACCCACAATCTTGACTTCATCAAACACTATGCTCAAAACCACTGAAACAGCTGTCCTAAACTGACTATAAACATAAATTATGATTATCATAATTCTTATGATTTTGATATCTTTAATCACAATTACAAGACTGCATTCATACAATATTCAGTTTTAAAAAACTTAATCTTGCTTCTTTACAAGATATTTGGGAAGTCTCTTAAACACTACCTTCAATATATCATCATCTAATTTATTCCCCCTGCCCTCAACCAAACTCATGAATTCATGTGTGTTAAGTGTTCACGGGATTAGTAAGTCATTGAATGTTGGCCCTACAAAAAATTGCAGGTGTAATCTAATCCAAAATCCTAATTCTTTTAGGCAAAATCCTAGTTTTTTGATGAAGAAACTAAGGTTTAAATAACTGACTTACACATAAGTCACACAGATACTTATGGAAGATGAAGAACTCTTACTTGGCTTTCCTGTTTCCTTCTCCAGTGTTTTTTATTTTTTTTTTGTTTTTTCCCTAAAGCACCATGCATCTCTTTTCGTTTGTTTGTTTTCAGTGGTAGGGCCAGAATTAATGTATGCACCAAGAGTGATCTGTTGGTAAAACAGTATGAAAATAGATAGATAGATAGATAAACAGGCAGACAGGCAGATAGACAGACACATACATACATAGATACATAGATACCTAGATATAGATGTATATGTTTATATACTAAGTTAGTCTCTCAATAATAAACTGTACTTTATATACTCTGGTTTTTCAATAAAAGATGTATCCAAGGCATGGATACATTTGATGATCATTTTGTTTGTAGTTTATAAAATTACTTCTTGCTTTTAAAGCACTTATTTTAAGACATATATTTAACCAGATTAGAAGTATTGTAGGAGTTCTTACAGAACAAATCAGACTTTCTGTACTCCAGTTATTAATGCCTATCCCAGGCAACAAACTTCAGAGTCTGTGGTCCAGTCATCAGAAAAGTGGTAATTGTAGGGATTATTTAAAAACTTGTAGGTCATATATCCCTCTAGATATAGTCTATGGCTCACTGTTGGATCAAGACATACCAACTGAAAGGTTGGACCATCTAGTCTTAGAACCCTGCAGAACTTCCTCCATAAATTTGTATTTTAGTGAGATATTAGATTTCCTAGAGCGTTACTATAAGATACCTTCCTCTTGTACTTTGTCAGTTGATTGTGCCCTTTTTGATGGGCTCTGTAAAAAGAGGAAGGAAGGAAGGAAGAAGGAAAGGAGGAAAGAAAGGAAGGAAGGAAGGCAGGCAGGCAAGCAGGCAAGAAAAAAAAATTTAGAGCTCACTGAAAGAAAAGAAAATTATACAGTTCTTTGGCTAATTAGAACCATGTAGCTAAATATATTTCCCTTTTTTCACTTTGACTTTCAGGAAACTTAGAGCAAAATATGTGACTCAGTTGTATGATTTATATAAATCCTTAAGACCTGTTCAACTGTGTATTGTATATCTCTCCCCAACTTGGCCTATACTTCCTGATCTATATTTTTATTTCCACAAACTTGATAACTTATTTTTAGTCTTAATTCCTATAGGCTCTTCCAAGTTCACCACAGAACAAGGCAAAACTTAAAATTGTGGATTGAATAAATGAATGGATACATACACACATAAATGCAAATACTTTGGATATAGTAATATCCAAATAATTCTTATGCTATTAATCTATAGCTATATTTTCTCCATTGTAATATAAAATAGGTACTATTGCTTCAGAAAACTTTAATTTAAAAGAGTTAAATTTCTGCTCAAGTTCAAATTAGTTAAAAAATCAACACTAAAACTCAGGGCTACTGAATTTTCTCTGAATTAGGGATAAAATCAGCTGACAGGGTTGAATGCTCTAACATAAATCCCCTGCATACCACTTTGACTAGAAAGTCTAGTCCATCAGTTTCTGCCTTTTCTGTCTGCATAGAACTACATGTATTTAAATTTTTTGTAGGACAATATACAATATAAGATAAAGTTTATTCTGCAAGTTCTATAGCCAAACTTGACTTTTTAGTGTATGTTTCTCAACATTCCAGAAGAAAATATGCTACTAAAACAGTTTCTATTCTTAAAGAAAAGTACATTGAATTATACGGGAATTTTTGTGCAACTTACTGATTTCCTCTTTAGTCTTTAATCTTTTATGAGAAAATTATATTTGTCTTTTAGTTTAAGCATCAGCTTCTTGCTGAACAACAACAACAACAATAGTGATGATAAGAGTAGCTACAGTTCTCTATGTGCCAAGCATTTATCATGTATTTTCTCTTTTAATAATTGCAAATTATCAATAGGCATAACGTTTGTCACTTTAAAGATAGGAAAATAGGTTCAGAACCATTACACAATGCTCTGAGCTCACACAAGTACAACAGAAGAGCAAGGATTTGCATCTGCGTGTGTCTGACTCTAATGTCCAGATTCCATATATTACAACCCCTACTACTACTACGACTACCATCACTACTGAACATTACGTAATGTGCACCTGAGCCAGATGCTGTCCTAAAAGTGTATGTTTATTTATGTATACCAATTTACTTAATCCTGAATATAATCTAAGATGTATCCCCCTTTACAGAAGAGGAAATAAAGACTCAGAAAATTTAATTAACTCATCAAAATTACAATTAATCAATTACTCTGCCCATATTCTATCCCAAGCACTCTCCCTTCAGAAGATATGCACTTATATTCCCTGTTAAGTCCTCTCTCCACTGCAGCTCCTGCTTCTCTAGTTTGTTTAAAAATTATTTATTTGTGATGGATTTCCAGAAAGGAGTATATTCTCATTTAAGAGACAAGGCACTTGTACACTCCACCTGATGTATTTATCCCCTTATTCACTTTTTTGTTGTCTAGTGGTGATAACAGCTTTATAGAAGTATTATAAAAATCTAATGGTGTAGAAGCCTGGAGGAAAAAACCTGGAGGTGTACAGATTCTTGTATACTTTTGTTAATAGAAAAGTACTCTCTGTAACACTATGTGTGATTTATTTTGCTAAGTTTTAAAGGCCATACTTTGTGTTTGGCAAAAGGTAGGTTTCCAGTGAATATTCAAGCTTCACATTTAAAAAAGTATCTCCAAGGCAGAAAATACACAAAACACTGTTGAAAGGTAACTAGTTGTCATAGATGCCCCAAATTTTGCTGTGAAGGAAGCTGTAGACTAATTGATAGCCAAGGGCACAGGACATGGCCTAGGTAAGATTCTAAATGATTCATGTTATTAAAGATTTTGTGGATTTGAAAGAGAACCTTCTTTATATTCTTTATATTTCTTAAATTTAAATTTGGGAAATTAAAATTTGTTACTAAAAATCAACCCATGATTCCTATTTTTTTCTAACATATGATCTCTTCTTATTTCTTGATTAAAAATAATTTAAATTATGGAAGAAAGGATAAGGCTTGACTTAAAAGTTGAGCTAAAACCAAAAAAAAAAAAAACTTTATTACAGCAATATCAATTATATAAAAGAATATTGAAAAATGCTTAGAAGGAAATTTGCTAAAGTGTAAAATAAGATTTACAATTTTTAAAATGGTAGGATTAGAGTTGATAATTGTTTTCTTCTTTATACTTTTGCTATAATAAATATGGCTTATATTTAAATCACAAAAATGTTCATGCTTATTATTTTAAAAGAAATGAACAGTTAATAGGCTACATTTTACAATTGCAAGCTAAGACTCTGCATGCTTTTTCTAGAACCAGGTCCCTTAATATTTTAAGCAAAGTAACAATTTCATCTTAATTTCACACTGGAAAATAATTGTGTAACTCTTTTCTGTATTTATTTTTAAATTATTATGTGTAAGATATTTTCAGCATAAATAAGTACAGGGGATGACAGACATCCATGTACACACTACCAAAGTATAATACATGTTAATATTTTGCCATATTTACTTTATTTATAGTAAAATCTTACAGATAGAAATGATGTCTTCTGCCTCCTGTCCCCTATTTTGTTTCCTTCTTTATTGTTTCTCTAGGAATTACAAAATTCACTCTTAACTTTCAAAATCTATTTAAAATCAGTATCATACCACTTCAATTGGTACCAAAAAATTGGTACGTAGATAATTGGTACCAAAAAAATTCCCTTGCTCTCTCCACATAATGGTGTAATTGTCTTGTATGTTGTATCTATGTATGTGGAAACCCCTATCAGATAACACTATACATTTTGTTTTCAATTGTCAAAGGAATTTAAAGAACTCAAAAGGAAATGAGTTTATTAAATTTATTTTACTTTTTTAAATATATTTTTTATTCTGTTGCTCTTCATTCCTGATTTTCTATGTGCCCTTCTGATATTATTTCCCTAGTGTCTAAAGATTTTCCTTCAGCAATTGTTTCTGAACAGGTGTGATAGCTATAAATTATCTCAGTTGTCTTTCATCTAAGAATATTATTTCACTTTCATTTCTGAAGGATATTTTACTGGATATAGAATTATGGCATGACAGTCCTTTCCTTTCAACACTTTAAAAACATGTAGGTTATCAAAGGGAAAAAGGGGTAGGGATTAAACTAAAGAGTTTGGGGGTAACAGATACACACTACTCTAAATAAAACAGAAACAACAATGACGTATGGTATAGCATATGGAACTATACACAATGTCTTGTAATAACCTATAATGGAAAATAATATAAAAAATATGCACACACATATATATCACTTTGCTGTATACCTGAAACTAACACAACATTGTAAATCAACTATACTTTTATAAAATTAAAAAACAAAACAAAACATTACACTGCTCTCTGAGAAATCTGCTGTTATTTGAATCATTGTGCCCCTGTTGGTAATATGGCATTTTTCTGGATGCTTTCAAGATTCTTTTCTTCGTTTTGTGTTTTCAGTATTTTGATAATGATGTGTCCAGGCATGAATTTCTGAGGGGTCATCCTATTTAGGGTTCTCTCAGCCTACTGAATGTATAGGCTTTTGCCACATCTGGGAAGCTTTCAGCTATTGTTTCTTCGAAAGATTTTTAGCATCATGTTCTTTTTTTCTCTCCTTCTGGCACCTTGATGACACAAATTTTAGTCTTTTATGTTGCTCAACAGTTCCCTGAGATTCTGTTCATTTATTAAGATCATTATTTTTTCTCATTGTTCCAATTAGACAATTTTTATTAACCTATTTTCAAATTCACAGACTATCATCTTCATTTTGCTATTGAGTCCTTCTAGTGGGTTTTAAAATTGTGGTTAATATATTTTTTGGTCAGTAACTTTCCATTTGGTTCTTCTTTATATCTTCCATATTTCTGTAGTTACTTTTCAATTTTTTTTTCAAGAGTGTTCATCGTTGCTCACTCAGCATTTTAAAAAATAGCTGCTTTAATGTCTTTGTTAGATAATTCCAACATACATATAATCTTGTCCTTGGCATCTATTGATTATCCTTTACTGTTTAGGTTGGGATTTCCTGATTCTCTGTATACTAAGTACTTTCTGAATTGTATCCTAGACATTCTGAATAATGTAAGACTCTGGGTCCTGTTTAAGTCCAGTGGATGATGTTAATATTTCTGCAGGCACTTAATATGGTTAAGTTCAAGACACAATGTTCAACTCAACTCTGTGGGTTATATTTCAAATGTTACTTCTGTTCTCAAAAAATTTGCCCTGCTATTCAAATCAGTCACCTAAGTATGCTATCCAGAGTTCAATCTGGAAACTGTGTGGAGGACTACACATTAGCTCAATTTTCCAATTTATATGCCAGTTAAGATCACATATATGCATTTGCAAGTCAAGGATACTTGGAGTTTTCTGACTTTGTGTAGCTAGATGCATTATATGTTGCACTCTTAGGAAGAATGTGAAAGAAGTGGAACACGTTTGTACCATAAGTTTAACAACTTAAATTCAGGTCATTAAAGCATGAGAACATAAGTGTGTTGAAGAGATATCAAAGCAGAAACACCCATTAACCATTTGAAATTAAAAATTTGTACCACAGGAGAAATCAAAGTGTTACTCCTATTCCCAGGAAGCTAGGTTTCCAAAGTGTAATCTTTTGTACCCAACCCTCCATGTTAAAAATCTGTGATTTGGAGCAAATATTTTCATTAAGGACTTCAAGTGACTGATTTGTAAATGGCAGCAGTAATGTATATCCAAATTCCTTTTAGGTCTTAATGAGAGGGTTTATATGCTTGCCAATAATAATTAATGAATGTCTCTTTGACTCACTATCTTTAGGGAAAAGAAATATCCTGTTCTGTTACAACTGTGCTACTGCTATGCTTTTGAACCAAATGGTGCATATCTTTGCAAAGGCTGAAGGAGTTTCTGATTATGGATCTCCAGGGCCCTTGTTCAAATTTGTCTCCTTTAAAGTGCAGGACACACATACACCCAGCAGGCACAGTTACTGGATGGAGACCCTGCTGAGTGGTTAAGTCTCTGCTTACTGTGTCTAAACTATTTGACAGGCACAACAATATTCTTTTTCTTCATAAGCCTAAATTTGTCCCATATGGAAAACAAATAGTAGACCTCTATCAATGCAGAAAATCATCCAATCATACTTATTGGCAACAAAAAATCATATACGGGTGTGAATCAATCTGAAAATCATGAAATTTAAGTTAGAATCACTGACTGACTATCTCATCTATTTTTTAGAATATGTTTAAAAGATTGACTATCAAGTAAGAATGAATAACCTAACTAATAATGACTAATGTAAATTAACAATGAATACTTCAAAAACCTAATATATTATTTGGTTTTATACATTTCTTTATCGAAGTTAGGAAACTCATCCTCAACAGTGATGCAAAAATTATATTTTTGAAATATAAACCTGACCATATTTCTCCCTTGCCCATACAAATTCAGTATCATCTCCAGAAGCTATTCTGGATAAAATCCATGTTTCTATATGTGGTATATAATCTTTCTATTCAAAGATCAGCATTATCATCTATGAGTTTGTAAGAAATGTAAAATATCAGGCTCTTCTTCAGACTGTTCTACTTATGATCTTTACTGGAACCTCAGGTAACTCACACATTAAAATATGAGCACTCCAGTGTAGGGCTCTTTATAATCTTCCCCCAATCTGATATGTCTTACCTGATACCTAGTATCCTTTATTCATGTTTCTCAGCCAAGCCTGAATGTTATGAAGCCTAGCCACATTAATCCCATCTTTCTCTGACCTGGCCTTTCCTTTTTTTGTGCCTAGGCCTTTTTAGCTATTCCCTTCTCTTTTGATAATCTCCTACATCTTCGTAACAAGCTCAAATGTCACCTCACCTCTCTCTGAAAGAACTATTTTCTTCAGTTTCTATACTGCACTCTTTCTGTACTTCTTTTATTACTATAGTATTGTACTTATGCATGAGGGAGACAGTATGACATGGCATTTAAAAGTGGAGCCTTGTGTCGGAGAGTACTGAGTGTGAACTGCAACACTCATTAGTTATTTGATTTGGGGTAAGTCATTAAACTTTCTAAGTTTCAGTCTTTTTGTCTACAATATGTGAATAGTAATAGCACCAATTTCATTGGGTTGTTATACTGTTTAAATCAGATTATGAATATAGGGTTATGATGCATGTTACATAATGAGAATTGAATAAGCACTAATTCTCACTCCAACTGTATAATAACATGTCTGTTTCCCCACTGGACTCTATCAACTGTGAGTTCTTCAAGGGCAAACGCTGTATGTTGGCCATTCTATTAACCACTGTCACCCTGTTCCTAGTACACAGCAAGCATATAAAAAGTGAGAAAAATGAGAAACCCAGTGACTTGCGCAAAAATATACTGCAAAGATATGAATATCGTCAGGGCTGGAACCCATGTCAACATATTTCTAGTGTGGACTCATCACTCTGCCTAACATCCCCTTACATACTCTTATACACAGTGACCACATTCATGTGTATAAACGCACGCATACATTCACACCAGCACACCCAGATACTTGCTTAAAGTTCTAATGTAGATATTTCAGAACTGTCTCAAGGAATATAGATATTAAATTTGAACGAGCTTACAAAATGGCTGCAGATAGAAATAAACACATATCCACAAGAAATAAAAACTGGCCATTCAAACAAAATCCAGAAAAATTCACAGGTATAGCTGAGAATCAAGCTATCAGGGGCATCTCATATCATACCAAATTTGATGGATCACAGGCAAAATTCAGATTAGGATTTCAGAGACAAGAATGAGGCCAGGCTAAAAGCACGAGAAGAATAAGAAAGATGTGATCCTAAGACGTTGCCTTATTCGATGCTCATATTTTGATGACATAATTGTCTGATGACATCATTGTCTGATGACGATTGGTGCTAAACCAGTTGGGACTGCCTTAACAGGCAAGCTGTTACCTAACTTTGTTCTCCTCTCTCATGCAGATCTCAATATGGACATGAAACTTTGCATGGCCATGTACATCAGACATTGGGAAGGATAATAAAAGATGGATGTGAAAATACGTTAGCTATTTTGCTGATAGCTCTTGCAAAATACTAGATATAGATGAACATGGAAATTATTGGTTAAAGTATTATTTCCAGATAAACCGTACTGACGCTCCAGCTGACTGAGATAGGTAATGGGGAACCCATTCTTTCCATTTTGATTATTGTTTCTATCTGGTATTGTTAATGCACTGTGTATTAGAGGACTCTTACTCAAATATTTTAAGCATAAATGATGTTTTTTTTTCCAGCAGCCAGTTGTGCTTGAACCATAGTTCCTCATTCTCAGTGATATTGTAATAAATACACTCAAAACTGAGAGAATAATTGCACTTATTGAGAACTTATTAGAAGCCAAAAGTGGCTTCTAACTGATTTTCTCTGGACACAGCTAATTTGTAACTTTTTGTTTGGTTTTTTAAAACCTGAGCTCATACTGACAATTCAATTTCAAATTCAGGACCTTTCAGTTAATCTCATAAACTCTGAATATCCTTTCTTCTAGGCTGAGAAAACTAAGAACCAAGCAACAAAATATAATTATTAATTCATTTTATTCCTTCTTATACATACTATAGTCTCAGAAGAATAATACTAACACTACCACCTAAAACATAATTACTGAAGAGTTTAAGAATTTTTATTCTACATATTAATTCTTAAGATGTACATTCAAATTATCATATCTTGAAATCATATGAAATAACTTATCTCTGTGTGGTCATGCCACCAACTGGAGAAAGGCTTATTTATTTCAGTGTGTTTTCACTTTATGGATTGCTTATGTACATTTAATTTTGTTGTAAAACTATTCAAAATATTTATATGATTCTAAAGTTGAATCTACAGATCAATAAGTCTCAGAGAAGTCTAACTTCTTCACCCATTTCTCCTCTAATATCTGATTGTTTTCTTTCCAATAGAAAAACATTTGTTTCTGCCTTTGGTTTTTCACTCTTAAAAAATGTAATGCTCCCTTCACATGTTTATATATTTTAGATAAACAGTACCTTATTATACACATATTTGTATATCTTATTTTGTTTAACTTTTTACACTTGGCTTCCTGCAAAGGGCAAAATAGGGATTTAACTCTTTAATTTATAGGTTGATGTGAAAATTATGTACAGATAAAGACTACCCTAATTGGCATATAACAGTCATTAAGTGACCATTAGTAAGAGTTGAATATGGAGGGAGACTTTATATCTATTTTTGACAGGGCTTATGAGAAACTAGAAGGGATAAGTCATAACTTTGCTCTGATATTTGGTGTGTGGTCCCGACAAGCCTGTCAAGGGCTACAAGGTATAGCACAATCTCATTTTAAAATTGAAAATTCTAAGGTAGCAATCAATCTAAGTGTGGATTTCACAAACTGTATGGAAGTAGATCAAAAGGATAGCAAAAAATGTTCTATATCTGGTTTGTGCCCTACCTCCTCTGACCAAATCATAACCTTAATCTGGTAAGATATGCATCATGAACAGCCATCAGACTAGAGCTGAGTTCTTGGCAGTAAGATGAATCTTTTCTTATTTTCAGATAAGTATGCTTCTATCCCACAGACATCACTGGCATTCTCCACTCCCTAAGCATTTGATTTTAAGTCTTCACAGCACCCATATTTCTGACAAGAGTGGAAGAAATGAGGGAAAGAAGGAAGGGAAGGAGTGGGGGAAGGAGAAGGAGGATGGGAACATAGGAAGACAGGTGGAAGTGAGGCAAGGGAAACTGTACTGACTACTTACTTATTGTGGGCAACACATCTCATTCACTCACAAATTGACCAAACAGTGCTCACTGTGGGGTTATTGAGTCAGGAACTAACCAGATATTAGAGGAACACTGGCAAATGAAACAGACATGGTCCCTTCTCTCAAATTGTTCATACTTTAGTGGTAACCACACAAGAAACAAAATAAACAGATTATGTTACCATCTTTTCCAAAACCCTCTTGTGACTTTTTATAACAATCAAAATAAAACACACTATCAAGGTCCTGCCTTATCTGGACTCTGCTCAATTCACTGACATCATTTACTGTTCTCTCAGTTCCCTCCACTCTGGACATACGGGTCTTGTAGACTCAAACACATCAATCTTCTTTCCACTTCAGTGTCTTTGCACTTGCCTAATTTCTCTCCCTTGAATGCTCTTTCCCTACACCTTTACATGCAACTCTTCTTTACTTCTGTGGTAGGCACAATAGTGCACCCCACCTCCAAAAGGTTGTAATCCCTGGACCCTATGCATATGTTACAATACATGGCAAAAGGAATTTTGAAGACATAGTTAAACTTAAAGACTTTGAGGTGGAGAGTTAATCAGAGAAAGATGTGATGACGGCAGATGATCAGAGAAATGTGATGGGATAAGATTTGACTCGCTGTCGTTGAAAATGGAGAAAATATTCAGAAAATATGAGTAGCTTTTAATCTTGAAAAAGGAAGGAAGCAAAGTTTACCCTGGAGCCTTTAGAGTAATTCAGCTCCTCTGATACCTTGATTTTAGCCCAGTGAGACTCATATCAGACTTCTGATCTACAGAACTGTAAGATAGTAATTCTCTAATGTTTTAAGTCATTAAATTGGTAGTAATTTGTTACAGCAATTATCAAAAAAACTAACACAGCTTTATTTAGGTCTCTGAATAATGGCATCTCCTTAAATAGGCCTTTTGTAATATATCTACCTACAATAATTGCTATTCTAATTGCCCTGAGTGACTCTATCCAATTGCACTGTTTGTTTTGCTTCTTAACAACTAGCACTACCTGAGATTATTATTTTTCTCTCTCCAACAACAGAAGATAAGCTCAATAAAGGAAGTGATTTATTATTCTGGATACCATCCACTACCTAGAATATTGTCTGCCACATGCAAGTGACACACAAAAATCATTCATTAGTGAATTAATGAATTTCAACTCTATAATAATAAGCGTAAGGTACTCTAGCAGTGTTTAACAAGAGGAATCACCTAGTCTGAGAGTTCCAGAAAAGTATCTTGGGGTCAGTAAATTTTAAACTGCATTAGATATTTTAATTATGTATTTATATGCAATCTCCCACAATGGATTACTACACTGATGGCAGAAACTTGGTTTTATGTGTCCTTGTATCCCCAAAGCCCATAATAGGCTGTAAGAAAATGTTTACTAAATAAAAGTGTACTTGCATGGCAATTTTTGAGGCAGCCATAGAGAATTCTGATAAATTTTTGTTTTTTAGCTTAGCATTAAATACCTTCATCTGGTATGAAATATCTATGGAATTTCCTGCTGTTGATGAAGAGAATTTAGCTGATTGAAATAATTAGGATTTTTTTTCCAGAATGAGCAAACATACTATTATATTAATGTCAATATGTTTAAAAAAGGAAACAGGAAATAAGAATACACTTCATTCAGAAAAGCACTTTTTTCTTGAAAATAAAACCAAAGATATTTGTTTTGATATTTAAAGAAGGAATTCAAGTTCATAAAAGGAAAGGAAGTAAAACTAGGGCTGTTAAGGCAAGACTAAAAAAAATAATAAACTGACTCCCTAGTAACACCTGGTTAACAGTTTTCTGGAATAGTTGTCAATAGGTTGACTCTTTTTCTCAGAAAGGTGTTTCAGATTACTGTGACCTGATTTTGGACCCTGCTGGGACATAAATGTTGAATTGTTATTTCTGCAGTGTCTTCTTCCATCACAATGCCAGTCTCCATGCTACTGATGGCTAAATGCTAGGTTCTGAATATGAGCAACTGTTATAGTTCTGTCCTCCACCTCCTCGTTGTTACTCTCCTTGTTCCTCTCCCATGTTCTATTTACTATAATTTCTATGCTCCATATTAGGTACGTGCTTGTTAATCCTGCCAGAAGGAAGCTCACTGCCTATTTTTACCATGCATGACAGTCAAGAGCAAAATTAACTGATTTATATTGACTTGAAACTGTTTGGTTAATCCCATGCTTTGTGACTTATGTTCTCTGATGGCATCATGTGGCTGCTCTTGGGTCTACACTATTTTTATCCACATACAAAACAAAATATCATTTTTAAAAGCACCAATGAAATTCCCTCAAATATGAATTATATGCAATCATTTAAAACTCACTTTGGGCATTGAATACTTTTACAAATATAATGCAGTTAGGTGGATTTTTTGAATATTAATTTTTTAAAATTATTTATTTCACTAGTTTTGGAATATCCATAAAAATAAATTCTCTAATATATCAAGAAAGGCACATGCAAATGGATGAATGTATATAGTTTTTTTAAGTTATGTAAGTAAATGTTTGGGAAAATAATGGGCTCTACCACAGTCGGAGGGGATGGGTGCAATTTTAAATGGAGACGTAGAACAGGACTCATTGAGAAGATAACATTTGAGCAAAGTTTTGAAGGAGGTGAGAGTATTAGCCACATTAGTATCAGGAGTCACAGCCTATATGAAGACCTGATGGCTTGGATTTAGTAAAGTAAATAACTAAAGCCCAAAATCTGGTCAACCTACCATACTACCTGCTTACTTACATACTTTGCTTATCACCAGTCACCTTTATCAGAATATAAGCTCTAAAAGGATGAGAATTTTTTCTATTTTATTAAATGCTTTATCTAAAATGCTTGTAATTTTCCTGGCATACAACAGGAAACTCAATAATTATTTGCTGGGTAGATAGATAAACGGAGACCCTTGTAATCTACTGCCCTAAAACACCTTTGCAGAGACTGTAAGCTTTTTAAGGTCAAGTACTCTGCCATCATTTAAAAAAAAGTTTCAGTACCTGAAACAAAGCTAGACATATAAAACACATGTAGTAGATGTTTCTTGAATTAATAAATGAATAACAAATGACAATAGCTCTTAGATGGAAAACAAATTAAAGGGAAATCTCCTTCTAATGGTGTTAGCTTGTTCTTTCAGATGAATTTTTCTAAATGTTTTCCTCTGATTCAAATAATTTTTTGGAAATACTCTTTCCAATACAGAATGGAGTTCATGGCTTTGAAATAATTATGGCAGTCTTCAGGTGTATATGGCATATAAAGATTAGAAAACAGCATCTGCATGAAGCTATAAAAGAAAAATAAGGACATTAAGATGTGCTATGTCCACCTAATTACAGATATTAATCGTAATTGTAGAAATTAAACTATAATTTGGGTTCCAGGATTATCCCTCGAGTTTCATTATGATTAGAGTGACTCACCCGTAATTAATTCTACCAACATGGTTTTCCCAAACTTCCAGACAGATAAGCCTATTGGCTTGGTTTAAATCCAGGACTCTTACAGAAAAATGACCTAGAGAGGTATCATTACTTCTACTCTAAAACTACCCCGGAGATAATTTTAATCTTACTCAGTTACTCCTTGACTCTTATATTAAGGGAAGTTGTTTGGAAAAAGCATATTTAGAATATTTCTGTATTCTTAGCTTCTTGGAAGTTAGAGAATTTTTATAAAATAATTTTATAAAAATAGCTGTGTGCATTTTATAAAGATTCATTGTGTCATGTACTCTTGATTTATATACTTTTATATTTATGTACATATATATATATAAAACCATCCTTTAACAAAATATTTTTTAAAAAACCGAAGTATTATTTATATGTAGAATCTTAATTAGAGAATTAAAACACTTGAAAAAATATATCAAATGTTGAAACTAATACCAGTATGTGTCTATTCAAATTCCTATTTCTTTCAAAATCTATTTATCAATCTGGATTTCCTTATATCACACTAAGTTAATAATATGAATAAACTTTTGAAGATACCTTAAATTTTTAAAAGGGACTTAATTCTTCTTTCTTTGAATACTTTCTTGACTTTTCACATCTCTTCTTAGTCTCTACTTCAGCCTAGTGAAAGGTCTGTAGTACAATTTACAGATCTCTTCATAAATCTAGTCAGTTTTTACTACTAAAACGGGGAAAAGAAATTAAACCAAAAGTTCAGTTTTGGGACAAATTATATTTTATTTTCTATATCTACTATTTGCATTTAATTCCCATGTACAAACTGATTTATTTAAATTTTATAAATCAATATTCTACATTATTTGATTATAACATATTTTCTCCATATATTCCAAAATCAATTTGTCAGGATGGGGGGAAAATGCCATGTGACAAACAGATCGAAAAGACTATATAGATGACTCCTCCAGGAGAATAATATTTAAAATATTTATTGTTCACAGCTATATAAGTATCTCTCAGGGAGAGACTAACCAGTTGGCCATATAAAAGGACTGACAATTGCATTCAGAAGTTAGTTTAAACTGATTACCAATGTTTAAAGCTGTAAAAAGATAGAGTTTAAGGATTGAATTCAAAAAAGGACTGAATTCATCTGACTGCACTGTGACAATGACACAAACATGCAACCTCTTATTCAGGCCAATAGCCAGGTTCTCATTTCATGAGTTAGACATTCCAAGACAAAGCAAAAAGAGATATGTTAAAGATTAGACTTGCAAATTTCAGAATATGTAGTGTCAGTCTAGAGATGTTAAAACATCCATTTAGAATAACTCACAGAATAACTATGGCATATTACAAAGTGGAATCATGAATACGCAATCAGCAAATGGTTCTGGAGCCTGATCACCATCTCTGTCAATTACAGCAGTCACTTTCTGTGATGGTACCTTGGCACTTTGACAGTGATTATACCTTTACATGATGTATTGCAGATATTATGCTTCAGCTGTTTACAAATAGAACCATATCTTATTCTTTCACTGTGAGAATAGTGTTTTAAGTAAGGAAAATATTCCTCATAATAAATCTTTCACTTAAGTCACTCATGCATAATCAGACTGGGAATGTCGTAAGATGCCACTACCACATGACAAAAGCAACCCCCTAGAATTCTTCTCTTTATTATTTCTAGAAAAGAAGTAATGTGGAGATTTTTCAAGTTAACTGAAAAGAAACTGCATAAAGGACTAATTTATAACACAGTGTCCATCACTCTAAAGGAGTAGGCTAATCAAAGGAAAAATCCATTTTCAAATATGAAGCAAAATTCTAAGACAGAGATAAAGGTATTGATCAGGGCAAACTTACCTAGATGAGGTATGGTCTGACTTGTTCTTTTACCCTACCAAAAATAATTTATTTGCTTATTTGTAGGTATCAACTTTGTCTCAAAATGGAATTTCAAATGGATTAGTTAGATAGAAATTTTCTCCAATGTTAGTTGTCTAAATTTCAGGTAAAAGTTTCAGGGAGAGTAAATTATCAGCTAATTCCTCAATTTGTCAGTTAATTTTATCTGGCCATCTATATAAATAAAAATGCTAATATTTAAGGCTGATACAGGGTATGCAAATCTACTAAGATACTGAAAATATCTAGGTTTTTGCTATCCATTTGGTGGAACATAAGAATTTTAGACTTAATTATTTGTAATTTTCTACCTACATAAACTTTTATAGATTCAACACTTATGCTTAACAATTGATTTGGAAGTTCAGAAATTCACAGTTATGGAACACTAAAACTAAAATAAACTGTGGAAAACATAACTTGTTAAATCACTTTACTCTCACCACCTTCCTGCGCAAATTTTTTTCACATAAAATTAAAATTTATTCTAGGTCCACAGCTAGAGTCAAAACCAATCTTCAAATCAGAACTCTGGTTTCACAATCATTTTCACCAAACCACAGTCTTTTTTACATGTTTAATGTAACAGTAGAAAGGAATGGTTACTATAGAGGGAGGAAGGGAAATAAAATGAAAAGAGGTAAACTATGAGACTGTTCTTGGTGAAACTAAAGTCTTAGATTTAAACATAGAATTGTGGAATGATCCAGATCTTGGAATGTCCCCTCACAATGATGGGATATTCCTCCCAAACAAGATGAACTAGACTCTAGTACAGGGCATAAAACAAAACCTTAGAAAAAAGAACAGAATACAGAGTTTCTAAAAATAAATACTAGCACTTCAGCTCATCTTTTTCTGTAACATTTTCCCACAGTCCACCTCCGTTAGGCCATAGAAAAGATTATATCACACAAAACAACCACTCACAAAATAGTGCTCATTTTGGGGAAATGGTTTCATAGCCAATGGGAAAAGAAATTAAAATTACTAAGACTGCTTCAGAGAAAAAAGACTATGAAACCTGCTGCAAGAACATACGTAATATTAAGAAAGAATGATGTGGAAATTCGGCTCCATAGATATGAAATGGGTTTTTTTTTTTTAAAGAGCATAGTGCAAAAGGTAGCTGAAGTGTCCAGCTCTGAAGAAAATAATATGAATTGAAAGTCACAACTTTCACTACATAATCTAGAAAATTTAGGTTTGACTTAGTAATATTAGATTTCAAACATGAGACTAAAAAATATATTTTATTGAGGTTGCAGACTTCCAAAAACATACCAAGTTACCAAAGCACAATAATACCAAACTGAAAAACAAGTTAGAAACAACAATGAACAGCACAGTCACTATTGAAATTGAGAACTTTTCATAGAGGAAAAGATTGAGATAACTCTATGTAAGGCAGGTAAAGAGATTAAGTCACCAGAGAGAAACTGTTAATAAGGAATATAGATAGATTTAGGGAAGACAGGTGAGTCTCAAGTAGAAAACTCACTAGAATGAAATGGGAGGTTCATTCAAGTATTTATAGAAAGCTTATCTCAAGTGAGAAAAAAACTAAATCTACAAATCAAGGAAATGTAAAATTAGAACCACAATATCACGATGTTTTATTTAAGCTATTGCTGAAAAGGAAGAAATCAACAATCAGAGTCACCATAGAATTTTTCAATGCCAGGTGACAAAACCGTATTTAGTAATGATGCTCACAATTATTATACTTGAAGTCCTGGCTAGTACAATAAAAAATGTAAATAAAAGTTATACAAATTGGGGATGAAAAAATAAATCTCTTTCTTTGCAGATGACATGATTGTCTATGTAGAAAATAAACAAATCAAAACCCCTCAAATTCCTAGAACTAATAAGTGAGTATAACTAATCTGGAGGACAAAAGATTATTAAAAAGTTAACTGCTTTCCTAAATGCCAGCAATGAGCAATTGGAATAGCAAGAAAAAAAATTTTTTTAATATAATTTACACTAGCACAAAGATTAAATACTCAGTTATAAATTTTATAAAATATGTACAGTATCTATATGCAAAAAAACTATAAAACTCTGATGAAAGAAATCAAAGAAAATCTAAATAAATGGAGAGAATATTCATATTTATGGGCTGGAAGATTTAATTTTGTTAAAATAGTAGAAGTTTCCAACTTGATCTATAGATTTAGTGTGATCTCAAAAAGGCAGTAAGTTATTTTGTATTTAAAGTTTATATGAAAAGTTAGTGGATAACAAGACTTAACTCTAAGGCCATAGTAATCATACACTGTGGGACTGACAAAGAACACTTACGTCAACAGAACAAAATGGGTAGCCCAGAAATAGACTCATACAGATAAATTCAATTGATCTTTGACAAATGAGAAAAGGCAATTTCAACAGAGAAAAAACAGCTTTTAAACAAAAGGTGCTAGACTATTACATGTTCATATGGGAAAATGTTAACCTAAATACAGACCTCACATTTCAAAAACTTACCTCAAAATGAATCATAAATATAAATGTAAAATGCAAAACTGTAAAACTTGTGGAAAAATGTATATGAGAAAATCTAGGTGACCTTTTATTTGATGATGAGTTTCTAAAACAACACCAAAAACATGACACAGTGAAAGAAAAATCGATACGCTGGACTTCATTAAAATTGAAAACTTTGTGTCAAAAGACACTATTGAGAGAATGGGGGGAAAAAGCCACAGACTAGGAGAAAATATCTGGGAAATACGTATCTGATAATGGATTTTTATCCAAAATACACAAAGAATACTTTAAACACAACAATAAGAAAACAACAACCCAACTGAAAAATGGACAAAAGATCTAAATAAACACCTCACCAAAATGATATGAAGACAACAAATAAGCATATGAAAAAATGTTGAATACTATTTCTCTAGGAAATTGCAAATTAAAACAACAGTGAGATATCACTATACACCTATCAAAATGACTAAAATCCAAAGAGCTGACATTACCATTTTCCAGGAAGGATGCAGAGTATCAGGAACTCTTAATTGTTACTGGTGGAAATGCCAAATAGTACAGCCACTTTGGAAGACAATTTAGCAGTTTCTTACAAAGCTAAACATAGTCTTACTATATGATCCAATAATCATGCTCCCAGGTACTTATCCAACTGGTGTGAAACTTATGTCTATACAAAGACCTAAATGTAAATGCTCATAGCAGCTCTATGCATAGTGCGCGCGCACGCACACACACGTAAACCGAAAGTAATGAAGATATCCTTTGATAGATGATGGTAAACACACTATGCTATATGTATACAATGGAATATTATTCAGCAACTGTAAAATGAGCTATCAAACATGAAAAGGCATGAATGAATTTTAAATGCATTGTGCTAAGTGAAAGAAGACAGTCTGACAAGCTGTATAATATATGATTACAAGATAACATTCTGGAAATGGCAGAACTATATACAGTGAATATCAGTAATTGAGAGGGGATAGGAGGGTTGGATAGGTAAATCACAGGGGGATTTAGGGTTGTGAAATTACTCTGTATGATAGCATATATTTGTATAATATCTGAAATGACTGTAATGACACTATATACTTGTAAAAAGCCAAAGAATGTTACAGCACAAAGAGTGAAACTTACTGTAGGCAAATTAAAAAGAAATCATTTAAAAGATTAGGGTCTTTTGAGATAGGTACAAAATGTTACAAAACTATCTGTATTATAAACATCTAAAGCAAACTCAGGTAATAGGGTGGAGGAATAAGATACATTAGTAACTTTGGTAATGAGTGAAATTTCCAAAAAGACAGACAAATGAAACTATACATAAGTCCTGTACTCTTGTTCATTAAGTTGTTTCCCATAGGGTTAAGGTTAATGATTCCATAACTATACCCATATACTAAAATTGAACAAATAACTAAATGGATGGTGCATGGTGGATGCCAAATTTCTCATTATTGAAAAGAGAGTTTACAAATAAGGAATGAGATTAGGCTCAAATGATTCATGTGGTAATGAATTAGAATTGAAGGTATTAGAATGAATTTATGTTTAGTTTAGTATAAAGACGTTTATATACAGATAATGTGTGTGTATACATGAATTAGTATAAACACATGTATTTGCTTGCTTTTTTTAACTGGGAGATTCCAGAAATGATGACAACCCATAGCAACAAGCACAACGAGTATCCAGATCTTGGTTTCTAATACCATTCTTCAGAAAGGATGGGAGGGAGGAAAAGGAAATAATGTACTCTCTTTTTTTTTTTTAATTGAAGTACAGTCAATCACAATGTGTCAATTTCTGGTGTACAGCACAATGTACTCCAAGGTTCTTAGTTATATGTGAGGAAGCAAAATGTCATTTAAATGTAGGCTGTGATATCATTAACAATGCATATTATAAACCTCGGAACAACCAATAAAAACATAAAACAAGAGATATGATTAAGAAACTAACAATGAAAATAAAACTGAGTAAAAAATACTTAATCCAAAAGGTAGGAAAAGGGGGGGAAAACAGATGAGACCAATATAAAATAAAAAGCAAGATGGTAGATTTGATCTACAACCAAATCAATAACAAAATTAGATGAAAACAGTCTAATAACTCTTACTTAAAGGCATAAGTTGTAAGAAAAATTAAAGGAACAAAATGCAACTGCATGCCCTTTAAAGACAGACACAAGTAAAGGGTAAATACTTGACAAAACCAAAATGGATACATCAATGAATACAGATTTTTGCAGTGATAGAGAAACTGATACATAGGTAAATGTAATACAGTAAGTAGAATAAGCTATTAATAATTTCCAGGTGGTAGATATGGATATGTCAACTGTAGCAGTAGTAGTTGTGTTTGTTTTATCACTTTGTTTTAACTTTGAAAATTTTACAATAAAATCAGGAAAACCAGCCAAACCTCTCTGATACAAATGTGTTACTCTAAATTCATATATGAAAAATCATAAAGATTTAAATCAATAGTCTAAGCTTTCACTCAAAAAGTTAGAACAACAAAGAATTTAGAAGGAAGAAATGATAACATGAAGAACAATATAAGAAATGAGAAATATACAAATATATTTCTATATGTAAAATAAAAATAAAATCTCATCAAAGCTAAAGTTAGTTCTTCGAAAAAATAAAATTTATAACCTCCTAGCTACATGATCAAAATAAAAAAAGCAAGCTCAGTATAAGAATGGGTACATAACTAACACTCTACAGATTTTTAAAATTAAAAGAAAATATTGAACATGTTATACCAATAAATACACACAAAAAAGATGAAATGGAAAAATTCCTTGAAAAACATGATAAAACAAAACTGACACAAGAAAGATAGAAAATTGGGTGGTCTTATATCTATCAAATAATTGAATCTATATTACAATCCTTCCTACAAAAAAACTTCAGATCCAGATGACCTCCCTGCTGACTTCTCTAAATAATCAAGTTAGAAATAATAATTTTTCATAAACTCTTTCACAAAATATGAAAAGAGGGAAAATTTTGAAATTCATTTTTGGTCCAAAATAATATAGTTATATAATCTTGACAAGGAACTTACATGAAAGGAAAATTATAAGAGGATATGTCTTCTGAGAATAGACCAAAAAAAAAATCCTGAATATTAGCAACTATTCCAACAGAAACTTCATGAAAAAGTGGTATTTATTCCAGGAGTGAAAGGTTTAACTTTCAAATATGAATAAACATAATTCACCAAGTAAAAATATAAGTGACACATAATTACATATAATTATCTCAAAATTCAATACCTTTTCATGATTAAGACATACTAGAATTAAAAGGAAACTTCATCTGATTTAGATTATTTACTCAAATCATCTGCTAGCATTATATGCAATCATGTAACACTGTGTACAGAAATGATTTGATGGTCATTTTCAATACTTCTGTCAATATTGTACTGATGACATAACCAGTCTGAGATAAAATAATACAAGCTATCAGGTTTGGACTATGTTACATTATGTGGCCCAAGTTCTTCCCTCTTCCCCATTTGTGTGCCTTCTGTATGTAACTTATGTAACTTTCAAGTCCCTCCCACTCTGGGCAGTGGGTTACCCCTAGCCCTACACATTGTGATCACCCGTGTGGTATGCATTGTCCAGTGGGATGTTACAAACAAGTTACAAGCAAGGGGTTTGAACATTTCTTACAAGATTGGACTTGTTTTCCTTTGTACCTCTACTTTTCCATGGCTACTCGCCCAAGTTATTCTGCTGGATGGATGCAAGAAACATACAGAGCTGAACTGGAGCACACCAGCTGGTAGCTAAGTCACTTCAGCAAATAGCCAGCCATTTCCAGTCATGTGAGCTAATTCAACAAAGATGAAGGGAAAAAAGCCTAAATCTCTGATTTTCAAACTCACAGTCTAATAATTACTAGACAGGTGAGTTTCAAGGCAGCTTTCTATACAGCATTATTGAGGGAGTACAAAACTAATACAGAGAAGGAAAGTAAGGTTATTTTCATTCCAAGAGGTTATTTTAGTACATAGAAAATCCAAAGAATCTACAACCCATTATAAATCCCAAATGGATTAAGAAATTTGGCCAAATACAAGGTTAAAAAAAAGACTGTATTTATATATACCAGCAACAAACATCTGTAAATGAAAATTCTTTAATATTTATAATACTTCAAATATACACACACTTAAAATGATTCTAATACAATATGTGCAAGACTGCTATACTGAAAATGATAAAAGATTGTTTAGAGAAACTAAAGAATTCTTAAAATATTAGACACTTTAATGAAGGCTTAATATTGTTAAGATGCCAAATAACCCAAAACTGATCCATGGAGTTGCAGTCAACATTTCAGCAAGTTTTTGGTGTAGGTTGATAAGGTGATCATACAACTTATATGAAAATGCAAAAGACCTAGAAAAACTAAGTCAATCTTTAAAAATGTAGACAACAGTAGAAGTCTTACATTCCTAATTTCAAGATGATATAAGGTTACCATAATTAAGAAGTTAGTGGCACAATGTTAGACAAATAGATCAACTGAGAAAAGAACACCTACAAATATATTCACATGCATACAGTCACCTGGTTAGTGGGGGAGAGGACGGCCTTTTCTATAAGTGATGCTAGAATGACTGGTTAACCACATGGAAAAATTATGAACCTTGAGACTTATACTCAAATATTAATTTGATTTTGAGTTTCTTGCATCCATCTGGCATAATCTGAGAGCTAAATATAAAACTAAAACAATCAAATTTCTGGAAGAAAACATAAAAAAAAATCTTCACGATATTTTATCATATAAAAATGATAAACTGAATTTCATTAAAATTAAGAGCTTCTTTTCCTCAAATTCATGATTAAACAGTGAGTAGGCAAACCACACACTGGGAGAGATATTAAAATACAAGTGTCTGATAAAGGGTTTATATGAAGAATATATAATGAACTCCTACAAATCAATAAAGACAAAACATAAAAAGTTTAAAATAATGAACAGGCATTCAAAATATATGATATTCGAACAACCAAAAAGAATATGAAGGGGAACTCAACATCATTACTATTACTCATCATAGAAATGCACATTAGATATAAAGTGAGATTTTAATTACACTCTCATCAGAATGTTTAAATAAAAATAATGACAATATTAAGTGTCAGTAAAGATGTGAAGAAAATTTAAGTCTCATACATTGCTGCGGGAGGGGATACATTTTTACAGCCATTTCTGAAAATACTTTGACATCATCTACTGAAATAAAATATAGCCTACTGTGTGATACAGCAACTCCTCTCTCCTTGGTACATACTCAGATAAATCTGTGCATATGTCCACAAAAACACATGTATAATAATGTTGAAAGCAGTTTTATTCATAATAGCCAAAGCCTAGTAACAATTCGAATGTCCAACAATAGGAGAACAAAGAAATTGTATACAAAGTTATACTGCACAATAATGTTAAGAAGAAAAATCTGCAACAACATAAATGGATGTCTGAAGCACCAGGTGAGCAAAAGAAGTCAGGTACAAAAGAATGAGTATCTTATTACTTTAAATTCATATGAATTTGAAAGGCAGGGAAAAATTATCAAGTTCTATTTTGTCATCCTATTCCCAGTTAGTAGCCCCCTAGCAAGACCTGACCCTGGATTCTCAGCCTCTAACTGGTGTCCAGATCACAAATTACCCTCATGGAAAAGTGGCAAGAAAACCTCAGTAACTTCACCTCTCTCTGGAGAACTTTCGACTCTTCTGTCATGTTTCCATGGATCCTTCCCTAAGTGTGTCTTTTGTTCCCAAATCCTATGAGACTTCAAGGGATTAAACTATACATACAAGCCTCTCTGCCTGACCTACTCCAATTTTAAACCAACACTAAGGACTAGAATAGCTTTGGAGAAATGAGAATCCTCAGTTTACACCTTGAAATTTCTTCATTCTCCATAAATTTAACTCCTCTAGTCTGCATTACTTCCACAGCTGATTGATGTTTTAAGATTTTTTTTTTCAGGGTTTTCTAGATATTTTCACTGTGAATACTTTTCCTCACCTTCCCTTCCTCTGAGATTTCTCATACTTAATAATACAAAAAGTTTGAAAGCATTTGTTTTAACACCAGAAAGCAAGACTATAATAGCCTCCAACCTTTCCTAAGAACGCCTGAGCCTGCATAAAGAAATTATCTTTCCAGAGAGCTATGTAGGAGCCTGACCATATAGAAATGAAAATTTGCTGTAGGTCAGTCATTTATTAACTAGGAATCAGAAAGAATATCTTATTCCAAAAACAATTTGCTACATCCATTTTGGTGAACCGAGCTTAGGGAACTGTTACAAACAGTTTTCTGTAGCTAAAGATAGAAGATTATGACAAAGGGTACTAAGAAATCCAAGTGACAGCCTGCAGCCTCATTACAAATACCACCTGATTGAATCATTTTGAGAGGCCGTCTGTCTTCAGTACTCATACGTGCAATATCTTAGACTGAAGCGGGAGAAAATTAGGGAACTTTCAAAGTGAAAACTGATTTCATAAATTACAGCCCAGAAAATAACAGAAAGAGCTGCCGTGCCCTTTAGAAGCTTTTCCTTTAATTTCTGCAGAATCTTTTGTCTTCAACCTTTGAGCTTCACTATTGTCTCTATTGTACTCAAACCAGGGCTTTTTTCTTCAGTGCAAGTGCTGGAAACGATACATGATTATTTTAGTACTGATTAAAGGGAAACTTGCATGTACAGATATCTCTTGCTAGACCATAAATTGTACAAATCAGAATACATGAAAGCCCAAGAAACATGGAAACTAGGAATGACTATTAACAAAAATAAAGTTGTATCAGTCGTACTGTATAATAAGCATATGAAAGAGAGATCTGATCCATTAACATGCCATCAGAAGGTCAGATATGTAAAGCTATGGCCATATGCCAGATCTTTGGATGGGAAGAAATTATAGTGTCTCCAAATCCGTATTTGAAAGAGTAACCAATAAATATAAGACAAATTTGTGATTAATAACTTCTTAAAGACTTATGTGATTAAAGATTTTTATTCAAGGCATATCATTATTGTTTTATTTTAAAACAATGCCTTCTGTCCAAGCCTATAAAATAGACTGAAGTAAAAGGGAAAGTATATTAAGAAAAAAAAGGAAAGTACATATTTTTGCAAAGTTTGAGATATTATTTTATTCATTCATTCATTTATGCATTTATTCACTCAACAATTATATATCATGTACATCTCTGCACCAGGAATGGTAAGGAATGTAAGAGGAAGAATAAATGCCATATATCTAGAAGGAATTTAGATGATATATTACATACACTGAAATGAGTTTGTTTTATTAGTGGAATATACTGTAGGGAAAGTATAGGATGCAAAATATAGTGAAGTTGCTTATCATCAAATAGAAAAGATTTTTGTTTAAGAGAAAAAAGCTCATCTAATTTGTCTTTATGAATGATTTATAAGAATTTAGGTAGACTAACTGAGGTAGTTTTAAATGAGATAGACAAGTGCAAGGAAAAAAGAAATGAAAACATTGCCCCAAAACACATATCCAGGAAATTGAAAAAAAAATTATTGATACATGACCATTTTCCAGGACTGTATGTATGTATATACAGATACACAGTGCATGTATGTATATACAGAGAGAGGTAGGCAAATGGATGACATCTCACTGGCTGTAAATAATTCGGCTACACCTGTGTTTTTTTAATCTGTAGATGTTAACCCGTCGTCTAAAATACTGCTATGAAGAAGTAGGAAGTAAAAGACTAGACTTCTAACAACCTTCACCCCAATTCACTTTTCTTCCTGCATACTTGAATTAACTTTTTAAAAATATTCCTTAAAAATTCAAAAAGGTAAAGAGGAAATATTTTGTTTTGCAACATTCAATCCAAAGTTTCTTGGATCACGATGTTCTTTTTTGATCTGAAAATCCAGTATTTAATCATTTTAGGGAATTATTATTATTTTATTTAATCTTTGAATCCATTATACTTTTCCTTCCATTTGTTTAAATGTCTAATCCAGGGTAACAACCTATCTAATATTAGAATATATACCTTTTAGAAGTTTCCCTCTAATTTCTTGTGTTTTAAATGTATGTTCAGTGGGGTCAAAACTTCTTCCTGTAATAATTCAACCTCTAGTTCCTTGATGTTTCTAATTTATTTTCAAATTATTTAATGATAGGTTTTTCCTCAAATTTGTTTCTTTAGGTAATCAATTCTTTGTAATATAATTACATTAGTTACATTACCTCAACTTTCATTTCCTTTTTGAGAATAAATTTTCTTGAAACATGCCCTTTCAAAGCACTTGAAGTAAATTTTCCTTTTTCTTAAGTTATATTTTCCTCTAGCATCAGCTCTTTTTCCCCTTACAATGGTATGCTTCTTTCTTCCTTTTTAAATTTAAATGCTTATTTCACTTTATCAATGTTACTATACTTACGAACAGAATATCTCTAATGTCGATTATGCCATTTCCCTCCATCCTTATCATGCTTGAGGAGCTATATTTTCTCTGGTATAGTGTGGGTACATTCTTGACTAATTTTCTACTGCATTTGGTGCCTGTTTTTGTGGTTTTTAAAATTTCAGTTTGAAGACAAATACGACTTCTTTCTATTCCTTTTTCCCTATCCGAAGGTATATAGATATGCTTATCTGAAAGCTATGGCTTTTTGTGCTACACTGTGAGCTCTGAGCTACTGTTATGTTGTGCAGCAACACATACCCCAGTTGAGGAGGGAAAGACCTTTCATCCCATTTGGATGATAGGAGAGGGTGGATAACTATTGGTTTGGCTTTTCCCCTGGACAGTAAGGGCACTGGATACTTACTTCTCCCAGTAAAATAAGGCAAGAAATGAAAACATTTTAAAAAATTTCTGTTTGCTTGTCTGCAGTTTTGGAATATTCTTGAGAATGTATAAGATTGTGTCCTCATCATTTCAGTTACAAGGAAGAGGGAGAGCTCTGTAAACCAAGCAATGCTGTGTTCTTTGGTTCTGCCCCCAAACATAGGTCTTATTCTTTCCCAATTCTTAATTGTTGCTGCTGGGGAGTTCTATTCTTTTTCCCCCCCTGACTTTGGGGAATTTATTTTGTAGGCATTTCAGAGGGGGACTCATCTTCAAAATCCTTTCAAGAATTCTTTTATTTAGGACATTATGAGCAAAATAAAGATTTTTTTTTGAAAACAGTTACTGACATGTTATGGCAGTAAAATGATGTATCAATTATAAAATTGTTTATATTAAGAATGATTAAACACAAAAAATATTAATACTATAGAATGGAGTTCTCATATTAAGAAACTAGAAAAAACTTTCAATTGAAAGAGTCATAGAAATTAGTCTCTACTATAGTATGAGTTAGTCATCTTTCCATAAAAATACCAATCTCCTTTCCTTTTGGAGAACAAGCTACAAATGACCATATACAGAATAAATTTTAAAAAGTTATAATACAAAATTATTGAAAAAAGGCAGAACATGTTCATCTAATTTCTAAGCTATTAATTACAGCACTCAGCATGTAGTACTGAACTAGCAAGATCTAATGGAGAGATAAAGAGACGTAGGAAATACTATAAGTTAAATCTGCAGAAGGACTGTGAAGAAAAGCTTTAAGAAGAATAAAGAGCTACTATATAGATTAATGTATTTTTCATCTCTGCTGCATTCTATATTATCAAATGATGTTTGAAGAGGTAGAAATCTTAAATTATAAAATCAAAGGGTATTCTAAAATACTCAACTTGGAGAGAGACAAAAACTCATTTGAACCTTATCTGTATGACCCTAAGTACTTTGTTTATGCTTTCTAAGCACCTGTTTCAGACAGGGTAAAGTGGAGATAATGATGCTTATCTTACAGAAATGTGGTGGAAATGAAGTATGATGTAAGTGTGAAGATCTTAGAGCAATGCTGGCATACACAATCAATCATGTAATAGTAGTAACAGTAGTGATTAAATTATTTGTAACTATAACTACCTGTATTAATATTATTCTACCATCTGAATATTATTCTACCTTTTTTTTTCTAATTCTGCCAGCAATGATTAGAACTTGGCAAAGGGACAGTGGGAATTACAGTGCTGCAGGTAGAGGGTGGGGCTGGAGTCTGCCTAATTAAAGCATTGTGCTTTGCGGACCATCTTTGTGTAGAATACAAATAATTTAACTACTAATAAATTTACTATTAAAATAAAATTATTAGCCAAAAAGTAGCTGGAGGAAGTAAAGAGATAAAGTAAAATTTACTCCCTATCTAAGTAGACTTTGCCCTTAAGAAATCATACGTCATCCTGGATGTTTCAACACTAATGAGAATGATTTGTTGAACTACCAAAAAAAATCAGAAGGTATAACTAAGTAGCACTCAACTTTTGCATGTTTATAAAGACCTCACCTATTTTCAAAATTATAAACTAGATGGATTCAAAATAGTGTATACCAATGGTTTAGCAACCGTACTTTTCATCCCTGTTATATAGTAATATGAATGTAAACTATTTGTTTTGAAACTCGGGACACAGAGCCAGCCTTAGGCAAAATTGTGAAAGAAGTAAAGTTTTTCATGCTTGAATCTCTCCTCTTCTAGTTTTTGGCTCATTCCACTATTTCCTATTCCTGTATGGTTCCTCAGTATTTAACAACCATTTATGAGCTGCCCTCAGCCTGCCTTTCCTAATTTTATCTAATTAGGATTCTAATACTACTGCTTTATTTTCTTAATTTCAAACTTGTTTGTTGAAAAGATCATTCTCCCAGAGACCTGACTGATTTTCAAGGTAACAGCTAGCTAATTAAATAATTTATCTCTTTTGTTATCCGTTTTCACTTCATCCCTTTTTAAGCTCTATGATGTTAGGAAACTTGTCTGATTTTTAGGATCTAAGTGAAAGCACTTTGCTTGGTAAATTTTTATTTATGATTCCTTTTATTCTTACATTAAAATCATGAAATAAATTGTTTTATCATCCCAGCTATTATACACATAAGAAAAGCAAGGCTCCAAACATATATAAAATCTCAAGATCATAGAGACACTAAATGATGTAGTTATGAACTTAACATAAGGCTGTCGGATTCAAAAGTCCACAGAATTTCTACTGCACTATGGTAGTAACTCTAACTTGTTCTATCAAAGGATGATACATGAATAACTTTGAGCCATGCTGCAGAGAATTCAAAGTGTTATGTGGTGGTCGTTTTCATCTTGCTGATGGCCAATAATTTCTTTATCAATAGTCTAATCAGTGTACATCCAGATATGAATATTAAATTACTTATGTACTGATCAGAAATTCCAAGAGCTCATTTTGCTTCGTTTTGTTTGTTTTGGTTTTGTTTTTGCTTTTACTTTTGGTTAGTTTATACCATTTCTTTCCGTTTTACCAAATAATACTTTCTACTTTCCAATAATATTTTCTACTACCATGTTCTTATGAGGGGAGAAATGCTCATTTAAAATATTATTATGCTAGAAATACTGGCACTACAAATCTTTTTAAACTAGAAAAAATGAGTGTGATGTGGAATAACATTTAAAATTTCAAGATGTTTTGCATATTGATTAATACATGCCAGAAAAACAGAATTGTTTTCACTGGAAAAGTAAAATCATAGATATTTTGGACATTCCCCAAAATAAATGCCTCACTGCTTTTATTATGGGCAGAATAAAATATGATCACATTTGCTTTGGAAAGGAGAATCCTTCCTCTCACTTGAGAAATAATAATTTTTTAAAAAATCATTGCTATTTTTTTCTTTTAGTTCTAAAATCTTAATTATTCCATTTTTACCAACTTTCTGAAATGGGTGCCCAAAGGATTCTATACATAGTAAATGATTTTCATGTTTACTGTGGCACCAGTAGATTACGATATATTACTTTTTTTGTACTACAATGTTGTTGTTATTGTTGTTTTAATAGTATTTTGTCCTTGGCATTAATCTCATAAAACACCCAGGGAAGTTTTGGTGGGTTGGTTTGGTTTGGTTTTTCTGTTTGCCAGCAAACTATTCACTAGCTTACATTTTTCTTAAAAGGAAAACAAAAATCAACTCAAACAGTTTTTAATATGTATACACATTTCGTATATTAGTCTTTTTATTAAGGTAAAATTTACACATTGTAAAAAGTATAGATTTTATGCATTCAGTGAGTTTTAATGAATATATTCACTCTTGTAACTAGTTCTCAATCAAAATATAGGACCCATGAAAGTTCCCTCATGCAGCCTTCCAGTTGATCCCCATACCACACAGTTACCTACTATTCTGATTTCGATCACTATAAATTAGTTTTAGGTAGTTTTGAACTTTATATAAATAGAATAATGGATAACTCAGTATTCTGTCTAGCTTCTTTCACTCAACATAATATGTCTGCAATCCATCCAACATGTTGTGTGTATCAGCACTTCCTTCTTTATTTATTGCTGAGTAAGTGTTCTATTTATGAACATTTTGATTGTTTCCAGTTTGAGCTTGTAGAAAATTAGAATATACCACCTCAAAATACATCACTTTAGTATAAGTACTTTTTTGAGCTGGAGGCAAATGAGAATCAACTGATATATAATAAAGCCTTTCCAGAGCTTCCCTTATTTCACTAAAAGCAGAGACTTCTGAGAAACTGGGACTGCCATAAATCCCCTCTCCTGAGGAAGTTTCACGGTTATGAAGAAGATGGAAAGTCAGCGCCTGCCAAGATCAACTTGCACAAAAAAACCTTACTCCAGTAGTCTACCTCACCAGTTTGCCATCATTGGAAGTCTAAAATTCCTCTTCCTTCATCTTATAATTTCTCTACAAACTCCTTGCTTTTTGTTCAGGTGGTATGTAAGCACCAAATTCTAACTGTAACTTTGAGTTACTCATCACTGAGATTTCTCTCATGTATGTATGCTACAACTCATTAATAAACTATCTTCTCTAGTGTTGTGTCTCTTGTCAGTCTACTTTGTAAGGCACCAGGCAAAGTACCCAGAATGGTAGAGTTAAGTTTTTCCTCATGTACAGGCTATTTTGTTTAAAGTTGTTATAAACATTTTTATATGAATCTTTTGGGGCACATTTGTGTTCCCTTCTGGTAAATACCAAATACTCACACTCTAGGTATATGTTTATCCTAAAAAACTTCCAGTGAGCTGTCCACAGCGGATGGTCTGTTATACTTCCACCAGCAACATGTGAATGTTCCAGTTGTTCATCACAAGCATTTACAGTTGTTTGTCTTTTGAATTTGAGTCATTCTAATCGGTGTGAGAAAATGTCTCATGGTAGGGAGTAAGCTGCATTTCTCTGATGATTATTCATATTGAAGACATTTTCATGAACTTACTGCTATTTGTATACTTCTTATAACAAAGTTTCTTGTAAAACTTATTTTGGATTGTTCTACTTACCACTGATCTAGAAAAATCATTTTATATTCTGGTTACAAATGTATATATTTGGTTACACATATAAACATACATATACATGTATGTGTGTTTATATATCTATATCTATATCTATCTATATCTATATCTATATCTTCTCCAGGTCTGTGTCTTGCCTCTTCATTATTTTAACAATTTTTTTATTATAATTTTTAAATTTTGAATGGAGTCCAGTTTACCAAATTATTATGGTTAGTATTTCTTATGTTCTCTAAAATATTTTTACCTAATCGCAGTTTCTGAAGGTATTCTCCTAAGTTTTCTTTTAGAAACTTTATAGTTTTAGCTTTTACATTTAGTTACTCAGTTGTTCCAGCACTAAGTCTTGAAACTTGTCTCCTTTCCCTATTAAATTACCTTGGTCTCCTGCCAAGTCTTTGCTCTGTTTCATTGATCTTTTTCTCTATTAATAAGTTGATACCATACTGTCGCTTGATAATTGTCGCTTTATATTTAGATTTAAATTTTAGGCAGTTAACATCTTCCTACTTTTTTTTCCTGGTCTGTTTTGGCTATTGAAAGTCCTTGGCATTTCCATATGAATTTTAGAAACAACTTTCAAAACTGTGTTAGGATTTTGACTCAAATTGCATTGAATCTACAGATCAATTTGGGGATAAACAAATCTTTACAAAATTGACTTTTCTAATTCATAATGTAGTATATCTGTTAGTTAGATCTTAATTTCACTTCAGCATTCTTTTGTGGCTTTCATTATATAGGTTTCATAGACCTTGTATTAACTTTATTCCTAAGTATTTTATAGTTTTGATGGTTCCTTTTAAAACTTCATGTTCTAATTATCTGTTGCTAGCATACATAAATGCAAATAACTTTCATATCCTGACCTTGAGTCTTTTGACCTTGCTAAATTTTAGTAATAGTTTTAGCATTTTTTTCGTATTCTTAGGATTTTTCACTCTAGAAATCATGTTGTCTGTGAATAAAAACTAATTTAGTATTCCCTTTCCAATATGTTATTTCTTTTATAATTTTTATTGCTTTTTTGCTGGTTGTGTCCTCTGGTACAATGATAAATAGAAGTAGTGAAAGAAGACACATTCACCTTTTCTCCAATCCTGGGGAAAAGCATTCAATAATTTATTATTAAGTGTGATCTCAGCTGTGAATTTTTGTAGATATTCTTTATCAAGTTGAGAAAGTTGCCTCTTCTAATTCTATTTTTCAAGAGTTTGTATCTTGAAATGTGAAATTTTGTCAGATGCTATTTATAAATTTTCTGTATGATCATATGATGTACTCTGTTATTCAACTTACTTGTGAACAATATTGCTCAATTTCAAATGTTTAACCAATCTTGCCTTTTCCGATAAATTCTACTTTGTAACAACATATTTTAAATTTTCTTTTGTGAGATCTCTACCATGTGTTAAGATTTGGAATGTGAATTCCTGGTCTTAATCTTCTACCTTTAGTTAAGCAATATCAACTGTGTTTTCCAACCTGGTTCCAGTGGACACATAGTTTTGCTTAGTACATCAGAGAAATGATATTCACTACATACCATCTGTTCCTCCCCCTGCTTTCCCCATCGCTGAAATTAAGTAGGACTATACTACTAGTTACTGCATGGGCTATGAGCAGGAGTCACCTGTGTCATTTTCAACCAAAGCATAAAAGAGCAATGTATGACCCTCTAGCTCACTTACTCCTCCTCTGCAAACAGTGAACATGGAGTTCTCGTGCTCTAGAGGTTGCAGTTACAAGACAGTGGTGTTATTCTTAGCCCACTTTCCAAAAATCTGTGTGGAGCAAACTCTTTAAATGACTCATATTATATATGTACCATCAACAGCAAATAAACTTTATTCTATGAAGCCACTGAAGCTTTAAGGATATTGATTACTATAGCACAGAGCAGTCTATTCTAATACATAATGGAACTTTGGTATATGACATTTCTATCACAAATGAAATTAAAATAATTGATCTTTGCATAGATCAGTGAAGGATTTTTATAACACATCAGTTACAGATGTACACTGAATAAATATTATAGCAGCAATGAGATCAAAGCATAAATATGTAAGTAAGATAGTTTTATTTAATTGCTAACAATTGTGAAAGTTTATAGATATCACCTTTGATGCAGTAGTAAAGGAAATTGTCTTCAAGAAATCAACTTAAAATATTTTTTCATTTTATTCAACATATATTTATCAACTACTAACTATATTCTAGACTATTAACAAAATAATTGTTCTCATTTATGAGGTACTTCATGATATAAATATTAATATATCTGCATTTAAATGGAGCTCAGTAATCATGTATATGGACAACACAGAAACAAAAAATCCACTCACAATTGGCTTCACTGTTCCCTCCTCATCATATTTTTAAAGCTTTCACCATTTTATTCCTCTACACCTTTCTATAAGCAACAGTCCTAATGAATTGGACATTAGGTCCTAATGACCAAAGGGAAACAACAGTTAGCACTACCTCACTGTATAATCAGTTCTTTAAAAAAGACAAAAATCGATTGTTACTTAAAAATCTGCATTAAAATGACCTGCTAGTTTAGAGGCAATACTCTCAGCCATTAGGAAAGAGTAGAAAAATTAAGTATAAACTTCCACAAATTTTTCCTTCTTTAATGACCTTTACATGAGTTAAATTACTTCACCAGACACCTGAAGAGAAGATAAGGATATCTGGTTGATAACTGACTTGGATCAACTTCAGGTTTTAGTTCTAGCTCAATTCCATTAACAGAAAAAGGAAGGCAATGATTCCAGAAAAGAAAATGCCCAAAGGTTAAGGATGACCCTTTCTTTATTATGGTTCTTAATTCACTTTATAATTATTGCAGTTTAAAAGTAAAGAAGGTCACCTGGACTTGCCACAATACTAGATAAAGAAAAGAGCTCAAAATATGGCAAATGTAAGATTGCTAAGGCTATCCAAACACCCGCCTCCAGTTTTCAAATTATAGACACTGCTTCTGTACTTGATTTTGTTAGTTGCCTGGGTAAAGACACGCTGCATATATGTGAAATCTATATTGTGTCTGTCTATCTGTGAGCCATCAAATGATGTCTAACTTGCTAATCATGGACTATTTATCTTGATGTTTACACTTCAACAAAATGATGGCTGTTTAATTATACTACAAATGAGTTTTGCTAGCCAATTGTACGGCAGATGTTATTTACTCCCAGAACAACTGTCAAAAGACCAAAGCAGCACATCTAACAAATCAAAATGTACTGTATTGAGTTACATTTCACAGGCAGCACCCTCTATCATCTAGTCACTGGGTTTGCATTAAGCTAAGGATGGGAGGGGCAGCATCACTGAGTATAATAGCCAGAGGGAAATCTGCTTGTCAAAGTAAGCAGGATTAAGAGATGTAACTGAGTCTATTCTACCTGGAATGGAAAATGGGAATTGTCAATAAACATTTCTAAAATTCTTCTGATTTGCTAAATGTTACACGTTAGAGCATTCACCAAGTAATTCCATGACAGCAGATGGGGAAGAAGCAACACCCATCCTCTCTATTCATATGTGACTGAACTGTAGTCAATGAAACATATTTTTTTCACCAAACTTATGATTCTATAAAGGTGGAGAGAATGTCTTTAGCTAGTTGGAACCATAAATTGAATGTAGGAAGAATACTACAATAAACTTGTTCTGTGCATTGTTTAAACTTTTCTAAGCTTGTGGGAGCATTTTATTATGTCTAACACTTGCTTCAAATAAAACTTGCCAGAGAGCTCTGCTGTGGCCTTCTTTTATGCAGTGTGCTGGTATCATGCCAAGGTTTTTAATAAGGAGAGAAAATAAGAACTCTTAAAAGTTTAAAGCCCAATAATCTAGGAACTAAAATCTGATTAAGTACAAAATAAACTTCCTACAATTAAATGATTCAGTGTCAGATAAAATGGAAACAGAACCCTAGAAGTAACTCTTACCAATTTAATTTTGCATACTTCAACAAAGTGGATGACATCTTTTTGTTCTGCAGAGAAGTGCTGAGGCAAAAAGGGGCCCTCATTTCTTTCATCCAGAATTACATCCTCCTGAGAAAGATAATGCTTGGCTTTCTTACTGGGGGCAATGTGAAAAGGTGTTTCTATAGAACACCTGTCCATAGCTCACTTCTATGTAGCATACTTGTTTCATGAAGACAGAAGTGATTTACAGACCACTAATATATTCCTATATATCCAATCTATTATATCTCCAGTTTCTGCCCAGTTTTCCTAACTTTGGGAACAAGCAAAATAAAAGCCTTTTTAGCCAGGAGACATGGGATACCTAGGGCTTTGTCTCTTCTGGTATGTCTTGCAGTAGGAACCTCATGTCTGAGACACAAGCATCTGCCAACTTAGAAAAACAGTCTGGCATGAAAATGAAGCAGCTAATAGTAGAGGTGAGGAAAGCTGTCAGCTTTTCAAGCATTTATTTTTATATTCCAAATGAAAATGATGAAAATGTATTTCAGTCAGACTCTTACCTTGGCTTCTTTATTTCTCTTTTTTTCTCACACATCTCTCATATATTATTATTTTATGACAAGGACATAATTTGCTAGCTACTAATTTTTATAACCTGAAATTATTCTGAGATTATGTGGGAAAGATGTTACTTTTCTAACTGTCCTGAGATACAAGGTGCTATTGAGTGAATATTAATAAAAACATTAATTATTTTCCTGATAATACTGATAATAAAACTGGCATTTATAAATCATGTTCTTGCCAAAAGAAATCTGACCTTCTTTCACAAGCATCTTACATAGGCCACTGCATTTCTCTGAATTTACTAACCAATCCAAGTCTCCTCCTACCACATGGTCGGGGTTCTTTTTGTCAATTTCAATTCATATAAACATGAAATTATTGATAGTTGTGATCTCCTTTTCCTTTTCATTCTTTCCCCCTACTCACAGGGTTGCATAAACAATAATAAATATGCATAAATATGCTATATGGCACTAGGATGAACTATAGCATAAGGCAACTACTATAAGATAGCTGCTTGAACTTGGAGATAAACGATAAAATTCATACCTTTAGACAATTAGTTTCAAGACCTCTACCAGCTGGTCTTAATTTACCTTTGACTCACCTAATATTAAACATATAATAGACTCCAAGGTAGCACCATACACTGGGGATTACAAAAAGTAACCAAAATCCCTGCCATAGAAGATTTTACAACTAAAAACTGTAAATTTAAGATATAGCCAAAGCAGTGAGCCAAAAAGGGTATAACTTCCTGAAGCATAAAATTTGTTCAAATTTAGGAAATTATGGCTCAAATTTGGGAAATTAAATAATTTCATTACTGAGTACTATATGACATTATTTTTTTACATTAAAACCAATGTGGTATGTTTTAGCATAAGAAAAAAAGACCTTAATGAAATATATTATCTAGAGATTTATTTATTTATTTAAAGCGCCACCTATTATTTTGATGCATAATCTAGTGCAGAACATAAAATTTAAATGAACATTTATGATAAAACATAACCACTAAGAGATTAACCACTGATGGAGAGCTGAGCATGACATTACAACACCAGAACTGTCTTGTCAGAGATGTCTGAGGAGAGTTGACTACTGAACACATTTCCAAACACATCTACCAGAACCCATTTGATCCAGTTAAATAAATTCCTCAAGACAGAAATACTGAAGACAGTTGGCAGAGTTAGAATAGTCCAGACTTTGGTGTAAGACAAACGTAGATTTAAATTTTTTCTCCAATTTACTGGTTAAATTGCTTTAGATTATTAAGCTGTTCTGAGCCTCAGTTTCATTATCATTAAAATAGGAGTACACAACGTACTTCAGAAAGTTGTAAATGGTAATCGAATAAGACTGTGTTAAGTGGACAGTAAAACGTTACTGTAAAATAGTTCAGCATATACAGTGTGATAAAACATTTTCTGTATTACTTTTAACCTGTATCTTAGGGGTAGTTGGGTATCCTAATCAGGAAAACACATTTCAGTGAATTTTCATTAGCTAGTATTTAATCAAAGGTTTCTGGAATATTTCCATTCAAGAGAGTGACCCTGTGAAGAGGTGGTCTTTCCTTCTTAACTTTTCCATTTTTCAGGCCTGCCTACATATGACTGTTGGTCAAGTTTGTTCAGCAACATAGGAGAAGTAACTTAGAAATAAAATTTCTGATTCTCACCTTCAGTGAGATTGCTAATTCACTGAAGATCATAGAACATCTAGTTCTAAAATCAGCTAAATATGAAATCACTGGACACTGGAATAATACAGTTGGGATGAAAATAGTACACATAGGATGAAAGGGTTCCTATTCAATTTCAAACACCTTTGCTTAGCTGTGTTTTCCAAGTTTTGTTTGAATGAAATGAATCATGCATTTTGGAAGTTTTCCATTTTGTTAGTCATGTGAAACATCCACAGAGTAATAGACAAAAGAAATACCTATTTAAAAAGTTACTTTTATGCACATATATACATAAGTAAGAACAACATATTCTTCTATATATGTGAAGCATAATGAACATGGATAACAAAAATTTATATAAGATCCAAGTGTTAGAAACATAACCAGACACTAAGAGCATCAGATTTGTTCTCATTATTGTGGTAACTTTATAATAATCAGAGCCATTTGAATGGGTCATTAAGAGAATGAAGCAAAATATCTTTACATGGCTATTCATTACAGGTTTCTGAAGGATATATAACCATGAGCTATAAATACAGACTGAGTAATTTTTATGTACTATGAATTGTTTTCAAAATTCTCACCCCCTAGCAAGAAATGAGATCCATCAGGCAAGATAGAGAGAAGGAAGAGAAACAAATACAGTCACCCCTCCTTAAATTTTACCTGGTTTTACTTCCAAATGTCTATATGCTATCTACATTTGAAGTCTTAAGGCAATCTTATACTTAGCAGATCCAAAAAGAAATCCACTATCTTATTCCTGCAACCCTGAAACTAGGATTCATCTTCAACTCCTTTTCACAATTTCTAAGTCTTGTTCCATCCCATGTATCTAAACAGTCTCCCATTGACCTAGCCAATTTTACATTTCTGGAATTTTGTTTCTCTGCCTTACCCCACACCTTGCCACTATTCTCTCAGACCTTGATAATTTCTTGACTGGAGTATTGTAACAGTTCCTTAACTTACCCCTCTGTCTCAGTCCCACCACCCATACTGAATTCTTTAAGCTATTATAAGAGGTCTTAAATCCTTTCATGTTACCTTGACTTTTATTTACTATTAACAAAAAGAAATATATCTGGCAGTCTCCAACTAAACCAAATGATTAAAGTTGACATCAACAACAGTGGGAAAACCTCAAAATGCAATGTAATAAAAGGCAGTTCACTTGGTAGTTTTCTAGCCAAAAATATATAATCAAAACCTAATCAGGAGGAAATAATCTTTCAAGGTCAAAATGTGAGGCCCTCTGTAAGAAAATTCGCTCTCTTTCCTCCCCTAAAAAATCAATATTAAGAAAATTTCTAATTACTATACTACAATCGGATTGTTTACCAAGAAAAAAAGAGAATACAGTTTGTTCTCCTTTTTTTTTTTTGTTCCTTAGTCTTCAAACTATTGAATATGAATTTTATTTTATGAAAGGTGTTGGGATAAAAATCTTCAGGGATATTCTGGGTGTTTGGCACACAATACTTGTTTGGAATAAATGTATCACTGGTAGCTTCTCATAGGCAGAATGCACTGCAAACATTACCTACAGTGAATGTTCTGTCACAGGGGGGACTGGGGAGGAGCATCTGTTAGAGTCTTTTATGACAGATCAGTATATAGACAGTGTTGCCAGCAAGGGTTTTCCTCCATTATAAAACAACAATCTTCGGTAGAATTGGAGTCACTAAAAGCAGGAAAACAGCTTGCTTTATGAAAGATGCTACCTTTTCTGCAGCCAAGAAATCACCGATCTGATGTTAAGTTCCTGCTATTAGTCTTGCTTCAGCTGCGCAGGTGGCAACCATTCCGTGTTCCAGTTCAGCTCCCCAAGGTTACAGCT
The DNA here is from genome assembly GCF_009834535.1 of Camelus ferus. Lineage (NCBI taxonomy): Eukaryota > Metazoa > Chordata > Mammalia > Artiodactyla > Camelidae > Camelus > Camelus ferus. The sequence goes on from NC_045699.1 coordinate 16,452,285, forward strand.
GTGAACCTGGGTAATGTCTGTGTTTATTCTCTGCCAGTCTTAAAAGTCTTCAGGGTAATGCTTTTTTTTTTTTTTTTCTTGTTCTTGCTGCTCATTGAAAATCCCTTCTGAAGCAGATGTGCCTCTCCTATCTTCTATAGTTTCTGTGCTTTGGAATAAGTTGAACATTTTGTTTTGTTTGTGTCCTTACTTTTTAACTGCTGATGACATAGTCAATTTTGAGTTAGTTTCTATATATCTGATGCCTCATCTCTTGTCTCTAATAAAAAAACATTCATGGTAATCTTGATGTCAAATAGCTTATGCCCAGAGCATCATAAACCATTGTTGTTGTTTACCTTGTAGTCTGTATCTGCTACTGCCACAGCAACCTGGGTTTCAAAATTTGAATCGCAGACACTGTAATAATCCTTATTTTTACTGCTTTGTATACTTTCCTGATACATATTCCAGAGCCTCCAGCTTCTACAAAGCAGCCTTCTACAGTCCAGTCATTAATGGGAAGCTATACGTGGTGTCTCATAGTTGCTCTTCAGTAAGTTCTATCATTATATGAGAGGCATCATCACCTTTCTCCCTAGTTTTGTCCTCCTTCATGTGCTTCAGACATCCCTATCTTTGGCACAACTTCCATCCCTCTGATGTGCTATAACCCACACAGGTCTCAAAGTAATACCAATATAGTCTCTGGAGTCCCAGTGCACCAAAGTCAAACTGTCTACATAAAGAATGTCTCCCTAATTTTCTCCTTTCTGCTCTCATTTCTACCTGCAATTAGCAACCCACCACTACTACTAGAAGGCTAGCACTGTGCTAAGGCTTGACAGAATAATTAACAAGAGTGATGTGGTCATGACCTCATGCATTTGATCTAAAATAAATGATTAAATAAATTATTTAAAGAATAAATAATCACAAGTTTGATGACTTATAATTTAAAAATTACGAGGTGTGATAAAATTACATGGGCCCAAGTCCAAGGGTCAATGGCCCAAAAAAGGCCTCCCTGAGGAAACTAAGAACCCAGACATGAATATAACTTAGCTAGGTGGTGAGGAAACGTTAAGTATTCGAAACAGAATGAAGAATACAAGGCCAATCTGTCACTGCATCTGCATGAAGTTTGTAATCAGCTTTTAAATGCAATGACGTGTATTTGCCAATATTTCATAGATATTATTTAGTAAATACATTCCTAAATTTCTGCTTTCAATAAAGGAGTTATAAAATGAACACCCACAGTCCTACTACGCATTAATCCATCCATTACTGAATATGGTGTATTAAAATCTCTAGTTATAATGGTGGAGTTGTCCATTTATTTTACAGCAATTTCCCATATGTTTTAAAGCTATGTTAGAACATGAATTCCAGTTTGAATATTTATGTAATCCTAGTAAAACTAGTCCTGTTCTTATCCAGTAATGAGTTTTAACTTAAATTCTCTTTGTCTAAAACAAATACAGCTACATCAAATTTATTTTAATTTTGACATTTTTGAGTCTTTATATTTCAGATGTACCTAATGTAAACATTAAATTGGAAAATTTCATTTTGTGAATTAATCTGGAAAATAACTGTCTTTTTCACTGGAGTGCTTAGTTCCATTATTGTAACTATTGACATACTCATACAAATGTCTACTATTCTATTTCAGGGTTTTTGCTTATGTCATCTTTTCTATGTGTCTTTTTCTTTGTTGCTTTCTTCTGAATTTTTTCACATTTTGTTTTTTTTCCCTATTTTTTCTATTGTCACTTTTGATAGCAATCTCTATTCTATTTATTTGAGACAATTTGTTATACATACTAAATTCAATAAAAAATGAAGATATATCTTTATTTTCCATAAAATGCCCATAAAATTAATAGGATCTTTGAATTCTTTAAGCTGATCATCCCTCTCCCTATTTAATGACATTGTTGTCATATATTTTAATTTTTTAATTTATACATAATTAAACAATAATTATTATGATCTTATGTAGTTAAGGTTTCTTTAGCTTTACCCACATATTTATCAATATTTTTGCCCAGTATTTCTCTTTGCATCTTAGAAGTTCAATCTGAGATCACTGTTCTTCTGCCTTAAGCTTATTTTTCATAATTTTTGTTACTAAGAATCTATTAGAAGCCATGAATTTTTGTGTTCTAAAAAAAGTTTTAATTCTGTCCTCATTATTAAAAGATATTTTATAAGGTATATAATTCTAACATTAGAAGAAACCTTCCTTCAACAATTAAAGATACGATTTTATTAGGCTGAAAAGAAATTAACTATCAATATAATTTATCTATTACATAGACTTTCTTTTCTCTTTGGTTGGTTTTGCAATCTTTTCTTTGTCTTTTGATTTCTCATTGTGATTGTCTAAATATGGATTTCTTTACATTTACTAAGATGGGAATTATATTGGGCTTTCTGGATCAGAGGTTAGTGTCTTGCCACAATCCTGGAAAAATCATAGTCGTTATCTCATGAAATCTTGTTTCTGTTCCACTTCCTCTATTATTCTGAACTATGATTAGATAAATGTACATCTTTCTCACTCTATGGTGTAGATGTTATAACTCTTCTTTTATATTTTTCTTCTCTTTTTCCTTGGATATGTTCTGGATAATTGCCTCAGATCCCAATTCCAGGTTACTAATGCTCTTTTTGACTTTGACTACTCTGTCATTTAATATATTCTTTATTTTTTAATCTTTACATGTTCTCATTTCTAAAATTTCCATTTGGGTCTTTATCAAATATATTGGTCATAATTAGCTTCTTGGTCCATGCTTATTCAGGAGCACTTTTATTTTATTCCAAAGAATTCTTTAAAAATTTACTGCAAAGAATATAAAAAGAATATATTTTTAATCCAAAATTGTAGTTTATAAAATATATTCATCTTATATTCTTTGGATAATCCCAATGTAAGAAACAGTTGCGTGTCTGATTCTGCTATTTGTTCATTTTCCTATTGGCTTAGGTTCATAAGGCTTTGTTTCCTTCGGTGGTAGTGTAAGTGATGATTCTAATCACTCATGAACTCTTAATTGTGAATCTGTCTACTTAATAAGTTTTATTTGTAACCCTAAATTTGATACTCATGGCACTTTCATGGTCATAGCTGGACATGCACAGAGTGGCAAAAATTTTGAGTCATCTGACAAACACATTCTCAACTAAGGTCCAATAAGTTGATACTCTGCCTTCTTATTTCAGCATTCTTACTGTAAACAAGTATCCATTTGCAGTCTATTTTGTGCCAGGGTTTTTGCATTTTTGTGCTTTTAAGTGTGTGTGATTTCACAGTTTAAGATGGCCCCCAAGCACAGTGCTAAAGTGCTGTCTAGTATTCTTAAACACAAGAAGACTTTGGTGTGTCAATGAAGAGGATATGTGCATGAAATTAGTTTTACTCAGCCGTGAGTGATGATAGTCCTCTCGGCCATGAGTTTAATGTCAATGAACTAATGATGCATATTAAATACAGTGTCTTTTTGTTTTAAGAGTGTTTTTTTTTTAACATTTTTTATTGATTTGTAATCATTTTACAATGTTGTGTCAAATTCCAGTGTAGAGCACAATTTTTCAATTATACATGAACATATATATATTCATTGTCACATTTTTTTCTCTGAGCTACCATAAGATCTTGTGTATATTTCCCTGTGCTATACAGTATAATCTTGTTTATCTATTCTACAATTTTGAAATCCTATCTATCCCTTCCTACCCTCCAACCCCTTGGCAACCACAAGTTTGTATTCTATGTCTATGAGTCTATTTCTGTTTTGTATTTATGCTTTGTTTTTTTGTTTTTGTTTTTCAGATTCCACATATGAGTGATCTCATATGGTATTTTTCTTTCTCTTTCTGGCTTACTTCACTTAGAATGACATTCTCCAGGAGCATCCATGTTGCTGCAAATGGCATTATGTTGTCGGTTTTTATGGCTGAATAGTATTCTATTGTTAAATACAGTGTCTTTAAATAGAAATACACATGATAAAAAATGATGTATTGATTAATTGATGCAACATTGTGACTAAAGGCTCACAGGAACCTAACCATCCCATTATTTCCCCTAGAAGCACTAGTTCAGTATTTCCCAATTCAGTGTTCACAGCAATTTTATGGAACATAAATACCATGAATAATGGCTATTCATTTATTTATTTAATATTTTACTGTGAGTTCATATTCATTGGAGTTTATCTCTCAAATTATTCTATGGAAAAGTTATATTCCTCCAAAAATGGTTTGCATTTTCTTCTGCTAGTTGCCTAGTAGCAATACAATCCTAGCATGGCTTTAAATAAAACTATCTGCTTGAGGTTTTATAACCAAACAGTTTAAATGAATTCAGACAACACAACTCTGTGAACAACTATTTGTGTTTACAGATTCTCAATAGATATATATTTTTTACCTTCTACTATGGACCATGTTGGGAAATTCACTTTTCCTTCTGCTAACATTTGCTCAGAAAGTGTAGCACTTTGGAGGTCCCAGGTTATTGTGGCACCCTGCTATTCACTTCCCTGGTTTAGCCAACAAATTTATTATCTTCCACAATCTATATAACTGCATAACTATTGAAACTAAATCTCAAGGTTATCAATCTTGGTAGATTCCCTCAAGAAAAATTCTGACTTTGGTAGTTGTTTCTATTCCAGGATTCTTATTTTTGCTTCTTTTGTTTTTCTTTGTAGATGTGTTACTAAGTATAAGATCAGAGACTAATGTTAAAAAAAGATTAAAATAAAATTCTTAGCTTTCTTATTTGTTTTCCTGAGGATATGCACTCAATATGGCAGAAACACAATTCCTCTTTTACAGAAGATTTGTAACTCCAAGCTAGGGCTAAAATTTCAGAGTACAAAGAACTGTCAGCATAGAGTGAGATTCCCACCAAATTATTTTCCTGATGCTGTCTAGTTCTGTAAGTTAAGGCAACTTATAAATTCTTTGATTTTCATTATCTATTTCTTCAGAATGAGAGTGATTGGCATACCATGTGAGTTGTTATGGGTTATCAAATGAGATAATTCATGTGAAAACATGTATTATCATGCTGCTATATGCTTGCATATTAATTGAAGGAGGAAGTGTGATTCAATGAAAACTTCCAGAGTTTTAGAACAAGAAATATTTGAAATTTTATCATCTGGGAAAATATCAAAGAACAAAGTGAGTGGTCATTTGCTTATTTCAAGAAAGTTAGAAAAAAACCTCACTTCTTTCAAAGACTTACATGCAATCATACACTTTACACCTAATTTGTTTTAAAGTAAGGCGAATCGAATCATGAATATTCTTCTGGTCACTCTATAAGACTACTGCTATTGTTACATACTGAGTTCAATACTTAAACTTGAATATCTTTCTGCTGGCTGTGATGGTGACAGTAGCAATAACTGTTTTATAGTAAGTCTTGTGATTATTGAAATAATGGCAATATTAAGAGGTGGATGTCACTGCCAAACTTCAATTCACTATACAGTTTTTTAAAGTTCAACGCAAAAAAAAAATAAATGTTACACTTTTGTAACTAGAGTAGACTAATTACAGTTAGAACCAACTGTGTGAAGGTGATTCAAATAAAACAGACGTTTATGTCATAAACACATTATCATCCAACATGAGTTTTCCTAGCTAGAAGGAGACTCCTTCATGTTGTGATTCAGGGAGCCAGACCCTTTCTACCTTGTGGTTTTAACATCTCTTAGAGATTTGTTGATATTCAAGCCAGTAGAAGAGAAAAATAGCACTCAGTAGGCATATCTTCTTCTTAAAGCCTCTGAACTGTTTTTACTCACAACACTTCTGAATTCAAATGTGTGGTATCTTTCCCACCACCAGGAAGTTCTCAAATTCTTCACACACTATCACACACCTACAGTTCAACTCAATTCTGACACTAACTGCAGGGAGTTAGTGTGGATCCTACAGGTTAAGTGTTCAGTCCTACAGGATGCTGCCCCTTACTTCAGATGAAAGTTGTAAGTCCCAGGTTGTCTGCTGTATTTCTGATCAATCAGCTATAAATCAGTGGTTCCTATGATCCTCTCATCAATTTTGATAATCTGCTAGAATGGCTTATAGAACCCAGGAAAACATATTGTTATTACTGGATAATTACAAACAACACAACTCAGAAACAGTCAGATGAAAGAGATGCTTACAGCTAGGTATGGGGAAGTGACACAGAGCTTCTATGCACTCCCCAGCACCTTGATGTGTTCACCAAATCATATCCCCTGTCATTTATACGTTTTCATGGAAGTTTCATTAAGTAGGCATAGTTGCTTAAATCATTGGTGACTCACTCAATCTCCAGCCCCTCTCAGGCCATAGGAATGAAAGTTCAGAGATCACGGGCTGGGGCTGAAACATCCTCTAAAATGCCTCGGTCTTCCTGGCAACCAGGCTCCATCCTCCAGCTATCTAGGGGCCTACCAAGAGTTGACTCATTAGAACAAAAGACATTCTTATTATCCTGTCACTTAGGAAATGCCAAGGGATTAAGGATCTCTGTTAGGAACTGAGGCCAAAAACCGAATATAGGTAACCTCCACTTTTCAGAAATTCACTTTATACCACTTTGCTATTATGACATACATACATTAGTACCTGTTTTCACTTACCAAGAGAAGTCTGAAGGGGATTTTTCCTTTTACAAAATAAGGCAAAAAGGGAAAAATAGTGTTCAGCAATTGTTCTGTAGTGAGCTTATATAGAGGCAATGTACACCCTGAGCAGCGAAAGTGACACTACCAAGCGTCTGCCCTAGGAACTACACTCAGCATCTCATCAGGCCGTCATAAGTTGAAATGCACCTGTGAAAATCTACGTTTATCTTGATTTATTTTGTTCATCCATTAGATGTGTCCTCAGGTAATTTCTTCTTTGGTTTATGCCATTTTGGGCTTACAGAGGTTTCACAGGAACGCTCTACTTTCGGATACTGGAGGAAACCTGTATTTATTTCTTCTTGTAATACAAAGCCCTTGGGTCAAATATGGTGCACATAACTTCTACTCATATTTCTTTGATTAGAACCAAGTGATATGGCCAAACCTAACTGCAAATGAATTTGGGAATTTTAGCCTATTTGTGTATCTCAGAAGAAAAGAAATTGCATCTTTTGGAATAGTTGGTATTTTCTGCCCAATCAACAATAGGTAACAGTATCTAAAGTTGAAGAAAAGTTCTCTTTAACTCCAATATGTGAAATAGCACTAAACCATAGTCCAAAGTTAAAACTAATGTATAACATACATTAATCATTAGGAAAATACAGTAGGGTAAAAAGTAGGTCTTCTTGATAATACTTAAATTTCCCCTTACATAGCACATAAATAGTAAGTTTAGTTTATATAATTTATGTAGTATAGCCATGGTTGTTGAATAGTGTTTATTTGTTAGCTCAAAGTAAAGGTTCTAATATGTACATTAGAGAAATTAATTCTATAAGTGATTATAAGTTCTTATTGAAAAATAGTTTTATTGATGGAGTTCACTGATCCAGGATGTATGTGAATAAAATACTTGAAATAGTTCTAATGCTTGGTAGCAGAAACCTAAATAAAGTCCATTTAAATCAAATACTAAGCACGATTCTTTCTGGGAGCAGAGATGTAGTACAGCAACTAAAGGAACATGTTTTAACAATGCCATGTCACTTTGTCAGGAATGTCTTCGTAATGACTAAGAAGAAGGTTAATAAGATGATTAGACTGAAGACTAAATATGACAAAAGTACAAAGCACTTTCCTCATGTCATTTCTCAGAGATATGTGGGTGGCAAACATTACCTCTGTTTTATAGACTGAAAAATGAAATAGTTTATGTGCTCAGAGACATTTTACCAGTATGCTCACTTTTAAACAGCTGTAGCATTTCCTTTTATAGACATATAATAAATATTACATCATCTTTGGACTCCTGTAATATGTCCGAAAAATAGTATAACTAGGGGCATTGAGATAATCAAGGTTTAATTCTGTCTTAATTTTTATAAACCCTTTATCTTCCTTTAGGTACTATAGTGGTGGGTAAAAGTGAGAATGTTCTACCTGAGTCTGTCAAAAAGAATCTTGAGATTTAGAGTCTGTTTTTTTTCAAAGCACCTGTAAGACATGAAACTCATTTATGGCCACATGTATTTGGAACCCAAAACTGCTACCTGAAATTTTTACCATCTGAATTTTTTAGCTAAATGCAAAAGTACCCAGAAATTTGTCAAGTTTTACTTATTATAATAAAATAGAAAATGAAAAACACAATCTTCAAAGTGCTATGTGCAGCTCTAAGCTAAATTCACCATTAAATACTGCATAATTCTGCATACAATTAATGAATTCAAAAGGATATGCCAAACTAAAACCACAGTGCTCAAAAATCAAAGTTTTATAAGTGACACATTCTAACAGAAATGATTTTCTATGAGCCAGTCGATGGGCTGAGGTTTGGGGATTCTACTAGTCTCATTTCTGATCATGGTAATCTTCTCTTGGACCTTGCCTATTAAGGTTGTTCTCTTCTGTACTTTCTCATTTAGCCAATTCACCTTAATCCATATCTACAATTACGAATATCAGTAGCAATCTTCTGAATTGGAAAAAGAACTAGAATATTTTTCATAAAGTGCTTTATGATAGGAATATTTACTATTCTAATCAAGACCCTATTCTATACTCTTATCTGTAATTTGCTGAAGGTTTACCAAATTTCTGTGAAACTCAAAAAAATTTATACAAGTGACCAAAATGTCACTTGCTTTTATCAGTATCTCTAGGGGAATAGAAATGAATTTCATAGAAAGTAATTACTTTACTCTCACTTTTAAGAATCAATTATATGACTGTAAAAGTTTAAACAAAAAAAGGAAGTGTGTTAATAGCTACTTATATGTGGCAATTTTAAAAGAAATTTAATTAAAACCGAGTTACATTATCTTTGTTGGCTTTCATATTGCTTCTAAAGCAATTAGTAATTATCCATCTTTACTTAAGAAATTATACAATTTAGTTTTATGATATTTTGTGTTAAATATGTTTTATGAATATGCACTTTATAAATCTGACATAATTTTAATAAATTATGTGTTGCTTTGTATAGAAGGGAAATTATCAAACTGAACATTTTTTCATATGTGTGATAAATATTTAGCCCTCAATATTAGTTTCATCTGCATAAGGCTATTAATTATCAATTAAATTATTTTCATAAGCAAATGAATCTTTAATACATAAAGCTTTCTGGATTCCCTAATTATCTTTTTCCAAGCAATATTTTTTTCCCTTTCTTTGTCCATTATAATTAACTCCAAGGACTTAAGTTTTACTTATTGCAAACTATGGGTGATCTATTTGGACTTAATTAGCAACACATATGTCATAGATATTTATTTGCTTTAATTTTATAATTTGTGTTGAAATTCTATATCACTTAGGCATGAAAACCTAGTTATAGTAACTGGTTAATGCCCATATGTCAAGTAATTCAATATGTATTTTAAGCAGATTTGTAAGTATTCTTTACCTTTGGTATTTTCCATCACTGCCACAAGAGTTGACTGTCACATAGTCCATGAAGAATTTAGAGTCAACTCCCCCCTAAAAAAGAAAAAAGAAAAAAAATTGGACTTTGTATTTCTGTTTTATTTTCATTTTACCCCTTGATGAAATCTCCAGACTTACTGCCACAATCCACTTATTTAGATTTGCCAACCATCGCTTTAGTATCTTTATCCAGAGTGAGAGCAGTCACTCTTCCTTCTAACTACAGCCGGACATTGCTCTAAACTTGGTTAAATCATAGGACAGTTTGTCTGCATTCTTCATGGCTCAGTCACAAAGGATGACAAGGAATTAACTAACTGAGTGTTAGGAATATGAACATCATTTCAGCAAGAGATGGATAAAAATGAAAGATAAAGTGTGTTAAGAGTATTGGTGAGAATTTAGGCCTAGAATATGCGAGGATAATGACAAGAGCTTAAGTACTTTTACTTTCAAATATAAGGAATAATAGTGTATCTATATCTAATTTTATGTTTGGTAATATGTATTTTAATACAGAAAGGAAGGAAGGAGAGAAAAAAGAAGGGATGAAAAAATAATAATAATGAAAAGAGGAAGGAAGGGAGGGAGGAAAGAAAGAAGAAAAAATACAATTGTGGACAACCTATTTGGATCTAATTAGCAATATCTGTCAGATATTTATTTGTGATAATTTCATAATCTGTGTTGGAAGACTATAATGAAAAGAAAGAAAGAAGGAAGGGAGGGAGGGAGGAAGGAAGGAAGGAATGAAGGAAGGGTAAAATTCTGAATCCTAAAAGAGTTCTCCCAGATCAATAAAAAACTTTTTTGCTCAGTCTTAGTGTGGTTCAGTTCCAATAATCAAGCATCATTAAAATTTAGTCACATAATCCTAACCCATTCGATGAGACCAGCATCATCCTGTTACCAAAACCAGGCAAAAATAGCACATGAAAATAAAATTACATACAAACATTCCTCATGAATATAGATTAAAAACTTTCAAAACAACATTAGACAACTGAATCCAAAACATACATATTTTTTTAAAAAGAATATAAACTATGGCCAACTGGACTTCATTTGAGAAATGCAAGGTTGGCTGAATACCCAAAATTCAATTATTCTAACAATATATAAGACAAACCCAGACAATCATCTTAGTAGATACAGATAAAAGCATTTGACAAATCCAACTTATTAAGAGAAGCAAACCAAAGAAACAACAAAACCTTTTATAAAATTGGAAGAGAAAGTAACTTTTCCAATCTGATACAGAGTTTCTAAAAAAAAACCTACAGCAAACATCACACTTAATGTTAAGACTAAATGTTTTTCCTTAATTTCAGGTATAAGGTAAGGATATCTATTCTCAAATCTACTGACTATAGTTCTGGAGATTCTAGGTGGGGCAATTACTCAAGAAAAGATAAAAGGCATCAAAATTTGAAAAGGAAAAAGTAAAACTGTTTTTATTCACAGATATAATTATTCTGTATGTAGAAAATCCTAAAGAATCTACATATCAAAAAAAATAAAGTATTATAGCAAGGTTGCAGGATACAAGAAAACATTTTAAAAATCAATTATACTTATATTCATTAGCAATGAATAGTCTGAAAATCAAGAAATAATTACATTCATGAGTGCATCAAAAAGAATAAAATAGGAATAATTTTTTCAAGAAACGCAAGAATTATACACATAAAAATTTAAAATCTTTGCTAAGGGAAATTAAATATGATCTAAATAAATCGGGAGATATTATATTTCTTCATGGACTGAAGAATCAACATTGCTAAGGTGGAAATCTTCCCAACTGATCTATAGATTGATGAAGGATCTATCAAAATCGTAGAGTATGTTTTTGTTTTTAACTTGTCTTTTTGTTTTTTGTTGTTGTTGTTGTTGTTTATTTCCAGGTATTTACTTTGCTTCCTTAGGATGAGCATTTCAAGTGCTTCCCAGTAATTTAGCTTTATATATTAGGACATAGTGGACAAACTTTTTCTGTAAAGAGCCAAATACTAAGTATTTTAGGCTTTGCAGACCATACAGTCTCTATTACAATAACTCAACTCTGCTAACATAGCATAAAAGCAGCCATTAACAATATGTAAATTAATTACTGTGGCTGTATTACAATAAAAGTTTATTTATGGACACTGAAACTTGAATTTCACATAATTTTTATGAGTCACTGAATAGTACTCTTTTTTTATTGATGTATATTTGATTTACAACATAATATTAGTTTCATGTGTAAAGCATAGTGATTCAGTATTTTTAGATTATACTCCATTAAAGGTTATTACAAGATAATGCCTGGAATTGCCTGTGCCTTACAATATATCTATTTTGCTTATCTATTTTATATACAGTAGTTTGTATTTCTTAACCCTATATCCCTAACATGCCCTTCCCTCTTCCCTCTCTCCACTGGTAACCAGTGGTTTGTTTCCTAATGAGAGTCTATTTCTGTTCTGCTGTATATATTCATTAGTATTATTGTTTAGATTCCACACATAAATGATATTATCCATTCTGTCTTTCTCTGATTGACTTATTTTACTAAGGATAATATTTTCCAGTTCCATCCACATTGCTGAATTTAATTCTGTTTTTATGGCTGAGTAATATTCCATTGTATATAAATACCGCATCTTCATTATCCATTTGTCTGTTGATGGAATCATGTATTGTTTCTGTATCTTGACGGTTGTAAATGGTTCCGCTGCGAACATTCGGGTGCATGTGTCTTTTAAATAAGGGATTTGTTTCTTCCATATAATATACCCAGGAGTAGAACTGCTGGATCATATGGTAGTTATATTTTTAGTTTTCTGAGGAACCTCTATACTTCTTTCTACAGTGGTGACACCAATTTATATCCTACCAACAGTGTACAAGGGCTCCCTCTTCTCCATGTCCTCTTCAACATTTGTTATTTGTAGACATTTCAATGGTAGCCATTTTGATAGAAAGGTAATATCGTATTGTTTTTCTTTAGCATTTCTCTAACAATTAGCAATGTTGAGCATATTTTCATGTGCCTATTACCCATCTGTATGACTTCTTTGGCAAAGTCTATTAAGGTCTTCTGTCCATTTGTTGCTTTGGTTGTTTGTTTTTTTGAAACTGAGTTGTATGAGCTGCTTATGTATTCTGAGTATCAACCCCTTGTTGGTCATATCATTTGCAAATATTCTCACCCATTCCATAGGTTGTCTTTCATTTTGTTGATGGTTTCCTTTGCTGTGCAAAAGCTTTTAAGTTTAATTAGGTCTCATTTCTTTCTTTTTTATTTTATTTATTTTGCTTTAGGAAATAGATCAAAAAATATTGCTACAATTTATGTCAAAGAGTGTTCTGCCTATGTTCTTTTCCAGTTTTACGGTTTCACGTCTTACATTTAGGTCTTTAATCCATTTTGAGTTTATATTTTATATGGTATGACAAAATATTCCAATCTCATTTTTTTAAAAGTAGCTATCCAGTTTTCCCAGCACCACTTATTGAAGAGACCATTGTTAAAATAGTAACCTGTATATGGGTTCATATATGTTGACCTATAACTATATATACTTATTTTACTTAGGTTCATGTATGTTGACCTATAATTATATCTACTTATTTTAAGTGACTATTTATCAAAACAGTGTGATATTGGCACAAAAACAGACATATGGATAAACAGAACAGAATGCAAAGCCCAGAAAGATACTCAGAGACATATAGTCACTTAATCTTCAACAAAGGAGACAAAAATACACAATGGAGAAAAGACAGTCTCTTCAACAAGTGGTATTAGGAAAACTGGACAGCCACATGTAAATTGATGAAATTAGAACAATCCCTCATACCATACACAAAAATAAACTCAAAATGGCTAAAGACTTAAACAAAAGACAAGACACTATAAACCTCCTAGATGAAAATAAAGGCAAAAGATTTTCTGATATAAGTCTTAGCAATGTTCTCCTAGGGCAGTCTACCCAGGCAATAGAAATAAAAGCAAAAATAAGCAAATGGGACCTAAGCTTATAACCTTTTGCACAGCAAAAAAAAAAAAAAAAAAAAACATAAATAAAACAAACAAACAAAAAAAACCTATGGAATGGGAGAAAATATTTGCAAATGACACAACTGACAAGGGCTTAATTTCCAGAATATGTGAACAGCTCATACAACCTAATAACAAACAAACAAACAAAACAATCTTATCCAAAAAATGGGCAGAAGACCTAAACAAGCAATTCTCCAATGAAAACATACAAATGGCCAATAGGCATATGAGAAAATGCTCAATATCACAACTTATCAGAGAAAGGCAAATCAAAACTACAATGAGGTATCATCTGGCACCAGTCAGAATGGCCATCACTAAAAATCTCACAAATGGTAAATGCTGGAGAGTGTGTGGAGAAAACAGAATCCCTCCTGCACTGTTGGTCAGAATGTAGTTTGAGTCACCCATAATGGAAAACGTATGGAGATTCCTCAAAAAACTAAAAACAGACTTACCATATGATCCAGCAATCCCACTCCTGGGCATATATCCAGATGGAACTCTCATTTCAAAATACACACGCATCCCAATGTTCATAGCAGCACTAGTTACGATAGGCAAAACATGGAAACAACCTAAGTGGCCATCAACAGAAGACTGGATAAATACTCTGTGGTATATTTCTACAATGGAATACTACTCAGCCATAAAAAGAATTTTAAAATACCATTTTCAGCAACATGGATGGTCCTGGAGTTCATCATTCTAAGTAAAGCAAGCCAGAAAGAGAAAGAAAAATACCATATATATCACTCAGATGTGGCATCTAACCAAAAAAAGACACAAATCAGAATATATTCTTTTTCTTCTTTTGATTTTTCAACCATTCAAATATATTTTTAAAGTATTTTATTTATAGATCTTACACAAACAGGTGGTGGGCCAGATCTGGTTCATTTGCCTACTGTATCCTAAAACACAATCATGATTCTATGATAATCTAAAAGCATACAACAGATTGTTTTTCAAATGTTTACCTATTTTGTTGGGAATATGTACAAAATACAATAGTAAGTATTAAAATGTTAGTATTTTGTAAACAATAACAATAGGTTTTTACCACAGCCTATATCAGTGATGCAGAGTAAGCAAGTTAACCCTACAATTCCACACACATCTTGGAAATGGATTCACTGACTGTACCTTAGGCATAGTTGGCAATTCCTGCAAAATAGACTCAGATTCATTGACACAGAGAAACCAAGCGACTGTACAGTGCTTAGAGATAATTCTTCTGAAACATCTAGATAATTCTTTTGCAGCTTCACCAGCACAGTGTTTTTCTTATTTTCTAGCTCTATGACAACATTTATAATTTTGCAATGTCCTAATACCTGACTTGGTTAAACGTCTGGTTCACAATTTTTTTTTTAGTTTTCAGTATCTGTTTAGAAATTCCTCCCCACTATGATCTCACCTCAGAAACACTGATGTTTTCTTGTAATGCCTATACATAGTTGCTTCTAGTTTTTTTCCACTATATTTATTTTCAAAATTTTATTTGGAGACAATATTAAAAATGAAATCTACACTCTTAACAGATTTTAAGTGTAAAATACAATATTGTTATCTATAGCCAAAATGTTCTACAGAGATCCCTAGTAGTTATTCATCTTACATAACAAATTTTAAGCTGGTTGATAAGCAACTTCCTGTTTTCCCTTTCCCTTAGTCCCTCACAACCACAATTCTATTTCTTACTTCTGTGAGTTTGACTACTGCAGATACCTCATGAAAGTTGAATCATACATTATTTTTCCTTCTATGACTGGCTTATTTCACTTAGTTTAATGTCTTCCAGATTTTATCCTGAACTCAGGCCATGGTCAGCAATGTAACAGGCTTATATAATATTGACCAGAGGCTCACAGATTTCTGGACTGAGGAACCAGAAGATAGAGTTACTAGTAATCAGATCTTTGGAAATTTGAGAGTTCCAAAAACAAAGGGAGCTAGTAAATGTGGCAACTTCCCTATTTTACCTGTACCCTAAATTATGGCTGACCCCTTAACTATGCACGCATGGATTAGACTCAAACAACTCAATTAAGGATAGAAAAACTGAACTGAGATTTGGCATCGCCACCCACTGCAGGGGAAGAGGAAAAACAAAAGAAAACATTAACACTCTTCTAAGGAATACAACACAATCCAGAATCTTTAAAACACAGTATTCACAATGTCGGAATTAACAGGTAAATATTTTTAAGCAGGTAGTACCTTATTCTCTGTGAAAACAAAGGAAAAATATACTCATGTAAATGAAAGGATAGGAAATCTAATCACAAAATAACCATAAAATAGCATTCAATAGAAGTTTTTAAAACAAAAAAATGATTTAATTTAACTTTAAACTTAAATTAAAAATTCACTTACTTGATGGGCTCTAGATTATAGAAGCAATAGAGAACCTGAAGATAACAGAAAGATCAAATCAAAGAACAAATGGAAAACAGATTGGGAAAATAGCATCAGAGCTGAGGGTCATATGAAATAATAACAAAAGCTATTATATGCATGTAATTATAGTTCCTGAAAAGGAGGAAAGTGAGAATGGGGGAGAAGATATTTCAATAATTTATAATTGAAAATGTCAGTAATTTGGTGAAAGATATTACAGATTTACAATGTTTACATCTTCCCTAGCACAGATCATTACATTCTGAAATGTTGCTTTTTAGAATCTGTGAAAATAATTCCTTCTCTTTCCTTACCAAAATAAGAAAACTTGTGTTTAATAAATTAATTTGTGATGTAGAAATCATAGAATTAAGCTTTACTGTACCCAAATGAGGTATCTGATTGATAAAACTGTTCTTTCTTTGATTAACTTGAGAGAAAACCAGCATGTCCATGAAAGCACTAAGTGATACACAGTAAGAATAAGGAGAGTTATGAATAGTACCCAATATCTAAAATGCTTGCCTTCAGGGAAACTAAGAATTGACTGCTTCTCAAGGAGATGATGTACAGTATACCATAGAAATACTGTAATGCAGAAATTGGTTGGTTATAAATATTTAATTATGTAGAGGAAAAGACAGATGAACTAATATTTTTAAACATATACCTAATTTGTGACCTTGTGTTGAACTTTTTTTTCTTTAACTCTCTGTATTTTAATTCTCATTAAATTAAATTTAAAAATTAGATATAGTGAGCATAAAACAGCACAAGTAGTGACAGAGAGAGTCTGATTCTAAAAAAATGACCTCACACATAATAATATAGAGAAGAACAATAAATGAATACTTATTTTATACAATGTCAACAACAACAATAATTTAGCAAATAACATCACAGATTACAGAGTACAGAAAATGGTAAGCCTAAAGCACCATTTCAAAACCTGATGAGTGCAAGAAGCATTTATGGATTCCCAACAAATGTCTATTTTTACATACTTCCTTCTTTTAGTAATGCTGCCCAAGAGACACTACAGTGGTCTCTAAAACACGTAAGTATCCATCAAGCGATCTGCTTGAAAGTTAATCTACTACTATAAAGCATATTTATATGATTTCAAAGATTTATAAATACCTGATCAAAGCAGGAATATATGTATTTAGAATAGTTAATTATCTCATATGAAACATTTTCTCAAAGACTTAAATCATAAAGTTCAAAACTTATGTATCCCCTGGTATTAATAAAATGGCTTAAAGTTATTTCTTTTTCCTTTGAAATAGTTCTTAGAAGTTTGGAACCTTACTCTTACAGAGACTCTGAAATATTTTACTATTCAAAAGAGAACACTTCCAGGGCCATTACCAGAAAAGCACAGTAATATTTGGCAAGAATGTGTTCTGCGATAGTAAGTTTATACATGACTAGAACACAAAAATAATATTTAACTTTCATCTCTGAGTTTAGTGAAGTGGAAACCATGTAATTTTTTTTGTCAAAGCTTACTATCTTTCCTGACTCTGGAGTAGCTCGCTACATAACCATAAGGGGAAGTATAAAGAGGTAGCAGAAAAACTAGACAATTGAGCCATAACATTCTCTTTAAGAAGCTGAACATCTTTTTTTTTTTTTTAACATTTTTTATTGATTTATAATCATTTTACAATGTTGTGTCAGATTCCAGTGTAAAGCACAATTTTTCAGTTATACATGAACATACATATATTCATTCTCACATGTTTTTCTCTGTGCGCTACCATAAGATCTTGTATATATTTCCCTGTGCTATACAGTATAATCTTGTTCATCTATTCTACAATTTTGAAATCCCAGTCTATCTCTTTCCACCCCCTGCCCCCTTGGCAACCACAAGTTTGTATTCTATGTCTGTGAGTCTATTTTTAATGTTTTGTATTTATGCTTTTTTTTTTTCTTAGATTCCACATATCCGCGATCTCATATGGTATTTTTCTTTCTCTTTCTGGCTTACTTCACTTAGAATGACATTCTCCAGGAACATCCATGTTGCTGCAAATGATGTTATGTTGTCAGCTTTTATGGATGAGTAGTATTCCATTGTATAAATATACCACTTCTTCTTTAACCAGTCATCTGTTGATGGACATTTAGGCCACTTCCATGTCTTGGCTATTGTAAATAGTGCTGCTATGAACGAACATTGGGGTGCAGATGTCAACCTGAAGTAGGGTTCCTTCTGGATATATGCCCAGAAGCGGGATTTCTGGGTCATATGGTAAGTCTATTCCTAATCTTTTGAGGAATCTCCATACTATTTTCCACAATGGCTGCACCAAACTGCATTCCCACCAGCAGTGAAGGAGGGTTCCCTTTTATTCACAGCCTCTCCAGCATTTGTCATTTGTGGATTTTTGAATGATGGCCATTCTGACTGGTGTGAGGTGATACCTCATTGTAGTTTTGATTTGCATTTCTCTGATAATTAGTGATATGGAGCATTTTTTCATGGGTCTATTGATCATCTGTATGTCTTCCTTGGAGAATTGCTTGTTTAGGTCTTCTGCCCATTTTTGGGTTGGGTTGTTTATTTTTTTCTTATTAAGTCGTATGAGCTGCTTATATGTTCTGGAGATCAAGCCTTTGTCAGTTTCACTTGCAAAAATTTTTTCCCATTCCATTTATTGTCTTTTTGTTTTACTTATGGTTTCCTTTGCTGTGCAGAAGCTTTTCATTAGGTCCCATTTGTTTATTCTTGCTTTTATTTCTTCTAGAAGAAAATTTTTGAGATGTATGTCAGATAATGTTTTGCCTGTATTTTCTTCTAGGAGGTTTATTGTATCTTGTCTTATGTTTAAGTGTTTGATCCATCTTGAGGTGATTTTTGTGTATGGTGTAAGGGAGTGTTCTAGCTTCACTGTTTTACATGCTGCTGTCCAGTTCTCCCAACACCATTTGCTGAAGAGACTGTCTTTATTCCACTGTATATTCTTGCCTCCTTTGTCGAAGATGAGTTGACCAAAAGTTTGTGGGTTCATTTCTGGGCTCTGTGTTCTGTTCCATTGGTCTATATGTCTGTTTTTGTACCAATACCATGCTGTCTTGATGACTGTAGCTCTATAGTATTGTCTGAAGTCTGGAAGAGTTATTCCTCCAGCCTCATTCTTTCTCTTCAGTAATGCTTTGGCAATTCTAGGTCTTTGATGGTTCCACATAAATTTTATTGTGATTTGTTCTAGTTCTGTGAAATATGTCCTGGGTAATTTGATAGGGATTGCATTAAATCTGTAGATTGCCTTGGGCAGTGTGACCATTTTAACAATATTGATTCTTCCAATCCAGGAGCATGGGATATCTTTCCATTATTTAAAGTCTTCTTTAATTTCCTTCATCAATGGTTTATAGTTTTCTGTGTATAATTCTTTCACCTTCTTGGTTAGATTTATTCCTAGGTATTTTATTACTTTGGGTGCTATTTTAAAGGGGATTGTTTCTTTACTGTCTTCTTCTGTTGATTCATCATTAGTGTAAAGAAATGCAACTGATTTTTGAACATTAATCTTGTAACCTGCTACCTTGCTAAATTTTTTGATCAGTTCTAGTAGTTTTTGTGTGGACCTTTTAGGGTTTTCTATATATAGTAACATGTCATCAGCATATAGTGACACTTTTACCTCTTCTTTTCCAATTTGGATCCCTTTTATTTCTCTCTCTTGTCTGTGGCTAGGACTTCCAAGACTATGTTGAATAGGAATGGTGATAGTGGGCATCCTTGTCTTGTCCCAGATTTTAGTGGGAAGCTTTTGAGTTTTTCACCGTTGAGAACTATGCTGGCTGTAGGTTTGTCATACGTAGCTTTTATGATGTTGAGATATGTTCCCTCTATACCCACTTTGGTGAGAGTTTTTATCATAAATGAGTGCTGAATTTTATCAAATGCTTTTTCTGCATCTATTGAGATGATCATGTGGTTTTTGTCCTTTCTCTTGTTGATGTGATGTATTACATTGATTGATTTGCATATGTTGAACCACCCTTGTGTCCCTGGGATGAACCCCACTTGGTCATGATGTATAATCTTTTTTATGTGTTGTTGGATTGTATTTGCTAATATTTTGGCAAGGATTTTGGCGTCTATGTTCATCAGTGATATTGGCCTATAATTCTCTTTTTTGGTAGTGTCTTTGCCTGGTTTTGCTATGCTGAACATCTTTTGAATCCTAAAAATTTTATGCAGATAAATATTAATATGCATGAAAATATAGTAATTTTTAAAATGTCACCATTCAGAACTTCATATAGGAAACTACTATTTAGAGCACGGAATGTTATTCTCAATTTTTAAAATGTTTATGCTCCTTATTTTTTAATTTAATTTAATTGTATTTAATGGAGGTCTTAGGGATTGAACCCAGGACCTCATGTATGGTAAGTATGCACTCTACCCCTGAGCTTTTTCCCTCCCCTTATTCTCAAAAAGTTTTAAAAACACAATGTGTTAATGAGAATTAATGCATTACTTTTAGAGCTTTAGTCCCCAAAGTATTTTTAAGCTTTTCTTCCTCTTGAGGAAGCTATTTGGAATATATATATAAAATAGTCACATATATGAAAGAATAAGTAACACGTGACAACAAGATTGATTTGTCATGGGATACGGAAATAAATATTCCAAATAAACCTTGGTACTTATGGTGTTAAAGCAATGAAGGCATACCCACATGGATGTACATGCCAACAACTTTCCTAAATCAGTTAAGATAAGGTTTATGCAGTATAAAGATAAACACAAAACTCAAGAATGTAAAGGAATTCCAGGAAGTTGATGGCAACCACTTCATAGTTTTTTAATATCTCTAAATCCAAAGATAAAAACAGACCCAAGGACTACAGAGAAAGCCAGAATCCCATGGACAATCTTTACAATGAAATTAGGTGATGAGATATCACTATAAACTCCAAGATAAGGGGAATGGGAAAACAAACAAACAATAGCCAGAAATCCTATCTAGTAATGTCTTTGGGGGAGAAAGCAAAGCAAACAACAGTTAATTTAACAGAATTGAGAATAATACAAACTCAAATAGCCTATTTACTAAATCATAGTCATCACAACAGATAAATCATACATTGTGAGTTCTTATCTGGTCCTGTTCAGGCTCTAGACATTTTTCTCCTGTGATGAGCATGTCAACCATTAAAATACAGCCTCTAGTTCCCCATGGATTATTGACATCTCCAGGGGTAAAGCTGACACTAGCATTCTCTTAGCGCTATATATTATTTCTTATCATTTGTGTCCTTTGAGGAATTCTGTGTATTCTGCCACTTATTTGACAACATTATATTGTGGTACACATTTTACAGGTGTTTTTTTGAGAAGTTTCTCTATGCATCTCATCCATACTACTACGAAAAATAGAAGCTCAGCCATTATTCTTATACTTATCTGTGACAGTCTCCATTTCTAAAGGGCAGATGCTGTCCCTAAATGATCTTTTCCCTCAGTTTAAAGGCCTATAATAATACAGTATATTTTCATTTGGGAATAAATGAATGACTATGTATCCATTTAGGAGAACTTGGCCAGCAATGAAAAATTAAATCAAGAAAATTTATATAATATTATCAACAAAGTTCACTTATTTTATAATATGAACATATGATTTAAATTCTCTAGTATTATTTTAAATTAAAATTCTAGAATCAGATTTTATTAGAAGTATTTTTACACAGTAAAAAAGCAAGCCTGTCTAATTTCTTAAAACACTGTGAAGAGGGCAATAGTCACTCTAGTTCAATAGCTTTCCAAAGGGACTAGACCCAAACATCACAAAGAGTTTTTGAAGATTATTCTTTAGAAGTGCAATTTTAGTTGTTGTGAATTTCTGCCTTTATCAATAATAAAACATCAAAGAGAAGAAACATATCCTGACCAGTCAAGAAAATAAAGTGGGATCTGTTCCCACAGCTTCAATACAAAGTTTATTTAAAACACACACACACACACACACACTCTATCAAGCAGGACATAGACATAATTTCTTTGTTGAAATTTGCCCAAGGTATAAATTTAACTCTGTAATGTTAACCTAAATAACATGGGACTTTTAATGACCATGATTCTTTATGTCTAATTCAAGAGATGGGACCTCCAACCAGCTCAATTCACTAATATCCCACTGAGGCTGTGAATTACCACTGACTCAGATACATACCCCCTGGTGAATCCCTCAGCTTTTTAAATCTGACAGATCAGTTTGGAACAATTGCATAGGTGGAACATTTAGGCTGAAGTTCCTTTTTTCATATTCTCCCTGTCATTCTCTCCTTCATCATTAGAGTCATTCTCCATGCTACTGAGACTTTAAAAAAAAAAATCTATTTCATTTCTTTTGTTTTTAGATCCCTCCTTCCCTTCTATCTCTTTCTTTGTCCCTTATCTTCTCCGTGTCTCCTTACTTCCAAAATACTTTAACTGTTTTTATCTTTCTCCATTTCCTTCTCTGCTGTTCTTTACAGTGATTTGGTGTTTGTATTGAACTTTCTGCCTCCTTCGTTTATCAAGGTTCAATTTAATCGACTTGGTAAGAGGATATACAAGTAAGATGTCCTTCTAAATCTTGCTTCCTGTTGTCAGGCTGAAGGAGAAAAACACGATAAATCTCAGCTTCAGTTGTTAAAAGGTGTAATTTCCTTAAGAGCTTGAATTTGATCCCTTCAAATTTTGTCCTAAAGCACATTCATTTCACTTCTAATTGATATGTCTCCAAGTTGGTCAGAGTTCAATTCTTCCTAGAGCCCAGAATAACTTCTCTGTAGTTCATGCTGTCTTTGGTCACTATTTATCCTCTCTCCTGTCAAAGTTGCAATGTACTTGCTTCCATTTACCACAGCTGGTCTCTCTTCTTTTCTCATCACAGTTTCCATGCTGAGTAACATTTTCTGGATAGGGTGAATCTTTTTTTCTCCTTTAAGAATAGACACTGGGGATCTAATCATGGTAGTCACAACTCCTCTAATAGGTATGTTAGTTTGAGCAGGATGCGTGATGTTTCTAGGAGTCTCTGGAGAGAAGTGAATTACCAGCTCTGTCCTGCTGCTGTTATTGTTTGGGTGCCACATCTCTGCAGCTGTTCTAAAGAGGGTGCATTTCAATTATATGATTAAAGTGTTTTTTTTTTAATATTTTCTTATACATTGCCAGTATCTAACATTAACTGAACATCTACCACATGACAGGTATTGTTCTAAATACTTCACAATATTATAGTAATTTACTATCACAATTTAATTTCTGTGAAATCGGTAAAATTGTCCATCTGTAGAAGTGGAAGCACAGGGAGAAGTCTAGAGTCACATGACATCTGAACCCTGGTTAATCTAACCTGAAGTCCTCACTCTTAATCATTATTCCACAGCTGCCTACTTGGATAATCATCATGAGCTTGGTTTCAGGAATTTTACATTTAAATAGCAAGTGTCAAGTGCTTTTTATTATTTCGTTAGTTGCCCTTATTATCAGCCCTGAGGAATACAGAAAATATTGTCGCTTAATTTTATGGCTGGTGAAAATGAAGCAGTTTGATGTTAGATTTCTTGATGACTCCCAGTTTGCTCTACAGACCAGCAAACATTTTAGTTCCCCAGAGAGCATGAGGCATTTGGATTTTATTAATAGAAGAGTATTCGTGGCATCATTATCAATGCAATATTTTTAAATTTTTGAAGGAAAAAGCAAAAATTAGGCAAGTCCAAGGAAAAGTATATGTAGCTATTTAAATAGTCTTTACAAACTTACGAACATAACTATAAATAAAAACAAAAGAATGAAAAAACATTATTTATTCAGAGAATTCCAAAATGTATTTAACTAGCACTTACAAAGCACCTAGTATTTGCTGAGCGCTGTACGAGGTACAATGAGGAGACTGGCATCGATTGTAAAGGAACTCCTTTCAGATGGAGGGCTTTATGAGTGTTACGTATGTATATAATTGATCATTTTCAAACTTCTCTCAGATAACTCAAAGAATCATCATAGGAATGTTGCCCTCTATTAACCAGCTCTCCAGAGTTACTCCCACTTCCCCCATTGTCAACTCCCTGTTCAACACTGAGGAATAGACTTTTTGATAAGATATCTCATCAGCATCCTCCAAATACCTGAACTAATACTTATTTTAAGATTCAGAATGTAAGAGAGAAATTTAAATCCCAACATTATTCAGAATTAGCAGTTGAGAACATGACTTTCAAATTTGCCTCTCAAGATCCTTATTCCTATTTGCCGCCATCATAGAAGTCTTATAGTGGCTGATCAAGAAATGAATAACAAGGTCACTTATTCCCAGACACTAAAGGGTGGGGCAGGAAAAATGCTACTATCCCCAATTAAGCCAACCACAAAGTTCCTGGAAAGCTTACTGAGAGCTTGATCAAACTGTTCTGGCAGTTTTAACTTCTTGGACTGTTTCAGGCTTACTCTTCAGAAAGGAAATGGAACTTGCACAAGAATGAATTTGTAGTATCATCTTTGGCAAAGAGAATGCCAGTGTATTTGTTATTCCAAAGAATTAAAAATCTCTGAATATAATTCATTGTCTATGTCTACCCGGAGAAAAGCAAATGGAGAACCGAGGAGATTAGAAGCTGAGAAAAGTGGACAATTTTTTTGCTTTAAAGACATAAAACAAAAATCTAGGCTTAGGCCTCACTCAGCTGGGAGCTTATCACTGTATTTCACTTTCCTTTTTTTTCTAGAGACAGAGAATTTAAGATAGTGTTATCCAGTCCAATTACTGACTCAGGGCTATCTTTCCACAGTAGATTTATCTAGACTCTATATGGACACATCCAGTGATAGGGAAGTCCATCACAGAAAAGAAATACTCATCCCACTGCTTTATAAGTCTAATAGTTTAAAAAATAAATAATGGCTTTCTTACTTTGAGAAGCTTCCATTTAACTTAGTAGTGACCCTTGGCATACCTCATATGTGAGACTGACCTTCACATATTTTGAGACAGCTGTCAGTGAAGCTCAGCTATCCCACTTCTCTGTGGTGAGAATTCTCAATTCTGTGTTAAACAACCCTGCTTCTTTAAGATATCACTATATAAAACATAATTCTGAAATCCTTCACTACTCTGGTCACCCCTTGGACATGATTTTAATGGTCAATGGTGCCCCAAAATGTGCGGTTCTACAAAGAAAGAAAGATAAAAGCAACCTCTCCCAACAAAAGGCAGGCATGGCACTATCAGACAGGTCTTGGTGTTGCCAGAAGCTGGCCTAGAACTCACAGAAAGACTATAGTGTTGTTCTGTTGAGCATAAGTAATTTAACAGAACATCAGTGTAAGACGAGGCCTCTCTAATCATGATGGATTAAGCCAAAAATAAGACGATGTTATAGACATTACACAGAAATGACCACATGACATTTATCCTAACTAATATGAGTCTCTGCTGGTTTTTTTCTTCTTTACCAAGTACAGCTTTAGTCTCACTTTATTCCTCCTACCTTCTCAATAAAAAAAAAAAACCCAGTCATAATGTTGACAATAGGACACAAAGAGGTAAGGCAAAAAAAAAATATGATATTGGATCTGAGAGACTAAGATAAAGCAATAATGGTATCATACTACCGTTACCACTACTATTATTATTACTAATAATAACAAGATAATAAAATTAGAGTTAATATTTACTAAGTTCTTAGTTCTGGGTTATGGCAGGCCTTGTGCTACACAATTTACCTACATTATCTCTTCAACGTGCACAATTTATTAAATGCATATAGTTACTCTCATTTTACAGAGTAGAATAAAGTGAGGCTTGTGAAAGTAATTAGCACAAGATCACTAAGTTAATAAATAAGCATTGGAACCAAGATCCAAAATTCACATACCAGGGTTTTATTCACTCAGCTGAAGGCAGTGAGTAGAGTTGACATTTTTGAAATGATTGTATTTAATCAAAAAATGATGCCTTTTAAAATTTATCTGACCAGAGGATGTGCTTATTATAAATGCTCAAAAAGGTAGATGTGTGCCAACTATGAATTCTCTTAATGCAGGAAGAATCCATGCCAGTCTTGGCTTAAACATCCCTTCTTTGAAGAATTTCCATGAAGTTTGGGTAATTTTTATTATTTTACTAACTCTCAGTTCCAAATACATCTGCCAATTCTTATATGCCAAGTACCAACTAAAAGGTTGTTCTGTATCAGCCAAATTATCATTTTGTTCCATTTCTCACTAAGCTCCCACTGCCTCATCAAAAGTTGGAAATATTGGTACCCAAGTTCTACTGGATAATCAAAATTATTATTTATCCCCATGATCTTACTCTGACCAAGACAATGATGCTGTTTCATAAAATCTTTTCCAGCCCACTTTTAGAAATTCAAATAATCTGCTTATTGATTTGTATTGACTAAGAAACAAAGATTATAATCTAGTCATGCTTGTTAGAAAAGATTATAAGCAATATCACTCACCAATACACATTTTCCAACATAAAAAAATGCAAAATTATAACTATTACAAAATGATAAAAATAATTAGTAACTCTTCAATAAACCAAAGACATTGGGTGAAACTCCAAAGCTAATGTTAAGAGAAGACTCCAAGTCCTTTATAGAAAAATTAAAAAGGCAACAATATACGTAGTTCATCCTTTCCCAAAAATTCAATAAATGCTGTTGTGATTTCAGAAAATAGCTAATAGCTAATCTTGGTTGTTTGGTTACCAAGATACTAACAAATGCTTGACTCCAATTTTATTCCAAATGATACCAGGCTGAAAGCTTTGGGAATTGAAATAATTTTCTCTGAGATCTGGATCATGTAAAATAGAGGGCAGTTTCAGGGCAAACAACTCTATCTAGAGTCTGAAAACAGCAATACAAATTAGCATGGCCCACAAGCCAATGATCTATAAGAAGTTAGAAATAATGCTATAGACAAGCAAGATGTGACTTTGTTAGATAGTGAAAAGAGAGCCATGCTAAATGTCATAGAATGAGAGGTAAGGAAAGAGTCTTACATATAATAACACAGCTTTATCATTTTTCATTTTAATGTATCTCTCATCAATTTACTGCAAGCTGGATGAAAACAGACCATGTCAGCCTTGAACATTTTTTGTATTACAATTCTTTAACAGAATAAAAGAATGAAAGGGTGAAAATCTACCAGCCTTCTTGCAATGTACATCTGCTACTTTGTGTGTGTAGCACTCACTACATATTTATCTCATAGCAGGACTTCTATTTTCCTATAGGAAAGGACCTACAGGTTTTCTACTTGTAGCCCACATATTTCAGGTAAGTCTAACAATGCCAACCTTTCATTGTTAATTAAAGGCATGTTATATGATTCAATGCAAACTTATCAGCATAGTTCATCTCTCTAGCTATAGTGATTTATTCAGGAAAGGGTACAGGACCCAAAAGAGATCAGTGAAACTAAATTCCAAAGATTTGGTGTGAACTTTTAGGTTGGTATTTGTAGTTGTAAGAAAACCTATATATTTTGAAGACTACGAAATGGTAAGCTCCTCCCTGAGAATGAAGTTAACATAGACTAATAACCAGTAGAGATAATGATATACATACATACATAAGCAAAAGAAACAAAAGGATACAGAGTATTCTTTGGTTTATTTTAACCATTCTTAAAGCTTGGCTCCCTGAACAGATAAATTACTTTTTTATGCTCAAATCATTTTGAATTGGGCTACTTTCATTTATAACAAAAAGAGTTAATAATACCCTCTTCCTTGTACAGACGGAAGAACTAGAGTTCAGAGAAGGGAAGTGCCTTACTCAGGTTCAGTACCTTGTAGTGAAAGAAATGTAATTAGAACCATGGCTCCTAACTTCCAGATCTTTCTACCATGCCAAGCTGCCTTTAATAAATAATTCACTATGCTTACTAAAGGCATGGAAGAAAATGAATACCTATCATTTTATATTTAAATCAATATAACAATTTTCTTGGGGAAAAACCAAAAACCTACTGCAAGATGCACCCCTTTTCCTCAATTATGTCCCTCCAAGCTGATGGCAGGATTTGAGTCTCTGAGCTCATTTGGCCATGTAGCTTTCTGCTGAGACTGACAAAAGAGGAACCAATTGGGTAGTCTAAGAAATAAATTAAGTAAAATTACTCAGTGAAATTTTTATTACCAGAAATAGCACTTTTCAATTCAGCAGGTAATTTGCTGTAATGTTTAGTACTTTATAGCAATTTCTAGTAATTAAATGCTGAGCCATTTCTTCCCTTAATATTGGTTTCTCTTAGTGAACCCAGTACTAAGAATATGAATTAGTGGTTGATGGCCATGTCTGGTATTTAAATATTTTACTAATCAGAGGAAGTACAGAGTTAAGGAGGAAGGGGCTAATGTACAGGGTTGGATTGCCTAAGTGATTTTGTACTAAAGTAAATATCTCAGATTGTATAATAAACAAACATGGAGGTGTTAAAAGGAAAAAAGAATACATATCTGGAATGCATTGGGCCTTTAATGGATATGATTTTCCAGTTAATTTATTGCCTTTTGGGCTAACTCCAAACTCCCTATATTTTCCAGAGGGACAAAATAGTTTATTGAAAAGTTCTATAAAAGACATTTAAACCCACTCTGCTAATTGTCATTGTGATAATTAATAGATTAATAGATCAGAATTTCTCTTACTAGAATGGAATTTCCCTGGCAATGTACTTTCATTTTGGTACATCAAAGAGCAGACTCATAGCCAGGATTATATCTATAATATATTGAATATTACCCAATCGTTAAAGGGTTCTATACAACCACTGAATTGATTTAATTCTAAGCTCTGATTGACTTTAAATGCCATTAATTCATTTTATATGAATGTATAAAACTTCAGAAATCAGTTTAAGTTGAGGATTTGCACATACATATGTCCTAAGATACAAATGTTCAAAGTCAGGTAATTCTATTTTCTTTTTGAAGTGCTGACCATGGAACCTACCTTCATCTCTGTTTCTATCTTCTTGGTCCCTCCCCCATTTCTCTTCCCTTTTCAGTTCATCTGACAACAGTAGCATCTCATGGGGTATTGTTTATTGTTGTTTCATGACCTACTTCTCAGGGGTTTTTTTCTTCTCTTTTACAAACCCCCCTTAAAACCTACAGCTCTAAAAATTTAAGTGTTACAATGCTCAACAATCATTATCTCATCTTGAGAAGTCCACAAGGCCCCAGAAGGAAATTTTCCAGCATTCATTCCTTCTAAGTAAATAACAAGGAATTTATATATTAGTAATTTAAAATTCCAAATATTTTAAAGCACATAGAGATGAAACAATCACTGTTTAAGTGCAAGTGCCAGAACTATTTTGACTTAGTGATCATGGACGAATGTAAAACATTTTTCTTTTAGATCTTTTTCATCATGTGAGTACTTGTGGTTTGGGTAAATGATTGACGTTTTAATCAAAGTTCTTTCTGTCTCTACATATCTGAAAGAAAATATTTTGGCACCATCAGTAAACTGGGATGACTTTGAAAAACATCCAAGGGAGGAGAGCTTCATTCCTAAGCCCTTGAACTCCTGAATCCTCCTGGGTTATTGATCTATTTAAATGCATAGTGGTTGAGCTATCATCAAAATGTAATGACCTCTTCTGTCATTGAAACCAAGTAATTATATTTAGGTCAGGAGAAATTTAGTTACATAACTGCCTTGATAGGTTAAAAAATACATATATCATTAAATCATAGTTAGCTCTACATAAAATTGTGAAGCAAGGGACTCTAGCTTCTAGTTTCTGCCTACTTTACACCTGCTCTTTCATAACTCTTCCCTTTCCCTCCCTTCCAATAGCTCAGAGTATTTTTACACTGCTCCAACCCAGCTAGCTCTTTCCCACATCACTCTCTTTCCTTAGCAATACTGTGTATTCTGAAACAATTACTCCTTTCTCTTCACAGCAAATAATCTGGCAAATAACTTGTAATAATGTTCTATAACTGACAACAAACTCTAGTAGTAATTGATAATTGTAGTGAACAAAAATGGGCTTATCAGACATACTTCTATTGAGATCCCTGGTCTCAGGTCTGCTAACTATGTTACCTGGGAATATTACTTTCATCTCTTTTAAACTGAGTTCCCCCTTTCCCTTTCCCCTTCCCTTCCCTTCCTTTCCCCTCCCTTCCTCCCTCCCTTCCTTCCTTCCTTCCTCTTTCTTACTGTAAAATGAAGATTCATTTTAATGTTGCCTTGAGGTAAAAATGAGATTAAACCTGCAAAAGCATTGTGCTCAGCTAATATTACTCAACTTTTCACATTTGTAGTCAGCTAGGAAAATTTCACTAGTAATACTAGGTAATATTTACTGAGGGCTTAATACATATCAGGGATCCTTCAAGGCCTATTTTAAATGCTGTCCCCTTTCTAAAATATTTAATAATATCTCCAGTTAGTATTCTCTCTTTTTTTCTTTGATAACTTTAACACCTTTTGTGTGTTGTGGATCTATTCAAATTTGTATCCAGGTATCTTACTCTTACAAGAATACAACTTCTTGAGAATAATACTCCATTTTGGACATCTTTTTATTTCCTGTCTAATCACATAATTTTAATGTAGATTGCATGAAGTCAAAATAAATCCATTCAAGTTAAATTTAAAGAAATAAATAAACAATCTTACTCTGAGACTGCCTCTGCCCTCTGCCCAGATGGGTTGCAACTGAATTTTTTAACTTCCCTTTCCTCTCCAGAAGAAGATGGCCAGCTGCATAGTTCATGCTGCCCAAGGCAGTGAGCCATACCGAGAAGTTGGTCTAAGGAAGAGGAAGTATGCCCAGCTCTCATGACCTCCACTGACTGAACTCAGCCTGACTTCTTTTCTGACACAGGACACTTTGTATGGACGTGTACCATTTTTACACACACACACACACAACACACACACACACATACATATATATACACACATACATACATATATATATATATATATATATATATATATTTTTTTTTTTTTTTTTAAAGTCATCTGTCCCTCTCTCCTCCTTCTTAGACTCAACATGCTCAGAGGCTTCGGGACTTTCCACCTCTGCCCTGCAGATCCAGCGAGGCTCAGCCTGTGGCTCCTTCTATGCTCCTGGTCTCTGGCTGATCTTGAGAGGCTTTGTCTTCCTTTTGTCAGTTTTTTCCCCATTTTATTTGTGAGGTTTGTTTGATGTTTTGTTTGTCTTGGTAAGAACTCAGAAAATAAAAGACTTGAAGGAAAAAACTTTTTTCATATGCATACATTAACACACATGTGACTACATCTTATGATGGTGAAATTTAGGAATCAAATATTAGATGTTTACCTGCTAAAGGGAATGTTTTGGATAAATCTGGATGGTAGGGCAGTGTCCTAACTTACATTGCATAAGTTACTTTTCCAACTATTACAACTCAGGCTCTTTAATTGGCATTATAATATGTGAACCTTGGTCATTATATTCTTTTTGTTTTTAAAGTACATGAATTTTCTTTCAATTAGCACAATAAATACATTTTAAAATTCAGTGAAGGAAGGAATTATAGGTTAACAGCTTTGCCATCATTATAAAACTGTTATTGAAATTATAATCCAGACTATTGTCCAGAGCATTTTATAATGACTCTCATAATAATGTCTCAAAGTTCAGAGTCAGGAAAAAGTTAGTTTCCAGGAAAAAAATTAATAAACATCCTGCATGCTAAACTCCATCTAGAGTTTGGTTTCTGGTGGTATCCAAGCAGTACACACGCCAATCAAAATAGTGATTTGTATAAGTATCCCAGTTGATGAAAATAGATCTAAGTCATTCAGGGAGTAAGAGCGTAGGTTAGAATCTCAATGTATTTTTTAAATCTTTTACAGGATATATGTACAAATAGGTAACAAATCAATGACAAACTTTTCAACCTTCTAAAAGATTCCATTTAATGACTAACATTCTCTTTAAAATAAGTATAGGCCTTACGTGTTTTCACTAAGTTTAAAATATGCTCAGAATGGGCTTAATGCTGTCATTAATGTGAATTTAGACAGCTATTATTTTGAGTATTTTTCAAAGGCTTTTTACTGTCCTTCCCCACCCCAAAAAGTGCAGGCCTTAAGAAATTGTCTGCTACTATAAGATAAAACTCATTCCTGAAATTTTGATTTTGCACCATTTGAATAAAATATTTTAAAAGTATCCATTTTTATTGTTAAAAAAATAACCTGCCATTCTAAGCACTTATCAAATATTTTACTACAAGATTTAGCAAAAGCCAGTTAATTAAAGATACAGATTCTGGACTCTGACTCAGACTTTGAAAACCAATGCGCTAGGCTATTTCATTTCCAAAATCTAATCACTGTATAAATTCTATTGTAATTAATGGCTTTTCCATTTTACCTCTTTTTTTTTTTAATTTTAGGTACTTTTTATTGAAGTAAAATATATAAAGAAAAGTACACTATCATAAACTGTATGTTCAATCAAATTTCATAAGTAACCATTTTAAAAACATGACCCAGACCAGTAAACTGAGCATGACTAGTATCTTTCTCATCATGTACTTTCCTGAGAATTACTAACTCTCTCCAAAGATATTCTCTATCCTTACATCATCAAATAGTTTTGCCTATCATGTAAAAAGAATCTTTTAGTATGTATTCTTTTGTATCTGGTTTCTTTTACTCAATATTATGTTTCTGCAAGTCATCCATACTGTTTAACTTATCAATACTTTGTTCATTTTCATTGCTGTATAATATTTCTTTGTATGGATAGTCCATATATTTTTCTTATCCATTGTATTTGAGGGGCTGTTTCAGTTTTTAACCATTATTAAAATATCAGTTATTTGCATTGATGTACATGTACTTTGGTTTAAAATGTTCTCATTAGTCATGGATAGATATCTAAGAGTGAACTCACTGAATTATAGGGCATGAGAAGTTTGAACTTTATTAGACACTGAACTTCTTTGTTGCATATTTTTCTAATATAACTGTTCAACTCTACAGTTAGACCAGAGTTCCAGTAGCTCTACATTTTTACCAATACTTGGCATTTTCAGTTCTTTCAGTTTAGCTATCATTTCAATGAAATTACAGTCCCCACCACTAAACCCACAAAGTGTTTATTTTATGTACTGTGCATACAATATTTATGCCTTACTGACTTGTTATTTAAGTATATGTCAGTTATTTGAAGTCAGTTATTTTTGTATTACATAATACAACAACTAACGTAGACTAAGTATTTATTATTTGCATGTATTTCCTAAGTGGTCTAAATGAGATACATAATAATAGTAAGAACAAGAACAAGAACAATATTTACTGATCACTTATATGTGCTAGACATTTTTCTAAACATAATTTTTGTTTTAACTCATTTAATGTTAATAGTAAGCTATTTCATAGATAACAAAACTGATGCACAGAGAGGTTACATAACTTAACTTACCAAAGTTTACACAGCAAGTAAATAACAAAATCAAGATCTGAGCCCAGAAGTCTAGATCCAGAGACTGAACTCTAATTATCTTCACTGTACACCATATATTGTGCACTGTACATCCTTCATTGTACATTGTACCTTCTAATTTAAGGCCTAGAAAGTTCAAGTAATTTCCCCTGTGGCCAGAAAATTGTAAAGCCAGGCTATGAGTGAAAGCAGTCTAGCTACAACTTCTGAACACGTGCTGCTCTACAACTCCTTCCTTGAGCCATGGTAATACTGCTAGTATTTATTATGCAACCTAATGTAAAAGAGAAGTAAATTTTACTAAATTACTGTGTAACTAAAAAGTGTATATACATAACACAATGGAAGACACTATGGAAGGATAGTAAGAAGGAAGAAGAAAGAGAAGGGAAGGGAAGAAAATAATTTTTTATTTTGCATCCATTATGATTTAGGTCAGGAATGACCAATAGGTTTCAAAGCTCCAATCATCTGACAGTTACTGTCTGGAGCTCTAAATTGAAGATTCTGAAATCTCACTAAAGCTTAGGAAGAAAAGAATTACTGCCATAATCTAGGGGAGCAGGATCCAGGGAATAACAGTAGCATATATTCCATGGAGGTGCTATATTCATGTTAAGTATGATATACTAGAGACTTTCACAAACATTACTTTAAGAAAAATTGCATCAGGATCCTGAGAGGTAGATTTGATTATTCCTATTTTTCAGATGAGGAAATTAAATAAAGTTAATGAAGACCTGGTCTCTTCTTATAACCTAATAATTATATAAGGAAGTGGTGACAAACCAACTAGAACACTTCTAATTACACTTACAATGGGAACAAATGACTGGGTGACCTAGAAGTTCCAGAGGGTTACAGTATCCAATGCTTATCTTGCTATCATTGTTTTTTTGTTTTTTTTTTTAATTTTTCTTGGGTCTGTCCCTCTTCCTGACCCTAATGCATATTCTTGGTCCGAGACAAGTAAGTTCAAGTTCAGGCAGATCCCTTTCAGCTTCTAGGAAATCATGGAAAGAATTAAAATGAAAATATTTGCTGCTTCCTCCTCTCACAAAGGAAATAAAGTTTTCTAGAAGGTAACTCTTGTTAATAGTTACAGCTATTCTGACAAAAGACCACTGGTATATGATTTTAGGATACAACAGTGCTTCCTAGGTCACATAGGCATCCAGATTGAGGTACTTTATAAGTTTATACACATTTTCTATCTGTGCTCCATATGACTTTGGACCTCAGAAGTATTACCTAGTACCTACATAAAGCACCTTCCATTTTTGTGCAATAGATAGTCAACTATTTCAGAATAATTATCTCCTGCTTGCCAGTAGCACAAATCTTAAGGAGGCAAATTTTCCAAGAATGCAAAGCCTTTGTTCCCTACCAGTATTTCTTAGTCCTCAGTACTCCTGGGCACCAGGAGTATAACAGAACAATTAACTTCTGACTATGGTATAAATTTAGGCTTGTTAAAACAAGGATTATTAATATTCCCTTGGGTTATCACCCTGACCTAACTTACCCAACCATAAAGTACGACAAGACACAGACCTGTAATTTTGTGGCTCACATAAAATGCCCAAGGAAAGAGCAGAGAAAAAAAAAGGGAAAGAAACATAAGAAGATAGTGTAAGAGCCTAATAAAGTGAAATGCATTAATCTTATTTCAAAGAGCTGGGACTTTTCATTTTATTTTAAAACCAATAACTTCAATAATACCATAATGATTGTGATAACTTCTTATAGGCCTTGATGACATTGTGCTCATAATAGACTGGTCATTAAAATCCAGAAGCCTCAATTCTAGCTTCTATCTGGCTTTTTTTTTAACGACCCTCTCTGGGCTTCTCTGATAAAAAAAATTCAAAAATATTTAATTGTGTCATTGCAATTTAGTGTCCTTAACAATCTTGGTGGTAGTGTTATGGATGAAGAACTATGGTTCTCTTACATGTATTTTTTAAGAAGCAAGGTAAATCTGACAAGTCAAGCAGAGAAATGGAGATATACTAGGAAGAAAATCAGCTTTTAAGACTTGAGTTTAAAACTAAGTTTCTCACCTGGCATGCTATGGAACTTTAGCAAGTCTTAACTTCTCTACATTTCTGTATCCTCATACATTTAGAATTAGATGTATGAATTAGATGTATCCTTAGAGATGAGGAGGCCTATATCATAAGGTATGTGTCTTTACCCCATATAGTAAGGAACTAACACATTTAATGGAGTAATTATATTAGGTAACTGTATATGGTATGTTAAATATCCAGCCCATAGTAGGAATGGAATAAATGCTTGGTACTATTTTTATTATGTATCAATTACTACAGTTTACTGGTACTGGACAGTCAACAATGTTTTTGTAAGGCAATGAGTAAAGCTTTTTCAAAAACTCAAACCATGCACACACAGAAAAAGTGAGGGAAAGATCAGGTCAGAATCAATCTCTTTGTGTGTATACTGCTATAAATGTTTAACTCATGGCTTTACCCTCATTTAATTTTTTTTCCATTTTCTCCCACTGTAGGATCAGACTGCTAATACACTTAATGAGGCAAAGAAGCATAGCAGTATATCTGAACAATTAAAGCCCTTTCATTCAGACAGCAATAAAACCTGCAATTGTCTCTTTCTGCCTGGAAGAACAACTTTGCAGTTTATTGAACAAGTGAGATTTTGATTCAGCTCTAACTCTTCCCTTCAAAAGTCTCTGTGCTTTGCTATCCCCACCTAATTCTCTGAAAAGACTTTTTTTAATAGAAAGGATCAATATTATCAGGACATATCCAGGTTCAGTACATTCTCCAAGCATAACTATTTTTTTTTGCAACAATCTCAATGAAACAGACCTTTCTCTCTTTCTATTTTTCATCAAAATTAGCATGTTGTTTCCTTTCTAAATATGAAACAAACAGGGTAACATCCAAGAATAGTCATGTTTTTTACTACATTCTAAATGTTGCATTATTTCCTGGCAGTTAAATCATATCCTCTTACCACTGGACTCTCAGACTAGCAAATCCTTACCCGCACTAAGCATACTCTGCCTGGCATATGTGATAATAGAAGAATGGAAAATATAACTGACCTCCTTTTATTCTGAACTTCACCATTTACTTATACCAGGTATGTACTCTTTGGAATATATGTACAGTTCTATATTCTCTGACTTAAAGGAGGTCTGGAAAACTGCAAAGGAAGCTCAGAAATGTGCCATAAATTGATTAAAAGTTTACAGATTTAAGTTAATAAAGCTGGAATTCTGCTTCCAATTAAACAGGCCGAAGGAGCAATTTTGCCATCTTTGAGTAAGGAATGTTTCAGAAAACAGTGACAAGTTCCTCGTGTTCCCAGAGCACATAATAAGGAAAACAGGATTAAATGGCAGAATAAAGGACTTGGTAAAGGTTGTTAACGAAATGGGTTCTGTAAGGATGGTATCTGAAGTTACTTTAAGTGAACTAGGTTCTTATCTGCCTTGAGGTTTTGAGATGTGTGGAGCCTATTACCTTCTCAGGTCAGTTTTTAATCCTGTGGACACAGTATCAGTGCACAAAAGAATAAGAACATGAATAATATGGGGAAAAAGAGAAGAGGAGGAAAGAAGAGGAAGAAGAGAAAGAGGAGAAACCAACCCAAGATTCTTCTGCATTTAAAAACATACATATGCTTCTTGCTGTGGCATGATGAAAAAGACAGCAAACCACATTGACTCTCTCTCTGGTCCACTAGCCAAAGGCTCACCATCTTCAGGGAGCAAGGCATCTTAGACATCTTATCTCAGTCCATTTATAGCAAATGCCCAGGTCTCCAAAATAGCAAGCAGCCCAACTCACTGTGATATAAAACACCACACACTAAGAAGAAAATGAAACTCAACACCACTTCTCAGGTTAAAAAGAGTTTGTGGCACATAAAATTACATGAACAATAAAAAAACATTAAAAAAACACACACACACAAACAGCATGTCTACACACACATCTATTAATATCAGTTCTGGACAGAGGATACACCTGTAGAAAGCAGAAATGCCTGAAAGTACCGATCAAAATGTAGCATCATCGAAACCTCTCTCCCCTTCTAAAGATAAACAAACAATTCAATACCAGCTTCATAATGACCACATATTTTCAGCCACAGCAGGTTGCTGCCTAGTCCCTGCAGGAAAATGACAAATGAATGCTGTTTAATATTTTGCTTGAACAGTTTTTTCTTTCAGAAAACTATTTGCAATACGATAATGAGAAGAGCATAGCTGCAGAGAGTAGCATTTTGTAAGGATGACTACCTTTCTGGGGCATATCATCTGATACATACTTTGTTTATCCAGAGTGAATTCAGTGGTTAAAATGATTAATTGAACCCATTTTGTGTTACTCATACTAGTTCTTGCAAAGGAGGTGACTGCTATTTTTTCTTAGTGACTCATACATAGACGCCAGCAGTACACTGGCAATAACAAAATGACATTTCTAAATTTAGCAGTTCATAAATCTTATAAGATGCCAGCCACATCTAGTCCCCCTCCCCCACACTCCCTTCTCAGTACTTGCTCATATGTGCAGAAGACCTAAATGTGTATAGAGACAAGACAGAGACTTCCTCAGGGTACATCTCTCTGTTCCTTTCTCAGTATCTACCAACACCTCTGTGCACTCTGGGAGGAGCAATGTGTGTATTTCCCAAATGATAGCTTTTATTATTCCATTAAGATGCTAAGTTTGTCTGGTAAAAACATATATATTATATGTGCATATTTCTGAAAGAGTCCAATTCAATGAATTATTTTCAAGGGACACTGTGGAAAGGAGCAAATTTCCTCCTGTCCTCCTATGTTATCTATTCCATGACATGAAATATGCAGTAATTTCACAGCCTCAGGAAACGAAAATTTTTTTGCCTTTATCACTTTCTGTGGTTTACAAAAGGCACTTACCAAATGTATCACGCCCTCCTGATGTTGTTTTGCCTGTTGTTCTAAGACTTCAGGGCTACTAATGCCCTCCAGAAGTTTTACCAACATGATTCACACAGATAGTGTGCAAAAAAGAGAATACAAGAGAATTATAGTTGGTGCACTGAACATTTATATGGCTAAAAAGAGGGATTCCTGAGCAAAATTACATAGTTATTGTTTTTAAAATAGCTCCTTTTTGTGTATTTTAGATTTTCTTTTTTATTATTTTATTTTTTATTGAAGTATAGTCAGTTTACAATGTTGTGTCAATTTTTGGTGTACAGCATGTTTCAATCATACATATGCATACATATATTCATTTTCATAATCGTTTTCATTATAGGTTACACAAAATATTGAATATAGTTTCCTGTGCTATACAGAAGAACCTTGTTATTTATCTATTTATATATAGTAGTTCGTATCCGCAAATCTTGAAATCCCAATTTATCCCTTTCCACTCCTATCCCCCTCTGATAACCATGAGTTTGTTTTTTATATCTGTGAGTCTGCTTCTGTTTTGTAAATAAGGTCATCTGTGTCTTTCTTTTAGATTCCACGTATAAAGTGAAATCATTACCTGCTTTTACTCCCTCCCTTTCATAACCCCTTTACTATAGAGATCTTCCCATCATTGAATTTAAGAGGTCATAGTATGACTTTCCATCCATTTGAAAAGACTTTCTATAAATGATAAGTATATAATAAACTTTTTGCCTCTTCTCCATTTTTCTTTATATCTCCTGTTAAAAATACAACATTCTCTAGGTCAATGACAACAACAAAATTGTCAGTTAAGAATAAATAAAATCAGCAGATTCAAAATCAATAAGAAAATTCTTTACAAAATACTAGTTTCTCAGTGGCAAAACTGAGGTGTAGAAACATGCAAAGAAACGTGGACCTTTATTTAAAGGAGGCAATGAACATTATGTGACTGTATGGAAGGGCAGATATTTCCAAACAATCTTTCCCCATTCACATTTGCTTTCTGTTTACTTAGTATTATGCTTCTACCATTCTTTTTAGTTTACCTACTTCTGATTCCTGTTCCTCCAAACACTTTCTGTTATTACAATTTGTAGAATGAAGCCAGCTGGATTAATTTTCTTAGATATTAATTGTATTCATTTCACAGATACACAATTAATTTAGAGAAGGTTTTCTGAACAAATAAATAATTTCCTCTAGAGTACAGATAGCATTGTACTGAAAAATGTAAACATCTAAGATATAAAATTTTGGCTGATATAAATGACTAGATTAATCTAAACGTTCGTCTCTCTTTTATATGCCATATATCTCCACTGGTAGAATTTTTCCTTAAGACAAGGGATTCTCAGTTACTTTTTTTGTGTTGCCTGATGTGTCTACCATTTATATTACAACAAATAGAATGGTCTATATTTTGGAGAACTTGAGCTGAACAAACAATTCTTGACTTAGAGTATCTGAGATAATAAATTTCAAAGACCCAGGGTGTGACATATTATGTCTGGTAACTGACTCAGCTAAGTATCTCTACAATGAAAATAAAGGCATTTGAGTCAAGTGTCCCCTCTGGCTTAAGAAAATAATCAGTGTTCCAATTGGGTTAAAGATAATGGTTACTCCTTGATTGGGAAGAAATGAGATCAGATTTTATTTCTACAATCAGATGATTTACAGGCTCCCTTCTGAAGATCCACTGGGGATAAACAGAACTTCCAATTATGTTTAAAGATAGAATGCAGAGGACAGATCCAAAATCTACATCTTTAAGATAACTGTTTGCTGAAGTTTGCTACTGATTTTACACCAACAATTAAACTAAAATTAGCACCACTTCTTTCTACTCCCATTTTCTTGATCCTAAAACATGAAAAAAGGCAATGTTACCCTGAATTTTTCTTTGTTGTCCTTACATCTCAAGATGCACACATCTATCCTGTCTTCATGGATTTTAGATATTGATGGATCATTTAGAACTTAGGAACCATGGATCAGACTCCCTTGCAATAACTTCCTCACCCACCCCAATCTCAAAGCAATTTATCAAATAATGGGTTGGGTACTAGGGAGCCAGTGACTATGTAATTTTTTTCTTTTTCTTTTTTTCCTGTTTATAGTCTATGGTGGTTCCTGTTAAATAATAATTTGGCTTTTCATTAACCAGTAACAAAAATACCTCCTACTTCCCTCCCTTTCATTCTCCCTGAGAGAGAAAAATTGCTGGATAGATGCTGGAGATAGCCAGTATTAATAGCAAAACATATGGTCCCTCTATTAGTATAGGACTTTACAGGGAGGTTAAATTACTATTTAAGAGCTTTCTGGATAAAGATGGTAACCCATGAACTACGTGTGTACGGAGTGGGGAGAAAGAAACACTGACTCGGGTCTCAGGTGTTGATGAAAATCCAATGTCACACGAAAAACTGATACAACAAATTGGTCTACAGTGATTAAGTTGGGCTATTTTCACAGCTAACTTAAGTGAATTCAGGGCAACAGAAAAACTAAGCTGTCAGTCCAATTCTACCCCCTGTCCCCAGATATCATACTTGGCTCTAGAATTCCAGGAAAAGCAGATGCTCACTCTGCCCCTGATACAAAGTCACTATTTACTGGCATGAGTACAATTTATTAGGCTACTCCAATCCCTTTAGACTCAAAGCTTTCAGAATAACCAAGGAAAAAGACATGGCTTGCCATGACCAAGCTCCTCAATAAACAGGAAGGCAAAATGCCTTTCTATCTAAACAGATGTTGCAAAGGAAATAGTGAAACCAGTGTAATTTTGTTTTCCTTTTTTTTTTTTACTGCCCACAGTGGATCCCTCTGTGTCACAGAAATTCTATACCTGCATGGTGCAAAAAATGAGGACTTAGATCTGCTACACTTACAATGTACATCACAGAATTTTCTTCCTCTTAAATAAGTTATAGCCATTTCATCCTAAGAATGTGAAATTTGAGATAATTAAAAAGTAGGTGAAGGAGCTACTCAAACTCTAATCTCTTTCCTTTACAGAAATGGGACCAACCAACCTCTCATTAAATTAATCATAAAAAAGCAAAAAAGATGAAAGCTCACAGTACTGAAAAATAAGACTTTAGTCAATTCACATGCCAGTACATGGGCAGCTGGAATGAGAATTTAGTTCATGGCATATCCCTGTTTTGTGTTGCGAAACAGAGACTACCTGACGTGGTTAGGGAAGTAGGGAAATGATAATGCCTCCCATTAATAATAATAATTTAAAAAAAAAAGGCCTGGAAGAACTTTAGAAATAATCTAGATCAACAGCTCACTCTTGTGATAAGCAAAGTGAGACAGAGGGAAGTTTGTGATCTGCCTATGGGCAAACATTTACTTAGAAACAGAACTAAGACTGACAAGCAAGACTTGAAAGAGCAAAGGCTCTGGAGTCAGACAAAACTCTCTTTGAATATCAGCTATGCCTTAAGAAAAGTTACTTAAAGTCTTGAGCATAAATCTTCTAACTGTAAAACCGAGTTATTTATTAATACCTGTAAGTGTAAACCTGAAGACTTACAGGGAAAATGCAGTGTCTATGGAAGTTATTAGTAACACAAACAAACTCGTCTTCTTCAAATTAAAATAATGAAAAATAAAATGGATCAGAACTGAGAAAAGTGAAGTCATCTCATTCACAGAGACCAGATCAGAGTCACCAATCACATCTAAAAGACCCAGTTCTTTGGTTCTGGGTTGGTCAGTCCAAAGGCACAGAAAAAGAAGAGACTTAAGCAATTATTGGCAGTGACCATTCATGCAATG
Source organism: Camelus ferus (assembly GCF_009834535.1). Lineage (NCBI taxonomy): Eukaryota > Metazoa > Chordata > Mammalia > Artiodactyla > Camelidae > Camelus > Camelus ferus. Next base: position 16,494,533 of record NC_045699.1, read on the forward strand.
CCCAGGAAAATAACATCCTGCCAGGCAGATCTAAAAATCTGATCTCTGGGACAGATAAACACATGCTATAGAAAAGGATACAGTAGGATCCTCAAAGTCTTATGTATTGAGGATTTAAATCTCACAATCAAATTCTCCTTTTCTGGTAGATTCCAAACAAACTTCCGCTGATGTGATTTCCCATTTTAGGTTGATTACTGAGAAAAATATCCCAGTAAATTAATACATGTATATATTATGTTCATGAGAACTTTGTTAGAGTGAGTCTACATCCTTGGATCTGATCAAATTGGGAATCTTAATGATTTATTTCAAGATTGTGAAAGGCAAGTAGATGACTATGGATATAGAACATTCAAGGTCAAACTGTATGTCTCCATAGCCTGCTAGCATTTCTCAGATGACTCTACTCTGATCTTTCATGTACTATATAGCGTTTGTACTTGTAACTTCTCAATAATAATAAAACTGTGTTGGAGTAATTAAAGATATATTATATTTAAGCATCTAATGCAAAGCCTTGGGATATGTCTCAATAAATGTTTTCTTCCTTTACATTTTTAATCCAATGCACTTTCTTATATGTCACTCCTCCTCCAAGCTTGAGTTCCATATGTATAATTAATACAAATTAATGGACATTTTAAAATTTGAGCAAGATCTAAAAAAATTCATTTTTTTCAATAAAATAATAAATACACTCAATATGTCAGACACAATGCTGTCTGTTAAAGAGTCAATAAAAAATAGGCTATTCCTTTGATCTGAAAGGTCTCACTCTCTACCTAGTCTCTGAGTTATAGTATTGAGTGATTATTGCAATAATAGAAGGAGTACTATTATATAAGAGTAGATGTAGGAGTAGAGCCTAGCCTTGAAGAAGAGGAAGAACTTCCTAGTGGAAGTGATATTTTCATCTTTCTAATAAATAACAAGAAGGTATGTGAAGAAATGTTCAGAGTAGAAGAAAAAAGAGGATAAAGGAGTAAAGAATGGATAATATGAGAAAAGACCCAAAGGTTAAATAAAAATTATTCAGGATGATTTGAGAGTTGGAGTTTTATCCTGAGAGGAAGTATAAATCAGGTTTTGAAGCAGCACAGTTAACATGTGAGTTTTATTTTTTTAAACAAATCCACTGGATGCAATATAGATACTTAAATGGAGAGAAGTAATGCTTGAGACAAGGAGGCTAGTTAGTAATTTGTTGCACAATCAAAACAGGAAATGATAAGTTGAGGACATGCCATTGGGTATAGAGAAATATGGCCTGATTTGATTAACAGTTCGTTGGTAGAATCCCTAGCACTTGGTAGATGGTTATGAGACTGGTTATGAGACTGGAGGCAGGATGACTTTCAGGATTTTTGCTTAGGCAATTAATTGGATCATTTCCCCTTCACCAATACCAGGAGAAGAATAGAAAGGGGGCGAGTAGAGGTAGGGGGGAGGTTGTAGATTGTGGATCAGCATGTGGTATTTATTTTTGAGAGATCTGTAGACTGAATTTATGAGAAGTGTCTGAGCTAAACATAAATATTTTTAGTTAGAATACAGTAACACAGGTTTGGACATATTCATTCATGAAAAATGTGTAATAAGGAGAGAAGACTAATTACAAAATCCTGGATATTTAATAACATAGTAATCAAGCAATATATTCAGTATCTGAGTCAATGAACCAGTATTAAACCCCTTCATTATTTTTTGAGCTTTCCAAAGTTGCTTGTTTTAAAAATGGGATCTCTAAGATAATAAAAAAAGGGCATAAAAATGTAAGCCTCTCCCCAGTATTGAAGTGTCACTGGCAAAAGATGTGATATCACTGGTGTAAGAATTTAGTTCTTATAGATAAGGAAGTCTATTTTAATCTACTTGAGATGAGAAATAATTTAAGATTACCAATGGCATGTGTGGTAAGCAGAATAACAGCTCCTCCCTGGAACTTGAAAATATATTACCTTACATGACAAAAAAGGACTTTGCAGAATAGGGACCTTGAAATGAGAAGATTTTCCTAGATTACCCAGGTCAGCCCACTCATGTCACACGACTCCTTAAAAGTACAGAATCTTCCTTGGCTGTGCTTGGCGGTGGTCAACAAAACAGATGTGATCATAACTATAGCACAAAGGGATGTGAATGTTGCTAGCTTTGAAGATGGATAAAGGGGAGTATGGGGAATAGGAGCTGGAAAAAGCAAGAAAATGGAGTTGTTCCTAGAGCCTCCAGAAAGGAATATAACCTAGATAATAGGTTGATTTGAGCCCACCAAGGACCGTATCAGACTTCAAACATACAAAACTATCAGATAATGTATTTGAATTGTTTAAGTCACTAAATACGTGCTAATTTTTACACGAGCAATGGAAAACTAGTATAGCACAGTGTAGTGGTAATATATATTAAAGAGTATATTACATTGTAGGTTACAAAACCTACTTTTGAATGCTTCTTCCCTTCATTTGTCTTATCTGGCTAATTCATATTCCAATCAAAATGTGATTCAAGCGCTAACCCTTCTATAAAGTATTCCATGACTACTGACTCTTGCATATAGTACAGTTACTTCTTTCTCTACACTACTTTTGTGTTTTGAATATACCCCTCATTGTACACATTTGGAATGCTATCTGTCTCTACACTTAGATTAATCTCATGAGTGTAGGCACTTTTTAGAAATTATTTTTAATATCCTAGTGAGTCAGAACATTATCTATTATATAGTATGTGCTTAATTAATACTTTTGAATTGAACTACTTATGAACTGAGTTAACTCAAGCAAATCTCTTAATCTCTCCAAGTCTCCATTTTTTTCATCTGTAAATAATAAAACTGACAGTCATGGCTGCTCATGAGATTAAATCAGGTGATATATGTGAAAGGATTAGTGAAAAGTACTGTACAAAGCTGATTATTTTAAATATACAAAGCTGATTATTTTAAATACATATAACCATTAGCATTCAAAATTGAGATCAAGTATTAATATCAATAAGCTCAATAGTAAGCATCTGACAATAAGCTCAGATGAATTGTCACTACTCTGTTTAACAGTACCAAAGAAATAAATTTTATCTAATAGTGGGACCTTTAAAAGAACAATATAAGGACAATGTTGAGGATTAATATTTTTCAACAGGTTTTTCAGATATCTAGACCAAAGGATGAAATAGTAATTGTAAAGAGCTTTGCTATACAAAGTTAATTTTCTGAAGACAACTTAAGGAGTAAAATATCCCTAATGGTATGTAGAGAACCTGTAATAAGAGCAAATGATCTAATGCAAATAATTGCAGCAATCAATGTAGAACAGGAAATATTCTGCTAACCGTTAATTTAGACATCACTGTCAATGTTGATTCACGTAACTTGTGTTCTATTCACCATTCAAGAAGTAAGTTTCTTCTCTTTTTAAAGTCCTCTTTTCTCACATTTCACTTAAATGGATGCCACAACACAGAATTTTAATATGCATTATTGAAAAAATTTTGTATGGTTGTACATTTTATTTTCTTAGTGAAGACCACATCATATTTATTATTCTCAAGTGCTACAGTCATCCAATTGCTAGGGTAGATTCCTTTTTGTTCTTGCTTTCTGTCACATATACAAAGCCACTTATCTCAGAATAACTAATCTTCTATTTTCCTCCACTCTACATTCTTCATAAGGCATATTTTCAATGGTAGTAATGTTTTCATGTTATTGTTATCTCCTGACTATAAAAATGAAATTACATGCCAATGGAGCAAACTTTTCACTTTGCACATAAAAGTTAATGGCTTTTAGAACTCCATGCATTTCAATCAGGTAATTTTGTAGCTAACATTAAGTTGGCTCCTTGGGTGGCTGACTTAGAACGTTGGCTACCTAATGCGATGATGCCAATTCAAGTGTTAAAACTAAAGTGTTAATTATCATTCATCAATAACTACCTATACAGAAACTATAGTTACAGAAGGTTTAATCTTTCTCCATCTAAATATACACTTAATAAGAAATATAAAATGTTATTGTTCCACAGTGGCTATTAGTTTTATGAGATATATTAATGTTTGAAAACATTGTGGAGATGAATATAAAAAAAGAAAACGTTGTCTTTTTTAAATTCCAAAGAAACTATAAAAGAGTATATACTATTATTTTTTAAGAATATAATTATGAGTTTTATAGCTTCTGTCTATTCTAAAACTTTTACTTTATATTTTCTCTTTCAATGACCTTAATGATAATGATCTCTGATCTCATCAAAGAACTTCACGGAAACTGCATAGTCAGTTTCTACCACACCTGCCAAAAAAGTTTTAGGGTTTGGCCATCAGATCTTGTTGATTCCTCACAGAACTATGGAACTGACTTCTTTGTAACTCAAAAGGCAAAAAGATAGATACTGTGCAATTACTGACCAGTACTAAAAGAGTCAATGATTGATAGACACATTCAGTGTTAATCAACAGCAATCTGACTAAATACCATTTTAAAGGAATAGATTTAGTTAAGTAGTGAGTTGTTTTTTCAGACATTGGGTTAGGTTATTGAAGGATATTAAAAAGTTTTAGTAGGGAGTAAAGGAAAGGAACGACGTGATATGACCAATATATGTTCTGTGCTTGCTTAAACTCAGTATCTTTAATATACGACATAATACAAAAATTGAGTACAATTTACATGTGAGTTTTGTCATTCTTTTCTTGGGGCGGCGGGTAGGATGTTGGTTGTTAATAGAAGAACAATCTCAAAACATTACTTAACTCTTCAAACAAACTTCAATTTTTCATGTGTCATTGAAAAGATATGAGATTATTAAATTAGTTGACAATTATTTTAAAAGTCTATTAAAAACAAAGCAAAAGTGCTACAAAATGACATTAAAATTATTTTCCCTTGTAAATTACTTTTGTACTGTCAATCAGTGCTCTCTAATACTACTATTTACCTATACTTTCATTTCCTTTAATTAAAAATAAGAATTTAATATGATTGGTCATAAAAGGAGTTAGATTTCTGTTGAAATTTGCTATTAGGATAGATGAGGATAGGTCCTGGGGAAAAATTACTAGCCATGAAGAGAAGGGGAGAACAGGTAAGAGGCCTAGCAAAAATAAATGAATAAGCCAACAGGCTAAACAGAAGATGACCATATGAAAAGCAGGACCAGAGCAGGTCTCATGAAACATTCTATAGACAGATGAATCACTGGTAAATGCAAATCAGAATGGGATGTGCACTAAGGTTCAAAATCTTCTGAGAGAGATTGACAGAGAGAGAGAGAGAGAGAAAGAGAGAGAAACTAGAAGAAATAAAAGCTAAACCACTAGAAAATATTATTAATCAATGATTATTTGGTTAGATGAGGTAAAAATTACTTGGAGATTCAGGTAATTGCCAACAATTACTATATGGAGCCAAACTCATGATGTAGTGTAAATTATCCAGCCTAATTCCTAATCAGGAATGGTCTTTGATGTGCCCCCTTTTAGTAAAAGGTTCAATTTTCCTTGTCTACTCCGTCTGAGCATCAGATATTCAACTGTATTTGTCAACTGGATTTTCCCTTTCTCGGTTAACAATATCTGAAATGGACCTTTTCCTTCAGACTTCACAGTCAAAGGAAAGTTTCACAAGAGTACTTAAAACTGTATTTTGGAAGGAATCATTAGCAGTTTACCAGGCAGTTAATACACAATGAGCTACGGTTCATTGGAACAACAATTCATCATTGGCAATACCATAAACATCCCAGAGAAAAACTTGGCAGCTGTTTCAGAGGAAGCTGTAGGTAGATTTGGGGGCACATTAATGGTAGGGGCAGTATAAACTGGAGGACAAATTTCAGTTGTGTAGCAAACTGTGTAGATTCATATACATAACCCATATATATAGACAGATATCTAAGCACAAACTGAAAGTATATACAGTTAAATTCACATATTAATTTTAATCTCTATCCAAGTTAAGATAACAAAATTATCTCTACCATCACTCTGTTTAAATCACTTTTTCATCACTTCAGTTTTGCATTATTTATGAATCTGCTTCAAAGATCCATATGGTTCCAGTTTGTATTCCAATCATCACGTTTTTATATCAGCTTTTATACATAATTTTTAGTGTCTCTTCTATTATTTTGCTCATGTTCACATTGTTGCTTGATCAACTCAATATCTGTAACATTAGCTACTGTTATTCTTAGGTTTCTACCGCACAAATCTAGGCAACACTAGTATTACAAAAGTGTGTATTCTTCAAAAGTGTTCTTTGCAAATACCAGCTACATATTTCACAGAAATTATTGCCCCCTTACCTTTGCAAACTACCCTGTGCTTTCTTTGGAATGATAGCAATGGATCTGTAGGTTATACTGTTGTTTGCGAAATAAAGAACTCTTTGGGTACAGTTTATCAAAATAAAAAATTAAAAAAAAAATCTTCTCCACTGTGTAGCCATCATTAATTCTCTGTTGTTTGCTGTTCTTCACCTGTACTAAAGAAGGCAGTTTTACATACCAGTTATGAATATGGACTGCTGAATTCAAGCCCTGATCCTGAATTGTGGCTTTACCACTTACTATAATCCTAGGTAGATTGTCAAGTTATGAAGTATCATTAAACTCATGTGTAAAAGGGAACAACAATCCCAATTACCAAATAATCTGTGGTAGAAATTTTATGAAAAACCATATGTAAAACTCTTACTACTGGGGTTGGTATATACTAAGTCCTCAAGAAATGATGGCACTTGTTATTTTTTTGTTGTCAGTGTTAGATTATTTCCAGCCATTATGTATAGACTACATAAACAAAAAAATTAACTAGCAATTTAAAAAATCAGTGAAGCAACATTAGTGAAGAATCACTTCTCTATAACCAAATACAAATTTGAAGTAAAGTCCTTATTGACATGTATTTCCATAAAATCTGAACTGAATCCTAATGAAACAGGTATAAGAAAAGAATATAAACAATAAGCCAGAGGTACCTAGAGGAATAATAATCACTAAGGATATAAGTGTCCTAGAGAAAACTTCGGCCTCTCTTTGGATGGTAGAAGTTACTTTTTAGCCATGTCAAGGCAGGAATAACTTGAGTGACTGGTACTGTTGCTTACAGAGGTCAATCATATGAATTCTATGAACTGTGGGCTACTGGTTTTATGCATTCTTTGGGAATTCATAGAAAAAAAGAAAACTTAGCAAGCTGCTACAGTCGCCTTCCAGGAGAAAAGTGATAGGATCCACCACAAAATAGGGGCTAAAATGCTTCTATAAGCAGAACTCATCAAGTTGGCTTTTCCAGCCCAGTGCCCTTCAGTTACACAGAATTAATGTTAGCATGGATTTTCTTTCATTATTAAATAGTTCACCCAGACCACACAGCAGACCCTTTCATTATGCATAGACTCCTACACCTTGAGAGATCTCAAGATATGCAGACAGATAAATGTATTTTCACAAATGAAATTGTCCTTTTGCTATCATAGATATTTCCATTCTTTTTTACTTTTTCACTAAATTTCTAATTCCAATATGAAGTCATTAAAAAAAAAAACTTCATGAACAACAGCTGTTAAAATTGATGGGGTAAAATTATAAAGCTTTAAAAATGACTATTCATTATAATTTTGTTATGATAGTAAGAAAGTAATGTAAAGTGATAGAACACTGTCACATTCCACATGTGACATACACACACATACACACACACACACACACATTATAGATATATACCCATAGTATGTTTGTGTATGGGGGATTGATTATGTGTCTTTTGAGTATTAAAAATCTGAGAATTGTAATTGTTTCACTCAGGGAATTTTAAATTTCCTGAAGGTTACAGAAGGTTGAGAAGGGGTGCATAAAGAGGTGAGATTATTATCAACTTTTTCCTGTGTCCTCAATCCCTTGTCTGACATTAGGATAAACTTTCAGGTGCAATGATGTAAGCAAACATCAAGTTAGTATCTTATGAGCACACTTTCTTTCTCACCATCCCTTGAGATGTTCCATAAAACTCTTAGGATAAGACAAACTGAAAATCATTGGTTACCAATTTAGGTTTCAGAAATATTGCTATGTTATTACCTAGTTCCATTAATTTGTTCATTTATTTTAAAAAACTTTTAATGAATAATATTATGTTACAGACCAATTTGTGCTAGACCAAATCTAGAGATAAAGATAGTTAACACAAAAGACCACCATCAAATAGATTTTAGTCTTCTAAGAAAACCAAAGTAAATTTTGTCACCACAGGCTGTGATAAGAACAACGATAAAAGCATGCAGATATTGAGGGGAGTCACTGAAATGACTTCTTCCCCAGACTGGGCATCAAGGAAAGCTCACAAGCTGAGTTGAAGAATGAGTAGGAATAAATGTTCTGGAGAAATGGGGAAGGCTCTTCAAGCAGAGGAAAAAGCAAGTGGGATGCTGGAGAAAGTACTAGGCATTTGGGAAACATCAAATAATTCAATATGGTGGAAAGAGTGCATGTGGGAACACTGACAAATAAGACTATGGAAACAGGAAGAACATTCTCGCACATTTAATGAGCTCCTCATCCTAGGATGAGCAAGAGCACAGTTCTCCATACATTAAGAAACATTTTATGTGAGGAAGAATAAATCAGTAATCATGAGTGTGGACTCCAGAATCAAACTGCCTTGTTGGGAATCTTAGCTCTACCACTTACTAGCTTTAGGGATCTTGAACAAGTTTTTAAACCCATTGTGTGCCACATAATCATCTATAAAATAAGGATAAAAATAGTACTTACCTTACAATTTGTTTGAGATATAAAGAGTTGGAACTTATGAAGCTTTAAAGGAGTTTCTGACATTAAAAAACTGCTTGCTATTTTTATAAAAAGAACAAGGTTCAGAGGAGATAAACCTCATTAATCCAACTCCTCCTAAGAACAAGTTTCACAGGTTCAGAACAGGTAGTGGGGCCTTCCTGACACATTGGTAAGGGAACTGAGGAGGACTCTGCCCAGAGGGAGGAGAACACTGAAAGATCTACTAGGTATTTACTCTTTAGTGGAAATGAGTATATAATGTTTATGCCTTTGAAAAGGAAATGATATGGAAAAAATATACAGAAAAACAAGAAATCTAAGTCACAAAATGTAAGAAGACATAGAAAAGAGAGAATAAAAATCATGATTGAGCCCTGCTTGTCTTTCTAAGTCTATTCCTAGTTCTCTGCCCGTGAATGCAATCTCTCTGTCCTGTACCCATATTAGGCCTGGAGTAGCAGAACCTTTTAAAAGGCTTTCCCAAGCCCCAGAAGGACTGTTCCAGGGGACTAATAATGCAAGCTCTGGAATGAGTCTGAGCTAGAATTGGGCGATGCAACAGATGCACTTCATAGTAAAGTGTTAACTATCCAACTTAGTACTAATTATCCCAAATTAGTGTAGATTCCACAGGTTAAGCATACAGTCCCCAACAAGACTGCTCTCATTTTAGATACCAGCAGTGAGTTCAAGAGTCCTCAGGTCCCCAATATGCCTGACAAAATTGCTACTTTTTTAGGGGTTCCCACAATTTCCTCAGGCATGATAATTCACTAGAATGACTCACATAACTCAGTAAAGTGCTATACTTATATTCAGAGTTGTATTATAAAAGATACAAATCAGGACAAGTTAGAGAAGACATACATAGGGGGAAGTCTGGGAAAGACTTGAGGGTCCTTGCCCATGGAATCAGGACACATCATCCTCCCAGCACTTGGATATGTTCACCAACCAAGAAGCTCACCTAAGCCTCACCTAAAACGTAAGCCTCACCTAAACTCATTTTATTGGAATTTCATTACATAGGCACCACTGACTGAATCACTGACCTTACAATTGATCTCAGTCTCCAGCCCCTCTCTTCTTCCCAGAGGCTGGGCTGATAGCCTGTGATTCAAACTCCAATTCTCTAGTCACATGGCTGGTCTTCCTGGAGTGGCCTGACCCCATCCTGAGTCAACCTGGTAAATTCGATGGTATAAGCTATCTAAGAGTCAACGATAAATCATCTCATATGTGTAAACTCAGGATTCACCCCACGGACTCATGATGAGCAACAACATACTCTTATCACTGAGGAAACTCAAAAGGTTTAGAAGCTCTAACCTAGGAATCTTAAACAAAGACCAGACAAATTATTTACTATACAAGGTACACATATATATGTGTATACAAATACTCATGTGTGCAAATAGACATATTTATGTAAATGTCAAGCAGCTAAGTACTTGATATGTTTTATATATGTGTGTGTGTGTGTGTGTGTGTGTGTGTGTGTGTGTGTGTGTAGTTACATATACTGAGAGAATAAGACACAGTCCCTGAACTGAGCTAGGGTGAGGGTAGCATTGGTGCCAGGATATCTAGTAATGTTAGGTTCCAGGAAGAAACTGCAAGCATCAAATAGTGTTAGCAACACAGCAGGTGCTCATTAACATAAACGTTTGCCTAGAAGTCTTGTCATTCTCACTCTTTCTCTAGCATGAACCTAGGCACTAAGGAGAATGAGGACAGAATTCCTTTTTCCAGTAGGTTTGTTCTCTTTAACTTAGTTTCTTTTTATAAGCCCAGGAAAATTATAACTCTTTGAAACATTACAATTTTGATTTACTTGGAAGCTTTTATTAAGATAAAATTAATAGTTAGGAGGAACTTTACTAGACATTTGGAATGAATTGAACCATTGCCTAATCATCATAATAAGAAAATCCTTTTAAAAAAAAAAGGCTTGGGTGCCCAAATCACTTAGGAAATTTAAAAATACCATTTAAAATGAATTGTTGTGGTGTTTATATATTGCAGCTCTCCTGAAGATGTATAAACTGAAAATTACAAGTTTAAAATGAATATTTTAAACCATTAACACATTGAGTTCCTTGTTGATTGTGCAATTTTACATAGTTAAAATTTAGAACAGCTTAAGTTTTTCATGAGATAAGCCTTTTTGATTTTGAAATTCTATTTTATTGCACTGCACTTTTAATTTATTGGTTAGTGCTATGTTAATATATCAATTTAACTTTCAACATTTTTTGCAAATGCCTTTTATTTTTAACTTCCCAAGAATCTCTAAAACAAATGATAGTGCATAGGCAAGGCACTCCAGCTCCACTTGTCTAACCACAGATGAAAAAAGGCATTAAGTGAAGAAAATAATCATTAAAGGATCTTTTACAGTTGGCTGAGGGATTGTTATGATTGGGATGGGAGGGACATTAACTTGCACACTACTCAAAGCAAAGTATAATGATATACTTTACAAGTTAAAGAGGCTTTGCATTCTATCAAGATCATTTTCAACAACATAGGGGAAACAGCTGAGCAGTTTCAGAGTATCTTTTTTATCTAAGTGTGTTGGATTTAAGCATAATTGATCCCTAATAGGTTTTAGGAGTTTGGTACAAAGGCCCACCATGAATGTAGAGCCTATTAAAATATGCCAGATCTTTAATAGCACACTTCTACTTGAATGACCTGTTTGGTCCTTAGACCAGAAGTCCTTTTCAAACAAAGATGTCTATTTGATACTCTGGCAAAAGCTCAGCACAGCTCCAATCTCTGGTAACAATAACATCATAACCTCATTGAGGGGCGCTGAACAAATATTAGTTTAGAAGCCAGGAGACATATTGTTAAACTCCTCTTTGAATCTTCTGTTCCAGGTTCTCCAAAGCTACACACAGAAGGGGAGTTCTATGATCACAATTAGTGGTCTTTGGCACAAAATCCTTTTCAAACATAAATGGAATAATTCAAATGTCTCAATTCTTATTTTCTGGTTCAAGAATATCTAGAGTTTCTCAAATGTGATTATGCATGTCCCACACAGTGCTCTTCTTCACTGATGTCACCACAATATCCTGCTCGTTTACTCAGGAAATCAAAGCTGAGAGACATAATGAAACTTGTTCAGGATCATCGTTCTAGTAATAAGTGAAGCTGAGAATTTAACTCACATTTTCTGGCACTGAAGCCATTGTCCTTTCTCTACATGAAGTTTCCACCCTAACTGATGCACAAAATTGGACTTCATCTAAGGTTAATCTAACTTTACAACCAGTAGACAAGTGGGATCATCTTCCTCTATCTCTGAAGGTTGGTTCTATTCTGATTTGGCTCTGGTTGAAAAGTTTTATTACAGCTGTCCTGTGAGTTAACCCTGCTGTGAAACAATTCAAGCAATCAACCTCATGTTCAGTTAATGAGTAAAATTTAAAGGAGTGAATATGCAAATCTTTGTTCCAGTCTCAGTGGAGAGGGAGACATACCTATGAACAGAATCATCAGTCATATTCTCATACACAGTTACATACACAAGAATGTCAACCATGGTATTACAGTAGCATAGAATTGGAAGCAGTTCAATCACTATGAACCAGCTTTTTCCAATCCATCTTACAAGGTGTTGCAATTTTAACTTCTTGAAAGCCCAGCTCTAGTCACGCCTAAGCTCCAAAGCATCATCCTTTACTCCACTTCCTGTGCTTTTCGCCCCTAAGTATAAAACTCTTCATTCACCATCTAGGGCAGTGTCTTGTGCCTCGAGTTTTTATATATATATATATATATATACACACACACACACACATGCACACACACACATATACACACATCAAATATATAAATATATATATATATATATATATATATATATATATATATATATATATATATATATACACACCAAATATATATATAGAAACCAAATACCACTCTATTGTTCAGGCAATTTAGAACCAGCTAGAGAGGGTTAAAATACAGCTTATGTTATATTCAGGAGCTTCTGAATTTCTTATGCATTCTCAGATTCCCTTCTCAAATGGAACAAGTGAGAAAAAAATTTCCAGTTATGGTGATTTTTTTCAAGTAAGCTGTGCAGTGGAGAGGAAACAAATAGTCACTGCCCTACTTTAAATCTGGATTCTTATTGTTAATCATACATTCTTACTCACAGTCCATCAGACATATCTTCATTTGTCTGAATCACAACTGTGGACAGGATTAAGTTTCTATCCATGGTGATTCTGGGACTGAAAAAATCAGGGAATGTAGACAGATCCATATACCAGGACTAATGTGCCTGTAGCAGAGGAAAATATTTGGTAGTTTCATTGTCTTTACACAGGAAAATAAGCCTGACTTTAAACTACCAAAGTACCATCTTTCTGTACCAATCTAAACTCCTGGAAATAAAATGGAAACAGGCAAGTCAAGCATAGTAACTAGAGACTCAGAAGGAGTAGCGGAGAAAAGGGAAATGTGACCTAACCTCACATGCCTGCATTGGCTGCATAGCCAAACCAAAGGAGAGCAACCTGAAACTATAACCTTTATATTAGCATACCCTTTATATTTTACAACATATTTTATATACAGTATCTCACTCAATCTGAATTTCTATTGCATTTTGATAGCACCATGATATCAGAGGTGTCTATATCCTAATCAGAGCCTGTCAATATTTCTGCTTACATAGCAAAGGGTGATTCTGATTGCAAATGGAATTAAAGAGATTTACCTGGATTATCCAGATGGATCTAATGTAATCCCCAGGTCCGTTAAAAGGAGAAGAAGGCAGAAGAAGAAAGTCAGAGGGAGGTATGAGTAAAGAACACTCCATCTACAGAGATGCAATGTAAATGGCTTTAAAGACGGGAAAAGGAGGCCACAAGCTAAGGAATGTGGGTAGCTTCCAGAAGCTTTAAGAAAAGGAAACACAGATTATCCTCTATAATCTCCATAAAGGAACAAAGCCCTGACAGTGCCTTGATCTTAGTTTAGGGAGACCCATGCCAAACTTCTGAACTATAGCCTGTAAAATGATAAATGCATGTTGTTTTGAAATGCTACTTTTATGGTCACTTGTTACAGTATTAATAGGAAAATAATACAACACCCTTTAGAATTTTTTCTATAAATACCCCCCTATTTTAGCATTTGTATTCACACAATTTTTCCTCTATTGCTTATGTATTCATTGTGGGTAGCACTGCCTTATTCATTTTGGTATCTTTCAACCTAGAACATTTAGCACAATATTTAATAAAGAAGGGTACAAATGATATAACCCTTGGTTTTTAGTTTGTGGTTAACTTTTACTTTTTAAGTCAAACTTTCAGTTTATTGTTATCATATTTTTGTGTTTACATATCAGCTCCCACTTTCTGTGAGTTCTGAGATGACCAAGCCCATGTTTAACTCATCTAGTGCCTGGCATAAAAAAGAATCCTAAAATATATTTGATAAGGAAAGAAGGAAGGAAGGAAAGAAGGAAGCAAGCAAGTAAGCAAGCAAGCAAGCTAAGGCATGACCAAAAATATCGTGATCATAACTATATACGAAAGTTCAAGTTTACAGCTTCACACAATTAACAATGTCTGCCTAGTCCAGAGTTGTTATTTACATATTTGCTTAATGACTGTCTACATTTGCTTAAAATTCTGTTAAACGAATGTATATCCAACTTTCTTAAGTTTATTTGATTAGCACATTCAGGAATACTGCATATTATTTTATTGAACTTTAACTTTTTACAAGTGGATGATAGATTCCAAAGGAACATGTATAATGAGGCAGTAGAATGACAATGTTATAAAAATTGGAAACATTTTACCTCTTTTTGTAAGGACAATTTTTACTTCACCCTTATTTAAAAACAGAGATTTGTAATCTCCTACTGAAAGTGGAAAAAAATCTCCTAGGAGTTGTCAATTTTAGCATGAAAATTCCAATGTAACGTTAATTATGTGATGCCCTAGGATTGTGCAGCAAATTGTTTCATTATAACTTAAGAAATTTTAATATTATTAAGCAACAACTGTGCAAGACCATTTTAGACTTGGTACTTGAATGAACTCCAGCCACTTAACTCTAATACAGATGCTAATAAAATACTTCATATTTGGTAACCTACTTTTTAGGAGATTATTGCACCAAATTCTTCCATTTCTTGAACTTTTCCTGTTAGTTGTGCTTCTCCTTGAGGGGGGTTGTTTTGTTTTGTTTTGTTTAGATGCAAACTGATTTGTTCCTTTAAGTTGCTGATGATCTTAAAATGAAATTTAAACTGATCTGAGATTTTTATAAAACGGAGCTGTTTATCCACTAGCTGCAACTATATTTTCCTTTCTTAGTGATTAAAACTTTGAGAGCCATATGCTCATTCTTGTCTAAGTCATATCCTTCTGGGTTTTGGCCTTCGTCTTCCCTGCTGTTGGCAAACAAAAGGAAATGATTCCAATATACAGGGATGCCCTCTAGCGAAACCTGTAAACCCAAAGGGGACACCCACTTTTAAAGATGGATTTAATTTTAAATTACCTTTCCAAAGTAAGTAATTCTCCAGGCTCCCTCCCAGACTGATCTGCCAAGCCAGCCACTTTGTTAGAATTAACATGGCTTCTTGCATTTGAGAACTACAGATGGCGAAGGCATGTAAACTTAGTGGTAGGAAAACAAGTTCTATAAGGATTCCTAAGCAGCATATATTATGAATATATTCCTCACTTAACTTTTAATTGCAGGCACAACATGCAACTTAAATGATATACTAAAGAAATCTACTCCTAGTTATACTTGCCCATCCTAGTCTGTTCAAGAGGCTCTGAATGCTAAGATAGAAAACCTACTTCTGTCTAAGTAGGTCACAGATCTGAATACTATTAATGAGTTGAGCATAAGGTATTTTCTATTAATAATTTATTTCATCACTGCAATTTCTTCAGTCTTTCTATATCTCTGTCCTAATTTCCATTTTACTACTGTATTTACAGTACTCATGAGCAAAATTATGTCTCCTTTTGTTTCTGAGTCATGGTTTTCTAATTTTGTTGTCTCCTACTCAAGCAGAAATGAGCAACTGACCCTGAAAATGTTCAAATATTACCTTTTCACATGAAAATAGAAAAAGAAATGTTTTCTTCATTAAGTTTGGAATTCTAATTTCTCTTCCTTGAATTTTTACTCTAATTTTATTAGCCAAACAAAATGTTTGACCTCTCTTAATATCCTATCATGTTTAAAATAAGCATAAGACTGAGCTCTGGCCCAGATGGTGGGGTAGGAAGACTCTGAGCTCACCTCCTCCCATCGACACATCAAAATTACAACTACTTTCAGAGAAAATATCTATGAAAATGACCTGAAGACTAGCAAAAAAGTTTCACACCTATAAGAACCACAATGAAACTGGCAGAAGGCATGGAATAACACAGGGAATATAGCCAATATTTTATAGTAACTGTAATGGAAACTAACCTTTAAAAACTGTATAAAAACTCTAAAATTGAAAAAATATGGACAGACCAATTACCAGTAATAAAACTGAATCAGTTAAAAAAAAAAACAAAACTCCCAAGAAACAAAAGTCCAGGATTAGGTGGCTTCACAAGTGAATTCTACCAAACATTTAGAGAAGAGTTAACACTCAAAGAATTAATATTTTCAAACTATTCCAGAAAATCAGAGAAAGGAATGCTTCTGAAATCATTCTGAGGCCATCACCCTGATATCTAAACCAGACAAATATATCACAAAAAATAAATTACAGACCAATATCACTGATGAACATAGAAAATTTCTCAACAAAATATTAGCAAACCAAATTCAACAATACATTGGGAGAATCATATACAATGAGCAAGCTGAATTTATCTGAGGCATGCAAGGATGATTAAGTACCCACAAATCAATCCATGTGATACACTACATTAACAAAAAGAAGCATGAAAATCATATTATCATCTCAATAGCTGCAAAAAAAGCTTTTGACAAAAATCTAACATTCATTTATGATAAAAACCTCTCAATAAAGTGGGTGTAGAGGGAACACAACTTAACATAAAAAAGGGCATATATGACAAGATCACAGCCAACCTCATACCTGACAATGAAAAGCTGAAAGCATTTCCTCTAAGATCAGGAACAAGACAAGTATGCCCACTCTCGCCACTTTTATTCAACATAGTATTGGAACTCCTAGTCATAGCAATCAGACAAGAAAAATAAATGAAAGGAATTCAAACTGTAAAGGAAGAAGTGAAACTGTTACTGTTTGTGGATGACATGATATTATATAGAGAGAATTCTAAAGATGCCACCAAAAAATTTTAGGACTAATAAATAAACCTAGTAAAGCTGCAGGTTACAAAATTAACATGAAGAAATCTGTTGCATTTTTATGTGCTAGCAATGAACTATAAGAAGATAAATTAAGAAAACAATACCATTTACAATTGTATCAAAAATAATAAAATACCTAGAAATAAATCTAATCAAAGAGGTAAAAAAAAATTGTACTCTGAAAACTTTAAGACACTGATGAATGAAATTGAAGACATCACAAACAAATGGGAAGATACACCATGCTCACTGATTGGAAGAATTAATATTGTTAAAATGATCATACTACCCAAAACATTACATAGATTCAAAGCAATCCCTACCAAAATTCTAATGGCATTTTTCACAGAATCAGAACATAATCCTAAAATTTATATGGAAACACAAAAGATCTTGAATAGCCAAGGCAATCCTGAGAAAGAAGAACAAAGCTGGAGGTATCAGGCTCCCTGATTTCACACTATACTACTAAAGTTACAGTAATCAAAACAATATGGTACTGGCATAAAAACAGATACACATATATTAGGAACAGATTAGAGATCACCAGAAATAAACTCATGCTTATATAAACAATTAACCTAATACAAGGGAGACAAGAATATACAATGGGGAAAACAGACTCTCAATAACTGATGCTGAGAAAATTGGAGAGCCACATAAAAAGAACCAAACTGGACTACTTTCCCATACCATTTTCAAAATTAAAACTCAAAATGGATTAAAGACTTAAATGTAAGATCTGAAACCATAAAACTCCTAGAATAAAACATACACAGTATATACTCTTTGATGTTGGTCTTAGCAGTATTTTTTTTTTTTTTTTTTGGCTGTGTCTCCTCAGGCAACGGAAACAAAAGCAAAAATAAGGCAATGGGACTATGTCAAACTAAAAAGCTTTTGCATAGTGAAAGAAACTATCAACAAACCAAAAAGCCACCTACCTAATGGGAGAAGGCATAGGCAAATGACATATCTGATAAAGGGTTAGTATTCAAATTATACAAGGAACTCACACAATTCAACATTAAAAAAACAAACAACCTGATTAAAAAATAGACAGAGGACCTGAATAGACACTTTTCCAAAGAAAACAGATAACCAACACACACAGGAAAAGAAGCTCAACATCACTAATAATCAGTGAAATGCAAATCAAAACCACAATGAAATACTACCTCACACCTGTCAGAATAGTTGCATCAGTAAAAAACATCAAATAACGAGTGTTGACAAAGATGTTAAGGTAACTCTCTTGTACTGTTGGTAAGACTGTAAACTAGTACAATCACTATGAAAAACAATATGGAGTTTCCTCAAAAAATTAAAAATAGAACTTCCATATATCCAGCAATTTCACTTTTGGGTATTTACCCAAAGAAAACAAAAATACTAATTTGAGAAGATACATGTACTTCAATGTTCACTGCAGCATTATTTACAATACCCAAGGTACGGAAGCAACCTTAATGTCCATCAGTAGATGAATGGATTAAAAAAGATGTGGTATACACATATAAAATAGAATATTACTCAGCCTTAAAAAATGAAATCATGCCATTCGCAGGATCTAGAGGGTATTATGCTAAGTGAAATAAGTCAGATAAAGACTAATCCCATATGATATTACTTATATGGGAAATCCAGAAAACAAAACAAACACAATAAAATGAATACAGACTCACAGAACACACTCATACAACTCAAAGAAAAAAAAAGTGTTTGCCAGAGGGAGGGGGTGATGGGATTGGTGAACTAGGTGAAGGGGATTAAGAGTTACAAATCTCCATTTATGGAACAAATAAGCTAGAGGGATGTAACATACAGCATAATGAATATGGTCAATAATGCTGTAATAACTTCATATGGGTACAGAAGGCTACTAGACATATGCTGATGATCATTTCATAATGTATGCAAATGTCAAATCACTATATAGTATACCTGAAACTAAAATATTATACATCAACTACATTTGAATTAAAAATTAATTAAGGATAAGACTTGTTTTCATGTATTGCAAAGGAACTATAAAAATAAATGTAGTCTAGCTGAGATTTAATTTATATTTCCTCATAAAATTAGTATCTTCTGATGGGTATTTTGTTTTCTCAAAGCTTAAAGCTAACCATATTGGGATATGAATATTAGCCACCATGGGCATATTTACAGCATCACCGTTTATGTAAGAAAGTAAGTAAATTTGAATGAAGAAAGATTATTTGCTTCTGCTTACAACAAAATTAAATCCTTATTAATGATACAGAAATATATTTAATGTTTAATGTTATTTTGTCACCAAATTGATGCTCATAGTCACCTGCATATCACTCTTCTCAGAATGGATTGCATTTGGGAGTGAGTGGCCAGAGGAGTCAACATCTGTGTTGTACATTTGTTCAAAGAACTAAACATTTAAAAATCATGGTATCCCAAATACATAATTCCAGAAATTCATGGGAAAATTAAGTATCTAAACCACTTAGCATACCTACAATACAGCTAGGTGTTTCTAAATAAATAAAATAAAGCACCTTTTAGATTTCAACAGTAAAACATGTCCATTTTAGAAATTCTAAGGTGTACATATGCTTGTATATGTAAACATATATATATATATATATGTATTTACATATATATGTATGAAAGGTACTATTATCATTTCCATTTTATTGATGAATAAACTTAAGTACAAATGGAAAAGATAATTGGCTCAAAAAGCCATAATTGGTAAAGTGGTGTCTGGATTGTTATCAGATTGTTTATTACATTGCTTAAGATAGCAAAAAAAAAAAGATATTTTGTCAGTCTGAATTTCCCTTTTTACTTGGTTTATTCCTTTCAGTCCCATTATTAAATTTAAAATGAACTTTATTCCCATCAAGTAATCTTCCATCTTTATGAACACAGAAGCACTTTTCTTCGGTATCTGTCTTTGTTATTCTCTATTTTGAAACTCTTCTGGTATCTTCAGCACTCTGTAAAGACATCTAAGTAGAAGACAAATAGGATCTCAATTCACTTTATTCTGCCTTTTGAAAGAGAGCTGTTATTTTCAAAATTTAATTTACAAACATTTCATGTACAGTTAGATACATCACGTAAAAACAATTAGTGAAGTAGATTTCTACACTTCATGCAGACTTCAGCCATTTCCAGGTCATTCCATTTTACAGCTAAGCTTACAGTCTTTGTCAGACTAGACAGACATGAATGCAAATACTTCCCCACCGGTTAGTAATTTGGAAACCTTCTGTAATATATTTAATCTTCCTTTGAATTTGTTACCTTGCCCTTAAAATGGGAATATTTTGTTTTCTATCTCTCAAGTTTGTTGTGAGGATTAAAT
Organism: Camelus ferus; assembly: GCF_009834535.1. NCBI lineage: Eukaryota > Metazoa > Chordata > Mammalia > Artiodactyla > Camelidae > Camelus > Camelus ferus. Next base: position 16,515,023 of record NC_045699.1, read on the forward strand.
GAGATAACGGATATAAAGCCCTGAATACAGTATTTAGCTCATGGTACTAGTTCAATTATTATATCATATATATAGCTTAAAAGTTCCTAAATGAACTGACCTCTTCCTACAAGGAAGCTCATCTTAGCTTTAGACGGTTTAATACAATGCTAAGATCACAAAGTTTAGAGTAAAATGTCTGGTCTGAAAAACCTCTCAACCACTCACAAGATAGATAACCTTAGATAAATTGCTTAGCCTCTCTAAGTGCTTCTAAAGCTTTTTCATATAAAGGCGCACAGAAATTAATGGAGTTTTTATTGGCCTACCAGGGTAAATGAAAAAAACTGTTTGTAGCTAACCACACCAAGTCTCACACTCCACCCCATTCTGCTGATGGAAATCAACATCTCAGCATACAATTAGCCTGGCCATTTGTGCTGCTATATGACAGCAAGGAAGACCTACTTTAAACCAAGTCTCCAATTTGTAAAAAGTAAATGTAAATGGTACCAAACTCATATGGTTTTAGAAGAGATAGAGAAATACCTGAAAAACAGTTGGCACATTGATCATTCTGGTCTCTTACTCTTTTACCTTGCCTGCAATGGTTTAGCTGTATCAAGCTACTTAAACAGCCATGCTTTTCATAACTCTTCTTCCTTTACAAGTCATCCCCTCTGGGAGTAATACTGCATCAGGTATCTATTTCTGTGTTAACAAATTAGCATAAACTCAGAGACTTAAAAAACAACATACATTTATTTTCTTATAGTTTCTGCAGGTCAGAGGTCCTGGCATAACTTTATTGGGTCCTCTGCTTAGGGTCTCACAAGGCTGCAATCAAGATATCAGTCAGTGCATGGTCTCTTCTGGAAGTCTGACTGTATAAGGATTTGCTTCCAAGTTTACTGACACAGTTGGTCCACGTCAGGCCACTGAATTGTTACCTAGATGATACAAGAGCAGCTAAAAAGTCTTTATTTGTGTTAAGAGACCAGCCCCACTCAGTTATCTCTTCTCTATATCCACCCCCTCTAAACTCCAAGACTGCAGATAATAAACTAGATACTTGACCTTCTCTCAATTCTGCTTCTTCCTAGAATATGAAAGATAAATCCCAACCACAAGAGTTGCCTGGTAGAGGTAAGAAAAGAGAGTCTTTGGACTCCTGGACTCTGCTTAGGAGCTGAACCCCAACTATCTCTGAAGGTTTTCTAGGCACACACAGAGGAGGTATGACCTTAAGCTCACACAGTATACATTACCAGACAGACAGACTAGCTATACCATCAGGATAAAATGAGCACCCAGGGAAGATAACTAGATATATAAGGATTGCAAGGACTATGAAAGAAAGATAGAAACTGAATAAGCCATCTGAACATTGGAATGAATTAATTAGTAATTCAAAGTAAGTGTACTATATTAGGAGATGAGTGAATATGTTAGCAATATAAGCAAGGAAAAGCAATCTTATTTTAAAACTGGTGGAAATGATGAATATAAGAGCAGATAAAAGAGGATAATATAATTTGAGAATATGTGAAATGGAAGATTATATTGAAAATTGAAAGGAAAGAAAAATGAAGACAAAAATTAAAAGGGGGAAGCTATAAAATCAAAGTTAAAATTTACAGAAAACAGAAGCAAAAATGACAATATTCAGACCTCAGAAGCTGTGACACAATAATGCCCACACTGAGAACACTCTTGCTTAAAAGGCTCAAATAAAATAAAAGAATGATGTAGTTTTTTGTTATCCCCAAAATAACAATAATCATAAAAGTGAAAATCAAAGAACAGTGGGATAGGTGGTCACCTTATACAGACCTCTATCACAGGACTTTCCATTCTGTTTCAGTGTAATCTGTTCATGTATATGTCTCCTCTGGCAACCAATAATCTCTCTCAGAAGAACAAATGTAGGCATGTTTTACTTTTGTCTTCCAAAGTTTACCCAAAGGTATTATAATCTATCACAAATCCTGGCATGTAATGGGCATTCTCTATGTACTGGTTAAATAGAGCTGAATTGGTTTTTGTCCACCTCTCTCAGTTCTACCGCTTTTTCACTTGATCTTTTGTGGCCTTCTGGTTTTCAGACCTCAAAACTTAGTTGACTTCAACTAGCTATTTTGCTGTCTAGCTGTTGTTCTGCAACTGGTCCTAAGGCTTCCCCATTCTCTGACCAGTCCACCTATTCTGCTAATCTATTATACTGCCTGATGATGACAAATAGATGCATGGGAGAAAATACAACCCAGACTTGTCTCCCAGTTTTCAGGTGCCCACATGCTGGCACTGACATTTAGAAAAGTGTTAATTAGGAGACTGGACAGAGGAAAGAATAAAAGGAATGAAACACTGAAAACCACTTTCAGACACACTATACAAAGTACTGGAGGAAAACATGCTGTCAGATAGCCTGAGGAATAAAGCAGCCTCTTCGTTGTGTAGACTGATATGCAAAATAGAACATACATACACATCCTGGAGAAAATTTTGGGGGGACAAATTGGATTAAAGTCAACCTATTTTTTTTTCTTGCCCTGCCTTTTAAAATTTTCAACAATTTCCCTTGCTGTTGATTAGGAGATAGATGTAGAATTATCTCTGCCGTTAAATTTGTGTTTGAAGTTCTTACATTGCTACCATCTTTCTAACCCAATTAAACATACCTTTATCATGCCTCCTGGTGGGGTTATTCAGTATGTGCTAAATGGTTTAATTAAAATCTGTCCTTTTTCCCTAATGCCCATTTAGAGGAATACCTTTCTCAAAACAGCAATTAAATACATAATAATCTATTACTTGGGAAGAAAAAAGAATCACCAATTGTCCCCTAAAGATAAACAAGCTGACTTTCAATTATCTCATTTTATATCCTACTTTATGAATATATAATGGCATTTTCTTTCCCTTTTGAACTGTATTGGCCAAAGTAATCCCCCACTTGGGAATTTTTATGTCTTATAATAGAAATCATCATGTTACCATCAACAGAGTGGAAGGGGAAATATACAATGGCAAACTCAATGATGTTATCTGTAGGAAAGATCTATGGTATGCTGGAGAGAGAGAAGATTTCACAGATGAGCCTCCACTAAGTCTACCATTGGGTAAGCAACTCTGCCAACCTCTTTATAAATAGCACTGCAAATTCTTATAAAGTTTAATATTATTATCCCATTTTATAAATGATGAGAATACAGCTTTGAGAGGTTTAGCAGTTCCTCCAAATCAGTTAGCTATCAAGTGGTAGGACAAACTGCGAGCTGAAGTTTGGCTTACTCAAAATCTGTGTGCTCCATAAACACTTCCTTCTTCCTTTCCAGAAGAAACCTATGGAAGCTTTAAGTGTGAGTTACGTATTATAACCTTTGGCTGAACTCTACCTTACTTCTTTTTCCTAAGATCTGAATTTAAGTCTCTGTCTTTTCAAAAACTACGGATGTGACTTTAGGCAAGCAACAGTACCACTCTGGACCTCAGATAGGGTGAGATTTTTCTAATTTTGCATTGTAAGGAACCCTTCTAGGAAAAAGCATAGCTGTAAGAACGTGCTTACAGTTGCTTACAGAAATCAGCAATATGTCACAGACAAGAGCCTATATAGAAGAGGTATAAAGAGTCACTAAGCTAGAAGATAGGTCTTAAGTCTAAGGGACAGACAAGGTGAGATATTATGGTTGAGGTAATATGCTAAGGTATTCATTATTGTAACTGGTAGATAGGATTCAGCCAGCTCTCCTTCCTTAAACAAGGTCCTGAGTCAAGATGGTTTGATATGTTTTGTAAACCTTAATATATACTCGCTTCTTGTGGCACTCCCAAATCATGTGTCTAACGTAGACTGGCAGAGAGCACTAGTGAATCCTAACAGCTAACCATTTCTGCTAGATCCATTATGTAGGGAAGAGAAGTCTTAATTCTTCAAGGCTGGGCTCTCATGCATTTTCTGCCAACAATAAATTCACTGTAAATGAAAAGAAAACATTAAATTTTAAACCTATGGATATCTGTAAATGGTTCAGATACATACCAGGATTGAATTGTCTTGGTACTTACTAAGTCTGTTCAATGATTGAAAATCATTTGAAAATGGTATTCTAAATTCAATGATTAATTTACAATTGTTCTGGGAATCTCTACATTTGGCTGTTTCTTCTGTGGCTAATAAAGCAGTCCTTGAAGATGGGAGCCTAGAATTCTCTCCGTACAGGAAGCAAAAGCTCAGACTTTCTGGTTCAGGTTATACTGGGCTCCTGGAAATAAATTTTTAACAGGTTTGGTGTACAAAGAGAATTGCTGTTGATCCTAGAGCACATTAGTTTTCCCCAAATAGCATTGTTTAAATCAAGAATCAGGAAGATAATGAAAAACAGAGAGAAGGGGCATAGAGGATGCTTCTTAGGGATCTGTCTTGAACATATATGTTTACTTATACAGGAGGCAACTGATACGAATTTAGAATCTTGACTTAGAGACTGAATTTACAAACCTGAGGCATGAGGAAAGAAATACAACCAGAAATTTACTTGAAAAGGCTTTGTGAACAAGTTCACTACTCATAATAGCAAAATGAGAAAACACTGTATTTGAAGTAGTAGGTAGGATTCAGTCAAAATCACACAGAATACTTGTAAGAAAACCAAATGAAATTAATCCTTCGAATAATAAAAACATCCCCCCAATGTAACTGTGCTTGCATGGGCATATCAAAGCAATATAGAATCTTTCATACAAAAGTCCAACTTACTTTTAATTAATTGAAGTATAGTTGATTTACAGTATTATATTAGTTTCAGGTATACAGCATAGTGATTCAGCATTTTTGCAGATTATATTCCACAATAGGTTATTATAAGATAATGGCTATAATTCCCTGGCTATACAGTATATCCTTGTTGTCTATCTGTTTTATACATAGTTTTTTGTGTATGTTAATCCCATATCCCTCATTTGTCTTCCTTCTCCCCTTTGGTAACCGCAAGTTTGATTTTTATATCTGTGAGTTTATTTCTGTTTTGTATATACATTCATTTGTATTATTTTTTAGACTCCACATGTAAGTGATATCTTACAGTATTTGTCTTTCTCTGTCTGGCCTATTTCACTAAACATGATATTCTTTGGGTCCATCCACATTGCTGCAAATGGCAGGATTTCATTTTTCTTATGACTGAGTAATATTCCATAGTGTGTGTGTGTGTGTGTGTGTGTGTGTGTGTGTGTGTATACACATGTGTGTGTGTATACACACACACCACATCTTCTTAATCCAATAATTTGCAGATGGGCACTTGGGTTGCTTCCATGTACTGGCTACATGTACTGGCTATTGTAGTATCATTACGAATATTGGAATGCATGTATCTTTTCAAATTGTTTTTTATTTTTTCCAGATATACACCCAGGAGTGGAATTGCTGGATCATATGGTAGTTCTATTTTCAGTTTTCTGAGGAATCTCCAAACTGTTTTCATAGTGGCTGCATGAATTTACATTCCCACCAAGAGTGTACAAATTACTTTTTAAATTTTTATTTTTCTTTCTGGCATTTTCAGCAGTAGCTCATGGGCTTCCACCCTGTACTATGGCCTGCTTCAGGATCACACAACTGTGTTGGAGCATTAGTAGTAGTTAGAACTGGTCTCTTTTTTAAAGTACTAAGTAGTTGCCTTCAGTGTTACTGAACAACCTTTCCTCACCCACAACCACCAGCTTTTCTGCACAAATGTATTGTAGGGAAGAGGGTACGATTAGAAACTAGATAATTACCCTAAGAAAGGATTGCACTCATTATGCTCTTTAACACTACCCCTCATTCTAAATAGTTAATTATAGATCTCAAGCATTAAGAGAAAGAGCCCCACAGCCTGTATAGAAATTCTCTTGAAGAAACTGTTTTCAGGAAAGTGCTGGAAGTGCCTCATCTTTTCCCATAAAACCCAGAGAAGATGATGACAGTCCAGCTGCTCAGCAAAAGATTGCTCACCCTTTATGGGCTCCCAGAAGCTTCCACGCAACATAAAGAAATTCATATTTTTATTGCCTCATATTCTCTCAGCATGAAGAAGAATTTACATTTCTTAATTGGATTTCTTCTCTCGGCACAAGAAATTGCAACTATCTTACTAGACTCTACCGCTTAGCAACCCCCAAGAAGTAGTTGTAGAACTTATTTATAAGGCAGGGTGTAGGGCAAAGTTTTTCAGTAAAGTCCAAGGACTACTTATATTAGGATTGCTAAAATGCAGTCCTAAGCTGTTCTCCAGAGCTATATAGAATCAGACTCTCCAACGGCGGGACTTAGAAATCTGTACTTTAAAAGTTTTATATGTTTTTGTTTATACATAAATTTGAGAATTACCAACTTAAAAATGACAGCGATTTGGGGGCCTATCTGGGAAACCCTTTCTTAAACTGTTTTTTTTTTAGGTTGATCAATATGAAATAGTGAATTCTACTCATATTCTTTTTTAAGTTCTAAGAGTATGCTATGTAAAAGAGATCTATCTGGAATTCCTACAGTTAGAAGAGTCCTGAACTTTTTAATTAAAATGGAAGCTCAGAGAGACCTTTAAGACCATTCCTCTAAACTACAGATACACCGGTATCTTCACTACAACTCTGAACTCTGGAGGCACAATCTTATATCTTAAAAATATTTTCTAAAATGAGACCCTGGTACAGAATATGGAATATAGTCAATTATACTGTAATAGCTTTGTATGGTGACAGATGGTAACTTACACTGGTGATCATTTTTTAACATATTAAAATATCAAATAACTATTTTATACACCTGAAACTAATATAATAATGTAAGTTAATTATACCTCAGTTAAATAAATATATGATTTTTAAATTAAAAAAATAATTTAAAAAAACTGAGACACTGCTCCATTTCAAAGTGCCAGTGAAAATGGGCACTGACAGTCAGGATCTGTTATTTATCAAGTTTTAGGGTTTAGTGATGGGACTAAAGCTTGGCTGCCTATTTGGAAGCTTAGGGTTGTACCTATATCAATAAAAGCACTTCTGTTGGTGGTTGCAAAGACATAGTCGGCCAGTCTAGGTATAAGTTTTGCTTTATATGCTGCTGAGTTACTTGTCATTGTATGAAATAATTACAGTTCCTGGATGTATTAAATTGCTAAGCTGGAAACTCTGAACTTCTCTCTATTGATAGCTGTCTCAGATACTACAGGGAACTGAGATGGTTGAGAAGCCAAAAAAAAAAAAAAAAAAAAAGGTGATGAAAATGTGTGTGTCAGATACTTCTCCATATCAGTCCATGTGCTAGATGTTCTACATATATTATCTTAATTCTATCCCTGTAGAGAATATACTATCTCCATTTTCCATATGCAAAAGTAGGGAGGTTTTAGAAACAAAATAATTTTTCCAGCCACATTTTAATGTCACAAAGATAAAATTTGAGTTTAGTTCTGACTATCTCTAAAGTGTGTGATTTCTCTAGACAAGAAAGAATGAAGAAAAGTGATTACTAGAAAAGGAGGGGAAGAAGCAGACCCATAGATATAAGAAAGATTCCAAAGAAGTTTACATTGTAGGCTTTACTGAAATTGAGAAGTTTCTAGGAGAAATTGTTGTAGTTAGCCAAAATGCAGAGAATAGGGGCTACAGTATATTCCAGAGGCAAGGCAATTTCCTGTAAAATATGTTGTAATGGTTTCCATGAGATCTGCTATTCATTAAGAAAGAGTAAAGTTCCGGCAACATTCCAGCATGAACCAAACACAGCTACAATAACTTATCAGAATGCCTTTAACCGTTAGCGTGACAGAGGGAGAACAAAAATACCAGCTAGCCATCCACTTTTACAAACAAAGCTACAAGTGTTTTTGCAACAAAGTTCTTTTTGTATACATAATATCAACTGCAGACATTTTGGTTACTATCACACACTGTCATTAAATGTTTTCAGTTAAACATTTTTTTCTCTCAACTTTTGAAAAAAATACAGGGCCTAAAAAAAGTAGAAATTCTTTTAAAATGTAAGTCTCTAAATAGCTGGAATCCTTACACATAGAAATGTTTATTATGAAATGTCAATGATTCTGAGGTGAGCAATCAAAGTCCATGAATTTTTTTCTGGATCTTTAAGAAAGGCTAGAAGTTCATGTGAATCCTTCATATTTCAATAAAGTTATAGCTACCTCCAAATTTTTTTCTAGGCTTTAGGAGATGGGACAGAATACCTATAACTAAGAAGAAAAAGATGCGTGAAGCTGACTCAGTGGTAGCTGAGTAAGTCCTTGCCAGAACCCTCTCAAATTTTGAATTAAAATTTTATAAAATACCAGTAATATTTTTATAAAGAACAGATCTTTCTTCCTAAGGACCTTCATGGTATCTATGAGTTAAGCTTCTACATTAAAATTCTCAAAATATAATGAAATAGGAGTCATCAATAGTATAAAGCATAGAATTGGGTACTCCAAAAACAGTCTAATTTAATGAATTATGGTCACCCCCAAAGACAGCATGTCCACAAGAGACACTGTTTTGGAGGCACAGTGATCACAAAACTGACTTTTCAGGAGCTAATCTACAAGCAAACACTTCTACTGCAGTGGGCTATTTCTGAGTTCTTTGCACTCCTAAAGTTCTACTTAGTTGCATTAACGGTCACATGAGGAAAGTAGAAAGAGGAGACATAAAGAAGTCAGGGGAACAAGGCGCCATCAGCTCACACTCCAAAAGCAAGACTGCTCACTTATATATATTATATATGAGATTCCTATATGTTCTTTTTAAATGTGTTTCCATGGTGAGGTGGGTATATGGGATCAATGTTAGAGATTTTTGTTCTACAGTACTTTTGGGTTAACACTTTCAGTATTCTAGCCACCTCACATCAAGTTCTGTTGTTTCTCATTTAACTCACACATTGCTAAGTAGCAATCTCTTTCTTAGATTGTCCATTTTTTCTTTCCCTCTTCCCTTAACTGAAAACAACTGTGTTCAGTATTTTACTATGAAAGAACATTTTCATACAAGTATATGCTTAATGTCAAGTAGAACTACTCTTTGACCCTTGCCCAATCAGAATAGTTTCCTATCATCAGCAAAACTTCTTTCAAAGTACTTCTGAATGAGAGCCTAGACAGAAAAATTGGAAAAAGGTATAACAAAGCAATTCACATAAGGAAACAAATAGGCAATATATTTGAATATTTATATGTGTAACAAAAAAAAAAGAACTAACTAAAACCCATAAGGTAGCATTCTTCATCCATCAAACTGACAAAGAGCAGCAGATAAAATGGAAAACATCCATTTTATTACAGTAAAATTAATTTGGAGAACAAAGTTTAGTGTGAAAACCACTGGATGATAATCTAGGAATTAGGCAGACTTCTGCTTCCAGTTGCATGTAATACTGGACCAGGACATGTATATCCATTTGTCAGGTAATATCTTTCTCCCTGCAGGCAGCTGTGCCCCGTCCCCCTAAAAAATGATAGAACTAATCTGAGCATGCCTACTTTATTTTCTCTCCAAATTCACCTATCACAGTCAATCACTCCACCTCCCCAGGTGGGTAATTAATAAAAAAGCAAAGAAAGGCAAGAAATACCAGGATTGGGGGCAATAATCTCCCCCCTCAAAATCCCCATAGTTTCACCACTTGGTCTATTATGGTTTCTGAACATACACTAGTCCATTAGCAGAGATTCATTACTTTGAGTTAAGATGCCTTAAGTAAAGTTTTTTTTTTTTTAATTTAAATGACCCTCAAAGCAAAACACCATTAACTCCTAAAATCTTTACTATATTGGCAGAGATTAGAATAGTCTTAAGAAAGAAAGGGATCAGACTGGAGAATAGAGAAGGGGACAAGATTACTAGTTGAGACTAGATAAAGTGTTGAAATAACTAGAGCACTGGGCTGGGTCAGGAGCACTAGTTCCAGTTTGGATTGTTTCCTTACATCTCAGAAACTCAGTGATCTCAGCTGTAAAAATTAGAGGATTGAACACATTGAGATCTAGAGCTCCATCCAATACTAACTACCCACTGAGATTTAGAACTCCATCCAACACTAACTACCAATTATGGGGTAACTGGAAGTAAATAGAGAAATGGAACTATAGTCTAAGTTGCTGAGGGTAACAGTAGAGGGAGAAATCTAAAAGAAATGTACAACTTGATAAGACATACATAAACTATTTTCCATTTCCTTACAGATGCCTACTACTTAAAGTTAAATACATATTTGTTTCCATTTTACTTCACCTATCAGTATAAAAATAATCTGGAAGAAGCAAACTATCTTCATCCATTTATCTTGAATGGCAGGCACAAGTTACTCTCTTATCACCAAAAATATAAAACTGAGGGAAAATGCAAGTAAAAAAAATCTTTTAAATGTACATACTAAATATTTTTATAGACATATATATTCTACTCTAAAGCCAGGGTCAAAGTATAATTCTCTTCAGTCTTGCTTCATTTAGAGGAACAGAAAATAAAAGACGGAGAGAGCAGAATGTGATGGAAGATTCATTATAAGCTGAACCCTTATTCACTATAATTACACACAGTTCATAAGTGCAAATGGTACCATTTCCTGGCAGATTAAAAAGCCAAGTGATGAGAAATATTGCTGAGCTAAACATGGTTTAATAAGCCAATCAAATCAACACTTCTATTATCCCTTGACACACACACACACACACACAAATTCTATCTGTAAGCCTAATAAAATCTCATTTGTTTTACCTGAAGGTCCTAAGAACCACCTGATGTCTCTCTTTGCACTTCTTATTCTCTATTAACTTATGCTTGGTAAAAATTAAGGCTTTTATATGATCATTCTTTCCACTAGCTTTAAATTATTAAGTCAATGCATGCATTTGGAGCCTGCAGTCCAATATGAAACTATTAGAGGAAAAATGTTAAAAATCTAATAATATTAGGAATTTTAGGCTGTAAAATTTAGACTACAATTAGGTCTCTGAGTACTTTTAAGGACAGCTTATTGGAAATACTGTACAATGCTGAGTTATATTCACAAAACACTTGTTCATGGTTTCAGATTTTGATTAGAAACTTCATGTTCCCCTGGTTGCTAAATCTATAAAATTTCAGCATTTCAGTACCACTATATGTCAATATAAAATCTATTCTTAGCTTTGATTTATCTTTAATAGTATACCTGATTTAAAAAGCTGAATGGGGGAGAATGTCATTCTAAGTGAAGTAAGCCAGAAAGAGAAAGAAAAATACCATATGAGATCGCTCATATGTGGAGTCTAAAAAACAAAAACAAAAACAAACAAACAAACAAAAACAAAGCGTAAGTAAAGGACAGAAATAGACTCACAGACAGAGAATACAGACTTGTGGTTACCAGGGGGGTGGAGGGCGGGAAGGGATAGATTGGGATTTCAAAATTGTAGAATAGACTACACTGTATAGCACAGGGAAATATACACAAAATGTTATGATAACTCACAGAGAAAAAAAATGTGACAATGAGTGTGTATATGTCCATGAATAACTGAAAAATTGTGCTGAACACTGGAATTTGACACAACATTGTAAAATGATTATAAATCAATAAAAAATGTTAAAAATAAATAAATAAAAAACTGAATGGGAAAATACAATGAATATCTTCAAACTTAAAATACTGCTTCTCAGGAGTAAGGTAAGTTTAGTGATTAGAAAACCTGAGAAATTTCTTGATAGATTTTGTAGCCTTTCATTATTAAGCGTTTTTAGAATAGAAAATTAGTAGCCAACTATCTGCTGATAAAGTCTTTAAAAAGTTGGATTTTAGATACCTTGTTACGAAGAAAAAAGTTTCTTTTCTAGAGGAAATCAGCCATGTCAAGGAAAAATCCACTAAGGGAAAGCACTGTATGTAAAGCAAAGAAGGGTTGCCCCTGTCACAGGTTCAATTATGGTGCCTCCATGGAAGGTTACTCAATAGTAGCAGGACATGACAAAAATAATTCCAGATTCTGTCGATGAATGAGCAGAAAAACAGAAATGATCTACTGTCAAGTCACCAAAGTTTGGTTTCATAATCCCTATTCTGTTCTTTTTATTTTTTTCTGTGTTGTCCTCTCTCATCTGGGACTTTGGATGCCCTGTGACCTCTTTGCTCTAACCTTCCACCAATCCTTAGCAACAAGGAGGAAGCTGACACAACTATATAACTACAGGCTTATCTTTGGCATCTTTTCTAGTGCCATCTGTTGCTGGATCATCTTTCTGTAACATCACTGCCTTACTGCTTTCCAGAATATGAGCTGATCCACAGAGAGCTCACTGCTTCCCAAGACTGCTCATTTCTGATTTAGATAATACTAATACATTAAAAATATATTCCTTATGTAGAAACAAAGCCTTCGTCCCTTTATTTTCCTCCCATAGGTTCTAGTTCTGCTGCCTGTTTTGGACACATTAAGACCTATAAAAACAGTCAAAAGTCAGATGTCCTTTGTCTCTCAGTTACTTCACTTTTCTCCACAACAAATATCAACACTTCTTTATACCATTCCTCAAAGAAAACATTGCTTTTTGTTAATGAGACATATCCTAGTTTCTACCACAAGGAGGAGATACTAGGCAAATTTAAGCTAGGTTTAAAAAAAAAACACTGAAATTGAGTGTGGATCTGAAATTGAGTGTAAGAGGTTAAGAGTGAAAGAGAGGGAGGAATCCAGCTGACATCATAATTCTAAAGAAGCATTAATATTATGAACATGTGGTCAAACAAAACATTCTTAGACCTCATTGGAGTTGATATAGATTTCTTGTTCTTTTGGAAAGTATTTAAAAACAGAGACTCTGTGGTTAGAACCCTTAGTTTCAATTGATAGTTCCACAATAGCATAGGTTTGTGACATTGAGCCACCTTCACATCTTTGAGTATCATTATCTGAAAAGCAGGAAAACAGTAGTTAATCTGAAGTTAAGTGAGATAAACGTAAATCTTTTTAGTGGTAGGTTCACAGTAGCTCAATAAATATTAGTTTATGCTGTTATATGTTCACTGGAACAAAATTAATAGTTTTCCAGTGTACACAAACTAAATGAAAAAATTCTACTGATCTTATCATTTTGATTGGGAAGAGAACCTATTACCTAGAATGTTAATGAATATGTTCCCAGAGTTGTGTAGTTAGACTGTTTGGCTAATAACTGGTGACACTTAGCATTTATGAGTATATTTTGGAAAGCATGGGAAAGAAGCAATTTAAAAAATGAATTCAAATTACTTAGCTGGAGTACTCATTCCTGATGATTATAAACATGATTTTGAGGTAGTAGCTGTTAAACATAAGGTCATAAGTTAGTAGTGGTAAAACAAATACTATTTTCCTGAAACAAAATTGTTAGAATGCATTATCAGTGGTAAGTGCTGATGGTTAAAATGTGAAAATTTTGCTTGTTTTATCACTGGAATGGCCAACAGCATCCAAGTTTAAGAAAACAGATAGATGGTTAGCCTTATATTTAATAAAAATACGTATTTACATCAAATACATAATCATTAAAAGGTTAAAAATTAAAAGAAAAAAGAAAGAATTAGGTATTGAGCTTTTAATATTTACTTTACTGGAAGAGCAAATTATAAGCACTCTGTACTTTTCATTTCTCTGCTTCCATTAGGTTTCTGGAGTACTGACAGGTCAGTGAAGAATTGAACTTCTAATAACCAAATATTTGCTGTGCATCTACTTTGTACCAGGTATCTTACAATGTGCCTTACATAAACCATCTCATTTAAATTTCCCCCAAATCATGGGCTATAACTAAAATTGCCTCATTTGGCACATGAGGAACAAACTAGGAAAAATTACTCATTGAGACTGAGTAATTTGCCTGAAACTTGGAGCTGAGAGGGTGAGATTGGAATCCAGCTCTGAGTCTCAAACCCATTCCCTTATCACAGGTTTGGTATAGTTATCTTAATCAGAAGAAGTAAGACTATGGATAGTCACATGACCAGAAAAATTATTCTCAGGTATTCAAGCACCACTTCAGAATAATGTAACAATTTATGGCTTTCAATTTTGTTGGAAACATTTTGAAATTCTTGTGATATTCCAAAGTTTTAGTATATAAAATACTGACATGAATGCATTTCAGAATTGTTTTCCAAAGAGTTATTAAGTACCTTGCTAGATTCATGTTAACTGTCATATATGCCTTTGGTGAGTACTCTAAAGAAAAGGGCTCTTTCCCCAAGATGCAGAATATGAAAGATCTCTAAAGATCTTTACTAAGGAGAAAAGGAGACAATAGAATGCTTGATACAGAGCCCTGAGCCCCCTGTCTCACTGCAAACTGCCCTTTATTTTTACCAGACTATGTTATGCTCTGTTTCTTTATAGGAAAAGGTACTGAAAAATTGTATTTCAGATCCTGAACTCTGCTCAGCAGGATGAGCAGACAATCCAGTGTTAAGACTCCCTGGGGGCTACAGAAACAGCTCAAAGTACAGAGAAGTTAATTTGGGGTTCTGGAGGTGTAGAGGATTTTAGTTCTCTCTCTCATAAGTATGGTCTCTTGTCTCACTTTATGTTTTACTTCTGTTTGAAACCCTGATTATAGTAATATTAGGCAGCATTTTCAATTCTCTACTAAAAGCTCTATAATTACTAACACTGAAATCATATGCACTGTTCAACATATCAGTCTTGCAGGATGATCTGAGGAGGCTGGCTATTTGGAAGATAAGTGGCTAAATTCACAGGGCAGATTTCCAGGCTATGTAATTACTCTAGTATGACAGGAAGACTAGATATACCTGCGGTATAGATTTTCTGGTTAACAGATGATCATTGAAACTATACAGACCTTTTTCATTTAACATGTTACCCTTAGAGAAGCCATTTCATTCACTTCTTAAAAAAATCTTTCCTTCCACCTTAACTGAAGTACACACAAAAATAACTGCATGGGTAAATCCTAGATGAAAAATAACCAAATATTTTCTGTGGATCTACCATGTGCCAAGTACTGTACAATGTGACTTTCATAATTCATCCCATTTAATCTTCTCAACAATGGGATATAACTCAAATGAGGAAAAACAACTGACATTAAGTGGCATTTGATCTCAAAAATAGATTAGCAATTTGCCGAATCTGTGATAGGTTTTCAATAATCTTGCATTTAAAACTAAAAACACAAAGTGGAGTACTTTATTTTGACCAAAAAAAAAAAAAAAAAGAGAGAGAGAGAGAGAGAGATGGTTTCAACTAATATAGATTCCATGAATTCAATTAATTCATTCAACCACTATTTTGAAAGCAAGTACTTCAAGTTCTTCCTTGGAATACCAGTTTCCCTGAAACTAAGATTATAACTTGTTTACAGCTCATATTTTGGGAATCTATCCTCCTTATCACAGTTTCCTTATCTGACTTACAGCTCTTACTTTTGGCATTTTTGTTACTATTTGCCTGCTTGCAGTGTTTACTCTTGCTTTTGCATCTGACATTTACGGATTTCCTTGTAAATCCCTTCAGATGTGTCTGGTTTTCTATCCTAGTCAAATAGGCAAGTAGTCAGCAAAAAAAAAAAAAAGTCCTGAATGTTAAAGGAAATGGCTAAAGACAAGCTATTTGTGATCTGACCCTTCCTGCTATGAATGAGAGACCTGAGTCATTCTCATTTGCTCCAGATTGCTGTGTGAAATTCAAACTTTCCCAAAGGAAATAGAAAAGCTGCTGCTATGTTCCACTTCACCTCTACCGTTGATGAATGCAGTTATCCCTGTGAATTCCATGCACCCTGATTATATTTAATGCATAACTTATGGTGGAAGATCTATGAGACTAGAAGATAACCATGTGCATTAGGATAGATATGTAAATAACTGTCTGACCCCTGGTCCGTAATCTGAACTTGATGTTCCCTTTTCTCATCTTAAATTCCCTGAAATTATGCACTACAGTTCCGCCCACTGCTTCATCATAATGTGAAATAACTGGAAAAGAAAAGCTAGTATTAATCAAGCACCGAGAGTTTCTACAGCTTAGCAGTAAAGCTGATGTGAAATCTGTTGATAGTAAGTCTGGGTTTCTGAGCTGTGAACTTAATTTTTTAATAACATTTCTAGTCAAATGGCAACAGTTATCCCTTTTTTCAGGCCCTTTTTCATTTGAAAACAGCAGTAAATCTGTCTATTCAATCAAATAAATATTAGAAAGGCATTTACTCTGTATACTTTCATAGTGGACACCAAAAATAATAGCTAATATTAATTCAGGATATAATCTTCCAGGCAACATATTAGGAACTTTTCATGCATGATCACAGATAAGGAAGCTACTCTTTAGAAAGGTTAAGTAACTTGCCTAAGTAATATAGCTGACAAGTGACAGAATCAGGATTTGAACATAGAATAGCCTCTCTTCAGGATCTGGCTTCATGAACTGCTACTCTAATACTGTTTGACCAAAAAAAGTAACCACTAAGGTTGGGTTCTCTGTCTACAAGCTCATTTTCAATGAAAGAGACTGTAGATACACACATACAGAGGCAAGCAAAACATTAATGAAGGTAGCAAATCATATACAAACTGTAAAACAAAACAAGCAAAACATAATACAAACGAGATGAAAGTAAGGATAATTCTTAATGGGAGAGGAATGTTCATTCTGTCTCATGGGGCAGGAGGAGTTGTCCCACATGCTGTTAGTTCCCCATCACCTTTCTGAGCTATTCATTTTCCTCCATCTTGCATGAAACCCTCTCTGTGGCAGATGCTGCCAATTATCTTTCAGTATGTTTTTCTTTTTACAGAAATAGTTATCTTGATGTTTTATTTTGGCACATGACTACCTGGAATAGAGACCAAATTTTAATGTGAAT
The DNA here is from genome assembly GCF_009834535.1 of Camelus ferus. Taxonomy (NCBI): domain Eukaryota; kingdom Metazoa; phylum Chordata; class Mammalia; order Artiodactyla; family Camelidae; genus Camelus; species Camelus ferus. The sequence continues at coordinate 16,531,877 of NC_045699.1, forward strand.
CAATTCTGCCTTATGGAATGTACGTAGAAGTATATGTCCAGTTTACAGAAATTTTTCTTAATAGGAAGAGTATGTCCCTTCTCTTTCCTCTTTCTTGATAGCTAGGATGTAGAGCTGGATCCATATCTTAGACCATGAAGTGACCCTGGGAGTAGAGGCTGCATGTGGAGGAACAATAAGATCTATGAAGTCTGACATAATGGATTGTTCTACTTTCTCTAGAATGCTTACCTCTAAACTTTTACCCCAAAGTGAAATTAACTCAATCTTGTTTATTCTTGTAATAGCAATAATCAAAATCTTTCAATTTTAGCATTCTGACCTTCATACTGAACAAAATTCTAACCAATCTACCCTTCTTCCTTGGGGTTCATGAAATCAGGGTTTACTAACTTATTATTCTTAAGTGCTACCATATGTTAAGTTCCTAATTAGTTCCTTATATTTCTTAAGGACATGGCATGTGGCCCTCATACTTTCTCTCCACCCTAACTCCCACAATCAGCATATATAACTTCAGTGTTTCTAGACTTGATCTTCTTGGGCACAACCCTATTACTTACACCTGATTAAACACTACGTATCTATCTTCCTTAGAACCCTCCTATGAGAAGGACTGAGAATAACAATAAGCACAGTAATTAGCAAAACTAGCTCTTGATTTCCTAATACCATTTTCTACTAAAAGACACTATTATCCTTGGATAAATGGCAAATTTCAAGACATTGTGCATGTATTAGATAACATGCACCTATAACATCTTCTTGTGCCAGAAAGCAAAAAAGTGCTCAAAGAATGTTGAGAGTGGGTCAAAAGGACTTTGAGCCAAGCTTTAATGGGCTTCCCACTGTTAAATATTCCTTTTGGGGTATCAAAATATAGTCAATCGTCATAATCCACAGATTCCATATTTGTAAATCTGCCTACTCACTAAAATTTATTTGTAACCCCAAATCAATACTTATAACACTGTCACAGTCATTCACAGGATTGCAAAGAAATGCAAAAACAATTTTTGAGTTATCTGACACACGTTCCCAGCTGAGATCAAACATGACAACACACCACCTTCTTGTTTCAATTCTTATACTGTAAAAAACGGTGTCTTTTTCATAGTCTATTCAGTACCATATTCTTCACAATTTTTGCTTTTGTTGATTAACTTACTGTTTACTGTTTTAATGACCCCCAAGTACAGTGCTGATGTGCTGTGTAGTGTTCCTTGGCACAAGAAGGATGTGAAATGCCTTAAAAAGAAAATAGTGTATTAGGTCAGTTTTGATCAGGCATGAATTATAGTACCATTGGGTGTGAGATCAATGTTAATGAATCAAAAAACAAATTACATTAGGTCCCTTTAAACAAAAACACACTAAACAAGATTATTTATTGATCAGTTGATTAAAATATTCTAACCAGAGGCTCACAGGAACTTAACCTGGTGTTTCCCCTAGAAGTAATGCTTGAATATTCGCAATTCAGTGTTCATGGTGACATTATGGCACATAGAACTACCACAAATAATGAGAGTAAACTGTAAGTAATAATAGCAATACATTATAACCTATTGAATAAAACAGAATACCATAAATCCATAAAAAACATAATTAAATGAATTAATTGAAAGTTTGATGAAGAGGATATTTTCATAGTTTCTACTGGAGATTGTTTTCTATCAGACATGTATTAATTGAAAGTATGCACCATCTGGTAGGACACATGCGAATGTGGCATCTCCAATATTCCTACAAAAGTTGCATATTCTGCATCTAATTATGAGGAAACATCAGTCATGCCCCCAAAGTATCAAGGTTAAGAAAACAAGGAAAGACCAAGGAACTCTTCCAAAATGAACACTAAAATGACATAACTTCTTGCAGCACAAGGTTCGGAACTAGGTCATTTTGCTATAAAAACACTGTTGAGACAATTAGCAAAATTTGAATGGGGTCTGTGGGTTAGATGGTAGTAATGTATCAGTTCTGATTATCAGATTTTTATCTGTATTGTGGTTATGTAAGAGAATTTCTTGTTTATAAGAAATAGTCAGGAGTGATTAGAGCATCCAGTTGGCAATTTAGTCTCAAATGGTTCAGAAGAAAAAAGTAATTTGCACTGTACTTCTGATTTTTAAGTTTGTGATGCTTCCAAAACTAAAGTCTTTTTTTTAAAAAAGACCTATTGGTTTAAGTATAAACACCCAAAACTCTATATGCTATATCTTCTACCATTCATTTTGTCTTAAATAGTAAGTCAAGGAGCTGTATATTCTGATGAATCCTATATGATTTCGTAAGGCTAATGTGATAATGTAAGTTAATTTGTATTAAATAGCATGATAATGTACCCAACTGTGTGGAGCAGTTGGTTGGTCTATGAGCCCCCCACTTCAAAGGTGATTTCCAAGACACCATCCTTTTGCTTTTTAACCTCTTTTGCCTTGATTCTTTTATTTAAAGTGCATTATTGGTTCACCTTAGAGAAATGCTTCTATGGAAAATTCTGAAACATATTAGTGCTTTAGGAATAAGAGATATTCAGTGCTTCCCTGATACAAAACTCTCAGTAGCAACCCCTAGCATTTTTTTTTTCAATTTGTACCTAAGAATTCCAAATTCGTAGGCTTACTGATCAAATTTCTTAACTCTCTACTTTCTTCATTGGCCAATTCAATATAAACGCTCAGTAGTCAATCTATATGCTCAAGTGGTATCTACCTACTATTTCTTAGGCATATGGGCTTTGCTCCCAGGGGTTACTTGCAAATGGGATCCACGTAAATGTACAAACATTCACTTCACTTAGGTTATTATTAGTGTTCCATTTTGAAGTAAGAATTCTGTGTTAATTTATTTGGAAGTCATACCATCCTGAAAACATTTATTCAGCCACATTCCCCAAAGATTTTTTTTTTTAGTAACCAGGAAATATAAATGGCATTTGTATTAAATGTAATCATAGAATCTCTGTCAGTTGGGCATCAGGATTTACACTTTAAAATACGCAGCTGACTGATGTTGGGAATGACACATTTCTCAGTTTTTTTTTTTCTCATTTTTTCACATTCTTCTGTCTAGTAGATTTACTTCTATCTATTCATTTTTTTGCTACAGAAATGCAGTTTTCAAGGTCCTGAATTTCTTGATCACACACAGTGATTGCTATTCTTAGTCCCAAATGATTGTTCAGTGAGCCATTATTTGATTTTGGTACTCCTTTTTTCGTTGAAATCTAGTATGTGTGACTAACTTTATTCTTTATTTAAAAATTTATACTATAAAATATAGTGGCATATATTAAATTTTAAATTAAAGAATTTAAAATGTCATTTATAGCATAGCCACACCTTACTATATTTTGAAAGCTTGTATCTAAGTTATGGAAATATAACTTAGTGTGTCTCAGTTTGGGCAGCAGTTGAAATCTCCTTTAGGTGCCCGCCCAGCTCACAGTGACCCAATTTACTAATACTTGTGTCCTTGAATATGATTGTTTTCATCATTTATTTAGCCAAGGGAGGAAACTGGGCCTAAATTTAGCCAAATCTATTCTTTCTCTTATAAATCTGGAATAGCAATTGAGAAAAAAAAAATGTCATTCTTGGCTAGACTCCTAAGTAGGAGAAACTTGACAAATGCAGGGTGTCTATAAATACAAACAAATCAGATAAATCAAATTTAGGGAGCGTAAAGCTGATATGCAATAAAAATCAGAGGCAGGGGATGAGAACAGAGCAGAGCCTCCCAGATTCCTGATAGATTAGTTGTCTTTGGATTCAATGAGATGCTCAGGGTCTTTTCTCTTCCTCTGGCATAAACCAGTACAAATTTTTCTACTATTTTTAAGACATAGGGGATAGAATGCCAAATTATTTACAGTCCCTTGTATATATATATTAAATCTTATATATATATAAGAAACAATATACAAAATTACCAAATTTTATGAAAATTAAAAAGACACAGACCCAAGAAGCTCATGCAGAAGAAATATTTTTTAAAATCTTATTTTTTCTCTTACATTCCCATTTTTGGTAATATTACTTAGTTTTACATATGCTACAAATTCCATGATACTTTGTTTTTATTTCAGACAGAAAATTATCTTTTAAAAATTATGAAATAAAAACCAATACAATAAAAATACTTAGCTGCAGTTACCATTCCCCACACTGTACCTTCCTTTTTTAATGAAAATATAGTTGATTTACAATGTTGTGTTAGTTTCAGACGCACGGCATATTGATTCAGTTTATATATACATTCTTTTTCATATTCTTTATCATTATAGGTTATTGCATGATATTTAACATAGTTCTCTGTGCTAAACAGTAGGACCTTGTTGTCTATTTTATATACAGTAGTATGTATATGTTAATCCCAAACTCCTAGTTTATCCTTCCCCTTCTTTTCCCTGGTAACTATAAGTTTGTGTTCTATGTCTGTGAGTCTCTTTGTGTTTTGTAAATAAGTTCATTAGTACCATTTTTTAGATTCCACATATAAGTGATATCATACGATAACTCTTTCTCTGACTTACTTAGTATGATCATCTCTACCTCCATCCATGTTGCTGCAAATGGCATTATGTTATTCTCTTTTATGGCTGAGTAGTATTCTGTTGTATGTATATGTATGTATGCATGTGTGTGTGTATGTGTATGTATATATGTGTATATACATGTGTATATATATACATACACATACACACACACACACATGCACCATATCTTCTTTATCCAGTCATCTGTTGATGGACATTTGGGTTGTTTCCATGTCTTGGATATTGTAAATAGTGCTGCTAAGAACACTGGGGTGCACATATCTTTTCAAATTAGGGTTTCCCCTGGATATATGCCCAGAAGTGGGATTGCTCAATTATATGGTAACTCTATTTTCAGTTTTTTAAGGAACCTCCACACTGTTTTCCAAAGTGGCTGCACCGAATTACATTCCCACCAACAGTGCAGGAGGGTTGCCTTTTCTCCACACCCTCACCAGAATTTATCGTCTGTGGACTTTTTGATGATGGCCATTCTGACTGGTGTGAAGCAATACCTCATTATAGTTTTGATTTGCATTTTTCTGATAATTAGAAATATGGAACATCTTTTCATGTGCCTATTGGCCCTCTGTACATCTTCATTGGAGAAATGTCTGTTTATGTCTTCTACCCATTTTTTCATAGGGTTGTTTGTTTTTTTGTTGAGTTGTATGAACTATTTGTATATTCTGGAAATTAACTCTTATCAGTCATGTCATTTGCAAATATTTTCTCCCATCCTTAAAGTTGTCTTTTCATTGTGTTTATGGTATCCTTTGCTGTGTAAAAGTTTGTAAGCTTAATTAGGTCCCATTTGTTTATTTTTTGCTTTTAAATCTATTGTCTTGGCAGACTGACCTAAGAAAACACTGCTACTATTTATGTCAGAGAATGAATGGTTTGCCTATGCTTTCTTCTAAGAGATTTTGCCTTCTTTGTTGAAGTCATTGTCTAGGTTGATAATTTTACTTTTCACTTTGAGCACTTTAAAATGGCCTTCTCATTGTCTTGTATCTTGCACTGATTTTATGATAAATCAATGTAACTATTTATCAGTGTTTTCTTGATAGAATTTTTTTCCTATGGCTATTGTTAAAATTTTCTTTTAATATTTAGTTTTTAACAATTTGACTACAATATGTCTAGGTGTGGGTTTCTTTATGTTTATTCTGTTTATTCCTTGAGCTTCTTAGGTTTGAGGGTTAATATTCATCATAAAATTTGAAATTTTTCAGCCACTATTTCTTGAAAATTTTCCCAAATTTCTCTCCTCTATTTCTCAGATTTCAATTGCATCCATGTTGGACTGGTTTATTTTTTTTTCTTAACAAATCACTGAGGCTTAGTTCATTTTTACAGGCTTTTCCCCCCTTGTCTTTGCAACAGTTTCTGTCCCTCTCTCTTCATGTTTATTGATCTTTTTCTGCAATTTGCTATTAAATTCATCCATAAGTATTTCAATTTAGATATTTTATTTTTCAGTTCTAGAACCTTTTTTTACAGTTTTATTGTTCTCTGAAATTACCCATCTGTTCATTTATGTCTCTTTTCCCTTTATATCACTAAAATATTTAAAACAATTGCTTTAAAGTCTATTTCACCTAACACTAACATTTCTGTTATTCTGTTTTATTTATTCATTTTTCTTAGTTTGGATCATATTTCTTGAGTCACATTTTACACAGGTCTAGTAATTTTTATTGCATTCAGATGCTGTGACCAATACTTTGACGAGAGTGTGGACTTTTGTTGTTTTGTTTTTATAAATGTTGAGTTTTATTCTTGAGGGCAGTTAATTTACCATCAGATCAACTTGTGTTTTAAACTTTTTGAGGTGGTTTCAGTGTGGCCCGCGTTCTAGGGCTAGACTAGTTCTGTTCATAATACATACCTTTTCAGAGGTCTCAACAGAATGCCAAGGTTGGCTGGTCAGATTCCTACATTTTCTAGTACTGTGGTAGCACTGGAATTTCTAATTAGCTAATAATCCCATGCTTTGCTTTACCAAAATTTTGCTTGTATATGTGCTCTTAGTGATCATCCAAAGGATTAATGATACTGCTATAATAATTGTTTGAGCTCTTTCTCTGTGTACTTCTGATCTCTCTGGGACTCTATTCACATTAAAGTAAGCTCCTTCAGCAGCTACAAACTCAGATTTCTAATTTCTCATTTCAGTGAGACCACCAAAATATACTTCCCTGCACGGTGATCCAAAATGTACATCCAGGATGAGATCCTGGGCAATCATGTGTATCACTCTTAGGAATCACAATTCTCTACTGCCTATTGTAAAATGCCTAAAATTCAAGCTTCTTATAGTTTGTCCAGTTTTATATAGCTGTTTATGTCAGGAAGGCTAAACTAGTGCCCATTATTTCAGAATGGTCAGAGCAAAAGTCCACCTAAAAGCCATTTTACATCATAGGACAGATGGCTTATTTTCTTCTCACTCCCAAATTGAATTCCAACTCTATCTCCACAAAGAGAGTTATTGTTACCTTTTTTTAAGAAAGAAGATTTAAAAGAAATTACTTCAAAGAGGATTTTAGACAAGCCTCAATCTTACATTCTACCTTATCTTCAATCTCCCTACAACTGCTAGTCCTGATGTTAACTTCAGTTAGAGAATTTGGCCAAATCTTCAAGCTCCAAATCAACAATCTCTCTGTCAATGTGGATTTCAGGCTGCGATTGAAAAGACTGCTCTTATAAATGATACAGTTTCTTCTCTTTTCATTTTCAGATAGATTCTTATTTCAAAGTAAGCCTATTTCATGTAATTGTAAAGGCCTACAGGAAGGATAAGCTTGAACAATGTTTGATCAGGGTTCTGGTTATGTGATTCTCTTGGTTTCATTCCTCTTCTATGTGTCAGCCTCACTGACTTGTTGACTTCCTTTATGATGGCAACGACTGCGGCATTTGTAAGTTTTACTTCTATATACCACACCATACTAGAAGGAGGAAATTTATTTGTGTAATGGAATTTCTATGCAATTGATATGGTATTGACATGGAACCCAGTGGCTGGCTTAATCTAGGTCACATGCTCTATCATTAATCTAGCTAGATTCACAAAGGAGGTTGAGTGCTCTGAAAAAGAGAATAGCAGCTGAATACTTGGCAGGCAATCATGTTTATTACAGTTGTAGTCTGATTTACTTGTTTAATGTTATAAGCATTTTTCAAGTCTTTAAAATTTTTGGTTATCATACCATACTGATACAACAAACTATGCTCCATAAATCACTATAATGCTCTGAAAACTAAATTATTTCCTTGAAGCCTCATTTTTTTTATTCTTATGATGTCACTATGAAAGAGGTTAAGGAAATATATTATTAACCCCCCTCAATTTACAGATAAAATAATTATGTCATGGCTATGGCTATGCCAAATTCATGAAGAGACCAGATCAGTACAATTACAGAATTTCATGCATCAAACTATACCCACTTAAAAATAGCCAACCATATTATGTAAAAGAGAGATAAATTCAGAATTTCAGATTAGTTAAACTCCAAATAAATAAAGTTTCAAACTTTTCTTAACTGGTTGGAGACAAGATATTATTAATCAGTCAAAGGGCACGTAATAAAAATTCATTTGTAAAGGTTAATTTATTACATTTTAATTATTACTTTAAAGTGTATTATACTCTAAAGATATAAAATTCTTTGTCCGATTGTTCTGTTAATCATTACCTATATATTATTATGTTCTATCAGATATGCAACACTCATTCCTCTAAAATTCTTTCTGTGTCACTAATTTGATATTCAGTCCTTCTTCCCTCCCTGGTCTCTTCTTCACTCTCTCTTTCCATTTCCTCTTTCCCTCCCCCAACCTCCACCTGTTACCTCACCACCTCAAAGACACATAAGCAGGTAAGATGGAGAGACTGGAGCACCAATGATTCATAAAACCCAACCATTATATCAAATAAGAGTATTACTATAATTATATCCCAAATATGTCCAACCTAACTTTTTGGCAGGACATTGCACAACATACTACAACACTTTCTCAATTTTATAAATATTTCTTACATAAGTTTCATCACCTTATCCTCATACTTATTCTTAAAAGTCAAGGAAATCAGATAGTTTACATAGATTACTCAGTACAATGCCTGGACAAAGTAAATACCTAATAAATATTACCTATCTTCAATAAGTGTTTTAAGAAAAGTGTATATCCTTTAACTAATTATACCTGAATAATCAAAAAATCTACAATTAAAATTTCAACCAAAACACTCACCCAGTGAAAAGCTATATACTCCTTCCTGTTAAGTATTATGTGGTCATTTTGGCTTGTGAATGGCACTATTCCTCACAGAATTGATTGATTTTTCCACTACCCTTCTCAGGATTCAGAGTTCTCCCTGTTTAGGAATTTCAGGGGGAAAAAATCCAATGAGTCCTATGATTGGTGTTGTTATGAAATATAATTGAGGAATCTAAATGGCGTACAAGCAAGAGATTCAGTGAACAGAAGAGTCTGAGGAGCAATATTCCTAAACTATAATCAGCATTTTAAAGAATAAGATTCTACTGGTCTTTCTGAGCTGTTTGATTCATCCTACTACCTTACTCAAATGATAAGAACAACTGAAAACTTTACAAGATGAAATGTTTTGCATGAGGCCAAAGACTTTGTAACCTTAAGTAAGATTAAAGAGCTTTTCTCTAGAGGATCAAGTTAGACATACCCTGAAGCATTTTCCTGGTCCTGTGACCTGAGACAGAGCACTCTAGCTCAGTCTCCCACTGGGCTGCTGGTAACTGCCCCCTCACTGTGGGGCAGAATTAATTAGTGTCTCTGAAGCTCTTCCAAACTACTGTCCAAAGGACATACATAACAGTGGCCCCTCAAGCATAATCATCCTGTCAACCTTTTACCACCCCACAGCCCATTTACATGGCTCATGTTTTAACACTTACAGTCCTGCAGTAAATTTAGCCCAGCAACATGCAAAGTGTTATTAGTCTCCAGAGAGCATATTTAATATTTTTCTTTGCAGATTAGCAGAACTGAATTTACTCATTCCTTCTTGCTATTCAGTATAGCCTTGTATTTTGGCATGCGACCTTAATAGAAATGTTTTCCTAAGCATTTGAAACACAAACAGCATTGGAACAATTTCCAGGCAGGGCACCAAACGAGTGCCTGTTGGAACAGGGAATCACAGCTGTAAAGGGATTGAAGAGTACTGCACGCACACCATCCATCATGCTTCTGTGTGAGGCACAGAATGGGGAGAGTTTGTTGCCTCTGCTGCTCCTGGGAGTTTAGAGCCTATCAATCTAGCCATTTCAGCAATGTCCGCTATGCCTTTCACTCTCCATTCGCATTTGAGATCTGGAGCCTTTCTGCAGATGATCCCTGCCCTTCCATCTGCTTTGGCATCTGTGCTAGGAGCAGTAGCAAAGCTTCACAGCTGTGGTTTCCCTTGCTCAAGCCTCCAGGACCAACTCTGCAGATGCTCTAAGCACAATATAATTGGGATATTCTTTCAACCCCTGCTCACATGTTCCTTTTGAGTAATGCGGAGAAGAAAATAAAACCCATCAGAAGTAATCACAAAAAGAGAAGTTTCTCGTCTTTATTCAAAGAACCACAACAAATTACCAGGGCAAACAATTTACCAAGATTTCTGCTCAGGATGATTCAAATCACTAATGTTCTCCAGTGGAACAAGTTGGAAAAAACACCCTACAGTACTGAAGATAAGAAAATAAATATAAATCAGAGCAACTCAATTTAGGAATGTTTTATTCTATAATTTGTTGTGTGTGTTTTTATAGAAATAATATATGCTTATTGTAGAAACTTGGGAAAATATGGACAACTATTTGGAATAGGGATTGGAAAATTATAGCCTGTGGGACAAATTCAACCCACTACCTATTTTTATACATAAAGTTTTACTGGAAAACAATCATGGTCATTTGTTGACCTATTGTCCATGTCTGTTTTCATGCTATAACCAGAGGGTTACTTAGTTGTGACAGAAACAGGATGGCCAGCAAAGCCTAAAATATTTACTATTTGGCCCTTTAGAAGAAAAAAAGATTATCTATAATCTGATAACTCAGATATAAACAGTTTTATTTTTATTTTTACATAATTATTTCTTTTTAGAGCCTTAAGGAAGGGAAACATATCCTTCTCTGAATCTCCAATTTAATTCCTCTTTCAGAGGAAGAAATAATCAGATCCTAAGAAACAGGTCTGTGTTTCCTAGTGAATAAAAAAAGCCAGCAAATAGCAGCAGAATCAATCTTCCTTCTTCATGTGGGCACTCTCTTCACTGCTGTTTCCTGTCTTTCCTGGAGACTGTCCAATGGTGAAGTCTAGATTTGGGCTGAGGCAGAGAGTGAAAGCCTTTTAAGCTTTCAGCCTAACTAGTTTGCTTTGGCCTAGGTTAATGACAAAGAACACTTTGTCTTGGAGTTTTGGACCCAAACCTGATGTCACAATTGAAATTCAAAGAATCAATTCAGCCATGCAGAAACATATAGGTTTTTTTTCCTAATACATACATCATTTTTTTTCAAAAATCCTCCACATCCTCACAACACATGCATCTTGAACTCAGCAATTAGTAATATGTCAGTTCCAATAATTTAGATATTTCTTATGGTCATTTGTGAGCTCCTATCAGGAAAAAATTGCAAACATCTGTAGTGAATTACTTCAAAGATGAGTATGGATTGGAGTGGAAAGATCTGTTCGCAACTACTTATTTTATCCTAACTACTCTTTCCAGCTGTAAATGTGAATCTTTTCTTATAACCGTGTAGCATAAGCTTTCTAAGATCACTGTCTTACTCATTTTTGTGTATCCTCCAGAAACTAGACAAAGTTAGCAACCAGTGAAATTATTTCTATCAGCTTTATGATCCTGGAGGCTACTATATTGCTCTTTAACCAACATATACTCAGTTAACACTTGCTGATGAGGAAGAACAAATGCCTAATATTTTTCTGAAACATAATCACATTAAATTTTTTGGCTTGTTTATTTTTCAGGTTAGAATTTTAAAAACTATATTACATAGCATATGGAGAAATTTTCTCCCTCAACTAATATGTCCAACTCATATGAATACTTTTACAGAATAATCATTTTCCTCTTTCCATTAAATGATATCAGGAAATGCTACAGCTTGGTTTAGTCTTTTCCTGAACAACAAATTCACCATGTTGCCAAAATGATGATTTATTAAAGTGAAAATGCAATATTTTATGCACCACAGCATAATGGATTTTTGCTCTGCTGGTAGTATTATTTCACTCTTGTCTTATTTCACTCACAGGCTAGTAGTACTTTACCATTATTAGCTAAATAGCTGAAATAATGCATGTACCCAAACAAAGATCACACTCCCAATATTATTGAAATGCATATAATTACTAAATATCCATGAAACCAGTAAAACGTTACGTCTGACAAAGAATTATTGTTTCATTTGTTTCTGAGAAAACATGTTCGTGGAATTGAGAAAATGCTCAATAAGTAATGACAGACCAAGCTTAAGATGTTGTGGCAATGCTTAATATTAGGTATAGAAAATACACAGAGGTGAAAGTATACTTTTACTCTTGGTTTTATCCTCCTATATTTTTTCTTTAATATGCATTTGTTATATGCACAGTCAACCACAGCCTAAAAGAATTCTATAAACTGTTAGTTTTATTAAACCATTATTACATAATAATTTTTGTAGAACTTTTCCATTAAAGCTTTTGAGTTGATGTAAAGTAAATAAGAGATTAAAGAATATTTTTAAAACAATAAAAATAATAACATTTAAAAGATAGACTTTATCATATGAACATTCATCTTCAGAGTAAGATATAAAATATCAGACAGAGCTTCAAGTGTGGCAGAAGAAAGAGGAAGAGTTATCATTCCTTCCCATACAAACAGCCCTCCAGCCTTTTCCCACTTCTCTTGGAATAATTCTCCATGCATACAAGGAACAAAATGAAACTGCCACAGTAATGATGCTCTTTGAGCACCATGAATGTGGTCTCCCTTCAAGCACAGCTCAGGCATTGGCCATGCTGAGGGAAAATTTCTTGGTCAGGAGTCATATGGTTGCACAGAAGAGAAACAAAGAAATATCAGCTAAGTGAAATGAGGGGTGGGGGTGGTAGGAAAACTGCAGGAAAAATCCCAGTGAATACCAGGAAAAGGGAGAGAACAAGGAATTGAAAATTATCTGGAATCAGAGTAGGAACTCCCTGGGGCTGCATGTGCTTTTTTTTTTTTTAATTTTCTGCTTCTCTCTAAATGTTTTAGCTTTATTCTCTTTTTCTCTACATAGCAGCTTTTTCTGATCTACTTTTTTATGAACCATCAGACTGTGTCAGCCCCAGCTCATCTAAGTGCCCTAAAAGAATGAACAGAGTAACTGTGCCTCAAATTCAAAATCCTCAGAGAGAGAATCTAATTGGCTGCTTGTAAACCAAAGGGTGATCTCCAGCTGGATTAGCTGTGGTCAGGGATTCTAAGTCATTTAGTACCAGTGTTGTCTCTCCTCAGGCTATCAGGGCAATTTGAACTGGGCTGAAAATTGCCCTAATTTCCACTACAGGCTGTAGGTAAAACAACATCATAGATTCTACTAGGTTAGTCAGGGCCTCCATAAACCCAGCTCCAAAGACACCAGAACCTTCCCAAATCCATCCATGTATGCACAGATTAAGGTATTAAATCTAGCTCTGTTCCCAGAATATTGACTGACCGAAGTACTATTTATTGTGACCAATGAAACTATCTTCTCAAGACTCTATCCAATAAATTCTTAATTTTGGTATCTTACAGCATGGGGTTAGAGTGCTAACTATATAAGTAAACATTTGGAGAACAGGCCTTAATTTCTAATGCCAGACCTACTTTACCCACGGTGCCAGTTCCCTCAATTAACTTCATGAAAAACTATATAATTTTTTAAAGACCTTCAAATAATCAGAAATCAAGAATTATCACCATTTTCACATTATAATTGATACAAAATTTCTGAATAATCTACTATATTTCTTCCTCTTCATCTTCCCCCTTTCCTTTCATTCTCTTGTCTCCCTTCTCCTCCCCTTCCTGAACAATTCAGTCCAAAAGCTATCTAGTGGAACTAAGCAAGGCAGGCATCCACATGCTGAAAGGGAAGGGACAGCAGTCTAGCATGGCATCCTGGAACCCAAGAGGGATGGTTATGGTATCTGTGCAAGAGAGTGGCCCAGAACCAAGAAGAAAAAGGAAGGCATCTTAGGGAGGGGCTTCAGAGCTTAAGTAGGGTGAGGAGGATATCCACGCAAAGGACAGTGGTGAAAATGGCCTGGTGTTCAGAGCCTTTTCAGGTGAAGAGAGTGTATGTTCAAATGGAACAGTGCTGCAAAAGATCTGGTGCAGATCTTAGAGCCCAAGCAAGGTAAACAACGAGTACCTAGTTGAAAGGTGAAGTAGACAAAGAAGTGGCAATGGCAGCTTGCATAAAGTCTTGAATATGTAACCAAAATGAGGAAAGCATTAAGTAAGTAATTATACTGAGGATAATGGGAACCAATTTTCTCACTATAAGAAAAGAAAGGTAAACTAGAATAAACTTTGTGGTATTAGATTTAAATTGCAGATATTGGAGTTACCATGTGGTTTTAAATATACAGATAAAGATTTACAAAGATATGCATGAGTAAATGGATACATTTAAAGTTAGATAAATAAATATCTGTAAGTATAAATGTAAATGTAATGTTCTTTAGTTTTGCGTACTGAAAGGGACAAAAAGCAGTACCCCCCAAAAGAAGTATATCTACTTCTAAGATTTTGGTTTCTAAAAGCTATTCTACACTATAAGAAACCATGGATCCCTGGGAAAATAGCTGATTCCAGGATGGAAGCAGACAAATATAAGATGACCATGAAACATTATTTTTCTGTCAGAAAGTAAGGAAGAGTTCAAAGAATGATGAGGACAAGTCAAAGTACACAGAACTCAGATTTAAGAAACTCCTATTGAACAAATGTAGAACAATTTGAGCACCAGTAAAAATAAGTCATAGATTATAAACCACTAGATGAAATAGTATTCACAAATCCATAATGATGTAAAAACATTAAAAAATACTGAAATTTTGATGAGAACCAGAACTTTATATAGCCTCAAAGTACTTCTTCACAAAATATCTAATAATTACATAGGGCAAAATGGAAAACTTACAGTAGAAAATTCTTTCAGATTCCACTTTAATCTAGTAATCAAAATGAACATGACATATGATGGAACAAACACAAAATATGTTCCACATGATGGGGTGAGATGGGATTGCATTACTTCAATGATATTCTTCCAAAGACACATTCTGAATCTAATTCATAAGAACACATCATAAATCCCAATTGCGGCATATTCTACAAAACAAATGGCCTGCAATCTTCAAAATCATGAAAATTAAGAAAAGCCTAAAAAAGAGTTCCAGATCTAAAGAAATTAAATAATGAGACAACTAAACACAGTAAGTGTTTGATGTTGTTCTTGCTGTTGTTATAAAGGATAGTATTAGGGTAACAGGTAAAACTTGAATAGGAGATAGGATAATAATAATATGCAATAATAAATAAACACTGATTTTGTGATTTTTCATCACTGTATTTTGGTTATGTAAGAAAGAATCTATCAGAAAATATGAATATCTTTAAGCTCCAACATTGCACAGGTCTAGGAAGCAAAAAATTAGACATACAATAGAAATAAAACGCACATAAACAGTGATAAAATCTTTGCATTTCAAGTGTTAACCTGAAATAACACAGAAATTTTAAATTATCTACAACTAATAAAATAAAACATTACAAGGCACCATAGTAGACATTCTCTCAATTTAAAAAAAAAAAAGCAAAGAAATGCAATTTTCTTCATTTTCAACATTAAAAAGCTGGGTCATAGCATGGTTACTTGCCCAAGATTGTATCACTTATAAATGTTAAGGTGTGCTAGTAAATGTTTAACAACTGGTTCCCTAAAGGAAAAAAAAAAAAAAAAAAAAAAAAAACAGCACCTTGCTCTGTAGCATTTGCCAACTTCTGTGTTGTAAATACTCCCACCAAGACTGATTTCAAGCTAGCAACAACATAACATCTTTAGCACAGAGTTAGGTAGAGATGCACACAGCCTCCGCTTGCAAGCCAATGCAAGTCAGCTTTCACAACAGCTCTGGTTAAGGTCTTTTTGAAAACAGACAGTTCAAGTCCAGAGCCAATGCTTATATTTAAATCTTGATCTAAAGAGAAAAAATCGTTTCAATATAAGGAAGGGACATGTTTTATAAAAAAATAAACACTAGGAGACACCACAGTCCCAAAGCAACACAAAAAGAAGATCCAAACATACCAGAATATTTGGTGAGAGATTTCACCAATTATTAATGAAAAGGAAGGAAAAATTAATACAAAATTACACTGTAAACGATTTCTCATATGCAGAGTTACACACATTAAATGCTTTATTATATATGGAATATATATGAGATTTGCTAGTGTGTGTGTATATATATATGTATATATACATATATATATACATATGTGTTCATATATAGATGGTATTAGTTTCATTTTATGAGACTGGTTGATAAATCATGAATACAACTGAATGAGGTGCTATATTCCCTAATTTATGGGAGAGACAATGAAAATCAGGTAGAGTAAATAATTTTTTTAAGGTTTTAAGTGAGAAAGTGAAAGAGTAAGAACTTGTACCTGGGATCTTATGAAATCAAACTAATATCTGTACACTGTGGATTTTCTTCTGCTTTGCAACCGTGTAAACTTATTAATATTAGGGAAGGTGGAGAGAGAAGTATTTATGACCATTTAAGAGTTTATACCAATCTCAACAATCCAGCCTCAAGGAATACAGTTTAGAAATAAAATTAATTCCAAACAATTTAAAATATTTACTTCCATTTTTCTAGCACAATGAATAGGACCTGAAAACCATAGCAAAGCTTCTTTCAAATCTCTTTTTTTATCTCTGATGAATTTTTTCATACTGCTTTTGAATCAGAACTCCCAAAATTACTGCAAAATTTACCCTCCACCTTAACCCACATACATACAGACATTCTCCTCTTTCCTTTTTATCTTTCCTTCTTATTCTAAATTTCCAAGCTCTGGAGAGCTTTGCATTAATTACCTTATTTAGTCCTAACAATAATATGGCAAGATAAGTATTAGTCTCAGAGAGGTTGACTTGCCCAAGGCCTTACATGTAGAAAACGGCTAATAGATGTATCTAATTTTGAAACCATATTCTTCCCAGTACACCACACTTTCAGTTTCATACACCAAGAAATCCTAGAACCTACTATAGAAAATCTGAATTTTTGATTTTCAGATGTTTCCCTTCTGAATAATTAATGACTTCATCCTGTACATGTACGGGCTAATGTCCTTTAGCCCAAAATGAAGAAAAAGTATCAAATCAGAATATCCAAAAGAAGCTGGGTGACATCAACAAACATCACTGGAGCTTACGCTGATACTTTATATGAATGCAGCTGGAGAGCATCCCCAGAACAGACAGAAATATCTACATTTTATATTAAGTGTGACTGAGGTTTCTCAGGTTTAATGTTAAGGTCACTAATTAAACAAGATGCTGAAGCTTCTTCAGGATCTTGCTTATGTAGAAATGGCTTATGAACTAGCAAGGAAAAAATGATCAGCATTTGTTTTCTTACCATTTCTTAATCTTTAGAAACCCTTTCTGACTTATTTTCTAGAAGGGTATTTTGCTAAAAACACAATTATTTCCCATTGTAAATATCTACTGACTGATGTAGATATTTACCCCAGTAAATAATTTAATATTTACCCCAGTAGATAATTTAAACCCCAGTTGTGCTTGTCATCATAGTTGTCTTGGTATAAGTTAAACATAATTGTTTAAGGATTTAGATAATTTTTAGTCCTCTAAGGATTGCACATTATGGAGCCCAAGTGATGCTGCATTGGCAATCATCCTGGAACTAATAACAGCAGTTATTGGGCCTGTGATCTCTTAGGAATTAACAGCCAGACTCTTTTTTTCTCAATTTGCAGGACATCATCATTACCATTAAAAGGCAGTTAAGATGATAATGTGCCACTGTAACTCATACAGTGGGCAGTAAAGGGTTATAAGGGAAAAGTGCTGAGATAGCAGTGCTGACTCAGCCTTATAGACTTGAATGTTCTCCCTTTTGGGCTGCTGCTTGGAAAGTATTTTAAAGTGACAGAAGACTGGGCACTCAAGATAAATTTTTGTTGGTGATGTTGGTTTCTTTGTTTCCTATGGATGACTCCCTTCCTAGTGGCCCTGAAGAGAGTCAGTCCTTTCCCACACAAATGACAGGATTTCCTATGGGTCTGCTTGTTCAATGATTTATAATAACAGCCAAGGATTTCAGAACAAAGGAATGAAATTATAACACACAAATAGAGTAGAAAAAGCAGTAGCCTTAAGAGAGGAAGAGCTATGAAAACTACCCACGATAAGGTGAGATCAAGGATGTGCAAGGTGCAAAGTAGGGAAAGTGACAGAGAAATGTAATTCAAATCAATAAACATTTGTTAAGTCCCTACTGTGCTGCAGGCATTATGCTATGCACATGGCCTTCATGATCCCCTCCCACTTGGAGCTTACACTTATCTGGGAAGACAAACACATGCGATAAATACTTTTAAATGCAATGAAATGGAAAGTATAGAATGCCATGGGATCAAACAGCAGGAAATTCTAAGCAAATCAAAAAGATGTCAGTACAGAGCAGCACAATAACAGGGGGAGAAATTAAACAAACCAGTAAGAATTGAAGCAAAACCCACAAAGCCTTAGAAATCACCAAAATAACTAAAATTGAATAACCTGCAGTAGAGGTACATAAAACTCTACCATTATAATAATAATAATGGCTGCCATTTACTTAGGTCCTGTGTTATGTCATGCTAAATGCTTTATATGAAATATTTTATTTAATCTATATGACAACCTGATTGGGTGGGTATTAATAGCTCATATTTACAGGTATATAAACTGAAATTTAGGTAACTTGCTCAAGGTGACATAGCTAGCAAATATCAAAACCAGGAGTTGAATTTAAATCAGACTAACTATACAGTTAATTCTTTTGACCAATATGCTGTATTTCAATGCCCAGCGATAAATGGAGAATAACACCCAAGATTCAACAGCCAGCTTAATTAACAGAATCAAAAAAAAAAAAAAAGATATAAGGGAATGGAGTGAAGACTAGAAAACAGTGGAAGAACAATACTTGGGCCTACGACTGCAGGAGTTTTTTATTACCAATTTGCTACTCAGGTAGGATTAGTATCCAAACTTAGCTGACCTTATAAAGGTTACAAAGAGATCATGGTAAGTAAATATAACTGATGAATTTAGCATATCTATAAATCGGCAGTATATTAATTCCTCAACATTTTGTTTTTTGAATGATTTCTATTTGTTTCAATGACATCTGCTCCTAAACACATTTGAAATACTTTATTCAATTATGGTAATAATAGCAAAATTATATATCATCAGAAAAAAAAAGATCAGAAATCAATAGTGGTGGGGAAACATCAAAACTTCTGACTGAGAAAAGCTACAAAAAATGAGAGAATAAGAGTTCTTTCTGAGCTTTGTAGAAACAAGGGCAAAGAAAAATACAAGCTATGAGACATAGCTCTCATTGTCAGAAAAGCAATCCATTTGATGAAAAGAAATAAGGTTTTTCTGCAGTCTAAGCATTAAGAGGAATTTGCCACCAGGATCTTCATACAAGATAAACTAAGCAACATAAAGAATCCATTAATAATTTCCCCCATAATTATTTTATTAAGTTATTTGCAAATAATCTCTTTCTTTTTAAAGATCTATGGGAAACAACTTTTGAGGTGCCTAACATATGTACCACAGAGTCAAGCGGCTAGTGACTACATATCTGACTTGTGCCAGATAAATGATTCAAGTTACAACAGTAAGACCCCAAAAAGAGAAACTGTACTGCTGCACTGACTGGGAGAGGAGAGTACACAATGGCAGAACTCAGAATCAAATTTACCTATTCCTTCTGCTGTTGCTCCCAAGGCATCTCCCTTCCCTGAAGTCTGGTTCTTCATCTTTTTCTTGAATTCCATAACATATTCTATGACTTCCAAAATATTTCCACTTTTGTAAAGTTACCTTGAGTCAGTTTCTTTAATTTGTAACACAGGTGCTTAATTAATACAATTACAGATTTTTAAATCATAGGCACTATTTATAGAATACCTGAATCAGTGCTGTTCTTGCTCACCAGCTAGTTTTAGCTTACCAGTTAGTGTAAACTAATTCTGAGACAGCCAAAACCAACCCTACTATTTGACAGAGGAAAATGCAAACATTTTAGAAATGCTGCCTAAATAGGAATTGGCATACAAAGAGGTATACTAATCAAGGTTTTAATGTATTCTTTCTGCCTTCTCCTTGCAATTCTAACAAACAGCTCTAACATTAATGTAGAAGTGATATACAAACAATGATAGGAAAGATATAAACATATATCACATATAATATATTGAACAACAGTGTACCAAGTTTCGTGCTAGATACTTGCCATAAACTTTGGTTTTTTGCAAGCCCTTAAGGTGTCTTAGGGTTTGATAGCTCTTTGTCCTTTAAATTCTGTGTCCTCTGAGATACAGGAATCAAACAGATATTAAAATATCAGTGTCTGGTGGGGAGGATGGTGATCATGTACAGCTTGGGCTCAAAAAACAACATGGTTTTTCTACCCATTTTCTCTGGATCCATGTTACGCACCAGGTCATAGTAACTGATCAACTTTAGTTTTGTCTCTGATACTATTCCCCAACACCATCTCTTCACTGCAGGAGTACAGACTGTGGAGTTCCTTTTGATTTGATAAACAATGAAAATCTACTTGAAAGGAGCATATAAATCAAACCAAGAAAAAGGTAGAAGGAGCTGATTTTGCAGATTAAGTGCTTTTCTCCAGTCAAGTGAGGAAACCCACCCACTCCTACTTCTCTGTGAATGGAGTAAACCGTGGGGGGAAGAAAACAGAAGTGTTGCCCTGGTACCACTACCTCCTAAACAGTGGAGCCCCTTCTTCTCTGTGGTACTCCTCAGTACCTAACCGTATTATTATTTCTATTGAGAAAAATGTATCAGAAATCTTAAATACTTCACCCAACTGGGTTTGAATTTAAACATCTATTTGAGTCCAAATCCCATAATAGAATGTTTTTAAGCTATTCGAATCCAAGGACATTCCAGAGCAATGAATAGGGTCCGAGCACTGGAATGATGAGTTCAGACAGAAAAAGAACAAAAGCAAAACAAGAACATATGTACGTTTAATTAAAATTGGGAAAGGCAGCACAGTAGGTGGATATGCTATCTTGGCAGGCAGGAGTGTCAGGCTCCAGCCGTGCCTCAGCAAATCATCATCTGTGTGATGTGACCTGCCTAGAGCAAAACTCTGAAACACTTGGGAACTCAATTCCCTCATATTTAAGATGTCTGAAAATGTCACGAAACAGTTAAACAAATTAATCTTGTCTGCCTTCTCCTTTGTATGGTTGTCTCTCTCTTTTACATGTGTCATACTTTTAAAAGTATGTTATAGTAGAAAATGACCACGATAAATCATAGTCAGACAATCAAGCTTTTTGCTCTGTTGATCCCACCAAACTTTTCCATAATCTGCAGCAAATCACTGTGTCAGTCACTGCCTTCAGTTGCTTGCTTCAACTTGCAGACTTGGGTATAGGTGTCCTTAAAAGCCAGTCATGACTCAGGCAGCTATTTCTTAAGTATCCTCAGAAACAAAGGGGCCTGGAGGCCTTTCCATCCTAAGCTAGTTCATAGGACACTGGATCTAGAGATGCCACATTCAAACCTCCTTTAGAGACTAGCAGGCATCAACTAATGACCCTCAACTTTGAGCTTGAAAGAGTGAGTGAGTGGTGCTTTTCAGTTATCGTTCTTAGACAGGAAGTAGTTGATTTCATGGGCAAGGAAGAAAGTGAATCAAATATCTGGTAGCAAGAAGAGTGTATTAGTTGTCAGTTATAATTTCCTACATCCACTAATTTCTTGCCACTTTCAGACCACCTATGTAATTCCCCTCCTAACTTTTTTTTAGCAATATTTAGGGGGAAGGAAAGAAGAATGATGAGTTTTCACTAAAGAGTTGTGAGTAGAAGAAATGCATGCCACTATTCTGGTGGCAAGAATTCAGTCTCATCAGCAATAACTTAATAATCAGTGTAAGATCTTTTAGAGCTCTCTTCTTTCCTCTAGCATGGAGATTAGCAACTCTCAGAAAGGTAGCTACCCTGTTGTCTGGATCCCTGAATGATTACAACAGAGTCTCCTAATTACCAATAGTGGACAGGCACTGTGAGCAAAAGACTGACCTTTGTTATTTAAACTACTAAGACTGGTCTCTGTTTATTACCACAGTATTTACATACCTATTCTGATTGACATAGGAAGCAACATTTTCTTATCAGTATTTTTGCAGTAAACCATCTGTCTTGTTGTAATTTTTTGCTATTGCTGGTAGATAGTTTGGTCGAAATCAATGCACATGAAAAGTCTTAATTTCTTAAGAGATTCCACTTTTTAAAATTTTTCCTGAAATTTGTATTTCCTAAACTTTTTCTTGAGCATTTCTTTCTTTAAAAAAAAAAACAAAATGAAACTAAGTGACAAAATCACGCAGCACCACCAACTCATGTTAACCAGATACATTATACACATTATACATGTTTTCAATATTATACATATTATACCTATGCTTTAAGATTTAAAAGATAATGAGAAACTCGAGTGAAATCAAAGAAAGATCAACATAACTGCAGACTACAGGTATCCCTTAGACTTAGGATCATGCATTTATTAAAATAAATAACATTACTAAGAAGGAAACAGATGAAACTACAAAGACTAAAACCCTTTGGGGCAGCCAAAATTATCTGAGTCTCTTAAGAACAATATTGCCTAACACTAGTTTCTCTCATCCTAGCAAAAAGTGACAGCTTCTTCTCATTCCCTACGGCCTATTTCAAATTCTGTGTTTGGAGATCTAACTTCTAAAGCCTAAATCATCCTTGATCCAGAATCCAACAATGTGGGTGAAAACAATCAGCTTTTTAGTTCAATCCAGTTTCAGGCAAAAAGGTAGATGATGAATTTAACAGGATTGATTTCTTTTTCTTTTTTCCTTCAGATCTTAATGTCCACTCTTCAGGGAGCCAATGAGGGTTTCAGTAAAACAAAAGCTATTTTAATTATTTGGATTTCTTAACTAGCCATTATTAACTGGTCAGAATAAAAAAGTTTAATTTAACTTAGTCAGCTAAAATCTCTTTGGATGTGGTCAGAAATCATCCAGTGGCTTCAGATTTCTCATTAAGATATTCCAAAAAAACCAGTTAAACTTTATACTTCCCTATAAATATCTGGTTTCATGGACCTACTATCTCTGCTCTATAATTGAGGAATCTTTCTTCTACTTTCCACTGTGGCTGTTCTATCATTTCTTTTCTTATAAAAGCTACTGTTCCCTTGTTAAGATATGAAAAGTTAACCTCTACAATCCTCTATCATCTAGCTCTCACTCCTAAGGGTTTGTTAATTCATTCAACTATTTGAAAGAGAACAATGATAATGAGCTAAGGCTTCCAGTCAGACAGGCCTTGAAGAGCTTATCAATTTGTCAGTCTCTTTCTTCTGTCTGTTAAATGTATATAATAACATGTACCACAAATGATGGCTATATGACTTTTAAATAGATGATGTATATATAACACACTAGGCAAATAGCATGGTGATAAGTAAAGGTTCAACAAATGACAATTCCTATTAGCTTATGATAGGATAAAAAACAATACATGAGGGCTTAGGGGTGATGAATTTGTATCAGTCATAATATGTAACTCTGAACCTTTAGTTGATAATAAGTTTTTTGAAAACAAAAATCATGGTTCATAACCAATTTCACGTGCTTTAGCTCAAATACCATGTTTTATACAAAGTAGGTATTTAATAAGTGTTTGACAAGTAACTGAGTTTTCACAAACATGGAACTGAAATTTATGTCTATTTTGCATTTTTCTTGCCAGTTTATGTGTGGAGTTAGTGTTTTTATCTTGAATCTCTCGGTTTCATAGAGGTTTGGTGTGGGTACAGAGAAAGGAATGATTGCTTACTTTGGAGATCTGTTTTTATCTGTTAGCTATGTACTGATGGACAGCATAAAACATTTTCTCATATTTGAAAACTAGTCATACTACAACCCAAACTTTGGAGTTTCTAAATTTACTCTCATTTGGCAAAAATAATATTTTCATTTTTCAAAAAGACTTAAAATGCTCAAACAGTGGCAAACAATTCTTGCAAGGAACATTTTAATGAGTCAAATGTAAATATATGTAAATAAATTAAACCCACACAAATTAACTTTCCATACAAGTGCTTATAATTAAGAGAAACAGTGTCTGAAAGTAGAAATTTGGGTTGTGCTTAGCTTTAGTTAGCCAAGAGAACAAATTATGTCCAAGATTATCCTGAATCTATTATGTGGAAATGTAGAAATAGCACTCATTTCCCTGGGCTTCTTCCACTGGGAGTGTAGCTCCTGAGCTAAGGACAAATCCAACCTCAGAGGTTCCAATGCAAGTTTTATGTTTTCTTCCTCCAATTCAGTGCATTAGCTAGTGAGAGAATAGCCTAACCAATAAAGCTAAACCTAAGAAGTAAAATCAGAAAGTTTATGTATAATCCTAATCCTCTCTCCTTCAAATCAGTACTATATATCCCTAACATTTGTAGGCATCTCAGCTCTAGACAAATCTATCCTTAGAGTAGCCAGTATCAGTTGATTCTTTATTTCTATCTTAACATAGACATCAACTTTTAAAAATCTAAATATGTAATATTATCATCCAACTTGGAGATTTCTTCTCAACATCCACTTTGCTATCTATCCTCACTTTGTGATTTCCTAAGAAACTCCTTCCTAAACTAAATCTAAACTGAGATTACATCAAGAAAGTCCCCATAGATACCAGCTCTTCACAGTAGTTAATGTTTTTCACACAATCAGTAACAAAATGACAACAGAGAAACAAACCTAAAGCTCCTTCTTAATACTGAAGAGTCCTGTGTCACAGCAGCATCTAGGACCCTGTGACAGTTCCAAAGCACAAATGATGGCATCAACACCAATCCAATCCTTCTATTTGCTGGACAATCCCTGTGGCTTCTTTCTCTCTTAAGTAGCCCAGGAGCATGCTCGCTCTCAGGGTCTCTCATTAATTAATACTGGTGACAGTAGGTAAACTAACCTAGAAAACTGTGTAAGTTCTCAGAGCTTAAAGCTCAACTGTTCTTGGCCAAAAAGCTCTTTTTCTTACAGTGTAGGTCAAGTGCTCTCTGCTCCCTCCCTCAGCTTCTCTACAGACGGAAAATCAGGATAGCAATGGGGACCATCTCCTGCAGCACTTTCCACTGGGTATCGAACCACACTCTAGCCAAGCACACCTCTCTGTGGGATGTGAGCTTGGGAGTCCTGCTGACTCTCTGCTTATGTCTTCTTCAATCAACCATACTTCATACTTCACTGGTGTTAGTCCCTATCCTCTGGTTTTGCAAATAATTTTTCCCATAAAGATCATGTAGAGTAACATTTCATCTAATGCAAAAGCTGTCTTCAGCAGATTTCTTATATCTTCAAAGACTTTCCACTATCTATTTATTCATTGTAATTCTTTACAAATTTTTTTCAATTTTTTACTGAAGTATAGTCAGTTTACAATATTGTGTCAGTTTCCGGTGTAGAGAATAATATTTCAGTCATACATATACACATATGTGTTCCTTTTCGTATTATTTTTCATTAGAGGTTACTATAAGATATTGAATACAGTTTCCTGTGCTATACAGTATAAACTTAATGTTTATCAATTTCATATATAGTAGGTAGTATCTGCAAATCTCAAACTACCTATTTATCCCTTGCAACCCCCTGTCCCTCCTGGTAACCATAAATTTGTTTTCTATGTCTTTGAGTCTGTTTCTGTTTTGTAAATAAGTTCATTCCTGTCATTTTTTTAGATTCCACATATAAGTGATATCATATGGTATTTTTCTTTCTCTTTCTGGCTTACTTAGAATGAGCAGAATATAAACACCTATTATAATCTAGGAACCATACATTAAAATTTCATAGTTCTTAAAATCATCCCAATCATGTCACCCTTCCTGTGGGCTGATTCTCAGTTTCTGCTGTTTTCTCCAACCCAAAGTGCCAAAGTAAAAACAAAACAAAAACCAAAACAAACAAAAAACCCCAGAAACACTGAGGTTTTACAGGTTACTTTCCTTATGTGTTATCAATTACCTAATAAATGGCAAAACAGAATTCAGATACAGGTTTGCCTGCTTCCAGGGCCCATGAGCTTCCTACTATACCATGTAGTGTGTATGCAGGCCACAGAGTAGGTATTTGATAAATACTGCTGAATAAGTGGATGGATAAATAAATGAATTAAAAAAGACAACATCATTTTGCTATTTTAAAACTGCTTTTGATCTGAAGCTTTTGGAAAATTCTACATTACTTTCTGTACAGAAGAAATCATAGCAAACATATATTCTCCAACAATTTCTGAGACATACATTTAAAGATCATTTTTCTTTAGTTTTTCAGTGATCTAAAAAATTGTTCTCAAATTACCCTGTGTTTCCATCTTCTTCCCTTATAAATGGATTGCCAACTACCACAAAACATTAGCTTTAAAGTGGATAAAAATGCTACTTGACTCTTAGGTTGGCTGAGCTGCAGAAGTGTGAAGGCAATGTGAGGCCACTGACGAAATTTATTTACTGACTGAAGGAAAAAAAAATCATCACTTAATTTATAAGGCCTGACCTAGATGAAACCCCCAAGAGCCAGGCTCTTACTTGAGAATGCACATCAGTGTCTTCA
The DNA here is from genome assembly GCF_009834535.1 of Camelus ferus. NCBI lineage: Eukaryota > Metazoa > Chordata > Mammalia > Artiodactyla > Camelidae > Camelus > Camelus ferus. The sequence continues at coordinate 16,558,479 of NC_045699.1, forward strand.
AATTCGATTAGTGTGATTTTCCAAGACATAACCACGGCTCCCAGCAAAGTGTCCAGCCACTGGAAACACAATCAATCATGCCAGGCATCATAAGCTTAATGCAAGCCCCCTGAGTGCATCATAGAGAGACAAGGGGAAAACAACCAGGAAGGAACAAAAGGTAAAGCCTTACTAAGTACATATAATTCACACACGGAATTTAAAATTGCTCTTCTCCCACTCAGTGGAAGATTTCACACTGATGATAAATAGTGGAGATTTGATACCTGAGTAAATCTCCTCTAGAGATAGCCTTTGACAAAGAGGCTAAACAAAAGAAAAAAAAAAAATCCAAGAGCTATCATCTCATATTGGCATATAAATAGTATAGTCAATAGCTTACCTTTTCCCCCTATAGTTGTAAAGCACCTTCAAGAGTATTCCCCTACAGGTAAACAAATTGAATAATTTGTCTGTAGTTATAGAACTCTTTGGAGACAGGGCTGGAACTCAAACTGAAGTCTCTGGCTAACAGTTCAGAACTTTGATCCTTTTATCACACAAGGTTCTAAAATATACAAAACACTGTGCTAGCTTGGGATGAGGACAATGAAAAAGAACTGTAAATTTCCTCCTGTCAATGAGCTTATACCTAAAATTATGCTCCCTTAGATATGGAAGGCACTTACAGATAATATACCCCAGACTTTTCATATTATGTTGATGAAGAAACTAAGGTCACATAAATAAGAAGATATACTTAATGTTATACAGCTAGTCTCTAAAAGTCTGGTCTAAAATTCAGTTTTTCTAACTTTTCACTCATCTTCCCTCACTTCACTATAATAAGTCATATGCCTGGGCTACAAGCAGGGTGGTCCTGGCTCAAGGCAGATCTGAGGTATGGATCTATCTGTTGAGTGATTTTAAGCAGTACTGCTCAACCCATATACACTTGGATTTATAGAAAGACTGAACAACCTCCTAGATAAATGATGAGTCACACCCACAACTGGACTTCGATATCACAGTGATATTTGACAGAAAGGATGTACATCCAAAGAAACCAAATTGCTAGAAGAGTCTGAAGAATTATTCCTCCTTCCAAGCCCAATCAATTTCCTGTGTGAAGAAGGTATCAGGCACAATGAGCCAGCCAGCCAAAGGATTAAAGGTAGGAGAAGCAGTTCAGGAATAAGAAATGGCTCAGACCCACTTTGTAGAATGTGCTTCATGCCCTATGAATCCCCCAAATTATTTAAAGAACATGGAGTTCTGAAATGGGGACTAAACTCCTGTTATCATACAGTGGCTAATAAGATTAAAGTAATAGTCTTAATGTGACCTTGTTGATACCCAAAATTAGCAATGCTTGAATAGCTTAAGTTTCCTTAAAAAACTAAAAAATAAGACAAGGACATGCTTAATAAAGCGTAGGCAATGGCTCCAGATACTTGGTGTCATGGAATTATAGAGAGCTGAGCTGATCAAGGATAGCTACAAATATCAGAAAGACCAATTGACAGAATAAATGGTAATATTATAGAGCAAGGCTTAATGATCGAACTCCATAATCTTCACATTTTTTTTTTTTTGGATTCTCGGTTATATCAGTGAATTCTGACTTTTAACCCAGATTAGAAAAGAATCCTAAATTTTCTAAGATTTCATTTGTAGGCCTTTTTCTTAGAAGCATTATATTATATATAATTTTTAAATCAAATTTAAGTATCAAGACACTGACAGGCATATGTAGAATAGATAAGCAAGATTATACTGCATAGCACAGGGAAATATATACAAGATCTTGTGGTAGCTCACAGTGAAAAAGAATGCGACAATGATGTATGTGTATGTTCATGTATAACTGAAAAATTGTGCTCTACTCTGGAAATTGACACAACATTGTAAACTAATTATAACTCAATAAAAAAAAAATCTGTCCAGGTGAAAAAAAAAAAAGACATCTTCTGAGATGAATATATAATCCCTGGAGAATAAAAACTGGATCTGGCAATTGCATGAGATATGTGAGTTAAATACTACTTGGTGAGTTACTTATTTCTAGTCTCTCTCTAAAACAAGATTTCTAAGTTTAAAGATAACTCTATACAGTGGCAGGAAAGAATTTTATAACGGAAGAAAATACTGGAGTTAACCTAACTCCTTTGTTTTCAATCTGAAGTGGGTACCAGAATCATACATGAGATTCTAGAAATATCTATATGCCACAGATCTGTGATACTTGATTTATAAAAAGCCCCATAGATGATTCTAACATGCATTTCTAGTTGAGTAGCCTTTAGTGAATCCATCCTCCTCTCAACATATCAGCCACAGCACATAAATAACCAAACATAGCTTGAAATCTCTTAAATGTATAGCAATTTCATTTTTGCACAGCTCTAATTAATTGAGGATTATTTTATATGCTAATTAGTGTTCTATTTCCATGTATTTTCTAGCTACTTTTCTAGAATTAAGAGCAATACAGAAAAAGTCTATTCTCTCCACTGCAAATTATCCCAACTTCTAAAATTTACATATGAGAAAACTGTAACTTGTAACAGTAATCTAACTAATCTCAGAACTGGTGTTAGAACTCAAGTCTTCAAACCTTAGGCCAATGCTCTACCCACTACGTAGGCTGAATTCTAAATTTCCTCTCACTACTAAAATGCTATGACCTTTTTCTATTCCTTAAGGCTGTGGTTCTCAACACTATCAGACTCAATGTCCCTTTATATAAGAAATATTTTAAATGACTTTTACATACAATTTTCTTTAAAAAGCAGTGTAATTATGATATAAAGTAATATATTTTAAAATATTATGTATTTCAATATAAATGCTTGCACATAACTATACTAGATTAGTTGAATGCCTACATATATGTGTAGAATTACTGGGAAACTAGAGGGGCATACTGACACAGATGTGTATCATGAGCATCACTGCAAAGAATGACATGCTTTTCTCAAAATGATGAATAATTCCATGTAAAGGACAAAACAAAATACAACTTTCCCCAATTTTCACAATAGTAGAATTCCTGAAAATCACTTATCTTTAAACTATGAAGTTGTTTTGCATTTACATATAAAATGAGTTTGTTTTCTCAGCTCAAAAATTATAAATTGGTGTTTCATGTAGTATCATGTGGAACATTCATAAATTTTGAGGGAAAGAATACAACTTATCATTTAGGTCTCCTGAGCATTAAAGGTATCAGGTATCCCTAGTGCCACCAATTAAGTGCCAGTAGTGCCACCTCTAATTATTAGAACAATGAATATTGTCCCAACAAATTTTCAAGGAAAGGGAACTACTCTCATAGAAAACCACAGTATAAGTGATTATTGTAAGTAGAAGATATCTGCTGATACTGATTCTACATAAACTTATATCAGTACTCAAAGAGAACTTTAATATCAGCAAATACATTTTTTTCATGTGAGAAAAAATTATTCTGGACATTTGCAGGCAAAAGATACAAAGCAGTTTGGTGGAACTCAAGACTCATGACTCAAGCTTCAGTCCTCATTCTTAACAGTAATTTGTTGAAACAAATTTGGTGGTATGTAGCAAGTGTTTTGGGGGTTTTGTTAAAGAAGAGTTAAACTAATGAACTTCGTCATATTTCCCATTTTTATTGGTGAATAAATTACAGTATCATATAATACTTGTTAATAAAGCTGGAGTTTCACATTACTAGCATTACTATATGTCCTGATTTGTCTTCCATACTAGCAAAAAATATTATCAGTAATGCCTATTTTAACCCTCAAAATGTACCCATTTTCATAATAAATTCTGTTTATGATTACCTTACTCCCAAATATTATGTTTGCTCCAAGACTTACTGAGTAGTTTTTACTAACCAACTACAACTTCTGATTACATATCATTGTGATGAGTGTGAATCGTCTTTCCTTCAATTTTCTTTTTATTCCATCAGTATCCTTCCTTAAAACCTTGTCGTGTTCTGCAAACTCTGATTTATGAAAAACAAAGGGATTGACACTATAATGTTAGAGAATTACCTTAATTTGAGCTAACTGCAGTAGAGTGTACATTAGGAAATATATTAGGAAAACTGGCCTAGGTTACTCATTCTGCCTCTGGTTCAGAGGCTCAACATTTCTTCATGATTAGCTAAAAGTAAGAGTCTATTGGCCATATTCTAACTGCAAATATATATATATCATATATGTATTATATATATATCTATGTATCATGAGATGCAGAGGGTGCTGGTAGGGGAAACTGCATGAAAATGTAAGAAGATAAACTACCTATGAAAAGTAGGAAACAAAGAAGTGGGATGATCACCCTTCATGGTGCATTATGTATGATCATTTTATTATGTAGGCCAAGAGAAATTGTCCTCAGTAAAATTAAATTATGATTTATTATATTACTGTCTCCGAGTTCAGCTTTCAAAATGCATCAGTCTTCTGGGTCCCATTTTTACTAAATTTGAGGAGGTAAAAACTGTCTGATCTACCATGCTTCCTCTCTCAATACAAATAATTTTAGGAACCTATATACACATGATGTGTGTATTAGTATTCATTTGCTGCTATATCAAATTACCAAAAATGTCGCAGGTTAAGCAATATAAATATATTATCTTACAGTTCTGCAGATCAGAAGACCAACACGGATTTCGTTGGAATGAAATCAAAGTGTCAGTAGGAGCCTCTCACAGATAATCCATTTTCTTGCTTTTTCCAAATTCTAGAGGTGATACACATTCCTTGGTAATCATTCTTTTGTAGTCACATCTCCCTCTGACAACAGCTAGGAAAGATTATCTGTTTTCAAGGGTTCATGTGATCAGATTGGGCCTACCCAGATAATCCAGAATAATTCCCCCATCTCAAAGACCTAAACCTTAGTTACCTCTACACAGTAACTTCTGCAAAATAGGTTAACATACTCAGAGGTTCTGGGGATTAAGATGTGGACATTTTTGTGGGGCCATTATTCTGGCTATCATAGAATTAAACTGAAAATCAAGTCAAATAACCTATATAGTAGTCTTTTACCATTGAAATGGTAAAAAATGGTAAAAAAAAAATGGTAAAAAAAAAAAACTATCCCCTATTCATTTTACAAAATAATATTAAGTGTTGCCATGACTTCATTGGGCTTATCCTCAGAGTTGTTGCACCTGAGCTGTTAGCTAGTAGATATATTTTCCTGGGATTAAAATTATTTAATCATAAGAGTATTAAATTAAACTAGAATATGAAAAAAGAAACATATGCCCTTCTCCAAAAAAAAGATTTTATAAAATTACCTCAAATATTTGATAACATGTTTTACATATTACAGAATATTGGAGATTTATTTAACCACAGAAAGTATCTAACTCAAACTCATTTTAAACATTTAAAAAGCAAGACCTAGGAAGATGATATAACTTACTTGACAGAAGTTATAAAATGAAGTAATTCATAAGAGTTGGAATTAGAACCAAGGCAACCTAACTCTTAGTAAGGGTTCCTAAGTTCCCATGTATATTTTTTTGGTTGGACAAATCAATGTATTTGTCACTGGTTAAAATAATTATGTTATGGAATGTTTCAATTCTGAATATTTCCTTTAAGTCCCTAAATTAAGATGCTAATCTGTGGAAGAGAAGCTATATGTGTGTGGGTTTTCAGTGTTCAGTATTATTTTTGCATTAAATAAAATCCAAGTCAGAGCCACAGTAAAATACTCCCATCTGTCTCCTATTGATTGGTGACTCATCCTAGATTATATTAGGACTTTATTGCTCAATAAAGAACACTAAAATTGAAGTTTATTGGAATTGTGATGGTTGGCCATTTCCAATCTGTGTGTGGAAGGGCCAAGGCAATGCCAAACTAATATGGTAGAAAAAACAATTAGAGAGAAATTAATTCTGGTAAATGATCATTGATTCTCATGGGAGCCAAGTGTTTAGGCATCCAGGTCAATTCATCTCATTTCTTTTATTATTAATCCATTCTATCCTTCAACCACATGATTATTTAAGTGTATATGTTAGTGTTCACTAATATATGAATATAATGCACACATTTAAATAAAACATGATCAGATTCCATAAATAACAGAAAAAACATATACAGAACTCTCTAAAGATGAATTCCAACTGCTAGATGAGTCTACAATGAATATTTGGCAAATCTGAGAATCTTAAAATATTATCATGTCATTCATCCAGAAGTAGATGTGTGACAGTTAATATGATCCTACAAGTTATTTTATTTCTAATGAACAAGAGATAGTTTTCCAGGAACAACAAAATAGGGTGAGGGTGAGGAGGAAAAAGAGAATAACAGATTAAGAGTGATTCCAGTAAGAATCAGCAGATTGAAAAACCAAGAAATAGGTAATAACTATCTGGAAAGAGAAAGAAGACTGTTTAAAGCCATGTGAACTTAGTTAAATCAGTTCAGCAGACATGAATAAAAGTTAAACAAAATGTAAGGAAAAGAAAGCCCAGATTTAAAAGTCTGAAAGAAAAAATATACAAATAAATTATCCTATAAACAATAATAAAGTATCAAGAACAGCAACCATGATTACTCAAAACAGAATTCATTTTGTTTACAATTAATAATTGATAGATTGCATTCTAATTTTGGTAATATTATAAAGATAAAAAAACTTTGTGCTTAGTCTCAGCCCTCCAGCATGATTATAAATACTCTCTTGAATCCAAGATTAAGAAATGATGGCCAAGACTAATGAAGCTATAGATTTCTTATTGCATGTTATTTCTTTTTAAAAATATGTATCAACTCTGTTGGTACTTAATCAACCAAATATCTTTAAGACTTTGGCTAATTTGAATCAAAGTAATTTGCTATTCCTTACTGTACATTCTGCTACCACAACTAAATAAACATTCTTTGGTATTGTAAATCATTTACTCAGCAGTAAAATTTCTATATTCATTTCTAAATTTTAAAACTACTTTTACTGTTTCTCAATATTTTGGTAATAGAATAAGTCTATCTTCAAAATTCTATTTGATATGTTCTTTTTTTAAAAACTTTTTTGGGGCAGGGGGGGAAGGTAATTAGGTTTATTTACTTATTTATTTTTAGAGGAGGTACTGGAGATTGAACCCAGGACCTTGTGCATGCTAAGCATGTACTCTACCACTTAACCTATATCCTCCCCTCTGATATGTCCTTTCTATAATCAATCTTTTTATAGATTTCACCAGACAGTAGATAAAGATGGAATCACTTACATGAAAATGCACTCTGGTTTCACAAGTCCTTGCCTCCACTTACCCACACAAAACCTCCATTTTTCCTATAGTAGTCCCTCTTACCACCAATAATGGAAATTCAAACTAGTATACAAGCTTCAGCTACCACATGGTGTTTTCAATGTCCTTTAACCCCTTTATAAATCCTTTTAACCTTAGTTCCCTGAAGATGCCAAATTTAGCCTATTTAGAGAAAGAGTAATGTCCTCTGATAATGGTTTTCATTTCTGTAGTTGCTTATTTTCTTTGTTATTTTCTTAGCATTTCCAGCTTCCTTTTCATCTTTTTTCTATTATTTTATTGCCTCTCGTCTTTATACCTGCCCCTTTCACTAAGTCTTTTTTTTAATGAGTTCAGGATTCAGTTCCAGTCAAAATAAACTACTTTCTGCTCTTACAATGACCTTGAACACAACTAAAACTCAAGAAACAATTCATGAAGCAACTATGTTAAGATTCTGAAAGGTAAATGATAGCAAGTGGACTAGGAAAGGAAACCAGAACTTGTGAAGTGTCACTGAACCAGAAGTTTTTCTTTGTCAAATATCTCTCAGCCTGAACCCAAAGGCAGCACAAAACCTGGAAATGCACACTAGGTACAGACAGAAAGAGTCCTAAGAGAAGCCCTATATTTCTTGTCCAAAGACAGAAGGAGGGGAAAAAAAAAGGTCACTAATAAACACCTTGGATTTTTTGTTGTTGTTGTTAATTTCTTTTTGTCTCAGCCCAGCGATCAGGAAATCTCATGGTAATGGTAACAGCAATGGCAGTGGTTTCTGGGCAAGCACAAACAACCACAAAGAGTAGAAACCCTTCTCTTACACCAACTGAAGTGTGGTCTCAAGAGCATCTGAAAAATCCTTTTGCTTGTTCCCCTTTCTGTCTTCTCTCCTTGTGGCCTCAGATGTGGATAAAGCTTCAAGAATTGAGTGACAAAGCAGATAAACTAAATCCCTATCTTTCCAGCCAAAAGACCAGGAAAAGGAGTACCTGGAGATCAAATTATGTAGAGGCCAGGAGGCAGAGAAAGTGACTCTGTAAAGTTATAGACGAATTCCTGGGCTCAGCCTTGATCCTTACATGGGTGGACCTGACTCTAAGCAGCACAGCAAAATTTTAAGAACATAACTATGAGATAAAGCACTTCCCAGATCCAAGACTGGTCCCTGGATAGCAAACATATGGGATAGATCTGAATACTACTGAAAAGATATTGATAAACAAATTGACATTGAACCAACAGTTTACAAAAGGAAGGTAAGAACTCACAAACTGAACTTAGCTGGGTCAACTACATGTTAGAATAAGAACAAAAAAATCTATATTTTCCATAGGATTTAAACAAGACCCAGACTCACATAACAAAATTCAAAATGTACAGAACATAATCCAATATTATTCAATATACAAAGAATCAGGAAATTTCTGTGTCTGTCAAAGAGAAAGATATTTGGCACAAATATCAAAGACTTTAAACTTTAAAACAGCTATTATATCCAACCTCCAATAAATAAGAATAATTAGTGTTGAAATGAATGGAAAGACAGGATTTCTCATCATAGAAATAAAAAATATAAAATAGGAAGCAAATAGAAATTTTGGAACTGAATAACCAAATTTCTTAAAAAACCTCTTGGCAGACTGGCAATAAAAGAGAAAAGAGTCAGGGGTTAAAAATCAAGATATGTGTCAACACTAGAATATTAAACTACTAGTGAAATTGCAGTCAAGGTGTTTTTCTCATCTTGGTAACTAAGTCTTGGATGAAAGTAAAAGACAACAACTAGCAGAGAAACAAAGCCATAATTCATCTTCGAATTCTCAAAATGGCAAGACTATATATCAACAGAGAAAAAAAGAGTAGAAGTGTAGAGAGACATTGACTACAAACTAAAGGGTAAGCATAGGGAATTTGGGAGGGTGATGAAATTGTTCTGTGGCTGGATGGTAATATTGAAATGGTTCCATGTATTTGTCAAAGCTCATATATAACCTTAGATATAACCTCTCAATTTCTTTGGTACATCTCTTGGCATTCCTCTCAAATTCTCTATTATTTCTATGATAATAATATCTTCTATTTTGATTTGTTCATTCCATTGTCTGTCTTTATCTTTTTCTTAATAATTTTGATTTCCAGAGTCCATAAAATAGTATCTAGCCTATAATAAGTATTTAACATACATTTCAGATTTTAAGACAAGCATATATTATTTTACTTACTTTCATATTCTGAAAGATAATAGCTAATCTTCCCATTTTAGCAGTGAGAATACATATAATTTTAGAATTTTAATAACTTGCACAAAGTTACTCAAGTAAAAGGAAGAATTACAACTCAATTTTAGATACCTACACTCTAACTTGAATAACACACTATCATATCTACTGTTGCTCTAACAATTTTCAAAAACTCAGTGGCCTAAAAATCACACAAATTTATCATCTGGAGGTCAGAAATCAGAAATGGATCCTGCTGTGATAAAATCAAGGTTTTGACAGGGCTGCACTCCTTTCTGGATACTCTAGGGGAGAATCCATTTTCATGCCTTTTTAGCTTCTAGAGGCTGCCCACATTACTTGGCTTATGCCCTTCCACGCCAAAGCCAGCAAATGCCTGTCAAGTATTTCTCAGAAAGCACCAGCACTCTCTTGTCTCTCTTACAAGTTTAAGGACCTTTGTGATTACATTGCGACAACCCATATAATCCAAGATAGTCTCCCCATTTCAAACTCAGCCAGTTAGTAGCTTTAATTCCTCCATTTCATCTAAGTTAATAAGTACACAGGTGCTGGGGATTAGGACATGAACATCGTAGGAAGACATAACTCTGTCTATCACACATACCTTCTTCACAAGATTCACTTAAACTTTATGAGTTAGTAAGGAAAAATATGAAATGTGGAAATAGTCCTGAAAATATATTATATTTTAATACATAATACTTTATGGTATAAAGAGATAAATAAAAACATACCTATGGAAAATTCTTACAAAAAATCATTTCATAAATCACAATTTACTTCTAACTCAATGGCTAAAAATAAACGTTACTACAGAATTATTAACAAATTAAGTGAAAAAGAAGAAAACAAAGCAACAATGTTCTTTAATTTAAAATAAGCAATTGTTGAAAAGAGACTCAACTATCTGTGCTGGCTCTCAATCTGTTCTCTGGAAATCCTAATAATCTGTGAGCTCTAGAGAGGCTTTCTTCTCTTAAAACTGAATAATCTTTTTTTTTTTCAATTTGTAGATGGGAAAGTAAGTTATTTGGAGAAATAAATATTTTTCCAATTTTAACTTTTCTCTCTTAAAAAAATCTTGTAAACCTTTGGGCACGTATTTCTGATAAGCACTTCTGATAAGCACAAGCATACAAAAAATTACTGAATAATTAGACAAGAATGTTTTTTAAACAGTAGTAAAATAACTACTATTAAAAGCAGAAGGTCTTCCTTAATTTAATATCTTCTCTTTCTTACTTTTACAAATTCATAGGGATTTTCTATGACATTTTGGAAAGAGAATAAAAAAGGACCTATAATGGATATATAGGGAAAAGAAGGCTGATGATAAGGTTATGCACCTTTACATCCTTTTATATAAATAGTTACTCTTCAGGTGGCTTAATATTATCCATGTTAACAGAAATGCTAATATACATACATACTGCTTATTATGCCAGCTCTCTTCTTTTTATTTACATTCATACAATACCTGTGTATCAGATTTCATACCATACTTGAGTGTCAGATTTAATTCCCGTGTTCCATAGCACCCATATATATAGCACTTGATCTGTTCACTGTATTCATAATTATATACACACATGGCTGTTACAAGTTCCTAATTTTTTAAAAAAAATCAGAATGCTTTCTCTACACACAAGTTTCCATATATACATTTGCATATATGCATTTCCCTAATGCAAGTTTCTCCCCTAAAAGTCAAATGTAACCATCTGTCCAGGGATGAATTTACCAAAATCAGTAAGAGGAATAAAAATAGAAAAAACTAGTTACTATTCAACTGCTTTTGCTCAAAATAAAATTTTGCAGTAACAAATATGTTTGAAATCCTGGTATTGTTGAAACAGATGTTTGACACACTTCACAACTAATATAAGGATGGTCCAGAGGGGAAGAAGAAGGAGGAAATTTCCCACCCCTTGCAATCCCAAGGAATTTGGGGTAAGATGTGGAAGGCTGGTAACATTTAGAAACTCCAAGATATTTACAGAGGTGGCCAAGAATATCCAGGTAATGGCAAAGCAGCAAGGAGAGAGTAAGCCTCTAGAAGTCTGCACGCTGACATTTCCAATTCAGCAACGGGGAATTAGAGCTGAGTTAGTATTGCAAGGCAGGTGGACAGGTAAAGCTGAAACAGTCCTTCTGTCTTTCCATGGCATATATGTAAGAGACCAAGAAGTCTTTGTATATATGGGAAAAAGAAAGTTTAAAAAAATAAAAACTCCCTAGATCCAGAGAAAAGAGGCTGTCTCTTGTGGGGATTTCAAGCTCAAAGACCAATGGTGCCAAAGTCCTGGGCTCCACCTTGGAAGATAATATGTCTCTCCAAACAGCTAGAAACAGTCATTTTCAATGCAGCAGGAAATCAGTCCCAGAAGCAGATTACACCTGCAGTGAGTATTTAAAGAGCAACAGGATAATCAGAGGGCTCCATCCTCTCTGCTGCCATGACAACATCATCAGCCTCCCTTTCCCTATATACCCAATCACTTCATGGCAATGGAGCTAATCTAGAAAGACTGAGTCCTTTTCTTGAAGCACCCAAGAAAAGTCTAGGTTATATAGAAAGGCACTGACAATTTTCATTACAGTAAGATCATAAAATAAAACTGAATTTGTTCTGTTACTCAGTGGATTACATCTCTTCAGGAAAACCAGAGCAATTGCAGACAATTTAAAGAACCTATATATTTATTTTGCATGAGAATTATAGTGTGAATAAATTTGGAGCCCCAGTTTGTCCACTGATCATCTTGCTTGCAAGTTTAACTTTTATATGCTCCCACAACTGTCACAATACTAGCCACAGAGTAGACATTAATGCTTGATTAGTAGAAATACATATATCCTACCAGGATCCTTGTGGAGCTTCAGCCTATCGATGGTTCTCAACAAAGGCTGGTACTAGCTTCCTAGAAGGTACTGGAAATGTGAGGAGATGCTTTTGCTTTTCACAATGGCTAGGAAGTACTACAACATTTAGTGAGGGGGAGCCAGAATTGCTAAACGTCAAAAATTGAGAAGCAACATTCTGCACTTAAATAAAGCATTATCTCGCCCATATTGCTAATAGAATCCCCATTAAGAAACACTGAGAAATGGAGGCACTATAGCTACAGATGTAGAACAGACAATTAAAGAAAAGAGAGAGACAAATATATTACAGAAAACTCCTTCACTCACGAATGTACACTATTGCTAACTTTTGGCTTATAAGCAAATGGCTCTCTTAAACTCATTGAAAGCTCTAAGGAGTGCTGTGGGGCACGGTGGACAATGGTGGCAGATGCCACAGGGGAGTAAGGCAGAGGTGAGCAGATGGTGGAGACAGTGAATGTGACAGGTCAACTTTTCCTTACCCGTAAAATAAAACCTCTGGGTAAAGATGGTAACCTTCTGACTTTAGTGGAAACCAGGTGGAGGCTAAATTTATAATAATGTCTTGTCCCTACATAGCAACAGAACGATAAAACGTCATTAAAAGTATTTAAGGCTCATCCAGAAATTTCCATCCTTTTAGCCAAAATATACGTAGAAAGGCTGTCGAGATTTTTTTTTTATTTCCTTAAAACATATGTTTACATTAACTCTTCAAAATTTGAGACTTACATCTGCTTCAAAAGCTTCAATGTGACTGGCTTCCCTCCTCAACTTCATATATTCAACTACCAACAGTATCAGTGGATATGAAAAATGATTCAGTTCTATATAACACATTTGGAGCTATGGCATATTCTCTGTTTATGCCCTTCAATTATATACATTTCACTCTCTAATAAATACGAACTCATAGGAAAATCAAAAAGAGTTTAACCTTATTTTCTCAATCAGCCTTCATCAATCGCCAATCAGTTTTAGTAATTATAAACATTAACAAACACTACACTAAGGGAGAAACTAAAAGAGATTTTCATCTTCTGAAGTAGGATAAAACAGCCATGTGCCTTTAAGTTCTTGTTTTCCTTATGGTTTCTCTAATTAGTCTTTATAATCCTGCACTGACCTTGAACTACTTTTTTATTTTCTACAAGGTGTTTGTTTGTATATGAAAAACAATTGCAACCATTATAAGAATAAACACTAACTCACATAATGAAGACTTTAAAGAAACAGAGATGAAAGGAAATTAAAAGGTACGTAAAAAGATGCTGAACATATTTTTATCCCTGTTATATATTTCTTCTTTGTTTTCTATGGCATTTATACAGGATCTCAGCGAACATTAAAAATAAATACTTGCATTCTCTCAGCATAGAAAGGTGGGAAATGGTAGAAGGCAAGACCAACTGGACTGGAAGTCAGCTTAATAACAAATGTGGTTCTGACCAATTCAAATTTTGTCACTCAATTTGCTGTTTATAAATTCATTTGAACTGAAAAATAATCTCCAGAACTATATTAATAAAACTGACTAAAAGAAGCAGCAGCAAGTTCTCAGTGTGGGATGCATTTGTCTTATTTTGGTCACTTAATATTAAAACATCTATAAAAAGTCACACACACACCACAAGGCCAATTTGTTATCTTCATTTAGATAAAATAAGAAAATGTGATTGTTCCAAGTACAAAGTTCTTAAAAGACAGTACTGAATCCTTATTTAGAGTCTACATTATATCATCCACCCTAAAAACATTAAAGGCAGACTTTCTCCCAGAAAAGCAAAATCAATCAAATTCATTAATTTCTGCTTCTTCACATTTTATCTTTGAGAAAATAACATACTAAAATAAACCTTATCTCTTGGCAAAGAGTGTTGACATATGAGAAATTTGATCAACAGTGTTTCCTGCTGGAAATTTAACTTACTAAATTCAAAGATATTTACGAAGCCAAAACTTGTATTTAAATATTATCCTCAGTCTTTATCAAATGAGCTGAGAAGTAATTTTAGGAAATAGAGACAAAAGAAATGCTATTTTTATTTTTGTGACCCTTTGTTACAGCAATTTAGTCTATATATTAACTCACAGAATCAAAATATTTATTCTCTTTTGGATAACAGTTCAGAGTTGAGCTGTAGATAGGAGATAGGTGAGTTCTGCTCTAATCCAAAAACAATTCCATTTGCTCTGCCATTGTCTGCATAATTTAGTTGGATTACAACCTCTTCAGTCACTTTATAGACCACGGAAAGAGAAAAGACAATGTAAATCATGTTCCTCTTTAAAAGACACAATTTGGAATTTACACACATCACACCAATATCCCATTGGCTGGGGTTTCATCAAATGTCCACACCTAGCTATAAGGAAGGCTAGAAAGAATAGTGTTGAGCCAAGCACCCATATGGCCAGATAAAATTAGATGATCATTTATTGAAAGGAAGAAAGCAAGTTTGCAGACAGGCGAATAGTAACAGTCCCTTTCATGAGAGTGACTGCTTCTGGGAAGGGACACTAAAAACTTGGAATCTAGGGTGAGAGAGACTTGCTTTTTATTGCATTCATTTTGTATTTTCATATCGCATCTGTGTATATTCCCTATTATATTTTCAATTTTATTCCATCTGCACTTTTATTTCATTATTTTACTTAAAAATTTGTTCTTTAAAATAATTGAAGAGACTAAAAGAGTTAAAAAAGTAAATAAAAACATGTAATGGCTTCTTCCAAAGAGTTATGCATTCTTGACACTAGCTGAAGCATGATCTTCACCCCTAAAATATACAAATGTGCATGGATGTGCTTTAAGACTATTCATACACTTTTAAACTATTTAGTAAAATAGTTAAGAACACAGTCTGGAGCCAGGCAGCTCAGTTCAAAAACTAGCATGGCTGCAGCATCCACTAGCTGTGTGACTGAAGGCAAGTTACTTAATCATTCAGTCAGTCTATTTTCTTCATCTATAAAAAGGGTTAATAACATTTGCTATTACTATTATTGAAAATTATCATTAATTAATAAAAGATATACAACAAACATAGATAATTGCCTGCCCAATAACCACTTTTCCCTTCCTTACTTATTCACAGCCTCAATTTGATTATACATGGCAAAGCAAACAATTAAAAATATTAACCTCCCTGCTACTCTTGAAGTTAAGCATAAATATTTGACACTGTTTTGGCAAGTCACTAGATAGGTATACCAATTGTTAAGTTACTGTCATCTTCCTTGAAGATAAAATACAGTAAATATTTTTTTAATTCTGTAAGCATTAAAAACCACCTATCAAATGCAACATAAATTTATAAAGCTAAAATAAATTCTATAGCCACTCTAGTTCTGCTATACTGATATTTTAAAATTCAGATGTGGCTTGTAAAAATGAGACACTTGGAGACTACATAATATATGAAATAATAAAGTGGTCTTTCATCTAATATGTCAATACTGTAAATGTGGTTTGTGTTTTCATTTATGCTAAAAGTTTACTGGTTACTCTCTGAAAGCAAACCATCCTTGGTTTCCAAAAGCAACAATATCATATTTTCAGTATCTACCAATGAAACTGATACACGGGATGAGAATCATGTTTACTATCATTTTCTTCAGGTAAATATAAAACTTATTTTTAATATCCTCTTTCCCCAGCAAACCATTCTTATTTTTTCCAGACTGAATAAATTAAGCTTTTCCTAAAAAGTAATGTTACTCCAAATAAAAAGGATATTATAATTAAGAAATTCTAAAGAAAGAAAACAGACAAAGCTTTTCTAAAAAGGATAAATGCTTAGTAAACATGGTGATGATAAAAGATATTTTGTTTCAAACTCTAGTGTTTATGCTCTGTTACAGAAATTAGGGACATATTAGTAAGAAAAATATACACAGGTTTTCCCCACTATCCAAAAATAGAGAGTTCCAATGAAACCCTTTGTAAGCTAAAATGGCGTAAATCGAAGAAGCAATTACCTTCAGGCACATCTTGCTAACAGATGCACAAAATAAATGAAGATAAAGCACAGATGCTCACAAACACAGTTCAAAGCTACGGCAGCTTGATGCCGAGGTGCTGAGTATAGTTCCCCGGGAAGGAACTTGGCAGTGCCACTCTTCACTGCTCAGGGTGAGCACTGCCTCTATAATGGATAGGCTCACTGCAAAACAAAAGCTAAAGGCTACTTTCACTTTTCCCCTTTTTTTCCTAAAAGTAGAAATCCACTTAAGATTTCTTTCCATTATCAAAAACAGGTACTAATGTAGGCCTTTCATAAAAATAAAGTGGTGTAAAGTGAAATTATGAAAAGTGGGGCTACCTGGACTTCCTACCCACATGGAGTTTACATTTTAGTGCAAGATAAAGACTTAAATACTTAATTATATAATAATCTAATTACCATAGTAGTAACAACTAAGTAGAGAAAGTAACTAGTACCAATGGAGACTATTAAAGGAAGCCAGGACCTAGGGGCCAGAGAACGTGTTGGTAAGTAACTGATATTTAAATTGAGACCTCAAGGATCAACTGAAGAACACGGTAGGGAGGAGTGTGGCAAAGTTCCAGAAAAAGTCAATCATATGCTTGAGAGCGATGATACAGGGAAGAACACAGTGCAACTGAAGAACCAAAAAGCTAGAATTCAGCAGCAAAGAGGCAAATCTCTGAATAATGCTTATTTGGAATTTATACTAATTAGCACTTCATATGTTGTGGTAGCTAATTTTATGTGACAACTTGACTGGAATAAAGGATGCCCAGATAACTGGTAATCATTAATTCTGGACATGTCTATGAGGATGCCTCTGAAAGAGATTAGCACTTGAATCAGTAGACTGAGTAAAGAAGATCTCCTTCACTAATGAAGGTGCCCATCATCTAGTCTGCTGAGGACCTCAACAGAACAAAAATGCAGAGGAAGGGAGTGCACTCTTTGCTTAAGCGGAAACATGTATCTTCCACTGCCCTCGGACATTGAAGCTCCTGGGTCTAGGGCTTTCAGAATCAGACTTGTTTTTACACCTTAAGGACTCTCATCTGTCCAGATTCTCAAGTCTTTGGGACTCTGAATTACACCACACGCTTTCCTGGTTTTCCAGTTTGCAGAAGGCAGATCTTGGGATTTCTTGGCCTCCAAAATCTGGTGAGAGCCAATTCCTATAATAAATCACTTCTTTATCTGTATCTATTTTCATCCTACTGGTTCTGTTTTTCTGGAGAACTGTGATTAATACACCTGTATTATATATAGATTATCATTTATCATGACTGTCGTATTACTCAGGACAGGCTAGTTTATGCTGAGTAACAGATTTCCAAATCTCACTGGCTAAGAGCTATAAATTTCTATTTCTTATCCCCACTATATGTCTACCAAAGTTCAACTGGAGGCCTTGCTTACTTTGTGATCAAGACTGCCAAACCTGCAACTATCTGGGACACTGTAAGTTTCTGTGGCAGGGAGCAACGAAAGCTCCAAAAGGACTCAATTTTAAAATAAAATGCTTGGCTGCAAAACAGCTCATCAGCTTTGATCACAATTAATAGGCGAGAACTGGACATGTAGTCCCAGCCAGTCAAAGGATGCAAAGAAGTTCAACCCTGCCATAAAGGCAAAAACACTAGAAATACTTGGTAATACTTGGTAATGATGACCACACCACTGTTTTAAAAATGGTTATATCAATAATTGTATGTAGATGGTTAAAATACTGTATTATAAAAAGTTTAGGGGGGAAAAGACTGAAATTGAGTTTAAAAAACAGAAATATTAACAACAGGTAATTTACAGTAAAATTACACATAGTTTACATTTTATTTTATATGCTTCTTTATGTTTTCCAAATTTCCTCCAATAAATATTTTATTAGCTAGGATTCTTTGTAAGGAATAGAAAAAAAAACTCAAATAAGAGTGACTAAACAATATGAAAATTGTTCAAAAACTAGAGGTAGTCATCAAGGACTGCTAGAACATTCCAAAATATAAGGCACCTAGAATTTATCCTAATTTGTTGTTCATATGTGCATGGTTTCCTTCCCCTAAGGTCATCTCATAGTCCAAGATGGTTGCCAGTGCGCCAGTCTTTATTTTGTAAGAAGCAGAAAAGAGGAAGGGGAACAGGTTTTCCCTTTAAGGATGTTCCTCACAGATTAAGCACATTACTTCAGCTAAAATTGCCTTTAGGTACCCTAACTGGAGGGAAGGCTCAAAAATGAAGTATTTATTCTAAATATATACCACCCAATATCAGAGCTTCTCTTACCATGGGAAATTTTTTTAAATTGATACTTATTATAACTTCTACTGGCCTCCTTATCTCTAACATCAATTTATTTCTCCAGTCTTTCTCCCATGCTACAATCTGAGATATCTTCATCAAATGGCTTATTTTCAGTGGTTCAGAAAATAGTCCAAAATCATTACCTTTGTATATGTTCCTCTTATCCTCCTTGTCTTATCTAGTGAAGTAAATATATATATACTACAACTGTGATACACCAAAAATTTAATTTCCTTTATTTTCAATAAAAGCATTTTTCTGCTTTTGCACCTCCCTTCCAACTGATATTAAAAAAAAAAAACTTTTAAGACCTAGTAAATTAATATAATCCAATTTAAATAAATATCTTTAATGGAAATACTAAGATAATTTATCATTCATAGTCCAAAATCGACCTGGATGAAGGGAGAAGTTATACCATCATAGATGGAGCATAGGTGTGTTTGATCCTGGAACTGTCCTCCTTTGCTGCTCCATTTCACCTAACATTTGGGCATTGATTTCTATCCCTGTAATATCCACTGGAGTGTCTACAGCTGGTATAAATCATCAACCTTGATCTTGGCAGGGGCAATGCCAGATAATTGCTCCCAAGGCACTCAGCCACCTTCCCTGTTGACTAGGTCTTCATCTTACATCTAGTTGGCACTGCAGATCCCCTAAAGTCAGGCAGTTATTCCAATTAAACCATTTAATCCTATGTCCTCTTCGAAAATGGCTTATAGTATAATTCTACTTTCAGACTTTATAGCATTTTACTTTTCATTTATAAAGAGAAGCTTTAGAATGTACAAATCCCTTTCTCTTTCACCAAATCTTAGTTTGCAAGGCTGTGATGTCACTACAAACTCAACAAAATTGGCTTTAAATCTCAGAGCAAAACAAAGATTTCTTTGGGTGTCATGTTCTCAACACATTGAGTGGAGAGGATTCAATATCCAGTTATTTAAGGGGAATCAAACATAAATCATTTTAATAATTTTAAAATATTGCCCTAATATATTCATCTCATACTGTAACTCTTACATATAACAAATACAGCTAATACTTTTGAGCATTTATTCTATGCCTGACACTGCTTTTTAAGTGCTTTGTAAGTAACAATTTAATTAAACTTCCCAACTACCTTATGATTACTATTATTCCTGTTTTGTAGATAAGGAAACTAAAGCAAAGGTAAATTAGCTGCCCAAGGTTACACAGATAATGTTCACAGCCCATCTGATTCCAGAGCATGTGATACAACACTGCTTTTCACTAATGTATGTTCCATAAACATAAATATTAACTATAAGCTGATATCTAAATTTAAACATCCAGCCTTGAAATTTCCTGTAAACTTCAGACTCAAATATTAAGAAGTCACTTAATATCACTTGGATCCCTAACAGTAATCTCAAAAATAGCATATCCCAAACCAAATACAGTCGTCATTCAGTATCTACCCGGGATTGGTTCCAGGACCCCTACAGATACCAAAATTCACAGATGCTCAAGTCTTTTATATAAAATGATGTAGTATTTGCAT
The DNA here is from genome assembly GCF_009834535.1 of Camelus ferus. Classification (NCBI taxonomy): domain Eukaryota; kingdom Metazoa; phylum Chordata; class Mammalia; order Artiodactyla; family Camelidae; genus Camelus; species Camelus ferus. The sequence goes on from NC_045699.1 coordinate 16,578,681, forward strand.
ATAACCTATGTATATCTTCCCAAATACTTTAAATCATCTTTAGATTACTTATAATACCTAATATAATGTAAATACTGTGCAAATACTTGCCAGCACATGACAAATTCACGTTTTGCTTTTTGGAACTTTCTGTAAAGTTTTTCAAATATTTTTTGATCTGCAGTTGGTTGAATCCACAGATGTGGAACCTACAGATACAGAAATCGACTATACCTGGTTTCTATGCACCCCCTCCTGCTTGCACCTGTTCCTGCTATTGTCATTCTCATTCCAATAAACAGCCTCGTCATTTTTCCAATTGTTCACACCAAAACAATAGGATTACTCTTGACTTTCCTCTTTTTCTCATACTCCATGTCCAGTCTATCAAGAAGTCCTATATGCTCTATCTTTGAAACATATCCAGAATCCAATCACTTCCCCATACATCCATTGTTACCACCTCACGCAACACACTTTCCTGGGTTATTATTGCAAAGCCTCTTACTGGAACCCTCTGTTTCCACTCTGCACCTATAGTCTATTCTTAACACAGCAACCAGAACAATCATTTAAAACATATAATTCAGATCTCCAATGATCTTTCACTTAAAACCTCCTAATAGACTTTGATATCACTGAGTGTAAAACCAAAAATCCTTATAATTCATTGTGTGACACCACATGGCCTGGCCCCACTGCTCTCCCTCTCACCTCATTTTCTACCATTCTCCTCCTCATTCACTCAGCACCTCATTCATCACATCTTCCCTCATTCACCGCCAGACCCCTTGGCTTCCTTGTTCAAATGCACTAAGCATGTTTCTGTTCCTGAGTCACTGTACTTGTTTTTCCCTGGGCCTGACATGCTTTTTCCAAATATCTGCTATCTTCCTTATTTCTTTCAGGTATTTACTCTTGAATAATGTCACTTTATCCAAGAGGCTTTCCCAACCACCCTATTTGGCACTGCAATTCATCCCACCCCTTCCCATGCCTCAGTGCTTTCTAGCCTCCTTTGCCTGCCATTTTTGTCATCCTACTTATTACCATCTGACATACCATATCTGTTCATTGTGGGCCTCTTCAGAATGTAACCAGGAAATGTATCTGTCTTGAACATAGCCACATGTAAGAGCCTAAAATGTACCTTGTGCACGACAGGTATTCAAAACATGTTTCTTAAATAAATTAATGACGCACACACTCATAAGACTACTAAGAAATTCACAAATGTGTTTTATATTCCTTTGTCTTTACATGCTCTATTCTCTTTGCCAGCACTACCCTTTCCCACTTCTTTCGCTTAGCAAACTCCTGCTCATACTTCAAAACGCGCTTTCAGAATTGCCTTCTCCAAGGAATTATTTTGTCCATACCTAAAGAATACTCCTCCATGAGACTTATCATCTGCCACCGTTTTTGTTGATTCATATAAGGGTCTTTCCAGTAGACTACAATTTCCTTAAAGGCAGAGATCCTCTTTTAAACAGCTTTTTAGCCTCAATAATGAAAGTACAAGAGACCTAGTAGATACTCAATCCGTATTTCTTGAATGAATGTATATGAGCCCAAGAGTTAGAGCTAGAATGTAAACCTCTCAATAGCTCTTGCTCTAAGCACTACTGAGGCATTCTGAGAAAGAAAGAATCACTTATGGAAATCCATAGCCAAAGAACTCAGCTAGAGAAGCAACCAAACCACAGTACTGCTTACTCTATGACTCTGAAAATTCCCTGACCCATTCAAATTCTGGGTTCATTCTGTACCTTTGAAAGTCTGCCCCAGGTTTAATCCATTTTCTGTCTGTATGGTTTGGTCTGGTTTGGTTTTTCCAAATAACAATGCATTCATGTTCACATGAGAATTATTTTTCAGGAATAACTGACTTGACTTCTTCCCTTCTGTCTTATGCAAAAAACTACAGGAATTTCTAGTTTCCCTGACTGCATGCATGTCTTGGTGTGTGAGGGATAACATTAGATATAACAATATCTATAGATTTAAAATATGATGGGTTTTCCCACAGTCATCCATATTACCTATGTAGAATAGTTTTTCAAAGACCTAGCTGTTTTCTTATGGAGAGTCAAGAATAAATCAAACCCATCAGAAACCTACAGCTGTTGTATTGGGATTATACAGTCCTTGTTTATGGTGACATTATGGGACACAACACAAGTATAGCATATACTAGGAACACAATAAATAACTCTTCACAGCCACACTACTTGGGTTAACTCTATCTATACTTATACTTTCCTAGTTGGCCAGGAGAAGATGATACCACATTTAGCAAGAGACTTCTCTTATCATAGGATAATTTCATAGAGAAATTCAAAGTTATGCCACTATTTTCTTAACAAAATTACTAACAACGTAATGTGTATAATATGTAAGAATTTAATATTCTAAGGAATATCAGCCATCCAAAGACTCAGATTTAAATCATGTTCTACCAATTATTATCTGTGTGACTGTCAGCATTTGCCTTTTATTTCTTTATCTATAAAATTTAAAAGTTGGAATAAATGACCGCTAAGACTTTCCACTTTCAAAGGATCTGCAGTGGGAATGAAAAATAATAGCCTTAGCAAATTACTATGGATTATAAATTGAGAATATATAGTATCATTGTGCTGTATTCTTTCAGCTAAAATTGAAGTAATTTGGCATCTTTGTGGATCCAATTTTTACCTCTCTTTTTTGTTAACTAAATTTGTCAATTAAATTATTTTTACTATGGATTTATTTTTATCAATTAATTGGAAGAATCAAGTGTTCAACTGAATATTTTATGTCTAGCAAAATAACAAATGTTTAATTATATATGAGATGTTAAGATCATACACACATATCAAACACATATTTTTAAGAACTCAAGCAGTATCAAGTGATACCCAGAAACCTTAAATAAACAAATAAAATAACAGAAAATCACCTTTATAAAAATGTAGATCCTTTTGGAGAATATTAGTCTAAAAAAAGATTAGGCCAGAATAACAAGTGCTTCTTTGGAAGAACACTTTAAGAGAGACAAAAAGGAAAATGTAATAAACCTTCAAGCTGCCGTAGGTCACAGCATGTGGCTTATAACCTAATCTAGGAAAAGGATTTGACAGATTCTACAGGTTAGTCATGATGCAAATAATTTTCATGATTTAGCTGACAGGTCCTTTAATATTTTCATTGTAGATAAAGTGAAATGGAGAGATATATTACACTGCCTGGCATGCTCTCAGTCTGATTTTATTCTATAGCTTTGGTTTCTTCTCTGGTTTTCTCCCTTCTTATTTGATTTTGTTCCCATTGGAACTGAACAGTAAATCACCTGGTTTGCTTCCCAAAAGGCCAGGATAGGATTGAAGTAAGATAGAGCACAATATTCATATTAATTTCCCTGGATCTGTGACTGAGAAGGCATTTGATGCTACGGAGTACTCTATCTTTATGCAAGATTTAATCACTTTCTATGATTTTGTGATGAGAGTCACACCAGACAGTTCATGGAGTCATCTCTGTCACCAGCTGTGACCTTATGCAGTATAATTAACCTCACTGAGCCTTATTTTCCTAATGTGAGAAATGGGGCTAAAAATTGTACTTTATTCTTCACAAATGTATTGAAACTTAAATGAGATCATGTCTACAGAGTACTTAATAAACTCCCTTGTATTTATTCTTTCAACAAATATTTACTGAGTTCCTACTATGATCCAGGACCTAAACTATAGTAATTTCTCAATTAACACAAACCATTACTATGTTTATTACCAGCAGAAGCATTAGCATTAATCATCAATGTTAACAGAGAAACATTCTAAATATTTATTCATAATGTAATTTCAGGAGTCCTTTTGTTGGTGAGAGAGGAGTGGAAAGTAAAAAGTTGCTTTCAACTTAATTAAAAGGGCACGACTAGAGGAACAAGCTATGTTGGTGCTTTTTCTAGATCTCTTTGTTAAAATTACCTGGATTGCTGATTTTGAAAGCAGAAACAGAGATTTGCTCTTCCCTAATTAATATTTATTCATCTAATAGATTTTTAAAAGGTATATCAGGCTATTAGAGACAGGTTGTCTTAAAATAGGAAATTTTAAATCTAGTAACAGAGATAACACAGGTGAATACGAATCAAAATGTATGATAAATGCCACACTGATGGTACAAGGTGTTAAAGAAGAAAACCATATAACAGTGTATACTAAAATTAAGCCTTATAATATAGTCTCTGACTCCAATCTAAATTTGAAGCCTAATACTGAACCCCCTCCCCTCTCACACAATATGCCATCGTAAATCAAATCAGTTCTTCCAAATGGAATTCCCAAAGAGCAAATAGTGAGCCTCAAAACTGCCATTCTTAGAAGCTGCTGGTGTTCAGACATTTTATGACTTTCCTTTTTTAACTGATTGTAAAGCCTCCATTTTAGTGAATGTCTTTGGTTCTGCTCCTCTTTCTTTGTAAGAAAAGGATAGTTATTTTGAGTCAATCCCTTGACACCAAGTGAAAAGAGAACAATCTTGTAAAGGAGAATTAGACACATTTAGAAGCTAAATATGGCACTCCTGTTAAGCAGTCTTGGAAAATTTCAAGGCAAAGGGATTCATAAGGAAATTGCAATTGGGAAGAGAATAACAAGCATCTGAAAAGTCAGAGAATAGAATGAAAGGAATAGTCACGTTCAAGTATAGAATCAGATAATTGAGGCAAAGTGCATGAAGTGCTTTGAGTTCTTTAGGAGAAAGTTACCATAACATATATAATTATTATCATCTAACATTGAACCTTCCCAGTATAATCAGCAGCTGAGAAAAAGTACAAGAAAAGATCATAATTCATTTAAACTTCAGGGCATACAATTATTTACAAAAAGTATTCAAAATACTCTAGGTAACTGAGAAATGGGTAGTTACACAAGTTTCTCTCCTCACTCACAAGAAAGCTGAGACCACAGGTGAGGAGGCCACCTTAGAGCAATTTGATTTGCCTATACTCAAAGTCATGATCTCCACCAGATGTATAGGTACCACATTAGTGGAAAGGTAACTGTACATCTCAAATCTTGAGTAGCTAGGCAATGTAAATTAAATTATGTACAAATAGATTATAAGACATTTTCTCCATAAAATATTTCTAACTAATAACACTAGAATGTAAAGCTCTATGGAGTATTTCTATAAATAAATCCATGCTAGCTATGTCAGAATCTATACTATTCCTAAAGACATAATCCCACTTCTTGTTCAAACTCTTGGGACTAACTCCCAGGCCACTTTATTTTCTCCCTCTATAGTCATCCTCAATATCTTTCTCTGGAAGTTCTCTTATAATCTCATAACTTAAATTACTATCCATCTTCTAGTAGTTTATCTCCAGCTGAGGTGCCACTTCTAAACAAAACTTACCCATATATATTCCACTGCCTATTCCACTTATTCCGTGTGATGTCTTACAGGCTCTTCATGCCCAATATACCCCAAGCTGAGTTCTTGAGCTTGACTCTCAAGCCTGTCCGTCCTCCAGTCTTCATCATTTTATAAATAAGTGCCACTGTGCCCTTACCTTCACAGCACAGTCTTTGCAGTTATCTTTGACTTCCTTTCGACAAAACCATCCTACCCCTTGCCCTATCAATTAATCACCAAGTCCATGTATTCTACTCTCTAAACGTTTCTAATGTGTCTATGACTGTAATGATAATAGGAGCAAATTACTTACATAGCATTTACTCCATGACAAGCCCTGTCCTACATACTTTTATAAATGTTAACTCATTTAATTCTGTCGATAACCCAATAAGTATTCTTATTGTTACTATTTATATTTTAATTCCAGAAGCGGACATTAAGGCAGAAAAAAAAATAAGTTAAATTATTTGCCCAAAGTAGCCTAACTGGTCTGGCAAAAATAGGATTTGAAACAGAATAATCTGGCTCTAGGTTTCATGCTCTTAACCACTATTAGTCTTATGCTAGCCAGAGCCAATACCAGAACACAAAACTCCCAAGAGCTAACAGAGGTCTTCAAAACATCTGTGGAAGCCACTGGTGTTCAGATATTGTGAAGTTTTCATTTTAGTGAATTTCTTACCTGGATTACTCACTAGTGGCCTAACTTGTCTCTCCTCTTCTCATCTATTTTTTTAATGCCCATCTCATATCCATTCTCCATTATAACCAGAGTAAACTTTTCAAAATTAAAATCTAGTGGGAAAAATCCAGTAAAAAAAAAAAATTTAATGTCTTCCAATTGCTCTTAAAATTATGGTAAAAATTCTTAGTCTAACCTATATGATTCAACCCCAGTCAACTTCTTCAGGCTTATTGTCTGACACTCTCCACCTGCCTATCTGCATTATAATTTTATATCAGTTTCTTAAGTGCAACATTTTCTTCCTAGCTCTACATATTGAAGCATGTTACCCAAATCTCAGCTTAGCTAAATTCCACTCATCCTTAGGTCATCATCTAAATTCCTAAGGAAAGCTACAACTGATATCCCAGATATATGATCTGATGGAACCACGTGGCATTCATATGAATGTGAACTAATTAAATATTCATTTAACATTAATCTTCCACACTAAACTGAATGCACTGGAGTTAAGAACTCCATGTCTATTGTGCTTTCTCAGGAATCGCTAGTGCCAAGCACACTGTCTGACAATTACTAAGTACTTCATAGGCATAATTTTAATGATTAAATGAATGAAATAATTTTATTTTTGTGTTGATTAGAAATGTGAGCTATGTTCACACAGAAAATATAAAAACATTAAAACAATAAAATTTTACCCCCTCTAAAAACATTAACAAAAGAGATAATAGCTCTAAACATATATGTATGTATTTTGGGGGTCATTATTTTACACAAACACACAGACACATACAATTCTGCATTTTATGGTTTTTGCACCCCTTATAGTTATAGCTTAATATAATTAATTCCAATGGCTATATTCTACTTCAGTTCCTCTTTTCTTTGAAGTCAGAAAAAACCTATCACCATGTTCAAGATACAATCAGCAGATAATTACTGAAGTCTCAATTTGTATAAAGCACTATACTAGAAATAAAAGTTCCAAAATATATAAGTGAAATGAACCTTGTACCAAGACATCAAATGGAATACATTGTTTTACACATAATTTGATGGAACAGAATATTCAAAATTGTGATTGAACTGAAAATCAATACAAATGATCATTATCAACCCATGACAAGGCTTCTGTTCTGTAAGACCTCACAGTGTAATTGGCAAGATGAAATGCACATACAGAAAGATAACTAAATATATAGCATATGTAAGTACCAAAATTAGTAATTTGAACTACAGGAATCCAGGATGCTTGAAATATTGGCATAGGAATAATCATGGTAGGCTTTATTGAGGGAGAGGAAGAGATTCTTAGAATGATGACTTAGGTTTAGATGTTCTACATGTTTTATTAATTCCCCTTTCAATAGTCTCTTATTTTGAACAATTATATAATTACTCAAAGAGTTTCTTTTAGACTTTTTTTTTGAAGTATAGTGACCTATAAGGAAGAAGAATATGAAAACGAATATATGTATGTATATGTATCAAAGAGTTTCTTTACCAACTCTATTTTGCATTAGTTTCCTTCATACTGGCATTTCCTAAGGTGAGATAACAAGGAATATTAGCTGCATGTGATATTTCATATATTAATACACATACACACACACACAAACAGGGTCTGAGGTACAAATTTGTTTGGGTCAAACATATTGCAAACTATTTCTGCTTCTTGGACAACCATAAAGTTGATTAGCCAATTCAAAGCCCCAAAAAGTCTCAAAGTCTCAGAACAAATTGAAGAAAATTGTTTAGTTTTATTTAACCTGGTAAATCCCACATTTTTTATACTTTTTTTTTCCCATTGAAGTATAGTGGATTTACAATGTTGTGTTAATTTTAGGTGTATAGCAAAGTGATTCAGTTATACATATATTTATGTACATATTCTTTTTCAGATTATTTTCCATTATAGGTTATTTCAAGGTATTGAATATAGTTCCCTGTGCTATACAGGAGGTTCTTGTTGCTTATTTTGTATATAGTAATGTGTATATGTTAACCCCAAACTCCTAATTTATCTCTCCTGACCCCCTACCAGTTCGATAACCACAGTTCGTTTTCTATGTCTGTGAGTCTATTTCTGGTTTATAAATAAGTTCGTTTGTATGGCATTTTTTAGATTTCACATATAAGTGATATCATATGATATTTGTCTTTCTCTGTCTGACTTCACTTAATATTATAATCTTTAGGTCTAAACTTTAATATCTATCTAATAATATCCATGGAAAAGTATGTTGGGGAACACATTATGGGAAATGATGTAAGAGATGATTAAACAGGTGGCATATATATATTTCATATGTTGACTCTCAGAAATATAACTGAAGACTCTTTCACAACAAGTATATACTTTCAGTCTACCTATATTTTATCAGTTCAATAATATGACTCTCTTTTTAAAGAATAAACTTAGCAATCTATGTTGTCATACTCCACCTTTTTGTTTCCAACCTCACTGACCTCAGCCATGTTTTTTAGGCACTCCAAAATTTCAATATAAATCTTTCATGATTCAAGCTATCCCATCCAGCTTAGTTTATCACAGAGAGATTTGTAACTAAAATAATTTTAGTTTTTAAAAAATTTTAGTGTCTTATTATTCCATACAAAATGTCACCTGAATTTTACCTTCCTCATGTGTCTTTTCCAATGTATCTAATTAGAATTTACCTTTTTTTTTTTTAGTGCTACAGAACATTCTCACAAAACAAAAGGAAAGAAAATTTGGAGTGCAAAATAATTGTCTTACTCCATTTCCCTGGTAACTTGGTGTCACAAACTAAATAGTTTCAGATTTGAGATATTAGGTTAACATGGAATGACATAGAATGAACAGGAAAAATAAGAGGCCATAAATGGGAAGAGAGAGAAAACTCCTATCTACAATGAGGTTAATATGGCCTTTAAAAGGGAGAATGACAATAGGAAATAGAAAAACAGACAAATATATCTACAACTCTAAATACCAACTCCATTTTCTGTTTCATGAATTTCATCTCACTGTTCAAAGGCCAATTCAAATACAACTTTGCTGAACTTACCACCATGACAACATCCTCAAGAATTCTCTCTCCCTCAATTGTCTCCAAAAGCATTTTATGCACTTTGTACCTACTTTGTTTAAATTAGAGTATGTTTCAGGTTACACTACACATGGTGAGATGCTCACTTGCCTGACCCCTCTACTAGACTTGTCAGCTTCTTCTCCCCTAGTGCCCCAGTGCAGTGCAGCAGAGTGCAAAGCTCGTGGGCTTTGGAAGAGAACTAAGGTTAAATTATAGCTCTGTGACTCACTAGATGCAAGAGCTTCTCTCAGTAACCTCAACTTTACAGTGGAGGTTACAGTATCCCTTAGGATTAAGGGGGGATTTTAATAAGACAGCTTGTATACAGTTCCTGATATACGCAGACATTCTATAAATGGTAGGTATTATTAGCTTTTTCATTGTAGATATAGTATCAGTTTTATCAAGGACAGAAGAAAAAAAGAAGGAAGGGAGGGAGGAAGGGAAGAAGAGAGGAAGAGAGGGGAGGAGAGGGTGGAGAAAGGGAGGGGAGAGAAGGAAGGAAGGAAGGAATATATGGTCCAAATTCCAGTCACTCAGTGTTCAGTGCAAGGCTCCATTCTTTGATGAGGCTGAGCTAGGACAGGAGACAGGGTACTAGATAGGAAAAGGGTCCTAGATATAAGCCTTATCCTGTACCCTAAGTCCAAAGCCATACTGGTATAAGTGGGAAAAACAGAAGTACTGAAAATTAGGAATCAATGTCCAATGTTTGTTGGTGATGAGAGATCTGAGAAGAGTAACAAAGACTGGCTTCCAGATTCTGAGTATATGAATTAATTCCAAGGTGGTGGGAGTGTTGTAAAACTATAATCATGTCTATCCAGATTGGCTTGGAAACCAGGGTCTTTTTGAGCCTATATCTGGGAGCAGTCTGGTGGATACAGTTGCAAAATGAATCTGAGGGACTCAGACATGGGAGGGAGGGACAAGATAAAGAATGAAAGCTAAGAAATCTGTGCCAGAATCAGCATTATTAAGTCTAAGAATTCCTAGGATGGAATCAGAGTATAGAAAAGAGTTCCATTTTTAAATTCATTTTGGAAAATAAACACTTTCAAATGCTTTTGATCACTTCTGAATCCTCAGGGAGTGAATCCAAACCAGCGTATAGATTGGGAACCCATTTAAAAATCAAAGGGCTTTCTATGTTCATCATGAAATCAAACTAGAATCCAACAAGGTTGCCATAAATGCCCCCAAACTTTCCCAAATCAATCTAGAATTAAATCAACAGACACTTTCATATACTAATACCAAGTAACAAGGAGCACTAAATTTCTCTGCGGCCCTAACAAGTGCTGAGGGGCCTGGCACAGCATCAGGACAAGTTTTTGCTGCTTCTTCCAAGAGGAATTCAATGACAACACTGAACATTACAGGTGGGAAAGAAGTGTTTGGAAGGAAAATGACAGCAAACAGCTGAAGGGGAAGTACTGATGAAACGGTTGAAAAGAGAAGCGATGAAGAAAGGCAGTGAAGCAAGATCAAATTGTAAATCCTCATAAATTTTCAATGGCAATTGGTATAAAATATTTTAGTATCTTTGAAGTAGAATACTTAATTTGAGGTCATGAAATGAAATTAACTAGCTCCCTCAAACTGAAACTGAGTATGTGATCAACTGTTCATTCGCCCTGTAGCTAGATGAAGGCAAATGAAAATACGAAGACATGATTAACCCAAACTGAATTGGGAGTGGGGAAAAGACACTTGCCCATTTTAATTTGAGCTTGTGGCTTAGCCACTGCATGGGGACCTTTGCACTACTGTTCTTTTTTATAGGAACTTCTAGAGAACAACTCTCACAGCTGTGTTGATGCCTTTTTTCTAAAGGGAAATGTCAGAAGACCATCTCTTTAGAGCTATTTTAATTATGCTCTGCTTGAAAGTATCGTACATGTGTGAATCTTGTGATCACAATCTTAATTAGGACCATATTTAGATTCAACTCAAACTGGACTGGATAATCATTTCCATTACCCCGTATTAGATATGAGGAATCAAGTTTGAGCCAATTGTACTGGGAGTGTTATACAAACACAGGATTTTATTAGCATTTTGTCCTTTCTACCTCTGCCTGTTTTTTGCCCTTTTCTGAAATCTGATATACTGTGTGTTCAGGAAGCAACAAGAGTAGAGGCACTAACAATTTTGGCGGGGGGGGGGGGTGGGCAGAGGGAATTGAGACCACATACTTAAAACACATTTCTAGTTGGACTGTTCTCTAATGAAAGCTACATTTTCTTTCATGTGGCAGTTGCCACCAAGGAGATGCATTGTTTTCACAAGTCCTATCTGGCCCGGCATTCTGTTGAAATAAGGGTCATAGCTTTTCTTGAAATATTGACGTACTTTACATAAGGAAATTTGACATGGCTAGAAAAGAAATAATTGCTTCTGTCTTAAGAAGATGTAAAGGATTATGCTGCTTGTGATAATCTACTCCAGAAAATATTTCTCTAGCTTAAAAATCACATAAAACTTGTAAGTGGCCACCAGCTGTGAGGGCTTTTTTGGTGTATTAATATATTGTTTCCTTTAAAAGGTAATGAAAAATGAGTTTATAGGGGTTCATTTTTCTTGCTAGAGAGACGACTGATACAAAAGAGAGGTCCAGTAATGCCCCTCTGTGGCAAAAGCATGGCATAGCAAGCTTCCTTTCACAGTGTGAGGAAGCAAAGCCATTTCAAGTTCACCTGGTTTCTCCATATGTGAATTAAGTATTTTGAAATTGAACAACTAAAATAGAAACAATTTGCATTAAGCCCAGGAACATAAATGATTAATAAGAGTATAACAGGTTGAAGTAAATCCAACCACTGCAAAAAGCTTCTATATACTCAGAAAATGCTAATGGTGGCAGAATTTTAAAAGCATTTCCTTTTACTGTAAGAACGGCTAACTCATTACTTAGAGAAACCAATGTTCTTAACTATGAAAAAAATCTTTAAAGGGTTATTGATGATGCATAAACTGAGAAATAGTAAATATATCCCTTCTTTGTTCAATTCTTAGAAACTTAAACACTAAATATGTTACTACAAAGGAACAGTAAAGCAGGATGGTAGTGCCTTGGAAACATTCATGGTGTAGTCTCATAAAGTCAGCTTTATTAGTGAATATACAGATAAAACCCCAAACATCCCATTAACTAAGATGGAGAATATTAATGGGTTAATCATTCGGGCTGCTCATTTTGTCCTTTAAAAACCGTATCCTTTGAAGAAGGTAGGAATGATGAAGGAAGGAAGGAAAGGAAGGGAGGGGAAGGAGGGTGGAAAGAAAGAAAGTACAGGCTGGTGGTATGAAGATCCCAATCTCTGTGGCTTATTTCAAAATATAAAACGGGGCCCTGCATAAAGTGGGCACTTGACAAAGTTCTCTATTATTCAATCCACACTTGGTTTCAAAGAAAATGAAACAACAACAAAAAAAATGTAGTCCCTCAATGGGCAGCAACATGTCCAGCTAAAGCTCTGGGATTTGATTACTAAAAAGAGTAAGGGACAACAGATTTTGGAAGACAAGTAGCCCCATCATAGAGAAAACTCTGTTGAGGTGCACTATCCTCCAACAAAACATCCACTACTCTCCAGTTTAAACGACACGACCCTTCTCTCTGCTCTCTTATAATCAGTCAAGTCATTGTCATTAACTCTGAACACTATAAAGCTGCTCCTCTATTTAACAAATGTTCTGGTTACAAGGGCTCAATAATGTGAGAAAAGAGACACAACACAAGAAAAGACTGTCAACTTAAGTCATTATCTGTATTTCACGAGTGATTGTGTTCTCTCAACTTAGATGTGGCCTCCTTTCAATAGTTTCCTGGTCTGTGGCATGTACATTGCATTTGAAGTATTGTTCTGTTATATATCTATTTATAATGAAAAATAACACCCAAAATACAAACATCTCTACTTACAGGTTTTATAGGATGGACAAGTAGCAAGAGTTAAGGTCAATTCAATCAACATTTATAGTTCTCATGTAACTGTAGATATGTATCTGTAAGTCATTTTGAACAAATGAACTTAAGCAAGCCATATTTTGTTTGGAATCTAATCTTTCGTAAATAAAAATAAACATGTATATTGAAATACTGTATTTACTTGATCATTTCCCTTACTAAACTGCAAACTCCTCAACTTACAATTCATGTCTTCCTGTTCTTGTATCTCATCACCGAGCATAATCCCTAGTAAGTGGAAGCATTTCTGACAATAACCATTTCAGTGGAATCCCAGTTGAGTCATGTTAGAAGAACTTACATAGCTTCAGTGCCTTTCTCCTCACAGCATCATGCATGGCAGTTTCCAGAAGAGACTTGTTCTCCATGAATTCATATGTCCCATAAACGTATAAATCTGAAATTCAATAAATTAAACTTAAAAATGTACTAGTGAGATTAATTTGGTAGTAGAATTTTCTAAAATTAATACATTTATTTCTCCAAATATGAGTCTTGCTTCCCCAACATAGGAAAAAGTATTAAAATCCCCAGTCTCCCTCATAGCCACATAAACACATGTGATCTAGGTTCCTACAGTCAGGTCATCCATGGAAGACTTTTCATGAATACATGACCATGGTGTGGCTAGCATCAGAGGCATGTGGATTTTGGTGGATCACTAGGTGCAAGATGAATTCCTGATGCAATGTTGGCAACATCACTGGCATCACCAGTAGCCAAAAAAAATCTATTTTTGGAATACAGTGCTTGATGTTGCCAACAGAACAAAGTTTTCCTTATCAAGCCCAGTAGAGCATGGAACATTGTTCTTAAAAGTTTGACCTCAAGTCTGTTCCTCTCAAACTCCCAACAATTCTGAAAACCTTTGATATCTTTTAGTATATGATCCTCAAACTGTGGTCCACAACCAGAAGTATCAGCATTCCCTGGGAACTTGTTAGGAATTTAAACTATCAGGTCCCATTCTAGACCTACAGAGTCAACAATCTGTGTTTAAATGACTTTTCCAGGTAATTGTGAGTACATGATAAATTTTGAGAGCCACACCATTAATGAATCCCTTTTCTACTATTTGCAGTTGAGAGCCCTGATTCGCGTATCTAGCAATCATTACCTACCTTTGCTGGGTTAGCTAATTAAAGTCCCAAACTACAACTAAAGGGTTCATTTGGTTTGGCAGACTCAAAGAAAAACTAGAAAGAGACCAGAATATTTCTTACCTAGAAATAAATGAAGACATTTCTTTTCAGTACTTTTTACTCAAAACTGAGTCTGTAAAATTAAATTCACAGAAGGCAACATTGTTGTGTTTTTTGATTATTTATTTAATTATCTATACTTTTTACTAAAGGGATGCTTTCAAATTTTATCACTACTTGCCTTCTAAGGTACTTGGCTTTGTCTAGAGTCTGGAAGAATAGTCTTATTCAGTCACATTTTTCTTTTGTGGAATGTAAAGTTACAATTTTGAAAAGTACAAAAGTGAGGTAATTTTGATAATATCCTAGACTTTAAAATCTAAATATGTTCTTGGTTAATATGGGAAAGGGACAGTTATGCATCCAAGATGAAAGTTGAAAGAGCCATCCTGCCTTAAAACATCATTCCCTATGCTTGTTAGTGTGTCTCAAATTCTCATAAATCATAAAATTTCAGAAGAGATTTCACAAGTTATCTCATTAATTCATCTTTATAAACGTATTCACTCTACATCTCTGTCAATAGTAGTCCAGTCTAATCTAGCACTTTCATTGAGAGGAACACATTATCTTATGCAGGCTATATCCTATTTGGACAGTTCTTGTGAAGAAGTTCTTCCTTATACTAAAGCTATCTTTCTATCTGAAACTTCTCATGAATCCAACTTCTCCCCCTCTGGCTACACCAAAAATTTCAAATGATAACAATTTAAATATTTTTAGATGATGACTTTGGTACATCTTATTCTTGTCTCTAAACCATGCAAAATCTATACTCTGAAGTTCAGGGCTTGAACTTTCCTCATGCAAGAGTTCAAAGTCTTTTTTGAATGCACTTCAGTTTGTCTAATTACCTCTCAATTACATTATCACTGTAAAATCTAAGCATTCTTTAGAAAAGTGGGCCTGTACCCATCTTCATCCTAGAGTCTATTTATTCAATTGATGCATCCCCTAAACCCACATCACCTTTGGGGACATCCATATCACACTGTTGATTTCTGTCATATGACTGTCATCTAATACCTCCAAGCATTTTCGCACATTCTGCTCAGAAGCTACAACTTCTCCATCCTCAGCAAGGGCAGCTGTTTTTCTGTTTTCAATTCAAGTACAGGACTTCATATTTATCCCTGTTAAATTTCATTCTTTTTTTCAGCTCAGAATATTTCAGCCTGTCAAGATATTTTGGGATCTTAATTCTGCCATCCAACACATTCTTTATCCCTCCCAGCTTTGTTATCTGCAAATTTTATAAGATTTCTCTCTATAGTTTCATCCAAGTCACTAATTCTAAAATGAGTGACTATGACAAGACTATGAACACAGCCCAGAGGTTATCACTAGAAATTTCTGTCCAGATGGATTTTTATCTATAAATCAGGTCCTTTGGTTAATATTATATCAATTATTAGTTCATTTAATTATAAGAACACTCAATTCACACTTATCCTTCTATTCCTTGAGAATACATGATGCGCTTTGCTAAATGAATTAATGAAATACAAATATTCCATGTCAATGTTTTATTATCAATTTAATAACTCTATTACAGAAAGAGATGAATAAATCTGCTTCATTTGCTTAGTGACCACGTGGTGATACCTAGTGACTATCACTTCCTAACACTTGCTACGACTCTAGGATTAAAAAATTCTTTCAATTAAATTATTAGGTCTCATGACGAAAACACATGAGCTGAAAGGAGATAAGCCAGTCAGTAATCTTAAGTCTGTCTTTTTTAAAGATTAACCTTACTAAATCTTAATCTTTTTAAAAAGAGTAAAACCTACTCTTTAATTAAGTAAATAAATAAATATATATATGTATGTATATATGTCTTATTTTATAAAAGTAGAACTTTTCTGATTAAAATCTGGGGTTGGGGGTGAAGTACCCAGAGTCTCACTGGTTAGAAGTTCCAGATCTCTGCAGCTGTTTATTAGGGTTTCCCTGAAGAATTCCTAGGAAGTCTCAGAACACAGTTTAAAAAGCACTGAGTTAAGCCATTTTTACGCATTTTACCAATATGAATTAAGTTTTTAAGTCAGCTTTCAAAAAAACAGATAGTTGTGGAAAGTGTCTTAAAACAAAATTACATTTTTATAAAACATAGGAAAGGGTTTATTGGATAGGATCTAAAAACAGAAATCATGTCCAAACTGTCTAATTTTTTTCTTAAAGGATTGGGAAGGTAAGAGTCCTCTGAATTCTCTGACTGAGCACATAAAGCTAGCAGTCCAGCATATCCTTTCACATTCTAGCCAGAGACTTGCTACACAGATAAAGGAAAACCCTTTATACAACAACAAAGAAAATGTGTTAATGCAAATTTTCGCATTCACACTAAAACAGGAGTTTCAACTAAGACTATAAATGAACTGGAATTGTTTGCCTGCAACAGTGCAGAACATTTAAAAATAATTCTATACTTTAGGAATTCATAGACAATCTTTTGCAGCAGCCATGTAACTCTTTTATTCAATAGACATTTATCAAGCATCTACAATGTGCTAGGCATCTAATTAGGTATTTTTGAAAATGGGAGTATCATTCAGCATCACAGAACCAGTGAGACACACATGAGGAAACTGAGAGTCCAAGCAGCTAAGTTTCTTGCCCAAGTTTCACACAAACTAGTAAGAAGTGCTAAGATTTAAACCCAAAAAAGATCTGGTTTCAGCTGTTAAGAAGCTCCCTGTATAGTCAAAGAGATGGTTATGTAAATAAATAATTACATAGATTATTGCATCTATAGATTCATACTGACAGCTTTCCTACTTTAACCAGGGCTTTCTTCACCATGCCTGAGAAGCATGGAAAATGGAAGGGAGAGCAGGAAATCTGTTTCCACACTTAAGAGAGGCAGGTGTCAGCTGCCATTCTATGAAGAAAACAGAGTATATTTCCTTCACTTTCTGTTTGTTTGAACTACTGTCACCTAATAGGCAGCTGTACTGAAGTATGCTCACAACACATGCTTTTAAAATGGCTTGCCAGAGAACTACTTTCGAGATATCTCTATCTTACATATCTCTAAGACTTCTGCTAATGCTATCGTTCTGAAAATGCTAAAGAGACATTAAATCATATTTATGTCAATGGCAGCTCTTAAAGCCTTAATTTTTTTCATGGCAGCAAAGGGAAAGAAACAGGACCTGCATTTGGCACCAATACATCCCTGTCTTCCTTACTATGCCAACAAGGCTGACTTGAAGCCTTTGTAGTAGCTTTGAGCTGCTGCAGATCATCTCTCTGCAGCTCAGCAGATGGTCAGAGCAGTACCTGAAGCAACAGAGGCCATTTTAAGCTCCAGGAAATGTAGCAGGTGCTGCAGGTTTCAAAAGAAAATTAATCCCAACTTTGCCTTCACCATTTTCTTTTCTCTTCATGTGTGAGACATTTCCTCCCAATCTCTTGCCTCTGTCTGGATGTAACATGGTAGTAGAGTATGTCAATGAATTTGAGAAAAAGGTTGTAAACATGCAAGAATAACTGCATAGCAATTAAGGAAAATACTTTGGGGTATCTTATGCAGAAAGCTGTGTATTAAGGTATTTTCTACTTGAGGCTTAACAGTATTTCTTCCTATGAATGCATAATTTCACCTTCCCATGAATTCAGGGTTTGACTTGGGAGGAATCTCATAGGATTTAAGATCAGAGGTATTTTAATGATTAAGTGTGAGTAAGTTTGGGAAAGTAATTTTAAAGAAATTAGATACAGAATTAAGTTCAGATAACAAGCATTTAGGACTCTGAAACTGCCACCTCTTTTGTATGCGCTATTGTGCTCAACCAAGAGGAATTGTCTTGATACTACTCTCTCCTTTGATTTCCCCTTCTTTTCATGCCACTCCTCCCCAGGGTCCTCATTTTCCTGTCCATTAATTTTAATATTTTGTAAGGTTCCACCCTGGGGTCTCAATGCTGGATGTTCTATGAATTCTCTCTGGGTGACTTCTGACTTCAACTAACACCCATATGCTGATGACGTCAGGGATAGTCTTTGTTCCAGATCTACATAATCAACCAAGTCAAATCAGTGAACCCTAAGTTTAACCAACACTTTCTCCTCCTCTCTCCACACCAAATCTAACTGTGTTTCCAGATCACTGCATATGTGATGGTCATCAGCCTCCATCCAGTCCTCCAAGCCAGGACTAGAAGTTAGACCATAGTTCTCCCTCCCTTCACCCTAAACCAAACACATCACCAAGGTTTAACACTTCTACCACTGAACTATTCCTGGAAATTTTTTTGTACTTTTCATTTTTACTGCCTTTGCTCAGGTCCTCACTAATTCTTGATTGGACTGTACTACTGGCCTCTGAATTTGATACCCCTATTAGAAGTTTATTCCCTTTCTATCTTACCTAAAATGCAATCCAAACATGTTACTCTCCTTCCTTCTTTCCCGGTTTCCCCTATCCCTCATAATCCAATTCTAGTCAGCTTTTCTTCCTTCCTTTCCTAACATTCATGATCTCTATACCTAAGCCACACTAAATTACTTACAGTTCCCTTGAGTTCTATTTTATTATATACTCCTACATTATTTCTTCTGTCCAAATTAGGCATCTCTCTTCTAGGTAGCTTCACCTCTCTGGGAGTTCTTCCATCACAGTCGTTAACTCTACATACTGGAAGAAGGCTGAATCAGAAACTGGTAAACCACATGGGTCTGGGGACAGACAGATCCTAATTTAATTCTTAATTGTACCTCATACTAGTTGTGTGATATTGGGCAAGTGTCCTCACCTTCTCCTTGCCTTTGTGTCTCTCATCTACAAAGTGGAATTAATAATAGTTCCTTTTGTTTGGCGTTATTGTACAGCTGAAATGACATAATATGTGTAAAATATTTGGAACAAAGCCTGGCATATTCAGTGTACACAGTAAGCTGTCGTTGTTGCTATTACTGTAATGATTGGTTTACTTTTGTAAGTTCCTTGAAGGCCAAGTGCACCTCCATATCACACTTACACCTCCATACCACAGTGCCAGGTGCACAGTGACTACTGAACAGATGTTTCTTTGAATAGTCCTCTAAAAGGTGTTTGTGAGACTCATCAAGGATATTCAAGCTTCTTTTACAAGAAATATCGTTAGCTTCTTCAGTTTACCACTAACTATTTTCATAGTAGGTCCTAAAAAGTCTAAGATGTTTTTATAATGTTTCAAAAAAGATGCTGTCTCAGTAAAATTGGACTGAAAAGAAGGTCTGAATATCTCTTGAGTCCTCATTAATTATTTTTTACTCTGTGATTGCCTAGCAACTTAACTCAAATTCCTAGAGTTAATATATTATATTTTATTTCATCATTTAGCCCATAATTTATTTTTAAACATGTACCATGTACTCTGTTTACTAAATACCTAGTTATGAAAAATAGTCTTCCCTTCTAATCACAGTCTTAATGATATTATATAAATTAGATGTTGCACAAAAGTAGGTAAGAGTTGTATTTGAGGTTAATGAACTCACTCTGTAAAGGAAGATGACCACATTCATCTCCCTGAAACATGATGTTAGACTGAATAATATAGGAACTTCAGTTCCCTACTGATAACACGTAGTTAAAAAAAAAAGAATAAAAATAGTAAGTGCTTCACACACAACCAAGCATATAGCAGTACATATTAACTGAATTCAAATCTAGAGCTCTTGCCACCCTGAATGATTTTGTGAAAACTCTATGTCCAACTCTATAGCAATAATAGTGTTCATGCATTGCAAGTATACCATTTATTTGTCTTTAAAGAGTTTATTTCAATTGCTGAAGTCCACTGAACCGAAGGTAGTCAACGGAATACAATTTGTCTAGTATTAGCCTTCATTGTATGTAATTAAAGTGTTGATGCTGAACTGTTGGTGTTTATCACATTAACTGGAAAGGAAACAGACCTTTCCATTAATATGTTAGATTGGATTAATCATTGACATAAAGAGCATCATAAACTAATACCCTGCTAAAAAACAATCTATTGCGTATAACATTAATTTATGGAACAAATGCAGAAGTTCCATTATGTTCTATGCTAACCTAATTAAATCTAAGCTATGTAAACTAATTAAGATAGCTAGAAAAATACATATTTCAGATTAAAAGAAAAATTTGACAATATGTTAATAGACATCTTAATATGAATTCCTCCTCTACAGCTGAGCTAGATAGTACTGATTTTCATAACCATCAGTATCTTCATTTACCCACTACATATGCAGAGCTTCACCATCAAGAAAATAAACTTACAGCACTGTAATTAGAAAGATGATAGTGGTCTAGTGAATGACATTCAGGAGAGTTGATCAATCATATTTCACAGTTGCCACAGTTCTTCATACTTTAATGCCTCTATTGCCTATGCCTGAAAGACCAACTGGAAAACTCATAGTTTTACTTCAATACTCACTTCAACTCTTACCTCCTCTGAAACTTCTCCAAGTAAAGTTGAATTACTACTTTTCTTTTTTCTTTTACTTCTGAGGCATTTTGCTTCTATTTTAAGTACAGTACTTAAATCATATTTCTATTTATTTGGCTCTCAGTTAATCTGTTTACTTATCTTTGCCTCATGCACAATACAATGCCAAACACACAAAGAGCATGCACTTAATACTTTTGAATAAACAAACAGATGAAGTAAATCAATCAGTGATTAGGCTTTTTGTTAGTAACAGATGTTATTTTTTAGTGTAGTCTTAGATTCACAGCAAAACTGAGTGGAAAGAACAGAGTTCCCATATATTCCCTATCCTCACACATGCACAATCTCCCCCATTATCAACACCCTATACCACACTGGTATATCCATTACAATCAATGGACCTACATTAATACATCATAATCATCTAAACTTCATAACTTACATTAGAGTTCATTCTCACTGCCGTATATTCCATGAGTTTGGACATGGGTATAATGACACATATCCACCACTGCTGTACCATACACAGTAGTTTCACTGCCCTAAAACCTTCTGCGCTCCACCTGTTCATTCCTCCCTCTCTCTTCCCATACCTGCCAAACCACTGATGTTTTTACTATCTGTATAGTTTTGCCTTTTCCAGAATGACATTTAGTTGGAATCATATAGTATGTAGCCTTGTCACATTCACTTCTTTCACTAAATAAGATGCATTTAAAGTTTCTCCATGTCTTTTCATGGCTTGACAGCTCATTTCATTTTAGTAATGAATAATAATTTATTGTTTGGATATATCGCAGTTTATTTATCCATTCATCTATTGAAGAATATCTTGGTCACTTCCAAGTTTTGGCAATTATAAATAAAGCTTCTATAAACTTCCTTGTGCAGTTTTTGTGTGGACATAAGTTTTCAGTTCATTTGGGTATATGCCAAGGAATAGAACTGCTTGATCATATATAGGGAGAGTATGTTTAGTTTTGTAAGAAACAGTCAAACTGTTTTCCAAAGTGGTTGTACAATTTTGCATTCCCACTAACCATAAATGAGAGTTCCTGTTGCTCCACATATTTGCTGGCATTCAGTGTTGTCAGTGTTTTGGATTTTGGCCGTTCTATTAGGTGAGCTCAATGTTTTAATTTGCAGTTACCTAATCACATATAATGTGGAACATGTTTTTATATATTTTTTGCCATCCATATATCTTCCTTGGTGAGGTGTCTGTTTAGGTCTTTTGCCCATTTTTAATTGGGCTATTTGTTTTATTATTGTTTAATTTCATGAATTCTTTGTATATTTTTGATAACAGTTCTTTATCAGATGTGTCTTTTGCAATTTTTTTCTCAGTCTGTGCTTTATCTTCTCATTCTCTTAAATCATTAGGTTTTTACTTAATTCTATAGGACTTACGTCGCATAATTCCTGAAATATAGCCTCATAATTAAGGACTTCAAGGCTTTGCCATTGCTATGTTTAATGCTAGGATCTACCATGAAATCACTGTTCCATAACCAAACAGTTCTCAGTAAGAAGCACCTAACAGTTAATTAAATACACTGTCCATAGCCAAATACCCAGAACATCTGATTTGGTTGGTCTGGAATGTGATCAGAATTCTTCATTTTTAATAATCATTATAGGTGTTTCCAGTATAAGGAGCACTCAAAGAACATTTTTCAACAGAACCTTTCTCCTAGCTAGAATGGATTAAGGAATAATCTTCAGTACTGGTAAGAATATACAATATTCCAGGTGAGTCAGGAATACCTTATAGCTCTCTTGTTTATAAAAACTTACTTAACTATCCTTTTAATTTTTCATCAGATCCTTGGTTTCTATAGCCTGAAACTGCAATTCACTGTGTATTTCTCATAAGCATAGCATAGGTCATATGCTGGCTAGGCAAATGATAACCTACATAAGGAATAATTAAGTGGATCTTTCTCTTTGGATCTCTGACCTCAAATCAGACCCATACATTCTCATTATGCCTTTACCATGTATCTGGCACTGTGCAAGGTGCTGAGGACTCAATGATAAAAACATGGTCCATACCTCCTGGTGTGTGCAATACAGTACACATTCTTGTCTAGTCGTTCACCACCCATCCAATATTTCATTCAACATTTCATTAATAGAAGACAGAAAATATTACAAGTAAAATCAGAGTCTTTTTTAAAGTCCCATTCCCCTCCCAAGTGACAGTCTACCTTTCAATACTGACCAATCTCTACCAAAACCTTCCAGTCTATCTGTATATTATTTAATATAATCTATAAATAGTTAATTATAATTATGTGTATAATTTAAATGTCCACATGTGTTATAATATTGTACATACAGTTGATGTGTTTATGTATTTATCTCACTTTGCTCCACAAATGAGATTACTTTACAGCAAAATTTATATACTGAATTTAAAATTCTGTTACAGCAATCAGAAGCTTCATAAACCATCTAGCCTTCTGTGATCTGATCATTTTTAACAGGTCAACCCTACAGGCACTGAGTATTGTAACTGTCTATATTGTTTTCAACAGGATTCAAAATTATTCTGCATCATCATCAGTATTGTGATTAAACTTAAAAATCCACATCAGAGCACTTCGCCAAGCTCTCTTTAAAAATGTTACTATGAAAAAAAAAGTTATGTCCCAAATACAAGCCAGTAATTATAAGTGAAAAAATGCAATACTTTTAAAGAAGAAAATCTGTGTCAGAAAACAAATACATATAGAAGAAATGTAATGAAGATAACTATTAGGATAACTCAATGTAAAAAATACACAAAAATTATAATTTGCATCTCTATCAACTTCATAATTTGGAGTGTCGTTTCATCTATATAATCTCACTCCCATCTAAAGTATTGATCAAAAGAAGCAGCCGTAACTTTTACTAGTTGCTTATAGTTTAGCACCAACAAGCCTACTAGGTTCCCTTCTCTTCCCTCCCTACATTTTGGCTTGTTAGTTATGTATTTGGAGATTCTATTCCTTGATTTCTTTCTACACAAATTAACCAAGCATGACATATGGGAAAGTAATAAAAATGCAGCTTCGTTTTTTACTCCCACTGCCCCTTTAAAATGTACTCAGTAGTGAAAGACTTTTTTCCCTGACCCTAAATTATAATTCTCTAGGCCCCATGACTTTCTACAATTATAGAACCACTTTATATCCAAAACACAGATTAAAAAATTAGAACATCCTGTACTATATAATGATCAATACACTGAACTTAGTTTAGAATAGGATTGTCTCCCTGCAGCCAGAGCTGATAGGCCTTGGGGAGAGGGGATAGTAGATTTTTTTCTCACTTTCTCTAATTCTTCTCCCCCAGCATGTTAACCTTGAATTCAGGCCTCTGTATGCTTGTGGCACAGGGAAAAAGATGGGAGAACAGGTCAAGAAAAGACTTGCTAGAACTGAAACTCTCATAACTGAGCTTTGTGGCATCTGGATCTGCAGGATGTTTAAAGCTGACTGCATTACAAGACACTTTTGTTTATTGAGAAATCCTACTTAATCTTCACAAGGAGATGTGACAAAATCATTCATCATAAGGGTTAGTTACAGCAGCACTTGCACAAAGCAAAGGAGATGCAACAATGCTATAAAAGATCTGTTATGTGTCTTATGCCGGCTCTTACTAAGCCTTTCTTTGGCACAACATTTTATATATATATATATATATATATATATATATATATATAATATATATATATATATATATATATATGTGTGTGTGTGTGTATATGTGTGTGTGTGTGTATATATATATATATATATATGTGTGTGTGTGTGTGTGTATATATATATATATATATATAAAATATCCTCTGCTCAGACATAAATGATCTTTGTTCTATTCGATTTATGAGATCTTCACAAACTAAAAGAGCCTCTGATAGTCATTTTCAATCCTTTACTATCTACAATATCAAAATCCAGACTGCCTAAATTCAAATATCAGTTCTGCTGCTTACCAACCAAGTGACACAGGGAAAGTTCCTTAGATTCTCAGTGCCTCAGTTTCCTATCTGTGAATTAGAAGGATGCTAAGAGTATCTACCATATAAGGTTGTTTGAGGATTAAATGTATAGGAGATGTAGTAAGCATTAGTAAACATCAGGTATAGAATATCAGCTCATATCAAATGGGCAGGGGTACTGTAATAGAATGAACACACAGACCACTCACAGATAGTTTCTTATCACTACATTTCTTTGAAGGATATTATCTAGAAATTTTTTTAATCCTATTAAAACGATTCCATTGTTTTCTACCTCTAGTGATTAAACTCAGTTTAATGCATAAATGATTTTGCTTTTAAAGGTTTACACCCAATTGTTTAAATAAAGAGAAATATTTTCTAAGAATTATGAAAATAGGATTAGAAAGTATGCTAATATCTTTATTATTCAGCAATAGAGGAAATATATTTATTTGGACTGTGTGATTACAACCAACTCAAGTCACTTATTTTTTGGCAGAACATTCTAATTTTAAAGTAACGTTATCTAAGGAAAATAGGCAGAATTTGAGATGTTGCATTTTCAGATGAACTCTGTATTTATTACAGGAACGTAACAGCAGTTGTACACAATATAGTAAAGAAACAAAGGTTACTACATCAAACTGAAATTACCAAGACACACCAAAAAATGTTAAAATATATCAAAATTAGTTGGTGTCTTGACCTTCGTAAATAAGTATGATAATTACTGTTGGAAAATTTTGCCTCTTCATCAGAACAGTCTATGAAATTACACTTGAATATTGACCACTGACCATCGAAAGAGAATAAGCCCCCGAAAAAATGTTTTAATCATATAGCAACATGGATATGTATGACAAGTATATGGCACAATTTTTACATGCGTTTGTTTACTGAAACTATGTCAAAATGTATCCTCAAATTATCCCCATTCAAAAATTGCGTTACTCTCATTAAGGTAATTTTTGTTGCAACCGTTCTCCAGTCTCCTATGCACATTCCACAAATCAGTTAGTAAATGGTCACAGGTACTTAAAATCAACAGTGTCTACATCTTTGAAATGTATCAGCTATATATGCAAAGATTAATGTACTTTTCTGCATTAAATTATACTTCTATAAGAAAAACTTTATTTCAAAAGTCATTACAGTTTCTATTCAATTTCATTACAGATTATATGTCTACCATTAAAGGGGAAAAAATTCTTCCCATCCAAATCAACGAACATAGACCTCGATTATTCGTCAAAATGGAGACATGTGATCCCTTCCCCCAAGGCCCCTGTGGGTAAAGATTCTTCCAAAAGACCTAGTTCAGTGTTTCAGTATAAGAAATTCAGTGGCAAATGTCTGAAGGCATTAATTCCCATAATGCTTCACTGGATAAGAAACGAGCTCCAATATCCCTAACCAAATAGTCATTGTGTAACACACACCAGATACTAAATTCAATTTTCCGCTTGGATAAAATGGAATAATAGTTGGTCTCCTGTTTCTGTGTATGGCTAAGACTACTGATGACACTCAAAAAGAAATGTTAAAACTTCAAAATGGACATATTATTGATAACACAGTAATCATCATTTAAGAAGTCTATAAATTTTAGGTATCTTCAAGTAAATAGTCCTCAATCAAAAAACAATCACAGCTAATATTAAGTTTAAATTCAAAAGCATTCTACATTAGACCAAACCAACCACCTCCCCATTCTTTGCTATCTTTCAAAATGTTTAGGACATTGTTCATGAATTATAAATAAAGCAAAATGTAATTTTAAAAAACCAAAACCTATTATCCTGATAAGAAGAACTGTATCAGAATAAAATTACTCACATAAACAAAATTCAAAAACTTGCATATGCCAGCTATAAAGTCTTAAGATTACACTGTGTTAATATTGCTCAGGTTTAGGTACATGTTGATTATTTCAGCTTTAATTTGGAGTTCACTAAGTAATACAGACTGCTTCTTACAAGCTTAGATACTTTTTCTTTCACTAACATAGCACTTTTAGTATTAGGGGATGAAAAGGGGTACTGGAATCATAGCTATCTTTGCCTTAATACACTCTAATCTTATTATAGGGTTTGCCTATAGTCAAAACGCAGCTGTACAGCTAATTTCAAGCCTACCAGCCTTGAAAACACTCTCCTTCTTAAGCAGCTGGTGATGAACTATACAGAAAAGTGTGACTGAACTCCATATGGAGCTGACTTCTTCACCTAGCTCCAGACTGGTCAATTTAGGAATAGATATCTTTAGTGCTACTACTGAATCACCTATTTCTTATAAGATTAGGTGATACTAGAACTTTTTTTTAATGTGTTAAAGGGAAAAATAAATTAAACCTAAGCCAATTGTTCTTTTCTATCTGTTATATGTAACTACAACAAAGACAATACAGAGTTGGGTAGCACTCTCCAACACTGACCTTAGTCATACATTCACACACGTTCAGAGACAGAATTCCTAATGAAAAACTAAATGCTCTACTACTTTCTTACTATCTTGAGGAGATGAATTTATAACCAGAGAAATTTCAAAATATACGTGATAAGATAAAATTAAGTGTTAATCTGATAAAAATAATTAAATGTTTTCCCCTTTGGGGAACTCAGCATATACTACTCAAAATGAATGCTTTCCTAAACAATCTGTTTCTTCCAAACATTATCAGGAGTGGTAAAGGCAACGAGACAGCAAAATAAAAGCAAAGCAGTGGAATAATTTTTCCTCCTAGAATAAAATAATAATTTACCACATTTACAAATATTAGATTTGTAGCCCTAAATTTGGGAGATCTTATTTTTACTTAAAATGTATGCGACATTTTCTGAATAAAACTTTACATTCCAAGTAAACTTCATAAATGCCTACAGACTCACAGATTTTTGAAGTTATAATAATTTCTACATTCATCTATGTTCATCATCTATGATGTTCATGACCATCCATATTTTATAGTAAACATAATACTTCGACTTCAGGCCAGATTGTCATGTTACATCAACACACAAAACATTGAAATGAGATTTTTTTTCACTATAAATATTAATTTGAAATTAATATTAAAATTGGCAAAGCAGATTTCCTTTAACTCTCATCTTTTAGTCTACCATTTCCAAAAACTTGTATTAAAATAAACCTACCATAAGTCAAAGCTCAAAAGCTAAAACTAAGTGCACTTTAAAAGATCTGTACAACATGTATAATAATTCTTTTATTACATCTATCTCAAGCAATAACCTTCTTCAAATTATTTTTCTAGATACTTAAATCTCTGTACTTACTAAACAGAAATACTCACTTACTGCTCCACCGATTTATGTAAGAATGTGGTTAATAAATTTATTATACACAAGCCAGTAAACACACTTGGTAGAACAGACCTCCTGTCATTGAATATGCAATCACAAAGTATACAGAGGTAAGAAAAAAACAAAACAGGCACCTCATGTCAGCAATGGTTTCAATGATTAGTCAACTGTATTGCCTCTCAGATGAAAAGAAAATCAATCATATTTCTCATACAGCCAATTTACCACATGTTGAAATACTTACTGAAATCCATTTGTCATGTATGACTATGCAATCCTATCTTAGAAAGACATATGTAAATCAAACATTTCTAAAGAACTGTACAAATAGGCTGAAATAAGTATTTACAACATATAATAAAACACAATAGTATCTCATTAAACTTTGACCCATCATAATCTAAGACAATAAATAGCACAATTATATCTCTCCAGTTATTAACTTATCCCTTTTATAAATAAGAATACACACAAAAGACAACACTATTGACAGTCTAGGCTCCCTCATGAAGGTAAGAATGACCTGAAGGAACCATTTATAGAGCACTGCTAAGAATCCAAAGCTATCACTCCATATCATACCAACTCCTACCTTTGTATTTTTCACACCTTGATCCTCTCATCCTAAAATATCTCCTTCCAATGCTGACTATCCAAATCTTTCAAGGACGACCTCTTCTATGAAATTTTCTATCATAGTCAACTTTCAGAGAGCATATACACAGAAGAATCTGAATATCTTAAAGTAATAATAATGCTTAAAATTTCTTACACAATTTCTGTTTACCGGACTCCAAGTTAAAGGCTATATGTACATAATTTTATTTTATTCTTACATCAATAATACAGGTTAGATGCTGTTTTCTTTTTTTATTTTTTATTGAGTGATAGTCATTTTACAATGTTGTGTCATATTCTAGTGTAGAGCACAACTTTTCAGTTATGCATGAACATATGTATATTCATTGTCACATTTTTTTTCCACTATGAGCTACCACAAGATCTTGTATGTATTTCCCTGTGCTGTACAGTATAATCTTGTTTATCTATTCTGCATTTTAAAATCCCAGTCTGTTCCTTCCCACCCACCCCCTGCCCCCTTGGCAACCATAAGATTCTATTCTATGTCTATGAGTCTGTTTCTGTTTTGTATTTATGTTTTGTTTTGTTTTTAGATTCCACATATGAGCGATCTCATATGGTATTTTTCTTTCTCTTTCTGGCTTACTTCACTTAGAATGACATTCTCCAGGAACATCCATGTTGCTGCGGACAGCGTTATGTTGTCGGTTTTTATGGCTGAATAGTATTCCATCGTTAATACTCTCATTTTACACTTTAGGAAACTGAAGCTTAGAGAAATTAAGAAACACGTGCAGGGTCACATAATCAGTGAGTGGCAAAGTCAGAATACTAACCTAGATGAAACATTTGATTTATACTGTCTTAAATTGCAAACTAATATTTTTTTTCTAAACATCCTATCTGCTCAGAGTGTAAAGTTTGGATCTTTACATCCCTCACAGCATCCAGCATGTAGTTGGTAGACATATAGTATACAGTTAAGAAATACTTCTTACCTCTACTGAATTTAGGTAAGGGGAGGTGAGAAGAATGGTCTGACTTCTATACTCCCTAATTCGCCCTTCTCTCTGGTTACTCCAGCTGCAAACTTCTTGGCATTTCTGTCTGGTTTGTTCCATACCTTTTTATTTCATTATGAAGTAAAGTAAGTTAAAAGTCACTGTCAACTGAAACCATTTCACGTTCAAGAGAGAAAAAGAAATTATCTGTTTTGACAAGATATAAAACTGTAATAAAGTATAATCTAATTTGTACTTGGCTTTGATTCCAGATTTCAGTACATACAAATAGGAAACAATTTATCATAGTAGTTACGAGAGCCTTCTCTGGTATCAAACAGTCTGCTTTCAAACCCCAACTCTACTTTAAGTAGTTACATGACCATGGAAAATTATTTACTTTTTACCTGCAAATACGAAGACAATAACTTCTGCCTTATATCTTAAGATTTAATGGTTCCACATATAAGTGATATCATACAGTATTTGTCTTTCTCTGTCTGGCTTATTTTACTGAGCATAATATTCTCTAGGCCCATAAACATTGCTATGAATGGTATAGGGTTAAGAGATTCAAACTATTACGTATAAAATAGATAAGCAACAAGGATATATCATATAGCACAGGGAATTGCAGCCATTATCTTGTAATAACTTTTAATTGAGCATAATCTACGAAAATACTGAATCAGTATGCTGTGCACTTGAAACTAATACCGTATGGCAAATCAACTGTACTTCAATTAATAAATAAAGTTAACTGAAGCAAAAAAAGAATTCAGTGAGATGATTTATGTATGGTATCTCTCACAAAGTAAGCTCTCAGCCACTATTATTAATTACCATCAGTATTACAGCATATGTATGTAAAAAGGTAATGGAATACATGATGTTATTTGTTGAATTAAGCACCAACTTGTCAGCCTTATACATGAGCCACTTTGAATGCTCTAGCCCCGAGATGATCTGTCCTTGGCACATGCTACAACATGATGAATCTACAGTACTCTATGCTAAGTGAAATAAGCCAGTCACAAAAGGAAAAATACTATATGATTCCACTTATATGATGTACCTAAAATAGTTAAATTCATAGAGATATAAATAAAATAGTAGTTTCCAGGGAGTAGAGGCAGAGGAAAAGAGGAGTTGTTCAATATGTCAGTTACATTTTTGTGTGAAAAGAGTTCTGAAGATAGATGGTGATGATGGTTGTACTACAGTGTGGATGAGCTTAATGCTACTGAACTGTATGGTTAAAATGGTAAATTGTATATTATATATATTTTACCATAAATAAAAAAATTTATACAGTGACTATAACAACAACTCAGCAAATACATATTCCTATTGGATTTTTTAGACAAGGTAGCAGAGGCTCAAAAAGGGCCAAGCTGATACACTAAGTAAATAAAAGAACCAGATTTCAAACACAGGTCTGTCTCACATGAGACACTTACATGTTCAAATAAACCACAATGACCACACTTCCTCGACATGGTTCAACTATTTGTTGGAGAAAGCACTGAAAATTATAAGAAACTCTGCAATATAAGGGAGTCTATTAAGAAACTTCAATGTATTAATACTATACTGATCACAAGTTTTACTGGAGCTCTTTCTGTAATGACTTCTTTTGGGCAGCAATGATACACCTCACCTGTACTAGTTCAGCATTTCACACAACTAGTAGTATAATGTTTTACATATCAATACTAAGAAAAATACACCCCATTGCTTCCCATTCTCCTTTGGAAACCAGTGTTTGGTTTTCCACCTTCTATGTGAGAGGAGTCACGAAACTGCCTAGGAATCTGAATTGCAAAAGATTACATGCTTTGCCCCAGTTTGTAAAAGAAACTCGTGTTAAGGCTCATGTAGGGTATCTGCAATGCCAAGCTCTGTGCTTCATTTTCACAGTAATAATCCAGATTTCCCTAAGGCTCCAAAGTTAGACTCTCAAGATAAATTGTTTCTTTAGTCAATTTCTTCCTGATTTTATAGTTTGTAAAATAAAACCATCTGAGATACAAAGAAAATACAAATTAATAAAACACAGGACTACAACCTCATATCAGTGTGTTGAGGATTTATGCACATAAACTGCCAAGCACAGGTTTTGAAACAGACCCTATAGACTTCCAGTTGCCATAGTAACTGCACATTTTTATTGAATGTAAAAGTGTAAACAGATGAGCACAGCTCAGGTAAATCATCAGTGTTGCCACTGTTGGCCTCTGAGTGGCAGAAATTAGTACATGCTGTCACTTTCCAAAATAAAAAAGGTCATAATCATAATTTATGCCCTAGACTTCTTGGTCTGTGAACATCATCCTCTTAGAAACCTCTTCCAGTGTTGCCTGATTAATTGTTTGTGAAGAGAAAGGTTCTAATGAATTATTAATAATTTTGTTATTGAAACAGGCTAGGGAATCACTCTGCAAAGAGTAAATAGTGTAAATATGGCAATTCTGCCAAATGTTTTCACTCTGTTCTCTCATTTTCTTGATCCTAATTCTTAATGCCCATGAAATTTACCCATGAAAGAAGAAGGGTGTGGCAACTAAAACAACTTGTGTAAGTGCAAGCCCTACTCTGAGGTGGCTGCAGTCTATTTTCAGAAAAAAAAATAAAAGGGAAAAGCTTTCAACTGGAATAACTGAAGGAAGAAAATGTTAGTGGAGACAGATGCTAGAGTTTTAATCATTAAAATACTTGAAACATAAAACTAATGTCCCTCCAGTGGTTCTTTCTTTTTTCAAAATTACAAGTATGTGTCTTTAGTCAGAGCTCTAGCTCCAAATTCAGGCAGATTTTAAAATCTTTGGGAGAGACAATATAAAATAAATAACCCAAGCCCTTTTTTTGGAACTGGGAGAACAAAACCCAGGGTAGTAGAAATATCATGCTCAGATGCTCATTGTCACAACATTAGTTAATTTCACAGCTAAGATTCAGATACCACAATCTAAGTATTTCTTCTTTTAGAAATCAAATGAGAATATGGGACACTTATTCTTAATGCTATTAAGTTGTTACAGAAGGTTATGTTTGTTTTACTGTTTGATTATAGGCTAAGAATGAGAAATTTACTAACTGTTTTATTTACTGAGGAATATATAAGCAGGAAAATATTACTAAAACAGTAGCATAGAGTTTATGAACGTATGTGATAATAATAGAAAGATACACTAGAATGCATTCATGCATTTATTAGCAGGCCTTCAAATCTTATGCAAAGACATTCTTCACGCAAATAAATTGCTATCACTTATTGAATACTTAATATGAGCTGGGAATTTTGTTAAATCCTTACGTACTTTAAAGTTTACTGATTAAGAGCACAAATTTTGAAATCTATGTTAGGTACAAATTCTTACACCACTACTTATGAATTAAATATTCTTGGGCAATTTATTTAATCTCCAAACCTTAGTTTCTTTGTAAAATTAAGATAATAATAACATTCAGTGTTCTTCAAAGCATTATTATAAGGCATTAAATAAAATACCCATGTAAAATATTTAGTTACAGTATTAGCAATGTACAAATGTTAGCAAGTTTGTATTATTACCTCATTTAATACTAACAACAACAGCAAAAGGTAGATATGATTATCCCCACTTCACAAACAAGAAAATTGAGGCTCACAGGATTTAACTAACTTGGCCAAGGAGTAGAGCCATGACACAAACACTGAGATCTATCTTGTTCTATAATCTATGTTTTTAACTGTCATGTATACTGAATCAATGCAGGAACTAATGATTTGAGGCCTAATTACATTTCTTTTCCTTCCTCTGTAGTCTTAAGAAAGTCCTTTGGTCAATCCACAAGTGTTTATTAAACTTCTATAATGTTCTAATGCTTTTCTACATATGAAAATTATACAACAGAAATAGCTGATGGTATCATGGATGTTATAATTTATCTGAGAAGGCAACATGAAATAAAGATTCAATAAAGGATTAAATTGCATGACCTCAAATCTAAGATTCAGGATTCAGCGACAGAAACCAGAGGTTTAGGTGTATGGGCATGATCAGAAAAGAATTCACAGAATTAAGCTGAGTTTTGGAAGATGAATACAGATAGATAGATAGGTAGGTAGGTAGATAGACAGACAGACAGACAGACAGATATACAGATACACAGATAGAGAAGAAAGGAGGACATGTTGAATGTAAGAAACAGAATGATGAAAGACATCAAGAACACTTATTGACAGAAAATTTGGAAATGGAAGCTCTAAATTATGGAGCTGTAAGTGGAAAGAAAGAGTAAATCAAAGATGTAACTGACAGGAAAAACAGAATTTAGGAATAGATTTGATAAAGTATGTGAAGACAAGAAAAGATTTTAAAATGGCTTAGAATATTCTTCCCTGGGACATGGTAAGAAATTCCATGTACCAGAGACAAAGTAGAAAAAATGAAAAAGAAAACACTTTTATTGGGGATTAGGAGCATATGGGGATGTTATCTTCAGTTTGGAACTTACTGTATTTGAGAAGCTGCTGATATAACTGTTGGCTTATTCTGAAGATAGTTGTAAAAAAATAACAGAAGCACAAGTGATAGTCAAGACCTAGAAAAATATTTTAATAATATGCATAAAATAGTAATTAAAAACATAAGATAGGTTTTGTTACTTTGCAAGTTGATTGAATCATCTTGGGAGAACATACTGGGTTAGTAGAGATATTAAAAAGAGCAGTCAAAATTCAAGGTAAGCAAATTGCAGGCAGAAAGGAGAAAGATAACAAGAAAAATATAGTTTTATATAAGCCAAAGAAATGCCACTAGGGTGTCAAGGATGATTTAAATAGAGCTGTTTTATCAAGACAATTCTCTTTTAATATCTGTACTCCCCATTTATGAATCAGAAAACAGACCCTAAGAATAAGTTTGTACAGTCTGAATAGAAGGGTTTAGGTTTCAGAATGTATTGATGGTGTTTCTGTACTATCTTTTGCAAACTTGATTAAACTTAGGTCTCTGCTATGGGAACAAATTTTATTCCTTGATTTGGAGATCAGGGAAAATTATACATTCTTCTGATGAAGTCATAGCAAGCTACCTGAAAGACAGCAGGTACTCCATAAATGGTAGTAAAATTCATTTCTGCTTTTATTTAAAGAAAAAAAATAGAGCTGATTGGGATGGTTATCCTGAAAACAGGTACAAATCAGATATACCTGTCTGCTTTGGGCCTAAAAGATTTTCAATTTTCTAGTCTAAATTTGGGCTGGTGAAATCTCAACAGATATTTTATGTATCAAAACAATCCCCACTGCAACCTTAAGGACATTTATATGTCACTGAATACATGGAATGGTACAACTCTATCTCCTATTTACCCTTTATCGTCCATATGCAGAATTGTAATACCCTTCTCCATATTTATGCCTTCAAATATCCTCCTCATTCTTTACGATTAATCTTCATGACTCTTTCTGCACAGACTTCCTAGCCAAGGTGGAGGTTCAGTCATTTTGTCCATGAAAGCTTCTTACCCAATCTTAGCAGTACTCTTGTCCTCTACTTTAGCACTGCTTAGTATTGACAGCAATTTTAGCCCTTACCTTATGCTTAACTTACAGTTAATTCACAACATACATAATAAAATATGTATATGCATATATATAATGTGTGTGCAACAAGTTTCATAGAACATTCTCATAAACTTCATTTTCCATAAAAATACTAAATTTGTAAAAAGATATTGTAGGGGTAAAGAGAATGTCCTCTGTAACATATAAATTTCCCTCAAATCTTTCTCTATCACATAAGTGCTTCAGGCTAAGCAAATACTAATTTTCTGTATCACAAAAGTGCTTTGAGAAGTACATTTAGTCCTCTAAAGATCACAGAGTATGTCAGAACTATTTTCATCTAAGTATCTTTTTTGCTTATGCAATGTACTTGGGTTTCCAGTCAAACAGAATACTTGAGCTTATCTCCTTAGAGTATGTACTGAATTCTAAAACTGCACTTTTCTTTACACCAATGATGATCTGACAAGTTTTAAGTATGAAAATAAGGATGCTTTTGTTCCTGACAATAATTTACTTAGCTTAGCTAGTAGCCTTATAATGGCCAATTAGAACAATTTTCAGAAGACCACTTAGCAACAAACTCAATCAGTACCTTTGATATAAATGATTTTTTTATTTCTTGTTATAATTTCCCAAAGAAAAAAACTTTAAAAATTTGTGTATATTCCCTTTGACACTTAAGTTCAGTTTAACAAATATGATCTGAGGCCAATAAATCTGAATTAGAAGCATGAACATTTGGACATGTATGGTAGACCTTCTTACCATAATCCCCTACATACAACAGGTGCTCAAAAAATCTTTGAGACAGGTAGAAGGAAGGAGTTTGGGTTTTTAATATATAGATTAAAGTGTTGTATAATAATGATTTTAGGAATGAATCCTTCTGGAAAATTGATTTAATTTTTCTTTTGTTTATGTTCTTTCTTTGTAAAATGTGCTAGTACCAGGATATCAAAAAGAATAGGTTTTATAGAAAAATTCACTTGAATTATCTACACATGTTCCCTACAAAAGAGGTAGAATACACGTGTTTTGATTTCTGGGACTATTTTATTTTAAGGCCAGTTAAAACATAAATCACATAAAGTTCTGATTATTACTAATGTTTAACCCTAAGAGTTCATAGATTAAAGTTTTCTTAGCGTTAAAGAGTTGAGTGCAAATGCGTATCTTCACTTTCAAAGCTCCATGGGAAGCAACTCAGGAAACAAAGTTCAAGATAACATTCTCTCCTAGTTCTTAACATAGGGCTAGAAAATATAAGTATATATATATATAAATATATTTGATTATATCAAAATGTCTTAAAATTTATCAGAGCTCTGATTCTTGTTTTATTTCAAATGACTCTTTAGCCCCTTCTTCGCCCATCCATACTCTAAGAAACAATAAAATTCTATCTTTTCTCTAGAAAGGGAAGTATTTTGTCCAAAAAAATGTAATCAAATCTTGGAAAACTAACTCTTGGATATAAAAATGTTTAAAATGAAGAAGTAATGTAAAGAATTTAGTGTAATACCTGATAAGTAGTTGATTCAATCTTTTCTTCCTCTTCTTGTCTTTTAAAGATACTCTACAGTAATACATGAGGCTAGAATTCTGTATCTGTGTGTAATAAATACTTCTTGAAGAAATCAACAAATGTTAAAATCTCCCAAGGATGCCTTAGAAAATGTAAATCATATTTTTACACATCTCAAAGCATTTGGTAGAATCACTCATTAACCTCTTAATGACAAAAGAGCATTATCATAGAATTAAAGTACTGGGAATGAAGAGGAAGGATGAATGGGAAAAGATATTATTAACAGCACAACAACTGAGTACAAATGTGTAGACTGTAATTGCCTTAATGGACATTTGCCGAAGACAATCAGATAAATACCCACAACCTACCAAATGTGCTCTTCTATCTCTAAACTGTTGGATACAGGCTTTCAAATTTTCTATTATCTTTGAAATTAGACATTTATCATGCAATCCCCTCTGCATAGCATTTGACAGGTATCCATCTAACGTCCTCAAGCCAGAGACATTGCCTGACAACAAAGAGTTCTTAAACACTAGAGTGTGTTTAGAAAATGCTTAACCCACCAAGATGGAAACCAAAAGTGCAGAAATATCTTGCTCTATTATATATTCCCACAAGCTTGAAGATTTGACTTTTTATCACGTGCAACAAAAATTACTGTTCTTCCCAAAGCAAATACAGCTCAAATTCTTAATCAACATCTTTGAAAGCCTAAGCCTAGCTTATATATTTACAGATGCAGACATCCTACAGTTACCATAAGCTAAACAGGGTAAGTCCCCTCATCCAGGGACTCTATAGCTTTTGCTATATGTAGAACTAATAAGGATCTGCTAATGTGGTCATCAAATGCAGTCCTATCAGCACTAAACACTTGGCTTGGCATTTTGATAGTAATACCCTAAAGGAAGTGGACAAGATGGATCCTCCTTTATATGGTAAATGGATAATAAAGCAGCAGCTTCTCTTATTGGGTTAGCAACTGAGAAAACTAAATGAAGTTTGTGACATAAGAAACATAAGAGATGGCATCTATGATAAATTCTCACACTGGGAAATAAGCACTCTAAATAGCTGTTTCTGAATTTGTGCTGTAATTCCAGTTGAAGGGCTATTTCACAAGTGATATTTACAGGCTTTACAATGCTAATACAGGAAGGCTCCCCAAAAGTACATTTTACTTACACTCTAGCTTTTTCCAAAAAGGAAATTGTAAGAAAAGTCTTATTCACAACGCACAGATAAAACAGTAAAACTTCCCTACCTCGGAGAAGGAGCCTTATGTAAATATGGTGGAAGAAATAGGGACTAAAAGAGGACGAAAACTGTGGCTATCTCTTGGCCACAGCAAAACCTGTCTTCAATCACCAGCCTGCTTTTCTGCATTTCTGCTTGGCCTTTCACTGTGCCTTTCTAGCTTATGGCTTTTCTTGCTTCTTGCTAAAATTTAAAAAGGTGGAAAAGTGCTGTCTGCTGATTTTTAAATCTTTCTTTCACTGATATTAAAAAAAAAAAAAGCAAGCTGATGACCACTCTTGATCAAGAGTTGGCAGGAGTTTTTCTGCTTTTTCAACTATTGCATCTCCTAGCAGTTTGGGGAGTAGGTATTCCTATAACCACCACTACAAAGATACAAATCCAGAGAGGCTAAGGGACTTGTCCAAGACACATGGGGAGCACAAGGCAAAGGCATGTTTCCACTCACCTTTTCTGAAATTACACCTCATTCCTTCCACACCATTATCCTCTCCTCTGAAAAGAATGGTACCACACAAGCAATAATAGTCAGTGTGGTTTTTCTAGTGACCAAAATTTCTAAAGAAACCAAAACTTGCAAAGCTACCACTGATTGCTAATTTAAAGTATCTCCCTCCTATCCCCACTGCTAAGTCTCAGTTCTTTACTTCCTTCTTGCCACTTACCACAAGGTATAATCATTTTTCTGATTATTTGCTTGTCTGTCTTATACATTAGAATATAATCTCTCTGGGGGCTGGACAGTGTCTTATTCACTCCACTCATTGTGTCCAGCTTCTAGCACAATGCCTAGGATATAGCAGAGTTGTAACAAATATTTGTTAAATGTGTGAATAGTTAGATTTCTTCCTAATTTACACAGAAGAATAAGCAGAGTTCCTTATTATATCACTAAGAATAAAATCCTCCAAGTGCAAGAATTATTCAGTAGGAATAAAAATCATGGATTTTAGAACCATAAAAGGCTCTAGAAGACTATGTAACTTAACTCTTTTGTATAATTGACGAAGTACTGAATCCCAGAAAGGTAACTCAGCTTACCAGGTCACACCCTTAGCCACAGAGCTGTGACTAGAACTGAGTGAGACTTTATCAGCTTTACTTATTTATATGTACCCTTCAGTACTGAAGAAAGCATCTAGGGAAAATGACTAATAATGTTGAAAAAAGGTAGAAGTTAGTACCCTGAAATAAAGTTCAACAGGAATTTTTCTTATACTGGAAACATTTGATTCAGCTTCCAAATGATAGTAATTTACACAATGAAATACAGTACACTGCTGATGAAAACATGCATTCTGCTTCATAACTTACTACCCTGTGTTTCAGGATAAAA
Organism: Camelus ferus; assembly: GCF_009834535.1. Lineage (NCBI taxonomy): Eukaryota > Metazoa > Chordata > Mammalia > Artiodactyla > Camelidae > Camelus > Camelus ferus. Next base: position 16,618,024 of record NC_045699.1, read on the forward strand.
GACATATTTTAACATGGTTTAGTCCCTCTCTTACCAAAAAAAAAAATCCAGTATTTCTGAAATAAAATTATTTGGAAAAGCAAGAGGGTGTATAACAAATAAAGCCACAGATAGGGATTTTACGTACAACTCTCCAATTTCTGCATCAACTCAGAAAATCTTTACCCACTAAAATAAAGGAAAATTTATTAATTAAATAAAATCAAAGTGTCTTCTCACCTACTAAATATACCATCTTGGGTACTTACAAATAACATTACTATCTTGAAATGCAGGCTGCTTATAAATATACACCAATGATTACTAATACTATTTTAACTTTACACTACTGTATAACAAAAGAAAGGGGAAAAAAATGTCCAGACTGAAATCATCTGTAATTCATACTACAGCACATAGTTATTACAGCCCATATGGAGTGAAGATCACCCACTGCTGAAAGTTCCATGAGAATGCGACAAGGTGACACACTGGAGTTAAGTGTCTTATGCTGGGTGGCAGTTCATTTCATAGGGGCGCACAACTTGCAATATGAAAAGGATGTACAGAAGCTGCCTCACTGACAGGGGTGAAAACAGGGGAATCAAACAAATATTGCTGATTCAAAATTGTTCTCCTACAATAACAACTAGCACCAAATGAGTTGCTGTGGTGGAGAGCAAGCTGTGCTCGGAGACTAATTGCTGCACTTGTTAGAGTGTGCAAGAAGGTGTTTATTTGTTTTACATGTGTTTGGTGCCAAGACATCCCCGGGATCTGGAGCTGAAGTGGAAACAGAATGACAGTGTTTAGAAAACTAAACACAAAAACAAAAGGGAAAGAGAATTTTTTTTCTGAAAGTGACTTGAGCGTTAAATGTATGAAAAGCTTGAGGCTCTTATCCTGGGTGACTAATTCTTCAGTCTCCTTCAGATCAACCCGTGGGAGCCCATGCTGGAATGGAGTGTATTAAGTCTGGGATGCTTTGATGTTGTTACTTTTATTTAGATGGTGAATTATTCAAAGCAGGGAAGATGAGTCTAAGAGCTACCAATAAAATAAAAGAGAATGAACTCAGGAAAAGGAAGGAAGTGAAGCACAAAATGTGGGTGTTCAAACAGTTCCACCTGAATGGCAAAGTTTAGAATATGTACTATGGGGAATTTGCCACACTGTATCTTTCCAGCTTCAGAAATAATAACTAGATTTTGATTGACATTTTTAAAGGTTTAATGATGGAAATACTTCTACTGAACAACCTTGTTTTTCTTCTCTCATACTTCATAGGCCTCCAGAGTCTTCCTTTGGACAGAAATTTGCTACTCCAAATCTAAGCCCAAATTATTTACGGAATATGATTTGAAAGTATGTTAATTCCTCCAACCAGTGAACATGGTAAATATTAAAAACAATTATTGTTACTCATTATTTTTCTTTTGATGTGCAGATATTTGAGCACTAATAAACTCCACAAGGACAAATTTAATATGCTTACATTTTCATGTGATTAGCATATTATGTGGATTATTTGTTATTTAAAAATGAGGAATATGAATAATATTTATTATGTACCATACATCATTTTTGAAGCACTTGTTTTACATAAACTGGGTCACAAAAAAATCAAGCTATTCAATTTTTTTAAGTTCCCTTTATAACCTCAAAAATGTATACAAAGAATTTTTGCTTGGTTTGATTCTTTATTTCTCTCTGCGAATCTCTCTTTCTCTTTCTATCTCCCTCTCGGGTATTTGAAAATTTCTCAAAAAGGAGGAAGTAACCTTCATTTTGCACACAAGGACAATAATGCAAATCTGTACCCACCATAGATAAAAACTTCACTTTAACGTCATTTACTTTCTATTTTTCACTGCTTTCTGCCACATAGAGTGTGACTGGTTCATCAATGTGTAGCAGAAAACATATGTCAAATTGAGATTCATGCAAATCATCAATCCTACACAAAAAGCAAATTTCATATCTATGAAATTCTTACTTCTCCAAAATTATATTTAACTTTGAAACTATACTTACTTGATCTTTGAAAAATATAATCTGTACTCTTTAAAAATATTAATTTCATGTTTTTACCTGGTATTATGTACAAAACAGTCTTATGGCAAAAAAAATCAACTTGCTTATTGAGGGAATGAGCATTTGTTTCTGGTTTAATGCAAAATACATCAGGTCAGTCAGTCACATACTATTAGCCCAACTATGACAATTACATGGGAGATATTCTGCCTCACCAAAGTTCCTAAAACAAAAGAAAACCAGAAAAACCAACAAATGAATCAGTATATGTAGGGATGTGTGTGTGTCTAAGTGTGTGTCTATGATGTTTACCCTGATATTTGTAATTCAAATCCAATACCATAGGGTTTCCCACTTGCTTTCTGTATTCTCTCTTTTCATCTCTATGATATCTTCATCCCTTCCACCAAGCACTCAACTCCAAGGGCAGTGGTGTCACTCAGAGAAATGCTTCCCAGTGTCCCCACTGACAACTCCAGAGTTCTGACTCAGAGATTTTGCCTGTGGAAAGAACAGACTGTAAAACAGATGGCTCCTAATCTCTTCCCAAAGAAACTGGCTTCATTTGCAACTGAACACGGAGAAGTTTAAACCTGAGGGTGCTCTCAAGAACAGCAGAAGTTGGAATGGGAAAATATATTTGCTAATCATATATCCATTAAACATTAATATCCAGAATATATAAAGAACTCATACAAGTTAACAAAAAAGCAACCAACCTGATTTTAAAGATGAGCAGAGGATGTGAATAGACATTTTTTCAAAGAAGACACACAGCTGGCAAACAGGCACATGAAAAGATGCTCTACATCACTAATTATTAGAGAAACGGATATCAAAACCACAATGAAATATCACCTTACACCCCTTAGAATGGCTATTATCAGAAAGGTGAGAAATAACAAATGTTGGAGAGGATACGGGAAAGGAAATCTTCAAACACTGTTGGTGGTAGTGTAATTGATGTAGCCAGTATGGAAAACAGTATAAAGACTCCTCAAAAAATTAAAAATAGAACTACCATATGATCCAGCCATTTTACTTCTGGGTATTTATCCAAAGAATATGAAAACATTAAATTGGAAAGATTTACCCCAGTGTTCATTGCAAAAAAATAAGATTCACCACAGAGTTCACTGCAGCATTATTTACAATGGCCAAGATATGGAAACAATCTAAGCACCCACAACAGACAAATGGATAAAGAAGAGTGATATATAAATAATACATATAATAGAATACTACTCAGCCATGAAAATAGATGAACTCCTGCCATTTGTGACAACAATGATAAACTTTCAGGCTATATGCTAAGTGAAATAAGTCAGAAACAGATAAATACTGTATGATATCACTGATATGTAAAATACAGAAAAAATAAATAAATCAAACCAAACCAAACCAAACTAAAACAAGCAAATAGATACAGGGAACAGAGAGGTAGTTACCAGATGGGGAGAAAGGAAAGGCAAAATGGGTAAAAGGGGTCAACTATATAGTGATAGATGAAAACAATTTTTGGTGGTGAGCACACTGTAGTGTTCACAAAAGTCAAAATATAATACTGTACATATACAACATATACTGTTATAATTCAGTGTTATTCTAGTAAATTTAATTAAATAAAAGAATAGTGGAGACTGTGGTCAAAGGAGGCTCAAAGGTGAGGTGATTTATGGATCTAATGAAGATACAGCCTGGACAATAGATAGGGTAGATTACAGGAGATAACTGGGAAATAAGATGGTTGCGAAGAATCCTCCTGGGGTCAGAACAAATATCAAACACTGATCTCAAACTATTCCATCCTCTGAAGGAGACACAATTGTATTTGATTTGTTTGTAGAGGAATGTATGCCCAGGTTATTGTTGAAAACAAAGCAGTTAACTGGAAATCAGTCAAGCTAATAGCTGGATCTGGTCAGGAAAAAAATGGAGAGAATTTTACCAGTACCCTTGTTATCCCAGGGTGACTCTGGTCATATCCAAAACTGTACCTCCCTGAAGGGCAACACTGGAGGCTTAAAACTGTGAAGTGGAGGGAACAGGTATCACTAAAATAATCCCACCAATTACTAAACAAGTAAACACATAACAATAACAAGCCCTATAAGGTCAAGGGGAGAGAAAATCCATATTTGCTATAATTTATTATAAAATATATTACTTTTACATATATTTATTTTATATAAATTATATATATAATATAAAATATAACAATACATAAAATATGTTACTACCTGCTACAAAATATTATAAAATATCCAGTTTCCAAAAACAAATTAGAAGGCAGGTAAAGAAACAAGAAAATATGACCCATACACTATGGGAGAGGAGGAAAGTTGGGCAACAGAAATTGCCTATAAGAGTAACCAAATGTCAGATTTAACAGAAAAAAATTTCAAAGTAGCCATTATAAATACGCTTACAGAATTTTTTAAAAAGTATAATTAAAATAAAAGAAGGTATGATCACAATGTTGCAACAAATAAAGAATACCAATAAAGATACTGAAATTATAAAAGACAAACCAAAAAAAGACAGAAATTATAGAGTTAAAAAATACAATAACTAAACCTTTTAAAATTCACTAGGGAGGCTTAACAACAGATTTGAAATGGCAAGAAGACAGAATTTAAAAACTTGGAAATAGATTGAAAGACATTATACAAGCTAAATAGAAAAAAAGAATGAAGAAAAAACAGAGACTGAGAGAAATATGAGACAATATCAAGCACTGATATATGTATAATGAGAAAGTTAGGAAAGGAGAACAAGAAATGTGAAGAAAAAATATTCAGGAAGGTGTGGCCAAGATGGCAGAGAAGGAAGACCCTGAGCTCACCGCCTCCTTCAGGCACATTAAAATTACAGTTATTTATAGAACAACTGTCTATGAGAGTGATCTGAAAACTAGCAGAAAAGATTTACCACAACTACAGATATACAGAATAGACCACAAAGAGATGGGTGAGAGGGGCAGATACGCAAGTACAGTCAAGACCCACACGTCTGAGCAGGCGACCCACAAACAGGAGGATAATTACAAGTGCAGAAGTTATCCCTAGGAGCAAGGAGTCTGAGCCCCACATTAGGCTCCCTAGCCCAGGGGCCCTACATCAAGAAGACAAGACCTCATTATGTCTGGTTTTGAAGACCAGCAGGGCTTACATACAGGAGAGGGCTGTAGAAAACAGAAACTCCACTCTTAAAAGGGTACAAAATCACACATGCTCCAAATCCAGCACAGAATATGAAAAGAGCCTGGGTTAGCCGACTTGCTAAATTTGGAGAGCCTCCCAGGAGGCAACTAGGATACCTACTGAGGACACAGATGCTGGTGGCAGCCACTTATGGGAGCTCTTTCAACCAGGACGACACTGGTGCTGGCAAGAGTTATTCTGGAGTCCTCCCTCTAGCCTATTAGCACCAGGGGCTTACTACACACTAGCAGGCTGGCATGAGTCCTAGGATCCCCACAGGCCAAGTAGCCAGCTACAGGGGTAACCAGCTCTAACCATCATCAAGCCAGAACTAGCCCAGGTCCTTCTGGGCCCTGTAGTCAGCCACACGATTCAGGCCTCTCCCATCAGCAGATGGACAGCTGCCACAGAACCCCAAGGCACACACAGCCAGGCACCCCAGGACTTAGCCCTACCAACCAGTGGGCTGGCAGACATAGCCAGAGGCAGTGCCTGGCAGCCCACTGGGTCAGGGGACAGCCTCACCTACTGATGTGCACAGTTGATGGCCCCTCAAAAACAGAAGGACCCCTGCAGCCCATATAGGGGACACCTCTAGACCATAAAGTTCTGGTGACCAGAGGGAATGGGCTGCTGGACCGCATAGGATGTCTCCTACATAAGGTCATTTCTCCAGATCAGGACATATAAACCACCCTATCTAATACCTAGAAATAACACAGAGAATTAGGCAAAATGAGGAGGCAGAGAAACATGTTCCAAATGAAGGAACAAAATCAAATCCCAGAAGAAGAACTAATCTAAGTGGAGGTAAGCAATCTACTTGATAAAAAGATCAAGATAATAATTATAAAGATGCTCACTGAATGTGGGAGAAGAATGAATGAATACAATGAGAAGTTTAACAAAGAATTAGAAAATATAAAGAAGAACCAAACAGCTGAAGAATACAATAACTGAAATAAATACCCTAGAAAGAATCAACAGTAGCTTAGGTGATACAGAGGAAATCATGACCAAGAAGAAAAATAACTGACAATCACCCAAACTGAACAGAAAAGAGAAAAAAAGAATTTTTAAAAATGAGAATAGTTTAAGAAACCTCAGACAACACCAAGAATACTAGCATTCACATTACAGGAGCCCCAGAGGAAGGAGGGGAGAGAAGGAAAAGGACAGAAAATATATTTGTAGAACTAATAGCTGAAAATTTCCCTAACCTAAGAAAGGAAATAGACATTCAGGTCCAGGAAGCAGAGAGAGTCCCAAATGAGATGAACTCGAAGATGTCCACACTAAGACACACTATAATTAAAATGGCAAAAATTAAAGATAAAGCAGCAAATCTTAAAAGGAGTAAGAGAAAAGCAACTAGTTATGTACAAGAAAACGCCCATAAGACAATAAGCTAACTTTTCAGCAAAACATTGCAGGCCAGAAGGAGTGGCACAATGTATTGAAAATGATGAAAGGAAAAAACTTAAAACCAAGAATACCCAGCAAGCTATCATTCAGATTTGAAGGAGGGATACAGAGTTTTACAGACAAGCAAAAGCTAAGAGAGTTCAGTAGCAGTAAACCAGCTTTACATGAAATATTAGCAGAACTTGTTTAAGTGGAAAAGACCATCCACTTACAAAGCCAGCAGGAAGGCTAAATAACAAAAGTAGTAAAATCACCTGTATCCAACTAAGTGGTGAAGGAATACACAAGCAGTTAAGGAAAATAAAAAGATGTAAAATAAGATGTTAAAAACACTAAATATGGGGGGAAGGTAACAATGTAGGGTTGTTAGAATGCATTATAACAAAAGAGATCATCAATTTAAATAATCACGTATATGCATAGTTTATTATATACAAACCTCATGGTAACCACAAACCAAAAACCTATAATAGACACACACACACACACACAAAAGAAGACCAAACATAACACTAAAGACAGTCAACAAATCACAAAAAGAGCAAAATAAAAGAGAGGAACCAAAAAGAACTATAAAAACAACTGAAAAACAATTAACAAAATGGTAAAAAGAACATAACTATCAATAATTACCATAAATGTAAATGAACTAAATCCTTCTCCAATCAAAAGACCTAGAGCAGCTGAAAGGATTAAAAAAAAACAAAAACAAGACCCATATTCATGCTGCTTACACAAGACTCACTTCAAAGCAAACGACATAGACAGACTGAAGGTGAAGAGATGACATGCTACTGCATGTAAGTGGAGTCAAAAAGTTGGGGTAGCAATATTTATATCAGATTTTAAAATAAAGACTGTTATAAGAGACAAAAAAGGACATTACATAATGATAAAGGGATCAATCCAACAAGAAGATAAAAAAATTATAAATAGATAGGCACCCAGTGGAGAGCACTTAAATACAAAAAGCAAACGTTAACTAATATAAAGGGAGAAACTTTCACAGTAATACAGTAACAGTAGGGGACTTCAGCATCCCACTTACAGCAACGGTCAGATCATTCAAACAGAAAATCAATGAGGAAACACTGTCCTTAGACCACACATTAGATCAAATCAAATAAATAAATACATACAGAATACTTCATCCAAAAGTAGCAGAATACACATTCTTTTCAAGTGCACATGGAACATTCTCCAGGGTACATCACACATTAAACCACAAAACCAGTCTCGAGAAATTTAAGTTTGAAATCATATCAAGAATCTCTTCTAACCACAACAGTATGAGACTAGAAATTAACTACAAAAAAGTCTGCAAAATCTGCAAAAACACAAATACATGGGGGCTAAACATCATACTACCAAACATGGTGTGAAGATTAGTGAATTAGAGAATAAAAATTAGGTTCTTTGAAAGGATCGACAAAATTAACTAACTTGGTTTTACCAAGAGGAAAAGAGAAAAAAGTCAAATTACCAGAATCAGAAATGAAAGAGTAGGCATTGCTAACCACCTTACATAAATAAAAAAATTATGAAGAAATTCTGTAAGCATACCAACAAATTAGATGAATTAGAAGAAACAGAAAAATTCTTAGCAAGACATGAACTACTAAAATGACTCAAGAAGAAACAGAAAATCTGAATATACATATAAAAAGTTAAGAAACTGAATCTATAATTTAAAAATTTAGTCACAAAAAGGCCCAGGCTGATATGGCTTCACTGCTGACCTCCACCAAACATTCAAAGAAGAATTAATACCAATTCTTCACAAATGCTTCCAAAAACAGTAGAAGAGAGAGCACTCTTCATCTCATTGTATGAGGTCAGTATTACCCAGATTCTAAAATCGAGCAAAGAAAACTTTAAAAAAAGAAAAAGAAAGAAAACTACACATGAAAAGAAAACTACTGTCCAATATTTCTTATGAATATGGATACAAAAACCCTCAACAAAATACTGGCAAACCAAATATAACAACATATAAAATGAACTACACACTACAGTAAAGTGGGATTTATCCCATCATAGTAGATTATTGTTAACATCTGAAAATCAGTTAATGCAATGCATAATATTAATAGAATTTTTAAATTCACAAAATCATCTAAATAAACACAGAAAAGCATTTGAGTAAATCCAACATCCTCTGATGATAAAAACACTTCACAAAATAGGAACAGAATGGAACTTCCTCAATCTGATTCTTTTAAAGGCACCTAGAAAAAAAATCCATAGTTGACATCATATTTAATGGTGAAAGACTGAATGCTTATCCCTAATATCAGGCACAAGACAAGGTAACCATTTTTGTCACTTCTACCTGACATTCTACTAGAAGGTCTCACCAGGTCAATTTGGCAAGAAAAAAGAAATAAAAGGCATCCAGATCGCAAAGAAAGTAGTAAAACAGTATCTATTCAAAGATGGCATGATCTTACACAGAGAAAATTCTAAATAATCCACTAAAAATTTCTCAGAATATATGAGTTCAGCAAGTTTGCAGAATACAGCATCAGTTTACAAAAACCACAACAGCCAAAACAATCTGAAAATAAAAATTTAAGAATTCCATTTGCAATAACATCAAAAGGAATAAAGTAGGAATACAACAAAAGAAATGCAAAAATTATTCTCTGAAAACTATAAGCCATTGTTGAAGGAAATTAATGATGATCTAAATAAATGGGAAAGCATTCTATATTCATGGATCAGAAGACTTAACATTGTTAAGGCATTAACCCCAAACTAGTCTATAAAGTCAGTGTAATCCCTATGAAAATCCCAACTGATTTTTTTAAGAAATTATCTGATTCTGAAATTCACATGGAATTCCAAGGAGTCCAATGGAGCCAAAGAGTTCTGGAAATAAAAAAAAAAAAAAAAGAATAAAGAAGGAGGATTCACACTTCTCAATTTCAAAACTTACAATGAATCAGATAGTGCTATAAGGCATAAGGATAAGGACATACAGATCTGGCATAAGGATAGACACAGATCAATCCAGCAGAACTGAAAGTTACAATGAGAAAACAGCTATTTTGAGTGCTGCCTGGGCATTTTACAGCATGAAAACCCTGCTTACTCCTAGAGTCTGGACATTTCGAAAAGGACCCAAACCTAGGATCACCACCACAAATTCCCACTTTGCTTTTCCTGGGGCACCTTTTAAAATAACCGATTAGAGTTGAGCTGGCAAAACATTAGTAACCTGTGGCCCAAGCACCTTATAAACTTTTTGCTAATCTGAGAAAGAAGACTGCACTTCCCCCAGCTTACTCTGTGTTCCTCTCCCTCCTTCTGGGATCTCTAAGTAATAATTTTTGTGACTTTAGTTCATTTGTGTGAGTGTACTGAAACTGCACCTTCAATCAAAACAGTTGTGGGATTTTCACTTCCCTGAAGTGGGAGCTCAGGTGCTGAGGGAGCTACCTGCCAACCCCATGTAGATGGCTTGTGCCTCTTCATTTAGCTGGTCATAATCTGCATACTCTTTTTTTCAGAGGGCCCAAATGAGTTAACTGACCTTGACTCAAGATCCTCTGTGGAAAACAGACTCACTGCGCATGGTTTAAAAAAGGGAGATCCCTACATAATCTTGCTAAATGTCATTGTGCATGAACAGATAGAAACTAAGTTGGAAAGGAAAGAGGTTTTGGAAGTTGTTGAAGGGCAAATTATAAGATGAGTCAGGTTCACTGAACATAATCTTCGTATTTTCAATTTAATATACCAGCTAGGAGCCCCTCAACACAAAAGTCTAGAAATTAACCCAAACACCTATGAAAAACTGATTTTTAACAAAGGAGTCGAGACTTTCAGGGAGAAAGAACAGTCTTTTCAACAAACAGTGCTGGGACAACTAAATAGCCACAAGCACAATAAAACTGGATTCCTCATACAAAGTAAAAAAATTAACTCCTGTCTGGCATGTAAGGGATATTAAGATTGACTCATGACTGATAACAGTGTATTACAGTTGAGAACAGTTCCTAAGTGTCTGTATCTGCAATAAAATGGGTATGATCTTTTCAAATGTACTAATTTATAAACCATAAAAGACATTATTGATTTACTAGATTAGTTTCAGTGAGTGGAAAAGTATGATATTCTCTTAAACTAATCAGATTCTTAGTTATCAGGAGCTTAGCATTTGGTACCTAATTAAGATAGCACTGAGATACTACTGCATGTTAAATTCATAGGGGGAAAATAAAAGAGAACTAGCTTTATAAATTCAAACCTACAAAGTGAACACTAAGGTCCTTAGTCCCCATAGAATTTCTTCTTCATGTCTTTGTAATTTTTTTCTTGGAATAAAATGCAGTTTGAATGCAATGATGGAAACTTTCAATCATGGTGGCAAAGTCTTCTCTAGCATAATAGGTTCTGAAGTTACACTTCTGAGTATAAATCTTACTTTCCATTACTTGGCTAGCTGAGTAGTCAGGAAAGCTGTCTCATCAGAAAATGAGTATGAATATAGTAATTTGTACTTCATTAAGTTACTGATAGGATACAATTACTAGAACATATTAAATGCTCAGTAAATAATAACAGTTGGTATTTTCCCTAAGGTTCACCAAAGAAAAATATTTATCTGTATCCTTAAACAAGTCTGATCTAAACCAGAATTTTACTATGACTAATTCCAATTAATGAGCACCAGGAACAAACATCTGAAATTTCAATTCTTTCTCATTTATCTGTTATGTTGAAGGTGACAGGGCAACCTACAGCATGATTTCTCATCAGGCATAAAAATCCTTTTTACAGGGAGTCATTCAACAAACATAATTTGAGGACTTACTATGATTAAGGTTCCATACAAAATATTAATACAGGTTGCTACAATTTCAAGGCTGTGTATGTACAGTTTTAATAGCTCTTTTGTTTAAAATATATCAACAAGTAAACTCCAAAAAATTACTTACAATAGCAAAGAAACGTGTGAATTAAAAAGATAAATTATATATTGTAAGAAAATGAGCTCAAAGAAACAGACTGTTCCATAAATCAAAAGTAAAAGCATTCTGGTCAGTGATGCCCAAAACTGTTATTCCAAAAAGATATCTGACATAACATAAATGTTGTTGGCCTTTAAATGAAGTTCTGCCATTTGTCATACTATAATTATACTTCTCAGGCAGTATTTTTTCCATCATTATTTTCCCTATTGTTACTATCATAATTGTTATCGTTATAATTATCTTCATCCCCATTAGCTCAGTATTTTAGATATTCAAAATTTCTCCATATCCAAAATATCTTTTGTTCAGAGATGAAAAAATATAATCCAAGTCATTCACTGAAAGAGTGAAAATGTCAGAAAGTATTTTGACCATATTTCTCTACCATAATTGAGTCCTCAAATCAAGTCTTCTGAAATAACCTATGTAGGCAGCTTGAAAATCACAAAATCTAAATGTCAAATAGCTTCATGTAGTAATCATAAACTATGCACAAATATTCCTAGTCTCATATTTCCAGGTCAAAGGTACGACTGTATTCCTCATCCTCCTGCTTTTCAGTTAAACATAGAAATAATTTGCTTATACCAGTGAAATGTAAGACAAAATGATGTCTACTACTTCCAAGCAGAAAGGTTTACAAATCAGCACATGATTTACCATGCTTTTCCCACTATTACCAAGACTGGTAACACTCCATTCCTCCTCAAAGTCAAACAACAGCTAAACTCATTTAAGTAGCCATTGTTAAATCAAAGGAGATCCGATTAAAATTAGCTACAATGAAACCAAATATATCTCCCCTTTTTTCACTTTAAATTTTTTTTTATTGAGGTATAGTCAGTTTACAATGTTGTGTCAATTTCTGGTGTACAGCACAATGCTTCAGTCATATATGAATATACATATATTCATTTTCGTATTGTCACCATAAGCTACTACAAGATATTGAGTATGTTTTCCTTTGCCATACAGTATAAACTTGTTTATCTATTTTATATATACCAGTCAGTATCTGCAAATCTCAAACTCCCAGTTTATCCCTTCCCACCCCACTGCCAACTGGCAACCACAAGTCTGTATTCTGTAGGACTGTTTCTGTCATATATATGTATGTGTGTATATATATATATTCCTTTGTCTTCCTTTGTCTTTTTTTTAAATTCCACATATAAGTGATATCGTATGGTATTTTTCTTTCTCTTTCTGGCTTACTTCACTTAGAATGACATTCTCCAGGGCCATCCATGTTGTTGCAAACCACATTATTTTATCATTCTTTATGGCTGAGTAGTATTCCATTGTAGAAATATACCATTACTTCTGTATCCAGTCATCTGCCGACGGGCATCTACATTGTTTCCATGTCTTGGCTATTGTAAATAGTGCTGCTATGAACACTGGAGTGCAGCTGTCTTTTTTTAACATTTTTTTATTGAGTTATAGTTGCAGTTGAATTAAGGTTTCCTCTGGATATATGCCCAGGAGTGGGATTGCTGAGTCAAATGATAAGTCTATTTTTTTGTCTTTTGAGGAATCTCCATACTGTTTTCCACAATGGCTGCACCAAACTGCATTCCCACCAACAGTGTAGGAGAGTTCCCTTTTTCCCATACCCTCTCCCAGCATTTACCATTTGTGGACTTTTAAATGATGGCCATTCTGACTGGTGTGAGGTGACACCTCATTGTAGTTTTGATTTGCGTTTCTCTGCTAATTAGTCATATTGAGCATTTTTTCATGTGCCCATTGGCCATTTGTATGTCTTCATTGGAGAATTGCTTGTTTAGGTCTTCTGCCCATTTTTGGATTGGGTTGTTTGTTTTTTTCTTAGTAAGTTGTGTGAGCTGTTCATATATTCTGGAAATCAAGCCCTTGTCAGCCTCACCTTTTGCAAATATTTTTTCCCATTCCATAGGTTGTTGTTTTGTTTTGCTTATGGTTTCCTTTGCTGTGCAAAAGCTTGTAAGCTTAATTAGGCCCCATTTGTTTATTTTTGCTTTTATTTCTATCGTTTGAGTAGACTGCTCTAGAAGAACATTGCTGTTTATCTCCCATTTTAACAAACATTTTATCCCCCATCACTGAGAAACAGAAAACAATTTTCAGACTGAACTACAAACACAAACCTAATTCTGTGTAGTCTATATAGATACTGCTAAAACAAAGTGATTCAGACAGTTTGAAAATAAAAGTGAAAGGCATACATACATACAACACACCCAAAAAAGAGGGATTATGATATAACAATCAGTTGAATCAGATGAGGTAGAATTCAAGTCAACGTATTATAAAAGTCAAAAGAAACCCAAAAAGGGTATTTTATAAGTATAAAGGGTACAAATCACAATGAATCATTAAAATCTACATATCTCACAATATGACACCTTTTTAAAGCACAAAATAACACAGGAGATACAAGCAAAAATTTAAATATATTAGTAGTGGGACATTATTAGACTATACACACCAAAAAACACAATAAATATTAAAAAGTTTAAAGAATACAGACAATATCCTCTAATCAAAACATAGAAAACAGAAAACTTTAAAATCAGAAACAAAGAGGTCTTTTCACTTGAAAATTTAAAAAATAAAATTTGCAAATCTTGTGTCAAAGGTGTAAATATATATATTTGATGTTTTATTAGCAGTTGCACATAAATAACTACATATTAATTTTTAATTCATTTATATTATTATTATTTTATTTTTATTTTATTTATACTTGTATATGTCAATTGAAATAAATGCACAGACTAAAAGTTTAGAGTTTTGTTTTATTTGGCAAACATTTCTGAGGACTCGAGCCCAGGATGACAGCCTCTCAGATGGCTCTGAGGGACTGCTCCAAAGAGGTAGGGGAGGAACTAGGATATATAGGAGTTTTACAACTAACGTTAAAAGATTACTTGTTAACTGAAGAAAACCAGACATCTCAAGTTAAAGAATTTAGCGCTTTTCTATGTATGGGAGGGAGCAAACATTTGGGCTCACTGAATTCATTCCTTTGACAAGCATCTAGCTATCTAGGGCCAGTATCCTGTCCTTTCTTTTTCTGAGTCCACTCAGGCTGCAGAGGTTAGGCTGCAGGCTTGTCTTCACTGCAGGGGGTGGCAGCAGTGGCTGATGACTTGATGGCTTCAGTATTCTTTGTTTATAGATATGGTTTGCAGTATTTTTCATTCACATATATTTATTTTATTTTAATATCATTAATATTAATAATTATAACTAATATATATAACAAACCACTAAAATAAAACCTGTTATAATTATTTTATTGCTTAAAAATCAGGCATTATAAATGAGACCAAATGTCTTAATGTACAGGTTTTTCTGTGCCACACATTACCAATATAAAGATAAGCACTCATAGGGACTGAATTTTCCCTGGGTTACACTTGTCTTTGGGCCCTCACTTTGGGGAGTGCCATATATTTAGATATACCCTGAAGATACAACAAAAGATCTAGGAGCATATGAACTTTAACAAGGGAGCAGTAATCTGGTCTCATTTACAGTTAATAATCCTACTCTTCCTCAAACTTTTTCTAACCTCTTGGTAAAGTTTGTGTCTTCCAGGTTACAACAGTCTCACATCAGATGATGGCTATGCGAGGATTCCAGCCCATATCGCCCTCAGATACAAAAACAAAAGGCTGTCCTGCCCCAGGGGCCCCTAGATTAGAATATATAGTTCATATATATATATATAAGTATATACATGCACTACTGTACAAATATATTATGCATTAGTATGCATATATATTAGGCAGGGTCAACGCCCCTCAGCCCAGTAGTAGTTTTGGAAGATGGACCATCACCCCTCTGCACACCAAAAGATTATGGGAGTAAAATCTCTGAGGGGGGAATGAGACAGGAGGGAAGGGGGCAGGGCACAGCCATTCAAGGAATGAGGGCAACTAACACCATAATGGTGGAAGATTCAACTCCCAGTAGGCCTTGAGGATCAAGATGGTGGGAGATTTGACTTCTAGTAGACCTTGAGCTTCATCATGTGCTAATTGTAACATATTAGCATAATAAATAACATGCCCTCAGGCGCCATGACAGTCCCAAGGCTAACCACAAAAGGTCAAAGAGTGGGCCATGGCCCAATTCCTGGGAATCCCAGCCCCTTCCTCAGGGTAATTGGAATGGTCCTCCCACTTGTACGTCTGAAGCTACTGAGCCCATAAAAACTAGCAACACCACGCCTCGTGGCCGCCTTTCTCAATCCCTCATCTTTGGAAGACAGCCCGCACTCTGTCTATGGAGTCTATACCTACTTTTACTTTAACCTGAGCACCCAACCCCCGCACCTCATGGCCTTTCTCTTGCCTTTTGAAACAGCCTACACTATGCAGTATGTATCTCTCTAAATAAATCTACCTTTGGTAAAAAAAAACCTAAAACAAAAAAAATCAGGCATTATAGGCAAAGCCCTTCTATACTGTACTCAAAGTTCAGAAGCCATAGAAGAAAAGATTAATGTATTTCATTATGTAAAAAGTGGAAGTGAACATAAACCCTCTGCAGAACAACAAAAAAAAAGTACCTTAAATCAAAAGACAGAATAAAAACACATATCCCAAAAATAAAACTCAAATTTCCCTAATACAGAAAAAGAGTTCCTAAGAAAGTTTCTAAGAAAAAGAGTAGCAACTCAATAGAAAATGGATACACTATATGTACAGATGGTTCACAGAAAAATAAGGAAATACGAATGTCGCCCAAGAATCTGAAGAGATGTGTAACTTTACAGAAACTAAATGCAGATTAAAACTGTATCAATACGATTTTTGTCAAGAAAAGCATTTTCTATTAAAAGCCAAAATATTTCTGACATATTATATTAATGATATTCATAAACTGCTACTAAGACCACAAATTAGCTTAACCTATATTAAGAGCAATTTGGCAAGATCTTTCAATATTATAAATTACTCAAATTCAATGTTATAGAATTTATTCTATATATGTATCATTGCACACAAGCAAAATGACAAATACTCAGTCATCCTTTGCAACATTATTTACAATCACATAAAATTAGCACAGACAGATGGCCTTCACTGGGAGTCCATTTAAATTGTTACCCATCCATAGACTGGAGTACTATGCAGTTACTGTTAAAAGTAACAGGGAAGACAAAGCAATCTCTTTGAGTTTGATAAGGAAAAGTCTCCAATATACACTGTAAAATGAAAAAAGCAAAGTACTTTCTTTGGAATCACAGAAAAGGAGGGTGGGGATAAGAATAAAACATAATACTTATTTCCTTATATTTGCATTAAGAAACTGTGGAATTATACCAAAGAAACTAATAAAAGGGACTAAGAAAAGAAGCAGTTTTGTTTCAGAATGTCTCTTTAAGTTGTTTGACTTTTTAAAACAAGTACATTTTAATACAGGGAAAAACTCAGTTGGTTAGCTACGTATTTCATTGAGCTAAAATGGTTGTTATTACCAAAGAGCTTTTACACGCCAAACGGGGTTTTTTTTGCATATGTATCTTTCATTTTATCCCCCGCTTGCAATTTTCATGAAAGTATACAACTCTATGGAAAGTAAACATCATAATTTTTTCTTTTGGTCCGCAGATTTGGGAAAGGGACATCTCTATCTCAGAGCCCCAGCAGTGATCACTGCTACTAACCCTACATGTCCTTTGAAGTACATCCAGGTCTCAGCCAGGAAGATAATCTTAAATGGTTCTATATTTGTAGAGGAGATAGGCAAGCATTTCAAAAAAATCCAGGATGTGGTTTGATGTTTTTGACATCAGCCCACCAGGTTTGCCCGTCAGGGGTAATGTGTGTGAAAATGTTTTACCAAGTTCTGACATTTCTTAAAGTGATTTCATCAGTAGTTCCTCTGGAGGGCCAAATGAAAGCTTGTTCAACTAGAACTTGAGGCAAAGACAGTAGCAAGCCTCAGGCAATTCCTGCTCTTGGAGTGTTAAAGGTCAGTGTTAAAATTTATAACATACTGTTATCTAACATTAGCACCTCTGTTGATGTATTCTTAAAAAATTTCTACTTTGATGGGCCTGAATCAAAGTTTGTTTCATGATCTGGGCTCTTAAATGTGTCCCTTCATAGCAGGCCCGGACAGAGCAGTCAATTCACTGAATTATTTATGCAGATCCATCCAAACATTGTGAATTAGTTGGTCCTTTGGTTTTGAGCACAGGTGACATACCAGATTTTGAAGAAAAGATTACTTTTCTGTGACTCTAACTATAACTGATTTGGTAGTCTCTGCCCTACTTGCTCATACATGGCATTTTATAAATAGCTGTGTCATGAGGAGGGAGCACAATCTCACATGCCATTAGCACCATTCAGCATGACGTTTTGTTTTTTATTAATTGAAACCAGAGAAGCATACACAGTCTTTCAAACTCTTATTTGTATCACAGATGTGGCTGTACTTAGGCCAGGCACAGCTATAGTGCACACAACATGGAAAAGCTCCAGGGAAGGACTCTAACTTCACAATCCTCTATACAGAGAAAAAGGAAATAAAACAGTATTGCAGGGAATGCATAGGCTCCCAAAAGTCAATAGTGACTTCCTGGTGAGGGAAGTGGCCCTGTTTGAAATAACTGGTGCGGGGGAGAGGTTCAGTCTCCAGAATCAGCCTGTTCTCTTGAACAACTCAGACCTGCTGAACTAGCTTCCTGCTGAACTACCAAGAGATGGGAAGAAATGTGTTTCCAGAAATCTCCAAAACCATTTTTCTCCTTGAAATGCCTGCAGCATATTAACTATACTGCATATAACCAAGAAGCGTATAGGCAAAGTTTTGAGAAATGTGGACATCTAGGTCAGGGTCTAGCCTTTCCATGCTGTCCACCTCACTCACTCCCACAGCTCTCCTTCTCACACTAGAAAGACCTTCTGGTCTTCCCCCATGAGGTCCTACTTTCAAAAAGAGTGGGAAACATGTTTTAAGTCTGCTCAGCAAAATGCCCCAGACACAACAGGCATCCAATAAAGGCTTTCTATTGATTAAGAAGAAAGTCCTCACGTATACAAAGCTTAAGTGATAATTATTTCAATACTTTTTTTCAGTTACCATTCCATTGAAAAAACTGCTCAAGTTTTAAAATTTTGAAAAAAAGATCATTCAATCTGGACACCATTTAAAAAAAAGGAGAGGCAGCAAATGTCACCTGGGTTACCTAGAAGAATTTTTATAGATTTGCAAACAAATTAAATAATAATGCATACTATCTCTTTTGCTTTTACTTATATTGTGAAAGAGTAACTTTATGTACATTACTAGCTTAAACTACTCAGGCAACTAATTCCCTAATAAATACAAAAAATATTATATTCTTTATCTAATTCAATTTTACAAAAAATGGGGGAAAAATTCACCTATTAAGTGGGCCAGGGTGCTTTCCGTTTAGTTAAAGCAATCTTGGTTACTACAAAAATATGTTTAGTTTCTAGACAGTAATTTGGTGTTTTATTCTACTTTGCCAATCTGATACAACAGTTGGGCATGCTGGTTCTGCTTTGGCACATTTATTGCATTATTCAGCAAGAAAACAGAACTTCCTCTGCAGGCAAACAGTTGTATCTGTATTTTCTTCATCAAGATATTTAATTTGGACTTGTTTTAAAATATAATCTAAATGTAATTTTAAAAACAAAATCAAAACATAACATATATATTTGCTCATTAGTTAAAAAATTACATTTGTGTTATATATACACATATACTCACATACACACACATATACGCACATACATAATGTAAGATACATACATAATTAGACAACACGGAAGAATGTAAACTAGTTTCATAGTTACACTAATCTAGGCTTAGGTTTGAGTTTTATACCACACACTAGTTAGGACAACCTGGGAGTATTACTTAACCTTCCTCAGGCTATTAGCTCATTTACAAAATTGGGATAAGTATTCTCCTCAAAAAATTTGAGACTATCAATGCAATGTAATGAAATGTCTAATATAAAGTTCTCAGCACAGGTCAGGATGGAATCCATCTGCGACACCAATCAATAAGGAGAGCTGACACATCACTGGAATACACTGGAAATATGGTACAAGTTGAATCAAGTTCCCAAAAAAGTTCCTCATGTAACTGTACTTCTGTAGTATTTCATATTCCACAGAAGTAGACAGCGCCCTCAAGTGGCAGTTTAAAAAATCACTCTTTACAGAGTTGACCCATTCAGAGCAAGTTGTAAATGGTGTAGTCAAAGTAGGAGACCACCACAGGCTGGAGAATATACAGCTGATATCACCCAAGGGCATCAGATCTGAAAGTCTGAAGCACAGGTTTGTATGGTATTAGTGCTACTTTCCAAGAAAAAAAGGAGTTTACGTTGTAACATCTAAATTGTAAATCTTTAAAAATCATAGGTTTCATTTGCAGAAGCTTAATGATATTCATTATTGAAATGATGCAGATGTGTTCTTTCCTATTTTTTAATCTACCTCCCTCCCCACCCAACAACCCTCTGAGCTAGGTATTTTTTTTATCGTTCCAATTGTCAGAAGAGGAGACTGGGACATTAAAAAGCAGCTATGTTGCCCAAGATAGGTCAAACATGAAGGAGCAAAATTGAGAGCTAACCTCAGGACCTTGCTCTTAATTTTGATATCAACCAAAAGATATTGCAGTTCGGAAAATCAGAGAAGGAAAATAAAGAAAGAACAAAAGCTCCAAAAGAATAGGAAATGGCCTGCTAACAGAAAAAACAGATAAAGTTCAAATACAGCCTAAACAAAATTCGAAGCTCCCACACCTTTGTCCATGCAAGGTATCTCTTTCCATAGAGTGTGAACGACAAAATGGATGTAACAAAATACAATTCCAAACAAGTTAAATGCTGTGGTAATTGGTTTACAGAATAAATCCCTTATCTGAAACATAAATATTCCATTTTTATTCATAGGAAACAAGTTCCTAACTGTCAAAATTAAATAAATACCAAGTACATCACATTTTAAAAACAGCAGATTTAAGGGACTCCACATTCATAGCCTGACTGTGTCCTCAAATTCTTGTTAAGGGTCTAGCACACAAGAGCTGTTTAGTAAATCCTGACTTTCTAAAACCTAATGTTTTTTCCTTTAAGGTTATTTCTGAATGTATCCATACAGCCCAGAATATCGTTTTGTGCATGTTGCTTATTGAATTAAAAATTCAATTAACACCTATGAATGAATTAAGAATCCCATTCTGGCTGCTTAGTTCCTAAGCTGCTAGGAATATTTTTTAATACTGACGGTTCTCTTTCGCTATGGGAGGAAAGGACTGGGGGAAAATATTTCTTGCTTATCCAGATCCATTATGAATGAAACAGTGGGACTGGAATAAGCACCAGAGAAACTCCTTAACTTCAGTCATTAATTTGATCTACAGAAATAAAATTAGTGTAATCTAATGATTATCTTAATCATTTTCATGTATCTAAGAGAGTACCTTCGTATTGAAGTATTTTCTTCTTTGTTGTTTTAAATGTTTTAAAACCCAGAAAATAAAATAGAATGCAATGTACCTTGAATGTCATATTTAAGTTTTGAAGAAACTGAAACGTTAGAGATTATTCCAGCACCTATGATACACTCCTTATTCGCATGCCCCTACTTAGTAGCAACCAACATGATTTCTTCTTGCCAATCCATGTTTGTACTTTTGTTTCATACCTACCCATAAACAATCGGTGGCATGTTTTGTATTCCTAGTTTAATTTTCTTATTATTACAGTATACAAAATTATTTAATGATTTCTTTAACTCAGTATTTTGAGATTTACCTATCTTGATACATAAAGATTAAACTAGTTCACTTTAACTACTGTGTAATAGGTCACATATTCTATTGGGTGTTTGGTCAATTTTACTGATTTATAATAACTAGTCTGGATACTTATCTTTCATGTAATATATATGTAACTTATTTATCTTTTGTTATTTTGTGTATTATTATTTAAAAATTTTAATTTTACTATAGTTCCATTTATCTGTCTTTGGGATGTATGTTTAGGGGATGTTGGTAAGGGAAACATTTCCATATCCCTTAGATATAAAGATACTTTCATATTATCTTTAAATAACTTCAAAGTTTTGTTCTCCACATATGGGCTTTTATTCTATCTGGAATTTATTTTTGCAGTGAGGCTGTACCAGATATGTCCCTTCATACCTACAGATCAAACATGTTTCTCCATTCTATTCTGTGTCCCAAGAGGCTTACATGTATGAACACAAAAACCAGCCTCCTTAGCCTCTGGCTTCCAACTGGATTTACTCAGTAAGGAGTCCCAGGAGGAGATCAGAGGGAGAAAGGAGAGTGAGGTCATGACTCTATTTAAGGAGGGGAACATGTGAAGAAAAACAACTCAAAGTGTATATCTCATTTCATGGTTTGGAAGTTATCAATTTTATCATTATTCTTTGGTGATAATTTTTTGGTGTTTCAATATGCATACATGAGAAAATATTTTTTCTAATAAGCCCTAAAAGTATTCAACATGTTTTTCTCCCAAAAAAGACAAAAATCTTAACAAGTTTGAACTACCTACAAATACCTGTTCCCTGCACTAATATTTTCCACATTGTTGTTGTCTAGACCTATAGTCCCATAATTTTTTTTAATTTTTAAAAAAGTAGACATAAGTAGCTAATAACACTTACTGGAATGTTTCCAAAAAATTTTTTTTTACTATTTTCCCTTTTCTCTCACTATTGCACAACTGAAAATGTTTTAGCTATTATTGCTTCTCTACAATTTCCTTAATTCTCTACTCTTAGAACTCCCACAGGACATATATTAGAGTCTCTCAATCTATTTCCCACCATCATTTTAAATAGCCTTTTGTTTTTTTCATCTCTTTATCCCTCTGTCCTAAGTTTCAGATGAATTTTTAGTATAATTTTCAAATTAACTAATTCTTCTCTCAATATTTCCCAGATTTTAAACTGCTTTTTACTATATCCAACTGCTTTGTCTAAGTCTAAATTTGTGTCATAATTATTTTCCTTTTAATTAGTATTTCTACTTTTTTATCTGAGGCTCTTCAATATACTTATTTTAAAGTCAGCTATAAATCATTCTGTTATTTGAATTTCACGGACATATACTCATATCCCAATTGTTGCTTGAAATGGCTATCTTGGAAGTAGAGCTCCTCATGTGCATTAGACTTTTAATTTGCATGCCTATCTGTAGTGGTAGTTCATTTCTCTTTCTTTCTTATTCTCACTGTTAATTCCTCTTTATATAACAGTTTTGTGCTTGCCTACATTGCATCCTCAAAGTCTCCAGCTCAAAACTATGCATTACACTGGAACCTCAAGGCTCTTGTTTCACATTAGTACTGAGGTCACATCAAAGGCCATAATAGAGCATGATCCACATCCTAGTTCCATGACTTTCTCCTTCCTATCATCCCAGTCAAGGTACAACTCTAGACAATCACGGCAGCCTTTTTCAGCCTACTTTCCTTGGCAGGGAACATCAGCCATATTCGCCAAATTTCATTCATCATTTTTTTTTTTCTCCAGCTACCCATGATTAGAGGGCATTGCTGACTGACATTAGTTAAAAGCAGTCAAATTCCCATTGCCTTTGATAATCTGGGTTCCTAAAGATCACGATACATCTACCTCTAGCCCTCTGTTTACTCTTGTCAGCCCATTCTATTTCTTATCTATAGAGATACTTGTCTTGTTTTTGAGCAAGGCAATGCTTTTTAACTTTTAAATAAATGATTGTAATCTATCATTGCCATGTGTATTCAACAAAAAGGGTAAAATGGTTGAAACTGTGAATTTCTAGCTGCTTTTTGACCAGATGTGAAGATACACCATTTTGAAATCAAAGTAATCTTAATGTAGTAAGACTCCCAGTGTGTTCCACCCATGGAAATAAACACAGATTTCTCTATTTGTCTATAAAATAAAGACTAAAAGGACTAAAAATTATACAGCTTCATTTATCCTGATATTTTTAGAAAGTATTGAGTATTTTGGAAAAATATAAATTTTCAAATCAAATTATAAATTATAGAATATGATATATGAACAAAAGTATCTGCTTTAGTTCTGAAAATCTGAAAGAAAATTACAAAATACCAGAATTTCATCAGTCACCAAATCATACTATTCCTGATTATTAATTTAGTAACAGGAATATTTTCTACGTGAGGTGTGTGTGTATATGTTTTGCTAAAACGGTGAGAAAAAAACCCACAATTACACTTGACAACTTTAATACCCACTCTCAGCAATTCATATAACTACTAGACAAAAAACAGGAAGGATAAAAAAGAAGTGGACAATACAACCAACCAACAGTATCTAATTGACATATATAGAACACTCCACTAAACAACACAAAACACACATTTTTTTCAGGCACCTGTGGATGGGCCTGGATACATGTCCACTATTGAAAAATAACATAGACAACAACATAGAGCTGAAGCAATAGCTAGAATTTTTTGACCTGCAGAGGTCTCTGGCATTGACTAACCAATCATTGTATTTCTAGGACTGAAGTAAGTGTTAAGCCTGATAAAGTCGTACTCGATCTGTGTAAGTAGGAAAGTTCAAGGTCTGGTCAAGTTAAATCTTTCTCAAATTACCTTAATAGGGAGTCATGGATCCTCAACAAATTTCCAGACTTGAACCTGTTTACAGACCTAGAGCCTCCTAAAGAAGTTGAGGATGGATCCCCTTGAGTAGGGACCCTGCTATAACTTTTCAGTGAGTCCAACAGTATGCCCAAAATTACCCCATGTTTATTTCCTCGATTCTGAAAAACACAGTTGGATGAGACATATCCAGTAACTAGGAGGATACCCACAGTGGTTCCCTGACCTATGGAATGAGGTTGATTAAATAGGAAATATTAATGGAGATCTTTAGAACTTACACTCCCTACCAAAGTATTGAAACAAATGCAACAGCACATCCTGGAGAGACTGCCAAGGTTTTTGTCACCATCAAAAACTGAAAGGATCCTAGTATATCCCCATTCAGTTCACCTATTTGGCCTGTGGATAAGGCAGATGGATCTTCAGTATATGGAATATATTATTATAAACTTAATTAGGTGATAACTACAATTTCAAATGTATTTCTAGGACGCCTTTGCTTCATTGAAGCAAATCAACGCTGTCTCTTTTCTCCAGTTTGAGTTATTGATGTCAAAAATACTTTTTCTGTGTGCTTGTTAGTAAAGCCACCAGAAACAGTAATATACTTTAGTGTCCCTTCTTAGGGCTCTACTAACTCTTCAGCTATCTTCTATAGCCTAGTCCACTGAGGACTTGTTTGCTTCTCTACAGGACATCAAGCAAGCCCACAACATGGATGATACTATGCTGATTGGATCTGGTGAGAAGAAAACAGCAAATAAACTAAATATCTTGTTAAGATATATACATGCCAAAACATTTTCTGACATAAATCTTAGCAATGTTCTCCTAGGGCAGTCTACCCAGGTAATAGAAATAAAAGCAAAAATAAACAAATGGGACCTAATTAAACTTATAAGCTTTTGCACCACAAAGGAAATCATAAACAAAACAAAAAGACAACCTACGGAATGGGAGAAAATATTTACAAATGATGCAATTGACAAGGGTTTAATTTCCAGCACATATAAATGGCTCATACAACTTAGTAACAAAAAAACCCAATGCAAAAATTGGCAAAAGACCCAATCAAGACATACAAATGGCCAATAGGCACATGAAAAAATGCTCACTATCACTAATTATCAGAGAAATGCAAATCAAAACTGCAGTGAGGTATCACCTCATACCAGTCAGAATGGCCATCAACAAAAAGTTCACAAACAAAAAATGCTGGAGAAGGTATGCATTAAAGGGAACCCTCCTACACTGTTGGTGGGAATGTAGTTTGTTGCAGCCATTATGGAAAACAGTACGAAGATTCCTCAAAAGACTAAAAATAGACTTACCATATGATCCAGCAATCCCATTTCTGGGCATATATCCAGAGGGAACTCTTAATTCGAAAAGATACACGCACTCCAGTGTTCACTGTAGCACTATATTTACAATAGCCAAGACATGGAAACAACCTAAATGTCCATCAACAGATGACTGGATAAAGAAGTTGTTGTCTGTAGGTATGTGTGTATACACACAATAGAATACTACTCAGCCATAAAAAAAGAATAAGATAATGCCATTTGCAGCAACATGGATGGACCTGGAGATCATCATTCTAAGTGAAGCCAATCAGAAAGAGAAAGAAAAATACCATATGATATCATTTATATGTGGAATCTGAAAAAAAGACACAAATGAACTTATTTATAAAACAGAAACAGACTCACAGACATAGAGAACAAACATGGTTACCAGGGGGTAAAGGGGATTAGAAGATATAAATTTGGAGCTCGAGATTCGTATATATTAACTACTACATACAAAATAAATAAACAACAAATTTATACTGTATAGCAGAGGGAACTATATTCAATACCTTGTATTAACCAACTATGAAAGAGATATAACGTGAATATATGTATGTACATGTATGACTGAAATATTATGCTGTACACTGGAAATTGACACATTGTAAACTGACTGTATTTCAATTTTTTTAATGGGGAAAAAAGGCATATGCATGCCAGAGAGGAGAATAAACACCATAGAAATTCAGTGATATGTCATATCTGTAAAATTTCTAGGGATAAGTATTCTGGTGTATGTTGAAATTTCTCTTATCAAATGGTGGGCATATTTCTGCATCTGGCACCTGCTATCTCTAAGAGGTGGACTTTAAAATTTTAGTTGCAATAGATACATTATTTGGGCACCTTACTTCAACACTTTTGTCAAAATACCCAATAAGCTGTCAGTTTGGGGTCCAGGTCAAAAGGAGGTTCTGCAAATAGAACCAGGCTTCCATTCAACCTGTCCTGCCACTTGGGTCCCATGACTCAGCACATATTCCATAGTGCTTTAAGTGTCTATGGAAGTTGGGGATCCTAAGGGAAAAATTTGGCAAAACCTTACAAATAAATCATAGTATACCCCTTTTGGATTTTGAAGAAAAGTTATACTTCCTCTGCAGATAATTATTCTCAACTGAGAAACCGTCTCAGCCTCATTACTGGATCCTACCAGAGTGCTAACACTTATCACTGGTCGTTAAATAATGATGTGTCCTGAAATACTCTTATGAATAGGGTGTTGTCTGCCCGCCAAGCCCACTGCAACAGTATTCAGTCAAGTGGAAGTGATGGATAGGTTTTTCTCTACAAGTTTTGAAGTTACCAGTAAGTTGCATGAAAAGTGGCTCAAACTTCCATGGCCCCTACTCCTGCCTCCTCTTTCTCTCTCATGTGAAGCCGTCTATGACAGCAGAATGAGGAAAAACAATTCAATCTTTGTTCACAGATAATTCCACACACTATTCTGGCACTAGCCTAAGTAGACAGCTGTAGCACCACAGGTGTGGACATGAACAATAGTGTTGGAAAAAAATCTTTCCAATGGGAAGAACATCAAGCTGTGCACCTGACTGTTCATTCTGCCTGGAAGGAGAGATGGATAGAGGTACACATCTAAAGTGAGTCATGAGCAGTGGCTAACAGTTTGGCTGCATGGCCAGCAACTTGGAAGAAACATGAAGAAATATGATCTAGAGAAGACATACATGGAAAGACCTCTCCAAACGGGTAGAAATATGAGAATATTTTTGTCCTACACAAATGTTCACAAAATAGCAACCTTAGAGAACAAAGATCTTAATAAACATATGCACAGAGTAACTTATTCTTTTCCCATTCTTTCATTCCTGTAATTGCTCAATTGGCCCATAAAAACAATGATCATAGAAGCAAAGAGGGAGCTTATGTATGGGCTCAGCAACAGATTTCCACTCATCAAGGCCAATTTGGCCAGAGCCATTGTTGAGTACCCAACCTGCCAAGAGCAAAGATCAATACTGAACCTCTAAAATGGCACCTTTCCCTGGGGGAACCAGCCAGCCACCTGGTAGCAGGTTGATTATACTGGATCACTTCCATCATTGAAGGACCAACTCTTTGTTCTCACTGGAAAAGACATTTATGCTGGATGTGATTATGCCTTCTCTACCCTCAACATTTCTGCTAAAACCACCATCTGTGGGCTTACAGAATGCCATATTCACCTTCACAGTATTCCTTACAACATTGCTTCTAACAAAGAAATTCATTTGACAGTAAATGAAGTACAACATTGGTCTCATGTTCACAAACTTCACTGGTATCATTATGTTCCCCTCATCCTGAAACAGCTGGCCTAATAAAATTATGGAATGGCCTTTGGAAGACTTCAGTTATGGCACCAGCTGTTGAAAGTACTTTATGGGGCTGAAATGATATCATCCCGGATGTAAGATACACTTTGAATAAGCTACAGAAATGTAGTGATGTTTTTCCTATACCCAGAATTCAAGAGTTTAGAAATTATAGGAAAGACAAGGAAATAGTTCCTCTCAGATTAATGATAATAATATAATAGCACCATTTTGGTTTCTTTTCACTGTAACTTTTTTTTTAATTTAGAAATCTTACTTCCCAAAAGAAAAATGATTCTACCAGAGAACACAGCATCACACAGGAACCTGAGACTACCACTGGCTATTTTGAGCACCTCATGCCACCGAAGCAACCAGAAAGAATGAGAAAAATATTTCCAGTATGCAGGAGGTCCTCCAAAGTGTCTCTTAGTCTTCCTATTATTTGTGGTAAAAGTTAACGTAAAGCTACAACAACGTGAAAGAGCCAGGGCTGTAAAATAACATAGACTCTTCAGGAATAAAGATTGGGAACACCCCACCAGATAAGATATCTTCATATTTCTCATCCTTGTTGTCTTGTCTTCCCCTGAACCCCCCCCATCACTAGCATAGAGTTCAGAAATGGGAAATTGTAACGAATTCCTCTCATTTAAATAACATTTAGTAAGCAAAAACAAACAAACAAACAAAAAACAGGTATGTCTGGCAGAGCTACTCTGAAGTGTTATATCAAAACAGCTTTAATTTTCAAGGGGGTGATGCCAAATGAATAAGGGTATAGCTTTGCAATGCAGGCATCAATAACAGGATTATTTGGAGAAGTGGGGGTGGGTGGAAGAAACGGATCTGAACAAGAACTTTTCCCACTACCCTTGACCTAAAGAATGAGCATCTATACTTAAGAATCAGGCTTCCCTGAGGAAAGCTTTGCCTTTATAAAGCTGATGATACACTTTATCTCATTTTATATACCACTGTAAACAGAATCATTCTCCCAAGTGTAACAAGGTGCTTTATTCCAAGCTTCTCTTGTATTCTGAAGTCTTTTTTATTTCAAAGAGAAACCAGTTCTAAGAAAAATACATTAAAAAAATAAAGAGCTGAATGGATAAGTAACTTCATAAATAATATTCTTAGTTCCAAGTTCACAGTTAGGGATCTCTAGAAGAGGAGGTCTTAAAATTCCCAGAATCTTTTTGTTTCAGCAGAAGTTGCAAAGAAAAATAGTAGATTATTTGACTCACATGTTCTTCAACTATCCTCTCAACTCCAACCCAGTTTCACAGAAAAGCTAGATGAGAGCTTAAACCAGGAGACCTATGCACTGAATCAGAGGAATTCTAAAAGACCAACCCTAGGATTGGGGACTGGACAATAACTCTGAATCAGAGACCACCAGGAAGCTAGGGTGACTTCCACACAAGACTCCATTCAAGTGAGCAAAAGCCTCCTCTTTTCCCACTTCTTTCACCAAAGACCTGTAAGTTGTTTACCTTTCAGACAAATGGAATGGACTTCCCTAAACATACTACATAGAAACAGACGTTCTCCCTCTTCCTTCTTACCCCTTCAGGTTTGAAGCAGCATCCATCAGCACCAAACCTCAAGATTACACAGAACTCACTGATGTCCAAAATTGTCAGATAGTACCATCATTGCTAGGTTGATTATTTTTGTACATATAGTAACAGACTGAGTAGCCTGAGGGCAGTTTTTGTTCACTTCTTTCTCCCCTGTGTCTAGCACAGTGCCTGGCACAAAGCAGGTGCTTAATAAGTAGTTGTTGAATAAATGAATTTCTAAGCTAGTATTTTGTTATCTTTCATTTAATACAATCAGTAGAAAACTATTACTTGAGCACCTTTTTATGTACCAGATACTATACTAAGCTGTGAGTGGACAAACATTTCACTCCCAATGATTGACACTATTATTTTAACCTTAGGAATGAACAATAAACACTACTGCCGAGCCACAATTTCCTCACATTCAATTTAGTGGTTGGAATAAATGACTTCTTCTATAAGATTATTTAAGTTCTAAACTTACTATAAGGGTATGAAATGTATAAAGCATTATACAAATTAACTTAAGGTTTAAAGTTATAAAATCTTTTTTTTAATTTGAATACTGCCCCAAATGGACGTTCTCCTCAGTTCAAAAAGCAATTCAGTCTCTCAGATGGATACAAGCACATCATTATATAAACCACATAAAGAATACAGCAAGCCTAGCAGTTGTATTTTTAAAGCAGATATCTACTGTATGTTACCTCCTTGATAGCACAACATTTTACATTTAGTATCCTCTATAGGATCTAGCACTTTAAAAAAAAAAAGCATTCAATAAATGAATTAATGCAATGGAAACACCTTAAGAACCAACAAGGATTCTAACCTGAATAGCAAATGGCATTCAGGAGATTCAAGAACTCCATGAAATTGTATGCAAAACTGTGTGTCTGTAGGCCATTTTATACAGTTCCTTGGTTTTATCAGAGTCTCAAAGAGATCTATTATCCATAATGGTTCCTTCATTCAGTATACATTAATTGAATATCAACTACTTGCCAGGCATTGTACCATGGTTTAGGCTTACAATCTAAAACTTTTTTTTATAATGAATACTGACTACATGAAATCTTTACTCTGCTTTCTCACATTCAAACCATTAAAAATAATGTATACTCTATTAAATATATTTACATCTTAAACCAGCATCACATACTATGCAGTTATTTAAAATGGTATTTGCTGGTAAAAATATACTTTAGAAATACATTCTTATTTGGCTTCATGGAAAAGATTTCATGATAACAGAACCAATCGGGCTTGAGTGTATAATAAATAGATAGGTAGATATGCATGCATAAACACACATACATATAATTTAAGAAATCTTTGGTAAATCATGCTGCTCAAATTGTTTACACCATCTCTAATACATCAACTATTTCACACCATATCTTCCTAACAATAGCATTAAAGCTACTTTCCTGTAAAAACTAAATGATATATAAAGAAAACTTCATAAAATTGTTTTGTAAGCAGTTTTCTCAGAGACTTTCCACTGACTGAAACAGCTTTCAAATTCTCTAGATGGAGAGCAAAAATATTTTTTAAATCTCAAGAAAACCTCTATAATCTAATGACAATTTTCCCCTTTGCAAATCTTATCTCTCTCCTTGATGCATTAAGCATCAACTATCTAGTGCCAACTGATATTTATATGAGCAGATATTTAACTTTCCTGAAAAAAATTATTTTTATCTTTGAAATTACCTGCCATATTCTTGCCACAAACGTAAAGGAATGCTTCCCCAGATACAGGTATAAGCATACTTAAAGATTAAAACCCTCATCCACAATAGATGTTCACTTTATAATTTGAAAATTCAATTTAGCATGATCCAAAATAACTATTTTTAAAAATGGTTATCTTATATTATTAGGAAATCATTTATTTCTAATTCCTATACTCTACCAGAACTTAGTTGCAATTAGTGATAGTGGCCAGGAGATGGTGCATTTTCATTTCCTAAGATTTACTTCATAGGCCTTTGTGTAATTTGCAATGTTTACTTTAAAGAAACATGCTTTATTAATGGTACCTGTTATCATAAATGGCAGATATGAATGAAAAATAGACATTCAGAAAAAATAAGGAATTAATATCTCAAAAGTTTTACTACTAATCACTTATATGCAAATACAATATTTTAAAATACTTTGAGTAAGTATTTTTCTCTCCTGTGTACAAGAAACAGAAGGAAAGAAAAAGTTTAATATAATAATTATTTAGAATACCTCAATTTTTCAATTCTTTCTTTTGGTTCATTTTATAGAACACTGGATTACTTTACACTCAAAAACTGTATTTTATAGTTATAAACCCATTTTTAATGAAATTTTTAAAAGTATAGTTTTAAAATACGAATTTTACAACTGATATATTGGGAAGAAAATTCATTAAAGTAAAAATATTTCCTGAACTGGCTTTATTCAAGGCACATATAATGTTTAAATGTTTCTTTCACTTAATAAATGCTAAAGAAGAGTCTTTAGATCTCATATCTATTATATTGCTTGTAAAAAATAAAAGTAGCATTTTTAAGGCCTGGTAATCCATGCACATACACAGTGAATACAATAGATGTGGGTGTAAGGGCTCGTACTGCATGCTTCTAAAAATACTCCAGAAAGGGAGATAGGCAGATGCATTACAGACTATCCTGATTTGGTCTGGAATACAGTCTGCCACCAGTTACTGAATCTTTGCTGGGAAGGTAAGAAGAATCCCTAATCATCTCTGAAAAGGCATAATCCAAAGCTGGCCGAAAAGGCAATGCTGGTACCAACCCAGGAGTTAGGTAGGGAGACATGAAACCAGATAGCCCCCTTCCTGGGGTCGAATATGCCAGCCGTAATGGACTGATACCTAGTCTAGGATTTAAAGTGTAGAGACTTGAATCACCTCCATAAGAAGCACTAGTAGTGTTAATGGGAGAGAAAGCCGATCTATTTCCTAGAGTTCCAAAACCAATTCCAGCTAAACCAAAGTTTGAAGCTCTCTGAAAAGCTGTATTTTCTAATTCTCCTGAGCTTGCTAGCTCCCTGGTGTCTGGTTTGTGTTCTTTCCCATTTAAGACCTGTTCAATGGCTTGGACCACATCCCCTTTGCAGAACTGTAAAATGACTTCTAGCCGGCTGCGTCTGTAACTTGGGAAAATCTTGGTAAGGATATCAAGAGGGTCTCTTGATCTCGAGGACACAGTGGGAAGGCTGGCTCTGGTAGCGGTGAAGTCTTTGGTCCACTCACTTTCATTTCCTGATTCCAGATCAGAGGATGACAGAGACCTGGGACTCTCTTCACCTCCTGAATGCTCCCCAGGATGAGGAGGCTGATCATCCTTGTTTGAGTTTTCTGAAAGACATGACCTGACATTTTGTTTTCCAATGACATCATTAGACTTAGGAGATGATTCCAGGGTAAGGTGATAGGATTTGGAGACTGGTTCTTCTTGTCCACTCTGGCATGAGTCACATTTACTCTCCTTTTGTACTGTGGAAATTTAAAAAAAAAAGGAATCAAATAAAGAGAAAACTTCTAAGAACCCAGTCTTACCCACTCAAAATTAATGCTTGATAAAATAATTCATCTACTCATAGTATATTAGTAATGTTACTATTCAGTTTAAGAGATTTCAATGAGTAAGTATTTAAAAAGATCATTTAGAAATGCCAGTGTTGGAATAGTGGGAAAATGCCATTTATTCTTTCATTTCAGGATCACAAAATTATATAATATACAAGTGCTGTAGTTATTTAGGAATCAGAAGATGAAAGTCTATTGTTCTCCTAAACTGTTAACACCAACATTTCACACTATTGCCCCATTTGGCAATTCAAGATTTTCCTAAATGTTCCCCAAGTTTTGTTGTTACCCATGTAAGGGCTTTTTTGACAATGACTAAAAGAACTAAATCAAACAACTGTTTAGATAAGAAATTGGAAGAAGGAACCATCTTAGTATGAAAATGAATATTCTATTTAATCACTAATGCTAAACTTCAACAATTAGTTTTTTTAATGCTCACATTTCAGGTTGCAATTAAATTACTCAAATAATGTAAAAAAATAACAAAATTATTAATATAATTTCAAATCTACACCAATAATAACAACTGCTGTACAAATCTTGAATCATACCAGAGCTTGCATATTGTATTTTATCAGAGACAATATAGAGTTGGTGTATTTTTAATAATCCTCTGTGAAATAGGGACTTTCTTTTTCAATCTCCAGGAAATATCAATAAAAGCATTTACAATCAAACTTTTTTTTAAAGAAAATTATTAACTGCACTATTTTTACTATTGCAATCTGTATATATCCTCAAAGTGTCTTATAAAAACAA
Organism: Camelus ferus; assembly: GCF_009834535.1. Taxonomy (NCBI): domain Eukaryota; kingdom Metazoa; phylum Chordata; class Mammalia; order Artiodactyla; family Camelidae; genus Camelus; species Camelus ferus. The sequence goes on from NC_045699.1 coordinate 16,651,879, forward strand.
CTTATTAGCCTTCTGCTTCAAATCACAATTCCCTTCCAGTACTAAGGGCAATTTTCCAAAAGTATTTTTACATAAAAATCTGATTTTCTACCTCAATATGTGGAACATATGAATATTCATGAAACAAGAATATCTATTAAAACCATTTTGCAAGGCTAATGCCAGGGAAATAACAATGTGTAATATTCACTAAATGACTTTTATTTTGGTTTACATTTCTTCTTACCCTATAGTATGTTTTATCTCCATTTCCATTAGAAAGAGTAACTTGTCAAGTGGGTTACTCATAGTATTACTGTCAAACTTTCTTTTTGTATCAAATTTATGAATGTAACAAAACAAATATTGCCTAAAGCAGTGATTGGCAAACACAATTTGCAATACTCCTATGATTTCTCAAGGAGTGATCCTAAATTCCAAAGAAATATCTATAGTTTATTTTAAAATAAAGTGTGTGCAATTTAACACTTTGAGAGTTAAAAGACTGTCATTATATCAAACGTAGGACAAAAGAAAAGATGTTGCCCTTGCAAAATCACAAAGACTCTCTAGTATTTTCACCTTTAAATCAAGCAATATAACTCATCTAATGAAGTGGGGATAGATTGGTCTTGGTCTGCCATTCTATTTTATTTATAAATACGATTCACTAAATATGATCCCCTAAACATGTATCAAAATTTCATCTCTACAGTAATTTATGCATAAAATAAATTTCGTTATTACACTGTACTTGTGGAACACAATATAATGAAATACCAACTGCATTAGACTATCTAGAAAATAAGCTGTCTTTAAAATATTGGGATATTATATCATTTCTGTTCTCTCAACTCCTATAGCTGGTTTTACTTTGTCTATCATGTAGTTGTTGAATATATAAAGTTTCCCTTCTTTTGAATATAATGTTCTTTTGTATTGGAAAATCTTATTCACCTCTGAATCATTGTTAGTCTTTGTCTAATGAATGAGTAAATTAAATAGACTACTACAATTCATGGATATTGTATAAAAGGAAGCAGTCAGTTTAGAAAAGCCATGGTAGTAGCTTTTCCAAAAAAAGAGGTCAACTGGGGCAAAGAATAAAATAAAGTAACTGACCCTATAAAAAAGTACCCCCTCAAAGAAATCATATAAATAAATCAATACCTAGCAGAGAGTTGTCAGTCAGATTAGTTTATGAAATTTTAATTTTTACTTCTATAGTGCTAGTGTGACCTACGGAGGACTATAAAATTTATTAAAATACAATGAGATTTACATTAGCATGAAAAGTTAATTTGGGATAATCCTAGTCAAAGTGTGTGTATATATTTGTTTACCTAACACAGGGGGTGAAGCTGATTTGCAGTCAATAAATAACAGGGGGAAAAAAAAATGAAAACTTCCTGGATGAGAAATCCCTAAGGATAAAATCCCCAAAGATAAGAAATCCTTGGACTTTGAAATTCTTACCAAATCTGAATTTAGAAAATCTAAATTTCTTTCCTATGGGAAGAGTTGAAACTTCAAATGTTAAGTTTTCTACACTTGTGGAGGCTGATAAGCAGTTGGGGAAAAGGGATGAATGCTTAAAAATTTTAAGGGAAAGGAGTAAAAAGAGGTTTTGGTAGATTTCAGTCTCTTGCCCACTTACAGTTGGTTTGTCCCAAAGGTAAAAAGAACTCTACCCCCAACCATAAGTGAGTTTTCCAGCAAGATCAGATTAACTTTGGTTTTACAGCTGAACAGAGTACAGAGTAAGCTCAAAAGGCAGCTTTTTTCACTCAATGCCACCTGTAAGTTCTACGCTCACAGCTAAGGTCATAGCAACTTGGGGACAAACTCTATTCCTAGCAGGAGTTGCTCAACAGATCACTCACACTTCACCTTTTCAATACCTTACCCTACCACCTAAGAGAACAGAAAGCCCTTCCATAGTGGAGGTGATGGGTCTCTTAACACCCTCATTAAAGTCCATACTGCGGGGCAGTTTCTCAGAACTTAAATTAGTGCTTCTTTTAGAGAACTTTTCTTGCCTGCTTCCTGGGCACAGCTGCTTATTTCAAAGATTTTCCCCTCCAAAACAACCATTTTTCTTTTGCAAAAAGCTAATGTTAGATCAACTCACCTTGTTTTTCCTCCGTATAATCTGGCTGGAAACTTTCGAAAGCAGGGGTCGCCAGACCACTGGCATGTCTCAAGGCATCCAGTCCCAGAGCAGTCACCGCCGCAGGGCCGGTCGCGGTCTGGGGATTCTCTGTTCTGCTGCTTCCTCCGGGTGTCCGACCCCCGGGGCCCGACGGTCCGGAGTACAGGAGCCTCTGCAGCCCCCGGGCCTCGCTCTCCTCCTGGGCCTGCTGCCTGCGCAGCGCCACCTGGGCGGCCATGACGCGCTGGCGCTCAGCGATCAGTGTGCACTTGGCACACGCGCAGTCCCGCCAGCGGCAGAAGCGCTTGTGGCCCTTGAGGGCCGACACGACTCCGTGGTTCCGACAACGAGCGCACTTGGGTGTCCGTGGGTAGCCGCAGCCCACGGCGCCAACTCCCCTCTCCAGACTGGCAGCCGGCGGGCAGCCACCACTCCCCGCGGTGGCGGCTGTCCGCAGAAAGAGGCTGGGCGGTCGCAGGAAAGTTGGAGGAACCGGTATGCCCGGGGGTACCGGTAACGCCGAAGACAGGGATGGAGGGGCCACTGCCACCAACCCTGGGGCCAGGTGGGGTCGGCCGCTAACACTTTGGTCTCTGCTGCCACACTGTGACTGCTCCATTCCCAGAGTGTCTGGCGAGGGGTCGCAACAGAAGAGCGCGCTGTCCACAGCTAACCCTGCCGGGATGCGGGAGGACCGGCAGTGGTCCCGCTGCCTCCCACCCACACGTCGACAAAGTTTGACACAATTCCCTCGATGAATTAGGGACAACGGCTCCCTGTACCTGCAGACTCAAAGAGTTACAGATGCCCAGAGAGCCTCGTAAGAGTCCCGGGGCGCTAAGTTAAAGTCCCTGTGCTCCTCGCGCCTTGAGACCAGGAGAAGGCAAGACTGCAGAGGCTACCCCGCCCACCTGGTTTACTGGCCAAGGGCTCTCCCTTGGGGAGGGAAAGCCAGGGGCGGAGAGTGGAGACTAGACAGTCTGAGAGGAGGGGCGGTGGGAGATACAAGAAACTGTCCTAATGGCCTGCAAATGTCCCTCCACACACAAAAAGCCACTTTCTCCCACTTGCTTCCCGATGAATTCCTTAAACGTACATTTTTGTAAGATAATCTTCACTCCCTCCCCGTGCTTCTTACTGCCCTTCTTAAATGAAGCAAGATTTTAAGTTCTCCTATACCCAGTTCCTCGTTCCTCCTATGAGAGTTTAAAGACTTGGACGTGGAGTTCTCCTTTTGTTTCCTTTTCCCAGATGAAGTCCTCAGGACGGTAACACAGCCAACGTTAATGAGAAAGCACAGCTTGACAAGCTGCAAATGTTACCCACCTGAAAAGTGCCTTATTTTAAACGGGTCTTTTGTCTGCGTCAAAACAGTGGGTAAGTAATTAGGGAACTGATCCACATTCAGAACCTTCTCGTGCATTCTGTTATTTACAGATCCAAATCTGGATTCTATATATCAATATATTTTGAAATGTTACTGCCCAAAGAAGTCTTTATGAATTTCCTACCTGGAACTATTTATAGGTAGCAATTGTGTTAAAGCTGTTTCAAAAATACATTTCTATTGTAAAGTATTGAGGAAGGTCCTGGAGACCATTATTTAAACATGCTATCATATCTTGAAATGTGCATTTAATGCCTTTAGTTGAAAGAAAAGATCATATTGCTTTCTAAACAAAAGACCATTTGAGACAAAATTCATGAGCGTTTATTCTTAATAGAAGGGAGAGTCAGGGCTCTATCATTTCTTCAAGATGATATTCAACTACCTTGACAGGCAATTCATATTCTAGCCCTAAGATGTCAAGTAATAATGACATTTTACCATTCCACCTATTGACATCCAGTGCAGACACTGCTAATCAATCTGGGCTTTCTCCTACCTGCCCACTTCACATCATCACTGTCCTCTCATACTGACTTGACATTCTATCATAGAGGTTTCCCACCATTCCTAAGCATTGGAACTACCTAGGGAAATTTTAAAAGATAAAAATACCCCAATCCAAGTATTCTGATTCTTTTGGTTCTGAGTCTTTTAAACTCTCAAACTGAAGATTACATACAACCAAGACTTAGAACTGTCACTCTAGGAATTCCTAACCTCTATGGATTCTATAATACCCAAACATTTTCACATTTCCTTGCTCAAATCACTCCTGCCTAAAATCTAATTATTCCCTAACTGTGGAACTCACATCTAATGTATGAGAAATAAGTTTTCAGTACTATATGAATCATTAAAGCACAGTGAATTACCTAGTGAGAAAACAATTCCCTTTTTCTATTATTTTTAAAGACCTAGTTACATAAAGGCAAATGCTCAGCTTGGTGTTAGGTATGACATTATAATTTGTTTTAAGCCTTGTTAATTATGCTTTTTAATAAAAAAAAATCAAATGAGCCTTAGCAAGTAACAGTGTTTACCTGGTACTTAACATTATTTTTTTTCTGTTTTTATTTGATTTTCTAAGTTACCTTACAATTATGGCAAGGGATATTGGTTTTTATCCAAAAAAGCGAAAGTAAGTTTTAAAGTAATTGTATTTAAATAAAATGTGTCTGTTGAAATAGAAAATGATAAAATGTGTTAAAGACTGAAAACTAACAAACTTTGTTGATAAAAATTTAAGATCAAAATAAACGGACAGATATACCATTTCCATGGGTCAAAAAACAACATTGTTAAGAAGACAGTTCTACATAAAGTGATCTATAGATCTATTTAATCTCAATCAAAATTTCAGCAGACTATTTTTGGTAGAAACTGTCAGACCCTCTCTAACAGTCATATGCAAATGTAAAGGAAAGACCTAGAATAGTCAAAACATCTTTTAAAAAAGGATGAAGTTGCAAAGTTAACAATATCTTATTTCAAGAATTATTACAAAGTTATAGTAATCAAAATAGTGTATTATTGGTGAAAAAAAAACAGAAAAACAAACCAATGTGACAGACGTGGCTTAGAGAGGTTAGAAACAGGCTCACCAATAGACAACTAATTTTAGACAAAGACACATGTAAAGACAATTCAGTGGAGAAAGGATAGTTTTTTCCCAACAAATTTTGTTGGAACAATTGAATAATTCTGTGTGCAAAAACAATAATAATAATAACTTTGATTCATACCTCATGCAACTTATAAAAACTGACTCAAAATGAATTACAGACCTAAATGCAAGTTATAAAACCGTATCACACAGGAGAACACCTTTGTGACCCTGGGTTATGCAAAGATTTCTTAGATACAACACCAAAAGCATGATCCATATGGTAATTTCAGACTGAAAGCAAGATTCTTGGAGCGCCACCCTGTTACCTCACCATCAACTAATCAGAAGAAAGTTACACACCCTGCAGGCCTCACCCCAAATCTTGCCTATAAAAACTTCTCCTGGAAAACCATCAGGGAGTTTGGGTCTTTTGAGCACGAGCCACCCATTCTCCTTCTTCTTGTGTGGCCTGTAAAAAAAAACCTTTCTCTGCTCAAACAAAAAAAGAAAGAAAAACGTATGATCCATAAAAACAACAAATTGATAAATTGTACTTCATCAAAATTAAATACTTCTTCAAAAAGACACTTTTAAGAGACTGAGAAAATAACTCTAATATACATATCTGAAAAAGGACATGTATACATAATATACAAAGAAATTTCAAAACTCAGTAAGAAACAAATATTTTAAATGATTTGAATGAACAAACACCAAGAGAGATATGTGGATGGCAAATAAGGACAATAAAAGATATTGAACATCATTAGTCACTAGGGAAATGCAAATTAAACCTACCACTACACATCTATTAGAATGGCTAGAATTGAAAGGCTGACCATATCAAGCACTGGCATGAAGGTGGAGGAGCTAGGACTTCCAAACACTGCTGGTGGAAATGTAAAATAGTACAACGACTTTGAGAAACACCTGACGATTACGGAAAAAGTGAAATACACACATATCATATATTCCAGCCATTCTATTCCACTCTTAGGTATCAACCCAAGAGAAATAAAGCAAATGTCCATAAAAGACATAAAATTTTAGGCTCCATACAAAAACTACTAGAGCTAATAAAAGAATTCAGCAAGGTAGCAGGATACAATATTAATCCATACAGAAATCAGTGGCATGTCTTTACGCTAACAATGAAATATCAGAAAAGGAAAGAAATAATCCCTTTCATAATTCCACCCCAAAAAATAAAATACTTAATAAATCTGACCAAGGAGGTGACTTACATGTGGAGAACTACAAAACACTGACTAAGGAAATTAAAGACTTAAAGAAATGGAAAGATAGTCCATGTTCTTGGATTGGACAATAAATATTGTTAAAATGGTCATACAACCCAAAGCAATCTACAGATTTAATGTGATCCCTATCAAATTACCCAGGAATTTTTTCACAGAGCTAGAACAAATACTCCTAAAATTTACACAGAATCACAAAAGACCCAGAATCACTAAAACATTACTGAAGGAAAAAAATGAAGCTGGAGGAATAACCCTCCCAGACTTCAGACAATACTACAGAGCTTCGATAATCAAAACAGCATGGTATTGGTATAAAAACAGACATATGGATTAATGGAACAGAATAGAAAGCCCAGAAATAAACCCACAAACTTTAGGTCAATTAATCTTTGACAAAGGAAGCAAGAACATACAGTGGAGTAAACACAGTCTGTTCAGCAAATGGTGTTAGGAAGACTGCAAGCTGTATGTAAGTCAGTCAAGTTGATACTCCTTCACACCATAAATAGAAATAAATTCAAAATGGCTTAAAGACTTAAACATAAGACAAGACACTATAAACCTTTGAGAAGAAAACATAAGCAAAACATTATCTGACATAAATCCCAGCAATGTTCTCCAAGGGCAATCTACCCAAGCAACAGAAATAAAAGCAAAAATAAACAAATGGGACCTAATTAAACGTATAAGCTTTTGCACAGCAAAGGAAATGGTAAACAAAACAAAAAGACAACTTACGGAATGGGAGAAAATACTTGCAAAAGATGAGACTGACAAAGGCTCATACAACTTAATAACCTAAAAACAAACAACCCAATCCAAAAATGAGCAGAAGACCTAAACAAGCAATTATCCAATGAAGACATACAAATAGCCAATAAGCACAGGAAAAAATGCTCAATATCACTAGTTATCAGAGAAATGCAAATCAAAACTACAGTGAGGTAGTCCACAAATGATAAATGCCAGAGAGGGTGTGGAGAAAAGGGAAATTTCCTACACCGTTGGTGAGAATGTAGTTTGGTGCAGCCACTATGGAAAACAGTATGGAGATTCCTCAAAAAATTAAAAATAGGCTTACCATATGCTCCAGCAATCCCATTCATGGACATATATCCGAAGGGAACCTTAATTCAAAAAGTCACATACACCCCAATGTTCACAGCAGCACTATTTACAATAGCCAAGACATGGTAACAACCTAAATGTCCATTGACAGATGACTGGATAAAGAAGTTGTGGTACATTTATACAATGAATACTACTCAGTTATAAAAAAAAAATAATAAAATAATGTCATTTGCAGCAACATGGATGGACCTGGAGAATGTCATTCTAAGTGAAGTAAGCCAGAAAGAGAAAGAAAAATATCATATGCTATCACTTATATGTGGAATCTTAAAAAAAAGACAAATAAACTTATTTACAAAGCAGAAACAGACTCACAAAGAAAACAAACTTACAGTTACCAGGGTGGGAAGGAATAAACTGGGAGTACAAGATTTGCAGACACTAACTAATATGTATAAAATAGATAAACAACAAGTTTCTACTGTATAGCACAGGGAACTATATTCAATATCTTATAGTAACTTACAGTGAACTAGAATATGAAAATGAATATATGTATGTTCCTATATGACTGAAGTATTGTGCTATACACCAGAAATTGACATAAATTGTAAACTGACCCTACTTCAATAAAAATATATTAAAAATAAATTTTAAAAAACATAAAATTTCATAGTAGCTTTATTCATATACCAGCAAACTGTAAAAATCCAAATGTTCGTCAACAGTTGGTATAACCATACAATGGAATACTACTTGGCAACAAACAAAAGTATGTTAATACATGCTATGACATGAGTGAATCTAAAAACAATTATTTTGAGAGAAAAAAGACAAAAATGAATATATACTATATGATATAATATATACAAAATCCTAGAAATCTGTAGTGATAATAAATACATAAGCGGTTCCTAGAAACAGGTTGTGAGGGCAGTGAAAGATGGGCTGGAAGGATTACAAAAGATCAAAAGAAAACTTTTGGAGATGATAAACATGTTAATTATTTTAATCATAGTAATGATTTTATATGTATATACATATGTCAAAACTTAACCAGTTATGTATATTAAATACGCACAGTTTATTGCATATCAATTATACTCTGATAAAGCTCTTATAAAAAGTTAAACCCCTTGTTATCTCTGGGAAAAGAAAGGCATTAGAATAACATGAAAGCATTTTGAGCAAAGATAATCCTAATCTTAACATCCAAACCTGGAGTAATAATTTTAAACATGTGTATTTCTTCCCAAATGCACTGGAAAGCCTGAATCTCTTCTCTTCTCATCATGGTACTATGTGCTCTCTCTTCTCAAATTATGTATACTTTTTTCCCTTTTTACCCCATCTAGCAGGAATTGGGTACTGTGACTATTCTTATAAGTCACTGAAGAAGATCTCGACAGCTGCAATTTAGCAGTGGCAACAGTTTCATCAAACGAAAAAAATGATGAGAAAGAAGAAACATGTTTTTAAATTAAGCCATATACGAGTATCACAAATATGTCATTTACAAATTTATTCTAAATAAGTAAAAGGAAAATGACTAGGAAAATGACTAGTCTGATAAATGGGAAACGTAGTGGCACATAAGAAGGAAGGGAAGCTAATAAATCGAATTTCTTCCAAGTTCAAAAACATCTATACATCTCCCTTTTCAAAGATTTATTTTTATTCCAATTCCTCATTCACCCTAAACTCTTACAATCAACTTGCCATTCTTTTCTTGGTTTATCATACCAATCCTTCAGCATAGAGGAGTGGAAGTGTGAATATCAGCAAGTGAAAATAGGTCTGGCTCTGGTAGTAACTAAGCTATAAGATCGAGGGCAAGATACCCTCTCAGTTTCACTTTTCCTATTGGCAACTGAAAACATTCAAGGGTATTTTCAAGTCTGTGGGTCATTTCATTTGCCAAGTCTAGTCTTAAGTTATTTTTCATTAATGTTTTATTCTCTGTAGAATCTCGTTACTAAGCCCCATCCCTCTCCCCATCCTACCCAAGGTCTCAGTCAAAGCATCAATCCTGCTGAATCTCCCATGCTAACCCGCGACAAAGAAAAGTTAAAGAGTACATGCTTAACTTGGCTGGAAGCTTTTGGCAAGAGGACTGGAGATTTGGAAGGAAAGGCTCCAAGATTCCCTGTTTTTTCATGCATAAATATATACAAGTCACTCCATGGCTTCGGAATGTATGTGAGCACATCTTACACAGCCTACTCCACGGCTTCCCAGAGCCATATTGTGTATGTCACTTTTTAGTCAGTTTTGAGGGGAAGTCTGAACTGCACTTCTCTTTCCCTAGGATTCTTCAAAAGACAATTTAGTGTTACTGTGATTGATAGGGCACAGTCTACAGTGACATAAATTTCAGCCCTTGGATTGTGGCTCATCAAATGGCTAGGCATCTCAAGTCTGGGAAGAAACAGGCCTTATGTGGGACACAGCTTTTCCCAGAGTATTGCTGGGCAAAGGATGGATATATTTGGTGATATATCTGGTCAAGAAATGTCACTACCCAAAAAACCAGTATCCTACAGTAAATGCTCCCTTCTGAGAATACCCTGCAGCTGGGTAGAGATAATTTATTACTCCAGAGCTGTAACTAATCACATCATTGTGCATCTTAGGAAATATAGGACTTCCTTGGAGGACATCATCTCTGATCCCTTGCTCTCAGACAGCAAGCAGCCAGCTGGAGACCATACACATTGTTCCCCTACTATCAAGGGGATACAGAATGTAAAAGTGAGTAGAATGTGGTTTTTTTTTTTTTTTATTGCTTTAAAATCCCTTTTCATACCAGTTGTGGGTATTTATCTGGAATCAAGAAACTAACAAAGATAGAGAGTGAAGAAGTACCTATCTTTTCCCTATATCCATTTCTAAATTCCCAGCACATAGTAAACACTCAATATATCTTTGAAAATAAAGAATGGATGTCACAAGACTTATTTGTAGGTTGGCTGAATAGGCCCCGATATCACATTACTTTTCCTTTGTAGTCTGAAAATTTTGGGAACTCATTTTCATTTCATTTGCACTAAGGCACTAAGAATTTCCAGGCACTAAGAATCTTTTCTGGTTTTAGCTCCGTGGTGTTTATATAAGCTGGAGTGTGATTTAAGTATTGTTTATTATTTACTTGTTTTCTGTATTTTTAATATTAAATAGGTATTTTATGACAATTTTTTTCTTAAAGAAAAAGTCTTTTGAAATGCTGCAGTTACACTTTCATGCCACTGTATATTCCAGTGTTTTTCAAAATGTTTAGATCTAAGCACATATAGTTGCTTATGAATACAATGGATTAATGTGTCAGTGTATTTGTTTATAATCTTTTTTCTGCATATAAAAAGGCTATGATAATATGCTATATATAACACTTTCATTTTAATATTGTGATATAAACATTTTCCATTTGAAACAGCTTTTTGTAAACATCAGCTCTAATCGCTATATAATTTTCCATTATTTAGTCATATGATAATTATTCTAATAAAGGATATTTATGTTTCATTTTATCCATTTTAAATAGGAAAAAGATAAATATGTGAGCTTGAAAATGTCTTCTATATTTTAAATTATTTCTTTAGAATAAATTCCTATAAATAAAAGTACTAAATTAAAGATTGTGAATATTTTTTAAACTTTTGACTTATGTTACTTTTTTCTGAAGAGGTCAGGTGAATTTGAATTTTAATATACAGTTCATTTCATTATCATCCTGTGTATTCTTTTTCTTTTAAATGGGAGTGGTTTTCTTACTAGGAAATTGATGCTGCTTTCTTCTGAAGTAACAGTGATAACCCAGAGTTCAATTAGGAAAATAATTCCACAACAAGGTTTCAGTTCATAGAAACATAATCACCATTTTACAAATATCTGGTTGAGTATGATTGGGGGGAATTGAAGCAAAACCTGGCAAAAGCTCCAATCATTGTAACATACCCTGATGGTTCTTTGAGTAAATTACACAGCCGTTTGTGAACTTGCTGATTTAAGTAATTATTTATAAAGGAGTGCTGTTGACTTAAAGACGATAACAAAAAACCTTGGTGCCTTTGTGGTTAATTGCGTAAGCACGTGTTCAAAAGCTATGCTCTTTATTTAGTTTACTCTAATAGATATAAGTCCACCATGTAAATAGCACTCAGAACTTATGAAACTCTTGTTTTGTTTTTTAACTCACAGGATATTTAAAGTAAATTCATGCTCAGGGATTGAGATAAGCTTTGTGATCTGTCTTACACTGAATAGAATCCACCTTCACAAATTAACATATATAAAAACACGTCCTCAGAATTCAGTCTTTAAACCAACAGACAGCAATACAGTTTCACTTAGGAAATATGTGAAGGCCCTTTATGTGGATATAACAATGAATAGCATGTATTAAACACTAAAGCATTTTAGTTAGAAGTTTAATTAAAAATTGCATCCTAGGTAAGTTAATTAAAACAACTGTCATTAATCAATAAATTTCTTCACAAAATGTTACCACCTTAAAGGATCTTCTGTACATGAAGGGCATCTTTCTCACTATTATAGCTACCCTTTAAGAGCTGGTTATTGTGTATCATGCACTATGTTCAGGCTTTATACATATTATGTCATTTAATCCTCATAATCACCTTATTGAGGCCAGTCATATCACCCTGATTTTAGAAATGAGAAAAAAAAAAACATAGTTTCAAAGAGAGTAAGTCCTCAAGATATTCTAATATTCAGCCTCCTTACACTCATGCTTCTCCTCAGAAGTTAGGCTAGCTCCCACTGTAATACAGACTCACAAAGCAACCTGTTAGGTAGAGTTGTTCATGATATAGTTACTCAGAAGGGGTGCTTATTGGCTGACTCATGAGCAATCCTGGAAATGCTTCTATTCTTTCAGTTAATAACAGTTTCATTTTTTTAAAAGTATAAAATAAAAAAGAGAGAAATTTTAAAATTCCATACTTTGTATATCTTCTTTTAGTAAAGTTTAATGATGGAATTTTTGTTTTATTCCCCTTCCCTCCCCACATCCCACCATGTAAATAACAATAAGACAGAAATCAAGGCAAAATTCTTTTCTGTTATTTACACCACTAGAAATTTGAAACGTTTTCCTTTTATTTTCAGGCATCACTAAAGTCAGATTAGATACTAAATTTTACTGCTGTCAAAACCTGATATTCAACTCAAAGGTGGTCTTTTCCTCTCAAGGTAACTGTTGTGAGACTCTGCCATTCAGTATCAGGTAAATAGTTAAAGGTTTCATAAAATAAAAATTTATAAAAAGAGAAATTCATATATTCCCTTTTTGGAAAACAGTTAACTTTTTTTAAAAAAGATACATTTTTAATGTGGTTCCTACTGTATTCCATTGACTGAACACAAAGATACCTAAGTCAATTCCTCAAATATCCTCAAGTCCCTACTTCTTCATAAGGAACTGCCATAGCATCTAAAAAATATTTGTTAATTATTGTTATAAAATATGATGCAATTAACTTTGAAAGGTGTTATTCACTTCTGTCTTTTTCTCTTCTATCTTTTGCTGTGCCAGAGTCTGTCTTCTGGAGCTTTCATTATAAGTGTTCCAATTAAAAAGCTGTGTGAGTAAGAAAATGGCTTCCATTCATAATAAGGATTCTAAACAAGAGGTAAATTTGGTAAATCAGTTCCTCCCTGGCTTCTAGCCATTCACATCTTTTGGTTTTGAAATTCATTTCTTTGTGAGCGTAAGGTGGTTGTTATGAGGTGTTGTCAGGCCTCTGACAGGGTTATTGTGCATGGTAGGAGGTGGTAGTTTTTGATCAATGTCTTCAAAGTCAAAGCTAGGAAAATAATAGCTGCACATCAAAACCCATTGCCATAATGCAGTTAACATTGGGCTCTTTCAGGCGGCCCCAGGGAATGACTTAATTCTCATGTTGAGCTTTACTATAATTAGCCATATAGAATGGCATACTAAGATTTACGTGAAGACTTATAACTTGAGATTCATTATCCAATGAGGTTCAGGAAAATCATTACCAGAAGAAAACTAAAGACATCTATCTATTTATTCATGTTTTCCTCTCATTTTTCCTGAATCTTTGATTGATTACATTTCTGTTCTTAAGACATAATATCTTTCTAAGAATGCCCGTGTTTTTTAGGCCATTTATGAAATTATTTGATGATACCCTGCCTAGTAGATCAAGTTACTGATTTTAAACCTTTTTGTTGTACTTTCTTCTATATTCTTATTACTTTTCCAAAAAGTCTTAAATATTCATAGTTGCTTTAAAATGAGGGCAGGTTTTTATGTTGTTTAAGGTTTTTTCTTCTAGAACATAGAGTTATTGGTAACATTTAAGAAGAAAAGGCTATTTTGTTCAAAAATCATAACTGGCATGATTATATAATTATATATATGATTTCTTAAAGAATCTATAGAGTCACAGGTGGAAAATACACAATAAAAAGTCAAATAAATCCATAGTTAAGAATTAAATGTGCCATATGTTTCTCTAATACTGAGGCACAATGGGGTGCATTAAGAAACTCATTAAGTCAATGGAAACTGCAGCTGGGCTCTGTCGAGATGTCTATTCACTTCACTTCTGAAATAGAAAAACAGAAAAAGAGTGGATACATTCCATTTCTTCTCAGATTTGAACTGATCATGTGAGCTTGAGGTTAGTGCAATGTAAAATGCTAATATATCTTTCCTATCAGCATCAAATTTAATAAAACTCACTTTAATACCCTTTATTTTTCCCAGTAAGGCAAAGATGTCTATCTCCCCTTACTTTCTTAGTTTTTCTCATTTAAAAAAAAAAGACAAAAAAAAAACTAAAGTTGTGCCAAAGCACCTAAATAGTACAGTAGAGCCATGCAGCAGACACACTGGGCCTGATAAATAACTTGAGAAGAAAAAAAAGTCTTAATATATCTGGTTTGATTTTATGGACTTCAGAATGAAATGAATGCCATAATGATACAAATCACTCCCACTAAAATTTTGTGTGATTTGGGAAAGGCCTTGGTTCCCAAGGCATTGGTTTCCTTTTCTATAAAATACAGTTCTTGATGCTTTTTTTTTCCTGTCAGTTACTTTAAGAATCTGATGAAATCCATGAAAATCTGAACATAGGCACATAGGAACACAATTCTGCATAGTATTTCAAGCCCTCTTTTAGAGTGAGAGCCATAAAGGACTACAAAAGTTTCTTACTTGTTTAAAATTCTATGATTCTATGCTAATACCAATATAAAACTCCCTGATTCATAAAACACATCTGCAAAACTGAGATCAAGCTCTGAAGTCTCTAAAGTCTACTACTGGAGGAAATGAATGTAGAACTATAGAATCTTAAGAATTCAAAATGGCCTTAGTGTTGATTAGTTTTCTCTATTGATATATTACAGTTCATACTATCTATATTCATTTTTAATAAAAACTATGCACTGAAACAGAATGAGAAAATAAGCCTGAAAAAAGTAACACCTCCAGCCATTTTGGTTTAATAATAATAATTCATATTCTTGAATTCATTTCCTTCTTACAAGTATCTTCAAAATTCTCTTTGAGTTGAGAAATGATTAACAACTAAGGGGACAAACAAGTATGTTTTCCATACTTGGTAGTTACCACACTGCAAATGATAAACTCCTCAGAGACCATTCAAGTTTTCATGCATCAATAATGAATTCAGAAGCACAAGGCTTAAATTCTAAAGGCAAATCCACATCATTATCAATAATGGCTTCTATCATTTGAAATCCTAAATCAGGTAAAGTGAGGTCCTAGAGTCTTTCAAAATTCCAAGTTTCTCAAGGGTTCTCAATGTTTTCTGTGTCTGTAGAATTTTTTTTTAAAGATCAATTGAGTGGAATGAGTTTTAGATACTACCTACTCCCAAGCTTGTGTTTTTTAAAATATACACCCAACTTCATTTTTTTAGCTGAGGGAAATTGCTGCCATGTTCAAATGTCTGCTCTCCTCTTCAGTGAAATGAAAAGTTTACCAGGCTTCACACATGGTTCAGATAAAGAGACATGTCTCTGTATCAGGAGTTTCTAAGACTGTGAGATTCTCAACTGAGTTTTGGATATTTGGAAGTTGATTTGGAGTGGAAGGTAAGAGGAGATAATCTAGTGGGAAAAAGCAGGTGTCCCCTCTCAAGTTGCTCCCTTTAGTCTTACTCCTGACCCTGTGCCATAAACCGCCAATATGCTCAAGGATCTGCTATCTTGCAAAGTCCTTCTTCAACCCTCTTAATCTATCATTCCATCTTACCTCTCTCTTTCATAACCAAATCTCAGAGTCTGAGATCAAACGTCAAACAGGTCTCCATTCTGTCTACCAACAACATTTAGTAAGGTCACCAATGACTTCTATGCCACCAGATAAAAGGACACTTTCCATCCATCACCTGCTTGACCTCTCAGCAATTTTCAACACAGTTAAGTGTACTTAAAATTCACCTCTCTTGACTTCCATAACACCATAATTCTGTTTTTTCTCCTACTTCTCTATTTCTTGTCAATCTTATTTGCTCATCCCTCTGCTTTTCCTTTTTCATGTATAAGCCTATTATAGTTCATTTGTGTGATTACAATAATTTAATGCCTATCTCCTCCCATAAGAATGGAAAACAGGACTGTTTTGTTTCCCAGTGTGTTCTCAGTGCCTTGATCACCTAATAGATAATCCATAAACATGTGTTAGATAAATGGGAAAAGACTGGAAGGGATCAAGGTATGACAGGTCTCATGGGCATCTGGGGTCATTTTAGGGGACTATGAAAAACAGTTGATTTCACCAGAGATCATGATGCAGGTCTGACACCTGCAAACAGAAAAGGGGAAGGAGGAAGACTGTGTAGGAGGAGACTCAGTTATAGTGTTAAGTCTAAGAATGTCTCCATTGGGCCAGCAGGGATCCACATAGCAAAGACTGCCTGTTAGAGGAATCCTGCTTCGGTCAGAAATGGTCTGATAGTAGTTACTGACTGGGAGAAGCCTGGACAAAGTTTGACATCAGTATGAATACTTCAGCGGACCCTTCCTTGCTGAAAGTTCTGTCTTAAAGGGACAGCTGACAGGTGCACTCTCATGGGTACTACAGTCTGAAGATTTTTGTAAGTCACATCTAAGGCAGGAGGTATATTCTTAGAATTGACTCCATTATTATTTGTCAAAATAATTTATAAAAACTTCTGACAATTAACAAACATGTAACAGCTATTTTTCGGTAATGCAGCCATTTTTCCTTTCTGACTCCTGAAAGTTTATTCCAAAGATTTGTGGTTGAATCCCTGGAATGCCAAATCTGTGGACACAGAGGGCCAACTGCACATTCACACGGAATGTTTCTTCAATGCCAATATAATTGTTTGTGATACTTTAAAAGACTACTCAAATCTCTGCTTCACTCCTTGATGGAATAACAAACACCAGATTTACCCTACCTCTTGACATATAGCAGACAATGATAAATGAAGCGATGGTTTTCAGGCAATGGACAATAGGAAGAGTATCCAGAAGGTAATAAAATAATTAGGAGAATGAATGTTTATTAGAGCCAAAGAAAAATTATTTGAAAAAGGAAGACACAGTCAAAAATCTCAAAATTCAAAGAAGTCAAATGAATTGACTAAAATGACTTCATTGATTTTAGCCAAAAAAGGAGGCGGGGGCATTCTTGAAAAATAAGGGATAAGTTAGGCAAAACCCCATACCTACTTTTCACTCCTAGCTTTAACCTGACCCTAAAGGCTACTATCATTAGGTCAAAGAAAAGGAAGAGAGAAACAATCATTTTTTGGAAGATTGTATAAGAATCATGAAAGATATGTATAGATTAGAATCTCAACAATATGGTGACAACACACCTTTTTTAATGTACCTGGTTTCCATCAGAAATCCAGATGCAGGTAAACAACTCTGATTCTACAGTCACATAATTTCATAATGTAACATAGAAAAATATGTTCTCATTTACAGGCTATTTTCCTGTGACTGGGAGAAACTTTAAAATCTTTCAAGGTTTTTCTACATTTTATTTTTAAATTATTTGTGGTGCCACAGGTACGGAGACATAGTATGTGCTCACTGAACATCTGTGAGTAAATGAATAGATACGTGAATAAAAGAGAAAATTAGGTAGATGTCATTGATATTAAAGATATTCACTACAGTGTTCAACTATACTTTATTGCTTGGAGTCTTGCAGACATAATATTTTCCTCATATTTATACTTGAAAACATTCTTCTGAATCAGCAGTTAGGTTTCAGAAAAAATACGCCAGTGTTTAAATATAAATATGTAAATATATCCATGCCCCTTGTAATATACCAATCACAAAAGATAACAGTTTCTCCTTTTTTCTCTAATGGAGCAACATGATACTTCATTACCTTTTTATTTCATTATGTATATGACTGTGGCTTTGTGATGCCAGTCTCTCCCACAGCTTTCAGAGTACGTGTCTCCCAGAACAAAATGAAAGGTTACAATGACCTGCCAAATTTATTAAAGTTACCAGTACAAGTGTCCAAATGTATCTTACAAAAACAATGTCAGAGCTGCTTAAAAAGTAAGCATGACTACGTTGAAATCCATGAAGGGAATTAAAAATAATACAGCATACATGGTGGGAGGTGAGAATGACTGTAAACATAGGCAGAAAGGCAGAGTCATGAATGACTTCTTTTGTATGCCTTAATGCTAGCCAGTATTATTATTCAGCAGTAATACTTTATCCATTAACTAGTATAATATTTAGTAATGTCATTATCAATATTAATCATCAACACAGCTATACTATATCCCTTACCTACTTCAGTAGTTTGAGGTTTTACAATCTCTTCTTTGTCAATATTATAATGAATGAACTGAGTTTGATTCCTGGTTCCATTTGTTATGGTCAGACTTCTATCAAATTGCCTAATCCATCTAATTATCAATTTCCTCATCATTAAAATCGAAATGAAGGAGTATTTTCATCACTGGATATTTAAAAAGATTAAGCAAGATAATGTATGTAAAACCCTTTGAATATACGTCCTCTATAACTATCTCAATGCAAATTTTTTTAAAAAAATTCAAGTTTGTACACTTAGTGACTGAATTATTAAAGAGATTATCTCCCCCAAAATCATAATGTAGGAACCACTTCTTTTGATTCTTGAAGTAATGAACTGGCACACAATTTGCCTTGCAGGAACTTCCTGAGAGTCAGCCTTTATGTCATCAGCCCTCATACTATTTTATGACTAATGTTACATATTTCTTTACAAATTCCCACAAAACTCTAGTGGCCTTTTCGGCCAGCTAGCTATCTTTTTAATCTATTTTCTCTGATATGACTCATCTTCATCAGTCTCTCTCAGCACCTGGAAACTAATCATAATTCAATTTAGAAAATTTAGAAACCAGAGGAGCCAAACAGGAAAAGAGCCTGGAAAAAAACCCCAAAACTGCTAGATGGGAACAGTAGGGAATATTTCAAGTTGATATTCTATGCACTGTTTTACTGCTATTCCTTTGCTGGTGATGGTAATTCAAAGGATAAATAGTTCCATCTGAAAGAGACCACCTGTCCACTAAATATCAGATATCCTAAAGCTTTTGAGATCAGTCAGTTTTCTTTATCTCATCTAATTTGACACCATAAAACAGAAATTATTTACTTTCTTAAGATCAGAAAACTTTCTGAAAATAGAAATTATGAAAATTCATCCCAGGAAAATGCACATACAGAATTTCACATATAGAAAATGCACATACAGAATTTCACATGGGTTCATGGAACCCATGAACCCTCTCAAGCCCATCTGTGGATCTATGGATTCTCTAAGGCTACACTTGTAAGCAGATTTTGATGCCTTGATTTTGAATGTAATGATATACCTGAAAGCTGTCCTATTAACTTTACTTTAGATTTATATTTTCCCCTAGGCAACTAAGTAGTTTGCATGGAACAGATGCCAGCACAAAGCCAGATGCAGCCCCCTCCCCATACACATCCATCAACTTATAAAACATCTGTGTGCACACACAAGTTTGTATGTTAACACCTCCCTGAGCATCCCTCTGGTGAAAAATGGACTATGAGGCAGCCTACCACATTGCCTATATATTCCTAAATGTAAGTATACCTTAGTAGACACTGCAGTGGTGTCTACAATCTCTTATTCCAAAGATGCTGGGGTTTAGTCCATTTTCAGGCTTTCAGATATTCCTACTAAATTTTCATGAAGAGTTCTCCCTTTGAAGTCCCACACTAACCACAAAACAGGTCATCAGTAACAATCTCAACTACTGAAAGAAAACACCATCAAAATTAGTGGTGGTTATATATGTCATGCATTTTACCTACGTAATATCCAGTTCTTATAACAACTCTTCAAAGTATTTATTATTGTCATCATTTTTGATATGAGAAACTCAGACCTCAGAGGTCAAATGATTTGCCAAGTACCAAACATAAAACACATACTTCCCATTACATCACAGCCAAACAAACAAAAACAACTTCTTAGGAAAATTATTTGGATATGCACCTCAAAAACTTACATACCCTGTCCAAAAGCTCCTAGTACTCACAAAAACAATGCATGTGAAAGATAGGGAGCATAAAATATGTTCTCTCTCTCAGCCATGGTTCACTAGTACTGACCCAGTCTTTCTCTCTGGACATTTTTCAAAATCAGCAAGTTGCAGCTACTGCTTCAGACCTGCAAGTGTCTTAGGCTGTCATATTGTTGTTTTAAGTCACTGCCTCTATATCTGCACTTCAATTGCTCACTAGGGTCTAGCAGGATTCTTTGCTTCCTCTCCCTCATCTGTTCCTTCTTCCCTCCCTCTCTAGCGCACCTCCACCTCTTCCTTAAATGACAAACTGACAGACATGGCTATGTGTACCTTGTTTAAACATCTGCTTTATTACTGATGAGTGACTGTCCTAATGGGCAGGCAAGGTTTTTTTTCTTATCTTTCATTAAGGAATTCAGATGGTCTGAAAGCTGAACTGTTTGGAGGATCTTGACAGATGCCTCTTACTTTCTTTTAAGACCACTGTGAATGCTTAGGCATTCCACTCAGATAATTCTCAGTAGTGGAACAACCGTCTGTCTGTTTAGGTACCTGGCCATGTAAAACATGCATTTGGCTTCAGAGTCCCACTTTCACACCTAAGGATTAGTTTTTTCCTGAGAAATAATCGGACAAAGACCCATTTATTCTGTAAATGTTATGAGATGTTAACGGTTGCTTACTATAACTGTATAATGGAATGACTGCTGAGGAGAGTAACTATTGGTACAACTAAAATAAAACCCAGAAAAACCAACAGATGTAAAAAAGCAAGCCCAAAATGTTAAGCATATAAAACAGAAAATACAAAGAAGAGCATGAGTTTCATAAAACAACCAATAGATTGTTTTAATGTGTAACTATTACAAGCTTTCTTGTGAAAATAAATTTAAAATAGGGAATATTTGGGGTTCAAAAATCAGAGATAATTTTGGAATTAGTGATACAGATGACTGTAAGTACAGACTTCAAAAATATATATTACTACACTCTACTTAGAATCTTTTAGGAAACACTATTACTCATTCTGACTTCTGCAAAAGATAGTTATATCAGAGAGTTCTAGAATGTTATACAAGGAAATTGAAGCTCAGAAGAAAGAGTGTTTGGAAGTATTGACAGGAAATGAGTAAAGATAAAGTAGAGACAAAAAAGGGCATCAGTGTTGACACTACCAAGTATTTTAGGGGGTGTCCTTTATCTCTTTGCTCATCTAAATTCTCCCTAGTCATCCTTGTTTTTTGTTTTCGTTTTCTTTTTTCCTACCCTCCCATTGTATTAAGCTCATGGGTTTTGATAAAGTCTGTTTTCTCCACCTGTGACACTCTTCCTCTAGACCTTCCTTTATGTGTTTCCCCCATATTTAGTTGTTTTCCTCACATTAAGCTGCATCTTAAGCTGCATCATTCAAGAGGCAGCATAAATATCACCTTTCAGAGTGGGCTACTCTAAACATGAAATTTAAAGAGCTCCCCAGCCACTCTCTATCACATGGCCCTCTTTTATTTTCACTATTTTACATTTTCTTGACAATCTTCCTTTTTTGATCTATTTCAGAAAACCTGTCTCATTCACCACTGTATTTTCACCACTGAGCACATAGTAGATGCTCACTAAAAATTTACTGAATGAATCAAGTAAAGATAAAAGTATTTATTTATTAATGGTGGGACAATTACTCCCAAAACACAAAGCCCCCTCATAGAGCTAAATTAGTAAACACATCTCCTTTGGTGAATGCACCTTCACTTCTTAAAAGAGAATAGGCTACGAAACAATTATGATCTGACATACTTTTTAGTTCTAGAATATATTCCAGAAAATGGTTCACTTCCAAAACTGAGGACCCAGATCTAGAACACTTAAATGTAGTTGGTTGAACAAGTGCCTGCCTCACTTGAGTCCAACTAGATGTACTAAGGCAGAGATAAGAGAAGAACTCACCCCATATTGCCTTTCATACTGGACTAATTCTGCCCCCTAGGATTTGATACATTGCCCAAAAAATACCAAGCTCTGCCAATTTACCGAGTAGTTACTTGTATTTCTAAGGGGGAAAAAGATCAAATGAGTGGATAGATCATTTGAAAGTATTCATTCCAATACTTCCACCTATGAGGACTGGATCAGAAATTATCTTCCTTCAATGGAAGGCTCTCCTTTAATGAATACTGGCAATGTAGTATATGTAAATAGTTAATGAATATTTTTATCAAAAAATAGAAATAAAATTTAGAAACGTTTAGGAAAGGAATTAACAATTGAATGTAAGAAATGTATGTGGTCTCTGTTCCCTTATCTGCAAAAGTAAGGAAAAAAAAATAGAGGCAAAACAAGAAATTGTCATATATAATCATACCCATACAAAGTACATCAAAGTCTCTGAGAATTTCCTTTCATGCATATTAATAATTGTGAGCTTCTTGAAGACAGAGACCAAGTCTTTCATCTTTTGAAACTTGCCCTTTCCTTCCTACTGTCTGGAACATCATAAAGGTTCAAAAAAATAATTGTTGAATCGAGCTAATTATATTTGAGAGTAAGACAATAAAGACTTGCTTGGGACCTACTGAGTTTCTTCAGAGCTAAAAAATAGATCATGCATTCTATACCACTTTAGGGGACATTTGAAAAGTATAAAATTCAACAACATAGATGGGAACATTGTGTAACAATTCAGGCTAATCACAAACACAACTGGTTGCTTATTCACTGCATTCTACAGGGATATGAACTTGTAAGTATGAACGGAAGTGCATGTGCACCGAGGCAGAGCTACCTCTCCTAACTCGAGATGACTCATGGAAAGAGTGCAATATATCCCTCTTGGAAATCAGGAAGGAAACACTGAGTCATGTAGCCTCCACGTTTGTGGGAGAAAGAGCAAAGACACTGTTAAAAGTTCAGCCTTTCTTCCAACTAGAATGGAGACTGTATCCAACACTTGTCTTTATGGCACCATGCCCTCATTGGGGATTCTGGATATGAGATATTCAAGGTGTGGCATTTTTGCTGCTTCCTGTACTTTGGAACCTCCTCTAGCTCTTGGCCTTACATACACAAACTTCCTCCTAAACCCACATCAATCTAGTAGGTAACTATATGAGAGTACATTACTGTATGAGTCATGTAGTTCTCTGACTGTTCATCAGGAAATTACTTAGGAAATTGAAGTGAATATTTGTGTTTATTTTGGAACAAATGAAAAGAAAAAGTGGTCACATCTTCTTGATATTTATTTTGTCAAGCTTACTGAATTAAAAAAGAAGTACATCAAAGTATCTGAACTCTTTATTTGATACATATTAATAAGCTGTGAGCTCCTCAAGGATAAAGGTGAGGTAAAATGCACCAGTTGTTAGTGTGCAATTCAGTAAGTTTTGACAAGTGTATACAGTAGTTGTGTAACTGGCACCACCAAAATCCAGATAGAGAATATTTTAATCACCTCAAACCTTCCCTTATGGCTTTTTGCAGTCAATGGCCTAACTCCATCCTTACCATCTGACAACCAATTATCTGGTTAAAGTTCCTATAGTTTTACCTTTTACAGAATGTGATGTAAATCAACACATAGAGTATATAGCCTTTTGTGCCTTGTTTCTTTTACCTAACATAATGCTTTTAAGATTCACCCACATTGCTGCATCTACCAGTAATTCATTCTTTTTATTGCTGAGTAATACTCTATAGCATGGATATATAACAATCTGATTTCCATGCACCAGTTCAAGAACATTTCAGTTTTTCTAGTTTGGGGCTATTAAGAATAAAGTTTCTATACACACTCTGTACAGGTATTTTTATCCACATCTGTATTTATTTCTGAAGGGTAAAGACTTGGAAATGGGACTTCTGGTTCACTGTGGTGATTGTATGTTTAATTTAAGTTGCTGAAGAGCTTTCTAAAGAGCCTGCACCACTTTGCATTCCTACCAGGAATGTATGAATGCTCCATTTTCTTTGCATCCTCACCAGCAATTGGTATTGTTAGTCTTTTAACTTTTATTAGCTATTCTAGTAGGTGTTCAATAAAATCTTTCTGATTTTAATTTATATCTTCCCAATGACTAATAATGTTGAGCATATTTTCATGTGTTTGTCATTTACGTATCTTTGAAGAAATATTTGTTCAAACTCTTGCTCATTTTTTAAATTGTGATACTTGCTTTATTCCAGTGGCTGGAACCAAACACACAGTATTTTCAAGGATTGCTTGCAGTCCTTGAACTGCTTTCTCTTCCATTTTTTAAAATTTCAGTATGGTCAGTTTACAATGCTGTGTCAATTTCCGGTGTAAAGCATAATGTTTCAGTCATATATATATATGCATATATTCCTTTTCATATTCTTTTTCATGATGGCACTACAAGATATTGAATAGAGTTCCCTGTGGTATACAGCAGAAACTTGTTTACTTTACATATAGTAGTTAGTATCTGCAAATCTCGAACGCCAATTAATCCTTTCCCACCCCCTTTCCCCTCTGGTAACCATAAGTTTGTTTTCTATGTCTGTGAGTCTGACATAGCCTGAAAAGTTCATTTGTGTCTTTTTTTTTTTTTTAGATTCTACCTATAAATGATATCATATGGTATTTTTATCTTTCTGGATTAATTCACTTAGAATGATGATCTCCAGGTCCATCCATGTTGCTGCAAATGGCATTATCTTATTCTTTTTTATGGCTGAGTAGTACTCCATTATAGCTATCTATCTAACTGTATCCAGTCATCTTCTTTATTCAGTCATCTGTCGACAGACATTCAGGTTGTTCCCATGTCTTGGCTATTGTAAACAGTACTGCTATGCACTGCAGTGCATGTATCTTTCTGAATTAGAGTTCCCTCTGGATATATGCCCAGGAGTGGGATTGCTGGATTATACAGTAAGTCTATTTTTAGGTTTTTGAGGAATCTCCATACTGTTTTCCATAATGGCTGCACGAAACTACATTCCTACCAAAAGTGCAGGAGGATTTCCTTTTCTCTACACCCTCTTTAGTATTTATCATTTGTGGACTTTCTGATGATGGCCATTCTGACTGATGCGAGGTGATACCTCATTATAGTT
The DNA here is from genome assembly GCF_009834535.1 of Camelus ferus. Lineage (NCBI taxonomy): Eukaryota > Metazoa > Chordata > Mammalia > Artiodactyla > Camelidae > Camelus > Camelus ferus. The sequence continues at coordinate 16,676,987 of NC_045699.1, forward strand.
TTGATTAGCATTTCTATGATAATTAGTGACACTGAACATTTTTTGCATGTGCCTATTGGCCATTTGTATGTCTTCATTGGAGAACTGCTTGTTTAGGTCCTCTACCCATTTTTGGATAAGGTTTTTTTTTTGTTGTTATTAAGTTGTATGAGCTGTTTATATATTCTGGAAATTGTGCCCTTGTCAGTTGCATCATTTGCAAATATTTTCTTTCATTCCATAGGTTGTTTTTTTGTTTTGCTCATGGTTTCCTTTGCTGTGCAAAAGCTTCTAAGTTTAATTAGGTCCCATTTATTTTTGCTTTTATTTCTGTTGCTTGGGTAGATTGCCCTAGAAGAACATTATTGCTAAGATTTATGTCAGAGAATGCTTTGCCTATGTTTTCTTCTAGGAGGTTTATAGTGTCTTGTCTTATGTTTAAGTCTTTAAGCCATTTTGAGTTTATTTTTGTGTAAGGTGAGAAGAAGTGTTCTAACTTCATTGATTTACATATGGCTATCCAGTTTTCCCAACACCACTTGCTGAAGAGACTGTGTTTAACCCACTGTATATCCTTGCCTCCTTTGTGGAAGATTAACTGACAATAAGTGTATGATCTTTTTTATGTGTTGTTGGATTCTGTTTGTTAATATTTTGTTGAGAATTTCTGCATCTATGTTCACCAATGATATTGGCTTGTAATTGTCTTTTCTGGTAGTGTCTTTGTCTGGTTTTGGTATCAGGGTCCTGGTGACTTCATAGAATGAGTTTGGGGTGTTCCCTCCTCTTCAGTCTTTTGGAAGAGTTTGAGAAGGGTAGGTATGAGTTCTTCTTTGTGTTTGGTAGAACTCCCCAGTGAAGCCTTCTAGTCCTGGACTATTGTTTGTAAGGAGGATTTTTATTGCTGATTGTTTTAATTCTAGTGATCGGTCTGCTCAAATGATCTATTTCTTTCTGATTCAGTTTTGGTGGACAGCATGTTTCTAGAAACTTTTCCATTTCTTCTAGGTTCTCCAATTTGTTGCCATACAGTTATTTTCTTGCCCATTTTTAAATGGGTTGTCTCATTGACTTTTAAGAGTTCTTTATTCTAGAAACAAGTCTTTATCAAAAAGAATTTTGCAAAGTTTCCTACCATTCTCTGGCTTGCCTTTACAGTCTACTAGTAATTTCTTTTGAAAAACAAAGGGTTTTAATGTTAATCAAGTTCAGTGTATCAATTTTTCTTTTACGGTATGAGCTTTTTATGAACGATCTATTAAAACTTTGTCTAATCCAAGCTCACAAAGATTTTTTTTAATCCTGTGTTTTCTTTTAAAATGTTCAAAAATTTAGCTTATAAATTTAGGTCTATGATCCACATCAAGTTAACATTTTTATGGTGAGAGATTTATTTATTTCTCAAATGGATGCCCAACTGTCCCTATACCATTTTTTGAAAATTACTCCTTGCCCTCATTGAGTTACTTTTGTTCCTTTGTTGAAAATCAGATGACTCTAGATGTATGGGTTTATTTATGGATTCTCTATTCCATTAATTTATGTTCATCTGTACACTATATCATCCTTTCTTGATAATGTAGCTTTATAGTAAATTCCAAAATCAAGCAATAAGAATTTTCCAAATTTGCTTTTTTATAAAATTTTTACAAAACTCTTTAGGCTATTTATGTTGTTTTTCATACACATTTTGGAATCAACTTATCAATTTATATTTTTAAACAAAAGCTTGATGGAATTTTGATTGGATCTGCACTGAATTTACAGATCAATTTGGAGAGAATGAACATCTTAAAAATATTGTTTTGGGATCCATAACAATGGTATTTCTCCTCATTTTATGTCTTAATTTTTTATTTTTTAGCATATAAATCTTACAAATATTTGATTAATTTTATCCCTACAAAGTTTATGATTTTGAAGTCCTTTTACAAAATATTTTAAAATTTCAATTTAAAAGTCTGTTATTATTATATAAAAATAGAGTTGATTTTTATACTGAGTTTGTATTCTGCTAACTTGCTAATTTTATGCATTAGTTTTCAAAGAATTTGTAGTAAATTCTTTCAGAATTTCTGGTAGACAATTATGTCATTTTGAAATACTGATGGTTTTATTTCTTCCTTTTCAAATCTATGTCTCTTGTTTGTACGTATGTATGCATGCATGCCTAATTGCTTTTCCTAGTTCTGCAATGTTAAGTAGAAGTGATGAAAACAAATAACTTATTTTTTCCTAATCTTGAGGGGGAAAGAATTTCCTCAACCATCATCAAGTATAATGTTCCCTGTAGGTTTTTTGTACACACTTTTTATCCGGTTTAGGACGTTCTCCTTGCTAAGCAGTTTTTTCCTGAATATATCTTGACTTTTGTCAAATGCTTTTTCTTAATCTATTGAGATACTAACAGTACGGTTTTGTGGTGAATTGTACTAATTGATTTTAACATGTTAAACCAATCTTAAATTCCTAAGGTAACCACCACTTCATAATAACATATTATTTATTTCATAGATAACAAAATATTATCAAATCATATCTAGTTAAGAATTTTCATGACTGTATTAAAGAGAAATACTGGCATTTTTTCTTGTATTATCTTTGGATTTGATTTGAGTTGGGAAATTTTCCCTATTTTTCTATTTTCTGTAAGAGTTTACGTAGAATAGGAATTAGCACTTCCTGAAATGTTTCATACAATTCAATAGGGAAGTCATCTTATATCAGAAAAGTGTTTTGGAGAGGAAAGGGGATTATCTACAAATTTAATTTTTTTGGTAGAAACAGTTTATCTCTTTCTTCCTTAATTAGCCTTGACAATCTGTGTCATACAAGGAATTTGTCCATTTCATATACATTGTCAATCTATGACATCAAGTAATTTATAACATTCCTTTCGTACCCTTTTATGTCTGACAGATCAGTAGTGATTTCTCTCCTTCATTTCTGATATTGGTAATTTGTGTCTTCTTTGTGTTTTCTTGATCCATCTGTCTAGTTTCATCAAACTCCTTGATATCTAATTTACTCTATTCTTAAATTTATACCTCAAAGCTAACCACATGTTTATTAACAGAATTATCATAATCTGTCTTATATGTTAGTTGGTCTTATATAAATTTATCTTCTCCACTGGACTGTAAGCTCCTTGGGTACAATGATTAAGATTACAATATTACCTGTTATATAGTTAGTGCTTCCTAAGAGACAAAAGAATTCTGTTTGGTATAACCTATGTTCTTAAAATATCTTATGAGTGTTCCCCAAATGATATTTTCAACTTCTAGGAGATTCTGTTCACTAAAAATATTCTCATCAACTAACACATTAACTTTTAAACTGTGTTCATCTTTAAATCTTCTTCTACCTTAAAGCTGAGATACTCTATTTTTATCAATGCTCAGATCCATTGTTGGTAGTAACTCTCCTTAGGTGGTAAAACTTAAATGAGCTTGCCACTCTGTAAGTATCCTAGTCTAGCAATACAGAGACATAGCCTGTCTTGATATCATAAATGGGGTATGCATATTCTATAACTTGGTTTAGAAAAAGTAGTCTAGTACATGTCATAATCCCTGGAACCTGAAGAATGGTAACTTACATGGGGAAAACGGACTAAGTAGATGTAATCAAGGTTAAGGACCCTGAGATAGAGAGATTATCCTGAATTATCTGAGTATATCCAGTATAATCATATTAGTCCCTAGAAGCAGACAGAAGAGGAGGGTAAAAGAGCGGTTGAGTCCTTCAATATGAGACGGTCCCAAGCCCACCACTGTTGGCTTTGAAAGTAAAAGAACTATGAAACGGAGAATGTGGCGAAGAAGCTGGGAATGGCTATCAGTTTATAGCCAACAAGAAAAAAAGCACCTCAATTCTGCATGCCAGGGAGCAGAAAGCAGTGCACAGAGAGAATCCTAGAGACCCACAAAGGGTATCAACTATTCAACAGTGTACTGGTCAGTGCATGTATATGAGGAAACTACATAAGGTCGGGGAGAGAACCATCTAACAGAACCAAAGGGAACAGTGCTAGGCCCACAGACCATATGAGGAAGAGTGCCTGTTTCCACCAAAAAAGAAGAAAAGAAAGAAAAGAAAAGGAAAGGAAAGGAAGGAAGGAAGAAAGGAAGGAAGGGAGGAAGAAAGGAAGAAAGAACTAACTCATAATTCAAAAGACACTGACTAGAGTACTCAGAAGCATTAGTCAGGGATAGTTAGCTGTAGACTGAGCCTGCTCTGGGCTCCCCAAACAAATCATACGAGTAAGAACTTAAATAATCAAACTGTTTCCAAGAAATTAAGCTGTGTCCTGAGATAAAATTCAAGAATATTTATAAAAATAAAAAATATCCAACAACAGTAATGTAAAATTCAAAACAGCTGACATCTATTCAAAGACTACCAAGCCAACAAAAAAACAGAAAAGCATGATTCATAATGAAGAGAATAATCTATCCATTGAAATAAACCCAGAAATAAAAATTGATGTGAGAATTCGCAGATTGGGATACTTTAAATTACTATAACTGTACTCCATATGCTTAAAAAGTTAGAGACACAGAAGATATTATAAAAACACAAAATCTCTAGTGATGAAAATAGTGTCAAAGATGAAAAACACACTAGATGGGATTAACAGAAGATTAGGCACTAAAGAAGATTAGTGAATTTGACAACATAGCAATAGAAACAAACCAAAAGGAAACACAAAGAAAAAACTCCAAATAAATTAGAAGAGTATCAGTGAACTGAAGAACAACTTTAAGTAGCTGGATATACGTGTAACTGGAGTGCCCTGGACAGGGACGAGAAAAAATATTTAAAGAAATAATGGCTAAACATTTTCCAAATTAAATGAAAACTATGAACTCTCAGATCTAAGAAGCTCAACAAACCTAAGCATAGAAATGAAGAAAAACACACTGACACACATAAAATCTAATGTTCAAAACCAGTAATAAAGAGAAAATCTTAAAAGTAACCAGGGATAAAAGACATATTATGTACAAAGGAACAAAGATAAAGTAATAGCATATTACTCATTGGAAACAATGCAAGCAGAAAAAAAGTGGAGCAATATTTTTAAAGTACTAAAAGAAAAAAAAAACTTTGAAAATAAAATTCATACCTAAAGATGAAGTAAAGCTAATTTCAGACATTTAAAAGCCAAAATAATTCATCACCTCTAAGCCCACATTACAACATTCTCATCAACTAAAGGCAGTCCTCCAGCAGGAAAAAAAAAAATGTTAACAGACAGAAATACAGATCTACATAAATAAAGAGAATAGAAATTGCAATTACATGAGCAAACATTAAGATTCGTTTTCTCAAATCTTTTCAAGAAAATTTAAATTAAATTAATAATAACAATACATTATGGGATTTATACGATACATATGAGTAAAATCATGAAAATAAGTGCACAAAGGCCAAAAGTGAAATAATATTACCTGAAGGCAGACTGTGATAGGCACAAGACATATACTAGAAAACCTAAACCAACCATTAAAATAACAAAACAAATATAATCAACAAAGGAGATAAAATGTAATTACAGAACATACTCAATTTAAAAAAGACAGAAAAATATATCGAAAACAAAGAACAGGTGGACAAATAGAAAACAAATAGCAAGTTAAAAAACTTAACCTCAATCATATTAATAATCATACAAAATATAAGGAGTATAATACCTCACTTTTTAAAAGACAGGAATTATCTGATTGGATATAAAAGCAATACCTAACTGTATACTTCCTAAACAAAATCCACTTGAAATTTAAAAAAAAATACGAATAAAAGTAAAACGATGGAAAAATACATACCATGCTAACATTGCCCGAAACAAACCTGGAGTGGCTATATTAATATCAAATAAAGTATATTTCATTACGGGACAAGGAACATCATTTCATAATGACAAAGAGTCAACTAATCAAGAAGACATAATATTTAATATTTACATACCTGATACCTAATTATATAGGTATATGAACCAAAACTAACAGAACTGCATGAAGAAACAAGTTAAGTCCACAAACAGAATTAAAGATATCTATGTCCCTTCCTCAAAAGTTGTTAGAAGTGGACAGAAAATCGGTGACAATATAGTGGATTTAAATGATGCTATCAATCAACCACAACAGCTACCTAATAATAGCAAAATTTACATTCTTTGCAAGTGCACATGGGGGTTTTACCAATTAAGTCATATTCTGCACCATAAAATGAATCTTAAAATTCAAAAGTATTCATTTCATGAAACATATGATCTCTGCCTACAATGGAATTAAATTAGAAATCAATAATGGAAAGATATCTAGAAAAATCCCAAATATTTGGAAAAAATTAATAATTGTCTAAAAAAAATCATTGGTCAAATAACACCTAAAATGAAAATTTTGAATATTTTAAACCAAATGAAAATAAAACATAACATATAATTTGTAGGATGCCATCAAAACAGTACTTAGGAGGAGAATTTACAGCACTAAATGACAATATTAGAAAATAAGAAATAATTCTAATAAATGACTTTAGATACTATCTTAAGAATCTACAAAAGAAGACAAGATTAAATTCAAATAAGGAGGAGAAAGGAAATACAGGTCAAAGAAGGAATCAATTAAGTATAAAAGTGAAAACAATAGAGAAAATTATTGAAATTAAAAGCTATTTCTTCTGAGAGGATCAATAAACCCACAGCCAAAATAACAGGAAAAGGGAGAGAAGATATGAGTTATCAATATTGGGGAGGGGAGAAGTGGTATCACTCCAGATTCTACAGATATTAAAAGGTTAGTAAGAGAATATCTGAACAGGAACAGACGGCATCACTGGTTAATTCTATCAAATATTTAACACAGAGATAATCCTATATAAACACTTCCAGAAAACTGAAGGAGAGAATTCCTTCATCCTATGAAATTAGTATGGTCCTGGCACCAAAACTAGGCAAAAACATCACAATAAAAAAGAAAAGAAACTACAGACTAACAGCCTTTGTAAATACAGATGCAAAAATTCTCAGTACAAGTTTAGCAAATCAAATCCAAAAATATATAAAAAGGATAATATATTAAGTGAGGTTTATCCTAGAAATGCAGTGGTGGTTCCAAAACCAATCAAAATCATGTATTATATTAACAAACTAAAAAAGAAAAACGATGATTATCTTTTTTAAAAAGTATCTGACAAACATTAATATCCATTCCTAATAAAAACTCTTCAAGAGATTAGGAATAGAAGAAACTTCCTCACAATGATAAAGGGAATCTACAAGCAACAACATAACGGTGAAACACTAAATGTTTTCTCCCTAAGATGAGAAACAAGACAAATATACCTGCTGTCATCACTTCAAATAAGCAATATACTGGGAATTTTAGTCAGTATAACCAAATTTAAAAAAAAAGAAAAAAAGGAAGAAGAAAGAAAAGGATTTCCAAACGGCTTCCAGATTTGAAAGGAAGAAGCAAAACTGTCTTTATTGACAGCCAGTAAGATCATCTGTGTAGAAAATCCAATGGAATCTACAAAAAGGCTACTAGAATTAATAAAGTTTCACAAGGTTGTAGGATACAGAATCAATACACAAAACTCAATTGTACTTCTGTAAACATGTAACAAATAATCAGAAACTGAAATTTAATAAACAATATAATTTTAAAAGCATCATATTAATTACTTAGGGAAAAATCTGACAAAATATGAAAGATTTGTACATTTGAAAACTATGGCACTCTTGCTCTGAGAAATTAAAGAGTGTCTGAAAAATGAAGATCATGAGCCAGGTTCATCACTCAAAATACTCAATGTTATTGAAATGTCAATTCTCCCCGAAGTGATCTATGGTACTCAACACAACCCCAGTATGCCTTCTTGTAGAAATTACCAAACTGACTCAGAAGTTCATATAGAAATGCAAAGGGTCTAGAGGAGCAAAGATAACTGTGAGTTAAAAGAACAAAACTGTGGTACTATCTACTTGATTTCAAGATAAATTATATTTCATCAAAATTAAAGAGCTCTATACCTCAATAGCCCTATACCTATATTTTTTTAAAAAGATAAAAAGACCCAACCAATGACTTGGAGAAAATAATTGCAAAGCATAAATCTGATAAAGAACTTTTATCCAGAATAGATGAAGAACTATCAAATATCAGTAAGAAGTCAAACAATCCAATTAAAAATGGGCAAAAGATGCTCAACATTATTTTCCATGAAGGGAATCCCAATGAAAACAACAATTAGATACCACAACATGCCTAATAGAATGAGTAAAATGAAAAAGACTCACCATACAAAGTTTGGCAATGATGTAGAAAAACTAGAATTTTCATACACTTCTGGTGAGAATTTAAAATGGTACAACCAGTTTGGAAATCTCTTTGACAGTTTCTTAAAAAGTTAAAGATATACATACCATAATGATACAGACATTCCACTCCTAGGTATTTGATCAAAAGAAAACATATGTCCATACAAAGTCTTACACATTGACAACTATAGAAATTCCATTAGTAACAGCCCCAAACCAGAAACAAACCAAATACCAATTAACAACAAGTAAGGAGATGAACTGTAGTGTATTTGTATAATGGAATATACTCAGCAGTAAAAAGGAATACACTATAGATACATACTGAAGCATTAATGACTCTCAAAATAATTATGTTGTGTGAGAGAATCTAGAATTTAATCACCCCCTCTGCCCAAATAATTACAAGCTATAGAATCCATTACATAAATCTAGAAAATTCACACTAATCTGTGAAGACAGAAAGCAAGTCAGCTATTTCCTGGAGAGGAGAGAAGAGAGGGGACTGAAGGAAGGAATTACCTAGATACAGGAGAAAACTGGGGTGCGGGATGCATATGTTCTCTATCTTGATTGTGACTGGTTTCATGGGTATGTTCATATGCCAGAATTTATCAACTTGTCACTTTAAATTCATGCAGTCTTCTGTATGACAATTTTGTCTGACATTTTATATGTACACATACACACACACACAAAAAAATGGAGTCTACATTAGTGTTCTCTAAAATAATACACTGTAATAACTATTTAAAATACTTTTGTACATGACTACATTTAAGATATTACAAGGAAAACTATGTCAAAATAGAAAATGCCATGTATAAAACTAAAAATTTATAGAAAGTATAACAGGATATAGAAGTAAGAAAATATTCTACTACCAATGCGTTATAAAAATAAACTCTCTGCCTGTAAAGTCAAGCACCTGTTAAGGAGATTTATGGTAATTTTTTAAAAATTTCATTCAAAATATTCCACAAAAGAAATCCATGTCATACCTTTTAGACTAGGATGTGAACAACAAAATTATTGTAACTTCAGCAAATAAATACTCCTTTTTCTCCTCTAGAATATGGGGGAAATTAAACCTAACTCCTGAAATTGAAACTATTACATTAAACTGTTTATGTAATATGCCTACTACAGTCTGGTATCCTAGCCAATGGTCAGTAAGCATTAGTTCCTTCCTCCAACTCATTAAGAAAATATAGAGTCATATTTGCATAACCATGAAGAAAATGTTTGTGGTAGCAAAAGAGAAAACTGTATATTATACATTTTGTTAATCCAGCTGCATTCTTTGAATAAAAGGAGCAAATTTTGAACAATATTATAAATAAGACTGTGTTTCTAGAAACACTTCAAGCAAAAGCCCTTTTTAAGTCTATATAATCTCAGTTCAGGGTAAGAGAGAATATTTGTAGTGAAAAGCTGAAAAGGACAATGGATAAAGCCTTAATTCTCCAGGACTTTCTAGGATTTACATCGACCGATATCATACCAGATACCAGAGAGAGAAAGAGTATTTTTCAAAATAAAGTTGCATTTGCATAATATTTTAAATAATCTAACATGATCTAACCTTGGTTTAAGGTTGTACTATTTGAGGGGAAAAAAAAAGTAAGCTCATGACAAATTTTGTTAGTAAGAGAACATAGCTCAGATCTAGATATTCAATGAGTGAAGAAATATTCAGTAGGAAAATGACTTCAAACAGCTTGGAATTTCCTGAATTTAAAATACCCTGAAATAGTACTGAACTTATAAAACTCTAAATTCAAGTTTTAAATTCAAGTATCTTAGTAAAGAAAAATAAATGTGGATGATGGATCAGAACATGTAAATTCCTTCTACTGAATATTCTTTATTTTTTTATTTTTATATAATTTTAAAGGTTAGTTTCCACTTACAATTATTACAAAATATTGACCATATTCCCCCTTGTTGTACAAAACATCCTTGAGCCTGTCTTACATCCAACAGTTTGCACCTCCCACTCTTTGATCCCTCTATTGCCCATCCCCAACCCCTGGTAACCACCAGTTTGTTCTCTATTTCTGTGAGTCTACTTCTTTTTTCTTGTATTCACTAGTTTGTTGTATTTTTTAGATTCAACATATAAGTGATATCATACAGTATTTGTCTTTCTCTGTCTTATTTCACTTAGCATAATACCCTCCAAATCCATTCAAGTTCCACAAATGGCAAAATCACATTCTTTTCATAGCTGAGTAGTATTCCATTGTATATATATTTACCACATTGTCTTTACCCACTAATCTGTTGATAGACACTCAGGTTGCTTCCGTATCTTGGCAATTGCAAATAATGCTGCTATGAACACTGGGGTACATGTATCTTTTCAAATCAGTGCTTTTGGAGTTTGGGGATATATAAATGAAATAAAAGCAAAATAAACAAATGGGACCTAATTAAAAGCTTTTGCACAGCAAAAGAAACTGCAGACAACGTGAAAAGATAACCTACTGAATGGAAGAACATTAATATTCCAACATACATAAACAGCTCATACAACTCAACATCAAAAAACAACCAACCAGATTAAAAAATGAGCAGAAGAACTAAACAGACATTTTCCCAAAGAGGATATGTAGATGGTCAATAGGCACATGAAAAGATGCTCAACATCTCTAATGATCAGGGAAATGCAAATCAAAACGACAATGAGATATCACCTCACACCTCTCAGAATGGCTACCATCAAAAAGAACACAAATAACAAATGTTGGCAAGGCTGTGGAGAAAAGGGAACCCTTGTACACTGTTGGTGGGAGTGTAAACCGGTGCAGTCACTGTGGAAAGCAGTCTGGAGGTTTCTCAAAAAACTAAAATTAGAATTACCATATGACCCAGCAATTCCATTAATTCGACTGAATATTCTTAAAAGTATTCATCAGAGGTAGTTCAGCGCATGCATGCATGCACACACACACACCAGCCTTAATTCAGCCTCATAATATAACAGGCATTACATACTTCAACTGCACCCCAAAATCTTTACTGTAAACATAGGTCGTGTCTTCCTACTTCCAATATCTCTTCTTTAACACATAAAGAGATCAATTACTTATGATCCAATTTTTTAAAAAAGATACAAATTTTAATTTAGAAAAACCAAACTAACAAATAGTTTAAAAAGAGTAATTATCAGCTTAAATTAGTTACGAATTCCTTTTCACTGGACTTTTTAAAAGGTGAAACCCCCTAGTCTGGAGTGACTAGGACAGTGTCTTTCCAACTGAGTAATATAAATTCATTCTGCAAGCACGAGTTTGCGTAAATACAAGTAGCGCTCTTGTCCGATCTCTGCCTTGAGTTTTCAGAAAGGATTTCTATGTGAAAATGTCTTGTAATGAGTGAATTTAACCTATTTATTTTTTATAATTACTATTATTTTGCCTTTTTTGTACTGTTTTTGTTTTAATTTGCCAAACTTCTACTTTGCTTGATTTTGTCTCCTTTCCACCCTCTACTGCTGTGATTACATTTTCTGTAATCATTTTAGTGTTTACTTACTTAAAAACTGGCTTTTAGTCCTTTTCTCACAATATTTAGGGTTTTTTTTTAATTGAAGTACCGTTAGTTATAATGTGCCAATTTCTGGTGTACAGCACAATGACCCAGACATGAATATATTTGTAGGTTTTAATTTTTAATTTTTAATATGCATACTTCATTTAACAAAATCTGTCATTATTTCTGCTCTTTTCCTGAAACATGAAAAAACCTTAGAACTTTAACACTAGACATCTTATTACATTGTTTTCTAGTAGATATATTTGGTTTCAATGTCTTTTTAAACTCTACAAAATTACCCATCACTATGGTTATTTTTATCAATGCATCTTCCTGTCAACTCACATGCTTCTTGTATCCTGTTCCTTTTTCTTGATTATTTTTCCTGAATCAGATCTTTTGTTAGTTTTATCAGTGAGAGCCTGTTAGTGGTCAGATCTCTCAGACTTTGTCTGAAAATGTCTCTATTTCCACATTATTCTTATAAAAGTTCAGCTGTGCATAGAATTCTAAACATCTGAAGACATTATTCCACTTTCTTTTGGCTTCTATTACTGTTTATAACTGTTTCAAACTGAGTATAATTGTTTTCTTGTAGGGAATCTATCTCTGCTCAGTTTAAGATGCTTATTGTTCTTGGTGATGGATTTTACACACTACACACACATATATATGCTTGAGATTCAGTGTACTTCTTCGATCTTAAGACTTTGACACTGGAAAATTCTCAGCTACTTCTTCAAAAATTTCCTTTCTGCCATTAAATCTTTTCAAATCATTCTTTGTATTTCAATCTATCCTTTTTTATCTCTTTCTGTGCATTCTGTTAAGTTTCTCAAACTTATTTTCAGTTCTCTTCTTATCCTAGTTGTGTCTGATCTGCTATATAATTATTTTTGAGGACATACTTCAACTTAAATTTCAAAAACTATTTCTAAAATTTTTATATGGTTCTTGATCAAATCTGCAAGTTCTTTATATATTTATATCTACATCTATTACCTCACTGTAATTTCCATCCTATCTTTCTCCAATTCTCAGATTTTTTCCATATTACATTTTCTTAAGTTCTGTGAGGTGCTAATTTTCCTGTTTGTGTTTCTACTGAATCTTCTTTTCAACAAATTGTTTTCTTGTGTAACTTGTATTTTGTTGTTGTTGTTGTTATGAACTCATCTGAGTCCAGATTGCTTTTTCTATGAGTCTTGTGACTTTGAGTTGTGGAAAAGGCCCCATTTCGTATATAATTCTGCTATGAATATCAGGAGTTTCACTGATCCAGGAAAGAATGCTAATGTCTCAACTTGAAACTGATGTACAATGCAAGTAGTGTGAATCTGGCTTTCATCTATAGATAATGTTTGAGATTTCAATTATTTAAAGAATCTTCTCCTCATCCTCAACTCCAAACCCTTACTTCTCTGTTCCACTGAGTTGTTTTTCAGGGACGTTTTGAAAAGTGTTAAGTCCCTTATGGTTCCAGCATTATACTACAGTTTTGAGTTGCTGGGCGGGGCCCCATTCACTAATTATAAAATATCTAGTCCCTGGTCTTTACCGTTTGTGAGATCACAGGCGCCCTCTCAGTCTGTCACAGTACCAACTTGCACACTGAGCCTTCTGGCTCAGAGTTTGTTTGTTTTATTAATTTCTGGCTCCTGTGATTTGCCCATTTGTATCTTTTAAGTTAACTACGAGTAATGCAATGTAGAGGGAAAGCTAAATATGTATTAGCTTAGTTTTGTCATGTGACTGGAAAGTATTCTGAAACATCTTTTATAATCTTGTTTTCTTGTTTCCATCCTGTAATTGAACAATTACAACTCCCGGTCTTATCTAATTTTGTAGTATCATTCTTATTTCTCCCACAAATTCCATTACAAATAATTAAGTAAGTTAAAAAGACACCACCGGGAAGCCACGGAGCACACCCTGCAGGCTCCACCCATGCCCTGTTTGCCTTCCTGAATAACTCCAAACTCGACCCACCTGGCCCAGGCCTGACCCCAGCCGCAGCCCGGGCCTCCCTCCGGCCCCAGCCGTCAGTGTCCCCGCCATATTCAAAAGAGAACATTTCCTGACGGAGGGTCTCGCTCAGGTGAAGAGGCCCGCTCCCCCTGGCAGGTTGCTGGCCTTAGTTTGGGTCAGGAAGAGCAAGGCCCTGAGGCTGCTTTCAAGGGAAAGTTCCAGAGACAATCACAGACCGTCTCCTGAGATGTATTCTGGATGCCTTAAAGCTCCAACGAGAAACAACTGGCCCCAAAGACAACAGTTTGGGAAGCACTGCCCTCTTGGACCTCGACTAACGTCGAGTTGGGGCCCAGGGGTTCCTCACCGTGAGTCGGCCGCACTGCTCCTTCAGCCTCGGCGAACGCTACACATTTGCGGCCCCGAACGCGCAGTTCACTCCGGATTCCGGCGTGAGGTGAGGACAAGGCTGCACTTGGTAGAGCCACTGAGGCCAGGGGTGCAGTACGAGGCGTGGGGGGTTGCTAGACAGGTGACAGGTGACATAAGCCCAAGTCCTTACAGACAAGACTGGGAAGAGGGACCTCTGTCAACCGCGGCAGCCCACGTTCCTCATCCTGGAACCCGCCGCCGCCGCCGCCGCCGCCGCCTGGACTCCTGAGATCCCGCGAGATCGGGCTTCCTCTGGGAGGAGTAGTCACGGTCTCTTTTTTGAGAGTTGCTATATATATATATATACATATATACATACACACAAACACATACACACACGCGCACGCGCACGCGCACGCACACACACACACACATAATACATATAAAGTGTGTGTGTGTGTGTGTGTATACATACATATATATAAAATTTCTGAATGACTATATATATTCAGGGATAATTAATATACTTTCCAGACACTATCCAATTTGTCTTGTAAAAATATTTACAAATATTTTATGGGTGAGGGAAAACTGCACAGAGAAATGGAATGCCTGAACAAACACTACCTTGAACTCTTCGCTGAAGAAGAGACTTTTTCAGTATATTACTGAAATATTCCCGGATGCCCTTACAACTACTCTCTCCCAAGGGATATCTGTAGATTCTTTCTCAGTTAATGCCTCAACTACAATGACAAAATTAGAATATCCTAGCTTTGAGTTCAAATATAAGTGCCAAAGGATCCCCTCAACTTGTCCCCAAAATGACCCAGCAAGGCTTCAGCAAGATTACATTCAGGAATAATTACCTACCACCCAAAAAAGGGATATAACAAATTGTAAAAATCTGGCCTTTGCTGTTTACTGCCCCCAACCAGATCTACATTCTGTGCTTTCATACAGAAGGGGGGAAAATCTTCAAAAGAGACTTTCTAGAAGTGTAACTGTGACCTTTTTCTAGCATTTTATTTTTGTTTACATTTATAATAAAACATATCTCCAAGCTTGGGTCTTTCTGGAAATCTTAATTCTATTAGCCCTTTTTGGTTTATGAGGAAAAAATAAACACGAGGAGCCGCCCAGTTCTTGTATTTGCAGAGCAAAGCCAAAGCCATGGTAGCTAGCCTGAGATTTGGTGGATATTTACACTGTACCTCTTTGTTTACGTATAGCTGAGAGATCTGAAAAGTCATCCAGTGTTTTTAACAGCTGGGAAGGATTGGAACTGAGACAAGTCTATCTAATCACAATTTTGGAGCTCACTTCACAATAACGGAAGTCCCATATCAGTGTTCTCAGCAGCTATGAATGCAGGCTTGTGGAAGTTTTCTGCAGATAATTCAATAGGTAAGAACCTTGATAAGGCTTCAAGTAGAGAGGTAACAGAACTGCCCTCCTGGGCATAAGGGGCTGCATGGGACTCTTTCCCACTGGTAACAGCAGTATCTGAATCACACTTTGTCTTTCAAATAAATATAGATTTCCTTATGTAATCTGCCCTTTTTCTTTTCCTTTTTCTTTTGTTACGTAATAATGAGATAGTTTGAGGTTAAAAACTGATACAGCGCTTATCACATTTTAATTTCAGTAAAAGGAAATGAGGAGGTCTTTATGTAAAATACACCTATTTATTTACATTTTAATGCCACTAGCATGTTTTTAAAAAAGATCTTACGGAAAGAATTATTGTTTCTCAATCTGCATTTAGTCTAATGCTAGTAAATCCCAACTATACAACATAATAGTGTGTCTGAGCATGTAATAAATAACCAAAGAAAAGAAATATAAATTCAGTCTGCTGGTTGGATCATGTGTACTCAGCACATTTGATGTTTGCATTCATTATTTCATTAATCCAGTCATGCATGGTCTCAGCAAGTATGTACTAAATGTGGAACATGTGCCTGAACTTACTGGGTGTTAGAGATAAAAACATTTCTTTTTTTTTTTTAATTTTTTGTGGGGATAAATAAAATTTATTCTAGGAAGAGCAACTCATTGAGAGAGAAAAAACATTTTAAAATTTACATATATGTACTGTTCATTATTTCTAAGAAGAGTTTAGAGCCTTAGCTTTTTAAACTTACATAGTTATCAAAGGAATAAAGCCAACCACAAAATAACAACTGAACAGAATGTGGTAATAAAAACATTTCTAACATCAAGGACTTATAATTTCGGGAGAGACATAGACAAGTATACTAATAATTACCAAAAATAAAAAGCTAATTTCTAAGATAGAAACACCCTTGGAATTTTCTTGAGGACAGACAGAAACTACCTTGGGATTCATCTTGAGGACAGAAGGACATATTGATGAACTTAGTAGAAGAGGTAGCACTTGAGAAACTTCTCAAAATTGGCAGTCCTGTCTGGAACAAAGCTCTCAACTCAGCCAGTGTCACTCCTCTTGAAAATATTTACATATGTGTGGGGTTTCGAGTTGTTGCAATATTTGGGCACAATCCTACCTACATATGTTTGGTGGAGAAAGGCCAAGGATATAAACATCGGTTTGAACATTTTTTAATGTTTGGACATTCTCACAGATAAAAACCCAACTTTTAATCACCCAAACTTTAAACTTAACTCTGCTTTATATATAAACACAAAAATAATTTTTGCATAATCTATTCACTGAATTTTCCAGAATTAACATGACTATGTAAATAGAGGAAAGAGTAGAAAAAGTTTTTGGAAATTCTTCCAAGAATAGTCCATCATTCCATCAAAAACAGTACTACTCATAATATTGGAAAACCCAATATAAACTCTGTCTACATTGGCAACTGTCTCATTCTAATTGAATCTCTATGTATATATGTACGTAGAATATCTTCAAAATATGATGTGAAAAACCTTTTGACAATATTCAATTCAAAATTGAAAATTCAAATTTATTTATTTGATGCAAGCCTGACTATGTCCTTTTATCTTCAAATATAGATCATCTCAAGCATTTATATATTGAAATGTATATTATTTAAAAATCCTTTTATTTCCTATATATTACTGTTAGAATTTTATTGATTTTATGTTGAGTTATAATTACAAAAAGTAAAATACTCAGATCTTTAGTGTATAATAACAAATATATAATCCATACATTCAATATCCCATCAAGATGTAGAACATTTTCATCTCACTACTCACCTCATGACTTTTTAATCAATCCCCTCCCTTATCTACCCCCAAAGCAACCAGTGTTCCAATATATAATCCCATTAATATTGCCTGTTCTTGAATATCATACAAATGGAATCACAAAGAATGTACTCTTTTGAACCCGAATTTACTCATCATGGTGTTATTAAGATTCAGCTATGTATTGTGTATCTGTGTATTTTGCTTCTTTTTATTGCTGAGCAGTATTACAAATTTTCATGTTTTTTATGTAGGTAGATTATATTATCTATATGTTTTATTTCATAAGAGTAAAGAGGGCCTTTTAAATTTTTGTTTTAAAGGAGGATGGGGGGTTGGGTGTGATAGATTGAGAACCAATGGTTTAGTGGTTAATAGCACAGAATTTATAAAAGAATCATCTAATAACAGAATGCATTTCCTGATTCACTTTCTCTTTGAGAGTGATTCATCTAAACTCTGTAAGCCTTGGTTTCTTCATCTTGCAAACTAGGGATCTTCATAATCCCTACCTCAGTAGGCTAATGCAAAGGTTAAATTAAATGCCTTAAGCAGTATATGTATGCCTGACACACAGTTAGCATTCAATTCTTTGAGCATATGTTATGGTAGAAAATGGTCCATTAAGTATTTGAATTATTTTTAAAACTTACTTCTCTCTGAGTGTATCCATCTCCAACCAAATACACCCACTGACTAGATTTCCAAACTGGCCACTAGTAGGATTTAGCTTCTTTCCCAGCAGGAAATTTACAAAAACTTCAACCTACCTCATACCAGTATTACTGGGTGCCTGCTACTCAGATTACATATTTGAAAGGAAATGCCTCTCCCATTACAAGTCCAACTGGAAGATAAGGTGGAACTCAGAGAAAAGGAGATAATCTGAGGCTAGAGGTGACAAAGGGATCCCTGATGTCACAGGTGGCACAGCCCCAGCTCCCCAGGTACATGATCATATAGGGATTTGAAAATAAGGTCAAACTAGCCATAAGTTATTTCTTTACTGGAGTAACCTCTGAAAACTATGTGTCGTCCATCAGGGGTCAAAATCAGGACTGAATTTCTGACTCTGGTGCCAGAGTAGGACCAAGAATAATTTTGTGTCTCTTAAGATGAGTAGCTTTTGTATAAATAGATGACTCACAGGACATGTACAAAAACAGAAGGTTGAAAGCTACTTGCCACTACCTCAAAACAAAGGGCAACAACCAGGAATACTCTTCACTGAAAGAGAAATTTAAAGTGATTGCTTTTTTATTCATTTCAAACAGTGTATTATACAGTCTGGTAGTGGGGAAGGGATTGAGCTTTATTCCAAGAACTTGGGGCTTTCAGAGATCTAAGTCCTTTCTCATCTGGCCCAAGGACAATCAGACCTTCCATCAAGGGTCTAAGAAGGTGCAGCAGGAGAAGGAGCACAAGTACATGACCTATTGCTTCAGAATATCCTAGAAAGAGACCACCAGGCACTTTTTCCATACTGAGTCACCTGAATAAAACCTGAATCTTTTGGTGAGTGGTAGGATAGGCAGGATTCAAATGGCCTAACTGCACACAGATGGTAACCAGTGTAAGAGGTTAAACTGACCAAACCGACAAGGGAGTCAGAGTTGAGGCTTCTAGGGAAAAATAATCCATACATTCATTTGAAACATGTGGCTAATAGCTAACTACTCACATAGAACTGGCACTAAAGTTCACACAATTGTGTACAAGTTCAAACTGCTATAATATGATTACATTGCAGAGTTTTACACCAAAAGCCTAAAGCCATTCTCCACTTTAGAGCAATGTTTGGCAAACTTTAGCAAGCATTAGAATCACCTGGATGGCTTATTAATATATGGATTGTTGAACCCCAATCCCAGAGTTTATGATTGAGTAGTACTTGGGAAAGGCATGAGAATTTGCATTTCTAACAAGATTATGCTGATGCTACTGTGAACCACATTTTGAGAAATACTGCTTACAAGAATGTCTGCGGCCAAAGACAGTCTTGTTAAAATGTGACTTGCATGGAGGAGGAAACAATCCTAGGGACTCATTACCAAATCAGGACCTCTTGGGAAAAGTGGACTTTCAGATCTTGGCTAACTTCTAAGGAGACATAAAATTTATTCTACACTCAAGCTCTCATGACACTGAGCACCTGGCCTCCTGACTTCATCTAGTCCAGGACTCCTGATTCAATTAAGTGCAGCAAGTCAACTCCTGAGAGTTACCAGATTTTGTGCCTGTCTCTCTGCATTAGGTTTTCAGTCTGGCCCTGGCTCTGTAGAACTTGGTTTCCAATGTTCCCCAGCACCCCTGGGAACACTTATTTAGGCCAAGGACAGTCAGTCTAAAGAGAGCACTTTCCATGAATAAATCTTAAGATGAATTAGTTAAGCACGGAAACTCAGAACAGTACACAGTGGCAAATCTTTACAGTGGACGAGAGAAAGTAGTGAGTATGCTCTGTGAAGCGATTATTTTCTTGAATTAATTAACTTAGAAAATAGTATAAGGTAGTAAAAGGACACTTTTTTCCTCAGGATGATGTAAAAATATCTCCTATTCTGAAAAAGTCTCTATTTTATATAAAAATTATAGATCAAAATAGTAAGTCTCCTTGGGTAAAACTGCATACATTCATAATTTCTTTTTGAAGGGCACAAATAATCAGAGTCAAAGATGTTATTACAGTAATTTTTTCTTTTTATGCTAAGCCTTCAGCATCTACAGCTGGAATTGCTTGAATGAATTGCAGCATCACCTGTGCATGTGAGAAGCTGTATTCAAAAACAAATTATATTGGCTTTGGGACAAAATGAAACAATCAGTAATTCTTAGAACTTGCTCAGCCTTCTCTGCCCTTATCTTGGAAGACAGTTAAAGATAATGTTTATCTTTCTTTTGTTATGACCTGGAACCTATGTTCCACCTTTCAGGATTAAGCCAAGATTAAAATTCACTTGATCTTTAGGCCTTTTGTAATGTTGGCAAAAAAGTAACTTCCTGTTTCCTATCAATAAAAGCCAACAAGGATACTGAGGCAGATACATACGGGCTGAATTTCCTTTCAAAAATAAAGATTGGTTTAAATCTTAAATGAGAAAGGGTTGGGCCAAATGCATCACATTAGATTTCTGCGACATATGATGAAACCACCACCATTTCCCTGTTCAACTTCACTCCCCCTACTAACAAATCACCTCCTCAACAAAGGGAGGTATATTTGATTCCTTCACAAAGAATCTGGAATATGCCTTTGGCCTTTTAATGGAGCATGAACTCTTTCATGGCCAAAATAGGCCACTGAGTATATAATAAACAGATTTAAATTTGATCCTTCTTACAAAGGCAGGACAGGGTCAACCTGAGAAGGAGTTGTTGATCTTGACATTTAAAAAAAAAAGTTTTAAGTCCCTTGGCTTGTAACTCAAGAGACTGTATATGCTAATCTTTGAGCTAACCATAGAATGATTTTAAAATAAGAAATATTTTTCATTTTAGGCAAAATATCAACTAGAAAAAAAGAAAATCTCCTAGTCGCAAGAGTAGCTTGTTCTGCATTTTTTAGTGTTGGATTTAGGATTTTGAAATTGAAGTTATAGTTTCTGTTAAACTCCCTTTTTTCAAATGTCCTACAGATGTTTAGAAAAAGCCTCAAGGCCTGAAACAATAATCAGGAAGATTTCTTTTCTTTTGGAAAAATTCATAACACCATTTCTACCCTTTAATTTTCTACTATCAAGTCACTCCCCTAGCACAGTTCACATAGCGACAAAAAAACCTTTTAATCTTCCTTTCCTTATGTCCCAGCCCTTATTCTGCTGAGGTGCAGAGCAAAAAATGCAAGAGTCAGAATTGAGAGCATCGTATTCAGGTCCTGGCTGTGATACTGACTAGCTCAGTGACCTGGCCCAAGTCACTGTATTGGAAGAAACAAGCAAAATGTTGTCTGCATATTGTTCTCATGAATACAAAGTGCTATATATACATGTTATTATTGCTACCAACTTGAGTAAGAGACTGTACGTCTGATAGAAGCCATGGCATAAAAAATGCATCTACAATCTTTAGAGACATGGTCAGGAAAGAATCATAGAAAATTACAAGTGAAACATTTATTTTTACTGGTGAGGAAACTGAGACACAGAGATGTTAAATCACTTACCAAGGTCACCAAACTAGAAGTAGAACCTTTATGTCTCCCACCACACCACTTTACTGGACACTCACCTGGATAACTGGTTTCATAGAAGAAAGAGAAAAAGTAGAGGAGGAAGAAAAGACTTTGCAGGATAACAAAGAGGACACATGTGGAAGAGAAATAGAACATAACCAACAACTCAGGGTTGTCAGTTCTATAGAGGCTGAAGAACACCTAGGTACCCCTGGCCTGATGAAGAAAAAGGAGATTTGCACCGGAATATGGTGAGAGTAAGGGGGGATGATTACCTTTGGAATGTCAAGGTAGGATAAAGAAGAGGATATGGAAAATCTGTAATCTATGAGATGTGTGTCTGAAGAAAATCACCTTGGTAAAGAGGCAGAAATAACTGAATCTGTTCAATAATATCAAGAGTAAATTTGATATACTAAATACACGTATCACATATTTACCCTAAGCATCAAGCAATCAAAATTGTTAATATTCTCTCTATACAGAATAAAAGAGCCCACTAACCTTCTGAATCAAAAAATTTTGTTACATTATGTTTGAGGAAATAACTTTCTTAAAGCAAAATTAAGTGAATGAAATAGACCTAATTCTCAATTGTACTTAGACCCTTTGGGACTTGACAAACCCTTGTTTGCATACTTGCTCTGCCACTTACTTTAGAACCTTGGGCAAGTTACTTAACCTTTCTGAGCCTCCATTTTCCCATCTGCAATATGGGAATAATAATAATAAGCATTGGCAGAGTGTGTTTGATAAGATTACACTGGCAAGTAGAGTGTCTGGTATTCAACAGAAATGCTGTGTGCTTCAGAAATTCTAGGCCCCTTTGTAAGCTCAAGAGAAAAATGATCCGAGAGAGAGAAAAAAAAATGTAAGCTCAGATTCTTAGGCTATTAAGACAAAGCCATTCTAAGCTGTGTTTCAATTTACTATAAGGGAATCAAGACAGATGCCAGATTTTTAACATAATGTGTTTTCTACAATATAAAAGGCATTGTATTAAGTACTTTGATTATCATTTCCTTTAATCTTCACCATAAATTTTGAGGTTGATATTAGTATCCCTGTTTTAGATGAGGAAACAGACTCAAACAGGATAGTAATAGTAAGTGACCAGGAGTAAAGTAGGGATTCCAGCCCAAGTTTGAAAAGAGAAAACCATGTCAGTGTTTTCTTGTGTTTACCTCATGTTATATGTCCAACTGGATATAACATCACACGAGTGGTATATGAAACTTTACTTTTGAGAGAACAGGATATTAAAGTCTTAATTATATACTTTTACACAAACATTCACAGTCTTCAAAGACCAGTTTCAACTTTTTTCTCTGAGTCTGAACTACTTGCATCTGCCTGTGGCAAGGGGACCCCTGCAACTGAATTTCAGCTTCTATTTTCAGCTAGATTTTCCTCCCTGCATTGATGTGAGATCATTATGAGGCAATCAGTGCCAAAGATTTTTGTCAGTTTTCCACTGCCTTGGCTTAAATAAACACTTAATGTAAATGAGGGGCACCGGGGAGGGAGAGGGGGCTCACTCACACAGATGCACTGTTGCACAGACACACAACCTCACAAAGACACACTTTGTCATGGTTCACTTGGAAAAATCCAAATGAAAAAGGAGGAGGTGGATGAATAATAAAGCAAAGGAGAAAAGGGAACTAATTTAGGGATAATGAGTGCAAGACTGCCTCAATACAGAAGAACAACCCTGTGTCATTAGGTGGCAAGCTTAGCCTTTGGGCAAGATTACACTTCGAAGCCCTGCTCCAATTACCTGTTTTTAAGCATAAGTGAAGGGAAAATATAAAGGAAGGAAGAAAAATACTTTTTCGCCCTAAACTGTAATAAAATCCAGAGAGAATTAACTGTTGCTTTCTCAAAGAGGCTCTTCTCGAGATTGCAACTATGAAAGGTGTGAATCCACCATCCCCATGTGAAACATACATTTGGTCAGCACATAGAACCCCATTTCTTCCAGTGGTCAAAAAAAAACAAACTGAGGAACCATGAAAGCGTGTCCCCATATTTGAATCTTGCCCCAACATCTGGGAATCTCAGAAGCCTCTGAATAAAGCAGCAAGCCTCCATCTGAGGTGACCTGCTCGCAGCATGGGTCAGTTCATGAGAATGAGGCTCTTTTGCCACTAGGACTAATGACAGGGCAGGAAAGCCTGCTGATGAGAAAGCCCTGAGCCTTGGACAATGCATACAAAAGCCTGGTTAAGGAGCACTTCCAAAGTCATTCCTTCCTCACCCCACCAGCAACCACTATGATAAAGGTAGGGGTGGGGTGGAAGGATAAGGATGATCAAGGAAAGGGAACCATAATAAGAGGTTTATCTCTGAATGACTCAAACTTCCCCCATTCCCAGACATCAACTCTATTACAACTGATTGCCTTATCTAATCCCAACACAATTTGGGGTAATTGTTGTCTTTTACAAAGGTGAGCAGGAGATATTCTTTTCACAGTGGCCTGCTTTTCTCAAGTGTCCAGCTTCCTAAAATCCTCTTTAAAAAGAATTACTTGCATGGTAAGTCAGCTTCCTTTTTTGATTCTATAACAACAGTGTTCCTTGTAATCTGGCCAAGTACAGGCTATTTTAAAAACCATGTAGCTAACAGGTGTGTACTTCCTGCCTGCAGGTGAAATTGGCGGCTGCCCCCTAGATTCCAAAAACATGTGTAAGCATTACCTCCAGGGTGGCTGAGGACTCATTTTCTTTCCCTCACACTGTTCCCCACAGAGAAAGCAAAGTTTGAAAAGGAAACCTTTCAGGTGTTCATCCTTGCCTTGTGCAGAAGGGGCAAGATGGGGCAATCATCTTAGAAAAGATTTTGCCATGTGAATGTATTTGTCAGCCTCAGATAATTGCATAAAATATAAACAAATATTTTTAATTCACATTTCAAATCAGCAGCAGATCCTTCTAAATTATTAAAAGGTCATATAATTGCTTTTTATAGTCATTACTTGGTGATGAGATATGAATTTCAAAATATGACTTAGGGTAGTTAGTTTGTGCTTCTCAAACTTTGGAGCCCATCAGAATCTTCTTGAGAATGTGATAAAAACACAGAGGCCCAGGCCTACCCTACTGGGCCCCTGATTCTTTATTTGCTCTCCAGATGATCCTGGTATATACCAGTTTGAGAAATTCTGGCTTAGGCACATGTTCAGTCCTTAGGCTGACTCCTACTCTCATCTCCTAATGGTGTAGCCTCTTAGATCCCTGGCACCATCTGTCTTATTTAGAGCAAAACCTCCCATATGTTTAATCAGGCTGCCCTTCGTTTCACAGCCTCACAAACCATACTATGAAGAGGGAAACGGGCCAAAAGTGAACCAATATTGCAGTGCCTTTCATCTATTGTGTATATGCTACTGATGCTCCCAAGCCTCTATCTCCAGTCCTGGTCTCTCTCCCTGAAGACTGGGTTCTATATGTCCACTCCACCTGGATGTATGGCGGACACCTGAGAGAGCAAGAGTCTCTTCATCCCTCGCTTCAAAAGCCTGCTCTCCTACCTGTATTTCCTATGCTGAGATACAAAGAGGAATTCATCCTTATCCTTACACAATCTTTTAAGCATAAAAAGGCCATTTAAGAACTCATACAAATCAATGTAAAATTCCAGGAGCCTACTAATTTGGAAAGAACTTATGTCTACAGCTATTCAGATCCAAGCTATAATTTTAATTCACTCACTAAATAAGAATGTGAGATAATTTCTGAAAACTCTCTGGGCTGCCCTTTCCCCAGCTCTAAAGTGGGACAATCAAAGCTATATCACCAAATCTTAAGCTTAAAGTAAGTAATAAAATGAGATAATCTTTATAAAGTGATTAAGTGGACATGGTCAACTCAAATCAAATGTTAAACTTTTTTCCTAACAGAAACCATTCTGAAGTTAGGAAAAGATTGGCTAATTAGTAAATTATTGATTCTAGCAAGATAGTTATGACTCAGGACCTACAGGTAAAGCAAACAACAAATCTGTATGTCCATATCCTAGGAAAGGAAGGGAAAATGGGGTGTGGAATTTTTTTTCATTGGAGAAGGGGTGTTACCTCTTGTCATTAAAAGTCATATCTAAAGAGAATCACAGTGCCAACTTTTTTTTTTGTTCATACATGGAAATACAAGTTAAACTGAATGACGTCAAGTTTAACTCAAATAATCACTTTCTCTCTTTTTTTAAAACTTTTTTTGTTGAAGTATGGTCAATTTGCAGTGTTGTGTCAGTTTCTGGTGTACAGTATAGTGTTTCACTCATACATGCATGTACATATATTCCTTTTCATATTATCTTTATTATAGATTATTATAAGATATTGAGTATAGTACTGTGCTACACAGTATAACGTTGTTGCTTATCTACTTTATATTTAGTAGTTAGTAATCACTTTATTAACCCTTTGGTAATGTGAACAATTTGTAAAATTTAAAAATACACCTAGAAAATTTTATACCAAGAATGAGGCCTGATTTTACCCAGGTTCTAAGACATTTTACAATAGAATTAATAGATAAAGGACTAATCTTCAGTCCATCAATGATGAAACAGTGATTTAACTGCTTGTATGTTTCAATGTAGTCAATAAAGACTGAATCCTGAAATCTCAACCAGGTCTTCTAAAAAATAATAATAATAATAATAATAAAATAAAAATAAAAAATAAAGAGAATATAAGAGAGGTCATATAAGAGTCATATTCCTTAACTAATAATTTTAAAGTCAAAGTACCAATATAAATACTCTGCTCTATCCTATTACATGAAATAAACTGATGCAAATATAGTAGACTATGCCTCATTCATTCTAAAATAAAAGCATTCTTTTATTAAAAAAACAAAAAGAACTAGAGAAAATCACTGGGTTATAATGACTAACATTTTTTCTCTCTAGGTATATTACTCTACATACAATACTATATTTAATCACCAGTAACATCCTACATAATTGCTATAAATACTGCTTATTTTAAAATTTCCTAATGCTATTTTATTATCAGTATCTTCCCTCCCAAACTATTAGAAAAACATTCAACTTAAATACTCTCAGTGGGGAAAAAAATTTCCCAGGAATATATAGTTCTACATTTTACAGCTCACAAAATTTTAAAAGCAGACAGTGATAACAACTAATGACAGTCCCCCTAAAAGAAAGGAATTGATTCACAACGTTCTGTCTTCCCTGCAAGACAAACAGATGATTAACTGAGTATGTGTGGTGACTTAGACTGTGTGTCATGAAACATATATGGATCCAAAAATCCTTTTGTATACACAGGCCCAGAGTGATAGTGATTAGTAATGTCAGTATCTGATTCCTCATTTGTCATTCTTTAGTACCCCTTTCTCTTATGTTACCTTACCTTTAAGCCACATTTAATCCAAAAGAGATTACAAAAGGAAAAAAAAAGTCTTGAAAATATTTAGACTAACTTCAAAAGATGCCTACTCTTTCAAAACATGTCTGATCCTCCCTCTTCACCCTTCCTGTGTTCACTATGTGTGTCATGCACTTGCTACAAAAATAAATAGCCCATTGTTCCTGCCCTCAAGAAGCTTACAATCTAGGAAGGAGGGCAAACACTACGACTGAACCGACTCCAGTGCCTCAGAGCATATATCCAAATAAATTGAATGAGTTACAATATTAAATGCAAACTGAAAATACAAACTGGAAAAAAATATGTCTGACCAATCCCAAAATGAGGAGGGATTTTGTGAGCTTAAAACACATGGAAGAACACAGAGGAAAAAGCTCTAATGTCTTTCTTTTCATGATAGGTCATTTATATTCATTTGTGAAATCCTTCTCCATAACTTCTGCAAATTTTTTCTATTGGAGTATTATTTTCCCTGCTGATTTTTAAGAGATCTTGATATTTTAAATACATTCACATTTTGCATGCCATGCATCTTGGAAATATCTTTTCCCAGATGGCCATTTGTTTTTGACTTTTGATGATGGGTTTTTTAATTGGATTTTTAATGCTTGCATTATGTTTAATCTTTTACACTATTCTTTCTCCTTTGGCTTTTATTTAGAAAGGTCTTTCTAATCTTGTCATGAAAAGATTAGTTCTTGTATTTTTCAAGTATTTTTAGAATTTCTTTTACATTTAACATTCTAATCAATCTGAAAGTTATTTTGGTGCATGTTGGAAGGTAAGAATCTGACTTAAATATTTTAAAACAATTATTCACAACTATTGCATGAAATATAGTTTCCCATTGCTTTGACTTGCCATCAGTACTGTATGTTCAATTCTTATATATAGTAAAATTTCTTAGTTTTCTATTTTGTTCCATTGGCACCTTCCTCATCCCTTTTCCTTCTCTTTCACTTCCACCTCCTCCTTTCATTCTCCTTTTTTTTCCCTTTAAGTACCTCACAGCATTGAAAGTTTTTGAGTTCTAAAGTGATAAGATTAGTCTGGATCTCTCTAATGACTCATTTAGGGACAGTGTGTAGCTTGTACTGGTGACAGGAAAGACAGAAAACTAACAGCACTCTGGCTTGGGGTAGAGTCAGAAGATGGAAAGGAGGGAGACAAATGTGAGACACCATGTAAAGGAAAGCTGCTTGACGGAGCAGTCATTTATAGGTGGGGCATAAGAGAAAAGGGACAGTCGAAATGACCTACAGACTTCTAATGCAATTGGCCAGGATGGAGAATCATATTCATAAGAAATTGTGAACCTCAGAAGAAGAGAACAGGTGGCAAGAGGAGAGAGAATAAGATCTGGAAGGGACTGATGAGTGACCCCACCTTACAATCTTAAATGAATAAACCCTACCCTGAGCTTGTGACTTTGAGACTGGTGCTATGTCAATAAGTACAGTAACATTCAACATGCAAAAGAAAAGCTTGCTATACCTATGACCTAACCATTAAATTACTGGGGGAAAAAAAAGTTCCACATACCGAGAAAACGTCAGTGTCATTTCACTTCTGTCATAATGGGAAAAGATACAAAGAAACAAAATGCTCCTTATAATGCCATTACCGATTTTAGTCTAAGTTTTTCCTTCCATGTAATAGGAAAGTACTCTGAAACAAACTGCCAAAACTGTCGCATCCTGTCCTTCCTTCTATGTAATGCAAAACTACTCTGAAACAAACCGCCAAAAATGTAGCATCCTGTTTTGAATACCACTGAGTTTGGGGGGAACTAGTTGCTTCTCTTATTTTAATCATAAAATAGCCTCTACACAAATTACTTCCCTTGAAAGGTTGTTGAAGCTGCTGAGATTATCAAGACTCTGTATGGGGAAGGGGCATCTGGAGCACATTTTAGGATTCAAAACTATTCACTCTCACCAATGTTCTCTACTTCCCGGGTAATTTACATGCCACTGAATCCAGTGCTCTCTAGCAAGATCTATCCTTCATTGAACAGCTGCAAAGCAAGGAGAAAGGATAAAGTGGGATCAGCAGACAGCGGGGAGAGATAAAAGCTTTACTAACTAAGGCTTCAGATGAAACTGTTATCTCCATTCGGTGAACCAGATGTTAACATTCCATCTCATTCATAGAGAGTTCTTTGATTGATTTGACAAAGGTTTGGAGGAATGTAATTCATTAGTATGAGGGCTTTGTCATGGTTCAGTAACCACTAAGCTCTCTTCATTTTATAATCCTGGGCACACCTATGTAATGGTCCCTGATTTATTACAGTTACATTGTTTTGCATTTAAAAGAGAACTCTTTATTTTCACTGGCCCATGGATGAAAGTATGAACTTTTAATGTTTTTCTTTTATTCAGCTCAATTCTCTGATATTGACAAATTTCTCCACTTTTGTATGACATCCTTTCTTCTTCCTTATCTATAATCCCTATTGATCCTAATCATGTTTTTTTTTAAATTTCTACTGCCTTTCCCTTCCATTTACTATCTGATTCCTCCTCCCACTTTCACCAAGACATCATGACAAAGAAGGAATCAATAATACAGAAAAACTATAGCCAGGAAGCCCAGCCCCTTGTGCCAGCTCTGTTCGTAATTGACCATGTGACCTTGAGTTAAAACTTCCACTTTTCTGGGAATATTAATTGAGGTGATGAGACTTGGCCCATTCCATCTCTAAACCTCTGCTATTCTGATTCAAACAATATTAAAAAGACATTATCAAGTCAATAAATACACCCTGATTTTTCTTCACTTGCTATGAATCAACAAATGAATACTGCTGCAGTGTTCAATATGGTAATCACTAGCAACATGTGGCTAAATACATTTAAATTTAATATAATTAAAATAATTTAAAAATTCAATGCATCAAGTGTACTAACTGCATTTCAAGTGCTTAAAAGCTACATGTGACTAGTGATTCCCATATTGGATAGTGCAGATATTAGAGAACATTTACACCATCTTAGAAAGTTCTTTGGACAGCACTGAGTTAGAATAGCCTAGTAAGTATGACACACCATGCAAAATAATGACATAGAAATTATAATAACTGCCTTCAAAAAGCTTTCAATTAGAAGAAAAAATACAAACAGACTTGCAATGTTTTAAATATATATATTGGTTATGGCTGTGTTAGAGAGGATGTCAAAATGTAGCGTATTGTCTGGCTTCTTATCAAAGCTCTCTTATCTTCAGTTCCCACATATGTAAAATGAGGAGACAATATAGAACATCTGTACATTTCCTTCTGAATTTAACTGACTATGGGCCTTTGATTCTGCTGGATGTATAAGTTTACATGATCATCTTTAGTCTAAGACATCACTAAGGAAATGATAGCATTAAGCTGGGCCTTGAAAGATATATGAGGTTGGGAAAGGCAGAGACATGAGAAGGTGTGTATGGAGGATGTGGATTAAAGACAAGCTGTATCAAGATACATTTAAGTCAACCAAGAAGTTCTCCTGACACTGATGGTTTTGAGGAAGACTTAGGGACCATAAGTTAAGAATGGGACTTCCCAATTAGGCTGAGAATTTTAATTCTAAACTAAAATCCTATTTCATCTAAGTGTCTTAAATTATGAGAGTATAAACTGAAGTATATGGGTAGAGTGACAGTTGAGGACATATGAGAAGAAGAAGGGGCAGAAATTATTTCTTAGGTTATGATATCCAAATCAATAAAACATTAGTATGGATCCTCTTTTCCCAACCAACGGGGTGGGGTGTGATGGGACCACAGAGTAATGCAATTGGAACAGTCTTAAGGACAAGGAGTGTAAGATGACTATCTCTCCACCCTATAAAGGAATATTGTATAAAGATAAAAACACAATGATTTGACTATCTGGAAATCTTACAACTTCCACAAATAAATCTGAGCTTCACCTTAAACTAGATTGGCTCAGAACCTCTTGAATCCAAGCTGTGGTCTCAGGGCAGAAAACACGATTAAGTCATTCCAGAGAGCAAAATAGTGTGCTTTCCCAAGAATGAGGAATGTGTTCCCTGCCTACTTAGAAGGATGTTCTTTCAACATGTCTACCTTCCTGGTGGGAACAAGTTTCAGAAGTCTGTAATCTCATCAAAGGAAGCCAAGTGGCAGAGACTCTCTCCACAGGGGGAGCTAATCATCAAGGCTCCCTTTCTTTTCTTCCAGGCCTTGTTCATTGTTTTCCTGGGGACTCGTTTCCAAGCTATTGAAATTTCCCTTGATCCCTCTCAACCTTCAATCAGATTTGAGGAAGTGATGATTTCCCCTGGATTCCTTCTTTTCAGCTCACCCTTTTGAACTAAAGGGTTCAGTCAGGTCTACGCACAACGGTCAGCCTAGCATTTGGCATTTTGCAGTCTTAGACACAAGTCTGAAATGAGTCTGGATGCAGAGGCCCCCAAAAATTGTTACCTTCATTAAGCAAATTTTCCTTCACATCTTGGCAAACAGTTCTGGATGTAAGGTAATCTGATGCCTTTAGGATGTATCAGGAATCCTCAAGACTAAGGGCCAAGGTAGAGCAGGCTATCCTCCAGCTAAATGATTCAAAGCTGAAACTCTCAATTTAAAAGAAAGGAGGCAACAGCAGCAACCTTAAAAGTTTAAGCAAGTTTACTAGAGAGGTTGCT
This sequence comes from Camelus ferus, assembly GCF_009834535.1. Taxonomy (NCBI): domain Eukaryota; kingdom Metazoa; phylum Chordata; class Mammalia; order Artiodactyla; family Camelidae; genus Camelus; species Camelus ferus. The sequence continues at coordinate 16,708,612 of NC_045699.1, forward strand.
GAGTCTGTACACTTATTCCACAACTCTGCAGGGATGTCCTAACAGTCCTTTTTGTTCTTATACAACCAGATGTGTCAGTCCTGACTTCTTTTGTCTTTCCTTTGCCAGCTAACCAAAGGAATACAGAAATGCTCTTTTTCAAAGACTATGGGAGGCTTCTCAGCTTAACACAGATGGGTGCTTCATTAGATAACTGGGTCCGATGATTACTAGGCTTTGGCTTCCCAATCACACACATGTTGGAGGACCAGTCTGAATGTCCTCTTAGGAGCCATGAGTTAGGCTGCTAGGAGCATGGATGAAGGAAAAGAGAAATATCGGAGTGTACCCTTTTGAATTTAAAGGCTCAGCTTTTCGATATTACTTTGATAAACCATTTCCGTGTGATAGCCACTTTGGTGGCACTTTCAGGTCAACAGTTGACTCAGCCATCAACTTCTTGAGTTAGAGAGCAAGTGGTTGCCCAGAAGCATGGCAGTGCATTCTGTTCCCTGCCATAAAGGAAATGAGGAATTGCATTGTTCTGACATGAATATTCCTGCTCCCTGATATAATGTCAGATCTATTACGACACAGTTAGCCAAAACAGACCAGACATTGTGTGGCTTCAAAGGTCTTCTTATTTTGCTTCTCCAGCTCCCACTTAGGGGAGTAGCAGCTGAAACCTGAGAAAGAGAAATGTTTCTAAGTTGGTCGGAAGCCTACAGGAACCACCCACTTAATTGCCATCTTAATAGCCAGCGCTGAGAGAATGTAACACTGTCCCAGTCACACAATAAATGTTAGCAGTAGTCAAATGATAACGTTTCCTTTTCTTCTTCTTATAGGTTCTGTAATACTAGGAATAGCATCCTGTTTTGGGTACACTTTCTAAACAATGTCTTTAAGACATATTTAAATAGTTTTATTTATAAGCACCATAAAATAGCTGTTCAGCTCTAAATTACAGATGTTGGAGGATGCCAGGAAAATAAATACGGAACCACTTAATGATTCTCATAAACAACTGAATTTACCTCTTGGCAACTTTTCACAACCCCTTCAGCAAACAGGGCACCCATGAGTGAAAGAGAAAGAATTAAGGCACATGCCCTTAAGTGACAGGTTATAGCACGGTAACAAGAAAGGCAGCCTTTTCATTCTCCAGCTCCCTGCTACCCACCAACCCCCCATTCCCAGTGCCATTCGAGAAATCAGTCAGTATACAGATTCAAACAAATCTTAATCCCTCTAGAAATTCTATTTCAAACCTTAGGATGAAGTTTTCCTCCAGGTGAATCCTCTGAAGATTCACTCCATGTGCATTAGGGGCTTGCGGTGCAATAACACCATGTCATTCTCTTGCTTCTCCAAACAAAAGATGTGGTCCTCTAAGGGTCATTCCTAGCACCTTATGGGAGCAGCCAATACCACCTCCTGGATTTAAAAATGTTCGTATGCCTTGGGTATCAGGTCTGTTGTAGAGATTCAGTAGTTATACTAGGACTCTCTGAGCTGCATATAGTGATCTGACTTCCTAGAGAACACAGTTTCAGACTGGACAAGTAACTCACCAATTATTCTAGTTTCTGAATTTAATACAGAAAAGTTGTGAAGTGTAGCAGAATATATCATCCCGAATATGACTATAGGAGTTCAGGACATTCCACCCCAAAATATGTTGCTTTGATATATCGATTATTTTGAGCTGTAGGCATCTGAAAGACAGCAAATGCAGGGAGAGGCTTTCTCTGAACTCACTTTATCAACCTAAAGACATATCCTCCGAAAGGAACTCAGTTGTCGTAAATCCCCTTCCCAGGAGTTTCATCAACCAGGGAAGACTGACCCTTGTCACCAGTGAGGAGACTAGAAGTGGGCATCACACCCAGACAAACTTTGTCACATCACTGTCATACCTGCCATCTATTCTTCTAAGGGTCCATTCATCCTTCCTACAAATTGTTTACTCTCCCCTAAGAGGCCTACATCCCCACCTCCCTTTTCTCTTTTAAGATGATGTTTAAGCTTGAATTCCAAGCCACTTCAGGAATTTACTCGTTTCCCCCCTGCATATTTCCCACATACAGATGAAGTATACATAGTAATACTTCTGTTTATTTTCCCTTTGTTAATACATAATTTACTACAGAGGTCTCAGCTAAGAACTCAGGAGGGTAGAAGGAACATTCTTTTTCCTTCCCTACAGTTGACACACAATTTGCAGAAGAAGAGTTTTTCCACCTACATGGAAACTGATCATACTATATACTAGAAGTATCTAATGACACCAAGATTCTAGACAAGTGCAATGGCAAGAAATGTCTGGTGTTCCACCATCCAGATTAGCACCAATGCCAGTGAGGATCAGGGAATAACAAAGCTGTAGAGTGTGTGAAGCTGGGTTCCAGCTGACCTGTGCTCACTTTATTAGGAAGAAGAGTCAGCCTTTAGAGTACTTAGGATTTTCCCAGAGAACCTGTGAATTACCTTGAATGCACCTTTGTCCCCACCAAAACCCTAGAACTAATTTTAACCATTCTGAAAAAAAGCATCTTCTTGCATTTCATTGATATTTTGAGATTCTCTAGTCTAGGTTAATATGTCAAAATGACCATCTTACTGTTGAAATAGGCATTATCAAGTGTTTGGGTCCTCTGTCACAACATGGTTTGGGGAAATCTCTGAATCCCAGCCAAGATGCCGTCTAGCTAGAAGTGCATTGTCCCTGAACCCATGCAAAACACTTTGTCCTTCCCGTGTTTCATCATAATCGCAGCCCAGTGAGGTAGGGATACTATCCAATTTTGGTGGATAATGAGCTAAGACATTTAAAGACTAAATGATGAACCTACATTTGCATAACTAAGAGGCATGAAAGCTAAGTATGCTCTCTCAATTTAGTACTATTTCCACTTCCTCAGAAAGGCATCAATATACCATAGTTGAAAGTTCAGATTGTTCCTAACATATGGTAAGTACATGATCAATAACCAGTACATATTGTTATGCCTATACTTAACGTTTCTTATTCTTTCTCTAGGAACCTATCCCATTCATCTACCTGTTCTGACATTTTTAAAATTTAACTTACTCATTACATTGGCTTTTAGGTGGTAAGCAGGAAATTATTCTATATAAAATTGTTTACCTCATTATTTCTAATAAAACAGTGCTATCTGACATTTACTAAGACCCTAACAATTATGCCATTTTCTTAATATATACTATTTCTAGGCCTCAAAACTACAGTTGTATATGTGTGAATGTGTTCAGAGAGTTTACATGACTTGCCCATAATAATGGCTGTAGGTACTTACACCTCACAAGTTTATGTGGCTGGGGAAAGTGATTCTATTATTTAAAATAACTAAATTAGGAAAGGAAGTGTTTTTGAATGGGTAAAATTGTGAGTTTCATTTAGGTATGCTTATTTTAAGGTGATGGTTAGAGAATCCAACAGAAATGTATACTATGGAAGAGAGATCAACAGGACATCTTTGGGAAACATCCAGGATGAAGGTGACGCTTTAAGATGTTACTTGTTTTTTAATGGATAACATTCACGGAAAATAAAGAAGACTGAAACAGACATAGAGACTATCCAAAGTTATGGAAATGTTAGGAAAGGAAAATACCATTTCTTGAGTGCCTTCCATCTGCCATATATTGCCTCAAATGCCTACTCTAGCTCAATGGTTATCAAACACAGATGATTCTGCTCCTCTCTCAAGGGATATTTGTCAATGGACACATTTTTATCACAAAGGCTAGTGAAACGGGAAACTGAGCAGAGGCAAAGGATGCTGCTAAATGTCTTACAATGCACAGGACAGCCCTTGACAATAAAGAATTATCTGGCCCAAAATGTCAATAGTGCTAAGGCTGAGAAAGCTTGCCTTTAGCTATAAAAAAAACAAAAAAGACTATGAAAAAAAGGGAAATATTTATCTGGCATTTTGGGGGCAAGTTGTCACAATAAGAAAGAATCTTTTGGGGAGAATGACTTCGGGGTAACCAAGTAACATTTTCTACCACAGAGTTACATTTTCTATGAAGAGTATATCCAGGGCATTCCCTAAGAAGTTATAAAGAGAAATGAAGGTCAAATAAACAGAATTTGCATAGAAAGAACTAAAGTTTGGTGGGTTTGATGGGATGGCAGGTAACAGAGAAAGAGGAAGGAAAACAAAAATGGCCTTGAGGTTGTAAGGCAGAAGATTTGCTTCATTTTCATTCAACCCACACTTATTAAACTCTGCAGCAAACAAGGCATATTCCCACTAATGAGCTTGTTATGTGTTGAATTGCTCCCCCTGCCAAATTCGTATGTAGAAATCTTAATTCCCTAGAAGCTCAGAATTTGACCTTTTTGGAGGATAGAGTAGTTACAGAGGTAATCAAGTTAAAGTGAGGTCACTAGGGTGGGCTGTAATCTCATACAATGGGTAAACTTAAAAAAAGAAACTTGGACAGAGATACACGAAAAGGGAAGACACATGAGAATGTTAAGAGACATAGGGAAAAGACGGCCTAAGAGAATGGCTTGGAACAGATCTTTCCCTCTCTGCCCTTAGAAGAAACCAATCCCAGCAACACCTCTAGTTCAGATCTCTAGTCTCCAAAACTGTAAGATAATAAATTGCTGTTTACGCCATCAGTTTGTGGTACTTTGTTACAGCAGTCCTAGCAAATTAACAGAGTTGTAGAACACAGCAGCTTTTCACTTTGATGGTAAACCTTTTTGACAGGATGTCTGAAGGTAACTGGTTTCTTTTGCACTAGACTTGGATAAAGCCATTGTACATGTTAAAAGGAGACAAGCAAAGGCACCACCCACTTGTGGCCACTGTTCTATGAAGATTGTGAGAAACAGTATAAAACCAGTAAGTTACTATTTAAACACTAAGGCAATTAAATGATGTTTTACATTTTCCCCCCTATAATTAGGATTTTAGCAATTTGGTAAATGCAAAGAGTCTGAGCATCCTAATTTAAATCCTGGCTCCACAAATGAACTTGGAAATACTAGTTAAATTCTCTGAGTTTCAACAATTCCTATACCACAGAAATCATAGCTGTAAAGTCCTTCACCTAGTTCTTGGCACAGAATGCAACTATTAAAAGTAAGTACAATTATTATATTAAAAACCTAGAACAATGTATGGGAGTATGTGGTATGAGCCTAACAAATATACATTTATCCTAATTAATTTTATTTTAAAAATGTATTGAGTATTTTTGCCAGCCTGTGTTAGCACTTTTACATGTTGGCATTATCTCATGGAATGACCATAATCCCATGAGATGGAATCCATGACTGTTAGTTATATTATCCCCAGTATACATGAGGAAAAACTGAGGCTTAGGAGGTTAAGTCATCAGCTGGTAAGTCACAGAATCAAGCCAGCCACCCAGGTCTCTCTGACCCCTTAACCCAAAGCTTAACAACAAGTTGGATGTCCCTCTAATCGTTTTCTTTTGGAGGAAAGGAAAGGGGAGAGTGACTGTTTAACTGTACCTGGAACTGTAACAAGTGCAAGTTATCAGGAACTGTGGTGTTTATCTGAGTGAACCCAGTTTTTGACATTGGCTTGCAAAGGTCTACTTCATACCTGCTGAGATCGAATAAAGGTGGTCTGATATTTAAGTTTTGGGAGAAAAAATACAATTTTTTGGTAAAACATGGGGACTGTCTCCAATGATATTTCCCAAACAACCAGGATAATACCTTGGTGGGTTGGGGTGGAGTTGGGGTAAGCATTTGAGCTGAAAGAGAAAGGTTTCCTCCTGCCCACCCCCTCACCTTCTGGTGCAAGGGCACAGCTGGTGCGTTGGCCTGTGTTCCAGACAATATGCTTTCCTGACCTTAGGCTTTGGTCCATATGGCATTGCACCCCCCAAACTGAAAAGGAAAAGCTGTTTTGTTTTTTTGAAAATTAGGTTCATATATACATAGCGTTGACAAAGGCATTATATCGAGCATTTGTTACTCCTGTAATGTATAAAAGAATCATTTGTTAACGTGTAACTTAGCAAGATGCCCCTTTGGACAAGGGAGAAGGCTTCAAGGAGCCAGAAAAACGTCTGCTAGCTGTTTGCTCAATACTAATCCCCCCAAATCCACTGCCTGAAACCAGACAAAAGACAAATTACATGGCTGTTGAGGAGTTTATTTTTCCAGATGGCCAATCCTGAAGCTATAGTTCACTGGCAAATTAAGTCTCCTAATACAGAGAAATCCAGCCGAATTGTGTGTTTAATAAAAAGCACAAAGTGTACTTCTCAAACAAATTATTTGGAAACATGGAAGGTGCTAGAGAAAGTGTATAAAGGGGAGCCCTTGCCACGTATTGAGTTTCATCTTTCATGTTTGGTCAGTTGGTAAGAAAACAAAGCTGTGAAAACTACTTTCCAATTATCCCAGTGCCTCCTGTTTATATTGGTCTAATTGAAAGACAGCTACTTGCTTTACTATCTCAAAAAGGTCAAGCTATTTCTGTTTCTGAGTTCCCAATGATCTGATCTTCCTTCTATAACATTTCTCTATGTCGAGGAAATATCTATATCCCCATAATTATGAAATGTATAGGACATATGGGTTATGTAGGGTTTACACACACATATATATCTTGTAGATGTGTATATGTAAATATATATCCTTTATTGATATATGATGTGATGTATGATATATAGGACATATAGGAGACATGGATGTATATCATTTATATATCATATGTAGATTTATAGAGATATAGAGATAGAGAAATATGCTAGAGCTTTGATTGCATAGAGCAGAAAGTGAAAGAATAAGCTAGAATAATGAAAGAAAAGAATAATCAATCTATCCTACTATTTGCAAGTTCAGTTAAGAAAATCATTGTTTCCATCAGTTAAATTTTTTAAATCAAGCTTATACTGAGGAGCAGAGCATAGAGGATCAGAAGAAAATGGTTAGGAATTAAGATTACAGACGTCTTCAAGATAGTAATATTGATAGTAACAGTGACAGCTCTTATTTAATTAAATAAATGCTTATTGTGTGTCAGGGAGTAGGTCAAGCACTTTTCATATATTTGTGCCATTGAACTTCACTGCAACACTGTAATATTGGAATTTCCATTTAATAGATGAGGAAACAAGCTTATAAGGTTGTTATCCTGCTAGTAATTAGTGGTGGAATCAGGATTCAAAACCCATCAGTCCTACTCCAGGGATCTTATGCTAAACTACTATGTTCTCATTTGTTTACTCATTCATTTATTCAACAAACATTTACCAAGTACCTGCTCTGTGCCATACATTATCTAAGTATTGGGCATTCAGAAAAAGACACTCTTCATTCACTGAGCTCTCCATCTATTGGGGGAAACCATCTAAAAATTAGGTGTAACGTGGTGATGTATGTGCTAGAAAGGAGTTGAGGAAGCGTGTCAATGCCCAAAAGAAAGTGATCCCTACTGACCCTGAGGAAGGGGAGATGGAGAGAGCACAAAGGCAGAAAACTAACATTCAGAATACCTTTCTTCTACCTCAGAACCAAGAGAAATGTTCTAAACAGGATTTGTCTGCAAAAATACTTGTTTTAGTGCTTGGTTTTCTGTAAGATTCCATTTTTAAATCCCATAAAATTACCCTGTTTAAGATATAAAGAAATCTATTCTAGCTCCAAAACTTCTCTTCTCCCTGTTCCAAGTTCACAGCCTCTCTTTACCTTGTAAACCCTCATCCTTTCTTTCAGTATTTTCCTAATTTCCTATCCTTCAGCTTACTCCCTGTGCTGCTCAACCTCCTTCCTGCTACCAAGGCAAAACCTTCCAATATGAAAAGCTGGTCATGCCATGTCCCTGCTAAGTAGCCTTCAGTGATTTTCTGTGACACTTACTAGAATATGCAATTTGGTTCTATAACTTCAACTCTCTTCATGCTCCACAGACACATTTTAACAGCTATTTATTCAGTGACCGCTTGTTTTAGGCAGTTTATACAGTCCATCTCTAATATTCACAGAAACTTGGAATGCAGGATATTTATCCTTATTTATAAATGTGGGAATAGAGTATCATAGCAATTGAGTGACTCACTCAAGACCATACCAATAATAGGTGGCAGAATGACAATAAACGCCTGTTGTCTTCCCCACTAGACAGTGGACAATTTAAAAGATAAAAAAAAAAAAAAAAACTGAACCCTTTTCATCTTTGTATTACCAGCTGTTAGCACAATGTCTGATAGTGAATGAGTGAATAAAGGGAAATATTTATTCATCTAGTTCTGCTGCATATAAAACTCGGTTGTCAATTCCACATTCCTTCTGTATGATTCTTAAAATGAGTGCATTTCATAGATTTCCTCAAATACCTATTACAAAATAAAACCAGCTTTTGATTCCTTCCTTTGTTGAGTTCCAAGTGGGAATCTCCAATCCACTTAGACTCCTCATACCTGCAGGTAGAAAGCCAAAGTGTGTGCGATCATTGCAGTCCTTTGTTATTCACTGTTTGCAAAGTGCCATCAGATCTCTGAGATGGTGGTACCATGTGGTACCATCCATATCCCAGCTCTATCTTTAAGTTGTATAATTTTTGTGTATAAATGGCTAAATGTGTAGATTCTTAGTTGGATCAGTATGAGACAAGTTAGAAAAGGAAGATGTTGCAACTGCCCTATTGGGGTGTGTAGTAGTGCCCACTCTAAAATGTTTTTAAAAGAATAGATGAGTTAATATATGTAGGCCACTCAGAACAATAACACACAGAGAGTAAGCATTCCAACTGTGTTTCCTATTACTAATATAATTTCATTATATCTTTATGCCCATGCTGCAATAGGTAGTGTAAATACTATTATTTCAATTTTACTAAAAGATACATGGAAAAGAAACTAATCATATTCCAAGGTCATTGAATTCTAATAACAAGAAACCCATCTCTATGAGGCTTTTGACCACATGGTACCCAGGAATGAAAGGGATGCATCAATGATACAAACAATGAAGGAATCTCTCCCCTGTTGGCATGGTGAAGAGGACCCAAATGGGAATACCTGAATAGGGTCCTCAATTAGGCCTTTGTATCAGAGTTTTGCCAGTTGCATTTCCACTCTATTCATTGAGTTCAGGCCCCGATTCATAAATAAAAGCATTTTGGGAAGAGTATTTTATTTTATGAGTGGTTTCTGTTAATCACAAAATAAATTATGAATGCATAGACAGAGGTCACTATATATCAGTCCCCCTACCCTGCCTAATGCTATTTACTGAAAATATTATAGACACTGGCTGATTTAATCCTATTTAATAGATGAGGAGGCTGAGTGACCACTGTTCAGTGTGAGTGAAAACAGGACTCAAACCCAGGGCTGCCAGACTTGCAAGCCTGTGTCCTTAAATGATTTTCTATCAAATATATAACTATAAAAACAGCTCAAAACCCATGTTCTAATGCAGAGAACCAAGAAGTATTATCTTTATATTTCTTTTTCTCTAATTTAAAGAGTGTATAAAGTGACAGGCGTCTCTTTGATGGTGGGCCATATGCCATGTCCTGCTTGATCTAACCTGTAATACTCACGATGGAGTAGATTTTTCAGATGCCTGATATAAGGCTACCAATTTATGCTAATCCCTGGGCTAATAAGAATGTTCAAAGGAAAATCAGAATGTCATTTGAAGGGAAGAACATGATGCAATGTGCTTTTACCATTACATTGTCAAGAAAGTGCCCACTATAAACAGAATGATATATGTGGTCAAAATTATGGAAGACTTTGATTATTTTTTCATTCATTAATACATCCTGAAAATCAATTTTTTCAACAATAATTGTGGAGATGCAGGGCATTTCCTCACAATTAAAAGTCTCCCAGAGGCTACAGACATACAAGGGACCAATCATTCACCCCAGTTGCTCAGTAATCCTTTAGAAAGAAATGCTCATTTCCAGGGTCATTTTGCACTGATAGATTATCCTTAGATAAAAAGATAAAAGTCCTAACAAAGAACACATGAAGATTCTTTTGAACTATAGGCAGAAATGCAATGTATGTCCAGAAGAATCAATGCATAGTACTGCAAACTAATTTTCATTATCAGAGACTCATCGCTTCAGAGTCTGAAGAAGCCTCTGAAAACAAATTATCAAATGTTCATCCCTTTCCTCCTACCCACTCTGTCCAACACCAATAAAATATGAATCTGTCTCTGTACAGCATTCTTCACATGAAGTTTTCCACCCTCTGTAGTCTCTTACTGCGTTAACCAACATTTGATACTTGAAGGCAACAGGTAGGTAAGAACTGGTACTTCATCTTGAGACTTTTGAGTAAGAAATAGGAATTCAAATGCACCCTAGGGGATTCTATTGATAGCAATTCTCATTCTTGTCATTTAATAGACAGACAGGTGTCCTCTCAAACTGATGTTGTGCCTTTTCTTTTCTCTGTGTTTCTTATCCTCTCATCCTAACCCTATCAATCATGGTTCTCTCTCTAAAGAGCTTTTAATGATTATCCCAAACCGACTACATGCCCTCTCTGAATTTCTATAATATTTAAAGCCCAATCTTCCAAAACATGTAATGTTTATTAGATTAAAAATTATTTGTACTTTGTTCAATAAAGCCTTATCTTTTTCTTTCATTCTTCCCTAGTAACTCTCAGTATGTAGGTAGCATTATACAGGGTGAAGAGAGACTCTTCAATAAGTTGGAGTTGGAAATTGTGATTAGATGGAAGAAGACCCAATCAGTAATCTTACCTAAAAGCCTTCATAGTGCTTAAAATTCCCACACATCAACCATTTCTTTGGCCTGTCCCATTAAAGCTATTTAAAATCAAAAATTTTCACGAAGAAGTAGAGAACCCCATGTTATTCTCAGTCATTAAGACTTCAGTAGAGGTGCATTTGAAGACCCACTAGTCACTGATCAGCAAAGCCCTAGGTAACAGAAACCCAGAAGCAATAATTATAATAGCTAAAAACTAATAAAATGTATTTGAGTGGATGCCAGAAATAATTTTGGTTGCTTCACATGCACTAACTCATTTAATCTTTACCACAATGCTATGAGGTGGGTTTTATAATTAAGCACTTTATAGATGAGTAAACCAAGGCACAAGGACAAGGACATTAAATAACTTGGATAGATTTACACAGCTTGTAAATAAGAGGATAAGGATTTGGTTGCAGGCAGTTTGATCCCAAAACCTATGCTTTTAACCACTACATTTCACTGCCAATTAAGTTTTAGAGAAAGAAGAAATATCAAAGTTCTGGACTCTTGAGTTCTCCACCAAGGAGAAAACTGGGTAATATCATGAGTGGTTAGAGGCAGCATAAATCCCTATGTGGATAGCCAGAGGTGCCAGGCCTGTTATTTACTTTATAACTTTATCTACTGCTTAACAATTCTTACTGATTTTCATTCACCCATCCATCCAACCAACAAATGTTTACTAAGCATTCACCATGTGTCAAGCTTTATGTTGTATAATGAGAAATTTAAAAAAGTAAAAAACTTAGTCCCTTCTCTCAAGGGATAGAAGAGTTTTTTTCTTAAAGATAAAGCTTAAAATAAAGGCATATATATTAAATCCAGGAGACCAGTTGATTGGTTCCTATGTCTGAGGGAATCATGAAGACATTCTATATGGAGTTAATGTTTTAGAGGGTTTTGAAGGATGATTCTGAATTCTCTGAAGAAAAGAAACGCCAATTCTGGAAAAATAAAAGGCAAATCTAAAATTTAAAGAGAAAAAATTATAAAGTATGTTCAGAGAAATAAAATTGAGTTGTAAGATCCATAGAAGGGCATGGTGGTTGATGACTATGGGAAGGAAGGCGTGCTCCTGATTCAGGAGTTCAGTGTCCAGTCAGGTTTTGACCTAATCCTATGCACAATGGGAAGTCATCAAAGTCTGATGATCAAAAAAATTAATTATGTATTTTAGAAAGGCAATTCTAGGAGCACTGTTGACTATAAGATGGAGTTTTAATGGAGTTGAGATAGGAAGGCTGGTTAGAAGGCCACTGCATTGAGATAAGACACTGAACTAAGTCAGTGAGAGTGGGCAACAGAAAAGGCCAGGAGCAGGTGTGGAAAACTTTTTGAGTCAAAATTAGAATAACTAGATGGCAAACTTGGAGTGGTGGCTTGGAGATAAGCAGTCAAATATAATTCTTAGATTTCTAGTGTTTATGACTAGGTGATGACATAGAGTTACATGTAAAACACAGTTCAAGCAAGCTTGGAAAAGGAACATGAGTCATAATTACACAAAATTGTTATGATAGCTTTTTATGTTACTTTAGATGTAGATTCAAACTTCCAACTACTATACATAAAATAGATAAACAAGGTCCTACTGTATAGCACAGGGAACTATATTCAATACCTTGTAATAATCTATAATGAAAACAATATGAAAAGGAATATATATGTATGTATAACTGAATCACTATGCTGTACACCAGAAATTAACACAACATTGTAAATCAACTAAACTTGAATTTTAAAAAAATCTGCTATCTCCATTTTTTAAGAAAAAAATAGCCTTTATTTAATTTTAGGTCTGCTAAATCTGGCAATGTCAGGATAATGTATTTTCAATTTTTAAACATGGTAATTAATGATTTATTTTACGCTTAATGTTGCATTAAGTTTTATTTAGTAATTTTTTTCCAGCTCTATCAAAGTATACTTGACAAATAAAAATAGTATATATTTAAGGTATACAATGTGATGTTTTGCTATATGTATACACTGTGAAATGATTATAACAATCAAGCTAATTAACGTATCCATCACGCTACTTAGTTATGAATTTCCTTTGTTTGTGGTAAGAACACTTAAGATCAATTCTCTTAGGGGAATACTCCCAAACTCGTTTTACAAGGCCAGCATTACCCTGATACAAAAGCCAGATAAGGACACCACAGAAAAAGAAAACCACAGGCCAAGATCCCTGATGAATATAGATGCAAAAGAATTCAACAAAATACTTGCAAACTGAATTCAACAGCACACTAAAAGGATTATACACTTTGGTCAAATAGGATTTATTCCTGGGATGCAAGGATGGTTCAGCACATGAAAATCAATAAATGTGATATACTACATTAACAGAATGAAGGATAAAAATCGTATGATTATTTCAATAGATGCAAAAAGAACATTTCACAAACTACAGCATTTTTATGATAAAAACTTTAAATAAATTGAGTATGGAAGGAATGTACCTCAACATAGTAAAGGCATATGACAAACCCACAGCTAACATCATATTGAATGATGAAAGGTTGAAAGCTTTTCCTTTAAAATCATGATCAGAGCAAGAGTTCTCACTTTTACCACTTTATTCCACATAGTACTGGAAGTCCTAGCGAGAGCAATCAGGCAAGGAAAGTAAACAAATGTCCTCCAAATAAGAAATGAAGAAGTAAAATTGTCTCTGTTTGCAGATGACATGATCTTATATATAGAAAACCCTAAAGACTCCACATACACACACAAACAAGAAAAACTGTTAAACCTAACAAATGAATCCAGTAAAGGATACAAAATCAACATATAAACATCAGTTGTCTTTCTATACAACTAACAGATTATCTAAAAAAGAAATAAGGAAAACAATCCCATTCACAAAAATATCAAATATATTAACACTTAGGTGTAAATTTAACGAAGAGGTTGAAAGGTCTCCACACAGAAAACTATAAGACACTGATGAAAAAAACTGAAAAAGACACAAATAAACAGAACAGCCCCATGTTTATGAATCAGAAGAAATAATACTGTTAAAATGTCCATACTACCTAAAGGCATCTAGAGATTCAAAGCAAATCTTTATCAAAATTCCAATGGCATTTTTCACAGAAATAGAAAAAACAACCCTAAAATTTTCATGGAACCACCAAAGACCCCAAATGGTCAAAATAATCTTAAGAAAGAAGAACAAAGCTGGAGGCACCAAACTTGATTTCAAACTATACTACAAAGCTGTTGTAACCAAAGCAATATGATACTGGCATAAAAATAGACATATAGACCATTAGACAAGAACCAAGAGCCAGAGATAAACCCACACATACATGATTAACTAATAATTGACAAGGGAGCCAAGAAAAGAGAGTCCTTTCAATAAATGCTAGGATAACTGGATATCCACATGCAAAAGAATAAAACTGGATCCCTACCTTAATACCACTCACAAAGTTAACTCAAAATGGGTTAAAGAGTTAGAATGTAAGATCTGAAACTGTAAAACTCCTAGGAGAAGACATGAGGGGAAACAGTCCTTCACACTGGTCATGGAAATGAGTTCTTAGATATGACACCAAAAGCACAAAATGTAACAATAAACAAGTGGGACTACATCAAACTAAAATGCTTCTGCACAGCAAAATAAACGATCAACAGAGTGAAAAGGCAACCTATGGCAATCCTAAGGAATGGGAGGAAATATTTGCAAACCATATATCTGATAAGGGGTTAACAATCCAAAATATATACAACCAAATAGCAAACAAACATGCAAATATCTTAATGAATATTCAGCTGCTTCTTATATTTGCAACTTGGAGTATGGACCATAAGCAGTATGTTGAATTATTTAATAACAAAGGCACCTGTAATTACAGCTACTCCTTATATAGTCTTCTAGAAACATCAAGTTGTTCAGAGTAGGATTCAACTATAGGATGAATGAACCACATCTAAGAGACTGGGGCAATTCTATCTTCCCAAGTATTTATGAATACCTCCTCCCTAAAAGGGACAGCTACTGAAATCTTGCCCAACTGTCTTCAAACAAACCTGCTACACCACCCTTCAGCTGTCAACATATGGAAATTATTTTGACAACTTTTTAAAAGTATACCCATATATTAACATATTGATATACATTTATATATGTATGTAAATATATATATACATTAATAAACATTATATTTATATATCTATCTATGTGTGTGTGTGTATATATACACATGTTTAAAACAACACACCGATGGGAAAGGCTTTTCTTAAAGGTTTCTTTTGGGGGGATCATTTATTTCAGTGGTTATATTAATAATCTATCCCCATTATTCCCAGTGTTTGCTTAATGTTAACATGCCAAATCACTATCATCAATGGTAGAGACGAACTGAATATTATAATAATGTCAATAGATAAAGTAACCTCTTTTTTGAGAATATTTCTACACTTCTCTTCCAATCCAAGAGCTATGAAATTTGTGTGAACATTATTCCCATAATCAATGATACAACCATAACAGAGTTGGCCCCATAAATCAATGAAATTACCTAGTTTCATACTACTCTCTATACAACTTAAAAATACATTGTCTCAAAAATGAAACTTATGACCTTTATTTCCAAAAATTTGGAAACTTGCCTTTTCCTATCAGACAACAGTAATGAAATAAGTAAACGATTAAAGAACAAAAGAAGGGATGAAATAATAATCCTCATTGCGAACAAGAAAATAATCCTAAAAGGCAAGCTTAAGGAAATGCTCATGGTTCTTTTGTCTTGTTTCTAAAGATGTAACACTTTTGGAATCTTCTTGGGATTTTCAATCTTCTTTCCTCTCAAAACAAAAACAAACAAGGCAGCTATAATCTATGTTTTAATTTTGAGGTAAATTGAGAGAGTAAAATGAATAATTTTTTTACAAAGATAATTTACTGGAAAGACATTTTTATGTATTTATTCAAATTGAATGTGTTTTCTGAAAACAGCATTATTATCTCCTGGTGTTAATATCTTAACGATGCTTTTAATTGCATGTAATTCAGTAGCATTCACGATCTCTGGCCAGCCAAGCAACACAGACATTATGTTTTTCAAAGAACAAATCTGATCATCTTTATACTGAATTGTTCACCTGATGGAAAATGAAAATATATACCTGTATCTTTTTGTGAGTCTCCTGTTGCTATTTCTGTTCTAGAGAACTGTCCTGAGTTAACCAATAAATTGGCAACCCTGCTAGCTCAGAAATACTCCCCCGGGGTGATTTGCGTTAAATTAGCATTGCTGGTAAATGCTTTCAATAAGACCATACAATTATGGCCAGATGAACACATTCCTCATACAATTTCAGGATTAATATTAGTCTCCTAACAACCTAGAAACCAAGATCATAATTACCCACTGCCATTTCCCCCCATTGTCCAGGTAACTGGCCCTCAATATATGACCAATTTGAAACCTGGGAATCTTGGGAGAAAGCATCAGGTCTGCTGTTGAGAAATTGAATTCAAGTGCAGCCCTGCTCCCTGAACACTCATATTCTTCTTTTCTCTTTGTGCTATTTGTTCGTCTCTATTGTGCAGAGCTATCGTTTGTGCACACATTCTGTGTTAGATTTTCTACCCGATTGAGCTTGAAAAACCAAAGCTTAAGTACTAAATGTTTCCCTAAGGCCTGAATGGACTTAAAAGGACATAGGTGCAAAAAGAAAAGAAAGGAAAATAAGGGGAGAAAACACTGCTTGTTAAGTTGTTGCAATAATCTCATGCTGAGAATAAAGACCTTCAGAGTTAAGAGAATGAAAAACACTCTTCTAAATAGATTGCTTGCTTTTGTTGCACAGGTGGCAAGGCCTGGAAATACAAGATACGGGGAACAGCAGGGCAGCCGGCTAGCGTTTCATTAAGCTTAGAGAATAGCAGGATTGTGGAGAGGTTTCTTCCCACTTCACAAGAGACATAGGCTTCTTGACAACTTGGACTTCAGAGTGCTAGTTTGCTGGTATGGAAATACTCTGGAGAAAGAGTACATCTCCCTACGTTTTGTAGAGTTTACCCCCTTTCCTCTTATTAAAACAAAAGACTTTTCACATGGGACATGGATTTAAGATCATCATTGCATTGGACTTTCCATCATTTAATTACTGTCATGCCTTTAATATAAAGTCAGTATCATCTGTTAGCACAACTTTAGAGAAAATGCTATCTCTGATCACTGCCACTTAAAATTATGCAAGGGTAATGTGCCATAACACTGGGCAATCCCTTGGATTCAGGAACTAAATCATCTCTCTCAATAAATAAACAATAACTAAAAAGCTTACTCAAAGCAAGGAAAACAATCAACAGAATGAAAATGCAGCCTTTGAAATGGGAGAAATATTTGCAAAAAAATGTATCTGATAAGGGGTTAATTTCCAAAACATATAAAGAACTCGAAGAGCTCCATAGAAATAGCAATAATAATAATAATAATAATAACAACAACAACCCAATTTAAAAATGGGCAGAGGACTTGAACAGATACCTCTCCAAAGAAGACATACAAATACCCAACAGATATATGAGAAGTTGCTCAATGTTTTTAATTATCCAGGAAATGTGAGCCAAAACTAATATGAGATATAAGCTGACACCTGTTTGGATGGCTATTAAAAAAAAAGTGTTGGCAAGAATGGAAAAATTTGAACCCTTGTACACTGTTGAGGGAAATTAAAATGGTGCAGCCGCTATGGAAAACAGTATGGAGGCATCTCAAAAAACCAAAAATAGAAACGCCATATGATTCAGTCATCCCATTTCTGGGTATATATCCAAAGGAACTGAAATCTGGATCTCCAACAGATACCCACACTCCCATGTCTATCACAGCGTTACTCACAACAGCTAAAATATGGAAATAACCCAAATGTCCAGAAACATAGATAAAGAAAATATAGTATACGCACACAACAGAACATTATTCCACCTTCAAAAAAGAAGGAAATTCTTCCATTTGCGACAACATAAATGAACCTGGTAGACATTATGCTAAGTGAAAAAAGTCAGTTACAGAAAGACAAACACTACATGATTCCACTTATACAAGGTATCTAAAATACTCAGACTCATAGAAGCTGAGAATACAGTAGTGGTTGCCAGGGGCTGGGCGGTGGCAAGAATGAGGAGTTCTAGTTTATGGGTATAAGGTTTCAGTTATGCAAGATGAATAAGTTCTACAGATCTGCGGTACAACACGGTGTTTGTAGTTAACAATACAGCATTGTGCACTTCAAAATTTGTTATGTGGGTAGATCTCATCTTAAATATTCTCAACACAGAAACAAAAATAAACACAAAAATAGGAACAAAGGGACACAAGGAAACTTTAGGAGGTGTTGGATATTATCCTGATTATGGTAATGGTATCACATATGTCCAAACCCATCAAATTGACACATTAAATATGTTCAGATATATATTAACTATATCTCAATAAAGCTGTTAAAAATGAATAGTAAAACAAAATGAAAGAATAATTAATTTTGCTGAATGTGAAGAATGGAGGGAAATTTAAATAAATACGTAAGTGTTGGCTATTTTCATTCAACAATGAGAAAGTCATTGGGAGGATGTGACCACTGTTGGACTCCTACATTGGACGTGGACAGTTGGAGGCTCCTCACCCCCTCCCTGTCCTTGGAATGTCCATTCTGCCCGTGATTCCCACAGTGGGAGTCATTTTCAAGGACACAGCCTTGAAAGAGCAAAGTGTTGAGACCATCTGGATGGCATTCCTGACAATTCAGTTAAGACCACTATATAAACATGTAAGATTCTGGCAGGCAGAGGCAGAGCTCTACTTATCCTGTGGCTGCTCAAGATAAGCCTCCACTGAATGTTCCCTTGCTCATTAGAGCCACCACCTACCAGCCTAAAGTGGTCTACCTCTTTCTTTGTCTGTCCTTACCCTCTGTGTACAAGAGCCAGGGTGTGAATAAACATTCCTCTGTCTTGAATACAGAGTCAAAAATAACACGAGTTGATCACAACTTATACATTATGTTTCCCAGCCTTAACTAAAGACTCCTAGTAAGATCCTTAATATCATGCACCACTGATTTTAATTTGGTGGTGATTTCCAGTCTGGTTAAATGTTTGTGTTCCAATGTCATCTTGTTCTCAATACAGTCATTTCCAGCTTTGGGAATTCAACCCAAAAATGGGAATCTGACTTGGGGAACTGAAGTAACAGCTAAAAGTTAATATTTATTGAAGGCCTAACTATGTTCCAAGCCCTTTGTGAAATGATTTTCAATGCAGCATTATTTAATCTGCACAATAACTTCATGAAGTGGGTATTTTTAATTTCCCTATTTTAGGAGCAGAAAACTAATGCTGTGAAAGGATAAACTTACTCAAAGTCACAAGACTGTAACTTTCCCAACTCAGCTTCACCCCTGAATCCATGTTTACCCACAATGTAACAGATCCTTCAAGTTCCAAATGCTTTCCTGCATATCAGGAAGTCATAAATACCTCCCTCCTTACTTTTAAAGTAACCAACTGTCTACAAAGTGTTAGTACATGAAGAAAGGAGGGGGCAAAGAGAAAAGGAACTCAGACTTACTAAGTACTACAATTGGCTAAACTTCGTGGTACATGTTTTCTATTTATTACCTTATTTAATCTTCTCCACAACCCTGTGATATAGGCAGTGTCATCTCTACTTTTAAAAGAAATAAAGTTCTAAATGCAGTAAAGTTAAGCAAACTGCATGAATCCTCACATTTCACAGAGAATAAGAATGTGAAACCAGGTCTCTCCATCTCTGATTTTTCCGTTTACTGACCTCCCTTCCCAGTCAATCCAATTTTACATATGCTATTTCGCTTCCTCCCCTTGGCTATCAGTCCTCTCTCTGTAGCAGAATTACCTCTTGTCATGTTCAGAAAGATAATTATAATTACTAATTGAGTCAGAGGAATTCCTCACTCAGTTATTCATCCAATCACTCATTTAGGAATATTTATTGAGGACTTACTGTCTGCCAGGTACCAAAGTAGGTGGGTCACTTACATTGCCTCCTTAAGCCTCAGAATGACATTAATTTTATTCATGCAAAACAGAAGCTTAGAAAGTTGATTATCTGTCTCAAGGTCACATAAGGAATAACATATTCCATCCATCATATTGCACTGTCTCCTTTGGAAAAAGAGCCAGACCACATCTAAAGAAAAACCCTGTATGAAAACACAATGTCTTCCTGTGGTAAGATGTTACAGCAGCACTTTGTGGATGAGAACAAAGAATGGCTTGGAGAAAATAAATAGGTTTCTTTAAACAGGTGTTTTAAAGATCTCATGAAAATGAGGGCATTATTGCTCTCAAGTTTCTAGTTAGTTGTTAAAATCATGTTCTTCAATGTTTACTATCTTACATAGCTCTTCAGATTGTCAGAAAAATAATAATTCAAGGAAACATAAAAGCAAAATATGAGAAATATTTTCAACTTCACTTCTCTCCAAAGAATGAGTAAATACATTGTTCAGGAGACAATCAAAGTTTAAGTCAAATAAAGCAGAAGATTGTGATTTTACATATATATATAATAGTATAACCTTATCCCAGATAACTCTCTCTCAAAGGAAATCTGAGGTCCTGATTCAAAATATCTGAAGCTGGTCCCATTTGGAGTCTGATTCCTACCCTATCTTTCATTTACTTACTCAAAATTACTCATTAAGTATTTACTAGGTGCAAAGCATAGAAAGTCCTAAATATTTCCTTGCCCTAAATGGCCCAAGTAGACTTTGATGCTGGTAATGTAACTCTATAAATATACTTTTAAAAAAATTGAATTTCACACTCAAAATGGGTAACTTTTATGGTATATAAATTATATCTCAAAAAAAATGTTATCTTTTTCTGTTAGGAGTATAGGATGGAAGCTGTAGAGAACTATCATCCCATAGTGGAAGAACACAGACCCTGGACTGAAATAGATTTTGGCTTAAATCTTGCCTCAATTTGGTAGTCATGGGCAATTTAGTTAACTTCAATGACTCTTAGATTCCTCACAGATAAAATGAGAAAGACAGTGAGTATCGTCACAGAAAAATTGTGAAGATGAAAGAAAATAATATGTTGATGAGTGCCTACTAGAACATAAGGTATGAAGCTCAATAAGTTCTCATTTTATGAGCTGATAATGTACTTCCTTGGAACAGAACCATCAAAGAATGGAAACCTTAAAGTCTGACATCCTCTCCACTTCTGACAATGCTTGTCCAAGACAACAACAGCTGTAGTCTTCATAGACGCAGTATTCCTAACCTCCTTTAACTATTCATGTCACCAGGCCGGCAGTTCCATGTATGTCTTTCTCTCTCACCCTTAAGAGATGGTTGAAGCAATTTCTCCACTGATTCTTCTAGCTTTTGCTACATAGTTTCCTAATGTTGGGTCAGGGAAATGAGCCTATGTAACACCATCTTCTGCGTATCAGACTAGTGCCCATTCACTTCCAGCCATTCCCCATAGCAGGGCACAGATCCACAGATTCTGATTCAATGAGTCCTACACATAGTAAAGGTAGCTTCCAGTGGTTGCAGTATAGGACCAAGAGGTTCTGACAAAAGCCATTCACATTTTTCTTGGGAACTTACCTGTAGACTTTTATTTCTACAGCTCACAGGGGACCAAGTATAAATCATGCCTTTTAAATTTCCCCTCAAGAGATATACATAGAAAAACTAAAAGAGGTTTTGAGATGACTTCGTTATTAATACTCAGATTAAGTTACATTCAGATACCAAGTCGTTTATGATTCAAGAATTATGGCACAGTTTAGAGAAAGCCCTTAACCAACTTAAGAAATATTCTTTCCTGAATTTTTGGCTGGGTTCATTTTACCTATCTTGTTGTACTAGGATATTAGGTATTGGATGAATAAGTGACTTCATAGCCAAATAAGTGATCCTGATAGCTAGATGAAAGGAACTATTTAAGAAATATGGCTATTCTACAGATATACTATATGAAGAAATATTAGGCTCTATTTTCTAATATTTTTGAAAGCTATTATAGCTTTAGAATTTTTTTAAGTCCCTGCATTTGCAACCACTGAGCAATGCTGTCTGCAAAATTCCTACAAATGTACAATGTTGGAAAATATAAGACAAATTATATTCCTATTTTCTCATTTGTGTATTCTTAAATAAATATAAGGATCATAAAAATTAGTTTGAGAAAAACTATATTGTTAACCCAACTGCTTTGTGACACAGATATGATTACATTTGCTTACTCTGATTTGTGGGATCAATAAGGAAGGTACTTACCCTACCTTGACTGCCTTTTCCATTTCTTTCAGTCTTGTTATCATTATGCTTAAGTCTTTCTATTCTCCTGATTTTGCCTTCATGATTTTTTTTTCCTTAAAAAAGTTTCTTATTGATCTCATGCATTCTTCTGGTTCCAGCTAGCACTTGATGACTACAAATTTAGATGTTTCACACATAGTCATTCTTTTGAGATCTTCATTCATACAACCACTTCCTTATTAAACTTTTTAGCCAAATAATACCAGCCATACCTCAAATCAAGCATGTTCTAAATTAAACTGATCATCTTCTCTCTCTTTTCCCAAATGTGATTATTCTCTTTCTGTATTGTTTATATAGTCGTCATTGATCATTTTTATTTTATCTTCTCTTCTATATATTTTGTTCCTTTTTTCTTTTCTGAGTTATAATTAACATAATATTATATTCATTTCACATATGCAGCATAGTCATTTGATATTTTTATGTATTATGAAATGATCACCTCAATAAGACCAATTATCATCCATCATTATACAAAGTTGATACAGTATTATTGACTATTTTTAGTTTGTGTATATCACATCCCCATAGCTTATTTGCATTATAGCTGGAAGTCTGTACTTTTTAATCCCTTTCTGTATTTTCTCCCACTTTTCAAGCTGGAAGCTTTAGTGCCACCCTGATTCTTCCTTATCTCTTAATTATACATCCATTTAAAAGCCAGTTTCTTTTAAATCTATATCTGAAATTTCACTGAAATCCATCTTTTTTCTAGTCTCCTATTCCCATTTATGCTCAAGTTCATCACTTTTCTCTTTTTTATCACTCATCATTTTTTATTACAAGAGTTCCTGCCCATTTATGCTATTTGCAATTCCGCTTTCCTCTAATCAATCATTCACACAGCTACCCAATTGGTCTTTCTAAACACAGAAAATATCAGGCCAATTCTGGAGGTAAAAGGTTGTAAAATTCAGAATACAGTATGAAAGGCATTTCACAATCTGCCTAAATGTGCCCCTCCCACAATCATCTCTCAATGCTCCTGATGATCACATTATTACTTCTCCCCTTGTCATAACTGGTTTCTCTACATTCTCTAACCAGATTGTGCATTTGGTAAAACATTGATGACAGTATTTTATGTGAAGATGCATGGATTAAGGATGACTACAAAATGTCTGGTAGTCTATTCCCCTTCTCCTTGAATTTTGGCAGGCAGCAAAAGTGTTGCTTTACCAGTTTGTGGGCCCAGGACTTAAGAGACTTCTGCTTCCTGTCTCTTAAAACACGTGGCTCTTGAAGCCCAGCTACCATGCTATGAGAAAGCCCATGCAGTTTTGTAGAAAGACTCTAGCAGGCAGCCGTAGTTCATCTGACAATCAACAATCAGTCAACAAATTGACAAACCACCCAGCTGAAGCCACACTGACTAGAAAAAGCTGTCCCTGTCAAGCCCTGCTAAAATTGCAGATTCATGAGCAAAACAAATGATTGCTTCTGTTTTCAGCTAGGCTTTGGTGTGTTTTGTTGTGCAGCAGTAGTATACCTGAAACAGCACTAAATACCTTTCCATTTTTCTCTGCCTGATTAATTTCTCCTCATTCTTAAAGATACACATCAAATGCTACCTCACTTAAGGGTACAAGGCCTTCACCAATCTACTAAAGCAAAATCAGTTACTTTCTTCTGTGCTCCTCCAGTCCTCAGCACATACACATTGTAGGGATTAACATCTACTTCCCCAAAAGTACCGCATATTCCTTGTGAGTAGGATTTGTGAGTATTATATTATAGTATTTGTATCTTAGTGACAAAAACAATTGAGTTACTTAAACATTCAATGTGGTAATTCCTATACTGTGCTAACTTCTACTTTTGATTTTATTTTAGTTCAACAAACATGTATTAAACACCATACCAGGTAGTATATTCTGTGAGAGACGCATTGTGAAAAAGCTGTTGCTTCTTGCTCTTGATAAGCAAGTATGTCACTGAGTTATCCCACTTCACCTTCTCTGTGCTCTATGGCAAATCCAGTGCATGCCAAAGGGTTCAAACAGATTCAGAGATCTTACCGGAGGAAAATATTGGCTCCTTCCGCTGGTCCCCATGGTTTCCAAAAAGAACAGATGGTGACTGGCCACACCTCTTAAGGAAAAAAAGAAAACCAAAACTCCAACTGGACTCTTAAAAATTTCACAAGAAAAGTAAAAGTCTGTTTCCTAAATGTCTAGTATCTAAAGTCTTCAGTCAACAACATATGATATTCAAGACCTGAGTCTTTGTCTCAGAAATAAGCCATGAATAGTCTGTGACTAAAAATTGGCCAAAGGCTCATTTCATACATCTGATAGTTGAGAAAGACAGTGTAGTAGGCATGTTAAGCTTTTGTTGCTCTCAATCGTCTATGCTCTGGCTTAAACGTGTGTCCTAAAAGTACTGTCTTAAATACCTGAGGAATAACATATATCAGTTAAGATTTAATATTATGTCCCCATGTTTATTTTTTTAAAAAAAGGCAAATACAACCATTTGGATTAAGTTGCACTTTTATAAAACCTTTATGCACTATCTTATTAATATAGACTCTTAGCTCCTTGAGTACAGGAACTTTGTCTTATTTGTCTATAAACCTCAGTACTTAACACAGTGCCTGATCATGCAGCAGGTGTTCAGTAAAAGAAGAAAATTAACTAATTTGGACTAGTAAATATAAAAGGATCAATAACTTTACCTTCAGTTCAAAGTCAATAAAAGTGCTGTCCCTATTCAGAAAATCGTGTATTTCTATTATCTGACAAATAGCATTACATATTCCAAGGGTTTTTACTTTTTTTTAGCTGTCAGGAAATTTTGTGCTCTACCATAACTTTTGCAGGAATGTCAAAAACACAAAATTATGAGGCGATTACAGTGCATTCTTATTCATTCATCAAAGTGTGTATAAGCAAACACTGTTAGCCTACTTCTCCTTGCCAAATGTACTTGAATGCAGTAAAAAAAAAATTGCATATCACTTAAAATAACCTATAGTTCCCGGTGATGTTCTTTCCCTTCCCTTTTCCATAGATTCAGGCTAATGAGATTTTATCATACATATAGTCCAACTTAATCTGGCCTTATGAATAGAGCCCAGGACAGAACTCAGAACTCTAAAAGCCAACATGTTAAATACTTTAAGGAAGAGAATGTTAATTCAAAATGAGGACCAGATGGACTAAATGAACAAAGTTGTATCTATGCATAGCTTACCTGTCCTCCACATTATAGGGACATGGGGTGGGTTATAACAGAGTGGGATCCCTAACACAATTTAAAGACCTGACATCAGTAGTTTCTTTTATAGTACTAGCAAGCTCTTTTTCCAAGGAAAAAGAACTCTTCCAACAGAAGCAAGATTATGGTCTCCAAGAGGCAGACAGATGGTAGTGCTGGTCTTCCACAACATTAGGCTCACAAAGCATAAGGCTAAAAATAATTCTGATATTAGCCGCTATATGTAATTCAATACTTGTGGTAGCTCACCGATAAGGAATGATAATCTCTTCTCCCTTATAAAAGGGATAAATCTAAGTTTGTTTGCACAGACTAAGGTTACAGAGAAGGCCTGAAGTACAGAGGGCTCATAAGCCTATTTGGTTACAGATATGATCTTTAACTTTCCCTAGCCTGAGAAGCCAAAAATAAACATTTCATAACTTTTAATGTGTGGTTAGTAAACATAGCTGGCCACGGTCATGTTCTCGCAGCCTGGAGTCCTGGACAGAGTCAACTTAGCTGGATGCCTGTGGCCGCCTGCTTAGAGCCTTCCCCTGTAGTTTCAAAAGAACAGGGTCTTTTTTATCCGCTTAGTTCAGTTGCTATAAACACTTGCTGTATGTTCAATGACCTCTCAGGTCCATCCAATCCGATTTGCACATCATTAGTCTGTGCAGGATGAAATGGATGCCTTTGGATATTTAATTTTGTTAAATACTGAGACCTTTGTAAGTGAAAAGCCCTTCATATAAAATATTACATCAGAGTTGGCTAACATTCCTGTTTCATGAATCACTGGTACCTCCAAGTTGTCCTTGAAATTTCAAATTCACTGTAGATGCTTCCAGACATATACAATACTTTCCTCTCTCTCTCTTTCTTTTTTTAATTTATGTTTTGATTTGGATGCCAACTCTGCTATGAAAAAATTTGCAAAATTTAGCATCAGAGCAAATGCCCTTCACATTACATCAAAAAAGGAAAAGAAAAGCAATGTTATAAATCTGAGAGGAAAATGCTAGTCTAAATGCCAGAAAAATTCATCAGAGATATGAGCTTTACCCCGATTTACCACACTATTCAAGGACCATCACTCACCTTTTCTATTTCTAATTGGAAATGGTCATACCTATTATAAGCCTCTACGTTTTACATGCATTCATGTTTGAATTAAAAACTGATAAACAAAAAGCTATCTGTACTTGTAAAATTTCCATTTTAAATTTGACAGAGCTCATGTAGTAACTGCTTATGATTATAAACAGGACAGATGATCACTTTTAAAAACTGGATTTAATTAGAATAACCAACCATCAGTGCTTTAAAAGCTGCTACAGTGATATTATCACACTGAGGTGACTCTGATGTTTCATGGCCTTTTCTGTGATGACACTTTTACTGCTGCTGCTCTGGAACCTACCCTCACTGAGATGTCGTTAAGGTAATAAATTGCTGCTACAGCAGCTACACAACAGAGAAGAAACTTGACAGTAAGTACAGTGTCACCATCATTTCTTAGGAATACCCCAATATCATTTTTCTCATGAAGTCTTTTTTGCTGCCAATAGATTATAACCATGAGGTCAAACATATCTGGAATAGTTACCAAATTTCTATTTGACAACATTCTTCCTGAACTGTTTCTGGTAATAGATTTTACAGAGAAATTTCAGATGCTACAGATGCTTTCAAAAGATGACCTATTTTGCACCCGTAACACTTCCACAACCCTTTGGTCAGAATTGTTTTTATGAGGGTGAGTCTTTGTTAAGATCAGGGAAAAGCGAGGTTCTCTGAGATTTATTGAATGTATTTTATGGTAAGAGTTTAAGACACATGTGTGTCTCATTTAATTTCCAGAATAGCCCTGTAAAAGAGGTTACCATCATCCTTGCTTTACAAATATAGAAACTGAATCTCACAGGGGTCCTATTAATTGCTTTTTTTCCAGAAAATATTTTAAAGAACTTACTGAAAATGGGACAAGATGGGTAACCACTGTTCCACTGAAAATGACCAAAACTGTAACAGAATTTTTTTAATTCAAAACATTGTTGAGAAACAAGAAATGGAAAGAATTCTTGAATGATAAAAAAAAATTAGTGGGATTATACATCAAAAAATCAAAACCAGAGGAAAGCACAGTTCAAAACACAGAGGCAAAAATTGCTACAGAACTAGGAGTGGTTGAAAGATCTTCAGAGCCAGAATCAATAGATACAAGATGTCACATTAGGCCCTGAGGAAAGAAGCAGGTGAGTCTTTGGAGAACTCAGAGGACAGTGGCATTTGCACCCAGGTTAAAGCCAGGATTCTGGGCACTGAGACAAAAGTGGCAGGTCATTGCTCCCGGGAGCCTCATGCCTGGAAGCTAGCTAGTGGCAAATCAGCAGTATGCTTCACACCTTTCCCATGGTCTGGAAGCAATCTAAATAGAAATACCGTCCATAGACAAGTGAAGGGGGAATTTCAAACATAAGGATGATTGCATAACCAAAAGCCCCTAAGTTCAACATTGAAGACACAATAATTCTTCAGTAAATGTTTATAAGGTAAGTATGATCCCAGGCAAATTTATAATAGGACTTTAATGGAACTAGACAAATTTATTTGGGAGGGATATATGGGATGATTTGCCAAAACAGATATCAAAACATACTGAAAAGGTATGAAAATGCAAGCAGTATATTAGCACAGGAATAGAAAAGTAGATCAATGGGAAAAAATGAGAGTCCAGAAGAAGTGTGAGAGTGTGTGTGTGTGTGTGTGTGTGTGTGTGTGTATGTGTATTAATGTATGAGAGAAAATGGAAATTTAAATTAGCAGAGAAAGGCTGGATTATTAAAAAGTACAATTAGCCCTTTAAATTTAGATTAAATTGGAATACTATACACAAAATAAATCACAGAATAATTAAAGTGGTAATGTAAATAAGAAACTATTAAAAATTTTAAATAGAATAATGGCTTTTTAATCTTAAGGAATGAGAAAGGGCCTCCCACACACTAAAGAAAATTATTAACAGATCAACTATATAAAAATACTAAAAATCTTTGTGGCAAAGATCATTACTAACAACAACAACAACAATAATAGAAGAGAATACTGAGAGAAAATAATTGCAAAAGGTTTAAGAAACAAATAGTAATTATCATTGTACATAAAGAGCACCCATGTTATAAAGAAGAGGCAATGATCTTTTCAGATGGTAGACAAAAGATGCAAGGATAGAATTCACAGAAGAAAAAGCTACACTAAATATAAATGAAATTATGTTAAACCTTACTAGTTATCAGGGAAATTGAAATTAAAACAATATCACTATTTACATTTTACTTCTCTTGTTATATCTTTAAAATTTGATAATATCCATTTTGAGGAGGGCATAGAGAACCAGGTACTTTCATAATTCATTGGTGGAAGTTTGAAGTCATAAACCATTTTTAGAGGGTGCTTTTGTCAACAGCTATTAAAAATTAACATTCTGTAAACCATATGCATGAATTTTACTTCTACATATTTAGCCAAGGAAATTCATATTTGCCCAAAGATTCATGTATAAGGAAGTTCATTACTATATTTAGAGCAAATAAATCAAATCAGTCTAATTTCTGTCAGACAGTAAATAAATAAATGATGTCATGTCAGTTCTACAGAATATATTGTACTTAGACACAATAATGTATATCTATGTAGACTGATACTAAAGAGTCATCAAGATAAACTCTTAAAACAATAATCGCATTTCAACATGTTTGTGGTAAGATCTCATTTATATTTTTCCAATGTATATATGTGAGTGCGTGTGTGTAAATGCAAGAAATAGTGGATTAATTTGAACTAAGGTTTTGGGGGTAGAGAAGTGGCTGAATTTGAGAAAGGGAATACCTTTTACAAGGTATACAGCAGATTTTTAAATATCATCTCTCCATGTGCGATTACCAGCTAAGGTACATAAATTTTATCCTAGAAACCCAAAGTAAACCTTTGAATATCAGCTAATAAAAATTCTCTAATTTTATAGGTTTCACCTAGCAAAAAATTTCTTCCTCCCTACCCTTCATGGAAATTTCATAAAAAGAAATTACAACACTTTTACAATATCTAGATGAAATCTAGGTGATCAACAATTTTGTTTTATACATATCATTTGCAGTTCAACTAGTAATTCAATTATGTGAAATCATGTCTCTTTTTTTAACTTTCAAAACCAAGAAAGCTAAAGTATGTAAACAAAAAAGCAAACATTGGTCTGGAGGTAAAAAAAAAAAAAAAAGATTGTAAAAACTTAGCCATGAAAATGTCTCTTTTTGAATTTCACCACAACTTTTTACTAGACCTTAAATCATTTTAGCACTTACTCCATGGATAAAAATTCTAATTTTACTTCGGTTACTTGGATATTTGAGACCAAATGAATTTGAAGTATGAATAAGAGAAATAATTACTATAAACTTTCTATTTTGGCTGGAAAAACCATCATGTTTATACGTGGCAAGATTTCCCAACATATTCTAATATATAGCTGGCTGATGCATTTGGCATTTTTCTATAGACAATTTATTCATATGTTATAAAATAATATTTAAAATGGGGTAGTCTTACATTTTTTAATTAAACATGGAGTAGTCTCTTTATTTTGTTGTAAGTCTTCAGACTAAAAACAGCTGAAAATAAATTCTTACACGATTTCAGTATCAGTACTCAATGTTAAATAGTAACTGGGAACAAAACAACAGAGAACATCATTCTCTTCCATTATAAAATCTCTTCAAGAAAGATTTTCCTTGTTTAATTCTAATCAGAAACCATAAAATCCTCT
Source organism: Camelus ferus (assembly GCF_009834535.1). Classification (NCBI taxonomy): domain Eukaryota; kingdom Metazoa; phylum Chordata; class Mammalia; order Artiodactyla; family Camelidae; genus Camelus; species Camelus ferus. The sequence continues at coordinate 16,738,735 of NC_045699.1, forward strand.
TTTTGTTTGTGTGTATTAGCTTTAAGGATCTTCACAATGCTCATATAATGTCTGGAATTAGGAGACATGGGAGCTTAAATAGAATTTGTCAAATTATTTCTCTTCTTGTATTTAGATTTTTGAGCTCCTTGTAAAGGATAAAATTCATTTCAGTACTACTCACTGAATGTTGGTTGTTGGAAGCTGCAACCAATGGGCCAGAGGCAAGAACAAGTTTGTTTATAGAAAGCAGAAGTGGGAGGGTTTTGCACTTAAATTGAAGATACAGACCAAGGGTTTGGAATGAGGCTAAATGATCTTTGAAAAGATATGGACAAAATTCACTGCATTTGGACTCTATCATTCAGGCTTACTGGTCTGAGGTTTTAATGATTATTTTGCAAGAGTATACTTTAAATGTGACTTTTGTAATGGTCAAGTAACTGCAACCAATGATAAGTTAGACAGACACACACATATTATTTTCCTTTAGAGGCTTTTTTCCCCTGCTAAACTGAGTTCCATGAGGATGGGGATAAAGTTTTGGAATTTTCTGAATCCTCAAGACCTAGTATAGTGAATTTTGTAGTAACTGCTAAATAAAGGACTGGGTAAATTAATATGTTAATGCATCAAGCAAGCAAGGAATTAGAAAGTGATTCAATATGCCCCTTCCAAATTCTGAATAAATATTCTAGCTTTATACAAAGTGGTAGATAAACCAATACTTATTAAGGTACTAAGGGCCTGCCATTTATTCAGTCACATGTTTAACTATACATCAGAGAGTATTTTTAAAATGTGAATAATGGTTTATATTCTTAAGAAACCACTGTCTAGTCAAGTGAAAGGACAAAGATAATACCATGAAACAACAACAACAACAACAAAACAGCCAGCATGTGACTAAGTAAAAATGTGTAAAGACCCAGAATCAGGAAGGCACGTGGCATAACTGCCTAACAGCCCAGCATAGACAGTCAATCCACGGGTGTGTTTGCTAAATAAATACTATTGGTGTATGTCATTGAGGTTTGGGGATACTTGTCACGCAGCAGTGGTTAATCTAAGCATCTCCGATTTTCAATCCACTGTAAAATTCTAAAGTTTACTTCCAAAATTGCTTTCCTAACCTAGTCTAAGTCACCTTTGTCTCTTGTCTCCACCTGAACTGCTGCCACCACCTTGTGGTCAGGGGTCCCTGGGGCCATTTTCCTCTCATTTTTATGTCATGCTGCATCCAGAATGATCTTTTAAAATGCAAATCTAATATAATTCTATCTGTCCTAAAATCTTTTGATTGCTTCTCCTTGAACTTAGGATAAAGTTAAACATTTTTAAATGGGCTACCGGGTCCTACATGATATGTCCTCTGCCTTGTGTTCAGCCTCGTCACAGGCCTCTCGTCCTCACTCATCACTCCTTAGTCACACTAGCTTTTCATTCCTTTCAGCTTTAAGAATACACCACGTGTCTTCCTTTTTGTGGTCCTTTGCACAGATTATCCCTTAGCTTGCAATGTTCTTCTCCAAACCCTACTTCCCTTACCCTGATTAACTCTATCTTTCAAATTTAGCTAAAATGTCATTTGACAAGCCTCTGACCCTATAATCTATGACAAAACCTCCTACTGTGTGCTCCCATAACATCCTACATTTTTCCTTCATATCACTTACAACAATTAATCATTACGTATTTATTTGTATTTGGATTAGTATCAGTCTTTTCCACCAGAGCAGGATGGTAGGAATCATGTATCTCTTGTTGACTAATATATATTCTGTATCTCTGGTATATTCTGGACCATAATAGGTCCTCAATAACTATTGATTTTATTAATTCAGAAATCTAATGGGCTTGTTTAGCTTTTTCCATACCATGAAATTCAACAAAATTATCTTAAACATAAAAAAAAAATTTTTGCCTCCAATCTTTATTGCTTTGAAATTGGAACAAATATCTTCATAAAGAAAAATGTGCACTTATGTCATAGAAAACTACAGCACTTTTCTGCCTTCCTTATACCTACAATCCACAGGAGAGTGTTAGATAAATAATATTCCCTGTTTCCTTTTGGGGAATCTAGATTCATAACTATTTCAAGTTTTAACACATAACAGGGTTTGGGGGTTAGATAGAAACATACAGAGATGGATAGAGTTATAGATCAATGGATTGATCAATTGACAGAAAAGACAGGCAAACAGCTAGATACACAGTGTATTTAGCTTGGCTCACTCATGCATCTGTGGGTCCTTTGGAAGTCAGCAGATATGGGCAGGATGTGGTTGGGGCAGCATGCAAGTTCACCTAAGATCTAGGCTACAACTAGCATACTGTCACTTCCTTATTCTATTAGCCAAAATAAGCCACACAGAGAAAACTAAAGTCACAGGCCAGAAAAATATGCACTGCCTCTTTAATGGGAAGAACCACAGTCACATATAAAGAGTATGTATACATACAGGGAAAGGTAAAGTCGAGGTTTGGGACAAATATGCAATGTGTACCGCAAGAGAAAGGGAATGGAGCTGTCAAAGCAAAGTATATATATACACTAGCAATTAGATATGGAAATAGCCCAGTTAGGACGAAGGTTTTTCATAGCATTTACAAAGAATTTGCTCCCTATATCATATTCTATTTTCTGCTGATCTGCAAATATCATGCATGACATTTTGTGTTGATTATCTTACTTGTTGAACACTTGTGTATAAGGAAATTTATACTGAGAATTCTTATTCTAGTTTTCAACTACAGATGGGATAATCATTTTTGTCTATCTGAGTTTTAAATCATAGAAATAAAACCAACTCCAAATACTACTTCCCCTCAGTTTCAAGTCATTATAATTTACCCTAAATTACATATATAGTTTAAGATTAACTGTAAATATCAATCATCTTCTTGGAGAGAAAAGGTCTTTTTCCCATAATTATGAGATTCAACATCCTTGACAGTATGACTGGCATCCCTAAGATGGGAACAGTTGAGAGTCACTGAACTCAGTGCCTTCACAGAGACCCCCAAAAGGTCTTTGGTTTTCAATTGTTAATTAGATTCCAAAATCACAATGATCCATATATTTTATGATTTCCAAATCACTATGGTGTTGGCCAACTTCATGTTATCTATGTAACTAGGCTGTGTAAAAATAGTCTTTCTTAACTGTTTGCAGTTTCAATAACCATTTTTTGGAACTTACTTTATTATGTTCCCAGCACAAATTATTATATGCTCAGTAGAAACAAAGAACCCTTAACAACCTGCATTAAATCACCTGCAGTAGGAAACAACCTAGATTGAGCCACAAAAATTCATCAAGTGTCTGATACATGGTATATTTAAAAGACAAATGAATAGGGGAGATGCTGAAGGAAGCAAATGTATAGAATATTTAGGAATTTTGACCTGTGGGAATGTCAAAGTTTAGAGGAAAGTAAATACTTATAATTAATACCTATTAACTGCTTTTGGCCTTCAGGCTCACCCTGCCCAATGATGCATAATAAATAGAAAACATTTCATTACCAGCTGGCATCAAAGGATTAACTGTGTATGAAAGAGCTTTGCACACTATAAAGTTATGAAATAGGGTAGCTGTTGTTTCCATTATTAGTATCAAATGATGCACCAAGAGAGCAGGCAGTTTAAAACCTCACCAATAAATATTTAGTGATTTTAAAAATTTGAATACTATATACAAACCATAACTAATGGGGATGTGAAGATTACTCTTCCCACTAATCATAAATGCACAAGTCAAATTTAAAGATTTTACTAAGAATTATCTTTCCAATTTAGAATGATATTAATATTAATTGTGATAATGCCATCAATTTATTTTCAAATATTAATTCCTCTCATATTAATATGAAGAAAGGCTATCCTTTCCTATATTTTTTACATAAGTTTAAGGGAAGAGAGACTTCAAATCAGGACCATATATCTATCATGTTTATTTGCACTTACATACTTAAAAACAAAATGAAACAATGGTCAGAGAGCTCCAGTTTTCACCATGCAACCAGTAAATATTGGATGTAGGATTTGAAAGAAAAGTCTCTAAGATTCTTTAGTCCAATATGCCTCTCCAACATAATTTTTTTCCAAATTAATACTCATTAAAATTAAAATTCTATACAAATGTGTCCTATAAGAGCTCCAAGGCCTCTGAAAGATGTAGGAAGGATATGAGGCTGTAAGCTCTCTGCTATGTCCTTACGTCTCCAGCATTAGTCCATTAGAGAGTAGGTCAATGATTGGTTGCAGTAATTGAATTTGTTTACTGAGATGATGCTTTCCCATGTAAACTGATGATCAAAGTATATCATTTCTTACTCAGCAGTTACACATGTTTTATTGACTTGCTTGCCCAATGGGTTTACTCCATTCAATCATCCACCCATCCAATCATTCAAGTACCTTCTATGTACCAAGCACTTTGCTAGGAGCTAGGGATACAGAATAAATCATATTCTTACCTTCGTAAAGTTTATATCCTGGCGGGAAGAAATGTCTGTATATGAACGACAACTAAACAATAGAATAATTATTACAATGGAGAATAGATCTACCTAGAAGAAGACAGAAAGTCTTCGACCTGAAAATTGATGAGTGGGTTTTCAGGAGTATGCCAGGCATTTAAGGTGAGATATGATAGTGTGGTTGTTTAGGGGAACAGAACGTGGTTCTATATAGCTAGGAAGTAAAGTACCTGGATTAAAGTATATAGAAGGCTGACAGGACAGAGATTCAGAAGTCATATGACTCTTTAATTCACTCAAATGTAAAAGGTAAAAACCAAGTGTTACAGAAAATCCTGGGTACTTCTGGGTAATATGTTGAAATAACAAAGGCATTTTGCTAGACCTCCATAGATGAATATGGAAGCCACAGAATATGAAAAGTAAGCAATAACTTTTATCAGCTCATGAAAACTAGAATGTTGTATATCAGAAATAAAATGAAAAACACAAAAGAAAATACTCTAACACTTTTTACATTATCTTAGTGAAAACAATCTCCTAGAACTGTTATATATGCTCAGATTTTACACTTTGCTTCCACATTTTCAAACACTACATGAATAAACCTTAAAGAATTTAAAACCTCATGTGGCATTTGTCTTTTATTCTCTCTCCCATAACCTATGTCATGACCTGTTCATAAGAGTAACTTCTATACAAAAAAATAAATAAATAAAACAACATTCTGATAAGTTAAGCACCACTGGAATTTAAAGGACTGTTCTGAAATTCTACTATGTACTCTTACAGAAAGAATGTTGTACCCCCCCCAAAAAAAGAATATGCTAAAAGGCAAAAGCTACAAAACCTTAAGAGAAGAGTAACCTCTTGTTTTAAACAGGTAAAGTAGTGAAACAGCTATACATAATATACACCTTGAAATCCTGGGTCACAATTTGAAACCAATTATAGTTGCTTAGGAAATGACACTTTTTGCTCTGGGAATTGGGAATCACTACCTACAGCAATGTCATTGCATGACTTGTGACATCAGGCCTTAATGCATTCTGTATCATAATTCTTCCCATTGGTTCTACTTTCAGTTGTTTAGAATGTTAAATACAATGTCATAAGCAAATTAGTTGTCTCCATCTATGCATCATAGACTCATTTTTCTGTCTGAAGCTTTTATTTTATAAAGGAAGAAATTGCTATTTAAAAAATGTAAGACACTACTCTGAGGCTTGATTTTCACTTCTACAAAGTTAAGATGATGGATTAAATGACCCTGGAGTTCCTCTGAGCTCCAAATCCGATAATTCTACCACCTGGTCACCTCAGGCTATAGGGTTCAGTAAAGTACTTACCATGTAGACTAATCGAAAAGTATTCATGAATAGCTAAATAAAAGCTCTTTAACATTTGGATTTTTAACTAGCACAAGCCTAATTTTTAAAACTAGCTATTCCAGGATTTCCCATTCTTCTTCTCTTCTTCTACAATACAAGGTATATCTCAAATTAAATAAACATACAGTTTGTTCAATAAAATTTTTAAAATTTTAAGTTGCTGGCAATTTGTCAAAACATCCAAATCTAAGACATGAAGAAAGAATTTGAGCTTTTTGTAGAGACTATAGAAAAAGTATTATAACTATAAATACTATATATCTTCAGGTAATGAAATTGATTAGATCACAGTTACCTTTGTAATAAATATGCCAAAACACGGCAACTCTCCATCAAATTATATTGTGCTCTATTATATTGGTGTCAGACACATTTTAAATATCAGAAGCTTTTACACAGTAATTTATTTAAATTGCTATAACTAAAGATCATGATCATTTACTGTGTTCAAAAAATGTAACTAATATTTTCCTTAAAATAACATGTCAAATGCCAGGAAAATTTGACTCTCTATACCCCACTTCCACCACCTTGCTGACACCCACATTAACTCAGATCAGCCAAGCACCATATGTTGTAACACAAGTGTTAATGAGATGTCAAGTTGTGCAGTTGAGACTTGTTACTTTGATGATCCCATGTTAGACTCTTAAAAATGAAACTAATTAGAGCACACCCTGAGTGTGAATTTCACTAGGTATAAAGGGGAAAAGAAAATTTTACATATTGAGACCAAGTTAGACTTTACATCTAGAGCTTTTGGAGCCTTTAGACTAGCTGTAAAATTTAGAATTCTTCACCAAAAATGGGATAAAAAGTAAGGACAAGGTTAGAAACTTTACAGCTCAGACTTGTGTTCCAGGGACACAGAATTAGTAGATGCAAGGAAAGTTAGATTGTGGTGATGGCTTCACAGGAGTATGCATGTCTCCAAACTCATCAAATTGTATACATAAAATAAGACCAGTTTTTTTTTAAATCAAGTATAACTCAGTAAAACTGTTTAGGAAAAAGAAACCTTGGGAGACAGATTTACTTTATAGTACTCATTTTGGAAAATCTGGAAGTAACAGAAATGGACAAGAAATTTTTCTTTCTTCCTGTTTGTCTAGGATTCATCATCATCGCCTTCTCTCTTGCTCTTGCAGGAAGCACAAAGAATTTCAAGGAGCAAGAGAAAAAAGAATGTGTTTTTCAATGTTCAATAAGATTAACAATATTACAGATTAACGTTTGTACAGGACTTTACATTTTGCAAACACATTTTGGAGGCTAGGCAATACTGGGAATGAAATGGTCAAAACTGAACATACTCTGAGCTGTGGATGTTTAATAACTTTTTGCAAAATATTATGACGTCCATGTTTCCCCCAATGGGAGATAAATTATCAGGTTGGTCCCTAAACAAGACCTGATTATTCTTGCTGAAAGAAGTAAGATATATAGACTTTCCAACTACAGAAGTGGGACAGCCAACATAAACAAGAAAATTAGGCAAGAGAATGCCATTCTTTGTTAAAAAGCATAGTCAGTCATTATGCAGAACTTAACGGAAAAACCACGCTTTCACCAAAATTAAATGATAAAAATTTGAACTTTGGACAGTAACATTAGCAGAGTCTGAGAATAATCTGCAAAGAGTATTATGATCCAATGAAGCAAGAAGCTATCAAATTTCAATGAAATTAGAAAACAGAAAAGAATTATTAGCGTCTAGGAAAAGATGAACCCAAACCTAAAAAGAAATAACCTTCCTTAGTCTGTTACTGAACTTTCTCTCCAACTTTCTTTCTTTGTGGAAAACAGCTAGAAAATGCCAAAACTTTACTTCATGTCTATGTATAGGCTAGCTGTGTTGTATATACAATTTCTATTATGCAGGGTTGTTGTTGTTTTTGGTGTTCTGAGACCAATTTGTGTGTGTGTGTGTGTGTGTTGGGGGACAGGGCTGGTTCCCACACTAACAACAAGCAATTCTCTGACACCAGCTAGGGGTCCTACAATTCAACTCAATTCTGACACTGTCTTTCCTGAGATAGTGTCAGATTTGACAGGTTAAGAGTTCAATTCTACAAGAAGGTCCCCTGCCCAAGACTGCAGATAGCAGTCACAGGCCCAGGTTATTACCTGTGTTTCTGATCAGTTGGCTGTAGATTGAACTTCAGATGCTGGTTGCAAGTCCAGGTTACTACTATCCGTACTTCTGATCGTCCCCATGACCTCCTCCTTGGGTTTGATTAATTTGCTAGAGTGGCTCACAGAACCCAGGAAACCTGTTTACTCACTACCATGAGTTTATTATGAGAGGATACAACTCAGAAACAGCCAGAAGGAAGAGAAACATAGTGCTAGTGTGGAGAAAGGGAAAGGAGATTCCATGCCTGCTCTGAACATGCCACTCTCACATAATTACCATGTGTCCACCATTTGGAAAGCTCCTCAAACGCCCTGCTTTTGTTTTTTTTTTTATTGAGGTTTCATTACAAAGGCATGATTGATTAACTCATTGACCACTGGTTATTGATTCAACCTCCAGCCCCTCTCCCCTCCCAGAGGTTGCAGTAGGACTGAAAGTTCCAATCCTCTAATGACATGGTTAGTTCTCCTGGCAATCAGTCCCCACTCTTAGGTGGGGTCCCAAAGTCACCTTAAAACAACAAAAACACATTTATTGCTCTCATCACTCAGGAAATTCCAAGGATTTTTCCGGAGCTCTGTGCCAGAAAAGGGGATGAAAACCAAATATTTCTTATTATAAATCACAATATCAGACTTTCCTTAGTCTAATTGCCCCTTTTATTATCTTCAGAGGGTTTTGACTTCAAGAATTCCTTCAACTATTTTTACAGATAAATGTGAATCGAATGGAACTTGGGAGATTCTTGACAGTTAAGATTTGGTATCCTGAGTGGATAAAGCATCCGTAATGAAGTTAATTCTCTCTGAATATTTTACATTAACACAAATATAATCATATTCATATTCACAAAATTCATGTGGAAATGATGAAGCAGATATTATTAATTCTACTTTATAACAATGCTATTAAGGTGACTTATTCAAGCTCACACAGTTTGTAAGCATCATAACCTATTTGATACTAGCTGTTATACATCTAGAACTAATTCTAAATCTAGAACATTTTGTTCTGAAAAACCCCAAAATTTCTAAAGTAAAAGCAGTTTAAAAGCTCTTCATTCTTCTATTTAATTTTAAACTCCATTATTCTCTATGCCAAGCCAAATTTGAATGTTTTTTTTTTCCTGAACTGCAACACTAAAATTTTCTTATTTTTATTTTATTTCAGGTAACACTTTACATAAAAATAAAGCCAACCAATAGAAAAATCAGTGGAATTTATATATTAATATGACAGAATTCACCCACTGGTTTTCCCAGTTGACATATTAGAAAAGGTTTACATTGGAAAAATGCTACCACATAACGCCAAAAGGGCTAAAATTTCAACAAATGAAATTTTCATGTGTTGACTTATACTGCTTTGAAAATGACTTTGGAAAAATTGGCAGCATCTACCAAAGCTGAACAAAGTAATTCATTCCTTGCTGGGTATCTAAAGGAATCACATATATATGAACACCAGAAGGCCTGTACAAGAAATTACTCAGGTTTATTCATGGTAGCACCAAACTAAAAACAATCCAAATATTCAAGGTGACCCACAAGCCAAATCAAGCCTGTCACCCATTTTGTAAAATGGAACACATCCACATCTGTCATTTACACACTGTCTGTGACTGCTCTAATGATACAATGTCAGAGTTGAAAAGGTGCAACAAAAAACATACAGCCCACAAAGCCTAGAACACTTACCCTCTGGCCACTTACAGAACAATTCTACTGACTCTTGATCTTCAGTATACTAGTCTAATTTGGGGGGGGGGGTATATTCATATAATGAAATGCTATACAGCAATGAAAACAAATGAACCACAACTCCATGCGACAATATCAATCAACCTAACACACATGATGTTCAATCAAAGAAGACAGAAGGAAACAATTTATACACTATGATGCCATTTTTGTAATGTTCAGAAACTAGCAAAATTTATCTTTGGTGACATTAGATACCTTTGGGAAAGGGAGGGTATCAGTGATTGGAGGGGTCACGATGGGTGATGGAAATATTTTGATTTGTTATTAGAAACATATTTTTAATAATCCATTGAGGCTTTTATATTTTGTCCACTTTCTCAATTTATACTACACTTTTCTGTAAAAGTATAAAATTTTATATGTAATTTTTACCAAAATGCAACCAAATCAAGAAAAATAAATTTAACAGACTTCCTTTCATGGAAGAAGTACATTTCTCAGCTACTTGGGGTAGAGGATCAGACCCCCCACCTCCACAATGATGTGGTAGACAGACTAATGCACCCTTCCCCCCAGTGATGATAGAAACCTGGAACCTATAAATACATTAGCTTAAAGGGAGAAAGGGACTTCGTGTATGTGATTAAGGTAAAGAACCAAATCTAATCAAACAAGTCTTTAAAAGTGGAAAACTTTGCCCAGCTATAGTCACTAGTGAATTCTATAAAGAAGATGAAGAAAAGGTTACATGCTAGATTTACCAGGAACGAGAAGAAGGCCTCACTCAGCTAGGATAGTCAAGGAAGACCTTGAAAATATGGTAAGAGTAAAATGTTGAGAAAAGCCAGCCAGGCAAAGATCTGGAGAGAAATGTGCCCAGCACAAGGAACAGCTAGTGCAATAGCTCAGCAATAGCTGAGATGAAGACAAGAACTGAGACTGCTCAAGGCAGAAAGATGAGCGTGGCTGTTGTGAATGGTGGGAAGTGAGGTCTGCAAAAGAGCAGGACTTAGGTCCAGATGAATGAGGTCTTTCAGACCATGGGGGATTTAATTTTACTGTAGATGGACTGGGGTGATATTTTCCAGACTACATTTAGAAAGATCTTTCTGACTATAATGTATAGAAGCTGGATTAGGACAGAGGAGGAAGAATAAGGAGACATGGGAGAAAAAGATTTCAGCTGGTTGCAAAGGTCCAGGTGAGAACTGATGGTGGCATGGACTAGAGTTTTAGCAACAGAGATCATAAGTAGCAGCAGAATTTGAGATAATTTTGGGGGTACAGCCAATACAATTTGCTGAGAGATTAGGTATAGATTATGCGGGAAAGAGAAGAATCATGAATGACTCCTAGTATTTTGACCTGAGCAAATGAATGGATGATGATGATGTCCTTGGTGGAGCATATTTGCAGAGAAATATATTGATGATTCAGTTTTGGTCCTATATGTTTGATGTGACCCTTGAAGAAAAGTTTATGTAATCCAAAATTTCATTTTACATTATCAGTCATACGTTCTTAAATAAGACTTAGTCTCCTGATTAATGGATTCCCTTAGCGAACCGTTAACCAAACTAGTAATGCCTATCAACACCAAACTCAACAATGGAAAATGCCATAGTGATCGTGCAGTAAGCTGATCACTATATCAACAAAAGTCAAAAGCTCAAGCCGAAATATGAACCACATCCAATTTTCAGGACACTGTGCCTCAACAAATGCCACTGAAGTGGATTCCAAATAAGCTGACCCTGCCTTGGCATGCTGAGTAATTGTTCACATCCTAAATCACATAGAAAGTAAAAATCATTGCCAACTGGGTTTAAGACATCCTTGAAGACAGGTATCTATTAACTCTGTGCAATTCACCAGATAAATCAAGAACTTAGCTCATGTTGTTTTCTTCTGATGTATTCCTCAACCCTTTCCTGGGTGAGATACCGTTTTCTTAAGCGATCTCATAGCATCCTCATCATAACATTTAATTCACTGCCTGTTTACTGTCTACTCCCCCACTGGACTGGACATCCCGGAGGACAAGACCTATGTCTTATTCACCTTCCAAACAAAGTCCAGAGAAAAGGATGTTGGCCCCCAGGTATTTACTATTTCTATTCCATTGGAAAAACTACAGTAGGGAACAGTAATTCAAACAGCTTACCTGAGGGAAAAAAACCCTCAACCTATGTCCTTTTGTTCTGATTTCATACCAATCAATCTTCAGATTTAATGTAACTTTCCTTGTAGGTTTTCCTAGTAGAAAATAATTTTCTAGTCATGTTGATTTGAAAATGCAAGCTACATTTCTCATTGCTTTTTAAATTCATGTATTAGTTAATCCTTGCAAAATGGATTCACTTTGAAAGGGCTGTCCAAGCCAGATTCTGATTTGGCAGACAATCAGTAAACCCCTATGTAGACCCCTTGTGGAGGCAGAAAGTTGGACTCTCCTGGTAACAATTTGACCTCCTTCTATCTCATTCAATTTAAACTTCAACCATATGAATTGGCATTTTGTGGTTTGTTTCATTACTGATTTACTAATGGATAGTAAAATATTTTTTGTTAATTATTGGCCAAAATAAGCGTTTTTTCCTTTAATTGTTTGATTTTAAAAGATTTACTACCTTAGTAATTTTTTTAGGTACTGAGCCAAAAATATGTACAGCAAAATCCATTTCTAGTTTTATCATAAGATTGAAGGATAAAATTCCATTTCATACATACCAATTCAATTTACAGAAAGCTCTTCTAGAAAATAAGCATTCCACAGAATGATTAATGCTTATAATAATACATTGACTGAATTTATAATTGCACCTACTTTTCCACTGTAACATAATATTTATAATAAGGTACTGATAGGCCAAAAACTCATCTCTTTCATTGGCTCTGTTGCCTTATAAGCAGAGGTTAGTGCTTTTTAGACATCTCTCCTTTTATCACGTTTTGTAGCCCTCAGAAGTGTGCCACATCACAAAATGAATACCATCAAAATTGAGAACTCAGAACTTCTCCGTCATGGTTCCATGCTGTCTTCCACCCATCCTAGCCACCCATCACACACACACACACACAAACACACACACACGCACACACACACACACACACACACACGTACACACACACACACGTACACACACACACACCTCCTTTCCCAGTCTCTGACGATCTTTACAAAAGGACTTCAGGCAATCAGCATTTGTTTAAATTTGTGGGCATACACTTCTTGTTCCCTGTATGTTTAGCTGAAACAGGCTGTGAATACAAATGCCAAAATTATATTTTTGATTGCCTCGAAAAGCTGCCTGGGCTAAGTGGAGTTGGACATCATTTCTACTAGATCATCATCACTCAGTGCTCTTTTTCAGGAAGAGAATATTTGGAATGGATGTTAAGCCAGAAAGATTAATCTAAAATGGTAGCAGCAGTTCTTTTTCCCTTAAGGTAAGAGCTAGTTAAAAGGATTCTGGCCAGAATTTTCTCAAGAACTTTCAAACACTCTAAAGAACTGAAGTTTGCCTCTCCCAACAATTTTTCTCTAAGGAGTTCATTTCTCATTACCCGCTTTCTCCATCACCCCTCACCTCCCAAACCAGTGCCTGTTTTGAATGAGATATTGGAAAGCTAACCAGCAGAGCCTAAGAAGTGCATGAGCTCCCTCTCGTGGCTCTTGGAAGTCACTTCTCTTTTGTTTTTAGTTTTTTTAATTGAAGTATAGTCAGTTTTACAATATTGTGTCAATTTCTGGTGTACAGCATAATAGTTCAGCCATACATATATTTTTTCATATTCTTTTTAATTATAGGTTATTACAAGATATTAAATATAGTTCCCTGTGCTATACAATAGAAATTTACTGTTTATCTACTTTATATATAGTTGTTAGTATCTGCAAATCTTGAACTCCCAACTTATCCCTTCCTACTCCCTTTCCTCAACTGGTAACTATGTTTGTTTTCTATGTCTGTAACTCTGTTTTTATTTTTGTAAATAAGTTCATTTGTCTTTTATTTAGATTCCACATATGAGTGATATTATATGGTATTTTTCTTTCTCTTTCTGGCTTAGTTTACTTAGAATGACATTCTCCAGGTCCATCCATGTTGCTTTAAATGGCCTTATTTTATTATTTTTATGGCTGAGTAATATTCCATTGTATAAATATACCACCACTTCTTTATCCAGTCATCTATTGGTGGACATTTAGGTTGCTTCCATATCCTGGCTATTGTAAATAGTGCTGCTATGAACACTGGGTGTGTGAATCTTTCAAAGTTCCCTCTGGATATATGCCCAGGAGTGGGATTGCTGGATCATGGGTAAGTCTATTTTTAGTCTTTTGAGGACTCTCCATACTGTTTTCCATAATGGCTGCAACAAACTTCATTCCCACCAACTGTGTAGGAGGGTTCCCTTTTCTCCACACCTCTCCAGTATTTATTGTTGTGGACTTTTGAATGATGGCCATTCTGACTGGTGTCATGTGATACCTCACTGTAGTTTTGATTTGCATTTCTCTGATAATTAGTGATACTGAGTATTTTTTTAATTACCTATTGGCCATTTGTATATCTTCATTGGAGAATTGCTTGTTTAGGTCTTCTGCCCATTTTTGGATTGGGAAGTCACTTCTGAAACTTCAAGCTCCAGCCATTCAAACTTAACATAGGTGAATTTGAAATTAAGTCTTTGTCTCAAAGAGAAGGTGTAGCACCTTGTCCCATCCTCACCAAATACCTCACCCAATGAAAATTCCCATTTCAAGTTATGCTTAGTTACTCCAGGAACTTCTTTTGACTCTTTGAATCAACCCTAGAACCGTTGTTGTGCATTAAAAAATAAGTTTTAGAAACTTGGTTGTGACAACGCATGGCTACTGTTCACTTTACTAAATTTATGTTTTACACACACATAACATTATTTCATCTGAGCTGCACAATCACTCTGAAAATGCTGCTTTACTATTTTCAGTTTCAGGTTCAGAGTCAGCAGGAGACAAACATAAACCTAAATCTTTTGGCTTCAAATCCAACATTCTTTCTATCTCACCCAATCCTTGCCCTTCCACATTTGCAGTCTTGCTGTTCCTCTTCTCAAGGTGAAATTCTTTCTAGGGTTTCAAATCCTCAGATCACTGTCCCAAGATCTCTTTTTCAAAACTTTCATACCAGGTATATATTTGAAAAAAATTAAAACAAAAAAATCTGACTTGGAAGAGAGATGTTTCTAATTCTTAAAATATGTACCAGTTAATGCTAATACCTCTTTCCACAGTGACAATATTTTTAAGCAAGAATTTAAGATAAATTTGTTAAGTATAGGACTGCATTTGGGGATGAACTATTTGGAAATAGTTTAAGGTTTTCACTCCTACATCCTTTTTTTGTTTGTTTGATTATACATAAACAACTACTGAATTTGAGGGAAACTAACTTGCAATCTCATTTATCCAAACAAAGCCATTGACTGGATTATAATCAAATGATAAATGATACCTGCTACACATCAGAAAATGCATTACAAGGCTCATTACAGAGAGATAAGTGATATTGTACTTAACCCTTATTTCCCCAGGACAGTTCATACCTGCTACAACCAGAAAGCAGTGCTGACTGCAGATCAAGTCTTCCGTTTACTAACTGTGTCCTTGGGTACTTCATCTCTGTGAGACTTAGTTTTCTCATTTGTAAAATTAAGGTAATAGTACAACTTACCTCATAGGGCTGTAGTAAGGATTAAATGATACAATGCACAAAAAACACTTAACAGAATCCAGCACAGATTAAGTAGGCAACAAATGTAACCCTTAATAGTACTATTAATATTATTAATCCATGAGCTCTGTAGTTGCCTAAATTCTTGCCGCTTTGGTCCCATTCCTGGTGTCCAAACATGCTGCATGGTTTTGACCTCTCTCTGCCACATCCATCTGCCCTGGTCTCTAACTCTTTGTTCTTGATCTCTGCTGCCTTTTATTAGGTGCTTTCACCCTACGTAGTGATGGCAGATAGTGCCCCACTGACCCTCCCTGCCAAGCTGACCTCTATTGCCTGGATCACTGGCCCTGCCTCATCCACTCTGGTATAGCTGAAACTCCTAATTCTCATTGCACATGGGTAACCTTATGATGCTGCTACCGGGTCCTATATGAAATCAAGACAAGGATGTGGGCATCAACTTGAATCCTAAGTCCTTGCTTGATAAACAGCCCTTTGCCATACTTCTCAAATATTAGCCGATCGATCTACAAGTCAACTCAACAGAAATCCAACAACACAAGGTATCGTTCAGCCATTCACTTAGTCATTCACTGATTCATTATTTATCTATTTAAGTGCAACTGAAGATGAAAGAGCCTACTGCAGCCAGAGTGACGGTCACCACTATTTTCTTCCTGTCTCCACACTTATGGCTCAAAACAGCACAAACAGATACAGGAGTGAATGCCTAGGACTCAGATACACGTGGGAGAAGGGAAACCCACAAGGATACAAGAGGATGCTATGGACTCATCTGATACAGAAGGAAAGATCAAAGCTTAAGAAAAGGGGGAACAAAAAAGCAGAAACTTTAGGATCATCAAAGTAAGAAGAATTCAGATACAAGAAAATGGGGGTGGGTGCTGTGAGAAACAAAGAGGCTGCATTTCTGCATA
Organism: Camelus ferus; assembly: GCF_009834535.1. NCBI lineage: Eukaryota > Metazoa > Chordata > Mammalia > Artiodactyla > Camelidae > Camelus > Camelus ferus. Next base: position 16,755,093 of record NC_045699.1, read on the forward strand.
ATAAACATCCATTTAGGGATCACACAGATCTGTGCAGGGAGACACACATACTTTTTAGTGAATAGTAAGGAATATGCTAGATTAAAGCACGCAATGACTACTTTCTCATGTAAGTACCTCCGTTTCATTCTGGTCTGGATTTAATCACCAGGAACATTGAATAACTAGCTACTTGGGCAGGATCTCCAAGAGGCATTTCCACACCCACATTCATCGTCACATTATTCACAATAGCCTGCAGGTGGAAGTAACCGAAACGTCCACTGACCAGTGTATAGATAAAGAACACACTGGTACATACATATAATGAAATATTATTCAGCCTTTAAAAAGACAGGAATCCTGGGTTAACCTTAAGAACTTTATGCCAAGTGAAATAAGCCAGCCACAAAAAGACAAATATTGTGATTCCACTTATATGAGGTGTCCAAAGTAGTCAAACTCATAGACACAGAAAGTAGAATGGTGATTTCCATGGGCTAGGGGAGAGGGAAAAGGGGAGTTGTTGTTCACTGGGTTTTAGTTTTATAGATAAACACATTTTGGAGATCTGTTGCACAACAATGTGAATATACTTAACATGACTAAACTGTTTTAAAGTTCTTAAGCTTTTAAAAATGTTACTACCTGTGCACCCAATATCCCAAGTCCTGGGGAAATGCAGCTAACTCATTATTCATTTTACTAAAACAACACTATTATCTCCTTAGTATATTTTAAATGCCCTGATGTATTCATTCATTTGTTCATTCACTCATTCATTCCTTTGTTTATTCCGTGAGAAGTTTTCCAGGTACTGGATGTACAGTTATGTACATACTAAGTTCCTCCTTTCATGGAACTTATGGTCTAGTCCATGTACAAGGGGCTTTAAAATCTAAACACATGAAAAGGCTCCTCACAGAGAGGGGCAGAATGCTCTCTGTCTTCCCTACTAGGGACAGAGAGCCCGTGCAAGACAGAAAGTCCTTATGCTTCACTGAGGGAAAAAGCAACCACTCCTTGTGAAGAAAAACGTTTCCTCTATTTCTATATGGATCAAGATTTACAGACCCAATTTACCTAAGTTACATGAATTTTCACAAATACTCTCAAATATGTTCCATGATAAAGAGTTAGTCGTGTGTGTGGTTGTGTCCAAAATTTCCCTTTAAAAAACACGTAGTCTGACTTCTCAAATATCTTCTGAAACTGTGATGGAAACCTTACAGATCATTATCCTAGGAGTTTGGTCAGGAGTCTTTTCTCCTAAGTGCTTCACTTTTCATTTACCCATTTACGAGCTCAAAGATATTCCATACCCAGCAAATGGGCTTTCACAAAACATGTCGCAATTAGAAACAAAGCCAATATCTTGACAAATGAAGATTTATTTTCTCATCACAACGGATTTTTTTTTTTAAGTTACAGTCTCCAAGGGGCAAAACCTAAAGAAGCATCACTTGTAAACTCACAAGTCTTAAGACTTCAGAATTGCCAACTGGGCAACTTCCATGCCCCATTGAATGTACAGACTCAAAAATCCTGGGTATACCCTTGTTTTATTTTAAAAGGTTGATTAGCTTTGCAATTAAGCCATATAGTTTTTAGGCACTGCTCCGAAAGAGTACCCATCTACTTACAGCCACTTAAAAAGTCTTACTTTCCGTATAATAGCCTTTTCGGTTGGTTTCAATTGGAAAGAACAGACAATATCTCACAGCATCATTTAACACAAACTCAGTCTGCGAGTACACCAAGGAACAAGCAACCCTCTCAGTTTGCAGTTAATGAATCAAAGTTTAAGACGACAAATTGGCTCGCTGAGGCAAAATAGTTAATTAACTTTTAGTCAGAAATATTCACCCTGCTTTCCTGGCATAAACAAGCCTCATAAACTCTGTTTACTTACCCAAGTGTTTTTCTCCTCTCTCCATCCCTAGGCATCATTCAGAGCTCTTAATATATCATGTCAGAGTAGCTTCATAGTTTTAATCCAATTTTTTATGTTTTCAGCCTCCAAGACACACACACACAAAATTGCATCTCTTCATCATTAATTTAGGCTCTGTAAACACTGGAGTATAAATTAGAAAAAGAAAGAAAGAAAGAAAAACCTCCAATATTAAATTCTGTAGCCCCTATGACTTTGGATGCTAATTGAATCAGACTTTGTGTTTCTTAGAGTAAACACATTAATTCCAAATGTTCGGTGAGCTCAGGCTGTTTAGCCTGTCAGGTAAGGCTGCAGATTAATGTTATGTCAGTAGCTGGCGTGTCCAATTAGCAAAGAGGTTTAATGGCAAACACTCCAGACCCTCTTGCCTCTGGTACTTTACAGATGCACCATTTCCTTAAAACAACATTTTAAAATATTAGCTAATAAGAGAACCATGTCAACAGCTTTGATGAATATACACCTGAACAGCCGTTACATTATATACTCTATACTCTCTAGCCACTCTTCCAAAGTCACATTTTGCTAATTTTTCCCGCAATTATTATGTTTCTTCTGGAGAGAACTCTCAAAGTTTCCCTGAGAATGGTATCTATTTGTTATCTTCTGTCACTGGCCCATGTTTTCTAAGGGAAGACTGTCTGCTATAGTGAATGCTTGTATTTAACAGCTACTGACACCGCTAAATGCAGTTTACATTTTGTTCTTTGCAGTGCTGCCACAAAGTTTACTTTTTTTCTAGCTCTGCGCCAGCTTTCTTAAACCTCAAGTCATCGTCATTTTATGAGATGATTTTTCCAAAAGCAAATTACAGGTTCATGAATTAAGTAAGTGTGGGGCAAGAAATGGTGCTTATTTTTGGAGGTGACTCATTTGTGTGTGTATGAAAAGTCAGGTTAATGCCTTTCTATGTACATTTAGGGATAGACATGTTGTACTGGAGAAGGCGACCCTCAACTAACAAATTATTTTCAAAAAGTTTACTCTAAGTTGACTTATTTTCCCACAGGTAAGTTAAACATGTTTTCATTTATGTAGGTGTTGAACTTATGTAAATGAAACACATTTTCCCATGAAATCAACCCTAAACAAGATTGATATTGTTTAACTCAACAAACCTGCATTGGGACTCCTACAAGGCATCAGGTGAGGGTCTAAGAGCCAGGTGCATTAAGATGAATAAGACAAGAGTGCTTTTCTCAAGGATTTGCAAGGTAACAAGACAGAATTTATTTCTATGGGAAATCCACTCAAAGCTTTTCCTTGAAAGTCTAAATATCTATCATCCTTCACTCTACTCAAGGATTCCTCATATCCCTCCACCTACCACCTGGAGCAAAGACTCTCCCAAATACAACTCCAATGCAGTATGATAAGTGCATAAAAGTGTCAGTGAAGCAAAAGGGGGGCTCCTCATCCAAGATGGGGAGAGGTGATGCGGGTATGAATGGCTACAAAAGTTTCCTAAAGGAGGTAATAGCTCAGTTGAGTTATAAAGGATGTAAAGAATCAAATAAGCCACTGATCCACAAAAAGTGTGAGATTCACACCAGCAGCATCAACATGGTCTGGGAACTTGTTAAAAATATAAATTATTGGGCTCCATCTTGGAGTGACTGAATGTGAATCTCTGAGTGTAGAAGTCACCAATCTGAGCCCTCCAGGTAATCCTGATGTATGGTAAGGTTTGAAAACCACTGTATTAAGGTGGGTTTTCAGACAGTAGCAGGAGGAGTGGCTGATGATTTTTCATGGAGTTAATTACATAAGTACACATGGAGTAGTTGCAGATTTCTCAACTGCTCTGAGGACTGGTTAAGAGCTCCCAGCTATACTCTTCTGAGAAATGCTCTTAGCCTAAGAGAAGTAGCTCACCTGGGAATGCCTGGAGGTGAGTGCCCTTTCCACAAGTGGCCCGCAGCCGACAGTAAACTGACATGGAGCTATAAAAGGCCAGTCCCCTTACCTCAAGGTAGAAAAATTTTGTGGTGCAGTGCATGCTCCAGAGCTCCCCATAGGATCAGCTGAACCCACATCTTGGCCTGGCTTCTTTCTCTGTCCTCTCTGGCTTCCCTCACTTCATTCCAGGTTTCTCCTGAAAGGATATCCTCAGTAAATCACTGGCACAAGAATCCCCATTTCAAGGTTGTTTCCAGGTAACCCAACCCAAGACAGTGGTATACAGCACAGGGATACCTGGAGAACTGGTATGAAGTGGTGAGAAGGGAAGCTGGGAGGATGGGAGGAGCCATTCTGCAAGGTACTTTGGGCAACAATTCATAAAGGCATCAAAATTTATCACACACACACACACACACACACACACACACATTGAACTTCAATACATACTAAGGTATTGATGTGAGGGAAGAAAAGGGAAAGATTGGATTGAGAGGAAAATATCTTCCCTATTTAAATAAACTATAATTTACTTCCAACCCCTCACGAGGCACCAGAAATAAGGAGACTCCTAGATCCAAGCCACAGGGATCATTTGTAGAGACAGATTCTTGATGTGGAAGGGAAAGAAGGACCAGCAACGTGAAGAGCTGGGGTGACCCTCTAAGTGATGGGAAGTTGTAGGGAAATAAACATTGGGGTGAGGAGGAATGGTGGCAACCAAAGGAACGATGTCCAATAAGGGCCAACCCTGAGCTCCCTTTCCCTTCCCTGTCTTCTTCAGTTTCTTCTTTCCATAGTGCAGGAGACTCCTGCTAATGCAAACTGCTAGGGCCACATTTCCAATCTAGGGGAGTTTAATGGTTAAACACACTGTTTCCTTCCAAGAGCTTCTGCTCCCCTTTCCACTCCCCCAATGATTGCTTCTACCCAGGATCTCTTCCCAACCTGTCCCAGTGCAGTGTGGGAATCTAGTCAACATTCCAACTTCTCCTCTTCTCTTGTCCCTCAAGTAAGCACACACACTTTAGAACGTGTTCTAAGATTTTTTCCCATTAGAACAATTTAAAAAAAAAAAAAAACAGATAAGAGAGATGCACTCGATTATTGTTTTGACATTTTGATTGTGCGCCTCCCCCAGCACACAATCCATTTCCTCTTTTTACAGCAACCATTCTCGGTTTCCTTTTAAAGACCCACACTGCCTCCACTCTCAATTCACTTGTCCTGAAAGGCTAGTTCTGCCAAAGAAGGGGGCTCTTTTCCATGACACTCTGTCCCCAAAACAGGAAGGGCTGGAGATTCTGCAGCTCTTGTGCCTCCAGAGAGAATGGGCTTCCAGAGACTACACAAGAACTCTAAGAATAAGGGTAGCACTGGAGGTGGAGGAAGACTTCGCTTGATTCCTGAATTTAGCAGCACCTGAAGCCACATCGACCCTGGATTTTTTGGTATTGTGAAATACTAAATTACCTTTTGTGCTTTAAATCACTTTGAAACAGTTTTCTGATCCCTTTCGACAGACAGTCCTAACTGACATAAGATGTCTTCTATTTTTCAGAAAGTAAACATGACTGAATCTAATCTTTCTTCAGTCTTCAGTCTTTTGTTGAAGGACCTTGAAATGTCTTCATCTTCCTTATTTTATTTATACACAGTATCCCAAAAAATGTGTTCCAAGGAAAATTAGTCTGGGGTGTTGTGCTACACTTAATATAAAAGGAAAGAGATGCTCCACGGTCACACAAATGTGGAAATTACTTCCTTCTGCAAAGTTAGATTGGCTTCTTCACCACAAGACGTATCAGTCTTTAACATGTTCTAAATCTCCAAGGGAGGGTCATAATATGTCTAAGTTCCCCAGTGTGTGAGGGTATGGACATGTTAGTTTCATGAAGTGATTATGGGATAACATTACAAGAAATACATTTCAGAAAATAGGGATCCAGCTGGAATTCCAGACTTTTTCTATTCAAACTGCTTAGCATTTATGGGTCCTTTGACTCCCACCTGGGCCTTTGATCATTCCATCCACTGAACCCCAGAAGAGGGCTCTTATGTGAGATCAGGTTTGGAGAACAGGGTGAAGGAGAATGCTAAGCCAAGGAGAGGGATAAATAAGTGTGCCTCCCACCACCACTACATGGAACAAGGTTTCACCATCTTTGGACAGATTGTAGGTTTCCAATGTAATATGGTCATTTTAAAAAATTTGTTTTTATTTATGTATAGTAAAGTAAGTCATAAAGAGAAAGAAAAAATACCATATGAGATCACTTATACGTAGAATAAAAAAATGAACTTATTTACAAAACAGAAACAGACTCAGAGACAGAAAAATACGGTCATTTTTATCTTCATTGCTTCACATGGTATACATCTGTTGAACTTAAGAATATATCCAAGAAAACTTTGAAACCACATTAACCAAAAACAAAAACAAAAAACCTCTACCCAGAATATAAAAACTACTACACTAGTTCATTATCTTGACTACATCTGAGCAGAACAGATTTTAGAAAGTCACTTATAAGGTTTTGGCTGTTCTTTCTAAAATGTTTTTGATGGGCTTTTAATGTTTTAGAAGTCTGACAGCTGCTCCTGAAAATGAAATACTGTTTGTCAGCAAGCTACAGTTAACTCATTTCAATAAATAGGTAATTTGTTCCCTTAGAAAACAGTTGAAAGCATGCACTGACATTTGAACAAAAAGAGAAACTGGGTAACTCATGGCGGGGGGAGGGTCAAATCTTACACACCATCTCATCCCAAGCTCTAAAGGTAAAAAAGGGATTGGACACATGAGGGCAGGCTGCTTTGGTGTCTCCAGTGGAAGGGATTAAATTGCAAATGATTCTCTTTTACCACCTGACCTAGTGAAAAGAGGCCACAATATGAAAACCTCATTTCCCTTGTGGCGTTTTGCATTTACTTTAAAGAGACATATCACCTAAAGCATCTCTCTTAACCTCACATTTCCATGCATTAAGGAATGTTCGTACTGTGGATAACATGGGACTCAGACGTTTTCTTACAAGAGCTTCTTGGTCAAGACAATGTCTCCTCTAACAGTCCTCTGATGTGGCCAGTTGTTTGCTGGACCAAATCAGAAATTGTTCTATTTTTCTCCAGCCCTTGGTATTCCCAATTGTCTGTCTGTCCACTCCACAGCTAGCCACACAAACACACACATTCAACATCTGGTCAGGAAAACAGAAACCACTGTGACATTTCAAAATACAAAGTATTTAATACAGGGAATTGGTAAGCACAGGTATTGGATGACTAAGAGGAAAAAGGGAGCGCTAAGGTAGCCCCACCAGAAAGAGGTTACTACCTTAAGCCTGGAAAAAGAAAAGAAGAGGGAAGTTTGCAAGAACCTATGAGCTTGAACCAGCAGCCTGTGGAGTTGGTGCTCAGGTCACTAAGAAGGGGGAGCACTGTTGGCCATGGCTGGTACCCCTGAGTGAGAACGGAGACACTGGGGCTCAGGGTGCTGAAAGTAATTAGAGGTTGGAACCAACTTTTACTGCTAGGGCCCCCTGCTGCTTCACATGGTAAAAGTAGGTAAAAAGGGAGAGAAGTCCCCTCCCCCTTCCTCCCACTTTTCAGTCTCTCTAGTGCCCTTATTGGCAGATCCTAAAGGAGAATCCACCTTGACAAATAAGTCATAAGAGAGCTGACCTGGAGCTGAGAGAACATAGGTAAATAGCAAGCCCTACAGCAAACTTCCTCTCTCCTCCATAGCTAGCTCCAGACTCTACTCTCTACCCTTCTGGTCTACATATAAGCAAAAGTATAGCAGTAAATATCATTACAGTCTTCCTTAAGCACCAAACATTAAATGACTTGTCCTGGGTCACAATGCTGGTGTCATGGTCATGACAAATTCCCCTAAGGAAAAGGTGACTGACTTTGGGCAAGTTGCATAAACTCACTGGCATTAGTTTCCTCTTCTGGGATAATTACATCTTCCTTGGATGGTAGGATTAAATATGTGTAGAGACAATCTGAATAAAGGGCTTAGTACAGTGCCTGTCGCATGACAGATGCACAGTAAATATCAACTGACTGCCTCCTTTCCCTCCCTTATTCCTCATACTTCCTTGTGGAATAAAAGGCTTTGTACCTTGTTACTGTAATGTCAGGCATCAGAAAACACCTGTAAGGTCACTTGCAGGGAAATGTTTCCTCTTTGCTAGAGAGGTTTTACTAGTCCAACAGGTCAGATTCCCAAGAGTTTCAAGGAAGGGATGAACAAATTGCTTACAAAGATGAATTCATTGTAAGGATACATGAGAAATAGAAAGGGAGGTCTTAGAAGAGTAATTTCCTGCTCAGAAATGTATGGAAAATTTTATAAGACACCAGGGAAAATCACCCTGACTTCACTAGAGGCAAGAATGTTTGCTTGAGTGACCTGACTTTTGTTTGCTTAACAGGCATTTTTATTTCTCCTGAATTGTGAATTTAAATGGATCATTTTGTCCCTCTAGGTAGGAAGCATTGCTACTGAGCATTCACAGCAAACTTCCCACAGATTACTGACATCCCAAATGCAGCCTACTTGTGGTTGATTCCAGTTCATGCACCTTCCTCTATATAACCACTGAGCTAAGGTAGCAAAGTTCAGGCTGGTCTGTGAAACGCCCTCTCCTAATCCATTCACCACAAAGAAAAAGGCTACCTAGGCATTTCCCCACAAACTAGACCCTACTGACTTTCCTTCTATCCTGATAACAGGAAACATTCTCTACTCCTCCCTGATAATTACCCCGTCCCAGAATTATTTCTTATTGAACAAGGGCTTCATGAAGCAATCCAAGGAGAAGTGAGCACACTGAGAGTCCACCAATATAAGTAAGATTTCTAGGGAAAAAAAAAACTTTGTCTTTCAACCATGTCATTACATGGATCCCAGAAGTGGGGAACAAAGGAAAGGAGGAGGAAATAATGCCTAGATTTCTAAACTGAAGGATTAAATGAATGTGATATTATTCACAGATATAGAGAAGAAGACAGTGATAGGGCTTGCTTGTGATGAATGAGTTATAGAAAAGTTGAAGGAGGCACTTGTGGAGTGTCCAAACACATGTTTAAGCACATGTACAGATGTATATATACCTAAAATTGTATATAAACTTTTAGAACTTCCAGAAGGTTAAGTTCCACCATCCCTTCCATGTAGTGAAAAAAATACAAAAAAGACAGAAGTTCAAGCCCTGACTCTGTAGAGTATTAGAACTTAGTATTTCCTCTTCTTGTACTTCACCTTCCTCACCCCCAAAACAAGCTAAATTCTATGTGTGCCAAATAGCTTCTTGCCCAGCAATGCTTTTGAGAGACAATGAGAAACAAAGCAGGCAACACAATGATAAGAGTTTCTAACTATTGCCAGTAAGAAAACAACCCAAGGTGTTCATTTCTCAATTACTGTAATGCTCAGTTTCTTGTTGGATGGCCGAGTGCTCCTGAGCAAACCTTGGGGCTAATAGTATACATCCTAGCATATACAGTGCACCCCAAGCCCAGAGGCAGCAGCTAGCAATTATATTCCACTGCATTAATGTGCAATCGTAAATTTGCAGGCTTGATGGACCAAACAGGCTCCGTGCTATGTGAGATAATGAATAGGAAACTGTCAGAATATTTAGCCAAGTCAGACTCTGCAAGTCTACCTGTGAATCAAAAGTAAAGAAACAAACAAACAAAAAATGCCTGTCCTTTAACAGAAGTAGAGATTGAAAGATGGGGTATGGAGAAGGAACAACAGAGTCAAGATTATTGCTTTTTGCCATTTTCGCTTCATTAAATATGGTGCTGTGCCTCTCAGATCCTCCTTCAGGGCACCAGGACTTACTCCTATTACTTCAGCCACTAGAAGTACTGTCATCTCTGCAGTCAAACCTCTCTAGAATTTGCCTTTAGCTGGAGTCAGCTGCCTCGCCCAAGGTCAGGCTATCTTCCCATGCTAGGGAGGCAGAAGCCACATTCAATGACTGGTCAATGCCAGATTATAAAGATTTGGTCCCTCTTGTCAGAACAAGACACAAATAGGAAAGGTCAACCCATCTTGGTAGCTGAAGCCTTGGTTGAGACTGCATTGCAGACCAACTTCTCCCTCTGCCCATTCCTAAGTCTTTCCCTGAGAATACTCCCTACTAAACTTCCTACATACTAATTACTATCTGAATTTGCTTTTCAAAATATCCAAATTGCAGCAGTATGAAATCACACATCAGTGTCAGAATTTCTACAAAGAATTGTTCTTAATTAAGAACAGTCTATTCAATTCAGTTTAACAAGTATTTTTACATGCCTACTGTGTGCGAGTCAAGTCTACACCAAAGGAAGTTTTTCCTTAAGATTTTCCCTTTGAGAATTTTAAAAATTATTTTAATGTATTTTTTTGGTTTGGTTTGGTTTGGTGTCGTGAATCAAATATACATAGACACTAACTTCTAAGGGGACTCTTCTGAATAAATTTACCTACTTCTGGATTTTTCATAAAATAAAAAATAAAAAATGAAAATAAAAAAATACAGTCTTTAAAAAATACACCAAAAGAGAAACTGCATACCTGTCAACAGTCACTTTAAATGTCAATGAACTAAATGCTCCAATCAAAAGACAGGGTAGCTGGTTGGGTAAAAAATAAGACTAATCTGTGTGCTGCCTATAAGAGACTCACTTCAGAGCTAAAAACATGCACAGACTAAAATACTTCATGCAAATGAACACAAAAAGAAAGCTGGGGTAGTAATACTTATATCAGAAAAAGTAGACTTAAAGCCTATAATAAAAGACAAAGAGGGACATTGTAGAATGATAAAAATGATCCATTCAAGAAGACGATGTAATGTTTGTAAACATATATGCAGTAATTTGGGGCATCTAAATACATAAAACAAATATAAACAAACATAAAGGGAGAAATTAACATTAATACAGTAATAGTAGGGAATGTTATTATCCCACACACATAATGGATGGATCAACATAATGGATGGGTCATCCAGGCAAAAAATCAATAAGGAAACAGTAGCCTTAAATTACACACTAGACCATAAGAACATCTACAGGACATCCCCCTAAAAACAGCAGAATACACATTCATTTCAAGTGCACATGGAATGTTCTCCAGGATAGATCACATGCTAGGCAACAAAACAAGTCTCAATAAATTTACAAAGATTGAAATTATATCAAGCATCTTTCCTGAACACAACAGTACAAAACTAGGATTCAGTTACAGGAAGAAAAGTGGGAATAACACAAAACCATGGAGACTAAACAACTTGCTACTAAAATATCAATGGGTCAATGAAGAAATCAAAAGAGGAAAATCAGAAAATATCTTGCAGACAAATAAAATTAATAACACAACTTTCCAAAATCTATGGGATGTAGCAAAAGCAGTTCTAAGAAAAAAGTTAGTAGTGATACAGGCCTACATCAGGAAACAAGAAAAATCACAAATAAACAACCTAACTTTCCATCTAAAGTAATTAGGAAAAGAAGAAAAAACAGCACAAAGTCAGCAGAATAAAGGAAATAATAAAGATCAGAGTGGAAATTAATAAAATGGAGAGAAGAAAAGAAAAGATCAATGAAAATAAGAGCTGGCTTTTTGAAAAGATAAACAAAATTGGCAAACCTTTGGTCAAGCTCATTAAAAAAGAGAGAGAGCGGACTCAAATAAACAAAATTAGAAATGAAAGAGGAAATGTTACAACTAATATCACAGAAATACAAACAATCATAAGAGGATATACAAGCAGTTGTACAGCAACAAATTTAACAAACTAGGAGAAATGGACAAATCCTAGAAACATAATCTTCCAAGAATGAATCAGGAAGAAATAGATAATCAGAACAGACTAATTACTAGTATTGAAAACTGAATCAGTAATCAAAAAACTCCCAACAAACAAAATTCCAGGACCAAATAGCTTCTACAGGGGAATTCTACCAAACATTTAAGGAAGAGCTAATACCTACCCTTCTCAAACTATTTCAAAAAATTGAAGAGGAAACACTTCCTAAACTCACTCTGTAAGGCCAGGATTACCCTGATTCCAAAACTAGACAAAGACACTAACAAAAAAGAAAGTCACAGGCCAATATCCCTAATGAACATAAATGGAAAAATCCTCAACAAAATATATGCAAGCCAAATATTCAGCAATACACAAAAGGGATCATACACCATGATCAAGGGGGATTTATTCCAGGGATGCAAGGGATGGTTCAGTATCCACAAATCAATCAATCTGATACATCACACTAACAAAAGGGAAAAAGATAAAAATCACATAATCAGCCTAACAGATGTAGAAAAAGCTTTTGACAAAATTCAACACCCATTTATGATAAAACCTCTCAACAAAGTTGTTACGGAGAGAAGATATCTCACCATTAAAAAGGCCATTTATGAGAAACCCACAGCTAATCATACTCAATGGTGAAAAGCTGAATCCTTTTCCTCTAAGATCAGGAAAAAGACAAGACTTTCACCATTTCCATTTAATGTAATATTGGAAGTCCTAATAGTAATCAAACAAGAAACAGAAATAAAAAGCATCCAAATTCGAATGGAAGAATTAAAACTGTCACTATTTGCAGATGACATGATACTATCTATTGAAAACCCTAAAGGCTCCATTAAGAAAGCAAAAAACTATTAGTGAATGAATTCAGTAAAGTTGCAGAATACAAAATTAATACACAGAAATTGTTGCCTTTCTATACACTAATAATAAACTATCAGAAAGTGAAGTCAGAGAAACAATCCCATTTGCAATCAAATCACAAAGAATAAAATCCCCAGCAATAAACTTAACCAAGGAGATGAAAGGCCTATATTCTGAAAACTGTAAGACATTGATGAAGGAAACTGAAGATGATACAAATAAATGGGAAGATATTCCATGTTCATGAATTGGAAGAATTAATATTGTTAAAATGATCATACTACCCAAAGCAATCTATAGACTTAATACAATCCTTATCAAAATGCCCATAACATTTTTCACAGGACAAAAATAAACAATCCTAAAATTTATATGGAATCACAAAAGAGCCCAAACAGCCAAAGCAATCTTGAGTTAAAAGAACAAAGCTGGAGATATCATGTTCCTTAACTTCAGACTATACTACAAATATACAGTAATCCAAACAGCATGGGTACTGGCACAAAAATAGGCACATAGATCAGTGGAACAGAATAGAGTGCCCAGAAATAAACCCATGTGCATATGGTTAATTAACCTACAGCAAAGGAGGCAAGAATATACAATGGGGAAAAAGCAGTCTCTTCAATAAGAGGTGTTGGGAAACTGGAGAGCTACATGTAAAAGAATGAAATTAGAGCACTTTCTCACACCATATACAGAAAAAAACTCAAAATGGATTAAAGATCTAAATATAAGATTTGAAACCATAAAACACCTAGAAGAAAACACAGGCAGTACACTCTTTGACATAGGTCTTAGCGATATTTTTTTGGCTCTGTCTCCTCATGGAAGGACAAAAAATCCAAAATTAAACAAATGGGACCTAATCAACCTCAAAAATTTTTGCACAGCAAAGAAAACCATCAACAAAATGAAAAGGGAACCTAATGAATGGGAGAAGATATTTGCAAATGATATGTCTGAAAAGAGGCTAATATCCCAATTATATAAAGAACACATACATCTCAATATTAAAAAAAAAAAAAAACAATTAAAAATGGGTAGAGGGCCTGAATAGGCATTTTCCCAAGGAACACATACAGATGGCCAACAGGCACATGAAAAGATGCTTGGTATCACTAATCATCAGGGAAATGCAAATCAAAACCATAGTGAAATATCACCTCACACTTGTCAGAATGGCTATCATAAAAAAGACAAGGACTAACAAGTGTTTGGCAAGGATATGGAGAAAAAGGTACCCTAGTACACTGTTAATGGGAATGTAAATTGGTACAGTCACTATGGAAACTGTGTGGCAATTCCTCAAAAAATTAAAAATAGAACTACCATATGATCCAGCAATCTCACTCCTGGGTATATATTTGAAGAAAATGAAAACACTAATTTAAAAAGATAAAGGCACTCCAATGTTTACAGCAGCATTATTTACAATGAAGCAACCTAAATGTCCATCAACAGGTAAATGGATAAAGAAGAAGTGGTATATATATTAATGGAATATTACTCAGCCATAAAAAAGAATGAACTTTTGCCATTTGCAATAACATTGACAGACCTGCAGGATATTATGCTTAGAAATAAGTCAGGCATAGAAAGACAAAAACTGTATTATCTCACTTATATGTGGAATCTAAATATTAAAACAAACAAATGAACATAACAAAACAGAAACAGACTCACAGATACAGAGAAAAAAATAGTATTTACCAGCCGAGAGAGCTGGGGCAAAATAGGCAAAAGGGATTTTGAGGTACAAACTACTAGGTATAAAATAAAAAAGACACAAGGATGCAATGTACAGCATAGGAAATATAGCCAATATTTTACAATAATTTTATATGAATATAATCTATAAAATATCAAATAACTATATGTTGTATGACTAAAACTAATACAATATTGTAAGTCAACCATAGTTCAGTTTAAGAAAAAATTGCTAAAGGGTTTTTAAAGCATTTCCTTAAAATATGTCCCAAATTTTAAAATATACTTATCTTTAACTTCTCATCAGCATATCTTATACTTTTCTCTTTTAGTATTTGAAATCCCCCTTTTTGTCCCTATCTTTTATAATATTATAAACTATCAGTTTTTATTTAGCTGTGATATTGTGACTTATAGTAAGAAATACATATATAAAATAGATAAACAACAAGTTTATACTATGCAGCACAGGGAACTATATTCAGTATATTGTAGTAACCTATGGTGAAGAAGAATATAAGAATGAATATATGTTTCTATGTGACTGAAGTATTGTGCTGTACAGCAGAAATTGACATAATATTGTAAACTGACTGTACTTCAATAAAAATTTTAAAAATATATTTATATGTGTTTGGTTTTTGTCCTCTTTTCTGGCACAGAGCTCAGAATTTCCTAAGTGGTGAGAGCAATAAGTGGTGAATCTTTTGTTATGTTAATAAGGTGACTTTGGGACCCCCACCTAAGAATGAAGGCTGACTGCCAGTAGAATCAACCACGTGATTAGAGAGTTGGAACTCTGAGTCCATCCCCTGACCTCCTAGGAGGGGAGAGGGGCTGGAAGTTTAATCAATCACCAATGGCCAATGATTTAATCAATTATGCCTATGTACTGAGATCTCCATAAAATCCAAAAGGACAAGGTTTGGAGACATTCCAAGTTGGTGAACACATGGAGATTTGGGGAGAGGGGTGCACTCTGAGAGGGCATGGAAACTCTGCGCCCTTTCCCCAAACCTTTCCTTATGCATCTCTTCCATCTGGCTGTTCCTGTATTATATCCTTTTGTAATAAACTGCTGATCTAGTAAGTACAGTGTTTCCCTGAGTTCTGTGAGCTGCTCTAGCAAAACTTTCAATCCCAAGGAGCAGGTCATGGGAACTTCTGATTCATAGCCAGTTGACTGGTGTCTGAAGTGGTGGGCAGTGGGACAGTCTTGTAGGACAAACCATAACCTGTGGAGCCTGATGCTATCTTTAGGTAGAAAGAGTCAGAAGTGAGTTGAATTGAGTTGGATTCTTGGACACCCTGCTAGTGTCCCCCAGCCGCCTCCTCCCCCATCACTAAACACATGCACACACAGACACACACACACACACACACACACAGAGGAATTGAGTCCAAGAACTTAGAAGATTAACCTATACTTAATACTCAGTCTCCTGCCCCTAACCAGCAGTGTGACCTTATAAGGGAATTTATCTATCCAAAGCCTCAATTTCATCTTCTATAAAATAGAGCTGGAAATAGCTAGCCGAGAGCAGTTGAGAAAACTAAAAAGGAATATATGAGAAAATGCCTCACAGTCCTCAATGGTGATATTGTCAATGACGTAAAATGTTTGATTAAATTTTCCACACATAGATTTTAAAAAGAGTATGTCCAAATAATGCAATGATTAACCACATTCAAATCCCTTATAGCTTACATGACTATATATATTTTAACACAAAGAGTATGTTTTAAGATTAATCTTTTAACTCTGTATTTTTAAATAATGTCCTGATACGGAAGAACTCATTTTCCCTCTTCAAAAGGGCCTAAAATAAAGGAAACTGCTTTCAGATTAAGAATATCTGCGTGAGTTAGCTCTTCTCAAATGCATAATGTCCCTTTTACATTTTGATGCTAGAAAATTTTTTTAAAAAAGCCCTCAGGAGAAGTGGCAACAGCCTAAGTACTCAAGTATTTTGTAATATAAGGATCTGGGAAGTGCAATAAGCCTTAAATAATCTTTCTAGAAGAAACTCTGTGCTTTGTTTAGTAAATAATTTTGACTACATTTGCTTTAAAGTTGAATTTGCTGAAAAGCCTCGGGCACAATTTTAACAGTGTCCCAAAGCACTGTAATCGGGCAATTAGTGCTTAATGACATAGAAGGGCGCAGCTCTACTCTACATAAAATTGAAAGAAAGGTATTCCTTGAGCTGTTCAGACAGCGGAGCCATGCATTTTCCACTGTCAGCATTACAGGGTTTTTGTTGTTTTTTTTAACATATAGCAGCAACACATAAGTGCCTAAAGGCAATCAGTCAACATTTAGAAACAATGATGTGCAAATAGGAAAAGAGAGGCTTTGACATTCTTGTGCATTGAGAAGTCAAGTTGAGTGCATACCATGCTTATGTGCGTGGTGAGCTTTCTTTTACTTTTTCCTTGTCTTGTTTCATGCATAACACTAGGATTAAGCATGTTTTGGAACTCTATAGTGTTAACACTTTTCCAGTTTAGGACTTTTCTCCTCTATGGAGGTCAAGATTTCTGCAAAATTTAGGAACTTGTGGAAATTTTACTTTCACAAGACCTATGTTGTGACGTTTTGAAATATTCAATTAAACAGACATTCACCCAGTGCCATACACCCTGCAAGGCACTAGGAATGTAGAAATGGCACTATGTATGAGGCATTCTCTCTGGCGTTCTTGGCGAGGGGTTTTTATTATAACTACAACCCTTTATACAACTAGTTCATACGAAATTAAGGTTATTCTTCGTAAGGCTGATGTGAAATGACCTTTCATGGATGAATTGTTCTTCTGAAAAGTGACATCAAACAGAAGCAGTAATTCATATAGAGACCATAAAAAGGAAAAGAACTACTTTCTTCATGAGACAACCAGATTCTGAAACAGAATTCAGACTAGTTCTGGCTTAAAACCACCCAATCCATCCAAGGACTAACAGGACAGAAACATGGCCAGAAATGGGCCCAAGGTGATATTTAACAACAGTGACAAATATTATTAAATAGCTATATGCTTAAAATGATTATTCAATTTACCAGCATAAATATAAAGGAATAAAATGGATTTTTAAAGTACGTTTGAGAACTTAAGCATCCAAACAAAGGCCAGGGAGCCCATGGTTAAATCTCAGCTCTCACACTTAGAGTATGTCTCAAATATCTGTAAGCCTCCATTTCCTCACCCATGAGTTTGACATAGTAATGCCTGCCCTTTATGCAAAATACAGGTCATTAATATGAAAGCCTTTTATGAATTATAAGTACTTTAAAATGTGGGGAAGTAAATTGGCTGCCATTTGGGGTATCTTCTTATAAAACCACACATAGTTACTTTGAAATTGTACAGAGTTCCCAGGCACCTAAGTCATCTTAGGAACTTACTCACCCTCAGTTCCCCTGAACCAAACTTCACATGGTGCCGACTGTGCCGGATGAAGAAAAAGAATGCACTGAATTTTAAAAATAAAATCAAGAAATTAAATGTCGAGACCTATTTTGAGGCAGAAAATAGAAACCCAATTCCTGAATTAGAAAACATGTGCTTAGAAACAGAAAACGGGTGCCAGACAACAAACACAGCGCTCCCTTCTCTAATCCAAACCCTCCGTGTTGCTGCTCTTCCGGTGGCGGACGCAGGTGTTCATGTTCCAGCTGGGAGCTGGAAGGACATTCACGGAAATATACTCCATGGCTGTATGCTTCTTGAATAGCATTCTAATGCCTATAGCCAGCTCCCTAGAGATTCTTTTTTCCTCATTAATTCGGTTTTTTTCAGACTCATTTTGAATTGAAAGACTGCTTTGTTTTCTCTGAATGACTAGGAAAAGTATGAGAGGATATATCACAACGTGAAAGCCAATGTCTTCATCACCCTCACTGAAAATTTAGACTCCTTTCAAACAGAACTGTAACATAGCTCTATGTGATATCAAACTCAGGATTAAATGTTGGATTGTCCTTCTGATGACAGTCTCTGGGAACTGAACACCTAAACCAGCAGTTCATTACCTAAAATCTATGGACTTTGGGGGAGGGAGAATGCTTCTGCCAAGAATGCTTCAAAATAGTGTGTAAAATATTTGTAAATATGAGCATTTTTCTGGGGAGAGGATCTGTTTCTGTCATTACGGTCTCAAGATGACCCAAGACATACGAAAAAAGCTAAAAACCACTACATTAGCCTAAACAAGAGTGACGATTTTTGGCCTGTGGAAACTCCTGTAAAAATTGCATTTTTATATGCCTTTTAGCCTGTGAAAGACAAATTGGCAAACAATCAGCAAAAGCAGCTCTTCCTTTATGTAAGTATTTTTTTAAGCTTTGGCTTGGCTCTTTAATTTTAAGTGATGATAAAAAATTATGCACTAAACTGAATCAGCCGGTAGTTCTTCAGCCAGTATACACAATCTGGGCTCTAGCTCAAGACATTGCTCATCTGAGCTCTTGTTGGCACAAGGAAATGAGTGTGAAGGTTCTTTTTTACCCTATTTTTAAGATTAAAAGATTTTTGAAATGATTTCTCTGATTAATGCTTACTGACATTTTAATGAATTTTTTAAAATATAAGCTCTTTGCTTCTCTAGCAAAGAAAGCATGACTGTAACGAAAAATTCCAATTAATAAAGCTGTCTCCATTGCTTCAGCTTAACACTATTAAAGCATTTGTAAACTAAAGTTAAAATAAAATTCTCTGGAATTGCAGCAGATGAAGTCATTTTGGATCAGGAAAAATACCTCTCTCCCTTTTGAAGGCATTTCCTTCTTTGCCTGTACATGGAGTTTCACAGAACCTGAAAATTATTATCATAACTCAAATCTATGAGTTTTAAAAAGAAAACATTTTCAAAATAAATATGAGGAAAAGTAGCTCTACCACTTCATGTTTGTCTTCAGAATGATAGACTGCTCTAGCAATGGTAGCAATAACTAATGTTGATATAGGACTTTCCTGTGGGAAAAACTTTCTCCAAAATTTCCTCTACTCAATGTTCACTATACTATGTGATATTAATGCCATCTTTTATTCTACAAAGGAGGAGATAAATTCCACCTGTGCTCTGATCCTACATCCTCAGAAAACTCTCATTTGCACACTTCTATCACTTGTAGTTTCTTCCCCTCAGCAGTAATACAGTACCGTAGACAATTAGGAAAGAGGGGGAAAAGGGGGGGTGGGGGTGGGAGGAAGATAGAGAAAAGGAGAAGGTAAAGAAGGAGGAAGAGGAGGAGAAGAAAAAGAAGAAGAACAAGAGGAAGAAGAAGGGGAAGGAGAACAGAAGGAAGGTGAAGATGAAGCAAAGGAAGAAGCAGGAGGGGAAAGAAAGAAGAAAAAAGAGAAAGAAATGAGAGAAAAGGGAGGGAGGGAGGAAGGAAGGAAGGAAAGAAGGAAGGGAAGGGAAGGGAAGGGAAGGGAAGGGAAAGGAAAGGAAAGGAAAGGAAATTAAAGGAAAGGAAATTAAAGGAAAGGAAAGGAAGAAGAGAGCAAGGAAGAAGGAAAGAAGGGGAAATGAAGAGAGAACCCTTCCAGGGTGCCAGTGCTGCTTGAGATTCCCTCCTACCTCTGTCTCAATCTTCAACCCAAACTGTTTATAACACTAATTAGTAGCCATGGTTTCTTGGTTCTCCCATCTTACTCACCCTTCAGTTCACTCCATCACGGTGTCCATCCTCACCACACCATCAGAACTATTCTTTCTAATATAATCACCTGTCTCTAACAAATTCATTGGGAACTCTTCAGTCTTTTACACACCTGACCTCTCTGCAACAGCTCACAGAAACCTTCCTAACATTTCCAATGTTGACTTAGGTATTACCACCTTTATTCTGATTGCTACTTTTGAATCTTCTTTGAGATCCCCTCTTTACTCTTTTCCTTTAAATAGTTTACATAGATCTGGAATATACCCTTAGCACTTTCCATTTCTCACTGATCTCTTCTCTTCTCTGTACACTTTATTCAGTGATCTTATCTATTCTCATGGTTTCATCCACTAACTGTCTTTTGAGGACTCCCAAATCTTTGTCTCCATCCCCAACTTTCCTCCTGAATTCCTACACAAATGACAACTATAAACTAGACACTTTCACCTATATGTTCCATAGTCAGCCTCTATATGTCCAAAGCCAAATTCAGTTATTTTCCTCATCAGACTTTCTATTCTTGCCACATTCCCAATCTTTATGAACCACATCAACTATCCAACCATTTGTCCCAGTAGAAAAGGATCCTGGACTTCTTCTTTCCCTCATCCCACATTTAACCAGTCATTCCATCCTGTTGAGTCTATTTCCTTAAGTATATTATTTATCTTTCCCCTCCCCACTATCTTTGAACATGGCACCATCTACCTAACTACTCTTATCAATTGCCTATCTATGTTTCACAATATTAGCAGAGTGATCATTCAAATAAATGTGTTCATGGTGATGAAAACATTTAAAATCCTTCAGTGTCCCCCCATTAATTTTAGGACAAAATCTTGAATCTTTAACATTATAATCAGTCTTGCCTGCCTTTCCAAATCCATCTCCCACTTTTCCCCAACATACCTTGCAAACTAAGCATACTCTATTTCCCTAATTATATTTGGCCTCATCTCTATGTCTTTGCACATGCTGATTTCTCTGCCTAGAACTTTCTGCTCCAAATAATAGAATTAAGAAAACCATCACTTTATAATCCCTAATGATACAACTGATTGAGGCAATGGTCATCAATGGATATTAAAACCATTAGGCATAAGACTGATGGGGAATGACGCACTTTGATATCTTAGTTTATTAATATACTAAAAGTGAGACAATCAGACATTATTTGATCTCAGATGTGATGTAATATGAGGTCCTCGGCACTATGTATGAAAAATTCCTCACCTCCCACTCCCCCAAGAAACACTAAATCCAAAAAAAAAAAAAAAAAATTAGTTCTTACTTCCAGCCTATAGAAATAGAGTAATAAATTTTAAATGACATCATGAGAATTACTTAACCAAATGTAGATATAGATAGCTTGGGTTCCCCCAAAAGAAGAACTTGAGACTAGGTTTATGGTTTATTGTGGGATACCATTGGCAGAGAAATGAGGAAGCAAAACAAGCAAGGGAAGGGAAGGAAGCCAATAGGACTATTACTGAGCAGGTTACTGCTGCAGGTAACTGGGATTCAAACCCACTAAGAAACTCTGAAAGACACAGTAGAACCTATCTCAAAGTTGTCCCAAAGGTTAGGAAGCTGAATCCCTTTATTCACAGTCATCAGTCATTTGGCTGAAGGCTGCTTGGGGTGGTGAAGTGGAAGGAAGGTGTGTGGCTGATGGTGAGAAGAGGCAAGAGGGCCCAAAGGCAGAGTCACAGTAGGCTGCTTTCTTTTGGAGGCTATTGGGTCAGGGTGCATAAGAACAATGAGCACCAAAGGAATATGAGCGGCGCACTGACAGCATTTGCTACAGTGAAATAAACTATAGGACAACTGACACTTCTACAAAAAACCATGGAAAAGGGAGTGAGGAGAAGCCACTATTCCAGATTAAAGGAGATTTCCAAAAGACTTCTTATTTTATACAATGGAATACTACTCATCCATAAAAAAGAATAAAATAATGCCATTTGCAGCAACATGGATGGACCTGGAGATCATCATTTTAAGTGAAGTAAGCCAGAAAGAAAAAGAAAAATATCATATATCACTTACATGTGGAATATAAAAAAAAAAAAGAAAAGAGACAGAAGGCACAAACTGAACTTATTTATGAAACAGAAATAGACTTGCAGACATAGAAAACAAATTTATGGTTACCAGGGGGAGAGGGGGTGGGAAGGGATAAATTGGGAGTTTGAGATTTGCAGAAACTGAATACTGTATATAAAATAGCTGAACAACAAGTTTCTACTGTATAGTACAGGAAACTATATTCAATATCTTGTAGTAACCTATAACAGAAAAATATGAAAAGGAATATATGTATGTATTGTATGTATACGTATGACTGAAACATTATGGTACACACCAGAAATTGACACAACATTGTAAACTGACTATACTTCAATTAAAAAAAAAATTCAGTGAAATAACCAAATCAGCAAGTGGTTTGTTTGGATTCTGGTTTAACAAACTAAGATATTTTAAGTCAATCAGAAGGATTCACAGATATTCTGCAAGATGTATTCAGGAAATGTCTCTTTTTGTGATATAAAAAGTAAAGACTCACTGCTTAAAGTGAATATAGTACTACTGCAGAATTTTCTGTAAGGAGTTAAATTTGACAATACAAGGAAGACCATTTCAGTATAAAATAACAACATGATAAGAAAAACAGAGGATCTACAGTTCTGTTGTGGAAGAAGAGAGAAAACCTGTTACTTTCATTGTGACTATATTCCCCATGGTATGATCACACACCACAGTCTGGAGAACCCAGGGTTTCACTATGAATTGATCTTTCATAACTCCAAAACACTAGGAAGTGAAGTGAACACATATGCTGCAAGTGACTAAAATTAGGGTTCATGTTATTTGTTTTTAAATATGGCCCAGGACTCAGACTCTGAAGCAATTTTCAATTCCTGTCTCAGGTTTGTTACAAAGGAAATTATCTCTTTAGTGAAAATGCCAATGGAGATCATATACAATGTTGTGATACTCTGTAGCCTCCAAGGCACCTAGGAAATCTGAGTTATCTGAATAATTCCTTTATAGAAACACAGTCTAAGGGTTTTGCCCCTTCCTGACTCTAGGCACAGAGCTAAGCCAGGCCAGCTGCTGTCTTCCTGCTAACTGCCACAAATGACTTCACCCTGTAGCCTTGTACTCTAATAATAGAGTAACAAGGTTATTGAAAAAAAACTCTAAAAAGAGAAGGGAGGAGATGAAAAACTCCCCACTGATAGTCCAGTACTCTTTTTTTTCCCAACATGCCATATCTTTGGTGTCTGCAACCATAATAACCAAGGTTATTGGTTTGTGTATGTTGGATTTCAAGCCAGCCCTCAAATGACAAATATTAACATTATAGATGGTAGACAGCAACATGGTTATTAAACACTCTATCAAAAATCGTTGCCTTGAAATATCCTGCCATCTGGAAGGTTTTCTGAGAAGAAGCTCTTGCCTGGCTATGAAAAGCTAACAGCTGGTCAGATTATCACTCTACCTGACAGTTCACAAAAGCCCTAATTAATGTGGGAAAACTGTACATCTAGCCTCATCTGTCATCACACACACACACCTCCTCCCCAACCTTGTATTCTATCCTTAGGCTTGTGGAATTTCTATGAACTCTTTGAACATGGCTTGCTCCGTGTCACCATCACTTAGGTTCTTCTCCAGTCACCTCACCAAATAGGTAGCTCTGATTAACGTTTATGATCCTAACTTTGATGTTACCTCCTCCATGAAAACTTCCATACACTCCCCATCTCAAGATGGATAAAGTCCTATTGGATCTCATCACTTCCCTTCTCATAGCACCCAGGATGCTCTTTGCTGGTCCCTCTATCCTCTTCCTCTTCCACAAGGAAAGGAACCATGTGTAACTTGTTCAACACTGTGTGTACAACAATTAGCACAGTGCCTAGAAAACAGCAGCCACTCAGTTAGTATGGATGAATAAGTGAATAATTAATGAACTAATCTTAAAAATAGAGATGAGAAAATAAAATAGAGTTTTGACCAAAAAACAAAACATGATCTGGAAATCCTTGCCTTGATTATACAGAGCCTGTGATTTACCTATTTCTTGGAAAATGTTACATCTTGATGATGAGGCTGCTGGAGAGAGGCTGCTCTGTAACCACCTGAGCACAGCATCATGAGAGTTAATCATAAAAGCTCCCATCAGGGACGGTTTTCCAGGCAGTGCTCCAAGTGCTTTATGCTTGCTGCATTTACTTATCCTCACAACCACCGCATAATAGAGATACTAATATTACATCCTTTAACAGATGAGGAAAATGAGGTACAGAGAAGTTAGTTGACTTATAGAAAGGTACACAGCAGGGAGTCAGGATTTGAACTCAGAGAGATTAGGAGCCGTTTCAATTAGATATAAATAAAAAAAAGTTTTAGCATCAGGGGAATGAGAAACATGGGTAAATTATATCATGATTTGGGCTCAGAATTGCCTTCCTCCATCATGTTTAGAGTAGAAAACATATCTACGTGGTCCACTGATAGCAGTCAAGAGTTTTGGACGTGAAAATCTCCTTCAAAATAGAAGAAACTACAATTTCAAAACATCATTTCCAGCTGCAATTTTACCTTTACTTACTACTAAGTAAATAAATCCAAAGGGTACTTAAATTCTGAGTATACTTTCTTGGTCCTGAGGTTAAATATCGATAATGGCTATTGAATATTGATAGCAAGGTTAATATAAACATCTGCTTTGAAGAAAATGTTAAGAAAAAGAATAAGTATAAAATACATTCCATGGATTCCAAGTTTTGTACTATGCTGTGGGAGGAAAGTCACAGAAGTTTGGGAATGGCAGGTGAAAGGCAAACAAGAATGGATTCTGCCAATCTTCTCAGAGCCTTTAATATGTTTGTTATTCATTGTGAAACTCCATACATAATATGCAGTGTTTCCTAAGCTATTTAATCATCAAATTATTTTCTTAAGGAGTATTCTCAGGATTCGTGTGAAAGGAACTTATTGGGCAAATTACTGGTCTGGGAGATAGTATTATTGTTATTTACAAACACCTACAAGATTAGCCATTGGAGTATCACCATCTGGTTTTTACCAATTAAGAACAGTACCATACAAAATTGGTATAAGAATAAAACATCTATAAATTGCTATGCACATTGCCATTTGGAAAAGCTATTAGAACTGATTTGGTCCTACCTCCCACCCAGGGTGAACGATGCTATGAAGAGTTGAGGTTTGGCCCAACTTTCCCACATAATAACCTTACTATGAAGAATTAAAAGTTCCAGAGTAAAATGCCTCTCTACAAGGAGATCATCACATTTTCCACAGAAATAATTAGAGGCCACATCAGCTCCTTCACTCAACTAATCATGAAGGGAAAAGCCTAAGTTATCAATATAATTAAATATGAATTTCTATTATTTCATTCCTTTGAATGAACTAGGATAAACAGTAACTCTGTATCCTGCAAAGAACTTATCCCAGGAAAGCAGCAATGACTCCAAACAATGCTAGAGAGCACATTTCAGGTATATAGCAGTTAGTCCATAATGAATGGATATTTAATAAAATCTACAATTAACCAACATCTAAGATAAGTCAAGAACACGTGGTAGGCAAAGACATGGAGAACCAGTCGATGACACAGCACAGGAGAATTTAGGGGCAAAATTATGAAAAATTAAAATATAAATGGTCCTTCAAGTAGACACCCATTCCTGCCATTTTAAAGATGAAAACAGTAAGGCTTTAAGGTAATTTACTAAGGTCACAAGGCAGGTCAAAGGCAGAGTCAGAACTATTAGGTTGAATCAATTGCAACTGCTGGTATTTATTGGTTTTGGCCTACAAAAATGCTAAAGGAAGAAGGACAAAGAGGAAGAGGGCAGAGGGAGAAGAAGGAGGAAAAAGAAAGAAAAGAAAACCCCCCACTTCTAGTCCACGGCTTTTTTTTTTCCACAATATGTCAGATTTTGGTGTCTGCAACCACACTGCACAGAAAAGGGGGTTGGGGGGTCAGGGCAGAGAAAGATCTTGGATGTTTGGTCTCAAATGACGAATAGAGCCTTTATCTAAATTGAAAAGTGACTCTTAAGCATTGGGAAACTGGAAGAAATAAAGTATAAGACCTTTCCACTTAAAAAATAAGATAATCAGTGGAGCAAAAAATGAATTGGGGAATAAAAGTAATTAAATTCTGGCTCAAATATGCACCAGTTTGCAAATCTTAAGCAATAATAACCTTTAAAATTATTTTGAGCACAATCTGAGGGTCGGTAACGGTAGTTCGTGTTTCTTTTCAGCTTCCCTGCAAGGCTCCTTAGCTCCACCTAGTGCCAAGCAGTCAAATATTCCATGATAAACATGACTTGGAATTCGTAGCATACACTGCCGGTTTCTTCTTTTCCTCAGAAAAGCAACCTGGGGAATTATTAGCCTCTTCTCCATAAATAGAAGCTGTAAAGTGTTTTAGCTCCTTGTAAATCTCAACGTCTATGACAACCATATATGGCTGGTTGTATCTACACACTCACAACCTGAAAGAAATTCAGCCCGATACACAAGTCATTCTGTCATTCCACGGGCCTTACTGAGCATCTCCTTTGTACCAGGCTCAGTACAACGGGCTAGGGATAGAAAACAAGACCTAACAGTCTGGTGGAGAAGAGAAATAAGGAAATACAATACAGTGTAATAGGTGTTTATCATCTGAATTGACTTTTAAGAATGACAGGAGGTATCCAAGTGAAGAATCAAGGGAAAAGGCAAGCCATACAGAATTAACAGCCTTGTGATAGCTTGAAAGCACAGACTGGAAGGCCTTTGGGGACTTGATTAGGGTTGGAGGCTCTGAGAGGTGCAGTGGAGAAGTAGACTCTGAAGCCAGAGTGACCTGGTTTAATCTTGACTCTGCTACTTTAACCCCCACGTGCCTTCATTTTCACATTTGCATTTAAAATGAGATAATAACTGTATCTCTCACACAGAGTAACTGGGGGGATGAAAGGAATCAACACATAAAGGCACTTAGAAGAGAGCCTGATACAGAGCTGAGTGCTCAACATTTACTGGCTGTAACTATTTCGGCTGGAGCATAAGTACTTATGGACTGGAGAGGGAGGCCGTCACCAAATGATGCACAAACAGGAGCTGAGACTCTCTCTCCCTCTGCACATGCTCTGTGGTGGAGCCAGCACAGAGATGCCCAGGGATGCTCAAAAGCAGACGTTTTTTTCCTTTATTTAAGGACACTCTGGAAGAGCCTAGAGAATCAGGTGACTTAGAGGTGATCACTTTGACCTTTCAACCCTAGTATGAAGGAAAATGCTGCCAGAATCTTCCTTATAGCCCTTAAAGTTGTCAGAGGCTCAGTGGTTACATGAGACAAAGAGTCTCCGAGTGGAGAACTTTGTGGTCCCTGCAGCCTCCTCCATGTCAGGACAGAGGATGGTTGGCAGGGTGGGCAGAGAATGTGAGAGAAAGACCACGGCTCATCAGCAGTGTCTCATATCTGTCTGCCTTCTTCCAGTGTATCTTGCCTCTTCTGGTACATTCTTGTCTTCTATCCACCAAGGGACTAAGGAAGAAAAGAAGGAAGAGGAGAAAAGAAGAGGAAAAAGAAGAAGGACGAAGAAGAGGAGGAGAACAGAGACTAATATTTATGGAGTGCTTATGTCCTAAGCATCTTCTACGTATTAATCTCATTTAATTAACACAACATGCTATGAAATGGCACTATTACTGCTCACATCTTACAGTTGAGAAAACAAAGGCCCAGGAAGATTAAATAATTTGATCCAAAGTCATACAACTGGTAAGTGGTGGAGCTGGGATTCTAACACATCTGGGCCACCACACTTCCTGACCTCCATGTGCCCCCAAGCTTTCCGAGGGCCCTCAGCATGATGGACCAACCAGGCTTGCTTTCTTCATAAGGTGTCTCATGCTCCAAAACTCTCTCTCCTCCCCCAACCAAGACTCCTGTCTTAATAGCTATTTTTCAAATTAACTAAAGCAATAAAAACCATATATGTGCATGCATGTATATGTGTTTGAGTTTGAATAAACTGACATCAAGAAAGAGTTCTAATTCTCTCCAGCAGTATACGTCACAGCCCTCTCACACACACACGTGCACACACTCACACCCCAACACTTACTCTTCCTAGAAATACTTGACTTTTGAAAGGATGTTAGTTTGAATTATTCCTGAATAAAACATAAAGAAATCTAATTTTTTTTCTTGAGAATCCTGTACCTTATGCATTTATTATTTATTGACTGTAACTATTTTGGCTAGAGTATAAGCACCTACCTTCACTATCCTCAGACAACTAATACCCTTAAGATCACAACCATCTTCCACTATCAAACACACACATCAGCCATTGACAGCTTCATATGCAATGAAGTTCATGTGTTACTTCTCCTGGGGATTGCCTCAAGAGCCTCAGCTTTACTATTGAATACAAAGTTGTCTCCTCACTAAAGAATTCAGGACATCTCTAAGTATGCACGATTGTTTCCTATAAGGGCCAAAAAGTCAGACTTCTGTGAGAGTAAAGACTCAAATTTGGAAGGAAAGAGAATGAGAATAGGTCAAAATTCAAGAGAATGATAGTTTTTACACTGAGAATATTGTGTTCGACCCTAAGAATCTCTATAGATTACTTTTTCTACTAATAGAAATACAGGTTTGTATTATAAGAGCATTTCAGGTCTCTCAAAATCTGAGCTATACAAATAGAAATAGGAAAATGGAAGGAAGTGTCAAGAAGGGTGAGGTGAAAACAGTAAGCTCTACGGAGATCACTGTAATGTAATCAATTCAAAACCTCCATTTTGTAATACTCGAGGTCAACCAAGCATACCACTTTGTTTTGTGGGCGCTGCTACACACTGTATGAGAAATCCCAGGCAGGCAATGACTAGGCGGGCTTTCAAAATTGGTTTCTCATTCTAAATATAATTTGACTCATCTAGTGCATTATCTACATCTTTTTTTCATTTCTCACTTCTGTTCAAACAGCCTGAGTGAGTTACTACTTTGATTTAAAATTTACAAAAGAATTGCTGTCTGCAGACACCTAGTAACCTGAGTCATTGGTGTTTTCATAGCTAGAGTTTCTTAAGTAGAAATGCAGTCAGTAGACGCCCAACAACCTGAATCAGAGATGTTTTTTATAGCCCCATTTTCTTATAGAGACAAAAGATTTTAGGGGTTTTCCCTTAGTATTACACAGATATCTTTAAAGCAAGAAAAAACATGCTAGACTGAAATACAGGGTTGAATAAGGCATAATCTCTAACCTTGAAGAGTTTGATGTCTAGTTGAGGAAGTAAAACTCATTAATTTTACTAAGCATGTACTGTGTTAAAGCAATGAATGTTAAAGAAAAACAGGCTATGTTCCCTTGAGAAGCATGGCCTGAGGGGCTGGAGGATAATTAACATAAATTTACAGTACAGTGTAGTAAATGTTAAAACAGAGTCATGCACAAAGTAATCTGGGAATGCAATGAAGGAGGAAGAGTTCACCTGGAGCGTTGCCTAAACTAAATCTTGAAGAATTGGCAGGCGTTAAAAGTTTACTGGGCAAACTATTTAGTAATTAACCAGGTTAAAAAAAAAAATGGGTAAAGGCAATTCAGAAAGTAGAAACAGCACAGAAATGAGAGTTGAATGAAAGCTAGATCCTGATAAATGCTATTGAAAAGATATTGCCAAGGACAGTGAGTTCAAAAAAGGGAAAAAGTACCACTGACTAGAAGGATCTGGGAAAGGTTTCCTTGAAATGTGATATTTGAGGATGGGTAAGACCGTGTAAGCACAAATCAAGGGGATGAGGGCAGCAATAAGAACAGAATTCCAGAAAGGAAGAATCCAGTTAATTTCACTTCTAGGTTCTGCAAATTGCAAACTGCAACTTGGGCAGGGCACAGACTCCCAAGGCTCAAATACCTACATATTTCCACTTTCTAGGAATAACAACAATAATCAATAAAAATAGTAACAATGAAATAGTATTCTATGTGCTAATCTGTGGCATTATGTATGTAATAAATACAGACTGTATGACTGTATACATTTACTCTATCAACAGGAGCATGAAGAGTTAGCAGCAGCCTTTGGTGCCCTGCCGCACAACCTCTCGGACTGTTACCCGAAAAGGGGAAGGGAAAAGACCTCAGTTCTTGTCATATCTGAAAGGAAAGATTTCAGACAGGAGATGATGCATTGTGTAGCAAAAGGTGTTTGAAGGATTTATTTAGGAAAGGAGAAGTACACCTCCAAGAACGGGAGGCGGGCTGATCCAAGGCGGGGGAAAGCGGCTGTCTTTGTTTATCCCTCCTCTTATATCCTCGCTTAGAGATGGTCTTTTGATTAACAAATGGCTCCTTTCCCTGGAGTGCTTAGTCATGTTTGTCTTCTTTGCACATGTCCTTACCCATGATGCACACAGAAAAACTTGGGGTGGGGGGGCCCTAAACCACAGTGCTAATTATATTACATTGAGCATTGGGTCATATCCGGTTAGGTCCTTCTCATTACCACGCAGTTGCAGCTGCCAGGTTCTAACCGTTTTTTTGTTTTGTTTTGTTTTGTTTTGTTTAGCTTTGTTTTGTTTTGTTTTGTTTTGCTGGCACTCATTTAGAAGAAAGTCCCTTCATGCTGGAGGCAGGCATAATGCCGTCTTTTGGACCACCCTCCCTCTCCTCCACCTATCTGCCCTGCCATGACTTATCTAACTACCTAACAGGACCACTTCTGATTTCAGCCAAGCGTCAGGGCACAGCTCCATACAAGCTAGACTCAACTCACCGAAAGCTGTATGCATATTCTTAGTTTCTGCCTCAGAACCTTCACTGATTCTGTGCTGCACAACCCAGAAGTGCCCTTAAGCCCCTGGGGTCAATCCTCAAATAAGAAAGGGTCATATACTGGGTGATTTAGGAATTCAAGGAGGGTGGAAAGAAATCACCCAAAGGGTTGCCTAAGCCTACTTGCAGGTTCTCAAGAGGTTTCAGAGGAATCTAGGCCCCTGCTGATCACAGCAGCAACTACGATAACACGTCCTTGTATTGGATTTCTCTCCTTCCCTGTCTCCATATTGAAATCACTTCCCCAATAAACTACTGGCATAGAAGTATTTGTTTCAGGCTTTGCTTTCTGGAAAGCCAAAACAAGACAAAATGATTCATATGTTAATTATAATGTGTGCAAGTCTTAAAGTCTAGTTAGTTTTTGAAAAATTATAAGCTGAAAATGCTGGTGATCTAAATATACCTCTCTTCATACTGTAGGGTTAACCAAACAATTCACAACAAGTCAACTTGAAAATGATCAAGTTAAATAAACAATTTCTAATTTTAAAAAAGCAATATTAATAGGAAATGAAATGTAAAACCAATGTCAAAACCATGCTATGATAACTAACAATATGTACTTCTGTAAACTCCAGTTACCTGGGAGTTTTGCAATTGCCAAGACAATGTGCCAGAACTATGGTCAAAGAAGGAGAGATTCAAATCTTTGGTGAACTTTATTAATGCACTGGTGCTTATAATACCAAATTTCAGAAATACCTTAATACCTCCCATAATAGTTTCCTAGCAGGTAAGGCTTAGCCACATATAAAGAGTACGAACTATGGAATTGTGTGTTATTCACTGACTAAAGAACAGACTCAGATTTTCTGGATTAGCTCTCAACCCACAAACTCATGACATGAAAAATCTTTTCATTGCTCAAAGTTATCTGTTGTGATGGGAATTTGTCCCAAAGGAATTTGAGCTATTATAAGTTGACATAAAATATGTGTAAGGAGCATTAGTTGAATTGCCTGTTTTAAGAGGGGGAAATTGTCTCCTGAATGGTAAAAAGATAAAGATTCTTCTTAGGAAGCCTTCTTAGGAACCAATTTTTGTTTATTTGAAATTGTCAATAACCAAAAATAATCTCTATGCCAAAGGGGATTCCCCAGAAGGCTGCTGAACAAAAGAAATGCTTTGTCTAGGGAAATGTAGGGCAGGTTAGTGTGCGGAAATGATCTACGGACCTTCCTCATTAATAGGGCTGGTTTTATTCATTCAATAATGAGTGCCCTGCATGAGCCAACATCTTGCTAAGCACAGGAAATAAATAAAACAGGCATGTCCCTATTTTCACTGAGTATACATTTTTAATGTGAACACAGATAATAAACAAGCAAATACAAATGCAAACACATAGCTAGAAATTATGACAGGTGCTAGGAAGGAGAAGTATGAGTAGAGAGAATAAGGGAGGAGACCAAATTTAAATTAGGGCCAGGAAAGAACTGTCCAGGAAGCAACATTTATGCTGAATCCCGAAGAATGAGTAGGAAAGAATTAGCCAGATAAAGAGTAGGAGAACGAGGGGTCCACAAAGAAGAAGACTCATGTGCTAATTTCACAAGGCAAAAAGAAGTCTCTTGGTTTATAGAAGATTTTTTTAAGTTAATGAGTGGAAACATAATAAGCAAGGCCAAGAATAGCTCATAATGAAGCTGGAAAGGTGGGTAGAGATAGACATGTGGCTCCTTGAAGGCCATATTAAAATGTTTGGATGTTATTGTAAGTGCAGTGAGGACTGGAGAAACCATCTTGTCTAAACTTAACACAAATGCAAAAAAAAAAAGAGAAACAAGTCACTAACTTCCTGGCAAAGACCTGATCATGTCGTCTCCTCTTGACTGTCAGGGAATTTACTGTTACAACAAGCTTTGATGCTGAATATCATACCTAGCAGGAAACTCTGCCTCTAGAGATTTAACTTCGTGTGGTTTATCTCTAGACTACAGAACAAGGTTGTTAAGAAGGATCCAGGGCAAGTCAATAGATCTGAATCACAAATGAGAATGAATGCGGCAAGATGAGTTCAGTTCCCGGGACTGAAGTGGGGATGCACCAGAGTGGCACTGGCAGAGTTCCGTGGAGCAGCGAGCACCTCTGTTCAGAAGACAACCAGACAACTGCAGCAAGGGCCATGCCCCAAGTCTGAGGTAAGGTGCGAGAAGCAGAGAGGGAAGGATCCCAACAATGATTTAGTGTCTACCAGATACTAGGCGCTGTGCGAGTTACCGCAAGATTTCACGTAATCTTCACAACCACTTTATGAACCAAGTACACTCACATCCATTTTACAGATGAGGAAAAGGAACGAGAGATTAGGTCATCGACTGAGGACACAGCTGGGAAGGAGCCCTTCATCACCAGAGATAAAAAGGTAAAAGAAATTCCCTTTCACCTAGATTTCTGTCCTATCTTTCTAACCCCCGCAAAAATGTCTGCCCAAAGCTGATCGATCTTCAATATCTGTTCATTCATTGATGAAACTGACCAGATTGTGGCCATTCTGTAGTCTTTAAAAAAAGGTCATTGGTATCAATTAAGAGTGAGCACCTTGGGAGCTCGAGATTTGCAGATACTATCACATATAAAATAGATAAACAAGTTTCCCCTGTATAGCACAGGGAACTATATTTAATATCTTGTAGTAACCTATAATGAAAAACAATATGAAAACAAATATATGTATGGATATGTATGACTGAAACACTATGCTGTACCCCAGAAAGTGACACAACATTGTAAACTGACTATACGTCAATAAAAAATAAAGAAATGGAATAAAAAAAGAAATCAGACCACCAATGTCCACAGCCCGCAGAAGAAAGGAAGAAAGGAAGAAGGAAGGAAGGAAGGAAGGAAGGAAGGAAGGAAGGAAGGAAGGAAGGAGGGAAGGAAAGAGGCGAGGCACTTGTAAAGCAGGCCGAGGGGCTTCTGTCTGATAACCATGACGGTGGGGGTGGGGACTTAGCTGCAGAATCTAACCCGGGCCGGATCGCACCCAGGGCCAGAGCAGTTTTGCCTTCAGGCTGAAGGCAAGTCCCGGCTGCCAGCGTGAAGGTGTTGAGAAAAATGGGCTCCCCCGCCCTTACTACATCCCGTAGTTTCTTTCAGTTCTCTTTTGAAGAACAAAGCCAATAAACTGCCACTAGGGGTCCTCAAAGTAAAAATAATCACGGCGAAAAAGTACTCCGGCACCTTTAAGAACGAACATGCCCCGGTTCTTTTGACTCCCGGGCGCTAAGGGATGGAGTGGTATTTAGTAGTTAAACAGGAACATCTGACTGCTGTAAATGAAGCGGAGTTCTGTAAAGAAAAAGACATTTCAGCTGCTGATTTTCATTTCTAATTAGGATTTACATTAATCTGCTTCAGGAAGGCAGGCCAAGGAGATTTCAACTGGGCAGTGGAAACACTGTTCTCGCCTCAAACCTACCAATCTTTTGGCGAGCTCTGAAGAATACAAAACACCTGGGGGACAGCTTATCCTTGGCTCAGAGCTACTGAGCAATTTCAAAAGTACAGAAAATGTTCTGGAGGATTTTTAAGGTCAAAACACCTTAAAATTTAAATTAGGTGAATTGCAGCAATTGCCTTTTCCTGAAGCAGCAGCTGCAGTAGCCTTTGTTTTCTTTAGTTATGTCATAGGCAAACAGAAAAGCACAATTTAGCAAAGTATGTTCCCCGTCGTCTGTCAGTCTTTTAAAGGCACAGACTTCTCACCATTGGCTCTGCAGGCTCAGGGTCCCCTTCTCACCGCCCTCTTCCCAGTTCTTTTTCCCATCTCCACCTCTCCATCTCTCCTCTTCCATCTTCTCCCTCTTTTAACAGTTTTTACACAAAAATCAATTTCCTGATTATAATCTTGTATACATTCAACATAAATAAGTAATTGTCCTGGTTTTAAGAGTCAGGAAAGGAAAACGAGGGGGGGGGGGGGAGGAGAAAAAGAAGAGTAGAAAACAGGTCTCTCTACCTGCACCTGTCCAAAATTCAAGAAGGAAAATTAGGCTTCCAAGGGGTGGTGGTGAAAATAGAAGCCACAGAGGGCTGCATCAGATGCTGGACTCGTATATCATGTTTTAGGAATTTCTAATCTGACCACAGCCAGATGACTCATACTGACTGACTGACTGTTTAGGCTTCTACAAAACACCTGGACAGATAAAACCGAGAAAACAATTTCTCATGCCAGGTTAGCCTTTCAAGGTGGGCAGGGGAATTTTCAGCGTTTATTTCTGTTTTGTTCACCAAAGACTCACAGGTGTAGTCATGATTTCAGACATAGTTGTGTCTGACAGTCAAAAACAATTTCCAAATCAAGTGATAAACTAGCATGGACTGAGGCTTGCTTCTGGGGAGGGAAACTGAAATGAGTCAAAGATGACCTTATTTGGGGCCAGAAAGAAGTTTCTGGAAGAGGAGCACCCTGTCTGCTGGCGGAAGCTGGCTCCCTGGCTCCCTCACTGGCCTCAGGTTGCAGTTTAGGGACATGTCTTCTCTGTCTCCCTCAAGGCTGACTGAGATGATCCTTGTGACTGAAGTCTCTCCGAATGCAAGCCATAGGGAAAGAGAAAGTAGGGTCCATAGAGTTGAATTCAAAACAGAAATATTAACTAAACCCATAGAAACAACCATATACCAGCGTGCCTCTTCTTTTTGTGTGAGAATCAGAACAGAAAAGGGATAAATAAATTTTTAAAAAATTCTGAAATTCAGGAGTCCTGAATTTAGAAACCTTGGGTGGAGAAGTAAACCGTACACACAAACAAATAACTGTCTTTTCAATTCTTATTTCTAAGGTAACAGTTAACATTAACCAAGCACTTAAAATATTCCTGACTCTGTGCTGGGAGCTCTACAAGCATTAATCAATTTAATGTTCTCAACAGCCCTACAAGATAGCTATCACTTTTTAAACTGAAACATAATTGACAAGTAACATTGCATAAATGTAAGGTGTACGATGTAAATGTATACATTTATATATTGCAATATGATTATCATCTCATATCATTATTATGTCCATTGACAGATAAGGAGACAGTTGCTCAGAGGGGTTTGAAACTTTTTTTGACATGAGCAGCAGTTTCCTCTGACATAATTTGATTGAGGCCCTCACCATAACCTGAGAGCTTGAGGAACCTGGGGATTAGAAAAAACTGAATTAGAATTTAAGATGGAAAATAAAGTCATTCATTAATTTTTGGATCTTCAAAAATAAAACTGATATTTTTCAGTATACAAAGTGGTTCCAGAAACATATTCTCTGACTGTCCCCTGTTTTTGTCTTTTTCTTTCTCTTTTAGAAGATTATCCATATGGTTCCCCAGTAGACTCCACTCCCCATTCAAAGTATCCATGAACACAGAGCTAGTGGGCAGAGGCCCAGAATTTGAACCCAGGATGATCCAGCCTGGAATCTACTCTGCTAGGATGACTTAACACTGTTCACACCCCTCACGCCACTGCCATGGAGACCACGTATGAAGGGTAGAGAACTGACACTTTTAGAAATCTGAATTCTCTTGTGTGCACAAAGGGGAACAACTGTGAAATGACAAAGGAATGGAGGAAAATCCACTCCCACTGCTGACTCCCACTAGAAACTAGTTCGTCTGCAGTACTACATCCAATTCACAAGATGTTTCCTGAGGTTGTTTACTTTGGTGCTATTCTGTGTGCTCCAAGGACCTCTGACTGAGGTAAGAACAAAAACTCAGAGTGTGTAGGAACCCTTGGTAGTACCACATCATCCAAGCAAAGGATTCTATATGTCCAAAATATCTGTCTGCCACTGATTGGAAATAAAAACAGTTGGTCCTTCAGGACAGTTTAAGAAGCATTAACTTATTTCATTAGGATCTTGGTAGGTGTCTCCAGGTCCCCCTTATAAGGTTTAATAATTCAGCAAAACCTAAGTTTATTAGCTGCCTCTCCAACTAGAAGGTAAATTTCCCAAGGGTGAGACTTCTTGTTCACTGCTTTATCCCTAGTTCCTAGAATTATGCCTGATGTTCAATGAATCTTTAGTGAATGACTGAAATATGATCATTTCCCAATGAGAAATGACCCCTCACTCAGCCCAGATCTTCATCCCCCTAGAAGGAGAGGTAAGGGAAATTATTTCCATTTATTTTCCCAGATAAGCTTCAGAATCATTTGGACACATTTTCCAAAAAGTTCCACTGAAATTTTGACTGACATTATGCTTAATATATAAATTAATTTGAAAAGATACACATCTTTACAACATTCAGTCTTCTCACAAGCATATGTCTGTTTACTTTCTTGTCTTCTTTTATAACTAATGGTAAAATTTTGTAGTTTTTATATAGTTTCTTCATATTCATCAAAAAGTGAATTTTAGGATGCTTTATTTTTATAGTTGCTGTGGTGTATGGGGGTCTTCCCCCAACCTTTTACTTTCTAATTATTGTTGGTATGGAGGAAGAAAGGATTCACTTTGTGAATGCTTGTTTTGTATCAATTCACTTTAAACTTTTACTAATTCTAAGAATTTTTCATTTATTGTCTTGGGTACAATATCATGTTATCAACAACTGACCATTTTATCTTCTTCTGTTTCCTTCCTTTAGTTGTACATCTTTTTTTTTTTTTTAGCTCTTTTTCTTATTGCATTCATCAGAGTAATTTCTTCTTAAATAAATCTTTGGTTAGGAAGATGTTTAAGATGCAACAAAATATTTAAAGAACAAAATCATGAGAGTTCACGTAATATCTGTGATACTGCCAGTGTAGTACTTAGAGGAGATTTATTACTCTCAGTGCTTATATTAGGGAGGGGAAAAAAGAGAAACAATAAATGAAGTCAATACCTGATGAATTTTGTTCCCTTTAAGTTATAAACCAAGAGAAAGAAGAAAAAAGGAAGCAATAAATTTAAACAAAATGAAGGAATAAGACAGAGGACTAGTGAAAAAAATTACCCTTCATCACAAATAGTTTAAGAGCACTACTAGTCTACCACACTAGGGTCTTGGTAGGTATCTCGGTCTCTCTTATAAAACCTAAGAATCACTAAACAAAAGCCACTCTGAAAAGAGACATTTTCCTTCAGTCAAAAGACTACTTTTTAAAGGTCTTGAAGCCTGTAGACCTTGAAAATATAACTAATTGATATAACTAATGATAGTTTTTGAGTTTATATTCCAATGCTATATTTGTAATGAAATATAAAGGTGTGACTAGCCACAATCTGCAATTTTTTAAAGAATGATAGTTTTTTGCACTTAGCCAGCCTCGCCACAGAATGCTTAGTCATTATTGATGGAAGTCAGAGCTTTCCCCTGCCTACCCTATAAAAATGAAAAACCCAGTGGGCATTTCTTCAATGATACCTGCGGAGACCAACTCCAGAAATTACCTGGATAAAGGATCCCAGTCTTCTGGGAGATAGAGGCTGTGGAAACAACTCTACCATCACTTCTCTCCATCAGCATGTACCAAACCCTGACTGGAGGGTGAGCAAATGTACTTCACAACTTGTCTGTCTCAGGCCTTTATCAGTGAAAAAAATGTCTCCTCTAAGAATTTTGAACTTCGAAGCTTCCAACCAGGAAGGTTGAGGGGTAGGACATTTAATTTATACTTCTAGGAAGTCCTGGAACATGCAAGCAAATACATTAAATTAAATGTGCCTCTAGGTTGGTAACACTCCACCTCTTGTCAAAGAGAAACACAAATCCTTTCTAAAACTTTAGGCGTTCTCATTTAAGTATTTTATGTAGTCCAAAAAAATTAGTCAGCCAAATATGAAGAATAAAAAGTTATCAAAAGTGAGCAAAAATGTGTAAGAAAAAATAGAACTTCCAAGAATGAAAATATGCTTGTCAAAATTAAAAACTCACTAGATTATTTAAATAGCAGATTAGAATGAATCAAAGAATTGGTGAACTAGGACTAGATCTGAATAATGATGCTTAATATTTCACAGAGAAAAAGAAGCGGAAAAGATATGTTAAGAAATGTGGAGATCAAAGCAAAAATAAATAAATGGGACCTAATTAAACTTATAAGCTTTTGCACAGCAAAGGGAACTATAAACAAAACAAAAAACAACCTACAGACGGGAGAAAATTTTGCAAATGATGTAATTTACAGCACTTAATTTCTATAAGAACAGCTTGTACAACTTAATAACAACAACAAATAAACAACCTATTCCAAAAATGGGCAAAAAACCTAAACAAGCATTTCTCCACTGAAGACATACAAATGGCCAATAGGCACGTGAAAAAATAGTCAATGGAGAAGGGCCAAGATGGCAGAGTAGAACGCTGGTAGCTCACCCTCTCCCACAGCTACACCAACACTGACATCCATGGACCCACCCATCCACTCAGAACACCTACTAAACTTTGACAGAACATCGCCTTCTTCAAAAGACAAAATATGCCACAAACCTGGTAGGAGAAAAGGAAAAAGGAAAGAAGAAAAAGGAAAATAGTGCTGGACCAGTCCTGTGGGGAGGGAGCGGCAAAGGAGGAATGGCGCTCATTTGCTGGGTCTCCCCCTCCTCAATGGCAAGGTCAGCAGGACGGACGGGGAACCTTGAGGCTCATATCTGTATGAAATAGACTTTGACCGACAGAATTAACTTAAACGGGCACAAAGGGTCCCTGTGACCCCCAGCCCTAGAGGCAAGCAGGCAGGAATGGGACGGGACAGGCTGCCCGAGCCGGGTGGAGTACTGGGGCCGACTGTACAGAGGCAACCTCAGGGGACTGCAGTGTGCTGTGTGCTGTGACTGGGAGGGTACACAACAGAACAGCCTGGGTCCCCCATAAGATACAAATTTAAAAGCAAAGCAACACTGCTGGTGTGCCCAGCGGGGAGGGGCGCGGTAGCATCTGTCTCCACAGACCTGCGGCATCATTGCCGGCGCGTTCTCAAGAGAAGAGAGGCAGGGCTCAGAAACAGCCACCATATTCTCGGCTGCGGGGCTCCCAGGCAGAGGCGGGGTGGAAACCTGAATCCGTACCTAGGGGCTCCTCAACCTCAAATGCGGGACCGAGGTTTATTTACAGCCCCAAGCAGAGGGGAACATTCAGCCCTGGTGCCTCTGTGAACTCGCGCTTCTAAGCTAAACGAACAAAGAGCGGAGTTCTGGCACACTGCATGGGCGAGGGCTGGCGCGGCTGTTTTGTCAGAGCCCACCTACCAAGTTTGGACCCTGTGGCACTAAACTGGGGAGCAACCCGGCCACCTACCTTGCACAAGTGCGGCACCTGAATGAGGTGTTGGAAGAGGGCACGACCCGCCAGCCTACTGTGCACAAGCGCGGTGACGCAACGTGGTGTTGGGAGGGGGCGTGACCGGCCCGCCTACTGGCTCCAGGAGCAGAACAGACCCGGGGCTCAACCGGAGGGCCTCTGGAACCAGCCAGCGGAGTTTGCACAGCAGGGCCAGGGCAGGAGTGGCGGCAAGCACGGAACATTAAGGAGGCCCTGCTAAATAGCCAGGGCATGCTCTGGCCATCACAACATGCACCATACTCGCAACAAAAGGGATAATAGACAAAAGGCATGGAAGGAAGACTTGGCAACCACCCATACTTAAGAGGGACCTCTCAACAAAATTAAGAGTGCACAGACTCCATGGAAACACATTCACCGGTTTTTTTCTTTTCCTTTTTCTTTCTTTTTTAATTTTTAATTTTTTAATTATTTATTTATTTTTAATCCCTTTTAAATTTTTTAAATTAATTTTAAAAATTTGTCGGAGGAGGCCAAGATGGCAGAGTAGTAGGACGCACATAGCTCACCCTCTCCCACAGATACACCAAGACTCACATCTATGGACCCACTCAGCCAACCAGAGCACCTGCGGAACTCTGACAGAACATTGGCCTCTTCAAAAGACAAAGATGCCAAAAATCTGGTAGGAAAAAGGAAAACAAAAAAGGAAGATGAAAAGGCAAAACAGTGCGGGACCGGTCCCGCGGGGAGGGAGCAGCAAAGGAGGACTGGCGCTCCTTTGCTGGGTCTCCCCCTCTCCAACCGAGAGGCCAGCAAGCCAGAGGGGGAGCATCTGAGGCTCGGATCTGTACTGAGCAGCCCTTGACCAACAGAACTGGGTTGAACAGGCACAGAGGGTCCCTGTGACACCCAGCCCGAGACCCGAGCCGGGAGCTGGGGGCCAGGACAGGCTGCCCCAGCCAGGCAGCGGACGGGGATGGCTGCGCTGAGGCAGCCCCAGGGGGCTGCAGGGTGCTACACAACGTGGATGAGTGGGTGCACAGGGCAGAACAACCTGGGCCCTCCATGAAATAGCACGGCTGATGTGCCCTGGGGAGAAGGGTGCATACCCCCATCTCTGAAAACCCACGGAAGGTTCTCACCGAGGAGAGGCGGGACTCAAGCGCAGCCGCCATATCCTCCGCGCTTGGCACCCAGGTTGGGGCAGGGGCGAAACCTGAGTCCGCGCCTGGGGGCTTGGTAGCCTCAGAGGCCGGACAGTGACTTGTTTGCATCCTGAATCAGATAGGATTCTTCCGCCCTGGTGCCTCGCAAAGTTCAGAGTTCGCGCTGCCAGAACAAAGAGCTGAGTTTGGACACGGAGCAGGGGCGGGGCTGTTCCGCGGCCTTCCTGGAGCCGCCTGCCTGCGGAGCGCCGACCTGGGGCGGAGCGCGGAGCTTCGGAGCAACCTGTGCCAGGAGACGGCGGGTAGCCCCTAGCCTTTCCCGCAGGAACGCTGTGCTGGGAGGGGTCGCGATCTGCTTGCCCACAGGCACTGAGAGCAGCACAGATGAGGGCGCCAATGGAGGGCCTTGGGAAACAACAAGCCGAGCTCACGAAACAGGGCGAAGACAGAAAGACTTCTCATTAAGAGCAGTCTTCAGGAAAATGCCCCCTCCCGCCCCCCTTTTTTTTGATCTGTTCTTGCTTGTTGTATTTTCTGTTACCTTTTTGATCTTTGCTTTTTAAACAGTTGTATATCCTCCCAGTTTTGGTCCCTTTTGAATTTTTCTTTTAAAATGGTATTGTTATTTTGAAATATCCACGTCATGTCATTTTTCTCTCTCTTGGTTTTGATCGCCTGTTGTTGATTGTACACAGGTTTCAAATGTGTTTTATTCCTCTTTTCTCCTATTTTGGAGATTTTTGGGAGACGTCTCAACCCGATTGCTGTTCTGCTTCACCTTACTCTTCAGTTTTTCATTTTATGCTGTTTTCAGGCCTTTTTTTCCCCTCCCCTTTGGAATTCTCTATCATATCTTTTTTTTTTTTTTTTTGTCTGTTCTATTTTTTTATTACCTTTTTGATTTCTAATTTCTGGACGGTTGTGTATGCTTCTAGTTTTGGTTCCTTTTTGACTTTTTCTTTCTAGACAATTGTGTGGGCTTCTAGTTTTGATTCCTTTTGGGTTTTTCTCTTAAAGTAGTTATATTGTTGTTTTTTTTAAAGAGAATCCACTTAATTGCATTTTCACTTTTTTGGGGTTTGATCTCCTGTTGTTGATTGTAAATGGGTTTCAGGTGTCATTTTTTTAATCTCCCCCCCCCCTTTTTTTTGAGGGTTTTAAAAAAGATCTCAACTCGAATGCTAGTCTAATTCAAATTGCTCTTCTATAATTGACTATACACTATTTTCAGGCTTATTTTTCCTCCCTTCTCTTAAAATTATCTCTTTATCTTTTTTTATCTGTTCTATTTTTTATTACCTTTTTAATTTCTACTTTCTAAACAATTGTATATGCTTCTAGTTTTAATTCCTTTTTAAATTTTTCTTTTAAAGCAGTTATATTATTATTATTATTATTTTCAAATCCACCTGATTTCATCATTTTCATTTCTTTTGGTTTTGATCTCCTGTTATTGACTATAAGTAGGTTTCAAATATCATTTTTGGATCTTTTTTTTTTTTTTTAAGGGTTTTTAAGGGGGGAAAAAAGACGTCTTAAAGTGAAAGCTAGTCTGATTCAAATTGCACTTCTACAGTTGATTATACACTGTTTTCAAACCTTTTTTTCTCCCTTATTTTAAAATTCTCTTTCTCTCTCTCCTTTTTTTACTTTTTAAGTTTTATTCCTACATAGGCATTAGATAAATAAATAAATAAATAAACTCCTTTAAGGACCACAATAGATAACTGACACTCCATAAGCCACAGTACCAGAGACATATGAGCAAGATGAAGAAGCAGAGAAGCCATTCCCAATTAAAAGAACAAGAGAAATCCCCTGAAAGAATGATCGATGAAATAGACGTCGATAGCCTACTAGATCAAGATTTCAAAAAAGGAGTGATCAAAGTACTGAAGGAACTAAAAGAGATAGTGTTTAGAGATATAAAATATGTCAAAAATGAAATCAAAGCTATAAAGAAGAGGCAAGTAGAATTGGTAAACTCATTGGCTGAGATGAGAACAGATCTAAAGGCTGTGCAAAGCAGACTAGATAATGCCGAGGAACGAATTAGTGACCTAGAAGACAGGACAACAGAAAGCACCCAGTCAGAACAACTGCAAGATACACAAATAAAAACAAATGAAAGCAACATAAGGGACCTATAGGATAACATAAAGCATGCCAATTTTCGCATAATAGGGGTCCCAGAAGGGGAAGAAAGATCAAAGGGGATTGAAAAGGTTTTTGAAGAAATCATGACTGAAAACTTCCCAAACTTAAAGAAGGAATCAGATATCCAAATACAGGAAGTTCAAAGGGTCCCAAACAGGAAGACTCCAAACAGACCCACACCAAGACATATCATAATCAAGATGGCCAGAGTCAAGGACAAAGAAATGATCCTAAAGGAAGCAAGAGAAAAGCAAAGAGTGAGTTACAAGGGACCCCCATAAGGCTCTCAGCTGATTTCTCTACACAAACACTACAGGCCAGAAGGGAGTGGCAAGATATATTCAAAGTCCTGAATGAAAAAAAGTTGCAGCCTAGGATACTTTATCCAGCAAAGCTATCTTCTAGGACAGAAGGAGACATAAATAATTTCACAGACAAGCAAAAACTAGAAGAGTTTAGCAACACTAAACCCATGCTAAAAGAAATATTGAAAGGTCTACTCTAAATAGAAAAGCAGCAGGATGCTACAGAAATGAGAAACTCATAACTGGAA
This sequence comes from Camelus ferus, assembly GCF_009834535.1. Lineage (NCBI taxonomy): Eukaryota > Metazoa > Chordata > Mammalia > Artiodactyla > Camelidae > Camelus > Camelus ferus. Next base: position 16,798,979 of record NC_045699.1, read on the forward strand.
AGGTGATAACTCATGAGTTACAAATAAAATAAACATGAAATTGTAAAAGAAGACATTTAAATCATTAAGAGTGGGAGAGGGAAGCAAGAAAATATAGAGTATTTTTATTTTCTTTCTTTCTTTTTTAAAATTTTTTGGTTTTGGTAGGATGGGTTCGAGATATAGTAATGGGCTAATAGACTTACAGAAAAGGGTAACCACAAGCCAAAAACTTACAAGGGAGTCACAAAAACTAAATAAAATCCATGATAATACAAAGGAAAATTAACAAACCACAAAAGGAAGAAGAAAGGAACAAAGAGGAAATACCAAATCAACTGCAAAGATAAGTCCAAACTGGCAATAAACACACATCTATCATTAATTACTGTAAATGTTAATGGACTAAATGCTCCAGTCAAAAGACATAGAGTGGCAGACTGGATAATAAAGCAAGAACCTTCAATATGCTGCATACAAGCAACCCACTTTAGGGAGAAGGACACATATAGATTGAGAGTGAAAGGATGGAAGAGGATATTCCATGCAAATGGAAAAGCCAAAAAATCAGGTGTTGCAGTACTGATTTCAGACAAAATAGACTTTAAAACAAAGGCCATAAAGATAAAGAAAGACATTTTATAATGATTAAAGGAGTGATACAAGATGAGGATATTACACTCATTAATATATATGCACCCAATATAGGAGCACCTAAGTACATAAAACAGTTACTAACAGAGATAAAGGGGGATATTGATGGGAATACAAACATAGCTGGAGATTTTAACACCACATTAACATCACTACACAGATCTTCCAGACAGAAAATAAATAAGGCAACAGAGAAATTAAATAATACAACAGAAAAATTAGATCTGGTGGATATTTTCAGAGCATTACACCCCCCAAAAATAGGATGTATATTCTTTTCAAGTGCACATGGAACATTTTCTAGGATTGATCATGTACTCGGGCACAAAAGAATCCTCAACAATTTTAAGAAGATAGAAATTATCTCAAGCATCTTTTCTGATCACAGTGCCATGAAACTAGAAATCAACTACAGAAAAACAAAGGAGGAAAGAAACTACAGCATGGAGATTAAATAATATGCTACTAAAAAACCAATGGTCAATGATGAAATCAAAGAAGAAATTAAAAAATACTTTGAGACAAATGACAACAAAAACACAACCCAAAGAATCTATGGGCTGCAGCAAAAGCAGCCCTAAAAGGGAAGTTCATAGTGATACAGATCTTCCTCAAAAAAGAAGAACAATCTCAAATAAACAATCTAACCTACCAGCTAAAAGAATTAGAAAAAGAAGAGCAAACAAAACCAAAAGTCAGCAGAAGGAAGAAATAATAAAGATCAGGGAGGAAATAAATAAAATAGAGATTTTAAAAAATTTTAAAAATCAATCAAACCAAGAGCTAGTTTTTTGAAAGAGTAAACAAAATTGACAAACATCTGGCCAGGCTCACCAAGAAGAGAAAAGAGAGGGCACAAATAAACAAAATAAGAAAGGAAAATGAAGAAATTACAACCAATACCACAGAAATACAAAATATCATATGAGAATACTATGAACAACTATATGGAAGCAAAATAGATAACCCAGAAGAAATGGACACGTTTCTGGAAAAATACAGTCCACCAAGACTGAATCAAGAAGAAATTGACCACTTGAACAAACCGAGTACCAGAAATGAAATAGAATTAGCAATAAAAAAGCTCCCCACAAACAAAAGTCCAGAACTGGATGGCTTCACTGGGAAATTCTACCAAGCACACAAAGAAGAACTCATACAAGTCCTTCTCAAACTCTTGCAGAAGACTGAAAAGGAGGGAGTACTCCCAAACTCATTCTATGAAGCCACCATCACTCTGATATTAAAACCAGACAAAGACACTACCAAAAAAGAAAATTGCAGACCAATATCACTGATGAACATAGATGCAAAAATCCTCCACAAAATATTAGCAAACAGAATCGAACAGCACATAAAAAAGATCATACACCATGATCAAGTTGGGTTCATCAAATCAAAACTACTTTGAGATATCATCTCACACCACTCAGAATGGCCATCATTCAAAAGCCCACAAATGATAAATGCTAGAGAGGGTATGGGGAAGAGGGAACAGTCCTCCACTGTTGGTGGGAATACAGTTTCGTGTAGTCATTGTGGAAAACAGTATGGAGATTCCTCAAAAGACTTAAAACAGCCTTACAATATGACCCAGCAATCCCACTCCTGGGCGTATATCCAGAGGGAACCTTAATTCAAAAAGACACCTTCACCCCAATGTTCATAGCAGCACTATTTACAATAGCCAAGACATGGAAACAACCTAAATGTCCATTGACAGATGACTGGATAAAGACGTTGTGGTATTTTTATACAATGGAATACTACTCAGCCATTAAAAATAATAAAATAATGCTATTTGCAGCAACATATATGGCCCTGGAGAATGTCATTCTAAGTGAAGTAAGCCAGTAAGAGAAAGAAAAATACCATATGATAACACTCATAAGTGGAATCTAAAAAATAGACAAGTGGAACTTTTATATAAAACAGAAACAGACTCACAGACATAGAATACAGACTTGTGGTTGCCAGGGGGAGGGGAGTGGGAAGGGATAAACTGGGAGTTCAAGATTTGCAGATACTGACTTGTATATATAAAACAGATAAACAAGTTTATACTGTATAGCACAGGGAAATGTATTCAATATCTTGTTGTAGCTTACAGTGAAAAAGAATATGAAAATGAATACATGTATATTCATGTATGACTGAAGCATTGTCCTGTACACCAGAAATTGACACAACAGTGTAAACTGACTATACCTCAATTAAAAATAAATAAATAAATAAAAATAAAATCTATTCTTCACTCAAAAAAAACCCTCAATATCACTAATTATCAGAGAAATGCAAATCAAAAATATGAGATATCACCTCACATCAGTCAGAATGGCCATCATTCAAAAGTCCACAAACAATAAAAGCTGAAGAAGGTGTGGAGAAAAGGGAACCCTTTTATACTGCTGGTGGGAATGTAGTTTGATGCAACCATTATGGAAAACAATTTGGAGATTCCTTAAAAAACTAAAAATAGACTTACCATATGAGTCATCAATCCCACTCCTGAGCATATATCCAGAGAGAACTCTAATTCAAAAGGATATCTGCACCCCAATGTTCACAGCAGCACTATTTACAATAGCCAAGACATGGAAACAACCTAAATGTCCATCAACAGATGACTGGATACAGAAATTGTGGTATATTTATACAATAGAATACTATTCAGCTATAAACAAATAATAAAATAATGCCATTTACAGCAAAATGGATGGACCTGGAGATCATCATACTAGGTGAAGTAAGCCAGAAAAAGAAGGAAAAATACCATGTGATATCACTCATATGTGGAGTCTAAAAAAATGACACAAATGAACTCATTTACAAGACATAGACAGACTCACAGACATAGAAAACATACTTATGGTTACTAGGAGGGAAAAGAGTTGGGAAGGGATAAATGGGGAGTTCGAGATTTGCAGATACTAACTCCTACATATAAAATAGATAAACAACAAGTTTCTACTAGATAGCATGGGGAACTATATTCAATATCTTGTAGTAATCTATAATGAAGAAGAATATGAAAAGGAGTATTTGTATGTACATGTATGACTGAAACATTATGCTGTATACCAGAAATTGACACAACATTGTAAACTGACTATACTTCAATAAAATAAATAAGTAAAAAGAAATGTGTAGAGTAGAATGAAAAAAAGCTAGTAATTGTCCAATTGGAGTTCTAGAAAAAGAAAATAGAGAAAATAGGATTGTGTTAGTTATCTACTACCATCAAACAAATTTCCCTAAAACTTTGCTGTTGCAAACAATAAACAGTTGTTTTCAGAAGGTCAGGAATCTGGAAACAGCTTACCCGAGTAATTCTGGCTGAGGATCTCACATGAAGTTGTAGTCATGATGTCAGCCAATGCTGCAGTCATCTAGTGATTAACTAGATCGGTTAGCCAGGATGATATAAATGTTCTAAACTTGAATATAGCTATTAACATAGTCTCATAGCATATATAGAAAAAAAAAAACAAAGTTGCAAGGAAAAATTGATAAATACACCATAAATGAAGGGATTTTAACAAATATTCTGTAAGATGAACAGATAAAACCAATATACTTATAGGAATAAGGAATATTTGAACATAATTAATAATTTATTTAATGGACATAAATTAAATCCTACACATCTAATGATCAGCAAATACACATTCTTTTCAAGCATATGTGGAACATTGATGAAAACTGGCCACATGTCAGTTCATAGAAAAAAATTCCCAGAAAGTTTCAGCCAGACTTCAAACCATGTTCTGTTTTCATTGCAATTATATTTACAATCAGTAAAAATTATTATAAGAAAATAGATTTGGAAAAAATAATAAGCATACTTTATTCAACAGCTAAAGGACCAAAGGTAAAATCCTAATGAAAATCAGAATAAACCTAGAATTGGATGGCAAACTTTATAAGGGCAAAAGCCATGTCTGTTTCTTTAACAATTTTACATTCTGGCATTTAGCAGGGGCTTCACTGATAATTGCCAAATAAATACATGAATGGATTTGAATCATAAAAGTTTAAAAATATTTACATGTAATTTAAAAAAAATTATTGTTGCTGCCTGCATTCTCTTGAGGTTAAAAAAAAAAAAATCTAGCAATTGTTAATCACAAGGTGTCCCTAGCTGAGCTATTAGAAAAGTCTGCTTGCTGGCAGATTGGTCAGGCTATTTTTTTCTTCAGCTTTATTGAGGTGTAATAGGCAGATCAAAATTGTATATATTTAAGGTGTACAACTTGATGTTTTGATACATGTATACATTGTGAAATGATCACCACAATCAAGTAATTAACATATTCATCAGCTCATAGGGTAAATTTTTTCAAATTTGTGATGAGAACACTTATATGATCTACTGTCTAAGCAAATTACAAGTATACAAGCATACAATGTGGTATTTTTAGCTGTGGTCACCATGTTGTAAATGAGATCTCCAGATCTTACTCACCTTGTGTAACTGAAACTTTGTACCCTTTGACCAAATTCTCCCCCAAATTTCCCACACTCCCCAACCTCTGGTAACCACCATTCTACTCATTATTTCTATATATTTGACTATTTTAGATTCTACATATAAGTGAGATTATGCAGTATTTGTCTTTCTGTATCCAGCCTATTTCACTTAGCATAATGTCCTCCAGATTCATCCATATTGCTGCAAATGGCAGGATTTCCTCCTTTTTAAGGGCTGAGTAATACTCCATCATATAATGCATGTAAAATTTTTAATTACCACAAAAATTTGAGGGAACTATTTTCATGAAATTCATTTGTAATCAGAAAAAAGAAAGAAATGTTAGTTATAAAATAAAGGAAAAATAGGAAACAGTCTTTTTTTACCTGGATAAAACTACACACAAAAAAATACTATTGTCTCAAAAAGTGAAATATATGTCATAGAAAGTTAAATAGCATGGAAATGTTATACTCAGTCAAATCCCCACTCTACACTTAAGGCAAATGAGGACCAAAGAGAGTAATTGTCTTTCCCAGGGCATTAAGGCTGTTTAAAAGGAAGGTAACTCATTTCCTGTTTCCACTAATTTGTAGCTGTACCACGTCTACACAATGTGTCTTCCACATGATTCCTGCTTTCACACATGACCTTCCTGTCCACACGGCTTCCCTCAAGTGAACCCTGAAGAACTTGACCTGGGAGTGTAAATAATAATTATAGTCATTTATAGGAATTTCTTATTATGTACATCTAATTAAATTATAATAAAATTGTGTATATTTCTAAAAAATTCACGTTGAAACACTGCTATAGCTTGTATTTTATCACAAAATGATATTGCCCTTGTGTACTTCATAATTTTTACCATTTTTATCTGCTTTCAAGGGAACATTGGTGCAAATATTCCATACTGCCTACCTATGGGGTCAGGAGAGGAAACAGGACACCAGAAGTGGGTAATGAGTGTTTATTCTAACTGCATATTTCTGAAGTCCTAGGCACTGAATTGACTAGTGTTTTTTCAAATTTCTCTTCATAGATTTGTAGTTACACTGTGAAATGCAACATACATTCAGCACTTCTCCAGAGCTCAATCTGTCCTGCTCTCCTGCCCTGTGAAGTGCCTCTGTGAACATGCATTTGGAGTTCAGAAAGATTGTTAAGGAGTCCATTTGTTTTTGGAAAAGAAATTTTCTAAGAAGCAGCATAGGTGCTGCCTTTTGAGAGAGTCCCAGTTCTCAGCATGTTAGGAAAATTCTTTTAAGACTGAGAAAGTGATTTCATTTTCAAATGTTCACCTTATTTTTGAAATACACCTTTTTGTCTTAAGTTCTAGAGTCCATTTACATGCAAAAAAATCTGAATTTTATAACTTTACTTTGAGAACTTTTACCTGTCACCAACAAGCTATGTCTAAAAGTCCCCATCTTTGTTCTTTAAGAAATAAACATTTTCTCACTACAAACTGACAGGAGGTAACATTTGGTACATAGATTTACTTTGTTATTCTAAGATCGTTATGTTCCCCAAACAAAATCCTGCTTTGTCCATTTTAGTCCATATATGGCTACAACACAGTGAGAACAAAAGAACTTTGAAATAATTATCTTCCTAAGACAAGAGTATATCATAAGACTATTACAGCAAGATAGATCATAAGAAGTTATTTCAATCTCTGGTTTTACAACAGTCAACTAAATGTAGAGGAAAATTCATGCTCTTGGGAGCTGTAGCAATTTTCCAGTCTTATGGATTAACTGACTCATCCATTCATTGGACCATTCCTTCACTCTTCAGAGTATATATTAAGTGCTCACTAGGTAGGATGTACATCTAGGTACTAGAGAAACAGAGCTGTAAACAACATGAAGTCCTCACACCACCACTCCACCCCATGGGGTTTGTATTCTAACAGAGAAGAGAAACAATAAATACATAAACAAATGAATGTGCAAGCAGTGTCCAGTTTTATGAAGAAAATAACAGCAGGGCTAGAGTGAGGAGGGGAAGTGGTGCCACAGATAAGGGGGCAGGGTAAAGTGTCTCTAAGGTGGCGACATTTGAACAGAGGCCTGAAAGAAGAAAAGCAAGAAGCCCCAGCAGTATCTCAGAGAAAGGGTTCCAGATGGAAGGCATGAGAGGAGCAGAGATCCTGAAACAGGGGTATGAAGGATGTGTTAGACTTTTTTTAGGGGACTTAATCTTTTCTGTTTTTAGCAATATTTTGTCTATATAATCTTGCATTTTCAACCCAGGATTGATGAATAAAACCAAAAGATTGTCACAGAGTGCCTATTAGGCCAATACCAGGCTGGCTACTCGAGATGCAGACTCCATTTAAAGGAACTTAAAGGACTCTTTGTAAATTAGAAGAGATCTTAGAATGTGAGCTCAGCCACTCAACCAGAATCTCTGAAATTGGGCAAAAATGTGCTCTTCCTTTGCATTATATAATCTAAGTTTAATTTTTTTTTAAGGGACAACAAGTATATCACTTGCAAAACAGACATTTATCTTTCACAGCCGAAAGTATTCCAGTAAGTCATAAATCAACTGGTCATTTCTCTGTTTAATGATTTACCACCTTATCAATGGCATCTCCTTGTTAGCTTTTTATGAGGCTTATTGTCTAGAGCCAGCCTCCAAAATTAGAGGCTAATAAATGATTAGCTACATGTCTAGATGTGCAACAGCTGACTGAGAAGTAATAAAAGATCCCTCCCCTCTTACCATTCAGCTGGGGGATTAGTCAGTGTCTACTGGCACAATCCTGTAAAGATCTGGAAATCACTCTGCTAATGTGTTCAATACAGGCAGCTGGGAGAAAAGCCTCTCCGAAGTGGCTTTGGAGAAACTCAGTAATCTGATTTGACTGCTTATACTGATCACATTTAGAAGTCTCAGACCTCTACCTCCCTCTGCCATGTGTCTGTAGTCAGAGGCAGATATTGATATTTTGAATTTGATTTATAATTCCAAAAATTCATGGGCTTTTCAAGTGTGCTGTGAAATTTCAGCCATCTGGATTGAGTCGACTAATTTTGGAAGTCCAAGGAATGCTAACAATAGCTGCAAAAAGGTCATCTTTTTAAAGAAAATCCTTTCTTTCCTGGTTAAGTTACAAGCAAATTATGTAAAAATATTTGTAAAGGCAAAAATGTTTTATATTCCATTAGAAAGTAAAGTTTTCTTGCATTGCAGAAGGATCCTTTCTAGCCCAATCTAGATATGTAGGAATGTCCCGCCTTGAAGGATATTAGATAGATAGATAGATAGATAGATAGATAGACAGACAGACAGACAGACAGACAGATAGATAGATAATGGATGGAAAGAAGGAAGGAGGGAAGGGTTAGGGAGGAAAGGAGGAACAAGGGGGAAGGAATCTAGATCACTAGGACCTAGGACCTGTTGCCCAGGTTTCCAGATCTAGAAACTTGATATGCTTGATTTTTCTCAGGATTGATGAGCCTCTTGGAAGCTGACTCAGTCTAACAATCTCACAAAAGAATATTTATAAAAATATTATATTCAAAGTCATTTAAAAATTTCCTAGATGAAATCTCTCTGACCAAGATCTAAGGCCAATCGCCTGCCTTCTTATGGAAAAATGCAAAAGATACATTCAGTAGTAAACTGTGGTTGGTGGTGAGAGAATTTGAGCCGAAGGAGTTGGTATTCTGTAGCAGAAGTCACTATTATTATTATAGAAAGAACAGAAAACAGAGCTGCTAAAGTAAGCGAGCTGATGGCTGAGGCAAAGGAATACAAATGGCCCTACTTTTGTAGGGTCGTCACATGTGAGATTCAGTGTGCAGATCCGAAAGTGCAGAAACTCAATGCAGATGGTACAATTACAGAAGATCAATCAAAGAAGGAATAACTCTTGTTAATGTAATTCACAATAAGTAGGTGTATATGCTGGTTATTAGCACACTTCACAAAATATTCCTGGACTTCACTTTTCCCCACCCCACTGATATAAGACATGCTCATTATTTTAGCCAAAAAAATAAATGAATAGAAGTGAAATGTGTCACTTTCAAACCTAAGCTCTAAGAGGCAGGGTATGATTTGCCACTTCCCCTGATATGGTTATTACGGACACACAGGGTGAGTCAACTGCCCCAGGACAACCTTTGTTGGGTAAGTGTGTGAGAAAGAAATAAGTGATTGTTAGGTTAAGCCACCAACATATTGTGGCTGTTTATTATTAAGGATAACCCAACCTATTCTTATACAGCCCACTATTAAAAATTATTTTAAATTAAGGCACACCTTCTTGGAATCAAAGTATATTGACAGACCAATGAATACATATAAGTTGACTTGATGTTTATATCATCACAACAAAGGGAACACCAGAATATTGTGAGATGCCTGGAAAAGCACAATTAACTATGACTGCACTGTAATAGAGCATACTCTGGCCAACGTTATAAAGTTTTATATGCTAGGTAACCTCTTCAGGTCAGTCCTCTGTTGCCCATTCAGCTCACCACATATTGTTATTTAGTTAATATTTTAAACATCAACTCACTTTTTAATATGGATACATTTTTTAATGTCTACTCCATGTAAACAGAAAATCAGTTTCACTTGCCATAAATAAAATGTCACTGTACAAAGAAATGCTATGAATAAGTAGTTATTCAAGACTAAGGAGATGTGGTTGCCTGCTCTGAGGAGATTTAAAATCCCACTAATGCAAACTGAAACTTTCTACTTGACATAATCACAGAAGTGAGAGGAAATTAAAAAGAGGGCATTTACTCATTAAATCATTGCTATGTAGTGCCCTATTCATGTTCCATCTAAAACCATTTTCAGGACCAAACAGTAGTCTCTCTATACCTCAAAAAGCAAGGCATTATTTTAACTCTCCTAATATGAGGATCAACTCCTAGTTGTCCTCCATGACTGTGTCTGTCTGCAGTCACCAGTCAGGTGGTCACAAGCAAGCGGATAACTGTGATTGAACACAGGTGTCAGATGTCCCACTTTCTTTCCTTGTACCCCTGTGTTATGGACCACTGATGCTGTGGGCCATAGGCTCATTTCAACTTCTGAAAATAATCTTCTCCCATGTGCAAAAAGTCTTCCTGAGACTTTTTGGAGTTCTATTGCAGCAGCTGGGTGCACCGTTAAGCACCCAACTAACTTGTATTTCCTTCCTTCCTCCATTAATAATCAGTTTCTTTTCCTGATGGAAAAAAAAATTTAATGACTGAAATTTCCTCTTAGGCTCCCTTTTAGCTACAAGGAGAAAAACTGATTCCTACCCACTTACGTTTTACTGTTGGAATTATTTACTCATACTCCACACCTATAATATTGATGATATTATCCAATGGACCTCAGAGGCTTGGCTTGGTCTCTGTTTTCATATACCTACAAGGTTATCCAACTTTGAGCTTAATTTTCACTCACATTAGGGACCAGAGACTCTAAGGACAAAGAAGAATCATTCAGCCTGTTGTTTATTCTCTGTGAATTAAACTAAATGCGAGATCAGGGCTTCTGTGTGCACTAGGTCAAGCTGAGAGTACACAACAGGCTAGAGAATTAAATTAGTGTGCTATTCTCAGAGAGATAAGTATGAGCTGAAGTTTTATCACAACAGAAAGATCCTTCCGCATGCATTTCTTACCTAATGTTGAACTTTTATCAAAGAATTTTTTTTCCAACTAGCTGTTTCAAATAAATGCTAACCATACAGTGTCCCTTCTCTCCCTTCAGGATATACAAACCACAGAATTCCGATGACTCACCCCAAAATAGCTTATGAATATGCCAAGGACGGAAGGGCATGCTGTTTGGTTCTTTAAAACTTCCTGCCAAACTGAAGAAACCGAGAAACTGAACATACACAGATATTTAGGGACTAACTATGAGTAATAATGAGAATTTAATCCCTTTTAGTCTTCTGGGTTAGCAACAGCTTGCCTAACATGTCCGGTTACATCCTGTTTGCTACATGTGACTCCTCAAATAAATAATAATATTAATAGCACAGTGTTTCATTGTTAACACTGCTGTTATCTGTGTCAGTGGTTCCCAAATATTTGCAGCCATTTCTAGATTAAGGTCACATCTTGGAAGAACTATCAGTTAATGTCTTTATGGAACAAACATTATCACTATGACTTTGAAATAAAAAGACAGGATTCATTGTATAGAAGTTTAAGGCTGCATAATCCCTTAGAAAGGAAAGGCAATAGAATATATTAATTAAAATCTCAGGTTTGAATTCCAGTCCTTACCCCAGCGATGCCACCTTTAGCAGTTATGACCTAACTTTACCATATGTAAAGTGAGGCCGATACTATTATCTGTCTAGGGTTAGGACAGATGAGGTGAGGATTGTGGGGTGAGGATTAAACAAAGGTATGTATGTAAATAAGGGGTTCTGCTAAGTAAATAAATTATCTAGTGCTATTAATGAATCTGAAGGCCACAACCATTAAGTGACTAACAAGGGTCACACACTCATTAGTGCAGTGCCAAGAAAGAGCATTGTGAGACTGTGCTTAAAAACAGGCTCTGGAGCCTGTCAGCCCGAGTTCAAACCCCAGTTTTCCTATTTATTAACTGTAACACCCTGGGCAGTCACTTACCTTTTCTGTGCTTCAATATTCTTATCTAGAGCCTGTCAGCCCGAGTTCAAACCCCAGTTTTCCTATTTATTAACTGTAACACCCTGGGCAGTCACTTACCTTTTCTGTGCTTCAATATTCTTATCTATAATATTGAGGTAATAATAGTACTTTTCTCACAGGGCTGTTTTGACAGCTTAAAAGGAATACACATAACAGTGACTGGTACATAATAACTAATCAACAAATACTACTACCCCGAACTGGGAAGTCCTGGTTCTTCTAAAAAATAATGTATAAGTAAAATAACTGTCAACAATGACAGACTTTTTAAAACTAGGTCCAGATAAAGCAACCCAAACTGTAAAAAAAAATACATAACTTAAAAATTTACTTGATGTGGTTTACAAAGTGATCAGAATATTTGCAGATGACTTTTCTTTTTTGTCTGGTTGGTTGTCTTTTTTTTTTTTTTTGAACAGAGGAGGTAATTCGGTTTATTTATTTATTTTGTAACAGAAGTACTGGGGATTGAATCCAGGGCCTCGTGTATGCTACACACTCACTCTACCACTAAACTCTACGCTCCCTCCAGTGCCTTTTCAGATTAAGATACACGTCTTCTTCAACCATGCTGTTGTGTCATGTTTCCCTTTTCCTACAGAGGAAGGATACCAAACAAACAACTTAAAAATATTTCAGACGGTAACCCCAATTGCTGAAGAGTCGCTTTAATTGGAGTTTGGAAAGAATGCCAACATCCGGCTGCCCTTGACATTCGTGGAAGAAGAACAGTGCAGTGGGAGAGTATGAGACTCCCTGTCCCAGTCCAGGCTCTGTCACCTGACCAGCTACAGTAAGCTGCTCAACCTCTGAGTTGCCATCTGTAAAACGGGGCAGTAAACAGTGCCTGCCTTATTACACATACTGCATGGAGACACGTATGTGACATGCTTTAAAATAACATGTTCTATTCATATTCATATTTAAATATTGTTATGACACTTAGACTAGTTTATTCAAAACTGTTCTGAAACAGTTAAGAGTCATAAATGTAGTTTCCTTTTCTTTGCTTATTACATATTCAAAGGACATAGATACTCTCATTTTATTTATTTTTTTCTTAAGCATATTTTTATCAGTCCTTTTTATTGAAGCACAGTTGATTTGCAATTTTATATTAGTTTCAGGTGTACAGCATTGTGATTCACTATATTTACAAATTAAACTCCATTAAAAGTTACTATAAGATAATGGCCATAGTTGCATGTGCTGTATGATAAATCCTTGTTGTTTATCTATTTTATACATAGTAGTTTGTATCTCTCAGTCCCTTCCTCTTATCTAGCCCTTCCCTCTTTCCATCTCCTCACTGGTAACTACTAGTTTGTTTTCTATATCTCTTAGTCTGTTTCTAGTTTGCCAAATATATTCATTTGCTTTATTTTTTATATTCTCACATGTAAGTCATATCATACAGCATTTGTCTTTCTCTGACTTATTTCGCTAAGCATATCTTCCAGTTCCATCCATGTCATTGCTAATGGCAAACTTTCATGTTTTTTTATGGCTGAGTAGTATTCCTGTGTGTGTGTGTGTGTGTGTGTGTCTGTTTGTGTGTGTGTGTGTATCTCACATCTTCTGCATCCATTTATCTGTTGATTGAAACTTAGGTTGCTTCCATATCTTGGCTATTATGAGACTCATTTTAAGAAGCAGTGGGGTAGACAGTGGGGTAGAGAAACAAACAAACAAAAACCTTCAAATCCTAGAGAAAGAGAAAAATAATTTGAAACTTGCCAGTCCTGACATGTGATAAAAAGGCATATTTTTACATCTCTTGATGAGAATTAGCACAGAACCCCATACATGGTAGGTGCTTAAGACATATTTGTTTAAATAATAACTAAGAGCAGATTAAAGATTTTAGGATTTATTGTGTCCAGCCCCTAATTGAAACCATCATATCCCTACTCCCACCCAATTAGTACCTAATTTGAAAATCATTGATCTAGGCCCCGCCATTGATGGCTTCCAAGAGTTAAAGGCCTGTACTTGACAGTACCTTAATAAAAAGGTTAAAATGGTGACAAAGGTATAGATAAAGAACTTCTCCCCAAACCATCATTTGTTTCTCAAATAATAAAGTACCTTTGCATTGCCTTGGAGTTCTGCTAGTGATTTCAATCCCCAGTTGAAACCAAGTGGTTAAAGGTCCTCAGAAACCATATTCCCTACCCACAATAGACACCATATCCAAAAATGAGAGAAAAAATATCTACATGACCTTTGTACTCCATGTGTCTCTTGAAGCACCATAAGAAATGAATGGGGATGTTTTGTGATTTGGGAGTAGCATTGGGGCCTGGACAGGTATGGCACCTCGCAGCTCCTCACATCTTCCAGGAGAAAACTTACGGGACAGAACTCTGCTTAAAAACTTCAGAGAACTTCATAATTCAGACTGCTTCCTTTGATCATATCACATCTGAGGATCAGATGGAGACGGTTCTTCAGGGTTGCACGTGTTTGCTGGCACAGCACTCTCATTGCGTCAGAGCCTCACCTGACACTGACTCATTATTGGATGAAAGCCCAGGGATTGGTCCTTTGTAACTTGCAAAGTCCAGCCAGTATTCCAAGCCCTTTTAGAAATGGTCCACCAACTCGCTCCCCCACTCTACCCTGAAATATTTCCGTCACAGACTCCTGAATTCTCTTGCCACCATGAGTTAGCTCCTGTCTCTCCTGATGGCTCTTCTCCCCCATTACAGCTGGCCTTTGTATCAAAACCTAATGCAAACGCTGGGAGGCTCTTCTTTGTGGGCTTTCAATAAATATTTATTCAACTCAATTCAGTCACATTCAGAGATAACAGGCAGCAAGATATCAGACTTCCTAAATGCATCTGAAAACTCATTGCCTGGGGTCAGGGTGATAGCGGGTTGTTTCCTTACAGAAAAACCAATTTTCTCAAATGTACTGCATTAAGCCTCAATACAGATACTATGTCTTATTCAAGCTTTATAAAAAATTCAACATGTCTGTCATAGCAGCTTAAGGCTCCAAGGCAGAAAATCTGAATCAGTAACAAAATTCTCCCAAAGTAATAGATGGTTCACAGACACCAAAGAAACAGTCAAACCTATCATGAAATATATATTGGACAAAGAGAGCATAGAACCAGCTCTTGTTTCTCGATATTTCAAACAGTATGTCCTCCCATCTTCCACAGTGGATTCCCTATCTTATTAGTTTGTATACATCCTGTGCCTGCCAAATGCTAGGAACATAAATACATTATTTTGCGATTTTTTTTGTTACAAAATTAAAAATAAAAATAAACGAATATGGAGTTGCAAGAGAGTAAGAAAGGAAGTGAAAAAGAAAGCAAAAAAAAAAAAAAAAAAGAACAAACCTGTGGTTAATCAACATTTATTCTATGAGTATGAGCACTTTAGTATCATTTTGTGTGTAATGACATCTTAAATCTAAAAACAAGCTTACGAAGCCCAATTCTGTGTCCAACCTGGACAAAGCTAAACTCTTATCTATTCTCTGCACCTGTAACCGCTTGACTTATAAACAGTTTGCCCTTTTACTTTGCTTCACGGTCAGCTGCACAGCAGAAGGAATGCCTGAGATCACGTGGCTGTTGTGACTAATCTCTACAAAGAATAGTGCAGGAGATGAAAGGGAAGCCACCTCCAAAGCCCTCAAAACCAGGAGCAGGGAGCCCACCAGCCCAATGTGGTGAGTCACAGTGCAAGGATATCATGATGTGACTTGCTGGAAAAAAAGAAAGAAAAGAAAACAAACAAACAAAAAACCACTGAAATGAATTTGGGCAATATGGAACAGAGATAGTACAAGAAAAGAAAATAATTGGCTAGTTTCTGATACTTTTTCCTCTTAGAAGACAGATAATATCGTATCTTAGTATAAAGTTTAAAATACACTGCCTCAGTTAATCAACCATTAGTATGTTACACAGCCTCAGAAATTATCATTATGAATTTCACCTGGTAGCATAAAAATTCACCTACTTGTTCATCTGATAAATATTTTTGACCTATTTGCTGCCTCTGCTTTAGATGCTGGGTGTATATGAAAAGGCAAAACAGATAAACACCTCTTCCAGAATGGACCTAACATTCTAGTATAATGTGCATGATATAATGCTGGGTCAAGGCACAGAATAAAATCCAGGGCAGCAAAAAGGAAAGAGCATGAATTTTGGTGGCCTGGCAGACACAGTTTTAAACTTTTAAATTTAAAAATAAAATTTCTAGGAATAAAAATATATAATCATTAAAATTAGAAATGCACTGAGGGAAGTGGCCAGCCAACATATGGGGAACACGTTTATTTTTGTGGGCTTGAATCATTGATCCATACTTTTTTAAATTGTTCGTCTTAACAGCTTTATTAAAGTATAATTGATATACAAAGAACTGCACATATTTAATGTTGTACAATTTGATGAGTTTGAAGATATGCAGCACCAGTAACATCATCACCACAATCAAGGAAATACACATATCCTACACCTCCTAAAATATTCTCATGTCCTTATTAACTTTTCTTTTTTCTTTTTTAGGGGGACTAGAACACTTAATATGAGATCTACCCACAGCAAGTTTCTAATGGCATAATACTGTATTGTTAACTATAGGTACTGTGTTGTATAGTAGATCTTTAGAACTTACACATCGTTCATAACCGAAACTGGCTACACATTGAATAACTGCCTATTTCCCCCTACCACTGCCACTCCCCCAGCTCCAGGAAACCACTATTGCATTTTCTGCTTCTATGAGTTTGACTATTAGATTCCTCATATAAGTGGAACCATGTAGTGTTTGTCCTTCTGTGACAAGCTCGTTTCACTTAGCTTGATGTCCTTTAGATTCATCCATGTTGTCACAGATGGCAGGATTTCTCCTCCTTTTTTAAGGCTGAATAATATCTATTGTATGTATACACCACATTTTCTTTATCCATTCATGTGCTGATAAACACATTGGCTGTTTTCATATCTTGGCTATTCTGAATAATGCTGTAGTGAACACGGAAATGTGATCCATACTTTTTCTGTTGAGATATCATAAAATACAGTGATTTCTTGGGGCAAGGGTTCTTAAGTGAGGTCCATAACTCATAGAATTCAGGGAGTCTGTGAATTTAAATAGGAACAATTTACATACGTATTTTCATGAACTAGAATCTAGCATTTCTTTCTATTTTAAGTGTAAACAACAAGTCATGGTAGAGATAATAATAACTTAGATTTTTTGCCAATATATAGCTCAGATATTTTCATATCACATAATAATTGTTGCTGTATCACAAATATTGCTTATTTCATCTCATCAAAATCATTATACTCATTATAATAGACCTATGAACTTTCCTATTATTTATTACATTGATTTTAGAGTATATAACTATTTCACAATTATTATATTTAAAAAATTTTTGATGACTACACTTCAATGTAATTGGCTTCTTCTGTAGTATTTTGTATTTGAGCCTATCCATTTAAAAATCATTATTTAGAGAAGTCCCTAGGCTTCCTCTGACAATCAAAAGTGTCCATGGTATAAGCAAGGTTAAAACAATACTGCAAAAACAAACTCAGAAAAAAAAAGTTATAACCACCTGCAAATTTAAATTTAAATCAATTCCCTTTTTATTTTTTAACTCTGAAAATGGCCTTCAATATAGCCCTTTGACAAATTTTACTAAGCATATTTTTGTTTTGTCTTTCAAGTTTTAATGTAGACGTTTGTCACAATTTTAATAGTGAAAGAGGAAAAAAGTGAAGAAAGAAGAAGTGAAAGATTTGTTTTTGCAATTTATCAAGCTATACTCTGTTACCTCCTTTCATACCAAAAAAAAAGGAAAAAAAAAGATATTTGAATGCCCCTAGTTTCTCTTATTTTCAAATCACTCATCTAAGAATTTATATTGGAAACTAAGCATATGTTCAACCTCTTGAGGAAGTAAATTATTTACATTTACTACTTGACATTTAAAATATAATTTAGTTTTCAGATGTTTCTATGCAAGAGTCTGAGTTTGGGTATTCTATGATTTAACAAGGCTGCTTTATCTCATTGCATCTTAGATTTCTTCATAAAATACAGAAATGAAATTCAAATATTTTCTCTTCACACTGTTATTTTGCCCCCTTCATCTCCCTCTCTGGACCTTTTCTATGGCATTCTATCTTAGTCCTTAGAGTTCTACCTGTTTGTGTCTCAGTTTCATTCAACTCAACTGACCCACCATACACCAACCAGAATTTCAAAAGAAGCTATGAACAGCAGCACTATTCTAACTGGAAGATCATCCTGACTCCCTCCCTGTTTACTCTTGAGATGTTTGGGCCTCCTTTCATCTCCAGTTCTCAGATTCTGGCAAAGTAATCCACTCTGACGTCAGCTTCTAACCCTCTGGATCCCAGGTTGCCACTGAAATTTTTGCATTGTGCCAGGCTGATTCTGTGGCTCTGCTCATACAACTAATTTTGTAGTCTATGCTGCCTTGAGGGAGAAGTCTCCCTGTCTAGGATGAGACTCCAGATTCCCAGAGGACAGGGGTTTGGCCACCCCACTGCCTCTTTTCACATAGCCCAGCCAGATCTGGAAGGATCTATACCATTGTTGAAACAGGACTTTTAAATGACCCCTTGTATGATGTCATTGGTCCTCTCCTGAAACTCACATAAAATTGACCTCCTTATTACACTTTCAAATCTACTTCAGCAAAATGACATATCCAATACAAGAGAAAAGTGGCCTTATCGGAAATTTTTCACAGAGGATAGAGAAATAAATTGAATTACACCTCGCAACCCAGAGAAATACTTCCAGAAATGTTCTTTACTCTTCTGTCTCCCCCACACCCCCACATCATACAGCAGTAGCCTCCCCTCCCCACCCCCTCTCTCTGGCTCATTGCTGCTCTCCAAATTACATGCAGCTATAAAAAACAATAAGAAATACTGCTATGAACTCATGTGACACAATTTCCCAACGATACAGTGAAGTGACACACAGTACAATGCATAAAAGCATGTATAGCAAACTACCTTTTGTGTAACAGAAGACAAAGAAACAAGAATAGTACATATACCAGCATAGCTTCACAAAAAGAAACAAGAAAGGAGAAACCTGAAAGTAATGAAGTTGGTTACCTGCAAGGGGTGAGGGGAACAGGGTAGAAGGGCTATGCAAGGCAGTGACATTTCCCTGTGAATTTCTATTTTTTTAGTTTTGACTTGAAATCATGTTAATAGTCTACATACTCAAAGAATGAACATAAATTTTTTTAAAGGGTAAGAAAGGAGAAAAAACTAAAACTGAAAGCAAACTGAAACAAATGAGCCCAATGTTATTTGAAAAGAAAAACAGAACATCACAGGGATAGGATGGCAATAAAAGAACTACTCCAAGTAAGTTACGATCACAGTATTTGACCCTCAGCCTTAGATGAGGCATAAAGCAGAGGGTGGAGAACAGGAAACACACTTTGAACCCTTTTTAATAGGTTTTCTTTTTTAATGGTATAGGCAAAGAAATTCCTAATTATTTTATGTCTGTTATAGGACTTAGTAAATGAAGAAATGTGTTGAGATGATTGGGAGCCATGGTTTCCTCACTGTTGAAGGAGGGACAAACTAATACAGAACAGAGAAGGCAAAACCCTGTGGGGATAGATCTGAATTGGTAGTATCAGCATGGACTCAAAATTTCTAATATATATAGCTGTATATGCATATATACATGTCTGTACACATACTTATGTAATTTACATCTGTGTATATATAGACATATGTGCCTGTGTAGCATAGGCATATATGTAGACATATCTAGATATACGTTTTAGTCATGTTCACGGAAAGGCTTAAAGGCAAATTGTCATAGTAGCAATGAACACCCCCAGTGTCCAGATATTAGTCTCTAACACCATTCATCACTAAAGATAAACAGGAATTCTAGTTTCCTTGATGCCAGACTTCACTCAACTGCTCAAACTAAAGCTTTTTAATTAACTTTTAAAAATGAACAGTTATTATTAATGATTAAAGATCTATAAATGCCTTCTACATTCTTTTTTTGCCCTTTATGTTCTTTTGAAAGGTAAATAAGGACCCCCCAATCTTTAATATTTTTAAATCAAATAAAATTCCTAGAGTACTTTGGTAAATAACTTGTTGAATTCTTTAAAGAACCTTATTTCATAGTTCAAATCAGAAATGAGCTGTTGATACGAGTTTACTGGGATTGGGGATAACAGAAATGTCAATGCTTAGAGACATACTACTCAAAGCATATTAAGCATATGCCACCAAAGAAACTGTTTAGGAAATTAACTTGTAGAGTAGTCTTAATGTGGAAAACATCTACCTTTGCTTTGACAGGCTTTTCCTAGACTAGGTAGAAGTTATTCAAGAAGATCTCTGATCTATGGGTTAAATCAAAGGTTTGTCATTAATACTTTTTCTGACCTCCTTGAGAATAATTAAGTGAAAATTTTTTTAAATCCAAGAAACTTGAGCTTACAGGAGGTTCCAGTTGTGTACCTTTTGTTCACCCCAGGCAACCTCCTGTTTTGCATCCTATCTCACTTGACTTAAATTTTTGGCGCCAGACTTACAATTTCTTTGCCAGAAATAGTTAGCAACCTTAGTATGCCATTAGATTTTGGTGAGTGGCTTCTCATAAAGGAAAAAAGTATACAGTCTTAGCCTGCTCTTCTTGTAATGAGATGTGGCCATGGGTTTCTTCCTGGGACCCAGGTTCAGGTGGTATCAGCAAGGAGCCCTGTGAACCCGCACTAACCCATCAGCAAATGACTCACCCTGCTTCCTATTGATAAGGTCAATTAAGAACGGAGTTGCCAGAGCCCCAAAGGGGAAAAACCCGCCTATTGGGAGCCAAGGCACCACCCTCGGCAGTTAAACCTAAATTCAGCCTAGGGTCTGACTATAACCAGCTTGCTGCAGTTAAGCAAGCGTGGGTGTCCTGAAAACTCAAAACAGGAAGGAGACCTGGATGTCATTCAGGTCTACTAGTTCATTCTTCAGAGATCAAAAGTAAAGTTGCTCAAATGAATTGCTCAAAACAATGGCACACCTACGTCTAAAATCCTAATCTTTGGTCTAGATTCTAGAATTTTCTCTGAAACAGAATTTGTGTGGTGATTATTTTATGTAAGTTGTAATCAGCTAATGAATATAATGCACACAGGTTATTAAATGTATATAAGAGATGGTTGAAGTAAAATCCCCAATTTATGAAAATCATTACAGGTGAAAATAGATGCAGTGATGTGTTGTAAAGAAAATGAAAACATTTTAAAACATAGCATGTTAGCATTGAGAGAACACTTGGGTGGTTATCTGTCTCAGTGATTTTACAAGGGGTTTTTTATTGCTGGGTTTTTTGAGGTTTGGGGGGAGGGGGAAAGGGAGAAGTGTTCTGTTATTTTGTTTTGGTTTGGTTTTTTTAGACTGTTTTTAAACAGCGGCCCCCGCGGCACCTTTTCATTCCTAGGAACCCAGTCAGTTTGAAAACCCCCATCTATTCCTGTCCCCTTGCTTTATTTAACGGGAACTGTAGGCCAGACACCATGGTCGCTCAGCAAGAAGCAAAGACGTTTACTTAATGAAGTAACGAAATAAAAAGACCTTCTCAATCCATTCTTACTATGCTGCCAAGGGAGGCCTAGGGAAGAGCGAGAAAGGGGAGGAAGTCGGGGAGGGAGCCTCGCGCGAGCTGTCAGCCTTTGACCGAGGCGGCCAGCCCCGGCCGGCCCGAGCTCGGTGAAGACGGGCAGCAGCCGAGCACCAGAGACCCGCGGGACTCCGCGGCCTCCAGGAGGCGCTGCAGGGCCCGAGATCTGCTCCGTGGCTGTGGCTTGGGTGGGAGGAGCGCTTCAAGGCACAGACTCATTCATAGAGCATCTGTAGAATGAATGCAGTACTGAAAGAGGTTGCAAAAGCAATGGAAGATCTGGTCCCTGTGGGGATGGAGTTTACGGTGGAGTTAGCATCGGGGTGTGTGTGTGTGTGTGTGTGTGTGTGTGTGTGTGTGTGTGTGTGTACGCTACAGAAGAATCTCCAGAAGCAGATACTTAGGAGAATGTTGTTGCGATGTTCCAGAACTGGTGGGGTACGTTGGTGTACTTGAAAATCCTGCTGGATTGACAAGATACAGTGCAATCTTCAAAGGTTTTTTGTTGTTGTTGTTTTTTGCGAGAAGTGTCTGTACATTACTAGGGTTTGAGAAATACCGGCTCAGCTGCATCACAATTGTTTCAGAATGATGAATTCAAATTCCCTTGGATCCGAATGTTAATCCTGATCCTGGGGACCATGAGAACCTAACCGGATGCTCTGACTTGGGAGGTGACTGTGTTTGCATTGTTAAGTTACCTGAAAGAATCATGAACAGGAGGGGTCATTAAGGAACCCATCAGGCCCAGTGTCCTTTTATCCAAAAGTTAAATATTTAAACCAGTCAAAACAGACATTCACTTATCTTAGAGTTAATACTTTCCCGGATATATTAATGACTCATTAATTGTTTATTTCATACTTCAAAATTTTATTGATTGCAGCGTTCAAAGCAATGGGGGAAATTCAAAAGAAGACTACAAAGAGGGTCCTCTAACAGTTTACTGAGGAAAGATAGTACGTCCACAGCCCATTTACTTGGAAATCAATACACCATTATGTGCCAAAGTGGACATAAAAGTTTAGTGTATGAAATGTTAGTATCAAACAACCAGTAAGGAAAGAAAAGGTTTTTTTTTTGTATGATACAGAAATGAAATAACTGGAAAAAGTCCTGTCAGTGCCTCCCGTTATACCATACTCCTAAAATTAATTCAGAAAAAAAAAAAAGAATTCAGTGTTTTTAAAAATCATACATCAACATGAAGCAAGTTTAAGCATATACATATTATCTTGGAATGGGAAGGACTTTCTAAGTAAAATCTTTGAAAGAAATAACAGTAAAAACTATTGATAGGCCTGACTGTAAAAATGTAAAATTTCATAAGGAAAAAACAAATGAAAGTAGAAGAAAAAACCAGGAAAATATTTAACAACATAAGATACCCAAAAAGCTTTATCTTTATTACAGATAAAGTTTTTACAAATCAATAAAATCTATTTCTAGTTCCTAAAATAGAAAGTTGGTCCAACATCATGATAGGCAAATTACAATTGTGATAGAAACATCTGAAAAAGAATTTTCAAAAAAAGCACTGAAGAATAATTCATTCTCACAAAAAGTTAAAGGAAAGATGTAATATTTCATGCATATTTTATTTTGAAAGTTACATGTTAATATTTTATAATAATGAAGTTGAATTAAAATAAGTACTCATTTTCTGGAAATTAAATTGGAAAACAATTTCTGGGAAATAATTAAGCAATAGATTCTAAAAATCTTACAAGCATTCATACTCTTGAACACAGTAATTCTGTTTTAGGAAATCAAATTAAATTTTATAAAAATTAAAAAGGAAGCACTTTTAAATTGACTTTCTAAAATGTTATGCAATTAAAACTAAAAATATTTGCAAATTAATCCCAGAGACAATAATTATTTTTACTATAATAGGTAACAAGTCTATCATCATCATCAAAATGTCATTAGAATAAACGTTTCTTCAGATAAGTCTTTTATGACTTCCAGTGATGTTTCTAATTTTTGCTCAATTGTAATAAGTGAGATATGCTGTCAAAAATAATATGAGACAAGTAAATGTGAATATGGATTGAATATTAAAAATTACTGTTAATTTTGTACATGGTGATAATGATATGATTGGTACATAAAACATATTCCTTCAATTAGCAATGCAATGAAGTATTTGTGGGTGAAATGAGACAATGTCTGCAATTTGCTTAAATACTCACCCCCCCCCCAAAAAAAGTGAGACTCTAAATGAAACAAGATTGGAAAAACATTAATAATTCTTGAAGCTGTATGATAAGGTCATGAGAATTTATTACCCTTTCTTCCTCTACTTTTGTGTATGCTTTAGATTTTTCACAATACAGAGTTTTTAAATGTCAGTGGAATGATTTTGGCAGCTACTAATAAACATATTTTACAGGGAGGAAAACAATGTCCTAGAGAAATATAGGATGACACCTTCTAAGGCAGTAGAATTTTTTCTCAGTGCTCTTTATCTTGTTAAAAATGTAAAATATCTCTGGCTTTTGAGTTATCTACCTTCCTTTGGACCCCTCACACATTTTTTTCCTCTCTAATAACAATGCATTTCACTACATGAGTGCTAGAAGTGGGTCAAGAACCACGGTGAAAATCATTATTAAAATCTCAATAAATCTTAAGGCTGCTTGTCATATTTTAAAACCGTATTTTTATATATAAATATATAAATGAATATATGTTTTATATTATTTATTTTAAAATTATATATTTATATGTATTTTAAAGAATATTTTATAAAATATAAACATATTATATATTTATAATTTTTATAGATTTATTTTAATTATATTTTTAATAAGCCAATATTCCCATCACTTATAGATAGAAATAAAAATTTATTTGTACAACTGTGGTCAGTGTCAATATGCAAAAGAGTACATCCAAAAAACTGCTCCTACCATGCTATATCCTATAATGTGTTTCTTGCCGCTGCTGTTGGGAACAAAGTTTAAGAGGACCATTAAGATGGATTGAAATGAGACTTCTCTTGTGTTATTTCAATTTTGATCTTTTCTCCCACCACAGATACAAGATGGGAGGCAGTATGGAAATATATTATTATAAAGGGTAAAACCTCTTGCTCAGGAAACTCTCTCTTCACTTCCAAAGTGATATGGGATTTCTGCTTATGCATGGCAAGCCTTGTCTCGGTTAGTAGTCTGACCTGTTCTGGAGTCTTAAGCTAATTGGTCTGTTTTAGTGGCAGACTTGCTATACATGATCTGCAAACACAGTGAGATTTGAAACCATCAGGCTTGTTTGATTCTTTCATATCCTCGTGGTCTTTACTCAGCTTTGAACTCTTGGCTCCATGACCCAGCCTCCTCCATCCTTGCCTGTACTGCCATAGATCTTGATTGACATTTAGAAGTTCTTTCTCTACTGTTTGTACCTTCAGTCTTCCCCAATAGAACTTGACTTATCATGCTTTCAATTATTCCCCTCTGCCTTCACCCTGTTCCAATGAGTTCTACATCACCACTACCCAGGTCTTTCTAGCCTCCCTACTTTCCTGCCCCTCCCCCATCCACGCTAACCACAACCCAGTAGAGATGCATTTGGGTATCCGACGCGCCCAAGGCTACAGAGTTGTGATAGCTCATCTATCAGCTCTAAACAAGTGATTCTCATAATAAGTCATTTTAACAAAGATTTATAAAATAAACGCTGATAGTACATATTTTCTAGGGTGTTTTTACCATTACCTTGGCCAGAAGGAAAGGATGTGGTTTCGTTTACAGTTGTGGGGACAATGAAATACCTTTAGAATTTAGTACATTTCGAAAGTATGACTTCCCTCTCACCCTCTAAGTTCAGATATTGCTGCTTGGTAATAAGGAAAATGAGTAAAACTTAAACCTGAAGCTAAAATCAAAAGCTTCATTTGAGTCAATAATTTCTAACATTGCCATAACCAAATCTCATACTAGAAAAGTTGATCAGATTTTTTTTAAAAAGATGTTTAATTTGAATTTTCCTCCTTTTCCCTTAGGTTGCATTCAGACATTGTGTGACTTAAAATATTTTCTTTTTAACTACTCACCTCTTCTGTGAAACCTGCTCTCCTTGTGGCCTAACAACTCTGTTCAATTCAGCAGACATTTGGTAGGCATCCAGTACGTTCAAAATATTAGGAATGTAAATGTGTCATAATAATCATAGCTAACAGTTCTGGACCGCTTACTCTGCTCTAGACACAAAAATGGTCACTTATTATTTTATTTAATCCTCACAGCATCACTATGAGGTAGAGGGGCTGTTATTTTCAAGTGCCAAACTAAAAATTAGCTAGAAAAGTACAAAACTTTAGACATACAAGTTTGGATATATTCTGAAGTGTTATCAAAAAATATTTATTAAACTGATAAATGGCATGTGAAACACAAACAGGCAAATAGGTAATCTTAGAGGCAAATGTGCAGAAGACTATCTCCCACTTACTCAGAGTGTGAAGTCATGAAGGGTCTTTGCCACTGATGTCCTGCTATAGGCATTTCATTGACTGTTAGCCTTTCTTCTAGGAGTTGGAAAGGTGTGAGGCTACAGGAGAAAGGAGAGAACAGTATCCAGGAGTTGGAAAGGTGTTTACAGGAGAAAGGAGAGAACAATAGAATTCAAAATTTTTCCACAGCTACAAGCTCTGGTGAGAAGTTTGTTAAGGGATAATTGGAAATGACGGACTCAGCTAAGGTTTTGAATTCACCATAATCTCTCAGGTCCAAATTACCTATCAGATTTGGAAACTGAACTAGAAAGCACAAGTTTTCTGACCACTGATAAAAGCTAAAGGCTTTCTGTGCATTATCGCATTTAGCAATTGCAACTATGTGACACAGTATGTATTCATAGTCCTGTTTTAGAGATAAGGAAACCAAGATTCACGAAACTAAATTAGTGTGTTCAAGATATCAAAGTTGTGATGTCTTGGGGGAAGGTAGCAGAGAAGTCTCAAGGAAAGATTGAGTTTTGAAGTCAGGTAGATGTGGGTTCATATTAGAGCTCTGATATATTCCTGTGATGTAACCTGGACAAGTTCCTTAAGCTGTCTGAACTCTGCTTCCTTAACTATAAGTAACTATCGTCCCTGTTACATAGACTAATAATTAAATGAGGTAACATGTGCACAGGAGATTTTCAGTAATTGATAGTTCTTCAAATTCCTACCCACTGTGACTAACGTAGTAAGGGAAAGTCCAGGTCTTCCTCTGTTGGGCCAAGAATCTCTCTCAAATGGCAATCACTATACATTAGAGGCAAAATGTAGAGAATGACAGCAAGAGAATGAAATTTCTATGAGGAAACTATACAGGTATGGGGAGAATAAGGAGGGCCAGAGAGAGCTGTTCATATTAAATAATACCGTATCAGGAATTTTTTTGGTTTTATATAACATAAACCACATTTTTAGGGAGTCTATTGGCAATAGATTAGGGAGTCTATTGGCAGGATGAAGTAGCTCACAAAATCAAAGGAAACCTGACTAACTGGCTTCTTGCAGGACAAGGAAGGCAGAGAAGGCAGGACCCGTCATCAAGGCAGGCTGGATCATGTCTTCAGGACACAACCATGGGAATGAAATCTTCAACAATTTTCCTTCCTTAAGACTCTCTAAGATTCAAAATCCTAGGAGAGAGGATCAGTTAGCCTATCCTGGGTCACATACCTGCCCCTTTGGTTAAAATAATCCAGTCACCTTGACTGACAGTCTGTTACATGTCGAATGACAGATCATAATGGGTAAGGAATGATTCACCAGGAAAAGTTGGGGTCCTGTAAGAGAAGGAGTAAGGAAGGCTGAGCAGGTAAAACCAACAGGGTCCATGACAAATGATATGGGAGTGATGTAAGAAAAGGTACAGGAGAAAACACAATCCCATGCAAACTTCTTTTATACTTTTGATCAAAATGTTTTACAAGTGTTCCTTTATCTCGGTTCCCATAGCACTGTGAACTCCGCGAGGGGAGGGGACTGCTTTGAATATTTGTCCTCAGTACCTGACACTTAGGAAGCTCTCCTACAAATCTTAGACTCACAAAACTCTTCCATTTCACCACACAAGTGTTGCAATGGAACCACTGAGTTAGATACCATAAACAAAGGAATAATATTCATTTATATGAATCCTGCATATAAATGAGTAAAATTCAGGATAGATGATGAATCGAATTAGTGAAAAGTTCAATTTTCAGTCTTTAGAATTTGTGAGCAATGTACGTGAAGGAGGGGAAAGGATCTTAAAAATCTGGTAAACAACAGAAATAACCTTTGTTGTATACTTTGATATGCACATCAATAAATTCATTCCTGGCTAGTTGATTTTTTTAAGTCAAAATCTTATTTAAATAAATAAATAAGATGCAGACAGAAAGATTCTGGACATTTACATCCATCCATGACAGGGCAATGGCATAATTTATCCAACACCACACCCTAACCACCTGCAACCCTGAATTCTTTTCTCACAGGAGCATGTGTGTATATTGATTTACCCCTTCCTCTTGCCAAGTCCTATTAGTGAGTAAAGAGTATATTTCAGAAGCTTAGAGACATAGTCTAAAACCTTGGGGTATATTAAAAAACATGATCCTTAAAGCCAAGTGGCTCACGTAGAATCAAAGTCATGTTTATTAGCATTGGACACTAGCAATTGATAACACCCTTGGTGATTTGTTTTTCCAAAACCTGATGTAAATAAGTTTTAGGGTCAGAGTTTAAAAGGAAATTTATGGAGGATTATTAGAAATTGTTATTACTGTTTTTATTTCAAATAATTAATCACAAAGTAACCTTTCAATTTTATGGAATTAAATAATAAGTCAATTTTTCTAAGAAACTAGAATTTCTCATCAGGAAATGAATGAGCTTGGAATGTAATGAGCTTGGAACTGTATATATGCTTCTCTATTGTTGAGTGTATTTATCACCATCGCTCCAAAATGTACTGGGAAATATTTTTAAAACTAGAAAGTAGGAAGGAAACTCTCCCTTTTCTGTCATCAAACAAAATTGTTAACAACCTTGCAGAACCCATCCCAATGTCCTTTTTCATCTTCTATAAACAGGATCCTTGGGATTTTATAAACATTTCCTCCTAAAAAGAAAAGATTGTTCATTAGAAGCGGAGACATTTATTTTAAGATGAAAAATTCCAATTAACAAAACATCAATTAGCAGATTTCCACAATGTCAACAATTAAAGGGTATTAGCCCTTATCACAAAGTTGTCAATAAAAGGACTGTATGATATTAGGACAAAAAGGGAAGTGTTCAAATAATGGTACTTATCACCTTGGATTTCCAGAGGGCTATAAAACACTCCTGCTGTCATGCTTTCCCTTCCAAGTGCAAAGCAGATAAGGAGAGTGGCCCCTCTCTCTTACTGATTGCAGCCCCAAAGCAGAAATGGTCAATTGTCTTTCCTGGGCTAATACATTCACCTGGGTAACACTGTAAATTCTTCATTATCTGCAAGGTTAATTTTATGTATCAACTTGGCTAGACTATAGTGCCCAGTTTTTTTGGCCAAACACCAGTCTAGAGATTGCTGGGAAGCTGTTTTTTTAGGTGTGATTAACATTTGATCAGAAGACCTTGAGTAAAACTGGTTACCCTTCATAATGTGAGTGACCGTCAACCAATCAGTCAAAGGCCTTGAGAGCAAGACTGAGGTTTCCTGAACAGAAAGGACTTTTCCTCAAGACTCCAACATAGAAACCCTGCCTGAATCTCCAGACTGCGGCTCTCTGGAATTCAGACCCAAGGATGGAACATCAACCCTTATCGAAATTTCCAGCATGCTGGCTTGCCCCTCACAATCAGGAGACCCAATTTATTCTATATATTCCCTAATATGAAATATCGATATAATATATAGATAGATCTATGTCATATAGATCTATATGTCTATATCATATACGTATATAGATCTATAGACATATATCTGTATCTATATCTATCCTGTTTCTCTGGAGAACCCTGACTAGTACATTACCTTAAGAGTGTTTCCAAAGTTTTCATGAATGGAAAGCAAGTGATTCTTTTTAATTTAATATAGCTGAAGTAGATGATTTTTCCAATTTCACATTTTATAAATCTATAAATACCACCACATTTACTCTCACTTCCCTGCTTAAAACCCACAAATGGCTTCCTAAACCCCAAAATCCTTAGCATGGCCCATCCGGCCCTGGATTTTCTGCCCCACATAGAAGGCTCATCTAACAAGATTACCAGCATCAGGCATTTTCACAAACCTCTTCCCAATGTTAGGTATGAACACTAAGTGTTAAAAATGATGCCCCAATCTGTGCCCTCGTGAGCACAGGATGAAAGCAGCTGGGAATAGGTGCTCTTAATAGTTTCAGAAGAGCATCTAAGTGGATTATTCCATCCTTACTAGATGCTTCTGCCCAGAAACTGGGGCCTACACTCAGCTTACTTTCTACTCTGAGAATTGCCGCCTGGTGAGAAGACTTTACTTACTGGTGCTCATTTCTCCAAACTCCATTTCCATAATGTGATTTGTTTCAACAACACAAATTCCCGTAGGTGTCCTGCAATACTACTGTCCTGTTTTCCTAGGGTACACACACTGATCACTTTGATGCAGCTTGAGAAACACCCTGGTGCCTATGAATAAATAGAAAAAACATCTTGGTTTCATTAGCAACACATTTAAAATTTCTCTCTTCAGTTACTGCTACAGAGGGTACATTATATCTACTTTGGTATTGTTATTTTCTTCAGTTTGAGTGGGAAATGTTTTCTGACACAGTCTATGTAATCTGAGAATAGTGTTTCCATTTGGGATCTAGTGTTCCCTGTGTACTACTCAGGTCTGCCTAGTCCTGAATAATTTGGCCATGTGGTTTGTACCTATGCCTGTTATTCGGCATCCTCTCCCAAACCTGTCTGATAATCCCCTGTTGTCAACGTGTATGGGAGAACTTGGTTATCCCATTCCTACCCTCACCAAGCATAGTGCCATGTTTACCTTTCGAGAGATATACTAATAAAATGTCCCATAACAGAAGCAAAAATCTGTAGCAATTTCCCAACAAAAAACTAATCATAAAATGGATGTGTGAAAGTTTAAACTACACCCAAGTGCATCAGGGTGGTTGTACCACTGTATCTCAGGACCACAACACACACAAACACACACACACATGCACAGGACAACCACCACCACTACCATCACAACAATAAAAAGGAAAAAAGACAAGGAAAAAGGGATAAACCTCACATAAGTCTAATCAGTTATAATCATAAGAGGAAACCTTGACCTAATTAAGTAAAGTCTGAACTGTGTGGCTGTATTAAATATATCAACAGAAGGAAGAAGTTCTGTATAAGACTTAGGAAATGAGAAGTGAAAATTAAGAAGTGGTCAATGGATCTCACGCATCATCCAAGGGGGAAGTGCCTTGAACCTTGAGCTTGGAAATTCCATTCCTCTAGGCAGATAATAAAGACAATAGCTTACACCCTGCAGTTCCCATTCTGTGGCAGAAAAGGTTCTAAGCACTCTGAGTTGACTCATTTGATATGCATAGCAGCCTGTAAGTAGGTATTATTACTATCCTCATTTTCAGATAAGGAAACTGAGGCACAAAAACGTTTATTTTTATCACTTGCCCAAAGCCAGGAGTGGAGCTAGACTTGAATCTAGATCTCCTGACCCCAAGATCGGCTCTCTAATCTTAGAATATAGTAAAAGTGCCAAAGACTGCTTCCCTTTCTCTTTGGGAAGAGAGAAGAGAAAACTAGCATTTGTTGAGCACCTGCTAATTGCTGAGGATTGTGCCAGGAGTTTTACCTACTTGTGCTGGAACCAACCCTACACCTGATCCCCGTTTTACAGAGGTAGAAAATAGGCCTCAGGGAGATCCGTGTAGAATCAGGTACTTTCTTGGGGATCACTGAGAATTGTCAGAATCAAAGCCAGTGATAATTTCACTCATCTTGAAACTAAGCAACAGACAAATTTAGTATGTCAAATAGGCCCTGACGAGAAATGCAGTCTTGAGATTGTGATCCATCTGTTCATGTGATATGGACCAATGGACCAGTCGATAAAGTATACAAACACACGGGAAAGAAACAAAAACAGGAAATGAGTTCGGCTATCATCTGACCTGATCGAATGGAGCTGAACATGAAAGGATTTAATAGATCCCATTCTACTGATTCTGTGAGTCAACAGAGAGTGTTATTTTTAATGAAAAAGAAGTCTCTGAGTCTATAGAATTGAGTGCATTTTAAATCTCTACAATTGTTTGGTTAGTACCAGAAAGACTCATTTAGATGTAGGAGAGAAATTCGGAAGTTACAGAGGTCAAAGCTGGAGCCAAGATCACCATGTATCCATTTCTTTGAGTATGACTTATCCAGAGGCCTTTCCTTTAAACAAATTTACATTTTTAAAATAATAAAATTGATATATTTTATAGGAAGTTCTATAAAAATTAAAGGTAAAAATTTCAAGACCCCAAAACTCACTATCCTATGGTAATCATGTTAATACCTGAGGCTGAGACAGTATTTTACAATGCATGTATTTTAGATAATATTTGGATCACACTATATGCACATTTCTGTCTTGTTTCACTTACTATTTTACCCAGAATATTTTTCTATGTTATTAAATATTCTTTTAAATTTAAAGACACACAATGTCTATAGCATAAGTATACAACAGGATATCTTTTGCTGCTGGACATTTATGTTGCTACCAGTTTGCACCATTATAAACCAGTGAGATAGAGGTGGGAAGAGCATTAACCCATTACTCTGAAAATTAATAAATAAGGGGAAGAATCAAGCATGTGCCATGCCTTTCCTTCATGAACTGTTTTAGAGTAACTAAACAGGGAGGAAGGGTTTCTCTTTACAGAAAATTTCCAGTTAATTTATGCAAAAGAATTGGCAGAATTGGAAAAATACCATTCTGTGAATTCCAGTGAACACTGGGGTGTATGTATCTTTAGAAAACAAACTATAGTTATCAAAAGAGAGAGGGAAGGGGGAGAGGCAAATTAGTGGTATGAGGTTAAAGGATACAAGCTACTTTGTAGAAAATAGACAAGCAACAAAGATACATTGTATAGCACAAGAAATTATAGCCATTATTTTGTAGTAACTTTTAATGGAGTATAATCTGTAAAAATACTGACTCACTATGCTGTACCCCTGAAACTCATTATTATATATTGTAAGTCAACCACACTTCAGTAAAAATAATTCTAATGAAGTAATAGATGTAGGCAATGACCATTAATGAATGTTATAAATAGCAATTATGTAAAATGTCAATAGGGAACTTGATAAAAGATGGCTCACCAGAACCTACAGATCGATTTTAGCATCAGTAAAAGCAGGGCAACCAGAAATTCTGTGCATTCTGGCATGATACAATAGGAAGTACCGAAAACCACACATACAGTATTGTAGCCAAAAAATAAAAATACAAATGAGCCTGACTCTAATCAAGCCTCATTCTAAGTACAAGTTTACAGGAAATAGGAGGGATAGAAAAAAATTTAAATGAAACCATGAAGCAGATATCAGCTAAATCTAGAATGTAGGACATTCTGCAGGACGAATGACCTAGTTTATTTATCAAATAAATAACAGGAGAAAGAGGAAGAGGGAGGACTGTTATACATTAGAAAAAAGTTAAGAGACATAACATCAACATAGGCAATGTGCAGGCCTCTTTTGGATTCTAACGTGAACAAAACAATTATAAAAAGACATTCTTGAGACAATAAAGAAATTCAAACATAAACTCATTCATTTCTCTTTGGATACTTTGTAAAGCTTAGAAAACTCCTGAAGAAAGAGAGAGAGAGGAAAAGAGAGAAAGATAAGAAACAAATGAAATGAGACTGGGAAAATATGAGTAATTGCTGAAGCTGGATAACAGATACATGAAAATTCATTGTAATATTACCTCTACTTTTATATTGGTATAAAATTTTCCATAATAAAAAGTTTCCTAAAATACTGAAATAAAAATCTGTGTGTGTGTGTGTCTATATATACACGTATCTTTGTGTGAATTTTTAATAAAACCACAGATTACATTCCTAGAAAAAGAATTATGAGGTCAAAAGGCACAAACTTCTTTGAGGTTCTTAGAAAACAATTTAAGTGGTCCCCAGACAGTTTGCATCTGTTTATAACTCCCCATATGTATGTGTCCATTTCACTAGATCACCAAAATTCAATGTATATTTTGAAACATTCATTCTATTTTGATAGATAAAGGGTATCTTGTTTTAATTAATGCTTTTGTTAAGAAATGGGTTGAAATCTTTTAGTTACAATTAGTCACATATTTCTTCTTCACAGAATTGTCTAGTTATAGCCTTCATCCATTTTTCATTGCAGTCTTAGTTATTTTTGTCTTTTATTTGTAAAGGCCTTTTATACCTGAAAAATAAGTCTTAATCTGATGCCAAATATTTTTTCTTTTTTGTTAATTTTATTTATGTTATGATTATTCAGAAGTAAATTCTTATGTAATGAAAACTATAGACATTCATCTGTGCTTTATTTCATTGCCTTGATGCTTAAAAATTCTTGCCCTCTCCTAAGATGAGGTCCTCTCCTAATTATTCACGTTCTTATAGTTTTGAATGACTTTTTACTTTTACTTTTTAATCTATCTAGATTTCACTTTAGTATATGGCTTATGGCATCAGTTGGGATCCTACTTTATTATTTTCCAAACAGTAAGCCATTTTTTTCTTTTTAATTGTTTTATTTTGTCTTTTTTAGATTTAATATACCACCTGACACATAATCAGTCTCTTCACAGAGTACTCACTCTTGTGTGTTTCTGACTTTCTTGATAACATGGCTCCCTCTTACTGTTGAATTCTGTGCCCGTAATCATGTTATTACGATTTTGGACCTAGTGAATAGAGAGAGGCTTGTTAAACAAACTAGGATAGGAAATGAGAGAAACAAGGAGAAGGCAAGAGATTATTATAACATGGACAGTAGATTCATTTCAGATATAGTGTATCATCTGTATCACTCAGTATTTTGTTAGCATCTACACAAAAACTGTCTGCACTAGAAAAAGAGAATAAAGACACTGGAGGCTGTGGACAGAGATTCAGAATCTGGCTTTATTTATTTCCTGGCTGTGTGTTCTTGGACAAAGCACTTAACGTCTCTGATCCTGTCTCCTCCACAGCACAATGAAGGTAGTAACATCTACATCATGGGATTCTTGTAAGGTTTAAAGGTAAGTGAGAAATTTTTGTAAGATATAGAAGTTTTTTTTTTTTTAAATTAAATGTTGATAATGCCCAGGATATTGTAAAAATATGTAACAATAAATTCATCGGGAAGACACTGAGTATGTTGGCCTTGTCTTTTTCAGTAATTTCTGCAGTAAACATGTCCACTTGTAGGACAGATGAGTATTATACAACTGGCCAGCTATTCGGAAGTAAATTTAAAACAACACACCAAAGACTTTGTTTAGCTTTTGGGAGCTCTGCATCATTAATAGAATTAAACATTTTGCAATGAACTTCAATTCTATGTGGTCAATTTGACTGAAGCACGGGACAGACTGAAATCTAACTTCATTACTTTGTGCCTTTGGCAACTACCGACTTAGCTCACCTGTGTAATGAGGAATTGTGAGTAGAAGAGGGAAAAAAGAATCCCCCCCCCCCCCACAGTTGTAAACAAATCGGGCCAATATTGTGCTTAAAGCGATCCTTCAAAATACTTTCAACGAGCGAGCTTTGTAAAGACGCTCCTCTCGCCTCTGGGATCGGAAGCTGTGACCTGTGCCTTTAAAAAGATGGAGGGGCGCACGCACGCACGCGCTCGTGCCTCAGTGCCGCGAGGAGGCGGGATGACACACAGCTGGGGCTGGAGGCAGCGGCCAGGCTTCCAGCAGTAATTTGGCGCGCTTGCCCTCACTCCTCCTGCTTTAACAACTTTACGGCTGCCTACAGCTGAGCACCCTGCTCTCAACACCGCCAGTCCTCAGTTTTCCCCACGCTAGCTTCTCCTCAGTGCTGCCCCGCCGGGCGCTGACTCCTAGCCGGCTTCCCAGCCTTCAGTCCTCGCTCCCGCGGTGTGCCTGGCTTCCTCCCTTGTGTCAACAAGTCCCAGCATGTGGAACAGGAGGAGGAGCCAACGTTCAATAAATACACTTGGTGAGTAGAACTGAACTGCAAATGAAGAGTAGAAACAGTGCTACTAAAAAGGTGAAAAACGCCAGTCTTCAAATGGAATAATGCAGCCGAATGCAAACACAGTCAGGAAATTATAGGAACGTTGAATCCTAGTAGAACATAGGTTTCTTAACTGTTCACATTTGCATTCCTCTCAGGCCAGAGAGAAGAGGTTTAAGTGAAAAGACTAGGTGCTGAAATAAAGCAGGGACAAATAATTTCACAGCCCAGTTTGGCTTTTTTCACTTTTAGTAATGAAGTCTCCAGAGGGGTTTGTCTCAATGTGAGACCAATTAAAAGGAGAGAATAATGGTATAAAGGTTATATATATTTAGATGTGCACTCTCCTGGAAATCTATATACCATCCCATACTTCAATTTAATTCATTCAGTGTATGCCTTGTTGATCTAACTAGACTCAAACTTACATACATAAGATTGAATTGAATATAAACAAAACAGTCCTGTGTATTCTACTCAAAAACCACCAAGCATAGACCAGAGCCCCAAACTGGCCACAGTCCAAATAAATAAAGCCATATCCTTTATCCTTATGCTTAAGTCTTGAAATTAGTGGTGCTTCATCATTATATTTTTATCTAATTTCTCAACCTCCTAGTAAATGCATACCATGTGATGAGCATAACTAGGCATTTGCCCATACGTTTTCTCATTTAAATCATAAAATAACCCTGGGAAGTTGATATTAGCATT
The DNA here is from genome assembly GCF_009834535.1 of Camelus ferus. Taxonomy (NCBI): domain Eukaryota; kingdom Metazoa; phylum Chordata; class Mammalia; order Artiodactyla; family Camelidae; genus Camelus; species Camelus ferus. The sequence goes on from NC_045699.1 coordinate 16,835,365, forward strand.
TTGAATTCACCAAAGAACACAAAGCTGAGAGAGAGCAGGCAGCTGTAAAGAGCAGAACTGAAGTTTTAACTTAGGTCTTCTGATTCTAAGACTTTTCCATAGCTTAGGGTTCCTTTCCTAAACTTCCTGCTAACTTCAGTGGGTAACTGTGGATGTAAGGTATTGACATACCTTTAATAATAATAACAACAACAACAGACACAAATAGAAAGTGTCATAGAATATACTTTAAAATATATTTTCCCTCATATTTAAAACTGGATCATGGATTTTCAAATAGAAAAACTCCAAAATCCAACCATTGTCATCATCCTGTGAAAGCTAAGGCAAAAGTCCAGCAAAGGCAAAGGCCTAGACTCTAAAGATTAATAGAGATTGCCGAGAACAAAATCTGGCTCTGCCTTTATTCACTGTCTCTCTTTCTCTGTAAGTCACTTCACTCCTCATTACCTCAGTCTCTTCATCTGTAAAATGGAAAAAGTAATTTCTCCACAGAGTATTGAATCAAGGATTAAATTAAATAGCATAGGAATTACCCTACTAGGTGCCCAGAAAATCATAACTGATGTGATAAACTTTCCATTTTTTTTAGAAGCAAGTTAACTGATTGGCAGAATAAAGATGGATCTAGTTAAAATCATACATTTACACACATAATGTACGTGTATGTATAAATATGTGTGCATGTGTGTGTAAATTAGAATGCACGTGATATTTGTAGCATATGATGATAATGGCTGTCCCAAGACCAAATATGCAGTGCATTGACCTACAACCCAACCCTGCCATTGCAGCTTTGTCTGCTCAGCCTCCACCCCAGCCCCTTCCATTCCTTCAGTCTTGCTATCCCTCACCCCACTGTGCACTCTCTACCCATCCTGGTGAAGATTTCTCTTTTCTCTCATTTGTAATAGCAGCTGCCTAACCTGCCCAATTGTGCAGGTCAGCTAGGAAGGTAATTAGGGTCCAAGTCCCCTCTGCTCCCAACAACAGTTAATTTGCATCCATATGATACACATATGAATATCGTTAACGTTTACAGATTATTTGGGATTATTTGTGACCTTTCTTGCCCCACTCAAAGTCCCCATACACAAACACTTTTCTCTCAGTTAATTTTCATTTGACATTTTTCTCTTTCTACGCCTTGCTTTCCAGGTGACCCTTCAGCTTATGTCTCTACACCTTATAATGACACAGAAATTATTTTCTCTTGCAGATGCATCCTATTTTGGTATTTAATAACTCTGAAAATGTCCTTTCTCATACTAAGCCAAGCTCTCCTTTTGGATGATACTAATCTGAATTTTTTTTCCTTTTAATGATCCTTAAAAAAAACTCTCATCTAATCCCTTTTACATACAGTCAGCTCTTTAGGTAAGATCTTGTATAAATCAGATTTTACCACAAAGGCATTATGCTAAGTGAAAGGTGTCAGTCTCAAAAGATCACACACAGTATGATCCCATTCATATGACATTGTGAAAAAAGGCAAAACCATAGGGACAGAAAACACACCAGTGGTAGCCAGGGCTAGGATCTGGGGGAGGGAGAGGAGTGGCACTAGTGTCTGTCTACAAAGAGGTAGCATAAGGAAATTCTTTGGGGTATTGAAATATTCTGTATCCTACTGTGTTGGTGTGTTGGTGGTTATAATAATTTATGCATGTATTAAATCTCATAGAACTGTACAGCAGAAAAAGGTGAATATGACTATATGTAAATTCTGAAGAATTACATGTATTAATCTCTTACTATGTGCCAAGTGCTTCCCATGATTCTTTCATTTTAATCTTCATAATAACCCCACAAGATAAGTAATACTATTATCATCCCCATTTTACAAATAAAGAAACTGAGGCACAGAGAGTTTAACTAATTTGCCCAAGGTCACAACATTTGGTAGAGGCAGAGCTTTGATTTTAACCCAAGCAGTCTGACTCTAGAACTGAGTATCTTCACCGCTGTCCTATGCCGGCTCTGCAAAGACTAAAGGGGCTTAATTTATCTCTCATCATGAAACTGCATGACCTATTTGACAAGTAGAACATGAGACAGAACTACATAAACACAATTAGCCTGCAAATGGAGCATAGCATATGCCAGCAAGACAAGTGTATTTCTGGGCCACAGAAAGGCTTAATTGCTGTTTTAATAACTAGAATTTAAACTTTCCAATTTCCAATTTTCTTTAAAATAAAATGCCTTTTTGTTAACATACCAAATAAATTTCAAAATCAACTTTCTAATGCCTATGGACACTGGTATGAAAACCCTTAAGTGTCTCTTAAGGAATTCTGATTCTGATGTAAAGAAAATAGAATATAGCAATTGGAAGATCAAATAAATTGTTTAAAAGTTCAAAAACCTTATTCCACTCCTCCCTCCCCACTTCCCCAAAACTAAATCCTTCCGGATATGTTTTTGGAACTAAAACCTCTTGGTAATGAGACAAACGGATAAATACACCCACGTCTGGTGCCTTGTGGTCATTCTTACACATTCATTTAGGTCTTTCAGTGCTTGCAGTCATCATCCCCACAATCTTCATTCCATGCACTTTGCAAAAAATGAAGCTATCCACTGCAGAAGTGATGCATGAGTGATGAGGCATGCCTCATAATTCAGAAGCAGCAGCAGCTGGAAAGAGAAAACAAAGGGGAAAATTATGATGACTTTTAAAAACTAAGAGTTACAAGGAATGACTAAATTTGCTAAGCAAAATCTTGAGATAATAAAGGTTCTCAGTTGTGATGCAAAGAGCTGGTTGAAGAAAACCTGCTTCTGGATTTTTAATGTTCAGTCCTTGTTCATGATGGATTTAATCACTTCAGTACTGTGCCCAAGACAGATTACATACCCAGTCCTGTACACAGTCTCCATCTCCAGGTAAGAATGGTCTGAGGTCTATGTGACATTTCTGCCTTGGATCCACCTCCCTGAAATAGTCAAGAGTTTGATGGAGCTATTCTCAGCCCACTAGCATCGTTCTCCAAACTTCTTTAGCCTGAACCCCCTTAATATACAGAGGCAGTTCTTCTAATAAATTCTACCATAACTTATATAACCTATGATTAAATTTCATACAAAATAACATCAAAAAAGGAACCAAAGAGAGATCAGGCCAACACAGGACACATGATTTGAATTCTCTGATTCCTTTCTTCTCTAAATTGCTTTAGCCATACTTTTCTTTCTGAGCTACCGTTAGAATCAAATAAGATGATGCTGAGCTGACAAAGTTCTTGCCACATAACTAGGCTCTCTATAAGTGATAGTTATCATTACAGTCAATGAAAGAAATACTGCAGATGGATGAGTGTTCATCCATGGCCATTTGCAGCTTTATTTCAGAATATTTCCTTAGGCAGATTTCTCTACTACTTGCCTCAATATCAGGCTTGATCTTGTTATAAACTCATGGACTTTTCAGTGTTAATTATTAGTTACCAGCACACCTCCTGTGAAATACAATGGTTTTGGTTTATGAAATTAGGCTTGCTAGAGAAATATTTAGGAGATGTGAAATGACTTTGCAACTTGATGCAGCTAGCAGGGAGATTGCACAATCTTAATTCACAGGCGCAAGCACACACACCCACACACCCAGGAAGTGCGGGGGTCTTGTGGAAATCAGTAGCTTATCTATTATGTGCACTCCGGAGCTGTAAACAAGACCATGTGAGGACTCAGCTAGAATGCTTCCTCTGAGTCAGTATTAAACAAACTTCCGAAATGTTAGAGAAGGAAATAAAGCCACTGTACCCTAAAGACACCCAGGACAGAGAGCTGGGAATATAGAAGTTGTATTCAGCATTCTGTCAGAGACTGATGCAGTAATTGAAGTAAGTTTTGTAATAAAAACAAAATGCTGCTTAATAATCAACAGCTAGCATGAATTAGAATAGGTTGTATAGAAATAGAAAACAAATTATGGTTATCAAAAGGGAAATCGGGACAGGGATTAATTAGGAGTTTGGGATTAACAGATACACACTGCTCTATGAAAAATAGATAAGCAACAGGGACCTACTGTATAGCACAGGGAACTATATTCTATTTCTTGTAATAAGCTATGATGGAAAAAATCTGAAAAAATATATATGTATATGTATAACTAAATCGCTTTGCTGTACACATGAAACTAGCATTGTCAATCGACTGCACTTCAATAAAAAATTAAATTAAAAAAGGGAATAGGTTGTAATCTCCATACAAAGTGCCTTATCAAAAATTTACATGACTTAATATGTGGAATGGCAAAATTTTAAAACACTTTTGGTGTTTTACTCCATGAGAATGCTAGCACAACCTTCTGTTTGGTGATAACACTACTGTAATGGTCTCTAATGTGGTTTTGGTTCCGAATGAATCAGAGGCAAGGATCTCGTCAATGGTGAAAATAATAAAACACCAGCAAATCACAGATTTTCACATACAGCATAGCATGATGCCGTGGAAAAGACACAGGCTTTGAAATTAGAAGTGTTCCATCTCTGCGTTTTCAAGTTTTGTGATCGTGGGCAAGTTAAATCTTATTAAGATTCCATTTTCTCATCTGTAAGATCATGATATTCATGAGGTTCTTATTAAGGTCATATTAGATATTAGCTGAGTAAGCACTTGGACAAATATGAAGAGCTCTACGAATATAGGATATTACGATTTACTGCTTTAACCTGTAAATGTTCTCAGGTCAACAAAACAGAGTTAGAAATCAAGTTTAGAATATCCTGGAACTGTTTTTGCTTGACGTAGGTAATGAGTTCTAAAACTTATATCCCTTTTGAGCTGCAGTATATTTTGGTTTTTAGGAAGGAAAAGAGGGGTATCACCTATAACTGAAAATCTGCAGTTAGAGCTGAATGCAGGGAACACAGCTATTACTTACATGTAATTTTATTTCTGAGTCTTAGAAGACCAAATATAGAAATCACAAATCACAAATTAAGAGGAAATAGTTAAAGTACTTTAATCCTTACCAATGTCCACAAAGTAGGATGTTTCATTAAGTACTGTCTGGGTGCTCAGACAGTAAAGGACATTACCATTTCCGGCAACCCAAGGCTTGACCTTACACTTGGACTTCTGAAGGTAAACTTCCGGAGAGGAAATTAAATACAGAAAACCCCTTCCAGTTTGGAATACCAGTTCTTCCAAAAACACTGAAAGAAACATTTAGACTAAATTAATTTTTTAAATTTTACCCTAAAAATATTAAAACAGAAAGGCCAGTATTTTTTGAAATTTATTTAGAATAGGAAGGAAAATCAAAATCAGAGATGTCCAAAATATTTTTTTCTTTTTACCTGTGCTCCCATAAAAATATGCTCTAAAGTACAGTAAGAGTTCCTCTTTCCATCCCTACAATATTTTTACTTAAACCCTTAATCTCCAGGGCTTAAAAATGAAAACATTCAACTAAATGGAGAAGAAAGAACTGTAACATCTTAATTTACATCTATGACATATATAAATCAAATTAAATATAAAATTTGTTCACTCTCTTTTCAGTTCACAAGCTGCTCAGGATCCTTCAGACTTACTTTCTTCTCCAAGGTGTGTGTACCTCCTGGGTTTAGTGGATACTCTGAGAGGTCAAACAGAGTCCATCCTTCAAGCAGATGAGATGCTGTTCTATTTTTAAAAGACCTCTAGAGAAGGAAATTCCACAAGCTTCCCCAGTTACACATTCCAGTGTCTATCAAATCTCACTGTCTGAAAATTTTTCCTTTTCTCTTATCTAAATCCCTCATGCTGTAAGCTAAGCCCGTTGCCTCCTGTCTGGTCCCTAACGGAGATGGTCATCATCCTTCGTAGATCAACCTCCTCACACAAGGCACTTTTCAAATTCTCCAAGCCAGAAACCACTTGATTTCTAACTCTCTTTATCACAGCTCTTTAATCATTATCATTACTCACCTATCATTTTCTTCCAAGTTTTCTTCCTCCAACCTTGTATTGATTTCACATATCCTTTAAAAATAATGTTTTTAAAGAAGCAAAAGAAATGAAAAGTGTTCAGTAACTTTACTACACTTACACCACCTATTTTAATTTTTTAGTTGTCACCCCTACATACATATATATATATACATCATTGTAATCATAATGTGTAATTTTATTGAATTTATTCCGAGTTTTAAAGTTACTCCCTTAGTATCACAACCCAGAACATACCTAGAATGAGCTAGCTTATCATTATAACTTTGATGATGTTGATATAAAGTTCATGATTTGAAGAATTTCCTTCTTCACTCAGTAGAATTAAATGATTGATAAGTACTGAAACACTCTGCTAAGGAGTCAAAGCATTTAACATTCAGTCCTTGCCCACAAGCAGGTCATAATAAGACACACAGCCAATTAATTAGGATGAAAAACATCTATATAGATGATTCCTGCATCTACCTATACTGTATGTACCAGTACAAACTCACAGGGTTGACTGAGAGAGCTGGACCACAGAGGAGGGCTGACCCTGGAGAAGCCAGGATGGGGTAGTCACCCAGCCAGTGATCTGGAGGGGCAGGAGCTCTGGGTGAACTGCTACAGTTTCCACTATCTACCAGGAGGCCAGAGCACCTAGGAGGAGATGCTCAGTCCTGTCCAGAGTGTAACTGGGCCTCTGTCTACCAGGAGGAAGCTGGTCAAAGACTGAACTCAGTGGCAGCTGCTTCCTGAATCTCTTCTGGATTATAAGAGCTTTGGTTACCAGAATGAAATGGCACTTTTGTGCAACTAGCAGGGGAAAAAAGGATGGTTAATAGGTTAGGTGGCTCTGGGGTAAGAATTACTTGAGGATTCACTTAGTAATTGATGAAACAAGCTAATATCATCAAGAGAGCAAAGACCTGAAAGGAAAAATTGGTTTTAGTCCCATAATGTCCTTGAAGAAATCACTTCAGATCTGATCCCCAGTTTCTTCAACTATAAAAGTAGCTGTTAGTTATGGTGTAGTCTATGATTTAGACCCCAGGAAATAGTAAATATTAAAAATAATGCATTGTATTTCCAAAAACCAAACATATAGTTATTTGAAGAAAAAATTGCTCATTTTCACAATATATGTATATATATATATATATATGAAATACACAGATATTATGCTCTCAACAAGTTTAGTTTTAAAAATAGAATCATGGTTTTAAAATATTAAAGGAGTTTACAGCTTAATAGATTTTGAGTACAGAGCAAAAGAGCTCAATCATTCATCCATGCATTCAGAAAATTTGATGATTGTTACCTGTATGAGGCTCTCTGTTAAGTACTGTCAATACATCGGAGAACAAAATTCAGGGTCCCAGAAAGAAAACAATGGCATACTTGAAACAGATAATTAAAGAGCATTTAATGAAGGATCTATTAATGAGAATGTGGACAGCATTAGGGGAAAATGGAGCATCCTGAGGCTGGCAACAGCTAGGAAGAGAAGCCAAATAATTCAACTTTATCCCCTATAGGCCTAAATCATCAGAGAGGAAACAGTCATGAATTGAAGAGCTGTAGCAGAGGACTGCTTGAAAGAAGCTATGACCTTCAGTAGAAAAATGCAGCTACCACTAAACCTTTCCTCCTGCCCTCTGATCTCTACTTAAATGAACTCAGTTGGAAGCCAGAGGGCAGGGAAACCCAGTTGAGGCAGCTCTTAGAAGTCAGCCTCCCAGGATACAGAGCAGAATGAAGAATTTACAGCACATCCCTGCTTGTAATAAGCATATGGTTCTGGTGGCAGAGATATTAAACAAGTAAATAAATAAAATAATTTGAAGTAATCACAAGTGATCTGAACAATTTAAAGCAAGGATGTAACTGAGGAGATGAAGGTCCCTCAAAGGAGGTTTTTTTTTCCAAAGAATTTAAAGACAAGAAGTAACCAACTATAAAGATTAAGAGGGAGCATCCTAGGCAGAGGAATAGCAAATGTAAATGTCCTCAGGTAGAGGGACTCTTGGAGTATTTGAGAATTGAAGAAAAGGCCAAGTACTTCTGAAGCGCATTAAGGCCAAAGACAAGTATAAAAAATGAGGTCCGAGTAGTAGGCAGTGCCCGTATCTTGTGGGAGGTCAAGGAGATCAGGGAGGCCATGGCAAGGAATTTGGGCTCTATTTTAGTGCAATGCACAGCTATTGAATGATTATGTGCAGGATAGCAACTTCATCCTGTTTACATGTTCCAAAGATCACTTAGGCTGTGGAGTGAAGACTGATATTCAAGGGCATAAGAATAGAAGCAGAGAAACCAGTTAGAAGAGCATTTCAGAAGTCCATTGAAAGTTGATGGTGATTTGGACTAAGATAGTAACAGGGGAATTAAAGAGAAGATACTGTATTTTTAGAAGTATTTGCAATAGAGGATGAGGAAGAAGGGGGAGGGGGAGGAGGAGAAAGGATGACTAGATTTTTTCCACTTACACATAATGTACTTTTTGTAAGTTATATAAATAACTTGCATTTCTCTAAACATATTCATGCATACTTCTCTGCCTGCAGATTTGTAGTTTTCTCTTTCAGGAATGTTCTTCTTCTGATACACGTATCTAATCTAGATAATTCATTGTTCAAGACTCAGGTCTAGGAGTACTTAAGGAGATGTCCCTACTACCCTGGACTGAGTTGGCCTTCCCTCTTCAGAGCTTCCCACAGCAACCTCTGCCTGGAACACTTACCACCTTCCTGTTAACTTGGGTTTCTCTATCACTATGGGAACAGAGATTCCTCATGGACAGAGACTGTGTTTTATCCATCTTTTAAACCTGTGTGCTCATTATGACTTCTGACACCCAAGTGGCCTATTAAATGAATGAAATAATGAAACTGTTTAGTAGAAATGGGGTCACTTCACCCTGGAGAACGAAGGATAGTTTTCATGAAGGAATTGACATTTGACTTAGATCTTGAAGGACAGTCAGCATTTGGACATGCAAATATAGGAGAAACTCTCTTCTCAAGAATTGTATGAGCAAAGGAGCAGAGTGAAACAGAATGGAGACCAGTTCAGTGTGGCTGGAATATGGAATCTGTTGTGGGGAAAAATTTTAAAATAGTGTGCATTCAGTCTAATGAATCTGTTTTTATTCTTTAGACCAAGAAGAGCCACTGAAGATTTTTAAAGAGATACATAACAAGGTAAAATCTATTTAATACTTGAGTCTGGTTCTAGAAATGGCTGAATATTTGATTAACCCTCCCACAGATAGCCATTATAAACTCTAAACCAGGATGAAAAACAATTATATGAAGGTACTTGAGAACAACCAAAAGGAGTCCAAGGTGGAGGTGGTTCAACCCTTGAATGAAGGCAATTACAGTGAGGTTTACTTTTATAAAGCTTTTCTTCTGAGGACATCTCTCAGCCCATATAGTGCATGGTAGGTGAAGTTCATAAAGAAAGTCACTGTCTTTCTGACTTGAGGAGTCAAGAGAAGGAATTCAGGGATGCCAAAGTGACTCGATATCAAACAGAGAAAGCCCTGAAAAGGGGGAAACCACAGAGAAAGCCCCCAAATCTCCATGTAAACTTCCTTCAAATCCTTGGCTAACTACTGAATGATGTACACATGGAGGAGACTACAAATGGCCCAGCAAAGAGCAACCATTGAAAGGCTAAAAAACTAAGCAGAGATTTCAGCTGATGCCCCTCTTCCAAAACAAAGTCAATATTCTTGTTGACAAAGGTAACAGACCCCAAAATCTCTACAACAAACTATCTTCAATGCCTTGTATATAATAAAAAATCACTAGAAATTAGAAGAAAAAGGAAAATGTGACCTAGAGCCAAGATACAAAGTATTCAAGACAAAACAAACTCTGAAATTACCCAGATGTCATAGTTAGCAGAAAAAGACTTAAAGCAGCTATCATAAATATGTTCAAAGACTTAAGAGAAATTATGACTGTAAAGAGTGAACAGATGTGAAGTATCAACAGAAAAGTAAAAACTATTTTTAAAAAATGAAAATTCTAGAACTACAGCATATAATGTCATAAGTGATAAATCCCTGAAAGTACTTAAAAACAGATTGAAAATTTCAGGGGGAAAAGGCAGGGAGCAGGACAGGGAACTTTAAGATCTATTTGCTAAAAGAAAAAAATACTGAAAAATATTGAACAGAGCCCTCATGACTATGGAATAACATCAAGAACTCTACATGCATATAATTGGAGTCCTCCATGGAGAGGAGAGAAAAAATGAGAGGGAAAATATTTGAAGACATAATGGCCTAAATTTTATGAATGCATTTAAAACATTAACCTACATATTTCAGAAACTCCATCTTAAGCAGGATAAATATAAAGAAAACTACACCTAAGCACATCATTATCAAACTACTGAAAACAAAGAGAAAGAGAAAATCTTGAAAGCAGCTAAAAGGAAACTAATATATTATACAGAGAGGAACAATGATGCAAGTAATGTCTGACTTCTCATCAGATGCAATAGAGACAAAACACAATAAAACATGTATAAGCATGGAAAAATTTTTTTTAAAAGGCAAAAACAAAAACTAAAAAAACTATCAAACCAGCATTATATATTCAGTGAAAATAGCCTTTGAAAATGAAGATAAATGGACTTTTTTGGGATGAACGGAAATTGAGAAAATGTATTACTCAGCTAGTCAGCCCTAAAAGAAGTTATTCATATTGAAGAAAAGGATGTCTGATGGAAACTCATAGTCACAGTAAAGAATGAAGAAAAGTAAGTAGAAATGGTAAATATAAAGACCATCTCTTTTCTTTCTTCTTCTTTTAGTTTATTTAAAAGACAACTGAAAAATTTAAAGCCATCCAAGAATTACAAAACATCAACACAGAGATCAGAACCAAACAGCTGACCTTCATCAAGGCACTTTATCTGAAAATTCAGAACACTAGGGACTAAAGAAGATTCTGTAAGCTTCCAGAGAGGGTGAAAAAGCACATGTAAAGGATTCTAAACACAATTGCTCTGGATTTTTCAATAATGACACTGAAAACAAGACATTCAAATATTTAAAGAAAATAATCTCTAACCTGTAATTCCATATCTAGTCAATCATGTAGGGGGAAAAGAAACACTTCTTCAGATTTTCAAGGAGTCAAAAAAATTACCTTCTATGAATTGTTTCTAAGACTATTGAGGAAGTGCTTCAAGAAAGAAAGCATAGGGTGTAAGAAATAGTTTCGGCACATACGAATAATAAAGAAAAATCTTAGGAGGACAGCTGTACACCAGATGCAGAAATAAAAACAGACTATTCATGGAGAAAAACTTCAAAATAATCTATTTTTAACCATTTTTGGGCTACTCAGTGGACCCTTTCAACTGACAGCTTAAGTCCTTGTAGAAATTCTATTTAACTATTTGTTGATAGTCCTTCCCTTTTATTTCTCCATTGATTCCCTTGGCATATAACAGGGAAGCCAGAAAGAAACACAGAATAAAACAGGGTAGAAAATGGAGGACAGAGATACTGGGATTTAAGGACCTTTTTTTAGCTTGGGTTTTCCCAGAAGTAGTGCCTCAAGCAAGAACTTGTAAACAGGGAGCAGGAGTGAGGGAGTGGGAAAAGTGAGGAAAAGTGGAAAAGCAAATACACAGATGCATTATTAAAATCTCTATTGCAGGCAACTGGTGCTCAGTGCTGCCTGGAATCTTCTAAAGAGGATGTAGAATACCTTTTGGAATTGTTTACTTGAGGATTGATGATTTTTTTTCCCCTATAGCTCATATCCTGCATTCGTTGAGCTTTACTTTGAGGCAAATAAATTCCTATATACTTCCAGACTGAGCACACCAGCTGGAACAGAGGGCTTCCCAAAGGCAACTGCGGCATTGGAAAAACCTGAAGGCAAAAGCACAAAACATCAAGTGCTGGAGAGGATATGTCAGCATGAGGTAAGCCAATCTGCTCACTGCACATGCACTGACATTAGAGACAAGGCTAAGTGGATGTGAGTCAGGAGTCCAGCAGTGGTTCATACAGCCAATAATCTTTGCACCACTCAGACACACCATAAGTCCCATGTGCCTCGAAGCCTTCAAGATGGTGGTCAGCCACGGTCTCTACATGTGACTTAGCAGATAAGGGTTAATACAATAAGCTGCAATTAGGTTTGTGTTGCAGGAAGATTACACTTGAGATACTGAAGAAGATGAATTAGGCAGAGGATAGAATGGTGAAATATGGGAGACCATTATGGAGACTTCATCTACAGCTGATTGTGCACTACTGCAGTGTCAGTGGGGATGAGGGAAGGAAAGAATTAATGAGCTATTTGAGATAGTGACTCAACAGAGGAAAGTTGAAAAAAAAAAGCTTTACATTGATAATTTGCTCAAAGATATCATAACAAAGTATCCAGTTTTAGGTGTTACTTGTCATTTAGTAGGGAATAAAGAGTTTGTTGATGGAATCAATGTGGTTTCAAACATAGGCCAATGAATGGATCATGAGACCAGTCATAGTATATGCATTGAAAAATAGAAATCAACTCATGTGTTAACTGTGGTTATACTCGAGGAGGTGGGTAGAGGATGAATTGATGCGATTTTTCACTTTCATTTTCTAAATTATTATCTTTGTGGCATTTTATCTTTCAAAATGAGATGATAGTCAATTTTAGGTTCTAAAAATCAGAGGCAGGGAAAATGAAGACATCAAAAATAAAAAAGGAAATAGAACTCCCTCCCTATAAACACATGTATGCAACAAAATGGAAAATCTTGTCTCTCATGCCAAGAAAAAAGTGATGTTAAGTACTTGAAAAAGAGAACTTTTGAAAAATAACATAAAGGAAGTTTAAAAATAATGTGTGAAAAGAACTTCTGCAGAAATGAACCAAATGCCACTGAAATGCTGAAAGCAATGAAGTCCTATCACTTCGTATGATGGTGATGTAAAATGGAAATGAGTAAATAAAAGCCTTTAGTTTCAGAGTTTATAAGTTCTGATAGGTTTTGTGCTATCCTCTGCATCTATTTAGCTATTATTGGAACATTTATCAAGTTCTATACTTACCTGTTTTTTCTTTTGTGAAATTTATATTTCTCCAAATACCTAGCACCCCTTTTCTTTTTTTTTTGCTCAGTGATACATAATGAGCAGCTACTATGTACCACTCTGCTAGGACTGCTGACACTGTCATTAGTAACATAGACATGATACTTGCCCTTCTGATGATTAAGGCCTAGATTTGCATCTGACCTCAGCACTTATTTAACAGTATAACGTCAAGTAATTCACTTAATCTTGCTGAGCCTCAACTTTCTCATTATTAAAGGTAGAGGGGAATATTACACACGCAGAATTGTGTCAAGGTAGATATTGTTCATGCCTTCACTAACTCAATAAACACGAAGTTCTACATGTCTGTTATGTATATGCTTTGTGAATCAAAACTAATGTCAGTAGTGTGACTTAGTGTTAAGTGTATTCAATGAACTGAGCTGTATTTTTTGCTTATTGGTTTGTTTGTTTTGTTCAAAAAGCTTTTACGTGAATTCAGTCACCACCAAAATGTCATTTTCTACTTCAAGTAACCGTCTCAATGTCTAAATCCAACATGTAACTTGTAAATCTGATGGAGTATAACACTTTATTTCTAAATAGTCAAATAGACAACCAACAAAACTAGAAAGCAACTTGAAGCAAGAAGAAAAATAATGAGTAAAGATATCATAGTGAAAAGCAGGAAATTTAGAGGGATGATTTTTAAATGTGCTATCTCAGAATCACTTACATTCACTGTTCCTTATTTGCATTTTTAATGTGAGGACTACCTCAACAAAGCCAGATACTTTACTGATAATCAGACTATTGCTTGGCGTTCTATTGATTGGAGCATTTCATAAGATGACTTAGCATGAGATGTCTGTGATATTTATGTTTTGATATTTGTATTACCTGATTTTTGAGACTAAATCCCACATAAATCTTTACATTATCATATATAATACAAGCAATAGCCATGGCAGAAAGTTAATGGTATAGAAGCTGCACTCATTTTGCTGAGAACAGCAAATTCAAAGGAAGAGAAATATGTTATTATAAAGCCCACAACTTCCGTCCAACCTCACTTCTTTGCATATATCGGTGTGATTCATTATACATAAACATTTTTATACTGTTTGCTATCTGCAATCTAATACCAGCCCTTCTGCTTGATTAAGGCATTATTATAAATATGTGTACATACATATTTTATGACCTCATGAAATTTGAAAACCTGTAACATGTACCACCTGCTCTCTTTATCACCATGTCAATTTCATGACTGACAACCAGAAACAGGAAGTGAATGTGTATAGAAAATGCAGTAGAATTAGTGCTAAAAATCAGGGGACAGATAAAATAACTTTAGAATGAATGGAGTCTCCATGACTTAAAGTGAAAGGTACTGCACATAAGCACTCTAGCTAGTTGATAAAGTTGTTTTCTACAGGGATGCTGGGTTAGCAATTCTGATAGTGCTCGTTGTATATACTGGAATTGGCAGATGGTGGGAGCAGGGTTTCTCACTGTTGGAGTGGGAGCATACAGATCAGCCAGTGGAAGCTAAAATGTATGAGGGGTAATGGATTAGAGTTGGAAACAAAGGTGTGAATTCGTGTTTAGGTTGCTTTTGATACAAGTGATTACACAGAGAACTATTTATGTATGTGTCTATATGTACGGCTTAGCACATACATTACCTTGCTCTGTCAGCTAAGAGGTCCTAGAAGCACCTGCAGGTAGTAGCAATAAGCATGCCTACTGGCTAAATCTTGGTTTCTGATAGCAGAAAACTAACTAAAGAAATCAGGGCTCCTTAGAGATATGGTTGATTCTAATGCTGAGGGAGGAAATGTGCAAAATAAGCCTGGAGCATCTTGTAGTACCAGAAATGAAGAAAGTTCTTTAAAAAAAACAAACAAAAAACCCCAGAAAACAAACACCTGTATTGATAGAGGTATATCAAATAGATCCAGGAGCCAACTGAAAGAGCTCCCAATGGCCAAATCTGAAACAATTTGAGCAACAAAATAAAGAGATGTATTAGATTATAACCCAAAGTATAAAAGAAATATCCATGAGTGTATACTGCTATAAATAATTGAATAAATGGGGAAGTAGAGAAAAATCTCCCATGCAGAAGAATTTCAATTAATTTATGTAAATACTCCATCCTCAAGGAGAGGGAGAATAACTTCCCATTCCTATTTATTCATTTTTTAATCTGTTGAGATGCTTTTTTTTTTTTAATTTCACCTTTTTTGAGGTATTAATTGACATCTATGACTGTAAGATACTTAAAATGTACATCCTGGTGATTTGATATATATATACATTGTGGAAAGATTCCACCCATTTAGTTAATTAATATATCCAACAACTCATTTATTATTTTCTGATTTGGGTGAGAGCATTTAAGTTCTACTCTCTTAGCAAATTTCAATTATACAATATAGTACTAGTAACCATAGTCACAATGTTTTACATTAGAGCCTCAAAATTTATTCGTCTTATAGCTGAAAGTTTATACCCTTATACTAACCTTTATGTCCCCATCCCCTAGCCCCTGGCAACTACTTTTCTACTCTCTGTTTCTGTGAGTTTTGACTTTTGTCCACCCATTCCTTAAATGTGGACTTCACATAGTAACTTCATTGCAAAGCGTACAAGAAGGAAAGGAAGAAAGAAGAGTAACTTTACAGTGGACAAAGCTGACAGACACCGCCCTAGCCAGGTGTGAAGGTCAACATCAACAGTGATACGTCATTTGATAGCATGTATCCTTGATACGGTGTGATGAAAATGGTACTTTACTTCTGTGGTCTTCCTCCCAAATATCCATAACCTCAGCCCAAACATGAAAAAACCCCAGAACAGTTCTACTAGTGGGGCATTCTATAAAATATCTAATCAGTATTCCTTAAAACTGTCAAAGTCATTAAAATCAAGGAAAGTCTGAGAAACTGGGACAGCCAAGAAGAGCCCAAGAGACATGATGACTAAATGTAATGTGTCATTCTGGATGAGATCCCGAAACAGAAAAATGATGTTAGGTAAAAACTAAAGAAAGCAGAAAATACAGACTTTGGGTAATGATAATATATCCATATTGGTCCATTAATTATAATAAATATACGGTTCTAATGTAAGATATTAATAATAGGGAAAACTGGGTGTGGGGTTTATAGAAACTCTTTGTACTATCATCTCAATTTTTCTGTGAGCCCCAAACTGTTTCTAAAAAATAAACTATTTGAAAAAAATCAGTAGACATTGAAAAGGCATTTGATAAATTTAAGTATCAATCCCCTTTTATTTAAAAAAATTTTTTTATTAAAAAAATTAAAAATAACAAGATACTTCCTAAACATGATATACTGGATAAATTTAAACTCAGAAGCTTTGGAAGAATTCACAGAGAAAATTGTATGTAGATTAAGTAACTTACAAGTTTCAAAATAGGTCTCTCAAAGAGAGAAAAATAAAACCTGAAAAACCATCTTCAAAGGGAAAACAATAAACAAAGGTTGATATTCTGAATCAATGTACAGCCCTTATAGATTTACTTTTTAAAGAATACTCCATTTCAAAATAGGCAAAAGCCATGTGAAGGCAATTGATAAAAGAGGAACTAAAAGTGTTTTAAAAAAAGGGAAATTATTTTGTCTCACAGCAAATCAAAGAAATAAATAAAAATTAAAGTATAAAAGAGATATGATACTGTTCTCTATTAATTTTCAAATGTATAACTTTAAAATGTATATTAAATTTCAAATGTATAATTAACTTTCAAATGTATAACTTGCAAATTATATAATATATAGCTGGTGAGATACATATATGTATATGTGTATGTGTGTGTGTGTATATATATATATATCTGGTTACAGATAATCAAACAATAGCCTCATCAGACAAATCCTGGTGAAACTGTCCACGGGTGTGTAAACTTTGAGTATATGTTTACAAGAGCCTTACAGTATCGTTCACATGTGACTCTAAATAAAAGTCTGTCCTCAAGGTTGGCAAACTGTTTCTAGAAAGGGCTGGAGAGCAGGTATTTTAGGCTTTGTGGGCCCCGTGGGCTCTGCTACAAACACTCAGTTCTGCCCCTTGTAGCATGACAGCAGTCACAGACAATTCTGAAAATGAACGAGTGTGGCTGCGTTCCACTAAAACAGACAGTGTGCCAAATTTGGCCCATAGCTTGCCAACCCCCGATCTCTCCTAAAGAATAATGAAAGTGAAAGAAAATGCATGAAACAAAATTACATGTACTTTATGAGTTCAACTATGTAAAAAAAGTATTTGTGATGAAAACATTAGCAGAAACAGCATTAAAATGTTAACCAGATTTTTTTTCTTCATAGTGAAAAGTGGACTTTTTCCCATCCTTACTCCTGCAATTACACTTTTTTGCGTATTAAAAATAAGAAAGATCTTAAAGCCAGTTTCTTTGAATTTGTATTTTATTAGTAAGTTAGAGCTTCCCAGACCTGTTTAAGATTTGAAAGTATTCTTGTGTTATTTATGTACATTCAACAAAATAATCCAGTTAATCTTCATCCAGTTCTCTATAATAACGAGCTTCTTTTGACATTTAGAAATTATATTTTGAAATATCACTTGCTTCTAATCAATTCAGATTCTGATTCTGCATCTACTGTTAGTTACTCACGAAATGTTTCACTTCTTCCGGAGCTTCTGATCCTTTATGGGGATCGCCTAAAGCCACAATATTGGAAAATGTTGCCTGTTTTTCTAAAGCTCTTTTTAATGACTCGTGTTCTAATAGCCTCTGTTGAAGTGACAAAAGAACCACTGTTGTTAGGAGGGATGTACAGTGCATTACACAAGTTTACCCTGGCAAGCCGCAGGCCCTGATCTGCAATCCTGTGTCAGCACTTTTCAGTCCCACTCATATGGCTACAGATGGGTGTGTGAGCTGCTCCAGGCTTCTCACAGGGCCAATGAAAACACGGAAAACAAAGGCCTTTATAAGCGCAGTGCTGACCACAGTCCCTGCAGTATTGCTAAAATCACTTTTTTCTCTTGACTTTCCATATACAGAATACCTCTCACCTGAGAGAAATCAGATTTCACGCACAGCCTAGGACCTAAGTTTGTTGTTCTAGTGAGAGTGTGTAATTGCTCCCTTTGGAAAAGGGAAAATGCATCCTTTTTCAGCCTTTCTCTATGAACTTTCAAAACAACTCAGGAGCTCTCTGAACACATAGGATGCAAACTGTGGATGACAAGTTGGCCTAGAGCAAAGGCATACAACTGGGTTGACACTACATGAATTTAGAAAAATGAAAAAATGAAACCATATCCGAGACCATTCGAGGGAGAGAAGGAGGTGCTTGCTCGGCTTCACCAGCACCTGGGACACCACCAAGGTCATCATCCCCTGGCCTTCACCCCATCTGTTATTCTCTCTCAGAAGGACATGTGTGCTATTATAAGAGTTAGTCACTATATTAGATTTAAATGTACTTGTTTTTGTTTGCTTCCCTCCCTAGAAATTTGCTCTTTGTGAAAGCAGAGACTGTCTGGGTTTTTGTGGTGGTGGTGGTGGTGGTCTGTTTTCCATAGTAGATGTATGATAAATATGTGATGAATGCTTCGATGAATAGCAGACTAACTGAGTAGAAACACTGGATTACTTTGGATTACTGGATTACAGACAACGTGTGTTCTAGTCTGGCTGGACCATCAACTACCTAGGTGTATTAATGAGGTTCCCACTGTGATAATGCTGTGTGACACCCACCCCAAATCTTATTAATTTACATTAGAAAGCATTTGATCTGCTCTCAAGTCTGCAAGTTTTCTGGGGATCTGCTAGGTTTGGTTACAATCAGATTGGGGTCAGGTTGGCTTCACATGTCACTTCATTCTGGCACCAGCAGCTGCTCGGAGCATGTTTTCCCAGTGAATGGCAGAAGCAAGAAGCGGATGATGTTGTCCGTGCTTCTTCCATCCTACTATTCATGTGCTTTTCAGGCTAACCCACACTGTGCTCTGCCTTACGCCAGCCCACGCTTGGTGACTCACCATCCTGCCCTACTGTCTTTTGTAGAACAGTTTCATCATCCAGAGAAAAAAGCCTCTGGCTACTACCACCACTCCTGTGGACTGCAATGCTTTGTCCTGAAGTTAATTTTTAACCCCAGGCTCTTCAGAAACTAACTTGAACACCAAGATCTGGTACCAGTGGTCTGCCCCATATTTCCATCTCTGCTTTAGGTAGCTTCCTGAGTAAGCTCTTCACAAGGTATGGCTGCTTGGGCAGAATTTTCAGTCCCTCATAATCAGCCTTCCAGTTTACAACTGTAAAAACAGCTTGTTATCTCAAATCAGTTGTTAGATTACTTGGCTCTTGCCTTCTTCTGCCAAAAGCTTTGCTCTTCTAACTGTATGATCTAGCTCTTGCCAAATTCTCTAACCCCCGTCTCACACCACTCTCTCCTTTGCTCACCATCCTCCGAATCTGCTTCTTTTTATCTCTTCAGTGTGTCAAGTCCTTTTTTTTTTTTTCCCACCTCCAGGCCATTCCACTAGTTTCTTCTTCCTGTTCCTCAAATGTCTGCTCATTCTCAAACTTCACTCTCATGCTGAAATATCACTTTTTGGAGATGTTTTCTCTGGCTATTCTATCTAAAACAACTTCCTCCCATTCTTAGGCTAGTTCTACTGTTTATTTTCTTCTAGAGTCATTTATCCATTTCTTCATTTACTAATTTATTGGGTGTCTCCTTTAAAAAGTAATAATATGTCTGCCTAGTTCAATAATAGTCTCTGCTGCTCGTACAGTGCCTGATACATACAGTAAGTGTCCAGTAAATATGAATAGAATGAAAAAATAAAACTTTGGGCTCAGGCCTTCCAAAAATCTTCCTAAGTTTGGACTCTAAGCAGGGAATGTAGAAACACTTGCCTTAGTTGCCTCTTAGTGCTGGTGTCCCAGGCCCCTGGCTCTGTGACCCAGATTTTTTGCCTGGGTATAGAATACTGACACAGTATTCTAATATCTCTTACTTTGGGCATTGGACTTAGCTCCATAGTTCTGGTTTCTAGACTCTGTTTTTAAGAAACAGGGACTTAGGGTATCAACTGGTCTTCTCCCTTGCTCTTCCTGAACTTAGCTCTTGTGTGCTATTATAATAACTGTTGTTCCTACCTGTATTAGATAACAAACACAGAACTGACCCCAGACCTGCCGAAGTCCTCTTTGTCTAGCTGAACTCATGTCCTTCTTATCTCTTATTCCTGTCTTTCCACTCTAAATCTTCCTTCTTCTGTTTCTACCCTGATCATGGCATGACTATAAGTATGAGGAAGGGGTTAATGTGACACATTTTTAAAAGCTAATCATTCCAACTCACAGGAGCCTCTCTATTGGTGGCTTGTGCAAAACTCTTAGTATATTTGTCTCACTGGATACAATAAACGTCCTCATCAATAATTAGTGTGTATGCGTTTGCCAACTCTAATATAGATAGGAGCTAAATCTGCAGCATTTTCAGCTTTGGGTGCTTTAAAACAACTTTCAGATACAACTGAGACCACTTATAGCATTTACAGTGGGTATGCCTTGAAGACTCCCCTCTATAAATCTAATTTTATCACTTTCCTGAAAATTCAGTGCCAATAAAGCATTTAAGAAAAGCTACTGTGAGTTGCCTGGATATTTTCCAAGCTCTGGATACCATAGTTAGTCACATGGAATGTGGAATGGGCTAGACATCTTGGAATTGTTCTTGTTTAACTGGTGTAAGCGATTGACCCACTAGCTTTAATAATCATTATTTGTTTAACAAGTTCCTGTGAGGAAAGCTATGCAGTTGTCTTGTGAAGTAGCTTCTTAAAAGCCTTTTATTTTGTCTGGATATGATAAGGATCATTGCATGGTATGTCTAACTGATGACTTAGCGCTCTTTCAGTGCATAGAGACTTCTATGGGAAAAAGAATTAGACAATAAGGACCAATGACTTAATACATGCCATGTTTCCAATTCAATTTGCTTTGATAAAAATCAAATAATCCCCAGGAACACAAATATTTATCTACAGTCATTGGACAGTCTGTTAAAATTGGCATTCTCGGTACCTCCAGAACATTCATTTGTCCTTTATACGACCCACACATTGTCAAGAGGTTAATAATGTTGAAAAATTCCTGTGGTGTTCTTAGTTTTTGTGCTATCTGGCAGAGAAACATCAGAATCCTTAATTTTCTTTTCAACATAGCATGTTCTTTATTCACAATCAATGCTCCTCTGTCTTAATCAACAAAATAGGAAACAGATTTTAAATTTCTAAAAGCACTGTAAATTCACAGCATTTTTCCTTTGAAGAAAAATGTTTTATAGGACTACAATGAAACATGAAAAGAATTCATATGATCAGAAGACTAAACAATTAAAAGCATAATACTCTGTCCTCAATGGAATAGTCCAAGATTTTAAAGGCAAGCAGGTATTATTAAAGAGTTGGGTAAAGTAATTTTTAAATGTGATAAGCTTTTATATTATGGAATATGTTTCAAAATATGATTCAACCCTAAATAAAATTATATACCACATTTCCAACATAAAAATTATTCTCTTCTATTTTGACACTGGTTTAAGTATTAACATTTTACCTTAGTATCAAATGTACTGGCACCAAGATAAAATGTACCTGAAAATAAGATAAGTTATCTACTCTAATAAAGCCATAGCAGATAAACCCTTTTATTGAATATGTCAAGTACATGTTAAATGATAAAATTTAGGACTAACTATAGAAGGACACCTTTATACTTTCACGGTTATTATCTTTATATACATACCTAGTGTGCTTTCAAACAAGACTTGAATAAAAGGAAAATTTATAATTTTTAAGACATGGCAATTGATATTAGTCACCAAAATTAAAAACATAGGTGTGTCCCACTTTCTTCAATAAGTTTCAGATGCTTAGAAGAAAAGTACAATGAGAAGAAGACTTCTCAGATCAGAACCTCAATTCTGTTGGAAAGCAAGTTGGAACCCAATCCTTACCCATCAGGGAGATGGGAGCCTTTATAAATAGTTGATTATAATAGATTCCCATTAGTCTGTAGGATTAGAATGTTGCTACTAAAAAGTAAAGCCCACCATTTGTGAAAGTGACTCGTAAACTAGGCATGTTTCCACTGTCATCTCCTGTCTCCAACTTCTTTCTTGGACCTTGAATCCCCTCCACCACCTTAATCTACCTTACCGCTGACTACCCTTCCTCTCTTCTCTAACACTATTTTCCCATCTCCTGCACCTCCGTTAAGCTGATCATGGCCAGTGAGCCCATCCTGATTAACCCCAACCAACCTTGTTCATGTCTATCCCTACTTAAGCACCACAGCTTCACTCGCACACACTGCTCCTCTATTCAAGGAATTTTGCCTCGGATCTGTGTTCAGCAGTTGTTCTGTGGGTGTGTGTAAGAGCTTGGGTTCTGGAGTCATTCCTCCTGGGCTCAAATCCCAGCTCTGCCCTAACTACTGTGAGGCGGATTAACAGACCCCATTAAGCCTCAGTGCCCCCATCTGTAAATTGAGGATTATAACAGAATGTACTTAACAGGGATATTGTGAGGACAAAATGAGGTAATTTAAGTAAAGCACACAATACAGTGCTGATAGAGGGTAAATACACAATAAATACTGGTCACTGTTATTCTCATATTTATTATTTCATCAACACAGAGACAATCCTCTTTGAGGCAAAGGCAAAGTATTTTATATTATTATGTATCATTCTCTAAGTATGGTGACTGCTCTACTTGAACTGAAATCCGGACAAATGATCCCACAAATCACATGCACTTATGCAGCAAAGGAACAGAAGTGGTGGGATGAGAACAGTACCAGCTGCTTCAGGATGGGAAAATCACTGTGTCTATGAGCCCTGTGCTTTGCTTTTTCAATAGATTGAGTCCTCAGATAAGAGCATGCCAGGTCTACACAAGCTAAATACAGGACTGGTTTGTTTGGGGTGGGATTCTGAATTTACAGGCAAGTTAAGACAAGTTGTTTTCCTTCCGGCGTGGGATGCATAAATATAGACACCTGTGCGGTGTGTTCAGTTGTTGCTCTTAAAGAAAACCTTATCTTCGTTTCCCACAGTTTGTTGTGAGGACAATAGCAGAAGAAGAACCTTCCCATTACCAGGGCTGGAGAGGCCAGCAGACGAAATAGGGCAGAAGTAGGCTTACCATCACATGAAAACTGAATCTGGAGGGGACCTGTTGGTAGAACTGAAACCGCTGTTGACAAAGAAAATGGTCCAGAAGGGACTGTGATGTCTAATGTTTGCAGTAGTTGTGTGAGGACAGACTTGACATGTGCTGTCATGGGTGTTAACTGATTTGTTTCGGAAAGTCCAAGCTTAAGTCTTGGAATCTCACCTGCTTAGTTGAAACTTAGTCAGTATTTTAAATGTGTGTTTATAGTATATAGGACCATGGCCTTTTAAAACCCTGCCATTAAAGTAACACAAGAGAGACAGGCAGACAGAAAAGAAACAGACAAGACAGAGAGAGACAGAGAGAGGCAAGTAGCTGAAGGGAACAAGGAAACAGCTCCAACAGGGCCTGGTTGTAACAGAATGGGCTTCTATGTTCTATAAAGGGAATTACCAAATAGGCACACCCCCTAGACAAGTGTAAATACAGCAATACATTCCAAAATTGAATACAAATGCTTTTTATTATCTTCTGTCTTTTATCATCAAGCCTGTGTTCCCAGTCATTCTGGTAGATAATTGAAAAATAACAACATAGCAAATTTCTTTCCTTGAGTCTCCATTTCCCTCCAGGCAGATGAGCTACAATACCCAGGGCACACACCCCATGTAGCCATGGACAATCATGTCTCTCAGGTAATCCAGGGCTCTTTTCCTGATGGTCCTGCCCTTTTACTGTCCTTCCCAACCTTGAGTGAAACCCATACACGTGCACTCATGGGAACATAATGGCTCCAGGTGGCCTTATGTTTTCACATTCCTAATCTTCACAGTCTTCACACTCTTCTCCTGACTTTGCTTTATTTTCAAGGTGAAATATCCTATTTTGATAGTTGAGTTATTGTTCTCTCTCATATTATGCTTTTAAAAATATCACTGCTAGTAACCAGTTAAAATTTGGTATTGGAAGAAAAAATATCCATCCTGTACTATGTTAAGAACCAAGGGCTGAAAGGTAAAAATATATGGTTTGTTAATCTACTCACTATCAAATACAGACACACCATAGTTTGTGGCAGGATTACATGGGGCATGAAATTAGGGTGGATTTACTGAAGCTGAATCTAGGTACCTAGTTTTTTATTATGCTACTTTCTCTACTTTAGTATATGCTTGAAATTTTCCAGCGTAAAAACTTTAAAAATTTAGGGACAATCTCAGAAAGGGGAAAAAGTGGTTTGAATGATGTCCTGTGATTTCAGACGACTGTGGGCAGCACTCCTGGGCTTAGCAGAGCTCCTGTGTTCCTCCCTTCAACCTTGGGAAGCTCGTGGGAGGAAGAGGGGTATTTATTTTTAGTGTGAGTTACTTCAGTGAGAGAGCGCCCAATTGTTTTGCTGAGGTGGTCCAGACGTGAAATGCTGTGTATTTGATTTTCAAACTAGATGGAGGCAGGATGCTTAAAAGCCTTTAGGCTTTGGCATTAGACAGACTAGATTCAAATTCTCCTACCTGTACAATTTAGGGGAAATTAGTAATTTCTCAGACTTTGTACCCCTTGTAAAGTGGGGTTACTGTCAGCCTACAAAGTTATACGTAAAGCGCCTACTGCTATGTCTGGCAAATAATAGATTCTGCATGTTTATTTCCTTCCTTCCTGCCATAGTTTCAGTTGCTTATCACATAATATGTTTAAGAAACTCCAAAGACTTTCTAGATATAACTTTGAAAACATTTTCAGTTCTCCAAAACACCAATAAGAGCTAGGCATATCCAGTCACTGAACATTATTAATTGAAGGGCTATTAATAGATGAGGAACCCAGGTGTTTAGACAGATTCAACACCAGATTATGTGGTGTATTAGAAAGACAATGAACTCTCTGTTAGGGACCTAAATTCTCATCTCCACTTTCTCATTAGGAAGCTGTGGACTTGGAAAGGAACACCTATCTCTTATCCTCAGAGGAGGAATTGTTCAAAAGCATTTTTAAGTTCATCACTTTCTAAAACATAAAGAATAATGGCCATAGAGACTAACTAAAACATGTGAAACTAATAATTTGGTGCATTACTGTATTAAACAGAGATCAGTTTGGTTTTCTTCAGGTATGAAAACCTCCCTCATTAGAGTCTGACAAAGTAAAAGCACTGTGCAAATGTGAGGTTTTGACCCTGAACCAATAGCCTTGGCCAGAAGCCCCTGCAAATTGTCCTGTTGTGTGTTTATTGTCGTTTTTACTATGATGAAAGCAGGATTATGAATTTAATGCAATGCATTGAGCAGCTGCAAATTAACTAAAGTCCAGCACAGAGAGTAATTAAAGAGTATGGGAATTCAGGTGTCAGAGACAGCAGGCCCGGCCCGGCCCTGCCCCTTACCGCAGCCTTGGCAAGTTACTTCACATTTCAGAACCTCAGTTGCCTCTTCTCTAATAAGATAAGGCATATCTACATTTTGAAGTTTTAAAAAGTTAAATGAGGAAATGCAGGTAAAATGTTCCTGGCATTCAGGAAGTGCTCAAGAATCTATTTTCTTCATGAATTTCCACTTTTAGAAATATTACACAGCTTCTTATCAGTAACATTGATTTTTATCAGAATTATGTCAAGCTTTAAGTTTTCATGTTTAAGACTCACTCATCATTGTGTGTGTGTGTGTGTGTGTGTGTGTGTAAGTAGGGGGAGATTACACATTTTTATGGCTTTAAAAATGGCAAAATCTTAACAAAATAGCAAGAGGACAGTATTTAGTATAATTGAGCATTCATGGGGGCAACACGGGGCTCAAAAACAGACTAAAGGGATTTAAAGATTAGGTGACTCTCAGTAGGAAACTTTCCTCCATCAAAAGCCACAGATGTCTCTAAAGCCCTTCCCACCACAGACCCAGTCACAGCCAACTTGTGCAGGCACATTGGGCAAGACAATTTGTACATCAGCCTTGAATAACAGGAATCACACCGGCATGCCACGTATCTAGAAGATTCAAAGCTAAGATAAACATAGTCTGCACAATACATGCAAGTACAGTGGAAGAATCTGTATGTGAGATGCTACATTTGGAACAGTTGCTGAAGGAGACAGAATCCTCTTAAGTGGAAAAATCAGCAATGATTCAAGAAAATGACCCCTAAAACCTGGGCAGGGCAGGAAGTGACCAAGCACTCTGACACTGACATGGACCAGCAGGTGAATCAAAACCCAGACGACGGGAAGAAATAAACACACACACCGAACAACCGAGGCCAAGCATTCCCCAGGCCACATTTATCATCATCTTCGTGGAATGAAATAAAGGACAAGCTGCTATTAGTATCTGAAGCACTACGTGGTGTGTCCTGGCTTTGCTGTATGTAAATTAAATGTGCAAATAAATATGTATTGTTCCATTGTTTAGATTGAGTTTTTCTCAAGGATGGCCTGTTGTTTTGTTAAGAAAAATCATGTGAACTGGTGTGATGGCACCCGACATTTACAGAGAAACATGCCCATAATGACAGGTGGACAGAACAGGCCTTAATCCTCTTTGAGGCCACCACCTCTTACACATACACTACAAGTATTGATTCTGGATATTAGAATTTTCAGGCCTGTCACTGCAAGATGGGATTTAGAACAGTTGTGTAAGTTGGCTATCTTTATTTAGAGGCTCAATATAATCGTTGATGTTCCTAGAACAGAACAGACACTAGGCCTTTATTGACATAGAAAGAAAAGATTATCTTACTGTCTCTATGCCAAACTGAAGAAGTGAGTTATCTGCCTTTACACTTCATCTATCTCATAAGGCTTCCGTTTAACTCTTTATTTTTCTTCTTCCCTTGTATCCTCACAGTTTCTTTCCCCAAAAGCTATTCATCTTGTCCTCACTTCATGTCAACAAGGAAATCATTTAACTGATGAGGCTGGTTGCCCCAGTTTACTTCTTTTTTTTCCCAAGACAGACTTTCCCCACAATGGAATCCGTGCCAGAAAGACGGCTGCACAACCACCCCCACCACCCCCACCTCCTCATCCTCGGAGTAAGAAAACCCAGACATTTATCTGGACCTGCCAGTGCCCTTGCCTGAGAAAGCGTGAGCCTCTGAGACAAGAGAGGAAATGCTGTAGACAATAGCAGAAGCTGCACAGTCCACAAACGCTCAGCTTTTCACCACACCCATTGGTGGAATTTGTTACCAGTAAACACGCATTGCTCTAAGCACCATTATTTATTGCAGATTAAAGAGAAAAAGCATCTGCTTTTAAAGCCAGCTCGGCTCCACAGATGAAGATTGGATAGTTTTGCTTCTCTGAGCTAGAAACTAGACAGGGTAGCCAAATACTTTGAGCACATTTCTCTCTTGAAACTGCAAGATGGGCAATTATTTCAAATCTTACTGTAAAGTAATGAGGGCAGGGAACATGAAAGAAAACCATGGAACACTGTTTGGAAATTTTAAAATGCTCTAGAAATTATAAGTACAAGTGAAATTTTAGTGTTTACAGTTAGCTTACTAAGTAACAAGAAATGTTTAACCTAGGTAAAATAACAGTGAAAAGAATAATGAAGAATAAGGAAAAGAACGAGGTACCAGCCATACTCCACATCCTGAAGAGGTCCGTCCTGTCTTACCCTAGCCCGTGTCCCTGTTGGTGCAGCTGCTTTAACTCTCAGAATGTCCAAAATTCTCTCAGGATCCCCTTCCCCGCTTCTATAGTATCTCTCAACTCAGTCTGGTAGCCTTACATCTGCCTCTCTCCAGCTGCTGTCTAAGGATGAGAGACCATTCGATCTTCCCAGCTCTCAAACATAGCTCACCTCTGGAGTCAGTGGGGCTCCTCTGGTTTCATGTTCTGTAGCCTATAAGCCAAACTGACACCCCTCCCTGTCACTCTGGAACCTGGTCCATTGCCTTAAGCCTCCAGTTTTTTGGAAGAGAGTCAAATCTTGACCTTCCTGCTTACTCCTTACTCTCTGAGCTTCAGTTTTCTCATCTATAAAATGGGCTAGTCCTAGCCATTCCAAATGGTTGTTAGGTTTAGTAACACTTCATATAAAACACTTAGAGCAAGGTTTAAAACATATTATGTACTCTATAAAGACTGATATTAATAACAAAAATAATAATTATACTACATTGGAAGTCAACAATCCCATATTATGAAATAAGTACAAACTCTATAAACAAAAAGCTGTTCCCCTATTGCAAAATATGTACTGAGCCAATAAAATTCATAGAAGTCAGTCAGAAGATTTTTAAACATTATATCTAATCTTTATAAATATCCCATGAAATATTATGAGCCACATTTTTCAAATGAGGAAACTGAGGCAAGAAAGGACTAAATAATTCACTCAAGGCTAACCAGCTGTAATGTCTTAACCCTTTTCTGAAACCAGTCCTCTCTGACCCTAGAGCCATGCTCTTATTTTGCTATTCTGTTCCCCTAAGATTGAGGTATTTGCCTGTATCAGTACCAGAGAAGTAGACAAAAGGCTTCTGCTGTTGAAAGCCATCCCTATTCAGTTTGAAGTGCCCTAGAGAAAGTTTTCATGGTTCAACATCTCATTCAATGAATCCACCATCCTTCCCCTCTAGAACCCACCCTTTTAAAACCATGATGGGGTCAAAATTGGTCTTCAGCTCCTCCCGCCTCCCCTCCTAACTCTTTCTTCCCTACTTTCCCTACCCAAAAGATCCTCAGTGGATCTACGCAGAACACTCAATGCCCTTAAATTCCCCTGCAAAAAACACAAAAGCACCCCCCCAAACCATCCTTTCCTCTAAAATTATCTCCCTTCTTCCCCCATTAAAGCGCTCATAAACTCAGCACCTCTCTATGAGCTGTGAGAAGGGGAGGCAATTTAATGAAACCGATTCATCCTTAAGATTGACTATGTGACAGTGTCCCAGGCACACTTTACTTCTTTGTAAAGAAAACATTCAGCCCCAATAGGCTAAACATTTGTCCAAATGTTCAAAAGATAAAATTTCTTGTGTTGTTTAGTTTTTAAGTAAAAGAGATCAGACAATGTAAAGGACAGATTTGATGCAGAATGCCATTCTTCTAGGCTCAATACTTCACCTTCAAATAAAAAGCTACGACACATCCTTCACATTCTGACTTGATCACTGTTTTCTTTACTTCCCAGCATTCACACCTTCCTTCCACACGCAAGTATACCTAAAACACAAGAATCAAAAGTTTAGTTCACTACTTTTGAAAGAAGATCAAATCTTGATCTCAAGCCACACCTTAGTCAACACATTCCTACATTGTATATTTTATCTTTTAGAGTTGTTTTTTATTATTTTGAAAAGAATACATGCAATGATAAAAAAATTAAACATGCAAGAGAGTATACAGTAAAAAGTTATTTTCTCGCCTATAGTGGAAATCTCATTTTATTCCCCAACTGTAACTGCCATCACATTTTTTTATGTACACTTTCAGATATTTATCATAAATATGCACACACATACATAGTTTTTCCTAAATTGAGAGATACAAATAGTTTTTTTACCTGTCTTTTTCATTTAACAATATGTTTTGCTGATCTGTGTATATAAACTATTTTATCCTTTTAATTTTTTTATATCCTAGTCTTCGTGTATGCCATACTTTATTGATGAATTTCTCTATTGATGGGCATTGAGTTTGTTCTTAGTAGTTTCTTATTACAAGCAATACTGCAATGAACATAATTTGCTATATGTTTGTATATATTTGTGAACCTATCTATAGAACACAAGGCTCAAATCCTAATTGTTGAATAGAATAGTAAGTGCACTTTGAATTTTGATATTCTCAACTTACCCTCTCAAAGTTTTTCCAATGTACACTTCCTGGAATAAGTATATAAATGTGATTGCTTTTTTATGCCCTCACCAACACAGTATTTGCCACAGATCTTCCTTGCTTCTGGGTGTGGAACTATTGATCATGTATATAGTGTGAGGGGCAACAGCAAGGTAGTGACCATAAATTAGGATTCAAGTGGTACCATGAAAACTATCCTAGGTTGGAGTAAGAAGTAGATTTGGTTAGTTTTCATTTTATACTTATTTTGACAATTAGACATTTCAATGTATCTTTAAAATAGCATCTTGAAAGGCCATCCTCTTATGCTAAGGATGCTACAATATCCCTACTATCTTTGCAGCCCTTCTTTGGGCGTGGTCTTCATAGTCAGCACCACATTATGTTTTTACCTCTTCACTAGTAACACTCAGTCTTTTAGTGATGGATTTGATATTTTTAATAGCCAGAGGCATTCACAGCAATCCTTTGGGAAACAAGTTATCAAGCAAGATAAAACATTTTGGGTTAAAAATAAAGTGTGCCTTAAAATCATATGTGTAAGTGGGGGAGGGGGGGAGAGAGAAATAAGCTGGATTGAAGGATGTTTTCAGTGAAGAGTTTAAGTATGTTTAATGCCAATATGTGTGAAAAGTTTTCCAAAGTCATAGCTCTGAAGAACAATTTGCATTTGGATGTAGACATTGTGGTATGTTTGCTTTGAAAGATTGATTATTTTATAGCAACAGCTCATAAAGCTGATGATTGTAAAACACCTCCCTCTATCTTGGAGGCGGACCACACTTGTGTACATAATGGTGTCAGGTTCTAACTCAGCTTAAGACCACTTCTGGCCATAACATGGCTAGACTCTAGTCTGTACCCATGTAGACAGGACCATTGCCATTCCCACATAACAAATATGACTTCTAGCTTACACAGGAAAATAAAAAATTTTGTTTCAAGGAACAGTTATTGTTAAAGGATAAGAAGTTACTAAAAAATAAAAATAGCTTCAAAGATAGAAATAAGCATAATATTGGTTGGTAGATAATTTTGTTTGTTATAAAGGGCTTCAAAATGAAAAAGAGAGGCCTTAACTCTTATCTTGATTCTGTTCTGTCTCCAACAGCCCTGCTTTGTCACAGTTCATTTCCACCTAACTTAACTGTCCCTTTGTCATTTCTAGTTACACTCCCCAAATCCGCTATTTGCTATTTTAGAAGCACCTAATCACCTGCAACATCGTATTCTATACCTACTGCTACCTCCATGCTCTGTCTACTCATTCCCTTCTTAATCCCCTAAAATGTGGGATTGTGGTTTCCTAAAAGAAGGCTAGGCTTTAAGTCAGAGGTGGATTCAAATCTTGACTTTTAGTTTTGACTTCAGAAAATGTAATTAACCTTCTTAAGCTTTTCCAAGTGAAAAAAATATATATTGTAGGTTGTCCTAAATTATTTAATATATGTTCCCTAAAAAAACTGGGAAAAGAGTGATTATACAAGGCATGTGCTTACGAGTTTGATGTATTTTTGTATACGTATGATACATATGCATAAGTTTTATAAAATGGGAACATAATACAGTATTTATTTTTCTCCAGTTTGCTTTGTCTCCCTTTACAACATTACCAGCAATCCAGCCTCTGCTTACACATCTGTCTACTGACCAAGAGCTACATGATTGCACAAGCAGTCCTTTCTGGTTCTGTTACTGTTACACTGTATCGTAGTTGATTCTGGAAGGTTCTTCTCCATTTTGGTTTTAAACCTTCTGCCCTCTGCTTGCATACATTTGCCCTACCTCTGCCCTCTAGAACAACACAGATAAGTCTAATTCCCTTGCCATACGACAGCCATAAAACATTAAAAGTAAACCTTCATATCTTGCTGACTCTTTCCTTCTCTGAGCCAAGCAGGCTTGGGCTTTTGGAGTTTTTTATCCATTTCTCATCTGACATTATTTCTGGGTACTTGATGGTCTTAACAATAGCACCTGCCAACTCTTTAGCCTGTCCCACCTCTGGAGGCCTCCTCTCTCACCTGAAAGCCTTACCTCCTCAGTGCAAAGTCATCTCTTTTACCCAGCTCCTACTGGGCTTTGTTTTCATTTCTCTCCTCCCCTAGACTGTAGAAGATATGTCTCGTGTTTCGTTTGGAACAAACCTCCCCCCTACTCTTCACCTCTGCCATCACCAGCCTTATAGGAGAATATCTCAAAGCTATCTTTAAAGCTTGGTTGACTTTAGCAGCTATTTCCTCTTTTTATGTAACCAATACATTTTATGTGCACTGTTTTCATCTTTAAAACATTCTCTAAAGCCAACTAATAAATCAGAATGTGTTGTGGTGTGAAAAGAGAAAGGATCAAACATAAAAGAGAACTGTATTCATCATCTGAGCCCATTTTGATTTTTAAATGTGTGTGTGTGTGTGTGTGTGTGTGTGTGTGTGTGTGTACAGCATAGTTGACAAGATGATTACTTTGGAGTCAGACACTAAGGTTCAAATCCCAGCCACTTAGCAGCTGTGTGACCTCACTGTGCTTCTGCTTCATCTATAAGATGGGGATAATAGTAAACACCTCGTAAAGTTATTACAAAGATTTCCCAGTCTACCAGAGTTACTGGTAATATGTGTAAAGTATCTAGATCAGGAGTTGGCACTAGGAAGCACTGTGAGGAGGAGGAGGAGGAGGAGGCTCTACGTGCTTGGGAAAATTGCTTTTTGTCTTTCTGGACCTCAGTTTCCTATCCTGTAAAATGAGAAGGAAAGGGGATAAGTGTTGACAATAGTGATGGTAATACTGGACAATCCTAGAGCCCCTGACATTTTACAGAGCACTTCCATATGCAGTAGTTCACTGGGAAGTACTCATTCATATCTCGCATGCTCTTAGCCAACCTACTTGCTGGAACAACTGACCAGTGTGCTGCAAAGTATAAATACTGGCTGTGGCTCCCGTCCTTCGTGCAGCAGCAAGCTTCAAAGTCCTCACATAGCTTATTCCTCTTCTAGTGTCTGACTGACTGTCTGCAAAATAACTTAGGCTTGTAAAAGCCGGACTCCCAAGTGGCACTAAGAGACTAGGAAGAAAGAGACAGGGAAAGAATACAACAAAGGCATTCGTGTTTATTGAGCACCTGCAGTACAGGTCACTATAATGCCAATCTCATCGAGTCCTCACTACCACCGAAAGGGAAGGTTTTATTGTCCGTATTGCTGTGATAATTTCCTCATAGAGTTCAGTACCAGTGCCAAGGTCACATAGCTAACTTTCAGCCAGGATTCAAATGAAAGTCTGATGGAGCCTAAAGCTTGAGCTAGTGCTCAAGTTCCATGCAACCTCACTGAGACTTGCAGTCAGTTGGGCTTGGGATGTTGGTTATCGTTTTAACTTCTCTGCTAAATCTCAAGCCCACTGAAGAGACCTGCTGCACAAAGGTCCCAAGAACATGATGAAGTAAAGGAATGTATTTTATTGTGAACAACTAGCCTAAAGATGGCAGCATCTTTTGATCATGACTGACCAAGTCTGGCTCCCATCATGAAAGCTTTAATGCAGAAATGGCACTGTATTTTGAAGGCACCCTGAGACAGCTGTACCTTAAAAGTCTACCTG
Source organism: Camelus ferus (assembly GCF_009834535.1). NCBI lineage: Eukaryota > Metazoa > Chordata > Mammalia > Artiodactyla > Camelidae > Camelus > Camelus ferus. The sequence goes on from NC_045699.1 coordinate 16,868,958, forward strand.
GTAAGTGACCAAGACAGCTATTGAGCAATGATATTTCTTCCATATTTATAGTAGAACAGAGAACAACCACATCTGAAGAATGATCACTGTATAATAAATATTGCCAGTGGATAAGCCCATGACACTTTTTTTGTCCTTGTTCTTTCTTATTTATTTCCCACCAACACACTTCTTTGCTCCCATGAGTTGATGAGTGATAGCCTGAGGGCATGTGAGGGTGAATTCAGCATGAAATGTCTTGCTGAAAATCTTGGGTCATTAGCTGGGACTCACTGGCCTGTTCAGAAAAAGTAGCATAAAAATGTGGGAGCAATGAAGCCATGGTCTTGAGATCCCAGAGACTTCATTGTGTTTGGCAAACTCTATTAAGTTAAAATATTTGGCCTTGAATAAGCAAGATTACATTACATGTTAAGATACATCTACATTATCTTCATTGTCATTTTAACAGATAATTGCTGACACCAGGCAGGATACACTTTTATTGTGCACATGAGCCTCACAATAATCCTGTGAGGTAGGCCCAATTATTACACCCACATTTAATGAGGAAACTGAGGCACAGAAACATTCTGTAACTTTCCCGTTGTCATAGAGGGAAGCAATGGTAACGTAAGGATTCTTACCCCAGCAGCGTGACTCCAAGGCCCACTCTTTCTCAAAGCAAGTTACTGATTAAAATGGTCAGATATGCCCATAAACAGGAACTGTTTAGGTTAATGGTTTTCATGAGATTTCCTAATCCACCTAATTCTCTACTAAGCAGTTGGTGTGAAAAAAAAATGAACACAACAATTTGTATATGTTAGAAAGCCAAAGCCTTCGTGACCGCACGGATATCCTTGGTGGGGTCACTTACCTGTTGGATCTCAGACCACACCTGAGGTGGAATTACGTTGACGGTTGTGGTGTGGTTAGAGCTCCCTTGTGGTGAACACACTTAAGGGATTACATTGTATTCTTACTCGGACTTTCCCTCTGAGTGTCTGACAATGAGGCATACAGCTGCTAGAAAGGAAAGGTGAGGGGAAAACTGTCAGCCTGTGGAACAACTTGTCATTGATTTGTTTCAAGTCTTAGAGTTCACACCCTTCCCCTCCTTTTTTACTCCACAAAGGTCCTCCTCCTTCCAGAACGTTTCTCTTCCCAAAGCCAAGGACTGATAAGGAATGAGGACAGAACGGCGGGTGCCTTGTGGTCTCAAGTGGCTTATTGGCATCGCTAAGATTTTTCAGCCTGAGTAGCACCCGTTTAGCTTGTCACGCCCCCCGTAGCAATGCTCTTCTTTAGATACTTTCTCCCTGTTGACAGGGGGTGGGGTGGGGTGAGGTGGGGAATGTGCCATACTGTGAGTCAGGTTCAAGCTTGCTCGCTTGCTGTCTCTCCATTCTCAAGTTTAATGCAGGTCAGCCTGTGCCAGACAGGGGATGACCATTCCAGGAGCTAATTGAAGGTGGCCATGAGGTGCAACTGAAAGATGAAGGGGAAAGAGGAGCTCATGACAAGGGAGTTAGGAGAACCCACCCTGGGCAATGCTCCTGTGTGTTATAAACGTCTGCCAAAGGAGCTACGATGAATGGAAGATGGCACAGCCCCAGGGGTCAGAATGTCTGGGTCCAAGTGCTGCTCACCCTGCAGTCTTGGGCAAGCTCCTTCTCCTGGTGAGGCCCCAGTTGCCTCCCTGTTGGGAGAAATAAAGGGTCAGCAGAGGGTGGGGAGGAACCGAGGAGATCTTGTAGTGGTCCCTATGCTCTAAGTCACTCTGGGGGCCTGTGTCAAATGCTGGCTGTGAGTTTATTTTTCAGAGTCTGGCCTTGCATCTCACTGTAACCAGTAGCTTGTCCTTGATCCTTGAACCTCTCCCCAAGCCCAAGAGAGGTGAAGCTCTGATGTTGCCTTGGGTGTGACCCCAGTCAGGCTTATTAATAAACAACACTTCCTGTTGCTCTACAGTGAGATGCTCTGAGGAGAGCGGCAGGGGCCACACCAAGCGAGGACCTCAGCAGGGACAGAAAGAGCTCGCTCAAGTTGAGTCAGTCCATGTTTTTTCCTGTTAAATGATTCACATGCCGAGGCAAATTGGTCTGAGATGGGCAAACTCAACTCTGCCTTTCATGAGCTTCCAAATGAGTTGGTGATTTTTGTTTTTGTTTTTCCTATTTCACTTCTCTTCCCTTGGAAACATGATTGCAGTGTTTTCCATTTCAGGTTAAAGTACCCACCCCCTCCATTCAGTGCCCTGGGGAGGAGGGGTGAGCGTATCAAAGGAACACTGCGCTGATGCTCTTGACTTTGAATCTGTTTAAGTGGCCGTTTTAAATGTTATTCAGATTCCTTAGACTTCTTTGTGACTTTTGACTCAAGTAGGTTAAATTATAAATAAACAAAATTTCCTAACATATTGTACACAATGAAGTCTGAGCTCTTTAGAAATCAAGCTCCAGACACGTGAAATTTCCGTGTATCTCAAAAGGCTTATTGTTGTAAACATCCTAGACTTTTTTCAATTCTTTTGAATGGGCATTCCTCCCGAAAGGTATAACATATGTAACATTTTTCTTCATTAAAAAAATTTAACCTTTCCTGTGAAAGGCATTCTGACATCCTTTTAACACTACTAGCTCCCATTTTGTCCTCCTGTCTTAAGTGAGGTCAGTTTTAGTTAAGGCCCTTCTTCCATGTTCTGCTTAATTTTCATGCATGTCCATAACTCTAATATTCTTTTAGCCAAGTAATTCAGGAAGAGATGGTTTTACTATTTGGATAATTTGGGCAACAATAACATCCGCCAGTTTAAGACTCTCCAGTTACTTCTCACTGTAATTAGAATATTAGCCAAACTCCTTTCCATAACCTATAGAATTCTGTAAGGCCAACTCCTGTCCAAATATGGCCAAAACCCTGCCTTTCTCTCTAAACAATCTCCCCATCATCCACTGTGGTCCACACACAGGCTTCCTCTCTGTTCCTCCAGAGGGCCAGGTTGTCTCCGGTTCGTTGCCCTTGCCATTGCTACTTCCTGAAAGATTCCTTCCTCATTTTCATCTGACTGCCTCCTTCTCCTTATTTAGGTCTGAGATCAAATGGCACTTCCTCAGTGAAGCCATTACTGTCCCCCATACCAAGGGAGCTGTAGCCCTTTCCTGCTTTATTTTTACCCCAGCTTTTAAAGCTACTGGAATGCTTTAATTTGTTTTCTTATTTACTAGTTTTTAATCAATAGTTATTCTCTGTTAAGTCTGTTATGTCCTGCGAGAGGAGGGCCTTTATCTGTTTTGTTTACTGCTGTATCAGTTTCCAAAACAACTGCCGGCATATAGGAGGCATTCAGTAAATGCTGGTGAAGGAATAAATCCTGGCCCATATCCACACCTACTTACAGCTCACTTCCATTTTTCATGGGGAGTTCTGGCTGCCTTGAGTCTTATTACACATTGTGTAATCTGGACTGAATTATCAGTTACAGTGATATCCTCAGATGGCTGTCAAAACAGTAGGAAGCTGGTAATGTCCAATGTCATTTGATCCAATTTTGGAAAGAGACACAAAGAGCTACGAATGTTAAGGATATACTAATATTGTGAGTAGGCCTTTTTAAACTTTTCCAACAAAATATATCTAATAGCTCAGAATAGTGAGTAATAATACTTAGAGGAAGATCTAAACAGGAGTATAAAGTAGCCTCAAGGACAATGTATCTCTGAAGCCTCAAGATTTATTTTTAAAATCCAGATGAATTTTGCATTCTAATCCATTAGTATATATCTGGGTTTGATTTAAAATAAAAGAAATTTCCCCTCAAATATTTTTGGGGGGGAAAAGTGCCCTCCAAGAAGACATGTCCTATTTACCCTGGAAAACAACCAAGAATCCCCAAGTACATATGGTCCAAGCTGATAATTATCCAGAAATGATTCCAGAGGAGCCTTGAAGGGAGCACAGTTCCCTCTCACCCCGTGCTGGCCCACTCACCTGTCCCCACCTTTGCCCCAGGGAGGAAGAGCTCTGGAACAAAGACTCCTAAGTGAACTGAGAGTCCTAGGAGGTGTCATGTTTTGAGAACGATAAAAGGCTAAAAGTTCTATCTTCCTGCATCGCTGTCTTCTCAAACATCTCTTTTAAATCTTTTCACTGCTCCCTTTCTTACCGTGTGCTTGGTGAGATAAGAGGTACAAACCACCCTCGCTCCTGAGAGGAGAGATCCTAGAGTGACCATATAACTCAGTATTCTCAGGACCATCCTGGCTGTGACAGTTGTCCTGGCATTAATAGTGCTCCCTTTTCACTTGTAGAATATGCGATCACTCTAAGGTACATCTTCCCTGCTCTTCCCCCCAACTTAAAAGGACAAGTAGGAACCAAACTAAAAGAGTCTTAGACAATATGATGTAAGTCCTTTTCCAGGCCAACATCAGGCCACTAAGGAAAAGTCCTTGTCACTCAGATCAGTTGTCCATTTCATCCACTAAGGAAATCCCAAAAGCATTTGAGGTCCAAACCTTGGTTCACAGTAATGAAAGTTTTTGGTCTAATGTAATTCTGCAGTTAGGATCTGTAATCACTATTGATTGCTCATTGAGGCTTCAGGATCCAGGCCATCATGTGTGCCTTACAATAATAATATTTACAGGGAGAAAACAGAAGAAGCAACCAGGATGGTAAGGGTGAATTGAGTTATTTAGTAAAAGTATTTTTAAATAAAATAAAACATACTGGATGGAAAATATTCAGTCAGAGATACCACATGAATTTGAATAATCAACCCTTTCAATGATCTAGCATTTGAAGGCATGAAAGAGAAAAACATTAAACCATGAGTGTACCAAAAAAAAGAAAAAATCTAGATGAGCTAGTAATTATGGTGGCTACTGTGGGAGGCATAATAGACCGATGGTCCCAGCTGCTGCCCTGTGAAATCCACCACCACATTTGCTCTGAGGCCATGCTTTCTGTGGCTGCTCCCAGCCATGACTGAGCACCACCTGGCTGCTAAGGCAGGCCCATTCCTGAAAGATGCAGGGACCCTCTGACAGGCAGTTTTAGCTTGAGGACTCCCAATTAACCTTGCTGAAACTTTCTCTGAATTGAAATCTGAAGGCCTTTCTTCCTTGCCTTCCTTCCCTCTCTCCTTCACAGGGATCAGTCCTGCATTGTAGTCTGACAGCCCTCCCTGCCTCCTCCAGTTCCCACTTCATTTTCTGCCAAGAGGTTTCTTTCAGCAAATCTCTTGCATATCTAATCTCACCTTAGCACCTGATTCTCAGAGGACCTGAACTAACACAGTGATCCAAGGAGGGATCTATTTGAAGGACAGGAAGAATTAGGCTGTTTAATGTATTTAAGATAATTTGATCCAATACGAAGAGGAAGAATAATAGGTATAGTGACCATAAAAGAAGTTTGATTAGATTTAAGAGGGAAGTTTCTGAGAACAGGTCATAACATAAGGGGTTGTGATGGTGAGGACCGAGGTGAGAATAGTCAGGGTCTGAAGTTATTCATTTGTAAATCTGGTGCTACGTTAAGACCAAAAGCCAATTTGAGAATTTGAAGAGATTCCATTGTGTTTTGGACAACATGGATAGTTCAATTGATATATGTGCACTGGAACCCTTTTAAAATAACTCTGTTTTTGGCAGGGGGTGCTTTGGAGTGTCTTGCAGTGTTTGTGATGACAAGGTTTTGCATAATTAGAAAACATAAATTAGAAAGTTAATTCTTTGCAAGAGATAATAAATTTTTTCAGCTCATAGAAATGCATTTATTGTAAAAAGCAATAGCTTATGTTTTCATATTCCTTCATATATGGAACTTTGTGTCCTCAATGAGATGTGGTAATGTCTGTAGAACTGAATTGAAAAATTGTTTGGCGTACACTCTTACATTTAAACCTAACATATATCGTGTGAGGTTAGGAGGGCAGGTAGCATTAAAACTCACTTTACCAAAGAGATAATGGAGACTTGGGGAGTATAAATAGCTAATACGTGGTAAAGTTCATCCCAGAAACCAGGCTGTAGTAGAATTTCTGGGAGTGACTCCTAAGATTTCACACCCTAACCCCTACAATGTGTGGATGGGATGAGACGTAACTCATTCCCATGATTGCATTGTGTTATATGGCACAGATGACCTTTAAAAAAGATTATCCCAGTGGATCTAATCTAGTCACTTGCACCCTTAAAAGCCTCTCCTGCTGGTGGTAGAAGAGAAATCAGAGAGAGATGGCAAAAGGGGAAGTCAGAGAGATTCAAAGCAAGAGAAGGATTCAGTGTGCTGTGGCTGGCTTGAAGACAGAAAAGCCCACGTGGAAGACATGAGAAGATAAATTCTGCCTACAACCAGTGAGCTTAGAAGAGGATCCAAGCTCTAGATGAGAACTGCAGCCCCAGCTGATACCTTGATTTTGACCTTGTGAGGCTCTAAGTAGAGAACCTGCCTAAGCCACGTTGTGCCCAGACTTACGGCCCACAAGAACTGTGTGGTAATAAATGGGCGTTATTTTAAGCAACTTTTAAGTCTGTAGTGATTTGTTACACAACAGAAAACTAATACATGAGTTTTGTAATTCCCATATTTTCTACCATCCTTACTCTTAACCAATGCCACTAGAAATAAATTGTAGTAAACTGGAGAAGTGTAGTACTAACCTTCTAGTTTTGCAAATTTAATTTTGATTAGAATTTTAGCTTTCTTAGATTTATTTTAGGCCTGTCGTCTTGTCCTTGGGTTTTGAGCCTATGGGCTTGAACTCATTTTCAAGAAGACAGAATATCCATTTCCTCATGTTGATTGTTTATTTGAAAATATTTCAGGTTGATTATAAATAAAATAATCCAAAAAAATTATTATGGATTAAATTTGCTGTCATAGTTTGGGAACATTGTTAATTCTCTTTAGTGAAAATATTGTGGTGATTGTTTCAACAAGTATAGTGAAGAACTATTATTTTATCTATGCAGTGTACCTCCTTCTGTAAACTTTACTCCCACTCTTTTGGAAATGCTCTTCCCCAAGTCAAACCAAGTGGTTCTGAGAAAATGTGCATGTTCATATATAACCCCATGCTCCTCCCCTAGAGAACAGTAAATTGGTTTAGAGATGGACAAAATCTTCCAGCTAAGGCAACAAAATCTCCCTCCTCTGGTAATTTTTAACTTTTCACCAGAGAAAGTGCAAGTTGATCCATCACCCATTGTAGAAGTTGTGGGATGTAGAACTCAGGAAGTACCCACGGCAGTGTTTCTTGCCATGTGGAAGAAGCCATCCTCCAGTGACAGAGAAGGGAGCCAGCGCAGAGAAGCAGAAGCAGGGGCTGGAGAGAGAGTCCCCTGGTGCTTGACCAGTTGTTTCAGTTTTTTCTGGAAGTCCCATCTCCATCCCTGAAGTTCCCATGGTTTGATTGTTCAGTTTTTCATGACATTCTGTGAATCAGCCTTTTCTCTTTACCTAAACAATTTCAAGATGGTCCAGTAATCTGTAACCAAGAGACATGTGACTCATACAATGGAGAAAGTTCATTTCATTTTCCCTTGAAAATATTTATCACTGTGTAGTGGTAAAAAGTTCTAGCAAAGAAACTCATTCAAATGTCTCCAGGACACTGATGATTCAGAAGGGCTTACATTTTGATTCCTTTCAGGTCACCAACTGCCACACTCACTTGGTGGTTCTTCGGTTGGTTGGTTTGGTTTTTCTCTCTCGGTTGTTTTTGCTCACCACCAAATACTCCTTCCTAAAAGCTTTGCATGCATAAAAAAGTTTTAATTTATTACTGCTCTCTTGATTATAGATCACTATTGATAGGTAGAGCTGTAGTTTATTCATTGTTACTGCTGAATAATATTACATCAGGTGATTCTGCTGCAGTAATTTATTCTACTGTTGGTGGATATTTGGGTTGTTTTCATTTGATTTATTTCTTGGTGTTAGGAACAACGTAGCCTTGAATATTCTTACACGTGCCTGATGTAAGTATCTGCATACACACTGTATTCTGTCAGTGTCACATCATAAACATTTTTGGGCACATGTCTCACTTGTGTAGTATATCTACTTTTGAATATTTTTTATTGAAGCTGAACTAAATGTTTACAAGTGTTATATATTGCTAAAGAGCCTTAACAGGCTGAGAGAGAGAGAGAGAGAGAGAGATTCGACTGTAAAAACCTGTTTTTCTTTTCACTTCTATTCATATTCTTAAGGAAAAAATACTAGAATAATTTTATGTCAAATGTTTTTATATTTTGTTATAACTATTTTGTTATATAATATATAATATTACATTATATATATGATATTATTATGTGTAATATATATAATATAAATATTTTGTTGTAATATAACTCATAGTTTTTATATTTTGACATCTGATCACTTATAAGGAAGAGATAAGGGTGCCAAGTATAATCTTATTCACTTATAATTGGTTAATGTTTCACAGATGGAATCATAACATGTGCTTTCGATTATAAAGAAATAACGAAAGGCTTTAGTTAAACTGATCTTTGTTGAATCCCTGCTCTTTGGGCAAGTTATTTTAAATTTTCCAAGGCCTCTTCTCCAAATGCGGATCCACAGAGTGCTGTGGCTATGGACATGGGCTCACCACTCTGACCTTAAATGAGTTGTTTGGTGATTCTAGGCATTGGCCTTCTAGTGCATCTTAAGATAGACACTCAGACAGACCAGCACACACACTAACATACATACACGTGTATGTAGATACTTAAGCCAGGCACGTGTAAGAATATTCAAGGCTACGTTATTCCTAACACCAAGAAATAAATCAAATGAAAACAACCCGAATATCCACCAACTGTTGAATAAGTTACTGCAGCAAAATCACCTGATGTAACACTATTCAGCAGTAACAATGAATAAACTACACCCCTACCTATCAATAGTGATCAATCTCAAAATAAGATATTGAGAAACTAGTAAATTCTAGAATAATTCGTTCTTGAGGATTCCATTTCCATCAAGTTCAAAAACAAGTACAACTATACCATGTGTTATCTAGGGATACAAACAGAGGTGGCAAAACTAAAAACTAAACAACAAGGTAGTGGTTTACACAAAATTTAGGATAGTGGTTACTCCTAGAGGTAAGAGGGGGACATGAGAGGGCACACAGGGACAGAGCTGTATTTCTTAAACAGAGGAGTATGTATAGGGTGTCCACTTTCTCATTCTTCTGCCAACTGTATATTTTATGCACTTATGGTCATTTTAAAGCAAAAATAGTAATTATAAAAACTACCTACCACACTCTAAGAGAACTAAATAAAATTATAGCTGTTTAGCAACAGTGTCTAGCATATAGTAAGCTCTCAATAAGTGATAGGAGCCATAGTGATGATGTTATGACATGGAGATATTTGTACCACTTAGAAGAAGAAAATGCCAAAAAGTATGTCTTCCAAGATGCCTAGAAAATCTATGTTAGAACCACAGTCCTACTAGAGAATGAAACTTGATGGCTTTTAACCTTCACTAATCCGAGAGACAGTACCAGAGGGAATCTTAGTTTCCCAGCCATAGATGAGAATTCTGCATGGTTAAATGTCAGGCCAATACTGATGAATATGAGGTATTTAGTTTCCTGATTTCAAAGAATTAAGCCCAACCTTTAAAGAAAAAATGATTAATATCTGCCTCTTAGTAGGAGATCAAGTATCGACTTTAAGCTTTTCTAACTAGTGTCTGATCGCAGAATAATAGAATCATAGAATTAGTAAAGCACCTTGACCATCATCTCATATAATTATTTGTTTTAAAGCTGAAGAAGCTAAAACTCAGGGAGGTTAGTTGACTTCAAGGTCAACAATGAGTTTTGAGACACAACCAGAACTAGAACACAAGTTAGGTTGGAAGCTGCAGAAAATGTACTACTGTTGGTGTTCACCAGACCAAATAGAAGAGAAGATAGGAGGAGGATGGGAGTAGAAGGGAAAGTGAGTGAGATCGGAAGCACCCAGCTCCTTTCAAAGGAGCTTTGGAACTGGAATTCACTGAAGGTTCCCTGGGATACAGGCCTGACACACTACTTGCTGGGTAACACCTCTGAATGAACTCCTTTCAGGCCTGATTCCTGGGAAGAAGAGAGACTCAGCTCATTCTAATAGCAGGTATTATCTCATATGCAATTTCAGAGAACTCTGACACCCTCTGTCTCACCCTTATCTCCATCACCTGCAACTAATCCACTTGATGGGTGTATAGCGTATTTGCTCTTACTTAATTATCCTCAAATCGTGTTTATCCCTAGCCAATCATCCATCTAAAGCTAACTTTGTAATTATTTTCTTCAATAAGAACTCACAGGAAGCCTATTAAGGATAAAGGCTCTGTTCTGGACCCTACGAAATTGATGAAAGTGTTTAACCAAACTCCATTTTCCTTGTCCATTCAGGGGAGACGGTGATTTATTCTAAAGAAAAATAGACCAACTAGAAGTAACTCTGTACAGAGTAATCCACCCAACCTTTATATCACAAGGACAATTAAATAAAAGCCCATAAAGAACCTTTGCTTGCTTCAGGACCTTATCAGCTTGAGCCAGCTGATAGGGAAAGTAGGTCTTATGGTTGAACTCTTGAACCAGGAAAGGATCAGTCCAAAGTTTCTGTCAGGTGACGTGACCTACAAAACTATTCCCATTCCTTGGCTTATCTTTATGACTGACAAATGATTGCCTCTTATTTGCTCTATATGCTTGGAAAATGTGGTTAAATTGCTGAAGCTATCCCAAGCAAGAGATTTCCTTCTGGGAAAAAAAAGAAAAATAATCCCCTAAATGCAAGGTTTAATTAATGGAAAAGAGGCTTAGATTATTAAACAGTGCTTTCTACCACCGCCCCCCCCCCCCCGCAATGTTTGGTGATTTGGGAGCTTTTTTTTAACAAGCAAAAACACCTCTAAGCAGAAACCAGACCTTTCGCTAACTTTTGTATTCTAATTTGTTGCCACTCTATGGTGCTTGTAATAGCCCGTAACAAGAAAGTATGACCTCATCAGTTGTTTACTCACTGCTATTCACCAATTTTATACGTTTCATTGGAAAGTCCCATTTAGGGGAAATTTCTAAGTCATAAAAGAGCTCTTTTTTTGTTCTTTATAAATGAAAAAGTTGAATTGTAATCTAGGTACAGTGGATGACTTCTCTAAAGGGATAATTCAGTGGGCAGAGCCCAGTTTAAGCCTCCCTGATTATTAAGGGAAGCTGGGTTTGAGATCCTAAAGCAGGACTGTGACCAAACAGTGTGACCATCTAGTGGCCTTATGCACTGGCATAGCTTCTAACTTCAGAGATGGACAGTGAAAGGCAGAGTTAATAACTGTCTATTGACTGACCAAGCAATGTGCATAGACAAGTGTTCAAACAATGAGAATACTCTCTCCTCAAGAGACTTATTGTCTGAAACATTGAGTTAAATGGAGCACCCACTGTATCTAAAGACACCAATCAGTGGACAAAAACTGTTCAATCAAACGCCAACCTCCATAGTCCATTGGGAGGGCAGTAATTTTAGCATCAGAATAAAGTTACTTTTCAGAAATTAACCCTCTTATGAAGGAAACAGAGAAAGAAAAAGAAGACATAAACAAGTAAATACATCTCTCAGACAAGATCATGGCATTTTTTTTTAATCTCAGAAATTATTCCAAGTTAAAGAAAATAATTTGAAAAGACAAATATTTTCATAGTCAGGAACACTAGGTTTGGGGCATTGTCTGTTGGTTTCTTCACCTGTTTTAGTTCACTTTTTCATCAAGGGCCAATTTATTTCTCAGACCTTGACCTAGCAATAGATTAAAGTCCTTACTCAGAGATATGGAATGCCTTATCTAATGACACATATTCTTTCTCTGTCCTTCAAAGCACATATTGCCCCCTCAAAGGAAATTCACATGACACTAAATGACACAGCCCATAAGTACCTCATATGGAGATCCCCCTGGCTTCCTGAAGACCACATCACAGCACCAGTCAGCATCCTTTGTAAGAACCAGCAGATTCCATGTGTAGTTACAGTGCTGGGTAGAGGAAGTAAGAACAGGAGAAAGCAGCCTTAGGTCATCCTCCCAAGGCCCCTGATGTGGAAGGAACAATTACCTAGTACACACAAACGATCATTGTAATCCCCAGTACAAGGGCTTGGGGTGTGGGAAAGGAAGCTCGGCGTGGAATTTGAAAGCTAGAATTGCAAGGTGAGAGATCTAAGAGCTTCAAGAGGAGTCTGTTTTGTTTGTTTTCAGTCTAGACTGAGGGTGCAAGGACTTAGGAAATATGCTTTAGGTTAGAAGACACCCGGCGGGGGGCGGATTGTTTTCTTTCTCCGCTTAGAGCCCTGAGCAATAATGCACATGTCAGTGCCTGCACTCAGAGCTGACTAATGACGACAGAAATTCCCTCTCTTTCTTTCTACATCCAATCAAAAATCAAGACCGCCACTACCTTCTTAGGACGTCCTCCATGACTTATATTTCCCATACTACTGCGTTCTTCAATATTTCAGATGTCTCAGTATTTCTCACCTGGATTAGATCAGTCATCTCAATAACTGCTCTCCCCACTAACAGTCCCTGATCTGTTTTCCACACTGCTTTCTAAGGAGTAGTTTTGGCCATAGGATTGCCCAGTTTAAAAAATTTTAGTTGCTTCCAATAGTCTTCGGGTTAAAATCCAAGCTATCCTAGTACAGACTCTGATAACTCAGTCACCTTGGTTCATATCCTGTCTTTGTCACTTACCAACTTAGGAAAGTTTCTTAACCTCTTTCATCCTGAATTTCCTCATCTCTCAAATGGGATAACGATAGTCCTTCTTCATAGGTTTGTTGTGAAGATTCAATGAGATACTTCTTTTAAAGACCTTAGCACTGTGCCTAGTTTTCAGTAACTTTTGGCTATTATTACTATTATGATTTCACCAACTCACTATTAGCTATGAAAGCCCTCCCACAATTTGACCCCTTCTCCCTCTCCAAGTATCTATCTTGCTGCTAGCCCATCAGTAATCACAGGTCTTAGGGACTACCTACTGTGTGCCAGTCCCTGGTGCCAAAGGATTTATATGTGTTCTTTGACCATTAGCAATCCTATTAGATCAGTACTAGCATCCTCATTTTACAGGTAAGAAAACTGAGACTCAAAAATTTAAGCAACTTGGCCAAAGTAACCCAGCTAATAAGTGGTGGAGCCCATAGTTGAAATCAAGCCCATTATACACCAAAACTGTTATTTTTATGACAACACTATGCCGCCTTTACCCTATTTTATTTCCCAAAACAGCCACAACAGTATTTCTGGCCCTGTGTGTTTTTCCAGAACCTTGCCACTTCTCCATTAAGAGGTAGCATCTATGTCCCCTCCCCTTGAACCTGGGCAGGACCTTTTGACTGCCTCACCTAATTGAGTCTGGCACCAGTCAGGCTACATGACTTCTGAGGCTAGGTCATAAAAAGCAACGTTTCTTCTGTCTGGCAGTCTCTTTTGGAGCATGCACCTTTGGAGTCCTTAGCTTCCATGTAAGTTCAGCTCCCTGAAGCTGCCATGCCTGAGAGACCACATGAAGAGATCACATAAAGATAGAAATGCATCAGGAGCCCCAGTTGCCCAGCCATACTTCAAGCAGCCCCAGCAGACACTGCACAGGCTAGAGAGGCGCTGCCCCACCAAGCCCTGACCAAATTACAGATTTGTGAGCTAAAGAAATGATCATGATTACTTAAGCCACTAAGTTTTGGAATGCTTTGTTATGAACTAGTAGAAAACCAGATCACCCACAGAAACCGCCAATACTATTTAAATCACTTTCATTTCCCCTGACAACACACCTTCCATGGCCTTCAAATATGCAGCTGTCTCTGCCTGCAAATCACCACCAGCCCATGGTACCCCAGCCAGCACACTCATACCCTCATTTAGAGAGTAAATTTGCTTTCAAGAGTCATTGTAGGTAGTTTTTGTTGTAGTTTTAGTCATCTTTAGTCATTATTGTAATTTTCATCATCTTTCCTCAAATCTGGAAGTGGGTTGTTAAGGACCTAAACTTCAAATCAAAATGTCTAGGCTTAGTTTTTTTTTTTTTTGTTTTTTTTTTTTGTTCACTGCTTCCAGGCTGTGGGACTTAATCTCTTCAACCTCTGTTCCTCCAAAAGGGAGTTATAGCCATACCCCTATCTTGTATTGTAGAGGTTCATTTACAGCTCTGGGCAAAGTTCCTGGCATTTAATAAGAGTTCAATACATGTTGCTGTTATAAGAGCACTAATTATATTGCACTGCAATTATCTCTTTCTTCCTCTGTTTCCTCTTCTGAACAAGAACAGTATATCTTCATGCTTGGTACCTAGGATATACAAAAAAAACATTTTTGTTAATTGAATAAATGAATGAATGAACCAAGAATCAAATGGATGAATGAGTGAATGGGTATGTATAATTTAGCCTCCCTTCAGCTCTTTTTGTCCAGCATGTAGGAGGGGGAAGATGATAGAGATCTCCAGTTCTAGGAGAAGTAGTCCGAGTGCTGGCCGTTTGCTTTCATGTCAGGTCCAATTCTTCTCTCTTTTCCTAGTGGTACTGTGGTACCACAGCCATGCAGGGAGCATCCTCACTTGGCCAAGTGAACCCTTTTACACCTGACAATCCAAACCAGATGACAGAACTGTAAGGAAAGCCAGTGCCAAAATCTCAGATGGCCTCCAACTACGGATTCCCTTCCCTCTCCTAACTATTTTACAGCGTGCCATCAAGGTACCTGACCTTGCCAAGTAAAACCTGTTAATCTTTTACAATGTCAGTCTTTTTTATGGACTCGACGATACGGCAATGCCATATGGTGGCAGTTCTGTAGAAGGGACCCTGCTCCTACCTGACCAGCAGGATAGTGCTGCACTACGCAAATAATTTACCTCTTGCCTCAAGCTTGGTGTCTCCCCACTGATTTCTACTCAACAGAGAGAAATTTCCTAACAGCAACACAAACTTGATTAATTCGATGAGAAGAGATATTGTACACTTAATTTTCATTTTCACCATAGGATTTACATACATACGTATTTAGACATAAAATTCACATTATAAGAGCTAACAACCTATAGATATGTTGGCTGAGTTCCAATAGCTGCCATTAGAACTCAGTGATATTCCAGGATATCAATGTCATTCCACTGCATCTCAGTTTTAATATCCAGAAAACCCCAAAGCTTCAGTGAGTCCTTCGATATGCCCTCTTGCCTCAGCATAAAAGGAAAAGTTTAAATATTTTTTAAAGTGAGTAAAATCCAAGGTGCTGGCTGTCTATAGTCTGAAAATGCATTAAAAGCAAATGTGGAATTTATCTTGTTGTTATTGTAGATTCTATGCTTCTTACAAGTTTAATCATTCTGCATTCTTTCTCTGGAAGGAGCTATTTGAAGGCTGCAGAATGCTGAGGGTTAGAAAGATTTCTGAGGCGTGGCACCGCCTTCTCTGATTGGGCAGCACATCTCGAACGATGTGGGACTTTTGCCGTTGACTCACCAGAGGGCAGCAGCTTTGCAGCTTGATGTCAGCAGGCAAGAATGTCACTTTCCCTGCCAGCCGCTCCCCCCAACCCAGAGCAGTAGCCCAGAATTAAGCAAAGCTGTTTGGGTTAGCCTCTGACCAGCCTCCAGGCTGGGCTTCTCGCTGCCCTGGCGACCATGCTCCAGCAAAGAAAATCCCACCAGATCTCTGCAGGGGAACGCTAAACTCTTCCAGCTATGTGTCTCTGGGGATACCAATATAATCGCCCAGTTAAGGTTTGGATTTTGGGGGAACTGAGTATGGTTTTCTAGGCTCCGTTCCTCACTACACACACACACACACACACATACACAATACACACACATACCTTCTCTAGAAGGAAAACACCAGAATGCACAAAGAAATCTGTAAACAGGCACTAGAAAAATTTCTAGATTCTAAATGGATTGTGTGCTGTTTGGACTCCTGGTAATTGATCTGCCTCAATTTCCCACACATTTCTGACTGTTCCAACTAAGCCTCAGATGAGAGCTAGAACTATCCCTGAGGCCCTTTCTACCCTAACCGTCCATGATCCCGTGAAATTAGACTACTAGGAGCTTTCTGAGGGGATCAGCTTCCTGGTGCTCTTGAGACGTGGCAGAGCTGCCCGGCCGGCAGTAGCTTGTCCTAGCTCTGTGAGTACCGATTTTCACTTACTACCTAGTTTCACATCCCTCTGCCACCATCTTTCCATTTAGCAGAAAAGAGTCTTAGCTGTAAGTTCATTAAAATGTTCATATTTGTTGCACCTTTTAGATGATTCTTGTAGTTTTAGGCAACTGCAAGCTCACACAGCTGGTAGATTATATACCCAGTTAAGATAATCATTGCCCAAGGTCAAGCAACCAATTAAACCAGTATAGGTAAGCCCAGGTGCAACTGATGAATCACAGACACTTAGTGTACCCTAATTCAACTTGCCAAAGTGTGGGGACCCCAGAGTTTAAGGCTGTCTGATTCCTTTGGTACACTAAGATCTGAGGCAAAAATGCTCTCCACATTCTTGTCCTCACTTTATTTCTTTATCCTGATAGATGGCACCAGCCTCAACTCCCTGTTCTGTTTGACTGTCTACGAGGATTCTCCAGTTTGGTTACTCTAGTGGGCTAAATTGTGATCCCTAAAAAGATACACTCATGTCTTAATCCCCAGAATGTGGGGGTATGAGCTTATTTGGAAAAAGTTACGATCTGGAGATGAGATCATCCTGGGTGATCCAGGTGGACCCTAAATCCGATGACAACTATCCTTATAAGAAACATACGGAGGAAGCACACAGGGAGAAGAGGACAGAGCCCTGTAGAGATGGAGGCAGAAGTGGAGTGATGCAGCTACACGCCAAGAAACTCCTGGAGCCACCAGAAGCTGGAAGAGGCGAGGAATGGATTCTCCTCTAGGGCCTCTGCTGAGAGCACGGCCCCTGCCAACCTTTTGATTTCAGACTTCCTGCCTCCAGAACCGTAACTATATTTCTGTTGTTTGAAAGGAACCAAGTTTGTGGTCGTTTTTTACAGCAGCCATAGAAAACAAATACATTTACAAACTTGAATGCCTTACAGGAATCACACAGGTAATGAAAGGAGCAAGCAGTCTAGGTAGGGAGGTTCTAGTTTTAGCAGCCACATGGTTTTTCATTACTAACGCGTTTTTCCTCAAAGCAGGGAAACAACAGAAAGTGAAAGTGGTCTAAAGCTAAAGTGAGAGCAAACGTCCTAGCCAAAAGAATTGCCTGTTACTCAGACCCATCTAATTATTGCCATGCGAAAACGTGAGCCCAGAATGGCCAGATCCTCCCATTTTTATTGGATTTTTATTTTCAACCTCCTGAATTTTAAGGGTTGGTTCAAAAGTCAAACAGGCAAACTGCACTCTGTGGGCCCAACCAAAGACGTTTGAGGTCTGAATTTTGACCGCAAGTGACTAGTTGCTGCCTCTGGAGCCAGTTGACCCTTCTAACAGTATTTAAGGGATGTGCCACAGACCACTCGTAGCAGAACCAAGAACAGGACCTTTTTGCCTCCTACTTAGACTGGTCTGCCAGTCCAGGCCACTTACATTCAAAATCTCTCCCACCTTTGGTGTAGGCAGAGAGAAATATTGGGACCCTGGACTATTTAGAATCTACAGGGATGTGTGTGTGTATGAGTGAGCATGTCTCTGTGTGTGTGTGTGTGTGTGTGTGTGTGTGTGAAGAGTATTGGGTAGAGACTGTAATGCAATGTGTGATTACTTTAGAAGGAAAAATAAAAGAAACAAAATTATTCACAGGGGAGAATTAAAAATCAAAAGCCATTTTTCTATGCTTATTTTATCACAGAGCATTAAAATATATTTTACTAAAAGGATTGGTATTTAGGTCAGATAAAACAGAAGATATAAAACTGAGATAGAACTTACTTTTGAGATGGGCTCTGTATGTAGTTTATTAAAGGTTGCTACTTCTGTAATCATTTATCACATCTCTAGAGCTACCTACTTCCTAATTCCAGACTGCAAGTGTCCTTTGGAACACTACAAAGTAATACATAGCTCAACTACATTGAATTTTTTAGTCTGTCTATGGAGGTGATTAGGAAGATAGTCATGAGCTTTGGTAGTGCTACAAAAATGAAAGTAATACAAAAATTTCTATTGTAATTCTTGTTGAGTCTGCCGTGAGAAAAGAAAGATGTGCTCAGTTTTCATAAATGATTCCTGTGTTCTTATGGAAATACTCTGAAAATAAGTAGGGGAAATTTTTGAAGGATCGCTCTAAAAGGAGTAAGAGTTTGAAAGATTTTAGGGAGCAGAGAGAGAAATGAGTCTCCTTAGTAGTGGACAAGGGTCCTTAGTGAAATTAAAGTTAAGGATACAAAGAACTCTAACAACTCAATAAGAAAACGACAACCCAGTTTTAAAATGAGCAAAAGATTTAAATAGACATTTCACAAAAGAAGGTATGTAAATTGCTTATAAGCATGTGAAAATCTCAGCATCATTAGTCATTAGGTAAATGCAAGTCCAACTCATATTGAGGTACCACTTCACACCCACTAGGATCATGTCTATCAAAAAGACAGGCAATGACAAGTATTGACAAGGATTTGAAGAACCTGGAACTCTCACACGTTGTTGGTGAGGATGTAAAATGATGCAGCCACTTTGGAAAACAGTTTGACAGTTTCTTAGAGGTTAAATATTAATTTTCCATTCAGCATAGCAAATCTACTGCTAGGTGTCTGCCCAAGAAAAATGAAACAATATTTTCACACAAATACTTGAATGTGAGCATTCAAAGCAGCTTTATTAGTAACAGCCAAGGAGTGGAAACAACAAAAATGTCCATCTGCTGGTGAATGGATAAACTAAATGTGATATAGCCATATGATAGCATGTTATTCAGCCATGAAAAAGAATGAAACACATCTGACACATGTGATAACACTTATAAACCTAAAAAACACTATACTAAGTGAAAAAAGCCAGACACAGAACTCCACATATTATATTGTTCCATTTATATGAAATGTGCAAAAGAGGTAAAGCCATAAAAACAGATATTAGTGGTTGCCTAGAGCTGAGGTGGGAGTGAGGATTAACTAAATAGGTATAGGGATGAAAATGTTCTAAAACTATTGTAGGGGGCGGAGGATACAGCTCAAGTGGTGGAGCACATGCTTAGAATACACAAGGTGTTGGGGTCAATCCCCAGTACCTCCTCTAAAAATAAAATAAATAAACCTAATTACCTCCCCCCTAAAAATTTTTAAAAGTAATAAAGAAAAATAAAACTATTGTGGAAATGGTTACACAACCTCAGTAAGTTTATCAGAAGTCATTGGATTATGCACTTAAAAGGGATAAATTCATGGTATGTAAGTTATACATCAATAAAGTTGTTTAAAAAATTAGAGAATCATTAAAAGAATGAAACATGATGCATAAAACATTCTCTCTCCTTTATCTCATAACCAATCTTGTCAACATATTCATCAAGTGTTTCTATCAAGTTCTTCCTTTTTTTATAAAATATTTCATGTGCATAATACATAGTTCTGAATGCACATACAAAATAGAACACAGTGGAAATTTTTTCTTCTGCTGTTCCTCCTCAGCCACCTAATGCCCCTCCCTCAAAGCAATCAGTGTTATCAATTTATTGTGTATCCTTCTAGAGACATTTTATGCATCTCCAGAAATATATGTGTGTTTGTATTCTACCCCCAACACACACACACACACACACACACCCCTTTTATTCCACTTGCAGTGTTCTGCACATTTCTGTTTTTTGCTTAATAATCAACAATATATAAGAATCTAAATACCACTCAAATCTTTTCCCTCTTAACTATTCCACTGCGAGGAAACTGGTTAGGACCCTCAGTACCTCTTGGCTGGACCATTGTATTTCATCTAATTTGAGATTCCATCAATTAGGAGACACACTGGTATTTGAGGACCATTAAGAGAAAAAATAATGCTGCCGATTAAATTCTGACATACCACTGACTGTAAGATGCATCCCAACTTCAGAAAACGTACGTATATGCATTTTAAAAATACACATATATGCATATAGAAACAATAAAATATGTTATAACATCCTCCCAACCAGTTCTCCAACAGCACTCCTGGCTCCCTTTCAATTCTTAGTCTCCTGCCAGAGTACTTTTTCTAAGCTCTAGGTATAATCTTTTCATTCCTTTATGAAAGGTCCTTTATGGTCTCCCACTGCTACAGGATGGAGGAAAAGGATGAAGTTCAAAGAACTTAGTGTGACTTACAAGACCCTTCCCTTTTCTGGCCTCATTCCTCCCCACTACCCTGTGCTCTAGACATGCCCAACCACTGACTGTTGCTCAAAAATGTAGTGCTCTTTTAAAACTTTGTGCTTTTGTACATGTTGTTCCCTCTGCCTGGAATACACTTGACCCTCTTTCCTTCTAGCTAAATACCATTTGTCCTCCAAGACTCATCTCTGGGAAAACTGCCATGAACTTCCCCAGTTCAATTAAATGTTCTTTCTGTGCTGCCACCCTCTGTGCTTAATTCCATCAAAAGCACTTCTTGCCTAGTAGTAGGCTTCATTGTTTCCCTGTCTCTTGTTTTTCTCGAATCTCAAGGGATTTTTTCTGTGCTAGTCCATGGTAAGCATTTAATACATATTTAGTGGGCGGATGTGTACTTTGCCCCTGGATGTAATCAGCATGTCTGCAATAACGGAGGTGTAGTCAGCGCAGTACAGGGGAAAGTACACTGGGTCTGAAGTCAGAAAATGCCGGTTACGGGTTCTGACACTTCTCCATCTCTGATCTTAGTGTGGTCAGTTAGTGTTTCCAAAGCTTGGTTTCCTCATCTAAAAACATGAAGAGTGTTAGCTGCCTAGAAGGACTGCTGAAGGGATTAAATGAGGGAGGCATCTGAAGGCACTGGCACAGAGCTGATGCTCTCAACACAGCAACTTTTATTAGAGCGAGTGGAACATTCCATGCTGTCAGACAGTTATAGTATACCCTGAAAGCAAACACACCACCAACATGGGTTGTAATACTGAACAGACTTTGTTTTCCTGTTTTTATGTTATTTCAGTTTTGAAAAAGGTGATATATACCATGTTTCAGAAACCAAGATGATAAAAAACATACACACCCAATTCTCACCGTATCCTTACCTCCAACCCCTGTAGGTAATTACCTTTAACAGTTTTTTTAGCTCCTTCCCATGTTTCATTTTTAACACAAATACAAATAAATACATGTTTATTCCCTTCTTTTTGATACAAAATGGACCATGTTTTTAATATATATAAATACACACACACACATTGTTCTGAGTGTTGCTTTTTTCACTTAATTATTTAATAAAGGGGCTTTGTCATCTTCTAAGTTTGCCCAGAAGAATTCCAACCAAGTAGACAAGTATGTGGAAAGAGAGACTTTATTTACTCTTTGCCTCACAACTCTGAACTATAAGCAAAAGGTAAAAGCTTTGCCTCACAGCCTCAACTCCTTCTAAAGGGAACCACAAAGAAACTGTGTGACTAAAACAGTGAAAGACTGACCACGGGCGAGGAAATCGCTACCGGGCTGGAAGATCTGCAAAGGTCTCGGTATATGGCCTGCAGATCAGAAGAAAGCTGCAAACGGCAGACTAACAAGTCTTCATTACTACTGTTTCCTACTGGTTTTTCATCATATGACTGATGAAAAAACTGAGAGCCTTAACTTTTACATGAAAAGATTATTTTCAGAATTGCAAACAGATTCTATTTTTAGAGCTGTGGCTCAGGTACAGAACAAGATCTGCATTTTTTCAGGCTAAGTCTGTTTACAAATCAAGAGCTGGTAGGGTAAGGAGGTGGAATGGCCCCAGTTTAATCACCGTGCTTCCCAGGCCCAAGTCCCTGTCTCCCCACTGCCTTTACTAAAGCTCTTCACGTGGGCAGGATAATGGACTCATTAGGAGACGTCTGAAGAGTCAGTCAGCACAGATGGCACGTTCACCATCTCATGCCCAGTAAGTCACTGTCACCCTGACCCCATCTGTCACATATACACGATGCAGAAAATTTAGCAAGAAGGTTAAGAATGAGCTGAGGAAGAGAACAGAAATTCCTGCTCATCTTAGATGGGGCTGGAAGCACAGGATTGTGTCTGACCACATAAGCCTAGAGAACTGGAAGCCTGAGTCAGCTCTCCGCGCTGTACAGGCTGCAAACACTGCAAACCCAGCAGGCAAAGAAAAATAAATGCAGGGAGCTATGGGAACCAGCAAAACAAAGGCACCAAATCTAACATAGGAGGAGGGAGAATAGAGCGGGTTATTAGACCAATTAGGTAAAACTCATTAACAGCTGATTTCTCAGCAAACTGTAAAGATGCTGGCACAATATATTTACAATTTGGTGCTTGAGCCAAAGTAGTAGAATAGTGTGATGAATGAGCTGGAGACAGCCAGATGGACAAGGGCAGAGGTTGCAAAATACAGAAAAGCATTAAGGCTTTAAGTCTTGAAATAACAGGGCATTTGAATAACTCCAGATAGTTCCCTGTGAATGGAGATGGAAGATCAGAGAGATAGGGCCAGAATTGCAGTGAAAGACAAGATGAGGCTGAAGAAGTGGCCAGAGCCAGAGATGAAGGGCCCTGTGAGATCATGCTGTGGATCTTGGATTTTGACCTGAAGGCACTACTGGAAGCCACTGCAGGGTTTTACACAGGGAATAACAAGATTAAAGTTTTGAGTAGGTCACTCATAGCATGTAGATCATGGATCTGAGTGCTGTTTCCATAGCACCTTTTATACTATATTGTAATAGGCATTTGTCTGTCTCCACACTGAAGTGTAACCTCAATAAGAGCAGAAAGCATGTCTGCTTTCTCATTATTACATCTCCAGTACCTAGTGCAATGCCTCGCACACAGTTAGCCATGGATGAGTGAACAGATGGATGGTGGGTGTCCAATCTCATTCATCTTTTTCTCTTCAGTGCTTATACAGTGCTTAGTCCAATGCAGGTAATTGATAAAGATCTGCTGAATGAATGAATGCATGCTAACTTCTGTCTCAGTCTCCAGACTTACTTTCCAACATTCTCCAAAACTCAGGTCCCCTAACAATAAATCTGTATAATTTATCCAAATTCCCTTCATTGTTTGCCTCTTGTATACAGTTCCCTCTGATTAGAATCCCCTACCCTTATCTCCTGTTGATCATGTAAATTCCAATTATGTCTCAAAACTCAGCTCAGATTTTTACCCGCTTGTGGGGCCTTTGGAATACCAGTACTTCTCACCATGTGGACCCGCGTGAGATTTACATTTGATCACCTCTAGAGTTGTTTAGCTTCATGGTTTACTCTCCAGTGTGTTTAGCAATTCTTCCTTTTTGTATCCCCAAATCATCTTGGCCTATCTTCAGCATAAGCCCTGGGAGTTGGTAAATAATTCTGTGTCCATAGAATCCCTCACCTTTGTCATTTCCTCCTGTCCTCTCTCCTTTCATGTCTGCAGATTGGAAAGTCCTAAGTCTGATGAGACATCCTCTTAATCATCATTTTGTAATTTGCCCTTCAGTTCCTGTCTTTATCTAAACTATCCTGTAGGAAGCTTACAGAGGCCAGAACCACACAGTATTATAAGGACCAACATCAGTGTCCTATCATTATACAAACGAAGGGTAAGGTATTTTTGTCTCATTTTCAAAAATTTTCCAGTGATGATCATGGTTTTGTTGGCTTCTAAAGTAAAAGCAATAGATCAAATCAGAATCTTTGCAATGACTTCTTGGTCTCCTTCTTTTCATAAACAAGAGCTCAAAGCCCAGTACAGTGTCCCCTGCCAAGTGCTTTTTTTCCTAATTGTGATCATGACCACCTACCACCCTCTGCAAGGGTTTCTTCCAACCCTGGTTACTAGCATCCTGTTCAGCAAGTTGTAGTGCACAACTTACTCTCTCCAACTACAGTATGTGAGGGGGAAAAAAAACTAGAAACAACTGATTCTCTTTCTGTTTTCTCTAAATTAATCATTTTCCATTTTGCCATCTAATTGCCATTCTCAAGGTTTAATAACTATGATTGTGGTTAATACTTGTGGAGTGCTAGACTTAAGTCAGGCACTGTTCTAGGTGATTTATATTTATATATATATATATATATATATATATACACACACACACACACATATACATACATACATATACATATATACACACATTCATTTAATCCTCACAAAATCCGTATGACATCCATAACGTTATTATCCCTCTTTTACAAATGAAGAAACTGAGGCACAAAGAAATTGAGTTATATGTCAATAACACATATTCCAAAACCGGGATGTAGCAGCGTGGAGATTTTAACCTATGCAGTCTGACTCTCAGCCTAGAGCTGGTGTTTGGTGGAGAGGAAAGGAAAGAGAAAAAATAAAGAGTTTTATCTGAGCCCTTCCACTATTAGCAGAGACTCTGGGTCAATATTAAAACCTGTTGAGTCCCACTTTGACATCTGTAACATGAAGATAGATATAGATACCTCACGGTTTGTTGAGAGAATATAACCACACATGTAAAATATTTGACTGATGGAAAGTGCTTCACAGATGTCATTTCTCTCTCTTCTCCACCCAGTTAGTTCTCTGTTTTCAGGTTATCACAACCATTTGAGAGCCACTGATTAGAAATCATATGGTTTACTTCCCAGCCCTGTCCTGTACCAAATATGTGAACTGAAGCTCCCATTTCCTTTACTGTAAGCTGACAGTCATAAAACCCATTGTAATATTAAATGAGATCATGTTTGAAAGGCAATTAACACAGTGCCTGGCATATGGTAAATGCTCAATAAATGACAGCAGTTCTAATGATGGTGATGATAAGGAACAAGAGGGGGATTATTAAGGATTATGGTGATAATATTTCCAGTTCAGTTCTCCCTCCACCTGAAAAAAAAGAAAGAAAGAAAGAAAGAAAACACCATCTGCCCTCCAGGACAATAAGAAATGGAAAAGCTTGTCTCTGTTACTTCCTTGAAGGAGAGAAATTACCTGAGTCCCCAGAGACGATCCTCAAGCATAACGGTCTCAGCCTTCTAGAGCATAAAATGATCTGGGACATTTATGAAAATTTCAGATAGCCACCCAGTAATTCTGGTCAATACGGAAGTCATGGAGTCCAGAGACCCAGAGATCTGTACTTTGAACCAGCTCTCAGGTGACTTTGAGTTGGTAGCCCTGGGATCACACTGGAAAAAACTGCCCTGGGATTAAATCAGCATATTTATTGTCTTGAACCGAGATTATTTATAAGAATCTAAATGAAATTTTTAGCGAGATTTAAGATTGATCATTACTTTAAGGGGATTATTTATGGGGAAATATTTATCTCTGCTTGCCAACTCAAACATTTGTTCAAATATCTCACAGTTTTATGCTTGAGAATAAAATAAATAACAAGACACTCCTTTGACAAATATATGTGTGCATAGATTTGTATTTATACACATGTCAGCAAGGATTTCAGCAGTTTGAAGTACCCTTAAAGGAACTGAACTTGCAGTCCATTTTTCTTTTATTATACAGCCTAGCCTTAAATTTCAGTCTTTGCTAGGTAGGTGGTATCATCAAATGTTTATCTATTGTCACAAGAAGAATAATGAATTTGTGTTTTCTGTGACCCTGAAGGGGCTAACCTTGTTTTAGTCAGACTGTGTTCCTCACACACTCATCAAGAATGTTGTAATGCACTTCTCAAAGTTCACCCAATGAACATCACCAATATTAGTAAAGAAAAGTTATGCATGGTTAGTGCCACTTTGTAAAGAAGCTACATTTTCACAGACCACAGAGAAAGGCAGTATCTTAATTTAACTGTCATCAAACTGATTCTGTGCCGAAGTCACTAGACCATGTCTGCCGTCAACTAAATTTGGTCAATCTTGGTTGGTTTTAGAGATAAAGAATTTTCAAAGAAAAAATAAAATTTTCATGATATTTTACTTGTGACCTTTGTTATGGCTTCCACAGTATTATTAAGAAGTTAAATCTAAAATCTTTTTGGAGACAGATTTAAGTTCCCAACCCAGTGAAGCAGATAAATTTATCTTTACTGATCTTAAAAAATATTTTGAGACATTTGATAATTTTAAGATGTCTCTGGCTATGTTGAGTAAATTAAAAATTAAGGAAAAATTGCAAGTTGTTCTTAATGTAAATCAAGTAACTTGGAGATAATGAACAACTCACCTTTTATAAGATTTTTTAGTATTTTTCTAACAATTGTTACGTAAAGAATTATATCAGATGAACATCACCAATTACAGATCTCCTATTCAAGATAAGTGCTTTTTTTTTTTTTTTAAAGCATAGGTCTGTGGTCAGGCAATGCTGTGTTTGCTAATTTTGCCACTTTTAGTAACTGATCTTGGGCAAGAAGTTATTATACTGCTAAGATTTTTTTTTAAAAGGCCATTTCTTCATATGTAAAATGGGCATGATAGATCAACTTCATAGGGCAATTGTGAAATTTAAGTAAGAAGTTATCTAAAAGACTTAACAGTGCCTGGCACATTAGCATTTACTAAATGGTAAATGCACTGTTTTTTTTTTTCCGGTTTTATTATATAGAATTACTACAGTTCAACTGCACATACACATTATATTGCATGTAAATACATATAAACAGTATACTGCACATTTTTTTAGTTTTCATAGCTGTACTAATTATTATTTCTAAGAACAGATTAGATCTTTAGCTTTTTAAACTTACACAGTTATCAAAGGAATAATGCCAACTACAAAATAAGGAGCAACAGAATGTGGTAATCCAGTCCTAAAGGACAGTCAAATGTGCTTACACATATTCAAGAAATCAAAATAATAATTAGTTCCTTTGTGTCATTATTATTATTATTATTATTATTATTATTACTAATTATTATTATTATTATATTATTATTATTTAGATTCTTCATATGAATGCTGTCATATGGCATTTTTCTTTCTCTTTCTGGTCAAGATAAATGCTTTTAATCCATTTTTTGCAATGTTTGGAAGAAACATGTTTTAATTTAATCATTTGCAAATATTTGAAATTAACCATTAGCTCCAGCTAATGCCAAATTTAAAGAAAAAAATTTAAGAAGCTTAGTTTATAATTTCAAAGTGCATTAAAATTTGTTCCAAAAACTATTCTGGGTCTTATATATTTAATGTCTTAGTCCTACTACTGAATGTTTTTTATATTATTTTTTGAAGTTAGAGATTAAAATGATCTGTTTCATCTTTCTACTCATCCTATGGCTTTAAAAAGTAAAGCTATTTGGTTGGGAACAAGGAGGGGGTGTTTTTAAGGACCGATGGGCCATTAAAAATTAGAATCATGTGAAATCTCTGCTCAGTTGACAATGTAAGAAACAGGTGCCTGTTGGGTTTCTCTTTGGTTTGACAGGCAGGTGTGTGGTTTGCTGCTCTTGCTGATCCTTCCAGACTCCCAAGTTCAGACAAAGGCAATCCAAAGTTCCTGACATTTTTGTTAATTTTAGCTAAGAAACTCTTGTGAACTCCACCCAGACCTGGGCGTCTGCTTTCCCAGGGACAGTTTTACTCGGTACAGTCAGTGGTATTTAAGATTTCAAAAGGATGACTTTATAGAGCTGGCTGATACTTTTTGTAGAACCTGACCTCACCTCTTGAAGCCTCCTGGAAGGCAGTATCAGTGTAACCTATGTCTGTTCAAAATAGATGTTCAAGAGAGTGTAAGCCTCCAGTTTAGTGCATTTAAATTAACCTTCTGCTCTTACTCATTGATAGATATATTCAAAAAACCATGTTTTGCACTCAACCGCAGTTTGCATTGAACTGAATCACACATGTAAAACATGTAGAACGCTGATTCTTAGCCTAGCATCTGTGGATCTTCTGATTGTCTGTGAAAAGTGTGTATGTATGTGTGTGTGCCGGCATTTGTGCATTTTCCTGAGAAGAACCATAGTTTTCCAAAATTCTCAGTGGGGCATCTGATTCCAAAAAGTTAAAAGCCACTGACTTGGGGAGTATAATAAGTGATTACTTGTCTTTGCTTTATATCAAGTATAACAAAACATTGCAACGTTGGCTTCTTATGAGCTTTCATAATCATAACAATCAAAGGCTGTTGCTTAGGCCTTCTTCCTCTCCTCAGGGTTACTGAGAGCATCTCTGCAGTAGGCATTGCTCAGGGTGCCAGGCCCTTGAAAGGGCTCTCTATCAAGTCAGTTTTAGGGTCGATCAGAGTACTGGTGGAACACCAGAGGATCTGAGACAGCATTGGCATGACATTCAGATTAATTCAGATAATAACAGGTATCCTCCTTGACGTTCTCTTTTAGCTTTTCTGCTTACGACATGGAAATAGTACCAGTTGGCACTGAGATTACTTTACCACTTCTGTAACACTCCCTAATATCTCCTTTCAACAGAAATAGCAGACCTCCAGGTCGGTATTCACAGGAAACTATATCTGGCAAGAATTTAATAACATTACTTAATTCGTGATACTTCTTTTTATGATTATCTTCCATTTAAGGCACACGATATTGGCTTTCAGTTAGTGAGAAAGTT
Organism: Camelus ferus; assembly: GCF_009834535.1. NCBI lineage: Eukaryota > Metazoa > Chordata > Mammalia > Artiodactyla > Camelidae > Camelus > Camelus ferus. Next base: position 16,897,594 of record NC_045699.1, read on the forward strand.
TATTTTTTAAGTAAATGTATTTAATATTAAAAAGGAGAAACAAAGAAAAATATTTTTATTAGTACAGATGACACCAGGGTGTGATAAAGTCATAAAAGTGAGATGCCAATACTAGGAATCTGAGAAACACCAGGCTAAGCAATTGCTTATCAAGCCACACTTTTATTTTTAGAGAGACTGACAGTCTTTTAGAAAATTCACCCTATTTAGAATGAATCTTATAACCAGCAACAGAAATTTCTAGTGAGCATTTCTGAAAAAATAAGTACAAATTGTGAGTGATGCCTTTAATATTAATCACTTAGGATGTTTTCAGATGCTTGTAATAGAAAACACAACTAAAATTACCTTAAACAATAAGGACTAATTCCTAATGTTTCCAGCATAGAGTCAGTCAGTGACTCGGTAACATCCTCAAGGATCCACGTTCTTGCCATATTTTCCTCTGCCATTCTCAGCATGCCTCTGCTACGAATGTCCTCAGATCTGTTCCCTCATGGTCTCAAGAGAGCTTCCGTGGCACCAGTCCTCACCCAACAATGACCAGGTTCAGGAAAGTGTGAAACCTTTGACCCTTTCAAGAGCAAAATAAACTTATTCAAAAGTTCCCTTATTTGCCTTCACATTTCTTAAGCAAGGTTGTACCTATATTAAACCAAAGCTTGCCAAGAAGAAAAGGAATTACACACGATTGCCTTAACCTAATCCTCATTCACCCACTGGGGCTAAGGAGGGACCAATAGAGATCATGGGCCTAATAGCTGAACAGGATTGGAGTTCTCTTGGCAAGGAAGTCTGAGGGGAATGGCTGTTGGGTATTTAACCCACATTGTTTGCCAGGAGCTTGCATTAACACAAGATTTTAACAAGTCCAGACTTGCAGAAAGGCTAAGGATTAATGCTGGAGAAAATCTTATTTCAGTATCACGAGTAATAGAAACTTGGGCCATGTTGACAAAATACATACAGAAGATGGTAGTTTGGAAGGTAACAGTTTTTTTTTTAGGGGTCCAGATAGAGGAAACTCTGAAAAAATTTCATCTCAAGGGTTTAAAGAACATTAATTGGTTGAAATCCTTCTCCCCTATCCCACCCTCCTCAGATACTGTGAGCAGGAAATGCATGTAAGGGCAATCTCAGGCCAATTTTTAAAAGTGGTGGTTGTTGTTGTTATTGGTTTAAGAATTTGATATTTTTTAAAAGCTGCAGAGTAGTCATCATAGGGAAAAAATAAGAACATTATTGGACTTTGTTAGACTTTTTTTTTAAAATTTTAACTTACTCATGGAATATGTGGAGGGGCATCTTTATCTTACCTGTGCATAGGACTTGTCAGTGTTGTAACCTGGCCCTGACAGATAACTTTAGTGCCAGTAAATAAGGTGGGCTATAAACCTCCAACTCACCCTTCTCAAGTTGCTTGTGTTATAAATGCTTTCTAAGCATGATTCTTGCCTTTATTTCCCACTCTAGAATGAATGGAATCAGATAAATGACTGACTCCGGATCTAGACTGAGACATGAAGAGACAGGAAAGGCCATTCAATAAATATTGAAATATTGATTGAGTACTTACAGGATGCCAAGCTCTTTGCATTTTTTCTGATTTTCATCCCAACAATAACTATCATACAGACATTTTTTACTCCAATCTTCAAAATGTGAAATTGAGGGCCAAAGAAAGGGAGTGATTTCTTAGAATTTACAAAACTGGTAAATAGTGAAATAGAGATTTGAACTTGGGTCTTTCTGATCTCATATCCTGTATTGTTTCCATTGAACTACCCTGCCTCCTGAGGGTCTGTGCAACCAAATACCAAAGGACAGAATCAAGAGGTTTCAAAATGAGAGCAAAGATACAGGCTAAGAGATGTGGAGAAATAGGAAAACAAGAGTCAAAACCAAATCTAGGCAACAAATAGATACTTAACACCTACTATGTGCCAAGTATGGAATAGAATAGAGGCTGGGATACCTGTCTAGACATGATGGAAAGGAGGAAGTAGGTCAAGAATCAATACTGACTCCAAGATACTCTGAGATCTAAAGGGAGGGGCATTTTATGTGTTCCTTGGTGTGGGGCCAGAACAGAGAGTAGGTGTGGCTGGGACTTGGGGCTAAACAGGCACACCTGGGCTATAGGAATGCACTTGGCTGGGTGGGGTTGGGGAAAGCAAACCTTATGGTACAGTTGCCTTTTCACAACTAGGTGAAATTTCCCTTACCTTACACTTACATGGATCTGGGGGCAAATTTTAGCTACCTAATTTTTTTTAAATTTAAGGATAGCCAATTTCTGGTATACAGCATAGTGTTTCAGTCATACATATACATACATATATTCATTTTCATATTCCTTTTCACTATAGTAGCTACCTAACTCTTAATTAACTGACAGACTTTTTCTCCTTGATCATAGCCCAAATATTTCTATATTTTACATACTGGTAGAAGTTATTTTTATCTTGAATTTTAGTAACCAGACTTCACTGGGGATTACTAAAGCTATAATAGTGTTACCATATTTGACATCCCTCTGAAAAAAAATATTGCTCAATTAGCATTTCTTCTGTTATCATACCAAAAAGCTGTTGTTGCCTGAGTTGTCATCTAGGTGTAGTGTTACTGTAGATATCTGTCACTTGTGGAAATTAAACATCATTATTATAGTTGTTGGCCCAGATTAGACCGCACAGTTTCAGCTTTGTGACTCATCTTGTGGAAAAATATGTAATTTATTTTAGTGTTTCAACTCTAACTTGCCAATCTTCATAATGGCCTGCATATTTTTTATCAGCCCTTCTCATACTTAACAGTGCTATCAGGAAGACATGGTATATGTCCGTATTTATCCACATCTAAGGAAAAACAATGTTAGTGCTGAGACATATTTTCAACTTGGGCTTACCAAGAGCCCATTTCATTTTCAACCCAAAGTTGGATACACCCTACAAAGCAAGTTGGGGAAATCCTGGAAGGCTCAACCCTGCAACAGAATTTCCTGAGACAGAATTCCATACCCCTCCCCACTCCCTTTCTCTGAGAGTGCAAAAACTGTGGGCCTCTCCATGTGCTGTTGGACAAAGGTCAGAAGGTACTTTGATCAGTTCAATCCTACTGATCCTGGGAAAGTGCACACAAACTCATTTTACCACATAGACTTTACTAAGCATCCCATATCTCAAAAAGCATTGAAGTCATTTTTTTCTAAATGTATTTTTCTATATTTAAACATACTTTGGAATGAACCTATAAAATTTACTGATGGTGGTTTGCATTGCTTCTTTTACAAAGGTAATGTGAATAGTGTCTGATTGACTTAGGAACAACTCTACTGTGAAATAGCCAAAAAGCTCTGAAGCTGGAGTCAGAAAGAATCTTAGGTTCAAACCTGACTCAGCAATTTGATTCTGTATTACTTTGGGCAACATAACCTTCCTAAATCTCTTCATCTAAAACATGGGGATAATAAATTTTACTTTAACATGTTGTTGGTTTGAATTCAATGAGATGTTGCAAACAAGTACTTATTATAGTACTTATACTGAAGGAACTATAAAGAAGTGGTAACTTAAATTTAAGAAGCTGTAGATTCAGTCAAAGGTCAGAAACGAAATGTACTTAAGATGTAGAATGACTAATTATTGGGAGAAAATTAAAGATTTGGGTATTTTGAAAATTCCATGTAAAACATAAAGCAACCACCCTCCAAATACCAGTGACCTCCATATCTAAATCTGCAGCCTTGACCTCTCCTCCAAGCTTTAGACTCTGATGTCCAGCTTCCCACAGGACTGGTCCATCTCAACATGTCCGAAACTGACCTCAGCATTGTATCCGTCAATACTATTGTTATTTCCTAGGTTAGTGGCGTATTCCCATAATTCACTCAGTCACAAACTTTGGAAATTTGGATGTCATCCTAGATCCTCTATCTCTCATGTTCCACCCTAAACATCTAAATTAAGGCCAATAGAGCGGTGGTTCTTGAACGTGGCAGAGCTTCAGAACTAGGATGCTCTGTTAAAATACCAAGCCCTGCCCCAGAGATTCTGATTCAGAAGTCCTTAGGTATGCTGTGGGAATCTACATTCAAAAATAAATATACAAATAGCATAAAGAGCTATATTCAATACCTTGTAGTAACCTGTAATGGAAAAAACCCCAAAAAAGAATATATAGATATAGATATAGATATAGATATAGATATAGATATAGATATAGATATAGATATAGATATAGATATATAGATATATTAAAGCTATAATAGTTTTATATATATAACTAAATCACTTTGCCACACACCAGAAACTAACACATTATAAACCAACCATACTTCAGTTTAAAAAAGAATAAATAAATAAATGTACACAACTTCCACAAAGAATCTGATATTCTCTGTGACTTGGAAGCCACCATTGTAGTGTACCTTCTTACCAGATTTTATGTCCATATCTTCCTCTCCATCCCTACTGCAGCAAACTTACATTAGCCCCTCATATCTCCCTTGAATACTGAAATCACCCTGTAAGTGGTCACCCTCCCCATTTAATCTATCCTTCCCAGTGCTACCAGATCTATTTGTCCAAACCTAAGTTTTAGAGAAAAACATATCTAAATTCAACCCCCGCCTTTGCTAATTACATGTCTATAAACTTGAGCAAGTTAGTTCATCTCTCTAGGACTCAATTTTCTCATCAGGAAATTGAGGATGATACTAATACCTATTAAATGAGATCTGGGTGGATAGCATATGTAAATCTTTTAGTACAGGGATAGGCATATAGCAAGCTATTAGAATTACTAAGGCAATATCGTTCTTGTTTTTGCTATTATGACACAACTCTAATTATATAATTCCTGTATTTTATGTTCTCCTCCTGTAACCAGCCTCCTTTTCAGTGAATAAATCCTATGGTTATGTCTTCTTCATCCCAATTGCCTTTCTCCAACCTGGATCTCTGACAATCACCAGTCACAGAGCATCCTCTGATAGTGCACTTGTCCTTCCAGATTTCTTTCCATGACTCACACCTGAGACCTGCCCAGATTCTATAGCTCAGCCAAATGGGAATATCTAGTTTGTCTGATTTGGTTCATCCACTGCCCAGGTTTGACTTAACTAACTACCCCCTAACCAGAGCTGGGCATCCTGACTCTAAATATAAAGCTAATAAATACAATTCTCTATATATTTTGTATAGTGCCCAATTTACCACAGATATATGGTATACATAATTATACGCTACTCACTCCCTGAACATAAAGTTCTGAGTTTTCTTGCCTGAGTCAATACCTAAAATTTAAGCTTATACAGAAGTAGAGAACAGTAGAAACTCAAGTAAGCTCAGATAGAAGTAAAAGAAACCAGTCTGGAGAGGTGTCATTTTCTGGAGGTGGGTGAGTCTGGTGGTCAGATTAGCTAGAGTGCGAATATCCTTTATCAGAGGGTGAAACATCTTGATTCCAGAAAGCCTTTGTCTGGGGGGGCATTTGAAGGGCAGGGAGAGGCAGAGTGAAGCCTTTGGGAAAAGAGATTAGCAGGATACAACCACAACAATAGTGATGATGATAATAGATAACTTTTATTGTGAATCCATTATGGATTGGGCGCTGTGTTAATTCTTTTACAAACATTTTCTCTAATTGTTACAACAACCCTTCAAGATGTTGAGTACCAGATGGAAAAACTGAGTCTCAGGGGAACTAAGAGACTTTTCCAATATTACATAGCTGGTAAACAAACCTGCTCCTCCCCAACCCAGTGCCCCACAGGAGCCTAATCAAATATCAGAAAAAGAAAGTAAAGAAACAATCCTTTTTAAAATCACATCCAAAACAATAAAATACTTAGGAATAAATCTGACCAAGGAGGTACATGATTTATACATGGAGAACTACAAAACATTGATTAAGGAAATTAAAGATGACTTAAAGAAATGGAAAGATATCCCATGCTTTTGGATTGGAAGAATCAATATTGTTAAAATGGCCATACTACCCAAAGAAATCTACAGATTTAATGCAATCCCTATCAAATTACTCATGACATTTTTGACAGAACTAGAACAAACAATCCTAAAGTTTATATAGAATCACAAAAGACCCAGAATTGCCAGAGCAATACTGAAGAAAAAGAATGAATCTAGAGGAATAACCATCCCAGACTTCAAACAATACTACAGAGCTAGAGTAATCAAAACAGCATGATATTGGCACAAAAACAGACATATGGATCAATGGAATGGAATGGAGAGCCCAGAAATAAACCCACAGACCTACAGTCAACTAATCTTTGACAAAAGAGGCAAGAATATACACTGGAGAAAAGACAGTCTCTTCAGCAAGTAGTGTTGGGAAAACTGGACAGCAGCATGTAAATCAGTGAAGTTAGAACTCTCCCTCACACCTTACACAAAAATAAACTCAAAATGGCTTAAAGACTTAAATATAAGACAGAGAAACTGTAAACTTCCTAGAAGAAAACATGGGCAAAACATTCTCTGACATAAATCTTAGCAATGTTTTCCTAAGGCTGTCTACCCAGGCAATAGAAATACAGGGAAAAATAAACAAATTGGACCTGATTAAACTTATAAGCTTTTGCACAGCAAAGAAAACCATAAGCAAAACAAAACGACAACCTAGAGAATGAAGAAAATATTTGCAAATGATGCCACTGACAAAGGCTTAATTTCCAGAATATATAAACAGCTCATACAACTTAATAACACAAAACAAACAACCCAATCCAAAAATGGGCAGAAGACCTAGACAAGCATTTCTCCAATGAAGACATACAAATGGGCCAATAGGCACATGAAAAAATGCTCAATATCGCTAATTACCAGAGAAATGCAAAACTAGAACTACAATGAAGTATCACCTCATACCAGTCAGAATGGCCATCATCAAAAAGTCCAAGAACAATAAATGCTAGAGAGGCTGTGTAGAAAAGGGAACCCTCCTACACTGTTGGTGGGAATGCAGTTTGGTACAGCCATTGTGGAAGACAGTATGGAGATTCCTCAAAAGACTAAAAATAGACTTACCATATGATATAGCAGCCCCACTCCTGGGCATATATCCAGAGGGAACCTTAATTCAGAAAGATATCTGCACCCCAATGTTCATAGCAACACTATTTACAATAGCCAAGACATGGAAATAACCTAAATGCCCATCAACAGATGACTGGATAAAGTTGTGGTATATTTATACAATGAAATACTACTCAGCCATAAAAAATAATAAAATAATGCCATTTGCAGCAACATGGGTGGACCTGGAAGATCGTCATTCTAAGTAAAGTAAGCCAGAAAGAGAGAGAAAAATACCATATGACATCACTCATATGTGGAATCTTAAAAAAAAAAAAAGAGAGAGAGAGACAGAGAAGAGAAAAAAGAGGACACTAATGAACTCATCTACAAAAGAAACGGACTCACATAGTAAACAATCTTATGGTTACCAGGGAAAGTGGGTAGGAAGGGATAAATTTGAGAGTTTGAGATTTGCAAAGGTTAACCGCTATATATAAAAATAGATTAAAAAACAAACTTCTGTATAACACAGGGAACTATATTCAATATCTTGTAATAACCTTTAATGAAAAAAATATGAAAGCTAATATATGTATATACATGTGTGACTGGGACATTATGCTCTACACCAGAAATTGGCACATTATAACTCACTACTTCAATTTAAAAAAATTTTTTTTAAAGATAAACAGATTTCTTCTGTAAAAAAGAAAAAAAAAGCACTTGAAGGACGGATTTCAGCTTACTGAGCATGGCGTGTTCCAGGGGCTCACTTGAATCAATTTGCATATTGCACTCAGAAGAGCAAATTAGTTCCTATTTCTTTAATCCCTGGGATCTCTTTGCCTTGGTCTGGCCAGACAGGACTGAGCCTTCTGGTTGTAGGTGAGGCTGGAGCAGAGAGTGATTTAGGTGATTTAAGTGCCACTAGGTTGGCAATACAGTTTCAGATACTGACCTGGACAACACTATCCTCTTAAATCACACAAGAATGCACTCATAAATCCACTAGACTCTGCACGTAACAGAAAAGTAAATAACCTCCCTGAGAATTAATTCTGGGGAGTTAATCCAAAATATTCAAAACCCATGGCCTCAGTAGTTAGAATATCAAAAAAAAAAAAAAAGAAAGAAAGAAAGAAAGAAAAGACTAACAGCATGGGAGTGAATAAGTAATTTTTGGCACAAACCTACAAAAGCAACCATTAAAACTTAACATGACAAATTGTGCATGACAACTTTGAAACAACACAAAATAGACTTTGAGAAGCTAAAATTTTTAAAGGAGTCAAAATTATATCTACCATATGGACATTATTATGTTTTTGTTTGAAGCATAGAAAACAAAAGAACAACAAAAAGAACACACACTTCAGTATGAATGGGGGTTGACTCTAAGTGATGGAAACAGGAGTTATACTTTTTTTCTCCTTATTGACATTTTATGACATTTTTAATGAGCATAGGTTAATCCTCAATGCAAAAAAAAAATTATTTTTAATAATAAGAGGAACTAGCCTCCTGGAAAGTCATAGTGCATTTTCGAATTGTTTGAGTCTGGGTCAACCCACGTCCTATTTTTTTCATCACGCAGCCATGATCCCATGACCCAACAGCCTGGTGGCCTGTGGTAATCAGAGCTATTAAGTAACTTCCCTGAAATTTTGAGGCTTTTGCCATTTTATCCACTACCTTATAAAGAGTCTTCAACAGGTTTTTGGCTTCATAAACTATCAGAAATCCAGTCTTCCTCCCAGCAGTCTGTTTCAATAGAAGAATGTGGTGAAACACAGGACCACACAAGCAAGGGCTGGTTTTAATTGTTAAACAGTCCCCATTGTGTTTGGTTTTCTTTCTGCTCCCTGATGGGCTTCACTAAAACTCATCTGTAAATGCTGTTCCTTGAGTTCCAGTCCAAATAGGGCTGCACCCCACCCCACAGTGTATCCTGAACAGAAGTAGCCAGGTTACAAACTTGCATCAAGCAATGATATCTCAGAATCCTTACAGAAGGAAATGGATGCCAGGCGATCATAGTGAACACAAAAATATCAAAGGATCCTTGTTACTGTCTTTCGGTGATTGGTACATTTTCAAATTCTGTTCCGAATACCTTGGCAGCCGTTTTACTCCACGGAGCCAGAGAGGGGAAAGTCTGTTCTTACATCATTACCAGCAGGTTGGGGAAAACCCAGCCCTTTCACACGCAAACAGGGCTGGCTGCATTTGATTACACAGCGCCAGCCAAACTGGACTTCTCAACATCACATGCCTTCGGCAGTTGTTCACTCAGCCCCACCTCTGAGATTTAGAGAAGAGCAGAAAACACTTGAGCGGGCCCCTTTCAGACATGTAAGTGTGAAGCACTGACACCTGGTTTTTCCCACCTCCTCTCAGCCTTGCTTTGGTGGACAGGAATATTCAGTCACATTCATTTCCATAAAGCAATGCTGCTCTATATGACTCTACCAAAACCACATGAAAGGTACTAGGTGAGGGCTATCTGTATTACTAGAAAGACACTTTGAGAAACAGTAGATTTTCAAAGAAGTGTGACAAATGTAGTCCAAGCCTAGATAAACCCAAGAAGATTAAGAAGGGGAAAAAAAAAAACTGTAACAGTGGAGAAAGGACAGGGGCATCTAAGGGGACATGTAGATGTAGAGATGATACAGAAAAGAGTTTAAAAAAAAAAAAAAAAAACCTGGAGCAAATTTCCATTTTGAAGTAAAAAAAAGAGGAGCTCCAAACCTTCCAACAGGACTAAATTCACTTTTCCACAAATTGTTTCCTCAGCCAGGATAGGAACCACTACACCCTCTTTCAGCCTTCCTCTCTTACACCCTCCAATGAAATTTAGTGATCTCCAATATTTATGATTTGCATTTATTTCTTTTTAATTTTAATGAAATGAATTAGAACTGAGGAAATTAAAAATGAACTTGGATACAAGGTCAATTGGAAAAATATTTTCCGGAGATTGCCAACCACTTTGGTGTCAGTTGTCCCTGCCTCCTCAGTAAGGTGTCCATGATTGTGGCCCTTTCCAGCTCGCACTGGGGGGCCAAACTAACGCAGTAAAAATCAGCACCATTTATTAACACTCTACATATTATCAGACTATGAGGAAACCCCAAAGAGGAGTGTACAGGGGTTTTTCCCTTAAGAAGCTGAGAATCTCAAAGCTGTATATCCATAAGCCCCAGCTAAGATTTTAAAGGCTCTCAGAGCTGATTTACAGTAAGAAAATGCATATTCATCTGATAATGAAGAAAATATGGAAGAAAGTATGGTTGTAAGAAAACCCTTTAGATAGCCTAAGATTTTGTTGCACAAAATGTAATCCAAGGGAGCTTGTTAGAAATGTAAAATCTTGGCCCCTAGCCCAGACCTCCTGAATCAGAATTAGCATTTCAACAAGATCCCCAAGGTAGATATGTGTTTATTAAAGCTTGAGAGGCACCTCCCTAGCCCTCTCAAGCCCTCTTACCCACCCTGTTCAAATTGAATGCAGTATGGCTTAAAATGTTGAATGGGGTAAGAAAAGACATAACTGCCACAAATAGAGGCAAGTTCAACTGTTGGGGGTTTTTTTGTTTTTCCTTTATCGAAAAAAAAAAAAAAAAACAGTGAGGCATTTCACCAAAGTGCAACAAAATTAAACAAGTACAGGAAGAGGGAAAATGGGGGTTTCAGTTACTGATAAGCTTGATATGAGTCAACTGATTGTGGCTACCAAAAAAAATTGAAAAGCTAGCAAACAAAAGCTAGAGACTGCATTTACAGAAGCATGGTATCTAGATCAGGAGAATGACTGCCCTACTCTGCCTTACACTTGTCAGGTCTTTTCAGTGCATTCAGTTGAAGATAACTGCAATTAAGAAATTCAGAGAAAAACAAGTACATGTTCAGTTGAGAAGAACCATGACAGAAAAATTAAAATCATGACCTGAGAGGAAAAACTGTGGAAGGAATTGGAATTGGTAAATTTATTTAAGAAAAGTTTTGGTTAAAAAAAAAAAAAAAAGCTTAAAAATATGGAGGAATGTGATGTGGGAAAAAACACTTGGTCTGTGGACAGGCATTTGAAAACCATTGGTTAAGATAATTGAGGGCCATTCAAACCCCCAAAATTTGTTATTTATGGACTTCATTGGATTTTCAAAGCTTCTTCTGCAAAAACCAACAAGGCAGAGAAACAGGTATCATTCTCCTCAAATTATACGAGAACATAATCAATGAAAGAGTCAGGTCTAGAGCAAGACTTTCTGGGCCTTTGTTCATTGTACTTTCATTACCCAGCTTGCTGTGAAATTCCTACTTTGGTAATCATTACAGAAGAAGAGGAACTAAAAGTGACCCCCAAAAATTATTTTGATTTTTTTCTTCTATCCTATGATCCAAATACAGTTGCCACTAGCCTTGTGTGCAGTTGTATACCTAAAACATGGCTAGTGGAACTGAGGAACTGAGGAATTGAGATCTTATTTTTATTTAACTTAATTGAAATAATAAATATAATTATTTTACATTAAACTAATATCTAGTTATTGGAAAACTTTAAGCATGTTTGAGACATTTTGGATATATGAATTTACTTTTTCCATCTTATAAAACCTAAATATAATTTTCAATGACAATTTAATATCCTAATAGGTACTTACAAGTGGAAAGTATGTCCTAGATATCATATATTTACATGAAAAGAAAGGCAAAATATTTCAGTATTTTGTATATTTATTACATGTTAAAATGTTTTAGATATATTGAGTTATACAAACTATACCACTAAAATTAATTTTACCTCTTTTTTTTTTTACTTTTATAATATATTAAAATCTTTCAATGATCTATGTGGTTCACATTATATTTCTATTAGACATCCCTGTTCTATGTCATTCTGAAAAGTTCAAAAAGGAATTCAGTCCTTTCTGTCCAAGCTGAGGCTGTCAGTGGCTGACTTTTCTATCCAGCATGCCTGATTTAAGAAGGAAAGATGGAAACCCTGCCAAAAAGAGTAAGATTTCCAGCATCACTCTCCACCCTCACCCCTCCAAGCATTGCAGAAGTTTGAGCAGGGTCCCATTCTTAGAAATACACAGTTTCCCTGTTGTCAGACACTCCCAGACAATAAAATGGGACATTTCTGGAATTTGTTATGCAAAGAGAAATCTCTTTTCATTCCTGCTCCTTTACTTCAGGTGGACCACCTCTTTTTGCTGTTGCCCTGTGTGCCCTTGGGTGGGACTGATCATAGAGGAGACCATCACCCTGTTGAGTCCTCTGTAGGGGAAGCAGTAAAAATCAAGCTCAAGCTGCATACACTTGAGTGCCTGTGTCAGGAATAAAGTTACAGACAGCACAGTCCTTCCCAGCTCCCCCAAACTAAGCCCAAAACTCACAACTGGAAGTTGTGGTTTAAGAAATGAGGTTGGAATACATCATTCCTTTCCTCCCCTTCACCCAGCTAGGTGCTCACCCCAGTGAAGACTTCTTTCAGTGCTGACTTTCAATGTCCTTTTCTCTACTTTAGTCATACCCTGTGACTCCGTCTTTAATATTTATCACCACTCTCCACATCAGAGATCTCCTAGAATCTCCTGAGGTGTATTTCCTCATCATTGCCTGACACTCTTGAGATAAAAGTCAACATGCCAAGGACATCCTGACCCTTGAGAGAGTCTAACCAGTTTACAGGCCTAAGGTCAGGAAGGAGCCAGCCTAGAGTCTGCAACAGTGCTTTCCAAACCTCAGCTATTCACATGCCACTTTTATGTTTTTTGCCATACCTCATTCCTCCAGAATTTCTATGAATAAATGTCTTTAAATAACTCATATTTTTAATTTAAATGTATTTAAACAAGAAACTTTATATCACTGTCATAAATGGAAAACTAATATTTTATATGCATTAAAAGTACATAACAATCAAAATAAGCATTTATCCATTACCATCTAAAAATCCTGCCTTCTACCACCAGTGGTAAACCCATTACGTGGAAGAACACTGGTCTAGAACGTCTGTGGCAGGACAGACGGAAGTCTAAAGTATAGACATGAGCTTATGCAAATTTCATGGCAAACTGATTTGGCTTAGGAAACCAGCTGCTTCAGAATAAAGACTTTCTCTGAACCACGGTCCACAGATCTGCAGATCCCCTCTCTGGACTCAGAGCTGAGGACCGGTTGGGGAATAGGGAAGTACAGGAACCCAGTACAGCCCAAGAAAAGCAGAATGGTCCCAAGAAACTCATTCCCCAACTCATTCCACTCCCAGCTTCCAGTTCCAGCAGTGACGTCTGAGTTAGCAGCATACTGAGAGTGTTGGCATGGTCAAAGACTTGAACTGGGGAGCAGAAGGAAACAAATATATGAAATATGAACTTTCCTTAGACTGTGCTATGTATCCCAAAGTGACTGGACAGGTATCTCAAGTGCTTCTCCCCCTCCCCCCAACTGCCTCCTTCATCAGAGACTTTATTTACTGATAGTTCCATAATCCCCCTTAAATCAAGTCGTGCAGATAAAACAAATACAGCTTGGCTTTTTCTTCTAAAACCTCTTTCTTTTCGGGAATTACTATTTTCCTCAGCACAAGAAGGTTGTTCTTTGTCCATGCATAGAAAACGAAACAAAATTCCTCCCTTTGGAAAATGATCTTAAAATTTTAGAACCTCAAATTTTATTAAAATCCCTAGATGCATAAAATGACTTTAGATCTAGACTATGTTGTAGTTTTATGTACATGATCTTATTTCAACCAACTCTCAAATAGGAATAAATGTAACACTGGTTTTTAAAATTTTAAATTAAATAAACAGATTTTACACCATATATCCACAGAGATTTAGGCAATTAAGATGGCAAAGAAAAAGAGTTTTTGGTAGCTAAATGAATAAGCAACAAGCAGTTTCCTTCACACCAGATAAAACTAAGGGTGCTGCAAAGAGGTTATTTTGAAGGCAGATTTCCAAGAATTGTCAATCACTCTCAGTTAACAGAAAATTACACCCATATATTCTTAGAAATCTCTCAATTCTCTCCTCACTACATAGTGCTAGGGTGGTAATGTTCCTCTTTGAGGTGGTGTATATTAAATACACGTGGCTTGATGTGAAAATGCTAGGGGATTTTTGCATACTTTCCCAGCTTAGATGCACAGATGCTCTTAGAAATATTTTGCAGAGGTAAGTGGCTCAACACATGTTCCAGACAATCTTTTTGAATAGTGAAAACAATCCTCTGAAAATTAATAGCTCTTTAGAGGGAAGGGATTACTATTTCCAACATGTATAGCTATTCCATTTTAATTCTTTTGCCTGAAACATCTGACAAATATTGCTTTTCTAGGACCCTTTATAAAGAATGAAGGCAGTACTAGTTAGCCTCACAAAAATTAATACCCAGAGAAAATATTTTATAAATGGCAGGGGCCAACATAGAAATAAAACAATTTGTACTATGTAAAAAAAAAAAGGAATGATCTGTAATAATATTAACTTTTAATATCAGTTGTACTATGTTAGCATGAACTTTCATATTCATGTTTTCTACTCCCATAAAGACTTTCTTATTTATTATCTCCTTTAAGTTTCTCTGAAATAAGATAGCACTATTATCCTCAGTTTAACAATGAATAAATAGAAATCTAGAGAAGTTAAATAATTTTCCCAAAGTTACAAGCAAGATAGTAGTGAACTAGGACAAATCCTACCACTTTATCTTCTGGCCAAATGAAATTATCAAACTGTAGTGTATTTTCTTATTGTGTATCGACCTTACAAGTTGGAGTGTCTTGTCTTCCTGCCATTTTTTCTTCTTTAGAACCTAAGCATCACTTGAACACAGTCACAAGAAAACTTCACTAATATATTATCTAATAATATTTATTCTAGCTATGTTTTAAATAATCACTGCGTTGGGCAGTCCCTTAAGGGAGATATCCTTATTCCCATTTGACTGATGACAAATTAAGGCTTAGAGAGCTTAAGTCATGTGTGCAAGGTCACACAGACAAAAATGACTAGAGAGGAAATGGAATCTATCAAACTGTAGAGCCAACATCGTGGTCCCTCCCCAAGACTCTTCAAGTGAGGCTGTAGAGCTCCAGGGTCATTTTCCAGCCAATAGAATTATTCAAATGTGGACAGGCTAAGAAACAGACTGAAGTTGGTCTTTATGCAAGCTAGAAATTACTTTGGTGAATCAAATTAATCTCTATATTACAAAAAGATTATCCAAAAGGATCCATCAAGCATTAAGTGCTTATAATTTCATATAAAGAAAAAATGTTAGCAACTTGTTATTAACCTCCAAGGCAACTACTCTGAAAAGACCCAAAGTTATCTGCAACGATCACTATGACGCAGATCTGATGATGAGTAATGATCCAAAACCAGTTCTATTTGGGCAGGAATGTGCTTTTGTATATACATGTGGCTCCCAATCTGCCTGTTCTTCTCAGAACTTTGCTCCATTCATTCCTCTGACTGCTGGACACTTTGGCATCACCTCTGCAACTGATGCACAAGAGCAATCCCTCCCTCCCTCCAATCCTGCTCCTATTTGGAATCACACAGTCCCTGGATTAGAAGGCATTGTTTAATACTTTGGGGTTACAAACAGTATCAAATTGCATCTGAGAACACTAAAGTAGGTAAGCCGTATTGATTAGAAATAGTCATTCTCATTGGCAACGCCTAGCCCATAATTGGTGTTCAGTAAATATTTGTGAAGCTGGACTCAGTAATATCAAAATAATTCAAAAGGAAGCTTTTCCCCAGGGTACAGAGCCATATATAAGATCCACAATGGATAATTGAAAATAGATGTACTTAGCTTAGAATCATAGAAATTGAAGAGGATTTAGAGATAATCATATCCAATGAGCAACTGAGGCCCAGAGAGATAGGCCCAAGTTCACAAAGGCAATTAGTGGTAAAAGTGGACCATTAAACAATGCCAGAGTCTTGGTTGGATTCTCTTTCTAAAACATTGTCATGTAGAAATACCATTTTTAAACTAAACTCAATCACACTCTCAAATATGTGGTTACTGTGAAACAGATTTCTAGGTACATGGATACTTAGGCCCTCATGAGCAGATCATTTTTAAAAGCTGTATATTCCTAAACGTGGCATCTGAGTCAAGAGACCTGTGTTCAAGTCTCAGTTTTTAACTAAGTACTTAATAGGAAGTCACTTTGCCATACTTGATATTAGTCTCCTGAACTGTAAAGCAAAGAGGCCAGCTGTATCTGTCAGGTTACAATTAACAACAACAACAAAAATCAAGCTGACTTAAGCAAAAAATTCACACTGTTTTATGTCTACTAACTTAAGAGTCCAGAAGTAGACATGTTTCAGATGTGTCTTAGCCCAAGGGTTGAATCATGTCCCCAGGATCTAATCTTCTCCCATCTGTCTGATATGTTCCTCTTTCCTGGGTGGGCTTTCAGGCCCCCTGTGTCACAAGATGGCTGCCAACTACTCTAGGCCTGTATCCTCCCAAATTCAAGTCCTTTGAGTCAGGCAGAATCAACAACTACCCTGGACAAAGTGCCTTTAAAGTCACTGGCATTTGCATTGATTTCTGGTTCTATGAGCTCCCATTAATGTCTAGCTTAGGTTATAAGCATATGTAAAACTGGAGGAAACTTAGTACTTTTCTGTGCCCCAAAGGAAGACATTTGTTACAGTTCCACTTTGATGGCCACGACAATGACATTACTGGCACTTCACCATGTGTCCCATTCTTCAGCTCCTCCTAATTGTGGGTTCTTCCATGTACTCTTGTTTTTCTTCAGCTCACAGTTCTACAGGAATACCTCCAATGATCTCCTGGATTTGATTTTACCTCCTTGCATCTAGAACTTTTCCTTCTCTAACACTTGTCACACCGGTAGTTATTTGTTCAGTGTTTGCCTTCCTTGATTGATTGTCAAGTCCAAGAGGGCCAGGGTCCTTTCTGTCTTGTTGATAGATGTGAACAAGAAAATTGGAGCATGGAGTAGTCTGATTAAATTTGGGGAGAGAAGAGAAAGTTCTCTTTATGCTTATGCAAATAGCTAAAAGGAGGGTTATCTGGAAAAGGGCGAAGAAGTGAAAATGAAACTAACATTTCAATATGTTGTATGCTTGGGGGCTGCAAAGACCAACAAGTCATGGTTCATGTTCAGTAAATGTTTTTTGTTTCCTCTTTGAGTCAGAAAAGAAGAGGTTGGGGAAACAAAAGGGAATTTGTATTCCTGAAACAGGAAGAGTGAAATGAGAGAAAGAAGAATTGGGGAGAAAAGACAGGCTTTGAACATTAGTGAATTTCACTGCCTCCTTTTACCTTCTTAAACTGCAACTCAGCATACACTCTGAATTCAAGCTTATATTTTGCAGCTGAATATGGAAAGTAAAGGCCTGTTTCTTAAGCTTTATAAAGACATCTGGGGCTCTTTGCTTTGTCCATTATAGTATTTTTTCAAAACCCAGTTCAATCAACAGACGGCACGGAACCCCTGCTACGTGGCCAGGACTGTGCTTACCACTGTGGGCCGTGTACTTTAAAAGAAATGCTTTATCCTAAAAAATAAAAAAATAAATGCTTTATCCTGCCTACATATCTCAGGTCTCCACATCCTTCCTAAATGCATAGCTGCCTGTGTGCGCGTATTTATCCTTTTTGTTTTCCTTTTAAATCAGCACTCTGGAATTGTGGTAACACATTTTGGTGCTGTGTTAGGTGAGGAAGCTGAGATAGTTGCCTACATGACTCAGCCCAGCTCATGCTCTCTCAAGTTTCTTTTATTTGACATCCCACCCTCATTCTGACCACACTGCCTTGGCAGCACCACAAAGTCCCAAAGATGGCAATGATTAAGTCATGTGTCCTAATAGAAGCTAAATTACAGATCTGTTTTCTTACAGTGATACAAATAATGCTAGTCTCCATCTGAATATTGAAGCCTGTGGAATTCTGCAAAGAACACTCACATATTAAATTTCTACCAGCCTACCAAAAAAAGGAGGATGATCAAAAAACATGTTTATTCTTGGCAATTAGAGTTCCCTCTGGAGAGAGGGATGCTGTGATGGGGACACCTCGTGGAGCTTGAAGTGACATGATAAAAGATAAGCATAGGTTTTTGGAAATTCTCAAGAAGTCAGGGAAGCAGTATTACCAAGGCAGAAAATGTAAGTTGAACAAGCATTTAAACAAATTAATATTTACTTAGTAGATGTCAACCCTTCAACACCCAGATGGTACTAATTCTAGAGATGTGAAAGAATTTGGGTTTGATTCAAATGGATAAAATCAGAAAGCTGGAGAGAAGTCAATATGAGCTATCAGAGAAAGAAGGCACTGGGGGTAATTACCCTTCCAGGGAGGCATTTAAAGCCTAAAAAAAAAGAGTCAGGGATAGTCCAAAGAACTTCTGTGCTTCTGAGGCAATTTTTACATGAAGCCAATGAAATGGCTCTTATGCCTGGAATAAAGAGATGGGGTACAAACAGATGTGGAATAAAATACCTTCTCCTTCTATTCATTTCTGTAGAATATTATAAACTAAGTGAGTAAAGGAAACATAGAGCTTAGTTGTTTTTTTCTCCCAAGACCGACCCATTTTATTAATTATAATTTGTGCATATCTTATTAGTTGACTAAGTGTGTTATACTGTACTAAATAATTGAGGGAGGTGCACCCCATTAGACCAAGGCATGAGGTGTCTGCAGAACAGTGTCTGTATCCCAAGCCATGAAAGGTAAAAAAAATCACTATCAGTAGAAAAGTGATGATTGAACTAAGCTAATGAATCTACATGGGCTTTACCTGCCACCAGCCCCCCGTCCCTCCCCAAAAAATCTATTCCATCACAAGAGCTTCTTTCCCCTTTGAAGAAAATCTAACATCTAAAAACTCAAGTCAAGTCTCAGTTAAATTTCAAAGGGAGGCAGTGGGTATTAATAAGGAATGCCTTTGTCTTGGTTAGGATCACATCTGCCTCTCTCCAGGGACATCTAGAAGACTTTGGACTCTGTAAAACTGCAGTTCTCAGAGTCTAGTACCATTTTCCTATGGATGCCTCTCTGTCAAATCATCAAGGAGTACCTGGAAAACTAGACTAGAATGGCAACTTTTGCTTAAGGCATGTCAGTTAGCTCTGTTCTGCAAATGAGCCAGGAGCTGGAGGCATCCTGAAGACTGGAGTGAGGAACTTGGTGGGTGGCCTAGAAGGGAGTCTGGGTCTTGTAATAGAAAGACACAGAGATGGAGCTTCTGGCCACGAGAAGCTGCTGAGGAAGATACTCACACTCTAGGGAAAGATGCCAGTCCACATCAAGACTAGATAAACACTAAAGCAGAGTGAGCCCAGGTGCCAGCCCAACACTGTAAATAAAGGATCTTGGCTTTGTCAGGGGGAAGCCCTCATTATCTTACAGAATATGTCACAGGAAGAGCACAAAGAGAACTACAGCAAACGTGTGGGTAACAATAAAACTTAGCCTACATATAATGATTACAGTTGTTAAAGTGCTTTCCCACAAATGATTGCATTGAATCCTCACAACTTTAGGGAGAGAAGAAAGGCAGATGTTTTATTATCACTATTTTATTATCATTTTTGCTGTGCCCACCTTTTAGGTTTATCATGAGGCTCAAAATGAGATGTTAAATAACAATTGTCCTGCATGTGGCCACTCAGCACATCTTGAAACCCACCGCCGCCCAGGGAAGAGAGTCCTGCTCCTCCATCCTGCACACAGGAGGGGCCCATGTTCAGATCCTTCATGACCCCAGTCCCCACATGGTGAGCTCACCCACATGTGACTAGGCCAGACCCCGCCTCAGACCCTCAAATGTCTTTTTCACCAAATGACTCACTCCTTCTTTGGAATGTCTGTGGTCAATTAATTCCAATTAAAGCTTCCATTCCTGTAATCCTCATATGCCAAAAGAAAGTCAGTTTACCTCCCCTGTTCTTAACCCTTTAATGCTCTGCACTTCCTCTCATTGGCTTCTCTCCTCAAACCACTAGACCCTCTGGAATCTTCTTCCTTTAAGTAAAAGAAGAAGGACCAGTAAACATAACATCTGCCCACACTATGCTGTATATTTCACCTACTGTAGAACTAAGGGTAGCAGTGACAATCTGTGGGCCCCTCAGTGCTCCTTTAGAACCACTACACTTCCATGCTGGTACCTATGTCATCTGACCACACCACTGTGTACACATCTATGTTTCTATCATCTACTGACCTCCTAGTCACATTCTTTAAGATATAACACTCCTCTTCTCCTCTAAAACCCAATTCTGCCATTATTCTAGAAAACTTCAACGTCTTTGAGAGCAATCCACACAATACTTTCAATCTACTGTTCCTTGACCTCAAATACACAATACCAAGTCTCACCTCCACTCAACATAGACTTCCCCACACTGCCAGGAGAACATCCTGTATCTTGTCATCACCCAGAATGGTACCACACCAAAAATTTTAACTACAAACATTGTGTTCTCTGACACAGCTGTCTTTCTTGCAATGCTCTCAGGACCCTCATTTGCACACACCTGCTCTTCAAATTCACTGAGTTCCCCAGCTCCTGGGTCTTCATTTCCTTCAGAGTCCATCAGCCTTCCCCTAAACAGAAGCAAGTAGGTGGGTATCTGAACTACTCACCATCAGCACCTTGAAATCCATATATCTCGTCCTGTATCGCTCTCGCCTGGTAAACTCCCAACACAGGATGGATGCCATCTTGGTACCTAGAAGGCTGAGCACTCCTAAGTAAAATGTTAAACCATTCAAATTATTGTTGTAACAAACATATGGTCTCTGATCTGAAGACTTACAATACATCTCAATCTTTTCACTTGATCAACATTCCTTCCTACTCTCTTTAGTAATTATTTTAAACATATAATTCTATATTGAGGAACTCAACCAAAACCTGCACCCTCACTCTAAGTAGACAATATAATTTTTTTCTTCACTGAAAAAAAACTGATGTACAGAGAGATAAGAGGAAAAGGAGGGAATGTGGTATCATAAAAGCTAACTTTTTTTTTTTTAAAGAATCCTCTACTCTCTCTAGAGACCATTAAATAGAAAAGTTCTTAGGACTCACCCTAGACTCTCTGCTCAGCTCATTTCCAGAAGTATATCTCATCTACTCCTACAGCTTTAATTATCTTCTTTACGCAAGGGACTTTGAATTCTATCAGTCCAGATCACCCTCTTATGTACCATTAAAACTTCAACTCAACATTTCCACTTAGAAAGTATCTTAAATCCTCATGTCCTAAACTGATCTGTCTCTCTTTTACTCTGTCTCTGTCTCTCTCTCTCACATGCACAGAAATACACACACGCACACGCACACAATTCTCTTATCTCCTCCACAGTAAAAGACATCACCACCCAGTTGTTAGAGATACAAACCCGGTAGTCATCCTTGCCTCCACCCTCTGCCTCACCCAATTCATCAACATTGTCTCCTAATATTATCTCCTGGCTTTCTCTCAAATCTAATCTCTTTTCCCTGTTCAAATAATGAACAACAGCCTTGTTCAAATAAGGAAACCATAGTTGAATTAGGTTAAGACACTGCACAATGTCACAGAACTAGTAGGTCAGAGTCAACTCAGACTCCCATCTTCTTCTGAAGTCCATGCTTGAAATTCTAGAATACTGCCTCACTTGGAAGGGCTCTCAGAGCTCTCCAAGAAATACAAATTAGACTATTTCAAGTACAGAATGGCCCAAAACCCAAGAAAAGAAGGCACTGGGGGCAATCAGCCTTCCAGGGAAGCATTTAAAGCCTCAAACAAAATCAATGGAAATTGAAACAACTTCTATGCCCACAGTGTTCTCCTGAGGCAGTTTCTCTATGAAGATGAAAAATGGCCCTTGTGCCCAGAGATAGGGATACAAACAGATGTTGGAGAGAAGAGTATATCACAGAATGCGACCATTGATGGGCTTATGTCATGACTGAGAGTTATCCTTTGCTTTTTAAGCCACTGAGATTTTGAGGTTGTTTGTTGCCGAAGCATAACCTGGTTTATTCTGACTAATTCAATCTTGTTCTGTTTTCATTCGGGCTTATGTGTTGCTCTCACTGTCAAATCGAGAAAGAAATAAAAATTGAAATGACTGCACGGAGTGTTCTTCCTCTGGAAAACTTTTCTAATAATTCTTTTTATCCTCTTATTAGGTTCATGCTTCCCCCAGGTTTCTCTCTTTTCACTTCTGGTGTCAGTGAAGGTGTTCGCTGGAGGGAGTGAGAAGAGGTGAATGTTAGAGGGAAAAAATTAATGAATGGCAATTTTTCAGTATCCCCTCCCCCGAGACTGAAATTACCTTGAAATTTATGTAAGAATAGACCATGAGGCCTACAGAAAGGTGCTGTAAAGGTCTAGTTTTTAATACTATATCGTCTTTCTAGAGCTATGTTTTTATAATTTCCTAAGTGTGGCAGCCAAAATACTCTTTGCACTAGAAGCTGCATCTACATTTCCTTGGTGGCTCACAATTTTAAAGTACTTTTGGCTAAAAGCATGGGCTTTGGAGTCTGGCAGAAGTAAGCCTGGTTCTCTGCCACTTCCCAGCTGTGTGACCTTCAGCAGGTCTACGATGAGGCCAATGGTGGTATCCATCCCGGAGCGTCACTGTGAGGTTTAAACTGCCGGTGAATGTGCAGCGTTTATAGCAGTGCTGGCAGGGCTGCATAGGTGCTGGTTGTTAATAGTATTAGTAACACTATTGTTTTCATCATTATTGTTATTTTCACTAAATAACAGATATACAGGAAAGTGCATTTGTGTATCTAATCCATGGCAGCTGGGTCTGAAAGGCAAGAGAACGTGAAAGCTCTGGTAGAAAATGGGAAAATAAAGATAGACGCAACACACACGCAAACTGAAGAATGCATGGCCCTTCCGGGTAACTTATGAGCTAGTTTCTGAAAGGGAATCAAGAGGGAATCTTTTTAATTTAATATTTATTTTTATCAAGACGATTCGTGTGTATTTGGAGACAAATCCTACCACCATAACACTTATAATGAAAAGCAATAGTCACTTGTTTGGGATGGGGTAGAGGTAGACTCAAAATACTTGTTATTATATGGTAAAGGTGAGAGAAAAGGCTGTATCTAGAATAACTCCTAGTTTGTGCTAGACTACTAGGTGGGTGGCAGGCTGGTTAACTAAGATGGAGAGGACGGTTAACTAAGATGGAGAGGACTGCAGAGAAGCAGGATTTACGGCAGAGCAGGGGGAGGCAAAGAAACAAAGAGTTCTGATTTGAACATAGATATTGAGTCATCCAAAGTGAAGATGTTGAGGAGACAAGTTTGATAGCCAGCCTAAAGGTTAGGGCATGGGTCGTGGGGAGAGTTACTGATCTGGAGATTATTGGCATGTAAGTGTTAAATACATAATGTTTAAATGATAGCAACCTAGGAGAAGAAAGCTAAAAAGCTGATGCTGAAGCCCTTCAACATACAGAGCTCAGGCTAAGGAAGAGCAGCCAGGAAAGGTGACTGAGATGCAATGGCTGATAAGATTGGCCAAGAGCCAGGAGTCAATTGTGACTCTCGGGTAAACGGTGGTTCAAAGATGAGGGCACAGTCAACTGTGTGCATGCAGCTCACACATATAATTACAGTATAAAGCCAGCCACCTTTTATTTCCCTGACCCTACCCTTCATGGACATATCCATCCAAATCCTATCTATCCTTCATGACCCAGCAAGAAGGCCATCACCTTGGTAATGCATTTCCTGACCCCACTAATAAAAAATGCTCTCTTCCTCTGCAATATTCCATAGCCCGTTTTATATGATATTTTATTCTGCTTTGTGCTAGAATTATGTGTAGTCTCCCTTCATCCTTCCTTTATCGCAACTGGACTACAGTATAGTCTCCCAACCCCTATAATTCAGCAGAGTGTTTGGCTTGTACTAAGCACTCAGTGAAGATCTTCACTGAATCAAATAGAAAAATATAGAACTCCAGCATGCAGAAATATATTCAAAGGACAGTCTCCTTTAACAATTTAGATTTCTGTTTGCCAGCATATGCATTATCTGCACCCAAACCCAGAAATAAATTTTACATTTTCCTGACCCTCTATAGAAAAATAGTGGGAGGAACTATTCCCCCAAAATAAAGTTTTAAAGTAACATATTAAAAAAAAAAAGTGACCAAAAAACAGGGTGGTGTGGGCAAAGCTCCTGTCATATGCCTTAGCTGTTTATCTCCTGAGCCAATGGTGATTTTAGAAACCATTCAGACTAGTCTTTCTCCCAGCTAATGTATGAATATAACAAGTTGCATAAGTCCCATAGGTGAAATGACATTTGTGATCCCTGAACTTCACACTAAAAAGCTTGGGTTAGAAGTCAGGCAGCAGTTCTTCAGTCTTCTTGCTTCAAACATCAGCATGTACTAGCATCCCCTTACACTGAGGAGGAGTGTGATAACAAGGAGTCATCTGGAAGGTAGTTCCGGCTAAGAGTTGGAGGAAGAGAAGCGAGAATAACAGGTTATCAATGGTAAACACAGAGTCAAAACTTTATGAACTAGGGAGAGGGTATAGCTCAAGTAGTACAGAGCATGCTTAGCATGCATGAGGTCCTGGGTTCAATCCCCAGTACCTCCTCTAGAAGTAAATAAATAAATAAACCTAATTACCCCCCCCAAATAATGATAATAGTAAATAAAAATTTAAAAATTAAGAAAAAACTTTATCAACCAAATAGAATTTCTGCAGACCTAATGACGGAGAATTCTTTGCCAAGCTGCCACGTGCAACATGCTGTAAAAACAACTGGGACTTACAGCAAGAATGTTCATTTCTATGATGTCCTTTATCCCCTCCTCTGTTTTGCACCATGTGGCAGAACAATCGTCTTTTGAAACTAATCATTCTTTCATGGTCAAAGGCGATTTACTAACTAGATCCTCAAATTTTGCTAAAAATGTTAGGCCTTTACATGTGTTTTTAGATAGGCAAATAATCTAGCAATTAAGAATATACATTTTTAGTTTCATATTCCAGATCTACCACATATTTGTGATCATCCAAACTGGTTGTTTTGTGTAAAGATTCCTACTTCCTGTACTTTCAGACCCACATATTCAGAGTTAGAAAACGCGCTTTGTGAGCGCAAGGTAGCAACTCTTACAGACACCCAGTAGCAGGCTACATATGTGTAAATAATCAGCCTAGCCTTCTTTTGCTGCTACCCTAAAAAAATCCAGTAACCTCCTGTTCTTGATGGTGGCGCCAGTTCCACCACACTCTGGAAGGTATTGGTTTCCTTAAGTACAACGTGGAACCATCAGAATAAAAGGGCAGCATAAGGAAAAACAACAGTGTAGGACTTTGTGGTCCATAGATTTAGCTGCTCATACAAGAACCTGGGAGGGGAAACCCCCAAAAGATTAGTCATGTCGTTTTGTGTTGCAGAACTCAGTTCAGGTTAACAAAGGATTTGCCAACAAAGGAGATGGGAGAATGGCAGTATTCACTTGCTCTGGTCTGAATAAACAAATGTGGGATTTGTGGGCTGACTAATGTCCTGGGATAAAACCAGGCAGTCAGCCAAATTCTAGGAGTTTTGATGAAAAGTCAGCAAGCCCACACTTTTCTTCATGGAAAGTGCTCTGTGGGAGTATTGATGTCCACAAGGGCAGCCTGGGTCTTCAACGAACCTTAAAGATTCACCCACATTCAGCCACAAGGACTTCTTAATGCTTCTGTATTTGAAATCACAGATTAAGTGATAGAGGCTGAATTCCTTCTTCTTTGGAACTGTTAAATATGCCATTCATCTTCTTTTAGAAATGTATTATCACTGTCCCCTTTTAAATACTGCATTGCTCTGAAAATATGTAATTAAGCCACTAAAATGTGACTCTGGTTCTATCTTTCCATTCATTCATTTACTTCATTTATTGAGTGCCTTCCATGTGCTCCAGGCACCATGTGAAAGAGTGACTGAGTCAGACCCAGTCCTGCCCTTGGGAAGCCCTTGGGCAACCTTTGACAATTTCAAGGGCACTGGAAGAGTATTACAATCTTGTAATTTTATTTTTCATTAGAGGAAAGTATTAAAATTTGCAAACTTTTTTTAGTAGGAGAAGGAATAAGCCCTTCAATGATAGTCACGGCATAAGAAATAAGAGTAGGAGGTTCCCCTTCATTTGGCCACCAGGGTTCCCCACCGTGATATGAGGACCATAGTCATCCCTTAACCCTAGACTATTTTGTCATTTATCACAAATGGCAGCTAGTGAAATATCAAGGACTAAGTTTCACAAGTTCTTAGCTAACTCAAGAAGAACTTCCCAGTAGCAGCTGCTGCAATCTCCTTTAAATCTATAAGGCCAATTTATCTACTTAGGTCTGAAACATATATAGTATATGGAGGCTAAAAGCAAAATCCGTGGAACGATTCAATGTGAATATAATATAACCTAGAGGGAGAATATAATATAACCTGCAGTAACTGATGTAAAGAGAGCATTTTACAGCATTTTACCATTGTAAAATGGTTGAAAAAATCTTCAACCTTCCCTGTAATGTAGGGTCTTCTTAAGTCATATTTATCCACACTGGAGACTTCATATTTCCCATATGAAGACCTAATCTTCATGACTTATTAACTCTCCAGAGTCCCAGGAGAAGCCTACCAACCTGCAAATTTAGAAAATTCATTTTAAGAGGCATTCTATGTAATTGCCTTTAGAAAGAAATATGGGTAGATTAGCAGAGATTTCAGGCAAGCTCTTACCCAAAAAAAAAAAAAACTGTCAAGGAATCTGGGGTTTTTGAAGTCATCAAATCAGTACCAAGATTAACATATTTAGGTTAAACTCACTAACATAACTCTTTAGGAAGAAAGGTATTAGAAAATGAAGGTTTGGAAAAGGAGCAATAACCCCAGCTTAATTACCATGAAGAAGGGAGAGAGAGTTGAAAGAAAAAGCTACAGACAAATTGGAAAAGAGCTATTCTAGGTATAAAAAACAGGGAACGAAAACCTGAGCCTGGGATTGGATGATAAGCAGATAGCAGAAGCACCACAAAAACTCTGTTTGACCAGCGGCTCGGTGCACGCCTTGAAGGAACAGGATGAAATGCACAGCCCACAAACCAGAGGAAGCCGGCACAGGAAGCGGGGAGGAAGATAGAGGGCTATGGACTTGGGGACAGGATGAAGCCAGTCCATGTGAGGTTCAAGAAAACCAAGGAGGCAATACAAGCATCAAAGTGTTTCCTTGTGTCAATAACTCAGGACCGCAACCTGATTTCAAAACACCATGGAACCACGGATGGAAAAGCTGTGCAAACTGCGTCCCTGTTTAAAAACCTCTGTCTGCTGTTGGGTTATCCAAGACGATCAGAACCGTTGAGCACTGTGCAGGGCACATACTGGATCCCACTGAGGTGAGCGGTTTGACAGGCAGTGTCATATTTCCCACCGAAATTAGACAAGCAGCTTGAATTGACAAGTAGCATGAATAAACATAAAGAGCTTCCCTAGACAGTGCCAGAGAATAAGGTGCCAAAAGCCTGAGATGGTTATTAGTAAATGGTTACCGCCTCTGATTGTCTGACTACAGCCTCTTCACCGCCAGGAAACTGCTACAGCAGAACCCAGCCAAAGCAATCACTGCTCCCTTAGGAAGCATTTACCGTCTACTGTGAGCTCTTGCTAATAACCCCGCTGTTTGCAAAGTGGCTAGACAGGGCACTGACGGCAATTCCTGTTGTCGATTAAAGAGAAATTGCCCAACAGACTTTTAACTTTTAACTGGATTTCAGCCATGCTGTTTCCTTTGGTTACCTATCAGCTGAAACTTCTTTGGCAGCCAAGTTCTAGTGTATTTTATTTCCATGGTCATCAGAGCAGGACAAAGGAAGAAAAACCGGAAAGGGGTCAGGACACCTCAGCTCTATCCCTAATCAGCTGCAAGGCCTTTAGCCTGGCCAAGTTGCTTCCCTTTTCCTTTAATCATAAAATAGGATAATATAAAACCTGCTTCATAGGGCTGTAGTCATAGGAGAGAGTAGAAGGGCAAAATGTTACAGAAGGTATATTCATATATAATGCTTCAGCATGTGTATTTGTGTGTGCGTGCACACAACTTTTTAAATGCTTTCCAATTGCATAAAAGTGAAGTCCACATCTGGCAAGTGCCTGGGTAACTAAAGTGACATGGGTCTGGATTTACGAACAAAAATGCTTCCCTTGGTTGAAAGGGAAAAGACAATTGTCTAAACTGTTCAGACCATTTTTCTTCTCCAAGCCCTAGTCGTGGAGTCTACACGAGACTGACGTTCATGACTGCTGGCAGACAAAATATTTTGAGCAAAAAATAATAATAGCTACTTCTTATTAAATGTTTACTATATGCCGGCCAATCCATGAAGCACTTTACAAATATTACTTCCCTTCCTCTTCATTACAATCCTGTGAAATGTGTATTATTTAATAGACTATACCTTAGGCCTCTTAATGAAGAAGTGTATTATTTGAGCTGATACTGAAATCCAGGTCTGTCTGACTTCAGGGCCCTTGATCTTAACCAGAGCCAGTATGGGTCTGTGAAGGAAACCATGTTTCTCTTTCGCCCCAAACTTTTGTGTTGCTATTAAAAGTCAGTCCATGCACTCCAGCTGGAAATTGTGAAAGCTAAAAATCCAGCAGAGAACCCTAACTGCCAGACTAGCTGTACAGACTCTTCCATGTAAATCAAAGGAAATGATTCCCCTGGATTTATGCAAAAGAGAAGGAGAAAGAGAAATTTGTTGAGAAATGTAGGCTCAGGAGAGTTAGGCCAATAGAACGAGGAGCTTTGGTTGGTATACAACCTTTGGCCAGCTCCCTCCCTCCAAGAGAAGGCCACAGCTGAGAGATTTCATACAGAGGCACACAACTGCCCGGGGCAGTGGGGTTAGTACAGAAAGACGTTTACAGGATGACAGTGACAAGCTAGTTGTCGATGAAATCCAGCTCTAAAATACATCCAATTACTTACATCATCTTCGGAGTTTCCAACTTAATATTTTCTTATCCAGTGTTTAACCACAGAAAAGCTGGATCTCAAAATTGCCTTAATGGGAAAATATTTAGGAAGGAGTTACACAGTAGGTCATTCTTACTGTTCCTGTTGTTATTGCAATCATTAGCTATGTTTTACAATATATTTTCTTGAACAGAGACAGTGTGAGTCATAAAATGATATAAGGAATTTTGTACAACAGTGTAAACTTGGGCTATAAGAATTATAATTAATAATGATCATTGTAATACATTTTAACATTTGTAATGTAGTGTAGTGTTATAGACTGGTGTTATGGACTGTTCATTTCAGTCTTTTTGCTTGATTAGTCCATCAGAAGCGATAAGTTCTTTAACTCCCCAGTTCTTAGAAGCATGGAGTTGCAACCACGGTGAAAGGGTATCTCTTCAGTGCTCAAGTTAAGGTAAAATAAGCATTGCTTTCTTACCAATCCACCAGCATCCAGACTTTCATTCTAAAACTTGTGCGAATGAAACATTATATTAGCATGTAAAAGGATGCAAAGAATCAGTGTCTCCTTTCTACATAGTTGCAGCAACAATATACATATACAAAACTCTAGGGCTTATGAAAAACTGCTGGGTACAGAAACAATAAGAAAAAGAAAACAAAAGGGGAAGAGAGGAGAGAGAAAAAGAGAGGAAGGGAGGGGAGAAGAGAGGAAAGGAGGAGGGGAGAAGAGAGGAGGCAAAGGAAGGGAAGAGCTTGGGCAAATACAGGAGATGAAAAGACTTCATTTCTGTCTCATAATGCATATAATACAGATAAACTCATGGCACTAATTTTTATTATAACTCTGGAGGTAACTTGGATCACCCTCATTTTTCAGAAAAAAAAAAAATCAGTGCTCAAAGAAGTAAGGTAGGCTATGCTACTAAAAAGCATCAACCCCAGAAATTGATCCTAGGTCTCCACAGTTTTAAAAGTACCCATTCTCGTTCAATGTATCTCATTATCTTTCTTCCCAAGAGAATGCTCCTTTGATGTGCAAATTTCAATTCTGTAAGTGCAGATAACTGTACATCCAATGGCAAGAGGACAGAAGTCTTTTCATTGATTCAGAATGAAGTTATTCTTCTCATCAAAAGAGAGACTGGATGTAGGAGAAAGAAGCGATAAACGTTCATCCTGTGATTTGGCTGTGACCTACACAGAGAAGATATTCCCTAGTCCCTCTTCCTAGGCCCCTTTATCACCTGGACAGCATGTGGAGGAGAGAAACACATTGAACATGATATACCTCTACTCAATAACTAGAATATAATAGTTCCATCTTGCAATTTTAGCTAGTTTAAAACCTATATAACAAATCCTCTTGCCTTTTTCCTCTCTTGAAGCAACTGTCTATACATAGTCAAGCCTCTGTGACAACCTTAGCAGTTCCTTGAGAGAGTTGGCAGACAGTCTAGTTTGGCACCAAACCCAGGTTCAAATTTAGGCTCCATTACCTATGCGCTTTGTAAAAGCAAATTATTTCACTTCTCTGATCTTTCTATTGTTTCTCAATTGGTTTCCCTAAAATGGGGGGTAATAACATTTCATGGAGTTGCTATTAAATTAAATAAAATGACATGCATAATGTTCCTAGCATGGTGCCCGAGATACAGAGAGTCAGTATATTTTCCTTGACTTGTTACTCTGATCTATTTCAATAAGCTGTCAAGGAGACAAAGTAACAGCACCTGGAGGTAGCTTTAAGGTCTAGGGAATCATTCTATTCTGATGGCTCTCATTTGCTGCAGGGAAATTTATCTAGAGGAAAAAAAGCCTTCAAAAAAGCTTTCTCAAGAGAACTGTTATTCAGGTTGTCCCAATTTTACCCTGTGTTCTAAGTCTAGTGCAAACAAAATTGCAACCTATTAAATATTTAGTATTTATTACAGCCAGTGAATTCATTTTAGGTCCAATTTGTGATATTGCAGTATGGTATTGTATTATTGTGTGTGTGTGTGTGTGTGTGTGTGTGTGTGTGTGTGTGTGCATTATTGAACTGTTTAATGAATGTGCATGGTGATTTTTGAGGATTTTAAAGAGCTTTGACCACAATTTTGAGCAGTTTACATTATAGCAGAATTTTATAGTATCTTCACTTTTACAGCATATTGCTAAGTCTATATGGTTTATTTAATATTCAGATCTTGGTGAAGAATACAACCTGCAAGGATAACATTAAGCTTTAAATGATCTACTTTTTGACCTGCATTGTAGCAAAGAGCAGGGACAGCCTGTGTATTTCACTAGTTTCTCGGTAAAAACCACACCTATCCCCAGTACCCAACAATTACTGCTCCTCCAACCAATTCTACCTCTTGTCCTTTTTGGTGAGGAGGGAACTGACTAATTTAACGAAGCTAATTCATTCCCATTTCCACCACTAATTAGCAGTGTAGAGTCGAATAAACTAATCTAAGCCTCAATTTCTACATCTACAAAATCTAAACAGATTCAAAACAGTAATTATTCCATGAGATTAGATTAGATATTTTGGTTAGGTAGTGTTAAGTGTTCCACATATAATAAATGTTCAACAGCAGTAGCTACTGTATGCTAGAATAGAAACAATTCGTTTTCAGTTTATAATCCTACCCCTATTTCCCTTTCCCTTTTTTTGCCATAACTATATATTTTTTCTTTCCACTCTTTATCCTACAGTATTATTTGTTTGTAGAAACTCCTTAAATCCTTTGTGAAGGGAGACTAGGCATTAAGAAAAACTGTACACACAAATGAATCAATAACATTTTTTCTCTTTCTTCAAAGAAAAACTTTCTAAACTGAACACTGATCTTGTAATTTCAAGATCTTGTGATTTTTTTCTGCACAGTGGCTGATCACTGATGCTTTCTAACTTGAATATAAAGTGGGGTTCTCATGAGAGGGTCAGGAGGGTTGTGTGAGGACCCAAATGAAGCATATTCAGGCATCTTTGCCTTCAGACCTCTTCTCCCAGCCAAGATGGGAAATGTGAGTTAAACATTTCCACTCTAACAGACTCATTCGGCAGAAAAAGAAGTCCAAGTGCCAGAAGGAATGGGAAACACACACATATGCGTACACACACACACACACATACACAAACCACCTGGTTGAGGAAAAGGCACGGGAAAAAGGGGAAGGTAGGAGAAGCATGTTATATTCCATCAAGCTGCTGAAGAAAAAAAAAATTTGAGGCTTAAAAAGGAAGATGCACAAGGTACAGACAGGGCTCTGGAAATACAACACTTCTTAATGTACATTTCACGCCAAAGTAATCCTCATACACTGTCTTAACACTTTTATAGGGAAGATAAATAATGGAATGAATTTAAGTATCCAGAAAGCTTATGTCAAAGAAGAGTTAAAAGATAGGTTTAAGGGATATATTATCCCATTTAGTTAGTCAAAAAACAATTATTTAGCACCAATAAATCAAGACATTCTGCTGAAAACACAGATGAGAAACAAGCAAGGCATGGTTTGTACTTGGAGTTCACTGTATATTGGAAGCAAAATTAAGGTATGCAAATAAAAAGATGTGCATATCATAAACTTTATGATGGAAATACTAAGTATGCAAACACAGGGAAATTTTTTTTCTAGTTACTGCTGCGTTTCAACATTTTTTTCCCTCTGTAAAGTGAGGGAGTTGTCTTAGGCCCCTCAGGTTCCTTTCAACTTTCATTTTAATTTTGTGATGTTTATAAAATATTTATTTTACCATTTTTTAGCAGAGAACTGGAAGAATTTTGCCTTTAGTAAATTAGGCACTTATACCAGAGAATGCAGAGGCTTTGTAAGAAATGCCTTGGTTCAGTAGGACAAAGACATTCTCACTTATTAGCAACTGGAGAAACAGAAAACCATTAGCCCCCCCTCCCCAAAATTTTTAATCTGATTTCTCCCACTTGACCCTGCATTCCTAGAATGGGTGTAATTGACACTAACATCCTTTTTCTGAGATGATTATTCTGTTTGACTAACAGCAAATATATTTGATAAAAAGTGTTTTAATCTGCCACCATCATACACCAATTTTCATAAAATCTGGTATGAAACCTCAGCTAACTAAAGAACAAACACTAAAATATGAGGGCCTGTATGAGTTACAGCTGCTCTACACAAAATGAATTTTCACTTCCACTGTTCCCTTTTTCCTGCCCTTTTGCCTCACATTGTGATAGGCATGTCTGTGAGAGTTGCAGAGATAAAATGAGATAAATTTAAATGATACATGTATAGCCTTTAATAAATAATAGCTGTTGTTACCATTGCTATGATTATTATCATTATTTATACATTTTATTGTTTTTCTGCCATTCCTCACTTTCAAAGGTAACTCCTACATGTAAAGCTTCCCAAAGTCTGGTCTGTTTAGTACCAAGAGCACTTGAGATCTGAGGATGCACACAGACACACGTGAAAATATTTAATTTAGTAGTCATATATTTATATTAAGGTATATTTGAAAAATGGATAGCTAGTACATTACCCTAATGATTTAACAGATATTATTAATTAAATTTAATTAAGTTAAAAATAGTAGTATATTTACAGAGCACAATAGGATAGGTGATATGTGACTACAGCAAAAACTGGGAAGATGGCACAGGAACAACTGAAGTTTGGGAAACAAATAAAGCATGAACAACTGCTTTCACTATCTAAGGAGTGGGGAAGGAATGTCACATTTTGAAAGACGCAAATCTCTCACTTACTAGATTATAAACCTCTAGAAGGAAGATCCAGTCTTCACCTATGTCAGTAAATTAACATGTGCTCAACGACTCAGTGTTACCTAGATTTGAAGATAATTGAAACTCCATGTATGTGAGTGTCTTTGATCAGAACATTCCCCTTATGCAGGTAGCTCTTAATGGAGAAAAATGTCTTATAAAGGCAGCAAATATAAAAAAGGCTTAAACTGTAATTCATACCTTATTCAACACCAATGATTTCTTACTATTGAGAAAAACCTATGAATATGAGGCAATCTTTACCAATGTTTAAAATACATGGATTAAAAAAAAACTCTTAAGTTGCTAATGTATGGGAGGAAAATTTTAATTTCTCATCCTTCACAACGTTGGGAAAGTCCAAGCACACAGTAGCATTCAATAATTTTTTGTTGAATCAATGATTGATGTGGATATCAGTGGATATTATATCTACAAATAACCTAAAGCTTCACAATCATAAAAAGTACAGGCTGGATAGCCCTTTACAACTGGGGAAAGGGAGCTAAAAATTTAAAAAATCAGATGGAATTAAGATTCCATATAAACAATGTTATAATATTGTTACAATGACAGCCTATTAATAAGAATGTCATTAAAAACTCCATTGTAAATAGGTTTTCAAAGCATGTTTACATTTCATAAGCAAGGCAACACATTATCTAATTGTATTATGAATTTAATTGATTAGGAGAGTTTAAGCATAGTCATTCTTCTTTGTTTATGTGATGACAGAGAATTAAGAGACTTTTGCTGAAACATGAGGGCTTTTTGAGAAGTAAGTTCAGTCATACCTGTTTTTCATCTAATATAACAAAGCCAAACAGGAATATTATGTGAAATTTTTTATCTAACCACTGGGTCTGAGTACCAGTGGGACAGCACCATGAAGACACTCAAAGACAGTGTGGATTGAGACCCTGGAGAGCAGAGCTTCCAGCCATACTGTGTTGGTGGCTTTGGCCAAGGTGGAGTCAGGGTACAGCAGGGAGGGTGGGGTTTACTCCAAACAGACAGTGAGACAGCTGAACAGGTCTTCACACATCCATTAATTTTATGCGTTCAAATATATAAATACATTCCCATGCCATACCTTTCCAAACAGCAGTTGCGCCCTTTCTGTTTTTTAAAGACAGAAAAAAGAAAGATTTAGATTTATAAGCTCTGTGAATGGTAACATTTTTCACTGAGTATTATAATTATTCATTTGTAAATCCTTGAAGGCAGTAAATGTTCACTATTACATTTCTAGGGCCCGGGTCATTGCCTTACAATTATAGGTATTCAGTAAATATTTGTTGAATGAATGAATGAGTTATAAATGAATGCTTCCGTCGCTAGAGTTGGCAGAAGAAGGGGTTTGGGAGAGGAAATAGGAAAGACAATTTCTGAAATCCAAAGTCAGGCCATTTATTTCATAGCCTCTTCTGCCTACCAGGCTGGGGAGTGAGAGAGCCCAGCAGTGATCTCACCTGTAGAACCTGCTGGGTGAGTCCAGTCAGCAAGTGAGGTGAGTCCAACCGCTCATGACAAACACAGTAAACTTGGCTAATAGATTCCCCCAGAAGTACAGTGTGACTACTCCCTCCATCCAAATCTGCCCTGCTAAACTAGATTTAATTATCCAATGTGGAATTTGGCCAGTTAGACTGAGATTATGGTATGTTGAGAAATTTGAACTTTAACCGCACATAAATAAAGCATAAGGATCAGGGCCATTGCTTCTGGGTGATTTTTTATTTTTTCACTTTTTTCAGAAAGAAAACAGTTGCTTTAGAGTTTGTGACTTTTCCAACCAGAGGGAAATGTGAGTCAAACTGATTCAATTTTTGAATGTAAATTGTCTTCGAATGACTTTAATAAAATACTTTAAATTTATTGAATAATATCTAGAACCTAAGTAAAATACAGCACCCTTTATTAATCACCAAAAAAAATTATGTTAGGTGCAGAGAAAGATACAAAATAAGTAAGATGCAGTCTCTGGTGCTGCTGTGTTTTGGACAGATTTCAACTGAAGTAGCTCAAAACCCTAAGAAAATGCTCTCCTTCCTGTCTCAGCAGCAGATGCAGAAAGGTTAAGTCTTCCAAGTTCACAGTAGAAGATCATCATGCACATATCACATGTCCCTGAGTAGAATTAAATTTTAATGTTTCTTTTTAAGCATTTAAGCATATTTTCCTGGTAAACAAAATAGTCTTGGAGTTATGCCTGTGTGGTGTTCTCAAGCTTTCTGGGTACAGTGGGGCAAAGTCCTCTGCATATGCAAAGTAGAGGTTGATCCGAGTTTTCTTCACTTTGAAAAATGGCTCACATAGGATCCCAACGGCTGACAATTTCCACAGTGCAGTGTGCGTTTGTTCACCTTGTGTGCAGCTCTTCAGGGTCATACCTATTGAAGAGATTCGGGTATGCGTGTGGCATTTGCTCTCCTCACCACCTCAGAACTGACCCATGGTGTTTCATTTTCTCTTTTCTTTACTCCCAAAACATCCCTTTTCTCTTTTGCAGGAATGGACACAACTTTGCAACATGCCTTCTCCTTATCTGTTTCTCTCTTATACAGTCAACCTCTCTGGTACATTTGTTTTCTGTTTTCATGGGAATTTCTGCCTTGCCAGAGAGTTATTTAGTGAGAAGGAGGGAATGGTATAAAACCACAGGAGTGACTAAGAAAAGTCAGAGAAAGCAAAGCTGGTTCTTTTGGCAGTGAGAAATGATAGAAAGAATGCTGGATTGACTTCAAAAAACCTAGGGATTGGTTCTGGCACCAATGATTACCTTGCAACCTTCGAATTCAGGGAACCTCTTGTATTGCAGTTTCCTCATATATATAATCAGCATGCTAACACTGGCCCTGTCTACCTGGCAGAAATGGCAATTACATTGAATCAGACTGCAGGAGTTAATTTATAAATTGCATATCTCTGTATTACATGAGATGTGGTTGTTAATGATGCTAGACACCCAGCTACAAGGGGCACTCATGCCCACCAACTGTCCCAGCCTTGTTTACTCTTGCCTAGACTGGACTAACTCAGGGATATTTGGAGTTCGTTCCTCCGGGTAGAAGAAATCCATATGTGTGAGCAATCCTACCATCTTTAGTATACCCTGTCTACGTAGTTGGCTTCGTAGGGCTTCTCCCAGCCTGCTTCATTGACCATCTGATGCTGGCCATGATCTCCTTTTCAACCCCTAAGCACTGCCCACACCCCAAGCTGCAGTCTGGTTGGTTGTGAGCATCTACATTAGACTAAAATTGACCAGTGTGATTTCACTCTGGAGTCAGATTGGCTTCAGTTCAGACACTGGCTCTATAATTAAATAGCTGTGACACTTTAAACTTGTTGTTTAATTTCTCTGAGACTACATTTCCTAATTTGTACAGGGAAGTCACTAATATCTGCACTATAGATATTTCAGTAGGATGAGTAAAAAACAAAAAAAAATCTGTTACAGCCCAAGGGATAAAAGTAATAGACATCACAAATTCAGATACTTGAAATTGTCCAGATATTTGAGTTAAAATCTTAAAAATAAAAATAAAAGGTTTTAAATGTAATTGTGCAATTAAAATAAGATACACTTTGTAGTTTCTTTGATCTCATAGCTCTTGAGTAGATTATCAAATCTGCACTGGCACAATAATTAAGCCTAGTAGGTACTTCATTTTTTTTTTTATAATTAAATGAGTAATTAAATGAATGAATGAATGAATGAATTCTCCTGAAGTAAGTTTGGAGAAATGTTGAATTTCATATCTCCCCTCTAGGTGGCGAACTGATACCTTCTACAGTGTTTCACATTTCCTTGTCTCTAAAACTGACATGAAAATCGTACTGTAAAAAAAAAAAAAAAAAAACATAATTTTATGTCTGTCCTGGTGTAGAAGTACACAACCACAAATGTATTTTCTTCCAAAGTTATCTCTTTATTTGTACATCTTCAAACTTGTGGGCAAAAAAAAAAATGTTCATAGAAAATTATTCAGAAATATGATTGTGTAAGTACTATAAAGAAATTGAATTGTGCAAGAGACTTTTCAAAGCACTTGTGTAAGATTGCTTTGGGTACTTTCAATTTTCATGAAGTACTTATTCTTAGGAAAACATTGTTTTGTCCAAAGTTCATTATTATTTTTCTATGGAATTCATTTTCCTCTAAATAAGAAAAAAATAAAATAAAAATAATTTTACTAAAAATGATTTTTTAAACTAAGCCCCAAATATACTTTTTTTTCTTCTAGATTCATTGTGACAGGAACAGATAAAATTGAATAAGACCTGAATGTATTATCCTGTAAATTGAATATAGGAAATTATTATCCTATGTAGGAATATATGAATATAGGAATGTATTATCCAGGAAATTGAATATCCTGTTAATTGAATTGAACAATCAAATGAGATAAATTAACTCAAATACCTTGCTTTAATTTTCCTTCAAGCCAGCATATGAGTTCCCTGAATCATTTAAATAATATCCCCCAATTTCCACTTCCCTTTGTGATAACATAGTCTATATTTTCTTATATAAGAAATACAACTGTAAGATATCTTGGAGTGCCAGGAAAGCCAAAAGGCAAAGGTAAAATCCATCTAAGAGCACACCAAACAGGAATAGCAAGAATTGAAGATGCCTGCCTATTTCCAAATACAAGGGCAGAGGACGAGGAAAAAGAACAATGACATGTTATAGCCCAAGAGCTAAAATTAAATGCTTGTAAACAAGTCTTGTTGAAACTAGAAGCCAAAGTAGATTAGACAAACCAGGTAAAGAGTTCTTTCTTGCCAAAACATGCCAGGATAAGAGTCACCTAGCATTGAGACGTGGCTAGTGATAGAAGTGAGTTTAACACTGGAAAACCACAGAGGATTCTGAACTTGTGTGGTAGCTCTTAAATTCTACATTAAAGTATAGCGTGTACCTAAAACCCATATTTCTTCTTTATCCCACCCAAAAAGCTGAAAGCCAGTTGTTCAGATATAGAAATCTGAATGAGAATTTCTAGCTGAATATAATTATTTCTCTAACATACATTTGTTGAGTAAACACTCTGGGCCAGGCCCTGTAGTTGAAACTTAGAATAATGCAAAGATGAATAAGGCATCCCTTAGTGGTGTGAGGAAGACATGTATGCAAATAATCATATGAGAGCAATCAAGAGAAAGGGAGAGAAAGTAAGGCCAAATTGGTATGTTGATGTGAGAATTTGGAAGAGTCACCTTTAATCCCACGCCACAGGTGGGTTACTGGCAACTTGTCTGACCAGAGTCCAACCATAGTATTAATTTTTACTGGATTTCAAATTAAACCTACACTCCTGGGTCTCTGATATAGCTAAATCATTGAAATAGACCTGGAGTCAATATAAATATATATAGTACATTTCCAAAAGCATTTTGAGCTTGTTTCATAAGATCATTCTCAAAGGCATGCAAGAAGTTAGGCATTATGCAAAGATACTAGCAATTGCATTTGAAGAAACTAAGAGGCTATTTAGTCCAGTCATCTGTTGAGGGTGCATTACTGACAGGTGCACACACATCAGCCGAGGATGGAGGCCTCCAGTCCACAGCCCACCCCCAGCTCCTTCCTTTACTACAAGGGGTCTTGCACAAACCTGTGAACACTACAACACCTGCTCCTTCATCAGTCCTTGACCTTGGAGAGTGCACACAGTAAGACCATCTGCCTTTGCAAAGAGGGATCTGAAAGGGTGCTTGGGACCATCTGGGCAGGGAATTCTGGAGTCCAGGGTTTCAGAAGCCAGGTCCAGGAGAGCACAGTGGCACAGGTTGCAGTGGGCATGGCCCCATCCCCAAGGACCCCATGGATTCCTTGTCATAGATGGGCAAGAACGGGGAAACCAGAGTCTAAAGCTCATGGCCAAGGGCAGAGGGCAGTCCTGGATACACAGAACATCAAGTAAACTTTTATAAAAATAATTACTAACTTAAGGGATAACAAAACATTGTATAAGACAAGAAATATCATCATAGTTTTTTTCACTGTTAAAAAACATTTAAAATATAATCAAGTTTTTTTCATGTGAAAAAAAAAAAAAAAACAAAAAGCCTGGTATTATGAAAGAAAACACCACCCATTAAATTAACATACTATTCCTAACTTTGTCATGAGTACGCAAGTATAAACGTGCCTAAGTAAAATAAGAAACAAGCTAAATATCCATTAACACAAGAGCATAAATGAGTTACTAGAATATCTGTTATCTCTTTTAAAATCTACAGCGACTTTAAAAGAATGAACTAGCTTAGCATAGAAATACCTCTATATATAGAAGTGAAGGAAAACAGAAGAAAACAATTTAGACTATAAACTTGCCTTGTTATTTGATGTAACTTGAACACTTTTTCTAAAGGTTAAGCAAAAGCAGAAAATGGCACAAATATACAATATTATGCATTTTTCACTTATCTCTATTATGTTATACTCCCAGAATTATAATAATTTAGAGTGAATTTTAATTTAAAAATATTTGGTATTTGTATTAGTTATTTTATCTACCAAAAAAAAGTTTGTATTTTAAGACAAATTAAATGTTTGTCTTAAAATGCATGTAGGAATACTTTTAATATTATCCTTAAATATTACTACGTTGTTGTAGACTCTTTCTCTGGAGGCACTTTTGCAAGCTTTATCTTCATTAATATTTAAAGCCTTCCATCTAATTAGCCTATGCACACTATAATTTCAATTGAAAAAGAGAAAAGTGAACTTTGACCCAACTTCTGTTATTAAATGGATATCTTGCCTCTGTATCAGCCTAAAGCACATGTGTTGTCATTTGTCTTTACTCTTCATTATAAGATAGGAGAAAGAAAAGGAGAGGAGGGGGAAAGGTACCAGAAAAAAGAGAAAAGAACTGACCATCTTTTCAATAGCAGGAATTGAAAGGTATCTGTTAAATGTCGCCCTTACACTTTCGGTAAGTTAACAACCCAAGCCCCATCCTGCGGCTTCTGCTTTACTGTGATGGGTTTTCTCCTTTAACGAAAAATTCTCTTTGAGTAAGTTCATGTCTACAATGACTCAAGACCCTTAGATGTAATCATAGCCATCTCTCCTTCTAGGGAAATTCTTAAAGATAA
The DNA here is from genome assembly GCF_009834535.1 of Camelus ferus. Lineage (NCBI taxonomy): Eukaryota > Metazoa > Chordata > Mammalia > Artiodactyla > Camelidae > Camelus > Camelus ferus. Next base: position 16,938,556 of record NC_045699.1, read on the forward strand.
AAAGCTAGAGTCTCACTTTCATAAGCCAAATTTACCTCTAGAAATGAGGCAGCATGCCATAGAAAAAGGCAGTACAGCACACATGGAGCCCCACACAGGCAGGGGCTCAGCCCAGCAGTTCAGATCAGCCAGTGACCTTTCACAAAGAAGAATAAGATAAATACACAGAGAAGCAACCACTCCACTGGTGCCAGTGTTACACAAGTAGAGCAGGTGCATCCACCCTCTCCCGGTGCCACAGCCCAAGCCAGACACACCGAGACTTTCCCACTCACAGGGCCACCGGGGCTGGTCTGAATTCAAGTCAGTGGAAAGTTATGGCGTGAGGATAGGCAAGAGCTCTGCTTGATGCCAATCAACATATGCATGATTACCCAACAAGGAAAATAAGAAAGTAAAGCAACACCTCCACCCTTCTATACAGTTCTTTTCAGAGGACTTGAGGTAGACAAACTGGAACTAAGAACAGTGTTAGCTCAAGAAGTATGAAATGAGCGCCAATGCTCTCTAAAGCAACTTTCCAATTCCAGTAGAAGAATCTTCAATAATGAGCCAGGAAAACATAGTTAGTTACAGCTGCCCTCGACAGCACTTACTGGTTTTCTATAAATACATTAGTCAAACTGCTGAAACAACTGAAAAAAAAAAACTAAGAGAAATTAAAATAATAATACCATTATGATGATAATAATAATTATAGTTATCATTTATTAAGCACCTAATATGTGCCAGACAGTTTGCTGTATTTAGCTACATAGCTTAATCTTCACAACGGTCTGTGAAATAGGTTTTATTATCCCCATTTTACACATAGGGAAGTACATCAAATCTAAATTAAATATATTCCCCAAGAATACTAGCTGGAGTCAAAGAGCCATAATCAAAACTCCAACTGAACTGTTTCCACTATACCAGCACTCAGCAAACTGTGAGGCTTGCGTCAAATCTGTCCTGCTGCCTGTTTTTGTAAGTAAAGTTGTACTGGAGTGCAGACATTCTCACTCATTTATGTATTATCTACGGTTGCTTTGGTGTTACAACAGCAGAGTTGAGTAATTGTGACAGAAACCACATGGCCCACCAAGGGTAAACAGTTTACTGTCTGGCCCTTTAGAGAAAGCATTTGCCAACTTCTGCAATGCAGGATGCCATTAAGAATTTTTAAAAGGTTGAGAATAATAAATACTTTCGGAGAATTATGAAATTGTAAGAAATGGGAATTCACTGCAATCAATTTTGTTGTTAAATGCTACCCTAAGACATTCTGCCTATGCACAGAGCTTTCTTCCACTCCTCAAAATCTCAGTTGTGTTTCAGGAAACTAGAAGCTGAATTTTAGCAGCTGATTCTTCCATCTCCTTCCCAGTCCTACTTCCAGCTTCTTCTCACCTCAAGTTCTCACAGGACATCTCACCAAACTAGGCACCTAAGAGAGAAAGAGAGGGAGGAACACAATGGAAAAGTCATGCAATAGTTTCATGGAACTTCCATTCCATTTTCAGACCCTGACCACCTGCCACAGGGAGGCTCCAAGGAACGACAGGCCAACTCTCAGGGTTTATTTAGTTTCGGCTTGCCAGACTGATGCACCTGGGTGGAGGAATTTATAGACTAGAATAATAGAATCTGAATCTGGAAGGCACATCAGGTAATAACCAGTTGAGATGTTTGTTTGTTTCTTTGTTTAAATAGAAAATGTGGACCAAAAAAGCCTTTCCCTGGAAAAAGTATTATAATCTTATTTGTATGACTATGACTTTTTGTGAAACGTACAAATGTTAAAATACTGAGGGTACTAGAAGTTCCCAGCAGACTATCTGTGGTTATTATGGAGAATAAACCATTTACCCTGTGATTTTATGTGGTTTTCTATGCATACTAATTGTAATACACTATGCCAAACAAAAAAAAATCAATTTGGGGAGAAAAAAAAAAAAGGACCCAACCAAGCTGGGTGACTTGTCCAGGGTTAAAAAGGTAGCAACAGAGAAAGTCCTCTCTTACCCCTTCTACCATACAGTCAAGAGGATCTGGTTTAAGGCCAGATCAACAACTGTATCCTATTCACCAGCTTCCATATATTCACCCACTTCATGGCCTTTATCAAGGTCACAACTCTGATGGAAAAAGCACCTTTGGGGAATCAGGTAGACTTGTGCCCAAGCCCTGATTTGGTGACTTACCTTAATTTAGGAAATTTAGGAAAGTCAGGTCAATTTAGGAAAATCGGTAAACCATGTTAAGCCTCAGTTTTATAAAAGTGAAATTAATTGTTTCCTGAGTTTAAAGAAGATAAAATGAGATAGTACATTCCGTGCCTAACAAAGTATCTGGCACATAGTAGGAACTTTCTCAGCATATGGCAAACGCTAGTAGTATTGTTCTTACAAGATGAGAAAAACTGTATCACCTCAGTCCCCTCTAGGACCAAGGTCAGTAGGTGTTAGTAGTTGCACCAGGTAGCATTTTACTCTTCAAGAATAGATGATAACCTGCTGGCTGTATATGTAGAGGTAAAGAATTCACCTGAGAAAGCTAACTTTTAACTTCCTAATCAAGTCTTGTACCAGTTGCATGTAATTGCTATTATGTTATAATTTATGGACAGCCTTGTTTTTAATTATAAGGTTTTTATTGGAGAGACAGGTTTCGGGGTGAGTCTGCCATCTGACTTGCCAGCACTTGTTGAAGGTTTTTATGGTGTGACTGACTCATTTACGTGTGTGTGTATGTTTAGGAGTTCTACTATTAATTTTTAGCTAGTCTGTAGTGAGGAACCTGTGACTCAAATTCATCCATATAGGCACCTCCCCCCCCACCCTCTCTATCCCTTCGCACACCCCGCCCCTCCCCCACTTACGACTATTTTCAGATTTTCTTCAAGGTTTTATGCAGATAGACTCACTTGGAATGGTCCTTGCCTAATTCTCTTTAGCTACTTGCACATATGAAATAGAAGCACACACTGCTCAAAAGTGAAAATCTCTCAGGTAGGGCAGGGAATGGAGAAACTAGGGGGAATCAGTAACAATGTAAAAGCATGGGTGTTATTTCCTCGTGCTCAGTGAAAAATTAATCAATTCAAAAATCAAGTCAAATGAATCAAAATTGTTAATTTTGTAGAGCAAGTACCTGCAGGAAAAATCATCTGCACATTGCGATCAGCAAGTGGTACTGATAGATGAGTGCTGTAAATTGCCTGCAGCGGAAAAGAGAAAACAGAAGTACAAAAAGTCCACAAAGAATACATAGAAAAATGAAAACAAAATGGAATGGACAGCAATGCAGCAACTCCATGATAATTAAATAATACCAACAGCCAGACTTCTGTTAAGTACCTCCTACATGTGCACACTAAGCCTACATCTGAAGCCCAGGACAGGGCACAGGGGAAATGTATAAATGATCATGTTTTGCAGATGCAGGAGTTTTCTGTTGCTATTGACTTTAAGTTTCCAACTGCTCTATTAATTAAAAGTATAGGAAAGCGTAGAAGAAATGAAGAGAAGGAGGGGAAGGGAGAGGGAAGGGATGAAACAATGGAAGAATAAGAGATAGTGTCCAGTGTTAGATATCACAGGCTGGGAGAACTGCAAGCACCTGGAGCCTGTGCAGAGCTGTGTTCACTTCATTCCACCTCCACTGACTCACTTCCGAAAATGACCCCTGTGGACTTGTATTATGTACTGCTGAATAACAAATTAAATCCACCCCCTCCCCCCAAAAATGAATGGCTTAAAACACCTGTGGTTCAGGGTTCCGCGGGTTTAACCAGGTCCTCTGCTTCACAGTCTCTCACCAGGCTGCAGTGAGAGCCCCAGTCAGGGCTAGGGGCTCAGCTAAAGGCTCACTTGGGGAAGGAGCTGCCTCCAACTTGATGCCTGAGATTGTTGGCAGGACTCATTTCCTTGAGGGATGTTGAACTAGGGGCTTCGGTTTCCTGCCAGTTTTGGCCGGAGGCTGCCCTCGGGGCCTCTCTCCTATGGCAGCTTTGTTTCATCAAAATCAGCAAGGGAGAGAGTCTTCTAGCAAAATCGAAGTGACAATCTTTTGTAAACTAATCATGGAAATGATACGTCCTCTAAGTTGCCATATTCATTGGTTAAAAGTAAGTTACTCAAGTGGAAGGGATCACCCAGGCATGAATCCTAGGGGACTGAGATAATCAGGAGCGCTCTGAGAAGCTGCCCACCCAACCTGGCAATCCTCTCTCAGTTTTTTTGTTTGTTAATTGTTTTTCTACCTGATCTCTATTCAGATTACCACAAAATTCCAACATAGTCATATCTAAATCAATAAAACTTTATTTTCAGTTCTAGATTGGTGTTCCTTAGAAGCATTAGTAATACAGTAGAAGCATTGGTTGATATGGAGAAAGCATAAGTATCAGGCCCAGTTCTGGAAATTTACTGGCTATAAGGTTCTATCCATGAACCTGATTTTCTCATCTTTGAAATGGGGATAATCATGCCTTCTCTGCTTAACTCATATGACTCGTATGACAAGGACCAAGGAAGATCATGTGTGTCAGTGTTTTCCCAGGCACAGTAACAGCTCTGGAGGTGCTTGAGATGATTATCGGTGGTACATGGAATACAGCTGGAACTTCTTTCAAGTGTTTCTAGAGTGGATTTAAAAAAAAACATAATTTGCAAAGCAAATGCATGATTTTTTTTTTACAGTTAGTGTTTTTTAAATGGGACTTAAAAGTTGGAAAAAAGGTGAGTCAACTTAAAGAAAAATATTGAGAAAATAATATAATAGATCATCTAAGAGTGGGGTAAACACTGTGAGTGGTATACAAATGACTATGTAAAATTGAACATGCTCCACAAATGCATCAAATCTTATTCATTAACTTATGTCCCGTGACTCTGGTTTAAGAAGGTAACTAGGTATATTCTTTGTCACTAGCCGAGCAAACCTGACTACACCTGGTGAAAGAGATGACTGCTTGAAAATGTAATCCTGAATTTTTTGTCCACAAATAATCCTTCTATTTTATTAATAAAATGTTTATATTATTTGTACCCTATGCATTTTCTTTTCCTAGCAGTGTATTAATAATAACTTCCATTAATTAGGAGCTTACTGTATGCTAAAATGTACAATTTTAATTAATACTTATCCTATGAGGAAGGTTGTATTATCATATCTTATGAATAAGGAAACTGAAGCTTAAAGATGTTAAATAACTTGGTCAAAATAACTCAGCTAGAAATAGCAAAGCTAGAGTTCAAACCCAAGTCTGCCTAACTCCAAAGCTTGTGTTAATTCTACTCTGCCAGTAATGTCTTAAAGGGCTGAACTTCCACTCACTATGCCCACATTTCATCCTTTTCAACTTCTTACACTTTTACATCTTGGCATTGTAGTATTTTTTTTTTCCTCTGGAATGTGGGAAAATATGTCAACACCAGGGCATTCCAAACAAGGTCAGAGAATGAGTCATTTTTGCCAAATACCCAGACAGGACATATACGTTAAATAGAATAAAAGAAGCAATTGGTTCCTGGCTCAAACTCTTCCACCCCACTCACTCTGAAGAACAGAGAAGCAAACAGAAAGATAAAGTTCAGGCATTTCCTAGGGCTCCTTACAGGCAGGGATGCTGGCACTCACCACTTCCCCTGTATGACCTCTCAACCAAGGGCAACTCTACAAGTAAAGAAGCAGCACGTTATCCATGGGCTCCAAACACCTGGTGAGCTGTTTAACTGCTAAGAAGCCTCTCCTCAAGAAAAGAAAGACCTCACTTTTGCTTTTTCAGTATGGCATATAAGTTTTGACTGAAACCAAATTTCCCAAGTGATAAGGGTAACTAAAATGTGTTTAATCTTCTTTTCAAGAAGTGCTTTGAGCTTTCTGCCTTTAGACCAAGAAAAATAAACTTAAAAAATCTACTTTGAGAAAACTGATCACTGAAGTTATAGCTCGCAAACCAGTGGAAATGAGAATTCAGGAGACTGCAGGGAGTGGAATGGTCCCAGATAGGAGATAGTACTTTCCATACTCATATTATTCACTATCCATTTTGTAACAGAAAGCAAGTTTTTGCTTATTTGAATCATAGGATATTAATATCACAATATTCAGACCTTAGTAATTATGAAGAAGGTAAAACGAACTTGTAAAAATACGAAGTCTGAAGTAAATACATGAAATTGGAAATTATGAGTAAATATTTGAAAACAGGCCATTGGAATATTCTCTAATAATGTACAGATTAAACTTAGAAGAGATGTCTTCCCATTGCTCTTCTCTTCCCACGTATCCCTGGATGACGGCACACACAGTGGGAGGCAGGTGCCTCAGTGGCACATACCTCCGTGACCACAAAGAGAGTCTTGTAGGTTGGGTCAGAAACCAGATGGGAGGTGCTGTCTTAGCATGGCCACCAACATTCTCTCTTCTCTGAATCCTTTAAAGAGTCCAGTATTCCTGCAGAACATCCAACAATCTGGATTTGTTAGACTGCCTCCTCTGTAATTAGATTCATATCCAACATTCCATCAAAAACCCCACTTAGATGAACCTCAAAATGTACATGGTCAGGCTCTCTTATTTGGGTAAGGTAATAACTGCCAGATCTCACTCTCTTGAGAAGTGCATTTTCCCTTTGTGACTAATAAATGAATCTTTGGGGTGAGACCAGAAACTATTCTGTTCCCCAACTGTGGTCTATTGTGATCCCTTGGGGGTCACAATATGGTGATTTTCTAAGTCTAGGATTCACTGTATATTAGTAACCATGCTCTAGAAAGAGAACCTTACTGTCGCTCCCACCTCCAACAGATTATTTTTTACATTTAGTGTGGTTTTAAGTTGTATCATCATTCTTTTTGTTGTCCACATTTTCTCAAATTAAGCCAGTTAGAGAATAAAAGTTTATTTTGGGGAATATGGCAATGTTAAAATTTTATTATGCCATAATCAAATAATCTAAAAGAGGTTTATAGATAATGATGAATATTATCATTTATATTTATTATTGTTATTATTGTTATTTAGTAATTTATTTGTATCATGCCAAGAAAAGGAGTTGGATGTCTTTAATCAACTCAGGTTTATCAAGGCACAGGTTTCTGAAATGATACTACATGTGATTATAAAATATTACACAAACTATACATCAAAATCAGAAACATTATTTTATAAATACCTCTGATAATTCACTGTTAAATTTCAAGTGCTAATCCGAAATTAGGATGCCAAATTTTAAATCCTAAAACTGTCTTTATATTGATTATTTTTTTGCTAACTCTTTATTTGTATTGGTTTTGAAATTTTCGTTTCAACACCACCTAGGTTTATAACCACATCAAACACAACATGAGACTAGGGTGTCAAAATTAAAATCCTAAAACTGCCATCATAATGATGCTGAATTTTGGCTTATTCTTCTTTAAAACTTTCATTTCAACTGTGCCTTGGTTTATAAACATATCTAGTTTTTCAACACTAAATTGTCAGTACTCACTTATAGGAATAGCGAAATTAGAAACCCAAACCCAACATGCCTTATTCTTGTTCCAAGGTCTGTTTCTTAAAACTTTTATTTTAACTCTGTCAAAGTTTTTCTGAGATGAACAGTCACTTTGCATTCAGTTTATGATTTTTGAGAAAATGGTTTAATTATTGACTTATTCACATAACAAAAATTATTTTAAAAGTCCTTCTATGATGCAGGTATTATTTTCTCATTAGCCGGGCCTTGTATGTTTGAGGATGTGGTATAAAATATGAAGTATATTCAATTTAAAAATAACTTCTTCTAAGGGTCATTTCTATAATACGATTGACTTTACAGCAGAAATTGCTACCCCTGCTAGAATAAAAGAGCCATGAGGATGGGGATCTTTTACTATTTTGTCACTGATGTATCTTAAGAGTTTAGAAGAGTGCCTGGCACATAACAGACACTCAGTAAATATTTGCTGAGTGGCTATCAGATGTGTTGAATAATCATCACACTTGTACACAGAAATGAGCAACCATGGGAAAAATGTTCCTCATTCAGAAAGGGCATTATTTTTACATGATTTTCTACTAATATTGTTTTCTCAATATTTTTTTCACTTAGTAAGAATGCATACATAAAGAAATTTTAGAAGAAATTCTTATCAGAGATGTCATGTAGTAAATGCCTTCTCCTGGCATTGTTTCTGAGTGTTTTTATGTAGTTCTTTGATTTTTTTTCACTAGATTATTCTAAGTTTGAATCTGAATCACAGGCAGACCTCATTTATTAAACTTCACTTTCTTGTGCTTCACAGATACTGCATATTTTATAAATTGAAGGTCTGTTGCAACCCTACATCAAGCAAGCTTATTGGCACCATTTTTCCAACGGCCTTTGCTCACTTCGTGTCTCTGTGTCAGATATTCATCATTCTTGCAGTATTTCAAACCTTTTCATCATTATTATATTTGTTACGGTGATCTGTGATCAGTGATCTCTGATGTTACTACTTTAATTGTTTGGGTGCATCATGAACCGTAGCCGCATATGAGGACAAAGTTAATGGGTAAATGCTATGTGTGTTCGGCCTGTTCCCCCGACCTGCCATTCCCTGTCTCCCTCCCTCTTTTCAAGCCTCCCTATTCACAGCAATATTAAAATTAGATCAGTTAGTCACCCTACAATGGTCTCTAAGTGTTGAGTGAAGGAAGAGTTGCAGGTCTCACTTTAAATCAAAAGCTAGAAATGATTAAGCTTAGTGAGGAAGGCATGTTGAAAACCAAGACAGGTCAAAGGCTAGGCCTCGTGCCCAGTCAGCCAACTTGTGAATGCAAATGAAAAGTTCTTAAAGGAAATTAAAAGTGCTACTCCAGTGAACGTATGAATGATAAGAAAGTGAAAGAGCCTTATTGCTGATATGGAGAAAGTTTTAGTGGTTTGAACACAAGATCAAACCAGCCACAGCATTCCCTTAAGAAGCCTAACCCAGAGCAAAGCCCTCACTCTCTTAAATTCTGTGAAGGCTGAGAGAGGTGAGGAAGCTGCAGGAGAAATTTTGAAGTGAGCAGAGGTTCACAAGGTTTATGTCTCCATAACGTAAAGGTGCAAGGTGAAGCGTCAAGTGCAGATGTAGAAGTTGCAGCAACATATCCAGAGATCTGGCTTAAGATAATTAACAAAGATGGCTACACTAAACAACAGATTTTCACTGTAGATGAAATGACCTTGTATTTGAAGAAGATGCCATCTGAGACTTCCATAGCTAGAGCGGAGACGTCAATGGCTGAATTCCAAGCTTCAAAGGACCTGCTGACTCTCTTGTTGAGGACTAATGCAGCTGATGGCTTTGAGTTGAAGCCAATGCTCATTTGCCATTCCAAAAATCCTAGAGCCCTTAGTAGTAATGCTATACTCTGCCTGTGCTCTATAAATGGAACAACAAAACCTGGATAACAGCATGTCTGTTTACAACATGGTTTGCTGAATAGTTTAAACCCACTACTGAGACCTATTTCTCAGGGGAAAAAAAAATGTTCTTTTCAAAATATTACTGCTCATTGACAATGCACCTGATGACCTACGAGCTCTGATGGAGATAGATGTACCATGAGATTAATGTTGTTTTCATGCCTGCTAACACAACATTTATTCTGCAGCCCATGGATCAAGGAGTAATTTTGACTTTCAAGTCTTACTATTTAAGAAATACATTTTATAAGGCTACAGCTGCCACAGATAGTGATTCCTCTGATGGATTCTGGGAGAAGTCAATTGAAAACCTCCTGGAAAGGAGGCATTAAGAACATTTGTGATTCATGGAAAGAGGTCAAAGTATCAACATTAATAGGGGTTTGGAAGAAGTTGATTCCAGCCCTCATGGATGACTATAAGGGCTTGAAGACTTCAGTGAAGGAAGTAACTGCAGTTGTGGGGGGAATAGCAATAGAACTAGATTAGAAGTGGAGCCTGAAGCTGTGACCAAATTGCTGCGATCTCATGATAAAACTTAAATGAGAAGTTGATTTTTATGGATGAGCAAAGAAAGTGGCTTCTTGAGATGAAAACTACTGCTGTGAAGACTGTCAAAATGAAAACAAGGGATTTAGAATATTACATAAACTTAGTTGATAAAGCAGCAGCAGAATTTGAGAGGATTGACTCCAATTTTGAAAGAAGTTCTACTGTGGGTAAAATGCTATCAAACTGCACTGCAGCTCAGAGAAATCTTTCATGAAAGGAAGAGTCAGTGGATGCAGCAAATTTCATTGTTGTCTTATTTTAAGAAATTGCCGCTGTCACCCAACCTTCAGCAACCACCACCCTGATCAGTTAGCAGCCATCAACATGGAGGCAAGACCCTCCACCAGCAAACAGATTATGACTCGCTGAAGATTCAGATGATGGTTAGCATTTTTTAGCAATAAAGTGCTTTTATTAAGGTATGCACTTTGTGTTTTTAGACATAATGCTATTTAGCACTTAATAGATACAGTATAGTGTAAACATAACTTTTTATGCACTGGGAAACAAAAAATGTGTAATTTTCTTTATTGCAATATTTGCTTTATTGCAGTGGTCTGGAACTGAACTTACAATATCTCTAAAGTATGCCTATATATTTATATTTATTATATATAAATAATCAAAGAAAATGTTCAGCCTACAAATTTTAAAGTAAAAAAGTATCAACAATGTAAAGAAATGTAAAGACTTTCTTCAGAATGATTAAGCAAATTTAGACACAGAAGAGGTGGTATCAACATATTTTATCAAAAATTTTTGCTGGAAAATTTTCAGAATTAATTACTATAACTTCTGCTAATACTTTTCCAAAAACTAAACTTATTTTCTATGCTAAGATTGTGACAGAAAATTTCATTTCTACATTTGTCAGTATAACTTAGTCTAAATTAAAACTATGTACTCCTCTCTGAGCTGCAGGCCCATTTCTCCAGCATTGGACATCTCCACCCCGGATATATCACCATGTGTGAAGTTCAAGCTCTCTGAACTCAAATTCATTATCTTTACCTCAAACTGCATTTTCATCCAATGTTCCCTGTTTTGGTGACCATGATCACCAGCCTCTTCGGTTGTACAAACTTGCCTAACATCTTCCTCTCCCTCATCTGCCATCTCAAGTTTATTGTTCAGCTCTGTTGAAGTTACTTCTTAAGTATATCTTAAAGCATTCTGCTTCTCTTTATCTCGGGTACAAACACTTTAGTCCAAACTATGATCATCTGTCCTTGAACTCTCAGCCCACTGGTATCCACTCTTGCTTCTTCTCAAAACCATTCTCCAAAGTGCATCTAAAGTGTTTTTTTTTTCTTTTTTTCTTTAACTGAAAATCTGATCACATCATTTCTCTGCTTAAATACATCAATGGCTTCTCCTTTCCTTAAAGATAAAAATTCCTCACATGGCCTATACAGCCCTACAAGATTTTGCTGTGCTTATTTCTCTAACCACAGCTAGCTGTACTCTCCTCCTCCATCCCTATGCTTAACCATAATTCCTTCAATATGTCCACACTTTTTCCCACGTCGGAGCTTGCCACATGCAGTTCCTTCAGCCTGGAATGTTCCTCCTTACAACTACTGCCTCATTTCTTTGATTGGTTAATACCAACATAAACCTTCAGATCTCAACTTAAATATCCCTTAATTTCCCTGACCACCAGGCCAGATCAGCTCCCTCATTATGCATTCACATGGCATCCAGGACTTTTACTTAACGGCAGTTACCATCTTTTGTAGTTAATACTCTATGATTTGCTCATCACTTACGCCTAGCTCATGGTATCTGATATTTAAGAGGGACTCAACATCAAAAATTTTAATGGACAAGTAAATATTTCACAGATAGATAACAGTTCAAGATTTTATTTTGGCATTGTTACTAAAAATATGGATGAACTAAATGTGGATTAAGAATATGTTTTTAGGAGGATATGAACATGTTGGTATTATGTGCATCACACCATGACATATGTTATTGGTAATATATGAAAGGATGGCTTCATGAGAGGCAAGAAAGTTAAAAACAGCAAGAGAAAAGAGTTCATCAGGATCCAAATCTTCAGAGAAGAAACTACACTGAGATGAAGACTGAAATTATTGGATTTAGCAACAAGAAAGTCATTGATTACCTTGGCAATTGGTTACCCAGATTCTGAATGAAAGCCAGATTACAGAGGACTGAATGGAAATAGAGATAACATTCCTCTTCAAGGATCTTAAATTCTGAACATGTAGCTTCTCTAGCAGTGCAAAAGGTAATTATTTGATTGTGTATGTGCTGTATGATTAGATCTACAAGAGCGACAATTTCAGATGAGGAAAAAAATCTTGTTTCCATTTCACAGTAACTCATGAAGGTGGAGGCTTGAATGTGGGGCTGGATCCACAGCATATCAGATTAATCAAATCTTCAATCCAATTGATCCTGCTGAGATATGTGTATATGTGCACATGCATTTTTTTTTAACAAAGACGCCTCATAAAATTTAAATTTTTTAAAAGAATTACTACCTTTTTTAGAGTGGATTTTATGCCAAGAGCCCTGGGGGGGAAATATACTTTATCAGAAATGTATGAATTATCCCTAATGAAAGATTAGTGCTAAATATAGTCTAAAATAATGCCTTTCTGAGAAAAAAACACAAATTAAATATGTAGTTTATGCTAAATAATGATCTTCAAAAGAAAATTAAGGTAAAGTAAAATTCTCAATTCACTGATCTTTTTTAAAGCATGTTTCAAGAAATTAACTATCTCTACCTTAAGAAAATATTTTCAGCTAACTCAACCTCTCATTCCCCTTCCTGATATTCCATCTGCAATAGTAACAGTTGTGAAATGTACTGGATACTCATTAAAACTAGACATCAAAAATAAAAGAAAGAGAGAGAAGTCTGGACACAACTTAATTTCACACATAATTGCTGGCTCCTGTATTGCTGAGTTACTCAATATGTCTAACCTGAGCAGTAAGTCATTTCAGCAGGAGCTGAAGTTTGTTTGCTGATGTAGCACTTCTCTGCCCTCTTTGCATGCAATGGCTTATTAAATTCTCTTCAACGTGAGAAGGTGCTTTTGTTTTAAAAATACCATAAGTTAACAAATACACACCAGTGTCTCAGCAGAATCCATTAACTTAATAAATTAGATATATTATTCATTATAGAGTTTCTGGCAAATTAGAACTGTACGTTACTTCCATTATAACGGACACAGTGTAGCCAAGGTTGGCCTAATTTTTTAAAATAGGGTCCCTGCTGTAATTGAGCAATATGTGATAACTTTATTCAAGTGCAAGCTTCAGTGAGAGAATGAAATTTAATAAAATGAGGAAATGAACTATTGTATACCTGAACTGAGTGCAGTATACTCCTGTGTGTGCACATTAAAAAGTTCAAACATGCCGGGGACACAGAGAGTCTGAATTCAGTTGAGGGTGGTGGAATGAAGATAGAAGACCTGTAGAGACAGAGGATTTCTGATTTTGTAATTAAATCATCCTTTTGATCTCTCTCGCTATCTAGTTGTCATTTAACTCAGTGGTTTTTCAAAGGGAGGCACCCCATGGGGCATTTTGGATATTTTTTAGTGGCGTGTTTGGTCGTAACAATGATTTGGGGGTCTTCCTAGCTCAGAGATAGGCCAAAAGACCCATACCATTGAATTTTTAGTGCCACCCCCAGACACTCAAGTAGGTGAAAATATGTATAAATATTCTGAGCTAAGAAACTAATTATGTTTAATATGTAAACATAAAATCTTAGAATATAATGACCAGCTGGGTAGCAGTAAGGTCCCCAGCACATAGATTGTGCTTTTTACATACAGTTTTCCACTAAAAAATAATCAGCACCTCTTTGAGAAATTGCTGATACCAGGCATAGTACAGGAAATGTACAAGATAAAAGTAGAATATATTGTCATACCAGATATCAAGGATTCTGTTAAAGACTACTGAAGTCATGTTAAAAAGGCTCAGGAACCAACTTGCAGGAGCTCCCCGTGACCCAAAGATAGGGCTTGAGCATCAGTGGGAATGATAATTACAGTGAATTGAAACATACCAATTGTGTTTAAATGCATACACTTACAGTCATTTAAAAATTAGTAATCTCCTTTGGAAGAGGCTAGAGAGTCAACTCATTATTTGGAAACTTGAAAATAAGATATCTGTTCTGTCTTTCTTATGTGTACCTGAGGGCAACCAAATATTTAATAAAGAAAATGTTCTCTTTATAGAAGTAGTCCAGCTAGTAGATGAAGAGGGGTTAATGAAATGAATATCACCATTTTGCAACTCGTTTAAGTAAATAACAGATCTAAGAAATGATTATCAATGGCTGCTGAAAGCATAGAAAAAGAGATTCTCAGATAATGTGCCTCTTGGTGAAGTTTATAATTCTACTTGTGAAGTATTTTTTCCAAAAGATCAAATCTGAATCACTTCCAAACTCTAGATGTAAATAACAAGTTATAAGAAATACGAGTGACAGAGAAAAATGGTAAATATCATCATGAAGAAGCATTCTACAACATCCAGACTTCAGAAAACTACAGAACTAACAACCCAATTCTTGCAAGAAATAAATTGAAAATGAAAAAAAAAAGAAGAAAAAAAGGAAAACTTATAGATTATAAGAGACAAGAGGCTAGTATAAATTTCAACCAATTTCAATGTGTTAATCTTATTTTCATCTTATTCAAGTAAATAAATTATTAACAACAGTTTAAAAAAACAGTGAAAAATGATGTGTGAAAATGAGAAGAGACTCTGTATGGACTGAATTATTCCCCCCCATCAAAACTCATATGTCAAGTCTCTAAACCCTTGTATCTCAGAATGTGACTGTATTTGAAGATATGGCATTAAAGTGATTAAGTTAAAATGAGGCTGTTAGGGTGGGCCCTAATCCAACCTGACTAGTGTTTTTATAAAAAGAGCAAATTTGGACACACACAAGAGATACTAGGGGTTTGTACACAGGATGACTATGTAAAGAAGCAGCAGGAGAGAGGCCATCTACAAGCCAAGGAGAGAGAACCAAAATTGAGAAAATAAAATTCTATTGTTTCAGTTGGTCATATACAGCTTGAAAAAGCCACAAAAATAATTCTGAATTTCTTTCTCTCCCCATGTAGAATCACTGTCTTAGATCCAACCAAATACAAAAAACACACATAAATGAAGACATAGTCATGTCACTATTTCTCTTGGTCACTCAACTGATTGTATTTACGCTTTTATAGGAGTTCATATATAGTTTCACCAACTAGAATATAAATACTATCATTAAGGATCTGAATTATTTATAATATTGGAACCGATTCTACTCCCTCCCTTTTATCTTCTTCCAAAATTCTATGCCAATTTACCGTTTACTTTCTCTCTCTTCTCATTTATAAATAATCCACCCTATTAAAAGAAAGGGCAATGACAATTCCAAATTTCAGCTGCTGCTGTATTCCCATCCATTTCATTTCTTAAATGTGTATAAAGTATTAACAACAGGTTGTGTTTCATCCTACAGACAGCTGGGTTTCAGAGAGGTAAAATGTTTCATTATCTCACTCTATCGTACAAGACAAATGTGCTATTGTATTACGTGTGAAATGTCATCTTTGAAGTCTGTTAAGTGTGTGCTGTGAAGTAAGCCATCTGGAAAATACAGTATAGACTGAAAAATAATTATAAATCAGTTTTTGTGCTTTTTCTCCAGTTAAGCCTACCATGACAGCTGCTAAAAACACTATGCAGTGTAAATGGTAGAGGCTCTGAAGCCACACAGTTAGATCATATATCCAACAATGATTAGTTAGCATGAAAATTACTCAATTTATCTTTTGTCTAGCCTGTAAAAATGAGATACAAATGCACATTGCATAGGAGTTTTATTAGGATTAAATAAAATAATACTTGTAAAGCATTTGGAACAGAGTATACAATAGTGTAATTTCTCCTCTCCTTTAAGTATAGAGGATATTTAATATTCTTTACATAGAGAATATTAGATAATCCAATAATATTTGGAAACAAGGTTGAGCAGGTTGGTTTGATAAAGAAGTACATTGAGCTTCCACGTGGTTTCTATTTAGAGGAGACAAGTGCTTTGGAAGATCAAATTTAAAGCTTTAGGAATTCTCAGTCTGGAGTGGGTTAGGACCACCTAGATTTTGCTTAATAGGAAAGCGCTGTCCGTGGTGCTAGCAACCACGCGTACCCCAGGTAACATTCTCCCTGCCCGAAGTTATTTTCCAGCAGTTTGTTTTGTGCAGCTCATGTATCTGTCTCTGGGAATATTATCAGTCATTCTGCAATTTGGGTTTTTCCTATCTTAACATACTTTATCTATGTCCCCTTCAACAACAACAAAAATTCTCTTTCATCTTATCAACTTTGAATAGTTTTTTTTTTTTTTTCCCAGACACTTTGGCCATGCCTGTCACTTAAGAAGATGGCTCAAAAATTGGCTTAGGCTATATTTTTCTAATCTCTTTGCTAAGTTTCAGAGAAACCCAAGGTCGAATCAAGAACACAGGAAACAATTAATATTCAATACATTCTTTAAAGACTCTCTTTAGCTGCAACACCTCTAAGAAACTTTCCCTGCACTTCCTATCTTGAGTTAAGTTCCTCTCTTCCTTACTCCAGGGTATCCTGTAGATACACTTCTCAGTAAGGTTATCATTTTAAATTGAATCTCTTTTTTTTTGTTAGTTTTGAGTGTCAGTAGAAAGAGTTTCTTAAAATCTAGAACACTTTTTTATTTTTTAAGCACTGCCAGCTTGTACCCACTTCACTCTTCCTCTGTTCTCCAACATGCCATACCTACCTATGCTGAAGAAGCATGCAGTTTCAGAAGACTAGGCCAGGGAAGTCATTTCAGTTTAAGGAAAATTTATGGTCTTAGCTTTCATTCTCAGTAATTCATGCAGCCATATTTTGTATGCAGTCATACAAGTATCCATTTTAGACTGGAGTTAAAAGTTATACACTTATATGGTAGTAGTCATAGTCATAGTAGTAGTATATTCAAGCACTGCTTTCATTCATCTCTATGTCTACCTTTTCAAAAAGGAAATCTGCAAATAATATGTTGTTCTACATCTGAGTTCTTGAGTACCTTGTTATCCATCATTAGTAGCCTTTCCTTCAATTCCTCAATCCTAATGCTTCTGGCTCAGTTTCTTGTTGTAAGACAGAACTCTTATTAGTAAATTCTAACCTGAACTCATTTTGATTTGGAACCCTGGAACTTTGCCTAGGTTTCCTCTGTTTTTATTACCATGAACTAGGATTCTATTTCATCCTGGATGGCCCTCCTGGAACCCAGACACTGCTACCTCTCTGACCATTGCCAGCAGTGGCTTCATTTATCATATTTTGTAACCCACATGAGGAATTTATATTTTCCACCCTTAAAATTCTAATATCTGTGGCCTGGAAATCTTGGTTCATATACAGAGAAAAATCTCACCATGGGATATTGGAAGGATCCCCATTTAAGTTCTAAATGCTGCACAATCACTTCACACTGAGAGACCAGTTACCTTCCTATGATTGTGTTTATCAGGAGAAGATAGGGCTTCTGAATCTAAGAAGTGGAAAATGCATTTGATATTCAGGTAATCCATTGGAATATCTCTTTATATTTCACTGCCCAATTTTGATAATAAATGGACAAGAATATCAGTCATTGTCTGAGAAGTGCATGGTGACTAGCTCACAACTGTCAAGAATGAAGGTCTATTTCTCCTACCAATTTAGACACCTAGATCACCAGATGTGCAAAGCATGAGAGAATCTAGAATGGGTAGTTGAAGAGGCAGACAGTGATTATTAGTAGTGGTTTTACAACCAGCTGCAGCAGCAGGGGCTGTAGTTTGTTCCCCTAACCTTCACAAGTATTCTGACTTGCTCCTGGAGTAAACAAGACTTCAAACATAAAAATACACCAAAGGAGAAAATGTAGAGCTGAGAAAGAGGCAATCGTTTTTACAATAAAAGTGAGAAATATTTTTTTTTAACATTTTTAAAAACAATTTATTTAAATTTTTAAAAGTAATTAAAAGTTCACCCATTTCTCACACATCCTCAACCCCCAACTCTGGAAACCACCAATCTGTTTTCTGTATTTATGAGCTTGATTATTTCTGTTTTGTTTAGGGGAGGGGTTATTTTTGTTTTAGATTCTAAATATGAAAGAGATCATATAGTAATTGTCTTTCTCCATCTGACTTATTTCACTTAGCATAATGCCCTTGAGTTCCTTTCATACTGTCCAAATGCTAAGATTTCATTCTTTTGGGGGCTGAAATACACACACACACACACACATATACACACATACATACATACATATATATATATATGAATTACAACTTCTTTATCCATTCATCCATCAATGGACACACTTAGGTCACTTCCATATCTTGGCTAGTGTAAAAAACTATGCAATAAACAAAGGGATTCATACATCTTTTTGAGTTAGTGTTTTCATTTTTTTCAGATAAATACTCAGAAGTAGAATTGCTGGATCTTATGGTAGTTCTACTTTTTATTTTTTTGAGGAACTTCCATATTGTTTTCCATAGTGACTGCATCAATTTATATCCCACCAACAGTGTACAAGGGTTGCCTTTTTGCCATATCTATAATATATCACTGTGATCCTGATTTTCATTTCCCTGATGATTAGTTACATTGAGCATCTTTTCATGTGTCTGTTGGCCATCTGTATGTCTTCTTTGGAAAAATTTCTATTCAGATCTTCTGCCCATTTTCTAATTTGATTGTTTGGTTTTTTGCTATTGAGTCATATGAGTTCTTTATATATTTTGGATATTAACCCCTTATTAGATATATGGTTTGTAAATATTTTCTCCCATTCATAGGCTGCCTTTTCATTTTGTTGATGGTTTCCTTTTCTGTGAAGAAACTTTTTGGTATGATATAGTCCTACTTAGTTATTTTTGCTTTTGTTGTCATAGTCAAAAAATTATTGTCAAGTACTATGTCAAAGAGCTTACTGCCTATGTTTTCTTCCAGGACTTTGATGGTTTAAAGTCTTACATTCAAGTCTTTAATTAATTTTCAGTTAATATTTGTGTATGGTGTAAAATAGCAGTCAAGTTTCATTATTTTGCATGTGGCTGTCCAGTTTTCTCAAAACCATTTATTGAAGAGATTGTCCTTTCCCTGTTGTATATTCTTGGCTCCTTTGTCATAAATTAATTGACCAGATAAGCATGGGTTTATTTCTGGGCTCTCAGTTCTGTTCCATTGGTCTATGTGTCTGTTTTTATGCCAATACCAAACTGTTTTAATTACTGTAGCTTTGTAACGTTGTTTAAAATCAGAAAATGTGATGCTTCCTGCTTTGTTGTTCTTTCTCAAGATTACTTTGGCTATTTGGGGCTTTTCGTGGCTGCATGGAAATTTGAGTAGTATTTGTCTATTTATTTGAAAAATGCCATTGGAATGCTCATAGGGATTGCATTGAATCTGAAACTTTCTGTTGGTTTGAACACCACTGGAGAGAGTTTCTTAAAATCTAGGACCCACATCTTATTTAACTGTGGACTCCTATAATACAGGATATGCTGAATTAAGTTTTGTTGAACCAGATTTAATGACTGAATCCATTAGAGGGACAGTCCAACAACACTTCTTTAGAAGGTAATCTGCCTTTGTTACATTTGGCTGTGCACTAAATTTCAGAGTAATTAGGTTGTTCTGATGAAGATATTCTTGACTGAGCCCATTTGCCACCACACCCACCCATATCAGTCCAGTGACAGCCCCTCAAGGTAACTGGCAAAGAACCAAAGCCATTCATTTCAAAGACTCTGGCTTCCTACTGTCCATCTTTTCCTCTTCCTTCTCCCATTCTGCCTACATACCTATAACACCCAATACACCATGCATGGGGACTGGCCCCCTACACTAAACAAAACAGTTCGTCCATGCTTTACACCCAGCAGTAGACTTCGATTCCTCTTTTCAAACAGGAATGGAATCATCATCAACAAATAAAAAGACATTTTTTTCCAGGTAAGAATGAAAGTTCAAATAAGAGTGGAAGGAAGAGGAATTAAGAAACTGAAAACTAAGAAATAGAGGTGTGGTCAGAGAGAGAGAGAGAAATTGTTATTAATGCTGCCCCCTTCATTTCCCCCACCAGGTGGATTTCATCTCTGTTGAGACTCAGTCAGCAGATCTTTAGCCCCAACCACCAGTTCCATGTATCCCCAAACCCCCATCTGTAAAGAGCTCTTCTTCATTCTGTAGTTGATTGGGAGGAGAGGGGTTCAAGCTAAGGCATGCTAGAAGAAACTTGTAGAGTTTCTATTTTGTGAGTGAGCAAGCAATTGCCCACCCTTTAAGACTGCGTTCCTTGGCACTCTAAACCAAAAATGATGTTATAGAGAAGAGCTGTTCAGGTTTAGGAGAGCCTACTCTCCTCATCAAAGTTTTCAGGCAACAGTTACATAACTTGTGGTTCTCTTCCACAAGTTCAGTAGAGTATCAGCTGTAATTTTTTAAATCTTTAAAGCAATGCATATGTTAAACAAACTCACCTAAGTCGATTAGGAAGAAAAGCAAAGCACTTGGCCTTTAAATCTTCAGAAGTGGATTTAATGACAGGTTCAGCCTGTTTAATGACAGGCCCAGGACCACACCCCTGTTTTATTATGTTTCATTATTACTGCATAATTTCCTTTATTACTCATGATAAATAGAAATAAAATACTTGCTGAGCTGGGTTTAAATAGGTTAGAGTACAAACAAAAATAGATTGTTCAAATATCATGAAACTGGATCTCAGATTCTTAAAATACATATTTGTGTTTTTTAAGTGTCTGACGTGTACCAGGATGCAACTCTCAATCTCAGACTAGTTGTGTGTGTGTGTGTGTGTGTGTGTGTGTGTGTGTGTGTGTGTTTTAGGGTCTTACCCATAATTTAAAGATGAAAAGAATAAAAAGCACATTCAAAACAGGATTCTCAGTATTTTTTGCTGAGACTGATTTTTTGCTGATTCAGATAGGAAGACACCAAATTGCTAAGGCTGATGTAAGATATGAAGCTAGAAGTTCAAGTGCAGCCTGGGGATAAATTTAACTTGCATAACAGGTGTAGAGCTGTCACTTTCAGGCATCTTAAGAGGGATGGAATTTTTTTAAATGTATTTCTCTCGGCCTTTTGATTATACAGGGAGCGACTGACATCTCCAAGTAAAACCAGCTGGCCCGGAGCTGAAGGAATAGAAATCCTCTGCTCCGCCTGCTGGAGGTAGGTGATTGGGAGCTGAGCGCAATGATTTAACGTTTCCAAAAAACTTAGCCTAGGCTTTGCTGGACACCCCGCAGCGAGTTGCTCAGCTAGTTGCTTAGTGGGGGCCGCCGGTGTCTGGCGCATGCGTCCCAGCACCGTCTGGGCTGCTCCCCCCGCCCCTACCCTCGTCGACTGTAACGTCATCTGCCTGCCAGGTCTCCCAGCCAGCACAGTGGGACGTGCCCGCGCCGGCTGGACGGACAGGGGCGGAGCCTAAGGAGGTGGGTAGAGCCCAGCCCCGCAGCCCAGCTGGGAACCGATTCAGTCTCTGCCGGCTCTCCACTCTGCCAGGGGGAGCTCGGCGGTGAGCACGCCGCAGCGCGCCCGCACTCTGTGGCCAGAGCGGATTCACGCGAGGCTGCGACTGCGTGAGACGCCTTTTCCTGGCAGCGATCTGGGAAAGTCCAGCTTAACTACGGGCCGGTTGGCCGTTGTACGGGTCCCCCCAAGCTGCAGAAGGACGGTGAAAGGGGCCTGAAGCTGAGCTGAGCTCTCCCGGAGTGGGGAGAGTGCGCCAGGGCGAGGTGGGACGGGAGGGAGGGGTGTTGCGAAGCTCACAGCCAGCGGTGGATTATCCGGGACAGTTTGCGTCTGAGGGCTGCGAATTGAGCGAGGAGGACAAGGGTATGCTCAGTGGTGGCGGCGGCGATGCCCGCCTGGCTAATGCCGCGGCGCGGGGGCAAGTGGAGACCGTGCGGCAGCTCCTGGAAGCCGGTGCGGATCCCAACGGACTCAGCCGCTTCGGCAGGCGCCCGATCCAGGTAGCTGGGGCACCCGGGCCTCGCCGGCAGGGGGCGTAGGAACACGGGTCCGTGGTCTCTGTGGGACGCAGCTGCAACTTGAGATGTCCACTGGCTTAGATCTGTATCTCTTGCTGGAGTGTGGAGCTCAAGTGTAAAGCAGGTTTTCAAAAATTCTAAAGAAAGGGGTTGGACAACTCACCCCTTCGGTTTGGTTTCTTTTTAACGGTAGAGAAAGAGACCAATAATCCCTTTCTCATCTCATGATAAAAGATGCAAGAAATAGATTCATTTGGGGAGGAAAGGGAGAAAGGAGAGGTTATTTGGGGGAGAATTGTTTTGTCTTGCCCTTTTTGCCTTTCGACAAACAGCGATCAACTTTCAACGACTAAGATAATTAAATTACAAGTTACAACAATTTGGATTGGATTTAAGGAATCATACTAAATCATAGCACATGAAAAATATCACTATGAATTTTTAAGCTGCGATATGAAATTTTGTATTCTTTCCTCATACAGGTGAATTGAATACGACGAAATAAGACAGGATTCCTCAATCACAGTACTTAATTCCTTTTATGTTAGCAGTCTCTTGAGTGTTACCTAAGAAAAAATATGCTTCAATAGATTTTTATTGTTTAATTTTTATACTGAATGCTTGGATTACATAAGCATTCCTTCACCTTTTTAAAATGGCAAAGTCTGTTCATAATTAGCCTCTTCATTGTTAAAATTAATTTATTCAATATGTTTAACTATTAATCCAGCTTTAATTGATACTAATATATTTTCTAATTCCTTTAAAATTTAAGTTAATGTTTTGTGCTTTACTGTTGACTATTATGGTCATAGTTAGTACCCACCTCACAGTCACCTCCCAGAACCAAGCTATCTTTAGGGAATCTTGTTAATCGCGTATATTTTAAAGAAAATATGTGTTCATTCTTTTTTAATTCATATGAAGTGATAGAAGAAATGAGAGATAGTTTAAAGGAGCAAAATTATTGTAAAGTAGTTCTTAAAGATGTCAAATTATATGAATAATTGTAAGAAGAGGTTTGTCTTTTTAATTCACCATTTTCTAAGATATTAAGAACCACTTTTCCCCTTTTCCTTTTATATGAAATGCCCTTAACATCACTAATAGAAATCATAACGTATCATGGTTTTTAAGGGAGGAAATGAATGTTTTTGTTATTCATGAAACAAAAAATTAGCATACTATCTTTTGATTCTGTGGTACATTTTAAAACAAACTCACAAAAACAAGTAACTCCATTGTGGGTAGTTATTAAAAAGTGTTTTATTGTTAAAATAAGAAAGTAAATGCTTGCATAATGTACATGTACACAAATGGATACTGTAAGATTACAGCTCTAAAACATCTTTTAAAATTATGCATTGCTCTGATTTAACTGCTAAGATCCCAGCTCTTTTTTATATAGCAAATATTTACTATTTAACACTATAAAATCCTAGTACATTATAAAATCCTGTGCAATGTAAATATTGTATTTATTTTACATTACATTAAATATATTACCCTTTAAACTTTAGCCCTTATCTCTAACACTAAATATTAAAAGTGGTGAACCTTTTATTTTAAAAAAAATTTGTTTTCATCATCTTATAAAACTGTAAGTGACTTTATTGTTTCACCTCTATCTCCATTTTTGGCTCAAACTGTGGGACTATATTCCCTTTATGAGCACAGATGTATGTAACAGTGAAAAGAAAAAGCCTTCCACAGGGGATTAATACAAGAGCTAAACAAAGTAAACCTTGTTTTAAACTTAGTTGTTTATTTTCTTTCCTAAAGCATTACTCTAAACTTCTTTTTTTTTAAATCAGCTAACTGTCTAATAAATATTTTCAGATCGGGATTATGACTGGGGTAGAGGAGACAGCAAGGGAAATAATTTAAGACTTAGTAACTTACTGAGTCTTTAAACTTAACCCCCCAACACACTTAAATCATTTAACAAAATAGATTCCATGTTTCAATGGAAATCGAAAGAAAAAGAATCTTTTTTCCCCCACAGCGACTACAAGGTCTTTATCATTAGCGCTTTCTTGTCTTCCCATGTTTGAAGAATCAAATGGAACTAATTAGGGCCGGGGTGGGGAGTGGCGGGTAACTGGGTCAGCAAATAAAGCTTACCTAGACTCTTGAGGCTTGTAAGCGCCTCTACGTTAGATGGATACTTCATGAATAGGTATTTCTTTGCAAAGTCTCTACCTGCCCCTACGGCCTTCGTGATCACTCTTCTCTCCCGGGCAGGTCATGATGATGGGCAGCGTCCGAGTGGCCGAGCTCCTGCTGCTCCATGGCGCGGACCCCAACTGCGCGGACCCCGCCACCCTCACCCGACCTGTGCATGACGCAGCCCGGGAGGGCTTCCTGGACACGCTGGTGGCGCTGCACCGAGCCGGGGCGCGGCTGGACGTGCGGGACGCCTGGGGCCGCCTGCCCGTGGACCTGGCTGAGGAGCGGGGCCACCGCGACGTCGCCCGGTACCTGCACACGGCCGCAGGAGACTGATGGTGCGTGCATACAACCGCCCACAACGACTCTTCTCTCCAATTCCCCACCCTAACTCAATTCAATAAGGGCTGCAAACATGGAGCGGCGTTAAGTCTTCCTGGGCGACTCGATTCTCCGCAGGAAAGAAGTGGCAGACTGGGAATAAAATTTTTTTTTTCTTTTTTTCCTGGATGTAGCCCTCGACACTCGCCTCGAAGCCAAACGCAGAGAGGTGAGAGAGGTGGAGCACATGGGTTTCCAGCAAGATTTAGGAGCGGAATATGAAACTCCTAGGTTTACTTTTCGGGGTTTTCTGGAGAAAAGTGGCCTGTGAAGAAGTCCACAAGAGATCCCTGGTGCTGACTCTTCACACAGAAGATGCTGGGGCGGAGTGGGAGGCGGCAGTGATTGGCATTCGCGTTGGAGGCAGGTGATAAGGTCCGCCCCACTGACCTTGAAGGAGCCCCTTGTGAATCCCCACTTCGGGCGTTAGGCCCTGGGGGCTCTGAGGGAAAAGGTGAAAACAGGACCAGACAGTGACAACGGTCGACATAAGCGTCAGTAGGCACCCAACGCTTCCTTTACACGGTGGGCGGAGCAGAGCAAGTCACGTGCAAGACGATACTTACTGAAACCTTGGAGACTCGAGCCCGGTCCACTGGATAGTGCCTGGGAAAAGGGAATCTGGGAGCCATCTCGAGTTTGCCCGCTTATTCAAAAATCCCTTCATCAAGATGGTGTTGAACAGCTCTCCGAAAGGGGAGGGCTTTTGCTGTTTGTTATTCAATCTCAGCGAGATTCCTGCGGGGTTCCAGAAGTCCGCGCACAGGCTGACAAGTCCGCGCACAGGCTGACGTGGATTGTAGCAAGAGCAACCGTAGGTAGGTGGTTAACTGTAACGATTTGCCTTATATACGGTAGGATACAGAAAACCCGCTGTGTGCAACTTGAAAAGATTTCGTGATATTTTGTACTTCTAGGTTCTTCAGTAACAGTCTTAATACGGAGACTTTAAATAACTAAGTAACTCTGGCCCTTAGGAAAGGGGAGAGGAAGAACTATAGCTTTTAAATGAAGCTATGGCACAGTGCCAACATCTAGATTACTTTCACCCTTCACCTGTTTATTACTTAAATTTTGTTTCCTTTAATAGAGTGTCTACGGGGTCAAACTGAAATATTACAAATGTCTTTTAGAAGATGGATGCACTTACCCAGTAAATTATCTCGGGATATTTCCCAAAGTTTCGCTGAAAGAGTAGATTGAATATAAAATTGTTGAAAATATATATAATGATGGCTTGTAGAACGTCAATATCTGCTGAACAAACTCAACGTGCACTGTTTGGGGACTTAATTTCCAGTGCTACTTGATACATTATAGCATTGGAACAACTGATACTTCATTGCTTTAATTTTTTAAAAATAGAGATTGGACTCCTAAGATTTTGGCTTAAAATGTGATTTCATTTTTAACTTAAATATTGCAAAATCTTATGACACTCTAATATTAAGGGAAACTTAAATCAAGAAAATGTGGTTGTGGATCTCACAGGGCACCATATTACATTTTTTCATAAATATATAATGTATAAAATTTTCATATGTGTAATATATATGAAAAATGTAATATGGTACTGTGAGGTCCACAGTTATATATATATAAATGAATGACATATATTTGGCAAAACAAAAACATTATACATTGGACATCAAGAACCACTTGGTTGGACTGAAATAGTAATTTATAAGTGCATGTAAAAGTAAATTCAGTTTCAAATCCACCTGGTAGGCAGGTTTGGCTGGTGTGTTTTATCAGCAGCACAAGAAGTATATACTGTTAAGTTTGTAAAGATTTCACTTTGAAGGATACATGCAAACAAACATAGCTCTATATACAGGAACCCTGCCTCTGGCTCCACTGTGCAATTACAAAAAATATATATATGTTAATTTCTGTATCTAAATCTAAAATATTACCAAGGTTTGTACCAATCTTACTACCTGACCTTCATTGCAAGATCTGGAAGTGAAATAAATTCAGAACTCAAAAATGTATTCATTTGGCCTCATTTTTATATTTCCTTTTTCAGCTGAGTGAATGGATGAGAAAACAGGGATGATTTACTATGAAAGCAAAATCTATTTAAAATTTCCTGTGTTCTAATGGCTAATGTTAGTAATTTGAGATATAAAGAATGAAATAGATTCAAACAGAGTGCTCAAGGTCCTTACAACTCCAAACAGGTTTGGG
The DNA here is from genome assembly GCF_009834535.1 of Camelus ferus. Taxonomy (NCBI): domain Eukaryota; kingdom Metazoa; phylum Chordata; class Mammalia; order Artiodactyla; family Camelidae; genus Camelus; species Camelus ferus. The sequence goes on from NC_045699.1 coordinate 16,965,394, forward strand.
AAAGTGTGTTCATAGGAATGCTTTTATGATATTTTGTTTCTGTATTATGACAAAAATAAGAAGAATACAGTGTCCAGGACCAAATTAGTGAAGCTAGGTACATAACTGACCTTCAGCAAATAAATAAAATTAACTTACACTTACATTGAGATTCTATATTGCCCTTCCTTTATGGGAAATGTTAAAAACAAACTACTTGTGTGTTAATAGGTAATCGTCAACAGAGATTTTTTTCCATCACCTCTGTAAGTAATTCTGTATTTCAAAAAACAAAAGACATGCTTATTTCCCTCTTATGCTTTTCCTAAGACTGCTTGTTTTTATGACAGGGTATAATTTTTCCAATGCTCAAGACATGGCCACTCTACCTAAAAAAGAGCAAGTAGGATTAATGATCTGCAAAAATGATAGAAATCATTTGAAGAAGCACTCTTGTTGACTGCCTTTGAAACAAATACAAAAGCTAGTGTCATCTACAGCGTAAGAATTCTGTTTTCATGTTTATGTCAGCAGCTAATCATAACCAAAATCTGACATTCATTATTAACAAACTATTTTTTTATTTTGTGAAAACTTGAAAAATAAACTTTAGGTTGGTATAAATGTCAGTGTTCAATTACCAAGCTAAAAAAGACAGAGAACATAAGAAAATAGGAAGATTTTAATTTTAAAAATTACTTGAAGGAGCAACAACAATTGAATCATAATACTTCCAGTATCTTCTCCTGTTCTATTCATAATCCCAGGGAAGAAAGAAGGAATGAAGTAAAGAGAAATTAGGACTTCACTGGAAGGTAGAAGACCTGGGTTTCAGAATTGGTTCTTCAACTAATTCAATATATGGCCTGTTAAGTCATGTGACATTGATTAGCCTCAATTTCCTCATTTATACAAGTTGGGAGTTGGACTAGATTACTTTTAAGCTCCCTATCATCACTAAAGTTTTATCCTTTTATGCATTTGTTGCACACATGACTGTAATGTGGTCTTATATTTTATTAATAATGATTTTTGCCATGATATGAGCCCCCAAAAAGCTATATAGAGGAGTGGAGAGAAGACACATTTTAAATTCTGGAGCCCTGGGTGGAGAGAGGGGCAGAATCTTTATAAACACTACCTCCACCAGTTAGCTGAAAATTACAGACAAGCTTATGGGTACCAGCACAGAAAAGATGCTTTGCCAAAATAGCTTAATTTTAAGCTCTTTCTTACTTCATCTTACCTCTGATTTTTTTTCTTTTGCATTTTGCATTTCTCTCATGTCACTCAGAGTCACTAAAAAAAAAAAATCACTTCAAGTGAGCTAAGCAGGTAGACTGAATACATTTATTAGAATAATGCTGAAGTAGGTATTCACAAACTAGTGTAAATGTTCCCAAAGAAAACAATGGTTTTTAAGTACACATATAACAAGGGATTCTAACCTAAAAGGGGTTGGTATAGGAGTTAGAACCAAGAGAAAATGTTGGGAGAAAATGTTGGGAATATTAGAAGAGATAGAAAGTGCAAAGGCATGAGAAAGCTAAAATATGTAGAAAAGTCATTAGAAGATGAGTAACTCTGTAAACAGCTGTTATGGATTTTACAGACCTATTTCTAAACCTCTGTACTTTCTGGTTTGTTTCCATTGGATTCCTTGAAACTTCAGGTCTGTAAATGTTGCCTGGGTGCTAGTAGGAACTAGCTGGTCAGGGAAGAGCTCTGTGTCACCTAAATATGTACAAGTCTGCCATTTCAGGAGGGCCGAGAATGAGACAAAAAGAAAAGCAACAAAAGGACTAGAAGGAAGAGAGGCATGGTGGTGTTCTGTGGAAAATGGGTCAATAGTTCAACATAATTAATCAAATCAAACTAAACTGTTATGGTCTACAAGCTGATAGGATTTGTGAAATAATTCGAGGCCTAAAATGATGGGAATCTACTCATTCCCTACCGTCTTGATTTTCTATAAAGCATTTCTCAATATCAGCTATAACAAATGGTAGGAGTCCTTTTTGACCTCTTGAATCCCTCACTTAGAGTTTCTTGCATAAGGCAAAAAATACTTTATAGAAATGGTAACTTTTATATATCATCCCTTTGTTAATTATGTAATAACGGAAGTAGTGCTTTGAAGCCAGTGCTGCTAATGAAATAATATGTAATTGGCATGGATTACATATTAAACACAGTAATATAAATCAGCATGTATGTCACAACTGAGCACCCAATTCTGATTTACTAATTTGAAGTTTGAAATAAATACAAACCAAAGATTTTTCTGGGGGAAAAAAAAACTCTAAGAGATGAATGAAGATGATTTGCTGTCTCACAGACATTCACATTCTACTGGAAGTTTACAAAGGAACCCCAAACACCTATTAATCCCCTTCCCATTCAGAAGCTCGTGACGTTAGACCTCCAGTAGATCTAGAGTCAGTGCTGGCAGGGAAAATATTTTACAACAGAGTTAAACTGAAAACCAATTACAGTGATTAAACCATGCCCGTTTTTCTTTAAAATTTGGCCTCCTCCCAAAAGGCATAATCTTTTTGTCTATCTTATTTTTGGAATAGTCTATATTATGATATGAGTGGTACTACTTTGTTTCAACCTTCTCTTATGTGATGTCTGGGTCTCTATTTCTTTTTGAACAAACCCCCCTCTACCTTCTTATCCCTGCACAAATTTCCCCATCCTCTTTCCTTAGCTAAAAACTTGGTTTCCCTGAGAATTCCACTTTTTTCTGACTAGTTACCAGTTACTGGGCTCTAGACGGCAGAGTGGCAGTCAGGACTAGTAATGAGTGTCTGCTGTTTGGGTAGCTTTTGATACAGTCCTACACCAGATAGGTAAGGGTTATCCATTGTCCTTCAGATTTCACTCATCTCTTAGTATAAATAATTGCATTTTCTTTATCAGACTAAGTTATAAATAATGTCAGTGTATTTTATAATATGTTTATAAGAGATAACATATAAGTATAAAACAGTAAGCAACTTATTCTGTTCACAAAGCCACTGAAAGGTCAACAGATTGACAACACATGAAGTTTGCTTCTGAAGGGTGAATGTTAGAAATATTTATACTCAATGGCTTCTCATTCCATCTGTAGGTTATGAGTTACTAACCTCTACCACCTTTCCTAGGGCACAGTGGTACCCTTTACAGACTCCTGTACCTGCTCCTAATATGCCACCTAGAGTTACAAGCTATAACCTTGCCTAAAATATTTTGTCATCCTCTACTATTCTCTAATCTCTGGATTGCCTTTGTTAGAGGTATCGTATATGAATTTATTCCAGGGTTTCAGGAGCCTTTTGATCTGTTTAAATCCCACCTTAAACAGAAGAATTTAATGTCATCCCCTTTCTAGGGAAAAATTACATGGCATTTTATTTTACATTCGCCCCTCAGATATTTATTATATCTGTACAATGATGCTATCCACACCGGTCATCTGAGACCAACATATAGGGAAGTGGTTCTCAACCTTGGCTCTCAATTACTCTTGGAGGGGTCTAAATTTTGAATTCACTGACCAACTTTAGGACAACCGAATTAGAATCTCTAGGTTTTAGTACAAGGAACTATATTCAATATCTTGTAATAACCTATATTGGAAAAGAATATGAAAAGGAATATATATATATATATATATATATATATATATATATATATATATATATATACACATACATACATACATTTATATAATTGAATCTCTATGCTGTACACCAGAAACTAACACATTGTAAATAGACTATACTTCAATTAAAATTTTTTTTAAATCAAGATAAACCTAAAATAAACTTAAAAAAAACCTCTAGGTTTGAAGCCCCAAATTTCCATTGTTACTTTAAAATTCTTGTTCATGGTAAATTTTCAAACAGTATAGAAAATAAAATTTCCTGAAACCTCCCTACCCACCATTCTCACTATCCAGGAGTAGCCACTATTTTAAAAAAGTAATCAGCCTTCCAGATATATAGGTACATATAATGGTAAATACCCCTGCCCGAACACACACATTTGGAAAATGTAAATGGGATCATACCATTCTGCAACTTGTTTTCTTTGATTCGCAGTAGGTCTTTGACAATTTGCATTAGTATATAGAGATGCACTTCATTTCTTGTACAGCTGCATAGTTCTTTATTTTATGGAGGAACCCCAATTTTTTAAAACCAGTCTCCTATTGACAACCATGTAAATTATTTCCTTTTTCTCCTACTACATATCATGCTATAAAGAACCTTTTCACATCCTTACATGACCTATCTGTAGCAATTTATAGGAGTGATATTGCTGAGGCTAAGGGTACATGTAAAACATACAGTGTATATCTGTATATGTGTGTGTGTGTAAAATCTTTCTATATTTATGTACATGTTTCTTTGCACACTTATATGAGGTACAGGAGTGGACTTGCTGAGACAGAGGATGTATATGCATATAGTTTTGATAAAAACTGTGAAGTTGCCCTCCAAAGTGAATGCACCTAGTTACAATAGAATGTAAGAGTGATTGTTTTCTTTTTTTCTTTTAGGTTTTTTTTGGGGGGGGATAATTAGGTTTATTTATTTACTTTTTTAAGAATAGGTACTGGAGATTGAACCCAGGACCTTGTGTATGCTAAGCATGCACTCTACCTCTTTGAGCTATACCCTCCCCACAAGAGTGATTGTTTTCTGACAACTTTGCCAGTGTCATCTCTCCTTTTAGTTTTTGCCACACCTATAGGTATATGTCAGTGTTTTTGTTATGTTTCTTTACTAATCAGTAAAATTTAGTACAATTTCATGTATTTTTGGCCATTTGACTATTTGTACATCCTCTAAACTGCCAGTTATATTCTTTGCTAATTTTTATACTGGGTTACTTTTTTTTTTTTTTTTTACTCATTTCAGTATTTATTTATGTATTCTAGAAGTTAATATTTTGTCATATATGTTCAAATAATGGTTTTTAAATCTTGCTTATGGTGTCTTTTGTCTTATACCTTTGGGCTTTTCATTTTGAGCATGTGCAATAGTAGGGACGTTTCTCAAGGAATTTGATAATCAAGAGATACCTGAGGGAAAAAGCTAGTGTCCTGGAACATCATGACTAGGGGTGGGGTGGGTGGTACAGACAAGATATGTTAAGTAAATGCCCCCTCCTATCTCTGCCTGTTGGATGAATTTGCTGATTCAAAATAGAAATCATTTGCCACCAATCTAAAACTCAGATCTTGCAAGTCAGTTTTTAAGCAAAAGGAAGAGAGGAAAAAAAAAAGCTCCAATATTTAGTGGTCTTCTGTCTGCACAAATGACCCATCAGTAGCTCACTCCCCATTGACTTTGGCCTTTAGTACAAAAGAAAGAGTTTGTAGTCCAAAGAACTTCTTAATGATTCCAGCCCTGGCACTTGCTGGCCATAAAGCAATCAAAGATTTGCGTCCCTCTGGGCCTCAGTTTTCTCACCTGTAAACTAGATTAGTAATCCCAGATTTAAAGGGCCACTGTGGTGATAAAATGAGTAACATAAGTGAAAGTGCACACAAATAACACTGTTCAGTTTTTGATCATACTGTTTTTGAAGAGCACATAATCAAAAATCATTTGGAATTCCAAACGTCTTTGGAACACCACAAATTAGTTGTGTTGCTAAAGATTCATCTTCATAATTGTATTTTGCTTAGTCTAACACTAAAATTAGATAGAATTCCCCTGCATACCACAACTAACAAAACATAGGTGTTGGGCAGCAGAAGAAAACGAAGATGGGATTTAAGTTTAAGGTGTAAAATTTATGTTCATCGAATACAGTGCTTACTGTGTTACAATTTTACTCATTGGTCTTACTCAAATGGCATTCCTCTGAAGTGGGCAACTCTCCTTTTATCAAGAATAAGTTTGGGTGGAGAGAGAAGGGTTATAGGTTAAGCTATACAGGCCCAATCAACACAGACAAATCTTCTGAATTTAAACTTGGCTGGGAAACTGAGGCTCAGCAGACCTCTCCAGCATAATGAGATAACGTGATGTCACATTTCATGTGTCAACTTGGCTAGTCTATGGTACCCAACTGTTTGGTCAAACAACAGTCTTTTTATTGCTGTAAAGTTTTTTTTTTTTTTTAGATATAACTAACATTTGAATCCACAGACTTGAACAAAGATTATCCTCCATAATGCACCTGGGCCTCATCCAATCATTGGAAGGCCTTAAGTGAAAAGAAGTTGCTCAAAGAAGAAAGATCAGTCTCCAGGCTGCCTTCTGACTCAAAACTGCAACATCAGCTCTTCTGGGAGTCTCCAGCCTGTCTACCTGTCTTACAGATTTCAGACTTGCCAGCCCCCACAATTGGGTAAGCCAGTTCCTTAAAATAAATCATACACACACACACAAACACACACACACACACACACACACACACACCCTATTGGTACTGTCTCTCTGGAGAACTCTGACTAATAATTTCAAGAAATGTGTAATACAGATCTTCTCACCCTCACTCACCATGATTTATTGCCACAGCTAATTAAACTGCCGGGGTCCAGGAAATCCCTAACTCCTCCCCTTCTCTAGAGACTTTAAATAATACTATGCTGAGATTGGGCAACATTTTCCCTCAAGGATGCTTTCTCTGATCCCCCCACTCCCTAAAGTACCCCCCCTCTGTTTGCCATAAAGCGAAATTTTCTCATAATTGTACGTGTTTACTAGTCCATCTCTCCTATGAGATTTGTGCTGGGGGGTGGGGGACGGGTGGTGCGGAGGGTGGGAGGAGGAAGACAGAGCAAGTTGGGCCTTCCACAGAGTTTACATACTAACTACATACTAACTATTGAGAGACAAACAAACAAACAATTACTTACGATGATTTCTGTATGGTAAGTGCTTTAGGGAAAACAAAACCAAAAACAACAAAGAAATACGGAGATATGATGGTGCCTGAAAGAGGAAAAGTCTCTGAGCCCGGATACTTGAGAACAGACCTGAAGGAGAAAGAGCTAGCCTTGTGAAGAGCAGAAAAAGCCCTTTTATTCTGTCGCAGAGGAGTGGCAAGCAGCCTCAGTGTGGAGCCCGACGTTTGGTAAATTCTGAGGGAGTCCTGCAGGAGAGGGGAGAGGTAGGTTTGTAAAAGATGTGTGTAAAAATGAGTGGCTATTTAAGCCTGGTCCCTAAGTCTCACTTTAACCGGCCCGTTAGGCGGTTACATCCTGTGCCAAGGTGAGAGGTGGGGAGTGGAAGCAGCCTGCCGCTGGAACTGGCCTCTCAGTTACAGTACGGTGATTGCACCATCCAAGCCTCACTTGCCTTCTCCAGACAGTGAGGGGCTCAGATCCTTTGGACCTGTCGGTTCTCACGCTGCGGATCCACTTCTGCAGCTCAACCACTAGGTCCGGGCACATATAAAAGAAGCCACTTCGAGGTGGGCCACCTTTCAAGTTCCGAAGATTGGGCCTAGTCCCACATCCTCTCTTACATGCCTGGTCGGCCAGGCCGCGCCTCCAGCCCACGAGGCTCTCAGCCGATCGAGACTGACTTCAGGCCTGGGACGCTGGAGCATCGGGTCAGCGCCGTCCGCCTGAAAGCGGCGGCCTGGGCTCGACCACCCGCCTTCGGGGAGCAGGCGAGCCCGGGTCAGAGCTCCATCCAGCCAGAGAGCTGGGACCCGTCAGACAGCGCTCTGGAACCCGGCTCCTCCGTGTCCTCAGGCCGCCGCGGTGTCCTCGACTCACCCCTGCTTTATGCGGCTCTTTCCTTTCCTTCCCCTGCTTTTCCTGTGCAGAGAGGACCACAGCGGCGCGAGGAGCAGGGTGGGTGTCCAGAAAGAAAGGAACAGTGATGTGGAAGAAACGAGGAGGAGAGGACAGAGGAGAGGGACCACGCTGAGGAGTCAGGCGGAAAGAGGGAAGGGTGTCGGAGAGCCGGGCGGGAGGAGGAGGCGGCGGCTGCGGGCCGCCGCGGGCGTAACGACCAGTGGACGCCGGGCCTCGCGGAGAGCGAATAGCAGCTGGTGGGGGAGGGGAGCACCACGGGCGGAGGAAAGAGGAAGAAGCGTTCAGATGCTTCGCTGCGCCGGAGGTTAAAAGCGAAAATAAAAATTCTGGTGAATGGACTGTCGGCCTAGCCCAGAGCCCTCCGCAACGCCGGGAACAGGGAGGGGAAAGGGCTCCCGGACCCAACAGGGGTTGGGGTTCGGCTCCGCCTACCTGGTCCGGCCCCGGGCCCGCCGCTCCAGCGGCGCCAGCGCCACGCAGTGTCCATATGTCGCAGCAGTTTCCTTTAATTTCACTCATTTCCCAAATCTAGAAGTGGAACATAGCGCCATTTCTTTCAAAAATAACATCCAGCCTCCTGAATGGAGGATAGAGCTACGAGATGACTTTGCTTCCCCCCCCCCCTTTCTTTCTTTCTTTTTCTCTTTTAAATAATCCGGTTTGGAAAAATGGAGGACCCTCGGCGAAGGGCGCGAATAATAAAGGAAGGGGGACAGGCAAGCAGGGACGCGAGCGGGACCGCGGCGGTTCCTGATATGGCAGGGTCAGGTGACGGATGTTGCGAGGGGGCGGGCTGCCTGGAGATGCGTTGTGGCGTCAGGACCTTGAGCTGTCACCGCGTGGGGCGCCCGCGCGGAGGGTGGAAAGGTGGGGGGGGGGGGAGCGCGGACCGGGCGGGAAAGAGGAGGTTGGGGGGAGGGAGAGGAACCTAGGACGCTAGCCGCCCGCGCGCGCGCGCCGCCAGGCGCCTCTGCCGGCCTTTCCCGCGCGCGTTGTGCGCAGAACGGTTCTAAGCTCTGGGGAGGTCGGGGTCGAGCGGGCGCGCGCATGGAAGGCGGGTGCGCGCCTGCGGGGCGGGGATGGGCGGGGGGCGGTGCGCGGTTTTCAGTGTGCGACTCGGGGGGCGGGCGCCGAACTGCCTACCTCTGAAGCCAAAAGGCGGCACTGCGCCCGCCGAGCTCCGCGGCGGCAAGAACATGGTGCGCCGGCTCCTGGTCACAGTGCGGATTCGGCGCGCGTGCGGCCCGCCGCGAGTCAGGGCTTTCGTGGTGCACATCGCGCGGCCAGCGGGTGAGTGGGCAGCGCCGGGTGTGCGGGCCGCTGCGGCCCTCGTGCTGATGCTAGTGAGGAGCCAGCGCAGAGCGCAGCAGCCGCATCCTAGACCAGGTAGGAAAGGCCTCGAAAATCCCGGGCACAATCGGCCCTTGGATGATTTTGTTTGATATAGTCTAATACTCAGATAAAACATCTTCCGGACGAGGTTGGAGGAGGTTGTTACTGTGTGGGAGGCTCCTTCCACTTTCTCCCCATACGGGTTATTGTTACTTAGAAGTGCCGTTCTCTAGTATTTTGAGCCTGGAGCCCCCTTCACCCACCTGAGTAATCCCGTGAAACTCTGGGGGATACCGGGAGATTCTAAACCCACTTTAGAAGTCAGTCACTCCTGAATTTCCTGGGTGGCAGTCAGTGAACACACACACACACACACAAGGTGTATTTCTAAGGCACTTTATTGCGCCCTGGAGGAAAGTATTACTAACGGTCTCAGTTTTCTGGATACCGCCTTTTTTCTCCCCAACCTTCCTGCGAGGTCAACCCTCCCTCCTTCCAGTAGTGGAGGAGGTTTGAGGGTGGGGGCTCGAACAGAGTTTGACTTCCCGAAATAGTAACATTGATCGAAGGATCAGTAACTGCTAAGAGGAGCAAACACTTGCTTTTGCAGTCAATAGAGGTGGACTTTCTTGGTGAGATGGAGGTTTCTTCTTTAGCGGCCTGGTTATATTTAAAATGCTCGGGACAATGCCCGTATGTCTGGCAACCGATAGACGTACAGTGAGGAGTCTGAGGATCACACTGATCAGATTTTAGTCATCTCAGGCCCCAATTAACACTTTTTTAAAAAGTGAGGCCTACTTTTTGAAAAAAGAATTCTAGGTAGTTTTGTACCCACATCAGATCAATCTTTACATCATCGATGTAATTTCCTATGACTAGAATAATTGAAATATTATATATACATATAGTTACAATATGTGGAATCCTAATTAAAGCTTGGATAATAAATCCAAAAACAAATTAATGAGACTTCACTTTTTTTTTACCATTCTTGTGGCACTATTTCCGTGGGAATATATGTTTTGGAAAAGCAAAGGCTAGCAGAGGGGGAATTAATTTTTATTGTAACGTAAATAGACCTTTTGACATGTAAATGTAAAACTGTTAACGTTTTTAATTAGACGTTTAATTAAGTGCCTCAATTTCTATTGACAAAAAAACTACAAACAATTTATAGGGAGAATACACATTTTCTTTTTCACATTATTATGAAAGTTCAGCTTTTTAAGAATTAGTAGAAGGAGCTTTGTAAAGAATTTCATGGCGTGCTGCTGGACTTGATTTTAGTTCATTTTATAACATTAATAGGATCCTTTTTTTTTAAATGGTGCTTTATCCATACCAGCAAACATTTAGCCACCATGTTTTTGGATCTCATTGCTGTTAATGTTACTCTGTATATAAAGCTACTTTATTTAAATAATTAGGTTGCATTCAAAAATCTATAGTAACAAAGTAGAAGTTTTAATCTATGTAAATACTATAATTATATCTTTTCAATTTTAGGAATACATACTGTAAATACTGTGATTAATTTAAATTACAGAAATATTCATTTTATAGTCTGTTTATTGTATAAAGTGTTAACATATGAAAATGATAGTTTCATTGAAAATAGCCATTTATTTCTCATTTTTAAGATACATATCAATTTTCTGAAATGAAGTGAAAGCTATTTAAAAATGCATTGACTATATGAAAAGCCCAATTTTCAACAAATAGCTGAAGACAGAACATATGACTTGGATAGAATAGAATATGTTTTAAAAATATGTGCAATTCTCCAACTTCATATATGAAATTATACATGTATATAAATATCTGGAAGTATAATTACAAATGACACATAATTATATATTTCATATTAATGTGTTATGTCTATTGGTTTTATTGATTTCAGAATATGTATGGATAGTATGTATGTTGGGATTCACACAATTCCTTGGGAGTCACAGTGCTAAAAAATAACTTGTATGACTTATTTAACAATACAGATCTGTAAGGTGTTATTATTTTAACGTCTTTTAAAGTTTCTGCAAGTATGTTCATTATGACTTTTTTATATGACTGGAAAGTGTAAATAATAAAATTCCACATTACTAGTTTCTTATCCACACATGCCTGATTAATTTCATTAATTGATTTGTTATTTCTACCTGAGTGTATTTACAAAATAGTCATTTTTAATGAATTTAAATATTTATTTGTTTACTGCTATCTGGAAACTCTTAGAGGTTTTTCTCTCCTTTAAGAGCATGTGTCCTATCAAGGTAAGCATCGTACAGGTAGTATAAACTATTATTCCTAATGTGTACATGATCCCTAGCTTATATGTGTTCTAAATGAACAATAATCCTTTCAGAAATCAACACTTAATATTCGCTCAGTTCTTTGGGGACTTGAATTTTTAAAAGTCCATGCTCATCCTAAGGCAACAGTGACACAGTCTGTTGTTATGTATGTCCATAATATTTTACAGGTCTGCTAATTACATATTAGTTCATCACTAGTAACGACTATGGTAGAGTTAAGCTAAACCATTTTCTCAATATGTGAATGACTCCTGATAGTAACATGGTCCACATCACCTCAAAGATACTTTCTTAAAGGAAGGCTGAACGTTTGGCCCAGTGTTTTTGCTCTTTTAAAACCTTTAGTCTTTTTTGAGAAGCATAACAATCTTACTTGCCCTACTCCATCCTAAAATACCCTAGGCCAGGGAATCCTGTCTACTCCAAAATCCAACCTGATAAAAAGTTTTTGTGGTGCTTTAATGCCACAGCTTACATTATGTAAACAATGGGTATAGTTTCATTTTCTAAATATAAAAGTATTATATTGAATAGCTTTTTAAAAAACTGTAGTTCTCTGAATTCTGGTTTTCACACATCTGATGAATAATCTTGTGTCTGTTTATTGACTGAAGATTTGTAAATTTTTCTAAACAGCCACCGGCAAGAACATTTTTACAGTTATGTATCAAGAAATTGTAAAATATCCATACACTTTTATTCAGTTTTTCTATATGAAGGCATTATCTTAAGGAAATATTCTGACAAAGACCAATACAGACAAATAATAGCAAGAAATTGAAAATTACCTGAAATTCTAGCAATCAGGTTGTTAAATTATGGTACACTTACACTCTGGAATTATGGTCTGAAGTATTTCAGAGCTGGGAAATTATATATCATCATGTTTTTGAAGAATAATAGAATGTAAAATTATTACATTATAAAGTTAGGCAGTTTTTAAAAATTCAAAACAGTAAACTTTTATTCTTTTCCTCTCTCTCTCCCTACACACACACACACACACAACACACGAGCACACATACATGCTCACGCGCACACACACACAAACATTCCAGAATATTAATGGTGGCTTCCTCAGGATGGTTGGTGTTCTTTTATTTCTTCATTTGAGTTTTCCAAAATTCTGTGACCATCACTAATTATTTTCAAAGCCTTTGCCACTGAAACGACCGTACAGTACCGATGAACTAAGAGCTTTCTTAGTGTTATTTGGGGAAGGAGTGAGAAAGGGTGAGGAAGATGAGTTGTGCAGGTATCCTATAGAAGACTGTGGCTTTAAGGTCTGGAGAAAGCCTGAGAGGGTTCTGACTTCAGACTCTAGCGCACGCTGCGCCAATTCACAATGTAGTTCGTTTTTTTTTAATGATAAGTGGGTAGCTATACCTGTTTCCAAGGCGCCTGGCCGGTGTTAGGCCTCTCTGGTTCCAGAACGTGCGTCCTTCTCGGGATCCCTTCTCACAAGCCCTCAGCGGACGACTTCAGAGTGGGGCTCACCACCTCTCAGAACGGGGCTGGGGTCGCAACGGGTGTTCCCAGAACCCTAGAGTAGGAAGTGAGACTCGAAACTGCTCACGCCTAGCCTCCACCACCTCCCAGCTCCAACCACCCTCCTGGACACATCTCCCCACCCTCTCAAGTCTTAGAGACGCTTCGGATGCCGGAGATTTTATTGGCCGCTGGGGTAGGACCCTCCACCAAGAGTTAGACGCTGGCCACTTCTCACCCCACTGCGCGAACGAACCCCTTCTACTTTTAGCCTCCCCGGGGCCTCATCCTTCACCCCATCTATTTCCGCAGGTAAGATTTTTATCAGAGTAACAGTAACTGCAAAGTAGGGGCTAAAAGCTGAGCAGGTTAGGGGCTGCCCTGGAGGGGGGGGGAGGGGATGGGGACAGGCAGTCTGAGTGGGCTCAGGAGGCGTGCGAGGTATAGGTATGACAGCCGACATCTGTAGCTTGAAACTGGCTAGGCCTTTTTTTCTGGAAGGGAGGGGGCAGAGTGCGACAGATTCACTCTGGGGTCGAGGGGTCCGCGGCACTTCTGAGGTTCCCTGGCCATTCCATTCCCTTCCAGACCAGATGGCGACCAGAGTATTGAAGGGTCTTCTCTTCTTTGTTTCTCTTTCTGAGGTGCAAGGAGAATGGCCAGTGATATTTTTCCAGTGATGATGTCTCTCGACAGATTTCTTATGCTGAAACTTCCCTCATGTTTGAATAGATTCCCCCTTAGTTAAAAAGAATGAAATCACTTATTAGAATGAAAAAAACATCAGTAAGTATTAAAATAAGATCAACTTCTATGTCAGTAAGCCAACTGATGGAGAAAACCTTGGGAATAAAGTAAGGCTTTGTTCGGTAGGAGAAGGAAGATTCTTTTAAGACTCTGCTCCATTTTAGAAAATGCCCACAATTTGGGACCTCTGCAGATTATCTTAATTCATGCTATTTCAGTATGTGTTCAGCAATCCCATGTATATTGACAATTATTGAATTTACTAAGCATCAATAGCATTTTTTTTAAAGAGGTGAGGATTGAAGAAAATCTCTGCTTCTCAGTGAAGGTATTTATTTCATAAACCCTAGAATGACTGTTGCAGTTGGGCAGAGCTACATAATCAGAAAGAAGTAATGGGGGGGCAGTTAAAAACATCAACTACAAGCTTTAAAATTACAATGCCTCAGAGGTCCTTTGAAAAAGAATTGTTGATTTTTATTTTCTATCATAAATGACTTTTTAATTCTTCAACTAGCTTTCAGTTTTCCCATTTACCTTAAAAAAAAAAAAAAAAAAAAAACCTCAAAACTTATTTAAATTGTTGTGAAGCCAGGAGGGCTTTTTTTTTTTCCCAAGGAAGAAAAGGTTTGTAGATTGTAGACGTTCAGAATTGTATGAACAAAGATACTCTTTTAAGCAAATTGAAACTAATAATAAAATTGTGCAATCAGAATGGTGTAAATAAATATGTCCTTACTTTCTTAATTTAAGCACGAAAATAATGAGAGATCAAGAAGTAAGACAAAGGTTATCAGCAGCAGCATTACCTGGGCTGCTGTTTAAAATACACATTTCTGGGGTTCAGTCTCAGAAAATTTGACTCAGCAGATTTGCTATGGGTCCCAAGAATCAGAAATCTGAACCTTAAAAGCACATGAGGAAGATTCTGTTACAGGTGGCTCACTGGGACACCATTTGACAAATTTGATCAACATTGCATTGCTTTTCTTTTAACCTTACTTTTTCTTATTTATTTTTAAATTGAGGTCCAAGCTTTTAGGTAAGATTTAAAATTTTAGAATCAGTCAGTTATACTTTGGGTCCCAGGAAGCACACTGAGAATCTGAATAAACATTGGAGGAGCTCTTTTACCAAAAGAGGGAGGCCCTTTATTATTATTATGTGATCCTTCATCTGAATTGGAAAAGATTATCTCTTAGATGCCACATTTCTACAATTAGAACATATTTTGGGGCAAAAGATGTAACAGGATACACTTGTGCATTAAAACTTGTAGCACCAGATAGAAATTTTCCACAAAAGTCATTTATGATATGTTTTTGAAACACTATATACACTCATCCTTGTTTACATAGGATGGATGGCACTCTTAGGTAGGTAGGTAGGTAGATAGATAGATAGATAGATAGATAGATAGGTAGATAGATAAGGGATTTCATTCATTTTATTTTATTTTCCAAACCAGAACGAGGCAGTAAACATAACAAGCTAACAATATGTTAGAGAAGAAAAAGAAAACACCAGTATTTCACAGTTTTAAATTATATTTATTTACGATCAAGGCAAAACTGCAGTAAAATGTAGGCATAATAGAGTAAAGCACTTATAGACAAAATGATGGGTATTTGTGTCTGTAAAAGCACACTGACGAGGAAGGAAATACATATGAATGTTATAAGCTAAAAAACAATGTGCAATTATAAGAAAAAGTAAAATATTATGCCTTTCAAATTCTAACCATATTTTTCTGCTTTTAAACTATATTTTTCTAATGTTACACCTATTACTTTGTGATATATTGGGGGGGGAAAGCTTCTGTTTTACTTTCTTTTTTTGAGTGCCACCATTTTCTTGCCCTGAATCTCTCAGGCTGCCAGATCATCTGACTCAGCAACTGTACAACTCTTTCACCCAATTTAAAGAAACAGCAGCTATCCAAAGAACAATGAATCCCCCCAGTCGCTAATCTTTCCCAACCTGTAGAACAAGCAGTGTGTTTTAACTCTGAAATAATTGTTAAATGTACATACAACATGGGATACTTTGAATTTTACTCCATTCAATTTACATGCTGAATAATTGAAGCTGAATATATTTTATGTAACACAGTTTCTAAAAGAAGCTTATTGAAACTTTCTTCCAAAAGCACACGGTCAAGTTTGCTTTCTCTTTTCCCTCAGAATAATCATAAGGAGCTTAACAGTATTAGACACATTAAGTTATATTATCTCATTTAATTGTCATATTATCCTCATGCTTCAGGGATTTTATTCTCTCATTTCATACACTGGAGACTGAGGCTCAGCTTGAGGTTGCATGGTCTGTCAAAAGCCATTGACTAGTAATACATGCAAAATTGAATTGTGTGTGTATCTTGCCACAAATGCCCTCACATAGCATTTTATAGCTGCCCTTGAGTGAGTATGTGGGTATACATACACACACACACACACACACACACACACAAACACACACACAAACACACACACACACACATACATAGTTTCAGTTCCATCTCTTCTGGTTAATTGTTGTTTTCAAAGTTGCTTAACTCCCTTGGACCTCTTTTTCATTCAGTACCAACCATGTATGTTCCAGTAAACATATACTGATTGAGTGAATGAAAAAATTCTGAACAATAATGCAATATGATAACTGAAGTCCTGTCAGCTCTAAAAGCCATTGAATCTCATAATAAAGAAAGATTAATTTCTTTCAGAGGTTTATTTCTTGCCCAGAATAAAACTAACTCAAAACTCTCTTGTAAATTAAATATAAATTACTTACCTCCACTTTGATTTAAGAGCAATAATGGGAAATCTATGTACTAGCATAGGAATCAGTAGAAGCAGAAATGTCATTTTCTTGGGGTATATGATCTGTGATTAGATTCCATTTCCTTTACTTATTAGCTATGTGGTAATAAGTCTCGTACTTAAAATTCTCAGTGCTTCCATTTTCTCATTGTAAACTTGAGATAGTAGCCTATAGTACTCATCTAATTAGATAAAATAGTATACATAAAGATACATTGTAAACTTTCATCCATACATTTGTCAATTATTGTTAAAGTGCCTAGTTAAACTACACCCTTAAATGCTCATTAATTTACTTTTACAGTAAATACCTTCTTAATTGTAATTTAACTGTTTAGCTAGAAATTCTTGAACTCCATTTTAAAGAATATGCATATCATAATAAAATATATATTTATATATTCAAATTGTTGGCACATTCCAAGATGTCAGGTAAAATCAATGTAAATTTTGCCTAATTTTTTACCCACACCTGTACAAAAGCCCTATATGATGGCCTTTATGGTGTGACTCTGAAGTTTCTAATATTTGTAATTATTTAACAGATATTAAACAAGATTGTGAACTTCTGTTTTCTAAGATAAGAAATTAAATTAGTTTTAGAAAACTGCAAAAAATTATTAATTTGCCTTCAATTTATCAAAAATTCAATAACTCAAAATAATTTCTGGAGGAAGCACTGAGGTAATGGGTTCTTGATTCCTTCAGTATGGTTGCTGCAGTCTGAATATCTGAATCAATAGTTTTGGTGCAGAATTTTCTAAAAATTCTTTAGTATAAAAAGTGTGTGTGTGTATGTGATGGAAGGAGAGAGGGGCAGAAACATTAAAGTCATCCTCAAAACCTTCAAAATGTCTGCCTTGGAAGATGACCTTCAAATATTCTTATTCACATTCAGTAGGCTATCAAAGAGGCAAAGTATATTAAATATACTTCCTGAGGCAACATTGACTTAGGTATACAAAGTTAGTGCAGAGTAAATGGAAAGTAATTTTGTTATCATCACCTTTTAAAAAATGAAGTCTGGAAGTTCTAATCTTAACCATAAGAAAGAGAAATATAAAACTATACCCTCAACCCGGAAACTCAAAGGAAAACATGAGTGTAAATGTTAAATCTGTAAGTGAAAGGTGCTAAAGCATAAGTAGGAAGCATTTTCTGATTTATTCAGGATTGTTGTATATCATCATGAAGTTGATTCCTCCCAGAGGAGTTTAATTACATATTGAGTGAAGAATGTGACTTCAGGAAGAATGATCCAATACAAGAAATTTTTCTTCTGATCTTTTACAATATCAGAGGATGGTTTGGCTTCAGAATTTTCAGAAGTCCAGGAAAGGCAAAAAAAAAAAAAATTGAAGATGACAGACTGTAGAGCCCCAAGAAGGCAGTTAGTTGTGGGGAAGTGGGCAACTAGGTCTTCCTTTGAAGAGGAAAGCTTCAGTGTGGATGATTCCCCTGAAATTAGAGTGTCCTAAATCATTGTGAAACCCAGTTAATCAGTCATGTACACTCAACTCACACCAAGAGTGAAATCTGAACACAATATTACTTCTCTGTGAGTTTTGCTTTCTCAGGGAGATAATAGCATGTACATATATTAGCAGCATAAGCAGCAATTAAATATTATGTATGTTCAAGGTGAGCAATTAAGAGAGCAACACATGTTTGAAAGAAAATGTATCCCATCAAGGAAGAAAAAGAAGGAGGTTGGGAACAGAGGTTTAGAAAAGGTAAACTTTAAAATTTCTCAGTTTTGCCTGTAGTTTCCCCATTGGCCTTTCTACATGAACTGCACTGCAGGGAATGGTGGTGGGTGGCAATGCACGCAGAGGAAATATTGAACACAGCAACACACTCTATTGTCACCTCCCATGATTTAATGAAGTTTTTGTGGAGGTACTTTTGTTATAACACAGCCAACTTTATTACAAAGAAGCTCTGTTTGCAGAGGGTTAGAATTCAAAGACAGAATTAATCACACCTTCTGGAAAGGAGTGTGCTTGTTCAAACCACAGATGCCTGCAGAATGTACAGTAATAAGCAAAAAAAAAAAAAAAAAAACAACCCAAGAGGAAATTGACTTTCAAGGCCTAAATGAATAAGATGATAGTAAATGTCATATCCTTAAAAAAAAAAGTAAATTCCATTTATTGAGAGCCTACTGTGTACCTAGATATTCTTTATTCCTAATAATAACCCTATGAAATACTTTTTATTTCCTATTTGAGAGGTAAGGAAATGGAGGCTCAGAAAGTTTACATAATTTACTCAAGTCTGCAAAACTGGTAAATGAGGGATGAAGTCTACCTGAGCGTAAAGACTGAGGTAGCCTTATTACCCATGCTGCATTTATGTTTCCTCCAAGATTATTATTTAAGGATATGGTTGACACCCTCACCGATCACATCTATCTGAGTCAGAGTAAATAGCTGTGGCCATAGAAAGAATATAGAAAAAGGACTGGGTTTAAGATCTACAGCAAACATTTATTAACTAGGTAACCATGGCAATACACTACCCCTACATTTTCTTATCTATAAATCAAGGGGGTAGCTTTTTGAAAAGCGATTTTGCCATATGTGTGGCAATACTATGTATTGTAGCAATTAGAAACACTTTAAATATCTGCCAACAAGGGCATCATAAGTAAACTGAACCTCACCTACCCCTCCCAGTGGAATATATTGCAGCTGTTAAAAGTAGTGTTTATAAAGTGATTTTCAAGAATTTGAGGAACTGTCTAATGATAAGTAAAAGTAAAAGCTCATTGCAAAACTGTGTTATATCCATAAGAAATGAGCAAAGAAAAAGCCTGGAAGTGTTTTAAAATGTTGTTATTGTTTCTGCATAGTGTAATTTTTCATTTCCTTTATGAAGTTCATTTCTTACATTTTTTGCAATGTGAACTATACTCAGGAAAAAAATCATTCAAAAATGGGGGGACTGGATTAAGTGACTTTGAGGGAACTTTAACATCCAAATTTTCACTATGTGTATTATTACCGAAGAATAATCCCACAGAAAGTACAGTAATTCTGAAAGTGGAGATCCTGTAATCTTGGTTCAGAATTTACAGCCTGCTTGAAAGCACCGTTCTCAAAGAAAAGGAAGCACTGCTGAGTTGTCCACAAATTAATCAACAGGGAAACATAGTGGGGAGAGTGTGCACCTCTCAGACAGAACTGGGAACCTTGAATTTGAACTCCATCTCCTTAAGCATAGTTACTTTAGCACTCTGGGCATCTTTTTTTTATTTGTAAAAGAAAGCTAATCCACTCTACCCCACAAGACAGTTGTGGGATTATAAATGATACATGTAAAGCTGCTTAAAGCTTGTCACATAGTTGGGGGTCAATAAATGGTAGCCATTATTATTTTCTTGGCAACTTTGAATGAATTTTCTGTTGTCTCTATCTCTGTCTGTCTGTCTCTCTCTTCTAATGATATGCTTTACTTATTTTGTCCCTCAAAATGAGGCTAATTATCCATATCTGTGCATGTAAACAAATTATACATGTACACACACAAATACATACTACGTATACCAAATTCTCTCAAGGTGTTTTGGAATTGATTAAGAGCCTGGTCATATGCCCCTAAAGAAGTGACTTCATTATCTATCAGTATTTCTGTCCGAATAAATGGTCTTCCGTAGAGAGCTTCATAAAGACTAACATCCGGGGCGACCCTGGTTCGTAAAAGAGCTATTGGTAAAGCCTCTTTCCAACTTAAAGAGGTTTCTTGGATGAGCTTTCTAAGAACAGTCTTAAGGAATTAATTGGCCCTTTCAACTTTTCCTGAGGATTGAGGCCTCCAGGAGCAATGTAGATTACATTGAATTCCCAAGGCTTTAGAAACAGATTAGACTATCGAGAAGATAAATGAAGGCCCATTATCACTTTGGAGAGAAAAAGGGAGACCAAACCTGGGAATTATTTCATGAAATAGTTGTTTTGTTACCTCTGATGCCTTTTCAGTTCTGGTGGGATATGCTTCTATCCATCCTGTGAATGTGTCAACAAAGATCAGCAGGTGTTTGTAACCTTGATATGGGGGCATCTGAGTAAAGCCAAGTTGCCAGTCCTCTCCTGGATAACGCCCTCTGTGCTGAACAGGTTGAATTAATTGGGGTTTTAAAACTCCCTGTGGATTGTTAACCACACAGGTAGGGCAAGACCTGGTCACTCGGTCTGTGGTCTTAGTTAGTCCCTTTCCTTTAAATGTCCTTGAGATTAGCAAGGAAAAAGCATCCTTACTCAAATGTGTAGCTTCATGTAAGGCCTTCAAGACACCCCATTGGAGATCCTGTGGTAAAAGTAAAACTTCTCCCTGTTGTAACCAGCCTGAAGGTCCAAGTAGAAATCCTTCCTGTTTTCCCCAAATCTTCTTTTTGAGTATAATGGGGGCTTGGTAAAGACAGGGTAGGAACCAGTGCCCCTTGCACGGGAGGCTCCTGAATGGCAGCACTTGTCGTTGGACGTACCTCGGGCCGGCCAGGTACTTAAGGACGGTGGCTGCCCTTGAAGGACTGTAATCATCTGGGCATGCCTGGCCTCTTTCCTTCTGTGCTTCTCCTGAGCCTTGGCCTCTTGTACCTGATCTCAATTGAAAAAAAACAAAAACAAAAACAAAACCTGTGGCAGCAATGGTTAGCATTTATCAAGGGTTACTCTGGGTTCCTGGACTGCCTTTTGGAGTTTTTGTCTAATATCAGGGGCAGACTGGGTGGGAAATTTATCCTTTAACTGAGGGGTATATGGTAGGGAGAGCAGGGGAGGACGTACGTATAAGGGAGTCCCCCTCTCAAGTTGTTGGGGACAGCAGGTTGCTGATAGTAACCAGGGCCAAGGTGGGTATTTTGCATTTCTTTAGAAGATCACTGCTGTCCCTCACCAAATAAAAGATCTGGATATATGGTATTTTAGACCATTTGCCTTGTGTATTGTAGAAGAGATTAAGCTGGAGCGCGGTGGTTGATTTTATGCTCTTAATTGTGGGCCATGCTTTTGGCTAAGATGTAGCCCAGGGAAGTCCCAGCAGGGATCAACTGTTGGCTTTCCATCTGAAGGGCAGGATACTGGGGGGGAAGGGGGATCTTCAGAGCTCCATGTCCCAAGGTGAAGCCCACAGGCTATAGTCTGACGTCTCAGTCTTCTGCCTGTAGCCAGAGTACCCTGAAGCCATGGACCGAAGAGAGCCTGGCGTCCCAGGGTCATTGGTCTGCAGAAGGAGGACCTGGCATCTCCGCCTCCTTTCTGGATGGGGAAAGCGGCCACAGTCTTACCATGAGCTGGGAGTTCCCGAAGTCCAAGGAAATAGTTTTAACCCCTCAGGTGGTTGGTGATCCAGGAGCAGGGGAGCTGCTCAACTGGGATAGCCAGAGAAAGGGGGGGCAAAAATAGAGGTGTGAGTTAGGGTTATAGGGTCCACATGGAAGCTCCTGAATGGGGAAGGCAGCAGGAGAGGAGAACTTGGGCTAGAACTCCAGCAGCTCAATTTTCTAAGGCAGAGATGTACGAGAGAGGTGGCTAAATACTTGCTGGCCAGTGAATAAGGCAAATAGGATATGGTTATAAGAATTATTGTAATACTTACCTTCCTACTCAAACAGGACTTTGGCAAATAGCACAAAACATAAAATCCCTTAACTTTTAAATCTGATGCATGATTGTAGCTAAGGGCACCATAGGTTGAAATGGTGGCAACCAGGGCATGGCCCAGCCACATTGGGAAACTGAGTTTCCTTTTAGGTCGGAGAGTAAGTTAATAATAGCCCAAGAAGGAGGCACACTTGTCTTAGCCATAGGACCTTGCAGTGACCAGTGGGAAAAAGAGAGTTAGAGACTGAAGGAGCTTGTTTTTTAGAGAACTCGATAACAGAGATCAGAAAGCAGAAGCAAGGACCCCCAGCAAAGGATAGAGACCAGTATATAAAGGTGCGAGTGATAAAGTAATTGGTATGCAGGCCTGGTCGTGTCTTGGGTTAGCTATCTACCTCAAATGTCATCTTCTCTTCCTGGTTTGGTAGCTTCTCTTTGAGCATTGTTTTAAGGTGATCAGTAGTCTTCTCTATAGGCCAGTCCAGTGTAAGGGCCAGAAGTGATAGTTTACTGTGGTTCTGGAGTAAGCCTGATTATCTCTACTTGGAGCTCCCTGGCGGCCGGGGCGGGTGGGGGCAGAGCGCGCTGGGGCGGGCGTGCAGGTGGCTGGGCGTGGGGGAGGCAGCGCATGGCCTCAGTGCCCTCGCGCCGCAACCCGCCCGTCGCGGGGTCCCAGAAGGGCCACTCGCTGCTTGACCGGCCCAGCACCGCTTGGAGCTCCACGCCCTGTATCCATGCTCCAGCCTCCACAGCCGGCCCCAGGAGCTTGTGCTCCACGGGCCTGGGGCGGGGGAGAGGGAAATGAAGGAGGAAAGACTAGGTTTAAGCACGCGATCCTAGTCCCGGCACCAAAATTAATGTTACCGAGAAAAGGGAAGTAAGAATTACCTCGGTTCTTAGTCACCCGAAAAAAAGATCTTTGAGGAGAGACAAAAAGTGTGACATAAGCAAGATTTTTATTAGTGAAGTAAAAAAAAAAATAGTGAAAGATTGTACACTCCCAAGAATTGGGAGCAGGCCAATCCAAGAGAGGAAAAATGGTGCCTTCACCCGTTTTTCCCTGTTTTTATATCCTGGTTTTGTGATTGATTGATTGATTGATCGATTGATCGACAACTCAAGTTCCCTGCGCTCTGATTGATTGACAGCTCAGGTTCCTTGTGTTCTGGATTGTTCCTTTCTCCTTCCTTTCCCCCTGCCCAGCGCTCATTTCTATCTAAACTACCTAATACACATATATAGTATACTACTATTACATACTATTTGCAGAGAGACAGAAGACAAAGAGACAGAGACAGAGATACACATACAAACATATTGTGCTAATCTTTTAGATTTTTCAACTGACCAAGTAGCTACAGGTAAGTAGATCACCAAAAGAAACTTCTTAACAACCAAAGACAGACATTTACAGAACAGCTGAGTTAGGGAGTGGTTGTTCACATGAACTGCAAAGATTCTTCATTTCACAAGGGTCCACTCTACAGATACTTTTAATAGTAAACTCCTTACATAGATTTAAAGTTACATTTATTTTGCACACAATTTAGAAAAGACATCTGCTATAACATGTAATACATTTTTAAGTTATGCTCAGAATGATCTTGGGAAGATGATGACAGTACTGCAGATTCTATACCCAAATAATACTTTGGAAATTAAGATTGAAAAATTGGTACTTAGCTACAATCATGCATCAGATTTAAAAGTTAAGGGATTTTATGTTTTGTGCTATTTGCCAAAGTCCTGTTTGAGTAGGAAGGTAAGTATTACAATAATTCTAAGTGAAAATGGAAAGAGATGTCATAGAGTCCCTAAATGAGTGCCTTATTCCTAGCAGATACTCAGTCATTGTGCTGGATTGAACTTAATCAGATAATAGTAAAAAGGCAAAGAAAACATCCTCCATCTTGAATTTTCCATAGATCTATCCCTGGATACACATTCCCTTTTCTTAACTAACCTGTTCCAAGGTCTGCTCCTTTTCTCAGAGTTTTCCCTTTCATGCTAAATCTACCTTTTTTCCCTTGTGGAAAAATAAATAAAGGAAAACCCTACATTCTTTGCCATTTTTCACCCAAGGAAGTCCTTCGTTCCCATTTAAAATACCCAGATTGGACACTGAGCCCTCAGAATTCTTCCCCAGGGCACTTTTCTTGGCTCTTGAGGTACAGCTGTTATGCCCGCTTTGTAGTTGGAGATACAGAAGCCAGAATAAAGTGTCACTTTCTCAAGATGATAAAATCAGTGATGGAGCTAGACCTGGGGTTTTCTTTTCCTTACTTTATTAATTCTTTCTAAAGTAAAAGGGGTGCATGAAATTATTCCCCCATTGCTTTAGTCTTCAAATAATCTGCTGCACCCAGCATTCAACCCCAGAGCCCATCTATTCAGGTTTGATCCAGCTATATCCAGAAGCTCCATTAACAGAGCATACCTTGCTCTAAATAAGCCATTTCCCAAGGAGGGCTCCTTAACTATAGGATTCTCTCCAGACCCTGAAAGACAGCATCTTTTTCCTGGTAACACAGGTCTGAGGTGTCAGTTATCAGAGTGGGTCTTCTTCTATACTGTTAAGGTAGGCTCCGCTAAAGAGTGCATCCCAATGCCAGACCGCCTTCCTCCTCCAGAGTATCACACATGTTGATGCTTGTTCGCAATTTACCCTCTTGACTAAGGACCCTTCTTTTCTTTTCTTTTTTTTAAGTGATGGCTTTCAGAAAAGCAGTGCTTACTTGTCTAATAAGTGTATTTATTTAATTAGATGGCTAATATATGCATATAGTACAAAATTCAAGCAATACAAGTTGCAGACTGTGAAAAGATCTCATTCCAGTTCCCCATTTCCTCTCCCCACAGTTAACAGACTTTTCTGTATCTTTCCAGAGATATTCTATGTACATTTAATTTTTAACCTCAAGCTATATTTTGAACAATTCTTTTATAACAGTACTAATATTTAATATGGTAAAAAGACATATGCTTTTGGAGGGGACTTAAAAATAGAATTTTATTTTCTCATAGTTCTGGAGGCTGGAAGTCCAAGGTTTTGATAGGTTTGGTTTCTTCTGAGGCCTCTTTCTTCAGCTTGCAGATGATCTCATGGCTGTGTCCTCACTTGGCCTTAAAAAGTCATATGCTTTTAAAATAACGTTTGTATGTATTGTCTCACTTGATATAATAACCTCATGAGGTATAAAAGATAGAGCAAGACAGAACCCATTTAAAAAATATGGACACTGAAGCTAAATAGTCTCAAAGCATTTTACAATCAAAAAGCATATTATTAGATACGTACGTCAGGACTATCACTGGGTCCCAGTTCAGAGCTATTTCTCCAACAGCCTTTATTTTCCTGATAAAATAATGTTGGTTATCATCTGACATGTTTGCATATCATGCATATTGTACCTTGTCCATCCTTCAGTGCCTTGTCAGAATCAGAACCTAACTTCAGAACACTACTTTCTCAAATATCTTTCTTTTTCTTTCTTGTGATGTGTTGAATTAATATTTACATCTAGAATTACTATGCTTTGATTTGTAGGGTTACTAGGCCACCATCATTGCAAGGGTTTCTTTAATTTAAATAAAATAGTCAGGTGCTCCTCTAGTGTCACCTACCCTCAGCTAGAGTCTCCAGGCTGATGAAAAGGATTCTTTTTCTAAGTTCTGCTTAGCCCAACCCTCTTTCCTTATAACAAATATTCTAAACCTTTGCCACTCTCACTCCGTAACCTACCATCATATCCTCACTGAAAACAAGCCAGCCTCTGGTTCACGGAAGGAAGTGTTTCAACTTCCTCCCTGCCCCGACCTTTTCTCCCTTCGCAAATCTAGCTGAATCTCCTGCATCCAAATTTATGACTCCCTGTGCTTTGTATTCCATTTCTTCCTGACTTTTTAGGGACCTCAGGTCCTCAAAAATACCTTCTCTTGCCTCTGTCCTCGGTTTCTCTTTTTCTCTCTTCTAACTGTCCTCTTCACCTGGCACTTTTCCTTCAGGGTATGTGTGTGCTCAGGCCTCTTCCACCTTCCCTCTGTCTCCTTTCACCACACACTTGAGTTATCACAGCTAATCTGTGAAAGAGTAGCCTACACACATTTCCTCAACATCCCATTCACTCCTAGTTTTCCTCTGACAATCCCAGCAGCACTTACCAGGCTCCTTTGCAGGCTTTTCTTCCAGAAGTTTATTTTTCCATCTTCGCACCATGCATCTCAGTAAATTACTTTCAGTTTTCCCAGATGTCTGTGTTTTTGCACATGCCCTCACCTCTGCCTAAAACATCTTTCTTCTTCTTTTACGTCTTTAGACTCTTGCACTTTTCCAGACTAGGGTCAGATTTCAGCATCCATGGAGACTTTGCCTAAGCCACCAGGATGAGTTTGGTTCTGTTTCATTTTCTTGTGTCATCCTCTTCTTCCCTTTGCTCTCCTACACTCATTACATATAATGCCTCATTTAATCCCTACAGCAGCGTTTTGAGGGAAGTACTCTCATCCCAGTTATACAGATGAAAAAAACTGAAGTCCAGATACGTTAAGTAACATTGTTCAAAGTTATGGAGCAATTAAGTAAAAAATCCAGGCAGTCCAACTCAAGCCCATATATTTAACACCTCCTTCCCCACCCCTGAACCCAATACTCTACCCTTGGCCTCTGAGCTTGTTGAATGAACATTCATTTTTTGTTTGTTTTATTTATTTATTTTTAATTCTAATTTTGTATTGAAGTGTAGTTGATTTACAATGTTATTTTCAGGTATTCAGCAAAGCAATTCAGATATATATATATATATATACACACACACACATATACACATATGTATATACATATATCTCAGATTCTTTTCCATTACAGCTCATTACAAGAAATTGAATGTAGTTCCTTGTGCCATTCGCTAGGTCTTTGTTGTTTATCTATTTTATATATAGTAATGTGTATCTATCAATCCCAAACTCCTTATCTATCCCTTGCACCACCCCACTTTCCCCCTGGTAACCACAGTTTGTTTTCTGCGTCTGTGAGTCTACTTCTGGCTTGTAAACAAAATTTGTATCTTTTTAAAAAATTCTGCATATAAGCAACATGTCTTTCTCCATCTTACTTCACTTATTTTGATAATCTCTAGTCTACGCATGTTGCTGCAAATGGCATTATTTCTTTTTTTATGGCTGAGTAATATATATGTATATATTATATATATACACCACACCTTCTTTATTCATTCACCTGCTGATGGACATTTAGGTTGCTTCCATATCTTGGCTACTGTAAATAGAGCTGCTGTGAACATTGGGGTGCATGTGTCTTTTAGAATTATAGTTTTCTCCAGATATATGCCCAGGACTGGGATTGCTGGATAATATAAGTCTTCTTTTAGTTTTTTAAGGAACCTCCACACCGTCCTCCATAGTAGCTGCACCAATTTACATTCCCACCAACAGTGTAGGAGGGTTCCCTTTTCTCCACACCCTCTTCAACATTTATTATTTGTAGACTTTTTAATGTTGGCCATTCTGACTGGTGTGAAGTGATAACTCATTGTAGTTTTGATTTGCATTTCTCTAATGCTTAGCAACATTGAGCATGTTCATGTGCCTGTTGGCCATCTGGATCTCTTCTTTGGAGAGATGTCTGTTTAGGTCTTCTGTCCATTTTTTGATTGGGTTGCTTTTTTGATATTAAGCTGTATGAGTCATTTGTATATTTTGGAAATTAGTCCCTTGTCAGTTGCATCATTTTCAAATATTTTCTCCCATTCTGTAGGTTATCTTTTCATTTTGTTTATGGTATCCTTAGATGTGCAAAAGCTTTTAAGTTTAATTAGGTCCCGTTTGTTTATTGTTGCTTTTATTTCCATTACTCTAGGAGCTGGTTCAAATTTTTTTTTTCCTGTGATTTATGTCAAAGAGTGTTCTGCCTGTCTTTTTCTCTAGGAGTTTTATATTATCCAGTCTTACATTTAGGTCTTTAATCCATTTTGAGTTTATTTTTGTCTATGGTGTTAGAGAATGTTGTAACTTCATTCTTTTACATGTAGCTGTCTAGTTTCCCCAGCACCACTTATTGAAGAGACTGTCTTTTCTCCATTGTATATTCTTGCCTCCTTTGTCATAGATTAATTGACCATAGTGCATGGGTTTATTTCTGAACTTTCTATCCTATTCCATTGATCTAGAACATTCATTTTTTTAAGTGAATAATCTTTAAAAACTGATCAGAATTGAGACAGATTTTAATTTCATTGTACAGACTTGCAAAACTGCCAACACAGCACAAACCTAAATAAGGCCATGGCATTCTCAGGGAAGAAGAGAAGGAAGTTTGAGGATGTCATAGCAATAACCAACAAACTTTAGACTTTAAAATGCTCTTTGACATATACCACCTTATTTTATCAAACCACAAAATATATTATGATTTCATTTTACACTTGGGGAATTGGAGACCAGCATAACCAGCATTAGGATCCTGGGCTTTTTCTTTCTTCTGAAAGAAGATACATTATATTTATATTAAACCACTTCTGAGGTTTTTCCCCTTAGGTCTGAGATGATATAGATGAGTAAATTGGGAGTTTAGTAGGTTCTTTAGAAGAAAAACCAGGAAAGTTTTCATACTATCATTAACTACACAAGACTTCTAATGGAGAATGGGGTCAATTTCCAGAAAAAGGAGGGCCACACTCAAGGATGCCATAATCTTGTGGGAGCTCTACTGTAAGTTCTGGAGCTAGTGCATACATGTCTAAAACCTTTTCTTGAAGAAAGTCAACCTCCAGGTCTGTATATAATGAATCTAAGGGATGTTTTTATATGGTTTCATCACCCATTTCCTTCAACAACAGTCCAATATATTGTCTGAGAGTTTGAAGAGTTCTTGATGTAGGAATCTATCGTTGAGTTTTAGAGGAATTTCTGAATTCTCTGAAAGCTCTGTGTGCCAGTGAACCCACTTTCTAGATAAAATTGCATACTTTATTTTTTGAGGAGAGGGTATATATCTTTCAGCGGGTTCTCCAAGGGGCCTACTCTCCCTGCCCCGAGATTAAGAACCTTATTTTACTGAAGGGAGCTTTGGTTATTAGTATAAAAAGTCAGAAATATTACAAGGGAAATCTTTTCCCTCCACCCCATCACCACAACCACTATTTCCTCCTCCCCCATCAGACAATACCTTAAGCTATATTAAAAGAATTTTATGTTCCCTGCCACAGTTTGAATTTTCCACACCATTGTTACCCTAATAATTGAGACACTCCTGGAGGAAAATATAGATGGCATAGTAATGCATTGTGGACTTTTATAATGGATTTGGCACCCCATAAGTGTTCTAATTGGCATCATTTTAAAGCTTCATGTTTTGCCTGAGCGAACAGCAACTGAAAGTACAGTCAGGTATCCTGGATCTTCAAGAAGAGTCAACCAGGGATTGAAACACAATTTTTAATTAGAGCTGGGTTATCTAGTAGACAGATTAAGCATGTGCTTAAGGCATCAGGAAAACCTGAGCAATCCAATTTTTAAAAATTGTATGTATATGATATATATCAGTTGTTGGAGGATGTTCATCATCATTTCAGTGATTAAGGCATTCTTGACGTTCCCTTTTATGTAATATTGAAAATTCTATCCAAAGAATTTTCTTCTCTGTGTCTCATAACAAGATTGCGAGAGAATCCTCAAAATGGATAATTTAAAAGCTAACAGGTATTAGCTTAGGATGTATGGTACTATATTAAATGCTTATATGTATTTCAGAACATTTAAAACTCAGAACAGTCCTATGCAGTAGGGACCACTCTTAGCCCCCAATTTTATAACTAAGAAAATTGTAAGATTTTTCCAGTAGTGGGGAGAGGTGTAGGGGGCGGGACAGGAGTGGCCCCAGGACAGTGTGTGAGCCTGGTCTCTGAACCAACTCTGAATGCACCTCTGCCTCTAGAAATCAGAGCACTTTTCCTGGTCGAACAGGAATTCCTTATTAAGAACTGAGTCTATCAGCCGAATGACTTTCTTGCCACTTTCCTACCTGCTTATCGATAGAAATCTGCACCATCCCAGGAAATAGACCTCATCTTCTCCGAGCCAGCCCTTAGAATAGGCACTAGTACCAGGCATTGTACAAGTCTAGGAAACGCTCGCCCCCGACATCCGTTTAACACGTGTGTGGAGGGAGGGAGGCTCAGGCTGGCAGGCGAGCCGACTCTCCAAAAGGAACGTCTGAGCTAGGATTTCTGGCACAGTAGACTCAGCGGGCGAAGCTGAAGCGCTGAGGGTTGGAGTGGGGAGTGTGTTGTCCAAAAGAAGGGAAGCCTCTTATCGATGCGGGTGACACCGATCCTGCGCAGGACTCTTACCGCGAGGACAGGCTGGCAGTTTCTCCAGATTAAAAGAGGAAGCAATACTTTGCCTATGACACCGAATACACTGGTTCGAACTTGGCAGTTAGGACTCCTGTACGGCTCTCTAATGTCAGAGGGGGTGTACAGGGGAGGAATTCCGCTTTGGTAGAGTGAACACGCCCGGAGCTCGTCTGAGCCTCTGTGAGGCGTGGGGGCGCAGCGCAGGGAGGAGGGTGGGGGGGACCTGGGGAGGGGGCAGGTGGGAAGGCCAGGGCGCCCTTCTCACTCGCTCCGTCTGACTCCAGGCGCGGACCGTTTCCGGCCGGTGTCCCCGGGCGAGCTGCAGACTCGTGGCTGCAGAGGCCCGGTGTGGGGCGACTTCAGGGGTCTCATTCATAGCGCGTTCGGAGCAAGGGGTGCCTCCTGGAAGAACGCATGGAGGGCGCTCCCCAGGGTGGAAAGACTCCAGCGGAGGAGTCGAGGGGCCGGGGTTGGGGGCAGCTTCCGCCCGCTGCGGAGGAGGAAAAAGGAGGGGCGGGCTTCTCCCCAGCTGCCGGGGCGGGCCGCGCCGCCAGCGCTCGACGGAGGCGGGCGGGAGGGAGGGAGCGAGGGAGCGAGGGGCGAGCGTTGGGGAGCAGCATGGAGCCCTCCGCAGACTGGCTGACCGCCGCCGCCGCCCGGGGCCGCGCCGAAGAGGTGCGGGCGCTGCTAGAGGCGGGGGCGCCGGCCAACGCGCCGAACCGTTATGGTCGGAGCCCGATTCAGGTGGGTTGGCAGGTCTGCCGCGGGAGTAGGGGAAGGAGGGTGACTTTGGAGGACGACGTTTGCCAGGGAATCGAAACCAGGTAAGCGTTTCCTGGTAAAGGGGAGACTTCTTGGGGAGTTTCCAGGCGGAGTTTGGAGTCGGAGAGCTCCCCTTGAGGACGCCCAGGGGCTTGGGAAGCCACCGGAGGAATGAAAAAGCACATGGGATTCGACCTCTAGAATGGTGTGAAGATCTAGAGGGGAGAGTCTATTTGTGTTAATGTAGACTGAGGTATGCGCTTTATCAGACGCAAAATTTACGAACGTTTGGAGAAAGAGTTTAAAGAAATGCAAGACCTGCTGGACCACTTAACCGCGAACTCACTGAGTCGAATTCACTCACTGAAAGGAGCTGATCATCTTCTTTGTTAGGAGCGAGGGTGGGGTTGGGGGATGTGTGTGTGTGGAGGAGGGGGTGGATTTCAGTGGAAATCTACTGCTGTGTATGTTGGAATAAAGGTCGATTGGAATTAATCAGAAGTAATTACATACCGTGTTTTTGTTAAACTAAATAAGCAAAAAAAAAATACTTGTAAGAACTTAGGAAATACAGAGACATAACATGAACAAAAACATTAATGTGACTTTGCCTGAAATAATGCTGTCAATCTAGTTACAATTTGGGGGGTATCGCCTATTATTTTTGATGTTTTAAACTTACTTGATATGGATTAATTTATTTGGAAGTTTTCAATTCCTCATTGTTGAAAAATGTAATTTCACCCCTCCCCACTCCAGTTGTGTGTGTGTGTGAGGGTGTTGTGAGTTCATTTTTCTGTTGGTTATTTTTGTGTTCACTAACTTCCTAAATTTGATGCTAAAGGCAAATTCTTCCTGGCAGTCACCACCCTAGTTTTAGTCCCAGTTTTGACAATAATTTCTGATTCTGAAAAATAAAAATTATATGAAACAAAAACACATTGTAAAAACTCCAGCAAAGCAAGACAAAGGAAAGTAACTCTACTTAGAATTTCACAAATTTCACAAGTGAATATTCCTTTCCTGAAACTATGCTACATGGGATAAATTTTATACACACTTTAATTTTTAATTTTTTTTATTGAGTTATAGTCAGTTTACAATGTGTCAATTTCTGGCGTACAGCACAATTTTTCAGTCATACATGAACATACACATACATTCATCCTCATATTCTTTTTCACCGTGAGCTACTACAAGATCTTGAATATATTTCCCTGTGCCATGCAGTACAAACTTGTTTATCTCTTTTATATATACCTGTCAGTATCTACAAATCTCAAACTCCCGGTTTATCCACCCCCCCCATACACTTTAAAATACAGGTATAAAAATAAAACTAAAATACCTTCAAACCTGAGATTATTTGGGATTTGAAATATGGAGAGATTTGGGGATAGAAAGGTTAAATGGTTATAAAAGAGAAGCATGAATCCTTTTTTAAAAATGCATGCATGATTCATAATTTGATATCGCTAAAATTTTGCCAGCAGCTTGCAGACTGAGTGTTCAGCCTTCAAGTTCTGTAATATGTTTGATGAAACTTTATTTGTTTAAATACAAAAAGAAAAAAGAAAGTTGGATAATTAATTTTTTTAAATAGAGAGGATAAGTGTATAGAAAAAAAGGGGACATGATTTTGGTTTAGAACCCCAAATTTTTGTTTAATACAAAAATCCTTAGCTTATAGAAAAATTTTTAAACATTAAATTAAATTTATTGTCTTATCAAATGGATTTAAGCACCCTATAAATATTCATTTAATTGATTCATTTTCTTTTTCTTTGGATTGCTATTATGATTTAAATATTTAAATATTATGTTATTTACTTTTCAACCTTTAATACTGTAAAATATAATAAAAACTTTTAAAACCTGTTTTATGACTGAGGTGAAGGACTTCATTTATCCAGTCCATCTGTTATATTTTCACCTGTGTTACATACAGACATGAGGTAGACATATCTATATTAAATTTGGCACTTTCAGTAGAGCTCCCAGAAGATTACGGCTTCCTTGGGGATGGCCCCTTTGTTCTGAAAATTGATCCCTAATCTATTAGAAATCTAATAGTGTAAATAAGTAGTTAGTAATGGTGTGAAAGCCTTCCCAGTTTTTCTTCTAATGTACTGTGACAGTTTTTCTTTCTTTTTGTAGCTGTTTTGTTAACTTATATTTCTCTCTCTTTTTGAAAATTAAATCAGTTTCACTTTCTCCAAGAGAGCAATCAACAGCCACAGTATAACTTATTATGATTCCTTGGTTTGTACAAATTGTGTTTAATACAGAATGTAAAAATAAGTAATTTCTCTTTATACAGTCACTGTGGTCTAGCTAATATAACCAAATAATGGCTACCCTAAAAAAGAGTGGTCTACCGTCACCATCCACCTTGTAGCACTCAAATTGTAAGGTTGCTATGATTGTGGACACTGTGTAAAAATTCCTTTTTGGCAATGGTGTTGTTTCAGAGATGATTTAGAGCCAGATGAGGTGAGCACCTCTTGTTTAATTAACTCTCAAAGTGTAATCTTGGAAAGTGCCTTAGTTTCCTATTTCTGCTATAACAAATTACCACAAATTTAGTATCTTAAATCAGCATGAATCTATTATCTTATGGTTCTGGAAGTCAGAATTCTAAAATGGATCCACAGAGTTGCACTCCTTTGGTGGGGGTTCTAAGAAAGGATCCATTTCCTTGTCTTTTCCAATTTCTAGTGACCATCAATATTCCTTGGCTCATGGCCCCTGCATCTTCTCTCGGTCCTCTGCTTCCATTTTTATATCTTCTCTCCAACTATGACCTTCTTTAAAGGAAACTTGTGCTTACATTGGCACCACCATGACAATCCAGGTTAATCTCCTCAAAATCCTTAATTTAACTGCATCTGCAAGTTCTCTTTTGCCATGTAAAGTAAATATATTTGCAGCTTCTGAGTGTTAGGAAGTGGACATCTTTGGGGGCATTATTTAGGTTACCAGAGGAAGGAATTTTAGGGCTGGTTGGACAAATTTTTCTCATTGTATACTTGAAGAAATTGAAGTTTAACATTCATGGAAAGCAGGGTAGCTTTAAAGTTTTGCAGGAATTAAGGTGTTGGTTTTTTTTTTAATTTTTGTTTTTAAACAATTATCATGTTCTGGGCTTGTATATACAGCAGGGAACAATACAGAAATCTCTGGGCCTTACATAACTTCATATCAAAATGAGGAAGAAGAAACAGGAGGTTAGGCTATAGGAAAAGGCAGTTTGTCCCTCACCCTGTTGCTGTTGTTTATGACTCTGACAGCGTTGTGTGTGTGGCTGGAACTCCACAAAAGTTTGGCAAATATAACAGAATTTAATGTGTACAGAAAAATGGAATAGGTAGGAGAACTGGCTAAGGGAGCTGGGAGCTGAAAGCACATAAGGAATAACTAGACCCTTGTGGCTTGCAAGGCGTTTACACTGGGTGGGGTCTTCACAAATAGTTTCTTTAATACTCCCTGCCTCCATCCCAGTCCTCACCACTCTGCTCTCCCGGGCAGGTCATGATGATGGGCAGCGTCCGAGTGGCCGAGCTGCTGCTGCTCCACGGCGCGGACCCCAACTGCGCGGACCCCGCCACCCTCACCCGACCCGTGCACGACGCAGCCCGGGAGGGATTCCTGGACACGCTGGTGGCGCTGCACCGAGCCGGGGCGCGGCTGGACGTGCGCGACGCCTGGGGCCGCCTGCCCGTGGACCTGGCTGAGGAGCGGGGCCACCGCGACGTCGTCCGGTACCTGCGCGTGGCCGCACGGGACACCGGAGGCGGTAGCCACGCTCACGCAGACGCCGCGGAAGGTCCCGCAGGTGAGGTGGCAGTCCAAGAATTTGAACTCAGAAAGCTTCCGCAGCCCAACGCACTCCTTTTTCAGAAGAGAAAGTGGACCCCAGAAGAGCAGGGTGTTTGATCGTAGCTCACTCTGCCAACCAGTGGGACAACCCAGTCTCCCGATCGCACTGCCTTGTTAGGGCTTCGGACAGCAAATAGATGGACTTCCTCGCGTTAAAGCCCATCCCATAAACAATGCCTCCCACCCTCTAAACACTCACCCCACAGCTGAACAGGAACAGACTGTGGAGAATTGAACACTCAGGAGGCTAAAGGTCTCGTGGCTTCTCTTCCTCCAAATTAGCGGGCCACCTGCATCCACTCAAAGGCCCCAGTTTCCCCATTAGCTTACCTAGGTCGCTGAACCAACCCTATGATTTCCAAAGCCAATTGTGCGTGGCATCGTCTGGCAGAGATCTGCCATTCTTGTCTCCGTTGCAAAATTGTACTTAAATCCGACCCTCTGCTCTATGCTTTGGAGTTTTTCCGGAGCTCCCTCAGGGCGTTCCGGAGGCATCTGGGATGGAGCCCTCCCCAACCCCCGCAGTCTGCACATCGGGATTTGCTGCACGCTCTGAGAAATAGAGACCCTCTCTTAAGCCTTTTCCTCTCTTAAGCTTTCTGTTTCTGCGAGAAAATAGACCACTGAGAGAAAGAGATGGATATGTGGCCCTCCTTGCCTTTTTCTACGACCACAAGGACTTCTTTTCCCTCCGCTCCATTTCCCTCATCTTTACTCCTGCCTCCCTAAACTACCAACTTTACTGTGACTTTCTCTAAAGGGGGAATCATTTTCTACATCTATATATGAAGAAATATACAAAATTAACATGGAAATTTAAGGTAAACCATGACTTCGAAAAGATCGAAGTCTATTCTGTTTTGGCTCAGAACTGAGGCATTAGACTCCCTGAGCCTATGACAGAGTGGAAAGGCTTGCTCTGGACCTTCAACTGGGAGATGCCTTGAGCTGTACCTTGGGTGTGAGAGGACGAATATCTCCTTTGGCCTGACCACTCACTCTTCCAGTTGAAGTCTGCATCTGGGAAGCGGAGCAGACCTAGAAGCCAATCACAGGGCTGTTGGGCGGAGCAAGAACTGGCGGGGAAGACAAAGGCAAGGATCGAGATGATTGAATTGGGCTACAGGCAAATGGATAGGACGACCCTTTACTTTATAACCAAATCTAAGATACTTAACCCAAGTACACATGGCCTGCCTGCCTGCCTGCCTGCCTTCCTTCCTTCCTTCCTTCTTTCCTTCCTTCCTTCCTTCTCTTTAAGATTCTACTGCGTGATCAGCTCCGTTCCAAGTGGGATACAAAAGCGAACAAGGCATAACAGGAGTCTTTCCCTCATAGAGCTTACATTCTGGGACATAGACTTTCCGCAATATAACAATGTATTTCGAAGAGTGAGTTTGTAAAAATCAGTGTGATGGATAAGAGTAAAGTGTGAATAGGAGGGGAGGCTGTCAATCAGAGTGGTCAGAGAACCTGACTAATGAAAAGAAATTAGCCACTGGAGGCAGAGAAACTCAAACGTAAAGGCTTCAGCGGAAAAGAACGTTACGGGTTAAGAACGGAAAGGCGAGCTGGAGCGAGTACACAACGAAATCAAATAGGGCAGAAGCCAGATAACGCAGTGGCCCTGTTGAGTCAAAGGCTGCTAGATCATAACATGGCTTTTACTCTAGAAACTCTAGGAAGCCATTAGCCAGTTTGGGAGAGGGGGGTCTGGGAAAGACGATGGGGCTGGAACCGAAGGTTCTCACACTGCGCGCGGAGCTCTCGGAGCGCGCGGAGCCTGAGGTGCTCTGTGGTTACTCGATTTCGCCGTGTTAGGTGCAACAGACACCTGAGGACCTTAGAAGGGCGAGACGACAACTTCACATCCAGGAGCCTGGCTTTGCCATGCGATAAACACTTGGCAGTCGTAGACTCGCTTTCCTTTTGCAACCCCGCGGCCTTCGGGGCTGCTGTCTCCCGGCCCCCGTGCGGCGGGCCCGGAGCGCGCGAGCCGCTGGCGAGCCAGGAGCGGCCCAGCAGGGCAGCGGACGCGCTGTGAGATGAGGGAGGCTCCGGAGTGCAGCGACAGCTGGAAGGGTCCAGACTCCCTAGACAGACCCCATGCTGAGGGTTGGTGGATGTTGAGAAGAGGTGTCTGCATACCCAGCTAGGTCTGCGAAAGAGGAAGGAGGGAGGGAGGGATCGCACGTCTTTGATTTCTGGATTCTAATGTCTTTTTTCTTTCTGCCGTCTACAGAGAGTCCCAACCTAAAGCATCATTGAAATCTTCGACAACATAATTTGATCACAGAAGGGTGAAAATCGT
Source organism: Camelus ferus (assembly GCF_009834535.1). Lineage (NCBI taxonomy): Eukaryota > Metazoa > Chordata > Mammalia > Artiodactyla > Camelidae > Camelus > Camelus ferus. Next base: position 17,002,775 of record NC_045699.1, read on the forward strand.
CGAAGTGTGAAAATTTCCTACCATCTTAATTAAAACTAAATAAATATATAAAAATTTAGAAATCGTTTCTTCACGTGGATTTGCCTTTCTTTTCTCTTAAATTTCCATTTATATATTGTTATAAACCGACACTTTCTTGTCTTTTCATCGGGTTGGAGTTTTCAGGAGCTAGTACTCAGACCCGGTGAACACGTCTATGCGGGGACTTCCTCTTTCGAGCCTCACACGGGCTGGGCGCTGTTACTACAGCCATTTTGTAAACCAGGAAAACGAAGTTTAAATGGGTTACGTGGCCTTTCTTGTGTACAACTGCCAGCAAATGGCAAAGCCAAGGCTCAAAAAAAATTAAAACAGTGTTCTTTGATTCACTCATTCAGTCCACATTTATTGAGCACTTTTTATGGCACTGTGCCAGGGTATAGTTGGGAAAAGAGGAGACAGACATCAACTAATAAGCACAGAAACACATAACTAGAAATTTTAACAACCTATTTCATTGAATCGCAGATATAGCATTGTTTCCAGGACTCACCATTGCTTCATGTACCTAAGAAAAACGCTGCAGTAAGAGTACATACCATAGATTATTAAGACACATCTGGATTTCAGATGATAAAATGTCAAAATCTGGATCTTAAGATGGATGAGAAGGGGTAAAAAGTGATAAATGGAAACTCCAAAGAGACTTCAGGTTGAGAGATTCTCGCACCCTTGGACTTTCGTTACTTACCCGGCTCCAGCAACTGAAGCCCCTCAAGGTTTTGATATTTTACACAAAGCGTCACAGCCAATAGGTGGCGGAGCCTGGAGATATGGGGGTTGCAGAACCTGGCCTACACCCACTACCGGAGTTCCACAGGTGCTCTGGTTGGCTGAGTGGGTCTGTAGATGTGGGTCTTGGTGTATTTGTGGGAGAGGGTGACCTGCGAGCGTCCTTCTACTCCGCCATCTTCTCCGTCTTCCTGGCCTACACCCACTAGCCGGTTCTGCAATCCCCAGAGGCCTGAGTGAGCTGGCTCACCCGTGCCAGCAGCGCGCTGTGAGGTTGCTGCTCTGACCGCCACCCAAACCAAAAGCAGCTCTGCACTTCTCTGCCAGAGCAAGGATGCTGCAGGAATGTGGCTCTAATTTCAGTCGCCTTGGCCTCCAGTTGCTTGTTTATTTTTTATTGATATGAAATTCACATGACATAAAATGAACAATTTTAAAATGTATAATTCAGTGCCATTTAGTACACTCATAATATTGAGTATTGATGGTTATTATCATTTATCTAGTTGCAAAATATTTTCATCATCTCTGAAGGAGACCCTATAACCCATTAAGTGTATTCATTAGACCCTCCCTGTCCCCAGGCCCTGGCAACCACTAGTCTCCTATTGTCTCTATGGATTTACCTATTCTAGACATTTCATGTGAGTGGAATCATACAATATTTTGCTTTATGTGTCTGTCTTCTTTCACTTAGCATGTTTTTTGAACTTCATCCATGTTGTAGCATGTATCAGTACTCCGCTCCTTTTATGGCTGAATAATATTTCATTGTTTATTCCTTCATCTGGTCATGAACATTTGAGTTGTTTCCACCTTTCTGGCTTTTGTGAATAGTGCTGTGAACATTCTTATACAAGTATTTGTTTGAATACTTGTTTTTAATATTTTTGGGTGTATACCTAGGAGTGAAGTTGCTAGGTCATATAATAATACTGTTTAACTTTTTGAGGCTGCCATACTCTTTCCACAGCAGCTGCCTAATATTTCTGGTTTTTGTTTTTGCATACAGTGTGAGGTAGGGGCCTAATTTTATTCTCTTGCAAGTGGATATCCAATTGTCCTAGCACGATTTGTTAATGAGACTATTCTTTGTCTTTTGAATGGTCTATGATCCTTGTCAAAATTCAATTGAGTATAGATGTATTGCTTTATTTCTGGACTCGCAATTATATTTTATTGAGATATATGTATACTTTTATGTCCATGCCACACTGTTTTGATTACTGTAGTTTTGTAGTATGTTTTGAAATTGGGAAGTGTGAGTACTCCATCTCTGTTCTTCTTTTTTCAAAATTCTTTGGTCTGTTTCAAGTTTGTATCCAAGGCCCCTTGCAATTCCATGTAAGTTTTAGAGTCAGCTTTTTCATTTCTTAAAAAAGGAGGGGGGCACTGGGATTTTTATAGGGATTGTGCTGGATATGTAGATTGCTTTAGGTACTACTGCCATCTCAACAATATTTAGTCTTCTAGTCCATAAACACAGGATGTCTCTCCATTCATTTAGGTTTTCTTTAGTTCCAGCAACATTTTGTGTGTACAAGTATTTTCAGTGTACAAGTATTGCACCTACTTGGCTAAATTTATTTCTAAGTATTTTATTCTTTTTGATGCTATTGACAATTGAGTTTTTTTTAATTGCCTGTCTGGATTGTTCATTACTAATGTTTAGAAATACAAATAACTTTCATGTGTTGATCTTTTATCCTGCAGCTTCACTGAATTTGTTTATTAGCTCTACTAGTTTTTTTGTGGATTTATTTAGGATTTTCTATATAAGATCATGTTATCTGCAAAGATGGATAGTTTTACTTCCCCCCACCCCCTTACTTCCCCAATTTGGATGACTCATTTCTTTTTTTCTTGCCTTATTGCTCAGGTTAGAACTTTCAGGACAATGTCACTTGTATGATTCTGAATAGAGGAAGCAAAGGCAGTTATTCTTTTTGTTGTTGTTGTTCCTGATCTTTGGGGGAAATCTTTCAGTCTTTCACTACTGAATCTGATGTTAGTTGTAGTTTTGTTTTTCATAAATGCCCTTAATCAGATTGAGGAATTTCTCTTTATTCCTAGTTTGTTGAATGTTTTTATCTTGAAAGAGTGTTGGGTTTTGTCAAATTCTTTTGCTGCGTTAATTGAGATGATCATGTTTTTCTATTATATGGTATATTACATTGATTGATTTTCATATTTTGAACCCCTCCTGAGATAAATATCACTTGGTCATGGTGTGTAATTCTTTTGACATTCTGCTGGATTCGGTTGAGGATTTTTTGCATCTACATTCATAGGGAATATTGGTCTGTAATTTTCTTTTCTTGTGATGTCTCTGGTTTTTGGTATCTGGTAATGTTAGTCTTATTGAACGAATTAGGAAGTATTTACTACTTTTTTTTATTCTTAGAAGAGTTTGAAAAAGATTGGTGTTAACTATTCTTTAAAAGTTTGATATACTTCACTAGTGAATCCATCTGGTCCCGGGTTTTTCTTTGTCAAGAGGGGTTTTTCCCCCTACTGATTCAATCTCCTTACTTGTTGTAAGTCTATTCAGATTTTCTTTTTTTTTCCTGGATCAGTTTTGGTAGTTTGTGTTTTTGTAGGAATTTGTTCACTTTATCTAGGTTACCTGATTTGTTAGTACACATTGTTCATAATTTTCTCTTGTAAACTTCTTTATTCCTTTAAATTCTTTAATAACGTCCCCATTATGCTGTGTTTAAGTCATCTTTTACCTGACTGAGGGTTCACTTGGATGCTGTAAACCTTTGACTATTTTCCAGTGTTTCCACAAAGTCAATCTGACACATCTTTTGGTGTTTCTGTGTAGAGATGGGCCCTTGGAGCTTCCTATTCTGCCTTTTCCACTGATGTAACTTCAATTGTTTTGTTTGATCTGTTTTACTTTCGAGCAGAACGGCAAAATGCCTCTGATGTACCAAGTTCCTTCCTCCAAACATCCCCTGTGACTGTGACTCTGTCCTCCATTCCCCCCATTACCCACCTCTCGCCCAGGCCTCCGGCTCTGAGTTATCGTCACCCACCATTTCTCTGAACTCCACTCCAGTTCTAAAACTCAGCTCTCCCCCTCCAGATTTTCTCCACCGCCCTCCTCCCTCTTTTTTGCACCATAAGAGCTGGCTTTTTTCCTTTCCTGAATTGTCTTGCGAGCGCAAACACACACGCTCCTCTTCAGAGATTCCTCACGTGCAGTCATTCCCCTGCCTGCCGCTCCCTCGCCAGCAGGCGGGGCGCGCCTCAGGGGCAGCACCGGCGCTTATTGAAGGTCCCAAGGGCCTCCCACCTGACCGAGCTGGAGCCCGGGGCCCTTCCCCGGCCCTGCGCTCGCTTGCTCGCTCGCTCGCTCGCAGGCGTGCACGTGTGCGTCTCCGAGCACGCAGAGCGCGCCGCCCCGGCGCCTAAGAGCGACGGACGTGGAAGTGAAATCCGGAGCTCGGCCCCACGAGAACGGGAGTGGCTGGCAGACTCGGGCGGCTTTCTCTGGTTAAAAAAAAAAAAACTAAGGAAGAAAGTAAAGAAAGAAGAAGCGAGAGGAGGGAGCGAGGAAAAAGAAAGAAGGCCTGTTCTAAGCTAGACGGCGGGGCCTTGAGGCTGGAGGGGAGGCTGAGGGACCGCAGCTCAGCTCGGAGGCCGGGGCTTTCCCGTAGTAACGGACATAACGGACGAAACCTCGAAACCTCGGAGCCAGCCAGCCGTGGAGGGAAGGAAAAAAGGTACTGCCGGACTGAGGCATTTTCTAGCTTCATTGCGGAGCGCCTCAATGAAACTGGGAGCTCGAGGCCCCGGAGGGCAGCCTCGGATTCGCCGTCCTGGGTGCCCTAGTAGCCGCACCTCCTCCCAGGTCTCACGTACCTGATTTAAGCAATAACGTTCAAGCAATAAGCAAACAAACGTGTATTTTAAAATGAATATTACTCCCCCTTTTTTTTTCTATTTGAACTTTTCTTTGAGTGAATTGTCTTTTCCTTAAATAGCTGACTTAATCATTGGGTGTTGCCACAGTTCTGCCTGTAGATGGCTAGATCTTTCATTTACCTTTTTTTTTTTTTTAAAGAGGAGGTATTGAGGATTGAACCCAGGACCTCGTGCATGCACTCTACCACTTTGAGCTATCCTCTCCTCTCTAGACAGCCTCGTCTTAAAGAATTGTTTTTCTTGAGGCATCGCAGCCATGGGACAAGGCTGCCTGTGGACTGCTATCTAAAATTATTTAAGTTATCTTCTCTGTTTACTTATCAATATCTTTAAGGTATTTCTGAAGCATATTGAGAATAATCATTCCCCAACCCCTGTCTCCATTCAGGTGGATAATGTAGCTGCCCCAGATCCTGTTTGCACTCCCGTTTACTAGAAAAAGATGTAAGATCTGGCGGGAAGAGTGTGAGGACTTCTGCCCCTGTGAGTAATCTTCTCATTCATTAATTCACTCAAGAAATAATTATTGAGCACCTCTTATAAGCCAGGCACTATGCTAGGCAATAGGAGTAAAGGGCTCATTATCTCTAAGGAAAGAAACAGAAAGTACTGGTGGTGGTCATAAATCTTCCAGTGTTCTGTTCTGGCTACCTTCTGAGAAATTCTTTCCTGTTACATAAAGGCAAATTTCTTTTCCAACCAAGTCAGTCATCCTTGATTTGGTAAAGATTGCCAAAAAAAATTATTTTTTTTCATGAATAAGAGAACAAATAAACATGTTAGCTCTACCCAGAAGAAGGTAGTGATAGTATTTTTTCTTTATTGGAGGTAAGGAGAGAGAAAAAAATAGTGCTCCCTCTCATTATAAATCGTATAATGAAATGCTTTTTAAAATTGTGGTAATTTTTGTGAATAATTCAGGTGTGGAAAGTGTTGCTACAGATGGAATTTAAAGCTAGCAACCCAGGAAGTAAATCTCAGGATCCTTCCTACCTGCCAACATCCAAGTCACCATTAGTTGTTTTATAATTAATAATAGCTGATAATAGCTTTAAAGCTGTTTTAACATGTAAAAAGTTTTTATTAGTTGCCATACTTTCAAGCTTTATCTAGGAATAGAAAGACAAAATAGATTTGGTCTTAGAAATCAAGGAATCTATCTTTGTAGGTGGGGAACTGGGGAAACTAGTTTGCACAAAGCAAAATAATAATGAAATAAAGTATCTTTTTCAGAATCATTGAGATGAGACTGTTTAAAGGAGAGAAGAGAGAAATGGGGACAGGGTATTTCTTTTTGCCAAGAAAAGTACCTCAAGTAAATATTTCTTGGAAAGGGAAAGTAGGTCCATCACAGAATCAAAGGTGGATATTTTTGGAAAGTGCAATCAGAAAGTGACCCAGGGTTGTGAGGGGTTAATCAGCTCGAAGGCAGACTTTTAAAAAGAAGAGCAGAATTAATAATTAATAATTTCCACGTCCAGAGAGGGGAATAGGTTTCACAGTTTCAGGTAAAAAGTCGTAGTGTTCCAGGAAATGGGGTGTTGATGCAACCACATAGCCAACCCTGGGTGTGGTTGAAAAAACTACCTTTGGGTGTCAAGTACAAATGAAATCAATTGTTTTCTTTTTTCTGTCTTTTCTCTCTTGTATAGGAAAGTGTTGGGGGGTGTGTGAATACACATTACTGGGGGAAGAGTAGAGTTATATGACATCTACAGAGGACAATTATCAATATCCATGAAAAATTTAAGGGGATATCTCTTTGACTCAGCAATTGCACCTCTAGAAATTATTCTGCACATACATTTGCACATGTGCAAAATGGCCCATGTATAAGATTAGTCACTGTAGCTTTGTAATAAGAAAAATATGAGACATAAATGAGGAGGAATTAATTAAATTATGAGATCTCCCTAAAATTAATAATGTACAGCTATTAACCAGAATGTGGCAGTTCTAGCAAATATGTAATGATTTCCAAGATACACTGCTGAGTGAAATAAGAGAGGCACAGAGCAATGTTTGTAAAATACTTCAAATTAAATTTTAGAAATATTTGTGACTGTGCTTGTATATACATAGAATATCTCTGGAAAGACACAAAAAGTTGTTGACTATTGTTTCAAGGGAAGGAAGTGGTCGACTAGGGGCTGTGTGGAGGGAGAATTTACTACTACTGCCAATTTTAAAAACAAGTGTATGAGCTATCTAATACAAATAAAATAAGTAACTAGTAAACTAAGTCAGGTACTAGTAGAAGGAAGTTTTTTCTTTTTCTTTTTGTTTGGGATACATTCATTAATTTATTCCTCATTATTATTTGCCATCAGTTGCTTATAAGACATTTAGTCAGTGAAACTAATAATAATTATAGGAACAGTAGAAACACCAACAATAATCACGAACATTTATACAGGTCTTACTAGATGCAGAGGACTGTTATAAGCACTCTTGATGTATTACCTAGAAGGAAGTTTCTCTTGAATTGACCACATTCTGTTTTGTAAGAATTCTGCAAGCTGTCAAAATTGCATTTATGGGAAGAGAAAAAAGAAAACACTAGAGTAAGTGATTAAGTTAGTCCCTTATCTAAACCTTAGTTTCCTCATTTGTAAAATGGGTACAAGGGTGACTACTTTGCAGGATTGTTGTCTGGATTAGACATAAAGATTATAAATCATTTACGTGCTTGTACACACACACACACACACACACACACACACACGTGGCTCAGCCTTCCAGTTGCCCAAAGCAGTTCCCCAGTGAAGATCAAGCTGGGCTTGAAGCGAGAAAAATTTAGGTATAACTAGGACATCTCACCAGCAAAGGATTTGGCATTAGCAATAAGTCCCACTCCCTTGGATTCCATTCACTAAACAAACATTACCTGTCATGTACGGTGTTGGGTGCTTGGATATAATGATGAGTAAGGCAAACTGCCATTTTAAAAATGTTATGCAGTTTATACATGAATGTATTTGCATTCAGATAATATAGAACAAAATTAATGTTTCCCTTTGCTGCTACTCCTCTACCCAGAGGTAACTACTGATATCCTTGTAAAAGGAGGGGAGATCCTTTAAGACTTACAGCTTGGTTTGATGCACGCTGTTTCCCCCATAAAATAGCATCATACAGTACATGCTGTTTTATAACTGTGTAAAATATCAATATGTCTGTGTAACTGTGTAAAAAAATCAGTAAGATTTTTGGAAGTCAGAAAGATTCTCCCTCATTTTTTACAACTGCTGTAGGTAGCCTATTGTATGGATAAATGTACCATTTATTTAATTATTCTCCTACTGATGGACACTTAAGTTGTCTTCTATTTTTACTAGTATAAAATAGGCTAATAATTCTTGGTTATATATGTTATGAATGTTTTCTGCCAGCTTGTTGTTTGTACTGTTACTTTACATATGGTATTAATCTATAGAATTTTAAAACTTTGATGGAAACAAATGTATCAGTTTTTAAAAAGGATATCTTAAAAAACTATGTTGTCTTAAGGTCTTTTACACACCCAAGATTATAAACACATTCTTCTACATTTTCTGTTAAAATTTGACATTTACGTATTTTGTCGACTTGAACTTTATTTTCAGTATGTGTGAAGTTGTGCTGGCAGTATAATGCCCTTTCCCCTAAGATGTCCATGTCCTAATCTCTGGAAACTGTGAATATGTTAAATTACAAGGCAAAATGGAATGAAAGTTGCAGATGGAATTAAGGTTGGTAATTTGCAGACCTTGAGATGGTGTATTAGTTTCCCATTGTCACTACAAATTTAGTGGCTTAAAACAACACAAATTTATTCTTTTACAGTTCTGGATGTCAGAAGGGCAAAATCACTTTTACTGGGTTAAAATCAAAATGTCTGCAGAGCTGGTTCTTTGTGGACTCTCTGAGTGGAAAGTCCCTTTTCTTGCTTTTTCCATCTTCTGGTGGCCACTTGTATTCCTTGCTTTGGGACCCCTTTCTCTATTTTCAAAGCATCTCTCTCTCATCTCTGCTTCACCTCTCTGTCATCAAATCTCTCTCAGTCTCCCTCTTATAAGGACACTTGTAATTATAGAATTCACCCAGGTAATCTAGTATAATCTCCCCATTTCAAAATCCCTAACATAATTGCATACACAAAAGTCCCTTTTCCCATCTATGGTAACAATCATAGGTTCTAGGAATTCAGGCCTGGATATCTTTGGAGGACATTATTTACTATGTGTAGAGAGATTACCCTGGAATATCCAGATGGCCCCAATGTAATTATGATTCTTATAAGTGGAAGAGGTGGGCATAACAAAGAACCAGAGAGCTGGCAGTGTGGAAAAGATTTAGTTTGATAGTAATGGCTCTGAAGATGAAAAGAGCGGGCAATATGCCAAGGCATGTGGAAGACCTCTAGAGAGTGGAAAAAGCAAGAAACAAATTATACTCTAGAGCTTCAGAAAGGAACACAGTATCATGAAGCTTTTCCTCTACATTTTCTTCTAAGAGTTTTACATTTTTCAATCTCTTCTATAAATGGTAATTTTGAATTGATTTCTGTGTATGGTATAAGATAAGGGTACAATTTCATTCTTTTGCATATGGATTTCCAGTTTTCCTAACACTATTTGTTGAAGAGACTATCCTTTCTCCATTGTGTATTCTTGACACTTTGTCAAAGATCAGTTGACCATATATGCATATGTTTATTTCTTGGCTCTCTATTCTGTTCCATTAGTCTAAATGTCGTCGTTATGCCAGTATGGTACTGTTTTGACTACTGTAGTGCTATCATATATTTTGAAGTCAGAAAGTAGAATGCCTCCCACTTTGCAAGATTGCTTTGGCTATTCAGGTTCTTTGGTAGTTCCATATGAGTTTTATGATTGTTTTTTCTATTTCCATGAAAAATGCCATTGGAATTTTGATAGGGGTTACAGAGAATCTGTAGATCACTTTGGGTAATATGAACATTTTAATAAAATTAATTATTCAGTCCATGAACATAGGATATCTTTCCATTTATTTGTATCTTCTCAGTGTCTTTCAGTTTTTAGTGTGCAGTTCTTTCACTTCCTTGTTTATATTTATTCCTAAATATGCTGTTGTTTTTAATGCTATTGTCAGTGAAATTGTTTCTTTAATTTTTTCAGATAGTTCATTGTTAGTATATAGAAATGCATGATTTTTGTATGTTAATTTTGTATCCTGCAACTTTGCTGAATTTTTTAGTTCTAACAGTTTTTTGGTGGAATCTTTAGGGTTTTCTACATATAAGATCATGTTATTTGCAAACATGGACAATTTTTCCTCTTCCTTTCCAATTTGGATGCCTTTTACTTCTTTTTCTTGCCTAAGTACTCTAGCTATAACTTCCAGTACTATGTTAAATAAAAGTAACAGGAGCAGGCATCCTTGTCTGTTGCTGATATTAGAGGAACCTTTCAATTTTTTACCATCTAGTATGATGTTAGCTGTGGGCTTGTCATATATGGCCTTTATTATGTTGAGATACTTTCCGTGTACTCCTAGTTTATTGAGTTTTTTTTAATCATGAAAGGGTATTGAATTTTGCCAAATGCTTTGTTTTGTATCTTTTGAGATGATTATGTAATTTTTATTCTATAGTCTGTTATTGTGGTGAATCACATTTTTTGATTTGCATGTTGATCTACCCTTACATCCCAGGGAGAAATCCCACTTGGTCATGATTTATGATCCTTTTAAAATGCTGTTGGCTTTGGTTTTCTAGTATTTTGTTTAGGATTTTTGCATCTGTATTCATCTGGGATATTGGCTTATAGTTTTCTTTTCTTGTAGTGTTTTACTGTCTAGTTATTTGATCTTGTCTACTCTTTGTGTTAAAAAAATATATAACTGATGGCAAAGGGAAAGTGGCTATTTTCAGTAAAGTTGTTTTGTCTTGTCTTTATTAATAGAAATGTAGTGGGCCTTTGTGATTTTAAATACCTGCATTACCTTAGGTGGTTAAAATGCTGAACTTAAGCAGTAAAATAATAGAAACTATTTAAATGAAGTTGTTAGGAGCTTTAACTCAACATTAACTCCTTTAGATTAGTTTCCTAACTTGTTAGAATTTGTTCTTTCAGTATAAAGTAAATATTCAAAGGTAATATTTAGATTAAGTTTAGACTGTAAATTAATCCACTGTACAAGTTGTACTGATACCATTGTTTTGAGTGTCTACAGAAGAGGATTGTGATGCACAATTAGCAATCTCAGGGTTTTTCCCCACATAGGCACAAAATCTAGACTGCACTTATTTTTCTTACAGCTTAACAGTTTCTCTTTAGCAAAATAAATTTAGTTTAGTATTTGGGAAGAAAAATCTTTTTCCTGGCTTTGGTATCAGGGTAACAGTGACCTCATAAAATGAGTTTGGAAGTGTATACTGCTCTTCAAGTTTCTGAAAGAGTTTGAGAAAGATTCGCATGAATTCTTTTAAAATGTTTGGTCCTGGGCTTTTCTTTTTTGGGAGATTTTTGATTATTGAGTCAATCTTCAAACAAGTTGTAGGTCTGTTTAGCCTTTCTATTTCTTTATAATTGAGTCTTGATAGGTTGTGTGTTTCCAGGAATTTATCATTTATTTCTAGGTTATCCAGTTTGTTCGTGTATAATTGTTCATATGGATCACTTATGATCCTTTTTATTTCTATGGCATCATTTTTAATATCTTCTCTTTCATTTCTGATTTTATTTTAAGTCATTTCTATTTTTTCTTAGATAAAGACTGTTAATTTTAAAAATATTTTAAAAAAAATCAACCCAATTTTGTTGTTTTTTTCCCATTGTTTTTCTATTCTGTATTTCACTTATTTCTGTTCTAATCTTTCTTATTGCCATCTTTTCATTAACTTTAGGCTTAGTTAATTCTTCTTTTTCTAGCTTTTTGAAGTGTAAAGTTTAAGTTTTTTTTTGATCTTTTCCCCCCTTTTTAAAAAATACATGCATTTATCACAATAAACTTCCCTCTTAGTACTGCTTTTGTTGCATCTCATATGTTTTGACATGTTATGTGTTTATCTCAAGATGTTTTCTAATTTCCCTTTAACCCGGTTGTTGTTTAAGAGTGTTCATTTCTGTATTTGTGAATTTTCTGGTTTTCTGTCTACTATTGATTGCTAGTTTCATTCAGTTGTGATCAGAAAAGATACTTGGTGTAATTTCAGTCTTCTTAAATTTGTTAAGACTTGTTTTCTGACCTAAAGGTGAGCTATCCTGGAGAATGTTCCACATGTGTTTGAGAAGAATGTGTATTCTGCTGCTGTTGGGTGTAATGTTGTATATGTGTGTGTATGTATGTATGTATGTATGTATGTATGTATGTATGTGTATATATATAGATAGATATCTATCTATATCTATCTATCTATCTATCTATCTATCTATCTAATCTATATATATATCTGTTAGATCCATTTGATCTACAGTTTTGTTCAAGTACTCTGTTTTCTTTTTGACCTGTCTGGATGTTCTATCCATTATTGAGAGTACAGTCTCTTACTATTATTGTATTATCTTATATTATTTATTCCTTCCTTTGGTCTGTCAATGTTTGCTTTATATATTTAGGTACTATAATGGTGCATGTTTTATATACATGTAATTCTTAAGTTTTGCTGGTGGATTGACACTTTTATCATTATAATGTCCTTCTGTCTCTTACGATAATTTTTGACTCATACTCAAGATTGTGTGATATAAAGTATAGCCACCCCTGTTCTGTTTTGGTTACCATTTGCATGGAATATCTTTTTCCATCTCTTCACTTTCAGTCTATGTGTCCTTTTAGACAGCACATAGTTGAGTCTTGTTTTTTAAATCCATTCAGCCACTCTTTGTGTTTTTTTTTTTATATTGTATTATTTAGTTATTTTATTTTGGCAGATTAGGGGAGGTAATTAGGTTTATTTATTTTTATAGGAGGGACTGGGGATTGAACCCAGGACCTCTTGCATGCTAAGTATGTGCTCTACCACTTGAGCTATACCCTCCCCCTCACTCTTTAAGTTTTGATTAAAGAGTTTTATCTTTTTTTCATTTAATGTAATTATTGATAGAAAAACACTGTTGCCGTTTTGTTCATTGTTTTCTGTTTGTCTTTTAATTATTTTATCTGCCTTTTCCTCTCTTGATGTCTTCCTTTGTGTTTTGTTGAGTTTTTTGTATAACTCTGCTTTGATTCCTCTCTTTTTCTTTTGTGGAGTTTCTCTTTTTCTTTTTTTCATTGCGGTAAAATATACATAACATAATATTTATCATCTTAGCCATTTTTAGATGTGGTTCAGTGGTATTAAATATGTTACTATCATTTTTTCTTCTTATAAAACTGAAATTCTATACCCATTAAACAATAACTCTCCATTTTCCCCTCTCTCCAGCTTCTGGCCACCAGCTTTCTACTTTCTGTCTGTACAATATTGACAACACTAGTACCCTTTAAAATAGAATCATATAGTATTTTTTTTTTGTGACTGGCTCATTTCGCTAACATGATGTCCTCAAGGTTCATTCATATTATAGTATATTGCAGAATTTCCTTCCTTTTTAAGACTGAATAATGTTCCATTGTATGTATATACCACATGTTGGTTATCCATTCTTCCGTCTATGGACGTTTAGGTTGCTTTCACATTTTAGCTATTGTGAATAATGCTGCTTTGAAGATGGGTATACAGATACCTCTTTGAGATCCTGCTGTCCATCTTCTGGGTGTATACTGAGAAGTGAAATTGCTGGATCACATGGTATTTCTATTTTTAATTTTTTTGAGGAACTGCCATGCAGTTTTCCACAGCTAGTGTGCCATTTTGCATGCCTGCCAATAGTGCATAAAGGTTTCTGTTTTTCCACATCTTCACTGACACTTGGTTTCTGTTTTTTTGATGTTACCCATCCTAATGGTGTGAAGCTATAGGTATGTTTTAAATGTGGTTACCTTGAGGGTTACATGTAGTATTCTATAGTTTTAACAGTCTGTTTTAAGACTAATAACAACTTAAGTTTAATCGCATACAAAACCTCTACATTTTAACTCCCCCCATGCTTTATATTGTTGTTGTTACATTTTACATCTGTTCGTATCATGTATCTTTTAACATAGTTTTAAAATAAGTTATTTTTAATACATTTTTCCTTTAACTTTTATACTACTATTGAAAGTGACTTACCCACCATGATTAACATAATACAGTTGTTGTTGGTAGATGCAACCAGTGTTCCAGGTTCTTGTCCCATCCCAGAAAGAATTCAGAGACAAGATGCAGTGGTTAAAAAAGTAAAGTGAGGATTTATTAAAGGATGGATAGTACACTCTCAAGGGGAGAGCGGGCAGGCTCAGGTGAGTGGCTGCCCTGTGTTTCTTTAGCAAGTTATCTGCAAGGGTATAAAAATGAATGGGCAGAATATTCACTGGGGAGGGAAGGGTTTGGGGTCATAGTCCCTGATTATCATCCCAACTCCACCTTCCCAAAGGGAGGAGGGATTTTTGTCCATATTTAGTCTGGATCAGAAGTGTCATGGAGTTGGTACGTGATGGGTACTTCTAATCTGCAAGGCTAATTTTATTGAAATGAGGGCATAATGAGCAAAAGGTTATATTCAGACACTGGAAATTCCTGCCTTTTCTCACCTTTCTTTATTCATCTTGAGGCCGTTCATCTCGAGGCCACTCATCACTCCAAAAGGTGTGACCCCTTATCAGCCCAAAGTTTCCTGCTTTTCTTTCTCTGCCCAGGGCCCCCTGGTGCTTACATGATGTGTGGTTTCCTGCATTTGGCTTGTGTCCCTCCTTTCTGCCCAATTATTGCCATTTGGTCTGTGTCCCCCTTTCTCTGCTCATTTCTAGCTATCTTCCTGCTGCAACATTTCCCCCTCAAGGATTCTAGACCCTTAAAATCTTTTAAGGGGAAATGGGACGATGGCCAGTCTTCCGTAACTACTTCAAGCTGAACATGGATGTAGCCCCTCTCTGTGGGCCCAGATCTCCTTGCTGTCTGTCAGAGGTAGGGGTTGTTAGTGTCGGCAGGGATGGAGAGTGGGGAGTAGGAGGCAGAGGCCTTGTCCAGTGATGTTGATGGTCTTCATCTTCAGGTGGGTTGGTTGGAATCCTTGCTGCATCATCATTTGAAGTTAAACTTGTTGTATTTTAGAGGATAGAAATTTTACTAGATAGTTAAAAATACAAAGACCAAAAAGTAAGATGAGAAATATGGTGACTACAAGGCCTAGAAATGGAAGAAGCCAGGTATATCCTGGAAACCATCCCTTAAGAGTCTCAGTCCATTCCTGTTTTCCATGGTTGTCCCTCTGGAGCCAGAAAGCCTGTTCATAATTTTTTTAAACATTGACTTCTACTTCTCCTGAGACATTAATGTATGTGCAGCATTTTTTGTTTATGACTGCAAAACCCCTCCTTCGCTTGCTAGGGGATAGCCTAGGGCTTGGTGATTGTCAAAGACCACCCCTGCCAGAGAATCAAGGGACTTCTGTAAGAGTGTTAGAGTGTCTACAGTTTTGTGTGTGTGTGCGTGCGTTATCCAGGGAAGGGGTCAGGTCCCTCAGGGTTGTCTCATTGTAGGCAAATCCTCCCCAACGGGCAACTGTAGCTAACATCCCTATAATTCCCTCTAGTACCAGACCAAAGGCTCTTTTCTGTCTCACGTGGGTCACATTGAGGATGGTTATTTGGGCTGGAGCCACAGTTCCCAAGGTGCAGCCCCCATAGTGAAGTGTGTTGTCTGGATGTGAGAGCAATGGCTTTGGTCCTTGTGAGGTAGCTATCTGAGGTCCCACATAGCCATAATAATCCAGGCGGCGCTGGTAAAACTGTGTGATTGGTTTGGTTATACAGCTGGAGAAAAGTTTTGGGAGGTGGGAGACTTTTGCAGGGGGGCCCCATCTGTGTTTTGAATTTTGTTTTTGGTTTGAAGTATCCGTGAGGGGGTCTGTAGTCAGGGAGGGCTATATTAAGGGGATGTCTGATATAATATCCAGCGCGAGAAGTTCTGTTGGCATTAGTTTGTGAATTGTCATAGCACACGTGTGTTGTTAGGAATGCAGGGTGATGTGTAAATAGGCTGGCCCACTATATCACTCCAATTTATAGGCTTAAAGATATCCAGGGGCAGACTTAGGTTTCTGTTAGAGAGAGCCTTAAGGACTGAAAAGGGGTCTGTGTGTCCTCTGTATCTGAGTAACACGTGGTGCATCCTAGAGGCTGAGTACAGATAAGGGAGATTTTGGTGATATTTATAGCCTCAGAGTAGGGAGGTGTGATGTGGTAACAGAGTGGAGGGGGCCTCTCCCACGTAACAAAGAGAAACCTTGTCTAGAGTGATTAAAAGAAGATTGGTTAAAAGTCGAGATACCACGCGGTTGTTGACTGGGTGGGCCTTGAAGGTGGTGCTTATGTCTCCTAGGGTGGTGGGTTGTGGGTGGCAAATCCAGCAGAGAGAGATTTTCTCCTTTAGCAGTAATCCAAGAGTTACTGACTATTACGTTATTTTTCCATGCTAACTCTTGAGACCAAAGAGATTGGAAGAATTAGACAAGAGCAGGTAAGGGTGGAGGTAGGGTCCCTAGTATTCTTTGGGAGGAGAAAGGAAAAAGGAAAAAAAAGAAAGAATAGAAGCTGTGGGGTGCCTTTCAGATTTGGGGCAGGTCGTATTAAAGCCAGTACAGGCAGAGAAGCTTCCTCTCAGGTATGGGTGCGGTGTTAAAGCAGCTCTCGTAAAAGACTGTGAGAGCGAGCCGGGGAACAGGAGGGCGGTAAGTATCTTCGTCCACCGGAGCATGTTGGGTGGGCGGGTGGACGAGGGTAGCAGCAGGCACAAGGGAAAATAATGGTACTCAGCCTGGGATCTGTGAAGTGCCTTTGTCCTTCTTGAATAAGAGTTTCAGGTCGTGAAACAGGCTCACTCGTCCACCTGGGCTCCTCTGGCTGTCCAAGGCCCTTTGTGTCCTGTGAAGACTCGGGGGCGGGGGGTTTAATCCTAGAAAGGTGCACCCAGTTAGCGATCCCCTGTAACTTTACTACAGTGGGAGTGCTGAGAAGGAGCTGGTCAGGCCCCGTCCACTTGGGCGGTAGTTGGTCAGAGGGGAGTCCTTCTCTCCTTGGTTTTAGGAGGATGAAGACTCCTGGTTGAACCTTAATGGAACCTGTTTCCTGGCTGGGGCTTGATAAAAACCTGATTTCCGTATTGTGTAATTGCCTTTTGGACTTGTCCCAGATTAACTAGGTATTTAACAAGCTCAGTAGTTTTAGAGTCCACCAATATATCAGAGGATAAAAGGGTCCACCATAAGCCACTTCAAAGGGGCTGAGCCTTAGCCCCACTTTAGGTGCCGCCCTGATTCTCAGGAAGGCTATGGGTAAGAGCTTTGTCCACTGTTTTGATGTTTCTTGACAAAACTTAGCTAGGACTTTTTAAGGTTTGATTTGCCCTTTCTACTTTTCCTGATGATTGAGGCCTCCAGGCAGCATGGAGGTGGGAGCAAATGCCTAGGGCAGTAGAAATTCATTGTGTAAAGCTAGCCACAGGAGGGGCCATTGTCACTTTGCAAGGACCATGGAAGTCCAAACCGAGGAATTATTTCTTTTAATAATATCTTTATGACTTCTTGAGCTTTTTCCGTCCTTGTTGGAAAGGCTTCCACCCGTCCAGTGAAAGTGTCAATAAAAACCAGAAGGTATTTATATCCCTGGGAGGATGGCATGTGGGTAAATCTATTTGCCAGTTCTCTCCTGGATAAGTTCTTCTCCTTTGGACAGGCTGGAGGAGGGGTGGGGGCCTAAGTTTTCCCCCTGGGTCATTATAGTAACATACATTGCAAGTCTTCATGATTTTTAAGATAGTCTGAGGAAGGCCCATGCCCGAGAAAACGTTTTTTACCAGGCTAGTCAAAGCATCCCTCCCTAGATGAGAGGAGTCATGGAGTGGCTTTAAAATTTTCCATTGTATTGCTCTGGGCAGCATTATTGTTTGTTCCTTAATCCACCAGCCATCAGGGCCCTTTTGGTATCCCCTATTCTTAGCCCATTTTATTTCCTTGTCTGTATATTGAGGTGATGAAATGTTTCCTTCTACCCTGGCAATGGAGCAGGTTTCAGGGGAAAGCGGCCCAGCGTGAGAAGTCAGGACAGAGTAAGTGACTCCTGTGTCCACTAGAAACTGGACAAGCTTACCTGCCACGTCAGTGGTCACCCATGGTTCCTCCCAGATGATGACTGTCTTCTCAGGAGCCTTGGGAGGTCCTAGTCCTGTCAATCAACCACTGCCATGACTGGCATGAGGGAATTTCCCTGCTCCCTTTGGAGCTGACGGCATTCCCTCTTCTAGTGGCCCATTTTTTTGTTTTTTGCAGATTGGGCATGGCATCTTGGTGGAGGCTGAGACCAGCTTCCTGGGCATTCCTTGCTCCAGGGTCCAGGGCTCCCACAGCCAAAACAGGCTCCCCTTTCTGGTGGGGGTCTTCTCGGAGTACTTTTGGGGTGACCAAGAGGTGGGTTAGGTCTTATCATGACAGCTGCCAAAAGCTTGGCTTGCTGTTGCTCCCTTCTTAAACCACGCTGTTCTTTTTTTTCCTCCTCAGCCAGGTCTCTATTATTAAAGACACTGAAGGCCATATCAATAGATGGTTAAGAGGGGTTTGGGGCCCCATGGCAAGCTTTTGAAGCTTTCTACGGGTTTCAGGGGCTGATTGGCTAATAAAATGGGTTGCAAATACAACATGTCCCTCGAAAGTGTTTGGGCCTACATTAGTATACTTTCTGAGGGTGTCTACCAACCGAGCCTGAAATAGGGCTGGATCTTCATCTTGGCCCTGGGTGATCTCTTTAACCTTATCATAGTTAACAGGTTTAATTATGCACCATTTCATCCCCTCAGTAAGGCAAAGGACCATGTGGTCCCTTCTAGTGATGCCAGGCTGGCCTGGTTGATAATCCCAATTGGGATCAATTAGAGGCACTGCTGTCAAGCCCACAGGGTACTGATGAGGCTGGGTGATGTGTAATTCATCAGCATATGTTTGAACCTGTGCCCAGATATGGGTCTTTTCCTTGGTGGTGCAGCAGTGGGAAAGGACAATATTTAGGTCCTTCCATGTAAGATCAAAGGAGAGAGTCAGTGCCTGCAATTTTTCAGTGAACTGACTAGGGTCTTCTGAGAATCGGCCCAAGTGAGTGAGACACTGGTTGAGGTCAGACAAAGAAAACGGGGTGTGGACTCTGGTAACTCCCTGAGGCCCACCTGGCTACCTTCTGGAGGGGCAAAGGAGTTCTGGCTGCACTTCTGGTATGGAAGGGTAAAGAGGCTTATAGGGTGGAGGAGGGGCTGAAGACGGTGAAAGGGTACCCAGGCTTGGGTCTTCTGTGTGGGGCTTGTGCTCCTCCAGAATTGCTGTTATAGGGGGCTTTTGTGTAGCCTGAATGGGTTCCCGCCAACAAGGTTCCCTTACATAGGACTTTCATAGCTCTGGGTTTTCTCTTAAGGCCATAAAGGCCTGAACATAAGGAACTTCTGTTCATTTTCCCTGTAATTTGCAAAAAATATCTAACTGTAGGATACTATCATAGTTGAGGCTTCCATTTTCTGGCCAGACCTCATTGTCCCCGAGTTTATACTGGGGCCAGGCTGTGTTACAAAAGAAAGTGAGCTTTTTCTGTTTAAAGGATCTAGAGGAAATTGGTCCCAGTGACTCAGAATGCACCCAAGAGGTGAGTCCTTGGGGATGGAGGAAGTGTTTCCCATGGATCCTTCAGGGAGAGAGTGCTCCTGTAACAGAAAAGGAACATTAATGTTAGGAGGTCCCCTGGGGACTCTGTGAGAAAGGACTGGTTCCAGGTGTCCTTGTCTACCTAGTCCTGCCGATGCTGGCCAACGTGCGGGTAGCAGCCCCCCACATGGCAACCTGCTGTTCTTGTCCCAGCATCCTGGGGGCTCACTGTGGCCCATCCTGGGTCTGCAGAACCAGAGACGGTGACCTTTCTGAAGGCCCAGTGGGATAAGCTCTTTCTTTTGTGGTTGATGCCCCAGATCTCAGCACTCTAATCCCCCTTCTCCCTCCCACATGTGCTCCGTCAGCGGGCGCGGGGCTGCACGGGGGGGGGGGGGGGGGGGGTGTCTGGTGGCGTGAGGTGGAAGCATTAGGCCTGTACTGAGGGGGAACGGAGGGCCTGGGTGGCAAACACCGAGCACAGTGTCAGCAGGGCACAGCTAAGAGCATGGCCCTGTCGCTGCAGTCCTGTCCCACCTTAAGAGTGAGAGGCGGGGTTGGAGCTGGTGTAGACTCCAGACACACGGTGGACTGGTGGACCGTGGAGGGGTCTGTTAGACACCGGGACCTTGTGCTGTGGCAGGCAGCAAATGATGGCCCCAACCCCACCACCTGACAAGGGATTGTCCCCCCACTGACATCAGGGACATGGTCCCCCATTGAGCACTTGTGGCAGGAGGGAGCTGCCATAAGGACTGCGGCCTCAGCCACTGTGTGAGCTCTCTTACAGTCTATTTAAAGCTGTATTTATTTTTGAAATGCAGAGGGCGAAAATGCTATAGCTTGCTTGGGTCCTTAGCTGCCTGTGAAAGTTGCTGGGAACTTTCCTTAACAAGCCCTGTGCGTATGTAACAAGGAGAAATATAAAAACCTGTCAGCAAGGTTTGGAAAGTGCTCGGTAAATTCCTCCTTCCTCCATTCTCTTTGCAGAGTAAGACAGGAAAGTGCAGTGAGATAGAGGTGGGGAGAGGAGACAAGGTTAGCCTCAGGGAGGGGGCAGTGCTATGGTCTTAACTGTGCACCTAGAGAATGCATTCTGGAAATTCTTTTGCAGTGGGTGGACAGAACTATTGTCTCTTTAGTTCGATCCGTGATCCCCTCACCCTCACAGGAGAGACTGTTTTTAGTGGTGAGCGCCCTAGAAGCTTTTACATGCTTGATTTTTGTCTACATTTTTGTGGTAATAGTGCTGAAAGAAGTGACAGATGATAAGAGAATAACAGAGAGAGAAAGTTAGTGCCTCTCAAGCGCAAGGGAGATGAGAGGCCTTGGCTTACCAAATCTCCAATCTCCTGGCTGGCTTGCCAAAGATGCTGTTGGTAGATGCAACCAGTGTTCCAGGTTCTTTTCCCTTCACAGAAAGCATTCAGTACAAGACGTAGTGGTTAGAAAAGTGAAGTGAGGATTTATTAAAGGATGGAGTGTACACTCAAGGGAAGAGCAGGCAGGCTCAGGTGAGAGGCTGTCCTGTGTTTCTTTGGCAGGTTAGTTACATAGGGTGTAAAAATGAATGGGTGGAATATTCATTGGGGAGGGAAGGGTTTGGGGTCATAGTCCCTGATTATCATCCTGACTCCACCTTCCCAAAGGGAGGAGGGATTTTTGTCCATATTTAGTCTGGATCAGAAGTGTCATGGAGTTGGTACATGATGGGTACTTCTAATCTGCAAGACTAATTTTATTGAAATGAGGGCATAATGAGCAAAAGGTTACATTCAGACACTGGAAATTCCTGCCTTTTCTCACCTTTCTTTGTTCATCTTGAGGCCACTCATCACTCCAAAAGGTGTGACCCCTTATCAGCCCAAAGGTTCTTGCTTTTCTTTCTCTGCCCAGGGCCCCCTGGTGCTTACAGGATGTGTGGTTTCCTGCATTTGGCTTGTGCCCCTCCTTTCTGCCCAATTACTGCCATTTGGTCTGTGTCCCCTTTTCTCTGCTCATATCTAGCTATCTGCCTGCTCTAACACAGTGTTCAATATTTGTCTATAGATTTACCTTTAAACAAATATTTTCATACTACCAGCCCATGCCACCATCTTGACTCTCCTCTGGGGGACTAGATTGTGCTGGAGCTTCCAGAGCTTCAGCACAAGCAAGAGAGAAACCAGTCCTCTGAGGAGCCCCATCAAAAAAGTTGAGGCACTAGACAAATGAACCAACTCTTTCCCTCCCCTTAGAGTAGCTGGGAGCCAGGGAATCTCTTCCTGATCATACAGTTCTGTGCCAAGGTAGGGATTTTGGCAAGAGACTGCACTGAATCTCCCTACTGACTTGAATAAATCTAATTTTGTGTTTACATGTGGCACAGGAGCCTTTCAGTAGTTTCTGGATTTCTCACAAAAAGAGTTTGTCTGCTGAATCATTGTGTTTGTTGGGGAAAGGTGGGTCCTGCACCTTCATTTTGCTGACATCACTCCTATCTTAAACTTATGTCTTGAACTGTAAGACAATAACTTTGCATTGTTTGAAGTGACTAATGGTTGAAGTAATTTGTTACAGTAGCAATAAGAAACTAATATAGATGTGAAGAAGGGATGTGTGGTAGGCATCATTCTAAAAATGGCCCTCCAATGATCTGCTCTTATGTCATCTCCTCCCCTTTGAGGATGTGCACATCGTATGTCATCTGGGAATTGAAAATTAAAATAACAGTGAGATATCACTACATACTTAATAGAATAGCTAAAATCCAAAACACTTGACAGCAAATGCTGGGAGTAGCTGGTTAGGATGTGGAACAACAGAAACTCACATTTATCATTCATGGAAACGCTAAATGATACAGCCACATTGGAAGACGTTTTGGCAGTTACTTGCAAACCTAAGTATAATCTTACCATATCACCCAGCAACTATACTTTTAGGCATGAATGGAAATGAATTGAAACTTATATCCACATAGAAACTTGAACACAAATGTTTATAATAGCTTTATTGATAGTTGCCAAATATTAGAAGCAATCAAGATGCCCTTCAATAGGTTAATGGATAAGCAAACTGTGGCACATCTACACAGTGGAACATTATTCAGTGATAAAAAAAAATGATCTATAAAGCCAGAAAAAAGCCATGAAGAAACTTCAATACATATTGCTGAGTGAAAGAAGGCAGCCCGAAACAACTACATACTGTACGACTCCAATTATATGACATTTTGGAAATCGCAAAATGATAGAGATAGTAAAAAGGTCAGTGATGATCAGGATTTGGGAGTGAAGAATGGAGGGAGTGAGGGAAAGTGGGGTGAAACAGGAAATTTTTAGGGCAGTGAAACCATTCTGTATGGTACTACAATGATAGATAAATGGTAGTATGGATTTGGCAAAACCCATAGAACTGTATAACATAACATGTGAACCCTAATATGAACTATGAACTTTAGTTAATAATAATGTATCAATATCAGTTCATCAATAGACAAAAGCAAACACTAACAAACATATAGGTACAGAGGATAATAATGACCAAAGGAGGAGTTGTGGGGAGGGTGAATAGGTAAAGGGGATCAACTGTATGATGATGGATGGAAACTACATTTTGGTAGTGAGCGTGCTGCAGTGTGCACAGAAGTAGAAACATGATGTACACGTGAAACATATAACATTATAAATGTGTTACCTCAGTAAAAGTATATATTAAAAATGTCATGCTAGCAAGGATGTATCAGTTCATCAATTATAGAAAATACATTAGAGCAATGCAGGTTGTTAGTAATAGGGGAAACTGCATGTGGCAGGGGAGAGGAGGAATAATAAAACTCTGTAATTTCTCCTCTTTTTTTCCATTAACCTAAAACTGTTCTCAAAATCAAAGTATAATTTAAAAAATATTTTAAATTGTGAGCACCTACTATTTTTGTAATCAGCAAAGAATCAGCAAGAAAAGAATACATATTGTTTTCTTTAAAGAGTCATTGTTACATGTGTTTGGAATTTAAGAATGTGTAAATAGAGGAGCTGTGGGACACCACCTTTAGTCATGTACCCAGGGATTCCATTGCAGGAATATCACTCCTTCTTGATCTGTTTGTCTGTTGATTAATGCTGAGGTTGCTTCCATGTCTTGACTATTATAAACAGTGTTGCTGTGAACATTGGGGTACTTCTACCTTTTCAGATTAGGGTTTCTTTGGATAAATTACCAGGAGTGAAATTACTGGATCTCCATACTATATTCCATGGTGACTGTACCAATTTACCAACAGTGCTCTAGGGTTCCACAGAATATCTTTCCTTGATCATGAGCCCTCCCTTTTCCCTAGATGTAACCTCTGTATTAACCTTTGTAATAGTTACTTCCTTGTTTTTCTTTATAGTTTTCCACCTATTCATCCCTAAAATTGTTTTATTTCTCCTATTTTTATCTTTATATCTATATCTATTTCTATGTATATCTCTATATATCTGTATAGAATTATGCTGTATGGATTTTTTGTTTCTTCTTTTGCCCAGCATTGTTTCTTTTGAATGTTTTCACTCTTCAATAGTATTCCATGGTATGAATATACCAAAGTTTATCCCATCATTGGTGTAAATTTGAGTTTGTCTCCAGTTTGGGGCTTTTACACCCATTATTACTTGAAGACATTCTTGTAAATATATCCTGGAACATATGTAAACAAGCTTTTAATATGTGATGTCTTTGTGAGTCTGTTTCTGTGGATTCTCTCACATAGAATCTTTTTTAAAGATCTCTGTATGTACTTATCTTTGTAAACTGATTATCATCATTGAAAATCATTTGTAAAAATAATTTGAGGTCTGGTATGAAGATGCTTCCCTCCAAGGAGGATTTATATGTTGCCAGGTAGCCCTGGACACTTCAGTCTGTACACTTCAGTCCAGAACTAATTTAAACCAAATTTCTAGCTTGAGTTCCATGGCCAGTTCAGGCAATGTGACCCTATGTTGCAAATCTCTGGTTAGGCCAGTTTATTTCTAGTTCCTCTATACCTTGAAAGTGTAGCCTCTTGAGTACCCTAAACTGGAGAATGTTAGGCGTCCTTTTGGAAGCCTAACTTTGAGCCGGCTTTCATTTCTAGTTCCCTAAATTGAGGTCCCAGACCCAGCATTTTTTTCTAAAGAGCTTAGTTCCTTTTATTGGAGAATAGTATTATAAACCAAGAACTGGAGCAGATGTCCTCCTAGACCTCAGCTGACAGTACAAGGGAACATATGTGTATACTAATCCATGTATATGCACATGTCTATAAACCTTTTTGTACATAACCATTTGTATCTACATTAAACTTAACATGATTTCATATTAATGTCTCCAAATGCAACCCATTAATTAGCACAGGGAGCTTTCTAATCTCCTTCCCTTGAGTAGCTGTAAACTCCCACTCTGATGGTGAGAAGAATTTACTTAATTGTTCTATTCCAGTATATCTGTATAGAAGTATTAGAATTGTTAGCCTGTATCTGGGTGGAAAAACAAGAGTATGGTCCTTATGAACAGCTTTTGCCTTTTGCTCTATAGACTCCATACATTTCCAGAAGTTACTTAGGTTAGCAATTTCCCCATTCCCTATGGTGAGGTTGTTTCATATAGTTAAACGGTTAGATTATTTTGTCACATTTTGCACTCTATCCTGCATTTTCCTGATCTCCTAAGTGACTTTTTAAATTGTATACATTAAGTTTCACCCTTTGTATTGTAAAATTCTATGATTTTTAAAAAGCTCAATGTCATGTATACACAATTACAGTATCATACAGAATAATTTCACTGCTCTAAAAAAATCCCCGTGCTTCACCAATTCAACCCTTCTCTCCTTTTCCTGAATCCCTGGCAGCCACTGATCTTTTCGTCATCACTATCATTTTTCCTTTTCCAGGATGTCATATTCTTGGAATCACATAGTAAGTAAACATTTAAGAGTAACTTCTTTCACTTAACAATATACATTTAAGACTCATCCATATCTTTTTTGTGGCTTGATAGCTCAATTCTTTTTTTTTAATCACTGAGTGATGTTCTATTATCTGGTTGTACCACAGTTTCTTTATTCACCTATTATAGGACATCTTAGTTGCTTCCAGTTTTGCTGAATATGAATAAATCTGCTATAAATATTCATATGTTTTCAGATCAGCTGAGTAAATACTTAGGAAAATGATTACTGGATTGTATGGTAAGTCTATATTTAGCTTTGTAAGAAATTGCCCAACTGTCTTCCAAAGTGTACCATTTTGCAGTCCCACCAACAATACATGACAAGTCCTTTTCTCCACATCCTTGCTAGCAGTTGGTATTCTCAGATTTTGTATATTAGCCACTCTGATAGATATATAGTGACATCTCACTGTTGTTTTAATTTGCAATTTCTTAATGACAAATTATGTTGAGCACCTTTTCGTATGTTTATTTGCCATTTGTATATTTGCCTTTGGGTAGGTGTCTGTTCAGATCTTTTGAATGTTTTTTTATTTGGTTGTTTTCTTATTGCTAAGTATTAAGAGTCCTTTGTATATTTTGGATACCAGTCCATCCAAGATTTTGGTGAAATCTAGGTTGCCTTTTTTTTTTCTTTCATGGATCAAGCTTTTGTGGTTCTATCTAAAAATTCATCACCTAACCCACATTTAACTAGGTTTTCTCTTATGTTATCTTTGAAGTTTTATAGTTTACATTTTACATTTGGGTTTATGGTAAATTTTACATTAATTTTTGTGAAATGTGTTATGTCTCTGTCTAGGTTTATTTTTTTGTATGTGGATGTCCAGCTCTCCCAGTGATGTTTGTTGAAAAGATTACCCCTTTTCCTTTGAATTGCCTCTGGAGCTAATATTTTTAAAATAGGCACTGATATCCGTTCTGGTGAGGATGGACTTTGGGTATATAAATATAGGAATACAGAAAGATCCTTAAGACTTATTAAGAGGGGAGAAAGGAAATTGCTTAATAGTACATAACATTCCCTTTATCTTTAAACATACATACAACAAAACTCTTCATTGTATGTTTAATTGTGTGTGTTTATAAACTTATAGAGAAGGATCTAAAAGGATATACATCAAACTTTCAACACTATTTCTTCCAGGGAGAAGATAGGATTTGAAATAGCAGTAAAGAAGGATTTTAGGCAAGAATTATTTCAAAAAATCTTAAGGATTACTCCGTAATGATGAAAATGCCATTAAAAAACCTTAAAACTAAAATATAGCCTCAAAGTATATAAAATAAAAACTGTCAGAATGTATAAGGTATATAGATAACTTATAATCATATTTGGAGATTTTAACATGGCTCTCTTAGTAACTAATAGAAAAAACAGACAAAAATAGTGAGAATGTAAAAGATTTGAGTATCGTGAATAACAGACTTTATAGGCACAGGGTATTCTATAGTATACATTCTTTCAACATGGAACATTTACAGAATGAATCTTATACTGAACCATAGAAGTCTCAACAAATTTCAGATAGTTTAAATCATATGGAGTATAATCTTTGGTCAGATGGAATTAAGCTAAGGACATTTACAGTAAGATAACTAGAAAAATCATCATTGGTAATTAAGCAGTGCACTCTGAAACAATCTATAGATCAAACAAGAAATCACAATAGAAAATTTTAAAATATTTTTATTTTCATGATACTGTACAACATATCAAAACCTGTGGTTTGGAATTAAGGCAGCACTTAGAGGATACTGTTTTCCCCAGTTTTATTGAGAGATAATCAACATACAGCAATGTATGAGTTTAAGGTGTACAAGATAGTGATATGACTTATAAATATCATGAAATGGTTACCACAGTAAGTTTCACCATCATCATCATCTCATTAAATTAAAAAAAAGAGAAAAAAAGTATTTTTGTGATGAGAACTCTTAGAGTATAATTTTTTAGCCTTGAATGTGAATATTAGGAAAAAAAGCAGGCTGAAAATCAGTGATCTAAGCATTATCTCAAGTAGCTAGATAAAAAGGCATTAAATTAATTGCAAAGAAAGTAGAAGGAAGAAAATGAAGAGGAGAAATCAATAAAAGAAAACAATTAGCCGACAGAGAAAAAAGTTGAAAGACTGATACAAGTGTGTTGTACAGTTGCACACACCTAGGAAATGAAAGATAGATGCAGAAAGGACTCAGATGTTATGAAGAATAAATTGCATGCAAGAGCTAGCACCATATATGGCACATAACAAGTGTTTAGAAAAAAAATTTTTATTGAAGTATAATCAGTTACAATGTGTCAGTTTCTGGTGTACAGCATAGTGTCCCAGTCATGCATATATATACATATATTTGTTTTCATTTTCTTTTTCATTAAAGGTTATTACAAGATCTTGAATATAGTTCCCTGTGCTATGAAGAAATTTGTTTTTTATCTATTTTTATATATAGTGGTTAACATTTGCAAATCTCAGACTCCCAAATTTGTCCCTTCCCACTCCTATTCCCCCAGTAACCATAAGATTGTTTACTGTGTCTGCTAGTCTGTTTCTGTTTTGTAGATGAGTTCATTAGTGCCCTCTTTTTTCTTTTTTTTTTTTTTAAGATTCCACATAATGAGCCCTTTCATATCACATGGTATTTTTCTTTCTTTCTCTTTCTTGCTTACTTCACTTAAAATATCTTGAGTTTGAAACCTGCCTGTATTAGTTTCCTGAATCTTCCATTAAAAAAAAAAAATCACAAACTGAGTGGCTTAAAACAATAGAAATTTATTCTCTGACAGTTCTTGAGGCCAGAAGTCCAAAATCAAGGTGTTGGTAGAGTTGATTCCTCCTAGAATCTCTGAGGGAGGCTGTCTTCTATGGCCTGTCTCTTGGCTTCTGGTGGTTGTCAGAAATCCTTGGTATTCCTTGGTTTGTAGATGCGTCACTCCAGTCTCTGATTCCATCTTCTCATGGCCTTCTCCCCTCGGTCTCTCTGTGCTACCAAATCTTCCTCTTCTTTCTCTTATAAGGACATTAGTTATTAGATTTAGGGCCCCCTTAATCCAACATAGTCTCATGCTGAGATTCTTTATTTAATTACATCTGCAAAGAGCCTACTTCTAAATAAGGAGTAGGACTTGGACATGTAGTTTTGGGAGACACTATACAACTTACTATACTGCTTAATTCACTGCTTTTTCTTTTAGACTAGAGAAAAAAGGCACATGAGACCAGAAATAGATTTTTTGGAGATTAGCCCCAAACATGAAAACTTTTGCAAGATCAGTTAAAGACATCCAGCATCTCTGGAGAGTAAAATTAGAGCCCTGACTGGATATGAATTTTTAGAGTAAACCCAAAGATGATAAGGGTTTGACTTTTGTGCCATTAAGAAAAATCTAGACAAGATTTCTCTCTCATAAACTGGTGTGAGGACACTAACAGGAATGATCTATTAATAGGGCTAGGTGGATCAAGGAAGATAAATCAGCACACAGGATCAACTCAGACTGAGGAATAGGAGGAAAATAGAATGGAATGCGGCTTCTTTCTTCATGTACCTTCTGTGCATACATTTAGACACAGTCAGAGGACACAATTTTGGCTCAGTATAACTAGGAAAATTAACATTACTTTTCTGTTTTCGAATCACTTTAATAAAAAAGATTTCCATGAATTGTTGCAACCCTCCCTATAAGACATTACTATTTCAACTTTAAAATCAGGAAATAGAGAATCTTAGAGATCATACAATTTGCTGAGGGCATGAGAATCCTCAAGGCCTTCAGTAGTGATACTGAGATTTACTGAAAAAGCTTCCTCAACTAAGAGCTATTACTATACATATTGTAAATGAAGAAGCTGAGGCTGAGAGAGGTGGTGTAACTGGCCCAACTGCATACATCTAGTGAATGATACAGCTGGTATTTGATCCCAGTTCTGTCCAGGAAAACACAGACTTTGCTCATTGAACCTGACATAGCTCTCAGCTGGGAAGTCTTTTGGCATTTCTCAAAAAAGACAGTTCAGATTAAAGACACTTTGCTTCTTATTCCTGTTTTCATCGATCAGAGACCTCAGTATAAGTAAGTACTCTAATTTCCTTTACCTGCACTTTATCCCCATAATGCTCTATACTCCCTCGTTCTTAACCCAAAACTTTCCCACCTCCCAAACTTTCCACTGTATTCCCTGTTACTCCTGTAATCAGCCAATGCCCTATTACCTCAATTTCTTCTTAGTTTCTGACTCCTTCTTGGTATAAATGTAATGTAACTCTCCCTTGAGGACACTGAACATCCTGAATGTCTCTGAAGTGAAAGTTTTTAATTCTCTCTCATGAGCAACCCATCTGAAGTCAGGAGGTGAATTTGAGATGCATCTTACTTCCTATTGTATCTTCCCCAACTATTGTGGATTGAATTTTGTACCTGCAAAATACATATTACTAGCCTCTAATGCCTCAAAATGTGACCTTGTCTGAAAATAGGCTTATTGCAGATATAACTAGTTAAGATGAGGATTAGGGTGAACCCCTAATTTAATATGAGCGGTGTCCTTATAAAAAGGGGATATTTAGGCACAGATATGCACACAGGGAGAATGCTATAAAAAAGTGAAGCAGAAACTCTGTAAGCCAAGGATAACCAAAGAGTGCCAGCAAACCACCAGAATCTAGGGGAAAGGAATGGAACAGATTTTCCCTCACCACTCTCAGAAGGAACCAATCTTACTGAAACCTTGACTTCTAGCTTTTAGAACTGTGAAGCCACCCAGTTTGTGATACTTTGTTATGGCAGTCCTAGCAAAGTTATAACCTAGCTCTCTGGTAAAAACCCTGTTGCATTTTAAGGCTCAGACTATTCAACCCAACTCATCCTTCAGATCTCAGTTTAATGGTTATTTCCTCCAGGATACTTCCTTGATTAGATTCTTTGGTATATAAACTCTCACAGGATGATTTTCTTTCTTTTTGGAACACTTATTTATCTCAGTTTGCAATTGCGCAAATGTTAGTGTCATCTTATATTTGGCTTTACCTCTAGCTCCTAGACTCCATGACCCCAGCAAAACTTTCTGTTTTGCTTACCATCATATCCCCAGAATAGGTGCTCAGCAAATATCTGTTGAATGAATGAAAGAAGTCCATTGTTTTAGAAGTTAATTCCTTTTTGAAATACAAATAACCTTTGGCAAACATAATCTACTAAGACTTATCAGTTAACCCATATTTAATATGTGCATGAAGGTTAGGTTTGGGAGGGCTCTGAGTTTTGTGTTATCAGATAATTACTTCCTAAATAACACTTAGCTTCTTTTTGAGTCCTATTTCTTGCTCTTGTCCACTTTGATGATTATTTTATTGATTCTTTTTCCTGGCTTAGTTGAATTTTTTATTGACTGTCCTATGGTCTCCAGAATCTTCTTCATAGTCTTTAGCAGCAGTTGCCTCAGATACTGTTGGAGGATTTCGTGGCAGTTATAGTCACGTTTTAATTTGCTGCAGCCATTACATGGCCTCTTACCATTTCCTACATTTGGCCATGTTCATCTTCTAGTGAGGATTATAGAACATTAAGAGCTAGATGGCCTACCATGGTTTTTAGTTCCAGATAGATGAAACTTGCTCTTTTTCAAATGGTAGTAGCAAATAGCTAATGCTGTCTTGAGATTAGCCAAGAATGCACTATGCAGTTATAATTATGCAACTTGGGGCAGACAATGCCTTGGTGATCAGTGTGGATGCAAGAGAATGACAACTTTTGAGGTGCTTCTTAGATTTTTAAAAATAGGTGTCTCTTCCCAGTTGGAGGTGGGGTGGCAGATGCTGTACAAGTGTTTTAGATGTGATGGTGGATTAAAATGTGAGACAAAACCAGGAGGAAAATACCAGAATTCAGCTGCAAAACTGGTATATTCTCAACTTTTAATACCTATTCTATTTGTGGGGTTCAAAAATCAAATCTTACTATACAGTACTGTGATATAATAAGAAATGTATTTGGTTTTTGCCAGCCCCACCTCCTTCCTGGCACAGAGCTGCTAACCCTTGGAATCTCCTGAGATGAGTATCTTTGTATAGCTTCAGACTGGGGACTAGTCATTAAAAAGATAGCTTCAGATTGGGGGCTAGTCATTTAAAAGATCAAGTCAGAATAAGAGGGTTGGAACTTTCAGTTCCTTCCTCCCCACCTCAGGGAAGGAGGCAGGTATAGATTGAGTTCAGTCACCAGTGGCCAATAATTTAATCAATCATGTCTATGCAATGAATTCTCCATACAAACCTCTATAAAGAGTGGGGTTCAGAGAACTTCCCAGTTGGTGAATACATTGAGGTCCCAGGAGGTAGTGTGCCTGGAGAGGGAATGGAAGCTTTCTGTAACACCTCAACAGACACGCCTCACTTGTGCCCTGCCCCCATACCATGCCCTGTGCATCTCTTCCATTTGACTATTCCTGAGTTGTATCCCTTATAATATACCAGCAAACATATTTGTCGTTTTTATAGCCCAATGCTAAATTAATATATAAAATGTGGTATCGTTCAGCCCTAAAAGTAATATTAAAGGGGTGATACATGCTACAGTGTGGCTGAACCTTGAAACTGTTATCCCAAGCAGAAGAATCCAGACACCAATGACCACATATTGTATGATTCTTTTTATATAAGATGTCTAGAATAGGCAATTCCAGAGAGACAGGGAGTAAATCAGCGGTTTCTAGGGCCTAGGGGAAGGGTGAAGTGAGGAACAACTGCTAGTAAGGTATGGGGATTCTTTTTGGGGTAGTGAAAATACTTTGAAGTTAGATTGCGGTGGTGGTAATATAGCTCTGATTATACTGTAAACCACTGAATTGGACATTTTATTAGTGTGAACTTTATAGTATGTGAATTATAACACAATAAAGCTGTTATTAAAAATAAAGGAAAACAAAGACACCACTGTCCCTCAAAAAAATTCCCAAAACCTTTCAGTGACTTTCACGCCTATACATGTCTCTTACCTCTGCTACTACTATTCCACTGGATCATTTTGCTTCAACCACATGGACCTCCTTGCCATTCTTCAAACATGCCAGGCCGTCTCCCAACTTAGGGTCTTAGAGCTCTTCTTTCTACCTGGATTCCTTTTCCCCAAAGCCTAATTGTCTCGTCATCATGTGTCATTTTCTTATGCTGACCATTCTATTTGAAGTTGCTTACAACCTGCACACTCCTCTGGTGATCCTCCTTACCTACACTAGTTTTTCTTTTCCCCCTATACCTCCACTTTCACTGAATCTAGAGATGGGCCATAGCTTTTGATCCTGGTTATGCCACTGTTAACTGTGTGTGATTGGGGCAGGTTACCTAACATCCTTGAGCCTTAGCCTCCTCTTCTGTGTAATGAGGAATTTAACAGTATCTGCCTCATGGATGTGTTGTGAGAATCAAGATATCTAATACCTGTTAAATGAATACATCCTGTCTGGCACATGGAAAGTATAGAGTGAACGTTAGCTATTTTTTATGCTTATCATACAGAGATCGTTCTCCTCCTTTAAGGGGGAAGGTAGGACTGACCAGTTATTCACAAATATTGAAAAAGCCATTTATATTGTTGATGCTGAGGAATAATGGGAATGTCCAAAGTTTAGAGAGAGTGCAAGAGAATGAAAATAATCCACAGCTAAATTAAACTTATGTCATAGTGGGGTACTTTGTGATGGTTTTGCTATTAAGTATAAAACTTGGAAATTCTCAGGTTTAATCTTCTTAAAAGGGCGACATGAAGGATTCTTTTGGTGAAGGAAATGTTCTGTGTTTTGACTGTCTTAATACCGTGATATTGTAGTAATATGATATTGTACTATGATTTTACAAGATATTACTGTTGGAGGAAACTGGACAGAAGGTTGCCAGGATCTGTCTGTATTATTTCTTACAATTGCATGTGAATCTGTCTCTCAGAATAAAAATCTTAATTAAAAAATTAAATAGGATATACTTGAAATACTCTAAAAAGCTGATCAGTGTTTTCTCTGAATGATGACATTAAGGGAAATTAAAATTTTTTTGTGGCTTATATGTATCTTTAAAATTTTTTGGAATGCACAGGAATAACTTTTGTAGTAAAAAAAAGTATCACTTATAAGAATGAATAACTCTGAAAATCTAATCAAACAATTTGAAATACATTTACAGCTTTGTTTTATTATATACAAACTATTAAGAATTAAGAATATTATGTGACACCTTGTGCAGGTCCGCACATTAGAACCTAATGTAAATTAAACACTGCTGACCACCATTGTGTTTCTCTTGTCTAAATAGCCAAAATCTAGATAAGTTGATCCCAACATCTGGCACTGTGCTTAGATACCACATGCTGTTTCTTCAGTAAACTTTTCCACTTGACCCTTATCCCTACCACATTCCTTTATAGAATCACATAGCCTTAATTAGTGGAAAATACCTGTTACTTAACATTTGTTTCAGTTGCTGGGTTCAGTTTTCAGTTGCCAGGCTAGTCCTCTGATTTAGAGAATTACTGCCAAGCATTCTTTGACAGGAAAAGAGATGACTCAACTTCTAATTTTCTTCTCAAAAAGAATTGATTTTTAAAAATCATAGGGCATACATAGTTCACTGTGTATTCTGGTAATTCTTTCCATTGATTTATGACTTCTGTTGCTGAAAATGACACATCTGCTAGTATACTGATGAGTATTCTTTTGTAGGTCATCCTTTATCTTTCGTTGCTTTTAAGAATTTTCTGCAGTTTCACTACTGTTTGTCTAGGTGTGAATTTGATTTCTCTAGTTTGGAGCTAATTTTGTTTTCTGATTCTAAGTATTCAAGTTTCTCTATAACTTGGTAAACATTTCAGTCTTTATATTTTTCTCAAGCAATACCTATCAGTCCTTTATTCTCTCATTCTTTCTCTTCTTTCCATCTGGTACTTCTGTTAGATTTTATGTTGGTCCTTCTATACTCCATGTCTCTTAACATTTCTTGCATATTCATTCTCTCTCTCTCCCCCATTCTGTGTAACTTCAGGTCTGTAATGCAGTTGACCAACTCTCCAGTTGTGTTCACCTGCTGTTTAACCCTTCCAATGATTTTTATTTTTAATTATTATTTTTTATTTCTATAATTCTTATTTTCTAAAGTATGTTTAAAAACACTTATATTTTTACTTTTTATCATGTTTTCATTTCTTTCTTTGACATACTTATTTGACAATTTGTGCTAATATCTCTGTTGTCTTAGGTTCTTAGAAATCTAATAATCTGACTATCTTTTTATCTTTGCTGACATTTCTTCCTGGAAGATTTTTCCTCTTTGAGTTTTATATATTGGAAAATGAGTTCATTTTAAGTGGGGCTTTATCCATAAGAATCTTGTGTTGCCTAGGTTTTAGGTGAATGCCTCCAAAGCATTTGCTTCTGTGTGTTTATATCAGGCCTCCCAAGAATATTACCAGCCTATGATTAGTGAATTTCTTGACCTGGAGGTACCCAGATTATGCAACTAAAATAAATACCAAACCAACTTGAAGGCAGACTTTCTCACAAGATGTTTCTCCCAACCTGAAGCCACCTATGGCAGCAAGTGGCACAATCTTACATATTGTCACCTCCCTTTACAGTATTTTCTAGGACCTCCTAGCTATCAGTTTATAGCTCTTTAAGAAATCTGGGTCTGTGTGGGAATTTCAGTTTTGATGTCTTCCTTTCTTAGTCTCAAGGTCTTGTCTACACCAGTGAGTGGCTATTATAGCCCAAATCTTGATTCCTGATATCAGAAGCTCCCCTTTCCATCTTCTTGTTTTGCTTTTCAATTTCCTCTTGTTTGAGGGCCCTTGGAAATTCTTTCACTTTATTGGTATCTCACCTATGCACTTAACAGAGTGTTTGCAACATTTTGTCCAGCATTTCTGACTTTATGTGGTGAAATATTTTCACCTCTTTTAGTCTTCCATAGTCCTGAGAAAGGCAGTGACTCTGTGTGTGTATTGTAATTAGGAATATTAACAGAAAATTGGGAGAGAAAACATCACCAGCCTAAACCAATAGCTTTTCTTGAAAGTATGTTGACTTTATTGGCCTCTATTCACTAAGAAATAATAAGCAGATCAAAATCTCACAATTTAAGCTCTAAGCAACTTTCCACTTTCCACAGTAAAATGACAGCCTCTGAACAATGTTAACCTTAGCGATGTTTTAAATAACTTGAGACAATTATGTGTTGAACATCTGGTGTTAAAAATAAATCCTTATTAATCAGCAGCAACATCAACCAAGATAGTTTCATGCATCATCAGATAATTCTTTCTGGCCTGAACTTTTTTCTCTGCTTCATCCTGACTGTGATGTTTAATGTATATTTTTTCTTTTTGCGTGAATCAGGATTGTTTGTTCATGCTGTTCAGCATTTAGCAAGGCCTGTCTGCGTTGCTGGTAATAATGAGTCACATACAGGGCTTGGGCTTGTTAAGCAAGAGCAATAGAGAAGTGGTTTTGATGAAGGTATGGAGAGGAGCCCAGAGTGCCCCTGGGACAGACAGCAGCTCTGTGAGTAGTGAAAAGGGCTCTCTTCTCCCAGCAGCTTGGCTTCCTATTTTCAATCTCTTCTCCTTCCAAGAACATTTCCTTCTAATTCCAAACACTATGTTATCAGTAGAGGACATTTTAGATTCTGGTGAAGAGCTGGACCTGGAGGTTTTGGAGGGGGAGTCTCAGGTTACATGTTTCAGACTAACTTGTCCATATAATCCAGGGATCATCATCCTGCAGCAAGCCTAAGCATGCCTCACCTGTGTCCCTGGCAGCCATACTCTCAATAATATACTGTCCCTGTATCTACCTTTTGAAATAAAGTGCAGTTGAAGTCATCTAACAAAACAGGCACCACTCAGCACCACGGAAAGAAGCAGGCATTTATGGGATCCTCCTTCCTCATTTGCAGTCCCTACTCAGGGAGAAGACAGCAGAGCTGTCTTTGTCTTTTGAGATGGTTGTGCATGTGGTTGAATTAGTCTTCTCCCCAGTAGCTTTTTTATTATTGCAGTTTTCAGTTGTTCTTCATATGCACTTCTGTCACTTTTGAGATTTTTGTTTTGGTAGGAATTTCACTTCCTATTCAAATAGTGGCTAATTTCATTGTAAAGTAAACAAGTATTTATTACATGTTGATAGTGCTGTTCTTAACCTAATCATTTGCTCTTTAAACTGATGAATTCAGTTTTATTAAGAGCCTTTAGAGATAATAAGAAGGATTTGCTTTTCTGTCCACTCTTCCATACATTCTGAGTTCTATTCTTGGGTCAAGTTAAATTGATCCAAGAAAACTACTTAAATGGATATATTAAGAGCTTACTGGAAACAGTAAATAAATGCAGGATTATAATACATTATTGGATTGAGAATAGTTAGATCAGTAAGTTAATATGGAACAAGAAACAGTTTGCTGTCTTAGTTAAGCCCCTCCCAGGGTGGACTTCATTGATTATACAGCAAACTCAGAAGACAGTTACGGTTTTTGTTGGGAAATTTATCATTTGTTTTAGTGTCCAGCAACAGAACCACTTTTTATGTTTATGGGATTCCTAACCTGAAAAATACTTGGTTTGTATGGTAGGATATACTATAGGAGCCAAAAGTGCCAGATACTTATTTTCCCTTCCTCTTTTGCAGCTAGGGCACAGACACGTGACCTAGGCTTTACCAATCAGATGCTGCCAGATAGGACTTGCCTCCCTAGCTACACTAGCTCTGTAGGTGGAAGTGGCAATATCTACAGCACTGGAGGGAGCAGTTCTATCTCCAGACCAATTCTGAAACGTGCTTCTGTGCATTTTTTCCTAGTGGCTTAGCCTTAAGCCTATATATGTCCCTCATAGTAGATTCTGTAAGCTATCCTACTGTCTGTTTTGTGACTTAATTTTTGCTTAACAGCTTTCTTGCATTTGAGAGTCGAGACTGACAGCTGTTTCATACAAACTTTACTTAGGGATTTATTGTGTACTTAACATGTTGCCTCATTTCTAGTAATGAGCACTATAACACCTGTCATGCTTTCCTTTTTATTATTCCTGGCAGCCGGATATCTCAGAATCAAGTTTGGAACTTGACTGTAGTACAGAGAGTAACTCTTATAATTAGTACAATTGGCTTATTTACCTTTGCTCCCCCCCCACCCTTGTTTTTAAAATTAATTTTATTTGTATTGTGATATCATTGGTTGTAAGCAGCCTATCAGAAGGCTCCACAGGTCTTTTCAGGCCCTTGTCTGTTCCCCAAATTTTCATTCCTTCTGTGTGGCAGGCCCCTGTGTCTTGGTCTTCTTTCCTTGCCCTTGTAGTTGAAATCACCCTTCTTGCCCAGTTCATACAGCTGGCAAAGGGGGATGATTTAGGCTCCCCGGCCCTACTCTCTTCTCCCTGACTGCTAATAAAAGCTTATTTAAGGATTTCGTAGTTAATAACAATAGAAAACTTTAGCAAAATATGAACAGCCTGGATTCTAAAATCTGGCAATTTTATATGATGTATGGTTCTCTTTCTGAAAGTTACTCAAAGTGCTATTGGGACTCTGCCTCCCTTTTAATTTTCAAGCTTTACTAAACTCCCTCCTATTCTATTTAAACTTAAAATTGTTTTGCTATGAAGTAGTACAAATTTTTTTTTAAGCTCAAATCTATCCAATATTTTAAAAATTGGAATTACATTGTATAATTTACCTTGAGGAAAATTGATGTTTTTCTAACAGTGAATATTTACATTTATGAAGACTTCTTTATTTATGTTTTCTTCAGTGTCTTACAATAAATTTTTGTATCTTCTCCATAAATCCTATATTTTTTCCAAGAGACCTTATTTTTGTTGCTGTTATAAATATGATCTTTAAAAGTGTATTTATAATGTTTGTTGATTGTATAAAACATGCCATCAATTTTTAAATATTAATCTTTTTATTGAAGTAAAGTTGATTTATAATATTGTGTTAGTTTCAAGTGTACAGCATAGTGATTCAGTATTTTTGCAGATTATACTCCTCTATAGGCTGTTACAAAATAACAGATATAATCCCCTGTGCTATACAGTATATTCTTGTTGCTTATCTATTTTAGATATAGTAGTTTGTATCTGTTAATCCCATAACCCTAAATTGTCCCTCCGCCCTTTCCCATTTGGTAACCAAAAGTTTGTTTTGTATATCTGTGAGTCTGTGTCTGTTTTGCATGAGCATTCATTTGTATTATTTTTTTAGATTCCACATACAAGTGATACCATGCAGTATTTATCTTTCCCTTTCTGATTTATTTAACTAAGCATAGTATTCTCCAGACCCATCCACATTGCTGTAAGTGGTAGTATTTTGTTGTTTTTTTATGGCTAATATTCCTCTGTGTCTTCTAAATCCAGTCATCTGTTAATGGTCACTTGAGTTGCTTCCATGTCTTGGCTATTGTAAATAGTGCTGCTATGAACATTGGGTTGCATGTATCTTTTTAAATTTGTGTTTTAAATTTTTCTGGATATATACCTAGGAGTGGAATTGCTGGATCATGTAATAGTTCTACTTTTAGTTTTTTTATGGACCCTCTGTACTATTTTCCATGGTGGCTGTACCAATTTACATTCCCACTAACAGTGTAGTAGCATTCCCTTTTCTCCATGCTCTCTCCAGTATTTATTTGTAGACTTTTTGATGATGGCCATTTTGATTGGTGTGAGGTGATACTTTATTGTAGTTTTTGATTTGCATTTTTCTAATAATTAGTGATGCTGAGCATCTTTTCATGGTGCCTGTTAGTCGGTCATCTGTATGTCTTCTTTGGAAAAAAATGTTTATTCAGGTCTTTATTTTTTGATTGGGTTTTTTAAAAAAATATTCAATTATATGAGCAATTGGTATATTTTGGATATTAACCCCTGGTCAGTTGTATAATTTGCAAATACTTTCACTCATTCTGTAGGTTGTCTTTTTGTTTTATTGATGGTTTCCTTTGTTCTACAAAAGATACTGATTCAAGAAAACATTGCAGTCGTTTATGTCAAAGAGCGTTCTGCCTGTGTTTTCTTCTAGTAGTTTTATGGTTTCTGCTCCTACATTTAGGTCCTTAAATTATTTTGGGTTTATTTTTGTATATGCTGTGAGGAAATGTTCTAATCTCAGTTGTTTTGCAATTGACTGTCCAGTTTTCCCAGCACTGCTTGTTGAAGAGACTGTCTTTTCTCCACTGTGTATTCTTGCCTCCTTTGTTGAAGATGGATTGACTGTAGGTGTGTGGGTTTATTTCTGGGCTCTCTATTCTGTAACATTGAACTGTGTGTTTATTTTTGTGTCAGTATCACACTGTTTTGATTACTATAGCTCTGTAATATAGTCT
Organism: Camelus ferus; assembly: GCF_009834535.1. NCBI lineage: Eukaryota > Metazoa > Chordata > Mammalia > Artiodactyla > Camelidae > Camelus > Camelus ferus. The sequence goes on from NC_045699.1 coordinate 17,042,533, forward strand.
GAATTCTGGGAAGGTTATACCTCTAGCTTTGTTCTTTGTTCTCAGGATTGCTTTGGCAATTCTGGATCTTTCCTACGTTTATGTGAATTTTAGGATTATTCTAATTCTGTGAAAAATGTCATGTTTTGATAGGAATTGCATTAAATCTGTAGACTGCTTTGAGTAGTATGGCTATTTTAATAATATTAATTCCTCCAATCCAAGAATATGAGGTATTTTTCCTTTTTTTGGTATCATTGTCAATTTCCTTCATCGTTGTTTCATAATTTTCAGAGTATAGGTCTTTCACCTCCTTGGTTAAGTTTATTTCCAGGTATTTTTGATGCAATTTTAAATAGGACTGTTTCTTTACTTTCTCTTTCTAATTTTTCATTATTAGTGTATAGAAACATATTTCTGTATTTTAATCTTGTCTCCTGCAACCGTGCTGAATTCACTTATTAGCTCTAATAGTTTTTGGGTGGAGATTATAGGGTTCTCTATTTAGAGTATCATGTCATTGCAAATGGTGACAATTTTTACCTCTTTTCTTCCAAGTTGGATACCTTTATTTCTTTATCTTGTCTAATTGCATGGCTAATACTTCCAACAGTATGTTAAATAGAAGCAGCCAGAGTGGACGTCCTTGTCTTGTTCCTGAATTTAGTGGGAAGGCTTTCAGCTTTTCACCATTGAATATTATGTTGGCTGCATGTTTGTCATAAACAGCTTTTATTATGTAGAGATATGTTCCCTATATACCCACCTTGATGAGAGTTTTTATCATGAATGGATGTTGAATGTTGTCATATGCTTTTTCGGTTTCTATTGAGATGATCATGTGGTTTTGTCTTTCCCTTTGTTAATGTGATATATCACATTGATTCATGTATGTGGAACCATGCTGTGACCCTGGAATAAATCCAACTTGATTATGGTGTATGGTCCTTTTTAAATATTATTTGATTCGGTTTGCTAATATTTTCTTTTTTCTTTTAGTTTTTTTTTTAACATTTTTAATTGAGTTATAATCATTTTACAATGTTGTGTCAAATTCCAGTGTAGAGCACAATTTTTCAATTATACATGAACATATATATATTTATTGTCACATTTTTTTCTCTGTGAGCTATGATAAGACCTTGTATATATTTCCCTGTGCTATACAGTATAATCTTGTTTATCTATTCTACATTTTGAAATCCCAGTCTATCCCTTCCCACCCCCTGCCCCAGTTTGCTAATATTTTCTTGAGGATTTTTGCTTCTATATTCATCAAAGATATTGGCCCATAGTTTTCTTTCTTTCTTTTTCTTTTTTTTTTTTCTTTTTTATAGTGTCTTTGTCTGCTTTTGGTATCAGGATAATGGTGGCCTCATAGAGTAAATTTGGAGTGTTCCTCTCTCTTCAGTTTTTTGGAATAATTTGAGAAGGAGAGATAGAAATTCTTTGTATGTTTGTTATTCTCCAGGGAAGTCATCCAGTCCTGGACTTTTGTTTGCAGGGATTTTTTTAAAAATCAGATTCTGTTTTACTTCTAGTGATTGGTCTGTTCAAATTTTCTGTTACTTCTTGCTAAGTCTTGGCAGACTGTATGTTTCTATAAATTTGTCCATTCCTTCTAGCTTGTCCAATTTGTTGGCATATAACTTTATAGTATTCTCTCATGGTGTTTTGTATCTCTGTCCTTTTGGTTGTTATTTCTTCTCATTCATTTCTTACTTTGTTTATTTTAATTGGGTTATTTGTTTATTTGTTGTTGAGTTGTAGGAATTCTTTATATATACTGGATATTAACCCTTTGTCAGTTATATGGTTTGGAAATATTTTTCTCCCATCCCATAAGCTGCAGAAGTTAAAAAGTTAGATGTGGTTCCATTGTCTCTTTTTACTTTTGTTACCTGTGCTTTTAGTGTCATATACAAGGAATAAACTGCCAAATTCAATGTCTTGAAACTTTCTCCCTATATTTTCTTGTAGTAGTATAGTTTTTAAGTCTAGTGTTTAAGTCTTTAATCCATTTTGAGTTAATTTTTGTATATGGTGTAAGGTAAGAGTCAAACTTTATTCTTTTGTATGTAGATACCCAGTTTTCCTGGCACCACTTATTGAAGAGACTGTCCTTTTCCCATTGTATATTCTTGACACCCTTATTGAGTATTAGTTGACTGTATATGTGTGGGTTTATTTCTGGACTCTGTGCTGTTCTATTTGTTTGTCTGTCTTCATGCCAGTACCACAGTGTTTTAATTACTGTAGCTTTGTAATATATTTCACATTCAGGACATATGATGCCTCCAGCTTTGTTCATCTTCCTCAAGATTGTTTTGGCTATTCTGTGTCTTTGTGGTTCCACATGAATTTTAGGATTCTTTTTCTGTCTGAAAAAAATGCCATTGAGTTATGGTAAGGATTGCTTGGACTTGGTAGATCACTTTGGGTAAGATAGTATAGACATTTAACAATATTAATTCTTTCAATCCGTGAATGCAGGACATCTTTCCATTAATTTGTGTTTTCTTTAATGTCATTAATCAATGTTTTGAAGTTTTCAGTGTGCAGGTCTTTCATCTCATTAGTTAGGTTTATTTCTAAGCATTTTATTCTTTTTTAATGCTATTGTAAATGGGATTTTGGGGGGTAGTTCATTGTTAGTGTATAGAAGTGTAGCTGATTTTTTAATACTTATTTTATATCCTACAACTTTACTGAATTCATTTATGAGTTCTAGCAGACTGTTTTTGTTTTTGTTTTTAGTGTATTTTGTAGTCTTTAATGTTTTATGCATATCAGATTGTCTTATCTGCAAACAGAAATAACTTTACTTCTTTCTTTGCAATTTGGATGTTCATGCTTTCTTCTTTCCTTTCTTCGTCCCTCCCTCTCTTTCTCTCTCTTCCTTCCTTTCTTCCTTCCCCCCTCCCTCCCTCCCTCCCTTCTTTTGTGTAATTGCTGTGGCTAAGACACATAGTATGATGATGTATAGAAGTGGCAAGAATGGGCATCCTTGCCTTGTTTCTGATGTTTCAGTTTCAGGAAATGCTTTCAGGTTTTCACTGTTCAGTATGATGTTAATTGTGGGCTTTTTGCATATGGTCATTATTATGTTAAGGTAATTTCTTTCTGTTCCTAAATTGTTGAGAGTTTTATCATAAGTGGATGTTGAATTTTGTCAGATGCTTCTTCTATATCTATTGAAATGATCATTTTGGGTAGTATTTTGATTGCCAGTTTAAATCTCTTCATTTATTGTAAGTCTATTCAGATTGTCTTTTTCTTTTGAGTTAATTTTGCAAATTTGTGTTTTTCTAGGACTTTGCCCATTTTATCTGGGTTACCTAACTTGTTAGCATACAGTTGTTTATAGTATTTGTATCTACAATCATTTTGATTTCTGTAAGATCAGTAGAAGTGTCCCTTCTTTTATTTCTAATTGTAGTAATTTGAGTCCCATTACTTTTGTCTTGATTAATGAAGCTAAAGTTTTGTCAATTTTGTCCCTTTTTTAAAAAAGAATCAGCCTTTTGTTTAATTGATTTTCTTTATTATTTTTCTATTTCTGTTTCATTAATCTCCACTCTAATCTACTATTTTCTTTCTTCTTGCTTTAGGTGTATTTTGCTCTTCTTTTTCCAGTATCTTAAAATGGAAGGTTAGGTTATTGATCTGAGATCTTATATTTTTCTTAAATTAGATATTCACAGCTATAAATGTCTTTGTGAGCACTGCTTTTGCTGCATCCCTTAAGTTTTGGTATGTGTCTTTTTACTCATTTGAAAGTATTTTTAAAGTTCATTTTTGATTCCTTCTTTGACCCATTGGTTATTTAGTATTGTATTGTTTAATTTCCTTGTATTTCTAAATTTTTCAGTTATTATTAATGACTTCTAGTGTTGGAAAACATATTTTTGTATTATATATATCCTTTTAGTCTTATAATTATTTTTATCCCAAATACTTCATTAAAACAATCTTTTCATTATTTTTATCTTCTATACTTTAAATTCATTGAGGTTTAACATCTATCCTGGAGAATGTCACATGTACACTTGGAAAGAATGTATATTCTTTTCCTGTTTTGTAGAGGGTACTATGATTGGTCTATAAATGAGTGCTTTATTGTGTTGTCCAAGTCTTCTATTTCCTTGTTGATCTTCTGGCTAGTTGTTCTGTCCTATCTTTTACTGAAAGTGGGGTATTGAAATTTTAAAGTATTCTTGCTGACTTGTCTGTTTCTACCTTAATTCTCGGTTTTGTTTTATATATTTTTATGCTCTGTTTTTAGGTACATATATGCTTATAAATGTTATGTCTTCCTCATGAGTTGACTCTTATCATTATAAAATGTCCCTCTTTATTTTATCTCTAGCAGCATTTTTTAACGTCTATTTTTTTCTGACATTAGTATAGCCATTCCTGGTTTCTTTTGGTTACTGTTTGCATATCATATCTTTTTCTACCCCTTTACTTTGAATTTGTTTGTATTTTGAATCTAAAATGCATCTTCTGTGGAAAGTATATAGTTGAATCTTGTTGTTTTTAATCCAGTCTGACAGTCTCTGCCTTTGAATTGTTTAGTATAGTTACATTTAACATGATTATTGATATATGGGCAAACCTTGTTTTACTGTGCTTCACTTTACTGTACTTCACAGATACTGTTTTTTACAGATATTGTTTTTTTACAAATTGAAGATTTGTGGCAACTTTGGGTTGATCAAATCTCTTAGTGCAATTTTTCTACAGAATTTGCTTACTTCATTTCTCTGTGTCACATTTTGGTTATTGCAATATTTCAAACTTTTTCATAATTATTATGTTAGTTATGGTGATCTGTGATCAGTGATCTTTGATACTACTACATCTAGCTGAAGGCTCAGATGATGGTTAACATTTTTTAGCGATAAAATATTTTAAATTAAGGTATGTATATTTTTTCAGACATAATGCTGTTGCACACTTACAGTGTAAACATAACTTTTATATGCAATGGGAAAACAAAGAATTCTTGTGACTTGCTTTATTGTAATATTCCCTTTATTGTGGTGGTCTGGAACCAAACCTGCAATATCGTTGAGATATGCCTGTAGTTAGATTTATATCTGCCATTTTACTTCGTGTTTTCTCTATGTCTTGTGTCTTTTTTTTCTTCTATTCCTCCTTTATTGCCTTATTTTGCATTGAATTAATATTATCTAATGTAGCATTTTAATTTTTTAATGTTTTTTGCACTATATGTTTTTAAAGTAACTTTTTTACTGATTGCTCTAGGGCTTGCTATATACATCTTAACTTATCAGAATCAGATTCAGATTAATATTAACTTAATTCCAATGAGATTTAGAAAAATTACTCTTACTTAGTTCTATTCCCTATTCTGTGCTTTCTGTTAGTCTTGCCATAAATGTTACATACCCAACAATATATGCTTATAATTATTACTTTGTATAATTTTATGTCTTTTAGACTAGCTGAGAGAAGAAAGGGTAGCAAGTATATATTTATAGCATTTGTTATATTAAACTGCTTATTTATTACTTCTGATCCTCTTCATTTATTCTCAGAGATTCAAATTACCATCTGGAGTTATTTCCTTAGCAGAATACAGCTTTGCTTTTATAAGGTACTTCCAGCAAATATTTTACAGTTTTATTTGTTATAGACTCAAGAATACATTATATACATATTGTTTGATACAATTGCTTTCAAAAAAATTTTGTTGTTGTTTTTTTTTTGGGGGGGTAAGTAATTAGGCTTACCTTTCTATTTATTTTTAGAGGAGGTATTAGGGATTAAACCCAGGACTTTGTGTATGCTAAGCATGCACTCTACCACTTGAGCTATGTCCTCCTCACTGCAATTGCTTTTTAAATTTAGTAGGAGGAGAAAGGAGAGAAATAAGCATTTATGCTGTCTTTTATACTTTTATACTTGACTTTGGGGTCACTCACTTTCAGTCTGATTAATTTCCTTTAAAATTTCTTGTAAGGAGGGTCTGCTGCTAATAACATATTCTCTGTTTTTGTTTATCTGAAAGTATCTTCAATTTGCTTTAATTTTTTAAAGATAGTTTTGCTTAATATAGGATTCTTGGTTAACAGTTTCTTTCTTTGAGCACTTTCAATATGTTATTCTGCCTTCTGGCCTCCATTGTTTCTGCTGAGAAGTCAGATTTTAATCCTATTGGAATTCTCTTGGAAGTGATAAGTCATTTTTTTATTGCTTTCTGTCGAGATTTTCTCCTTTTCATTGATTCTCAGCATTTTTACTATGATGTTTCTGTTTGTGGATCTCTGTGTTTGTTGAGATTCTTGGGTGTGTAGATTATTATTTTTCAATAGATTTGAGAAATCAGCATTTATTTCTTCAAATATTGCTTCACTTAATAGTCACCCACTCTGAAGCTCTGTTCATTCTTCTTTCTCTTTTTTCTTCAGGTTGTGTAATCTTCATTGATCTTTCTTCCAATTTGCTTATTATTACTTTTGCTAATTTAAATCTACTATTGAGACCTTTAGTGAATTTTTCACTTCAGTTATTGTACTTTTCAACTCTAGAAATTCCATTCTGTTCTTTTTTTATAATTTCCGTCTCTTTATAGATACTCCCTATTTGCCTCAACATTTTCATCATACCGGTTTTGCTCTTTAGTCATGGTTCCCTTCAGTTCCTTGAATGTAGTTATAATTGCTGCTTTGAAGACTTTGTTTAATTTGATATCTGGTTGCTCTCCCAGGCAGTTTATGTTGCCTAATTTTTTTCCACAGTATGGGTCATACTTTCCTGTTTCTTTGCATGACTAATTTTTATTGGAAACTAGATATTTTAGGTAATATATTGTAGCAACTCTGGGTACTGGTGCCTCCCTCTGGTGCTTGGTATTACTGTTTGCTGGTTTATTGGTCAAGTAACTGGCTGCATTATTTTAGTGGAGTCATTTCTCTCTCTTGCACTGGTAAATTTCTGATATTGCTCCTCAGAAGCATATCCTTGGGTTATGCCCACAGTTACCTGTGATTACCTGTGGTACCAGTTAACTTGGGTTAACTGTTTTTTAACAGTGTTATTTTCAGGGTTCTCTTTGGCTGTCTCTGTCCCTGAACATACACAGCTGTAAAGCTCTACTAATTGCTGGATGATTGCTTCATTGCTTTCAACAATGCTCTGGGGCATAAATTGCTTACCAACTGAATTGATGAAATTCAGAATCCTTTGATGGGATAGTTCTGGAAGTCAGTTATTGAGATTTGTTCTGACCCCAGACAGTCTCCCCCCAGCTATTTCCTTCTCAGCTTCTCTCACACAAACTAACCAGCCAACAGTTTAGCTTATATGTCCAGTGATTCTTCCAATATCATCCCAGTTGTTCTTTACCACAACCTCTGCTGCTTTTGAGAGTCCTTAGGGTTGAACTTCACACTCTGTTGCAAATGAAGTAAGTTCCTTTTGGAAGAGGATAGGAGTTCTCTGGATTGTGGCCTGCTCTCCCTCTAGGCAGAATCTCTCAGTTATGGCTATGGAGCTGAAAGTGGGGACCATGGCAAGCTTCTCAGTGACACTTCCAATTTAGGAGCTGAATGCTCAGTGGTGGGGGTGGAGGGGGAGACAGTACCTTCAGCTCTTTTTTCCCTTGACACTTGCAGCATAGAATCACTGCCTTACAAGCCAGGAGAAAGATGATTTGGGCCCTGTATTCTCAGTAGCACCACACCCAGGGTAGAGCCTTCTTGGGGCCTGGGCAGAAGAGAGACCCCACCTCTCATGTACACTTGCCCATAACTTAGCCTCAGTAACAGATAGAGGGGCAGGATGAGAAATACTGACATCCTACCTATCCTGGAATGATAGTGTTACCCCAGAACTGGGTTTGTCTCTTGATAGATATCTAGACAAAAGACAAAACCAAGCCAAAGATTGAGAGAAGGAAGTACTTATTACTTGCAGCAAGTAGGGAGAATGTGGGGGATCTTTCCTAAGCTCTGAACAGCAAACTTGGGGAGATGTTAAGCTAAGGGAACATGCATACTCATGAAGGGGCTTGAGCAGAGAAGAATTCAGCGTAGAACTGGGGCCAACATCAATAGAGTTCAAGCTTTAGTTGATTGAAGGTCAAGAAGGTCAACATCACCATTCCATCCTCCACCTGGGTGGGGGCCTTTGTTCATGCAGAAGTCAAAGTCATGTGTCAATCAAATTGTTATGTATATTCCTTGAGGAGAAAGTAGGACTCTGTTTTATCACTGAACTGTTGTTTTTTGACTCATTTTCCTTTGTTCCTGCATCCCCTTACTTCCCTTAAGATCATTGATTACTGAGACCTGTTGAAGGGACAAGCATTGTGGCCAGGCTTAGATCACAAAATGGCTTAGGCTGAAAATGGCTACTTTTATGTCAAGAAAGCTATACTTGGTTTTCTCCAGGGGACCCTCCTTACCCTACTACTTACAAAATCCCTCCAGCTGGGAACTGGAGGAGGTGGATTCCTGTGTTCTTGGCTGTACCAGCCTGGAGTGAAGTTCCCATCTTGCTGAGTTATCAAGGAGGAAGGAGGAAGCAGATCTCTGTTTAAATACCACAGACTCTCAGTTTTTTTTTTTTTTAATTATTTAAAAATTTCTTTGAATGTGTGTTTCTTTAGTTGCTGTATGTCCTTCAACCTGTATACAGAGATTTTAACTGGTTGTTTAAAAGTAACTTTTACTAGCTTCACTGGTAACTGAGTCCAGAGTTCCTCATACTGTCAAGCTGGAGGTCAGAGTCACACCACCCATTCTTTTTGGCTCCCCTTTCTGGACCATTTATTCTCTTTAATAAGATTTAGGTTAGACCTCCTGCTACACTTTATGTTTCAAGATCTCTGTCATATTTTCCATCTCTTTATTTCTCTGTACATCCTGGGTTTCTCCTTTCATTCATAATCCAGCTTATTACTTTTCTCTCCAGCTCCATCTAATGTTCTGGGTAAATCTCTTCTGAGTTTCTAATTTTATTGACTATCTTTCAAATTTCCTTCAGTACTACCTATATTTTAAAAATATGTTAAGATAGAGTCTCATTGTTTTCTTATATTTTCTTTTCTATGGGTTTCTTCCTGATCATTTATCCAATACATATTTCATGGTATATATCTGATCCATTCTTAAATTCTAAGAAATTTTGATCCATTGCTTTCTAAGATTGTTCACTATGAATGCCTTAAATTTTATGAAATGCTCTTTCTGTGTATATTAACATGTTTTAAATCTTAATTAAAACAGAGAGGTTATCACCTTTTCATGTGTTTAAATGACGGTAACTTTGAATTAGAATTTCTTTTTTTTTTTTTTTTTGCAACTCATATTAAATTGATGGATGAAGGCAGTAAAACTTGATGATTGCTAAATCCAAGAGAGATGAGACATTATGTAACTCCTGATGGACAAATACTCCATATTTTCTGAAGTAGCCTTGGAAAACCTCTCCATATACAACTTAGCAATTTAGAGGAAGTACAGAGGATAGAGGATAATGTTAAACTATGCTTTGGGGATGCAGGTACAAAAATCTGGATTATATAAAACTCTCAAGGACAAACAATTGGATTTCTTTACCAGAAACCAGTTATAGTTTATAAACTGTAAGGAGAAAGAGAGAGGTGGGTGCACAAGAAAGATGGCGACGGGGAGAAAGGAAGTTAGTGAAAGGGCCAGCAAGAGAGGAAGATGAACACAGAGTTTAAAAGGAACAGAAAATACATATCAACCAACTGCAGTGTGTGTGCTGCAACTGCTTCCTGATTCAAATAAAGAATGTGTAAAAAATTGGCATTTATGAAACATTTGAACTTTTGACTATTTAGTACATATTTAATGGCATTAATGAATTTTTATTCATTTATGTGTACTAATGATATTGTTGTTATCTTAAAATACTTATCCTTTAGAAGTGCCCTTGAAGTATTCATGGATGAAATTATATAATATATGTGAAATGCTTCAAAAATAACATGGGAGGAGAGTAGTGGGTTGGAGTATAGAAGAAACAAACTGGCTATGAGATGATAATTCTTGAAGATGAGTGATGGAGAAGGATCATACTGTTCTTTGTATTTTTGTATGTATTTGGAATTGGCTTTCCTATTACTCCTTTAGCCTTGTGAACTTGATTCTTACAGGGAGGGAATTTGTAAACTAAAGTGAGATCAAAAACAGTAGTTAATGAATGCATCATCACATTCCGATGTGTAGACTTTTTAAGACTGAATCATCCATAAAACTGAGGGCATGGTTTGAAAATACTGACAATTTCCTGTTATCTTCCCTAAATGAAATCATCAAATGTTTCTGTTTTTTACTGTGCAGAAATGCGCTCTGCAACAAAATACCTATGAAATAAAATACATATCTCTTTTTCAGTTAAATGCTTTTCAAAAATCATTTTTTCAGGATCCTTTTTGTTTTTAAAAGATATGTAAGATTTTAAAAGATGAAGGAACATATACAAAAGATTAAGGACACACAGTTCAAGAGATCTAGAGTATTCAGCATGAAAACCAAATAAATACAATTCGAATTTTAAAGGCAGAGTAGCTAAGCAGAAATGAAGTTAAATTGTATAACAATTAATCTTTGAAAATATAGACGTAAAGGCAATCAAGTAACGTAAAATCCTAAGATGTGAGCAAATTAAGTGGAAGACGTATCATGACTAGTTGTTCAGTTTCTATGTTCAACTTAAACTACTGATTGAGGTAAAACCAACAACTTTTCATTGATTGCTCAGTAAGTATAAGGCATGTGCCAGGCTTTTGGGAGTGGCACCTAAATCACTTCACAATTTATAGAAACCTACCAAAAAAATAAAAGATAAAGAATGTATGGAAGGAATGGCAGGCAATCAACAGAGCCATGTGAAATCAATGATAGTTGCTTTTTAATCATATTTCCACTCAGCTGTTTTTCACTACAAACAAATGTGTTTTACAATAAAAATATGTAAATATTTGAAGTTGTAGTTAGAGCTATTAAAAAAAGAAACCTAGAATGTCCTTGGGAAGACAAATTACATGACAGTATGAACAACAGAAGCAAATAATTGTCAAGGCAACAGAATAAATGTTATGTGATTTTTTTGCCAACTCAGAATTCAATACCCAGAATTCTTAATTCCTTCCATCCTTGGTATTTTTCAACTATATTATACCCTGATTAATCTTCACTTTTGCTAAGATAACAAGGCTGCACAAATTGCGAAAATAGGAGAGAATGGGAAAAAGACTCTAGTACCATTAATTAAGGCACCAACATAAGATCTGTAAATGTGTTCATTCCCTTGGAAGTCATAGATTTTTGGCTTCTGTCTTGCCAGGACACCACAATCCTTATCATGAATTGAACAGTTACAGGGAGCCAGACTGTAGGCTCACATCCACCCATAGGCAGGTCCCACTTTGCCTCTGGGATTCTTTCTTTTTTTCTTTTTAATGAGGTTGTACTTTTATTGAGCTTTTCTTTTTTTTTTTTTAACTTTTTTTATTGATTTATAATCATTTTACAACGTTGTGTCAAATTCCAGTGTTCAGCACAATTTTTCAGTCATATATGAACATATACACACTCATTGCCACATTTTTTTCTCTGTGAGCTACCATAACATTTTGTGTTGGGATTCTTTCTTTTTTAATGTTACCATTTCCTTCCTTCCTTCCTCCCTTTCTCTTTCTCCTCTTTTCTTTCTCTCTTTACACAATATTGAATATAGTTCCCTATGCTATACAGTAGCACCCTGTTAATCTATTTTATATATAGTAGTTAGTGTCTGCAAATCCTAAACTTCTAATTTATCCCTCCCTGCCTCTTTCCCTCCTGTAACCATAGGTTTGTTTTATATGTCTGTGAGTCTATTTCTGTTTTGTATAAGTTTATTTGTGTCATATTTTTTAGATTCCACATATGAGTGCTATCATACAGTATTTTTCTTTCTCTTTCTGGCTTATTTCACTTAGAATGACAATCTCCAGGTCCACCCATGTGGCTGCAGATGGCATTATTTTTTCCTTTTTTTGGCCAAGTAGTATTCCATTGTATAAATATACCACAGCTTCTTTATCCAGTCATCTGTTGATGGACATTTAGGTGGTTTCCATGTCTTGGCTATTGTAAACAGTGCTGCTATGAACATTGAGGTACGTGTATCTTTTCAAATTAGAGTTTCCTCTGGATATACGCCTAAGAGTGAGATTGCTGGATCATAGGATAAGTCTATTTTTAGTATTTTTAAGGAATCTCCATATGATTTTTCATAGTGGCTGTACCAAATTACATTCCCACCGACAGTGTAGGAGGGTTCCCTTTTCTTCACACCCTCTCCAGCATTTACCATTTGTGGACTTTTTAAGGATAGCCATTCTGACTGGTGTGAGGTAATACTTCATTGAAGTTTTAATTTTCATTTCTCTGATAATTAGCAATATTGAACATTTTTTTCATGTTGGCCATCTCTATGGCCTATTGGCCATCTATATGTCTTCTTTGGGGAAATGTCTGTTTAGGTCTTCTGCCGACTTTTTGATTGGGTTCTTTGTCTTGTTATTAAGTTGTATGAGCTGTTTGTATTTTCTGGAAATTAAGTCCTTTTCAGTCACATTGATTGCAAATATTTTCTCCCATTCCATAGGTTGTCTTTTCATTTTGTTTATAATTTCCTTTGCTGTGCAAAAGCTTTTAAGTTTAATTAGGTCCCAGTTGTTTATTTTTGCTTTTATTTCTATTGCCTTGGTAGACTGACCTAGGAGAACATTGCTATGATTTATGTCAGAGAATATTTTGCCTGTGTTTGCTTCTAGATTTATGGTGTCCTGTCTTATGTTTAAGTTTTTAAGCCATTTTGAGTTTATTTTTGTGTACTGGTGTGAGGGAGTGTTCTGTCTTTATTAATTTACATGCGGCTGCTCACTCTTCCCAATAACACTTGCAGAAGAGACTCTTCTCCATTGTATATTCTTGCCTCCTTTGTTGAAGATTAATTGACTGTAGGTGTATGGGTTTATTTCTGGGTTCTCTGTTCTGTTCTGTTGATCCATATATCTGTTTTTGTGCAAATACCATGCTGTTTTGATTACTGTAGTTCTCTAGTATTGTCTTAAATCTGGGAGGGTTATTCCTGCAGCTTTATTCTTTTTCTTTAGTATTGCTTTGGCAATTTTGGGGTCTTTTTGTGATTCCATATAGATTTTAGGATTATATGTTCTAGTTCTGTGAAAAATGTCCTGGGTAATTTGTTAGGAATCACATTAAAACTGTAGATCACATTTGGTAGTGTGGCCATTTTAACAATATTAATTCTTGCAGTCCAAGACCATGGGATATCTTTCCGTTTCTTTAAATCATCTTTAATTTTCTTTATCAACATTTTATAGTTCTCAGCATGTAAGTCTTTCACCTCCTTGGTCAGGTTTATTCATAAGTATTTTGTTTATTTTTGATGCAATTTTAAAAGGGATTTTTTACTTTGTTTTTCTGGTATTCCATTGTTAGTATAAAGAAAATCTAATCTGCCACTCTATGTCTTTTGATTAGAGCATTTAGTCTATTGACATTTAAAGTAATTATTGGTATGTATTTACTGCCATTTTAAACCTTGTTTTCCAGTTGATTTTGTACTTCTTCTATGTACCTTTTTCTTTTTGTTTTTCTTTTTGTGGTTTGATGATTTTCTTCTGTATTATGCTTGAGTTCTTTACTTTTTGGTTCTTGTGACTGTTACATGTTTGTGACTCTGTTATATGTTATTGTATGTTTTTGTTTTTCAAGTATGTTAACCCCTTTCTATATCTACTTATTTTATACTGGTAATCATATAGGCTTAAACACATTAAAAATAGAAAGAAGACATCCTGCATTTTTCTTGATCCCCTCCCCCACCTTTTATGATTTTGAGGTCCTCTTTTATATATTCATGTTTATTCTCTTACTGTTCATTGCAGTTATCATCGCATTTCCAATTGATTTTTTTCTTTTTTCTATAGATTCTTGCTTTTCTATTTAGAGAAGAACTTTTAATGTTTCTTTTAGAATAGTTTTAGTATTGCTATATTCTTTTAGTTTTTGCTTGTCTGAGAAATTCTTCATCTCTGCTTCTATTCTAAGTTTTAATCTTACTGGGTAGAGTATCCTAGGTTACAGGTCTTTCTCTTTCAGGACTTGGAATATATCTTGCCACTCCCTTCTGGCCTGCAACCTTTCTTTAGAGAATACAGCTGTTGCCTTATTGTGGGGTCCTTTGTAACTCTTTGTTTTTCTCTTGCTGACTTTAAAATCTTCTCTTTATCTGTAATTTTTGCCATTTTAATTATAATATGTCTTGGTGTAGGTATGTTTGGGTTCATTTTGTTTGGGACCCTCTGTGCTTCCTGTACCTGGATATCTGTGGAGAGCTAACAGTTATAAAGGGCCAGAGGCAAGAGCAATTCCAGCCTTCTTGGAGCTGGAGCCTAAGAACTGCTCTGTCCGCTATGGTAACCCTTAGTCACATGCATCTGTTGAACACTTCAAATGTAGCAATGTGACTGAGAAACTGAATTTTAATTTTATTTAATTTTAATTTATAATTTCAGTATACTTGCAACAACTTTGCTATTTAACTTTTCAAAGTAAATTTTATGAAATGTAAATATAGGTCAAATATTTTTGATAAGAGTTTAACATTTGAATTGAGATGCCCTGTTGGTATAAAATACATGCCAGATTCCAAAAGTTTAGTATTTGAAAAAGAATGTGTAAAGTTTCATAACTTTTTAATATTGACAGTATTGTTGACATACTATTTTGGAAATATTAGATCAACTAATTTCATTGTTTCTTATTGTTAAATGTGGCTCCTAGAAGAAGATTTAAAATTACATATTGGTTCCCATTAAATATCAATTGAATAGCTCTGATCTAGATTGCCATGAGGTGTGGGAAGTGAGAGAAGAGGCTGGAGTAAGCCAGAACATGCAGGGCTTGTGATGAGGAGGGGGATGCTGTACATTCAAAATAGTATTGACTGAAAACCTACTGAGTGTCAGACACTGTTCTGGCCACTTGGGATATGCACCAGTGAATGACAAGATTCCTGCTCTCACAGAGTTTACATTTAGAGAGAGCAGGGCAGGGGGGTCAGCAAACAAATACAATAAACAAGCAAGCAAACAGAAACAAATACTAGAGCATGTTGGGAATGTTAAAGAGTTATGGGAAAAAAAAGTTGAGCCAGGAAATTGTCCACAGGAGAGCTTGGGGTGTGGAGTGAGGATCATTGCCTTCTGTTAAAGTAGGATGGTTGTGGTTGACCGACTGAGGTTTATTTTGAATAGAGGAGAAGCAGTCGACAAGCTCAACAGAGGCTGGAAGATACAAAGACAGAGAAAGGGAGACTGAGACACCAGTACAGAAGTGTGCACAATTTTGAGATGGCAATGAAACCCAGATTACAGTGTCCCAGACTGACCAATAAAAAAAAGAAACTCTAGGGTGGGGCTATGCGATCTGTTTTACGAAGCCCTCCAGATGATGCTGACGTGCACTGTCATAAATGACAACAGAGGGGGAAAGAATCTGAGGAAGGTAGTGGGGGTATCCTTGGAAGTTCTCTGCAGATGCTTCAGTTTTGTCAGTGAAGAAGGAACTGAAGTTACCTGCTCAAAGTGAAGATGGATGAAGAGCTGATGAAGGGTTTATATAGGAAAGATAGGATCAGATCTTCACTTACACAAATATTCATTGATCTTGTGCTAAGTACAAGGAACAGAGGATCTCACAATAAGTGAAAAAGACTTATGAAGGCTTTTATGAAGGCTTACCCAATAATGAGACAGATAATTAGTCCATATCTGAACGACAGCTCTTAAAATACTTGAAATGTTCACTTAAGATTTTCTCTTAAATGGTTAGACATAGTTCCTTTAACTGTTACATATGTGGCATGATCTTCCCAGTCCCCAGACCCTTCTATTGGTGCTTTTTTAGATCGTCATTGTGCTCCTGAAAGTATTGTGCCCAGAACTGGACACAGTGTTCCAGACACGACCCAACAGAATTCAATGTCAGGTTAAGAAAGAAACGATTTTATTTTATATGAATTGTTAGAAAGCATGGTCTCCTCTAGTTTCCATTCCTCAAAATGTATAAACTAAGAGTAGACGCTTTGGTAAAAAGTCCAAACAGTACAGATAGGTATGAAGAAGACAGCAGGTCTCTGAATTCGTACTGCCGAGGTTATCACTCAGCTTCTTTCCAGAAAAACTATGAACATTAAGCACCAATATGTTATCCACACACCTACACCCTTATTTTACATATGTTTCTGATTTCCAGTTTTACCACAATCATTCCATATTGGCGCATAAAGTTCTTATTTATTTGAATTGGTGCCCCTTAAACTCCCTCCCACCACTGAGAGTTTTAGCCATTCCTAAGCTTTGGCCTATTATAAACAACTCCAGGATGCACCAAGGCTAGTTTGTTAAGTATTTTCTGGTCTCAAATGTAACTCTGCTGTCCCAGCCTTCTCCACTCTTTTTTGATTAACACTCTGCATATGAACTATTCTGGTTGTCTCATCATCAAAATCAGGAAAAACAATGCAAAACAGAAATGAGCAGCTCACAATGCCAATAGTTTCTAAGTAGTTGCAGATGTACTAATCAGCAGCTCTGCACTCTTCCAAGGGACTGAGTCACTGAGCTAGAACTTTGCCATCATGCCCATAATCCACAGGGAAAACTTCGAAGTGCTCAAAACTAATCACAATGTCACTTATTTTTGTAGCTGAAAAAAAGAAGTGAAATATCATAGAAGTGTGAAGCGTTCCAGGAAGAAATGGTCAGCAGTCCTCAAGAATGAGGTATGAGAAAAATTATATTAATTTGCTTTGTTTAAGGAATGAATGATAGGTAACCAGAATACTGTATACGCCATTTGGAAGTCTGAAAATGAGGTTGCAAAGAAAATGCCATTTTGGCCTTGACATCCTCAGACATCTACCAAGAATGAAGGAGCGTAAGGTATAATATATGTTACACAGATTCACTAGGTCCTCTGTGGATCTTTCATGTGCAAACAGTTGAAACCACTTCATCAGAGAATCCAAGAACTGTACTCACATGTAACCCAAACCGATCAGTATTAATTCTGAAGGGTAACGGGTTTATTTTGTTGTTCACCATTAGCAGCTTATTATTGTGAAGACAATTTCTTAGACACAAACACATTCACTCTACAGACTCTTTAAACAGACAAGAGATATATCACTGAAGGACCCAGTAACAGACCATAGTGAGGAGGAGTAATTCTGAGGGGAAAATGCTCTTCCTATGATAGAAAACAAAACACATTCCTATAAAATTGACAATAAAAAACAGAAGCAAGCTTTCATTTTCTTTATTACAAAACAAAAATCATAAAAAGGAGGAGAAACAAAGTCAAATATCAAGTTAAAAAATATCTGACACACTGTAATGTGTCTACGTAGTCCCTTAAATAATTTAAGACTCTGTATTAAACACCCAGCTTTCCCCAAGTTGTTGCAAACCCAAGTATGGTTCTGACTGTACAGTCATTAATGACCTTTTAAACAAAATAAAGATGGAACTCAAAGAAAACTCTTCTTAATATTACCGTCATAACTTTTGCTACATTACCAAGAAACTGTTTTCAAGAACTGGATCTAAGTATATTTTTATAACAACGTTACCATTTGATTATATTCATTGTAGAAAAATGTGAAGACACAGAAAATTTAAGGAAAGAAAGTATACAGCATCCCTCCCTCCAAATACAACGACGAAAGATTACATTTTTCTAGTCTTTGTACATATTTATGTAGAATTTTAAAACAATTAGTAATGTAAAATGCATACATACCCTTTTTTCATTTCTTATTGTACAGGAACTTTTTCTTTAGTACAGTAAGTGTGAAAACATGATCTTCAGCTGGCATCTTCAAAATCTAATTAGAGCTAACTACAATTTACCTCCAGTTGCTGGATATTCAGATTGTTTTGAATATTTGCTAATACTGTTAGACATCCCTCTTTATACATAATTATTTGTATCTCTGATAATTTCTTAGAGATAAATTCCTAGGAGTAGAGTACCCAGCACAAAGGAAGTACTTTTAAGCCTTTTGGTACATTTTACCCAACTGCCCTCCAAAAAGATTGTACCAGTTTACAGTCACAAAAATAAATAGCCTAAGAGTCTCATTTCTTCTTCGTATTCCTTGGCAACATAGGAAACTGGATGTTACTGCCCACCCTTTGTTACAAATTTATTGGGAGAATGGTGAATCATGTCTTCTTGTCTTTTTTTCTAAAGTGTAAGAATCTTCCCACATGTTTACTGGTCATTTGCCTTCTTTCTGTTACTTGAAGCAGTCCAAGTCTTTTAGAGGACATCTCTGATGTGACAGTGTCTTGTCTTATTGCTTGTTCGTCCTTAATGGGCAAGGGCATGAAAGCTACATATCTCTTCGATATTTTCTCAAGTTAAGCAGGAATTCCCCAAATGACTGGAATTAGAAGGTCTCATCTTCTAGGCAGCCATGCTATTTTAATGTCTTGGTAACAAAACAGAAAACTGGGCCATATTCTGAAAGGAAGAAAGTAGGCACAGATTATGATTAACCAAGCACCTACGTATAGGGAGAGACGTTCATGCTTTGTGGGGGCGTGATAGTCACCTGGAATGCTTGTCCACAGAGTTTGATTTTATAGAGTGAGGACTCCTGGGATATACATTCAGTAAGCGCTCCAGAAAATTTTCATGTCCACCAAAATTTAAAAATCACTAAGCAGATGTGGGACTGAGCATAACTCCTTAACTTCTGTTAGCTTCTCATTTTCTTTTCCTGCAAAGTGAGTTCAGAATATCTGTCTCAGAGGACTGTTCTGATCCTCACTTATCTCCACCCCCTTGACATTCTCTAGGACACATGTTACATACACACCAACCCCCAGTCTGGACTATTGTTTATATGCAACCTCCCTCATTCTCCTTATACCACTAAAAAGTCATTGAAACTTTAATGTTAGTATCTCCAAGTAGAATAGTATCTTCTTCATTATCCCAGGTCTTATGTATCTGTGTAAACCACAGCTTGACATACAGTGGGTGCTAAGTATCTCTGAATTGAATTAGTGAGTGAATTAATGATACACATTTCAGTGCTGAGAGAATTGAAAATACTACCCCAGAACACGGGATTATTACTGTGCTGTTCCTTAATGCTGCAGAATGGAGGCCATGATTCTCAATTTTGTCTAGAGCAGCAGCTCTTCATTTTCTCTCTTTAGATCACATTTCCCTTTGAGACTAAGGAAAGCTATGCAGATGAACCCTCTTTAAAAATGCATACATACAGAAACACAATTTTATATACACTTTAAGAAGCTTTATAGGAGTCAAGAACACCAGTTTCTACTATTTAAACATTTTTCCTTAAAAATGAAGCTGAAATAATGAATTTATTGCATGAGAAATTGTCTTCTAAAGTTTAAGAGACTATGGTCAAAATGGGGTCAGAAACCTTAAACAATATGAAACACACTATTGCACCTTGCAGGTAACATTAGCCTCTTCAGCAGCAGAAGAGTGAGTCACATTTCCTGCCAATCAACAGTGTGTTTATTTAGACAAGCCAAAGTCATGCTGCTCTGCTGCGTTACACTCACCATATTCAGCCAGATGTAACCATTTCTAGTTTAAACGGACATTCTTCAATTCTTAGAACTTATTTTCTGTTTCTTCATCATTATAAGGGCGCTTGAATTTCAGTTATGATGAAATACTTCATGAGGGAAAGGGGCTGTCACTTACTCCTTAAAGAACACTCATCTTCTGAGTATACAGCTTAAAACCAACAGGTATTTGTCTCCTGCTCCTTATGGACTTAAAAGTCTTGTAGGGAGGATAGATTACCAATTCCAATATTCCTGACTTTGCCAGTCCTCAAGACTCAGAGGCACCTAATTATTACAGTGTTCTGAGTCTGCTTATACCAGCTTGCAAAAAGCTATGCGTGTCACTTCCTAGTTTAGCACTGGTAACTTGAAATTGGCGCTGCTGGACCATTTATACCATATTAATCAGCAAACCCTAGAAATCATGGCTCCTCAATGCCCAACAGTCAGCAGTCATTTACTGCCGCAGTGTCCTCATCAGACTAAAATTGTGGCTCTCATTCCAGGGCTCCTTGGTGGTAATTCAGGTAGGGAGGGCTTTATCAGCTTTTCCAATCTTCTCTCAACTACTTGTCATAAGACCTAAGAGTAGAGGTGGGTTCTAGGAGACCTTAGGATGGCTACTCTCTTTGGATACCAGGTGAATGTAACATCTGATCAGTTTGAGTCACAGAATGTCTAGATAAAAACTACACATTTCTAAGCTCAGCAGCCAGTTTAAATTATATTCTGGGAGTTAATACCAGAGCAGAAAGGCTACCAATCTGCAACCCATCTCATGTTTATCATTTAATTACTGTCTTAATTTGATGCAGCATTAACCGTAAAAGACATTCCCTGGCACCATCACCCATGCTTTGGCTTTATGCACAGATCTGTCAAAGAGAAAACAGCTTTGTCCACAATATAATCCATGTGCAGAGCAAACACTATCATCTTCTGAAGTAAGACCTAGGGAGACACTGCAATGCAGGACGATGTCAAGAACCTGACAGACCAGGTGAAATTCTCCACACTTCAGCTTCCAACGGCCTTACACTACCAGCCAGAATATATGGCTATTCAGTTTCACAGATGGGTAGTATGGTAGTAAATGGCATGAAAACTTGTAGAAAATATCTAAGCTAGTATAAAATACGGGAGGAGACAGACCAAAGGTAAAAGGCAAATAAGAGAAGAGGGAAGCTGAGGGTCTGTGGGAGTGTCTGCTTGCAGACGGCTGAGGGTACTTACCTTGAGGTTATGGAGGGTTTCTGACCACTCCACGGATCCTATCTGAGGTATAGTACTTAGAAGTAAACTTTTGGCTTTATTGGCATTTTCTTTCAGGGTCTTTAAGACCCGGTCCACTGAAACCTAGAGAAACAACAGCACAGGATGTTACCAGCAATTTAAAATTCCACTGCTTTTTAAGAACATTTCCTTGAGTTCCTACCTGATCTGTTGAAGTCAGTTTACTCCAGTTTCAATCCCCTGAGCCCAAGTTCTGCATTCATCAGGGAAAAGGTCTTGGAGAAACCTAATGACATCTATGAAAAGCACTGCTGGTTTTCAATATGGTGTCTGAGAAACTGTCTCAGATGTGCCAGGTATTGGCATGTTCTAGAAAGATGTGGCACTTCTCCCCATGTCCACAGAGCGGATTCCAGTTTTAAAACTGTTGCTATACCGAATAACCAATTAGAAGATAAGTACATATCTGGTTTCTTCTAAGAATACTTGGAAGAAAAAAATCATCTATGATATTTGGGATAACTAGAAAATTGACCTTTGCCTGGATATATTAAGGAATAATTGTTGGAATGTGATAACAATAATGTGGTTATGCTAGATGTCTTCTAAAATGTTTATGGAGAAAATTATGGATCAGAGTATAGATGAAATATGATTGGCCTTAAGTTGATATGTTTATGGTTGAAGCTGGATGTTGGAATCACGGAAGCTCATACTGTCATCTGCTTTTGTGTGTGACTGAAATTGCTTCATAAGGAAGCTGGAAAAAGTTGAGTGTAAAACATGTGATCAGAGGAGAGTACTTGTCATGCTTCATAAAGCTTAGAGGAAATGAAGATTCAGGGACACAATGATTACACCTTTCTTTCTGTTTCCTGGAATATCAAGTCGAGACCCCACCCACAAACAGTGGATGTGTTTAGAACAAAGTGATGCGTACCGTAGCAGAGGGGAGTCTCACGACTGCAGGAGGGGATCACAGCACAAAGCAGTGACCAGCTGGGTGCCTGCCAGGTACTTGTACAGACATGTTTTAAGAGGAATCTTCAAATGCAGGGCCATGAAGCATCTAAGAGATTTACCTTATATTTTATTCTTTTCCTCACACTTTTCCTGTGACTAATATTTCTGTATAGATTCTGACCTCTTTTTTCTTGTTTCTGCTGTTGCACTTCACCCAAAATGTCCTTCCTGCTAACCTTCTCACAGCAACCCCCCACCTCTAGTTCCATCATATCCACCATCTGATGATCACCCTCTTAGGAACCAGCACTTTTCTAGGTGCTCTACATTTATCATTTGGTTTAATTCTCCCAGTAATTCTGCAAGGTCAAAAAAAATGTAACTAAACAACCTCCACGTATCACCTCTGCCTCCACTCTGCAGAAGAGCAAATGGGTTAAATAACTCACCCAGTAATACAAGTACAAAGAACAGTAGGAATTAAAAGAGTTTAGGCAACTCGAAAACCTTTTTGCCACCATGCCAGGCTGCACATCTGGTTTAAAGCACAGTGACACACATAGCTGGTTGAGACCATGCCATCTTTGTGCTTTCCTTGTGGCATTTAACATTATTTGCCTTCATGCCTTACCATTTACACAGAGCTTAGTTTTTCTGCTCTTAATTGAAGTAGCTCCAACTGACTGCTTTCCAAACCTCATGTGGCCTACTGAAGGAAAGCACCGTTAGCTCTGCAGAGGACACAAATGTTACTCGACTGAGCAGAAAGCCACAGGCAGGAAGCAGTCTGCTCTCGGGGAGTGGCAGAGGCTGGGGTCGCCTATAAATTGGAAGCAGTCTCTCAACACTATGAAGCTAAGCTGTCCCTTAGGTGACCAAAGCTGCCAAGTCAGAGATTATGCTGTGTCAGGATTTGCAAATCTCTTACATAACAAACATCCTAGTAGTTTAACAACAGTTCGTTACACTGAGGAGTCAGGATATGGCATTCATGAAAAATAAAGAACCTGTGTTCATCCATGACCTGAACTCCATACCCTTGGATGGATAAGCAGCTAGAATATCTTATCCTGTTTGACATGAGATTGGATAGTGAAACAAGCAGCTCTGAGATGGTGGTAAGGTCCCCTTGGAGAATGTGTCGACTCACCTAACTGTGCTCAAAACAGCCATCCTTGCACTTACTTCTTCCTTCAAAATTTCTTGACTGTATTTTTTTCCCCTTTTTATTTTTAAGATGAGATAAATGACAAGACAAATGATCTGGTTTCTTCAAGTAAAATGTGAAGAACGAAAAGGAAGGGAGGGAATATTAAAGAGATTTAAGAGGCATAATATTCAAATGCAGTATGTGGAATATAAGGGATCCTGATTTTAACAGTTAAAAATTATGAGATGAGAGAAAATGTGAAAAGTCTGGATGTTTGATTATATTACGGAATTAATATCAATATTTTTTCATACAATGGTGGTGTGGTTTTTAAAATTTCATTTTAAAGGAGAGGCCTTTTAGAAGAACTTACTTCAACATATGGGGGTAGGGGAGAGAAGAAGGGGGGAGGGGCAACATAGGTGACACAAGGTCGGCCATGACTGGTAACTGTGGGAAGCTGGCTGATGGGTGACTGGGGGCTCACTACAGACGCCCTACTTCTGTAGATGTTCTGTTTTTCTCAGTGGCCCAGTGTCCTCAGATACCAGCTGGACCTTGTTGTCTTTCCCACCTAAGAAACCTCATTGACCTCCCATCCGAGATCCTTACTTGGTCTCCATGGCCCTGCCTCCCTCTCTCCCCCTCCTCAAGTGTGCCCATCCTTCCCATCTCACTTAAACCAGGAAGGCTTCCTGGACAAGTATCTGGATGGGCCAACTGAATATGTGCTTCTGTATCTCACCACACTTGTTTCTTTATAAGCCTGAGCTTTCTCATGTTGGTTTGCTTCACCTCTACCAAGCCCCCCCAAAACCCAGAATGCTGGCTGGCTTCTTATGGACTTGTCTGTCTGCTGTCGTATTCTTACATGAAGCACAGTACCCAGCCATGGTAGGTTAAATAGAAAGATAGGAATATAGACTCCTCTTACCAGGAAGAGGTCAGGAATAGTACGTTCTTCCCTACATAATAAACAGTAGCACAGCATAAAGAACTTTAAACCAAAAGACATGTTTATCCTTAAAATAAGGGCCAAGCCCCAGTGATTCCCAACACACCTACATGCTTACAGTGTACTCTATAAAAGTGTCTTTTTCTTTTCTATGAAGACTTTTGTCCTCATTTTCCAATGTGAACTACAGAAAATATCTGGTAATACCCAGTGACTGTGTATAAAAAGCTGGCTTTAAAACTCGGCAGAAAGGCACTTTCTGGAACTAATGTAATAGAAACAGAGTTAAGACACTCTCTTAATGGCTCTCATGGCACATGGAAACCCAGGCCACACATGCTCAGAAAAGAATTCCACCTACCGCTTCCTCATGCTCCTTCCAGCAGTCGTAATCTGTTGCCATGGCAATACTTGCATAGCACATCCCAGCCTCCTTAGCAAGAACCACCTCTGGAACTGTGGTCATGTTGATAACATCCGCCCCCCAGGTTCGGAACATGAAGCTTTCCGCCCGGGAGCTAAAACGAGGTCCCTCGATTGTGATCATTGTCCCTTTTGAGTGGCACCGGAGTCCTAGCTTCTTAGCAGTTTCTATGAGGACCTAGGACAGAAAGAACCAAACTCAAAACATACAAACAAAAGTGCAGCTTTATTTTTTCCCTGATGTTCAACAAGTTAATTATTTCCTTAAAGATTTTTACTATAAATACCTAGTACCTGCAGGCCCTCAAAGAGAACCTGGAAGACCACAGAGGGGTGCTTCCTAGATCCTTACCTGTTTACATAATCCCATCCCACCCCAGCCCCTTGCACATATAGCTCACAGCTACAAGAGCACACCAGGCATTTGCTTACATGCTTCAATCTCACTTCTTAACAGTTTTAAGAGACTAACATGGATTGTGAATGTGGACTTGAGTCTGAGCTCCTAACCTCTAAGGCTAAACTGAAGTGCCACTCCTGACTCACATCTCAAAGAGATGTGCAGAGGACTGCTTCCATGCTCCTGAGAAACTCGTTCTCATTGCTCTTTTACACAAAACCTGAGGACTTTTGTGAAAGCTTTTTTTTGGGTAGGAAGTAATTTTATAGTGTCTTTTGCCTGCTGCTTCTCTAAAGACATACAGTAAAAACAGAATGGGGCTATGCTGATTTTTTCTGTCCAGAAATAAACTTATCTTGGCATTCTGCTAGTAACTACCCAGAAACATATACAGTTGATCCTTGAACAACACAAATTTGAGCTGTGTGGTCCACTCATATGGATTTTTTCCAGTAAACACATACTACAGTATACACGATCTGTGGTTGGCTGAATCCCTGGATGCAGAACTGCAGATACAGAAGGCCAACTGTAAAGTTATACTCAGATTTTCAACTGCATGGTGGGTCAGTGCCTCAACTCCCAATGTTGTTCAACAGTCAACTATATATCTAAACTCATATTTAAAAACTTAACCTGCCTTTTTTTTTCCCCCTTAAACAAGTAAAAAATGTGCACAGAGACTCATCAACATGCGGTGATATATGTGAAATAGCTCCCTTCAGCCCTTGGCTTTGGATCTAGATTTTTGAGACCAGAGTGAGGTTAAGGTGACCTAGTTGTTAACTGTAAGAAAACTAGTTTTACACCATTATGCATGGCTGAACGTAAAAGCTAAAATCTATTTTCCACATGCAGGTGTTAAAGTTACTTGAACAATTAACATGTTTAGATATTTGTACTAAGTTATTTTATAAAGTAGATTTTTCTAGCCAGTTTGCCTCTGATAGTACTTCTGACCTACTGGGTTGTACTGGACTTTCAGATCTGGGGTTATAAGAAAAGGACCATGCATGGACCAAGGGATGGACTTGTGAATTGTGGTGGTCATTTTTATTCTCTGAAAACTAAAGCTGAGATTCCTCGCTTTATGCCACCACTTTTGTAGGGCTGCCCTCTTTGTTCTGAGATCCTGATATAATCCTGAAGAGGAAGCTGGACACCTAATGGCTCAAAGGCAAATGATACCAATCAGACAATTTATAGGTTATTAATAATAACTTAATTCATAAAAAAGCAGTTACTAGTCCCTGGATGTCTCATAACTGACAGGCATCACTTATAGCAGTTTGTAAGTAAATAACTCTTTTATCCCTCACAGACCTACGAGGTACATGTTATCATTACTCCATTTTACAAATGAGGAAACAGAAGCCAGAGATTCTGGTCCAAAGACTACAACAATTAAGCTGAAGGGTAGGGACCTGATCCCAAGTAACCTGGTACCAGATTGTACACTCGGGACTAACATGCTATTCCAAATTTTTAAAAAGGTATCCTGACAGCAAAATCAAAATTTTGAGTGATTCAGCTTACAAATGACTGGAGGCGTTATTAGCAAAGGGAAACAATGCTTCGTAAAACCTAGCATAAGGAGCAAACTGGAGAGGGGAAGAGAGACCACATGCTTGGCCAACTAATCTAACTCTAGATGCCACCCAAGCCCTCATCATGTTATTTTGGTGCAACTTCTAAAAGACTACAAACCTCTCTTGTTTTCGGGCAGAATGGCTCAGCCATTGGAATATGGCACACTCCTCTGGCACAGGAATGACTTCCGTCATAGAAGGACTGAGGCCTTATGGTGGTCCTACAAAATAAAATAAAAAAGGTTATTTTTTAAAAAGCCATCTCTCTACCCTCTGGGGGTTGGTGAGTCAGTTGTATCTGGGGCGACATCTTGGTCCTCACTCCAGAATGAATAGCTCTGGATAAGCTGAAGGCAACTGTTAACAGGAATTAAAGTGTCTGTGGTCTGGTGGCTGTGGCAGGATAACCACTGGACTACAGATGCAGCTCCACTGTGGGCTCAGGAGAGCGGGAAAAACACTTAAGGATTCAATATGAAAACTCTCCATCATCTTGTATGTAAAGGATTGTATAGTGAGCCGTGTTATACCATGTTACATGTCTATCACCTGGATTCAACAATTTCCTACATTTTTGTCAAACTTGCTTCCTCTGTTAGCTTCTCTGTGGTTGCAAATCCAAGACTTGTGTCACTTCACTCCTACTTCAAATGGACCAAAATATGTGGATTATGTTCCATGGCAATGTCATTATCACATCTAATAAAGATGACATTAATTTGTCAGAATCACCTAACACATATATCAAATTTCCCTGATGTCCTCAAAAAAATTTTTTTTTCTTTTTAAACTATTGCTTTGTTAGTTAGCTTCAGGTTCCAAACAAGGTCCAGTCCTTGCATTTGACTGTCCTGTCTCTAAACTGAGAGTAATTCCTGCCCTCTACCCCCAACTTTTTTTTTTTTTAAGCTTTGGACCCATTGAAGAAAGTAGCCTTTCATCCTGCTTCACATTGCAGAATCATCGGTCTCTCTGCTGATTTGATTAGCTTGTTCCACTACCCACTATAATTAATTCTGAAGTCTCATAAAAGTTCCAGTGTTCAACTTTTGGTAAAATATTTTTGAATCCACAAAAGAGATGCTAAAATTAACCCACTGCCAAGTCACTCAGCAATTTCTCACCCAAAGTTTTCAGAATAAAGCACTTTCTATGTCCATTATAGTGTTCTAAACTTGAACTCATGAGTAATATAGGAAAGAGTCCTCGTTTTCCTAGAGAGGGGAGAGAAGGCGGGGGCGAGGCAAAGGAGACCAACAGTGGAAGGTACATCACTTCATGTCTACTTCTGGGGGTGGGAGGGTAGGGAACAGCATGGAGAAATATACTGGTTCAGTTTGCACAGCTGGCATGTCCACCTACCAAAGTTAAACTGTTACTTCCTCCCTGTCACAGTCAACAGTGACACCAGCTGGCACCAAAGCCACTTTGCTCAGAGATGAGGCCTCAAGAGCTCAGGAGCAATGAAAACGCAGTCAGTGCTCCTCCCAATGCCTTGTCATATGTGTCTTAAAGGAAAGGCTAAGTTAATCCCCAGGCAATTCCAGTTTGGGTTGAAGAACAGGTCAAATGACTGTTCCAGCCTGTGTAAACAGGCTTTTCTCTTTTTGTAAAATTGACCAATAAAATGGTGCCACGTATCCCAGCTCTGGCTTGGTTTCAGCCTTCAGTGAGTCAAGTATTAGCAACAATCCCATTTACAACCAAAAACAGGGCCACAAAACCCTTCAGTGGTTAGACCCCAACAGGCATCTGTGCATCAACAGTCCCAGCTTATCTCTGTCCCTCTCTTCTGTCTCCACCTCTTCTTTGCCTAATCACTCCTCCCTGTGTTCTGAACATTTACGTTAAGGAATAACAATACTTACGTTTTATGTTATGCTATATACATGCAACACTGCCTACAGTTTTAATTCCCTCTCAAGTGGAATATTTTACATTTTTCTCTTTAAACAAAGCTCCCTAACTACTCCCTCTAAGGATTATAGCAAACTGCTGTATCTTTTTGTTTCTTTGTATACTTCAAAATGTAGTGTTCACCCACCCATTTATGAGTGTTATGAGGATTAAGTGAGTTACGATGTCCAGATATCCCACAGCAGCTCAGAAGTGAGGTCTGGGCTAGAGACAGAATTGGGAGTCAGCACCGAGAAGCTGTAGCTGAGAATGGGGCCTCAGAGCACCCAACCTTGTAGGAGGGGTAGCCCCGAGGAAGAATTGGGGACTATCATACCAGTATTTCTAATGGTTTCAGGGTTATACCATTAAGATCTGGGGAGGGGCTGGTGAGAAACACCTCTTCCTACAGCCTGTCTGCCTCTGTGGTGCTTTGCACAACTAACTCAAATATCAGCATGTTCAAGGAAAAGTAATGATCTAATCTTAAATCACTATATATACTCCTATACAGCAATAAAATGATGAAGCATGATTATGCTGCATGAAATTCAGACCAAGAGCAAAGGGATTTACCATCGCAGGTGAAGTGATGAGGGATACCACCCAAGGGAAAGTCCAAAATGAAAATAAGTGTAATTTTAAGATCTCCTATCCTTCCTCTGAGGGTTTTTATCAGAGAAGTGAAAGCCTCTACAACTCAGCAAGAAGCCAGGAATAAACTTGCCAGGAACGTTCCACAGGACCGTTACCTGATTGAGGCTGCATTGACGGGGATTCCTGCCTGTTCGCTCCCAATTTCCAGTCAAAAGAGCTCTTCTATAAAGAGAATAGCAGTTCACCCTCATGTGGAGTTTTCTAAGGGATTTGGAGAGAATATAGGAAATGCTGTTTTGTACCTGGATCTGAATCTTACCGATTTTTTGTGTCATCTTAAGCAAATTACTTAACTTACCCGAGTTCTTCATTCATAAGGTTATTAGCAACGTCCACACTTACACCTTGTTTAAATATGAAAACAGGGCCGCAAAAACCATCCTCATCCCAATAGACTGATGCAATAGCACCTCCATTTAGTTTATCAAATGTGTGCATCTGGGGATAGATAACTGTTGTAATGTGCTGCTGCTCCTGTTGCCCTGAGGACCACCGTGGGAACAGAGCCAGCATCCCGCACAGTATTCAAGTCACATTACAGATGGATGGAGGTGCAGCAGAAACAAGCATATGGAGCAGATCAGCAGAAAACACCTGCAGGTTTTCTTGAGATCTGCAGCAGTGCCCAGGTGAGCACCTTTCCCTGAGGAAAAAGGGGCCCTTAATGGAATCTGTTTTTTCTTCCATCAAAAGAGAACTGAATTCCTGGACTGTAGGACAGAATTAGCCTTAGACAACGCCCAACTGGCTGGATCTGTGTTCCAGCTTGGGACCAAGAAGAATGAGAAGGATCACACACCTCCCGGAAGCAACCTAGACCCAAGGACGAGAGCGTGTAGGGGTGGTGGCCTCTGTCCCACCAAGCTGTGAAAATGGCACACGGTGGCGGGTATCCAACCGAGTATCCACATCACAATGCCCAGAACCTATGAATATGTGACTTTACATGGCAGATGGAATTAAGGTTGTTAACTGGATGGACTTTGACTATTCTGGATTCATCTGGCCCCAGGTGGGCCCAGTGTCACCCCGGGATCCCTGACATGTGGAAGAGGGAGGCAGAAGAGTCAGTGTCAGAGTGATGCAAAGGACTCAACCTGCCACTGCCGGCTTTGAAGATGGAAGGGGCCCACAAGCCAAGGAATGCAGGGAGCAAAGAGCAAGGAAAGCGTCTCCAGAAGGGAATGCAGCCCTGCTGACACCTCGATTATGGCCCAGTGACATCCATGTTAGACTCCTAACCTGCAGAATTAGATAATACATTTGTGCTGCTTAAGGCACTTAGTTTGTGGTAATTTGTTACAGCAGCAATAGGAAGCTAATATACGTGCTCACATGATTTAACAAGGGATCTGATGCAAAAGTCTGTACCCAACTTGTGTTTCACTCAGTGAACCCTCCTAGCAAGGCAAGGGGACTGCTAATTTCAGCACCCATAGGCTGGGACACCCATTGGAGACAGACTTCAGGAACTGCCTTATCTGCTGGCTTCACCACTCACTTGCTATCTGTGCCTCTGGGAAAGTCACTCTGACCTCCCTGCACCTCAGACTGTATCAGTCTTATACCACCTAACTTACACTGTCAACGTGAAGACTAAATGAGAACGTGTGAGTAAATGCTCGGCCCTAGTAACTACCATCCATGGAATATCTACTTCTGTACTCTTCTGTCTGCCTGCCTCAGAGTGTGACACGTGCATGGGGCTCAAATCAGCGGTACTCCCTAAACAGCGATACGTGCTGAGAAAAGTTAGGGTACAAACTATCCATGAAGAGTGAAGCTGACAAAGTTATTCTGTGCACTGGCAAGAGAAATGAGTTCAAGACAGTCAAGGAGAGAACACTGGGCACTTTCAGACACAGCAGAGGAAGAAAGCCCAAAGACTGACCGGTTGGTTCTTTCTGGATCAAGACCCTTGAATCGGGCCAGCAACAGCCATCTATTAGTATTTTTCCTCTGAATCGCAAACCAGATGAGGGAAAACACCTGTCTCACAGCAGAAGCCTCATACCTCCAAGGTGGTTTTAGAGCACGGCACACGTCCACAAGCCTCAGCACGCAGAAACAGAAGGCACTTAATTTACTGGCAAAGCGGAGCCAAACGGCCACTCATAAGGAGCATGGTTTTGGGGAAATGATTCTACCCACATCACTTCAAAGCTATCCAAACAGTTTATCTAATGAGTGCCCCTAACTGATGCTGAAGGAAAGGAAGAGAAAAAAATTCATGCTTATATGCTAACGAAGCAAAACTGCTCAATAAATAGGTAACATAGTTTTACCCTCTTGTTTTCCATTTTTCATGAGGTCTTGCTAAATGGAGCAGTAGTACAAGGGTAAAATCCCAGCTCTCACACAAGTAGTGACTAACAATCTGTGTGGGCCTCAGTTTTATCATCTGTAAAAGGGGATAATAAGGTATGTAAGGGAGGCCTCCTAGTGCAGTGATAATTAGCAGTACCAGAACAGTAAAGACTAGCAGCTTTGTTTCCACCATAGAGTATCAACGTATTAACATTAACAAATCCTTATTTACAGCTTCATGCCATCCCACAGGACGGTTGTTTGACCACTGCCTTAGGCTGTGCACTCAGGAAACGAATGCACACACCCTGGCACGTGTGTCTAGAAAAATGCACCATTTAGTGTGTTTATTCTTAGGATTGCAAACTGCAAAAGGGGAAGGCTGGTTGGAAAGGAATGAATATTTTAAACTTCAGTTATGGGTCAGGTTGCCTTTTATTAGGGTTCTAACCATCTTTACCAGCAATAGGAATGTGCATGTTAATTATCCAGGGCCTAATACCATCTCACAGGTGGGAAGAACTCAGTATTTTCTTTCCCTTCAGAATTATCCAGAAATAACTCGACTTTACATTCAAAAGACCAGAGGTGACCAGATAATAAACACTAACATTTCTCTGGGGAGATGGAACTGAATATGGATGCAAAGCACAAAAGCAATGGAAGAAACCACCACAAAGGGGACAAGACAGTTTTAAATACACATCAAAAATCACCATCAAAGACAAAAGGGAAAAAGGAAAAATATTACATCAAATTACAGGAAGAGCTGAGGAGCTGAGGTCTCCTGCAGAGACACCCCTTCTCCCCAGACTGTGCCTCTAACTCAGAAGTCTGCATATGAGCTGGTGCTCATCACCGCTCAGTTACAGATTCCGGGGCAGGCATTTTCAGAGGGTAGCAGATATTTGGGCTTGTGTTTCCAGCACTCTTGTAACTGTGTCTTCCTTTCTGTTATATTTTCAGTGAGTAGTATGGAAACCAGCTTTGAGGGGTGTCAAGATGGGAGAAGTAAACATTTTAAGAATTAACCCAGATAAGGGCAGTGTTGAGAGATGATGGGGTGGATTCAAGGCACATGTGGGCATGACTTGGAGACTAGATGTAGGGGTGACAGATCCACAGCAATGATCGCAGATCACTGGGTAGATGGCAGTGTGATACTACCAACTTAGCAACTTTCCAAGTGGAGAAGAGGGAGCTCGAGGCTAGGGAAGGTGTGGGGCTAGAAGACAACCAAGGGGGATAATTTAATCTTGAATTACAAAGTGTGAGCTATCTTTGGGACCTTGTCCTGATCTAGGAGCAAAATGCATCTCTGAGGGGAGGGTGGAAGCTGTATGTCCATGTATCAGGAGTGGTTGAGGTCATAGGCTTTGGAAATGAACCCAAATTCAAACCCTACAGGTCCCACTTACTAGCAAATGACCAGTATTCTTGAGCTTAAGTTCCTTCGACTATAAGCTGGGGAAACTATCCTTATATGCAGTAAATAGGGTTAACTGACTTGTGGCACCTGGTAGGAACTCAAACACTGGGAGCTTATAAGCATTTTTTAATTACAGTAAGGATATAAGGTGAGGAGATTAATAGGATTAGATTGCAGAGTGAACACAAGAAGAGTTAACCTCACACAGGGAGTAGCTGCCCCTACTTCAAGGACGCTATAGGCAGCAAGATGACAACAAAAGAACAGGGATGCAAGTAGCTGGGGAAAGGGAAGGGGCAGGAAGATGGTAAGTTTATCCTAACAGCATCTGTTTTCTTGTAAAGAGGCAACATTCTCAACCAAGAGCTATGGATATGGGCAGGAAGCTGTGAGAGAACAGTCCTGACAGGAACGAGAGAAGGAGCTTCCTGTACAATTCTTTATCATAAACCTCCATTTCTATTGATACGAATCCACACAGCTCAACCTCCCGGGCCTGTCCTTCCAAGGGTGGGTAAGAACTTGGTGCCGTGACACGGTGGGGGAAGCCCAAGGCAGGGCTGTGTCTTTGGAA
The DNA here is from genome assembly GCF_009834535.1 of Camelus ferus. Taxonomy (NCBI): domain Eukaryota; kingdom Metazoa; phylum Chordata; class Mammalia; order Artiodactyla; family Camelidae; genus Camelus; species Camelus ferus. The sequence continues at coordinate 17,075,787 of NC_045699.1, forward strand.
GAGGGAAACAGACTGACATAATCCCTTACTGCGGTGGTTAGAGTGGGACTTTCCTGATGATTAAGCATGCATCACCAGCCAGAGCTCACCCGACCCCCACCCTCTCTCGATTCTAGCGAGAAAATAGGGCGGACATCAGAACTCTATCAGTCCAACACCCTCATTAGGCAGATGAGGACACTAAGTGACACAGGAATTTGGTGGCAGAGCCAGGGAACAATTTTAGATGTCCTCACTTCCAAGCTGGGGCTGCTTCTACCACACTCTTCAAGCAGAACCTAACCGGGGGCCTCAGGCCAACGTGTTGACAGCATTTTGCAGAAAACAACTGGCATTAGGAATTACATTCTGCTTTTTTTTAATTTTAAGTTTTTGGTCGTATTTTTCTCATTGTTAAAAAAAAACAACCCTTAAACATTCCTGATATAGGCCACTATTAAAATGAAACAGTCTTATCCTTGTCCTTAGGGATATGTTATCTAGCCTCACCTTGAGATAGTTCTGGTCTGCATCTTTTGTTTTTTTTTTAACTTAATGTAACATGGGCATCTTTCCAAACACTTTACAGATCTAACTGTTCTTTAGTACATGAATAGTAAATACGGTGAACTGAATTCCCTTCAATGATGATAATCAGGATTGATGGTGAAGAGAATGGTCATGTGTGGAAACTGCTGGAACCCCCTGCCCATGTGCATCTTCCATGGCATGGACCATGGACAGTTAGTAGTTTGGGGTGAAAGAGAGGCCATATAACCAGCTCCCCCCTCACAGACACATGGATTTGTAGGGGCATCTAACAGCAACTGGGTCGACAGTGGAGGGTATGTGTAACAGAAGGAAAACAGGAAGAGACAACAGAATGCCTCATGTTTTGAAAAAAGCAGCCAGTGGGAAACAGTCTTGCTTAGTCTAACGGCAAAAATCTCATTTCAGATCAGTTCTACACTCCACTTTATAGTGCATCGTTAAAGTCAGGCTTTAGAAGTGGGTTAGGTGTGGGATGCGAGGGATGGTTATGCCTTCAGCCTCAAGGCTGAAAAGCAGAAACAAAACAAAGCCAAGTAAATGCACAGCCATGCCTCTAAATTTCTCTAAGTCTTGTGTCAGAATTTGGATAGTCTTATATGGGGCTCTCACCGAGCCACAGGCAGGAGGATCCAGCCTCATCAAACACCTATCACTGATCCTGCTGGGCTCAAAGGAGAGAGGTGCTTCCATTACCAGAAAGGGACATAACAGCAGAATCCAATGAGCAAGTCAGGTTTGTTTTGTGAAGAACATTGCCCATGGGGCCCAGGACAAGAGTTAAGAAGCTTGTCATTGTGCAACACACACAGGAAAATAACAAGACAACATGTTCTTTAGGCATTTAAGTTTGAGATCCACATACATTTTCCTTTCTACAGCTGCCCTAATCACAAATGAGAGATTATTTTCACTTTGAGTATTAGTGAAGGTTATTTCCTTGCATGTCTGAGAAACAGATGCAAGGACTGACCACACCCCAAAATACTCGTAACCACTCCCTTCCCCACCTGTCTGCTGTCCTGATTTCTCCAGGTCAGTCACACCCAAGGATTCCCTTTTCACATGCCTAGGATTTCAAGTTTTCACAGGCTGGACTGTAGTATGAGCAAACCAAATGATTTTCAGAAGAGAGTGATCTTATATTCTTAAAAAAGCTTCCAGACTGTCAAGACTCCTTTAAGGGCATTTTTTCCTCTTTAGAGTATAGAAATCTATGATTTTAAAAACACCCATAAAACTCAGAGCTACCTGTCACTCTTAAATCTCAGTGACCTCTAAGGTTTGCATGGCATGGTTGATAGGCCAGGTGGGTGTTTTTCCCCTATTCTGGGCATCGAGGGCAGAGAAAGCAAGATGCTTTAGGTCTGCCATCTGTTAAATAAGAATAGCCATACTATTCCATTTTGATTTTTTATTACAAATGTATGTTAGGGAGATTAAAACAATCTCTCTGGCCTTGGAAGACTACTTTAGGATGAGGACTTTTTTTTTCTAAGATGATGGACTGGCAAAGTTACAGCAGTAGGCAAATATGTGTTTCCAGATCAGTCCCTGGAGAAGAATCCATGGATAGTACAAAGAAAAAGAGCTTAAGTGATGGAGTTCAACCCATAATCTTGAAGACAGGACCAAAGGCCACATAGGTAAAGTGATCTTCCTGAGGCCAAACAGAGCCAAGATAAAACCTTCTAATCCAACGCTCTCGTGCCCACAGGTTTAGTCCACTAGCCAGAGCCAGCCCTGCAGAATGTTGCAATTCTATCAAACGGGCTGAGGCTCTGGGTACTCAGGCTACAGACAGCACAGCCTCCAGCTCACCATTCCTGCCCGACCACAGGACTAACTGGGGATAGAGGTACACGTCTCAACACACCAAGATTTACTCTGTCAAAATAAAAAGTGCTATCAGTACACCACACACAGGGCATTTCTGACAAGGAGAAAGTTCTGATTCTCCTCTCCTTTAAGACATTCAAACATACTCACGGTGAATCATGTACATGCTCAAGCCTGGTTAACAGAAAGCATGTAGCGCAACCAGCAGCAGTACCACTTAGAAGATGTTCGCCAACAGCGATTATAATGCACGTCATACATACAATTTTAAATTTTCTAGCAGCTATGTCAAAAAGTAAAAAAGAAATAGGTAAAATTAGCTTTACTATCTTATCTAACATCACTAAAGACACTAAATGACACTTAAGGATGCAATCAGTAAAATCCAGCATGTGGGGAAACTCCATAGGAGAAAAAAGCGGGGGGGGAAGGGGTGAAAACCTCTGGACAAAAAAGCTTATTAATGCATGGACCTCCCCTGGACCCTCATCTGAACAAACCAATTATTAAAAAAAAGTCTGTGAGACAGTAGGGAAAAAGAGAACACTGCTTAGGCATCCAATTCTAGGAAATATTAAATAATTTGTTTTTTTTAAAGAGTTCATATCTTTTAAAGTTACAAACTGATAAATGTAGGTGCCGTGAATTAAGAACTTGAGAGTTCATGATGATGATTTTATTTTGTATATATTTAAAAACTCCTACAGTAAAACATGTCTGTGGGCCTGTTCCTCCTCTGTGCCAAGTCCCCACACATTGTCCCTTTGAGCTGGGAATGATCTTACAAAACCCTTTGAAGGATCATGTTCATTCAATCACTCAAAAAATACTGATTGAGCAGCCACGGGCCAGGTAGTGTTGTGGGTGTTGGGGATAAAGTGGCATGCAAGACAGATGGCGTCCTTGCCCTCACATGATTTACATTCTTGAGGGGAAGATGAAAACATATATATATATTAGAGTCAGGTATGGAAAAATGATGAGGGGCATGTAATGATTTTAGTTGATGCTTATTATTTATTAGATTGAACCACAAGAAATGACTGATATACAACCATTTCTAACTTACACAGTGGGCTTGGTTCAAGCTAACAGCTTCAATTCATCAGGAAACAATCAAGAGTGGTTCTGATGGACTAGATTATAATAAACCCCTGAAAGGCAGAAGACACACAGAACAGGACTGAATAAACCTTCCTTCCATAACAGAAGAGGTAGGAGAGGCGTGGAGAACAGTGAGCTCAGAGCTAACAGAGGGGAGAACACGATGGACTAAGGCGATGGTCTGGGTGACTGGATGTGGGAGTTTGGTGGGAGCCACCAAGTAGTTTACTCCCTGTGGTCCTTCTCCCCACCACTCTGCCTCAGGTAGCAGAGTGTAGTCGCTGTCTCCATCCAGAGCACCCCAGGAGGAAGGTACCTCCTCCAGGGATGGAGGAGGCACAGCATACAGATGGGACCTTAGGAGGCCTCTCACTCTCTTGTGATTGTTCAGCTACTTCTAAATGCAGAGAGAGCCCAAGATCTTAGCAGTCCATTATTGTTAAATATTTTAGTAAAGGAACATTATATATTCCTTGCGCAATTTAAGTAACAAAAAATCCCTAGCTCCTGAACCAACTATTGATAGTAACAACATGAAACGACAGGACAGACAACCAGACATTACGTGCCTCTTGAATGATGCAGAAAGGTTCTTGCCAAGAATTCAAACCTGATTTTGATCAGGCCTCCAGAGTTAAGCGCTGGTTTACAGTAAACACAGGGGATAGAGGAAGACACTAAATGACACTTAAGGATGCAATCAGTAAAATCCAGCATGTGGGGAAACTCCATAGGAGAAAAAAGCGGGGGGGGGGAAGGGGTGAAAACCTCTGGACAAAAAAGCTTATTAATGCATGGACCTCCCCTGGACCCTCATCTGAACAAACCAATTATTAAAAAAAAGTCTGTGAGACAGTAGGGAAAAAGAGAACACTGCTTAGGCATCCAATTCTAGGAAATATTAAGTAATTTGTTTTTTTTAAAGAGTTCATATCTTTTAAAGTTACAAACTGATAAATGTAGGTGCCATGAATTAAGAACCAGAGTTCATGATGATGATTTTATTTTGTATATATTTAAAAACTCCTACAGTAAAACATGTCTGTGGGCCTGTTCCTCCTCTGCGCCAAGTCCCCACACATTGTCCCTTTGAGCTGGGAATGATCTTACAAGACCCTGAAGCATCCTAGATGGCAGCCTACCTGTCGATGAACTGGTCGATAATGACAATATCGCCAGGTTGGATCTCTTCCCTCAGGGAACCACAGGCTGTGGTCACTATGACGTGTGTACAGCCCTCCTCCTTCAGGGCCCAGATGTTCGCCTGATAGTTGACTTTTGAAGGCATGATGGTATGCTGCCTCCCATGCCTAAAGAAGGAGAGTAAACACAGTAGAGGAGTGAGCAGGGCATTTTAATACTGTTGGAAAAGAAAACTTACTTACAGCAGTGCCTTCCAGCCCTTTCCACCAAAGTGCTTTCTTTGGCAGAGGGAGAATGAGGACAGGTCGGGCAACAAGCAGCCTACGTTAAGTGTAAACGATTTGGTTTTAAAGTGCAGGCTCACTTTACAGCCCATCTTCTGTTCTCCTGTCAGCAGTGGGCAGTAGCTCACTCAGATTCACTCTCCAGGAAGACCTGCCATGTCCATCCTGTGGGCCACTAAACACCCCAGGATCTGAGGCATCAGGGCTCACATAAGCCATAACACAGCAAACAAGAGGTGCCAATGAAGGAGCACACAAAATGGAAACAGAAACTCAAGTTTCCAGTTTAATCTCCCTATTCTTTTTTGCCTGACCACCCAAATAAGTTAATGAAACATTTAAAATACTACATTTCCCAGTTGTTTATGTTGACATCAGCAGGTATTGTCCAAGAACAGATCACCTTATGCATCACTGCTGTGAGGGGCTGAAACGTGTGTCCTTGCCACGTGCATATGTTGAAATCCTAGCCCCAGTACACCCAAATGTGACTGTCTTTGGGGACAGGTAATTAAGGTAAATAAGGTTATTTGATGAGGTAATTAAGTTAAAATAAGGTTATTAGGGTGGGTCCTAATCCAGCATGAATGGTGTCCTTGTAAGAGGAGATCTGGACACAGACACACAGGGAAGAATGTACAAAGGGGGAGGACGGCCATCTACAAGCCAGAGAGGGGCCTGGAACAGATCCTTCCCTCCCGCACTCAGAAGGAACCAACCCTGGTGACCCCTTGGTCCTGGACCTCTGTCTCCAGGACTGTGAGGAAACAAATCTGTGGTACTTTGTTATGGCAGCCCTAGCAGACTGATACAGCCACCAGTGATTTATTTCCTGTCACACTTCACATACAACCTGAACACCTTACCATGGCCCTCATGTCACCTGGGCCCAGCCTACAAATGGCAACGTCCCTTCCCACCCCTGCTCAGGCTCACTGGCCTGCTGCACTCACTCCTGCTCAGGCTTGGCTCCCGTGTCGCCTCCTCACGGAGGTGTTTTCCGTGACCACTGCATCTGTATCACGTCACTATCCTCTGACCTTATTTTTATTTCTGGCACCTATCGGCCACTCAAACTTTGTATTTCCTTCTCAGTGTCCATCTTTCCTACTAGCGTCTGTCTTCCTTGCTGGTACCTAAAACTGGACTTGCCATGAGAGTAGTTCAAGTTGTTGGACAAAAAACTGAGTATTTAACACCCCCCTCCACAACACCCTCTCTCTCCCCCACACCACCCACAATGCCAGTAAACAGCCAGTAAAGGGAACACAAATTCTAAAATTTTTAAAATTCACACATTAGAGGGTATACTTATTACTTATAAGCAATACTTCACAAAGAGTTAAAATTATCCTCAGCTGTTTGAGAAACTACAAACATCACAGGTAATGTTCTACCACAGAAAGGCTAAGTGGCAAGAGTCCAGTGGTCTTCACATGTGATGATGCAGAAGCAGGCTTTCAAGGAAGTAGCTGAATAGACAAAAATCATACTGTACAATGCTGATTAAAAGTTTGGGGTCTGAAGTAAAACTGCCTGGGTTCAAATCCTGGCTCTGCCACTTACTAGCTGTGTGACCTCATCAAAGTCACTCAGCTCTCTCAGCCCGATTTTTTTTCACCTGTAAAATGGATAATAAAAACCTGCTCCTTAAGGTATCACCCCATCCTTATATTTTGAATTATATCACCAAATGACCGCCAACAGAATTATTAAAAATACCAAAATAATCTGTACGTAACTGGAGATAAGCATAGCATATCAGGATTTTTACCCCAAGTTCATAGATGACCTCTCAGAGGGGGGAGGTCCCATGAATGCCCGCAGTCCCTGCTTTTCCGTGGGGGATATGTTACAAGCCCCCTATGGATGCCTGAAGCTGCCTGAGGTCATACAGGGAAAGTGCTGGGAGTCACTCCCACGGTCAGGCCCCACCTGCCAGCATGCACTGGAGACCCTCCTGCTGACCTTGGAGAGCAAGCTGCTATCTTGTGAACTGCCCATGAGGATGGCCACACAGCAGGGGACATAGACAGCCTCTAAGAGCTGAAGGTCTCAATCCTTCAACCCTGAGGAACCAAGTTCTGCCAACTACGCGTGAGCTGGAACGAGGACATGGGCCCCAGATGCAAATAAGCTGTTAAATATACCTTTTGTGACCCTGAAGAGGACTCAGCCCACACTTCAGTCACTAGGAAACTGAGATAATGTATTCTGTTTTAAGATGCTAAATTTGTGGTCATTTGTTATGCAGCAATAGAAATCTAATACAGGCAGTCTTGACTAATTTCTAACTGTGATGAAACAGCTTGCCTCCTTTCTTCATGGAACAGGATGAGACTTGTCAAGGAAGGGTGCAGACACCCCCGGGAACCCACTTCAGGGACCTGAAACCCACTCCCCACAAGTCTAGAAGTGTTACTACACAAGGGGTCATGAATGAAGCAGTTTTTCTTGATCTTGTTAATTAGAAGATGAAAGACAAAAAAGAACAGAAGAAAACATTTCCTCTTGTAGCTAAAACTGAAAGCAGAGCTTAAATTTTAGTCAAATGATCGTATTGCTCATGGGATTGTTCTAAACACTTTCCACTTTCCCAACCTGAGGGGGGGATGGACAAGATCTTCAATCTCCAAAGTCAATTAACTTACCCCAAAACCATAAGTGATAAATAAAGATAACTCAGACAGTCTGGCTCCAACACATTAATAACTCATACCAGCATCATTACTCTTTCCAAAATTTAAGTTAAATTTAGATTCTCCTTGGTAGTTAACATTGAAAAAGCTTGGAATACCTTACCTTGCAAGGAGGACGCAATCAACATTCTTTATCTTCCCCAAAATTAAGGCATCAGAAGGCTGCACATAATGAAAAATGGTTACAACTCAGTGATTTGAAAACATATATAGAAACCATCAAAAAGCTTCCATTTCAATTGTTCAACTGCAGTAGGATTCATAGAAACTTGGGGTTTGAAGATATATTTTAGAGTAAAAGAATCTAGATTTGATCAGTCAGCTTCATCCCTCGATACCTACGGAGGCCTCTGCCAGCACAGAGGTCTGTGAGACCTAGACGGTGTGTGGGTAGGTGCCGTTCAGTGAGACCTATTTGTAGCAGCACCCTGGAGACTGATGCCAGACTGGTCACACCAGACTTGTCAACGGTGTTGGGCAGGTTCAAGAACGGGTGTGAGAGTGAAATGCAAAAAGAATAGCAGTCCACTGTCAAGGAATTTAAGAACTCAGCGCTGGAACCATGTGCTGTGTTAACCAGGTCTTAGATGGCCATGGGATGACCACAAGTAATGGAGGGAAATGTCCTGAGCACCTAGGAGGTTAAGAAAACATGGACAGCTGGGCTTGGAGGACATGAGGTCAGATCTAAGGACTTGGCTGAGAGGAGGGGTTTGGTTGGGATTGCCAGATGCAGGGATCTTCAGGAGGATCAGAGGAATCACAAAGTTTGGAATTTGCCAGATGGAATTAAGGGAAGGCAGACACCCTTCCCAGCTGGATGACACAAGGGTTGGGAGAATAGCTTCCTTTTCATAGAAAAGGAGGAGTGTTTTATTTCCAATTCGGTTATGCAATTGTGTTCTCGAACTCCCAAGAAATTCCCCTGTGGGCCAGGGCTCACTAAGAAAAGGCCACTTTGACATTTCCTCCCATTTGTTAAAGATTATGGTATGACCAACAGGCCCCAAATTAGAAGCTGATTTGAATACAGAGATCTCAAGAGTACAGTTGCTATGTCTCAAATGAGTGTGTGGCATCTAGGGATATAAACTAGCAAGTTATTTGCACATACATAAAAGTCACATTCTCAGTGCAGTCAAGTCCAGGGCATCCTTGGGGACACTGTTTCAGGTGGTGGAACCCTATGACAGAACTCTTGGCCCCCTCTCAGCCTGGGGCAGGCAGCCCTGCACTGCCAAGACAAAAGCAATTTAAAAAAACTTTTTTAACTTAAAAATTAGGCCAGCAAGGAGAAAGCTAGTATGTCTCCACTAACTGGATATTAACCTTGCCAAATGGAGTATCCACATATTTTTCAGTTCTTCCTTCTAAGATTTCTGGATCATCCAGGCCTGTCCCACCAATTATTCCAATCTAGAGGAGACAATAAAAAGATACCACACTTGATCATTTTTCATTAGAAACAAAATCATTATTTTAAGCAAATTTGTTTATTCATACTCACATGTTCTTCTCCATTCCTAAACCCTGGTTATTTTTAAAAATCTGAATATTACTGAAAAGCAATCATTCATCCCACAAATATTCGAAGGCCTTCTATGTTCCAGAAGTAACCAAAGCATGAGTCACCTTTTTTGGACTCTACCACATTTTTGCTATTTGAATAACAAATTAGCACAGTTCAGGGGGGTGGGTACAGCTCTGTGGTAGAGTGCATGCTTAGCATGCAGGAGGTCATGGGTTCAATTCCCAGTACCTCCATTTAAGTAAATAAATCTAATTACCTCCCCGAGCAAAAATTTAAAAATTTTAAAAATAATATCCCTCCAAAAAAACAAATTTGCACATTTCAAGTGTTGTATTGCATTTTTCAGAGAGTAACTTAACTGTCCTTGTCTTCAGGGATTAATCTGAGTTAAAATGCCCTGGTATTACCCTTTAGAGTTACTCTAATTTGATGATTAAGACACATGAACAGGAACAGTTACAAAGACAACTAAATATGTTAACTAAACATTATATAACTGAAATCATTAGGAAGGTTTTTGTGGGTTGATACTTCTTAAAGGAAAAATATTACTTAAAATTGTCACCAGCAGACTACAGAGATGACTCTTTATTAGAAACCTAATGAAAAGTCACCTGAGCATTTTTTTCAATGAAAAGCTTTAAATCAGTTGTCGCTTGAGTAAAATTTTCTACTCAATGAAAGTAGCTCCTTGAGAAAAAAAATTCCGAAGTTAAGAATTAACTGAACATGTGAATTAAATATTTCCAGATCAGGTTACACAGTTGATTTATATTAATATGTGGGAAAATAGTTACCTCTCTGGCTCTATTTCCTAGGGAAAAAAATCAACAAAATAAGAAAAAGAGCAATTGAAACTTTTACAAAGAACTGCAGATTACATAATTTAAAACTTTGAAAGCATCCCCATAACTTCCTTAAGTGGTTAAACAAGTTTTTGGAGTTGCTGCCACCTTGTGGTACATTGTTGAAACCACAGCAGGTTACGTATCAACTCCAACCCAACATTTTTCTCCTGCTTTGTTACAACTTAAAACATCATAGGTAAAGACTAACCAATATTGCAGTTTTCAGATCAACAGAAATGTTCACTGAAGTCAGTGTGTTTAAATCTTTCCACTTCAGGAGAAATCTTAAAAATCTCACTATTTAATGAATCCCAACCCTTTCTGCAGTGGCTGCTCCATTTTATCCATTTCATGTTTACTCTGAAGCACCACATATCATAACAGGTGTGTGTGTGTGCACACGTAATGAACTGTCTTGCCCGTGTCATCACCTCAGACTGCCAAACTAAGTTGCTGACTCTGAAATTACCCTCTGAAATTGGGATTCTGCTAGTCATGGAAACTTTTGTTTGTTTGTCTTTTTCTTTAAGTTCTACCACTTTGACTTGGCTGTTTCTGACTATTCCCTGGGTCATGGCCTCTCCCATTCTGGATTCAACACTGGAGTCAGACTCATATATATGAAACAAGCCTGACTTGGTTTTGAAACCACTCTCTGTTGTGGGCAAGCTAGCCCAGCATCACAGCAGTGAATAAGAAATGCTAACTGGGGCCTTGCTGAAGTTCAGTGCCCTTGAGCCCATCCTCAGCAGCCCTAAGCTTCAGTCCACACCACCCTGGCTTCATAATGACCCTGCATTAGGTGGCTGGTAACTCAACCCTCAGCGAGGAATATTTCGTACTGGGCGTGAAAGCAAGAGCTGTCACAGCTCATCAGAAAGACCAGGATGTGGTCTCTGGCGCTAGAATTATCTGCAGGAGAGCCTGTCCAGTCAAACTGGCTCCAGTTGTTTATGGAAACCCTCATCTTGCAAGGGATACAGGACAAGTGTAGTGTAGCAACTGAGTACTGCCACACCAGGGAACTGGCTTTCTTTTTTTTTTTTTTTTTGGCTGCAGCTAGAGGCCAGCAGCACCAAGATGTGGCAATGTCGCCACCTGCTGGCTCCACAGTGAAGTATAACTAGGATGGAATCCCAAGCACCAAAAGCGTAATTCTGTCATCCCCTCCAGTTTCCAAATTCAGGGGTCAGCTCAATACCTGCCTTGGCGATTAACTATGTCTGTGCATTTAGATGTCACTGGCACTATGCCAAGTGCTTCAGTGCCCTTACCTCATTCAGTCTTCACAACTACTCTGTAAGTTAGGTCCTATAGTGTAACAACCATTTTACAAAAGAGGAAAGAGACACAAAAATTAAGAAATTTGTCCAAACAGCAAATTATAAAGCACAACACTGAGATAGGAACACAGGTCTTTCACACTCAACCACTATGATGTACAGTATCCCCTGTAATCCTTGATAACATCACACACCCTATTAGAAATTTATTGTCTCCATGTTATGAATAAACTGATGCTCAGAATTCAAATTCTGGATCAAGGTCCCAGGGCAAACATGAAAGCAGCAACTCTGGGAACCTGAGTGAACCACCCTGGAGGGAGGGGCTCTCCATCCATGACCTCATGTATACGAACCAGGCCTCCTGGGCCAGAGGCAATGCCCTCAGTCCAGGCAATCCTAGACTGCTCAGGAAATGTATTCAGGGTCTGAGATGGAAATTCTGGGCCAATTCTCCCCAGGCAGCACTTCGTTACACAAGGTAAAGTTCTGAAATAGGGACCCCCTACTCAATCAAGGTCATTGCCAGATTTTAACAGTTGCTTCATGCCATACTTTTGCACTTGCAGACCACCAAGTCAGTCTCCTCAAAAAGAAGAGATGGTTTGAAAGCATTTTATCTAAATGTTGGCTTAGCTGGCCACAATGGTTACTTCTAGCTATGCTGAAAGGGTTCACACCAACTCCTACCCTGTGTCCACTTCCCCTGGTGCTATGCCACAGATTTCACATACCCCACATGGCTTCAGGAACCACTCCCCATTACTCTGAGGCCTGGATGCACTACATGAAGGAATCTAGCACTTCATGACAGCACTCTCAGAACACCGTAACCCCGAGCAAGTAAGACTAGCTCCTGCCACGGAGATGGGCTGCCTCTGAGTTCCTCAACTCATAAGGTGAAACAGCCAGAGCTCCAGATGCCAGCAGTCTCTGCTTTGAGCATTTCAGTCCTCCAGCTCTGGTCACCATTGACAAGTTTGGCAAGTGCGGCAGACAGACGCTCTCCTTTTGTTGGGCTAAATTAGCTTTTAGGCCTCCCAGAGCCTTGCAAAATCTTGGAAGGCTAGCTGCATGGAGAGAGAATGGCCAAATGTCTTGGGGGCCTGATCAGAACTTGCAGTACGGTCCAGAGAGACAGCTGGTGGCTCCCTCTCTGCCAGGAAACCCTTCTCTGCATGCCACCCTTGTAGGTGATGGCTGTGGGCTCAGTTGTGCCCCTCAGATCCATATGTTGAAGTTCTAACCCCCAATACTTCAGAATTTGACTTCTGTTTTTGATTGAAGTACAGCTGTTTTACATTATATTAGTTTCAGGTGTACAATAGAGCAATTCAATATTTTCATAGATTATACTCCATTTAAAGTTATTACAAAATAATGGCTATATTTCTCTGTGCTGTACAATGTATCCTTGTTGGTTTTTTATTTTACACGTAGTCATTGATATCTCTTAATCTCATACCCATCTTGCCCCACCCCCTTCCCTCTCCCCACCGGTAACCTCTAGTTTATTCTCTATGAGTCTGTTTCTGTTTTGTTATAGACATTCATTTGTTTTATTTTTTAGATTCCACATTTAAGTGGTAAATAGAGAATTCATATTTCTCTGACTTATTTCACTAAGCCTCATACTTTCTAGGTCTATCCATTTTATTGCAAATTGCAGAAATTCATTTTTTATAGTTGGGTAATATTGCATTGTGTGTATGTGTATATACATTTATACACATTTTATATTTATATTTATACACACACACACACATATCACACCATTTCTTATCCATTCATCTGTTGATGGGCACTTAGGCTGCTTCTATGTCTTGGCTATTGTAAATAGTGATTCCGTAAACACTGAGGTTCATGTATCTTTTAGAATTAGTGTTTTTGTTTTCTTCAGATGTGTACGCAGCAGTGGAACAGTGTACTAGGGTTCCCTTTTCTCCACATCCTCACCAATATTTGTTACTTGATGATAGTCATTTCCGACAGGTGTGAGATGGTACTTCATTGTGGTTTTTGATTTGCATTTGATGATTAGCAGTGTTGAGCAGAATTTGACTATTTTTGGAAATAGGGTGTGTGAAGAGGTAATTCAAGTTAAATGAAGTCTTGTTGGGTTGGTAGTGCTAATCCATTATGATTGTTGACCTTACAAGAAGAGACTAGGACACAGGTATGCAGAAGGAAGATCTTGAACTTCTGGCTTCCAGAATTGTGAGGAGACAAATTTCTTGTTGCTTACGCCGCCCAGTCTGTGGTACTTTGTTATGGCAGCCCCAGCTAACAAGTTAGTTAACAGTACATTTTGGCCAGAAATAATGGCAGGTTCAGAATATCCGTGGCCTTTGTTTAACCAGCCTCCCCTAGCAAAGTCAAGGGATTATTCTGATGGGTAGACACTCTTGAGGATACAGTCCACCTCCTGAAATGGTCATTTCAGAGGAGGATTTTCCTCAGAGCTTATTTTATTCTGCAGCGCTCTCCTCTGTTTGTGGAGAAACGCAGGATTCTCCCTGGTGCTCCTCCTGGGTCAGCTGCTGGATACTGGAATCCCCAGGGGAGCCTTCAGTACCGAAGCCCAGGGCCCAGACTCCAGAGATTCTAATTGGGCAAGGCATTTTTCCCTTCTTACAGCACCTCAGGTGGTTCTGGGGCGTAGCCAGAATTGGGCATCCTTGCTGTAGGGCCTAGATCATTAATTTTTAAAATCTGGGTTAGTTGAGTGTCACAGGCTGAAAAATGGCTCCTGCAGGAGAGCCCGTCTTCATCCTAATTACCAGAACCTCTGAATGTTGCCTTGTGAGACTAAATTAATGATTTTGAGATGAGATTATCCTGGATTATCTGGGTGGGCCCTAATGTAATCATAAAGGTCCTCATAAGGTCGAAGGAGGAAGAAGGCGATGTGACGAAGGAAGCAGGGGGAGAAAAGGCAATGTGAGCAGGGCCTTGAGCCAAGCACTGCTGGTGATCTCCAGTAGCTGGAAAAGGCAAGGAAACATTCTCCCTTAGGTCCTCCAAGAGGACCTTCCCTACTGACACTGATTTTGGCCCCACAGGACTCATTCTGGACTTCTGACCTCTAGAATTGTTAAGTGACTACATCCAGTTTGTTGTAATTGTTACAGCAGCCAAGAAGCCTGTTAAAAATGCAGGTGCCCGGCCTTTTCAAAGCTCCCTGGTCAACAGCTATCACACTTCAGTGACACTTGGATATACTGAGGCTCTTTAAAACCCAGTTTGCTTCTCCCCACCCCCATTTCAGATTCAGCAGGACTGGGGTGGGGCCCAAGAATCTGCACTTCTAACAAACTCCCGGGAGGCGGCAGATGTAGCTTTGAGAACCGCTGCTTGAGATGCTTGTGCGGCGCAGACTAGAATACCAATGGAGGACTCAAGGTCCATTCCCCACAAAGATTTCTAGTACCTGTTTCCCATCTGCCCCTATAAGGGTAAGATCTTTCCTCAATCTGTACGACTATGAGAATCAAGTGAAACAGTGCATTAACATCTGTCACTGTTTCTGTACACCCTCCCAAATCCAGCAAAAATAAAATCATAATAAACTTCCTTGAAGCAATAACAAAGAAGCCCCTTATCCCTTAGTTTTTCTCTGCTGCTCAGGAGAGAAAACCTGGCTGCTTCTCTGTCCCCTCACCAGGCAGTCTCTCTCTCAGGGATTTAACCTAAGACTCCTCAGCCAAGTGTGAACTGGCCCTCCTAGGGGATGAGGTGAGGTGTGTGGAAACCCATGGGGGTATTTTCAGGCTGCCACACTGATGGGGGAGAGTGCCACCAGCGTTTCGTGCGAAGGGGAAACCAAGGATATGTTCTATGTCCTGCAATGCTCAGGGCAGTTCTAAGGGGGGAACTGTCCTCCCCAAATGGCATTGTGTCTCTAGGTAAAAAATGCTCACTGGTCATCTGGTGTCCAGTTGGGGCCTTGGGGTTGTCTCCTGGTTTCTGAAGGTCATTCAAGAACTTTCAGTGTGAAGGCCTTTGCCAACCACTCCCAGCCAGCAAAAAAGAGAAGTTCAAAGGCCTGTTCTCCACAGTCTAGATTCCATGACTTGCCCAACCCCCTTAATACTGTTTTGATGGGACCATATCTCCTCTTTGTCATAGCAACCATGATTAACAAGACTTATTTTCATCATTCAGAGTTAAAAGCTGGGCTGCTGCCTAGGGTAGCCATGGCCCATTAAAGGAGCCCTCCAGAATGCCAAAGACCGGCTGGGCTCTCTGCGGTCAAACGTACCACTTGCCCATGGCTGCTACTGGAGGATGTCTCCCTGAGGTCCTACTAGACAATGGCTGTTATTAACACTACAGGAGAGCATCCAGTGGGTATTTTATGCAC
This sequence comes from Camelus ferus, assembly GCF_009834535.1. Classification (NCBI taxonomy): domain Eukaryota; kingdom Metazoa; phylum Chordata; class Mammalia; order Artiodactyla; family Camelidae; genus Camelus; species Camelus ferus. Next base: position 17,091,409 of record NC_045699.1, read on the forward strand.
ACACTCCACACTCCCTCTTCCTTAAGGCTGCACACCTCTTTCTCAACAGAATTAAATGGGGCACAGGGACCACATGTCATATTTCAGAAATGGCTCACGTCTAGTTGATGGAATGCCAGGCTTGAGGCCAGTTCTGTCATTATCCAGGTCCAGCTGTGTAATTCTGGGCTCCTTAGGTGATCTTTCTTTGCCTCAGGTTTATGTCCCCAAAATGGTTTGTGTGATTACACAGTCTTACAGAACATTCTAGCTCTTCATCCTATGATCTGGGGATAGCATATGGTTTTCATTAGCTTATTTTGCTCTGGACACTGACATCTCAATTTTTCTATATAGGATGTTGCCTCAGCAGTCTGTGGGAGATGGTGTTGGAATCAAGGATTTGCAAGAACAAAATTGTCACCTAACCCCAAAGAGAGAAATAAGCAGGCAGCCCGATATTAATTTTATATTCAGCAGCTCGCCAAGAAAAAAAATATATATCATGCAATATTTACATCACTGCTCTAATCACAGTGCCCATTCTGCACTTAAATGCACTGCACTAATTTTACAGGGAAATTGTGGTGGGGAGAATGCCAAACCAGATTAAAGTGAGAGTGTTTTAAATACCACCCCTCTTTATTTTTAATGTCACTAAGTGTATTCTTGGAAAGGTAATAGTTCCCTCTTGCCCACTGAAAGCTGGGGCCTACAAATAATTTAATTGTTGGAGAAAAGATTCAAAATTAATCTCAGCTCCTCCACTTATAAGCACTACTATTTAATAAGTTTCAACTGTGTGCTAGACAAACAATACAATTCTAAGTCCCAGAAAACCGTGCAGTACAGTTCCCGATTTATAGACGGGCACCTAAGGAACTCACTCACTCTTACAAAAGAGCGTCATAAAAATTCTGCTTTGTCTTCCGTGACTGGTAAGAGGCAGTCAACAAATATTTAATGCAAGATTCTTTTCAAAATAGAAGAAAATTGGTATCTAAGTATGACTGCAACTCTTTCCACCCCAGTCTCTCTTACATCATGTGTCTCACTAAGAGCTGCAAGGGCCTACTGAACTAATCACTCTGGCTGAGGACACACAGACCAGAGATCCGCCTTCTCCAGGCAGAACTGAACACAAAACGCGGAATCAAGAGAGAGACTTGAAGGTGATGGACCTTTCTATCCCATTGGCCAGAATTTCTAAAGCCAAACAAATTAACAGTTCTTCACCAGTCATAAGCTGCCTGGAAGGTATCTTGAGTTTTATCAACAATTCATTTTGTGGACTGTAATTCTAACTCTCTCTCCGCAAGCACCAACTAGGAAGAAGTGTTTAAAAGCCCCAGGGAAACTCGCTGCAATCCTTGGAATTTGTGCTCTCCTCCGGGTAAAACTCCACTGCCACCGTACAGTGATCCCTTGTACGGAGACTTTTGAGGACTGAGGGCACAAGGAAACTGATCTCTAACTTTCAAGGTTGCCAAAAAGCAGTTTAAGGGCTGAGGCCTCCAAACAGGGAACGGCCCAGTACTCCTGTACTCCATTTCGGTGTTGTAAAAGTCTCAGAATCCCCAAAGCATTGCGCTGCAGGGGGATAACTTCAGGACAGAGAAGGCCCACGTTAAGGAGAGAAAAAAAGCCGGAAGCTTGCAAAAGAGCAAGCAAGCAGTTCTCCCACGTGGGCCACGGCCAAAGAGCCAAGTCAGAGCGAAAGCACTGAGTAGAGCAGGGCACGAAGGGACTGTCTCGGCAGTTGCGGGGGTCCACTCACCTGGCACACCCGTTACTCCCGACCAGACGCATCTGCCCAGAAAGGAGTGGCGCTCGGGAAAGGTGGGGCGCTAGCGCAGCCACGCCCGCTGCCCTTCTCGGAAGAGCTTGCCCCCGCCCTGCGGGTGCATCTGAGACCAGAGGTTGGGGGCACAGCTTGGCAATCATTCGCTCTCCCTTACCCCGGGGCTAACCAGCCACAGACCTTCCCCGTCGCGGCGGGGGCTCACAAGCTGGGCTCACGGCCCAGAAGTGCACTCCCACCGGACGGCAGCGAAAGACTACAGGGCAGAGCGGACAACAGCCGGGACGGCTGATCTCACCTTCACGGCCGCGGGAGTGGCACCTGAGGCCATGTCTGCGCTGGGAAGGAGCGGCGACCACGCGCGGGCTGGAGGCGCGGAGCGGGTTCACGCGCGCGGCGCGGGACTGAGCAGTGCAGTCCCGGGGGCGGCTCTGGCTCCTCCTCTTCCTCCCCGGGACAGCTGGATTGGCTGCTGGTGTGGGCTCTCCCCCGCCACCCCCTCCTCAATTCCAGGTCCCCGCCTCCCGCCCCTATTGCGGACCTTTCCGGTTCTCCGTTGATTTTTTTTCACCCCCGTTATAACTAACGGGCTGATGATAGTGATAATAATAAAGACTGTTTATTGAGCCCTTGCATTGTTCCAAACCATGTGCTTTGCACTTTAATCGGCTCTGTTAACTTTAACGAGAACTCTACGAGGAAGTGCAACACTCCCGGCTCCGCCTCGTATCAGCAGCGGGCTGGGCCTTTTCTGTAAAACTAGGCCCATCTACGTTCCAGAAGTTCTCGCGGGAGGGAAAATTGTGGCGAGGAGGGAGCATGCTGTTCGGGGAGATTCCCTCCAGCTGCTAACGCGGGGCGGGGTGCGTTTGGCTCTTCTTGCCACTGAGACCCAACCGGGGTTTTGCTCCTTTCAGTTAATTCCTCCTAGACAGAGCGTAGGTGGGGTTGACCCAAGACTCAGTGATGACAAAAAGAAAATGAACAGAGTAACGTGCTACTGGATAACCTTTCTGACCTACCAACTGGCTATTTGAGGGGAGGCTTTTTTTAAGAGGATGAAACATTCGCTATCTCCCATCCTGGGTCCGAAGGGCCAGGGCCATCTTTAACCGTTCCCACCCCGGGCAACGTCCAGTACACCTTGATTCAGAATCCAGATTTATGTCTTCCTCACTCAACACTGACTGGTCACCCTCCACTCCCGCCCCCTACCCTCGATGTTACACCAGCCCTCCACTGGGATAATCCGTTACTTTCAAAATCCCCATCCCTTTCTTACAGGAGTAATCCTATTTAAACTCCCTGGCTGGATTAAACTCTCCTAAATAAAATGCTGAGCGGTAGTAACATTCTGAGATACAGAAATGTTGCAAATTACTCTGGGGTTGGGAGGATGGCTGTAAAAGGGTAGATTTTCCTCCTTCCCTACAGCAGTGAGACACTGAAACAAGACACAAGTATAAGTTCATTAAAAATATCACTATATTGTTGCTGCCCATTTACTGTTAACTTAAACGGTAAAGACTTACTCTCTCATTGTTTGCTGTTGGTCTAAATTTTCTTACGGCGCGCAGTTTTTTTCTGTTTCTTTTAAGTTATAAAATGCAAAGGCGAAGAATAAAAGAAGATTGGGACGTTCCTTTGAAAAGGGCAGAAGGCTGGGAGTCCTTCAGGAATTAGTTTCCTAGGAGCCTGTCTGCTCTGAGGGGTGGGTGGAGAGGACCCGTGTGAGAGATTACTTCATTGGTCCTGACCAGAAAATTTCAAACTGGTTGATTAAGATTATATTTCTGGGGAAGGTCTAAACTGCATTTAATTTGGGTATTGAATCTAGGTTTGGTACCATGGGCTTTTAGCACAAGTGATGCTATTTTGGGCGTTTGGTCTTCTGTTTTAACAGGGCTAAACTGGACTTCTGGACTTTTCTACTGTAAGTTGCAGGTCAGGGCTCTTAACTATGTAATGTCTGTGAAGGGAACATTGTCCCAAGTCTGGTCTGTTGTGTGTGCGTGTGTGTGTGTGTGTGTGTGTGTGTGTTTTTCTTCCAGTTTTATTGAGATATTAATGATGTATAGCACTGTATAAAATAAGGTGTACAGCATAATGATTTGATTTACATACATCATGAAATGACGACCACAGTAAGTTTAGTGAACATCCATCATCTCATGTAGGTAGAAAATAAAAGAAATTGAAAAAAATAGATTTTTTTTTGTGATGAGAACTCTTAGGATTCACTGTTAACAATTTTCATGTGTAACATACAGCAGTGTTAATTATATTTATCATGTTGTACATGACATCCCTATAATTTATTTATCTTATAACTGGAAGTTTGTACCTTTTGACTGCCTTCATCCAGTCCTCCCACCCCCATTCCCACCTCTGGTAACCACAAATCTGATCTCTTTTACTATGAGTTTGTTTGTTTGTGTTTGAAGTATAATTGACCTACAACACTACATTAATTTCTGTTATACAACATAGTGATTTAATATTTCTATACATTCATGATTATCAGTTTAATTACCATCTGTCACCATACAAATATATTACATAGTTATTGAATGTATTCCCCACACTGTATATTTCAGCCCTCAACTCGTCTATTTTACAACTAGAAATTTGTACCTCTTAATCTCCCTCACCTATTTCTCTCCTCCCCAACCTCACTCCCTTCTGTTAGCCACCTATTTATCCTCTGCATCTGTAAATCTGTTTGTCTTTTGTTAATTTTGTTCACTGTTTTGTATTTTAGATTCCACACATGAGTGAAATGCCACAATATTTACAAGTAAATCTCACTTAGCATAACTCTGTCTAGGTCGATCCATGTTGTTGCAAATGGCAAGATTTCATTCTTTTTTATGGCTGAATAGTATTCCATTGTGCATATATGCCAAATCTTCTTATCCATTCACATATTGATAGGCACTTTGGTTTCTTCATAAAAGTCTTGGCTATTGCAAATAATGATGCAGTGAACATAGTGGTGCATGTATCTTTTTAAATTACTGGTCTGGTTTTTTCGAGTGATATAATTTTAAGCCACTTCTGGAAAGAAATTAGCATTTCCATACAAAATTTAAGCAATTTTCTAACTTCTTCTCAGAAACCAGGCAGCCACCCATCAGCTGGTTGTCAGGCACTAGTTTGTTCTCTGTGTGTAAGGCATGTAGTTCAAGACAGTTTGATCCACCTCCCAAGGGGACTCTAGCAGTTTTCACCATTATGCTTTATGAGAAAAGAGCATACAAATAATAGAACCAAGGGACTGGCTTACTATAGGTGATTTGAACTGACAACAGGCATTACAGGGTTCTTTTAATAAAAGAATCCATTTTAGAAAAACGTGTCAAAATCGATTTTCAAAAAGTTAAAAGCATAAAATTCAAACAAACATATAGTTGGCATGTGTCAGAGATGTATTTAACTCATTAATAAAGGAATCAGCAGAATGGCAAAACTAATTCAAGGGAGGATACAAGAAGCTGCAACAGCAGAAAAGAGAATGTTAGAATAAGATAGAAAAATTAGGTACAAAACTGATATTATATTTTACAAGGCAATAAAACTCTAGCCTTTGGGGTTGTCTGTGAACAGATACCATTTGCAGATACCAATCTTTAATTCTGAAGAAAAGATTGAATGTATCAATCATAACAAGCAAGATATCTACCACCAAAGTCTGAACGCTACAATAAGGAACGATAAAACAAAGTTACAGCTCTCAGGTAAAGGGTCTGCAAACCTTGCCTACAAAGAGGCAAATATCGAGGAGTGTGTGAAGCTCAGAAATATAGGCAAAATCTAATTGAATGAGCCTGGCCATATTCCAGTACAACCCTATGGACACTAAAATTTGAATTTCATATACTTCTCACGTGTGACAAAATATTATTGTTCTCTAGATTTTTGTTTTCCAATTACTTAAGGTTGTAAAAAAGATTCTTAGTTCAAAGTTATGCAAAAACAGGTAGAGAGCTGGTTTGGCTGAGGACTTGGGCCGTTGTTTGCCACTCCCCTCCCAGAAGCAGATGATCCTTGGGTAGACTTGTTGGACAAAACTTTAATGTGTATTTGAAAAGGCAGACAGAAATCTTTTTGGCTTATTTCCAACTTTTGGATAATTTTCTCTTACCAAGCCCCAAAATCAAAGTAGGACAAAGTGGTCTCCCGTTTTGATTGGTATAAAAAATCCTCAACAAGACAACAGGAATCTCAAGGGTTTGTCTATGAAAATAGCAGCTTGTCCTATAAATTTCCCTCTGTTTGCCTGTACCCTTGCCTTCCTAAAGACAATTCTAAAAAAGTACCCAGGCCACCTTACAGCAATTCTGATTATGACACTACATGGATAGTTCAATAGCTTTCTCTTTTTTCAGATAATCCCTCGTACAACTTTGCCAGCTTCCAGCTCTTAGTCGACATGGTACTGAGATGGTGTTGCCAATAGCTGTCCATACCAGCTGTTGAGCAGTGGTCCTTCAGTGTCCCACAGTCCCCTTGTAGTGGAAAGACCTACAATAATTTATGTGCTTAAACGTGACTAAATTATATGCCAATTTTAAAGACTTAACCAAATCATTCCAAGATCATCAAATATTCAAGAGGAAGTATTCACACAAATGCACGAAATATATCATCTCAGCCAGCTCTGTCAGCTTTCCCACTGAAAGCCACATCTCTGCTCCTGACTGGTGTGTCCGTGCTGGATGGTGCTATAGTGTAGAACCAGGCTGGTGATAACTCCACATCTGGGCATGTTAAAGCTGTCAAGTTGTCACGGCTGAAGCAATTCACATGACTCCCCCCCACCTTGTAGAAATTTGGGCCAAAATAAAAATTATGAACCACCTAAGCGTGTGTCCTTACAGATCCCCAATTCTGTGTGACTCAGATCTTTTTACCATGTTCCTGTGTCACAGATGCTATAGGGATGGACATTTTGGCCGCCACTTTTGTCAGTGGATTAGAATTTGTCATTGGAAGCCTAGGGAAAAAGCTGAAGTTCTATTAGCATGCAGCCATTCTGGATGCAGCAGAACATTTTCAACAAAATATCTTAAGAGGATGGTAAGAAAATCAATAGTAATAACTATAAATGTTTGAAATTGTTTCCCCTTCAGGTCCTAGGCAGGCAAGCCTATGCAGGTGTAAAGACCCCAGAGATGTCAGAATTGGTGTAAATTCAGGTTCAGAAACCTCAGTGTCATCATTATACACAGTGTAGTCATTGGAAAAAAATTAATCGCAAACAGACACAATGAACTTTAACAAAATTGTGTTTAGAGAAATTTTCCCACAGGCAGTTCTCCAAATACTTGAATTTTTTTCCCTTGCCAGGAGAGGGGAAAAAAATTCTTAAAAAGGAACAGTGCCTGGTGTTTGTTATGATAAGAAGTGAAAGATATGTAAATATGTACTTAAGGTAACATTCTGTTACAAAATTAGTATTACTTGGTAAGTAAATAGAAGATGTATCTACAAGCCATGTTCTTTAAAACTCCTGGTTGTGGTGAAGCTGTGTGTCTTCTCTCTGACGATGTATAGTGTAGGTCATAACACCATATAACATTAACATTTTAGTAACTAGAAACTTGGATTTGTTTTATCACAGAAAGCCTAATTAATTTGACCTTTCTAAATTTGTTATATTTGTCTTACAGGCCAGCAAGTAATTACTACTTAGAGTAAACATTTAAGAAAACAAGAAGAAAAAAATGCTCAGTTCTCCTGTTAAGTCAGGATGAAGAAGCATAGTCATGTGTCACAAGAAGAAAGCATTATTTCATTATTTATTTAAAATCTAGATTTTTATAATACATTTATTGCAAGGCACTTTGTAGAGGGAATTAGAAGTTAACTTCCTCAAAAATATAGCAAAGTTTAGGTGGCAATCCTTTATGACCTTTATAAAAGTGGAGTGGCATGTAACTTGTATATCTGGTTGAAGGAAGAACCACATGCTTTGAAATGAAGTAAGCAGGGTCTGGTTTGAATTTGGTGCGCTCCAGATAGTTGGAGATTCCCCTAGTCAATTGTCTTATTTCAGTCCAATCAAGTTTTACTCCTTTAGTGCTTCCTCTGCTTCTTCCTTCTATTCTGAGTTCATTTGATCCAAGAAATATCTAGAAATAGCCTCTATTCCAAGTCACCTTTTCTCTTCAATGTTCACTTCAAAATGAATCTGTCCTTTCACTTCTAGAGACCCTGCTGAAGATGATTAAAGTCACATATTATTTGGATTTATTAAAGAAAAATCTTGTCTAGTTTTCCACTCTCCCTGAATAATGCTGCAGATTAAGAACATGTTCTGGTTGATTGAATGGCCATCTCTCCTGGAATCCTAGCATCCCAGGACCCTCACATCCTGTAGGAGGTAGATACTATTATTTTCTGTTACAGGATAAACAGATAGCAAGATGAAACACTAAACATCTCCCTTCAGTCTTGTTATAAGCAGACATGGGCTTTTCTGTGCTCAGGATAGACAAGGACCAGGAAGTTGCAGGTCCTTAGATATGCTTTAGTATACAGGTGCAGCATAATTTGCTCTGTTCAGTATGCCAGTATCTGAGCTATGGCAGATGTTACTGACTGAATGTGTCCCCCCAGAATTTGTATTTTGAAATCCTAACCCCCATGATGATGGTATTAGGAGGTCAGGCCTTTGATTGGTGATTAGATCATAAGACTGCAGTCCTCATGAATGGGATTAGTCCTCTTATAAAAGAGACCCCAGAGAGCTCCTTTACCCTCCCTGCCCTGTGAGGACAAGTGAGAGGATAGCCATCTATGAACTGGGAAGCAGGTCCTCACTAGACACCAAGTCTCCCAGTACTTTAATCTTGGACTTGGACAATGACAGGCTCATATGAGGGGTCCTTGTGTGGCTTCTGCTCATCATTCTGCTTTTAAAACTCGAGGAACACCTATGGCACTGGAGAAAAATTTAAATATAAGAAAACTCTAATAGCATTTCTTTCTTTCCCTGCTAAATCCATGTGTTGTCTGGAAATGAAGCCTTAAAAATAAATTCAGAGCAAGGTCATGTTTTCTTCTGAGAATCTTCAAGAGCAATGTTGAAAATAGCTAGTATTTCTTGAAAACTGTGTATTCTTCATTTAATCCTTACAGCCACCCTTGACCTGGATCCTATTATAATCCCCATTTTACAGATAAGGGAGACTGAGAGAAGTTGACTTACCCTCACTGCTTTTTTTCCCCCTGATTTGCCTTTTTCAGAAGCTTCCTTGTCTGTTTGGGGCTTTCAGTCCACCACCTCCACACCTCACCAAAAAGTCCATCAAATCTATCATTACTGTTAAGTTTTAAATGTCCAATGTAGCTTAAAATGTTACCTTTCCTTGGGGTCTAGGAATTTTACAAAGATTAAAGCAAACTAAGGTAATAAAATTCTAGGTGGATTGTGATGTTTGAGAAAATGCAAGGGTAGGTGTCATTATCACAGTTATCACACGAGGCTCAGCATATTTAAGAAGTCTTCTCAGATTTATATAACTAGGGTAAATGGGCTTCAGTCCTCAATCTGTCTTAACTGCAAAGTCTGAATTCTTAATTACCATATTATTTTTCCTACCATGTGCTGGGCCTTAAGCTAAATGCTAAAGAGAGAAAGATGCATGACCTATCCAATCTCAGCCTCTAAGGAACTCCTGTCTGGTGAGAGGAGTCAGAAAGGGAAGCCAGGTATTCTAAAACAGTGTGGTTAGGGTGCAGGTAGAGACTGCCACTCGGTATTATGAAAGGACAGAGCAGGGCACATTATCTGAAGAAAATTGAAACATTAGACACAAATCTTGCTCCAAAAGGAACATACTCCTGTTAAACTCATCTAGCTCCTCATTAAAAAGTTTTCTGCTTATGATGGACTTAAAGAGGAAGCAGCAGTTTGTCATGACTGGATTATACCATGTTCACTGAACCTGTCCACTCTTCTTCTCCCCACCCTGCTCCTCACCTGTCTTCCCCTTCCATTCTCTCGCCCTCTCTTACTCGGACTGTTATTAAGCCCAGGCATTAAAGATTTGGTACAACTGAATTGATGGACTCTATGGGCATTTTAAAACAGATTTTCATGTAATTTTGCCTTGAAATTCTTCTTTTTCCTTTCCTTGTCACATTGGAGTTTTGTGTCCCAGTCATCTTGCATACAGCATGCTTTTTGGTGCATAGGATGGCTTATATGCATTCACTGAATGAGTAACTGAGTGAATGACTATATGAGTGAATAAATAGAGGAACAAACGCATTAATTATGTTTTTAGTTTCAGCAAGAGGGAATGAAAGCTCAGAAATGCTGAGAAATTTGAACAGTAGGGGGCAGCAAACATAAGCTTTTTTTTTAAACCCTACAAGTCAGCATTGTCTAATGCTTGAGTTGGCTTCAAAGGAGAGAGTGAGAACGTAAGAGAAGTGTTGTAACTTAAAGGTGAATTCTAAAGTGACAAGTGTATGCAACTTCAGTTGCTTGTAGAACAATGCACAGGGTTTTTGTTTTTTTTTTTTTCTTCAAAGTTCTTTCCTCAAGGACCCCAAACTGCTCATAGAGCATTATATACCAATGGCCAGCAGATGGCAGAGCTTTTCACGGATCAGGAATACAGAACAAGGTTTTGGGGAAAAAAATTAAGCATTTACAGGGCATGAAACCTTTATTTTAAAAATTACAGGAGTAAAATCAATACTAAGTAGAGGATTAAACCTTGTAGGTCTCAAATATCTTGATGAAATATCTCGGTGAAAGGAAGGTAGAATTTTAACCATGAGTATATTGTTCATTCTGAAGCAGGGTGATATCTAAAATGTTTTAAAATGTCAAGTTTGAGCCTTACAGAAGGTGAGCTGTAATTGATGGCAGTCATTTGGATTTTACTGTGTACTTTTAGAAATGTTCCTTTATCAAATTTTTCAATGATCATTTCACAGATGTTAGCCAAGAGAAAGACACTTGCACACAGACACAATGCTTTTAGATTACTGATTAATAGCACTAAATGACTTCCTACGTTGTCCTTGGCTACATTATTTAAGTGTCAACAGAGTACCTCAGAGTCTCTTACGTATTATCAGGTCTTCACCTTTTCTAAACATTTAACTACTTTAGTTGAATATTTATAATCAGATTAAAAACAGGAACAATGTCTATAGTTTGAGTACTTGAACTGCAAAGGAAAATGCAGACCCACTGGTTTTTGAGATTGACAGCACTTACCCTGAAACTTCAAACAGGCCTGTGAAACTTCCATCTGTGTAAAGGGGCCGAGGCCAGTCTAGCACTTAGTTTCTTTTTAGATCTTCCATTCCTTAGCCGTGCGGATAAATAATAACTGGCTGTATGGGAATTAAAAGCATTTCATTGCATTTTTGCGTATAAAGAAAAGTTCCCGTTTTTGGCTCTGTGATTTCCCACATGAAACCCAACTTGGATTTTACTACAATAACAAAGAGCACTAGAAAAAACAGAAGGGCATATTTGCTTAAATTGCTGTTTGCACCAAAAGAAATTCCCTAATGGGGTTATCACTGGGTCAGGCTGCACTCTGTTTTTCACCAAGCCCGAATCAATGGCAGATGAATTCAGAAGGCTAGGTGGGTTTACATTCTTTAAACACCACTATTTTAATGAAGTTTTGCCTTCTTGGCAAAACAGTCTCTCAGCTTTTCTATCTGATTAGCAACTGAAAGATGAATAAGAAAAGGATTAGAAATCCTAAAGAGGGGTCAACTATTAGGAAATGACCCTTAGATCTAATTTTATTTCCAAAGAACAACATTGCTCCATAAGGGAGGAAGTATGGTCTAGAAGCACGGTCTAACTCCAGACTATTTGGTGTTAAATCTTGTCGCACTCTGTGCTTCAGTTACCCCATCTGTAAAATGAGGAGGAAAACACCAGTGTGGTGTGAGAGTGCAAGTTAATACTTGTAAGGCATTGGGAATGTAGTAAGAGCTGTATGTGTTAGTGATGATGGTCATGTACCAAGCACTGCATTAGGTGCTGAGAATGTAGAGATCGATAAAATACTATCTCTGTCTTTGAGAAGCTTAGAGTCTTTCAGGGGGGATCTGGGTAAACAGAAAAGAACAATAAGTTACAATTGTAATTGGAAAGTTATATAGAGTTTGGAAAGAGGGGTACAAGGGACAGTGTGTTGAGTATGGCCTGGGTAAGGGTGAGGGATGTCTTGAGGAAAGGCCCTTGATCTGAATCATGAAATATGACTTATGTGTTTGCAGGCAAGAGAAGGGGGCAAGAAGGGGCTTGCGAATATGTGACTGAAGGCAGTGCATTTACTGAGCTGCCCTTCTCAGACTATGATCAGAGCACAGGGTATGTGCTTAAGGGGCAGGGTGAGAGGTGAAGCTGTATGGATGGCAGACATCAGAGAATTCAGCATTGCAAAGAGGGCCCTGTAGCCTGAATTTGGAAATTAGATTGGTTTTGTGTGGTTTATTGAGTATTTTTCTTAAATATGGTGTCAACATTTAAAATTTAGCATCTTTTACATGGAAACACCTGGATTCCAGGCTTTCTAGAAAACTTGGAGAGGCTGGCAGTACTGTTTAAGTTCCAGCACAGCACCAAAGATCACGTGTGTACTGCCTGATTTGTCCCAGGTCTCTCCTCCTTCAGTACAGTCATCAACTTCCAGCCCATCGGCATTTGTGTCTCTGATCTTCATGCTAAGGAGTTCTGATTCTATTCCATAGGGCATGCAGCGCATTAAAGTGTTTTAAGTAGCAGATTCTGCAGTGATTTAATTGCATTTTCATGTGGAGGATAAAACAAAAGTTTTATCATGAGAAGTGTCTGGATACACACCTGGGCAATTGAATATCATTGGCTTTTACTGTAAGATTTTATTAGTAAATAGAATTCATTCTTTGAAAACGCTGACCTTTAATCTTGTTATGGAGGAGTGATCAATCTTCCAGTCACCTTTGTGTTATTTTTATTTTTAAAGGTATACAAGAGGTCTAGGATTTTTAAGAGGAGAGCTCAATCTAATTTGACAGCTCCTTTAAAGATCAATAGATAGTCCCCTAAGAATTGATGATGAGATAAAATCGTATCTTAACACACCTGGAAAGGGCTAAAGGGAATGTGTATGATTAGCAGGGGAGGGAGACGGTGCAAAACAGTAGTTGCTGAGAAGCAGCAAGGTATTTTTGGCAGAGTGGGTTTTACCACCTAAAACCCACTCTTCTTATAAAGACAACTCTTCATTTTCAGATAACCTGTGACTTCCCAGGGAAAAGGCACATGGCTTAAATTGAGTTGGTAGATATAGATAAACCCAGGGCTTCCCTGGCTAACCTTTGGGAGGTTGACAGAGGCAGAACAGAAGCTGCTGTGCTGGGATCAGAGTCCAGAGTGATGGAAATGTTTATGAAGCATGTCATATCCACTTCCCTTTTGGTTCCAGTAGTGAGAGCAAGGAAGCTAATCATGAGAGGTGTGAACTAATCCTATACTCATGTTCTTAATTTCTGATAAAGCGCCAGTTGGTTTGTAGCAGGAGAGCATTGCCAGCAGGCAGTAGGCAGGAGACCCAGGGTAGAGTTGATATTGTGGTCATCAGTCTGAGGGCAGCCTGGAGGCAGAATTACTTCTTTCTCAGGGGACCTCGGTTTTCTCTCTTAAGGCCTTCAAATAATTAGATGAGTCCCATTCACACTGTGGAGGGTAATCTGTTTTTTTTTTTTTTTTTTTCTCCCAGTTTACTCATTTGAATGTTAATCACATGTTTAAAAAAAAATGCAACCTTCCCCGGCCATATAGACTGATGTCTCACCAAACAACTGGGCTGTAGAGCCTGGGCAAGTTGATACCTGAAACTCATTATCATATAGAGACATTATCACATAGGTTGGTCCTGTGTCACGGGCTGAGAGAGGAAGGAGATTCTGCTACTGAGCAATGCCCATCTCTGAGAAACCATGTTTCAGCTGAACAAACGTAGAGAACCTGCTGTGTGCAAAGCTCTCTACTTTCCAGTTCTTCTCTGCTTTTAAAGAGTCTGTTGCTATAAATACTTGGAGGAAGAGTACACTTGAGTGAACAAGACACAGATTTTGCAGGCCAAGGAGCTTATAGTCTAGTGAAGGAAATCAACCTGCAAAATGTTTTACAAATATGCATGGAGTAGATTTAACTGTTGTCTTCTTCCTCCTCTGGCCACTAAGAGAAAGCAAGACTGACAGTTGAAATGACTTACTCAAACTTGAGAAACATTAGCCAGGGTTAGCCTTGGCTAGCTGCTGACATCATCCTGTCCCAGAAGCCACATTGTCCAACAGCTGGTCAGTCATGGAGAAGGTGCTTCTGCAGCCTTACCTCTAAGTAGATTTGCCTGGTAGCCAGTAAAGTAAGAAGGATAAATTAGTGACTTCCTCCTACCTACTGAGCAACTTACTGAACATCTTTTACATTATCCGGGTCACCCAGATGGGAATCTAAGGGAAAAAATCAGCAAAGTCTAAACAGTCACAAGTACTCTCAGAGAATAAAAGCAATTTATTATTCCAGAGGTAGTTCATTGAAGGCTTGATTTAGCTGAAAGTTAATCTTTATATATTTGTTGTTTCCTTCTCTTCTGTCTCAGATTTCTTTCATTATTGTTGGAGACTTGTAGTTAAAGTCTCTGAAATATTTAAACCATAATATATTAAAAATAAAAAAAGAATATTGATTCTTAATGAGCTAGAGAAGAGGACTAGTTTGGAGTGATGAATCAGTATTTTGAGTCTGCTGAAAACGTCACTGCAACCCTGTGGTCTCACACTATGCAAGAGAAATCAGTGGGTTGTTCCTCTAAAAGGAATCTAAACTGCATATGTGTGCTGGAGGGCACTCAGATTTACCTTTGTTGTTGAGTGAAAGCAAAAAGAGAATGCTATGACATTGGGCAAAAATGCTCAAGGTAGAATTAGAGGAAAAAAAAACCCAATTGTTGTAGCACATTTTTTTCAAGCCTATGCCTTTGCGTTTATTCACACAGCACACATGATTTTCTATGCTTTGATTGTAGTTTTTTCTACAGTTGAACTGTAGCAATATTCACCAGGTAGATAAGAACAAAAGAATATTATCTTTATCCCAGCATACCTTACGGAGCTGATTGCTCTGGAGAGTGAGCTGTATTAACTCTTCCTGAACCAAGTTGTAATGGGGACTGGTTTATTAGGAATGATAGTAGGAATGGAGTGTCAGTCCTTGTTTTCCAGGCTATTTTAAAATAAATAATTCTGAAGAGTTAGAGAAATCCCTATGGAATTTGGCAAAGAATTAAAGAGATCTATTTTCCACATCTTTAGCTTTGTTTTAGTAGAAAGATTTGCAGGAAATTCCTTCTTTGTTAATCATTTAAGCAATATCTTAACCATAGTACAGAACAGCTTGAAAAAGAAGAGTAATTCATTGTTATGTCGTCAGGAGGCCAGATTGCCAGGGATTGAATTCTGACTCTCTGCCTTGTAACTGTAACTGAGTGACCTTGCAGAAACCTGTTAAACCTCTTTGGACTTCGATTTCCTCATCTACAAAATGGTGACAATACCTACTTAAGTGGGTTGTTTGAGGATTACATTAAATAAAATACATGAAGTACTTAGAGCAGTGTTTTGCACTACTAAGTACTTACTAAATATTAGCTACTTCTATTATTAATTTTGAAGCAATTGTATTTAAAATATTAGTCCCTTTTAGTCTAAATCCAAGTTCCACATTTTTTTTATTGGGTATAATCTCACTGCAATACAGTTTTAAACTTACTCATTTTTATTGATCTGCATAAATATTTTCTCATGTGGCTATATAGACTTCATAAGTATTACCTTTAATAGCTCCATGAAGTTGTTCTAGTGTCATGTACTACAGTGGTCTGTTACCCATGGGGGCTACATTCCAGCATCCTTACTGGATGCCTGAAACCATAGACAGTACTGAACCCTATATACACTGTTTTTTCCTATGTATACATACCTATCATAAAGTATAATTTATAAATTAGGCACAGTAAGAGATTAACAGTAATAATTAATAATAAAATAGAACAATTATAGCAATATACTGTAATAAAAGTTATGTGAACGTGGTCTCTCTGAAAATACCTTATTGTACAAATTTAATGCCTTTTCAATCTTAGCTAAGCATTTATCACACAGTGTGGCCATAGCTTTTGTAGTTTGAGGTGCAACAGCAAACCAGTATGAATTTATTTTTCTTTCTTCACAATGTTATGGATTGAAGATTAGTTCTTACTGTAGGTTTTAGCAATCTCTGCATAAATTTTTTTTCTTTCCGTATTAAGTCAAGAACTTTCATCTTTTCACTTAAAGGAATCTTTTTACAGCTTCTCTTTGGCATATCCGAATTGCCAGCACCACTACTCTAGTACTTTGGGGCCATTTTTAAGTAAAATAAGAGTTAGTTGAACACAAGCACTGCGATAGTGCAATAGTTGATCTGATCACTGAGATGGCTGTTAAGAGACTAAGGGGTGGAATAGCAGGACAAAGAGATGGTTCATGTCCCAGACGGGATGGAGCGAGATGGCGTGAGATTATATCATGATTCTCAGAATGACATACAATTTAAAACTTATAAGTTGTTTATTTCTGGAATTTTCCATTTAGTACTTTTGGACCGCAATTGACCATAGGTAACTGAAAGTGAAACCACAGGTAAGGCGGGACTACTGTACGTAGTTCAAGTGCCACATACCTTTTGTGGTACTGTGACTATCCCTTTGTTGTAACTTGTACAGACTGTTCCTATTATAACTTTACAATTGTAAATACACGATAAACATCTTAGAAAATTTTGTATTCATGCTATTGTTTTTTTCACTGAGAAGCTAGAATTATTAAATATAAAGGTATGAACTTTAAAACAGTAACATTTCAATATGTTTTAAAATTGGTTATCCTAAATTACAATATTACCAATATTGTGTAAATATTTTGTACCAAACCCTCACTAGCATTTGGATTATTATTAATCTAGTTTGGCTCATTTGATAAGTGTTAACTAATATTTTAATTGTTTATTATTTTAAGTTTATTTTTTTTACAATTTTTAGCTCTTTTTATGTGAAGTTATTTGTATCCTTTGACCATTTAACTATTGAGGTAATTTTTTATACACTTGAATATTGATATTAACTCTTTTTCATATTTGAGGAAAATATTTTTTCTTTCAATTGTTTTGTGATTTACATATTTGTGATTTTATAAATTTTTGTATATTTGAGTATTTTTCTTTGAATTTTTTCCTTGCATTTGGGTTGCATCCAAATAGGATGAGTTCTTCTATTTTCCTTCATTTTTTCCCCCTCATAATCAAATTCTTAACTTTGGGGTTTATTCTGATATACAGCATATAAAAGATCTTTAAAAAATATTCTAGCAAATCATTGTATTTGTTTAAACACTTGGAATTTTTTTTTGAGATATGTTAGTATAAATAAGGAAGAAATATAACAGGATTCTACCACAAGAGACTGAGAACAGACAGCCAATTCTTTACACAGAGAATCTCTTTTTTGCTTTTGCTTTGTGTTAAATTGCCCTGATTCCAAACAACAAATTCCAAAAAAAGGGGAAAACCTGTGCCCCAAATAGAGCAAAGTTTTTAGAATTACAATGTTGAGGCCTCATTGTCTCCTTTGATTAGCTATTCTCATTTATTTTTTCTTTTCATGAAATGAATCTTAAACAGACACACTATTCATGCTTCTAAATTAAGGGATCCTTAATGTACTTAGTGCAGGCTAGAAATATTGATTTCTTAATGTAACACTTAACCACATATATTATGGCATCAATTCCTGGCAGAAACCATTTTAATTTAGTTATTTTAACATGTAAAAAATAAAAATGCTGTTTGTGGTTAGAAATATAAGCGTATTTAGCAATAGGTCCAGCCTGGTAAGATTGCAATTTAGAATTTCTAACAAAATATTGTGCCTCACTTGGTTACTTCACTCTAGACACAATAAAACTTTTTCTTCAGCTTTTTAAGCATTTTATTTCAGTACAGCAAACATTTATTATGCACTTCCCCTATAGCTGGCATTATACCAGGCGCTTAGGGGTAAAAAGATAAAAAAAAAGATTCTGCTGGGGCAATTTAAAGCCTAGTTGTAGACAGGCACATAAATAGATAATTGCAACATAATTCATTAAGTTCAGAAAGTCAGACCATTTCATTGCTTGTGTCAAAGATTTTAAGGAAGGCTTATAGTTTATATCCTATAGGACTCTTCTACTGTTAGCAGATAGAGAGACCCCTAAATTAGGAAGCTCACTGAAGTGTGGGTCCTTGCTGCTGGGTGTGGAAGAATTCACAGCAGAGGCAGAGGGACAAAGTGAAAAGCTGCTTTATTGCTCTACAGAGGAGAGGGAAATAAAGTGCTTGAGTGAGGAAAAGGAAAGAGAAGCTATTGAGCAGGGAACTGTCATCCAAGATAGCCAGTCAAGACAGCTCCAGCTCCAGGTCGGGCCAAGTGAATTTTCGTTAGGAGCTTCTGTCATATCCTCCCTCTGGGTGTGCTGGAGTAAATCACCTTTCTTACCCATCGTTGTATGGGCTTTTCTGGTTGCTGCCATGGCAATCATTGACTGTCATGGTGCTGGTGGGTGTGTCATTTAGCATGCTAATACATTGCAATGAGCATATAATGAAGCTCAAGGACCACTGAAAGTCAAATCATCCGCCATCTTGAGACTGGTTGGTTCTAACCATTTCTTGTTTATTCTGTTTCAACTGCTTCCTGAGACTTAGATAAGAGTAATTGGTTTCTGTTTGAGGGAGGGGCAGGCATATTATCTTGGAGGCAACAGCCTTGGTAACAAAAAGGGAAGTTGACTTTAATCAGAATGCCAGCAATCTGGTGGATCCAGTGTCCTCCCTGCCCCCTGCCCCCAAACCATCTCTGAAGATTCTGCTAAGCCATGAAAATGTTAAGGGAAACAAGGAAGTAATCTCAGTTAATCATTCAGATAGGTGGTCAGAGTTGTCACCATCCCCCTCTGCGTGCAGACTTGTCCTAATCATCAACTACTTGACTCTGCTCTTGTATGACGCAGGAAGGCCTGACAGACTTCAGCTTTTCTATAAACAAGAGGCAGGGGTGCGGGGTGGGGGATGGGTGCAGGATCCTACACCATATCACTACCTCTTTTGACACTGTTCTTGGTTCCAACTTTAAAGGGCTTGAGACTCACAGGCTCCTGCCTCGCCCACTCAGTTCCTCCACTTGCTCCATCACCACACGCTACCTAAGTAATCTATCCCAAGAAGGAAGTGAGACATGAGGGAAGGGAGCAGGGCACAGCCACTCAAGGAATGACAGCAATTTAACACCAAAATGGTGGAAGATTCAACTCCTAGTTGGCCTTAAGGATTAAGAGGTTTGACTTCTAGTAGACCTTGAGCTTCATTATATGCTCATTGTAACAGTGTGATGAATAACATCCCCGCAGGTGCCATGACAGCCCCAAGGATAACAGCAAAAGGCCAAGGAATGGGCGGTGGCCCAGTTCCTGGGAATCTCAGCCCCTTGCCCAGGGCAGTTGGAATGTTCCCACCTGTAGGCATGTGAAGCTACTGAGCCCATAAAAACTGACAACACCATGCCTAGTGGCCCTTTTCCGCTCCCTCCTCTTTGGAGATGGCCCGCACTCTGTCTATGGAGTGTGTACCTACTTTTACTTTAACCTGAGCACCCAATTCCCACACCTCTTTCCTTGCCTTTCTCTTGCCTTACACTCTATGCAGTATGTATCTCTTTAAATAAATCTACCTTTACTCAGCTGTGGCTCTCGCTTGAATTCTTTCCTGTGCGAAGTCAAGGACCCACACCTGGTGGGGCACATCCCAGGGGCTGAACTGAGGCCTGGGACACTGCCCTCCTCATGCCCCATATCCGTTTTCCTGCATCAGAAGCTGTACTTAGAATTAATTTCCCACCATTCCCTGAGAGTCTATGGGACTAATCATCACGTCTCACACTCTGTTGGCCTTAGTCATCACAAGTCCAAGCCTCTCATAACAACACAGAGACTCTTATTCATACATTTCTGCAGTATCTCTTTATTGGACCCATTCTCTCATTTTTCTCAAACTGCAGTCCTTTCAAGGGCAGCCTTTGGAACTCAGAGCTTGAACAACTTTTACCTTTGAACTCTTCTCTACTAAATTGTCTTCCTTGAATTTTCTTCTCAATCTGTTCTTTGAATACCTTCACCTTCTTGCTCTAAGACTTAGTCTTCCTCCCCACATCCTGCTGACCTGCTTCTCTTTCAAATGGTGGCTGTTTTTGCTTCCACACCCTACCTTTCCAGATCCTGGAGGTGAGAATATAAAAATAGGTATTCTTCTTGTTTCTCATCATTGCTTCTCTTTCAGAAACCCCAGTTCCCTTGAGATTATATTAAGCTACTTTCATATCCTATCCACTCCGTCACTCTGCTTGTTGCACTGAAGATTTTAGCAAAGACTCACTGCATTTCCCTCTACCACTGCTCTTGATATCAAGTCCCTGAAAATCAAGTTCCCCTGTCAAGTTTATGATTAATTCCTCTATCCAAAACTTTACTCCCTTTCTTGTCCTATCCCTGTTCCCTTCAGAATTGAGGAGTATCAAAGGAAAGGGAGATACTGAAACCAAGCAGGATTCTGTGCGTACAGAAGCCTCTCTGTGTCCCCTGTTTCTATTTTGTATAATAAGGTTTTAGTCTCCTAGCCTTCCTGGAGTTCTAAAGAGCAGACTCAACCAGTTACTGATTAGGGAAGTGGGAGAATGCAGAAACAAAGGAAAAACAGTCAAGCAAGAAAAGTAATGACAATAGTTCAGGGATAAAATAAGAATCCTAGTTCCTCCTCAAGCAATATACATAACAATCTGATTCATATCTTTGAGTTGTTCTGCAGAAACCAAGACCCCCCACCCAAGTAGCAGGTGGTGACTGCATGCTGATCACAACCAGACCCCAGAATGGTTGGAACCAGAGGTTGATGATTCAAATTCCCAAAACATCACCCTGTTACCTCACCACCAGCCAACTGGAAGCTGCAACCTTCATCCCCAATGTTATCTTTAAAAACCCTTCCCTGAAAGCCTTTGGGGACTTTGGGTCTTTTGAGCATGAACTGCCCGTTCTCCTTGCTTGCTTATAATTTCCTTCACCACAACCTGGTGTCAGTGGATGGGCTCTGCTGCGCTGTGGGCGAGTGGACCCAAGTTTGATTTGATAACACCCTTGGCATTGTTTTTGGTGAATTCAACATCTGTATAGATCATTGGTTCTCAAATTTGGCTACACAGTTCAATCAGCTGGGGTTGTTTTTAAAGATTACCTGGGCTCAGGCTTCCCAAAACCTGTTACTCCTACAGTCATAGCCTAGATGTTATCATTATCAGTACCCTCCAAATTCTTGTTTTCCATCATCCCACTTTCTGATTTACACAGCATTTCCTCCTGCTTCCTCAAGAACACTTAAGAACAGCACCACCTCAATAATTCATGAATCCACCCCATGACCTTTTCTCTGTCCAGTCCTCTCCTTTGTCCTTCTTTTCTTACTCAGTTTAGATTCCGTAGATTGTCACCATAACTCCCTTTCATGCACCCTCAGTTCTTCTGTCCTTCTCCATCTCCATTGTGCTTCTTTAGCAAAACCCAAACCCTCGTTATATTCAACTCTGCCTACTCGACATCTACATTCAAGCAGCTAAATGGGATGGGAGGAAAACACATTCGCTTTACATTTGTTGCCACAAATCTCAAGTGAGTTCTCAGCACTGTAGGATAATTTTGCTAGAATTCTCTGGTCAGTTTCCTGTTCACTTTTTCAAACGACTGATTTATATCTTCTTCTCTCTTTTCAAACCTCCAACATTTCCTCCCAGTCCTCACTCTCTGCTGATAACCTTGATTTTTAAAAGTTCATTAAGAAAATAAAAGCAAGAAGAGAAGAACTGCTTCCTTTCCCCCTTATCAAATCCACCAGCCTCCAGTTCCTGCCCTCACGCTCGGTCTTCCCTCCAGCCACAAAGGATGGGCAGCTCTTGCTCTTCCTAAGGACAGTTCCTCCACTCTTGCTGCACCCCCTTACTAGATTATTCTCTCATCAGCATACAAATAGACCTCTCATCTCCATAAACAAAAGAGAACCTCCTAGACTTACTATCACACTCTGACTCCAGCAGCTTTTCTGGGCTTCCTTTACAGCAAGACTGCTTGAGAGTTTTCTGTACTCACCATCACATTTTCTTATCTTGTTTAACTCTAACTCACTTTGATTGGGATTTTGTGTCCACTAGCCCCCTGAAATTGCTCTGTGAAAATCACCAGCAATCTCCATATTTCTAAAAGCAACGATCAATTCTCAATCTTCATTTTATGCGGCCTCCCAGCAGATTTGGCACAATTGTCATCCATTCTGAGGCACTTTTGTCTCTGCCCTCCTGCCTACCATACTCTACTGGTTGTCCTCTCATCTCCCAATTCCTGCTTCCTGGTTTCCTCTGTACCCTCCCCCTTCTCTCCAGACCTCACAATGTTTGAGTGCTCCAGCTTGAAGCTCCAGGTCCTGCCCTCTCACTGTCTGTAATCACTCCCTAGGTAAGCTCATCCAGGCTTTAAATAGCATATTCGGGCTGATAATAACCCCCCACCCCTAACTCCAGGTTTGAATATCTGTCTACTGGATACTTCCACTTTTATGTCTAAAAAGCATAACATGTTAAAACCAAAATTAATAATTTTTCCTTCTTAAATCTGCTCTTTATACAGATTCTCTTTTTAAGTATATGGCATCACCATTGCCTGAGTTACATAATCAGATGTCTGGGTGTCATCCTTTATTATCTCAAACTTCATTTCTCTTTCATCAATAAGTCGTAGCAGCTGTACCTTCAGAGCATACCTTGAATCTAGCAATTCTTACCACATCCACCTCTATCATTTTGGTCCAAGTTATTATATCTGGCTGTGGCATTAATTAAATTCCTAACTTGTTATCTTATTTTTGTTCCTGTATTCTTCCAATCATTCCCCATACAGCAGCAGATTATACTTTCAAAATATGAATTTGTTTAATAAACACAATTAAAACCATCCTGTGGCTTGCTATTATTACACTTTGAACAAAGTAAATCCTTATCAAGTCTTACAAGGCCCTCTATGATCTGGCTGCAGAATCACCCTTCTGACCTCATCTTTACCAGCTCCCCTTGCTCAGTCTGCCTAAGTCAAGCAGGCTGGTTTTGTTTCCTGGAATGCACCAAGCTTACTCTCTCTTTCAGGTCTTTGTCCTTGTTGCCTATTCTGCTGAGAATGCTACTCCTCTAGATCTTCACAGATCTCTTTCCTTCATTTCTTAGGAGGGGTACTTTCTATCCAGACCTCTCTATCCAAAATGAAGCCAAGGCTGCCCAGTCATGTTCTGTTATCTTACTTTCCTTTATTTCCTCCTGAACTTAAACTATTATTTGTTTACTTTTTAATTATTATTTATTTTGTTAGAATATAAGCCTCCTGAGGGTAGAAATCTTATCTGTCTTGTTTATAGTGAAATCCCCAATGCTTAAAAACAGAGCCTAGGATCTAGGAGATTCTCAATAAATGTTTGTTCAATGAATGAATGAGAGGCATAAATCATCACTAAAACTGACATAAGAATTCATGCAAAGAGGTTGCCTTATTGATAATACTTTATTACTCATTAAAAACCAAATGTATAACTACTCATGTGTCCCTGTACCACCCCAAACCATCTTGCCTACCTTTGAATTCCACTACATTTACTGCACTTTGATTGGCTCTATTCTCTACCCTGTGAACATATACTCTCTGGTGATTCTGACTGGTTCAACCAGGGGTAGGTACCTGGTTGACTAAAAAGTTGTCCTTGTTTGAAAATCTGGCCAAAGAAGGCATTACTGTGTACTTAGGTTAAAACCTGCTTCTGGGTTGAACAGAGTAGCTAGCAGCAGACCATAATTATTGTCTTGTTTATGACATTAGAAAATTTAAAATACCTTAAATGTCCAAAATTAGAGGATTGGGTAAACACATAGTATAGAATGTTATACACTCATTAAAATGATGCAAATAAAGACCTTTGAAAGGTATGCTTACTCTATAGTATGTATTGTTGAGTGAAAGAAATGGAAAACAAAGTTGTTTATGCAGTATGACTTTAATTTTGATAATTCTCCCCAACCCCCATATACCTTCACAAGAAAAAAAAAGAAATACACCAAAAATTTAATAGAGCTTTTTTCCCTAGATGATGCCAGTGAGAATTGTAGGAATATCTTCATTATATTCAATTTTATTTTTTCTTATAGTTTTATAAATTTTTCAAATTAAATTAATGTGACTAGAAAAAAATCATTTTACTTAGAAACCTTTCCACGAAAAGTACACTCTAAGGTTTAATGCATTGTTTGAAACTATATTTAAACTTTTGCATTATAAGTACATTATATGAATAAAACTATATGAATAAAATATCATACATTATTATGCATTACATATATATTTATATCAATTAGTGGATTGGAATATATTGTATATATGGTACATATACATGTATATACATATATGTGTGCACACATGGACACTAACGTAATTTTATTGTTTAGCAAATTCCTTGGCAGCTCTTGAACTGCTGCTTCACTTCAAATTCTGAAGTGTGATTTTATGATAATCCCTTCAAATGATTCCCAAGCATTTGTCTTTTATTCTAAAGCAAGGATAATATGATAAATAAGTTTAAGTGTAATTATATCATTTTATGAGAATTAAAAAGTTAAAACCCAATTGTTTAAAGATCAAACTATGGAACAATGAGAGCTTCATTTTAGCATTATTTTTCATTTTATAAATTTAAATATATCTCTGGTTAGATTATAATGACCTCCTCTTTAACCCCTAAATGCTGCATGCATATAAAGTAGAAAATAAGCTATTACACAGTAAGTCTCAAAGAGTAAATTATTATAATTCAAATATGAACACCTTGAACTGACAGCTATTTGAAATCACAGCTTAAAGTCACTCTGGAGCAGGTAATAAAAATGCATTTTGAGTTGAGAAGTAAAGTTAATGGACTTGGTTTGTATTTAATTAGGAAGTTCTAGAGTTTAAAATTTAGATTTAGTCATTAATTCTTTTATTTATTTATTTGACGAATATTCATAGAGCATCTGCTGTGCCAAGAATACAGTGGTATACCTTCTTGAAATAGACTGTGATTAGTCGACTACACTATTTATTGATAAGTTATAATTATAACATATATTAGGAAGTTGAAGTGGGGTCAGACATCAAGGTTGAGGTGGAGTATTGGATCTCAAGTTCTCCTTTCTTATAAAGGAATATTTAAAGCTTCTAAAACCTATTGACCTGAAGCACCCTGGCAGGAAGTGGAATTTGTTTTTCTTTGTAGCCTTGTTGAAAACTGATGGTACGGTTAGACACTGATATGCTTGACATTCTGTATTTGTTACATTTCTTCTAAGATATTCCACAGGAATGAGAACAAAGTCAGGGACTTGCGACTTGCGACTTGTGAGAAAGATCTCCAGATGGTGCGCTCCTGATGACCCCCAATGGCGTGGCCCCAAATTACTATTTGTCTTCTCACAAATGGTCAAAATGGACAAATGGTCAGATGTCCACTGACCATTCTGAACCAACACACGAATTTCTGTGGTGGATGCTGGGTGAAAGAGCAGAGAGAAGGGGAGAGAAGAAGGACAAATTATGAGAAAGTCTGTTCCTATGTTTTGGACCCCTACCATGTGCCAGAAGTATTACATGTGTTATGTCTAATCCTTGCAAGAACTCTGCAGCACAGGTGTTGTTATAGTTTAAAGACAAGGCCATGAAACACACAAGAACTCACTCAGGGTTACTTCAAAAAAAGTACAAGAGATCTGTGACTAAAAATGTGGCTTTTCAAACTCCAAGTCTATCAATATCTTTAAATAACTCAGTGCTAGTAGTAGAATATCTACACATGGGGAAAATGGGAGAATAACTGTAAAAGAAGGTGTGGATGAATTACAGTTATGCTAAAAATGTGAGAATTATGGATTCCAGCAAACAAAACCATCTAATGTATAACTGCCCGGTTTGATTTATTGCTGGGAACTCATAGGTATTCTAACTGCAGTTTGCTTTTTTTTTTTTTTTTTTTTAAACACTCCTCTACTCCACTCCTTTCAGGAATTGGTTCGCTAGGAAGCCCAATATATCCTATGGACATGGGCCAGTGTGGTAGATTGCATTTTGGTCTCAATTCTTCACTCTCCCATGAGAGATTTATATCATTTCCTCCCTTGCCTTACTCTCATGTGTGTGGACTGTATTTTTCCTATTCTTTGACTTTGGGCTTGGACACATTACTTGCTTCGGGTGACACAGCAGAGACCACAAATGTACCTGAATGGTCCTGCTTGCCCTCTTGTGCTCCAGTGTCCTACCATGAGAAGAACATGCCCTGGATAGCTGTTTCCCCATCAGCCTAGTCCCAGACAAAGATAATTGAAACAGACTTGATCTGTACCTGTAGCCAGGAGCCAAGGCCAGCCAAACCATAGCCTGAAAGAGAGCCTAGATTAGCTAAACCATATCACATGCAGATCCACAAATTTAAGAATAAATGCTTATTGCTATGGGCCGCTGAGTTTTGGGGGCTCATTTGTCATGCAGCAATATTGTGCCTGTAGGTGACTAATGTAGCCAAGATGTATACATAGAATAATTGGAGATGCATGAGATGAAAAATACTCTTCCACATCTTTAGTCTTTCTAAGTCATTCAAGACAGAAAGTCAGAAATGAAAGTCCATGACAAAGGGGACTTGAATACATGGCCTAAGCACATGTGAGAACTTGTTCCTGAGTGTTCATTTGCTGGACCTGGAGGGAGCTTGAGTGTGAGGGGTGGAAGAGAGCCCTGCCAGTGTGAGAGCTCTTCCCTGGGCAGACTCCTAAGCTTAGCCCTAGGAGCCACCCAGATGCTGCCTGTCAGTGGGTGGAAATAGGATAAGGAACAAATGATTAAGACAGTTGTTGTCTTGGCTCTTTGCAGCCTTACAAATGAAATTCATAAATTGCTAAACATAGTTTTTACGTTACTAGCTGACTTCATACTAGTAACCGCATTTCATTTTCCTGGAGGATGGTATCTTAAGCCAAATAGGGCTTAGGCCCCATTAGATATATCAGTGTATACTTTGCTCATGAAGTAAGCTATAGATTAAAGTCACTGGAACAAAGTGCTAAAAATGAAGGTGCTTGAGGCATTTTTGTTCTCAGTGTAAATCATTGCCTGGTGAAGGATTTAACACAGAAATACGTTATTCAGAGTTATGCAGGTGAGGATTTACTGTAATATTTAATAAAAACACACATGGGCTTATCATGAAATATGCTCCTGTGATGTGTCTGACACTTCTAAGGAATTTGGCACAAACACTAAAGCTCTGCTACATACCAAGAACGCTAATATGAGCTAGTTGACTTCAAGAGATACAGCAGTTTGATTTATACAGTCAACCATAGAAAATGCCATTTTAGCTTGGTTATAAACATCCATATGCTGTTCCCAGTTTTAAGCTATTTTCTGATAGATTTAAACCGTTTTCTGATAGATTTCTTTGCTTGGATAACTCCCTTTTATCGACTTTTTTTTTTTTTTTTTTAGTTCCTGAACTTCTTACATGGAAATTTTACTGGTGCTGGGAGGATGCTTTTGTCATTTGAGGTATGTGAAATATTCATCCCGTGATTGCGAGATGAAAATTTTTCAGAAAAATTCCTTTATTATATGCAGGCCAGTTTTCTAGTTTTTAAAGCCATATGTTATATGACTAAGTGCAGTCAACTAGTGCGATACATCCATTTTGGGGAGAGGGGTAGCAGAAATTACAAAGTCATTAAAGAAAATAAGCAGAAATTTCACCATATTCATAATCCAAACTGTGAGACTGTCCATTGAGGTAATTAACTCCCCTCAGCTGGGACTCAAAATTTCTCATCTTAAATTCAGAGGAATAATAGTGGCTCCCTGTATTAGTTTCCTATTACTGCGGTAATAAATGATCACAAACTTAGTGGTTTGAAACAACACACAATTATCTTTCAGTTTTGTAGGTCAGAAATCTGATGTGGGTCTCACTGGACTAAAATCAATATGTTAGCAGGGCTTCATTCCTTCTGAAGACCCCACGGGGGAGTCTCTTTCTTGCCTTTTCCAGCTTCTTGAGGCTGTTCACGCTCTTTGGCTCGTGATCTCCTCCCATCTTTGAAGCCAGCGACAGCCATTTAAGTCTTTCTCACACTGTATCACTCTGACACTGACTCTCCTGCCTCTGTCTTCCACATTTACAGAACTCTTCTGGTTATGTTGGGCCCATCCAGATAACTCACAATATTCTCCCTATTTTAAGGTTAGCTGATTAGCAGCCTTAATTTCATCTGCTACTTTACTTCTCCTTTGCATTGTGAAGTAACATTTTCATAGGTTAGGCAGATTAGAGTGTGGCCATCTTTTGGAGACCATTATTCTTCCTTCCACACCCCTCTTTTATGGTTGTTGTGAGGACTAAATGAGACGCTACATGTGTAAATCTGGCCCGTACAAATACTCAATAAATGTTCGTTAATATTACCTCTGTTACTTTGTAAAGGCAAAGTTTTCACATGTGTTACCTCAGATTGAATGCTCACCAACCACAAATACTACCACTCTTCATATTCAAATAAATGTTCATGAGGATTGGATTTTGAAACCTCCACAATCTTAAGCAGGCTCTGCTGCTGGGCATTTGAGACCACTATATCTGCCTGGTGCATAAAGGATGGAATCGGGTAATTGGGAAATACTATGATTTTTCAGGACATGACCTTCGTTGTTAGAATGATCATCATAGCCATGCGTAATAGAACATTTCTGAATGCCTGTAGGACCAAAAAGTAAACTGGTACTCAGTCTAGGCTGGTGTCTGATAGCCAAGGGAGACAGAGTGTTTTCCAAGTCATTAGTGTGACTCAAAATCACCCATTTAATTTGATTCAGAATCCCTGCCAGTGGATAAAGAGGGTAGGGTTCACTCATACTGAAGGGTAGATATCTTGATGACTGGGCTTCCGCCGAGAGCAGCCCCAGGCCTAAGTGAGCAAAGGGAATACACAATAAGAAACTAAAGTATGAGCTCAGAACTAAATCATAGAGCAAATCAGCCAGATGTTGAGCAAAGAAAGCATCCTGATGGGATGATCTTGGGACACTAACTATTCTGTTTAGGGAAATAAGAGTAATTCTAGATTGAATCAGTGGATGAGTCTGAAGCTGCAAATATTTAACTGCTTTGGCCAGGTTTGGATCAGGGTGTGGGCAGAGCTTCACTTGCTGGTTGCAGGACATATCTGACCAAATCTGGGGAATGACAGTGAGTAAGATGTCATTGGATTCATGTAATAATTTAACATTAGTCATTAAATTAGCAAATAATTATTGAACTCTGTGTATGTATATATGTGTGTGAGGGGGTCTAAGGTAAAAGATTGGTAGAAAGAGTATAGGTTTCATTTATAGACAAAATTGTACTTAAATTCTACTTCCAAAAGTTACAAGGTTTATGATCTGGAGCAAGCTACAAACCTCTGTGAGTCATAGGGTCTGTAAAATTATACATAAATTTGTGTGGATTAAATGACAGGACGTGTTAAAGCACCCAAATGGCTAGCACATAGTAGAAACTGAATAAATAATAGATGTACACAAATTTGGCAACTGAGGATGAAGTTCATTTTTTCTTTACCAACTACTTTAACCAGGGACCGAGGCTTTGTCCTCATGGAGAGGTGAGCACTCTTCGCAGAGCTAGAGATGAGCTTTGTGAAGTCAGCCTCCGACTTCACGGGTTCCCTCCACCTTTCTCTGAAGCAAACTGAAACCATACCATTTGTATTTACCCTGTTTGGAATTCACTGAACTTCCTGAATCTTTGGATCATAGTTTTCAACCAAATTTAGATTTTTTTTTAAATTTATCTGTCTGTATATAGATATATACATTTTTTAACCCATTGTCTCTCTTCTTGGCTGGAATTCTAATTACCCACAAGTTAGACTGCTTGATACTGCCCTATAGATCCTTGAAGCTTTTTTTAATCTCTATATGCTTAAATTGGAGGAGTTTTCTTACATAGTCTTCATGCTTATTGATTTTTTTTCTATTGTATGCAATTTTACCAATAATTCCAAACAATGCATTTTTTATTTCAGATATTGAATTTTCAGTTCTAGGATTTCCACTTGTGTTTTTGTTATTTTCAGCTTACAGAGCTCTCCTGGAATTTCTCCTCCCTTCACCTATAGAAGCTGTATGTGACATATTTATTATGATTGTTTTAAGAATTTCTTATGGGCCAGCATTGTGGATCTGTTTCCATTAGTTGATTTTTCTCTTGACTTTGAGACATATTTACCTGTTTCTTTACATTACTAGTAATTTTTAATGGCATATGGGACACGGTGGATGATACATCATAAAACCCCAGGTTATGCTGGGTTCTGTTTTGTGTGTGTGTGTGAATAGGAAAGCAGATATTTTGATACTACTCTAGTAATTGGTACAATCTTTATGGAAGATCTTTTATCACTATCAAAATTTGAAATATGTAAAATTTTGGACCCAAATTCCTATTCTAGAGATTTATTCTATGAATATGTTTCCCACTGCAACACATGCGAAGACCGTCTAGGCATATTTCAATAATAACAACAAAAAGTTGCAAGTGAACTAAATATTCACCTACAGGGATATGACTAAATAAGTCATGGTACAGTGAGTTTCTAAGCAACAGTTGAAAATAATGAGTTATGTGTGTTAATACGGAAAACAGTTAGAATACATTATTAAGTATTAAGAAGCTGTTTGAGAGTAGTATATACTTTAAATACATGCCATAATCCAACCTGTAATAGTGTTTTAAGAGGCATGTGTGTGAATATATTGATAGAGAAGAAACTATTAGTAATAATACCTTTGGGAAGTGGAAATGGGGACATGGAGAGTTTTTATTTTTTACTTTCTTTATGGTACAGTTGAAAAGTTTAAGCATCTCTGTACAAATACTAAGTTATGCTGTGTTCCTTGGAGACATGCCATGAGCTGGAAAATTGTTTCTATAAAGGGACAGATAGTAAGTGTTTAGGCTTTGTGGGCCTCTTAACAGTTTCTGTTTCTTCTGCTGCTGCCACTCCTGCCTCTGCTTCTGCTTCCTCTTCTTTAACCCTTCAAGAATGTAAAAACCATTTTTATCTTGAGGTTCTTAAATAACAAGCCATAGACTGTAGTTTGCTAACCCTTACTCGGAGTTAAGTTTTATTCTAGGAGACAGTTGAATTATAGATCGTTTTGAACCTACAGGGTTTGGTTTGACAATTTGCTAAATCAGGCCTATTTTAGTTTTTTCCTTAGTTCAAGAGAAAATCCCTTAGTCCTAGAATGTTATCTTTATTTTCAATGTGTGACCTTTCTGGAATTCAGTGGAAAACCCAAAATGTTTACCAAACCCCTCTAATTTGGTTGGACTTGAACCCTAAACTGCTTCTCTGCAGCAGGTGACAGCTAAAATGTTTGATTAGTTCTTTCAGCCTTTCAGTCATTTTCCCTCTGGCTTCCTTGGACGCTCTTCCCCACACACCCGCAGCTGGGGAGATCAGCGAGGATTTGAGGGGATATTTATGTGCAACTTTTTTCCAGTTTTATTTTGTAGAATTATTACAGTTTGACTGTACATTCACATTATATTGCATGTAAGTACATATAAACAGTATACTGTGTACTTTTTTAGTTTTCATATATGTACTAATTGTTTCTAAGAACAGATTAGATCTTTAGCTTTTTAAACTTACATAATTATCAAAGGAATAAAGCCAACTACAAATAAGAATCAACAGAATGCGGTAATCCAATCATAAAGGATAGTCAAATGTGCTTACACATATTCAAGAAATCAAAATAATAATTAATTCGTGTCATTATTATCGGTATTATTTTTTAGATTCTTCATATAAATGACGTCATATGTATGTGCAACGTTTAAGACCTCCCTTTTTGTGACTTCATCTTTTCTTGGAGGGAAATACTTCATTTCCCTTCTCAGGCCAGTAAGTCTGCAATTCTGTTTTGGAGCTCTATATCTCAAACACCACAGAGACCAGAGAAGGCCTCAGGGGAAAACCTGTATGAATCCAATGTAATTCCCTCATCGCAAGGGGCAGATCACCTCCATTTTCTGCCTGCTTTTGGCTGCTCTCTAGTGCTTTTACAGTGTTGTTTTAAAAGTATTTGGTGCAGAGTTTGTAATTATTTTCTGAGGAACTGTTAGTCTGATGCAAGAAGTTCTGTCATTATCAGGCTGGAAGTCTCTGAGATCATAACATTTAAAATTCCATTTAAAAACCTTTCAAAAAAGAAATAAAAGCTATATACTGCAAGGAAAACTGGAAAGCTGATAAAGAAGTTTAGACAGAGTGTGACCTGGTCTGATCTATGTTTTAGATAAATCTCTTTGGTGGAAGCATGGATGATAGATTTGAAGGAAAAGTAAAAACTCGAGGGAGTGGAACCTAGTTAGGAAAATATTGCAGTAAATTCATGCGAGAGACTTTGAGGGCTAGAGGTGATTCTAGAGAACAAAAGATGAATTTGAACAAATTGAAGAAATACAATTGGCTGAAATCAGAGACTTAGTAGATGTCAGGGGTGAGGTCCAGCATGCTTCCCAGATTTTTATTTTGATGCCTAGTAGCAAGAGCAAACTGTCAATAATACAGGGAACATAGGAAGGTAAACAGATTTAGGGGCTGAGGAGGTAAGGAGTTTGTTATACTAGACGTATGTACACATCCAGACCCTTTACTTACTGCAGGTGCTAAGGATATTTTTTAGGAAAAAAATCCTAAAAAGTCTCAGTATTTCACAATGATACATTGATTACTAGGACTTCATTGTGTTCCTCTGTATTAATGTTAGGATTCTAAAATATGTTCCCAGCATATTGATACTGAGCAGGACAGAATTACATTTATTTTCAGTACTTTTATTTCACTCAGTTTTCTGTAAACATTCATTGTACTTCTAATAGGAACTGTTGTCGGTAGACTGTTTTCCAGTATATTTTTCTTACCAATAATTTCTGTAGACATGTAATATATATTTTAAAAGAACCACATATAAATATTGAAGATCCCCTGTATCGTGAATAGATTAATTTTCTGTATTCTTTTAATAATCCTTTAAAATGGGGTCTAACTGGGAATTCATTAAGATTTTGTTTTTTTAATTATTTCTATGTAAAGAAATATGTTAGTTCTTCGTCTCTAGGAGAATACATGTCATATAGAAAATATGCTTTTGCTGTGTAATTCAAAATACTTTGCATCAAAAATTTCCCAATCTACACAACATTGTAAAATGACTATAACTCAATAAAAAAAAGTTTAATAAATAAATAAATAATAATAAGGACATTGTAACTTTTCAAAAAAAATTTCCCAATCTGTACCTTCTCAAATTATGCTCAGTAGATCAAAATTTACACACAGACATTTTATAGTGTTAAAAGTGTGAACATTGGCTATCTTTCTACATATGGGGATGGCTAATTAGAAGTCTGAATGATGATGGTTGTTTCACAGAGAGTACTTAGAGCTAGAGATAATATGAAAAATTAAATTTCGTCTTAGCACCAAGTGACTAGGAGACACATATCTATAGAACCATTGAACAAGAAAGACTCTGAATAATCTAAACCATTTTTATTTGATGAAAACAGAGCTCTGTGCTTAAATTCCTATAATCATATTTTTGAGCTCAGTAATAACCTCACTTGAGCTATTACCTTGTTTCTTCCTTACCTGTTTCCCATCTTTCTTTTCCTTTCCCTTCCCTTCCAGCCAATCTATCTGACTTTCAGAAAATCCCGACTCCATTCATTTCTCTCTGTTCCCTTTGCCATTATCCTAATCCAAGTCGCCATTACCTTTCACAGCTTCTTACTTGGTCTCCTACGTTCTAACTTGTCCCTAATCTTTTGACCATATTGTTGCCAATGACATTTTTTTGTAAAATAATAATCCCTTCAATAACTTCCTGTATTCCCTGGGGGGGAAGTTCCTTTAAATGGCTTGCAATTTTCTCTCCACTCTTACCCTTGGGTTTCAACTTCCTCTCAAACCACTCCACCATCTCATTCTGAATTTCTGTCGGTTCTGTGTTTCTACTGCGCTTTCATTACCACAAATAAATCAGTGCTTTGGAGAATGTTTCAAACATTCTTCACCTCTTTTCCTTCTTCTCCTAACTGCAACTCACCCACCCTTCAGTATCTTTTTAGGTAGCACTTCTTCCAGAATATCTTTTCTTGACTTTTCCTTGATGCCAGAGTACCTGAATTTCCTCTGTCATAGCACACATCAAACTTTATCATAGTTTCTTGTTTAGTTAGCTGCCTTGATTTTCTACTGCAAGCTTCATGGGAACTAAGACCGTCTTACTGGTTTTAGTGCTTGATATTTAGTAGATTCTCAATATTTGTGCAAATGTTGTCTATTCTAAGAACTCTTAAAAAAGATGACAAACTTTTACTATTCTACAAGATTTAAAGCCTTAAAGTCAGGAATTAGATCCTTATATTTAAATTGAATCCCATTTGTACCAATCTTAGACTCTTCTGAATTACTCTGGCTTTAGTGGAAAAAAAGAAGCTTTCTGACATCCCACCAGCATTATCTGTTTTAATTATATTCAAAGGTGCTTAGAAACTTGGGGAGAGTTTGTTGAGTGAGTCAGAGTATTTTCCTCATTAAACAGTTAATCAGCATCTTTCAAAAATGTCCATTGAGGACTAAGAGCTGGTTAAAAAGCCGAGTCATGGTACAGTAATATAAAATTTACATCAAGACTGCGTCTTACAATGCTATATTGTATCTCAATTATATCTCAATAAAGCTGGGGGAAAAAGAGTGTCCAAGCAATAATAAAATAATTCCACTTGGAATTCGACACTAAGGGCAACTTTGAGAAGAGCAGTTGAATGAGAGCAGGGTTTATTCATTCTGAAAGCCACAATTGGTGTCCCATCACTTTCACTCAGGGTAGTTCAGGCAAGAAAGCTTAGAGCATTTGACATTAGTCACATAGAAGTGCCATCTCTACTTCTTGCATAAGGAATTATAGAACAGCAATTCAGAACAGAAGCAGTAATAACAGGAGCAATCGAAATGTGGTTGATGAAGTTTCCATGGCCGAAATGGAAAGCCTGCATTTGCAGCTCTGAATTTAGAACAGTTGCAAAGTGCACAAAACTCTCCCATCTTTAGTGTATCGTCCTGTTACCAGGAAGTGACTGGTCTGGCATAGTGCAATGTGAGGATGTAGAAAAGATCAACCAGGGTTAGAAATATAAATTCAGGACAGGGGAGAGGCAAATTAAGACTCAGTACTGACACAACTGTTTAGGTACAAGACCTGTACTCTGGTGAAGAAGTGTAGGAATGGCTGTGGAGAAAAGGGAACCCTTCTACACTGCTGGTAGGAATGCAGTTTGGTGCAGCCACTGTGGAAAACAGGATGGAGATTCCTCAAAAGACTAGGAATAGACTTAACCATATGACCCAGTAATCCCACTCCTGGGCATATATCCAGAAGGAACCCTACTTCAAAAAGACACCTGCACCCAGATGTTCATAGCAGCACTATTTACAATAGCCAAGACATGGAAACAGCCTAAATGTCCATCGACAGATGACTGGATAAAGAAGATGTGGTATATTTATACAATGGAATACTATTCAGCCATAAAAACCGACAGCATAACGCCATTTGCAGCAACATGGATGTTCCTGGAGAATGTCATTCTAAGTGAAGTAAGCCAAAAAGAGAAAGAAAAATACCATATGAGATCGCTCTTATGTGGAATCTAAAAAAAAAAAAAAAAAAAAGAAAAAGACAAATGAACATAAATATAAAACAGAAACAGGCTCATAGACATAGATTACAAACTTGTGGTTGCCAGTGGGGAGAGGGTGGGAAGGGAAAGACTAGGAGCTCGAAATTTGTAGATACTGACAGGTATATATAGAATAGATAAAACAAGATTATACTGTATAGCACAGGGAAATGTATACAAGATCTTGTGGTAGCTCACGGTGAAAAAGAATGTGACAGCGAATATATATACATTCATGTATAACTGAAAAATTGTGCTCTACACTGGAAATTGACACAACATTGTAAACTGACTACAACTCAATAAGATAAAATTAAAAAAAAAAAAGAAGTGTCGGAGTTAACATCAGAGTATGCTGCAATTATATTTTTATGTTATTTATGATTTGTTATGTATTCGTATGCTTGAGAGAATCTTAGAACAACTTAGAAGACTCTATCCAAAGATTTCCAGTTGTCTGGGAGAAAATTAAAAACTCCAGTCACTAAGTTATTGTGTTCAGTGCATCTAGATATTTCTGAAAATTTCTGACTGATGAACTGTTTCAGTTTTCTTTCAGCTGTTTGTTTTTGAATTGATAGTATATCAAATATTTCAAATAAATGGATAGGTTCCACATCTTCACATTAAATCCATTTTTCTATAAAATCTAAAATGAGAACAGATCTTGATAACTGGATGTGTAAATAAAAGTTTAAAGCACTAACCGTGGTTCCCGTGTGCTCCTTCCTCTCCTCATCACTGTTCTCTTATTCCTGCACCATCTGTCTGATAAGTGGTAGTAAAATGGAATCAAAGATAAAATTTTTGGAAAATTTGAAGATATTTCTATTTTATTCACAATCTTCCCACCACTCAAGAAAATTAAATTCTTAAATAATTAACAGGTAATGTGTTACAATTTTTTCCAATTGATGGACAAAATTCAGTTGTTATGAAGAAATAAAACATCTAAAGTATTTTAGGGAAATGCTCCATAAGCTATGTAAATAAATATGTTTATTTCCTCTAATACATGGATATACTACTGCTCTGTGCAAGTAGTATGCTAGTATATATAGTACGATAGTTGAAAATCCTTTAAGACAGTGGAGAAGGTAGCCATCTGCTTGGGAAAATGAAACATTTAGAAAGCAGTGATTCCTTTTTTGTTGTTGTTAAATGGTCTTGACTTAGGGAGCTTGTCTCACAGTACTAGTAACAGTTATGGCTGACAGACAACTTGATCAGAGGCAATTATCCTTCTGAACCCATCTGGAGGTGACGTCCCAGCCTCACCTTCTTGGAGTGTAAACAAGTATTTTTTTTAAAGTTGGAGACTAGTGCAGAAGGAAGTCCTGAGGCTAGGAATGAATGTACTCTGTCAGCTTGTTATATTTCAGTAGTGTTTCTTCTACTTTCTTGCTTTCAGCAGACATCCTTTTATGATGGAGTCTATTTATCTTGATAGAGAATGGCTGGAAGTAGTATATTCATTAGAAGGAAAGAAACCACTCACCTTGAGGTTCAGATGAGTTTTTCTTTTTTAAATTTGTTTATTGTTTCTTTAAATTATTTATTTATTTATTTTTAACATAAAAATTGTAGATATTTAAGGTGTGCAAGATTATGTTTTGATATACATATACATTGTGAGTTGATTACCATCACCTCCCATAGTTACCTGTTGTGTGTGTGTGTGTGTGTGTGTGTGTGTGTGTGTGCGTGTGTGTGTATGGTTAAAACTTGCAGTCTACTCTCTCAGAAAATTTTAAGTTTATAATACATTATTACTAACTATAGTCACCATGCTATACATTAGGCCTCCAAGACTTATTCATCTTATAACTCAAAGTTTGTATCCTTGATTGATATCTCCCCTTTTCCCCTACCTCCTAGCCTAGCCTCTGGTAATCACCATTTTAGTCTGTTACAGTCTGTGTTGGCATTTTTTTTTTTTTTTTTTTAGATTCTATAAATATATGAGATCATGCATTTGGCTTTCTGTGTCTGGCTTATTTCACATAGCATAACATCCTTCAGGTTCATCTATGTTTTTGCAAATTGTAGAATTTCTTTCTTTTTTAAGCTGAATAATATTCCATTGATACACACACACGTGTATATATATCACATATTCTTTATCTATCATTTGTTGACAGACATTTAGATTGTTTCCACATATTAATTACTGTGAATAATAGTGCAGTGAACATGGGAGTACAAGTATCTCTTTGATATGGTTACTTTATTGCCTTGATATATATATATTCAGAGATGTGATTGCTGGATTATAAGGTAGTTCTATTTTTAATTTTTTGAGGAACCTCCATACTGTTTTATATAATGACCATACCAACTTACATTTCCAGCAACAGTGTGCAAGGATTTTCTTTTTTCCACATTCTCACCAACACTTGCTATCTTTTGACTTTTTGATAATAGCCATCCTAACTGGTGTGAATTGATATCTCACCATGGTTTTGATTTGCATTTCATGGTGATTAGTGGTGTTGAGCATCTTTTCATGTACCTGTTGGCCATTTGTATGTCTTCTTTGAAAAGATGTCTATTCAGGTCCCTTGCCATTTTTTGTGTGTGTGAGGGGAGATAATTAGACTTTTATTTATTTATTTTTTGATGGAGGTACTG
Source organism: Camelus ferus (assembly GCF_009834535.1). Lineage (NCBI taxonomy): Eukaryota > Metazoa > Chordata > Mammalia > Artiodactyla > Camelidae > Camelus > Camelus ferus. The sequence goes on from NC_045699.1 coordinate 17,129,898, forward strand.
GGGATTGAACCCAGGACCTCGTGCATGCTAAGCTCTCCCACTTAAATTATACCCTCCTCCTCCCCTCTTGCCATTTTTAATTGGACACTTTGGGGGAGGGTTTTGTTTTTGTTTTTGTTTTTGTTTTTGCTATTAGATGAATGAGTTCCTTATATATTTTGTGGGGTGTTTTGATTTTTTTAGAGTTTACAGTTTTTTATTGAAATACAGTTAGTTACAGTGTGTCAATTTCTGGTGTACAACACAATGTCCCAGTCATGCATATACATACATATATTCATTTTCATTAAAGGTTATTATAAGATACTGAATACAGTTCCCTGTACTATACAGAAGAAATTTGTTTTTTTAATCTATTTTTATATATAGTGGCTTACATTTGCAAATCTCAAACTCCCAAATTTATCCCTTCCCACCCCCTTACCCCAGTAACCATAAGATTGTTTATATATATATATATATATCTACATCTATATATGTATCTACAAGTCTATTTCTATTTTGTAGATGAGTTTATAGTGTCCTTTTTCTTTTTTTTTAGATTCCACATATGAGTGATATATGATATTTTTCTTTCTCTTTCTGGCTTACTTCACTTAGAATGATGACCTCTAGGTCCATTCATGTTGCTGCAAATGGCATTATTTTGTTCTTTTTAATGGCTGAATAGTATTCTATTGTATAAATATACCACAGCTTCTTTATCCAGTCATCTGTTGATGGACATTTAGGTTGCTTCCATGTCTTGGCTATTGTGTATAGTGCTGCTAAGGACATTGGGGTACATGTGTCTTTTTGAATTAGAATTCCCTCTGGATACATACCCAGAAGTGGGATTGCTGGATCATATGGTAAGCCCATTTCCTTATATATTTTGGCTATTAACCACTTATCAGATATACAGTTTGCAAATATTTTTTCCTGTTCTGTAGGTTGTCTTTTCATTTTGTTGATTTTGTCCATTTACATTTAAAATAATTACTGATAAGTAGGGACTCAATATTGCCATTTTATTAATTATTTTCTGGCTGTTTTGTGGATCCTTTGTTCCTTTCTTCCTCCTTTACTGTTTCCTTTCTGATCTTATAATTTTCTGTGGTTGTACACTTTGAATCCTTTATCTTTTGTGTATCTGCCATAAATTTTTTGCTTTGTGGTTACCACGAGACATAAAACATCTTATAAACAGCCTATTTTAGGTTGGTAACAACTTAACTTTATTCACATACCAAAGCTCAACATTTTACTCCCCCCCCCCACTATTTTATATTTTTGATGTCACAATTTATAACTTTTTATATTATGTACCCATTTAAAATTGTTGTAGGTATAGTTATTTTTACTAATTTTGACTTTTAACCTTTATAGCTAGAGTTATATGTGATTTAAACATCATTATTAAAATATTATTTTATTTTGCATTTGAATATATATTTATCTTTACCAATGAGTTTTATGCTTTCATATGATTTCATGATACTGGTTAGCATCCTCTCTTTTCAGTTTGAAGAACTTTCTTTTTTGGTTCTTCTCTTCACTAATTATGGATGCTAACTGCTTATGGTGTCCCAGAAATCATTCCTTTACTTAATTCATTCACTCACTTACCTTTTCCTTGAACAAACACTTTTTGAACACCTACTGTGTATGAGGGGTTGTGGCATGATGACTATAAAGACAAATAATGGCATCTAGTATTAGAGACAGAGGTGTAAGCAAGTATTTATAAGATGTTATGACAAAAGAAATAACTGGAGCAGTGATTGGCTATAGAATTTGGAATTGGGGGTGGACAAACCAAAACTTTTGATGGTGTAGGAGTGGGGAAGGAGTGGAAATTTCAACTCTATAATAGAGAGAGGCATTGTCCCCCCACTCCTCACCCTGCCACTCCCTTTATATAGAATCCCAGTGAGCTGCTGCTACTAACAAGATGGTCCCAGATTCCAGGGGTGCCTAAGTGCACAGAAGGTTGAGGGACATTGAGCTAAGAGGGTATACATATTGCTATGGGACACTGAGGGATTCCTGGAGGACTTTATTGAGAAAGCAGTATGTTTTTTTTGCTGCATTTTGAAGGATAAGTAGTTTGTCAATTCAGAGAAGAACACCCTGCAAAGGATAAAATGTCCAAAGGCACAGAAATAGGAAAGAGGGGATTTATTCTATTTAGGAAACATGAAGTGTTGTGTAACTGCAGTGAGGGATGTGTGTGTGTGTGTGTGTGTGTGTGTGTGTGTGTGTGTGTGTGCATAAATGGGCTGGACATGGCTGATAATGTTGTTTGGGACTGTATTTTTATGAGTGATATATATATTCCACTGGAAAGTTTTCACTCTAATTTTTAGAGAAAGTATCGATTTTCTACACAATCAATACCTTCTCCATAGTCAAATTCAAATTTCAGGAATAACCTGGATTAGAATGGCCTCTCTGGCTCTCTCCTGCCCCTGTCTCTTTTTTTCTAGACAACTGAATTTGCGGATTTGATATAAACCAGTGGCTGAAGAAAATTCCCTCTGTCAACTAGTTTATCTTGTTACTGACATGACTAATCAAATTCAATTGGATTAAATAAGCTGTAGGACACTGTCAAAAGCCATTAACAATATAAGAGCGTCCAGCTATAAAGAACTCTTTTTGTATATCTTAGAGTTTTCCTCATGAAAGGAAAAACTCAACCTAAAGGAAACAACGTGTTTCATTTACAAGCTCTGAGTGCTCTAGGGTCTTTTCATAAGCTCTGTGGTTTGATTTTTTTTCCTTGTGTTTCTTCTGAAAATTAGCAGCAGTGCTGTCTTCTTGATAATTTCACATGTATAATGTTTTCTTGGCAGGATTAAAAAACCTGGATATATCAAAGTTTGCATATTATCCAGATTTTCAAAAGGGCAAAAAATGAGGGAGGTTATTCAAAATCAAGGCAGAGGAACCTGATATCCCTTCTGCCTTTTGAGAGATTATTTGATCCACTTTCTGGAGCTGCTGATGTATTTTCCCTGATACATCTCCTAAATTCACATGCCTGCTAATTTCCTGTAGATACATAGGTAGAGAGGTTGGCTACTATAATTGACAAGATGCCAGTGACTCATAAGACTGTCAGAAATGGAATACATTGGCAGAACTGCATAGAAACTTACAGGAGCTTCAAAATAATTCTGAATTAAACAATCCTAGTACCATTTTCCACTGATCATTTTCCTTTAAAGAAAATACCACTGCAGAAAATGAATATATGTATGTATATGCATGACTGGGACATTGTGATGTACACCAGAAACTGACACATTGTAACTGACTGTACTTCAATTAAAAAAATGAATAAATTTAAAAAAATACCATTTCAGGTAAAAGCAATATCTGATGACTTCTATTTAATAACTTTTTTTAAATGCCAAGAGAATAGAGATTACTTATACCTGCCTGATGCATTTTCTAATATGCATACTGTCCCTGCTGAAATGATCAATCTAGACAGAAACTTAAATCCACACCATCAGTTTCCCTTCTCTTTTGTACCTAGTCATCTCAGTCATGTGCTGATCCTGGGTTGAAGTAAAGAGAATGAAAACAGGAGAAAAGAAAACAAAAACAAAAATGGAGGGAGCTTTAACGCTTTCTATGGATTTATTTTCACAAAGTGCTAGAGGACAATATTAACATTTGTGCATTAGGTACCTTGCTCCCCAGTGCCTTGGGCAGGTTTTCTCTCTTGTGAGATTTAGGAAGGAAGAGGTGAACTCCAATCTTAACTGTATCCTTTTGTATTAGAGATTTAGCTAAATCCCTCAAGCTTCATCTTGACCTTTGTTTAGAAAATAAATGGTTGATCTCCAGTGGCAAGCTCTGTGAGTTCTGTACGCCAAGTATACTGCCAAGGATCCCTTAACAGTACTTATGTTCCTCTTGTGAGAAAATGCTTTAACTCATTACTTGAAGTACAGGGGAAATAGGTTGCTAGTAGTCCTCCTGATTCTAAGCTGTGACATGGGAACAGTCCCAGACAGGAAATCAGGCCTGCTAAGGGGCTCTATTTATGTTTTCTGCCCTACTGGGCACCAGAATCTTAACTGCAGTGGTCAGGTTAGGATTCCCCTCTGACCTGGGTTTCCATCTTCAATGTACCTATTGGGGTCTTTTATCTCTAGACTTTATGGGAAAAATGAAGGATTAGTTGAAATAACTGGAACTCGGTAGTACGTTAACTTAAGCATAATTACTTATAAGTTCTAATTAAAATTTGTAGGTTTCTGCCAAAATTTCAAATCCTTCCTTTCCAGGTTTAAGCCAAGTGTGTGCTGGCTAATTGTTTCTGGTTTGGTCTCATTGGATTTATTTTCCTTTATTATCTAGATCCCTCTTACTCTCATCTGTCCCTCTTACTTCCTTGCTGTCGCCAATTGACTTTCACTGAGATGGTCATTTATTTTTATGTCAGTGTTTATTAGTAGTAGCAAAAAATTCTTTTTTAAAAAGTTAAAAGACTTCTTTACTGAAGTGTAGTTGATGTATAATATAAGAGTTACAGGTGTACAAGGTAGTGATTCATAATTTTTAAAGGTTATACTCCATTTGTAGTTATTATAAAATATTGGCTATATTCCCCACATTGTGCAACAGATCCTTGTAGTTTGTTTATTTCATACATAATAGTTTAAATCTCTTAATCCTCTTCCCCTAATTTGCCCCTTCCCCCTTTCCTCTCTCAACTGGTAGCCACTAGTTTGTTCTCTATATCTGTGAGTCTGTTTCTTTTTTTGTTGTATTCACTAGTTTGTTGTCATTTTAGATTCTGCATGTAAGTGATACCATACAGTATTTGTCATTCTCTGTCTGACTTATTTCACTTAGCATAATATCCGCCAGGTCCATCCATGTTGTTGCAAGAAAAAATTCTTGGTCTTTGGATGATTTCATTTATAGTCTTTATCAAGAGTATTAAAAGACAGTGACATTTCCCCACACTGCCAGCCTCTGATTAACTCTCTGGAAACCCTTCTTTCTGTTTGCCTTGATCTACTGCTTTCTACCATTCTTGTGCCCTGACTGCTCTCTCTCATTCAGTCTCCTCCCTCCATGTTCTCCCTAATAGAAAAACTGGGGGACTGTTAAATTTTGTTTCCTTCAGAAAGAAGAATAACTTTCAAACTGAGTTTGAGTTGAAAATGGATCCTCCACTTGGTGGAAAGATGGATGCTATGACATTTCCCATGTAAACATTATTGACCTTCCTCCTTTACTGCAGAGATTCTGATGTATTACTCTTTAAATTCATCCTTAGCTGTATATGTGACATTCCGCAATGATGATACAAATGGTTTTCAGAAATATCCTGAAATATCTCCCAAGTGCTCTTAAAACACAAAAAAGCATTTAATAGACATCTTCTAATACATTGGTAAGAAATGGATCATGAAATCAAACAAAATTTGGTGACCAATCAGCAAACATACATTTGTTGAATACCAATATCCCACCCTATTGGCTTGCCTATATTCTATTAGTAATGATGGAGTATGTACAAATCATATTATTTTTGCTGTCTGTTGTCTCATTGTTTATGGTATAAAGCAACTTCCATGTAATTATATAACACACTTTAACAATGCTTATTGTGCCGATTCTGTCAAGTAAATATGACATAATAAAGAGGAAGCATTGTGAGCACTAATAGCAAAGCCTATATGTTGAAGTTAAATTATGTGCAAGTATGTGTGAGTGGATACATATGGGCCAAGATGGCTTTATGTTTCCCTCAGCAGGACTACATTTTGGACAGACTTCTTCCTGACTCTAGGACCTGATCTCCCTTTTCCGAGGGGACTTACATAAGAAAACTTGTAATTGTACATTCTTTCTCTGTCCCTCTAGTTGTCATTCTTTTTAAAAGCCTCTTTTCAGTTTTACAATCCATGAATGTCTTTCTCAGGGACCTCAGAGCCATCATTTTGCAATGTAATTATCATGGAAGGTAGCACCCTACACCCTACATCTCTCAGTCTCTGAGGAAACATTGGAGCCCACGGGCACTTGTTAGTGAACACAGATGGCCTGATTACAGAGAAAAACATTTGTAAACTCAGTGTGCTCCACACATCCCATTGATCATGCTCCAGCGTCCTCCAGGAATTTCCCACCAGTCATCTTAGCCCTTAAAGACCCTTCCACCCTTTGTTTTAGTGGGGTTGAGTTCAGACTGAGTTCTGGCCTCTTTCTCCTATTGTAATAGTCTTGCTTGTTTAACTTTGATACAAGTTTTGCTTTGGCCACTCACAGAAAAAAGCAAAGAACATTATTGCCTCCTAATATTACAGACTCCAAAGGGTACAAGTTTGTAGACACAATCTGAGATTTTTTTTGTGTGTGAGCTCACACACTCCTACTTCAATAGTGCTAAATTCTTCTACTGCTGTTTTATCCCACTTCTCAGTTTTATCTTTCTCCATAACATTTATCACTACCAGACATACAATGTATTTAACTGATCTATCTATTGTCTGTCTTTTTTACTTAGAATGAAACTCAGTGGTGGCATTGATTTTTATCTGTTTTGTTCACTGCCATCTCTGCAGTGTTTGGCTTGTGCAGTAGTTGCCCAAAGAACTATCTGTTGAATAAAATAATGAATTAGCTATTAATATTTTTGTTATTTTTATTATTCATATTGTGTTCTGTTTTATCTAGGAATTATAAAAGATAGCTCAGGATTGAGCTGGAATAGCACAGACTGCTTCAGAGTGGGCTCTTCCCAGGATTGCTTTATACAGTTGTATTCTGTGTTGTCATTACCCTATCCTGAGGGGAAAAATGTGTGCATTGCTAGAATATTATTGAGGGTACTATTCATTACTTTTGTAAAGTCCTCTGGGTGCAGATCAGTAGAGAAATTTCTCTCTGCTCTCAGTTTCAGGATTATTTGAGCAATTGGCTGATTTTCAGTTTGTGAATGCTGGAGTGCAGTAACTGATAATGTTGTCTTCTTATGTTGGCTCCAGAAAGCACAGAATAAAACGTGGATTCTACCACTAGCAAAGGTAGATAGCATTTGTGCCATGCATAGCTCTTGTTCCTAGATCTATTTGCTTTGCAACTTTTCCTTTTGCCTTATTTTTGTTCATTATTTTAAATTTGTATTGTCTTGTTGTATTCTAGTGTCTTCAAAAGTCTACTTCAGTCCTTTTTTTGGAGATGTAAAAAACTAATATAAATTTTCATAATATTTAGTAAGTCCCTTGTTAATAGAATTACTTGTATTGAGATGGCAGTAATAATTTAGTATTTAGAAATGCTTTCATAGATATGACTTATCCACTTATTAAAAAATTATGTGAAACAGGCAATTTATGGATTATACATTCATACTGTAGCTAGTGAGTAGGTACAGAGTAGTTATGTGATTTATCCAAATCCAAATAGCTAACTAAACTGAGGAAGCCAGGAGGAATCCAGACTTCCCAATTTTTCTTCCAAGGCCTCTAGATGATCTTTCTTCACTTGATTCAAATTTTCTAATCAGGTAACGATTTCTTATATCATGTTGGATTCAGCAGTACTCCCTTGGATGATATGTGACAGCCTTTTTGCCAGTGGAATTGGCACCACATTTACATTTAACCATAAAAACAGACTTGAGGACCAAACTCAGCTGCAGATGCAACATAGGGCCTTGTGTCTAGAGTCAAACTATCTGTATTTCAAATCTTAGCTATAGAACTTTGTGGAAGATCCTTAATATTCCTTGCCTTGGCTCCTCACCTGTAAAACAGAAATGATGATACTAAGGATACTTCTGTCATTGGGTTGTTTTGAAAATCCAATGAGAGCATATTTAAAGCTCCTAGAACAATTCTGGACACATAATAATCATGGAATAATTAACTAGTTTCTCAGCTCAGGTCCAGGAAAATAATCTGGAAGCTAAGGTTATGTGCTAAAACTTTATTTGGAACTGGGATTCCAGGGCAGTAAGAGAGACAAAGAAAAAAGAAATGAGGTAGGGATAGAGGGAAACAAGTGCAAGGTAGTGTTTTTGAGCTGACAATAGAGTCACAAGAAAACACAGGCAGGCACTCAATCTTATGGGACGTCAAGCAGATAGGGGTATGTGGATCCACGGCATCCTGGGACAGTCCATTGGAGGAGAGGAAGTACAAGAGATTTCTTTGCTTGATCCTTTTAATCTTCTGTTTCTCATTGGTCAGAGTTCAGCCCATGGGGCATTAATTCCCCTTCACTTCCAGCAGGTCCGGTTACCTGGATAAATTTATGTCCTATGCATGGGACCTCATCTGAGTTCAGAAGTTAGGGAGCCAGAGCCTTCAAGGATCTAGTTGACTGGGGTGAACGTCAGAGCTGCTGCAATCTCTACCCATGGAAGGTGCAGTGGAGGCCAAATGTGAACCTGGCCCACAGCTTAGGGGAAGCTGAAGCAGCTGCTGGTGTAGGAGATAAGGGGAAATTGGGGGTTGCTGGGGCTCTTCCTTGGGGAAGCAGCTGAACTCCAGGACAGGTTAAGGGCTAAGAAAATGTGGGGAAGTACATAAACTGGGTCTGCTATGCACTGAGTATTTGTTTTTCCCCAAAGTCCATATGTTAAAATCCAATCCCCGATAGTACAGTGATAGCATTTGCAGAGGGGGAGTGCTTTGGGGAGGTGATTAGATCATGAAAGCAGAGCCCTCTTAACTGGAATTAGTGTCTTTATAAAAGAGACTCCGTAGAACTCCCTTGCCCCTTCTGCCACATGAGAGCACAACAAGATGGCCTTCTGTGAAACAGGAAGCTGATTCTTACCAGACACTGACCCTACCCATGCCTTGATTTTGGACTTCCCACCCTCTAGAATTGGGAAAGATAAATTTCTGTTGTTTATAAGCCACCTAGTCTGTAGTGTGCTGTTATAGTGACCTGAACAATCAAGACAGGGTCCATTGTTGCCATTATTATCCCCTGAAATCTTCTGGAGGCAGACGCAGACATGCACTCTTCAGATGTTCCTCCCAGAAGGGACTTGCTGCCTGGCTGTGAGGAATTCAACTAGCTGCAGGCTTCCAGCTCTCTCCTTCACAATCCATCTCAGTTTTCAAGCTGAGGGCATACCTGTCTTGGAGTGCTCTGGAAAACAACTAAGCCAAGCTAAGATTATGTGCTTCTTAGAATGGTTCTGAGCAATAATTGGTGAAGGCAGAGTACAAGGACTCAACCCTTTCCATCAAGCTCATGATGACACTAATGGGTAAATCTTGCTCTGAAGCTCTCCTCTGGCCTGGCAGAGGCCTTGTAGGTCTGCAGTGAATCTCAAGCCTATCCCTGCCCGATCCTGGCTACTTCCTTCAATTTTACTCTCCTAAAACCTTCCATATTCCTCACTACATATCAGGGTCTGCTTCCCAAGTAAACCAACCCCAACAGTTCCTCCAAAAAACCCAAGTATCAATAGATATTAAAGCTAAAAAGTCTAAATATTAAGACAGAAATAGGGAAATGCTGCTGACAAGCAGAAAGTCCCCAGCAAATTTCTAATACAAATAAAGAGAAAGTCATCAGAGGATCCATGCAAAAGGGCCAACCACAGGCTTTTATTAAATATTCAGAATGTATTCATGATTACTTTACACCAAAAATTAATTTTAGAAAATATGACTGTTAAGAACATTTAAATTTTCCTTTAGTATGATTTATATAATATGAATAATAACATTGACAACTGTTCTTTTTGAGCACCTACTGTGTGCCAGGTATTGTGGTTATCACTTTACATATACATTTTTTCTCAATATATCTTTTTTCCAGTTTTATTGAGATGTAGTTTTCTTATTTACCTTCACAATTGTCTTGTTTATAAATGAAGAAACCAAAGTTTAGAAACTAAGTAAAGATTTCACAGAGGCAGGATTCAGATTCAGATGAGAACCAAAGGACACCCAGGGTCTTCCCCACAACTCTGCAGTAGCAGCTCACATATGCCAATGTTGTACAGGTCCCAGGCTGACTGCTCTACATGTACTATTTTATTTAATCCTCACAACAGCCCCTAAGGCAGGTACAATTGTATTCACATTTTACAAGTGAAATAATTGAGGCCAAGTGAGTTTGTGTGGTTCGAAAAGAGTAAATCTAGCAGGTAGAAGAGTTTGGATCTAAACAAAGGCAATTTGATTTCAGAACTTATCCTATGCTGTGATGCTTCCATCAGGTTTGAACACAGTTTGCCCTTGACCTGTAGTAACCCAATTAACATAAATTTGTGGGAAGAGCATTGCCAGTTATATCCAAGTTAAAGTCATCACTGAAAATTGGAGGACTACCTAGTGTCAGTTTTGCTAAAGGACATACTATACTTAAACCTGAGTCTCTACTTAGTGTTGACATGGCAAGATCCTATCCATCAACATTGTTTTCCTATTAAACTTGTCCTCTGCTTTTATAGAAATTGAAGTTGAGTATGTGCTAAGCCCCAGAAAGTTGAGCATACTTTGATGTGCTTAGAGACCTTCCAGGTGTTCAAATGAGAAATGACAGACTGGTCTTAACTTACCATTGAAGTGTTTAACCGGAACTGTCTTTGAGTCTGAGCCTTTTGTCTTTGGGAGGTGACAGAGAAAATAATAGACAGGATGTCTGCCTATTTGCCCTCCTCCAAACACTACTTTCATGCTGTTCAGCCATTCCTCAAGCTATTCCCTCCAAGCAGAGTTCCCTTAACTTCATTCACTATCTGCCCAAATGTTTTTAATCCTTAGAGCTGGCTCAAGCCTCACTTTCTCTGTGAAAACTCCCCAACTCTTCTGCTGCACAACCACCAGCCATATTCTTTGGAAGGATGAGGATTTCTGTGCTCCTATTTTTTTTATACCTCTATACCTCTATTTTAGAATTTTCCATCATATACCTGGTATATGTACATGCTATGGTTTATGGTATTGCACATGTATAAGCACATCCTAGATTGTTAGTACTTTTAAGGCAAGGACTATATATTTTTTTAAATTTTTTATTGATTTATAATCATTTTACAATGTTGTGTCAAATTCCAGTGTACAGCACAATTTTTCAGTCATACATGAACATATATATATTCATTGAGACATTTTTTCTCTGTGAGCTACCATAAGATCTTGTGTATATTTCCCTGTGCTATACAGTATAATCTTGTTTATCTGTGCTACAATTTTGAAAGCCCGTCTATCCCTTCCCACCCTCCGCCCCCTTGGCAACCACAAGCTTGTATTCTGTGTCTGAGTCTATTTCTGTTTTATATTTATGCTTTGTTTGTTTGTTTGTTTGTTTGTTTGTTTTTAGATTCCACATATGAGTGATCTCATATGGTATTTTTCTTTCTCTTTCTGGCTTACTTCACTTAGAATGACATTCTCCAGGAGCATCCATGTTGCTGCAAATGGCGTTACATTGTCAGTTTTTATGGCTGAGTAGTATTCCATTGTATAAATATACCACGTCTTCTTTATCCAGTCATCCGTTGATGGACATTTAGGCTGTTTCCATGTCTTGGCTATTGTAAATAGTGCTGCTATGAACATTGGGGTGCAGGTGTCATCCTGAAGTAGGATTCCTTCTGGATATATGCCCAAGAGCGGGATTCCTGGGTCATATGGTAAGTCTATTCCTAGTCTTTTGAGGAATCTCCATCCTGTTTTCCACAGTGGCTGCACCAAACTGCATTCCCACCAGCAGTGTAGGAGGGTTCCCCTTTCTCCACAGCCTCTCCAGCATTTGTGATTTGTCGACTTTTGAATGATGGCCATTCTGACTGGTGTGAGGTGATACCTCATTGTAGTTTTGATTTGCATTTCTCTGATAATTAGTGATATTGAGCATTTTTTCATGTGTCTATTGATCATTTGTATATCTTCCTTGAAGAATTGCTTATTTAGGTCTTTTGCCCATTTTTGGATTGGGTTGTTTGGTTGTTTCTTATTAAGTCGTATGAGCTGCTATATTTATATATTCTGGAGATCAAGCCTTTGTCGGTTTCACTTGCAAAAATTTTCTCCCATTCCGTAGGTTGTCTTGTTTTACTTACGGTTTCCTTTGCAGTGCAGAAGCTTATAAGTTTCATTAGGTCCCGTTTGTTTATTCTTGCTTTTATTTCTATTGCTTGAGTAGACTCTTCTAGGAGGACATTTTTGAGACGTATGTTAGATAATGTTTTGCCTATATTTTCTTCTAGGAGGTTTATTTTATCTTGTCATATGTTTTAAGTGTTTGATCCATCTTGAGTTGATTTTTGTGAATGGTGTAAGGGAGTGTTCTAGCTTCATTGCTTTACATGCTGCTGAAGGACTATATATTTTAATTATTCTTTGAACTTGCTGTGCCTAGCAAAGTGTTTGGCACACACAAGTGCTCAGTTGTTAGACTGATATTTAAGAATCCAAGAATATCCAAAGGCATAAGAGAGATATTGTTTATCTAACCAGATTCTACAGGGATGAAATATCCAGCAGATGTGTCAGGACTGATTCACTAATCCAAGAATCAGAGAATAACCTTGTCTGGGACAGTGTGGGGGCAAGGACCATGTTCATCTTATTTCACAACAGCGTGTCTGGCATGTAGCATGATGTCTGGCACACAGTAAGTGCTCTGCTCATTACACAGTTGCTGAACCAACTCTGTGAGACCATTATTCTTACAAGCCTGCCATGGAGACACAGTGTACACTCCCACCTTTATATTATTACTATGAGAATGCCTTTATTTAAAAAATTGCATTCCCATGCCAAAAAAGAAGGGGGGAACCTTAGTCAAAACAGGGACTTGGTGACCTGCTCCATCAGTATACTCATAAATTTCTTCTTTCAGGCTCTCCAGGATATAATTTAACAATGATCAAGATCCTGTGACTTTCCCACTGTTTATTGGCTCATATTACAAGTAATGGTTAAATAGGATTCTGACAAATTATCTTTATGTGAGCTCTGAAGAACAGCCTGCTGCTAATGGGCCAGGTGCATCTCATCTAACGCAAATGCCTCTCCTTTTCTGGCAGAGCTTCAGCGACTGCATTTCAATCTAACATGATTTGGCCAGCCCTTCCACACCTGGGGAGACCTTTAATGCTTCTGAACACATATACAGCTCTTCACGTCCACATCCACCCACTCACCCTCATGTCTTTTCTCAGACTGAGCTTCTAATGGACCTGGTGCTCTGTTTACAGTGACACTTTCATTCTCCCCGAGGGTCCTCGTATATTCTTCAGTAAATGCGATGCCTTGCGGTTGTTGAACAAATCGACCATGAATCAGCCTGTGAGAGTGGATGATGATAGCTTGTTTAAAATAAGAATGATGGGCAGGCCTGAGAGAAAATAAGAAAGGTGGAAATTTGCCAGAAATCAACTCAAGGAAATAGAGACTTTTTGTCCATTTAGAACAGATTTTAGCTACCCTCTGAAACACAAGGTATTTTTCCCTTTACACAAAATTCTCTATACGAATGTTTATAGTTGCATTATTTATAATATCCCAAAGGTAGAAACAATCCAAATGTCCATCAGCTGATTAATGGATAAACAAAATGTGGTATATCCATGTAATGGTGCATCACTTGGCCATAAAAGGAGTAAAATACAGACAGGTCATGTTTGTGAAACATATGATGCCCTGCATGGGTCATAAAAATGAGGGGAAAAACATGAAATGTGAAATAATGATCACTCATTTGTTCTTGGAAGACAGACCTTATTTTATGATAGAGTAAAATATCTTTTTATCAACTTGGACTAATCTCAAAATTGTGTTTCTCTATAAATGTGGCTATGCTCACTGAAGTTTTATTTCTGTATTTACAAAAATGCTGACAGTAATCATTGTTCATGTTAAATCCATGCTTTTTACATAAGTGCTTTATACATGTTAATTAATTTGAGTCTTACATACAACCCTATCAGATATTCTTATCCATTATTATCCAGTAATATTATCCATTATTACCTTTTATAGAAATTGAGAATTACGGTATTTTAATCACTCCCCCATAGTCATACTTCAACAATTTGATTTGATCCAGGGTCTGGGTGTTTTCCACTTTCAAAGCTTCTTCCACATGATTTCAAAAGTACTATACAATATAGTCAGAGCAAGAAACTGATTGAGGACACAAGAAAAGTAAAGCGCAATGGTGATTCTTGAGGTTCCTTGAGATTTTATTTCCTTGGAAATCAAATTAAAAATTGGGATTGTCTTTGGAATGTGTGATCTAATGGTTGAAAAAAAGGATAAAATAATTTATATACTGTCTGACTCTTGCTCAATTTTTTACACTAATTTTTTGTTACCTTGCCCAAATTTTGAGGGCAAAAATATGCTGAGAATATGGGGGGAAAAGAAAAAAATACACTCTGAAAGAAAAGATATTAGGACTAAAATTTTATAACAGGATAAACTTACTTTAGTATTAAGTCTTCAACTTTATAGTATTCTGCTGTATGATTTCATTTATGTTCATGCATCCAACTTTGCATTTTCTTTCACAGCTCCCGATTTTAGGTTAGAGGAAAGCCCACGTTATTTTCTTAAGGCTGGGAAAACTCAATAGCATTCTCCCTGCAAGACTCAACCACAGGCTGACTGAGGGTGATGTCAACTCCCAATTAATGAGGCAGGAATAATATTTACTGTTATGAAACTTAAATGTGTGCAGACTGTATCCTATCCTTTAAATAACACACTTCAGTATTTAATACATGCTGATTTATGAAAGCATAAGAAAATAGCCACACATTAGCTTCCTTTTACAGGTGAGCATTAAACATATAAATCCATCTTGTACCTGGCTTGGCTTCTTTGCCAGGTGATTCTGCTTACATATTAGAGTCCAGCCTTCCAGTTGCTCATGAGGTCCAGCTTGACTCCTCTCATTCTCTCCCACTCCACATCCTACTCATCAGCAAATGCTGTCTGTGTTAGCTGCAAAATATATTTGAAATACAACAATTTCTCACCACTCCCACTGCTTTTACCCCGGCCCAAGCCACCATCACCTCTCATTAGGATCAGTGCAGTGACCTCTGGGTTGGGTTCTCTGCTTCCACCTTTGCTCCCTGGCAGCCAATTCCAACAAAGCAGCCGTAGTGATTCTAACAGAGTGATCACACAACATATTTTTACAAGAGACATTAGCCGTGCTCAAAATCCGCCGATGGTTTCTCATCACTACACAGGGAAAAAGACATGTGGGTTTGCAACATCCTGCACTGCAGCTCCTCTTTCTCTGAGCTCATCTCTCTGCTTCAGCCACACTGGCCTCCACTGGTTGCCGTGTGGCATCATCCTCATCTTCTTCAGGTCCTTGCTCAAATGTTGACTTCTCTTCTGTAAAGTCTTCCTTGACTACCTTATTTAAAATTGACCCCTGCTGCCTTCTCTGACTCCCCTCTTCCTATTTTATTTCTATTATGCTTATCATCATCTTACATACTTTATACATTTTATGTATTTATTTTTTAATATCTGTCTCCTTCCTCTCAAATGTAGGCTTCGGGATGGTATAGAATTTGTTTATGTTCATCGTTGTATCTATAGTGCCTAGGATTGTGCTAGACATATAGTAAGTTCTCAACAACTGCTTGTGAAATTGAATGCTTTCCAGACAAAAGTTATGTCTGACTACAATTATAAGACACCTCAAAGGAATATCTATTTGGGGGAAAAGCCAAGCCAGTGATTAAAACCCTACCTTCCTCCTGTCATCCCTTGACTAGCCAGGAAATTTGACAGGATGCAGTATGGTATGGTAAGGCCCAGTATGGTATGGTAAGGCCCAGTATGGTATGCAGTATTTCAGAGAAGGGAACTCTTTCTGGAAGAATTACACTCCTCCGACTGCACAGTTTTGCCCCATCTCTGCAGTTCACTTACGAGTTGGATAGTTGGGTTTTAGCTTTAATTAGGATCATGAAAGGTAGCAAGCTTAACTGAGCCATATCCCTGACTTCAGAGAACTTTTTTTTCACTAAGAAAGTCAACTGACCACTTATACCATTGATTTTTAGGTGGTGTTAAACACTGGGTATCTAATCCAGATCTAGAGGAGCCCAGAGGGAACCATATCCAACAAGGCAATGGCATGTAGGTAGAGTAGAACTGTGATTTCCCTAAGTAGAGGCCTGCATGTTAGCATCAGGGAGACACCTGGGCTGTGAAATCCCCACTCCCACCTTCCAAGATCCTGAGCTACCAGCTTTGGCCAATGACTGCTGAGTGCCAGCCTTCTTGATCTGGGACGTTGTCACAATCACTAAAAAGGCTCTTTTCTCTTTTAAAAAAGACATGCGCTTTTGTGCCTCATAATCCCTAACAAACATGCCAAGAAGCTTAAGAAATTATGCTGAATCAGAAGCAATACAGGCTGCCAATTCACACATGCCAAAGGTTTCTTAGCACCACTCAAAAGTTTGCTTTGACTACCAGAGTCCATGGTGGTAGGTCTGCGTTTCCATCAAGTCTGACATGAAGGATCTGGCAGAAAGTCTTACGTTTTTTTTTCCCCCTGGACAAACTTCCCCCTACATTTTCCTGACTCTCTTGATATCTATCATGTCATGCCCCATCATATTAGGCCAGACAACATCCCACAACATGGTGGAAAACAATTTTAAGAAAACTAGGGGATTAGGTGTTTGTGTGGAGCTTGTCCTAGAGCCTCAAATAAATAGCTCCTGGTTGCACAGTTTTTGTGGTCATGGGTGCTAACACCTGAGACTTCTGCAGTGGTCACTCTGTAGGGCTGTTAATCTAGCTGTGAAGCCAAGCATTAAATCAAATTGATATGACATTGATGAAATACCTACAGGCCAAAAGCTAGAACAATGGGGAAAAAGAAGCTGAGGTTAGAAGCAATCATTCGTATATAGATATACACACATATACATCTGTATGGAAGAGTGGCAGAACCAATGAAAAGTCCTTAATATAAATATGTTTTCAAAGGATTAGGTATCCATGAATTTTAATATTTATCTTCTTTAACTTTTGCAACCTGTAAGACAGCTGTATAAAGTAGAGTTTTTGAAATGAAGGTAGTAATAATCCCAGTTTTAGGTTATAGGTCCTTGTGAAGCATCCTATTTCATCAACCCTTCTTGTCCCCACAGGTTCATTATCCACCTAAAATGCCCTGTACCTTGTTCTATTGCTTGATCTCTAGATGATGTGGTTCTTGGTACCAGGAGTAGCCTCAGAAAACAGACCTTCTGGAAGGGATTTTGAAACTAGAGTTGCTACATATTTTATGAACACATGAATGATCTCTTTGTTAGGTAGAAGTTGAACCTGGTAATGGGTGGCATGTAATAGTGTCATGATTCTGCAGATTACCAGTGGTGACAGTGTGAGATGGTGAGCTGATAGAAAGCAAGGTTGAGAGTGATCAGGTAGAGGTTACATTTGATTGCTGTGCAACAATGATGATTACAAAGATTACAGGGCATGTTTACTGCACCTGATTTTGTTAGAGGGTTTATAAAAAAAAAAAAAAAAAAGTAAGTTTAGAGCCTTGAACTCCCCACTGAAAGTGGGAGTGAAGAACCAGAAAGCTTTCATAACGATTGGAATGTGGCTATGTATGAGCTCAACAACATAGAATTCACACCATCGAGGCTGATCTGGCTATGGCCATTGCTGTAGCACAGAGGCCAACAGTAAGGTCCTGACATATCATTATTCCTAGGGAAAATAGCTAACCACTTGGAGAAAGCAGAGATATGTCCTCATGGAATAGATACGAATTCCAGATTCAAGTTTGCTTTCATGCTTGCAGTGCTTTTGCCAAAACCACCATTCCTGTCTAGGGCTGAGGTTTTCAAAAAAAGTTTTTCTATAGATTTTTTCATGGAATAGTCTCTTACATTCTTTTATATTCTGAAGTAGAAAGCTTTACATCTGTACCTGGGAACTGTACTTGAAAAAAAGGCAATGAGAGTGCAAGCATCGTAGTATAAAAAGGATCTTGGTATCTCTTGAGTTGGAGTCAGATCATTAAATAAGAGAGAGAACAACTCAAGGCTAAAATATGGGAAACAATTGTTGAGTAAGAACCAATCAGAAAATAAGATAGGCAAATATGAAATTATAACAATGAAAATAGATGAATCATTGAAAAAACTGTTTCTTTTACTTTACCAGATAGGATGCTAAAACGCTTCTCTCCTTGTTTAATTCAGGAGACCTAGCAGAGTCCTCAAGTGTACCAGACACCACAAATAATGCTTGTCCTGGGCTAAAGGAAGAAAGGAGAAGATAAAGATGGGATTAGGCTGGACAGAAGAAGGGAGACACTTCTTGGCAGACCTATGATATGCCAGAAACGGTCTGGGTTTCAAGGCATATTTCATCCTGTAGGTGCTCCAGGATGGTGCTACTGATCTTTTAAAAGCTTGTTGTACTGGACACTGTTTGTCCTGACCAGATGCCTCCTCCACAATCCCTCTCACCACCACCGTGCTCCTGTCCCCTGAGCCTTGGCATTCTTTGCTGTCAGGGGACTGTCCTTGGCACATGGTTGCCTTACCAGTAAGGAAAGTGCCTGGGAATATTCCTATCCACTGGCTGCCAGCCAACGACTGACTGATATGAGGGTACAAAAGCCTGGCTCCTTTGCCTCACAAGGTAGGACAAACCTTGCTGTGTGATTTATGTTCCAGAGCTCCCCACAGATCCAAGCTAAGGCTGGGACTTCAGCTGAAATCACACCCCTGCTTGGCTTCTTCGTCTCCCTGGTTTTTCCCACTCCCTTCTCCCAACTCCTGGGATCATTTCTCTAATAAACCACCTGTCCATGAATCCTCATCTCAGGTTCTGCTTCTGCGGGACCTGGACCAAGGCAACTAAAAATATTTGAAAGCTAAAAACAAATTGACACCAAAACAAGAGAACTACCAGATTGAAATAAATAAATAAATAAAAACATACATTTATGTATAATATATATGCGAACATATAAATAAATAAAATGAAATGAAAGAAATGAAACCACTAAATGAAAGAAATTCCTACAAAATTTGACAGTATATCAGTGAGTCTGTAGCAACTGAATTTAGTTGACATATTATATATATTTAATCTATAATGTGAATATATTTTAATATATTAAGTATGATAAGGAATTTCATCTTTAAAGGCAAGAGGGCCACAGCCATGCCTTATACCAGAAACTGGGGAGGAAGGACACCGCCCTTTTACCTGCATAACTTACAGCATGGATTCTGCTCAGGAAGCAGAGGTCCACCTGGGTAGGGGAGAACAGAGATTTTCCTTGAAGAAAAGTCTCTTTTCTCTCAAATGAGATAAACCTAGTGTGATTTGCAGTTGTCTGAAGTCTACAATTACAGATCAAAGGCAGAGAGCAGAGATACAAATAGACCTTGAATAGTATATAGACTAACAGTGTGACTTGGTAGATAAATCACATCAGATCCTCCCTATTTTGACTCGAGTTGAGACCAAGTCTGGCGGGCACATTGAATGAAATTGGGTCCTTAAAGAAGGGGTGAAGGTAAGGACCAGGCAATATCAAGACAATTATGTTCAAGCGCAGCTTAGCCTTTCTTCAGTTTGGTGGTGACAGAGGAACTTGTATTTTGGAAACCAACTCCAAGGAGATTCAGTGTTACCTCTAAGGTAGTTCAGAATGATGAAAAATCACTATAGCTTTCTCCTGTTTCCTATTTTAGGTCTTTGTTAGAGTAATGATGTTAGGTTAGTTTTTAGAGGTCCTTTCAACAGGATGCTCAGCGAGAAGCTTAATTAAATATTAATAGTGATAATACCCACCCACTTAATGCCAGAACTGCTTCAGGCATCCCAGCTTGTGTGAGCTTTCTCTAGGGAACAGCATTCAATTTATGTTGTTTAAATGTGGTGTACAGATTATTTTCATTGGTCTTTGGACTGGAAAAGACTGAGACCCAGTATCTGCTGCAGGTATTGCAAAGTGTACTTGAATGCTTACGGTTTGCTGGAGATTTTCTTCTCTCTTGCAAGGAACAGGAACATGTAGAACATATTGTATTGATTGCTTATATGGGCTTTTTCATGATTATGAAAAACGTTCTTTTCAGATATTCTTAAAGTAGAGTCATTCTCCAACCAATTCTCCTTACATCAGCAATCTCAGGATAATATTTCCTTTGATACATCTTTTCCTTATCTTGTACATCATATTGCTCTGGGGTTTCTCACTCCTTGAAACAATGGGTTTCGGTGCTTCAGGGAAAGGGTGTCAGGACACAGCCCCCAACAGAACACAGGAAATCTACTCAGCTTTGTGTGTCAAATTAGATTTTAGTTTGCATCTACAACTTAAAATAAGTGCAAAAGTTAGGCTTTGTCAAGAAAAAAAAAAGTCATAAATTTCTTTCGTGCACCCAGGCTCAAGTCTGGTGGACTCACCCCATGTTTCTCCTGTAGCAAAGAGAGGATGCCCCTTCTAGGCATTAAGCTTGCTGAATAAAAAGTAGATATGATGAAGTTTAGTGCCTCTCAAATTCCCATGAGGAAGGAACACTTTTTAAAAGTTTCCAACACATCTTACATTTATAACTTGGTAAATATAATAAAAATGAATTACGAGAAAAATCAAATAGAAAAACAAAGACAGATGAAATAAAAGCCCTACATTTTTAATAGATTCAATAGAAACAAAGTTACTCTGCAAAACTGCTAAAAATGTATCAAAAACTTTACTCTCAGTATTGGTGTTTGTCTTGTTGTGGGCCAGTGGCAGTCTGTAGCTTGGCACCTATTTGAGTAGCACTGGTGTAGGGGAACTGGAAAGCCAGAGATTTGAAAGAAGAGGAGAAAGAAGCAGAGTGAGAAGACAGAACACAAGACTTTTGTGTTCTTTCCGTAATCCTATCCTCTCCATCAGCTTTGTAGGATTCTATCCTACCAGCACCTGCTTCCATCATGGCCAGGGGCAATGGCATATCTCATTGGCAGATGGTAGCAAGGGAGACAGATAAGGAACTCAGGGATAGCCTGCATGTCCCTTAGCAGTTGCTGAAGAAAGCTGAATTGGGGGGAGTGGGTCTACCATAGCTCACTGAGGCAAGGCATCAGGTGACTGTGACAGAGGCTATGGGTTGGGTAGCCAAGGCCAAAATATAGATGGAGAAAATGCCAGAGTCTTAGAGGGGTCTACTATAGCAGTGTAAAACCCATGGCAGGACCAAGTCATTCAGGGACAGTAAGATGTAACTAAACTGAAAGAGGGACTCTAGGTTATGTCTGCTGCAAACTTTAGCAGCAGATACCTGCATGCTCAGGGATGGAACCAATCACACCTGGTGGTTCCTGAGAGACACCAGACAGCAGCCACTGGTCAGCAGAGAAAGGAGGGGACAACAGAAAGTATGATTCCATTCATCCACGGCCTTCTTGGAGAGGAGCTGGGTAGAGGCAGAACCTGTAGTTCTGAGCCTTTTATTTGAAAAAGGTTGAACATTTAATTTGATAGACTATTTATTGTATCAGACTTAAAGCCTCTCCTCTGATAGGTATAAAGGAAAATCCAATAGGTTACAGAGAAAATAAAGAAACTGTTTTTCTCTGCACATCTGGGCTGTGATGTTTAAAACTGTAACCATTGTGCTCAAGGAGTGTGCATATCTGTGGGCAGAAGGAATGAGCCCTTGGTAGGTTGACCACCTGTGCCTACCCTGACATCATTCTTTGAAGAAATGTAGAGACAATAACTTCACTCACAGTTGTATCATTTCTGGAATAGGCATGGTCAGCAGAAAGAGTTCTTATTTCCTAACCACACTATAATTCATTTCTTTAAGAATGTCTGTAAAAACGAATCTGACTTCCAGCCAAGTTATTTGGCCTTTCCTCATGCCATTCATTTAGAGCTTCCCTACAAGTGAAAGTATATTGGCAAAAAGGAGAAAAGGATGATTCAAATTCTCAAGGGCTTTGTAGGCTTTTAAACAACACAGTCAAAAACCTCACTTTGCAATAGATAACAAAGGTATTACTAAAGGGGCTAGTTTATAGACTTAGTAAATGCAATGCCCGGTGAATGGCACATCTCTCGCGACCTCCTGGGGAAAGGTGGGGGGAGGATCATTTTCTTTCATTTATCAGTTTATCTCAAGATTATTTTTCTAACATAGCCATTTTTATAAAATAATATGGAAAAGAAAAATTGTGAGAGACATTCTAAAAAATTATTTGATACCTAGAACTTAGAGAAGTTATAACCCTTCAATAAATTATTAATGAGAGAATTTACAAATGAAGGAGGAAAGGAATTTTTTTACTGTCTGGACTGGCCTAAATATAGTTCAATAACTACTCAAACATCAAGACAGACAATATTTAGTAAGCCTCCTAGCAGACCATATCTTAAATTTTAATATGCAAAAGAAGCACTTGATTCAATAGTCTAAAGTTGGGGCCCAAACACCTGCATTTCTATAAGCCCCCAGTTAATGCTAATGCTGCTGGTGTAGGAGCTACACTTTAAGTAGCAGGATGGAGAGGAGTCCTTGAGCTTTCTATAATGCAGAACTACCTTTCATATTTCTGAAGTCAAAAATTGAACAGTGGAGTCAAATGTCCTTGACACAAAAAGTTCTTGGATAGAGTAGGGGAGAAAATTCATTTCCTTATCTGTCAATCTTGGCATATTGCCTGGAGACCTTCCTGAAGGAGGAAGGGTTGAACTTCCACTCCCCCACTGTACTTACTTGCTCCTGCACACTCCACTGGCCTAAAATTGAGTCTACTGATCTTCTTCACTGGCAGAATTAACTCCCTCTCCATTTCTGATCTAGGTGATCACAGAAGAGCAGTTAATTCTAACAGGTCTGATTCCAAAGTTTTAATATCTCTTTATGCAAGAAGCTGGCTGCCATAGGGATCAGTTTCTCACTGACATAGCTCAAACAAGACCACTTTTGATTGTCCAAATATGTATTCCATGACTCAGGATGCCCAGCAGCCTGTTTTGAAATGGGGTAATAGTGCCTGCCATAGCATTTGGTGTTGCTTTTTCACACTTCTTTTTTTTCCTAGGCATTTCAAATACATGTTGCCATGAGTAGTAGAATGATTGCTTACTTCATTCATTCATAATTCACTCATTCATTCATTCATTTCTGTTGTGTTAAGAAAACAGTATATACTAGGTTGTTGAGGGTAGAAATTGATAAGAAATGGTTCATCCTCTTGAGAGGTGATTCATTCTGGGATTTAATTTCAGCCAAATGTAACTGAAAACCTTAAATTTTTTTGATTTAAAAAAGCACATGTTATTTGTCTCACATGAGTCTGGAGGTGTACAGTTGCTAGCATTGGTTCCATACTTTAAGCAGTGAGAACAGAGGTCTTAGAAATTCTCTCAGCCATTTCCTCAGGTTACCTGACAGCTGTTGCAGCCACAGCACCAGTCATTTTGTTCATATCCCAGACAGGAGGACAGAAGAAAAGGGTAATGTTTATTCCAGGAAAATAAAATTGTCCGAAATCTGTACTTGACTTCTGCCTACATTTCATTGGCCAGACCTATGTCACATGACCTATTCTTAGCTGCAAGAAAGACTATGAGATGTCTGTATTTTTTTGTTTGTTTTGTCTTATTTTAAGCTGAGCACATTGAAATGTGCAACAAAAGAATGAATGTTAGTGAGAAGTGGAGAATGGATAAACAGGTAGGCATTTCAGTCAAGTCTGCTCAATGCACTTGAAGTCCATGAGATATCTTATCAATTCTGTCTAGATGTTGTTGTTGTTTTGCTTCTAAGGGCTGTGGAAAACTCACTCAATACACTTATACCAAAACATGGGCTCTTTTATTTATTTATTTAATTGAAGTACAGTCAGTTACAATGTATCAACTTCTGGTGTACAGCACAATGTTCCAGTCATGCATATACATACATATATTTGCTTTAATATTCTTTTTCATTAAAGGTTATTAGAAGATATTGAATATAGTTCCCTGTGCTATACAGAAGAAATTTTTTATTCTACTTTTGTTTCTAGTGGCTAACATTTGCAAATTTCACACTCCCACATTTATCCCTTCCCTACTCCCTTTCCTCTGGTAAACATAAGATTATTTACTGTGTCTATGATCTGTTTCTGTTTTGTAGATGAGTTCATTAGTCCTCTTTTTCTCTTTTTTTTTTAAGATTCCACATATAAGCGATATCATATGGTATTTTTCTTTCTCTTTCTGGCTTACTTCACTTAGAATGATGATCTCTAGGTCTATCCATGTTGCTGCAGATGACATTATTTTATTCTTATTTATGGCTGAGTAGTATTCCATTGTATAAATATACCACAGCTTCTTTATTCAGTCATCTATTTACAGACATTTAAGTTGCTTCCATGTCTTGGCTATTGTATATAGTGCTGCTATGAACACTGAGGTGCATGTATCTTTTCGGGTTGGAGTTTCCTCCAGCTATATGATCAGGAGTGGGATTGCTGGCTCATATGGTAACTCTATTTTTAGTTTTTTGAGGAATCTTCAAACTGTTTTCCATAATGGCTGCAGCGAACTATATTCCCACAAACAGGGTAGGAGAGTTCCCTTTTCTCCACACCCTCTCCAGCATTTATTGTTTGTGGACTTTTTAATGATGGCCATTCTGACTGGTGTGAGGTGATACTTCATTGAAGTTTTGATTTGCATTTCTCTGATAATTAGTGGTATTGAGCATGTTTTCATGTGCCTATTGACCATTTGTAAGTCTTTACGGGAGAATTGCTAGTTTAGGTCTTCTGCCCATTTTTGGATTGGGTTGTTTGTTTTTTTATTATTAAGTTGTATTAGCTGTTCATATATTCTGGAAATTAAACCTTTGTCAGTTGCATCATTTACACAGGCTCTTTTAAAATGCCTTCAACCAGAAAATCAAGAGTCACTGATGGTGAAGTCTGACCTTCCTATATCATCTGCTTGAATATTTACAAGAAAAATATTGAGAAGAAAACACTACATGGGTTCAGTTAAGGAGGTTTTTTTCTTTGTGTATGTGAGGGTTCAGGCAGTGTTTCTGTTCTAAGTTGCTGGTGTTAGTGGCAGTTTTTATCTGTGTGTAACTGAAAATAGATTAATTTTATAGACTTCAGCTATCTGTATGCAGGCCAGCACATTGCATGAAAGAACAACTCAGCATTTCGTTTTCATTTTACTATGAATATTGCTTACTTTCCCTGTCCTGATCCAGACATAAAACAGCATAGAGAAACACTGATTTCACAGGCATATACTTGCTGATGTATTACTCTGAAAATTATAAACCAGTTGAATGTATTAAAAACCACTCTGTCTTTTGTATTTCCCCCTCACCAAATCACAATATCAACAACTTATCACTTTCTCCTTTTATAGTATCCTTCTAACTGACTTCAAGGTCGGAAATAGTTACTGGGAATTTTCACTAGCTTGAACATGTTCCGGCTTTTGCATTTGATGATTAAAAAGTAAGTGTGGGATTAAAACCAGGAGAAAGCAGGGATCAAGAGAAAATGGCATGTTGGACCTTGAATGATAGTTTAATAAGTGACATATCATAGAAAAATCCATACTTACCTGGGGAATGATTAGAAAGCCTTCCCCATTCATTTGTCCATCCATCCATCTGTCTGTGTATCCATTATCTGTCTATTCAACAGACATTTATTGGAGGGTAAACGATCATGAAAAAGAAAAAATGTTCTTAAAGTGCCAAAATCCTAATAGAGAAGATAACATAAACATATATACCTTTTACAAAAGACACTCAAAGATTATTACAGTGTGGATTGGGGTGGGTGTCAGAGATGGTTGGTGATATGTGGCCAGGGAAGGCTTGAATGTTATAGGGACACCGAATTTCAAGCCTAAAAGGTTTGAACACATGGAGATTGGAAGGTGACATAGAGAGGATTGTTGCATTTTAGTCAGAGTGAATAGCATGAGCAAAATCCTAAGTGAAGAAACAGTAGGCTATGATTCAACAAACCAGGGACTATTTACTTTGTTGGGAGCAAAGAATTTGTTAAGGGGAGTAATCAGAGATAATTTACACCTATTACTTTCTCAAAAAAAAATCTCTCCTGTGTCTCCAAGATGTCTGGGTGCCCTTGCTCTGTCCTCTCCCTGTCTCCTGTGCTTATCTCCATCATAGCCAAACAACTAGAACTGATAGCTCAAAAGTCTGGTAGGAGCAGTGTTTTTCAAATTAAAACTAAAAATTTTAATTATTTTATCTACTGTTTTCACAGTTTCTGTTCACTTAGGTTTACCTACCTATTTATTCTCTCCTGTGCTCTTCATTTTTTCTTATGATTGACCTTTTACCTGGGATCATTTTTCTCCTGCTTGAAGAACTCCACTGAGTATTTCTATAGTGGCAACAAGGTTCTCTCAGTTTATGTTTGTCTGAAAACTTTTCATTTTGTCTTCATTTTAGAAGGCTGTTTTCCCTAGACAAAGAATTCTGAGTTGACCATTAACCTTCTTTTAGCACTTTAAATGTGTCATTTCATTTTCTTCCGGTTTCCAACGTTTCTGTTGAAAATATTGAAAAGTCAACTGTAGTCTTTCATTACCCTTTTGAAGGTAATGTGTCTTCTTCCTCTGAGTGGTTTTAAGATTTTCACTTTGTTTTTGGCCTTCAGTAGTTTTCTTATTTGTATATTAACCATGATTTTCTTTGTAGTTCTCTTGCCTGGGGTACAAAGAATTTCTTGTATCTTTCACTAATTTTGAAAAAGTTTTGGCCAGTTATTTCTTCTCTTCTCCTTTAGGAAGTTCAGTTACACATATGTTAGATATTTTCTCTTAAGTCTCAGATGTCTCATGTTCTTTTCTGTATTTTTTCTCTTTTTGTCTTGGTGGGTACCAATTTGGTTATTTTCTATTGAACTGTACTCTGAATTTTGTGTTCTGCTGTCTACAGTATTAAACCCATTTATTGAATTTGAATTTTTAATTATGGTTATGTGTTTTTAAGTTCTATAATTTCTTGGATGTTATTTTTTAGTAGATTCTGGTTCCCTGGTGAAATTCTGTTTCTTTTTTTAACCTCTTTTCTTAAAAATTTTAATCATGGTTATTTTAAAGTTTATGTTTGATAACTTAATTATCTTGATCATTTCTTGATTTATCTCCATTGTCAATTTTTGCTCTTGGCCTTCAATCATTTGATTCTTTGTACACATATGCCTGTTAATTTTGAATATGGATATAGTCTATGAAAAATTGTAAGAGATGTTAACATCCTCCAAAGAGATTTTAATTTTCTTTTGGTAGGAAGATACAGTACCAGCAAGATACCTTGATTCAATTGTGGACTGAATTGATTTGAGGTTAAATTTCAGGATTTACGAAAACTGGCATGTTTATAATTTGTATTTACTCTTAGAGTCTAAGATTTTTAAGGATTTTACATGAAATCCTGGAGTTTTTACCAGGCTCTACCTCCTCAACAGGATGTAGACTCCAATTTTGTCTCTCTGTCACCAATGCAAAGCTTAGGGATTGGCAATTGTTTTAGGAGGAAAATACATGCAGAATGTTGGACTCACTTTTCTTCAGAAAATCGGTCCTTTAAGCAGTGTCTGTCTTTGAAGTTTTGAACTCTAATTTCTTCTCTCTCAGCCCGCTGAGACTGCCACAGACTTGAGAACACTACTTTTTGTAGCTCTGGTGCCCTGAGCTGTGAATTAGCAAATGCCCAAGAGGAAAAAGTAGCAGTAAATACAGGATAATTTCGATGCATTTTTCTTCTTTCTGCATCTTATATTCCTGGCTGCTCTGATTGTTCTTTAATATTTCCAAACCTGTAACTAAGTTTTGATTGCCAACTAACTGTAAACATGAGTGGATGAGCTATACACATTTCATAGGACTAGAGAAGTAGGAAGTCTGCTATGTCTGCTGAGACAAAACTGCATGGCATTTGGGATCTTGTTCTGATCAGGAAAATACATTCTCCACTACTCAACAGCATCTCTTATATATCTGGAGGTACTTGCCATACAACTGGAAGAAAGTGAATAAGAATTCCTTTCTTTAATTTCTTTCTACCACTTTCACTTTAAAAAGATAATAAATATTGTGAGATGCTATTTAAAACAAAAATGGGGACAAGTAAGCAAAACACAATTATGATAAATAAAGAAGCAATTATTTAATTTGAGATTGTTTTCTTTTAAAATGGATTTCTATTGTTTATGGTGTCTGTATTTGATCATAAAGGGTAAGAATTCTTACTAATTTTCAAAGCTAGGAATTTTCCAGAGTTCTCATATAAAAATTCCTGAGACTTTTGCCAATTTAGCTAACACACTGAATTTGTAGCTTATTATCAGAGTATGTTTTGTTATGAGCTGTGTAAACTTTTGCACAATTTTTTGAGGTCACTTTTCAATGTTAGTAGCATTCTATTTTGATCCCAAGATTAGTACTATAGTTCCAGATAGGAGCACAAATTTAGTTGGACCTTGTTTAAAAGTCAGTGCTTTCTTAAAAGAGTTTTACTGTTTTTATAAGCCATTCTGAAATGGAGATAATAATTGTTTAATTCAGCCTTGTCATTTGCTGTAAACACCAGCTGCTATAATTGTTGGTATTCCATGTGAGCATTTTTACCAACTGTTAGAGAAATATTTTTAAAGGAGTACAAAGCAATATGGAAGTATGGGGAAAAAACATACAATGCCTATAAATTTTAGTCCATCTATAGCTCCCAATTTGTATTTTCTTTCTGACTGTTAACTTTGGACTTTTAGTTTCTCTTTTATTATATAAAAAGTATATTTAAAACCAGGATAGCCAGGACAATACAGTACTTGTTGAGAATTAGAATAATCTGTAAGTGTTCAGAAAAGGAGTAAAGATTATTTTCAACTTTTACTAAATTATGTAAAAGGAATTCACTACTATTATATTCCCTACTGATGTATGACAATAGAATGACAGAATGACAGAATCATAAATACATTTTCAATATACATTCTGCATTTGGTTTATATAGAATGCTAACTTAAGAAATATATTGTAACAGTCTCCTCTTAATATATCTGTAAATATATTCTTAATTCCTTCTTTCAACTGTTCTGTTCCTACGAGAGATCCTTATACTGTGAGTGGTCCATCATCTACCCAGCTCATCCTTGACTTGCTCTGTCTCACCTGTCTCAACATACCAACCACCAAATCCTGTTGGTTCACCTCATAAATGCACCCTGCTTCTCCCTGTCCACCTTGCTACTCCCTTAGCATAGTTAGCATTATCTATCTCTTCCTGCGGTGACTGCAACACCTTCCACCAGGTCTTTGACTCCTGCCTTGATTCCTTCGTATCAGTTCTCCACTCTGCACCCTAGCCAGCCTTTTAAATGCAAATGCAAAACTCCTCTTCTTAAAACATGCCAGTGGCTCCCAATCCCATCTGTGTAATACCCTGAATTCTGAATGTGGCTTACATGGCCTTTTGTGATCTAGCAGCATTATCACTCTAGCCTCATCTCTTAACCTTTACACTTTAGATGCTGTCAGTTCCTCAAACATGTCAAGTTCCCTTTAATCTCAGGGCTTTGAAGATGTCCTTTCAGTTTAGAACCCCTTTTGCTGAAACCCACCTTCATCTTCACTACTCATCTTTTAGGGGTCATCTTGAATATCACTTTCTCTGTGAAATCTTCCTTGACCTCCTCCTTCTTTCCAGATCTGAATCAGTTGTCCCTTATCTGTGCTTTTGCATCACGCTATACCTATACTGCATTGCTTCCTGCTCACTAGTGGGTATACCTCACTAGACAGTAAATTCCCTGATGCCAAGGATTGTGTGTGGTTTGTTCATGGTTTTAGCCACAGTGCCTGGCATATTGTAGATACTCAATGAAATGTGTTGAATGTCTTTTCTTATTGCTAAATTTCTTATATCTTATATCTGTAGTGAGTTGATTTTCCCCCAAATTGAAAAATACAGTCTAAAAGATGTGGAGGAAGCAAGTGAGAGAGCTTGCTTCCTATCTCTCTCTGTTAGCCATCATATGAGAATACAATGAAAAATCAGCAGTCTGCAACCCAGAAGAACACTCTTTTCAGAAATGGACCATGCTAACACCATGCTCTTGGACTTTAAGCCTCAAGAATTGTGAGAAATAAATTTCTGTCACTATTAAGCTACCCATTTTATGGTATTTCATTATAGCAGCCTGAACTAAGATAGCAACTGGTACCAAGAAGTTGAGGTGCTGCTGTAACAGATAACTAAAATGTGGAAGTGATTTTAGAACAGGGTAAATGGGTAGAGGCTAAAAAAAGCCTACATTGCTGTGAGTGGATGTTTAAGGGTAATTCTGGTGAGAGCTCAGAAAGAAAAAAGGAGAGTTGCAGACAAAGTCTTAATCTTCTTAGAGAATAAATAATCTTGAACAGAATTTTGGTAGAAATTTGAATGGTAAAGGGCTTTCTGGTGAGGTCTCAGATGGAAACGAGGAACATGTCATTGGAAAATGGAGGAAAGAAGATACTTGTTATAAAGTGACAAAGAACTTGGCTAATCTGTTCATGTTCTAGTGTTTTTTGGAAGGTAGAACTTGCAGATAATGGAATTGGATATTTAGCTGAAGTGGTATCTAAGCAAAGTGTTGAAGGTGCAACTTGGCTCCTCCTGACTGTTCATCGTAAAATTCGGGGAGAGAAACATGACTTGAAGACAGAATTATTAAGCAAAAAGGAACTAGAACTTTGAGACTTGGAAAATTCTCGGCCTATCCATGTTGCAAAAAAAGAGAATGTATGTTCAGAAGGGAACACGAAGGATGTGGCCAGGCATCCATTTGATAAGGGACGTAGATATGAACCCTGAACTTAGTCAGCCACCCCAGCAGATAAACTGCCAGTTTGAACTGAAGAGCAAAGAAAAGGAAAGGAATGAGGGGAGGGTATTGGACTCCTTGGATTTTACAGGACCGGACCAAAGAGCTATTTGTTTGCAAATGTGTGCTGTCGTTCTTGAAGACAAGGGAAGAATGACTCTGAAGCTGACTCAGAGAGCATCAGAGTTGCCTCCGTGGTTTCAAAATAGGAAGTCATCATCTTACTTTCAACTGGCGAGACAACCTCTGCCCAAAATGGGGCATCCCAGAGCTATGGGGCCAACCCCTGCCCAGCAAAACTTTGGGGGCAAGACCACCACCCCAGTGGATCCAGAATGTGGGACATCTTCTCCAGCAGGCCTGGAGAACAGAGCATGGAGCCAAAGAGGATTACTCTCCAGGCTTAAGATCTCATCAAGTTTGCCTGGCCGGGTTTTGAACTTCCTTTGGACCCGTCACCTCTTCTTTCTTTCCTATTTCCCCCTTTTGAAATGAGAATGTCTCATTCCCACCATTGTGTTTTGGTAGCACACAACTTGTCTGGTCTCATGGGTTTGCAGCTGGAGAGGAATTTTACCTCAGAATGACTCTTACCCTTGAGTCTCACCCATATCTGATTTACTAGCTATACACAGTCTATTGATTATTACAGGAACCAAGAAAGAGGTGTGGCTGGACCCACACAAAGATATTGAAAACTTGAGTGTGAGAAAAAGAACTCAAGGGTTCTAGTCTACGATATATATCTTTATTCTACTATATATGTATCTGAGAGATTCTGGACAAGTTGTTCCTGTTCTCTAGATCTTATTTTCCCCTCCTGTAGTATAAGGATGGAATTAATTACCAAATCATAGTCCACAGAACTCAGATTCTAGTGTTGTAGGAAAAACATTTTCATGAGCACATGCATTTGGAAAATGCTGTGTTCCTTAACTCTTAAAAAAAAAAATCACTCTAGTAGCATATTAAAGTCTCCCAGAATTCCTGAAGTAAAGCAATCGTTTTTCTACCAAATACGTAATAATAACCTGTGTAACATACTTTTGAAAACAACAGACCAGGTTATCTCTGACATCAATTTTAATTTTCTATAGATACAAGAATCTGGGTACAAGGCTATGGAACATGTTGGGAGAATGCAAACATTTTATCTCATGTTATATTATCATAAAAATAGAAGTTGGGGGAAATGTTAGGAGAGGCATGCTACACATTTCATAGGAAGATTATTCTTGGTGGAAGTGCTGGAGACATCACTAAAATAGGATACTGTGCAAGCGGTGGTAGTAGGTTGGTGGCAAGATGGAGGAAGACAGATGACAAATTTTCCCACAGTTAAACTAGTCATCAGTAAAGCTGTGAGTTAGAATAATTGTTGTGGGCTCTCACTTTGTGTGTTGGCCTGTGATGTCTGAAACTTGAGCACTGATGTAAGTTCATGAGATATCTGAATGCGGGAGAAGTGAACAAATGAGTTTTTGATTGGAGGGGATGGTAAGAGATGGAAAGAACATTGTAAATTCTTTCAGCTAGTGCAAGAAATCTATGTAAGCTATGTAAACATGCAGGCTTTCACACAATGTTTATTGTCATTAAATTTCACCTCCAAAATGAGCTGATAGCTCTGTCCAAAGATCAAAGTTCAGATAGATGGCTAAAAAGAATTTAAGGTACCTTCTCTATGAAATATTTTGTTAGATATTTTTCAATATCTTTTGCAAATTTTAGCCATAGGCAAAAGAAAAGAGTATAATAAACTGCTGATGTCCATTAATCTTCCTGAAGATAAAATAAAGCCCTTTAATGAAAGTATAATGTGAATCTAGTCACTATCTGCAGTGGATCAGACAGTCTCTTAGGTTCCCTCCAGAATGAGCATTCTAAGTTAGATTTACAAGTTTATTGTTTAATCTGTAGGCTTCCCTTGTAGGTCCATATTATTAAATCCAAAATGTGACTTCTTATCACAGAAATACAGGTAATTATAAGCGAATGCTATGAACAGTTCACTTTCTGCAAATCAATTAACTTGGTACACCACATTAACAAAACAAAGGATAACAATTCCAGGACTGTATCAATAGATAAGAAAAAGCATTTGAGAAAATTCCACACTCATTAAAGTGGGTATAGAGGAAACATACCTCAACATAATAAAGGTCATTTATGACAAACCACAGCTAACATCATACTCAAAGGTGAAAAGTTGAAAGCTTTTTTTGTAAGATCAGAATAAGACAAGGGATGCTCATTCTCATCACTTCTAGTTAACATGGTATTGGAAGTCCTAGCCACAGCAGTCAGACAAAAAAAGGAATAAACAATGTCCAAGTTGGAAGGGAAGATCTAAAACTGTCACTATTTGCAGGGAGTATGATACTATATATAGAAAACCCTTAAGACACTACCAAAAAATACTAGAACTAATAAATGAATTCAGTAAAGTTGCAGGATACAAAAATAATATACAGAAATCTGTTGTATCTATACACTAATAATGAACTATCAGAAAAAGAAATTTTAAAAAATCACATTTACAATGAAGTAAAAAAGAATAATATACCTAGGAATTAAAACTGAAGAGAAGAAAGGCCTGTACTCTGAAAACTATAAGACAGTGATGAAGAAAATTGAAGATGACACAGATAAATGGAAAGATATCCCATGCTCTTGGATTGGAAGACTTAATACTGTAAAAATGTCTATACTACCCAAAGAAATCTAAAGAGTCAATGCAATTTCTATCAAAATACACATGGCATTTTTCACAGAACTAGAACAAATAATCCTAAAAAGACCCTGAATATTCAAAGCATTCTTGAGAAAAAGAGGAAAACTGGAGATATCACACTTCCTGACTTCAAAGTGTACTACAAAGCTATCATAATCAAAACAGTATGGTACTGGCACAAAAACAGACACTTAGACCAATGGAACAGAATACAGAGGCCAGAAATAAAGCCATGCTTATATGTTCAATTAATCTATGACAAGGAGGCAAGAATATACAATAGAGAAAAGACAGTAAGTGGTATTGGGAAAACTATACAGATATATGTTAAAGAATGAAACTAGAACAGTTTCTCATACCATATACAAAAATAAATTCAAAATGGATTAAAGACTTAAATGTGAATCCTGAAACCATAAAACTCCTAGGCAAAGGAAACACAAGAAAAAAATAAACAAATAGGATCTAATTAACCTTAAAAGCTTTGCACAACAAAGGAAACCACCAATAAAACAAAAAGACAACCTACCGAGTGGGTGAACATTTTTGCAAATGGTTTGTCTGATAAGAGGTTAATATTCAAAATACATAACAAGCTCATACAACTCAATATCAAAAATGAAAGAAGTTGATTAAAAAAATGAGCTGAAGAACTGAATAGGCATTTTCCCCCCAAAAAAAATACAGATGTTCAACAGCCACATGAAAAGATGCTCAACATCACTAATCATCAGTGAAATGCAAGTCAAAACCAAAATGAGATTATCACCTCACACCTTTAGAATGGCTATGGTCCAAAAGACAAAAATATCAAGTGTTGGTAAGGATGTGGAGAAAAGGGAATCCTAGTACACTGTTGGTGGGAATGTAAATTGGTACAGTTGCTATTGAAGACAGTGTGGATGTCCCATGAAAAATTAAAAATATAAACTACCATATGATCCAGTAGTTCCACTCCTGGATATTTATCCAAAGAGAATGAAAAGACTAATTTGAAAATATACATGTACCCCAATATTCATAGCAGCATTATTTATAATAGCCAAGATATGGGAGCAACCTAAGCATCCATCAACAGGTGAATGGTTAAGGAAGACAAGAGATATGTACATAATAATGGAATATTACTCATAAGAAAGAAGCCTTGCCATTTGCAACAACATGGATGGACCTGGAGGGTATTATCCTTAGAGAAAAAAGTCAGACACAGAAAGAAAATATGGTGTTTTCACTTACATGTGGAATCTAAAAAACAAAACAAAGGAACAATGATAACAAAACAGAAACAGAGTCACAGAAACAGAGAACAAACTAGTGGTTACCAGAAGGGAGAGGGGTGGGTGGAGGGGAAAATAGGTGAAGATTAAGATTTAGAGTGCAAACTACTAGTTATAAATTAAGTTACAAGGTTGTAGTGTACAGTACAAAGGATATAGCCAATATTTTTAGTAACGTTGAATGGTATATAATGTATAAAAAATATCAAATCACTATGTTGTACATCTGAAACTAGTATAATATTGTAAGTCAACTATACCTCAATTTAAAAAACATGACTTCTTTAACTGGAAGAATGTGTCAGCCAGAAAAACTGACATAGGTTATAACTCAGAATATAAAAGAAATTTGACTCGATCATAAAGGGGATTGTGTTAATTAGGGTTTTCCAGAGAAATAGAACTAATAGGGGAAAGAGAGAAAGAGAGAGAGAGAGATCATAGATAGATCCTGAATATACTGAGATTTATTATGAGATATTGGCTCACATGATTTTGGAGACTGAGAAGTCTCACTGTCCGCTATCTGCAAGCTGGAGACCCAAGAAAATCATTGGTGTAATTCAGTCCAAATCTAAAGGCCCAAGAACTGGAGAAGTTGATGATATTAAATCTCAGTCCAAGGGGATAAAAAGACGGATGTCCCAGCTCAAACAAGCAGGCAGGAAGGGGACAAATCCTTTCCTCTGCTTTTTGTTCTATTCAAGCCCTCAGTACATTGGATGATGCCTACTCACATTGGGGAGGGCAAGCTACTTTCCTGAGTCCAAAGATTCAAATGCTAATCTCTTCCAGAAACACCCTCACAGGCACTCCCAGAAAAAATGTTTAACCAGCTATCTGGGCATCCCTTGGCCTAATCATGCCTGTAATGTAGAAGACACGTAGAAGGCACATAATAAACATTTGCTGATGAAATCAATGAACAAAAGCATGATATGCATAAATTTAATTTTTACTTAAATTTATTTCCTTTAATCCTTAATATTCTCCAAAGGAAGGTATTATTAACATTATTGCAGATGAGAAAATAAAATATTTGCCCAATGCTACATAACTGGTAAGTCAAGCAGGAATCAAATCCAGGTCTGTTTGATTTCAGTGCTTCTGTTCTTAATGAATACATCATATAGCCATATATCTATAAAGCAAGACCCAAATATAACAGGGAACAGTAGCAAAATTTTTTATAAGTGGAACTGCTCAAGTGCAGCATTCAGGAAATGTTTAACAAGAATTCTTCAAGTGGAAGTGTTCCCTTAGACAAGCCTCATTGTAGCTCCACTAGCACCTTGTCCTTTTACACGACTTAGGAAAATGTTAGAGGTTATGAAAACAGAGGGAGTTTTTTAGCCCTAATAAATAAACTCAGCAAATGTAGATGAGATTAGGTAATTTTTGATGGGAAGGAATTTAAATAATTACCTGTGCAGTTTGTATATCCCGGTGGCTCATCAAATTTTACAGATTTCATTTTCACTAATTTATTTGTTGAGTTGTTCCTACCACAGGTGAAACCTTCGAGGCTTCATCTTACTATTTTGTTTTCATGCATTTTAGATGAGCTCAGTGAGTAGTTAAATTAAATAGGCTACCATTAAATTTCTCAGGTATGGCTCTTTAGCCACACCCATTTATTTCACTTGCATCCACTTAAGTACATAATTAATAGACATGACGTTTTAACTGTGACAGGTTGATTACCTTAAATAAAGGTATATTTTAAACTTATGGTGAAAGTAAATTTCTCCGATAAGAATGTTCTAAACTCATTTTTTATTAGAAATACTTTTTTACTAGAAATAAGGGAGAGATGTACAGGGTAATTTCAAAGAGATGACAGACTGGAGAGGAAAATTGATGAAAGAATCCAGGAGTGTAGGAACACAAAATGGTGATTACTGTGATATATGTTGACTTGACAGAATAATGGAATTGTGGATCTCAGAGTTGGAAGGGATCTTAAGGGACAGTCTGGAGCAGTGCCCAACCTTCAGACAGGTATCATTATCCTCATTTCACAGACGAGGCAAGGAGGCTCAGAAAGGTTACATAATCTGCCTAAGGCCAATAGCTAATAGGTGGGAGAGACGGCACTAGAAGTAGGTATTGTAGTTTCTCTCGCATTGCCCCTTTGCTTTAGCTAGGTTGAAAACCTTTAGTACTACATTATGAATTTAAAATATATTTTGGAAGTAGAAAATTGTCCTCCCATAAAAGACCCTCAGAATCAGCTATGGATAGTCTCTCAGGTGGTTCTTTTGGGTAGGATTTTTTTCCTTTTTCAATTTTATTAGGTAGAATTATTACAGTTTGACTGTACATATACAATGTATTGCAAGTAAATACATATACACAATATACTGCACTATTTTTAATTTACATATATGTACTGTTCATTGTTTCTAAGAACGTTTAGAGCTTTAGCTTTTTTAACTTACATAGTTATCAAAGGACTAAAGCCAACCACAAAATAAGAATTAATTAAAAAAGATACATACACCCTGCTATTAACAGCAACATTCTTTATAATTGCCAAGGTATGGAAGCATCCTAAGTGCATATCAATAGATTAATGGATAAAGAAGATGCAGCATATATATGTACTGGAATACAACTCACCCATAAGAAAGAAGGATATTTTGCCATTTGTGGCCCTTCATTCACTTTTTTTTCTTTTTACTTCAAAAACCAGGATTTTATAACTGGCATAAACATTTCCATTGCATCAAAAACAACAAAATACCTAGAAATAAACTTAACCAAGGAGGTTGCCTATACTCTGAAAACTGTAAAACACTGATGAAGGAAATTGAAGACGATACAAAGAAATGGAAAGATATCTTGTGCTCTTGGATTGGAAGAATCAACATTATCAAAATGGCCATACTACCCAGAGCAATCTACAGATCCAGTGCAACCCCTGTCAAGATACTCTTGACATTTTTCACAGAACTAGAACAAACAATTCCAAAATTTGTATGGATCATAAAAGACCCTGAACTGCCAAAGCAATCCTTTGTAGGTCTTCCCCCCCCCCCCTTCTTCTTTTTGTTCTCTTTTCTTATGGTTTGATGACTAGAGAAGATCCTTTAACATTTGTTGTAAAGCTGGTTTGGTGGTGCTGAAATGTTTTTGTTTTTGTTTATCTGTGAAGGCTTTGATTTCTCCATCAAATCTGAATGAGAGACTTGCTGGATAGAGTATTCTTAGTTGTAAGTTTTTCCCTTTCACCACTTTAAATATTAATCATGCCACTCCCTTCTGGCCTGTAGAGTTTCTGCTGAAAAATAAGCTGATAACCTTGTGGGAGTTCCCTTGTATGTTATTTGTTGCTTTTCTCTTGCTAATTTTAATATTTTCTCCTTATCCTTAATTTTTGTCAATTTGATTACTATGTGCCCCGGTGTTTCCTCTTTGGGTTGATCTGGTATGGAATTCTCTGTGCTTCCTGGACTTGAGTGACTGTTTTCTTTTCCCAAGGTGGGTAAGTTTTCAGTTATTGTCTCTCCAAAAATTTTCTCAAGTCCCTTCTCTCTCACTTCTCTATCTGGAACTCCTATAATGTGAATATTAGTGCATTTTGTGTTGTCCCAGAGTTCTCTTAAACTATCCTCATTTCTTTTCATTCTTTTTTCTGTTCTGCAGTAGTGATTTCCACTAATCTGTCTTCTAGCTCATTTAGTCTATTCTTGTTTCCTTCTAGTGTGTTATTCATTTCAGTGATTTTATTCTTCAACTCTGTTTGGGTATTCTTTATATTTTCCTACTCTTTGCTAACAACAACTTCTGTACATCTATACTCCTCTTGAGTTCTCTGAACATCTTGGCCATCATTACTTTAAACTCTTTCTCAGATAAATTGCCTATCTCCTCATCACTTATTTCTTCTTGTGGGATCTTATCTTATGCCTTAGCCTAGGAGATATTCCTCTGCTGCCTCATATTGTCTATTTTTCTATTTGTATTTTTAGGTAGGTTAGTTACGTTTCTTGACTTTGGGGAAGTGGCCCTCTGTGGGAGACATCCTATGTGTCCCAGCTGTGCATTCCTCTCTTGTCACCCAAGGGCCTGGGTCCAGCTGGTCTCAGTGCAGTCTGGCCTGTGTTGGTGGATTCCTTCCACAGACTTTGGGATTGTTTTCTTATTTCTACTATCTGCTCCTTGTGGATGAGCCTGGGCTACATGCAGGTTTCCTGGCAGGAGGAGCTGGTGCCTGCCCACTGCTGGGTAAAGCTTGGTCCTGGACCTCTGGGGGGTAGGGCTGTGTCTAGAGGCTTAGGAAGTCTGCTGATGGGTGTGGCTGTGTTCCCACCCGGTATATTGTTTGGCCTGAGACTTCCCTATAGGCTGTTGGGTGGGGCTAGGTCTTGGTGCTAATGATCCGATCAAGATGTCAGCCTGCAGGAAATCTCATGTAGATAAACACTTCCAGAATGTCTACCACCAGCCTTTTTGTCCCCTGAGTGAGCTGCAGCCATCCCCTACTTCCACAGGAGACCTTCCAAAACCAGCAGGCACGTCTGGCCCAGGTTCCTATGAAATCACTGCCTCTGCCCTTGGACCTGGCACAGGCAAGATTCTGTGTGCACTTCCCAAGAGAGTGAAGTCTCTATTTCTCTGAATGCCATGGGGGTCCTTGAGTTAAGCCCCACTGGCCTTCAAAACCAGACTTCCTGGGGTCTCCTCCTCCTCCCAATGCCAGAACTCTGGGCTGGGGAGCCTGATGTGGGGCTTAGAACTCTCACTCCTCTGGGAGGGCCTCTGCAACTTAAGCCCACCCAGGAGGTATGAGGCCCGATTATATTGCGAGCACGCCCCTCCTACCATTCCGCTGTGGTTCCCGTTTTATGTTTCCAGTTGAAGATCTTTTTTGCTAGGTTCCACTCTTTTTTTGATGGTTGTTTAGCAGTCAGTTGTTGTTTCGTTGTAGTCGCTAGGAGAGATGAGTTTGTGGTCCTACTACTCCGCTATCTTGGGGTATCCAAACTCTGGGTAGGATTTTTTATGTTCAGAATGTAGAAAATGCGCCTTTGCCCAGTAGTAGAATAGAGATACAGGAAAAGCCATTAAGACTAGCCCAGAAAGAGTCTCCCAAGAGTAATGAATGTGTGTCTTGGTTGCTCCAAAAGGATGGGGGTGCTAATAGGGAAGTGCAACAAACCCAAGAAGTACAGGAAACCTAATAATCATTTAGCTACAGGCTTAGAGCTAAATATACGTAGAGCAGAAGATGGGTAAAAATATTGATACACAAAAATGCACAGTACTTTTTCCTCTAGCTTTAATGTGCTTCACAATCAGATAGAGTATTATTAAGAATTTGTTTTCAAAGGCCCCACCAGGTCTCAGGTAGGATCTAGGAAATGCATATCTGACAAACATCCTAGGTGATTGTAATACAGGTAGTCACTGGTTTTGCTTGAAGAATTTCTATGAATTAGAAAAGTATTTCTCAAACTCCAATGTGATTACAAATCACCTGGAGATCAAGATAAATGCAGATTCTGATTCTATACATCAGGACCAAAGTCTTAGAGTCTGCATTTCTAAAAGCTCTCAGGAGATACTTGTGCTGCTGATCCATAGAGTACTTTTTGAATATCAAGGAATAATAATACTAGTGTTTAATCAAATAATATTGTTATTGTTTACCATAAGAAGGATTGATGGTAATTTAATAGGTCAATAAAAATAGTTGTCTACTATGAAAATAATTTTCTTTTAACATATCTGTATACCTGGTGAAAAAAGATAATGAAGGAAATGTTAATGGTACTAAGTTTTTGTTGATCTTTTAAAAAACTGGCAGTAGTATGGTGCACTATAATAAAAAAAAAAAGTACTTTTTTTTTTTAAGTTTGAGTTCTAATTCTGACTCTCACATCAGCTGTGTGAAACCTCCATCAGTGTGACAGAAAATAGTATGAGGGTAAGATTTTTAAAAATTACAATTTGTAAACCCTCTAGTATACTGAAATTGCCACAACTAGTAACAGTACATCAACACCCGCTGGTCATGTGTTGTTTCTGGCAGGAGAGTTTTAACCTTACTTCTTTCTCCTCACTCATT
The DNA here is from genome assembly GCF_009834535.1 of Camelus ferus. Lineage (NCBI taxonomy): Eukaryota > Metazoa > Chordata > Mammalia > Artiodactyla > Camelidae > Camelus > Camelus ferus. The sequence continues at coordinate 17,170,842 of NC_045699.1, forward strand.
AAGCCATATCAGAGTGCAACTGAATAAAAGTAATATTACTCCAGTTTATTAAAAATGTAAATTATTATTGTTAGTAATATAATCTAAATAAAGCTGAACCTCCCTGTGGCTCTTTGTCTGCATGGAATTATTCAGAGAAACATGAGTCTGGCATTCAAAATAACTGAGGAGCAATTTAATTCTTCACTTCTCTTGAAAATACCAAAATGACATGCATGAAGCACAGGAAACATGCTAAAACTAAATCCTTTTTCCTCATCTCTATTTCTTTAAATTTTCCCCAAATATCCCCAGATATTCCCATCTTTCCTCCTCATTTTGCCCTCAAAAACTCTCACAAACCCAATCTGATTAACTTTTTATCCCTTCTCCCTCTGCTTTCTATCTCATCTCTTATCATATAGATCAACTTTGCTTCTCTTGCTTCTATTAAGTCCCACCTTTACCTGCATTCTGTACAACAAATGAGCAGGGGTCCCAGAAGCTGATTTAGGGAACAAGAAGTCTTTCTGTTTAGAAATGGGGGCAGAGGAGGAAGGGAGGGTAAAACTTCACAAATCTTATAGCTTTATTATTTTTTTTTGGTCCTTGTCATAATAATAAATTATCTGCTATGTTCCTTGAAAGTGATCTTGACACATTGATTGAGATATTATGCCATTTTCCACCACTCTGTGAATCTTCTACAACTAAGGTAGTTTGAGAGGACCTGATATAAGTAATTTTATGTTTCCAACCACGTAGTTTACAGTACTCTTCCAAGAAATCAATAATTTCCTAATCTATCAACTTGCTCCCCCTCCCCGAAATCTAATGATGACTTTCAAAACATGCCTATTTTAAATCACTTTGAACTAAGACAGGCCATACAAAACTTTCATTCTGTGAAAAATGGTTATGATTCAATATTTTAAGTCAATTAGGAGAAAGAGTGATACTTTTAGTCTGGAGTAGGCACTACACACCCCTTTAGCAATAGAAGCTGTTGGGACCTAGATTGGCATAATATTACTAATTTTGAAGCCAGTAATTAATTTTTTAATAAGTGGAATTATTAATAGTATTATTGGTAATTTAGCTCAATTATAAAGATGATGCATGGTTTAACATATGAATACATAAGCCAGAAATTATTTTATTCAGATTCACTTAAAATTTTATGGGACTAACCAGTCTATAAATCATCCAGTTTAATCAGTGATACAGATCCTTTATATGAAAGGTGTAAAAATTGTCTAACAAACATGAAGGATTAATCAGAAATTATTGACTATTTTAAAATCCCAGTTTATTCCAAAACTGTACACCAGTTTGAATTGTTGGTGTAAAAGCAATGTTGGCTACAGAACACGTCTTGCAGACTTTGTACAAAGTCTATTTAAAAATTCTTGGGGTCAAATAAGTCAGGCACATTACTAATAATTCTGGACATCTGGTGCCTCTGACATTCTGACCACTCAATCTGGATTAAAAAGTCAATGCTTAACGATTGTACCTTTCAAAAATAATTTCAATTTTGGAACCATAAGTAAAATTGTAAAGGTATTTTTATTCTAAAGTAGATTTTTATTTATCTCAGCAAGGAGAACACCCTATAAACCTTTACTTAGGAACTCTGACTAGGTTCAAATTATGGAATCATAACTTTTGAAAAGTACAATTGTGTGTTGACATAGTTATTGTGACTTCTTTCAGCAGAGAATCTGTTGGTTACACTGGCAATTTTGATCTGTGATTAATCTAGATTTCCTGGATGTAATTTCCATGAGAGCAGATGAATGCGTACATTCATTTGGTAGACATAGTAGCTCAGTTTTCTAAGAGATATTCACAGGGAGACAAGTATGAAACAAGAGAGGTCTGGCAGACAAAGATAGCTGATGCAGAGTCCTCTCCACACCATCCTGAGAGCTGGGCTTTTGAGTCAGATTTTAACCCTTTCACTTCAGGTTTGCTTCCCCTGCTTCTTTCAGAGTATCAGTGATAATGTCCACCATAAGGAAAGAGATTATTTTAAAGCAAGCCCTTTTGGAGCATGTACAGAGCCACTGGAAATCACTTTTAAGTAAGCAGAGGAAATAGCAAGAACTGAGGTTCTTAGTGCCCATGCTGGTTAATTTTATGTGTCAGCTTGGCAAGGCCATGGAATTCAGATATTTAGTCAAACATTAGTCTAGATATTTCTCCAAGAAGGTTTTGGGTTTTTTTTTTTTTTTAAGATAAGATTAGCATTTAACCCAGTAGACTTTGAGAAAACATATTACCCTCCATAATATGGATGGGCCTCATCTAGTTAGTTGAAAGGCTTCATAGGAAAAGAATGATCACCGGGAAGAAGAGGGAATTTTGCCAGCAGACTGTCTTTGGACTCAAATTACAATTCTTCCCTGGGTCACCAGCCTTCAGCCTACCCTGCAGATTTTGGACTTGCCAAGCCTTCACAATCATATGCACTAATTCTTTAAGATAAATCAATCTCTCATATATATCTCCTATTGGTTCTGTTTCTCTGGAAAATTCTGACTAATATAGTGCCTAATAGACCATGTTGAACAAGTAGAAGAGTGAAAAAAATCTGAGTTATAAAAATGAAAGACATATGTATTTAATACATGGCTGCAACGTGAACAAATAGGCCAGAATAGAGGTTCTCAACTCTGGCTACTACCCTGGGAAGCATTAAAAATATCCTGATGCCTCGGATCTACCCCCAAGATTCCAATTCAGTAGGTCTGGGTGGTACCCAGGCATCAGTGTATTTAAAGAGCTCCCCAAGCCTAACTTGCAATAAGAAACAATTAACAAACACGGATGCCCTAATCACATTGAGCCACCTGCTTCCTAATTCCCTCCAGTACTTTTCCACTAGTTTATGCCAGTGCCTAGAAGTGTTCCTGCCTTCTGTTTCAGTGGAGTTGAGTTTAACCTCTTTCCCTTACTGTAATAGTCTTAAATAAAGTCTTCCTTGCCTGTTTAAAAAAATAAAATGAAGAGCTCCCCAGATTCCCAAGTAATTATAATTAATAGCTACATACTAGAAACCTTGGGATAGAAGAATGGTCATACTTCATACTATTCAGAAAGGAATGTACCTCCAGCATAAGAGGAGATATCCTTAATAAGTAGTAATTAATGAAGGACCTTAATATGAGAAAAATACATACCATTTATATTTTTGTAAGGCTAACTAAATATTCCATGTAATATCATTTATTCATTTACTTACTTAAAATATTTATTTAACAGATATTACATGCTAGACCCTGGGCTAGAGTCTGAATGACAGGAAGGTCAATAATATTGGGTGTCTTTTGAGTGCTTTAAGTCTGGTGGTGTAGACAGATGCTTAAATAAGTGCAAAAGAAGGAAGTAAGTTTATCTTCTCAGCAAATATCTACTGAGCACTTATTAGGTGCTAGAGCCATATAAATGTGAATTTAAAAACATTCTTACAATAACCCTGTAAGGTAAACATTCCACAGTTAGTAAATGGTAGAACTGGGATCTGAACCCAGACAATCTGACTTTGGCATCTGTGCTTTTAATTAATACACCAAATCTTCTCAAGAACTATGAAAACCTTAAGAAAGTTCAGCAGATAAAGCCATTAGTGGAAAAATCCTATGCAATTCTCTGTTCTCTCTGGAAATAGCCAAAAGGTCCCGTTATACTTGGGGCATCTCTATGCTAAGCTACAAAAAAATTCAAAGAAACTCATTTCATTGTTTGAGTTGTTTTCTAAGCATAATAGGAAGCTTTATGGGTTATATAATGTTAAAGTTGCAAAAGACTTTGGAGATGACAATTTAAAATCTCTTTATTTTGATATGGGGGGACTGATACCCAAAATGGTTAAGTGCATTGATTAAGCCTGTCCAACAAATTAGCAGTAGAGCTGGAAGAGGAACTTAGATAGCAGTCTTGGTTTTATTCTGTTCACATGGTGAACCCTCTAGTGGCCATTTTGCACATGACAGCCCCACTTTCTTCATTAAAGTTGATTGCATCCAGAGTAGACATTGGCCCATTGGTTCTATCAGTCTGATTCCTGAAAATGTAGAATTAAGACTAATGGAAAGATTTTTTCCTTATTTGTAAAATATATGCTCTGAAGCTTCAGGCTGGGAATTTTCCACTCAGGAAAGGACACTTGGAGTGATACTAGCTTCTATAAAAGATAAATTCCCAAATCTCAATGGCTTAACAGAATGGAATAGAATTTAACAGGATGGAGCTTTATTTCTCAGTCACATCGAGTCCATGGCTGGTGAGGGGAAGGGGTTTACAGCAGGAGAAAGGGGCATGCAGTTATTCAGGGCCTGAGCTCCTTTTATCCTGTGACTCCCAGCTTCCCCCAAGGTGTCAGTCTTCTTCATTCTGCCAGCAGATGGGGCGAGAGAGAGAACAGAGAATTGTATAGAGGCTTCTTATGGGCCAGACTTTGAAGTGGAGGCCAGAATTGAGTATGTGGCTATACCTGATGGAAAATGTAGTCTAGATGAGTCTGCAGAAGAAAGAGAAAATGGATTTGCCAACAACCAGCCAGGATCTACCACACAGAGGAAGCCAGTGAATGCAGAGCAAAAAGAATGAACAGATGGGCTAAACAAGATGAAATGTAAAGAAAACCTTTAAGGCTTTCCAGGTTCTGGTGTCAGTCCCCTTCTCAGGCTCCACTGAATGCCTGCATCTGAGTTGGTGAGACATCCTGTACTCTAATAATTTACCTACCCTGCTCTAACTAGCTGATGTTGGCTTCTATTGTTCATAAGCAAGATAATCCTAACAAATATTTACACTCGAGAGGGTTGTAACAGCTTGGAGGAAGCATATGTCTTCAGAATCTCCCATCCCATGTTTAGGAATGTACTGTGAGTTTCACTTACTTATATCCATTTCCATAATAACATTAGCAGCCTGGAGATTAGTATTTACAACTGTGCTAAACCCCTTCATACAGACACTGCAGCTGAAGTCAGCATAAAAAAAGCAAACCAAGACAGTACGAGCAAGCTATGCCGGAAAGAGTTGGTTATTATATCACACACATTGATTTATAGGTTCAGTTTGCCTTTACCTAAATGTCTAGTTATTTAACAGCTATAATGAATCAGCCGGATAGAGGATTAAGAAGGGCAAGGGGGGAGGGCAAGTAGGTGAAAAAATGCTTTAATCTTATGCTACAATAGAGGAACAAGTTGAGTCAGGTCTCATCTAGCAATTTTGGTTCTCTGATGCTTCTTAAAGGGGAGCATTGTTCAGCTGGAAGGTGAAACAGCTTAGCATAGACCATTAGGTGGTTTCACATTAACTCCATTAGTGAGTGAGACAGACAATGCTGGGTGGGTTAGAAAGCAATGCAACAATAAATATCGGGAGTAGCTGGCTCAGTCAAAATAGTTCCGATTCACTTTGACTTTAAATACATAACTAACTCTGGAAGTTTGGTTGAGAACATGAAGATTTAACAAGATGTAACATAAGGTAACACATAGGTTACCAAACAAAAATCAAGACAGAATTCGGTTGATCGACAGAGTTAACTGATTGCATTCAGTCTTGACAGCCCAGTCTTGGACAATAGAAAGGATTTACCAAGTGGAGTTATCTCTTTGTAAGAATCTATTTTACTTACTAGTTTATAAAGGCCAAAATAGGGACTTGCTGGGAAAGTCTGAACCCCTCTTTTGAGATGAGACCCAAGTAAAGTGTACTCTATGTGTATGTTCTGCACATTAAGAACATAAGCTGGGTACTGGGTCCCCACTCCCCAAAACTAAGGATAGTCCTTACAGATCTGTGTAGGGGGAGAGCTGCTGTGCTAGTCCAGTAAGGATTCTATTCTGTGCCCTAAATTGTTCTTGCCTTACTCCATTTGGTCTATGCTCAAATATCTGTCTTGCTCAAACCCTGGCCTAAGAATTAAATTTGCTCAAAGTACAACATCTTGATTGTTTCCTACATGGTTTTCCCAATAGGTTTTCTTCTCTCCAAAATGCTCTGCAAATTCCTAGCTCTAGCTCCTTTACCTTAAAGACCACAATCCCTCCCTAGACACATATAAGGGCAATGGCTTTCTTCTCTTTGGAAGCCAAAATATGAATGCTTTCTGTACAGACTCATATACCTTGCCTTAAAGTTCCTCCCCACTCCTCACCCTTGCCCCATAACAGAAGCTCTGTGGCAGCCATTTAATCACTTTAAGAAAAATTGAACAGGTTAGGGTTTTCGAAAAGAATATTACCACCAGCACTGAAATTATCACCACTACCTGTATCCCCCACACTTCCTGTCTTCTTTATAGCTATCTGAACATTTGCTAAAATGTTCTTATATGTATTATCCTAAAGAAAACATCAAGACCTGAGAAGGGAATGTTTATGTGATTTGCCCAGAAGTACACAGCTGGTAGTAGCCATCTCATCTCATGCTCAGATCCAAAGATCCTCCTAGCCAAACCATCTCTATATCTATATAAAGAAGAAGAAAACTCAGTCTTTAGGGCATTTTGAGGCCCTGAGTCTTCTGAGTGAAAAGTATATAGTTGCAAGAGCAATATGAACTGCACCTGCACCTCCAATTAGTTTGCCCTCTAGCCACAGGACCTTTGCACAGGCTGTTTGAGGAAGCTACAAACATCCGACAACAGACCAAATTGAATAAGGCAAGAAGAGCGTACAGGCCTTTGCAGAGGAATGCTTTTCTACTCTTACTCATTTCACCTGGTTGACTCTCATTCTTTCTTTACATTTCAGCACATTCAATTCCTTTTCTAACCTCCTGACTTGTCCAATATTGCAATTGTATCCTTTTGTAGCTCCTGTACATTTCCTGTATAGCACTAGGACTCTTGTAGTGATTTATGCTATTCTCTTTGATTATAGTTTATATCTCAGACTAGGTTATCAGGCCTATGACAGTAGGGACTGTGATTTTACTCATTGGATCCCCCATTACAGCACTGTGCCAAGCATATAGTAGGATCTCAATAAATACTTGTTAAATGAATGCATAAAAATCAATATTTGATACATGTTACAAGGTTATCACTATATTATAGAATCAAAAAAGCAAAAATATCCTGGAGAGAAACATCCAAGCAAATCAAATCACATCTGCTAAAATATTGACAATGTGAATAGGAAAAGGGTAGGACCAAAGATACTTCTCACCTGGCTGTTGTATAGTCAAAATGCTTATCCCAGGAAAAAGAAGGGTGGAAGGAGGAGAGAGTTGAGGATGATTTTCCAAGGCAAACCCCAACGGCAGGCCGTCCTGATGAAAACAGTGGGATACACAGGCTTCCCTCCAGTCTCTGTCATCTATGAAACCCATTAAAAGGCCTTTATTAGGCACCAAGGTGTCTCTTCTCTTCCAATAATTATGTTTTTTTTTTTTTTTTGTTGTATTAGACCTAGCTTCCCAGATTGTTGTATGTTGTTCATGTCCCTGAAAAGTGATTTGGGAACTGAATTTCTTACAGTTAAGCTACTTTCTAAATACACTAGGGGAGTGCTTTGGGCTTTATAACTTAGGATTTATGAAAAACTTCATAATCCATGCGTTCAAAATGTGGTCTGTGTGTAAATGTGTTTTTTTCTCTGGAAAGAGAATTCTGGAGCTTTTAACTAGATTTCAAAGAATTTTATAACTTCAGAGAAGTTAAAAATTGTACCTAGCAGAACATACTGGAAATCCTGTAGCAAGTTCCTTTGTAAAGCAAGGACTAATTTATCTGTTATAGCTATATATAAGAGCTATTGTTTGTATATTGTTTATGTAGCATATTAGTACATTACTTTGTAAAAAAGTCACTAGAATAATTTCTATTTCATGTAATATATCAGCACATTCATGGAACTTGTCAGAGAAATACAATAAATTTGACCATTTTTCACAGGGAAATTTTTAAAACTTGGCATCTATGTTTATTAGGAAAATTCATTATTATTATTGCTGTTATTACTTAGACCAGGTTGGAATTGAAAACTACAGGCTAACCATTAAGTTACTATTTTTTTGTATAACTAATACATAAAAGCTATTTTAATTGATTTGAAAAATCCAGTTGAATTGTCATCGTGTGTGATAACCATATTAGGTGATCACAATACTTTATAAGTATGAACTTAAGATAGAAGCAACAATTTTAGTAAAAGTTTTTAAAAATTTGTTGAAGTATAGTTGACTTACAACATTATGTTAGTTTTGGGTGTCAAGATGGTATATAGTGATTCATTATTTTTATAGATTACACACGTTCAAAGTTATTATGAAGTATTGACTATATTCCCTGTGCTGTACATTACATCCTTGTGATTTATGTATGTTATAACTGGTAGTTTATACCTCTTAATCCCCTTCACCTATTTTGCCCCTCCAGTCTTCCCTTCTCACCTCTCATACCACTAGGTTGTTCTCTGTACTTTTGAGTCTGCTTCTGTTTTGTTGTATTTGTTAGTTCATTTAAATTTTTAGATTCCACATGTTAATAAAAACATACAGTATTTTTTTTCTCTGTCTTGAGTTATTTCACTAAGCATAATACCCTCCAGCTCCATCCATGTTGTTGCAAATGGCAAGATTTTATTCTTTTTGAGGGGATGAGTGATATTCCATTGTGTGTGTGTATGTGTGTGTATATATATATATAAAATCACATCTTCTTTATCCTTTTATCCATCCATGGGCACTTAGGTTGCTTCCGTATCTTGGCTATTGTAAATAATGCTGGTATGAGCATTAGGGTGCATGTATCTCTTCAAACTAGTGTTTTCGTTTTCTTTGGATATAGTGGAATTGCTAAATCATTTTGTAGTTCTATTTTTGTTTTTTTTGAGTAACCTCCATACTATTTCCATAGGGGCTGTACCAATTTACATCCCCACCAACAGTGTATTAGGGTTTCTTCTCCACATCCTCCCCCAACATATGGTTTGACAAGGGTGAGGTAATATCTCCTTGTGGTTTTGATTTGCACTTTCCTGATTATTAGTGATGTTGAGCATCTTTTCATGTGGCCTTTGGACATGTATATATCTTCTTTGGAAAAATGTCTATCCAGATCTTTTGCCTATTTTTTAAATTGAGTTGTTTATAATGAATTGTATAAGCTGTTTATATATTTTGGATATTAACCCCTCATCAGACATTTGATTTGAAAATATTTTCTCCCATTAAGTACGTTGTCTTTTTGTTTTAGTGATGGTTTCCTTTCTGATGCAAAAGCTTTTAAGGTTAATTAGGTCCTGTTTGTTTATTTTTTCGCTTTTGTTTCCTTTGCCTGAGAAGACAGATCCAAAGTATATTGCTATGACTTATGACAAAGAGTGTTTTGCCTGTATTTTCTTCTAGGAGTTTTATGGGTTTTGGTCTTACATTTAAGTCTTTAATCCATTTTGAGTTTGTTTTTGTATATGGTATTAAATAATGTTCTAATTTCATTCTTTTACATGTAGCTCTCCAGTTTTCCCAGCATTACTTATTGAAGAGACTGTCTTTTCCCCATTGTATAGTCTTGCCTCCTTTGCTGTAGATTAATTGTCCATATGTCTGTGGGTTTGTTTCTGGCCTCTCTATTCTGTTCCATTGATCTAAGTGTCTGTTTTGTACCAGTTCCATACTGTTTTGATGATTATAGCTTTGTAGTATAGTTTGAAGTCAGGGAGCACAATATCTCCAGCTTTTCTCTTTTTTCTCAAGATTGCCTTAGCTGTTTGGGGTCATTTGTGTTTCAGTACAAATTTTAGAATTGTTTTTTCTATGAAAAATGCTATTGGTATTTTGATAGACATTAGACTGAATCTGTAGGTTGCTTTGGGTAGTATGACATTTTAGCAATACTGATTCTTCCAGTCCATGAATACAGAATATCCTTCCATTTATTTGTATCATCTACAGTTTCCTTCTTCAGTGTCCTACAGTTTTCAGAGTACAGGTCTTTTACTTCCTTGCTTAAATTTGTTCCTAGGTATTTTACTCTTTTTGATTTGATTGTAAATGGGGTTGTTTTCTTGATTTCTCTTTCTGATAGTTCATTATTAGTGTATGGATGTACAATAAATTTCTATTAATTTTGTATCCTGCAACCTTACTGAATTAACTTATTAGTAAGAATTACAAATAATTAAAATTATTGGTTCTAATTTTTCTGGTAGTGTCTTCAGGGTTTTCTATATATAGTATCATGTCATCTACATACAATGACAGTTTTGCTTCTTCCCTTTCAATTTACATCTCTCATTTCTTTTTCTTGTATGATTTCTGTGACTAGGAACTTCTAATACTATATTAAATAGAAGTGATGAAAGTGGGCGTCCTTGTCTTGTTCCTGATCTTAAGGGGAAAGCTGTCAACTTTTCACCATTGAGTATGACGTTAGCTGTGAGTTTCTCATAAATGGACTTTATTATGTTCCTTCTATACCCACTTCATTGAGAGTTTTTATTATGAATGCATGTTCAATTTTATCAGATATTTTTTCTGCATCTATTGAGATAATCCTGTGATTTGTATCCTTTGTTTTGATAATGTGATATATTATGTTGATTGATTTGAAGATACTGAACCATTCTTGTGTCCCTGGAATAATTCCCACTTGGCCATGATGTATGATGTTTTAAATGTATTATTGACTTGGGTTTGCTAATATCTTGTTAAGGAATTTTGCATCTATGTTTATCAGGGATATTAGCCTCCATTTTTCCTCTTTTGTAGTGTCTTTGGTTTTGATATCAAGATAGTGGTGGCCTCATAGAAGGAGTACAGAATTATTCCTTTCTCTTCAGTTTTTGTATATAGTTTGAGAAGGACTGGTGTTAACTCCTCTTTAAATGTGTTATAGAATTTTCCTGTGAAGCCATCTGGTCCTGGACTTTTGTTAATTGGAAGCTTTTTGATTACTGATTCAATTTCATTATTAGTAATTGGTCTATTTAGGGATTCTGTTTCTTCCTGATTCAGTCTTAGAAGGTCATATGTTTCTAGAAATTTATATATTTCTTCCAAGTTGTTCAGTATGTTGGTATGTAACTATTTATGGTAGTCTCTAATGGCTGTTTGTATTTTGTGATATCAGTTGTAACCTCACTTTCATTTCTAATTTTATTTGTTTGGGCTCTCTCTCTTTTTCACTTGATAAGTATGGCTAATGATTTATCAATGTGGTTTAATGTTTTCAAAAACCCAGTTTTTATGATTTTTTTTCTATTGCTTTTTTGTTCTGTATTTCACTTATTTTTGATCTGATCTTTATTATTTTCTTCCTTCCACTAACTTTGGGTTTGTTTGTTCTTATTTTTCTAACTCTTTTAGGTGGAAAGTTATGCTGTTTATTTGAGATTTTTCTTGTTTCTTGATGTAGGCCTGTGTCACCATAAACGTCCCTCTTAGAACTCTTTTGCTGTGTCCCGTAGGTTTTGGAAAGTTGTGTTTCTGTTTTTATTCATCTCAAGGTATTTTTTATTTCCTCTTTGATTTCTTCATTTTTGGTAGCATTTTGTTCATTCTCCACATTTTTTTTTCCCTAGTTTTCTTCCTATGATTGCGTTCTAACTTCATATGGTTGTAGTCAGAAAAGGTGCTTGATATTATTTCAGTCTTCTTAAATGTATTGAGACTTACTTTGTGGCCTAGCATACAATCTGTCCTGGAGAATGTTCCATGTGCACTTGAAAAGAATGTGTATTCTGCTATTTTTGGATGGAATGTTCTATGGAGATCTATTAAGTTCATCTGGCCTATTGTGTCATTTGAGGCAACTGTTTCCTTATTGATTTTCTGTCCAGAGTGGAGTCATGGTTTCCTGCAACCCTCTGGTTCTGGTCATAAGCCCCATAAGTTTTTAAAACTAGCCAATGGGGCTCATCTTCTAAACAAAACTTCCAGTCAGCACTCCACATACATGGTTCCTCTGTATCCATGGCTCCTCTCTGTCTGTGGCCCTGCATCCATGGATTCAACCAACTACAAATCATGTAGTACTGTAGTATTTACTATTGAAAAAAAATTCACTTATAAGTGGACCCATGCATTTCAAGTCTATGTTGTTCAAAGGTCAACTGTATTTATGGAATTTTAGATGGATGCATTTTAATGCATTTTTATAGTAATAGATATTTCTAGTTTTTTTAGAGTTCTTATACACATTGATTTCTTACTCTACATATCTAGGTATTGGTAAGGAAAATGCAGTAGGGATTTTATATGTAATATACACTGAAGTGTATTGATACACATTCTCTCCCATTTCTCTCCTATCTATTTAGAAAAGGTATGCTTCTTTCTCTTCAACACCTAACCTTTTCCACATGAAAACATAATCCATTATAAATAATAATAGATAATAAAATAACAAATAATAAATAATAATAATGACAATAAATAATAAAACAACAATCACCATTGTCCTTTGAGGGTTTGCTATGTTCCAGGCACTGTGTACTAAGCTCTTCTATATACATGATTTAATTGAATCCTCACAACCACCTTTTATGGTGTATATAATTTTATTTTATAAATAAGGAAACAGACAATGAACTTAAGTAACTTTCTCCAAATGACAGTTATTATGTCCAAGAAATTAAGTCTCAAATTCAGCTCTGACTCCAACTCTTTTGACCATTATCTTCTAATCCTATCAATTTGTGTCTTCAATGTCTCACGGAGAAATTTTTTATACACTGGAAAGTGTAGTATTTTTACACTGGAAAGCAAGAAACTGAGGATTAAAAAAAAAAAAAAAAGGCAATATTTATGCCGCATCTGGAACAGAGTAAGCTCACTAGGTGTAATGAAGAAAGTGGGTGTTGGAGAGCAGTACCAGCATGTGTAAAAACACAGAAGGAAAAAATGAGAATTTTGTATACTTGAAGTGAAAGATATTTGGCACCAAGTGCAGTAGATAAGTTCCAATAAATTTAGAGAGCTAATTTATAACAGGGCTTTGGTTGCCATTCTAAGGAGTTTTGAGCCTCAGAGATGTGAGTGATCCTGTGGAACCATTACAAGAGTGTGGCTTGATCAGGTTTTATTTGAGAAACCACTCTGGTAGTGGTTCAGAAAGTGAATATAAGAGGATCAGCCTAGTGTGAGGTGACAAGTTAAGACAGCTTTTGCAAAAATGAGGTGAGAAATGATTGTGAATAATGAAATAAATGACAGAGGCACTATAGCCCTGGGGACAAAATTCAAGATACTTAAAGGAGAACTGACATAGCTTGATGGCAGGTGGACTGAAGTGTTTGAAAGAAGAAAAGATTGAGGACGACCTGAATATTTCACTGAAAGTCATGATGTCTCTACAGTCATTCTCTCATGAGTATGGATGTGACTCTTAGCTTCGTTAAATTTAATATGGCTCCATCATTTGAAATTGACGACCTCATTGAATTTAACATGCTCTCATGCTAACATGCAAAACATAAAGAAGCTAATTAAAGTGTTATGTACTCTGAAAGTTCCAATCATCATAAAATTAGGAAAAGATTGTGAAAAATGGAAAATGAAGTATGTTTGAATAAGTTTATTTGTGCTCTGCAATAATACACCTAGAAGACAACTTATAGTGGAATCCAGTTTGTATTTGTTGTTGTCATCTATTGTGTAGTGATTAAATGTGAGATTAGCTGAAAGGAAAAGTTGACTCTGGGTTTTGCAGAATTTTGTATCAAAAGCAATTATTAAAATAAGAAGTCACCACGTTTGGATTAATTTAACATTCCGCTGAACTACAATCTTGTATACCATCCAGAATATACCATATTTTACTCAAGTTTAAATTTTAATTGGTAAGCAAAATAGAGACAAAACAGTTGAATAAAATTAATGCCCCCAATTCAACATGATGATAAACTCGGTGAATGAACAAACAAGTAGGAAATGACTTTGTCAAAAAATGGTAACTCTTATCTAGAGACACTGAAGAGAGGGAGAGGAACACAAACTACAGATATGGCAGGAGACAGTAGTTCTCAATCCTGACTGCATCTGAAAAGTTTTTCTAAAAGCTAGTATGTTAAGAAAATGTAAAGAAAAGTCAAGACTGGAAGAAAATGTCAAGAATACAAAGAACTTTTATTCAGCATATTTAAAAGCCAGCTACAAATAAATAACGAAAAGATTAAAAATTCAATTTTAAAAGAGTGGGCAAAAAGTTGGATAATGCACAAGAAAGGGTACAGGAATAGCAAATAAGTGATGAAAACATAAATTCAAAATAAAACCACAGTGATACCATTTTTTACCAACTGAAGTGGTGAAAATTAAAGAGCAACCATGGCAGTCAACAAAATAATTTGGAGCAACTGGGTCCCTTTTGCATTGCTGGTGAGAGTGCAGAAGGATACAATCATTTTGAAAAGTGTTTGGCAGGACCTTATATGAATAAACCTTCACACACTCTATGATCTAGCAGTTGCACTCCTTGATATATACCAAGAGCAGCAAGAGCACAAGAAAGTTCATAGCAACTTATTCATAATAACCCTAAACTGGAAGCAACAGAAATTCCCATTGATTGGAGAATGAATACACAAATTCCGATACGTTTGTACAAGTAAGTTAAGTAAAGAAGAACAACCAAGAATGCAATGATACAGATGAATCTAAATTACTGAAATGAAAGAAGCAGGCACAAGAGAGTGTATACTGTGTGATGCCATTTATATGACGTTCAAGAATAGGCAAAACTAACCTATGGTGAAAAGAAATCAGAACTATGATTGTTTAGGGGGAAAGAGGGTTCACTGGAAGGGGAAATCAGAGCTTTTGGTGGTGTTAAAATATTTTATATCTTGTTTGTAGTGGTAGTTACATGGATATACATGTGAACTCAATGAATTATACTGATCTGTATATTTCATTGTGTGTAAGTTTTACTTCAATTTTAAAAACCTGGTGGGTAGCTGAGATACATTTTTAGATATAGATGATTGAATAAAGTGTATAAAGTCACTTTTTTCCCCTCTAAATGGGCAGCTTATCATCATCATCAAGAACAATAGCAGCAAAAGCAAAAATATTGATGTTCAGGCTTTACTTCAAATCAATTAAATCAGAATTTGTGGAAGTAGAACCCAAGGATTTGGTATTTTCTTAAAAGCTCTCCTGAAGATGATTCTAATGTGCAGCCATGGTTGAGAATCACTGGTAAAATATGTGTTTCAGAACAACTTAAATAGTGTATAACTGAAAAATTGTGCTCTACACTGGAATTTGACACAACATTGTAAAATGATTAAAATCAATAAAAAAATGTTTACAAAAAAGAGCAACTTAAATAGACCAGTAGCTAGAGAAATTAGTAGAAAAAACTTATAATTTAATAAATCAACATAACTGCTGTTATAGACTGAATGTTTGTATCCCCCACAAATTTATATGTTGAAGCCCTAAGCCCCTATATCACTGCATTTGGAGAGAAGGCCTGTGATGAGGTGATAAAGGTTAAATGATATCATAAGAATGGGGTCCTAATCTGAGAGGTCTATTGCCCAATAAGAAGAGGAAAAGACACCAGAACTAACTTTCTCTACCATGTGAGGACACATAGAGAACGTGGCCTCTGTAAGCCAGGAAAAGAGCTCTCACCAGCAACTGAGTTGTCTGGCACCTTGATCTTGGGCTTCTCAGCTCCCAGAACTGTGAGACAGTAAGTTTCTGTTGTTTAGACCACCCAGTCTTTGGAATTCATTATCGCAGCCCGAGCAGACTAATACAACTGCCATGCTTGGAAAGGAAGATTTGAATCGCCAAATTAGCCAACAAAATCATTGCTAATTTCATTCTGTGTATCATGTTGGAACTCTCACATTTCTACTCACTAAAAAAAATTTGATTTTGCATTGTAACCTAGGTTCTGATTCAACAATGTATTCTAATTTCTAAGTAGTTGATGACTCAGAGGCTTTTAATTGAGTAATAAAGCACATCATTTAAAATATGCTCAGCTACAAAAACAAAAAACAAAACAAAAAAACGACAAAAAACAAACAAACAAAAATATACAAGATCTCATGGTAGCTCATGGAGAAAAAAAGGTGACAATGAATGTATACATGTTCATGTATAACCGAAAAACTGTGCTTTACACCGGAATTTGATACAACATTGTAAAATGATTATAAATCAATAAAAAATGTTTTAAAAAAAACGATAAAATATGCTCAGCTACAGCCAGTATTTAAAATTCAGCTGCATTTGCAGGTGTTCTACTGAACTCAAATGGCCTTTCCTGAATTCAGTAGAAACGTGTTCAGGATTACAAGACAACAATGATTCAATAGTCAAATATAATTTCATTGGTAACAACACAAACCAAAGAGTTTATCACCCTGGAAGAAAATTAATTTTTATGAAAGTTGAAAGCTTAGTTTCACTTTTCTTTTTAATGTGGAATAAACTGAAATCTACCAAAACCTCATCTTCATTTCCCCTCAATAAATCAAATACCAATTAAAATTGGAACTTACATTATATTTGGTTTCTTCACTTTAATAGTTATTCAATTTCAGTAGACTCTTCCAATTCTTAGGACTGTAAATCAATATAAATTAATCATACAGCCATAATTACTGATAGGTACATCTCAATGGAAAAAGTATGATTTTGTATCATTGGTTCATATGAGAAAAATTTGCAATGCTACCACCTTACAGCTAGATCTCTCTAACATGTCATTGGTGTTGAAATTGAGTTGAGAAATGCAATATATTATTTAGAAATCTGTATGATTTCATATCCTTTTCAACAGGGTCCAAAATTTTCAAGGAACATAAACAGCACTTAAAATACTGCATTTTGACAGAATCGAAACCTTAAAGCCACTTCTTATCTGAAAGTTTAAAGATGTTTAGATTTAGAAAATGTTTAGAAAAATGTTAAATTTACTATATTAATTAATGTATTCACTGTCTTTCAAATTGAGCATCTTATAGATGCAAGATTCTATCCTTGGTGTTTTAGAAAGGTTTAGGGATGAAGTAGATTGTCTAGAGAATGTGTAATGTGGGGAAATAAGACATATACAAATATCTAGGATACTGTTTAATAATTTAGGCACAGATAGAATTATGTGAGTTCAAAATAAGAAGGAAAATTTTTCAGATGGGACAATCAGGAAAGATTTCTTTCTGGAAAAAGAGAGAATTTGGGCATAGCATTTTGACTTGGATATAATTTAAACACATCATTTCACTGAGAGAGACTCAAGTTGCTCACTGCCAATGACCTTTCCCTACATGTACCTTCACACACCAGCTCTTCTGGACCTTGTCCTCTGGATAAACTGCCTTTCTCTGAAATACCTTAAAAGCTAATGTTCTGTCTTCTCATCCTAACTGCCAGTGTGTCTGGTGAGCTTCTGCCTTCATTTTCATTACTGCTTTGCTGTCATCAGTGTCTCCAAGGCCTTAATGGAACAACTTTGGAGCTGAAAGAGCTGAAGTCAAGTCCAAAGGGCTGGAAAACTCTGCTAAGTTACTTATTTATTCTGACTCTTGGCCTTCTTGTTTTAAAAGTGATGTTTGTTACTGATAGCTCCCATCTCACAGGAGAGTTGAGAATATCCAATTAGATAAAATACAAAAAGACCACAGCATAGTGCTTGGGTTAAAAAAAAGTGCAATAAATGTTAGCTTTTCTGTGTTAAAAGTTTTATTATTGCTGTTTATTTCACTGTTGATACTAAGGAGTACTACATTTATTTCTTCAGTCCATTCTTCTATTCTTGTTCAGACCATTGTTTCAACTGCTGATTCAGCTTCTTCACCTTGCATTCCAATAATGGCTAGTGTTTGCTTAGTCTATCAACAGTATTTATTGAGTCACTACTATGTACCAGTGTCATACACTGGAAAGATGTTGAATAAATCAAGGAGACAGTCTAGGGGAGATGGCAGACATGCAAATAGGCAATAGAATATCATGTGATACATGCTATAATAGAGATAAGTTTACAGGAAGGGGATAATCAACTAGCTTTGGCAATGCAAATCAGGATCTCTAACTTAAACCTCATTCTGGCTCAACACCTGGCACATATTAGGTGCTTAATAAACATTTGTTGCATCAAGTGGCATCAAAACTGTAACTTAAGGATAAATAAGTGAGGGGGCTCAGATACAGGAACTATTTTCTAAGACTAAGAAATGTACCAAGGCTTACAGGCTAGAGAGTGCCTGGTGTTATCTTGAGGCCAGTGTTTTAGAATGGCTGGAGTAGAGCTCATAATAGGAGCTCAAAAACGTTAGTTCTCTTCCCTCCCTACAAAACAATTTTACATACTTTTAGTTCTCTGACAATCATTTAAGTTAACTTACCAAGCATAATTACTCTATTTTATAGATGAGGAAACTGAGGCTCAGAGAGATTAAACGATTTACAAAGTCCCACAGCCTGGGTCAGCTTCGTGGACAGGCAACATTTGCAGTGGCATAATGCCCATCACACACTTGGTTTAATACTCCGCTGCCACTGTCTTGAAATTCTTTACAAAATTTTATCTTCGAATTTTTTTTGTGTAAGTGAAGTCTGATAAAACAGTGGAGTATATGTGTGAGCAGATGCAATACACACAGTATGTGTGTGTGCGTGGTTTCTTGCTACTCCATGAGCCCAGAATTCTGGTGAGGGATGTGTAAAAGTTCAGTAAGACCCAAAGCAAGTACAAGGTAAGCATGTTATATCTCTGACTGAGTCAGCTTTCTTTTCAAAGCAGAATTTTCTTTTGAATGCAAGGAAAAAGACAATGGTGTTCTAAGAAACACAATCAACCAAGGGACCCTATCATATCCTTCCACAGTCATGTTACTAGCCAACAACTTATGCTGAAAATTTTGAGATAGGAGGAAAGGAAAAGATCAGGAAACCCAAAGTTGTTTTTCTTTTAAGTCCTTCCTTACTTATCAGTAAGTTGTACAGAGAGTTTGTAGAATGTGAGTATATCAAGAAGTGAAATAAAACAGCTAAGTTAGTTTCATGCAACATTTTCACTGTTCTGGTAATAATCAAATACATAGTGATGTACAAGTTAAACGTTATTCTATTTGCACTTTAAGTTGGAATTGCTCAATATAAAAATGAATGGGAAAATTCATGCTCATGATTTAAATTTAAATTTTTCTTTACTTAGAACAGCATTGAATAGCAATCAAAGACGCCACAACAAGTTGAGAGAGAGACTGCCAAAGAGGGGGGTAGAGTTTTATATTTTAGTACTTTTAATAGCACTTTTTCCTTCCTTTTGAACAGAGACTCCACACTTACATTTTGTACCAGGTACTTCAAATTATATAGCTGCCCCTGCCCTCAGCTCATAAATGGCCCAGTGCAATTTGATCCTAGGTTTTCTGCATCTAAACGACACACTGTACCATACCCCTTCCTGTGACACACTTTGTGTAGTATTAAGTCAGTGAAGTCCGTGTGTCATTCACCCTTCCCAGTGCCATGGCTTCTCCTGTCTTTGAGGAAGAAACTACTTTAACCACAGCAAGTGCTGAAGCGCAACACCCACATTCCCTTTCCATCATCCAGGTGTTCATTGCTCCAGCTGCCACGCTGGTTTATGAATACTCACAGATGAGTCCCTTCTTCAGAAATACCTTTGGCCCAAGGGACTGCATCTGTCATCTTAGGACAACTCTGAAGGGTCATGCCAACCACAGAGCTACCCACAGGACCAGCTGTGGTGTTTGTTGTTACTGAATCGAAGATGAACTTCTTCCTCTGCCCAATCCTGCTTCCTTCACTTTCTTACAAGTGTTACCCACAAGGATATCTCCAATAAACTTCCAGTACAAAGTCTTTGTCTCTCTCTTTCCCTTGAAATCCAACCCAGGACATCAACATGGTGGACACTGAATTATAACAAATGTGTCCTGCACTTTTCAGATGAATAATTTACAGTGTCTAAATTTGCTAAATATTTAGTTCTCTACCTTACTTTCACTGTCGTGACAGCTGCAGTTACCTTATTACTATCCATGACCTACTGAGATTCTGTCATTTTAGTATTTCACACTGTGGATGCTATTTCTGTTTGCCTGCTATCAGAGTCGTTGCTAAACTAGAGAAACCACAATTCCAAAGCAAGCCACAGACCCCCGTAAGACCTACTTTAAATGAAGTTCTTGCTTTTGTAAGCATTTTCCTCACTCAAGGGGAGAAGTATCAGAGCCAAACCTTTAGGATTGATTCAGTGATCTTCCTGAATTATTTTAAAGAAAGTAATAAGCAGTCAAGACTCTTTTTCACCTTAAAATGTTTTGGGGTTAGATTTACTGTGAGGTATTTAGCTTGAACTTTCTAAACTGTCATTTAAATGACAGATTCTTTAATGCAGCCTTATTAAGATACAGGTTAGCTATAAAAATCATTCCTACTTATGTTCTTTTAATTAAAAAAAAAAAAACACTATATACTTGTCCCAGGCACAAGTTGGTACTGCCCCAGAACAAGTCTGCTGTGTACAATGGTATTTCTCATGAGTAAGTGTACTGTCTGTAACTCATTTTGGAAGCATTTGGCTGACTCAACCCTAACTTTTGGCTAGCAGAATTAGGAAGATAAAAATATAATAGCTTCTGAGTCATCAGTCCATGAGTAAATATATTTTGTAATGACGAGAAAACCATCCACATAGAGGCCAGCTGGTCATTTTTAAGCCTTGTAGATTTCCCAAGCAGTCCACATCAATTCCTGGGTATGGGTAATTAGCAGAGGGCAAGCATACCCCCAGTTTAAAGAGCCAATATTCTTCATTCTGATTTGACAATGGGCAATACTCTTTTGCTCTCCCTTCTCTCCTTGCTCGCCTCCACCTCACAGATACACGTGGAAACACAGCTAAATTCTATTTCTCGATGTTATCTGTCAAAAAGTAGAACTCTGGATACAAAAACAAACAATAAAATGGACAGAAGACTTGAAGAGACATTTTTCCAAAGAAGACATGCAAATGGCCAGCAGACACAGGAAAATATGCTCAACACCGCAAATCATCAGAGAAATGCCAATCAAAACCACAATGAGGTATCACCTCACAGCTACCAGAATGGCAATTATCAAAAAGACAACAAATAACAGGTGCTGGCAAGGATGTGGAGAAGAGGGAACCCTTGCACACTACTGATGGGACTTTAAACTGGTGCGGCCTCCATGGAAAACAGTATGGAGGAGCCTAAAAAAAATTAAAAATAGAACAACCTTATGATTCAGCAATTCCACTTCTAGGTATTTACCCAAAGAAAATGAAAACACTAGTTGGAAAAGATATATGCACCCCAGTGTTTATAGCAGCATTATTTACAAGAGGCAAGATATGAAAGCAACCTAAGTGTCCAACAACAGATGAAAGGATAAAGATTTATACAGTGGGATATTACACAGCCATAAACAGAATGAAATATTATGACAAAATGAATGGACCTAGAGGGTATTATGCTAATTGAACTAAGTCAGAGAGAAAGAAAAATACCACATAATTTCACTTGTATATGAAATCTAAAAATCAAAACAAATAAACATAACAAAACAGAAACAGACTCATAGATACAAGGAACAAATAGGTGGTTGCCAGAGGGAAGGTAGGTGGGAGCATGGGTGAAAAAGTTGAAGGAAATTAAGAGTACAGACTTTCATACAGACTTTCAAGTACAAAATAAATGAGTCACAGGGATGAAATGCACAGGATGGGGAATGTAGTTAATAATGATGTAACAACTTTGGTGACAGATGGTAACTAGACTTATCTTGGTGATCATTTTGTAATATATAGAAATATCAAATCCCTATGTTGTGTGCCTGGAACTAGCATAGTGTTGTAGGTCATGTATGCTTAAAAAAATAAAATATAAAATTCAAAGGTAGTTCTTAATGCCCAAATGAAACCAGAACAATGGTTTCTTATACGCTGACCCACAGCCACATGTCTTCCTGAGTGTACAGTTGGCAGACACCTGGATGTTAGTTGTTGTCGTGCTGAGAGAGTCATTCTTGTTGCACATTTATACATGTGGTTTGTGACCATTTATAGAGCATCATCAGTGCTCAGCCAGGACTGGAGCCTCCAAGGCCCAGAGTCATTCCATCCAGACTTTGGCTAGGAAGAGACCAAGGCAGCTCGAAGGGCATTCCATGTGCTTTAGTAAATTAACTACCAAACCAACCCTTCGTTTATAGGAATACCAACAAAACCCCTTCAGGTCCCAGTGGAGCAGGCCAAGTGCCAGAAAATACGAGAGTAAGGGTCACTGGAGAGCCCTGGAACCATATCAAGGGGGCAGCTACTGCTCAGTGTTTTGATCACAACGTGGTAATATACATCTAGTACTGCCAAATCTTAAATTTTTTCTTGGGATATTAGAAATCAAAATGTTTATATAAAATATCATACTTTCAAAGTGTTAGAAGCTAATTAATTTTTTAAAACCAATGGGCTGACTAACGGAGAACATCTCTCTACCACGTCTTCACCATGGCTATTAGCGGGCCCTCATTACCTCTGTGGTCCCCTTCCTACAACTCTCTGCTCTCTCACCCTCATTCACTAGCTCTGTCTAGCTGTTCCTTGAACGTGGAATGCACTCTTCTATCTCATGTCCTTTGCACCAGCATTTTTGTCACCTGAAAGATCTTTTCCCTAAACAGCCACCCAGCTCACCCTTCGCTTCCTTCAAGTCTTGTCTCTATATCCCCTTCTCAGTCACCCTATTTGAAATCCCACCCTCTCCCCACACTCCCTATGTCTCTTTCCTGATTGATTTTGCTAGAAATCACTTATCAGCATCGAACATGTATGCATTTTATTTATTTGACTTTTTTCCCCATCTCTTTCTGCAGTGGAATATAAGCTTCTTGATGACAGGGATTTTGATTTATTTTGCTCATGGCTGTATGCCCAGTGCCTAGAATAGAATCTGGCACATAGTGGAGACTTGATAAATGTTTTTTGAATGAGTTAATGAATGGATGGCTGAATCTGTAGGCCATCTTTGGTCTGTGGTCTGGTCTTCCAATCTGTGGCTACTGATTTATACTGAAAATTTCATGGTACGACCCAAAGGAAGGAGACACGATAAAGTTTGGTCAGTGAACATCTAAACTTACTTTCTAAGAAAGTCAAACAGTCAAACATCATCCACAATCTCAAAGAGCATTTCTGTCACTTAAAGTATCCTTCACATGCAAAAGTAAAGCATATCCAACAATGTCAGATTCATTATTCCATGATATTTTATTCACTCCATTTTTATTAGATGCTTATCCAGCAATCACAAAGTTTAGAGTTTAAGCTACTCAGAATAGATCCCTTACCCACAGTTTTGAGCTTCAAGTAAGTAGTATCTAAAATTAAGCACAGTTCCTTTGCTGGTTGAGAAATGAGAAGAAAGTAAATACAAAAGAGACAGGAGGGAACAGAGATTAAGACTGATCTTTGTGAAAGAAGGAGGTTAATTCACAGATATTTTCTCTCAGTCTTATCTTGCCTCTTCACTTGGCCTATATAATTTAAAACTTTGGATGCTAGTGTTAACAACTCAGCTCATTTCTACCTTTCTCTCCTACTTTTTTTTTCAGAAAAGATTCAGAGAAGGCCAATTAAATTTAAAAAATGAAATTCAGATTAAAAAGTGATTTTTTTGATCTAAGAACAGGGTAAACAACCAGAACACTTCAGTCTAAATATGATCAATAGCCATAATGAGATAAAGGGCATAAGGCAGATGAATATATATTTAATTAATATTATACCAGAGATGCCTCAGAGCTTGAAATATTTTTAATGGAGAAAATAAATGAAATGCACTTCATGATTGGGTAGTACATTTTGTAGTTCATTGCCACAGGAAGTACACAATGAAAATATAGAAAACTTGAAAAGGATGAACAGCTAGATGGAAATAGATCTTTAATAAATTGTGGAAAGCAAATTGTTTGGATGCATCCTTTGACCTTTTGAAGTATGTACCAGGCAGAGTTTGGTCAAGAAAACAGAAATCTCTAGCTATTTCAATCAAGGAAGGAATTTAATTTAGGAAATTACAAAACACTGTAATTACAAAACATTGGGAAGCAAGAAAAAAATCAGAGAAATCACTATTAAAGTTCAGGAAATATAGAAGTGCAGGAGTTACAAGGAACCTTCGGCTGCCTACGTTGGCAGAGTAAGTTATTTGCAGGAGGGCCCTCAGAGGTCACTGGCAAAACCCCAGGCCTGTCTGCCAAAGATTGTGTCTTCTACCTACCACCAAAGCGATGATGGTGCCTTCTCTTCTACCTTCCAAATCTCATGCAAATGCCTTTTATTGGAAGATCCTAAACTAGAATGCTACTCACAAGAGGTCTAGGAAATGTAATCCTCAGGCTTCTAGGCTTTGCTTCCAGGAAGAGCACAGAAAAGAAGCAGGAAACATGCTGTAATACCAACAGTCAGGCCCAGAGTTGAAACGAGTGAGAACAGCAGTGCTTTCTGTGGTCAAACTAGATCCATTCAGACTGAGCCAGATGGATCTAATACGACCTAGGATTTGAATCTTCGGTTCTTAGGAAAGAACCAGGCATTTCCAGAACCACCAATGGGTTTAATAATCTTTTCTTTATGGCATTTTCAATCACACTAATGCGCACACAAATCTTTTTACTAAAATGAATTGATCCCTTTAAATGGTTAACTCTGCTGAATATGAACACCTCTCAGTCGGCATGCCTACTAAAAATAGGGGGCAGCAGGGAAAGGTTTTAGAAATGAGGTAACTAGTTTGTAATAGGCAGGCTTAAATTTTATCAGGCCGAAACCAAATTCATCTCAATAAAACTTGTATTACACTATATACTAGCAATTTCCTCTCCCTTGATTCCGAAGCCTTCCTGTCCTGTGACTCAGTTGCCTACATAAAAGGGCTGCTGCACAGTAGTCAGAGTAGTCAGGGGAAGGAAACGCTTGCTCACCTTCGCTGTCTTTGAAGTAACCACTCGACATCAAAAGGATGACTCACTCTGCCCACTTGCCAGCCCTGAGCTTGCTTCCACCTCCTACTATCCCTTGCTGGCTGTGCAGTTCTTGGCTGAAGAGGCCTTCCCTCAGCAAGTCCAGGTTTGTGGAACCTGGCACCTCACCTCCCTGAATGACGAGGCTTCCTGAGGTGGGTTGCTCTGCAGGTTGGGACCTGAAGGTGACCACCAGTTTGCCTGTATATGATTCAAAGACAAGAAGCTGGGTTTTCGCCTCTGCTCCTCACACAGTACAAAAGGAAATGCAACCATTTTATTTCCATACTTCTGTTTACAGTAAACATGTAACCTGAAAAGGTATGAGTACCTCCTTTCACTGGTTTTAGAGAAACATGTTGCTGCCGGAATTTCCAGAAGCCATCAGGTTCATTTTGGTGAGCTCGGCGGTGTTTATCACAGAGTGGGGCAGATGGTGGGTGCTCAAAAAATATTTATTCCTGGTGGAGATGCCTCTTATCTGGATGGAAGCATCTTAGAGTAAACAACCTCACTTCCGAGATTCTGAGAGAGGAAGAACCCACGCTTCCTTTAATAAAATCCATGACCAGATTCAGTATCGAGGAGACTGTGGTTATGGAAATATAAAGGGCTTTGGAATTAATGGAGATGGGATTGAGATTAGTAACTCTGGGCAAATCCCTTAAATTCTTATCAGATCAATGCAGCATGGCGTTAAAGGAGTTCTGGAGTCAGAGGGGCCTCTGCTAGAATCTCAGCGGACCACTTACCAGCCACGTGACTTGGTGATTCACTTCTCTACCTTCAATTTCCTCGTGTAATAAATAGGATAACAATGAAATTTTCCTCTTAAGCTTGTGGCAAGGTTAAATAAGATAATGCGAGCTGTTCCTTAAACACAGAGACTGGGACACATTAGTATTCAATAAATTTTAATTATTCCCTAAACCTGTTTCCTAAATTGGAAAAAAGGAAGAATAAAACATATCATACTCTGCTACAAAAGGGATGTTACAGATTAGACAAAGTAATAGGTAAGAGGTGTTTCTCAGTGTGATTTATAAGCATTATCTGACTCTGTTTTGGCAATAAAAAGAAATAAGAAATAAGCCCATTTCTTTTTTCCCCATGTCTGATGTGGGCTTGCTGCTGTTATATTTTAGCACAGTCTTTGGTAATTTGCACATAAATATAACAGACGACTGGCACTCAGAATGCCTACAGCACATGGTTACTTCCACTAAGAATGAGTATGCAAACTTCACAAGTGTAAGGAGAATTACCCTCAGATATTCTGCCATTGAATGTTCACATTGCCAGCTTTCCTTCATTCTGGGGTACTTAAGAGAACAGAGATATACTTTGGCATGGCTCAGCCAGTGTTGGGATGGTCCCAGGACTGACACTTTTTAAAACTATATCCTTCCAGGACTATCCTCGGGGTAGAATGACCTGCCCATGTTAGAGCAAAGCTCCTCTTGCCTCACCCTTCCTTTCAGGCAGCCAGTTAGCCTTCGCTGGCCTGCCCTGCTAAATGAAAACGCTTTGGGGGATTTGGAAAGGAGTTGGTGTGAATGGGTTTATATTTACCCAGGTTGCCTCATTATTACTCATAGTCAGTTGGAAATCTTCCAACCTTTTCTACTTGATCCTAGCTACCTAAGGGAATTGAACTGACATCTGCCATCAAAGCCCATCTGGAAAGAGCATATCTGAGAATTAGGTTTCATTCAACAAGCATTAAGCAGTAATTATTAGTAATAAGGGGATGGTGTTGAGTAGAAAAAAGTCCTTACGGCTTCAGAAAAAAATTGATTTAGGTTCCAGTCTCAACTCCATCACTACTATCTGTAACCCTATGGGCATGTTACTCTTAGAGTATCACTTACTGAGCTATCAAATAAAATAATACATCTTTGCTATGTTATGAGAAAAAATAAATATTTTTGCACGTAAAACTCACTAGTAGTGATGTTTTCAGTAAATGACAGCTGCTATTATTACTGTTGTCTTAACAATATCCTGAAATTTTCTAGCAAAAGGAAATGCTCAGAAAAACTGGCCAGTTTTTCTTTAGGTGTCTATCATGAAGGGTTTCTGTATTAAATAGGGAAAATGAAAAGTGCTTTGTAAAGCCACAAATACAAAGTTACTATGGTTATTTAGAGAAAAGGCACCTGAGATCCAAGAAACACTGAAGGCTACACCAGATAGGGTGACCTCTCTTTCCTTGTTAGAATATAGGACAAGAAGGCAAGCAAGGAATCAGCTGAAGACATAACTGATTGGATTGGTCAATCTCTAAGATGTATTGATGGCATTTCTAACAGAAACTTCATTTGGTACGTTTATTTACGTGTACCTTTATGTTCTTTGTGAGTGTATGTGTATCTGTGTGTGTGCACACATTAAAAATTTTTATTTGGCTGAATAATTTTCATATTATTGATTCTTAAAAAAAGATTAGGACATGAGAAGGAAGAAGAACAAAGGTTATTCTTAGTATCTTACTAAAAAAATTTAAGGAAATTGATCATAATAACATAAAAATAAAGTAAAAATATTGTAATATCACTAGCTGGATGTATTTACACATTACACCCAAGATCTGCAAGGCTCAGAAAATGAAACACATTAATACAGAGTAATTCAATCTATTCTTTATCTCTGAGTAATGATTAACTTTTTAAAAGTTGAATTTCTTTGCTAATCTGGAAAACCCCACACTTATTTGGAGGGCATTTATTCTAAGTAAACTGTCTAAATTAAAATTCCAGCATTGAAATTAACTGTGGCAACATAGGCAATGTGACAAGGAAGTGAATAGATTACCTAGATAATTTGATCAGTAAAGACAGACCATGTAGGTTTGTCACTCAGTCCCCCAAGTTTTTTATTTGCCTACCTTGCCCAGGTAATTACATCAAATTTCCACATCACTTGGCTGTGTAGGCATGGCGAAGATTTTAGCTCATGCTCAGCAGGTTTAGAAAGCCTGACTTGCATAATTAGTATTCTGCCTTTAAAACATCTATCTGTGAATGCTTACCTGAATAATTTGCCTGAACTTGCCTTTTGGAGTTTCTGATGTGGGTTGATATTTGCCATCCATGACTGTGGCACTTTACAAGCCTATTGAGAAATATATATCCCTCTTAACGTTCTTCCTCTCTCCCTCCCTCTCTTCTCCTATGCTTCCTCTATTCCTTTTTGTTTTCTTCCAGTTATTTTTCATAAAATAATACAATGTTGGAATTTGGTGGAGCCATAGCAATTGTAACTACTCTGTGTTACTCAAACTTAATTAATTCCCATACCATACTCATGGATTTTATATATCTATTTATTTACCTTTTTTAAATAGATTACATTTTTTAAAAAAAACTTAAATAGTCCCCCTTTAAGATGCATTTTTAAAAACTATATTCAAGAATCATATATTTAGTATGCTGATTACATTTTCCTGATAAACAATCAAAGAAATGTATGACAAATAAAAAAGTTTATACACGTACCACCTAAAAATCATGCCATTTAGCTTTGGGAAACACTATTCTAGTCCAGCCTTCCAATGAGAAAGCTGAGGTCCAGAGACTTAAAGTATGGTGTTCTTTAGAGGCAGCGTTAGGAGCAGAGGTAGTGGATGAAACCATGCTTTGAACTCCTAAATCCAGATCTTTCCTACTATACTGCACTGACTTATTATGTTAGTTACTTGAAGGCAGGACTGTACGAATCACTAACTAAAATATTATAGAAAAGTCACAGTAGCAGAGCCATGAAGACAGCTCATCTTCCTAATAATTTGTTCTTTAAAAACTCTTACACCACTAAGGGACCACAGATGCTCCAAATAGTGGTCCTCAAACAAGAGGACTCATATGCGGTGCAGAGAACTTCCAAGGACACGGATAGCGCTGAGGATGTTTTCGGAGTCACACTTTTCCGGTAAATTCTTCCCTAAGAAATGGTCTGTGGTTAAGGCATCTGTATTTATTATTGCCCTTTTGCAGCCTTACAAAGAAAGTCACATTTTTCACCCATTGTATTGCCCTGGAGTGAAAGCACTTCAGCAGTGTTACCAGACACATGGGTACCTGACAATACTGTACTGCGCTAGTGTAGGAGTGGAAGGGTGAAAGGATTTCATGTCTGGGTAACACATCACAGGCAGTCTCTAATTCTTTGCTTTCCACAAAAATGAAGGAGGGTTAAACAAGTTTTCAGCTGATAGGTCTTTAAAATATATAAATTTTGACATAAAAACTGTTTAAAAGTCCAAGGATTAAGTGTCGTAACTATAATAAAACCCCTTCCATCCCCATCTACAAATTAGGGTTTTAGCACTAACCTCAATTAAAATTATAGATGAAATATAATTAATACTAAACCCCTAACTCATTCTAGTAGTAATATTCATATATAGGTCCATGGAGAAAAATCATGGCTGTTCCATCTCATTGAGAGATACACATGCAAAAAGAGGTATTTTTAAAATATGACTTTTTATTACTTTTAATTGAATATATATTAATCAATATTTTAATATAATTGTATTAAACATAATTCAATAATATAATCTTTTGCTCAACTATTTACTAATAATAACTGTAGTATTACTCAGGAGAAATTTTTTTAACATTTAGAACTTAGGAAATTTTAAAAGTACATTTAGCTTATATTTTTGCTGTGAAGTAATATGATTGTGTCTAATAGAGACTTTGAAGAATAAAATTATATTGGTTTTTCCGTGAAGACTGACAGAAAGATGAGTGGGAGTGATAATGACCATCACCAGAGAATGGACTTGTTAGAAAGGGTAATGGTGGGCAGCCTAAGGCCTGGCCAGCTGGAGAAGCTAGCTGGCCCCTGCACTGGCCTCCTTACACCTGGGTCTTTACCACCTTCCTTGCTGTCATCACTGCTGGGGAAAAACTTTCTGCCTTGCTTCTCTGTTAAGGATTTACTAGCAATGTCACTTTCAGGGACAAGTACACTAAGCATAATAAAGAAATAAATGTATTCCTTTCTTATTTAAAAAAGGATAAAATTATATAAATAAAAATTAGAATAAAACTTGATGAGGAAGGGAAATGGAAAAACATGTTTAAAAAATAAAAGGAAAATTTAAAATGTCCAACTGTTAAATAAGAGCTTGTTTTAGAACTGCTGTTCCTTCAGATGGGTGATAATGGGGACTAAATCACTTTGGTATTTATATTACCTAGGATGCAGTTTTAAATTATGTAACAATTTTATTTTAAGAAGTTAATAGTTAAAATAAGTTGAAAATTATGTAACTTGTAATTATTTACATTGTGGACAAATTTTAGATGTCACCTTAAAGTTTTACAAAGAGTTATATTGATTTTCAAATTCCTTGAAGGAGTACACAGACAGGAAGTTTGGAGATCATTACTTTCAGGGCTGGAATCAATTTTTCAGCTGCAGAGTACTCTATGGAGAATTTTCTGCCTTGACTGGTTTCCCAGGAATGAAAACGGTTACCATCCAAAGGAACGCACTATCACCTGGATGATGCCAGGATTCCTAGGGCGGACTTTCAGATATCCAGGACCCAGGGGAGCCTGGATGCTCTGTGGCCTTTATGGCCCGTGAGACTAACAGCTACAGCAAAGTCCAAAACATCATAGGGGAAGTTGCACTGGTTATAAAGAAAGAGCTCTTCTCCAAACCTCCATACCACCATAGAACATAAGTTTTGTCTTTATGAGATAAAATAAAATGGTTCTTTTTTGCATTCTTATAAAAGTTGAAAAAATCAAGACAGATAACAAGATCAGAAAACATTTGAATAGGAAAAACAGCAGCATGCCTTTAAAATGTACATGTATATGTAAAACAAATGTGCACTTTTTAAAGTGTTGTGCAACCATGATATTGTTCAGTTTTTAAAATTTTTAAGTTTGAGTTAGTACTGAAGTTTGCACTAAAGCTGTCTTTAAAGAGGATTAATTCAGATCATAATTCCTTACTCTAGTAATGTATACATCTAGTTCTTATATCTCAGGGAAACACAAATTATCTGTTCTCTATTCCAGCAACTTCATACTTTGTGTCACCAAAAACTTGTAATTAGAGAATATATATGAAGTTTCCTTTAATTTTCTTTTCTAATTTTTATGCTTTTCTTGCAAAAGAAGAAAGGTAAAATTTCCCCATACATTTAAAATAATTGAATTCTAAATAATTATAATAATATAAAATCACTAAAGATGATCTTGATCAAATTAATAATTTTCCGATCAAGCATTTGTAAAAACATTTCAACATGATTAAATGGTGAAGGCAGCTTTTGGCTTTAACTTCAGAGCATTATGAAGTATAGATTTTATTCTGTTCTATTAACTCTTGATTATATTCAGAAGTGACTGACCTCAACCCAATAGCACTTATCTTCATTTTGGGAGAAACAAAACAAAAAATAATGAGGTTTAACACTCCATGAACACATTTACACACAGAGTCCTTCTACAGAACTGAGAATCTGGAAATAAATTCAATATTAATGCCAATGCACTCTTTTGTAATGTCCTCTTCCCTCAGTAATTACAATTTTGCCTTATGTCACTCAGATTCCACTCCAGAATGTTGCAAAGAAGCCATGGAAACTATTATCATTAGAAGAAAAATATTAGGAAAATACTTCCATTTAAGAAAATTTGCTACTCTGCTAGACTTGTGAGAGATTTATTATAAACACCATATTGCTTGGAAAGTCAGAAACCTGTAAATCTTCCAAGCAATTAGGAGAAGACATCATTCTTAAGCTTTAATTGCTGTTTCCAAATTGAAATAAGTCTTCAAATTATGTTGATTAAGAAAATTGCCAGACTCCCAGTTGTTTCATTTACAGTGCTTACCCTGATGATTCTTTTAAAAACTGAATTCAACATCTTTATTGGCATTGCAAATATAAAATACCCCATGATATGCTCTGACCCAGCTTGAAAAAAATCCCAGGATTCATTCAAAGACTATAATAAGATGACTTGATAGAGAAGATGGACAAGTGACATATTTTTAATTTAATCTTAGGGTAGGTGTAGCGTGGTATTCAGGTCATTTGCTTAAGAGAAAGGAAAAGATGAGTTACACCTTGTCTTTTTGATAAAAACCACTCAGCGATTCATGCTTCATTCAGTGTTTAGTATATTTAGCTATATTTACAATAACCATGTTCCAAGTTGATTAAGGTTTAATCACAACTGACTAAGCAAGCAGCCACGAACGATGGAGATAATAAGTCATAATTATTACTCCCTTATGCATATCTTTACAATATTTAAGGACTTGGAGACTCCAATTTGCATCCTCTACAGCTAATTTTACCTTACTTTTTCTATGGAAGATAAATTAACTTCCGAGGCGTATAGAGAAACTGGAAGCGTAGAAAATATTTATTTACTAGCCTCTCAGGTGTTACCTAGTACTCTGCTAAATTTTTCACAATGTTGAATAAAACTATGTTCCCCAAAAATGTCAGGGAGAGCTGCATTTTCTACTTCACACGTTGGTCTCAGGACGTAAGTCTACCCAGAGTTATGCTCTGAAGTTTTAGTCTGAGGTGAAAGCTCTTGTCCCAGGTTAATGGGGAAGCAAGGAAGCAAAGGTGTGCGTGACCTGTCCTTCTCTCTCCATATCCAACCAGAACAGAAGCACTCAGCTACCCTGCACAGCCCTGTGCAATCTTCTCACTTTCTACGGGTTTAGGCAAGTCTAATCTTCAGCCGAGGGTTTGGCAGGCTGTGGGAAAAGAAAATTTAACAAATTAAGCTCTTACCCTGTGCAAGGGATACTGTCCTTGAATATGAATAGGAATTAGCTGAATCATTTGGATGTTTTTTAGATGTAAACCAAGTATCTGCTTAAAAATCTGTTCAACTGTCATTAATGACAGTTTACAATCTTGAGCCTACGCAGTTCAAGGAAAAGAAGAAAACAGTATTTCCTCTTTACATTTTGAAGTTTCATGTTGGATTGCCAACATTTTGAGTAAAAGACCCAAATATGTGGTATTTGTTTTGTTCTGTTTCAAATACAATAAAATAATGCTCTCAAACATCACTTAGCACCACAATGTAGGAGGAACTGAAGAGTGACCCTTAGATACGTCCTGGGGGTGCAGTGAAATGTATGAGAACATTTAGATGTGAAGCTCGCAGCCGAGAGCGTCCAGCTCTGAGAGTTTTCTGTCAGGTCTCTTGATTGCTCCAAACTCCTAATAGATATGGAGTCACAAATAATGGGAAAAGGGAAAAAAAGAAAAACACCACCTTTTATAAAACAGTAACAGCAACTCACTGTTAGACTTATTTTGGTTCAGGCACAAACGATCCAACTTACAAAGCCAAGGCTCAACTAGTAATGAAGGAGAAAACCCAGCTCCTTTGAAAACCAAACTGAGAGGCTGACAAAAGCTTTCTTTGTTATTTACAAATATAAAGCCTACATTTCCCTTTTCCTTGATCACATTTGTGGAGCGTAGTATAATTGTCACAACTGTTTCTTGTATATTAGAGGTTGTAAGTGACAATAAGTATCATTATGATATTTAGTAAATGTCCACATAATGATTTTCCAAAAGGATGGTTGCCTCCCAAGTTCAGTTAACTTTATGTTCAACATTGTGTTTAGAAACACATTTCAGCGTGAAAAGAAAACTACCCAATTGCCTGGAATGTTGCTGTTCATGGTTATCTCTCATTGGAAATGAGTGTTCTATCTGGTTCATTCTTTCTGGCTTTTGTTCTGTTTTCCCAGCCAGTGATCATGTGGGAAATATTTGGACAAGTTTAATGCTTTCAATCAAACTACAAAGCACTTTGTAAAAGCAGCAGAGCTGAAATAAGAAAATCATTTCCAAAAATCTTCATTATTTGTCCGATTTTTAAAAAATGTGTCAGATTTGAAACCTCAAGAAGACTGAGGTTTTATCTAGTAATTTTAATAACTAACATGCTTGCTGTTACATTGTGTGATTTTATATTTTTATTTATCTTTTTGGCAAACTGTGAAGTGAATGAATATGCAGCTTTTACACTGCTGTTTGGTTCTAAATCTGAAGTGGTATCTTCTTATAACTTTGGATTTGGACATTCATTCCTCTTATAATTTTGGAAGATAACATTCAGTTAGAAGGAGAATTGTGTCACAGGATAAAGCACACTGTGTATTTCTATTACTCCTATCTCTCGCAGCCATCGTGTCCCTATGCATGTAAAATGAGAGAGTGCTAGAGCCCAAAGAGGCATCAGAACGCTGGCGCTACTTCTCTTTACAGATGAGGAGACGAAGCTCAAGGAGCCAGTACGGTTTTATGCAAGGACATGCGTTTGAGAGTCAGATAGAACCAGACTTGAACCCTGTCCTAGTAACCATGTACACTTAGATGAGTCACTTAAACTTTCTGAGCCTTAGTATTCTCCTTTGTGGAATGGGGATAATACTTAACTGCTAGGCATGCCCTGAAGAATTTAATTAAAATTATGCCTGATAAACAGTACATACTTAGTACTTCTTAGTCCTCTTCCCTTTTCAAGGTAGAAAGTAAATTAGTGACAGAAACCAACTCTAGACTTTGAGCCCAACAGACTTCTATTTTGTGCTGTTTCTATTAGAACTGCTGATGAATCCCCCAAAAAGCTCCAGCTTCTGAAATTGAAATCCCTGTCTCCTGCCTCTTTTGACCATATGAGCTTTCTCTCTATCTCAGGTTAGAGTAAATTGCTTCTAGAAAGACAGCAGATCAGTAGTTCTGGATGGTAGACACTGGTTCCTATTCAAGGTCACTCTTTCTCTTGATGCTTCTTTATTCTCCAAGTACTAGTGCCAAACTTATTTCTTCATAATCAGTGAACCTACTCTAAGATTCTTTTTTAAGTTCAATGCATGTGAGTAATAATTTTCAGAGAAACAGGAAGGCAGAGGATAAACTGCATACCAGGAAGTCCAGACATAATAAAAAGGAGGTTTCCAACAAGTAATCAAAGTCAGTGACCCGAAGGAGAGTCCAAACATTCGATATGCCACAGTAGACTGTGAGGTATATGACAAGAAATGTATTACTAATGAAGGGCCAATGTTTACAAAGACCTTATTTTTAATTTCTTGTAAATTATAAAAGATTTGAGATTATCTTTCTAACAACATCACTTCTACTCAATTGCAGTCTATTAAACTTTCTTTGGAAGACATATAAGCTAGCTGAGAAATAAAGATATTAGGATTGGCACTTGGCACAGTAAAAAGCTTGCCTTATTATGTAGAAGCCTATGAGAAATCTTACTGATATACTACACATAGTTGTAAATAAATGAAAATATAAATTCAAGGCTCTGTGTGATGGAGTTTGATATTTGATAGTAAGGCAGGGCTCATGGAAAGACAAATGAGCCAGCACACACATCTCATTTGCTAAGAGGAAATGTACTGTCAGGGCATCTGACTCATAGCCTCATTCTTCCTCATACTGTACCACAAACACAGGTGTATTAACATTGAGATAAGACTTGGTGAGACAAAACACATTCTTTTAACTTTCTGTATCTTCCTGACCAAAAAGAACAGACAGAAGCCCAACTGATGGCATAGTGAGGTAGAATCCTAGGCATTTGGACCAAAACCAAAAAAAGGTGAGACAGAATTAGGGAGATTCTTTGTCATGTAGCAGGAACTGCATTTGGACCCCACGCTGATTGAAGGAGACATTAATCTGAATCTCATTAAATTCAGTATTTCTTATTCAGCTAGGTGGATATTATCCAAACATCACCTCTGATGCCTATGACTGAGGTCCCACCTGCTCTTCATATTCTACAACAGAAGAAAATTTGAAGTAGCTCACTTTAAGCCTAGTTACCTATTAGGATAAATAAGGAAATCGTACTTATTTTTAGTTATTGAATTTATAAATACTCCCATTCTTAAATAAAAGTAATATACAATAAGAAGAAAAAACAAAAATAAAATAAGCAGTAAGGAAAAGGAGAATGCAAATGTGATAACCATAAAAGTTAACGTAATAGCCATAATTAACTTTAAAATTAGACTCTGATACCCCTGGCAGCTAAGACAAAAAGGAAATCATTTAAAAGTTGCAAACTTGCACCAAACACCAAAATTCATTTATAAGATATCAAATAAGCTAAAATTATAAAGCTTATAGAAAAAGAAAATACAGGAGAATATATTTGTGACTCAAAGATTTCTTACAAAGGGCACAGAAAATACTAACTAGAAAAAAATGAAATAGAATTTATAAAAATTATAAACTTCTTATCAAAAGACGCCATTAAGGAAATGAAGAAGCACACAGTTGCAGAAATATTTACATTACATATATCTAACAGAAGACTTATAATCATAATATATAAAGAACTCAAGAATAAAAAGCCAAACAGTCCAAAATACTCAAAGTGGGCAAAAATCTTGAGCAAGAAGAAATGTATATGAATGGCCATGAAATATAAGAAAAAGTGCTCAACATCATAAGTGATCAGGGAAACGTAAATTAAAATCACAATGGAATACCACTATGTACCCAAGAGAATGGCTGAAATTTTAAAACCTGACAACAGGAAATGTTGGAGAGGATTAGGAGCTCTCTATGTGTGTAAAATGATACAAACACTTTGGAAAACATTAAATATACCTACCCTCTGATCTACAGAAAGACTTGGAAAAGAATGTTTATATCAGTTTTCCTCAAAAAGCTCAAAACTAGAATCAACCAAAAGTTTGAATCAATAGGAGAACTGATAAACAAACTGTAGGATATTCATACACTGCAACACTACTCAACAACAAAAAGGAACACCTGTTGAACATGGAATAGCCTAAAGAATCTCAAAAACATGCTGAGCAAAGCAAAAGACACAAGACACAAAAGAGTATATACTGTATTTTCCTATTTATATGAATTTCTGGAGCAAGGAAACTAATTTGTGTTAACTAGATCAGAATAGTGGTATCCCAGAGAAAAGGAGGAGGAGGAGATTTACTAGGAAGGGGCATGAGGGAAATTTTCTGTGGTGGTGGGAATCTTCTGTATCTTATAAGGGTATAGTTTTTGACAAATGCACATGGTTGTGTGCATTTGTCAACATTCATCAAACTGTACACTTAAGATTCATGCATTTCATGCTAGATAATTTAAAAAGAGACAGTTTCCCCTTAGTTACTCAGTTGAGTCAGTTGAAATAAATGATGCTCTCAACTACATCTTGAAAGCTATTTATGGAGGAGATTTTATGTGTCTAAGGCACCACAGAGTTCCTATGCATCTTCATTAAGACACCTTCTTGTTTTCAACTTGATCTCAACTCATTTCTCCTCCCTTGACCGCCTATTGCCTTTTGTTGCTGTAAATATGCAGCATCTGCATCCTTGGACTGGGGTTCAGGCGTCTTGATTTAACAAGCCCCTTAAGTGACTGTGATGCACATTGAAGTACAAGAAGTTCTGCTGTGTTATAATCTGAGGTGGTGAACTGGACAGCAGCAGACCACCAGGAAAGTTCTTCAGCCTCCACTGCTGAATGAGCACAATAGCCCTTGACTGGGAAGAACCGTTTTGGAGCCAGCTGGCGATCCCGAGCAAGCACGAATCTCTGGGCACAGGGACACCACTGTGTGGTGGCCAGAGCCTCCCTCTCAGAGGAGCACCCATGCCAGCCAAGAAACAAATGCCACTACTTCCCTTTCCTTTTTCTTCTCTTTCCTGACCCTGTGGCACTGCTGACCTGCCCACCAGATTTAATTACAGGCTGGAAGAGAAGGTCTAGTGTTTAGGTTTGGTTCCCTAAGGAAAAAATGACTTACTTTAGCTGGTGGGAGATGTGCTTCCAGAAGGGCAGAGGGACTGTATGGCAGGGAAGCCCCAGTGATCAGCAGTCTCTATGAGAACTTCAACCAGCCTCCAGGATGAGCTGAAAACAGTGAGAAATGACCAAGAAATTGTAATTCACCTTCCTGGGATTTATGGCACAGCCAGGAATGTTTAGAAGGAAACCTAGGAACCTGCCCAGGTTCTCCACCAGCCCACACATACACCTGAAGAATTGTTGCTTACTTACCCCATGGTGTTGAGCAGCATATAACATATTTAGGCTCTCAAGTCTAGACCCATATTTCTCAAATATAGGTCCAATTCTTTGTCTTTATTCTTTAAGCATCTTCATTCTGTTTTGGATAGTCAAGGCAGATGTCAAAGAAAATTGTTGTCTTCCCAAAGCATCATGAATACACATATGGGGATATGAAACTACATGAGAAATATCATCTCTCTTATAGGGTTAATAATGGAAATACTATCCTTGCCTTGAAACTAGGACCTCAAATAGGTTGGTGAGTAAAGTAAAAGCAAAACTTGATCTCCATTAGATGGATTTTAAAAATAAAAGTCAAACAACTAAGGAAGAGAAAGAAAGCCTAGCTTTGAGTCCGAATTCAACTGCTTTTAGCTAAGTAGCCTTTGACAAGTTTATTTAAAAATTTCGAGCTTCATTTCTTAATTTGTAAAAATAGATTTTTTAATCTCCCAGTTTTATGCAGATTAAAGGAGAAAATTTATGTAAAGTAGTTGGTATAATACTGACTTCTGGTATATTAATAATAATTATTATAATAATATTTAATAATAATAAAAGACTAATAAGTAACACTAGTTTGGATTTAGGAGAAGATAAATACTTAAGTATACACATCTCATACTGCAACTATATCTTATCCTTTAGGAATAAAGCCTAGAAAGGTATAGGAGTGTTTGTTCCTTATGATATAAGAAATACTTACTTGATTTCTGATAAATTGTGTTTCAGGTAACCAGGGCAAACCACCTGTGATTGAAAAATCACTGTCAAATAGTTTATAAACAAAATCAAGATAGATATAAATAAACACACTTGCCTAAAATAACTGACTTCTTAATCAGCATAAAACGGAAATTATTAAGCTTCTGGTTTAAAGAGTTTCAAGTTAAATATAAATTTATTATAAATAAGCCTTTGTTTATGAATACTTTTCAGTATGCATTTCTCTGTGTTTATGTACTCTTTCACATTATAAAAGACATTTGAGAGACACATGAAGAGAAATTTGGAACACGTTGATTGCAACATTATTTACAATAGCAAATGGTGGAAGCAACCCAAATGTGCATAGACAGATGAATGGATAAAGGAAATGTGGTATGTACATCTAATGAAATATTATTTAGCCTTAAAAGAGAAATTCTATCAACTGTATTTCAGTTTAAAAAAAGAAAAGAAGGAAATTCTATCACTTGCTGCAACATGGATAAAACTTGAGGATATTATACTAAGTGAAATAAGCCACCCACAAGAAGACAAGTACTGTATGATTTCACTAATCGGAGATATCTAAGGTGATTAAACTTACAGAAACACCAGGGGCTGGGGAAAGGGGAAATGGAGAGTTGTTCAATTGGTGCAGCATTTCTATTTTGCAAGATAAAAAGTTCTAGAGATCTGTTGTACAGCAGTGTGAATATATTTATCACTACTGAGCTATATGTACACTTAAAATAGTTAAGATGGACATTTTTATGCTTTTTACCACAGTTTTTAAAAAGACACTAGATGGACTTCATCTTCACCATTTTCGTATTTTTTATTAATCAAAAGGCAAAGTAATAGACTGCTATTTTTTTGTGAAATCTTATCAATTATTTTTTGGCTAGACCTCTGAAGATGCGGTGCCCATAAGGAATTCCATCTTCCTCTTCAGTTTAAGAGAGGGTTTCCATCACAAAGAGAATTAAAATGAAACATGAAAAGCTAGTCTTAGTTTTAGTATTAGTTTTTCCTAACATTCTAACATATTCTCTATGTTTACAATAGAACCTAACTAAATGAAGTTAATTTTTAAGTGAGAAGTTAATTAGAACCCAGCGACGCTAGTAGTAACTCCTTGATGTTCAGTTCGGTCTTTGCAATTGCTAAGAGAGAAAATGCTCATTTCCCACAGTCCTGTCCAGACTGGAAACCAACTTGGATGAGTGACATATTATGATAAGAAGTCATCTCTGGTTACAGCTCTTACAAAACTTCAATTTTCTTTCAACACAACAAGCATCATTTTTGACAGCCTGCTCCACAGGAGACAGTAGCCCTTACAAATTCACTATCGCTCAATCAGCCCCATTTTCTGCTTTAGAGGTCGGAGGCCCAGAGGTTATAAAGTTGATGTGAACCTTTTGATGATGTCCAGAGGGAGAACCCAGCTTTACCCACAGAGAAAAGCTAAGAGAGAATTGTTGCTTTTAAATACTCCGAATAATTTGTTATTGATCCCTATAGAAACACAATGGTACAAATGGCATAGTGGAAAATGTCTTGGATTGACATTAGAAGGCATTGGTTCAGATCTTCTCACTAGTTTTTTGAGCCTGAATAAGGCACATAAAGTATCAGAGTTTTCATTCTCTCATTCTATAAAGTAGGTCATAGCAAGATCCAGTACCACTTTTAGATCCTGTACTTTTGGCCGTCCTTGGATATTTCCCTTTCCACAGTCCTAAGAGTTAGAGAGCTCAAGGGAGCTGGGCTCAACCAGACCCTAGGCATCCCTTTTCTAGACCTGGTCTGGTACACAAGTCTCCAGAGTTCTTTGTCCCAAATGGACCCAGGCCCTATTCTAGGGCTGCATGAGCATGCTCCCTCATCTTCCTGAAGGGCACATGATGTAACTGGACACATCCCAGGTCTGAGAAATAGCCAAGTGAGGTCTGTTTGCATGGGGTGTGGACAGACATTGGACTTACGAGTTGTAGTGTTCACATACGAGTGTCAAGAGCCCTTGACACTTGGTGTATGACTGAACAGGGAATGAGAAAAAAAAAAAAAAAGAGGCAGACCATGAACTGGAAGTTTCCATTTGCATTTTTGTCTGGAGCTTCACAAATACTACGGGCAGGTTTGCCTCTCATCTTAAGGTACATTAAAAATTTAATACTGAACAGCCCTTATTTGTCATACACAGTGATAGACTCCATTAACAAAGAGGTAAGGAAGATGATGCCTTAAAAATGGTTGCAGTCTAACAGGGAAGGTCTATAATTTATAAGCATATACTTTCAACACGATGTGTAAAGGACTGTAAGTCTCCACCTTCTTAAATTCTTCAGCAGCTCAAATGACAATAGACCCCTGAATCCGCCAGATCATCAGAACACACATCAATTAAGATCGTGTTGGGTGGCAACAGAGTTCCGTGGGAAGGTTGTGCACATGACATAGGGCTTTGTGTTCCCCATTCAGTGTGG
Source organism: Camelus ferus (assembly GCF_009834535.1). NCBI lineage: Eukaryota > Metazoa > Chordata > Mammalia > Artiodactyla > Camelidae > Camelus > Camelus ferus. The sequence goes on from NC_045699.1 coordinate 17,212,116, forward strand.
AGGTGACAACAGAGAAGTCAAAGACACCAACTCTCTCATCATAAAGGCAGGGTTTGAACCTCTCTTCCATTCACTACTTTTGTGGCTTAGGACTAATAACTTCTCTCAGTTTAGTTTCTTAATTTGCAAAATGGAATTCTTAGCTGAAAATTTCTTAGCTGACTCTTTCAGATTATGAATTCTAATGAGGAAATTGCCATTTCTGTGTATTGATTGGCTTTATATATTCAACTTGTATGGCGTCAATGAGAATCCTCTAAGACACAGCATTTAACTCTGTTATCAGTTGAATATTTTGTCATAATATCACTAGATGACATACCTATCACCTTTTTCTGTAACATCCACGTGCGAAGTAAAAGACATCAAGACTAACTAAAAGCAGAGACTTTTTTTCAAGTGGCTGTTTTTTCTCCCTTCCTGCTCCCTGTGGGAACATATCTCTGAAAATATATTAGAAATCAGTAGGAAAATATTATTCAATACTCAGAATTTCTTTTAAGCATAACCTTTTAGTTAAAAAAAACACTCGAACGATATATTTCTGAAACGTTAGGAATTAGATAGTATCCTATTCCCTTTACAGTGTATTTAAAGTTTGGCTTGGTATAAAACTCCTGGGTCTTACTTTTGTTTTTCTCCTTCAGAGAGATATAGTTGTCACTCTGTGACAACCCTTTCAGAGTTGGTGTTTATACAAAAGAAATCTGAAAGTAACCTGATTTTAGCTCTTTTGACAGTAAGTGGTAATAGGTATTTTCTTCCTTGCTTAGATGTAGATTTCACAGAGTTTAAACTTTTGTCACATTCTGTGCTGGCATTAGTTTTTTGTGTGTTAATTTTCATTTGATTAGCCTGTGATGTAAATAAACATGAAAGGAATCTTATTCAAAGCTGGAGGCAAGGCAGCGTGTAAGTAGAGGAGCGAGCTTGGGGAGGAGCTGAAGGGCAGGGGAGGGTGTATATTTGCTGTCTACCATTTTGTACGGAGGCTTGTAGAAAGCGTTGGTGGACGTTCCAAGCTATGACACATTCTGGGATGAGAAGGAGAGTACCTGCGGCCGGCAGGAAAGTGACTGGGAACTGGGACCCACAGGAGAATCCCTTTATAGACAGGAGTCAGCAGGATGGCACCTTGGTGGAGCCGTGAATGTGAGTCTTAGGCTAGTGGGCACTGGACATGTAAGGGTCAGGAGGCTTCAGCAGGAGCTTCTAGGCCTCAGTAATAATTGGTGTCTGAAGAATGCCTGAATCATAGTTCCTGGGAAGGCTGGATGAATACAAAAAATAGATGGAAGGCAGAGCAGGTCTGTTTTAACACCAACAGTCAGTATAGAACTTAGACTTCTAATGCCCTAAAAATTTTTGTTTAGAACCCCAGAATAATACAAAACCCTACTGACTCGAAAGGAGGGGGCTCAGACCTTCATGGTGTAGTGTCAGCAAAGATTCGGTTTGCACAACTAGCTTGGAGTGGAAAGAAGCTGGCAAAAATCTTAGTGGAAAGGGTGAGGAAGTGTGGACAGTTTTTAAGTGCTGCTTATATACTGGGTGCTATGCTAGCTTCTTTATGTGCCTTACTGTTTAATCCTCACCACCCCTTTGTGAGGTGGGGATCAGAATCCCATTTTAGAGGTAAAAAGTGTTATTTTGAAGTTAAACACTTATAAAAATGTCATAGCCTGATATGTGCTTATTTCTTGGCATTTATTGCTCTTGCCCAGGATATTTTTGTTTTTTAATAGTTTCATAAGTATTTTAGGGAAATTTCCCTGGAAGAGATTCAGGGATCTCTTCAGTTTGCCATCTTCAGAGGAGTCTTCAGCACACTTCTTTTTTTGCAGCATGTGCAGTGAAGTCTCATCATCTGGAATGGCAGTTCTTAAACTTCAGTATGCATGAGAAACACCTCGGGAGCATGTTAAAATTGCAGACTCCAGAGAGTTTCCCTGAGTTCAGCAGGTCTTGGGTGGGATCCAGGGATCCACATTTCAAACAAGCATCAGACATGCATTCAGCTGCAAATTGTCTATTGACTATGCATTGAGAGAGACTATAAATAAGCAGTATAGATCTAGAGTAGTGTTCATCTCCACATTTTGTAATAAAATCGAGGGAGATGTCATGGAGCTGCCCTCACTGCTGCAGGTGGGGGACGACTGAGAGGAGAGTAGGAAAGCTGCTGAACCGTAGGTCAAGGAAGAGCCACGGGATGCTTTACACAATGCTGCTTGGACTGGCAAATACTGGATTACAAAGTCAAAGCCAGAATGGTCTGGAACATTTCCAAGCAGAACAGATAAACCCAGAGGCTAACTTTAACAGGATATATCTATTAACAATTTTAATAGTTTATATTTTTAAAATAATTAAAACAATTCTGAGGCAAAGGCTAAAAGTGTTTTAACAGATAATTTAATTTAAAATAATGAGTCATTATTATTTGGGGATCATGCCAGAAAAAAATAGATATACTGTTAAATACTTATTTACTCTAAAATTTTTTTAAACTTTTTTTATTGAGTTATAGTCATTTTACAATGTTCTGTCAAATTCCAGTGTAGAGCACGATTTTTCAGTTATATATGAACATACATATATTCATTGTCGCATTTTTTTCTCTGTGAGCTACCACAAGATCTTGTATGTATTTCCTGTGCTATACAGTATAATCTTATCTATTCTACATATGCCTGTCAGTATCTACAAATTTCGAGCTCCCAGTCTGACTCTAAAATGTTTTAATTGATAATAGAAGCTAGTGGTTCATGTTAATACAGTTTTTAGCAGCAATTTCTTATTTCTAGATACAAAATTTTTAGGTAGGACACTTTTTAATGATATAGGCATAAATTCCTCACTTAATGTAAGAGATTGATTCCTGAAAACTTGCTAGAAAATGGATTTCTAGAAATGTAATCATGTTGAAAACTTGGTATTTACAGAAATTCTATAATCAGTCCTTCTCTAGGGAAGAAAAAAAGTAACCACCCACTAATTGATCCATCTTGGCAAACATAGACTTAATTATGTCTCTATACTTTAATGTGAATTTTGGCAGCATTTGAAATAGTGCAAAACGAACAAAGACAATTAAAAGGTGCCTTTGGAATGAAAATTTTTATGGCAATGAAAAAGGCCATATGGAAGATTTTACTTAAACAAGCAAGCCTAAAAATAAGCAATCTTGACACAACATTGTAAAATGACTGTAACTCAATAAAAAATTGTTTAAAAAGATAAGAAATCTTAACTTTGTAATAAATGACTGTTTACAGTAAGAGGATAACTAATGTAAGTTATAACAGCAAAGTATAATAATTCAGTACAATAATCAATTTTATGACATATTTCTCATGACAGAGAGTATACTGTTATTTAAAGACCACAGCAATTCCACTGAAAATAATACAGCCAAGAGTGCCAGGAGTCAAATTAATGAAGGCCTTATCAAAGAAGGTGGGTACAATACATCTGGCTTCTTTTTCACGGAAACTGGCAGAACATCACTGGTCCTAATCCTACAGATGTATATGTTTAAAACAGGTTGAGGCAGCAACATTTTATAGGGCAGCATAAAAAGAAAAACAATCACAGGAATGACATAATTATGGGGTAATAAAAACATAAACACCATTATTGCATTAATTTTATATTTGGGTTTTTTTTTTTTAACCATGGTTGGCTTACCAGCTTTTAAGTGCAAGGTTCTGATTACAAAATCATTTAGATATTTTGTCATTTATCCTTCCTAACACACACACACACACACACACACACACACACACACACACACACACACACACTGGATTTTTATCATTTTGATAGTTTGGTTTAATTGGCCATTGAAAAGAACAGAGGATTAAGAAGGATTTTTACTAAACCTAAAAAGAGAAGTAGCCGCAACTTTTGACTTCTTAGGTACCAACAAATTAACACATTATCAGGAGTAACTTTTCCTTTTTATTGACCTCTTGAGGCCATCAATATGATTTCTTCAACTTCTATTGAAGTACAGGCTTGTTGGGAGACAGCTGTGCTATCTTGGCAAGTTATTTAAACTCTCCAAGATTCAGTTTCTTCACTTGTAAAATAAAGTTGATAATGGCTACTTCCGCAGGTTGTTTTCAAGAGAAGAGGTAATGCAGGGGTGCTTTACAGTGCAAAGCTCAATAAATGGTGGTTATCATTTTAATGCTGGAAAAGAAAGCCCCAGTCAGAAAAAGGTGCCTCATTTTGATCCTCTTATGCAGCTGCTAGTTAATGTGGTTTACAGCCAGCTCTTCATAGGAAAGTTGGCTCACAAATTCATGACATCAACAACAGTAACAAAATGAGCTCAGTTGTTGGATACTGATTGGAAGTATGACTATCATTGAGAAGGTGTTAAGTACCATGCGTTTGTGGGGAGGAGGATGTTGTGTTATTAAATAGAAGTAGGCATTTTAATTAAAAATAAGTCAAAATCTAAAAAGAATTTGTAGATAATGTTTTCTATAACTGAGTGGCATCCGTAAATCTTGAGCAGTGGTAGAGCAGCAGCTCCTCGGTACTGGTGTACACGTGTCAGGGCTGTGAGATGGGCCATTCTAATGCTCCTTCTCTGCAGTCCCAGCTGTTAGCCTCTGGCTCTGCTCTCCTACTTTCAGAAATCCACTCCATTTCACCTCAGATAGGTAAGCTGATTTGTCTTTACTGTGGTCCTTGAGATACCACAGATGAATGCAGATCAACTTTACTCCTGCAAAATGCTTCATTTGGGAAAAAAAAAAAAATCACATGATCAAATACGTTTGGAAAAGGTGGCAGATTAGAGCCTCACTTTTGAATGTTCATGCTATAGTAGGGTATTAAAGGCTTTGAGAGGTCCTGTTTAACTCAATTTCCCCAAACTATTTACTCACTTAAATTTTTTCATGTAACTTTATTTTATATCCTGCATCATTGGTGTTCTGTAGAGTATACTTGGGAAACACTAATTTAGACTTAATTCTTGCTATCATAGAGGTGATACTGTTTTTAATGCAAAAATATTGCTATACCAATATAGCGTTTTAACAATTACCTTGAATTTTTACTCATATGAGTATTTTCCGTAGATTTTCTTCTATCACTTCTTCTTACATAAAGTTTCCAAGATGCCTAAAGGGCTCGATCAGAATGGGTTTCCTTTCCTGGCTTTCATCTGTTTTCTCATTTTATGGCCAACGTGCTTAGTTTGAGTATCTCAAATCTCCTTGAGATTAGGTCTGGGGTGGGGGGGGTGGGGGAGACAAAATCATAGAAACAGGAGGACAGAAACTGATAGTAGTAATATTTTAAAATTTATATATTTACAAACATTATTTTATTATACTTACTAGATGTATAGGCACATGAATCCCAGATGTCCACAGCCCCAAACCACAAACCGCTATGCATCGTACTCCAAGGTAACCTGAGTGTGAAGAGCATAGAACCCCTACATACTCATCCTTTAGATTCTGAGCTGGTAAGGAATCCGTAAATAGCAGGGCTGTCTAAAGATCCACAATTTCAAGCCTGATAACATCAAATTTTATATTGACTGTGGAGAAGGTATATATTACTGCTCCTCAGAAGCAACATGCTGAACTTTGCCTCTTACACTATTAGTAGCCATTTAAAATTTACCTATAAATGTGAACCTAGTTGATGAAGACATTCTATTTCTGGCTTCCTTCAAAGTGGGATACTCTATTCATTATTACAATATAATAATTATTATATTGTATCAATGTTAGTATTGTGCTGGGTAGAGGCAAATTTTCCTCACTGGTGATACAATGTAAAAGACATTCTACAGAAGTTGGTATGTAAAATAGAACCACTAACCTAATTTTCATATGGCGTCAATTATCTAAAATGGTCTCAATAGAAAGCCAAAGAATCCTAATGCAGAAAGTATCCAAGGACAAGTCCAAAGAGTGATAAACACAAAAAGATCAAACAAACCTGATAGAAGATATTGTTTCAACTATTGGCAGTTTTCCTCTTAGACCTCTGTTTTCCAACCACATTCAACCTCAGCGGAGCAAAGGGCAAGGAAATTCCAGTGGAATTAACTCATAATATTTCTGAGTACAAGAATGCATGAAACAAGTCTCTGGTATAAGTTACATGTTAGCTGAACAATATATTAATATACCTTTTAGTATGTAGTTCAAGTAGTTTCCAAGCTGGTTTGTTTAAAGAAGAGTGTCCACAATCTATAAGCCCACATCCCAATCCAGTGATTCAGAACAAAAGAAACATTCAGTTGCAGAAAGACCAAAGTGCAAATATAGACATAACTTTTGTACTTGTATTAAGGAACTAATATTTTTCTTTGAGCAAATAATTTCAATTCTCTGGACTTCAGTGTTTCCTTCTGTGCAGTGATAAAGTCATGCTAGATAATGTTTAAAATTCTTACCATCCTAATTTGCATGATGTAGTAACTATTTTCTTTTATTTCCTCTTTTTCTTATAAAAGTAGTTATTCTCAAACATTCCCATGTTTAAATCTTCGGGTGAGTGAGCTTTGTTAAAATATAGAATCTTAGGCTTCGCTCCAAAGGTTCTGATTCAGTAGGCTTGGGGTGAGGTTCAACACTTTGCATTTTTTTAAAGTGATACCCATCCTAACATGTAGTTAGGCTTGAGAACCACAGACCTAGAGTTATGCAGCCTGGAGTAAAATCACTCTTTCCCATTTGGAGCAAATCACTTAGAATGTTTCAATTGTTAATAACAAAAAATTGTGAATTTTATGTATACAATAAGGAAATTTATAATCTTGAGTAACTGGAAGCTTAGAGGCTGGGCATGCTCCATGTTTTTGGTCCCACTTTTGTCTGATTGGGAGCTCTGCCTGCCTTTGGTAGGTGTTTTGAACTACAGACTTCAAGCAAGTCTCTTTATCTCATATGTTTCTTTTCAGGGAAAGAAATCTTTTCCTAAAGCTTTCCTGCAACCTTTGCTTCACTTTTTTTTTTTTTTTTTTTTTTGCCTAGTACTGGATCACATGCTCATTCACAAACTGGTTACTAGCAAAGTTCATGGCATCCCCAAGATCAATGGTTGTCGGCCTTGACTGCACACTGGAATCAGTGGGAAAATGTTAAAAAAAAAATATTGACTATCTGGATCCAACCCCCAGAGTGTGATTTAATTGGTCTGGAGGGTAGCCAGGGCACCCAGAGTTTAAAAAAATTCCAGATGACTCTAATGTACAGCCAAATTTAAAAACTACTGTCTCAGATTGATCATCTGGAGGTAGAATGTTACTAGGGAGTCAACTACCATGACCACTAAAATCCTTTAAAATCCCTCAGACAAAACGGACCTCTACCTTATAATGGTGTTACAATCACTAGAAGCCTTACAGACTTACCCAAGGTAAGAACAACTAGGAAGTGCCAGAAACATGTGGTTTTGACTCTCAGTCCAGTGTGCTTTCCACCATGAGACGCTTCTGTGTCTAGAGTTGGCATGGAAAGGAGGACAAGTCATGCAGAAAGTATTGCAGCTTATCCTTGGTGATTCCAACACCATGTACATCTAAATGATCTCAACTAGAACTTGCTGTAGCCAGAAAGGGGGAACCAGTAAACAAAGTAAATAGATACATGAAAAAGGAGCCACATCACAGTGATGGCAAAAAGTAGATTAAAATCAGATTTTTTTTTTTACTTTTGCAGTGATATCCAATGGTATCATCATAATAATGTACATGAAGAAAATGTCTCCTTCTTTCAGAAAATCTCTCCTATGAAGATCTCTTGTTGGTGAAACAGGACAGGCTTAATAAGAGAGGAAAGACCTCAGTAAAGAGGAAAGAAAAATATTAGATTTTTTACATGGTCTTTAAAAAACATACTTTCTCAAAAATAGTCAGAGAATTTAGCAAACTGGCCTTTAACCAAGAGAAAATCATTCTGAGTTATTTACAAGCCTGAGATCAAAAAGTGAATTTCCTAGCTATACATCCACACCATGTTTACAACTCTGAATTTTTTCAGCTTGCATTTTATCAAAATTCAAGTTCTCAGAATGCCTTTCTTGGCCTATTGCCTCGTGAAGACTTTATTTTGGTTCCATTACAGATAATTACAATCAAAATATTGAAAATTCCCCTCCAGATTTCAAAGGAAAAAATAAACAAAATAAAAAGTTACAATTCCTTAGGTTAGAATGATTTTAACAAAGGAGCTATAATTTAAGTTTAACAAATCAGAAAAAAAAGAAGTAGGTTAGCTATGAACTAACTCAGTAATAAAATCTTTATATTAAATCTAGGAGGTAATTCCTTAAAACTTGAATGAAGATGATTTGAGCCCTCCAAATTAAATATTATTATGTAGCTGAATAAATTTTTGACTTTTTCCTAGCTTAAAGAGCAGAGACATGTTGAATATATGATTTGGGGAATATTTTAGATAAATTCCTTAATAACTATCATTCATTATCAGTTATTAGAGATAATTAAAGATTTACCATTATGAGGGACTTTTATTTGTTCCAAAATGTGTATCATAGTGTCAGCATTAGAACCAAAAGCCTTGACTGGCAAAGGGTATGTTGTTTTTTATCCTCACATTCTTAAGGTACTCTCTCTGGGTACCGCGTTGATAGCATTAGTGCCTGAAGAGGAGACCTGTGACATTTGTTACCCTACCTCGTGCTCATTCAGCAAGTAACCAATATTAGTGGAGCACCAACCATGCACCAGGGCCTGTATCAGACTCTGGCAGTAGTTAGATTAGAAACATAAACCCCAGAATTAAGGATTTCTTGCCTAGTGGGAGAAACAGTTAAGAAAACCATCTGTAACAATTCAGTGTGTTACACAGCATGTTAAAAGTAAGCATGGAGTGCTGTGGAAACACAGGGGAGAAGTACCAAATTCAGCCAGGGAAGTGGGGCGCGAATGGAGAATGGGAGACTTTATGGATGATATAGTACCTGCATGCGAATTAGCCAGAGAGAAAAAAAGAAAAAAAGTCTTCAGTGTTGTGAGGGAACATCATGTGTAGGAGAAACACAAGTATCTAAATTTAGCTGCCAATAAGGTTGCAGATAGGGAACTGGGGAGAGGGCTGAAAAAAGTGTTATATAGGGATCTTATCACAAAAGCCTTATAAATCGCAACATCTTAGCCCGAAGATAGTGTCCTGAGCTTTTTCCATCAGACTTTTATAAATTTCCTCACTTACTATTCTAAAGGAACCAAATACTTTGAAAAATGTTATAGTGAAAGAACATACGCCTACTTGTGGAAATTCATCATTAATCTGCTTGTATAGAAAGTAAAGCAGAAGTGACTGGACGGACACATTTAACTGAGTACTTACCGAGTGACTGGCAGTATAGTAGGTGCCTTGCACACATTACTTCTAATGCTCACAGTATCTCTGCAGATCAAGTATTATTCCTATTTATAGATGAGAAAATGAAGCTCAGAGAGATTGAAGGGTTTACATGGACCTGGATGCTTCTGGTGAGATGAAAAGCAGGGCTTATTATTAGTATAATAAAGAAATATTTGGGATTCTTAAATTCTTGATACAATTCTTAGATTAAAAAATAATAATGTGGAAGAATATATTTCCTCCAGAATCAGTGACCAATGCACAGCTGAAATATCTGCCATTCAGCAAATTAGTAAATGAATCATCTTACTCCTTTCTCCAGGCTAGAATCCAAAAAACCTTCTCATCATTTTAAAATGAAGAGATTGTCAACTTGGGGTTGAACTCTGCCCCTTTTCCCACATCAGTTAACTGCATGTAGGTTCAGTGTCTGCTGACTCTTTAAATTATTTGATTATAATCAGAATCTTCCAGTCACTACGTAAGGGGAAAATACCTTTGTTACATAGTCATAAAGCTTTGTTCTCTCTACTAACATCTTTATAACAGATGCATGGACAAGTGGCCCAATATTCCCCAGGACTTTTCTTACAAAATTATTGCGTTGATTAAATGGCAAAATGTGTTTAAAGCACTTAGCATTGTGCCTGGAACATAGTAAATCTGTGATATATGACAGCTATTGTTGAGAACCAGTCAAGACATCTCTCACTTCTACTACCTTCCCTCAGCCCTACACACACACACACACACACACACACACACACACACACACACAAAGAGGTGTTTAGGACTCAGAGTTCTCATTTTAGAACAGAATTGCTCAGTTCCCTCACTGAGATCTCAGGTTGGGAGCATGAAGGGTTCACACCCAGTTTGGATAGTTAAAGACAGAAAATCTGTTAATAACCAGACAATGTATTATCAATACCTAAATTACAGAGACAGCATTCCCTAGACTCTCTGGTTGTCAGTAAATTATCCCTTTGCTTAAGAAATCTGGTTGAAACCCAGCTTTACTTCCGGACAAGGGATCCAAAACACAGAGAGGTTATATGATTTATTCAAGGATACACAACTAGAAGAGGTAGGAATTGAATTCACACTTCCTGGCTGGAGGTCCTTGGCTAATCTTCCTAAGGCACAGGTCTGAGATCATCACTCACTTGCTCAAATTTTCCTTGATTCTCTCTTACTTGTATACAATTCAAATTTTTAAAACAAGCAGTCAAAGCCCTTTACAGTGCAGTCCCAAACTCTCGTTCCAGGCTGTCTACCACCACTCTCTTCCAGCAACCCAAACCCAGCCAAACTCAACTGCTGCCATTCCCTACGCAAGCCCCCCACTGCAGCACTTTGGTACTTTTGCTCATTCAGTTCTCTCTGCTTGAGGTGCACTTACCTCTTCCTCACCAATTCCACTCACACCTGTTTTCCAGTGTCAGCTCAAATGTTACCTTCTGTAAGGAAACTTACCAGATGTGCCCAACTGGAAGTGATCTGAGTTTCCACACCTGAATTCTCTAAACTGTTCTTTCTGTGGTTGAGCCAATTTTTATATAGTTAAGTTCCCCGTATACTTCTTTTTTCCCATTTAATTATAAGGTCCTATGGTTTGAGACTGTGTTTAAATCATCTCTGCATTCCCGCAACTTGAAATCGTTCTGTACATTACAGGTGAAAAAGAAAAGGGTTTTGAATGAATGAAAGACTGACCAAATACTGATCAGATTTACACATGCTTGTTTAAGTTATTAATAAAGGTATAACTCAATAGGGAAGTTTTGCTATGTAAAGAGAGATTTTTCTATTTCATATTATATATTCAAACATCTTAGCTTCACTGTACAGTTGAAGGGCACGTGTTATTTGCATTCTGTCAAGAAAGATTTGAGTGCAGGAAGTTTATTATTAGGGGCGCTCTTGAGAAAAACAGCTCTGAGAAATAAAAGCAGCAGGGCTGGTCAGAGGGGGAAGTTGAACTGTGACCAGGTTACAAAAAAGGCCTCTTAGGAGCTAGGGTGGTCCTTCGGAGCTGAGTTAAAGGAACCAGGCCTTTGTACCTCACATTGTTAGTCATGTGGTATATGCAGCAAGGACTGGGATGGGCCAAAACACCCAGCCACCACATGACTATAGCTATGAGATGAGGGAAGTGCCATACAGCAGTGATTCTGGGGTCGATACTTTCATCCCCTGAAGGGCCCAATATTCTGGTTAGTTTTTCAAATAAATTTTCAAATTTATTGGTATAAACTTATTCCTGATAATTTCTCAATTTCTTGATTGTCTTTTTAATCTGCTGTATTTTCGTTATTTTTACTATTTTTACATTTTTACTGTTGGTATTTTTGCTTTATATATTTATTGTTTTGATTAGTATTGACAACATTTTATCAATGCTGTTAAATTTTTCAAATAAATTTTTGGCTTTGTTGATTCTATCATAGCTTCATTTTTTAAAAAAATCATTTCTGTCCATTTTTTTATTATTTAAGCCTTCTACTTTCTTTGATTTTATTCTGTTGTTTTGACATCTTCAGTTGTATACTTAGTTCATGATTATTCAGCCTTTCTTTTTTTAGTAAACATACTTGAAGCTGTAATTTTTCTATTTAAGTACTGTTTTAACTGCATCATACACATATGATATATATATATTGATGTTTCTTTGACCCAGTGGTAACTTAAAGGCATTTTAAAATTTTCCAGACTTGAAGCTTTAAGTTATTTTTGATTATTGGTTTTTTACTTAATTCTGTTGGAGCCAGAAAAGTGATCTCTATAAAACTGATTTTTGAAATTCATTTTGACTTGCTTAGTGGTTCAATATGTAATCAGTTTTTTTGGTCCCAGGTGTGCTTGAAAAGAATGTGTGTTTTCCAATTATTGGTTATGGGGCTCTCTATATATCCATTAGATCACATGTATTAGTTATATTGTTCAAATATTTTATATTCTGTCTTTTTTGTCTACTTGATCTATCAACTGGCGAGAGAAATGAGTTAATATCTCTCATCATGATGACACGTTTATATGTTTTTAGATTGGTCAAATTTTGATTTAGATATTTGACTCTACATCTTAGGTGCATACAGATTTAGATTTGCTATATCCCCCTGGTGACTCAAAGCTCTTGTCCTTATACACTGACACCCTTTAACCCTACTAATATTCTTGAGCCATAAAATCTATTTTATTTTAAAATCTATTTTTATATGCTTGTTTTTGGTAATTATTCAATATAAAGGCTGTTATTTTATTATAGTACTTATATATTTATTATATTCCTACAGTATTCTCATTGCTTAAGGTTTTTAATAGATAATTTTTAGAAGTTTTAGATTTACAGAAAAATTGAGAAGACAGTACAGAGAGTTGCCATGTATCTCCTCAGTTTCCCTTATCATTAACATCTTACATTAATATGTCACATTAGCTATAATTAAAAAACCAACATTAATACATTGTTATTAACTAAAGTCCATAGTTTATTCACATTTCCTTAGTTTTTGCCTAATGTCTTTTTTTGCTCCAGAATCCCACCCAGGATCCCACAGTACATTTAACTTTTCATAAAATTAGTTAGGAAGTATTCCTTCATAAAATTAGTTAGGAAGTATTCCTTTTTATATCTCTTCATAAAATTAGTTAGAAAGTATTCCTTTTTAACCTGTTTTCTTAAAGAATTTTTGTGAGATTGGTATATTATTTATATTTTAAGCATTTGAAAGAATTGAATGGTGAAGTGATTTAGGCCTGAAGTTCTCTTTGTGAGAAGATTTAAAATTGTAAATACTGGACTATTCAGATTTTCTGGCTCTTCTTGTGAGAATTTTGATAAGTTGTATTTTTCTAAGAATTTGCTCATTTCATCTAAATTATCAAATTATTTGGTATCATGTATATAATATCCATTTTTTGTGTTTTATTTTTATTTCTGCAGGTGGTATAGTGACATTATCTGTTTTTTCTTTCTTTTGTTAATTTGTATTTTCTCTCTTCTTTTTTAATCAGTCCTGGTAAATTTTTCAATTCCATTAATCTTTTCAAAGAACCAGCTTTTAGCTTTAATTTTTTTCAATAATATGCTTTTTTTGTGTTTCTTTGGATTTTCTCTGTTATCTTTACTTTTATTTCCTTCTACATCTTTGGTTTTGATTTTCTATTCTTTTCTAGCTTCCTGAGATGAAAATTTAGCTACCTTAGCTTTTATTCTTCTATTCTGGTATGCATTTGTGTCTATTAGCTTATGCTTAAACACTGCTTAGCTGCATCCTGTAAGTTTGGTACGCTGTGTTCATAACATTATAATTTAATTCAAAATACAATTGACTCCTTGAACAAGGTGAGGGTTAGGGAATTGGGCTGAAAGTTTTAACTCTCTAATCAGGTGCTTAGTTTTTCGGATGTGGTCAGCTCCTCCCTTGACACTAAAAGCTCACAAGTCACCTCATAGCATAAACTCAGGTATAGTTAAAACTGGCTCATTATGAAAACAAAAGACAACCTATCAAGAGAGTACGGATTCTGAAGCTTTGTGCCAAGAACAAGGAACCAATGAAAGAGATCAGATATATTCTTTATTATATCCCACAAGGCGTTGGGGATTTTCTAGTTATCTTTTCTCAACATTTTTCCTAGCTTATTTCTACTGTGTTCAGAGAACATACTGTGAATAAGTTTAGTTATCTAAAAATTGTTAAATGATTGATTTTGATTAATATTCTATATGCACATGAAAAGAATGTGTACTCTGCAATGGTTGGGTGTCAACAAGGTCAAGTTTGTTACCAATTATTTTTTAATCTACTGATTTTTGTGTGGAACGTGTACTTGTTCTAAAAGCCTTTGGAAAAGATACTAATGACTCACTATGATTATGGAATTATCTGTTTCTCCTTCTAGGTTTCAGAATTTTTGTGTTATACATATAGTGAAACAATATTATTTGAGGCTTACAACTCTAGGATTCTACCATTTCCCTGGGAGATTGAGTCTTTCATCATAATGAAATGTCCTTTTTTGTCTGCTAGTGCTTCTTGCCTTAAAGTCCACTTCATTTGATGTTAATATAGGCTTTCCTCTTTTTTTTTTCTTTTCATCAGTTTTATTGAGGAAGTCACCACCACAATCATAATATAGAACAATTTCATCATCCTATAAAGTTCCGTAGTGTCCATTTGGAGTCAGTCCACTGCCCTTCAGTGGTGACTGCTGGCAACAACTGATGTGTTTCTGTCACGATAGTTTTCCTCTTTCTAATGTTTTATGTAAATGAAATCATATGGTATGTAGTCGTAGTGTCTCCTTTGGTCTCACTAAACGGAGTGAAGCATTTGAGTTTATCCATATTGTTGTGAGTATCAGTAGTTCATTTCTTTCTATCACTAAGAAATAGCCCATTGTATTATTATGCTACAGGTTGTCCCAGCTTTGACCTGGAGTCCTGTCAAACTGGTTCTGTGTCATTGTGATATGTCCTGATCATTCTTTTATCACTTTCTTGCTTTTTGGCACAAGATATTCTAGGCTCATCGTAACTACCCATAATCCAGCTCTAGATTGTAACTTAAAATTTAGCCCTAAATTTTAACTTAAAATTTAGCCCTAAATTTTAACTTAAAATTTTTGCCTTAGGAACTTTGTTTTAACCATGTAATTGTATGCATTCAGGACTAAATATGTTGAGAGCTATTGTTGGCCTTAAAATCTCAGAGAAAACTTTAATTTTTTTTTCCACTTAGTAGTGCTTAGGCTAAAACAGACATTTTCCTCTGCTATTTTCCTCTCTGTGGAGATTTTCACTTAGTGTATTTCATGTTTTTCTTATAAAGTAGCCAATGATGTACTGATAAATGTTTAACAAATGACTGTCTGGAAAAAAGAGGCCCTGATTTATAGCCTATATGGATTTCTTTGGTGTAAACAGTCTCACCATAGCTTATTTAAAGTCACCAATAGAAAGTAACCAACTTTTTAATTTCCAGAAAATTTAACAATTGACTTTGCAAGCAAGTGCAGTACAAACCTTCCTATGCTTGGTTTTATGTGGGTAAGACTAAGGCTGTTTACTCTGCACAACCCCATGGCTTAGATCACAGCCCCCCCCCCCAACCCCTTCACGTGAACTGCTCCCCTGGAAGCTCTTGGTTACAGGGCTCTACACATGCACTTAGGGCAGTTTCAGTGCTTATTTTCCTTTATAACCTGGTTTGTTCTGCTTTGTTCTTAACCTTGGATGATTATCTTTTCCCATTCTCTTCCACTGATTTAAGTGTGTATGTCTGAAAATGTGTGTGTGTGTGTATGTTTCCATCTCCCATATCACTAGATGTTTTGTATCTGGAGGATTTCAGGCATCTGTCATGTCATCAGAAATGAATGCATCCAAATAACTTCCTCGGGAAATGCTAATCCATCAAAATCTTAATCACATATTAGATTTTATTTACTAATTGTACACATGTCAGTATCTTTCAAACCTGCTTTCTTCCATGTGTGTTAAAGAACTGATTATTTTTTAAAATGCAGAATATTTGAATTCAGTACCATACTCAGAAAAAAGTGCTTCAAAATCCAGCCATTATGATCCATGGGTGAATTTATAATGTACTTAATAAACTCCACATATTGTTTCAATGAGAAGTTTTCAGACTTCCTCTGTGGAGCCTAGAAGTTCCATTAATTTGTTTAAGGGGCCATTCAAGAGACAAAAGGGATTGCAAAAGGGGTCTATTCCAGCTTTCAATTTGTATTAGATTTACACTATGGAACTTAAAAAAAGATTTTCTTTGAAGACCAGTTCCATGGCTATTAAAAGTTTGAAAACCCTTCTTAATCTCATATGCCATCTCCAGAGGCTATGAGATATATATCATAACAGAAATTAGGGCATATATTATTAAAAAAATTGAGTTCCTTAACCAAGTCTCTGTTTATTCAGGCTGCTTGTGCTTACTTGCACAAACTCCATTCTTCCAGGTGGTATTAAGACAGGAATAGCTGGTTAGTTCATGTAGAAAAAATATTTCTGGGTCCTTAGAATACTTGAAACCTTTGTTTGGCTCCTGTAGACAATTTGCTGCCCTACAAATCTTTTTAAAATCAGCTGAGAAGCATTTTGAGCATCTCATTTTCCTTGTTGACCTTCTTTGGAGTCTCTATCAAACAAAGAAATCATCAAAGGGAAAGTAACATTAAAGGAAACCATTAGCAGGAGTGAAAGGGAGAAAAGAGAAATATATGAATAACCTCACCTGCTCCTAGAAAGTGAAGTGCTGACCAAGCTCCTTTCAGAAGCATGAGTAGCTGCTTCTCTCTGAAGTGCCTATAGAATTTTTTTTTTTTTGCTTGTTTTCCAAGACTTCAGTGTTTGATCTTTTAAATGGCATCAAACGCACAATTTAAGAGTGGGATTTGGAAGTAGTGGGTTAAACAAAAGCCCTGGTCATCTTACATCTGGGAGCCCACTGTAGTCTCAGCATGATTAGGAAGTGGTAAAATCTCAGAAGTTTCACTCTTTGCCCAACCTCTCTAAACTCTCACACTTAACTGATACCAATCTGTCCATGATTTTTTTATAGTGTTTTTTTTTTCTTTCAAATGTTTGGTACAGTTAACATGCTTTCTATACCAGAACTTCAGTTCTTTCAGTTATTTAGTCCTATTAGCTTACCATAGTGAAAAAAATTATATAGCAGGTGTCAAACCCACTTGGAAAAAGAGAACTAAATATACATGTCTGTGAGTTTGTAATAACTAGCTTTGATGATTTTATGCTTGCTAAAAAGAGGAAGGAAATGAAAAACTACTATTCATCATCTAAAAGTGGAAAGTGATTTTTTTCCCCTTAGTAATATTGATGTTGATCAATGACTAACTTCCCTAGTTCTTGGAAGTGCCAAACCATAAGCCTGGGAGTCATCATTTCCTTCTCCCTCTCCCTTTCCTCCAACATTTGTATTAGCTAGGATTCTCCAGAGAAACATACCCAATAGAATATATATATATATATACATATATATACACACACACACAGAGCAAAAATGAAAGGGAGAGATTGATTATAAGGAAATGGTTCATACATTACACGGTTATAGAGGCTGAGAAGTCCCGTGACCTGTAGTCAGCAAGTTGGAGACCAAGGAGAGCTGGTGGTGTATTTCCAGTCTGAGTACAGATCAGTGTACTCAGCTTAAGACAATCAGAAGGAGAGAGAATTTTCTCTTCCTTCACCTTTTTGTTCCATTCAGGCCCTCAGTGGTTTGGATGATACCTTCCCAATATGCTTTACTCAATCTACCACATTCAAATGCTGATCTTAACTGAAACACCTTCATAGACACACTCAGAAACAAAATAATGTCTATCCAAATATCTGGGTACCCCACGTCCCAGTCAAGTTGACACAGAAAACTAACCATCACAAGTATCTTATCAGGCACAAGTGCTGTGAACCCTGTTTTCAGGTGTCTCTCAGTCCCTCTGCTCGTTTCCTCCCTCATGGCTTCTCTCTCAGTTTAGCGCCTCATATTTGTATTCATTTTCGTATTCATATTCCCTCTCCCTCTCTCAATAGCTTCCTAAATCAGATTCTTTTCCCCCAGGCTTTTCTCTCTGTAATCATCATTCACATTTCTTTTCCTTTGGAATGATTTTTAACTATCACTCTTTTTCCAAACCCTCCAATGAGTTTTCAAACACCTACCTGAGGGTATGCTTGCTCCAGCTTCTGTTCATATTTCCAAATGCAACTCCTTTCACTTTCCCACATGCCCCCCTCTCCCCAACACCAGCTTTGTGACATTACTAGCTGTTCTCCCCCAAGACTCCATTTACTCATACAAACTACTCCCTATACTTGGAACCTCTTCACTTCAAAAACTTCTGTTAACTCAAATCTTGGCCCAAGGGTTCATCTCTGTGATTGTCTTCTGTCTTCCTCTGCTCTCTCTTCACCTTCTGGCAAATTCATATTACTCTCTCCTGTTATCACATGAATGTATGAAATGATCATTCTTTATATTTAAGTCTCTACTCTCCATGAGAATTTCTTCTTTAAGGGCAGATATCAAATTTTGTTCATCATTGTATCCCTAATACAGAACAGTCGACTCTCCATTACTATTTAACAAATGAAAAAATGAGTGAATAAATGATTTTTGCTAATTTTTTCTATAGGAAGCATTGTGGAATATAACATGTTTCAGTGGCAAGAGGGTTCATCTAAGATTCATCAGCCTAGTGAGTTGTTAGACCCTGTGCAAGTCGCTTAATTCCTTCCTAGTTCCCATTTGTCATTAAATAAATCATTTATGTGAAAGTGTTTTGTAAAATGTGAGAAACTATACAAACATAAGGTAAGACTTATACTGTATGTAGTCTGTTTTCCATACCCAAAAATGGAACCTGAAAGCATCTAGGCCCACCCATTTTTGATTTAGAATTTGAATCTCGTTCTATCTTTCCGAGGTGAAGATGTGCACTGGACCATCCTGGGGAGGTCAGCTTGACTGATAGTTTAGATTTTATTTGTTTTTTGAAGAAGAAAGAGTGTATCAGATATGGCAAAAGCACTGATTTTGGCAGCTGTTTTACTGCAGCCAGTATACTTTAGTAAGTGAGTTGTGCCTGGTATTTAAAAAGGGTTCTGGAGAGAGACTTCTTGGCTTTGATATAGTATCTGGCTGTAAGGTTTTGGTTTCGTTTGCTAGCTTTTTTAAATTTCAGTTTCTTCATCTTTAGAGTAGGGATAATATCATCTTAGCATTGTTGTGAGGATTAAATGAGATCAGACAAAGGCATCAGCTATGAAAATCAGTAGAAAAACTCAGGCATGTAATAAACAGAACTTTATTTTAATAACTCAATTTAACTTATTTTAAAACTTCCCACCCCTGTTGGCTGTTAACCTCAGTCCTTTGCACGTTGTCCCTTTACTCTCTTAACTCTTCTAGGTTCTACACCAGTGCTAATAGAAACATAATGCAAGTTGTATGTGTAATTTAAAATTTTCTAGAAGCCATATTTTTAAGAGTTAGATGAAATGCATTAATTTAATATTGGTAATAGCAAGTTGATTGAGAAGGTTGTAGGGGGGATATATGTGGGACCACACTGGTTATTGCTGAGACACTCCACTCCTTCAGCTCACATTTCTAATTAAATGAGGTGAAAGGAAAGGGAAGCATACAGAGAAAAACAGATCTTACTATCTCAAAACTCCATCTTGTGACATGCACTTACTTCAGTGCCTAGTGTTAAGGTACAAAGATGAGCAACTAACAAAGGTTAATGCTCATTATTATTATTATAACTAAAGCTTCTGGCCATGTTATCATATCTTTTACTTGAGATTTACTTCCTTATTAATATGTTCCTCTAGACCTATAATGTTTGACTTTCCAGAATAAGACAAAGAAGCTCTTACTCTAGTATAACTCTGCCAGCAAAAACCTTATTTGTCCAAAGGAAACAGCTGGAGAAAGAGACAATTTGATTTATAAAATGAGTCACGGTTCATTAAAAAAGTAAAGACATTGAAAAATTGCATCCCTCACAAGTATGTCTCTAAATAACTTCCAAGGTTCACTTTAGAGGTTATTCTGTGCTATTTTAAAATGTGCAGGAGAATTGGAATACAACCCATTTGACCTTAGAAGCTTAAACCTCAAGTTGCTTTTGCCTTTCATACTTTGGCATTTTCTGCACTTCCTTGGTAGATCTCTAGGCAAAGGAGGTTAAATGAATTAATTATGCATAAAGTCTTTAGACGTCCTTAGTGGCGTACCTGGCACATGGTAAGTGCCCAATATCAATCAGGTTCTTCTCAGACATTACATTTTTACATTACTGCAGTGATCAGATGGGTATTATTATTGAAATCTCCACTTTATAGACAAGGAAACTAAGGCTCTGGGAGAGTAAGTAACTGGCCCAAGCGAACACAGGTAGTAAGTGGAAGAATAAATGGTAGTGAGCAAACCCAGGGAGCCTGACTCCAGAGCCCTTACTTGTGGACATTTGGCTCTGCATGCTCCTGGGGCTCTGTAAGCTTCAGTGCAAGAGGCAGAGAGCACTTATCGGCTCTGAGCAGCAGTTACATATACTTTGATTAACACAAATCCATGAAGTTGTTACTTGATAAATACAACTTGTTTGCTGGGTATACTCTTTTAAAGCACAGGTTTATATATACGACACTTGTATCTCTATACCTATATCTGTATCTAAACCTATGTATTTATGTCTGTACCTATATCTACATCTACATCTCTGTCTCTGTTCTTTCTTGCTAATGAAAGGGACAGGAAACCATCTGAGTTCCCTTTCTAGTAATAACGATAAGGTCATGCAGATTAACCCTTCCATACATAGAATAACAAACAGCAAGAAAATGAACAAACTTAAGACATTCACAGCAGCGTGGATGACTTGCTCAAACATACATTGAGTAAAAGAAGTCAGACACAAACATACTGCATTATTTTATTTATGTATAAACAAAACCAAGTTATTGTGTTTAGGGATGCACTTTTAGATGGGAATATAGTAAAGAAAGGCAAGGACTCGAGTACCAGAAAGGTCACGGTTGTGAGTCTCTTCAGGGGACAAAGAGGGTGTCATGGTTGGAAAAGGCCAAAGAGTGGCTTCTAGGAAGTGATAATTTCTATTTCTTGACCTGGGTAATGGTTACATGGCTGTTTGCTTTATAACAGTTTATTAAGTTGATGTTTAAGTTTTCTCTGTGTGATATTTGACAATAAATAAATTTGAAAAGAAAAGTCAGGAAAGTATTACAAATATTAAGCAGTGAAAAAGAGTACAATAGTGATGACATCACTACTCTACAGTGGTGAATAATTTGAAAGTATAAATTAGGGTTTCTCAGTTGTGGTTGGGGTGGGGGCAGGAGACCTCCTACAACAGAAGCACCAAGGGAACTTTCAAAGATGCAAGTTGTCATGATTCCTCCATCCTAGATTCCCATTCATTCATTCAACGTAATTTGTTGAGCACCTGCTATGTGCCAGGCACTGTAGATACTGAGGATACTCTAGTGAACAAAAAATGACAAATCCCTACTCTTATGGAGATTACAGTCTAAAAGGGCTACAGAAGGACCCGGAAATCTGTATTTTTACAGGATTCCTATGTGATTCTTAATATGAAAACAACTCATCTATGTGCTAAACTTTCTTTAAATCCTCCCCTGTTCATACTTACAGAAAGACTCATATGAATGAAGTTAGAATTTAAAGAAAATTAATTCCTATCACACCGCAGAAAACCCAAAGCATTTTTATATAAATTGAAATCCTTAAACCAATATGAATCAAAGAAGAATAACATTCTGGTGAGTATAATTCCTTTTCTAATCGTACTTCAAACCTTCAGATACTACTGCCCACTGTCATTAATCTTTTGAGCTTTATTCCACCGCCACCATTCTCATACTGTGTCTTTTTTCCCCTAACACTCATGGGGCATTGCAAGACAGAGATTTCTTTTTTAATTAAAAAAATTATTTATTTATTTGAGGGGGTTAATTAGGTTTATTTATTTATTTTTGGAGGAGGCACTAGGGATTGAACCCAGAACCTCATGCATGCTAAGCATGCACTCTACCACTTGAGCTATATCCTCCCGCAAGACAGTGATTGTTTAAAGATGTAGTAAAGAAACTTCCCAGGTTTTATTTCTGTCTGACATAGCTTGGGCAGCTGAAATTTCATTCAGGGCATCCAAATCTTCTTGAATTCCAAGTAGTGCTTCTAACCTCTGATGGAGGAAACTAAGTGACATTAAAAGCAATAAAACAACAATAATACCAACTAAACTCCACAAAGATATTTTAAAAAAGATATTTATTTGAAAATCTTCTTATTCACTGTAAAGTAGAGATCTTCCTTGATAAAAATGGTAGAACTGAATGTAACCTGTAGATACCAGGCCCCAATTCCATTAAAGAGAGAAAGGAACTCACAGAGATAGGACATATGATCTTGCCTGTGGTAATCCTGCTAAGATAAATGGGCCTAAACCTCATTCATTCATTCATTCATTCATTCCTTCATGTAATGTGCCAGGCACTCTTCTAGGCCCTGGGGTATTGCAGTAAACAAAACAGACAAAAATCTCTGTCCTGATGGTGCTTACATTCTAGCATGTGTGTGGGGGGAGTAGGGGTGGAGAGGAAGACAGACAATAAATAAAATGTAAAAGTAAGTTATTTAGGAAATTAAAATGTAACAATTGCTATAGGGAAGGTTAAGGGAAAGAAAGTTGAGGGGTAGGAATAAAATTTGACATTTTACATCAGATGGTTAGTAAAGCCCTCGGAGAAAGTAGCATTTGAGTAAAAGCTTGTAAGAGGTAAGAGAGTGTGAGGTGGTGGCATCAGGAAGAAGCACAGTTCAGACAGAGGTGTTCAGGTTTGCACAAGCCAAATCCTGGACTAGAAGTATATTGTTGGTCACTTCTCAGAATCTAAGTTGCAAAATGGACACGTTAATTCTCTCCTGTCAGAATAATTTCAAAGGTTAAATGAGACAATGAATTTAGTGATAAATGTGAAAATTGGCACATAGAAATTTCAATCTCAAAACTCCCAGTCATTTGTTTAGTATATAAAATATACCAAATACTTCATGCATAACTATAAACAAAAAGTGCTTAATGATAAGAAGGAATTCATCATCCATAATTTATAATAGAGATATTAACCGCTGAAGCAAAGAGCGGTGGATGTGAGTTTTGAACCCTGACTTTCTGACTACAGATGCTAAGCTTACATTAGAACCCTCCGATATCGTCACTGCCCTGGTGAAGCGAGGCCTAGAACCAAGCTCACCGTTCTTCATGTCATTGTGTGACCAGTGTAGTTATTGCTGTGGCACAGCAGGGTAGATCAGGAAAGAAGTGGAGCCAATCACCTAGCACGTGGGCCTGAGGAGGATGAATAGAACAGTTAGGGTGTGCGAAACAAATAATTCTAATATTTCCTTGTTCTTTCACATCTCTTTTCCCATTTAATCTTTATAACCGTCTTGCTAATTAGGCAAACATTGTTAATTCCATTTTACAAATAAGAAAAAAGGCTTAAAAAAATGTAAGCACTTTGCCCAAGGTCATATGGCTAGAAAATGAGAGAGACAAAATATGCCCAGATATCTATCTCCAACTCCATTGTTCTTTCAGTA
Organism: Camelus ferus; assembly: GCF_009834535.1. Classification (NCBI taxonomy): domain Eukaryota; kingdom Metazoa; phylum Chordata; class Mammalia; order Artiodactyla; family Camelidae; genus Camelus; species Camelus ferus. The sequence goes on from NC_045699.1 coordinate 17,235,691, forward strand.
ATCTTATTTAGGCAAGATAGTGAGGCCTGTGGTTCTTTGTTCCCTGGAAGTAAAATGGAAGGGGAAGAGGGAGTGGGCTGTGGTGTCTGTGCCTTTGCACACATGTACCTTCTGCTAAAATGCCTTCCCTGCTTCTCTTCCCTTGTCTGTGTGGAGACCCTAACGTGCTTAAAAAATACGTTATGTTTTAGAGTAGTTTTAGATTTACAGAATTATTGCACCAGTTATATATATATGGAGTATCCCATATACCCCACACTCAACTTCCCCTATTACTAACATCTTACATTAGTGGGATAATTTTGTCACAATTAATCAATGGACCAGTATTGATACCTTATTAGCTAAAGTCCATATTTCATCTAGATGTCCTCTTTTTTCCCCCAAGCATCCTATTTCTGTTCCAGGTTCCCATCCAGGATACCACATTCCATTTAACAGTCATGTCTCCCTAGACTACTCATGGTTTTGACAGCTTCTCGGACTTTCCTTATTTTTAATGCCGCTGACAGTTTTGAGAATTTCAGGTGAAGCATTTTGTAGGACTCCCTTCAGTTGGGATTTGACTGATGTTTTCTTGTGATTAGACTAGGGTTATGTGTTTTGGGGAGGAAGACCACAGAGATGAAGTACCATTCTAATCACATCATATCAAGGGTCCATACATGCTACCAGTACGACTTACTACTCTTAATGTTAACCCTGATCACAAACCAACAAAAACAAAAAAATGTTATACTCTCTCTGTTTCACTGTTTTTCCTATCTTTTCTCTGATATCATTGGGGAAAGTAGGAAAGTGAAAATAAAATAAGAGATAGTGGAAAAGAGAAATATTTCAAAAAGAAGATTAAATGTTTTTTAGACTTCATCAGAAACGTGTAGAGAAATATGTACTTCAAGTAGATCTGTGCACGCAGACTGACAGAAGCATGACTAGGGGAAATAATTTCTCTTTTTTACCCTGAATGTTCTTCATATTTACTCTCTTATTCCCCTTATACCATACTATGTCAAACAACTAAAGGTAAATTCAAAAATTTAAGAATTAAGAAGAAAATTACATTCGAAATGTTGTAATCTAGAGACTATTTAGGGTAACTTCATGTCATTCAGTATGATCAAAATGGAATTGATGCCCCTCTAGGAGTCAGCCAAGGGCTTTTCCACTCAACCTTGTGAATTTCACTCAGTCAGTTTGATGCCCTATTTCCTTTTTACATTAAAAATCTACTTCCATGGACTCTTTAATATTGATTTTTCTATTTGGAATGAAACTTGACTGAGCCTTCCTAAATAAGAAAGAAATAAAAAGCTAAAATTAAGCATTTTTTTTGTACCATTTGTGTGTAATTTACAATGGATTTGGGAATCAGTGTTCCTCACATATTACAAATATCTATTTACATTGCATTGTGACTTTATTAGATGGTCATAAGCATAAAATAATTATTTGAGCAGGAGACAAAAATATATGGACATTAATATAAGAACACAACTATACCTGATCGAATTTAAAGTTATAATCAGCACTTATGTCATCCACACTATTCCTGATGGTATTCAAAACCCAAGAGTGTTTTCCCTCTTTCAGCGTGTGTGAACCTAATAGAGTTTGCTCAGAATCATAGCATCCTAGAATAAAAGTAAGTGTGGTTTCATGGAAAATGAAGAAAAGCCAGACCCACCTCTGCCCCCAGTGGCTGGATGACCTGAAGTCACTCATCTGGGAGCTACTGAATCTCTGCCTATAAAATGAGAGTTTATACCAGCTGGTCTACAATGTCTTTTCCTGTTTCAACATTCTTTGAATCTAAAACATCATTTCTAACTATCCAACCCTCAAATCATAAACCATGCACAAAATCTCTTTCTATAGAGATTTCTGAACACACAGGCTCAGAAATTCCCTGTGCATCACTAAATTATCTTCTCTTTGTTGGGAAATTAATAGTCCCAGGATTCTTTCATTATATCAATGTTACTAAACCAATGGTAAATCAAGTTTAACTTGTGCTTAGGAAGGCATTTATTTATTCAGAGTGATGTTTTTTAAAGAAATACCTTAGTTAGCATATGGTTATTCCCATTGAAAATAAAAATCAAATGAAAAAAGTCAATCACCCTATTTCTTTTTGAACTAATTTGGTTGTTAGTATCATTTGAAAAGTTGGACACTCATGCAAAATTGCCTCTGAGTATAGAATTTCCCTTGTGGCTAATATAAATTCATAGACTATTCCAAGATGGGCATAGTCATAGTTAGTCATTTGAGAGAATAGAGTTGTGCATACCTGTGCACCATAGAAAAACACCCACACATACAAAGGCTGCATTTTTAACCAGACCCAAAATGAGAAAATAAAAGAACTAGAATGCCTTCTTACCACCTCCACCCTAACCACACCTTCCTGCCCTAAGCCTATTGCCCAAACCTGGCTATGACCCAGTGTTTGCCTCTTTGAAATTTGAAAAGATGTTGAGAGGAAAAGGTGAGCAAAAGAATAAGGTCAGGAAGGGAAATTGGTGAAAATAGATGAAGAGCAGGAAATTCAGTTGAGTGTGGCTTTCTGGAGTGAATTGCTGTCATTTGGAAATGTAAGAAAGCAATTAAGCCTGTAAAAATAACTAGGATGTTACTCATTCTCATATTTCCTCCACTATGCTCAAAAACTAGATGAACATTGATCAACTCAGTTGAATTAGACAAATAAGGCTTGTCTTACTGACTTTGAATAAAATTTCTCTCTTCAGCAACCAATGGTAGTTCAGGAAATTCAGTAAGATTCATTACTTTAATCATTTGGCTTGGGCCTCTTAAAATAGATCACTGATTCAACTTAATTTTCTTCTCCTTATACCTCCCAGATGGTGCTTAATCTCTAGAGAAGGATCAATAGTTCATTCCCTAGCGGCCTTTCTTGAAACTTGTCTTAATTCTTCCTTCCTTCCCTCTGTCTCTTTGGACTTTGCTTTTAGAAGATAAGTTAGTTGAGCTTTTTCAGCCCTTGCATCTGCTTTAAAACCAAGCAGCCCGCTGAGTCCTTTAAAAGAGCAGGTAAATTCAAAGATAGAACCCCAGAAAAAACAATAATAAGGAAGGGAAGATGGTGTCAAGAGAAAAGCATTTCTATCAGGATATAGCAGTCAAAACTCCAGTCATCTGATAAGTCCATGTAGATGGGGCAGAGGGAGATGCTAATTGGGTAGCTGGGAGTTAGGGAAATGTGCTGATGCTCATAGTTCTGGGGGAGATGAAGCTAGGTGAGAATTATACAGGCCTAGAGCCAAGCCAGTGGCTGCTCCACTATTAAGGCCAAAGCTTGTTGGTCTGGTTGGGTCAATCTATTTTGCATCTTTAAAGAATATGTGAAACAAAAATTTGAGACAATTATTTGGCTTCAATCAATTTTAAGCAGGTAGACCATAGTAATTAAATTCTCAAAACCATTGCTTGGTTTGCTACTGCATTTAATACCTTGATACAAATATGTTTCCATTATTTTTCACTCCAAAAAATAAAGAAGAGCTTAGATAAGGAAGAACTTGTAGCTTGCAGAATGCTCGTAGTCTTAGGGCATTCATAATTAATAATCAAGCTGCAATTTCTGCAAGAAGAAAGGGGGCCATCTATTACATTAGCATGTACGAACAGTTTGGCTTATTAAATCTGAGCTGAGCCAAGTTACTTGTCATACACCAGCAGCAACATCAGCATTGCAGAAGTAAAAAAGTGAGAATGTTACCAGCATCAGCATTTATTCACTCATCTCTCACACAGTGATTGAATTAACTAAGAGTATATCCTTAACGAGGAAGCAGAGTTAAAGAGAGATTACTGCATTTGAAAAATATCTCAGCTGAAAATGGCTAGGAAGGAATTTGATTCAATTTCATTACAACAAAACTTTATTAAGCATTTATATATGTAACACATTTTAACGGCAATTTAAGCAATTTATGAAAGATACAGTCACATATGTGCTTTAATACAAGATATTGATAAAAAGGTTAGATGGAGGCACATCATGATAAATCAAGAGGTCATCAATCCCAGGCTATAAATAGGTTTGAGTTTGAATCATAGCTCCACCAGTCATTATCAGTGTGATCCCGGGCAAGTTACTTAATCTCTCTGAACCTTGCTGTTCTCATCTGTAAAATGGGAAACATAAAAGTTGCTTTATATGGTTATAGAGTACAACAGGTAGTATACACACAGCATTAAATTAGGATGTATTATACCCTCTTCATTCTGCCCAGGATTAGGGAAGGATGAAGTTAATTCCAGTACGAATTAAAGAATGGACCTTAGAGGAAGCTGTAGAACTTTAATAAAAGATGTGATGAGGTGATTTCATTTGCAGAACCAAATGAATAGAGGCAGAGTTGTTGAAGCACATACATGTTTGGGCTTGGTGAATGGTCCAATGTGACCAAACCAGACAGCATAGGAAGGTTTGAAAATATAGCACAGAGGAGTAATTAGTGATATAACTAAAACATAGGAAACAACATTTTTCTGAGGCAATGTTGAGAAGATGGAGTAACATGATTTGACATATTTCAGAAAGGTAACTCATGGAGCTAATGGAGTACGACCATCTGTACACTATTAGAGACTACCAAATAGCCTTTGTAAAGGATGGTAATAACATAAATGCAGATCATAATGGTAAGAAAGGATTTGAGGAAATGGGCATAAGAAAGGGGTCTACAGTAGAATCTGCAAAACAAAGTAAAGTCCCTTTCTCTGGGGACCAACACTTGTAAGATTCAGAGCTATCATACCAAGATTTTTTTTCCTTATTTGAGGATTAGAGATTATAAATAATATTGCCAATAGAAGTTGACTTATTTTTTAACAAAATAGGTCTAGGGTCATGACATATTTTCTAATATATATTTGCATATCTACACTGAATAAGATGTGATAACGTATTTAAATTCAATGCTTGTTGTTTTTCGGTCTGGGAGAACAGAAGTCTCAGACTAGCGTGCATCAGGATCACCTGAAGGGCTTGTGCAGAGTTTTGATTCAGTAGGTCTGAAGTGGCACTCAAGAATTTGCTGGTCTAGAGACCACAATTTCAGAGAGAGAGAGAGGTGCCTGTCCCTTTGTTAAGGCCTGGTGGTTTTCACCCAGATAAAGGCAAATTGGATTAGTCCACTTGGAAGAATAGGAAAAGTATTTCAAACTCTATTCTAAGAAAACTAATCAAGGAATTAGCTTATCCTTCTCCTCCTGCTGGAGAAGTAGCCTGGAAATTTCCTTCGGAGTTTCAGTTTGTATGTTTTTGTTACTGAGTTCTGTCATTCACCCCAGTCATGAATGAGCCATATTGATTTCAGACTTAGGACCACCTGAACAATGAAAAGTTTTCCATATTGAAGCAGAAAGCTAAAAGCCATGTAGGTAATATCCAGTTATTTGGGGGTAGGGATTACATTTGACAGAAAATAGAATTCATGTGAGATTCCTTAACTACATTTGTCTCTTGGTACATTGAAATTTCTGTATCATTGCTCAGAAAATAAAGAATGGTTCACACACACACACACACACAGAGTTGCTACTAATTTGTTGGTTCTTAAAACATTTGAATGTAGGGTGTGAGGTAGAAATTTGTGCAGAGATGACTGCCGGGTTTTAACTTGGATGTCTGGTGGAGAGAGACAACACCAAGATAGGAAACCCAGGAGGAGGAGGAGCAGATCTTGGTGGGAGACAATGAGGTTGAATTTAAGTTGTCACAGAGGCTTCCAAGTGGAGATTTTCCACTGACAATATGGATTTGGTGCTTAGATGTTTGTCTCTATAAAAATAATAGTTGTATTTGTGGGATTGAATGGACTTGCCAAGGAAGAGATCATAAGTAGAGAGAAGACACAGGAGTCTTGTTCTTAATTTGCTAAGAAAAGCATATACTATTTAAACTTGTTTTCTGAAAATAATTGTAAAAAGGGTGTGGGTAACTTGAAAAACGAAAACTTTGCTAAGGCAAAATTATGGGCATTTATGGGCTATTTCTAAGCTTTGGAAGTCTTCAGCATAAGTCAACATGGATATTTCACCATAAAAATACCCCTTGGAGCTAATACCAGAGAAAGAAAAATTAGACTAAGTAAACTGGTCCCTATTATGCTACTTTTTATTGTTATGTTCTTTGTAATATAGTAGGATGTTCAGCCTAAAATCATCTACTTTCTGCTCAGTTGAATATTTTTCAAACTTCTAAAATTGTTTAATAAGACATACTATTGGATCAACTCTGTATGAAATCATATCATATTATTGGAAACAATGACTTGACTATTTTTATATCTGGGGCTTTCTACCTTTTCAACCTACATACCATGAAAAAAATCACAGAATACAAAAGGTGCAGGAGAACATAAAGATGACTTGATACAACCCTCTCCTTTTACAGGTTAGACAATTTAGACCCCAAGTAGCTAAGTTGCTAAAGATGACCTAAGTAAAAGCAGATTCAGGACAAGAATCCAGGTTTCCTGACCCCAACTCTGGTGCTCTCTGCCCTACAGCATTTTGCGTATCCTCCCGAAGTACCTGTTGCCCCAGTCCTAAATCATTTCACTCCAGGGATGAGTCTTTAAGCAGGAACACTTTCTTTTCTATTTCTCTTTAAAGCTTAAAAAAAAAAAAAAACCTTAATTCCCAAAGAGAATATGAATGAAGCATCCCCAGGAGCCATCCACATAAATAAGTAAGATTTGGGTTTTACCTCAACATTTTAAGTTGAAAATGAACAGAACAAATTTTTTTAAAGTGTGACAGAAAAAAAAATCTTTCTAGTCATCACTTCCTTTTACACTCTTAAACAGAGACTCAAGCTGCTCATATACATAATACCAATTTAAAAACTAAAACCAACAAAGGATTATTTTGCCAACAGTGATGCCAAACTGATTTGACTGAATCTTTTGGGCTTCATATAGATGCAACTTTAGAGATATATATATATATATATATACACACACACACATACACACACACACACACGTGTGTGTGTGTATCTAAATATATGTATATACACACTTGTATGTGTGTGTATCTACCCATTTACACACATACACTTTTTTTTTTTCTGTCTCCTCTAAAGTGAGTTTCTTAAGAAGACTAGAGAAAACAAAAAAATTAAATTACTGTTTCCAGCACATCCTGAGATACCTCACACAAGGAAGAGAAATTAATAGGGAGTTTAAAAGAAAGATTAGTTAGATGTCCTGTTCAGTTGAAGAGTGCCAAGTGAGTCAGCTTCAGTGGAGGCCCTCTGGCATCATGGATAGAGGGATGGCTTCCTATACTAGCTTGAGCTCTGCTGATAGAAATAGCTGCTGTGACCAATTCAACAGTTCTCCTTGTTTTTTCAAGGCACAGCTCTACCTCTCCATGGAGCGGTGATCCATCCCACAGAGCCATCAGGAGCATGGAGGGCTTAATGGGATTTGCATTAGGCCACTGGAGCTCAGTCGGCCCTTCCCCTCTTCTTCCGCTGTCCATCACATCAGTTTTCTCCTTAGTATCTTCCAATTTATCTGACTATAATTTGTCTTAAGGGGTTCAAAAAGCATTTCTTCAAACAACTTTGTCCCTTTTTTTCCCAAGAGCCCTTCTTTTGTTTTTAAGTAATAACTGACAGTCAAACAATGTAGATGGTACCGGTAAATCCTTATACAAATTAAGAAATTTGAAGGTATTTCCATTCCAGGGTTTTAAATATGTAAACAAAATTGAGTTATTTTTTAAAAGACTATTTTATAAGTTACATGTCTATTCTTTGAACCCAAGTATAACATATTTGAGGACATTTTATCTGTGGTTCCACTAATAGAAACCAAAACTGAATTTGCTATCTGCATAAAATTTAAATTCTGTGTTCCCAAGCCAGAATTTTCAAAGGCTGTCCTTTCTCTAAGAACCAGTCCTCCACACACCTGTGGATCTTGCCCTTTGGGGCTCCATGGACGAGAGTGTCTCTTCAGGTGGTAGTGTCTTCTAACTTTACTAACACGGGAGGGAGAGAATTCTAAGGACTGTTCTTGTACTACATTTCAAGACTAGGTGATACAATGTAAGCATGAGTCATCTTGACATCGCTCCTTACTCAAGGAGACATCAACATCAGTGTCAATTTGAGTGAAATAGAGAAAAGGCAGGATCATCCTACAGCCTCAATCCTCTTTCTCAAGTGCTGAATCATCACCTGTTGCACCATCTTAAATCCCATGCAGTTGGCTCCTGGCAAGTGTCCCATCATGCTTGTGCAGCCTTGGACCCATTTTGGTCCTTCTGGAGACTATACACAGGTTCCTGGAACCGCACGTTTCAAGGGAGGCTCTGTGAATCATTCTCTATAAGTGAACACAGCATTTTATTTTTCAACAAAGAGACAAGAGAAACCCCACACAGGGCTTCAGGCACACCCTAAGCTAACTCCTCATTCCACATGTGTGTGAAAACGCATGTGTCAGTGCTGGCCCTAGAATTTATGTGCAGACACACCCTTTGAACCATGTGCTAAAAACAGGAGAAAATAATTCCTTCCCTCTTGTCCTCCCTGTCTTCTCTCTTCACTACATCTGGTGAAAAGCCAGTCAGTTTATCTGAATCAAGACGAAGAGTTAACTGCTTTGTGTCAAAAAAATTTTCCCTGTGACTCATTGTTCGTGATGAGGTCTTATGCAGCCAACTGGAGCGTTAGTCCAAGTTCCACCTTAATGCAAGTTGGACAGTTGTCCTAGAATTTGAGAAGCAAACACCTAAGGAACTTTAAAAAAATAGAATAACTTCTGTTTTTGATGAATCATCTCTGATCTAAATACAATCGTAGAGGCATTGCAAATAGCATTAGCTAACTAAACTTTTAAAATAATTTCCAGAGAAACCAGGAGTATAAATTCAACTATAAGAACAATGTAATGTGTATTTTTGATTGAACAGATTTATTACTCGAGCCATCTCTGTGGCTTATGTGCTTTTAAATTTCTACCAGCTTCGCTACACTTGTTTCCTATTATTTTCTTCATGTAATCTTTCATAAGATATTTTTCTAGCTTATCTCCTACTACTTTTCATCTCATGCTTTTGATAGTTTGCATTTGCAAAGCACGTTACAGCTTACAAAGGAACTGTACTCATGCATTTCTTTTTTCATTTTTCAATCCTACAGCCTGTGAGGTTGGCAGCTCTACATCCCCATTGTCCAGTTGAGGAAACTGTAGGTTCAAGAGCTCCAAAGATCTGTTATAGGTCACATTGCCAGCAAATGACAGGAATGTGACCAGAACCTTGGATTTCTAATGCCAAGTTCCCTTTTACTCTCAGCTGCTGACTGTTGCCCATCCACACCACATATTTCTATGTTTCAAAGGCTTTATATACACCAGTTTTACCCTTGATTACTTAGCCTCTACCTCTTATCCAGTTCACAGATTCTCCAAGATTCCACATTGTGTGGGAGAGGATTGTGCTGTGTAATGACATTAGTTGGTCCCCTCCAATTCTTCATAAATTAAGGTTGAGGTGGGAGCTGTGTGGCTCTTAGGACAGTTGTGGAGGTATGACCAGAATAGACTGACTTCAGTCAATGTAAAATGCCTCCACATGGTGCAGTTTGAGCTGGAAGGGTACTTCAAATCATCTCCTTCACAATGTAGTCATGCTGCCTAAGATGCCCAACAGTTGAAGTACACTCTTTAAAGCCATGACTTTTGTGAAAATCTTTTTGTTTTCTTTTGTCTTTTCTTCATTAGTTCTTCTTTATCATTTTTCTTCAGGGCTTCCTTCTTACTTTCAAGCTCTCTCTCTTGGGTAGGGGGAAGGACTGAATATGTCGGGGTGCTCCCTTTCTCTTTCTGTTCGGTGTAAGGCTTCATCGAGTCTCTCGTCATCCATTCCTTCTTCATTCCTTTATCTCTCTTTCCTTCCTCCTTCTTTCTTTATCTTTCTTCTTTCTTTCTTTCTTCTTTTTCTTTTCTGTTTCTTTTGTCTTCTTTTCTTTTTTCTTCTTTCCTTCTGTCTTTCCCTTAGCATATAGTTCGCCTATATAGTAGTTTAAAATGATCCCAAACAATTCTGATCGTCTTTGTGTATGCATACTGTCCCTCCCATCAAAAGGTAGAGCTTGTGTTTCCCACCCATGAATCTAGGTTGGGCCTAAGAAGAAAGTAATCTGCTGAGACTTCTAAGCTCATGAAAAAGGCCTGCTTCCTTCGTTTAGATCCGTAAGCCACCATGTAAGAAATCCAGGTTACCCTGATGGAGAGAGAGGCCATAAGGAGGGGCCCTGAAAAAGGAAAGTCCTGTAGAGAAAAGCCTATGGAGGAATGACAAGGAGCCAATCCCCAAATCCTGTCTGCAGCCCAAAGGCTATCTGGTCACAACCTCGTTAGAAAACTCAAGTAAATCTAATAGAGGAACCACCCAGCCAGGTTGCAGACAGTCATGAAATATAATAAAAATGGTAGTCATTTTAAGCCACTAAACTTTAAATGGTTTGTTATGCAAAACAAGTTGGTCACTTACCCCTTAGTCTGGATGTTCAGTAACCTTCAGCAAGTCTTTGAAAAAACTGGCCCCAAAATAGGCCCAATTTTGGAATAGATTTGGGTGATCTAAGGCGGGGAGACGGTAAATGGTATATGTTGGTCAGTGGGTAGAGTCAAGAGAATTTGTGCCAAAAATGGAATAGGAACCCAGAAAAAGGAGGAAGAAGAAGTAATATCTTCTAGGATTTTATGTAACTTGAATTCCTTTCTGTGTCTCAGGTTTAAAAAAAAAAAAAATAGAGAAAAATGCTGCCCAGAGAACAGGTTTGCTTGCCTGGGCCTGACGCTTCAAAGGGTGCACCTATTTTCTTTTTTCATGCTGATTCCTGGGTACAAGTATTATAAAGCAAATTCAGTGAAGAAAACTCACCCAGTTATGCTTTGGGGGATTGGACCAAGCAAATAATCAGTTGAAATCATCTTTTGTATATCTGGAAAAAAGTACATTTGGGGGAACATCGGAGGCATTTGGTACCTTTTTTTCCCCAATTTAACTGATCAGGGGCTCCACCAGACCCCTGAGTGGCTAGGATGCAGGCAAAGACTCTCTCATATACACTGATGGATTAATTCTGGGCCCTAACTCTTCTCCATCCAAAGGAGAAAAACTAGATCATCACTTGATCCACCTATTATTTATTGTTAGAGTGCCTGTCTATTTGGAATGCCCACAAAACTTTGGATAAAGCTAAGAAATTTGGAAGAAACATGCAAGTTAAAACTAGCTCAAAGTCACTTGCTTCTTCTGTTTATTTATTTGGTCTGAGATGATTCCCACATTCACTTACCATATGGCATTAAATCATTCTGGTCCTTGAGTTATTATTACATGATTCAAAGAGTATAATTTACAGAATTGCCAGCCCAGGCTGCACTCTGTCCCACACCAAAAAAAGACCACAAGGAGGGGAGAAGAAAAATGACTGTTTCCTGGTAGCCCATATTTACGCAATTTTCTCCCACCACAGATTGTTTTGGCAGTCTAGACAGAGCCTTGTAAAATCCTTCCCTGATGTCATCCACATCCTCCCTTGATAAGTTCAAAATGAGTCCGGGGCAAGCATGGCTCCTCTAGTAATGTCATACAAATAATTAGTGCCGCGCCACCCCTGAGAGGCCTTTGGACTCCAGTGATTTCCACATGAAGGAATGGACTGATGAGCTGGCCACCAGATTATGTAAATATGTGGTGGAGAATGCAGCTGCTGAAGGGAAAAAAAGAAACACACATATGGGTATTTCATGTTCTAAAAGAACTTTGCGGAAAACAAAACAGATTAGAGAGAGAAGCGGGCTAGACTCAGGGAAAGAACGATTAAGGAAATTATTTTCTTATTGAAGCCAGGGGCACACTCTGAAATTAATGATTCCTTAGAAGACAGCTTAAACCTATGTTTCTAAGAGGGTACATTTGATCTTATTTCTATCATTTTTGTAGAGGTGGACATGGTTTTAGTTAGGATTTGAAGTTCAGGTTATGAGAGCTGGAATTTGTTCTTTTATCATTTTATTTCTTTCTTTATCCATCAGTGGAGTAAGAAATTGCACACACCAACACACGTATAATAGGACAGAAGATACAGAGCAATGTTATTCTTCTCTAATAAAAGGTAACAAAATATACAAGACACATTAAACAGTTGTCAGGCTTATAGCCTCAGTAAACATCAATTCCAGTTTGCTAGAAAAGAATTTCTGGATCAGAAAGCGTAAGGACAGACATCCCCCTATTAAAAGTTTGAAAATTTTCTTTGTGCTGAATTCTAATTTTCATGCAATTATATACTTCTGGCCTTCACAGGTAACTGAAAGAAAAGTACTTCTCACACCACGCTTTTAATATTCTCTTCAATTTAGCTAAATTGTCCCCCAAGATGAAGTTATATAAAAGAAGAGTAAGAAGTGTTCAATTCTTTTCTCACATTTTCTCTGCAGTTGGTTATTTCAGAAGAGAAGGAAATACTTTGACATATGTTTTTTCCCTGCATCCTGACATGCTTCTCAGCTCCTTATCCTCTCCTCTCTCCATTTAAGAGTCGAATGCTTCCTTCAGGCCTTCTGTGTCTCTTTTTTCTGCATTGTTCCAGTGCTTTTCTAAGTGTTCTGTACAGCCTCCACTGGTAACAAAAACACAGACCTAATCTTGTTCTTTCATAGCTTTAAGCCATTCGATGGCTCTGAACTCCCTACCATGCCCTGCAACAGCCTCTGCCTGCCATACATTCCTACCTACCCTCTGCTAGAGCCACATCTTCCACCATCGCCTGGTCCCAGTTCCTTTGAAGTGTGAATGCCTATGTCAGTTCCTGCCCCTCCTTCAGGAATGCACCCCACATCGTCTGCCTGGCCTTGTTCACCCTTATACTGACTACAGCTTCTGACTGAACTCTCTGCTGTTATGTAACCTAAGCTCGCCACCCCCAACTCTGTAGCTTCCCAGACTCTAACCTCCACTCCATCCCTCAGGTTTGCCTCTCTGACTCTGACCTCTTCGTTTGAATACATTTTTATTGTAATATAATTGGCATGTAACAGTGTATAAGTTTAAGGTACACAACATGTTGATTTTTATATATTACAACATGATTACCACTGTAACATTAGCTAATACCTGTATCACACCACATAATTATATCATTTCTTTTTCTGTGGGAATAATTAAGATCTTCTCATGTTTATTGCAGCATTATTCACAATAACCAAGATACAGAAACAAACAAAGTGTCCTCCAGTGGATAAATGGGTAAAGAAGTTGTGGGATATGCACATTCATCCATGAGAAAGGAGGAAATTCTGCTATTTGCAACAACATGGATGGACCTTGAAGGTACTATGCGAAGTGAACTGAGTCAGACAGAGAAAAGATAAATACTGTATGACATCACTTAGATGTGGAATCTAAAAAAGACAAAGTCTTAAAAACAGAGAGTAGAATGGTGATTACCAGGGGCTGGGGGTGTAGGAGGCAGGAATCGGGGAGATCTTGTTTAAGGGTATGAATTTCCAACTAGTAGGTAAATAAGTCCTGGAGATATAATGAGTAATGTAGTGATTATAGACAACCATGCTATATTATAAACTTCAGAGCTGTTAAAAGACTAGACCTGACTCTGGCCTTTGATGTTGGTCCACAACTATCATTTGCGTCGTCTGCCTTGATTGTCTCTCAGTTGCAGGGCTTAATATTTTATCAGACTGTTCTAGGCTGGCACAATGGCTTAATTTTACCTCAGCTCTAGCCGACAAAGAAATCCCCAGGTTCCCTGGGGGTCCCATAAAACTGGGTGCTCTGTTCTCCAGTAGAGAATCATCTTGTATTATTTTTATGTTTTCACCAGGCAGTAAGCTTTTAAAAACCAGTCATAGTGTCTTACTCATTTTGGCATCCTCAGGGCATGATTTAGTGCCTGATTGTTGAAAAAGTGGGTTTGAGTCTCCAATTTCCTACCTGTTTATCTTATTATATCTGCCTGCTTGATCAGATTGCCTGGAAAATAGTGAGCCCTCAACAAATATTTCTGGATTAAATGAATATGGTTTTAATTTTCCTCCATACTGCTTGACTTGTTACAATGAACATAAATAGTGCTTGGAATTTTAAATCAAAAAAGGGAGAGAAATAAAGACATCAAAGTATCATATATATAGAGAGAGAGACAGACAGACAGACAGAGACATGTTCATTGCAACATATTTTGTATCAGCAAAAAAACTGACTACACCCTTAATGCCTATCAGTAGGTAAGAAAATAAATAAATTGTGTTATATTTATATTTAACTGGTCTGGACCAGTTAAAATCATCAATAATATATATAAAAATATAATGATAAGTGAAAAATATTGCAAAATTGTGCACTGACTTACGTAAAATTAAAAGCATAAATAAGATGACAGCATATGGATACTACTATGCACATATAAAATGATGAAAACTGATTTGGAAGTGCACATTCAAAACTTATTTTGGTCTTAGTCTCTGAGAAAGGGGGTTGAGGAGTAAGAGTCATATTTAAGAGGTATTTAGATTCATCTGCAAGTTTTTATTTCTTAAAAAACATGGGGAGCAACTTTGGCAAAAACATTAACAGTTGTTAATTCTAGGTGGTAGAAATATATAAGTATTCATTATATTGTCCTTTGAGCTTTTCTATGTTTCTTCCATTTCTCCAATAACATGTAGAAATGAGGGCAAGTTAACACTTACACTCAAATTACAATGGCTCATCTGCCATCTCATCTCATCTGCCCTGGTCCAAGTGAAAAGGACACTATGAGGGTCCTTGGGTGTCTCCTTTGTCTACAGGAACGAGGCTGCTCATGTCCTTCCACTGCAGCCTTGTCTTAATCCACTCAGGCTGCCATACAGCATGCCATGGACTGGGAGGTTTATAAACAACAGAAATTTTTTTCTTACACTCTGGAGGCTGAAAAGTCCAAGATCAGGGCGCCTACAGATTTGATGTCTGGTGAGGGTCAACTTCTGGTTCCTAGGTGGATGACTTCTCCCATGTCCTCACATGGCAAAGGGCAAGGGAGCTCTCTGGGGTCTTTTTACAAAGACACTAATCCCATTTATGAGGGCTCCACCCTGGCAACCTAATCACTTCCCAAAGCCCTCGTCTCTCATCACTTTGGGAGTTAGATTTCCACATAGGAATTTTGAGGGGACACAAGCATTCAGTCTATAGCATTTGTCAGTGTGTCTGCTTGTCCTCTGTTCTTTCTGAGACAGTGTTGCTTGGCTGGATACAGCTGCCTGATCCCTCATGGCTCCAAAGTCAAAGGGTAGTCTAAAGTCCAAGTGCGTGTGTGTGCGTGCTTCTATGTAAATGTTTGTGTGTATGTGTGCCTGTGTGCATATGTGGTGTGTGTGCATACGTGCTAGAGAGCTAGCTCTCTCCCAGTTCTGTGCCTCCCCTTCAGCACCTGGGCATCCCCACAGCCTGCCTCTGTTCACAGTCTCTAAGTCAAGAGCACAGATAATTCTTCATCTCTATAAGCACCTAGTAGCCATCTCAAAGGTGGTGCTATGGGGATAGACACCATGCTTCCCCACCCACCCACCACTTTTTCAACTTTTTGATCTCTTCCTGGCACCCATGCATTTGAAGAAGGAGAAAAGGGGAAGCAAGTGGGAAAAAATGAATGCCTTTCTCCTACTTTAACCTCAAAACCAAAAGCTAAAGCCCAAGCGTATCAACTTATGCAAATAGCCTTCCCAGTCTGCCAAAAAGCAGACAATTTGAAGAGCTAGGACAACATGCATTGTAACAACAACTAGAGGTATTACCTCAGAAAAATGCAGGTAGCAACAAGAATTCCTATAAAAGACTATGCCCCAGGAGCTAGTGTACATTAATCATGGGTATTTGTGTAACAGGTAGAAAGAGCATACTGGGAGCTCAGGAGATAGCCCATTTCCCCCACAGCACAGGAGGACTCCCATGACCAGCTTGGCTGGGGAGATAGGCTTCGTGCTGGCCCACGTCATGCTGCTACCACGTGCACTGGGCTCATGTCACCGCACAGAAATGCTGCACGTTGCAGGGCTCATTAAGCCTGAGGTCTCCCCAGGTGGTGTCTCCGTGTGCTGCCCCTTTGGGAGGCTCTGTGCTCCTCTCCACATAGTCTGTGTTCTGAACACTGTGGCCCTGGAGGGAAGAATTTCTTCTTGCATAGTGTCCCAGCTGAAAATATGTCTTCCATTTGTATCCTTATATGAAACTCTGACCCTTCCTAAGTAATAACATTAAATACTCCCTGGGCAGCACATCCCTGCTACCTCTCATTGCAAAATATGCTCTGCAGGCACTAGTTTCGAAGGATGCTATGGCTGTTTTCTGAGGGAAAACTAAGGCAGAAGGGAGGTTTCTAGCCTCCAATAAGCTTGATAAATACAGGGTTACACAAAGTTTAAAAAAAATTTTTTAACTGCAGGACTTTTCAGAGCCCTTAATATACTTTGCATATTGTGACTTTTCAAAAAGTAATTATAGTGTATTAAAGCAAATGAAGTGTAATTACAGACTGTAGCATATGGTACAAAAGGGCAAAGAGGAACAGTGATGGAGAAGGAAGGAGGGAGCAAAGGGACCTCCTGTAGGTGATCAAAGATGGTGGCCCCAAGTGGGCGATATTTACAGCAGGAGGAAAGAGGAGAAAGAGTCAGCCTTTCAAAGAGTTAGGTGGAAAAGAGAGAAGGGAGGTCGAGGGAACAGCGTGTGGGTAGGTCCTGAGTCTGGCAAGAGCTAGGGCAGCTGTGGAGTGAAAGCTGTCAATGGACTGAAGATGAGCTTTGTTGGGATTTTATCAAAAGTACAACAGAACATCAAGAAGGGCTTACTCCAGACTCTGGAGTCACACTGTGGTCCTATTCACGCCCAGTGCCTTACAGACCTCACCGGGGCCTGAGAAAGAGGCATTGTCCTTGGATGCCAGTGGCCAGAGTGGTAGTTAGACATGTAAAGGAACAATTCAGTGTCCTAAGAGCATTGTAGAAGTAGAAACAAATGATGTGGGGGTGCAAGTTAGGGACACATAAACCCTGCTTGGTGAGGGGTGGGTGTCTCTTTCTAGATGCACAAGCCTAGCTTTTGAGAGCCTTTCCACAGCGCATTATATGGCTTACAGCCCAGTTGCTTTCTGCTACCTGGCACATCGGGTGTCACACTGAACAGGGACAATGCATGTCCAAAGGAAGTGCAAGAGAAATGTAAAGAAAAAGTTAACTTTCTTCCTGACATCCCCTCAGACCCAACCTGTCCCCTGCTGCCTCTAGCTCTGTGATCTCTGTGACACATGTTTGAGTCTGTCACTGCTGAGGAAACCCTTTCTCAAGAGGTTTAGATCCAGGTGCCTCAGAGGAGCAAATGAAATCCTTCTTGGTCTGGGTCTTCCCTGTCGCTTCTCCCAGGTGCAACATTCTCTGCAGCCCTTGAACTCCTCTTTGTTCCCTGAACACATCACACATTTTCTAGCCTCCGTGTTTTCTCCTTGTATTTGCTGTTCTCCTGGCTGGGATGTCCCCTCCCCTCCTGTCCACTAAAGGGGACACTCACCTCATTCACGAAAACTTCCATCATTTCCCAAGTAGAGATGATTCCTCTGTCCACCTCATATAAGACCTTATTGTAAAACATTGTTTGCAGGTCTGTTTTCATGCTAGACTGATTTCCCCAAAGTCAAGGACTTAATATTATTAATTTCTGTATCCCTTGTATAGCACAGTACAAGACCCAAAATGGGCATTCAATAAATATTTGATTAATTGAAGTAAAGAATAATCCTCAAGGGGAAAATCCCAGAAAGAACTTTTTTTTAAACATTTTTAATTGATTTATAATCATTTTACAATGTTGTGTCAAATTCTAGTGTTCAGCACAATTTTTCAGTCATACATGGACATATACACACTCATTATCACATTTTTTCCTTTGTGATTCCCTGTGCTATACAGTATAATCTTGTTTATCTATTCTACAATTTTGAAATCCCAGTCTATCCCTTCCCACCCTCTGCCCCCCTGGCAACCATAAGTCTGTATTCTATGTCTATGAGTCTATTTCTGTCCTGTATTTACGCTTTGTTTTTTTTTTTGTTGTTTGTTTGTTTGTTTGTTTTTGTTTTTTAGATGCCACATATGAGCGATCTCATATGGTATTTTTCTTTCTCCTTCTGGCTTACTTCACTTAGAATGACATTCTCCAGGAGCATCCATGTTGCTGCAGATGGCGTTATGTTGTTGGTTTTTATGGCTGAATAGTATTCCATTGTATAAATATACCACATCTTCTTTATCCAGTCACCTGTTGATGGACATTTAGGCTGTTTCCATGTCTTGGCTATTGTAAATAGTGCTGCTATGAACATTGGGGTGCAGGTGTCATTTTGAAGTAGGGTTCCTTCTGGATATAAGCCCAGGACTGGGATTCCTGGGTCATACAGTAAGTCTATTCCTAGTCTTTTGAGGAATCTCCACACTGTTTTCCACAGTGGCTGCACCAAACTGCATTCCCACCAGCAGTGTAGGAGGGTTCCCCCAGAAAGAACTTTTTAAAGGCCAAATGGGAATCATCGTCAGCATTAACTGTTGTTTTACATTATCTGTGTCTTTACTATTCATCATTAATGTAGTTCATCAAGGGTTTCATTAACCCGAGGACTTTCAGATTGAAGAATACAGGAAAACAACTTTTCCAAGAGGAAATATTAAAAATGTGAACATTATAGTAGTGGAAAGACCTTGGTGGTTGCAAACTACTACAAGAAATTCTTCAAAAATCCCCCAAATAAAAGAAGGGGTATGAAAATGCCCTCTAAAGACATAGGGGGCCTTACAGAAATAGCTGACACATACTGTGAGCCAAATATTCTTCTAAGGGCTTTATTTGGATTATCTCTCTCAATATTCATTACAAGCATTTGAAGTGAGTATTATCATGGCACCCATTTCACAGCTGAGAAAACTGAGGCATAGAGGCTGAGCAATTTGTCAGTATAACATGACTTGGAAGCAGTAATTTGAATCCAGTTTGGTTTCAGAGACTAAACTCCCTGTCTCTACATTATACTTCCATTCATTGCTTCCTCTCATTAGCTTATGTTGCCAGGCTTTGAGTTTTCTTTTTTCATGAAATTTATTATTGGATATTTGTTTGCTTTATGTGAGTATCACTTCTCAAAATACTAAAATACTTCCATGATAGTTGGTGAACAGGCACTGTCTTGAGACTCCTGAGTACCATTTCATTATTCTTGTTTTCTTGGCCCTACCTTTGGGATATCAGCATTGCCCTTGCAACACACACATATCAGCATCACCCTTGAAACACACATACATACATGTACACACACACACACGGGCACGTGCGCAAGTAAAGCCTTGAGTAACTTAGGTCCCTTGCTCTAGGTCTGTGGCCCCAGTGGGGCTGATGGGACAGTATCCATGTAGTTCTGTTGGTAAATATTGTGAATACCATCCCTAAACAAAACAGAGTCCGTCTATAACCTTAGACTATAGATAGTGAGAGGTAGGCAGGGAGAGGTTCAGTGAGTTCAGGATTGGGAAGGAATCACAAATCTCTGCCTGTCTTCAGGGCAGTTGCTGCCTGTGGACAGAATTTGGGCTTTGAATTAGCTAGATGTGGGTTTGCCCGTCTGCCCCACCGTTCGCTAACTACATGGCTTTGGGCAAATGACTTAACCTTATGGAACCTCAGGTTTTCACTTAGGGATGGTGCTAATCTTTCATGGGCAATATAAGAATTAAATAAAAAGTACATGAAGTAACTTAACTTAATGTTTGGCACATAGTTGTTGTCCAGAAGATGGGAATGTGCTGCACCTTACTGTTACCATGTAAAACAGGTACAGTAGTAGTATCCACTTTATAGGGTGGTTATAAGCATTGAGCCAGTGAATAAAAGCAAAGTTACTGGAAACATGCCTGACACATAACAAGCTCAAGATATAAATGTTGGTTATTATTATTTTGTTATAAGCCAATTCTATTTAAAGTTGGTAATTTATGTGCCATAGTTTTCGAGGACAGACCTGTTTTAGATTTTAGATTTTTTTTTTTCTGTTTTAAAGAATTCTGTCTAGGCCAAAACTCTGTGGAAAAATTCTATAGAAATAGATATTTATTGCCACTTTTGTATAAAGATTTAAATCATAATATAGCTGATACAGCAGTTGAAATGATATTTATGCTTTCAGTAGTAAGGTCAATATAAAACCATTTTCAGCTTAGGAAAAGCCAACCAAAACATCTCACTTATAAGATCTGTCACAAGCATGTTTAAATATTTTGTTTTAATTCTTTGAGGCAATGATGAATGGACTCCAATTTGGGGAGAAAATTATCCAAAAAAGAGAAGTAAAAACAATATTACCTTAAATCCTGTTTTCAATTGATTTTGAGGAAAAGAAAATAAATGTTCAAATGGAAAATCAGAATGGGATCCTGGGGGAGAATTTGTATTTTCCTTTTGGAACATCGAAGAGAAGATTTTACGGGGTGGTATGGGGGAGACTAGGGAGCTCATCCTGTGGATTCCCACAAATTAGATGAAATCCCACTGAAACCTTAGTTGCCATGGGCAACGAACAGAAACACTAACACTGAGAGAAAGAACTTTCTGGTTCTAAAATGATGTTTTATTACATATCATCTGAAAATCCTGAATGGAAATTCCAAGAGTTGTTGATGCCAGTTCTGTCTCTG
The DNA here is from genome assembly GCF_009834535.1 of Camelus ferus. Classification (NCBI taxonomy): domain Eukaryota; kingdom Metazoa; phylum Chordata; class Mammalia; order Artiodactyla; family Camelidae; genus Camelus; species Camelus ferus. The sequence continues at coordinate 17,256,489 of NC_045699.1, forward strand.
CCGTTGGTCAGAGCTGTGCCCTTAGGTAACTTGTTTAACCTCTTTGCCTCTCAGAACCATTAGGTGGAATGTTTGTTGGTTGGACTTGGTGTTTTTTAAACTCCATTTTAAGCTCCTCCAAATTTAAGCTTCAAGTAAGCAAATGTAGGAGGTAACAAGTGTTTAAAGCATTTCTAACACTGCTTGCCCTGGGTTTCATAATGAGCAGATGGTTTAAATAGATTAACTCACATTTATTAAACACCTACTATGTGCTATATAGATATAAAATGCAAAGACATAGGTATAAAAGGCAATATAGACATGGAAATGCAAAGAGAAATCATGTTCTCTCCAGAAGCACCCACTCTAGTGAAAGAGACAGCAGCGTAAATCATCTACAATATGGTGGGATTAGACACAGCAAAAGATATTGCTAGACATGAGGTCAGATGTAATCAGGCAGAGACGATCCTGGGTGGTGCCTTGAGTGGAATTTTAAGGACAAATGTTGAGCATTTAGACCATTCTACAATCGATAAAATTCACAAGTAAATAAACTACCAAGTTGTCTCTTTCAGTTGTTGGTCTCTTATGTGATTGTGTGAAGTGGCCCTTTGGAAAAAAGGCAACCATGTGGGTTAGGATTGGACATTTAAGTATTATTGCTACTCAGTAAGTGCTTTAGAGCTCTCTCCAGGCAATTCTCGCAGGGCCATATTTATAACATTTTGTAAACAGCAGGACAGATCTCCTACTTGCCTGTCACCATAGCCTTGCCTGTACAGGATTCAGTTCCTTCCGCCCCCACCAGGCAGGAATAGGATTGACCCAAAGCTATTTTCAGCCAGCAGCACCTTTCAGATAAGTTACCAAGCAAGTCAGAGCGTAGATTTCAAAGGAACACAGGACAGCAACCAATTCTTATGTGGTATTCTGTAAAGAGCCAGAATTGTTTCGAGGACTACACCAACATCATTTAAGATTTCCAGGGGTGATGTTTCTTGCACACGAGAAAGGTATCCCCTCTTACAGCAGCCAGCCTCTTCTACCCAAACTCTGGCCATTGGTTTTGGTCTCAAGTAATTAAAAACAACAGTTTGCTTAAAATACAGATTTTCCTTTCAAGCAGTTGTTTGCCCTATTCTGATAGAAAATTGGAACCCCAGGAGGATATATTATAATTGATCTTGTCCCAAGTAGGAGACAGTTAAAAATAATAACCATAACTACCACTTTTTGAGTCATTCTGAGACAGGCTGTGTCACAGACATTATCTAGCTAAATTCTCTCGAGTTTCTGCAATGTCAGGTACTGTTTTTGGGGGGAGCCTGAGGCTCAGAGACCCTGTAACAAGAATTTGGTAGTAAGGCATTAAAATGTATGTCTAGCCAGGATTCATTCTAAATGCTGGTGGAGTGTTTAAGTCTCTTAAAGTGATATCCATGGGCATGGGGGCTTAGAATTCAAGTTCATCAGCCAAAGGCCCTCTCTTTCCTCTGCAGAGGAATTTTCTGCCACCTAGTTACCCTGAAAAGATACAGTTCAAGTAAGATTAATATTTTGGCAAGGCAGAAAAATATTTGTCATGTATTTTGTTAATCTTACCTTTGTTCCCTTATTTATACTTACTTGCCATGTCCCTAGGATGATCTGCAACTACGAGCCAATATTGTAATAAAAGTGGCTTTTCCCTTTGCCCTTAGTCTTAAAATGGAAATATATTCTGATGGAGGGAAAAAAAAGTTTAAAAGTTTGGATTCTGGACATAATCAAATAATAGTTCAGGTTATAGCACACTTTTGAAAAGCCATCTTAAAAACAGTTTCTTGTTTAAAATAAAATGCAATACATGATGTATAAATAAGAACCCAGAGGGATGCAGGGAGAGAGCAACTAAGTAAAATCGATGCTGTTTAAACTGAATATTATATCAGAAGGTTTTATTTTATAATACATCTTTTGCAGTGGTAGAGATAAAGATGTAAACATTTTCCAGCTTTAAACATTCTAATGTTTTAAAATTTATATGTATTTTTATTATTTTACTTAGCCTATTGCTTGAAATTGCATCACTTGATCTTTTCAGATGTTTTTGCCCAAGAACACTTATAAACTCTTTTTGCTTGTTTTCTCTTATGTATTTAAGTATATTCTGCCTTTTCCATAATGCAATGGATATATAAAATGTGATCAAGTGCCATAAGTTAAAAGTGGAATACAGGAAATCAGGGAAAGAGACTAGACAGAAATAGAATAAAAAGTGCATATCATTGTGACACACACATACACTGGAATAGGGGATAAAGTAGGGAGGCAATCTGGCAGTAAGCCTGCCAGCAGCTAAGTGAAGAGAATGCGATCAGTTATATAGTTCAGAGTCCGTAAGATAAAAACAGATTGGCTGCTCAGAAGAATTGTATCTGTTCTTGGTAGTGAGATCAGGTGGGAATTTCTCCCAGGAGTCCTCATAAAGAAGGTAATGTGACGTGGAAAATACATTTCTGACAACTTTAGAATCAGAAGCTCTTTCTTATAAAGACCCCCCCCCCAATATAAATTGATGCAATCCTATTGAAGTTCAGCTTACTAAAAAGATTACTTCAGAGATCTTCAAATTAGTTACAGTTTTCTTGAGCAAAAGAAAATAAAATCCCAGAAAATTAAGGATGGAACGGTCTGATCCTTCTTTGGTAATGAAGACTCACTCCAATGTTTTTAGATCTGCTCAAGTCCAAAGGCTTTCAGACATCGTGTAAGAGTTTGTTTACAATTACCTGTTGGTTGACATGATCATTAGAAAGATGGCTTTTAATACAGGAAAAATGATTCATCAGCGGATATTCATAGCACATTGTTAGACTTAATAATGGTTAGATACAGTGTATTGGAAACAGGCACTCTTAGCTGCATTGTTAGAGACAGGGCAGATGGTGAGATCAGCATCTCTCGTCCTTCTGTGTTCTGTTTATGATGCTGCATTTGTCCCTGCAAACCACAGTCCTTCCACAGCTCTGTCAACAGGGAGCCCAAGAAGGAGACGGAAAGCTGGAGGAGGAAAGGACTTGCTCTTCCCCTTGTGCCTGCTGCTCCTGGCAGAACTGGTTTTCCACTGGCAGCAGCAGCTGGTTCCATAGATGTTGGTTACAGCTTGCAATTTCCCCACCATTTCAAAGCCAGCTTTCACCCCCTCCGAGGTACCAACACAAGGATTTAAGTACTCCCTTCTCAGACACCTGAGTCTCAGAGTATCGAGGTCTCTCCTCGGACTCCAGAGGCAGCAGGACCAGACACACCCAACACCTGCTCCTCAGAGGTTTAGATATCAGAGACGGCCCTTCCTCTAACTGGGAATACCCAGCATTCCTTTTTTTTTTTTTTGTCTTTCCAGTTCTCAAAATCTGATTAATAATATTTTGCTTGTCTGGTTTCTGTTTCTTGGGACCCTGACTCAAACAGTGGTAAGTAGAAGTGATTTCAGAGAGCCCTCAAAATTCCATAAATTGAGGAGTTGATGTTCCCTTAGAGTAAATATATAGTTTACACACATTGATATCATCAAGGCTATAAAACTCACCAGATATGCTCCAGGTTGGCTGGCGCCCATTTCGAACCTGTTGTTAGATATTTTAGGTAGGTTAGGTATTTATGATTAAATTTTCATTTTATTTCTTAATTACAAATGACTTATGTACTCTTCGTAGAAAATTGGGAAAAAACAGAAAAGCATAATACAGGAAGTTTTAATTATTTGTAATCCCACCGTATTTGTTTATAGTTTGTTATCATTATATGTACATATATTATGTATTTATTAGATCGGCTTCATATTCCACACAGTTTTATAAGCTGCCTTTTCATTCAATCAAAACATTTATCAGAATTTTTTGAAAGATTCTCAATTTGTTGCATCTTTTTTAGATAAAAGATTGATGTAAAATTATGTCCAACAAAAAATACCCTCAAGCCTAGTCTTGAATTTGTAGTATTATTGATTTGTATTCACTTTTGATTCAGTGGTCTTTTAAAGAACAGGGAGAAAAGGCAAACGTCTGAGACGGGGATCGTAAGTCGGCTCTACCACGCATGCTCGCAGCACTGGCCGCAGAGACCCTGCGATGACGGGACTGCAAGGCTGCTCTCTGTGGGACAAAGTGCGGGCATCTGTTAGCGGTGGGTGTGGTGGGTGTGGTGGCACATGAACCGTGTAACTGCTGGCCATTCTCCAGGCATGTCATTGGATCTTTGAAAGTGGAGTTTCTCTCATTTACCTTGAATTGTCACAAGAGAACTATGCTCAAGTGAAGATTTGATTCATTTATCTAATAATAAACACACTTGGTGTATTTCAGTTATCTATTGCTACGTAAATCACCTCAAATCTGAATAGTATGAAACAACACAAGTTTTACCACAGCTCGTGATTCTGTGGGTCAAGTATTTAACAGGGCACAGAGAGGACAGTTCACCTCTGCTCTGTGACATCTGGGACCTCAGCTGGAGAGGCGGGAACAGCTCCACTAGGGCTGTTATGTCTGGGGCCTTGGTTTATGCTGTAATCTGAGTTCCTCAGTTCTTCTCCACATGGCATCTGCTGTGGCCAAATGTACAAGGTGCCTCCTTTACTCACACATCTGGCTCCTGAGCTGAGACAGCAGGAACAAATGGGTATTGGCTATATATCAATCTCCCTCACTCCTCCCTCTCTCCATGAGGTTAGTTTGGGCGTCCTTACAGCATGGCAGTCCCAGGGTAGTCAGACTTCTTTCATGGTGACTGGCTTCCCCTAAGCAAGTGTTCCTAGAGTACACAGTGGAAGCCTTAAGGCTTCTTATGACCTAGCCTCAAAATTTAGGCAACATCATTTCTGTCACATTCTATTGGCTACACAGGGCCAGTTCACATTCAGTGTGGGGGATACCACACTGGGAATTGAAGTGCTTTGAGGATTCATTGCTGAGGAATAGTTACCAAATAGTATTTTTTATCTTCCAGTTTTATTGAGATGTAGTTGATGTACAGCACTGTCTAAGATGCACAGCATAATGATTTGAATTACACATCATGAAGTGATTATCACAAAAAGTTTAGTGAACATCCATCATTTTATATCGACGCGAAATTAAAGAAATAGAAACAAAATTTTTTCATGTATTGAGAACTGGTAGGTTTGACTCTTTTAACAAATTTCACGTATAACATACAGTGGTGATAATTAAATTTGTCATGTTGTACATTATATCTAGTACTTGTGTATGTTAAAATTGGAGGTTTATACCTTTTGACTGCCTTTATCCAATTCCCTCTCCCCATAACCCTTGCCTATGGTAACCACATATCTGATCTCTTTTTTCCTGAGTTTGATTTTGAAGTATAATTGACACACCACTGTTAGTTCCGGTTACACAACACAATGATTCTGTATTTCTGTACATTTCAAACTGGGTGCCTCCTTCTCTCGTAGACATGGGCATTGAGGGTGAGGGTGGTTTCCAAAATGAGATGAGGTGTTGATTGTTGGCTAGTCAGAAATAACAGCAAACGTTTGCTATGTGCATTTTCACCTGTAGTGACTTCATTTTCCCACTCTATTTAAAGTTCCAGATGGAACATGCCATTCGCATTGGGAACATGTAATGGTTTGAGACAAGGATGCCAGAGGATGAAAAGGAGGAGTTCCCGGCCAAGTTCAGGATGTTAGTTTGTGTAGTCCACATTCTGAGGCTTATTCTCTGCCCTCTGCAGCTAGTAAATGAAAGAAAGAGAAAGAGGGAACAGAAACGCTGGCTGAAGGCTGGGACTTGTCCTTGTGCCCATGGCTGCAATGCCTGTGTTTATCTGTCTATCAGTGTAAAGCAATCAGAAAAGATGATGGTGTGAAAGTCGTTATTACATCAGCTTTCTTTGAGGCCAAGATTACAACAGGATGGTCTGAGTAAGAATTGCATTTTGCAGAGCGACATGCAAGAAGGATTTTCAATGAATTCCCCGCATGACATCCTTAGCGGAATATGAGTCTGATGTGTGCAGTCTAGCAGGTGATTCTCTGTAGACTATAAGAGAAGGCTCAGAGTGGGATAAGGGCTGAGAGCAGGACAATAGTTTCAGTGGCTTTGGGATTTAATCAGAGGACGAGAATAAGTATATATTGATTTTCTTTATAAAACCAACAGGGAAATTCAAGAAGGGAGTCTGTAAGAAAGGGAATGCCAGGGTCCAGATTAAGTTGAGAGGAGAATTTCTTGGAGGAGATCATGAGTGAATTTGGCTAAAACAGAGATAAAAACAAACACAGACAATGAGCCAAGGTCCTGTTAGCAGAGAAGAATTAGATTTGGCATTGAACTAAAGGGATGTGATGAAAAGAGCAAGATGAATGACTAGGTCTATTACCAAGGGAGGAGAAAGACTAGAACAAGGAGCCAGTTGGAGAATAAATATGGGAGGGTGAATAGGAAAATAAATTCTTTACCATTGTGTGAGATCGCGGAGCACATTCAGTCTGGGTGGAATCAAGTTCCTAAATGGCAGAAGAGGTTGAAACTAAGCATTTTTAATTATCGTCCCACACCAGCCAAATGCTCCTCCCTGTTTTACAGATGAGCAAACTGAGCCTGAGAGATGTTAAATCATTTGCACCAGAAAAACATATTTAACAGTGGGCTAGGCAGGACTTAAACCCAAATCTGTGTGACTCAAAACCCCAGGCTCTTTTCACTTTACAACGATGACCCTTGCATTTAGAAAATTTAAATTTAGGAGTTATCTGTTCTTGCATTTATTTCCAACCTAAGCATTAAGTAGAAGAGAGAGGCTACTCTTGAGATTCTTAATAAATTTTAAAAGGATATGAAGAGAAGTAAAATGAGAGACCAGTAAGTACACCCTTTTCAATTCCCCTTCCCTCCACATATATGTGATCTACTCAGATTTTAAGACATTTTTTGATTACTCAACTAATGCTGATGTGGGAGAGACAGGTGGAGACCCTCCAAAGATTTGTGCTTCTTTCCTTGTTGAAGGGTTGTTGTTGGGATGAGGTTGCTCAACCAGTGACTACTCATTCTAGCCCCCCGTTTATCTCAATGGAGCCATGTAACTAGTTAATCCCAGGCCAACGTAGTAAAGAAGCAGGCATGCTTCGTTGCCATTCCTCTTTCCCTCTCTTCCAACTAAATATTAGCTCCCAGGGATGACCCTGGAAGCCACTTGGTTGAACACAACAGAGTTTCTGTTAGCCTGGCTCCTGAAAAACTACTACCATCTCCTCCCTCTTCCTCTCTCCAGATATGAAGATCAGTATTAAACTATAACTTGAGTAAAAAATAAAGTTTTACTTTGTATTAAATCATTGATTTTTGGGGTTTTTTTTTTGTTGTTGTTGTTACAGCAGCTGGCATTACCTGAACTAACACAATTAATTAAATTTTCCAGGGTCTTTAATATTCTTTCTCTGTTATTTGTTTTGTTGCTTTATGTTAAAACTTGCTTAATTGTTTGAACTTAATTTTTGAACCTGAGATTCTGCAGCTCATGGCTCACATTTTCATGGCAGAGTTAGTCCATTTGTTACTCACTGAGCAAGTATTTAATAAATATGTATCCTGTGCTATATGTTAAGTAACATATGGGACTATGAGTAACATTTTAAAAAAATGTCCTTTTAGCAGTGACTAACACAATGATGTTAACTGCAAAAATATTAAGGCAACACTGCTCATAATAACAAAAGAAAGGATAGAAACATTCAAAAATAGAAAAATGGATAATTAAGCCTATAGTGTATTTGTCTAGTAACATACTAAGAATTATTTTTAAGAGAAACTGAGTTTGAACTTTATTCAGTAGGGAATTTGAGATCATTGAAACTTTTGAGATAAGTGAAATGATCAAAGTATATTTTAGCAGGAATAATCAGCAGGTACTATGTAGGGTCAGTTGACTTAGAAAGAGAATTCTGGATGAGATGACCAGTTGCCCAGTATTTGTTCTGCCCTTCTTTTATTAGCAAGAGGAGTCTCAAGTATTAGCTGATCAAACAGCAGCCCAGCTAAAGTCAATATTTCTCAGGCTTCCTTGAGGTAGGTGTGATCATGTAACTAAGTTCTGGCCAGGGGTTGCTTTAAACAGGAGATAAAACTGGGGTGTCACTCTTGTCTTTCTCATGTAACTCCCATTAAGACATGTTGGCCAGATGGTCAGAGCCAGCCCATTGGCAGGGTAAGCTGCCTTCATATCCAAGCCTGTTGTTTCAAAGACCATAAGACAATAAATTGAGAAAGGCAGGGCAGAATAAGCAGAACACAGAAGCCAGTGATTGCCAGAGCTTTTAAGCACAAAATTTGTGCTCGAGCTGCAATTAAGCTGCACACACTTGACACAGCAGTGCCTTTTCTCTTTCTGAATGCTGTTGATTTTCCCTCAGTCTGTTAGAATATCCTGCAGGCATTCTCTCATGGACAGGATCCCCTTTTAGGTAAACGCACTGCCAGGTTCCATTCAGGTTTGTTAGAAATTAAGAGCCCCAGTGTTGGGAGCTTGGAGTCCCTTTCTTTAACAAATTCTCTCTTGCTTCCCACTCTTTCAGCTCTTTTTGTAGCCTCAAGTGAGTGAGGTAGTTCAAAAGTTGCGTCAATATTTACAGACATAATTGTTCCACCTCTCAACCTACAGTGAGATGGAGTATCTATTATCTTGCCTTAGCAGAAAATGAGACAAGGTTAATTCCACTTTAACACACAACCCCCCAGGTAACAGAAATACACAAGCTAGAGAAAGCAAGCAAACAAAGAAATGAAGAAAATTTCTTAAAAGTCTATAAGAATAAAAAAGCATACACTATAGGACCCACAATAAGGAATATAGCCGGACTTCTGGAATAGAAAGGAACCTGGTGCTGGGGAGTCAGGAACCAGGGATACTAGCTCTGGATTCTGAGTTACTGGTTCCTGCTGCTTTTGGAGTGAAAGAATTCTTTTCTCTCAGCATATCTTCTTTTTCTACCATTCACCCTACCTGTTTGAAGGTGGATATCTCAGAACTCTATAGTTTTTACATCTCCTCTATTTGAGGAGTTAATCTAAAGTGAATTAGAATTTATCAGTCCTAATTCCAAATTCCTAAAGGACAGAATATGAATGACCTAGCTTTGATCAGGTGTTCAACCAACTATGGGCATGGGGCCAGCAGATAAACTAGCTTCCTGAAATGCATCCTGGGAGTGAGGGATTGAAGGTCATGGGTCAGTTGGATCTGGATAGATACCCCAAAGTACCTCCTTCATATAGCGGCAATAGATTGTGGGAAACTGAGAGAGATTGTAGAGGTAGAATCAACAGACCTTGGAAGCCAATTGAATGTACAGGGACAAAAGAAGGAGTCAAAGATGCTGAAGATAGAATCAGAAAAACTTACTGATTTAAATAAGGGACAAAAGTGAAGGATAATGGTTCTATTTGGATATATTAACATTCTGATATGACATCTGAATGGCAGTTGGTAAAATGAGCTAGAATTCAGGAGAGAGGTAAGAGTTGGAGGTATTAATTTTTTTATTTATTTAACTGAAGAATTAATTCTGAGTACTTTGTGTGTGTGTGTGTGTGTGTGTGTGTGTGTGTGTGTGTGGCAGGACCTCTTTTAGGCCTTGGGAATATAGTAATGAACAAAACAAATTGTCCTTAACTCAGATAATTGTATCCCTCATGGTTTCATTAATGGCTTAAATAAACTCTATGAACCTCTTAAAATAATAATAAAAATGCATATATGCTATAGACTGAATGTTTGTGCCCTCCCAAAATTCATATGTTGAAATCCTAACTGTTAGAGCAGGCAGACAGCTAGATAATGAGTAGAAAAAGAGGGACACAGGCCAAATGGCAGGAATTGGGTAGAAAAGAGGGACACGGGCCAAACACAGGAAACCATACATCATGTAAGCACCAGGGGTCCCTGGGTAGAGAAAGAAAAGCAGGAACCTCTAGGCTGATAAGCGATCATACCTTTTGAGGTGATGAATGGCTTGGAGACCGACAAAGAAAGGTGAGAAAAAGCAGGAATCTCCAGTGTCCAAATTTAACCTTTTGCTCATTTTGCCCTTATTACAATAAAATTAGCCTTGCAGATTAGAAGTACTCATCACGCACTGACATTATGACACTTTGATCCAGACTAAATAAGGACAAGAATCCCTCCTCCCCTCAGGAAGGTGGAGTTGGGATGAAAATCAGGGAATACGACCCCAAGCCCTTCCCTCCCCAGTGAATATTCCGCCCATTCATTTTTACACCCTCTGTAACCAACTTGCTGAAGAAACTCAGGGCAGCTGCTCACTGAGCCCTCCCACTCTCCCCTTGAGAGTGTACTATCCATTACTTAATAAATCCTCACTTCACTTTTTTAACCTCCATGTCTTGTCTCTGAATTATTTCTGGGACAGGACAAGAACCTGAAACACCGGTTTTATCCACCAGCAACATCACCACCCTCCCTTGACCCCAATGAGATTGTATTAGAAAGTGGGGCCTTTGGGAGGTGATTAGGTCTTGAGAGTGGAGCCCTCATGGATGGGATTAGTGCCCTTATAAAAGAGACCCTAGAGCGCTTCCTTGCCCCTTCTGCCATTTGAGGACACAGTAAGAAGACAGTGGTCTATGAACCACGAAGCAGTAACCATCAGGCAGGATTTGCTAATACCTTGATCCTGGGCTCCCTAGCCTCCAGAACTGTGAGATATAAGTGTTTGCTGTTGTCACCTTGTCTATGTTTTTGTTTCTGTTTTTTAATAGCAGCCCAAATAGACTAAGAAAATATGTATATGCTTAAGTGTATTTTTCTGGGAAATAGTCGCTAAAGCTTCAGGGAATCTCAAAACGGTACATGACCCCAAAGAAGTGAAGAATTACAGGTACAAAACTATGTTTAGGCATTGAAAGAAAATACATAGAAAGGACAGAAGCTATTCATTGACAATGTCTTGATGAACACCATTGTTGACAGTGTGGGAGAAGGAAGAGAAACCAGAAATGAAACAAAGACAATCTAACAATGAGATTTTGAAACATTACCCAATGTATTGTATTTGTCCTTCTTGCCAATTCCTTTTTATGCATAGTTGACTGTAAACCCTGAGGCTGAAGCTTAATGTGTTAAGGAAACAAAGAATAAAGGAGAGGGGAAGAATCCCAGCAAGAAAAAGATTATTCTTTTCAGGTTCCAAAAGAGGCTCTTGAAAACCAGTGATAGAAACACTAACTTTGAAAGAGAAAGCTTTTTTTAGTTATGTCTTTGGTTCCCTGATGTGCCCTCCCCTCCCCCACACGCCTAAGCTTCTGGTGGACTCCCCCCCACCCCCGCCCTCCTTTCACCCACACACTTAAGCTTCTGGCGGACTTGGAGTACTCTCTTCTTTAAACTATAGACTCTGTGAAAATTTATGACCACAAGAGCAGATTTTGTATCATAGAGAAGTAGAAATCCTTTCTGCACTGAGGAAAGGAGAAGCCGGGAGAGAAACGGGAAAAAAAAGATCAAGGGAGTTTGGATGCTAGTGAGAGCTGTTGTCTCAGGGTCCAGTTCTGAGTGGGAGATAGAGATGCCTGGATGGGTTTGGGGATTGAAAAACAAGGGGCTTTGTGCTCCTTTTACAAACTCTGGAAGGAGATAGATTCCCAAGGGTCTTTTGTCAACATGGAGTAGCCAGAGGAAAGTGGAAATGTTTTCTGGGCGAGTCTATGCAGAGCACAGATTCCCCTCTCTCTCTACCCACCTTTGAGTCTTTTTGGATTTCCTTGAGATGTATAAAAGATCCCCAGATGTTTCGTGTGTCTAAAGTAGCATCAGAAATAGCTGACAACTGAGAAATCATTGTCTTGCAAGCAGTTACCACAAAAGATGACGGGTCAAAATGACCAGTTATTAGAGAATAAAATGAGGATAGGAGAGCCTTCAGCAGAAGCAGCAGGGCAGCTGGCGAAAGGCATGAATGAACGGAGGATGTTACTGAGACTGAAACTCACAGTGCCAACCATTGTGTGGAGTGAGTCAGCAGAGGCAGACCACCGAGTTTCCAGGAGCAGTCACCATGCACTTGCAGAGAAGAGAACAGGAGCCATTTCCAACAGAGACAGTCTCTCCCATAGAAGAAGCGAAGGTAGGCCCCTCACAGCTTAGATCAGTCTGAAAAAAGGAAAAGATTCAGGAGGCAAGAATCAAAGAGATGTGTAGTTTAATACAAAAAACCGTCATTGATACCAATTTGATAAATTTAAGTTTTTCAACACTAATGAACGTAGAAGTCACTAGATTAATTTGGGATGAAATGAAATTTCTTCCTTATTTGCTTAAACTGCATGGTGTATAAAACTTATACCTGCTATTATTAGAAGTTAAACCAAAAGAGTCAGATGTCCAAGGAGCCTGGCAGAAAAGGGTTTCAAGAAAGAGCACATGGTCAGCCCCACCAAATCCTGAGAAGATGGTTGCATCTTCTTAGAACTCTGGAATTTCTCCTCCATTAACTATGCTGACCTCCTAATTGATCAGTTACTTAGTAACAATAGAAAAAAATTGGGTTTACCCAATGGGAGGTACTGGCAGCAGATTGGAAGGAGAGAGAGCAGGCCTCTTTTTCCCCCTTCCACCTCTGTTTGGTGCTGCAGTTCTCTGCTACTGCCATGGGTGTGCTGTGCTAGATGTTCTTCACTTTTGTAGTTTGGCATCTTTTGAGTTTGGATTAAATCTCCTCAGAACTATTTCTACTCTTCTACGCCCTGCTATGAGCCCTAGAATACCGACTTCTGTGGACTGTATCCCTTGAATTCATATAAATGCCTTTTGTCTTCCAGCTGGGTTCAATCAACAGGAGGTACCAGAAGGAGATCAAGGTAAGGGTGTTTCTTGTTGCCTCCCTTTGGTGCTATGGTTACAGCTTCCTTCCTATACTGATTATAGCCCTAGTCAGCCAGCCCCTCCGCTATGGCTCCCCCAGCATGATTTCCCCTTCTGTAGCTCTAGGGATGGAATGATTTCCCAGTTTTGCTTGTTGACTTTCGTAACTATGTCTACTCCTCCTTTCATTCAAATCATTTTAATAAAACTCCTGAGAGGAATTCTGTTTTCTACTGGGATCCTGACTGACACATCAAAGAACCAAAGACATAACTAAAAGTTGAAATCCTACACTCCATTCCAAAGGAGAATTGAGAAAAGAGATGGAAAAATGAGAGCAAGCATCTGGAAAAGTGGGATGGTTAATTCTTAGGACAGGGAGATGAGCTTGAAAGAAAAAAGTGACTAGCTTAAGCCTATAGATCCACTAAGACCGAGAAATGCCCCTTGGAATATTATGCTGGCAGTTCTGGTCATACTGGGCATCTTCTTCTGGTTCCTGGAATCCAAAGTCTCACTGAGTCCTTGGAACATGGCATTTCCATGTCCTATAACAAGGCTCACTCTCTTCTACCCTTCCTGTGGCTATCTCCTTCTCAACAGCCAGCCTTTGGTACCATGTACTCAGTGAGGCTCTTCTGACATGCAGTCTCAGGGAATTAACCCTTCCTCATTATTTCAGATGTCAGCTCATTGTTTATGTCCTTTATAAGACTTAAAACAATTTGTGATTATTTTGTGCATTTGTTTGTAACTTTTATCTATTGTTCCCACTAGAATAAAAGTTTCATGAGGGTAAGGGCAATGTCTGACTGGTTCACCATTATATTCCTAGAGCCTAGAATAGAGCCTGGAAGATGAAATATAATAAATATTCATTTAACAAGTGGATTAATAAATACATGAGAGAGAGAGAAAGAGAGAGAGATGGCATGCACACTATATTTTTACCTTTACCCCCAACTAACTATAGCAAGATATTTACATCACTACTCTCTGAAACTATCACCATGCTCCAAATAACTCATTCTGCAAATACAGGGGAAAATAGCAAGAAACGCTTGAGCTAAGGACCTGTTAGGAGAATGTCTGGAGTGTAGTGAAAAGATCATAGACTTTGCACCAATCCATTGGTTAAATCTCAGGTCCCTCAGTCAGTAGCTATATGGCCTTGGCCAAATCATTTATTATTTCTGAGCCTCAATTTCTCCAACCATACATGGAGACAATAATTCTCATTTGTGTATTTGATAGGCAAGGCACTTAGCAACAATGTGCACTCAGCAGATCTTACTATTAGTGGCGATAGAATTACTCTTTAATAAAATGTTGCTGTTTACATTTTCATTGGTCAACAATCTCTTCTGTCTTATTCACAATTATATTTATCCTGCCCATAATACAGCCTGACACTTTGAAACACTCAATAGATATTTGCTGTATGAATGTTGAGTGAATAAATATTTGTGCTTTAAGAACAATAGTTAAAATAGATAAGATTTATTCAGGCATTCCAATAAACACTTTATATACATCATTTCATTTTAGCTCTGTACCAAGTGGAAACTGTTATTTTTTCCCCATTTTATAAAAAAAAGAACTAAATGTTAGAGAGAAAAAGCAAGTTTCTAAGTAAAGAATCTAAATGCTTCCCCCTTCTTATCCTGTCAATTCTTAATACCTTATGAGAAGGCCATGTATCTGTAGCTTGGTTGTTAATTCATAACGCTGATGTTTTTTAATTGGATTATAACTTATTTGGGGATTTGCACAAGTCCTAACTCTAGTCTATTTTTTACTCCCACTTAGGGCAATTATGCACCTCTATTCCCCCTGAATATTATAATCCATAAGAGCTCTGTACAATAATGTAGCCACTAAACGACTACATCTACAAAGTGTATAAATTATTAATTTTACTTATAGTACATTAAAAATGTATTAAAATGAGTTATTCCTGATACCTCATTTTGGTGGCTCAGCTACATCTCTGATACATAACCAGCATAATTAAAGAAGATGGGACTTGGGGTGAGATAGAACTAGATTTGTAGCCTGGCTCTTCCACATATTAAACAAGTTATCTTGTCCAAGTTTCTTAGGCTCCCTGAGCCCGAGTTTCTCATCTTTAAAATAGAGTTAATAACACCAATGTCACTCAGTGGCTCTAGGTATTAAATAGAGAATCTACATGGAGAAAGCAGTTTTGCAGGGAGCCTAATGGTGAAGTTCTGTGTGAATGCTCAACTTGCTGCCCTTCCATTATTTTATCTGCTGTACTAACTGTCGAGTAAATATTCTATATTTGGTATTTTCCACCAATATTTTTACTTAGTCTTCAAAGTCAAGGTAAAATACTTTAATTCAGTAGTTTTGGAAGACTACCACTATTTTCGTTGTCTTTTTCCAATAAACTATACAACTTAACCTTCAGATTTATATATTGGACTTCTGTGAGCAGAACACTTACTAAAATATAAACATGGAATAATTGGAATTTTTTATATTTTTCTGTCAACATATTATGTGTAGATAAAAACTCCTTGGATCTGCTAACATCTTTCCAGAATTTAGAGAGTTTGAGTTGATTGTTTCCTCCCCCTCACCCCCTCACCCCTGCCCCTGCCAAGACCAGAGGTAGAGGATTGCATTATCTAAAACCAAGAGGAAGTGATTCAGATCAGGCAATCTCTGACACCTCAGGTTCAGGACCTTTTATCAGAAGGGTTTTTTTGGTGTTGTTGGTTCATTTGTTCAAATATGTATTAAGCATCAATTATGTATGGTGCTCTGTGCGAGGCACTGAGGCAAACAGTCCATGCCCTCACGGAATCTCTAACCTGGAAGGAAAAGAAAGCATGTATTTAAATAGCCATAATGTGAGGTAAATTTTGGTAAGTACCACAGGAATGTTGAGGCAGAGTATTATGGGGTTTTGAAGGAAGAGAAAATTGTTTCCCATTGAGGGGTGATGGAAGCACTTTTTATGTTTGGTTAATGGTAAAGGAAGAGCTTAGAAGATGCTGCCATTGAGCGGGACATCGGGAATGCATGAATAATCTAGAATCTCAGTCATGAGGAAAGAGAGCTTAGGTGATCATGGTGCTTCCGTCCCGGAGCCTCAGAGGCTCCAAGGACACTATCAGTCATGAGTCAGTGTGGGAGAGCACTTTGCGCACTTGATCCATCTTTAGTTATGGCACAAGTCACATTACATTCTAGCCATTTATTTTTCTGACTTCCTAGCTAGCTGATGAACTCCTGGAGGACAGAGACCATGTCTTCCTTTTCCAGTACATAGCCAGTGCTAGCAAATTATAGACACTCAACACATGACCATGTTATGAAAAGGAAGACCTGCCAAATCAGAGAAGCCAGGAAGGAAGAATGGACTTCAATGCTGCCTGTGTGGTTTGAATTCCTCATAGACAGAAGTTTCAGGGTCTGGAAGAACAGTGCACTCAGGTCATGTAGGCAGGAGGTTTGAGCTGGACCGCTTCCAGAAGAAGCCAGGATTGGCGGGGCTACAGTGGCACACTCAGCCCCAGGGAAGATGAAACTGGCATTACTCAGTCTTGCTCAGTGAAGAAAGCTTTATTCTTCTCTCTTAGCCTCTGGCTTGAGGTTAGCAGTAGTAACAGGAAGCTCAGATTCGGGTGTGTGGGGGTGAAGATGCCTAAATGAGGGGAAAAAATTGGAGTGAAGAATTGACTCAAGAATTACAGCTTAGAGAATTCATTTCATTTTCCTCGATCTTCTGACTGCATATTCTTCTAAAGGGGTAAGTGATAATTATTAAAGTATCTGAAATTCTAAAAGGTTAAATAGATAATTCTTAAAAATAGTATAGAAGAGTAATTTGGGGAAAGTCAGGGTTCTTTTCTGTCTTCTAAAAGCTAAGATATTGACAAAAATATATTATCGACCCTGTAACTTGCTGTAAGAACTGAGGGTAATGAAAAATTTCTAACCCTGGGGAAAATACTATCTCCACACACTCC
This sequence comes from Camelus ferus, assembly GCF_009834535.1. Lineage (NCBI taxonomy): Eukaryota > Metazoa > Chordata > Mammalia > Artiodactyla > Camelidae > Camelus > Camelus ferus. The sequence continues at coordinate 17,273,360 of NC_045699.1, forward strand.
TCCTTTTCACTATAAATTTTTTAAGCATAATTCATTAGCGCAATGCACAATGCTTTCCAGAGTACCAGAAAGGAGTTCGTAGAAGACACCAATACAGCAGACTATATATTCAAGGGCAGAAATTTAGTCAACTTGAGTGTCTCTCAAATTAAGCTTCTTAGACCAGCCTGTATCAGAATCACCTAGCAAGTGGATTAAAACGCAAATTCATCAGCCCATCTACGACTTAATCAATCAGAATCTCTAGGGAAAAGATTCAGAAATCTGCATTTCAAACACACTCCCCAAATGATTCTAGTGTACACTAAAATGTGCGAATCACTGCTATATTCTGCAGCTTCTATGAAACAAGGAGTGCCTTTACTTGTGCTTGAAGACTAAGCTACTAAACCACTGTTTTCTACAGCCTGTTTCTGTTATCAGCCTGGAGCAGGGAGCTGGAGGAAGCGGAGGCAAGGCTGAACAGGACAAAATAGGCATTGAAGGTTAATGCATGCAGAGGTGTTGGAGTCATTTTAGGAGCTAAATACAGGGGTTGGAACAAGTTGGGAAGCATCATTTTGGCAGACAGGCAAAGCAGATAAAAAGAGGAGGATGCAGTTGCAAAAGAGCTAATCAATTGGAAGTGAATCAAACTCCAAGTTAAAAATGAAGAACCAGATCTGCAAAAATTAAAGGGGGTCAAGCCAGTCAGTGAAGTGGAAGACCAGATCTGAGATGGCTACAATATACAGGATCCAACTACACAGGCTAACTTCTTCCTCAGGAACCTGTAGAATATATAGTAATATGCAGCCATTAATTTGTTCCAAGAAACAATGTACAGTTTGAATTCCCAAGTGTTGCAGAAATGTTTGATGATAATAGTTAACATTTACTGAATACTTCTACGCACCAGGCACAGTTTTAAACATCTTGCATGTATTAACTCATTTAATTCAAAGAACCTATGAAATAGGTACTATTAATATGGCCATTCTACAGATGAGAAAAATTGAGGTAAAGAGAGTTTAAACAACTTGCTCAAGGCCATATAGTCCCTAAGGACAGAGTCACGATTTGAAACCAAGCAGTTTAGATTCAAGAGTCTGAATTATTTTACATATATGTATAAGTAGAGAGAGAGAGAGGCGGGGGTGGGGAGAGAGAGAGAAAAAAAATATATATATATACAGAAGTATAGTCAGTTTACAATGTTGTGTCAATTTCTGGTGTATAGCATAATGCTTCAGTCATACATGAACATACAGATATTTGCTTTCCTATTCTTTTCCATCATAAGTTACTACAAGATATGAAATATAGTTCCCTGTGCTATACAGTTTAAACTTGTTATTTATCTATTTTATATATATATATATTAGTTAGTATCTGCAAATCTCAAACTCCCAATTTATCCCTTCCCACTCCCTTCCCCCTCTGGTAACCATAAGTTTGTTTTCTGTGTCTGTGAGTCTGTTTCTATTTTGTGAATAAGTTTGTCTTTTTTTTTAGATTCCACATATAAGTAATAGCATATGATATTTTTCTTTCTCTTTCTGGCTTAATTTACTTGGAATGACATTCTCCAGTTCCATCCATGTTGCTGCAAATGGCACCATTTTATTCTTTTTTATGGCTGAGTAGTATTCCATTTTATAAATATAGCACAACTTTGTTATCCAGTCCTCTGTCAATGGACATTGAGGTTGTTTCTATGTCTTGGCTATTGTAAATAGTACTGCTATGAACACTGGGGTGCAAGTATCTTTTTAAATTAAAGTTCCCTCTGGATATATGCCTAGTCGTGGGATCGCTGGAGCATGTGGTAAGTCTATTTTTAGTTTTTTGAGGAATCTCCAAACTGTTTTCCATAATGGCTGCACCAAACTACAATTCCACCAGCAGTGTAGGAGGGTTCCCTTTTCTCCACACCTTCTCCAGCATTTATCATTTGTGGACTTTTTAATGATGGCCATTCTGACTGGTGTGAGGTAATACCTTATTGTAGTTTTGATCTGCATTTCTCTGATAATTAGTGATATTGAGCATTTTTTCACATGCCTATTGGCCATTTGTATGTCTTCATTGGAGAATTGCTTGTTTCGGTCTTCTTGCCTTGGATTGGGTTGTTTGTTTTTTTGCTGTTAAGTTGTATGAGCTGTTTATATATTCTGGAAATCAAGCCCTTGTCAGTCTCATCTTTTGCAAAAATTTTTTCCCATTCCATAGGTTGTCTTTTTGTTTTGTTTATGGTTTCCTTTGCTGTGCAAAAGCTTATAAATTTAATTAGGTCCTGTTTGTTTATTTTCATTTTATTTATATTGCCTGGGTAAGACTGCCCTAGGAAAACATAGCTAAGATTTATGTCATATAATGTTTTACCTGTGTTTTCTTCTAAGAGGTTTATAGTTTCTTGTCTTATGTTTAAGTCTTTAAGCCATTTTGAGTTATTTTTGTGTATAGTGTGAGGGAGTATTCTAACTTCATTGTCTACATGCAGCTGTCCAGTTTTCCCAACACCATTTGCTGAAGAGACTGTATTTACTCCGTTGTGTGTTCTTGCCTCCATTGTCAAAGATTAATTGGCCAAAAGTTTGCGGGTTTATTTCTGGGCTCCCTCTTATGTTCCATTGATCCATATGTCTGTTTTTGTACCAATACCATGCTGTTTTGATTATTGTAGCTCTGTAGTATTGTCTAAAGTCTGGGAGGGTTATTCCTCCAGCTTTATTCTTTTTCTTCAGTATTGCTTTGGCAATTCTGGGTCTTTTGTGATTCCATGTACATTTTAGGATTATTTGTTCTAGCTCTGTGTAAAGTGTCCTGGGTAATTTGATAGGGATCTCATTAAATCTGTGGATTGCTTTGGGTAGTATGGCCATTTTAACAGTATTAATTCTTCCAATCCAGGAACATGGGATATCTTTCCCTTTAACCATCATTTTATGCTGTCAACTGTAGAGTAGATATGTCTAAGGGACTTTACACAGAAATCAACTCTCAGTTGCAATGAACTATTGATTCAATCAGTATTGTTTCTTTTACAATGTCTGTAAAATTAGGAAGGGAATTTATAAGTTCTCTTGTACAGCATGACATATCATTTTGTGTTTAAGATGCACACAATGTCCTATATATAAATGCTTACATTTGACATTACGAATATCAGATCTGTAATGTGATGTGGTTTTCACCAAAAACAATGCCAACATAATTTTCAGGGTAAGAAAGTAACCAAAGAGCCAAGAATCTCCAGATATCCAAGTGTGTGTATTTCTTTGTGTGTATATGCGTGTGTGTATAATTCAAGGCTTTTGTTCTGCATGCATTTTTCTTTTCTTTATTCATTTTTGGCTCAGATTTTGTGGACTTGTTCAAACTTTTTTTTTTTTTAATGTATTTGAGCATGTACACAGAAGAATCTATTCGTTTTATCTTACATCTCCAGAGTTTGTCTTCCTGCTTAAGACTCCAAGACACACCATGGCCACAGGGAAAGGGGGAAAGTTAAAAAAAGCAAGTCTAGGTTGACTAAGAAAGTTTTAAGGTTATAAAATAAAATGGACGCATCCTAAAATTGAATGAAAAATAAATGAAACAGAACATTTCCTAAACATTTTATTTTATGATATTTATAGTTTGATTTACATTTATAGATCACTTTTTCTTTTTAATGTCTAGCATTCAAGGGTGTCCCTGGTAAAGTCTAACCTTTTATAATGCTGACCAATGTTGGTGACTTGTCTGTAGTTACCCTTAACTAAAAGCTATTCTGTCATTCCTCATGATGGTTGAAACCCCCTTTAAGATAGCTGGCAACTGTAATCACACACACACACACACACACACACACACACACACACAAACTCCACATCAGGAGTCAAAGCAACAAAAACAAGGGCAGAGACAAAGTTGTAGAGAAAAAAAATGTGAATTTAGCATTTTCCTCCAGAATCTGGAGAATAAATATCAAGCCAATATGTTTTTAAGTTTATGTGAACGCATGTAATTTTATACTTTCTTCCAAGAAGCTGCATATTATTGGTATAGAAGTCTTCACTACGTACGTAGTTGGAAATGTAGTCCATTGCGTGGCAAATATAATAGAAATTAATAAATATGAAAACCCAATATAAACTAAATTATGGCAGCAGAGATAAATGTACCTGTATTCTGATATAATTCTATCACAAGGAGACCTTTTTCTTTCACTTTTTGTTTTTCCACTTTCTAGTAAGTTGTTATGAACTCCTTATGCTCCAAAGCTGTTTTAGCAGCATAACAGCGCAATTGTGTTCAAGTGCAATTTTTACTCTCTCTGGATATTGCAACACTACAAAGGCAGCCATTTCTGACGATCCCCTCTCTCTCAAACACACACACACATGCTCCAAATAAATTAATAATATAAATTTCATGGTTTGGTGAATTACAGGAATTTTAATAAGAAACAAAATTGTAGAAAGAACATGATAAGAAAGAACCAAGATATAATTCATTAAATCAAAGATGTTGTTAGATATCTCCCCCTGTACAACCTTCTGCACAACAAAAAACAAAAAATAATGCTCTGAATTCTATGGAAAGTTTCCTCATAATGATATTGGGTAAATAATGTGGACTGGTTTAATTTTTTTTTAATTTAGCTCCTAACATTTTTCAACTTTTTCTAGTCTCTTTTACTCTTTATTCTTAAAAACACCTGTCAACATCATGCATTCTAAATTGTCAGTGAGAGAAGACGTGAATTAAAGGGAGGAACATTTGGCACTCCTTTTTATACTTTTCATAATAATCTGAAAACTAAGGGAGTAAAGGGAGAAAAGTCAAAATAAAATAGTTAAATTATAGCAAGCAAAAATATATATGTGAATCAAATTATAGCTACACTTTAGAACATGTTAAAATCAGCTTCAGATTTCATAGCACTCTTTCTAGATAATTTAGAGTCATTTTTTCCCCCAAACATAGCACCTGAGCTGGATTCTGATTGTATTGAGCAATTCTATTTACACTTTATAAAGTTAAATCAGGTATATGTTCCTTTGGACCTATGCATATGCTGGAAGGCATATGAGTGATCAGAAGGGGCAGGGACAGGAAATGAATGATTCCTGCCTCCATTCACAATCTTAGGAGTGGTTATTGGCTTAAAGATATAACCAGTGCTGTTTGTGATATTGCTTGTGCAAGTGTTTACTTTGGCTCTTATAACACGACAGTGATCCAGCGAACGCCGCACGACAGGCAAGGGCTGCCTGTACTCAGAAGATGCCAGGCACCTTCTATCGCTTTCCAGGTTTCTTTTTTAAACTTCCTACCACACGGCCTTGAGAGAAAACAAGTTTGCTGTGGCAGTGATGGATAACCTTGCAGAAGATTCAGAAAATATCTGAATTAATTAAAACACATCTCTACTACCCTAAGCTTTTTCTTCTTTTTTCTTTTGTTTTCTTTTTGTCCCTTTCTTTCTCTTTTTCCTTTTCCTATCCTTTCTTTTCTTTTTAATTTTTCTGTTCTACCTGACCTCTCAGATATCCAGATTTGTGAAGTAGACAGGTGACTTTTACCAGTGATGTTCTACCCATCAGACTGTGCAAACAGTTCCCTTGAAAGTCGTGTAAACAACTGGGTGGGAAGAAAGGAGAATCTGAGAGTGTCAACTATGATGGTAACAAAAGTACTATCCCACAGTCCACTTGAAACATTTTTAATTGAACAGTGGTAATATCATTTGGAAGCTCAAATACTTATCTGATGTTTAAGTGAATAGCTTCTTCAGGAATAAAGAGCCTCCAATTGAAATTATTTAATGTGTCTGAGTCAGGTCTACTTTTGAAAGTAATTAAAAAGAAACTAAAATTTGTTTCATATGAGGATTCTAGAGAAAGATGAGAAATGCACAGAAAAGAAAGAAATGAGAACCAGCTCTCTTTTTCTCTTACAAGTACTCTTCAAATTAGGATTTCTCCTAGTTTAAGAAAATAATTGCCTTTTTGGAAAAAAAGATTCAGTGATTTCTATGTTGGCAATTGGCATTTTGTAGGTCATAATACATATGTTTCTATTCCACTAAGTAAAACAAATCAGATAGGTGAAAGATAATCTCTTTTAGCATTTTTCTTTAAAATTAAATGTCTCAGTTTTGCAAAACTTTAAGAATACACATCCTGAAAATTTAAAAAATAATTGTACAAGAAAAATGTGAATCATAAGAACATTAAAACAAATTCATAAAAATTCATTTTACTTACTATTAAAAGCAGTGTTGTTCCAAGAAATTTGGAATTTCCACAAAGAATTATCAGTCAGTAATCTGCCCTGTGCAAGAAAGGTGAGTCAGCAATTTCTCTGGGAGCAATTGGCTTACTTTTGTTATTTTATTTTCCGTTTTTGGAACATTTCGTCACCATCACACGTAAACCATTTCTTCTGACATTAAATGGTACCTTGGGGTGCTATAACAACCTGTGCTTCTGTACATGGTTGACTCAATAAATACATTATTTTCACTGATTTTTCTAGATTATCACATGGCACATTTGCCAAGTGGATCTCACCCACACCTCAGTGCCAAGTGATCAGTGTGATTATTCCTTGTTTCTAGGGAAATTTAGAATTGGAGCAGCAGAGCAGGCAAAGCTAGACCTACTGGTAAATTAATTTGACAAGCATGTCTCAGTGTTTACTCAGAAGGTTCCAATACTCCTTTATGAATGCAGGGAAAGAGTTCTGTTATTCTCTGCATGACCAGTGCCTTACACATTACTAGCCACACACTTGATTCTCAATATGCAAGATTCAGCCATCGTTTATTTTTCCATTCAGATTGCCTGACATGCTGCTGGGGTTATTCCAATGTAGGGTGCCTGCACTCAGATGCACATATGCTTTTCGTCAAGAATTATAGCGTCTTACCTACCCTGAGAAGGAGTGAGAGGCCAAGTAGAGTGGTGGCATTAATCGAGCAACTCCCAGGGGCTGGCTCTAGGCTCAGTACTTCGCATACACTGTGGTGTTTAGTCTGCCTTATTATCCTTATTTTGTAGATGAGAAAATTGGTTCAAAACTGTTTGATCTCAAAGTCCTTCCTAAGAAGAATGGGGTTAAAATTAGAATTTAAGTGAAAGTTACAACACATAATAAGTTAACATCATTTGACTGTGGTTTGAGAAGTTATGTACTAGTAAAGAATTATGTGAATCTCATTAATTTTTTCTCTGTTTAATGAAACACAGGCATGCTGTAAAATATTAAGGCAAGTCTTGGAATTCATCCTCTGCAGGCCTCAACTCATTCCCTCAATTATATTTTTAAATCTTTAGTTTTATTAGAGAAATAGGACTCTTCCTGACTTACTTCTAACTGCATTTGAAAGGATTTATATGAGATGTATTTAGGGTGAAGCCCATGGAAGCTTGTTTTTACTTTACTTTTTTTTTTTTTAATTTTAAGTTCATGTCAAACTGAAAGAGAAAGTAAATCAGGCAAGGAAATCTATGGGGTTTTTTTTGTAACTACAGTAACACTCAAATAGTATGTATGCAAATAAGGCTGTATTTTAAAGATTTATTTGTATTTCTTAAAATCACAAAATTAAAAGTTCCAGATAGAAAGAGATGAATACTTATGAGAGCTATGACAAACTAAGAATTAAAATCCTTCCTTATAAAAAGGATTATACAAATTTGTAAGAAAATCAGTAAGACCACCCTGCATACTTAGGAAAAAAAACCCTACAGTTTACACAAAAAGAAATATAAGTGGCTTAATAAAAATTTTTAAATCATGAGCATCATTAGTAATTAAAAATGAAAATTAAAACAAGAATCCAATTTTATTTTCTCCTATTCATTAACATGGTTTGTTTGTTTGTTTAGAATATACAATGTAAGTAGAACTATAAATTTAAATTAGCCAATTTTGTAAAGCAATTTGTAATTATATATCAAAGAGGTTTTAAATATGCTTCTAGGGTTCTACTCTGAAGAAATATTCTGAAATGCAAGCAAATATTTAAATATAAAGATATTCTTCTGTAAATTAAAATACCGGGAACCTTAAATGTCCTTTAGCAAGAAGCATATATGAAAACCATTTAATTACAGTGGAAAATAACTTCTTGTGACCTAATAATAATGGGAAAAAACCCAGGCTATCCTGCTACATTACAATATGATCTCAAGTGTAGAAAATGACACTTAGACAATGGTAACCACAGTGGCAACAGTGGTTCTCTCTTTATTTGAATTATTGATTATTTCTATTTTTGCTATGTTTTTCTGTATTTTAAAAGTTTACTTTTATAATTAGGAAATAAATTATAATTAGGAAATTAATTATAATTATATAATTGGGGGAAAAATTATAGAAGGAAAGGAGAAAAAGCAGAACGAAAGCAAGGCTCTCTAATAATACAGGCTAAATAAGAGGCAGAAAGAGAAGCAGAATTTAACCCCTGAAATCTCAATTTGATTGAGATTCCTCTGTAGTCCATCTAGGGTCAGAAATCCAATTGAAGCCGGGTACTGGTTTAGCAGACCACAGAGTTTATGGAATATGCCGTGACATACTGACCATCTGAGCAAATACACTGTTAGGATGCATTAGTCCAATGTCCAGAGTAAAGGAGGCGGTGGCTCAGCCCACCCTGAACTCACCAGACCCTATCTGGAGCATGTGCTTAGTACTTTGCACCACATCTGAAACAGAATGGTGACTAACTAGTCTGTCCAGAAGAGCAGGGCCAAAGTGGCAAAATGTCTGGAAACCCTATGACTTCTCAGCTTAAAATTCTCACTCTCATTTCTTATTACTCTCAGAGTAAAAGCCCAAAACCCTGTAAGATTCAGCCTATCTTGTAAGACTCTCCCCTTTGCTCATAAGGTTCTAATCTCACATGTTCCCTTTAACATAGTCATTTCCTCCTCACTTCAGAACTGCCCGAGTACTACTCCATCAGCTAGAATGCCTTATTTCACCCCTCCTTTCTCGGTCCCCTTCACACACATACTTTCTTGCGTGGCCAACCTCTACATTTTTTTCAGATCTGAGATCAAATATTCTTTCCTCAGGAATACTTCTCTGACCACCGACCTAGCAAAAGTGCCCCTGTTATACACTTTTACTTTCGCCTTGTAGTTGTCTTTGGTTAATTATCTTTCTTATGTCTGTATTCCTTGTTAGTTGGTAAACTCTGTGAGGACAGTGCTATGAGTCTTATTATGTGTCTTAGTCCATTCAGACTGCTATAACAAAATACCATAGGCTGAAAGCTTATAAATAATAGAAATGTATTTCTTACATGTATAGAGGCTGGGAAGTCCAAGATCAAGGCACTGGCAGATTCAGTGTCTGGTGAGGACCCCCTTCCTGGTTCATAGATGGCTTGTCTTCATTTTGTGTCCTCATTTTTATAAGGACACTAATCCTATTTATAAGGGCTTTACCCTCATGTCATAATCATCTCCCAAACACTCCGCTTCCTAATACCATCAACATGGTGGGGTGGTTAGGATTTCAATATATGAATTTTGGGGGAATGCAAACATTCAGTATATATCCCCAGAACATAGTACAGTGCCTGGCCCCTACTATGGGTCATTTGTTGAATGAATGAATACATGAATTCCATAAAGCACACCTGTCTATATGTTTTTATGGCTACCCTCCAATTTCACACCTAATTAATTTCTCCTTAATGCTTTGAAAATGAGATTAATCTGCAAAAGAAAAGGCAAGTTAGAGAGGAGGGAATATGATAGCTACTTAGCTCATAGACGTTCTGTACAACTCTATTAGTTGGCACTAGGACTAGTTATAGTTCTAAAATCAAAAGAAATTAGTAAAAAATATATTAAAAAATGAAATTAGCACCATGCATGGTAATGAATTCCCTTTTATGAAGGGTGCGCAAGTCATATTTGAACACAAACATGGGTTGGAGGTGTTGTAAAGGAGATTCCTATATCGGGCAGTTGGATTTGTTGACTCTTAGGATCACTTCAAACAGCATGATTCTATGTCCTAGCAATCTCTGGCTGCAGAGGCACTACATGAAGGAGAGAAGATTTAAGACAAAACAGGGCATGGAGCTAGACAGAGACAAGCTTGGGGAAGAAAAGGAAATGTAACACTGTCTCAAAACGTTTGATCTCAATCATTTCTAACCTTTTCTGGGGATGAGGTTGGCAGGCCTCCCAGAAAAACCAAAACAAAGCCACCTAACAGGGCATCACAAAACGAAAGGGGACCTAAGCTGGGAGATGAGAAGACGAAAGCCCTGCATTCAGATTCACTGAGGAGAGGGGTGGAGGGTAGGAAATGCAGGCTTTCTCTTCAGGGTCCTTTCAATTCACTTAAAGGCTTACCTTTGAAATGAACGTCCTCCGTAGGGAACGGGCAGTTCCCTGAATCCAGAAGTCAGGGCATTAATAAACATGGCTAAAGGAACAGGTTGAAATGTCAGTGCTACTGCTTTCTGTATATTCACTGTCCTTAACGCAAACTTGTGTCATCATTCTGGAATGAGCAAGGCTTGCTTAACAAACCCAGTTTTTATCATCTTCTTTGTATCTGCTTATTCACAGCTTAGAAATCATCACATGGCCTTCTTACTCTCTAATCAAAGGAATTAATGTTGTTGTGGAAAGAAAAACAACTTTGATTTGGTTTGAGAGGAGGACCCACACAATGTCCCTGTTTGAGGTGAGAAAGTTGAAAACAGAGCTATACTAAGGTGTAGCTTCACTTTACTAAGTGGTGTTTTGTGTTTTTTTCCCCCCAGCTGCAATGTGGAGACTCCTGATGAGGTAGAACACATTTTTTAAAAATCTGACTGCTGCTAAAAATGGTTAATGCTTAATGGATGCTCACTATATTTCAGGCAAGGTGCTGAGTGATTTGTACGCATTATCTCCTGAATCCTAACAGTCTGGAAATAGATGCAATTATAGTATCTTTTCCAGAAGAAGCCTAGAGCGGTTAGGTTGCTTACCTCAAGTCTGCAAGCTTACGAATAAGACAAAGACTGAGGAAAATGTCACACATTCAAACATCACCTATTGGGTGAAGTTCAGCATAAAATTTTTGTGATCTGCTGCTGTAACAGATAAATCACGTTGCTCATTATAGACAGAAGTGGGTCCAGCAAAGAGAACAAGGTTGAGAGATGGTTCACATCTGGAAACTGTGTTCTATCACTGTAAGAACTGGGAATGTGTGATAGTATTGAAATTAAGAAATGTAATATTATATTTATTTTAACTTTATTATAAAAAAATTCAAATATTTTACAAAGTAGAGAGAATCGATTATAATAAAGTCCCAAACCAGTCACCCCACCTTAATAACTGGTGTCATTTTACCATATTTCCTTCATCTGTTTTCTCTTTGCTCAATTGTTTTAAAGTATGCACCAGATATCATGACCTTTAGCCTCTAAATGTTTCAGTATGCCTCTAAAAATATTTTCACTATTATCTACGTTCACTACTACTATTATCATTCCTAAGAGTATTAACAGTAGTTTCTTATCTCACCTCCAGTCCATATTCACATTTCCCATATTGTCCCCAATTTTACCAGCTTTTTTTAAATAATTACTAAATTAAGCTTGTCGTGATAATGATAAGAGCGATTTAAGTAAACTTGCCTCTACAGATGAAGCAAATGAGAGATCTGGAAGCACGGTGAAGGAGGTGAGTACCTGGCTGCCCAGGGTTTACCCCTGGCACTCTGGGAATGCAGCCTAAGTCACCAGTACTACTCTCAGACCCCACTTGGATCTGAACTTAAATAAAAAATCATAGCAGAAGGGTTAAGAGCACAGACTCTGGAATCAGACTATCCAAGTTCATTACTTATTAGCTGGGCAGTCTTGGGCCAGTTCATCTCTTCTTGCCTTTGTTTCATTACATATAAGAAGATTAACAGTATCTACCTTGTAGTATTGTTGAAAGAATTAAATGAAATAATATGATAATTAAATGGCACTGAACAATGTCAGGCATACAATCAGTGCTCAATGAATGTAAGCCATTGTCATCCATCACCAGCACCACCACCATCATCATCATTATACTTATCCTACTGGCTACTGGCTCCAGGTTAAAGACTGAACCTGTAGCTGATCAGGATACAGGAATTATACAAACTGAGAATTAGGATAATGGTTGGATATCAGTGACTTTATACAACTCTTTTTCTAAAATTCCCTTTTTATGTAGTTATATGACCTTTTCCACAAAAAGTTATTTTAAACCCACCTGCTTAGGGCTGGTAAAAACAACCTATGGTCTTGAGCTAGTGTCTCGCCCCTCTCTGTGGACCCCCTCCAATGGAGCGTCCACCATCAGCCTCTGCAAAGGAGGACTCTTTGGACCCTTTATAAGCCAAAGTCCTCATGCACTCCATAGCTCCCATCTCTCTTCTTCAGCTTTCCTAACTTGTCTAGATCATGAACCTCAAGTCTCATTTCCTATCATTTTCTCACCTTGTCTTTTCACCCATCCATCAATTCAGATTCTCTTACTTTGAACTTGGACCACCATCCTTTTACCGTCTTATTTCCTTACTGTGTCTCAGAAGAAGAAAGTCACTTAATAAGCCATATAGAACATCCTACCATGTGGTAGGCACTGTGCTCAGCATTGGGAATGTAGGAAGTGAATAACACAGCATTTACACTCCAAGGAATTCAGGATCTAATGGATCCCAGAGAAGCCGTCCATAATCTGCCAGTTTCCCACAAAATACTGCCTGTGTGCTACCCTCTGGATAGACACTTACGTGGTCTGTTCCTGCTTTAAAAGTGTGTCATGGACAACGAAACATGACAGTCTGTGTTACTGATCACCATTAGAGGCGTTACATCGTATTGAATTGCTTATTCAGTCATCTATTTAAAAGCTATTTCCAGTTGGTCCATTCATAGTTATGACTGCCATGAAAATAAATTGGACAGTTTGTGTTATGAGAAAAACCAAACTCAGTGTTGTAAACTATTAGGCTTAGTGGTAGAATAAAGAATACGAAATTAGAACTGTTCCATGCCTAGCAGTCACAAAGCAACGGAAGCTTTCCAATTATAAATATAGCCTTCAATTCTGCAGAATTTCTGGAAGAATTGATTATTTCTCTTTCGTCCCAACACCTATTTCTGAACATTTGTTGGTTGCAAAAGTACTTTGCCAAATTGGATCAAGATGAAGCTTCGTAAAAAGAGGAACAGAAAAACTAAATATGCCATGCAAGCCTCAGAGAAGATTCCCTGGAGATAAATGACACAGCTCTTTGGATATGACTGCTCCTGTCCATCCCCAAATGCCTTCATTGGAGGTTTAGAGCTGTCACAATCCATCTTCCCCTCCTCTGGTTCAGGAAGTTGGCTCCACTTAACCTTTACGATACTTTCATACTTGAGAGTGAAATATGAAACACATTGATTGCTACTGTACATAAGAAGCCTTATCCAATTCCTGATTTAGGCATTAGCCCCAGCGGTAGAAAAGATGATTCAGTCACCAAGCAGGGATCCAGCAGAAGTACCAAGAATGAAGAGAATAGACAAGCATAGGGTCTGAAGAGTCCTTCAGTGTGGCAGGCAGGAGTTTCAGGGAAGAAGAGCCAGGCCAGTTACGTGGCAGTAGTCTACATATCCTGTTAATCAAAGGTTTTCAGTCTTGGGAATTGGTCTGGTTGGAGCTGGTGGTATGAATTCTGTCCACAGTTCATTCACATCTTTTTTTTTTCTTTTCCTAATTTGATTTTAAAATGCAGGCCAGGCAGAATATGTTGGCACTAGCCCTGGAACAGACTGCCTAAGTTTATGTCCTTTTCTATCTGGTGGCTTTTGGTAAGCTACTTAAATATCATGCCTCAATTTCCTCATCTGAAAATGGGCATAAGTCACATCTACTGCACAGAGTCGTTGTGAGGCTTGCTTGTGAATGAGTACAGGTAAAGTTCTTAACTATGACTAGGGCTTATTAATTAGTTATAAAAATATAAAAGAATGTTAGCCTGCAATCTGCAGCTATACTTTACATCACAAAGAGAAAGTCCTTTTATAGTAGGACAGAGGACAACTGGCCTACGGACAGTGGTAGGAGAGGGAAAGAGAACGTCTCCATTTGAGCATTTGAGTCCTTGACCTCAGGTATCTCTGAGGTCCCCTCTGTCTGCCCACTCAGTTTGCTTATATGAAACAATACGTTCTTCATTTTTCTTGAGATGTCTTTAGTTGAGTTTCTGTAAATTGCAGCCAAAGAATTTTAACTTAAAGAACCTACTTTGTGACAGACACAGGGCTAAGCTTTGAGTGAATATTACATCTTTAGTTTTCAAATGAGTCCATTGTAGACAGGGAACTGCAACTTGCAGAGCTCTCTGCTGCATTGTTACCCTATTAAAAAGGCAGCAAAGGGGGATGGTTAGAGGACACTCTGGAGACAAACCGACTGGGTGAAAACTCTGGCTCTATTACTTACTAGCTACTTAAGCTCTATGGGCCTTTGTTTCCTCACCTGAAAAAGAGAGCTATTAATGGGACCAACTTCATAATATAATGTAAGGATTTATTGACGATTATATGTAAAGGACTTAGCACATACTGAGAACTCTGTAAATATTAGCTATTATTATCAAACAAGCCTTTCCTAATATTCTTCATAAAACTTTCTGTCATTCTCTGACTCCCCTCCTCCCACTTTATTTTTCTTCTTAGATTTATCACACTTGACATCATAATTTTTAAAATTTACTTATTTATTGTTATTCATCCTTCATTGGAATGTAAGCTTTTGTTTGCAACTTATCCTCAGTGTCTAAAAAATAGCTGAGGTGTATAGTAAGTGCCCAATAACCATTTGAAAAATAAATAAATGAACTTGTCAAGGTCTTATAGCTAATTAGCAGCCAAGCTGAACAGGATTCCAGTTCAGGGGTGTTTGACTCCAAGTCAAGCACTTCTACTAACACAGAACCTGAAATTTCCAAATCTGTAGGTTATTCAGGTATAAAGTGTATCATTTTAAGTATGAAAATACTTCAACAAGAAACAGTGTGGTGTAAATATAAGAATGCAGAGCCTGGAGACATAAGGTCTTACCAGTTATGAGCTCTGTGACCATAGGTAACTCCTTGCATCTCATTGGACTTTATTTCCTCATTTGTAAAATGAGAAGGTTAAATAAAATTAATTCTGTGATTTCCTCAGTTCAATTTTTCTCTGATTCTGTTCCAAAGAATTAAGTGAATCAGATTCATTAGCAAATAGTTTTCAGTACCATGGTATATTTTTGTATTCAAAGCATTTCTCTCTGTATTTTTTCCTTCTACAGTGAATAAAAAGGGAAGTTATAAAAGAAATTACAAAGAGGATTTTGTAACAGCCAGCAATCTAGCTGTGCTGTAAGATACATTGATTTTTCTCTCTGAAATCGCTCTCTAAAATCTAAGTTATTCCAGAGAAATCATTTTTTTGTGTATTTGGCTGTGATGACAGGGCCCAAATTGCAAATGAGTATTGTCACTGGTGACAGAGCGAAGTGTCTGGGGACAAAGCCAAGTGGAAATCTAACTGCTCCCAAAATTCACCAGTCTTTTTTGCACCCTCCACTGAACAATTCTGTCTTAACATCTTTAACATAAGAGAAAACCCTGTTGACTGTTGTTTATCTAGGTTAAGTGTGTCCACCACCTAGAAGTGAAGTTAGTGAGGAATCTTAGCCTATATTTCTGTATTCCTATTCAGTTTCTAATATAGGACAGGATTCATATTAGATGCCTGTGAGTAACTAAGTACTAATAGATTGTTCTCGGGGATTCCCTTGGGTCTACCAGTTGTGCACCTGTTCCCAGCTTCCTCCATTCCAGTCTCCATGATGTTTCATTCTGTTTCCTTCTCCTTTGCCTTTTACCTTATGTGTGACACTAAGCAAATTCACTCTAGGAGTCCTGACCTGGGACCCCCTCTCATGTTCCTTAGGACCCTCTGTTGATGGCAGCACTCTTTTTAATTCTGATTTTCTGAAAGAAAACATTTATCTTCAAGATTCCAGAGGGAGGGGTGACTTAAGTGTTCATGGTGCTAAAGAGATAAATACTGAACAACATAATGTGAAACACAATACTATTTAAACGGATTTTTATTTTAAGTACTATTTCCCAGTCTGCTACTTGGATTTTCTTCCATTCTCTTATTTTAGCACTGAAAGGTAGGCAATTCTTTCATTCCCTTGTTCATATCAGCACAAGGTTTATTTCTCCAAAAATAACAGCAAGAGACAAACATGCATTTGGTACAAATATGAAGTGATATTTTGATCGTATATGATAAAAAATTACCTCTGAATAACAGAAAAGAAAATGGAAAAATATCCCAACTATGAGAACTATTAGAATCCAGGATAATTTATAAAAGATTTACGTATATGAGGAAATAGTGGCAAATGGTATTTTTCAGTATACAGAAATCCCATTTTGGTAAGGGCTCGGCATTAGATAGTTTGGGCCTTTTCCATCTCCAGTTTTTCACGATTACAGGATTAGCACTCGTAAACATTAAACTTGTACTATAAATGTGTCTTAAGAGGTTATATTTAAAATAAGATGACAAGGCAAAGTGTGAGAATATACTTTTGAGAAGGCACTTAAAAAACCAGAAGTTGTATACCAGTAGAGAAAAAGAGTGATGTCATGTCAATTAGCAAGCTATACTTTTCCTAAATGCCAAAGACAATAATATCTTAACAAGTAAATAATGTATTAAAAGTTGGTTAACTAATATCAATTCAGTGATTTAATCTAGTTTGAGCAAAGCTTTAACATATTAATTCTAAGACACTAAAAAAAGTATAAAATATCACTAATATTCGTTATGTATCAATAGTT
Organism: Camelus ferus; assembly: GCF_009834535.1. Taxonomy (NCBI): domain Eukaryota; kingdom Metazoa; phylum Chordata; class Mammalia; order Artiodactyla; family Camelidae; genus Camelus; species Camelus ferus. The sequence goes on from NC_045699.1 coordinate 17,290,235, forward strand.
ACTTTTTCATTTTTATTGCTCAGCTGCATGTTAAAAATGAGAAAATTAGAATCAGTTTGGTTAGGAGGATTTCTTTTCAGAAACACTGTCCCTTTCTCTTCATAAGTTTTAACCATAGGCCAAGACCCAAGAATTGCTCCTTTAGAAAATTCATATAATTTAATCAATATATATCCAGGTTTCTCTTTAAATTCTTTTGGAGACATGATAGGCATTTATACACAATCAGATTAGTATATGTCAATTTCGAGAGCTTAAATATAAGAAAATAAGAAATCCTACAACAAGTGACTGGATGCTTTCTGTCCAGTGCTTTTCCTCTCTTGGTAGTGTTCTTGTTGTTTTTCTTAAAACTAGAATTCTCCCCCAGATATCTCTAGGTACCATGGTAGCCCACTTTAAATTTTTGATTCCAATTAAATTACTTTTGAATCTGTCTAATTTTTCAGGCTGCACCTATTGAAGTTTTTAAGCTTTCACAAGTTTACAAACTTATGTATGAAGAAAAACACCTTTCCACCCATCTTAAAAACTATAATAAAAGCTGACTTGCCGTTGTATTCAGTAAAAGTGCATTTATTCAGCATTCTGTTAACTAGTACATTAAAAAGCATTTATGGGCCATGCATGGCACCAAAATCTTCAATTGTCAAAATGACACCTTTGTTTTCACATTTCAAAAGATAATAAATTATACTTAACATAAATAAATCATTCCATATCTCTGAATACTAGTGTGCTCTATATATTATAATTATTATCACACTTACGTATTCATTCCTGACTTTATCAACAAATGGAGCCCTTTTTTGTCCTTTCTCAAGTTTCATGGACTCTGGAATTCAGAGACCAAGTCCATAACCTTTGTTGTTTTATAAATATCAATCGTCTTACTGCTCCTACTATCCCCTCCTCTTATCTTCTTAGATTTATCTAAGAAGAACGAAAACTGTATGCCTGTTATAGAAATTGTATGCACGCATACACACAGACACATATATTTTCATCTGTATATTTTTCCATTCTCATAAAAGTTTTTCTTTTTCCTCTATATCCTGCTTTTATTTCCTATTCTGTTTCATGTCAAGTTTCCCATTCTGTTTAAGGAAATAGTCAAAAGTGATTAAAGTGACCTGTAGAGGGAAAAGGTGAAAAAACAACCCACTGGAGAGAGCAGAGTATAAACCTGCTATGCAAGGACACTCCGCTTTTTAACCTGGGAGAGAATATTTACATACACTGCTAGAGATTTAGCACTAGTTCTTAGGAGAAAATAAAAGCAGACGAAATGGAGTCTTATGCTGGGACTAAGTATACATTCGTTTTGGGGGTGTATTGTTTTGGATGAAAAGGCCTAGACTGCTTTGAATTCACGTTAGACAATAAAAGTGTATTCTGATCTTAGAAATAACGATATATAATGAATTCTACCAAGCCTTTTAAAGAAGCTTCGACATTTGTTTCATGTATATTAGGACCCATTTCAGCTTTAAAATGAACTCAGGTGAACAGTGTCTTGTAGCATAATAGTTACATAGTGAATGGTTTATATGTATATCGCATCTCAATTTTTTTCTAATGGTGATTTCTTCAGTTCGTGGTAATGTAAGACGATACTGAGTATTGATTTCACAGACTTTAAGGAAGCATGATTAATTTGTCAGCAAAGCTGAGCTTATTAGTAGTTCCTTGAACTTACAAACTTTATCAGTTCAAATGCTGACCTTGCCACTTCCCCTGTGTCATCTGAGTAGCTACCTAACCTATGAGCCTCGGTTTCTCCATTAAAATGGGGATGGTGATTTTACCTTACAGCTTTATCATGAGGGTCACAATAAATCTTGAACTCTGCTTGGAAGAAGGAATTCAGTGATTAGTTTTTCCTCTTTAAATAAGTCAAAGAAATAGTGGGATAGTTTCAATGTATATTTCAGATGATAGAAACAGATTTTTAAAGGATCATGCTGTATATAAGCAAGAACCATGTTTTAATGACTTCACAGCAAGTAGGATACAACAGATCCCTACACTCCAATTAGGAACAAGTGACACTGTCCTGTATTATTATTTTTCTTTTTAAATTAAATATATGTTTAATAAACATTTTCTCCCACAATTTCCATGGTTACATAAATTGAATATTCAATGAAAAAAATTGCTAAGAAAAGGTTTTTAGCAAAGAAGTTTCCAAAAGTGAGAAGTGTCTTCAAAAGACAAAGAGAAACCAAAGTATTTCATAATGTCACAGGACTACTTCATGTCCTTTGAAGCGTGATTTTGTTTTACTCCCACTCCCAAGTTTAACCTCTTTTCCCCTTATTTCCCCTTTGTATCCAAAATCTAATTGTAGACTGAGGTTGATGTTCATGCTAGATAAATAGAAATAATCATAATTTCATTTTAATTTGCCTCTCGATCACTTTGTTCAATAAGAAATTTGAAACTAGAATAAAAATCTTGCTCCTGGCCCTCTCTTCAGGGATAAGCAGAATGCCTGGCGCATGGTGGGCACTCAGAAAAAAGTGACTGAATGAAGGGCTGATGTGATCTGGCATGACCAGGTTGTTAAACGTTGATATAGCTCTGTAGTGACCATAAATAGCTATTATCCTGTGGCCCCTCCAGTGTCCCTCCTATATCCCTGGCCCCTTACCTGGGGACATCCCCCTGATGCTGGATTCAGTAATTCATGGATTTAGTCCTAACAGATTGTGGGGTGGTGGGGGGTGTTTTCTAGACCTCATTCCAGAGCTCTGGTCACCTTCCGCTCTGATTGGCCAGTGTCCATGCCATACTAATTGAGATATATTTTCAATATTATCTTCAATTAAATCAATATTCTATGTGTTGATTTAGCAATATCAACCAGCCTCAATGCAACACAAAGCAGGAAAACATCATGTTCTGTGGAGCAGAAGAAAGTAAAAGAGGTGAAGAGGTAGTAACGGAGGGGAGGTAGGAGAGTTAGAGAAGGTGGGAAAGAAGCAGAAGGACACCTGGTATAAGGAGATCACCACCTGCAGGGGTTTGTTTTACACCCTCACCTTTCTCATGTGCATTCCTTCAATTCAAACTGTCTTCCCAGGATGGTGTGAGTGAAAGCTCTTTGAAAAAGTATATGGTACACATCTAGAACCAGAGCTGTAATTACTGTGTTTGCAACGCTGACACCATTGTCTGACAAAATATTGTGCCAAACATTTCCCCCTTCTTTTGCCTTTGTGCTGGCTTACTTTGGGTAAAATAACACTAGTCAGTTTCATATCCAGCCCACATGAAATCCTATCACAATGCACTCCAAGGGGGTGGGGGTCTAAATTGTTCCATTGTGCTAGGATTCCATTGTATTAAATATTGTTGAAAAGATGCTACTTGTGAATCTTTTGGCTTTTTGTTGAAAGGGTATCACACACTGTATTTTAGAAAATCTTAAATAACCGCTGCTGAATGTGTGAATTGCTTTTGTTTGGATTAGAGCTGAGTTCTGCAAACTTTGCCCTGCTAACTCTGGAAAAGTGAAAATGGGTTCCATGGTCAAAAAAGTTTGGTAAATACCTGCATGTTAGAATATTAATGGCTCTGAGAAGTCATATATTTTTAAAAATTGTTTAACTTTTTTTAAATCCAAGTTTTCTCAAGCTCTGTCAGTTTTTTTTTTTTTCATGGAACACCTAATGTGGGATAGCAAGTTTGAGAAATGCAAATACTGGAACAGGATATTCATTCTTGCATTTATAGAAGACATGCCATACGTTTGGAAACCGGCCAGAGTGGCAAAACAAAGACAAATAAGGCACAGTGTTGTCCTTGAAAGGCTAGAAGAGGAGATGCAATGCAAATGATATTACCAAGTTGTTTTGGTTTGTTTTATAATTGTGGGAAAACAGGAGATAAAGCAACTGAGTAAGAAAGAAGGAAGGTTAGGACAATGTCTGGGAAAGCTTCCATGGTGATAAAGTCTCACTGAAAGAATATATTCGTGCAAATGTCAAGTACTGGAAAATTTTTTAACATTTTTTATTGATTTAAGTACTGGAAATTTATATAGTAGCCAGCAAGCAAGGGAAAAAAAGACAACCCTCTCACACATCCTCTTGTAAAATTATTTAAGATATATCCCAGCAACATAAATGCCTCCTACCTCAGGTTGTTGGGTATGTCAACATGTCTCCCTTAAGACAGGCAGCTCTCATTTCAGATGATTTCATGAAGGGTGAGTAGTGGCCATAAAGATAATTTGCACTTTTTTCCCTTTAACACACATATACGCCCACAATTTGGATCTCAATTGGACATCTTAGATCCTAGCTCTCTTCCCATGGCTGGACAGGGATTTAATGAGTGTGCCAGGTTTCCCTGGCTGTGAACTTGTTTTTTCTTGTATCCAACATGCACACTGTCATGGCCTTTATTAACTAGTCAGTCATTGGATGGGAAGTGGGAATGGATTGGAATCCTTGATGTGGTTCCAAAAATTGCTGGCTTTTTCAGCCTTAAAACCAGCAGCCCAAAGACATCTGAAGGTCTTTGATGTGTTTCATACGGCACCTAATATACCAGGTGTGCTGCAGCACCGTTACAGAGGAGCCGAAGGGAAATAGAACTGGTGGTCTCTCTGTCTCTCCTTCTCTGTCTCTGTCTCTCTGTCCAGAAAGAGAGATGGTGTGCCCTCCATTCTACCAGTCAATTCATATGCATTATTTTGTGTAATTTTTACAACAATCGATCATATGAGGTTTCATTACAGTGTTTTTGGCCATTTTTATTGGTGTGTAAACTGAGGAACAAAAATGTTGAGGATTTATCCAAGGTAAAAGGCAGAGTGAGGAGTAAACCAGGAGATCTGAATTTTGTATTAAATAGTTCTACATCTACTTCTGTGATACTTAACATTTTGGAGTGTCTCAGTAAGATCTGAGGTGGAGTATAAGTAACGTATATGAATGATTTACCTCTTTAAATTGGAGCAAATTTAAGATCCCTTTAAAAACACTGCTTTCACTTGCTTTCAAGAGAGAAGCAAGATGTAGAATCAGAGTTAGCAAGTCCTAGAATTACACTATCACAACCTAATAATTGATGCCAAGCCCACGTAGATATATCTGAATCATCAGTGAGTGTGTTGAAGTTGAAAACCACCACTCTTCCTTTTAGGTACCAATGACATCCTTCAATTCTTCAAAATATGGATGAGTCAAGATGAATAAGGTCACTAATCAGAAAGATAGATTTATTTCTGAGCCAGAAATTAACCTTCTGTGTGTTAGCAACTCACGAAAATTTTTTAGCAGCTGGAGTTATTGATTACATTTTCTACTAGGAAAAATTTCATGCTAGTTCCTAAATTGAGGGTTGAATGGGCAATGTTGAAAAATTATGGAAACTGATTTAGCATTTAATAAATGTACTTATACGTAATGGCAATTGCATAATCCAAGAATATATCTATCATTTCATGCTTAAAGGAATGAAAACCATGACTTTTGATAAATGTGCTTATAAAAAACCATATAAGGAACAAAATTGGGTATGTCTCATTTTTTCATATTCAGTTTATTTCAATAACATGAATATTTATTTCACTAGTTCTATTTTATGGGAGTTAGGTGAAATAAAATGTGTGTTGACTAGTTACTTAAAGAAAAAAAAAACCCTACCATGCAAAATAATGTTCCAAACTCAGCACAGAATAAAAGATACGTCAGGTAACATTTTCAGCTTATTCCTATTTTAACTATAATATTTAATACTAAAAAGCATGGCATTGTTTCTTTTAGAAATATTCATTTCCCCCTTTCTACATGCACCAAAAATTATTCTTTCCCACCTCTCTCTACAGTTAGAACACTTAACCAGAAAGTAGCAGGCATGAGACTGCAGCCACAAAAAACTACGGATGGAAGATAACTAAAGTGTTAAAAATTGTGTAAGGACAAATGGGGAATCACAAATAATTTTAAATTACCTCAATGTCTTACTTTACATTGTTAAGGAAACATAGTCTCTTATTTATTTCAATTTTCATTCTTCATTATGAAATATTTCAAAATGCCAGATATTCATATATCCACTATCTGCTTTTAACAGATGGTGACTTTTGCGTAGGTATCTGTTCTTTTGTCTTTTTTAGCAAGATTTTTTTTTCACTAAAAAGAAAACATTAAAAGTATGTGCCAATGTCACCAAAGAGGTGAATCAAACTGAAATTATCTGCTAACTTCCAGATAAAAGCTTATCAGAATTTTAAAGGATGTCAGAAAGGCTTCTAAGAAATTCTTTTCCATGCCTCTTGCACCACTTCAGTGTTCAAAAATAATACCAATAACAATCACCAAAATTTGCATTTTCTTATGGGGAAAAAACTTTCTAAATAAATTAATTAAAAACAGAATAGAAAGTCTACTTTGTAGACTTTCTGTTAATGATTTACTTCATAATTATTATAAATATTTATTTTTGAAAAAGACGTTTTAGTTCTTCTACTCTCGTTTGTCCAGTACTTCATTTGTGTGGGGAGGTGAGGGGCGGTGTGTGATATACGTGTGTGTATTCAAACTTTATATTAAATAAAGATTCTATTCCACTCTCTTCTGGAAATCTTGGGTTGTCCGTGAATGTGTAAAATAAGGATGGGATAAGTTACATAGAACATTTTTAAGGTAGAGAAACTAGTAATAATTGAAATAATAAATTAACCTTTGTAAGTAATATATTTAGAGATCATTTATGTGCTGGGAGAAAATTTGGCTTATTTCTTTATTTTTCAGTATGGCAAGAAAGTAAATAGTTCATCTTTCCCTTACAGGTAAAGATTAGGGGGAAATCTTCAAATTTCAGACAGTGTTGTCATTATGATGGAGTAAAATGTGAACAAATGGTTGTATGTAAAGTACCCTGGGCCAGTCCTTTTTATAGTTTCAGTTGAATATCCCTATGTGGTTTGCAGTGTGGGATGTTTATGGCTATGTTCTACTAATCCTGGGTCTACTGGGATATTGCATGTGTTTGCGTCAGGGAAAAAAGCTTGTTTGCCTCAAATCGAAGTCTCAAAGATAATTCTTTTTCTGTGGGCTTAAAATAGTTTTTGTTCAGGTTGATATTTACTATTTGAGGTGAATTACTCCCTTCTTCGGCTCTTTTCTACTCATAATATTATATGCAGTTTTGGTTAACCATTTGTATTATCTTTTCTATAACATTATTCTGGGCTTCTGTATAAAAGTTTAAAAATATGTTCCACCAATGAAATGCATATGCTTGCTTATTCAATATCTCTTCCTATTGGATTTGCATAAAGTCTTGCCTAGTGGAACTCACTTATAATGAAATCTTTTTTTCTTTCTATATATTATGTTTAAAATACCTATTTGAGTTAGATAATAACATGCTTTCCATTATAAAGTTAGAGTAATTTTTTCACTTCAAAGAATCCTTTTAATTTTGTTTTCTGTGAATAGTTTTCATTAAATATATATATAATATGTATGTATACATATATTTAAATATATTTAAAAGCACTTAGCTTTTTCTAAGATTCATCGTCTTTTACATTTGAAGGCACATTTTTTCATGATTTGTAAAATATTTGATTTTTCCTTTATACTATGACTACATATTTTGAAGACTCACTTTTCAAAAGTTACCAGGAATCTTTTAATGGAAATAACCTTGTTAGTTTTTGTTCTTTATTTCCTGGTCAAGATAAGCAAGATGGCTTGAGATAGAGTTCATGAATTCAATCTGTTTTAAGCTCAAATACAGATGAGATTCTTTGATCCCTACTTATTTACTTAATAACATTAACCATTAAATACTACTGGCCTCTCAGTTCAAAACATACACTTAAGTGTAGGACATGACAAACGGTACATGAACATATTTTATTCAACTGTATTTTATACAGAAATTTAAAAATTTGAATCTTTCATATAGTCCTTGAGCTCAGGTGCTCATGCAAATGTAATTCATGTTAATACATCAACTGCATTTGACTTATCTTCCATAGTTGGCTAAGGAAAGGAGCCTCTAGGAAGTACCAACTCATTAGGGAGTATCTGATGAATATTTTTCATTTTGACTGAATAAATGACTTTTTACATGGCAATATAGTCCACCATCAATAAAATGCCACTGAGAACCTTGTCTCACTGAACTCCAAAACGTGGAATTTTTCTTTGTGGGAATTAGACTGACTTTTGCCAAAAATTAATTACATTCATACACAGAAAGACAGTTTCCTCCAGCCCGCCCGGATCCTATATCTAGGTGCAAGGCGCCAAGCTTGGCTTTCAGAAGATACAGAAAAAGTAGGACAGCCAGAATTTCCAGCTAGGTCATCTGGTGCGTTCTCACTCTGTACCGCTCAATATTTGCTTGAAAACGTCCAGAGATGAGCAACTTACTATAGCCTTTACCTTCAAGAAATATAAACTCAAGTGGAAAAGATTAGGAAAGCCTAAGTCCCTCTGCTTGTATACTGTAGTACTGAATATGACTCCACACAGTACAATAAAAATAACTAACGTGTTTAGAGACGGCCCGTTGCATTTCACAAAGCGCTTTCACCCAAATGCAGGGCCGGTAGAGAGGTTCAGAGAGCCTTGGCAGTCCAAGAGGACGAAATCAATCTGGGCGCGGGTGAGCACCTGGAAAAATCGCACGGTGGAGACGGCATCCGAGATAGGCCTCGAAGCACCGACAGGGTTGCGAATACGGGAGAGGTCATTCCAGATGGAAGGACCCCCACTTGTTCTAAAGGTAGTTACACCATGGGGCCCATACTACCGGTCAGGTTTTTAGAAGACCCCTACAAATGCAGGGGTCCGACCTTGGAGGCACTTCCGCTGTGCAGTTGTTTAAGTTTGGATTCGGAGAGTGCACCAGAGAGCTCCGGCTCACGAAGGTGGGCACCGTCTCCCTTCCTTAGCTCTGACCCTCTGCGAGACGCGCCCACCGGAAAAAGGCTGCCGGGGCCACAGGGACTGTAGTAGCTGCCGTAGCCCCCACCAGATTCCGGCGCTGCGGTGGAACGACCTGGGTCCTGCCCCAGCCAGAGGAAGGAGGCGCAGCGCCCGGCTCCGGCTCTCGGCTCGGGGAGCCTCTTCCCCCACCCCCCACCTCCCGCGGCGGCGGCGGCGGCGGCAGCAGCTGCAGGAGAGGGGGGCGGGCGAGGGGTGGAGCCGGGGAGGAGCCGCGGCGGTGGCGGCCCCGGCGGCGGCAGGTGTGGACCGGGCGGAGGTGCCTGGCTGTCCACTCCCGCCCGCGCCCGCCGGAGGCCAGGGCTCAGGGGCCGGGACGGCCTCCTTGGAGAAGCTTCGCATTCCTCTTCGACCTGCCCACAACTTAGGGCGCAACCCGGGGCGCGCAGTTTCCATGTCTAGTGCCCTGAGGAGAAAGCCCCGCGTCCCCCTCCGCGGGGCCCGCGCGGACCCAAGCGGAGAGGCGGCGGCCTGAGGGGCGGGAAGGATACGGCCCCTGCTTGATCCCCTCACCCGGGCGAAGCCGTGGGGCGCCTTCGCTCTCCAGCCCGACACCCAGGTAAGTGAGGAACGCGCGGGAAGAGGAGTAGGGGCGCATCCCTCTAAGAGTTGAGAAAGGGCTTCGGGGCCTGGCACTCGGCCGTCCGCGCCCTGGGCGGAGGGCCGCCGGCGCCCGTGAGTACTCGAGCGAGGATGCTGCGGCCGGGCCCGGCGCATCTCGGGGCACGGCGACCCGAGCTCTGCTCCGAACCGCCTCCTGCTCGTTCCCAAATAGCAGGTTGTTTCCCTGGCGTAGTCTGTCAAGTCACAGGTCGGCTCTTTCCTCCTAAACCGGGAAGGAGGAACTGTGTGTGTGTGTATGTGTGTGTGTGTGTGTGTCCGTCCGTCCGTCCAGGAGCGAATTGGAGGTGAGCGCTTTTTGACCAGTGATGTTTGGCGAGAGCCCGTGTACGATTTAAAATTACTGTCACTTCACAACTTACTCTGCTTTGCCCTCTTAGAGTGAAAGAAGTTGGGCGTGTATTTTATATCCCCACCTGGTAGGATTAGAGTTTGTTTTCGTCATATTCAGGTGGGAGAATGATGCTCTGTAAAATACAGGTATTTCCAACAGTACTTCACTGAAAAGAGCCTTCCGATCCTACGGCGAGACAATGGCAGTCGTGGAAAACAGGACAGAAATGTTCACTTAGCGCCGCTTTGGCGGGGGAGAAGTTAAGGAAAATTTGAGCAGAAGTGACCTCTTAATCGGCTTCTTGAGGGACCGTTTTTGTCCCTGCATAAGTGGTATTAGGACTAATAGTGACAGCTCAAGACCTACAGTTGGATTGGAGCTAGCGCTGTGCCAGGACATCCCTCACCGCCCGGGGAACTCTAGTTTCTGGAATCGGTCGGGCCTTTCAGCTTTCTTTACTGAAATTGCGGCAGCTTTGAAGTGAATTAGGAAAATGATCTTTTTTTTTTCTCCTCTGGAGTTTATTACTTCTGCACTAAAATGTTTCTCTTAAGGACAGAAGGATAAACAATACTCTATTTTATACTCTGTTTTAAATAAATTTTTCTTGAATTGGTAAAAATTTGATTTAAAATTGACAACCAAGTTTAGGTTTATTTGTTGTTGAGTTTGGGTTTGGTTGGGGGAGAGACTGACTTATAAGTTATTTTTCAAGCTTAATATTGGTTATTTTTCATTGTCTTCAGACATTAGTCCTTAAGCGAAGGCCTCAATCTTGATTTTAAGGGACATATTGTAGAAATAACAGTGGTTTAAGGCCATCCATAAGAGCTATACCCCTCTTTTTCATAACTTGTGACAGAAACTCGTGAAAGTTGGGCAAATGCACTAAATTTAGGATGTAAAAATCCTCTTAGGTTGAATTTTAGGCCTCCAAATGAAAATTTTTTATTTGTGTTTAACTTCATTGAACTATCAGACTTTACGCAATTATCAGTATGTGATGATTATTTTTTTATTTATGCCGTATAACTGTACATGTGGATGTTGCTTGCGTGGTAGGGAAATATGAGAAGTCAAGAAGCTCCTTTAAAAAGTGGAGTTCTTCACTGGGTGAAATTTTATGGTTCTGAAAAGCATGTATCAGAAACAAAGCTTTGATTGATAACATGGACTGTTGTCTCTTTTTGAAATTTTAAATAGATGATTAAGAAGGAAGATATAAAATGCTTTATACTTGAGCACTGTTTTTTTCTCAATGCATGTGGGAAGAAAAGTTAAGGATATTATTTTTGTACAGTGTAATAGATAGCTATTCTAGAAGCTATAAAGTGCTTGAGGAAATAAAATTAAAAGATAATATAAAATTATGCTTTGTACTTTTAGAATTTTAAGGAGAATGCCCACTTGTAAATCTCAGATCCTCAAGGAAACTGTATCAAACTGCATGAAGTAGAAGAATTTATCTGTGTATGATTTTTTTTCTCAGATTAAAAATACTTGGCTTGGCTTGCCTTAAAACTGACATTATAGTTAAATTTTATTAGTAGCTATATGGGATAATTCAAAGTACTTTAAATCATTTATATTAATGATTTCCTTTATTAATCGTTTTTTAAGATGTCTTTTGCTTGAAACACTGACATTTGATGACAGTAGGTGTCATTAAATTTTTCATATAATTGCCACAGTTTTTCTTAGTTTTGTGTATCTAGGTAGTTTTAACATATAACACCTTCGGGTCTCAACAAATTTAAACTTTAAGAAAGCAGTAGATTAAATTCCTGAATATTAACATTTCAGAGATGAAATCTAGCTTTAAGACCAAATGGCTTTTTGAAGACATTTTAGAATACATATAATGGTATGATTTTTAGAGGAAAATCTTTTTATTGTTCTTTTCTAATTCTTTGACTTCTTAAAGGAAATTAACAAAAGAATCAATAATTGTATTTTAAGTTTCTTGATGTATTTAACAGATTGTTTCCTTAGGAGTAGTCTCCCTAGTGTTCCAAAAATTTGTATAGGAGCAAGAAAGTTTATTTTTTGTTAAAAGATATTTCTAGAGACTAGGAAAAAAATTTTGTTGAACCTAAAGTAAGTCAGTCTTAAATAGGAAGCAATGAAATGTGATCTTTGTATTGTGAAATGTATTTTCACTGAGGACTTTTTAAACTATGTTCTCTTTTTAAAAAGGTGTATAGGAAGTAAGTCAGTTATTTCATTGGTACACTGTAAGTACCCTAATGTGCTTGCTTTATTCATGGATATTGAGACTTTTTTCTCCACATCTCATGTGCCGAGTCCAGGAAATCAAAATAATTTTGGCGAGGATTGAGATGAAGGGAAAAAAACATCCAAGCATGATTATGATATATATGTGTTGGTTTGCAGCACAGAAAGGGTGAAAAAAAATAAAGAGTTAGGGATCAAAATTTATACACATTAATCAGATTCCCTCGTACTTTTTGCTTTATTGTGTAATTGAGTTTTTAGCCAGTATGTAGTTATTGAGTGTATTAAAATATACGGCAGACACTAAAAAAAATAAACCTAATTTGGAAATTCTTAATCATGGCTTTATCAAATATACAATCTACTCTGCTTTGTCTGTATACCACGTTCCAAGCTGTTCAACATTTGAGACCAATTTATAAATTAAGTGTATTCTAAAAGTTAATTAAACAAGTAATTTCCATTTTAAGAGAAATGCCCCTTTTGAGGGACTATTTTTTTAACATCACAAATAGTACCAATCCTTTGAGTAAAATAAGAAAGGTTATATTAATTACAAGTTATACTTTCAGCAAGGGGAAATGCAGTTTTTATTGGCCTTGGGGGCATTCATGCTAACTAGTTTGTGGCCCAGTTTCCATTTCTCTATCTGCACCGCCTCTGACAAAGGAGCGGGTACCGAGAGAAAAAAGACTGTGAAGAGAAAATTAAAAAAATAATCTATGTAGGTTGATCACAGTTCTGCTTGGTGAGCCTATATCCATATGAAATCAGAACCAGAAGAGAAAGTCTGAGTCGAATTCCCCAGAGCCCTTTTACGCTGATGCCAGTGAGTTAACAATGGCAGAGAAGAGAGTAGTCGACTTCTGCCATTCGCAAAGCCAACTTTGTGATCCACAGCAAATCAAACCCACGAAATCTTTTAGTCTTGTCCAGTTCAGCTCCACTTCCTTGCCAAGGGCATAACAGCTGAAGTTAAAAGACTTATACCCAAATGGGAAAATTAATGCCATTTGTGTATAGGCAGTAGCCTTATTCAGACTCCTTTCAACCTAATTGGAAAAAAACAACAGAATATGATTTGGTAATAAGTCCTCCAGGGTGGGTAGCATGTAGGAGACCATGGCTCGAAATGCATTTAATAAGGTTTTTCACTTATTTTGAATTACTTATAGTTTACATTGTAGTTCTCTGCTTTTGTGTGTGTGTGTGTGTGTGTGTGTGTGTGTGGAAGTGGGTTTACTTCAGCCTCTACAATTTGAAAGAGGTAAAAAGTACAATTAAATGGTAAATTTTAAAGTGAACAAGATGGTTTTGCATTGGTCACTTAAAAGCTCTGCCACTACTGCTTGGTTGAATTTTCTTCCTTTTATTGTAAATCTAGGTTCTTTGCTTAGAAGTAGTGATCCTGATTCTGAGAAGGGTAACAAGAAAGGAAAAGAACTATGTCCAAAAACCAGTGCCATCTGACAACTGAGTTTAAGTTATCTCTGTCAAATTTCAGGTGGACTTCGACTGCATTAGTCAATTGGATATGTATAAAATAAGATAAACAAATCAGCTCAGAAAGGTCTGCTCCAGAAACTTGTAATGTGTGTGCTTTTCTAATTGGTCTAAATGTGACATGTAATAATCAATCAAGACCAATTAATTACTAGACATTTGAAGTTTCTAAATTTTGGAATTTCTAAAAGATGATGCAAGCAAAGGATTAGTCCCCCAAAAGTCAAATTGATAAGATCTTACTAAAATAAAATAGCCTGAGATTTGTGCATTACAGTACATGCTCAATTGGAAATTCAAGTCAGAAAGTCATTATTGAATAACCCTGTGGGGTTATGGTAATTTTTTCCTTCTTTAAATCTGACCTTTTACCTATTATCTCAACTTCATTAACGTAAAAAAAAGTATCAAATAAGAAACAATAGACTAAAGCAATAAAGGTGTGAGCTCTCAGTCGTAAAATCTTATAGTGAATGAAGCCTTTTAAATGAAGTTTTAACTGGCTTTTGACTAGAATGGATTTTCAAGTAACTAACTGGTAATACTGTCACTTGACATTTCCTTTAAATATTCTTTGCTATGACTCAAAACTGATTTCCTTTTTATAGGTAAGAGTGGAACAATATTAAATTTAAAAACAAAAGAAACAGTTTACAGCTTACAACCTGAATTTTAAGTTTTGTAAGGCTCCTGCTGCTGCGTGTTTGCCAGCACCCTAATAATGATAAGATTCTAGGTTGTTTTTATTTTTGTTTTGGGAATTGGGATTGGGAATTTTTTTTTAATGAGAAAAGTAATGTTAATTTCTTCTTTAAGTGATTATCTGTACGCATATTGTCAGTCATGCCAACAGTAGTTTGAATTGTATTCTGAAGTAAAACAAATTACAAGTTAGTACCTGGACTGATGTGTGGTAAGTAGCGTTCTAATTGGTTCTAATAATTGAACAATTAAATTTTTATCATAGCTTTTTAACATCTGGAAACAGATTTCTAGTTTCATATCAAAGAGAAAAAATATAATAGGACATCTTAATCTTATTAAATATTAAATTAGCCAAATGATATTTTCTTTCAGTGTTTTGTGGTTTTTCAGCCATAACTACTGAAAATATCTTTACAGGCAAAAGAAGGTTATGTGGAAAGGTAATGAAAAGAAATATAAAAGACTAACCAAGAGGGGAGGGTATAGTTCAAGTGCTAGAGCACATGCTTAGCATACAGGAGGTCCTGAGTTAAATCCCCAGAACCTCCTCTAAAAATAAATAAATAAATAAACCTAATTAACCGCCTCCCCCAAAAAAACTTTAAAAAAAGATACCCAAGTGGATTTTTTTCAAAGTCTGGAGAAATGGCAGCAAATCATATGTAATGACAAAGATGATCAAAACATTTGACAAAATTTAGTTTCATTTTAAAATAAATATACTTAGTAAATGGTAAAAGCTAATGTTCTGTATTTCCTTTTTTAAATTAGCACATTGTGACAGAGACCAGTGAAAATGGGAAGCTAATTATAAATCAGTGAAGAATAATTTAAAAAACAGATTTGTTTGAAAAGCAAATCTTCATTCTGAAAGTGTTCATTGTACTAACCATTAAGTGTTAATAGAATTTTTTTGCAAAATTTATTAAAGTAGAAATAAGATATCTGTATATTTCAGAAAAATAGACAAATGTGCTATACAGCTCTATTAGCTAACATAAAAATATAATTTATACTGGAATTAAACTATAAATGGAACAATGTAATTGATTATTGTCTGCTTTTATTTTAGAACACATGTCCAAATTACTATGTACAACTAACACAAAACTCTTTTCCAAAACTGCTGGAGAGGATCAACTTCATCTAGATCTTTTCTCAAAAACAAAAATTAAAGTAAAATATGTCCAATTCTTCTAATTGCCAGAGCAGTAATGATAATGACGATTACAGCTCTCTTTATGATCATTTTCTCTGTGCCATGCTTTGTTCCACATGCTTTATCTGTATTACCTACAATAATCTTCACAGCAACCTTACAATCTAGGTGCAATGATTGTTCCTATTTTATTGACAAGAAATCCATGGTCTGGTGGGATTAAAAGGCTCAAACAGCTAATAAAGGGTGTGGCTTTGGGATTCAAAATGAAGTCTTTTCCTGTCCCACCTCTCTGCTCTTGATTACTTTGCTGTACTTCACAGTAATTAAGCAGAATATTTGTAGAACTCTTATTAAAAAATCTGTTTGGGAGTCAATTATATAGTATTTTGAATGTTCTCAGTTATAGCACATTTTTTCTTTCATTTTGGGGACTACTTCAAAGCCTTTTATATTCAAGCTTGGCGAAGGGTATAGACGATACAGGTAGTTGTGTTTGTGACCAAAAGAAACATGTAGTGTTTTTAAAGTACTAAGCCTGATTTTTAGATGGATTGTAAATTTTCTCTGAAAATCATTTCTAAAGAATCATATAGACAATTTTTTTGTTTTGTTTTTTGGAACCATGGCACTGGAATTGGAATATTGTTAAAATCTTTGGGGCATCTAACCCATAACAGGTATTTAATGAATATTTTTTAAAACAATGAATGACGGAATGAGTAAAAAGATAGCATTTCTTTGCCTGTGAAAATTATAAAAGTGATTGTGTGTTGAAATGTAGTAGGCAAGTGTGGGTAGCTTACTTACTTAACTGTGCAACCTTGGGGTAGTTACTCTTGAACCTCAGTTCCCTCTTTTGTGAAATGAGAATAATTATATCTTCCTCAGTTAACTGTTGTGAAAGTTAAATAAATGATAATTTGCTTTTCTTTATTATCACATCTGACCTTTTGTGTGAGTACAGAGCCTATTTGGAGTTGTGAGGATTGAAGAAAAACTGTCAGAGCCAACCGTGATTCAGGCATGAGTTGAGACAGGAGTTCATGTAGCAGAACCCACCAGAGGAAGAGTAAAGGCCAAGGAATAAGGTGAAAACAGGGCTTTGCTGGTTCTAGATGAAAGGTGTGAGCCCAGGCAGAGAGCAATAGAGGAAGGGGCCTGGGTTCCCTTGCTGAATCGTTAGTCTTGACTTGTGGCTTTAGACATGTCATCTGGGCTGTTGATGTGTAAACTGAGGACACAGTTCAGCACTACCTGTGAGTCTTCAGGTGTGGTCCATCTTAGAGCTCTGCCTGCGAAGTTTCAAGTGCTTCCTGTCGCTGTGCCTCTTCTAGGGGACTTACGGGAACCCCTCCGTGGGAGGACACTACCATTTCACATACCCTCCTCCTTCTCTCTCTCTCTCTCTGTGTCTCCCAACCCCCTTCTTACCCCCCCCCCTTCCATATCTAGGTCAGCACTACTTGGACTTAAACTTTTCTTTTAGCACTATTCCCCCTTCCCCCCAGCCTCGTCCACTGCTCTCCATGATGGCAAAGGAGGTAGGGAGTCGTTAGTTCTATTTTGTAGAAGTTAAAGGCACTGTACTCCTGAGCAGTGTAATTGCAAAGGCCCCTTTCGGGCAAACATTTTGCAGTGTCTGAAATTCAGCATAGGGATAGTGAAAGAGCAAAAACAGAGGGCTAAAGAGTGGTCTGAGTCAGTTTGCAGGCTGAACAAAACAAGGATTAAAATGCAGAGGAACAAAGGGAACTTTAATAGCAAAACAAAATTATCAAAATGAGTTCAAAGGTCAAAGCAAAAATGCTAAGGAAAAAATCAGACACGTTTATGTGAGAAGAAAGTAAAAATGTTAAAAAAAAAAAAGCTTCATAATGGAAAAATGACTTTTACAGAGTAAAATCTATTAAAGCTCTTTTTTTTTCCATCAGAATTCCTCTTTTGAGACTCATTGGAACAGAGTAGTTATATTCCAGAAAAGCAAATCTTTTATGTGCACAGGGAAAGAGAGGTCAAGAGGAGGGTGATACAGAGCAACATTCCAGGATACCATCAAACCCAAATCCAAGCATTTTGAAAGAGATATTTTTGACAAAAAGATATTCTAAAGTAGTTTGAAATTAGAAATTCATTTTTTTCTTTTTGTGTCTCAAATGGAAAACAGGGACTACACAGATTGAAAGCAACCCGAAATTTAAAGCATTTAAAGAAAAAGCCAAAACAGACAA
Source organism: Camelus ferus (assembly GCF_009834535.1). NCBI lineage: Eukaryota > Metazoa > Chordata > Mammalia > Artiodactyla > Camelidae > Camelus > Camelus ferus. The sequence continues at coordinate 17,308,001 of NC_045699.1, forward strand.
GTTTGTCATCAGAAATACTTCAAAAATCTTTCAAATCAAAAGGCTAATAAAATAGAAAGAATGTGACAAACACAAAAGAAACTTCCAGAAATAATAGGAGACGCTGAGTTGTTTTTGGGTCAGAGGGGCCTGGTATAGTTACAGGAGCCTGTGGCATTCTAGAAAATGACCGTAGTTTATGCCCAATCATGTGTAGGAGCGAACCACAAGGAGATGAGTGAACATTGCTTATCAGTCTCCTGCTCAATCTAGCAGTAACTGAATTTAGTAGATTGCTGTGGATAGAAGAGTCTTAACATTCACCTTTTTTGTCTCCCTCCCCCGCCCCAACATTACGGATCCCACCAGGGGTATGACTGGGAATGGACTTTACTGTTGGGAGCCCTGTGTTTGAGCCCCTGTTTGGCATTTAACTTCTGGCTAGTGATTCGGACAGGTCTTCTAAAAGTTCTCTGCCTCACTTTCCTTGTTTGTTAAATGGAGTTAGTGCTAATCTAATACCTTCCTACAGGGCTGTGGTGAGAATCAGATGAGCTCGTATATTTTGTGAGTATATTTGGATGATTTACTGTAACAGAGAGAGAGAGATTTTGAAATGATTTGCAGTGGGAAGAAGAAATTAATGTGATGAGTTACTTTTTTGTTCTTTTCTATCATCAAAGTTCTGAGGCTTTAGTATATCACCTAAAGGTAAGGCTTCCTAACCTGGAGTCCATGGATCACAAGAGGGCCTATGGATAGAATTCAGGGGATTGTGTGGCTTGGCTGCAAAAACGTTTTTCTTTGTTTGCATTTTATTTGCACTAACCTTTAATTGAAACTTAGCCTTTCCTTCAAATATAAATGGAGGCAAAAAGTTACAATAGAACCTGCGACTTTATCTCCAATAGAAATCACAGATACTTTCATATCACATTGCAGTTGTTGCTGACATGTAGAAATATTGTCTATGTATGGCACAGCTTTGACATAATGGTAGTTACAAGATCCACCGCTAGATTTTGTTATTTAATTTGTTAATAAAGAATCACATATATTACTCTATTAAAATATGTGTTTTAATATTTAGCTATTTCAGTATACTTGGTTTCCTTTGGTTTCCGTTGTAATCTAGTTTACAGTCTAGTTTGAGGAGGAATCCTTAGATGCCAAAAAAGGTGGGGTTTTTTTTTGAGATTATTATTCTTACAGAGGTTCTGTGGGCTTTACCAGATACTGGTATTAAAAGAAGGATTACCTGTACCCTGGCTGTTTAGATAGCCATGGCTGATAGTGTACTGCAGAGTGAGAAATTCCAGTTATGCAGATTAAAGTAGCTTAAAGTTATAATATAATTACTCAGTGCCCTGGACAATACACGGTACAGATCTCTTCACCCTGTGCCCCCTCTGTCATGCATAGTGGATTCAGGCCAGGCCATACTGATGCACTCAGAGGGGTGAAGATCACAGAGAATGACAAGCCGCATTCATACCGTCAGTTTAGGTACCTTCCTGACACCTGCAGATGATGCCTGAACAGCAGGCATTGAGCATGTTTATCTAGAAACCCAAACAAGAAGATAGATGTTTACATTTCATTTTTAAGGTTTATTTTGTGTTTTTGCCATTGTGCACTTACCAAAAAATGGCAATAACTAAGATTACTTTTCTCCCATTATTCTTTGTTTATTCCTCTGTCAGAGCACTCACTAAATGCCTGATATATGTGCATCTTTCTCCTTAAATAGAGTTTTAGTTCCTTGAGGTAATCATCCTGTCTTGTTATGTTCTCTGCTGATTTTATTTAGTGCCTAATGAGAAATAATTGAGTAAACTATATTGGTGTGCATTTTGAGTTGAAACTTTTTTTGTCTCCATATTCTTCTCTGCTACCCTGCTTTCTACTTAAAATATTAGACTGTGTTTGCAGGAACAACACAACAAATAAGTTAGCGTTTATTGTGTATATTATATTCATCTTGATTTCCCAGTGTTGGATATTTGAGCTTCTTCTGTAATAGGAATTTGGTGAACGTGATTGTCCTGGGTTTTGTCACAGCTCTTGATTTTGCTTGACCATGATGTCCTTGTTACCTGATAATGCGTGGCTTCAAGGTCTGCTAGTGATACTCAGTGTGCAGGAGAATCAGAGCCTTTCAGAACTGGAAGGGCCCAAATTATCTTCTGCATTGGTGATCCCTGAGGCCAAGATGGTCAGGAGACTAATCCAGGCTTCAGATAAGTGGTAGAGTCAAGGGCTGAATCCTCTCTGCAGAGTCTCAATCCATCACCCTTTTACCACATAAGCCTTTCTTTAAAGTATGTTCGATATGCAAGATTCTGCATAGAGGTCTTTATTCAGCTCAGTTGTGAAGATTCTACATACTATGTATTTTTGCTTATTAAAGATTATGAGAAGTTCTGTAGTATAGAAACTTGTCTGATTTTAATCCACTGTTTTCCAGGTTTATTTGATCATAGACTTCTTTTTTTCCTCCAGAATCCACCTAAAAAGATGTCATACTTTGGGGAATACTGCCCTGTACAGTAGTGAGCTTTGATGAGAGTGGTGATGGTGATGATGATGGTGGTGGTGGTGGTGGTAACAACAACAACAACAACAACAACAACATATACTGAGCACTTTCTATACCACAGGCACTGTTCTAAATGCTTTACATAATAGGACTCATTCAATCCTCATAACAATTCAATGGAACAGGTACTATTATTACCTCCATTTTACAGATGAGGAGACTGAAGCCAGAGAGGCAACTGGAATATAGTAGTTGTGTTGCTCACATAACGGCATCACCTGTAAAACAAGTTTCTCACCTTGGCACTATTGACATTTTGTCCATCTAATTTGTTTGGAAGCCTGTCCTGTGCATTGTAGAATATTTAGCAGAATCCTTGGCCTTTACCCAGTTGTATCAACCAAAAATGTCTCCAGACACTGCCAAATGTCCACTGTTTTAAACTTACAGCAGAAATTACTTTTTTGAACAACCTTCTTAGTAACTTCTACAGTGACTCATGATCATGATTGGGCAAATTACACATTGTGGATTCTATGACTGTATCAAGCTATGTACACTTGGGTGGGGGTGGATGTGAGTTGAACTTGACCCATGCTGCTCTCTTCTACTCCATTTCCTTACATTGCTTTTGGTGAGAGCTGGAAGGCCAAAATTGTTATTCTGCCTGTAACTTCTTTTAACTGCCCTACACACACCCCCAACTCATATATTGTTTCCCTTTTATACTTCCCCTTGGACTTAACCCACATAAACACACACAAACACAAACACACAGGGTCTTGTTTTTACTCTGGGTAATAGAGGACTTAACACATTTGAATTGCTCTGTAGTAAGAACTTATGTCTGAGCCAAGATTAACAGCTGCCAAGAAAAACATACCCAGCAATGAATAACTCACAAAGATTTGGCGAAGAAAAAATAAAGTTATATGATGAAGTGTATTACCTATGGTATTGAGTTTTATTTTTCCAGTGTGATAACCTGTTAAATTCACACCCTTCAAATGGTTTCAAGGCTTCTGGTCATTGTTTCTTTGTAATTTAATGTGCCATTTTCAGGAGCAGCTGATGTATAACACAGAGAGCAGTGAAATACCTATGTTTCAGTCCTGGCTCTGCCAGACATTTATTGCATGACATCACCTCTCTTTTCTAAGGATTTGGTTTCCCACCAGTAAGATGGGGTAATGGTATGAAACTGATCGTATTATTGAAAGATTGAAGTGAGAACATAGATGCACCAATATCCAGCCCCAGGTCCTATCGTTTCAGTTTTCCTCCTTCCTTCCAGGACCAGCTTATCAAGGAACTCTACTATGGTTTCAATTTCATAATCCCTTTTGGTAATTCTGTAAATGTAAACCAATTGTCTTTGAAAGTAATAGAGATAACATCAAGTAGTGTAGTGCAGATAACTTTTCATTACAAAATAGGATTTGGAAAGAAGGGAATGTACATACAGTACTGAATACCATTGACTCATGAAAGCTTTACATTTAAAGATAACAGGGTAGCCAAGAGAGGGAGAGAAAGGACTCACAGAAGAACTTGAAGATCCAAAGCTTAATCTCTAATCCTAGTGACCATTTATTGATTCATCTTTTCAATGGATATTTGAGTACATACCATGTGCCAGGTACTAAGCAAGCACTAGGGATACAAAGAGAGCATATAACAAAGAGAACTACTCTACCTCTGCACCTTGTCCCTTTGGAACTTAGATAGTGACCATGTCATGGCTTTTTCACAACTCCAGTTGATATTTGCTGCCTAGAACACCAATTTTGAAAGAGTCCTGAGGCTTGACTGAACTCATTGGAAGGGATGCTATGACCCATTAATATTGTCTGTCTTGGGCAAGATAAAAGCAGTGGCAGCACAGGGGTTTTTTATGTGTAAGTCTGCCAATCCAAAAATGAGCAGAAGACCTAAACAAGCAATTCTTCAATGAAGATATATGAATGACTAATAGGCACCTGAGAAAATGCTCAGTATCACTAATTATCAGAAATATGCAAATCAAAACTACAGTGAGGTATCACCTCACACCAGTCAGAACGGCCATCATTCAAAAGTCCACAAATGATAAATGCTGGAGAGGCTGTGGAGAAAAGGGAACCCTCCTACACTGTTGGTAGGAATGCAGTTTGGTGGAGCCATTATGGAAAACAGTATGGAGATTCCTCAAAAGACTAGGAATAGACTTATCATATGACCCAGCAATCCCAGGAGGGCATATATCCAGAGGGAACCTTAAAACAAAAAGATACATGCACCCCAATGTTCATAGCAGCACTATTTACAATAGCCAAGACATGGAAACAGCCTAAATGTCCATTGACAGATGACTGGATAAAGAAGATGTGGTATAGTTGTACAATGGAATACTACTCAGCCATAAAAATGACAAAATAATGCCATTTGCAGCAACATGGATGGCCCTGGAGACTGTCATTCTAAGTGAAGTAAGCCAGAAAGAGAAAGAAAAATACCATAGGATATCACTCATATGTGGAATCTAAAAAAAAAAAAGAAAAAAAAAAAAAGACAAATGGAACTTTTATATAAAACAGAAACAGGCTTACAGACATAAAATACAGACTTGTGGTTGCCAAGGGGAGGCGGGTGGGAAGGGATAAACTGGGAGTTCGAGATTTGCAGATACTGACTGGTATGTATAAAATAGATAAACATATTTATACTGTATAGCACAGGAAAATATGTTCAATATGTTGTAGTAGCTTATGGTAAAAAAGAATATGAAAATGAATATATGTATATTCATGTATGACTGAAGCATTGTGCTGTACACCAGAAATTGACACAACATTGTAAACTGACTACACCTCAATAAATAAATAAATAAATAAATAAATAAATAAATAAATAAATAAATAAATAAATAAATATGGGTCTGGCCCATTAGTGTATCATGAAATCAGTTGTGTACATCAGCATAAACATTATTTAAGAAAAGAAATAGTGAAATAACAGAATGCATTGCACATAGTGATTATAAGTATTGCTTTGTAAAACTTTCATCTTTGTTATGTATGTATTGTGTAACAGGTCATGACGTAAAATGCATTTCCTGCAATGGATCCCTTAAAAATATGATTCTGAAGGTTATGTGAACACCTCCTTTTTCCCTATGTTCATACTGGTTTTGTTTTTCTGAGATTACATGGTATATTTGATAATTTGTGCCTGATTAATCAAAAACAGAACAACTCATACATTCTACAAGTCATTCTTCAATACATGGTATGTTTTTCTTTTGAGTCTACCCTCATTATAGTCTTTGTATTTTCTGTGAGGTGGTTAATAATTTTATTTATAGTCAGTTCTGGTGGAAAGCAAAATTGCGAAGTAGTTAGAACCACAGGCACTAGAGTGATGCTGGCACTTTAGGGCTGTGTGACCTGGAGAAGCTACTTAAAACTTGGATTCTGTGATCATCAGACATCATATTTATTTTTTACATACATGTGCAGAAGATCTTGCTTCAGAATTCTTTGGTTACAGCTTAGGGCAGCATAGATACATGCTCTCCTATTGCATGGCCAGATCCTCATATCACATGGCAAAAATCTGTAGAAACAGCATCAGAGTTAAACATGAGAAGTAACGCTACTGCATATCACGTGTTGGGAGCACGAGTGATTAGGAGCTACCTATACCACTTTAGTATTGAATCAGCATCTGCTCGTTCTGTTTAATTCCAAAAGTGCAGAGAGAGAAATGAAAGTCTGTAATAAGAATAGAAGAAGAATATTTGGAAACCATGAGGAAAAAAGATTGGGAACAAGAGGGTGAGAAGTAGGCTAATCTGAAAGACCACACACTTGGCCTCTATTCCATTTCTGGTTTCAGGCACAAAATCATCACTTGAAAGTCCCAAGGTGATGCTTTATAATTAGGGAAAACCCTGCTATATGGCTTTTCTGACCTCTCCTTGGACAAGAATTGGATATTTTAAACATGCTTTTAAAATAAGTTAATAAATTGAAAGCACTTTGAGTTTGAAGCAAGGCAGAACTGGGTTTGAATCCTGTTTTGCCATTTCCCAGCTCTTTGGCCCTTAACAGATCACTTCACCACCTGGAACCTCAGTTCTATCTTATGTGAAGTGGATGGAATACCATATTTCACAGGGTGATGATCAACTGAGAGCTACTATGTAAAATCCCTAGCAAGTGATGAGTAGACAAAAAAAATTCTCCCCAACCTCCTACCCTATGAGGAAAAGTCTGATTTGGAGTGTGTTTTTATTATATAAGCAATTTCCGTGTCACTATCTGGGAATTATAGATAAAAACAATGTTTGAGAAAATAAAGCAAAATACTCCAAAAGGACCTTTCATTGCAAAGAATTAGTCTTTCACAGCCTGCCTATGTACGTGAGGCTACCTGCTTTGCCATGGTGCTGGGAAAAGAGGAAAAAGAGTTCACCAAGGCCAGCCCCTCCACAGCTTACTCTCCGTTGCATTTCATTCCATAGACCTGTTAACCAATTCATGCATCATGCACATTTAATATGAATTTGGTATTTTTTGTAGGTTAAGAGTTCTCACAGATGACTTGTTTTTACTTCTCTGAAATGGTTAAACAAGGCAATTAGACTATCCAGTTTAGTCCAAATAATGTTCCATCCAAGCTTTCACATCCTAAATTCTAGGAGTCTTCCTTTAATTGAATCATGGTCTATGGTATCCCTGTTAACGTTTTTTCTAGCTTTGTCTTCAAGACTTTTCAGCCTCCAGTTGGCTTGGGTGGTTACTATACGTATGATTAGAACATAGCAAAAAATAGCTATGCTGTCCCTGACTCTTCTATCCTCACTTCCTAAGAACCCACATTTATACCTCTCAATTTCTGACAGCAGGACTTCCTTTTCAAGAAGTAATCCACCAAGTGCCAAGTGACAGGCCATACTTCCATGTGAGCACAAAGAGATGATGTATTTGTCAAAACAGGCCCTGGTTATGCTTGCATTTTATAAAAACTCCTGGGAAAATGCACCTCAGTGAATGGGCACTTTAAAAAGTGTGCATTCATTCAGCTTCCTGGCAAGAACCAGCCCAGAGCTGACCTTCCTTGCCCTGGCAAAATACGCTACACCGTGATATTTCTTATCATTTCAAGAGTTTTCTGCCCTCCATCCATGAGTGACTTTGGTATGTATTTTCTTTCCTGCTGGCTCCCCTGTAGATTGGTATTAACTTGTGCAACCATTCATGGTTTTGCTGGACTTTTTATATGAAAATGTTCTGCTTAGTTAGGAGCTTAAAAGACATGGGAATACTTATTTTGTGAGAAGGTTTTGAAATTGTCACCCTGTGTATTGTGGAATACATCATCACCCCAGTTAAAATTCTGTTAGCTACCAACAGGACAGGAAAACAAATGTTATTCCAGTAACATAAGACAGCTATTTTATCATATTCCTGGACTTGGGAATATTTTTATTAATTAATTTCAAGTCTGCAATATTTTCTACTATTCAAATTTATGAGTTAGTTTAATTTTACTTTTTAAGAATTGCTCATTCAAAAACATGATCTTTAATACAGATGATATGAAATTTTTATAGATTTACTGGCAAAATACTGCAATCATGAGTCGTAAAGGAGTAAATACTTTTTAAAATTTTATTCACTTAGCCAACTTCTCTCAGATCATTACAAGCAATGTGCTTTCATTGGATTTTGGTTGTAATTTTAGGAAATGTCTGCTAGGTACAGACAAAGCTAAATAAATGCTAATATGCAAAAACAACATTGTTTTCTAAATAGACTTCAGATTTGAAACTGTTTTAACTTTCTTTAAACCTGTTGGTCATCCTTTGAAATCTTTTTCAAAAAATTTTGACACCCATCATCAAAGTGAGAGAGAATCTAAACAGTTCGGTTTTTGCTTCTGCCAGTGGGCATTTTATGCTAATCAACTTGGTAAGTTAGAAGACTGTCAAGGGTTTGACAAGCTGAATCAGTGAGCCATTTTCTCTAGAAGCCAAGCATCCTAAGTAATTTTCTAGAGACAAGTTTTCTGATGTGCTCAGTCTCAACAGTGCTTCCTTGACCTCTGTAAACAACCACCACGTACTCACATGATAAATGTTATATATATACACATATATATGTATGTATAATATGTATATACATACACACACACATGTTGTGTGAAGGCCACACAGTGGGATGATTTAATACGCAGAGGTACTGGTGAGAGGGTAGGCATCTAACCTCAGCCCTGCCACAGTTTATAACTTCCTACAAGGTTCTTCTAGATTCTTAGGAGTGTGTCTTTTGAAAGTCTCTAAGTGTTAGAAAAATTAATTATATAATTTATCAAATTTCCATGGCCAATTTAAATCATGGTGTTTGACAATTTGATATATAGAGAAAATAAGCTGATTTCAAACACTTGGTTATTTAGGGTAACAGAGATGCAATGTTAAAGGCTAAGTGGAGGGCTCTACATAGAAAATATAGTCCATATCTTCGGGTTTGGATTTATAGTAACTGTGGCCATGATCACAGAGCCTTGAGAGAGCTGGGACTTAAAACTGGTCAGTTTCCTCCTTGCTGCTTTTTGATGTAGTGGTTCCTTCATACTTAGAGTAGTGCTTTTAAATATGCTTCATGCCTAAAAGTTGTGGAAAACAAAATATGGTGTGAAAAGTGCTTTTTTTTCCCCCTGACTTTGCATTTACTTGAAAGAAAATACAGACTACATGCTGATATCTGCACCACCTCCTGACTTCGGGGGATATTGAAGCATGGATTAAAAAAATAACAAAGATACACCCAGGAATTATAGAATGGTAGCTCCCTGTGATTTTATTTTTAAAAATAATTATTACTCTTGACACATTTTATCTTCAAAGTGCTTGGTGAATATTAATTAACTTTTTAAAACTTTAAAGGAACTCAAGTCAGTTTGCCTTTTCATAGAGAATATCCCATTGAAGTCAGGCGGTGTAAGATTGAGCTATAATTGAGCTATAATAGAATTATTAAAAGATTCTTAATAGGATGCCTGGGCTTCAAAGACTGGAGATCTAAGTGGAGTAAAGCAATATACATCTGAGAAGGTAATTTGGTTTGTGCTAAAAAACTGAATTTATTGTCTTGGCCAAGTAAATTTATATCCCTATGAATCCCTTAGTGCTGAGAGGTGGACTGGGTTTAACTTGATTTCTGCATTATTCAGGAAGCTGTAGAGTGACACTTAACCTGATACCTGCATTAAACATTTGTAGATTTTGGCCCACGTAGGCATATTATTAAAGAATTACTTTTTCCATACTTGGGAAGCAGCAAAAATTAATAACCCCAGAATTAACCCATTCCAATCAAAATAAGTGGCCTGAAATGATTAGCATTGGAAAATGTTTTCAAAACAACAAATGCGAGTATTTATCAATAGTTATGATCAATTCTAACAGATCCAGAGTTCAGAACACCCTGTAATTTTAAAAGAATTTAATTCCTATGTTGAATTTCTTAAAGATTTGCTTTCATTGAAGATCTCACCTTTAAGGTAATTATTCCAGCACAGCACACGTTATTTCCTGATTACTTGCTCCCCAAGCTGCTTACATTTATGACGTGTCCCATTCCTACTGGCCCTATACACACACACACACACATGCATACGCACACACATGCACACAATGGACAGGTATCAGCAGAGAGTTAATATTTAACTTTTGTTATGATGAGGAAGTGCTCTGGTGAGTTAATCCAAAACCCTAGGCACCATTCATTCATCTTGGGAAGTCCTTTCCATGTAATGAGAGTAACTGATAGAATACAATACAAAAAAAGAGGGGGGAAATTGCATATAAACATAAGAATAATATAAACTAAGTAACTATTTAGGGAGGTGTAATTCCATAGGTATCTAAAATAGCCCTGGGTTCTCTGGGCCTCAGTCTTCATATTTGTAATATGGTCTCAGTTTGAAAAATGAAAAAACAGATCTCAATCCTTGTCATATAATACGTTTTTCATAAATGCTTACTTCCTGCCCTTGAAGTCAAGATCCTTGAAAGTTTCTGTTTTAGGAGAAAGAGAGCAGTGCTAATTCTTTTTAGTTCCTGGCTGTTTCGTGCCTTAGATCATTTGCATGGACTGTTTCTCTCCTAGAAAAGTTCCATCCTGCCTTATCTGATTTTTGAACCGTTGTTTAGTGTCCACATTCCTGCTCAGTCATTAGTTCTTCTCTGAAGCCCTCCATGACCTCCTTCCAGACAAAATTCATCTATCCTTTTCCTGTCTTTTAAAATCTTTAGCTATTTCTGTTCTTGCCTGTATTATAGAGGGCAAAGTAAAGGGCTGGGAAGAAGAGACAGTGTGCACCCCGAGGCAAGAAGGTGAGGGATGGGAGTTATTGGAGTCTGCAAGAAGAGGGCCACTTTGAGAGAACCTGTGGCATTGGTCCAAGGGTCACAGTTAAGCTGTGGCAGCTCCACAGGGAGCAAGCCCAGGGGACTTATATCCCAGTTTCCGTGTCTTCCTTCCCTCTGATCTCCTGTCAGGGCTTCTCAGTGCTGTCCCCAACAGGACGTAAGAGGACCGGGGAATAGTTCACATTTGTTACAGGTTAGCCTCCCAGGGTGAAGAGCAGGGTGGAGAGCTGAGTTGGAGAGGTAAACCCGGAAGACAGCTGGAACACCTATAGCCTCTTTATTCCATAATGAAAATTTGTCTCCAGAAACAGTGATGTTTTAGGGCCTCGAATATAGGTTATAATCTGGGTTTGAGTTGATTATATTTACTTTACAAATCTGAATTGATTCATAAAGGAGTGCAATCTGGTACAATGGTGAGAGGGAAAAGTCATAGGGATATTGAGTACCTGGGCGATGCAAGGAGAGGGAAGGCCACTGAGGATGTGAGAGCATTTTGGATAAACTCCTGCCCACAAAGTTGATCCATAGGGAAGAGTGGGTGTAGACCACAGAGAACAGAAGTATCATCATGATGATCTGAAATTCTTTTTTATGCTGAACCAGTAGGCTGATTCCTGATATTCATGTTACTCTGGATGTTGTAAAATTGCCTAAGAAGAGACCTTGGAGGACATGCAGAGCAGCCATATTCAAACTGTTTTTAGCCACAGAATCCTTTCTCAAAATTTCATGCAGAAACAAAACATATAAAACACAGAAGTCAAGCTCTGTGGTTGAAAGTGGTGAATCTTCCCCTGTCTTCTCTTCTGATTCTGTACCCCAGGGGACTTAGAGGATTTGCCTAAAGTCACATGGCTTGCTAGGGACAAAGTCATGCCAGAACTTAATGTTCTTTAATTGTTGACTTTGTCCTCTTGTACCTATGGATAGAGCTTTCTCTGGTCATAATCAATTCATCATAGAGCCTTCCCCCTCATTTTTTCTGCACTCAACATTATTTGTTCACCAGCTCGTTAAGCTGACCATAATATAACCATCCATCTGTCTTAAAACCTTATATCTGTGGTTCTTTACCCTGCCTGCACATTATAATCATGTGGGGAGCTTTTATAAACATACCAATGTTCAGCCCCTATCTCTAGAGATTCTGATTTATTCACTGTGTTGTGGGGGTCCAGGCATTAGTTGTTTTTTCAAGTTCAAAGGATTCTAGGGAACAGCAAGGACAGAACCCATATTCTGCTGGAAGCTCCAAAAGCACTAGAATTCTCAGGAAAGAGAGGAGTTTGCCTAGCATCAGACCCAGGCAGCAGTTTGTACAGGTACACCCTGACAGTTCTGACTTTTTCCTCTGGTCACTGATCATGAAATTTGAAGGAAATGAAAAGTTCACTTCTAATCTGGAAGAAGTTTGGAGTCTGATCTTCTGACATGGAAACTGGAACAAAAATCGCTCATAATTATGCTGCTTTTAAGACATTTTGTAAATCAGAAATAAACTGAGTAATAAAACTGGTAAGAAGCAATTATCTGTACTTACAAATGTGACTGGAGACAGAGTTATATTTTCCCAAGATTCATCCATTGATATTCCCTCATTAACCACTTTAAGTGGTTACCGTATCTAAAAAATAAATGTAGTTCTTAACATTGGAACTTATTGGAGAGTGGTTGTATTTTCAATGTTTCTAAAATGGGTCACTAGAATTATCTTAAGTTACAGAGTAAATTTTTAGGATTTCTGAGACATAATTTAAAGAGAGTAGTATTTCTAAAAATAAACATTTCTCTCTTTTAATAAATATTATGAGGGTTTAAATGTGAAATTCTAATTTATTACATGAAGACATTTTCATTATTCATTATCTTCTGTTTTAAATGAAGAGCAATGAGTTGTATTTTGTTGCTTTACATTTTTTTCTAACCTTCTTATGATATCCATGCATCTGTGGTTCTATTCTGACCATCTCATTGTGTTTGAAAAGCACCTTGTCACCTATTTATTTCTTCCCAGAACAATCCAGCCGAATTTTTTGTTTCAGGTCTTTAAAAAGTCATCATCTTTGCAGTAGCAGATACTTTGCAATATAGTAAATGGAATAGTTGGCATTTTCTTCTGGATATCAAACATGATAAAACCAAAGTTGAAATTACCTAAGTAAACATTCTCCATTCCTTTTAAAGTATTTTGTTTTGCTAAAAGCCCAACACAACTTATGTCTCTAGAGGAGAAAGCTAATTGTAAATTAATAAGGCAAAGATTCCTCCTATATTTCTGTCTTAAAAGCGTAGTGTATTTATTTGCCTTAGAATGCAAAATACTAATTAATGACTGTCATCAGGAGATGAAATTACTTTGATTTTGCATTTCATACATTTTTGAGTAAATATTCTCAGGCTGACTTCAGTAATCAAGACATAGGCTTTTAGTAAAAGACATAGGCTTTTAGTAAAAGATAATTCTTGTCAATACAAGCAGAAACATAATTAGGAATATGTAAATAGATCTTCAATCTAATTTTAAAAATAAGCGTATTTCATCACATCAACAAGAGAAAGGACAAAAACCACATGATCATCTCAATAGATGCAGAAAAAGCATTTGATAAAATTCAACACCCATTTATGATAAAAACTCTCACCAAAGTGGGTATAGAGGGAACTTATCTCAACATAATAAAAGCTATATATGACAAACCTACAGCCAACATAGTACTCAATGATGAAAAACTCAAAAGCTTCCCACTAAAATCTGGGACAAGACAAGGATGCCCACTATCACCACTCCTATTCAACATAGTCTTGGAAGTCCTAGCCACAGCAATCAGGCAAGAGAGAGAAATAAAAGGGATCCAAATTGGAAAAGAAGAGGTAAAAGTGTTAATATATGCCGACGACGTTACTATATATAGAAAACCCTAAAAGATCCACACAAAAACTACTAAAGCTGATCGAAGAATTCAGCAAGGTAGCAAGTTACAAGATTAACGTTCAAAAATCAGTTGCATTTCTTTACAGTAATGATGAATCAACAGAAAAAGAAAATAAAGAAACAATCCCCTTTAAAATAGCACCCAAAGTAATAAAATACCAAGGACTAAATCTAACCAAGGAGGTGAAAGAATTATACACAGATAACTATAAGCCATTGCTGAGGGAAATTAAAGGAGACTTTAAAAAATGGAAAGATATCGCATGCTCTTGGATTGGAAGAATCAATATTGTTAAAATGGTCACACTGCCCAAGGCAATCTACAGATTTAATGCAATCCCTATCAAATTACCCAGGACATATTTCACAGAACTACAACAAATCACAATAAAATTTATATGGAACCATCAAAGACCTAGAATTGCCAAAGCATGACTGAAGAAAAAGAAAGAGGCTGGAGGAATAACTCTCCCAGACTTCAGACAATACTATAGAGCTACAATCATCAAGACAGCATGGTATTGGTACCAAAACAGACATATAGACCAATGGAACAGAATAGAGAGCCCAGAAATGAACCCACAAACTTTTGGTCAACTCATCTTCGACAAAGGAGGCAAGAATATAAAATGGAATAAAGACAGTCTCTTCAGCAAATGGTGTTGGGAAGACTGGACAGCAGCATGTAAAGCAGTGAAGCTAGAACACTCCCTTATACCATACACAAAAATAAACTCAAAATGGATCAGAGATTTAAACATAAGACAAGATACAATAAACCTCCTAGAGGAAAATACAGGCAAAACATTATCTGACATACATGTAAAAAATTTTCTCCTAGAAGAAATAAAAGCAAGAATAAACAAATGGGACCTAACGAAATATATAAGCTTCCGCACTGCAAAGGAAACCATAAGTAAAACAAAAAGACAACCTATGGAATGGGAAAAAATTTTTGCAAATGAAACCAACAGAGGCTTGATCTCCAGAATATATAAGCAGCTCATACGACTCAATAAGAAGAAAATAAACAACCCAATCCAAAAATGGGCAGAAGACCTAAACAAGCAATTCTCCAAGGAAGACATACAAATGATCAATAGACACATGAAAAAATGCTCAATATCACTAATTATCAGAGAAATGCAAATCAAAACTACAATGAGGTATCACCTCACACCAGTCAGAATGGCCATCATTCAAAAATCCACAAATGACAAATGCTGGAGAGGCTGTGGAGAAAAGGGAACCCTCCTTCACTGCTGGTGGGAATGCAGTTTGGTGCACTCACTGTGGAAAACAGTATGGAGATTCCTCAAAAGACTAGGAATAGACTTACCATATGACCCAGGAATCCCGCTCCTGGGCATCTATCCAGAAGGAACCCTACTTCAGGATGACACCTGCACCCCAATGTTCATAGCAGCATTATTTACAATAGCCAAGACATGGAAATGGCCTAAATGTCCATCAACAGATGACTGGATAAAGAAGACGTGGTATATTTATACAATGGAATACTACTCAACCATGAAAATGACAACAATGCCATTTACAGCAGCATGGAAGCTCCTGGAGAATGTCATTCTAAGTGAAGTAAGCCAGAAAGAGAAAGAAAAATACCATATGAGATCGCTCATATGTGGAATCTAAACAAACAAACAAACAAAGCATAAATACAAAACAGAAATAGACTCACAGACATAGAATACAAACTTGTGGTTACCAAGGGGGTGGGGGGTGGGAAGAGATAGACTGGGATTTCAAAATTGTAGAATAGATTAACAAGATTATACTGTATAGCACAGGGAAATATACACAAGATCTGATGGTAGATCACAGAGAAAAAAATGTGACAATGAATATGTATATGTTCATGTATAACTGAAAAATTGTGCTCTACACTGGAATTTGACAAAACATTGTAAAATGATTATAAATCAATGAAAGTTAAGAAAAACAATAAAAAATAAAATAAAATAATAAAAATAAGCATATTTGTAGTAATATACCCAGTTCTATGAAAAACAAAAATCCCAAGTGCAGGGGCTTCCTCACCATCTGGGGGTATAAGCACTTCTTCCTGTGGTTATATCAGATTACCAGATGCTGGCAGAAAGAATAGCATAAAAGGCTAGTGATGACAATTTAAGTATGATGTTGCTACTGTGGCCTAGAGAGCAGTGCCTTCAGTACACTGCCAAGTTCATTACTGTTTGGACTTGCCTCTTCACAGAAGCTGGGCTTGTTTCTTTGGTTCTCCAGGTTTTCTTTTGGTTTCTTCATTTCCTCTTTTTCATTTCTTGAGTTTACTTCAGATTCTTATAGGCATTTACTGGGAAAATGATGTATACACTCTAAGAAGTATTTACAGAGCACCTTGAGCTGTTTCGAGGAAATATCTAAAACTACACACATTTACTCTCATTCTTGTTTAACATCTATTAATATTTATCTTCCCTTGGTTGGTATTAAAATTAAAGAATTTTAGCCCTAGAAGGGAACTTGGAGAACATTTAGCGAAAGGGTAACATGAATGGAAAAAGTGCAAAGGGAAAACATGGTATTGGTTTGTTTTTATTTATTTTTTAAAAATTTTTTTACTTTTATATATATATTTTTTATTGAAGTATAGTCAGTTTACAATGTTGTGTCAATTTCTGGTGTACAGCACAGTGCTTCAGTCATACATGAACATACATGTATTTGTTTTCATATTCTTTGTCATTGTAAGTTACTACAAGATATTGAATATAGTTCCCTGTGCTATACAATATGAACTTGTTGTTTATCTATTTTATATATAGTAGTTAGTATCTGCAAATCTCAAACTCCCAATTTATCCCTTCCCATCCCCTTCCCCCCTGGTAACCATAAGTTTGTTTTCTATGTCTGTGAGTCTGATTCTTTTTAAACAAAGCAGAACTCCTTTTCGTGAATCTGATTTGGGTTACAAAGCGTCACTGCTGCGCATTTCTGTAAAGAGAATAAAATGGGAATGATGGTGCTTAACCTTGCAGGGCTCTTGGGGCGATTGGAAATAATCCAATAACATATATAAAAGCCTAGCTCGTAGTGCCTGCCTAGAGGAGAAACAAGTGACAACCATTGTTGTTATCATTGCTGTTCTCTCCTACAGACTGTCCACCTCTCCACCCCTACCCCAGGTTACTTGCAGCCTGTGCACTGTGACCTCCACTCCAGTTTCGTTGATGTGGCCAGGCCATATTCCTTCCTAAAGCACCCTTCTGTAATCCAGCTCTTCTTGGAGCCTTGATAGTCTCTGGGTCTGAAAACTGCTCTGTCATCATTAGTGGCTCAGGGCATTAGATTTTAATTAGAGCAAAAGCCTCAGCAAAAGCAGAGATTGGGCCCAGTTTGTGAATGTGTCTTCCAGCAGCAGCACCAAAATTACCTGCACAGGACATGTTGATCACAAATGTGTGACAGTTGTGTTTCCTTAGGGGCACCCTATCCACAGTGGGCAATCAACATGTTTTAAAAAAAAAACACAACTGAGGGGAGAGTACAGTTCAGTGGTAGAGTGTGTGCTTAGCATGCACGAGTTCATGGGTTCAATCCCCAGTACTTCCATTAAAAAAAAACTAATTAATAAATAGACCTAATTACTCCCCCCCCAAAAAAAACACAACTTCCAGTAAATATAACTTAGCATTCCTTAGTCTGTTCCTTTGTTAGAATAGGGGCATTTATCATTGGCATCTGCAGTGGCAGCAGCGAGACACCACCTGAGCAGAGTCTTGAAGATGAATTCTAGTTTCCCAGGTAGACCAAAGGGCAGGTTAGGCTGATGTTAATAGCCTTTAGGGAACAACAATTGCAAAAGGCTGGAGACTTAGCATTCTAAGGGCATGCCGCTTACAGATGTTGGAGATATTTTAGAGCCCCGGTTTCTGGATTACTTGGAAGATTCCCCTGTGATACATGCTTTTTATGTCTGACTTTGGTGGTAGTTGGCTCACAGGTAACCATCTAGCGTATTTTACATTTTTATTATATGTTTAGACAATATTCCAAAGATTCCTGACAAAGAAGAAAATGGAGTCATTTATAGTTTTGCTGTGAATTAATGTGGTAGATCATTCCTTTGAGTTCAGAATGCTTCCTTTTGGATGGTTCCTTTCAGAATCATGAAGCAGAATAATCATTTAGAAGAATATTTCAGGGACAGAAGAAATGGTATGAACATAGTGGAGCTGAGGAAGTATCTGGCATGCTAGGGAGATGGTGAAGAGATGACTCTAGCCACAGAGGGAGAGCCGTGTTGGTGAGTAGGACATAAAGCTGGTGAAGTTGGAAGTGGCTTTGGGGGCATAGATGGAGTGCAGACTTGAGAGGAAGACATACTGATTCTAGCTGTAACATTTACTGGCAGTGTGATTATAAACTAGTTACTTAATGTTTCTGAGATTAGTTTCCTCATGCATAAAATGGAGATCATTTTCCTCAACTCTTCAGTTGGGAGTTAGAGTTTAATAAAAGAATAATGTAAAGTGTTTGACACTTAATATATTCTAAATTGATCCTCTCTTTGGTTGAGGCTTTGGAGAATCTAGAATATGAATTTAATGGAAAACAACTATTACAAAGATTTTTTATTGACATATAGTTGATTTACAATAGTTTATTAGTTTCAGGTGTACAGCATAAGATTTTATTTTTTAAAATATGCACTGTACCAGATCTTTAAGAGTAGGGGCTGTCCAGTGATCAAAGGGATCCTCTTGGTTGGGTTTTGGGAAGTACTATGTATTACTGATAAGTCACTCATCTCCTCCTATAACTCACAAAGGTGCCACATTTTCACACATGCAAATATACCTCTTCCACTACCAGAATACTCTTGTCTCTTTCTAGAAGTGTTCGTAGGCTTGCACAGACCTATCTCCAGTCTCTCGTGACCCTGGCCCCTTTAAGGCCAAAAGCACAGTTTTAGGTGACTAGCTAGGATTGGGGTGGCAGTCCATGACCATGAAATCAAGACAAAGTAGAGTGCATCATACCCAAATAAAGTAATGACTCTATTGTAGAATAAACATTTTAATAAAGGACATGTTTCTAAGGGCTTGATTTAGGACTGAAATCTTTATGAAAAGATGCCAGTTATCAATCCAAGCCAATGTTTTTACACCGCTATAGATCACAGTGTGGTGGCTACAGCAGTGTTCAAAAGGATGATTGAATCATGACCTTAAACAATTAGTTTTTTTAAAATAATTGCATTAAATGAAATTCTAGTAATATGAAGTTTAAGATGAATGTTAGTGAGCAAAGTAAGAGGTGCTTAGTATGTTCTAAAGTCTAGGTCAATTTTTTAGATTCATGAAAAATTTAAGGAAGAAAGGATTCATCCTTAGTCTCTAAAGCTGATTTCAAATGCATCACATACACTCTTTCCCTCCTTAAGCTTAATTTCCTTTAAAGGTTTAATACGGTTCTAGAAGTTTTTACAGCAGGGCTGTAGTTTTCCCTCTAACAAAGATCCAGCATGGCCTTCCTTCAGATCACTTCGGCCACATAAGGCAAATGAACTTTTCCAGCACAACAGGATGCGATTTAGTGTTCAAGGAACATCAATCTTCAAGTAAATTGATGCCACAGATTCTTTAAATTGAAGTTCCAGATGGTGGCTTTATACTGGGCTTAACTCAAGATCTCTCTAATCAGAAGTCTACATTTTTAAAATATTTGTCCCTTTTTAGAGTTCCCTATTTCGGTGAAAGTCACTTCTGCCCATCCAGGAGCACAGATCAGAAAACTGGGCTTTTTCTTGGTTCCTCTATTTCCTTAGGCCCTCAGGTTCTCAAGCAAGTTTTCTCGGTTCTGCCTTCGGGATATTTCTGGGGTCTGTGTTCTTTTTTCTTCTAATCCAAGCTGACACCATCTCTGACTGGACAGCCCTGTGCATCCATTTTGGCCCCTCCTGTCCATTTAGCACTAAAGAGCAGCCAAGTCTGCCAAATCACAAGTCTTAAAAATAAAGAGCTCTCACAGTGAAAAAAAATGTGACAATGAATATATGTATGTTTATGTGTAACTGAAAAATTGTACTCTACGCTGAAATTTGACACAACATTGTAAAATGACTATAACTCAATTTAAAAATGTTAAAAAATAAAGTAAAATAAAATAAATAAAAATAAGAGCTAAAAAGTGTTGAAACTTAAAAAAACAAAACAAAACACAAGTCTTACATTGCTTCCTTACAGCTCTTTGGCAGCTTCCCATTGATCTTAATAAAATAATCAAATCCTTATTATTATTCAGCGAGTACTGACTGACCTTTGTACTAAAGGCCTGTTGTTTCCTGGGGATGCAGAGATAAATGAGACTTGCCTCCTACCCTCAAGGAGCCCAGTGTCAAGCAAAACAGTGCTTGATCAAAGCTTACATATTTGTTCATAACTGTTCACTGAAATCCTACAGTTTACCAGCAAAGTGCCACAGTGAACTTGGGTGTCAGATGACTTTGCTATGCCTTTAGTGAAATGAATGTCTTGAACAAATATGGCCTACACTGCTCTAAGGAGAATTTTGATCCAATCAGCTTAAATCCAGAGCAGATAGTCTTAACCATTACTTATGTCACTTATTGTAAGACAATAATACTGTGTAGCAAACAATCAAAAAAGTCTAAAGGAATTCAGCAGAAGTGTGTGTTTGTTGACATATTGGGTGATCAGCTAAAAGCAGCTCTGTTCATCTTGGCTGGGCTTGCTCACGCGTCAGGGTTGGCGGGCTGTTGACTAATCTTGGCTGGCATTGGCTGGTATGACCAGGGAAACTTTGCTCTGTGTGTCTTATTTTTCAGTACAGTAGCCTGGATATGTTCTCATAGTGATGGCTAAGGCTCAAGAGAGAGCAGGCAAGCCCAGTCTTACAGTGCTTTTTAAGCTCTGCTTTCATCCTATCTTGCTAACATGACTAGTTGACTTAAAGCAAACTACACAGCTAACTCCAGAATCAGAATGGATTCTGTGAAGTTACATGGCCAAGGTATGAATACAGGGAGAACTGAGGCCATGATTGTAATTTATCACAATGCCATGTTTTCTCTTAGTATACTTTGTACATGACATGATCATAGGAGTTATCAAATTGAGTCAAAATACATCATGTGTTGAGTTTATGCCCAACTTAGGAAATGCACTATGGACAGAGATCCTGTCTTCAGCACAATGTTTGACATTTGATAGATGCCCAACAAATGTTAAAGTCACAGAATTACTGGTAGGTTAACTTTGGGCTGTCCACTTGAAATAATTAAAGTTTCTCAGCCTCAGCTTAATCATTTATAAATAGGAGATAATCATACCCACCATAACCACATTTCTGAGAGTTAAATAGGGGAAAATGTAAACGTACATACCGTTCTTTCAAAAAAGAGAGTTGCACTATAACTCAATAAAAAAATGTTAAGAAAAAAAAAAAGAGAGTTCTTCTCTCTTCCCCACCACCTTCCTTTCTTACTGGGTTTATATGAATCTGGGAAAATAGTAAATGATATAATCTTGGCCTGTTTTGGGCAAGACGTTGGAGGATAGAAAGCCCTCTATTTAAAACATTTTCCATGTCTTCTAATTAAAAACTAATTCTGTATCATACTTATCTCCTAGAAAAGTTAGGCCCCCTGGAAGGCTTAAGCCTATTAACAATTTGTCTTAAATTCCTGTAATGAAGGGATAGATTTCTTCTTTCTCATTTCCATAGAGAACTTATACAAAGAGGAAAAGGCAGTTTAGAATTGGTAAAGGACTGTAATTTGGGGGAATGGGACTCTTTGAGGGAGAACATGTCTAGCGGGTACCATATGTATGTAGGAGGGAGCTGGACATTGGACTGTCAGAGGGAGTATGAGATCTTCCATCTGGAAAGATAGGGGCTAGTGGGGATGGCAAGGAACACAAACCTAACCCTTTTTGCCAGTTCCTCTTTAATTTACTGGTTGTAGTTTAGGGCTTGTTTCTGATGCCTAATACAGATATTCAGTTATGTTTTATTAATATATCTGAATTAAAAAATACATAATTTTAATTTATTTATATTTAATTATATACATTTATGTATAGTCTTACAGTCTTTATATATGGTTATATATAATTAAGTTATACATAAATTAAATGTATAAATAAATATACATGAAATTATATACATATATAACTTTATTCCTTTCTTTCTTGCAATCCCCTAGATGCAGGGCAGACACACATCTGGCTTCTATCAGTTAGGGAGTAGCTTTAAGCACATCCTGTCAAATTGTCTGTTCCCAAAAGCAATACCAACACATTCAGTGAATGTTATTTTTTCGCCACAGTTATGTTCTTGATTGGACCACAAATTTTTCCATAATACTGCACTTGAAAAATAGGACATTCTAGCTTTTTATACATAATTAGTCCCCTACCTCCAGCCATTTTTTAAAACTTTTTTTTTAATGAAGCATTAAGTAGATTGTATTCTAGCCCTGGAAGGAAGCACATTGAGTATTTGTTACATCATTTTTTTAGTTCCTGTGATTGAGTTGTTCTCATTCTTTATAATTCGTGTACTAATTGAGCTGGTATAGCTAACTGCCCCCTGCACCCCACCATGTCTGGGACACACTGGATTTGCTGCCAGAAAGGCAAATACAAATACGAAATAATTATTAATCAGTTATTCACAAAATGAAATCAGATTATTCATTTAAAATGAGTTTAAAGTTAGTTAAAATACTGAAAATTCTAGAATTTGAACTTTATTTTGTCAGTTGTACTACTAAAGATTTGAGATGTTAAAGAAAATTATTTTTATTCTTACTCTGGAAAAAAAAATTTATAAATAGGCCCTGCATTCTCTCCAGGGCATTTCATTGACAGTATTTTTCAAAGTTTAACCTATTTTTCAAAGTTTAGTCTAAACTGCTGGACGGTATAATCAGATACCCATAGTATTTTTTCTGCTTTACAGCTGTAACATAATTCATGGTTCGGCTGTATTTTTGCAAGAGGTGTGTGTGGCGAGGACGTGCATTTTACCAGTAACCGGATAGAAGCCATGTTTCACTGATATAAGAGAAATTAAAAGAACTCAAGTTTCAACAGTTTAATAGGGGAAGGGTATGGTCTTCTTCTAAACTTTTATCTTATAAATTGAGAAATTATTTGATAACTTATAAAATTAAGTTTCTTCCTTTTAAAAAAAGCAAGTAAATAAGGAAGAGAAACATATGGCGAGTTACTGTATTATCCTATCTTTTCCCTTTAAGTGATCTTCATTTAAAATAGCCCATATGACTTTGCAGATATCTGCTGTATCACCTGCATCCAACTGGTAAATCAGATAATTGCTGGCATTCAGTTTTCTTTTGCATGTGCAAAATGAATCTGAAAAAAATCACAAGGAATTATTGTTTTCAAATATGTAGTATGTACCTTCTAAAGTGATGCAACCTACATCTGCCTCTTAATTATAAATATTAGGAATGTTTTAAAAGACTGAACTTTTGGGAGAAATGATTCAATTAAATTTTCTTGATTCTGTGATGCATTCTGTAACTTAATCTGTATTGTATTTACCATTAATTTTAAACCAGTGTTATGTACTTGGTGAACCAAAATTCCTAAACATCTTTACATTAGAAGATCATGATCAAGTTGAATTGTATTTTAGGAAGTCAGTTACCTCTTCCACCAGCTCCCTAGCCCCAGGGCACAATTTTATAGGGTCTTGTGCAATAAAATCCTCATAACCTCCTGCCCTCCCACAAGAAACATATACCACATAGTGTACATATATAAGTGAATGAGTGTATATACCTTTCTCCAGACTTAGGAAATAGTGAACCTTTGGCTCTGGCAAATGCAATTGATACTAGTCAAGTTTAGGTGAGTATGCATCTTTCTTACCTGTACCTTGGTAGCACTATGCAAATAAATATTTTATCTTTATAGGTGTGTCTTAGGTTCTTTTTTTGATAAATAATATTAGTATTTTTATAAGAAATAAATATATAAAGAGGAAAGCAAAAATAATTGATAGTCCTATCCAGTTGTTTTTAAAATAATAAACCATTATTTAAAATAAATCACTCATGTACCCTTCAAGAAAAGAATGTATATGTACACCCCAGGATATGTATGTGATTATGCATACTTTTTCATTTACACAAAAGTTTTCATACTCCATGTCATTATTCATATGCCTTAATCTTTTGTAAAGATGACAAAATACTTTATTGTAAGACTATATCTAATGTATAGTCATAATTTACCAGTATCAATCATATTGAGGGACACTCAGGTTGTTTCCAGTCCTTAGGCTGTTAAAAACAGTATTGCAGTGACCATCCCTGGTCATATAGTGGTGCTTTTGCAAATGTACTTGTGGGTTAAGTTCCCAGCTGGGAATTGGTGGCCCAAAAGAGCACTATTTTTAAGAGCACATAAAGCAATAAACTACACATTGCAGGGTGAGAGTTTGTTATTGTTTGAGTACATCAGAGTGGCAGAAATTGACCAACAGAGTTATTAGAGTAAAAATAAAACTGTACTGAGAGTCACTGGGATGTACCGTGGACTGTAAATATGGTGGTAATAGCCTATAATTAACTATCATCAACTGTAGACTTAACTGACTTAAAATTTTTGTCAGAATTTTCCCCCTTTCGTTTCACAAGCAGTCAGTAAACATTCTCGGAGCTCATTTTAGATCAAAGGCCATGAAAAAAAGAAACTAGCCACAACCTTCCTGTGCTTAACTACATCTTCAAAATTGGGTGCTCTAAGAAGACTGTGTGGTAATGTTCAGAAACGAGTTTGCATTTTCAATTAATGAGTGTGTTTTCCCTCCCTCAGGTGGAAGGGAAGATTTTGGAAAAGTAAAACACTGAAGAGGCATGGTGTTGCTCCTGTAACTTGGAACTGGAGAGGAGGCAAGATGCTGGCATAGCTGTTGCACTGAGAACCTGCTATGCCAACATATTGCCATCTCTCTTGTCTGACAGCAGCCATGACCACCTGCGTGCCGCTCCTCCATGCACTGCTACGGATGTGTGCCCTTCCTTGGATGTGGGTTTCCATGACACAGCGCCACTTACCCTCCTGACCTCTCCTGCCATGCTCTGAGTCACTCCACTTTAACCACACTGGCCTTTCTAGCTGACCTTTGAGCAAATCCAGGATATTCCTGCCTCTTTCTCCTCATTTGGGTTTCAGTGAGGACATCACCTCCTCAGGGAAGCCTTCCTTGACTACACCCTTTAAAACAGTTGTCCTATATTCTAGGCACCCTTCATGCCTCTAACTTGCTGTAGGTTGTCAAAACATTGGTCACTACCTGAAACACATTGTTTGCTTGTTTAGTGTTTTTATCTCCCTCATTAGAATGTAAGCTTCTTGAGAGTTAGGGACCTTGTTGATCTTGATCAACCATAGTATCCCCAGAGCCTGACACATAGTAGGCCCTTAATACATATTTTTGAGACTTCGCCCTGAATTTGTCATGCGGGAGAGACATCAGTCTCTTCCCATTAGGAATGGCTTTGGTGAAACCCTGACTTACCGGTAACAAAGAAATAAATATATGTTTTGTTCTGTGTCTGCAAACCTAACTCCTTGAAACAGTCACAATATATAGTCAGCCCCTCTGTACTCAGATTGAAATTTGATCCACAGTTGGTTGAACCCACAGATGCAAAGGGCCACCTGTACTATGTCATTTTACTTAAGGAACTTGAACATCCACGGATTTTGGTATCCATGGGGACTCGTGGAACCAGACCCCCTCCGTATACTGAGGGATGACTGCATGTATTGTTGAGTCCATAGACTGGAAGTCAGAACATCCATGGGAATGTAGAAAAAGCATGGACTTCAGCGTAAAACTTACGTTCAGACCTCACCACTGGTATTACCTATGGTGTGTTCTGGACAAGTCGTTTAACTCTGAACTACAGTTTTCTCAGTTGTAAAATGACGATACCATTATTAATCAACCGCTCAGGGTTCTTGAGACAAAGAAATGAGATATTTTAGCTAGGTGATTCTTTCTTCATGTCTAAGAAGTTAGTGTCTAAAATTCCTGAGGTATGTGTAGTAGTAGTGGCCCCCAACGAATTTTATTTTACTACCAAGAGAAAAAGTTAGCTTTTCTTTAGCTAGAAACAGGGAATTAGATATGAAATGTGTGGCAGTGCAGTGCCAGAACTATAGCATGTGGAATTCTTTGTTAAGGCCAAGGAGTTAATTGTCCAATGTCTCAAATTCTTCTCTTCCTGGTTAGTTCACTCCTCTACCTTCTTTTTTTTTTTCTGGAATTGCTCATTGTAGATCTCTTTTAAGAGCAAGTTTTACAGATTCACTTTACAGGGTAAGAATACTTAATAAGTGCTATTTGGTGTTCATGTTTTAAGAATTGACATTTTAGTGAGAAGTTTTGCTTTTAATAAACTAAATTTTATTTTAATTTTGATGCTTCTCCGAGAAATAAAATAACGAAGTCTGTACTCATGACTTACTTATTGTTTCTCTTGGTATTATAACATCCAGAAAGTGTTTATTATACCTTTTTGTCTTACCTCAGAGTATATTAATCTGAGCTGTTAATTTAACAAAAAATACATAGCACAAAGTATAGCACTTTTAATCAAGTCTTATAAAAGTTCTGTTGGTACCTGGGGATGACTAGTTTAGAGACATCATCTAAACTCAAATATTATGATAAGTACCTTAAGCATTATTATGCTGCTTTCCTAATCTGAAGTGTCTGCAGGTTTATCATCTTAATCCTGATGGTTTGTATATTCATCCCCTTTTTTGTTCTTTCAGTTCTTAAAGTTATCAGCCAGAAATAAATACACAGAACCCCAGCCCTGTAGGGTCATTATGTAAGCTAACACTGCCCGTGAAGACTTTTAAGAACCCACACAATAGCTGTAGCTGAACGCTGACATCCACGTCACCTTACTCATTCTTTATCCAGCAAAGACACTTGGTGCAGAATCAATAGGCTGGGACGTTCAGCCCGTTCTAGGAGCTGCTGTTATTTAATACTTTTTTTGACCTATAGCTTTGTTCTAAAAACTTGTTTCTTGAGCTTGTTTGGGCTTCCTCTGCCTTTTTCAGAGTTCCATTTTGCCCTCATCTACATCCACTGGCAGAGACACCCATTGCCCCTTGATGAGCTGGATCCACAGTGGGAACGAACCCTGAGCTCACTTCGATCGGTCCTCCACATCTTTGTGTGTTTTACTGTAATTTGCTAAACACCTGAACCATCTTTTTTGATTCCAGGTGATAATGGGAAAAATAAAACTTACAATATAGAAACATCAAAATGAGAAGCTATGAAATTAATATTCTAAGATATCTAATAACTCCTGTAGGTCAGTGGTTTTTACATTTTAGTGTTGTATTTAACAGTTGCCTGGAGAGCTTGCCTAAAAATGCAGATCCCAAACCATCCCCTAGACATTCCGATTTAATAGGTCTTAATTGAGACTCAGGAATCTTCATTTTTAATGAGCGCTTATTTGGATTCAGTTTGACGATGTACCACACTTTGAGAATACTTGCCTTAGATCTTAAGTCACAAGAAAGATTTTGAAAAATCATATACAATTCCCAATGTGGAACTTGGGCATGGTCTTGAAAGCAGCCTGCTTTCCCACTGCATCTGTGCTTATGGAAAACTGGAACACTGTTTTGTAACTGTGCTTCATACTCTGAGGTTTCTTATATAAACAGCCTGTGTAACTACACACAGGAGCACCATGGGCTGCCGATGCATTTCTGCAGAGTTGTTTTTAACTTCAATTATCTTTTCTCCACTGGTTCATGTTACAGTTTCCAAGATGCTTTGTTTTCTTTTCTGATTGACTTGATATTGACCCAAATCCTTTACCTCTAAATAGACATTCTTCTCTAAGAATTCTGTCAAATTGTAAATGATATACGAGCTCCTTGAGGCTAGACTAGGTCTAATTATGCAGAAGGGGAATTTTCAGCACTTATAGGTTTCCTACAGTGGTAAATCTTTCTATAAACTAAAGGATTACATTCTAATTGATATATTTCTTAAGTTCAGATTTTTGTGGATTTTTTTAATTGGGACATCTTTTACTCCGTGAGACAGTGTGGTGCAGTTGAAAGAGCTTTGGAATGAAATGCAAAGAAGTCTAGGCTCTACTCCCACTCCTGTCATTTTCTGATTGTGGACATGAATTTGGGCAGATCATTTAATCTGTTACCTTATTTGTAAATTGGGGGAAATAGTAGGAGAGAGGATATGATATATTGGAAAGAAAAAAGGGAAAGCAAAATACAGCTGTGAAAACTAAGCATGTAGGCAAACTGGAAGGCAACCTACAAAAAGGAAGTAGTTGGAGATTTTCAGTAGTAATTTAAATTATTTTCAATGTTTCATTGCTTTGTATTGTTACTGTCTAATTTAAATATGATTTAAAAATTATGATTTCTGGGTAAAAGGCAGAACTTTGTTCTCATTTAGTCCGAACTACTTATTTGCTAAAACAACTCCAGTCGAAAGAAAAGAAAGGTGGTATTTTAGTTAGTTTTGTCTTGAAGAAAGATCCAGCTTCTTTTGTCCTGTTTTTAAGCCTGAAGTAGCTTGTAGGCCTTCAAGTAATGATGATATTTGATTCTATGACTTATATACTTTTCTTCTATCTCGTTGGCTTATTATGAGGTTCAAATTAAATAAGGTATGTGAAAGTGCTTCAAAAATGGTAGGAAGTTACATGGCGTCTGAAGATACTATTTATAAATTCTTTCCAATCCTCCCTCTCTCCTTTCACCCCTATAAAAATTTGCTTTTGAAATGACTGGAATTTTAATAAAATAGAAACATCTTATTCTAAACCTGGCTATAAAGTTTTAATTTGTAGGGTTCTAATTGTTCACCAGTACATCTGTAAGCAGCTGAGAGGAGAGTATATGTTGGGCCCATCTGCTTTCAGCTCTGCACATCTAGGAAAGCTGCAAAAAAGTGGGAGGCCTAGAGCTTCCACTGCAGTGGACTTCCTGTTCCATCAGCACGGTCTGAAACCACATTTAAACCAAGGTACTACTTGTAGTTTCACTGAAATTTAGACAATGTTTTTATTCCCATATAAATACTTTGTGTGTTTATTTAATGGATATTAGAAAAATTCACATTGGAGTTTCCTTTTGAAAGTAAATTTGTTTTAATGTTTTAAGAGTTAATGAGATAAAATGGTACGTTTATGGTAAAGTGAATATGACAAATATTGTGGAGGTGCTGCCAAAATAGCCAAACTTGGGAAACAGGAGTTTGGAGGAGCAAGAGCCTGCTGTGGAGCAGCCGGGGAGAGCTTTATGGATCAGGTGACCTGTTTCCTCAAGTTTCTCCAGTGTAGTTCAAATTGAGAAGTACGTGTGTTATTTGTAGATGTGTATTTAGTTTTGAGTATTAATGGCCTTTGCCTGTGCATTGCATGTATGGTCACATATTTCATTGCTGTCAGGAATTACTGATACTTCCCCAATGTAAAGATAATACATCTTACGTCTTTGAAATAAGAGCCCAGCTGGAAAATGATAAGAAAGTCCATTTGTGAGTTGGTTAGCCAATCTGAGCAAATATTTGAGGCTAGGTGTGTGTCCTTTTTTGGAGATAAGAGGGTCCTGAGTGCCAAATGGTGGTAGTTTCCGTTGGGAGAGCAGGCATATCACCTGTGTATGATCAGCAAGAGCCGATAGCCGTTCTTGAAGAGTCTGGAGAGCTTTCAGAGTCTCGACTTAAGTCAGAAAGTAACAGTGGGAGATTTGCCTTACAATGCCTGTGTAATGCCCTGAGAACTGCAAGTTAGAAAAATGTTGGCAAAGATAATTTGCTAAATTTGGAATTCAAAATCTAGAGGTCCAAAAAGATGTGTGGTGAGGAGACCATCAAGCGTGTTTGAGGTGGCGTTATAGGAAGATGATGTAGTTACTGGGAACCAGGCCACCTTCATAGTTGCGTATTTTGGAAATATGTTCTATCTAATTGCTTAACTTTGCAGAAAAATGAGTGATTTGACTTGCTGATTGCAAATTAATGACCTGGCTGTTACAGAGGAGCACTTAGAATTTGTGTGACCGAGAATGGTATCAACCCGTGTTTTCTCACCTGCCTTTTCACTTGCAAATCTTTCCTGGTTTCTTAAATTGCAGGGGACTGTGTACTGAACTTTGGAGATTGGTCATAAAAAGTTAGGTTGACTCTATTACTGAATTGTGGAGAGACAGAGAAAGATGGAGGGAGGGAGGGAGAGAGAGAGAGAGAAAGGAGGTTATTTGGGGAAGATCAAGGTCTAATCTTAGAAAAATCAGCACTTGAGAATGAGAAAGGTAAAAACTAAGGAAACGAATGTACCTGGTGAGAAGGCCTCAAACTGAAAAATTAAGAGAAAACCTGCCTTTTAAAATTTAAGTGATTAGATGAATACTTTCCCTAAATTTTGCATACTGCCTTCACTGAATATAAAAGCTCTGTCAGGTTTGTTTTTTTTTTTTAGAATTACAAAAGTCCTCCACCCAACTTGCTGTGTCATGGCCTAGATTTTTTTTTCAGTCATTTATTGGTCATTTAGTATTTATTAAGCATGTATCATATGCCATATACATAGCCAGTACCCCCCCACCATGGCTTGAAGTGTGAGAAAAGAGATAAGCCATCGCAAGCTTGGTTATGATAGGGAAGAACTTTTTCACTTGTGGAAAAATGACAAGAGAACCTAATTTAGAAGGGAAGTGGTGAAAGAAGAATTGTTCCAAGGAAGAAGGTTTTAAGTTTAGTCAAATCCTCATAAGAGTGCTTTGCAGGGAGAGAGTGCATGTCTTAACTTCTTTGCATGTCTTCACAGTACCTAGTACAAAACCTTACACATATAATACATTGATGAATATCTGTTATCATGATTATCAATTATTGTGTAATGCACAAAGTACTTCCAAGGGACTGTTGTTAAGTCATAACACACGTGTGCGTGCACGCACCCACGATGTGCTGCCATTGCTGCAGCCCCTTTGCTCATGTGAGAGTTCATTTCCCTGCCCAGGCTTTCCGGGAGTGCTTTATTATGGAAGCTGCTGCTGCGGTTAAGCTCTGTTGATTTCAAGGATCAGAGTCTTTCAGGTTACCTCAAGGAGAAGGAGTCCAGTCTAAGTATTAATGGCTGAAACTAGAAGCTGTCAAGAACCAAAGCGGCTGTAAGGGAATGCCCTTCTTTCCACCTGTCATTTCCCATATATCTATTGCTCATTGCTTCCCTGCTCCCCTCTGAGCGTTTACTCCATTTTCGTCTTCAGTGCACTTTTCTGTTCTTATTCATTTTCTGTTTCTCATGGTCTCGGCTTAGAAGGGGCTTTTACGTGAGTACCACCACCATTTTGGGCTCTGTCTCTGCGTCACAACATTTTAGCTTTCACCTCCCGCTGTTAATTGTAGCAGACTCTCCATGTATCCCAATTCTTAGTCCCAAGAGTGAGGAGCCGATGGGGGCTAAGCTCTCCTTTTATACCAAATCACCTCATAGGATTCTAGCAGAGGCAGTCCTTGGGTCATGTACAAACTCTGGTCCGGACACCTCTGGCCTGCTACAAAATGTGGCTGCCTAGGTCATAGGAACTGTGGGCAGGGGGCTGTCTTCATAAGGGGGTGAGCAATGTCTGCCTGCCCTCACCAAGTGCCATCATTGAATAACATTAATATAGCTACATACACTTCCAAATTTAGAATTACTTTCCTACTATCATACATCCTAATCACACTTTGAGAAACACTAAAGTAATTTCATTGATTAAAAAAAATCACAATCACAATTCTTGTTTTTCTCTTCTTCTGTTTCTCTTTATCAAACAGTACTTTGTCCTTCAAACCATTCGTTTATAGGACTTTCTCCACACTTGCAAGAGTCAAGTTGCTGATACTCCAGAAAGTCTTAAACTTTAGCAATTCCTTCTCTCTCCTCTTTCTCATTGTTTCATGATAAGCCCACGTCAGTTCCCAATTTCTGGTGTTTGCCTCTCTCTCTTACCACCCCTTATCATATTGCTTTCAAGAATTTTGGGTAAACTGGAGTACATGTGAGTCTGGGTCTCTTCATGTTCTACTTTAGACCGATTCTTTTAACACTCACCTCACAAATGAATTTAATGTTCAATGATTTGTTGAGTAAATGAGTTAAACGTCATGAGAAAAAAGAAGGCCATTCTAGATTAAAGAAATCAAGTCCAAAATGTGAAATTTCCAATATCTTTCAACCTTGATTTAATTCTGAAGTTCTGTTATACTGAATATCTCAGTAAGTGACATACACATAACTTAAATAGCCCCAGTTTCTAATTTAATCTCATCTTATACTTTTCTTCATGTGCTCCTGGAAACATCCTTTTATGGTTATACCCAGAATCAGAGTGAAGCATTCCTTTATCTTGACCTTCTTTAATTTTTTAAACATTAATGGACTGAGTTTTTAAAAATAGTAATCAAGCCGTGTGGTGATATGCAAAGTCTTCTATGGTATTTCTCTTGCCTTTAGCTAATATTTGTAATTCCTTGTTAATGTGTTTTAGTATGAGGGTTTATTTTCGAGTTCTTCTTAAAAGTTGGCAAAATTACAAGAGAATCTAAAAGCTAACAACTTACTCTTTCTCTTGGGAAAGCCAAGAGGAGTGATAATTCAGAAAACCAGTGATGTAAAAATCAAAACCAATCTCTAAGGAATCAAATGAGCATCTGCATTTCACTGCTGTCATTGATGGGCACTCAGTAAATATTTGTTAAAATGACTGACAGTTTTTATTGTTTAAATAAAGTTCATGGTCATTTCAAGCCCTTACTATCTAGATTTTAAAGAAGTATAAAATACTTAAAAATCAACTTCTCTTTAGGAGGAGCATAAAGAGTAATGAATGACAGCACTGCCTTCTGCTAAAGTCTCAAAATTAACTGTGTACCACTTGCTGAAACTTCATTCTTTCAAAAGACTGCCAAAGATATCCACATTGCCTAATGTGCAGTGACCTCCTTTTCCACAGACCACACCCAGTGTCCTCATTTTTGTTGGGGGCACAGAAGGACACTCAGACTCCTTTCTCTTTACTTATTTAAGCTTCAATTTGTTTATCTGCCAATAGATGAGTGATCATAGTCTATTGTTTTCTAATGTCTATAAGGGAAGGGACATCTAGGAGTCATGGTGTTATTAAAAGAACACCATGAATTACTGCTCTGACAACTTTAATTATATATTATTGGACAAATCAGAAACCACCTTGAAAGGTCAAGATAAATCATTGCCCACACTAATGGTTTAAGAGCAATTTATCAGTAAAATGCTTACAATTTTCCTCATAAATAGCAAGCTCTGCCCATTCACTTATTTGTGTATGCATTGGGAAGTGCTTGCCATTATATGGCTTTGCAGGTCCAACTTGCAGAATCTTTGTTCCACTGAGTTTGAGAACCAAATCTTAGTTATTTACCGCTTGATAATTAAAAAGATAAACAGTCTAATATAAAGTCTAATGCAAAATTTTTAGACTTTCAAAAAATTGACTGCTTTTCTTATTTAGAAAAGTGGCTGTGCCTGTACTTATACTCAGTAAATTACAAAATGCTTTGTACCTATTGCTTGTCTTAATGCCCTTGGTTTCCTACTACTCTCCTCCTCTCGCATACAAATCTGCACTTTTCCTTTTCACATCCGTGTGTGATTTTCTAATTATGGCTGAATAGACATGAGTTAGAGATGGAAGAGTTCAGTTTTGCTAAAATCTAAAATTAAGCACCATAGTGTTCAGGCTCATTCTCTCCTTTAAAAAGAAAATCACTGACCTTCTTAACTGTCTTGGATGATAATGTGAAAGTACAAAGAATGTGGCCATGAGCTATGGTTCAAAATTATACATATTTTTAAGTGATGAATATAAAATGATGCGTGTCCTTGGTCTCTGAAATTCCCATAAATAACCTCATAGTCTTGTAGTACTGCAATATTTTGTATTCAACTCTCCAGATAGCAGCTGACAGGCAATATTTTAAACTTTTATATAATTTTTTTTGTTGGGGGAGGAGGTAATTAGGTTCATTTATTTATTTATTCACTTACTGTTATTTTAATGGAAGTACTGGGGATTGAACCCAGGACCTCATGCATGCTAAGCATGCGCTCTATACCACTGAGCTATACCCTCCCCTGGCAGTATTTTATAGTGACCGTTTTCCCTGTTCTATGATATAAGGTGTTTTCTTTAGAAACACTATTTTCTGCCTTGTATGTAAATATTATGCATACTGGTGGATAAAGAAAAATAATTCAGAGGGCCTCAGAAACTGATGTAACTGAACCATCTTGAAAGTATCAGTACACTACCAGCAGGGGAGTCAGTTCATTTCAGGATGATCTTAATCTTGTTCTGACCTTCAGAATGGGTGAGATGAGTAGGAAGAGGCTCCATTGATATTCCCAAGGCTAATGAATGGGTTCATTATATGACCCGACTCTATCTGCTGCACAGTCACAGTGACAAAGAGGACATTTGTTTCTGGGTCCACAGGCTTTTTATAAAACCTTTATTTCTGCCCCAAAGAGAACTGTCACCACACAGGATGCTTATCAGAGACAGTCATTGGTCCAGCTTGCTCCGCCCATGTCCCAGTTGCTACCTGTTGTTGGGTGTGTGTTACTGTTTCCAAGCCCTCTTCTCTTGAATTTCCAGAGAGGCTACTCTGGCAGCAGTCTCCTCATTTTGCATCTTTAGAATGACCTTCCTCATCTTGCATTCACACGTGACCCAAGGCGCACAGGTTGAGTTTCCTGACTTCCTAGGCTAGTCAGACTGAAGTTTGACACTGACAGGGTCAAACTTAGGTGCCCTCAGGAAGTTGATCATGAAGATAAATTGACCTAATGTTAGTAAGTATAATTAAGCCCACAAAAATTGAAATTGAATTTAAGTAAATCTGTTCAGTGTTTTCTCCCTCTGTGTTCCAGGCATAGATTTTAAGTCTTTATAAAGAATTTTGCAGACTACTACTGTACCTTTAATAAGATTGTATAAGCAACAATATGGTGTCTTAGTTTTTAGTTTATTTATTTAGAGGAGCACATTGTTTATTTGAGACAACAAATCTTATTTTAGTCCACAAGAGTATTTTTACCGAGAATGCAGGTGAACTTGGATTCCTGGCATCGCAGCTTATCGCACACTTGGATATCCTCCCTGCTCACTGATCTTTTTGTAATACTCTCACCAATCTGAGCATTTCCTGGCACCACTTTAGGCCATAGCCTCTGCACTAGTCATCCTTCCCATCCCGTACCAAGAGAAGTGTGTGACCAGGTTGTCAGACTACATTACTTAGCAAACTCATTAATTTCTGGACCAAGTCAGGCGCCAGTCTTCATATCTGCTTTCTGGTGGTTACACAAGGTGGCAGTGTTGATTTTAGACAACTGTGTCACTTGATAATTGCTTAGAACCATGAAAAATGTAAGCTAGATTAAGAAGGCAAAGGACAAAGGTTTCAGCTCTTTAATATTTTATAGTTTTCTGGTTTATTTTTCTCTTTGCTCCACCAAGAAGTGAAGCCAACTGAATTCTCCTTAAAAAGCTCAGAGATTAATGAGTCCCAAATGTGACAAAGCTCTGAGGTTACAGTGACTTCTCTGGTGTTTGCCTCTTTTAATCCCTCAAATGTTGCTTCAGGAAAAGAAAAAGTGATTAAGTCTAAACTGAGAGAGCTGACATCAGAGGTTAGTGGTATGGAATCTTAGTTCAGTTCCCATATGAGGATAAAATAAATATGAATTGAAGGGTAAAAGGACTCCAAAAGGCAGGAAACAAGTAAATATTAAATTATGAATACTAGGCAATTTATATATGTTACTTTATTTAATCCTTATAACTACTCTACAAGGTTATTATTAGCATTCCAGTTTTACAAAAAATGGATGCTTACTGAGATCACTAACTCCAAGTTCTCAGACCTAGTACGCTGGGCTTCAGAACCGGTACTACCTCAGTATAAAACAGACTCAAATACATCATATTGTTCCAAGGGAAAAAGAGAGCATTCATTACTGTGAAGTTGATTGGCACATTTCCTAAATATATATATTTTGGCAGATCCTTTTCTATGATGATTTCTACCTACAATTCCTATTAACTTTTTTATATCAAAAGAGTAATATCCATTAAGGCTTTATATACTAATCTGGGATAAACATGTTCACTGATAATCATCTGGCCCATTGGCTTTCAAAGTGGCTAGAAGCTTGGTGCAAAATCTTTTGCACGCAGGACCATCCCCTTACACACACACACACACCCTATAGCTTTTCCCCTTACACACACACACAAACACTCTCTCTCTCTCTCTCTCTCTCTCTCTCTCTCTCTCTCTCTCTCTCTCTCTCCAGCTTTTCCTGAGCCTGATTCAGGCCCTAATCAGTGATATGTATTTAGTTTCTTGAGTCCAGGTAGGAATTTCAGGGTTCTTCTCTGCCAGCTATTGGCAAAGAGTTATGTGCCTACGTGCCATGTAGAGTGATAAATATCTTCTCATGTTAACTTAGTTATTGCTGTACGTTGCTGAGTATCAAGTCTTTCTATCCCAAATTTACAGATGAGTCAGTGAATTCAGTTTTCAGAGATTTGTGCAAGTTCACCTAGGTAAATAACAGAGCTAAATTTGAGCCTGTGTCTGTCTTGTTTCTAAAATTGTTCTCTTCCTTGTGACATGTTTACATTTGTCCCTCTACTCACAGTGCCTCTGCTTGGATGGTATTTCTGCCTTTATTGTTAGCTGTGGCTTTTTATAGGGCACTATAAAATGAGAAGCACCATGGGCAAATCATAATATCTTAAGAGTCACATGTAACTGTTTTAATTCTACTTGTAACCTGACCGTCCTTGTTGTGTCTTTGTTGTTTGATTGTTAATCCCATGTAGTGACATTTTCAGATACTGTATTTTTTTAAATCCTGACTTTCTCTTCAGTTCATTTGTTTTGTTTCCCATTTCCCTTCTCATCCTGTTTATGTTTGTTTTCCTCTATGTCCTTAAGCATATGGAGCATATTTTTAATATCTTCACTAATGCCATTATTTCTCAATCTGTTTCATTAACTCATTATTCTCCTGAGTGTCAATCATGTTCTCCTATTTCCTCCTATGTGCAGTATTTTTAATTGAATGCCAGATTTTCTGTTTTAGTATGCTGGGTTTTGTTGTGTTTCTTTAAAGAGTTTTGGATTTCATTCTGGCAGACAGTCATGTTGGTTGTGGATTAGTTCATTTTTTTTCCCAGTCTTGTTCTTAAGCTCTAAATGAGTAATTTAGTTACACATTTAAGAGTGACTCATTTGGGGGTCTTTACTAAACACCCTGTATATTCAACAAGGTCTCTCCTATGGTGGGAACTTGAATGATTTCCAAACTTGAATTCCCCTTGGCTTAAAACTCCATGATAGTTATTTTCTTCCTCTGGAACTTGTACTTGTCGGGCCTTGTACAGTTTCACCTGATATGTGGACATTCAGTATCTACCAAAGAACCCTATGAAAATTTCTGGAGTTCTTTCTCTGGATCACTCCCTTTTCTTGGGTACTCTGCCCTGAAAATTCTAGCTGCATTGGTCTCCCCAAACTCTGATTTTTGTTTCTTCAATCCAGAGATATTGTCCAAGGAGGTTTCTCCTCTCTGCAGCCTAATCTAGAAATTTCCTCCAGGCAGAAAGCCTCATTTGTTTCCCATCTCTCAGGGATCAGTTTTCTACTGCCTATTATCCAGTGAAAAAAAATTATTGTTGCCTGTGTTTTGTCTAGTTTTCTAGTTGTTTACAATGGGAGAATAATTCTTGACCCTGCTACTTCCTCATAACCAGAAATATAAGCCCATGTGGTTGGAAATGTTATTTAATTCTCTAAATCATAGATTTTTTTTCTTTTCATTTTTAAAATAGAGATAATAAGACCTACCTCACAAGTGTATTATAAAGATTAGAAATAATATTAATGTATTGTCTTAGTAATGTACAACATTTGTTATTTAATATGTCTCTGTCTCAACTTCCTTGTTTGTA
Source organism: Camelus ferus (assembly GCF_009834535.1). Taxonomy (NCBI): domain Eukaryota; kingdom Metazoa; phylum Chordata; class Mammalia; order Artiodactyla; family Camelidae; genus Camelus; species Camelus ferus. Next base: position 17,345,983 of record NC_045699.1, read on the forward strand.
CATTGGGGATAATAATGGTTCTTACTTCATAGAGTAGTTGTGTGGATTAAATGAATTCATATTTATAGTTTGCCTAGAATAATGCCCCACACATAGTAATAGGTATAAATGTGAGTTATGTAAATGCTTTTGGACAATCATGTCTACTACCAGTAAGAAAATAATCTTACCATTAATCAAAAGTGAGCACACCTGGCATCTAGAGGTGTACAGACCATTTCTTAACTTTTCCCATTGAGATACTTTTCAGTTCATAGAAATCATCTTTAGTGGTTTTCCAGCGTCCCATCTCTCTCATTGCCCCCCTTCATTTTCCCTCTGTCTAAATCTCTCTTCCCTACCCTGCCTATCTCGTAGTTCACTCCTGGCCACATGATGAAATGTCCTCAAGACCGTGATGACCATACTTGCCTTTTTAAAGCTTTCATCTTTGAAGAGCTTTCGTGTACCTTTTACTGTTCATCTTAGAGAAGCTTAGGTCTTTTAATTTGTCAGAATAGAGCACATACAGGACAAAATTTCCTTTTGCTATCTGGACCACTTCTCGTAACTTTGACGTGTTATAATGCCGACAGCCTCTATCACCTTATAACATTTTACCAAAGAATCCTGCTGAGTGTTGAGAGGGAAAGCAAAGAAGGTGATAAAGACCAAATACATAAAGCTTTTTGAGAAGTGTTTCACAAATAGTAAGTGTTGACTATTATTTGGATATTGCCACGTGAATGGATGCATTCCACAAGTAACATTGTTATCTAACCAAGTATTAAGCCTAGAGAAAACAGGAACTCAATTGTGAAATATGGTCAGAGAGGTGTAGGAGGACTCTGCTGCTCCTGAACTTGATTATTTAGGTGTAATCCAGACCCACCTGTTATCAGTTCTAAGTTCCAGTGCTTCTGCTACTCTCTTTATAATATCCTGGAATCCCTTGTTTGATTGTCATTCAGTTGACACCAGGCAAAGTCCCAAAACTGAATGGACTGTGGACCTTCTCTGCTTCTGCTCAAAGCAGGGTGACTTGATGCCATTGTTAACTTAGGGTCACCAATCTACCTACCTAACTATGTGTATTAGTCAACTCATAGGATGTGTGTATGTACACACACACACACACACACACACACGCACACGTGGAAGCTGGCAAATCCGAAGACTGCAGGGTGGGCTGGCAGGCTGGAGACCCAGGTACAAGCTGATGATGCAGTTTGAGTCCAAAGGCTCTACTCAGAGTGCACTGATTTAAATGTAAATCTCATCCAAAAACACTCTTACAGAAACATCCAGAATGAGGGAGACAGCAGTTTGCCCTGTGTCTTCCCCTCTTCTGTGGATCCAAAAAGAGTTGTTGATTTCTCAGTTTGTTCAGCTTTTTACTTGTTAGGACAGAGCAACTACTTCTACGCTCCTTACATGCAGAACTGGAAACTGGAAGTCTCTTTAGTCTCTTCTAACCTGAAATAGTTCTTTGGTCTTCCGTTGCCTTTTACAACCCTGAAATATTACAGGACAATTGTTTTGTAGGATGTTCCTCAATTTGAGTTTAACTAATGGTACTTCCTGGTTAGATCCAAGTTGTTTACACTTGGCAGGAATAGCACAGAAGGGATGTTGTGTTTTTTGAGTTGCGTCTTATCAGGTCATCCATGATTTCAATTTGTCCTATTATTGATGAGGTTCACTTTGAGCCCTTGAATGAGACTGTGGCTGCTTGGCTTTTCCACTGTGAAGTTACTCTTTCACTCTTTAAAACTAATAAGCATTTAGGTAATTATGTGAGGAAATGGATATATTAATTACCTTGACTGTAGCAGTCATTTCACAATGTACATACATATCAAAACATCATATTGTGTACCTTAAATATATACAACTTATACAAATAAGTAAATGACACGATTTTTGAGTATTTTGTAGTCAGTCTAGTGCTTTGACACCTTGTCCATAGAAAACCTTGCTTTCTTTTCCCCACTCGGGCTGTGACTCCTCACGGCAGCTGCTCACCCCACCCACCACAGATGCTTTACTTACTCTTCTCAGGCTCCAGCATCTCATGCCAGGTTATCTCCCCATGTGCACGCTTGCCCCATCCCCTTTAAACTCTGGCATCCCACCCTGGACCTCCATGGGTCCCTACCCCTTCCAGCACAGTGCTTACTTTTTTCTGCTTATCTGTTGGCTTTAGAACTGAATTTTTCAGGAAGGGAAAGCGAAGTAGAGATTATGTGCTATTTAAGATTACTTGCAACTCCAGCATTCTATGATAGGTAAATTAATCTGGTTAATTTAATTTGCAAGTTCATGCTAGCAAATGGGAGTAGAGGTTTGTTGAGATCACTGGGCCAAATGACTGTGTCTGAAATAGTCACTGAGGCCAGGGCAAAGTGAAGCACTGAGTAGTTTGGACTGGGGCAAGATGTCTCACAGTGAGGAGTCTGGCCAGAAGTACAAGATCCAAGAATAGGCAGAGAAATTAGGCCATATTTACCCATAGCCCTCAGAAAAGAGAGGGGGGATGACAGTGGAGCCCCAGAAAGCAGCAAATGTCTATTAGAGTAGTCAAGGCAAAAAAGGGAAATATTTGACAACATGAACCAGTAAGTATCTCAGGTTAGGGTGATCAGTAAGCTTATGCATTATGGGAATAATTCAGTTGGTCGAAGTAATAATGTGTTTTTGACCACACATTATTAGACCATTAGATACCATGAACTTTTTGATTTCTCTTGCCAACAGTGTGAGTTGATACCAGGCTCTAAATAACTGATGTTATGCTGCCATCCTTTGGTTGAATTTAAAATGCTTTCCTTACTAACACTATTTTGGCATATTTTTAACATGCAGAGGTAATCAGGACCTTAAATACAGCATTAATTTTTTTTAGATTAACAGTAATGGTAATAAATCATTTTGTGGGAAAAGGGAATAAGTAGAAATATACATTTATGCAATAAACTTAGAAGTCACCAACAATGCCCATTTTAGGCACAACTATTCAACTCTCCAATTATAGCATGAAAGTGTCATATGTAATACATAAACAAATGGCCATAGTTGTATTCCAATAAAACTTTATTTATGAAAACAAGCAATGAACTGTATTTGCCCCATGGGCTCTGTGTAGTTTGCCAACTTCTAGTTCAGTTCATTAATGTTAAGAGAACTTGCGCTTCCAGACATGATGGATGACCAGATTCATCCACCCACTTTAAACAACTAAAATACAAAACAAAACATATGAAATAACAGCTCTGAGTAACAGGAAACATAGGATAATGACCCTTGAGAAAAGAGAAATAAGTATACTTAGCCCTGTTATTGCTTCTCTCTGTGTGGAGAAGGTTTCTAGATTGCAGCACAAGGGAGAGAAAACCTAAACAGACCAGTTGTCTCACTGAGTTGATAAGTCAGTTTGGAATTCAGAAAGGTAGCTTGATATTAGAGAGGAAAGAGACAGAGACTGAGAGAGAAAGATACAGAGATCTTTAGAAGGGACTGCTGGAGTCTAACTAATTTGTGATCTGTGAATCACCCACGCCTGGGGTAAAATGCCCAGAAAACAGCAGGCCAGCTATTCCCAGGGCTGACACAGGACCAGGAATATTTCATTTTCCACCAACCAAAGTGCAAAGACTTCCTAATACATGGAGCACTGAGAAAAGTCCTCACAAGGATAGCCCCTGAGTAGTGGGATGACACTGCCCTAAACTATGAAGCCTGTGCTCCATCCATTTTAACAAAGTTTAAAAGCAGGGTCCAAAAGAGAAGAGGAGAAGAAGAAATTTCAAAAACATTAGTGGAGTTGCTGCCACAGTAAAAATTATTTAGATTATAGGGAGATCAAACCATTCCAGAAGCCCAGAGCAACTCAACTTACCCTCAAAAGAGCCACAAGAAGATAAAAATGTCCAAGTTTTAATTAGTATCTTCTGTTCTATCTGTAAAAATATTTTACTGTAACTTATATGAATCCCCAGGGAAAATGTAGTTGATTTAGTTATTTGTTAAGTGGAAGTAAGCTAATATACATTAGTTATTTACCGTAGTTTAGGCACCATACTAGATTTTTATTTATAATCTTTTTATCTTCTGATCCTCAAAAATGTTTTATAAATTAGAGATGAAAAAACTAAGAAAGAGATTAAGTAAATAACTTGCACAAAGTCACACAACCAGCCAGTGGTGGAGAGAATATTCCATTTCAGAATTTTGTGGCTTCAAAACCTAAATTCCATAATTCAGATGATAAGATACCACAGATGTCCTTCTTTTTCTCTATCCTTCCTCATGCGTTTGGGTTCTGTAGCATCCAGTGGGAAAGAACAGAACCCTTTGATCATTGAATCATTTTGTGAATTTACTGGTTGCCCTAGGAGGTGTGAAAACATGAATGAAGTTTTCAGACATTTGTCAGTCTGATGGACACCATGGCTCCAAGCAGAGTAATACCATGTACAGATGTCAAATAACCATTAACTCTAACAGAATTGCTAGGTAATTTTTGATCAAGTGAAAAGTATAAAAACTTTTCAGAGAGGACATGCTTTACAGGACAACATCCAGTGCAAACTATGCATAACTTGGATGTTAAGTCTGTAGTCATCAGCCTGAGGTTTAATATGACATAACCTACTTGTGAACAGTTACTACTCTGTCCAATTTGGTGTGAAGTTTTCTTTTCTTCCCAATGCCCACTTCTTTGCATCAGTTTAAAGGCTGTTTAGCTTATTAGCTCAGTTAAGAGATTTCTGTAATTTGACTCTCATGGATCTGAAAGTTCAAATTTCACAGCACCCAAAATGTTAGAAACCTTTTGATCAGTGTGGTTGAACTTTTGTACAGGAAAAGACTTTTCCATGGAGCCCACTGACTCGGTTTATTTCAACTTACTAATACCAGACTGACTTAAGTGACACCAATATAGAGCCGAGCTGGTTGTTAATGAGACCACATATGTTTACAGTCTGTTTTCAACACTCAGGATTTCACCCATCTGCCTACAGAGAAATGGTCAGATATAAGATGTGACATCTTGTATGACTTTGTGCTAGAGCACATTGATTCACTCAAAGTCAACACAGGTTTATTAAGTTCCTACTGTATTTGCATAGACAGTAAAAAAAAAAAAAGATGAGTATTTATTCCACACACTTAAAATTTTTAATGTTAGAAGGTTTAAGACAAGTGAATAAATAGCCGTGTATAAGACAGACCAAGAAAAGTGTCTTAAGAGGTACAAAATGCTGTGAAGATCCAGAGGAGAGATTATAGCTCCTTGAGGGGAGATCTAGACGCTAAAGAAGTAGTCCTTAGTCCTTGAACAGACAGGTACTGGGGGTGAAGGAGGCAGCAGGTGATGTTTCAGAGAGAGAACATCATTAATAAACACAAACACACACACAAGTGCTAGTTGTACTGAGGAAATAGTGAGTCATTAATTTTATCTGGAATTCAGGTTCCCTCACACTGCATTTGGAGCAACAGTGAGAAGTAAGATTGGAAAGGCAGACTGAAGGGTTATTCTGGAGCATTTAGGATATGAAACTGAGAATTTGTAATTTAGTAAGTGTTATTAATGTAAAACCGTCACATTGGTTTGCCATAGTTATTAGTACCCTAGGGAATATAGACTAGCCAACTGCCCCCAAACTCTTCTCACATATCGTTTTATCATTTATTGTGGTTATATAGCATTTCATTATATGGATTACCAACATTTATTTAACCATTCTGCTATTGTTGGACCTATATGCTGTCGCCAGTATTCTGCAATTGCTATAATTTTACAACAAACTTCTGTTGCTAATTTTTTCCCTTCCATATTACTTCCATGGGGTAGACTCTTAGATATTAAACTTCTTGGATAAGATACAAAATAATTTAAGTTTGCTGAAACATACATTAAGATTAAATTGCTCAAGCATTTGTGCAAATTTACAGTTCTATTTGAGATTTTAAATTAGTAGTATTAAAAAAAGAGACAACAGGTCCCAAATGGAGTTACTTGTGCTAAAGACCATGTCAGCAAACCAGGGCTTAATACCTAACCTAACTGCAATTTCAACGTAACCTTTAGTCAACCTGGAATTACCTGGTCAGCACTAGATGAGGTCATCTGCCATAGGCCCCTCCGTTCCCCTTAGGAAGGCAACCTTGCCTGTAACAATACATTCTTTGCTAATAATTTTCTTTTTCTGCCCCTTTTCTACCTTTAAAAACCTTTCTTCTTCTCCAGTGTGGTGGAACCAATTTGATCTTTAAATTTACTCTATCAGATTTTTCTTATTTAACCATAGCCTGTATGGGTTTTAGTTTTTGCCCCTGAGTGCCTTATAGGCGCTGCTAAGCCTCTGATAAATATAATTCCATGAAAGACTACTCCTTTGAAAAAAAAAAAAAAAAAGAACAACTCTCCATAAAAGAACTTTAATAAGCTTGACTAAATATTTAGAAAGCATATTGTGTTGAGTGAAACTTTGAATGTAATAAATAATGAGAGTAATAGAAGGTACTTTTGGATGACTGGTTTGTAATTGTCTCAAGGAACACATACAAAGAAAACAAGTTCTTTTGATTACTTCCTCAAACAGCCAACACAATGGGGAAAGTGGAGGAAATGTCACGTGAACACTATAAAAAGGGAACCAGAAAGCCTAACATGTAAACTTGGAGAAATGACAGCATTAGAAAACAAACCTACAAAAGAGAACACCTTCTAGTGTAAGCTGAGATGCGCAAAAGATAGATATTCTCTAGTAGTGGAGCTTTATCAAGTCTGCCAAGAGACAAGTGGAATAGTTTACCTTCAACATGATTAACAAGCCTTTCTTTGAAATTGTGTTGGTGCTGCTGGCTTTTTCCACCATCTTCTCCCGAGAGTTGAAACCGATTCTTTTCCAACAAAGAAGAGTAAACAGAGAGAGTTTAAAACTCCTGAATAAATTGCGGACCTCATCAATTCAGCAGTGTCTACCACATAGGAAAAACTTCTTGCTTCCCCAGAAGTCTATGGATCCTCACCAGTATCAGAAAGGACACATACTGGCCATTCTTCATGAGATGCTTCAGCAGATTTTCAACCTCTTCAGGGCAGTTATTTCTCTGGATGGTTGGGAAGAAATCCAAATGGATAGATTCCTCTCTGAACTTCATCAACAGCTGGAATACCTAGAAACACTCATACGACTGCAAGCTGAACAGAGAAGTGGCATCTTGGGTAGTGAGAACCTTAGGTTACAGGTTAAAAGTTACTTCCAAAGGATCCATGATTACCTGGAAAGTCAGGAATACAGCAGCTGTGCCTGGACCATTGTCCAGATAGAAATCAACCGGTGTCTGTTCTTTATGATCCAACTCACAGGAAAGCTGAGCAAACAAGGAATGGATCCTTGAACCTTGTGGAGCAAGAGCCAACTGCAGGCTTTAAAAGTATAGGGTAGGTGGAGGAGTGGGAGGATTTCTCCAGACGCTATTCTTTCTTTTGTCTTAAAATGGTAGTATTGCTTTGGTTTTGTGTGTGTATATACATGTATATATACACATTGATTTGTGCTTTAAGATTATACATACTGACTACAATTGTTTTTATTTTGTGATGTCACTTTGTATTTTCTATCCATCTTATATTTTTGAGTTGAATGATTCATTTATATTTCATAATTAGTGCTTCAAATGGTTACATTTTCATAAAAATTGGCAATATAATGGAATGTGTCTCCACTGTAATAATACTTTCCTTATGATAAAATATTCATTCCAGTGATTTCTTTATTTGCCAGAAATTGGTAGAAACAATGAGAAATACTAGGAATAATCTGTATTGCAGGATCTGAAAATATCATTACACACTGAAGATTTGTTACAGTTGACACACTAGAAGTAAGGCCAAAGGACATACAGTTTGCAGAGGAAAAAAATAAATGCATGAAAAGAGGTTCACCCTCACTCATAACAATGAAAAATATAAACTAAAAGTGAATAACATGCCATTTATAACCTAACAGATAGGTGAAACCTTAAAGTTTGATCTTACACTCATGGAGATGTTGAGGAGGAATGCTCTTATCATTTGCCAGAGCCCTGGAAATTGCTGTGATCACTGTGGATGCAATTTGGTGACATCTATTAAAATTATAGACGCATATACTCTGATCCATCAAGTATAGGTCTAAAATGTGCCCTGTAAAAACAATTGCAACTATGTGAAATGACATACAATATTTTCATTGCAGTATTATTTATAATATCAAAAGATAGGAAACGCCCAAAATCTTCTAATTAAAGACAGTTAAGGTATATTCACAAAAAGGAACACTATTCATCTGTAGGTAAGAATGAGAGTGCTCCTCCTGTACTAAAAAATAAAGTAAAAAATAGGCAAGATGCAGAACAGTGTATGTAAAATGCTGTATTTGAGATTAAAATGTAAGACAAATTTTATATTTGACCTTATATGTGGATAAAGAATATATAAGAAATAAATTACAGTGATAGCCTGTATTTGGTGGGGTGGAGAAAGTAGGGGAGGAGGACAGGATGGTAGAGGCTTTACAGCGTATTTTTATGTTTTAATTTTTAATCATGTGAATATAACAAATTAAAATAATAAAATGTATCTAATAAGTCACAGAAATCAGAAATATATATGAAGGAGTCTTTCTGGTGAAAAGAAGTTAGGTGAAGGTTAGAAGAAACAGGACTGAACTAGCCTGCCCTTGGGGTGGCCAAGAGGAGGAGGGCTGCATGGGGGAGGAGGACGGCTGGACAGAAGAGCACCCAGGCCAAAGGAGAGGGCTCCTGCTCCCGGGAGATGCTGGTGATGAAGAAGGATTCCAGCTCTTTCAGCCAGGAGCTCCCCGAAATAGTCATGGAATGAATGTGAGGCCAGAGAAGCTGAAGTTCATTCACTGAGGCTTGGTGACTTTCCCACAGTCACAGCGACTTTTGCCCAGTGTGAGAAGCAGAGCCATGGCCTCATAATCTGGTGCTCGTTCTGCTACTTTATGTCGTGTTCTGCTTCAGATTCCTTGTATAATTCTAGGTAAAAGTTATCACTGGATGTAAAAAGAACATATTCCATTTCGGTTTAATTAGCCCACATGTATTAACTGTTAGCCAGTGCTTCTGGATTTGGCTTGAAAGGGAGGAGGAGGAATCAGATAAGAGCCTGAGACTGAGGCCAGGTGGCTGCAATAGTGGAAGGGGGTGAGGAAGCAGAGGCTGGGCAGTCAGGAGGAAGTCTTTGTCGCCGTCACATTTCGGACCGGGGGTTGACCTACTGACCTTCAAGTTCACGCAGAAGTGGGGAAGTGGAGAAAGGAGAAATATTTACTGCACTCAACTTGAATTTGGTTACAGGTCATTTACGTCTCATGGTCTGTAGAGTTTTTGTTGTTTTCTTTCAACCACGAACTTTTCAGAACCAAATCCATCAGTTAACATGTTAGTCAATGCTCAAATTAATCTTGCAAGATAGTTTCTGTTATTCTCTTCTTTCCTCAGATGTGGAGAACAAGACTTTAAAAGTGAAGTATGTAACTTGCTCAAAATAACATAGCAAGCCATAGAGCTAGCAAATGCCAGAGCTAAGATCCCCTCCCAGGTCAGCCTGACTCAAAAGCCTGCATTGTGTTCTAGACACTACGAACTTGAATGGCATTGTGCAATGTCACTGAGAAATATAATGATGACATTAAGGATAATTTTCTCCTGGCTTTTCTTATTCAAGTTTGCATACTCTCACAGTCTTGAATTACAGAGAGGATATTTTCTCCTCCTGGATATTTCTTTCCTAAGAACTAAGGAGCACAGAATAGAGAAGCTGCCAAGTGGAAACTTACAGCAGATAACACTAATATTTAGAAGCTAAAACCAATACTTTACATGCTAATGTTTCCCCAAACATTTAGCTTTATAAGTTGATATCCTGCTTGTATAACTTTCTTTAGCTGCCTAATACAAACTAAAAATGGATTGCTTTTAAATATATGTGCCCTTTTAAAACTTTAAAACCAGAGTTCTAAGCTTGGAGATTTTGAGGAAGAGAAATACCTTAAAAGATTTGGTGCCCTGTTAGTAATGCCTGAGTGAGCTCAGGGTAAGGGTAAGTTCATTTGTACTCTCAGGCTGAGTCATCTGAATTATTATTGTTACACCTACACATCCTAAGCTAAATAGATTACTAAAACAAAAAAAACAGGTTATGAAATAGCAAGTACAGTACCATATTTTCTGTAAATAAAATGTGTGAAAAATGTCTGAAGAGATATGCACTAAAATGTTCACATCAGTGATAGAATATCCATTCTCTTACACTTTTCAGATTAAATATTATTTCCATGAATATGGGTTCATTTTAGAACCAGGAAAAATAAAATAGCTATTTTATTTTTAAAATGTAAAAAAAAAAAAAAAGAATAAATATGACCCCTTCTAGAGATTTGGCTTAGGATGGTTATCGTGTGCAGTAAGTTAAGCCTCACCTCTAGCACATCAGAATCATTTGGAAGGCTTGTTAAAACACAGATCACATGGCTTCACCCCCACTGTTTCTGATCCAGTAATTCTGTGGTGGGGACTGAGTATTGGCATCTCTAACAATTCCTAGATCATGCTGATGCTGCAGGTCCCATGACTACACTTTATGAACCACATCCCTGTTTTTTATATCCTTGCTAGTCTTTTAACAGATGAAGGCATGGTCTTGAGCTTAGTGATTCATATTTTCCCACAAATACTATGGTCCTATGGATAGGAGGTAGTTGCTAAGGATAGTTGGGGTTTTTTTTTTTTTTTTTTTTTTTTTTCTGTCACTGCCTTTTCACAGCAGCAGATTAGATGGTCTTTTTCCCTCTTTAAGAAGCTGAATGTAGAGACAGTAATACCCCGTAATAATAACTGCCTTTAAAGGAAAATGGTCCAAACTGAGTTTCTTTCTGTAAGAGTTTCTGATCCTCATGCCTGTGGTTGACTGAAATCAGAACTGCAACTGTAGCAGTAACTAATTAGACAAAGAATATGTTGTGGGCACTAAGAAAACCAAACTTCTGTAAGATAGAGGATTCATCCCAGGTGAAAGATGGCAAGTGATCTAGTAATATTCTTTATTGAGATGTAGAGATGTTTGGTAAATAAATAGATGTGGGGTTCATTCCTCGAATTGCTTTTGACGTTTAGCCCAAGTTTTCTCCCCTTTCCTGGGGTTCTGCCTGTGTCCAGTGACTGGTCGATGTGGAGGTGTAAAGGCTCCCTCCGCCTCTGAAGGGTCATCCCAGCTTCAGAGCCCCCCACTGTGGCCAAGTCCTCTTTGTGATTGCACTGCAGCTAAACTTTCCCCGTGCTTAATCCTCCTGGCTTCTCTTCCCTTGAGTGTTGATCCCATATACTCCCTGATAAACTCCTGAGGGGTCATTTTTGTCTCAGAGTCTGCTTTCTCAGCATCTGACCTCTAATAGCACTGCATATAGAACTTACATTTAGGGCCATAGGAAACCCAAACTCACATTCTATTTCCTTGGCCTGAAACGTATTCTTTTCCTAATATGTGTTCTTGCCATTCATGACTCACTTAAAAGTCTTCCCTTCACAGGAAGCCATTACAGTCTGATTTCTCTGAATCTGTGCCCCTCCAGATCACAACTCTTACCATGTGTCACGAACTACACTGTACCTTAATTGATCACTTCTCCATCTTCCAACTAGCATATGACCTACTTCATGGTAGTAGAGACTTCCTAACTCTTTACCTGGCACATTGTTGAGCACGTAACAGGGACAATCTAAATACTGAATGAATGAAGAAATTTAAAATAAGGTGTTAAAGGAAAGAAGGGCTATATCAGTACCATATTGTCATGGGCGGTTGTATATGTGAGGAGACTCTATCTAGAGATGAGAAAGTCTTGCTTACATATGTCTGCTAAGAGGTAAAGTTTTTATTTTTGTTTTTCTTTTTCTCTACTTTTCCTGGATGGGAAATTTGGATAAGCTACTTCTTGGAGTAAAAAGTATCTGTCTTTCTCTCATGAAAGAGTGTTTTTTTTTATCCGTGTATATTAAGGGCATGGTGAAATAATGGCATGGTATGATATGTAGGGCAGATGTCCAGGCGGGAGCCTCTCTCCTGATTGTTCTGGTCATCTTAGACAATCTTTTTCTGAATCTACCCTTCGTGGGCCTTTGATCCCTGTCATTCTGGTCATAGTAATGCTTTCAACTACCAAGTAATATAGAAACCACTTGTACCAACTTCAAACTTTTGTTCAGTTTATAGAAAACTTAATATGCTGGAAAAAATTATGAAAACAATACATGCAAATGCTGTAAATGGATCAATTTTATAGTTACATAAGGCATTTACACTCTTCCCTTTGTTCTGTTCAAAAAACCACTTGTCTTGTTATTGTCCAAAATGGCTGGCCACTGGATCAGTTTTTCTACCAACTGTTAGTAAAGACTTGATGGCAATTTTCCTGATTTCTTTGGATTGTTTACTTGAAACATTATGGATAGGCAGGAGATAGCCAGCATGAAACGAGTGTTTAGGGATGAATAGCCAGAGTCACATTGCAAGTATACAGGGAAGGGATTAGAACACAAAAACAGTCTCATGGGTTTACCTTAAATGCTGGGGAAATCCAGCTTCTTAGAATTTTGGAAACCTGTTCAGTTAAATTTTCATCAACAAAGGTAAGAGATGTGTACCTCTTGGAAAGGGCAGATCAAGGTTTGAGTAGAACAAAAGGCAGGTTACCTTGACCCATAAATCATGTAACTTTTTCTATGTAAGACAGCTAAGTGCACATTGTTTTAGTAAATTTATAACAAGTTAGGTTTCAGTGTAAGCCTTGTACTATTATAAGGCATAGATCCCTGGGAGAAATTTAATTATTCTAAATAACAGAATAAATTCAACTGGGTTCATGTCAGATGAACAAAGTGGTTATTAATCTGATCAAGACAGAGTTAACTTTCATTCTTCAGTTTGTTAATGTGGTGTATCACACTGATTTGTGGATATTGAAAAATCCTTACATCCCTGGGATAAATCCCACTTGACCGTGGTGTATGATCCTCTTAATGCATTCTTGGAATCGATTTGCTAGTATTTTGTTGAGGATTTTTGCATCTTTATTCATAAGTGATATTGGCCTGTGATTTTCTTTTTTTGTGATATCTTTGGTTTTGGTATCAGGGTGATAATGGCCTCATAGAATGAGTTTGGAAGTGTTCCTTCCTCAGCAGTTTGGAATAGTTTCAGAAGGATAGGTGTAAACTCTTCTCTAAATGTTTGATGGAATTCACCTGTGAAGCCATTTGGTCCTGGACTTTTGTTTGTTGGGAGTTTTTAAATTACTGATTGAATTTCAGTGCTGGTAATTGGTCTATTCATATTGTGTACTTCTTCATGGTTCAATCTGGGCAAATTGTGCCTTTCTAAGAAATTGTCCATTTCTTCTATGTTGTCCTTTTTGTTGACGTATAGTTGTTTATAGTAGCCTCTTCTGATCCCTTGTATTTCTGTGGTGTTGGTTGTAACCTCTCCTTTTTCATTTCTGATAGACTTACCATATGATCCAGCAATCCCACTCTTGGGAAGGGATAAATTGGGAATTCAAAAATTGCACTTCTTGGAGAGTGATGGAAATGTTAGCTATCTTGATTGTAGCGTTGGTTTCATTGGTGTATACATCTACCGGTATTCATCAAATTGTACCCATGAAATATGTGTAGTTTACTCTACAGGAACCATACCACGATAAAGGTGTTAAATATTTTTTTAATTAAAAAAAACAGTTAACTTGAGAGCATTAAGAACTGAATTCTTAGCCAATATATTGTTCAGTATAGCAGGTGTTTTTAAAGTAACATCTCCTAATCTAATCTCACTCCTTGGGAGGGAGGGAGAAGTGGAAGAGGAAAAGACTGGATGGAACTGGGAAGGGACTAAGCATATTTCCAGAGCAAACTGTGCTGTTACAGGAAAAAATACCTTGAAGGACCCAATTGTGTCTAGCAGAGGGGAAGAGGAAAGAGGACACAGTCTCTGTGGGTAGGATAGTGTTCAGGAGCTGAACTAAATAATAAAAATGTCCCCAAATGCTTCTCAATAAGTTGATTTCTACCATGAATTGAAATTAGAAGGGCAGAGACAAGTTGGGACATATCAGGGATTCAGTTGTAACATTCTATAGGTAAATAGTCTCAGAAGATACAAATCAAGGGTCCCATGGAAAAAGGATGCTAGAGATTCCACCAGTAAGTTTATGTTGTAAGTTCTAGGCACAAAGTTCCCTGGGGCAGATGGGCTCATATCTGAACACCAAAAACCACGCGTGGCATTATAGACACGTGGGGTAGAGTGTGATACTCCAGAGGAAAGATTTCTTCTCCAGAACATCTCTCTCAGATTATCATGTGCTTTAATATCATGCCTAGATATTAAAAATAAGCAAAAAAAAAAAATCAAATAAAAACAAACAAAAAACCCACTAATTGTCCTCTTTCACAGCATTCGTGGGCATGGTCATAAGGGTAAGGCCACAGGAGATCCTAGTGTCACACTGCATGGCTCTGTCAAAACTGATCTTCTACTCCTGAGCAGAGTTATTGTGATTGGACCAGGCTGTGGTCCTCAGGATGGGTTCTTCTTGGGTGGTCCCTTGTCATCTCATGCAAATTGATCCCTGTAAGATCACTCTAAGACCCCCGTCACAGGCCACACTGGTCTGAATCCAAGGGAAAACACTATTTAGGTTCAAGCTAGGCATCTTCAGTACATAAGGAAAAAATGTAAAATATAATACCTTATATAAATATATTTAGGCAATTCAGATAATGATATCATATTCTGAGTATACACTGAATAAACTGTGAAACCCATGCCACATAAAAACATACTTTTGAAGAAATAGATATGCCCGTGCTGGGGTACTAGGTCTGCTTCAGCCTCAGTTCTCCCTGAGCTGGACTCAGACTCAGGGGTATAATCTAGGCAAGAAGGAGACTTCACAGCTTCCATACCCACTGAGAATCTTGCTTCTCTCACGCCTGGAGAATAGGAAAGACATCAGTTTACCTCAGAGGCTGATGGAAGACAGTCAGCCATGGACAAGAGACCAAGCCACTGTGCCCTCCATGAGCAGTGCCAGCAGATTCTCAGCCTAGCAGCACAAGAGGGTCTCATGCTATTGGGGATAAGACCTGGATGGAGAAATTACTCCCTGGGCCTCATCAGCAGGTGGACAGCTGGGGCTGTATTGGGGGCAGGAGGGCAGGAGAGGGAGAAAGGAGGGGCCCCCTCCTGAGCAGTGAGGAGCCAAGATTGGAAGCTTAGAGGATCTTCCAAGGAATACGCCTCTAAATGAAAGTAAGTGAATTCAGCCTTTGGGAGGATATCAGGATAGAAATTAGGAGGGGCTTCCTATCCGTTAAAAGGTTTGTTAAAAAAGTAAGGAAATAAGGAAAATTAATAAAGAAGGAGACCCCAAGTCTCTCCCGTGGGGGTGAATGTTGACTTTCTCTGGCACCCACACAAGCAATGTGGTTTGGTAGGCCTAGGGTGAAGAAGGGGTACTGACCGTTGCAGTACTCTAAGAATAACACTCAGGGGTCTGTTCTCCAGAGTAGAGATCAGGCCACAGGAACTGGGGTCCATACTATGTCATCAAATGAGAAGGGGACCAGGACCCTACCTTGCAGGACAACTGCCAGAATCACCTCAAGCACCCCAAGCAGTGCCAGTGGTAGCTGTGAGTCAGGACCATTGGTAGACCTCATCCGCCCTGCTCCCTCATCAGCCCCATGTCCTCATTTATTTATTTAAATATATGAAACAAGCTAAATGCAAATCCATTTCCACTGAAATATTAACAGAAGCAAAGAAAAAAACAAATGAGTAAGTATTAACAGCCTTTCCCTCTTGGGTACTTTCTAAGAAAAATTGTGTATCTCCCTGCTTGGTTTTTGGTCTTTTGCTGTGCTGCATTATGTGTATTTATAAAGTATAGACAGGGATACAGAAATTGCCCCAGAAAAATACAAAGCAATTTTCACAGTGTAAAGGAGGAAGATAAATGGAAGATGGATAGAAGAATAGACCCAGCAAAGCGGTGGCAGGAGTCAAAAAATGGGCAAACTCCCTATGTAGTCAGAGAAGATTTGAAGAGAGGGTCTCCGGGGATTTAGAAAGAGAGGTAAAGGGAAAGGATCTTGAGGGGCTCTGTGGTGCAGGGGCTGGAGGAATAGGGTGCAGGATGGAGTGAGCAGAATCCAGATGGAAGAGCCTGGGAAAGATGGATTTTAAGAAGTTTCGTTCCGAGTTTTGATTCCAAAAACAATCTGAATTGCATTTTCATATGCCTTTGCAAAAACATGTTTTTGTTGAAACATATATAACTTTTTATTTAAAGAGAAAGAAAATGTTTTTATTTGAACTTTTTAAAGTTGGTACTGGCACAAAAAAAAAAAATGAAATTGCTTTAAGATTCCTGGCATATATATACTCAAGTATATATGAGAGCTGATAATTGAATAATGGTTGTTTTTAAACTAAAGGGGGAAAGCTTGACTAATGCAATAAATATTGTTGGGAAAATAGGCTATCTGGGGGGAAAAATCAGATTCCAAATCTCCCACAATACACAAAGTGAAATTTGATGTGTACAGAATAAGAAGAAATAAGAGTGCTGGCTCTGAAGGCAGATCACCTGGGTTTCAATACCAGCTTTGCCATACACCACTTTATGGCTGTGAGCATGTTGCTCTACCTCTCTATGTCTCAGGTAATCCAGCTGCTAAGTGAGTATTATAAATCACTGAGTGGTTATGGTTATAAGTATATGAAGCAAAAACAAACCTATCAGATACTAGGAAAAATGTGTATATGAAAAGTTTTAAAATTTTCAGATGGGAAAGCTCTTCCTGAGTGATGGGAAAGCTCTTCCTGAGTGATGTGAAATCCAAGGCCAGAAGGAAATGAACAACACATTTTAATACATGAATTGAAAGAAAAAGTCTGTCCAGTAAAGAACTATCAAGAAAATTGAAACACGTACGAAAAAATCTTAAACCATACAATTGAATAATAACATTGTCAATTTAAAAAGAGCTCAGAAAAGCTTAACCCAATAGCAATATGAGCAAGAAATATAGAGTTAATTTTCAAAAGCAGAAATAGCTACAAGTGGATAATTTACAAGAAAAACCATGTAATAAACAGCAAGATGGCTTGATGATGTTTGAGTTAAGAGCACACACAGTAGAAATGTAAAATTTTCACATATCAGTAATTATTTTGGTAAAAATTACCAGAAATTTTTAAACCACTGGACTCAGAAAATGCAGTTCTAGGTATTTATATTACAGAAATACTCTGTCTATACCCCTGCCCAAATGTGAACACAAATTTATTTATTGCAGCCCTATTTATATAAAGGGTAATTGTAGTCACATTAATGGGCTATTATAGAGGATTTGTTAAGTAAACACTGGTCCTTTCATATTATGGAATACTACACAGCAAATAAATTCATTTAAATAAAGAGTTTTCACTTGAATCGAAGTGTTTTCTTAACACGTTGAGTGAACAAGCAGATTAAGGGATTTGAGGTTATTACAAGCTATTGAATATAGTTCTTTGTGCTATACAGTAAGGAACCTTGTTGTTTATCTAGTCTGTATATAGTAGTTTGTATCTGCTAGCTTATAATAACCTATAATGAAAAAAATATTAGAAAGAATATATTTGTATAACTGAATCACTATGCTGTACACCAGAAACTAACACAGCATTGTAAATCAAATATACTTCAATTTTTAAAAAAAAGAGTAGAATTTAAGGGAATAGAGGGTAGAAATGAGATCTTTAAACTCTCCTTTTAATTTCTGGAACCTAGATATCTTTTTTTTCCCTTTCTTAGCTATGTGTTTGAAATTGACTCTTGAATTGTGTCCAGTATTTCTGTTTTTCTGAAGCAAAGAGAGCTTGTCTTAACTCATTCTCCCAAAATTTGTACTGGAAGATGACTCCTGCCTTTGTATCACCAAGGACAGTGTGGAAAGACCGCTTCATTGGATTCTGTTAAAAGGCAAAGGTGGAACAGATAGAATTTTGGATGAAAATCATATTTTCCTGATAATACATAAATAAGAAAATTGTAATATATGTTTCTCATTTAATGAATAAAAACACTGATGTAACTTTAAGAGTAAGTAATTGATTCCTGAAAAATGCTGTCTTCTTTACTATATGATTTTTCACAGTAGTTTATGGATGAATAAAGTAATCCTGATTGTTCTCTCCAGCACTATTCTAGATCTTGGATCTATGTTTCTGGGCCTTTTGGCATTAACTTATTTTTCCTTTTAGAGCAAGTATTTTCACTAACAAGGACTCCTATAACTCAGTGTCTTGCTCCAAACTTAACTTTAGCCCTTCCAGCAATTGTTGAATAAGTTACAGCAGAAATTTCTCTGCATGTCTCTATTGCAATCAGAAGGGATGTTCTTGAATGAAATTAATATGAAGGAAGGAAATTCTGGGATGCAACTTAGGGAAGAAAGCCGTTGTGTAAAGGACTTCTGGTACAGAATTAGTCAAGATCTCCTACCTGCAAGGGAGTATGAACCTACAAAAGAACTCTACTAAGGACGCATTTTGGTTGGATCAGAAAGATCGCATGGTAAACCCAAAGACCATGATGATGTTGTCAGACTAACCAGGGTTAAAAACTCCGAAGATTATGGGTTTACTTGTATCTCCAGCTTATTTACATCTGTAGCTTTCTTGCATATTTTTAAAGTAGTATTTCAATATCAACCAGAAAATGAGAAAGCATCCAATTAAAAACAGTCAAGAATTTGAAATGGCACCTCACAAAAGAGGATATCCAAATGATCAATAAACTTGAGAAAAAGTGTTCAACATCATGACTTCTCATGGGAAGCAAATTACAACCAACATATTATACCACAACACACATACCAGAGTAACTAAAACTAAAAAGATTCAATTAAAAAATTAAAAACACTGATATACAATTGTAGATGATGGGAGTATAAACTAGTAAAATTTTTAAAAAGTATTTGGTAGTATCTATAAAGATAAACATGTATACACATACCCACTCCACCCCAGGGCATATATCCGACAGAAATTGTGGCTTAGATCCACCAAAAGAAATGCTCACAGAAGCTTAAAGCATAGTAGCCCCCATATATGCCAAAGAAACAAAGCAAAAGTACATTAATACTAGAATTGATACATATATTTTGATCTATTCAAAAAACAGTACTTAACAATGAAAATAATGAATTATTGATACATAAAACAATATGGATGATTCCACAGAGGTAGCATTGCATGAAAAAGCTAGATATAAATTATCTGAAGTGTGTTTTCATTTGTAAGACGTTCAGAAACTGGCAAAACCAAACCACAGTGATGGAGGAGTGGTTAGAGCTCAAGAGTGGTTAGATTTATGGTGGAGTATTTATTAATAGGGCTCAAAGGTAGTCTTACTTTTACTTTAAGGAACAGTATTATCTACTTATAATAATTTTGCTTCCTTTTGTTTGTTTCATAACTTTTTAATTTGTTATTATTCCACCACAATATTAAGTACTAGAAGGGAAGGTAGGCATTGTTGCCTTTTATTTGATTTTTAGGAAGAATACAGGCATATCTTCTTTTATTATGCTTCACAGATACTGCCTTTTTTACAGATTGAAGATTTGTGACAATTATGCATCTAGCAGGTCTTTCAGCACCATTTTTCAAACAGCATTTGCCCACTTTGTGTAGCTATGTCACATTTTGGTAATTCTTGGCCATATTTCAAACATTTTCATTATTATATTTGTTATAGTGATCAGTGATCTTTGATTTTACTATTGCAAAAAGATTACGACTCGCTGAAGGCTCAGATGATGGTTAGCATTTTTTAGCAATAAAGTATTTTTAAACTAAGGTATGTACATTATTTTTTTAGACATAATGTTGTTGCACACTTAATAGACTACAGTGTAATGTAAACATAACTTTTAGATGCACTGGGAAACAAAAAAATTCATGTGACTCACTTTATCACAATATTGCCTTTATTGCAGTGGTCTGAAACCGAACCTGCAAAATCTTTGAGGTATGCTTGTATTCCAGTTTAAAATTTCTCTATAAAGAAACCTGCTTGATATTGTTCTCATGTATCTTTATTTTTTATTAATTTAGAATTTTAAAAGATAATGCATGTAGTTTCTTTTACACACATATCAAATATCACATGAAAATGTTTGAGATGAAAGTTTATTTTTCTCATATAGTATACTGATGAACATACATGTATTCATTATCACA
Source organism: Camelus ferus (assembly GCF_009834535.1). Lineage (NCBI taxonomy): Eukaryota > Metazoa > Chordata > Mammalia > Artiodactyla > Camelidae > Camelus > Camelus ferus. Next base: position 17,366,333 of record NC_045699.1, read on the forward strand.
TTTTTTCCACTGTGAGCTACCACCAGATCTTGTATATATTTCTCTGTGCTATACAGTATAATCTTGTTTATCTATTCTGCATATGCCTGTCAGTATCTACAAATTTTGAAATTCTAGTCTGTCCCTTCCTACCTCCCACCCTCTTGGCAACCACAAGTTTGTATTCCATGTCTGTGAGTCTATTTCTGTTTTGTATTTATGGTTTTTTTTTTTTTTTTTTTTTTTTTTTTTTAGATTCCACATATGAGCGGTCTCATATGGTATTTTTCTTTCTCTTTCTGGCTTACTTTACTTAGAATGACATTCTCCAAGGCCATCCATGTTGCTGCAAATGGTGTTATGTTGTTGTTTTCATGGCTGAGTAGTACTCCATTGTATAAATGTAGCACATCTTTATCCAGTCATCTGTCGATGGACATTTAGGCTGTTTCCATGTCTTGACTATTGTAAATAGTGCTGCTATGAATATTGGGGTGCTGGTGTCTTTTTGAAGTAGGGTTCCTTCTGGATATATGCCCAGGAGCGAGATTGCTGGGTCATATGGTAAGTCTATTCCTAGTCTTTTGAGGAATCTCCATACTGTTTTCCACAGTGGCTGCCCAACCTGCATTCCCACCAGCAGTGTAGAAGGGTTCCCTTTTCGTCACAGCCTCTCCAGCATTTGTCATTTGTGGGCTTTTGAATGATGGCCATTCTGGCTGATGTGAGGTAATACTTCATTGTATTTTGATTTGCATTTCTTTGAATTAGTGATATTGAGCATTTTTTCATGTGCCTATTGGCCATTTGTATTTCTTCCTTGGAAAATTGCTTGTTTAGGTATTCTGCCCATTTTTGGGTTAGGTTGTTTTTTTTTTTTTTTTTCTTATTAAGTTGTATGAGCTGCTTATATATTCTGGAGATCAAGCCTTTGTCAGTTTCATCTTTTGCAAAAATTTTCTCCCATTGCATAGGTTGTCATTTTGTTTTGTTTATCCCTTTGCTGTGCAGAAGCTTGTACGTTTAATTAGGCCCCGTTTGTTTATTCTTGCTTTTATTTCTGTTGCTTGAGTGGATTGCCCTAGGAGAATATTTTTGAGATGTATGTCAGATAATCTTTTGCCTGTGTTTTCTTCTAGGAAGTTTATTGTATCTTGTCTTATGTTTAAGTCTTTGATCCATTTTGAGTTTATTTTTGTGTATGGTGTAAGGGAGTGTTCTAGCTTCATTGCTTTACATGCTGCTGTCCAGTTTTCCCAACACCATTTGCTGAAGAGACTGTCTTTATTCCATTGTATATTCTTACCTCCTTTGTTGAAAATTAGTTGACCAAAAGTTTGTGGGTTCATTCCTGGGCTCTCTATTCTGCTCCATTGGTCCATATATCTGTGTTTGTACCAATACCATGCTGTCTTGATGACTGTAGCTCTATAGTATTATCTGAAGTCTGGGAGAGTTATTCTTCCAGCTTCTTTCTTTTTCTTCAGTAATGCTTTGGCAATTCTTGGTCTTTTGTGGTTCCATATAAATTTTATCATGATTTGTTCTAGTTCTGTGAAATGTGTCCTGGGTAATTTGATAGGGATTGCATTAAATCTGTCGATTGCCTTGGGCAGTATGACCATAAAATGGTTAATTTCTAAAAACAAAAACAAACAAACAAAACTGTAGATAAATTTGTCTTGTTTTAAACCAAAAAAAAATCAATGTTAGCCAATTATAAACTAAAAAGAAAAAGAATCAACTATTGAAACATGGTAAAATATGGCTGAGTCTTAAAATGTTTTAGCTAAATGAAAAGAAAAAAGAACACATACTGTACTTACAGTGGGTCACCCGGTCCTGGCACTCCTCTTTCTGGTGCCTCTCCAGGAGGGAGCAGGGGAACTGGCACAGGCAGAAGCCACACCTGGAGGGCAGCTGACTCACGGCCTTCCTCACGGCCTTCCCCACGGCCAGGTTGTGGCAACAGAGGCTCTTGCTGATCTCACAACGACAGTTGGGGCATGTGGCCTGCTCCTCCTTCAAAAAGAAAAAAACAAGAATATATACTGTATTATTCCATCTACATAAAATTCTAGGAAATGCAAACTTGTCTTTAGGGACAGAAAGGTCTGACTGGCAGGGTAAAGGGTGAGGCTGGAAAGGGAAAGAGGAAGGGAACTACAGGGGCATGAAGAATCATTTGGAGGGTGACAGGGATCTTCATTATCTTACTTGTTGTGATAGTTTCATGGGTATATATATATATATCAAAACTTACGATTAGATTTATATTCTCTGCAGGTAGAAGATCTTTGCTACAGCTGTACCAGAAGACCTTGGTCAATGTCTTTTCTTTCATAATGCATGTTCCAGCAGACCTTCCATGCTGGTGTACCTGCAGATTGGAATAGAGACCCATGAAAGATTTCTCAGTTGATGGAACAGCTAAAGGTAAATTTGGAGCAAGATATTGAATCAGAGCAGTCGTTTTGGTGCAAGCTCTGGCTCTATAAAGGAAACAAATCACTACCAAGAGAAGCAGAAACAGCTCCAAGACCTAGAAGAGTCTGGAGAAAAAACCAAGATGTACTTTTTATTCATCCATACTAAGAAAACTTATGTGTTAAAGAAATAAATTTCCCAGATTCAAAACATTACTTTTATATAAAATTATCTCAAAGTTTTTATTTATTAAGTGAGACACATTCACTAGCATTCTTTTATTTCTGCATTGGTAGAAAATTCTGACTGCCATCTAAAGTTTTAAGTGGTCAGTGCTGTCTTTTCTGCCTCTGCCTTTTAAAGAGCTCAGTAAACCATTTTTCCTCACATTTTCTCCTACTGATACAAAGACTGTGTGCTCTTTTTTCAGTTTCAAGCATTTGAGATACGGAGCTAAGATGGATATCTTTTCCTTCAATTTAATAGAAATGTTGGAAACAATATTAAAAAAATCAATTCTAAGTGTATAGCTTATTTTTAAGTTAAAAAAAGAAGTGATATGTAGGTTCCAGAAAACAAAACGAAGTCAAATTATCCTATTTCTACCCTTTATTTCCTAAGATCCTAATCTTTAGGAATAACTAGATATCAGTTTTCACCAATGTAATTACTCTTATCCTGTGTAACTTTCTTTTTCACTCAAGAAAATGCTTATAATATCATGAACATCCTTGGATGCTGATGAGTATTAATCCACCTTATTTAAGTTAACATGGCTGCACAATATACCATGAAGGAATTGTGGTTTCCTTAACTAGTCACCTGTACTGGCACACATTAAGTAGATTTCATTATCTTTCATATGAATAATGGTACACAATGAGCAAACTTGAGTATTCACTTAGTGAATACCATCTGTATTTATCTATCTATCTATCTACCTATCTATCTACCTATCTATCTATCTATCTGTAAGATAGATACCTTCTGCTATATTGCTGAGTCTAATGGTTCAGAAGTTTTAATAGATGTTCCTAAACTAATCACCAATAATGTTTGAAATTTTTACACTTCTACCAACTCTGTGTAACTGTGCACTCTTACCCCAACTATCACCAAGCAATCTTGTTGCTGGTGCTGTTTATCAAATTTTTCACTTGAAATTTCATTTATTTGCAAAATCTCTGATTACTTGGAGGCTGTTTATTTGGCGTATGTATATTATCCACTCAGTTCTTTCTGCTTCTATAAATCACCTCTTTGTATTCTTTTGCTCAGATTTTTATTGGATTCTTAAACTTTCTTGAGCTCTTTCTGTATTAAAAATGTTAATGCTCTGTTATACATTATAAGGTTTTTCAATATCATGTGATTTAAAATTTTTATGGTGCCTTGCTGAAGAGGCTTTTTAAAAATTAATGTGTTAAAATATGTCGCTCTATTCCTTTACGGTCTGTAGATCTCAAGTTTCTCAGGTCTTTGCATCTGTTAACAAAATAAGCTGATGTAGTTTCTTTCATTATCCTCATTTTATAGAGAAGAAAGAGGCACAGAGAGATTAAATAACTTTCCCAAGGTCCTGTCCTCATTTTGGAATCCAGGCCCTCGGAATTAACAGCCTGATCTTTTTACCAATTTTGGGAATATTACAATCCCCGAGTATGAGAGAAGTTGCCGAGAATCTGACCATTCTTTCTCCAGAACAATCTTAAATAAATAAATAATGATAAGTTCTCTCTCCCCAGTTCCCATTTATCTCAGTCATAATAAGCACCATTCCCTTCTGACATTAATTTGGTCATCATTTTCCTTATACCTGTTACAAATCAGTCTTGTCATCCTGAGAGTATTTCTTTCTATGTTTGACCAGCAGTGTTTTCTAAAAACTGAATTTGGGTGGTGTATATACATGTTGCATTATATGAAGTGTTTATTTTCTGCCTTTATTGAACTTCCAGTCAGGCTCTGACTTCCAGGCTCTGATTGCCTCCTCCAATAACCAGCCCTTCTGCAACTTGTCTTAAAATACAGCAGGAGACAGAGGTCCATAAATGTACCATCCTCTTCCACAGGATGGACCAGAAGACCTCTGGCTTGGCCAGTCAGATGTAACAAATTTGACATCTATTTAATTTGCCAAGTTTCTTATGCTTCAGATTCTTTTGTTTCTTAATTTATTTTGTTTTTTAAATGTTCATTGAAATATAGTTGATGTAAAATATTATAGTATTTTCAGGTGTACTACATAATGAGTTGACATTTGCAACATCATGAAATGATAATCATGATAACTTTTACATCTGTCCCCATATAAAGTCATTACTGTGTTGTTGACCATATTGACCATATTCCTTATGCTGTAAATTTCTCTCTCTTAATCCCCTTCACCCATTGCCCCCATCCCCCACCCCCTACCTTCTTGCAACCAGTCATTTGTTCTCTGCAGCTGTCTTGTTTTGATTTGATTTCATTTGTGTATTTGTTTTGTTTTTTGGATTCCACATATAAGTGAGATAATACAATATTTGTCTTTCTCTGTGATTTATTTCACCTTGCATAATACCTTCTAGATCCATCCATGTTGTTACAAATGGCAAAATTTATTTTTATTTTTATGACTGAGTAATATTCCATTGTGTGTATACCACATTTTCTGTGTTCAAATATTAATGGACACTTGGGTTGTTTACATATCTTGACTATTGTAAATAATACTGCAGTGAAAATTGGTGTGCTTGTATCTTTCCAAATTACTGTTTTTCTTTTCTTGTGGTAAATACTTGGGAATGAAATTGCTGGACATATGGCAGTTATATTTTTAATTTTTTTTAAAAACCTCCATACTGTTTTCCAGAGTGGCTACAATAATTTACAGTCCCATAAATAGTGCAGAAGGGTGCCCTTTTCTTTATATCCTCAGCAACACTTGTTATTTGTTGTCTTTTTAATAATAGCCATTATGACAGGTGTAAGGTGGTATCTAATTGTGTTTTTGAATTGTATTTCCCTGATGATTAATGGTATTGGGCATCTTTTCATGTGTCTTTTGTCCAGTTTTATGTCTTCTTTGGAAAAATGCCTGTTCAGGTCTTCTGCCCATTTTTAATCAAGTTGTTTGTTTAAGTAATGTTAAGTTGTATGTATCCTTTGTATGTTTTGGATATTTACCCCTATTGAATATAGAGTTTGCAAATACTTTCTCCCATTCAGTAGGCTGCCTTTTCATTTTGTTGATAGTTTCCTTCGCTGTGCAAAAGCTTTTTAGGTTGGTGTAGTCCCATTTGTTTATTTTTGCTTTTGTCTTTCTTGCCTGAGGAGCAATATATATATATATATTTCTAAGACCGATGTCAAAGAGCGTACTGCCTGTGTTTTCTTCTAGGAGTTTTATGGTTTTAGGTCTTACATTTGAGTCTTTAACCCATTTTAAGTTTACTTTGTATACAGTGTGAGAAAATAATTCAGTTTCATTCTTTGGCCCGTAAGCTGTCCAGTTTTCCCAACGTTATTTATTGAAGAGGCTGTCTTTTCCCCATTGTATATTTTTGCCTTTTTTGTCATAGATAGTTGACCGTGTAAGTGAGGCCTCTTAAATTATCTTCATTTTTTGAAATTCTTTTTTCTTTTTTTTCTGTTCAGTTTGGTTGATTTCCACTATTCTGGCTTTCAGTTCACTGATCCATTCCTCTGTATCATCTGATGTACTTCTGATTCTTTCTAGTGTGTTTTTCACTTCAGTTATTTTAAACTTCAGCTCTGTGTGGTCTTCTTTATATTTTCTGACTCTGTTAAAGATCTCACTGTGTTGATTCAGTCTTCTGAGTTTTTTGAGCATCTTTATGATCATTATCTTGAACTCTTAGTGAGTCAGTTGTCTATCTCCACTTCAATTAGTTCTTTTTCTGAGGTTTTGACTTGTTTCTTTGTTTGGAACATATTCCTCTGTCTCCTCATTTTATCCAATTCTCTGTGTTTATTTTTACATACTGGGTAGATCTGTTATATTTCTGGATCTTGGAGAAGTGATCTTATGTAGGAGCTGTCCTGTGGAGCAGACCAGCACACTTCGCTCTGATCAGCAGGACTTTATGCTCTAGGGGTGCCCCCTGTGTGGGCTCTGTGGCCCTTCTGTTGTGCTGTGGCCTCCTACTATGGGCACACTGGTAGGTGGGCATGCCCCTGGCCCATTTGGCTGCCAAGCCCTGCTTTGTGTGGTGGCTGCTGGCCCCCTGGTGGGTAGAGCCAGGTCCTGGGGCAGCTGGTTGTAAGGCAAGGGACAAGGGTTCAGTACATTTCAAATTCTTAAGGGGCTGCTGGCTCTTACAAGTATTTCATAGTTCTTGATTTATTGAGCATTTGAACATTATGTTTACTGGTGCATTATTCTCCTAATGGAATCAGAACTTAAAAGTACCTAAACACTGATGGAATGAGTTCCTCGATTTTTTACCAGCTTGTTTCACGTAGACATATGGGCAGTGTCGGTGCTACAGGAACCTCTATTTACTGCATTTCTGTGTGTGGCTGGATACTGAGGGCATCTTGATCCCTGCAGAGGAAGGCATGGCAAATGGGGAGGGCTGAGTCATGGCCATGTTCCTACTCTCACTCCTGCAGCCAGCAGACCTCAGCTGCCTTTCACCAACAGTGCACAGTGATCCCCCACAGAAGCTCACGGCCACCATAGCTGCGACCCTGTCTTCCCTCCTCTTTTCCCCAGTTGGCCACATGTATCTAGAGCTGCTGAAGTCCATAGCCTGGGCAGGACCTGTGCATGGTGGGCTGGCAGCTCAGCGCTGGCAGTGGCTCACTCATCCCTAGCTCTGGTTTGCCAACCCAGGGTCTTGATTCTCCAATAATTTGGAACATACAAGTTAATAACTTCTGGGTATTAAACAGGGAATGACTACAAAGATTTTCAGGGCAAGGTGACAGTACAGAGCTAGCTAGAAGTTTTTCACATTAAGTATAGCAGTATAATAAAATGAATGAAAGGTAAAATTTTACATATATATGTATATCAAACTGGTCAAATGGGTGGGTGGGTGAATACCACATTCTATGTTGTGAGGTATGAATGATGCCTTAAGTTTCATACTAGGGATTTCTGTCAACGTTTCTTATATTTGCAATCATGAAACTGTTTTGCTCTCTGTTCTTTTTTCTTAGCTATTATAATTTCCCCCATATATTACTTAATAATTGTTCTTAGCCTTAGGTTTTGGGAGAAAGTTTCTGATACCATTTCTTTCATTCATTTTTATTCTTTGTTATAATTAGCCATTTAGGGATCCACAGATGTTTGTGATTCTCATGAAGCCAATGCTATTAACCTTAGAACAATTCTAAAATTAATCAGGAAATAATGCAAGCAATAATATTTAAAAATACAAAGGAGTTCTTGCCCTTGGCTACCTCAACCAGAAGCATTAAATGAATTTTCAAGTAACTGTAGTAAAACAAGTGTAGCAATGAGTAAAGTTCCATAACCATATTAATAAAAAAATCTCAAAAGTAGTCATATTATAAGAATTAATTAGATTTATGCTAAAGATATATAAACAAGGAAGGAAATAACATTTAAATAAAATGTTCTAGAAAAATTGCCTGGCACTAACAGAAAGCAATGTAGATTCTCATACCATAGATCAAAAAAAACTGGTGATGGAATATTGAATTTAATGTAAAAACAGATTAACAACAGGGCACTCAATACACATAAACTCAAAATAGGGATGTGACTAGGGAGAGGCTCAGTTCTATGTGCTAAACACCCCTTGAAGAAATGTATAAGAAACTGTCCAGCTCTTTGTACCCAGGTGAAATTTAAAACAAGTGTCCATCAAAAGAATATGGCTATAATTTATCGAAAATGTTTATGTTGATGATTAGTGATTATAAAGTGATAAATAAATAATGTAAATTATCAGTATAAAACTAAAGTAAATGAAGTAGCAGATAAAGCAAAATGAAACTTGATTGTAAAACTTGATTGAAAAGAGAATTTAAATTAGCAAGCACATGGGTTACCACTGAAATTCACTACAGAGTGATACTAATTAGAACAATGATAAATTAATTTTTAGCCAAATAAGCAATATGTGAAATCAAATATCTAAATAAGCAATTGTTTAAATCAAATAAGTCAAATATTAAAAATGTTCTTACATTTTTGTGGCAGTTTATCCAATCTTTGGAAATGATTCTCAGAAAATGAGGAAAAAAACATGCATGGGCTTATTAACCCATAATCTCCTCCACGTACCATCTTATTTCACTCCTCCACTTCACAAACAAAATTATGAAGGTAATTTTCTATACCCAGTGCCCCTAATTCTCATTATTGTTTTCCTTTTCAACCTACTCCCATCTAGTTTCTGTCCCATTAGTTCTATTAAAGCAGACCCCATGGAGGTCACCAGTGGTTTCTGTTTTCAGACACTGAGATAGTTCATCCACCACTGCCCTGCAAGCACCACGTAACATTTTCTTAAATTCAAAACCCGTATTTCCACTGCCAATAAGACTGCATTTACATGTCTTCTCATATAAATGTACCTTAGAAATGATGTATAATATTATTTTTCCTTTCCAGCATCACTTGTACCTAAAACTTCCAATTTGAGAACATTATTTTCCTTTACTTCTCTTTGCAGTGTTTAATATAACTGAGATAAAATAAACATTAATACCATTTTTATGTCCTCTTCCTTGTAAGACTGAACGTTTCAGCACAGTGGGAACTGCATTTGCTTTATTCATTTGTATTTCTTGATGGCAATTATACAGTGTCATTTAGATACTCAATTTATGTGTATAATCTGAATGGAATGAATGAGTAAATAAATATTACCATCCATTCTCCAACATCATTTACAAAATGAGAGTTTGGATTTTGATTTTAGAATAAACAAACTCAAGTTTTATTTGATAAGAATTTAATAAATAAAACAAAGTGCAAATTTAGTGGCATGGAGTGGTAAAAATGTTTAGTAAATTTTAATACAATATAAAGATAAACAAGTAATTTTATACATAATTTTTAAATATAAATATGAGAGATGCAAGAAGGAATAGATAATAAATAAATTCATAAATAAATAAATAAATAAATAAGTAAATATCAGTGCAGTCATCTCTTAGGGACTGATGCCCCTAGAGCTGAACTTTTTAACATGTCCTTGTTTAATACTAGACAAAATATTTGCTGAGTTAATTCAATAAATTCTGTTATTAAAGCAAAAATAAGAGTCTTCTGAAATGACCAAAGACGAATGTGCAAGGGTGATGACATCTCAGTCAATGAGGATCATGTCAAGGTGACCCCAGGTCTCCATCCATAATTCTTAACCTTTCTTGCAAGTTGGCTGATGAAGAGAAGGATCTCATGATTTCCAGTCGGACAATTTCCCAGGCACAGTCACTGTATTTCTTCTCTTTCAGGTAGAGATGGATTCCCTGGAAGTACTTCTTCACGGCCAGTGTCGGACCTGCCATTCCCTGGGCAGAGTCTTCCTCTCCCATTGCCTGCACCAAACAGGTGTCCAGGTCCTCCAGCTGCTGATGGAGTCCAGTGAGGAGTTTGTCCAGGAGGGTGGTGTCCCAGGCAGCAGAGGAGTGCCCTGTGTGGAAGAGGTTGAAGAGCTGCTGGAGCATCTCGTGGAGGACAGAGATGGCCTGGGCCTTCTGGAGCTGGCTGCCATCCACTTGCTCTCGGGGGAAATGGAAGTCTTTTCTGTCCTTCAGGCAGAAGAAAGGGGAGATTCTCCTCATTTGGCCCAGAAGCACAAAGTTCTCCCTGCTAACCAGCACGTGGTTCTGAGGCAGGTCACAGCCCAGAGCCCCACCAGGGCCATAGGTGAACACCAGCAGGGCCGTCACTAGAGAGAGCACGGAGGCCATGGGGCGAGTGAGGTGCTGCTGGCCTGGCTGAGACGGGCGTCTGGGTGAACCTTGGAGGTAGGTTCTCTGATGGCATTCTTTCTAAGCATGGCTTTTAAATAGGGAAGACAGTTTCCATTTTCTGAATATTTCTCTATACTTTCACTTCCATTTTGTGTTTTCGTTTTGATATTTTCTGTTTGACCTAAGAAGATGTAATCAGTCTAAACTTTTAATTTTTGTAATAGAAGTTTAATTTTCCCAGTAAGCTTTGAATGTGTCAATCCAAATGGATATCAGTTAAATGAGAACCTAATTAAAGGCTAAAGTGTATGTAAGTATGTAAAGATTCATATACATGAACATACTTATGTACACATTTTAATGTATATAAATCTTGCTCTTCCCTGTGTTAGGAACAAAATTTGTTCTTGATTCTGGACTATGTCTTTTACCATCCTTACTTTATGCATAGGAAGTTCGAGTCCCTCACCCCTATAGGTCTGTATTTTGTTAAGTAATTACCAGACCATGCATGGTAAATAAGCTGTTTAGAACCAAAGACTGGCTTTGTTCACTGTTTTATTCAGAGCAGAGGCTATAAGTGAGTTAGTTTTATATGACTATTAGTGAATGAGTTTCTTGGGTGTTTCTCTTCTTTCTAGAATACATTCATTCAGGTTCATGAAGTTATGCTTCACTGGAGCCACAAGGTCCAGACTAACACACTAGACATTGCCCTTTCTTTCCACTATTTCCTCACGGGAGACCTGCAGTGCTCCTCACGTTGTGCCAGTGCCCTCAGCAAGAATCCTGGTTCTTTTCTGGTGCATGTAGGCATGAAGATTCTTAACTCCAAGATAATTAATTGTTTTTTTTTTCCAGCACCACCTCACTCACAAGGTAGTCATCACCTCCAGTAATGCTTTTCCTCTGGAGTTACACAGTGTCCTAAACCCAAACTCTTTGGGACTCACTCCGTGACAGCAGGCTCACCACATCCTGAGGACTTAGAATTCTCCTGCTATAGAGGGGCTTGTTTCTTTGTTGGCAAAATAATTCATCTTCCAGGATCCCCACCCTTGACCCTGGAGTGTTGGTGTGAAGGACCCTAGTCCTCAGTGGTGACCTCCTCTCCTGACCCATGTCCCCAGGTATCAAAGGTGCCAGCAGCCCTCAGATGCTGAGACCAAGAGTTTGTTTTGTCTAAGTAGTTAGAGGAATTATCCAATTGAAATTGTTTCACCTTGAGTAGACAGTTTTTATTTTGCCAGTACAACTTCTATTGTTCAGCTCTTTTACTTAAACCACTAAACACTTGTTACGCTCAAAATTTCTGAGCTGGGTGTAAGAAATTCAGTGATGGTCTTGTCTCTCATTAGAAGCTTATGTCACAGAAACTAGGGACCTGAAGCTGTTCATTCCATCTATGTGTTTCTATTGGATTTCTTTGCCCATCTCTGACTGGAGCTCAGAATGCAGGGCAGTGAGGGCCAGGCTATTATGTCAGGGAGAAATAACCTTGTTTCCTTTACTTATCCATGATGTTTCATTTTAAATTTACACAACAACAAAAAAATTTTAAGACCTTATATTTTAACATAGTGGTTTACTGGACAAAGTTTGTCTTGCTCCTCCTGCATTACTTTCTGTTTCATCTGAGGCTGATACAAAGGGAAGTAGAAGAATGGCAAAAGGGCTTCACCTTTGATATTTTTCTGTGATTTTCAAGACTTGAGTTTTTTTGTTTTTCATTTTAACTTTCCTCGAAAGAAAAACTTGGCAGTTGTTTGTGGGCAAAAATAAAATAATTTTTGAATGTCATGAAAGTGAAAAAAGAGAAGTGACTTTTCTGCTGAGAAAATGACAAAGTGTACGCTAGCAAAATTCAGTGCAGCAAAATTGGGGACTTCGGACAATGGCAGAAGGGAAAGAAGAAAGCGGGAAAGAATAAAGCAGGAAACAGCTGCTTCTGCCAGAGAGGCTCAAAGAAGAGTGCTTCCTGGGTCAATGGCCTGCCGTCAGCTTTGCAAGACCAGCCACTTCCTTTTTCTTTCATTTAATCCTCCTGTGATCATTTCTGATGGGATAAGGGAGGACTCACACCAAACAACTCTCGAGAGACTGACAACCAGAACCGCAGTTACTAGAACACTAACGCTCTCTGACAGGATTGTGGATATTAACCCTTGCCTGAGCACTCTGTCCAGTTAATAAATCCACTCAGGAAATAAAAAGATTGCCTTGAGAAATCTGGAATTAAGACAAAGGGATTCGATTGATCCTAAAAGACTCTGCTCTTAATCTGGAGACTAATAATGATGATATTTTTAAATGATAACAAAATTTACTACATGCCAGCTATGAACCAGCAACTGTTCTGAGATCTTTGAAATTAACTACTCAGTCTTCTCAATAACCCTATTTGGATTACAGTCATTTATATAACTGCTAGGAGAGAAATAAAACCTGGAGGAATAAATTATTCTGAGGGTACCAAAGAACCAAGGTCAAAACCTTTAGATTTGAGATCATGACTTGCCTGTTAAAAGAAGTGAAAGGTAGAAATGGACGTGGGATTTATGAAGCAAGGAGAGGGCACACCATGAGGTCAATGGAGCAGAGAGGGTGAGGTAACAACTGATTCCTAGTTCCACTTCAACTGCCAAAAGGCTGCTGTCTTGTTTTGTAGGGCAGCAGGGGGTGTGGTCAATTGAACTAAATTCTAAGAGAAAGTAAACAAAATCCCTTTTAACTATTTAAAAGTAGATTTTTGTGCTAATTGAAGAAGTCTGCAGCTGGCACTGGAGTAACCCTCGTCCCTTCCAATACTTTGCAGGCCACTGTGGTATCAGTGTCACCTGTGCTGGGGACACTGCTACTGGCTACGTCTCCATGGGAGAACTCTGTCCACTTTTATCTTCTCGCCCTCTGAATGGGAATGACCTGGAGAAACAGTTGGCTCAGTACCGCCCATTCGTATTGTTTCATCTCCTGAGGACCTGCCGCAGTTTCAGTGAAAGCTGTAAACATCTGGGTTCTTCCAACTTCTCAAGTTCTGCTGACTTTCAGCCCCTTCACGTTTCTAGATGTGCTGTGCTTCGGTTTTTTGTTGTTGTTGTTGTTGTTGTTTTGTTTTTGTTTTTGAGCAAGTGAGAGTCCTGTGCCTGGTTGCAGCCTCCTCGGGGTGGAATCTGAACATGGAACTGCCTTAACAGCAGAACAGAGGAGCTCCTGGATTCTTTACCAGCTCCTTGGGTGTAGACGTGTGGGCGGGGCTCCTTGTTTTTACTGCGTTTCCACCTGGGACTGGCCCTCTCGGGAGCCTTGCTGGCTGCAGAGCCGGAATCAGCCGGTAAGGAGGCGGAGGAGGCGTGGCCACATTCACATTCTCCCTGCTGCCGCTTGGAAACCTCGCTGCTTCCAGCTGGGGCCACGGGACGATGCCCCGAAGTCCATCCACCCGCACTTGGCGCTGATCCCTGCCACCCCCGCGCCCCTTCTCAAGTTGACCAGAGGCGCCTTGCGGTGTAACTGAAGCTCCGCTGCCGCTGCCGGACGAGTGCCTGGAGGGCGGGAGGCACCGCCATCTCTCTCCCTACCCGGCCCTCCAGCCCGGCTGCTCCATCTAACAACACTTTCAAATATTTAACAACTTAATAACTCAGAAATATGAAACAGGATATGGCTATACAGAGACTTTTAGGGCAAGGTGACAGTATGAAACCAAATCATAGAACTTTCGGACCCTGAAAACGTAATGAAAAACAAACTCCTAAAAAGAGTTACTTAAAAAATACAGGGGTGGATGAAAGCGTAGCTCATCCTGTCTGGGGCTGAGAGTATTTTCCCTCTCTAAGATGCAAAAGCTAAGGAAGCAGGCTGGGTCAGTTTATTGGTGTAGTTCTTTCCGGTTCTTTCCTCTTTTTAGCTCTGAAGAAGACGCTAGTGGAAGAAGACATTTCTGCCTAGAGCGGACAGACAAGCCAGCTATGCAGACTTGGTCAATGTCCTGGTCCATCTTGGCCAGTAGGTGGCACTCTTCCTCTGTAAATACTTCAATAGCCGCCAGAGTAAAATGGATTCTGCTTTCCAGTTCCTTTCTGCTTTAGTTACTGTTGCAATATTGTAACAAGGACAGCCCATTATTCCCCAAAAATAGTCACTAGAAGAAAAAAAAATAGCCTCTTATATTGGAGTTTCTGAAAAGCCTAGAACTTTGCCTCAACTTTTGCTTTTAATTGGTGACTTTTTACTCTTAAAGGGAAATTGGCCACCAGAACCGCAGAGGAACAGGAAACAGGTGTATGAATTGCTGGCGCAGGTGAAAGTGAATGAGGAGAGCACTGGGGATTTCTCCGTTGGAGAGGAAGTTTGCTTTATCTTGCTTCGCAGATTATTGCGTTTTTTACAGATTGAAAGTTTGTGGCAACCCTGCTTCATGCAAGTCTATCAGTGCCTTTTTCCAACAGATTTTGCACACATCATGTTTCTGTGTCACACTGGAGTATTTTTCAGGATATTTCAAACCTGCATCGGCACAAAGATTATGTATGACTGGCTGAAGGTGCAGATGATGGTTAGTATTTTTTAGCACAAATTATTTTTAAATTAAGGTATGTGTATTGTTTATTTAGGCCTAACACTGTTGAACACTTGATAGACTACAGTATAGCATAAAAATAACCTTTATGTACACAGGGAAACCTAAAAATGTGCGTGACTCATTTTATTGCGATATTCACTTTATTGCAGTGATCTGGAACTGAACCTGCAATATCTCTGAGGTATGCCCATAAACAGCTGTGATATGGAAATAAAACAATGTGATTCAGAAAAGCAAAGAGCGGAGGGCACTGTGAGCCAGATACCAGAATCAGAAAATAGTACTATATATTGTACTTCAATTTAGAAAACTAACTTCTCTTCCAGATATTTATGCAGGCTGTCATTTCCCAACTGAAAATATAAATCAGATTTAACCTTTGATGTGAAGAGGAACTATAGTTCAGTCTTCTCCAGAACACTTCAGAGAATTCTGTTTTTCAGACTGTCATGTTTTTGCAGGTACTGAGAGAGAGGCGAGAGACCTCACTCTTCTCATAATATCCATATGAAAAATTAAATAGTTACCATACTTAAGCCCTAACTCTGTGGAAAATAGCCTAAGTGTTTTAAGGTTTGTTTTTTAATACAATAATTCGAAGAATATTTCCAACTTAGTGCACAATTTGAGAAAATTGAGGCTCAGTGAACTTGGATGAATTTCTAGAATCACACATAATTGCTGGCAGAATCAAGATTCAATGCAGAATCCTATATTGCATATTATAAGCAATCGAAAAAGTGCCCTGTTTTAGAATTCCATTAAGTTCTAAAGTATGCTTTGATCCCAAAATTAAACAAATGTCTTGCTCCCTTATCTTCTTTTTATTGGTGCATACTGTTCTATTTTTTTGCTGGCTTTCACCTATTCTTTATCTTAGATATCATGGAAGAGAAATTCCTTGATCCAGTTTCACTCTTCCATCTTATGAAGGAATTGTCCCAGACTATTATATTCATAGCAGTTTGGTTATCTGTATGTCCCTGGGAGCCTGTGATTTTCATGAAATTGATACTCCACATTGAGAATGAAATATAAATTTAATCAGATGAATGCAAATAATGTTAAAGAATAAGAGATATCTTGGCATATCTATCTCTTCTAGAAAATAAAGTGAGATTAAAGTAGTAATACTAAAAAGATGTGATAAAGGGAGAAATTAGGTAAACAGATTATTAAATTTTAATTCTGAAATTGAATTGAGATAGGAAGTGGGCAGGGCACAGCCATTCAAGAAATAACACAGCAATTAACACCAAAATGGTGAAAGATTCAACTGCCAGTAGGCCTTGAGGTTCAAGATGGTGGGAGATTTGACTTCCTTGAGCTTCATTATATGATCACTGTAACATAACATGGTGAATGACATTCCCACAGGCACCATGACCATCCCAAGGCTAGCCACAAAAGGTCAAAGAGTGGAAAATGGCCAACTTCCTGGGAATCCCAGCCCCTTTCCCAGGGTAGTTAGACTGGTCCTTCCACTTATTAGCATATAAAGCCACTGAGCCATAAAAACTGGCAACACGGTGTCTTGTGGCCGCCTCCTCTCTCTCCTTCGGAGACAGCCCGCACTGTCTATGGAGTTTGTACCTACTTTTACTCTAATCTGAGCACCTAACTCCCACACCTCATGGCCTTTCCTCTTACCTTTTGAAACATCCTATGCTCTGTGCAGTATGCATCTCTTTAAATAAATCTACCTTTACTCAACTGTGGCTCGCTCTTGAATTCTTTCCTGTGCGAACCCAAGGACCCACTTGGTGGGGTACGTCCCAAGGGCTCAACCAAAGCCTGGGACACGGCCCTCCATGCCCCACATCCATTTTTTCCTGCATCAGAATGATAAGTATTAATTAGATTTAAAAGATATATCTGATGTTAACATGATAGAATAAAAGTTTTCAGTAAACAGTTCTAGGATGATTAGTTAGCAGTCCAGGAAGAAATCAGTATAAAATCTCATCTCAGACAATATATGATAATAAAATCTGGTTGGAATAGAGAGTTGACAGTAAGATTAGGTATAAAAAAGAGAAAGGAGGCCCAAGGTAACCTTGTAAACTTATGAGAAATAGCTAACCTACACACAAAAAAAAGTTGGTTATTTTTCAATATATACAAGTTTTTAACTTCATATAAAACAGGACATGACTACAGAGACTTTCTTGGCAAGGTGACCAGATGAAACCTTATCTCAGAATTTCCTCATCCAGAAACCAACTAAATAAGGAAAATTAAGTAAAATATACAAAGTACATAATCAACCATTAAGAATGCAAGAGAAATTATATTTGTAAAGTATTAGGACATCAATTAGGAGCAGTGTGATAGCTTTTTATGTGTCAACTTGGCTAGACCATGTGACCAATATGACCCAGATATTTGGTCGAACATTATTCTAGATGTTTCTGTGAAGGTAGATTTTACACAAGAGTATGGGAATTTAACATTTAAATGAGTAGTCTTTGAGTAAAGCAGATCACCCTCCATATTGTGGGTGGGCCTCACCGAATCAGTTGAAGGCCTTAATAGCAGTAGACTGACCCTCCCAGGAAAAAGAAAGAATTCTGCCAGCAGCCTGCCTTTGGCCTCAAATAGCATCTCTTCCCTGGGTCTCCAGCCTGCTGGCCTAATCTACAGAATTTGGATTTGCCAAGCCTCCACAATCACCTAAGCCAGTTCCTCAACATAAATCTCTCTATATATATTCTGCTTGTTCTGTTTCTGGAAAACCCTTACTAATGCAGGCTGGGAAGCCAAATGTTTCCAAGCCTTGTCCATCTGCTAAATGTTTCCAGCCTCCTCTCCTCCAGAGGGGAGGACAGGACAGCAAAGGACAAAAATCTGTTGAAATTTAACTAAGGCCCTGGCCAACCCCAAGTTGGAGAGCAGCAACTCCAAATGTTGAGTGAGTAACCTAAGGAAAAGATTGGAGACACTCACTACCCACCTCCCCACAGTTGCAGGCCCTCCCTGCTACCTTAGCAATTCACACAGTGAAATACTTCAGTGAAAACACTGATTACAGAAATTCCTCTCAGCTTACATCAAAATTGATACATTTGAATAAATAAAAGATCACTAAGCTCTCAGGTAACGATACTATTCATTCACATTCCTTAGCTTATATCACACTTCTCTCTTTTGCTGCTTAGGCAGAATTTTTATCACTGAGTGAAAGAGATGTTGAAATGGTTATTCAAAGTGTCGAAGAGAATATTTTTCTATTTAATATAGTTGAAGTCTGCTATTAAGGATAAATCTGTGAAGATAAAATTTTACTCTTGAGAGTTTGAGAGTTGTTAATGCACTATTTTTTAAGCTTTTTTTTATTGAGTTATAGTCATGTTACAATGTTGTGTCAATGATGTACTATTAAATTTGAGGTTTTCCTGGTTATCATTGAACTCTGTGTCCAGATTGGCACCTCTACCTGTCTTGCAGTATGTGGAAGGGGTGATTCAGAGGGAGGCTCTGGTCTGCATAGTCGGTTGAAGGCAGGGAACATATCTTTCTGACCTTTTAACTGCCGGATCCCAGAGTCCATGCCTTACATGAAGCCAGAGACTGAGACTCTTTCTATTTAAGAGTAAAGAAACATGCTTATGACAGCATTAGAATCTATTGGTGCCAAGAAGTACCCTTTTTGTAGCATGAGGGGACATCCCTAGGAAGTGGTAGGATTTCATCATAGATCAGAAAAGCCTGTGGTCTGGTCTTGGTCACTGCCCTGGCTGCACTTGTCCACCAGAGGGCTGTCTTCCCTGAGAAGTGTTTCATCACCCCACCCATAAACTGGATCCTACTTTTGTTTCCTTTTAGCTACAGCTGCCATTACATCATACCCAACAGAAATTAAGGAGAGCAGTTCTTGCAGATGTTTCTGCAAAATCTAGACATTTTACTTAACTTTTGCCTTCTACTTGTGTTGTTCTGCTTTTTAGGGAAACCTTTAAGCTGAAACCACACAGAGGAGAAAGCAGTTGTGTGAATGTTGGAGAGGTAAAGAGTGCATGAAAAGGTGGTGTGGGGATTTTGATCTTGGAGGGGAAGGAAACGACTCTGATGTGGGACTGTATCCTGAAATGCTGAGAGGGCGGGGGTGGGGGGTAGGGATGTGCCAAGTGCCAGATAGCATGTTCTTCTGTCCTTTATCTAGATATTTATTCTCTGTCTCAGATATTAATATGTCAACGTTCATCACTGAATGTAAGTGAGACACTTCTTTAAAATAAGGAACAAAATGACTATTTCTGCCTTCTCTAGAATTCATGATAGAATTCTGTTTGTTTTTTTTTATTCTGCCTCTTTTGGAGGTTGGTTACTGAAAGATAGGACATAGTTCCTGAAAATTTTATAGAAAGAGACAAAATATATTGCTGCCTGAAGAAAAACAGGAAAATACCTAGCACATTTTAATTCCTTATTCTATGAAAGATATGATGCTAAATGCCTTTATGCATGAGTTTATTTAATATTCACAAAAACTAAATGAATATTTTAACCCATTTTATTTATGGGAACACTGAGGCTTAGATTAAGTGGGTTGCTCAACATTACACATATATCCAAACAGAATGGGATTTCAATGAAAAATTATTTATTATGAGTTATGGGTGTTTTGGTGAGTTTTGTATTCTGGATTTCTGTTATTATTGTTAAATCTGTTTTTACTCCTGAATTATACACAACACTCTTGCTCTGTGGATTGCCATTGTTCGTGTTGTATGTTCAGCCGATCTGACCATTTTTTTTTCCTTACCTTAAGTATTGAGAAAGAGATTGCCTGGTCCAGTTTCCCACTTTCATTTTTTAAGGAAATCTGTCAGCCTTATGTCTAGGATAATTTGTTATTTGGAGATCCACAGGGGACTGTGACATTCGTAAAATTAGGGAAAATTACCAAGTAGTAATATTAAAAAGTTCTTACCATATCTAACTCTAATAGAAAGTGAAATGTGCTATAAAGCTGCTGTGGTAAGCAGTGTCACAATGGTGAAAGTTAAGTAACTTAATAATAAAGTCAGTAATTCCAGAAAACATATTATCAGTAGTAACTGGATAATCTGATGAAGGATTGAATTAGTTATCTGTTCCTGCCTGATGAATTTTTTTAAACGATGAACAGCTTACTGATAGATACAGTAGTATTAACTTAGACGTGATAAGTTATTATTGTAAGTAATTAAATAAGTCATAATTTTAAATAAATACAGTATTAAATACATTAATATGATTTGCCAGAACATCAAGTCCGTTGAAATCATTTAGAAAAAGATATACTACCTAAAAGGGAAAACTATGCACGAAGAAAACTAACCCACAATATTTCCCAGACCCCACTCTATTTCCTCCTCCATCTCAGAGTCACTAACTTCTCTTATTGACACTTCTACTTACTCCAGTGTGGTTTCTGCTTATTAGTTGCACCAATCCAACTCTCATTAAGGTTACCAATGCCATCTGTATTGCTGACATAGCAGACAGTTTCAATCTGCATCTTCCATGAATCCACTGATTTCTTCTAAGCACATTTATTTTGTCAAATATACTCTTAACACCACTCTCTGTTACCGTCTTTATAATGTATGGCCATTCCACCTCTGTTTCCTTTGTGGTTCTTCTCTCTACTCCCATTAAAGGTGGAAGATCCTCAGAATCTAGTTGAAGTCTTTTTCTCACGTTACTCTATCTCCCCACGCAACCATCTCCATTTCTGGCTTTCAGTTGCCAGGTAACGTCCAGCCGAGGCATTCCTTTAACTTACAAACTCACATGTCCACCATACAAATGACATTTGCACTTAGGTGTCTACCAGTCCACTGGAGAGCTCTGCTGCTTTAATTCTCCACTCTAGCTTCTGGTGAGACAATTCATTTGCTTTTCCTTCTTCTCATTGTAGCATTAAGTAATATGATTATTTTTAGGTTTCTTTCCCTACAAAAATCAAAGATAAAAGAGAGCAGGAGCTGAATTTGTTATGTTCACCCTTTTATCCTGAGGGCAACACCCCATCTGGCTTAGAGAAAGTCAGTTGTTACTTATAATTTGAATATAACATGATGGGTAAATGAATTGTGCCATCCATTCTTTAATCAAGTTGCACAATCAGGCTTGGTGTTTCTTTTTAAAGAATGAACAAATACAAGAAGTTTTCCATGATAAAAATTTAATAAAGCAAAAAGATAAACTGACTAAATATAAAGAACATATTTTATTGTAGTACCACATGTAAAGGTACACAGAATATTCATAAATAAAATACTTTAAATCTTATAAATAGTTAAATAAATAAATATTTAATAGAGAAATAAATAGATGAGCATGGGCGTCTGTAAGGGATGAGTGCCTGCAGAGCAGAACGTGATGTTGCTGAATTCTCCCGACAACATTTGACAGATTGATCCAGTTCGTGTCCTGATTCCAGAAGGAATGAGGGTCTTTGACCCAGCAGGGCGGGTGGCCGTGTGGTCTTGTTGGTCAGTGAGAATCATTTCCATGTTGAACCAGGCCTCTGTCGTTCCTTCCTGCTTCATCTTTCTTGCAAGTGTCTCGCTGAAGAGAAGGATCTCATGACTTCTGCTCTGACGATCTCCCAGGCACAAGGGCTGTATTTCTTCTCTTGCAGATAGAGAGTGATTCTGTGGAAGTATCTCCTCACATCCAGGATGGGGTCCTCATTCAGCAGGAGACGCCCTTGCAGCTCCGCCTCCTGCTTCGGACAGGCTTCCAGCTCCATCAGCTGCTGATCAAGCCCAGTGCAGAGTCTGTGCAGGAGGCTGTCCTCCCAGGCAGCAGACGAGCCCTCTGTGCTGAAGAGGAGGAAGAGCTGCTGGACCAGCTCATGGAAGACAGAGATGGCTTGAGCCTTCTGGAGCCGGTGGCCACCAAGGACCTCCTGAGGGAATCCAAAGTCCTGTCTGTCCTTCAGGCAGGAGGAGGGGGAGATTCTCCTCATTTGTCCCAGGAGCACCAAGGTCCTCCTGGTGGCCAGGCTGTGGGTCTGAGGCAGGTCACACCCCAGAGAGCAGATGGAGTCGAAGCTGAGCGCCACCAGGGCCATAAGTAAGGACAAGGGTCGAGCCATTGGGGACATTGCAGGTGCTACTGGCCTGGCAGAGGTGGGTGACTCTGTGAACCCTGGTGTCTGAAGGTTCTCTGAAGACCTGCCTTTGTTCCTGTGTCTTAAATGGGGACCAGTTTGTTTCCATTTTCTGAATGTTTCCTCTTACTTTCTACTTCTGTTTTTGCTTTTCAGTTTGCACTCTCCCAATGGGTTGGGGCAGCATTTCTCAGCCTTTCTTAAATTTTTCCATTAGTGCCTGTTTCCCTGCCCACAGAGCCTTTTTAGATACTTTTTTCCTAATTGCCCCCCCATTAAACTGTGATAACACATATGTACTGTGTATCTATTTATGTACTCCATGGATATCTCTACTTTATAGAAAAATAAGAGAAAGTGCAAAGTTTACTTTTTATTCAATGCAGGGTTAAGAATGACTATATAAAAATTTTAAGCTACAAGTTAAATTTAAAAGCTACTGACACAACTTTATAACTAAATTTGCTGAGTGACAAATTTATTTACTTATATAAATTGTAAGATATAAAATTACATATGCATATAAACAGTTTCTAAAAATACATAGTAATTTTAATGTAATTAAATATTTTAAATTATTTAAAACTGTTAAAAGTGATTAAAAATTAAAATATTTTCTTATTTATTTCGGTACTTTTAATTTTGCCTTGTATGAGAAAATAATTGTTAACTTAACCAGCTGCTAGATATTAATCCAGATAGTGTCAACATTTTTTATTTTTTTAGCCCCAAACATAATTCTGTTTAGTAGTAGATATAATGTGTTGGGCAACTTCATTGGAATTAAATCATAAAATATAACCCATTTGTATTTAATTCCCAAAGCCCACATCACACTCAGAAGTGCTCAGGATTAAACAGAAGCAACATCCACAAGACAGCCAGTGGCAGCTGAGAGTATGCAGAGGCCACGGCTCACAATGCGGCTAATATCCAGGAAATGACGGAAAGTCCTCCAGGCACAGTCATCTGTTCGCCATAGGTTTGTAGCACTGATCTTGCATATATTTTGTGTATCCCCCATGAATTCAGTGTCAATGCTGCTTGTGTGATACACGAGAAACCCAGTGAGAGAAAGTAAATACTAAAATAAGGTTTTTTGTTAGACAAGATTGAACTTTGGAGCTCCACAAACCGTTGTAACGTCTAAGATGTGTTCACACCCCCAAGAACTAATTTTCACACCCTTGGAAGCAGTTGTAACAAATGTTCCATCTGGTGGGGGATGTTGATATAGGGGAGATTATGCATATATAGGAGCAGGGAGTATGTGGGAAATCTCTATACCTTCTGCTCAACTTTGTTGCATACCCAACTGCTCTTTTTAAAATATATATATATTTAAAATTATATATGTACATTTAAAATATTTAAAATCCAAGGGAATAGGCTTCTTACACTACTGGAAATGGTTCTTTCCAAGAAGAAACCTTTTTTAGCCTGAAGAAAAATCTCCTGCTAGGGAAGAAGACTTGCATAGAACAGAAGCCAGGTCTCCAAATTGGTCACTGTCATGTCCATCTTGGCCAGTAGGCGGCACTTTCCCCTATGAATATTTTAATAGTCCACAGGGTGAAATGGATCCTGCTTTCTATTTCCTTTTTGTTACAGCTACTGTTACAGCATTGTTACAGGGACATTAAGTCATTTCCAAAAATATCCACCAGGAAAAAGAAAAGAAAAAGGCCTCTCATATTGGAGATTCCGAGAAACCTAGACTTTCACACAACTTATGTTTTCAATTGGTGGCTTTGTACTCAAGACAGCAAGAAGCCAGAAGGAATAGGAAACTGCTGTAAGAATGGGCATTACAGGTTAACGCAGAGTGAAGGAGGACAGCACAATGGGCACTTCTTCACTGGGAGGAAAGAAAGGACTGTGATATGGGAGTGAGAGTTTGGTGTCTGGGAAAGCAGAGAGGAAGGGGGACGTGTGCCGGGTATCAGAATCAGTAAATGAATAGCATATATACTCTGCCTCTCATTGTAACATGAAACAAAATTGAAATTCATTAAGCCTAATTACAGTTTTATCTTTCTCTTCAAAATTGAAAGCTCCTCGAGAATAGATTTTTGAAACTGCTTTACTTGCCTCTATATCCCCAGAATAACCACATGGTCTGGCATAGAAATATGCAGTTTTAAAATATAGCCAACTGGGAAAAAAATGAGTAATTTGAATTCATCATCCATTCTTCAAAATGGGTTGCAAATTTAGGCTATTTCTTTTTTAAAAATTAAACAACTTCAAGAAATCTTCTGAGGAAGAATTTCATAAATCAAACAAGAAAACAATTTGACCAAATAAAAGTAGACATTTTTGTTATATTTTAATATATTATAAAAGTAAACATGGTATTATATGAACAAAACTATTCTAACTACCATACATAGTATGACATAGATAAAATGAATGAATAAATGAACTAATATAGGAATACATTGAAGTTCTCAGCGTATTAATTACAGTTATTTTAAATTCCTGGCCTGATAATTCCAAAATCTCTGCCATATCTCAGTCTACTTCTGATGCTGGCTCTGTCTCTTCAAACTGTGTCTGTTGCCTTTTAGCGTATGCCTTGTAAGTTTTTACTGAAAGCTGAACGTGATGTTGTGGGTAAAGGGAACTGAGGTAAGTTGACCTTTAGGGTGAGAATTTATATTTATTTTGCTAGGAGGTGTGCTATGTTTACTGTTCGCCGTATCTGTGGATGTCAGAGGCTAAAATTTCCTCCTGTGTCCATGCTTTTATCTCCATTTTTGTCTTTGGAATTCCTTAGAGGTTTCTCCTTAAACAAAGCCTGACGTTTGCAATTCTTTTCAGTCATAATCCCCTGTATTAATGATAGTACGTATGGGGAAGGGGCAGTGTTGTCTAATCCTGTGATTTTGTCTGTCTTTCAGTGAGTCTGTGTTCCTGGGCTGTGAGTTCACAAGTGCTTCTCAGATTTTTTTTTACCACCCTATTAGGTGAGATGAAAAAGTTAGCAGGGTTGGAGTTGGGTATTTCTCTACCCCCAGGTGGGTTAGGCTTCCCCTGAGGGCAGTTCACTTGAGGGCAGGTCTTTGTTATAGGGAACAGAAGACTCTGAGTGTATTTCAGAATGATTTCCTTTCCCTTCCTCAACTGGAAGCACCAGGGGATTTTTGGGTTTTTTTTGTTTTTTTGGGTTTTTTTTGGTCTTCATACTGAGAACCTGGTGAGATCCTAAGGTAAAACTCAAAGATGTGAGCCTCCCCAAAGACTGGACATCCTGCAGTCAGTTTTTAAATCTCACATTCAACCCCGTGGACCCTCCAGTAATTCTTCACTTACAGTTTAAATGGTCCTATCAGTGTCAGAGCAGGCAGACAGCTATATATGAGCAGAAGAAAGGGGACACAGACGAAACTGCAGGAATTGGGCAGAAAGAAGGGGCAGAAGCCAAATGCAGGAAAACATACACAAGTGAGCACCAGGGTCCCTGGGCAGAGAAAGAAAAGCAGGAATCTTTGGGCTGATAAGGGGTCACACCTTTTGGCCAGGAGACCAACAAAGAAAGGTCAGAAAAGGCAGGAATTTCCCATCTGAATGTAACCTTTTGCTCATTATGCCCTCGTTTCAATAAAATTAGCCTTGCAGATCACAACTACCCATCATGCACCAATGCCATGACACTTCTGATCCAGAATAAATAAGGACAAAAATCCCCCCTCCCTTTGGTAAGGTGGAGTTGGGATGATAATCAGGGACTGTGACCCCAAACCCTTCCCTCCTCCATGAATATTCTGCCCATTCATTTTTACACCCTATGTAACTAACTTGCCAAAGAAACACAGGCAGCCTCTCACCTGAGCCTGCCTGCTCTCCCCTTGAGAGTGTACAAACCATCCTTTAATAAATCCTCATTTTGCTTTTCTTAACCTCTACATCTTGTCTCTGAATTCTTTCTAGGACGGGACAAGAACCTGGAACACCGGTTGGATCCACCGGCAAAATCTGTATTAGGTTTAGCTGTGGTTTCTGTCCTGCATTTCTGTTCCAGGTAAGCGTGCTCTCTGCTTCCTCCTCTCCACAGTTATAAGGGTAATGGCATGCACTGTGACCTCAATTCTCTGATGGATCTAAGAAAAGTTGTTTTTCAGTTTGTTCTTCATTTTTGTTGTTGTTATGAGGTCAGACATGATGATTTCCAAACCGATTACAGGAAGTTCCCCCAATACAAAGCATCATTATAACTATCTCTCAAGGGATAGTACCTTTAAAGATAAACATTTAAGAACATTTAAACACAATTTTGAACCATTTAGCCCAGTACATTCTTAGACTAAAGCATAAGTAAGAATGCTTAAAATGACTGAACATGTGGGAATGTGACTTAGTGTATTAAAGAGTATCATTTCCAGGTCCCTTCCCTTCTTAGCCTTTCTTGAAACTTGGCTGATGAAGAGAAGGGTCTCATGATTTCCAGTCAGACAATTTCCCAGGCATAGTCACTGTATATCTTCTCTTTCAGTTAGAGATGGATTCCCTGGAAGTAGCTCTTCAGCACCAGTGTAGGGCCCGCCCTTCCCTGGGCAGAGTCTTGCTCTCCCATCACCTGCACCAAAGAGGTGTCCAGGTCCTCCAGCTGCTGATGGAGTCCAGTGTGGAGTTTGTCCAGGAGGGTGGTGTCGCAGGCAGCAGAGGAGCGCTCTGCAGGGAAGAGGTTGAGGATCTGCTGGAGCATCTCGTGGAGGACAGAGATGGCCTGGGCCTTCCGGAGCTGGCTGCCATCCATCTCCCATAGTCAGCCAAGCTTCCTCATTCCTCTGGATTTGTCCTTTCAGGAATGGGGACCATTTGATTGAGTAACTGCCGAAGGAGAAAGGTCTATGACCTGTTCACAATTTTCTCGTTATCCAGGGTTCGTGTGAATTGCTCAAGATAAAATGATGAATGACTGAGACTGTCGGATTTTGTCTACAAAAGTATGAGCAGGTGGCAATGTGCTTCACTAGAGCCTCCTGATCAGAAATGCAACTGGCATTTTCCACTCTTTCAACGTTTTCCTACTAATGACTCTTCAGGCTGTTCTCTCAAAATTTGTAGCTGATTTCTTCATTATTGTAAGTGAGCACAGGCATTTCCGTTCTAATTCCAAGACCCACAAAATGTTTATCCTTTATGGCCCCACCTCCCCTCACTCATTAGCACACGTGTAATCTCACTCTTCGGCTCAGTGTGAACACAGCCACACATCTTCCATCTGAACCCCCGGTAACTCATTCTTCAGTGGATAGCCGTGAGTCTGCTCATCATACTTCCATCTTTTATTGCAGGGTAATGGTTTTGTCCCCTAAACAATCAGCTGTTCTAGACCTAAGAGTGTTCCTGTGAACAACCTGTGTTGTTTCCATCGCATATTCAGGTTTGAAGTATTTCCATAGATTCCGGATGAAACCAGCCACACATGATGCACCGTGTGTGTGTGTGTGTGTGTGTGTGTGTGTGTGTGTGTGTGTGGCCGTGCACAGGAACAGGGTTTTGGGAAAGTTACCCTTTTCTTTCTCCTTTTTACCTGAAGGGAATTGCATTTTGCTAAATGTTGATTTCTGTCTTGAGTTCAGTTCGTTAAACTGTTGAATATTTACTATATTCTCAAGTTTCTGAGCTGGCCCCAGGGATTCAGTGATGATTTACCTACCGTTGGAGGCTTATGTTGGAGTAATTAAGAAGCGTCCCTAGATTATTCGGTCAG
The DNA here is from genome assembly GCF_009834535.1 of Camelus ferus. Taxonomy (NCBI): domain Eukaryota; kingdom Metazoa; phylum Chordata; class Mammalia; order Artiodactyla; family Camelidae; genus Camelus; species Camelus ferus. Next base: position 17,394,050 of record NC_045699.1, read on the forward strand.
CGCATTTCTGCTGAACTTCTTGATTCATCATTCTCTGTCTCACAATGAAAATGTAGGGCTGCGAGGCCAGTACTTGATGCTCGGGAAAACTAGCCGTCTTTGCTTTACTAGTTCTAGAGTCTTTAAAATTTTATATGCTGGTCTTAATTGAAAGGTTTTTCCTGGGCAAGAGTTGTGTTGTTACTTCTGAAGTACTTTCTGTTTCATCTCGAGGTTAGTACCAAAATAGGGAAGTAAAACTGGAAACATGCCACTATTTCCCATAATTCTCCATACGTCATTGTTTTTGTCCTCCCTTCAGCATTCTTAGAGAGCAGTCATTGCCCTTGGATGCACTGAGGCAAAAGGAAAACAAATGCAAATCTGACTCTGATGAGTGTGAAAGAAGTAAAGTGGCAAAAAAGTGACAGTGGGATTCTCCTCTTGTGTTACCGCCTTGCGGCTGCTCCAGTAGGGTTTCTGCTGATTAATTCCACCAAGCACGCTCTCACCGAGGTCAGTTCCATCTGTTTCCCGTGCGGTTGACGGTTTCAACAACAGAGCAGCTTAGTGACATTCAACATCCTATTAATCAAACTAATCAAAAGTTCTCATTGTAAGTAATTCAATATGTCATGATTTAAAATCAATAAAATACTAACATATGAATGTGATTTGCCAATACATCAAATCCATGAAATCTATCTAGAGATAGATATATTTGAAAAGAGACAACTGTGCAGGAAGAAACAAAAACATCCACAGTTGTTTCTAGTCACCGCTCTATTTCTGTCCTGCATTTCAGAAGGCAAATCTTTCAAAGCTGGTTCCTACGTATATTGTCACTCATCTCTCATATTCACCCTTCGCCCAGTGTGCTGTCTGGTGATCAACCCGACCAGACCAGCTCCCAGTAAGATCACCAGGGACAGCTGTTTTCCCCATGCAGAGGGCAGTTTCAGTTCACATTTGCGACGGTGCGATTCTGGGGAGCAGTTTTCACCTTTTAAATAGGTTCGTGGGAACCTATTCCCTTTCATCCTGTTAACTTACGGCCATTCTTCCTCAGTTTCCTTGGTGGATCTTGCCTCCCTTTATTAATTGAAGGTTCTGTTAGTCAATGTTTTAAGTCCTTTTCTCCTTCTATTCACTTTTCACACAGGACTACTTGTGTTCCTTGGCTTTCAACTCATGTAATTGCTTGTGGATTGCAGACTCAAAAGTCCACTTTTCCAAAAGCTATTTGCAATCAGATGTTGAGCACTCAAATGCAGAGGATATCTACTACTTTCATTTGTATTTCTTGACTTTCCTTGTTCCAGCTTCTGCTGAGAAATAACTTTTTATTCCACTTCTTCTCAGTATAACACTTTTATAATTCATATTAATTATGACTTATTTTTTGGATGGTTTCTCTACAAAACTCAATGATGCAAGAAAGTAGGGTTGAATTTGTCACATCGACCTCTATGTCCTTCGGGCAACGTATAACCTGGCTTAGAGAAAATCTCTTTTTACTTATACCTTGAGTGATGTAGCAATAAGAAGTGAATGGTACTATCCACTGTTTAATGAGGTTACAATCGGACATGGTGTTTCTTTTTTAAATAATAAACAAGTACAAGAAGTTTTGTATAGAAAAAAATTTAATGAACAAAAAATAATACATTGAGTAAATCAAAGAGTGTATTTTTTTTTCAATTAACCACAGTGTAAAGGTACACATTATATTATAGGAACAAAAATCATTGAAAGCTTATAAATAGTTAAATAAATAAATAAATATTTAAATAAATAGATAGATGAGCATGGGCTTCTGTGAGAGACAAGTGCCCGCAGAGCAGAACGTGATGTTGCTGAATTCTCCCGACAACATTTGACAGATTGATCCAGTTCGTGTCCTGATTCCAGAAGGAATGAGGGTCTTTGACCCGGCAGGGCGGGTGGCCGTGTGGTCTTGTTGGTCAGTGAGAATCATTTCCATGTTGAACCAGGCCTCTGTCATTCCTTCCTGCTTCATCTTTCTTGCAAGTGTCTCGCTGAAGAGAAGGATCTCATGACTTCTGCTCTGACGATCTCCCAGGCACAAGGGCTGTATTTCTTCTCTTGCAGATAGAGAGTGATTCTGTGGAAGTATCTCCTCACAGCCAGGATGGGGTCCTCATTCAGCAGGGGACGCCCTTGCAGCTCCGCCTCCTGCTTCGGACAGGCTTCCAGCTCCGTCAGCTGCTGATCAAGCCCAGTGCAGAGTCTGTGCAGGAGGCTGTCCTCCCAGGCAGCAGACGAGCCCTCTGTGCTGAAGAGGAGGAAGAGCTGCTGGACCAGCTCATGGAAGACAGAGATGGCTTGAGCCTTCTGGAGCCGGTGGCCACCAAGGACCTCCTGAGGGAATCCAAAGTCCTGTCTGTCCTTCAGGCAGGAGGAGGGGGAGATTCTCCTCATTTGTCCCAGGAGCACCAAGGTCCTCCTGGTGGCCAGGCTGTGGGTCTGAGGCAGGTCACAGCCCAGAGAGCAGATGGAGTCGAAGCTGAGCGCCACCAGGGCCATGAGTACAGACAAGGGTCGAGCCATTGGGGACACTGCAGGTGCTGCTGGCCTGGCCGAGGTGGGTGACTCTGTGAGCCCTGGTGTCTGAAGGTTCTCTGAAGACCTGCCTTTGTGCCTGTGTCTTAAATGGGGACCCGGTTGTTTCCATTTTCTGAATGTTTCCTCTTACTTTCTACTTCTGTTTTTGCTTTTCAGTTTGCACTCTCCCAGTGGGTTAGGGCAGCGTTTCTAAGCCCTTTTTGTTTCATCATTGCCTCCTTTCCCTACCCAAGGAACCTTTTTGATATTTTCTCCTACTTCCTTTATCAGTTGATTACGATATCACGTATATACTGTGTATCCATTTGTATACGCCGTGGAGGTCTCTCCTTTATACCTAGGGAACGGGAAGTGCAGAGCTTACTCTGTAGTCAGTGCAGGGTTAAGAATGACAAAACAACACTTAAGCTGTACATTAAACGTAAAAGCTATTAACTTCTAATTTAACTTTAAAGCTGATTTTCAAGAGTGACTTAGAATGGAAGACGTTTACCTGTATGAATAGGAATGTGTCAATTGACATTTTCAAATGAAATTTATACAAACACTGTATTAAAAATTTTATAGATAAAAGTCATTCATAACTGTTCAAAATCATTGGAGAAATTTGATTATTTTCTTCACCATTATTTTTAAGTACTTAACTCTTTAAAATACTACATTATCTTTCTTTTCATTCATAATTCAACCGACTGAAATCTATTATGAAACATGAATTGGTTAAGTCCTAGGATTTCGGGGATTAGCTACAGAGTCATCAGGTAGCAGGTAACGGGAGGATATAGATGAAAGTAAGTGAAAGTAGTTGAAGTTGGTGATGGGAACGTGTGCACGATGAATCCTGTAGTGTCTCCTTTTATAGGTGTACTTTTCTGTTAACAGTTCTTACAAAAGAAAACTCTATATGGGAGAGTAGTTGACATTCAGTAGATGAGACTGAGGCCTGACCCGACTTGTCCCCTCCTCAGACTACCTCCCAGGGGTCTGCAAACACCTACAGGGAGGGAAACCATCTTCCTCCACATTCTCAGATGTGTATTTCACTCCCTATCGTTTCAGCCGCTCAATGGATATTCAGGAAGGGAATCAAATCATGATGATAATAAGAGATAGAATGAAAACGAAGTAGATTTTTTTCCTCCTGAGCTTATTTATGCCTTTGGGAATCAACTTGTAGGCTTTCTTCAAACAGTCTATGAAGCTGTGAACTCTGAGCGACATCCAAGTCATCTTCCCCAAGCTGAAGTTGTATAATAAGAATTGGGGTCAGTTTGGTTTTTAATAAACTGTGTGCAAGCAAGAACCTTGTTTTTTTCCTCCAACCCCACCCAGAAATTCATTAGGGCAAATAGTGTAAAAATGAAAAGCGGTCTTATGCCTTGAAAGTGTCTCCTCTTCCGTGAGCCGTCCAGAAGCTTCCCAACATCTTTGCGCTTGGATTGCCATGAGCATAAATTCAGGCCGTGTAATGTGAGCAGAAGTCATCTTGCCCTGTACTGTCCTGGCCCCTGAAAACATCCCATGTGATCCACCATACTCTTCCCGTTACCGCTGAGTGGACTAGACCCAAGTGCTACAGGGGACTTTGGAGCCACACGTTGATTGTGGAAAATCCACAAAACAGAGGGTTCTTAGGTCCCTGAGTCACTCTGGAGGAGAGGTAACCAGACTGTTCATCTGATCGGGAAGGCTTGGATCGTGCTCTCAAAGGAAGGAAAGGTAAATTTCTATGATGATCAAATTCCTGACAGCGTTCGGTTTTCCTGATGCAGCAGCTAGCATTAACTTAACTGACAAGGGTTTTTTTTCTTAACAAAAACAAAACCAAAGACAACCTACTCTTCTAAATCTCTTTCCAATAAAAAAAAAAAAAACAAAGAAAGAAAGAAAGAAAGAAAAAAACTTTACACGTTTAGAATAGCATATACTCCAGGGAAAGTTACACAGATATTTTCAGTTATGTTACAGAATCATTTAAGAGAAGAAATTGTTTCCTTCTTTTCAAAAACAGTTTTGGAAAATCATGATGTTCATTTTAGACATTTTTCAGCTTCTGAGGAAATAGAAGTAGAGATCGCCTTGGATGGCTAAGCCAACAGTTGTTCTAATTGACTAGAGAGTGTCCCTTCGTCCCTTGCCTTGCTGTGATGTACCTGGGGCTGGTGCCGAGGATACCAGAGGGAATAGACAGAGCCCGGTTCCTACACAGCTGACTTGTCCACGGTGGTCACGTACGCACATACGTATGATTTAAAGATCGACATGTGCAGGACCGAGGTAAAGTAACTTCCACTGCCAAAGAAATGAATTCAGGAGGGGAGCTGAAAGTCCATTCTTTCCATGATAATAATCAGTCTTTATCGCGTTCTGACTTAATTACAAAGGGGGTTTCCTTTTGGTTGAAAAGAACAGCTAGGGAGTAGGACCTCTGAAAGGGCTTCGGGAAATCTGAAATTTAATAGCCTAATACAGAAAGATTCCAGTGAGAGCTGATTCCTAATTCATGCGGGTTCGCCGGGAATGAGAGTGCGCCCGCTGGTGCAAAAATCGGCTCTTAGGAGTATGAAGGAACGTCAGGCATGACAGTGCTCTGCGTCGCAGCTCAGTGCAAGAGCTCAGTCAGACTCATGTCGAAGCAAAGACGGTGAGCACGGGAGAAAGAAGAACAGCAGCCCGTGCGAGATGCATGTGCCCTGAGGAGACACTGGTCTAAGGACGCGCTGTGAATTTCCTGTGATTCTACGGGGGGAAGTTACACTTGAATCTTGTGTGAGGTCTTGGTAAAAGTTAGTTTGCAGGAATATTTTCTTCAGTTTTTCATGGTCAGTAGTTGGCAAAACGAGATGAGAATCACGGGCCTGGTCGTAAGTGGAAGACTCGGTCTGCACTGTCACTAGAGTCCTCAAGTATTTGCAGGGAGTGATATGATCGTCCTTTTCTTGTCTCCCTCAAGAAATAAGGCAACAACATGGCCTGTGTCTACGTGAGGGGCATTTTCCTCGTTAGTGTATGCCTTTGGGCATCGACTTGAATGCTTCTTGCCAAGAATCAGTGATGCTGTGAACTCTAAGGAGGGACATCCAGGTCATCTTTCCCAAGGTGAAATTGTGGAATCAGACTTTGGCTCCGATGCTTTTTCAAACGTGTGTACAAGCAGGAATATTGGTCAGTGTTCTTTCCCACCCAGATAATCACTCGTACAAATCGTGTGAAAGTGAGAAGTGGTCTTATTCACTGAGCTTCTCTCCTCTTCCGTTAGTCACCCAGTGGTTTCCCAGCTTCTCCGCTTAGACGCCCGTGAGCATAAATTCAGGCCCAGTAGTGTGCGTGGAAGTGATCTTGCCCCGTACCGTCCTGGGCCTTGAAAACATCCCATGGCACCCACCATTCATTTTCCCTCGTCTGAGTGGAGTAGACTCAAGTGGTGGAGACACGTGTGCAGTTCCACGTTGAGTATAGCAAAGCCAGGGAGCCGAGGGTAGCCAGGCCCCTGAGGCCTTCTTGAGAAGAAGCCAACTAGAAAAGTCATCGGATGAGAGATGCCTGCATTGTTCTCCTAAAGAAGGAAAGAGAAGTTTCTATCGTGATTCAGTTCCTGATCCTTTTCAGTTGCCCTGTTACAGCAGGTAGCACGATGTTCCCTGAAAAGTGTCTTTAGTGACATACAGCCCTAACAACCTTTATATAAGAAAACAAACATCACATGTTGGGAATAGCAAATAACCCCCAAGAACTTTCACAGAATGTAGAAATCCCATTAGAAAAGTATTTCTTGACAAAATCGATTGTGTCCTTCTCTCTAAAAATAACTTTGTTCACTCATGCTTTCCATTTCGGATGTTTCATGAAGGAAAGGCGCTTTTTAGTTTCCTCTCTGACAATCTCCCAGGCACAGGGGCTGTATTCCTTTTCCTTCAAGTAGAGATGAATTGCTTGGAAATACTCCCGAACAGCAGTTCCCCAAAAGGGACAGTCTAGATTGCC